>NC_065574.1:41860051-46860051 GCF_937616625.2 Mercurialis annua | reverse complement strand
CACAGTCCTTACCAACAGAGACAGAAGTGTTCATCACATCTATAATTGACTTAGCATCTCCTTAAAAAAAAACGGGTTTAAAATCCAAATGCGTCTAACTAGCTAAATGGTTTCTCGTAAGGCCAAAGCTTCAATCATAGCCGGGGACATTGATTACGTTGGTTATCGTACATTTGTTTCCTACAGTATAGTTACCGAACTTTAAAGCATTACAAATTGATTATTGAATTAGGCTTTTAGTCAATCCATTAAATTTTAAAATAAAATGCGGTCAATTTACGTCTCTATGACAGGAAAATATGAAATTTTAAATTTGAGAAAATGAAAAAAAAATGACGTTATAAAGGGGTGTGAATTGTCTCATGTTTATGTGGTTGATGTGAAAATAGAAAAAGAATTAAAATATTAACCGGCTACCACGAGGGCAAAAATTGGCCGGATTTTATTAAACGTTTACCGGTATCAATAAAAGTGTAATACGATAACCAATTTATTATTTTGAAGTTCTGTAACCAAACTATAGAAAAGAGAAAATACGGTAACTTTCAATATTAATTAACCCAATATTCCACACTCGAAATGAATTTACAACCCTTTTTTTTGCTAGGGCTTTGTTCGATCCTTTTGGTTTTATTCATATGAATTTGGTCCAAAATTACATATTGTAACTCTTTGGACCAAATCAAAAACTAATTTTCCTACTCATTACATCAAAATCTTGGTGAACCATCTTAACAAAATGAAAATGAACTATAATTTTGTCTAATGGAAATGAACTAAATTTTCTATTCATATTTTTCATGGATGTCTATTACTGGTTCAGATTCTTCTATGTCCCTCATTGGAAAGCTGAAGGAACTTCGCTCTAAGATTCATTCTTGGAACACTGACGTTTTTGGCGATCAAAATAAGCAGATCTTAGAGCTCGCAGCTGAAGTCTCTCGGCTGGACTTAGCAGCAGATTTACGGCCTCTTACGAATACAGAAACGAGTCTTTATGCGGAGATGAAAAGCGATTTATGGAGGGCAGAGAAAAATGTGGAGAGCCTCTGGATTCAGAAATCAAGATTAAAATGGTGTATTAAAGGGGATAAGAATTCTAAATTCTTCCACAGCATGGCCTCGATGCATTACAGGAATAATCATATATCTGCAGTTAAGGTTGGTGATGTTGTTTTTTCTGAGCCGATTGAGATGCGACATCAGATTAGATTGTTCTTCTCTTCTCTTTATGATAAGCCACATACCGTTCCTTTTGATATCTCTAGCATCGTTTTTAAACAGCTATCTTCTTCACAATCTGCAAGTTTAATTGGCTGTTTTAATGAAGCAAAAATATTTTCAGCGCTTTGTTCTTGTGGGGAGAATAAGGCTCCTGGGCCAGACGGCTTCAACTTCTATTTCTACAAGCGTGCTTGGCCATTCATTAAATGCGATATTCTTGAATTATTTAACTCTTTCCACAGCTCTAGCTTGCTACCCCAGGGGTTAAATTCGTCATTTATAGTTTTAATCCCGAAGGTTCCTAGCTCTTTTAATATTCAAGATTATCGCCCCATCAGTTTGATTAATGGTATCTACAAGCTGCTTTGGAAGTGTCTCTCAATCAGATTAGCCCCTCTTCTACCTTCGGTTATCTCTGATCATCAGCACGCTTTTATTAAAGGGAGAAGCCTCATGGATTGTGCTATGATAGCCAATGAGCTTATTCATTATGCCAAAAGAAAGAATGACAGGCTGCTTGTTTTAAAACTAGACTTCCATAAGGCTTTTGACAGCCTGGATTGGAATTACATGATGAATGTGATGCGAGCTATGTCTTTTCCTGAAATATGGATTCAGTGGATGTCTACTTGCTTATCCTCTGCCTTCTTCTGTCCTGGTGAATGGTAGCCCTTCAGATAGTTTCCCGCTAAAAAGGGGAGTTCGTCAAGGTGACCCGATATCCCCTTATCTTTTTGTGCTCGCTGCGGAGGGTTTAAAAAGGATTCTTCAAAAAGCAACAGATATGGGTCTTATTACTGGGTTCATGTATTCAGATATGTTTGATTCGGTTTCAGTTCTTCAATTCGCGGATGATACTATTCTTTTTCTGCCTTTCGATTTAGTGCAGCTGCGAACTTTAACTCGTATCCTTCGTTGCTTTGAGTTAATTTCTGGCTTGAAAATTAACTTTCATAAAAGCTCGCTTCTTGGTATCCATGTTTCAGACTCTGATATGGCTCTAGCTGCGGAAATAGTGGGCTGCCGTATTGAAACTTTCCCCGTAAAATATCTCGGTTTACCTCTGGCTGTTCGCAGGACTCCAATCTCCACTTGGGACCCTATTATTCAGAAATTCAAATCCAAATTATCGCATTGGAAGGGTACTATTCTATCGCCTGCAGGACGGTTAGTATTACTGAAATCTGTCCTCTACAGCTTGCCTATTTATTTCATGTCGCTTCTTGCTATGCCCGCTAGTGTCCAGACTGAACTAGAGACCTATATGCGGAGATTTTTATGGAAAGGAGACACTAGTTCTAGAGTCTTTTGTAAGATCTCTTGGAACGTTATCTGTCGTGACACTCGGAATGGAGGGCTCAGCGTTTGCAGTCTGAAAGTTCGAAATCAAAGTCTTTTACTAAAATGGCTTTGGAAACTTCGCTCGTCAAATCGAAATTCTTTATGGTTTACTGTTATCTCCTCTTGCTCGTCCTTCACCAATTGGAATAATCTTTTGAGCGGAAATTCAAATTATTTATCGTTTTGTCACGACCCGAAATCTCAAGTCGCGACCGGCGCTAGGGAATGGGAATTTTCGTTTCCAAAACCCGTAGCAAGCCTAAAACGAGTATAAATTTTTCGCGAATAAATTGATAAAACAAAAAATCATAATCATATACAAAATCATTTTCATGAAAGTCTTTCCATTCTTGACGTATACAAACGTCTAGTTCAAAACCTAAAAACATTACATAGAAACCTGGGTCTTATAGTGCGATGTCTTACATCCAGCACAGCCCGTTCCACCTTTAACAAACGGTTTAAAAGCGCAGTTTCAAAACCTTTTACAAATATCAGAGTATATGTTTTACAATCAAAACCGTTTGACACACCGTTACAGCTTACTAGAACTCAACTACTGCAGCACTACTGATTCTGTACAAACTCCGAACTTCTGGAACAAGGATATAGAAGTTCGTCACATCCTTTACTATGACCCTGAAATGAAACACTGTGAGGGGGTCAGTATTTTTGGAAATACTGAGTGAGTTTACGTTTACTAATGGTGTTATGTAAAATAACATCGCATTTAAAACATAACAAATATATATGAACATAGTATATATCAAGTATTAGATCCGATTGAAACCTTAATCTTAAACTCTTACTATTTCCTATTCGTATCCTACTCATATTGTATCCTACTCATATTGTATCCATCAATATTATATCAAATTATTTCAATCCAAGTGGTACGGTCCCGAGATAGTTCAACCGAGTTACTCGTTACCACGTGACATAGTCCCGAGATAGTTCAACCGAGTTACATCATGTCACTGCTTAATCCC
Source organism: Mercurialis annua (assembly GCF_937616625.2). NCBI lineage: Eukaryota > Viridiplantae > Streptophyta > Magnoliopsida > Malpighiales > Euphorbiaceae > Mercurialis > Mercurialis annua. The sequence continues at coordinate 46,856,497 of NC_065574.1, read as the reverse complement.
AAGGTGTGAGTCCCGAGATAGTTCAACCGAGTTACTCACTAGATACGGGTCCCGAGATAGTTCAACCGAGTTACTCACGTATCTACCAAAAACATATTCCTCCTTACTCCCAAACATAGTCATCATTTAACGAGATCATATTAAACATTTTTAAATACAAGCATCTATCTATACTAATTCTATGACTGACCCGAACACTGGTGATCACACAGCCTATTGACACCCAATAGGTATCTCGTTTCCTCGGATCACTATACTAGTTTTATTTCATAAAGAATAAACATTTAATAAAAATAATAATCATTATAAATAATAACATTTTATGTGATGCATTTATAATAATAATAAACAAAATAAATAACTTTTATTAATAACACGCAAAAGTAGACTGTAAACTCACCACTTGCTATCCAAAATCTTCTAGAACTAACAAAGCAATATCGTTCGTCACGTTCCGAGTCCTGTTTGTAGTCGCCTCGGCGAGTCTACAAAAGTTCGATAATAACCTAAATTATTAACATTCTAACTATATACTAAATATCCAAAACATAATTTCTAGCCAACTTCGGCTATCGAAACCGCTCATTTAAAACAGTCCGACCTCTAAACAAACTTAACATTCTTAAAGTTTAGAATATCTCCTAAAACATTTGTTTAGGTCTCGGATTGAGATTAGCACCCGAAGGTGTCGGAAATTAGCTCCGAAGTTATTTCCTTAAAGCTGATTACAAGTGCAGGGCAGACTGCACAATAAAATGTTCAGTCCAAAATAAACATCTTAGGTTCCGATTCATCAAAAACTTATACTTAGACATATTTAGATAACATCCTTAACTTTCCGTAAAAACAAAAGGAACTTAATTTGGAGTTATATAGATTGAGATACGGCCTTCGCAACAGGGCTGTTTTGCAGAATAGTTTTCTGCAAAACGTCCTACTAGTTTGCGTAACTTATCTCGTAACTTTAAAATTAACGAAACCTAATACCTTAGAATTTATATCATAATTCATTGTACAAGACTAGGGCCAAATTCCTTGATCATTAACTATTCCAAATTTCAATCAACAACTTGATTTGAACACGTCGAACTTTATACTTGAACTTACCTCGACCCGTCGCCCGTCGAACTTACTAACGATGAAAGCTTTTGTTCTCGACTCATAAGGACTTCCCATACAGCCCCTATGGCCTTCATACCTCTGCCTACTAGGGTCAGGGTGTGGCTGGTCGAAGGCCTTCCGAACCTAGGAAGCAAAACGCACACACAAATCATCGCACCCGATTCGCTATTCTTACTTCGGAAACACATCATTCGTCAACTCATTTCAAACAACCCTACTAGCACAAACTCTAGCCATCATTTTCAGTTTATCTTATCATAACTCAGCCACCATAATCAGCCATTATAACACCTAATCAATATCTCAGCCTTAGTTATTCACAATTCATTCATCAAAACACTTAATTCATAGCTCTAAACATCCATAATCATCAAATACGCATCAATCCCGAATCCATGAAATTGCCGAAATCAAACAGCCCATAATTCATCAATTTCGCCCAACATTAAACCAACAAAAACTGGAATTGATGTTTACCTTGAGTAGATAATTGAGTTGTGAATCCATAGCCACCAAAATCATCGAATTTGGTCGAGAAACGAGCTCCGTAGCTCGATTTGAAGTTGAATGCTCCATTTTCCCCTTTCTCTCATCTTCTCCATCTTTTTCTTTCCTTCTTTCTATTTCTTTTTAATTTTGAGAGAATGAGCTGAATATATTCCTTGACTTAGCCTATAAGTTGTTGGATAAAGTTCACTTAAGTCCTTAAAGTTGTCACCTCCTCACTCTTTAATCCATAACTTTTCTTTCGTCCAATTTAGTCCGTCGAACGCTAAATCTTTTAGGTCCGATTACTTCTATATTATTTATTACCAAATAAATAATATTAGTCCCATATCTTATAACTTCATTTTCTAATAATTTTATTTTGGCAATTTTGGCCAAAAACGCTCAAAATTTCATTTTGAGCTAACTTGCACTTTTTCGTACAATATTTCATTTTAATATTTATCGATAACCGGTTTATCGATATTATTTTCTTATCTTAAGAAAATAGATTAAACACAACTTCCTTCGGAAGTTTGTGGTTAAAAATCCACTTTAGTCCTTAAAGTGGCTAATTTGCACTTTAACTTCACTTCTCAATTAACCGACATGCTCAACTAAAAAATATCCAAAAATTATAAAACTTTTTCCATTATTTCTTAAAAATATTTCACGGACCTTAACGTGAAAGTCATTAGCTCGGGACTTATATTTTATTTTATTTTAATTACTCTGTCATCCCTTTAGTCCCGCTAATAGTCACTCCGAATAATAAATTTTCGCTTAAAAATTATTATTCCGCGATCCAATTAATATACTTATTTTGAAAATACTTGTCTTTTTGATTCTCATTCCCGATCACCTTATCCCAACTTTCTTAATTTCGGACAAGTGGCACGTCCTAGAATCTGAAAAGTATCTTAACAGTTTACGGGGTATTACACGTTTATTTGGAAAGGGATAAGGCGTACCTGTTGCCTGGACTCCCTCGTTTGGCAGATTTTCTTGTCAAATGTGGGTTTTGTTATTAATAATGGAGAATCGATTTCACTTTGGCACGATGATTGGTCTGGGAATGGCTCTTTGGTTTCGATTTTCCCTCGCTTGTTTCAGCTTTCGAACATGAAGCAAGCCACTGTCAGCACTGTTATGACTTCTGGGTGGCGTTGGCGTTGGCGTTGGCGTCTCCGGCAGAATGAAACAGCACAGCTTGAAGACATGCTGCTGCTGCTCCCTCCCCACGCTGCATCTGGTTCTGTTTCCGTGTATGATGAAGACGATATCATTTGGAAGCACGACAGTAAGGGTTTCTCAGCTGCATCAGCCTCAACTCTCATCAGTTTGGCATCGGTTTCTGTCAACAATTCAGCTCACTTGAGTACTGAGAAGTCTGCACTTTTTGTCAAATGCTGGAAATCGGAGGTTCCACCGAGAATTAAGTTTTTCTTATGGACAGCATTACACAATAGCTTACCATCCTTATTTTTTCTCAATACTAGAGGAATAATAAGAGATAGTAATATAGATTGCTCTCATTGTAGTGAAATAGAGACTCAAGATCACATCTTTTTACATTGCATTTTTGCAAGGAAAATATGGTATGTGATGCTTCAAAAATTGGGTTTAACTTGGGTATTGCCTTCGTCTATTGCAGAATTTTTTGTCCAATGGATTGCTATTGTTCCGTATGGTGGTTGTTCTAAACTTTGGACAAATATTTGGATCATCTTTATGTGGGAAATTTGGAAGTACCGTAATAGAAGAATTTTTCAGCACAAGGATTGTACTATTGAAGATGTCATTTTTCGGAGTCTTATCAATACGGGTTTTTATTACAAGAGTAGTCATCATTCTTTTGTCTACTCGGGCATAGATTTGTATACAAGCCTTGATAGCATTTTTACTTTTTAAGCTTTTGTAGCCTTTTTGGCTCTTTGTTTTGACTTCGGTTTTTTCTTCGGTTTTGCCACTCCTTGTGGCTTTTAATATATAATACTTCATCAAAAAAAATATTTCAATATGTATTGCATATGTTTTTTACATTAATAAGAATTAATTCTGACAGAGAAAGAAAGGGCCAACTTCTATTTATCAAATGTTCTATCTTAAAAATACATTATTGTTTGCTAAAATATGTTTATTGCAAATGAATTTTATATTTTTAAGGAATTCGTTTGGAATTCTTTAGAAATTCTATATCATAGAATCCTTTTTCAAAATATAAAAAAATTAATAAAATTTACAAATAAATTTTAAGAGGTAAAATATGTATTATTATAATAACAAAATAGTTTTGAAAATTATATTAAATTTAAATATAACATATTTGCCTCACATGCTCTTTCATAAATCAAAATTTATAATTTTTCAGAGAGAAAAACTATAGACTTTAAAGATATGTAATTTTTATTAAAAGAAATTTCATAAATTTTATATAAAATAATCATAAATATTAGAGAGAGAAAATTCATAAATTTTGGAGAGAAGAAATTGAATAAATTCAAAAATAGAAAATTAATAAATTTTAGAGAGATAAAACATAAATATATATTTTTGGAGAGAAAAAATTACAATTTTAAAGATCTAAATTTTGGAGGAAAAAAATTGAAAAATTTAGTAAGAATATTCATTAATGATAGAAAGATAAATTCATAAATTCTAAAGCAATAAAATTCAAAAACTTTAGAGAGCGAAAATTCATTTGTTAAAGAAATATTAAATTAAAAAAATATATTAAATTAAAGTAAACTAATCATACATACTTAACATAACTAGACAATAGACAAGTTAAATCGAATTCCTACTTTGAAATTATAATCCGGAAATCACTTTAAATAAACTTAGTTTAAAATCATAAAACCATGTTCAAAATTCCCGAGTGGTGAGTCAACCAAGTTATCATAACTGTCAAGTTTAACCTCACATGTCGGGCGATCCAAGTTTAACCCGACCCAAACATCCAACCAAGATAAAACAATTCGTTTAAAATCTAAAAACACTTTAATAAACTAAAATCTCAATTTGAAAAAAAAAGGAAACTCAAATTTAACATTAAAACTCAAATATAGCATCATACTTATAAGGTGTTCGATAAAAATCTCCAAAGGATAAACACAATCAAATGGGTCAAAAACCAAGATAGAATAGCCCTAGCATTCATATTAATCACATTTGACATAGCACATGCTACATCGAAACATTTGTAATCAAATAACATGCTTTGCACAAAATCAGGCCAATTAAGCATTCGCAACATTTAAAACAATACAGGTATAAACATGCATTGTCAAACCCAAACACCTTAAATCAGATTAAATACATGCCAATATTAATAATGTCAAAGCAACTCAGATCCTAAGCCATCACAAAGCATCAAATTCATAAAACAAAGTATTTTAGCGTAAAATTAGCTAGTTTTATAAATAAGCCAACACGTATCAAAACAAACATGATTTAAACTCCCAAACCAATTTAAATCAGTAGTATATCACACATATATACAATACCAAAACAACTCAAATCTAGACTCATGCCAAAATCGCTTAAACAATCCACTACGCAATGTTACTAGAAATTGCCTAAACATGTCAACCGAATCAAATCATGCATCCATCTTAAATCTTATAACCACTGATCCAAAATTATATAAACATCATAATAAAAATCTTTTAATAGTTGGTACAATATTTTAAAATAAGCATGCGGTTATAATGCACATAACCCATGAATTCACCAAATTTTTAGGCAAAAACGCGTAACACAATTTATTATATGAAAAGATGTTTGATAAATCTTAATAGTTTAGTTCATTAACCCATCATACAAATTTAATTACTATCAAACCTTATAAGATCCAACATCAATGTAAAATAACAATTCAAATCGAATTCGTAAAATGATATAATTAACCGTAACATTGATAATCATGCCCAATAGTTTCCATTTCATATAATATCAAAATATACATGTCCTTAACATCATTTTAAACATAGCAAATCAGAAACATGAGCATGGCATAAAAATTACATAGATCTAAACAAACAACAACCTAAATCATGCATTTTTAGGCATAAACATACAACAACGAATGGATATTAAACTCCCTGTGTCACTAGAGTTACCTCGAATTACATAATGATCATTAAAGTTAATTTTGTTACAAAATGGTCACTGAACTATATCTTTTGTTACAAAGAGGTGTCACTCATATAAAACGCAACGTTTTTGCTTACATGGCAAGCTTTAATTACAAAAAGGTACATAGTTCAGTGACCTTTTTGCAATAAAAAGTATAACTCAATGACTTTTTTGTAAATCATAAAAAGTTTAGTATTCTTTTTGTAACAACTTAAGCATGAAAATGATGCGTTTTATATGGGTGAAACCCCTTTATAATAAAAAGAATAGTTCAGTGACCATTTTGTAACAAAATGAATTTTGGTGATCATTATGTAATTCGAGGTAACACTAGTGACCCAGGGAGTTTAATATCCAACAACGAATCCATGAACCATAAGGGTAAGATATATTTACCTAAGATTGATAAATAACAAGATAATATGAAAATTAAATCCAAGGAATAGTGTCTGGACCGAATTACCCCAAGCCACAAACACTCCAACGATAAATACAACGAATGATAACACATGAATCTTACGAATAGAATGTAAAATCACACTTTTATTGTTTGAAATCATCAAAGGACATGGGAGAATGATGGAAATGTGTATAATTCAGTGTATAAACTCGTTTTAGAGTTTAGGTATTGAAAGGAGGCAGATAGAATCGAGTTAGTGGTCTATTTATATAAAAACGAAAGATGTCAGCAACGTGTCGCACCCGCGATTGAAACAGGCTGCGCTTGCGCCTGCTGAGTCGCACCCGCGACATCAAAAACGATATTAACTGACCAGATTTTATAAAATCCTCTCTAGAACAATATATTCAAGAGGGGCCCGATCCGACGGTGCAATTGGGAGATATGGATGTTTTACTAAAACATCACAGATTTGGAAAACACTCGAACACATCTTCAATAAAAACTTGGAAACCAATCAAATCAACACACTAAAGGTTATGCAAACCAAACCAAAATTTTATGGAATCAAACCACCAAAAAATTAGAAAAAACACATCGGAAAGTTCATCGAAACTAGCCGGAATGTACGGGGTGTTACAATATTAATCTAATATTTGAGTAGGATAAGAAAGATGGTGAATATGTAATTGAGTATCGTGATTTGCACTATGATGGTGATTTAGATTAACAATGATCAACTACTGCTATATGTTTACTCTATTAATGTCACCAGTTTATCGGAATTCTACCTTGCGGTCAACCGTTGCCTTGTTTACCATAGAGGCAGAGTACATGACGATTATAGAGGATGTTAGGAAAGAAATTTGGTTTCAAGGTTTGTTTGGTAAATCGAAAATTAAACAGAAGTGCAGTTAAAGGCACTCTTAAAAATATTCTGAGATGGTAGAAGAAAAAAAATTGTTAGGGCAAAAATTATTGATTATGGCTTTTTTTTACTTGTACCATATTGCTTAGAAGTGTGACTTCCATTTGTTAAGTTTTTATATATATTTCCTAATTCCACAGATCAGATTGGAGTGGAGTGGTGAGGACTTTACTATTCTATATAGGCAAAACCCATAGGAAGGCTCCTGTATTTTATCTATTTTGTTCGAGAGACCCCTCCCTTAAAAATTTTCACGTCCGGGTCCCTGCACTTGTCAATAATCTAATTTTAAGACACTTATATGGATGAAAATGGCAAGTGTAACTCACTCTCTATTATTTAACAAAAAAGGGCGACTTGGCATTCCTTCCCATGTATTGAGGTCCATGTGGCATTAACTTTTAGGACTTATATTACACAAAATCACAACATAATAAAAGAATGTAAAACAAAATAAATTTGATGATGCCATTGTTATTTTTCATCATCTTCTTCCATGAAATTATTCACTTCATTGGAATTTTTCTCATCAACAAACACCTCAGCAACCCAGCCGTAACTAACATCAACCCATTTTTCCTTTTTCAAAACCAACTTCAAATACATCTTCAATTTTCCCAACAAGTGGCGGCGGCGGTCAACAAATCCTTGCAGCGACAGTAGCTTCGTTCCTCCCGCAACAATGAAATTTTGACTAACTGGAGTATTGGATCCATCCCTTTTACCTATAAAATGATCCTCTTGAATCTGTATTTCTGAATTATTGATGAAGATGATGATGCTGATGAGGAACACCCTTGTTTTCTGATTTTTCCAGAAAGTAATTCTTCCATGGCAACTCTACTTAGCTTAGACTCTCCCTTGGCATTACTAACTTCAACATTTACTACTTTAGATCTTACTAATCTGTTAAAGAATATAAACCCAATAAAAACAATACATTTCTTAGTTAATTAAAGCTAAAAAAAGATCACAACTTTCACTTGGCCTACCAAGAAAATATCAAATTTTTAAACCAGATTCTTCACTTCAAAAAGAAAATTCACATAATAATTCAAAATATAAAAGAATCACATAAAAAAAATCAAAAGAAAAAGTAAAGAACCGACTCACTAGCATCCTATGGCTCCTAAGTGATAATTATTCTATAAGAAACTTGAATGAGTAATGAGCTTTGAGAGAAATGATTGGGACATGTGAAAAGTTCGAGAAAATGATTATGATGAGTGATCAGCAGAGGAAGAGGGAGGTTTTTTAAGAAAATTAAAGCTAAATTAAAGGCTTTTTGATTTGTTTAACCGGAAACCAGATACCGTGCTCAGGTCCTTCAGAACAATAAAATCAAAATATTCAGCTTAACAAGGGTTGTTATATTAGAGTTTAACAATTTATTACTCGCCTGGGGTATTTTTGATCAAATAGTGTAGTGAAGGTGGGTTGCAAAAGGAGGAGGAGGAGGAGAGAAAAAGTGTTTTGATGGTGAAAAAAATTCCTTAGAGGTCTTTGAATTTATATGTATTTTATACATTTTTTTATAGGAATTAAAAGTTACAAAATAAGACTAATTTTTGAATTCATACTCTCACATGACGAAAGTGAATTACGCTTTCCATTTTCTATCTACATAAGGGTGTGATAATTTGAATTTTGCCAAATACAGGGACTCGGAGATGACAAACTTTGGCGTAGGGACCTTTATAACAAAACCGGTAAAGTAGAGAGGCTTTCGCATGGATTTTTCCTTCTATATAAAAAAGCTTCCTCCACTCTTTGAAACTCCTTATACAAAAAAACTTATAAACTCTTAAGTCTTATTTATTTCCTATTTTTTAATTTGCATTTGTTTTATAAATATTAATGGAGTATTTTAATAGTGTCGATGACATAAGCCATTTTGATCAAATGTTTATTTTTTGATGTTTTTTTATTGTCTATTTGAGAGCTAATTGTTCTATATTGCAACAATTTTAATTGATTATGAAGGATAAAAATTTATTAGGAAAATATCTTTGTGATTATTCTGTATATATTCTCTTTGATTTGTTTTAGAAAATAAAATCTGAGAAAAAATAACTGCCTTTGAAAGAGAGAGCATTTCAAGCTCTGATACCATAAAATGAATAACGAAAACTTAATCTTTATTGATAATGAAAAGATTGAGCTTACAAGAACCATTCACTTTATATTTATAGTGAAGGTTTATAGCTAGCTAAAGAAACTAACTAATCTAATCAATTACTCCTATCAAAATAACTGTCATACACACACAATGAGTGTGACTGAACACACGTGACAGAAATGCTGAAGGAATCCACACGAGGAGTGCATGAGATGAGTGAGCTAATCACCTTCAAGAAGCTGTGATGATTACTGCCTTCTGTTGCAAGGAATTCTGTTATAACAGAATCCAGTCTGTTATACCAGAAAGCAATATGCTGTGAGAGTTCGAATTTAAATTATGCACATTAAATTTTAATTTATAGTTAATACTTTACCTAAAATTAAAATTTTGATATGATAATATTAAGTTTGAGTTGTATTATGATTGAATTTAGGATTGGGATTCCCTCAAGTTGTTCAAATGAACTTGAGGGGGTCATGTTCATAATCTACACCGTTCATTATAAAATGAACGGTGTAGATTAATTTGATTAAAATTGTAATTTGAGAGAACCCCAATCATGTTCATAATCTATACCTAAATTAGCTTATTTGTTTTCTAGATTAGGTTTTCTATTTATGTAATTATTATTTCCGTACAAGAATCATTAGCTTTAATTTTGTATAAAAGAAAGGCTTTGGCCAAGATTAATGGCAAAGGAAAATCAATTCTTGACATGGTATCAGAGTTAGCAGCCTAGCAATCCTTAGCATTATAATTTAATTTTCTTCTTATATTCTCTAATCATCAAATGGCGAACAATGAAGGAAAAATTTATTCTTCCTCTCCATACTATCTTGGGTCTGGTGATCAACTGGGAGATTGAATTTCTCATGTTATATTGACATCTGAAAATTATATTGCATGATACAGGGCAATTATGCTCTCGCTGAAGGCTCGTAGAAAATTTGTGTTTGTGGACGGCACGATCTCCAAACCAATAGAAAAAAAACAAGATGCTAGACTGGGTTACTATCAATTCCATACTTGTTTCATGGATTATGCGCAACATAGATCTAAAAGTTGCCACATCGACCCCGTACCAAGATGAGGCTAAAAGACTTTTGACATTATCTAGAAAACAATTTTGTGTTGCTAATGGTCAACACCTACAATAGTTACGGTCTGCAATCATGGACTGTAAATGGAAAAAATTCATGACCGTGGATGACTACTACAACAAGTTGATGGGATTATTTAATGATCTTGTTCGCCTTAAACCATTACATGCTTGCGAGTGTGGACAATGCATTTGTAGCATGTCAAGCAAATTTGCAGCTGACCGCGAAGAAGAAAAATTTCATCAATATTTGATCGGAATTGATGATGATTTATATTCTACTGTGAGAACTAATCTCTTATCTCAAAATCCTCTACCAACTTTAGACAATGCTTATCAAACTTTCATTCAAAAGAAGCATTCTTACGATATCGCTCGAAACAAGGCTGCTCCGGAGGAGAATCATGTATTTGCTTTGCAAGCGGCTCGACCCAAAGGACGATTTGACAAACCATAACAACTTGATAAGTCGCACTTAAGATGTACTCACTGCAAACAGGACGGTCATGACATCTCCACTTGTTTTAAGATACATGGCTATCCAGACTGGTGGGAAACACGTTTGAAGGGTGGAACGGAGCAGGAGGTCGGGGTCGAGGGACTGGTGCGCATGTCAATGCTGTTTCAGGAGGTAGTGGTGATTTTGCATATGAGAATGGAAGTGCAAACACAGGGGCAGGTGGTGCTGCATTGAGTGATCTCAAGCCCGAACAGGTCCAAATTTTGTTGAATATGATTAATAATCGTCAACAGGATCATATGATGGGTGAGTTCAATTCTACTTTGTGTTGGATTATTGATATCGGAGAAACTCATATGTGACTGGAAATTTGGAACTTTTGACACAAGCATATAATATTACTTGAAGTACTATAGGTTTTTCCAAATGAAAAAAGGCCCTCGCTACAATTGAGGGTCGTGTTGCTCTTGCAGGCGGTTCGATGCTTGAGCGCGTTTTATTTGTACCCGCATTGAAATGTAATTTAATATCAGTCTCGCAACTAATTGATGATGCTACTTACTTTGCCCGATTTACTAATTCCTTATGTGCTATACAGGACCAACACTCGGGGATTCTGATTGGAGCGGGTGAACGGAAAGAAGGACTCTACTATTTCTGAGGGATTCCTACAGTGCACGTTGTAACGTTACCAGAATCGTCTGAATTTGAGTCATGGCATAAGAGAATGGGGCATCCGTCGGATAGAGTCATCAAGTTAGTACTTGCAATTTGTTCCAGCACAGCTAAAAAACAATTGAATAAAGCATGTGACACTTTCCCTAGAGCTAAACATACTCGTGATAGTTTTCCTATTAGTGATAGCAAAGCAAGTCGTATTTTTGAACTTATACATTATGATTTGTGGGGACCCAATACTAAAAACCCCTCTTCTTGTGGTTCTTAATTTTTTTTTAACATTGGTTGATGGTTTTTCTAGAGCAGTATGGGTGTATGTGCTGCACACTAAAACTGAAGTGCATAAAACATTTATTTCGTTCTTGTCTATGGTAGAACGTCAATTTGAGACCATTGTTAAAATGGTTAGGAGTGACAATGGGACAAAATTTAAATGTATGCTTGATTATTTTGATAAGAATGGCATTATTTTTCGAACCTAATGTGTCGGGACTTCGCAGCAAAATGGAAGAGTAGAGTGTAGCATCAACATATACGTGATGTGGCTCGTGCTTTAATGTTTCAAGAAAATCTCCCTTTTTCATTTTAAGGAGAATGCATACTGGGTGCGGTTTTCTTGATACACCGTACTCCGTCAGGTTTATTACAAAATAAAACATGTTTTGAGGTTTCGTATGGCATAGCTCCAAATTTTGATTTATTGCAAGTTTTGGGGTGCTTATGTTATGCTCATAATCAATGAGCAAAGCAAAATAAATTTTCTCCACGTAGTAGAAAATGTATTTTTACTGGATACCCACATGGTAAGAAAGGATGGAAGGTATATGATCTTGACAATGGAGAAATATTTGTGTCTTGTGATGTTAAATTTCATGAAAATGAATTCCCGTATGTGAACAATGGTGACAGTGAACCTTTTGATGATAATGTGGCGGTTGGTAATAATTTGGATGACCTGGAAGTTGGGGAGTTTAGGGTGTAAGGACTAGCTGTAACTTAGAAACAGCACCAGCAGTGTCTCTAGTTGAGGTAGTTGACAACCTAGACACTACTAATGCAACAACTGGTGTTCCTGTTGCAGCAAGTAAGGCAGTTGGTCTGGGCAGAGGTTTACGAGCTAAACATCCTTCAGTTCTTTTATGTAATTATGTTACTGAATCCACAGAGAAAGAGAGTCCTTCACAAAGTTCATCGGCATCCACAAACTCCTCAGGTACACCTTATCATATAGCACATTATGTGAATTGTGATAAATTTTATGTACAACATCCTATATTTCTTACGGCAATCATTGCAGGGCTTGAACCTCGTAATTTAAATGAATAAATGCAAGGTGCAGCTTAGAGAGAAGCCAGGCAAAAACAAATAGGTGCCTTGGAAGACAATGAGACTTGGGTTGGAAACATTGCCTCCGGGAAGGAAAGCTCTCGGCTACAAATGGGTCTATAAAATTAAATACCATGCAAACGGGAAGATTAAACGACTTAAGGCTCGACTCGTGATTCTTGGCAACCATCAGGTTGAAGGCATCGACTATAATGAAACTTTTGCTCTAGTGGTAAAATTGGTAACAGTACGGGTTTTCCTAGCGGTTGCAGCTGCAAAGAATTGGGAACTACATCAGATGGATGATCATAATGCTTTCCTTCACGGTGATCTTGATGAGGAAGTATGAAACTACCACCTGGATTTACCGTCAACAAGTCGGGCATGGTTTGTCGTCTTAAAAAATCTTTGTATGGGTTACGTCAAGCCCCGAGATGCTGGTTTTCCAAGTTGGCTTCTTCATTAAAGAGATATGGTTTTATTCAGTCTTACTCAGATTATTCTCTTTTTACATTGAAGCAAGCACAAATTAATGTCCTGGTTGTCGACGACTTGATTATCTCTGGTAATAACTCTTATGATATTGAGGTATTTAAAAAATATTTGGGTGAATGCTTTCATATAAAGGATTTGGGTACTTTAAAATATTTTCTTGGCATAGAAGTTGCTCTGAATTCAGAGGGTCTTTTTCTTTGTTAACGGAAATATACTCTAGACATTATTTCAGAAATGGGGCTATTGGGAGCAAAACCAGCTGGGTTTTCAATCGAGCAAAATCATAATCTCGCACTCGCTACCGGCATGTTGTTGGAAGATCCGAAGAGATATCGACGTCTCATGGGACGACTCATTTATTTATCTTTCACACGACCTGATTTGACTTGTGTGGTGCACATTTTGGCCCAGTTTATGCAAGCACCACGACAAGAGTATTGGGATGCATCTGCTCGTATTGTTCGTTACTTAAAAGGCAGTCCGGGTCAAGGCATTCTTCTCCGTTCCCACTGTGATCTCTCTCTATCCGGTTGGTGTGACTCGGATTGGACGAATTGTCCTTTGACTCGCCGTTCTCTCACTGGTTGGCTTGTGTTTATTGGTAATTTTCCAATCTCCCGGAAAACCAAAAAGCAACAAACAGTTTCCCGCTCTTCAGCAGAGGCCGAGTATCGATCTATGGCCTCTATTACATCTGAACTCAAATGGCTTAAAACGCTTCTTGAGAGTCTTGGGGTGGCTCACTCACGTGCCATGAAATTATTGTGTGACAGTCAGTGGCATTACACATTGCTAAGAACTCTGTTTTCCACGAACGTACAAAGCATATTGCGGTGGATTGTCATTATGTTCGAGATGCTGTTAATGAGGGAATCATTGACCCGAGTCATGTTCCTACCAACAAGCAACTTGTTGATATCTTGACGAAGGCTTTAGGCAAACGACAGTTTCAGTTTATCCTTTGCAAGTTGGGCATTTATGATCCTCATACTCCAACTTGAGGGGGACTATCAGGAAAATATCTATGTGATTATTCTGTACATATTCTCTTTGATTTGTTTTTCTAAGTTAGCTTATTTGTTTTCTAGATTAAGTTTTCCATTCATACAATTATTCTTGTTGTACAAGAATCATTAGCTTTAGTTTTGTATAAAAGAAAGACTTTGGCCAAGATTAATGGCAAGGGAAAATCAATTCTTGACGACATTTCATATGTATAGTTGATGATGTATTCCTTTTTGATTGAGCAATGAAAAAGCTAGCATTTGAATCCTTTAAATCATTAAAAATATTAAAAGGGAACAAATAATATCTAGTAGAAAAATCAGAAATTAAGCGTTAAAAATTAAGGGAAACACAAAAAAATATAATGATCAAGAACATCAATTAGTAATAAGAAGGATATACATTTGATATGTATAGTTGATGATGTATTTTTTTTAATTGAACATTGAAAAAGCTAGCATTTGAATCATTTCATGATCATTAAAATATCAAAAGGGAATAAATAAATTTTAATATAAAAATCAGAAATTAAAGGTGAAAAATTAGGAGAAAATAGAAAAAGATATGATGATCAAGAACATTAATGTTGGACATAATTAATAAAGTAGATAAAACCCTAAAAATAGCCCAAGGGGTATGAGACGAAACCATTGACTTGAAGATGCATATAACGAAGGACAAAACATCAGCTAGACAATACTCGAATCCGTACCCCACAGTATTTGGTCCTTCCTAAATGAATCTTCTAATGTTCGGTCCATATACAGTACATATGAATTATGTACCCGGAAAAGAAAAGTGCTTACGGCCACATGCGAATCCAAGAATTATTTTAAACTTTTCTCTATATTATAAATTTAAAGTATCATTAAATATCTAGTAATATACTAATTTATACAATATATTAAGTAAAATATATGGATGACTTCTTAATAACTAATGATGGAATAGAAAAATAAAATATTACAGAGAAAAAGAAAATTAGTTGATCGATGAAGAATGGAACATATAAGATAATTAATAAAAAAATTATGAAAAACCGACCATAACCAAAACTAGAGCCATACGAGCTATGATAAAATTAGAAAATTTATTAAGACGGACAAATAACGATTTTGGTTGAACGACATATATTTTCAGAACTAAGATGGAGCGGCTTCTCCACCTTGCTCCACTCTGATTCCGCCTCTATATAGCAGCCATAGTTCACTCAATTTTATTGTTCTGCCCTAATGGCAAATTATACGCTACATCAAGCAAAACAATTATTGAAATACAGCATAAATATTTTTATTATTTTGCATTAAAAGAAGAAAATATAATCTTGGCGATTGCTTCTCCAACTTGAACCAAAGAATAATTTATTTGAACAAGTTGATCACGAGTGAACCAAAAATGTTATTTTTGGTCCCAATGTATGAGTCGTGGGGTCTATTTAGATGTATAGTATATGATAAATATAGGTGTAAAAATGATTATCAATCATTGGCATGGTCCTATATTGTATGAACACAAGTTAATCTTGACATTATCTTATCCAAATTATGCAACCTCCACAGATACATTATCAAATTTTGAAAGTCTTTTAGCTTCTCTCTTGTTTAATTTAATTACAATCACATGCAAAGAAAATAAGCTTATTGCACACAGAATAAATAAATAAATAAATAAATATAAATGTATAAGCAAAAGGTCCGAAATACATTTCTAAAATAATAAAATAATCAATATTGTGGATTACGATAAAACATTTTACCAAAAGAAAATAAGTTCATTAATTGCACCAAAAAAGAATAAATAAATAAATGTAAATATACAAACAAAATGCTTATAAAAAATATTGAGTGTGTACAAATCTCATTCACACAATAACTTTTTTTTTTTTTACTTTTTAACAAAAGCCCTACGCATATTCCCCACCATCTTATTGTGTACACCTTAATGTGCACAAAAAAAATCGATACTTTATTTTCTAAATATTCCCTCTCTTTATTCAAAGATGAGAATTACTAGCAACTTTTGAAAACATTTTGATTTTGATTTTTTCCCTTTATTATTATATCTTTTTTTTTTATAAATCCTTTATTATTATATCTCCACTTTTAAAAACATTTTTGATTTTTTTCCAGTAATATATATTTATATATATATATATATGAACAGAAATTATATCTCCACCTAATGGAAGCAAGCTATTATTGAACAACACTAAAAAAATTGAAATGACAAAAAAATTAATTTCTTATAAATAATATGCCTGTTCGGATTTTCTCTATAGATTTTGATTGAAATAAGTATACGTGATTATTTAGAAATGGAGGAACTAACTACTATATCCCTGAAAAAATGCTACTCACTAATTGATATAATTATATTTAGAAGTGAATAAATTTTCTAATTTTAAGTTATAATTATAGTAATTATTCGAAATCTTATTGACATTATATTATATCATAAAATCTACCAGAGTCTGCTAAAAATTCTAAAATACGTGGAATTGTAGATTCAATTCCTTCTGAGTGCAATTACTTATCTATATTTTTTGCCAAAAAACAATGAAGGAGTGTTTTAAGAAAAAAATATAGGTCTGAATCTGATACAGAGAAAGGGAATAAAAAGATGTTACACAATGTTTTAAAAATTGGACCGGCCGGTCAGACCGTATTAACCGGTAATCGGCTGGATATCTGGTCCGGTTATAAAGAAAAATTTCACAGTTAAAAAATCAGTCAGAAACCGGATTGAACTAGTTAAATCCGATTTCTGACCAATTTTTGATAAAATGAGTTAAAAGTCTCTTTTTTTTCAAATCAAATTTTGTGGTCTCCTACACATGTGTCAATTACTTACACCACATTAATTTCTTCTCTTTCTTATACAATATTCACTTTATTCTCTCTTTTACACACAAAACATACTTTCTCTCTCTCTTAAATATAATATATTTGCTATCTCTCTTTCTAAAAGTGGTAATTTCCTGAAATACACTATTCGTCAACTTATTTACAACATACCTTTCAAGTTTTGACTTTTATTTTCTGATTTTTTTATTTACAAAAAACATTTTTTTTTTAATTTCACAAATACCTTTTTTGGTTTCAATTTTGGTTTTTGATTTTTCAGTTCGAACCGAACTGACCGACATTTTTTAATAATTTTTTATAGATTTTTTTTCTGGATTTTTTTTTATTTTTTTAGTGTAACAGTGTATATATAGTGTTTTTATAGTATAAGATTAATGTATATAATGTGTATATATAGTGTTAATTCTTATTTTTTATAGATTTTTTTCCTGGAATTTTTTTTATAGTGTAACAATAGAGTATATATAGTGTTTTTATGGTGTTTTTATAGTATATATATATAGTGTATTTTTAGTGTATTATGGCATTTTTTAGTGTTTTTTGTGGTTTACACCATGAAACACTGCAAATACACCATAAACATTGTAAATGCACCATAAATATATTAAAAACGACAGAAATACACTATAAATACACAAAAAATACACTAAAACGTAAATATATTATAAAATTACTACAAATGAACCATAAATCAATTTGTTCTTTACAAAATAAGTAGCAATAAACAAATCTATGAATAAGAGAAGACAAAATAAATAATTATATGAATAATATAACAATTTTATAAACAAAAAATTATAGATGTACAATAATTTATTTATAAAATATTTAAATTATTATAAAAAATCTAAAAATTTACACAAATCTAAAAACGAGTCGAGAAATCCATAGCGCGAATGAAAGAGACGAACAGACTAGCGCGAATGGAAAAAGATGAACGGAAAAACGACCGGAAACGACGAGAAATCCATCGGAAGTAGACGAACGGAAGCGCGACCGGAAAGACGAACGAAAAAGACGAACAGAAAAGTAATCGGAGGAGACAAACTGAAAATTAAATAAAAAAGAAAAAGACGAGAAGAAAGAACTTTAAGAGAGAAGAGAAAAAAGAGAGAGAAAAAAGAGTTTTTATTTAAAAGTTTAACCTAAAATGAGATAATTTTTCTTTATATAGTAGGTATTTTTGATAAATAAGTTAGAGAAATAGGTAGCGTAGGAAATAAGGGAAAAATGAGCCAAAATGGTGTAAATACTTTGCCAAAACAGGTATTTGGAAAATAATCCCTTTCTAAAACACACATTAATTAATCTACATACTTTTGAATAATAATTATTAATATATCTCACACAATATAATTTAATACATATTTTTATTTAAATATATTATCATATTTTTTATCCATTAAATTTAACTTTTCAAATTTATTATTATTATATTTTAAAATTTAAAATTATTTTTGCATATAACATAATTATTTTATATACATATAAATATTGATTAATTATAATTGTACTTCACTAATTTAATAATTAATTTTAATTAAATTTACCATCATATTTTTTATTTATCAATTTAAATAATATAATTTTAAATAATAATTATTGAAATGAAAAAAAATCAATTTTCCTCATAAAAAGTTTTATTTTTATATATCTTTAAATTGGTCAATTATAATTATGTTTTACATAATGATATTTTAAAAATAGTTTATATAAATATTTAATATTAACAGTGAATCTCCGATGAATCCAGTTTGTTTTTCGGTCCATTTCTGAAAACATTGATATTACATGATAGAGAAACTGATGACGTGGCTTCCAAATGTGTAGGCATCACTTTGTTTGGTCCAATCCGTAGAAAGTGGGTCAAGTAATTGTCAACTAATCATCACCGCCGTCCCCATAAGCTTGTGGTTTGTGGCCACAATCCTATGATCACGATTGCTGCCTGCAATTTGATACCCACACAAAGATATTAAACTCACCCAATTTCCATTTAATCCTAATTATTAAATTATAATCCATTTTGACAAAATTATAACTTTTTAACAATAAATCCTTCAGCCTTCAGGTCAAACTAAATTTTACTTATATCGTAGATTTTGCTTATAAAAATTGAAAAGATTAAAATTTCTCCAAGTGCCTTTAATTTTAGGGGTCGTATTGACGAATTTATATTATGTATTATAAATTAAATTGCATTAACAATTTAATTAATTTTTTTTATTTATACCGTTCATTTCGTAATGATTGGTGCTGATTCATTGAATAAGACCTCTCAAATTAAAATAAATTTTAAAAAATATATATTTTTAAAATATCTGATTAATTTTTAAATTTATTTACATCTTTTTCACCCATTTTTTTCATAATTACTCTCGCTATACTAATTATAAACATATTTACAATAGCCTATTTTATACAGAAGTTTTATATTCATTTTAAGTGTTTTGTAACATACAGTCGCAATTCTCTCTCCATTTTTTTTTCTCAAAATTTTCTCTTTCTTTCTTCTTTTCTCTTTCGTTCGTTCTTTAAATTTTTTCTTCCGTTCGTCTACCGCTGCACATCACTTTTTTCCATCTCGTCGTCGCTCATCTTCCTGTGGATTTCTCGTCATGGTTTTTTCGCTATCGCGTTTTTCGGTTGATTTCTCATCCCCGCGATATTTTTATTGAATTTTTTGTCACTGCGTTTCTTTCGATGAATTACTCCATATCGTTTTTAGATTTTTTTTCGTAATTTTTAATTTTTTTTTATGATAATTTAGATTTTTCGTATAGAGATTGTTGTAGATCTATTATTTTTTTATTTATAAAATTCTTTTATTATTCATATAATTATTTTATCATTCTCTTGTTCATAGATTTGTTCTTTTATTTTGATGCTACTGATTTTGTAAAAATGAATTGATTTATGGTGTCTTTATAGTATTTTTATGGTGTATTCATGTTGTAATGTATTTATGGTGTATTTATATTGTATTTTTATTGGGGTTTCTGGTTTATCTATGTTTTCTGGTGTATTTGCAGTGTTTTTGTGGTATACACTATAAAAATTATAAAAACACTAGTTACACTATGTATACATCATAGATACACTATAATTACACTAAAAGCATTATAAATACACTATAAATCATCATAATTACATTAAAAATAAAATAAAAAAATACACTATAAAAAAATTGCAATCTAACGTAATAGATAGACATCTCTTATTAATTGCCATATAAGTAAACTTGAGTTGAATTGAGTAAGTAATTTCTACAAAAATAATTAATTTTTGTTTTTAATACTTTATCTGTTCCCTTTTAAATGTTGCCTTTAAAAATAAAAAAATTGTTCCAAATAAATTGTCTATTACAAGTTTCAATGATAATTGTCTTAAAAAAAAAGTGGTTGTCCTGTAATTTAATTGGTGGAGTAAAAATATTTATAATATGTTGATTTTTTGTATTTTTATGTAATGGTTTTTGTCATTCATGTGAAATTTTAATGATTTTTATTAGGGGTGTGCGAAAACCGAACCGGACCGAGGAACCGAACCGAACTAGACCGAAATAGACTATGGAGTGGTTAATATGGTATAAATGGTGTGGTTTGAGAATTTTAAAATTCTCGGTTCTCGGTTCTGGTTTAGTTTCAGAGTGCGGTTAACTGAACCGAACCGAACCAAAAACCGAGGAACTAAAACTACGTCGTTTTATATATAAGGAAGGAGGGGTGATTTTGGTATTTATCCTACCTAAAAATGTAACCCTAATCTGCTAATAACCCCTCATTCACTTACAGCCCCTCATTTCTCTCAGACTCGCTCTCTCTCTCTAGAAACCTCTCGCCTCTCTCTTCATTTCTCTCTCGTTTTCTCTCTCGTTTCTCTCTGAAACCCTAAAAATCACTACTAGAAAACATCAGTTTCGCGACGGACATTTGCGACGGACATAATTTCCGTCGCAAATATCATGTGTTAGCGACGGATGCTACATCCGTTGCTAACAACGGGGAATCATTAATGAAATCCTAATCTCTCATTTCTCTCAAGTTTCTCTCTCGTTTCTTGCATTATCAACTTGATATTGGATTAAACACTTCTTCTCTGTTACTAATCCATCTATTGGTAATGGATTTAACATTTTATTTGTTCTATCGGGTTACAATTTTTGTTATCTGTTCTAATAAATCACTTTTTTCTTTTGCATGTTAAATTTCTGATTCTAAGAGTTTGAATCGATAAATTTTGTGAAGAAACACTTGAAATTATAGGTAATTTCAGTCGATTGAAATGTTTTTTAATTATTTCTTGTTTATATTTCCTTTCATGTACTTGATCTAACATTTTTCTATCTTTTGATGTTTTTGGTTGCAGATCTGGTATTTCTTAACAAAAAGACTCGATTTATTTGAGGTATAGCCGAGTCTAATCTGCTTTGGTTCTTTTTATTTGTTGATTCTGGATTTATTTTGGGTATTTAAACATATTTACTTTGTTTGCTTATACAGTTTGTTCTTGTATTTTTTTTTTGCCTTTCATGAACAATAACTCGAAGGTTATTTGAAAATACTTCGGTGGAAGCTTTGTTTGATCATTTAAGAGGTAATATATCTTTTGTTTCATTGTTTGTGTGATTCTGGAAGTTTAGTTTCAATTTGTTATTCATATTGTTCTTGGTACTTGTTGCATGTCTGATGATCTCGAAGGTTATTTGGAAATTACTTCGGTGGAAGCTTTATTTTGATCATTTAAAAGGTAGTATAATGTTGTTTCATTGTTTTTGTGGTTCTGTAAAGTTCATTGCCATTTTGTTATTCAAACTGTTGTTTATTAGAGATGATAAGTCTTTGAGCATGGAATTCCAGCATTACTTCATGGAATGTCATTGGAATTCCAGTTGTAGTTGATGGAATTCCATCAACTTTGAAATTCTAACTTGACTAATAATGGAATTCCAATGGAATTTCATGCTCAAAGACTTATCATCTGTAATATTGTTGGTGGTGCTTGTTTCATGTCTGATAAATTTGTTATGGGTTTCATTTTGTAGATGAAGTCTGTATTCAATGTTCAATTGTTTGCTTTATACAAAATCTTATTGAATTTTGTGTTTTCTATTTTGCATTGTTTTGGGGAAGATTTTGAAGCTGGCTTGCAAACTCCTTTTTTTGAAGCTGTCAAGTTTGTGTATATAATTTAGGTCGTATACTTAGCCTAATTTTTTTGAATTGTACTTAAAATTTGCTGTAATTATTTAGGTTCTATTGTTTGATACTTACATTGTACACAAGTATAAAATTCTTGTATAATATATTTACCCATTTAGGAGTTGGCCAGTTAGATTTGATTTAAGTCTGTAAAAATTGCTTATTTCAGCTTTGTAATTTTTGTAATTTAACTTCAATTTAAGTATTAATTTAAAACGGTTAACCGACTAACCGAACCACGGTTAACCGAACCAAATTAACCGCTATCCGAAGAGGCACAATTTGGTATTTATTTTTAAAGGTTGGTCTGGTTTGGTTTTAAATTTCTCTGAATCGAACCGAACTGAACCGAACTCACCCCTAATTTTTATGTATGTTTTGTTAAAAATGGACACTAAAAAGGAACGGAGGGAGTAAGTTTGAATTGATAGACAATTTGAATTTAGATAATACAAACTGAAATTTTTTAGTTGATGTTTGATTTTTTAAAATTTATCATTTTATTGTCTAAATTTCTTTTAAAAAAATTTTAATTTAGAAAATATAACAAATAAATATTTTTATAGTTTTTTGGTTAGGGATGTGATTAAAAATAAAAATAATCTCCATCTTTTAAGATTTTTCTAAGATCTCATTGTTTTTTAAATTCAAATCTTTTAATTTTTACAGTTATGTCCAATTTGAAATTTATTTTGACAATTGTAACCAAAACTTTGAATTTACTTTTTAAAATCCTAACTTTTACATCTTCTATCAATTACAACCATATTCTAAAAAATTATATAACTTCTAAAAAGAGTTAATATAAACTTTTGGTTACAATTGCTAACAATTGAAAAGTTTGGATTTTAAAAATTAATATTTTAGTCATAATTGCAAAAAAAAACTTTTAAATTGAAAATAATTGTGAAAATTAAAAGATTTGATCGTAATTGATAAAAAAGATACAAATATTTGAATTTAAAAAATAGTTAGACCATTTTTTTAATTATATATTAGCAATAAAATAATTATATTGTATAACAATACATGTATCTGTGACGTTAAATGGCATATAATATTGATAATTTTTTTTTTCCTTAGTAGTAAGTTTGGTAAAAAAGATCATATAAAAATTATGCATTTCATACACTTTTATAAACTTAAAATGCTATTTTAAAAAATAGATACATATGCTTGGTTCAGATATTGTCGGTAGTTGATAATTGTTATATAATACTTCGTTGATAAATTTTAATTAGATGTGCTGATATGTTAAATGACCTCAAATGTTCTTTTTTTGTTTTGATATTACAAAAAAATTAGTGAATGGGAACTACTTAAAATTAAATTTTTAAAAGAATACAATTATATAATTTATTTAAAATTAATCATTTGATAATTTTTTAGTTAATTAATTAGGGCTATACTGTAATATATATATTTAGTTTTATATAATTTATAAATAATAAAACAATGTAAATAACTTCAAAAATTACAAAAATAATATCTCTTAATATGAATAATTCTATCTACATAACTAAAATATTTAAACAATCATCAATAGTTGTAAACATATTTGAAGATGGAGCCTTTTCTATTGTTGACTATTAGAGACTCGAAATGTTAAAATCTACTTACCATCTTATTGAACACCTATATAATTGTTGAAAATTTTAAAAAGAATCATACTTGAGCATCCAACATTTAAACCGAACATCCACTTAAATATTAGGCTTAATTTCTTAAAAAACCCCCACCTTACACTTTTTTTTCGTTTATACCCTGACCTTATAAAAATATCATTTGTACCCAATTTTGGGTTTTTATGTTTCATCCCTACCCAAAAGCATTAAATTGTACTCTTTTCATTTAGAAAAGAGTTAAAACATACTTTTTTTCTATTTTTAAAAATACAAATAAATCCTTAAACTTAAAAAATGATCAAATCTATCCAAATAATTAATTAATTTTTTTAATTATATAAAACAATAAAAAAATTGTAAATTTTTTTTTATTATTTTTAATTTTTTTGTCAGAAATATTTTAAAAAAAAATTAAAAAAAATTAAAAAAATAAACAAAAAATTTGGAATTATTTTTTAAAAAAATTAAAAAAAAATTATTATTATTTTTAATTTTTGGAAGAAGATAGTATTTTTGTACTATTAATAACTTTAATATCTAATTAGTATATAAGTTAAAAATGAAGGATTATTTTAAACTCTTTTTCAAATGAAAAGAGTACAATTTAATGCTTTTGGGTAGAGATGAAACATAAAAATTCAAAATTGGGTACAAATGGTGTTTTTACAAGGTCAGGGTATAAACGAAAAAAAATGTAAGGTGGGGATTTTTTAAGGAATTAAGCCTAAATATTAAGACCTCATTTAATTGAGAGCAAGTACACTAAAATAATAAAACAATTTGAAAAATAGAAAATTTATACTTGGTTTTTCGGAAGTCGAGAGTTAAACTTTCTTAATAGAACTCAGATATTTTAACCTTCATGAATGTCTTTAAAATGTTATTCTAATTATCATTGTCTAATATCTTTAGACTTTTCTAAAATTAACATAAAAAATATTTTTACTTAATTTGAAAATTATATATTTTTAATTAATTTATAAAATGTAACTATTTTATTTTACAGACATTTTATAATACTAGTTTCGCATTACGTGCTATGCACGTGACTCGTAACGTAACTTGTCAATGTACATATTAGTAAATTTATTATAATTATATCAATTTTTTTATTTATAATTAATATTAAATTAGTTAAGAATTTTTGTAAAAATAAATATAATATGTTCAGTTATTAAATTTTTTTCTATACTGAATTTATTCTTATTTTGATTTATAATAACCATAATTAAATAATTAGCTTAATTTTATTAATAATATCTTTAAAATAATAAGATAAAAATTTAAATAATAATATATTGACCAAATATAGTATTTTAATTTTGTAGTTCAATCAAACTAAAAAATAGGTATTCCTACTAATTTGGAGACAATTTAGTTATTTTTTACATACTAAAAACTAAATTGGAGATAATTTAGCTACCTATTCTAATTAGGATTTTAATTACAATATTGATTAATTAAATAAGTAATTAGTTAATGACTATAAAACCTTTATTTAGTAATAAACTTAAAAGGATTATTCAGTAAATTTGTCTGTCCCCCCCCATCCGTGCTTTTATATAGTATATATATATATATATATATATATATATATATATATAAAAAAAAAAATTTCTAAAATCAACATAAAAAAATCTTTTTACTTAATTTGTAAAATATATATTTTTAATTAATTTATTAAATATAATATAGGGTTAATTACATATAAAAAATAAAATATAGGGTTAATTACATATAAAATTATGACCTTTGCACTAAGTTTTAAAAATAACATGACTTTTATAACATGTCAATCATAGACACCACCTTTCATTTTTTTTCAAAAATAGTATCAACAATTTTTAGTGACATTTTTGCTGACGTGGCATGACACGTGACATGTGTTCAAGTTAGCAAAATTTCACCGAAAAATGTCCCCGTGATGAAACTGAAAAGAAACGAAAGATGGTGTCTCTGATTGACACATTTTAAAGATCATATTATTTTTTAAACTTGTTGCAATTGTCATAATTTTATATGTAATTAACCGTAAAATAAATTTAATTACTCAATCCATTCTAGTTTGAATGAGTCTAAATATAAAAAATATATATGAAAACAATTATAGTATTTATTTATTTATTTATTTTTATTTATTAAATTATTAAAAATATAATATAATTTATTAATATATTACTTTTTTTATATTTAGATCAGATTTGGACTGAAAATAGGTTTAACGATTATATTATACTCAACTTATTTTACTAATGAATTTACGTATTATTTTATTAATAAATATTTATTACAATAAATTTTTTTATGTCAAAATTGAAAAAAATTAAGTAGCAATTTGTCCTCTCAATTTGTAAGTAACGGACAGTTACCATACAGATTTTGAAGAAAAATCAGTCTTAAAATTAGTGTTTATAGTTGATTAACCCCATTTTTGCAAATTAGCTTATAATTTGAGAAGGCAAATTGCTAATTGAGAGGGTAATTAACTTACAAGTTAAAGGGGCAAACAAAAATAGAGTTAATTGATCATAACTATCAATTTTAAAATTAATTTATCCATAAAATTAATTTATATGCAAATATTATCTGTTGCTTACGAGTCAAAATTACTACTTAAATCTAATTAAAAATGAACAAAGGATCATTTTACCCCATATATAAACTTAGCACGGATTTTCAAAAAAGATAAATGAAAAAATGACCACTTATACCCTGAATTTGATAAAATAGGTTCAAAAACCCCCTCCTCATTCTCACCCAAGAGAGTGAGACACACTCTCTGATTTTGATGGTGGTTTTTAATGGCAAAAAATATAAAATGGTCCTACTTGTTTTTTATATTTTAAATCAATACATAATAATTTAAAGAACTTGTAATTTAACACTTTATATATCATATTAACCCCATAATTTATATGTTTTGCAATTTTTTTTTTAATTTCCGATCTTGAGCGAGATGGCTCCTCCTCGTCTGAGAAGAGGAGCTGTTGCTCCGGTGAGGAGCAGATGCTCCTCACAAAAACAAGGAGCGATATGCTGCTCGCATAAACGAGGAGCAATCCGATCCTCGTTTTTGTGAGAGCAGATCTCCTCCTCACAAGAAGAACAGACCGACCCGTATGTCCATTATAAGAATAGACCTGTGGGTCTATTTTTCCTCAAGAACAGAAAGTTTGTTATTGAACTCAAGAACAGACCCATGTATTGTCTTTGGACTCAAAAACCGACCTAAGGTCTGTTCTTCTTCAAGGACAAACTTTTCTTAAGCGAGGAGGACCTCCTTTTCCTCGCCGAAAATTAAAAAAAAAAATTATTTTTAGAAAAAATGTAAAAAGACCTTCATATTAATTAGAGTTTTAATTATAACTAATTCGTATTTAAATATGATTAATTGAAGTAAATTATGATTAATTAGAAATTTTTCCTGTGAAGGTGCCACGTCAGCATAAAGAGAGTTTTTGAGCCGGTTTTGCTAAATTTATAGTACAAGTGATCCGGTTTTCCAGTTTTGTGCTAAGTTGAGGGGGTAAAATGGTCTTTTGTTCAATTAAAAATCTAATGCCGATTTCATACGTATATGGCATGACACTTTTCTTTAAAATCTGGCATGTCATTTGGTGACCTCAAAAAGTTTCCAAATTTTGACATTTTAGTAATATTATATGATTATTCCATTTAAGTGATTCTTCAACAGCCGAATAGACTTAAAAGTCTATTTTGAAAGATCATAGCCATCTATAGGTTGGGGCTAACCTAAGGATGCCAAGTTGCAGCCTAAAGGCAAGGCATATATTGCAGCCCAAAGCCATGGTTTGTATCTCACCACCGGCGCCGCCACCCTCATCTCATATTAATTCTGATGCTGCTCCTCTTTTCACTTTCATGCCAGCCCAATCTCATTTTTTTCCTTTTCGGAATTGATGGTTCCAACTTTGACTCTAACAAGATATGTTTAGTGATTATCAATATAATAAATAAAAGAATCTTTAACCAACAACGTTGATTCAAATGATAAGCGACTTAATATCAATTAAACAAGGTTTCGGTTTCAAGTTTTGTAAATGCAAAAGGTTCCCACTGGTAGACTCACCCACCATATCAGATGCGCGACGCGAGACGGATCCGGATTAGCCGAACGAAACCCGAAAAACCGGATGGGGAATCAAAGGAATTCTTATTATTTAAAAGATCTAAAATTTCATATATAATGATAATTTTTATTTTAAGAATATTCAATTCAAGCGTCTTGGGTGGTTCAATTTAATTGATGCCACGGAACAAGTGATGTCACTCACTTTGTCTAACAATTTCTCTTAATTAATAATTGTTTTCGTTAAAAACTGAATTCATGATTTTGGTTTAATACTAACTGTTGGATCAAGTGCTTATCGCTAGATAAATATTTATAACTTCTAATTAAAATGCAATTTTCTTTTTTTAATATTTTCTTTGTCCCATTTAATAATATTTTGTTTAAGCGTCATATAATTTGTTGTGGCTTCGATTAATTTGGCTTATAACAATTGATATCACATATTTTGCCCAACATGTTGCTTCAACGATTTTTTTTTTTAATATCCTCTTGTCATCACAAAGTCTGTTGAAAAATTAAGTATAATTTAGTTATTTTTTTATCATAAACTAGTCTACAATTAAAATAAAGTTAAAAAAAAATTTAGATAAATTCAACATTAATATTTTTATAATTTATTTATTAGCAATTGACACCACTTTTATAGTTTTAACTATTTATTTTATGAATTGATTTATTATAAAGTAAATTTAAAGAATTAATTATTTTTTTATCTTTAATTAGATTATTCGACAATTAAATGTTGGATTGCACTAACAATAATTTTAATTTAAGATATAAATAACAAACGTCATACAGTTTTTATTAATAAATTTAAAGTGTGGATAAAATACATACAGCATACAAATATGCAATGACTAATCAAATCAATTACCATTATTTTGTTTTTGTTATTTAAATAGCACAAAAGAAATCTTCATCCAGGGAAATAGAAAGATTTTGTTACAGTAGTATATTTTGGTTTGCCATGACAGAACCAACATGTATCAGCTTTATAATGTGACTGTGGATCTTATCACTGACAATTGTTAACCTGAAACAGATTTTTTCTTTGGATAATTAAACAAAAAAAAAACATTTTTACTCAAATTTATTTGGAAAATCTCATCAGAAGTCCTTGTACTTTATTATATTTATTCAGAAAGCTCGTGCCGCAAAATTATTATCTTTTAATCCCTCACCTTATCTAAATTTTTGTATTTCATACGTTTATTAGAAATGAAAAAATATTTTTTCAAGTAAAACGACTGAGAAAAAGCATAAAAGTCAGAAAAATTTAAAAAATAAGAAGGCGGAAAGAAAACATTTTTGTAGCAGGAACTTTCTGAAAGATGGTATAATGTTTTTCAAAAGATGGAAATAGTTTGGATTTCGCCTTCAAATCTTAGTGGATTGCTATTATTTCAAATGGGGGTTGCACAAATCTTTGGACTACAACTTGGATGATCTCTATTTGGAAAATTTGAAAGTGTTGCAATAGACAAATTTTTCAACATAAAGAATCATCCCCGGAAGAGGTTGTTTTTTGATGTTTACATAATGTAGTTTTTTATTATAAATATAAGCATCCTTCTTTTATTTATTCCGGTTATAATTTATATAGAGATTCGGAATTTTTTTTTTGGCCTAGCTTGTTTTCTCCTTCTTCTAAATCGTAGTCTTAAGTGGCGTAAACTCTTTGAGTAGTAGAGTTTTTGTCCTTTTTTTTGGCTTTTGATATAATTTTATTTATCAAAAAAAAAAACCAAAAAACCTTAGAGAAAGCAGATTCTTTAAAACATGATCAGCATTTTCGAGCAACAAAACAAGATCTCCATAAGGCATAGCCTCGATTCAGAGGTAGGGGAAGGCAAAAAGGATGCAAGAACATATATATATATATATGACTATAGGTTAAAATTAAGCTGCAAGTGGGCAAACTGAATGAATCAAGAAAAATCATATATTGTTTACTATATAGTCTGTAATTTAATTACATGCATGCATATATATGATGTATATTGACTGTAAACCTTTTGATGAATGAAAGGACAATTCTTACATCCTGGCTTTTAATCATGTTTTTCTGGCGTTGATTGACTGTTTGAAATTATGATATGATTATTTCTTGTCTGCAGTCTTGATATTATTATGGTAATCTCCTGTAAAACATTATCTAATTTTGCAATGATTATATATGTTTTTACTTACAATGGAAGAATTAACAAATAAATTATGAAAATAAGAGAGAAGAAAATTGTAAATTGATATTTTTTAGATAAATGATTGTTTATAGAGCTCAACCATAAGAAGTAAAAGCAGTAGCGTAGGCAGAAAATTAAATCAAGGGAGAGGGGGAGAGAGGGGAGGAGCGAAATTTGATAAAAATATTAGAAATATCAATAGTCTTTAATAAGAGTGCACAAAAACCGAACTGCACCAAGAAAACCAAATCGTTTCAAATTGAAGATGACTGGTTCGATTTTAATATTATGATTTCAAATTTTTTTAGTTTGATTTGATTTTAGGTTAAAAACATATTAAAAAATAAAAAAATATATAATTTTATTAGATTTTTAATAAAATTATTATTATTTTTCAAAAAGCAATACTACTTTATTATATACTTCTGAATATTAAAATGTAGTATTCATTTCAATTAGACTTAAATTTGATTTTTATATTCAATATTTTTATTTTTTATTTAATTTTGGTTTTTTATAAGTAAAATTTTATAAAAGAATAATTATTTTTCTATTTTGGTTAAACATAAAACTGAATCAAATTAAAATTTATCTCTAAAATTTGGTTCGTTTTTAATTTCTTACAAAAATAATCAATTTTGATAAATTTACTTTCGAACCGAACTAAAAACTATAAAAAAAACAAAAAAAATTAAGAAAAATTAAACATACCCGCTTATAGTTTATTAAGCCTGTTAATGCTGGATTTGGACATGCTTTGGAAAGCAGTAAACAATATAAACATACCCGCTTATAGTTTATATACATGCATGGTTAGAGATACTTTTAATCTTAAAGAACCGGAGTGTTTGGCACTCGTCTGTCGTCTAGTTATCTGTGCTGTCAGAATCTTGATTCAATCAAAACACATAATTTCTTCTTCTGGTCTATATGAATCCACTAGTTCAAACAAACTCGGAATCGTGTCTGGAAGTTTTTGGTAACTAGCAGGCTTGGGCTTCAGGGCCCGTGTGGTGTGACAGGATGAAGATGACTTGTGCAAGTCTATTACAATACACAATAATTTCCTACAACTAATTACAAAACCGTGGGATCAAACGGGACCCAGTTCCAAGTTTAAACGAGTCAGAAAACATAAAAGTACAATCTAGATCGAGTCAAGACTATTTGAGAGGGTTTATAGCTGAAAAAGCATAGCACCACTTTGTTGTGGCGCCGGTGCCACCAAAAGCTGGTCTGTGGCAGTTTGTAGGTTTGGTCAAAAACGTGCAAAAATCAGTCAGAAACACACAAAAGACATTCTGGAAATTTTTTAAATTGATATATGTTGACTAAAACTGGTAAAAACATTATAAAAATATGTTTCTAGATTGATTTGTGATAATCATGCAAAAACAGTGAATATGACAGTTTATAAGAAAAATACTGAAAATAAGCTAAGCATGCATGATAGCATCATGAAATCTAACAGTTCTAATATATATGCAATAAAAGGTGATAAAGAATTATTTGGGTCCTCATAATTATCGTTCTGAGTCAGTGGTTCGTTTTTTGGCGATTCAGATGTAGAATCCAACTTTGGATTAATAGGCAGCAATAGGTTCTTAACTAATTAAAGTCTATTTAGCTTGTTTAATTGACTAGAATTGACTATGATTTGGTAATTTTTGATGGAGGTGGTTTGTTCAACACTTGTAGATTTTAGGGTTTTGTATTTTTGTTCGTACTGTGTTAGTTCTCTTGTTTGGTCCCATTTGATTAATGAGTTAATGGTGTTCAAATAGGATTAGGTTAGCTCTAGAATTTACTAAGTGTTCATATTGAGTTAAAAATGTTCAAGTGAGTGTTTAGGTTAGCTTAAAAGTCTAATTAGGATAATTAATGAATTAAATTTGCATTAGGCATGCCATTAAAAAGGTAGGTAAAGGGATATTTTCGTGCTTGTAAGTATCATAAAGGACTTTCAGGGCCAAAAGAGTTTGGGTATGGTCAATTTAATCCGTTAAAGTTGCAAATTGGCCATTAAACTTCTATGATATTCCAATTACTCCAATTTTCCAGACTTTTATTGTGACCCTTTGGTTTTTTATGGGCAATTTCCAACTAATTATGCTTAAATCCTCAAGTTCGTTTTTATGCACTGACCCAACCTGTTTGAATTCAAACGTGCGAACCGCTAGCTTGTCATATAGACGAGTTTCTCTGGGAATTATCATTGAACATTTCAGTCCCTTATCACTTTTTACTAGTTCGAAAAATAGGTTTATACAATTACCGACCGAACCAAATTCAAAATTTCCCCTTATTTTGGTTCAGTTTCGGTTCGGTTTTCAGCTGGTAAAAAATCAATCAGTTCCGGTTTTTGGATTAGTTCAAAAAATGAAACGACCGATGCATAACCCTAAGAGTAATGAAGGATCTTGTTGTTTAAGCTTCAATTATGTTAGTAGAAAAATTAAGAGAACACCATTATTTAGCAAACAAAAGGCTATTGCCGAAGTTAATATTTATTGTATATGGAGGAGATATGTCTCTCCAATTATTCATCAATATACATTGGCCGATCATGTAGCTCTTTTTGATTAATATAAAATAATTTTCTATTTTCAATAAAAAAAACTCTAATAAAACATAGTCAATTTCATGTAATTGGAAGGAAACAAGAAATATATAAAAGGTACAATTTGTTACTTACATATAGAAAGAAGTACTTGAACCATTATTATATTGAATAATGAGATAGAGTGTGGTAATCTAATTAAGACAAACTTTTTAAAGCAAATAGCCAACATTGTGGAGAAGAGGGTCCCAATCCAAAGTTTCCTTGCCAAAGAATGCAAATATAATCATTGTACGGAATTTAAGTGGCCCGCTAGTAGATTTTGGAATGTTGTTAGGACGTAGTGCATTCAAATTATAAAGTTTGATTTTGTACTAATTGAATGTCAATTAAAAAAATTTGAAGATACATTGCATGAGTTATGAACACTAAAATGAATTTTTTTGTTAACTAGTATCTTTAATATCAATTTTATAATTAAAAATAAATTTAACTAATATTTTTAATATTTTTGGTTAAATATGCCATAATTTATAAATTTTGTCAACTTTATCTTTTTAATCTTTGCTAAATATATACATGATTTATTTTCAACTGATATGAAGCAATATTACTCGTCTATATGTACAAAATTAATCCTACATGACGTATACAATTCGTGTTATGTCAGTTTTAAATGAGTTGTGGGTATATTTGGCAAAGATACAAAAGATGATGGATCAAACTGATAATATTTAAAAATTATGGTATATTTGGTAAAAATGTAAGATTATGGGTAGATGATTTTTTTTTTGCCTTAATTATAGAAGGTTAAATGACAAAAATTGGAATAATGAGACTGGCTGATAAAGAAATTAACTCTAATATTAGAATTTTTTTAGGTAGATTCAGCTCATCACGTCATCCGTGAACTAATCCTATCACATTATGACACGTCATTGATATAGTGGCACTATCGTAATATTACAACAAAATTACGATATCCACTATTTTAATGACGTATCATAATATGATATACGAGACTTAGTTCATGAATGAGTGTTGTACTGAGTTTATAATTGTCTATCACATATATAAATTTAAAGGATACATTAAATTGAAGTGTAAATTAAAGAGATGATAATTTGGTGCGAAAAATCTTTGGTACAAGAAAAAGTAAGGATTTGATGTAGAAATGAAAAGTAAATAGTGAGGTGATATGAAGTTATTGGACCCCACGCACTGCTGCCTAATAGGGGAATAAAAACAGAATCCAGTGATCCATCTATCTTACATAAAATCTCAACAGATTCATCAGTTTTTACTTTCTTCTTTTCTCAATTTCCCAACCTTATCTCGCAATTTCACCACCCAAAATTTATTTTAATTAATTAATTATATTAGCTGACTGAATCAATTTTAATTGTCAAAAAAATATCAGAAGCTGTTTTTTCTACAATTGGATAAGTTAAAAGGTTTGTATCGAATTAATGGTTAAATCAGTCAAATTTGAAATCGGATACCATATAAATAATAAGTTTAAATGGCAAAAAAAAGCCAAAGTTTTACAACTTGTTACAATTTAAACCAAACTTTTTAATTTTTATAATAATAGTAAAATAACATTTTGTTGTTATAATAATAGCTAAACTTGAATTTTTTTATTGCAAGTTTGACCACCAATTTAACTATTATTGTATATAAAAAAAATACAATTTGGCTATTATTATAAAAATTAAGAGAGTAGGTTTAAATTGTAAAAACTTGTAAAAATTTATCTTTTTTCACCATTAGACCTAAATAATATTCCATCCGTTTTATTTTAAAAGTCCTTTTATTTTCTACAAACATTTTAAGCAATCATTCACTTATGTTTATTTTATAAATGATGTCTTGTTATTTTTTTTAATGAATGTCTTGTAAAATTATGTTAAAAGTATTAATAATTTATTTAGAAAGCATAATAAAAAGTACAATGTGACTAAAAAAAAGAAACATGACATTTAAATGAGATATTTTAAAAAAG
This sequence comes from Mercurialis annua, assembly GCF_937616625.2. Lineage (NCBI taxonomy): Eukaryota > Viridiplantae > Streptophyta > Magnoliopsida > Malpighiales > Euphorbiaceae > Mercurialis > Mercurialis annua. The sequence goes on along the minus strand of NC_065574.1, from coordinate 46,821,708 downwards.
AAAAAATGACTTCTAAAAAAACGATGTAACAAAGAAAATATGTATATCACAAAAGTGAATTCTCAAGATCACAAGCTTAAACAATGATGTAGATCCTTATAAAAATCAAGCAAAATCAAATATTCAAATCAAATATATAAATTCCATTTGGTTTGACAATATATAATAAATTATTTTCAATTTAGTTTGGTTTCGAATATAGATAAAAAAATATTTATTTACCCACAAATATATAATTTTTACCAAATATATCATAATTATAAAATTTTATCAGTTTGATTTATTATCTTTTCAACTTTTACGTAATACATTTATAATATGTTTAAAGCTAATATGTTGCAATATAACCTGTTCAAGCAGAGACAAAACCATGATTCATTTTAAAAAGAGTGAAAAAAATAGATGGCCAAATGGGTATGAAAATTCAAACATTTTTTGGAGGTAAGAAAAGCTAAACAAAAAAATTTATTCAGGGTGAAAAAATTTAACAAATAAAATTGGAGGGGGTAATGCCCATATTAGCCCACCTTGGGCTCTATCCATATGTCCACGTATATAAAATTTATCTTCTTGACATAAATAATAAATTAAGAATAAATATATTTGACAACATTTGAAAAAAAATAATAGATAGTATATTTGTCAAAGAAGGTATAGTTGTGGGTAGATAAATAAATTGTCTTACATATAAAAAATCAGCTCAATTTTAGTGCAAATCGATCTACAAAACCCGAACCAAGTTAAATAATTAACTAAATCAACCATCTGATTTAATTCAATTTTCAAATTTAATTTGCTCTGATCCCAAATATTAAACGGCTATACATTATAAATTTAATTTGGTTAACTTAATACCATGATGATTATTTACATGTATGAGAAAAATTTACTAATACTATTACATTGAAGTTGCTCTAAATTTTTCTTATTGTGTTGCTTAAATTTCCTATTTACTAATACTATTACATTGAAGTTGCTCTTAATTTTTTTTTTGTGTTGCATAAATTTCCTATTTCCTATTTACTAATACTATTACATTGAAGTTGCTCTATATTTTTATTGTTGTGTTGCTTAAATTTCCTATTTACTAATAGGTTTAATCACAAAAAAAAACCTCACCTTTTAGCCCTTTTTCAGTTGCACCCTGACGTTACAATTTTGTCAGTTGCACCCTAATTCGCACATTTGGGTTTCAATTCCACCCTCAAAATCAAATTGGACTTTTTTCACTCGGAAAAAATTCATAAAAACCCTTATAAAGTACTCATTTGAACTCTTTTCCACATAAAAAGTTAAAAATGGATGACTTATTTTAACTTTTTTCAAATGAAAAAGAGATCAATTTAGTACTTGAGGGTGGAATTGAAAACCAAATGTGCGAATTAGAGTGCAACTAACAAAATTGCAACGTCAGGGTGTATTTGAAAATGGGCTAAAAGGTGAGGGGTTATTTGGTGATTAAGCCTTCCTAATACTATTACATTGAAGTTGCTCTAAATTTTTCTTGTTGTGTTGCTTAAATTTCCTATTTACTAATACTATTACATTGAAGTTGCTCTTAATTTTTTTTTTGTGTTGCATAAATTTCCTATTTCCTATTTACTAATACTATTACATTTAAGTTGCTCTATATTTTTATTGTTGTGTTGCTTAAATTTCCTATTTACTAATAGGCTTAATCACAAAAAAAACCTCACCTTTTAGCCCTTTTTCAGTTGCACCCTGACGTTACAATTTTGTCAGTTGCACCCTAATTCGCACATTTGGGTTTCAATTCCACCCTCAAAATCAAATTGGACTTTTTTCACTCGGAAAAAATTCATAAAAACCCTTATAAAGTACTCATTTGAACTCTTTTCCACATAAAAAGTTAAAAATGGATGACTTATTTTAACTTTTTTCAAATGAAAAAGAGATCAATTTAGTACTTGAGGGTGGAATTGAAAACCAAAGGTGCGAATTAGAGTGCAACTGACAAAATTGCAACGTCAGGGTGTATTTGAAAAGGGACTAAAAGGTGAGGGGTTATTTGGTGATTAAGCCTTCCTAATACTATTACATTGAAGTTGCTCTAAATTTTTCTTGTTGTGTTGCTTAAATTTCCTATTTACTAATACTATTACATTGAACTTGCTCTTAATTTTTCTTGTTGTGTTGCATAAATTTCCTATTTGTGGTTCCTAAGGAAACAAATCATGAAAATTCGAAATTCTATAGAATCCTACCCCACCTCACCCCTCGCAACTCAAACCCTCCCCCCATTATAAGTAGCAACCATTTGCCACCCTTTTTTTCATATCAACTTCAAATCTTTATTTCTTTCACTACTTAAGAAATAGCTTAATTTTTGAAGACATGGCATCGAGCTCAATGTCGTCTCACGGGTCATGGACCGCGCAGCAAAACAAAGCGTTCGAAAGGGCGTTGGCTGTGTATGACAAAGATACACCTGATCGTTGGGCGAATGTTGCGAAAGCCGTTGCTGGTAAAACTTCCGAAGAAGTGAAACGACACTATGATCTTCTTGTTGAAGATATTAAGTATATTGAATCCGGTCAAGTTCCTTTTCCTAATTATAGAACTACCGGTACCAGAATCAATGATCAAGAAAACAGGTATTCTATACATTGTTTTTTTTAAAGTTTCGGTCTAACATTAAAAATCGTGACGAAAACTTCACGTTTCGGAAATTTAATTTAATTTTTAACTTAATTTTTTTTAAAATAATACTGTTTCACCATGTCCGTATTTTAATGTCTTGTATGCTGTGTTTTTGCTGCATTTTCAGCGCATATTTAGTCGCCTAAAATGTTCAGTCCAATGGCGTAGTCTTTGAATTTTCAGTTAAAGTCATAGGAATAATATTCCTAATACAACAAAAACCTAATAAGGAATATCATGGTGTCTATAATATATAATATTAATATATAATGTTTATATTAATATATACTGATTCAGATTCTTTTTGTAAACTTTCCTTTTCTCCCTTACCAGAAATATATACTTGAAAAGGAAAAGAAGTTCAATTCTGAACTGCTTTCCATATATACATACAAGGAAACTTTATTTTCCTTTTTAATTTCTGATCGAAATGCGTGGTGATGGATTCTCAGAAAAATAAAAATAGAGTCTGAATCAACAAGAAATTATATATCTTCATGAAAAATTTAATTTTAAAATGGTTTTAAAAATACATGCATTGATAAGCCGCAATTAAAACGGCTATTTTATGTAAACATATTTCATGATTTCTGTCTATAATTTTTATACTACTATATTCAGGGGCGGACCTACAAAATTGGATGGGTAATTGTCCGTCTTATAATTCCGAATCTTTTAAAAATATTTATATAATATTGAAAAATATAGGTATTATATTTTAAAATTTACATTATGTCCACTTTAAATTTTATATTTTACCGAGTTCGCCCATTCTTATAAATTTTTGGTACAATTTACTCATCTTGTAAAAAAATTATGAATATTCATCACCTAATGGCATGTCTTATTATTTTTGACTTCTTATTATTAAATACTATAACATAACTTCAAACAAAATAAGTTGCAAAATCTTTTTTATGACCCTACGAGCACTTTTCACGTGGCTTGTATAAATATTGATTTGGACAATCAATTTTGTGTGTTTATAACTTAAAGCACCTATACAAAATTACAACTACTGATAAAATCAATAATAATAATAACATTTTCATAGTTTTGTTCTATTTTCTCAAAAACAAAATAAAAACTCAAATTTTAATAAAATTTTGATTTGTCGAACAATAATTGTATAACAAGTAAAGGAAAATTTGAATTATTCAATTGTTTGATAATAGAATATCATAATCTATATTTACGGTTATCTCAAATTTTTTTTCTTAACGCAGGATGAGGAACCTGAAGCTGAACTGAGCTGCAAGAAATTTCAAACATCAAATTGAGAAGAACTATTACGATCTTCTCGTATTTCTACTTATTAGAAAAAGAAAAACAATGGATAATTGTATTAATAAACATTATCCTTCTTTTCCTTCTATTCATTCTCTAATTTCTTTTTTCTATTTAAGCATAATCAAAGTATGTAAACATGGGAGGTTTTATAATCTTTGTGATTCTTTGCTTTCTCATGTAATTTCATTGTTCTCAATATATTTTATGTAAAATTAGTTGCCCAATAAATATATAATTTCATTCCAATAGAGTAACCTTGGCCACACAGTCACTGGCTAGCAGTGGGAAATTAGAAGAATTTTAACAAATAAAAGCAATGCATGATTTTGAATTATATTGAATCTACCCAGTGGTTTTCTTTTTTAAAAAACAATACCGAAATTCGAAAATTCAATATATATATGATTAATTTTACTATAAATTTGACTCTATCTCGAGATTTTAAAGAAGTTCATTAGGTATGTTGATACAATTGCTGTAAAACTGAATATGATGAGGCTGAGTCGCGGATTAGGTCGCTCTCTTTTAGACGTTTCGCGGCACAGCTCGGAGGTGCAAAGCTGACTATGAACCGCGGCGTCCCTAGGATAAAACAGCCGGAAATACTGATCACACTGCACTGTGAAATCAGCTCTAAAACACTTTGTCTGTATTGCTCTGTGTTTCTGTGTGTTTAAAATGAAAAATGAAGCCAGTATTTATAGGCTAAGAAAACATAGCTGCTGAGTGAACAATAAATACAGAAAATGATTTCTGATTTAATGAAGAAAAACAGCAACAGTCAGATGGAGTGGAAGAGTCATTACAGTTACAAAATAATTGAATAAAAAATCATTAATACTTTTGTATGCAAAAAATAAAGTGCTAGCCGAACCGAACCACCCAACCCAGACCAGACCAGGCCGGCCGACCGACCGGACGGACGGCGCGCGCGTGTGTGTGGTAAATCGGGTAGGATGTAACTCCTAGCCCGTTCACAAAACTGGGTACCCCTTGGGGCCCAAACCCATATGAGAAAGACCAAGTTTATAAACCCAATGTATTGAGTTTTCCTAAGCAATGTGGGAAAACCACAAAACTCTCTATCTTCTCATTTCAAGTTACAAGGCACTTTTTCCTTTTTTAATTTTTAAATTCAATAATTTTCCAACAATCCCCCACTTTGAATTTTAAAAATAGTTTCTCGAGCAATTTCTGTTAAGATTGTGCATAAACAAAGGTATCTTTCGATTTGAACCTTTGCGTAGTGAGTAAGATTCTGATTCAACAAGAGTGACTCGTAGTCTTGAACTCTATCTCGGACATCAAACCACGCACGTTCTTTTCATAAGTGTTTTTCTAAAGCCCGTGCATTTATGGCCCTGCACGTCTATCCCAGTTTAGTGAACGCTCTAGAAATTTTGCCTCAAATTTCATAGGAAGCGGCCCCACTTCCACATTCACAAAGGTGAAGCTATCAAGAGTACTCCTATAGCTAGGTACTCCACTCCATATGGAGTATAGACTTCATTAAGAGATTCTATTAACTCATCCTCTTCTCGCTTTAGGAATCATGCATTAATTTTGCATGTTCTGGCTCATATCATTCATAACTTGTTATTACCCATTGAACCTATTTCTTGGGATCTCCAGTCAGTTAGGTCGGGTTACCATTATGGATGATTCATTCAATAGGCAATAGTCCCATTCCTTTTGAGGTTTTATGGACTTTCTCTCTAGCTAATCCTTTCGTCAAAGGATCTGCTAAGTTATCATCAGTGCGTACATGATCCACTCTAACAGCCCCTGTTGAGATAAACTCTCTAACAGTGCTGTGCTTACGACGTATCTGTCGTTTCTTACCATTATAATAACGGTTCTCAATTTTTGCAATAGCCGCGGTACTATCGCAATGGATCAACACAGCTGGTATCGGTCTTTCCCATAAAGGAATCTCAGCTAGCAGGCTTCTTAGCCATCCTGCTTCTTCACTAGCAGCAGCTAGTGCTATCATTTCTGACTCCATCGTAGATTGAGCCAGAATCGTCTGTTTCTTTGATTTCCAAGAAACAGCTCCACCAGCTATACTGAAAATATAGCCGCTCGTGGCTTTGGAATCATCTGACAATGTATTCCAATCTGCATCACTATACCCTTCAAGTACAGCAGGATGCTTCAGATAATGTAATCCAAGATTTATTGTTCTTTTAAGGTATCTCATAACCCTTTCAATAGCATGCCAATGCTCAATACTAGGTCTACTAGTAAACCTGCACAGTAATCCAACGACATATGCAATGTCGGGTCTAGTACAATCAGTGGCATACCGAAGGCTGCCAATGATGCTCGCATATTCAGACTGTCGTACACTATCACCAGTGTTCTTAAAAAGTTTTACACTTGGATCATAAGGTGTACATGCAGGTTTACAGTCGAAGTAGTTATATTTCTTTAGAATCTTCTCAACATAGTGAGATTGATCTAAAGAAATTCCTTTTTCAGATCTAGTTATCTTTATGCCAAGAATGACATTCGCTTCACCTAAATCTTTCATATCAAAGTTGGCACTCAACATTGATTTCACAGCATTCACAACATGAATATTTGATCCAAAAATCAACAAGTCATCTACATAAAGACATATGAAAGTGCAAAGTTCCTTTTCAGATTTGTAGTAAATACATTTGTCACTTTCATTCACTTTAAATCCATTTGAGATGACAAGATTATCAAATTTCTCATGCCATTGCTTAGGTGCTTGTTTTAGACCATACAAAGATTTGTCTAACTTGCACACCTTCTGTTCCTGACCATGTATTACAAAACCTTCAGGTTGATCCATGTAAATTTCTTCCTCCAGTTCACCATTTAAAAAAGCAGTTTTAACATCCATTTGGTGTACGACCAAATCATATAGCGCAGCGATCGAAATCAGCACTCTAATGGATGTTATTCTAGTAACAGGTGAATAGGTATCAAAGAAATCAACGTTTTCACGTTGTCTGTAACCCTTGGCTACAAGTCGAGCTTTGTATTTGTCTACAGTACCATCAGGTTTCAATTTCTTTTTTAAGATCCATTTACAACCTATGGTTTTGCAACCGGGAGGCAGATCAGTCAAATGCCATGTATGATTGGACTCTAATGAATCCATCTCATCATTTATGGCTTCTTGCCACAAATCAGAATCTAATGAAGTTAAAGCTTCCTGGAGGTTCGTAGGATCCTCCTCTAAAGAATAGACATGGAAATCAGTTCCAAAGTCTTTCGAAATTCTAGCTCTTTTACTTCTTCTGATTTCTGGTTCTTTATCATTAGTAATCTCATTATTCCTGACCACAGGAACATTACTAGATGATTCGCCCCCACTATTTCCTAATTTAAAAGGAAATTTCTGTTCATAAAAATCAGCATCTACTGATTCAATAATAACTCGTGCAGTCAAGTCATAAAATCTATAAGCCTTGCTATTGACTGCATACCCAATGAAAACACATTCATAGGCTCTGCTTGCTAATTTTATTCGTTTCGGATCAGGAATCCGAACATAGGCTAAACAGCCCCAAGTTCTCAAATAAGACAAATTTGGTTGTCTTTTCTTTAGGATCTCATAAGGTGAAATCTTCCTGTTTGATTTCGGGACTCTGTTGAGTACATAACAAACAGTCAACAGAATTTCACCCCACCAATAAGAAGCAGCTCCAGAATTCAATAAAATAGACACTATTGCTTCTGTAAGTGTTCTATTTTTTCTTTCGGCTTTACCGTTCATTTCAGGAGAATAAGGTGCTGTTCTTTCATGCACAATACCATGTGAGTTATAGAATTCTATAAACAAGCTAGATTCATATTCAGTACCTCTATCACTGCGAAATCTCTTGATTTTCTTATTGAATTGATTTTCAATTTCTGTTACAAATAACTTGAACATGTCAAGTGCATTGATAGGAGTAGAAATACTCCTATATTTTATGTGTTTTATATGTCATATATGTGCATTTGATGTTTGGTTTTGAGCTTCTTTGTACTCATTTTTGTGTTTGAGCATTTCAGGAATAATTGGGAGTTTGTCATGATATTCAAGCTCATTGGAAGCCATTTGGATCATAATTGAAGGTTAAAGGAAAGTTGTTCGAAGATCCGATGAAAATAGGCGCCGAGAGCACAAGTTTCTACTTGTGAAATTGACCCCTCTTTATTGATTGACGATTTTGGATTACTTAGAGACTTCAATTGACTTTGTGTTCTTGATAAGAAACAAAGTAGACCTCCTAAGCTTTCCATAGAATCAAGAATCGACTCATTCCGACATTTCTACACCGAGTTATGACCTTTTGAAGTTGACAGTGTGCAGCAGAGTGGAAGTGTGCGAACGCACACTAAAGTGCAAAGCAGTGTGCGAGCGAAACAGCCTTTCCAGTGAGTTTTGAAGCAAAATTTTGGCTAAGTACATGAGTGTGCGATCGCACACTCTAGTGTGCGAACGCACACCCCTAGAAGCTCAAAAAAGTGTGCGAACGCACACTCAAGTGTGCGAACGCACACCCGACGATTTTTGGGTTAAAAAAGGTCGTTTTGACCTTGCCACATCACCCGAATTCACTTAAACTTGAGGGCAACTTCGAAAATACACATGGGTACGAGTCAAAACCCTTCTTTGAGCTGAAAGACGTATAAATACCGCACTAAACAACAAATCAAAGGGTTCGCTTAGTTCGCTTAATTCGCCACATTAGACATTAGTTTTACATTAGTTTAGTTTAGCTTTCGATTACCGTTCATCGTTTTAGCTTGTATTCTGGATTTTCTTCATCATTGTTTTGGGATTGTTGTCGATTAAGGTACGATAACTATTAAGAGATTAATTATTATTGTTTCTTATTCAGCCATGAATTCTTATTACATTATTGTTGAATTCTCTATGAATATGTGTAGCTAAACCTTCATTAGGGATTATTAATGGGATTTATGTCTGTTTAAACGAATTGGATTTGTGGGTTGTTGTTATTACTATGTTTTAATTATTGTTCTTAACGCTTGGATTTATTTGGCCAATTTATTCATTGTCCGGTGTTTTGGTTTTAGCTCGAGAGAGTAAAACTGGAATAGACCAACATAATTAAGAACGTAGGAGTTAATTGCGCGAGAGTGAATTGACGAGTACGTGTTCTTAGGGTTTACTTCATAAACATTAATTGATTAGTAATTTAGGTTAATAATTGTGCGAGAGTGAGTAATTAGCCTGTTACTAGTTTGTTATCTGTTTTTGCCTGCAATTGCTCGAGAGAGAATTTTAGGTGCTCACGATTAGCCTGAACCTTAGTAGAACAACCAAATCCATATTCCAATCTGATTAAACAACACAATGAAAGTTAATAATCCCTGTTCTTCCCATCATTGTTAAAACCTTATTTTCATTATAGCTTTAGTTAATTTTATCCATAATTGTTATTTTACTTTATTTAGTTCTTATAACTCAATCAAAATATCTTTTCGGCTATACAAATTGAGTTTCCTAACTGGTTGTCTTTAGAAGCTTTCTCTGTGGGTACGATATCCGGACTTCACAGTCTGTATTACAAGTTGGCATACGTACGCTTGCGTATTTTTACCAACAAGTTTTTGGCGCCGTTGCCGGGGAAAGCGTATCTTTAACAACTAAGTTGGGATAGCTCGGCTTGATTTAGTTTTTTTTTTATTTTCTTGTTTTACGTCGTGGGTATTTGTTGATTTATCTTCAGGTACCTTTTCCGTGGTGTACTGTTTTTAAAGAAGTGTAATGGCTTGGAATCAGAATTGCATTGTTTGTGGGAGTTTCTATCACACTGAGGCCGAATGTCCAATACTTTTTCCAGCTTCAAATGAAGATGTCAACTTTGTGGGCAGTCAATGTCAAGCTAATGATCCCTATTCCAACACGTACAATTTGGGGTGGGACAACCATCAAAAGTTTTGTTGGAACAACAATTGGGGGAACTTCCATACATATCAAGACCAATGTAACTCTAATTTCAACTTTGGCGATGAACTGGAGTATTCATATAAGACTGAACAACACCAGAGAGCTCTAGAAGAGTCACTTTCCCGCAAGATGGATATGCTACTTAATATGATGGAAAAGAGTGATGCTGAGTTCCAAAAGATGTCTAAGATTCAGTCCGAATCTATTCACAATCTTGAGGTACAATGTACTCAAATTGCTAGTGCTTTACAAGTTGAAAACCAAAACGGGTTACTAGTAACAATGGAAGCTACTCTAAAAGAACAAGCCATGGACATGGAGTTGGATTTGGAAAGCGACAAGGCATTAGTGGAATGCCATTCCACAAAGGTGTCTGCAGAGGGTGAGAAAGGACAGTGTGAGGGTAGTAATCTTGAAACTTCAGTTCCTGACCCACTTACTTTTTCCATGAGCTTCAATGATGAAAGTAGGGAGGAATTTGGTATTACAGTACTCTATGAGGAAATCGACAAAACCTTTGATTACAAGGATCCATTCTTAGAAGGGTTTGATTCCAAGTATGATGGAAATAATATCAAATATATAAATATCCTTAACACTCCTCCTGTCCTTTATTATAGAGACAATGCATACTCTGTATCACCTGAGTTTTACTTGAAGGAGCCAACAAAGGAAAAGAGGGAGAAGATGCTACCAAGACGGCTTCCTCATGTTAGGTTGTATTTTTAACAACCTTACGCGAAGAGTCTAGCTTTGGACTCTAACTAAAGCGCGCTTGGGAGGCAATCCCAAGGGTATCTTTCCTTTCACCCTTTACACTTTTATGTTTCATTTATGCTTTATTTTTTCTATTTCATTGCATTGGGGACAATGCATGAACTAGTGTGAGGGTGGGGAAAACATTATGTTTTATGTTTTTAGTTTAGTTTTTGTTTTTGGTTTTTGTTTTTTGTTCATGTTTGGTATGTAGGATGATTTGTGGCGAACCTCTTTATAGATATTTTTGTATGTCTTTTGCTTAGTTTGTTCATGCCTTGCTTGTTTGGTTTGTCCTCTATATCATGCCTATGCCGTATTTCTTGCCAATGTCAGAATTTTGAAATTTTAGTGTTTATGTCCCCCCTATTTAATGAGTTAGTTAAATTGTGTTTTTGTGATTGAACAACATGTTTAGAATGATAGTCAAATAACTGTGTCTTTTAGCCGACATGATCTAATAGGACTGAGGTGAAAATTTGTACTTCACAAATGCATAATTTATGTTGAAAGTCATTTTTAGGGCATATGAACTTGACAAGAACATTGTTGAAAAAAACTGAATTTCTGAGTTTTTGAACAGGATGTATAGCAAATCGTAGAGTATTACCCCAATTTGTGAGAGGTTTTGAGCCATATCGAGCATATTATTTTTATGTCTCATTTGTTGTGGTGTGAGTCAATGCATGTTAATTCTCTAGAATTTGCCATGTGTCCGTAGTAAAATTGCATGATTAGTTAAATAAATTGAAAATGATAAATGGCATATAGGAATACCCATTTCTTTAGACCACTTAAAATAGCCTACCCGATTTCCCCTAGATAACTCAAGTTGAGCCTTAGCCTTATTTTTGTTACACCTACGTTTACACATTTACCTATTCTCATTTACCTCTTTCTACCCTTTGACTTGATAAATTGAATAAGTATTAAAGGAACTAGTGTGAGGATGGTAAACATCCTAAGCTCGTGTTGTTTAACGATTATCTCTTGTGCTATATGATTAGTATGCCTTGTGAAGTTCAAAAAAAAAAAAGTAAGAAAAAGAAGAAGAAAAAAAACGAATAAAAAGTAGAAAAATCGAGCTTAAAAGAGAGAAAAGAAAAAGAAAAATAATTGTGAACTTAAGGCATGAAAAGTAAAGAAAAAGAGATTAAAAGTTTGTTCGAGCTTGAAACTTTAAATGTTTGTTCCTTGTGACATTTGTTAAGTTTGTCAAGTCATATTACCCATATTTGCTTACCCGTATCATACCTTAACCCAAACCCCGTTACAACCAATTGAAAAGTCCATTTTGATTCTTTTTATTAAACGTAATTAGTAGTGGAATTGTGGACTATTGGCAAACTTATGGTAGAATAACATGTCTTGGCAAGAGAGTTTTTAACATTTACCCTTAAACACTTGTGTGTGCGAGAGTACCTTGTGAGAGACATACTTCTTAGTTGCTACACATGTTGTTTTTCCGCTCAGAATATGATTTTCATCTTTGTTTTGAGATTGTTTAGACTGCCCTAGAGATTGAATTGATTTATAAGTTATGTAGGAGTGAGAACACTTGAGTAGTCTCGGTGTTATTGGTTCATGTGTGAGCATTTGCCATTGTTATTAGTTGTTTTTCTCTCTATGTTGTTCTTCTCTAAAGCATGATTTGATTGATTCATTACTTAGGGGGGGTGAAAGTGCTTTAATTTCTTATGTTCTGACATGGGTGTGTGATTGGCATTTGGGAATTGTTATTTATTTGCTTGAGGACAAGCAAAAGGTAAGTGTGAGGATTTTGATAGGAGTAGAAATACTCCTATATTTTATGTGTTTTATATGTCATATATGTGCATTTGATGTTTGGTTTTGAGCTTCTTTGTACTCATTTTTGTGTTTGAGCATTTCAGGAATAATTGGGAGTTTGTCATGATATTCAAGCTCATTGGAAGCCATTTGGATCATAATTGAAGGTTAAAGGAAAGTTGTTCGAAGATCCGATGAAAATAGGCGCCGAGAGCACAAGTTTCTACTTGTGAAATTGACCCCTCTTTATTGATTGACGATTTTGGATTACTTAGAGACTTCAATTGACTTTGTGTTCTTGATAAGAAACAAAGTAGACCTCCTAAGCTTTCCATAGAATCAAGAATCGACTCATTCTGACATTTCTACACCGAGTTATGACCTTTTGAAGTTGACAGTGTGCAGCAGAGTGGAAGTGTGCGAACGCACACTAAAGTGCAAAGCAGTGTGCGAGCGAAACAGCCTTTCCAGTGAGTTTTGAAGCAAAATTTTGGCTAAGTACATGAGTGTGCGATCGCACACTCTAGTGTGCGAACGCACACCCCTAGAAGCTCAAAAAAGTGTGCGAACGCACACTCAAGTGTGCGAACGCACACCGGACGATTTTTGGGTTAAAAAAGGTCGTTTTGACCTTGCCACATCACCCGAATTCACTTAAACTTGAGGGCAACTTCGAAAATACACATGGGTACGAGTCAAAACCCTTCTTTGAGCTGAAAGACGTATAAATACCGCACTAAACAACAAATCAAAGGGTTCGCTTAGTTCGCTTAATTCGCCACATTAGACATTAGTTTTACATTAGTTTAGTTTAGCTTTCGATTACCGTTCATCGTTTTAGCTTGTATTCTGGATTTTCTTCATCATTGTTTTGGGATTGTTGTCGATTAAGGTACGATAACTATTAAGAGATTAATTATTATTGTTTCTTATTCAGCCATGAATTCTTATTACATTATTGTTGAATTCTCTATGAATATGTGTAGCTAAACCTTCATTAGGGATTATTAATGGGATTTATGTCTGTTTAAACGAATTGGATTTGTGGGTTGTTGTTATTACTATGTTTTAATTATTGTTCTTAACGCTTGGATTTATTTGGCCAATTTATTCATTGTCCGGTGTTTTGGTTTTAGCTCGAGAGAGTAAAACTGGAATAGACCAACATAATTAAGAACGTAGGAGTTAATTGCGCGAGAGTGAATTGACGAGTACGTGTTCTTAGGGTTTACTTCATAAACATTAATTGATTAGTAATTTAGGTTAATAATTGTGCGAGAGTGAGTAATTAGCCTGTTACTAGTTTGTTATCTGTTTTTGCCTGCAATTGCTCGAGAGAGAATTTTAGGTGCTCACGATTAGCCTGAACCTTAGTAGAACAACCAAATCCATATTCCAATCTGATTAAACAACACAATGAAAGTTAATAATCCCTGTTCTTCCCATCATTGTTAAAACCTTATTTTCATTATAGCTTTAGTTAATTTTATCCATAATTGTTATTTTACTTTATTTAGTTCTTATAACTCAATCAAAATATCTTTTCGGCTATACAAATTGAGTTTCCTAACTGGTTGTCTTTAGAAGCTTTCTCTGTGGGTACGATATCCGGACTTCACAGTCTGTATTACAAGTTGGCATACGTACGCTTGCGTATTTTTACCAACATGCATCACTTTTATTTTTCATCAAATACACATGTGTAAAATCAGAACAATCATCAATAAAAGTGATAAAATATCTTTTACCATTTCTGGTCAAGGTACCGTCAAGTTCACATATATCAGAATGTATTAAATCTAAAGGTTCAGATTCTCTAATTACTGATTTATGTGAGTTTTTAGTTATCTTAGCTTGACTACAGAATTCACATTTTTCAAACTCAGTTTGGTTCATTTTAGGAATTAATCCTAGGGTGCTCATGTTGTTAATTATCCTTTTATTTACATGACAGAGTCTTGCATGCCAAGTATTAAAATCACAAACCATGTAAACAGAAGCAACATCTTTATTGATAATTTCAACATTCAACTTAAACATACCCTCACAAGCATAACCCTTTCCCACAAAAATACCATTTCTAGTAATGGTGTACATATCTCCACCAATAGTCTGAAAGAATCCAGCCTTGTTGAGAAGATAGCCAGACACCAAGTTCTTCCTCATCATAGGAGTGTGCATCACATCCTTCAAGATTAGTGTTTTTCCTGAAGTAAATTTCAGTTCAACACTTCCAATTCCAGCGACAGTAGTGGTGTGAGTATCACCCAGTAATACTTTCTTATCGTCCACGGCAGTGTATGTTTTGAACATAGCACGATCGTGGCAAACATGGCGATTAGCGCCTGTGTCTACCCACCAACCACTTGATCCACCAACAAGGTTGATCTCAGCCATCATTTCTGTTATCATAGCCGTAAAAGGCTCTTCAGTCAAGTTAGCCTGTGGAGCAGTACTTGGCTTGTTCCGACACTTGCGTGCCATATGACCCGGTTTTCCACAGTTAAAGCATAGAAATGGTGGCAGGTCATTCTTAACAGGTGGTGCCTGTTTCACAATATGGTTCCTTGAAGGATTACCATTCTGGTTCGCTTTGTTGCGATTCACATTTTGGTTTTGGTTCGAGTTGCGATTCTGATTCTTAAAATTCTTGCCATTAGGCTTCAGACTCATCGAACTAAACTTCCTTGTGTTGTTAGAAACAACCAGCACTTCATCTTTTAGATCTTGTTTTCTCGCCTCTTCCTCAATCCGAAGACGAGTGATCAAGCTTTCCAGCGAGAACTCTTTTGTTTTGTGCCTGAGAGAATTCTTAAAGTCCCTCCACGAAGGAGGTAATTTGTCAATTAAAACAGCAACTTGAAATTGTTCATCAAGAACCATACCTTCGGAGATGATCTCATGAGCTATTTTCTGCAATTCATGGGATTGCGCCTCGACAGATTTTTCATCACTCATTTGATATTTAAGGTAGCGGCTGACTGCATACTTTTTAGTCCCCGCCTCCTCGGTATCATATTTCTTTTGCAGCACCTCCCAAGTTTCTTTTGCAGTCTTTCCATCATTGTAGTAATCATAGAGATCATCACTTAGTGCATTGAGAATAAAATTCTTGCACAAGTAATCATTAGTCATCCACTGTTGAAGTTCACCGTTCTGTTTTTCCTTTTCTTCTTCCTCAGCAGTTTCATCAACGACAGGTATTGCCATTGTCAAAACAGAAACCACCTTCTTGATGGTTAGGAAAAATTCAGTCTTCTGTTTCCATCTTTTGAAATGCAAGCCTTCAAACCGGAATGGTTTGTTGGCATCAACAGTAGAAGAACCGTAGGCAGCAACCTCATCGGTATTCATGGCAGCAATTGTAAAGGGACTCGTCTAAAAATTGTTGATACAATTGCTGTAAAACTGAATATGATGAGGCTGAGTCGCGGACTAGGTCGCTCTCTTTTAGACGTTTCGCGGCACAGCTCGGAGGTGCAAAGCTGACTATGAACCGCGGCGTCCCTAGGATAAAACAGCCGGAAATACTGATCACACTGCACTGTGAAATCAGCTCTAAAACACTTTGTCTGTATTGCTCTGTGTTTCTGTGTGTTTAAAATGAAAAATGAAGCCAGTATTTATAGGCTAAGAAAACATAGCTGCTGAGTGAACAATAAATACAGAAAATGATTTCTGATTTAATGAAGAAAAACAGCAACAGTCAGATGGAGTGGAAGAGTCATTACAGTTACAAAATAATTGAATAAAAAATCATTAATACTTTTGTATGCAAAAAATAAAGTGCTAGCCGAACCGAACAACCCAACCCAGGCCGGCCGGCGCGCGTGTGTGGTAAATCGGGTAGGATGTAACTCCTAGCCCGTTCACAAAACTGGGTACCCCTTGGGGCCCAAACCCATATGAGAAAGACCAAGTTTATAAACCCAATGTATTGAGTTTTCCTAAGCAATGTGGGAAAACCACAAAACTCTCTATCTTCTCATTTCAAGTTACAAGGCACTTTTTTCTTTTTTAATTTTTAAATTCAATAATTTTCCAACAAGGTATGAATAGCATATATGGAATTTTTTATGTTTTCGCTTGTGGGATATCATTTTGATTACTTTCCAAAAAAACAAAGTTAATTTAGAAATAAAAATATTAAACCAATAAAAAAAAATAGTTGACTGATTATAAAAGGATAGTGTTGTCAAAATTTTAAAAGTTGCTTTGTTCATACCAAAACTCGCTCTGAAAATATCGCCATTAAACTCTCCATTAAAAAAAAGTTCAGATAAGTCATTTATTTTGATTTTTTTAAATAAAAAAAAAATTCAAATAAGTCATTCATAAGGGTGTTCTTAAATTACTTTATTCAAATGAAAGAGTATAAAATCATAAAATTGGATACAATTAAAAATGAAAGGTAATAATTTGGACAAAATTGACAATTTTAAAAGATTAAGATATAATTATAAAAATCTAATGGTGAAAAAAAGTCAAACCTTTACGACTTGTTGCAGTTTAAATTAAATCTTTTAATTTTTATAATAATAACCAAATTGTATTATTTTTTGTTAAAATAATAATCATATTGATGGTAAATTTGCAACAAAAAAAACCAAGTTTGGCTATTATGCAACCAAAAAATACAATTTGACTATTACTCGAAAAATTAAAAAATTTAGTTTAAATTGTAACAAATCGTAAAAATTTGGCGTTTTTCTATTATTTAGTCTTTTAAAAAAGTTAAAAGGTGTGTATTTTTTTAAATCTTTTGCCTATATAAAATGATTACTAACAACGGATCATATATAAATGACAAAGTGATCTGAGCTTTTGATGACGAATGATCCACATGAAAATAAAAACACACAGATCATATATATTTCCATCGACTTTTATTTCATGTGCTAAATTTAGCATATGCTAAATTTTATTTTAGATTTGTTAAAAAATTTAGCATATGCCAAATTATAATAAATTTAAATTATTTATAAATTTGCCATGAACAAAGATAATCACTTATAAAATTATAAATTTAGCATTTTTCAATGTAGTGAAATTCAATAATATGTGTTATATATAGTATTTTATCTTATTTTGTGTTAAAAATAACATAAAAAATAGAACATGCAATTGACATGCTCTAAGAGAGGATAGAAAAATTTATATTTAAAATTAGCGGCCGAATCAGAAAATGAAAAGAGATGTAAAATATGAAAAAAAAAGATTATAACTGAAAAACAGATGGAGTAAAATAATTAAAAAAAAATAACAAAAAATTAACCGATAACTGGCTACTAGAAGCTGTTATCCACCCGATTTCCTTAGTTCCGCCTCTGAAAATACAAATCAAGCTATCATTAATTCATTAATTCATTAATTCTTACTTACTACATGCATTTAATAGTTGATCAAACATAATTCTTTGTCAAAATTACCCAAATCATCAATCAGACATAAATAAAGCATCATTAAAAGTCCCATTAGCCTAATAGAACAAAATAAACATATCTAAGATGGCTAAATCTGATTTATGTTAAACCACTCCTTAATCATACTATATAGTTCCAAATCTATACTAATCCGTACGGACAGGCAAAGAACTCTCAACTTCTTTTGCATGATCAGAAGCACTCTTCTCTGCAACAACAATCTTGGACATTCCAAACATCTGAAAATCAAATCGAATTAGCCATCAAAATCAGCAATCAAATCTCAAAATGAGGTTAAATTGCAAAGTGGGGTAGACTAACTTTTTGCATAGTGTTCTTAAAGCAACTCTTGTGATCTTCCATAGAGGCATGAATGAACTCATCCATGTGATCTTTCAAATCCTCCAAAAACGCGGCTTTCTCGTTCGTCTTCTTCCGACATGAACTCGCAGCAGGCGGTGTCTCTTTCGGTTTCTGCTGTCCCGTATTATTATGTGTCTCCATAGCTATAATACATAGAGATTAGTTAATAATGCGCACATGGAGTTGATTTCACTCAAGAAATTGATAGCTTACCATCAAGATTTGACATTCCTAGTGCTTCTATTATTCAATCATTTAATAATGCCAATAAAATTTTGAACAAAAGCATCATCGGTTCACAAGATGAACACAAAATTTATGGAGACATTTTGTCGAACAATTAATGTAAGTTTATAATTTTACGTGGCGAATTATATAGGTTCATGTAAGAATTTCTCATAGTTCGTGAGCAACCCCATTAAAAATATAAAGAACAAAAACATATAGAGGAAATTTGAAAAAATTTAAGGAAAAATTTTAAACTTATTGGGTTCTATTCATAGCACAAGCTTTGATACAGATTAATACGTTTTTATAAATATATGCAAAAAAAAAAAAATACAGATAATTAAAAGAGGAGAGAAAAATACACATACCTTGATAAATGATAAATTCTTACAAAAAAGAGGAAGCTGTGAATTTACAGCAATTAAGAGAAGAACTGAGTTCGTATATAGAGAGATCAGCATATGATTTTCTTGGGCAAAAAGCTAGAAAGAATGCCTTGGAGAACAAATTAAAATTGGGCTGGAAAATGTTACCTAATTTAAAGCCCAAATCAGCATAATTTTCAGTAACAGTCCATGACATTTCACTTATTTTCCATTAAAAATCTTTAAGGAAATTACACCATCTACCCTCTTTTGTGTAGTTTTTATAACTCAAAATTTCCATTTACAAGCGTATCTAATTTATAACTTTTATTTTTCATTAAAAAAAGAAATTGTAACTTTAATTTTTCAAAAGTACTCTTTTCTCCCTATCTATTAGGGGTGAGCAAAAATCGAATCAAACCGAAAAACCGATTTAAACCGAACCAAAATAAATAATGGACTGGTTAGAATAAAATAAATGGAGTGGTTTGGTGTTAGGGTTAGGAAAATCTCGGTTTATGGAGTTGGTTTGGATTTTCCTTCGGTGACCAAACCGAACCGAAAAAAAACGAATATAAAACTACGTCGTTTTATACAAGACACCCTAGGATATATAAATCATTTTATTTCCTAAGCCTAAGCCTAACCCTAAAAACTCATCTCTCGCTCACATTTGCACCGCCTCACTCTCTTTCTAAAAAACTCCTCCTTCTCTCTACGAAACTCTAACATTTTAAGCCTAATCGCTCGACTTCTCTTTCATTTTAGCAGATAATCTTCCCTTTCCAGCATAATCTACCATCGATTCTTCGTTTGCTAGCATTTGTTTCTATGTTCCAGTCTTCCAGACCTCCAGTGAAGTTTTTGTCTCCTTTGCATGTGAAGTTTTTGGCTCGCAAAATATCAATCGATGCTAGACTTATGCTGATTTCTATCGAAACACACGAATCATAAGGTAATACAAACAGTTCTTTCATATTTTTTTCCCTCTATTTTTTTCATTTTTCTTTGATCTAACGTTTTTTTTTAATTTTTATCTCTTCTTCTAGATTGTGTTTTCTTTATGACCTAAAAATGAGTTATTAAGGTAAACCCTTGTCTATAGACTATGTTACTGTCAATTTCTATCCCGTGTCTCTCTGTTTTGATTGATACTGTTTGGTGGTTTTGATTGCTAATATCGGTCATGTTTTTATGTTTCAATGGCTGAAATTTGTTGGTATTAAAGGCTTTGGTGGAAGCCCTAATCTGCACTAGTCTAAGGTAAAACCTAATGCTTGCTTTCCTGAGTTCCTGTATTGTTGTTCATGTTTGGTCTTTGATTTTAAAGAGAATGGTTGTTTTTATTTGTGTTCCTTGTCTTTGAATTTGGTTGTTTCTTCTTATTTTTCATGAACTCTTTGCACATGTTGGTGCTTAAAGCTTTGGTGGAAGCTCTATTTTTGTTATAGAAAGGTAATGTTTTGGCTTTTATGATTAAAGTGTTTGTTTATTATGTTTTTATTTTGATTAAGATTGTGTATGACCTAATCTGTCTTTTTGTTTTCTGTGTTTGTGTTTTTATAGATGGACCCTGATTCTGATCCTGCAATTAACCTTCATTCTGAAATTGATCTAGAAGCCATAATTACTGGCCAACTTCCTGTTGTCCAAGAGATTGACCCAGATGGTAATGGTGGACAAAGTCCAGTGGAAGCAAATGCAATGACTAACCCAGACTATGCTGGTGGTAGTGGTGGACAAAATAATCCAGAGAAAGCAAATACTAGAAAGAGAAAGAAAGTCCACGAAAGCTCAATTGTTTGGGACCATTTCAAGCAATGCAAGAGCTTCTTCATACGTCTTCCTCATGACTGAGCCTCCTGAAACTGCATCAATAGTAGCTCTAGTATGCCCGTTAATTCCATTATAAAATATCTGAATTAAATGTTCCTTCTGGAGGTGGTTATATGGGCAACTTCGTTGAAGTTCATTGAATCTCTCCCACGCTCCATATAAAGCTTCTCCATCATGTTGAAAGAAATCTATAATTTCTTTTGTCAATCTTGCCGTCTTCCCCAAAGGGAAATATTTGTTGAGAAAAGCTTGTGCAAGTTGTGTCACGACCCATTTTCATGAATCGCGACCGGCGCTAGGGTATGGGTAATGTAGTACCAAAACCCGTAGCTAGCCTTTCAATTTACATATAAACACATAAACCTGCAGAAAACCAATGCTCGGGGACAACCGAGACTTCAGCCTAAATCTAGCAGTTATAATATTCAACAGTTAAAATAACATGCTTAGCCAATTCCGAGTCTAATATAGATTTATCATAAATCAATGTAAATAATATAACATGCCAAAGCAATATAACCAGTCGAACCAATCCGACAAAATATATAATAATAATAAAGACGTCTAGTTACTACTGCGGTTTAAGAATAAAACAGTTTTCCAGTTAATTAAAAATAAAAGGAACCTCCGAGGAAAAGTAAATGCGGAGATCACCAGACTCTCTCAGATCATAACCCTAGGGAAAATAGGGAAAATAACGGAGTCATATATACTGAGATGAGTTTATACCACTATCTACATTTATTAAGTGGAAAACCTTTAAAACCGTTTAAAACATTTAATAACGATATTACGAATAATAGTTGGAACCCTAATCCACAATTCTAAATAATTAACATACTCCAATAGGTCTGGTCCCGAGAGCTGAGCTACACCTAGTTACCACTGACCACACTTATACCAGAGTCCCGAGAGCTGAGCTACACCGAGTTACTCTACCTGGTCCCGAGAGCTATGCTCACACCGAGTTACCACATTACCATAATTACCTTTCCCAGATCATTGCCGGTGCGCACGCAGTCCTAATGATGCCCATTAGGTAGCATGTTCCAACTAGAAGCCATAATATAAAAACAGTTCGAAATATACGTACAATATATATATTTAATATTAAAATAACAATTTACTTAATAAAGCAGTAAATAGTAAGTACAAACTCACTGCTTGCTAATCCACGTGAATACCGGCAAGCAACTAATCCTGGTTCGCCTCTGAAGCACGAACAGTAGACAGGTCTAGACAAATAAAATAATTATTAAAACAGACCCTAACTCTAGAGAGTACTAGACATCACATAGGACTAGTACAAATAGCACGTCGGAATAAAACAAGCCAGAACACGCAAAAATACCCAATAGGTAATAAAGCCCAATTAATATAAGTCTATTGAGTTCTCGCTTTAAAATCCAATTAACAAATATTATTTAATATTCTTTAAATAATTATAATTTCCAAATAGTGGGTTAGCCGAGTTATCATTAACTACCAAGCTAACCTCACTTGTCGGATGACCCAAGCCTAACCCGACTCAAAACATTTATCAATATAAACCCGAGTTTATATTTATAAAAATAATTCAATAAAATAATAATCCATTTTAAAAGCGGAACTCAATAACTTCAATTTTAAGTAACCCAAGTTGCAACCCAAAAATCTAACCATTTTAAGTTTATAAAATTTTAGGGACTAAATTGCACTTTAACCAATTAGGGACTAAACTATACTTTTACCAATTAGGGACTAATTGTACTTTAGCCAATTTGATATCCAAAATCAATTTAATTGCTTTTATTTATATTTAAATCAAAATATAAAATAACCAACCAACGATCCACTTAATTAAGTTATAAAATAAGTTCAGGGTCTAAATTGTACTTTAACCAATTTTATTCAAATTTGATATTCTTAATTAAATCAAATTACCCGAGTAATTATATTAGTTAAATTTATAATAGCTATTGTTTTCAACTAAATAATTATAAATCAAATCTAAATTCAAGTTATTAGTTAAAGTTTAACATTAACGATTTATTTGATTTGAAAACATTTTGGTGATCAAAGTGAGCAATTGACCATCTCTTTGCTTTTAAACAAACAAAAATCCCCGCCTAAGCCAATGCTACCCATTTGCAGCAACTTCTCAATCAGCCATTAGAACATCAAAGCTTCCTAATTCAATATGATTTTACATTATAATACTAAAATCAAGAACCCAACAATTAGAAGTAAAACCGAAGCAAATAGGAACAATGAATTCTCAAACAACATTGTCACAAGTTACTTAAATCCAAACTCAACCGAGACACCAATTTACGATGGAACAATCACAATCCGAAAGCCAAAACGATTTACAACTAGCAAACTAAGAGATTGATAACCATTAATCAAGCATAAACATAGCCAAAAAGAAAGGAATCATTCGGCAGCAACAATTCATCAAGAACAGTGAAGGCCAAAACAGAAAACGGAAACCGTACGGCGAATGGAAACGAGGTCGATCACGTACCGTTCAACGAAAACGAGGTGGGGAATCGAAGGTATATGAGTCTAGAACGTCTGAGATCAAACGGTTTTAATTTCGATCTAGAAACGAGCAAGAACGAATCAGAAAACCGAAAGACGTTTCAAAATGAAAACTGAAATTAAAGGAATCATGAAGCTTACCGGAACAGCAGAGTTTGAGAGAAGATTACGGCTTCGTTTCTCAGCGAAACAACAAAGAAATGGAGGCTAGGGTTTGTTTGCAGCGTGATCTAGGTTTTTCGTTTAGAAGTCGACTTTAAATATCGAGAGGAGATGGGTCGAAAATGAGTGCGAAGTGGGCTGGACGAAAGGGTCGAGGGGGCTGCTATGTTCTCGAACGAGAACAGCCCATTTGGGCTTGGTTCTCGTTCGAGAACCCCTGGTCTCGTACGAGACCAGGCCTGCAAATCATGATTCTCGTTCGAGAATCATAATTCTCGTTCGAGAATCATAATTCTCGAACGGGAATCCATAATTTCCCTTTTTTCTTTTTAATTAAAAAAAATTAATGGTTGAACCAATAAAATCAACTCCAATCCGAACCAACTCGAATCAAACCGCTATCATCGAAGTTACTTCAAAACGACCAGAAAATTGTCGGAAATTTCAAAAAAAATAAATTAAAATTTTTTACGGGATATTACAAGTTGTCTCCACGTAGTGATGGAATTGCTAGCTATAGATTGAATCCATGCTCGTGCCTTATCTCGCAAAGAGAGTGGAAACAATCGAAGCTTGATTTGATCCTCCGTCATATTGGGAATCTTAAACGTGTTGCACACCTCCAAAAATTTCGAAATATGCGCATTTGGATCTTCACTAGGCAACCCATAAAATTGGCATCGATTCTCAAGTAGAGTAATCGTGCTATTTTTAATCTCAAAAGTATTTGCCTGGATTGGTGGTGCAAAACATCCAAAATTAGCATGATCAACATCTGGTAAAAAGAATTCAACCAAAGTGCGCCTTTGAGGTGCTTGTTGTTGTTGTCTGTTTCGATTCCTCGGTTGCCTTTGTTGAACTGGTGCTACCTCAACATTTTGTGGATGAGGTGGAATCATATCAACATTTGAAAATGGCGGGACATACCCAGCTTCATCCCCCATAATATCTGATTTTTGGGATAATTTTCGAATACTTCTCTCGAAACTGGTGAGGTCCTGTTGAAAAGGTTCTAGCGGAAGCCTGGATTGACGTGTATTGTGCATACACTTGACCAAATTTTCTGCACAAACAAAAACAACACTACCACAAGTAAAATCCAATAAATGAAATAAATAAAAATAAATGCTAACACACCCAAGAATTCTTGACTCTTAATCTATTAAATACGCAATTATCCCTGGAAACGGCGCTAAAAACTTGTTGATGCTAAACCGCAAGTGACGGTATCGCACAAGTAATATAATCTGGAAGTATGGATATCGATCCCACAGAGAAAATAGATTTAACGACTAATTTTAAGAATTCTTTTGATCGGTTAGCTGCGAAAATGGTTTGAGAATTTGTGACCAAATTAAATGATTAAAAGTAACCAAGTAACTAATAAATTGAAGTAATTAGAATCAATAAAGTTAAAATGATTTAAAGACTAATATTTGTAAATAATAAAAATAAAAGACTCAAGGGTTGATAATTCCGAATAAGAATATGAAATCATGAACAATGAATATCTTGGAGATTATCTAGAATCGAGCTATTATAAAACATCGAATCCCGCTCTCTCGAGTCTCAAAGACCAAAATTATCACAACTCTGTTGTATTGCCAAATTATATTTCAGGCTAGTTTAAAGCACCTATAGCTCTCTCTCGAGTTACTATAGATAAAAATAAACAAATAACCAATTAATAGGTAAATTACTCACTCTCGTGTTATAATGAACCTAGTCAAATGATTAAATGATACTCCCTCCGTCCCGTAAAGATAGAAAAAGTAGCTCTTTCACAAGAATTAAGAAAGTAGTTAATTATAGGTAATTTGTGATAATTTTCCTAAATTGTCCTTTTAATTTCTTGAAGTAAATCATAATAAATTAGCTATTCACACAACCCAAAGCCACTATATAAATATTAGCCAATAGAATTTTAGATGCATAAAAAGTAAACATTGAAACTTTAAATCAATTAATGTTAATATAAGGGTATTTTAATAATTTTATAGTTAACTAACACTACTTTTTCTATCTTTGTGGGATAGAAAAAGTAGCTACTTTTTCTATCTTTACGGGACGGAGGGAGTATTTATTAAGCGAACCCTTAAGAACACGTATTCATTAACTCACTCTCGTGTTATTAATTCATGCGTTGTTGATTAACTGATTTATTTTAACTAAACTCTTTCGAGTCAATAATTAAAACATAGGGCAATGAATGAATTGATCAAATACATTCAAGCATGAGGAATATTAATCAACACCAAATTTTAACACATATAAATTTATCGATAATTAACTCACTCTCGTGTTATTGAAAACCAATTAACCAACTAATTTGTGATTATGAAGCAAACTCAAGATTACTTAAATTCCAACCCACTCTCGTGGCGTTGTCCTTTAAGTTTCCGATTATTTAGATCTATTTAATTAACAATTTATCAATTAGTTAACTGAACATGTAACATGAATCAATTTCTCAATTTAATCCAAGCATTAAGTTCAATAATCGAAACACGATAAATCATCAAAATATCCAAAATCAATCAATTATATTGTCACGACCCAATTTCATGAATCGTGACCGGCGCTAGGGTATGGGTATGGTTGTACCAAAACCCGTAGCAAGCCTTGCGGAACTCAATTAAACATTTAAACCTGCAGAAACTGCTCGGGGGCAACCGAGACTCCAACCTAGGTCTAGCAATTTATATTACGGTTCTAATATAAATAACTTAAATATCTTGAATATTTCACAGCATGCCTTAAATATAATAATATCGTAATCCAGAGTAATCATGCCAAATATAAATAATCGAAAATATCGACAAATCCAAAGTGAAATATCAAATGAAATAAATAACTAGTTCTACTGCGGTCTAAGAGTTCGAAAACAGAAACTTGTTTAATAACATGAAAACCTCCGAGGAATCAAAAGAATCGGAGTGGACCAGCTTTCAAATCATAAACCTGGAAAATTTGGGAAAACAACGGGGTCAGATATACTGAGATGAGTTCGCAATACTTTTACATTTATTAAGTTTAAAACCCTTAAATCAAAACATTTTTTTACTAATATAATATGATTATGGAAAAACAGTATTGAAATGATCTCAGCGTAAGTATGACATAGCATACTGATAAACACAGAGTGGACGGGAACAAATCCTCGTCATAATATATACCATCGTAAGCAAGACTTTAATCTGCCGTTTCCCAGAGTATTCACCGGTGCACACAGTCTCGATACAAGCCTATCGAGTAGCTCGTTTCAATCCAGTTCCATAATCCGTAAAAACAGTTCACAAACATTTATATTATTAAAATACGATGCGGTACTTAATAAAGCGGTAAATAGCACTACAAACTCACTGCTTGCTTATCCACGTGATCTTGGCAAACAGCTAACCCTGCGTAGACTCCGAACCACGAACAGTCGACGGGTCTAAAATAATAAATAGGTTAAAATCCGTTGACCCCTAACTCTAAGATCACTAGACACCACGTAGGACTAGCACAATTAAATAATCAGATAAATCACAGAAGAACACAATTCTCAAATAAATTATTATGCCGTAATTAATTCAAGACTATTGAGTTCGTACTTAAATACAATCCGAAAATATTATTAAAATAATACTTAATTGATAAATAAAATCAATTCCTCAAATAGTGGGGTAGCCGAGTTTCTTAAAACTACCAAGCTAATTCCACATGTCGGGCGATCCAAGTCTAACCCGACCCAACCATAAAACCAGAGTTATAAACCACAGTTTATAATTTAATATTTACAAAAAAAAAATATTAATCAATATCCAAATAGAACTCAATAGCTTGAAACCCAAGTAATTAAATAATACCGGCAAATATCTCAAATAATTAGATAACAAAATAAAGTAAAAATATAAATTTAATCACAAAGGCATTCTAAGCCAAAAATATCAAATTATTAATTAAATAATAATTAATAATAATTATTAATTTAATTTTTAAATAACTCAAATATTATTTTTAGGTCTTAAAAATAATATAATTAAATTGACAAATTTTCAAATTAAATAAAGTCTCCAAATTTTCACTTAAAGTAGTCAATTATAAAATCATATATAATCCATAATAAATTTAATATTAATTTAAATTTAAAAATATTAAATCTCAAAATAATTCCAAACTATAAATAATAATATTATTTAAATCGCTTGTTAATAAGTCGAAACCAATTTTGTAAATTGAAATTAAAAACCGATCAAAACAGGTAAAATATAAGCTTAGGAATCAAAAGATTTAAGGCATAATAACTCAATAACCAAATCTGACATTTAGCCAAAAACAATTTAAATGGGCCAATCAAGTGATGACACATAATCATCTTTTTAATTGAGCAACACCACCATCCTTCATGAACAGTAACCATGAATAAGGAAATTTGGAGAAACCGAATACAAGCTCCTTTCTCAAAACCAACCTCACAATTTTTTAACCAAACAACACATAATCTAACATTCAAAAGGTTAAAACCCTCACATGATGGAATCATAAACATATTAAGGTAACAAAATCAAAGCCTAAGAACCTAAAGAATTCGGCAGAAACAATGTCACTATTAGAACCAAATAGCACGTGAAAAACGATGAAACGGCATCGATAATTACAGGTTCGTTTACGTACCGTTTGACAAACGAAAGGTGTAGAAACGTAGATGCATGAGTCTACTTTCACGGGAAATAAACGGAATTGATTTCGACCTCCGAACGGCTGCCAAACGAATCAAATTTCAGAAGGATCGATTTAGAACTCAAAAAACAGAATTTCTTAAAAACGGTAAAACGACGGCGATTGATACGAGAAATATAGCGTACCGTTTTACGAAACGAAAATTGGGATTTGTAGATACGTGAGTCTTCTTCGACTGAAACGTTTCGGAACTGGATTTGGATCTGAAACGAGTGAGATATCAGTTATGAACGGAGGCGTCGTTTATTGATCAAAACTGAAATATTAATCAACTTACCGAAGATTTTTAACAAACTTTGGTTGATGATTTCGGAAAGGATTCTCAGCGAAATTGAATGAGGAAAGCGGCTAGGGCTAGACTGATGTGTGGTGAAGATATTTGGTTTAGAAAGCGTTTTTAAAACGCGGATAGATCGAGAGAAATCAGGGGGCAAAACTGCCCCCCTGAAATTCCGCAGCAGGTCTCGTACGAGACCTGCACATCTCGTACGAGACCAGGTCTCGGTTCAACGAGACCTGGTCCAACCGATTCTGGTTGGACCGAACCCGACCCGAAACCTTTTTTTTTTTTTTAAATAATTTTTTTTTAAAACCCGGACTTTAATTAAACCATTTCCGAATCAACACATAAAACAATTTAATTACGACAACAATTAGAATGTTACCGGAACTCGTAATTTAAACTTTAAAATTTTACGGGATATTACATTCTCCCCAACTTATTAAAAATTCGTCCTCGAATTTAACACAATAACACATAGCACTTAAGATAACACAAACACAAATAAAGCCCACAAAATTTCACACAACAATTAATTTTCGTACCTCAAGGAAAAAGAAAAGGATAGCGATTCCGCATATCCAACTCGGTCTCCCACGTGCACTCCTCGACAGAATGGTTCCGCCATAAAACCTTGACCATCGGAATCTCCTTGTTCCGTAACTTACGAACCTGCGTATCAACAATCTCAACAGGCTGCTCCTCGTAAGATAGCTCATGGTCAATCTCAACACTCTGCGGTACTATCACGTGAGAAGGATCAGAAATACACTTCCTCAACATGGAAATGTGAAACACTGGGTGAACCAACGACATATCTGGTGGCAATGCTAACTTGTACGCCACTGCTCCAATACGCTCAATAATCTCATACGGACCAACATACCTCGGTGCTAACTTCCCCTTAACACCGAAACGCACAACGCCCTTCATAGGCGAAACCCGAAGAAACACAAAATCTCCAACCCGAAACTCCATGTCTTTTCTCTTCGGATCAGCATAACTCTTATGCCGACTAAAAGCTGTCTCCAGTCTCCGATTGATCAATGGTACCTTCTCTGAGGTAATCTGAATAATCTCTGCTCCCGAAAGCTTGCGCTCGCCAACCTCCTCCCAGCAGATAGGAGATCGACACTTGCGCCCGTACAAAGCCTCATAAGGTGCCATCTCGATACTAGCATGGTAACTGTTGTTGTAGGAAAACTCAATCAAAGGCAAATGAGTATCCCAGCTACCCTGAAAATCCAGAACACACATCCTGAGCATGTCCTCCAAAGTCTGAATAGTCCTCTCAGATTGACCATCAGTCTGAGGATGAAAAGCAGTACTGAAATCCAATCTCGTACCCAAAGATTCCTGCATCGCCTTCCAAAACCGAGAGGTGAAAACTGAACCTCTATCCGAAACTATCGACACTGGTACACCATGGAGACTCACAATCCGATCGATGTACAACTGTGCCAACTTCGAAGCCTGATAAGTAACCTTGATCGGTAAGAAGTGAGCTGACTTGGTCAAACGGTCAACTATCACCCAAATCGAATCATACCCCTGTCGGGTACGTGGCAAACCAACCACAAAATCCATAGCGATTCGCTCCCATTTCCACTCTGGAATAGGTAGCGGTTGCAGATATCCAAACGGTCTCTGATGCTCTAACTTTACCTGCTGGCAAGTCAAACACTTAGACACAAACTCTGCAACATCCTTTTTCATTCCGCTCCACCAGTACGTACCCTTGAGGTCATGGTACATCTTGGTAGAACCCGGATGAACACTGTAAGCTGACTTGTGCGCTTCCTCCAGAATCTGGTCTCTCAAACCATCCGAATCCGGAACACACAGTCGAGAACCGCACCTGAGAACTCCATCCGCCAGAACAAACTCAGAATTTCCATCTAGATGGATCTCCTCCATAATTCGTTTCAATTGTGGATCCTCAGCTTGTGAAGCTTTGATCCTATCAATCAAAACCGGTTGCACCTGCAACTGTGCCAACAAACAACCTCTCTGCGAAACCTGAAATCCGTATCCCGAAGCTAACAGACTATGCCACTCACGAACCATGGGTCTCCGCCCAACCTCAGAAATATGGGCCAAACTGCCCGAAGATTTACGACTCAACGCATCGGCTACCACATTAGCCTTACCCGGATGGTACTGAATAGTACAATCGTAGTCTTTCAGTAACTCCAACCATCTCCGCTGTCTCAGATTCAGCTCATGCTGATCAAAAATGTACTTCAGACTCTTATGATCAGTGAAGATCTCGCAAGTCGCACCGTACAAATAGTGCCTCCAAATCTTGAGAGCAAAGACCACAGCTGCTAACTCCAGATCATGAGTAGGATAATTCACCTCATTCTTCTTCAGCTGGCGATAAGCATAGGCAATCACCTTACCATGTTGCATCAGAACGCAACCCAAACCGATACGGGAAGCATCACAATACACAGTGAATCCCTCGATGCCAGATGGCAAAGCCAATACAGGAGCTGTAGTCAAAATCTCTTTGAGCTTCTCAAAGCTCGCCTCACATTTGTCAGTCCACTCAAACTTAACACCCTTCTGTGTCAGTTTAGTCATTGGTGCAGAAGACGATAGTAGCCAGCTAACCCCAGAAAACTTCTGATCTCGGTAACTGACCTCGGCCTCTGCCAATCCATAACCGCCTCAATCTTCGTCTGATCAACCTTGATCCCATCTTTTGACACCACGTGTCCTAAGAATGTAACTTGATCCAGCCAGAATTCGCACTTCGAGAACTTAGCATACAGCTGATGCTCACGCAAAGTCTGCAGTATCGTTCTCAAGTGGAAAGCATGCTCCTCCTCACTCCGGGAGTAAATCAGTATGTCATTAATAAACACAATGACGAACTGATCCAGAAACGGCTTGAATACCCGGTTCATCATATCCATAAACGCTGCTGGTGCGTTAGTTAACCCAAAAGACATGACCAGAAACTCGAAATGCCCATACCGCGTTCTGAAAGCAGTCTTAGGCACATCGACGTCTCGAATCCGAAGTTGATGATACCCGGATCTCAAATCAATCTTCGAAAAGCACTTAGCACCCTCCAACTGGTCGAACAAATCATCAATACGAGGAAGAGGATACCGGTTCTTGATAGTAACCTTGTTCAGCTGTCTGTAGTCAATACACAGCCGAAATGACCCATCCTTCTTCTTGACAAACAACACAGGAGCACCCCACGGAGAAGTACTCGGTCTGATAAAACCACTATCAAGCAATTCTTATAACTGTTCCTTCAGCTCTTTCAGCTCTGCAGGAGCCATCCGATACGGAGGTATCGAAATAGGAGCTGTTCCCGGAGCAACATCAATACAGAACTCGATGTCACGATCAGGTGGTAATCCAGGCAACTCCTATGGAAACACATCAGTGAACTCATTCACTATCGGAACACTATGCACGTCACCACTGTCACCCTCTAAATCACGAACCACTGCTAAGAAAGCCTGGCAACCCTTGCCCATCATACGCTTGGCCTTGATCGCCGAAATTAGATTCTTAGGTGTATCCGCCTTCTCTCCTTGGAAAGAAAAAGGCATATCACCAGGAATCCCAAACAATACCGACTTCCCTCGACAGTCGATAGAAGCAAAATGGCGTGAAAGCCAATCCATCCCCAAGATGACATCAAAAGATAACACGTCAAGCATAATCAAATCAGCACTAAGATCCCTACCATGTATAATCACAGAACAAGACGGATAGACCACATCCACCACAATACAGTCAGACAAAGTCGTAGATACAGATAAAGGCTCTAACAACCTAGATGGTGTCACACCCAACTTAGCAGCAAAACTCGAAGAAACAAAAGAGTGTGTTTCACCCGCATCAAATAAGACCAAGGCATTTACAAATGAAATGGGAATAGTACCTTGCACCACGGCGTTTGATGCACGAGCATCCTGAGGAGTCAGAGCAAAAACTCTGGCCTGACTCTGTCCCTGCTGCGGTGCCTGAGAAGAACTGTAACTACCCGAGCCTCTACCACCATTCCCACGGCCACCAAAACCACGCCCTCCTGAACCACGCCCCCGCTGGCCACCAAACGAAGCGGTAGGTTGAGAATACCTTGCCAAAGGAGTGAAAACAGGTCTCTGCTGCTGAAGGAACGGCTGAGCAACACTAGCCGACGACATCTGTTGTCCAGATGACGGACACTCCCTAGCAAAGTGACCCTGCTGGCCACAAGCATAGCAACTACCTGGTGCCACTGTGCACTGTCCTGAATGTCTGCGCCTACAGTTCTGACAAAATGGGACGCTAGAAGTACCACTGTAACCGCGACCAGATCCACGGCTACTCCCACTGTAACCAGAACTGTGAGAATACGGCTGATACCCTTTCCGAACACCCCCTTTTTGACTCTTGTACTGGGAAGGCTTGTGCTGATAGCTGCTGCTACCACCCTGCTGCCCACTACTCTGAAAACCACCGCTCGCCTTCTTCGTGTCAGTCATTTTCCCAAAGTGCAGTAAATTTGCCTCCATCCGACGGGCACTGTCCACTACAACAGAAAATTCCTTGGTCGTCTCAGTCAGAAGGCTAATAAAGTCAGCACCCAGACCCTTTACGTATCTATCGTTCACCCTCTGCTGTTCAGTCTGCAGATTTGGGGCAAAGCGACTCAGTCTCACAAACTCAGTAGTGTACTCATGTACTGATCTGTCTTCTCTCCTCAGAACCAGCAGTCTATCTCTGAAACCCTCTGTCACTGAGAAAGGTAGATAAAATTCCTTGAATTCTGTCACAAAGTCCGCCCATGTAATAGTAGCCATAACTGCGCGAATCTCCCTGCGAAACCAGTCATTTGCAGCACCCTTCAAGGACATCTCTACTAGCATAACGGTCTGTCTCTCAGAAGCCTGTAGTCTCTGAGCATTCCGCTCAACCTCCTCCAGAAAATCTAGGGCGTCGCCGTCTCCCGTAAACTCAGTCGGCTTCAGCCTCAAATAAGCCAACACCAAGTCTCTGTCAGCGATTCCAGCACCACCAACCGCAACACCACCAGCCTGTGGTACCTGTTGCTGCACAATCTGTCCCAGCATAGCATACTGGTTCTGCATGGCGATCTGTCCCGCCTGCAGTTGCACTTGATTATTCTGGAGTGCAGTGATCCCAGCCAAAAACGTCGTGAAGTCAAATGGATCGATATGAGCTTGTGGTACACCTGGTGCATGAACGCCTGCACCACCACGTCCCCTACCTCTACCTCCAGCAGCCTGACCTCTGCCACCCCAACCTCTGCCAGCTCGGCCTCTACCGGCCGGAACTCCACCTGCACGTCCCCTGCCAACTTGAACCTCTGGTTCATGTTGGTCGACCTCAATCGACATAGTGTCATCAGCTTCAGCCTCAGCCTGAGCTGCAGCACGCCTACGAGTATTCATTCCTAAGAATGAAATAAAAAATTCTCAAATAATGCCCACTTGGCAACACCCAGAGTATAATTAACAGCTCAAAAATTAACAATTTATCCAGAGTAGTAACACAAACATTCCAGAGTAAAGCAAAAATTTCGCAAAGTAAAACATTAGTAACACATAAGACCGACTCAAACATCCCTAAAGGTGAAGGTAGAAGTTTTGAAAACAAAAGATGACGTTTCAAAAGACAAAACTTGAATCCTAATTCCGCAGTAGATCCTATGACACAACTATAACACTTAACATGCCTTAAAGCGATAAACACATAACATGCAAAAAAAATTGGCCTTAGTTCGAAACTAAAGCTTTGATACCAACTTTGTCACGACCCAATTTCATGAATCGTGACCGGCGCTAGGGTATGGGTATGGTTGTACCAAAACCCGTAGCAAGCCTTGCGGAACTCAATTAAACATTTAAACCTGCAGAAACTGCTCGGGGGCAACCGGGACTCCAACCTAGGTCTAGCAATTTATATTACGGTTCTAATATAAATAACTTAAATATCTTGAATATTTCACAGCATGCCTTAAATATAATAATATCGTAATCCAGAGTAATCATGCCAAATATAAATAATCGAAAATATCGACAAATCCAAAGTGAAATATCAAATGAAATAAATAACTAGTTCTACTGCGGTCTAAGAGTTCGAAAACAGAAACTAGTTTAATAACATGAAAACCTCCGAGGAATCAAAAGAATCGGAGTGGACCAGCTTTCAAATCATAAACCTGGAAAATTTGGGAAAACAACGGGGTCAGATATACTGAGATGAGTTCGCAATACTATTTACATTTATTAAGTTTAAAACCCTTAAATCAAAACATTTTTTTACTAATATAATATGATTACGGAAAAACAGTATTGAAATGATCCCAGCGTAAGTATGACATAGCATACTGATAAACACAGAGTGGACGGGAACAAATCCTCGTCATAATATATACCATCGTAAGCAAGACTTTAATCTGCCGTTTCCCAGAGTACTCACCGGTGCACACAGTCTCGATACAAGCCTATCGAGTAGCTCGTTTCAATCCAGTTTCATAATCCGTAAAAACAGTTCACAAACATTTATATTATTAAAATACGATGCGGTACTTAATAAAGCGGTAAATAGCACTACAAACTCACTGCTTGCTTATCCACGTGATCTTGGCAAACAGCTAACCCTGCGTAGACTCCGAACCACGAACAGTCGACGGGTCTAAAATAATAAATAGGTTAAAATCCGTTGACCCCTAACTCTAAGATCACTAGACACCACGTAGGACTAGCACAATTAAATAACCAGATAAATCACAGAAGAACACAATTCTCAAATAAATTATTATGCCGTAATTAATTCAAGACTATTGAGTTCGTACTTAAATACAATCCGAAAATATTATTAAAATAATACTTAATTGATAAATAAAATCAATTCCTCAAATAGTGGGGTAGCCGAGTTTCTTAAAACTACCAAGCTAATTCCACATGTCGGGCGATCCAAGTCTAACCCGACCCAACCATAAAACCAGAGTTATAAACCACAGTTTATAATTTAATATTTACAAAAAAAAAATATATTAATCAATATCCAAATAGAACTCAATAGCTTGAAACCCAAGTAATTAAATAATACCGGCAAATATCTCAAATAATTAAATAACAAAATAAAGTAAAAATATAAATTTAATCACAAAGACATTCTAAGCCAAAAATATCAAATTATTAATTAAATAATAATTAATAATAATTATTAATTTAATTTTTAAATAACTCGAATATTATTTTTAGGTCTTAAAAATTATATAATTAAATTGACAAATTTTCAAATTAAATAAAGTCTCCAAATTTTCACTTAAAGTAGTCAATTATAAAATCATATATAATCCATAATAAATTTAATATTAATTTAAATTTAAAAATATTAAATCTCAAAATAATTCCAAACTATAAATAATAATATTATTTAAATCGCTTGTTAATAAGTCGAAACCAATTTTGTAAATTGAAATTAAAAACCGATCAAAACAGTTAAAATATAAGCTTAGGAATCAAAAGATTTAAGGCATAATAACTCAATAACCAAATCTGACATTTAGCCAAAAACAATTTAAATGGGCCAATCAAGTGATGACACATAATCATCTTTTTAATTGAGCAACACCACCATCCTTCATGAACAGTAACCATGAATAAGGAAATTTGGAGAAACCGAATACAAGCTCCTTTCTCAAAACCAACCTCACAATTTCTTAACCAAACAACACATAATCTAACATTCAAAAGGTTAAAACCCTCACATGATGGAATCATAAACATATTAAGGTAACAAAATCAAAGCCTAAGAACCTAAAGAATTCGGCAGAAACAATGTCACTATTAGAACCAAATAGCACGTGAAAAACGATGAAACGGCATCGATCATTACAGGTTCGTTTACGTACCGTTTGACAAACGAAAGGTGTAGAAACGTAGATGCATGAGTCTACTTTCACGGGAAACAAACGGAATTGATTTCGACCTCCGAACGGCTGCCAAACGAATCAAATTTCAGAAGGATCGATGTAGAACTCAAAAAACAGAATTTCTTAAAAACGGTAAAACGACGGCGATTGATACGAGAAATATAGCGTACCGTTTTACGAAACGAAAATTGGGATTTGTAGATACGTGAGTCTTCTTCGACTGGGACGTTTCGGAACTGGATTTGGATCTGAAACGAGTGAGATATCAGTTATGAACGGAGGCGTCGTTTATTGATCAAAACTGAAATATTAATCAACTTACCGAAGATTTTTAACAAACATTGGTTGATGATTTCGGAAAGGATTCTCAGCGAAATTGAATGAGGAAAGCGGCTAGGGCTAGACTGATGTGTGGTGAAGATATTTGGTTTAGAAAGCGTTTTTAAAACGCGGATAGATCGAGAGAAATCAGGGGGCAAAACTGCCCCCCTGAAATTCCGCAGCAGGTCTCGTACGAGACCTGCACATCTCGTACGAGACCAGGTCTCGGTTCAACGAGACCAGGTCTCGGTTCAACGAGACCTGGTCCAACCGATTCTGGTTGGACCGAACCCGACCCGAAACCTTTTTTTTTTTTTTAAAAAATAATTTTTTTTTAAAACCCGGACTTTAATTAAACCATTTCCGAATCAACACATAAAACAATTTAATTATGACAACAATTAGAATGTTACCGGAACTCGTAATTTAAACTTTAAAATTTTACGGGATATTACATATATAAATAAATGTTCATATCAACCCTCGAACGAAAGGTTTAGTTACCCATTGTCATATGGATTATAACAATGGATAAGTTACACCTTGAGTACATAAGAGATAGAAGAATGAAAATAATTTATACTAAAGCATATTTTTGGTGTCTAAGTCTAAGTCTATACTAAGTGGTATATGTTTTCTCTACACAAATGGGGTCTATTTATAGAGTCAATTGGAGTGGAGTTCAAGCCAAAAATGTCATCCTTCCATATAAAACTTGAGTGAAGATCAAGTTGAGAATATCTTCTTTCCTTTGAAGGTGGAGTAATGATCAAGTCCTTCCATAACCGTCTTGAGTGGACCATTCTTAAACTTGTTTGGTTTTCAAAAGAGCATAGCTTCTTCCCTTAATGAACTTATAATTTATTGTCAAAGCTCATTTCTTTGTGTGCAAGTCAAGAAGGATCACTTCTCTTGAGTGTGAAAGCAATTTATGTTCATTATGGAAAGTCCGATGTGATAACTTTAGAAATTCCCTGCCTTTTTCCCATGTGAACGTGATTTCGCGCATATCCAGGTCTCAGCCGGCCCTTGGCCAGCCTGATGTCGTGGGCCGGCCGGAAGCCGGCTGACCTTCTGTCCTTCTTCTTTTGACCGGTTCAATTCAACTCGAACCGGTTGGGCTTGGGTTTGGCTCTGGTTTTCTGAATTCTTCTGGCTTTGACTATTTGACCTTGTTTCAATCATAAACACCCCAAAAATGATAAGAATTAATATTTATTCATAAAAACTACAAAACACGAAAATCTAACTACATAAGCTCTTATTTTACGCACAAGTACTTCAAACTAGTGAATAAATGCTATAAAAATTACGTAAAATAATAGATTATCAATTATTCATTTGAAAACCATGGAACTCAATATAACTTAACAACATGGCAACACTTATACAATATGCTCAAAACTAGCCACAGTTGGCCAAACCACCCAGAGTAGACACCAGCGTGCCAAATCACTTAAAATGATTCCAAGAACATGTATATATATCTAAAGCATAAGCTCATATATGAACCAATTAATCAAACCTACAATCATTCATGTCATAGAATTTCCAATCTTATAATCAACCAACACGAAACGTTTGCCCAACAAGTTTAAACAATACCAACATACCAAAGTCATACAAACAGCCCCAAAAATGTTTATGGGCAGCAACAATAACCTCAAATAACAACAACAACAAACCAATGTATAATTAAGCATTTTAAGCCAACAATCCAACCTTAGATTCACTAAGCATGCCCAAATAAAACCCAAAGTATGAACCATCAATTAACACCTTATATCAATAATATATCATGCTTATATACCTCATACTAAAACAGTTCAGATCTGAACATAAGGCAAACTCACTTAAACAACCAATATCGCAATTTCGCAAGAAATTGCCTAAACATGCCATTAGGTTCAAATCATAAATCCAATGAATCAAAATACATAACAACTGATTTAAAAAATCAAAAACATCCTAATATACCCCTAACATCAGTAGGTACAACATTCCAAAACATTTTGCAATCGAAGCGTTTATCTTTCATAAAATTGTCAATTTCGCAAATCGTAGAGATTTTACAACATAGATCAAATTCAATTCTCACTTTTAAAATAAAAACTTTTTCTATCAGTAGCTATTGATATAAGAACACTTAATAATCAATCAATTTGGATTCAACCATTTAAATAATTCATTAAACGAATCCAATTAGCACAAGTCTAGAAATCGCCTAATTATTGTTTAATTACACCAATTCATTATTGAATCATGCCAAACGCTAAATTTATAACATCAGATTATATATGTATAACCCATCATTTAATCATATAAGATCGGTAGCTTAAACATAGGATATCAATAACAACGATGCAATCCATCAAAATCATATGTTATGCATTTCTAGGCAAAATCACACAACAACGAATCCATAAATCAATTAGGAGTAAAAACATTACCTAAAAAATAATGAACAAGATTATAATTGATGTATTAACCCAAGGGTTAAAGGGCTGAACCGAAATCAATTGGATCCACAAGCCACCAACGAAGAACACAACGTAGAAATCGTGTAGATCTTGCGAGTATGATGAAAAATCAAGTTCTTAGCGTAATGAATCACATCCGAACATATTAGAACAAAGGAAATTTGTATTTTTTATGACAATATTCTTTTTAGGGTTTGTGGAAAAGAAAAGGGGGCTGCTCACATGAAAATAAGGGTCTATTTGTAGACTTATGCGGGCTTTACATGGGTTTTGATAAAAACCACGGTTTAATTATTATTTTGAGAGTTATAAGCATCCAAACGACGCAAAGATTGTACTCATGCCAGAAAATACTCTTCTGAACAACATAAAAAGATGGGCCTGATCCGACATTTGAATTGGGAGATATCAACGTTTTACTAAAACAAGGCAGTTCTGAAAAACATGTGAATATTGTTTTGATAAATACCCGAAAATAAATCGAATCAACATCAAACACATACGAGATCAATTATGTTCAGCCTGTTGTGGATAAAATCTTTTGGAGAAACAGTAGCTTCGGTTTTTCGGCAGCTGCAATTTATAAGCTGCTAAAAATTTGGCTGGTTTACAAACAAATACCTTAAGCATCTTCCAGCTGCTCCTCCTAAAATTCATTCTTCATGTGGACTATATTGCATAATTGAGTACCATCTAAATTTATTCTATTCGGTCGTAATATTATTACATTAGAAAGGAAGAGTTGTGATATTTGTTAAGTAGCTGAAACTCAAAATCACATTTTTATGCATTGTAATTGTGCTCGTCGTATTTGGTATGATATCTATCAAAAGATGGGGCTCACGCTATCGTTTGTGGATTTTGGAATCAGTAGATTAGTCTTATTCCGCACGGAGTTTACTAGAACTTATGGACATCTTTATGGATTGTCATTGTGTGGAAGATTTGAAAGTGTCGCAACATGCGTATTATTCAGCATAGGCAGTCTATTCCGGAGGATATTATTTACATTTGTTTTAGTAGATCTTTTTTTTATTATAAATGTAAAAATCCATCTTTTCTTGTTTGGGTTCACATATATATATATAGGAATCAGGGTAATTTTTTTTTAAATTGGTTATCTCCTTCCTCAAAGTCGTAGTCGTAAGTGGCGTAAACTGTTTGAGTAGTGGAGTTTTATCACTCATTGTGGCTGTTAATAAAAATTGTATTAATAAAAAATAAAAAAAATATTAATTCGTCAAAGAAGAAAATAGAATATTATCTAATTTAGAGAATGATTCCATTCACTTAACAAACTAAAAAGGTAAGCTTATAATTTAAACGAAATTATATAAAATATTCATAATAGATAGGTTAAATGGCGTAAAAAATTATAAATTTTAGCGCGTTTTATAAATTTAACATAAACTTTCAATTTTAGTAAATTTATACAAACTTTTGATTTTTTGCAATTTTAGCACCAATGAATTTTCCTTCAAAAAAATAGAGAAAAATGCTGATGTGGACGCCGGAATAGTGGTTATGCCGCTGTACACATCAACATTTTTTTCACGAAAAATTGATCGGTGCTAATTTTGCCAAAAATCAAAAGTTTGTGTATTAATTTATCAAAATTGAAAGTTTATGTTAAATTTGCAAAACACGCTAAACTTTGTGATTTTTTACGCAATTAAGCCTAATAAGATAATAATATAGTCACGGAGTATTTTTCCTTTAAATTATGGCATGATAGGTCGAGTCTCCATTATACTTTTCCAAATAAATAAAACAACACACTTTCAAATTCTGCCATTCATCCTCTCTTTGAGATACAAACAAGTAGACAACTACCAACTTAATTAGAGATGGTGAACACTATAGCAATCTACACGCCATTATTGCATGGCCTGCTAAAGCTAGCCGGTATGAAACCTCAAGCAGTAGAGCTCGAGCCAGGCACAACCGTCCACTTCTGGATCCCAACCAAACCCACCAACAAACCAGTTGTGGTGCTTCTACATGGTTTCGGACTAAACGGAATTCTCACATGGCAGTTTCAGATTCTATCTTTGGCAAGAGAATACGCGATTTACGTCCCGGATTTCCTTTTCTTCGGAGAATCTATCACCGATAAACCCAACAGATCACCAGCGTTCCAAGCCGAGTGTATAGCCATGAGTTTAAGGAAACTTGGAGTGGAGAAGTGCAGTTTGGTAGGGTTGAGCTATGGAGGAATGGTTGGGTTCGTTATGGCTGCCATGTACCCTGATTTAGTCAAGTCAATGGTTGTGTCGGGCTCGGTTTTGGCTTTGACTGAGTCCATTACTTCTACTGGTTTACAAAGAATTGGATTCTCTTCTTGGAATGAATATTTGTTGCCTGAAACAGTGGAGGGTGTGAAAAATATGTTGGAGATTGCTTCCTATAAGCTTCCTTGGATGCCAAGCTTTGTTTTTCGACATATTTTGGAGGTATGCTTACATTATTCATTTGATTGGTTCCATTAATCTTAATCTGGTCTTCAATCTTTCCCAACTTACAAAATGATATAATTAGCTAGTCCTTACATATGTTATACATAAATACTAGATGTAACCAAGTCGAGACAACTCATAAACCGTTTGTGATTGATTCGGATGATATTTGAAATGGACTTGATATTGAGTCGAGTTTGAGTTCAAATAATTACCAACGAACTGTAGCTCAAATGGTATAAGCGCTGGACAATAAATGTCAAGGTCGTGGCTTCAAATCCTCCCACAAGCGCTCCCCCTCCCTAATTATCAAAAAAATAATAATTAATTTGAGTCAACTAGTTTGAACATTAAAATACTTGACTCAATAAACTTGGTAGCATAACTTAATTTTAATTTATTTTTTTATCTTTTTGTTTGATATTTTTTTTAATGTTTTGTAATTATTATATTTATGATAATATGTTTAATTTTCTATCAGAATTTAAAGGTTAAATATTTATACAGATCATCAAATCAAATTTAATTTTTTAAATTATTAAAATTCGAGTTTGGGTTTCTAAAATAATTAGGCTATATTAGAATCCAATTTTGTATGTTAAAATCGAGTTAAATCTAGATTTATC
Source organism: Mercurialis annua (assembly GCF_937616625.2). NCBI lineage: Eukaryota > Viridiplantae > Streptophyta > Magnoliopsida > Malpighiales > Euphorbiaceae > Mercurialis > Mercurialis annua. The sequence continues at coordinate 46,779,566 of NC_065574.1, read as the reverse complement.
AATGTTTCAAATTACTTGGATGGTACATAATAGGAATGTGGTTAGATCTGGATGTTTGTGTTTCTTTTTTTCAACTTTAGAAAAATATATTGGAATTTTTCATGTCTATTTTCAGAAAATAATTACTTCACGCATATCTAATTAAAGAACAATGTGTCAAATTGAATTCTTCATGATAAGTGTTCTTATAAAAGCAAAGAATTATTGCGGGGTCTCTAAATTTATACATCAGAATTAATTAACTCGCACTTATTCATTTTAATCAATAATCTCTATTTTTAAATTAAAAGAACAAAATTATATAAAAAATCAACAAAATAAAAAACCAGAGAGTTCCAATTTTATTCTTAATTAAATTAAAAATAGACGATTTAATTGATCTAAAAATAAATAATATTATTTTTAATTGACTAAAATAACTAAATATGAGTTAATTGAATGGATGCACAAATTTAAAGTCTGGAATGACTTTTTTTTGTTCTTAAAAGATAGGAGTTGATATGGCAATATGCCAATTTGATGAAAATGAGCTTAATTGTTAATTAAGAATTAAATCAAGCCTATTGATTTTTTTTTCAGGTGATGTTTGACAATAGGAAGGAAAGAAATGAACTTCTAGACACATTGATAACAAAGGACAAGGACTTTACCATTGCTCACTTCTCACAATCACAGGTTCAATTTTCTTCATTAATCAAAGTACCCAAAATAAATAAATAAACAAATACCAACGAGCTGTAGCTCAAATGGTATAAGCGCTGAGCAGCAAACTGCTAGGTCGTGGGTTCAATTCCTCCCACAAGCGCTCCCCCCTCCCCCAATTATTAAAAAAAAAAAAAAAATAAACAAATATGTATGTGTATGAATTTTAATAAGTGATAATGGAATAAATTGAAAGCGAAAACATGATTAAAATACTCAATGAAGCAAGAATAATTGATAGGTATCTCTGTTTATTTGTTTTTTAGTTATCTTTTTATTTGGTAGGGTTACGATAACGTGATCATTTTAGCTTTAACTAATAACTTCTATTTAATATAATATAAAAAAATAACTTCTATTTATTGTTATTTTTAATTAATTATAGGAGAGGCCACGATATAAAGAAAATAATTCAAACAATTGGAGTTGGTGGTGGGAAACATGTCTTTATTATAATCAAAGCAATTAAAACAATTTCAAACATTGCTTTAATTTAGATTTTTTCAATAACATTGCTTTAATTGCTTTGGTTATATCTTTCATTTTAGACAAATGTTGTCTGTTTCATGTTGTTTCCGTTTTTTATTTTCATTTCCGTACAACCTTGATCTAAAGTGAATTCACGTGATAAAAAATATGCCGATCTCTCATTATCTTGCATTATAATCCCAAGAGAAAGATTAATTCTCTTTTTTAGCTTACAACTTTCATAGCTGTTTCAGTTCTCAATTATTAATTACATATTGAACATGAATTCTTTTATTTTCTTAATGTATTTTAATTCCATTATTGCAGAATATCCATCTTTTATGGGGAGAAAATGACAGAATTTTCAACTTAGAAGTAGCTCAAAACTTGCGAGAGTATGTCTTTGGATTTCTACCAATTATTTTATTACAAGAAGAAATTTAAAATTAAAGTTTCAAGATTTGAATAATTTTGTTCGTTCAATGATAACAAAAAGTCAATTTTTTATATTTGTCTAAAATCTATATAAACCTTTTAAAAGAAATAATTTATACCAATTTTATCAATTTACTGTAAATCTGTCTAATTTTTCAAAATTGATTTTTATAAAAAATGACTTATGCGAACCACTGAATATTCAAATCGACAAATTTCCTGTGAATTGATCAAATCATGATATGCTTACAACATTTGAAAAGTTTAGATAAATATTCAAAAGGTTGATAAATTTCGGCTTCGGCTTTTTGACACCATTATTATGTCTTTTTTTATGAATATTATGTCTTTTTTTACTATCAGTAAATGCAGAATAATCTCTATCCTAATTAGAAAAATGAATTATTTCATGTAGTTAATACTAATATTTTCGCTGCAGGCAACTTGAAGGAAAGGCACCTTTGCATTGCATAAAAAAGGCAGGTCATCTTGTTCCAATGGAAAGACCATGTTTTTATAATAGCCAACTCAAGAAAATTCTTGCCACTATTTATCATTAATTAGTAGTGAAAAACTTGTTGATTTAATTACAATTGCCCAACTCAAAAACTATTACTCCCTCCATTTTTATTTAGTTGTCCATTTAGTCAAAATTATACATATTGAAATAGTGTGTGTTTTGTCTTAATTTATAGAAATAAATACAAATATAACACTATTAATTAATAAATGCATTTTAAATTGACTCATAAAATCATTTATTAAGAAGAGTTTGTTAGACAAATACATCTAAATAGGCAAAATAATCTCACACCTATTCTTTGACTAAAAAAAATAACTTTATTACGGTTTGACTTAAGTTTCTTTAAAAAAATAAACTTTCTAATTTCCACCACTATTGTCATCGATCTTTACCAGATACAACAATAGTTAGAGATACTTTATTTGATATTATCTCAATGAAGTCTCGACGCGGTCAATTTTTTCTGTTTACACTACAAGAAAAGTGAGTTTTAGCAACGGTCTATTACAACGACCATTGAAATCGTTACAATATATAACCTTTTATAATGATTATTTTAGTGTCGTTTCTAAATATAATTATTTTACAACGCCTAATAAAATCGTTATTAAAAGTTATACTTTTAGCAACGACTTAATTTATATTGTTTTTAAAAATAATTATTTTACAACGACTAATCATGTCATTGTAAATTATTTGTTTTACCAACGATTTAATATGTGCCGTTTTTAAATATTATCATTTTATAACGACAAATAATTTCGTTGCTAAAAGAAAGAAGGAATAGTTAAAATCCCACATTGAAAGTAAGAGAAATGAGAACGATGCATTCTTACTATCAAATAAACACACCCTTCACTATAAAAATAATTTTTACTTTTGTTGTAATATATCAATTAAAAAGTGAAAATTGTTAAATTTTAATAATAATTGTATTTTAAATTATAAAAATAAAAAAATTCTAAAATTTTATAACATATTTAAATAATAATTAATATTATAATGTTTTGACAACGACTTTTTATAGTTACTAATAACTTTTAACAACCAATCTTATAGATTTTGTAAAACCTATAGTAACGACCATTATTAGAAAAAGTCGTTATAAAAAATATTACATTACGCCAACACGCACAACCACGTTTATCGTTGTTAAAAAAATTTAACAACCATATTTTAGGTTTTCACTACGACAACTCACGTTTCTAAAAATCAAATTTCTTGTAGTGTTAGAATTTTAAAATGATGCTTCTGTTTGTGGATTCAGTTTTCATGTTGATCCTATTGCGATTCCTAGATTTTGGAGCTCGTTAATGATGAAGAAGATGAACAGCTCCGGCATTTCTCCTCCATCATCGGCGATGCCAATTTTAGTTCCTCACTTTGTTGAGTTTAAACAATTGACTTGATTTTCTGGGTTTTAGCATCAGGGATGCCGATTCAATTTTTTAATGATTCATTTCGATTCAATTGTTTGTTGAGGACTTCTCTATATTTTTGTAATGATAGGTCATAAAGTGTTAAGCTTTTAAATTTGGTTCTACCAATCTTGAGCTTGGTATGTTTTTGCAGTTGATTTTCTTCTGCAGATAATTAACTTATAGATACTCGATTCTATGATGTGAAGATTTAGTTGTGTGAATTGAAAGATTTGATATGTGATTTTGTTTGTAGACTGTCTGTTGAGATAAGTCCTTAGTAACTATTTGGTATACAATTAGTCAACTCTCTTTGTTAATTCATTTTAAATATGTATTTACTTGTTCTTTATGCTAATATGTTTTTTAGATTGAAGGTGACGTTGAAGTTTCTTCTTCATAAGAAACTTTTAGTGAACATTGAAACTAAAACTTTTAACATTGAATTTGTTTCTGATCTTCATATTCAACAAGATAGGTATTTGTTTTATATTTTGATTATTTTTATATAATTGTTGTTTAGTTTATATTTGTTTTAAACAATGATTGTAGAGCATTCGCCCTTGCAATTACGGAGTATTTGATCCGGATAAAGCTGATTCCTTTGGATTTCAGCATTGAAAACCACTTGGAGCATATTGCATTTTTTTGTATACATATGGAAATATGAAGATGGAAGAAAATATTGAAAGTGATGGAGATGTTCAATATAAGAAGACGAATGTGGAAGCGAGAAAGGGAAAAATAAAAAAAAGATTTTAAAACTTGTAATTGTCTAGTATATGGATTTTAATTTTAGTGATTTGTTTGGATATATTGTTTGGATTATTTTGTTTTATTTTTTTGTATGTGTATAGGTTTGTTTTTTATAACTATGAATGATGGCTGGTAACTATTTGGTAACCTTATAGTGAAACTTCTTTTTGTATATCGATAGTAGATTGATAGTTAACTATTAGCAAACCTATTGTAAACTGATAATGATTTCTTTTTTTTATATCAATAGCTAACCGACAGTTATCTAAAGTTTCTATTCCATTATTTTTTTTCTATTCCGTTTTCCAAACATTAAATTATACATATGAGCAGAATGAAATATATAATTTGGTAAGAAGAAAAAACATCATTAGAAAACCTATAGCAAACCATTCATATATTACAAAATATTTAAAGTAAAAAAATAGATCATCATTAACAAACATTAGGTAAACTATAAATAAAACTAAATATAGTTAATAACAAAAGTATCAGTAATGAAACTAATGAATGGAAGAGAAACTCTTAACTAATGAATAGTAAACGATAAAAAAAGCACTTTAAAACATAAAACAAGTTTACTAATAATCAAGTATCTATTTACTAACGACATACAAAAAAAGTCCATGTTTATTTTATAATTGTTATAGTATACTGATACAAAATTTTATTATTGGTGAATCTTGGGATACCTATAAGTTTCCATTGAAAAACTTGTTAGTAAACACTTACAATTCTATTAACAAACCTATAGTAAAAGTATCCTTATACAATTTTTGTTCAATCAAGTTAAAATTAAGTATAAAATATCAAAACTTATATTTTTTAGAGGGTATGAATTTAACATATTTAAATAATAACATCAAATTTTTGTCTTTAATTTTTATTTTAATGAATATTTAAATTGTTTTTACAAGTGTTTAAATTATTATTATTCATCTTTAAATAAAATAAATAATTTATTAATTTTTTTCATTATGTTTAAAAATAAAACTAAATTAGATTTTTTATTTTAAAAAGTAAATATTAACTCAAAGAATAAAATTAATTTTAATATTTTTTATTATATTATTAAAATAATATTATGTATCGATGATTTTATATTTTTTAAAATATATAACAACATCACACTTACAGGTTTAAATAGATGTTGATCCAAATATATGTCAACTTCGAACTTGAATGGATTATACAAGCTTAAAAGACATAGTCGAGTATTTCGATTTCTAAAGGAGACGTATAAGACGGTAGTCTGTATGAATTTTTAATTTTTAATTAATTTATTTTAAATCACCTTCAATTTTTTAAAAATTAAATTTGAATATGTTTCGAACAAGGATCATATTTACGATGTATACTCTAATATTTATTTATAAAGTGATCGTTAGTATAATCTTATAAAAAATAGGATATTAAATTTTAAAACGATTTAGTTAAAATATTTTTTAAAATATTATAATATTTTAATTAATTTAATTTTTATTCTTATTGTTAATTTAAACATTGTTAAAAATAATTAAATTGCATCAACATCTTATATTATTGATTAAAAAATTATACAATTTTTAAGTGCACATATTAAAATAAATTTTTATTTTTATTTTTTTAAAAACAATTACAGAGATTTCGTTGCTATAAAATCAAAGTATAGGGACGTTATTTATATAAATTAAAAATGCAGGGACCTAAATTAAAAGTGCAGAACTTTATTTGTATATAGCAAACTATAAAAATGAATTTTATTCTTATTTGCAGCGCGTGTATCACATGCGCTAATAAAAGATTAATAAAGAAATTTCGAGATAATAAACGTGAAAGTATAGAGATTTTAATAATATAATATTTTAATACATGTACCTTATGTGTAAAAAAAGTAAAGTGAGACAGCAGATGGATTAAGCCATTTAATATTGATGGCTTGTGGACCATAATTAAACTCACAAATGTCACATTATGCATTAGTATAATGGTAGATATTTAATTTGGTTTTGTTGGATTAATTTTATAAAAAAAATCATGATTTTTATAAGAAATTTTATTTTAATCACAACTTTTAAAAAATTTCATATAAAATCATAATCTTTTATTTATTACAAATATATCATCTAAGTGTATTTTTATGGGTTAAATGCAAATTCATACACCAACTTTGACCTAATTTGCAATTACAACATAAACTTTTAAACTTGGCAATGTCGGTAACCAACTTCCATTTCTTGGCAAATTGGTAAACCGACCAATCATAAAACGACAAATGGCGGGTTATTACAATGTCCACGTTAGTGTTTTTTGAGTTTGGTGTATCGATTTGCCAAAAGTGTAAAGTTGGTTACTAACATTGCCAAGTTTCAAAGTTTATGTTGTAATTGCAAATTAGGTCAAAGTTGGTGTATGAATTTGCATTTAACCCTATTTTTATTAACTAAATTCTTTACTAAACCATTAATGAAAAACCTAAATTAAAAATGAACACTAAATATTATTATTTTTTAGTTAGAATATATAGAATTAGTAATTTTAGTAAGAAACAAATACATTAAATTTTACGTTGTTGATAGATTAGAAATAGATTTTATACAAATATAGTATTTTGTTATTTTTTCATACGAAATTTAGCATAAAAAATAGTATTACATTATAGATGCTCTCACATCTCTTACACCAACGTCGATACTTTTTCTCTCACATAAACACCCTCTTTTTCACCGACACATACACATTCTCTTTTTTTACCATAATCAACATTAATTTGTCTCTCTATTTTTTAGTCTTTCTTTTTTTTAGTCTCTTTCTTTATTAAATATAATTAATTACTATATACATATTTCAGAACTTAAATATTAATTACTTATAACTATAATTCATATAATTTTTTTTATAAAAATGTAATATCATATCTTTTTCATGAACCGAACTAGAAATATCAAACCCAACTTGGTCTGATTATTCGAATTGATTTGGTTTTTATGCAGCCCCGGTGGGGGTAGCCTTTGGTTCAAGATTGTAAGCAACTTTTTGAGTTTAGAATATGGCAAAGTTCACTTCAAACTTCAGAAAGGGACCAAATGTTTCTATCTTTGGAACAATAATTTGTAATGGCATCATATCTTATGTAAATCTGACTGATATAGGACTTGGGCCCTTGCTAGGACACCCCTATATATGTGGTGGTGGGTCTGTACCATCACTTTTTTCTTTTTTTGGCCTTTTCACTTTTACTGATCATAAGATATGCAATAATTAATACAAATTTAACCCTTTTTTCATAATTGCAAATGCTTGATAACTCTTAGCAATTAAAACTTAAAATATTTGCTCTGATTTTATGGTGAATGCTTATGCTTGACTCTTGTGGCTTATAAATGTTCTGCATCCAAAAAATATCTTTTAGCTGAAACCGAAAATAGTGGATATGCATGAAAATCAAGAATCTCAGTTAATATGTATAAATAGGTTTATAATTTGGTTAGGGAGTGCAATATCCAAAAATAAATATGCGTCCCGGAAGTGGCGGAATTAAAAAAATGAAAAAATATGAGCGAGAGAAGAGAAAAACTTGATAACTAAAAATGAGACGATGAAAAAGATAAATATTATCGGAGGGGATAGAAAAACACTGCATGCAACATGTGACTGGCGGCTAGAAAACGACTTATCTCGAAGCTACTAATAAATTAAAGAAATATATATTTGTAATCCATAAGATTCGAACTCGAAACATTATTTAACTTAACTAAATTCTTTATTACAAGAACCAATAATTTAATAGGGGAAAAAAAGAGTACCAAATGGCTTAGCTCGATCAGTTGAACTGCCATTGACAACTTAAGAAGTTACAATTACATAGACGACATTACCTGAGTTATAAACCATGACTACAAACAGCTTCACTTATACTTAGGAAAAGGAACACGACCAGACTCAATATGCTTAACATCTTCAATCAGAACTGCATAGTGTCGTTTCACTTCTTCGGCGGATTTGCCACCAACAGCTTTGGCTATGTTATGCCATCTATCGGGCGTCTCCCTGTCGTACAAGGCGAGTGCCCTCTCGAACAGTTTGTTCTCTCTCGCGGTCCAAGAACAGCTCGAGTTTCTCGATTCTTGGTAGCTTGAAGACATAGTTTGTTGGTGATTCTTGATCAAGAAATTATGAGAGGGTTTTGTTGGGTTTGTGTTGTGAGATTGGGCATGGAATTGGCGTTAATTTATAGTAGAGAGAGAGTTGGATCCAGTTGGAGAATCTGTGATCGGTACCCAAAGTGTGCATATGCCATATTTTGTGTGACGAGTTTTCATTGGAACCACAAGAAGAAGAAGGACAGAGTACAGGCATAAGAGAATCACTTAGTTTTCAAGGATTTCTTATTTTTCACTTTCTTCATTTTTACTTTTAAAATGAATATTTAAAGATATATTACTCAATTAAAAGTGGTCCAATTTGTAGAGATATATGTTGAGTAGTAGGCGTGGTTAAATTTATATTGAAAAAATATGAATAAATGAAGAACATACAAATAAAAAAGATAAATACATACTGCGCTCATTCCGGACCACGATTATGGTTCTCATTCCGAGCTAATGAATGTAGTTTTCTCATACTGCGCTCCTTTTGATTTTAAAAATTGTAAACGAAACTACTCCAAAATAGTTACATATGGGAATCAAATTTTGAATCTAATTGAGAGGTCTACAATGAAAGAATTTCATTTTAAAAAAAAATATTGTTGATTATCATGTGATCAGAAATTCACAATAAAAAAAAATGAATACAATGATACATACAAGTGAAATAATTAAATATTCGACTAAAGATATAGATAGATATTTCAAATTATTTTAAAAAGCACATAATTATTATTTTTTTGATAAAAAAGAGGACATAAATTTTGTTAGTTTTTTTTTTCACCACTTGGACCTTTAACGCTTTTAAACATTATAAAAAAAACTCTTTAAATATTTCTAAAATTGCCCTTACGCCTTATAGTTTTTTTTTTTACGCATAGCGCCTCACTTTTTAATTATTTATTTGGGTTTTTTTCAAATTTGAGAATTTATTTGCAACACTTAAAAATATTAAAGGCCCAAATGACCGAAAAAATATTAAAAGAACTTTTATCTCTTTTTGAAAAATTTGAAATGTTTTCTTATCTTCCACTCTAATTATTCTTTTTTTTAGGATAAAGATTAATCTTATTAAATCAAATCGGAAGCAATCACAAGAGTAAGAAATACAGAAAAAATATTAAACCATTCTTGCTAACCAAGCATAGAACGCGCGGGATACTTGCGCTAAAAAATACGCTGCACCATTCTAAATATTCTATTAGCTAAAGGTATGCATTCTCCCTAAATTTTCATATTTTCATCTTATATTCTTTATGGATGCATCGAGATATTTTACTGATAATTTTAATTTAAAAAATTATCTTTTTAATTATTATTTTTAATATTATTTGAAACATTTAATGAAATGTGAAATAGCTCAAATAAATATAAAATATTATTTTATGTATTAAAATATATAAATTAATAAATATACAGAAATATAATATACATATCAGTAGCCACTACCACATAAGTCACTTTCAGCAACAGCAGCATAGCAACACTTTCAATTTTGTTGCAATAGTATATATATGGCAACAGAAAGGTTAGGGTTAAAAACTGTTGCACAGAAATTAACAAAATTCATAAATTTACAACATAAGGCAACATCTAAGGAAAACTGCTGCATTAACTTAAGAAAATGCAACAGTTAAACGGAATATAGCAACACTTTTGAACTGTTGTCTTATCTTAAATATAAAATACTTTAATTATAATATTTTATTAAAATGGGGAAATATTTTATTATACTTTTCATTAAAATAGCTCAAAATCACTCTCTCAAATTTTAAATCAAAATCTGAAAATGAAGTTTTAGAGTTCATGACCCATTTTTTTACCATTCATAATAGTTTATCGTTCGGACATAACATAAATTATTAATAAAGATCAACTTTTGAATTCAATTTAGTCAAACAAAGTTGATAGATTTTAAAAACTTCAAACCGATTTTTTTAAAAAAAAATTATCAGGAACAGATTTTCAATTCTTATTTTGTGCTCTCATTTTCTCTTTTCTAGGGTTTCAACAGCAGCAACAACCTTCATCAACCTCCTCCGCCTCTACTGCTGTGAAATCCAATCGCCATCTGTTACTTCAATTGAGCATGAGATTCAGCTCTTGCGGTTACCAATCATCTAAACTCAAATACATTTCTTTTTCCCGCAGTCTTGATGCTTTGCTGAGGAAGAAGGTCCATTGCAATTTCAGCACCGGTTTTGCTACTCTTAGGTTTTCAATCATTTGATTTTTATTTTGATTTAAACTTTGATTTTGATTTTGATTTTGATTTTGATTTCAATTTCAATTTCAATTTCAATTTTGATTTCAGTTTCAATTTCAACTTTGATTTTGATTTTGATTTCAATTTTGATTTTATGATCTTGATTTTGCTTTTATTTTTTAAGATGCTTTCCATTTTGATTTTGACAATGTTGCTTCAGCTGTTAATGTAGCAGACGAGGTATGTTTCATTGTATCATTAATTTATTATCATTAATTGTCACTTTTAAGTGCTATTTCTCATCCAATATCACTTATCATGATGAATTATACAGGGAGGAGCTACTCATGTAGCTATAACTTGTAACCGAGAACTAGTGAAGCTTCCGGTAATTTGCTTTTTTTGCCGATTTATATCTCGTCATTTTAATTTCAACTATATAATTTGTTTCTTTGCCGATTTATATCTCGTCATTTTAATTTCAACTATCAGCTCTTATAGTCATATATGATATCTGAATGTTATACAAGTGGACATATGGAACTATATGTTTCATTTTATAACACAGAAATTGTTTTCTCCATAGAACAAGTATGAACAAAAGTAAGTCTAGTTGCAGCTTATTGAGTGCTCACAGTTCCTATAAGTAATGTAGATATTAAGTTAGCTTTAGCTTCTTCTATGGAGATATAATTACTTGCTCTATTAAAAATTATTTTAAATTGACAATGAATGCATTCCTATATACATTGATCAATGATTGAATATTTGAATTAGACATATTGTTTTTGGCTTAAAATGATAAAATGATAGTTACATTTGTGCTCTTTACTTGAAAATCAATTTTAGGTATAAAGATGCTTTAGATTACATGTCTAAAGTTCCATGTTTTTAGATCTTAATGGATATTGTTTTTCTGTCAAAAAAGTGAATCAAAATTATTTATTATCTTTTCTTTCAAATGTTGGATTACTTGTATTTTCTGAGAATAAATTAGATTTGGCCTCCATCCACCCCAATCATAGGCGGGATTTGATCTTTAAATCTTTCGGCGTATTTTTCCTTTGATGGCTTGAAGTTATTCATTGCTGACAGTATGGTGACAGAGAGGGCACATATCTTAGCTAAGACGACTGTGCCAGATTTCGCCTTCTTTCAAAAAATTTGTAAGCATGTTTGGTCCGCAGGAAAAGTATAAAACTTGAGACTAGTCCTACAAGAGAAATGCAACCCCAGGCTATGAAGGTCTTCAATTAGCATTTCCTTCCCATGCACACCAATTCTTTCCCCAACAGCGTCTCCAGCAGGTTGGTGCTTCCGCATTGGCGTTGTATACAAGAGCTGCAAAGTACACCTTGCTGCATTGGTAAACTTTCAAATCCTTAATTTATTTCAGTTTGTTAAATTAGTTTGATTTCCAAATCATGAATTTGGTTCAATTCTGTTTGATTTTTCAGTTCTGTTTAGTCTTGAATTAAAAATATAATGTTCAATTTCTGTAGAAACTGAATCGAACTCGTTTCATTGGTTGATGCAGGTTGAAATCCCCTCTCTTTTTGTTGCCTTGATCTTCGAGAACTGTGAACTTCCGTATGCAAATCATGGACATGTTATTCTAGTTGACCTTTCTCTAATCTTGTTTTATCGTATTAGCAGCTCGGAAATTCACTGTTTGGTTGACATACCAGCTGGCCATAAGCTACCTTCTTTTTACAATGGTGACATGGCTACTTATTTGAATGGATAACGACAAGAAGTCCAAAATTACCGAGATGATCAGGTAATTTTTAAAGTCGGATTGCTACATTTTTAGCACTTTTTATTGTCAGTCTATTTGCATTACTTATTAATGTAATCTGATTAAATATATGTAAGTTAGTTTTTGAATAATTTATTGTCTTCAAGCTAATGTGATTAAATATTAGAAATCTTAAGACCTGTTTTATATGCTTTAACAATGCATCTGTGCTTTTTATCTCCATCTTAAACACATTTAGAATCTTTATTACCCTGCACTAATATTTGATGGCATGGATATAGGCTAATTTGTAAATTGGTTATTAAAAACTAACAAATATAAGTGGTATTTTTTCAGCGTAAGGTCCTGTTGGAAGTGGTGAAGGAAACTGTATTGTCCCATCTTTACAAGAAAATGTCCACCACATGTAAGGATGTCTCTAGATATTTAATTGATTCTTGTACTAATTGAAAGTCAGTTCATGAAATATGATCCATTAAAGTACGAAATGCATCTCATTTTCAGGTTTAAGTGGTTGGCTTGCTTTGTTAAACTCATGAGAAAGAAAGCACGCATAAACTGCTTCGAAGAGTTGCTGTCAGTGGTGGCGCTTTTGCTAGTAAAAATGTAACCAAAGTTCATATTCCAATGCAATGAACTGCTACGGAGAATAAAAGAGTGCCCTGCTTAAGTGAGTTTTTAATTTTTAGTAGCTCTTCAAACCATGTTTAGAATTTTTACTTTTCTTTTATGTCTCCCGCATATTTCTCATTGCTGGACTGCCTAAAGCTACCAAGAAGCTTAAGTGTGTTCATATATGCAGTAAATTTCATGATTGAACTTTGTTAAAAGAAAGTTTTTTATTGGTTCATGTTTGTCTTTAAACATTCAGATCCTTGCTGCGATTAACATGGACGATCAAGAACTCACAGAAAGCATGAAAAAGCTTTTGATTGTCATGCAAAGACTGGATAACAAAATTGCTCCGATGATAGAAGCAGATGGAGAACTAAGAGGTAAAACCTAAACAGAGGACTTGCATTGTTATGGCACTAGTTGCTTATATAAGATAAAGTGACTAAATATTTGATGCGATCTCTTGATGATTCTACAATGGCCTAAAACATAGTGGATGCAGGTATGCTGATATATACACCTCTAAGGTCTCGAATTTCCTAAACTATACACCATTGATGTACTTCAACTCGCAGGCAGAGGTACGATACCTTCAGTTTAGTTAAAGTGGCGTGCAGTTTATTAAGTATTGAGCTGAAATTGAATAATATTGTTTTCATTTGCAGACGTTGGTTCAATTTTGAGTGACAGCTTCTCTAGTGGCAGAAAAGGCGCTCATGTTTAGTAGTATAATCGTTATTTTTGATGAATATTTTGGTGAACATTTTCTGTTTGTGATGTAATGGATGGATGGAATATTTTCCAATTTTAGATTTTATGAATATTTTCCGTTTTTTAAATTTGGGCGAATATTTGTTGTTATTCCATTTTAGTGAATGTTTTCCGTTTCTTAATTGAGCGAATAATTTTAATTTCTGCTTTTAATTTATATTCTTCAAATATAAACTGTTGCATTTTCTATATAAACCGTTGTTTAAAGTTTTAGTCAAACCATTGCATATTATATATGAGTGTTGCCTAAGTACTATCCAAATTGTTGCCTTATAAAATATAAATGTTGCTTAAAGTACAATACAAATCGTTGCCTTATAAAAAATAAATGTTGCCTAAAGTACTATACAAATCGTTGCCTTATAAAAATAAACGTTGCCTAAAATGCATTATAAAATTGTTACAGTAGATGTTTAAAACCGTTGCTTTTGCTATTAATTGTAACGATTTTATTTCTATTACAATAGTATAAAAAAACTGTTGCAATAGCTATCAAAACCTATTGCAGCGGCCGCAAATGTAGCTGATTGAAAAGCGTTGCAATAGACTTATGGCAACGGTTTTTGTACATACAGCAACACTTATCCGGTGTTGCTGAAAGTGACTTATGTGGTAGTGAGCTCTTCTGGACCTATGACTATATGATTTTTAGTGTTTCCAAGTTGATATAGAAACAAATTGAATTAAATTTTTATATTTTTCAGCCAATTTGTTTTTATAATTAAGACATTTGTGGAATAAATTGAACTACGACATTAGTAAAATGCTATCAAACATTTATATTATTTGAGTTATACCTCGTTGTTACTTTCATTCTATTAGATTAGACAATCATAAAACAATTTAATGTGTAATTTAATGTGTTTAATCAAATAATAGATTCGGATCTTATCATTTGTAGGATGGGACAAGTTGACTAAAGAGAATCTTAATCCAAAGATATTCTTTATCTATTGCATCAACTTCCTTTTATAAGCTAATATCATGGGTTTATTTCATGTTAAAGTCAGTCCTCAACACACATATGTGTACTGATTTTAAGCCTCTCCAACTTATGCCAAAAGATAATGGCTTTATAAGAAAGCTACAAAACTTGAAAAGGCAATGGGCACAATAAAGAAAAAAGAAAACAAAATATATACAACTGTTCATTAAAAAGTAATCTATCTTATAGGTTTTTATAATTTTTTCAGCCTTTTTAAAATATTAATTGTGCCTCAGTTTTAATAAATGGTAAATTTAAATTATAGTCAATTATTTTAAAAAATTACAAGTCAAACTTATTTAATTTTTTTATTATTATTGTCCAATTTTTCTTTTTTCCAGTAAAGTTATATTTATCAAAATCAAAAACATTTGGCCATAAATGAATTTTTTGAAAAGATTGCCTTTTAAATAAATAAGTAATCGGCTGTTTATTAAAATATACTTATTAAATCGATGTTTTTAAGAAGTTGAAAGATTAAATAAAAAAAATCAAAAATATGAAGTAGTATTACATGATAATATCTATATCTTCATCTGATAATAATAAATTGACAACCAATGAACTGTAAATCAAATGATACAAGTGTACAGTGACGGATACAGACTTTTATAGTAGGGAGGTCTAAATTAGAATATATATATATATATATATATATATACTAATAATATTTTACTTTTAAAAATTAATAAATTAATATAAGTATATCATAGTATTCTCTTTTAATCTTTCAGCTTGTATAATTGCTACAAAATAATTTTATTGTTATTTTTTATAAAACATTTTATCCTTTTTCACTATGTTTAAAAAAGGATAACAATATAAATAAAATGGTGCATATTTCGTAATGCTACTCTCTACTCAATCCTAATTTTTATCAAATTAAGATGCAATAAATTTACGTTTCCAAGTCCTATATGTCCGTTGAAAAAATTTATACTGACGATGTTGATGTAGACTTTTTTTTGAAAAATAAGCTAGTATATAAACTTGGTTTCTCAAATTGTGTGGATAGCTTATTATACTACATCGTAATTCTTGATTGATAGATGTAATTATTAAATCAATACTAACGTTATCTTCATCATATAATTTTGAACAACGTGTTAACTTAATGATGCTATTTTTTTTAACACTTCTATTATTTTTATAAAATTATTTTATATCTAAAACGAAAAATTCATATCATTTAAATAAAATATATATAAAAAATATTTTTGTTCTAGTTTTATATTTTTTTCAATTAAAATAATATATATGTAATTGTAAAAATCAAATAATTAAAAAGAACAAAAAATACATTATGCTTATGATAATGTTGAGCGGAGCCGGCCAGACGACTTTTAACTCCATTAGCAATAAGCATTTAATATTCTTGGACTTATAAAATAATATTAAAAGGGGACCCAAAAGGTAATAAGTTAATTTTCTACCAACACCAGCCATTTATTTTTGAAAATTATATAAATTGGACCCCAAAAATAATTATTACTTCATGAAGAATATCATTAAGTTGGTTTCATAGGCTTGACTTCTCAACTTTGTATGCTAATTATGCTTCGTGCTAATATTCGGTATATAGTTTTTGTTCAATTTTCAGGGGAGTTCAATGCACCCGTTGTACTTAAGGTGGATCCGTCTCTGCAAGTGTAGACAGTAATCTGCTGGATTATGGGATCGATTTCTCTCAATAACTTTCCATATTTCAATTATCAATAAAAAATGACACTGACGTCCAACCAAATAGAAACAAGATGCTTTTTGAATAAAAATCTAACAAAAAAGCGTAATTTGAATATATATATATACATTTTAAATTAAATAAAGTAAATTTACAATTGTAATTTCTTTTTTAAGCTCATGATTAGGTTCTCCTGCATTGTTGCACTCTTCTGATTACAACAGCGCATCTAGCGTCGTACTATATATGTTCCCTTGTTGACATTTTTAATTATCATCCACGTACCTAGAAAAGTTATACTCAAGATAAAAATAAGAGAATTTTTCAAAAATAATTTGTTTTTGAAAATATTTGCTAAAAATCTTTGGATTTAAAAATTTATTTATTTTTTGTTTTTATTTATTTGCTTATTCTAAAAATTTATAGAAATACTCTGTTTTTTAGAAACTGTTTAATACCCATCAGAAACTGTTTTTAAAACCTTATTAAAAAATTTATTAGAAACGGTTTTTTAAAATGGTTTCAGATTACTTTTTAAAAGAACGTTTAAAAGTCCATTAAAAACTATCTTTAGAACCAATTTCAAATTATATTTTTTTGAAAATTGTTTGAAACCGCAATAAAAACTGTATTTGAAATGGTATATAAAACAGTTACAAATCGTATTTTTAAAAAAATATTTGAGACTACAGAATAAAAAAGTGAATATTAAAATATTGAAGTACGACTAAAAACATTCAATTTTTGGATAAATTTTATAAATATTTTAATTTTTCAGATAACTTTGCAAATGTCTCAATAAAAATAATTCCAAAATTTTGACTTTCTAATTTTTCAAAGATAAGTTAATTTTGACTAAATTTTTTTTTTCTTTTTTTTAAACAAATCCTATCCGCCTAGAGTTTTTTTTATTTCTACTCCGTCAGCTATCAATAGTTTGATTTTTCTGTTGAAAGTAATTTATATTATTTTAATTTTATAAAATATAATAACCAGCCAATTCTTTTTTTATTTTTTTCTTGATGAATTAAAATTTATCAACGAAGTGCAATACAATTTCCAAGAAGTGAAAGATCTTTCAGAATGGAATTTTTCATGAGCTATAGTTTTATTTATTTTTGGTTGTTTGTCTTTTTTTAAATGTTTTATTTTATATTTTCTTTGTAAAATATTTATTATTCTTTCTCTGTGAATGGTTTGTTGTCTTTTTTTTATGAAGGAGTTATCAAGTGGTGATTGAATCAGATGCTGTGAGTTTGCCGGTTAAAAGTAGGATCGAAAACTGATTTAAAACTGCACTTAATTAGCGAAACAATTAATAATTTATTTCTATTTTTATAAGTAAGATCTGCGAGTCGGGTAGCATTTATTTGTTCAATATCAAGTTCTCGGATTTATATTTTGAATTGTCCTGAATCTTTTACAAATGTAACTGTTTTAATTTAATGAGATTTGATGAATTCAGAAAAATATTAATTTTTAGTCGAAGATTATGAGGTTATTCGCTTATAGACAAATATATTAGAAAACTATATTATTTTTTAAATTTCTTTCTTTATAATTCATTTTATTTACTCTTAAAAAAATTCAAAAGGTCCAACTTTCTCTTAAATAAAAATTGACTTACTCGTTTAGATTCATTTAAGCTCTTTTTTTGAGTAAATAGATAGACATAAATTAATTTTTTTAATAATTGAAAAAAAGAGCATTCATAGAAAAAATTAAACCCACAACCTAACAGTTTATCGTCCAAACTTATACAATTTGACTTACAGTTTATTGATAAAAATTGATACTACTTTACTTAATTTAAAATTTTGATAAAAGTATTATTATCTTTAATATTTAATGTTTTTTGAAAAAACTGAACTTTTTATGAAGTTTATAATCAAATAAAAAATTACTTTCTACTTTTTAAATTATAATTTGACGAAGACTTTATAAAAATTTCAATCATGTTGAGGTGATAGTGAGATAAATAGGGCCAATAAACCCTTATCTAAGAAAAAATATCACAAAACTCCCTAAATTTTACTAACTGGGCCAGTAAATCTTTACCGTCCAAAAGTTTGTTAGTGTCGTCAATTACCCACTACTCCATGTCAACTGCCACCTTACGAATGCATCCCAAAAATAAAAATACCCAAAATACCAGTGTAGACACTTAATTTTCGGATAGGTAAAAAGTGATTCCGAACATGCGTAATCAGTGCTAGCTGCAAATTTGAAGGATTAAAGCGTAATTAGCTATAAATGGCCTATAAAAATCCAAAGAGATTGTAGTCTAAGTCCAAATATCCAAAGAGTTTAAAAAATTCGATGCATTTTTTATGAATCAATATTCATGATTATTATTTTATTTTGACTTTTCGGTTATTGTTAGCTTCAAATTCGTTTTCTATCAAAAAATTAGAGATTAAAATTAAATTTTAACGTTATTTTTTATTTTTAGTATTAAAAGTTAAATCTTCAAATTCTAAGAAATGAATTTTGCTAATTATGGAGTTAATTTATAAATTTAATTAAAATTTGAAACAATTAATTTAACTAGAAAAACATTATTGCAACGAAATAATAAAACCGGGACATTTTTACATTTGCAATCCGAAAAAATTTGAATTTACGTTGCTATTAGATTTAAAAAAATAAAATAAAATTGACTATTATAGCTTAAATGCAATTAGTTATTTCATTCTCTCTGTACACAATCATGAACAAGCAAGCTTTTATTTTTCTTTTAGAAATAACAAATTAAATTTATGTCTCCACCTAATTTTATTGACCATTAAACTAAACCCTAAATTTTAAATCTTGAGAGGTTTGATTGTGCCTTTTAGCATATATTTTTTTTGTTTTATCTTAATTATAAAACACGTTTATAAGATAATTAATATATAATTTAAAATTATAATTAATGAAGATAAAATAAAACTTTTAAATTTTGTTTAACATAATATCAAAATGATTTTCGGGATGGAATAATTATCAAATTAATTTTGAACTAGCTTTAGAGTTACTTGATCAGTACTTTAAATCCTTAAGCAACAGTCCATAAAACACCATTTGTCTCCTAAAAAGCTTATTATCTCTCCTTCTCTCTAACATTTCTCCTAACCCTAACAAAAAACTAGCGCCGCTCATATCTTGGGGAGGTGATTTTGGCTAATTATTTTGCCAAAATCATCTTCCTACTATCTATTTTCTCTACATTTATTCTATAATAAATCGTATTTTTGCTATCTATTATTTATTATATATTGTAATAATTTTTGCCTTATTGATTTGGGTTTTCTTCCTCGCTTCAAAGTGAACTATGTAAAATTTACTACTCTGATTTTTCCCACTACAATATCGCTTAGTGGCCCTTCGTCTAGAAATCGGCCAGAATGGGTGTTTTGTTGAAGTTCGGAATTTCTAACATCTCCTTTAAAAAATCAGTTTACAAATTAATTTTTACGGCTTATAAGATATTTCCTTAAATTTGTTAAAGATTTAAGATTTTTATTATTTTTGTTGTAATTTTATTATAAATTGTCCACTTTAGCTAGATTTATTTTTAGATTTAATTTTTATGGAGTCAATTTCGGGTGACGCAGTTGTTGTCGAGTAATCCTAATATACTGTAATTTCTGACCTGTTTATTGCGGTTAAAATTGACACTTTTATCTTCGAATTTTTATTTATGTATGAAATCATATTTTCCGGAAAAAAAAATTACTTCAAATCCTTGGCATCTGATTGCAGAAGGCTGACACAGTATAGTGGATCACTGTACACTAAGAACAAACAGCCAAAAGAAAAGGTAAAACATGGGGAAGCTATAATAAGGCAGATATTGGATTTTATGCAGTTTTTAGACTTTATTCGATTTCAGGTTTTGGAATTTGAGTTTCGGATTTTAGTTTAAAAACAACATTCCAAAAGGAAGCTGGATACCATGAAACTGTTTATAATTGCAGGCAAACTTACAAAAATAACATCAAAAAATTTAATAAATAATTGATAATCTGATCTCATGATGATCAGAACTGCATGCATGTTCACATTTATAGAGTCAACAGGTGCTAGTACTGCTGCTGCTTCCTAATTGGATAAGATTATTGTGGATGATTGGTGTATGCCTAATTATGGTAAAAAAAATTATTTTTTTGAAAGAATCTTGATAATTTAAAATTGAGTTAATTTTATATAAAATTGCTATTTTTAATTACATTTTTTGACAGTTGTCATAAAATTACCGATTTTTATTTTTTTTATAAATCTACTCCCAATTTAAAAATTCGGTGTATTTTTTTTATAATTGAAAAGGGGAAGTCTTGTAGGAGGATTTGAACACACAATTTAACAGTTCACTGTTCAGTATGTATACCATTTGAGTTATAACTCATTGATAAATCTGATGTATTTTGTTAATTCTACCACCAGAATCTAACAAGAACAGTGAAAAATTATTTGGGAGAGGAAGACATTGAATTTCAAAGCGGTGATAGAATTGAAAAAAAACTAAAAGGTGATAATTTTATATGACAATATTTAAATATGTGATTAAAATAAAAAATGTATAAAAATAGTGATTTTATATAATTTTGATATGTTAAAATTACCCCTTTTATAACTGTCTTTTGCATTCATTTATTCTAAAAATCACTTTTGATTATTAATCTAATTGTAATTAAAGATGATACCTAGTTTAAATGAGATCGCGTAATATATCTGTGTAAAATTAAGTGTTAGAGTTCCGCCTCTTGCAAAAGTTATATCCGGTTCAAATAAAAACATTTGAACATAAAACATTTAAAGGTTAGTTATATATAAAATTATGATTTTTGCACCAAATTTTAAAAATAACATGACCTTTAAAACGTGTCAATCATAGACATCATCTTTCATTTTCAAAAGTAACATCGATAATTACTAGTGCCATTTTGGCTGACGTGGCATGACACGTGGCAGACCCATCGGGTGTCCAAGTCAGTAAAATTTCACCGAAAAATGTGCCTATGATGAAAATGAAAAGAAATAAAAGATGGTGTCTGTGATTGACACGTTTTAAAAGTCATGTTATTTTTGAAACTTGGTGCAAAGGTCATGATTTTATATGTACAAATTTCATGATTTCCAGATAATACAATTAAATTTTGGATTAATTACGTATAATGAATCGAAATCGTAACGAATTTCATGACAATTTTACAATGAGATACGTGAGTTAGGTGTTGATTGGTATATGAATTTAAAGTTTACAATGAAATCGAAAGTTTATATGATAATTGAGGTATCGAGGTGAAATATGATTAAATTCCATAATTAAGTCCTTGTTTGGAATTTTACTTTGCATATATATGAAGCATATATGGATGATTTAGTGAGTGTAAAAATTGAAGACATAATAAGATATTTTAAGATTTGTTTTAGAGTTATTCGGAATGGAGTTCATTTGCCTCTTGAAAACTAGCATAATTCAGTAAAATGGGGATCTTTCTCAATTTAACTATTCGATTTAGATAAAAAAATTAAAGAGCTTCTTAAAAAGTATATTCAAAATTAGATTTGAGCGATCGCGCAACTAGTGTGTGATTGGGTGTGCTATGGTGCACTAGGACTATAAATAAACATGGTAACTTAGGTAAATGAGCCGATGCTCATTTTTTTTTATTTTAATGCCAAAAAAGCTAAATTTCCTCCCTTAATCCTAATGTCTTGCCAAAACACAACAAAACATCAATCCAAACCCATATATAATTAAAAAAAAGTACCTATATAGAACACGAATCGATAAGCAATTTTTGAAACCGTCGAAGTGGGACGATTGAACGTTGAAAAGATTGAAGGTTGTTTCCAAAGTTTCACAAACCGATTATGCTAAATAATGTCTATTCATCGGCGAGGTAAATATATGTTGATTGAATCATTGATTTACGGTTTTGGTGGATTTTATTTCTAAAGCTGAAACCCTAAGTTATTGTTTCGTGTCGACGTGTCGTTTTAACTTTTAACGTCTTAAATTGCTCACGGTTCGTATGGTTATTAGAACGTGCTATTTTGATAATAAAGTGTGTCATACTGCCGGAATGTTGGTGTTATATCTTGGAAATCATGAAGTATTTTTAATGGACGACTTTGACGAAAACGTCGGCGATTCATCGATTTTGACGAAACGCAAGATTGATCATAAAATGAATACAGGGCTATTATGAATGATATAAAGAGCTGGAATAATATGGAAAAATGAATTTCTCGAAATCATGAAATTCGTACGATTTGACAATTCTGCGTCGATGATGAAATTTCAACGAGATTTTATGTAACGCAAACCTAACGTTATAAAATAACTTGGAGGTTGCCCTATGAGAGTTGATAAGTTGAGACCTTAGATAATAACTTGAAAATTTCGTGTTAAGCTTACTAGTGTTTGACGTTAACTTGGATTATTGATGTGCAATGAAATGTTAAAACTGTCATTTTCAATCAACGTTTGCAAAGCATGTTTTGAAAGTGTTTTTAATCAATTGTGATATTTGAAATATAAATAACCGGCCTAAATAGCATGTGGTCTCGGTCGACGTATATATATGTTAAACTTGGATTAGTGAGCATCAAGCCTCAGCCAACATGTTATGATAATGGCGTTTATGTCCGGCCTAGAGCTTATAAATTCGGCCGATGAAAATAGAAAAGTTAAATTAAAATGTCGACCATAGATTTTACAAACTTGACCGATGTGAATCTGAAATGAGTTTTAAAATGTTTATAAAAATAGTATTAGATGAAGAGTTTTCAAAAACTGAGCTAACATCTATAACCACTTAACGAAAAACATTATGGAAAAGTGCATAAAGATATATGTGTTATGTACTTCTACAATTAGTTTAAGTTTGCAATCAATTCTAAAATTAGGCTGTTATCCCGACTTTTTAAAATATTGATATGTGACTAATGGTTAGATCCGACGAGTACCAGGATATCGGGATCAGAGTTCAAAGATAACATATTGGGATTAAGCAGTTATTGTGAGTTTATGTTATCAATTTTAGTAATTGAGTGACGCGTGTTTATTTTCTATAAAAAAATATTTATTGTGAGTATATATTATATATATATATATACATATATACATATATACATATATACATATATATACATATATACATATATACATATATATACATATATATATATACATATATATACATATATATATATACATATATATACATATATATATATATATACATATATATATATATACACACGTACATGCATACATGTACGTACATATATATATGTACGTATACGTACGTATCTAGATACATATACAGTTTTGAACACTAATATGAACCCGGTCATATGTGCTACATATTGAGCAACAATAGGGCTATGTGCGCAATAATACCAATCAAGATTAGAAATGAGAGATAGTAAATGAAATATAAAATGATCGATATGAGATTCTCAAGCCTAAGCCAAAACTCTCGGGATCTATAACAATGGATTAAGTGATCAGTTTAAGGTGAATTGTTAGAGCCACACTCGCATTCCAGAGGGGGTGTCACGACCCAATTTCATGAATCGTGACCGGCGCTAGGGTATGGGTATGGTTGTACCAAACCCGTAGCAAGCCTTGCGGAAATCAATTAACCATTTAAACCTGCAGAAAACTGCTCGGGGGAAACCGAGACTCCAACTTAGGTCTAGCACTTTATATTACAGTCCTAATATAAATAATTTAAGTATCTGAAATATTCCACAACATGCCTTAAATATAATAATAAAATATTCCAGAGTAAACATGCTAATAATAAATAATCGGTCTAATCGACAATCCCAATGTAATAACAAACGTAATATATAAACTAGTTCTACTGCGGTCTAAGAGTTTGAAAATAGAAACTAGTTTAATAACAATAAAACCTCCGAGGAATCAAAAGAATCGGAGTGGACCAGCTTTCAAATCATAAACCTGGAAAATTTGGGAAAACAACGGGGTCAGATATACTGAGATGAGTTCGCAATACTATTTACATTTATTAAGTTTAAAACCCTTAAATCAAAACACTTTTATACTAATATAATATGATTATGGAAAACAGTATTGAAATGATCCCAGCGTGAGTATGACATAGCATACCGATAAACCCAGAGTGGACGGGAACAAATTCTCGTCATATAAATATACCAGCGTAAGCAAGACTTTAGTCTGCCGTTTCCCAGAGTACTTACCGGTGCACACAGTCTCGATACAAACCTATCGAGTAGCTCGTTTCAATCCAGATCCATAATCCGTAAAAACAGTTCACAAACATTTATAATATTAAAATACGATGCGGTACTTAATAAAGCGGTAACTAGCACTACAAACTCACTGCTTGCTTATCCACGTGATCTTGGCAAACAGCTAACCCTGCGTAAACTCCGAAGCACGAGCAGTCGACGGGTCTAATATAATAAATAGGTTAATATCCGTACGACCCCTAACTCTAAGATCACTAGACACCACGTAGGACTAGCACAATTAAATAACCAGAAAAACACAATTCTCAAATAAATTGTAATGCCGTAATTAATTCAAAACTATTGAGTTCGCACTTAAATCCAATCCGAAAATATTATTAAAATAATATTTAATTGATAAATAAAATCAATTCCTCAGATATTGGGTTAGCCAAGTTTTTCAAAACTAACAAACTAAACTCACATGTCGGTGACCCAAGTCCAAACCGACCCAACTAATATTCCAGAGTTTATAAACCCCAGTTTATAATTAATATTAAATAAAATATTAATTAATATCAAAATAGAACTCAATAGCTTGAAACTCAAGTAATTAAATATTACCGGCAATTATCTCAATTAATTAAATAACAAACAAAGCTAAAATATAAATTTAATTCCAAAGGCATTCTAAGCCAAAAATATCAATTTAACAATTAAATAATAATTATTAATTTAATTTTTAAATATTCAAATATTATTTTTATGCCTTAGAAATAATATAATTAATTTGACAAATTTTTGAATTAAATAAAATCCCCAAATTCTTATTTAATATAGTAAATTATCAAATCGTATATAATCCATAATAAGTTTAATATTAATTTAAATTTAAAAATATTAAAGCCCAAAGTAATTTCAAATTAATAATAATATTATTTAAAACGTTTATTGATAAGTCGAAACCAATTTCGTAAATTGAAATCAAAAATCAATATCAAATAGTTATTAAAACAAGTTTAGGAATCATTATATTTAAGACACAAAATTTTAGTGACCAAAGTCACCATTTAGCCAAAACAAATTCAAATTAGCCAATTAAACATTAACACCTAATCACCTTCCTCAATTTGAAACCCAAAGCTGCAACCAAACTCCATTTCATAATAAAAGCAACAAAACCGATGATCAGTTCCATTCTTAAAACTAAATCTCACAACTTCTTAATCAAACAACTCCTAATCTAACATTTAATAAGATCATACTTACAAATCAATAAACCGAAACACAACATCTAAAAAAAACTAAGGATCATCACCGAGAAACTTAGAACGATGAACGGAATAAAAAAAGACGATGAGACAACCTTAAACTGATTTTACGCAAACATTCAAAAGACTATAAGCCCTAACATAAAAGAATCATAATCATAACAAGGTAGCAATATCAAGGCCTAAGAACAAAATGTATCGGCAGTAACAAAAGTTACTCAATCATAGTTAAGAATCAATTGAATACGGTAAGACGGCGGCGATTACTACGGGTTCGTTTACGTACCGTTTGACGAACGAAAGATGTAGAAACGTAGATGCGTGAGTCTACTTTCACGGGAAATAAACGGAATTGATTTCGACCTCCGAACGGCTGCCAAACGAATTGAAATCCCAAGAGGTCGATTTAAAACTCAAAAACAGAATTTACGTAAACGCGGCAACGGTTACAACAATTACAAGAAAGATAACGTACCGTTGTGTGAAAACTAAGCTCGGACTTGTAGAAGACTGAGTCTATAATCTCTGGAATCAAACGGAACGTAATTTGGCTCAGAAACGGATGAGATATCGATTACAAACGGAGGTGCCGTTTTCAGTTTGAAGAACATAGTTATGGTTCAGAAACGTGATGGATAGAATACGAGTTTCACAGCAATTTGGAGTAGGAATGGCGGCTGGAGATTGATGAATATATAGAGGATAGTATTAGGGTTCAGAAACGTTTGAAATAGGAGAAGCTTTAGCTGAAAATCCGGAGTAAAAATCGTGAGAAGTTGGACGCAAAATTACGTGAGGTTGAGGGAGGGTTGAGACCAGCTTAAATAAGTAAGGTCTCGTTCGAGACATTGGTTCTCGAACGAGAACCTTCAAAAATTCATGAAGGTCTCGTTCGAGAATCATGATTTCGAACGAGACCTTCAACCTTTTCCTTTTTTTTTATTTTTTTTAAATCGAACCGAACCACGAACTATACCCCAATACAAATTTCAAATACGTAATTGATTCAAAATTATTAACGAAACCCGCACTTCAATTAACCCCTTTCGAAACCCGGACTTAAATTAAACCGTTTTAATTAAATCACAAAACAATATAAATTACGTAAACAACTAAAGTGTTGCCCGCAACTTGAACTTTAAATTTTTTTTTACGGGATATTACATTCTCCCTAACTTATTAAAAATTCGTCCTCGAATTTATAACAAAACCGTCGACGAACCACGTAACATAAAATTTCGCGACCAGCTGACAAATGTACCAAGCCGATAAGAAAACGCATCCACAAGATACCTATCGTAAACCAGGACAACAAAATATAACGAAACTGCAAACGACCTCTCTTATTAAATAACATATCAAAACCAAGAAACCAACCCAACTGTAGTTGATGGTATTTAATGCCCAACGGCATACGCACGCGCATAAGCAAAACTCAACAGGTTGTCCCTCAAAACAACTCCATACCTCCAGTTGCAAAAAGATAACGAACATACTCAAAGGTCACCAAAGTACCGACACAACTTCCACTAGGCAAAACAAACACGCAACTCTGGGTGCGATCGAGTAAGATCAAACTAACTCTATTACACAAAACTCGGCTGATATATTATAAGCGATCACCACACACATATTTATCAAACTCCGTTTCTAGCAATTAGGTACTCCAACTAATAATAACACAATTATTCAACTGTGAGTCACAATTTCCCTGCACCGAAGTGACTCCCAAAACCAGCTCGTAGCTCATCTATTATAAAACCCTCATTATCAAATACAAGATCAAACACTAAGCTCGACTATAGTTCATAAAATCCCAAACTCTTTTGCCTCAAACGAAAACAATAACACTGCAACATAGCTGATAAAATCTATCATTCTTAAACACTTACTTCCTTTTACTTATAGCATCTCTACATCAAAAAGACCGAAACAAAACCAAATAACTTCAGATAATATTTCGGTTCCAAAACAAACATTATAATAATCATCTAATCCTAACGATTAGTACCAGCTCGATAATACTATTAACTTGTGAATCAACAACACAAAAACTCATAACGCAATTCAAAGAAAAGCGAACCTCTCTCATGATAACAAAATAAATTTCTATATCAATGATAAACAATATCCATCATAATGATTCTTCCAATCACTCAGAAACATAACCACTACTAAAAAACTGTGTTTTACCGACGGATTTTAGCGACGGATTCAAAATCCGTCGCTAATTTTTTTTTACCGACGGATTTAGCGACGGATTTGAAATCCGTCGCTAAATTGTCATTTAAATTGGCGGGAATGTTCCCGCCAACTTTAGCGACGGAAAATCCGTCGCTAAAGTTGGCGGGAACACTCCCGCCAATTATTTTGATGTATTTAGCGACGGATTTCAAATCCGTCGCAAAATCTGTTTTTAGCGACGGATTTTAGCGACGGATTTAAATCCGTCGCTAATTACCGACGGATTTTAGCGACGGATTTAAATCCGTCACTAATTACCAAAAAATAAAAAAAATCGTAAAAAAATTATTAAATTAAATAAATTTTTTATCAAAAAATTATTTAGAAAAATAATTATTAAAGAAAAAATAATTATTATTTTTTTAATTATATATAATATTATTTAAATATAACATAAATATATATATTAAAAATATTGTTATTTATTTATTCATTAATAATTATTTAAAATAACTATTAATTATAAAAAATAATTATATTAAAATGTGGGAGGAAGTATTTGTCATTTTTAGTTACATTTAAATATAAAAATACATATATATATAACAAGAAGCTGAGCTGGTTCAGGTGGAGATACGCGCGGGAGAACTTCAAAGTTAAAGAGCAATGAGTGGGAGCAGTGGGAAGGATGGGTGACCTACTGGGAAGTTTGTAAAAATTGCGAGTGGGTGATGGAGGCAACGGATGGGTAACCGAGGGCGACGGGGGACGGGTGGGGGACGGAGGTTGACGGAGTGTGACGGGTGTGTGACCGATTAAATAATAATAATTTATTTTACGATTTAATTTTTTTTTATTTTTTGGTAATTAGTGACGGATTTAAATCCGTCGCTAAAATCCGTCGGTAATTAGCGACGGATTTAAATCCGTCGCTTAAATCCGTCGGCAATTTCTGAAAAATCCGTCGCCAAATTTTTTGGTCCGTCGCCAAAAAATTAGCGACGAGGATTTTGCCGACGGATTGAATCCGTCGGGAAATCCGTCGGGAAATGTTTTCCCGACGGATTTCATGCTTTTAGCGACGGAAAAATCCGTCGCTAAAAGCAAACATTTTAGTAGTGAACGCCACGACTACTCTGAACATCGACTGCATCTGACAACATAAAATTTTGTCGCCCTCACCAAGGATTCAACAACTGACCCAATGATATCCATGATTACGATAATACCCTCTATAACAAAATCGATCAACCAATCATGGTTGTCGAAACCTATTAACCGCGATTTCGATTTTTAAATCAACTATCTCATATAACCAAATCGAACTCAAATCCTCAAAATTATTCAATCAATTGACTACAGCCTCGTATACAACGAGAGATCAAAACGACCAGTTTACTACGACCAAATAGTTAGTTATGCTCAAAACCAACTCCTGTGGGTATAAAATCTTTAAATACCAAATATTTTATATACAGAAAAATTTCCACTTTGTTTAAAAGACTCTACGTCTTACACCTCTTTTTTTTTCGAAATCGAAATACCTTTACCGTTGAAAAACCATCGGTTTTGCAAACCCTTGAAAAATTTCAAGACCTCCACTACATTTCCTCTTACTTTCCAATACATTTGCAAATCTATAAAACAGTTCAATTGACAAAATTTATGTCCTCTTTAATTCAAACTTGCTAAAAACTTTTTAAATAGTCTATAAATTGAAGGCCAAAAGTGGCAAAATCCTCCGTATTTGAAATACACATTGATGTTTCAAATATCCCAAAATTTTCTCAACCAAAAACACAATTTGAGGAAATCGCTTAAGCGGAAAATTTATTATTCCTTTCTTAAATCAATTTTGACAAAATTTCTCCCTTTCCTCAGAAAAGTAAAATCAGCAATATAAATTTCTTGTTTATAAATATTCCTTATATCAATATACCAAAATACTTTGGACAATTTCAAATCTGGAAAGATAAAGTTTCGTTTAAAACAAAAATATAGTGTATATACACACATGAGCATAACCAATATCCTTAATTCACAAATCCTTAAATCACGAATCGGAAATTATCATGAACTCTTCCTAATCTGACTCTAACCATAAACCGCATTTGGCACAACTATGTCTCGAGCGCAACCTCAAAATCATTCTTACTCATAACCACAAGATTCTGATTCTACCGACCATTAACTCACAACATAAACATCCAAAACCATCATCATCATCACAGAGTATTTGTCTAGCTACCTTTCGGTAACAGTTTCAAAGTCATTTGAAATTCCACAACTTTATAAATACATTTACCCCAAAAGAACTCGCGAGTTTGTTTCAAAACATCTTTCTCAAAACACTTTATTGATAAAATCCATTTTACATAATTGTGCGCCAGGGTGATGACATCTCTCATCCCCAAAGAGTTGTATCCAACCCTAATAATTTCTATGCACGTGATGCATGTACTATTATGCATGTATCAATTATTAATTTATCTTATATTTAGTGAACATACTCCGTGTTCAATGCAAACCTATTCGTGACATTCAAAATGCATGTTCATGATATGTCTGGGCACAATTACGTGTTGAAAATATTTCAAATATTTCAGCAAATCAATCTTTAAAATCAATTTCTCAATAAACATTTGCTAGACGTTACACTCTGTGAGATGTGCACTCGATGACCCCAAAATATTTCTCAAAATTCTTTACTTGCACCTAGCAACATTCGATGCTATACAACAACTCCTCCTAATAACTTCATTACAACTCTATTATAAAAAGTATCTAACTAACATCAATCTAGACTGAGCATATAACCAAGGAAAATAGCACATAAAATATGTTCCTATAAAATTTACCGCCAGCTCCCGTATCGCATCACCAGACTTGATGGAAATACCAGTGTATTAATACACCGATCTATCTTCTTGGTTCATAATTTCCAATATCGTTCTAGGATAATTAGAAATCATCACCCAAACAAGGGAATATTTTCCTCGTCTTCCTCGATATCGAAATCCAAAGATTTCGATCCAAAAACAAAATAGCAAACCCAATTTATCCCTAGTTTATACTATATCAAAACGGGGTTTGAACAAAGTTAGACTCACAATCAAACTAAAATCAGGTATTTACTATAACCGCATGAAATAAATCATCCCACGTGCTACTTCGCACGAATCGATGACACAAAGCAATTTACTTAATCCAACATGTAAGCGAATTATACCACGCAAGTCAAAACCAAAATATTATGATTGCTACAAATCATAAACCACATAAGTGTTGCCATTAAGCAAAAACTTTCCCAAGCATACCTAAAAACAAATTCAGAAGATGCCGCAATATTTTTGAAATCTCATTACAAATCACCATGTAATTATATCACCCTTTAATAGTACGCTTCAAAATTTTATTTTGAAATCTTAAAGTCAAGTACGTGAACTCCCAAAAATTTAGTTGAGCCCCACGGTTAAAACAAAATCACTATCTGTAAAAGCCTCTTTATTTATCAATTTCTTTAAAACGGATACCCAAGTATCCCAAACCATAAAATCATCGAGCTAGCCGAGTCATTGCAACTACCAAGCTCAACTCCTTACTTTAGGTGACCCAAGTCAAACCCAAAACAACTTTTTATAAAACGTATTCAAAATAATTGTAAAATCGAAGAAAATATTTTTTTAAAAAAATTTCCACCCTTTCAGAGTTTGAGAGCTCAATATAACCTAACCGCTAAACGGTAATTTAAAATCTCAAGTGAGAAATCTTTAATCTCAAAACATCTATTCCGTAGATCCCGAAAATTTAAAATGCTGTCATACTACAACATGATAAAATAACTGCAACGTTAAATCCTTAAAACAATGGCTCATCTTATAAAATATTATTTTGAAAGCATCATTTGTTAACACCAGACCAAACATAATATTTCAAATTACAAGAAGTTCTTTTTACTAGTAACTCCACCAAAATCAAACTTTTTAAGGATTAAAATCAAACTACTCTTATAATTCTATGTCAAAACCCAAATCGGATAAGACAATATTCTTAATAAAAATCTTTAAATCAACATGTGGTTAAACAATGCATGACCATCAACACGTTTTAAGGTTTAACCCAAAATCTCTTTCATTGAAAAAACAAGGCTAACGCCCAACATACGTTCACATTTAAAATCAACAATTGAGGCCAAAGCCAGGATGTACTTTATTGACAAGGAAAAGCAGTTCGACGCATCACGTAAAATAGCTGTAACATTACTATATATTCTAAATCGTTTTAGGCATAAACGACAAGTTTTGTCAAACAACACCATACCCAAGTATGAGTTTTTAGAAAAATTTACCAACCTATGATTTCCCGAGAAATCGAAAGCAATTATAATCACCCAAGTGAAATAATCTGAACATGATAAAACACAGCAATTAACATCCAAGTGAAATAAATTGTTAATCAAAGCATCAATACCAAATAAGGACTGACAGACATCACCTATAGGATGTAGGCTAAAAGTTTGAAAACAAATGATGACGTTTTAAAAGACAAGATACGAATCCTAATTCCGCAGTAGATCCTATGATACCACAGTAACACTTAACATGCCTTAAAGCATTAAACACACAACATGCAAAAACATTTTGGCCTTAGTTCGAAACTAAAGCTCTGATACCAACTTTGTCACGACCCAATTTCATGAATCGTGACCGGCGCTAGGGTATGGGTATGGTTGTACCAAAACCCGTAGCAAGCCTTGCGGAAATCAATTAACCATTTAAACCTGCAGAAAACTGCTCGGGGGCAACCGAGACTCCAACTTAGGTCTAGCACTTTATATTACAGTCCTAATATAAATAATTTAAGTATCTGAAATATTCCACAACATGCCTTAAATATAATAATAAAATATTCCAGAGTAAACATGCTAATAATAAATAATCGGTCTAATCGACAATCCCAATGTAATAACAAACGTAATATATAAACTAGTTCTACTGCGGTCTAAGAGTTTGAAAATAGAAACTAGTTTAATAACAATAAAACCTCCGAGGAATCAAAAGAATCGGAGTGGACCAGCTTTCAAATCATAAACCTGGAAAATTTGGGAAAACAACGGGGTCAGATATACTGAGATGAGTTCGCAATACTATTTACATTTATTAAGTTTAAAACCCTTAAATCAAAACACTTTTATACTAATATAATATGATTATGGAAAACAGTATTGAAATGATCCCAGCGTGAGTATGACATAGCATACCGATAAACCCAGAGTGGACGGGAACAAATCCTCGTCATATAAATATACCAGCGTAAGCAAGACTTTAGTCTGCCGTTTCCCAGAGTACTTACCGGTGCACACAGTCTCGATACAAACCTATCGAGTAGCTCGTTTCAATCCAGATCCATAATCCGTAAAAACAGTTCACAAACATTTATAATATTAAAATACGATGCGGTACTTAATAAAGCGGTAACTAGCACTACAAACTCACTGCTTGCTTATCCACGTGATCTTGGCAAACAGCTAACCCTGCGTAAACTCCGAAGCACGAGCAGTCGACGGGTCTAATATAATAAATAGGTTAATATCCGTACGACCCCTAACTCTAAGATCACTAGACACCACGTAGGACTAGCACAATTAAATAACCAGATAAATCACAGAAAAACACAATTCTCAAATAAATTGTAATGCCGTAATTAATTCAAAACTATTGAGTTCGCACTTAAATCCAATCCGAAAATATTATTAAAATAATATTTAATTGATAAATAAAATCAATTCCTCAGATATTGGGTTAGCCGAGTTTTTCAAAACTAACAAACTAAACCCACATGTCGGTGACCCAAGTCCAAACCGACCCAACTAATATTCCAGAGTTTATAAACCCCAGTTTATAATTAATATTAAATAAAATATTAATTAATATCAAAATAGAACTCAATAGCTTGAAACTCAAGTAATTAAATATTACCGGCAATTATCTCAATTAATTAAATAACAAACAAAGCTAAAATATAAATTTAATTCCAAAGGCATTCTAAGCCAAAAATATCAATTTAACAATTAAATAATAATTATTAATTTAATTTTTAAATATTCAAATATTATTTTTATGCCTTAGAAATAATATAATTAATTTGACAAATTTTTGAATTAAATAAAATCCCCAAATTCTTATTTAATATAGTAAATTATCAAATCGTATATAATCCATAATAAGTTTAATATTAATTTAAATTTAAAAATATTAAAGCCCAAAGTAATTTCAAATTAATAATAATATTATTTAAAACGTTTATTGATAAGTCGAAACCAATTTCGTAAATTGAAATCAAAAATCAATATCAAATAGTTATTAAAACAAGTTTAGGAATCATTATATTTAAGACACAAAATTTTAGTGACCAAAGTCACCATTTAGCCAAAACAAATTCAAATTAGCCAATTAAACATTAACACCTAATCACCTTCCTCAATTTGAAACCCAAAGCTGCAACCAAACTCCATTTCATAATAAAAGCAACAAAACCGATGATCAGTTCCATTCTTAAAACTAAATCTCACAACTTCTTAATCAAACAACTCCTAATCTAACATTTAATAAGATCATACTTACAAATCAATAAACCGAAACACAACATCTAAAAAAAAACTAAGGATCATCACCGAGAAACTTAGAACGATGAACGGAATAAAAAAAAGACGATGAGACAACCTTAAACTGATTTTACGCAAACATTCAAAAGACTATAAGCCCTAACATAAAAGAATCATAATCATAACAAGGTAGCAATATCAAGGCCTAAGAACAAAATGTATCGGCAGTAACAAAAGTTACTCAATCATAGTTAAGAATCAATTGAATACGGTAAGACGGCGGCGATTACTACGGGTTCGTTTACGTACCGTTTGACGAACGAAAGATGTAGAAACGTAGATGCGTGAGTCTACTTTCACGGGAAATAAACGGAATTGATTTCGACCTCCGAACGGCTGCCAAACGAATTGAAATCCCAAGAGGTCGATTTAAAACTCAAAAACAGAATTTACGTAAACGCGGCAACGGTTACAACAATTACAAGAAAGATAACGTACCGTTGTGTGAAAACTAAGCTCGGACTTGTAGAAGACTGAGTCTATAATCTCTGGAATCAAACGGAACGTAATTTGGCTCAGAAACGGATGAGATATCGATTACAAACGGAGGTGCCGTTTTCAGTTTGAAGAACATAGTTATGGTTCAGAAACGTGATGGATAGAATACGAGTTTCACAGCAATTTGGAGTAGGAATGGCGGCTGGAGATTGATGAATATATAGAGGATAGTATTAGGGTTCAGAAACGTTTGAAATAGGAGAAGCTTTAGCTGAAAATCCGGAGTAAAAATCGTGAGAAGTTGGACGCAAAATTACGTGAGGTTGAGGGAGGGTTGAGACCAGCTTAAATAAGTAAGGTCTCGTTCGAGACATTGGTTCTCGAACGAGAACCTTCAAAAATTCATGAAGGTCTCGTTCGAGAATCATGATTTCGAACGAGACCTTCAACCTTTTCCTTTTTTTTTATTTTTTTTAAATCGAACCGAACCACGAATTATACCCCAATACAAATTTCAAATACGTAATTGATTCAAAATTATTAATGAAACCCGCACTTCAATTAACCCCTTTCGAAACCCGGACTTAAATTAAACCGTTTTAATTAAATCACAAAACAATATAAATTACGTAAACAACTAAAGTGTTGCCCGCAACTTGAACTTTAAATTTTTTTTTACGGGATATTACAGGGGGTGATTGTTAGAGTTTCTCGCAATATAGATTGGGTTGCTGGTAAACATTATTTGCCATGCTCGAAACAAGAAAGGTGAATGTTCAAGCTATGCTCGCGGCCAAGACAATTATTTGTAAAAGATAGGAATGAAAGAAAACTCATAATCAAAGAATAAGAGTTCGTATGGTTTTCTTGTTCGGATAAACTTATATATATGTGCTTTATGAATGAGATTTCAATTATATGAATTTAATTTTTATTAGTAATAATATGAAATCACTAGTTTAATACTGACCCCCGCCCATAATATTTTTGTTTTTCAAGAAGGATTTTTGGTTGAGGATGGATTCCATTCTCTTGTTTCTTTGAAATCTGATTTATCATAAGTGTGTAAAAAGGATTTAAACTCAAAAATCTTTAGTAGTCTTCACTCTTGTAAAATATAGTGGATATATATATATATATATATATATATATATATATTAAGTTTTGCCTATTTTTTTATTGTATATATGGTTTGAAATGTTTAATAAAAAGAATGATAATTGTTTAAGGTTTGATATGGGTTTTGAAGATATTACTCTCGTTCACTAATGTTGGTCGCAAGCCGTAAAATCGTAACATGACAATGAAGCAAGTTAGATTAATAAAATAAAGGGTTAATTACATATAAAATCACCACCTTTACACGAAATTGCAAAAATAACACGACCTTTAAAACGTGGCAATTCAGGGCACCACCTTTCATTTCTTTTCAAAAACAACATGGGCACATTTTTAATGGCATTTTTGCTGACGTGGCATGACACGTGTCACTCCTATTGGGTGTCCAAGTCAGCAAAATTTTATCTAAAAACGTGTCCATGTTATTTTTAAAAATAAATGAAAGGTGATGCCCTGAATTGACACGTTTTAAAGGTCGTGTTATTTTTGAGAATTCGTGTAAAGGTGGTGATTTTATATGTAATTAACCCTAAAATAAATTACTAAAGAAACAAAAATATTTTTGAGAAGAACTTAGAAGAGGAGATTAAATAGTAAGATGAGAGCGCTTTATCTACCATTCGTCTATGTTTTTTGGATGGCATTTTTTATGGCGCTCTATGCAAAAAATTCAAGGTTTAATTACTTAAAAACACCCCACCTTGTAATTTTTTTTTCGTTTATACCCCGACTTAGGAAAATTTTCAATTGTACCCTATTTTGGGTTTTTCGTTTTCACCTCTATCCTAAAGCACTAAATTAATCTTTTTTCATCTAAAAAAAAGTTAAAATAGTCCTTCATTTTTAACCTATATTCTAATTAAACATAAATGTTATTAATTTTACAAAAACACCATCTCTTTTAAAAAAAAATCAACTAATTATAAAAAACAGCCCCTATTTATCAAAACCCTAACTCATAACTTCAGTTCTTGCCTTGATAAAGAGTATGGAGAAGATAGAGGACGGATTTCTTGAACCAACAGAACGAAAATTACTTGATTCGGACAAAAAACGGCGAAACCCTAACTCATATCTTCTTCAATGTTCTTAGGTTATGAGCTGATCATATATGAATTCGTATTCATATATGTATCGTTTTATATTTAGGCAAATTTACTCCTTAGGTCCTTCAATTCATTAATTTAAACAATGAATTATTCGCTTTAACTCAAACACTTACGCATTATTTAGATCCAAATAAATAATACTACTTCAATATCTAATTAATTTATATACTGAAAAATTCTTTTAATTCATTCTCGGTAAGATACTTAAATTTTAATTCCAGACATAAATTTCACTTTTCCTATTTTCACGTTCATTTCTTAAAATATTATCATTTCTTACTTTATCCAATGCAAGATATCCAATTTTTCCTTTTCAATTCCTTAAAGATGGACGTCCTATTCGATAGTATCCTTCTTTTTATAATCAAAATCGTATATTTTTGCAACTCTGGTCCTTCTCTGGAAGACATTATGCACTAACCGGTACAAAGAGAATCTCCCATGCCGACGGTAACGTCCGACATGGAAGACTACGAGCATGTCAAGGCGCCATATAACGATGCGTTGGTGGTAACAACCGTTATCGAGAACTGAAACATGGAAAAAATTAAATAGATGAAGGAAGTGTTGTGAATTTGATGACCGACGCAGCATACAAACAACTCAAAAGAATAATAGCAAAGCTCCAGAGAGTCCCAATCCCACTTAAGGACTCGGAAGTCCGCCCATCAACCCCCTAAGGTCAGTGGCTTTGACCGTAATGGTAGGAACAGAAAAAGGAATAAACAAGTGAATCATTATACTGTTCAACATACTGGACATGAAATTCTCCTACAACGGCATCATATGAAAGCCTTTCGTTCATGATTCTGGCGGTCGTGACAAGCATAAGAGCACTCGAAATAAAGATTCCTAAGCGTAAGGGGTGTGATAACCATAACAGAAGACCAAAAGATAGTCAAGAAATACTATGGCGAGTTGATATAAGAACTCTAGGAAGAAAAGGAAGAAAAGTTCAAGGAAGAAAAAACTGATGAAAAAGACACGAGGAGTAAAAAATTCTTTCCAATCACCAGTTGGTAGATCAAATCTACCCGATATGTCTTGTTTTTAATTTTGAATTTTTTGATATATTTATTTTATGGCAAAGGATGTAAACATATTCTTATCATTAATAAATATCGTTATTTACACCCCCCCTCCAAGCATTGTCAAGTCACTAAAAAGAGAAAATTTGCTTGAGTCCAAAATAAAAAAATCCTAAATCCTAAAGCAAGAAAGGATAGATTCGCCTGACTCTTAAATAACAAGGGCACGACCCTGAAATAAAAAGAGTGAATTCCCCTGAATTCTGAATGAATACAAAATCCTGAAATAAATAAGACTCATCCGAGTCCTGAATAAGCAGGGTTCAAAACCGCAAAAGACTCGTTGGAAAAGAAACTAACTTAAAAACATATAGTTTAAATTTGTCACGACCCAAAATCGAGGGCCGCGACCGGCGCTAGGGAATGGGAACTGTAGTTCCGAAACCCGTAGCAAGCCTGAAATTCACTAAAACTTTTTCGCAAATAAACAGTCATACAATGACCTGACAAACGCAGCATTTAAACAAAGATACATTTATATACACTGGTAAAACCATACAACCTGCTCGGACTTATTGTTTCCGTATCATGTACGTACTAGCCCGGCATAAACCACTATGTCGAAATTACATCACGGGAATTTATCTCCGTGGTACAATACATAACTATCGTAGCCAGACCAACATGTACACAACAGACAGCAACTATAAATCATATAAAATTCCACTGTTGTAATAGGCCACGACACTGGTCAGACATCACACTACTGCAGCATCTACGGAAGTCGGGGCTGTACATAGCCAAAGGAACTTCCGGTTAAAGACGGACTTCTGGCCAAGTCTAGAATCTAGGTACCTGAAAAACACACTATTGGGGGGTCAGCTACTAAGCTGAGTGAGTTATACTTTACTTACCATATTATCAAAATAAGCATCGCATTTAAAACATTTTTAAAATATAAATATACAATCACATTTTCAAACATTTTCAACATATACAATCACAGCGATTGCAAACAATTCACTTAAGACAAGTATTTGATCCGATCGAAACCTTAATCTTAAACTCCTTAACCTCTCCTAATCCGTATCATATTCGAATCATATCGTCCGAGTGGCCGGGTCCCGAGATAGTTCGACCGAGTTACCCGCTACCACGTGGCATAGTCCCGAGATAATTCAACCGAGTTACATCATGCCACTACTTAATCCCAAGTTGTGGGTCCCGAGATAGTTCGACCGAGTTACCCACCAGATACGGGTCCCGAGATAGTTCGACCGAGTTACCTCGTATCTGCCACAATTAATATCCTCCTTTCCGATACCCAAACATATTCCATTTCATAATTATAAATATGATCAACATTTAATGAGCTCATATCAAACGTATCTATGTACGAATATCTAGACTTTCATAAACACCGGTGATCACACGGCCTATTGACGCCCAATAGGTAGCTCGTTTCTTCGGATCATATACAAACTCACATTGGCAAATAATCGACAAGTCATAAGCAAAGTAATACAATTCATATATCAAACAAGTCAAACCAATACAATGTAGTTCACTCCATAAACAAACAATTCAAATATAAATCAATCCAATAAGAACAACCCAATAAAATCAAGCTATATAATTTATGCGATGCATTTAATAATAATAATAATATATATAGTATATATAAAATAGTTTTTAATACGATAATAAGAGTGAGTAAAATATACTCACCGCTTGCTATCCATAATCTTCGATAATACCTAGCGATCTCGCGTTCCGTAAGTTTCGGATTCCATTGGTAGTCGCCTCGTCAAGTCTACACAATTTCGATAATAACTCGAATTAATTACAATCTAACTATAATTAATTAATCCAAAACTAGGTTTCTAGCCAACTTCGGCTATTGAAACCGTTTACTTAAAACAGTCCGACCACTAAATAAAATTGACATTCTTAATGTTTAGAACGTCGCCTACAACTTTCATTTAGGTCTCGGACTGAGATAAGTACCCGAAGGTGTCGGAATTTGGCCCCGAAGTTAACAACTTAGGGCTGTCCTAAATTTCAAAACTGCTATGCGCGACATAATATTCTGATTTATTTGAGCCACTTAGAGGCCGAAATAGCAGAAACTTATACTTATACATTTATAGAAGACATCCTTAAGTTTCCGTACCAATAAACGGAACTTAATTTGGAGCTAAATAGCTCGAAATATTTCCCTTGCAACATGGCTGTTTCGCAGCGTAAAATTTCCAGCAACATCGTCAAATTCTCAAGTTATCTCTTTAACGTTTCGGTCGACTAAAACAGCCTATATACTCAACATTACACCAATTACTACAGCCTTTAATCATGTCATTATCACCACCTTAAACTCATTAAAATCTTAGTTCAAAGTTTAATTCAAAACAGTTTTTACGTTATGCTCAAAACTAGTTACGTAACACTTAGTGTTTGCGTCGATCTTAAGCGATACAACCATCGGGAAAGGGTGGCATCAGCCCCCATTTCACTATCCTTCGGCCCTCCCCTGTTTTGGCAGGGGAGGGGCTGCTCCAGCCATGGTGCAACGCACCATGGCTGCTGAAACGCAGCCCCACCGTGCGAAGCACGGTGGTTCCTTTCCCGTAGCCTCCATGGCCTCCAAAAGCCACCATCAACAAACCTACCTCCATTAAACCCTACCAATCAACCCTAACCAATTAACACAACTCTCACATCTCACCACAACACATCAAACTCAGCTCATAAATAATAATTCATGCCATAAACCATCAATTCTAACTTATTAATCATCATTTTAAAGCTTAAAATCATCATCAATACTAAGCTCAATCTAAACAGAATTTTTACAGCAAAACCCTAACCAAATAAAGATATCCTTACCTTGATTTAATTCCATAGATCGATAGATAATCCTCTCCTCTTTCCGTTGCCGCAAAAATCATCCAATTTGGTGAAGAAATGTGCAAGTTATGGCCTTAAGAAGTTGAATTGCACATGGTGTTCATCAAGAGGAAGAAGATGATGATTCTAGAGCTGAGATATATGTATAATTCTGAGTTTAAATCAAATGAGTTGCCTTATATATTTATGGAAAAATGTATAACTTAATCCCTCACTTTGCCACCTCCTCAACTTTCAATTTCAAACTTTTCTTTCGCCTAGTTTAGTCTGTCGATCGCTTAATCGTTCCAACTCGATAAATTCCGTGTTGTTTACATCCAAATAAATAATATTCTTCCGCTATCTTATTATTTTATATTCGGTAATTAATTTCACTAATTTTTAGCTAAAACGCTCAATTTTCCAAATTGAGCAAAAATGACTATTTCCGTCACTTTTTTGTCCTTATCTTCATTTGACAAATATCAATATCCAAATAATCGATATAATTATCTTAAATATCAACTCCCGCAAATAATTTATTTAAATTATATTTTCCGGGAAATAAAATTCTATTTTCTAATTTCTTGGGGACTTTAACATATTTTAAATTCCAATTTTTCTTACAATTTTCTTTAGTCCCGTCAAACTATTTAGGCATTATAAATATTGAAATTTCTTCTTTAAATTTCAATATCAACCTATTTTCGTCCTTTTTTAAATATTTTCTTATTAAATTCTTCCGATAACTTCTTTTCTAACCGCTTCATTATTTTATATCGGACACGTAGCCTACTTTTGCAACGCCAGACGTACGGGGTATTACATTCTTCCCCCCTTATAAAAATTCGTCCTCGAATTTTCTTATATTTCTTTTTCTGGGTAAACATCTTACCATTTCCTTACATCGTTTACTTCATTATAACGATGGCGCGTAAACTTGTCACTCCGATTATTGCACGTCCTTTGCGTCCTTTTGTAGCTGTTTCTTATACGTCCTTTCACTATAATTGGATCCTCTTTAATGTTCTTTTAATCTCCGTTCTGTCGTCGGCCAATTCCTTGTATCTTCTCATTTCTTAGCGCTGATATTTTTCAACGTTTATTCGTCGTTTTTCTGCAATTTCTTGCAAGTCGTATTTGTAGCGCATCATACTTGACACTATCTTAAAACGTCCTTTAAATACCTTTAGCTATTAATCAAAATCTTCCTTTGATTAATTTAAAACAATTTATTTGAATAACTTAATATTTTAAGTTATTTTGAACTTATCCAAAATTTCCCTTCTAGTCAACTTTGGTCCTTAAAATCATTTATGATGAATAGTTCGTTTGTCAAATAAAGTTGACAGACTTATAGTCCATAACGTTATCTCCAACTTTTGTTTGAACATCAGGTTCAAAATAGTTCCCAATGATGTCTGAAACTAGCGCTGAAGTCGCTTCCCTGATTTAGTTTTGGGGGCTGCACTTAACAGTTCTTAGAGGCTATTGCTAAAGCCTATAATCCAAGCGTTTAAAAACGTCTTAATCTGAATTAAATTCAGCATTCTTATATTTTGATATCCAATCTACAACTTTTGTTGAGAGTCGAACTTGTTTCGACATCTCCCTGAGCTTCGAAATCGTCCTCAAAGTTGGCTTCTAGTCACACTTTTACCCTTCGATTAACTTATGTTTTTCGCTCACTTTTGAACTTGAAAAACAATCAATTCAATCAAATGATACCATGATTAAATTATCCAAATTTAATCTATGCAATATCCTTTACTTATATCCATTGATTCTGATTAAATATCATCGGGTTTAGCCTCATGGGCTAATTTTGAACCCCGTTCTATCGTCGCCAATTCTAGTTTACCTTGCCTTGGAAATTCCTTTTAATATCTCCACTTAACGTGCATTTATACTTTTCATATTAAGTACAAGGTTGATCCTTTATCTTATCTCGCACCGTATTCCTTGATATTCGGGTTACCATGTTTGTCTGAACCAAACAACGCGTAACGTATTATCTTATACCCGGTTAACATCATTCCTTTACTCTTCCTTCTTAGTCTCGATCTATTTCTCGATATGTCATGACCATCATGTACTTCTTATCCCAAATTAATGGATGTCCTTGTCCTT
The DNA here is from genome assembly GCF_937616625.2 of Mercurialis annua. Lineage (NCBI taxonomy): Eukaryota > Viridiplantae > Streptophyta > Magnoliopsida > Malpighiales > Euphorbiaceae > Mercurialis > Mercurialis annua. Next base: position 46,736,080 of record NC_065574.1, on the reverse strand, counting down.
GAGTTTTGCATCCTTCAATATTCACAATGAATTAATATTCCATAATAACTCTATTGGTTTTCTTTCGATCGTTTCTCAAATCTTAATTCTAACCCTGACTTTTTCTTGTTAGGTTATACTATCCTTGGTAGTCTTTACCTCTGTCTTGTATCGTATAGCCTTTTAGAGTTTGTTGGAATCTGACGTCATTTTTCTTGACGTTTCTCGTCTTTCCCGTATCTGATCATGTCTATACTTATCTTTTCCTTTCACGTTTTTTTTTTGATGCGACACTCCAATTAACCATTTACTTCATAACTTAGTCAACGGTTAGATTTATACGATCGTTCGTTTGATATCCTTGTCAAAGCTTGATGGTATATAGGAATCTTTCCTTTTATACCAATAGTACACTTCATTGTCCTCTAGTGTTGAATCTCATGAAGTTGAATGCTCTCTATACATCCTTAACATGTGCCGCGTCCATCTTTCATGGCGCAACTCTTATCTCTCGATCTACTAAATTTACTTGTCCATATCACATTGATAGCATCTATACTATCGTCCGATGTCATTCTTTTTCTTTTCTTGATATGTTCCTTGATCGTTTCATCATTCTTATTATAATACTTTTCGATCACTTTATCCATCTCATTCCAATGTACATGTTGTACATGATACGTTTTGGTTCTTACAAACATATAACTATTGATTCCCTTATCATCGTCCGTTAAAGTTATTGTCTTAGTCTTATAGTATTTTTCAATCTTCTTGTACTTCTTGTTTCGATATTTCCAATATCGTCTATCGATAGGAGGTAAACCTACTCCTTGTTCGCATTTGTCAACGTTTTACATCTATGATCGCGCGTATATCTTTATCTTAGACTCTTACTGACGTTTGATCTATCAGTAAGGCCGATCTTAGGCTTATGTCAAACTCTTACGTTTGGTTCTTGTTGCCTACGGCTACTCTGAATCTATATCCTCCTAACTTACTTCTTTACTCCTCATACTTTCCCTTTTTATACGCCCACCTCATACTTAGGTAAATACCAATCGTAGGTATCTTACCGACACCTCTTGTGTCTCGCATCAGTTATCTCGATAGTATTTTATTATTATTAGGGCTCAACGCTTATATTGGGGTGTATTTTATCATATATATTCAGTCTTGTTTATCAAGAATCTTTTATTATCATTGTCGCAAGACTTTACATCTGAGTTTCTTACAAAACAAATACATTTCAAACATTGCTGGTGCACCAGTCTTTCAAACTCTTCTTTCGACTCAAATTCTTTTACTTTAAATCATTTGAAAACATTGGTACAATTGTAGCTCAGAGTGATGACACCTCTCATCACCAAAGAGTTGCTGGATAAAATCACGTTCTTTTCGATGTTTATACAAATATGATGCATGATCTATGTTTTTGAAAATCATTTTTGTATGCATTGCTAACGTGATCATAATGTATCATATGCAAGGTCTGAGCACATTTGCACCATTTAAATTCACAAGATTTTCTTTCCTTGAAAACAGTCGTAAGTCCCTTCAGATTACACACCTTGCGACATTAATGGCTTTTCATTATAATTTATTGGGGTTTATTATGATTTTGATATTGGAAATTTCGTTATCCATTAACACTTATCTAAGTGTTTTATAGTCAATGTCATCCTCTTCTAGCATTGCTAAACGAATATTTCATCTTCCCGTCTTCGATACGCATCCATCTTTATACTTCATCATTTCGATCATATTCTCATCTCACGTAGCCTTTAGGCTCACGTCTCAATCTTTCATAGCATACTTTCTTTGATATCTTTTACCATTTCCATGGTAATCAAAACGTAATATAAGGAATTACGTTTCACGACATATATATGTTATGTGTTTTATGTATATTTTTACTTTCTTAGTTTCAATTATCATATAAGCAACTATGTTTAGGATAAAGCCTATATGCGCGGGTTCCTCAATCTATCTCTATAGGCATTATCCTAACAATACATAATTTTATCAATGCATGCCATATCAATCAATCACAAAACAAACAAAACAATACAAACATTTCAATCAGATAAACATGTTTGGTACATAAGCATAGAAATCATTTCGTATTTGGGGGTGTCTGACTGGACTCACCCCTTTCTCGGGTCACAATGCCATATCCGTGTCCTCTAGCGCATCTAGCATTGCCTCTACCTTTGTGCAAAATTGCAGGGCTATGCCAAATACTAGGAACAATATTCCTATGAAAAGAAATGTTGGTCTCTCACGTCAAAAGAAGAAAGGTGAAATGGAATCGTCATTCCACTCATGGTCGCTGACTATCCGACGAGCTCTAGCAGACAGTGATCCAAAATACTCAAGTACATCGTCGTATAGTCTTAGCAAAGTCGGGTCCAAAACCCCTGATGTACCCACGGTTAATCTCTCATAGTGCTTCCTCTTCGGATGGGTCTTTCTCACTGTCCTTACTAACTTCCATTTTCGGGAAAATGGTTCTAGCTTGAGTTACAAAGGATCCTTTAATGTCTAATATACTTTCATTCTCAGTATCTACATGAAATCCATTTTACAAATAGGAGGCGCTTCCTCCTCTTCTGATACAACATGTAGCTGAGCTCCATTTTCCTCAGATATGCTGAACAAGAACAATACTTAATCATGTGATACTGTCCAAACCACTTTTCCACAATATCCAATAATTTAATATATGATATGCACCATCTAACTTAAAGCTTGACTAACTATCTAAGCATATCACATTCACTTAACCACTTAAGCAATCTCACGCACACGCGTTGCACTCGACAATAGACGACCTATAACATCAAGCAAATTCAATCAGACACATATAATCAATAAGGCTCGACTCTATACGTTGCAGTAGTTCCTAGGTACTTAGGGTCTAACAGACACTTTTCAAAGACTAGCAGTGGTAACTGGACCAACTGCTCTGATACCAACTTTGTCACGACCCAAAATCGAGGGCCGCGACCGGCGCTAGGGAATGGGAACTGTAGTTCCGAAACCCGTAGCAAGCCTGAAATTCACTAAAACTTTTTCGCAAATAAACAGTCATACAATGACCTGACAAACGCAGCATTTAAACAAAGATACATTTATATACACTGGTAAAACCATACAACCTGCTCGGACTTATTGTTTCCGTATCATGTACGTACTAGCCCGGCATAAACCACTATGTCGAAATTACATCACGGGAATTTATCTCCGTGGTACAATACATAACTATCGTAGCCAGACCAACATGTACACAACAGACAGCAACTATAAATCATATAAAATTCCACTGTTGTAATAGGCCACGACACTGGTCAGACATCACACTACTGCAGCATCTACGGAAGTCGGGGCTGTACATAGCCAAAGGAACTTCCGGTTAAAGACGGACTTCTGGCCAAGTCTAGAATCTAGGTACCTGAAAAACACACTATTGGGGGGTCAGCTACTAAGCTGAGTGAGTTATACTTTACTTACCATATTATCAAAATAAGCATCGCATTTAAAACATTTTTAAAATATAAATATACAATCACATTTTCAAACATTTTCAACATATACAATCACAGCGATTGCAAACAATTCACTTAAGACAAGTATTTGATCCGATCGAAACCTTAATCTTAAACTCCTTAACCTCTCCTAATCCGTATCATATTCGAATCATATCGTCCGAGTGGCCGGGTCCCGAGATAGTTCGACCGAGTTACCCGCTACCACGTGGCATAGTCCCGAGATAATTCAACCGAGTTACATCATGCCACTACTTAATCCCAAGTTGTGGGTCCCGAGATAGTTCGACCGAGTTACCCACCAGATACGGGTCCCGAGATAGTTCGACCGAGTTACCTCGTATCTGCCACAATTAATATCCTCCTTTCCGATACCCAAACATATTCCATTTCATAATTATAAATATGATCAACATTTAATGAGCTCATATCAAACGTATCTATGTACGAATATCTAGACTTTCATAAACACCGGTGATCACACGGCCTATTGACGCCCAATAGGTAGCTCGTTTCTTCGGATCATATACAAACTCACATTGGCAAATAATCGACAAGTCATAAGCAAAGTAATACAATTCATATATCAAACAAGTCAAACCAATACAATGTAGTTCACTCCATAAACAAACAATTCAAATATAAATCAATCCAATAAGAACAACCCAATAAAATCAAGCTATATAATTTATGCGATGCATTTAATAATAATAATAATATATATAGTATATATAAAATAGTTTTTAATACGATAATAAGAGTGAGTAAAATATACTCACCGCTTGCTATCCATAATCTTCGATAATACCTAGCGATCTCGCGTTCCGTAAGTTTCGGATTCCATTGGTAGTCGCCTCGTCAAGTCTACACAATTTCGATAATAACTCGAATTAATTACAATCTAACTATAATTAATTAATCCAAAACTAGGTTTCTAGCCAACTTCGGCTATTGAAACCGTTTACTTAAAACAGTCCGACCACTAAATAAAATTGACATTCTTAATGTTTAGAACGTCGCCTACAACTTTCATTTAGGTCTCGGACTGAGATAAGTACCCGAAGGTGTCGGAATTTGGCCCCGAAGTTAACAACTTAGGGCTGTCCTAAATTTCAAAACTGCTATGCGCGACATAATATTCTGATTTATTTGAGCCACTTAGAGGCCGAAATAGCAGAAACTTATACTTAGACATTTATAGAAGACATCCTTAAGTTTCCGTACCAACAAACGGAACTTAATTTGGAGCTAAATAGCTCGAAATATTTCCCTTGCAACATGGCTGTTTCGCAGCGTAAAATTTCCAGCAACATCGTCAAATTCTCAAGTTATCTCTTTAACGTTTCGGTCGACTAAAACAGCCTATATACTCAACATTACACCAATTACTACAGCCTTTAATCATGTCATTATCACCACCTTAAACTCATTAAAATCTTAGTTCAAAGTTTAATTCAAAACAGTTTTTACGTTATGCTCAAAACTAGTTACGTAACACTTAGTGTTTGCGTCGATCTTAAGCGATACAACCATCGGGAAAGGGTGGCATCAGCCCCCATTTCACTATCCTTCGGCCCTCCCCTGTTTTGGCAGGGGAGGGGCTGCTCCAGCCATGGTGCAACGCACCATGGCTGCTGAAACGCAGCCCCACCGTGCGAAGCACGGTGGTTCCTTTCCCGTAGCCTCCATGGCCTCCAAAAGCCACCATCAACAAACCTACCTCCATTAAACCCTACCAATCAACCCTAACCAATTAACACAACTCTCACATCTCACCACAACACATCAAACTCAGCTCATAAATAATAATTCATGCCATAAACCATCAATTCTAACTTATTAATCATCATTTTAAAGCTTAAAATCATCATCAATACTAAGCTCAATCTAAACAGAATTTTTACAGCAAAACCCTAACCAAATAAAGATATCCTTACCTTGATTTAATTCCATAGATCGATAGATAATCCTCTCCTCTTTCCGTTGCCGCAAAAATCATCCAATTTGGTGAAGAAATGTGCAAGTTATGGCCTTAAGAAGTTGAATTGCACATGGTGTTCATCAAGAGGAAGAAGATGATGATTCTAGAGCTGAGATATATGTATAATTCTGAGTTTAAATCAAATGAGTTGCCTTATATATTTATGGAAAAATGTATAACTTAATCCCTCACTTTGCCACCTCCTCAACTTTCAATTTCAAACTTTTCTTTCGCCTAGTTTAGTCCGTCGATCGCTTAATCGTTCCAACTCGATAAATTCCGTGTTGTTTACATCCAAATAAATAATATTCTTCCGCTATCTTATTATTTTATATTCGGTAATTAATTTCACTAATTTGTAGCTAAAACGCTCAATTTTCCAAATTGAGCAAAAATGACTATTTCCGTCACTTTTTTGTCCTTATCTTCATTTGACAAATATCAATATCCAAATAATCGATATAATTATCTTAAATATCAACTCCCGCAAATAATTTATTTAAATTATATTTTCCGGGAAATAAAATTCTATTTTCTAATTTCTTGGGGACTTTAACATATTTTAAATTCCAATTTTTCTTACAATTTTCTTTAGTCCCGTCAAACTATTTAGGCATTATAAATATTGAAATTTCTTCTTTAAATTTCAATATCAACCTATTTTCGTCCTTTTTTAAATATTTTCTTATTAAATTCTTCCGATAACTTCTTTTCTAACCGCTTCATTATTTTATATCGGACACGTAGCCTACTTTTGCAACGCCAGACGTACGGGGTATTACAAAATTGATTGCAAAGAAAATAAAGCGAACGAGGTTTATATTAACCTCTCAAATTATCAGAATTTAGATTAATTCTACGAATAAACAAAAAAGAACAAAAATAAAATTCTAGAGTTTAAACTATATCTGTAAATAAAGAAAAATTCAAGAGTTTGAATTAACTTTGCAAACAATAAAAAAGAAAAGACCTAATTACTTAAAAACCACTCACGTTGATACTTTTTTGCATATATACCATGATCTTAAAAAAATTCATTTATACCCTATATAAGGTGAACTTATTTTTTTTAAGTGAACTTATTCTTTTTTTTTAGATAAATAATTTGTATATTAAAGGCCATAAGAAGTGGCAAAAAAACTATACTCTAAGCTTTCGTACAAAAAATGGCATACAAAGATGCACACTAAAGACTACGACTCAAAAGGCCTAATTACTTAAAAACAACCTACCTTATAATTTTTTTATTTGTATCATGACCTAAAAAAAATTTCAATTGTACAATATTTTCAATTTTTATATTTTATCTCTTAATTAATTGAATTAATTTATTTTCCTTTGACAAAATTTTAAATTGGTCCTTCATTTCTATTTTTCCAAATAGAAAAAATTATGATATAATCCTTCTATTTAATTATTTTTAATATTTTTGTCCTTACATTAATAAAATTGTCAAAAAATAATTAAATCTTGGGTACAGATGAAACATAAAAATCGAAAACAAGTTATAATTAAAAATTTTCCTTGATCATAGTATAAATGAAGAAAAGTTATAAGGTGGGTATTTTTCAAGTAATTAGGCTTAAAATAAAGGCACAATCAAGAATCCATTCAATCCCGAATAATTAAAATTTATATTACTAAATAACCAAGCTTTCTTAGAGAAGCAATTGAAGATCATAGCATCAAATTAAAGTATGTATGTTCTTTTTCACACTCATATTCCATGGTTATTTTTTTAATTTATTATAAAAGCAATTGAAACACGTCAAATAAAATCATTATATAAAAAAGGCGTAATCACAAAAAAAAACCCATTTTTTAATCTCTTTTCAAATGCACCTTGATGTTGTAATGTCAGCTGCACCCTAATTCGCACCTTTGGTTTTCAACTCCACCCTCAAATACTAAATTAATTTCTTCTCCATTTGGAAAAAGTTATAAGTCATCAATTTTTAACTTTTTGTGTGAAAAAGAGTTCAAACGAGTATTTTATAAGGGTTTTTATTATTTTTTCACGAGTGAAAAAGAGTCCAATTGGATTTTGAGGGTGGAATTGAAATCCAAATATACGAATTAGGGTGCAGCTGACAAAATTAAAACGTCAGGGTGCAACTGAAAATGAGTTAAAAGGTGGGTTTTTTTTTGTGATTAAGCCTATAAAAAAATTCAACTAAAATGATTGTAAGTCTTTCTAAATTTGATTAAAATTCTAAAATAAAGATTAGATTTTGGACCATTAACACCGAAAAAACGACCTCTATTTGAAATCAACCACAAAATAAAATCCATGAATATATATAAAAATTAAAGTTAAAAAACTAGGCAATGGAAATTGTCACTTTCTTTGATATAGAACATAGGTTAATCCGGGGCCACATCTAATAATTAATAGATGGTGATAAGTGGTCCTTAAGTAGATACTTACATTAGAAAATTCCACTTTGTGAGCGCTTTTAATTTTGGGTAAAGGTACAAATATGATCTTCATGTTTACCTCATTTTTCACTTAATCCTTTTATATTATTTCAGATATCAATTATGACCTTCATATATTAAAACTTAACAAAAAAAGCACAAATTAATCTTAATGGAATTTACTTAATCTTTTATGGAACTTACATGAAAGATATATGAGTGATCCATTAAGAGTGTGAGTCACATTATCATTTTTTCCATTTATTTTCTATGTCTTTCTCTTACAAAATATAAATCAAAAATATCTAACATTACTTTTTTCTTCCATATGTTTTCTTGTTTATGTGTATTTTGATTTTTTTCTATCTGTATACCTAATATTACTCTCACTAAAACCTGTCATGTGTTTTGTTAAATTTTGATTTTACGAGGATTGTAATTGCAACTCGAAAAATATAAAGGGACTAAGTGAGAAATGGAATAATATAAGTGTCATTTTTAGACATTTTTCTTAAAACTTAGAGGATCAATTTTTTTCTCATCGACTGGTGGTCCTCCCTAGCGATCGAGTTGGAAAGATAATCATTTAAAGAGCACTAAAAATGATTTGGTTTGGATTATTAATTATAAAAATCCTTAATGTACCAATCAAAGAATTAGCTAATTAATAATTTCATATTTGCATTTTTTTGTCTTGTTTCCTAATGGGAAAAGGTTTGTTTATGTCCCTAATGTTTATCCTAAGGTCAAGATTTGCCACTACGTTTGATTTTGGCTGAAATGTACCCCTAACGTTTCAAAACTGGCCTATTTATACCCTTATTTTGACGGGATTAAATAATTCAAATTTTCCGTCATCTTTTCCCTACGTGGATGCTGACATGACTGACATGTCTAGTACACATAAGCACACATATATAAGCCCTTAATGTTTCTCTCATAAGTCCGAGTTTGCCTTTAAATTAAACACTAATTTAACTTATTTTTATTTTTTTCAATAAAAATTAATCGATTTTTTTTTAAAATATTTACACGCCGTAACTCCGGTAAATTCATCGAAATAAAAATTGGATCAAAGTAACCCGTATTTTGCGTTTTCTATCGAAAAGGATGTGAGTTTCTTAATTTCATTTAATTAACTTAATTAATCATAATTAATTCTAATTTAATCTATAATTTTAATCTAATTGAAATTCTATTTAATAAAAATATTTAATTTTAATTCCGCCACACCGCTCTCCGACCACCGTCACCTCCTCTCTCGCACTACGGCCTTACCACTTATTCCGGCCACAGTGACGAACTTCGTTCATCCTTTTTGGATGAAGAGCCATATGTTCATCCAAAGAGGATGAACAACCGTGATAACTTGTGAATCGCCTAAGGAGTCTGAGGTCCGGAATGTCTTCCGGAGAGTACCTGAAAGCCACAACACGGCTATTAGAAGGGTGCCGGAAGGGGATTCCGACAAACCTCTCCGACGGTCAAGTCAATAACTGTTTAGTTAGAGAAAGAAGAGAGAAGTGAAAGGAGTTAAGAGTTTGAGAGAAAAGAGTATTAACCTTTTCACCTACTTTTCCTAAGTCTTTTATACTATGCCTTTGTTGCCTCTTAGTTTAGGCCGACAGGTCTGATGTAAATCTCTTTGTCTGTGCAGAGAATGTTGAAAATGTCAGAGTACCTTCTTTCAAACTATGTCCTTATAATCAGGGCAAATCCTGCTCGGTCGTCCGAGATGGTCATTATGCTTTATGAGATCATGTTCGATTAGCCGAGCAGGTCTTTTATTACTGAAGCTTGGTCGGACTGCCGAGACGATATCTTGTCCTGCTCGGTTGATGCCGAGCTCGTTCTTTGCTATTGGTGTTTGTTTTGTTTACCTTTATGGGCAATATCGATTTTAGAGGTGAGGATACTCGATTAAGTTCCTTTTTTGAGATTGTTCCATCTATCTTGTTATTACAAGTCCCCCCCAGTTCTACGGATATTTATGTCAGTTCTTGGTTTTTGTTTGTTCAGTTTTTACTTATTCGATTTTTCTAACTTGTTCAGTTTTCTGACCTGTTCGGTTTTTCTGACCTGTTCGGTTTTTCTGATATGTTTGATTTTTCTAACCTGTTTGGTTTCTCTGATCTATTTGGTTTTTCTGACTTGTTCGGTTATTTTGACATTAATGTGTGTGACCTTTGGATGGCTTCTTGTTGTATACGTTTCATGACACGTTGTAATACCCCGTACGTTTGATGTTGCCGACGTAGGCAATTAGTCTTTTTTCGATAACCCGAGTTAGTAGGATGAAGATTATCAAAGTGATTGGATAAGATAAGACCCGAGTAGGTCGGTTTTAAGAATTCTAATACGGAAAGTTTGATATTAGAATTTAATTAAAGGGTAATTAAGAATTGCGACTAACGGTGTGAGAAAAATTGTTAAAATAAAGTTTAGGTCCCAAATTGGTAAATTATAAATTAATTATCGGGAATTAAAATTAAAAGATTATCGATGGAAAATTTCAATTTTGAATTAGTATTATTTATTTGGGTATAAATAATACGTATGTAATTGAGTCAAAGCGAGTAATTGATGAATTATTTAAAATAGAAAGTTTGAAAGAGAAATGGTTAAAACTAAAGAAATGAGGAATTAAAGAAGCTAATTAACCAAAATTATACCAAATTCACATGAATATGAATTTAAGAAGAAGAAGAAGAAGAAGCATTAGTGTAATACCCCGTATTTTTTTCTTTTTATTGTAAATTATGTCGGGTTAATTGTTTTTGTGATTTGGCTGTCTCGTTTGACTCGTTGAATACATTTTGGGTTTGCTCCTTCATCACTTGTGGGCCTTATAAGAATTCAACCTTTGTTGTGTAAGACCCAAAATAATAATAATAATAATAATAATAATAATAATAATAATAATAACAATAATAAAATAAAGTAAAGAAAGAGATAAGGGCTAAGGCTGGAATTTTATCTATTTTAAATAAAACCCTAATCTAGCTAAGTGTATATAAGGACTCCTAACTATTCTTTATATATACATTAACAACGCTGAAAGAAAAAAAGAACAAAAACATCGAATTTCAACTGTTTGATTCAAATTGATTCTTCGTTACAAGGTATTCTCATTCTCTCAAATATCTTTGAAATTTACATTTTTACTTGGGCATAAATCGGTTTCATATCTTAATTAGTTTACTAACTTTTGGTATCATGTATAATCTGTTGTGTTTGAAATAATTGATGGGTATGGTTTTTTTTGTGATTCTTTTATTATTTATATTGGTTTGCTTAGTTAAGCAAATAGGCCAACATTGTTTCATATTTAATTGGGCAAATCTGCAACTTGTCCCTAATAGGAACAACTAATACATTACATTTCTAATTTCTTGCGGCAAGTTTATAATGCCATTTTAAAAATTTGAGTGGGTTTATATGCCAAGTATTGTTTGATATTTAATCAAATTAAATGTTGATTGGTTCAGTTATAGGTTGGTTAATCAAAATTTTGTTTTGATTAATAATCTAATTAAGTGATGATTTTATCCACATAGAATAATAATATTGGTTTGATTTTAATTTAAATCGTTTTATAAATATTAGATTTAACATGCCAATTTGAATTAAACTTATAAATTAATTTTTAAAGTAGTTTATTAAATTATTTTGGCTATACGAATTGATTATATTTGAAGATATAATCATGTTGATCTAAATTTAAAATTTGGTTAAATACAAATTTTAAAACCGTATTTTAGATTATCGTTTTGATTTCTAAATTTTGCTAATTATATTAAATCTAAAAATAGTATTAGTATCGATTATATTATTTTTTTTATCATATTTTGAAAATGATAAGTTATATTACAATCTTGTAAACGAAAAATTATTTGGGTAATTGTCAATTTTAAATTGTTGACTTGGTGTGCCAATTCGGCTAATTTACGTTTTAATTTTTAATTATTTTCTTAAATTATTTTAGTTAAGTAAATTGTCAGTAATTATTGGTTACTAGTGTTTAAGCTATTGAGTTCTGTTTTAATATTTAATTATTATTTTATCAAGAGTATCATTTTATAATTATAAATTATGATTTATAGTATTGATAAAATATTTGGGTCGGGTTAGACTTGGGTCGCCTGACATGTGAGGTTAGCTTGGTAGCTATCGGTAACTCGGCTAACCCACTATTTGAAAATTGATTTAATTTATTATTATTTATTATTTAATTATGAATTAAATAATATATTTTTCCGAAATGTATTTTAAGCGAGAACTCAATAGACTGTATTATTTTGGGCATTACAATTTATTGAGCTTTGTGTTTACTCTGAATTGCTTTACCGTGGTTTGTTGTTTGTGCTAGTCCTATGTGGTGTCTAGTACTCTCAAGAGTTAGGGTCTGTTTTTAATTATGATTTTATACCTTGTCTAGACCCGTCGACTGTTCGTACTTCATAGGCGAACAAGATTTAAATTGCTTGCCAAGTTTCACGTGGAATAGCAAGCAGTGAGTTTATATCTCTATTTACCTCTTTATTAAGCAATTATTATATTTTGTATATATATATGTATAAGCAGCTTTTGAACTGTTTTCGGCATTGTGGACTTGATTTGGAACGTGCTACTCGATGGGCATCATCGGGACTGCGTGCGCACCGGTAATGATTATGGTATTGAGGTAGGTTTGAGATACGTCTCACCTTAGTGAGGGCACCGGTGGAAGATACGTCTCCTGGGCTCACTATTTATTAAGTGATAGTCGGGGATCGGTTATTGAGATACGTCTCACCGACACGACAATGGATTTAGAATTGTGGTTTAGGGTTTCATTGATAATCCATAATGAAAATGTTTTATTAAACGTTTTAAAGGTTTTTAACTTAATAAATGTAAATGGTTATATAAACTCTACTCAGTAAATCTGACCCCGTTGTTTTCCCAAATTTTCCAGGTTTATGATTTGAGCTTTGGTCGATCTCCGTTTCTTCATTCTCGGAGGTTTTTATTTTTCAGAATAAAAGAGTCGAACTGTTTTAAACTCTTAGACCGCAGTAGTAGTATCAGTTATTCATGTCTTAGTCTTTTATTTATATTTTTGACTATTGTTGTTGGATTTGTCCAACTATTACTTTATCGCTTTTGGCATGATTACAGTGTTTATGGTATTTATATTATATTGCCATACTGTTGGAGATTTTTCTGAGATAAGCGTAATTTAAATATATATTGCTTTATGTACTGCTAGACTAGGCTGAAGTCTCGGTTGCCCCCGAGCATGTGGTTTTATGCAGGTACATTGTTTAAATGTTATAAATTGATTATCCGCAAGGCTAGCTACGGGTTTTGGTACAACTATACCCATACCCTAGCGCCGGTCGCGATTCATGAAAATGGGTCGTGACAAACTTGGTATCAGAGCATTGGTTTCAAACCAAGGCCATTTGCATGCTATGTGTTTACTCTATTAAGTTGTTATTGAGTCATAGGTACTACTGCGGAATTAGGATTCGTGTCTTGTCTTTTAAAACGTCATCTTTTAATTTTAAACTTTCCGCCTATACCGATAGGAATGTGTCGAGTCAGTCATTTTTATGTCTTGATTTGATGCTAATATTGTTTTTGTTATTGATGCCGTTTCGCTTGTATGATTTTAAATTGCTTTTGATTTCTCGGGAAATCTTATTCTGATAAGTTGCTTTAATTCATGCTTGGGCATGACGTTATTTTTCTTATCATGTAGTTGATGTGTCTTACTGGGTGATAGTATTATGGATATTATGCCTTTGATAAAATTGTTGATGTTGAATTGTTTTTTGAGTAATTTTGGCGTTGGCCGGAAGCCTTGATTTTAAAAATGATATTTTGTCAGGCTTTGACATTGTTTCGGTTTTAAATGATTTTTGACTGAATTTGGTTTATCACGTTTTGTAGATTACGTTGTTGGCCACGTATTATTTTAAATTTTCTTAAGAAAATTACTTTGGCCTAATTGGTGTTTTGACATAAAAAGTCATATGGGTAGTCTGGACACGACACCCTAAAATATTATTTTAGTATCTTGCCAATAAAAAATTAAATTCATGTATTTCAAATTCTTACATTTGACTAATGATTACAAAAAGGTTATTCTTTTGAAATAAAATGAATTTCTCGTATTTTAAAAAAAAATTAAAAATTACATCTGAATTGTTGTTTCTAAAACATCTGTCTTCGAAATAAAATTATTTTAAAAGGAAATATCGTTTTGACATTTTAATATTATATTTGTGATTTTACCATTTTGTAATTTGTCAACACTTTGATGTTGTTGGTCTTGTACTCGATTTGCTAGTTTAACTGAAGTTTTTGTTTCTAATAAGGTTGTTTAAAAAAAAAATTGTTTTCTCACTCGAGTGATGAGTCTGATGAGTTATTGGGTGACGTCGAGCTTCTTATTTAAAAAAAAATTGAGATTTTGTTTTAAGTGCATTTTCTGTATTTACAAATATTTAGAATACATTTTATAAACGGTTGTTTTGTGTTTTACTTGGGTCACCCAAATTTAGGAGTTGAGCTTGGAAGTTGTAATAACTCGGCTAACTCGATGGTTTTGCGAATTAAGATAATAGGGTACTTCTAAGCAATTAATTTGTAAAGAAGGTTTTTCCGAAAAATGATTTTTTTTAAAAAAAAAAAATAAAAAAAATAAAAAAAAACCATGAGGCTCAAACTTGATCTTGAAAAGTTTAATGATTGACTTTAAATTTCAAAATGAATTTGGAAGTGCACTCTTATAAGATGATATAATTACAAGTTGATTTTTATACGAAAATTCAAGATTGTTGTAGCATGTCTTGATTTTGGTCTTTTCAATATGTTGAGCTGATTTTGCTGAATGTCATGTTTGGTTGAACTATTTTGATTGTTTTTATTTTTTCTCTTCGTTCGGAGTAACACGTGAGATGAATTAATTCATGTGCTCATGGATGGCTTACCTTGTTGTATGTTCTTAATTTGTGAGTAAGATCTTTGTTTAGACCTCAGTTGCTTTTGTCTTCATTTTTAGTTTCGATAGATTTGGTGTTTTGTTTGTGAGTCGAAATCTTTGGGTTTCGATATCGAGGAAGTGTAGGGAATATTTTTTTTCCTTGGAACGGTTGGTGGTTTCTGATTATACTGGAAAACGATATTGGAAATCCTGACCCGAGATGATAAATCGGTGTATTTAATACGCTGGTGTTCTCATTAAGTTGATTCGGTGTAATGTGGGAATTGGTGGTAAGTTTTGTAGAAATGTATGTGATCTGTTGTTTTCTCTGAATTAAGTTTCAGTTTATTTGGAGTTTTATTGAATATTACTTTATGCTTATGAGTTTTAGTGGAGATATTGTTTTGATTTGTTTTGGTGGTATCGTATGATTCGGTAGATTGTAAGAATGGAGTTGAAGGAATATTTTAAGGTTGCATGCGAGAATTTAGTTGTGCTAAGTGAGGTATATAGTTATATGTAGATTAAAAAAAAAACTTTCGTGAAAAATTTACGATTTTGATTAGAGGATTGTTAGATTAAGGGATTTAGTTATGCTGCATTTATGTTTTTTACACTGAAATTTTAAAAGTAAGTTGTTTATTCAAATGTTTCGGTATATTGATATCAAGGTGTTTTCGTAAACAAAGAGATATGCATCACTAAATTTTACGTCCGTGTGGAAAGAAAAGAATTTTGTCAAATTTGATTAAAAAAGAATAATTAATTTTTTTTCGGTTGAATGATTCTTCAAATCGTGTTTTTGTTTGAGAGTAAGACTTAAGAGCGACTTAAATTTTGGATATTTTGAAACTTCAATGTGTATTTTGAATACGGAGAATTTTTTTCACAGTTTGATTATTTACGAGAAAAAGATAAATTATTTAGCAAGTTTGATTTACTGATCACATAAGTTTTATCAGTTGAACGGATTCACAAATTGCAAACTTATTTAAAAGTAAGGAGAATATGAGAATTTTTTTTATTTTTTTATTTTTTTTTTTTTTTAAAAAAAGGCAAATATTTTGAAAATTTTCAGGGGTTTGCAATATTTATGGTTTTCCAACGTAAAAGTACTTCGACTTTGATATATAAAAAGAAGGTGTAAAATGTGAAGTCTTTTTAAAGGTGAGGTGGAAAATTTTGAATATAAAATGTTTTGCGTATTTGAAAATTTTATACTTTCATAGGTTGGTTTTGAGAATAACTAACAATCTGGTCGGGTAAATTGGTCGTAGTGATTTCTTGTTGTATAGGAGTTTATAGTCAATTGATGGAATTTTTTTTTTGAGAATTTAGATTTGATTTGGGTATATGAACTAGTTGATTTGAAAAAAAAAAATCTGATGATTGTGTTTGATGAGTTTCGACAACAAAGTTGGTTTGTCGACACTATAGATTGAGGGTTTAATTGTTGAGAGTTTTCATATCGTTTTGTTCAAAAACAATATTTTGTATGGAATTAAGTTAAGTTTGTGAGAAATAGTTAGAATGTGAGTTGATGATTAGATACTTAGATTATTACGACCTATTTTATTTTTAAATGATTGGAGGAATAACTAGGATTGAGATTTTGTTGCTCAGCTGGAGATTCTGTTATCATGACTTAAGTTTACGTATTCTTTTGAATGACGGTAAGAGTTTTGTATTTATGATTCATGAAGTTAATGGCGTTATCGAAATTGGTGTTAATCGTTGGATCAAATGATTCAAATAGCGGTTGTTTTTGGCCAAAATATTAATTAGTTGTTGTGGAGTATAGTTATCGATTGCTTTGGGTGCTGAGCTCGTTATAAGTGGATAAGTGAGTAGGTGTTGTAGAACGGAAGATTTTTTTTTCAGCTTGTGTTTTTAATACCATGTATGAAACGATAGAGTGTGGAATTGTAAGCACTATAGTTGAGCTTAGGGCTTGTTCTTGAACTTTGATAATATGGAGTTAGTAATCATATAAATTTAAGTTAGTTTTGGAAGCCAACTTGTAAAGAGTAATTGTGGTTCTTAATTGGATAATTGTTGATTATTTACATTATGTTGATCGAGTGATCGTTGGGGCACTAAGTTATTAGAATCGAAATTTTGCGCATAAGTGTGTTGTGACCGTTTAAACTGCGAGTCGGTTTCACATTTAAAAAATTCGAGGTCAAGTTTTTCATAGGTTGGGGAGAATGTAATACCCCATATATTTTCGGCATGTTTCGTCTTGAGTTAACCTTTCCGAGTGGAAATTTTGTTTGGAGTTATCATTGCAAGAGATTCGAGGTTTCGTTTTAGATTATTTTAACTTTTTCAGTCAAAACTTTAGTGGGAGAGTTTGTTTTCCCTCGTGTCACCTAGATATGGTGTTATCATTTATGTCAAGTGAAAGTTAGTGTTATTACTTTTTGTGACCATTTGAGATTGTTTAGCGTATGAGCTATAGTATTGAGTTATTGTTCGAGGAACAACCTGTTTAGTTTTTCTTGCGCAAGCGTTTAAGTCGTTAAGCACGTAATTACTATGTAGTGGCTTGTGGTGCCATTTTTAGCATGTTTGTTATTCTGGATTTAATCGAACACTCTGGCTGCGTGTTGTCAATTGTTGACTAGTTAAGTAATGTTGAGTTCCGTTACTTTTCAAACTTCATGTTATTTTATCAAATGAATTTTCAGATTTAAAACATTGGTTATATTGGGGTTTCTTTGTTTCGGGTTTGACTTGGGTCGCCCGACACGTGATTTAAGTTTGGAAGTCTTGGTTGACTCGGCTAAATACCATTTTGTTTTCTTTTAAGTTGTTTTACCAAATGGTTTGAAAAGGTTTCCGGATTATATTTTCAAATGGAACTCGATAGGGCTTAATTACTGTATGGTTTTGATTTTATTGGTTACTTGGTTGGGGAATGTTCTTAAGAGACGGAGTTCGTTACGCATAATTATTATTATTGTTGTCCTTGTTTACCTTAAATATCTGGTTCGTGAGTTTTACGTTGGTTATATGCGTTCTGTATGTAATTTATGTTGTGTACTACGTTAGTCGTTTTTATTTTAAATTCGAAGACGAATTTTATATAAGTTGGGGAGAATGTAATACCCCGTATTTTTTTTCTTTTTATTGTAAATTATGTCGGGTTAATTGTTTTTGTGATTTGGCTGTCTCGTTTGACTCGTTGAATACATTTTGGGTTTGCTCCTTCATCACTTGTGGGCCTTATAAGAATTCAACCTTTGTTGTGTAAGACCCAAAATAATAATAATAATAATAATAATAATAATAATAATAACAATAATAAAATAAAGTAAAGAAAGAGATAAGGGATAAGGCTGGAATTTTATCTATTTTAAATAAAACCCTAATCTAGCTAAGTGTATATAAGGACTCCTAACTATTCTTTATATAGACATTAACAACGCTGAAAGAAAAAAAGAACAAAAACATCGAATTTCAACTGTTTGATTCAAATTGATTCTTCGTTACAAGGTATTCTCATTCTCTCAAATATCTTTGAAATTTACATTTTTACTTGGGCATAAATCGGTTTCATATCTTAATTAGTTTACTAACTTTTGGTATCATGTATAATCTGTTGTGTTTGAAATAATTGATGGGTATGGTTTTTTTTGGGCCTAATGTCTTAAAAAACCCCGACCTTTTAGCCCCTTTTCAATCATACCCTGACGTTGAAAATTTGTCAATTTTACCCTATTTTACATTTTTGTGTTTCAATTGTACCCTGAAAAATTAAATTAACGTCTTTTGCGTTTGGAAATTTGTTTAAAACATTCTCCATGTCTCGCATATATTAATTGTATAATTTTAAAATTTATTTAAATTTAGTTAAATTAATTAAGAATTTAAATTAGTGTTAATTTGATTATGGTTTTTAGTTAGTTTTTAAAAATAAAGGACTTATTTGTACTTTTTTGAATAAAAAAGAATTTAATTTCATGTTTAGACTTAATTAATTGAATGATTTCATCATTTAAGTGAAAAAATTAACAAAAATTAAAATATTGGGGTACAATTGAAAATGGAAAATTCAAAAGTGGGTAAAATTGACAAATTTTCAACGTCGGGGTGGAATTGAAAAAAAGTTTAAAGGTGAGGGGTTTTTGAGTGATTAAGCCTTTTTTGTGTGATTCTTTTATTATTTATATTGGTTTGCTTAGTTAAGCAAATAGGCCAACATTGTTTCATATTTAATTGGGCAAATCTGCAACTTGTCCCTAATAGGAACAACTAATACATTACATTTCTAATTTCTTGCGGCAAGTTTATAATGCCATTTTAAAAATTTGAGTGGGTTTATATGCCAAGTATTGTTTGATATTTAATCAAATTAAATGTTGATTGGTTCAGTTATAGGTTGGTTAATCAAAATTTTGTTTTGATTAATAATCTAATTAAGTGATGATTTTATCCACATAGAATAATAATATTGGTTTGATTTTAATTTAAATCGTTTTATAAATATTAGATTTAACATGCCAATTTGAATTAAACTTATAAATTAATTTTTAAAGTAGTTTATTAAATTATTTTGGCTATACGAATTGATTATATTTGAAGATATAATCATGTTGATCTAAATTTAAAATTTGGTTAAATACAAATTTTAAAACCGTATTTTAGATTATCGTTTTGATTTCTAAATTTTGCTAATTATATTAAATCTAAAAATAGTATTAGTATCGATTATATTATTTTTTTTAT
The DNA here is from genome assembly GCF_937616625.2 of Mercurialis annua. NCBI lineage: Eukaryota > Viridiplantae > Streptophyta > Magnoliopsida > Malpighiales > Euphorbiaceae > Mercurialis > Mercurialis annua. The sequence goes on along the minus strand of NC_065574.1, from coordinate 46,716,453 downwards.
TATATTTTGAAAACGATAAGTTATATTACAATCTTGTAAACGAAAAATTATTTGGGTAATTGTCAATTTTAAATTGTTGACTTGGTGTGCCAATTCGGCTAATTTACGTTTTAATTTTTAATTATTTTCTTAAATTATTTTAGTTAAGTAAATTGTCAGTAATTATTGGTTACTAGTGTTTAAGCTATTGAGTTCTGTTTTAATATTTAATTATTATTTTATCAAGAGTATCATTTTATAATTATAAATTATGATTTATAGTATTGATAAAATATTTGGGTCGGGTTAGACTTGGGTCGCCTGACATGTGAGGTTAGCTTGGTAGCTATCGGTAACTCGGCTAACCCACTATTTGAAAATTGATTTAATTTATTATTATTTATTATTTAATTATGAATTAAATAATATATTTTTCCGAAATGTATTTTAAGCGAGAACTCAATAGACTGTATTATTTTGGGCATTACAATTTATTGAGCTTTGTGTTTACTCTGAATTGCTTTACCGTGGTTTGTTGTTTGTGCTAGTCCTATGTGGTGTCTAGTACTCTCAAGAGTTAGGGTCTGTTTTTAATTATGATTTTATACCTTGTCTAGACCCGTCGACTGTTCGTACTTCATAGGCGAACAAGATTTAAATTGCTTGCCAAGTTTCACGTGGAATAGCAAGCAGTGAGTTTATATCTCTATTTACCTCTTTATTAAGCAATTATTATATTATATATATATATATGTATAAGCAGCTTTTGAACTGTTTTCGGCATTGTGGACTTGATTTGGAACGTGCTACTCGATGGGCATCATCGGGACTGCGTGCGCACCGGTAATGATTATGGTATTGAGGTAGGTTTGAGATACGTCTCACCTTAGTGAGGGCACCGGTGGAAGATACGTCTCCTGGGCTCACTATTTATTAAGTGATAGTCGGGGATCGGTTATTGAGATACGTCTCACCGACAGGACAATGGATTTAGAATTGTGGTTTAGGGTTTCATTGATAATCCATAATGAAAATGTTTTATTAAACGTTTTAAAGGTTTTTAACTTAATAAATGTAAATGGTTATATAAACTCTACTCAGTAAATCTGACCCCGTTGTTTTCCCAAATTTTCCAGGTTTATGATTTGAGCTTTGGTCGATCTCCGTTTCTTCATTCTCGGAGGTTTTTATTTTTCAGAATAAAAGAGTCGAACTGTTTTAAACTCTTAGACCGCAGTAGTAGTATCAGTTATTCATGTCTTAGTCTTTTATTTATATTTTTGACTATTGTTGTTGGATTTGTCCAACTATTACTTTATCGCTTTTGGCATGATTACAGTGTTTATGGTATTTATATTATATTGCCATACTGTTGGAGATTTTTCTGAGATAAGCGTAATTTAAATATATATTGCTTTATGTACTGCTAGACTAGGCTGAAGTCTCGGTTGCCCCCGAGCATGTGGTTTTATGCAGGTACATTGTTTAAATGTTATAAATTGATTATCCGCAAGGCTAGCTACGGGTTTTGGTACAACTATACCCATACCCTAGCGCCGGTCGCGATTCATGAAAATGGGTCGTGACAATTAGAGAAGGAAAACGAAGAAAAACTTGCGATCATTAGGGTTTTACCGTTCGACATCCAAATCACGCGATTTTTGTTCCGTTCTCTTCAGAATTTTGATCTCTATCACTCTCAAGCATCATATCAAGATAAGCTTGACGTTTTGGTTGAGTGGTTTGATAGTTATATGGCTGTTTTTGTATTGTTACGTTGCGGTCGAATCGAACACGTTGGAATCACGTTGTTATTGCCGTTTTTAATAGTTTTAGAGATGGATTTTGAGGGTTATAAGTGTAAAAAGATGTCGAAATGAATTCAGAGGGTTAAAAGCGGAAAAAACATGATGTAAGGTGGCTGACTTGATGTCTCGCTACGGGGGACATTGTCTCGCGACGGGGGACATTGTCTCGCGACGCGAGACTTAGTCTCGCGACGCGAGACAGTCTCTCACGACGCGAGACAGTCTCTCACGACGCGAGACTAAGTCTCACGCCATGAGAGAAGTTGGGCATAATGTAACTTTTTTTTATTTATACCATGACCTAGGAAAATTTTCAAGTATATATTTTCGATTTTTATGTTCCATCTGTACCCTAAAACAAAATTTTTGATTATTTAATTAACGTAAGAATGAAAATATTAAAAACAATTAAATAGAGGGATTATATCATACCAATTTTCTATTTGAAAAAATACAAATGAAGAACTAATTTAAACTTTTTTTTAAAAGAAAATAGCTCAATTTAATTCAGTAGGGTAAAAATGAAACATTAAAAATTGAAAATAGGGTACAATTGAAAATTTTCTTAGGTTATGATATAAATGAAAAAAGTTATAAGGTGAGTGCTTTTTAAGTAATTAGGCCTTTATTATATTGGAATTTAAGTGCAATTTATGACGACAAGTTTTAATAAATTATAAAAAATAACACACTTTTATGATAGTATTTTTTTTTTTTTGTAATTTCAAAAATATCTTACTCTTGCTACATTAAAAAATATATTGATTGAAGGTTATATAAAAAATTTATTGGATAAAGGGAATGACTACAAATATTAAAAAACAAAAAATATTAGGTTCTTTTAAAAATTTGCCAAATGAAATAAAACATAATTACTATTTGACAAATATATACAATTTGTAAATAACAATTAATTTTTAGTCTTTTTAACCAGTAGTTAATCGATTTTTTCTTTTGCCTTCCACTTTTTGTGATTTTACTTATAGAATCATCATTTTTTTAAAAAAAAAATATAAAAAATCAATTTCTTTTTATCTTAAAAAATCAATTGTCATTTACAAACTTAATCTAATTTTAGAATTGACTGTGAGAGTTCGAACTTTACTAAGCCCATATTAGTATATGTAGACTTCACTACTCAAAACCCTAAAAAAATGAATTTGTAGAGTTGTCTTGAAATTGGTTAATTCTAGATGATGGGACTCAATTTGTTTTTAGAGTTGAGTTGGAGATCCCTCATGATACAATTGTAATATGTTTTTTAAATTAGTGTTTTCAATCATGAATTAGAAAAAATTACCTATGAATTATTTTAGGAACAATTAGTTCAATTTTTTAAATTACTTTATTTTGTAATCAAATATAAATAACTTTAAAGTTTAAATGTTTTCATGTGAACTCGCCATATGCCTATTGAGAAATTTTATGATTCAATTAAATTTGAGCAAATTACTCTAAAACCCCCTACATATATTATAATTCATATTATGGTATCTCTTATTTGAAAATCAAATAATTTGCTCCCTCACTTTAGTTCACGTCAACGATTTAATCTTTCTATTCATTTTTAATGCTAGTCAACCGAGTCAAAGGACTAAATAAAGAAAATAAAAAACAATTTGGTCCCCTATTTTTATTTTTATTTTACGATTTTTTCCTTCAAGTTTGAAATTAGTTCACTTCTAAGTCCTTTAATTTTGTTGATTAACACAAAAAAAAGACGGAGTGACTAAATTGTTGACAAAATCAAAAGTGAGGGACCAAATCGTTTGATTTTCAAATAAGAGAAATCAAAGTGTGAATTGTAACAAATGTGAGTTGCTTTAAAGTAATTTGGTCATTAAGTTTCTTGTCAATCATTAAAAGTGAATAAAAGTTCTCAAACTTAATTTTCTGTAGTTAAATTCATAAAACAATAAACATAGTTTTTTTATCCATTAGACTAAACTGTTAATATCTATACACTAAAATGAAACTGAATATTTAGCCAATAGACAAATCATGAATAATTCTGTCAAGAATCAAGAATATTTGGACGGCCACATATCCATTATCATCACAAAATAATACCAAAACTCCTTTTCTCCTTTACCACCCCCCACTTGAAAAACTTGATATTTTCTTTCATTAATTTCAGGACTAATTGCACATACACGAACTTTATCCTAATTTGTAATTACAACATAAATTTTGAAATTCGGCAACGTCAGTAACACACTTTTATTTTTGGCGAATTGGTACACCGGCCAATCACGTGACGGCACATGACGGTATATTATAATATCCACGTTAGTGTTTTTTGTGTTTGATGTATCAATTTGCCAAAAGTGTAAAGTTGGATACTAATATTGCCAAGTTTTAAAATTTATATTGTAATTGCAAATTAGAATAAAGTTCGTATATAAATTTGCAATTAACCCTTAATTTCATCCATCTAGTTTAATTTTTCTTGTTAATAGACATACAAAATATCTACCACTTGAACATGCATATATACTTGTGAAAGAAAAATAAAAATAAATGCGATTCCTTTTGGTTGGTACCAAAGAAATGTACGTCTATCAACTTATCTTCAAAAGCAAAAAAGATTACCAAAACAACATATTTCTCACCTCTAAGTACAACCTCACTTTGAATATTCACCTACATAAACCATACATGACATATCTCTTACCATTTAATGCAATATCTCAAACTTAGCTATTAATAGGAATATGTACTCATTCATAGCTTATGGACCATTTATGCATGGACTAAACATATTTGTATATATGTACAATATTTCTTTAATAACTTTGGTGACTAAAAAACAAATAAAAACAACTAAAAGGGTACTCTTGGTGGGAAACACACATCAAGAATTATTCTGAAAAAGAAGGCAATTTTTTTTATATATTTATTTGACGGGTTAACATTTACAATCTCTTTTCTTGCATCATTGATAGTATGTCTAAACTACATAATATATATATATTAATTCATTTCTTTATATGCACTATAAAAAATAATAAACCTATAATATAATTATAAGAAAATTAAAATTAGGACGCTCATAATATTTATAAAGTTATTTTTATATAAAATTTCACTTTTTGTATTAATGACGATTTAAGACCAAATCTTAAAATTTGGTAGAAAAATGCTCAACCTTAAATTTTTTATAACGACTTGTTAAGGCCTAAAACAATATCATTTGATTTAAAAAAAAGAATATAATTTAATGACTTTAGATTTTAAAATGTCAAAATATAAAAAATAGAATTTTCGTAAGTTTTAAATTTTGTGCTTAATTCATTATAATATTCATTTTTTTATAATATAAAAATGTTAATTTGACAATTCTATTGATTGGTATGCTCACGATCTTTAAAATTAATAATCCAACCAAATGATTTTAAGTGTTCTTTAAATGATTACCTTTCCAACTCGCAAGGGAGGACCACCAATCGAAGAGAAGGAAAATGATCTTCAAAAAAATAAAAGCGCTTAAAAAGTGTAATTTTCTAAGGTTAGTATCTACTTAAGGACCACTTCTCACCATCCATTAATTATTAGAAGTGGACCCTAATTAAACTATGTTCTATATCAAAGAAAGTGAATGTTTAGTTATGGCTCATATTGTTTCTATTTGGATTAGGATATTTAATCATTTGTTTAGCATTGCACTCATATTGTTCCTATTTGAATTAGAATACTTAATCCTTTATTTAGCATTGTTTTTCTTTTAGGATTTGTAATCTAGTTTCTTAATGGATTAGGACTTAAATTGTGTTTTAAGGGTTTATATAAATATAGGTGATGACCCTATTGTAAACTCACAACAAACATATAGAATAAATTCTCTCTCTGCCGTGGAGTAGATCGCATTGATCGAACCACGTAAAAAATCTTGTGTGATTCTTTTATCTTTTCTTATTTATTTTCTGCTGCGCTAACAAGTGGTATCAGATAAATCTGAGATTTTAGGTATTTTGTTGATTAAAGATGTCGTTTCATAAATTCGATATTGAGAAATTAAATGGTTCGAATGACTTTACTCTGTGAAAAGTCAAGATGAGGGCTGTTTTGGTTCAACAAGAATGCGTTGCGGCGTTAGGAGGAGAAAGCAATTTACCGGAAGGTTTGTCTGTGGGAGAGAAGGCAGATATTATGTCAAAACCACATAGTACGATTCTATTGAGTCTTTCTGATGAGGTGTTGAGAGAGGTTATCGGTGAAGGAACTGCTGATGCTTTATGGGGAGCGTTGGAAAGCAAGTTTCAGAAGAAATCTCTTACAAACCGGTTGTATCAGAAACAACGTTTGTATACATTGAGGATGACGGAAAATACTCAGGTAAGAGATCATGTTAATAACTTCAATCGAATTGTTATAGATTTACAAGGTGTTGGTGTTTCGATTGAAGAAGAGGATCAAGCCCTCATTCTCTTATGTTCTTTGCCCAGTTCATATGAAAACTTTGTTGATACAATGTTATATGGTAGAGATTCGATTTCTGTTAGTGATGTAAAGGATGTTTTGCAATCCAAAGAACTAAAGAAAAAGGTCTCTAACTCTAATGAGGAGGAATCAGTTTCTGGTCTTATGGTGAGTCGAGGCAGGAGTCATGAGAGATATGGTGGGAAAGGAAACAGGTCGCGTTCCAAATCAAAGTCTAATGGACGATGATGCTATCACTGCAAGGAGAAGGGGCACTTTAGAAGAGATTGTCCAAAGCTGAAAAAGGGTGGTGAAAACAAGGAATCAAGCGGTAATGCAAATGCAGCTGTGGTACATGAGAGTTCCGATGAGGAAGAAAGCGGTGATGTTTTGACTGTGAGTACATCAAGTTCTGATAGTACCTGGGTCCTAGATACTGGTGCATCTTATCATATGTCTTCTAGAAAGGAATTGTTTAATTCTTTCAAGGAGTGGAATGACACTGTAAAGGTGGCGAATGATAAGGAGCTTGCTGTCAAGGGTAGTGGTTCTGTTCAGATCAAGAGGTATGATGGTATGGTTAGAACATTTGATGCTTGGTTTATTCCTGAACTGCGGAAGAACTTGATTTCTGTGGGTACACTTGATAAACAAGGGTACAACCACTCAGGCGGAGATGGGCATATCAGAATTTCTAAAGGTGCTTTGACTGTGATGAAGGGTGTGCTACAACACGGCATTTATATTCTCACAGGGAGTGCGGTAGTGGGAACAGTGGCGGTTGCTCGATCCTTGGAGGTACATGATGGTAAAACCGAGTTGTGGCATCGAAGGTTAGGTCATATGAGTGAGAGGGGGCTATCCATATTGAGTAAACGAGGGTTGTTAGAAGGAGCGGAAACGGGAATCTGAAGTTCTGTGAAACTTGTATTCTTGGCAAGCAACGCAGGGTGAAATTCACTTCTGGAAGGCACACTTCTAAAGGCATCCTGGATTATATTCACTCGGATTTATGGGGTCCTGCTCGGGTTGAATCCCACAGGGGACTCAAATATTTTGTGACCTTTATCGATGACTACTCGAGAAAGGTGTGGTTGTATTTTCTGAAATCGAAGGATGAAGTGTTTGGGCGGTTCAAGGAGTGGAAGACCATGGTTGAAAAACATACTGATAGACAGGTCAAGACACTCAGGACGGACAACGGGTTAGAGTTTTGCAATGCACCATTCGATGACTTCTGTAGAAAGGAAGGTATAGTGAGGCATCACACTATACGGTACACACCACAGCAGAATGGGGTTGTAGAGCGGATGAACCAAACACTACTACAGCGTGCTCGGTGCATGCGCTTAAACGCGGGTCTTCCAAAGCGTTTCTGGGCTGAAGCAGTTAACACTGCTTGTTATCTGGTGAATAGATCGCCATCTACTGCAATTGATTTGAAGACGCCTCAAGAGGTATGGTATGGTAAACCCTCTGATTATTCTGGCTTGTGTGTTTTTGGTTGTGTTGCCTATGCTCATGTTAATGATGGTAAACTTGAGGCGAGGGCAATGAAATGCATATTTCTAGGGTATGCGACTGGAGTTAAAGGGTACAGACTGTGGTGAACAGAGATGGATAGAACTCCAAAACTGATTATTAGTAGAGACGTAACCTTTGATGAATCTACTATATTTGGCCAGAAAGAGGAACTTGGTGATCTTGCAGGAAAAACTGATCTGGGTGCTAGCCAGAAGGTGGAGTTTGTAGCTCCAAATAGGATTACTATTGATCCTATAAGCGAGCCTAATGAAGAAGTGATAGAAGAGAGTATAGCAACAAGGAGAGGAAGAAGGCAAATCAGAACACCAATGAGATATGTGGATTGTGTTGATACTAATCCTATGGCTTATGCTTTGGCAATAAGTGAGATCATTGATTCTGATGAGCCGCAGTCGTATAAAGAGGTAGTGTATAGTAGAGAAGCATCTGACTTGGTTAATGTACGCATTACATGAGGCCCTTAAGGGGCATGGATGGCAGAGAGAGTTGGTCTTGGTTAACTTTGACTTGGAGTTATTATAAGTCAAGGTGGAGAGTTTATTCTGTAATGCAATTTGGTGGCCTTTGTGATTTGTTGAAGAAGGTTTCAGGATTAATCTTGTTGGGTGTATTCGCCAAGGTGGAGATTGTTGAGTTATGGCTCATATTGTTCCTATTTGGATTAGGATACTTAATCATTTGTTTAGTATGGCACTCATATTGTTTCTATTTGGATTAGGATACTTAATCCTTTATCTAGCATTGCTTTAGTCAGGGGCGGAACCACGTTCAGACTCGGGTAGGCTCGAGCCCGGGCTGCCGTCGGAATTTCAAAGGTCTGAGGTGTGAGCGATGACGGTCGGCATGGAGTTACAGCAGTTCAGCCATGGCTGCTAGCTGAACAGAGTCTGCCTTAGAAGAAGATGGAGAAGGAAGACGAATAGAATTTTGTTTTTTTAGTTAAAAAGGGAAAATTTGGCCCTTCTCTTTCTACTTAAAGTGTATTTGGTCCCTAGCTATTAGTACTATCAGGAGCAGATCAAACGGTTACGATTAAAATTTTCAAAATAAAGCTGCATGTTGTCAGACCTCACTTTTTACACTCCAAAATGATTGAACTGATTAATATACCCCTTACTATTATTGATACTAATTGAATTTTAAATTAAAATATAAACTAATTATGTAGAAACAATTTCCAGTTTAATTATATATAGATAAACTATCTTATATTCCTAGAATTTTAGCAGTGTTTTTATGAATTCAAATTTTCAAACCCAGTATCCAAATACCCGGCCAACAATTCTCAAATTTATTTATTAATTTTCTATGAATTTTCTATCTATTTTTTTAAAAAAAATCTAAATAATGAATACATTTATTATAATAATACTAAAAAATGTCAACTCTAATAAGATAATTCGAGCAAATTTTAACGCAATCAAATTAATTAGGTGTCGTTTCACTACTAGAAAACTGCTTAATCGCGACGGATTTTAGCGACGGATTTTAAATCCGTCGCTAAAATGAAGATTACCGACGGATTTAGCGACGGATTTTATATCCGTCGCTAAATCCTACTAAAAATTGGCGGGATTCATCCCGCCATATTTAGCGACGGAAATTCCGTCGCTAAAATGGCGGGATGAATCCCGCCAAAAAAAAATGCACTTTTAGCGACGGATTTTAGAATCCGTCGCTAAAAGTATATCAATTAGCGACGGATAGTTTAATCCGTCGCTAATGTCTAACTTTTAGCGACGGATTAAATTATCCGTCGCTAAAAGTCCTATTTTATTAAAAAAATATTAATTAACAAAAAAATATTTATTAATTAAAAATATTTATTTATTAAAAATATTTATTTATTAAAAATATTTATTTATTAAAAATAAGTAATTATTAAAAATAATTAACTATTAAAAATTAATTAATTAATTGTTTTTATTTAAAATAATTATTAAAATAATTATTTTTAAATTATTTATTTAAAAAATAATTTGTATGAAAAATAATTATTTTATAATGCGGGAGTATATAAATTACGAGAGTAAATATTTCCTCATTTTAGTTATATTTAAATATAATATACATACATATGTAATAAGAGTTTGAGTTGGTTAAGATGGAGCTGCGCGCGGGGGAACTCTAAAGTTAAAGAGCTTTGGATGGGAGCAATTCAATGATGGGTGACCTACTGGGAAGTTAGGTTGATTGCGAGGATTGTTGGTGGGTGATAGTGTGTGGTCTATCGCGGGTGAGTGGGTTACGGTGGGCTATTGATTAAATAAAATTTCATTTTACGATTTTAATTAAAAAAAATATTTTTTTTAATTTTAAAAAATTAGCGACGGATTAAAATCCGTCGCTAAATTCCGTCGCTAATTTTTTTTGAATCCGTCGCTAATTTTTTTTTCTGTCGGTAAAAAAATTTGCGACCAGAAATCCACCGACGGACTGAGTCCGTCGGTAATCCGTCGCTAATATCAATTAGCGACGGATTTTAGGCATTTAGCGACGGATAAATCCGTCGCTAAATGCCTGATTTCTAGTAGTGTTTAGCCCGGGCTAAAAACATTTTCTGGTTCCGCCACTGGCTTTAGTTCCTTAATGGATTAGGACTTAAATTGTGTCTTAAGGGTTTATATAAATATAGGTGATGACCCTATTGTAAACTCACAACAAACATATAGAATAAATTCTCTCTCTGCCGTGGAGTAGATCACATTGATCGAACCACATACAAAATCTTGTGTGATTCTTTTTTTTTTCTTGTTTATTTTCTGTTGCGCTAACGGTGATAATTTCCATTGCCTGGTCATTCAACCTTTATATTTTCATCCATAGATTCTAATTTGTGGTTTATCTAAAAAAGATCATTTTTACAATTAATGGTCCTAAGAACTTAAACCCTTTTACTTTTCTAAATCTATTTTAAAAAATTATTTTGATACTTTTAATTCAATTTAAGATAAATTTTTATAAATTTTTTAATCATATTTTTTTAATTAATTTAATTTAATATATTCTTAGTATTTTGATAATAAGTTAAAAATAACTTTTTTCATTTTTCATTGTTTATCTTTAAATATTTAATATTTAATTTTATTTTCACAATTTATAAATATTACCTCCAAAAATTATATTATATATAAGGATAATATCATAAACATTTACTAATTGTACACGGTTTTTCAATTTAATCATGTCTTTAAAAACTTATCATAAAGATATGTCAACTTTTATATTTTCCAAATCTATTCACGGTATTGAGGTGACACTCATTAATTCATTGGTGTAATTTGTTAAGGTGGAGGTCATTTTTAACCAATGAACGAATGACACGTCAACAACATGTATGAATTTGAAAAAAATTGAAAGTTAGTGTATTTTTATGACAAATTTTAAAAGACGTGATTAAATTGAGAAAACGTATAAAGTTAGTGAATTTTTATCACATTAACCCTTATTGTATTTGATAAGCATATATCTATTTTATCTTATATGTAATTGTTATTTAATTATATAATTTTATGTAATTATTAATTATAGCATTAATAAGCATATATCTATTTTATCTTATATTAGTAATATTTAAGTAATTAATTAATAATAAGATATATAATTACGTCAGGTGTGAATTATGTGATTTAAAATGGAATTGGATACCGCTCTTGGTTTATCTGTTCGAGTAATATATTTGTAATGTAAAAATATACATTCCTTATGATGTTTTGTATTTCTTTTACATACACAGGAGCTTTTGTGCCAACGTTTGCTAACAGATCCTTAGAAGGTAATTATACTATTTAAGAAGGTAATTCATGCCTACAAAATCCTGAAATTGAATATGTTGTCGTAAATTACATATGCTTGTTGTTCTTTCAGGAGTTAAAGCTGTCTTTAGTTTGAAGGTATGTAACAATGCTAGTTAATTATGTTTTTATTATTTCTATGTTGAGAAATCAAATTATCATTTAAATGGGTGTCCTTGAAAATATATATGTGCAATGCAAGGTTAATTGACAGGAACCAAGTGATACATAATGACTTTGATGATAAGCTTATTTGCTTATAATATATGAATTTGCAGGTTTGTACTACATTTCCTTTCTCTTTTCAGTTCTCCACTCGTTATATAAATAACCTCTTGATAATGCAAGACTGATAATGCTATTATTTTCGCTTTGCTGGTACTAATAGATAATGCTATTACTTTCACGTTCTAGGTACAAAAATAATTTATGTTATGTAGTATAGTGTAGCAAAATTATTACAAAATTTTGCACTTTGTAGATTTGGAAGTTACTGGGTTCATCATGTCAAGCAGGCTTAGATATCACAGACTAATTGGGGTTTTGCTATAGGAATATCATTCTCCAGCACAGGACATTACTCGCTAAAGCATTCTCACAATTTGGCAAAATTATATAAGGTAATCCTAATTATTTTTTCCCATAAATTTTGAACTATGGATTCTCTTTATGTATCATCTTAGAATATGTTTACAATTGTAGTTAACATAGTAAGGGATAGCCAACAATATATTACAGGGTTATGGTTACGTGACTTTTTCTACTGAAGATGAAGCTAAAGAGGCTTTGATCCAGATGAATGAGGAGGTAAACTAATTTCAATTTTTAGTCTGGATTAATTTAGTTTAATTTGTAGTCTTTCATCCAATGTGCAGAGCTAGTGTGCTATAAAGCCTACAATTATAATGAGATCACCAAAGTCTTGAAGTCTAGTGGCATACATGTGTGTATATAATGATGGTCGAGGGTCAATTCCATTGGAGTATCGCCTAAAGTGCCGCGACTGCTTCATGAATGAAAGATAAAATGATTTTCTAGTTTTGTCACAAGAGATTTTAGTTTTTTTTTTTCCAACAATGTCTTGTGTTAGATTGACATTATTTATGTAGCACGTTTCAGCATTAATGAAATTTATAATTTTTCATATAGGATTTGTATTTTGTGTTACTATTAAAGACGTATATATGTTTAGCGACTATTGAAGCGTTCGTAAATAATATTCTTTTATGCTAATTAGTGAAATTGCGAAGGGATTTTGGTCGCAATTGTGTTTTAGATTGTGGTCGCAATTGTGTTATAAAATTACGAAGGTATCAACCAAATTACGACTAGATATTTGGTCGCTGTTCTTGTTCATTTTAGCGACCGGAAAATTTACCTTCGCAAATTATTTACGACCGGATGTTTTTTTGCCGTCCCAAATACTTTTTACGGCGGAGCCTATTAGGACCGCATACGACCGGAGTTTTACCTTCGCAATTGATCAATTGCGACCGAGATGGAACCTTTAGCGACCATTTTTCCCTTCGCTAAAAAGTCATTTTCTTGTAGTGTAAATGAGAATTTAAGACTTCTCAATAATACACATTGTGATATCATATTAAGGGATCAATTAATTTTCTTTTAATTGAAGTTTTTTTTTTGATGATTGTTCTTTTAATTGAAGTTATCATCATAATTTTGTTATTCTTATGATCAATTTGAGTACAAGGGTACACCTTGCACATATAATTTTCAAACCGATAATTTACTTAATTAATTAGTTCAGCAATTTATAACCGAGAAAATTAAAGTAAGATTTGAGTTCTTACTCGTCTTTATTTATGAAATAATTGTAGCTAAAAGGATATCTTATATGTAGATGAACGGAAACGTAAATGTAGAGCTCATATAAGTCTCCCAGCTAGCCTAATGTAGTTAAACACGATATGAGCTTAATTATACATTTTTCTTGATAAATTATTACCTATCTTATGGAAAATGCACACAATATGACAAATCAAATTACTCTTCAAAAAAACCTAAGGAGTAAATGAGTTGGTATAGCGCTCTTCTAGTTTAAGTGAAGTCGCGGGTTCGAACTGTACTCATATGTATGCAACCGTTTAAAATTTGGGGCCTGAGCTTTGCCTCCCGCAAGAGACCTACCCGGCTCAAGTGGAGATTAGTCTGAATGTGGAAGGTTTAAAGGTGCCGTTTCATAGTTGGAATCCGTTCAGGACACCTCATGATCGGACCAAAAAAAATTACTCTTTAATTTTTTTTACCTCTGATAAAAAGAATTTACACTTTAATTATTATTTATTTTCAACCAAACAAAAACCTTGAATCTTTTTTGGTAAAATCTTGCCGATCAAGAGGATGTAGGTTCTCCTTAACCGGTGCACCTATAAATTTACTAACATTAGCAACTGTAAGAAAACAATTTTGCTGCGGAGCTTTTTAAATAAAAATAACAAAGAATAAGGTCTTGTGATGGATTTGCCTCTTTTTTTTCCGAATTATTTGTGCAATAGGTGTGCCACAAGATGTATATGCTGTCTTTTGGTTAACAAGATGTGGTTTGGGTGATATTTTGTACTGCAAATCTCTTATGCCAAGCCGTTGATGGCATGACTGGCCCTCCTTTTTTGAGGCACTTCTTACATATCATGTCTAAAATTGACAATTTCGTTGCTAGTTCATGCACCAATCACCTATTATATTCTTGCATATACCTTTATTGTCGCCAAAGAATAATTAATGCTGGTAAAGCTGGCACTTTTACTCGTTATTACAATTTCTAATAAGTGCCTTTTTATACTCCCTCCGTCCCAATTAAAAAGTCTCATTTGCTTTTACACACAGATTAAAAAAACATGTATTATTCTTGTTTTCTCATGTTATTTCATATTTTCCCCCTATTAATTATAGTGAAATTTTTCAAATTGTTCTTTTAAGATGACTAAAAGAATGGTAAAATAGGGTATTCAATGGAAAAACGTTTCAAAAATAATAATGGGACTTTTTGTAAGTTAATTTACATGAACCCTAAGATCTTTGAACAATATGATAATCACAAATAGACAAATATAAAGAAGGAATAGAAGAATATCTCCTTCCATGGCGATTGAGTGCGGAATAATAAAATAAACACTATAATGAAGAGTTTCGGTTTCTCTCCTCTTGCCTATATATCTTTTAGTTATGTGTTTGTTGGTGTGGTTTTGTGATGGTCCAAAAGCACTATATATAGGAGAAGAGAGGACCGAAATTCCAATTAGGGTTTCCCCTAAAACTTAATCTCAACCGTCCATCAAGGTAGAGTCATAATTGGAAAAGATCTCCTACTTAATAACCAAATCAATTAGGTATATCTTACTCCCTATAGAAAATAAATATCCTAATTAGACCACAATACGGGGGGGGGGGGGATAGGCTTGCGGGTCAAATAAGGACCCTTAAGTCATTTTCTTACAGTCTCCCACTTGGTCGTTAGGAATATTCATCAATATTTTCATCAGGAATCATAAGGCGCGCATAAAAAGATAAACATGTCTTTAGTCGGTTGTCATAAATGCCTTGATTAATCTAGTAGTTAATGTGAGTCATGGCGGTTACATCATTTTGCAACATGCGTCCTTCCATGTACCACGTCATTAACAACTATCATAATTAGGCCATTATCAGGAGTTTTTATAATGGTCCCATAATTTCTTAAAAAGACAAATTGTTATCATAAGTCCAAAAAATAATATAATGGAAAACATAATGGAAAAGATGTAGAATTCTATTAAGAGCTCAATAATAAATGTCAAATACAAACATAATAAATTGTCAGAAAAGTAATAGCTAGGAGCTATCTTCAAGCCCCATACTTTTAGTGTGTTTCTGAAAAAGGCTTTAGAGGTAGTATTTTCGTAAATATGTCTGCAACCATATCATTTGTGCCTAAGTGATCAATGACAAACTTTCTTCTTCTAACATCTTTCTCCAGTGATAGAAATTTAAGGTCCATGTGTTTGGCTCCCTTAGATATCCGGTCATGCATGGAGAATTGGATTGCAGCATTATTGTCACAGTAAATAGTCAATGGCTTAGAGATGAAGCTCAAAGCCCCGAACTGAGAGACAAAATTTTGCAACCATGCTCCTTGATTTGCAGCCTCAAAACATGCCACATATTCAGCTTCCATAGTAGATGTATAGAGCAACTCAGATTTCTGGCTTTTCCATGATATTGCACCTCC
Source organism: Mercurialis annua (assembly GCF_937616625.2). Taxonomy (NCBI): domain Eukaryota; kingdom Viridiplantae; phylum Streptophyta; class Magnoliopsida; order Malpighiales; family Euphorbiaceae; genus Mercurialis; species Mercurialis annua. The sequence continues at coordinate 46,700,680 of NC_065574.1, read as the reverse complement.
AGATAAGATGTACACATAGCCAAGAGTGTAGTGTCTAGAATATAAACATCCACCAAAATCTGAATCAGAAAATCCAACCATCTGTAGATGTGTTGAATTTTTATATGTGAGCATGTAGTTTCTTGTTCCTTATAAATATCTCAACACTTTCTTTGCAGCTTTCCAATAAGCGAGTCCTGGGTTACTCTGAAATCTGCCTAACATGCCAACTGCATGGCTAATGCCAAGTCTCGTGCAAACTTGTGCATAGATCAAACTCCCAACAAGTGAAGCATAGGGATAACTTTCCATTTCTTTACGTTCCAATTCATTATGCGGACATTGATCTAGATCAAGTTTGTCTCCTTTATGCAATGGAACAACGCTAGAAGAACATGTCATCATGCCAAATCTTTCTAGAACTTTATCAATATAGGCTTTCTGAGACAGTCCCAAAATTCCAAGTGATCTATCACGGAATATCTCTATTCCAATCACAAAGGATGCCTCGCCCATATCTTTCATTTCAAAGTTCTCAAATAAGTAACGCTTAGTCTCATGTAAAAGACCAAGATCACTACTGGCCAATAAGATGTCATCAACATACAGTACCAAAAATATGAACTTACTCCCACTGATCTTGAGGTATATACATGGATCAACAATGTTTTCCTTAAAACCAAAAACTGTAATGGTTTCGTCAAACTTTAGATACCATTTCCTCGAAGCTTGTTTCAGACCATAAAGTGATTTCTTAAGTTTGCAGACCATGTCTTCCTGACCTTCGATAATGAAGCCTTCAGGTTGACGCATGTAGACTTCTTCTTGCAAGTCTCCATTAAGAAAGGCGGTTTTCACATCCATTTGATGTAACTCGAGATCATAATGAGCTACTAATGCCTAGATAATTCTAAGAGAGTCTTTCCTGGACACTGGGGAAAAAGTCTCAGTATAATCAATGCCTTCTTTTTGATTAAAACCTTTGGCTACAAGTGTAGCTTTATGTCGTTCAATATTGCCATTGCAGTCGCATTTGGTCTTGAAGACCCATTTACACCCGGCTGGCTTATGTCCTGTAGGCAATTGAACAACATCCCAGACTTCATTTTCAGCCATAGATTTTAATTCATCTTTCATGGTATCAATCCATTTATTAGAATTAACATCTTTAAGGGCTTGTTTGTATGAAATGAGATCTTCAATAATCCCAAAATCAGATTCTACTTGGTAAAGCAAATAATCATTGGAAATAGCTGATCTTCTCTCACGAGTAGATCTTCTTAATGCTGGTTCCTCTGGTGCTTCAGCCATATAATCATTATTGGCAATAATCTCATTACGGAGTTGTGGATCATTGCTTGGGTATTCCTCATTGTCAAATTGTTCGACAACTCGGAGATTCCCAACATCTTTCGAAATTGAGGGTAAAGGAATATGTACCCTTATTTCCTGAATGACCACAGCTTGCATTTTATCACTCTCACTGATTTTGTCATTTTCATAGAATCTAGCATTTCCGGTTTCAACAATTCTTGTACTATGGTTAGGACAATAAAACCTATATCCTTTGGACTTCTCAGGGTAAACAATAAAGTAACCACTGATCGTTCTGAAGTCCAATTTCTTTTCATGTGGGTTGTAAATTCGAGCCTCAGCTGGGCATCCCCAAATTTGAAGATGTTTTAAACTAGGTTTCCAGCCTTTCCACAGTTCAAAAGGGGTCTTTGGAACTGCTTTGCTAGGAACCCGATTTAAAATATAAATAGTTGTTCGTAAAGCATCCATCCACAAGGATATTGGTAAATTGGCATGACTCATCATGGATCTAACCATTCCCATATAAGTACGATTTCGCCTTTCAGCTACACCGTTCTACCATGGAGAACCAGGCGTTGTGTATTGGGCAACAATTCCATGTTTTTGGAGAAATTTTGTAAAAGGTCTAGGATGTTGTCCTGTTTCATCATACCTTCCATAAAATTCACCACCTCTATCTGATCTTATGATTTTCACTTTTCTATCTAATTGCCTTTCAACTTCAGTTATGAACACTTGTACAGCGTCCACATACTGAGTTTTTTCATGCAATAGATAGAGATAACAATAACGTGAGGAATCGTCGATAAAAGTAATGAAATACTTCTTACCTCCAAACGTTGGAACGTCGAATGGTCCACAAATATATGTATGTATGATTTCAAGAAGCTGTGTGCTTCTTGTGGCTCCTTTTTTGTATGTTTAGTTTGCTTTCCTTTAATGCAATCTATACATGCTTTATGATTGGTAAAATCAAGACTTAGAAGAATTTCATCTTTTACCAATCACTTTATTCTTTCATTGGAAATGTGTCCCAGCCTTTTATGCCACAAGAAATAAGAGTCGTTTTTAGATGACTTATGTTTTGTTTCACCATTAGCATGCAGGGTGAGATGGGTTTCAGAAAATTGACTTGCAAGATTAAATTTATAAAGTCCACCAATTCAAATTCCAGAACCAATACGACTAGAATTTAAAAATAAATTAAAACAACCATCTCCATGATTAACTTTAAAACCAGCACTATCAAGTTTACTTACTGAAACTAAATTACGAGAAATAGATGAAACATAAAGAGTTTGAAATAAATCTAACTGAAATCCACTATCCAAAATAAGACGATAAGTGGCAATAGCTTTAACTAGCGCTTTGTCTCGGTTTCCCATAAATAAAAAAATTTCACTTGGGCATATGGTTTGGGTCGTAAGAAATCCCTGCATGAAATTTGAAACATGAACATTAGCACCAGAATCAATCCACCAAGCATGAGAAGTAATATAACAAAAGTTTGATTCAAAAAAGCTTACGAAACCCATAGGGTTACCTTTCTTTTCAAACCATTCCTTTCGTTTTTGGCAATCTTTCTGAAAGTGTTCAGGTTTATTGTAAAAATTACACCTGGCCTCTATCTTTGCCTTCTTCTCTTTTGATTGATTAGAATCATTCATTTTGGGTGGTGCTCTTTTATGGCTTGAGTTATGCCTTTTTCCAACTTTACATCCAGCTCCTTGGACAAGATGTGCAACCTTAATACCTTGTTGGTTTATCCTACCCTCTTCTTGAACCAATTTATTAGCCAACTCATTCACCGTCCATTTATCCTTAATGGCGTTGTAATGAATTTGGAAAGGTCCATACTGAGAAGGCAAAGAATTTAGAATAAATTGAACGAGAAAAGAATCGTCCACCATCATTCCTAAATTCTTTAGCTTCGCCGCAAGGTTCGTCATCTCAATAACATGATCATGCATTGAGAGTGTGCCATCAAACTTCATGGTGGTAAGATCTGCCATAAGTTTCCCAGCAAGGGATTTGTCTACAGTCTTAAACCGTTCTTCTATTACTTGTAAATAATCCTTAGCATTTACCGGTTTAGGTAGGGAAGTTTTGATGTTGCTAGCAATTGTCATACGTAAAAATATAAAGCTCAATCTGTTAGACTTCTCCCAAGCTTTATGGAGAGCCTTTTGTTCATCATTACTTGTTTCTGTAAGAAGAGCTGACTCTTCAATTTGAAGAGCCAAATCCAGATCAAATACTCCCAAGGTGAATTCAACTTTCTCTTTCCATTCTGATAAGTTGATTCCCGTGAGAAGTGGGACAGATGATGACAAATGCGCAGAAATAGATGCTGCAATTTGTAGAGATATATTAAATTTTAAGGTATTTAAAAGACATAAGCAACACATAAAATTGAATATATATATGACAAGAAAATATAGTGCTCCTGTGGGATGTCACTATAAATTCTACAAATAATACCATCAAAAGTTATTATATTCATCATGCATAATTAAGTAATATATTTACTCTAATTAGACATATAAAAAATCTGTGGATTTTATTAGGTCTATATATATTACTTCTTTATTATTAATCAAAATATAACTTTTAATTATCTGTGGACAATTAATTTAGGATTAATTCTTAAAAAAATCACGAACTTTACACGAAATTTTATTTTAATCATGACCTTTAAAAGTTGTCATTTAAAGGTACGAACTTTCAGTTTGTTTCAAATCTATCACTAAAGTAAAATTCGGTGTATTTTATCCGACTAAAAATTCCTAATCCTACATAATCCAAATGAAAGATAATAAAATTTAATGTCGATTTATAATTTGCGTCTTTTATTATTGGTTTAATGAAGAATTTAGTCAACAAAAATACACTTAAATGATATATTTGAAACAAACTGAAAGTTCGTGCCTTTAAATGACAACTTTTAAAGGTCGTGATTAAAATGAAATTTCATGTAAAGTTCGTAATTTTTTATGGAATTAACCCATTAATTTATATATTGATTAATAGATCATAATAATGGTAATATAAAATTTTATGTAATTCATAATCTTTAATTGAATTTAATAGTATAATTTAACACATTAAAATTACTTTGACATGATGACATTAACATATATAATTTACTAAATCTTAATACATTTAAATTTATAAAAATTCATAATTGTCAATTAATAAATATAATTAGCAAAAAATATAATAAAGACAAAACAAAATAATGTTGCCAGATACATTAATTATTCTGGCTATTGTTCGAAAATAAAACTTTCATTCAAGTTTGCCAAACATAGATAATTAAAGATAAATGAAAAATTAAACAAAGAATGTAAAAGTTCAGTAAGTGGGTTCGCACAATTTCTGTCAATCTTAAACTTAATGTTGCTTAAAGAAATCATGAGAAGGCAACAATCCGACGAACATTTGCGGCATCAAATAAAGAAAAATTCATAAACGTTTATAATAAACGGCAAAATCAATTAAAACAATCAATTATGAATTAAATCTATTTTTATTTCATGGACTATCAAGTGTTCATTAACCTAAACTCTGATAACACATGTAAGTTAATTTACATGAACCCTAAGATATTTGAACAACTTGATAATCACAAATAGACAAATATAAAGGAGGGATAGAAGAATACCTCCTTCCATGGCGATTGAGTGCGGAATAATAAAATAAACACTATAATGAAGAGTTTCGGTTTCTCTCCTCTTGCCTATATATCTTTTAGTTATGTGTTTGTTGATATGATTTTGTGATGGTCCAAAAGCACTATATATAGGAGAAGAGAGGACCAAAATTTCAATTAGGATTTCCCCTAAAACTTAATCTCAACTGTCCATCAAGGTAAAGTCATAATTGAAAAAGATCTCCTATTTAATAATCAAATCAATTAGGTATATCTTACTTTCTATAGAAAATAAGATTCCTAATTAGACCACGATACGGAAAAGGAAATAGGCTTGCGGGTCAAGTAAGGACCCTTAAGTCATTTCCTTACACTTTTTAAATGATGGGACTTCTTAAACGAGACGGAGGGAGTATTTGTTTTTATTCATACTAGTGTGGCTTTACGTGTTTCACACGCGGCTCGTAGTATGACTCGTCAAATAATGATAACTATATATAGAGCTTTTTACACAAACAACTAACTTTGTCAAATTTTTGACTTTTATACGGCTGCAGGTTTGAGTTTCCTGAACTATCATCTGCGAACTGAATTATTACTTTTACACGTACTCTATATATTAAACCCTAACACCAAACAAATCATAATTTCATTTATTTTCTCTTCTCATCATTCAATTTTCTCTTCCTCTCAGCTCAGCTTTCTCTCTTTTCCTCTCTGCTCATCTTTCTCTCTTTTCAATCACGATTCTTTTCCTCTCGGCTTAGATTTAAACAAATTTATCTGTCAACATTCATCGTTATTATACCTCAGTTTCTGATCACGAACTGATATTAATAAACTTCATCAGCTATCTCCATCGATTCGACGTCTTCCTCTTCAAATTACAAAGAAGCAAAATCTAGATCTTAATCTGAAACAAAATAGTTAAGGTAATTCAAATTTAATTTCTTGATGTTGACTTTAATTTTGTTAAATTTATAATTTGATTAGATTAATCAACATAATGATACTATTAGGTAAAATATTTTTTTTTTAAAAGAATGAAACTGTGTTGATTTTACTTTTCATGTTGATTTTGATTCAGGAATGTATAATATTGCAGTTTTTGTTCAGTACAATGGTTCTTTGAATGATAAGTTGCAATACACAGATTTTGCTGTTAAAGGACTTTTAATTCCAACAGATTGTAGCATGCAACAACTTGAAGAATTACTAGCCAAACAGCTACAAATAAATTTAGAAGAGACAGATATACAAATCAAGTATCAGGTATATTAATACTTATAAAATTAGAAATACTTGTTAAAATTTATATTGACTGAATATAGTTAGTTTAAAATTGATATGTTTTGGTTGACATGTTGATTTTATGTTGATAAACTATTGATTTCTTATTGTTTGAACAGATTTTACTTACTTATGTTGACTTCTTGTTGATATGTTGTTGATATTTGGATAAACTCTTGTTTTTTTACTCTTATCCAGGTTAAAGCAGACTATCCACCAATAATAATACAAGATAATGATGCTTTAAATTTCTACTTTCAGATGAAACAAAAATCAACAGATCTAACACACTTTCCACTTTGCATTGAAATTAAACAAAACCTAAGAGATCTATCATCGTATTTATCATCATCGAGATCAACACACCAAAATGTCAACAAAAATACAACAGTTTGTGAACAGCAAGAATATTCAACAAATGTTGATAATTCCAATTCAGCTTCAAATATGTTTCAGTATGCAATGGAAATGGAAAATATGTTAGATGAGGATCAAGAAGTGCAAAGTCCTTACGTAGAAAGTACGATCATTAATGAAATGAACAAAGGATCATTTCACCCCCTCAACTTGGCACGAAATATCAAAAAAGCCCAAGTTCGTAAAACCGGATCACTTTTCCCCTGTACTTGGCAAAACCGGATCGGTTTCACCTGTCACGACCCATTTTCATGAATCGTGACCGGCGCTAGGGCATGGGTAATGTAGTACCAACACCCGTAGCTAGCCTTTCTTATAACATACAATTTAATTAAACCTGCAGAAAACCAATGCTCGGGGGCAACCGAGACTTTAGCCTAAATCTAGCAGTTATAATATTCAATAATTAATATAACATGCTTATCCACTTCTGAGTCTAAAAAATAGGCATAACATAAATAATCCGAAATAATTATATAACATGCCAGAGCAATATAACTAGTCAGACCAATCCGACAAACAACTGTTATAATAATAAAGACGTCTAGTCAACTACTGCGGTCTAAGAATAAAACAGTTTTACAGTTTATTAAAATAAAAGAAACCTCCGAGGAAAAGTAAATGCGGAGATCACCAGACTCTCTCAGATCATAACCCTGGGGAAAATTGGGAAAACAACGGGGTCAGATATACTGAGATGAGTTTATACCACTATCTACATTTATTAAGTGGAAAACCTTTAAAACCGTTTAAAACATTTAAATACGATATTACGATTAATAGTTGGAACCCTAATCCACAATTCTAAATAATAAACATAATCCAACAGGTCTGGTCCCGAGAGCTGAGCTACACCGAGTTACCACTGACCACACTTATACCAGAGTCCCGAGAGCTGAGCTACACCGAGTTACTCTACTTGGTCCCGAGAGCTATGCTCACACCGAGTTACCACATTACCATAATTACCTTTCCCAGATCATTACCGGTGCGCACGCAGTCCTAATGATGCCCATTAGGTAGCATGTTCCAACTAGAAGCCATAATATAAAAACAGTTCGAAATATACGTACAGTATATATATATTTAATATTAAAATAATAATTTACTTAATAAAGCGGTAAATAGTAAGTACAAACTCACTGCTTGCTAATCCACGTGAAAACTCCTGGCAAGCAACCTAGACTCGGTTCGCCTCAAAAGCACGAACAATCGACGAGTCTAAATACAAATAAATAATTATTAAAATGAACCCTAACTCTAGAGAGTACTAGACACCACATAGGACTAGCACAAACAACAAGTCAAGGTAAAACCAACCAGAGTAAACACAATACTCAATTAATTAATAAACCACACAAGTCAAGTCTATTGAGTTCCCGCTTTAAAATCCATTTCATAAAATACTTTTTAAAACAATTGTTAAATAATGAACCAAGTAATCTCCAAATAGTGGGTTAGCCGAGTTACTGATAACTACCAAGCTAACCTCACATGTCAGGTGACCCAAGTCTAACCCGACCCAATCATTTTATCAAAATATAAACCATAGTTTATAATCCCAAGAATAATGATTTGATAAAATAATAAATTATAATTGAAAGCGGAACCCAATATCTTTAAACAAAAGTAACCATTAGTTACTAACAAAAACTTAACCACAATAAAGTTTAAGAAAACGTTTTATGCCAAAACGTAACTTTATCCAAAATGGCACATCAAGCCAATATTTTTCAAAACCCATAATTACCCAAGTAATTATGTGATTAAAGATTATAAAATAAAAATCGTATTCAGATTGAAATTATAAAAACCAATCTGATTAACATCAAAAAGAATATTATTTCCAAATTTAAACGATGCTAACACTTATCAAAAATTTGGCTAAACAAGCCAACAACATTACAAGCATGCTATAACACTTAAATGAATCCAATAAGGATTTCATAACACATTTAAATCATTTACTCAGAATGAACCAACAATCAAACCATATATCAATCGAATAACTATGGCATACATAACATAACCCGTGTACAAACAATCAAGAATCGATGGGCAACAATCTTGAACAATATCATCATGCCAAAGACATTACAAACAGCCCTAACATGTATTTCCAGCCACTATCAACATATTCAAACAGTAGGTAAGCAATGAAATAATCATACCAAGCAAGCTAGCACTTAACCTAGCAATTCAATTCATAATACCCAAGGTAAAATCCAATACAAACACTCTAAACCAAAGCTAACTATACATAATCAGTTATAAGCATGCCAAAACAGTAAATCAAATCATCACAACACCCAAGGTATAGGTTTAACCTTAAAACACAAGATTCGGCACTTACCGACGAAGATAAGCGGATAAAACATCACATGGATCCAAGAACGAGGCGAATCAGAATTGGTATGCTTAAGACCTCACACAACAATGGAAAACATGGATACATAAGCCCTAAAACGAATTGAACAAAGGAAATGTGAACATACTAAGGATAGAGTATGCGGATCACTTACCGGAGTCCAACAACAAAGGAATTGATGTACAAACTATCAAATCAGAGTGTTGTAATGTCAATGGGTCGGCTAGGGTTTATAAAATGAAGTGGGAAAAGTTTTAGATCAGATAAAGGGTCTATTTATAGGCCAAACAACAAATCTGACAGAGGGGCGCGATGGGAGGCGCGTTGCGAGGCGCGTTCGTCCCATCGCGCCTTCACTTAATGCTGAAATCGTATGGGGCGCGTTGCGAGGCGCGATGGCCCATCGCGCTCTCCAACGCGCCTCAATTTTTGATCCAACGGTCAACTTTGTCTTGGGAACAACATATCCAAACATGAACCTGATCCAACGGTTAAATTGGGAGATATGAATGTTTTCTCAAAACATGTCAGATTCAGAAGGTACAAGAATAAATCATCGATTATAAACCGAAAACAAATCAAATCGCCATCGAAAACTCACACGACACATGCGACATATACAAGATACAACTCAAACCGCAAACAAAGTGTTACACTTGCTAAGTTCACCATTAACAATCCGAAACTAAGTCGGAAACACAACAAAACCATGACGGAAAAACACGGGATATTACATTCTCCCCAGCTTATATAAAATTCGTCCTCGAATTTAAAACAATACAACCCGCGTAATAACATATCATAAAACTATATGCTGACCGAACGAAAAAAGCATAGAGCCAACGTAAACACATAAACATGACACCCAAAGTAATCAAGGAAAGCAATTTTTAACAATTCTGTAAAACGAACTTTGTTTCGCAGGAATACTCCTCAACCAAGTAACCAACCCAAACTGTAATCATAGAAATTATGTGCTTAACGACATATGTACTTGCGTAAGCAGAAACTCAAAAGGTTGTTCCTCGAACGATAACTCCAAACCACCACTTTCATAAACCGAACAATCTCAAATGATCATAAATAGTATCAACACTAATTTCCACTTAACATAAAATGATAACGCCCTTTCTAGGTGAAATCAAACGAAGGAATACAAACTCTTCGACATAAAGATCGACTGAAATATTTAGGATAATCTATAACGAAACCTCGAATCTCTTTCAATTAGAACTCTAAACAAAATTTCCACCAAGAGAAGGTCAACACAAGACGAAACACGCCAAAAACATATGGGGTATTACATTCTCCCCAACCTAAGAAAAATTCGACCTCGAATTTCAAACTGAACTAATTCGCACTATAACGGCCACGACACACAAATGCGCAAATTTTTCTGATTTCGATAACTCGTTGCTCTAAAGATTAAATCGATCAACACAATTGAATAATCCAAAATTTCCTAACTGATAGTCACAAATACGCTTTACCGGAATGGTTTCAAAAACCATCTCGCATATTAAAAATTATAAAATCCTCAATTATCAAAATAAAGATCAAGCCCTTAGCTCGACTAAAGTTCTCCAATTCCAAACTCTTTTACCTCAAACAAAACAAAGATACTGCAAACATAGCTGATAAAATCTATCGTTCTAAAACACTTACTTACTTCCATTTATAGCATCTCTACATTTAAATTATCGATAACAAAACCCAATAAACTCAAATAATATTTCGGTTCTAGAACAACATTAATAATATCTAATCCTAACGATTAGTACCAACTCGATAATACCATTATCTTGTGAATCATAAACACAAAAATATCGCAATTCAAAGGAAGCGAACTTCTCTCATGACACAAAAAACTCTAGATCTTTGATACACAATATCAATCATAATGATTCTTCCAATCATTCAGAACATAACGCCACAACTAAACTGGACATCTACTGAATTTCACAACTCAAAATTTTTATCGCCCACACCAAGGGTTCAACCACTTACCCGAATGATATTTAAACATTATAATAACACCATCAATCAACTAATGGTTGTTGAAACCTATTAACCGCGATTCCCGATTCTCGAATTTGCTAACTCATATATCCAGATTAAGTCCACCAAATTATTCCATCAATTAACTATTGCCACGTATACAACGAATGATCACCACGATCAAATCACCACGACCTGATTGTTAGTTATGCTCAAAACCAATCCCATGTGGGTATAATATATTTTAATACAAAATATATACAAAATTTTCCACCCTGTTTAAAAGACTCTACGTCTTACACCTCTTTTTTTCATTCAAACTCAAAATACTTTTACCGTTGAAAAACCATTGGTTTTGCAAACCCTTGAAATTTTTTATAAAATATTCTCATTCTAAATCTGAAATTTCCTCTTACTTTCCAATACATTTGCAAATCTATAAAACAATTCAACTGACAAAATTTATGTTCTCTTTAATTCAAACTTGTTAAATCACTCTTAAATAGTTTATACTTTTCTCGTAAAAGTCAAATTGTGGCAAGATTCCTCGTATTCAAAATGCACATTGATGTTTCAAACATCCAAAATTTAAGTCGCTTCAAAAATTTCTCAAACATATTTGAAGAATCGTTCAACCGAAAAATTCATTATTCCTTTTGAATCAAATTGGACAAAAATATCTTCCTTTCCACAGAAGCGTAAATTTAGCAATGCAAATCTCTTGTTTGTGAAACACCTTTATATCAATACACTAAAATACTTGGACAATTCAAATCTGAAAAGATAGAGTTTCTTTTAAAAACGTAGTGTATACACACACATGAGCATAACCAATATCCTTAATCCACTAATCCTTAAATCACTAATAGGAAATTATCACGAAAACATCCTATCTAAATCTAACCATACGCCACACTTAGCACAACTATGTCTCGAGCGTAACCTCAAATTCAATTTTACGTTCCATGAAACACGCAATCCTAACAATTCAGACTAATCCATTACCACGTAATCGCCCAAAATTTTCCACCATCATCACAGAGTATTCGTCTAGCTACCTCTCGGTAACAGTTTCAAAATCATTTGAAATCCGACAACTTTATAAATACATTTATCATAATGTGACTCGCGAGCTCGTTTCAAAACATCATTCTCAAAACACTTTATTGATAAAATGCGTTTTTCATAATTGTGCACCAGGGTGATGATAGCTCTCATCCCCAAAGAGTTGCATCCAACCCTAATCATTTCTATGCACGTGATGCATGTACTATTATGCGTGTATCAATTATTAATTTATCTTTTATTTAGTGAACATACTTAGTGCTCGATGCAATCCTGTTCGTGACATTCAAAATGCATGTCCATGATATGTCTGGGCACAATTACGTTTTAAAAATATTTCAAAATTTTCAACAACCAACCTTTGAAACCAAATTCTCAATAAAATATTTGCTTGACGTTACACTCTATGAGATGTGCACTCGATAACCTCAAAATATTCCTCAAACTCCGTACTAGCAACCTACCAATATTCAATGTTATACAACAACCCATCCTCATAACTTCATTACAACTCTACCATAAAAGATATTCAACTAACCTCAACTCTAATTGAAAATTATACCCAACAAACATATCACATACATTCCTATGAAATTTACCGCTAGCTTACGCATCGCATCATCATACTTGATCAAAACACCAGTGTATATATACACCGGCCTAGCTTCTCGGTTCAGAATTTTCAATATCCTTTCAGGATAAAAGAAACCATCGACAATTCCAGAGGAATACTTCCCTCGACTTCCTCAACATCGAAACCCAAAGGTTTCGATCCACGAAACAAGAGCAAAACCGAACAAGGCGAACATGGTCTAAACAGAGGTCTTACTCAAAGGTCAAACCATACATCGAGGTGAGTCAACCACGACCACATGGTTAAATCCTCGCACGTGCTACACCGCACAAAGAGACAAAACAAAAACAATCAACAAAGTCCAACAGACAAGCGATTTATACAACGCAAATTATTTCTAAGGGATACCAAATTTGTAAATTATAAGCCATGCAAGCATGCCATTCAACAAAACAACTCAATCATTCTTAAAGACAATTATTAAAACATGCTACAACAAGCTTGAATCTTTGTATCGAAATCATCTTGCAATAATATCATCCTTTAGGAAATACGCTACAAATTTTATTTTGAAATTTAAAAGTCAAATACAAAAACTTCCAAATTTTGTTGATCCCCACGGTTAAAACAAAATTACTTTCTGTAAAAGTCTCTTCTTATTAATCAATTGCTTTAAAACGGATACCCAAGTATCTCGAACCATAAATTCATCGAGCTAATCGAGTCATTTGAACTACCAAGCTCAACTCCTAAAGTTGGGTGACCCAAGTCGAACCCAATACAACTGTTTATAAAACATAATCAAAACATTTATAAATCTGAAAAACAATATGTGAATAAAATTTCCATCCTTTAAAAATTGAGAGCTCAACTTAATCTGACCGCTAAACGGTAATTTAAAACTCAAGTGAGAAATCTTTGATTTCAAACATCTATTCCGTAAATCCCAAAAATTTAAAATGATGACATACTACATCATGATAAAATAACTTCAATTTAAATTCTTAAAATGATGGCTCATCTCATAAAATATGATTTTAAAATCATCGCTTGTTAACACCAAGCCAAACATAATATTTCAAAATACAAAAAAAAAATCTTTTTACTGGTAACTCAACCAAAAATTCAAACTTTTTTTTTTGAATTTAAAACCAAACTTCTCTTATGATTCTGTGTCGAAGCACAAATCAGAATAAACAAATATTCTCATGAAAATTTTAAAACAACATGTGGTCAAACAATGTATGACTACCAAAACACATTTTAAAATTTAACCCAAAATCTCTTTAACAGAAAAACAGGGCTAACGTCCAACATACGATTACATTTAAAATCAACAATCGAGGCCAAAGCCAAGATGTACTTTAAAAATATGGAAAAGGCAATTCAACGCATCATGTAAAAATAGTTGTAACCATACCATATACTCAAAATTGTATCAGGCACAAACACCAAGGTTTGTCAAACAACATCATACCCAAGTATGAGTTTTAGAAAAATTTACCAACCTAAGATTTCCCGAGAAATCGAAAGCAATTATAATCACCCAAGTGAAGTAACATTAACATGATAAAACACAGCAAGTAACATCCAAGTGAACTAAATTATCAATCATAGCATCAATACTAAATAGAGACTGACAGACATCACCTATAGGATGTAGGCTGAAAGTTTGAAAACAAAAGATGACGTTTTAAAAGACAAGACACGAATCCTACTTCCGCAGTAGTTCCTAAGACACAACCATACTTAACAGAGTAAACACATAGCAAGCAAATGGCCTTGGTTTGAAACCAAAGCTCTGATACCAAGTTTGTCACGACCCATTTTCATGAATCGTGACCGGCGCTAGGGCATGGGTAATGTAGTACCAACACACGTAGCTAGCCTTTCTTATAACATACAATTTAATTAAACCTGCAGAAAACCAATGCTCGGGGGCAACCGAGACTTCAGCCTAAATCTAGCAGTTATAATATTCAATAATTAATATAACATGCTTATCCACTTCTGAGTCTAAAAAATAGGCATAACATAAATAATCCGAAATAATTATATAACATGCCAGAGCAATATAACTAGTCAGACCAATCCGACAAACAACTGTTATAATAATAAAGACGTCTAGTCAACTACTGCGGTCTAAGAATAAAACAGTTTTACAGTTTATTAAAATAAAAGAAACCTCCGAGGAAAAGTAAATGCGGAGATCACCAGACTCTCTCAGATCATAACCCTGGGGAAAATTGGGAAAACAACGGGGTCAGATATACTGAGATGAGTTTATACCACTATCTACATTTATTAAGTGGAAAACCTTTAAAACCGTTTAAAACATTTAAATACGATATTACGATTAATAGTTGGAACCCTAATCCACAATTCTAAATAATAAACATAATCCAACAGGTCTGGTCCCGAGAGCTGAGCTACACCGAGTTACCACTGACCACACTTATACCAGAGTCCCGAGAGCTGAGCTACACCGAGTTACTCTACTTGGTCCCGAGAGCTATGCTCACACCGAGTTACCACATTACCATAATTACCTTTCCCAGATCATTACCGGTGCGCACGCAGTCCTAATGATGCCCATTAGGTAGCATGTTCCAACTAGAAGCCATAATATAAAAACAGTTCGAAATATACGTACAGTATATATATATTTAATATTAAAATAATAATTTACTTAATAAAGCGGTAAATAGTAAGTACAAACTCACTGCTTGCTAATCCACGTGAAAACTCCTGGCAAGCAACCTAGACTCGGTTCGCCTCAAAAGCACGAACAATCGACGAGTCTAAATACAAATAAATAATTATTAAAATGAACCCTAACTCTAGAGAGTACTAGACACCACATAGGACTAGCACAAACAACAAGTCAAGGTAAAACCAACCAGAGTAAACACAATACTCAATTAATTAATAAACCACACAAGTCAAGTCTATTGAGTTCCCGCTTTAAAATCCATTTCATAAAATACTTTTTAAAACAATTGTTAAATAATGAACCAAGTAATCTCCAAATAGTGGGTTAGCCGAGTTACTGATAACTACCAAGCTAACCTCACATGTCAGGTGACCCAAGTCTAACCCGACCCAATCATTTTATCAAAATATAAACCATAGTTTATAATCCCAAGAATAATGATTTGATAAAATAATAAATTATAATTGAAAGCGGAACCCAATATCTTTAAACAAAAGTAACCATTAGTTACTAACAAAAACTTAACCACAATAAAGTTTAAGAAAACGTTTTATGCCAAAACGTAACTTTATCCAAAATGGCACATCAAGCCAATATTTTTCAAAACCCATAATTACCCAAGTAATTATGTGATTAAAGATTATAAAATAAAAATCGTATTCAGATTGAAATTATAAAAACCAATCTGATTAACATCAAAAAGAATATTATTTCCAAATTTAAACGATGCTAACACTTATCAAAAATTTGGCTAAACAAGCCAACAACATTACAAGCATGCTATAACACTTAAATGAATCCAATAAGGATTTCATAACACATTTAAATCATTTACTCAGAATGAACCAACAATCAAACCATATATCAATCGAATAACTATGGCATACATAACATAACCCGTGTACAAACAATCAAGAATCGATGGGCAACAATCTTGAACAATATCATCATGCCAAAGACATTACAAACAGCCCTAACATGTATTTCCAGCCACTATCAACATATTCAAACAGTAGGTAAGCAATGAAATAATCATACCAAGCAAGCTAGCACTTAACCTAGCAATTCAATTCATAATACCCAAGGTAAAATCCAATACAAACACTCTAAACCAAAGCTAACTATACATAATCAGTTATAAGCATGCCAAAACAGTAAATCAAATCATCACAACACCCAAGGTATAGGTTTAACCTTAAAACACAAGATTCGGCACTTACCGACGAAGATAAGCGGATAAAACATCACATGGATCCAAGAACGAGGCGAATCAGAATTGGTATGCTTAAGACCTCACACAACAATGGAAAACATGGATACATAAGCCCTAAAACGAATTGAACAAAGGAAATGTGAACATACTAAGGATAGAGTATGCGGATCACTTACCGGAGTCCAACAACAAAGGAATTGATGTACAAACTATCAAATCAGAGTGTTGTAATGTCAATGGGTCGGCTAGGGTTTATAAAATGAAGTGGGAAAAGTTTTAGATCAGATAAAGGGTCTATTTATAGGCCAAACAACAAATCTGACAGAGGGGCGCGATGGGAGGCGCGTTGCGAGGCGCGTTCGTCCCATCGCGCCTTCACTTAATGCTGAAATCGTATGGGGCGCGTTGCGAGGCGCGATGGCCCATCGCGCTCTCCAACGCGCCTCAATTTTTGATCCAACGGTCAACTTTGTCTTGGGAACAACATATCCAAACATGAACCTGATCCAACGGTTAAATTGGGAGATATGAATGTTTTCTCAAAACATGTCAGATTCAGAAGGTACAAGAATAAATCATCGATTATAAACCGAAAACAAATCAAATCGCCATCGAAAACTCACACGACACATGCGACATATACAAGATACAACTCAAACCGCAAACAAAGTGTTACACTTGCTAAGTTCACCATTAACAATCCGAAACTAAGTCGGAAACACAACAAAACCATGACGGAAAAACACGGGATATTACATCACCCCTCCTCTATCTTTGCCCACTCTCACATGTGTTTGAAACACACTCTCTTAAAAAAAATAGTATAAAGCCCAAAATAGTCCTTATTTTTCTTACAATTCTCCAAATTAGTATATGAAAAGTTTAAAATAAAAAAACAATTTTACATTTTAAAAAATTCATATATTAAAATAGATTTTTAAAAAACATATAGGAACTTTTGTATACTATTTTCATATCCTACCTTACTAAAAGTTCAGCCACCGCCGGCCACCCTATTTCACCGCCGGCCACCTCCCAAAACCCCCCAATCCTCCGGTCACCGTTCTCAGACGAGAACAGAGCCCTCTGTTCTCGTCCGAGAACAGTGGTACTGTTCTCAGATTTGAGAACAGAAGATATGTTCTCGTCTGAGAACAGTGGTACTGTTCTCAGATTTGAGAACAGAAGATCTGTTCTCGTCTGAGAACAGACGGATCTGTTCTCTTTTGAGAACAGAAAGTCCGTTCTCAAGACGAGAACGACTTTCTGTTCTCGTCTGAGAACAGAAGGTCCGTTCTCAGATTTGCGAACGGACCTTCTGTTCTCAAACGAGAACAATGGTACTGTTCTCGTCTGAGAACAGTCCATCTGTTATCAGACGAGAACAGTACCACTGTTCTCGTCTGAGAACACTGGCCGGCGGTAAATGGGTTTCAGAGGTGGCAGGCGGTGAGGGGGTTACGGAGGTGGCCGACGGCGAATTTGGTTGGCCGACGGAGGTCGGAATGGAGGCAAAATAATTAAAATTAATTAAATAATATTAAATTTAATTTAATAAGATTTAGTATTAAATTATGTTTGATTTTTATTAAATTAGGCCTAATTTGTATTAAATTAGACTTAATTTATATTAAATTTGGGTGGAATGGAGGGCTAAATTGATCCAGTTTTGATAATTGAGGGGGATGATTATCTCTCTCTTTACCTTGATTTGATACGTTTTTGCCTAGTTCAGGGGAAAAGTGATCCACTAATATGAACTTGGACTTTTTTGATACATCGTGCCAAGTTGAGGGGGTAAAATGATCTATTGTTCTTAATGAAATAAAGGCGACAGAATTTGAAGAAGGTCAAAAATACAAAGACAAGAGAACACTAAAGACTATATTAAGCATTTACGAGATCAACAATGAATTTCAGTTCAGATCTTACAAGTCGTGCAAAATTGAGTACATAACAATATGCAATGAGCCTGACTGTGAATGAAAATTGAGAGCGTCGAGAAATAAAAAGAATATGGAGTCGAACTAAGTTACCAAACAGCATGGAGATCAAAAGAAAGGGGATTAGAGCTCACGAGAGGACATCTGGCTGATTCATACCAATTACTTCCTTCTTATCTACACGCGCTGAAAACAACAAATCTCGGGTCTGCTGCTGAATTGGAAAGAAGAGAAGAAAGATTTTTGTATGTTTTCATATCGTTGAATGCATCAATTAAAGGATGGGGTTTTTGCAAGCCGATAATTGTAGGGGACGGTACATTCCCAAAAGCAGCTTATGGAGGGACTCTTCTGACGGCAGCAACTCAAGATGCAACACATAAAATTTTTTCTCTTGCATTTTGTGTGGTAGATACTGAAAATGATGCTTCGTGGGAGTGGTTTTTTTTAACAAACTTAGAGAAGCATTCGGCGTGAGGGAAGGAATGTGTATTATCTCGGATCGACATGACAATATTAACAAAGCAATTGAAAAGGTATCCCTGAAGCACATCATGGGATTTGTACCTACCATCTTTTCAAAAATGTTAAGGCAAAATATAGAAGAGCGAAAGGTGAAATCATAGAACAATTTTTTAGGGCAGCTAAAGCTTACACGCTTGAGCAGTTTGAAAAACACATGGCAGAACTTGACAAATTTGACCCCAAGATAAGGGAGTACCTCGGCGAAGTCGGTTTCAAAAAATGGACAACAGTCCATTCCACCAGCAATAGGTATTCAACAATGACTTCAAACATTGCAGAATCTTTAAATGCAACAAACATAGCTGCAAGAGAACTGCCCATAACGACGATGCTCGAATTTCTACGTTCGCTTGTGCAAAAGTGAACTCATGCAAATAGAAATTGTGCAAGATCATTAAAAACAGATATGATAAAAGTATCTGAGGAAATATTGAATGAAAGCTACATTCGATCTCTGAATTTGACGGTAAACCCATTTTAAAAAATACTGAGTTGTTGACATGCTGTTGATTTGCTGTTGATTTGTTGTTTATTTGGATGAGCAAAAATTGGTTTTCTAACTCAATTCTTTTTTGTCAGGTAAGCCTTGCAAATGACAATATATATACTGTCACTAAAACAAAAACTCACTTCTCGGTCAATTTGGACATAGAGATATGCTGTTGCAGAAGATTTCAAACAGATAAAATACCGTGCCCGCACGCAGTTGCTGTAATCAGGAAATACAACAAAGATCCTTTGTTCTATTGTTCCAAGTACTACATGAAGGAGAAGTACGTCAACACGTACAGTCACACTGTGTATCCAATGACGAATAAGTCAACATGGAATACACCTCAAGAAGTAAAAGATATAATCGTGCTGCCTCCAGAATCAAGAACAAAATCTGGGAGACCGAAGAAGAAACGCATATTGGCAGGACATGAAAAAAGGTCAAAGAATAAATGCACGGTTTGCAAGAAGATGGGTTACAGTAAAAAAACATGCAGAGGATGACTATAATTACAGACAAATTTATTTCTTTCAAATTCAATTACTGTGATTGAATTTCATATTTCTTTTTTTAAATAAAAATTAGAAATTTAACTGGAATTTTCAATTATATATTAATATCATGTTGATATTCTGTTGATATAGTGTTAATAGAAAGTTGATTTTCAAGCTTTTTAATAAAAAGTAAAATTAGTGTTAAACTGCTGTGTTGATAGCGTGATGACATTCTGTTGATTTGACTTCTATAAACTAATATTTCATTTTACGAATTTTTTGAATAAATAAGCATTCATTAAACAAACAAAAAACTAAACATAAAACCAAAAACAAGAGTTCCCAAATTAATAAAACCTAATTAGAAACATTATTCCTCCTCAGATCTCTTCGAAACTGGACGGTTCCTTCAACGTCACTTTTATAATCAGTTTTTGTCTTTCACCTCCCATAAGAAATCAAGCCTTGACAAAGTCGATTCCGGTACCTTTCCATTTCATCTCCCGAAAATGATGAAGTAATAGGCTTGCTATGAATTAGATACTCCACAAACAAACAAGTAAAATCCCCACAATCACTACAATGTTTAAAAAAAATTTAACAAATCGGAAAAGGTATTAAAATCAAATGAAAACATAGAGGATAACAGAATAGAAAAAGTTACCTCTTAACTTGAATTGGCACTTCAGCAACATTTTCATACGAGAAAGGAGAATATCTGCTGTCGAAACTAGAAGATAAGGTAAATGATACAGCGTTGTTCCTAGACGAATAGAAGTCCATTTGTTTCAAAAACACAGGAAGATAGTGCGTAAAAGCTCCTATCATTTTTGCTATATTTGCTTCAATATTTTCAGTCTTGTAGGAATTGTAGACATACACCTTGCATTCTTCGAAATTAACCCGCACGAGAAACCAATGATTCGGGTCTAAGATGATTAGGGGACATAGAAGGTCATTCACATCCAACCAACGCTTACCATATCGACAGACTCCTTCCAAATAGTATTTAAGAATGGAGTTTCCGGGCATAACTTTAAATTCAGCACAACCAGAAGCAACATACGAAAAATATTCTAAGACTAAAACCTGACTGAAAATGGAATCCGTAGTAGAAAACTTCATCTTGTGCTCAAACAGCAATTTAATCTTCTTCCTCAAGTAGTAAAAGACAATATCGATATGTTGTAACGTACAGAAAAAAGTACAAAAAAATAATAAACCAAAACAAATGTCAACATAAAATTAAAACAATTAAAAAACACTTACAAAAGTAGATAATTCTCCACCACAGATATTCAAAGTATGAAAAATAATTTGAAATTAAATCACCGCCAATATCAGAAGGAGGACTAATTACAGCATATTCCAGTAAGTGCTCTACAAAACATACAAAAAATAAAAACAGTCAACAATTTTTGATGCAAATCTATAAAATAAGAAATAAGAATAATAAAGTTATATTACAAAATTTTCTTATTTCATCCTTGCTCAATCCAGTTAAAAGTTTCCATGTCTCTAAATGCATCAGCTTCATTGTACTCAAGATCAAGCAAGGGACAAGAAGCTTCATTATAGGACAATGCAATCCGGTCTACAATAAATAAGGAAACAAAACCAACAAAAATAAAAAAAAACATATTGTAAATAGAAACATATAAAAATAACAAACAAAATATAGTTAATGAATGCTTGATATTATACTAATAATAGCTCATAATAATGATCAATTTCATGAAAAATAAATGTATACTTATGTTGACAAGATGTTGATATCATGTTAACTTAAATGATAACAACTGTTTCACAAATGTTTATTTCATGTTGATGCAGGATGATATCAACATCAACAAATTAATAAAAAGGACAATTTAACAAACACTTAAACTATTTCAATCCATCAAAAACACAAAATATATAAATATTTACCAGATTGACAAAGTCCTTCACTCGAAGAAGCAAGCTCACGGCTCCTACAAATAGACGCAACTTGTTCGTCCAACTGAGTTAACTGGGAATCCGTTAAAAATTTGTCTTGTCCCTTCAATTTTTTAATAAGTATAAACAGTTAAGAACAATAATATAATATCGTTTAAATTCAAAGAAAAACCACAAATACCTCATTCAAGTCCAAATTTGTATCAACATCAACCCCGAAAACATCGTCCGTAACTTGTTCAACCTTTCTTTAACCACCTTCCACTAATTTGTCTTTTTCTTTCTCATTAGCATTATCCAGAGCAGAAAGATCTTCAACCTTATTAAGCTCATTATCATTATTTTGATTATCCTCATCACTTTCCGACGAAGAATCACTTTTATGACCACGATCACCTTGATCATCCTTATCATCGACGCGCTAAAAACCCAAAACATATATCAACACAAAAATTTCAAAAATAAAGGAATGTATATAAACAAAATAAGGAAAATTAAAAACTGTACCTGAATAATTTCTGACTTTTCAATATAACGGTCCATTTTGGTGACCAAATCCTGCAAAACAGATTGTATTTCAATCATACCCTAATCAATGTCATCATGATAGGATTTAAGATCTTTCTTGATCTCAGACTGTTGAAGAATAACACTTTTGAGATGCTTTCCAAGATTCCCAACCCTCTTTGACAGACTGTTGATATGCTGTTGATTTTATGTTGATGTAGAAGCCAAAAGAAGAGTCACTCGCATCATTAACAGCAGAAAAATCGTCATCGTCAGCGGTCTGAACTTCCCGGATACTGCCCTTCTTCTTTTCAGAGGCAAAAAAGCCATTCAACATTAAAACCCTCTTCTCATCTGCAGAAGGGTTAATTCTTTCAAACTTAAGCTACATTTAAGAACATAAAAGAAAATCAACAAATATAAAAAAACAAAAAACAAAAAATAATCAAAATACAAATACTGTAAACAAAAGATACCTTTGATCCAAGATTATAAAAATTGCTTTCCAACTCGATCACGGTAGGAGTTTTCCTTGAAGTCCAATTCAAGCATCTTGTCACTTTGTAACCCACAAGCATGCATATCTTACCGTCAACACCAGGGAAACACTCGTAAAATAAATACTGCAAAATAATAGGAAACCTAAGCAATCTGCAATACCCTTCTTTTTTTGCCTTCTTCAAAAGGTCCTTGCTCTTCAAACACTTAAGGGTATAAAAAAAGATTTCTTTACCCCATGGGTTACAGTTATAGTCCTCTAAAGCTATTACCTCCAAATGATGACCCTCAACAAGATTAGAATCAAGCGCTGACAGAAAATAAATCTCCAATTCATACAAAAAAGCTATTTTGACAGCATCTTCATCCGACTGCCATCACTTCGACAGTAGACACTCTATCACACACTGCCTATTAACCTTCGACATACCAAAAAAGTACTTATCAACAAAAGCATTGTCTGAATCTTCAAAACCGACCTTCTGAATTTCACCGGTAAAATTTAGTTCGGTTAAAACTGCAAACTCTTCAATGCTGAATCTGACTTTAAACTCACCAACACCAAACCACCTCATTCTGTTTTGGATGAATGAGATGCATCGCTAACAGCGATTGCATAACCTGCCCTTGAACAACAAACATGGGGGCATGTCCAGAACAAATCAAAAACATGTTTGCTTGAACAATTCCAGCTGTCCTTCCGATAGATGGCTTCTCAACTGATCAGCAACATTATGCTTCAGACAATGGTCAATGCTTGTGGTAGGAATGTCTCCAAGTTTCCAACGAGGAGACCAAATCTATTGCAAAAAATAAAAAGCAAATAATTAAATAAACACTAATTTAAATCCTTAATCAATTTAACAAAATTAAAAATAAATTTTAATAACATACAATTAATATATACTAGACATGGAGAATGTTTTTAAATTTTTTCCTAATGAAAAAGACGTTAATAAAATACCACTGTCTTTCTAAATGGAGAAGCTCACAATGTCGGGCTATAGAGCCACTCCTTTAGCTTAGCTTCCATATCTTATGGCATGACCTCAAAATTGTCATATACATGCACAAGATGACCATAATAATAGCAAATGTTAGGCAACTGTTCCAATAAAAAATACACCCAAAGTTTGTTACCTTTCAAATTGCAAATCATAACACCTCTCTTCAGCGAGGCTGCTATATTCTATTGAAGTCTAATCCTCATAGGCTTTCCCCATATATTTATATTTTTAGCGTAAATTGATAGAATTATTCTAACTATTTCACCAATCTGAATAACATTGTTTATGATAGTTGTCTCAAGTTATTGTCTACAGTTTCATATATGATAGTTGTTCATCTCCCTTCAACTCAGTCATGAAGATAAGTTGACGATTGCAATTCCATAGTGCATCATGAAGAATCTTTCTTTTATCCCTCAGGTTCTTGAATTCATACACAAACATTATGAAGAGCTTTTGTATTAAATTGTTTACATGACAAAAAAACCTCCCAATAATACAATGTTTATATTTCTATAATTGAATCAAGTTTATTAGATGTATTAAGCTCAATATATCTTTATCTTTTTCGGTTAATAAAAACTTCCTCCACAACTTTTCCATTTTAGGTCAGAGATGGAAATAGACTCTTTAGAGTCTCAGTTGTTAGTTTGTTAGTTACGGAGACGTGTTTCGAACCCACAACCTCTTGATGCACTTAGAAGTGCCTTAGCCATCCAAATTAGGCCTGCATTGGCTAACTTTTCCGTTTCATTATCCATAATCAATGTAAAAAAGGTTTCAGCCTCTTACCACAGATCTGCCAAGAGTAACACCTCAAAGCTAACAATAATCTAACGACAAGAAAACCCTAAACCAACATAGTCTACCGATCAACCTTTCCCCGATTAAAAACAAAGAGAAAACCTACAACACAACCTAGAAAAGAAGGCGACGAAGATTGCGCAGAGAATTTCGGAAAATCCACAAAGGGAAGATATGAAAATGACCCAGTTAGAACCTAGCTATGCATTGAGAAGTTCATGAAAAAATCCTAGAAATATTTTCCGGCCCAAATTTTTTCGTTCAAGACTTAAGAGACATATTTATTTTTATGAAAGAAAATTACATTAGCTCTATCACATGAAATGATAGACAAAATTAAACAAAGCTTAGTTTTCAATGAAGAAATTTAAGATTTTCCAAATACATTATTATTATTATAATAAAAACTAGAGTTGTGATGTTTTTTATGATTCACGCTCTTCTTAATGTAAAAATACAATAAATCTGAGATGCATGTTCTTTTTTAAGATTGAACGTCCGCTTGTTACTAACTTTATAAATCTCCTACACAATAAAAAACCCAAATAAAATCGTGATTAGTGTTATTTATTTTTAATTTGTAATTTGGAATTTAATCCGCCGTTTGAGTTGTATAAAACAATAATTTTCATTTACATCCAACATAAAATTTCACCTAGATTATATAGCTATAGCCATATAATTTGTTTTGATAAAATGGTGATTTATAAAGCACAACCATAAGAATTGGAAGGCAAAAGATCCAAAATTCAATCAAATTGTTCTAACGGATATTAAACTCTGTAGATCATTAGAATTTTCTCAAATTACAGAAAGATCACTACAAAAACTTTTGTTACAAAATGGTCATTGAACTATACGTTTTATAACAAAAATATTTACGTTGTTATAAAAAGAACACTAAACTTTCCGTGAATTACAAAAATGTCATTGGATAATACCTTTTATTACAAAAAGGTCACTGAACTATGTTCTTTTTTGTAATTTTGGCTTGCCACGTAAGCAAAAATGTTGCGTTTTTGTTTAAAACGCAACGTTTTAGATGACTGAACCCTTTTGTAATAAAAGATATAGTCCAATGACTATTTTGTAACAAAAGTTTTTTTAGTGACCTTTCTGTAATTTGAGAAAAGCTTAGTGATCTATAGAGTTTAATATCCTTGTTCTAACAAAGCAGTCTAAACATATAAATACATCATTTCCAACAAAAGGAAAATTGAAGATGAAACCAAATCAGCCTCCATAAGTCGTTGTAGACACCTCTAGAAAGTGAAGCCCAAAAGCTGTAAAATTGCCCCCCAAGACGACAAAATGGTTGTATAAAAATTAAAATTCAATATTTTATAAAGAGCAAATTACTTTTAGATTCGTCCCCCTTCCGTAAAAATCAAATGATACGATCTCCCGTTAACGTTTTAGTCATTCCGATCAATTTTGTGTTAGTCAACTAGGTCAAAGGACTTAATTAAAAGAAATTAAAATTTAATTTAGTCTTTAAACTTACATGTTGGCTAATCACCTGTTAGACTACCGACCTTTCAATTTTTTTTTCAATAACACCATCACCTTGTGAAAACTTCAATAGCACTCTATTTCGCATTTTTACATTTCAATAGCACCCTAAATTTAAAAAAATAGATGATTTTATTATTATAAGGATTAAATTTTATAAAATAACTAAATGAAAGGACCATTTTATACCTTTTTCTAATTGAACAAATACAAAGACAACCCTTAACTTAAAATACATCCAAATAAACCCTCTTCTCCACTAATTTAAATAAAAAATTAAAAAAATATTAATTTCTACCCTACGTTTTTTTCCGGTATTTTCCTCACTCCGCCACCCAAAATCGTCCGCTTCTCCTTCATCGTCCTCCATGGGAGGACAAACAAATCTCGTCCTCCATGGGACAACGAGAACACCTCGTCCTCCATCCTCCCATAGAGGACGAGTTCTTGAGGAAGAACTTGAAAACAAGGAAGAACAGCTTGTTCTTCCTTAAGAACGAGTGTTCTTCCTCAAGAACATTGTTCTTCCTCAAATAAATATGGAGAATCGCGGCGGCGATGGGTTCGAAAAAGTCGGTAACGGATTCGAGGGAGGTGGCGATTGGTCGGAGTGTAATTATTTTAATTAAATAATTTTTTTATTATTTCATCTGTAAATATGGAGAAGATAGTTTTTTGTAGTATTTATAACATTAAATATTATTTAGAATATGTGGTAAATATAAAGGACTTATTTTGAATTTTATCCAATTGAAAATAGTTCAATTTAATGTTTTAGGGTGCTATTGAAACGTAAAAATGTGAAATGGAGTGCTATTGAAGTTTTTACTAGCTGAGTTGTTATTGAAAAAAATTGAAAGGTCGGTAGTTTTACAGGTGATTAGCCTTCATTTTTAATATGTTAAAACAAAATTATATTATTATAAAATTTAGTATATGACTTTAATTTAATCTTTTAACATTTATTTATGTTTTAAGTTTTTGAAAAAATATATGTTTTTAGTTTTTAGTTTTAAAATTGAATAAAGGAAGAAGATTAAAGAAATGAAATGAAAAATTCTAAATTTTATATCTTTAAGAGATTCAATCTTAATAAATATTGTAATTTGTTTAAATTTTTTTACATTTATCTTAAACATTTCAATCTTAATAAACAAAATGCTTAACAATTATTTTTTTAATTCTCTTCCTTTGGAATTTGTATCAGAAATAAGTTTACTAATTATATTAAATTTAGAATTTTAAGTCAATTATTTTTAGTTTAGTTGACTAAAATAAAATAAACAAATGGAAGGATTATAATATTAATATAAACAAAAGCGAAGGAACATGTCATTAATTTGATTTTCAACTAAAGATGATAAAAATGTGAATTTTGAAATATGTTGGAGTGAGAGTAATTTATTAATCTAAAATTCTTATGAAGTGAGAAAACCGGGTAATTGATTATGACCATCAATGAACTTTTCAGTTTTTTCATTTCAATCACTAAACTATTTTTTTTTTCGATCATTAAACTTTCATTTTTTTTCATTTAGTTTTTCCGGCCAAAAATGATTAGGTGTCAGCTGGAAATTAACACGTGCAACCGAATTTTGCTAGTTTCACTTTGAAATTTATCACATATACATAATTTCACTTTTAAAATGAGTTTTTAGGTTAAATTATGCATATATGGCAAGTTTTTTAAGCAAAAAAAAAAATTAATTCCGGTTGCCACCTAAGCATATTTGGCCGGAAAATATTAATATGAAAAAAAATTGAAAGTTCAATGATAAAAAAGAAAAAAATTAGTTTAGTTACTGAAATGAAAAAATTTAAGGATTGGGATTCTCTCAAGTTCATTTGAACTTGAGGGGGTCATGTTCATGATCTACACCGTTCATTATTTAATGAACGGTGTAAATTAATTTGATTAAAATTGTGCTTTTTTGATCTACACCGTTCATTTTGTAATGAATGGTGTAGATCGTGAACATGACCTCCTCAAGTTGAAAAATGAACTTGAGGGAATTCCAATCCAAAATTTAAACGTTCAATAGGATAAATTACCCGAAAAAACCAGAACAGTCTCATATTAGTTTTTTATCTTTAAAAGTGTGAGAGCATCTCCATTGCATGTTGTATTTTTTATGCTATTTTTAGCACAAAATAAGATAAAATGCTACATATAGCACATATTATTAAAATTTACTCCATTGCAAAATGCTAAACTAAATGCTAAATTTATAATTTTATAAGTGATTATCATTATTGATGGCAAATCTGTAAATAATTTAGATATAATAAAATTTAGCATATGCTAAACTTTCTAACAAATTTGGCACAAAGTTTAGCATATGCTAAATTTAGCACATGAAATAGAAGTGCAATGGAGATGTGTTTTTTATACTAAATGCTAAATTATAGCATTGTGAGGTATTTTGGCACTAGAGTGGAGATGCTCTGATATTGGAATTGGAACTTTATTTTGATATTTTTATAAACAAAAAAATAGTAAAAATAAAGGAAGAAATTAATCTTTGAAACTGATTCTCTACATGCATTTGCCTCCTCTGCCTGCACTTTGTCGTTGTTCTTGTGGTTCCAATGAAGACTCGTCACACAAAATATGGCATATGCACACTTTGGGTATCGATCACAGATTCTGCAACTGGATCCAACCCAATATCACCCTCACTCTCTACTATAAATTGACACCAATTCCATGCCCAATCTCACAACACAAACTCAACAATCATTTCTTGATTGCAACCAACAAAAAACAAACCCTCTTATAATTTCTTGTTCAAGAATCATCAACCCTATCATGTCTTCAAGCTATCAAGAATCAAGAAACTCGAGCTGTTCTTGGACAGCGAGAGAGAACAAACTGTTCGAGAGGGCACTCGCCTTGTACGACAGGGAGACGCCCGATAGATGGCATAACATAGCGAAAGCTGTTGGCGGAAAATCGGCTGAAGAAGTGAAACGACACTATGCAGTTCTTATTGAAGATGTTAAGCATATTGAGTCCGGTCGTGTTCCTTTTCCTAAGTATAAGTGATGCTTCAGGTAATGTCATATGGATAATTATACCTTCTTTCCTTGTCAATGGCCGTTCAACTGAGCTAAGTCATTTGCTACCTTTTCTTCCTCTATTAAATTATTGGTTCTTGTAATAAGGAATTTAGTTAAGTTGAATAAGATTTCGAGTTTGAATCTTATATATATTACATATTTCTTAAATTTATTAGTCTCGGAGCAAGGTCGATTTCTGGCCGCCGGTTGCATGCAGTGTTTTTCTTTTCTTTCCGATAATATTTTTGCTTTTCGTCGATTTTTTTTAGTTATATGTTGTTTTTCTATTTTTTTGCTCATATTTCTACATTTTTTTAGTTCCACCACTTATCGTACACATAATGATTTTAAAATTTTGGACTCCCTAACAAAAATATATACTATTTCTGCATTACTTAATTGAGATTCTTGATTTTCATGCATGTCGTCCACTAGCTAATTTTCTTTTTAGATAAAAGATATTTATTGGATGCAGAACATGTATAGGCCACAAGAATCAAGCATGAACTATAATTCAGATATTTAACTCTATTTGAACAAGATTCGCATGTTAAAAAGAAAAGAAAATCAGAGCAAATATTTCATGTTTTAATTGCTAACGGTTATAAGAAATTTGTTAGTAATAATGAAAATAATTATAGGGTTAAATTTCTATTAATTATTGCATGTCTTATGATCAGTAGAAAAATTATATCACGCAACCGTTGCGCCATGTCATTCGTACAACATGTCAATGATGCATTAGTCATGTGGAAAAAGTGATAATAAAAAAATTAAATGGTAATTAAAAAATTTCTTATGGCAAATGCTTATCGGTTTGACATGGCACAATTAATGTATGGGATAAAGACTCTCGTCAGTAAAAGTAAAAAAGGAGGCCCAAAGAAGAAAGAAAAAGTGATGGTACGTACCCACCACATATAGGGGTGTCCAAGCAAGGGCACAAGTCCTATATCAGTCAGATATTACATATG
Organism: Mercurialis annua; assembly: GCF_937616625.2. Lineage (NCBI taxonomy): Eukaryota > Viridiplantae > Streptophyta > Magnoliopsida > Malpighiales > Euphorbiaceae > Mercurialis > Mercurialis annua. The sequence continues at coordinate 46,670,339 of NC_065574.1, read as the reverse complement.
ATATGATGGTAACAATTACAAATTATTGCTCAGAGGATAGAAACAATTTGGTCCCTTTCTCAAGTTTGGACTCAACTTCGCCATATTTTAAAGGCCACATATTGTAAAAAGACCAAACTTTTTATAAAAATTTTATAAAAGTTGATCTTTCAATTTTGTCGATTTTGGCCAAAAACTGATTATTTGGTTTCACAAAAGTCCTGACCTTTCAATTTTGTCTTTTGGCCAAAAATGAATTATTTGTTTTCAAAAAAATCCTGATCTTTCAATATATGTGCATGTCACGTAGGCGTCACATAGGCAAATTGAAATCAAATTGAGAGTTGGCCACAATTGAAACCAAATAATATGTTTTTGGCCAAAATCGACAAAATTGAAAGATCGGAACTTTTGTGAAACTTTTATAAAAGGTTTGGCCTTTTTACAACATTTGGCATATTCTAAACTCAAAAGCTGCTTACAACCTTCAACCATAGCATGTCTCCATTAGGGTTTTACAAAAACGGAACTAAACCAAACAATCAAACTAAACTGAAAAGTGACATGTATCACAAAAAATTCTGTTTTTCAGTTTGATTTGATTTTTGAATGTAAAAATTTAAATTATACTTTGAATTCGAACCAAAATGAAATACCAAATCAAAAAAAGAAGTTGAAGCGACTAGTTTGGTTTGGTTCTGTTTGATTTTTTATCACTTTTAAAAAGGCCAACGCATTTAATGGACCCTCGTGTTAGCTTCGGTTTTTAATTTAAACCTTAATGAACTTTTTTTAAAGTTGGAGGTACTTAACGTTATAAAAACATTTCACATCGGATTCTCTAAATTTAAAATGATACATGTTAGTGGTTGTCTACTTTATCGCCAACATGCAAAAATTTAATTAAAAAGGTAGAGCTCTTCCAACTCAGCGTCCAGGTGGCCAAGAAAAAAATGAATAAGTGACTTCTTTGTTGGCTCTCCCCTCCTTCAACCCTAACCCTAATCCACCGTCCTTTAACCACCGTTCTCCGACCACCTTGCAGCCTTTACCTACCAAACAAATAATACCCCATCAAGCACTGGTTTATACTTTGAGAATTAACCGGGCTCTTGTAATTACCTTAATCTTCAGCATGCTTTTTTTGAAATTTGGAGTTACAGGTAGGGTTTCTTTGGCAAGAAAACGTAGCATCTGGAACAGTCATTTTGGATTCTTTAGACCTAATCCAGAGGAATTACGAATAGTTAAGGCTCGTTTGAGTATCGGGTACTATCGAATTTAGACTTTTTGATAAAAGATATATAAGTAGGGTTTGTCCTAACAATGGCTTGAAGGATAATAATCATCGCAACTCGTAATATATTGGACTATAAGTTCGGGTTGTCGAACCCACGAGGATGAGAGACTTGACGAGAATAAAAACCAACTTTGAAACACAATTTGTTTAACACACAAGCATTCAAATATGATTAAACAATTGACCGAGCACCAATTAAACAAGTAACCAATCAACTATTAATTAACTAATTGCTAAACTAAACGATCAATCAAACAACAACAAATTAACAAACGATTTGAACCAAGAATTAAAGACGCCTAGAGGATGCTAACTTATGCCAACGTGAATCCTAGGTAACCCGGGTCGACCATGACATTGGTTCGGGTCAAGCTATCCAAAAGCATCAACTCCGCTCCCTCGAATCTAAAGATGATAGAATCGTAATTTGATTAATATGTCAAAATCTAAATCGCTCTCGCGTAATTAAATTTTGCCAACACCAATTAAACAAAATTAAACGCAAACTTAACAACCTCCTAATTCCTAAACCGCTCTCGCGTGATTAAGTCCTAGGTTTGTTATTAACTAGGTCCGTCTAACTAATTAGCTCTCGTTCAATTAATTAAACCATAAACATAGATTAATAGATCAAGTTAATTTAAGCATTAAGCCTTAAATCACAACAAACCTTAATCAACTAATCAACCCAAATCAACTAATCAAAAAATCATTGAATTCATTAACAACCCCTAATCTAGGGGGTTTAGCTACTCATACTTAACATTAAACTAAAAGCTAAAGAACACATAGAAACCATAGTTAGAGAATACTTACTTAAGGAAATAAAACACCAAATGATATATCACATTAAGATAACTCTTGTTCATAATAAAAATAGCCTCAATGTTTAACAATGGTGAATCAACTAAAATGCTGGAAAATGTGAAGAAGAGGAAGGTGGTGGCTACACATTTACAACCCCAAAAACTCTAACTATAAACTACAACTAGGGAATAATTGTTGCGATAAAAGTGCATGCCCTAATAATAGATAAAGTTCCATATATAGGCAATACAAAAGAGGTACGAAGATATCCTAGTACAAGTTGGGTTTCGCTAAAAGTGGAAGTAGGTCTAAGTCTTGAATCTTTAAAAATTGAATCCTGAGAGCTATTTTAACCCTGGTCACGATCATGACATTCACTAAAAGTGAGAGTCACGATCGTGACATGCCTTGGAGGATTTCTCTCGGTACATTTTTATGCATGTTCAAGATCATGACACTTTGGATAAGTGAGTGTCATGATCGTGACATGAGTTAATTTTCTGCTGCAAAACCACTAACTTCAAGACTTTATAACTCAATGTAGAACCATACAAATGAGTTGGTTCGTGAACCTCTTGATAGATTAAGATGCATACTTTATTTCTTATGAAGAACACGAGCTCGTTAGAAGTCTCTAACCACTCCAAAATCGTTAAATAGTGCAGCAGGTTCAGATTCTCATGTATGCAAATGTGCTTTCGACGTCTCTAAGACATTGCCGCATCGTTTATTTGTCGATTCTTCCCACTTTTAAGCCAAATATGCTATGTAACACTCCAATTTCTTTGAAACACACACACATATGATAAAGAACACAAATACCTCGAAATATGCGATAAAATACACTAAAGAGCACAGTAAACACAATAGGATTAATTTATTCATATCACCTTCTATTCGTGATAGCAGGTCGTTCGTTCAAGTTTTCAAAGCTTGTCCAATTGTGTTTACTCCTACTGTGGGTTCCATTTTGGATTTCTCAGATTCCCTTATTGTCACAGTTAAGCATATTCGTTCCTTATTGCATGTTTAATCATATTTACAGATTAAAGGAGTGGATTTTGAATCAATGTCTTTTTTTGGGAGGCGCAAAATTGATTCTCAGATTTCAATTTATGGATCCAAGATTGGTTTTTGAATCCATCATGTTCCTTTCGTTGTTGGATATCTTTCTTTCGTTTAAACCTTTTAACAAATTTGCACTGAGTAAATGAAGGTTTATTTGGCTTAATATTGTTGGTATTCATATTTGTGCATGGGAGGAGGAGTTTTCATGCAAATAGGGAATTGTTTTCGTGCTTTTCTGTTGGTACATCAAATGGTTCTATTGAAAGAAAAGATGGACACTGATTATATTTTGATTTGTACAAGGATTGTATTAAAGAGTCAATTCATGTGTTGTTTATTGGAAAGGGATTTACTATTGGTGTACCATAATCAGATTTGCCTATAGTACTAAAGGAATGGGATGGTTTGGACTCTAATTCTTCTATTGATTCATCTAGTCAGAGGTATTTTTCATACCTAGATACGGTGGATAATGTTATTATGTTTTCTTTGAACTAAGACTATTGCTGCAGTTAATTCTCCTGCGTTTATACAAAAAAATTCAGCAATGTTCAAGCCGAGAAGTAGTCAGCTGGATTGGCTAATGGGGAAGCTCTGCATGTTCCAAGCCCATCAGGAGGTTGCACTCTAGAAGGTTTTGTGAGCTTTATTGAGTTGAGATGTAAACATAAACATATTGATACGAATGAGAATTTTTGCTCAACTCTTACTCTTCAAGGAAGTTCTGAATCTTCCTTCTCAAACATTGTTATTCATAACAGGAGCAAAATTAATTTTGCAGCTACAAACAAGCATTCAAAAGCAAGAAAGACGTGGAATACTGGTCTGCAACATGCTTTGTTTTCAGCGGATAATGAAGCTGTCATTTTGGATTTGCTTTCGCATAAAATTCAGTAGGACTTTACGAAGTCTGTTTGAATCAAATTTCTTCCAGGTTTTTTTAATCTTTTTGTTTCGAGTTCTTTTAATTTTATCTCTTGGAATTGTCGAGGGGGTCTTTCTTTTTGACTTAACTGGCAATATGACCCTACAACTTGTAAGCAATAGGCAATTAACACATAAATTAATTTTATGGAAAAATCAGTACACAAACTTGGTGATTATAGGCAATTATCCTCATTTTGAAAATTATCCCCTCAATTTCTAAGTTAATTGTCCCTTCAATGGCAATATTTCCCCTTAACTTGTAAGTTAATTTGCCAAAATGGGGATAATTTTCCATATTCACCAAGTTCGTGTACTGATTTTTCTACAAAGTTAATTTATGTGTTAATTTCCCATTGTTTCCAAGTTGAGGGGGCAAATTGCTACTTTAGTACTTTCTTTTTGTAGAAAACGAAGATTTGTTCATTCTTTGGTCCTATAAAATCATATTTTTGTGCTTGGTTTAATTGGAAACTAAAAAAATGAGTTTGGTATCAGGAGGTTATGGCCTAATACAGATTTTGACTTTGGATTTTCTTCATCCTAAGGAGTTTTTGGGGGTTTAGTTTTGATTTGTAATAAGCTTATTATTTCTCCTACTAGACTGGTTACTTCTTCAAGGTATATTAGTTTCAATTTTGCTTGGTCCTCTTCTAACATCCGGCTGATTTTGGTTTATTCGAGTTGTAACACCCTCTTAATTAAAACATTATTTACTCATAAAGTTATAATAAACCCAACAAATTCCATTTCATACATATCATGTTACGTCACAAAAGTTTTAGCTAAAAGTATATCCATACATTCATATAATCTCGCATAAAACACTAACTCTTAGTACAAACGTTTCATTTATCTATATTATATACGTAAACACTTCAAAATATGCACGTGCAATGAACTCTCCATCGGCCCACATGAAATGTATATTATATGAAAATGTCAACTCAATGCAAGTCTTTGTATCATGAAAAATAATGCAAAGGGGTGATCCTGTAACTCAATAGATGTATGTATACTAAACATACACATTCATAAGCATTCCAAGTAACTAAAATATAACTCAAGTGATGATCCATTCAACATAAGCAATAATCATAACCAATAGAGCTGTCTAATGGTCAATTCAAATCAAACATATTCACATAATTCCAATCAACATCAAGCTTATAAAAGGATATTCAATCATGCGCCTAATTCATATATTGACCTGAATCGCCATTCTAGGCAACCAACATACGTTATTGGCCCAAATCGCCCTTTAGGCAACCAATAACTCAATCTCACGTCGTTGGCCTGAATCGCCATTTAGGCAACCAACAATTATTCTCAATTCTCATTGAATATCCAAATATAAGCATGACATGATTCTCACAACCAACAAAACTCACATCAACATGTCAACCATGATTCATAAGAGCATTTACATCTCAAATCAAAACACACTTGCAATTGCAAAGAAATGTATATACTAAGTATAACACTATATATTCACTTACTCAATTTACCAAGTCTTAAAACCGTGAAATTCCAAAAAAAATTGTCGTATTACCTTCTGGTCTATATCTACCTATTCACATATACAATCTCAATTCATTCACACGATGTACTATATTGATAATTTACAAAAATAAACAAATTAGTAACCATAACCCCTTTTTCTAGGCAGATTATCTGTACTAACTTCATATAGGTACCAATCCTAACATAAACATTATTTATTCATAATATTCATATGAGTCTAGTTTTCTTTTCAATTGGAAGAACATCAATTGGACTAGTATTAGGAAAATTATGCTATTTAACACAACTAGGTTAAACTGTCTAAACAGAGTGTACAACTAAATGTTCTCTCCTTATACACCATCCAAATGACAGAATTGGTCTTTTGTCAAAACTAAATTTAACATCCTAAAAAATCCACAAAATCAAACATGGAATCATTTGGACTTGTATAACTCATTTTATCAATTTTACAAGTAGTTAATATTGCAGCTATAGTTCTACAGTCGACAGAACATATAGTCTATCTTAACAGTGATACACACTTCAATATAAACATCATTTTACAAAACCCTTTGGTGGAGTTATAGGTATATGAGTCTATAAAAGATACTAAAAAGAACAAACTCAATTAGATTATGCAAGGTTTTATGATACCTTATCAGGCTATATAGGCAGACATGGTAATAAAATGGCGTGTACTATTAGGCTATCATAAAGGCTTCAACTGATAAAACATAGCATGTTGCCATCAGAAGCAGAACCCCGCATTTCTTCTAGAAAACCTCCTAATTGTTCTAGAGCAACTAGAAAGAGATTCATTACCCAGAAACAATTCAGTTCAGATGTAGGATACCTATCCAAAACAATTGTAGACTGGCTATAGTTTCCAAAGAATCAAGAATAGTTAAATTTGAAGTTGTATAACTCGAATTATGATATAAACAAAAGAGATTAACTTTCAGATTTAAGCATAAAACAAAACATAGATTTAAAGTACCCTAACCTAATCAACCAAAACACTTTAGATTACTTACCAAATATCTTCTTGCTTGATTTACAACTTTAATTATAGTATAATTTCATCTTTTGGCAAATATTAGGTTTAGGTTTTCAAAATTTTCCATTCTCTCTTCTCTGTAGGTTTTGTGCTGATGAAGAAATGTAGTTAAGAGGTGATATTTAACTTATGTCAAAAGTTTCATCATACTAAAATAGAATTGGTTTAATATGATAGGAGTATTTTCTCAAGTCGTTTTTGCATCGGTTTACATGTTTTTTCATATGTTTTTAAGTGATTATATACCTTATTATGTGTGTTGGTAATTTCAAGTAAATAAAGCGTCTGTGAAGGCTTTTGGACCTAAAAAGCGAAATAGCGAAGGAATCATGAAGTTGGAAGTTTAAGTGAAGAATTGAAGCAACTCGAGGTTTTACCCTTGTCTCTATCGAGAAGGGTATAGAAAGCAAAAGAGAAACTGAACTTATCTCTTGTCTCGATCGTGAAGCATGTCTCAGGGAGCTTCTCGATCAAGACCAAGCTTCATAAAAAGTGCGAAGAGGAGCTTAAATTGCTTCTCGATTGAGAAGCATGTCTGAGGGTGCTTCTCGATTGAGACCTGAAGAAAATCAAAGAAACGAGATCATCTTGGGTTTTTGTGCTTGCTAGGCCCACTTCCTCTTTTGGCAAAACATTGGTGTATTTGGATGTTTTTACTTTCCTTTTTTGTAATGAGTATATAAGTCACTTTATATTTTAGGGTAAAACACACTTCATTTTAGAATCATATCCACTTTTAGTCTAGTTATATTCCTTTTGCTCTCTACTTTTGAATAGAAATTTATTGTTCTTGGTGTTCTTGAATATCATTCTCAGATTTTGAGTTATTATTCCTCCATTAATACAAGTCTCTCTTTATTATTCAAGCTTCTTTATTTATCAAGCTCCATTATTTGTTGAATGATTGTGAATCTCATCATTTCCTATTTAAGGTATTCTACTTTTACCCTTATAAATCTTAATAGTTATTGCTTATTTCTTATTGCTAGCATAATCATGGTTGGATAAACCCCCTTGTTTAGGGGTTTCTAATGCATGCTTGTTAGTTGATTAGGGTTAGTGATGATTGTTGTGTTTAATGCCTAGGTTGACTTGATCTCTTAACCTTTGGTTGGTACGGATCGTACACTGGTTTTCATATTTATAAACAATCGATAAAACAATATATGATACAATCAAATCATATAATATGCGATGCATTTAATAATAGTAGTTGTAATATGTCAAATAACTTTTACATAATAATACTCAAACTTAAAGTATAACTCACAATAATCGCTATCTACATAGGTAATAAAACAAATATATCGATCAATTATCCCCCGAATGTACTAACTGTCCGACCTTGTATATAATACAACATCAAAATTCGTTTAAATCATAAACCATAATCTTATAAAAAAACCTAAGTCTAAGGCTAACATGACATCGTGATTTCTTTGGTGTAAACACCTAAGTTGTTGTTTTACTTAACGACTCACTTGCAAAAACTTGTACCCTTAACCAATCATTTAATTTAAGTCCTTGTCTCAATAATTATAACATATTGACTTGACAAAGCTTTGTTAATCTTACGGTCCACCTTTTTATGCTCACTCGGAGAGTCCTTGATAGCTTTTCGAGATTAGGTCAGGTCAAAACCAAGTACACGGGTCAAGGGAGGGCGAAAGTGCTTCGTATGCACTTTCTGCCTGATGTGCGACCGCACAGTTGGCACAGTGCGTTCGCATAGCTATGCCGCATAGCTTAGATGTGCGCTCGCACAACCTGTTGTGCCCTGTTGTGCGTTCACACAGCAAGGCAGTGCTTTTGCACAGACCTAAAACTGAGGTTTCGGGCCATTTCCGACATGCTTTTGAGTCCGAAATATACACCCACAACGCTGAACACCCTAATTCCTTCAAATTACAACTTAAAACGTCAAAACCGACAAGATTTTGCCTAAACGATTCAATCGTATTGAACTTATACCAAATCAGCTCCAAAACTTCAAATTCACCATCATAATTCAACAATCTTACCTTGATTACAAGCCCTAGGAAGATGAAGGATTGATTTTCAGAAAGAACATTGTAAGAATCGTGCAATTCCGACAAGAACCAATCAAACCCTAAGCTTCACTATTTTCTTCTAAGTTTTTGAGATGCAAATTGCTCTCCCAATCTTTCATTTCCTTCATTCAAATGGTTTTGCTTTATATATGATGGACAATTTTCTTCTTTAATCCTTTTAATTCTTATCTTATACAATTAATCTATTTTCTTTTTCTTTTTAACATATCTTTTAACTAAGCGATCAATTATTCGCTTTAACTCAAACACATACATAGAACAAAGGATCACTTTACCCCCTGAACTTGACACAAAGTATCAAAAACGTCTAAATTAGCAAAACGGAATCACTTTTACCCTGAATTTATCAAATTTGGTACAGAAACACCCCTCCCCACTCTCACCTAGGAGAGTGAGAATCACTCCCCGATTTTTTATAGTGGTTTTTTTTTTCTAGATGGTTTTTAATGGCAAAAGGTTTAAAAAGATCCTAATCTTTGTTAACTCATTTTAAATTAATACTTAATAATTGAAAAAAAACAAATGAATCTTTTTTGTTTTAAAATTTACAAATCGAATTAATATTAATTAAAAATAAAGAGGACCATTTTATATATTTTATAAAAATAATCAAATTTTTTTAATTATATACTTTATTATTTTTCATAAAAAAAAATATTTTTTTAAGGAGGAGTTGCTGCTGCTCCGGTGAGGAGCAGCAGCTCCTCCTCGATGAGTTTGCCTGAGGCAAACCCATCGTCTGCAATGCATCTGGGTTCGTTCGCAAACCCAGATGAGTACTCTGGCAAACCTAGATGAGTAGTCATCTGGGTTCGCGAACCCAGATGAACACTCATCTGGGTTCGCCGAACCTAGATGAACAAAACTCATCTGGGTTCGCGAACCCATATGAACACTCATCTGGGTTCGCGAACCCAGATGAACACTATTGAAACAGACCTGACGGTGGGTCTGTTTTTCTTTAACAGGTTGGCCGGAAAATTTTCCGGCCAATCTGTTGAAGAGAAAGAAAAAAAAAATCAAACTTTTTTGAAAAAGTTCAAAAAGATCCCTGAAAATTTAGTTTGAATTAATTAGTATTTAAGTGTGATTAATTAAAGTTAATTACAATTTTATAAATCTTACTCTCCAATTAAGTGTCACGTCAGCATAAAGGGGGGTTTTTAAGCCGGTTTTGCCAAATTCAGGGTAAAAGTGATCCGGTTTTCTCAATTTGGACGTTTTTGATACTTTGTGCCAAGTTCGGGGGATAAAGTGATCATTTGTTCCATATTATTTATACTCAAATAAATAATACTACTTCATAAATAATAATTTCCGTCGATAAGCTTTTAATTACGATTCTCGAGTATTGAAATAATAATTGCCAATTCGAGACTTAAACTCTACTTTATAACATTTCTTACGATTTTCTTTAGTCACAATTTTCTTTATTTTATTGAATACTAATGTCCAAATTTCCTTATTAGAATATCAAAACTGACCTACTCGGATCATATTTAATTTAAGGGTTAATTACATATAAAATCACCACCTTTACACGAATTTTCAAAAATAACATGACCTTTAAAACGTGTCAATTCAGGGCATCACCTTTCATTTCTTTTCAAAAACAACATGGGTACGTTCTTTGATAAAATTTTGCTGACTTGGACAGCCGATGAAAGTGCCACGTGTCACGCCACGTCAGCAAAAATGCCACTAAAAATGTGCCCATGTTATTTTTGAAAAGAAATGAAAGGTGGTGCCCTGAATTGCCACGTTTTAAAGGTCGTGTTATTTTTACAATTTCGTGTAAAGGTGGTGATTTTATATGTAATTAACCCTTAATTTAATTACTCTGATAATCTTCTATTCTTGTCGCTCCAGTTGTTCAAAATGAGACATGTTGCCCACTATGGCAACCTCAAATTTACGGGGTATTACAGCCATTTAACTAAAGATCAGCATCTCTCAAAATAAATTGGTCATATTTTCCTTGTTCAATCTTTCTTCTCATATTCTCTGAATAAGGAACCTCAAATTGAGTTTCTTTAATTTTAGCTTTTATAAGGAATATTGATATACACTATGTTGAATAAAACGGAGATTTCCTTGTCCTTTCTTTCTTCTATGATTTTTACGTCTATGGCGATTATACCCAAGGGTTTGATTGGTGGTCCTCCGAATTCCGTGAGTGGGATGACAGTTTGTTTTAATTCTGCTATTGTTCTTCCAAGGACCTTTTAGGCTTTTTTGGTCACCAAGTTTATTGCACTTCCTTAATCAACTAAGATTTTTTCCACGTGCAAGTTTTCAATAATCATTGGCACCACCATAGCATCGTTATATGGGTCATTAATTCGTTTGAAAACTTCTGGTTAAACGTTATTGTTCAAGGGGATTTCTTTATGTCCTGCGTCTTTTTTTTTGTCTTTTTCTTGATGATAGTTGTTTGCTCCTCCTTTTATAATATATTTTTCTTGATGATGATCCTTTTATTTCTTGATCTTTTTTCCTCTGCACTCCATAAGGGTTTTTTCAAAGAGGCCTTTGTTTTTATTGTTAATTTTGTTTGCTGGATTTTCTTTCCTTTTTGCAATTATTAGGTCTGAGTTGTTCATTCTCGCCGGTTGTTTGTTCTTGGGGTCATTCCCGTTGGAGTCCATCTTTAATATTTTTTGTTTTGGTTCAGAAAAAGCTTCTTCAATTGAAGTTTTCGTTAAGCTTTTTCCACAAACAGGCACCAATTGATGGAGTTTGTCCTCTTCAAAGGGTTTTAACTTGCAAAACAGTTTAGGCTAATTGAATAGTAGTTGTTTGATTAGCTCTCTAATTCTTAAGTAAGTATTAAGTTTAAGGGAGTATCAATTGTAATTTGAATCTGCGCATAGGCAATACCGTAAGTCCTTTTATCATGAGCATGGAGGAATGCCTTATTGAGTCCAAAGAGAAAAGAGATTCCTACTCAGCATATGAATCCAAACAGAACAAAGATTCCTATTTGGTCGGTAAGCTTATTTAGGAATGTATCTCCTAAATAGGAATATATTTCTCGTTCTTTTAGAACATCTAAATCTTCTAGAATCTCCTTTATTATTGATAGTGTAGTTGAGTTCCATTTCGATTCTATATCTTGAATGTATGTGTCAGGGTACAATTGCTGAATCCTACATGATTCTGTCTTTTGCTTATCTGGGTGAATCCTTATGGATTCTTCTTCATGTGGATGAGCCTCATAGGACTTAGTCTTCCTTAACTTGAATATGGCTCTTTTAACTTGACCATTCTTTGGCAAGTTCTGAGGTCTGCCTTGATGGGAAAATCCTATAGGATTCGGCTCATAACGTCTATATAGAATTATGTTTCCATCAATTATGATTAATAATTTTATTGATTAATTATAGGACTTGATTACTCAAAACCCATCGACCACTGAACGTTTTTTCAATTACACCCGCACGTCGTAAAACAGCCAATTATACCTTGACCTACATGTTTGACTTTCAATTGTGTTCTAAATTGAAACTTTCAAACGGTTTAATTACTCTAAGGATGAAAATATTTAAAACAACAAAATTGCAGGGTGACTTTAAATTCTTTTTTATTTAAAATAATTCAAACAAGTTCTTCATCTTTAAAAACGTTCAAATAAGTCTTAAATGAAAAATTAATTTGATATATAATTAATTAATTTCTTAAATTTTATTTAAAAATAAAGAAATAAAAACCCAAAAAATTTCTAAAACTGCTTCTGACCCCACCACCGTCCTCTGATTTTACGAAATCGTCGCGGTTCACCGAAGAAGGAGCAGCTCCTTCTCCATCAGAAGAGAAGGAGCTGCTCTTTCACTGGTGAACGGCGGCAGGTTTGTAAGTCGGAGAATTTTTTCATAAATAAATATGTTTTGTGTAAAGGGTATATTTTTTAATGTATAGAACAGTTTTTTATTTTAAAAATTCGTTGATATAATATTGTTAGTAATGTGCACTATGTCAATCATGTTTGTCCATGTATTGACTATCTTTTGCAATTAATTAGATGGCACTTTTATTATCATTTTATTTTATGATTAAATTCTTAAATGATAATTCTTCTTAAGGTCATTAACTATGTGATTTGATAGTAAAACTCTTAGTATTAGTAAAGGATTATATTCAAACTAATTATAGTCTTAACAGAATATTAAAACTAGTATGATGTTAACTGGTGATTATGTTTTACTAATCATGTATATGAGTATTAAGTCAAATCATAGGTTCCATTTAAGAAATGAAGACTTAGATGACCTATCATGAGAATACTACATAGATCATTGTCATAAGTATCTTTCATTATAGTAATATTAAACCAATCATTTGACCTTGAAATCAACATGAATTTGTACATAGTTATTTCATATTTTGATACAATCTTATACTATCTTTAATAGGATAATGGAATAGATTATCATTGAAAATGAAAATAACTATGTGAGAAATGTGAGTGACTGAGAAAGAATTTGTCCCTCAATTATTTGAGTAAGATGTCTATGGGCCGCTTGAAAAGATAGACTGAAGGAAATGCATGGCCATGCTAAATGAATTGATAAAGAGTTATCATTTTCAGTCTATTTGGAATCAGAAAACTAATGAGAGAATATTATAAGGATGACAGTATTATGTCATATATTCAATCTGGATATCGTGAGACAAATGGATAAAAATGTTATATAAAGTTAATCGGATAATCGATATTCATATGGTTTGGGCAGTCATAATGTCTTGCTAGAGGCCACTTATGACATGTGGGCCGAAATAGAGATTTTAAGCCCACTGCAACTCTATATAAACCTACAAGGTCGCATTATTAAGAATAGACCCAAAACAATTATAGGTTGAAGAAGTCTAATAGAATAAAGTGATCAATAGATAATTATATATATATATATATATATATATATATATATATATATATATATATATATATGTGTGTGTGTGTGTGTGTGTGTGATTATCAAAAATGAATTTTTGATATACATAAACTCAACAGAGTTATCAAAAATGTAATGTTTGAATTTGATTGCAAAACATGTTTTTAAGTAAACTCTAATTGTGTTATTTTCCTATAAATACACTCTTATACCTATGGTTTTATGTATGTGTTTTTCGAAATAAAACATAAGACATAATCACTAAATATTATTCACAAATTCGTCATTGTTTTGTGAAGAAAAAGTGATAGCACACAAATATTTGGTTTGGCAAAGGTCTGTTTGTGTGAATATTTGTAGAGGACGCATTCTTTTGCAGACGTTTCTGATCCAAGATAAGGTATCACCAAAATGAACGAGGTTCCTCCTTCCTATATTGCTGTTTGAATTCGACATTTGAGTAAGTTTTATTTATACAATTGTGTGCCTCTTCGAATTACATAGATATTGTTTTGGATTTTTAATAAATTTTTAAAATTCCGTTTTGTTATGAATTTAGAAAATCCAATAAATATAAATTAAATTAAAAAGTGATTGGTATTTGTTGAATCTTATGAGGTAGAATGCTTGTTTGTACTATTTATAATGTTACTGTCTAATTACAATATAGGCTAAAAATGGCTAATTGGATTTTTTTTTAAGTCGAAAGAGATCAATTTAATATTTTAAAGTAAAATCAAAAGTCAAACATATAGGTCAAGATATAATTGCCTATTTTACAATGTTTGGATGCAATTGAAAAACAATTCAAAGGTCGATGATTTTTAAATAATTAAAACTCAATTATATTAATAATTAAATAATATAAAAAGTATATGTCGCTCACTCCATTTGTAGTTTTACATATAATATTTCTTTAGAAAATATATAGTATAGATAATTGTAAATATATTAAAAATATATAATATATTTCTGTAATTAAATTTGTATGTGTAGAATTTTGTAAGGTCAAACTCTCCCATGATATTTTGAGAAGGGATTTTTCCGTTCCACCATTTATAATCCCACTCCATAATTCATATAACTAGACTAATATAACACTCACTTGATTATTTATAAATATATGTAAAGTGTAAACAATACTTTTACAGTTATTTTTATTCTAGCAGTGGACACTGGACTTACTTTTTATTGGGGTTAAGGTAAAAAAATAATTCTAATATTTACTCCGTGACTCAAATGGCCTTTTAATATTTTTCGAGTTTCAAATATAATCCTAGCATTATCAAATTAAAATAAATATACCCTTTATTTAACGGTAGCGTATTTAAATGTTAACTCGACTGATATAGCATACAATATTAACTGTTGCCTTAATGTTTTTCAAGTTTAAAAAATAATCCTAATGTTAACAAAGTGGAACAAATATAACCATAACATTATTAAAATGGACAAATATACCCTCCGTCTAACATTAGAATGATTTTTGTATCTTATCCCTTTTAATTTCTAACTAGTCAAATATAAATAATTTTCATTATACATGTTATTTCTCTTTTATTTTTTATTGTTTTTATCGTAATTTATTTTGTTTTTTAAGAAATTTAAACATCACTATTTAGAATTTATTAATTTACATTTTTATATGAAAAAATTTAAAGAATAATAATACTTCATATAATATTTTATAAAATGATACGATTAATCTCTATTCTATCTCTGAATAAATGGTAATAGAATATTATAATATTTTATCTAAATTATACTTCGCTTTGGTAATTAACATCATTATAATAATTTAAGTTGAAACTTAGAAGAACAAGAGTATTGTAAATTGATTCTACTGTTAATTTAATTGAAATAATACTTGATTAGTTATTAAATAAAAAATCAATTCAATTTTAAATATAGATTATATAGATACAATATCATTTTAGAAAAAAAAACAAATAAAATAAATAAATAATCTTTTATGTGGATTAAATATTTATATTGCAGAAGAAATTTAATTGATAATGTCATGAAAATTATAGTAAAAAATGTTTAGTATAAAAGTATAGATATTAACTAAGTAATTTTTTTAGTAATTTTATATTTAAAGAAACTTATTTAGTGCGTCAACGAATTTAAAAGAAAAGATCACAATATGAACTTAAAACTTAAAAGTTTAATTAAGGACAAATAAGTCTAATAGCTTTGATATGGACTGTGGCTATTAAAAATTAGATTGGAAAAATAAGTCTAATTAGATTTTGGGCTTTTTACATAAACATATATCTTTTGTAAATATATAACTTTTATACGGGTCACAGTTTTCAATATGAAAACTACCATGAACGCTGAAAATTATTACTTTTTTACGGACAACTGCTCCAAGTCAGAACCTCATAAACCAAATAATTTCCTCTCTCTTCAAATTTCTCTCTCATTTCTCTCTCTCAACTCACCTTTTGTTCTTCGCACCAATCCGCCTCTGTCGTTCCATTTTCATCGTTTCTCTTCCATTGTCAACCTCCGCCGTTCCGTCTTCGTCTCGCTGTCATCTTTCTTTTATCATTTTAATTTCAGATCTGGAATTTTTTGTTAATTTTTTCATTTTCGGATCTGTAATTTGTTAATTTTTTTACTGTTTTTTCACCATTAAACATGTATAAAGAGTATCTTTAAAGAATTTAATACTCATTTCATGTTATGTAGAATAATTTTGCGATTTTATGGAATAAAATTCTGTTATTTCTGCATTTTTCTTGTGTTTCTGCGTTTTTTTATATTCTGCAGAACGATTTGTTGATGATGATTGATTGCTGAATTATTGTAATGTCACAGTGTTGTAGATTTTATGTTGATTTTGTGTTGATATTATGTTGATATCAACTGTTTTTTTTATTTTAACTTTGGCAAATAAGATAATATTGTCTGTGAAATAAACAAAAAAATTAAATTAAATTAAACTGAGACTAGATAATGATATGATAGTATCGGGGAAGAAGACAAATAATGAAGTTGAATTATTATAATGTTACAGTGTTGACATTGTGTTGATTTTCGGTTGATATTTTGTTGATTTTAGTATTGGTGAAGAAGAAAATAATAATATGCAATGTTACAATGTTGATCTTATGTTTAAATTGTGTTGATATTATGTTAATATTTAGTTGATTTTATCATTAACGAAAAAGAACACATTATATGTGAAATAAAATAAAAGAAATTAAAAAAGTATTAAAAAAATAGAAATTAGTGTAAAAGAAGATTGAAAAATTTAAATTAGTTAGTTTATTACATATGTTGATTTCGTGTTGATTTCATATTGATATTAAAACTGGCGAAAAACATCAACAGTAAAAAAAAGTCAAAATCCAAAAAAAATCCAAAAAATCAAAAAAATTAAAAAAAATTAAAATTAAAATATGTGATAAATATTAAATGTAGGAATATAATGGTGAAAAAAAATCAAAAATGATGAAAAAAATGTTGGAAAATGAGAGTTAATCTAAAAAGTAAAGTTTTTTTCAAAAAGTAGTATAAAAGAAAAGAAAGTTGGTATGAAATGTAAAGATTTAGAAAGGATGGTAAAAAAGTAAATGCTGGAGAAAAAACAGTATTTTATATAAAAAGCCCTTAGATTTTTGTAACTATTTACTTGTTTATTGTATATATGAAAACAGCTTTTTAGAAAAAGAAATTATCCTTTTGTAAAAAACTTAGCTGGGCTATAATCTGCCACATTTTGGATTGGCTCACTTGGCTATGCTACTTCTAAATGTAACAGCCCAGTACTGAAGCATTAGGCACAAGTTCAGTTGTCAGATTCTTGGGCTAAACTGAGCCAATACCATTGCTCAAAGAAAAGAGAAATTTACCTGGTACATTCTTTTTTTTGTCAATTCTTTATAAAAATGCTTACTCATATGTTACTTTATCAAGCGTGCGCTTTTTCCCATGTTTCTTTTGCAAGAATACGTGATTTCCTTTCCCTGCACTTGGCTTAATGTCCACTTGGACCTGATGTCTAGTGATAAATGAGACCTAAACTAATTAATTAGATTTAATGAAAAAATAAATGTCCTTTATAATTAAAATGTTATCATTGTACAAATGTCTTTTATAATTAGAATATTTAATATATTTTTATTTAATTTTTTTAATTTAGATTTTTGTTATCTAATTTTTAACATTAATCTTTAATAATTTTTTAAAATAAAAAAATGTCATAATTTTTTTATAAGTTGACACAACATAATTTGATTTAATCTTATTGAGATATTTTTTTATGTATTTTAAACACTTGTCATTTAAAATAAACACTTGACATTTTAATTGTTTAATTATTTGAATTAACTTTTTGAAATGAATTTTATTTATAAAAGTCTAAATATTATTATTTTTCATAAACGATCATTTCATTTTTGACATTATCCTTTATTATGAAACACTTGTTATTTTAATTTATTAATTTTTTTTATTTAATTTCTTTTTTTACTTAGACTTTTTCATAAATAATTGTCATTCAATTTTAGTTAATTGTCTTTTTGATTCTAAAATATTTTTTATTTTAATTAATTATTTAAAATAATAATAATAGTATTATTTTAATTATAAGAGTTTATGTAATTTACAATTAATCATGTATATAGACATTCATTATTGTTCTCTTTAGTTAGTTTTTTTTTCCTTTATATATATATATATATATATATATATATATATATATATATATATATATATATATATATTGATATTTTTCCATACCAATGATTAAAAGAATTTAGAAAAATTTTAAAAAAACTATAATATATTTCAAAAGAAACAATTTGTAAGATGTAATTTTAGGAAAAAAAAAGAAAAAAATAATATATGTTTACATTTCTCACTTCAGTTTTTATTGCTCGATAGTTGATTTGTGTTGCTCATTAGTTGCTTATTTGTTTCTCATGAGTTTCTATTTGATTGCTTTTGAGTTGCTTGTCGGTTGCTCTCGTTTGGGGTTGCTCATTTGTTGTCGTTTGGTTGCTTGTTAGTTGCTTTTTGATTACTCGTTGATTTTTCTTTATATAAAAAATTTTCTCAATTACTTGTTGTTTATGGTCCTATTCAATAATTGACTCTTTTATGCTGTTTGACGCCCCAAGAGAAATCAATATGTTCTAAATGCTGGAGAAGCATTAGCTATGATTCAGAGAGTTAAAAAAAAATACATATTAGATAGAGTAGAATTTTCATCTTCTACCTTCATAAAAATACAATTATAATTCTCAAATAAAAAAATTCTTAAAACTATAAACTAAAATTGCCTGAATTTCTAACATTAACATTTTATTAAATATTGTGTCAATTATGTTTATTTTTCTCTATTTCTCAATCCATTCTCCATTTTTATTATTATCCTTCATTTCTCAACTTTTTTTTGTGGATTATTTCCATATTCTTTAATTAATTCATGAAATACTGATAAATTAAAAATAAATATTAGAGATTAACGAAAAATTAAGAACAAAAAATTGAAATAAAAGTTTCAGCTTAAAAAATTGATTTTTAATTTAGAGAGATCAACCAAGAATTAAATCAGTAAATCAAACATTTTAAATCAAATGGAAGATTAACATTCTGACTATATTAGCTAAAATATCAAAAAATTTAACAAATATACTAGCAACATTAGGTGGTGGAGATAAAAGCGATATTAGATAAAAAGAATTAATTACTAAATATTTTTATTATATTGATAATTAATTTATATAAATTTAATTATTTTTAATAATAGGCGGTGGAGAAATTTTATTCTTAAATGTTAAGTGCAACAAAAAATTATTTTGCTCCATGGTCCAGAGATTAGACAAACTGTTTTATCTTTATTAAAAGAAAGGGTACATTTGAATATATAAAGGAGTAAAGAACGTATATTTGCACATTTTTGTTTGAGAGAGTATAAATGCTAACCCATAGCCCAAATCAAGTATATGTGAAGAAAGCCCCAAAGAAAAAAGCTGAGAAATTTACAAGTTTACCTAAATTAAAATAAAAAACTAAAATTATATACAGCAACGCGGAAAAATTATAACAATTACTTCAGCTTTTTTTAATTTTATATTATTACTCCACATGTTCAAAGTTAGTGATTCTACTTCAATATATAAAACACATTATCTGACATTCCTTTCTTTTTTTGTCCCTTTTATCTCGGTATCTTTCTTTTCATGTCTCATTTTTTTTTTTCTCTTTTCTCTTTTTATTTTTTTTCTTTTTATTTCTTTCTTCTATTTTTTTTCCTGTTTTTCTTCTCTTTCATTTTTTCAAACAATATCATGTTCAACCTCCTAAATTGATTTTAAAAATTTACAATCAATTTTAAATTTATTGATTTTTTATCTCACAAATTAATCATTTTTTCTATGTCAGATCTGAATCTAAAAAGACAACAATAAAAAAAAGATATACATTAAAAAATAGTTTTTTTTTCCAAATTACAACTAATTATAAAATAATTATTTTAGTTTCAGATAAAAATCAACAAAAAAACGATCTGCAAAAAACTATTTTCCATGACCTTATCATAATATTATAATAGCCTTATTATGCATAATTATTTTACCTATTTTATCATAATATTATTTTTATCATAACTATATCATAATATTATTATAATTTTATCAACCTTATGATAATTTTTGCATAAACTTATATTATGTAGTTTATGCATAGTTAGATTACAGTTTTATAATAGTATCATAATATTATCACCTTATCATATGATTATCATAGCTTCATCTTAGCATGTGATTACCAATGTATCATATTGCATTGTCATCTTATTATCATGTCATTATCAGTATCATATGTAGCAGATTACTATATGATAATGTGATGATACTGCTGGATAATATTAGACAAAATCACAGTATCACATTATCATATGATTATCACAGTATTACATTATCATATGATTATCACAGTTTCACCTTATCATGTGATTTTCAATGTATCATATTGCATTGTCATCTTATTATCATGTTATTATTAGTACCGTATGTAGCAGATTTTTATATGATAATATTATGATAATCTTATCATACTATTATAATACTGCTAGCATGATATTATCACAACGTTATCATAATATACTTTATTATAATAATGTCATAAAATATTATCATGACGTACTTTATATATCATAATATTATCATACTATTATCATAACCTTATCAAAATATACTTTATCATAACAGTATCATAAAAAATTATCATAACATTATCATGATGTACTTTATGATAACTATATCGTAACCTTTTATCATAAACTTATCATATTATTATCATAACATTATCACAATATACTTTATCATAACAATATCAAAAAATATTATCATAATATTACCATGACGTACTTTATCATAACTTTATCATATTACTATCATAACTTTATAATATTATGGTATTGATATGATAACGTTATGATACAATTATTCTAATGTTAATGATACTGAAATGATAATCAAGTATTTTTCTTGACAGAAAATCATTTTTCTCTGCAGTATTATGATATTGATATTATAAGGTCATAGTGATAACAAATGATAACCAGTTGCTGTTTTTTGCTGAAAATCGTTTTTTCTGCAGAAAATTGCAGAAAATCGTTTTTCCATCATAAAATTGTTTTTAATGCAGATTTTTAGATCTTAAACTAAAAAAATTTAAGAACAATTTTTTAAATCTGAGAATTAAAATAAATCGTAATAATCACCACGAATTAAAAAAAATCGCTAAAATGTGGAAGAACGGCGGAGTGAGGATGAAACGAAGGCGGGGTGAAGGCGGAGCAACGGCGGAGTAATGGCGGATCGTTGAAAGGAACGGTGGCAGCGATAAAGAAGAAAAAAATAAATGAAGAAGAAGAAGAAAAAAAATAGAGAAGAAAAATATGGAAGAGAAGAAGAAGAAAGAGAAAAAGAGACATAGAAGAAAATCTGAAAAAAAAGGGAGATACTTATGTGAGAGTAAAAAAAATGCTTAGAGTAAAAAATAATAGAAAATAAGTATTATTATAGTAAAAAAAAAGGCTATAGAGCAAAAAAATAAAAGTGTTAAAAATTTGAGGTATTTTTTCTATTTTTTCTTGTTAAGATATAATTTATTATTATTTTAAAAATAGAGTGTTTTTTACTAATTTTTTAAAAAAGGAAATACACTCAGATTTACATAAGTGTGGAATGATTATTTGGTGTTCATGGTGTATAGTTTGGTTTCTTAATAGAAAAAAATATTATCATACTATTAGACATATAAAGCGTTATGATGGTGGTAATACTATTCCAAATATTATTGATTTAATAAAAAAATAACAAAAAATTAGTTATAAGGATTTTTTTTCTCAAATACCCACTTATTTAAACATTTATATTTATTGTCTTTTTTCTATTTACCTTGAACGAATCATCTTTCTAATTTATTTCATAATTTAACCTTTTTCAAATACAAATGTATATTTCCTCAATTTTCCCACTTCCATTCTCCTCTCCCTTCATCTTCATCCAGATCTGCCTTTTCTCTTAACCTTAATAATTTTCAGATCGGAAAATCTTATCACTAGCGTCAATTTGACAATAACCTGGCTTTAGAGAGGGTTTATGCTCCAATTACGAATTGACGTTTGGCTTCTGCTCCAGCTCAGCCGCTATTTGTGTATATCGCAAATTGCACCGGAGATGTGGCTGAATATCACCTATCCTTAACTTCAATTGTAATTTTACAAGCAATAGAGTAATGTTCATTAGGTTTCCTTTTTTGGGCAATCCTTTATGGTTTTTATTTTTTAAATATTGATTTACGTTTTTTAAAAGTTCTCTTGTGGCCTGAATAACTCTAGGTTAACTTTGTAATTTATGATCTCATGTAGTTTATGCCAAGTGTGAAGAATATCAGTTTTAAGAAGATAAAATTGTAATCTTCATTATGAGCTGAACTAACTCAGCAAGAGTTTATATACAACTGATAGAAAAAATAACTGCTACCTATAGTTGTTGACAGCTCATCTATCCACACTTAACATGTGTGTTTTACAACTAACCAATAACAGAAAACCACATATGCAACTAACAAAGCTAAGATTAAATAACAAAGCTATATCTTCTACATTCCCCCCTCAAGTTGGATCTGGTAAGGCCAAAAGATGCAACTTGGACAAGAGAATTTGATGAGGAGCAGCACCAAGGGATTTAGTCAAAACATCAGCCAACTGTGATTTGGATGGAACAAACTGAGGAACTAAGAACCCTTTCTTGTAATGTTCCCTAACCAGATGACAATCAATGTCCAAACGTTTGGTTCTCTCATGGAAAACAGGATTCCGAGCAATGTGTATAGCAGCCTTGTTGTCACAGTGTAATGGAATAGGAAGAGGAAAAGCAGTGTGAAGATCTTTAAGAACATAACTTAGCCAAAGAAGTTCACAGGTAGTAGATGCCATAGATCTATATTCTGCTTCTGCAGAGGAACGAGAAACTGTGACTTGTTTCTTGCTCTTCCAAGAAATGAGAGCTGAACCAAGGAAAATACAATATCCAGTGACTGATTTGCGTGTATCAGGACAACCAGCCCAGTCAGAGTCACTATATGCATGAAGAGAAAAGTCATTTGTAGCAGAATAGAATAATCCAAGAGATGGACTATGTTTGAGGTATCGAAGAACATATAGAGCTGCTGTCCAGTGAGAGTCTCTAGGGGAACTGATGAACTGGCTGAGCAGATTAACTGAAAAGCTAATGTCAGGACGAGTAATGTTCACATAAAGAAGACGACCAATTAGTCTGCGATATTGGTCAGGATCTTCAAGTAAATCACCATCAGTAGCAGATAGCTTCAAATTAGCAGGCAAAGGGAAAACAGAGGGCTTTGCTGTTGTGTAGCCTGAATCAGCTAAAATATCAAGTACATATCTTCGCTGATTGAGATAAATCCCAGTAGAATCACGATGGACTTCAAGTCCAAGGAAAAATTTTAGAGGACCAAGATCTTTAATAGTAAACTGATCATCAAGAAATTTCTTAACTTGAGAAATCACCAACTGGTTATCACTTGCAAGAAGGACATCATCTACGTAGACAAGTAGAACAGTGAAATGACCATCTTGTAGTCTGGTAAAGAGACAATTATCATGAACAGATTGTGTAAAACCAATACTAAGCAGAGAATTGGTAAATGTGATATTCCATTGGCGAGAAGCTTGTTTAAGACCATAAAGAGATTTAATAAGCTTACAAACTTCATTAGACTTAGCCTTTGTATAACCTTGAGGTGGTGTCATATATACTTCCTCCTCTAAAGTTCCATGCAAAAATGCATTATTAACATCCAACTGTTCCAAAAACCAGTTATGTGCAGCTGCCAAAGCAATTAAAAGCCTAACAGTTACTAACTTAACAACTGGGGAAAAACGCTCTTTATAATCAAGTCCTTCTACCTGATTACATCCCTTTGCTACAAGCCTAGCTTTAAGCCTTTCAACACTACCATCAGGGTTGTGTTTCACTTTATAGACCCATTTGGATCCTATGGCAGTTTTTCCTGTGGGTAAAGAAGTAAGAACCCAAGTCTTATTTCTTTCTAAGGCATTCAACTCAGTATGCATGGCATCAACCCATCTTAAATCCTTACTAGCTTGATTATAAGAAAATGGTTCATGAACAATTAAAGAGGAGCTTGACTGATCATTAGTCTTAGGTTTAGTAAGCAAAGAAAAACCAGCTAGAGGATAGTGAGGTTTTGTTTTTGTTAAGGGTGGCACATCATAATCTTTGAACCAAACAGGTGGATTATGTTGTCTGGAAGTTTTTCTGATTTGTGGAGGTGTGGGAAAAGGACTATTTGGACTTGGATATGGGATTTCAGTAAAAGATTGTGAACTAGAATTATCTTCATTTTGAAGATTTAGGACATTACGCTGGACAGGAGAGTGAGAATTATCATCAGAAGAAGAAATTGGAAGTGGAATATCAGAAGAGTTAGAGAAAGAAGAGTTGTGAAAAGGGAATATATGTTCAAAAAATCTAACATCTCGGCTAACAAAGTACTTATGATTTTCCAGATTCATAAGTCTGTACCCCTTCTGTATAGAAGAATAGCCTAAAAAAATGGATTTGATACTTCTGCTATCAAACTTGTCTTTAAAAGGAATGTTATTGACAGCAAAACATAGACATCCAAAGACTTTGAGTAAAGAGTAATCTGGTGATTTAGAATAGAAAAGTTCATAAGGAGATTTCCAGTTAAGTAACTTCATAGGTAGACTGTTAATCAGATAAGTAGCAGTAAGCAGACAATCTGCCCAGAAATGTTTAGGTAAGTTTGCTTGAATTCTAAGAGCTCTAGCTACTTCAAGAAGATGTTTGTGTTTTCTTTCTACAACACCATTTTGTTGTGGTGTGTAAGGACATGTAAGATGATGGATAATTCCATTTTCTCGAAGATAAGAAGAGATAGATTGATTGGTGAATTCAAGTCCATTATCTGTCCTAACAACTTTGACTTGTGCTTGGTATTGGGTATGAATCATTTTTAGAAAATGAAGAAAGGTGGATGAACAGTCTAGTTTTTGTTTTAAAAGAAATGTCCATGTGACTCTTGTACTATCATCAACAATAGTCAGAAAGTAATGAAACCCTTGAAAAGAAGGTACTTTATATGGTCCCCATAAATCCACATGTAGTAATTCAAAAGCTGATTTGCTTTTGATTTCAGAGTAAGAAAAGGGGTATCTGTGTTGTTTGGCTTGAGGACAAATTTCACAAGAGTTAATTTTCTCTTTATTAATGTGTAAAGATGGGATATGAGACAAGACTGGTGGACTAAGATGTCCTAATCTGGCATGCCAAAGAGAGTAATCAGATAGGTTTTGTTGAGCATTTAGAGCAGGAATAGGAACATCAAAAAAACTCTCTTTATTAGATTGAATGAAAGATACAGAATGATTATCAACAATTTGAGATGACAAATCTGTAAGAAAACTATTTGAATCAAGTTTATACAAGCCTGCTACTTGATGTCCTTTTGCTATTATAGCATCAGTCCTCTGGTCCCGTATCAGACAATATTTGGAATAGAAAGTTACTTTAAGATTGTTTGTATGCACTAATTTACTAACAGAGAGTAAATTATATTTGAAATTTGGTACATAAAGAACATCTTTAAGTATAAGGTTTTGATTTAAAGGTATATTTCCAGTATGATGTACTGAATGTATAAAACCATTTGGTAAGCAAACATGGATGGGGTTAGGTAGGATAATTTTGGTTTTAAGAAGTTGAGGGCTATAAGTCATATGATCAGAAGCTCCTGTATCAATTATCCAACAATCATTTTCACATATTCCAAAACTATTAAGAGCATGAGATGAGATAATACCTGCAAAAGCATAAGTTTCTCCATGTTTCCTTTCTACAATGCCAGCAAAATTTCCACCAGAGCCTGATCCATTCTCCATCATTGACTTTCCTTTGAGAAATTTTAGCATCCCTGTCAAACTGTTACTCATTTGTTCAAAGTTATCAAAAGAACTCTGATTACCCCAGCATTCTCCTTCATTATCCAAAGGACTAGCAGAAGTATTAGATGTAAAAGTGCTCCTATATGCTGCCATTCTAGAATTCTGCATTTGTCCTTTTCCCTTTTGTCCTTTATACCAATCTGGATATCCCACAAGTTTAAAGCATCCCTCTCTGATGTGTCCATCTTTATTGCAGTAATCACAGTGGCCCTTTTCTTTATCCCTTTTTGTATCTTGTCCATATTTCTTCCTATTATCCCATCCAGGTTTACCATAATTCTGAAAATTCTGTGGTTTAGCCATTAAAGCTGTACTTTCAACATTATTAACAATATTTCCACTGACTTGTCTCTGTTTTTCTACTGTCAATATCATTGAATAAGCACGATTCTCATTAGATAATGGATCCATGAGTAGATTCTGATTCCTTGAATACTCAAACTCATCATTTAGTCCCATTAAAAACTAAATAAGTTTGTCTTGAGAATTGTAATCTGCTATAACCTTAGTTAGTCCACAAGTACAATTTTTCATCACACCACAGTTGCAACTAGGAAAATTAGCCATACAAGATAGTTCATCCCACATACGCTTGAGCTTAGTGAAGTAAACAGAAATTTCATCATTTCCTTGAGAAATAGAAGCTATATCTCGCTTTAGTTGATAAAGCATTGGTCCATTACTCTGTCCAAACCTTTGCTTTAAATCATCCCAAAGTTCTTTAGCAGAAACAGCATATAAGAAAGCTCCTGATAATTCCTTGGAAATTGAATTTAATAACCACGAAATTACCATACAATCAACTTTGATCCATTGCTCATATGAATCAGATTCCTCATTAGGCATTACACATTTCCCATTTATAAACCCTAGCTTGGTTTTTGCACCTAAAGCTATCTTAATTGCTCTACTCCAACTGAAATAGTTGTTGATTGTTAAAGGTGTACTTACCAGAGTAAGATTAGGATGATCTGATCCTTGCAACATGAGAGGATCACCATTATAGGCATATGTAGATCGTTCTTGATTGCGATTTCCAAAAAAATTGCTATTCTCTGTGTGATCTTCCATCTTCTTCTTCGATTGCTAAAAGAAATGAAGCTTGGAAAGATTTTGATTTCAACTGATTTATCAGTTCAAAGAAATTTTTGTAAACCCTAGGATCTTGATCTCCCAGAGCTCTGATACCATGAAGAATATCAGTTTTAAGAAAATAAAATTGTAATCTTCATTATGAGCTGAACTAACTCAGCAAGAGTTTATATACAACTGATAGAAAAAATAACTGCTACCTACAGCTATTGACAGCTCATCTATCCACACTTAACATGTGTGTTTTACAACTAACCAATAACAGAAAACCACATATGCAACTAACAAAGCTAAGATTAAATAACAAAGCTATATCTTCTACAAAGTGTTGCATTATTCTCTACTAATTGTTTATGTTATCGTAAAAAGAGAATTTTCACTGATTTTCAAGGCAAGAGAATTTTGAAATGAAATGGAATGTATAGGTATTGGAGCTTTTAATGTAGTTGAAATGTTAAACAATACTAGTCTTCTTGCTATTGTTGGTGTTGGTGAACAAGTGTTTTTTTTTAATTTTTATCTACACTTTTAAATTTGTTTTGAGCTAGATTATTGAAATTATTACTTGTTATTCACACAAATTTTGAAAAATGGAATTGCAAATTGCTTTTTTACAGGCAAGAGAAGTTTCCAAATTGTTTTTTTAATATGTCGTGTTTTTTTGTCTCCTACAGGTAAGAGAAGTGTGAAAAATGTATTGCATATAGAGTTGTTCGTTTATTCTCATTGTGGGACAGGTCGCGAATATAATTAAAGAGGGGATGAGTTGCAAATGAGGAAAAATCATGTGCATATTAATAGGTTTATTTGTTACTTCTTGGAACCAATTGAAAGACCTTAAATTTTGCCAAATTGTCAAATTTATACTCTGAGTCTCATTTGTTTATATATAGATTAAAGAAAAATATTTATTATGTTTGTATTTATATCTTTTTTCATGTTCTACCTCTATTAATGATAGTAGAATTTTTCATAATTTTTTTTAAGGTGATTAATAGAAGGGTATAAAAAAAAGTTCAATGAAAATAATATTCAAAAAATAAAAATTAAACTTTTTAAATAAAACATCCCAAAATAAGATATGAGACTTATTAAATGGGATAAAAGTTATTTAAATTTTAATGGTTATCTTAAAAATTTTGTTTCATTTTAAATATTTTTAAATACAACAATTACTTCTAATTAATTATTGTTTTTTAATTAATAATTTAGCTTACCACAAGTTCTCATATTAAACTAAACTGATTTATTTTTTTAGACAATTAAAGTAATTGATTAACTTTTTTTATATATATTATTTTTTTATTTATTGTCATTTTTTATTTAAATTATTTTCAGTTACATTAAAAATTGATTTATTTCTTTTTATATTCAATAATGGTGATAGTATAGTTTCATCGCAAATTTCTTTTTAAAATCAGATACTCTTTTTGTTTTATTTGTTATATTATCTTATTTTAGTCTAATATCCAAAACAAATTAATCAAAAGACTGACTTATGAATGTTTTATTTCAAGAATTTTTAATTTAGAGAGTTCTAATATTTCATCATTATCATTATGTTTTGAAGTTTTTATGTATTTATTTTAGTGTATTTATTTACATATTATATATATTTATGATTTATACTATTATGTGTGCCGACATTTGATGGATCTGTATGAGTCTCCACCACCAAAATTAGGCTATAATTACCTCTTTATATGGATCGATGAGTGCAGCACTACCTTATGCTATTAATCAAATCATCTTTATCAGCGACACTAATTGCATCCACAAATTCGGTCTTAATAGCATCATTCTACTCGAAAGCTATGATAAGAAATTTTGAATTTGAAATTAATAATAATAATTAAAAAGAGTAAATACTAGTAAATGGTAATGCCGGTTTTAATTTTATGGATCGACCTCATTTGAATCAAACTTAGTATATTTTAATAAAGAAAAATGTTTTATAGTCTATCATTTTAACTCACTTTTTATAATTCTTCTTACGTGATATTATCTTACTCATTTAACTTCCCTCTAAAAATATATATCTCAAAAACTAACTTTTAATCCGTCCACTCTTTTATTGCTATGTCAAGTGAATTAAAAGAAATGTATTAAAAAGGACGAATAACATTATTAAAAATAAATTATGCCTTCTCATGCGTTTTAAGAGAGTATTAGAAACAATAGTGACCATATATTTTATTTAAAATTTTATTTTAATATGTGTATACTTATTATTTAAGATTTTAAGTCGATTTAATATGTTGGTATTTAACATTTTTACAGTTACTTTTTATATCTTGAAAAAATATAAAAATAAATGTAATTGGATATATTTATACTAAATTATTAAAATTTGTTAAATTTGTTAGGCCTACCGATATTTTATCCCCTTTTCAATTCTAGCATAACGTTGATAACTGGTCAATTTTATCATATTTCGCATATTTTCATTTCAATTGTACCTTTAAACTTTAAATTGATATTTTTTTATTTGAAAAAAATTCAAAAAAGTTCTTCAAAAAAGGTGAATTTAATGCAACGGGTCAATTTAATGTAAAAAGGGTCAATTTGAAGAAAATTTTGAACTTTTTCCATATAGAAAAGGTCAATTTAATATTTAAGGGTACAATTAAAACGAAAAAAATATAAAACAAAATAAAATTGATCTATTTTTAACGTTAGGGTAAAATTAAAAATAAGATAAAGGATCAAATGTTTTTATAACATTAGGCCAATTTGATTTATATTAATCTGTTTCACAAGTTCAATATGATTATTTACTTAAACAAAAACATTGTTTGAAACTTTTTCATAGGAGAGTGTTGTTGACTTCGGTTTAACTGTAACCATATTTTACTCAATATTATATAATAGATCTAAAAATGGGTGCATCACCTAATTAATTATAAGTTACAAAGTTATAGTGAATTATTCTTCAAAAAAATTAGTGTATTAATATTAATTTGAGATATACAAGTCCTTGTTGTAATACATTTATTAATAATTTTGTTATTAAAAATTGTAAAATAATAAGTTGATTAGCTCCCTCCAAGTGTGCATTTTACTTAAAAAAAAATCAAGATGAGATCACTAAAGTTTCGGTTTCTATTTGTTTATTTAAAAACATATACAAAACCTCTTATGGGAAAAATGTCTATTATTGCTGAATTCAGAAAAAACATATCTTCAAATCATTAGATGAATTTCCAATAAAAATTCCATAGTTATGTATCATTTTTCTAACAAGTAGCTCGTTGTTTTGGAACGTTAATCGCACGCTCTTAACAGGATTTAAAGGCATGTTTTTTTATAAATTTAGAAATCAAAAAAAAATTTAGTTTAAGAACCAATTAGGCAAAAGACATAAAATTTAAAAATCATATAATGAGTTTATCCTTTTTTTTTAATTGCCAAAGATGAAAAGAAAGAAACTATTTAGATATAATCATTACTTTTAAAATTGATAGTTAAACAAAAGACTAATTTATCCTATTCGAGTTATTATTTTTATTAATGTGGTTATTGTTGGAAGTGTTTTATTAATTTATATTTTTGAAATAAAAATACTATAATCAAAATACATAATGAAATTGTAATAAATTAGACGAGAAGCATAAAAAGAAAAGACTTAATTCATCTTTTCACCTTTGAACTTTTACTCATTCACACATTTAATTTTTAATTTTTTTATTTAATCTGTCACACATTTCAACTTGTAAAATAATTCTCTTTAACCTTTCCAATTGTCAGTTTTATGATTATCTGATATCTTCGTACCCAATTGACATAAGCGTCTGTTTATAAACAAACAAAAAAGCGCGTTAGAGAACAACTCGAAGTTGAGATGATGCTTAATATAGAAATATATAACTAATATTTTATGTATTAAAATTGAACCGCTTTCTCTTTGAAACATCCAACTCTAGTTCATTTCTCGGGTTATTGATTCTAGGGGTCACTGTACTTTTCAAGAATTGCAAAATGGTGACTGAACTTCAAAACGTAACAAAATGGTTACTAAACTTTTAAATATGTGATTTCGGAAGATTTTTATGTGTTTTACGGTCAAATTATACATATGTAGTAATCAAATTTTGATTGTTTATGACAAATATTACCTTATATTTCATATATACACACAATCAACAAAAAATCGACTCGAAATATTTTTCTTCAGTGACCAAAAATCCTTCTATCTTAACATAAGCAAATAGTATAGTAACTTAAATGTTACGTTTTGAAGTTCGGTCACCATTTTGAAATTTTTGAAAAGTACAGTGACCTCCAAAATCAATTACCTTCATTTCTCTTTAAAACTTAAATTCTTAACCCACACTCATCCTATAAAATTAATTGAACTTCATTCTTTTCTTTTTCTTTTTTCAACAGGGATCCACCGAAAAAGATCCTTCTTCTTCCTTTTTTTCGGAAGAAAAGCCGGACAAATTCAGGCATGGGCTGCTGAAAATTCGAAGATGAATGCTGCTATTGTAACGGCTGAAATTCATGAATGGCTTGAAGCTTTTTAACTTCCAACCATCTAATTTCAAAAAAAAAATGAAAAAATGGAAGGTAATATACTGCTATGGATGTGTAACTGTGGCCAAATTGCTATCTTGAAAACATAAAGAATAATTTCAAATACGAAATGTTAATTTCTTGACTGTTTATGTTATGGAGTAAGTTTAATTTAATTTAATGATAATTAGAGTTATGTAAGAGGTACTTATAATTAGTGGGTTATAACTCGATTTGTTTGCAAATTTTTGTTTGAATAGACGGTTGGAGCTTGCAACTACTTTTTATGGTTTGTGTCACGACCCGATTTCTCAAAATCGTGATTGACACTAGGAAACTGGAATGGTTGCTCCGGAATCCGTAACAAGTTAAGAAAATGACAAATAAAGATACATCATAAAAACTATTATCAATGCTTGGGGACAACCGAGTCTCCTAATCAAATATCAACAAATATAAAACTTAGCACAATCTGAGATTCTAAACTTACTCTAACCAACATGATATCAATTGCTAGGATTCAAACCAAGACTCCAACATTCATACATAACATTTAACGTCAACAATATCTATGAAACAATTACAACGGTTATACATACATAAAAATTCATCGGAAAAGCCCGAGTAAATTAAACAAAACATACGATGAATACTGCGGTCTAGAGTTTTAAATATATATTCAACGTACTTGAAAGCAGTTTAAACTTTCAACAACCCCATTTTGTTGAGGCGTTCTAAGAGAAAAAAAGTTATTAAAAATACCATTTTTTTTCACAAAACACTTTTAAAAGATTCATTTTGAAATTCGGTTCCATGATCACTTCGAATACTTGAAATAATTAAATCTTTTTATTTTTTAACACGTTTTTCAAAAAAATTAAAACCGTTAAAAGCTTCATTCTTATGAGCCAAGAATATAACCCAAGTGAATTCAGAGTAGTCATCAACAATCATAAATGCATAGTGCATGCCACGCAAGCTAGCAACTCTCATAGGTCCACACAAGTCCATGTGAAGCAATTGTAATGGTCTAGAGGTAGAAACAACATTTTTAACTTTAAAAGAAGACTTGTGTTGTTTTCCTATTTGACAAGATCCACATACTTTGTCTTTTGAGAAATTTAACTTGGGCAAACCTTTGACTCATCCTTACTAGCCTCATTTAAGAGGTCTAAGCTAGCATGACAAAGTCGACGGTGCCACAACCAAGACTCATCGCTAAGTGATAATAAACACTTGCCATCTCGGTTTTCAAGCGTATTCAAGTCAATTATGTAAGTGTTTTGCCTTCGATTTTGATAATTGTGTTATCCATTTGTTGGATAAGATAGCACGCCTTGAAATCAACTTTGACATTATAACTCTTGTCATACAATTGACTTACACTCAAAAGGTTATGTTTTAGATCATTTACAAGTCACACATTTTCTATATAAGAAGAAGAAGAGTTACCTATTTTGCCTATCCCTACAACTTGACCTTTTGCATCATCACCGAAGGTGACATTTCGCAACTTTTTATATTCCAATTGGGTAAAGTTGGAGATGTGGCCGGTCATGTGCCTATAACAACCGCTATCAACATACCATTTGTTTTTATTCACCACGGTTTCCTTTGGTACCTAGAGAAAACAAACTTAACCTTTAGATACCCAAATCACATTAGGTCCTTAAAAGTTAGCACTAGAATAGTCCAATGGAATTAACCTCAATTGGACCTTTCTAACATAACAATCAACATTCTTATGACCATACCTCATACAGTAAACACCTTGAAGCCTATGGGATATGTGAGCATAATATGGGCAAGTCTTGGCTCTATATGAGTCTCCCATGTATGAGCATAGCAATGTGCACAAGAGTGATCATATGTGTATGCATGAGCATTGTTGTGAGAATGAGCATAAGGATATGAATGAGCATGATTCTTTTTCATACTTCTCTTCTCCCATTTGTGACTATATTGAGAGGCATGGGTATGTCTAGAGGGTCTTGTACCCACCTTGCTCTTTGACTTAGGAGCCAAAATGGCTTAGCCTTGAGAGCTTGAGCATACCTCTTCTTCACCCTTTTTGGTTTGATCAAAGGAGAAGGATTCTATAGAAGAAGTTTGAGGTGAAGAAGCCTTCACAAAAGCAGTCACACTTAAGGAAGAGGGGTTCTGACTATAGTCAGGCCCAAATTTTATAGTTGGATTTCTTTGGGAATCAAGAAGATTGTCCAAAGATTCCTTACCTTTGTGAAATCTTGAGATAGGGCTATTTAAAAAAAGAATTTCACTCTTTGGTGTTTCATTTTTCTTAAGAAAGACATTGACATCTTGCTTAGGGATAGATTTTAAAGAAGACTTTAAGTCTTGAATTTCTTTCTTCAAATTGAGCATCTCATTTTTAGCTGTTAGGATTATTCCTAGAATTCTAATTAGTTTAGGACTTCAATTTATCCTAATATGTGTTGGATGTTGATTATGTCATTATTGGGTGTGTGTAGGAAAAGGAAGTCTAAATCCTTTTTGGATTTGAACTTCTTATTCCTTTGACCTAGTTAGAACTCTACAAATAGTCAAGTTATGGCTTGTAGAATTTAAGAGTGTGAGGCAGATTAGTACGTCCAAAGCATTATTTGGGTTTATTGTTTGGTTTGGGGATTAGAAAAATCTCTACCGTTCTTTTGTATTCTTCATCTATTAGTGAATAAAACTCGTTACTTCGCCCGTGGAGTTGTCATTGACGAACCACGTAAATCTTGTGTTTGTTTTTAGTTCGATTCTATATTTTGTCATAAGCTTGGTTTCTTAATTTATTTTTCTGCTATTCCGCTGCGACTGATCTCACAACAAGTGGTATCAGAGCGACAGTTCTGATTTGGAATTTCTTTGGAAATTTTTTTGATGGCTATGATAAAATTTGAAATTGAGAAGTTTGATCGCACCAAAAGTTTTATCTTATGGAAAATCAAGATGCGTGACTGCTTGACACAAGCTGGATTGTGAAAAGCATTATTGGAGAAGGAGAAACTGTTAGAGAAGATGACTGAAGACGAGATTGAAGATTTGGATGAGAGAGCTATATCTACCATCCGACTATGTTTATCTGATGATATTTTGCGTGAAGTTCTACGCGAAAAATCCGCTTTGGATTTATGGAAGAAACTTGAAGCGTAGTTCTTGAAGAAAAATCTCACCAGTAAACATGTTGTCAAAAATCGTCTACATATGCTCCATATGGCTGAAGGTACGTCTTTGAAAACACACCTTGGGGAATTCAATTCCATTATAATGGATTTGGAGAGTCTGGAAAATTAAATATGATGAAGAAGATCTGTCTTTTATGCTGCTTCGTTCATTACCTTCTTATTATAAGCAATTTTATGAAAATTTAATATTTAATCATGATACGCTTTCTGTTGAGGGAGTTAAAGCTGCCCTATTTTTGAAGGAGTTAATGGATAAGGAGCTAATGGGGAATGCTAGTCAGATGTCTGACACTGCCTTTACAATTAGTACTAGCATGAAGACAGATTATGATAACAAGTGTCTGAAACACAAAAACTCTACTTGTAATTATTGCAAGAAGAAGGGGCATCTAAAGATTGATTGTTGGAAAAATTCAAAAAGCAAAAACTATCGAAAGCCTAATGTTCAAGCTAATATTATTGAAGATGAATCAGATGAGGACCATGAAGATGTGTTAGCAGTTTGGAGTGGAGATTCATGTTTTAGGGGGGAGCCGGTTCTACAACCGGTTTAACCTAGAGAACCGGCTTGGTCCAAAAGTGCAGCAGAAATCTGTAAGTTCAGAATTTTATGCAGATTCAGGTTGTTCATATCACATTTGTGCCAATTTCGATTGATTTTCCGACTACAACAGAGTTGATAGTGGAGTTGTAGTTATGGGCAACGGTGGAACTTGCAGAATTTTGGGAATTGGTTCAGTCAAGATCAAAATGCATGATGGAAAAGTTAGAACATTAACCGATGTTCGACATGTTCCTGAAATGCGTAATAATCTTATCTCTCTATCTACTTTAGAAATTTGTGGATATGAGTTTTATGGCAGGAATTGGGTTTTGGATATTGTGAAAGATGATGTGGTGTTATTGAAAGCTCATAGAGTTGGTCGTTTGTATGGGATTGATGAATCAGTTACGACTTTGTCTCTTTCGCCAGATTCTATTGATGACATTGCCAAGATCAAGGCCAACAAATTCACAGCTGCGTGCCAATTGGTTGATAAGTTATTTGATTTATCTATTGTGTCATTTTGCGTTGACAAGTTCAAAAGGTTCTTGAGCTTGTTTGGAATTTCTCAATTTTAGTAACATGTTATAGTGAAGTGGAGAAGGTGGAGTTTGGTTGTCATTCTAATTTATTGAAGATGCAAGAGAATTCTAGTCAAGGGGGAGATTGTTAGGACTATTCCTAGAATTCTAATTAGTTTAGGAATTTTATTTATCCTAATATGTGTTGGATGTTGATTATGTCATTATTGGGTCTGTCTAGGAAAAAGAAAGTCTAAATCCTTTTTAGATTTGAACTTCTTATTCCTTTGACCTATTTAGAACTCTATAAATAGATAAGTTATGGCTTGTAGAATTTAAGAGTGTGAGGCAGATTAGTACGTCCAAAGCATTATTTGGGTTTATTATTAGGTTTGGGCATTAGAAAAATCTCTACCGTTCTTTTGTATTCTTCATGTATTAGTGAATAAAACTCGTTCCTTCGCCCGTGGAGTTGTCATTGACGAAAATCTTGTGTTTGTTTTCTTCTATAAGCATAAAATCTTGTGTTTGTTTTAGTTCGATTCTATATTTTGTCATAAGCTTGATTTCTTAATTTATTTTCTTCTATTCCGCTGCGACTAATCTCGCAACATTTTTTTTGGTAGAAAACAACCAAAAGCTCATTTAATTAAAATTAAACAAGAATACAACCAAGAACTAACGAAACCCCTGTTACAAATAATCTCACAACATTAGCCTTAGTGGCTTCCTTTTTGAAAAGATTCATTTTGGCATGATAGTCATTGTATTTGTTGGCTAGCTCATTTATCATGTCATGACATTCATAATCAATCTCATAAACTAAAGATTTATCAACCAAGACATTTTCAATAGTGACACCACAAGTATCACTAACAGCATTTTTCATAACAAAAAATATTAATAGAGCTATCATGAGATTCTATACTTATACCATCCCAAGAAAGAAAGGGTAGATTACTTACCTCGGATGAAGATTCATCAACTAGAGCCATAAAAGCAAAGATTTTCTCTTGCCTCTTTTTGTCTTCATCGGATTCACTATCATCATCTCAAGTAGTCAAGAATCCCTTTTTATCCTTATGAAAGAATTTCTTTGCCCCTTGCCGGCATTCCAGTTTAGTGACCCGATTTTCCACAACCATAGTAAGTGACATCCCTTTTAGGAGTAGGAGTTTCTTGCTTAGGAGTGGATGATCTTTTGAAGTTTGAGTACTCTCCGTTTTGCTCATATCTTTGAGCTTGGAACTTCTTCCTTGATTTCCATTCCCTTACTTTCTTAGACATCAAAACCATGTCTTCATCATCTTCATCATCACTCACCTTGAGCTCCTCTTCAACCTTTCTTTCAATTGCTATGGCCTTTAAAGCAATTCCCTTAATTTTATCTTCTTGAGCCTTCTTCAACTCTTGGATACTCTTCATGTAGGTCATCTGATGAAAAAGAAAATTTCCGATAAAGTCATCGGTTCTCAACTTGCTTAAATCATGAGCTTCTTCAATGACGGTTATCTTCGGTTGCCAATATAGGAGAGACAATGAATGAAGAATTTTGCCAGTAATTTTACCAAGAGTATAATGCTTACCAAGCTTCTTGAGATTGGTAGTAATAGCAAGAACTCGATTGGTGGTATCGTGACATTCTCATTGGACTTGTTCTTGAAAACTTCATGATATTCTCCAATGAGAAGCTCAACCTTCTTGTTCTTAACTTGAACCGTTCCTTCATGGTAGTTCTCAAGAATCTTCCACGTGTATTTATCCGGTGTGCAATGTTGAACCTTTACTTGCTCTTCACTACACAAAGAAGAAAAAATCACACAAATAGCCTTCCGGTTGAGAGCATTAGCTTGGATGTGATCCTTGGTCCACTCTTTTCTTGGCCAAGGTATAATAATATCATCCTTCACTTGAGTAGGAGCATCATAATTGTTGATGCTAAACCGCAAGTGACGGTATCGCGCAAGTAATATAATCCGGAAGTACGGATATCGATCCCACAGAGACAATGGATTTAACGACTAATTTTGAGAATTCTTTTGACCGGTTAGCTACGAAAATGGTTTGAGAATTTGTGACCAAAATAATTAAAAGTAACCAATTAACAAATAAATTAAGTTATTAAAATCAATAAAGTTAAAATGATTTAAAAGATAATTTTTGGAAATAATAAGAGTAAAGGGTTCAAGGGTTGATAATTTCGAATAATAACATGAACAATGAATATCTTGGTGATTATCTAGAGTCGAGCTAATCTAAAATATCGAATCCCGCTCTCTCGAGCCTCAAAGACCGAAATGATCACAACTTAGTTGTATTGCCAAAATTATAGTTCAGGCTAGTTTAAAGCACCCATAGCTCTCTCTCGAGTTACTATAGATAAAAAATAAACAAATAACCAATTAATATGCAAATTACTCACTCTCGTGTTATAATGAACCTAGTCAAATGATTAAATGATATTTATTAAAAAAATCCATAAGAACACGTATTCATTAACTCACTCTCGTCTTATTAATTCATACGTTGTTGATTAACTGATCTATTTTAACTAAGCTCTCTCGAGTCAATAATTAAAACATAGGGCGATGAATGAATTGCTCAAAAATATTCAAGCATGAAGAATATTAATCAACTCCAAATTTTAGCACCTATTAATTAATCGATAATTAAATCACTCTCGTGTTATTAAAAACCAATTAACCAACTAAATTGTGATTATGAAGTAAACTCAAGATTACTTAAATTCCAACCCTCTCGTTGCGTTGTCCTTTAAGTTTCCGATTATTTAGATCTATTTAATTAACAATTTCTCAATTAGTTAACTAAACATGCATCATGAATCAATTTCTCAATTTAATCCAAGCATTAAGTTCAATAACCGAAACATGATAAATCACCAAAATATCCAAAGTCAATCAATTATATAAATAAACGTTCATATCAAACCTCGAACGAAAGGTTTAGTTACTCATTGTCATATGAATTATAACAATGGATAAGTTACACCTTGAGTACATGAGAAATAAAAGATAGAAATATTCTATACTAAAAGAGTATTTTTGGTGGCTAAGCCTAAGCTTACACTAAGTAGTATATCATTTCTCTACACAAATGAGGTCTATTTATAGAGTCACTTGGAGTGGAGTTCAAGCCAAAGATCTCATCCTTCCATATGAAACTTGAGTTATGATCAAGTTGAGAATGTCTTCTTTCCTTTGAAAGTGGAGTAATGATCAAGTCCTTCCATATTCGTCTTGAGTGGACCACCAATCTTGACCTATCTTGTTTCCAAAAGAGCATAGCTTCTTCCCTTAATGAGCTTCTATCTTATTGTCAAAGCTCACTTCTTTGTGTGCAAGTCAAGAAAGATAATTCTCTTTAGTGTGAATGCAATATTCTGCTGATTATGGAAAGTCCGATGTGATAACTTCAGGAATTCCCTTCCTTTTTTCCCATGCGAATGTGATTTCGCACGTATCCAGGTCTCAGCCGGCCCTTGGCCGGCCTGAAGTCGTGTGCCGGCTGGAGGCCGGCTGACCTGCTGGTCTTCTTCTCTTGATCGGTTCGATTCAACTCGAACCGGTTGGGCTTGGATTTGGCTCTGGTTTTCTGAATTCTTCTGGTTTTGATTATTTGACCCTGTTTCAATTATAAATACCCCAAAAATGATAAGATTTAATACTTATTCATAAAAACTACAAAACATGAAAACCTAACTATATAAGCTCTTATTTTACGCATAAGTGCTACAAACTAGCGAATAAATGCAATGAAAACTACGTAAAATAATAGCTTATCAATAACCATCAAGAACCATGTGCCACAAGTATACACCATCCATATCAAGATATTTTTTCATACAGAATTTCCAATTAGAATAATCTGTTCCATCAAACAAGGGACGAAGAGTATAAGTGAAGTTTTCGGTAGCCAATTGGATCGAAGAACTTGCAATTAAGCAATAAGATGAGTAATCTAGCTCTAATACCAATTGAAATCCCAAATGCTACCTTGGAGGGGGGGGGGGGGTGAATAAAGTGTTTTATAAATTAAAGAGGTTTAGAGATAGAAGAAAAACACAAGCAATTTGGAGTGGTTCGAATCACAAGTCGATTCTACTCCACTACTCAATCAAAGATTGAGATTTTGATAATCCACTAACAATGTATTTTAAAACTAAACACTAACTATTACAAAGAGATGTTCTAGAGCTAATCTCAAACTCACAAAGTGATTTTTCAAGAAATTTAATGCTCGTAATCTTTGGTTGTTGATGGAGTGTCTAACCACATAAATATGGTAGAGTTGGGGTATTTATAACCCCAACAAC
Organism: Mercurialis annua; assembly: GCF_937616625.2. NCBI lineage: Eukaryota > Viridiplantae > Streptophyta > Magnoliopsida > Malpighiales > Euphorbiaceae > Mercurialis > Mercurialis annua. The sequence goes on along the minus strand of NC_065574.1, from coordinate 46,629,997 downwards.
CTTCCCATGAGCCTTCTAGAGCAAAAGACAATTTTGTGCTGAAACGTGCCCTGCCACGCCTGTGATGCATAAGTGTTGTGGGCGTGACATAGTCGTTATGTCCAGATATCCAATTGGAAGAGGCCAAGTGTCAGCCAACCATAGAGTCATTCAAAAAAGACCGTTGAGCCTCCAACAATCCTTGATGTCACGCCCGTGGTATCACGCCTATGATACATGAGCCTTGACTCATAAGGCATCTGAGGGAAAGGTTGCGACCGTGAGGGTTTTGAATGTTGCGGGCGCGATAGGCGTGATGCCCGTGATATTGAACTATTATGGACGTGAAAAGGCTTCTAGATTGAATCCAAGAGCGATTTTCAATTCTCACTAGAGGACTCCGAATTGCCTATAATGGTTCCCATAGGCTCCTACACACTAATATAAATGATGATAACCTTTAAATTGATTGTCAATCTCAAAATTAGGGATAAAAAAGGACTTGGTCCAACACATAGTATAAGGGTTAGTAAAATATACCTAGAGATGATGAACAATAAGATAATAATAGTATTAAACCCTAGGATAAGCGGCTGGAACAAAAACAAATGGTTCCACAAAACTCGCACGAAGAACACAAGCGAAGAATAGGCGTCAATCTTGCGAAATAGATGTTGAATCACGTTCTAATTATATGAATCCAACCTTGGATGATATGAAATGAAGAGATGAAGTAGTGCAACAGCTCGTTTTTAGGGTTTGAAGGCGGAGTAGTCGAGTTAGGGGGTCTATAAACAGGTCCCCAACTTGGAATGCTGTAGATTAGTGTTGCGTCGCGACACTCCTTGTCGCGACGTGACACCAGGTTTTCCTTCCTAACATGCCGACATTTCCTCCGATGCATATCGACTCGCTTCCGAAGCCAAAAATTGATGGGAAATTTAGGTATTTACTCCAAAAATAAAAAATATTTGCACTTTTTACCTCAACACGGAAAAATTACAAAAGATACCTCATGTTTTTTTTTCGGATTTATGGTTTTACTCAGAGTATTAAAATATTTATAATTTTACTCCGTTATCATCAGGTTATTATAAATACTTTTGTAATTTATTTTTTTCGTAGGTTATCATAAAATTATCATAACCTTATCATACTGTAGTGTTATGATAACGACATGATAATGTAGTGATACTGAAATGATAATCACACACTGTTTTATCATAACATTATCATTTAGATACCATAAATATTATCATTTCGGTATCATATGATAATATTTTGATAACGACATGATAATATTATGATAACAATATGCCAATCAAACATTATTTTCTGCAGAAAATCTTTTTTTTTTCTACAATGTTATGATAACTACATGATAATACAATGATACTCATATGATAATCAGACATTATTTTTCTTATAAAAAATATTTTTCTCTGCAGTGTTATGACAATGATATGATAATGCAATGATACTCATATGATAATCAGATAATTTTTTTTTTATGCAGAAAATCATTTTTTCTTCATAATATTGTTTTTTATGTAGATTTTTAGATCTAAAGTTGAAAAAAATCAAGAGTAATTTATTTAGATATGAAAATTAAAATAAATCATATTTATCATCACAAATTAAGAAAAAAGTCGCTAAAATAAAACATGAAAGAACGGCAGAGCGACGACGAAACGATGGTGGAACGACGGTGGAGCGATGAAAGAAAGATGAAGAAGAAAAGAATAAAAATGAAGAAGAAATAAAGAAATAAAGAAGAAGAAGAAGAAAAATAACACATAGAAGAAAAAGAAGAAAGAGAGTAGGAGAAAGAGAGAGAAGAAGAAAGAGAAAAATTACAAAATGACAAGTGGTCTAATAAATATGATTAGAGTAAAATAAATATAGTTAGAGTAAAATAATAATAAAAAGTAGGTATAATTATAATATAAACATGTCTTATAGTAAAAAAAAAATTATATTAAAAGGTTAATGTATTTTCTCTATCTTTTCTTTATTGAAGTAAGAAATCATATTATTTTTAAAAATAGAGTATTTTTCCTAATTTTCTCAAAATTGATCCCCTAGATTCGAAACACACGAAACAAAGCCCAAACATCACACCGAAGGTCTCACGATACAGAACATGATTTTGATGAATCAAGACACAAACGAAAAACGCAAAGCAACATCGAAAAATTTATTAGAATTAACTGAAAAAGTACGGGGCGTTACAATATTTTTCAATTATTAAACTTCTAATAATAAAAAGCATACAAGGCAAGTGGCATGTGACTAGTTCGTTGGTTTATATAATTTCAGTTACACTTATTTAATTCATATTTAATTTCAATTAGAGATTTGTTTCCATGAAAAGATATCTCACGTTGCTTTTCTTTAATTTTATTTGACTAAATCTAGTACCGCTTACTCACTAATACTATAAAAACAGCCACTCTCCACAAACTCATTCAATACTCTTCACTTTATTTTCTGGGTTTCTTTTTCTTGATTTAGAGAATGGAAAATCAATTGAAAAAGGTGTTGCTAACCTCCAATGGAGATGAGGTTTCACTCAATATTGCCCTCCATTTAGCCAAAAGGGGATGCAGGTAACCTATCTTTTTTGCCATTCAATTTAAATTTCTTTTCTTTTTTCTGTTTGGTTGCTGAGAAAATGAAAATAAAGTGAAAAGCAATGGAGAATGATCTCTTTATATATGAAGAAAGAAAAAGATTGAAACTTTTTATCATTTGGTTCTCTTTTTCTCAATCAAATAAACAATTAATTTGGTGATTGTGAAATTCTGTTAATTTGAAAATGAATAGGTTGGTTTTGATGGGAAATGAGAATAGTTTAAGAGGAATTGCAGAGAAAATAACCGGCTCAATCAACGGAGGTTTTCCGGTGAAAGTTGTAGGATTGGATATGGAGGAGGAAAAAGAGGAAGCTTTTGATGAGGCAGTGGAAAAGGCAAGCAGAATTCTGGAAAAATTTGATGCTTTTGTACATTGCTATAGCTATGAAGGTATCTTTTATTTTTAACTCGTTTTAATTAGTATAATACATAATTTTGTTTTTGATAATCGTGGAGTGAGAGCGCTCGTGGGAGGAATTAGCAGTTTATACCATTTGAGTTATAGCTTGTGGGTTATATAATATATAAATTAATTGCATTTTTTTAGCTAATTAGCTATCGTATTAAATAATACACCTTTGGATAGTTATTTGATTGGTATTGAGAATCTATGAACGTCTCGAGTTTGAGAATTTATATGATCACATACATCTATTTACGTCGGAATATATCATCTTTACGGAGAATGTAAGAGATGAACTATTCCTTATTGTACAGCTTAAATGGTCTATTCGACCTATATATATTGAATAAAGAAAAGTGTACCATTTGAGAGTGAGATCATCTAATATACTAATATGCTAATTGCCTAGATTTTGGAAGTTAGTAGGTGATACACTATTTGACTTGATTAAAATTTTGAGGTCAAGTGATTAATTAAACTATAGGGAAAAGGAGGGTTGATTTGATTACTTTCTTATTTCTAAGTCAATAGATGTAGGACAGAATGGAAAAAAGGGGTCAAATGGAAAATTGAAGGGCAATTTCCATACTTGTAGAAATTAGAAACAAAGAATATGAAAGGAAAAGTTGAGGAAAGCTTAACAACTTTTCCAACCATGTTCAGATTATTATCTTAATTAATTGTGATCTTGATCTTTGTTCATTCCCTTTTGTGCAATAAATAATGGTTTCCATGTGGGAGCGTATTAGAAATAATAAAAGTATAGCTTCAGTCTCACCTAATAGCTCGACCTTTGACGTTGATTGGTAATTTGGCATTCTCCTACCCGGACCTAGTTCTAACTTTTGTACTATTGTTTCTGCTATCATTATCAGACACATAAATCTCGAAATGTCAAAATTATTTGCATAATCCTTTCAAAGTCCATGTATCGAGGAATAAGATGTATAGATTTGAATTGATTTCTTGCTTTGTTTTTGAATTATGTTTTATTTTTTCGTATTTCTGTTCGCCTTTGAATTTTGGAAAATAGATATTAGAAATAAACTTAAGAAACTTGTATAGAAACAGTGGTGCTTGCAATGAACTTAGCTTTGAAACTCTGTGGGAAACAGGAAAAATGCAAGAACATTTGCAATTAGCAGAAGAAGAATTCAAAAAGACAGTAAAAATAAACTTTATGGCTCCATGGTATCTGTTAAAAGCTGTCGGAAAACGAATGCGAGATCATAACACAGGAGGTTCAATAATATTCGTAACCTCACTAATTGGTTCCGAACGAGGAATTTATCCAGGCGCAGCTGCATATGGTTCATGTTTAGCTGCAGTTCAACAGTTAGTTAGAGTAAGTAGCTAGATATCTTCACTTGTATAATTCTACCACCACATTTTTTAACTTATAATTCTAAAAAAGTTCAATCTCTGATTATTTTTATTAGCATTCGGCTTTGGAAATTGGGAAATACAAGATCAGAGTGAACGCAATTGCACGCGGATTGCGCCTACAAGATGAATATCCAGTGTCGGTAGGGACAGAAAGAGCCGAGAAGTTGATCAAGGAGGCAGCACCACTCCAAAGATGGCTCGATGCTAAAAGTGATATAGCATCCACTGTTATTTACTTGATAAGTGACGGATCACGATTCATGACAGGGACAACTATTTTTGTCGACGGAGGGCAATCTCTATCAAGGCCTCGGATGAGATCTTACATGTGACAGTTTTGTTTGCTTATTTACTAGAAGGAAAATTGCAACTGTAAATCAATTCCAAATAATTTTTGCTGCATTGGCAATTCAATATTATAAATGAAATCTAATCATAATACAGTTATACATCTTAAATTCAGAATCTCAATTGGAATACATCTTTTGGTATTGATCTGATTAGCATTGAGAATTTACGAAAGTGAGACTCTAACGATGACATACATCTATTTAGGTGGGAATTGAACCATTCCTTATTGTATAGCTTGCATTCGGACCTCTAATGAATAAAAACAGGTTTAATTATTACTCCCTCCGTCCCATAAATATAAGCCAAATTGTTATTTTGAGCGTCCCAAAATATAGACAAAGTTGTTATATTTACTTGAATAGTCAATTTAAAATACCTATATTATCCTTGATTAATTTTGACCACTTTTGTTCTATTCTCTACATGGAAAATTCTTACCTAGTCCCGGTTAATGAATTTTCCAAACTTACTTTTTTAAAATTTAATTACAAATCCAACAAAATAATTAATTTCCTATAACATAAATTAATTAGATTTAAAATATTTAAATAATTAAATGAAGGTTGTTATTGAAAATTAAAAAAAAATAACTACCTTGATCTCTGTTTCTTAATTTTTGTGTAAACTCAACTTTGTCTATCTAGTGGGACGGAAGGAGCAAAAAATACCTCATTTTTTCAATATGACCTTTATGTTTTGAATTTTTATGCTAAAAAAAAGTCGGAACAATATAAAATAATATGAAGGGTGTATTTGAACATTTTTCTACTCTAAATTAAACAAATGGCTATAATTAAAAACGAATTGAAAACGGATTAAAATTGACAATTATAGTTTGGACAAAAAAAATCAAAAGAAGTGAAGTACTTTTTGGACAATCAAACCTAAAAAAGTACCTTTTGAGAGAGATTGTCTAATATGCTAATTGGCTACAATTTGGAAGTTAGTAGGCATTTGACATTTCATTAAAATTATGAGGTCAAGTAAATGAAGTCATTCATTAATTAAAGTTGAGGGAAAATGAGTGTTGATTACTTTCTTGTTTCTAGGTCAAAGATTATAGGAAAGAAAGGGGAAAAGGGGTCAAATGGGAAAATGAAGGATCATTTCCATACCAATAGAATAGAAAATGAAAAAAAAAGTTGAGGAAAGCTCACCAACTTTTCCTATGCTGTTAAGATTATTATCTGAATTAATTGTGTTCTTGATCTTTTTTTATTCCTTCTTCTGCAATAAATTGTTGCTTCCACCATGCTATCTTGTTAAATGTCTAACTAAATCAACCATGTTCTCTAATGTCCCACTAGTACTTGTTTATTTATACAATTGTTTTCTGCATAGAAGTTACATTATACTACTCCTTTTGGTCCATAATATTTGTGGCATTTGAAATTGACACAAAAACTAAGAAAACAATTAATATATCTTAATTTATACACTTTTACTATATTAACTCTACATTGAAACTTGTTTACATTAATAACTATTATTTTTATTTATTTATTGTATTCTTTCAATAAGTTAAACATGAAAAAATAACAATTAATACTCTCTTCATATTATAAAATGGCAATATTATGAACCAAAAAATTTCTCAAATGCGACAAATATTTTGTACCGGAGAGAGTATAATAAAATTATAATTAGAGTGTCATCTGATATCTTAAGTTTTAGGATTGATTGGTTATTTGACATGATTTCAAAGCTTCTATGATCTAGAAATCTCAAGTTAGATCACTGCTGGAAATTCGCTGTTTAGCGACGGATTTTTTCGTCGATAAACATACGAAATCTGTCGCTAAACACGATTAGTGACGGATTGCCGACGGTTTCAATCCGTCGACAAATTCCTGGCTGCTAATCGTGTTTAGCGGCCACGATGTCAAATCCGTCGCCAATTGGCGACGGATTTGGCCGTCGCTAAATGCCATTCGGGCGTCGCCAATATGGTCTGGGGCCAGCGTTATTGGCGACGGCCAGCGACGGAGTTGGCGACGGCCTCATCGGTCGCCAAATTGGCGAGGGGGTCAAGACCGTCGCCAAATCCCTCGTTAATTACCGAGGAATTTGGCGACGGTCTTGACCCCGTCGCCAATTTGGCGACCGACGAGGCTGTCGCCAATTCTATTCTGGCCTCAAATTGGCGACGGCAAACGTCCGTTGCTAATTGATTAAAAATCCGTCGGCAATTTATTTTTTCGGCATAATTTATTCATAATTTTTATATATTAGTTTATTTCTGAAACCTGTAAACACACATATTTAGAAATAAAGAATCTGGAGTTTTTAAATTAAAAATGCACCGTATCGGCAAATATACTAAATATCGTACAACTGCTGTATAACGTATACAAACATGTAATATACTGTATATACAAAATACAAAATAGGCTAGATAAGAATACTACAAGTCCTCAGAACTGGGTGGGGGTGGGGGTGGAGGGTGGTCACCAGAAACACCCTGTCTGCGCAACTCCGCGATGACATCAGCTACCAGCTGCGATCGGGTAATGTCAGATAACATCTCTGCTCGCACCTCCGCTCGTAGCTCTGTCCGCATCTCCTCCCGCAACTCGGTCCGAAGCTGGTCTAGACTCTGTGTCTGCGACGATGAAGCGCCGGCAATACACCTACTGGAACCGGCCTGGGATGCAATGTACTCTGAGCCGACCGTGCCAAGCCCGTAAATGCGCTGTTTCTTCACCCCTTCAAGGGCGAGAAACACCTGGTTCGCATCCACAGTTAATTAAATACTCCCTTTGTCCAAAAAAATAGGTAGCCGCCTCGAATAGCGGCAAAGTTGCTATATTAATTTACGTATTCAATTCATTAATTTTAACCTTTTTTATATTATATAAATCATCATTAACTATCACCTTATCCAATACAAAAATTATTAACAAATTTATAGTCACATTCTTCTGCTATCTCCTTGTTGGAGGAGTGAATACTTTCTTCCAGTTCTTTACGAGTCAATTCTCTTCCAGCCAGTCTTAAGCCAACAATATCTTATCACAAGGGAAATCCTAAACTTAGACGAGGAGAACTCACACTCGCTGGTTAAGTACTCCTCAAAACCAGGGAAAGAACAACTATAAAGGGTCCCCCAAAATGAACCGATGCTGCTATTGATCAAATAATTTGCTTGTTCTTGGTTGGTTTATTACTTCCCATCCTTTTTTTTAATTTCTCTTCTTTTCCCGATTCTTGGCATTTGGAGAAGTGTCGTTTCTATTGCTGTATTGGTATATGTTGGATTAGAGATAGATTCCTTCATTATGAGCAGTATTGTTTAGCTAGGAATAACTGACAGACCATATTTGAGCTTTAGCAGCGAGGAACTGTTCTTATAATGATAATCTATTAGTTTTTTTTTATGAAACTAGGTTCGCGTATGAATGCTTAGCGAATCCGCTTTCGCTTTTTCATCTAGAACCAGGAATATGGACTGGTCGGCATATACCTTTTTCTCTTCTTATTACCATTCCCGATATTAGTTTGAGGTCGAATTGGTCAGATGTAACGAGATTGGGTGATTAAGTAAGTAGGGTCTTTCCGTCGTTAATCCATTGTTTCCTTTGCTTGTTCACTTCATAATTGGTATGCATGAGACTTATTGGGTCAGATCTTTAGTTAGTGTGCTCAATGGATCTTTATTGGGTCAAATATTTCCTTTGCTTGTTCACTTCAAAATAATACTATTACAATGTTTTTTTCTGCATTGACAATTCGTTATCATTAGGGGTGAGCATCGATCGATTCAGTTTCAAAACTTACCAAAACTGATCATACCGAATGTCACGACCCAAATTATTGAGCCGAGACCGGCGCTAGGGAATGGGAGTGGTTGCTCCGAAACCCGTAGCAAGCCTAAAACCGTTATAAATTTTTCGCGATTAAAACATATTACTATATATAATACATTTATTAAAACATCGTATTTCTTTTCTGAAAACATTCGCGAACACATTCTTAGAAACCAGGGTCTTACCGAGCGATATCTCATATCCAGCACCGCCCTGTTTCTGATCACAAACATAACCAATTCCTCTTAAGGCAATTGGTACACAATTCAAACGGATAAAACACCATCTTTATAAACAACTTATTTATAAAACTATATCAGAGTTTATTTTTCCAATACCGTTTGGAATTAAATCATAAATCTTATACTGACACCTATTGACTACTGCAGCTCTATAAAACTCATACTTTGTGTAAGCCAAAAGGCTGCCGACACAAAGGAGATGGTCTGTCTGATCCGACTCCGGTCACCTGAAATAAAACACTGTGAGGGAGTCAGTATTTTGGGAAATACTGAGTGAGTTGACATTTACTAACAGTATTATAAAAATATAACATCGCATCTTAAGAGAACAATATTATAAAACATATAAACATGTATTTGATCCGTACGAAACTAATATCCTAGCATGTGACACATCTCTCGAATAATCATATATCATTCAACCCAATCGTAAATATCAATTGCGAGTCCAACTCGCTGGTGGCCCAGCCACTAGATACGGGGACTTCCAGGCTACACCGTAGCCGAGTTCACTCTGCGTATCTAAATCATAACCCAATCGTAAATATCATATTCATCATCAGCTTCCAGCTGAGTTATATCAATTCATCACTCATATGCAAACATACTAGACCGACTCGGTACTGGTGATCACACAGCCTATTGACACCCAATAGGTAGCTAGTTTCTTCGGATCGCATACTAGTTCTCGTATACAGAAATTAAGTAAACATATAACATTTCAATCAATTATAGGTAATGCGATGCGTATAAACAATATACGTATATATATGAAGATAACTTTTATACTAATAATACGCGAAAGTAAATTGCCACTCACAGTGACCGCTATCCAAAACTGCATTATTATAATCCCGCAAGCGTAAGCTCCATGCGTTGTCCAATCACGTATCCACTTCCGCTAACTGGCTTGATAGCTTGTCGGTACGTCAGTTACTTAATCGAGTTACCTATACGTTTAATCCATAAACGTTGACTTAGTATCAAAACCCTAAGTTATAAACTTAGGTTAACATAATCGTACTTCAAATACGATTCTTAACTTTGATAATCTCTTAATCACACTTCTCTTTTAAACGTCCTAGTTTACGTTTTGATATTCAATCGAATCACGATTGATTACACGACTTGAAATTGTTTGAAATCGAGTTTCCGCGTCGCGTCAGGGCCCAGAAAGCCCAAATCAGGAATCCTCACTCGGCGAAGGACTGCACGTTCGTGCAGCAGGGTACTGCACGTTCGTGCAGTACGCTGCACGTTCGTGTGCTCCACGTTCGTGTAGTGTCCTACACGAACGTGTGCTACACGTTCGTGCAGTCTGCTACACGAACGTGTACTGCACGTTCGTGCAGTCTACTACACGAACGTGTACTGCACGTTCGTGCAGCAAACGGCTGCCGATGTGCAGCTCCGGGGTTCATTCCCCGGGCCAATTCCGACGTGCTTAAACGTCCAAAATCGATTCTAGCACGATTTCCATTAATAACCATCTCAAATATCATCAAAAACGCCAATAGAAACGCGATTACGATTCGTTTAATTCGTTAAAACGAAATAACCCTTATTTATCAATTCTCATAATAAAAACGTCAAGCTTACCTCGATTTGAAGCTTAGCGATGATAGAGAATCGAATTCTGAACGAATCGATATAAAGAACTCGCGATTTGGACGAGAAACGGCGAAACGGCGACGGATCGTAATCGATCGTCGAAAGCTTCTGTAACTTTCGCTTCCTCTGATCATCACTTCCTTTCCTTACTCTTAAGGAAAGTTATTATATATATTTTGGCTAATTGTCCATTTTGATCCTTCATTTCTTTAACTTAAACCATTTCTCTTTTAAACTTTCTAATTTAACCAAATGGTTAAATTATTCTTTTAACTCGATTGCTTTCGTATTATTTATATTCATATAAATAATACTAACTCAAAATTATTATTTTCCGTCAATAATCTTTTAATTACTATTCTCGAGACTTAATTGGCTAATTTACACTTTAGCCCTTAAATTTCTCAAAAGTGACAATTTAGCCCAAAACGCATCCGCGTCAAAATTTTAAAAGGTCTCCGATTGACCCAAAACTTTTACCACATATTCTATAAAACATTTCGCGGACCTTGGCGAAATAATATCCCTTCGGGTTTTATATGGTTAAATTACCATTTTAGTCCCTCTACTTTGTTTTGCAACTTTCTTAGTATTTTTTTATTCTTTTCCAATTCTAATTCCAACTTTTAGAACTGAAATATAATATTAAATCTTTCACAATAATCCTTTCGAGTCCGTCCTGCTAAAATTTAATATTTATCCTAATTTCTCGGAAATCTTTCTGATATCGCCATTCTAGCGACTTAACACTGGACACGTGGTCCAATTAAATACTTAAATATTTTGGGGTATTACATTCTTCCCCCCTTATAAAAATTCGTCCTCGAATTTTCATACACTTTCTTAACTTATCTTAAACCATTAACATCTTGAACTCTCTTCATAATAAGTACACCATGTTCACTTCACCACGCTTATTAGTGCGTGGAATTATCATTCCAGCCATCTGCTTCTTGTACCATAACGTCATTCGTCATTGACGATCTTCATGTTACTACCTTCCTCTATCGTGATGTCAGGTGTATTTTGATGCCTCGTGATCCCTCATCTTTAATCTTTTCGCTTTGATCTTATATACATGACTCTTTCATCTGTTCTTTGTTTAACATGCAATACTATAGGCTCTTGTCCTTGTAATTGGACTTACTTCCTTGTCCCTAAACGCAATGCACTAACTGTTGAAATTTCTTATCTCTTCTTACTTTACATCAATATGTTTCATCTCTCATTCGTTACATTCTTGGATAACTGTCTTTGTTATCCCGTCCTCTATTCTATTTTACGATTATTGCTAACATCTTTTAAAGATTGTTAGTCTTACGTGATGTTTCTTTATACCACAGACACTGGCACATTACTGCTTAATATCCTATAAGAAAGAGATATTTAATCTCTTTGTGAACCTTCTTGGTTCAAGCGTAGCTGTCATGCATACGATCTTCATACTAATGGAACAACAATTGTCACCGCGTTGGAGTTCTACTCCTGATTTGTTCAATGCATATTATTTATTCATTTCCAATAAAAATCCTTGATTCCTTCAATGCTTGTTGCCCTGTACTACTTTTAACAGTATCGTCATTGTCATCGTCTTTCTTCATCGCGTATCGTGTATACTTTAATTAATCTTCAAATTCGTTTTCTCGTTCCTTGTCTATTTAAGTACACCTTCATATCCTCGTGGAGATCCTTGTCTATTTTTATCGCAAACATGGTTATTCCTAGTAAACTTGTGACCATTACTATACCCGAATCCTTATTGCCACATTTGGCACTTTATATTCTTTCCATTTCAATCTTCTTTCAATATCATTCTCCCCTTAGTGAGTTTCTCACTATTCGCCTTCTTACGATTCATTTTTTGGAACATCAATATATACCTTCCGCAGTAAGCTTCGGGTTATACTTGTTTTTAATTGCTTGTTCATTTTCTTATATCGTCTTAACTTTGATCTGTTTTCTGTTACTGTCCTCTTGACATCGATTGTCTTATTCATCATGATAACCTAATTCTTTCTCATATTTATTTCTGCTTTTTCCTATCGTGGTGTGAGGTTTACTCTCTACTATCCATCGTCGTACTGTATTCACTCGTTACTTCATTTCTATATCTATACCGTAGAAAATTTTTCTTCATGTTTCCTCTTCCTTGACTTCTTGTTTCTAATCAACCAATAGGATTAATAGTCGTAATGTTATAGCCCTATGGTACCTTTCTTGTGTTCCGTATTTACGTTCTTATCATGTGTCTCGATCATCTTTTGTTACATTTCTTGCATTCTTCTTCATCGCATCCTGTACATCATGTACTTCTTCTTTTAATATTCACAACCTCGAGCATGAGTGGTGATCGTAGCCTATTTCGTCTGAATTCCTCGACATGGTACGTTCTTGATTACTTGCGTCTTATCGTGCTTTTACTGACACCTTGACTGTCAGTGAAGCCGATCCTATGTTCGAGCCATCTTTATTTCTTTTTATTGTTATGTGTCCGTGACTACATAGAGTCCAATCTAGTTGATCCTCTTGTTAATTTTCCCATGTGACTTTCTCTTTTCCTTTCCTCGATCATTCTTATCAAGTTTCTTGCAACGTACGCAAGCAAATTTTTCTCTATATCGATTTTCGTAACTAACTTCTTTGTTCGAGTTCTTATACCTTCTCATAGGTATCTTACTTTCATCTCTTATGTTATATTTCGACTGATCCAATATATGTAACTCAAGTTTGTTATCGAATCTCTTCTTCACATCCTTTTACTTACCTCGATGCATAAAGATTCATCTATGTGTCAAATACGTTTGATGCTATATATTGCATCCTAACCATTCAGGGACTACTATTAATCTTTCACATCAATCGCACTATGCACTCTACTCTTTATTAGTCGAACTTAAAACTCAAGATCCCGTGCTTCGCGCACATCATTCACACTTATACTTGTCCTAATCTTTTCATCCACTTTATAATCGTAACCTTGTGGTGGAAGTTCCAACTTCTAATTCACTTATTGCAACTCTTGTCGTTTATCTCTTGATCTTTCTTATCATGCTTCTCCAATCACTACATTCTATGCAGACTTGATGTTAGCTATACTTAATTGATCCAATTCCATGCTCCGTACTTCATATTCTTGTCACTCGTCTACTTGGCTCGTCACTTTATCGACATATATCCATTATCGATATTCTTATGAAATTTACTTCACGTTCTCGGTTTGTCGATCGTAATGGTTTACACTTAGGTCACCGTCTAAGGGACATCGTGTTCCAGTGACAACTTGATTCAACGGTTCAATAAAGAGTTGTCACGATCTTATTAAACCTGACGACTTTCTAATATTACGCCATATTCACATTATCCTTTCATATGGGTAACCTTCTATCTTCAAGGTGTAAACTGTGAGTCTATTTCTATGCTCGACTATCCTCTTTCTTACTTCTATGGTGTGGTAGCATGATGCTCTAATCACTTCGTCTAAAGATAGGAACATCCCACTTCATCGTTCAATTAGTTACATTTTGCTATCCACATCTATCTTACCATTCACTTCTCATATATAAACTTCATTCTTCTTATATACTTCTTCCCTTATATCGTAGTTTAATATCTTTGACGTCCTGTCAAAGAAATACTTACCTCTTAGCTTACCACTAATCTGGTACGCGTTACTTTCCAATACATATGTGATTTTTAGCTATATTCTAGCTTGTTAGCTCATAATTAAGTTCATATCCTAAAACATAACTCCCATGTTCTCGCAACTATACGTATTCATTCGCCTCGTGGCCTCGATTGTAGCTTTCTCGCGAGCACTTCACTTCCGTCACAGAGCTCTGGTCTAGGTATACTTACATAAAAACAAAATTCCTTGAAAACTCTTTCAAACAAAACATCTCACTTTGAAATGTAAATCGAAATTTCATTTAAATCTTAGCAAAATTGTGCACTAGGGTGATGACGTCTCTCATCCCCAAAGAGTTGCCACATCTCACCTTTTCGTCTGAACATAATGCATATGATGCATGTACTATTAATGCATGTATTCATTTATGGTTCTTTTCATTAGCAGTGTATGTAGTGATGCACTTCTATCAATGTCGTGGCATTTATCAATGACTATCTCGGGTCTAGGCACAATTATGCTTTCAAAATCGTTTAAACAAAACAACTTGTAAAAGTTGTAAACTTTGAGTTTTGTAAGTTCTCTAAACCTTTAAACTCTGTATCCAGAAAGTTCTTCGACCTCTGTAACCTTGCATTTCTTCTTCATTCTCTTTTTGACACTTTGATCGATCGAATTCGACAGCATACTGGCGTTATTCAATGCCAACCACATGCGTGTTACTATCGAGTCATAGTAACATCGATTAATTTCTAGTCATAAGGGGCATTGCATCTCCCCAATATTTCATCTGGATATGCATGTCGCATATGCATATCCTATCGAAAACAAAATATGCGTATGCATCTCATGTATGTGTGTCGCGACTAACAACTAGCACTTCACAACCAATCAATAATACTTATCGCAAAACAACAATGCAAAATACTTGGATCAGACAGAACTCAACTCTATAGCTGCAGTAGTTCCTAGGTCACTTAACCGACACAACACATATTTGCAGAGGTAACTGGACCAACTGCTCTGATACCACAATTGTCACGACCCAAATTATTGAGCCGAGACCGGCGCTAGGGAATGGGAGTGGTTGCTCCGAAACCCGTAGCAAGCCTAAAACCGTTATAAATTTTTCGCGATTAAAACATATTACTATATATAATACATTTATTAAAACATCGTATTTCTTTTCTGAAAACATTCGCGAACACATTCTTAGAAACCAGGGTCTTACCGAGCGATATCTCATATCCAGCACCGCCCTGTTTCTGATCACAAACATAACCAATTCCTCTTAAGGCAATTGGTACACAATTCAAACGGATAAAACACCATCTTTATAAACAACTTATTTATAAAACTATATCAGAGTTTATTTTTCCAATACCGTTTGGAATTAAATCATAAATCTTATACTGACACCTATTGACTACTGCAGCTCTATAAAACTCATACTTTGTGTAAGCCAAAAGGCTGCCGACACAAAGGAGATGGTCTGTCTGATCCGACTCCGGTCACCTGAAATAAAACACTGTGAGGGAGTCAGTATTTTGGGAAATACTGAGTGAGTTGACATTTACTAACAGTATTATAAAAATATAACATCGCATCTTAAGAGAACAATATTATAAAACATATAAACATGTATTTGATCCGTACGAAACTAATATCCTAGCATGTGACACATCTCTCGAATAATCATATATCATTCAACCCAATCGTAAATATCAATTGCGAGTCCAACTCGCTGGTGGCCCAGCCACTAGATACGGGGACTTCCAGGCTACACCGTAGCCGAGTTCACTCTGCGTATCTAAATCATAACCCAATCGTAAATATCATATTCATCATCAGCTTCCAGCTGAGTTATATCAATTCATCACTCATATGCAAACATACTAGACCGACTCGGTACTGGTGATCACACAGCCTATTGACACCCAATAGGTAGCTAGTTTCTTCGGATCGCATACTAGTTCTCGTATACAGAAATTAAGTAAACATATAACATTTCAATCAATTATAGGTAATGCGATGCGTATAAACAATATACGTATATATATGAAGATAACTTTTATACTAATAATACGCGAAAGTAAATTGCCACTCACAGTGACCGCTATCCAAAACTGCATTATTATAATCCCGCAAGCGTAAGCTCCATGCGTTGTCCAATCACGTATCCACTTCCGCTAACTGGCTTGATAGCTTGTCGGTACGTCAGTTACTTAATCGAGTTACCTATACGTTTAATCCATAAACGTTGACTTAGTATCAAAACCCTAAGTTATAAACTTAGGTTAACATAATCGTACTTCAAATACGATTCTTAACTTTGATAATCTCTTAATCACACTTCTCTTTTAAACGTCCTAGTTTACGTTTTGATATTCAATCGAATCACGATTGATTACACGACTTGAAATTGTTTGAAATCGAGTTTCCGCGTCGCGTCAGGGCCCAGAAAGCCCAAATCAGGAATCCTCACTCGGCGAAGGACTGCACGTTCGTGCAGCAGGGTACTGCACGTTCGTGCAGTACGCTGCACGTTCGTGTGCTCCACGTTCGTGCAGTGTCCTACACGAACGTGTGCTGCACGTTCGTGCAGTCTGCTACACGAACGTGTGCTGCACGTTCGTGCAGTCTGCTACACGAACGTGTACTGCACGTTCGTGCAGCAAACGGCTGCCGATGTGCAGCTCCGGGGTTCATTCCCCGGGCCAATTCCGACGTGCTTAAACGTCCAAAATCGATTCTAGCACGATTTCCATTAATAACCATCTCAAATATCATCAAAAACGCCAATAGAAACGCGATTACGATTCGTTTAATTCGTTAAAACGAAATAACCCTTATTTATCAATTCTCATAATAAAAACGTCAAGCTTACCTCGATTTGAAGCTTAGCGATGATAGAGAATCGAATTCTGAACGAATCGATATAAAGAACTCGCGATTTGGACGAGAAACGGCGAAACGGCGACGGATCGTAATCGATCGTCGAAAGCTTCTGTAACTTTCGCTTCCTCTGATCATCACTTCCTTTCCTTACTCTTAAGGAAAGTTATTATATATATTTTGGCTAATTGTCCATTTTGATCCTTCATTTCTTTAACTTAAACCATTTCTCTTTTAAACTTTCTAATTTAACCAAATGGTTAAATTATTCTTTTAACTCGATTGCTTTCGTATTATTTATATTCATATAAATAATACTAACTCAAAATTATTATTTTCCGTCAATAATCTTTTAATTACTATTCTCGAGACTTAATTGGCTAATTTACACTTTAGCCCTTAAATTTCTCAAAAGTGACAATTTAGCCCAAAACGCATCCGCGTCAAAATTTTAAAAGGTCTCCGATTGACCCAAAACTTTTACCACATATTCTATAAAACATTTCGCGGACCTTGGCGAAATAATATCCCTTCGGGTTTTATATGGTTAAATTACCATTTTAGTCCCTCTACTTTGTTTTGCAACTTTCTTAGTATTTTTTTTTCTTTTCCAATTCTAATTCCAACTTTTAGAACTGAAATATAATATTAAATCTTTCACAATAATCCTTTCGAGTCCGTCCTGCTAAAATTTAATATTTATCCTAATTTCTCGGAAATCTTTCTGATATCGCCATTCTAGCGACTTAACACTGGACACGTGGTCCAATTAAATACTTAAATATTTTGGGGTATTACACCGAAACTGTCAAAATTGTCAACCGAACTGTAATTTTTCACCAAATAACGAAATTGTTATCGTCAAAACATGGGCCTTGGATTACATTAAATAATGAAGGTTCTAGAAGTTTCATAAAGCTACTAGTTTGGAGGCTAAGCCAAACCTAGAAGGACATTTCGATTATTAAATGGTTAATATATCCCTAAAGGAATATATCAATGAAAATGTTATCCATGAAGAGCACAATGACATATTATCCATGTGCAACAAAGGAGAATCAAAGACCTTAAAGGGGGAAAACAGAAGTCATTTGTAAGCTAAATATTTAGCTTAACGGGGTCACAACCTAATATAACAGCATGTCGATTGTACGAACAAATCACCCTCTTCCATAAGAAGATAAAATTAGCTCAACGGTCTTTGACACCAGACCAGACAACCTGACATACCAGTATGGCAATCATACCGACAAATCAGCCTCTGTTAGAAAAAATTAGCTCAACAATCTCTAACACCAGACCAGACAACCTGACACGCCAGTCTGCCTTTCATACGGACAAATCAACCTCTGCCAGAATAAGACAAAATTAGCTCGTCAGCAAGCTAGTGATTTGTCATCTTGCACACATATGGTTATGGACAAAGAAAATATTGAAGGCCCATATTTAGCTGAGTGCTTGCAAGGCCCACATTCTAGAAAAGTCTTAAATATTCTATCTTGGAGATCAAGCGACAAAACAGGTTGTCAGTCACTAGCAAACAAAATGTTCTCAACCTGATTAGCCAGCTCAGCATTCGAATCGGATCCTCCATTTGTCTTCTAGTACACCTTGCCTTGAGGATAGGAATTGAAGAAAATAGGAGGATGACTCAGCCCTAATTCTATAATATTCTATCCTCTCTATAAAAGGAAAACTTCACTCATTGTATTGAGTGTGGGATGTGAAAGCATCAAGCACCACCAAAAGGAACTTCATCTTTGGTTTATCTCTCTATCTTTAAGGGTTTATCATGTATTAAATGGGAGAGTAAACACCACCATTTTATATGTATTTGTGATAAGGTTTCAAGCACCTTGTGAGAATAGCGTGTGGGAAGTAGACTAGTTCTAGGTAGAATTAGGCTGTGGCCTGTTAGTTGTTGGAGCTAACAAAAACCAGTGGTTTGGGGGAGCAGATTAGTTTTGGGTAAAACTGAAGTTGTATCCCGTTAGTTTGCTAGAGCTAATGAAAACTAGTGGTTGGGGAGCAAATTGGTTTTGGGTAAAGTTAAGACTGTGAACCTATTAGTTTGCTGGAGCTAATCAAAACCAGGGGGAGGGGAAACAGACTAGGTTTTAGGTAAAACTAGGGTTGTATCCTTTCAAGGGTTATCTATTGCCCGTAATATAGATTAAAGTGCGAGTTAAATACTTAAGGACGAGGTCCTTAAGGAGTGGATATAGACAGGGTTGCCGAACCACTATAAATCTGGTGTTCTTTCCTTATGCTTTCAATATATTGCTCTATTAGCTTACTGTTTCATTATCTTGCTCTTTTACTATCTTAATGTGTTATAAAAGGATTGTCCAAAAGACTTTAAATGCTTTATACTATTACTCTGAAATGCTTAGAAGGTCTATTAGCTTGGACAGTTAACTTACTAAAGAATTTACTGAAACAGTTTTTTAAAAAAATTTAGTTAGCTTATATTTGATTAGCTTTTGAAAGGTTTCTAATCAACTAGTTTGTTAAGTATTTCAGTATCTCAACCCCCCCCCTTCCCTCCGAGCTACTACCAGACCCAACATAATTTTTTTAAACAATTTTTTTGGTCGGGACTCGGTTCGATTCGGTTTCGATTTTTTAATACAATTTAGGCTTTTTAAAAAGCATCCTTTTCGACCCAAAATTAAACACAAGCCTAAAATCTATAATTAACCCATAATTCTACAAAATATCAAGTTAATACAACAATTTATATTTCTTTTTCATAAAATACAAACTCCATAAAATGATGAACTTCACATATCGAAACACATAAATAGAAAAAAATTGAAAAAAAAAAGACAAATACAAAAAAATCAATAAGTCTAATACATCAAAACAGCAAAAGGATCTCCACTCTTTAGCAACTTGATCTTGTTGTGCGATGTCACAAATCTATCAAATAGAAAAATAACACAAATTTAAGAAAAAACTATACAAATAATAACATTAATACAGAAAATAAAATACATGTAGTTACCAAATATATACAACCGATTACAAAAAAAAAAAGTGATCAGACTTTTACCTTTTAAAGGGCTTCCAGCAAATCTCCGTTCTTGAAAGCAAACCAACAAATTCGGAGTAAAATGATCGCCTATACTTATTCATTAAGGGAAATCGTTTGATTAATAGAGTGTTGTGTTGAAAGGCGGTCCATAATATTTGTCGCATTTGAATTTTTTTTGGTCTATAATACACTTTAGAATTTCAAGAGAGTATTAATTATTATTTTCTATGTTTTCTCCCCACAAATTTATTTAAAGGATATAATTAACAAATAAAAATAGCAGTCATAAATGTAAACATGTTCCGATGTAGGTTAATTTAGTAAAAGTATTTACAAATTAAGATATATTAATTATTTTTTTAGTTCTTGTGTTAAAATCAAATGCGACAAATATTATGAGTTGGAGGGAATATATAGAAAAGAGATTGAAAAATCAACTTAAAATATAGGGTTTTTAATGAAAAAGGAGAAGAATAGAGAAAAAGGAGAGGATGACAAGAGAGAGATGAGAGAGAGAGGAGAAAAAAAAAGTGTTTTAAAAGTGATAAGTGGAATATATACCATGTAGCATTAAGGATATTTTGGAAAGAGTAATGCTGTATAATCCTCCTTTTTAACCCACCTGATGTGGCATTAAAAGAGTGAATGAATTAAAAGTTAGTATTTGAGATATGAGAAATTTTTAAGTAAACCGTGTTTACCACGTCATCCGTAGAGTAAGCCACTCATAATACAACACCTCATTAAAATGATGGCAATATCGTAATATCACCATTAAGATTTGAATGCATTTATCGCACAATTATTACGATATTACCATCATTTTAATGAGGTGTTGTATTATGAGTGGATTAGTCTACAGATGACGTGATAGACTCGGTCTAACTAAGAATTTCTCTTGAGATATACACTTTTTGAGAGTAATTAAACGAATTAAATGCTGCCATATAAGGAGGGACAATCAAGGAGTTACAAAATGGTGGATTAAATAGCATTTTCCTTTTGGAAATAGAAATAATCAAACCAAACAATTTTCTCTGATTCGGTGTAATCGGTTTTTCAGTTATTTCGGTTTTTGACAACCTTAAACCATCATCGATCTCCAAAATTCTCCTTATCCAACACCGATCCGGACCGTTTTAACTGAAAAATCGAACTAAACAATAAATTTCGATTCGGTTCGGTTTTTCTGTCTGGTTCAGTTTCTACTCACCCCTAACTACCATATTTTAAATAAATATGGCAATGGGGGAGGGGATTCCCCGTTCCCTGTGGAGACCCGCCCCTAATGGGGCGGGAAATCCCCACCAATTACCTCCATGGGTACGGGGATGGGGAACAATCATTCCCCAACCATAGGGATGGGGAGGGGATGGAGAGTATAGTCCCCACCTTGTGGGGATCCCCATCCCCGTTCCCATGGGGACCCGATTTATATTTATCATATTTATATTATATTATAAGTTTAAGTATGTTATTTATAAGGATTAATTACTTAAAAACCACCCACCTTGAATTTTTTTTTTCGTTTATACCCTGACCTAGGAAAAAAATTCATTTATACCCTGACGTATGTGTTTATGTTTCACCTCTACCCGAGGTACTAAATTAACCTCTTTTCATTTAAAAAATAGTCCTTCATTTAGAGAAAAATTCATTTCTTATTAAACTCTAATTAGTTTAGGTTAAAAATGAAGAACTATTTTAAACTTTTTTTTAATGAAAAGAGGTTAATTTAGTGCCTCGGGTTTAGAGGTGGCCACGGTTCATAACCCGACGGTTCCGGTTCGGAACCGCCGGGTCACGGTTCAAGAAAAAGTGGAACCGGCCCGGAACCGCCTAAGAGAAGGTTCCATGACGGTTCGGAACCGGACGGTTCCGGTTCCGGTTCCGGTTTAGGACGGTTTAAAAAAAAAATTAAAATTAACATTAAAATTTAATTACTAAAAATGTATTTTAACAATAAAATAACTCACGCAGAGATAGTATTACAAGAAAATAAAGATTTTTTTTTTAAATTATAATATTAACCAAAAATTTAACTAAAACAAATATAACATATATTTTATTATAAAAGTAAATATATTATATAATAAAGATATAATATATATTTTAAATATATAATTTATATTTTTTATTAACGGGTTCGACCCTTAAACCGCCGGTTCCGACCCGGAACCGCCGGTTCACGGTTCAACAAATTTGGAACCGACCCGGAACCGCCTTTTGTACGGTTCCGGGCCGGTTTTAGTCCGGTTCCGGGTTTGACCGGTTCCGGGCCGGGTTTGACCGGGCCGGTTCCGGGCCGGTTCACGGGTTGACCCGGCCCATGGCCACCTCTACTCGGGTTGAAACATAAATACATACGTCAGGGTATAAATGATTTTTTTCCTAAGTCAGGGTATAAACGAAAAAAAAGTTTAAGGTGAGTGGTTTTTAAGTAATTAAGCCTATTTATAATTTTAAATAATTTAATTTAATTTTTTTATTAGTTTCTATTTAGTTATAAATATATAATATTATAAAAGATAATAGTATTTTCTGTAATTTTTTTTTTTAAATATCTATTAAAAATAATAAAATTATTTATAAATTATATTTAATTGTACGGGGAACGGGGATCCCCATAGGGATGGGAAATCTATGGGGATGAGGACGGATGATTTTATCCCAATTTAGGGATGGCAATGGGGCGGGGTGGGGACGGGGAAGCCATCCCCATCCCCATCCCCGCATCTATGGGGAATCCCCATCCCCGTCCCCATTTAATTAATGGGGATAAAATCATCCCCGTCCCCATGGATTCCCCATCTCCATGGAGATCCCCGTTCCCCGTACAGTTAAATATAATTTATAAATAATTTCAGTATTTGCATAAGATATTTAAAAAAAAAATTATAGAATATATTATTATTTTTTATAATATTATATATTTATAATTAAATAGAAACTAATAAAAAAATTAAGTTAAATTATTTAAAATTATAAATAACATACTTAAACTTATAATATAATATAAATATGCATAAATATAAATCGGGGCCCATGGGGACGGGAATGGGGATCCCCGGTGGAGACTATACTTCCCGTCCCCTCCCCATTTCCGTAGTTGGGGAATGATTTTTCTCCATCCTGTACCCATGGGGTTAATTGGTGGAGATTTCCCGCCCCATTTGGGGCGGGTCTCCACGGGGAACGGAAAATTCTCTTCCCATTGCCATCCCTATCCCCATTAATTAAATGGGGACGAGGATGGGGATTCCCCGTAGATGCAGGGATGGGGATGGCTTCCCCGTCCCCACCCCGCCCCATTGTCATCCCTAATTTTAAATTTGAGTGTTTATCCCATATAACCTTTACATTGCCTCATTTTCACAATAAACTAATAAATATTTTCAATAATTTTTTTTAAATCATTCAATTTTATACATCACTAATGTATCATTGATTTATTATACAAATGACATAGCGCAACCCCGTGTTGTATAATTTTCCTTCAAATCTAATACTAATACAGTTATCCATCTCAATTAAATTGAACTTGATAGTTGATATGGTCTTGAACATGTTCTTGATTCATCAGACTGCAGCAGCAAATGAGATTTTGTCAAGTCTGTCATGAACGAGTGAAATCAATGTAGAGAAGATTTGATTGGACAACTCATGTGTTACCTACTTAATTATCCTTCTACGCATTTATGCTTATACTTTTAGTTTTTTGGAAAAATAGAAATTGCAATTTCCTAAGAAATTAAAGGCACCTTGCGAATAAATAAATACATTAATTTAATGTCTATATTAGTCCTACTCCTACCTATACAATATTAATAGTAGAGAATTTAATTTTCCACATAAAATTGAAATGAAATTCATAAATTGAAATGAAATTCATTTCCTTTTACATAAGAACAACTATTTTTATTTTTATTTACTATAGGAATATTTCTATTCTATAATGGGTTTAATTGATAAATTTTAACAAATTTTCTGTGGATTTCTTTTTTAAAGATTTATAATTTCATTCATTTTATTTTAGTTCTCGTATTGGGTTAATGCGTAGTTAGTAACACTTGATCTTCCACCACCAAAGCTTAAGACAATGAAATCTTGCCGGTGCCACTCAAGAAGACGATGCAATGATCAACGTCATTCAAAAGTGTCGCTGCCAGTGAAGTTCTTGAAACAGGTTCACCGACGTTCCATGCAAGAGAAAAAGCTGGTATGTATATATCCAAATCTAGGTAGCACAAACACTTCATTCAACGGCCGTGTTCGGTTTAGATACCACAAACACTTCACTTGGGCGTGATCCGTTTTAGAAACATTCTGGACACTTTATGTTTTAGACATAAAATTTCAATTTTACGTAGGAAATCTTAAAGTAACACTGTTTGGACATGTCCGTGTGGAAGTGTCCATGTGTCCTATTTTCCGTGTCCGTGTTGTGTTATCTAGATCAAATAATTTCTATTATTCTTACGTTCAACTGTTAAAAACTCAAGAACACTAATAACAAATTATATACAGATGCTTCCTTCATTCACAAGTCATTTTGGTGAGGAATTCAGCAGCAGTAAATTTGCTACACTTAGTTTTCCAAATGGGTTTTCAACGAGGGTTAGATTATCAAAGATGGAGAATCAAAAAACTTGCATGGACATTACAAAGTTGGTGGAACTTGGTTATATAAATGAAGGGTTCATTCTTGAATTCACATACAAAGGTTTCTCCTTTTTTAAAGTTGTCATCTTTGATAATTCTTCTCATGCTTGTCTTCAAATTGAATATCCATGCAAAGTTGATGATCATAGAAACGTTTCTTTGAAAAAGAAAAATAAGTTTAAGTCTTCGATTGGTCAAAGAACTAAGAAAGATGGGGAAAAAGTTGCTGCTTCATCTGCAGCTCATGGTGATTATAGATCATCAGATGTGAAGGGAAAGCGAAAAATTGGTGATGTGAAAAATTGTAAGGTGGAGGAGGATTCAGATGCTAAAATTGAAACAATGGGTACCAAGAAAAAGTTGAAAATGAGTAAGTTTTTTACTTTATTTACTTTATTTGGTTTTTGTCATGAACTTATACATATATGTGTAGTAGTAAATGTTTCTAATATTGGAAAAGAAAAGGCGAAAGGTGTTCGAATGAAGAAATGAAAGTAACGGATTTAGTAAGTGACGGAGCCAGAATTTTTTATATCAATGAGGTGATCTAATATTGATTGAAACCTTAACTAAGTTCAATCATTTGATTTTATTGATGAATCTAGATGAAACAAGACAGGACATATGTTTTGATTATGGTTCTCACTTGGCATGAATTTGCAAAAATTTAGTTCATCTTTCATGGATGTTTCTTGATGTTCAATT
This sequence comes from Mercurialis annua, assembly GCF_937616625.2. Lineage (NCBI taxonomy): Eukaryota > Viridiplantae > Streptophyta > Magnoliopsida > Malpighiales > Euphorbiaceae > Mercurialis > Mercurialis annua. The sequence continues at coordinate 46,604,659 of NC_065574.1, read as the reverse complement.
ATAAGGGCATGTCTAATTTCAATGTTCATATATTTAACTTGACTGCTTGTGAGATTTCAGGTTCTGCTGCTGCATATCCAAATACTGCAAGCAAAAGAAAATGTCATAAGGTTTCTTCAGGTTCTGATCATCCTAGAATTAACAAGAGGTTTCTCCCTACAGATAACCGAAATAACGAGCAGAAATACGAGAGAAAAGGGAAAAAGTGCAAGATAGAAGAGGTGGAAACAGATTTAGGTATGGAAACTTCTCGATTCCTATGTTTCTCCATTTCATTTTCGTTTCCGAGAAATACTACTAAAACTCTGAAACTTTTTTTTATTACAAATTCTTGTAAAATTTATTGTTTTCCCGTTTCTTATTTTCAGCGTTTTCCATTTTAGTGTTTCCATTTTAACGCAACATAGTAGTTTTTTGTATTTCAATTTATCCTATAGTTGATGTATGCACAAGTATGTTGAACTTGAATTCTGCTTCTTTACAGAAAATTTTGATAGCATGAACTTAAAGTTGTCTCCAGAAAGCAAGAGGGCAGTGAATGCAGCCAGAAAGTACAAGCCAAAAAATCCTGCTTTTATGTGTGTGATAGAACTACGCAATATCGGTAGCTTGGTAAGCAATACATATTAATTCACTGTGTTTGTCGTTCTTGATTTGGAAGCCGTATTTGATCTGCTGCACTTAGTTACATTTCTTAATCTTGATTTAATGCAGTACATACCTGCTGCATTTTACAACAAGCATCTGTCAAGTATTTCCAGAGACTATCTGACAATTCAAATATCTGATGGAAAAAAATGGCTAAGAGAGTGGTTACTTCGAATATCAAGGAGCGATTGTGGATGGTTGGTTTCAGCAGAAGGGTGGATTCGCTTTTCGGAAGACAATGGTTTAAGCTTAGGAGATGTATGTGTTTTCGAGCTGATTGATTCCAAGAATTCTGTGTTTGAAGCTTCAGTATTTCACGCAAGTTTGGAGTAAATATCTATGTATCATCATGGAATGATGTTCTCTTCTGAACCAACATTATATATTTGCTGATCAGTTTTAAAATTTGTATTTATGAATTCAATCGATTAACAATGCAGTTTTTGATTCCGAAGCAGTTCAAGTGAAGTTTCTGATGATCACCTAAACAGAAAGATCAGAATCAAAATCACACAGGCAGTCCAAGAACTGAAAAATATCATTTCAAAACTATATGAATGTGAATCTGTACATACCAAAAGCTAGAGAAATGTTGATGTAATTGTTTGGAGGAACAAGGAATATACTAAAAAAATGTGAATATCTACATGTTTTTGTCTCCTGTAAAATAGCAGCAAGCAAAAAAATTTCTTCATCAGGCCATTCCCTTCAGAATCAACACTGACCATAAGGAACTATAAGCAAATCAGTAGTGTCGATTAGGTCTTTTAGAAGATGGTGTTGACGAGGACGGAGAAGAAGGTTTCTGTTGATCTCGTGGAGGAGAGGTAGAAGAGCCAGGCGATGAAAGAGGAAATGAACTCTCACTAAAATGACTGCTGACATCGTAATTCTTAGTCCTAAAGCCCATGGAAAACTTATCCGGAGTGGTAGGCGCTGCACGATTGGAAGCGTGCTCATCATTCAAATCACTACTGTTCAGGGCACTTCCTTGAGTTTTCTGTTGCTCAGGTTGCAAAGCGGGATCATAGAATCCTAACAATACCTTGCTCGAATCTGGATGAGTGGTGGGCGTAGCAGGATCGGAAAAATGCTCTTTAGTCAAATCAACGTACAAGGCATTTCCTTGAGTTTTCTGTTGCTCAGGTTGCAAAGCGGGATCATGCCGTCCTAACAATACCCTGCTCGAATCTGGATGAGTGGTGGGCGTAGCAGGATCGGAAAATTGCTCTTCAGTCAAATCAACGTACAAGGCATTTCCTTGAGTTTGCTGTTGCTGAGGTTCCAAAGCGGGATCATGCCGTCCTAATACTACCCTACTCGAATTGCGGAGCTCCTCGAAACTCTCTGGAGATATATAAACGGATGAATTTCTTTTTATATATTGAGCTTGAAAAAATATAGACTAATATTAATTAGGAATACAGAAAATGCATACTGCAACTCATGCCAATCTTTTCTACAGAGAATAAACATTAATCATATCATCAGAAAACTACAATATTTAAAGAAAAACATGAATTAGAAAGCTAGAAGTTCTATGAATCTTACCGATTGGTCCCTTCCCGGACACTTGGCACGAGTCCATCACATCCTTCATACTATTAATTACCGACGACATCTGCAGTTTGTTCCACAAACATTCAGAGGAAAGAATGAAGAATCAGAATCCGATAAAATAAACATGATCAAGTCCTGACACAGAAAGACGGCCAATATAAAATTATAAAAGAGACCTGTAAAAATCGCATATATCTCTTAGTGTATCCATAATCACCAAATAAAGATGTCTCCAACTCCAAAGCTTTTGTCAATTGACCAACCGATTCGCTTAACCTGTAACAGTACTATATAAGCAGAAGGTAGAAAAAGGTAGAGGTGGGATGTGAAAACTGAACACTGTAAAGAAAGATATTAATGCAATGACAAAAGCACATCACAGAATTCAAACAAAGAAGAGTATTATATTCTTGAAACAAATTTCTCATCCCACATGATAATAATTTATAGGAATTGGAAATATAATCGGTTGAAATCGAGGGAAGCTGACTTCAGAACTTTAAAGAGTAACTCTCAGTTAAGTTCCACTATCCTATCTTGCACAAAGGTTCACTAAGTAGTAAGTACAAACTATGTGATGGAAAAATGGTTCGTAGATAACTAGTTCTGATACGGGTTTGAGATCAACATTGAAAAGATGAAAACATTTTCCATTCTGATAATTCTCTTTGGTTTCTTTTTTTCTTATACTGAAGAATTAGTTATATTGCCAGCAGCAGACAAAAATGACGATTTGTTTATACTTTATACATAGAAAACTCACCTATAAAAGTTACTTTCTAAATCAGGTTTCGATGACACGGGCGGTGCATTTTGAGCAGACAGACAGCAATTTTGTGCTGCATCTACAAGCTGATGTACCTGCAAAATATGAACTTCATTTATAAAAGGAGACTCCCGATATCAACGACTTCCCGTTCTAGCACACCACCTTAGCAGCACCAGTAGGCAAGAAAGAATCAATCACATAATAGCACAGAGAACTTTATCTCCTGAACAAAAAATATGTACAAGGCAAAACTTGAGAACGCATTTCTAGAAATATCTAAAATAATTTAGCAAAGCACATAACAAGAAAAATAACCCTCTAATGGAGATTAATGACCAATTAAATAAGCCAAGGTAAGTAACCATTTTAGAGGATTATATGGAAATTTTAGACAAGCTTTTGAAAATGATGATAATGCCTACTGAATTGCTATGAACTTTGCATTTCGTTTTCAACTGGCTCAACAATGCCATAGAACTGTACCGAGATTCTCATTCAACAACAGAAACTATTAATCTACATAACAAACTAAAAATAATTAATATTAACCTTTGTTTTTATAAAGTCTTGTTGAATAAACTCCACATGACGCCGTGCACAAAATTCCCAAGAGTATATCTTGCAAAACACAAATGAACTTGTGTAATAAAGATGTAGTTTGAATGTACTAAAAACTGTGAATGTCTCAAAATGGCCATTATCAACTCTCATCATACCTTGAGATCTGGAGAGAAAACAATACGAAGTTGACCATCACGTAATATACGACGGTTCTTATAGACGCCTTCTTGTCTTGCGTTTCCATAGCGAAGGACAATTTGACCGCTTGAGTTGTGGGATTCATGAGGCAAATCAACATAAAGAAGCTCTTCTAAAGTCGGACTTTCGTATTTGATTTGGAGTAATCTAGGCAGAACCTCCACATTTGCTTCTGAATGCACAAGGACAACATTTCATGTGTGAATGCACCTAAAGTTTCCAAAATGCATGAAAGAACTAAATTGTTCTAGAGAAACCATTGCTAAACTCCAAACGCATAATTCCAATCAGCTTCCAGATTTCAATCTTGAGATGCAAAATTATATTAAGAAAAGGCTGAAAAATATCCTAGAGATATATGAAATATGCTACTTGTCATATCTTACTTATAAATCATAAATAATAGATAAAAAGTAAATTTCAGCAGGCATTTCTTATCTTACAGAAAACTGTTCCACAACAAAAAATGTAACATAAGAAGATAGCATACCGCCAAAAGACGTACGATTGCATATTTGACAGTGCCAATCCTGAAAATAATGCAAGTATGTTACCACTATGATAACATAAATATAGAAAGTCTTCACAATATCCGTTAACAGTACCAGAATTTTCATATCCGTCAAAGTTTGTTGCAGAATATTATACAGTGAAAAATCCAAAAGAGTAGAATTACAGATGCAAGAGCACAATGTGAGGCTAGTATTTGTTTGAGAAGCCATATATACAATTACAAACATAATTATTTCACTCTTCAAATTAATGTCACGGTGCCAATAAATGCTAGTAGAGCTCATTTACACTCCCCTAGATAATTACATTTAATTTATGCATCATCATAGCATACCTTATGGGAAGAACCAATAACATCGCTGCTAAGGCTTCCGTGAACATACGGTGAAACACATAATCTCTTCTTTGCATTGTTAGTAAAAAAATCTGAAACAAATTTGCGCCAGAACTCGAGATTGTTATCCTAATAAAGAATCAGCCACAAACAAATCAGTGAAAAAAATGAAAAACGAAGAAACACCAAAGACAGTAAAGGGGAAAACAGAACTTACAGTGGGTCTTCGCCGCTGCTGATACAAGTACTTAGCTAATATAAAGGAACAAGTACCCTTTACATAGGCTGGTCTTGCAGCTAATTTAGCAGGCACTTCCTTTTGTTGAGATTGCTTCAGTCGTTGTTGAGAAAGCGCCCCCAACATTTGCTGCTGCTTCTGACGCAGTTGCAACATGTGCTCCTGCTGCTGCTGTTGCCAAAGGTGCGGCTTCTGTTGCTGTAACAGAATGTACTCCTCCTCCTGCTGTTGCTTTTGCATAATGCGCGCTTCCATCTGCTGCTGCAAAAGTTTATCCCGTAGCGAAGAGTTTAACCTTGGTAAATTCTTTCCGGAAGTTTGTACGAAATTGGGAAGTTGGTGCCACAAATATAGTGCTTCTTCGGGCGATAGCTGCACCTGTGTCTGTGGAACAGTCTGATTACTTATTATCCCTTCCTCCAAGTTGACAGAGCCAACAAAACCTGGTAATTCATCTTCACTGGATTGGAGTTTCGACTGTTTCCAATGTGGTTCATGTAGCATTGAGTTCTGTTCATATTGAAATCTCTGTGGTACAGGTTGTTGAATATGAGATTGTCGCTGAGAGCTTCTAGACAGGTTTGCACTTCGTTGGATCCCAACTTGGCCAGGATGAATAGAACCCACTCTTGACCGAATAGTATAACCAGCATCATTCCGTGCCATAGAATCTGGTATAAATTCCGTTGTGGAGTTCAAAATTCCCTGAGATTCATCCCGACTTGAGAAGCTGTCACTTGAACTCCTACTTCCAGAATTCTGATGAGAACGAAACAAAAAATTTGGAGCATTTCCCAGCAAATCCATTTTTTTGTTAGTGCTTATGGTGTCCCAAGTGAAACAAAACTTTCTTCTTGAGAAATTGAACATCTTTATGATCCCGAAATAGCAGAGTTTGATGCAAAAACACATGTAATATAGACCAGGAACAACCAATTGAATTTAATATCCCTTATGGCACCATTTTGCCTAGAGAAAAACTGCAACATCATTGTCTAAAACACCTAGAAGCCAAATTGAGCTTACCTAAACAACCTAACAAAGCAAGAATTAAAATTAGCCTGGCAGCAGTCAGATATATATAATTGAACCAGCTACACATTAAAGATACTAACTTTGCCTGTTTGGAGTGCAATTCTTGGAATAATATTCACTTATATTGTTTGGGAGATAAGGAATCCGAATTTTTTTATATTCATATAATTTAAACATAATCAAGAATTGCATCTACCCCATTTTAAAGCTATAAAGAAAGTCACCTAGCTTAGAGGAATTTCCCCACAAAGAGAAACTAATTGTTCATGTTTGGCTACCAAGAAAGTGAACATTTTCTCAAGAAACACAAGAATCAAAGGCATAAAATTAAAGAATCCAAGAAAGCAAGAATCACACACAGTAAGAATTCATTTGTATCAAGAAACAAATAAAAACAAGAACCGTTTTTCATAAAAACCAATGCCCAAAACCAAGATTGACATGCAAATATAAATACATTGATCGTTGGCATTATTGAATGAGAAAATGTGGGAGAGGTCTAACCATTGTGAAGAGAACGCGAGCGAGCGAGCAGAAGAAGAAGAGTGGCAGTTTCAGTAGAAAGAACTAAGAAGAATAAAATCTTTGTTTTCTTTTACAATATTTTATCGGTTGAAAGAATATCTGATTGACTTGTTCCTTTTGTTTTGTATTTCAGTGAAATTCTCTGTTTTTTGAAGGCCCCTCGGCTGTTTTTCTACTTCTGTACAAATATGCGAGACAAAGTTCTCGAAAAGTCACTAAATTTATGAAAAACAAACAATCAACTCACCTCTTTTTTTTATATTAATTCACCTCCTTAAGTTGGCACACGAAATATCAAAAAAGTTAATTTTATAAAAACCGGTGAAAAAAATTCCAAATCTTTACCAAATCGTATCAAATACCTATTCTCCCGATTTCAATTTTTTTTATAATTTTAAAACTTTAAATATTATTTCAATTTTGAAATTAAAAATTAGGGATCTTTTTAAACTGTTTTTAAAGGGTTAATGACCATTAAATTACTTATTTGTTAATTATTTCTGAAATTAGACCCAAAAAAATTTTAAATTACCATTTTATACTTTATAGACCGCGGAACTTTTCCGCGGTCTGGCCTACGTGGCTCCTCGCTGGCCAATCAGGGAGGAGCCACATAGGCAAAAGCAAACCGCGTAACTCTTACGCGGTTTGCATTGCCAACGTGGCAAACCGCGTAAGTGTTACGCGGTTTGCTTTTGTACAGCCAGGGAATTAATTCCCTGGCTGCACTGATTGGGAGAAATCCCAATCATTTTAAAAAAAATTATATTAATATATTTTATTTATTTGAAAATGAAAAAATCTTTAGTTAAAAAAATTGTACGTTTTAATTGTTGAATTTTTTAAATTTAAAACGTTTGAATTAGTTAATTTTTTTAATATTCTACAGAAATAAATTTATAAAATACTACAAAATAATTATATTAACAAATATTCAAATATAATTTATACTTCATAACAATAACATATTTAATAAACTAAAAATTACAAATTAAAAAAATTACTACATCACATAATAATGTATAAAGTACAAAAAAGAAATCACCTAGGAGTCCTATCGTCATATCTGCTAGTGACCGGGACGTTCGAGCGCAAGTTGTTTCTGTTACGGTTCGCCCGACGGCCTGTACTGATGGTGAGGTAACATCGACCTGGGCGACCATCACCATCTCCCTCTCCTGCATCGGCGTCCTCGTCGTCGGCTCCGTCGTCACCCTGCTGGTCCTGGGGAATGGCCGTACTCGTAGTTGCTGGTGGCGGGGTAACAAATTCTCCTTGTTGGCGGAACATCATCGCCTCCATGCTGTCTAGACCTAACCAACTGCTACCATATGACAGAAAGTCTGGAGTCCCAGGTGTCTGTGGAAGTCCCTGTGAAGCTGGAAAGTCGTGTGTACCCTGTGTAGGCTGATCCCACTGCACCTGAAAAGGAGGCACCGTAGGTGGTACATAAGCAGGCGGCGGTGGAACAAAAGGCGAAGAAGGTCCTGGTGGCACTGGATATGAACACGACCCCTGAAAATAGTGATGTGCCGAATCCCCGCAAAACTGGCCAGAAGAAGAAGGAGGACCCGATGAAAAGGGTGGCGGTGCAGAGCTGGACCCCGCGTAATAGTAATGCCCTCTGAAAGGATGAAAAACCACTGGGGGAGGCATAGGATCGGTCGGACGCTGAGGTGGTGCAGGGGGGTGACGCCGCTCTCGCCGTCGATGTCGCAGTGTAGTCGGATCTATCGGCGCGTCAGGTATGACTGGTAGTCGATGCGGCGGTATAGAAGGCTCGATAGGGGGCGATGTAACATCACGGCGGTCCTCTCTAGTGCCTCTCTGTGTGCTGGCTGCGAACCGCCGAAGCTCAGTGTCAACAGGAGCATCCCTACGTACACGCTCCACAAAATCGGCCTGCAAATAAAGATATAATACGTTAAAAAAAGTAGAAAATTAACCCACAATTTATTGATTAATTAATTGAAAAACACCGGCCTTTGACTAGAGCGAGATTTGTTTTTCTAAACCCAAACTCCGTTAATTTTCTGTTTTTATTTTTCTTATTTCTTAGCTTTGGGGACATAGCTAGAAATAGTGTGAGGAGGGGGGAAGAAAATTTTATCTTTCGTTTGGGTTATTTTTTTTCGGTGATTTATCTTTATTTTCAGCGTTATTAGGTAGTTTATTTTCAGTTTTAGGGTATTAATGTGGTCTATTTTCAAAGGCTTGTATCGCATTAAATCTTTGTCTTTTAATTATGAAAGTGTTAGTTGATTTGGTGTGTTATCTTAATTAATTTGTCAATCTTATATTTCCCCGAATCGATGAATGTATGAAACGCGGCTTCTTAATTCGACAATTGATAAGCGATGCTTGCTTAATGACTTAATAATTCGTTGACATAATCCAATGAAATAATGGTGAATTCAAAATTTAGACTTGTTCAAATCGTTGCAACATAATTGAATAACTTGATGCGGATTCATGACATGTTGATTGTTTATTTTTATAGTCGTTTCTAAACTTTTGGCATAAGTAGCATAATTTTTGTAGGAATTGAGTTCATGGCATAACACTACACACTTTTGAGAGTTTTGAGCTTAAATTCCTTGTTGTGAGTATTGATTTCATGTTTTATTCCTAGAACTTGCTCGGTGTCCGTTTAAAGTTACACGATTGAGTTTTCAACAATTAGATGATTATGGCAATTAGGTATACCCTTTTCTTTTAGACCACTTAAATAGACTACCCTTTATCCCCTAGATTACACCAATTTGAGCCTTAAACCTTTTATTGTTTTTACCATATTTTACACCTTTTATCGTTCTATGTTTTACCTCTTTTATTTACCTTGTCGACTTAATATATTATTTGTTATAACTATGATGAATATAGGTGATTCAAAACTCAAGATTAGTGAAAAGAGAAAGTGAACTAAATTGTGCTTAAAAGATTAAGTTTGCGCCTTGAAAAAAGATTGAAGAAAAAAAGAGATAGAAATTTGCAAGCAAAAAGCTCAAAAAGAAGAAAAAAATTGTGAGATTGCAAAAAGCAATAAGTAAAGCGTAATTCAAAAAGAGAAGAAAAGTTAAAAGTTCACATAAACGCAAAAGCGGAGTTAGATCAACTTAGAAGTTAATAGTAGTAATAAATAGTCTATTAAGTTGATATGTAGCCTTTGATTTATCCTTTTTACCTACCCTTTACCTTAGCCACATTACAACCCCATAAAAGACCATATGATTTTTGTTGATTACCGAATCAAGTAGCGGAGTCTGGGACTATGAGCAAGCTTATGGTGAGTATTCATGTTTTCAAGTGTGAGTTTTTCTTTTGATTACCCTAAACACTTGTTATTATATTGATGCCATTAGCTCGGATTCTACTAAATTGTGCTATGATTTGCTTAAGTGAAAAAAATTGATTATTTTCCATGTCCCGCAAGTGATAGTGAAGCTTGAAGTGTGATTCAATTTGACCTTGTACTAATGAGTTAGTAACCGTTGTTATATTGAATTATGTCATAAAATTATTATTGTTATTTGATTTCATCATTATTTAGTTGTCGGTTTTAGAAGGTTGTTTTTCATATTATTCATAGGGTCGGGGATTTCTATTATTGATTTATTAATAAGTAATGTGCTAAATTTACTAACATATTTTGTAGAGTAAGATTTATTTCTTGCTTGAGGACAAGCAAAGGGTAAGTGTGAGGAGGTTTGATAGGAGTATTTTACTCCTATATTTAAGGTCTATTTTACTCGGTTTTTCATCATGTGTAGTATTATTTTTATACATTATTTGGCGTTTTTATGTTTAATAGTGTTTGTTAGTGTTTCAGTGGAAATTAGGTGAAAAACGACTATTTGGGGCAAATTTATGGTGGATTGCGTGTACGAGTAAAAGCGTAGCTTGCGGACGAAGAAATTGAAGTTTCATGAACGAGATTGAGCAAAAATAGGTTGTTCCCGTTCGAAACAAAGGTTTCTCGAACGGGAACCATGCAGAATGAGCATGAGTCTCGAACGAGAAGGCCTTGTCTCGTTCGCGACTCAAGAGGAAATCAACATCTCACGAACGTGACACAAAGGACCAAACGAGAGCAAAGCTCTCGGTTCACGTTTTTTCGAACGTGAACGAGGCTCCCGTTCGGGAACCATGTTAAAACTGGGCATGTCTCGAACGGGACTATGGCTTCCCGAACGGGAAAGAAGAAAATTACGCGTGCAGCAGACTTTGAATTGGACTGAAATTCTTCCTCAAATCACAATTACAACTCCTATTACAAATTGATTTGTAATACTAATTAGAAGACTCCGGAACTTCTCCTACTATATAAAGACCTTGTACTAGACTCAATTGAATATGTAGAATAATTTAGACTACATTAGTTTTATTTTCATTCTCTTAAAATAGCGTTTTAAGCTTCTGTTTCTCAGCAGTTTATAAGTAGTTTATTATTAGTTTCTGCAAAGAACGATTGTGAAGATTTCAAGTTTAATCTAGACGATTCTTCCGAAATTGACAACTCCGGTATTTATTGTTCTAATTATGTTTAATTCTTCATCTTCTTCTTTGTTTAATTTAAGCTTAAGCATGTGTAACTAAATCCTTTGTTCGGGGATTGATATGAACATTTAGATTAGTTTTCGAATTGGATTAGGATTTATTAAGTGAGTAAAATTGTGTTTTAATTACTAAGATTAATGCTTGAATTAATTTGATCACTTAGTTCATGATTTTGTGTTTAATTAACTAATTGAGAGATTGTTAATTAAATAGACATAAGTAATTAAAAACTTAGAGGAAAACGCCGTGAGAGCGGGTTGGAATTTAGGTAGTCGTTAAGTTTGCTTCATAATTACAATTTAATTATTTAATTCAGTTTTAATATTGTGAGAGCAAGTTAATAATTGATTAGTTAATTAGGTTGTGATTTTATTTGAATCTTTGAGGCTTGAGAGAGCGGGATTCAGTGCATTAGAATAGCTCGATTCATAATAAAATCACTAGATAAATTCTGATCCATTCTTCTACTAGTTTATTTGGAATTATCAATCCTTGAGCTTTTTACCATTATTGTTTAACCTCCAATTTATTTGTTTGATTTCAGATTTTTAGTCTAATTACTTGAGTTAATTCACTTTAGATTATAATTAGTTTACACAAATCCATTTATTTTCCTACTAGCCAATTAAAGAATATTAGAAATTAGTTGTTTAGTTCATTGTTCCTTGTGGGATCGATACTTGGTCTTCCAAGTTATATTACTTGAGCGATATCGTACACTTGCGATTATTTGCCAACAAGTTTTTGGCGCCGTTGCCGGGGAGCAATTGCGATTAAATTAATTAAAAGTATCTTATTCTTAGATTGAGTTAGTTCTATTTAATTTTATTTATTTTTATACTTTGTGATTCTTGGATTTTACGTTGGTTTTCTTGTTTGTGTTTACGCAGGAGTTTTTGGTTAGTGTATGCCTAATACACGACGTGCCAGAAAACCGCTAGAACCGTTTCAGTCAGATTTAACATCCTTCGAAAGAAGTATCCGAAAAACAGCGCGGAAATCCAAAACAATGGAGGACGACCGTAACCCTCCGTTGAATCACGAGGGGATTGTTCCACCACCACCACCACATGATGGCCTAGCTCTTAATAGGCCAAACGAGAGGGTTGCCCCTCTTCCCGTAAGACGTACCTTGGGTGAATTCTTCTTACCCAACGTAGACAACGCCAACTATGGATGTTTTGCACCTCCTATACTCGCTAAGAATTTTGAAATCAAGCCGGGTACGATTCAACTACTTGAGAGTCGTTGCCAATTCTATGGGTTGGAACGCGAGGATCCAAACGCCCATCTTTCAAAATTCACGGAGGTATGCAACACATTCAAAATCCATAATGTGACGGAGGATCAAATCAAGCTTCGTCTTTTTCCTTTCTCTTTGAGGGATAAGGCGAGGAATTGGATTCAATCACTTCCAAGCACCTCAATCACAACATGGAAGCAATTGGCACAAGCTTTTCTCAATAAGTATTTCTCTATGGGCAAGACCGCGAGGATGACCAAGGAAATTATAGATTTTCTCCAATTACATGGTGAATCTCTATACCAAGCTTGGGAACGCTTCAAAGAGCTTCAAAGAAATTGTCCGCATCATCATCTAGGTAGGGAGCATCTTGTCTCTATTTTCTACAATGGTACCAATGAGGGTACACGGGCAACGATTGATGCGGCATCGGGAGGATCACTTATGAAGAAAACTTATGACGAGGCCAATAACTTGCTAGAGGAACTCGCTACAAATAGTTGTTCTTGGTCAACAGAGCGGTTGAGGCAACCACCTCAAAAGGGTATAATGACCCTCGAGCAAACCCAAGAATTTGAAGCAATGAAAGCGAAGAATGCAACACTTCTAGCACAACTCGAGATGTACAAACAACAAGCAAATCAAAGGAATGCTCAACTTGCGGTAGTTCAAATGGGTTGCGAGACTTGTGATGGGCACGATCATTCGGGAATGGATTGCCCCGTCCTACATCAAAACTCAAATGAGCAAGTCAACTATGTCAATGGACAACGGCAAGGCAATGACCCATATTCCAACACCTATAATCCGGGGTGGAGGAATCATCCTAACTTTTCGTGGAGGGAAAATTCGGGCCAAGCCAATGCCAACCCAAATACGGGAGGAGCAAATTTTCAAGGAGGAAACCGTGGTCCACAAAACCAAGGCAACTTCAACAACTGCCGACCACAACCCCCACCCGGTTTTCAAAATCGGAATACGGATGAGGGGAGCAAAATTGACAAGCTTATTGAGGAAGTTAGAACCGGTTTTAAGAACCAAGCTTCCGTCAATCACCATCTCGAGACTCAAATTTCTCAACTTGCCATCTCGCTTCAAAATAGAGCTCAAGGGGGTTTACCGTCTACAACGGAGTCAAATCCAAGGGAGCAAGTCAAAGCCATTGAACTCCGAAGCGGGAAAGAACTTGATGATCCATATGCAAGTAAAGAGAAAGCGATCGATCTAACTACGGGAACAAATGAGGAGGAAGTAACCGAACTTCCATATGTAAAACCGCCACCTCCTCCTCCATTTGTGCCGAAGGTCCCTTTCCCGGGACGATTGAAGAAGACGCCGGATAACCAAAAATTCCATAAATTTCTGGAAATTTTTAAGAAACTCCAAATCAATATAAGCTTTGCGGATGCTTTGCGTGAGATGCCTCAATACGCGAAGTTCCTCAAAGAAATCATAACGAAGAAAAGGAGTTGGGAAGACAAAGGCACAATTTCCCTAACGGAAAATTGTAGCTCACTCATCCTTAGTGACTTGCCCACCAAGCTTAAGGACCCAGGGAGTTTTACAATTCCATGCAAAATAGGCGATTTAAATTCAATTAATTGTCTATGTGATTTAGGGGCAAGTATCAATCTAATGCCTTTGTTTCTTTTCAGGGATATTTTTGGTGATCAAACTTTGAAGCAAACATCAATGATGCTTCAATTGGCGGACCACTCCCTAAAAAAGCCATACGGAGTGGTAGAAGATGTTCTAGTCAAAGTAGACAAATTCATCTTTCCGGTGGATTTTGTCGTACTTGACTATGCGGCGGATAAAACATGCCCTATGATTCTTGGGCGTCCTTTCATGAACACGGGGAGGGCATTGATAGATGTGCACGCCAGACGACTCACTTTGCGTATCGATGATGACAAAGTAGAGTTTGATATGAAAAGGATTATGCGCAACACTTTTGAGGAGGTGGAGTGCATGAAATTGGATATGATTGATGGAATCGTGGAAGAACTTTTTCCGGTTTCAAAAGTCATATTCCATTCCGAGGAGACACAAGCAACTTCTGGGGAAGAATATTCCAAAGAAGATGAGCCGAAAGCCGAAAATTTGATTAGAAGAGAGAGCGTGACACCACCTTCTTCTATCTCTCCACCAAAGGTTGAGCTTAAAACGCTACCGTCTCACTTACGGTATGCGTTTTCGGGCGACAACATGACACTTCCCATCATCATCTCAAACAACTTGTCGGAAACACAAGAAGCGAGAGTTGTCAAAGTGGTGAAGCAACATATATTGGCGATCGGTTGGCAAATTTCGGACATCCGAGGAATTAGTCCCTCGGTAGTCATGCACAAGATCCACCTAGAAAATGAGTCAAGAGCATCGGCTCAAAGACAACGGCGTTTGAATCCAAATATGAAGGAGGTCGTGCACAAAGAGATAGTAAAACTTCTCGACGCCGGAATTATATACCCCATATCCGATAGTGCGTGGGTTAGTCCCATTCAATGCGTTCCAAAGAAAGGGGGGATGACGGTGATTGAGAACGAGAAGGGTGAGCAAATTTCCACTAGGACGGTAACGGGATGGCGTGTTTGTATTGACTACCGCAAGTTAAATACGGAGACGAGGAAGGACCATTTTCCGTTACCATTTATCGATCAAATGTTGGAGCGGGTAGCGGACCACGCTTATTATTGTTTTCTCGATGGATATTCCGGGTACAATCAAATTCTTATCTTCCCGGATGACCAAGAGAAAACAACTTTCACATGTCCTTATGGAACGTTTGCTTATCGGAGGATGCCATTTGGTCTTTGTAATGCACCGGCAACATTTCAACGATGTATGACTTCCATCTTCGCCGATATGATTGAAGATATTATGGAGGTCTTCATGGATGATTTTTCGGTATTCGGGGACTCTTTTGAGATGTGCTTAAATAATCTTGAACGAGTGTTGGCCCGGTGTGAGGAGACCAATCTAGTCTTGAATTGGGAGAAGTGCCATTTCATGGTAGAGGAGGGAATTGTCTTGGGACATAAAATCTCCAAGGACGGCATTGAAGTAGATAGAGCAAAAACGGAAATCATCGAGAAATTACCACCACCAACTACCGTAAAAGGCGTTCGGGCCTTCTTAGGGCACGCCGGGTTTTATCGACGATTCATCAAAAATTTCTCTTCCATTGCTCGTCCTTTAACTAATTTGCTTGTTAAAGATATTCCTTATGAATTTACTAATGATTGCCTTGTTGTTTTTTCTATGTTGAAGGAAGCCCTTAGCTCGGCCCCAATTATTTCATCACCCGATTGGACTCTCCCTTTTCGAACTCATGTGTGATGCAAGCGATATAGCACTTGGGTGCGTATTGGGGCAACGGAAGGAGAAAAAGCTTCATGTGATATACTATGCGAGCCGAACATTGGCGGGTGCTCAACTCAATTACACCAGCACCGAAAAAGAGATGCTTGCGGTGGTGTTCGCATTGGATAAATTTCGGTCGTACTTACTTTGCTCTAAGGTTATCATCTATACGGACCATGCGGCCCTTCGATACCTTTTTGCAAAGCAAGATGCTAAACCGAGACTAATCCAATGCGTGCTTCTTATGCAAGAGTTTGACATAGAAATTCGCGACAAGAAAGGAACGGAGAACGTCGTCGCCGACCACTTGTCAAGGTTAGAAATTCCAGAACCAATTATAAGTGGCATAGAGATTAATGAAACGTTTCTGGATGAGATGTTGATGGTACTTTCGGAAGTAGAAACGCCATGGTATGCGGATATCGCAAACTATCTATCTTCCGAAATAATGCCGCCGGATTTGACTTACCACCAAAGGAAGAAGTTCTTGAGCGATGCTAAACGGTTTCTATGGGAGGAACCGTACCTCTTCAAGGTGTGTGGAGATGGGATTTTGAGGAGATGTGTCCCACTACAAGAGATGATGCCTATACTTAGTCAATGCCATTCCTCGGACTATGCGGGTCACTATGGTACATCAAGGACCGCCGCTCGTGTGCTAGAGTGCGGATTCTTTTGGCCTACGCTATTTTGCGATGCAAAAGACTTTGTTAGTCATTGCGATCGATGCCAAAGAGTGGGGAACATATCTAAGAGAGATGAAATGCCGCTTACCAACATTCAAGAGGTGGAACTTTTCGATGTATGGGGAATAGACTTCATGGGTCCATTTCCTATGTCGTTTGGAAAGCAATACATATTGGTGTGCGTAGATTACGTTTCAAAATGGGTAGAGGCGGAAGCATTACCCACTAACGATGCCAAAGTAGTGTTGGATTTTCTCAAACGTTTGATGAATCGATACGGGACTCCAAGAGCAATAATAAGCGACGGTGGATCTCACTTTTGCAATAGGCAATTCGATGCCTTGATGCGGAAATATAAAGTCTATCATCGGGTCGCTACTCCGTACCATCCTCAAACAAGCGGGCAAGTTGAAGTTTCTAACCGTGAGCTAAAGAGAATTCTAGAGAAAACGGTTAATAACACAAGGAAAGATTGGTCACTAAAACTAGATGATGCATTAAGGGCATATCGTACGGCTTTTAAAACGCCCCTCGGAATGTCCCCATATCGTATTGTTTTTGGGAAAGCATGCCATCTTCTGGTGGAACTTGAACATAGAGCATATTGGGCCATTAAAAAGCTAAATTTTGACCTCAAAGCGGCGGGGGAGAAACGTATGCTTCAACTCAATGAGTTGGACGAATTTCGGTTAAATGCTTATGAAAACGCCAAGCTTTACAAAGAAAAGACGAAACGATGGCACGACGCTCATATCGTTCCTAAAACTTTTTCGGAAGGCTCTTTTGTCTTGCTCTACAACTCACGCCTCAAATTATTTCCCGGGAAATTAAAATCCCGTTGGAGCGGTCCTTTCAAAATTCGAACGGTGGCAAGTCATGGAGCTTTGGAATTGGAGAACTCTAGTGGAGAAATCTTCAAAGTAAATGGACAACGGTGCAAGCCGTATCTTGGACCTTTGACGGATCAAGTGGTGGAACAAATCACGTTCACCACTCCTACATAAATTCCGGGCCATGGTCTAGCTTTTTGACCGAAAATAAAGCGCACTCGAGAGGCAATCTCGAGAGGTTACGTGTTTTGTTTTTTTTTTTTATTTTTTTTTATTCTTTTTATGCTTATTTAATTTTGATTTGTTTATTTATTTCCGTTTAATTCCGGGGTGAGTTTTTGTGTTTATGCAGGTATATAAAAGATTTCAGGAGGTTCTCGTTCGGAACAGAGCTTTTCTCGAACGAGAAAGCCAAAAATTGGCCTTGGTCTCGTTCGAGAAAGATCTTTCTCGTTCGAGATCCAGCCCTCGGATGCTATTTTTTTCGAACGTGAATGCCTTTCTCGTTCGGGACTAGGCAAATTTTTCCTTTGTCCCGTTCGGGAAAGACCATTCCCGTTCGAGACACAAGGCAATTTTGCCTAGTTTCGATAGGGTTTCGAACGGGACAAAATTAAAACTGAGAAATAAGCCTAATCCCGTTCGGGATTAAATTATTCCCGTTCGGGACGCATCAGATATTTTGAAAAATTTGAATTTTGAATTTTGAATTTAAATATGGTAGATTTCTTGGGACTTGTGTTTCTTTTGAAACTTGTGTTTCTTTTAATATTTGTGTTTCCTTGAGATTAGTACTTTGACAAAATTGAATTTTTCACTTGGATTGATGACTTGGCAAATCTCAACCACTAATTAGTGCTTAAAATTCACTTGGATTGATTACATGGTTTCAATCTAAACCGTTAAATCAAATCTAAGTTATTAAATGGGGAGTTTGAAATTAGTGGAGGGAAATCTTGAGATTTGATTTATTTTTCCTATAAATACCTTGCATTGTTATTCATTTTTCTTCACCAACATAATTCTTCTAATATTTTCTCTTCTTATTCCCTTAAATTTTTCTTAGAAAATTCACATTCCGCAAAAATGGTACGAAGCAAAAACGCCGAAAATCAACCAATCCGTCGTTCCAGCACGAGAAATCAAGAAGCGGCGAATCCACCCTTACCGGCTGTGGGAAGGGGACGTACTAAATCAACCGCTCCATCCTCATCTCGGGTTAACACCTCGGCAATATTGACTACTCGCTATAACGCACCTTTCCAAATCCATACGGAGGAGGAAGGTGATTTATATTTGAGTATCAAAGAAAGGGAAATGGTCGTTCCATTTCAAATCGATTTTGATGATATGGAAAGCCTTGGCATCAAGGATGAGGTCGAGCGCTATTTGGATATTTTGGGTTTATCGGCATTATCAAAGGTTAGTCATCACTCTTACGATGAAATTACTCGTGAATTCTTCTCTACTCTCAAACCGGTTAGCGGTTCTCCTACATCTATTTCTTTCCGCATCAACAACACTAGCCATACACTTAGTGTTGAAGATTTGGAGGAAATGTTTGGAATGAGGGGAACGGGGTTGATGGATTGGGATCAAAATTTTGATCAAGTGGCGATATGGAGAGAATTGACGGATCGTGATGATTATCGGTCAAGGGGATCCAAAATTAATGAAATCAAAGACATAGCTATTGTGGTGTTTTTGAAGTGGTTTGGCCACTCGTTTGGCGGGCGTGGTGAATATTCGAAGGTGGCCAAGAGTGATCTTTTAGCTTTGAATGCTATTTTGCATCCGGAGATAGAAGCCTACCAAGTCAACACGGCGTATCGTCTTTTGAAGCGATTGAGGGAAGTTCCAACCGAATTATCCAAGATTGGCTATGGTTTCATTATTCGTGCTTTGGCCGAGAAATACAATTGTATGCCTACGGCGTCTACTTTGGCAACTCTTGAGACCATTCTAGCACGGTCTCTTAACATCAACCATTTGGATGTCGCCGGATTTGTGAAGAAGGGAGAAGTTATTCCCTATAATAGAAGGGTACGATTGGTGACACGAACACGACGAGAAGCGGTAGCACGGGAAGAAGAAGGAGGAGAAGGAAGAAGAGCGGGGAAGGAACCCGCGGAAACTTCTCAAGCCGGAGAAGCGGCTCATATTTCCGGGTTTGACCAACGGTTTTCTGAGTTGGTTGAGCAAAATAGAACCGGATGGGAGCAAAACCGGGTTGGTTGGGAAACTAACCAAAAATTACTTGAAGATATCCGACGTGAACAACATGTTGGTCTTGCACAACTTCAATGGAGGCAAGATCGAATGCGGGCACGACTTAATCGGCAAGAGGATTTTCTTCGGGGTTATTTTAATGCCGCCGGCGGAGAGCGTTATCCATCACCGGAACCATCACCGAATCCACCGGCCTTTGACTAGAGCGAGATTTGTTTTTCTAAACCCAAACTCCGTTAATTTTCTGTTTTTATTTTTCTTATTTCTTAGCTTTGGGGACATAGCTAGAAATAGTGTGAGGAGGGGGGAAGAAAATTTTATCTTTCGTTTGGGTTATTTTTTTCCGGTGATTTATCTTTATTTTCAGCGTTATTAGGTAGTTTATTTTCAGTTTTAGGGTATTAATGTG
This sequence comes from Mercurialis annua, assembly GCF_937616625.2. Taxonomy (NCBI): domain Eukaryota; kingdom Viridiplantae; phylum Streptophyta; class Magnoliopsida; order Malpighiales; family Euphorbiaceae; genus Mercurialis; species Mercurialis annua. The sequence continues at coordinate 46,584,961 of NC_065574.1, read as the reverse complement.
GTCTATTTTCAAAGGCTTGTATCGCATTAAATCTTTGTCTTTTAATTATGAAAGTGTTAGTTGATTTGGTGTGTTATCTTAATTAATTTGTCAATCTTATATTTCCCCGAATCGATGAATGTATGAAACGCGGCTTCTTAATTCGACAATTGATAAGCGATGCTTGCTTAATGACTTAATAATTCGTTGACATAATCCAATGAAATAATGGTGAATTCAAAATTTAGACTTGTTCAAATCGTTGCAACATAATTGAATAACTTGATGCGGATTCATGACATGTTGATTGTTTATTTTTATAGTCGTTTCTAAACTTTTGGCATAAGTAGCATAATTTTTGTAGGAATTGAGTTCATGGCATAACACTACACACTTTTGAGAGTTTTGAGCTTAAATTCCTTGTTGTGAGTATTGATTTCATGTTTTATTCCTAGAACTTGCTCGGTGTCCGTTTAAAGTTACACGATTGAGTTTTCAACAATTAGATGATTATGGCAATTAGGTATACCCTTTTCTTTTAGACCACTTAAATAGACTACCCTTTATCCCCTAGATTACACCAATTTGAGCCTTAAACCTTTTATTGTTTTTACCATATTTTACACCTTTTATCGTTCTATGTTTTACCTCTTTTATTTACCTTGTCGACTTAATATATTATTTGTTATAACTATGATGAATATAGGTGATTCAAAACTCAAGATTAGTGAAAAGAGAAAGTGAACTAAATTGTGCTTAAAAGATTAAGTTTGCGCCTTGAAAAAAGATTGAAGAAAAAAAGAGATAGAAATTTGCAAGCAAAAAGCTCAAAAAGAAGAAAAAAATTGTGAGATTGCAAAAAGCAATAAGTAAAGCGTAATTCAAAAAGAGAAGAAAAGTTAAAAGTTCACATAAACGCAAAAGCGGAGTTAGATCAACTTAGAAGTTAATAGTAGTAATAAATAGTCTATTAAGTTGATATGTAGCCTTTGATTTATCCTTTTTACCTACCCTTTACCTTAGCCACATTACAACCCCATAAAAGACCATATGATTTTTGTTGATTACCGAATCAAGTAGCGGAGTCTGGGACTATGAGCAAGCTTATGGTGAGTATTCATGTTTTCAAGTGTGAGTTTTTCTTTTGATTACCCTAAACACTTGTTATTATATTGATGCCATTAGCTCGGATTCTACTAAATTGTGCTATGATTTGCTTAAGTGAAAAAAATTGATTATTTTCCATGTCCCGCAAGTGATAGTGAAGCTTGAAGTGTGATTCAATTTGACCTTGTACTAATGAGTTAGTAACCGTTGTTATATTGAATTATGTCATAAAATTATTATTGTTATTTGATTTCATCATTATTTAGTTGTCGGTTTTAGAAGGTTGTTTTTCATATTATTCATAGGGTCGGGGATTTCTATTATTGATTTATTAATAAGTAATGTGCTAAATTTACTAACATATTTTGTAGAGTAAGATTTATTTCTTGCTTGAGGACAAGCAAAGGGTAAGTGTGAGGAGGTTTGATAGGAGTATTTTACTCCTATATTTAAGGTCTATTTTACTCGGTTTTTCATCATGTGTAGTATTATTTTTATACATTATTTGGCGTTTTTATGTTTAATAGTGTTTGTTAGTGTTTCAGTGGAAATTAGGTGAAAAACGACTATTTGGGGCAAATTTATGGTGGATTGCGTGTACGAGTAAAAGCGTAGCTTGCGGACGAAGAAATTGAAGTTTCATGAACGAGATTGAGCAAAAATAGGTTGTTCCCGTTCGAAACAAAGGTTTCTCGAACGGGAACCATGCAGAATGAGCATGAGTCTCGAACGAGAAGGCCTTGTCTCGTTCGGGACTCAAGAGGAAATCAACATCTCACGAACGTGACACAAAGGACCAAACGAGAGCAAAGCTCTCGGTTCACGTTTTTTCGAACGTGAACGAGGCTCCCGTTCGGGAACCATGTTAAAACTGGGCATGTCTCGAACGGGACTATGGCTTCCCGAACGGGAAAGAAGAAAATTACGCGTGCAGCAGACTTTGAATTGGACTGAAATTCTTCCTCAAATCACAATTACAACTCCTATTACAAATTGATTTGTAATACGAATTAGAAGACTCCGGAACTTCTCCTACTATATAAAGACCTTGTACTAGACTCAATTGAATATGTAGAATAATTTAGACTACATTAGTTTTATTTTCATTCTCTTAAAATAGCGTTTTAAGCTTCTATTTCTCAGCATTTTATAAGTAGTTTATTATTAGTTTCTGCAAAGAACGATTGTGAAGATTTCAAGTTTAATCTAGACGATTCTTCCGAAATTGACAACTCCGGTATTTATTGTTCTAATTATGTTTAATTCTTCATCTTCTTCTTTGTTTAATTTAAGCTTAAGCATGTGTAACTAAATCCTTTGTTCGGGGATTGATATGAACATTTAGATTAGTTTTCGAATTGGATTAGGATTTATTAAGTGAGTAAAATTGTGTTTTAATTACTAAGATTAATGCTTGAATTAATTTGATCACTTAGTTCATGATTTTGTGTTTAATTAACTAATTGAGAGATTGTTAATTAAATAGACATAAGTAATTAAAAACTTAGAGGAAAACGCCGTGAGAGCGGGTTGGAATTTAGGTAGTCGTTAAGTTTGCTTCATAATTACAATTTAATTATTTAATTCAGTTTTAATATTGTGAGAGCAAGTTAATAATTGATTAGTTAATTAGGTTGTGATTTTATTTGAATCTTTGAGGCTTGAGAGAGCGGGATTCAGTGCATTAGAATAGCTCGATTCATAATAAAATCACTAGATAAATTCTGATCCATTCTTCTACTAGTTTATTTGGAATTATCAATCCTTGAGCTTTTTACCATTATTGTTTAACCTCCAATTTATTTGTTTGATTTCAGATTTTTAGTCTAATTACTTAAGTTAATTCACTTTAGATTATAATTAGTTTACACAAATCCATTTATTTTCCTACTAGCCAATTAAAGAATATTAGAAATTAGTTGTTTAGTTCATTGTTCCTTGTGGGATCGATACTTGGTCTTCCAAGTTATATTACTTGAGCGATATCGTACACTTGCGATTATTTGCCAACACTCTTCAGGGTAAGGGAGTGTAGTGAGTGGTCCTGAAGTGGGGCGTCTGGAATACCCTGTTGCAGTCCGAACTGCTGCAGAACTCTGTCTGCCTGGTGCCACTCCACAATATTAAAATAAATAAGTGGAACCGTGGCCCGCCAAAAAGCGCGCCCATCTAAACAATACGCTGGGATAGTGTCCAGCATATCATCAGTGTACGGCTGCCAGATAAACTGCATGTATAAAATATAAGACATTTAGTATTAAAACATTCCCACAATGAGCTATTTAACATACGAGATAATAAAATCGAAACATAATTTCTTACATCTTCGTAGCGAGATGTGTCAAGCCGAACACGGATGTCAGGCAGCGAGTGTCGAGCCGCACGGCTGGCGTTTCTCCGGCCTCCCCATCTGTTATTCAAGAACAACAACACATTAATCCGTCAATATTTAAGAAATAGAATAAAATTAAAAAATATTAAATAACAGTAAAACACACCTGTTGCCCAGTGGTAGATGTGGTGAAATAGTGGGATCGGCAAGAGCGGGAGCAATAACTCTAAGTCGGTCCAATGCCCACACCTGACAGCGAGCAAGAGATACGCCCATGTGTACCGATGGACAAGCTCGTCAGTCGCCTGGTCTGGTAATGCACCGAAGTCGGGGAAACTCTCTAGGATCCAAGAAGTCCGGACTGTGGAATTTGCAGGCTTTTTAGGATATCTGCCCGCAGGAATCCCCAAAACCCTCTCTGCCACTGCAGCCCAATCATGTACAATACCTCCTGTAACAGCATGACCGTCTACTGGTAGTCCGGTCTGAATGGCCACGTCCTGTAGTGTAACCGTGCACTCTCCGCCGGGTAAGTGAAAAGTGTGGGTCTCCGGCCTCCACCTCTCCACAAGGGTTGTGATCAGCTGCATGTCGACGCTGTAGTGACGCATAGCAAAACAGCCTGCAAATCCAGTAGGCTCGATCATCGACCGAATACGGTGGTCCAACCTAGCGAACGGCAAAACAGCGCTCCTTCTAGTCGTACAGCTAGTGCGAGACAGAAATCCCTCGTCAGATCCCTGAAAAAATAAACATTAAGTTAGTTCAAAAATTTAATTAAGTTGCAAACGTAACTGTTGACAAAAAATAAGATGCAAATGTAAGTTACCGTGCCATCCCAGACATCCTGAGAGATATGGTCATGCTGTAAAAAAAGTAGCGCCGGTCTTTCAGGACCCGGCTGCATGTGATCGTGAGCAGCTGCCATGGCTGCAATTTGTTCAATACAAATTATTAAACAATTAAATCATAATAATATCAAACACTTGTTCACAAATAATATGAAACAATTAAATAAAAATAACTTCATCAATTAAACGGTCAAGTAAAAGTGTTACAAGAGTTTGTTATTTAAACTAAATAACTAAACAAACACAAAATAGAATGAGCTGCCAGATTTTCAATTTTAATAGAACACAAATGGAATTACAACATCCTTAGTACATGATAAATGGAAACAGAAATTCTCACATCACTGAACTCTAAAAGGACATGAACTAAGGTTATGACCATATGTAAGACATCTTCTACAGTAGTTGCTATTCCGCCTGTCCCTAAATGTCTGGTCCATTTCATTCCTACGCCTACTCTCAACCGGCCTACCCTTCTTTCTCATCCACTGTCTGTTAGGAACAAATGGAATTTCAGTGGAATTGATCCAACGATTTCGATTCCATAAGGGTTCAAATGAAACAGAGCTCCACGCTAAGATTCCGTACTCGCATTTGTAATACCATGAAATGTAGTCACGGTAGTTCTCTCCGTATTGGTTGCAGGCAGCTATCGCATGGGAGCACGGAATTTTCCACTGTTGAAATTTTCCACAGGTGCATGTCCCGTCCAGTAGACGAACTTGCTGTGTATTGCCACCCTTTTGTCTTACATTGTCGCACTGGGTCAAGACATTGAATACCTTCTGGGCACGTACTTGAGATAACGGATTGTACACAATATAAAACTCAAGTACCCTCATTTGTGGCGTCCGCGAAACATTACGCCACATTGCTTGCATATGAACATCTGTCTGCATAGGAAAACCATCATATTTTTGAAATCTTCCATGTTCATCGAACCGAGGCACTCGTAGATAAATCTTCACTATCTCGTCACCATCCTTCAGCCCAATTACTCTTCTAATTACGACTTGTAGTTGTGCAAAATTCACTACACTCGTCAGCTGAACCAGTTCTGATTTACCAGAAACATAATCAACTCCACCCGGAGTCGATAATATTGTACCATCCCAATAAATTTTTAGGGCTGGCAGCTCATTTGTCGTCATTACTACATTAAAAAAATATAATTTTAACTATATTTTTAGGGCTGGCAGCTCATTAAAAAGAGGGTTACTCTCATTTAAAATATAATTCAAATATTCTACATGTCAAGTTCAAATTTTTAATAATTAGCCGATTTAAATGTAAATACGAATATTTTATGTTAACTTTTTTCACAAACCTACAGTTATAAAAAAATTATATTTTCTCTAAATACTGTTAAAAACAAATACCTATTATATTTAATTTTTTAGTATCGAATCTATTTATATAATATAAAACATAAATTTTAATATTTTCACTAATTCCAACCTAATATAAAAATATTCTAAAAATTTCATATATTCGATTTTCTAATTTTAATTTACTCTATTTTACATTTATATAAATTTTATACACATTATTCTAATTTTATTTACACATTAATCTAATTTATTTTATAATATATATTTTTAAAAAAATTAACTAAATCTAACTATATTTATTTAACTAACTACATTTCAAACACTATTTTAATCTAATTACATTTCAAACATCATTTAAATCTAACTACATTCAATAATTAAAAATAACATAAATTTAAAAAACTCACCCGATAATTCCGCCAAAAATTAATATTCTACGCCAAAAAATAATATTCCGCCACAAAAAATAATATTCCACCACGAAAACCGACTCCGCAAAATCTTCTCCACAATAATTCCCCGATTTAATAAATTTTTCTCTCTCTATCTCTCTAACAATTTTTTCTCTCTCTCTATCTCTATCTCTCTAAAATTAGGATTTTCTCTCTATGGGTTGTGAGATAAGGGGGAACGGATTCCCCCTTATATAGTAGTTGTAGACCGCGGAAATGTTCCGCGGTCTACAACTACTCAGCCAGGGAATTTATTCCCTGACAGAGGGAATAAATTCCCTCTGTAAACCGCGGAAGTGTTCCGCGGTTTACAGTGACGTGTCACTGTAAACCGCGGAACTCTTCGGCGGTTTACACTGACGTGGCTCCATCTGCGTCCAGATGGAGCCACGTCTGCAGACCGCGGAACACTTCCGCGGTTTACTCCAAACCGCTTAAGTGTTCCGCGGTCTAGAAAGCACAATTTGAGAAAAAAAATTAAACACGGGCTAATATGAGAAATTTTATTAATTTTTGAGATAAACATGTCATTAACCCGCTTTTCTCTTCACTTTCTCTAAATTACCTTTCTGACTAAACAACTTCTAATTTTGTTTAATTTTATTTGATGACCTAAAATGAGCAGAGAGTATCAAATTGATGAGGTATGTATTGTTTGCTGATTTCTTAATTAAATTGATTGGATTAACTTGAGATTTTGAGTACAGTAAAAATGGTTTATAAATGGATTTGCTTAATATTTGTTTCTCTGCACTTTCTCCAAATTTTTGTTTAAGTTGAACTAATGGATTAACTTGAGATTAATGTTATTTATGTTATTTAAAAATTTATAGGATATCAAAAACTATCTTTACTCTATTAGATTGAGTGTAGTTTTATACTAAAACATTAATAACACATAAATTTATAAGATATCAAAAACTATATTTACTCTATTAGATTGAGTGTAGTTTTATACTGAAACATTAATAATTTATTTTTACGATTTTTTTTAATTGAGCGACGGATTCAAATCCGTCGCTAAAATCTGTCGGTAATTAGCGACGGATAAAATCCGTCGGGAATCTCTTAAAATTCCGTCGGTAAATTTTTTGGTCTGTCGCCAAAACAATTTGCGACAAGGGTTTTCACGACGGATTGAATCCGTCGACAATGTTTCTCGACGGATTTCTTGCTTTTAGCGACGGAAAAATTCGTCGCTAAAAGCAGGCTTTTTAGTAGTGTATTTAGTCATTAATAAATTCATAATTTATTGATTAATATTTAAAATCAATTTTATTAAAATTACAATTAAGTCTTTAATAAATTTATAATTTTTTAATTAATATTTATAATAAATTTTATTAAAATTTAATTATAAATAGCTTTTTGTAAAAAGTAATAATTATAATTCATAAAAAGGAATAGAAGCAACTATAATATATTTAAAAATCAAATAATTGTTCAAACAAGTGAGAGAATTCATCATTATTGATAACGTAGAAATAATATATAACTCGAATATTGTCACTATGTCAAGCATATAATATTCGAGATACAGGGTAACCCAAAAAGGTGGCCACATACAAACAGCCCGAGAAACAGCTCCTCAAGATTGCTCGGAGAGATGATACCATGTTAGGAAAATAGCACAGAGCACTAGATCTTTGTGATAGCTCGATAGTTCCATAAGTCGACGGCATATAAGCTCGGAACCTAGAATCCGTGCAAGGGTGTCCATTGTCCGCTCATCTGAAATGACAGATAAAAGTCATTGCACGTGAGAGATGATCTCGGGGGGGACCACATCGGATTTGCTGAAACACGAGAATGTTCCCCGCGCAGCTCGTACCTGACATAGCACTCGAGGTGTAATTGAATCGGCCACCTAAGGCAAATAGAAAAGTGGGAACGAGAGAGAAAAGCGGAAAAGGTTTGCACAGATAACTATATAAACCACCTTATGTGCAAACCCTAAGCTACAACTCTATTTTCACACCTAATCTTTTATTTTTCTCTTCTCCTTTCCGGTGAACTCTCCTGACGTTCTTTCTGACTTCTATTTGTTCTTTCTCTTCAGGTATATTGGAGGGCAGCTCGAATCGTGATTTATCAATTATAAATTCAATGATTGTCTTATTTCCAAAAGATGTGGAAATTTAATTCTTACATACACATTCATGTGGTGTTCCATACCCAAAACACTTCTTATTTTTCAGAATCAACTAAAACATCACTATTTGTATAATATATATATATATATATATATATATATATATATATATATATATATATATATAAATTTTAATTTATATTTTAATTCTAAAATAATTAATTCCAAAGCCAAACGTGAGTTTTTCTGCTTAATATCTGATGGAGTCTCCCTTTTAATTCGGTAGACCATATATTAGAGGAAAATCAGTTTCTTGATGTTGCTTTTTACAAGAATCATAGTGCGTGGAAAAACAAAAAAGAAGGCAGGCAAATACATGCACCACGAGGCAAATTGAGCAGCTTCAAGGAAATTAAGTAATCATAAGTATGCACTATATTAGATTATATAAAAGAAACTTATAGTCTTCATGCATGGAATTGTACATGTGTCATATGCTTTATTCATTCCGACTGAAAACAAACTGCTACTAGTCCAACCTTCGTGCTAACTGAAATGACCAAGAATTCAAAAGGTAGACCAAAATAAAAAAAAAGTGAAAATTAAACTTTTTAATATATTAAAAAAAATTGAAGAATAGCTATTTAAAAAAAAATAGTTAAAATAAGGGTATTAGCAAAAAATCCCAACATTTCACTTTTATAGATTTAATCTCAAACATTTAAAATATTATAAAACAAATTCCAACCATTTTTATTTTTGCAATTTATAGCTCTAGTCAGTTTTCCGATCGTTTTGTCTCTTTTTTTAGATTATAAAGTGCAAAAACACGATAATATATGATTTTATAAAAAAAATTGAAACGTTGGGATTTAATAATGCCAATACATGTATTTAATATGACTGCCACATATGCACAAAATTTCCGGAAACAAAACCCAAAATTTAAAAATAAAAAAGGTTGAAATTTGTTTTATAATGTTTTAAACGTTGCGACAAAATCGCTATAAAAGTGAAACGTCAAATTTCCCTTTAAAATTTAATTAAGAGTAAATTTATGGGTGCAAACGGGCTCGAGTTCGAGCTCGAGTGTGTTATACAAGCTCGAGTTCGAGTTTGACTCAAATTTAATAAAAAAAAATACAATTAATAATTAAACTTTATAATATTTGATGTATTTTATTTTTTTCTGTAAAATTTACTCCCTCCGTCCCAAAACAATAATGTACTTTCCTCTTTTCATATAGTTTAAAAAAATTCAATTAATACTGTAATTTTTCACAATTTTATCTTCATTTGTTTTATCATACCATTATTAAATGTTATGACTAATTTACTTTTTAGGTTATTGACATTAAATGGTAAACTTAAATAAGGACAGTATGAAAAAATCGACAGTTTAAATTCTTATCTACTAAAAACATGCACAGCAATCTGGGACAAAAAAGAAAGAGAAAATGGACTATATTTTGGGACGGAGGGAGTAATATTTAATAAATAAAGTGTATATACACTAAAATTTAAAGATAGAAAAGACAATATAATAAAATAAATAATTTTAATATTATATGTGTGAGGCTCGTTTAAGCTCGCGAACCTCACGAGGCTCCTTAATTGATACTCAAGCTCGGCTCGAATTTTTTGAGTCGATCTCGACTTTTTTTTCGAGTTAATCTCAAGTAACTCACGAGTATCTCAATTTGTTTACACCTCTAAATAATTTACTCTAATACTCTCCACATGTTATAATTCACAGTCTGATACTTTTTATTTGAAAATTAAACAATTAATATGTTAATTTTAATTCGGTTAGCAATTAATTTTATTCATAATGAAGCAGCCTTCTTTTTCCACCTTACTTTTGCCTAATCAATCCGCCGATGTTTTCATTTTTCCTTTTCTATTTTGTTGTTGTTGTTTAATGGTGATCTTAGAATCTATCTATATAGATATATTATTATAATTAAGATGGCAAAAAAAAATTAATATTACGAAATTTTTATTAATTTTCAATTAATTCGCAATTTGAATAAAATAATATTTATACAATAATGTATAATTTTCAATTTGTATAAAATAGTTATTTAATTTTGGGTTAATGTCATAAAAGTTCACCAACTTTACGCATTTTTTCATTTTAATCACGCAGTTTAAATTTTCTCATTTTCATGCACGAACTACCACTTTTTCTCAAATTCATACACAATGCGGAGCTGTCACGGCTCCATTGGTGTAATTCGCTGAGGTGGAGGTCAGTTTACACCAATGAATGAGTGCCACCTCAGCACCGTGCATGAATTTGAGAAAAAGTGGTAGTTCGTGCATGAAAATGAACAAATTTAAAATGCGTGATTAAAATGAAAAACGTGTAAAGTCCGTAATTTTCTTTAACATTAACCCTTTAATTTTTAGAAATTATTATTATTAGATAATTTTAATTAATTATTGATTGGTTCTCAACTTGAATAAAATATTTACTTGATTTTTCAAAACTATCATTTGTATATTTATATAGTTAAGAGAATTAAATGAGCATTCTGACTAATTTTTAATTTGCATAATATAATAATTTTATTTTTAAATGCTGTTAAATTTTTTAATAAATAATTATATTAGTTCAATCACAAAAAATGAAAGGTAAAAACAATATTGTACACTAGCTTCTAATGAAAAAGTTTAGTGTTATAAATACATAATTACTATTATATATAAAACTCATTTTGTGATATTTGTAATGAAGAACACCTTAAAGAAATAGTAAACTTGTGTAATTCATTGCTTCGTGACAAAAATATCCGAATATTTCTTACCTTTCAAATCTCATATGCACTAAAAAAATCAAATTGTACTCTAAAAATTTTTAAATTTAGAATTTGTCAAACTGAGACATTGATAATAATAATTTTTGATATCGATTGGAAATTTCCAAATTTTTATATTAACTTTATGCAGTAGAATTTCAAAAATTATATGTCGATTTGCAATGAAAAATAATATAAATCCAGATTCAAGACTGAAGTAGAGAGAGCAAGCAACTTGATCTGCGTGAATAAATCTCGTTGAAAAAGAAACTGATTTGAAATTCTATGATTCTTGATTAGTGAACAACCAAATAAAAAATTGTGTTTTTGAGCGATGATTCGCTTCTACAAACTAGAAAGGAAGCAAGTATTTGCAAGATGAGAGTTATCAGACTTGAACTTAACGAAGCTGGTTGAAGTTAAGTCGGTGGTCGAATTGAGCCAACAAACCTAATTAGTTTTTAAATAATTTTCAACTTGGTAGAATATTCAATGAATTTTTAAAATTATTATTAATTATTAATGCATATAAAACAGAGGACCAAATGGACATCTTTATGTGTTTTAAATTTGAATAAACTATATGTTTACTTTTCTTACAATAAAAAATATAATTATTAAATAATTCTTTTAAGTTTTCAATTTGAATAAGCTATCTATTATAGATAGTTCTCATGTGAGTTCTTATTAAAGGAGCATTTTTTAAATTCTTTAGATAAATCGTTAGTTTAATTATATTGATTTTTAACTTTAAAAATTAATACAATTGAAATTTTTTTTAAACTCTTTATATAAATTATTTATTTAATTTATTTTTAAATATCAATCATAATTTTTTTAAATAATTATTTTTCTAATTAATTTAATTTATATTTGAACTATTAATAATAAGTTAATCAATTAATAATTTATTTTTAATTTGATTATATTGAATAGATTTGAAATAAAAATAAAAAATATTATCGTAATTATGCGCTGCACAAGTATATAACTAGTTAATGTATAATTTTTATTAATTTTCAACTGGTATTCAGCTTGGATAAAATTTAATTTAACTTTTAAAATCTATCATTAATAGATAATTTTCACTAGTATTCAAATTATATAAAAATTATTATCAAGGAATGTTTTATCTTCTTACCATAGAAACTATAATTTCTAATCATTTTATGAGTTTTAAATTTAAATAAACAGTTTATTTGATTTATATTTTTATTTTTTTATATGATTATAATGAACTTACGAGTCTTTAAAAAAATAGTACATTAATCAATAAAGTTGAATATAAATTTTATTATTTTATATGGTAAATGATCATAAAAGGTATTATTTTAAATTTAAATTTGTATTATAAATCATAATATTATACTTTACAAAAAAAATATAATAGAATTACTTATATAAGAAAAATAATTTAAAAATAAAAAATAAATTTTATATATTATTTATTAATTTTGAAAAACATTTTAATTAATATAGGAAATTAATTAATTAATGATTACTATAAGTTAATAATTTTATTTTATGTAATTGATAAATTATTTTAAAAAATAAATTAGTTTATATGATATAATTAAAATGATTAATAGTTTTTGTTTTGATAAATACAAATGAATATTAGTTGATATTTCTTTTTTCTTTTTAGAAAATTTGATGTTTCTTTTGAAATACAACTTTTTATATTAGTAACTATATTAAATTTTTAAAAGAAACTAAACAAATACTCCCTCTTGTTCCTAATATTATCATATTTGAAATTATTTTTGGTCCATAATATTTATCACTTTAGTGATCAAGAGGGCATTAATTGCTATTTTTTCAAATCTTTCTCCAATTAATTTATTAAAAAATACAACAACACAAATAAAAATAATAATAATAAATGTTAACAAATTTTAAAATAAGAATAGCTGGATAAATATGTCCAATTAAGACATAATAGTTATTTTTTCAATTTTTGTATTAAAATTAAGTGCGACAAATATTATAAACGGAAGGAAGTAATGTTTATCAAAGAGCAAACTACTTTAAGGCCCCCACGTTTGTCATAATTAACATTTTGGTACCCCTTATTTGAAAATCAAACGATTTAGTACCTCAGTTTTGATATTATAAACCATGGGGGGTCTTAGAGTAGTTTGCTCTTTATCAAACACTGGGTAGTTGTTGAGAGTCAATAAATTTTTATTTGACCATCAAACCGCTAATACAAAATCCATAGTTTATTTTTTATATTATTTTAAAATTTAGTGGAACTCTAATAAAATCTAACCAATTAAAAGAAGGAAAATTTACTAAATCAATTTATAGTTTTCCTTTCATCATGGTAGAATTTTCTTGCCGTTTACGACTTTTCTTTATGCATATGTTTCTTTGGCTTTAATAATTTTTTTCTTTTCCACACATTAGATAAATATTAATGATTTAATATTTTGATTAGTAGCCGCCTCTTTCTTTTAATATTAGACCTTCCTCATCTTCTTCTCCTTCTTGTTCTACTTTCTCCCTTTGAAATATCTTTATATAAAGAGTGCAAGTTTTTCAATGGAAAAATTCCAAATCTTATTTCCATATTCATCATCACCAACACAGCCATCATCTATTACTACTACTAATAATTATTCTGTCTCATCAAACATGACAAATAATTCCCATGTTCTTGCCAATTTTGAAGGAAATAATAATAATTCTTATGCGGGTTTCTTGGAATTGAAGTTAGAAAATGATCAAGTAGGTTCTTCGGTACCGGAACCCGAATTAGGCATGGATATAAATAGCGGAAGCTTTGGTGAAAGTGATGAGATTAGATCAAGCAAAAAGAGAGGTGAAAAGAAGATTAAAAAGCAAAGATATGCCTTTCAAACAAGAAGCCGAGTTGATATTCTTGATGATGGTTATAGGTGGAGAAAATATGGACAAAAAGCTGTGAAACATAACAAATTTCCAAGGTTTGTTCATTATTCATTCTTTCAATATTTGTCTCTAATTTATGTTGAATTAATTTAATTATTGATAATTATTCTTATATATATGTGCAATGAATATTTTTTACTAGAGACCCACCATATATATCTTTGATGATCCTTGAGCAAATATAAGCTATGAATTTTAGGGTTTCTTGATGGCCTATCGTACTCATATAAATTTTTGGTTTAATCTATCCTAAATTTTCTTCCTATGCGATTTTATTTTTTTACTTGATCTATGTGATTTTGAAAACAATTTTACAAAGTTTTTCAATTTCTTTATAATCCTGTATTTTTAAAAACGGTTTTACTTAGAATATGAAGTGTACCGCACTTTCATATTTTTACTAACATAAAAATTTCATAAAATTATTTTCGAAAGTTTAAAAATCAAATAAAAAAAATGAGAAGTGCAAAAAACTTTGAATATATTTTGCCTTAATTTATATGGCTTGTGTTGTACTATTATTAATTTGTTTAGCGGATGGCACTTTGATCCATATCCATCGTAACAATTTTATAAATCTTGAGGGTGCTACGACAAATGATATGTAATATATATAGTTAGAATCTGTTTGAAACAAAATCAATTTAATTATTTGTGTTAAAGTACCATTAACCTCTTTTCGTATGTCTCTGAATGAATCCCACATCTCCAGTGTACACAATTTAAACTGTATTAAATTAAAGAGAATTGCTTTGGGTTTTGTATTTTAATTTAGCAGTTAGCATGTAATCAATTACGTCCATTTCTTGCCAAACTCTCCAATAAGATGTTATGGACACAGACCAACCATTTCTAGTAGCTCTCAATGCCTCAATGGTTATCCAATAATGTCAAATCAATCAACTACTTAAAATTCTTAATACTTGATTAGTTAATTCATATTTGAAACATATTTCTATGCTTAATTACCCAGATACTATTAATTTATGAAATTCACATATGTGAGAGTGGTCTACTATAAATCCGATATAGAAAAAAAATTCTGTTAAAAATCAATACATTATCGTACATGTGCTAGCTTTTCGAAAGCAAATACTCAAAATGGGCTAATAAATTATTGCATATTACGATCCAACTTATAAAATTACCCCGAACATATAATGTATGTTGCGATTTTAACTTTTCTAATGTAGTAATCCCGGGTTTCGTCATTGTCCATATGATTATTTCACGTTTTGCATAAATAGATAAAATGATGAGAATTAAAATGATTGTTACACTTACTTTTTTATTCATTAATTTGCAGGAGCTACTATAGGTGTACACATCAAGGGTGCAACGTAAAAAAGCAAGTGCAACGCTTAACAAAAGATGAAGATGTTGTAGTAACAACTTACGAAGGAATGCACACTCATCCTATACAGAAGCAAACAGATAATTTCGAACATATCTTAAGCCAGATGCAAATTTACACTCCATTCTAATCAAGTGATCGATTATAGTGGCGATACGATGAAAATTACGGCACGTAATCTTGAAAAGATTAATGTGTTGTACGTATACTTTTTAGTAAATGTAATTATTACAATAAGGTTTGGCAAAGTAGAAGGCACCGTTTTATAGTAATATCAGCACAATTGCAGATTAAGTTCTTGATTGTGTTCATTATAGACTCTTTATAAAATTTCCTTCAATTCTTTTTTCTTTTTGTTAGTTTTCTTGGTTGGTTTCGATGAAGTCACTGGTTTCTGTATAAATGGGAATTTCTTAATGTTTAGTATTATTATTATGTTGAACCATTATGTGTAAATTACTGGCTTATGTTTAGCAAAATGTATAAAAAATGACTAATGCTATAATTGCAGGGATTATGATAACGCACTCAGTAGATTAGTAGTAAAAAAGCAGGACTATTTATAATTTTTAGGGTTAATGATGTAGTCGGAAGTCATGATAAAAACAAGGATAATTTTAATAGATGTTGGTAATAAGAATACCAACAATTGAACTTTTAAACTCTATTTATTTGAGAATTGATGGATTCTGGCATCTCGACGGCGTTAATCCTGCAAAACAGTGTAGATGGCTAATTGGACGGTTTGTCCGATTAGCTCTCCGATGCTTAAGTCAGTTTAGGCTTAAGGGAGAATAATTGTATTTGTTATAAGTTGTGTGTTTAGGCATACCCCAAACTCCTTTTATAGTAGTCGAATGTATACCTTGCAGAGTTGTAGTAGGAAAGTGATTCCTATTTAGTAGGGTTTGACCCTGATTAGGAGTGTCCTTCCTTATTCAGACAGGAGTCCTATTTAGGAAGATATTCCTAAATAGTCTCGTCTTCCTAAGTTGGAGGCTATCTTCTTAAGTTGGAATTTGTATCCAAATAGGACAGATACTCCGAATATACGTAGATCTTGGAGATCTTATCCGAATCTCGGGGTCGACGTGTTTTGTCCGAGTCCTTAGGGATTCGGTCTTTATGATGTCGAATGATGTATTCCAGTCAAGGCGGATCCGGTGGATTCGGCCCTTTGGGCGGGAGTCTGGTGTCGTCTGAGAATAGATCTCCTGCGACTCGACTCCATTATAAGTAGAATAGGATTCGGTATCCATCATTAGCCCCTCCGCAAGTAAGCTGAAGTCATGGTATTTTATGCCTTGGAGTATTTCAGCTCTATTTGTGGCGAGTCGTTTTGTATTTCGGCGTTCCTTTTTGCTTCTCGAGCAAGATTCCAGTTTTTCTCCCTTTTCGCCATGTGTCGTTCATCTATTCGTTATTTTTTTGGAGGTAGGACATGTGTCCATTCGTTCTATCTTACTTTGTCTTTAAACTGTTGTATTTGTTTCATTTTTCATCTTTTACTTTTGGTTATTCGAAAGTAGCTTTGCCTCATCTTCAATCTTTAATTCTCGTGTTTGATTTCTTCTTTTGGAGAGACTCTTGGCGAATCTCGTTGATTTATTTTGATGCCTTATCTCCAGGTATTCTTTTGTTCATGTTTTGATTGTTTTTATGTTCTTTAAATTTCTTCAATTGTCTTCTAATTTCCAATCAATTTTGTGATTCGATCCATCAGCCTTTTGAAATTTATTTGTTTATCCTTTTCCTCTTTGTTGAGATCATTCTCGGCAATTTTTTTATGGCGAAGCTCATTCTATTGGCGAGACTTATTGTCTTCTTTTAAATATTTTTATAGGCAAAATTCATGTGGCGACTCCTCGTCATTTGGCGAAGCTTTTATACTATATGAATCTTCATTAGTGGGCGAAGCCCTTGTATTGGGCGAACCCTTATCTTTGGGTGCTCACTCAGCTTGGGAGAACCTTCTTTTGTGCGCGAAACCTTATTCTTTTTATTTCAGGGTTTAGAACCTTTTTTGTTTAGTACTCGTCCGATTCTTTTTCGTTTTTCCTATGTATTCTTCTTTACTGCTGCATTACTCTTTATTTTCCATTTGTTTAGCTATGTTTGATCTTCGTTGGTTGTGATTTTAAGTCGTTTATTCCTCTTTATTCTTGATGTTCATTCTTCTTTTCTTGGTTTTCGGATTTCAACATTTCTGTGTTCATTGTGCTTGTCTTTATCTTCATTACTCGAAGTCTTTTATTCCAGCTGATGTTTACTCTTTTAATGAGTAATTGTTTCTTCGAGGTGATTTTTCTTGTTTGCAATTCTTTTTCATTTTGTTCCTTTTGTTTTCTTCATTGGACAGATATGAGTCCTTCAAGCTCCTCCACAAATACACTGATCTTATAGGGTATTTATGCCTGTTTTGAGATCAGGTCATTCAATCTATTTCGTCGATTTTCCTTGATTTTAATTCTTTTCGGGTGGACTGCCTTCCTTACTAAGATTTGTTCCTCTGATTTGGGCGAGTTGTTTGTGATTCGTTGATTTGGGCATGTAGCCTTATTTCTTTTGATTTGAGTGAGTTTTCTTGTTTTGGCATTTGGCCTTATTTTTACCCGAATCATTTTAGACTCGGTCTTCTGTTTTGAGATCTTTCGCATTCCTTTTGATTGGCATTTTGCCTTTCTTTCGCATTTCTCTTATTTTTCGGCGTTTTTCTTTCTTTCGCATTCCTCTATTTCTTGGCATTTCGTCTTTCGCTTTATTTTGCTTTATTTAGTTGATTCGCCTTTCGCTTTATTTTGCTTCGAGTTGATTTTGATCTTTGATATTTTGCTTTTAGAGTTAATCTAAACTCTGTTTTTGGCGTTTTGCTTTTATTTTTAGAGTAAATCTATACTCTGGTTTTTGGGCGTTTTGCCTTTATTTTAGAGTAAATCTATACTCTGGTTTTTTGGGCGTTTCGCCTTTATTTTAGAGTAAATCTATACTCTGGTTTTTCGGCGTTTCGCCTTTATTTATTCCGATTCCTGTCTGCTTTGCTGCGTTGTATGAATTAAAGATAGTTCGCACCATTGGGTATGACAAACGTCTATACTTGACAATGGGCGATTGGCACCGTCGAGTATGACAAAAGATCTATACTTGACGACGGGCGATTGACACCATCGGGTATGACCAAAAGTCTATACTTGATGATGGGCCTTTTGACTTCTATCTTATTCATCCTTCTTTCCCTCTTGGGGTTTTCTTCAAGGTTCAGACGAATCTATCTTCTTTGTCCCTCTTGGGGTTTTCCTTTGGATGAGTCTTCTTTGGATGATTCATCTTTGTCAAGCTTTATTTTCTTTTTTGTTGTTTTCTTGGTTTACTCTTTTTGACCGAACCTTATTAAGGCGAGTCTCTTCTTGTTTAAGCTTTGGCTTATTCTTCTTTGGCGGAGCCTTCTTTATTTATTCTTTTTGACCGAGCCTTATTACGGCGAGTCTCTTTTTGTTTAAGCTTTGGCTTATTCTTCTTTGGCGGAGCCTTCTTTGTTTATTCTTTTTGACCGAGCCTTATTAAGGCGAGTCTCTCCTTGTTTAAGCTTTGGCTTATTCTTCTTTGGCGGAGCCTTCTTTGTTTAGTCTTTTTGACCGAGCCTTATTAAGGCGAGTCTCTTCTTGGTTAAGTCTTGTCTTATTCTTCTTTGCGGAGCGTTTTTGGTTTATTCATTCGTTTTGCCCGAGGTCTTTTCCTTTATTTTTACATCGCTTCGTTCTCCATTATCTCAAGTGGTATTTTTTTATTGATTTCCTTCTTCATCTTCATTATTGTTCTGAGTTTGATTTCTTGTTTCTTCTCTTCTTTCAGCCTTTAGATTTATTTTTTCTTTTCTTGCCACCGATTTTTGTTATGCTTTCTATATTCTTTTACTCCTTGTAGGAGTTCTGTTGCCACCATCTCTCGCTTTATTTCCTTTTTCTGGATTTTTTCTTGTTTGTGTAATTATTAGACCTGAGTTATTTGCTTCTGCTAATTGTTTGTCTTTTTTTCTTTTCTTGATCGTATTCTTCGTGGAATTTGTATCTCTTCCTTCAAGCTCCCCCACAAATACACCGATCTCAAAGGGTATTTATGCCCGTTTTTTAGATCATGTCTTCATTTTTCGCCTCTTGGGCCGTTTTCGTTCTTCCTTTTATTGCGTTGATAGGGGCGAGCACTTCAGTTTCACGTCGTCCAGGTCGAGTTCTTCATTTGTGATGTTCTTTAGTGTCTTGACTATATTTTCTTCCATAACTTCTTCCGCTATATATGTGGTTTTACTCCGATGTGCAAATTCAGGGGATTCGCCTTTGTTTTCCTAATTTTTCTTTTTGGATCGATTTTGTGGGGCTCTTTTTACTTTTGCTCTTTCCTGTCTTTTGCTCTTTTTTTTTCGTTTTTCTCTTCTTGAATTTGGTTCGCTCATGGTTTCATTTTAGTTTTCACCGCTTCGGATGGTATCTTTGTGATCT
The DNA here is from genome assembly GCF_937616625.2 of Mercurialis annua. Taxonomy (NCBI): domain Eukaryota; kingdom Viridiplantae; phylum Streptophyta; class Magnoliopsida; order Malpighiales; family Euphorbiaceae; genus Mercurialis; species Mercurialis annua. The sequence continues at coordinate 46,565,256 of NC_065574.1, read as the reverse complement.
TTTTGGGATGTCTCCTCATGTTTTCCTCGCTTGCTTTGTTGTTTTTAGGGTATTACACCCTTCTTCTTTATTTTTCTAGTGGTGTTTTCTCTATTGATTTCTTGTTTTTTTTCTTCTCTTCCTACAACCTGTAGGTTTTTCACTTCTCTTACTTTCCTGATTAGGTCTTGTTTGTCTTTATTTTTCTTCGTGGAGGTTTCTTGACTTTGCAATTTTTGCTATTTTTTCTCCTCCTGATCGGAACTTCCTCTTCATCAATATGTTTGATTTGCCTTCGTTTTTTTTCTTTTGGATCATCCCTCTCTTTGCTTTTTGGGCTACTTCGCTTTTCGCCTTTTGGGCGTTGCTCGTCTGGTTTTCGCTATTTTTTCCTTTTATTTATCTTAGCGTTCTTTTTAATTTCTTCTTTTTGACCGAGTCTTATTAGACTGAGTCTCTTCCTTTCTTTTTTTTTTTTATATATTTTATAACATATTTATTAAATTCCATAATATATTTGAAGTCTATAAAAGTGTGGGTTAAACTAAAATAATAGTTTATTTTTCTTTGATTTTTTGAAACCAAAAATCAATAGCCAAATTTTAATATATAGCATGCGAAATTCCAAAATATATGAAAGAGATTCATCACGCATTATAATATTCCAACGAATATAAAAAATAAGATAAAATATTTGAAAAACTTATCGTGATTTAGATCCCGGTGATGGTAAAATATGTCTCCGATTCGTTAATCTCTGACGTGATCTTGTTTTTCCTTTGAATTTGGCCAACAATAATATGATCTGCTTGTTTCATCATTAATCGCCTGGTATTCTCTTCCATTTTTTAATTTGTATTGTACTAGCCTGCCATATGCTCCTCGACATTATATTTTTTTTAAACATATAAAACATTAACTCGTGATAATTTTGGACAAGAAACCAAATGCTTAGCTCTTATCATCTTCTTTAATGGAATTGCATAACTGTTAGTAACATCAATATGCCTTTGAAAGAGGAATCAAGCAATACTCCAATAACATGTTTGTGATTATATTAACAATTATAATTTAAGTATACAGGAACTAGTTGATGCACAATCACTTTCTCAAACCGTGTTGCAGATATGTGCTATTTTTTTACCACATCCATTATTGCTGATTAGTTGTTGAGTCGAAATTATTGTTTCCACTAATATGTTTGCCTGATTGGATAAATAATTCCTTTGGGCGATTTAAAGAATTCCATCACCGGACTTTATAATAGTTTATAAAAAATGTATAAAATTAAGTGCAATTTATCAACATATTCCAAGCAATTGACTCAGTTCGAAAGTTAATTTTTTCCATTACTAAATTATTCAACCACTTAAATTAAATTTCTAGGTCAGAGATAGAATACTTATCTTCGACTTTTTTCCGCTACTTGAATAAATTGCTTATCTTTGGCTTTCCCGTTACTTGAATATTTATCTTTGGTGTGATAGTACTCCCGTCTAATGCCATCCTTCAATGAGAATTTATTTTGAGTTCAGAAAAGCTGCTTCTAGTTTGAAGTTTTCAAGCTTTTCCCACAGACGGCGCCAATTGATGGATTCTGGCATCTCGACGGCGTTAATCCTGCAAAACAGTGTAGATGGCTAATTGGACGGTTTGTCCGATTAGCTCTCCGATGCTTAAGTCAGTTTAGGCTTAAGGGAGAATAATTGTATTTGTTATAAGTTGTGTGTTTAGGCATACCCCAAACTCCTTTTATAGTAGTCGAATGTATACCTTGCAGAGTTGTAGTAGGAAAGTGATTCCTATTTAGTAGGGTTTGACCCTGATTAGGAGTGTCCTTCCTTATTCAGACAGGAGTCCTATTTAGGAAGATATTCCTAAATAGTCTCGTCTTCCTAAGTTGGAGGCTATCTTCTTAAGTTGGAATTTGTATCCAAATAGGACAGATACTCCGAATATACGTAGATCTTGGAGATCTTATCCGAATCTCGGGGTCGACGTGTTTTGTCCGAGTCCTTAGGGATTCGGTCTTTATGATGTCGAATGATGTATTCCAGTCAAGGCGGATCCGGTGGATTCGGCCCTTTGGGCGGGAGTCTGGTGTCGTCTGAGAATAGATCTCCTGCGACTCGACTCCATTATAAGTAGAATAGGATTCGGTATCCATCAAGAATGAATATTATAATTTAGGTATCAATTACGTTGATTCAAGAGAATACTGATATTTGAAAAAAAAAAACAAAAAAATTGTCTCACCAATATGAAACTGCCATTTATTGACTCATAAAGTCGTTTAAATACTAAAACAAATGAAACCCCCAAACTCGACATAAAAAGAAACAAAATAATAATAAGTCTAAATATCTGATATAATCAAAATGCTTAATTACTTAAAAAAAACTCACCTTGTAATATTTTTTCGTTTATACCATGACCTAGGAAAAAGTTTATTTGTACCCTTTTTTTGATTTTTTGTTTTCAACTCTACCCTAAAACACTAAATTGAACTTTTTATATTTAGAAAAAGCTTAAAATAATCCTTACTTTTTTAACTTATTTGTATTTTTTCAAATAGAAAAAAGATGATATAACTCTTCTATTTAATTATTTTTAATATTTTCATCCTTTAATTAATTAAATTTTCAAAAAATAAAATTTTGGGGTACAATTGGAAACGAAAAATCAAAAAAAGGGTACAAATGAACTTTTTCCTAGGTCAGGGTATAAACGAAAAATTATTTCAAGCTGGGGTTTTTTTAAGTAATTAGGCCTAATCAAAAATTGCCATTTCGAAGACCTAGATGATGGAATTCAGCCCAAAAGCTGGTCAGTATCAATTACTGGCCCGTTTTCAATGAATTTAGGCTCAGAAACTTATAAAAGTAGAATTACTCCTATATTTTCCATGTGTTTTATCAATTATATCATGATATTGTTGTTGAACTTAAGTGTTACCTTAATTTGTTCATTCGCGTTTCAGGTTCATTCATGATATTTTCGAGGAGTTCTAGTGAGTTTGTGGTCTTCATAAAACATCGAGTTAACATCTTTAAATTTCAAGGGAATCAAAAACAAACTTATTTGTTGGTGTTTACATCCAATTATGAAATTTTGAAGTTGGTGGTCGAGCAACAATTCCTTGCACGAATCATCCACTACTGTGCATAGCACAAAATCACTAGAAGCAGAATGTTTCTAGAAGGTCAGGCACGAATGTGTAACGCTTTGCACGAAAGTGCACGGCTAATTTCCAATAATCAAAAATAAATTTTGACTCGTTTTATGGCTACAGCTTCAATTAAAAAGTCTTTTAAGCGAAGTTTAACTCCAAATTATATAAGGTAAAGAATTGGAAACATTCCTAATTGGGAAACTCCTATAAATAGCTCATTAAATAAACTAATGTTTTAAAAACCGGACCGACCAGTTCGAAAGCAAATACTCAGTCCGGTTCATTTGTCCTTTAAAACCGGATTTCCAGTTTAACCGCTATGAACCTAACAAAAACCGGAAAACTATCGGACCGGTTATCTCACAAAACCGCCCGGTTGAAAGTAGAAAAGTGAATTGCATCATAAATTTTGTTGAGCTTGTTACTGTGCTCTAGTCATATTTTTGGAAGAAGAAAGACTTAAACAGATGAGAAAAAGAAAAGATGTTAGCCATAAAGTTTTTGCTCTTTATCTGCAGTTATCTTCGACTTTAGAAATTCAAAAGCTTACTTAGATCTTATTTTAAGGCTTAATTATTTAAAAACCACCCACTTTATAACTTTTTTTATTTATACCATGACCTAGGAATATTTTCAATTGTACCCTATTTTCGATTTTTATGTTTCATTTAGACCCCAAAATTAAAAATTTTGATAATTTAATTAATTTAAGGATGAAAATATTAAAAACAAGATACATAAATGATTAATATTAATATTTTATTAGAATATAGGTTAAAAATGAAGGACTAATTTAAACTTTTTTAAAAAGAAAATAAGTCAATTCAACTCATTAGGATAGAGATGAAATATAAAAATCGAAAATAGGGTACAATTGAAAATTTTCCTAGGTTATAGTATAAATGAAAAAAGTTATAAAATGGGTGGTTTTTAAGTAATTATACCTTATTTTAATGATGTCTTCGATATTTATATGAACCTCTGTAGTTTAGTTGTATTTTTTATATTGTACATAACAAAAGAAATATGTTTTTTTTTATAATACGAAAGAAATATGTTTGTTTTGAAGAGAGAGAGTAATTTTTATATATAGAAAGATAATGCAAAAAGAAAAATTAGATATATCATTAAACAAATAAGTATTCAAAAAAAATGGGTTAATTTCATAAAAAATCACGACTTTTATATGAATTTTATTTTGATCACAACTTTAAAAGTTGGCATTTAAAGTCACGGCCTTTCATTTTTTTTCAAATCTATCATCAAAGTAAAATTCGGTGTATTTTTTCTGACGAAAAATTACTAATCCTACATACTCTAGCCGAAAGATAATAATATTTGGTGTCGATTTATAATTTGCATTTTTAATTCCTGGTTTAATGTAAAATTTGGTAAAAAAATACACACTAAAATGATAGATTTGAAAAAAAAATGGAAGGTTATGGTTTTATACGTGGCTTAATTACTTAAAAAAACCCCACCTTGTAATATTTTTTTGTTTATACCATGACCTAGGAAAAAGTTCATTTGTACCCTTTTTTTGATTTTTTGTTTTCAACTCTACCCTAAAGCACTAAATTGAACTTTTTATATCTAGAAAAAGCTTAAAATAATCCTTCCTTTTTTAACTTATTTGTATTTTTTCAAATAGAAAAAAGATGATATAACCCTTCTATTTAATTATTTTTAATATTTTCATCCTTTAATTAATTAAATTTTCAAAAAATAAAATTTTGGGGTACAATTGGAAAACGAAAAATCAAAAAAAAGGGTACAAATGAACTTTTTCCTAGGTCAAGGTATAAACGAAAAATTATTTCAAGGTGGGGTTTTTTTAAGTAATTAGGCCTTTATACGTCAACTTTTAAAAGTCGTGATCAAAATTAAATTAGATCGTAATTTTTTATAAAATTAACCTAAAAAATCATTAAAAAGCAGAATATTAAATTATGCACAATAACCCATGTGTGTACTTCGATAAAAAAAACTCGTGTGAGTACAAGTTTCCATATGCAATCACTTATTTTTTTGTTCTTACCCTATACGAAACTAAAAGGCACTATTTATAACGTTACAAATCTTTGTATTCTAGAGTTTCTTTACATGTTACCCACAATTATAGGTATAACCGGTTGAACCGGTGGTCGAACTGGTCGAACCGATTAAACTGCAAACTGGTAACTTGACCGGTTCAGTCATCGGTTCGGTTTTTAAAACACTAAAGTAAACAAAATTATGAATGAAGACACGACGACGTCGGTCACAACAGCGTTGTTTGTATTCTTATCTATGTATTTATCTTCATCTTATGTTGTTGAATTGTTAGCCATGAGTAGCTAAATTCTTTATTTAAAGATTAATACTTGAGGATATTTGTTTATTATTGGATTTTGAACTTAGTAGTCGATTTGTGTCTAATTTATCATGCTTAAAGTTTAAGTTTGATTTGGCTAATTGAATATATGATTTGTGTCTGAATTAGACTCGAGAGAGATAGTTTTCGGTAGACCAATAAATGAGGACTTAATCATTAACAACAGCGAGAGTGAGTTAATTAGTTGAGTGTTCATAATAGTGTGCTTAATAATTTGAATAAATTGGATTGTTTAATTATCTAGCAATAATGAGAGGGACTTAGGTCGATAATAATTCATTAATTATGGTTCTCCTAATCTTCATAATAGCGAGAGAGAGTCAAAATTTATGTTTTTGAATAGCTGAATCATAAATCTACTTGAATGTTCAAATCCATTAAATAGATAAATATACTGTACTAGTATTGATCCTTGATTCTTAATTTTAATCCATTTTTAATTTAGTTGTTTGATTTGATAATTTAGTTTTAATTCACAAAAATATCTTTTGATTGCTAAACAATTTTGAATTAGATAAAATTGGTGCTCAAGATTTACTATCTCTGTGGGATTGATATTTGGACTTCGTTAGTCTATATTACTTGTACTTGCGGAAAAATATAAAAAAGTTTTTTATGCCGTTGTTGGGGATAGATTGTATCATTGACATCAATATTAGTTAAAGGCTTGATAGGAGTAAAATTACTCCTATATTCCGAGTCGTTTCTACGCGTCTTTAATCGCTTTTATCGTATTATTCATACATTATTTAGTATTTTTATGCTTTATGGTGTGTGTTAGTGTTTCAAGGATTATTTAGTGATTATGGAGCGTTTTGAGCAATAAAGAGTATAAATCGTGGATTAGATCGAAGTCGTGAAGCTTGGGAATGAAGAAAGCACATTTGCACACATGAAAATCTGACTCCGATACATTCATTGACAATTTTGGAGCAGTTAAAGACTTCAAATGATTTTATGCTCTTCATAAGAAATAAAGTAGACATCTTAAACTTTTCAACGGTTCAAGAACCGACTCATTTGGAGTTTTGTACATTGAGTTATGAAGTTTTGAAGTTAGTAGTTCTGCAGCTGAAATTGTGTCTCGAACGAGAATTTGAGGTACGAACGTACCAAGGCAATTTTGCCTATATTTCGAACGAGACACCATTATTTCGAACGGGACTTGACTTATTTCGAACGTACCATGAATTATTTCGAACGAGACATGAGAAAAAGGGCTGAATCAGTGTTCGAATTTGATTCTTCTCCTATTTCAACTTCAATGCAACTCCTAATCCAATTCCGACTTGTATTTGGAGTTATTTTATTATTCATGAACTTACTCCACTATATAAAGGCATTGTAATATCATTAGTTAATCAATCAATCAATAAATTAGACATTAGATTAGAGTAGTTATAATTTAAGTTTCATTAAATAGCTTTTTAGTTTAGTTTTTTCCAGCAGTTTAAAAGTAGTTTAATGTTACAATGTTGATATGGTGTTGATTTTCGGTTGATATTTTGTTGATTTTAGCATTGGTGAATAAGACAATAATAATGTTAAATTATTGTAATGTTACAATGTTGATCTTATGTTGATATGGTGTTGACATGGTGTTGATTTTGGTATTGGTAAAAAATATAACTAATGATTTTGAATTATTATAATATTACAAATTTGAATTTATGTTGATATTATGTTGATTTTGTGTTGGTATTTTAGATTGGAAAAATAATTTATTAATCTTTGGTTAATTTAATGTTGATTTAATGTTGATTTTATATTGACATATATAAAAAATTAAATATATGATAAATAATAAATTTTGATTAATTATTAGCAAAAATAAAGGTAAATAAATATTAAAAATAAAAATTAGTGTTAAAAAAGATTTACAAAATTAATACTATCCAGTTTATTAAATGTTGTTGATATTATGTTAATATTGTGTTTATATAAAAACTGACAAAAATGTCAACAATAAATAATAGAAACGACGCGTTAAAGTGACTTAAGACGCGACATACTTATATAGTGTCACTTTTAACGCACACTTTGCGTAATATAACCTAACAATGCATAGGTAATTGGAACGATGCCTTAAAGAGACTTGTGATGCGACATACTTATATAGCGTCCCTTTTCACGCTCACTTTGCATAATATAACCTAACCATGCATAGGTAATCGGCCGACGCGTTGATGAGACTTGTGACGCAACATACTAATCTAGCCTCACTTTTAACGCACACTTTGCGTAATATAACCTAACCATGCTTTGGTAATCGGAACGACGCCTTAAAGAGACTTGTATCGTGACATATTAATCTAGCGTCATTTTTAACGCACACTTAGCCTATTATAACCTAACCATGCTTAGATAATCGAAACGAAGCGTTAAAGAGACTTGTGATGCGACATACTTATATAGCGTTACTTTTCACGCACACTTTACGTAAAATAACCCAACCACCAGAACGACGAGTTAAAGAGACTTGTGACCCGATATACTAATCTAGTGTCACTTTTAACGCACCCTTCGCGTAAAATAACCTAACCATGCTTAGGTAATCGGAATGATGCAACAAAGAGACTTGAGACGCAACATACTAATCCAGTGACACTTTTAAAACACACTTTGCGTTATATAACCTAATCATGCTCAGGTAATCGGAACGACGCGTTAATCGGAACGACACGTCGTTTCTATTACCTAATTGATTTTGTGTTGATTTTGAGTTGATATTTGATTAATTTTAATGAAAAATAGTATACACATGTTGATTTTATGTTGATTTTGTGTTGATCTTCAATTAATTTTAGGGATATGCGCATGTTAATTTTAAGTTAATTTTAGGTTGACATCGAATTGATTTTATGTTGATTTTGATTAATATAGCTTAAATAATTGTACATCAATAAAATTCAACATTGATTTTATAATAAAGTTTGTACGTAGAACATAATATAAGGAGCAAAAAAACCAACCAAATTTTAAAAATGCCGAAATGAATTTAGTACATTCTAATAAATTAACACTCTAAAAAATGAAAGTTATAAAAAAATAGCCGAATACCAATAGCATATGTTTATGTAGGGAATTTCAGAACTTTTATCGAGAAAAAAACACAAAGAGATCAATCATTCAAACAAATATGTGCACTCCTGTAATACCCCGTATTCTTATAAGCCACGTGTAAGGATTTTATTAGTCGGGAATACGTAAATTAAATTTAAGCGTAAATTTAATTTATAAGTATCCCTAAAAGTATATCGTAATAATAGAAGTTTAAAATTTAAATTGGGGATTTAAATTTTAATGGGATATGAACGGGATTAATTGAATAAGAAATACGACTGGAGTCGTAAGATAAAATATATTGATAATTAATATATCAATATACCACTCTTATCGGAGAGTTTAATATTTCGGACAAAACCCCGAAATTAAAATGTCGAAACTCGGAAGTCTCGACGTGTAATTAAAGAATATAAGTTTAGATATATATATATATATATATATATATATATTAAAAGAAAAAGAAAAAGGAAATGAATTGGGTGAGGCGGTGAGGAGTGATGGGAAAGTAAGGAAAAATATTTCCTTTAATCCCTAAACTCTTATTTTAATTAGTTTTAGTTATAAACTAATTAAGTATTATTCGTTAGTCCAAATTAAAATAAAATAAAGTATAAGTCCCGAGCGAATAATTTTGGTGTCATTATTCGCGAAATAATTTGACGAAGCTATCGTCAAAGTTTCATGAAATTTGGACGTAGAAAGTTTAATCAAGTGGGACTGATGTGGACCTAATAAATCTTCAGAGATTTATTAAGAATAAAATATAAGTCGGATAAGAATAAAAATTATATTTTTATTCTTGTTATATTTTATTAGATTTTTGAATAAATTTTCACGAAATTTGAAAGTCGTTTCCGTTTAGACTACGGACGACTAGTTTAAAAGTTGGTTTAAAGTGCATGATTGAGCTAGTACTTAAACGCACTTTAGCCGAATCTATATATATAACATTTCATTAACAAAAAGAGGTACAGAAACCTCATTCTTTCAAAATGAAAGAATAAGGAGAGCTGCTTAGCTCTGAAGGCAGCGAGGGTTAGGGTTCGGATCGAACTTGACCGTTCCTCGATTTTAACTCCGTTTCTTCGACGATTACTCAAGTAATCGAGGTACTAATCCCGTATTAAACGTTTATTTTAATATATTTCGATATATTTTGAATATATATTCGTTTATAAACGGTTACCGTATCGAATCGAACGTATACCTATTATTTTTACGTTCTGAATGCGAATATGGATATATTGGATTGTGTATACGTGTTAGGAGCGGAAAAATGAGGATGAATCACGTCGGAATGCCCCGGGAATCGAGTTTCCCCGGGGCTGTGCACGTTGGTGCACGGACGTGCACATATGGTGCACGAACGTGCACCAATCTGGAGGTGCACGAACGTGCACCAAGGTGCACGAACGTGCACTATCCAGGGTGCACGACCGTGCACAATGGTGCACGATCGTGCACTAGCCAGGGGTGCACGAACGTGCACCCAAGGTGCACGGACGTGCACCAGGCCGATGCCGAAGGGAGAAATTCTTTTGGGGCTTTTTGCCCTATCCGTTTGACGTAGTTTCGTCGAACTAAAACGTTTAAAAACGATAACTTCTTTTAAAAGAAAGTGAAAAGAGTTTTTAAACCTAAGCTAAAGACTTTTAAAATATGATTTTAAAAGTAAAGTTAAACGTTTAAAAAGGACTTTAAAAGAGTTAAAGTCGACGTTTAACCGGTTTAAAAGATTTAGCAAACGATGTTGCTAAATAATTAGTAGTCGACTGTGAATGGCTTTGGCAATCAAGTCGATACTAGTAAATGATTTTAATTAGGTATTGTTATACCTAAAATGACTTCTAGAGTGAAGTCTAAACGTTTTCTCGAGGTGAAAACGGTTTAAATGGTTTTTAAAGAGAAAGAGACCATACGTGCTATGTGTTATGTGAATTGATTGATTTGATTAAACCTAGGTTTCAGGACCTAGATGTTTATACCAGAAATGAGTATTGATGTTTGGCTTGTGTGTTTTGTATGTTTGATCCGACTAGCTGTCCAGCAGTCAGACCAGGACTCAGGGGAGTCTGTCACACCTACGACGGTGCTAAGTAGTAACTTAGCAGCACTGTGAGTTTACGTGTTTACTTTTGAATATCAGTATTCAACTGTTTTAAATCCATAATCGCAATAGTATAAACTAGCCAAGAGAGGTCCATTGGAACGAGCTACCTATTGGGCGGCAATAGGGTTGCGTGATCACCAACACCGATTTTTAGATGCACTTCTGTCGAGGTATAGAGGTATGCATGTCGTGTAAGTCATTGGGAAAGTAGATGCCCTGACTTCACGGGTAAACCCTGAGACGACAGTAATACGGTAACGGTCGCGGGTAAAACTGCGATGGCAGTTTCATGATTACGGTCCAGGTACCAGAGATACAGAAGTGGACGGCAGTGACTCGGGTCACGGTCCTTATTCTGTTGTCTATAAGTTCGTGAAATGAGTGTGTCTGTTAGGACAATTGTGGACTAGGGTTTCATATGGATCGACATATTGGTAACATATTTTATATATATAACTGTTTTATATATATGATGCGATTTTGGTATTTACCTGTAAACTGTTTACTCACTCAGAAATATTTATATTTCTGACCCCGTTGTTGCTATCCCATTTTACAGGAAACAAGCTTTGAGGTCAGTCGAGCTTCCACATCCCTTCTTCAGGAAAGCTCTTCTTTGGTAATGTACATCGGATTTTGTACTCTTAGTATGCTGCAATAGTATAAGTGTAATGTGCCAGCAGCCGTGCTACTAGTCCTTTGTTTAGATACTCTGATAGGATCTATTGCACGTGTGTGTACCTTTTGGGTGGCTGCTTAGTGACATATTGTATCTAGTTACCGAGTCGGCCTCGTGTGTTTTTGTGAGGGTCAAAAACAGTATGTTTTATACGCCGGCTATGTGTAACCGGTCCGCTGTGTATTTTAATATGTTTAATACCACCGTTGCGAGACGCAAGATGTCCGCACTATTTTATTAAACATATTAACGGTGGCGTGTGGCTTGGAACGGGGCTGCCTGTGTGTTAAGGCAAGCGAAAGATAAGTCCCTGGTTTCCAGTAATCACCACGCCAGGTTTTCAGAAGGAAGCAAGGATTGAGATAACGAGGTTATCCAACCAGTGCTTCCGAAAACAAGATTTCGCTTATATGTATAATTTCAGAAATGTGTTTGCGTTAAACGAGAAAGATTTTAACGGTGTTTTCTGAAAACGGATCGCACGCGAGGTGCGATCTTTTAATAATATTTGCGAAAAATTTCTAGAGGTTCTAGGCTTGCTACGGGTTTCGGAACAACCATTCCCATTCCCTAGCGCCGGTCGTGACTTGGATTAGGGTGGAATTCGGGTCGTGACAACTCCACATTCCATCCTGCTGCTTTTCAAATAAACATCTATTTCGCAAACTTACAGGAGGCATTTATTTCACAGACAATATTATCTTGTTTGTCAATGTTAAAATAAAAAAAATTAATTGATATCAACATAATATCAACATAAAGTCAACATAAAATCAATAACACTGTAACATTACAATAATTCAGCAATCAATCATCATCAACAAATCGTTCTGCAGAATTAAAAAAACGCAGAAATACAACAAAACACAAAAAAATGCAGAGTTAACAGAATTTTATTACATAAAATCACAAAATTATTCTACATAATGATAGGAGTAAAATACTCCTATCTTTAGGATGTCTTTTCGTATGCTTTTATATGCGTTCACCTCGTTTTTCATTGGAATTGTATACCTTATAGAGGGTGTGTATGTTTACGGGAATCAAGAGCATTACAGAGAGTTTTGAGGCCGGAATAGTGGAAAATGAGCGGAAGCGGAAGTCAAGTGCGAAAGAAGCCAAAGCCGGAAACAAGCGAAGTGATTCCCCCCTTGTTAAGAGGTGTCTCGAATCGAGACACCCCACTTATATGTGTGTCTCGATTCGAGACACTAGAAAAAAAAGAAGCAGAATCGTATGCAAGATGTGTCTCGAATCGAGACACATCCATAAGTTGTGTGTCTCGATTCGAGACAAGAAGAAAGAAAGGACTTCAGCTTTTCTCAGAACATTTCCTTATTGGGCCAAACATCCAAGATTGGGCTGTACATTATTCCTTGTTTTGGGTAGTACTATATAAGGATACCTTATTTTCCTTTTTAGGGTTATGCACTAGATTTAGATTTGTAGCCCCCATTTCCTTTTTACTATTCTCAGCTTTTTATGAACACTTTAGTTCTTAGTAATTTTGGAAGCTTTGTTATGGATTGAAGATTATTTTATTGAGCGTTTATTGAGCCTATTTGTTGTGGTGAGTGTCGATTGCTTGCTAAATTCCTAGAACTTGCTTGGTGTCCGTTCAAGACTATAGAGGTTGAGTGTCAATGACTAGATGAGTATGGCATTAGGAATACCCCAATTTTTGAACAAAATCATTAAAAGCCTACCCTCTACCTTTAGAATCACCATTTGAGCCTAAGCCTTTCCTTGACAAACACAAATCACACAACTTCCCGTCAACAATTTACCTTTTAAAACACCCAAATTTGATTTGAATAACTTAATAATGAGAAAAATGTGTCACTAGCTTGATGACTAGAAAGAAATGTGAAAGTGCTAAAAGAATAGAAATTTGCCTCGAGAAAAAGAAAACAAAAGAAAAAGAGGAAAATGAAGAAAAGAAAAGAAAGAAAAAAATAAATAAAGGCAATACAAAATTGAAAAGTTCACAAGTGTTGGAAATCCAAGCTAGGTCGAAGGTGTAGAAAAGAGTCGAGTTTTAGCCAAGTATCCAAATCTACCTACCCCTAACCCATAGCCAAGTTACAACCCTCACAAGTCCATATGATAGTTGTTGATTACCGAGTCAAATAGTGGAGTTCGGGACTAAAAGCAAGCTTATGGTGAATGAGCACGATGTGAGTTTAATTGCTTACCTTATACACTTGTGTGTTGGAGTGACATCTTGTGAGATTCATTTCGCTTTGCTTGATTTCTATGAGCATTATGCCATGAGTTACCGTTTCTTTTTGGCCAATGTGTGCATGTCCCGTAGATGATTGTAACTTCGAATTTGCTTAACACAAATGCCTTACCAATAGTATTCTCAATGTCATTGGACTATGTCATTATAATTGCATTCATCGTTGGTTGCATCGCTTACGATTGATAATACTAGAAGTTTGTCTTGTGCCTTCATTGGTTGGGAGTTCGTATGTTGTCATGTATTGACAATCACCAAGGTTGTTAATTGTTGTGGTTGTTAGTGAGATTCATTTCTTGCTTGGGGACAAGCAAGGTTTTAGTGTGAGGAGGTTTGATAGGAGTGAAATACTCCTATCTTTAGGATGTCTTTTCGTATGCTTTTATATGCGTTCACCTCGTTTTTCATTGGAATTGTATACCTTATAGAGGGTGTGTATGTTTCAGGGAATCAAGAGCATTACGGAGAGTTTTGAGGCCGGAATAGTGGAAAATGAGTGGAAGCGGAAGTCAAGTGCGAAAGGAGCCAAAGCCGGAAACAAGCGAAGTGATTCCCCCCTTGTTAAGAGGTGTCTCGAATCGAGACACCCCACTTATATGTGTGTCTCGATTCGAGACACTAGAAAAAGAAGAAGCAGAATTGTATGCAAGATGTGTCTCGAATCGAGACACATCCATAAGTTGTGTGTCTCGATTCGAGACAAGAAGAAAGAAAGGACTTCAGCTTTTCTCAGAACATTTCCTTATTGGGCCAAACATCCAAGATTGGGCTGTACTTTATTCCTTGTTTTGGGTAGTACTATATAAGGATACCTTATTTTCCTTTTTAGGGTTATGCACTAGATTTAGATTTGTAGTCCCCATTTCCTTTTTACTATTCTCAGATTTTTATGAATACTTTAGTTCTTAGTAATTTTGGAAGCTTTGTTATGGATTTAAGATTATTATCATTAATTAGAAGAGTATTAGTTCTTTATCATTGTTCTACATTATCTTGTTATGCTTGGATCTTCAATTATTGCAAGGTAATTAATCTCTAAACTATGTTTACTCCTAAGGCTTACTTATTAGTTATTGCTATGATGTTTGTGATTAGTAGCTAAATCCCTAGTTTAGGGGTTGTTGATGAAGTTTGGTTGTGATTAGTTGACTAGGGCTTGATTTGGGTATTAGGGTTTGTAATGATTTGTATGCTTAATTCCTAGGATAGATTGATCTCCTAATCCTAGGTTAAAAGGGTAATTAATTAGGCGAGAGTCACTTAATAACCCGGAATTAGCAAATCACTTAATTAGGGCTTAATCACGCGAGAGCGGTTTAGGGCTTAATCGGTTATAGGTTAGCTTCGTGATTGGATTAAATTAGTATAATCGAAATCTAATTACGCGAGAGCGATTTAGATTTCGGTGTATTAATTTAATTACAATTAGTTCTAATTGCGGACTCGAGAGAGCGGATTAGGTATTTTAGAAAAACTTGACCCGAACTAATTACCAAATCAACCCCGGTTAGCTAGAACGTTTCAAATCGAATTAACAAGCTCTAAACGCCTTTTACATATTGTTTTATCCCATTTATTATTTAATTGCTTTAGTTTTTAATTGCTTCAAGTGTTAATTTCACTAGTTTTAAATTCCGTAATCATTACTATAATTCCAATTGATCATTGCTTTCAGAATTGAACTTCAAAATACGCGTTCGCTCACTTTAAACCTCTTGTCTTCTTGTGATCGATTCCGTATTTCCGGATTATTACAAGTTAGTATTCTTTTTGCTAACACATAACATGAAATAAGTTTTAGATTCTTTAAAAATATTCTTTATACATGTTTAATGGTGAATAAACAGTAAAAGATAAACAAATTACAGATCTGAAAATGAAAAAAAAAGAACAAAAAATTTCAGATCTAAAATCAAAAGAAAAAAGAAAGATGGCGCGGCTAGACAAAGGTGGAACGACGGAGGCGAAACGACGGAGATGGAACAGCAAAAACGGAACGGCAAAGGCGGAATGGCGGAGGCGGAACGACGGAAGCGAAGGAATAAGAACGTGGAGAAACTCTGCTGGACTCGTGGAGAAGAAGAAGGAGCCGCCAAAATTCAAGAGAAAAAGAAGAAACAGTAGAAAAGTAAGAATTCAAAGAAATTAGGTTACAATTTTAATTTTAGATGGTATGAAATGTAAACTTTGGTTTTGGACTGTATAAAAGTAAACTTGGGCCAATTTTTAGTATATTAGGTAAAACGCCCGCCTTTATACCCATTCTCTTGGGCTGCGTTTTCTTAAAAGTCTTAGACTGAATTGCAGGCTTCTTGGGCTTTTTGCCATCATTCCTTGAAATCGGCCCACTTGACCCTTTCCCCTTCTCTTTTAAATTTGATGCCAATCGTGCCAAAATTTCCACAGACCTAAATTATTTGCTTGACTATTGTATAGTTGTAATATTTTGCCAATATCATTTTAAAATTTTTAGACATAGGAACAGGCCTCATTTCCAGGTTATAAAAAATATGGTCCATGCATAAGCTTCACTTTTGTGTTTTGTCAAATCCAATTCCTATGTCTGTACCTATAAGATCGTTTGTGTAAAAATTTTGTGGGGTCATTAGAATTTCTTTTTTCTTTTTGCTTTAAAGATTAGATGAAAATGTCAGCTAATATGGTTTTTTTGGAGAGAAAACAGTGTACAAATTTTAGAATAAATAAATTTTCTACACTGTCTCATCATAGTGTGGAATACAGTTCTGTAAATCTAATCCTGAATCTAACAATTTCAGATAAAAAGGAAACGAACTTTTTGGTCCACAAAAATATTCTCTGACTCAGATGAAATCATGCAATGTTGTATGTTACAATCAACCATATCTATAAGTTATTCCTCTTATAATCAATTTTTTCACCAATAGTAAATCATAAAATTTTGAATTTTAACAAGTTGGAATGCATTTAATTGTAATTGTTTTCATTTATCACTATATAAAAAAAAATGGGGTACATTTTATTATAGAACAAATTACTCTTAAGGCCCTCACGTTTGTTATAATTCACAGTTTGATACCCCTTATTTGAAAATTAAACGATTTGATACCTTAACTTTTATTTTGTAAATTATAAGGTCATTCTGTTAAATATAGGTACCAAATCGTTAACAGAATGAAACGTGAGGTACCAAATCGTTTGCAAATCGTTTGAAAATGAGGTACCAAATCGTTAACATAATTAAAAGTGAGGTACCAAATCGTTTATATAATTAAAACTGAGGTACCAAATCGTTTGAAAGTAAATATCAAATTATTAACGGGACTAACAGAAGGGCCTTATAGTTTAAAGAACCAAAACTGAAATACCAAATCGTTTGATTTTCAAATACGAGGTATCAAACTGTGAATAATGACAAACGTGAGGGGTCTTATAGTAATTTGCTCTTTATTATATAGTCTAATATCACTACTCAGGATCTGACATTGTAAATGAAAAATTAATTGGCTAGATCCATTTTAAGGTCCTTAAACTTTCATTTTTTGGTTCATCAAGTCCTTCAACTTTTATTTGGCTTTCTCAAATCCTTAAACTTTCATTTTTTGGTTCATCAAGTCCCTCAATTTCTATTTGATTTTCTCAGGTCCTTAAACTTTTATTTTTTGGTTCATTAGTTCCTTAAACAAAGATCCATTTAAGGACCAATGAACCAAAAAATAAACAATTAGGGACTTGAGACAGGAAAATAAAAGTTGAAGGACCTGATAAACCAAAAAATGAAAGTTTAAGGATCCGAAAAAGTCAAATAGAAGTTAAGGCACCTAATGAACTAAAAATATATAGTTTAGGGACCTCAAAATAGATTTAGCCAGAATAATTCAGATTACTTTTAAAACTCTTTAAAAAGTGAATAAATCTTGATTTTAGATTAAACATGTACATTTTAATTTTTCATGATAGTAACTGTTTTCATTTATCACTTCCATAATTTTGGATATAATTCGAAAGATATTATAGTTAACTCTTTAAAAAGTGAATAAATCTTGATTTTAGATTAAACATGTACATTTTAATTTTTCATGATAGTAACTGTTTTCATTTATCACTTCCATAATTTTGGATATAATTCGAAAGATATTATAGTCTAACTTATGATGAAGATATTTTTAGTATCTTAATTTTGTTTCATCATTGTTTTTGTAACTTTAAATAAAACGAATTGACGACATTTGTTATGAAATTATTACGGGATATAAGATATTGTTTTCAGTCGTAAAAATTGTGATAAAATTT
This sequence comes from Mercurialis annua, assembly GCF_937616625.2. Classification (NCBI taxonomy): domain Eukaryota; kingdom Viridiplantae; phylum Streptophyta; class Magnoliopsida; order Malpighiales; family Euphorbiaceae; genus Mercurialis; species Mercurialis annua. Next base: position 46,547,362 of record NC_065574.1, on the reverse strand, counting down.
TGATGAAAATTGATATCACAAAACTTTGTGACGACATTACAAATTCAAATGTAAACTATCCGTCATTATAATTTTATAATTTTACTATAAAATTGACAAGAATTCCAATTTAATAGCCCATCATTTATTCCTTATAATGTTATTATAAATTTGTGATGAACATAAACTATCCGTTATAATTTGCCGATTGTTTTGTAGTGATAATTAAACAAAGAACAAATTACTATGACGCCTCTCACATATGTTATAATTGAAAATTTGATATTCCTTATTTGAAAATCACGCTTAATGGATTCTCATTTATAATTCTGTTAACTATTGGACCCTTCTGTTTAGGGTACCAAATTGTCAACGTAATTAAAAGTGAGATGTCAAATCATTTGAAAGTGAGGTATCAAATCGTTTGATAAAATTAAAAATAAAAAACTAAATCATTAACGAAATTAAAAAAAATATTTAATTGTTTGAAAATAAATACCGAAATTAAATTAGGAGCCTAATAGGTGAGAGATCTTAAAATAATTTGTTCTAAATTGACCAAATGTATAAATCCGCCCATGGCAGCAATAGGAATCTGAAAAAAGTGGTGGTGGAGGGAGAAAGAGACAAGACAAATCAGGTGGGATACTATTCGGCGAACTTTGATAACTTTATCGCTGTCTAGTTCATGTTTCTGTAAAGCAAACCAACCCAATTTGCATGAGCACTGTGATATCCTCAACCGTAGCTTGACCCATTATTTATACTAAAACAAAGGTATAAAGCTACAGACGTCATTTGAAATTAAGTTTTTTTTTTTTTTTTAGAGATAACAATATTCATCAGTTTAGTTAAAATAATGGATTTAACTAATTACTATAATTTTCATGAAGTTTGACTCAAAATACTTACTTCCCCTATGAATTTTAAAAAATTATTTATTTATTTTTTGATATTTGTGTTTTTTAACTAAGACTCCTCCATAAGAGAGTTTTAGTTAGCTGATAGCCTGATACATAAAAATCATGAGAAAAATTAGCATTTTGGACCAAACCTTACGAAGATAATAACAATTAACCCTTAATTATTTATGAAGTCATGATAAACTTAAGGAACTAGAAAATAATCAGGTTAACTACATATATACATGCGGAGTCAAGAAATAATCAAAGATAAAAGAGGGAAAAAGTAATTTAATATGGCACCTCTTTAAAATTACTAAAATAACTTTAATATTTATCCCGTTTCTCACTTAATATTTAATGTTTCGAATCTCATTTTTGACTTTCGTATTTTTGGAATTGGATATCTATAATAGACATTGAAGGTATCCAAATTATCGCTATATTTTATATTGGTGACTGAACTTTGATTTTTTCATTTAAATTACTAAATTTTAATTTCTTGCAATCTGATTACCAAATTTTAATTTATTTTCAATTTGGATACCAAATTTTAATTTTTTTTTTTGATTTGATTATAAAATCCGGCTGCCACATCATCTTTCTTTGTTGAAATAATTTTAAAATTTAATAATCAAAATAAAAAAAGTTTGGTCAACAAAATGAAATATTGAGATAGTTTGAGCACCTACAGTATATATATCTCCTCTATTAACAATTATGGTGTGACACCAAATTTATAGAGACATCCAATTTAAAAAACGATATTGTTATAGTTTAGATCCGAAAAATATTAAATAAGTGAGAATCAGAGTAAATATTAGGATCATTTGTATATCTTTTTATTAAAAGGCATGACACTTTGGAGTCTTATGGCAGGAAAGTAGTGTTGCATCATATTACCGACGGGGATAGATGTTCCCGTTATATGTGTTCTTTTTGTTAACAGAAGAAATATGAGGGTCATAATTCATATCAAATAAATATAAAAGAGCCAAATGAGATTTGTGATAAATATTAGAATCATTTTAATACCTTTTTTCCATAAAATTAATTTGTTCAGTCAAAAGATTGAATCAAGTTGCTACTTTAAAAAAAAAAAATGTTGATGCCTAGAGCACAAAAAATACTAGTGGCGTGTGGATGGAATTAAAACCGAGCGTTACGTACACTATAAAGAAATACTCAAATTTAATGTGTTGTAAAGCTAAAACAAATTGTTAGACAAATAATTAAGAAGAATTAGCCTACTTGTTTATTAATTTTCTGCTCATATTGTTTCGAACGATGTTTTTTTTTTTTTTTTTTTGGCTGTCCTGTTTATTTTATGATAAAAAGTTAAAATTGACAAAATGTTATAGTTTTCTCTTTAAAAATTTTGCAATTGGGTGCATCATTTTTTGAAAAGTTCATATCGTACACGTCCAAAATGCTTGAAAGGGTGAAGAAAAGTGGTGAAAAAGACACTGTTCTTATCCAGTCCCAACCATGTACGAAGGGATAAATATTATTTTCTACTAGCTCCACAATTTGAACTTTCCATTTCCAAATATACACAAATATACACCACACTCCAAAATTATTCATAAAACAGTCAAGGCATAAAAGTTTAAGGCACCATCTAAGACATAGGTAGCAATATGCCCCCTCAACTTGTAATTAATTTACAATTAACACATAAATTAATTTTATAGACAAATCAATACACGAACTTTGTAATTATGGGCAATTTACCCCATTTTGGCAATTTTCCCCTTTAATTTCTGAATTAATTGTATCCTAAATTGGCAATTTGCCCCTTAACTTGTAAGTTGATTTGCCATAAAATTAATTTATGTGTTAATTGCCCATTACCTACAAGTTGAGGAGGCAAATTGCTACTTAAGTCAACCATCTAATGTATTATTCCAGTATTGTCAACGCGCCCTCTGAGATTTTACACGGGGTAATCTAATCCAATTTATACTTTTTTGAGCAATTAACCGCAAATTTTTTCATTTTTAGGTCAGATGACCCCATAATTTATATTTTTATTTCAAAAAATATATTTACGATAATTATATCGCAACAATTAGGGAATTATCTAATTACTTTTTTGCATCACTCGCCTCCGATTTATACTTTACGCATTTTAAAAATATAATTATGGGGTTATTTAACTCAAAATTAAAGAGTTTTAGGGTTAGTTGCTCAAAAAATATAAATTGAGTTAGATGATCCCGTATCACAAGTTTAGAGGGCGCGTTGATCCTTTGTTCTTAAACTCCTCATATACTCAAAATAAACTCCTCATATCACTGTACTTTTCATCTAATTAATACTATTTAATTTATAAATTTTAATTTACTTTGAGTGATTAGATTTTAATATTCATTTTAGAGTAAAGTTGCAATTAGTTTTGTTAATGTGGCCACCTGGGATATGTATCTTTCCCATATCAATAATTCAAAAATATGTCCCATCATATATAAATTAATATCCATTCTTAGGCTAAAATAAAAAAAATGCAGAGACCTTTAATAACATTTTATTTTCAAATTTTTTAATTATTTTTTTGAGTAATTCAATAAATAAAATAATAATTATAAAATAAAAACTACATGAACAACATAGTTGATTTATAAAAGGATTAATTTCATATAAAATCACCACTTTTACATGTTTTGTCATTTTAATCACGTTCTTTAAAAAGTGTCAAATAAAATCACCACCTTTCATTTTTTGCAAATCTATCACGAATGTGAAAATTCGGTTTATCTTTGTTGATTTGACAACCGAAATCAACAAGAAAAGAGTAAGAGGAATGTATTTTGTGTGTTAATAGGACATTAGTTAAATTAAAACATTTATTTGAAAGAAAAAAGACATCGAATTTTACTCATCGATGATAGGTTTGCAAAAAATTGAAAGGTGGTGATTTTATTTGACACTTTTTAAAGAACGTGATTAAAATGGAAAAACGTGTAAAGGTGGTGATTTTATATGGAATTAACCTTTTATAAAATAAAGACTACATGAACTCAAAATCGCCGGATTTTAAAACGGTGATAGATTTAAAATACGTAAAAAAAATTGAATGATTCAGGTTTAACTGGATGGATAATGTGGTAAAAATTGTCTAAATAATTTAATTTAGGTGGCCGTATCAGTAAAATTGATCAAAATTTTCATTCTAAAATTAAAACGTTTTAATCGAATTAAAACTCTAGTCGTTTATAGCTTTCTCGTATGTTCTCATCAGCTACCGTCAATGATTAGTTCTTGCATCGTTGACAGTAGTCTTCCCTATTTTCATGTCGTTCTATTTTCATTAAATATAAGAAATAGCCAAAAAATCATTTTTTATTTGATTTGTTAAAGTTTATCGACGATGCATAATATCGCATCCACTTTATTGTGAATAAAGAACAGAAGATTGATTAAAACCTTTTCCATAATAAAAATGAATTTGTTTATGAACTATAATAGTTTTTTAAATATTTTATTTTATTATCCATCTTTATTAATAGCAGTTTTTTTGTCATTTTTTTGTAAAAGAAAATTGGCTTAAATGCACAAAAAAAATCACCAACTTTTGTGTGTTTTTGATATTTGACACGAACTTTTAATTTTGCAATATAAATACACGAACTTTCAATTTTTTGCATATATGACCAAGTTTCTGTTTTAGGTGAAAAACGGTGCCGTTTTAGGTAAAAAACGGTGTCGTTTTATGTCAAAAACGGTGCCCGTGTTATATATGCAAAAAATTGGTAGTTCGTGTATTTATATACCAAAATTAAAAGTTCATGTCAAATACCAAAAACACGCGAAAGTTTGTGATTTTTGGAGCAATTAAGCCAAGAAAATTTTTTGTGAAATTTTTTTCAGATGGTTGTTAAATCAGCAGTTTCCGAATTATGAAGAGGTTTTAATTAAAAACTATAGTTTTTTAGTAAAATAATTTCATAATTTATTTTTTATATTTATGAATAGATCTATGAATCATGATAGAATAAAATGTTTGTTGCATATCAGATTTCAAATTATTTTTATCATATCAGATTTCAAATTATTTTTTATACATATAATTCATCATGATTAAAAAAAAAGTAGACAAAAACTTGGTGACCTTAAGAATTTAATATTCCTACTCTTTGTCATGGGAATGTGCCTTTAGAAAATGCTTTAACATCAAATTACCCTTCACTCTCAAGTTACATTCATTTATATTGAAATAGGTAACAAGTATAATTTCCCCATTTGTAGCCACTAGTAGATCTTGAAGATGCATAAATTGTTCATTCTTACCACCTTATCTTCAATGACTAATTAAACAAATTAAATTAGAAAAGAAGAAACAAATCACACAAAGGTATGCCTAATAATTATGGAATTATTAATAATTATGGAATTATTAGGATTTGATTCCTTTTGCCTTTACCCAATTTTAAGTGAACAAGTAAGAGCCCATAAACTTCTAAATTTCAATGGTTTGCCACCTTTTTAGATACGTATCATCCAGACAGATCAGTTATTTTGCCACTTAACAGCAAATTAATATCTAATTAATTAGTTCTTAATTCTTGACTATTATTTTTAAAATATGCCAACATTCTCTCTTCTTTATGATTCGTTTCTAAGAATATTTCAATGCAAGCTAAATTACAATGCTAGTACTATAATCTAATACTCCAATGTACTATAATTCTACTAATTAATATCAAATTCGACATGTGTTATATTTAATATCAAATTTTATATGTGTTATATTTAGTTTCAAATTTGACATTACATATATATAACATGTGCCAAATTTTAGCATTTGATAATTAATTACATTTTTAAATTGTAAATTTATCATTGTTAGTCTTATGATATTTATTATTCTAATGTATTAATATTCTTCTTCAGTTTTTTAATTTTGTGCTTTTATCTTTTTAACTTTACATATCTTTCAATTAATTTTTTAAATTGAAACACACCAACAATAAAAAAATAATTTATTATTATTTCTTTTTTGTTTAATTCATTTTTTTATAAGTACTATGTATATTAAAGCCACAAGACGTGGCAAAAACCTTAACACAGAGTTTTCGCACAAGAAGTGGCACGCTCATGGTGGCACAATAGAAGCTACAACTCTGGAAAAAAGGTTAAAATATCACAATTCAGAGAACAAAACACAAACCGGATTTTTTAAAAAATCTAATCCCGAATAACAAAAATCCCTATTACAAATCTTGAATAGAAAAACCGAATGAGAAATACTTCTAAAAATCACATACTCCGCGTTCTTCTCCACATTATTAAAGACCTTATTGTTTCTGCACTTCCAAATTTCCCAAACCGTGATAAATCAAAGAAGTCTCCAACGTTTCGAATACGGACCATTTGAAATAATTTGAAACTACTGAAGCATGAAGTCCACAAAAGAATATGGAATACACCAAGCCACTTCGATCTTCTAAAGGATATCAAACCAAATACTTCTCACAAAAACACAATGAATAAAAATGTGATCTTGAGTTTCCAACTCATCGCATGGCGAACAAAGTGAGTTATCCAAATGGATAATAGGACGGTGAGCAAGAAAAGCAAGCGAAGGGACTCTGATATGAATAGCTAACAAAGCGAAAAATTTAACTCTATGAGGAGCCAGAGAATTCCAAATGAGAAGAAAATTATTCTTAGAAGCCCCTGTATATAAACTTGCTGTCTCCAAATGCCCCTCCTCTTTCCTACTCTCCAACACACTTCCATCTCCATGCACATAACGTATGTAACCTAGCAATTGCGTTAACCTCAGCTGCCAAAATAATTCTATTATCTGTCAACAAACCCGCAGAAACAACCCCATCCCCGTCAGCTAGAAGCTTGCCCATAATTTCGAGAAGGCCCAGCAGCTTCCCTTGTCACTGAATCATCATCAACCAACCAAACTGAATCAACAACAACATCAGATAAAGAGTCTGCCACCTGCTCCTCATTTTGCTGCCAAACATTATTACTGCCAGGAATACGAACAGAAGCAGCAGCTAACAATTTACAGAACGATGCCGCGGAGTAAATTCCAAATTTGTCTTTCCATCTCACTTCATCCGGACTAGCTAAATTTGGAATAAACGAACTAAAAGCAGCTTGCAAATCCCTTAGCACAAACAATTCACCACATCTCAATCTAATCCGCCACCGCCACCTTTCATTTCAAACAATATCAATCGAAACACGCTTTTGACTTGAAAGTTGAAACAATCTAGGGAATAATTCAGCCAATTATCATTCCAAAGAGAAATGGAGTTCCCCATCTCGATCTTAAAATTCAAGTTATCAACAAATGAATTCTAGATCTTCTTATCATTACAACAGGCCCTTTTGATACCCTTCCAAATAAACTACAATTTAGAAACATCTCCATACAACACATAATCCCAATCCACCACTTTCGAACAGCTCGAAACAACTTTAAACCAAAGAGAGTTATCGTTCACCACCCTTGACTTCCATATCCACTTAAACAACAAACTTTGATTTCTAACCTGCAAATTAAAAATTTCTAAGCCGCCGCTTTTATAATCCTGACAAATCACCCTCTAAGATACTTTACTTAGGACTCGAGAACTAACATCTTGAAAAATAAATTATTCAAAAAGTTACTATCTTGAAAAATTTATCTTTCTAGTCTCTCTATTTGTGATTTTCACAGTTTTGATACTCTTTTTTGTGTTTTCATAGTCGCTCTACTTATAAATATTTTTTCTTATCACGCAAAAAGGTATGAAAATCGCAAAAACGACTAGTTGTAGGATCGAGAAGATAACATTTTTAAGATATGACTTTTTCTGAATAAAAATGATAAAGTGTATAGATCTCAAAATGAGTTTTGCCTAAAATACAAAATCGAGCATGGCAAATGAGGAAAATAGCCGGTGATTAGAAAAGAGACGGGTATGATAATTAAATAAATTGATGTCAAAAAAGATGTGAGGATAACCAAAAAAATTAGCGACTGCTAACATGATTCTTTAGTTCCGCCTCTTGGAACAGTTTTTGGCATTATAATATATATAAGTAACATATAACGGATCAGAAGAACAATTTTTTTGTTTTTTTACAATTTTAATCAAAACTTTAATACTTTATTTAATTCAAACATTTGCCGCAATTTTAACCAATTTATCTCAATCGATTTTAATCGTGTGCTCAATCCCATGTCTTCTCCATGCTGTTAAAATATTGCGTAGACTAGGCAAGGCCTAATAAACCATAAAATCAAAGCTTGCCAATTGGGCACATACTATTTCATCGATTGAGGCAAATTGGCTAAAATCACCATAAACATTTAAAATTGGACTAAAATTATAAAGTTCTTAAGGCTTGGGTAAAATTACAAAAAAGTCATAAATTCTCTAACTATAAGTTCCAAGTTTCCTTCTCCATAATTAAAAAAATTAAACATACACATAAAAAAAAGTTCATAGATGATTCCAGTATCATATAAAGACAAGGAGTTTTCTGTTCTCCATATCTTAAACAGCATTTTAAAACTATTCATGAACAAATTATTGGCAATCATCGAATATTTAATAAATATCTTACCCATAATTTAGAAATTAGAACTACAATTTTTTATAATAAAGTTAAGATCATATGCATATGCTTTCAAGATATTTATTACATTGAGGGACCACAAACTAACTATACTCATATCTATTATAACCCCAAGAATTATTTTTCCTATATAAACACCACCTCATCTACTGAAAATACCACTCACAATTCAACAATCTTATAAATTAAATCTTCAATAATTCGCATGGATTCGAGCAGAAAGCGCCGAGGTTTCATCAAAGGCAAATTGATGCCATTTTATCGATCATCGAAGCCTACGAGTACTACGACAACTAATGTTGTCAATCAATATAGTAGCAAAGTGATTAAGCCAAGCCAATCGAATTCTGCTTCCGCAACTTATATTGTACATCATCACCACCACCATCATCATCATCAGGACTATAATATTGTTGCTCCACCGAAGCAGAAGGTGTCGTTTATAGTTCCGGCTGCAGCTGATCATCAGAAGAATCGCGCCGATAAATTGTTAAGCCAGTTGGATAAATTGTATGGGATGGATGAGAGTGTGGATTTGAAAACTGCTACTTATATCTCTTCTGTTCAAGAACGGTTTAAGCTTGAACGTAGCAACTCCGAACGAGTCAAAGTCGAAGATAAGAAGTGATCGTTGGACGATTACTAGCTAGTGATGATGATGATCTACAGGAACTAATAAAATTTATGAAAAAAGAAAATAGATTTATAGTATGTAGTATTATAATTAGGGTGTGTTGTATTAATTGTTAGTTAGCTAACAACTTCTGTAGAATTAAGGCAGGACCTTGCTGTTAGATTAGTGAATGCCTTTTGTATCAATGCTGAAATGAAGTATAATGGCAACAAATTTACTTACGTAGCTATATTTTCTCTTCTTTAATTGTATATTAAATATGAGATACAATATAAAATTTTGCAATTTCTCTAGCTACTATTTATAAAAAAAACTAATAAATAAAATAAATACAAAATATTAGGAATGCGATTCCCTCAAGTTTATATTAAACTCGAGAGAGTCATGTTCACGATCTACACCATTCATTATAAAATATATGGTATAAATCAAAAAAGTACAATTTTAATCAAATTAATCTATACCATTCATTTTACAATGAACAGTGTAAACCGTGAACATGATCCCTCAAGTTCAAATAAACTTAAAGGAATCCCTATCCTATTTATTATTGATGATCATATCAATTTTTTTATTTTTGCTTCATATGTTTAGAGGAAGACATAAACATAATAAAAAAAACAATTAGGCTTAATAAAAATGTAGAGAATAAAACATCCTCTTTGAAATTGAATAAAACAATTCAAAATTAATTGCGTCTGTATATCCATATGTAAAAAAAATGATATACTAGCATGCACCAAAAAAATTCAATTGACAGGCATACCTCACATTCTTGAAGAATGTTATTCGGTTCTTTCTTCTTTATATAGACAGTGAAAGCGGGACGAGAATTTTATCAATCCGATGTACTCAATTCGCTCAGTTGTATAGCAACTTGATGATCCGGATTAGAATCGAGTAGTCATTCTACCTTATTAGGATTGTCTATAAACATCTCTTTTTCAGACAACGAAGAAAGAAATAAAAAACGCGAGCATCCAATGATAATTTTTTAGAAAAACACGTCTGAATGACGAGCTATTGATCATTTAAAAAAAAATTATAACTAAATCGGTGAATAGCAAAAAAATTGAAAGATTGAACTTTAATTATTGCGAATAATCCATAAAAATTTAAAGAAATTGGAGATTTAAGTCCAAAAATTCAAACTAATTTCAAAGCCTTATAAATTTATGAGTCAATTTGCCGAATTGTATGGGTTGAACAAGATAATGTGCAAAAATTAGAAAATAACCCTTAAGCTTTTGTTGATACTTTTAAGGATCAAAACGGCACTTTTACCTCTTATTCAGCACCACATTTAATTTAGTACTAAATTAATAAATAAAGGGTTTTACTAAACGTTGCCCCTAGTTACTAGGTACCGCCCCTCGCAATTATTCTTTTGCCCTTTGAACCAAAACAAAAAACAAAAATTTCTCAACTTTATTCGAATCTCAATACCGCGATGACGGATAACGCTTCAAATTCGTCGAGAAACGAGAATCAAGAACCAGAAACGAGTATCTCTGCTTTTCCCGAGGTCTTTTTTATGGTCTAGTCGAGTTTTAACTTTTTAAAAAAAAATCAAATTTTTTTATTGAAAAATACTTTTTGTACTTTTTTTTTACAAAAATATCTTTTGTTTTTCAAAAATACAATTTTCGGTTAACCAACGATATATTAACAAGTTACTAACAGTATTTTAAAAAATAATTTATATTTTAAATGTACAATTTTGGCAATATACTAACAAGTTACTAACAGTATCTTAAAAAATAATTTATATTTTAAATGTACAATTTTGGCGATATACTAAAAATAAATTAATTATAAATTTATCGACGGTTTACTCACAGTGAACTAAAAATAGATTTTTTAAAATATTTAAAAGTAGAGTTTGTTTAAAATACAAAATTTAAATTTACTAACAGTTTACTAACGATTTGTTAACCATATATTCAAAATAAAAATTATTACAAATTTACCAATTATTTATTAACCATATATTGAAAATAAATTTTATTACAAATTTACCAATGGTTAACCTAACATTTACTAATAGTGTACTAAAAATAAAATTATTGTTGTACCATTAGTAAACCATTGGTTAACCAACAATTAATCCATTACAAGATACACAAATTCAACAAAACCATTACAAGATGCTTATGCATGTACTCACACTTCTCCAAGATTCATCCACAAAAAACCGCCTCTTTTTTTCCATCATAATTTCGCCGCCTCCATTGTCATTTACATTGCAATTCCATTATGCCTATAGATACTCTCATTTATAAATCACATCTGGATAAAAATGGATAGCCGCTGTCACCATCACCACCGCCACCACCAACTGTAAACTCCATCTCAACAAAAACATAATAACCCTGGAGACCCAAATCAGCGATCACTGCCGTCACCATCATCGCCGATCTCTGCAATTTCTTGGCGTTTTCATCGTCTCCTCCACGAATGGGTCCGTTCAGATCCAACCTCAACGAGTACTGCGATCTCTGCGATTTCTTGACGTTTCTGTCGTTTCCTCCATGGCTAGGTCCATTCAGATCCAACCTCAAGGCCTTGCTAATGGATGATAGTAGATGGAAATGAGGCATTATAAGTTTGAGATGATGAAGAAATTAAGAAATGAGGATGATAAGTTTATCATGATTTTATGAAGAAACAAATTGTAGATTGTAGAGTGATTGTGATAATGAATTTTGTTAGGTTAGGTTACATACTTTTGAAAATAGAAAGGGTTAAAACTGAAAAAAGAAAAGCGTGTATCGTATATATAAAAAGTAAAACCAACTACCGTGTTATTGATAATGTTTTGATTTATATTGTGTATTGTGTAATTAAGTCTTTAATTTTAGACTTTTTACAAAAAATCTATTTCCAGTTAAATGTTTGCAAAAATATGCTTTAATTTTTCTTTTTTATAAAAATATGCTTTTTTGGTAGATTACTGATAGATCATTGATAGATGGCGCATTTTTATAAAAAAAAAAGTTTAAAAAATATTTCTGCAATATCAAAAAGTTGGAGTGTAATATTACAAAAATTTCAAAAACAAAAGCACATGGAGTGTAATTTGCTCTTTAAATTTCCCTCGCTTTTGAATTGTGGTTGCCATCGATAGCAACCTGAAATTGTGTAGGAGCTATTCAAGTAACAATGGTTTCTTCCTCAAAAAAAAAAGTAACAATGGTTTCAATTCTGAACCATATTTATGAACAATAAATCAATCATCAATTGGATTAAAAATAATCTAGTAAATTCAGTTTTGTTCAAGAATTGGCCCTTTAATGTGAACTTGTCACTTCTAAAGCAATGGTGCGAAGATTTACTTGTTAGTGTGATGGGATAGAGCCGAGCTGAAACATTGGGATATTTGACTTAAAAATTTAAAATTCGAAACTTTACTCAAATTCGGTCGATTTTCATATTAGTAGCTTGGACTTGAAGTCGATAAAATAATTGAAAGTTGAACTTCCCTTTATTCTTGAGAAAGAACAGGCCGGCAAAGAATAGACGGGTGTGTTCTTCAAAGAACAGACCGGAGGAGCAGCCCCTCCTCGGAAATCGGAAAAAAAAATTATGTTTTAAAAAAGCCTCTAGGTTAATTAGGATTTAATTATTATTAATTAATATTTAAATATAATTAATTAAACTAAATTATGATTAATTAGAAACCCAATCCAATTAAGTTGCCACGTCAATATATGGAGATTTTTGAGCATGTTTTGCCAAATTCAGAGTAAAAATGATTTAATTTTCTAGTTTTGCATTTTTTTAATACTTTGTGCCAAATTGATGGGGTAAAGTGATACTTTATTCATAATTAATTATTCAATATCAAAGAACAAAGAGAAAAAACAATCTATAAAAATATAAAGCAAATCAAAATCTATGAAAAAAAAAAATTAAAAAAAGTGATAATAGCATAAATCATCCGGTAGTGATGTGTACACCAACGGCAATAAGAAAAATGGTGATGAGGCCAAAGAAGATGATAGTATGGACCAACATAGAAACTCCACTTGTTTGCATATTCGCAAACTCAACCACTCTGCTATTCCCCGGCAGCTGAAACAGAACGCCCGGCGATAACACCACGAACAGAACCACCGCTATAACCACCGGCCCCCAATCCGCCATTACCAAATTTTCTCTCACTCTTTGTGCACTACTAAAACAAGAAACATTAATCAGTTTCTTGGTATATAAGATTGGAACAGCAAAACAAGACAATGAAAAGGTTAAAGATCGTTAATCTTGGTATCAACGATTTGTTTGATATATTAGGACAATGGGCGGCATGTATGTCTGTTTATTTTTGTATGGACGGCTCTTTTGTACTGAGTGGGACAAATTTTTAACTAATGTTTGAAGTCTGGTCGATATTAATTCTTCTTCTTGCAAGAATTTTGAATAATTTTTTGAAGTCCTGATAAATCACCAAAACGGATTTGAGCTCCAGGGTACCTGCGTACACCAAAAACAGAAGTCAGAAAGAATGCCGGAGGGGGTTTCCGGGCGTTCGCTCCGACGCTCAAGTCAGGTATTTTTTATAGGGAAATGAAGAGAGAAAATAAAGAGTAATATTGAGTGAGTCGAAAGAAAAGTCTCTAAACTTTTCTCATAGTGTGATTTATATAGACCATATCTGGTGGTTCTTTTTCCCCTGTTAAGTAGGTCTCGTGTTATATCCCGATATTTGTATCTCGGAGTCTCGGTGTAACCCTATTAAGTAGGTCCCGCGTTATATCTCAGTATTTGTATCTTGGGATCTAGGCGTGAACATCGGAGAGTAAGTCATGTTATCATCGTGGTGATGCTAGGTACGGTTTATTCATAGCTCGATATTGGTATCTCGGAATTTAGAATCTTTGTAAGGTACATGTTTTTGTATCTCGTCCGATGGTATCTCAGTTACCGATCTGGCAAAGCTAAGAATTCGGTTTGCTGGAGTTAGTGTCCTCTCATTTTGTTGAAGTTGCTCCGCTCCTATGATCATACATTATCCATACGTTATCAAGTCCTATTGGCATAAAATTCATCCTCTGATCGAAGTCTTGAGTTTTAAATGGTACTGATTATGGACTGAATTCTGTGAATTCTACACCAAGACTGAGCTATGCAGCTTACCTGTTTTTGAAATTATGTGACACAAACCTACTGGAAAAAAACACTCTAACAAAAGATATCCTTATTGTTATTGAATCCTGAATTTGTACTTAGGAGGTAAAATTATAATCTAAACTGTGGAACTAATTCAATTTTTTTTTTCAATTTGGCTCTTTATTATAAATTTCAGGAGCAGATTTGTTATAAAATTATAACCAAATTTTTACATAGATGGGGTATTTTATAAAATTTCGACCAAATTTTGAATAATATTATGACATATTTACAACCAATATGTTAGCGTAATTTTATTAACATAGTTACAAAAAATAACTTAAGAAGCAAATAATTCAATTTTGTAGTATTTTTAGTTATTTGAGAATAGGGGTTAGTTGAGTCGAGTCAGCTCGCTATCAAATTAAATTAAATTCTAGCTATTCAAGTTAATAATTGAAATGAGTTAAAGCATCAAAGTACTCGGTTCTATAAACTAGCGAGGCTAAATGATCTTTAGTTATTTTTTTTATCCTTTATAATAGTATTAATATTAACAGATATAATCAAACTGAGTCCGAGACGAACTCGATTTCAACTACTCTATGGAATTCAAGCTTGAAACCCTAAAAAAAATCCGGGTGATTTCGAGTTAAATTTTAAACTTTAGAGTCGAGTTTAGTTCGACAGTGTTTTGATTCGACTCGACGTATTGATTATTCAGTTACAACATGACTTTTTGACAAAAAAAAAACCCCACAAAAACAGGAGAAGGAGCTAGTATGGTTGTTGCTTAATGATCAAGAACCCACTTGTTTGCTTTAAAAGAAAAATGAACAAACCAAGAAGCAATTGAACTACAGCCAATAACTAATTATTTAATTTCTTTATTGTTTCTTTAATAAAGTTTCCATCTTCATCAATCTCTAAAGCTACCAAAAAGAAGGCTTCAAGTGATCAATTATTGAAAAAACAAAAGTTTATAAAGAAAAACCCATTATAAAGCCATACCTTTCCTCTTCTTTTTCAATAAGTTTGGTATCCCCCATCTCCTTAATCACCAAGAAATCAAATTAAAACATTTGCCTACATATGCTTCAACATTGTCTTTCATGAACATTTACATTTTTCATTTCATTAGCTCAAAAATTTCTCCAAGAAAAATAAAAAAATGAGTGCTGATTGGGGGCCGGTTGTTGTAGCAGTGGGGTTGTTTATATTATTGTCACCAGGGCTATTATTTCAGCTACCAGCAAGAACAAGAGTTGTAGAATTTGGGAACATGAATACAAGTGGGATTGCTATTCTCATTCATGCTGTAATTTACTTTTGCATTGTCACTATTTTAGTTGTTGCTATTGGTATTCATATACATGTTCATTAATTTACACTTTGCTTCTTCTTTCTTTTAATCAACTTGTTAATCAGTCATCGAGTTTTACGTTTCAGCGTTTTGTTTCCATTTTCAGAAACACTTATAAAACGCTGAAAATTTATATTTATTGCTTATTCGTATAAAAAAATGTAAAGTTTGGTTTTGCTCGAGTTTGAATATTCTTATCAACAGGTTAAGCCTATATGTGCTTGCTAGCAGTGATCACAAAACAAGATTAAGCACTCAGATAACTAATTTTATAGCCTAATAGAATGTAATTTGAGCTACTTGATTTCATGCAAATGTATATTTAGTTAAGGTCAGTTGTGGGTTTTAAAATGGTTTTAGTCGCATTTTTCTACTATTTTATTTAGATTTAGTTATACCCATTATTCTGCAGGTTCATGCTCACATGATAAGTGTTAGATTTACTATTATAATTCATCAAATAATTTAAAATTTTTGAATTAAATGACCGTTTGCTAATAGTATTAGATCTTGCTCCATCTCCCGAGGCAGGGGCGGAATTACCCTTAAACTACGGTAGGCTCCTGTCCGGCCTGGGGTCGAATTCTTTCAAAAAAAAATAGAGGTAGGGATTGTAGTGAACTCAAGGCTACAGAGATTAAATCAGAACTGTCAAAATGTTAGAAGTGAACCAAAATTTAAATCCAGACTAAAAAATTATGAATCCGCCGCTCATCAGTAGAGTGATATTTTATACAGCTGCTTATTTATGGGAAGTTCTTACCTAGACCCGGTCCATGAAAAGTTCATGGACCTATCCAATGAGGTGTTAGAGAAATGAGAATAAAGATAAAATAATAGAAAGAAAAAATAGAAATGTATCGCTATACTAAATAAAGGAAAATTCTTACCTAATCCCGGTCCATGAATTTTTCATGCACCTACCCAATGAGGTGTTAGAAAATCTAATACAATTTTCTCTTTTTTTTTTTATTTCCCTAAGAACTTCCCTCGGGATTTAATCAAAAGTTGAAATAAAAAAAAAATCAAAATAGAGCAGTTGTAAAAGTTATTCATCCAACGGTTCACAACTGCAGCAGTTTAACCAACCATGGTCTTAAACTTTTAGGTTACTTGACAATAAACAGTATTAAAGCTAATACCTTTGTAATTTTCTAGTTCTTCATCTAAAGTTTAAATTTAATCAAGCATTTTAGAGCAGCATCAAACAGATTATAAAAAACAAACACATAAATTATGCACAAGAAAACTCTAGAATTAAAAAACAAAGTAGATCTCACATCAAATATTCTAACAAAACCATATAATAAAAATTGAAATAATTACAACAAAAAAGCCCATGTCTCCATATTCAAAGATCTAAGCTATGATCTTGATGATGGTGATGAAGATCCAGTAGCAGTAGTTAATAAATGTCGATAAAAATCTAACCAGTATAGATATGAATATGAACGGCCATGGTGAGAATGGCGTAAAGAGCGAAAAAGATGAGAGTGTGAACAGCTATGGCTTTTCCGTTAGTCTTCAAGCTTCCGAACTCCAACGGGCGGCTATTTCCGGGTATCTGGCACAGAAGTCCCGGCGTTAGGAGCACAAAAAGCACCACCCCGATCAGTACAGGACCCCAGTCTGCCATTTTTTTAACTTGGTAGGAACTGGAAGAAATTTATTTGGTGGGTTGAAGATGATAATGGGGAGGGTGGTGATAAGGATGGGAGTGGATGCTGCTGATAGTGAGAGTGCTACTTGGGTTTTTGTTACGCTACTTACTGACTAATGTAGTACGGAAAGTGGACAATAATATATTTTTGAGTTTTATTTTCATTTTTATGAATATAATATTTTTGAAATTTTAAGATTTAATTTTCGTAATTCATTAAAAAAATTGGCAATTTTTTTAGTATTTTTATATTTGAGCGTTGTTTTTATGTTAGAAGGTTAAAGAAAGAACTAAAATTGAAAAAAACAATGACCTCCTAGTTCAATTGGTTAAAATATTAGACATAAAATCTAAGGATTTTGGATTCGATTCCTCATATAGACACAGAAAAAATTTGAAGATTTATTGAAGGTATTTTGGAGAAGGCTCACAGTGTCATAAGTGTCAGTAGCAGCGGATGCGGCATTATATCCCCATGTTGGCGAACTCGTAAGACGATACATTCAACGTAAAAGGCATGGATGGCGTGATTAACGCTTAAATTACACATATTTATAAATAGGTATATATATAGTTTGTTTATCTTTATCTCTCTTAAAAAAGATTGAAAAATTATATACTTTTTCTAGGTTGCACATTGAATATTATTGGCAAAAAATATAAAAAAACTCTATAATTTTTATAAAAATACAGATTAGTCATTAAACTATTTTTAGAAATAATTAAGCCATCTTTATTATTAAAATCAAACAAATAACATCTTTCATCAAACACCATTCAAAATACCCGTTAATTATTGACATGTCTCTTATAATCGTATAGGAAAAGGTTCGAAAATAATTTTAATGTTTAAAATATTTACTAAAAATTTGAGGGATTAAGTGTTCAAAAATTAAATTAAAAGGATTTAAATGTTCTTTCAAAAAAATTAGAGAACCATTTTACATAATTTGAAAACATCCAGGGCTTAAGTGGTCCCGAAAAACAAAACGCTTATGTATTATTTATTTATTTTTGAATAACTTAAAGGGTTTTTTTAGAGGTTTTTACACAAATACCGAAAAAAATGAAAATATTTACAAAGATACTACATGCATTTTTTTTAACTGAATCACAAAAAATAATTACAAAAATAGAATTTTTTATAAAAAATTTATAAAAATAAAAATTTTTATATAAAATTTCAAATTTTCTAGTTTATATTTGTTTGATATATATACGCATATTATCTGTATATAATTTTGAATTTATATATAATCCTTATATAATAGAGATTGTATACAATTTAAAAAAAACAAATTCAAATCTGAAAATATCAGATCTGAAATTTAAGATATGATATTTCAAATTTGACAAACAGCGGCGCTGTTGAGGCTAACGAATAGCGGCGACATGAAGAAATGGCAAGTGGCGGCAGTCCCATGGAAGATCGGCGATGGCATGGGAGGATCTAACAAGTGGCAGAGCAGCGAACACAAGATAAAGGCAGCACGAGTGAAGGTTGATGGTGGTGACAACAGCGGGCAATGAACAAAAGACGAAGGCAGCACGGGTGAATGGCTTGCGACGGCGGCAGCGGCATGGGAGGATCTAACAAGTGGCGGAGCAGCAAGATAAAGGCAGCACGAGTGAAGGTTGATGGTGGTAACAACAGCGGGCAACGAACAAAAGACAAAGGCAGCACAGGTGAATGGCTTGCGACGGCGGCAGCGGTGGACTTGCGACGGCGGTTGCCAACGACAGTGGGCTGACGTTGGTGTTGTGATTTTTAAGGTGAAAGTTAATGGTGATGGTGGATGTTAATGAAAGAAGAGAGAAAATAAAGTTAGGGTTTGAGTTGAAAAGATAAAAAAATAGAAAAATGATATTTTTGTTAATAAAAGAGATAAGATAATAGTTTTAAAAATATAAAAAATATTTTTATAAAGAGAATGATAAGTAAGTATGTTTATGAATATTTTATCTTATTGTGTATAGAGTATAGATTTTTTTTTATCTTTTGCCAATATTATTATTCCCACCATCTTAATCGAATTGTCGAGTATTTTTCTTTTGAATTTTTTATTTATTTTTTTTATAAATTATTATAATTACAATTAATCTTTTTGTATTGTTTTTATTTAAAATCCATTGATCAACTAATATTTATTTCTATGGTTAAAATATTTCAAGAAAATAAAATTAATTTCCTAATAAAGTGAATTAATAATAATATTAAAAAAAGATATAATTAAATTTCATGATATTAAATTTGTTGTTAATATTGTGTGATAAAAACTAAATAATTTTATTGAGACGGAGAAAATATTAAATTAGAGAGCAACTGATTATTGAAATTTAAATTGTAAAAACAGAAAATGGATACAAAACAGTAAATTTTTAATCTCAATAGTTCTTACACTTGTTTTTCTTTTTAAACTATTTTTAAGTTCTAAATTATATTTCAACTATCTTAAAAACTTTAATTCATAATTTAATTATTTTTGTTATTATTTTTAGAGTAAATTACTTTGAGGCCCTTATATTTGTCCTTATATGAAAATTCAAAAACACAGTTTTAGACATTAGTGTCAACAATATAATTCCTATGTCCATTTTTTGGTGTTAGTCAACTGAGATAATAAACAAAAATAAATCAATTTAAATTTCTATTTAATTCCTAAATTTATTTCTGACACAACTATTTTAAACATAATTTTTTTAACTCAATTAACTAATGCAAAAAATAGAAAAAAGGACCAAATATTTGATGGAAATAAATAAAAAAGATCAGATTATGTAATTTTCAAATATAGGAGATCTAACTGTGAATTATAACATACATAATTAAAATGCATCTTCTTCTTTCTTCTCATTATCTAATCTAGGTCAAATTAATGTGTTAAATTTTTAGCATTTGTGAAAGAATTTGATTTTACAGCCTCAACAAAATGATATACCTAGTGCATATTACCTTTTTTTTTGGTAAGCCCATCCGGTTTCCAAGACTTCGCCCTGACTAATCCGGATGCGACCCGTGTCGCGCACCTAGCATGGTGGGTGAGTCTGCCAATGGGAATTTTCTGCATTCACAAGGACTCAAACCTGAGAACTTGCTTAAGCGATACCAAACCGCTTACCACTTGCTTTTGATATATAGCTCATTGGTTGTTATTCATTCATCTATTTATATATTTTAGTAGCTTTCTATTTTTAAAAAATGCTTATGAGAATTTAAACGTTTATACTTACAATTTTTTCTTTTAAAAAATTATGTAACTCAGGTTTTGTTGGATTTTGAATCTTCCTACCAACAGGGTAAGCCTATATATACTTGCTAGTGGTGGGCACAAAACAAAATCAAGCAATCAGAAAACCAATTTTGCAACCTAATAGAACATAAAATTTAGTTAGGTTACAGTTTACGCCCATTGTTCTACATGTTCATGCTCGCATAACTATAGCTTAAAATATCTACACAAAAGTGTTATATATCATAAAATTAGTATTGGAGTTTAAATCAATACATTAATTTTTTTTAATTAAATGATTGTTTGATGCAGTATAACATTTCAGTCCGTTCTCCTGCGGTAATGCAACCACTCGATCACGCTAGGGATGACAATGAAAAATGAAGGGGTGGAATGTCATTCCTATCCACCTCCCTGATCCCCACTTATAATAGAAATTAACATTTCGATCTCCGTATGAATCAATAGTTTCGTTTAACTTTTAAACATATATAATGATAAAAATGTGAGGATGAACAATATCAATAGAAAATTATCATTTCCATCATCTCCATATGAACCTAAGTTAATAGAATTCTAAAAATATGAATTATCCAAAAAAAAATTAAAACTAACAGTCTAAAATACCTCAAAATATAAAAATTATAATAAATTCAATATTCAGAACAAATAAAACTCTTCTAATCATATTTACCTCTTCGATTTGCATCATTTATGAATCATCCTACAATGTTAAATTAACATGTGTTAGTTGAGGCAAATTTAATAACAAACCTCTTTAATTCAAAATATTTAAACATAAATTCACCTTAACATTTACATCATTGTCCTCATAAAATTTACAACAATCGGAATGTGTTGTTGAACAAGAACCTGAAAAATTGAATCAATAATTAATTTAAATTATGTATACTTCAGCACCAGTAACAAATTTAAAACATTGAAATAGGCAAAGGATATCTATATATCGACAACTTTGGCATGTTTGTCATCTATATTATGATATTTCAGTTTTGTCATATAAATCATCATTTTTTTTAACCTTTGCCAAATATACTTATGATCATTCATGGATGATATAATGCGATGCCATTAGTCTACATATACAAAACAATCTTACATTATATATATAAGCCACATCAACTCCAAAAGGATTATGGGTACTTTTGGCAAAAATTAAAAAATGATGGTATATATGGCAAGATCTAAAGATTATGGTATATTTGTCAAACAGCCTAAAGTTATGAGTAGATAAATATATTTTGCCATTAAAACATATTAAACTAAAGAATAAATTATTCAAATACCTTTTATTTCGGCCCATAACCACTCTTGTGCACACATTAAGGCTTCCAATGTGTTTGGAGGAAGTTTGTCGTGATGTGGACTTACAAACCTGCCACTCGTACTAAAAGTTGATTCTGAAGCTACCGTAGACACCGGAATAGCTAAAATATCTCTAGCAATCATTTGCAAAGTAGGATATTTATATGCATTCTTCCACCAAGCCAATATATCAAGATCAACTTTTCTTGGTATCACTCGCTCTTCCAAATAGTTATCTAACTCATCCTTTACATTCTTATTATTGGATTCAGTAGCAATAAACAAGTCATATTTACTCATAGGATCACCATCCTCGACATCAGTAACTGAAGACTCTGAAAATATATCATTTGAACTCTGAGAATAAAACCCGTTATACCATGTCATTCTGGATTTTGATGAATATTCAGCTAGCAAGTCATAACAGAGTTTTCGAATCCTACCAATCTCATCGATTGACCTTAAATCACCATAAATTATAGGAAAATAATACTGTAATAATTTAAGCTTATATCGAGGATCTAAGACGACTGCCACTCCCATAAGATCGTGAATTTGAAACCAATATTTATTAAAATTATCTATCATATTTGCTGCCATAGCCTGAATATAATCAACCCCACAAGTAAGCCATTCATTCAAAGCCACTCTAATCTCACATAACTTAGGAAAATAAAGATTAGCAGTAGGATATGTGGTCCTAGAAAATACCTCAGTCACACTATGAAATAATTTCAATCTATCACAAATTTGTCTTGCCATTTCCCAATCTTTTTCCACCATTGAGCATTTAAAAAGAGGTTCATGTTGCTTTAAAAGACTAAATACATCCTTATAGTAAATAGCAACATTAAGCATAAAAAATGTAGAGTTCCACCTACTCTTACAATCCAATGCCAATTTTTCAGTGCAATCAATTTTTAATTGGCGAGCAGTTTCTTCAAATATTTGATATCTTTTTGTCGTGGCTACCCAATAAGCAACACAATCACGAACCTTTCCTATACCAACACCAATAACCTTTAAACCATCTTCTACGATCAAATTTAAAATATGAACACAGCATCGCATATGCAATAGTCTACCATCTAACAAAAGGGAATCACTTGATAATTTTTTCATAGTCAGACCTAAAAGTGAATCATTGGTGAAACAATTATCTAACGTTAATGTGGATAACTTCTGATCAAGTTTCCAATCCATTAAACAATCAGTAAGCACATCACAAAGTACGTCAGAAGTATGTGGACAAGGCACATTGATGAACCTAGACATATGAACCATGAAATAATCAAATACCAAGAAAAAAGTACATATAAATCTAACTAAACAGTTATATTCAATATGCTAACAAAGTATATAACGTATAAAAATATTACCTGACAATGCGACTCTGTAGAGTCCAAGAATCATCAATAAAATGTGCGGTAATAACCATAAAGTTTTTATTTTGATTGCTCGATGTCCACATGTTTGTTGTAATGGCAAATCTACTACCATTTTCTTCAAACAACTTCATTGCTTTTGACTTCTCAAACTCATATATCTTCAAAATATCACCTTGGACTGCATTTTGAGAAACCGCCTTGAATAGTGGTTGAAGAGCAGCAACAAATTTTCGAAACCCATAGTGCTCAACCATTTGCAAAGGGTATTCATGTAAGATAATCATTGTTGCCAATTCTTTTCTTGCCATGGCTTGATCAAAAGTATAAGTATCCAGTAAGTTTTTTTCATCCATATCTGCTTTATAGTTCAAACCTGTTTCTTTTACATCTCTTGTCTTTAGTGATGGACATATAGCAAAATGATCATGTAGATGTTTCGTTCCATTTTTTGGATCTCCTCCTAGTTGCTTCTTGCAATAGTTGCAAATAGCTTTCCATTTATCATTTATCTTCTGTCTTTTGAAGTGATTCCATACAGTTGACGTTAACTTCCTTTTGCCACCCAGTACTGATTCTCCATTTCCTTGATCAATTTCTACTACCTGAATTGACTGGATGGGAATTGGGAGCTCATTAATTTGTACAAATTTGTCGGAATAAATACTTGTGAAGTCTTGGCCAATATTGTTCAATGCCATTGTTAAACCTGAATACACAAGTACAAATATTTTAAACATAAGTTTTAATAGAAAACATAAAAAATTTATATGCATAAAGATACAACTATACTATATATTTAAATTTTTATAAATGATTAAGACTAAGTACTTTTAGATTGTAAATACTAATTTACAGAATTTGGGATGGATGTAACTAACTTTTATATTGTAAAGAATTTTGCAAAATTTTATTACTATTTCTGTTGTCTATTTTAAAAAGCTCATTAATTTAGTACTACAAAAAGTAATCATGGATATGTTCGATAACCTATGAAAGACAAAGTTAAACAATACAATAGCATAAGAACAAAATTACCCATGTTTGCCTCAAATTCAATAAACGAATGGAAAATTGTTCAACATTGGCAACAATCTTTTAAACCTAAAGATGTCTCAATTTTTTATAGTTAAAGATAAATGTAAATAGCAGACTCTTATTAAAACAAGAAACACAAAAAACATCATAGTAAGTAAATAATATAAACATAGATAACTCACCTGATGTACTAATTATTTACAAAGACTTCAAGTCTTTTAATAGTAGTCAAAATTATCAAAAAATTGTCCTAACTATGAAAAGGAAAATTTTATTTTTAATAATAGAAAACGGTGTTACTCTTTATTTTAACATCGAAAAATAGGTTTTTAATTTTTTGAATTCAGAAATCTACAACTAAACACTAAACTAACATCCATTTTCATATTATCCTTTTATAGTTTAGTTTATACTAATGGAAATGAAATCATAAATTATAAATTAGAATAATTTATAGATTAACATATTAAAAATAGTAATATAAGAAATAACAAATAAAAAGTATTATATATAAGTATTACATGTATATAAATCAAATTTCCATAAATGCAGATTTTCATGGAATAGAGACTCTACTCCCCGCCCTCTTCCTATTCCCGTGGATGAGAAATGAAATTTCTCCCGTGCACATAGGACTACATTTATAAGGTGCCTTAAACCATGTATATTTGTTTTAAAAAGTAGTTGATCAAATCGTTTGAAAGAGAAGAATTCTAAAATGGAAATGTTGTAAGAGGTGTTCATCTAATCGGTTCATAATAGTAGCGGAATCATGCCCTTAAACTCTTTAATTATTTGATATACAAGCAAAATTAGAGTTTAGAACTAATGCCTTTCTCATTTTCGACTTCACTAACTAAGCTACATTTTGCTAATAAAATTTAGCTGAAGTGGCATACGCGCTGGGGAAGACTCGTTGAGGATTTTGAACTCGAGTCACTCTAAAAGTGCGAAAATCAAATCCCGATAAGAAAAAAAAAACTAGACCACAAATTAATGGAGCATTTTAGAACGGCATCAAACAGATTTTAAACACAGGACATTAAAAGAAGGGCAAAAATAATCATGAATTTTGCAGATAAACATGGCATATATGAGAAATACAGAAATTAAACTTCAACAATAACAGAAGAAAGAAAATTCAGTTAATTACAACTAAAAGAAGTTACCAGCAGTTAAAGCGCGAAAAAGGTGAAGAGTGCGAACTATTTGCAGGTATCTGAAATTGAAGTTTCGGCACAAATAGTAATTCTAGGTGGAAGATGACGGTACTGAACGAGGATGGTGATAAGAATGGGCGTGAATAGATGCTCCATAAAGTGATGGGTTTTAGTATGGCCCCTAATTTGTTATGATTCAGCAGTAAAATTATCGAAATCGAACAGTTTCCTAAGCAAATGAAACCTAATTAAAAAGGGGATACAAGTTCGGTTGGGGTATTAATTTTAGAATAAAGGGTTAACGCGCCCCCTAAACTTGTGACTCGAGTTCATCTAATCCAATTTATATTTTTTGAGCAACTAACTCCAAAGCTCTTCATTGCGTAAAATACAAATCGGAGGTGAGCGATGTAATAAGTAATTAGATACTTTACTAATTGTTGCGATATAATTATCTTAAATTCATTTTTTAAAATAAAGGGTCAACGCACCCCCTAAACTTGTGACACGGGGTCATCTAATCCAATTTATACTTTTTTGAGCAACTAACCCCAAAACTCTTCATTTTTGGATCAAATAATCTCATAATTTTATTTTTAAAATGCGTAAAATACAAATCGGAGGTGAGCGATGCAAAAAGTAATTAGATACTTCTCTAATTGTTGCGATATAGTTATCTTAAATTCATTTTTTGAAATAAAAATATAAATTATGGAGTTATTTGACCCAAAAATGTAGAGTTTTTGGGTTAGTTGTTCAAAAAAGTATAAATTGGGTTAGATGACTCCGTGTCACAAATTCAGGGGGCGCGTTTACCCTTTGTTCATTAATTTTATTATATTTCAAAATAAACTGTTTATTTTTTAGAAGTTTTTTTAAAACAAAAGAAAAGACTTCAAAAAAAGAGTCGTGAAGCAGTAAAAATTACTCTAGAAAGAGAAACCTTATTCTAGAGAGAGAAAGTCCGATTTTTTTTCTGATTTCGAGCGCATGGGACGATGATCTTCGGCTTTTAGCCGTATATCATCGTCTCTTAGCTCGTTTTTTTCAACGTTTTGTTGTTTGTTTGAATAAATTGCTTCATTCTTTGGAGTTTTGGTGTGTTTTGGTGTGTTTTGTTCGTGATTTTTGTAGATCCTTGATTCATTCAAGACTTTTTAGCGTTTGTTCAAGTTTCAGCTTCACGATCTTGAAGATTCAAGGTTTTTTTCATCGTTCGAAGTATCTTAGCAGCGGAATAAGTGGTTAATAGAAGTTTTGGGATATGATTGGTGCCAGAGAATTCTTCACATTGGAATTTTCCTGTTTTTAGTCGCCTGTTAAATTTGTATCTTTAAATTTCTATTTTTATTTCGTTTCTTTCTGTAGGTCAATATAGGGTCTCAGTTGTATTTATTTTTTTATATTTTGATCTATGATGTACTTCGACGGTAGGATGTAATCTGTTAATCTATCAATATTACTACCTTTTGACAAAAACAAAACAAAACAAAGAATAAAGTCCCATGAGATAAAGTTAAAATAAGTAAATCCCCTGCATATTTAAAAAAATAATTTCACCCCTAACATTTGAACAAGTCTATAAATTAGGGTGTATTTTCAAAATACCTCATTTTCAAACATATTTATAACAAATTTGTTCATCTTTTCATTATTTCTCTATACTAATGATAAACATATTTATAAAAATATCTACTATATATAAAAGCATCTCATTTTAAGTTAAAATTTTACATGACCACTCTCTTTTCTCTCTTTTTCTCTCAAAATGTTCTCTTTTTTCTTTTTATTTTCCGTTTGTTTTTCCGTTTGTCTCTTCCGGTTGCTTTTCCGTTTGTCTTTTCCGTTCGCTTTTTCGTTCACGCTTCTATTTGTCTACTTCCAATGATTTCTCGTCTCTTCCAATCGCTTTTCTGTTCGGCTCTTTCGTTCACGCTATCGATTTCTCGACATCGTTTTTAGATTTTTTTGTAATTCTTTAGGTTTTTTGTGATGATTTAAGCATTTTGTAAATAAATTAATGTAGATTTATGATTTTTTAGTTTATAAAATTGTTATATTATTATTATAATTATTTTGTCTTTCTCTTATTTATAGATTTATTTATTTTAATGCTACTGATTTTGTAAAGAAAGAATTGATTAATGGTGTATTTGCAGTATTTTTATAATATATTTACGTTATAGTGTATTTTTTATGTATTTATAGTGTATTTCTGGTGTTTTTCGGTGTATATATATTTTTATGGTGTATTTCTGCCGATCTTTTAGTATATGTATATGATACATTTGTAGTGTATTTGCAGTTTCTATGGTGTATTTGCAGCGTTTTAATGGTGTATATGCAATGTTTTCATGGTATACTCTATAAAAATACTACAAAATGTCATAAATACGCTATTTATATATTATTGTTACACTATAAACGTACCATAACTACACTAAAAACACAGTTGATACACTATAATACACCATAGTTACACAATAAAATACGAAAAAAAACAAAAAAAATGCCAAAAAAAAATCTATAAAAAAAGAGAATAAATTACTAAAAAGTGAAAAAAGGTAGTTGTGAAATTAAAAAAAAGGTATTTTTCGTACAAAAAGTTAAAAAAGTAAAAACAAAAAAAAAACAATGTAAACTTGTAAATAAAATAGGAAATAGTGTAGTGTGCGAAATTCCCTTTATAAATTATCTTTTTTAATTATTATTTTTTTTACTAAAATTTTTTCATCAGTTAAAGAGTCTATTTGTTAAAATAAAATTTTAATTTCTTTCTTTAAACAATTCAAAAAATCACAAAACTTAAATAAATTTTTAGAATTTTTTTAAACTATTTATAAAATTATAGTTTATGTATATTAAATAATTTCTAATACTATTTTCTAAAAAGATATTTGTAAAAATATTAAATGTAACATTTAATTATTATTTCTAAACATAAAAAAAATAAAAAAATTCCATTGTGTATACTATTAGTATCATTTTAATATATTTTACTATAAATAAATTTTTGATACTTGTAGAATAATTATATTGGTAGGATAAAATTTCAAATCAAAATCAAACCAGATAGAAAACAAATCAGCAAGTTTGGTTTGATTTGATAAATTTTTCAAGTTACAAACCATCTTTAAACAATTATTTTTTTTATATAAAATTAAATTTAAAATCATAACTCGTTTTCCACATGATACCGATTAGCCAAATCTTAAGAGGATACGCCCATAAGGAGACTAAGCTCAAGACAACTTAATTAAAAAAACCACAAAACGAGTAATATTTGTCGGTTAAAAAATAAAGTCAAGACAAGTTCCCCTCGTGTAAACGATAACCGAATCCTCTAGGATTCGGTCATTAATGGCATCAGACCAAATACGATTCTCATTGAGAGATCGAATCCTAAATTAATTATAACGGCGATAAAGAATGAAGATTCTAAAAGACATAAATCTTCCAGAAGAATAAAAAATGGTCTAATATTCAAGACTAGAATGCAATACATGAAGATTATCCTATTTGTGACTTTATGTAAATAGTATTTTCCGTCGCTAAAATTGGCGAGATAACTTCCGCCGATTATTTGATGAATTTAGTGACAGATTTTGAATCCGTTAAAAAAAATTAAATTATTAAAAAAATTATTAAAAAATTATTATTTAAATATAATTATTTGAGAACATAGTTATTTAAAAAAATTATAAAAATAATTATCATGGAAAATAATTTTTTAAATGATTATTTTGAAGAAAAAAATTATCTTAGAATGCGGAAGTAATAATTTGTAATTTTTATATATAAGTTAAATATAATATACATAGACATTTAACAATAATTTGAATTGGTTAAGATGTAGTTAAGAGTGGAAAAATTTCAGGATTAAAGAGGTTTGGGTGGGAGAAATATTAGGATGGGTGATGTCATGACAAGAATTCTCAAGCCGAGATCTGCACTAGAAAATGGGAATGGTTACTCTGAAAACCGTAGCAAGCCTAAAGTCTCTATAGCTTTTTCACTTTTCAAAAAGGTGTAGTCATATAAAATACATTTTACGGAAGTTATTTCAAAACATATGACATACACATAACATATTTTTGTCATGTAACATAGCCGATAATTACACATTCTTATATAAGGGCGTATAACATTCTCTCATATAGCGTAGCCAACAAAAAAATACATACAATGTAATACCCCGTATGTTCAAGTGCCGTTTAGTGAAACGTGTCCTGCAGAGAGGGACCAGAAAATATATAAGATTTTTAGGTATTAAAGAAAATGATAATATTGAGTAGGACGTCTATGTTTAAAAATTTGAATAAAAAATTTAGATATCGGCACTGGTTAAAGTAAGAAATTATGATATTAAAAGAAATGAACGAGAAAATAAAAACAAGTGAAATTTATGTCTAGAATTGAAATTTAAGTATTTTAGCCAAAAATTAATTAAAAGAATTTGTCGGAATAAAAATTAATTTGATATCAAAATAGTATTATTTATGTGAATATAAACCATACGTAAGTGTTTGAGTTAAAGCGAATAATTGATTGTTTGGTTAAAAGAAAAGTTTTAAGGAAACATTGTAAAGAATAAAGAAAGGAAGGATTAAACAAGCAAATTAACCAAAACATATATATCATAAGTAAAGAAGGAAATGAAGAACTAGGGGGTGTGCATGAATTCTGAATATCTCCAAAACCGAACCGAAAACCGGACAGAAAGTATCCAAGACCGAAAAATATCTGTTGACCATTGACTTTTTCCGAACCAAACCGTACCGAAATTTTATTGGTATGATTCTAAATCATTTATAAATAACCGTACCGAGAACCGAACCGAACTATAAGAAACCGAAATACCGACCTTATACCCGAAAAACCAAAATTATAATTATTATTCTATTTTTCATTTGATTATCATATTTGTAGAGCACGATACTTCCCTAGAGGATTAAACAATAAATAATCCTCAAAGGATTAACTAATCAAATTTTCTCAAAGGACCGGATTAGAAACACTGTTACCCTGGAGGACATATTACAAAACTTTCCTAGAGGATTCGATTAGAAATACAGCCGCCCTAAGGATGGATTGCAGAGCACGATACTTCCCCAAAGGATTACACAATAAATAATTCATAGAGGATAAACTAAACAAATTTCCCTAGAGGACCAGATTAGAAACATTGTTACCCTGGAGGACATATTATAAAACTTCCCCAGAAGATCATGCCATAAAAATTACCCAAGAAATGGGATTGAAATAGCCAACGATGAAAGACATCGCCACGCCCTCCAGGATACACAGAATGCAACTCACAAAACAGTATAACAGCGGTCTAACCCTGCATGCCAAACTCCGGACAGAGGAGAATCTAGTATCAAAAAGACACCCAGATATCGTCTGGAATAACTCATATAAACTTCAAACACTCCCGCTAGTTGTGGAACAACTATAGAATCCATGCACCTACGCAATAGGGTGGCCCTTGGGACGGCCAAGGGGATGTTGTTCCCTCTACAAATCTAAGAGGCTCCGAACAAGATAATTTCCAGGCACCTACGCAATTGGGTGGCCCTTGGGACGGCCAAGGGGATGTTGTCCCTTCTGAAAACCTAAGAAGTAATAGATAGGATAATTACCTGGGTCCAAGCCATTGGATCACTCTCAAGACGGCTGAGAATTTATAGCTTTATTCGACGGGCACAACAGGCAGTTCAGGCTCAATGGACAACCTTCAGGACAGCTAAGAAGACCTACTCTCGGCCAGATGCGGGAAGCCCAGGACCAGGGGGGCATGAAGTCAGACTCATGCACCACGACAGGTAATGCTTAGGATAGGGTACTACTAAACCACCGGCGAGCGAGTACCTCTGATGGTGGATAGTATCCTTGCCGCTTGTCTAAAAATGAGTTACTTCTTTAATAAGAATTGTCCTACTTTGTCAATTCTTGTTAAAGAGGGGGCAAACTGTAGACACCAATTTTCAAGATAGGTAAAAAATGATAAGGGACTGAAGCGTCCAATAATGATTTTTAGAGAAAATCGTTAGGGTGACGAATGGTTTTGAGACGAAGCACAAAGTTGAAGAATGTGGGTAATGAAGGTTCAAGATGTTGGAAGTTTCATTAAAAGGTTCTGAGAAAACTACAAGGATTTGGAAGAGGTTTCAACTACCAGCATATTCCTTATAACTAGAAGAACATTTAAATATTTGAAGCCTCCGAACAAATCCATAAAAAATACCTCCTGGCGGAAAAACACTTATAAACACTTGTATTTTGCTTATTCTTGAGTTGAATTCGATCTATTTTTAGCACTTTCATTGTTGATTACTTAACATCATTTGGAGTACTTGTTAACATATTAACCATGTCCACAATCGCTCGTTACAAAGTCAAGATTACACAAATTGGAATCCGCTTTCTAGCACAACTGCAACACTCTACATTATTCGGTTTCTTGCTAAAATTGAAAGATGCTAGACAGTATTTGATAAAAAAAACGTAAAAATTTGGATTTATAAAATAGTTAAACCATTGTTTTAGTTTTCAACCTCAGTAACAAGGCAGAGAGAGAATAGCGATGCAGAAAGTAAGATTGCCACTTGAGTTTTTGTCATCACTCGTAATTTGATATGATTGTTTTGTGAAAATATAAAATTCAATGGATCTTTAAGTAAATATAACCCAATTTAACTAAAAAATAAAGTTCCATTTGATTCCATCAATTTTCAACATTTGTATTGTATATTTGACACTTATTTTATAATATGTCAAATTATATAATATGTATTTGACACTAAGTTATATTTGTGTTTAAACGCACAATTCTCTGATTACTCTAACTTAGAAGATTGCAAGAGGCTCGGATACTTCTCCAAAAATGGCTAGGTTTGTATCTGTGAACAACTTTGAAAGCTTGCATCAAGACAAATATTTTGCCTTGATAATTTGAGCGCACAAAAAATTTGAATGTTGTATAAGTCTTTATGCCTGTTTTACGAGGAGAGTAAGGTCAAAAGAACTAAAATTTATGAACCCCTACCGTGTTCGTTTTTCGGCACACAAAACATGTCCTAACTTAACTATTGAAGTTGGCTGTCGACACTATTGCCCCGCTATAACTGCCTAATTATATTATGCACGCTATCACATAAACATATTAGGAAGCATAAAATAGCTCAAAATGTATGTAAGGACCGATTGAGCTACTTCTTTGATAAGGACCTGTTTACCAGGCCAAAAGCAGAACTTTTTCCTTCCTTTTTTCAATTTCTTTCAAATTCTTTCCCCAAGCAAGTTGTAAACAATATTCTTAGACCTTCCAATGATGGTTGCAAGACAAAAATATTTAAAAAACTGGCCCACCTATGAAATCGAGAATAACTCTTTGATGGGCTTTCGCTTGGCATTGGAAATAGTTCTACTAAAGGACACCTCCAATTTGTTAAGGTTAATATGGTTGTCTGACTCCTTCTCACAATCTCTCAGAATTTGAACAAAGGATCATTTTACCCCCTTACCTTGGCACGAAATATCAAAGAAGTCATTTGGAGGGTTTTGGATCAAACAAAACCACAACTATTTTCAAATACATCAAATAAGCTCCTCTCTTATCCTTGTCATCTCAATCTGCGTTTGAAACACACTCTCCATAAAGAATTGGGAAAATGTCTAAAATAATCTTTAATATTTTTTATATTTTTTAAATTAATACTTGAAGATTTTTTTCGTAACTCTAGGAGTTTATTGTAATTTTTTTATCTCTCAACCCACCACCAGCCCGTCGCAGAAATGAATTTCCGGCAGCCACTACCGTAAAGAGAAGCAAACCTATTTGTGTCTGCTCCACTTCAACGATAAAGAGGAGCACACTTAGATGGGTCTGCTCATCTGAGCAGACCCATATGGATTTGCTCGTGGAGAAGACGAGCATACCCATCTGGGTCTGCTTTGGAGAAGACCCGCAAACCCATCTGGGTCTGCTCCGGTGAAGACCAGATGAGTCTGCTCTTTAAAGAGGAGCAGACCCAGATCGGTTTGCTCCTTATGGTGGTAGCTGTCGGGAATTTTTTTCTAGCGGTGGGTGGTTGGTTGCGGCGGGTTTCCGGTGGAAAAAAATTTATAACGGTGGATATCAAAGTTGGCGGCGGTTTTCGGTGGGTCAACTGTTAGGAGTAGAATGGAGCGGTTTCTGGTGGGAATTAAGGGGTGAATTGAGCCGGTTTTACATAGTTCAGAGAGAATGCCATTCCCCTTCTCTTTGAGTGTTTTTGATACGAAAACACAAGCTGCGTGTTAGTTTGATCCAAACGCCTTACTTTTTTGATGATTCGTGCCAAGTTGAGGAGTGAATATCCTTTGCTCCTTAGAATTTCAAGAATTTAAGCACAATATTTATAAAAAAAAAAAATGAACGCTAAATTGTAGGGCTGACATGGAAAATCCAAAGGCCATGTATTAATCGGTCCCAATTTATTTAACTCTTTCATTTTAGATCAAAGTTCATTATCGTCCTTCAATACATTAGTTGAGAAGGTAAATGAAGTAGTATATTTAAAAAAAAAAATTAAGAATACCTGTAAAGGGCGTTTATTAATATGATTAGAAGCTTCTAGTCCTAAAATTAAGGCAATCAAAATGGTAATGATGTGGGATAAATCAAAGCCATGAAATATGGAATTTGATCAAAATTCTAGATGGAAGCTCAAACGGCTATACAGGCCCCAGTTTTCATGGGATGAACCGTACTCATTATTTTAGCATATGATTTGCATCAATAATTATGGACCTACTAATAATATGCATATTTCTATTCATTTATTGACCGGTATCTAAATCCAGACGCACGTAAAGGAACCCTTAGGCTAATTTACTAACTTTTGTATCCCATTTGGAATGAAAATTATATTCTAATTTCATTTTATTGGTTTGGTAACATAAATTCTTTTAGAAAAAATATATGAAATATAAATATCTAAAGAGCAGGTTTAATGTTCTAATTTGAAATGATAATATAATACTATTTACATTATAATTAGTTATTTTTGCATCTATTTAAAATAAATTAATTATTTCAATAGGATAATATTAAAAATTATTTTTCAAGAAATAGATAGAATCTCAATACTTTTAGAAAAATTGACATTGAGATTTCATTTCTCTTTTATTCTCTCCCTTATAAAGACTACTACTAAACTAATTTTTAAAACAATTTTCTTGATATAAAATTAAATTAAAATTTAACTAAAATTAATTAACCCATGGAAACTTGATATAGGATTGGCTTTCGAAAGTATATGACCAAGTAAAAATATTTTTAAAAGTATATGGATCAAGTAAAGAAACATAAGGAGCCCATAAAACTATTTTTAAAAGTAAAGAAACCAAGTAAAAAAATAAAAACACTTATTAAGGACAAAGTAAAAAATAGAATAAATTAGCCTAGATACTGTATTGGACCTAATTAATCTCAATATTACTTTGACAAAAACCCATTTAACATTTTACGGTTTCAAAAAATTGAATTTGAATTTACAATTATTCCTTTGCACAAATACAAATATTTAATTGTCAAAATACAAAGTCATTATTCCGTGTCAACCAAGATTTCCTTGCATGTTACCATTTGTGATTGATCTTTCCTAGATTCTCTCCGAAATTAACTCAATCTTCTCATTTACCAAATCTTTCCCAATAAACAAAATCCTTTTGACAAACCTTCTCCGATTCATCCTCTCCACTTATTCTCTCCATTATCCCATTCACTGAAACTTCTCATTCAATTTGAATTTGGAAGAAAATTAATTTCATAATGTTCAAAATTAGGTTTTGGCAAAATATTTGTCTACTAAAAAACTTTCAATTTCTATATAAAAAGAATTGACGGCAAAAGAACCATAAAGTTCTTAATCGGGAAGAAGATGATGATAGCGGTTTCGAAGATTTGAATATCATCGATAATCGAAAGGATATGGCTGTTGTTGATATGGTTATTGCTGTCAAGGTATTTTTTTTAATATATTTTATCTTATTTACTATTGTTTTTTGATCTATTTCTATGTATATATGCAATGTTATTTGTTGTCTTGTTTGGTAGTTATTGCTTTTTGTTGTGAATGAATTTATATGCATCATTGCAGACTGTTGTTAATTACTATGTTGTTTATAATATATTTTTAAGGATATTTTTAAATTGTTTGTTGGTTTTTGACAAATGATCTCGAATTCAAGAA
The DNA here is from genome assembly GCF_937616625.2 of Mercurialis annua. Classification (NCBI taxonomy): domain Eukaryota; kingdom Viridiplantae; phylum Streptophyta; class Magnoliopsida; order Malpighiales; family Euphorbiaceae; genus Mercurialis; species Mercurialis annua. Next base: position 46,511,748 of record NC_065574.1, on the reverse strand, counting down.
TTTATGACGTTAATATCATTTTTTATTAGATGTAGTTAACCAATGGTTAACTATGTGTAAACTGTCAGTTAAACAGTGTTTTTATTTTACAAAAAAATGAAGGACCTCTTGTCGCCATGATTAAAAAATCGGAATTGAGGATCAGATCCGCGACGCAACAACAATTTTTGATTTGTAATTTTATGACTTGATTTTTTTGTTGGTTAACCAATGGTGTACTAATGATATATTAATAATCTTATTTTTTAATATAGTAATAGTTAACTTTGGTAAATTTTAATTCTGCAAGCATTTCTAAAAATTTTGAATCGTCTTTGTTATTTTTTATATTGCAGTTTTTTTTTCTGTCAAACTGATGAAAAAAACGATGAACGAAGGTGGTTTGAGTTGAACAAAGAAAGTAGTCGTTGCAGTGGGACAAAGATAGGCGAACGATGAACGAAAGCGAACGATGAATGAAGGCGAGGTGGCTGGCAGCTGTTGTCTTTTTTATTGTAATTGGGATATTAGCAATGATGTAAAAATAATTAAGGTTAACTATATGTTTTCTAATGGTTAATTAATAGTTAACTAATTTTATATGATTTTTATATAAAACATGAATATATATTGATAATTACTTTTTTTTAATTACAGTTAATTAACATGTGACTAATAGTTAACTAACAATTATTTTTATACGTATGATTATTTTAAAATAATTAAAATTTGATGTTCAGTTGTTTTTTTGTTATATTTGAATAATTTTAAAAATAATTAGGGGAGTAATTATATGTTTCATAACGGTTAACTATTAGTTAACTATACTTGTGTTGGTTATTTAAAACATGAATACATAATGTTAATTATCTTTTTTTTATTAGTTAAAAATTAACTAATAATTGACTACTGGTTAATTGAAAGCTAACTAATTTGGTGTACTGTTAATTTTATGATATATTTGCTAGATTTATCTAAAAATAATTTTATGATGTTAATAGTTTTTTATTAAATTTAATTTATTAATGGTTAACTACGTGTAACTGACAATATATCAGTTTTTTTTACAAATAAATGAATTTATATTGTTTATTCATATTTGTTGATTGTTTATGATGAGTTGATAAATTTGTTGTTTTGCTGGATTTTTTTTTGTTTCGCAAATACTTGTTGTTTTCATTTTTTTAATCATTTTATTTTTTTGGTTTCCCTTTAGCCGTTTATGGCATATAATTCAAATTATCAATTACTATAATTAAGGATTATTAAATATTCTTGAATATTAATTGCTCTATATTTATGCTTTGAGATTTTGTAGGAGATTTTGATTCTTGTAACCACTTCTTTCCTTTTTTATAGTTGACAGTAATTCTCAAATATTATAAAGTTATTTGTGCAATTTGAAAACTTAAAAAGTATGTCATCAACTTTTTTTTGGTCAACAGTAAAAATCTAATTAATTATAGCCATGTAGGGTACTTATTAATTTTTCTCTAAAAAATATGCGTCCATGAATTTTAGAATAAATTTTGTCTATTTTTATTTATCCACCCACGGTACACCATACTTAAAACTCTACAAATAAATAAATTAATCCTTTTTATGATATAAATACAATAATTTTCGACTCATATTAGCTATTTTTTCACATTACTTAAATTATGTTCATGTTTTTTGAACTATTTGTAACCCTCCTACATATAAATATAGTATTAAATTATATTTTGTCCTAAAATGAAATTAAATCAATAATTATAAATGGTGATGGTACATTCCACCAAACCGAAACTTTATGCTTTTTATGCACTTGTAATTGATTACAAATTGCATGATCAAACTATTGAAAATTACACTTACTCTCTTTGCCTTATCCAACCAACAAAATTAAAAAAAAAAAAAAAAGACTTTAACAAATAGAATAATCAATTCAGAATGTTTGATCATGATAACATCTTTTTCATTTTTAGCTAATGGAATCCTATTCTCTTCACTCACTCTCTCTCTAAAAAAAGTTTATAAATTATTTTCCCTTCTTTTTTATATATATACCCTTTTCTCTATTATTACAAATTTATTATTATTCTTCATCTTAATTCTCCTCTTTTATTTTTGTAAAATTTGAGTAAAAATGAATGATTGGGCTGGTCCTCTGATAGCAGCTGCACTTTTTGCATTTTTATCACCAGGTTTGGTGTTTCAAATTCCAGGAAAAGAAAGGCCTTTTGATTTCATGAACATGAAGACTAGTATTGCTTCCATTTTTGTTCACTTGGTTATTTATGGTTTGTTTCTTATTTTGTTTTTTGTTGTTCTTCATGTTCATCTCTATGTCTAGCTAATTAAATTTAAATCTTTTTTTATGCTCTAATCTATGTAATTATTAGTATGGATTATTGTGGTTCAGTTTGTTCTTCTCCTTTTGTTTTTAAAGCTACTTACATAGATATTTTTAATTCATTTATTTTTTTTTTCATTTTGTCAATATGTTCTATCACTCTAGCTAATTTGCTTTGATCTAGCATGGAAATTTTGTTGGACAAAGTTATTAATCATCCCCTCACCTTAGATCGAAATCTTCAACTTTTTTACTATTCATTCGCTCAACATAATAATTAGCCTAATAATTATGGATTTAATTGTTTGAAAATATCTAAATTGATTTTGTTTTTAATATTAACCAAAATTTGAGAGATAAATGCAAACTTCATTAAAATTTATGAAAATTGACCTTCAGTTATAATAAGTTGTCCAAGGATAACAAATTTATTTTATTACTTTCCAGATTTTGTCTTGAAACAAATGAGATTAAAACTATATAAAAGAAATTATTAGGCTAAAGTAACCCACCACGTTATATAAAAAAATTTAAAATTAACTACTATTATCCAATAAATCTAAATGTGAATTGTAATTATAATGCAAACAAGTGATAGCCCGGTTGGCGTCATTTGTATTTCCCAAAGGGTGTGGGTTCCTTTGTAATCGGTAAGCTAAGTTAAAACAAATGAATGTTTAAAATAGTACTAATGTTTCTCGGATAAAAAAATAATAAATTTTTTTTTTTTTTTAAATTTAATTATTAAAAAAACCTCTCACCTTATAATTTTTCTACATATATATTTTAATCTAATTTTTTTAATTATACTCTATTTCGGATTTTCAGATTTTCCGATTTTCAGACGAGAAGGAGGATTAAGGGAGAAGGAAAATTTCCTCCTTCTCACCTGAGAACCAGAATTCTTTTTTAAAGAAACGTACATCAATTTTATTTTTTTATAAATAATATTTATTTTATGTTTTTTAATATTAAAACATTATTGAATAAATTAGATAATTTTTTTTATAATTTATACTGTTCATAACAGTAACGTTTACCTATTGCTCAAATGGTAAACGCTGAGCAGCAAACTGCTAGGTCGTGGGTGCGATTCTTCATACAAGCGTTTTTCCACCTTAAATTATCAAAAAAAAAGAGGTCATTAACTCATTGGGGTAGAGGTGAAACCTGCGAACCGATAATGGAGTATAATTAAAAAAAATTCTATGTTAATGTATAAATGCAAAAAAATTGTAAGGTGATAGATTTTTAAATAATTGCGTTTTTTAAGGAGATTTTAGTTACGTGAAAACAGAGCATCAAAAAATAGTGATTTAATAAAATTTAAGGAGGAATAGTAATTTAAACATAAATTCATATAAATTATATTATATAAAATTATTAAAATAATAATAAGAAAATTTATATCATTAAAAATTTAATAACTTTTTATTCCGTGTTATTGAAATTTCACATTAACTAAATTCTATAGACTTAATATAAATTACACTAACGACATGTGAATTTTTCAAAATATGCTATTTGGACGTTTAAACTTTTATTTCTTTAGATTAACCTTTTAAATTTTTAAAAGTATATCAACAAAGTTTTTTTAGCCATTATTTTATCACTGGATTGCTAACAAGATAAAAGATAATTTTTTAAAAGGCCTAATGTCCTTAAAAAACCTCGAACTTTATCTCCTTCTCACTTTTAATCAAACGTTGTAAAATTGCCAATTGTACCAAATCCAAACTTTTTATTTTCAATTGTACCCGACGTACTAAATTGGCCTCTTTTCATTAAAAAAGGGTTCAAATAAGTCATTCATTTTGAATTTTTCAAATGGAAAAAGAGTCAAATTAAAGTTATTTATAAGTTTTTTTTAATTTTATTCAAATGGAAAAGAATCCAATTTACCAAAAATGGGAAATTTAAAACCTAATAGTGTGAATTTGGTTAGAATTGGTAATTTTACAAAGTCAAAGTGAAATTTAAAAATGGCTAAAAGATCAAGATTTTTTTGGGATAAAATTAAAAGGATAATCTAAAAAAATATGATTGTAAAACACATTTTTGAGTAAACCCTAAATGTCTTATTTTCCTATAAATAGACTATTAAGCTAGGGTTTTAGATATGTGTTTTTCGAAATAAACACGAGACATACAATCACTAATAATTCGAATTGCTTTGTGAAGCAATAGTGCTAGCACACAAGCACTCGTTTTGGCAAAGGTTTGTTCGTGTGGATACTTGTAGAGAACGCATTCTTTTGGAGGCGTTTCTGATCTGAGGCAAGGTATTACCAAAGTGAACCATCTTCTTCCTTCCTAAATTGCTGTTTGAATACGACATAAGTTTTAATTATGCAATTAGTCTATCTATTCGAATTACATGGATCTTTGTTTGGGCTTTTGATAAAAAAATTGAAATTCTGCTGCGTTATGAACCTAGAAAACTCAACAATTATAACAGAAACATTAAAAGCAGCAGTTATGATAATTAAACAGTTTTCTTGGCAAAAACAACTAAATTAAACTAGCATGCATCCTAAACATAATAAATTGACAGTTATGGCATAAAAAGTGATGAGAGACATAATTGGATCCTCAGACGTACCGTTCTGAGTCCTTGACTCGTTTTCTAGTGATCTGGGTGTGAAATCTAACTTCGGATAAGTGCGCTGCAGGGCGTCTTTGAGAGATCAAAGCGTATTCGATTGTAATTTGGATTGGGATTGATCGTGCAGTGTGTGTGGGTAGTGTTTTATTCGGCCAACTAGGGTTTTTCTCAGGGGTTTCCATTCGATTTCTGTATATCTGGTTCGACCTTTCGTTAAGCTGATTAACAGTAGTATTTATAGTGGCTAATGGTGATCTATGATTTCTAGAGTTTAGTTAATTTTAATTTACTATTTACCTACTTGTAATTCTATTTAAAGTTAAAGAGGTAATAGAGTTGGGATTAGGAAAGAACCTAGTTTAAATTAGTAAATCCCGTATTAAAATTTGGTGCCTAAGTAAAATATGCCTAAAAATTATTTTTGGTGCGCAAAAGTGTTTTAAAAGTCTCATAGGACCTAAGGGGTTTGAGTATCGTCAATATCAGTTCGTCAAACTTTCAAATTGGCCCATAAACTTCTAGAAAATTGCAATTAGTCCAAATTCTAGACTTAGACTACAATTTCTTTATATTTTTATTGGCTATTTCTGGCCAATTATGTTTTAACCCCTCAAATTTGCAATTGTGAACTAATCATGCTTACTTGGATTCAATCAACCGAATCGATAGCTCGTCACCCGGACAAATTTATCTAGAAATCATCATCGGACGCTTCAGTCCCTTATCATTTTTTTTCCTTTCCGAAAAATAGGTGTCTACATTTATATATTATTGTTTTCATATATATCGTTTTTTTGCATTTATTTTATTTATATTATCAGTTCTAATAAAATTCTAATGAAAAATAGTTATACCTTATTTAATAATTATTTTTATTTAAACTAATATTTTTTTATTCTTTTCGTTAATTTTAATTATATTTTCTTATATAACATTTATTTTTAATTTATTTTATGACTATCATAGTTTATTTATATATATTATATGTTCATTTTAAATTTATTTATTTTACCATATGAAAACTATATTTCATAATAAAATATAATATTTTTGCTGGCAATTTGAGCTGTCTATAACATGGTCATTCAAATCTCATCCCGTTCGTTGTACTTTTAGATTGAAATAAATAAAAATAATTATTAAATAAAATATATCTATTTTTATTGGATTTTTATTAGAACTAATAATATATATATATATATATATATATATAATAAATGGTATCATATAGACAAATAGTATATAAAGCATTAAAAAGAAATATTTCATTATTATTTAAACTAAATATAAACTAAAAATAAAATATAAATTAAAATAAAGTTAAAACTCTCAAGTTCAGGGGTTAAGAAGAATAATTTAACAAATTTAGAGGTGTGATGGATTAAAAATAAAGTTTAAGGGTCAGATAGCCTAGTTAGTATAAGTTCAAAAATAAAGTTTAAGGGTCAGATAGCCTAGTTAGTATAAGTTCAAGAGTCAAACGATGTATTAGCTAGGTTTTATATATTTGGTGATATGGCAAATGAGTTGGCAGCTCAGTCAAAAAAATTTCGTCACGTCAGTCCGTTTGAAATTCAATCTCCATTTCAGGAGATAAAAAAGATAATATAACAAGTTCATAAAATAAACATTAAGTATAAAAATTAGATGGATAAAATGGTACAAATTTAGGGATCAAATTGTTAGAGGAAAAAACATTAATATTCAGTGAGTGATAACTTCCAATGATATATGATTGGCATAATCACTCAAAAATCTCTCACCTTTAAACTTTTTTACTATTGCACCCTGACGTAGGAAAATTTTCTCAGAACCCTCTCACTTTTAGATTCGTTTTCAATTGTACTCCAAAGTATTAAATTGACCTTTTTTCCCATGATTTTTTTTTAAAATAATCTGTAATTTTTAATCTATATTCTAATTAAAAACTAATATTATTAATAATGTAAAAATCATTCTTCCTAAAATTATATCCACTAACTTTTTAAAATTAAACCATAAAAATTTCCAATGTAGGGTACAATTGGAAAAAAATCTAAAGGTGGGGGTTTTTGAGAGAATTTTCCTACGTCAGTGTGCAATTGGAACGAAATTTAAAAGTGGGAGGATTTTAAGAGGATTTTCAACTCAGGGTGCAATCGAAAAAAAGTTTAGAGGTGGAGTGGAGGACTTTTGAGTGATTAGACCTATATGATTCTAAGCTTTCCAATTTCAATCACAATTGCAACTTGATTAATACAAAAAATTGTTATACAATTCAGTAGTACCAGAGTTATTGTATTCAAGATTATACAATTCTTTGGCAAAAAAAAAAAGATTATACAATTCAGAAGTTCCTATCATTGGATTAAATATGTGAGCATTACAGATATCGCTATTAATTTCAATAATTGTGAAATAAATAAATTTGATCATGACACCCAAAAGAAAAAATTACAGTCATTTATTTCTACATTTAATTATAACACAACAAATCAATTTGTACTAGCTACAAGATCACTTAAATTCCAAACATTTTAAAGAAGAAAAATCATAAAACTACATTTGCAGAATTGAGCAGAAAATAGAAATATACTTAGCCCATGTACATGTGTACACCAACGGCTAACAAAAATATGCAAATGAGAGCAAAGTAAAGAATAGCATGAACCAATATAGAAACTCCACTCGTCTGAAAGTTGCCGAACTCAATGAATCGTTGACGACCCGGTATCTGAATCAGTAAACCCGGTGTTAACAGTATAAACAGAACAACAGCAACAAATACCGGTCCCCAATCCGACATTGCTCTGATTTATGTAATAATTTATGAGTTTTTAGAGTTGTCTGTACAGTGATCAATGAGATTATTATAAATGGAGATGAGGAAAATTTAGAGTAAATGAAAATAGGTATTGCTTTGAGAAGAAGACAAAGATTGATGACTAGGAAATTAAAGCAAAGGTTAGAGGATCAAGGTATTCGAGATTTCTAGCTTTATACCATTTATGTAATCACATGCACTAAACTAGAAAATAAGGGAAGCTTCTAGGCAAAGTTCTCATAAGTTTAATTGTGACAATGGAAACAAGAAATAAGAACTTTATCTAGGCACGAAACTCATCCCTTTAATAAGGGAAAAGGGTCATCCAGGCCCCTATCATTTACCACTTAGCTCACTTAAACCCTTAACGTCTTAAAAGGTTCAATCATGCCCCTAATCTCATGAAAAAAGATCACCCAAACCCCTTAACTCTGTTACCCTTAGCCTCTAACGACTAATCCTACGTGGCTTCTGCTGATGACCGTTGGAATTAATTACGTGGCAATTAATGTGCCACCTACCCATCTTAACACAAAACTCCAAATTGAGATTACTCCAAATTAAAAATTTAGGGTTTCCAATTACAAAAACATTTCCCTTTCTTCCTTAACATCAAAAGGTCTAATTCATTAGAACGGTTCGATTTTCGCAACATCAACCACAACTACTGGTTTGATTTTCTCAGTTTTAGTTTATGGGTATTGCTGGTTATGTGATATAAACTATAACTGAGAAAAAAAAAACAAAAAAATAGGAAAAAAGAACAATACCTGAAAATTGCGAGAGAAACAACCTTTTCTTCCTAATTTCTTATCAAAACCACATAGTTCGAAATCACCCACTTCTTCTTCTAGGTAATGAGAAGCACGTTATCATTGATGATCCAGTAGTTGTGGTTGATTCTGCGAAAATCGAACCGTTATAATGAATTAGACCTTTTGATATTAGGTTTTTGTCTGATATCTAGATCCTCTTTTGACATCACTGAATATTTTCGTTGGGGTTTGAATGAGTTGATAGTAGTTGATTTTTTGTCTTTGAAATAAAAATAGGGTAAAGGGTGTTTAAGTAATAATAGGGGCGGTGGATAGTAAAAAAAGGATGGCGAATAGTAACACCCTTGTTTTTTGGCCAAATAATCAAAAAAGGTTAAACCTTTCATGAAAATTGTGGTTGATTCTAGCTGCTGAAAAATGCACCAGTAGGGCAATTGTTCTCGGTGCGGCAGCCCCTGAAACGTTTTCGCCGCCGTCGATAATTTTATTCTTAAAAAAAATATTGAATTGTTTAAAATTACATAATTAATTTGTGTAAAAATTAATTTAATATAATATAAGTAAATTAATTTTTATTATAATTAAGAATTTATGTTTTAATTTTTAGAGAATAATTTAGAATTTAGGGTTTATAACTTAGAATTTAGGGTTTATAACTTAGAGTTTAGTGTTTATAATTTGGTATCTAATTTTAGGGTTAAATTATTTAAAATTACATAGCTAATTTGTTTATTAAATTAATTTAGTATAATATAAGTACATAAATTTTTATTATAATTAAAAGTTTATGGTTTAATATTTAGAGAATTTAACTTATTATTTAGGATTTATAATTTAGAGTTTAAGGTTTATAATTTAATGTCTAATTTTAGGATTTAGGGCTTAGGATTTAGGGTTTAGGGTTTAGGGTTAGTTTTGGATTTACTTATATTAATTATATTTTTTAAATTAATATTAATATAAATAGTGTATTTTAATTAATGTTATTATAAACTGAATATTGTAGAGTGGTCGGAACCTCGACATGGCCATTCTCGCGGTGTAACCGCTTCAATACGACGACAGAAGCATCAGACTCGAACTGATCCGGTTGAGAGACCTCGTTTGCTAGATGAGGAGTGGAATGCCATGCTTTTTCAGGCAAATATAGAGAGTTAAGAGGAGTCTGATCCGGTTGATGATGCTCGACAGAGAAAGCAGAAATTTGGAAAGTTCGTCCCTGCATCGTCTGAAGGTAAAAAAAAACTCAATTATTATGTTATTTAAAATACTCGATTAATTTTTAATATTGTAATTTTTATTTCAGTTTCTAGCAAACGACCTGAGGCAGAGCCTGTCGACGCATGGACCGTTAGTAGGCCAGTGCCAGGAGGACCACATAACGACAGTGTCATTCCCAGTTTTCTCGGACATGTTGCTGCTAGGATTTGGGAGGGGGATGACAGAGGCACACTGAAGTGCTATAATAGATACACAGCTTGTGGGAAGCTGAGAGACTGGTACGCGGGTACCTCTGAGGAGGTCAAACGGTTGATTGACCAGTATGGTTTGGGACATCTCCGGGAAACGATGTTCGTCCACCTGGATATTCCACTACTTTTTGCCTTTATGGAGCGATGGCAGCCAGATACTAACATATTTCACTTGCCTTTTGGGGAGATGACTATCATGCATGCTGCACAATGTGTGGGAGATTCTTCGTATTCCGGTCGAGGGGGGTCTGGTTTTTGATGTGCCCAACAGATCTGGTCTTCAGAATGCTTGTGTCGAGATCTTAGGTATTGATACCGACACACTATTAGACCCGGAGACGAAGCATTATTATCATGGTGGAGTTTGACTGACTCGGTGATCAATTTATGCGGTCATAGTCGGGTCGGACTGTAAAGCTGGAGGCTATTGCATGGATTTGGATGACGCTGGGTTGCAAGTTGTTTGTTGATAAGAGTTGCCACAGGAGTAGGCCAACATGCTTTTGAGAGGTGAGAATGATATTTTAAATTTGTAGAATAAGTTTAAATTTATTCTGATATTTTATTTTGTTTAATTAGTATAAAATTACTTTAAAATTTTTTATTTGTTTTTTCAAATAGGTGAGGGACGAATTGACACCTGCGCCTTCTCGCTCGTGGGGCTCAGCTACACTGGCGTACCTGTACCTCCAGTTTGGAGTGGCTTCCCGGGACGATGGTATGGGTTTGTCCGGGTGCCTAGCACTACTGCATGCATAAATTTGCGAGTATTTTCCTTACTTTCGACCCCAGCGAGAGCGACTTCCTATCGATGCTAATAGGCCTCGAGCTTGCAGTTGGAGCGCTGCACTGACAGAGAATGCGGATAGTCGGCTTCAAATGTTGCGGGTCCGTCTGGATTTTCTATGGACGAGGTATATAAATTTAATTAAATAAATTGGACTACTTAAATTTACTTAAATAAATTTAATAACTTATGTTTTCGAGCAGGTCGTTTGGCTGCCTTATGGTGGCGACTCAGACAATACCTTTCAGAGGACTGCATACATGAGCTGGATCCAATACCGAGAGATCTTAGAGCCGAACATGCCCAGCAGGGTTTTTCTCCAGCTTGGTTATATACAGATAATCCCGCCTTTTATTTATCTGCCCGAAAAGGCTTGTAAGTCGTCTAAATCGAAGAGGTACTCGTTGGAGATTTCTGATATTATTGCAAATAACAACTGGCGTGCTTTTCCGTGGGATGGCTTACTTTCGCTGACTAGCTTATATCGAGCGACTGTTATTACTGGAGCATGTGATGGAAGATACATGGACTGGTACGCTCGATACTCGCATCCTCAGCTACTTAACACCGATACAGCTCCACCAGCCCGTCCTTCTCCTGTCAATTCCGACTATGTAAGTTTTTTTTAAAATTAGTAAATTAAATATATATTTAATTTTTTAACTCAATTTAACTATTTTCCGTTTTGTAGTGGGTTTCTCGTATGGCCGCTGTGGGCTAGAGATACATGGCCACTGTCAGCAGGCTTACTGCGCAGCATATGGATCATTGCATGTTAGAGGGCATTCCAGAGTTGGATTAGGCCACAGAAGTTGCTGCCACTGAGTATGAGCGAGAGATGGACGAGTTACGGCAGGCTGACTGAGATCTTTCTTTTTACTATTTTATGCATTTTGATATATTTTTTGTACTTTATTAAACGTTACTGTTATTTAATTGGTACACTCGTGTGACATATTTTGGAGTTCGTATAAATTGCATGAAAACTTCATATAAACTGTGTATAAACTGCATATGACACAAAAAATAAAAACGCATGAAATGATAATACACACTACAATAATATCAAAATCAACTCAAACACTCGAACCTGAGAATTTATCCCATTGGAGTCTCCTACTATCATATAGGTTATCCCAAGTGGCAACACTGTGATCTCTGTTTGCAAACCAAATCGCTGCAATAGGTGGTACTGGGAAATCTGTAGCTAAATCTAGCCGAACAAAGTGTATGTAGCTGCTCCCCAAATATAGGATGACTATCTCCATCAATGGCCGTGTCTAGAGCTCTGATGCATGTAAAGGCAGTACGGTACAAGAAGCCCAACGCTCCTCTGGTCTATGCTCGTCCGGAATAAAAAACACAGCTGCATTGAAAAGGGTGGCAATAGGGAACAAGTCATCCAATACCTGCATCCAGTGTACGTAAGTACAAGCATCCCTTCCCACCTAATACGACTAATGGCATGGTCGATTCCATCCAAGCAAAGAAGCCTGTACCGATCACAGTGTCCAACTAATTCGTTTGCAATGTGTTCTCCTATCTGCAGCCACTTATTATGGTCACCGAATATGTAATCAGCCATAACACAGAATCCACAGTTGTCGTCCCCAATGACATCCACATACTTTGTAACGACGACAAAATAAATTCCGGAATAGGGTGCGAATTTTGGACATAATCTGCAAAAAAACAAATTGACAACATTATTAAATATAAAAAATTTATTAACAATATAAGTAAATTTTTTTTAAAAATAATATATTAAAAGAAAGATTGTTCACTTGATTCGGGAGAGGACTAACCCCTACCTCGAGATGGCTTCGCTCGGCCACGTCCACGTACACGATCCTTCGCACTGCAATCTCCACTCTACATGTGGTGGTGTTTCCAAAATGCAGCACTTTATCCGTCCAGCATGAAACAAACTTCTCTTTATGCACCAACCATGTGTCCTCAAGATACTTTATCACAACTGGCCAGCCAATAGTCCGATCCTTCATACTCTCCAAAGCGATAATATACTATTCCTCTATCGGGGCTTTAATAATGTTTTTCTACCTTCCGTTCTTGAAACCCTCAGCAAAAGATCTATCTCGACCACATAGTTTAAAAACTCTGTCTTCAACGTCCTTATTGATGTGCCAGGTATAAAGGAGATGAGCATTCTATGGGAATACCTCTCTAATAGGTCTAATCAGCCCTAACTCCCGATCCGTGAAAATAGCCGTCAGATGCACATCATCGTCAATCAAGTTCCTCAGCCTTTCCAACACCCATATATAGCTATGCTCAGTCTCTTCCTTTATAATGGCATAAGCTATAAGGAAATTTTTGTTCGTCGGTTTTATCCCAATAATCTCGAAAAAAGGCATGTTGTACTTATTGGTTTTGTAGGTGGAATCCATATCGATGACCCAGTAGTAGCGTCGTAGTAACTCCACACAATCCGGATGCGCTAAAAAATGTGAGTCAGCGCATTCGTATCCTGATCAGCAAGCGTCGAACGTACATATTTCCTCTCCACAGCCAGATGATAAAACTGCCCACCACGTCTCTACCCTCAAAACTGGACCTCCTCATACTATCTCTGTAGTTGTACACTTCTCTTCGTGTGGGGTTATCTGATGAATCTCTCTCCTGAAGGGATGCCAAAATAGCACACGTCTTAACTTGAGCCGCACTCATATCCCGCACAATGAGTTTGGACGCTGGACTCAGTCCACTCATCTGTCAATATCCATCATGACACACTGCTAAATCATGGTTGTGCATACTCTTTCTCCCAGGTCTTGCAATGACAACTCATGATTTTTTATAAAATAACACTACAACTAAAAATGGGCATTTGCACGCTTTCGTCTTGGTATTCTTCCATGAAAAGGAATCTGACAAATAACCTCTATACCGCTCACCTCGTAAACATTTCAAAATCTTCTGAGTCCCCCGTTTTTGTGAGAAGATATATCGGACCCGATCCGGATAGCAATTGTTTTAGCCCATTTAATCGCTTCAGAATCACTTTCAAACAACCGTGCGTAATTGCATTGTCAACTGTAGTCAATACCGTCACCGCCAACATCTTCAAACTGAACCTGTAAAATATATATAACTGGTATTAGCATTTGTATTATTATTAATAAATAGTTAAATAATTTTAATTCAAATATTAATTGTTTTTTTAATAAGTGGCGTGGCGGCGGCAACCGGAAACGCCCTCCTAGGGCGTTTTTTAGCTAACAGAAAACGCCCTCGCATGGCGTTTTCAATCTGCAGAAACACCCTCCTAGGGTGTTTCTGTTCACTGTGAGGATGTTTTCTACTGCTGATTTGCATCAGAAAATACAGTTTTCTCTGCAAATTTACAACAGAAAACTCCCTCCTAAAAGGCGTTTTCTGTAGATTTTAATTCAAAAATAAAAATAAAAATTTCAAAACTAAATATTTTAGACGATAAAATTTATCTCGGAATTGGATAGAATACTTGATTCCGGTTTTTGATGTTCGTTTTCGGACGAATTCGAAGCGTCGTCCATCATCGGATTTGAATGACGTAATATGTAAAAACAGGGGCGGTGGCTAGTAATTAGGGGGCGGTATTTAGTAATACAGAAAAACAATGGTAGATATATAATAATTAATTTTGATAAAAAGTAACTATATATGGACAATAATATTATTTAACAAACTATCTTTCTCTTATGTTGAAATTTTTGTTATCATTTGTTTGAAATAAGATTATCGTTCTAAAATATTTATAACATCAGTTCACAGTCCCTTTTTTGTTTTAATATTTTGGATATAAAAGAAATGTTAAATACTTCAAATTTGTGTATTTAATTTTTTAAAAATATTAATTTAGATATTACGTACAAAATTAAAATATTATAAAAAAATATAGTTTTACTTTTAAAAAAATTATTAGATGGAAAAATAATAATTTTACTTTACTTTTTTTAAATATTATATTATAAATTTAATATTTTTTAATTGGCTTGATTTATAAAAATAATATGAATTTCCACTATTTAGTCCACTTGCATAAATTGAGAGATTGAATTGAATTTTTTGTTGTTGTTTTAACTTTTAACATTTGGACGAAAGTTTATTTTGAACTTTTTTGAAAATTAAATTTTGTTTTATACCAAAATTTACCGTAAAATTTAACTTGTCGATCGTATGAAAAATTAGATTGTTTTTGTCCAAATAAATATTATTATAAGAATTCGCTTTTACTAGATTGTATTAATGTAAAGAAATTATAGTAATTCGTTAAAGTAGTTGCAAGTAAAGTTTATTTGATTTTTCAATCTAAACTCAGAAAAAAGTTAGTTGATTAGAAATATGGTGTCAAAAAAGCAATAAATTTTATTTTCACTATAAAAAAGCAGCATCTTCTTTTTGAAAAGCACCTTCTTGTGATGCTTATGTAATGGAGATCCTCATTACTTTTCCAGGGAATGATTTCTCCAGTTGTTATGTCCCCACATCACACATGTAAAGTTCACTAAGAATTGAGATCCAAAGTTGATCCATCACTATGCAAATAGGCAACAAAGCCCAACCAACAGTTTAGAACTTGAGGCCTTAAATCTCTTAATAATTTTAGTACTATCACTACTACAAAAGTGTATTTTAGCAACGGATTTTTCCGTCGCTAAAGCTTGAAATCCATCGGTAAATTAAGTTTTTTGTTGGTAAAAAATTAAAATCCGTCTAGAAATTAAAAAAAATCCGTCGGTAATTCTCTATTTTCTAATAGTGTGTACCAATTGATTAGCACATAAATCTCAATGGCACAAGGTTTTGGTAACACCTCATCATAATTTACTATAAATGCACATGCCTAGCAATAGTAAGAAGAAATACATTTTGTTTTTAGTCTAATGCATCTTTGGATTTTTATACTTTTTACTTTTTATTTATTTATTCCCTGTTTTAGTTTACCTTTTTAATTAGTCTTTATACATTTTACTTTTTAATTATTTGGTCCCTTTACAATTAAATTTTACAGTGATTTAGTCCTTAAATGGTAGACTAGAGACGAAATAAAATAAAAAATGAAATTTAAAAAAAAAACTAATTAAATACTTTCTTTATATTTATATAGGAACTAAGTAAATAAAAACAGAAGTATATGAACTAAGTAAGGAAAGAGTAAAAAATATAGGGACTAATTAAAGAAAAAAAATAGACTAGGGATTAAGTAAATAAAAAATAAAAAATACAAAGACTTAAAAATGAATTATGCCTTTATTTTTCTTGCAAATTTAGATAGAATACTAGATCCATACATAACGAGTGAGGCCTAGCTCAAGTGGCTAAAGCGCTTAGTGCATTCCTGAGATCTGAACTTCACATCTCAATAAAGTCAGTGGTTTAAGTCTGATTAAAAAAAGTGAAAAATCTAATTACAAACTACTAACCACCGACTACTAATTTAATTAGATTCTACCTCTGGCAAAGAAAAAATAGATTAATACATATTACATGTTTTGATTGAAAAACAAAACAAATGAGATCGTTAGAATAACTTATAATATTTTATAGAAATGAAAGATGATAATGTTTTACTAAATTATGTCATAAATTTAAAATTTTGAATATTTTTAAAAATGGAAACGGGCACCAAAATAAAACTTTTTAAATTTTCATGTAATATATATATATAGAAAATAAAATAATAATATAAAAAAATTGATGACTCACAATTAGACGATCAATCATCCATCATGTTTATTTTTATTTTTATAATTGAGAAGGAGGAGCGTTTGCAGAATTTGAACTCACGATCCAACAATTTGCTGTACAACACTTATATCATTTGAAATATAACTCATTTGAAATACCACACTTATATGTCTATTTGATCATCTTACAAGCATGAAACAATAACAAAGAGTTGTATGTTTAGTTTCAAGTGGATTAATCGATTAAAATCTTCCTCCCCAAATGCTAGCAAATATCAACAATGCAATATATTGAACTATACTAGTCTTGCTATATGCACCAAGGATCAGAGACAGAACTTAAGGTAGGTTCCAGCCCGATTTCTCGTTGCAATTTAAAAAAAATATAGATATAATTCATAATGAATTCAGAAAATAAGAAAAAAAGTTAAATTCGGCTATCGAAAGATGAGAGAAAGACTAAAAGTTAAGTCCGGACTGAAATAAAATTCTAAATCTGCCTACCCATTGCTAAGGATTATCAAATTCACTATGCCAGCAGCCAGAAAAAATTATATGTGATGATTACATGTATGGGAGTCGTCCTCGGAGAAACTTCCCGAATGACCGTACCGAGGGCACATTTTTTCATGCTATACATTTAGACACAATTATTATCCGTTGCGACCCTTAGCTGCGTAATCCAATGCTTCAAGAGATAGCATACAAATGCAAGGTTTCACCACACTACTTCAACTATGAAATAAATCACAAAATTCAAAAAAGTAGCCGTCGACAGCAGGGTTCGAACCTGCGCGGGCGAAGCCCAACAGATTTCAAGTCTGTCTCCTTAACCACTCGGACATATCGACCTCATTCCTCTGCTAATTATGATTACCATTTTTTATACGTTAATCATTTCTTAAAAAAATGTATTAGCAAAATAAGCAATTAAATAATTGAAGACTTGACCAGAGGGGCATATGATATGACCCCACTTTCACCGACTAATAAGGACATGTTCTGGGAAATAAAATAATGTTGATGGATAGAATAGAATCTCATAAATATTGTTCGGTATCTTATAAATTATAATTTAATGTTGGACAATTATAGGGCGGAATTAAAAAATTTAGCATGGGATGCAGTGTATAACAAAAATTGGGGAGCTAATTATATAAAATATAAATTTAATAATAATAATAGAAAAATGTGTATTTAGTTTTTTTTTATATATATATAATTAGGAAAGAGTGTTTGTGGGAATAATTGAATATATAATCTAATAGATTGTTGTCCAATTTATACTATTTGAATTATAATTTATTGGTGTGTATTTTAAATTTTTATATTATTATATTTTTTAAATTGTTTTTTTTTAATATTAAGTCCCTATAATTTAAATTCTATGAATGTTATATTCTTTGTTACATAAATGAGGTAAGTGTATTCCACATGCCATCAATGTGATTGGAACGTTAAATTCTTTGTTACATAAATGAGGTAAGTGTAAAATTTTCTTGAATTGGATCCATACATTTTTATTTTAGTAAAAGTAAGTCCATTTTTTGATTTATTCGGTCTGATATAACATTGCTGACATTTTTCCTAATGGAAGAATTTAATATTTATAAATTTTAAAATATATAGAAATTATTATAGAGGAATCAATAAAAAAAATGTGATAATACAAAATTCCAACTATATAGCTTAGTTTACTAAAAGAAAATTTAATCACTCAGAAATACTTAAGATTTTTCTGTTTATAGCCACATTTTTTTAAAAAATTAATTTTAGTATATTTTTAAATTTTTAATTTCAATTATAGCCATTTGACTAAATTGGAATGAAAAAAAAATTCAAATATATTATTTAGATTACTTCATATTATTTTAATTTGTATTTCTATTATGATAAATTTTAAAAATAAAGTAATATGTGAGGTTTATTTGAATTTTTTATGTTTTAGTTTGAACAATTGGCTATACTCGAAAGTAAAAATTGAAAAATGAACCAAAATTGAAGATCTTAAAAAATATGGCTATAAACGAAAAACAAAACAAAAAGATAGAGTATTTTTGAGTGATTAAGTACTGGTGCCGTCCTTGGACAAATATATCATATTCTTTAGCAATATAATAACAGCCAATTTTTTTGTTATTTCTTTGTCACTGCAAATTTTCCTAATCAAGTGATTTTGACACATTAATAAAGTTAGAATATTAAAATTAGAAACATTAATTAAAGTTTGGTAAATATGCGAATCATTTAGAATGAATGTATACAAAGGCAATTCGCATGTTTGATGTGCATTAAATGGATAATTTGAAGGGGAATATCTTGGTCAAAGCTTTAGACTTGCTCGAAGGAATTTTCAAAGCTTTACGGTTGAAATGAATTTAGTAATTGATTTTCGTTCAGAGGACAACTATTGAGTTTTTTTTTAAAGATTATTGAGTACTTAGAGGAGAGTCATGGTGCAATATACATGTGTCCCTCAAATTCTATTTAATAACCAAAATAATTAGTTTAGAATAATTTTCTATTTAGGTCGGTATATTAGTAGTTGTTATAGATTTATTCATTTAGGTGTTCAAAAGTTTGATTTAATTTATTCTGTATTGGTTTAATATATAGAAGATATTTTGCGTAAAATGAATGCTTTTTATTTGGTTATTAAATAGAAATTATTTTGCGATCTCTAACTGTATACTGTTTAAATAAATTCTTTATCACAACAACAACAACAATAAACATTGTTGTCATGACATGTAAATTATAGTTCTTTTTAAAAAAATTATAAATTCCAAAGTCTTGCCCAAAAAAATTGGTTGATACTTTTAGATAGTTTAAATCAACTTAATTTTAGTAGCATAGTCCCCGTCCACAAAAATGCATAGCAATGTCATCAAATTATGCTTAATATATAAGTTTAATGGCAAAAAAAATTCAACCGTTTACGATTTGTTGCAATTATATTCAAATCTTTTAATTTTTGCAATAATATCCAAATTTCATTATTTTATTTCAATAATATCCAAATTGCACTTTTTATGTTAATATTTTTGAGTTTTTTGTCATTTTTTGGGACTTCTACTATATTATTAATACATCAAAACATAATAATAGCCAATATCTTAATTGAAAACAACAAGTTTAGCCATCAATTTGACTATTATTGCTACAAAAAATGCAATTTTGATATTATTGCAACAAAAAAATGCAATTTAAATATTATTGCAAAAATTAAAAGATTTGGATATAATTGCAACAAGTCGTAAAAGTTTGGGTTTTTTTATCATTAGGCCTAATATATATGTGGTTGCAGCTGAAATATGTAAAGAAAAATTGATCATCCGTGCCCCTATTTGGAATTAGGATCAAGTGAGCTTTCAACGTTCGAAAAGGTTCAATTGTGCCCTCAACGTGTGAAATTTTAAACAAGCGGACCCTTCAGTTTGACATCTTCTATGACTCGATTACTTCAATCCGACGTGGCTATTTTTTACCGTTGTCATTAATGACATGGGTTACCCTTAACTGATAAGGATCATCCATACCCTTTAGTTTAGGGCCACTATTAAGTGAGCTTTTAACATCCGAAAAAATTTAATTATGCCCCCAATTTTGAACAAACAGACCCTTCAGTTTCGTGCGGTCTCTAACTGCGTTACCTCAATACTGTTCTCATTAATGATATGACTTTTATAAAAGTTATCTTTTTCTAATCTAATCCTTATTCCCAAATCTCCAGCCAAATAGCTAAATTCTGAAACTCCACAAACCCTAAAAAGTAAATTGAGTTGTAATTCAGTATGTTCTCATGTTGTCTTCTTTAGCAAGGAGTATGCAAAGAAATAATGATGTCGATTAAACCTAAGAAAGCCGTGTCAAGCTGTGTAAATGCTTTGAAAATCGTATTGTACCAAGGTATACGTTTTGCACCGAAAGAAACCCTAGACATAGGTTCTATAGCTGCCAAAATTACAAAATAAAGTATTCCTCTTAGTTAATATTTAGTTATGCAATGCCTTATTATACAAAAATAGCCTCGTAGGATTTAAGTAACGGAGTTAGAGATAGCGTCTAATCGGGAGGACTGCTTGTTCAAAATTTCAAATATTAGAGCACAATTGAACTTTTTTGAACGTTAAAGCTTCACTTGATCCTAACCGCAAGCCGTAGAAGCATGGATTATCCTTTTCCTATATATAAATAATTGCCCCCACTCATAAAAAAAGATTTATTTATTATTTATTATTTGACTTATAAATGTATATATTTTCACCCATCTGATCTTCCATCTAATACTCCATCTTTCAACTTAATCTTTATAACATCTTGACTTTTGAATCGTAATAACTTCTAAAATAGAGAATCACACATAAACACGTTGAGATTGTGAAATAATAATTAAACTGACATTTAACTCGACACATCACCTATGCTAAAAGATGGATATTTAAAAAAAATGTAAGATTAGATGGATAAAATAGAAGATGAGAGTTCAGGTGGATGAAAAAATAAAAAATATGAAAAACATATATCTATAATCTTCTTAGAAAACCATATGTATATAAAAAAAATCAAATTCAAATTAAAAAAAATGAAGAAATATTTTAATTTTGAGCTAAAAATTATAATCGAGTGTTTTTGTTTTTAAAGTTGATCTTGTTTTTTAACATATAAAAATAAAAATAAAAATAAAAATAAAAATAAAATTTAATAAATTACTTATTTAAATTTTGTATTTATAATTTAAGTTTTTATTCTTTATATATTTAATTTTTTCTCTCTTAAAAAAATAAAATAAATTATTTTTTTAAATTTTAAAAATTATTTATTTTTAAAATCAAAAGTTTCTAATTAGTTTTAAAGTAGAGAATTATTTTTTTAATTTCCATTGTAAAAGTATATTATTTAAAAATTTAAAAGTTGGAATATTAGAAAAGTTAAATTGAAATATAAACTTTAATATGTGAAAGTGTACAAGTTCAAGAGTTCAAATATGTATTTATTTTACTATACGTTGTTGGTGTTGTGTTGAATTTTCAAAGAGTTAACTGTCTTTAGTGTTTTGAGAATTTTTCACATTGTTGGATGATAAGAGTATAGATACTCCTATTCTTTAGGTGTTTTTCCGTTGTTAGTCGTACATTTGTTGTATATTTTGGAGTGTTTTAACCTCATTATTATGCTTGAACATTTTTAGCGTTAAATGCACAACACCAAGAAATTCTGACTTAATTGAGACATTTTCAAGGTTAGCAAGGCATTAGGATCGATCAGAGAGCAAGCTGAGAATATTTGGAGAAGTTCCAATAGGCGCTCGCGAGGCATAAATGTGCGAAGCACATCTTGTGGGCTTGCAAGCACAAGCCTCAGCAGGCCAACAAACCTGCTCTCTTACGAGAACAAGACTTTTTCTTAAACTCGCAAGAGCCGTCATGTGCAGTGGCGGATTCAGGAATCTTTTCCAGCCCGGGCTTAACAACATATATAAATAATATATATATATATATATATATATATATTATTTACATAAAATTTATATTAATAAAAAATAAAAATAAATATTATAATAACCTTCTATATTGATTTTGATTAGTTTTCATTGAGATGTTTTTTCGAATATTCATAAAAAAATTAAATTATAAAATTCATCAATCAATTAAATAAAATTAATTATAAACAGAACAAATAAATGGCCACAATTGTTTTTTAAAAAAACTTTATTCTTTAATTTTTCATGACAAATCAATTCAAATAACTTAAAAATATAACTTAATATAAATTATTGCACAATTATACAAATTAAATTATACAAATAAGATAATAAAAAATAAATTTGTTTAAAATTGGAGGTGGGTTGATTTTGAAAGAAAACAAATTATAAAATTATCAAAGTCAGTGATTGAAAATATTAGAAGTATTTGGATTAAAATAGAAAATGGCATTGAAATTTTTAGAAAATTTAATATAGAATCAATAAATTGATTTGAGTTAGATTGGCTTGAAAAGTGTTAGGTTAATTTAAAATTAATAATTTAAATTTCTCCTAATGCTATTTTAACAAGATACAAGAGGCCAAACGATGTGGCCCCTTTGTTTAAAGTTACAAATGGGCCCAAAGGGCCATTTGAAAATGAAAAAACACAAGAAACGGAAGTTAAACCTAAAAATAAAACAGAATTCTTTTGAGAAATTTGCAGAAAATACTCCGTTTTTCAAAATATTTGTAAAAATACTCTGTTTTTTGAAAAATTATTTGTCTACCTTTTTTTTCAAAAAATTTATTTTTTTACTCCGAAATTTATTTTTTTACTCTGAAAAAATTTGTAAAAATACTCCGTTTTTTTAAACTGTTTGAAACTGTATTATAAACGGTTTCAAAGATGTCAAAGTTTTTTAAAAATACTCTGTTATAAACTGATGGATACCGAATCCTACTGTAAGTATAATGGAGCCGAGTTGCAGGAGATCCACTCTCAGGCGACACCGGACTCCCCCTGAAGACGGAAAGATATGAAGGAGATACCGAATCTCTAAGATTCGGTAATACACTAATAAAGACCGAATCCCACATGATCCGCCAAGAGCGCGTCAGGTCCGGGATTCGGATAAACGACTAAATATGGAAACCTTGTCCTATTTGGACACAAACACTACATATGGAAGGATAAGCTCTACTTTAGGAAGATAAGACTATTTAGGAAGACGTTCCTAAATAGGACTCTTATCAGATTAAGGTAGATCTCGACAAATCAGGAGAATCCTTAAGATACGGCCGAATCCCTACAAAGTAGGATTCACCTACCTAATACAACTCTACTAGGTATATTCGACTACTATAAAAGGAGCACGAGGTATGCCTAGAATCACAATTACATTCATATACTCAAAACGCTGCTCAAAGCTCTAAACTGACTTTAGCATCGGAGAGTTAATCGGACAACCACCGTCCGGTTAGCTTCTACCCTGTTTTGCAGGTTCACTCACCGGTTCAGAAGGCAGACTCCATCAATTGGCGCCGTCTGTGGGAAAAGCTTAACTAAACTTCAAAAGAAGGAGCTTTTCTGAACTCAAAAACAAATCTCATTGAAGAAGATGACTTCTGAAAGAGTAAACCTGAAGGATCAAACGACACAGAGAAAACGAAAAGCAACAGAACTCTCAACTCCTCCTCCAGTGACTTTTGACGGAGAGGACTTCGGGAGAATAGCTGAAGAGCACAACGAAGCTCTGGTGGTGGCCATGATCATCGAACACTGGAACGTTGAGAGAATCCTGATCGATGAAGGAAGCGCAATAAACCTAATAACAAAAAAGGCCTACGAAAGCCTAGGAAGAGACCTAGCGGAACTAAAACGAAATGCCATGCCTGTGGTAGGATTTGGGGGCTTGCCAATTAAGCCCAACGGAACAATTACACTCGATGTCAAGCTAGGAAGGACAAGGAAGAGCGAGGAATTACCTACACGGTTTAGCGTCGTAGAAATCGACTTGCCGTACAATGCGATACTGGGGAGACCTTTCCTCCACGACTCAGCCGCCGTGACGAGCATAAAAGCGCTAACCATGAAGATACCGACGAAACAAGGAATTATCACGATACAAGGAAACCGAGCCGAGGCGAAAAAGTGCTACGAGCAAGCAATAAAAGAATCAGGCGAAGCAATGGCAATAGAAGAAATCCTTAATCACGACATCGAAGAAAAAGAAACAGCACCCGAAGGCGAAACGAAGAAACTCCAACTCGACAAGGAGAAAAGAGTAAATCTCGGCGCAAACATGAACCCAAAGATCGAAAGCGAAATCACGGCCATGCTGAAAAACAACGTCAAAACCTTCGCTGCAAACGCATCAGAAATAGTCGGAATAGACCCCCAAGTCATTACTCATGATCTAAATGTAGCAGAAGCGGCGAACCCAGTGAAGCAAAAGAAAAGGAAGTTCTCGGAAGAAAAACAGAAAATAATCGCTGAAGAAGTAGAAAAACTGGAGAAAGCAGGATTCATACGAGAAGTCCACTACCCCGAATGGGTAGCTAACGTAGTTATCGTAAAGAAAGCCAACGGGAAAAACAGAATGTGTGTGGATTACACCGATCTAAACAAAGCGTGTCCTAAAGATAGCTACCCTCTCCCAGATATCGATCAACTCGTGGACTCTACTGCTGGACACGCGATGTATAGCCTAGCCGACGCAGCTCAAGGCTACCACCAAATCCAGATGAAGGAGCAAGACCAGGAAAAAACTTCATTCATCACGGAGGGAGGAACCTACTGCTACACGGCAATGCCTTTTGGCTTGAAAAATGCTGGAGCAACATACCAAAGACTTATGAATTTCATGTTCAAAGACGAGATAGGAAGGCGAGTCCAGGTGTATGTAGACGACCTAATCATCAAGAGCGAGAAGGAAGAAACCCATGCAAAAGATCTTGAAGAAACATTCAACATACTGAATAAGTTTGGAATGAAGCTGAACCCCGACAAATGCACGTTCGGCGTACAAGGCGGGAAATTCCTGGGATTCATGATATCTCAAAGAGGAATAGAGGCGAACCCCGAGAAGATCAAAGCAATTATGGACATGAAGGCACCAAGAAGCATAAATGAAGTTCAAAAACTCAACGGGCGAATCACAGCACTCGGTAGATTCATGTCTTGCTCAGCAAAAAGATGCTTGCCTTTCTTCAAAGCCCTCAAAGGAACACAAAAATTTGAATGGAATGAAGACTGCGAGAACGCCTTTGAAGAAATAAAGAAGTTCCTCGTCACCCCTCCATTGCTAAGCAGACCGCTGAAAGGGGAGACGCTATACCTATACATCAGCACCACGCACGAGACCATCGGGACAGTGCTGGTAAGGGAAGAAGATAACGAGATGAAGCCAATCTACTACATTAGTCGAGTCCTGAAGGGCGCGGAGACACGATACCCCGAGATCGAAAAAATGGCACTTGCCGTACTGACCACAGCTAAAAAGCTGAGATACTACTTCCAAAGTCACAACGTTGTGGTAAGGACAAATCAACCATTGCGAAAGGCGATCCAACGACCAGAAACCTCCGGAAGATTAGTCCACTGGTCCATCCAACTCAGCGAACACGACATAAGATACGAACCTCGCCCAACTCTGAAAGCACAAGCTTTGGCGGACTTCGTAGCAGAAATAACTCCAACCGAGACTGGCCAACCCAAACCAGCCTTGGTATGGGAACTCCACGTAGATGGAGCATCGAATGAAAAAGGAGCTGGAGCAGGAGCCATCCTCAAAGGACCCGAAAAAATCAAGATCGAATATGGAGTAAACATCCAATTCGCCGCCAGCAACAATGTAGCTGAGTATGAAGCCCTAATTGCAGGCCTCGGCCTCGCATTAGAAATAAGAACGGAAATCCTAAAAATCTATAGCGACTCCCAGCTGGTGGTAAATCAGGTCAAGGGAGAATATCAAGCCAAAGAAACAGGGATGATCGAATACCTGAGTCAAGTCAAAACACAGCTTCAACAGCTGGAAGCACAAGGAGGACAATGGGAAATCATTCAAATCCCGAGAGAGGAAAACACCGAAGCCGACGCCATCGCCAAATCAGCGTCAGAACTCGGAGATCTATTCACTAAAATGCAGCTAAAGGAAATTCTCGAATCACCAAGCACCAGAAAAACAGAAGTAATGGCAATCGAGGAGGTCGACTCCTGGATGACTCCACTGATCAAATATCTAGACCGTGGCGAATTACCAACAGACAAAGTCGAAGCCATTCGCACCATCAGAAAATCTGCCAACTACTCTTTTCACAATGGAGTTCTTTACCGAACCTCATTAACTCATCCATGGTCTAGGTGTGTCTCGCCTCAGACAGGAGAATCCATCTTAAAGGAAATCCACGAAGGAATATGCGGCGCGCACGAAGGAGCAGTTACCATAGCAAGAAAAACAATACTCCAGGGATACTACTGGCCGACCATCAAAGAAGACGCAAAAGCATTAGTCAAGAAATGCGATAAATGCCAAAGACACGACAACATCAGTCGTGTACCAGCAGTGCCCCAAGGATCAATGGAAAGCCCATGGCCGTTCGCCACTTGGGGGATTGACATAGTTGGACCGTTCGAAACGGGAAAACATCAAGCGAAATTCCTAATCGTCGCAATAGAGCACTTCACAAAATGGGTAGAGGTAGCACCTGTCGCAACCATCACCGCAGCCAAAGTAGAGGAATTCTTCAAGAACGAAGTGATATGCCGATTCGGCATACCCCACACTGTAATAGCAGACAACGGCAAACAATTCAATTGCAAGCGGTTCAAGGCATTTTGCAAAGGACTAATGATCAATTTGAAATTTACTTCGGTGGCGCACCCCCAGACAAACGGAATGACAGAAGTCACCAACCGAACCATAGCACAAGGAATAAAAAAGAGACTTTCTCAGTACAAGGAGAACTGGGTAGAAGAATTATACAGCGTTCTATGGGCATACAGAACAACTCCTAGAAAAGGAACTGGCGAAACACCTTTCAGGCTCGCCTACGGCACTGAAGCAGTAATTCCAGTAGAAATTGGCATACCCAGTATCAGAGTAAACTATCTAGAAGAAGAAACCAATGAGGCTAGAACAAGACTATGTCTAGACCTACTAGAGGAGAGAAGGGATGAAGCGGTAGCCCGAGCCGCTACATACAAGAAGCAAGCCGCAAAATACCATAATAAAAGAATGAATTTTAGAGAATTTCAAAGAGGCGATCTGGTCTTACGAAACGCGGAAGTTGGCAGAGGAAACGCAGGAGTAAAGAAAATGCAAGCTAATTGGGAAGGCCCCTTCATCATAGAAGAAGCTACTGGCAAAGGCGCATATAGACTAAAGACAATAACTGGGTCCATGGTACCCAGATATTGGAATGTAGAACACCTGAGAAAGTATTATCAATAAATTCATGGCTTGTACTTATTTCCATTTTTGAAATAAAAGGCGATTTGGCGAAACAAACCTTATAGGCTCGCTCGAGACCTAATACATACAATTTAACAAGAGTCGTTTGAATCTTAGTTAAAAATAATTTAGACTCGTCCGAGTCAAATAAATAAAAGGATCCATTCGGACCTACAAATAAATCACACCAGCAGAAGTTTAGATTAACTTCTCAAAATAACAAACGAGTTTAGATTAACTCTACAACTAAAGAAAAGCAATGGTCAAAAGATCATTATATTAACAGAAGCAAAATTACAAAGGATCCGCCCACGATCCAATACAAAAAAAAGGCGAAAGCAAAAAATACTAAAAAACAAAAAATACAAAAAGGAGAAAATAAAAACTAAGCCTTATTCAAAGCGTCTTGCTTCTGCTTATCAAGCTTCGCCTTCACCTCCTTCGCCAAAGAAGCAGGATCCAACTGATTGACTCCAGAAAGATCGACGCCAGGATTCTGCTCCCGCAGCTTTGCCCCGATCGCCAACCGGTATTGAGTCATGACTTGGGAATAAAAGCTCCCAGAGTCACCCAATCGCCGGCGGAGACGCCCCTCTTCTTTCTTCAGATCATCCCTCTCCTTAGTGAGAGCACCTGAAGAAGACTGTAGAGACTCGACTTCCTCGGACAAAGTTCGAACCCGAGCCTCTAAAGCGGAAATCTCCCGAGTCTTGGTAGATACGGAGGACCTCAGCTGTTGGATCAGACCAGTCGCCTCGCCAGCCTCCTCCTCCATCTTTTGTTTCTCGGAGAGCCAGGATTCGGAATCTCTCTGGAGCTTCTTCAATTGATCCACCGCATCCCTTCGGCGGCGCTCCAAAACAGCGATGGACTGGACCACCTGCGAAAGAAAACAACAAATAAGAAAAACAAAAGAAAAAAGAAGAAGCAAATCATAATATAAAAAAGAAAGAAGCATACCGAAAAACCGCCGAGACAGGCGAACTCAGCCAAATTATCGCCATGCTCGCGATCAATGGACTCAATGTCCTCCTTTATCATAATATTCTCCATGCAAGCATGAAGAATGGCGACGTTTGAAAGACGAGGCGGATTTTGCGCGTCCGCCCAAGCAGCAAACCGAGGTGCCTCCTCGAAAGACACCCCAGAAGATTTCTTCTTCTTGGGACGCTTGGCAGAAGCCCCAGCCTGGTCCTCAGCAGGACGCTTCTGACCGCCAGTAGGCAACCCCTTCAGAGAAGGAGCTGATTCCTTCGAAGGAAGCAAAGGCGACTCAGAAGTCGCAGCAGGAACTTGATCGCCGGAAGCAAGACCAAGATCCACCGGATTAGGCGTTGGATCCGGTACGGCGACCGAAGACGGATTAGGAACGCCACTGGTGACCTCGCCCATATCTACAGTCATATCGACATGAAAATTGTCAAGCAAATGTTCAAGAGAAGTCGACATCCTACAAAACAAAAACATAACAACAAAAGATTAGAAAAATACCTTCTAAAGGAAGACCCGCCAAAAGTATCTCACGGCGACTCAAATACTGTTCTAAAAGAACGCTGTACTTGGGCTTGTCAAAACGACAATCCGACAGCAAAGACAGGGCGAAATCCTTCTCCCCATCATCCAGATCAGGTACATTAGTAAGCGAAACCTTACTAGAAGTAAAACTCCGCGAAAAAGAAGAGAAAGAAGAGTGCTGAACCAAGAAAAACTTAGGGGTCCAACCCTTCAAAGAAGAAGGAAGACTAAAAAGAGACCGATTCGGTCGACCACCAGCAAAAATAAATTCCTCACCCTTTCGGCGGGAGAAAACATAAAAATAATTAAAAAGAGCAAGCGAAGGCTCCTGCATCCGAACCCTACACGATTCCATAAAAGAACAAAGAAGGCGAATCGCGTTCGGATGCAGTTGACCCAAAGGAACACCTAAATTATGACAGACCTCTACGATTAAAGACTCTAAGGGAAACCTAAGACCCGCTAAAAGCTGTTCATGAAAAATTACTATCTTGGAAGGCGAATCGGTGCTACGATTCGCCCGATACGATTTTGCCGGTCTCAGAATAACATACGACTCGGGAAAGCTAAATTCCTCGGAATAACCGAGTATCTGCTCTCTTGACAAGGAGCTCCGGGTATATTCTAGCTCGTCACGAGCACCCTTCGCCCCCTCAGTTACTTCTGACATTTTAAAATTTTTAAAATGGGGGGGAAACACGGAATGATGGTGAAATTAAAACTCTAAAAGATCAAAAGAAAGGAAAAGAAGAAGAACAAGACGAAGAACAAGAAGAACAGAAGGAATAAAATGAAAACCGAAAAACTACCAAGAAATTAAATTAGAGAAAAGGTAAAATACCTCGCAAGCAAATACGCAGGATCAAAAGAAAGATAAGGAGCAACTTGAAAACGAGGAATCTTGACAGCAGAAGAAGAAAACCCACAGAAAGCTTGAAGAAATCGAAGGTTTAAGCAGTTGCAGAGAAAGCAAAGGTTAAAGAAGAAAGAAAATTGAAGAAAATGAACAATTATATAGCCTAAACCAAAGAAACCGAAAAGACGAGATCCCATAATTACAAATAAGGATCAACTAATAGCGCACGAAGACACTTGTCCTTCATCCAGTCATAACCCTCTACTGATGGACAACACGTGGCAACGCAGAATCTTACTAAAGATGAAACGTCGCCCACAAACATATGAAACGACTCGCCCGGAATGCAAAGCGACTCGCCCGCATAAAAGAACTCAGCTCCAAAAGAGCTAAAATCCACTAAGGCATAAATGCCAAACTACTTCAGCTCACTTGCGGGGGGGCTAATGATGGATACCGAATCCTACTGTAAGTATAATGGAGCCGAGTTGCAGGAGATCCACTCTCAGGCGACACCGGACTCCCCCTGAAGACGGAAAGATATGAAGGAGATACCGAATCTCTAAGATTCGGTAATACACTAATAAAGACCGAATCCCACATGATCCGCCAAGAGCGCGTCAGGTCCGGGATTCGGATAAACGACTAAATATGGAAACCTTGTCCTATTTGGACACAAACACTACATATGGAAGGATAAGCTCTACTTTAGGAAGATAAGACTATTTAGGAAGACGTTCCTAAATAGGACTCTTATCAGATTAAGGTAGATCTCGACAAATCAGGAGAATCCTTAAGATACGGCCGAATCCCTACAAAGTAGGATTCACCTACCTAATACAACTCTACTAGGTATATTCGACTACTATAAAAGGAGCACGAGGTATGCCTAGAATCACAATTACATTCATATACTCAAAACGCTGCTCAAAGCTCTAAACTGACTTTAGCATCGGAGAGTTAATCGGACAACCACCGTCCGGTTAGCTTCTACCCTGTTTTGCAGGTTCACTCACCGGTTCAGAAGGCAGACTCCATCATAAACCATTTGAAACTCTATTAGAAACTGTATTTGAAACCGTTTGAAACTCTATTTTTATAAAACCGTTATAAACCGTTTGAAACTCTATTAGAAACTCTATTTGAAACCGTTTGAAACTCTATTAGAAACTCTATTTGAAACGTTTTTATAAAACAGTTTCAAATTGTGTTTTTTGAAACTGTATTTGAAACCGTTTGAAACTCTATTTTTATGAAACCGTTATAAACCGTTTGAAACTCTATTATAAACTGTATTTGAAACTGTTTGAAACTGGGGATTAAAAAAATAAATTGCGGAGTAAAAAAATAAATATTTATTTTTTTTAGGTACGCTTATAAACTTTCAGTTTTTGAGGTAAATTTACAAATATTTTAGTTTTTTAGGTATTCTCCTAATTAGCCCAATTCTTTTTCCTTTCTTCTCCTTTCTTCATACCTCAACCAGCGCAGCCATGGCTGAACCACCAAAAACATGCAACTTTACCACGCAGCTCCTCCATCGTTACACCATCAACCTCTGATATTCCGACGGCAGCCCGGGCTCAAGCCTACCCTAGCCTAAGCGTAGATCCGCCCCTGGTCATGTGGGCACTATATTTCTTCAAACTTCTCAAAAATATCACCCGAGATGCATAGAAACTTAAGAGCTTGTCGAGTAATTGTAATAATGCGTGTTGTTAGGCATTACTGCAAACTTCTTATATAGTAGTGTGGTGAAGGTATACCTAGTAGTGTTCGGATAGGAATAAGATTCTTATTCTATTGTAATTAGTTATCCATGTTGGTGTAGGGTTCTCGAGTAGGTCTTCTAGATGGTCCAAGCCTTATAGATGAATCTAGAACCTTCTAGGTATTCAATGTCGTATTTAGATAAGGAATCCATGTTTGGATAACATCCTTATCATGTTGATTTCTTAGAGTGTTAAGATCCTTACCGAGTCCCATAGGGCCCTTGTCAGGCTCTATGAGACTCGGTCCTTTCTTGACAAGCCCCAGGGAGATTGCTTCAGTGGGAAAATGCCTTGGGACTCGATATATCATCTTTTAGTAGGGTTAGGTTTCCATCAATGTTACGGCCCATTTTCATGAATCGCGACCGGCGCTAAGGTATGGGTAATATAGTACCAAAATCCGTAGCTAGCCTTTCATTTAACATATAAACACATAACCTGCAGAAAACCAATGCTCGGGGGCAACCGAGACTTCAGCCTAAATCTAGCAGTTATAATATTCAACAGTTAATATAACATGCTTATCCAATTCCGAGTCTAAAATAGATTTATCATAAACCAATGTAAATAATATAACATGCCAAAGTAATATAACCAGTCGAACCAATCCGACAAAAACTATAATAACAATAAAGACGTCTAGTTACTACCGCGGTCTAAGAATAAAACAGTTTTACAGTTTATCAAAAATAAATGGAACCTCCGAGGAAAAGTAAATGCGGAGATCACCAGGCTCTCTCAGATCATAACCCTGGGAAAAATTGGAAAAACAACGGGGTCAAATATACTGAGATGAGTTTATACCACTATCTACATTTATTCAGTGGAAAACCGTTTAAAACATTTAAAAACGATATTACGAATAATAGTTGGACCCTAATCCACAATTCTAAATAAATATCATAGTCCAATAGGTCTGGTCCCGAGAGCTGAGCTATACCGAGTTACCACTGACCACACTTATACCAGAGTCCCGAGAGCTGAGCTACACCGAGTTACTCTACTTGGTCCCGAGAGCTACGCTCACACCGAGTTACCACATTTCCATATATAACTTACACAGATCAATACCGGTGCGCACGCAGTCCTAATGATGCCCATTAGGTAGCATGTTCCAACTAGAAGCCATAATATAAAACAATTCGCAATATACGTACAATATATATATTTAATATTAAAATAACAATTTACTTAATAAAGCGGTAAATAGTAAGTACAAACTCACTGCTTGCTAATCCACGTGAATACCGGCAAGCAACTAATCCTGGTTCGCCTCTGGAGCACAAAAAATAGACGGGTCTAGACAAATAAAATAATTATTAAAAACAGACCCTAACTCTATAGAGTACTAGACACCACATAGGACTAGCACAATTAACACGTCGGAAATAAACAAGCCAGAACAAACAAAAATACCCATTAGGTAATAAAGCCCAATTAATATAAGTCTGTTGAGTTCCCGCTTAAAATCCAATTTATAAATATTATTTAATAAACTTTAAATAATAATTAATTTCCAAATAGTGGGTTAGCCGAGTTATTATTAACTACCAAGCTAACCTCATTTGTCAGGTGACCCAAGTCTAACCCGACTCAAAACGTTTATCAAATATAAACCCGAGTTTTTATTTATAAAATAATTCGATAAAACAATAATCCATTTTAAAAGCGGAACTCAATAACTTCAATTTCAAGTAACCCAAGTTACAACCCAAAAATCTAACCATTTTAAGTTTATAAAATTTTAGGGGTTAAGCTGTACTTTAGCCAATTAGGGACTAAATTGTACTTTTGCCAATTAGGGACTAAATTGTACTTTTGCCAATTTGATATCCAAAATCAATTTAATTGCTTTTGTTTATAATTCAAATAAAATATGAAATTACTAACCCATAACTTATTTAAATAAGTTATAAAAACGTTTAGGGGCTAAATTGTAATTTAGCCATGTTTCTTGATATTTGAAAATAAATAAATATAATTAGATAAAACTTAACTTGAGGGATTCCATTCCTTTAAACCAACAAATTGGTAACTACTATGGCCATTAAGCCATCTCTTTTAATTTGAACAAAACAATTGAAAAGTAACTTCAAGAATTAGTTGGATTTAAACACAATAAGTGAGTGGCTATAGGAGCCATTTTACCATCTTTTTCATTTCAAAACCAATCAACTCCCGCCACACTTCCTTCTTCTTCCAAAACATAACCCAACATGAAACATTTGCAGGATTCAAACTTAAACTAATTATACAGTACGTAATCCTTAAACAAGAACAAACATATACATCCCAACAAGCTTAGGTCATTACAATCAATCACCACATGAACATAGAAGGGAAGCAATCCAAGAATTAAACAATGCCGATTCACAGTAAGGATTCGACTCAAGAACGACTAACCACCCCGGAAATGATGAGACAAGATCAAAACTGAGTCAAACATCTAACATCCAATATACCAAGTGATTTATAATCATGAATAGGCAAAATCATGGCCAAAACTCATGCAAGGAATCGGCAGCAACATTTAAACAAGAACAGAACTAAGTTAGCGTACCAATACAATGAAACGGCGGCGATTGAAACGAGATCGGCGGCACACCGTTTTGCGAAATCAAAGAGTAGAAACGTAGAGGATTGAGTCCACAACGTCTGAGATCGAACGTAATCAATTTCGATCTAGAAACGAGCAAGAACGGTCAAAAATACGGAATGCCGTTCAATCGTAAAAACTGGATTCACATGAAATAAGAAAACTTACCGAACAACGACCTTTGGAGGACGATAACTATTTCGTTTCTCAGCGAACAAGCACGAGGACGACGGCTAGGGTTAAAGGGAAGTGTGATGAAGATTTTCTATTTAGAAAACGTCCTTAAATATCGAGAGGAACTAGGTCAAAAATGAGTGCGAAGTGGGCTGGACGCAAGGCTCATGGGGCTGTTGTGTTCTCGAACGAGAACAACCCATTTGGGCTTGGTTCTCGTTCGAGAACCCCTGGTCTCAAACGAGACCAGGCCTTCAAGTTGATTCTCGTTCGAGAATCTTAATTCTTGAACGAGAATTCAATAAATTCCTTTTTTTTTCTTTTTAAAACCGAACCTAAAATGAATCGAACCACGAACTATTTACGAAACTTAAAATACTCCTCAAAACACACCCGGAACCACGTCGGAAATTACAAAAATAAATTTAAAATTTTACGGGATATTACATTCTCCCCAACTAATTAAAAATTCGTCCTCGAATTTAACACGATAAGTAATTCACACCAGAACAGCACGTAACACAAGTAAAAATCATAAAATTCACAGAAAATCAAGATATCGTACCTCACGGAAAAAGAAAAGGATAGCGATTCCGCATATCCGACTCGGTCTCCCAAGTACACTTCTCTACAGAATGATTGCACCAGAGAACTTCGACCATCAGAATCTCCTTGTTCCGCAATTTACGCACTTGCGTATCAACAATCTCAACTGGCTATTCCTCATAGGACAGCTCTTGGTCAATCTCAACACTCTGAGGAACAATCACGTGCGAAGGATCGGAAATGCACTTCCTCAACATAGAAACATGAAACACAGGATGTACTAACGACATGTCTGGCGGCAAAACCAGATGATAAGCCACAGCTCCAATCCTCTCTGAAATCTCATAAGGACCAATATACCTCGGCGCCAACTTTCCCTTGACACCAAAACGAACCACGCCTTTCATAGGCGAAACCCGAAGAAACACGAAATCACCAACATGAAACTCAATGTCTTTCCTCTTCGGATCAGCATAACTCTTATGCCGACTAAAAGCAGTCTCTAACCTCCGTTTGATCAACGGTACCTTCTATGAGGTAATGTAAATAATCTCCGCTCCCGAGAGTTTACGCTCTCCAACCTCCTCCCAACAGATAGGAGATCTACACTTGCGTCTGTACAAAGCCTCATACGACGCCATCTCGGTACTCTCGTGATAACTGTTGTTATAAGAAAACTCAATCAACGGCAAATGAGTATCCCAGCTATCCTGAAAATCGAGAACACACATCCTGAGCATATCCTCCAATGTCTGAATAGTCCTCTCCGATTGACCGTCAGTCTAAGGATGAAAAGCTGTACTGAAATCCAACCGAGAACCCAAGGATTCCTGTAACGCTTTCCAGAACCTCGAAGTAAACACAGAACCTCTGTCTGAAACAATAGAAACTGGTACACCATGCAAACTGACAATCCTGTCGATGTACAACTGAGTCAATCTCGAAGCAGTATACGAAATTAATCGGAAGGAAATGAGCTGACTTGGTCATACGGTCAACTATAACCCAGATGGAATCGTACCCCTGTCGAGTACGTGGTAAACCAACCACAAAATCCATAGCAATCTGCTCCCACTTCCACTCTGGAATAGGTAGTGGCTGCAGATAGCCAAAAGGTCTCTAATGCTCCAGCTTCACCTGCTGGCACGTCAGACACTTAGAAACATACTCAGCAACATCCTTCTTCATCCCGCTCCACCAGTAGGTACCCTTAAGATCATGTTACATCTTAGTAGAACCCGAATGAACACTATAAGCAGATTGGTGCGCTTCTTCCAGAATCTGGTCCCTCAAACCATCTGAATCCGGAACACACAATCTTGAACCATGTCTCAGAACACCATCCACAAAAGTGAACTCAGAATTTCCATCCTGCTGAACCTCCTCTATAATCTGTTTCAACTGTGGATCCTAAGCTTGTAAAGCTTTGATCCGATCTATCAAAACGGGTTGCACTTGTAACTGTGCTAACAAACAACTAGCCTGAGAAATCTGAAAACCATAGCCCGAAGCTATCAAACTGTGCCACTCTCTAACCATGGGTCTACGCCCAATCTCAGAAATATGAGCCAAACTGCCCGAAGACTTGCGACTCAACGCATCGGCTACCACATTAGCCTTACCAGGATGGTACTGGATAGTACAGTCGTAGTCTTTCAGCAACTCTAGCCATCTCCTCTGTCTCAAGTTCAACTCTCTCTGATCAAAGATATATTTCAGACTCTTGTGATCAGTGAAAATCTCACAAGTAGCACCATACGAATAATGTCTCCAGATTTTCAGCGCAAAAACCACAGCTGCCAACTCTAAATCATGAGTAGGGTAATTCACCTCATGCTTCTTCAACTGTCTGGAAGCATAGGCAATCACCTGTCCATGTTGCATCAGAACGCAATCCAAACCAATCCGAGACGCATCACAATACACTGTAAAACCATCAATGCCAGAAGGCAATGCCAAAACCGGAGCTGTAGTCAAAATCTCCTTGAGCTTTTCAAAGCTCGCCTCGCACTTGTCAGTCCACTCAAACTTAACACCTTTCTGTGTTAGTTTAGTCAACGGTGCAGATATTCTGGAGAAATCTTGCACGAACCAACGATAGTAGCCAGCTAAACCCAGAAAACTTCTGATCTCGGTAACTGACCTCGGCCTTTGCCAATCCATAACTGCCTTAATCTTCTTCGGATCAACCTTGATCCCATCTTTCGACACCACGTGTCCTAGAAAGGTAACCTGATCCAACCAGAACTCACATTTTGAGAACTTAGCATACAACTGATGCTCACGCAACGTCTGTAGTATAGTCCTCAAATGATAAGCATGCTCCTCCTCACTTCGAGAATAGATCAAAATGTCATCAATGAAAACGATAACGAATTGATCTAAAAACGGCTTGAACACTCTGTTCATCATATCCATAAATGCTGCTGGTGCGTTAGTCAAACCAAATGACATAACCAGAAACTCAAAATGTCCATAACGAGTCCGAAAAGCAGTCTTAGGCACATCTGCATCACGGATCCGAAGATGATGATACCCAGACCTCAAATCAATCTTGGAAAAACACTTCGCACCCTGCAACTGGTCAAACAAATCATCGATGCGAGGAAGAGGATATCGGTTCTTGACAGTAGCCTTGTTCAACTGTCTGTAGTCAATACACAGTCGAAAGAAACCGTCTTTCTTCTTCACAAACAGAACTGGAGCACCCCACGGAGAAGTACTCGGTCTGATGAACCCGCTATCCAACAACTCTTGTAACTGGTCCTTCAACTCCTTCAGCTCTGCAGGAGCCATCCGATACGGCGGTATCAAAATCGGAGTTGTACCAGAAACCACATCAATGCAAAATTCAATATCACGATCAGGTGGTAATCCAGGCAATTCCTCTGAAAACACATCAGTGAACTCATTTACTATCGGAACACTATGCATATCACCACTATCAAACTCCAAATCACGAACCACAGCAAGAAAACCCTGGCAACCCTTGCCTAACATCCGCTTCGCCTTGATGGCGGAAATCAGATCCTTAGGTGTCTCCGCCTTCTCTCCCTGAAAGGAAAAAGGTAGATCACCTGGAATCCTGAACTCGACTGACTTCCCTCGACAGTCAATAGAAGCATAATGGCGCAACAGCC
The DNA here is from genome assembly GCF_937616625.2 of Mercurialis annua. Lineage (NCBI taxonomy): Eukaryota > Viridiplantae > Streptophyta > Magnoliopsida > Malpighiales > Euphorbiaceae > Mercurialis > Mercurialis annua. The sequence continues at coordinate 46,473,782 of NC_065574.1, read as the reverse complement.
AATCCATCCCCAAGATGACATCAAAAGAAAGAACGTCAAGCACAATCAAATCAGCACGTAATTCTCTACCCTGAATAACCACTGGACAAGAAGGATAAACAACGTCCACTACTACACCTTCAGACATAGGTGTAGACACAGCTAGAGGTTCACTCAAAACAGATGGTGTCATACCCAATTTCCCAGCAAAACATGTAGACACAAACGAATGGGTTGCACCCGCATCAAATAATACCAAAGCATCAGTAAAATAAATCGGAATGGTACCTTGCACCACAGCATTTGATGCACGCGCATCCTGAGGAGTAAGAGCAAACACTCTGGCCTGACCCTGCGGCTGCTGCTGCGAACTCTGCCCAGTACCATAACTGTTGGAACCTCTACCACCGTTAACACGGCCACCAAAACCTCTGCCACCAGAATTTCGGCCCCGCTGGCCACCAAAAGATGCTGCAGGTTGAGAGTACCCTATAGACTGTGTAAACGCAGGTCTCTGCTGCTGATAAGACGACTACGCCACACTAGAGTTAGACACCTGCTGCCCAGATGTCTGACACTCCCTGAAAAAATGACCCGGCTGGCCATAGGAGAAACAACCTCCAGGAGATAACTGACACTGACCATAGTGCCTGCGTCTGCAATTCTGGCAGAACGAAATGTTCGATCCACCACTGTACCCGCATCCTGAACCACGGTTACTTCCACTGCTAATAGAGCTGTACGGAGCACTCCTAGCACTATGCCTCCCTTTGTTATGAGTACGGAGACTCCTCTTATTGGCCTGAGAAGAGCCACTGTAGTAGTTCCCAGTACCATGCTGCACTTGGGCCTGTTACCCCCCACTAGGAACATCACTCTTTCCCTTCTAATTCTGGAAAGGGTCAGAGATCGTCCCAAAATGAATCAACAAATTCTCCATCCGTCGAGCACTATCCACTACCCGAGCAAACTCCATGTCCGCCCCTATCAGCAAAGGAAGAAATTCCGAGCCTAAACCCCTGATATAGCGGTCGTTCACTCGTCCACGATCACCCTGTAGATATGTAGCAAATCGCCTCAAACGGACAAACTCTGTAGTGTAGTCTGTCACTGATCTATCCCCTTTCTTCAAACTTAGCAGCTTTTCTCTGAAATTCTCAGTAACAGAGAAGGGTAGATAGTAACATCTGAACCTTGTCACAAAATCAGTCCAAGATAATGTAGCCATCTGTGGCCTGATGTTATCGCGAAACTAGTTTTTAGCTGGACCCTTCAGCGACATCTCCACAAGCATCACTGATTGACGATCAGTAGCTTGAATTCTCTGACTATTGTATTTAAACTCTTCTAAAAAGTCAAGAGCATCCCCAGTACCATCAAAAGAAGTCGGATTCAACTTCGTGTAGGTCATCACCATCTCTCTGTCTGTCGGAATGTGACTAACACCAGCAAGTCCATCCATACCAGCTACAGCACAAGCCTGAGGTTGCTGTTGCTGCGCTAACTGACCTAGTACAGTACACTGATTCTGCAGAAGAGCCTGGTTGTTCTGCATTTCGACAATGCCAGCCAAGAAAGTAGTGAAGTCGAACGCCTGCATATTCGGTGCCTGTTGCACCCCTGATGCCTGCTGCACATTCGGTGCCTGTTGCACATTCGGTGCCTGTTGCACATTAGGTGCCTGCTGCACATTCGGTGCCTGAACACCTGCTGCACCACCTGATACCAAGTTTGTCACGACCCATTTTCATGAATCGCGACCGGCGCTAGGGTATGGGTAATGTAGTACCAAAACCCGTAGCTAGCCTTTCATTTAACATATAAACACATAACCTGCAGAAAACCAATGCTCGGGGGCAACCGAGACTTCAGCCTAAATCTAGCAGTTATAATATTCAACAGTTAATATAACATGCTTATCCAATTCCGAGTCTAAAATAGATTTATCATAAACCAATGTAAATAATATAACATGCCAATGCAATATAACCAGTCGAACCAATCCGACAAAAACTATAATAATAATAATAAAGACGTCTAGTTAATACTGCGGTCTAAGAATAAAACAGTTTTACAGTTTATCAAAAATAAATTGAACCTCCGAGGAAAAGTAAATGCGGAGATCACCAGACTCTCTCAGATCATAACCCTGGGAAAAATTGGGAAAACAACGGGGTCAGATATACTGTGATGAGTTTATACTACTATCTACATTTATTAAGTGGAAAACCTTTAAAACCATTTAAAACATTTAATAATGATATTACGAATAATAGTTGGAACCCTAATCCACAATTCTAAATAAATATCATAATCCAATAGGTCTGGTGCCGAGAGCTGAGCTACACCGAGTTACCACTGACCACACTTATACCAGAGTCCCGAGAGCTGAGCTACACCGAGTTACTCTACATGGTCCCGAGAGCTACGCTCACACCGAGTTACCACATTTCCATATATAACCTACCCAGATCAATACCGGTCCGCACACAATCCTAATGATGCCCATTAGGTAGCATGTTCCAACTAGAAGCCATAATATAAAACAGTTCGCAATATACGTACAATATATATATATATATATATATATATATATATATATATTTAATATTAAAATAACAATTTACTTAATAAAGCGGTAAATGGTAAGTACAAACTCACTGCTAACTAATCCACGTGAATACCGGCAAGCAACTAATCCTGGTTCTCCTCTGGAGCACAAAAAATAGACGGGTCTAGACAAATAAAATAATTATTAAAAACAGACCCTAACTCTAGAGAGTACTAGACACCACATAGGACTAGCACAATTAACACGTCGGAAATAAACAAGCCAGAACAAACAAAAATACCCATTAGGTAATAAAGCCCAATTAATATAAGTCTATTGAGTTCCCGCTTAAAATCCAATTTATAAATATTATTTAATATAACTTTAAATAATAATTAATTTCCAAATAGTGGGTTAGCCGAGTTATTATTAACTACCAAGCTAACCTCATTTGTCAGGTGACCCAAGTCTAACCCGACTCAAAACGTTTATCAAATATAAACCCGAGTTTATATTTATAAAATAATTCGATAAAACAATAATCCATTTTAAAAGCGGAACTCAATAACTTCAATTTCAAGTAACCCAAGTTACAACCCAAAAATCTAACCATTTTAAGTTTATAAAATTTTAGGGGTTAAGCTGTACTTTAGCCAATTAGGGACTAAATTGTACTTTTGCCAATTAGGGACTAAATTTTACTTTTGCCAATTTGATATCCAAAATCAATTTAATTGCTTTTGTTTATAATTAAAACAAAATATGAAATTACTAACCCATAACTTATTTAAATAAATTATAAAAACGTTTAGGGGCTAAATTGTAATTTAGGCATTTTTCTTGATATTTGAAAATAAATAAATATAATTAGATAACACTTAACCTGAGGGATTCCATTCTCTTAAACCAACAAATTGGTGACTACTATGGCCATTAAGCCATCTCTTTTAATTTGAACAAAACAATTGAAAAGTAACTTCAAGAATTAGTTGGATTTAAACACAATAAGTGAGTGGCTATAGGAGCCATTTTACCATCTTTTTCATTTCAAAACCAATCAACTCCCGCCACACTTCCTTCTTCTTCCAAAACATAACCCAACATGAAACATTTACAGGATTCAAACTTAAGCTAATTATACAGTACGTAATCCTTAAGCAAGAACAAACATATACATCCCAACAAGCTTAGGTCATTACAATCAATCACCACATGAACATAGAAGGGAAGCAATCCAAGAATTAAACAATGCCGATTCACAGTAAGGATTCGACTCAAGAACATCTAACCACCCCGGAAATGATGAGACAAGATCAAAACTGAGTCAAACATCTAACATCCAATATACCAAGTGATTTATAATCATGAACAGGCAAAATCATGGCCAAAACTCATGCAAGGAATCGGCAGCAACATTTAAACAAGAACAGAACTAAGTTAGCGTACCAATACGATGAAACGGCGGCACACCGTTTTGCGAAATCAAAGAGTAGAAACGTAGAGGATTGAGTCCACAACGTCTGAGATCGAACGGAATCAATTTTGATCTAGAAACGAGCAAGAACGATCAAAAATACAGAAGGCAATTCAATCGTAAAAACTGGATTCACATGAAATAAGAAAATTTACCGAACAGCGACCTTTGGAGGACGATAACTATTTCGTTTCTCAGCGAACAAGCACGAGGACGACGGCTAGGGTTAAAGGGAAGTGTGATGAAGATTTTCTATTTAGAAAACGTCCTTAAATATCGAGAGGAACTAGGTCGAAAACGAGTACGAAGTGGGCTGGACGCAAGGCTCATGGGGCTGTTGTGTTCTCGAACGAGAACACAACAGCCCATTTGGGCTTGGTTCTCGTTCGAGAACCCCTGGTCTCGAACGAGACCAGGACTTCAAGGTGATTCTCGTTCGAGAATCTTAATTCTCGAACGAGAATTCAATAAATTCCTTTTTTCTCTTTTTAAAACCGAACCAAAAATGAATTGAACCACGAACTATTTACGAAGCTTAAAATACTCCTCCAAACACACCCGGAACCACGTCGGAAATCACAAAAATAAATTTAAAATTTTACGGGATATTACAATCAATAATGTTTGCCTATCATTCAGTTGATTTGAACCATAAATAACAGACCAAAGAAAATTATGATTATCAAATTCAACCTTGTAGTGCACCAATTTATAGGTAGAAACAATAGATATGATTTAATTCTAGAATTATCAAAGATAATCCAAATTCTACCAATATCTGAATAGGGATAGTTATCAATAATATGCCATCCATTGAGATTCATCTTTCTCCAAATTTTATCCCTGTTCCTGACTCTAGTTTCTATAAGGCCAGCTAGAGCAATATTATTTTTAGCAAATAGTCTCTTGACCTCGGCTTGCTTTAGGGGCTCATTAAGACCCCTGATATTCCAGCTAATACACTTCATCTTCCTTTATCCAAGGGCTTGATTAGCCTCTTGGCAGGGATTTTATCAATATTAAAAGTTTGAAATTTAGGAATACCTTCATCAGTCTTTATATCTTTAGTTTTTCCTTCAGAAACTTGTTTGTTATTCTGTTTCCTGTTGGTACAAGTTGAAATCCATCCTCCTGGATTGTTGTAGGTGTATGGCATTGCTGGATAGGATCAATTTTAGCTTCTTGCTTCTTTTTAGCAGGTATATTTCCTTCACAAGTTCCTCTACATTTTCTTGATTTTTTTCTCCCAAATCCATTATCTGAACAACCTCATTTGTCAGAAGTTTTAGCAATTCGAACTTGTTTTCTCACAATTTTGATGCCCTGGCTTGTTACATGTTCCACACAATATAGGTTTCCACTCATACTCAACAAATTGCGTATGCGTATTACCTTCTCCATCTTCAATGACAACAACAATAGGGAAAGTACCCTTCCACGTCAATCAACACTTTTCATAAGCGAATATGGATCTTTCTCTAGTAAACCTATTAACAAATAAAAGGTTTACCCAGAGTGGTTGCAATGGAACTTAAGGTGTTTGGGCTCCGAAACACCTATGGAAACAAAAGGAGATTCACTCAAACAAAAAAAAGCAACTTCAGATAGGTCAAAGGAAATATTTCTTCTCCACTGTTGCAGGATAAAGCTCAAACAGAAAATGGAGTTCACCGAATTTTCACTAAATCCGTCCATTTTTCAGATCTATAACTCGGTGAACTCCATTTTCTGTTTGAGCTTTAGCGTCATTTTCATCGTGATCCTTCACTTCAGCAGCAATCTCACTAACAATATAATCGTCTTTATCCTTCTCATAGATGTCACTACTTCATTGTCTTCTTAAATAACTTCCATAATCACTTTAGTCTGATTAGAGTTTGTTTGCTTTTCTTTCTTCTTCGCCGTTAGAGAACGACATAGGTAAGCAAATTAATGCGCGTCGAGAAAAATTGGAGAGAGAAGACGTATTTTTCTTATTAAAATATAAAAAAATAATGTGAAAACACAATACATAATAAATTATAATTTATCAACAATTGTTTTCTTATAAAAATAAAATCCTCATTGTCAACAATTATTAGGTAAATTTTGGATTAGAAATCCAACATTTAAATAAATGAAAATGATCGTTAATTTTTAAATTCATTAAATTGAATATGAAACAATTACATTTTATAAAAAATTTGGGAACATTTAAAAACTAAACCCGATGACTTAGCATGGAATAGACACCGTGTTGCTTGATTCGGAGATGTACTAACGAAAATAAAAAATAAGTTATCTAATTGTTTCGCTAATAAAATGTAATTTTCGATCAAACTTCTTCATCACCCGCAAACTGATTTATGAAATCAGAAACTACAACTATGATACCTGATACAACCACCACATAAAAAACCCTTCATAAAATTAAAAAGATAACGAACCTTTCACTGAAAAAGGACAAAAAAACCCGCTCGAGTGGAGATTAGTCTGAATATGAAAGGTTTAAAGGTGTTGTATCATAATTGAGATCCGTTCAGGACACCTCATGAAAAAAAAGGACAACAAACCTTTCACAAAAAAAAAAGAACAAAACAAAATTATCAAAAAAAAAAACAAACAAACGATGTACAGTCGACCCTCTGATAATTAATACACATGGTGGATCAAAAATTTATTAATTATTAGAATTATTAATTTATTGAATTTATATAAAAAAATTGTAAAAGATATTTTAAAGCATCTATATTAATAGACTTAAAAAAACTAACTAAATACACTTTATAATCACTCAATTTATAAGAAATAATTTTATATTCAATTTAAGAAATATCAATTGATATCAAACTAAAAAGTAATTATTAAAAAGTTGTATTCATAAAGTAAAATAATTTTTAAATTTTTTCATACTAGAGATACTTTAATTTGTTTATTTAATAATTTCTTTTAAAATTTCTCAAAAAAAATAAGAAAGTCATAGTTTGATGGTATTTTAACTTCCACTTTATGAATTAAGGTTAGTATTGACTCAAATAAATCATCAATTGTTGTATATTTCTTTAAAAAAATCTCTCTAATAATTAATATTCATGTAGAATATATTTTAAATTTTATTAACTATTAAATAATAGAATTATTAATTATCCAACGTGGAACGAAGTTGGTTCTCTCAATTTTCTATTAATTATTAGAATTATTAATTTATAGAATATTAACTATTAGAGGGTCGACTGTAACATATAAAAAATAAAAAACTTAGCACATAAACAATTTCATATTTATTGTTAGAAAACTTTCTAATTCGTTTTTGATTTTTGATTAAAACAATTTAATTGGATTTTCACTTTATCAATTAATGTTAATCTAGCAATAAAAAATGAAACATAATTAACTATTTATTATATTTTAAAAAATTAAAATAAAATAAAAAAGAGATGATGACTGCATTGAAGAAAAAAATCTATAGACGGCTAGGATTTTCTGTTGAGAAGAGAAAACAGAGGTGGCTAGATCTAAGACCGAAATAGCAATTTGCCCCTTCAACTTGTAAGTAATTGAACAATTAACACATAAATTAATTTTATTGGCAAATCAATATGTGAAATTGGTCATTATAACAATTAGCCCATTTTGACAAATTAACTTACAAGTTAAAGTGATAAATTGCCAATTTAGAATACAATTAACTTACAAATTGAAGGGGTAAATTGCAAAAATGAGGTGAATTGTCCATAATCACCAAGTTCGTGTACTGATTTGCTCATAAAATTAATTTATATATTAATCGCGCATTGCTTACAAGTAAGGGACATATTACCACTTAAGTCGTAGATCTAACCTACTTGGAAACCAAACTCATGCCAAGTGATCGTTAATTAAATTATGCAGAATTATACAAGTTGATTAAGGGGCTGCTCTATTTTTATCAATTATCAATTTATCCATAGCTAGAACCTTAAGATTAAGCATGTGTTAACCTACATTAGGAGACAAAAACGCAATAATTCACATAATTACAAGGAAAAACATCTTCTGAAGAAGAAAAACAATTAAAAGAAACAAAGCTAAACCAATTTTATTAACTTTATTTTATTTAGTCACTGATAAAGATTTTATATTTAAACAGTCATTTAATTATTAATTTTATATATATATAGTTGCAAATTAAAACGCCAATATTTTTTATAAATTTTTCTATAAAAATTTATGAATATACAAAATAAATTATTAAAAAACTGTTTAAATATAAAATAAAGGTAAAAAGTATAAAAAAACTCTTATAGTTTTTATAAGAGTATATATCAGTCCTTTTATTTTTTTAGGTATAATTAAGCCTTTTTTATTTTCAAACAGAACAAATAATCTCTTTTGTCCAACACTATTAAAAACACTTGTTAATGGCTGATATGTCTCTCATAATTATATAGGAAAAAAGTTCAAAAATAATTTTAATATTTAAAATATTTACCGAAAATTTGAAGGGACAAGTGTTCAAAAAGTAAGTTAAAAGAGTTTATTTATTCGACTGTAAAACAATAAGGGTTTAATTGTTCAATTTTAAAAGAACGGAGATTTAATTGTGCCTAAAAAGTAAAATGGCTTATTTGTATTTTTGAGAAAAATCGAGAATATTTTTGTATCTTTGACCTAAAATAAATATTAGAAATTAAGAGAAATAAAGATAATAATATAAAAGAAAATTCTGATGGATATAAGCAAGAAACAATTAAATCATGCATTATGAAAAAGACACTTAGCTGACATGGACTAAATTGTTTAAAAAGAGCACCACTGGTTTCTTAATGTATAAAAAACGAAACTTTGTAAAGAGAATATCATTGTCAATGGTTGGGTTGCCACTCATTAGATAGAGGAGCCAGGTCATTAAATAGAGTTTGCTCCATTGGTTATTATCAATATTAAATTAATATTGATGCTTAATTTATTTATAATGTTCACTTGTATTCAGATTTCAATTTTTCAACAGTAGTGCACATAAGAAAAAGAAAAGATTTCAATTTTTAGGTACAACTCATTCCTACAGTATATTGAAAAGTATTTCCAACTCATGAAAATTATTTTAAGAGAAAATTACTTTTATTAATATTCTTATTTAGTTGATTTAGCATTTTTGTTTAGTTGATTTAGTGGATATATGTAATCAAAAGGAAAAAGGGTCATTTATACCCTTAAGGTTTGCCGCTAGGATCAAACAAGCCCTCAAAGTTTGAAAAGGTGCAAATATGCCTCCAACGTCTCAAAAATTGAACAATTAGGCCCCCGTTTTGACTTATCAATGAGACGTTGGGAGTCTGGTTGTCAAAATTTGAGGGTCTGGTTGTCCATTTATCAAAATATTGGGGGTATATCTGAACCTTTCTAGATGTTAAGGCAGGGGCACAAATGACCTTTTTCCCTAATCAAAATGATAGTCAAGTTTGTTTTTGATGCGCAAATCTGAATAAAATGAAATTATCAATTGATAATTAGCTGAGTAACTATCAACGAACGTACTTTAACTCAAATGATGTAAGCGCTAGACATAAAACTGTTAGGTTGTTGGTTCGATTTCTCCCACAAACGTCAAGCGCTTCCTCTTCTTAATTATATAAAAAAAATAGTTGAGTAACTGAGTAAGTACTATTTTATTCAACTCTATATAGACAAGTATGAACAAAATTATGCATAAATTAAAAGAAAAATTTACAATCAAATAATTGAAGAATGAGAAACGTGGTGTAATGAATTAATTTTATCTTTATTCATTAAAATTTAAGATTGTATACACTCAAATCTTAAAATTTTAGGTCAAATAATTTTAAGGCTTACTTATTGAAAATGACCCCCACTTTTTTGATTTATTTTGTTTATGACCTAAACTTTTTAAATCTCAATTTTAGCCAATTTTTTAATTTTCAATTTCAATTATAGCCGCTTCTATTAAAAATAATTAATAGTAAAAGGCAATTGGAACAATATGAAATAATATAAGGATGTATTTGAATAAATGGCTATAATTAATACCAAAATTTAAAAAATAGACAAAACTTAACGATTTTAAAAATTTAGATCATGATGAAAAAAAATCAAAAAAGTAAAATATTTCTGGGTCAATATTTCTGGGTCAATAAACATAAATTCAATCATTAATTTCATCTCAATTTGAATTTATTTGTTATAATCTGTTCAGAAGACAATACGCATAAAATATAATTAAAGGAGGACCACAATAAATAAGATTTGATGTTCTATATATGGAGCAACTTGAAGCTGATCAACCAGTAACAACATGATCATTTGTCCCATAATGTTGTCACAATCAAAATACAAATTGTATTTATATATCCATACAAATCATTCACTTTGGATAAGAAGCTAGTGAGATGAGATCGATAACGTTGTCTCTTTGGATGATCATATACATTTAATCTGGCTATTTGCGCCTGCAAACGACGTTTCTCAAATGGTGTTTCAAAATTGCCCAACTAGTATCGGCTGTTATGGCGGTATATGTAAGAATTTTGCTTTACATACAAATATATAATATATATATATATATATATATATATATATAAGTCTAGTGTCTTGAACATGCCAAATATTTTCGGCCAAGGTCAGTAATCATAATTTTTAAAAATGATTATGTTATAATAGGAATATTTTTATGAATAATATGTATATTAAGCCACAAGAAGTGATAAAAGTCAGTTCAAAACTTTCGCATAAAAAGTGGCATACTCATGGTGGTACACTAAAGGCTACGGTTAAGAGAAAGACTAAAACAATCAAGTTTTGAAAAAAAGAATATAAAAAGGATTTCGGAAGAAATTCAAACTCGAATATGAAAAATCCCTATTACATATTTTGTAAAGAAAAACCACCATAGAAAAACAGCTCATTAAAACACCATCTTTGTCCTGCGACTTGTTCTGAAAGTTTCTCCCATTTCTAAATTTCACAAACAATAAGAAATCATAAAATTCTCCATAGCTTCAATAAGAACCTCTAAGAATATTATTCTCCCATTGAAGCATAAAATCTACAAACAAAGAAGGAAAGGTCCAAACAGTATCAAGCTTTCGAAGGATATCGCACCTAATGTTTCTAGCAAAAACGCAATGAATAAAAATGCGGTCTTGCGTTTCCACCTCGTTGCAAAGGATGCATATAGAGTTTTCAACTGATAAAATTGATCGACGTGCCAAAAAATCAGGTGAAGGAACTCTATTATGAAACTATAACCAAATACAAAATTTAACTCGTGGCGTCGCTTTTTAATTCCAAGCTTGCAAGAACGGAGCCAAAGAAACTGAGTTTGTGACGCCCAACGAATCCGAATGCACATCAGGCACCATCCCTGCCACTACTGAGAAATTACCGCCAGAAACAGCAGCTCTTGCAATCCTGAGATGATGTCGCCTTGCTCTCATTGGATTCAGATCAAAAACAGCAGCTCCTGCTGTCCTGATATGATGCCGACCAGAAGAAATAGAAGCAATTTTGTTCACTGCTGAAACAGAAACAATTGTAGTTGTTAAAGCATGCCCATGAACAACAGCATTCATACCAACAACAATAGAAAATCGCGAGTCAACAACATGAGCAGAAAACCGACTAGTACCTCCCTCCTACTGCATCAAAACCGAGAAAAAGAAGTTGTTGTGTTGCCTTTTGATTTTGAATTCCAGCAAACTATGTCGAGTTGACCCAAGCGTTAAGAAATCAAGTTGAAAAGAGACGAAAGATCACTATGTATCAACAACTCAGCTCCTCTCAAACGACGTCTCCAACGCCACCCTTCCGTCCAAACAACACTAATGAGAACTTGTTTTTAATTCGAAAGATTAAACAGTCTAGGAAACAAGGTACAAGCCGTGCCATTACCACTCCAATGGTCGTTCAAAAGGGATATTGAAGAAACTTTACCAACATTATAAGTCAAGTTGCTAACAAAGATACCTCAAGCATGTTTATCAATACAACAAGCTATCCTTATGCCTTTTCAAATAAAAGACATTTTTTTAACATCCTAATTCAACAAAAAATTCCAACCCACAACATGCGAGAAACTCGAAACAATCTTGTACCAAAGCGAATATCTATTGTTAATACGCATCTTCCATACCCATTTAAAAAGCAGACTTTGATTTCTAACGTTAAGCTTATACATTCCCAACCCTCTATTTTGAAAATCTTGACATATAACTTTCCAAGAAACTTTACTAATAACACGAGATGATATATCACCCTTCCATAAAAACTGCATCATATACGACTCAAACTGATTCTGAATTGATCCAGGCATACTAAACAAGGACATAAAATAAACTGGAATACTGAATAGAACCGATTTAATGATAACTAACCTTCCTGCAGGGAAAAGTAAAGACCTCTTCCATAAATCCAGCCGAGATTTGAAATGCTCCACCACAGGGTCCCAAGAACACGCCGAGAGCTTTCTATTCTAAAGTGGTAGTCCCAGATATTTGATTGGGAAAGAGTCAATCTTACACCCAACCGTTTTTGCCCAGATAGCAAATCAGCCTCACAGACATTAATTCCCATAATAGAGCTTTTATAAAAATTAATGGTCAGTCTAGATATTAACTCAAAACAGCAAAGAATTTGGGTCAAGTTTCTAAGTTGTTCAATGTCATAAGGTAGATAAAGAATGGTGTCATCTGTAAATTGTAGCAGAGATATAGGATTGTGGTCAACAGAAAAGACAAAGCCCTGCATAAACCCTAACTTCTCAAATGTAATCAAAATACGCTTCAGACCCTCCACATCAATGAGAAATAAATAAGGCGAAATTTGATCCCCCTCACGCACACCTCTCTTAAGAGGGATCGGATCAACAGGTTTACCATTAACTAACACAAACGTAGTTGCCGAAGACAAGCAGCACGATATCCACGCAATCCACTTAAATGGAAAATTCATGTAGCGCATAACCGAGAACAAGTACTCCCAATCTATACGGTCAAAAGCCATATGAAAATCAAGATTGAGGACTAGTAATTTTTCCTTCCTTCTGGTAGTAACATGAATCAGTTCATTTTCTATCGTAGAACATTCCAAGATACTTCTCCCCTTTAAGAATGCGTGTTGATTTTCTGAAATCACCATAGAAAGTAAAGGTGCTAATCTCGGAGAAAACACCTTATAAGCAATTTGTAGAGGCTATTGACTAAGCTAATCAGACGATAATCCTTGATATTAATTGAACCTGCCATCTTAGGAATCAACACCATGAAAGAAGAATTAATACTTTTGGGTAAGATATTAAATCTATGAAAATTCGAAAAAAGCTTAATGATTGCATTCTTCATCACATGCCAAGCTTTCACGTAGAAAAAGAAATTAAAACCATCTGGACCTGGCGCTTTCTTAACGCCACATGAGTAGAGAACATAAAAAACTTCAGTCTCCTCGAATAATTTTATCAATTACTCAGCTTGCACATGAGATATCTTATCGAAATTAAGGCCAGAGATATCAAAATCAACTCTCTCCTACCGACTATAAAGTTTGCTGTAAAATTCTCTGATGTGAAAACGCTTGTCCTTTGGCTCTACAAAGATAATAAAATCAACAAGAATAGAAGAAATGTAGTTGTTCCTAAAGTGGGTAGAAGCTATATTGTGGAAGAACTTAGTGTTCTTATCACCCTCCAAATTCCACTTCAGCCTGGATTTCTGAATTCAAAGACATTCAACTCTTCTTTCAACCTCCCATAAATTTGTTTGAAGCGTTCTCAATTCGGCTAAATTCTCTACAAATAATAAGGCTGATTATGCAGCCAAGTCCAGAACAATAATCTTTTGAGCAAGCTCCAAAATTTTCTTATTTTGATCCCCAAAGACATCCACGTTCCATATTTTAATCTTTTGTTGAAGACCCTTATGTCTTTGAATAAGATTAGAAGAGTCTACAAAATCCAACCCCAACTTTCCTCCACAAATTTCTGAACTCTCTATGATCCCACCAAGCATCCACCGAACGGGAAAGCTTCGAGCCCCAATCAAAACCATTTGTAGATCAAAAACAAATCAGAACATGATCCGATTGGCCATTGGCAACGTATCTAAAGACATATCTGGCCAAAATGTTCCTATAGTAGTTGAAACAAACATCTGTCAATACGAGATTTGGAGAAGGAATTTTGCTAAGTAAAAAGTTTTCCTTGAAGGGGGAGATCCAAAAACTCTTAATTGTTGAGAAAATCACGGAGTGCCATCATAGATGCTGAGTACCCTGAGCCATTTAATCTTTCCTCTGGAACCATTATTTCATTAAAATTGCCACTAATGAAAACAGTACCCGCAAAACCAACCAAAAAACTTAATTCATGCCATGATAATAATCTCTTTGAAGCCAAGTTGCTAGCATAAAAAAGAATATGACGACAATAAGCATTATTATGAACAAAATCCATAGAAATCCATCTAGCACTCTTCGAAATAGAAATATTACTAAATAAAACAGTGTTCTAGAGAAGTAGTAAACCTCCTGAAGGCCCAATAGATAGGTGTCACGATCCAAAATCTCGAGCCGTGACCGGCGCTAGGGAATGGGAGTGGTAGCTCCGAATCCCGTAGCAAGCCTAAAAAAGAGTAAATTTTTTTTCTTCAATATAACGTATAATATAAATAAAACGATCTTTCATAAAACATTTTCATAAACTTGAAATATTTACAATACTTGTAACATCGTCCGAAGCGATGTACGATAAGTCAGGGTCTTATTATGCGATGTCACACATCAAGCATAGCCCGGTTTGCAAAATAAAGTAGACGGTTAAAAGCGCAGTTTAAAACTTTATTTACATATCAGAGTTTGGATAAAACATTAAAACCGTTCAACTAAGCCATATTTATAACTAGGACTTGGCATCTACTGCAGCACTATCGATCGACGTCTTCTTATTTACATACTTCCAAAATACGGACTTCTGAACAAGGATAGAAGTCTGTCACGTCAAAACATTTTACCTGAAAGGAAAGACTATTTGGGGGTCAGTCAACGCTGAGTGAGTGTATAATTTACAAGTGAGTATTATTTAAAACAAAATAATGCTATAAATATTTATTCATATGCATCCAAATATAAATTCCGAATGAAACTCTATACCCAGATAAATCATTCATATTCGAGAATCGTTGTAACCATAGTATATAACATCATATCATTTAATCCTTAGTGGTACGGTTCCGAGATAGTTCGACCGAGTTACCGCTACCACGTGGCATAGTCCCGAGATAGTTCAACCGAGTTACTCATGCCACTACTAAATACCAAGGTGTGAGTCCCGAGATAGTTCGACCGAGTTACTCACTAGATACGGGTCCCGAGATAGTTCGACCAAGTTACTCTCATATCCATCAAAAAAAAACATAATCCTTCTTCCGATTTCATATCTCTAATTATAAAGTGCTCAGATCAAAACTGGTGATCACACAGTTTCTATTGCCGCCCAATAGGAAAGCTTGTTCCATCGGACTTACATTGGTTTCAAAACAATGATGCATGTCATTTATAATAAACATTTTAATAATAAAACAATGCTATGCAATTTATATAAAAGTTTTATATTTAAAAGTAATGCACAGTTAATACGTCAAATGTAAACATATATAAACTCACCGCTTGCTACTCCTAAAACCTCGATCGATTAACTGCCGTCTAGCTTATGGTGTTCCTTGTCCGTTAGCTTCGTTCCTTGCCGGATCTAGATAAGATGTAAATTAACTTAAATAAGATTCTTACTCGATAGACTTTATAGACTTAAGGTAAAACGCAACTTAATTCGCTATAATTTAACCAAGTCTAATCTCAACGTAAAACTAACTAAGTAGACCTTTTTAAGGTCTCATAATTCTTAATTATTTCCGTTGAAATTTAGTTCAACTTCTATCTCCAATCTCACACAATCCTAAGTCCAAGATTTTATTGAATAGAAGTTTATAAAACTTCTAGCAACTTGACGTACTAATAAATAAAGTCTTAATTATCGATAAAATTATTAACAACTAAAACGTTCCAAGTTTTATCTCAACTATTCAAATAACTAACATTATGTTATATTCAATCATGTCGAACTCTTAATCGACATTTAACAAATCCATTTTTTTCTTTAGGCGTTACGATTGTTATCGTAACTTAAACTTCTATTTATAGCTTTTAACTTTTAAATAAATTTCATTTTTTTAACTAATTTCAAATATCATTTTAGCTAACTAATAACTAATCTTAACTTAATCTAAAAATGTATATTCATATATTTTTTTTCCATTTCTTAAACCCTTTTATAAATTATTTTCTATTAACTTCATTCATTGTTAATAACCCGTTAAACTTGCGCTTAATCGCACCAATCAAAAACTACACAAACGAGGACCGAAACACGTCGAATTTCCCTCTCCCCCAGCGTCCGGGGGTTGCAATTGCAGCCCTCAAAAGGCTGCCTCAGCTCTGCGACAGAATTCTGCCTGTAAGGGCTGCTCTTGGTGAGCAGCGTTTGCTGCTCACCGGAGCTATCTCCGGCCGCCAAAAATCCAGCCCGTCGAGCACCTAAGATCAGCCATCGTCCTATCCATTTCCTTGCTCAAATTCACCTCAAAATCAACTCTCAAACTCACCAAAATCACAAAGCAAACATCAATTACCATAACTGAATTCAATCACCAAAATTCATTAAATCGATCTTCAATTTTAACCAACTAAAGCTTAAATTGAAAGGGTTAATATGTTTACCTTTGACTAATGGATGATTTGCCTTCAAATTTTGTGAATTTTGGTGAGATTTGGATGAAGATGGGGTGAGGATGTGGGTTCGGCAATAATGGCTTCTAGGTGAGGGTTTGATGGCTTCTTGGAGGCTTAACAGAATGAATATGATGATCATCAAGTGGTCTTCTATAGTGGATCTCAAGTGGGCAAAAAGTTCAATTTAGTTCCTCTATGTTTTTTTTTACAATTTAGTCCAATTCCGTAACTTACGTCGCATCAAACTTTAATACGACTTTGGAATTTAACGAAACTTTCACGATATCTTTTTAATAAAATAATACGGACGATGACATTTAATTTATTAACTAAGGACTTATTTATTATTTTATTTTAAACTATCCTTAATTATTATTAGTCTCGCTAATAATCGCTCAAGCGAAATAATAATTTTCCGATCAAACTATTATTTCTCGATCAATTTATTCTCACCATAATTCTAAATTCCAATCTCTTCTTCGACCTTCTTAGATTAAATTTTTTAACTTAGACTTCGTGGTGCAATCTAATTCCTTTAAAATTTTACGGGTTATTACAATAGGACCCAATCAAAGCAAAATCCAACTTAGGCCATAAATCTCTAACAAGAAAAGCATCAACAATTTCCTTTTTAGACTCCACTAAATTGATAAAAGATAAATTGTGAGTAGAAACCATCTTTCGAATGAATTTTTATTTTCTAGTATTTAAAAGACCCCCTCTACGGTTCCATGAAACAAAAGTAAACGAAAAAGACATAAATAAATAAAAAAACTTGAGGCATGCGAATTCAGGTGTACTGCGCATTTCCAGACGACCTCATTAACAGCTCCCGAAGTGTGGCTGCCTTAGTTTCTTCTCTGAAAAATCCTAACTAAAACCCTATTCGCCAAGTTTTGCCCACTTCAGCCTCAACACTTGAAGTAAAACTATCCACTACAACATTAACGTTTTGCCTATTCATGTTAACAATGTTCGTATTGTATAACTCGTGCACCTCTTCAACTTGACTAGTTGAGCACGAATGAACGATGCTCAAATAATCAATCTTTTTCAGTGTTCGTTGAGCACCATTAACTTGCATCCCATTTGCCCTCTGATCTGAATTATTTTCTGTCAAATATAATTGCTGCTGAACTGACTGCATCCCCTCTAACCTGAGGTCATAATTATTAACCGCCAATAATAATTGTTGATGCTGAACTGTTTCTATATTACTATTCTCACCCCAAAAAGAAAGCGTCGGGCTTCTCCTATAAACTTGAAGCAAATGTTTAAGGCATTGTGGAGAAGCCCCATTATAAGCAACAATAGTTTGAGGTTGATGTTGATGGATTTGGGCGTTCAAACTTCCCGTTAGTGAGTTATTCTTCTCCTCATAACTCTACGAAACATAACTGTTATCAAACACTGAAGAAACATGCTTTTCCAAGCCTTAAGTATCTTTGTCATTAGAAATAAAAATCAATGGAGACTTGGAAACGTCCTCCATTAAAGGAAATTTCTTGACAAAACCCGATGCATACATAGAAGTCTCATCATCTAGCCCGTTAAAAAGCACAGGCAAAGCAGATTCAACTGCAAAAGTAGAAACAATTTTATCACTTAACTGTAACTCCCATGGATGATTGATAAAACGACATAGGAATATGATGATAGCTATGTGTTGCATCCCTAAATATATACAAGCTTATCCAGCTGTTAAGTAAACCAGCTAGTCGATATTTGGTAGCGGATCCTTTGGAGCAATCTTTTTTAGGTCTGTTTAGTCGACACACATCATATTCTCCCATTTTCTTTCTTCATAATCACAATATTGGTACCCCACTCGAGATAATGAACTTTCCTGATGAATCTAGCCTCTACCCCACTCGAGATAATGAACTTTCCTGATGGATCTAGCCTTTGGCGATTTATCCATTTCTTCTGCTATCATTCCCTTCTTTTCCGCCGAGAACTCTTTTTTTGGTTCATCGCTACTGCCTCTACATACACATTAAGCTCGTGTGTAATGGATTAAGGGTCTATCCCAGCAATTTCGAAAGCCGTAGAGGCAAACCTACCTTTGATTGCTGTTAGTTTTGCCTCAATATCTTCTCGCATCTTCATAGAGACGTTCACCCCCATATTCACATTTTTTCTTCAGTTAAGACGAATTGTTGCATTTTCCCTTCTGATTTGTTTTCTTTCTCTTCAAAATCATAGTCCATGAGTTCAACTATTGGCATCGCCTCGTGAAAGTCATCCACATGCAAGTCGTAGCATTCTTTAGTTATTACATAGTTGCCTCTTATTGCCACAATCCCATTATTGGTCGGGATTGTCATGGTTATATCTCTTATACTGGTCACCACTGTCAAATCATGGAGAAAAAGCCTACTCAAAATAGCATTGTATGATAATTCCATGTCCACTATGCTGAATAGTGTTACCATTTTCTTCCGCAACCTATGCTTGGGTCCAAACTTGAGAGTTAGCTCTACCACTCCTCGAGGATTGATTGGAGGACCTCCTAGATTCGAAAGTGGGATGGGGTCCTTTTGAAGCTTTACTGATGTTCCACCGAGTCAACAGTATGCTTTGCCTGTCAGCAAGTTTAATACACTTCCTTCATCAATTAGTACACTTTCGATGTTTTAGTTTTCAATCATTATTTTGATCACCAAAGCATCGTTATGTGGGCTTTGGACATGCTTGAAGTCTTCGGCTTCAAATATTACTGCCAACATGAGTGATTCCCTAATGTTAATAATTTATATTCTCTATCTTTTTCTAGTGTAGAAACTGCTAGAATATGTGCTATTAATCATGTGGATCATTACCATCATCTTCCTTGGTCTTTCTTCTTATTTTTTTATCGGACCTGGGTCTATCCTCCCTATGTCTTTTCTCTCCTCGGTGATCGCTACTTTCGCTGCTGCTCTTCCTTGCCACGAATTTCTTGAGTTCTCCTGACTATTATTTTTTCAATATATATCTTAAGGTATTGGTATCATGCCAACATTCATCATGGAATTTGCAACTTCGTATTGGGATGCTTTCATTTTGAGAGGTCAGTTAACGTTTTAGGGTTTTCTTTTATCCATATCATGTCTTTTTTCCTGTTTATGGTGAGAGGTGTGTGATTTCTCTCACTTGTTTTGTTGTCATATTTGTGATACAGCTAGTAACTCTAGTTGTCTTCCTGTCGGTGGTTCCTTTTATTGTTTTAAGATTTCTACTTCTCTTTTAGCTTGTCCTGTTTTGATTCCTTGGCTTTTGCTTCTTTGCTTTGGATATCCCTTCACCATTCATTTAACTTAAAATACTTATAGAAGATGCTAATGAGGTTTGAGAAATTTGTTGGTTTATTTATCAGTAGCTTGTCAACCAATTTGCCGAATCTCGTGCCTTCTTTGAGGCTTCGGTGGCCATGCCTATATTAAAATTGTCAATTTTCATGACCTTTCTGTTAAATCTCTCCATATAGTTTGGAGGGTTTCCCCCTTCTCTTGTTACAAACTTTAAGAATATTCTTCATAGTCTTAGCCGGTATATTAGCCAGGTACCTGCTCGAAAACTTGTTAGAGAGCATAGTATAATTTTTATTGGGCCAGGGTTTTAACATGTTAAACAATCTGTATAAAGTGCTTGTAAGGGTTGTTGGGAATACTCGACACATGATAGCATCAATCACGTTGAACAGTCCCATTGTCGCATAGAATTTTGCAATGTGGGCACTAGGATCACCTTCTCTATTAAATCTAGGTATGGTTGACAATTTCATGTTGGTGCGTATCTTCTCCTACATGATTTTTGCAGATAAGGGCTAAACCCTTCAACTTCAATCCCTTGATATCCACCTTTTTTTCCTTTACTTTTTTCGAAGCACGGGCAATTTTTTCTTCAAGATCCTCCTCAACTACGTAAATAGTTTTACACCTTCAGGGAGACTTAGAGGATTCTCCTTCTTCCTTTTGTTCTCTCAAAGATTTCTTTTATCCATAATGTCTGGTCTGTTTGGATTTGGCTAGAAGTACTCTGCATGTCCACCTACTTCTTTCTAGGGCTTCCTCTTTATCAAGTTTCTCTTCACACATGTTATTAACATTGTTTCCTTGGTTCGTCTAGTTTGTTCTTTCATTCCTCCGTTCACCGACATATTCTTTTGTTGGTGCTTCCATGTTTTGTCGATGGCGATTCTAGGGTTGAGTCATATAATATTCCCTCTGAACATTGGCGTCCTACACATGAGCTTTGGTAGCGTCTCTAGCATCTTGATCCATTTGATCCAGATTGTTTTGGAATTGTTCTATCATCTTCGTCAAATCTTAATACTAGAACCATACAATGGTGGAAGACGATCGGGTTTGTTTATTTAACATGTCTAGTATGATAGTTAGGAATAGCATCATTAAAATTCAATGGTTTTTCCTGATTCACCGTTTTTTGACTCAGTCCTTCTTGAAGTTGAGGCCCCTATGCCGGTGGCTAGTCCATGTAGTGGAGTAAGGCCAGTGTCTTTGGGATCCACCGATTGGTTGTTCTTTGGATCAGATCCGTTAGAGTTCATCCTTCGATAGAATTTGTTTGGTTCGTAGAAAGCTTCTTAAATTCAAAGTTATTTCAACTTTCCTAAAGACGTCGTCAATTGATGAAGTATACCTTTTTAACGGGTTGACCTACAAAATAAAGGTTGTACTGTTAATTAGATTATGGTTGTCTGATGAGCACTTTGATGATTAAGTTAGTGATTGACCATTGATAATAGCTTAAGAGTTTATAGAGTAATCGTAATAATGTATTGATTGGCAATACCTTGATCCCTTATATAGTAGTAAGGTTAGAGCATTCTAGTAGTATCCAAATAGGATTATGATTCCTATCCATAGTAGATGTAGTTTGACTAGGATTCTCTATTCATCTTCATGATGGATTTAAAGTTCTCTAGACGATTCAAGAACCTTATAGGTTTATGGGTTGTATTTAGACAAAGGATCTATATTTGGCTAAGATAAGATCTTATCTGAATTATACAAATCATTCATAGTGATGTTTTTCTAAACCCTAAAAAGTTCAGTATTGATAGAAAATTCTAAATTGTTAATCTGATCATTAAATTGATCTCCTACACTTGATAGGGTTCGGTATGCGACTAATGGGTTCGGTTTCCATCAAATAGTTTAAGTGAGTTAGCCTAGGCAATGTAATTTCACATCTAAATGATAATTCATGCTTAAGATTTTAATATCTTAAAGTAAACGATGTGTCTATTCTCACAAGTATAGGTTTAATGATATTAAAAATTTAAATTAGGGATAAATTTTAACCTAGTTAAAGTTGAGAATCAACTATACAAACGTACAAAAGATCAGGATCTTAGTTTAGATGTTGTCGAACTATAGATCATTAAAGCTTAACTATTAATTTTTTTTTTGAACTTTAACAAAATTTACATTAAATCATATATTTTAAACTTCTACAATATCATGCACGACCTTTTCATTTTTTATAATGTCATATATATATGATTTTTTATTTTTTTTATAATTTCATACCTAATGTTTTACTCCCTCCGTCCCGTAAAGATAGAAAAAGCACCCATTTCACAAGAATTAAGAAAGTAGTTATTAATAGGTAATTTGTGACAATTTGTCTATATTGTCCTTTCTAATTACTTAGTCATGTACACTACCCAAAGCCACTTTACTAATCATATCACTTACAACTCATTTATTTATCTTTCCAAGAATATACATTTAATATTTTATGATAAGCATGTAGGGATATTTTGATAATTTTTGGCTTAACTAACTCCACTTTTTTTTTATTTTTATGGGACAAAAAAAGGTGGTACTTTTTTTATTTTTACGGGACGGAGGGAGTAATATTTTACAATTTCATACATGATCTTTTATATTTTTACAGTTTCATACGATCAGGTCATCTGATAAGAAAAAACTAGGGGGCCGTTGGTTCGCCACAAAAAGGGGGAAATGAGAATAGAAATGAGAATGATTCCCATTGTTTTTGTTTGTTTTGTCAAATTATAGTAGGGAATGGGAATGTGATTACCCCTTCAATGGGAATCACCCATTCCCCCCTACCCCATGAGAATGAACTTCTGGAAATGGGAATCAAAATTTAACAAAATATTTTAATAATAAATAATAAATATATAATTATTAAAAAAACTATTTTTAAATATTTATTTTAAAAAACATACATAAAATAATAAAAAAAAACCTTTTTAATATTTTTTAAAAAAATATTTTTTTTTATTTTGTTAAAATATTTTTTTTAAATATTTTTTTTACTTTTTTAGAAAAAAATTTAAAATTTTTTTCAAAATTTTTTTTTAAATTTTTTTAAAATATTTTTTTAATTTTTCTAAAATATGTTTTTGATTTTTTTTAATTTTTTTTTAAAAAAAAATTATATAAAAAAATATTTAGAAAAATAAAAAAAAGTATTTTTAATAAATAATAAATTATTATTTTTATTAAACTATACTCATTCCCATTCCCATTCTAATTTTGAATCAAACAAAAAATGAAAACAATCATTACCAATCCCATTCTCATTCCTTCTCATTCCGATTTTCATTTCCAACATTGAACCAAACGGCCTCTAGGTGTATATAATATGTATAGATTGGTCATATTAGATTCAAATGACCGGATTGTGTGAAATTGCAGAGAAAATAAAAGGTCATACTTGACATTAGAAACATTAAAAGAATATTAATTAACTTGTACTAAATATCAAACACTTTTTAGTAGTTAAATTCAGTATTAAATAATGAAAAACATATGGGTCATAAAGAGACCATGCCAACCTTCTACTTCCTGTCAGATACAAACATGCTACTGCATTACCTTCTCTATTCAACACGTGGTTTTATTAAATTTATTTGTTTGAAAAGTATGTTTTTATAAACAAAATAAATAAATAATTAATTATAATAATAAACAAATCGATAGATTAATGGGTCACTCTACAAACAGGCAAGCTAACTATGAAGCTAAAATTATTTGCAAGAATAAAATTACATTTGTGACCAATTAATAAAAGACTTGGTGTGATGTAATTGTAGAAATTGGTTTTATGAGAGCAAGATTTTTAATATAATTTTTATTTAAACCTATGTAAACTTTCTTTTGTAATTATACTAGTGTAGTTTTATGTGTTTCACACATGACTTGTAAAGTGATTTATCACATTTTATTACTTGTTAATTATTTATTATTAAATAAAAAATAATTTAAAAATAAATCAACTATAACAATTTATGTTTTGATATAGTCATTCACTATAAAAAATTATGATTTAAATTATAAAATATGAATGTTAAAAATAACAAATAAAAATATTAATCAAGGTAATTATGTTTATTTTAAATGATAATTATTTATTTAGTTATAAACTATATTCAAATACCAAATAATAATTAAAATTACTGTTAATTAAGAATTATTTATCTTTTTTTAAATGATTATAGTTTATTTTTTTAATAAATACGTAAATTTATAATTATGTGTAGTATAAATAGAAAAAAAAAACAAATAATAAATAGTTATAGCAGCCTTATCATGTGATTAAAATAATAGTTTATTTCAGATTCTTTTCTTGTCAAAGAATAACTTCTATCGACGTTAATAAAAATTATAGATGTCACGACCCAATTTTAAATATCGTGAGCAGCGTTAGGGTATGGATATGGTAATACCGAAACCCGTAGCTAGTCTCGCGGATAAACATACAGACATATAAAACCTGCAAAAGACCAATATTCGGGGACAATCGAAACTCCAACATAAATCTAGCAGTTTATATAAACAATTATATAACCAAATACTCAGTTCAAATCCGAGAATCCAAGAGTAAACCAATTATATAAATAAACTGAATTCAAATATAACATGCCAATCAACATAATAAAATAGTCGGATCAATCCAACAAATTAAAATATAGACAAATAGTAAAATAAACTAGTTCAACTACGGTCTAAGAGTTTAAAACAGTTTGACTGGTTTTATTGAAATCAAATAAACCTCTGAAGAATGCAAGAAGTCGGCCGGGGATCAACCAAAAAATCTCAAAATCATAAACTTGGAAAATGGGAAAAACAACAGGGTCAGATATACTGAGATGAGTTCATAATATTTATTTACATTTATTACGTTAAAATCTTTAAAACCATAAAACCCTTTTATGCTAATGTATATATAGTATTATGGAAACAGTATTGAAATGAAACCCAAAGTATACCCCAAAGTAAACGGAAAATTCTTGTCAATCCCAAAGTAAGGCAGACATCTTGTCAGCCAAATCCAAAATACTTACCGGTGCACACAGTCTCGATAATACCTCTCGAGTAGCTAGTTCCAATACAGTTTCATAATCATTCAAAATAGTTCAAAAAAAATTATATACTAAAATATATAAGTTACTTAATAAAGTGGTAAATAACACTACAAACTTACAGCTTGCTAAACCACGCGATAAGCAAACTAACCCTGCGCGGACTCCGAAGCACAAGCAGACGACGAGTCTAAAAACAAGGCACAAGTTAAACTCCAT
This sequence comes from Mercurialis annua, assembly GCF_937616625.2. Classification (NCBI taxonomy): domain Eukaryota; kingdom Viridiplantae; phylum Streptophyta; class Magnoliopsida; order Malpighiales; family Euphorbiaceae; genus Mercurialis; species Mercurialis annua. The sequence goes on along the minus strand of NC_065574.1, from coordinate 46,448,465 downwards.
ACAACCCCTAACTCTAAGAATATTAGACACCACATAGGGCTAGTATCTCAAACTACAATCCAAAGTACAAGCTAAAATAAATGTCACAGAATAACATTCATACATACTGAAATCAAAACAAACAATAGTCAGACCAATCCGACAACAACCAGAATAATAATAAACACTTCTAGTTTACTACTGCGGTCTAAGAATAAAATAGTTTGACAATTTTATTTAAAATAAACAGAACCTCCGAGGAAAGTAAAGAAACGGAGATCAGCTGACTCTCTCAAAATCATAATCCTAGAAAAATTGGAAAAACAACGGGGTCAGATATACCGAAATGAGTTCATACCACTATTTACATTTATTAAGTGGAAAACTTTTAAAACTGTTTAAAACATTTTAAATAAACATTACGAGTAATAGTTGGAATCTTAATCCACAATATTTTAAAATATACTCAATCCAATAGGCCTAGTTCCGAGAGCTGAGCTACACTGAGTTACCACCGACCGCACTTAATCCATATCCAGAGTCCCGAGAGAGCTACACCGAGTTACTCTACCTAGTCCCGAGAGCTATGCTCACACCGAATAACCACAATTCACAATATTCCTTACCCAGATCATTGCCGTTGCGCACACAGTCGAAATGAAGCCCATTAGGTAGCATGTTCCAACTAAGAGCCATAATGGAAAAATAGTTCGCAATTGTACGTGTACAATATATAGATATTAAAATAATAATTTACTTAATAAAGCGGTAAATAGTAAGTACAAACTCACTGCTTGCTAATACACGTGATAACCTGGCAAGCAAAATAATCCTGGTTCGTCTCCGAAACACGAACGGTCGACGAGATAAATAATTATTAAAATGGACGCTAACTCTAAAGAGTACTAGACACCACAAAGGACTAGCACAAATAACATATCAAGGTAAACCAATCTAGAGAAAACATAATACCCAAATAAATTATAATGCCTAAATAATATAAGTTTATTGAGTTCTCGCTTTAAAATCCGTTTCAGAATATATCATTTAAATAATATTTAAATAAATGAAATCAATTTCCAAATAGTAGGTTAGGCGAGTTACCGATAACTACCAAGCTACCTCATATGTCGGGCGACCCAAGTCTAACCCGGCCCAAATCTTAAATCAAATTATAAATCATAGTTTATAATTATAAAACAATTTGATAACATAATAATTCTATTTAAAACAGAACTCAATATCTTCGATTTCAATTAACCCAAGTTACAAACCAAAACTTAACTAAATTTAGTTTAAAACGTTTACAGTCAAAAAGTAATTATGTGATTAAAGATTATAAAATAAACATCGTATTCAAATTATAATCATTAAAAACCAATTCGATTGATATTAAAAACCCTCATGATTTGAAAAGGTTCAAAATGACCACTAATGTTTTTAAATGACTCCTTTAGGCCATTAACGTTTTTTTTAAAAAGTCATATATGCCCCTAAAAATGTTCAGTGTGAGGGTATAAAGGAGTATATTTAAGAATGTTAATGGATATTTGCACATTTCTGAATCATAATAGAATTAGTGATTCTTTGCATAAACATTAGGAGCATATATGACATTTATCCCAAAAAAAATATAAATTTTGATGTGATTATAATTATCAATTACAATATTATAATTAGCTTAGATAAATATGTTCATCAAATTTAGCATATAATATAGCAATATAATAAAGATGGATTGGGGTTCTCTCAAGTTCATTTTGAACTTGAGATAGTCATATTCACAATTTACACCGTTTATTAAAAAATGAACGGTATAGATTAAAAAGATACAATTTTAATCAAATTAATTTACACTGTTCATTTTTCAATGAACGATGTAAATCGTGAACATAATCCCCTCAAGTTTGAATTCCAACCCAATAAAGACGTATGTACCATTTTAAATACTAAATTTTAGTATTATCATTTTGATTTAGTAGTGCAATAAGAATGCTAAAACTGTGGGGTTGTCATGTTTATACATAGAAAGATCGAAGTTGGCTTTGTCTATGAAAGCAAACATACACTAAATCTGTTTGTTCCATTAGAATGATTTTGTACACGAATTCAAATTGATTTATGAGTTGATTATACAGTTGTCAATAGAAAATGATCAAAGTTTTATCCTAGAAACTTTTTTCATTTTAATTACGTAAACGTTTAGTTTACAATAATTCCGAATTTGAAACAAGAATAGTCTTGCTTTGTATACCTTACGAACTTAGATTAGGTAAATATATGATGTATTGAAAATTTATTTTTTTATAAAATAATATTATAAAAAGTGTAAAATTAATGTTTTCAAATAATTTATATTTGTATACCTATATTTTATATTATAAAAACTCAATTAAATATATTTTATAATTACTAATCTTTTTGTAGTATATTTTTCCAACTTGATAAATAATTTTTTTTAATTTTAATATCACAATAAATATAACAATATTATGGCCTATATAAAAATATTTTAAATTTTATTAATTTATTAAATAATATAATTATTATTTATCAAACATGAAACACAATTAATTTTTTAAAATTAAATTAATTATAAAAATTAGTAATTTATTAAATGTTAAATAAGAGAGAGTAAGGTGTCCTTTATTCTTTGATTGTCATAGAATCTTAAAATATTATACTCCAAAGGCAATTAAGATATGAAATGGTAGGCGTCGAACTTCGACTTGTAGAGGATATTTTCAGCAATAGCTTATATATTCGTATATTTGTACAACGGCAAGCTAGCTAGAGAAGTTTGTGACTAAAAAACAAATTTGAATGAATTTTTAATTTATTTATTTCATATATATATTGTTATTTTTAAATTATAGAGTTCTATTTTATAAAATTGTTTTATTATATATTGGGTTTAACCGTAGGAGCGGACTTAGAAAGAGTTCATGGTCGGAAGTTGTATCCCATTATTTTAAGGCTAAATGTATGTATTGGACTCTCACGTTTAGTTCGGTTTTGAATTTGGACCCATAGGCTAAACGTTAGGGGATTATTTGACCCTTTTCCCTTTTTAAACAATAATTTTGTAAATAAAAGTTAAAATAGAGTTAAAAGTGTAAATATTTTCAAATATGGGTGAAAATTTACAATAATTTTATAAATAAGTTTAAAAAATAATAAATAGGGTACTTTTTTCATAAAGTAACTGATGGAGTCTGCCTTCTGAACCGGTGAGTAAGACCTGCAAAACAAGGTAAAAGCCAACCGGACGGTGGTTGTCCGATTAACTCTCCGATGCTAAAGCCAGTTTAGAGCTTTGAGCAGCGTTTTGTGTATATGAATGTAATTGTGATTCTAGGCATACCTCGAACTCCTTTTATAGTAGTCGAATATACCTAGTAGAGTCGTATTAGGCAGGTGAATCCTACTTTGTAGGGATTCGGCAATATCGTAGGGATTCTCCTGATTTGTCGTGATCTACCTTAATCTGATAAGAGTCCTATTTAGGAACGTCTTCCTAAATAGTCTTATCTTCCTAAAGTAGAGCTTATCCTTCCATATATAGTGTTTGTGTCCGAATAGGACAATACTTCCATTCTTAGTTGATTACCCAAATCCCGGACCTAACGCGCTTTGGGCGGATCATGTGGGATTCGGTCTTTATTGGCATATCTCCGAATCTCTAAGGATTCGGTCTTTATTAGCATATCACCGAATCTTAAGGGATTCGGCGTATCCTTCATATCTTCGGATCTTCAGGGGGAGTCCGGTATCACCTGAGAGTGGATCTCCTGTGACTCGGCTCCATTATATTTACTATAGGATTCGGTATCCATCAATAACTAATAATAATATATATTTTAAAAAAAGGCTAATGTTATAAAAATGCATAAATTATACATGTTTTCTCAATTTAATCACGAATTTTAAAATGTCTCAATTGTATGCATGAACTTTTAATTTTTTTCTCAATTCGATACACGATGTCATAATATGATGATGTGGCTGCCAAAAATGATGTCCACGTTAATAAAATTACACAAATGAATGAGTGCCACGTCATCATATGCATCAAATTGAGAAAAAAATAAAAGTTTATGCATACAATTGAGACGTTTTAAAGTTCGTGATTAAGTTGAGAAAACATGTATAGTTTATGAATTTATTTAACATTACCCCTTAAAACAATTATGATTAAATAAAGGCAGAAGGTACAAAAAAAGCCCTCGAATTTTTGTCAAAAGTACAGATCAGCCATTTTACTTTATTTGGGCACAATTAATTCCCCTTAAACCCTTATTAAAATTATTTTTGAACTTTTTTCCTATATGATTATGAGAGACATGTCAGCCATTAACGAGTGTTTCTAATGATGTTGGATGAAAGGGATTATTTGTTATATTTGACAACAAAGAGGGCTTAATTATACCCCAAAAAAGTAAAAGGGCTGATTTGTACTTTTGTAAAAACTACGAGGATTTTTTGTACCTTTTGCATTTAAATAAAATATACAAAATTTCTCACATTCTACTATTACATATAATTCAAATATATACATAATTTGAAATTAATTTTTTTAAAATAATTATTTTAAATATAAACAAATAATATGCATTTTAACAATCATTAATGTTACCACATCAAATTAATGAAAAAATTTATTGAACTAACTGAACATGCAGATATAAAAAGAATTCAAGTACAAATTGCGGGATGTTTGCTTTTGCCACTTTCAGCGTCGCTTTGGCTTCCTCCGCTTGCACTGTCTTTTTTTTAATGGGAAACTTTCACATTAAAGATTAAAGATTTTAGATCTTAAATCCAGTAACAAATTTCATATTTTAAAAAAAGAATTATAACTTTAAATTTGTTGGCAGGGTTCCTGGAAGTGTTTTCGGTAAAGGCCACTAGCTCAAGAAGCTATCGCCAACATTCATGCCAAGACTATGCTGGTGGTTTTAGAAGGTGGAAACTAACAATGAATCGTGATAGACATTAAAAAAAATTAGAGCATGGTTGATATGAAAAAAGAGAGAAATAAAGAGAGAGAAAATGAATAAAAAGAGAGATATTATTATTTAATCTATTTTAAAATAATTTAAATAATGTGGCATAAATTAAATCAAAAAAATAAATAGGACTCTTTAAATAGCACTTTAAATGGTTGATATATCATTAAATAGTTTACTAAATCACATACTACATGTAGCCATCTTTATTCGGACAAGTAGAAAAGTGATAAAAGACTAAAGTGTTCGATGATAATATTCAAAGATACCCGTCCGAGTGACGAGCTAATGATCGCATGTTAGAATTCAAGCGGATTAGGTCAACGCGCAGCGGCAAACTTGAAGGGTTGAAGCATAATTTGCCGCAAATAGCATATAAAAATCCAAAGGGGTTATGATAAAAGTTTGAGAAATTGGACTAATTACAATGTCTTAAAAATTTATGGGCCATTTTGTAGGTTTGACGGACTAAATTATCCAAAACCAAACCTTAGTGGCTATGAAGGGCCTTTATGACACTTTCAGGGACCAAAACAACTTTTTTGCTGCCTTTTCATGACATGTACTTATGAATACGAATTAATTAAATAAATTACCTCATATAGAGTATTAACTTAATCTTAACACCTAACCCTAACCCTAACCTTTGTCCTAACCACTATAAATAGTACTCCCTCCGTCTCACAAAGATAGGCCGTTTGGACAAATACGAGAATTAAGAAAAAAGTAGTTAGATTAGTTAAAATTAGTTTATTTGTGTATTTTTCCATTTTTAGCCTTTAATATTTTTTTAAATTAATAAATAATGTATTGATGACTAATTTTTGTATTGGTGTATTTTGCATTGGTATTAAAAAATGACATTTACTCCATATTGGAACATGGAGCAATTAATTAAGTTGAAGATAACAATGTACATTTATTAGGGGTAAGTAAGACTTTTAGGTTTAAAATTATTAACCAAAAATAGAAGGTGGCCTATAATTTGGGACGCCCAAAATAGAAAGGTGGCCTATCTTTGTGGGACGGAAGGAGTACTATATAAACCGTAAAAGGAGGATGGCACACATAATTAACATATTGGCACATAATTAATCAAACAAATTCTAAGTAACAAAAGAAACCTTAATTTGGCATGACATAGCCAAATATTCTAGCCATCAAATCACCCAAATTCAACCACTTATAATAATCAAATCAAGTTTTTATACTTCAATCAATCAAGAACACGCAGCTGCACTTCGATATAGAACTAGATTCCACATCTAGATCACTATTAAACGATCCCAGAATTCAAAACGGTATATCTGAGGACCCAATTTCAGTTCCATCACATGAAACTGTCTTTATATGCATATTGTTTAATTTCGAATCAATAGGAAGCATGATTAGTGATTTTCATATTTTTCCATGAACCGCATAAGAGTCGTATTTTCCATATTTTCCCGGTTTTGCATTTTAGATTGATATTTAGGATGTTTTTATTGTCATTAAACATGCTATTTTGATTATTTTTGAATTCCAGCAAGTTAATTGTGTGTTTTTATTGTTATTGTCACATTTTTTTGATAAAATCTGAACCCGAGCGTTCGCTGCCCATCTGGCGCTGCCACAGGTGTGGAATGTCATTTTCGCCACTTCGTGTGGCACAACTGCCACTTCATCTGGCACCGTAGTGCTCTTGTCCTCAGGGCTCATCCGAGTTTGGAATCGCTTCCCGTTTAAACTACTAGCCAAATAATTAGTTATAGGATTATTTTATGTAATTATCTGGTCCAGTTCTAGTCAGCATCCTTTTGCCACATCAACAACAGTTTCCCTTGCAATGTCATCATAGGATTCGAAGTCCATCCGCCAGCCCAACAACTTCTAGAGCAGTTTCCAACTTCATTCGAATCCGAAATCGACTCTAGTTTGAACTAGAGTACTTATGTCGACCAGTGGAATGACTTTCGCGTTTTGAACAAATCCTAAATCTAGTTGTAATAACAAACAAGCTCAAAACACTCCAGAAAAAGGTTTAAATATATTAATAATAATAAACCTTGTATGTATATCACCTGCAATTGGGTAATGTTTATAATGTTATCGCTTTGAATATATGTCCAAATCCATCATTTAGTAGGTTTAGTAAGATAATCATGTTAACTCATTTCAAACTAATCAAATCACATATAAATTCTAGGATTACCATGAAAATAATAATTAGTGGTGGTATAGGCATTCAAGATGTTAATTGATAAAGTCAATCTCACATGTACATCCGGTTTAGAATTTATGCATGCAAATGGATAAATCTACTCATGTTTGTTACATGTTAGAAATCCTACGATTAGATGCTTGTTTAGAAGTATTTGCTACCTGTTCACCATGTCAGTACAAATCGAATCATATGCACGTCTCAAATATAATGCATATTTACTTTTCTGTATTTACTTCCCAGCCCTTTATTTTCCAGCCATTTACTTTTCCATCCGTTTACTTTTCAGTAAGCTGTTATTTTTTTTGACAATCGAATAATCTTTCATTAATAATAATGTGCAGTTACAGGTGTAAAAATTTAGAAAGGGTATAACGTTTTTAATGACCTGACATGGAATAAGATGTAGACCTTGATTCGCAGATCGCCTTACAAAATAAAATTAAAATTGCATAACTGCTCTACCACAATAAGATCCAATCCTTCTCTGTCTAATAGAAAACTCACAAACTCTTCATAAAAAAACAAACAAATTTTCCATAAGAAAGAACAGCAAAACTTTCGTAAAGAAAGACAACCGCTGTAAAATAGTTATAAAACCCTTCGCGCTTCCGTTCGTCTACTTCCGATGAGTTTCTCGTCTCTTCCGATCGCTTTTCCGTTCGTCTCTTCCGTTCACACTTTTCCGTTCGGCTCTTCCGTTCGCGCTATAGATTTCTCGACATTGTTTTTATATTTTTTGTAGTTTTTAGGTTTTTTGTAATGATTTAAACATTTTGTAAATAAATAATTATAAATCTATGATTTTTTTGTTTATAAAATTGTTTTATTATTCATATAATTATTTTGTCTTTCTCTTATTTATAGATTTGTTTATTTATTTTAATGTTATTGATTTTATAAAGAACAAATTGATTTATGGTGTATTTGCAGTGTTTTTATAACGTATTTACGTTATAATGTATTTTTGTTGTATTTACAGTGTATTTCTGGTGTTTTTTGGTATATCTATATTTTTTTGGTGTATTTCTATCCTTTTTTTAGTATTTCTATGGTACATTTGCAGTGTTTATGGTGTATTTGCAGTATTTTTATGGGAATACATTATAAAATCACTACAAAAATGCTATAAATACACTATTATTACACTATTATTACACTATAAAAACACCATAATTACACTAAAAAAACACAATAGATATACTATAATACACCATAGTTACACTAAAGAATACCAAAAAAATAAAAATAAAATACCAAAAGAAAAAATTTATAAAAAAGAGAATAAATCATTAAAAAGTGAAAAAAGGTATTTCTGAAATTTAAAAAAAAGAAAGTATTTTTTGTAAAAAAAAGTTAAAAAAATAAAGACAAAAAAACAATGTGAAGTTGTAAATAAAATAGAAAATAGTGTAGTGTAGGAAATTTCCTCAAATATCAATCAAGGCTAAGCTCATGATTAAAAAAAAATAGTATAAACTTGACATTTAGAATCAGTTTATCCCATATTTCTAAAATGTTTAACAATTTTCCCCACTTCATGATATTAAGGCTAAACTCATACGAAGAGTAAAACGAGATAAAATATCAAATCTAAAATGTCTTTTTTAAAGTCATAAATTTAATTTCAATTGATCTTTCATGCCAAATTCAGGCACCAAAATAAACTTTTGTCCAATGAAAACTACCCCTCCATTTGATAAATTTATTTACCACCAAAGGGCCGTTTTATAAGTACTATCCTCAAAAATTTCAAAACCTATCCCTCTCCTATATTATAGTAACCATAAAGAAGGAAGCCATAGCCAAATGTAAAGAGCTAATTACCGCCAAAAACATCAATCCATCAAAAATGTACAGAAACGGCGTAAATTGTCAATTATCTGCCAAACAAAACCAAATTATCTGACCACCCTTTCTATATTTATTCAAATAGAGACACTTACCCTCTTATTCTCTCTGTCAAACAAGGGGCATTTATGCAAATACTTCCAACACTTATGTACCTTTCTGTACACAAAAACACATAAAATATAATACAAACACTGTCTCTCATTTCATCACCTTCATCATCATCATCATCTGTGTATATAATTGTCACAAAGTTTTAATCTTTCTTGATTAACAAGCTTTTTTAAAACTACCCTTAAAAGAATTAAGATTTTTTAAGACTGCCCTTTGAAAGAATTGAGATTTTTGGAGTGATGGGTGGATTAAAGGAGAGATTTTGTGGGTTTGTTAATAATAGATGGCTGGTTTTTGTGGCTGCAATGTGGATACAATCTTGTGCAGGGATTGGGTATTTATTTGGGAGTATTTCACCTGTAATTAAGAGTTCTTTGAACTATAATCAAAGGCAGCTGGCTAGTTTAGGTGTTGCTAAGGATCTTGGGGATAGTGTTGGATTCTTGGCTGGGAGTTTGTCTGAATTCTTGCCTTTGTGGGGTGCTTTATTGGTTGGTGCTTTGCAGAATCTTGTTGGGTATGGTTGGGTTTGGCTTATTGTTACTGGTAGAGCTACTGTTTTGCCTTTGTGGGCTGTGAGTATTTTCTTTTTATCTTTAATCTTTTGATTCTTGTTGTGGTTTGTTTTGGTTTGATCATTTGGTTGGTTTAATCATTGGATTCAGTGACTTGCTTGAGTTTGATTTACTTTTTTGTTAGAGTTTTTTGTTCTGCTTTGTGCTCACCACACTGAAATTTTATGGGATTTGGTTAGATCAATAGGCTTATTGAAAAAGAAAACTAGAAGTGTTTTTACATATTTGGTTAATCTTACTTGCTTAATTTTCTTGAATTGTTGAATAGAAACAGTTAATTGTTTTCATCTACAATAGTTGTTACTACAGTAATTTGGAATTGTTGTTTAAACAGAGCAATTCGTTTATGCCTCGTGCTTTTGGAAACAAATTATCCAATTAACTCATGTTGGATGACTAAATATCTTGGTGATGAGTTATAATCTATAACTGATACTAACCTTTTATAGAAAAGATATGATGTGTGGTGTTTTCTTTTCCGTTCTTTCTTTTCTAGAAGAATTTTGCATGTTTTCGTACACAGAATAGGTTCTAAAACAAGTTTCTATTCCGAATCGTAAAATATGAGTCTTTTCTTTGTATGTAAAGTGTGCAGATGATAATGCGCTTCTTTCGATGTATTGGAAAACCTATTTCGATAAAAACTACTGAACTTCTGATATGGCAACAGAATCAACAAGAAGAATTTCAATTGTATTTGAACAAAAATGGCTATGCTATGTTGCACAGAAATTTTTTGCGTGTTTTACGTTTTGGTGTTCCGTTTTTTGTGTCTAGAAACGCTTTTAAAGCATAGTTGTTTGTTGTTAACATTTTCTGCTTTAGCATTTCTGTTTCCGTGCTACATAGTGGCTATGTGATAAGATTTAACTTTCTAAAATATGATTCACCTTGTTTTAGTCGCGGAAATACTTCCTGCATTCTTGTCTACTCTAATTTTTATCAATATGAACCATGTCTTTCAACCTTATATCATATCTTACCTTTGCCACATGGTTAATATGTACTTATTATGCAGATGTGCATTCTTATATTTGTGGGAAACAATGGTGAAACCTACTTCAATACAGCTGCTCTGGTTTCTTGTGTACAAAATTTTCCAAAAAGCCGGGGTCCTGTAGTGGGAATTCTCAAAGGGTTTGCTGGTTTAAGTGGTGCAATTTTGACCCAAATATATACAGTGATTCATTCTCCTGATCATGCATCTCTTATATTTATGGTTGCGGTAGGGCCGTTCATGGTAGTCATCGGTCTAATGTTCATTATAAGACCTGTTGGAGGTCATAGACAGATTAGACAGTCCGACTATTCAAGTTTTACTTTTATATACAGTATATGCCTTCTATTAGCTGCTTATCTGATGGGGGTAATGCTTCTCGAAGATCTTGGTGACGTTAACCACACTATGATCGTTATCTTTACAGTTGGTTTATTTGTTCTCCTCATACTTCCAATTGTAATTCCTATTTCGTTGAGCTTTTTCCGAGATTCTATAGACCCAGCAGAAGAGACTCTACTGTCTCCGACCGAGAAACAAGAAGTTGGAAGATCTGGTACTGATACTCCCGAGGTCATAATGAGTGAGATGGAAGATGAGAAGCCGAACGAAGTAGACTTACTTCCAGCATCAGAGAGGCATAAACGAATTGCTCAGTTGCAGGCAAAATTATTCCAAGCAGCAGCAGAAGGAGCGGTGAGGATCAAAAGGAGAAGAGGTCCGCATAGAGGTGAGGATTTCACCTTGACGCAGGCATTGATCAAAGCAGATTTTTGGCTTATCTTTGTCTCACTTCTATTGGGTTCTGGATCTGGATTGACCGTCATTGATAATCTCGGTCAAATGAGTCAGTCTTTAGGATATGACAATACGCATATATTTGTTTCTATGATCAGCATTTGGAACTTTCTTGGCCGTGTTGGTGGCGGTTATTTCTCCGAGATCATTGTGAGGTAAATATCATTTTTGTTACTATGTAGATGCTGAATCACTCTTGAGATGATTGAACAATAGTTTTGACATATAGTTTTGATATTATACAGGGACTATGCTTACCCAAGACCAGTAGCAATGGCTCTTGCGCAATTTATAATGGCAATCGGGCATGTATTCTTTGCTTTTGGCTGGCCTGGTGCCATGTACATTGGTACGTTACTGATTGGCCTCGGCTATGGTGCTCACTGGGCGATTGTACCAGCTGCTGCATCTGAATTGTTTGGACTGAAAAAATTTGGGGCTCTCTACAATTTCCTGACTCTAGCAAATCCTGCTGGTTCACTCGTCTTCTCCGGTCTGATAGCAAGTAGCATATATGACCGAGAAGCAGAAAGGCAAGCTCATGCGCATAATATGCGGACTGCAGGATCGCTCGTTTCAGGCTTGGTTGGTCTGGATGAACCATATAAATGTGTAGGTTCTGTATGCTACTTCCTTACTTCCATGATTATGTCAGGGTTTTGCATCATTGCCGTTATGCTGAGCTTGTTTCTCGTGCATCGGACTAAGGTAGTCTACGCACACCTCTACGGAAAAACCCGCACTTGATTTTTCGAGGTCGAGCTTGAATAGCTACAGTAGTTATATATATACACCAAGGAAGATTTTTGTGACATTCCAGTCATGCTCAAAGAAACAGGGTAAATCATACTCCAGAGCAGTTCTATTGTGAAGTCTCCAATTCTTTTTATTTTTATTTTTTCAAATTGTGATGATTTTTTATTTATGGTTTTGAAGTTGAAGTATTTTGTAGAGTTTCCTCTTGTATTTACAGAACCAATTGATGATTCTGTTCCCTTTTTGGATGATCAGTATAAGTTTGTACTTCTTTAGATGTGAGACTATGGTAATTGCTATTGTTTACCGCTGTAAAATATCACTTGTTTTGCCTCCACACCCGTATAACTTTTCCATTGTTTAGTTTCCTTTGATCAGAACATAATAACTAATTTCTTTATCTACAAAAATAGATTCTTATGAATTCATTTGGATTTTTAAATTTAAATTCCAAATCTCTTGTTTGGATAAAGTAATAATTTTAAATTTTAAATTTCAAAAATAATATTTAGATAATAATTAATTATAGATATAATTACATGTTTTGTTTTTAAGAAATAGATATGAAAAATAATCAAGACAACCCTAAGAAAAAAATAATTTATCAAAATCCAACCGTACCAAACCAAATTTTTATGTTTTTCAATATCAAATTGAATCAAGGTTTTAAAAAAGAGAAGATAACAAAAATACCACAAAATTAATTGCCATTTTTGCGTTTTGCAATAAAATTAAATTTTTTTCATCAACACCATTATTTATAAAAAAAATTCACAAACACCATGTATGACATCAACGCGTCAGCAGGTGTATTAACTGCTGACACGGGAGAGATGGTGCACCTGCTTCCGCAAGCAGGTGCACTCTCCCGCAAGCAAGCGAGCAGGTGCACCCGCAAGCAGGCAAGCAGGTGCACTTTGGTGCACCTGCTCATTTAAGAATTGATCCGCACACGCGGATCAGTCCGTAATTCTTTTTTTTTTTAGAAATAATTTATTTTAATTTAAAAAAATATCAAGTTTAATTTAAAAAAATATTAAATTTAAAAATATGAAGATACATAGATGATACAATTTTTTAATCTATCATGTATAAACTATGTTGGAAATGTATCAAATATGTATAAACAAATATATATGTAATATATATAAAAAAATATTTTTGACATGACTCAAAAATGTATCATATAAGTTTAAATACATAAATTTAACGAAACTTTTTAAAAACGGAATAAAAAATAGAAAGATAAGTTCGAACGATCGAATATTTATCAAATACATATCAGACAAATGTATTATATATGTATCAGAGACGTATTGTGGAGCTTTTTTCTTGTTTTCTTGTAATTTCTCTATATAAATTATGTGGTAAAGATGTAACTATCATATATAAAATATGCATCAACAATGTGTCCATTTAATACATTTAAAAAATGCATCAATCATGTATAAATTATATATCACCGATGTATCTATTAATTAGATCTAAAAATAATAATATATCTATCATTTATTTATAGCATAAAATGCATATTGATAATAAATAAATGGAAAATGCATCAAAAATATATCTATCATGTATAAATATGTATCAGAGATGTATAAATATAAAACAGGACTGATCGAATTAGTCGGTTGATTCCATTACAATAAATTGAATATTTAAATTATATATTAACGATGTATCTATTTAAATACATTTAAAAATGTATGAGAAAGGTATTTATTAAGTATATTTAATATATTTAATATATATAAATTATGTATTAACGAGATAAAATATATCTATCGTGTATAAATTACGTATCAGCAATGTATCACATATATATCCGAAATGTATCACATACGTATAAATTATATATATGTTTATAAAATTTTCTAAATATAAAAACGAATCAATCGAATTAGTCAGTTAATTCAATTAATGTATCAAATATGTATCTATCATGTATAAATGGTGTATCCGAGATGTATCAAAAATATATTCGAATTACAATTAAATGCAGTCGATTAGAATTCAATAAGCACTAGGAAATAAAATTAGCAGTAATAACATATTCGAAATGCACTATCTAACGCTCAAAGATTAATAATTTAAACTCAATTCATTAAAAATAAAATTAGAGATGCATCGAAAATATATCGCATGATGTATCAGAAATGTATCAGAGATGTATCCGCTCTATTAAAAAATTTCTAACGCCGGAGATTTTGAGAAATAAAATAAAATAAATTATGTAGTAAAAATGTATTTATCATGTATAAATTATACATCAGCGATGTATCGATAAAATACATTTAAATAAATGTATATATCATGTATAAATTATGTATCAAACCGATCAAATTAGTCGATTGATTTAATTAAATAGATAAAAAAAAGATAATAATTTAAAAATTTAATTAATTCGGTTAATTAAACTTCAATTTCACTACATCTCATTCACTTTCTCAATTCGAGATTTTGAAAAAAAGAAATTAACCTACATACACGTTGTTTAACTATTTTCTTTAAAAATTATAAATCAATAATTATCTAATATATTTGAAATATATCAAATATGTATAAAAATACAAGAAAAAGTGTTTGAACGATCGAATATATACCAAACATCTATCAGAGATAAATAAAATATGTATCCAAAATGAATCAAAAATATATCAGAGATATATAAGTTATGTATCAAAAATGTGTATTAGAGATGTATCAAATGTGTATCGGACATTGTACCTATTATATAAATAAAAAGAACTAGGGGTTTTTTCCCGTAAAATTGCTCCCTAAATATATAATTCCCAAATGGTGTCTTGTCATTGAATCTGCAAGTATGACTTGCGGATTCATTATGAATCCGCAAGTCTGCGTATTCAATGACAATCTCTTAATCACCTGATTAAGGGTGATTAAGGGATGGGTTGGGTTAATGATTGGGCATTCAATGCCCAATCATTAACCTAAATTATTAAAAAAAATTAATAAAAACCCACTTTAATATATATCTAATAATTGAAAATTTAAAAAACATTAAAATTAAATTAATGTTTTTTTTAAATTAACGTCTTTTGTACTCTGAAATATTAAATTAACGTCTTTTTTATTTGGAAAAAATTTAAAAACATTCTCCACGTCTAGCATATATTAATTGTATGTTTTTAAAATTTATTTAAATTTAGTTAAATTAATTAAGAATTTAAATTATTATTAATTGAACGATTTCATCGTTTAAATAAAAAAATTAACAAAAATATAAAAATTGGGATACAATTGAAAACGGAAAATTTAAAAGTGGGCAAAATTGACAACTTTTCAACCTCAGGGTGGAATTGAAAAAAGGTTTAAAGGTAAGGGGTTTTTAAGTGATTAGACCTTTTAAAATTGTTTGTAATTTTGGTACAAAATACAACAAAACTAATCACGAAATCGGGCCGATTTTGAACCACCGTGATATTCTGCTCCACGGGGGGAGTTCAGAATATGCCCGTCATACCATATCAGAAACGATATATTGTGTGGATATTACTACAAATTTCGTTAAAGAAATTGAAATCTCTATTTTGTATATTTGTGCACAAATTATAGCAATTTCAAATGCATATCAACGACATTTTACTAACAATAAATAATTATAACAACTATGATTTTCTAGCATTTTTATAAAAATATATAATTAATTGCAACTTTAACAATTACAGTTCTCTAACATTTTTTAAAAGTTAAATAAAATAGAAAAATTTATAACATTCTCCTAAATTTGACTAATCCCTAATATTTTATTAAAATACAATTAATTTTTATAATTATACTAAATTATTTAAATTATTACATTTTTTTAAATTATGCTAGGTTTAAAAAATTTATCAACAACTTTTATTTAATATCAAATTTTTTAATTTTCAATTATTAGATATATATTAAAGTGGGTTTTTATTAATTTTTTTTTAATAATTTAGGTTAATGATTGGGCATAATGCCCAATCATTAACCCAACTCAACCCTTAATCAGGTGATTAAGGGATTGTCTGATGAATCCCCAAGTATGACTTGCGGATTCAATGACAAGGCACCATTTGAGAATTATATATTTAGGGGGCAATTTTATGGGAAAAAACCCGAACTAGATTACAATTAAAATCCAAAAATAAAAAATATGGGCGTTGCTTGGCTGCTGAGATAATTATGAAAGTGTGGAAGAAAAGTTTAAATTTTGGTATCATGGGTGTTTTTATTTTTAATTTTAAATATTTAAAGATGGACCAATTTTTGATACATCTCCGCCTTTTTCTTCACTTTCTCTATCCCAACCTCCAATCCCAAACTCAATCTGCACCGTCCATCTATCCCTCCATCACCTCTGCACCTCCGCCTCTCTCTCTCTCCGCCACCACCGACACAGCCCTCTCCTCCTTTTATTCATTCCTTCAACTAACGATGGAGATGACTCAGGCGACTTCAACAAGAATTCACCTTTTGGCGGCAGTGGTGGAGGTAACAACGAAAATAACCACAACGACGATGGTGATGATGATAATACAGGTGATAAAATCATAATGAGGCGATCATGGTGCTAAAAAGAAGAAAAGGAGATGAAAATTAATGGGGCAAAGTACATGTGTGATTTGGTAGACACGTGTTGGCTTTAGGAGGATGATGGTGCTGATTGAAAAGTAATAGTGGGAGCTGGTATTTAATAAAAGGAAAATTGTAATAAAATAATCAAATTAATTAATAATAAGTCATTATTCTGATTTTCTAGTTAGTTTCTCTTTAAAAAAATTGATTCTTTCAAATCAAACTAAACCAGCCGGTTCTTAAATTTTTTGTTTTGGTTATTTTTGATTAGGTCAATTTTTATATATCGATTTTGTTTACATCAGAATTTAATTATATTTTTTAAAATAAATTGAATTGAACCGATAATCCAGATATTTTATAATATCAAACAGACAAGTGCTTTATAGTTTGGCAAAATATTCCATCACCATGTGTGATTATAATAAACTTTCCATTGATACATTAAAATTTCTGATTAATATAAATAAAATCAAATTGTGATTTCTTCATTATAATTAAATGTTATTTGTTGAGGAATTTTTTTAAAATCAATTATGCAATATATTACATTGCTAATGAAAATTCACAATTCAATAAACTGAATTGCCCAAGGCTGCGTTTGGATAGAAATGAATTGAATTTGAATCTATATGTATATATATATAGTATAAAAGAGAACCAAATCACTGTACATTAAACAGTGATTTTTGTTCTTTTTACCAAAATATTATTTGTTTTGTTAAGAATTTCAGACAAGTAAGCACAATATAAGGAACTTTATGTACCTCTTTTTGTAATTTCTCACCTTTTATGATAGAATAACCCAATGTTTTTTATTTAATTACATAATAACCAGTGTTCACACATAAAAGAGAACCAAAATTACTGTACATTGAACAATGATTTTGGTTCCCTTTACTAAATTATCCCTATTGTGACATTGCATTTGAACTTATACCCTTGGAAATTCGTATGAAATTCATAGAATGGCAACTTATTTTCCGTGTCATTAATAGGAAGTCTAAGAGTTTTTCAGTGCCACATGACATCTTTTTATTATTTTCAATTTATACCTTATCCATCATTTCTATCATGTTTTAATTAGGTAGCTCCTGCTCAAAAAAATATATTGGTCCTATAAATTTATTAGTATATTGATTCTCCATTCCTGTAATTTTTCCCTAATAAATACAAGTTTTACTACCCGTAATGGTAAAAAAAATCATCAGATATTAGATAAAAACAAATAAAACTATATTTTCGTAAACAAACTGTCACCAAACATCCTACGAGTTTTTTCTCTTCACTTAACATCCGCATCGCTATTTTCTGTTAAAATTTCATATCTAGAATGCTATTGTGCATACATAATTTATTGATTTTTATCTTAAGTAATATGAGGTTTATTTCAATTCATGATCTAAGGATGATTAGAAATAAAATATAGAATAGTAAATTAAAATTAATTGATTAAAATTAACAATAAAAATGGCAAGAAGGTGTAGTTAAACAGTTGGGGTTAATGACATGTTTATTTATAAAATTAGTAAAATTTCTTAAATTAGCCCCCAATTAATTTTTTTTCTGAATTTGTCATTTCTAGACCGCGGAACACTTCCGCGGCTTATTGCAAACCGCGAAAGTGTTCTGCGGTCTGCAAACGTCGCTCCATCTGGAGGCAGGTGGAGCCACGTCGGCGTAAACCACGGAATGCGGTTTACAGAGGGAATTTATTCCCTCTGACAGGGAATAAATTCCCTTTGACTAGGCAGGTGCAGACCGCGGAAGATTTCCGCGGTCTGCATCCCCTATATAAGGGGGAACCGTTCCCCCTTACCCTCCTCATGAGTAGTTTAAAAAAAAAAATTGTCGAGGTTTTAGAGAGAGAATATAGATTAGAGAGAAATTTATTAAATGGGGGGTATTATTGTGGAAAAGATTTAGTTTCAGTCGACAAAAAATATTATTGTGGAGAAGATTTTGCGGAGTCGGTTTTCGTGGTGGAATATTATTTTTCGTGACGGAATATTATTTTTTGGCGTAGAATATTAATTTTTGGCGGAATTATCGGGTGAGTCTTTTAAATTTATGTTATTTTAATTATTGAATGTAGTTAGATTTAAATGATGTTTGAAATGTAGTTAGATTAAAAATAATGTTTGAAATGTAGTTAGTTAAATAAATATAGTTAGATTTAGTTAAATTTTTTTTAAAAAATATGTATTATAAAATAAATTAGATTAATGTGTAAATGAAATTAGAATAATGTGTATAAAATTTATGTAAATGTAAAATAGAGTAAATTAAAATTAGAAAATCGAATATATGAAATTTTTAAAATATTTTTATATTAGGTTGGAATTAGTGAAAATATTAAAATTTATGTTTTATATTATATAAATAGATTCGATACTAAAAAAGTAAATATAAAAATAGGTATTTGTTTTTAACAGTATTTAGAGAAAATATAATTTTTTTATAACTAACTTTGTGAAAAAAGTTAACATAAAAAATTTGAAATTACATTTAAATCGGCTAATTATTAAAAATTTGAATTTGACATGTAGAATATTCGAATTACATTTTAAATGAGAGTAACCCTCTTTTTAATTATTTGATAAATTTAGTACGAATAATTTTGAAAATTGAGCTGTCAGCCCTAAAATGTAGTTAAAATTATTATTTTTTAATGTAGTAATGACGACAAATGAGCTGCCAGTCCTAAATTTTTTTTGGGATGGTACAATATTATCGACTCCGGGTGGAGTTGATTATGTTTCCGGTAAATCAAAACTGGTTGAGCTGACGAGTGTAGTGAATTTTGCACAACTACAAGTCGTAATTAGAAGGGTAATTGGGCTGAAGGATGCTGACGAGATAGTGAAGATTTATCTACGAGTGCCTCGGTTCGATGAACATGGAAGATTTCAAAAATATGATGGTTTTCCTATGGAGACAGATGTTCACATGGAAACAATGTGGCGTAATGTTTCGCGGACGCCACAAATGAGGGTACTTGAGTTTTATATTGTGTACAATCCGTTATCTCAAGTACGTGCGGATGTAGACGACTGTGCGGATGTAGACGACTGTGCGGATGTAGACGACTGTGCAGATGTAGACGATGGTGATGATTTTAGTGATGAAGATGAGGAAGAAGAACACTTCTACGGGGCCGTTGCTGATGACAACGAGGATGATGATGATGATGACATCGGTGGTGAGAATGGAGATGGCACCCATGGTGAGAATGTCGGTGGTGAGTCGGAACAAAATACAGATCATTTTGAGTCACGCCTTCCTCATGAGTACACGCATCAGAATGTTGACGACATGTGTGTCAATATGAATCTGTGGCCTAAAGAAAACGCAATATGGGAAGCTGGCAAAGAGTTTGAATTGGGGATGGTTTTTAGTTCGAGGTATGTTGTCCAGACATGCGCGACGAGTTATCACATTGCAACTAATAAAGAATACAAGAGCAGTCAAACAACTGGTAAAACAATAGTTCTTGTGTGTGTGAACAATGACACTTGCAATTGGAGGTTGCGTGCGTCGCTTTTAAAAGGCGAGACAGATTGGATGATAACAAGATATAACGGCCCCCACCAATGCAGCGGCCAATCAATGAACCAAGACCATCGCAATTTAAGAGCGCGACAGATAGCTGAACACATCGACATGCAATTGCATCTGCAACGTGACATTAGGATTAAAACGCTTCAAGAGGGCATTTTTCAAAAACTGCGAGTTAGGCCTGGATACAAAAAAACTTGGTATGCCAAGGAAAAGGCTATTGCAAACAGGTTCGGACAATGGGACGACTCTTTCAAGGAGATTTGCAATTTTATGACGAATGTCACCGTTGCTAATCGCAGGACAGTCTGGCATGCTACCGGTAATTTTTTAAAAATTTCGAGTATTAAAAATATTTTCGATTTAATAATTACTAATAACGGTGTATGCACAGGTACACCAATTGAAAACAATCCACAATTCAGAATTTTAAAACGTAAAATTTTTTTAATCAAAGATTTTTTCATTTTTAAATAAATATTTTAATTTTTTAATTTTTTTTTTAAATTATTGGGAGAAAACCTCCCAATCATTTAAAATAAATCAAATGATTGGGAGAATTTTCTTCCAAGCAGTGCAGCCAGGGAATTAAATTCTCTGGCTGCACAAAAAGCAAACCGTGTAACTGTTACGCGGTTTGCCACGTTGAAAAAGCAAACCGCGTAACTGTTACGCGGTTTACTTTTCCTATGTGGCTCCTCTCTGACTGGCCAGCGAGGAGCCACGTAGGACAGACCGCGGAACAGTTCCGCGGTTTACACAAACCGCGAAACAGTTCCGCGGTCTGTAAGGTATTAAGTGGGAAAAATTGAATTTTTGAGGGTAAGTTGAGAAATAATTAGTAAATGAGACATACAATGGTCATTAACCCAAACAAGTTGATGCTGATTATTTTTTTTGGTCAAGGAGAAATCTCTTTTGGGTTTGAAAAAAAAAAGTAAAACATTTTATTATTCAAAAATTTTTTTTTTTTAAATTTATTTATACAACTTCCAAAATTTTCAATTTCGGTTCTTTTTTAATTTTCACTTTCAACTAAAGCCATTTGTCCATATTGAAATGATAAATAATTCAAATCTATTGTTTATATTACTTTATATTATTTCAATTTGCATCTTTATCATAGTAATCATAAAAATGAAATAATATGATAGGTTTATTTGAATTTTTTTTCAATTTCAATTTGAAAAATGGCTATAATTGAAAAAATATATTAAAAATGAGCTATAATTTTGGAAAGATGTGGTCATAAACGAAAAAAAATCAAAAAAGAAACAAGATATTTTTGAGTGAGTAAGCCAAAAAAGAATATTTATTTTACTATTATTGTTGTTGTTGTTAAATTTAAATTTCCAATTATGCAACTTCAATAATAATTAATGCTTAATTATCACATTAAAATATATATTTCAATTTTGTCTTTATTTATATGTTATTTTTCTGATGAAAAATGGCTCAGCCCGAAGCGAAGCGAGGGTTTCATCCTAGTTTAAATTTAAGTTTGAACCAAATTTTTTGTTTGAATTATATTTTTTGTGTATTTGAATTACAGTAAAATCCTAATGTCCTAATATGCAAATCTAAGGATTTAAAATAACCTCTAAAATTTAATTATTTTTAAATTCCAATTTATTATCTGTATTGTTTGAAAATTGATTGATTCAACTAATTCGATCAAAAATTGATATCCACCTCAGTAAAATATAATGACGTTGCTGCCAAATATGATGTCCACCTCAGTAAATTCATACCAATAGATGAGTGTCATATCAACATATGCATTGAATTGAGAAAAAATGAAACTTCTTGCATACGAGAAGTTTTAAAGTTCGTCGTTAAATTAAAAAAAATATGAATTTATTTAACATTATCCTAATAAAATTAAAACAAGAAAACAAAATTAATAAAACAAAAAAAATCAAAGTTGTTTTTATATATATTTTATAGGGGTCATTGCCCCTCTTGGTCCCAATGTATATCCGTTATTTGCTTCATGTAATATGAAAACACAAAATTTAAACTGCAAAAACAAAAGACGTAATAATTTTTATCTCAAACAGAGTGTTTTCAATTATGATAAAGACATCAGAATTTTAGAAATCAATAGAGGAGTTGTTACTCATAGACCATCACCATCTAATCTATTTTATTTTTTAATGATGATGAAGATACTGGAGTGACAATTATTTTTTCAGCATGATTTTTTGATTTTTTTTTTCAAAGAATAAATTTCACATAATGAATTGTGAAAAGTACAAGATTGAATGGCACCTCATCGGTTCTCAAATTCCTCATATCATGGAATTCCTCAATGGCGGTTATCTTCAGTTGCCAATCAAGGAGATGCAATGAACGAAGAATTCTTGTCATTGATTTCACCAAGAGTATAATGCTTATGTTGAATATTAAGTGTGATGGAAATCCCACATTGGAAAGATATGAGTAGAATGTGGAATATATTAGTGGGATGGACTACCTAACCCATTACCTTAGGGCTTTGGGTTTAATGTGGTGTCCGGCCCACGGTTATATGGTTCACAATCTGGGTCTCATGAATGTATTCTCCCATACATTACGCTCAATTTGGACCAACAATTGGTATCAAAGCCCGGTTCGGCTGGGTGGAACTTGGTGACTCCGGGTCTTCTATCCCGAAAGGGTTGGAGTCTAGTTCCGAGGTAAGTTGAGCGGTCCAATGTGGAAAGGTATCACACTTAAGGGGGAGATTGTTGAATATTAAGTGTGATGGAAATCCCACATTGGAAAGATATGAGTAGAATGTGGAATATATAAGTGGGATGGACTACCTAACCCATTACCTTAAGGTTTTGGGTTTAATGTGGTGTCCGGCCCACGGTTATATGGTTCACAATCTGGGTCTCATGAATGTATTCTCCCATACATTAAGCTCAATTTGGACCAACAGCTTATCAAACTTTTTAAGATTAGTGGTGATAGCAAAGAGTCTATTAGTAGTTTCGGTGACACTCTCATTTGACTTGTTCTTGAATGCTTCATATTCTCTGATGAGAAGCTCAGCCTTCTTGTTCTTGACTTGAACCGTTCCTTCATGGTAGTTCTCAAGAATCTTCCACATGTCTTTAACTGTTGTGCAATGTTGAACTCTTCCTTGTTCTTCTCTACACAAAGAAGAAAAGATCACACAAATAGCTTTCCGGTTGAGAGCATTATCTTGGATGTAATCCTTAGTCCACTCTTTTCTTGGCCAAGGTATGATATTGTCATTTTTCACTTGAGTAGGAGCAACATAACCATCAAGAACCATATGCCACAAGTAAACACCATCCATGTCAAGATAATTTTCCATTCGAAATTTCCAATTAGGATAATCCATCCATCAAAGAAAGGACGAGGAGTATTTGAGAAATTTTCGGTAGCCATTTGGATCGAAGAACTCGCAATTAAGCAATAAAATGAGTAATCTAGCTCTGATACCAATTGAAATCACAAATGCTACCTGAGAGGGGGGTGAATAAGGTGTTTTAAAATTTAAGAAGAGATTAAGAGATAGAGATTGACACAAGGGATTTAGAGTGGTTCGGATCACAAGTCGATCATACTTCCACTACTCAATCAAAAATTGAGATTTTGATAATTCACTAATATGTGTTTTAAAGTTTAGCACAAACTAATACAAAAAGAGATTTTCTAAAGCTAATCTCAAACTTACAAAGTGAATTTTTCAAGGCTAATCACAAACCTGCAAACAATAAATGATTAATCAAACAATTGATAATCAACAACAAGAAAGGAAAGCAATCAATGTAAATTGATGCACAATAAATGTTTTTAGAAATAAGAAAGTGAATGCTTGTAATTTTTGTTTGTTGATAAAGTGTCTAACCAAATTAATGTGGTAAATAAGGGTATTTATAACCCCAACAACCTTTCCTTGAAACTTCTAGATCAAAATACAAATTTGCTCTGAAAAAGTCCCTATCGCGCCCGTGACGTGGTTTGTCGCGTCCGTGATATTTGAACTTCAGGATTCTGCCAATGGGTGCAAGCCAAGTGTCACTCTTTGATAGGGGTGCTCAGAAAGAGCCGTTGGACCTTCAGCGGTCACATTCATCGCGCCCGTGATGAAAGATAAAACCCTAAGGGGTTTTGGTCAGCCTGAGTATCGCGCCCATGATTGTCTATATCACACCCGAGATTGATGTATCACGCCCGTGATGGAAAAAGAATCTCGGGTGCGATATGCTACTGGAACTAGTCGAAATTTGAATTTTTCGATTCTCGCTAGAAAAGTCCGATTCGACTAGGGATGGTTTCTATATTTTTCTACACACTAATAAACATGATTAGCCTCTTTAAATTGATTGTCAAACTCAAAATTAGAGTTCAAATGGGGCTTGGTCCAACATGTTCGCCAACTAACTCATATTTAAATTAATTTATATAGATATTTTTTATAATTTTAAAATTACATGGTTTACCAAAACAAAATAGTTTTGGTATAGTGTATCAAAAATTACGTCATTTTATATGAGAAACTTATAACCTAATATCTTAGTTTAAACGAGCTCGCTCACGAACGGGCTTTTTTAGTACTTATCGAGCTCGTTTAGATACATTATAGATATAAAGAAGGAAAATCAATAACAAAATTTCAATTAGCAGCAATTTCCAATAATAAAATTTCAATTAGCAGCAACTTACAATAATTCCTAAATAAGTAAAAAACAAGCCTTTATAATTAAAAATATCATCAAAATTCACTAATTAACAATATAAACTCTTTGCATCTACTAAATCATAACAAAACAAAACAAAAATATCTAATTTTTTTTTTCAAAACTTGAGCTTAGAAAAGAACTATTTGTTTTTCCAAGTCTTCAGACTCTCTTTAAATTTGTTTTAGAAATATGAAAAAATAATAATTAAATACGTTCGTTATATACTTCCAATACATAAAAGATACATAAATAATATAAATTTAAATATTTCTAATAGGCTGACACGCGCTGGCGTGTGATTGACACGCTTGTCGGATGCGTTTCTGATGTATTTTTGACGCGTTTTGGCTCATTTTTGTTACATTTTTTGTTTGTTTGTGTGTCATATTTCTCTTATTTAGCGGTTGGGTAGAAAATATAAAGATTCTCATAATTTTTATTATGAATGTAAAAATTCATATTTCTATATATTTGAGTAAAGTGTGATTTATATAGGGATATTTTTGTGCTTTTCTCTGAAACTTTTATTGATGATTATTATTATTCAAAAACCATTCATTTTTGTATTGCTTATATTTTTAATAATAAGATTTTTAGCCTACGGAAAAATATATTATTGTAATGTTATAGAATTACTAAGAGTAAATAAATATCAGGCTCCCTACATATGTCATAATTCACACTTTCATCCCTCTTGTTTAAAAATCTAACATTATGGTCTGTCATTTTTGTTTCTGTCAATAATTTAGTCATTCCATCCATTTTCCGTGTTAGTGGCTCGAATCCAAGGACTAAATTATAAAGAAATTAATTTTTAAAACTTCCTCCCTCATATTTAAAAGTTTATTTACTCGTAAGTCTTTTAACTCAATTGATTAACACAAAAATTGGACGGAAGGATTAAACTGTTGACGGAAATAAAAATAAGAAACCATATCATTTGTTTTCAAACAGAGATCACAAAATAAATTATGATATAGGCGAAAATTTAGTGATCTGCTCAATCATTAAAGTATTATTTATGTGTGAGGATTAACACATTTCTAATTTTCAGGTTTGATTATTAATTTACTATTTTATTTCAACAAAAGTTACTTGACCTTAATTGTCCTACTTGACATGCCATATTTGTCATGATACACTGCCAATCCAACTGCCACATAAGAAAATTCAGGGAGAGAAACTTCTCGTTAGAATAAAATATAACATTAGTAACCAAACTGCAATAGAAAAAATTATTTCATCACCAATCTGTAATAACCATGTACTTTAGTAACTTTAGGAGTTTAATACCTTACATTTAACCAAATATATTTAATTTTTTTCCATTTCCATCTGCAGTATTTAGAAAACAATTCAGGCTTTATTATTACTTCAATTACACTTTCAAGCAACAAATATTAAACATTTATTCTCATGTCGCAAATAAAATGAACCGACCGCAACCATAAAAATTGATAAAAACAAATTAATCAAAGAATCATACAATCTGTTCTTATTTTTCCTTGTTCACCGGTCTTAACTCCCACTCTACCAAGCTTTCTCATCGCGGTCGTAAAAGCCGCATTAAAAACTCCTTCCCCATTCGCAAAATCAATGACTGTCGATTTCGAAGACGGATCAGTAAATAACACATCATCCGACGTAAACAAACCCTTGCCAGCAACTAAATTCTGATAGTACACATTATCAAATTTTCTCGGTGTTACGGGGTCCATATCTATAGCAATTTCCGGGTCGACATTTTTAGGGCAAGAAGCCATCAGTTGCTGTGCATAGTCCGGATCAAGCGCAGGATCAACCGCGGATGTCGGAGAGAACGAGTAAAGGCGATTTGCGAAGCGATTGCAGTGCGAGAAACCTAATGTATGAGCTCCTGAAAGTGCGATCATGTCGATTTGTGTAAGGTTATTTTTAGCAAAAATTGTGTTTAGTTGAGAAAGAGTTGAGTCTGGATCTGGTAAATTTTTTGCCACCGTTGATGCTTGAGAAGTTAAGCTGTCGCGACGCCCCAATTCTACTGGAAATGAAGGACCTCCGGCCTAAAATTTATACGTTGTTTCAAATAAATTAGTTTACGTCCATAAAGTTATTTATGTCACAAAATCAAATTTGATGAATTAAGATCAAATATATTCATAAATTTATAGTTTCATGTCAAATAAATCCAATTTGATCAATTAGGTGAAATGGAAAACTTGTGTGGTGAAATCAAATAAATTCTTTTTGATCAGTAATTATAAAATTATGCATCTATTTGATATTTATGAATAAATTTAAATCTAATTAATTCTATCACATTAATATTTGGATAGAAATGGTCATTTTATTGTTAGTAATTAAATAATCATATTTTAGTTTGATACTCATATTTAAAACAAGGGACACAAAAGTCAACTGTTTAACCCTCAATATTTTTTTTATATATATTAATTTTCTCTCTTCTTCTAATTTTGTCAATTGATTAATTAGTGAAACAGTTCAATTATAAAGAATAAAAATTATTAATTTTCACCGATGATGTTTTCCCCAAATAAGTTTAGATAAAAATATATGAAATTCCTAGAAATTATAATTTAAAATTAAATAAAACAATATAATATCAGAATATTAAAAAAAATTATAAATATATAATGATTCAATATAAAATCTAAAAGCATTACATAATTTTATAAAAATTTACTAAAAAATACGTTTAAAATAATTATATTAAAAAAATGGTTTATATTACATATTGGGGCCGTCCACCTCTAAAGACACGTGTGCATAATTAGGCCAAAAAAATTTCCATTAAATTAAAAATATATATGAATAACAATTTTTTAGAAAAATGGAAGCAAAATACGATCTTCATGTAAGTATTTTGTCCAAAAAATCTTGATTGAAATAAAATGTAAATTTAATAATTAAAGGCCGAAGGTACAAAAAACCCATCGTGTTTTTTCAATTGGTACAAATAACCCATCGTACTAAAAAAAGTACAGATAAACACCCGAATTCAATTTTTTTGGACGAATTGCCACCTCGCTAACAGAGGCCTCTAACACCGTCAATTTTTTGCCACATGAGCAGTCAGTTGTGGTCTTCTTAACATCCATGTCACCCATTTAAAATCCCAATTTCCTTTAACGTAAATAAGCTGGACAAGAATTGCGGTGATGAAAATCCCAACTATCCACCACCACCGCCGCCAGTCTCAACCTCTGCATCGCAAAGGAGCAGAAGAAGATAAAGACCCATTCGAGCCCACCGGCTTCATCACCGCATTTTTAGAAACTTGAAGAGTAAGAGTCTAAATCAGTAACCTGCAAAACTCCTCCATTTTCTTAAGAAAATGCATTGGTTTCAATGATTGTCTCAACAAAAACTCCAAAGTAAACGGGAACCCAAAAGCCGCAAATCTTTGAATTGAAGCGTCTATTGGATTTTCTTTTGTAATATAAAAATCCAACCTCCGACTCCAAATTGAACTAATCTAAGCACAACTATAACCTTACTAATACCATAAATATTCATCATTTTTCCAGTATTTCTCTAGTTTCATTGGCTAAAGGTGACAAATCTCTTAGGTCCTTCTATTTCTTGGTGCTTGAAATTAGGGATTTTGTTTGGATACTCACTTGGGACCCAATCTGAGCTTGAAAAATATCTGGGTTTTTGATTCATGATGTGGGTTTGCTTCAGATTGGTGATAATGATCAAAGATCGGGGCCTTTTGAGATTATGATTTGTGGGTTGCAAAATAGAGATGTGATGACAAATGGGGTTTAAGAGTTTTGATTGTTGAGAGGAACCATAATCTCAATAATAATGATAAGCGGAAGATTCAAAATTTGGGTTTTGGGTTATGGGTGATGAACTGAGGGTTTTATGAGCTTAGAAGAAAATCTGTGAGAAATTAACATGTACATCATTCTTAGTGAAATTGAGAATTAAGGTTTATAGGAGTTGATTAGGAAGATTCATGTGAGCACATCACTAAAATGAACAAACCAATCTAATAATGGAATAAGAGTTACAATTCAGAACAGAGCTTTCCTATGGCATAGCTCATGTCCACCTTTGAAGGTTAAAGTAGGGGTGTGCAAAAACCGACCGAAACCGAATTTCCGAACCGAACCGAACCGATTTTAAAATTTCGGTTCGGTTTTTCGGTTTTTCGGTTCGGTTCGGTTTAGATAAATAAAATTTTCGGGTAATTCGGTTCGGTTCGGTTTTGGTGAAAAACCGACCGATTTAACCGAATTACCGAAATGATAAAACGGCGTCGTTTTATGACCTTAAGCAAAACGACGCTGTTTACTAAAATTTGCCCCAATACTCCCAAATACCCTAATTCTTATTTCACTTCCCTAAACTCATCAGCAACCGCATCTCTTTTCCAACAAAGAAAACCCTAAATCGCAACACCTCACTCTCAATCTCTCGGTCAGTCTCACTCAGCCACTCCACTCACTCCGGCCACCGTATCCCGTAACCTCCGCCAGGCTTCACTCTCAAGTCTCAACTCATTACTTGAACAAGATGTGATATATTCTTATTTCACTTCCCTAAACAAAATGTGATATATTCTATAATTATGTTTATGTAGATGTCAGATACCGCGACAAATATGGAAATTGGTGGAACAGGAAGTAATGCAGCACTAAATGTATCAAGTTCTCAGCCTTCCGTAACAAGTGAAGATGCTACAAAGAAAAAAAGAAAGACGATGGATGCTAGATCGATTGTAATGTTCATGGATTATTTGGAATTTGTAATGTTGTTTTTGTTGTTTATGTATGGATGGTAATATTTATATCTTTTAAGGTTTATATATGATATTAAAAGAGCAGATTATATTAGCAGGTTATATTGTTTTGTTAAAAGAGCAGGTTATATGTTGTTTACAGGTCTGAATGTATAAGTTATAGCAGGTCTGAATATAAATATTTTTAATTTTTTTACAGGTGAAACCGAATTTTATTAACCGAACCGAACCGAAATATTTCGGTTCGGTTCGGTTCGGTTATTAATAAAATTCGGTTCGGTTCGGTTTTCTAAAAATAAAATTCGGTTAATTTCGGTTTTGACATATTTCGAACCGAACCGAACCGAACCGACCGATGCACACCCCTAGGTTAAAGGAGATTGAGATTTTAGATGGGTGACATGGACGTTCTTGGGTGACATGGATATTAAAGAGACCACAACTAACAGCTCACATGGAAAATAATTGACAGAGTTAGAAGCCTCCGTTAGCCAGGTAGTAATTTGTCCAAAAAAATTGAGTCCGGGTATTTATATGTACATTTTTTAATACGATGGGTTATTTGTACCAATTGAAAAAACACGATGGGTTTTTTGTACCTTCTGCCATAATTAAAATTAAATGTATCAAAATTTAATCATTGAAATGCAAGCATCAATTACGTAAAATAAATAGGGTTTCTTACCAAGACTACAACATCTCTGGCAGCAAGAGCCATAATGTCAGCGCAAGAAACAACTTGGGGACATTGTGCTTCAACTGCTTGCTTCGCTTTGACAATGGTGTCGAAACCATCTCCTGCCAGAGACACATTATCATCGGCGTCTTTTTCTGCATCTCCATTTGGCGATGAGATCATAACTGACGCATCACAGCCCTATAATTATACAAATAAATAAGACATTTTTGGAGAAATATGTGAAACATAATTAATATTGTCATTAACGTCTTTTTTTTTCTTGTTTAAAGGTGGGGGTAATTATACTCTATAGTCAATCACTTATGATAGGATGGATATTCATTCACTTCAAAGTGAACTAAATTTTATTCTATTTTTAAATTGATCCAACTAATTTTATAAAAATTTAAAATATTTTAATCGAGCTCAACCGAACTAGCCGGTTGAGCCACTTTTGTTTGGTTCTGTTTGTGACAAAAGTGAACTGACTTTTTTGTAATTTTAGACCGAACTAAGGTATATAATACTCTGATGGGTAATTGATCTTTAACGTATTTAAAGTATTGTTTTTTATATTGGTGACTAAATTTTAATTTGTTTTATTTGATTTTTAAATTTTATATTTATTTAAAATGAGGTTCTTCCTGTTAAAGTACATACATGGAGGCCGGAATTTGACTTTTGTCAATTGGATTGTTTTTACTTTAAAAACTTGTAACTTATGCATAATTTCATTTTGAATGATAGTTTTTTGGTCAAATTATGCATAAGTAAAAAACTAAAATTCGGTTGCCACCTATACATTTTTATCTGGAAAATCTCTGGTTCAAATAAAACTAGAGTTTAATAAGTAAAATAAACTAAACTAAAGTTCGGTAACTAAACTGTAAAACCACAATAATTTGGGTACTCTCACTGTCAATTACCGGTACTCTGCTACCTGCTGAACAACTTCTATTTCAGACCATCAAATGGTAATCCATCAACATGATCATAATCAAAATCCTAATACTACTTATGATTAATAATACACGCAAATTAAGACGAAAAACAGGACAATAATCATACCGTAACAAAACAATCATGAAAAAACAGACGGAGAGTTCCCGGAATTGTGGTGAAAGTCTGGCTGAACTTGGCCGATACTGCTAGCTTCACTATAGCCTCCACGTTCGGACAAGAAAAGCTGTAGAAATTCTCAACTAGTTGTCCCTCTCCTCTGCCGATCATCATCATCGTCATCAACAAAAAACATTTCCATGTCTCCATCTTCTTTAATTTGCCTGAAACTAACATAACTATAGTGTCCTAT
This sequence comes from Mercurialis annua, assembly GCF_937616625.2. Classification (NCBI taxonomy): domain Eukaryota; kingdom Viridiplantae; phylum Streptophyta; class Magnoliopsida; order Malpighiales; family Euphorbiaceae; genus Mercurialis; species Mercurialis annua. The sequence goes on along the minus strand of NC_065574.1, from coordinate 46,416,618 downwards.
ATTTATAGACAAACATAAAAACTCATCTCAAATAATTAAATCATTTGCATACCTCACATGAAAATTACTAGTTATCGGTCTCTTCCTCTTGCTCAAAGGACTACCTTTGAATGGGTTTTGGCTAAGAATTTAAAGAATTTTATATGCATAAATTAAAGAGGGAGAATTGTCAAAATATATATATATATATATATATAGAGGGAGGATATCCTAATATTTATGCTAACAAAGACGCTTTAATATTTAGATTTAATCATCCAAAAATATATTTTTTGACCTTTTTACTATGGCTCAAATTTTTAAGATCGTTAATTTTAATCTATTTTTCAATTTTCAGTTTCAATTAGTCATTTGTGTAAATTAAAATGAAAAAAAAAATTCAAAATATACCCTTCATGTTGCTTTATATAGTTCCACTTTATCTTTTTATCATCAAAAATTTCATATATAAAGGGCATATTTAAATTTTTTTCACTCCAATTTAAATAAACTACAATTAAAACTGAAAATTAAAAATGGACTAAACCTGACGATTTTAAAAGTTTGTACCATAAATAAAAAGAATTAAAAAAGTGGGATATTTGTCAATCATTAAACCCGATATTTATAAAGCTCTAATTCATCGTTAAGTCGGATGAATTCATAAGAGGATAAATTTACCTCGGTGCATATGTGAAATAATTAGAGAAGAGAAAATATATTATTGAATCGAATGTTGATAGATTGATTACAAGCATATATATATATATATAACTAGAATTGTTCTAATCAAATAAGAACTTCTAAGGATATGAACCTTTAATCATAATAGGAGAAGGAGATATATTCCAATACTCCCTCTCAAGTTGGAGCATGAGGATCGATCATGCCCAACTTGGACAATAACATAGTAACAATTCGACCATCAATAAGACTAAACTTATGTTTAGGCCAATCGATAATTTTCAGTTTTAAGACTTGATGGTCTTCTTTAATATTTGCAGTTTAAGGACTTGCGTCGGTCCCAATTAATAATTTTCAGTTTTAAGACTTGATGGTCTCCTTCAATATTTGCAGTTTAAGGACTTGCGTCGGTCCAAATTAATTGGACGAAGAACATTCTTCGTAATTTTTGCCTTTTTGAGCCACCGGGCTAATTTTAAGACCCGAATGATTCGAAGGGTGAAGATAACATGGAGACTTGAAGTGCGGCGGCGGCGGCGAGTATGGCGGCGGCGGCGACATCTTCCTTTTCCATATAAAGTAGAAAAAAGAAAAAAATAGAAAACAACAATAAACTAGTAACATATAAAAAAAATATCATTGGAGACTTGAAGTGTGGCGGCGGCGAGTATGGCGGCGTCGACATCTTTCTTGTCCATATAGAGTAGAAAAATTAAAACAAAAAGAAAAAAAACAGTAATATATAATTTAAAAAAAATGAAAAATCTAAAAGGGGTGTGAGGTGATTTTGGTTAAAAAATAACCAAAATCACCTCCCTAAAATAATAAGATATGTGCGGAGATCAAGGATCAATTTTTCTTTGATACCATGTGAAATAATTAGAGAAGAGAAAATATATTATTGAATCGAATGTTGATAGATTGATTACAAGCATATATATATATAACTAGAATTGTTCTAATCAAATAAGAACTTGTAAGGATATGAACCTTTAATCATAATAGGAGAAGGAGATATATTCCAATAGCATACTTTCACCATTTATAAAATTTGAATCAAAGCTTTTATTTAAATCATAACAAAATTCGTATGATACTTGAATCAATTAGTTATACTGGTCGACAATAATAAAAAAAATATAAAGTGCAAAAAATTATAAAATGATAAATTTATTATAATCTTAGAAGGGTGGACAAAATTGGAATTTTAAGATAGATGAAATTATATAATTAAATTTTACATTAATTAATATTATTTATAATTTAATTTATATAAGTCCGATCATACTTACCCGTGATGTTATTAATTAGTATGGACAGATTAAATGGGTGATATAGAAAAATCTAGAAAAGAAGTAGTCTACATATGAAAAAATTATTATCTTTAAGCCTACAATTAAGTCAAAACCATTGCTTGTTTGGCTTGGTTATTTTGAAAACTACATTTCACCGCATTTTCTCGTATTCAAAAAAAAATCCCAAAAAAATTAAAAATTTAAATTAAACAAAAGATTTTATTCAATTCTGCAATAATTATATTTGTAAATAATTTATAATAGGTCAAAAATTACTTCTGATTACCTAATGTAAAACTTTTATTAAAACCTAAAATTTGCAAAAATTGTACTTTACCATATGTGTTTAAACATTTGAGTATTTTCATTTTCAAAAAATTTAGTTTTTTGTGTTGAAAAAAACAAAAAGAATTGTCATCCATTTATTGAGTCAGTAGGTGTAATTTGGTAAATTTTCTAGATGGAAATAGACCTTGAATTGAACCTTATTCCCTTACTTGTGAGCTTGAAATGATAATGACACAATAACAAATCTACTATTAGTTTATTGAATCTTCGCATAAGAAAACTATTTGAGTTTCTTATGATTTCCAACATTAAATGTTTCCGTAACTTTTCTAGTTAGTCTTAAATAAAAATGTTTTATGTGAGACACTTCATCTCAAATTCAAAACAAAAATAATCAGTTGGATTGCTTTATAATAGTTGTTTTATTTACTAGGCTAAAGATATATATAAAAAAAAAAAACTTTCAAATTATTCAAAAAATATATATAAAACTCTTTTAGTTTTTATTTAGACATTCAAGATTTTAAAATGTTGCAGGAAGAATCCATTAAATATTTTTTTTAAACTAAGGTTCTTTAAATTGTTTTTTGAAAATATCATCTTATATTTTTAGTTATTTATATGCATTTTTTAAAAAGGTGAAAATTTGTTTATGCTATTCAAAAATATTAAAGGCACAAATTGAGAAAACAAAACTAATGCCCTTTCATTTGACTTGCCATAAAGGCATAACAAACAAAATTCTGATGGCCATTTGTTGAACAAATCTGTCTACTTTTTCAACTACAGCACATATAAATTTAAGATTTAATATTTTTGAAGGCAAAGGTTCTTTCATACCTTTATTGTTTGGGGTTACTATCAAGTGAGTACTTAATGTTCGGAAAGGTTTAACTATACCCTTAACATTTGAAATTTTAAACAAGTAAACCTCCCACACCGTCTCTGACTCTGTTACATCAATCCTACGTGGCTATTTCTTTTACCGTTTTCATTAATAACATGACTTTTCCGTTAAGGGAAAAGGACATTAATGCCCCTATTGTTTGTGGCCAAGATCAAGTGAGCACTTAACATTCGAAAAAATTCAACTATGACTAACATTTTAAGCAGGCTCCCCAATTTGACACCGTCTATGACTCTGTTAATCCAATCATATGTGGTTATTTTTGCATAATATGGCATTGCATAATCATCAATTAACTGAGACAGAGATCTTACCTTATATTTTCGCGGATAAATGTACGTATTAGACCTCTCGTTTGGTTCGGTTTTAACTTTGGACGCTAATGAACTTTTTTTGATGAAGGTACTTAACGTTAAAAAAAATTTACATCAGACCCTCAAAACTTATATTGTCACATGTCCGTTAGTTACCGGCAAAACCCAACGCTGACGTATTAGGTTCAACATCTAATCTCTTTCGAAAAAAATGGAAAACTTTCAAACCGGTTAGCCCGTAAAAATAGCCCGGTTGAAAGTTTATAAAATTAAAAAAATGTATTGTAAATTTCAAACGATTTGTTGAGCTTATTATTGTCGTTGGTTTTGCTCCTTTCCGACAGAAATATTTTATTTTTTATATAAATTTTTTTACGGTTTTTAATTTATAAAAAATTATTGATAATTAATATAAATTAAACAATTATTATTAGTTGAATTTTTTTTTTTAAAAGTAGCAGTTTTGTATAATCAGTGGCGAAGCCACATTGTTGGGAATTGACTACGTTCTCAAAAAAAATACTAATTAGTAGTATTAATTAGTTTAAATTATATATATAACACCTATTTTTATACAAATTGACCACCTTAATTATTTATTTCATATTAAATTGTAAAATTTGCCTCCCTTTTATATAATTTCTAACTTCACCCCTGTGTATAATTAATAGCATCAACGTGTAATTAGAATATATGCTAAAAATAAAAAATTATTTTAAATTATTATTTTCAAACTAAAAGAGGTCAATTTAATATCTCGAGGGTATAGATGAAACCTAAACACATACTATAAATAATTTTTTTCCTAAATTAGGGCATAAAGGAAAGAAAAATTAAAGGTGGATGGTTTTTAAGTAATTAAGCCTATATATATAGTTATGTTTTTATTGTGAGTTTTTCAATCTAATTTATTCTATATAGTTTAGAAAAACCATAGAGTAGAATGGGTAGACTACCAAAATGCACGTCAGTAGAACTCTGTCAAAACAAGTGAACAATAAAACTAAAAAATTGCAATTTTTTTGTTTCGTCTTGCTTTTATCGAAAACTTTGATCTTATTTATTTGTGCGAAGAGGGTTGCACAAATTGATTAATTATTTGTTTATTAATATATTCATAAACAAGCTTTATGCTTGAGACTGCAATTTCTAATGCTGAAATAAAATTTTAAATTTATTCTAAAAAATATTCATTTAAATTAAAAATACATTTGAAGCAAATGATTTTTTTTTCTGTGGCTAATCATCACTGTACCTAACCGTTTATTAAATGACACATACTTTTAGCAGTGGCGTAGCCAGAAATCAAAATTAAGGGGGGCAAAATATATTTTTTATATATATAATGTATAAAATTTGAAAATTTGTTAAAATTAAGGAGGTCAATATACAGGAATTGTCTAAATAATATGATAATTTTTTTAAAAATAATTTGAAAATCTGTCTTTTTGGAAAAATAAAAGGGGCAAATACCTCTCTTACTCTCTATGTGGCTCCGCCAGACTTTTAGTGTTCCATATTTAATAAATAAAGATATACTTTTTTCTTTAGATGAATAAATAAAAATATACTTAATTTAAGAATTTATAGTTAACTCTTAACTTTATCGTTGAATGAATATCTCAAAGCATGAACTAAGATGTCATTACTTTAATTATTCAATGTTCTTTTGGAATTGATCTCATTATTAAGTTGCAATTAACAATTTGATTTAAAACACGTAAGAGGGTCGGGGCTAATCAACTTGCAAATCTCCTTTAGACCTATCTAAATAAAAGATGACCTATTCATAACCAATTTTATTATTATCTCTTACTTGCACTCTTCAAGAAATTATTATTGTGATTTTATTATACGATTTCGTGATTAATCGTTCAAGACTGTGTCTTCACCTTATATCTAAAGCCTGTTGAAAACTTAAACAAAAGTATAATAATACATCACAATATTAGACTACTTTTTCTCTCTCTTCCTCTCAGCGCTAGTTAGCAAGCTAACGTACGCTGGTGTCAATGGCGAGAAAGAAATCGACAAAAGTAGCTACTCCGGCCATGATTTCACCGTCTACTACTTTGATTGATGCAGTAATCGAAGATAATGTTAAGATTCATGAAGTTGATATAGCTGTTTCTGAGTTTAATATTGGTTCTAAGCCTAATTTGGAATCGGATCTTAATGATGAGTCTGTTGAAGCTCAGATGATAACCCAGACGAATGATGTTCAGGTGACTGATGAGAATGTGATGAATGCTCCAAAAAAATGGAATGATCTGTTTTCTAATAACAGAGGAAGAAGTGAAGAAAGTACGCTGAAATTTATCCCTCCGTCTGTGAAGGATGGGACCCGATTTGTTAGCTTCAACTCAAAAGAAGTCACCAAGGAGGAGAATCGATGGAAGTTTGCTATTATAGGATGCGTTTATGGTATGTATCCCAAATTTGAGAGATTAAATGTTTTTGTTAGAAACAGATGGTTGAAGTATGGATTGAAAAATGTGATTAGAATTAATGCCTCAATGTTCATGTTTGAGTTTGGATCTGAAGAAGATTGCAGTAGGGTTTTAGGTGATGGTCCCTATACCTTCGACCAAAAACCTCTTATGCTTAAGAAATGGCACCCTAGAATGTCTATGGATCCTAATGCTATTAGTTCAGTTCCTGTATGGATTCAGTTACCTGGTCTTCCATGGGAGTTCTGGTCATCGGAGATCCTTAGTAGGATTGGAAGTTTCTGTGGTACCCCTCTTTATAGTGATCAGTGTACTATAAGTAAAGTTAAGTTGAACTTTGCTAGAATTCTGGTGGAAATGGAAGTAGCGGGTTCTTTCCCAGAAGTTGTGGAGCTCCAGGATGAATGTGGAAATGTGTTCAAACAGAAGATAGTGTATGAGTGGAAACCCCTGTTCTGTGAGAAATGCTGTAGAATGGGTCATTCTATAAAGAACTGCAAAATTGTCCAGAATACTAAGAAAGCTCTTGGTAAGAAGGATGCTGAAGTGAAAGAAGGGGGTAAAGATAACTCTGTAGAGAGTGATGCTATTGTTACAGAGATTGTCATCAATGATAATGTGGTGGAAAATGTGAATTCTGGGTTGAATCAGTGTCAGAAGGTTGCTAAAGAGAAAAGTATTGCCAGCCTAATCTAAGGAAGGGAGAAAATAGTAGAAATGAAAGAACAAATTCTTATAGTATGTTAGAGAGTATTGATGATCCTGACATAGGAACTGGAGAGGTGAGATTCAGTAAGAATTTGAAGGTTGGATCAGTTGGTGATGGGAGGAAGGCTAGGCTGAACTCCAGGATGATAGATATTGATAGATGATTGGTGTGTGGAATATGAGAGGAGTAAATAGCTCCTTAAAGCAATCAGAAATGTATAATCTGATTGGTAAGTATAAGTTGAATATTTTAGGTATTACTGAATCTAGAGTCAATGCTAGTCAGTTTGCCAAAGTTTGGGATATTATAAAGAAGAAGTTAACAGATTGGGATATTATTCAGAATTACTCCTGTTCTAGTATGGGAAGAATCTGGGTTATTTACAGGAAGGATAAAGTTAATCTGATTCCTATAGTTATTCATAAACAGTTTATTCACTGTAAGCTGTGTTTTGACTCAAATATGATTTTCTGTTCTTTCATTTATGGGTCTTATTTACCCAATGAGAGAGTGGATCTTTGGAATGGTTTACTGCAGTTCAGTCTGAATATGAGAGGTAGCTGGATTGTTTTAGGGGATTTTAATGCTGTGATGAGTAATAGGGACAGAATAGGTGGCATTGATGTAGATGAAAATGTTGCTGCTGAGTTTAAGAATTGCATGATTGATTCTAATCTCTTGGAGTTAAAAGCTACTGGCATGGACTTTACTTGGTCCAATAATCAGTCTGGTACTGATAGAATTTGGAGAAAACTTGATTGGTGTTTTGTGAATGAGCACTGGATGGATGAGTGGACAGATTCGTTTTGTGAGAAGAAGGCTCTTTGAGTTTCAGACCATTCTCCTATTATTGTTCATTTGAAAGTTGAGGACATGATCAGGAAGTGCCCTTTTAAGTTCTTTAACATTTGGTGCGAGCATGAGAAGTTCAATGATACAGTTAAAGATGTTTGGAGAAGAGAGGTCAGAGGTTGCTCTATGTTCAAGCTTTATCAGAAGTTGAAGCTAATGAGAGTAGAGTTGAGAAAAATAAACAAGTCTTTGTTTAGTAATCTTTCTTTGAAGATTGAGAAAACTAAAGCTGACTTAGAGAATTTACAGCTGAATTTGATTACAGACCCTTTTAACCTGGATTTACAAGATGAAGAAAGAGCTTATAACTCTCACTTATGTAAATTACTTGAGTGGGAGGAAAGTATTAAAAGGCAGAAGTCCAGAATGCTATGGATCAATTTGGGGGATCAGAACTCCAAATTCTTTCACAGAAGTATTAAGCAAAGGCAAGCAAGGAAGAAAATAATTATGATTAATTCAGTCAATGGTCCAGTTTCTGATCCAGAAGGTATCAAGAATGTTTTTTTGAACCACTATAAGCAATTTATAGGATCTCCTTGTCCTGATAGATGCAGTGTAGATAGTGATATCTTTAACCATGGCTATGTTCTGAATGATAATGATAAAAGTGCTCTGGATATGAATATTTTTGATGAAGAAATTAAGAAGGCCTTGCTCTCTATAAAGGATGATAAAGCCCCTGGCCCTGATGGTTTCTCTAGTGCCTTTTTCAAGAAAAGCTGGAGTATTCTTGGTAAGGATGTCTGTAATGCAGTGAAGGAGTTTTTTCAGACTGGCAAGTTGCTTAGACAGGTAAATTCTACATCCATAGCTCTCATTCCTAAAGTTAGTTTTCCTTGCTGTGTTAGTGACTATAGGCCTATAGCTTGCTGTAATGTCACTTATAAGATCATTTCTAAGATTCTGTCTAGTAGGCTTAGCAAAGTCCTCAATCTTGTTGTTAATGAGAGTCAATCTGCTTTTGTGAAGGGGAGGAATATTACTGATAATGTTCTATTGGCTCATGAAATTATTAGAAATTATCATAGAGGCAAAGGGAATTCTTGCTCTATTAAAGTAGACATTCAAAAAGCTTATGATTCTATTGCTTGGGATGTTATTGAGGAAATCTTCCTAGGGTTGAGGTTCCTTAGAAAATTCATTTCTTTAGTTATGAATTGTGTGAGAAGTGCTATGTTCACTATTGTGATTAATGGTGAGGAGGTGGGGTATTTCCCTGGGGGTAGAGGGCTTAGGCAAGGAGACCCTATCTCCCCCCTTATTTTTGTCATGTGTATGGATATTTTGTCTAGAATTTTAAAAGCCAGAACCATTTATAATCCTGACTTCATTTTCCATAAGGGTTGTAAAAAGCTTCAGATTAGCCATTTGTCTTTTGCTGATGATCTCTTCTTGTTCTCTAATGGTGATAGCAAGTCCATTAAAATTCTTAAAAGCTCCCTTTTTGATTTTTCTAAAATGTATGGCTTACATCCTAATCTCAGTAAGAGCTTTGTTTACTTTGATGAGGTTAGTAATCAGAATAGAACTGAGATTCTGTCTATCCTTGGCTTCCAGATTGGGTCTCTTCCTGTTAAGTATGTAGGCCTTCCCCTATTCACTTCAAGATTATTTAAAAGTCATTGTTCTGAGCTTATTAACAGAATTACTAGCAGGGTTACTTCTTGGTCTGCAAAAAGTCTTTCTTATGCTGGCAGATTGCAGTTGATAAACTCTGTTTTACTTAGTATGCATATATATTGGTGTACTACTTTCATTCTCCCTAAGTCTGTGATTGCTGGAGTTGAAACTATCTGTAGAAGATTTCTTTGGCATGGTTCTGATCTTAATAAAAACAGGAGTTTAGTGAGTTGGAAGGATGTGTGTTGTGGGAAGAATTATGGTGGTTTGGGGGTGAAAGCTATTCACTTATGGAATATAGCTGCAGTTGCTAGACATGTCTGGAATATAGTAACTCTAAAAGCTACTTTATGGGCTAAATGGGTTATAGAGAACAAGCTTAAGAGGATGAGTTTCTGGGGCATCTATAAACCTGCTGACTGTTCTTGGTCTTGGAGGAATCTGCTGAAGATTAGGAAGGTTATTGTTGAGCATTTTGAGTATAAGCTAGGGGATGGCAAGAGATTCTCCTTCTGGTTTGATCCCTGGTTAGATGGCAAATCTATCAGTGATAAGTTTCCTACAGTTAATATAAAAGACTCTGAGATTTCTAAGGATGCTAAAGTTAGCAAGCTATGGAGAAATGGCACTTGGAACTTTCCTGATCCTATTGATGAGGATACTCAGTCTGCCTGGGAGTACATTTCCAGAAATTACAGAGTTTATCAAGATAAGGAAGATTTGATTAAGTGGAAGAGCAGTATGAATGGTGTTTTTTCTGTGAAAAGCTTATTTGATAGTTTATCAGCTGAGCATGAGAGAATTAACTGGCATCCTCTTATCTGGTTTCCAGGGCATATTCCTAGATTCTCCTTCATAGTCTGGCTTGTCTTGAAGAGGAGAATTTTAACCAAGGATAAATTACTCAAATGGAAAGTGGTGGATAATGACACCTGCAGTCTATGTGGGGCTGGGTCTGAGAACATTGATCATCTTTTCTTTCAATGTAGATTTTCCCAGGTTTTTTGGTCTAAAATCCTTTCTAATATGGGGTATAGAAGAAGTTGCTTAAGATTGCAGAGAGAGGTTAGCTTTTTCCTGAGAAGAACCTCTGGTAGATCCACTGCTTCTAGAACCAAAAAGATCTGGTTTACAGCTGCTATTTATTTCATTTGGAAAGCTCGTAATGAGGCCATTTTCAATCAGAAGGTGATTAGTTCAGAGCAGATTCTGAAGAAAATCTCTTTTGCTGTTGATATGAAGAAAGTGTGAGTCTGTTAGCAGCTTAGCCTTTGTTCCTTTTCTTGCGTTTGTTGTTAGTTAGTAGTTGTTTAATTCCTGTTAGCTGTTGCACAGCTTTTCCCAAGTTGTTGGGCTTTGTGGCCTGAGGGCTTTTGTTTGTTCTTCCTTGTTGTTGGGTGTATCTCCCTTTTTCAGCAATTAATAAAGAGTTGCTGCCTTGGTTGATTGACCAAAAAAAATTAAAAAAAAAACTGGTCAAATTGACACGGTAATAATATTTTTCTATCTTTTGTCCACTCAAATTTAGTTTATCAGCCTTATATCATATATCTATTGAAACCAAACTTTAAATGTATCGGTCCTCTAAGACTATTCAAGAAGGGAGGTAATTTGAACTTTTTGAAAAGTATAATTATAAAAACTAACTATAAAAATTATGGAAAATAGATTGTCGAAACTAACTGATGGAATAAGCATAAAATGAGATAGTAAGATACCACAAGAAATCCTGCATCGACTAAGAGAAGACGGATACGCTGGAAACGCTATAAATAGGATACGAGCCCATGTGCCCAGAGGGACGATAAATCTGAACCAACATACACTCTTCTTATTAAACAACCAACTGACTAGAGCTTCGGAGTGGTCACGGGGTCCTAGACCCGCCATAAGCGATCCTCTTTCCATTGTACGCCTTGTAGGCCCAAGACGCACGTCCAACATCCGAATCCATCATTTGACGCCGTCTGTGGGAACTCAACTCCCAGAAAAAATTCTTATTGATAGAATCTTGAGATGACTAACATCAACAAAAACACCCCATGACAAACGGTCAAAGAAAAGGCTCGCTACTGGGCGAACGAGGAGGATCTATAGAGGACAGTCTGCGAACGCCCATAGCACCAGGAGCGACAAGAAGATCAGGCATCTTCTTCTAAGGATTCGGTAGGCCGACGCCCACCCCCGGAGATGGATCAGACCAGACCTTCCAGGAAGCCATGAACTAGACAATGGACGGTGCAGTGAGGCGCTTCTGAGAAGACGTTGCTACTGTGGTCAAGGAAGCAGCAGAGACCATTCTGTCCCAGACGCCAAGCGGTAAAAGTCAAGACACAACCGGAGGACGAGCGGGATATGGAGGGAAAACACCTCGCGCAGGTGACAACCTCGAAGGAAAAGAACCGGAGGTACTCATAGTGGAAGACGAGGAAAAGGAGGCGGCGGACCCAACAGACAAGAGGCAGTCGGAGGTAGAAATGGAAGGTGTGGATCTGATTGAAGTACAAAAGCTGATAGCAGAAGCAATGTAGAAGGAAACTGAAGAAAAGTCAAGAGAGCACGTCCAAACAAGCAGCATGAGCAGTGGAAAGTCGCCCTTAATATCACGGCCCGATTTTTGGATCACGACTGGTGCTAGGGAATGAGAGTGGTAACTCTAAAACCCGTAGCAAGCCTAAAAACGATAAAACTTTTTCTTTCAAAACATACATACTCAGGACAACAAAACTCAAATGGAAGCATATACATGCATACAAGTCACTGAGTAAACAATATTATATTGGTGAGCTTCTGACTTCCGTATCTACATACGTACTAGCTCCACCACAAACACATACAAAACTATCATATATACAAACTGGTGCAACAACAAGGCAAACATGGATAACTATAGCACCATGGAAAAAATACTAAGTCTCGCACCCTCAAAAAGATATAAACAAGACAGCGGGAAAAAACAACATATGTAACACCATGCTGTAACGGCTATGATTGGCTATCAACTACTACAGCTCCTAACTAAAGTCGTGAACTGTACATTTCCAAAAAAAAAGACTCCCGAAACAGATCAGAAAGCCTTGCCTGTCAAATTCTAGGTATCTGAAATGTTTAAACAACAACGGGTCAGATTATGTTGAGTGAGTCAATAATTACTTAAGGTATCACATAAAATAACATTGCACATAAAAATAAAACGATTACAAATATATGCAGGTAATAGATCTGAACGAAACCCTAATCCTGAAACAATCATGAACTAGGTATATTCCTATTAGTAACGAGCGATAATAGTTCTCAAATCCTTTTGGTAAGATCCTGAGATAGTTCGACCAAGTTTAACCTATACCAAGTGGTACAGTCCTGGGATAGTTCGACCGAGTTAAACTAGTAACATTACTTATAACCAAACGATCGGGATAATTCCACCGAGTTAACTCTAGATACAGATCGCGAGATAATTCCACCGAATTCAACCTCGTATCTAATACAAAAGAGTTAGTCTATTCTATCATCTAAGACTTACCCGTCACCGGTGATCACACAGTCCTATTGAGGCCCAATAGGCAGCCTGTTTCCTCGGATCACTACACTGGTTTTCGTACTTTTAGGCAAATCACAAAAAAATTGATAAAATCAATAGTATGCAATGTGTTTATATAGTATATTATATACTAAACATCTTTATATAACAAAACACAAAAGTAATATGTAAACTCACAGAAATTGCTATGCAAATGCTAATACAATAACTCGTCGATCGATCGATCGATCCCTCGAATATGCAACCTCATCGGTCCGGTAGCTACACAGATCCTCTATTGCATTACAAAGTTATAATGCGTTTAATACTATAAACTCTAACTCTAATGATATGTCCTAGGTCTAAGATTAGACTGACATCACAATTTTATACCATCTCGGCATATGAAATCCTAGTTCATATGCTTGTTGTTTTACTTTAACAACTCGAACTCTTAACGTCTAATAACTCAAATTTAAACCTTTAGACTTATTCAATCGATCCTCGTTTATCATTTGGTACTCCTTTTTATCCATTCGGAATGTCCTCGGTTCACTTTTAAAGTCTATTTAGGTCCAAACAGGTTGTCGGGGTCAAAACTAGGTCGAATCGGGTGATTCGGCACTTTCAATCGCCGTACGGTCGAACAGGGGGCAGTGTGCGCCCGCACAGTAGAGCTGTGCACCATCACACTCGCGCACAGCCCCAGAAACTCAATTCTATTCTTTCTGACGTGCTCTGAGGTCTCAAAACACTAGAAATCCATCCAAGACTCAAAACCCACATCCAATTAATCATCAAACATCACAAAAACGCTAAAACGACAAGCTTACGGACGTTTCGATCAAACCGCAAGATCTTAAACCCTAAACATCCAGCTAAACCCTAATTTCAGCAACCAAAAAGTGATTCTTTCGTCAATTCGATGCCTTGATATGATAGATAATCGTTTCCTCTTTCCAACGCAACAAGAATTGCTCAATTCCAAGTCTGAACGAAGAAACTGTAGCCAAAACTATTTTTCCTAGGGTTTGGAGAAGATGAATTCGAGTTTGATCTTTAAGAATGTGTATTTGCTGATTTGATTCAATAGCTTAGGTTTATATATCATGGTTAAGTGCATCTTGATCTCTCCTCTTTTACTTTCAAATGATTTTCACTTATATCCTTTCTTTTACTCGTTTTCATCCAACGATCATTTAACCGTTTTAACTCGAGTACTATACGTATTATTCACATCCAAATAAATAATACCATTCCGATCTCTTATTAATTTATATTTCGATAAATCCTTTTATTTTATCTCGGCTAAAATGCCTAATTTCCAATCTGAGACATAAAGTTCACTTCACCTATTTTCTCGTCCATTCCTTTTTATATTATTATTTCTTGCTTCAACTAATGCTGATATCCAAACTTCCTTATTTAAATTCTTTAACATAAACGTCCTATTTGATATTACCCTTTTCTTTAATACCCATTTTCTTATATTCTTGCAACTCCGGTCCCTCTCAGCAGGACACGTTGCACTAAACGACACTTAAACCTACGAGGTATTACACTTAGCCACAAGCGTGCTATCAGAGAAATGGCCAGAAAGGCTCAAGATACCCAACTTTGATAACTTTGATGGAACCAGCTGCCCAGAAAATCATGTCTCAAAATTCTACAACAAGATGATTCTCCTAGATGTTACAGACACAATACTCTGCAAAACATTCCCAGCCACGCTCAGCGACACAGCACAACGATGATACATTTAATGGGCTTAACGCCGGATCAATTACGACATGGAGACAACTAAACCGGGAGTTTGTGATAAGGTCTTTCACAAACATTCCACCGAAAAGAAGTTTGAAGGAACTCTACAGATGCCGACAAGGAGAAACGGAGACGCTTAGAGCATACATTGAAAGATTCAACATCGAAGCAATGAAGATCGAGGACATGAATAACGACACGGTAGTAAAACCCCTGAAGAAAGGCACACAGATGGGAGTACTGTGAGACAAGCTGAGCTCCTAAAAGCCCAAAACTTATTAAGAATAACTAATTATGGTGGCCCAAAAATGCATAAACATGGACGACGCACCAAAAAGGAAGAAGGCAAAGGAGGCACCTTGCAAAGATAGTCGTCCCACTCCCGAAAAGACTATAGCGCAAGTCATCAGAGCATCAGCAGGTACACGTCGTACGAAGACGCCGATCATTGGAGTAACGATTACAGGTCAATCAAATACGACGTCAGGGCCGAGACGTTCACCCCGCTGAATACAACAAGGGAAAACGTGCTAATGTGGGTCAAGGACACCCGAACGCTAATGACCTGGCCAGGGAAGATGATCCATAGAACAAGAACAAGAGATGAAAATCGATACTGCAAATTCCACGATAATTACGGACACGACACAGAGAAATGATACGATTTAAAAAAGGAAATAGAGAGGCTGGTAGAGTCTGGGGCGCTGAGGAAGTTCACGATCCACAAGGAAGAAAAGGAGCATCGAAAAGAAGGAAGTGATAAGGAGGAAAATAAGAAAGAGGAACAAAGAAGGAAATTGCCAGAGTTATCAACGTCATCATAGGAGGAAAAAGCATAGAGGCAGGGAGAAAAATACCAATGGCCGAAATAATGCAGGTGACAGAGCAAACAGGATGAGAGTCGAACACGATGAAGAAAGTCACTTTCTCTGTAGAGGATGGGACACATGTGAAGGGACATCACAATGATGCCTTAGTAGTAGAAGCAATCATCAACAACTTCATAGTCATAAAGCTACTGTCTAACGAAGGAAGCACAGTGAACCTAATGACTTAGGAGGCATGCCAAGGAATAGGAGGCGAGCTGGGGAAGCTTAAACATTGCCTGGTAGCCATAATAGGACTCGGAGGAGCACCCGTTCAACCCAAAGGTCTAGTAGAGCTGATAACAGAGTTCAGGAGCAAGTTGACTAACGCGTTTGCTCGTGTTATCAGACACGTTTGACGCATCTGATGCGTTGGTTGACGCATTTTCTGACACGGGCGGATGTGTCGCACTCTCATTTGGAAAAGTATAAAATGTAAACTTTTTAAAATTTTAGGTGCTAGTGTAATAAGTGACTCTAATTAGTATTTTTATAAAACTTCATTAATATTTTGGGCAGTTTTATAGATTACCCTATTTAAAAACCCCTTTCAGGATTCTAAGGATGCTGAAATTTGGGGAAGTTACACAATATACCCTCTTTTCTCCAAATTTTGCATAAGTACTCATTCCAAAATTTTAATTTCAAGCGGACTTTTGTTTAGTTTTTTTTTTTTTATTTATGCGCTATTTTTCATTTTCCATCTTCTTCTTCAAATGATAGCCTTTCTAATATTTTGTTATGGTGCTTCCTCTTTAACCCATAAATAATTGAGCAGATCTATTCTCTCGGAAAAGTAGGAACCCTGTAAACACCTATTTTTCGGACAAGTAAAAAATGATAAGGAACTGAAGCGTCCAATGATGCTTTCCAGAGAAATCTGTCCGGGTGACGGGTTTTCGATTTGCTTGCTGGGATCTAAGAAGGCGTAATCTATACACAGTTGCAAACTTGGAGGATTAAAATACAATTAGGCGTAAATAGCCCATAAAAGTAATTGTCAGGATTAAAATATTATCATCCAAGGGTGTCGATTACAAATGGTATAGAAGAGCAAGTGGTACAGTAGAATGACCCCAAAGAGTAATACAGGATGCATAATAAAATAGGAGTAGGTTTGTTGTATATATGAAATAGCACGTGTTAATAGGGGACAAAAGACAAAAAAAAATAAAGAGTACCTTTATAAACTGAAAGAGAAAAAGAACTTATAAGTGCAATTTTTTTAGAACAAAGGGTCAACGCGCCATCTAAACTTGTGACACGGGATTATCTAATCCAATTTATACTTTTTTAACAAACTAATTTCAAAACTCTTCATTTCAAATAATCCTATAATTATATTTTTAAAAGAGAAAATTAGCTGTAGTACTTAATTTTAGAAAATAATTCCAAAATAACGGGCTGATGAAATAAATTTGAGCTAAAGGTTTCGTCATTCTTTTAACACGTAATGGGCTTCTTTTTTTGCATCCTATACGTGGCGGGCCAGACCTTTCTGTTTTAAAACAGATGTAACCGCTCCTCCTTTTTCCTTTTGTTCTTCTTTTTGTCTTCCATTTACACTACCTTCTCTATTCAGTTTTTGAAATGCTAATTTTCTGAACATTTCTCTTCTTCTCAGCAGTTTCTTCATTCTCTTTGTCACACGTTTAGAAAATAAATCGTAGTTCTTATCTTGTGCTTCCTTACTTTTAGGCATTTTGAAATTTCAATTTGCTTTTTCATTTTGAGTAACTGCTACATTCGGTTATTCCTCATTCCTTTAAATATGGTACAAACTCAAAGTGCCACTCCTTTGAAGGAAAAAATGAGAAAAAAAACTACTGCAAAAGGCAAGGGAAAAGCAACAGTACCTGTTGCAAAAGCTAAAAGGAAATTAGTTGAATCAGAGGATTCTGATTTCCAAGATGAAATTCCTGATCCAAAGAAACAAAAAACAACATTAGAAGCATCAGCAAGTTCTCCAAAGGTACATGCATTTCTTTTCTTTAGGAATTTATTGTAAATCATTTTTTATTGTCTGATTCTGTATTTTAAAACTTGTTTTTATTGATTTTGTAGAAAAAAGTACCTGCAAAAACTGTTAAAAAAATACTGAAATCTGATGTTATTGAGATCAGTTCTAGACAACAAGATCTAAAGGTATGTTTATTGCTGCCATTTTTTATTTTTAAAATTATTTTTTGTTGTTTATTGTATTCTGCTGTTTGGTTTTGTCATGTTCTTTGTATTATTATATTATATGTATTTTTTGCCTTAGTTAGTTTGTTAATTTGTTTAATTTGAAAAGGTGTTTTTACTTTATAATATACTGTATGTTATCTTTGTTTCTTTTGTTTTGTATACTTTCTGATGTTGTTTATATTTTTTGTATATATGTCTTTTTTCTGTATTTTTGTTGTATGCTTCTATAGTTTATGTTATGTTCTTTTTTGTTTTATTTATGATCTGTCCAAATCTTTGTCTTAGGATTATTATATATTTTTTGTATTTTATAAGTATTTTTCTTGTATACTGTAACAGAAATATTGTTATCTTTTTATAATGCAGCTTTATTCTCCATATTTTGAGGTGGAACAGTATTTTACTACAAGAATCAATCACAATGTGGGTGCTGATGTAATTTCAAATATTAAATCAAATTTGTCTGATCCACAACTGTCTTTTTTTTCCGACACTTGCTTTGGGAAATTTTTAAAGATGAAGCGTTATGATTTGCAATGCAACTTGATTCATGGGCTGTTATTAAGGGAGGTGAAGCAGCCATGTCCATATGAGATGTGGGTTAATGTTTGTGGGAAGATACTGAAGTTTGGACTGGAGGAATTTGTCTTGGTTACTGGTTTGAATTGCACTGGAGAGTCTGATAAGGGTAAATATTCTGATTTACACAGTGATTTGAAAGCTAAGTATTTTACTGGTTTAAATAAAATTTCTAAGAAAAGTGTTGAAGAATGCTTTCTACTGAAAAGATGGGATTCTGATGAAAATGCGGTCAAGCTTGCTGTATTATATTTCATTGAATTATTTTTGTATAACAACAAGTCAGAGAGGTTAGTTTTGAATGCTACTTTCTACTTGGTTGATTCTGGGTTGTTTGAGCAATTTGCTTGGGGGAAAGATTTGTTTGATTGCACAATAGAGTTCTTGAAGAACAGGTTTAAGGCTATGAAATCTGCTCGGTCTTTTAAAGGCTTGACGGATTTCCATTAGCCTTTCAAGTATGGTTTTTTGATCTGGTAATCTGTGAAATTATACTTTTCATCCCATTTTCCATTGTAATGGACGATTAGTGGTATTGATTCCATTTCTGAATTAAGAAGAAAATAACAAAACTATGTAAGTATATAAAGTATACAAAACACATAGAAATATAACAAATACAGAATCAAAAAGGTTGTAATACTGAATTACGGAATACAGAAAACATACAGGAAGTATATTTCAATCACATCCAAATATTATATTAATCAAATTTTATAAGTTATACCGAAAATAGACAGAAGGTATACCAAATCTCTAAAACCACTGAATCTAACATTCATAATGTAAATTATTCAAAATCCAATTTAAAATCCCAAATTCTAGAAGGTATTTTGAAAATAGACAGAAGGTATACCAAATCCCTAAAACCACTGCATATAACATTCATAAATTAATTTATTCAAAATTATATTGAAATTCCTTAATTCTAGAAGGTATTAAAAAAATAGACAGAAGGTATACCAAATCTCTAAAACCACTAAATATAACATTCAGAAATTAAAAAAATACAGTCAACATGATGAAAATAATGCAAATAATATAAGCATATAGAGATTATACAGAAAATATACAAAATTAAATTAACAAAATTAAATAAATAAAATAAGAGGATCTAATTCAAAATCTGTATTGATTTCATCTCTAAAATCAATTTGTTTTACTTTTGCTGAAATCAAATCAAAAAGTAAAACGAATTGATTTCAGCGGACAAAATCGTTTTGATTTCAGCGGAGCTGAAATCAAATAAAAAACGAATTGATTTCAGCGGAGCTGAAATTAAAATCACCTTCGTTATTCAGATCTGATAATTGAAAAATCAAATTTTGTTGAAGAATCACCTTCTTTATTTTGTTATTTCAGATCTGAGAGACAAATTTTAGAGACAAATTTACTGTTGAGGAGAAAAAGTTTGATCTCAGAAAATTGATATGTTGGGATTTTGAGCTGAGAGAAAATTTGATATGAAAAACACGTGTTGGTTGAGAATTATATTACAAAATAAGTGCTAACTTTTATTTAGGAATCTAATTAAGTGTTGTCCCTAATTAATTTTATCTTTCCGTAATTATGGGATTATTTTTCCCTTTTCCTATATTTTTCATTTTTTCCCTTTTTAAAACGCGTAAAATACAAGTGTTTTAAGAGAAGCCCATAATATTTTGGGCCGGTAGATTTACAGTCCAAACTTAAAGAATTATCAGTTAGTTACCTCCCGGTTACCATTCCAAACCAGTATAGTTAAGAAACCGTCTCGGGCAGTTCGTAACGGTCGATTTCAGTTTAGTTTTGAAATCAATTTGAATCTAACAAAAAACAAAAACTTGCAAATCCTTAAACTGTAACAGCAAAGCGATCACCCATGGCTATGGTAGTAGATTTAGATACAACAGGAGAGTTAGGGTTTCCGTACTGGAAACCAATTCGTCGACGTTTTGAACCTGAATCTCCTTTCTTTTCTTACGGCAACATCGAGAGAGAACTCCTCGCCAAACAGGTTCAATCGATTATAATTTTCTGCATTTTTTTAATAGTTTCTTCCAATTATTAAGCACTTATTTATGTATTTGATATTATTTCAGGTTGCTCTGGATTTGACTCAAAATGAAAATCCCCAGTTGAAGAATTTAATTGATGAAGATGACAGGTATTAAAATACGTAGTACATACACTTTATTCAATCAACATGTCCTGTTTCGGAACTGTCTCGGACACTTGACGTTTCCAACACCATTTCGCCCGTGTCCAAGTGTTCTGTGCTACCTAGAATTACAGCTTTTTTTTTTCACTTTCAGTGAGTTATATGGTATGTGAAAGATATAGGTGGTAGAAATTGATTGAGAGAAATGAATTCAAGATATGATCTAGAACATGGTTTAGTTATATTATCTGTTTATGGTTAATTGTTATTGCTACAGGAAAATGCTAGGGTTTATATATATGTTTCATGTATGATGTTTTTGATGCCGATGTTATTGATGAACAGGGAGGTTTTCTGTCCGATTGTTGGATGTGGTGCGCGCTTGACATCTTTGGAAGCCTTTGAAGATCATTATAATGCACGGCATACTGCTTCATGTTCAGTTTGCTCTAGAGTTTATCCAACTTCGCGCCTTTTAAGCATCCATGTATCTGAAGCTCATGATTCGTTCTTTCAGGCTAAAGTTGCACGGGGATATCCCATGGTATTTTGAATCAATCTACGAAATTTCTCTAATGTTTCATTTGATTTTAGTTTAGCACTTCTACAGTTAGAACAGAACTTATGTTTGTTAATTTGCTTGATGCATGGTTTGCTTACTTGCAACTCCTATAGGCAGTTTGTATGAGATTGCATCATAGATCTAGTCATTATCAATGCCTTCTCACTTCTTAATGAGATATAAGGATCGCTTGTAATAAAGAAAGGAAAACAAAGGTGGAAATAGAAACCGAGTGGGATTATGCTCTTGGGTGGGTACCAGTTGCTTATGATACTATGTTTTTCCTGGTTTTTGGGTTCCGGCATGTGTGTCCAACTGTCTTATAATCATAAAACTTATTCACTTCTACAGATTTTTACACTTCTTTGTTCCGACAAGTATTTTGTTTCCTGAAACTGTGCTCTCATGTGACAGTATGAATGCCTGGTGGAAGGATGTGGTCTAAAGTTCATCAACTACAAGAGTAGGCAACGGCATTTGATGGACAAGCATAAATTCCCAAGTACATTTGAATTCTTACAAAAGGCCCGGTCGTCCAAGAAAGCAAGACAGAAGCAGCAGCATAAACGGTCAACACCAAAGAACAAAGAAGCTTCAAGTAAAATGGACGTAGAAGGTGAAGCCCTTGATGGCCTCATATCACGGTCAACCCCAAAGAATGAAGAAGCTTCAAGTAAAATGGACGTAGAAGGTGAAGCCCTCGACGGCCTCATATCAGCTGTTTCGAGATTAAGCACCTCAGATTCATCTCCTTCTTCCATCAATTTTGGTCGTCGCCACAATCGTGGACTCACGTTTGTCCCTCGAGCTGTTCAGCGAGAAAAGAGCACACACAAACCGCAACAAAGAGAGCCAGCCATCTGATATGTAAATAACTCGCATTAAGTATGCAATTAATTCAAGCTGTGTAAGATGTCAATAGCATTATATCAGAAGTTGAACTGATGGTATGAGCATTTATTTGTAGAGAGCAGACAATTTTCTGTTCTATTACTCAAAATCTTTATTTTCTTACGTTGAAAAATTGGATGAATTCAGTGAATTACTAGTGATTTTGATCTTTTTGAGACCTCTCTCCCCTCAGGGCTGTATTTAAACATGTAACTTTAAAAACTCTCTAAATCTTAAATAAACACGCAGTTTCATAGGACTAATTTGTCAAACTAGAAAAAAAACGAGCATTCTGCATTCAAGTTCAATTAAAATGTAGGGGGGCTATACGGTTTTCTTATAAATCTTTTGCAAAAGTACAATTTTTTTATTTCTTGATAAAAATATGTTTTTTTAACATCTATCAAAATTTCACCATTCAATAATTCACCCAAATCAAATTTTTATAAATAAAAAATAGCTATTCTTTGTAAAAAAAAAAAAAAGAGTACTAAAAAAGAGGTATTAAGTGAGGTCACGGGTTTGCACTGTACTTATATATGCACCGTTTAAAATTTAAGGTCAGAACATTGCCTCCCGCAAAAGACCTATCTAATTGGAGTGAAAATTAGTGTTGAATTTGATAATTGTGGTCAAACAAAAAAAAAGTATATATAAACAAAACAAATATGTATTCCTTATTGAAGTCCTATTAGAAAAGTAGAGTGTTTATCCCACACAACCGTTGCGCCGCGTCATTTTTAAAACAAGCCAATGAGGATTTGCGATAGGGAATTTTTTAATTATTACTTATTTTTTTTATTATTAATTTTTTCACATGGCTAGCGTATGATTGATTTGTTGCACGAATGACATGGTGTAACGGTTGTAACTAATAGTTATTCAGAAAAGTATTCGTTATTCAAGTCCAATTTAGTATTCCGAATTCAAAACCAATTAAGATGTAAGCGCCTATATATTGAACATTCTTCAATCTCTTAATCAACATCAGTATCATCCACAAACAGAGCTCAACTTCTCAGTAAAAACTAAACCAATTAATGGAGGCAATCGACTCAGTGTTTGATCCACTCAGAGAATTTTCAAAGGACAGCATCCGCCTCGTCAAGCGCTGCCACAAACCCGATAGCAAAGGTTTTATAATTGTTACTAATTTATTATCATCATAATTTCTTGTATTATCTGATTGTTTTCAGTTTCCGATGACTAAAACTGCGTCGTTTCTTGTTTGTTGTTGCTGCAGAGTTCACAAAGGTGGCGGTTCGTACTGCGCTAGGATTTGTAGTGATGGGATTTGTTGGGTTCTTTGTCAAATTGATCTTCATTCCGATCAACAATATCATTGTTGGATCCGGTTAGGTATGCTCAATGCTTTATTAACTTTTTTAATTCGTGTTTTTATTATTATTGTCTTATTGCTTTAATCTGCTTAGTTCTACTTTGTGCTAGTTCATTCTGAAGTGATTTAGCATATCTGATTAATATTATTAATAATGTTGCAGGTGACAATGGATTGCTCGAATGCGATAATGACGGAAACCTTTTCTTTTTTGGCATAGGAGTGTGTTGGTTATAAAGTTTTACGTTGCTTTGCTTATTTGTTGTTTATACAAAACTACGAGATCGAAATCCAAAATTTCGGATACTTTTGTAAGGATATTCAATTTTCTGTTATCTAGAGGTATGATCAGATTTTTCTTTCAAATTTGTCCATCAAATCGTTTCAGATTGCTTGCATATTAATTCACAAACAATGAACACATCTAAGAAGCTTCAAAAATAAACAAGAGATGCCACTAAAGTAAACAATAATTTTACATTAGAATGACTTTCAGATCAGCAGGCCGTGGTGTTGTTTTCTGAAACATCAACATTGGAAGCAAGTACTAGTTGTGGCTGAGCAACATAGCCTTCCTTTCTTGCCTTCTTGCGTTCCCGTTGCAGCCTAAAGTTCTCCCTCTTCCTTGCCCGATAGCTATTGGGATTCTCCGGCTGAATTTCTCGTGGATAAACACTTATCTGCCAATTGCATATTATTAAAATGTTAACTTAGAATCTAGCTTTATGAGTCGCGCTATGAAATTCTAGAAATTACACAACCTTTTTCCTGTCCGGTCCATACTTCTCAAATTTTACAAGTCCATCAATCAATGAGAAAATGGTGTGATCCTTGCCGAGCCCCACATTCTTCCCAGGATGGAACTGAAGATATTGTCACAACAATAGCACAAATTATCAAACTCAAACACATGAAAATGGGTAGCATGTACCATCAGTTGTTGACATGCTCTTAACTTTGGAATTTCATATGCAATAAATAAGACAAACGAGTCCGTAAAGCTAATGATTGGCGTGTATAAAGTTCCCATAGTAAAAATAATGTTAAAATCCTCATAAGATCATGGTTTTCTGCAAGCAAGTGAAATAATACTAACAAAAGCATTGTATGATTTTTAGATTCTGTGTTAAGAATTCAAAATTCAACAGAAAAAATGAGATTATCATCTCAAGTAATTTGGTTTACAAGCACAATAAATCATGTTACTCAGAGCTTGCTAGTCAAGCTCTTTCTAGTTTTAATCGGAATACACTTTGCAGAATCCCATAGAATGCAGCCTGTTTTTAAACCATAGATTTTAACTGTAATCTCAGTCAGCAATCCCCATAACTTAAATTTCTGATTACACTGTCATCCAGCATTTTAAACACATCGTTGTTATACAATATCACAATCGCAGGGCCCTTAAAGATTGAATTGAACGAAAATGTGCAGAGTTCTATATTCGCGCGTTTCGTTTCCAGAAATACTACTGAAACTCAAAAACTTTATATCTTTAACATAAAAATATTATTTCGCCGTTTCCCTCATCAGTAATTTCCCGTTTTAACGTTTCCATTTCTGTCCTAAAAACTTCAATTTCGTTCAAATGGCCTTCATGTTCATTGAGCGAGACGAAATTTCATATTCAATCATGCCAATAATTGTTTAACAAAAATCTATGTTGCCAACTAAGACCAATTTTGTTTAGTTTATCACTGAAATTAAAAAACAAGATTACAAAAGCTAAATGAAACCCTAAACCTAAACCTAAACCAAGATTATAGAGAAAACTTAGCTAATTACACAAATTAAAAATAGTTCAAAGATTGAGAAATTCACCTTAGTGCCGCGCTGGCGAACAATAATAGCACCGGGTTTAGCAACTTGGTCACCGTAAATCTTAACGCCGAGACGTTGGCCGGGAGAATCACGGCCGTTCTTGGTACTACCAGCTCCTTTCTTGTGGGCCATTTGAATGGTTAACGGCAACGGAGCTTTTCTTAACGGAAACGAAACGGAGTTTCTTGAAATAGGAAAATTGAGAGAGGCTGTATCGCCTTTGAGAAACGAAGAAGAAGAGCTTAATGATAATCCTTTGAATGAGCCTATTAAATTGAAACTAATTGCTGTTGCCGCCATTGTTACTCTACTTACCTGAAAATTCAAAGCAAATGTAAATTAAAATTTAATTAGAGTTTAATTTTTTTTTAGTAAGATTCAGATTTTTTTTTTGTGGTTTGTTGAAGAGCTTACAGTGAAGCAGGGAGTGAAGGAGATGAATAAAAGAGGTGAGAAATGTTCAGAGCTTATCTTTGAAACTGGGAAGTTCGCACGTGCGGATTTTATTGCACGTGCCGGTATAGGAAGACATAAGTGATCAAGATCAACTCTAAAAACACAATAAATTTGAATTTAATCTCCAACATAAATCAAATTAAACGAGTTCTTACACAAGATTAAATGAATATTTTGTACATGTAAAATATTGATTTATTATTCTATTAAATTATTGTTTTTATATTTTCAATTTAAATGTATGTTATATTATTTAATTAGTTTTCATATTTTATGGTGGAAATCTTTTAGGGTTATTGATTTAAAAATTATAAACTTAAACATATTTTGCAATTTGAATACGGAATTTTAATTTTGTAATTTAATACATGGAATATCATTTTTTTACGATTTCAAATACCGAGCAATTTTCTGACAAAAATTTACTGATGTGGACACCAGAAACAGTTTTCTAGTGTCCACGTCATCAGTTTTTAGCAAAATATTATTTGGTTTTAAAATTTCAAAATAAACTGAAATTTATAATTTTTTTAATCAATTATGCTAATATATTTATTCACAGAAGATAAATTTTCAATTATTACATTGATTTTTTAAATTGAATTTAAGCCTACTCAAATAATCTAATTTTAAAAATTATATTTATTCAATTCAATCTTGAAGTTTGCATTAACTCCAATTCGCCTTTGGATTACACCTCTAGTAGAGGTTCATAAAATTGAGCCAAACCAATTAGCTGAGTTGAATTAAAAATATATATTTTTTTTGTTCTATCAAAATAGTCAAGTTTTTCTAATTCAATTTAGTATTGATCAAACCAAACAAATTATTTAAATTCAATTGGTTTGTTTTATTTTCATTTCAAATAAATTATTCAACATGCACGCACACACACGCGTAAGTGTGTGTATTAAAAATCTAGAAATATAATAAAGTCTGCAAAATATAAGTTGGAATATATAAACCCAGCAGTCGACATTAAAAATAAAATTTGACTCTTCATATTTGTTGATCTCTTAACAAAATTAATAAAATTGTCATAAAAATATAAAAACAACTTCCTGTAATTTTTAATTATATCTCCGACGTACGAGTAATCCTCAATCCTCAGTGTGCAATAGAAAGAAAAAGGAAATTATTCTCAAATACAACCTTGCAAGACATGTGACCCCTAATCTAAGAAATAATATCCCAATACCATTAATGCTATGCACTCCAAAGATGGAACCAAATGAATTAGCCACAACACAACTCGTATATTTAGTTGTTAATAGTTTATGGTTATTCATATTATCAAAAAAAAAATAGTTTATGGGTCCTTTTGAAGTGGTCGGTAGAGGCGACAATAATATTTTAAGTTTTGTTTTGTGCGGTTTTAATTGTATTTTGATGTTTTATTTAATTATGTTGATCATCGGTTAACTGAAGATTGTGTAGCGGTTGTCTGAGTTTTATATTCAAATTTTCTATTGAATCGAGGTTGTTGGTTGTAGTATTGAAATATATTTACAAATGAAACACATTGAAGATGAAAGCTGTAAAGGTGTAAATGATGATCAGAAATTCTTAACGTTTGAATTCATTGGATTATGCCGCAAAAATTTCATTATTCGAAATTTAAATCAGTTGATTAACGATGTATTTTAGTGTTTATTTTATTACAATATAATTCTTAAAATATTAATTTGGGAAATTGTAATTATAATCTATTTGAATTAATTTATATATAAAAAATTGTTAAATTCGATTTAAATAGAATGTAAATATATCCTAGGAGTTTGGAGAAGAATCTCTCTCATTAGCTCAACCTTCACTTGAAAGCTGGCACGTTAATGTAACAATTTGATGTACTACTTGATTACCAAATTTTCAAAATTGATCACAATATTATCTAAGATTGAAATTAATCTCTTTAAATTGATCACAAACACAATAATTATTTTGGTTTTCAATTTTGTTATCCTTCTTTGTTTAGCAAAAGAAAAAATTACTATCATATTTTGTTAATTTATACTTTCTCCCTTCAGTTTAAGAAGGGACATATTTCAATTTTTTTATGCCATATAAGAAGGTCGAATTATGGTTTTTGTGCCATTTTACAAGAAATTCTCTCTTATACTCCCATTTTCTCTTTCTATAATTAATGCTAATACTCTACACACAAACCATAAGACAATAATTAATAGGGGTAAAATGAGAAAAGACAAGAGTAATTATTATTTTCTTAATCTATGTATAAAAGGGATATGTCCCTTCTTAAGTGGGACGGAGGTAGTACTTTTCATTACTAAGTACTCCCTCCGTCCCATTCTAATTGACCAAATTTTCTATTTTCGATGTCCCATTCTAATTGAAAACTTCTATTTATAGAATATTTTTCACACTAATTTTCTTCTTTTACCCTCATCAATTAATGCATTTCAAAAGCATTTTGTTAAAATATGGTGAAGTATTTAATGTAATATGAGAATATAAAAGTAATTTGTTAAAAAAATTTAAACAATGTGTAATGAAAATTTTTTCAATTAAAATGAGACAGAGGGAGAGGGAGTATATGAATTTGTTATAAAATGTCAAGACTAACCCACAATTGACATAATACATATAATTAATTAGTTTTGTGTCGTAATTTCAAAAACCTAAAAACCTCTCTTTTCTCTCTAAACAAATTCTAACCGCCAAGAGTTTTCTTCTTATTTCTTCTCCAGCTGCCGTCAATGGTTTGATTTTTTTTGTTGACAGTAGCTATCCCTTTATTTATATTATTTTAGTTGCATAGAATATAATAAATAGCGACTCTTTTTCATTTTTTTGTGATGGATTAAAATCTATTAACGAAGCGCAATTTTTTACCAAGAAATGAAGATAGATTGAAAATCTTTCAACAATAAAATGAAATTGTTTATGAGCTACATTAGTTTTATTTATTTTTCATTGTTTATTTTTGTTCTGAATATTTTATGTGGTCTTTTTTTTATAAAAAATTTGTTGTCCTTTCTCTGTGAAAGGTTTGCTGTCTCTTTTTTATAAAGGAGTTTGTTGTCTCTTTTTTATGAAGGAGTTATCAAGTGGTGATTGAATGGAATGCTATGAGTTTGTGGATAATTGGAGAAGTTTGATCGAAAAGTGATCGAATATTGCACTCATTTAGCGAAATAGTTAATAATTTATTTTTATTTTTGTAAGTAAGATCTGCAAATCAGGCATCATGTTGTCTGTTTCATGTCAGGTCATCGAATTTAATTTTCAAATTATTCAAAATTTCTTATAAATGTAACTGTTTTGTATTCGATTTCATCAAATTTGGGGATTTAAAAACAAAAATAGCTTTGTGTCGGTTGATCCCTAGCTATGCTTTAATTTAGTACATATAATTGGATCATATTAAATAGAAATGAGTAATTTGTCCCATCACCAATCCTTTCAAAAATGGGAAAATTTCATTATCACTCCCCCACTAAATTATGAGAATAACAAGTCTAATCCTAAAATAATGCAATATCGCCAATATTAATAGTAATATCTACCAATTACTTTCAATATAACTTAAATTTGCTTTCAAACAATTTCCTTTCTTTTTCCTCTTTCTTTTCAAAGTAACAAAACATTTTCTTTATATATTTTCTTTACAAAACTAAGCATTAATCAAGAACAATGAAGAATAAACAACAAGGAGTGTATCCAGAGATGAAGAGCCACCGTCAATTCTTATCGGAGCGGCCATGGTTTCTCGCCGTTCTCATAGCCGGTTCATTCGCCGCTGCTCTTTGTATAGCAGGCAGCATCATAGGTTCAGCTTCTACTTCTTCTCAATCTTTCTTATGTTCATTAAGCGGCGCGTACAAGACAACCTCCGCCGAAGACTACGCCGCTACTCCGACACAGCTCCTTGCCATTCTCCATTACGCCACGTCACGCATTGTTCCGCAGCAATCACTCGCCGAAATCACTCTTTCTTTCAACGTTCTTCAAGAACTCGCTCCATGTAATTTTCTTGTCTTTGGTTTAGGTCATGACTCACTCATGTGGACCTCACTTAATCCACGTGGCAACACGCTATTTCTCGAGGAAGATCCTAAGTGGGTCCACACAATTCTCCAACGCGCGCCTAACCTGCGCGTGAATGTCGTCAACTATCCGACGCAGCTTCAAGAGGCGGACGCGCTTCTTGCTTCTTATAAGAACGAAAAAGACTGCGTAGGGCCTGATATACGCCTGAAAGGCAACACGAAATGCAAGTTAGCGTTGAACATGTTGTCGGAGGAGGTGCACGGTAAAGAATGGGATATAATAATGATAGACGCGCCGCGTGGGTATTTTGCTGAGGCGCCGGGAAGGATGGGGGCTATATTTTCAGCTGCCGTGATGGCGCGTGGTAGGACACGCCCAGGTGTGACTCATGTTTTCTTGCATGATGTGGATAGAAAGGTGGAGAAGGATTATGCAAATGAGTTTTTGTGCAAGAAGTATTTGGTAAAAGCGGAAGGTAGGCTTTGGCATTTTGAAATACCTTCTCTTGCTAATACAAATGAACCTTTTACTAGTTTTTGTTGATCATTTATGTATATTGGATAGAGAAATTTCAGTTGATATATAATATGTAAAAAGCTATATATACATGAAAATGTGATTAAGCATATATTTAATTTAATGAAGTTAAAAATATTACTTCATTTAACAATTAGTAGGCATGTACATATATAAGCTTTGAAATGTTTTAAATATCTACATGGATCTCATGGAACGAGTTATCTATTGGATGGTAATAAAAATATGTTTTCACTTGTAATAATTTGGCTGAGGTGTGTGATAGAAGATATGTGTCGAGTGAGTTGAATGATTCGGTCGTTGATTATAGAGGTTTCATAAATAGATCGAGGACTAGAATTTTATTTTGTTTCTAATTGAATAAAAATTTATAGAAATTTAATGTTCATTAGTAATAATATGAACTGACGATCAGTTTTAAATGATTCGTTGTTTCTCCCATTTTTCAAAAAAGCAGAATTAATTTTGAGATAACTTTCGAATGTTTTTCCATCGGGAAATCTTATTTTGCTAAACAAATGCAAAGATATTTTAAGCTATAGAGTTCCCCTGTAATCTATGTGGTGTCATTGTAAATAAGTATATACATAATGAATGTGTTTCATTACTTTTGACATAATATATCCTGTATGAAACGCTTGATAACCTAAAAGAGTATTAGCAAAAGAAGTCTCAACATTTCAATTTTATAGTAATTTAATTTTATTATTTAAAACATTACAAAATAAACCGTAATTGTTTTCTTTTTAACATTTTTTAGCTCATTTTTAATTTCATGACATTTTTTCCATACATGACTGCCGAAATTTTCCTACCTCACACATTCAGTATTGCATCACCGTCGTAATGCCACATTACATTCAGTATTGCATCACCGTCGTAATGCCACATTATTCTGAAAAAAAACTTAATTCACTCCCTCAACTTTAAAAATAATTTTTTTATTATCTTAACCCTTTTCTATCACTACCACCAACTTCCACCACCAGACTGTCGCCCCAACCTCTCTTTTGAACCTAGACGAAGAAACTTCTTCATTAGGGTTCAAATCTCTATCTGGGTTCAATCTACACAAAGAAGATGAAGTGTTTTTCGTCTACGTTGAAGGAGGTCCTTCTTTGTTAAAAAAAGATTATTTTTATTTTTAAAATTATGTGTAAAATTGAGGAGTGAATTAAGTTTTTTCAAAATTATGCAGCACTCTGTATATGAGGTGGGATATTTTCGACAGTCAAGTGGCTCTCTGGTAGTCCATGTGTGTAGAAAATAACCAGAAATCAAATATGGACTATAAAATGCAAAAAAAAAAATTGAAATTTATTTTATAATGTTTTGAGCAATAAAATTAAGTCACTACAAAATCGAAACATTAATATTTATTTTGTCAATACCTCTAAAATAAAAGACTGCATAAATTGAGAATTAAATAAAAAACTGCATAAATTGAGAATTGTAAAAAGATAGATAATGCTAATATCTTTCATGATGGTGAGATCACACGTATTTGCACGTGAGGGATGACAAGGGTAAGAAATTTATAAAGTTTGCTATGAACTTTAGAGATTATACTCTTATTTTCCAACGTCCGTCGCGAATCAAAAAATCGGGTTGGGATTCAATGTGAAGGATATGTCTAAAAGTGATGTATAATGTGTGTATGATATCTCAATTTGATTCATTTTGAAAAATCATACAAAACAATATTCTCAATCTAAGTCTTTTCAATCTTATATCCAATTTTATCTGAAAAATTATTGCACGCAACTGTTGCGTCATGTCATTCGTGCAACAAACCAAATGTGCGTTAGCCATGTGGAAAATTAAATATTAAAAAAAATGAGTAATAATTAAAAAATTCCTATCGCAATTACTTATTGGTTTGATATAAAAATGACGTGGCGCAACGGTTGCATGGGATAAACACTAATTTTTTCTAATCCTAGATTAGATAAATTAATCATCAAGTGGGTCATTAATTCCACTCTAAATGGAATACTATAAAAAGTAAGTTTTCTAAGTTATTCCTACATGATTTTAGCTAGGGGTGGGCATGGACCGGTTAACCGGTCCATGAGGGTAATTTGTAAACCGGTCCATTGTAATACGGTTTTTAAAATTAAAAACCTAAACCTAAAATTTTAAACGGTTAACCGGTAAATTGGTTAACCATAAAAAACGGTTCGGTTTTTCGGTTTTGCGGTTTTTAACCATTAGAAAAATTAAAGACAAAAAAAGATATATTTTTAATTCTATTTGATTTTTAGCAAACAAAAAAAAACTATAGAAATTCAAATTATATTAAAAAAATATAAATCTAAACTATCTTATAAATAGTTAAATCAATGCAAATATTTAAAACTATTATTATTTACAAATAATTTATGAGTAATATTAAAGTTAGGTTTGTATTTTTTGAATTGTTTGTAGTGTTGTTCACGTCCACTTTCTACTATTTATAGACTTAAATATTTCTATTTTTGTTAAATAAATATTTTAATAAGGAAAACAAATTTCTTTTACAATATTTTCATATATAAAATCTCCTAAAATATATAAATATTCCTAAATAAAATATATGTCAATATATTTTTATATTTAGATTTTATTGTGTATATTATAAAATCAATATTATTTTATAGATCATAAAATATATCTTATTAATTATTAAAAATATATGAATATATATATATATATATATATATATATATATATATATATATATATATATATATATATATATATATATATATATATATATATAACCGGTTAACCGGTTAACCACGGTTTTTAGAAATCCAAAACCTAAACCTAAACCATTAACCATGAAAACTAAAAATCAAAACCTAAACCTAAACCGTTGGACCGGTTAACCATATTTTTCGGTTCGGTTTTCCGGTTTCGGTTCGGTTAATCAGTTTGACCGGTTTTTTTGCCCACCCCTAATTTTAGCACATAAAAATTGAATTCTCATATAATTATATAGCTTAATCACTAAAAAATATCAAATGTCAGTTATAGCTAAATTTTTCAACACCACCAAATTTAGCCAATTTTATAATATTATATTTTTTTCGGCCATTTTTCAATCGAACTGGATTTGTTGTCTCCATGTCATCTATGTTACTTCAACTCAACAAATTAGTTGATATGGCAGCATCTCAGACCATAACCCAACTTAACCAAACCAAATATTAAACCAAATAAAATTAAATCCAATTAAATCAAATCCAAGTAAATCAGATCAATAATTATTAAAATTCATATATTTTTAAAAAAATTATTATTTAATTGAATAACAACTAGTATATAATTAATTTTAAATTTTTACTAAATAAATTAAATAAATAAAAAATTATAAAATCCAAGAAAACATCGTAAAACTTAAAATTAGAAAAATGTATCAAATTTATTAAAATTATATTATATTAAAATAAACCTTAATTATCTCAAGATTCGCCGCCATCGAGAACGACCGCCGGAGGAAGAGCCTGCTCCTTCTCAGGTGAGAGAAAGAGCATCAACTCCTCCTCCGACAGTCAGTTTTGGTGGCAGGGGTCTCGGTGTTGGCGGGTTTTGGTAGCGGCGGGTTTCAGTGGCGGCGAGTCTTGAGATAATTAAGGTTTATTTTAATATAATAAAATTTTAAATTAATTTTAAAAAATAATATTAACAAATTTATTTAAATTTAATTTTAATTACATTTTATATAAATTTTAATTAGTTAATTAAAAATATTAATTATTGTTAAATATAAAAAAAACTACGATGTCTATTCAAATTTAACGATTTTTATTTATTTAATTTATTTAGTAAAAATTTAAATTAATTATATATCTATTAGTTATCAAATGAAATAACTTAATATTAATTTTTTAAAATATATATGATTATTAATAATCATTAATTTGATTTAGTTTAATTGGATTTGATTTTATTTGATTTAATATTTGGTTTGGTTAAGTTGGATTAGTGGTTTAGAATGTTGTCATGTCAGCTAATTTGCTAAGTTGAAAATGGCATATGAAATGGAGGCAACTAATCCGGTTCGATTCAAAAATGGCTGAAAAAAGAAACAGAATATGACAAAATTGGCTAAATTTGGTGATTTTGAAAAGTTTGGATATAACTGTCACGAGACGTAAAAAATTTGTATTTTTTGGTGATAAAGCTTAATTATAGGCCTAATGCCGTAAAAAAAACCTTAACCTTTTACTCAGTGTTTTAAAAACCAAACCGGTGGCCGAACCGGTGAGGCCACCGGTTTCCGGTTCAACCGGTTTAACCGGTTCAATGATCGGTTCAACCGGTTTAATAAATTTAAAAAAATTTGAAAAAAATTCTGGTTCACCGGTTTTTTACCGGTTCAATCCGGTTTAACACCCGGTTTTTACCGGTTCATACCGGTCCAATCCGGTTCAGTCCGGTCCAATCCGGTCCAACCAAAAGATCCGGTTTTTTGCCTTTTCAGACCGGACCACTGGCCGGTTCGCGGTTTAACCGGTCCGACCGGCCGGTCCGGACCGGTTTTTAAAACACTGCTTTTACTCCCCTTTTCAATCATATCCTGATGTTTAAAAGAGGTCAATTTTACCCTATTTCGCATATTCATTTTAATTGTACCCCAATTTATTTTTGACAATTTGTTTTACTTAAAAAATGAAATCATTCAATTAATTAAATATAAGGATAAAACTATATCCGTTTCCAATTTAAAAAGTACAAATAACTCTTTCAACTTTAAAAACTAACAAAAAAAATCATAATCTAATAAAAATTAATTTATATTTTATTTAACTAAATCTAAATAATTTAATATTAATACATAATTATTTAAAAAAAACATTAAACTCATCTCGGTCGACGCTAAAGAACAGACCCAACTGGGTCTGTTCATCCTCGATGATCAGCTGGTATGATGATGATGAAATTAATTTTTTAACGGTTTTTAATTTAATTTTTTTAAAATATAAAATTATTTTAAAAAAATTGAAATAATTGAAACCCGTTCGACTGGAAAAGGGATAGATTATGGTCGAAGGCGGTTGCAGTGTCGGAAATATTTATAAAAAAAAAAAGTATTTGACATTACATTATATTATATTAGATTAAGAATTTATTTTTATTATTATTTGAATTTATGGGAAAGAATAGTTCTTTGTGTAATTTATAATATTAAATGCTATTTTAAATATATGTTAAATATGAAGAACTTTTTTCAATTTTTTTTTCAAATAAAAAAAGTCAACTTAATATTTTAGGGTACAATTGAAATGAAAAAATATAAAATATGGTAAAATTGAACACTTTTCAATGTCAAGATAGAATTGAAAAGGGAATAAAAGGTCAAAGTGTTTCAATGCATTAGGCCTATAATCATACAACAAATGATGGATATTTTTAGAATCATTTCAAATATTCTTATTGGATTCGCCACTATGATTATCACTTTTATCGCATTTTTATTTACTTTATAAATACGGGTTTACATAATTTTGGCAAATTCCGTATCAAACAATGAATTATGAAAGTTAAATGGAGTCGCCATATGGGATTAACCGGGGAAAAAGATTGTTAAGCATTATAACCACTTTCGTCTCTTCACAGATTCAGATTCGGAAATATTATTCTATTCAATCCACTATTTGCTTATCGATAGTTTTTGTGTTAACTTTTTAATTTTTAATTTTTAAAAAATAGATTTTGAAACCAATATAATCTCTCTGTTAGTTGAATCTCATAATAAAAGTTAGTTTTGAGTCGAAAACTTTCACGTAAAGTTATGGGTTTTTCACGAAGATGTCAATAGACCACCCGTCCCATTTGTAAGTGTATGTAACTAGTGAACTTAAGTTATAATATGTAAATAAAGAAATGCATAAATAAATTAATTAACATAGAAATAAAAGTAATATAAATTATAACATGAATCCATATTATTATTGCAAGATAAAATAAATTATAATTTAATTGTTGAAATAAAAAAAAAAACTAGACTTGAACCTGTAAATAAAAAAATACAGTAAACACAGAAATAAAATTTCACATAGTTTGTGAAAACTATAATTTAAATATAATAAATTTTCAAAAGGAAGGATTTGAGTGTTAATTTGTATAGCAAAATTTCTGCATATATTATGTTGGAATCAAAACCCACGTGGTTCATATGAAAATTGAAAATGATAATTAAAAATATTGGATTTTAAAATTTTGAATTTGAATCTTAGTTTATGTTTCGTGACGCTTATATATTTAATGTATCGGATTTAAAATCCATGTAATTTGTATTCGAACTAAAATGATAGAACTGAATATGTTACGTAGATATTTGATTTTGGTATTTTGTCCAAAATGTCGTACTTGATTTTGGTATTTTTTTCCTAAATTTTAATAATAAAAGTAATAATAATTATAACAAAAAATACCAAAAAAATGATAAACAAAAATTACTAAAATTAATAAATGAAAAAGACACAGGTAATTGATTAGTCCAACCAACTTTATTAATGATGATTATATTAAAGTGTATCAAGAGAGTAAAATAAAAGTGTTGCGTTCAATAATTTTTCGTGAAATAAGTAATCTAAAAAAGTTTCAAAAATAAAAAAAAAGTAATCTAAAAAGGAGAAGTGAAAACCAAAATAGAAATGTTGACAGTGGGATTTGAACCCACGCCCTTTCGGACCAGAACCTTAATCTGGCGCCTTAGACCAACTCGGCCATATCAACATCTTGCTATGTAATACGCGCATCTTTAAAATAAAACACAACACAAGAGCTGAGAAATTGGCATACATATTATGCATATGAAAACACTTGTATTGGTGGGGATTTTTCAAACAGGTCAAAATAACTTGCCTTTTTACCAGATAAAAGATGCCCACACCTGGGAAAAAAAAAAAAGTTTACGAATATACTAATCAATACTGCATTTTAACCACAAAATACAGGGTCATTTTAGTATGTTTTTCAAGATACTGATGATAAAAATATCATACATATCCTGATTTTTGTGGTTAAAATATAGTATCAATTCCTAACACTTATTGCGAAGGCCTCTTTTAAAAAATACAAAAAAAATAAAATATTCATAAATATATCATCCCAAAATTTATTTTTGAGAAATACAATTTGTACTTTCTTTTTACAAAAATGACTTTTTTTATTCTTAAAAATATTTTTTTTAATCTCAAAAATACGATTTTAGTTAATCAGCTGTATACTAACAGATTACCAACTGTATACCAGACAATAATTTATGTTTTATATGCACAATTCAAATTTACTAAAAAATTATCAACGATATGCTAAACGGTTTACCATCGATTTATGAATCATATATTCAAAATAAAAATTATTACAAGTGTACCAACGGTTAACCCACCTTCCACTAACAA
This sequence comes from Mercurialis annua, assembly GCF_937616625.2. Lineage (NCBI taxonomy): Eukaryota > Viridiplantae > Streptophyta > Magnoliopsida > Malpighiales > Euphorbiaceae > Mercurialis > Mercurialis annua. The sequence continues at coordinate 46,379,453 of NC_065574.1, read as the reverse complement.
TATACTAAAAAACAAGGTTATTGGTGTACCCTTAGTACATCATTGGTTAACCAACAACAAAACTATTACAAATTCAAACCTTCGTTTCTATTAAATTAGTTGAAAATTCTATTACAAATCCCTCCGCCTTCACCACCGCAAGAGCAATCGCCAAACAAAACCTAAATCGTATTTTTTAAAATTTAAAATTATTGGTTAACTATTGGTTAACAATTAGTAAACCATTGGTTAACCAAACACAACATCATTACAGATAAATAAGTGTAAAAACAAAAGATTCTTATCAAATCATGCAAACCAAAAAAAATGTAAAAGAATAAATTTCATCACAACAGGTCTGCCACCTCCGGCGACAACAACCAGTTAACTAACGATTTTATTATTAATATATTCAAAATAAAATTTATTACAAGTTACCCAACGGTTTACCCAATGTTAACAATTAGTTACCCAACACCCAAAAACATTACAATTCTCATAAACATTTATTCAAACACCTAAAGTGCAGGCTGAACATTGATTCTATCTATACATCCACGACAATCCACCACAAACCTACACAATGAACCCAACAAAACTCAAGAATCCAGCCACATCAAAGAACAGAACAACCCCAATTGGAAACCAAATCGGGCTCGAGATAATGATCAATCTCTATGGTGTTACCGCACATGGATAACGATTCTGAAAATAATGTTAATATTACTGAGTCGAATACCATGAACTCGTGGGTTTACCTTATCAGCAGACTCAATCCACGCTCAGGGAGATCAGACATTTGTTTAAGAGGGAGAAGGCGACATTCAAGGTGGCTGCTTCTGTGCTTGCCGCTTGGCTGTTTCAATGATGGCGGAGGGCTGCCTTCGGAGGCGGGTTTACGACGATTTCTGCTCTGTCAGCGATGTATGGCGGCACGGCACTGGTTTTTCTCTTCATCGGATCTAAATAAGGAGAAGAAAATGGAGCATTGAGATTTTATGTTAGGGTTAACAGGCCGATTATTGCTAAGATCGTATTCATCAAATTTAGAAAGAATAAAAATCAAAAAAAATGTAAATCTCTAAAATGAAACTTAGCAACGTATTTGTCTAATTATTTTGACTAATGAACGTATTTTCTCTAATTAACTCTATTTCGAACCAGAACCGGCCCTAAGCCACATACCAGTTCTAAATTTTTTTCCCCAAACAGAACTGAGGATTCCAATTTTAAAACAGAAATTTTGAATCTAAAATTCAAAAATCTATCCTGCCCAATTTCCCTCCCCCCCCCCCCCCCTTTTTTTAATTTTTCTATTTATGTCAATCGATCATCTGCTACATGTTCCTTTCTTTTTCTTACACTAATCAATACTCTTTCCGTTTTTTTTTTCTCTATTTACACTATTAGAAAAATGTCGATTAGTGACAGATTTTAGCGACGGATTTAAAATCCGTCGCTAAAATCCGTCGCTACATCCTCAAAAAAATTGGCGGGATTCATCCCGCCAACTTTAGCGACGGAAATTTCGTCGCTAAAACCCGCCGATTTTATTTTTTCACTTTTAACGACAGATTTCAAAATCCGTCGCTAAAAGTGTTACATTTAGCGACGGATTTCAAAATCCGTCGCTATAAGTGTTACATTCAGCGACGGTTTTCAGAATCCGTCGCTAAATGCTTACTTTTAGCGACGGATTCCACAATCCGTCGCTAAAAGTATTAATTCTATTAAAAAAATTATTTATTTAAAAATTATTTATTTATTAAAAAATTAATTATGTATAAAAAATAATTATTTATTAAAAAAATAAATATTTATGAAAAAATAATTATTTATTAAAAAAATTACTATTTATTAGAAAATTTATTATATCAGAATGCGGTAGTAAAGTGTAAAAGTAATAATTTGTTATTTTTATTTAAAATAATTATTAGAAAAATAATTTATTAATTATTTATTTAAAAAATAATTAGTATGAAAAAATAATAATTTTATAATGTGGTTGTTAGTTGCGGGAGTAAATATTCGTTCCTTTTAGTTATATTTAAATATAATATACATAGATATGTATCAAGAATTTGTGCTGGATAAGATGGAGTCACACGCGGGGGAACTAGAAGGTTAAAGAGGTTTGAGTGAGAGTAATTGATGGATGGGTGACCTACTGGGAAGTTTGCGAAAATTGTTGGAGGATGATGTTAGGTTACCTATCGCGGGTGGGTGGGGTGACCGTGGGCTATAGATTAAATAATATTTCATTTTTAGCTTTAATTAAAAAAATTAATTTTTTTTATTTTAAAAAAAAAAAAATAGCGACGTCGCTAAATCTGTCGCTAAATTTTTAAAATCCGTCGCTAATTTTTTCTTTCCGTAGCTAAATGATTTAGCAACCAGGAATATAGCGACGGACTAAATCCGTCGCTAATCCGTCGCTAAAGTCATTTAGCGACGGATTTATGCCATTTAGCGACGGAAAAATCTGTCGCTAAATGAAAAATTTCTAGTAGTGATTAGCTAAAATTATACATATTAAGATAGAGAGTGTTTTATCTTAACTTATATGAATAAATATAAATATAACCCTATTGTTTAATAAAAGCATTGTAATTTGATTTATAAAGTCATTTATTAAAGAGAGATAAATTTGAAAGATAATAGTTAAAGTCACATTAAAATTTTAAATGGATAAATAATTAGAAACAAAGATATTTTGTTAAATGGACAATTTAAAAAAGAACAAAGGGTCAACGCGCCCCCTAAACTTGTGTCACGGGATCATCTAACCCAATTTATATTTTTTTAAGCAACTAACCCCAAAACTCTTCATTTTCGGGTCAAGTAACCCATAATTGTATTTTTAAAACGCGTAAAATACAAATCGAAGGTGAGGGATGCAAAAAAGTAATTAGATACTTCCCTAATTGTTGCGATATAATTATCCTAAATCTGTTTTTTGAAATAAAAATATAAATTATGAGGTTATTTGACCCATAAATAAAGAGTTTTGGGATTAGTTGCTCAAAAAAGTATAAATTGGGCTAAATGACCCCGTGTCACAAGTTCAGGGGGTGCATTGACCCTTTGTTCATTTAAAAAAAAAAGGTGGAAGTATTTCATATACACTAATCTCCCTCTCCCTCTCTCTGCCTTACCATCAATCATCCCATCATTTATCACTTGTCATCTACTAACTACTAATTCTCTCTCTTTATTTCATTTTAAATTATTTTTCTTTACATTAAAATTAAATAAATGAACAAAGGGTCAACGCGCCCCCTGAACTTGTGATACGGGATGATCTAGTCCAATTTAAACTTTTTTGAACAACTAACCCCCAAACTCTTCATTTTTAGATCAAATAACCTCATAATTTATATTTTTATTTTAAAAAACAGATTTAGGATAATTATATCGCAATAATTAGGAAAGTATCTAATTATTTTTTTGCATCCCTCATCTCCAATTTGTATTTTACGTGTTTTAAAAATACAATTATGGAGTTACTTGACACGAAAATAAAGAGTTTTAGGGTTATTTGCTTTAAAAAAGGATAAATTGGGTAGATGACCCCGTGACACAAGTTTAGGGGGCGCGTTGACCCTTTGTTCTTAAATAAATTGAACTTAATATAACTTGATTTTTTCAAATTTTTAAAATCTATCTACTTTAATTTTCAAAAGTACAAATTTTTAACTTCAATTTCATGTTAACCGAAGTGGCAGAAATGTAACTGAAATCGAAACTAGCCTGTTATAGTCGGCCATTTTTTGAACCAGCTCCACTTAAAAAAAGAACCGGAGACCGCTAATTCTGAATCGGAATCGGCGGCTGTAACATTGTTATGATGTATTATCAATTTTGATATAGCTATGTTTTATTATTTTTATTTAGTACTCCTTCCATTACATTTTAGAAGGCTCATTTACTTTTAGATTAAAAAAATATTTATTATTTTTGTCTTTTCATGTTTTTTCTTATTGTGCCCTTATTAATGATAGTGAAAATTTTCATATTATTTCTTTTAAGGTGATTTGAAGAAGGGTAAAAGGAGAAGTTTCATGTAAAAATCTTCTAAATGGAACTTTTAAAATGAAACATCCCAAAATAGAATATGTAACTTTTACAATCGGATGGAAAGAAGTATAAATTAATATTTATCATTTATATGCATATGCATATTAAGTGATATTATGTGGGATTTCAATATGAAAACTCATAAAATTCAAAAATGTGAAAAATGCAACATAGATATTTAATGTTTTATAGCAATTCATTTCTATAATTATCAAAATAAATTTTCTATTAATAAATTGTACCTTTTAGAATTTTAATGTCAACTTTTTTCTAATGAACATTTATTAATATAGAATATCATATTTGTTCCCTCAAATGCACTGGAATGCAAGTAGTTTAAATTGATTATGAGTGACTATAGTGACAAGTAAGATAACGAGACATGATTGAATGAAAAGATTGTCAGTTGAACTGTATCGGTAGAACTTGAATGAACAATAAAGAGTTAGAGATTGACACTTTGGATAAACCAAAGCCTTCACAAGTTTAACGATCGGTGAATTAAATAAGTAAATAGATAGTGCTACATTGTTGGTAATTTCAAGTGTGTTGATTTGTAATATAAATATGCCTATAAATTATGGATGAAATGATGTTATGAGTTGTGTTTTGTTTAAGAAATCTAATTATGTTTATATTTGAATATTCAGTGAGAATTGAGAACGGTCATTGATTATCTAAACTGGCACTTGTAACCAACAATGTGATAATTAAGTTATTGGTTACTCATAAAACGATTCAGGCCAATAACATAATTTTACTTGTCTATATGGAGATTTGAGTAAATATGTGAACTGCATACACAATTAAATATCCATATACGTGATTTTGATTGGAAGTTATGTAAATATGCTTTACTTGAATTAATCATTGGATTGTGACGTTGTTAGTTATTTGCTTATGTTGTATGCAAAATTGCTTTGTTGTATTTTCATTACTTAGAATATTGAAGTATATGTTTAGTATTTTTTTATCGATTTGCTTATTGAGTCGCAAATCACCCTCCTGCAATTTTTTTTTCAAGATATAAAGAATACATTGAGTCGACATTTATATATGATAGACGGTTCAAACGGACCATTAGATAGTTCATTGCATATACATGCATATTTTGAAGTTTGTATTGCACGTGATATATGGTTTTTGTGTATCATAAGTAGATTTAATATATAGTAAATATATGTCGATCATAAGTAGGTTTAATAGATATCATAAGTAGGTTTAGTATCATAAGTAAATATTCAACATGTTAAAACTTAAATAGCTCACACTATTTAATATAGGTAAAATTTAGAAGAGGAGATGTTGGATTGGTTAAATACTTAAATGACAAGATGAAAGTCATATGTGAAAGTTATAAGTAAAGGGGTCAAATAATGCATTAAGCCCTAAATTTTATATTGCATTAAACTTCTTTGAGTCTTAAATTTCAAGTTCTAACATTTTAATTCCATTTAATGCAACACTCGTGAAACTCCAATATTCTATATATAACCTATTCTGATTATAATATCATTTTGCCATATTTAATTTCGGATTTTTCTCATTCAGACATTGTGTTTCTGCTTCCATGCTACATTGCCCATAATTAAGAAAATCATTTGCAATAACAAACAATGGATAATATTTAATAGAACATACGAAAGGCAGCAACGCGGAATATAAATGAACTGTCAAAATGAGGTATGACCTAGCTGGGCATAAATAGAGGCGATGTTCTTCTTCTAACAACATCTTGAATCTCTTCTGATGACAAAACTGATGCCTCACCTACAAAGTCGGCATCTTGCAGCTGCCGGTGTAACTGAAAGTCAACACAACCAGTTCAGGGTGAGAAAACCGCCTTTTCACAGACATGTCACTAGGGGTGTTCAAATTCAGTTTGGTTGGGTTATGAGCTTATAACCAGCCAAACTGAATTGCTAATATTATCTTGGGTTATAACCCAAATAATTTGGGTTATGTTAGTTTAGTTATTCAAAACCAACATGGGTTATATGGGTTATTTAACTTACTTTTTTTTGCTTTTTATCACTTTAGATGAAAAATTTAAAACCCAAATTTCAATCTGATTTTTTTTTTAAATAATAATAAAAAAAAAATTCCAGAAAAAACAAAATTTTCAGAAAAAAATTTAAAATTTTTTTTCCAGAAAAAATATATAAAAAAATTTTCCAAAATTTTTTTTTAAAAAAAATATTTATTTCCAGAAAAAAAAAATTCAGGAAAAAATTTTAAAAAAAAAATTTCCAGAAAAAATATATTTTGATAAAATTTAAAAAAAAAATTATTTTTTTTTTAAAATTTTCCAGAATTTTTTTTAAAAAAAATATTGTTCCAAAAATATTTATTTCCAGAAAAAAATATTAAAAAATAATTTTTTTTTGAAAACTTTGAAAAAACTTGGTAAATCAATCAACAAATGTATATGCACTTTAAATAATATATAACCCAAACAAACCCAAATAAACCAAGAAACTTTTTTAGTTGGGTTATAAAATTTCAATAACCCAATGGTTTATGATTAAAATAAATATAGTGGTTTGGGTTGGTTTCACATGGTTGGTTTGGGTGGGTTATGTAAATTTTGTACACCCCTACATGTCACCCAGTAGGTTGTTTATCGATCACAACATCTTGTTCCAAGCAAGCAAGGAATGAACATAAAGCATTGCTGTCATTACAGATACAAGCTTTCTTGCACAGAGACTTCTCAAGTCTTATGTTTTGATATTTGTTTCCGTTTCTCACAACTTTTCTATATTTCTGAAACTTTACTGTTGTAAAAGAACTGTTGTTTCATTGTTTTCTATTTCAGCTTTTCGTGATTAATATTTTTATTTATATGAATCATAGGATACAAAGAAAGATAATAGACAGGGATGTACCTTTTCAAGAATCGCAGATTGGTCATCCAGGTGAAATTTCCGCATATGATTCAGCATCTCCAATTGCTAGATAAGAAAATAAAAGTAAAGGTAAACACTGAGCAACCTTAGCAAAATCTTTCGGAACTCACGCCAAAATGTGACTTAAAATACCTGTTCATGAAATTTGTGCTGAACTTGCATTTTCTCAGAAAACTCATCCGGCCCGAGTTCAGCTTCATCACAGGCAATTTCTTCACTGTCATTAGACATATATTTAGACAATTGACATCATAGAATTAGACAGTAATATGCATAAATGCTAGAACTGACAATAACAACGATGTTTTCAATTCAGATGAGACTTTTACTTCCCTGTATAGACTAAAACTTCTTTGTGAAAAGAAAAAAAACGAAAGAAAGAAACTAAACCTTAAGACTACCAAATGATAATATTCAGACAATTATTTAAGTGTGTATGTTAGTAAAAAAACAAAGGTCAATGATAAGACTCGGATGAACATGAAATTTTAAGACAAATGTTGGAGAAGAGCATCAAACTAAAACATATAGCCTTCCACAGTTAATGAGAAGACAGTACTTGACACTCAGGTCGAAATACAGAAGCTCATGAGACAGCAAACATAACCAAAAGCAGCAGACAACGCCATGCTTTTTAGTTAGTCAAAAGCACATATAACAAAATAACGATGAATTTTACACCAGAGATAGAGAGTGCAATTCTCAACATCAAAGACCAAAAAGAAATACAAGTTTGTCTGCATGAGATACTTCAAATGTAGAAGTGAAATTCTAGAGAAGACCAGTTAAACTTGGCGTAACATATAAAAATTATAGTGAGGAAAGGGAACTTACTCTGTAACAAATTTATAAAACCGAATCATTAAATCCTGATCATTCTCATAAACCACATTCACTTTTCCCAGGCATGAAATACCAAAACTTGGATCTGCAATAGTCAGAAAGCGGCCTTTATTATACTATATCAGAAGTGAGCTATAGCCACCTAAAATGACAACTTAAATGTTAAAATCTCAAAATCTTAACTTGGAATGCAGAATTTAGCAAATAGAAAGAATGGCTACAAGTTGATAAACCAGGATTAAGATAGAGAAGTAAAAAGAAAACAGGAAATTCATCAATAGCAAAACCACATCAAGACTTCTAGCTGATAGCGAAAAAGAGACAGAAAATAAGTGAAAGTGACATTACCGTTTCTCAGCTCTACAAATTCTGATTCCTGTTCTATTAATTTTAGATTTGCAAAATCATGTCAACAAAATAGGCATGATTGAAGCAATAATTCAGCACTGAAAAGATAATTATCAGGAGAATAAATAAAGAAGCAGCTTTACCTACTACAAATGTAATCTTGTCCAATGAACATTGGAATTCACATCAAATCAGCTTTTTTAATTATAAACCACAGAAAACTGACCATATATTCATATGAACTTGACCACCATTTACATAAAGGTTTGCATATATGAAATATATACAAAATCTAGCATAAAAATGAAATAGAAGTGTCTACATTTTAAATTGCACGCCAGCAATTACATACAAACACAAAAAGCAAAACTCTTAAACGATCCAAAAACTAAGGCTGCTTAAAATCTAAATTCTAAAATGCATTTCTTAACCTTCTTTAAACTTCATGCAAATCTTGTGATATCAGCTAGAAAAAATGATAATCCTGATGGTCAGGGAACTGACAGATGAGGATTTATAATCAAGCAAAGATGACATTAGTTTGGCTCATTGATTTTTCAGGGAAAATTAGCTAAGTGTACCAGATTGTGATAGTTTGTGTCTAAAATAGCTACAACTGTATTCAATAAAAAAACACAAATGGTTGTTTCCAAAAAAAAAAACCACAAAATGGTAATTGATTGAAGAATAATAAAACCGATACAACTTCTCTCAGCTGTCTTTGTTTCCGACTGCCTCCCTATCCCTATCTCTTCTATTTCTCTCTTGTTCTTCTTCATATTAATTCTCCTCAGCAATTTCTAATTACAACTTAAAATCCATGTTACAGAATTGCAACAAACCACTTCTTCCACAACAATTGAAAGAGATTGTACACATGTGACACGCCAAACCAGTATAGCATTATGGATCACCAATATATGACAAGAAAATTGTCAACAAAAGAGATCTACAACTAACACTTACCATCGCAGTATTACCAGAAGGGAAAGAAAATAATAAATTAGCCTAACATGGCACTGAATCGATCTAACCCCAAAGAGAAACATATTAGGTCACTCTAGGTGATTATAGAACACCAGAATAAGCAGCAAACTGGAAAGCAGAAAGAGTGCTTCTCCAGACTAATTTCATAGCTTTAAAGTTCAATGAGTGCCACAGTAGTTTTGCATAGGATTCAAAAGCCAAAATAGAAAGAAAACAGAAACATTCGGCACCATTAAACCAATTCAACACCAAAAGAGAAACACACCAACTCACCAACACCCATCTCCAAAAATATGCCTTCCTGGATTGAAGTGGTAACAGCAACAGCTTCCTACAATCATTACACAGTAATAACATTTTAAGAAACATGGAGCAAAGCAACAGAAAAATACACAGAATTGTGAAACTTATTGAACAGCAATAAAATCAAAAGAAAATGCATATTTCCAATTTTCTAACCCTCAATTTTAACATTTTAACCCCCATAATTAGGAGAAAATAAATGAAGACAAAATGCAAAAAATCAAGCAGCAGATGAAACCCAAATGCAGCAAATTCAGTAAGCACCTGTTTATCATTCACTGCATCAGCAATCCTTTTCTTCACATCTAAATAAAAACCACAAAAATTAAAATGATAACAAACCACACAACAATAAACAAGAAAATGCAATGTCAGATAGTAATTTAGTAACATTACCAGGTTGAGAAGTGAGTTGAGAAAACCGATCAAAAAGATACACCAACTGTTCAACCGATAACATTCCAGAGCTTTGCAGCTTTGAACCATTATCAGCCATTCTCAAATTTAAACAAATCTGTGAATTTCACCTCAACTCTCCCTTTATATTTCAAAATTAGCAGTGGCGGAAGAGGACAAACACAACTGCACATAACCCAATAACATGTCTCTTCGTCCACAAATTTTATACCCAAATTTCACCTATTTTTCTCTATTTTAATTCACATACCAAAATTCACAGGACCCATATTAAATTCATCTCCTCATTTAATTAACTGTTGCAAAAAAAATTGAATATTTAATTGAGTGCAAGAAAACAATTAAAATTATATAATGTTTTTTGCATTTCATTTCTCCCAAGTAATAACATAAAAGGAAAAGAAATTCGAATACTAATACTTTTTTTTTCTTGAATTTAATAATAGTACAAGGCAACAGAAATAAATAACTAAAAATCTTCATCCATTTTAAACACATGGGTTCCACCGTTACCGTTAATGTTAGACATAACAGAAGCTTTCTGATACTCTCCCACCCTCTTCTCAAAAAAATTAGTTTTCCCTTGTAAACTAATCAGCTCCATCCAATCAAACGGATTCGAAACACCGTACACCTTCCCGTACCCGAGCGCAACCAACAATCTATCAGCAACAAATTCAATGTACTGACTCATCAACGCCCCGTTCATCCCTACCAACGCGCAAGGCAGCGCGTCACATACAAACTCCCTCTCTATGTCCACTGCGTCTCTCACTATACTCTTCACGCGCTCCTCGCTTAACTTGTGCCTCAACAGACTGTATATCAAACACGCGAAATCGCAGTGCAGACCCTCATCTCGCGAGATTAACTCGTTTGAGAAAGTCAAACCCGGCATTAACCCGCGTTTCTTTAACCAAAATATCGCGCAGAAACTTCCGGAGAAGAATATCCCTTCTACACAGGCGAAACCGATGATTCTCTCGGCGAATGAATCTGAACCGTCGATCCATTTCAAAGCCCAGTCGGCTTTTTTCGCGACACACGGGATGGTCTCCATCGCGTGAAACAAACGGTTTTTTTCAGCGGAGTCTTTAATATAAGTCTCAAGCAAAAGCGAGTACATTTCAGAGTGGATATTCTCAATTGCGATTTGGAATCCGTAGAAAGCACGCGCCTCTGAAACTTGCACTTCTTTCATGAACCGTCCGGCGAGGTTTTCGAGAACGATGCCGTCGGAGGCGGCGAAGAAGGCGAGGACGTGGGAGATGAAGTGCTTCTCGTCGGAGGTCAGGTTATCCCAGTGACGTTGGTCTTGAGAGAGATCGACTTCCTCCGCCGTCCAGAAGGAGGCTTCGGCTTTCTTGTACATCTCCCAGATCTGCGGATACTGAATCGGAAACATACAGAATCTGTCGGGATTTGGTGCTAGAAGCGGCTCTTCAGGGATTGCAGGCATTTTGGAATTTCTCCGGTGAAGGGTAATTTGGGGATTAGGGTTGAAACTATTGTATTGTTATCTTTTGTTAGAGATAAGGTTGTGTTTGGGTGTGTTTATATAGAGATGAGAAATTAAAGAGGGGAATTTGAAATTTTTAAAAAGAGCGGGGGAAATTTGAATTTTTAATTTAGTTTTGGGAAACTTGCGCGAGACTGAACTAAATAGAGCGCGGAAGTGAGGGTGTTTTGGTCTTTTAACAAGTTTTGAGAAGCTTGCGGAAGACTGAAGTCTTTTGAAATTGAAAAATGGAGCGGAGAAAAGGGTAGTTATGGAATTTAAATTAGGTTTTGGAGACGTGGCGGGAATTTATTGATGGGTTTGGTTGGTTTTTATGTAAAAAGAAGGAAAGTTTGAGGGCTAAATGAGAAAGTTAATAAATATATTAGGTTTATATTATGTTTGGGGCGGGAAATTAATTGGCGGGAGTGTTATTGAGATTATTTTATTTTTACCTTATCCGAATAACAAAGGGCACGCAGCTTTACGAAGGTTGAACGTTGGGTAAATTGTGACTGCACATGCTTTACACGAGCCCACTGCTTTAGGTGGATCATACATGACCACGTACACAGATGCTACTGTTAATTTTTACTGGGATTGGGTTTGGGATACTCTATCTCCCTCTTATATTAAGTGAACTTTTAAATTAAAATATCTGATTTCTTTTACTAACATTTAAAAGAAAATTACAGTTCACCGTATAGTTTCTAAATTTTAATTTCACTTGTTTTCAAAATTCTATTTAATAATTAAGTTGTTCTATGATTACTTTTAGCTGTCTAATAATCGACTATGAACTCTCAATTTCAGCCTTCCTATCAAAAAACTCCCTCTACTTCAAAAAGTTCCAGTAATTCCCATGTACTTTGTGGCGGCATGGCGGGGCTCATTCACGGCCTTATGGATAGAAATACCCCTAACGCCATTATTTTAAAAAACTATTGGTGGTACCACATTAACTGACACGTCATTAAAACTAAAAAAAAAAAAATTAAAACACCCTTAAAAGAATTTAACCAACCTAACTCAATCAAGCCAATGACCTCCTAGCTCAATTGGCTAGGGAGAGAGGCATAAGACCTAAGGGTCTTGGGTTCAATCCCTCATGTGGATAAGAGGGAGGAAAATTTGGAGAAGGCTCACAACGTCAGAGGTGTCGGAAGCAGCGGCTGCGGCATCGTTTCCCACATGATGACGAACTCGTAACGGCGATGCATTCAACGTAAACAGTGTGGATGGCGTGTCTGGCGTTTAAATTATATTTGTAAATAGTAGTATATATATAGTTTGTTTGTAGCTTTGTTTGTAGTTGTAATGTTGTAATCTTTATCTCTGTTAAAAAAAACTCAATCAAACCAAAAATCACCCATGCAAACCCAAACTACCAGCCAACCCAAACCATGCGCCAACTCTAATCGTTTTCTCATTACTCAAACCACGCGCCACCTCTGATCGTCTTCTCAGGTGAGAAGACGACCAAACTGGTGCTTGACTTCTCAGACATACTGAGAAGACCAGATGGTCTTCTCAATTTGTTTGAGAAGACTTCTCTAGAGAAGCCCGTTTAGATTTTCTTCTGAGAAGACGAATATTTGTCTTCTCAAAAAAAACCTAGATGGGATTTTTCCTGGTCTGTTCTTAAAGAACATATTATCTATTCTTCAATAATAGATGAACACTAGTCTGTTTTTGAAGAACGGACATGTATTTGTTCTAAATCTGTTATTGAAAGAACAGAATGCGTTGGAGAAGATGACTGACGGCAGTTGGTGGTGGTTGACCATGTGGTTTTGGTCGAGGGGTAGTTTATGGTTGGATGGGTGGTTTTTGGTTTTATTAGGTTGGTTAAATTTTTTTAGGGTGTTTTTGGTGTTTTAATATATATTTTTTTTTTGAAATTTTGGTGACGTGTCAGGTGACGTGGTACGCCAATATTTTTTTAAAAAATATCAGGTTTTGGGGTATTTTCGTCCATAAGGACCGTGAATGAGTGCCCCCACAATGTACCAGGGGTTTACTTGAGCTTTTTGAAGTAGGAGAGGTTTACTGTCATGACCCGAAATCTCGAGTCGAGACCGGCGCTAGGGAATGGGAATGTTAGTTCTGAAACCCGTAGCAAGCCTAAAATTCACTAAAACGTTTTCGCAAATTGTTCAACTAACAATCACATACTGACCTTATACGCGAAAGAATTTAACAAACATACTTTTACACACTAGTAAACATGCAACTTTTTTCGGGCATATCACTTTCATACTCTGTACATACTAGCCCAACATAAAAACTACTAGTGTTAAGATCACCTCACGGGAATCTACCTCCGTGGACAAAATACATACATCGTAGCCAAACAACATATACATAAAGACAGCAACTACAATCATCATAAAACATATGGTCGTACTAGGCCACGATATTGGACAAACATTATACAGCAGCTACGGGAGTCAGGACTATTCATTGCAAACAGACTTCCGGTCAAAAGGCGAACTTCCATCCAAGTCCAGAGTCTAGGTGCCTGAAAGCAAACACTATGGGGGGTTCAGCTTTAAGTTGAGTGAGATATATGTTACTCACTCTATTATCAAAATAGCATCGCGCCTTTGAAAACATTTTACGCAAACACAATCATCTCGTATACATATACTAACCCATTACAGGGTTGTATAAATATCTAATCCTTAAATCATACTCATTTTTATTTTATATCACATACACACGAAAAAAGGTTTTAGCTGCGACATGACTACCAACAATCACTTATAAGCGATTTGCAATCGCCTCAACATCCATAAAACTCATAATAGCATGAACATCATACAAACAATTGTGATATCCATCTCTATAATATTTCACCTAACCCTAGTGAAAGACCCTTTGGGTTATAAGGCAAACCGGTTTTTGATTTGTGAATCGGAAATTTAAATTCTTTAAAGCGGAAAAGAGAATTTAAAGACACAAGAGATTTAGAGTGGTTCGGATCAACTCACGATCCTACTCCACTACTCAATCTAAGATTGAGATTTTAGAATCCACTAAATGGGATTGTGCTTTATAGATAAGCACCAACTTTACAAAGAGATTTCTTAGAGATAATCTCAAACTCACAATTGATTTTTCAAGGATAATCAAGAACCTACAAGGGTTGAGTTTTTCCAAAGCTAAACTCTAACTCACAATGATTAGGAGTTTCCAAGATAACTCCAAAACTACAACAAAACTAAGTGATTTGAAAATGTGTGTTTGTTGTTTCAAGGTGTGTAAATCATTAACCTTGAAACATTGCAAATGGGTTTATATTTATACCCAAAGCAATCCCCAAACAAAGCACTAACAAACAAAACAAAAAAATGATCTCTGCACACATATCGCCCCCGTGATGCATGGATCACGGGCGAGATATTTGAATGAGACAAAAACCTTCAACGGCTAGAGCCACGTGTCAATGCTTCATTGGGTCTTCAAAAATGTATCCGTTGGATCTTCAACGGTCTCATTTATCGCGCCCGAGATGTGTTCGTCGCGCCCGTGATTCGTTCCAACGGTCGACTAGGGTTTTGTCAGCTCGAATATCGCCCCCGTGATATTTGCGTCGCCCCCGTGATATATATCGCCCCCGAGATGGAAATCCATCACGGGCGAGATATGCTACTGGACAGCTTTCTACTCAAAAACACGATTTTTGCTAGAGAGCTCCGAATTGACTTCCGATTGTTCCGATGAGTTCCTAAACACTAATAAACATGATTAGATCACTCATAGTTGATTGTCAAAGTCAAAACAAAAGGAGTTTGAAAGGACAAAGGTCCAACAATCTCCCCCTTTTTGAGTTTGACAATCAACATGCTAAAATGACTAAGTTAAGTAAGAGTCAAATTGATTTTGGCTCCCCCTCACTTTATGCACAAAAGATATAAGCAATTTATAATGCATAAGCAAGAAATTTTGAAAAAAAAAACTTAGCAATTTGAGAGCATGGAAACTTCTCCCCCTTTGTCAAGCACAAAAAGAATCAAAGCATGTTTAGAACACGGACAAAGGAGCTAATTGAAGGAGATTTTGAAAACAATTTTTAGTCTCTCATTCAATTGAGGCGCAAGACACTAATTTGACATGCATATCAAGCCTAAAACTCAATTGATTGAACTAATTTGATTTAAATGATCAAAAATAGGTAATAATTCATCAATTGAATTGTACCAAGGCAAGTCCAATCATTAAAAAAAGTTTTAAAGCATATCAAAACTTTTTGGAGAATTAAGTTTTGAAAAATTGATTCTCCCCCTCAAAACAACAATTTTGGAAAACATGGCATATAGATTGATACAAATTTTACCTATGTTGCCATTTTCCAAAAACTTCCATTGATCATCCACCTTATGATTTGAGATTGGTTTAGTGGACATCAATTGTACCTACAAAGCAAATCACTTAGGTACCCAAACAACTTTGGGTCCTTGAAAGTTAATGCTTGAATAGTTCAAAGGGATTAGCCTTAATTGAACTTTTCTCACATAGCAATGAACATTAATGTGACCATATTGCATGCAATAAAAACATTGAGTTCTATGGTTCACATTTGATTGCTTTTGAGGGTTTTTGATATTCCTGTGTCTCAAAAACACGATTTTTGCTAGAGAGCTCCGAATTGACTTCCGATTGTTCCTATGAGTTCCTATACACTAATAAACATGATTAGATCACTCATAGTTGATTGTCAAAGTCAAAACAAAAGGAGTTTGAAAGGACAAAGGTCCAACACCTAGGTCTGTACCCACGAACACAACACTGGCTTACAGCCTAGCCAACCTCTTTCTAGGCCACCTGACGGCTAACCCTTCCACTTCATTAACAGGCTCGACCCTTCTCCCTTTACCGACCATCGTTCATGACTTAGCCCAGTGTCATGCGCATTGACACCTGACAAAATATTCTCTCATGTGCATATCTCTATCTCAACACATAATCACAGGTGCATATCACAACTCAGCACCTCTCACATACATCATTACAGAGTGGCATATCACCAACATAAATCTCAAACCATTTAAGCACAAACAAATCACCATTTGGCCACAAAATCAAATCTCAAATCAATTTCAACAATAAACACATTCATATTAACCAAGTCAAATGACTATCTAATAGTCAAAAGCATATCACATTTATCAAAAATGAATCAATACATCAAAAGCACAAAAGCTTTGCAACAATCAAATATTTATATCGATTCAAATCAACACCTCTTTCATTATAAATAACATTTAGCTTAGTTAAGCACCTTTCAGACATATTCCAAAATAGTTAAATAACTCATTTCAAACATATTAAATCTCCACATATTGAATATATAAAAATAATAATTCAATCCAATACAAAACACCCAATCTAATCCGTATACAAACCATTCATATATATATATATATATATATATATATATATATATATATGTGTGTGTGTGTGTGTGTGTGTGTGTGTGTGTGTGTGTGTGTGTGTGATGCATTTAAGTATTATTCATATAGCATATTAAATAACATTTAATAGGATAATGCGAGTAAGTAAAATATACTTCCTGCTTGCTTATCCAAAATTCTTGTTATTTATAGCGTAAGCTCATTGAATTCCTTGTCCGCTATTTGGTTGCCTTGTCGAACCTAGGAAATATCGTATAGATCTCGAGTGAGATTCTAACTCAATAGATACTTACACTCGAGAATAAACAAGTTCATAACTTGTCGCGTTATCGACCCGGTAGTCGACTATGTTTGCTAACCATAAAGTAGTCCGACCTCTAAATGAAACCGACATTCTTAAAGTTCAAAATGTCATCTTCGACTTTCGTTTGGGTCTCGGACTAAATCTAGCACCCGAAGGTCTCGAAAACTGGCCCTTAAGTTAACAACTTGAGCTGTCCATAATTCAGAATTGTTACGCGCGTCGTAATGTTCTGGTCTGTTTGGACAACTTAGAGTCTGAATTAGCTAAAATTTAAACCTGGTTCCGTAACAACAAACATAACTTAATTCGGAGCTATATATCCTGAGATATAACCCTCACAACAATGCTTGTTTTGTAAGACAGATTTCTGCAATTTTTATCTAACTTTCATACATTCAAGCTTCACTCAATTCTATTCTAATTCATCCAATTCATCATCATTTCAAGACCTAGAACACATCAATACTCATGTATCAATGGTTTAGGTCCTTGCCTGAACCCTTCATTCATTCCAAAACTAATATTTCATTCAATACAACATAATCTTATGACTATAATCATCAAACATCACATATTATTTACTTCATGCCATTGCCAAATGCATTAGCCAAATTTCTATCAAATTTATCAATCAAAACTTAAGTACTTTCAGAAATGGATCCTTACCTTACTTGATAATCAAAACCAAAGGTCTAAGCATGAATTCACCATCCATATTGCTCCATATAAACTCAAGACTACCTTAGAATCATCAATCACACAAAACACACATTCAATCACCAAAACCGAAATAATTCAGTTGAAACCCTAACCAAAATCACTCATCCTTACCTCAAATTGAAGCCACAATCCATTAGAGGATTCTTTCCTCGTTTCGTGTCCGCGAGAATCACTCAATTCCGTCAAGAAAAGAAAGAGTTGTGATGATTTGAAGTTTGAAATGTTTTTGGAAGATGGAGCTACGGGATGATCTTCATTTCAGCTAGAGAAATGGGGTTTTGCTGATTTATAACTCATTTTTCTTGTTTTTATATTTATGGCATAAGTCCCTATTTGGTCTTTAAGTTTGTCACCTCTTTATGCCTTAATTTCTAATTTTTCTTTTGTGCAATTTAGTCCGTCGAACACTCATTCTTTTAGATCCGATAAATTCCATATTACTTATTTCCAAATAAATAATATTGATCTCATATCTAATAATTCCATCTCCCCATGACTTGTTTTGGCACTTTTGGCCAAAAACCCTAAATTTTCAATTTTGAGCTCACTTGCACTTTTTCTCACTTTTTCGTCCACATTTCATTTTAATAATTATCGACAATCATTTTATCAATATTATTCTTATAAACACTAATTACTATCTTAATCTATTAAATTTCTATTTTCGGGAATTAAAAACTTATTTTCCAAATTTTGACTAAACTGTACTTTTAGCCAATTTCTCTTATCTATCTTTTAATTCCAATTCCATTTCTCTTATGGAATATTATTATTATTGAAATTTTCTTATTAAATTTCAAATGTGACCTACTCGGGTCCTCTTTTCCATCCTATTTAGCCTAAATTTAATAATTTAGGACTCGTGGCACGATCCAATTATCGTTTCATATCTAGGGTTATTATATTTACTGATATGAAGAACGAAGTTGAGGGTTCATGGTTGATTATTAACCGTTTTAGTTAGTTTTTGTTGATTAACTTGTAAAAAAGAAAAATCACATCCACTTTTATTTAATGTAGTAATAATGTTTTTGTCAAAAGTTAAACTTCATTCAATGAAGAGTGATATATACAAATAGACAATGATTCCTCAACATTGAATAAGCTATTTTAAGATTAAAGGCTAAACATATATTTAGGATCATGCACTATCATTTTTTTTAAATTTGGATCTATGCACTCAAACATGTTAAAAATATGTCATACACTACCAAAAAGTTTATGTCTATCTCATACATTAGGACAAGAAACATCAATTTGAAGTTCATTTGTCTCATACCGTTAGAGAGTGAGATACACACGCTTGTCTTTGATACTGGTTATATTTAAAAGGCTTAATCCGTTTATAGGTCCCCATACTTTATACTTTTTCCGTAGGTTCTTACACTTTATTTTTGTATTATACGGTCTTTCTACTTACTTATTTTTAATTTTAGATTCTTTTTGAGTTTTTTCCAGTCCATGCACTTACAATTTTTTTTTTCCTCCAGTCCCTCTACTTACAATCTTTTTTTCATCCAGTCACTCAAAAGGATTGAAAATTATTCAAAAAGGATTTGAAAATAAAAAATAGGTAAGTAGAGGGAACAGATAATACAAAAATAAAATATAAGGACTTACGAAAAAAAAAGTATAAAGTACAAGGGCCTCTAGATGGGCTTGGCCTATTTAAAATTTATGAAATCAAAATTTGGGTCCTTGCACTATAATCTTTTGCCAATTGAGTCCATGCATTATTAAAGTATTAAAAATTAAATTACAATTTATATTCATTAAATTTATAATAAAAAATCTTAATTCTTGTCACGACCCGATTTCCATCCTCGAAACTCGAGCCGCGACCGGCGCTAGGGAATGGGAGTGGTAGCTCCGAAACCCGTAGCAAGCCTAAAACCATTACAAACTTTTTGCGGTAAAAACAAACAAGCGTTTTCAGAAAAGCTTTTTAACGAAAGATATTAAACATCTATGTACATTTTCTGAAAACCATCAATAGAAACTAGGGTCTTACAATGCGATGCCACATCAAGCATTGCCCTGTTTCGCACATCAAAAACAAATGGTTTAAAGCGCAGTAACACCATTCAAGTTTACAAACATCAGAGTATAAATATACATTAGACCGTTTGACAAAACTATAAACATATCTAGGACTGGTCTACTGCAGCACTACTGATACCTACTTCTTCTATACATACTTCTAAGCAGACTTCTGAAGCAAGAATAGAAGCCTGTCACGTCAAAAGACTATATACCTGAAAAATGGTTATAACAACGGGGTCAGTCGAAACTGAGTGAGTTCATAAGTTTACAATTGAGTATTCTATAAAACAAAACAATGCAATAAGTCATTCATTTATATGCATCCAAATATAACTTCCGATTGAAACCCTAATCCTTGATTCATCGAATTATCAAAACCAAATTCTTTCTTTCGAACAAAACGATATATCTTAATCCTGTTGGTAGGTTGCGGGATAGTTCAACCAGATCAACCAATACCATTTGGTACAGTCCCGGGATAGTTCAACCAAGGTGACTGCCCATCTTAAAGTCCAACGATCGATCGATATGAATTTCATATTCAAACAAACAAAACATTTTCAAACACAACCGAAGGAGTATACAGCTTGAACTTAACTAGTGATCACGTAGTTCCTATTGCCGCCCAATAGGAAAGCATGTTTCATCGGATCTATACTGGTTTCAAGATAATGATGCATGTATTTCATACAAAGCATTTTCGATAACAAATGGTGTTATGCAATTCATATAAATCATTTTATGTTTAAAAGCAATGCATTTTCAATACATCAAAAGTAAACACATATAAACTCACTGCTTGCTTTTTCCCCAAAAACTTTATTACGCGACCTCCGTCAAGCTCCTTGTCCGGTAGCTGGTTGCCTTGCCGGACCTAAGAAACAGACAAACATAACTCGAGTGAGAGTCTAACTCGATAGACATTCTAGACTCGAGATATAAACACACACGTACTCGCTCACGGATCGAACATCACTTTTCATTCAATTCTCGGCATGCGCATACGGCGACGAGTGTTAAACTAACTCAATAGGAGTATGAAAAATCGGGGATGCGAGGGTCGAGGGGGTTTGCACGATCGTGCAGGGAGGTACACGTTCGTGTACCTTGATGGTACACGTTCGTGTACCTTGGTACACGGTCGTGTACCATATATTGGTACACGTTCGTGTACCTTGGTACACGTTCGTGTACCATGGATGGTACACGTTCGTGTACCACAAGTACACGATCCTCCGGAATCGATTTCCGGGGTTTCCGACATGCTATATACGTAAAAACGCTCCAAACTCAACCAAAACGCGTATTCTAACATCTAAACATCCAAAAACGATCCTATAATCGATAAAACGATAAAATCGTTTCGTGGCCTAAAACTTTGAATCGATATAACTCAAAATATATCCGTCCAAACGATAAAACGTCAAGCTTACCGTGATACGTCACTGGGATACGATCAATTCGAGTTAAGAAACGTCAGAAACGGACGAGAAACGGCGATCGGACGACGGAACGTAATTGAAACGGCGAGCGAGAGAAAGAAATGAAATGATAATGATGATCTGATACCTTCATAGAGAAGGAGTTGGAAGATATATACAATCCGGCTAAAGTACACTTTGATCCTTGAAACTTTTTAAATGTTTCAATTTAATCCAAAACTTGTTCAATTAATCTTTCTATTAAATCATATACGTATTATTCATATCCAATAAATAATACTATCTCAAAATATATTATTTCCGTTAAAATCCTCAAATTCCTATTTTCAAGGCTTAATTGGCTAATTTGCACTTTAGCCCCTAAACTTTTCACAATTTACGATTTAGCCCCAAAATGCCTCCACATCCAAATTTTCAATATTAAATTCCTTAAATCCCACTAATCCGCTTTCTAAACATTATTCTAAACTCCCGATAAAATTAAATTAAATTCTTCTTAACTTAACTTATCGGAAATTACGACACGTGGCATGACTTATTTATCTTCAAATAATTGGGGTATTACATTCACCCCACCTTATAATAAATTCGTCCTCGAATTTAAATCTTAACCACATACTTATCAAAACAAACTAACACATCCATAAGAGTTATAAAAGATACCTTGAGCATTATCGTCAAACTCTTGTGCCTCTTGCGGATTCAAAGCAAAAACTCTGGCTTGACCCCCACCAGCCTGTGCAGTCTGACCAGCACCACGACCTCCACCATTCCTTCCTCCACGATTTCCATAGCCACGGCCTCTCTGACCGGTAAAAGTACTTCCTGTCTGACCATATCCAGATGCTGCCTGATACGCAGTCCTCTGTTGGTTGTAGGAAGGTTGCACCACAGTGGTCATTGAGCCTTGAGGTATCTGCCTCGGACAATGTCTAGCAAAGTGACCATACTGACCACAATTAAAGCACGCTCCTGAGACAAGATGGCACACTCCGTAATGCCTCTTGTTACAGGTCTGACAAATAGGAGGTTCCACTCCTGCATTACTTGTTGTCCTTGCACTATATCCTTCTCCAAACGTATTAGCTTGTGAATCATATCTAGCTCTTTTACGTTCTCGATTACGCTGAGGTCTAGGGAAGTTTCCATCATGAGACTGTACTGGAGCACTCTGCACCACATGCACATTCTCATTTCTAGTCGGCACTCGATCAGAGGGATCTGGAAGTCTCCCGTATCTAATCAGGGTAGACTCGATTTGTTGAGCATTATCAATCAGCTGAACCAAATCCCTAGTCACACTCGACATCAAGCTCACGAACTCAGGTCCTAATCCCTTTACGAACCTCGTATTCACTCTAACTGGATCCATATTTAGGTCTGGTGCAAAACGACTCAATCTTGTAAAATCCGTAACATACTCCTGCACCGACCTATCTCCCTTTTCCAAATTCAGTAATCGATCCCGATGCAGCTCAGTTACTGAGTACGGTAGATAGGACTCTCTAAAGCGATTAACAAACTCAGCCCATGTCATCTGATCCATAGTCGGTTGAATAACACGTTGAACCCAATCCTTTGCTGGTCCTTTCAACGACATTTCTATCATCATAATAGAATGCCTTTCATTAGCTTGGAGACGTCTAGCGTTACGCTCCACTTCGTCCAGAAAATCCAACGCATCTCCAGTACCGTTGAATGCAGTTGGCTTAAGACGCATGTAAGCCAAAGTAATATCTCTATCCACATTCCCGATTAGATGTTGCTGTTGTTGCAGCAATTGCTCCCGTTGCATAGTCTGGTTCTCCACGTGAGTTGTTGCCATAGTCGCAATTCCAGTTAAAAACTGTTCCATATTAAATCCTCCAAAATTCACTGGTTGAGGCATTCCTGGTGCCTGCACTGGTTCTTGCACATTGGCAGCTTGTCCTCTGCCTCCTCCAGCTGCTCCCGCCGGTTCCTGCTGTCCACCCTGGACAGAAGACTCATCTTGAGCCTCTCCAGCTATTGCTCGTGCCATAGCGCTACGCGATCTAGTTTGTCTCTGGCCAGCCATCCTGACCAAAGCAAACAACGCCCCGATCAGCAATCATACGATAAACATATTCTTACTTCTAAGCGCAAAACTAATCATATATGCAAACAAAGGCATCCGTATACTATCGATCACACGTACAACAAACTCACATCCTATAGATAAGAGTTGAAAGCGCGAAAACAAACGAAGACAATTCAATGACATAATTCGAATCCTATAGCTGCAGTAGTTCCTATCTTAACCTAAAGGCATTGTCAATCCTAGGATCACATAACAAACAAAACATAAGGCAATGGCCTAGGAAACTAAACCATTGCTCTGATACCAACGTTGTCACGACCCGATTTCCATCCTCGAAACTCGAGCCGCGACCGGCGCTAGGGAATGGGAGTGGTAGCTCCGAAACCCGTAGCAAGCCTAAAACCATTACAAACTTTTTGCGGTAAAAACAAACAAGCGTTTTCAGAAAAGCTTTTTAACGAAAGATATTAAACATCTATGTACATTTTCTGAAAACCATCAATAGAAACTAGGGTCTTACAATGCGATGCCACATCAAGCATTGCCTTGTTTCGCACATCAAAAACAAATGGTTTAAAGCGCAGTAACACCATTCAAGTTTACAAACATCAGAGTATAAATATACATTAGACCGTTTGACAAAACTATAAACATATCTAGGACTGGTCTACTGCAGCACTACTGATACCTACTTCTTCTATACATACTTCTAAGCAGACTTCTGAAGCAAGAATAGAAGCCTGTCACGTCAAAAGACTATATACCTGAAAAATGGTTATAACAACGGGGTCAGTCGAAACTGAGTGAGTTCATAAGTTTACAATTGAGTATTCTATAAAACAAAACAATGCAATAAGTCATTCATTTATATGCATCCAAATATAACTTCCGATTGAAACCCTAATCCTTGATTCATCGAATTATCAAAACCAAATTCTTTCTTTCGAACAAAACGATATATCTTAATCCTGTTGGTAGGTTGCGGGATAGTTCAACCAGATCAACCAATACCATTTGGTACAGTCCCGGGATAGTTCAACCAAGGTGACTGCCCATCTTAAAGTCCAACGATCGATCGATATGAATTTCATATTCAAACAAACAAAACATTTTCAAACACAACCGAAGGAGTATACAGCTTGAACTTAACTAGTGATCACGTAGTTCCTATTGCCGCCCAATAGGAAAGCATGTTTCATCGGATCTATACTGGTTTCAAGATAATGATGCATGTATTTCATACAAAGCATTTTCGATAACAAATGGTGTTATGCAATTCATATAAATCATTTTACGTTTAAAAGCAATGCATTTTCAATACATCAAAAGTAAACACATATAAACTCACTGCTTGCTTTTTCCCCAAAAACTTTATTACGCGACCTCCGTCAAGCTCCTTGTCCGGTAGCTGGTTGCCTTGCCGGACCTAAGAAACAGACAAACATAACTCGAGTGAGAGTCTAACTCGATAGACATTCTAGACTCGAGATATAAACACACACGTACTCGCTCACGGATCGAACATCACTTTTCATTCAATTCTCGGCATGCGCATACGGCGACGAGTGTTAAACTAACTCAATAGGAGTATGAAAAATCGGGGATGCGAGGGTCGAGGGGGTTTGCACGATCGTGCAGGGAGGTACACGTTCGTGTACCTTGATGGTACACGTTCGTGTACCTTGGTACACGGTCGTGTACCATATATTGGTACACGTTCGTGTACCTTGGTACACGTTCGTGTACCATGGATGGTACACGTTCGTGTACCACAAGTACACGATCGTGTACTATCGTACACGATCCTCCGGAATCGATTTCCGGGGTTTCCGACATGCTATATACGTAAAAACGCTCCAAACTCAACCAAAACGCGTATTCTAACATCTAAACATCCAAAAACGATCCTATAATCGATAAAACGATAAAATCGTTTCGTGGCCTAAAACTTTGAATCGATATAACTCAAAATATATCCGTCCAAACGATAAAACGTCAAGCTTACCGTGATACGTCACTGGGATACGATCAATTCGAGTTAAGAAACGTCAGAAACGGACGAGAAACGGCGATCGGACGACGGAACGTAATTGAAACGGCGAGCGAGAGAAAGAAAAGAAATGATAATGATGATCTGATACCTTCATAGAGAAGGAGTTGGAAGATATATACAATCCGGCTAAAGTACACTTTGATCCTTGAAACTTTTTAAATGTTTCAATTTAATCCAAAACTTGTTCAATTAATCTTTCTATTAAATCATATACGTATTATTCATATCCAATAAATAATACTATCTCAAAATATATTATTTCCGTTAAAATCCTCAAATTCCTATTTTCAAGGCTTAATTGGCTAATTTGCACTTTAGCCCCTAAACTTTTCACAATTTACGATTTAGCCCCAAAATGCCTCCACATCCAAATTTTCAATATTAAATTCCTTAAATCCCACTAATCCGCTTTCTAAACATTATTCTAAACTCCCGATAAAATTAAATTAAATTCTTCTTAACTTAACTTATCGGAAATTACGACACGTGGCATGACTTATTTATCTTCAAATAATTGGGGTATTACAATTCTACACATAATAAAAACTAATAAAAAATCATAAATTGTTTATTACACATATTAAGTAAAAACAATTAGCGCATCACATAAAATAAAAAAATAAAAAAGTAAAATCAACACATAATTTTTAGAGAAAATAACAAGAAAACCACAATAATAACTCACTATTTCACCTAATACAATATTAATTTATTTGTTTACTTTATTACAATTTTTCTTTCATAAAATACCAACTTCCATTATTAATTTTCAACCAACACCACCTTTCTCCCAAGCCAACACATGTCCACCAAATCACATATGTTAAGACCAAAAAAGCCCTCATTATATCACCATATACACGTACACCACTGTCATTTATTTCAGCAATTTTAAGGTGCACCATTTGGTGCACCTGTTATAATGAATGACCCGCCTATGATGCGCGGGTCATTCCTAGCAAATTTCAGGTGCACCTTTTGGTGCACCTGATATAATTTTTTGTTTTTTTATTATAAATTATATATTTATATATTAAATACATAAAATTTACTTATTATATTTAAATTTTAAAAATATTAATTTTAATTTTAGTTTTAAAAATACAAATATATTAATCTTTTTTTATTTATATCTCCGATATATATTTGATACGTCTCTCATATATTATATAATAATATTTTTCCGATATATATATATATATATATATATATATATATATATATATATATATATATATATTTGATAAATATATGATTGTTCGAACTTATTTTCTTATTTTTTTATACATTTTATTACATATATTTTTTATACTTATTTGATACATTTTTGAGATGTGTCGAAATATTTTTATATATATTGCATATATCTCTTTTATACATATTTGATACATTTCCGCTACATGATAGGTACATTTTTAAAATTTATTTAATGGATACATATCTGATACATAATTTATACATTTATTTATGGATTTCCAAAATTTTGTATCGAGAAAGTATCAAGTTTTTGATAGATATTTGATACATTTCTGATACATATTCGATACACCTCCGATATATATTTGATACATTTTTAATACATAATCGAACTATACATAATTGATAAATATTGGATACATCTCTGATATATTTCAAATACATTTCCACTACATATTTTATCTTTATTTTTATCGATTTAATTGAATCAATTGACTAATTCCATCGGTTCATTTATATATTTGACACTTCTCCAATACATATTTGATACTTCTTCGATACATGTTTGGTACATATTTAATTTCTCTGGTACATAATTTGATACATCTTTGACATATATTTGTTACATCTCCGATACATTTTTGATACACCTTTGATACATTTAATTGAAATTCGAATATATTTTTAATACATCTCTGATACACAATATATACATGATAGATACACATTTGATACATTAATTGAATTAACTGACTAATTAGATTGGTTCTATTTTATATTTAGAAAAGCTTAAACATATATGTAATATTACTAATTAAAATGAACCAAATATTATTGTTTTATATATATTTGATTGGTTTGTTTTTATGGTTTGACCGGAAGCTCTAGGTGGAAAGAAGGAAAAAGGCGAGTAGAAGCGCAAAATATTCGATAAATATTTGATACATCTCCGACATATATTTGATGCATTTCCGATACATATGTGATACATTGTCGATACATAATTTATACGTGATATTTATATAAAATAAATAAATTAAACATGATAGTTACATGTTTTAAATGTACTTAATATACATCGATGATACATAATTTATACATGATAGATACATTTTGTAAATGTACGTAATAGATACATTGCTGATACATAATTTATACACGATAGATATATTTTTAAATATATTTAAATAAATACATGATAGATAGCATGTATAAATTATAGTTATATGATATCAAATATATTAATTTATTATTTGAAAATTTTAATAAATAGACGATGCACAGGTGGAATAATTTATTTTTTTCAAAATTTTTTATCGAGAAATGAATTATATGTTGTGATATTGGAGTTTAATTAAACGAATTAATTAATTGTTTTTAATTTTTATCGATATAATTGAATCAACTAACTAATTCGATTGGTTCATTTATATTTATACATATTCGATACATTTTTTTATACATGCTAGATACATTTTTTTTATACATGATAGATACATTTTTTAAAATGTACTTTATAAATACATCACTGATATATAATTTACACATGATATATACATCTCTAATATATAATTATACATATGATAAATAAATTATTTATGCATCAGACTCGAGTTCAGTATTTATCAATAATGTAGCTGAAAAATAATTTATAAAATTATGTTTTTTAAAACTGTATCATTTTGTATATTTTTATGTTTTATATTTTATAATTTTAAGATTAAATATATATATATATATATATTTTTAAATATCAAATTAAAATTAATATTTTAAAATTCAAATATTAGATAAATACATAAGAAAAATTTGGATGTAAAATAAATGCATAAATAAATTATTTGTTTTATTAAAGTATAAAAAAAGTTGGATGTAATCCAATTCAGTAGAAGCTGAATTGGATACAATATGAATTGGACCCAATTCATTACTGAATTGGGTGCAATTCATGAACTGACCCGCGCGTCATGCGCGGGTCAGATAACTATCTGGTGCACTTGTTGTATTGGTGCACCAAGGTGGTACTAGTGAAATTTTTTTTATGAGAAATGGTATAGATGAAATGTTTTCATAATAGCTTGTAATTAATGAAAATGGTGGACTTTTTTCTTGTATTTTTGTGATTTTCTCTAATTTTTATTACACATAATAAATTTAAAAATTAAAACATCACATAAAATTTAAAAAAAAAAAAGTTACAATTTAAAAAAAAAACGAATCTCTCCTACCATCTGTCATTTCTTGCTTGCCGCCATTTTTTTGTATGATCTGATTTTATTTGAGGACAAATTAGATAAAATTGAAAGGTTTGAATTTTTGTGAAACTTTCATGAAAGATTTAACATTTTTTATTATTTGACCTTCATTTTTAAGCATTTTACAGTCCAAATATCTTATTTAATGTTGTTTTAGTTATTCAAAACGACTAAAACAATGTCCTTTTATGCAAAAGAAAATGTTTGAAACGGTACTAGAATTTTGGATGAAAAATTTGGAATGTTCGATGTCACGTTTAAAATAATGCGTTTAAATCGTAAACGATGAAATTTGTTTTATACAAAAATCCTAAAATATGAAAATAAAATTGAAACTGAAATTGAAATTGGCTGCTATTAATAATCAAGAAAACAAATTTATCCACCGTTGATGGTAGCAAATGAAACAAAAATAAAAAAAATACTTCAAACGGCTAGGTATGCTAAATTCTTACAAGATATTTTTTTTGAGAGGAAACAAGATTTTTATTGGTTAAATATGAACGATAAGTTCGTTGATCGGGAAAGTAATTTCACCGTCAAACATACAATTTTTTCCGATAAAGATACCCTATTTGGCGAGGGCATGAGCAACATAGTTGCAATTCCTACGAACATGACGAAAGACAACATGAAAATCCCTTGCTATAGCTAAACAGTCTTCCACAATCAACTGAATATTATCAATAGCTGAGTTCGGCTGCTGGATACGGGAGATAACAGCAAAAGCATCTGTGACTTGCAAAGAGGCGGCCATTTGCAACCCCAGCCGGATCGCATAAGTCTCAGATAATTCAACATCACTAATACCATGCAACGTAGACACTCCACATTTCACCACTGCACCCGAACTATCCCTGCAAACAGCACTGATGACCGCCACATTCCTATGAACTGCCATGGCTGCATCCATATTAACCTTAATAACGTTGGGAGGGGGGCCTGCCATGCAGGATCAGCGTGAACTCTTTGTGAGTTCTGCTGCTCAGCACGAGCACATAGTTCATTCACGCTGCGAAACAAAAGTTGACCCGGTTGCCTGGGATTTGAAAACACAATGTTGTTTCGATCATTCCATATCATCCATAAGCTCGTCACGAAGACCTGTAGATCGTCATAATGCAACCATTAGAGAAATCCTAAGAATGATAAATTATGTAAATTGAAGCCTTATATGGCTATGAAAAGCCTTCTTTACACCACTAGAAGAATCCTTTATCTGTTGAAGTTCAAATTGATACAAAAGCCTTATATGGCTATGAAAAGTCTTCTTTGCACCACTAGAGGAATCCTTTATCCATTAAAGTTCAAATTGATAGAAAACAGCACAAATTGATGGAAGTAATGAGAAAGAAAAGATGCCGGCAACAAATTGATGCTAGAAAGGAAAGTATCAGGGACAAACTGATGATGCAAGAAAGGATGAGCACCGGCAGCGGCTAAGTGGGAGAAATTTAATAAGAGCAGCAACTGTAAATTAGGTTTTTAGGTTAATTGTTAT
This sequence comes from Mercurialis annua, assembly GCF_937616625.2. Classification (NCBI taxonomy): domain Eukaryota; kingdom Viridiplantae; phylum Streptophyta; class Magnoliopsida; order Malpighiales; family Euphorbiaceae; genus Mercurialis; species Mercurialis annua. The sequence goes on along the minus strand of NC_065574.1, from coordinate 46,349,101 downwards.
ATAACATGAAATGCAGAGTATTAGTTAACACGTATAAAATAAGTTTTAGGTATTTGTGTATCAAACCGAACAAAAAATCGAAAACTAAAAATTCCTAATTTGTCACCGAACCGACCGAAATAATATTTATAACCGAACTAAACCGGCCAAAAATCATCGGTTTGGTCGGTTAAACCGGTTGGTCGGATATTTCGCTCACCCCTAAACAAGACTGTCATAATATTATGATAAGATTGTGATAATATTATGATACTGTTATGAAAATATAATCTAATTATTTATAAACTACGTAAAATAAGTTATGCAAAAATTATGATAAATAAAGTTATAATAATTTTATGCTAAAGTTATGATAAAAATATAATAATATTATGAAATGTTATCTAATTTTGTAAAATTATGTAAAATTAATGCAAAAGAATATGATAGGATTATCTAAATATTATGATACAATTATGATAAAATTATGATAATAAAATAATAATTTATTATTATCATTATAATTAGAATATGTATGTTAGAAATATAATTTATCAAATTTTAATTATTTTATTCAGTTTATATAAATTTTTAAAGCTGCTATTAATATAATAAAATATAGAATAAATAGTAGCACATATTTGAAATTAATTAAAAAAATTAATATTTTAATTACATTTTTATAATTAATTTAAAGAACAAATAATAAAAGGAAACGGAAGAAATTGAATATTTGAACAAATTAAAAAGAAATGTTAAATTTAATACCAATTTGTAATCTGCACATTTGCACTTAATTCGAAGAATAAAAAAAAATTGAATGTTAAAAATTGGATGTTTGAACAAATGAAAAAGAAATTTGTGGTCTGCACAATTGTAAGACTTGTCAGATGCAGAGAGAAAAAAAGTAGAAAGAGAGAAATGTGGTGGTCAAGTTACATATGAAATTAATCAGAATAAAATTCTAATTTCGTTAGACACAGAGAATACAAATATAAAAAAGTTGAAATGATGATGTATTTTTTGTATGTTTTTCGTGTTAACTTAGAATTTGTAAATATTTTTATATTTTAGTTAAATGTGTAATCTTCTTAATAATTTTATAAGAATGACCCAATAGATAAATTTTGGTCCAAATAATTTTTAAATTCAAGAGTGTTTGAATTTTTTAAAATAATAAATACATTTTAAATTTCAAAAATAATATTCAAAAGTTGTACAATTTATTTATCTAAATAATTGTTTTTTTTAAAAAAAAAATTCTCTCAAAATTTTTTAAAAAATAATTTTTTTCGAGAAAAGAAATTGACTTTTTTATTTTGAAAAAAATTTCTTTTTTTTAGAAATTCCAATTTGATTTTTAATTTTGTTTTTTTCATCTCAAAGTATGAATTTCAAATATTTTGGATTTTTTTTGGAGCTTTCATGACCCAACCCAACTCACAATTACCTAATCCAAAATTACTCAAAAAAATTATGAGCCAAAATTGCCAAATCCAAAGAAGCCCATCCAAAATCACCCATTTGTCACCTCTAATCAGTACTGATGCAAAGCCACTAATTAGTTAAAGGCTTAATTACTTAAAAAAATCCCCACCTTTAATCTTTATTTCGTTTATACCCTGATTTAGGAAAACTATCACATATACCTTTGATGTTGTTATTATATTTCGCCTTTACCCTCGAGGTATTAAATTGACCTCTTTTCATTTGAAAAAGAGTTTAAAATAATCCTTCATTTTTAGCATATATTCTAATTATACGTTAATATTATTAATTATACAAAAACACCTTCTTCTTTAAAAAAATTCAACTAATAATAATTTAATTTATATTAATTATCAATATTTTTTAAAAAATAAAAAACCGTAAAAAAATTTACATAAAACAAATAAAATATTCAGACTAATTAATTTCATTTCAACCTAATACCATACTTTAATTTTAAAATCCAGTTTCAATTTTTTTTTTAAAAAAAAATTAAAAAAAAACATGGAGGAGCTTTTTTTTTAGTCATTTTAGCACAATAACAAATACAATGGGTGCAACAATTCTTATTTAATTCCTTACCACAACATATCTCATCTAACTTAAAATAATAGAAGCAAAAGTAAAATAAAATAAAAATAAAAAAAAAGTATATCACTTTATAACAACACAATCACCCCAAAAATAGTATATGCCCCAAAGACACTCATAAAGTTGTTACTTACAATTTCAGTGACTAAGTTGGTGTTGACGCGAGATCAAACAAGAATCCGAGAACATAAAGCATATCACAACAACGAACACTTCAACATCATTGGAGGGAGAGGAAATTGGTGATCGGAGGATTGGATAATGGTGTTGATGGACGAAGATAGAGGAAAGGAGGCCAGGTTAACGAAAAAAACGAGAATGAAAATAGAGATGACAATATTTTAGTCTATTTTAAGAGATGAAAAATAAAGAAACGGAGCCCTAAAAACAGTAGAAAGCACATTAAAAAGGGAAACCTATTCCTAAACGTAAATTTTTCAAATTTGAATACCAAATCCAAATTGGGATACCAAAACGTCCCCTTAGGTCTTCCATTGCGTTAAAAACGCCAAAATTCCTGCAAAACTCAAAAAATAAAGGAAGATCTTCCACCTTGAGTTAGTTCCAAGCTTTCCAGCTGTGCATCAAATATTCAATAATAACACAATCTGTCGCTTCAAGAATCAAGCTTTCTCTCATGTTATTAGCTAATAGCTTAATCTGAAACATATCAACCCAAGATTGCCAGTTTTCAAGCCTTATAATCTCTTGTACCATTGAATTATTATCCTTCTGTCACTGCTTGTTGACGTCGTTAAGCATATCAAGATCCAAAAGATTTGGGAAAATAATCAAACTGGGGAAAATTTAGACTAGAAGGATAAAATTAGTCATCACAAGGTTAAAGTTATGAGACAGTGGTGAACATTCTTACGCCATCTTATTCTAAAAGATTTTCAGTATGAATTCACATTTTTGGTAGAAATTCAAAACTCGAAACTATCGCAAATAGCAATCACTTGACAAGCACATACCTTTATATCATAGACATAAGCTAGGAACACAGTTTAGCAGCATTATTCGAACAACTGATACATGAAAGTGAGAGCTAAAGATCAATTTATAAATTCATCAAGAAGGCAGGATTGTGCTATAGAGAAAAAGAGAAATTTCAGAGATCAAAAGCAATTAAATTACGATACACCCAATTGAATTAAAGCACTGTATAATTAAAAATATAAAGTCAAAATACATTGTACCTTTCTCTAGTGCCCATTCGAATAAGAGCAACCTTTGGGTCCAAAGCTGTGGATCTACAAGTTTGTTCCTTTAAGCAGTTCGGATTCGGACAGTAAAAAGTTTTATAATTCAAATGGAAAAGAGTTTGATTGTTTATAAATACGAGAAACTAACAAAAGTTAAAATAATTAATTTTAAAACTGAGATCACATAGAATGTTCAATTTTAACTTGACATGTCTTTGGCAATACTGATAACTTGTTTAAAAGCTCTTATTTGAATGGTTCCTCAGAATCGTCAGAAGAAAACGCTAAGACGTTAAATTCCTTTAACGCCTTTGCGTTTCTCACGATGTATTCTAGAATTTTCACATCTCCTGAACAGCCTGAGTATCCCTTAAATTCAAACCTTTCGATGGATGAGTTCAAGCACTGGGGCACAACATTTTGTTCATCATCCCAATATTCCGATGGAAAAAAATGTTTATGAACCTGGGAAAAGAGATTAATTATTGGGGTTGATGTTAACATAGTTCGACATTGAATAGCAACAAGTAATTTGTAGAGGAACACACATAAAGTGGGAATGACTACACCAGTTTAGTAGCAGTTTCAAAATTGTTGCAATAGTATTTAACAGAAATAGAAAATGCGGCTAACATAGCTTGCCGAAAAACATGTAATTTAGACTCATATAGATACAGATGATAGTACTAACCTTATTGAGTGCAAGAACTTTTAAATTTGGTAAAATTCTGAGCATATGAAGCAAATTTGACATGCCACTTTGGAAAGTTCTCAGCACCAAGTGATTCAAGTTAGGAAAAGAAGGCACATTTTTGCTGGATGCATCAAAAATATCCTGAAAATTAGTTAGATCAATTATCACTACATTACATGAAAACGAGAAATAGCGAAAGGACAAAAGATGATAACCTGAAGAATGTCTGGAGACAAGGTTAAGACTTTAACAGTACTAGAAATATTGGAGATAAATTGAAGAGCAGCGGATCGAATAGCGGCATCTTTAGGGTGATAGGAGAGATATGAATTAAGATACAAAGCCACATGAACTATTGAGCATGAATTAGCCTTCATGTCAACTATTAGACAGTGAAGACTTAAAAGCTCAAGAAATTCAAGTTTCGGCGCATCGACGACAACCCTAGTGTTTTTCATGTAGCATCCACTCCACATGTGAAGCTTGATAATTTTCAATGAACCAGACTGTATATGGATAGTCTTACACTTATTATTATAGTCCATTAATCTATAGATAATCAATTCTTGTAGATTAAATAAACACGATAACAGTATACCTATGGTAGAATCACCTGGATACTCAATTCCTTGAAGATGAAGGATCTTGAGATTCGGCATACATATAGTTTCTGGAAAATAATTCTTATCAATATAACAGCCACGTCCCTGAAGCTTCAAAACCTTTACAGATCCGCACCTGAAAAGATGACCGGGAACTGGAATGCCTCCTTGTTTGATGCAAAGATGCAGCTCCTCAATTTTATAACGAACCGCAGCTTCAATCCATGACTTTAAGCTTGAACTTGGACAATCTCCGTCCATTTGAAGTCTAAATCTTTTGATGGATGGGAATGAGCGAACCGCCAGAGCCCTGCTAACGAAATCCAGGAATGGTTTGAGATTAACAGTGCGTGGAGTGTGTAGATCTAGATCGGCGAGAGCGGTCCATTTGTGTCTCCAGCACCTTGACAAAACGCTGGTTGTGGCGGCATCTTTTGTTGAGAGACGTGACAATATTTCACATTGAATTTCATTTGGTAAATTGCTGATCCTGTCTTCGTATGCCATCTCCAAATCTTTTGATTCAGAACCCATTTGTGGAAGATGACATGTTGGGGATGATGGCCATATTTAAACCGGATAGCCAGTTCGACCGATTTGACTTGGAACCAAAGGAGTGCCATAGGTGGCTGACACACTATGTAGTACGGAAACGGAAACGACACGAAACGGCGAACTTTTAAAATGAAGGAAACGAAACGTGAAAAAAACGTATAAATAATAAAAATATAAGGATATATTTATAATATTAGAAATCATAAAATGGTACATATATATTAAATTTTATTTATATATTTATACCAATTAATAAAATAAATCAAATATAATTAAATCCAACAAAAATAAGAAAATAAGCTATATTATAGATAAAATAATAATAAAAATTGTGTATAATTGATTCATAAAAATTATTTTTTGAGGATTTTTTAGATTTTTTTATAATTATATAATATTTTTATTTAGGAAACGACCAGAAACATTCCTTTATGAGTTTCCGAGAGTTTCTGAGAGTTTCCGGTTTCTGAAACCTTTCCGAAACGGGATACGCAACTTTGTCGAAGTTTCCGTGTTTCATAATATTTTAATAGCATAAGACGGTAACATTTTAAACACACAGTAACTTTTGTTTTCTTTCGATTCTTCATTAAATAGGAGATTCCCCCTCATATTTTATTTCCTAAAACAAGAACAATCAAATGTTCAAGAAAATAAAAACTTGACAAATCGGTTAGTTTCCATTACGAACAAGAGAAAATCTTTCTTGAAATCCAGCAATCAATGCCTTGTTCCTTATTATATTTCTTGTTCCTATATAAAAACAAAGCTCGTCCACCCAAATTTGTCATTACAAAATCTCCATTGTTGTGTTTGAACTCCATTTACGCCTTAGGTAATCTGCTACTTACCACTTGTATTCATAGTAACGTAACAATTTAATCAAACCTTCTACTTTTGAAACCCTTTGTTTGATTAACTCATAGCTTTAATTTATTACTGTTTGTGTTCTTTTTGGTATGTTTGATCGATTCCCTATTTAATTACTGTCAGTGATTTATTATTTGTCTGAATTGGTTTCTTGATTATTAATGGTGAAAGAGAATCGAACCCGAGACTGCCCGGTCGAATTTACATTTTAGCATTAGATTATGCATGCAAGAAAATTGATTGATTCTTTCTTAAGTTCATGGAATTTCATTAAATCGAATATGAAAGGAAATTCGAGAAAATTCGAAACTAAACTCGATGATCTGGCATGTTCGCACTGCATTGATTGATTACTTAATTATGGAATATTTTGTCTCTTGAATTATGTAGACTTGGATACAAACAATAATGTGATTAAATGAAGAACTAGTGTAAATTTTTAATTGATTCGATCTCGAAAGATATATGTTTTTTTATTGGAGAGAAGATATATAATCTGTTGTTTTGTGTTGGTAGATCAAAGCAATGGGTCATAGCAGAATAAAGATGGAATTGATAAAGAAGGAGAGTACGCGAATGCTTACGTATCAGAAAAGAAAGAAAAGTTTAGAGAAAAAGGTTTCAGAATTCTCAATTCTCTGTGGTGTTGAAGCTTGTTTAGTCATTTTCGGACCGAAACTGAAAAATCAATATTCCAACAAGCCCGACGCTGTCTGGCCGCTCAATTCTGATGAAGCTAGAAATATTATCGGCAAGTATAAGGAAACTGATCAAGCGAAAAGATGCTATTCTGTTTCTGATTATTTTTCGGAAAAGAAGAAGAAACTTGATGCAGAGATTTTTAAGTTGCATAAGCAGGTTTTCCAAGCTAAGTTCCCGTCATGGAATGTTCGGTTGGATAGTTCGTCTGAAGATGAATTACGACTACTTGTTACTTTATTAGAAAATAGAATTGAAGCGGCTGATCAACGATTGAACTCATTCCAAGCAAATCAGAATGATCGAATTGAAATGTTAGCGCCAAGAATGGTCTATGATACTCACAACTTTCAGGGTTTTCCGGACCTGATGAAGGATGTTCAAATTCCTCCTATATATTGGCAGAATCCGTATATGATCCCGTTGAATTCAAACTTTCAACTTTTCCCTGATACTCATTCAACCATATCTGGTCGAAATTTGATGGACAATAACAGCAGTAGCAGCAGCTCAAATAACTTGCAATTGCAATTGTTTGCTCCGAAGCCATTGGATGTTCAAGTTCCAATGTATTTCCAGAATCAGGGGATGTCGCTAAATTCAAATGTAATGGAGGATGTGATGGCGAAAATGTCGAACAATCAGAATTTCAGCAATCAATTTGGTGGCAGAGGTATTCTTAATCATATTCCAAGCTTTTCAGGATTGCCCTATGCTGCTAACCCTCAATTCCTGGTACCGGATAATGTACGGCTCAACCATTTTGATGCCTCTATGCCGCTGCAAACAATGTTGCCACAATCACGTAATCAGCCGCCCATGTCGAGCCTTCAGAATCAGGTGCACTTTCCTCAAGCAGACAAGTTTAGTTTTTATGACATTGGAATTCCAAAAGCAGAAAGATAGTGTGAAGTAGTAGATGTGTATTTTGATGATTTCTGAATAGCATGAAGCGAGTAGTTTCGGATTTTTGATGTTTAGCAACTTACATATTCTTCAGCTTTATATCCTTTTATGACTTTTTAATGCTTTTAATTTTCATGAACATGTAGTTACTGAAAAACGGATGTAAATTCAACTTTCTCTAGTTTGATATGGATTATATTTTTTTTCCCTAAATGAATATTCACATAAGATAAGTTAATAGAAGGTATCAATGAACAAAAGTATGTTTAGATGAGCAAATAATATACATAGATTCTTCACTAAGTTCAGCCTCTAATTGTTAACATCGGTCTCTGGCTTTAGAAGAGGAGGCTTGATGATGATCCGATGTTTCAGCCGGAGGGCAAGTTTGCTCTATAAATCTATAGTTTCTATTTCGTCCTTCCTCGCTCTTCGGAATGCCTGCAAAACTAGCCTTGGCTAACTCTCTAAGCTTCTTCAGCTCATTCCTTCGCTCGATTTTTAATCTTTTTTCCTCCCCAGCAGTGATTGTCGTCTCTGCAATCGCGGCACTTGTTCTTTGACTAATATCCAGGCCTGCTGGTGAACCAGGACTAAGCACAGGAACAACTGTTGCTGTCATAGCACTGTAAGGCTCTGCACTTGCATTTCTTCTCGCAAATTGTGTCTCCGGACTTAGAGGTGGGATGGTCGATGTACCTCTTTTCGGTATAATACTCGACCAATGCTTCCTTGGAAGGAAAGGGAATACAAGACCTTTAGCAGCAAATTTCAATCCAAGCCTGAAAGAATCCCTCTTAGGCCTAGAGAGTCTTAAAGTGCATTTTATTAATGCATACCACTCGTTTATAATCTGAGCAATAAAGGTTACAAAGAGAAGAGCCAACATTATGTATCCTTGCTTTCTCGACTCTAGCGGATTTAAATGATCCATACCCAAGGATAAACCGAAAATGCCTAACTCACACAACAAAGAAATACTTTCTACCACCTGAACTCCCCTTCTGATGTATGGTTTTAGAGTAAACAGAAACATAAACTGTACAGATGTCATCGCAAACGCGAAAAGGTTTTCCTTTGATGTTTGAGAAGATTGAGCTCCGGATATTATTCCCAAGCTGACTCTTCTTAAAAGATCGAGAACAATGTAGAATGATCTAGCACAACCTAAAATTCTCTTGAATAAGGGGGTGTTGATTTCTTCGTTGCTATCATCAGAGCTTAGAGCCCTCATTCTTCCTATCCCAGTGTGCCCACTTTCAGTCCATTTCGGTATGGTGTTTGGATCATTCTGATCAACATAGACGAACAATGGAGGGCCCTTTCGATCCTCAAAGAGAATTCCAAACCGTGTAAGGAACGATAAGGGTAGCCCTTCAGGACTAAACCATTTTCCAATTACTGGCTTACCGACGAAGAAGAGCCATATCTTAGTAGGCCATGTTTCTGTTATATCCATATGCTTGATTTCCTTGTACTGAGCAAAACTTCCTGGGTAAACAGCAACTACAAGAAAAACACTAACTGATAAAATGAATGCTGCTGGTATGACAAGCATCAAGGCACCGGCTATGATACCCCACATTGTACCGCCTGCAAATTCACATGTTTTCTCCGTTTTAGAATTGGAAAATTCTGGAAATTTTCAGTCAATAACAAGGAATTCATTTGCAGTATCTTACCTCTCATAACGAATGCAGATGCCTGAGAGATACATGGTAATGCGAGAATGAGAAGAAGAAACTCAAATCTTGGAAACGCAAGTATCCCATGAGTGGATGATGCTCCGATTCTCCATCTCAGGAAAATCAAGATTAGAATATGAATCATAAGCAAACTTCCTCCTCCTATTCCAAGCCAGAACAAGTTCATCTCCATATCTTCCCATCTGTCACAGAAACAATGGCATCAATATTACTAACCAAATATACTTGTTTCGAACATATGCTGCTTAACGAATTTTAAAGGATGCTGAAGCTACCCCGTGTAATTCACCATCCTCTTCACGACATTGTTAGCAGAATACGGCTCTCCTCTCTGCGGAAAATGGACAAATACAATTTTAATAAAGATTTATACAAGATCTCGACGACAAATTAACTGTAGGTGGTAGATAACAAATACACACCAAGAAATAAGTATAATATTCTCTGGCATCAAGCGGTAGACCAAATGGAGAATTCTTCATGCTCATACTGTGTTCATGAAGCCAAGAAAAGTTCGGATCCATTTTATTAAGAGAAGATAGTTGATCTTGCAGATGGGAAGAATCGGTCAAGTTTCGATCAAACCAAGGGTCCGCTTTTAAATGGTAGGGATATCCAAGGGGTAATCTGTAGAAACCTTGTTCAGCCAAATAAACATGGTTAGGCCAGGTTGAGCTTCCATCCTCTTTCCACGGAAGTTTCTGGCGAGGTATGAGCCATCTCAATCCTTTTGTTGTTTCAGAATATTCAATTGGATGGTTAACCGGAAACCAGTCTGAGAGGACAAACACTTGAAGGTGCCCATACAATCCCTACCATAGAAAAGTTTATATATAAAGTGCTTTATCCACAAGTAGATTGTATATGTAGCGTAAGGTTATGTACTTACGTGTAGATTCATCGACGGGTTTGAAGCAGCATTAATGGTATTACCCGAGCCAAGAGAGCCTATTGCTCCAAGATTTGCAGAGGAAATGGAAAGTGCAGCTGCCACCAGTGATGTTGCTAATACTCCAGCAGTAATGAAGGAGTGTAGCGCCAGTGAAATTGCAGGGATCGTGTCTTTTTTACCGAATCAAGAAGCAAGAGCATTGCGTTATTGATAATTAAAGAGCAGGTCCCTCTCTATAGAGACCATAAGCAATGAAAAAGTGTAACATTCTTACAGTGTTTCACTTCAAGTTGGTTAGAGCCCAAATTTTGATTTCCTGAAATGTCATTTACTTTTCCTTCAGGAATACTGACGAGGACTATGCTCGATGTTACAGCAACGACAGTGAATGAATAAAGAGCCCTTGAATGTCCACGGAACCTAAATGGAGTCGAAAAGCAATGTACTTAAGCTGCTTTTCAAGCCTTTCGGCTAATCTTCAATTATTATGCACCGAAACATGAAAATTATACGTATTTACTTGTGAACTATGGTAAGAACAGCTTTCAGAATCGCCTATGCACCTGCCTTGTAAGTTTCCCTCCTTCAACATTCACCATGGAAGCCTCAAAACCGAAAACTGGCTTTGTGAATTCAACTACTACATTGATATCAGACGCCTTTGTCACATTCGGAGAGCTGGTACTTAGCGTTACGCCAGGCTTTGTCGAGTCTGACAAAAAGTATAAGAGTTAGTGAAGCAATTAAAAGAAAGCAAACGAGAGAAACTAATTGTGAGAATCCGAAATTCGACATTGCATACCAAAAAGTATTGTAAGTGGTGCTACAGGTGAGACAGGAACGCCCGTCCTGCCGATTACTAATCCAGCATCTAGTTCAACTGTTATGATTTCAGTTTCTAATATGTTCTCGAGCTACAAATTCGGAATCCGCCATTACTAACTCCGTAAAAAGTGCAATTCTGATATTCATGTCATACAAGCTGAAGTAGTAGGATGCTTACTTGGAAAACAAAATTGCGATCTCCATGATTTTTACTGAAAATAGGTAATATGTTACCCATATTTACACGGACAGCATTAAACAGTTCTTGTGTTGAATTCATAATGGGAATGCTGAATTCCATTAAAATTTTCAAGTTCTCCATTTTGTTAGTTGCTAGAACTGTTCTTGGGAATCCATTGATCTCCAATTCATATGATGAAACTGGCATCCATATATCTACTACTACTGCTCTTCTATCTAAGACAGCAATTCAAGTAAATTTAGATCAAATAAACAACTATGATAAATTTTGAATAATTGGTTTTTCTTTATTAAACTCGAGTTGATCTCAAGCTCGAGCCTGCAAATTTAAGCTCATTCGAGCTCGAGGTTGAACTTGTATAACACACTCGAGTTGGAACTCGAAACAAAATAAGAGAATATGAGGTAACTTACCAAAGTGTATAACTAAAATGGAAGCATTAGTCCTCTTAAAACTGTTACCAGCCTTGTCTGTGCAGAAATTGTCTGCCATTCTAACAATGATTCGCCCATTTAGAATCTTGGACGAAGGGATTATGTCAAAGCTATATTTCTTGCTAGGTTTTATCATTTTTAGTGAAGAAGGTTCGACATATGCTGGTCCATCCAATAAAACCTACAAATAATAGAGAAAATTATTATTATTTTTTGTGAATTTTGAAAAAAAAAATTGATTTAAAAACTCTATGTTGCATAGAAATTTGGCGAATTCTACGTCCGAAAATGAACTAAATTTGATATTTATAACCTAATTTTATAAAATACTATTTTTTACGTTTTCCATTTCTGCATTTTTATTTCCGTACAACATCGTTACAAAATATAGTAATTTACGTATAATTTGTAAGTATAAACAACCACTTACATCACAATTTGTTGAGTCAATGCATTTGAAGCCTCCCATTCCACTGCAAGCTTCACTAAATGTAACTTCAACTGTTAATTTTTGAGCATTTGTGTGATTTTGGTCACTAAATAATGTTGCAGTTGGTGGAATTGTATCTGAAACAAAACAATAAATTAGGGTTCTATAATCATGAAGTTAAAGAAATTATTAATTTGATACTAACCAATAAACCATGAGTAAGATGATGTGTTTGTTTCTCCACTTTGAGTTGTGACATTGAGAAGAAAATTATGTTTCTGATTCACTGTTAAATTCTTGAATACAATTGTGTCAACTGGACACGATCTCAAAATATGACCATCAATCTGTTCAAAATTGCATGTCAAGTTTCAATGTTAAGTACAAATAACAAAATCTTAAAATTAATTAAAAATTACACTAGTCGTGTCTGAATATTTACAAATTTTCTATTTTAGTGTCTAAACTTTTTAAAAATGTATCAAATTAGTGTTTTAATCCATTTACAATCAACCGACTACTAACAAGGCAAAAATTATTTTAAATTTACGTATATAATTTTCCATTTTCATTCCGTATATATAAGCGTATCATCACACACGATTATTAATATGATGCATAGATTTAAATAAAAACGAGAGTTTTATTTCTGTCTTTTAGCACATCGGTGAACGAAACAGCTAAAAATACTCGTTTGATACATTTAAAAAAAGTTGAACACATGAAAAAATAAAAGTTCAGACACCATTGAGATAAATTTTCCTAGAATTAGATAATTTATCATTTAAAAGATGAAAGTAAGTGAAAAAGAAATTCACCTGACAAGAAATGGAACATCCATTGTTGTTACAAGCATTACTACCATCTGGTGTTAGTACTGAGTAGTTAAAAACAGCATTAGTAAACCTTGAATATTTTGGAGGAGCTCCATGTATTTTAATCATAAGAGTTGACTCAACCGAGTCGAGTTCACCTACTGTCATCACTGCAATACATAAAAACAATTCTAAAAAAGTTTGAATTCCCATTTCAGAAACTGCTTGCATTCATGCACTAGATCATTTAAGCAAATTATGAGAGAAGAGAAAGAAAATGGAGCATTTTTATTTTCTTTAGTTTGTTTGGTTGCAGAGAAAATAATAGCAGTAGAAAAGAAAAAAGCAGATTGAATGAATGAATGTAATGTTGATGATGAATTTATGTTGGGAGAAGTAGGATAGATTTTAGGGCAGCTACCTCAACTGTTAATGTCAGTGGGTAATAACTGCTTATTTAAATTTCATCACATTCCTTGTCAACCATCATGGCCAGCTCAAGACCTACACATATTTGTTTGTGTTTTCACCATTTTAGCTTCCGTGTTATTACTGACGAGTTATAGCTCAAATGATACGTGCGCGGCATAATTCTGCTAGGATCAATAGTAGAAGAAAATGCAGCAAATCATATCAAGAATTAATTAATTAGTTGATTTGAAAGAGTAGGCGGGAATGGCAAAGTTCTCGTTCAAATTTTAAAAGTTTAATTTTCTCATATTTTTCGTCATCGGCTTATTTTCACTCATAAAGCGACTTCAAATCGACCAACTTCCACGAAAGACCACTGGTTTCATTTGGTTGCTAGGAATGTCAGACTTATCAATTTTTATTCGTTAAACTGTTAGGTCCTCTACAAGCGTCAAAAATCTCCCTTTTCAACGATAAAAAGAAAAAGGTTTTATTCAACACCAATATGATAATCGGACATTGGATGGTTAAACAAAAATAAATTAAATTAAAAACAGAAAAGAAGGTTTAAAAATTAAAACAGATTTTAAATTTGGTAGGGAGAGACTTGCTACACATATATTCATGCTCAGCTCGAATCCGAATTATTCATCACTAGTACTATATGATATGGTAAACAAAAAAACTGAAGATAGGAAAGGTAGAAAATTTAAAAGAGATTTTAAATATTTGAACCTTTATTTATTTCTCTTGATTTGATTGGTTAAGCATGTAAAATATGAAATTTCTGGTTTCGTCATAGAGCCAAATTTTAATGTTGATAAAGAAGCAAAATGCATTAAATACTAGTATTAAGCATTGAATGAATTGTTAAGAATACAGATTAAAGCATTTAGTAGTACAAGAAAAATGTCTGTCCATGCCTCATCTATTACTATGTCCACAATCAATAAAATTACATACCATGAGCTTGATTGATTGGTGAACCGACCATTTAAAGACTCGAAATTCATGGTAGGTAAGATAAAACATGTGGTCCTCCACAGTAATTAATATTTTTAACACATTCAAAATGGCAAAAAGTTGAATTAATGAAAATTTGAATTTTTCTCCACATCCAACAAGTAATCCGAGTCCCCTTTGTATCTACATATCACCTGAAACACTAGATTTTCTATACAGCCACATTTGAGATCGATGACCTGAAACTCATCGGAAATCTTGGCATGAACGCTAAAAGTAAGGCTTAGAGCCTTTTAACCATGAACTCTCTTGTTAGAAAGTTGTTTGCTATAGATGTTAAGTCGTAAACTAGCAGATTTACAAAAGATGCTAAATCCCTCCATCAAAAAGAACTGGCCCTGCCGCATGACCAATGAGACAAAAATACGTGGAAGGTGGTTCTGTACAAACAAGTTCCATCTAAGAGGCAGAAGGGATTATGTTCTCAGCATCATCTTCCGCTACCATCCAGTGTAGTTTGGGTCCCTGAGCATTAACCGGTTATCAAAAGTTGCGTAAAGGGGTGGGGAGATGCTCTTCCATTTTTTTTAAAGTCAAGTAAAGGGGATGATGCAAATGCTAGTTCATAGGAGATAAAAAAAACCATCAAAGTAGCTAAAGAAAAACAAAGGGGCTCAAAAATCTATCAAGTATAAATAATATTACCTTCCCCTGCCGGATAATTTTTGGAAACACTCCAGTCATGTCAACCACAGTGGATGGGTCAGCCACCCTTAAACCACCATCAACAACAAAATCAAGACCCTGCATTTATTAGCACATGGCTCAACCACTAGAATATGAACAGCTTGAACTGTAACTAAAGTACGGCCAAAACCAGAAGGTTAAGATCGATAAAATAAATAGTATTCGAGTTTATCATGCCTACCTAAAGCAGAAATATTAGAAGGTAAATTAAAAGCTCTAATGAATAGCACTATTTATCAACAAGTTTCTTTGAGAATGAAAGAGATGTCATGGGGTAAAAGTACAGTGTTTACAAATATCATTATCGATCGGGTCCTATTAATCAAGAAAATTAATGTTATCTCAATAAATTTTTCATTCCTTTTTTCTTCTGGTCAAGTACTTGGATTTCGATCAAATTTATGTGATAGGCAAAAACACAATGATTAAGAAAAGCCAATGACTCATTCGGCAAGAACTGAAACTACATATAAGATAAGCGCCAATATAGAAAACGTCTCATAGATTGACAAAAGTTTCTTGAAAGCACATACAAAAACCAAAATAACTAGGCATGACCACCAGTTTACAGAAAAGGAATAGGAAATAATCATAACTTTATCTCTGATGGTAATTGCAAATCCACAAGTATATGTATACATACCTCTGGTCCATATAAATCAGCTATAACAACAGGATCTAGCATCCACGCATTATCCTCGGGCCACTTGACACTGACAGAAAGACACAATATATTCACTTAGTCGGTCTAGATCATGGAACACATTAGTATACCAACATCAGCAATAATAAATGTTGCAAAGCATGCACAGATACACATCTCCCATTTTTCAGCAAAGTTGCAAACTGCTACTACCTCTGCTCATTCCCCATCCCATCCAGAAGCCCTCATCAACAGAAATAAATAAACAAGTTTATAACCAGCATATGAAATCAAACGTACCTTGTTGATATAAGTGGTGCATCCATCTTCTCTAGTATTGCTTGACAAATTGCATCATCAGGGATACGAATGCCAACATTTTTCCTTGAAGCATATTTGGCAGTTGTAGTCCCATACCTCACACACTGCTTAGGTAATTCTTTGCTTGCAGTTAAAATGAAAGTGTACTGTCACAAAGAAACAAAACAATGGTTAGCATAATCTGTTGTACCCAATTATAATCATGACCATCCAAAACAGAATATAAGTTTTTAATATCATAGCTAATCTCAGTGACAAATGACATAAAATTGTTTATGGGTGGGTTAGAGAAATTGGGTCATCCAAAAATTCTCAAGATCAACATTAATTCATCAAGTTAAAACTTGGAAAAATTTCCAGGAGAATCAGCCATGGTAACTGCTCATCAGAGAGAAAACACAGCTAAAAAATTAAAATTTACTGTTCAACACATCCAAGGCAAAAAACCACTGGATGGTCAGTCCTGGATGAAGTTATGGATAGATCCTTTGTACTTTAGATCATCTCTAGTGGGACTTTTATATTTTCCCTCATTAAAATGGATTAAGCACAATAGAGCATACAGGTCCAGGCACGCAATGTTTGACAGCTCGGAATATGTTTGCATGTCCTTGCCCATCACCGCGAGGGAAGCCAGTTGTATATATGTCAATGTCTCGCAAAGAGTGACATAGCATGCTGAGAGGCTGCAAAAAAACGAAAGACATTATTGTAGATGATAATGAGAAAAGGAGGTCAAACAATAATTACACAGTAATTTGCGATAGAAAAAAAAAAGGAATGTAATCCAAATGCAGCACAATAGATGGTTCAGTGTCTCGCCAAAACTCTGCCGAAGCAATTACAATGGTACTTGAAGAGAAACAATATTTCTTGCCTTGGAAGGTTCTATATTTTTTATTCTGCAAAAATTACAAGATAGATGTCACCTGAAGATTTAAGATTGAAACAAAAAAAGCACTGCAACAGAAAAAAAAAATCTACCTGCGCAGACGTTCAATGGCTGAGTGGCTTTTCAAATGACAGACTATTGCATACCTAACAACAAAGGAAGACAAGTCAAGACAGTAAAACACTAGTTTGTTGTATATCATGACAAACAAGTTAAGAGCAATGAGAATTCGATTTCTAAACTCCAACCTCAGTTTGGTTGCAAAAAGGATGTTGGTAAAGAAAAGAAAACAATATTCATGAACTTTTCAAATACTTCACACCTCTAATTGTTTATTTATTTTCACCTGTGGCTACATCATTACTTTAAAAATTTAAGACCTATGAACTGTCACAAGCCTCCACAACTTACTAAAATTCACCCCAATCCTGCGGTTACGATGAAAAAATTTCCCACCATGCAAACCCAAACACAATATGAGGGTGGAAAAATACAACCGCTGAACCGCGTAACAATAATAAGAAATAGAATAAGAAATTAAATGAATATCAGAACATCCAAGAAATAAAGTGCAAACCACCATGAGTCCAATTCCAGGAACCTAAAATCTAACTTCCAATTTAACTATAGAAAAGATAATGCTCCCAAGACAATTAAAGCCACATGCTGTAGGCACACATACGGTTACAATAATTGAATCACTAGTACAACTTGCAATAACGGATATATAATGAAAGAAAAAGATATTCATAAATAGGCAATCAAGCTCCTACGTACACAGTATCCGTGGGAATGACACCAACAGCTCCCGCCTTCAAAAGTTCAACGACTGAATCTAACTTCCAACTGTCTGTTCCTGATGGATCAGCTTCTACATAAAGCAATTCATCCTCCTGATATTTAATATTCATCATACATTTCAGTCCATCATTAATATATTATACTTTTAAACAACAAAAAATCAAGAAAACAAGCCCTAGATATCCAAAAAATCAAAACACGAAAAACCGAGTATACAGAAAAACACAAAATACTTGCATAATTCGAAAATTATAGCATTACTTGTGTACATTTCAATTACGTACCATTAACATTAATATTGAGCTCAAAAAAAATCAATAGATATCGAAATTTGTTTCTAATTTCTTAGAGTAGCAGCCAAAAAAAATCAAGCAATTAGAAACTGAAATACCAAAAAAATCTTAAAAAGAAAAAAGCAAACAAATGAATTAACAATTACAATCAAAAGTATTAATTAATTTGCGTTTAATAAAAAAGTAAGTAGAGAAGAGACCTTAGTGAAACGAGGAGTGGAGTATTTGAGACGCTTAGGGCTTCGCTTAATGGTCATAGCCACGACTCGTAGGCCAGAAGGAGGAGGACGGCGGAGTTCAGGCGACGAGTCAAATAACACGAACGGCGGTTTAGCTGAGGTTGTTGGTTTTGAGAAGCAGAGTGACACCGTACAACTGCCACCGTAAAGTTTCGCACCCGCCATTTTTCTTGGCTTGTGTTTTCCAACAGTAGTCCGCTAACGCTGATGTACCGGCTTCCACATCAGCATTTCTTTCAATAAAAAAATAAAAAATAGTTTGATGTTACCATTTATTGAAAAATAAAAATAGATATTTGTAATCTTATATTATTATTTTTTTCAATTTGGGTCCCTGCAATTAAAAACATTAAAAATAGGATTTAAATTCTCTCATGTTCATTTGAACATGAGGGGTCATATTTATTAAATCTATACCATTCATTACAAAATGAATGGTGTAGATTAAAAAAGTCCAAATTTAATTAAATTAACATACACTATTCATTTTGTAATGAATGGTGTAAATTAGTAAACATGACTCATCATTTGAGCATGAAAGAATTCTAATCCTTAAAAATATGTCCTATACTATCAAAAGTTTTCAATTTAAGTACCTATGTCTCATTGGAGAATGAGATACACACAATTGTTTATGAAACTGGTTGTATTTACACTATAATTTTTTTGCTAATTGAGTCCATGCATTATAAATCTAACTTAAAATTTTAATTATTCAAAATTTATTATTAATAAATTATATAATTAGTTTTTCATTTTTTTAAATTAAGTTTATAAAAATCGTTCGTCTTTCTCGAGACAAATCTTGGTCCGTCTCGAGGAAGACGAATGAACTAGTCATCTTCTTCTCATGGAAGACGAATAAACTAGATTTTGTTCGTGTGAATTAGATCTGGTTCATATTCATTGAAATCAACCAAGATCGTGTTTTGAAGAAAACGAACAGTTTTTAATATATTTAATTCTAAAAAAAACTAAAATTAATTTTATATTTAAAAATATTTATTTTCATTTAATTAAATTAATTAATTTTAAATGATTAAAATTTTAAACTAGATTTGAAAATATGTATTAGTGTAGGAAACACTAAAAAACAATTGATAGCATTGTGAATAAAAATCAGATTTATTTTGTAACCTTCATTTTGTGAGAAAATGAGTCAAATTCTACAAAAAAACAAAAAAATTAGTAATATTATTTAAATTATGTGATTGTAGTAAATGTTTCTAATAGAATAGGGACTTAATTTGAAAGTTTTTTTAGTGCAGAAATTCGGTTTGACAAAATATATTGTAGAGACCAAAATATATATACATTTTGCCCGTATTGATGGGTAATTGATCCTGAAGTTCACTGAACTTTTGAATTTTTTCATTTCAGTAACTAAACTATTTTTTTTCATTTTGATCACTGAACTTTCATTTTTTTTTTTTGGTATTTTTCGGCTAAAAATACTTAGGTATGTGTGATAAATTTGCATTATTGATCTAAAAACTCAATTTTAAAGTGAAAATATGTATGTGTGATAAATTTTTAAAATAAAACTTGTAAAATCCGATTATCACATGTCAACTTCCGGCTGCCAGCTAAGCATTTTTGGCCGAAATATTAAAATGAAAAAAAAATCAGTGATCAAAATGAAAAAAAAATTAGTTTAGTGACTGAAATGAAAAAATTCAAAAGTTCAATAATGGTCAGAATGAATTACCTTATATTGATTGTTAGGTTTATTCACATTACGTCAACTCTCGCAAGAATAGAGTTTTGAAATGGATGTTCTTATAGTGTAAGACATATAACGTCTTTGAGTATAGGGATCCAAATTGAAAAAATGTGATATATAAGGACTTAAATATGTGTTTGACCAATAAAAATTGATAACCAGACATATAACTGCAAAATTTATTAAAATTTAATGTTAATTTTATTTTAATCTTTAATAGAATATAATTAAAATAATTAAAATCAATAAAAAAAACAAAATTAATTATTTAAGTTAATTATTTAAATGAAAAATAAACTCACCAATAATTTAACATGTTTAAATTGCCAGTGAAGGGTGGGGATATTGCCAGATCTGATTTTTATAGGGTCAGAGCACTTTTTAAACTATAGACAATATTGCCCTTTTTTAATAAGGGGGTAAATTATTTTCTTTTAGCTAACGTTTTATTCCTAAATTAACTCTCTATAATTAGGAAGTAAACACTTTAGGAGATCAAAGAACAAAGCACTGTAACGTCATCATCAAATTCTTAGCTCTTTCCAGCATTAAAAAGTGGCTTTTTGCTTCAATTGAACCTGGCAACAATTTGAACAAAAATGGCGATGTACATTACCTGAAACAGTTTTAATAATTAGGGAAGCTTAATAGACATAATGAAAATTATATAAACTCATATCGTATTGTACGATGAAGTAGATGTTGTGTCTAAAATTTAAGCAAGAATGCAGTTGCTGCAAGACATTAAGTAAAGAGAGATAATCAAAATAATATAGTAATTCATATGGTATTGTACCGTGAAGCAGTTTTATAGTGCTTCGACCTGAACTCATTACTGTATGTGCTGTTGGATTAGCATTTGTTCTTGTTAAACTAATAATATTAGAGCTGTACCTGAAACATTTTAAAATCTTGGGAAGATCAAAACCATTCTTTATTGCTGGCTAATTAACTTGTGCTTAAGGAGATGACTATTAGTACTGGGTGCATAAAGAATCATGATTTTGATGAAGAGGAATGAAGGCAGTGTTGTTAAGATTTCTTTTTGTTAATTCATTATTTGTTTGTTTGAACTTTGAAGTGATGGTGAGAAAAAGAGTTGACTATAGAGAGAATTCTATCTAGATTTAAGTATTTCATTCCTAATTAAACAAGTTAATTTAGGAATAAAAAGATAGCTAATAGAAAATAATTTACCATCTTATTTAAAAAAGGGCAATATTGTCTAAATTCAAAAAATGCTCTGGCCCTATAAAAATCAGATCTGGCAATATCACCACCCGCCAGTGAAATCTAAATTAAAAATATTCATAGGCCGGGTTTAGATGGGTTCAGACTGGACTTGACTTTTTTAAAGATAAGATCAAGTCCTGTTCAATCTTCAAATATACTACCCAATTCCGGTGTTGATGTACTATTTTTTAGGGACCGGGCAGGCCTACACAAATTTTTCACAATATTAAAAAGCTAAACACCCCATGATATTACGGACTTTTTTCTGGCTCGGACTTGGGCCAGGTTTGAGACCAAAGATTATTGTCCAAGTCACACCCAAGGTGAATGGTCCTGGGCAAGCTGGACAAGTACTCAGCTTATGAACAAGTTTAGTCTAAACCAAGTGATTAGATCCTCCAAGTACATTTCTAAAATCTCGACTTTAAATTTTAGTGCAGTCAAGTGATGTAAAATCAATTTAATATCTAATGATTTAACAATTAACTATTAATCACTAACAACTGACACAATTAGATTTTACCTATAAAAAAATTTATAAAATTTATTTCCTTTAATGGGAAAAAGAGTATATATTTTATAACTTTTTTTTTCTTAATAATTAGGTCATTTATAACTAAAAAATTCAACTGAGTGTCATATTTATATAAAATTCTCGTTACTTAAATTTTATAATTATAGTATTATGAAATTAATTTTTCAAACTATATTATAATCGATAAATTTAAATTTTTTACGAAACTGATACTCCCTCCGTCCCGTAAAAATAGAAAAAATAGCTCTTTCACAAGAATTAAGAAAGTAGTTAATTATAGGTAATTTGTGATAATTTTCCTAAATTATCCTTTTTTTGAAGTAAATCACAATAAATTAGTGATCCACACAACCCAAAGCCACTATATAAATATTAGCCAATATAATTTTAGATGCATAAAAAGCAAACATTGAAACTTTAAATCAATTAATGTTAATATAAGGGTATTTTAAAAATTTTATTGTTAACTAACACTACTTTTTTATCTTTGTGGGACAAAAAAAGTAGCTACTTTTTCTATCTTTACGGGACGGAGGGAGTATATTTTTTTTGCAAGTATTTGATTTTGTTGGATAATATGGTTGTAGTAAGTGATGGACGCAGACTTTTTTTTTCAGAGGGTTCAAATTGAAAAGATTTAATCTATACTATCGTTTATATCAAAATAAAAGTAATTCAAGAGCCCAAAATAAAAAGAAGCCTATAGCCCAAAATTTTCAATTTTCCAGAAGCTCAGGATCTCCAGATGCAAGAAGCTAAGGATCGCCAAATTGCCAGCAGTTCAGGATCTCTAGAAGTTCAGGATCTCCAAGTTGGTAGAAGCTCAGTATCTCCAAGCCGCCAGAAATTCAGGATCTCTATTTTTTCAAAAGCTCAAGATCTCCAATTTACCTAAAGCCTAGGATCTTCAATTGAACACATGCATTGACAATTTATTTAAGCGAATAGTTATGGCTAGGGGTGAGCATCGGTCGGTTCGGTTCGGTTGAAATTTTTTTCGGTTTTCGGTTTGAAAAATTTCCAAACCGAATCGAACCGAACTTTTAGTTTGGAGGTGAAAAAACTGAACTGAACCGAAAATTTCGGTTCGGTACGGTTTGGTTAAAACTAAATTTCACTATTTTTTATTTTTTTAAAATTTTTAATATTAAAAGTAATTGTAATGTTAAATAATTACAGTCTAATAAAATTTCATATATGTTTGAATATCAATTATAAACTTATATCAACAATAACTAAGATATAAAGACAAAAAATATATAAATATAAGTATATATGTATATTATTTTTAAAAAATATATATATTTTATATTAAAGTTCGGTTAATTCGGTTTTTTGGTCGGTTCGGTTTTCAAAACACCCAAACCGAACACCAAACTTTACCTAAAGTAGAAACCGAACCAAGTTGTTTTCACCGAAAAATCGAACCAAACAACGAAGTTCGGTTCAGTTTGATTTTTTGGTTTGGTTCGATTCTTGTTCACCCCTGGTTATGGCTTGCTATTCCTCAATAAGTAAGGGGTTTAAAGGACCTAACTGGATATTTTTCTGCACATCATCTAAAATATTTCTACAGTTAGCAACTTTTATAGAGATGTCACTAAAATTAAAAGGGTTAATTGCAAATTTATACACGAACTTTACGCTAATTTGCAATTACAACATAAACTTTGAAACTTGGCAATAATAGTAACCAACTTTACACTTTTGGCAAATCGATACACCAAATAAGAAAAATACTAACGTGGACATTGTAATATACTGCCATGTGTCGTTGCGTCATTGGTTGGTGTACCAATTTGCCAAAAAATGAAAGTTGGTTACTGACATTATTAAGTTTCAAAGTTTATGTTGTAATTGCAAATTAGGGTAAAATTCGTGCATGCATTTGCAATTAACCCAAATTAAAATTAGTAAGTCTGCCTTCAGCATTTTCAATTTCTTAACAACTTTAAATATTTTAAAACCTTCATTAGGTCTATTCCATCCAAATCTCAAGGTCTCCATAAATCCTCATCTTTAGTCCACATGAGTCTAAAAGGTCCAGCACTATGACTAATCTCATCATTAATCACAACACCAATGGAAGAGTGATCATAAATAACTTGATCAAGAATTCTGGCTTCTAAAGAAATAAATCTGCTCATCCACAAATCATTTATCAGCATTCTGTCAAATTTCTTCCAAACTTTGTTGCCACCCATCTGGTTGTTAGTCCAGGTAAAAAGGTTACCACTCCATTTTAGCTATATCATATTAGAATCATCAACACTGTTGGAATATGCCTAGAATTCTAATTCCTATTTGTATTAGGACTCTATTAATGAAGTGTTTGGGAGAAGGATAACTTTGTTATCATTGGCTAACTAGGAAGTATAAATCCAATTAGGATTAATATTCCTAATGCCATATAGACTATTTATTCACTATATATACACTACCTTATTCACCTTTTAGAAGACACCAAAAACCGAACACACAATGTAGACATTGATGTGAATAAGGGGAAAAGGGTGTGTGTGTGATGTGAGGAATATAAGTTAATTCTTACCCTTTTGGGTTACTTCTTGTAGAGAGAGAAACACTTTGTGGGGTTTTTCTTCTAAGGGCATATTTACTAAAGATGTTCTCTATTTGGTGATTCTCCACCAATTTTGTACTCCTTTTGATGATTAGTGGATGGCTCGAATCTTTCGCCCGTGGATGTACGCTTTAAAGCAGAACAACGTAAATCTCTTGTGTTATTTATTATTTTGCTATATTATTGTTTGTTGATCAAATCCATAATTAAATACCTACCAATGGTTTCGATTCCGCTGCGAATACCAATCCGGTCAAGAACCGGTCACAACAATTGATACCAAAGATTCAACAATCGGTATCAATGTTACAACAATTGGTATCAGAGCCAATTTGGTTATCAGATTTAATTTTGGATTATGATTATTATGGAAAAGTATTATTTGGAGGATTTCGCAAGGCGCAATTACTTAGGGGTGTGCATCGGTCGGTTCGGTGACCGAACCGGACCGAAACCGAAATAACCGAAACCGAAGCTCTTCTAAGCATTCTCAAGCTCTTCTAAGCATTCTTCAACACATATCGGAAGCTGCGAGCCACGAAGCCAATTTTGTCCACATATTAAACTTTCAACGATCCTTGGAGTTAAAGAGCTCCGGAACACATCTAGTACCCTTCCACCGGTACTAAATGCGGACTCTGAAGCAACGGTTGAAATTGGAACAGCCAAGATATCACGAGCCATCCTTGCTAACACAGGAAACCTTTCAAAGTTCATTTCCACCACTTCAAAACATCAAGATTTTCGGCATCCTTAAAAATAGCCTCATCTAAATAAAGTTCAAGTTTTGATTTTTTATACGAACCAGACCCACTCTCTAATTTCTGCTTCTTATACTTCTCTTTCAGGACAGATACAGGCTTCTTGGATTTTGCACCACAATCTGAAATTTCAGAAGTACCGCTTGCTTGACTACCACTTGAAACTGAATCATTACTCGGCTGGTACTTTCTCTTATATTCTTTGAACAATTCGGCAAGTTCATCTTTCACGCTTACAAATAAGTTACTGCCTTTTTCAGATCCATACATCTCAGAAAAGGAGTATTCCATATACTCAATTTTGTCACGAGGATCTAAAATATTAGCCCAAAAAATTATTTTATTCATTTTTATCCGGATCCCCCCAATATTTATCAAATTTCAATTTCATTGCTCCACCCATTCTATTGACTTCTACATCTTGACTACCCTTCCACTCATTCAAAATACAACTCAAATCTGAAATCTCACTAAAAAATGAGTTAGAAGTAACATATAAGGAAACAGAAATTCTCAATGTAAGGTCATAAAAATGCTTTAACAAATCTGCAATTTTTCTAACACAACTCCAATCAACTAAAGTTGGAATTCCACCCTCTCCTAAATCATTTTTAAAACTGATATCTTGTTCTTCAAATTTCAGAAATGCTTTGTCACGACCCATTTTCATGAATCGCGACCGGCGCTAGGGTATGGGTATGGTTGTACCAAAACCCGTAGCTAGCCTTGCGGATAACCAACAAATACATAAGCCTGCAAGAAACCAATGCTCGGGGGCAACCGAGACTTCAGTCTAGTTCTAGCAGTTCATAATTTACAACATTTATTATAAAGTGCTCAGGCAACTCTGAGTTTTAAACATGGCAGAAGTATATATTAACCCAAGTTAATAAAAGAATGCCAAAATAGCAATAATTTATTGAATAAATTTATAACAAGTATTTGACATAAGACTTCTATTTACTACTGCGGTCTAAGAATAAAATAAGTTTAATAACCTTATTAAATATAGTAAAACCTCCGAGGAAATAAAGAATCGGAGAGCAGCTGACTCGCTCATATCATAACCCTGGAAAATTTGGGAAAACAACGGGGTCAGATATACTGAGATGAGTTCATACCACTATTTACATTTATCAAGTGGAAAACCATTGAAACCCTTTTAAAACATTTAATATGAACATTACGTATAATAGTTGGAACCCTAATCCACAATACTAATATAACCATAATCCATTAGACCTGGTCCCGAGAGCTGAGCTACACCGAGTTACCACCGACCACTCTTAATTCATAACCAGAGTCCCGAGAGCTAAGCTACACCGAGTTACTCTACTGGGTCCCGAGAGCTAGGCTACCACCGAGTTACCCCCATATATCACATACCTTATCTAGATCAATACCGGTGCGCACGCAGTCCTAATGATGCCCATTAGGTAGCATGTTCCAACTAAAAGCCATAATGGAAAAACAGTTCGAAATATACATACAATATATATTTATATATTAAAATAACAATTTACTTAATAAAGCGGTAAATAGTAAGTACAAACTCACATCTTGCATATCCACGTGAAAACTTGACAAGCAACTAAACCTGATCCGACTCCGAAGCACGAGCAGTCGACAGGTCTAAGAAAATATATATAATAATTAATATCATCCCCTAACTCTAGAGAGTACTAGACACCACATACGACTAGCACATATATCAATCAAGCCAAAGTATAAACCATCATAACGCCATTATACATATATAGTCAAAATGCCAAAGCATAAACCAACGTGGAATAATCATACTTACTCGGACTGTCACCAAAGTCATACAATCAGTTAAGTCAAATTGAGTTCCCACTTTGAAAACATGATCCGAAAATCCATTTCAGATAACTTAGTTAAATCCATAAACCAAGTTTAAAACCAACATGGTGAGTCAGCCAAGTTACAACAATTGCAAGGCATCTTCTCACAAATCGGGCGACCCAAGTCTAACCCGAACCAAAATCCACCAGAGTAAAACCAGATTTTAATATTTTGAACATCTTTTGATAAACTATGAAATCCATTTTGAAAACAAGGAACTCAATAAGAACTCAATAACCAAAATATCATAACGCTCATAAGGTTCTCGACAAAAGTCCTCAATGGGCAAACATGCTCAAACGGCCAACATAAAATATATAATCACCTTAGCATGCCCTCTAACATTAAACATGCCCAATCAAGATTAACAATAATTTATACACTAATAAGAAAACCAAATCAAAACAGCCCATATAATTACATGCCACAAAACTAACATTTAAAATTGAAATCTAACAACCATCACACCAACGATTCGAATTGAAAGGGTAAAGGAAGGATTAATTACCTTAGCAATCCAAAAGAGCATGGAAAACTCAGAAAAATAGTGGAATAATGGCTACAACAATGAAAAACCGAAGGACCAATGAATACCCAAACAATTCGATTACATAAACTATGAATTGAATGATGGAATGGATGTTAGAACACTTACCAAGTGTCTTGAGGCACCAAAATGTGATTGGGATTTGTCTATAAATGTTTAGAAATCAGTTTAGGGTTTGTGGGAATGAGTGGGGGCTGATTTGGTCGAGAAACGAAGTTTTTATAAGCAAACCCGTAATGAACCGGTTCTAAGACCGGTTCTGCCCAACAGAACCGGTTATAGAACCGGTTGACTCACTGCCAATGCAGAAATCATAGTGGACCGGACCTACGGCCGGTTCTACCCAGCAGGTCCGGTTGACCCGAAAAGGGGTCAAAACGACGATCCTAACGGTCGAATGAAAGATAATCCTCTTAGGTACAACATATCCAAAGGGCAGCTCGATCCGACGGTTAAATTGGGAGATATGGACGTTTTACTAGAGCATAGCAGATTTGGAAAACATGCAAACATTGTTTCGATAACAATCCGGAAATAAATCAATTCAACATCAAATACTTAAAGGTTCAAGGGGTACACATAAGTCATTCAACATGACACAACCAAGGTACCACATATGCTAATTCGCACATAAATCAATCCGAAAACAAGTCGGAAGCACAACGAGAACATGTCGAAGTTAAAACACAACCAAAATCCATCACAAACCAAACTTTAAACGGACAACCAACCACCAAAACAAGTTATAAAAAATACGGGTTATTACATTCTCCCCAACTTAAAAACAAAATCGTCCTCGATTTTAACACAAAAACAACCGACGTAAAATATAACATAAAACTACATAGCAAGCCATACAAAACGTACATGACCAACGTAAGATCACATAATCATGATACCCAAAGGAATTAAGGAAAGCATAATAACAAATTTGAATAACAAACTCTATCTCTCAAGAACATTCCTCCACCAAGTAACCAATTGAAACTGTAATCATAGGAATTCTGTTATTCATCAACCGACGCACTTGCGTAACCACAAATTTAACAGGTTGCTCATCGAATGATAATTCAAAACCACCACTCATATAAATCAACTCCTCAAATGGTCACAACACACATATGCACAAATTTCTATTCTATCAACTCAGCGCTTCAACAATCACTCGATCAACACAATGTGAATAATCAACAATTATTCAACTGAGTGTCACAATTACTCTATACCAAAGTGGCTTCCAGAACCACCTCGAAACTCATCTATTATAAAATCCTCAATGTCAAATACAAGATTAAGCGCTAAGCTCAACTATAATTCTATAATTCCAAAATCTTTTGCCTCAGACAAAACAATAACACTGTAAACATAGCTGATAAAATCTATCGTTCTAAAACACTTACTTACTTCCACTTATAGCATCTTTACATCAAAATTATCGATAACAAAACCCAATAAACTTCTCATAATGTTTCAGTTCCAAAATCAACATTATAATAATCCTTTAATCCAAACGATTTAGTACCAACTCGATAATGCAATTAACTTGTGAATCATAAAACATAAGAACTCATATCGCAATTCAAAGAAAAGCGGACCTCTTTTATGATAACGAAAGTTTCTAAATCAGTGATAAACAATGTCCATCAAAATGATTCTCCCAATCACTCAAAAACATAACGCCACGACTACACTGAACATTGACTGCATCAGACAACTTAAAAAAAAATTTGTCTCTTACAACAAGTGTTCAACCATGCTCAAAACGATATACAAACATTACAATAATACCATTAATTAACAAAATCGATCAACCGATTATGGTTGTCGAAACCTATTAACCGCGATTCCTGATTCTGAATCAATTATCTCACATAACCAAATCGAACTCAAATTCTCAAAATTATTCAATCAATTGACTATAATCTCGTATACAACGAAAGATCAATACGACCATTTTACTACGACCGGATTGTCAGCTATGCTCAAAACCAACCCCTGTGGGTATACAATATTTTATATACAAAATTTTCCACACTGTTTAAAAGAGTCTACGTCTTACACCTCCTTTTTCATTCAAAATCGAAATACCTTTACCGTTGAAAAACCATCGGTTTTGCAAACCCTTGAAAATTTTCAAAATATTCACATTTTAAATCCGAAATTTCTTCTTATTTTCTAATACATTTGCAAATCTGTAAATCAGTTCAACTGACAAAATTTATGTTCTCTTTAATTCAAACTTTTTAAAACACTTTTTAAATAGTTTATACTTTTCTCGTAAAAGTCAAACTGTGGCAAGATTTCCCGTATTCAAAATGCACATTGATGTTTCAAACATCCAAAATTTAAGTCGCTTTTAAACTTTTTCAAACAAAAACACAATTTGAAGAAATCGCTCAAGCGAAAAATTTATTATCCCTTTTCAATCAATTTGACAAAATTTCTTCCTTTCCTCAGAAAGGTAGAATCAGCAATGTAAATCTCTTGTTTATAAACATACCTTTATATCAATACACCAAAATACTTTGGACAATTCAAATCTGGAAAAATAAAGTTTCGTTTAAAATAAAAAATATAGTGTATACGCACACATGGAGCATAAGCAACATCCTTAATCCAAAAATCCTTAATTATCACGAAAGCTTTCTATTATAAACTACACTATACCGCACTTAGCACAACTATATCTCGAGCGCAACCTCAAAATCATTCTTACTTTCTATGAAGCACAAGATTCTGAAAACATCGACCGATCCCTAACAATGTAATCGTCCATAATTTAACACCATCATCACAGAGTATTTGTCTAGCTTTCTCTCGGCAACAGTTCAAAATCATTTGAAATTCCATAACTTTATAAAATACATTTACCCCAAAGGGACTCGCGAGTTTGATTCAATATACTTTTCTCAAAACACTTTATTGACAAAATCTATTTTACATAATTGTGCGCCAGGGTGATGACATCTCTCATCCCCAAAGAGTTGCATCCAACCCTAATCATTTCTATGCACGTGATGCATGTACTATTATGCATGTATCAATTATTAATTTATCTTTTATTTAGTGAACATACTCAATGCTTAATGCAATCCTGTTCGTGACCTTTAAAATGCATGTTCATGATATGTCTGGGCACAGTTACGTGTTAAAAATATTTCAAATATTTTAACAAATCAACCTGTGAAATTCATTTCACAATAAAACATTTGCTAGTCGTTACACTCTGTGAGATGTGCACTCGATAACCTCAAACTATTTCTTAAACTCTGTACTTGCAACCTACCAATATTTGATGCTATACAACAACTCCTCCTCATAACTTCATTACAACTCTACTAGAAAAAGTATTTAACTAATCTCAATCATGACTGAGCATATCCAAAAAAAAATAGCACATAAAATACATTCCTATAAAATTTACCGCCAGCTCCTGCATCGCATCTTCAGACTTGATGGAAACACCAGTGTATTAATACACTAGTCTATCTTCTCGGTTCAGAGTTTCCAATATCCGTTCTAGGATAACCAGAAATCATCAGCCAATACAAGGGAGTATTTCCCTCGTCTTCCTCGATATCGAAACCCAAAGATTTCGATCTTAGAATCATACATCAAGGTAAACTAACCTTGACCACGTGAGTAAATCATCTCACGTGCTACTCCACACGTAGAGACAACAAACACGATCAACTTAGTCCAACAGACAAGCGAGTTATACAACTAATTTTTATTACCAACATATTACGAATTCTATGAACCGTAATTCACCCAAACATGCCATTGAACACAATTAACCCTAAACATACTTAATAGACAAATCAGGACATGCCACAACACATTTTTTTTTGAAATCTCATTACCATGTAATTATATCATCCTTTAATAGTACGTTTCAAAATTCGTTTTGAAATTAAAATCAAATACGAAAACTTCCAAATTTTGCTGAGCCCCAAGGTTAGAACAAAATCACAATTTGTAAAAGTCTCTTCTTATTAATCAGTTGCTTTAAAATGGACACCCAAGTATCTCAAACAATAAAATCATCGAGATAGCCGAGTCATTACAACTACCAAGCTCAACTCCTAAATTAGGGTGACCTAAGTCGAACCCAAAACAATCGTTTATAAGACGTATTTAAAATATTTGTAAATCCGGAAAAATATATTAATAAAATTTCCATCCTTTCATATTTGGGAGCTCAACTTAAACCAACCGCTAAACGGTAATTTAAAACTCAAGTGAGAAATCTTTGATTTCAAACATCTATTCCGTAAATCTTAAAAAATTTAAAATGCTGACATACTACAACATGATAAAATAACTTCAACGTTAAATTCATAAAACAATGGTTCATTTCATAAAATATCATTTTGAAATCATCGCTTGTTAACACCAAACCAAACATAATATCTCAAAATACAGGAATTTGTTTTTACTGGTAGCTCAACCAAAAATAAAACTTTTTAAGAATTTAAAATCAAACTTCTCTTATGATCTTGTGTCGAAACACAAATTGGATAAAACAATATTCTCAATGAAAATCTTTAAATCAACATGTGGTCAAACAATGCATTACCATCAAAACACGTTTTATCTCTTTAATAGAAAAAAAACAAGGCTAACACCCAACATACGATCACATTTAAAATCAACAATCGAGGCCAAAGACAAGATGTACTTTATTAATAAGGCAAAAACAGTGCAACGCATCATGCAAAATAACCGTATCCGTACCATATTTTTTAAATCGCATCAGGCATAAACGCAAAAATTTATCAAACAACATCATACCCAAGTATGAGTTTAGAAATATTTACCAACCTATGATTTCCCGAGAAATCGAAAGCAATTATAATTACCCAAGTGAAATAATCTCAACATGATAAAACACATCAATAACATCCAAGTGAAATTAATTGTCAATCATAACATCAACACCAAATAAAGACTGACAGACATCACCTATAGGATGTAGGCTGAAAGTTTGAAAATAAAAGATGACGTTTTAAAAGACAAGGCACGAATCCTAATTCCGCAGTAGTTCCTATGACACGACATCAACTTATCATGCCAAAACACATAATACATAACATGCATAAGGCCTTGGTTTGAAACCAAAGCTCTGATACCAAGTTTGTCACGACCCATTTTCATGAATCGCGACCGGCGCTAGGGTATGGGTATGGTTGTATCAAAACCCGTAGCTAGCCTTGCGGATAACCAACAAATACATAAGCCTGCAAGAAACCAATGCTCGGGGGCAACCGAGACTTCAGCCTAGTTCTAGCAGTTCATAATTTACAACATTTATTATAAAGTGCTCAGGCAACTCTGAGTTTTAAACATGGCAGAAGTATATATTAACCCAAGTTAATAAAAGAATGCCAAAATAGCAATAATTTATTGAATAAATTTATAACAAGTATTTGACATAAGACTTCTATTTACTACTGCGGTCTAAGAATAAAATAAGTTTAATAACCTTATTAAATATAGTAAAACCTCCGAGGAAATAAAGAATCGGAGAGCAGCTGACTCGCTCATATCATAACCCTGGAAAATTTGGGAAAACAACGGGGTCAGATATACTGAGATAAGTTCATACCACTATTTACATTTATCAAGTGGAAAACCATTGAAACCCTTTTAAAACATTTAATATGAACATTACGTATAATAGTTGGAACCCTAATCCACAATACTAATATAACCATAATCCATTAGGCCTGGTCCCGAGAGCTGAGCTACACCGAGTTACCACCGACCACTCTTAATTCATAACCAGAGTCCCGAGAGCTAAGCTACACCGAGTTACTCTACTGGGTCCCGAGAGCTAGGCTACCACCGAGTTACCCCCATATATCACATACCTTATCTAGATCAATACCGGTGCGCACGCAGTCCTAATGATGCCCATTAGGTAGCATGTTCCAACTAAAAGCCATAATGGAAAAACAGTTCGAAATATACATACAATATATATTTATATATTAAAATAACAATTTACTTAATAAAGCGGTAAATAGTAAGTACAAACTCACATCTTGCATATCCACGTGAAAACTTGACAAGCAACTAAACCTGATCCGACTCCGAAGCACGAGCAGTCGACAGGTCTAAGAAAATATATATAATAATTAATATCATCCCCTAACTCTAGAGAGTACTAGACACCACATACGACTAGCACATATATCAATCAAGCCAAAGTATAAACCATCATAACGCCATTATACATATATAGTCAAAATGCCAAAGCATAAACCAACGTGGAATAATCATACTTACTCGGACTGTCACCAAAGTCATACAATCAGTTAAGTCAAATTGAGTTCCCACTTTGAAAACATGATCCGAAAATCCATTTCAGATAACTTAGTTAAATCCATAAACCAAGTTTAAAACCAACATGGTGAGTCAGCCAAGTTACAACAATTGCAAGGCATCTTCTCACAAATCGGGCGACCCAAGTCTAACCCGAACCAAAATCCACCAGAGTAAAACCAGATTTTAATATTTTGAACAACTTTTGATAAACTATGAAATCCATTTTGAAAACAAGGAACTCAATAAGAACTCAATAATCAAAATATCATAACGCTCATAAGGTTCTCGACAAAAGTCCTCAATGGGCAAACATGCTCAAACGGCCAACATAAAATATACAATCACCTTAGCATGCCCTCTAACATTAAACATGCCCAATCAAGATTAACAATAATTTATACACTAATAAGAAAACCAAATCAAAACAGCCCATATAATTACATGCCACAAAACTAACATTTAAAATTGAAATCTAACAACCATCACACCAACGATTCGAATTGAAAGGGTAAAGGAAGAATTAATTACCTTAGCAATCCAAAAGAGCATGGAAAACTCAGAAAAATAGTGGAATAATGGCTACAACAATGAAAAACCGAAGGACCAATGAATACCCAAACAATTCGATTACATAAACTATGAATTGAATGATGGAATGGATGTTAGAACACTTACCAAGTGTCTTGAGGCACCAAAATGTGATTGTGAATTGTCTATAAATGTTTAGAAATCAGTTTAGGGTTTGTGGGAACGAGTGGGGGCTGATTTGGTCGAGAAACGAAGTTTTTATAAGCAAACCCGTAATGAACCGGTTCTACGACCGGTTCTGCCCAGCAGAACCGGTTATAGAACCGGTTGACTCACTGCCAATGCAGAAATCATAGTGGACCGGACCTACGGCCTGTTCTACCCAGCAGGTCCGGTTATAGGTCCGGTTGACCCGAAAAGGGGTCAAAACGACGATCCTAACAGTCGAATGAAAGATAATCCTCTTAGGTACAACATATCCAAAGGGCAGCCCGATCCGACGGTTATTTTGGGAGATATGGACGTTTTACTAGAGCATAGCAGATTTGGAAAACATGCAAACATTGTTTCGATAACAATCCGGAAATAAATCAATTCAACATCAAATACTTAAAGGTTCAAGGGGTACACATAAGTCATTCAACATGACACAACCAAGGTACCACATATGCTAATTCGCACATAAATCAATCCGAAAACAAGTCGGAAGCACAACGAGAACATGTCGAAGTTAAAACACAACCAAAGTCCATCACAAACCAAACTTTAAACGGACAACCAACCACCAAAACAAGTTATAAAAAATACGGGTTATTACATGCTTTCTCAAACTTTTGAGCTGTTGACAACATTAAATAGGTGGAATTCCACCTAGTTGGGACATCTAAGCACAATGAGCTTTTGGAATCCAATTCTTCCCACTCAATAAGTTCCTTGAATTTCCTAAGTCTAGCAGGTGAGTTTCCAATATACCTCACTGCATCTCGCACACGTTTTACAGAAGGATTAATATCTTTTAAACCATCAAAAACCACTAAGTTAATGACATGCACAATACACCTCATGTGTAGGTACTTACAATTGCCTACACTACCCCCCCAATTCAGCATTCTTTTTTTTTAGAAATTGAATAGCTGTATCGTTAGAACTTGCATTGTCCACGGTTATGGTGAAAATATTTTTCAGCCCCCAATTAAGAACACAAGTTTCGATTGCCTTACCAATGTAATCATCCTTATGACTACAAACCGGGACAAAATTTAGAATTTTTTTATGCAAGTTCCAATCGTTATCTATGAAATGAGCAGTAATGCACATGTAATTAATCCTTTGGATGGATGTCCAAGTATCGGTTGTGAGACTAATCCTTTGACAACTATTTTTCATGAAAGCTTTTAGCTTTATCCGTTCATCAACATACAACTGAAAACAGTCTCGAAAAACTGTCCATCGAGATGGAATCCTAAACCTAGGACATGCTTTTGCCATAAGCCTCTTAAAACCCTCACCCTCAACAAACTTAAGAGGTAATTCATCTACTGTAATCATATAAGCAACAGTTTGTCTAATCTCATCTTGGTCAAATTTCCAAGTACTAATTTGACACATCCCATTACCCTCTTGATTATTAGTAGGCTGCAAGTTAATCAATGTTTGTTTAGTTTCTTTAAAATGTGGGTTTTTGATACAACCTAGCATGTGATTTCTAAGTGATGATGTCCCATTTTTTTTTGTATCACCACAAAATTCTCTATCACAATGAATGCATTTAACTCTACTAGTTGTAGAATCGTCACCTTGGATCTTCTCAAAGTGATCCCACACTTGTGATCTCGGTTTCATGCTCTTCCGCTTCATTTTTGATCCTGCCTCAGTATTATTTGAAGCATATTTTGTATTGGCATCTTGATTCATACTGTTTGAGGCTTCAGTATCTCCTTGTGAACTCGACATCTGCAATAATTACACAATTAGTTAAAGAAGTACAGAAATAACATTTTAATTATTTTTTATGATAAAGACATACTACAGATTTAACATGTCAATTGTTTTTTGCTTTTATGTTCAAATAATATCTAAAAGTTTCAAAAAATATGAACAGCTAAAGCACTCTTTTATTTACAAGAAACAAATTAATAAAACCAAATGAAAATATCAAGTGATTATCATTTTCCAAACTATCCATAAAACTATAAAAGCACCACATTCATGGTTTAGATTTTAAAAAATGCAATAACATCATTAATCTCAGAAAACACAACATCCATGGTTAAATTTTACAAAAATCGTAGTAGGATTCATAATTATTTCAGATATTATAAAATTTCTAGTATGAAATTTAACTAATGGATAAAACTAACACTTCTAGATTTAATTGAAAATTAAAAAATTAACCCAACTGAATTTGATAATTAATTTACCTGATCTCGTTGAAGATAAAAATGATTATTTGAAACGGAATTGAGAAGAGATTATAACGTAAATGCTGGACCCAAACGATACAAAAATTTCAGAGTGTTGATAAATAGTAACCATTAAAGTATGAAAGTGAAAGGATATGAGTGATTCATAAATTATGTTAGATTTAAAGAAAGTGTGAAGAGAAGATACATTTTGGTTATTAGGGTTTGAGAAAGTGTGATGCGGCTGTAGTCTGTGGAGTGAAATGAAAAGAAGAAACAAACTGAAATGAAATGTTAGGGTTAGGGTGTGCTCGGGTTTAAATTACAATTTTACTTTGCATTTCTAAAATATTACAAAAGTGCCATTATATATGTACATATTAAAACTACGTCATTTTAAATATCGGTTAATTCGGAAATTATATATTGAAAACCGAACCGAACCAAAATAACCAAAATTCTTAAAATCCAAAACCATAACCGAACTAAATTAACCAAAAACCGAACCGAAATAATATTTCGGTTTGGTTCGGTCGGTTAATTCGGTTTTAACCGAATACTGCACACCCCTATGAATTACTTTACATGAAGAAGATTTTTTGGAGATAGAGAAGCCACCAAATTTGGAAGTGCCAAAAGTCGTTTATTGAAGACAGACTTGGGTATGTAAAATCTTAAGAAGAATTTTATTATGGAGATCAATATGCTACTTTAAACTACAAAGAAAAAGGTATGACTTTTCTAAACACACAACTATTTGAGGATTTTATAGAGCCTTTGTAAGATGAGTGATTGGGGTAATCTCTTTATACTCTCATGAAATTTTATTAGTGATTTGAATTTAAAAAATTGCTTTTAAGAGTTTATTGAATGAAGAGTTTGTTTGAGTATAATCAGATTTTGATAAAATCATGATATTGCAAAAGAGATTTTGTTTTGAATAAGTAGCAATCTTAGACACAAGATGGATTACAACGTTTGTAATTTGGAATGACGTCACTATTGGATCACTCATAAGTCAATTTGTTTGGAGATAATTAGATGAGGACTGAATGCTAGCGGTTACAAGCGAATCATGTTAGAGAACCAGTCTACGCTTAAAATTGCAGCATAATTATATTTTATCCGAAATTTATGCAGATTCAGGTTGTTCATATCACATTTGTGCCAATTTCAATTGGTTTTCCGACTACAACTAGTTGATAGTGGAGTGTAGTTATGGGTAACGGTCAATACATGCAGAATTTTGGAATTTTGGTTCAGTCAAGGACAAGATGCATAATGAGGCAGTTAGAACAATAATGTATGTTCAACATGATTTCTATATGCACATGTCTGGTATCTCAATATATAAAACTACGAGTTTTATGGGTTATTTGGCGATGAAGTGAGATTGGATGCTGCACTTGTGATGTATGCTCATTGGGTTGGTCGACTTATGAAGATTAAGGGATATGCTACGATCTCAACATTTGTTTTTTGATTTAATCATTATAGGCTACTAATGACGTTTGTTTCTGGTATCAGTTTTAAGACCAACAAAATTTGAAGCTTCGTGAAATTTTGATTGATACACCCGAAGATAGTAAATCTTCAGTCATTTTGGTTTCAGCAAGTTCAAGACGTTCTTGAAACTTGTATGGTCCTCCTCAAAGAACCTCTTTTGGAATAAGTTCAGTTTGGACTTAAATGGAGAAGGTGGAGCACAACAGTAATCACAGTTTATTGGAGAATTCAAGTCAAGGTGGAGATTGTTGGAATATGCCTAGAATTCTAATTCCTATTTGTATTAGGACTCTATTAATGAAGTGTTTGGGAGAAGGATAACTTTGTTATCATTGGCTAACTAGGAAGTATAAATCCAATTAGGATTAATATTCCTAATGCCATATAGACTATTTATTCACTATATATACACTACCTTAT
The DNA here is from genome assembly GCF_937616625.2 of Mercurialis annua. Lineage (NCBI taxonomy): Eukaryota > Viridiplantae > Streptophyta > Magnoliopsida > Malpighiales > Euphorbiaceae > Mercurialis > Mercurialis annua. The sequence goes on along the minus strand of NC_065574.1, from coordinate 46,310,469 downwards.
TCACCTTTTAGAAAACACCAAAAACCGAACACACAATGTAGACATTGATGTTAATAAGGGAAAAAGGGAGTGTGTGTGATGTGAGGAATATAAGTTAATTCTTACCCTTTTGCGTTACTTCTTGTAGAGAGAGAAACACTTTGTGGGGTTTTTCTTCTAAGGGCATATTTACTAGAGATGTTCTCTATTTGGTGATTCTCCACCAATTTTGTACTCCTTTTGATGATTAGTGGATGGCTCGAATCTTTCACCCGTGGATGTACGCTTTAAAGCAGAACCACGTAAATCTCTTGTGTTATTTATTATTTTGCTATATTATTGTTTGTTGATCAAATCCTACCAATGGTTTCGATTCCGCTGCGCATACCAATCCGGTCAAGAACCGGTCACAACAATTGATACCAAAGATTCAACAATCGGTATCAATGTTACAACAAACACACTTCTGAAAATTTTCACAATCATTACAATTTGCCATTACTCCACCACATCTTTCACTATCTCTTAGAATTGCATTGAAATCACCCACTGTTTACAGGTTCATTTGCACCATAAAATAAAACTACAAACAAATTTATAACAATTAATCATTTGCTCATTACTAGAAATTTTAACTAGGGGTGAGCAACGGTCGGTTCGGTCATCGAACCGCCCAAAAATTCAAAACCGTTCGGTTTTTTAAAAATTTTGGTCACCGAACCGTATTAACCAAATTATATCAAGACCGTATTAACCAAACCGAAATATTACGGTCCGGTTCGGTTCGGTTCGGTCGAATTGTATGGTTTTTAGAAAAGAAAAAAAACAGTTTTTTAAAAAATAAATAAATAAATGGAAAAATTTAACCTAGAGAGTACATGTGCTTTAAATTAAATCTATATTTATCGTTTTTTATTATAAAACTTTAAAATTAAACAAGTTTAATATATAAATGTGTGTATATGAAAGTTTAAAATAACGTAATTTTTAAATACGGTCGGTTCGGTTATTACGGTTATTTTTTTGTAAAAATCGTAAACCGAACCGAATAGTCAAAATTTTAAAAATTCGGACCGTAGCCGAACCATATTTTCAAATTATATTTCGGTTTGATTAATTCGGTTCGGTTCGGTTATTCGGTTTTGACCGTTTAATGCTCACCCCTAATTTTAACCACATTCATATTATACTCCTTATAAAAAAAAACCCAAATTCTCCCAAGCTCTTCAAATTCAAAATTGTTAATCCACTCCCACTATTTCAAATTCAAACTACAAAAAATCCTATCAGCATTAATCCTCCTCACCTTAGTCTCCACTATATCTATAAGAGATAATTGGTTTTTAATGACCCAATTTTTAATCTCAGATTGCTTAATAGGGTCATTTAGACCCCTAATGTTCAAAACTCCTATCATTTACCCCTATCGAGGGGAACATTATTTTTCTTCTGCCTATTGTTTCCAATAACTCCTACCTAGGAAAAATCTGTCTCTCTATACTCTAACTAACACTACTCTGATTGTCACTTTGTGAGATCACTTTGCTATTCCCTTTCGAAACATGATTATTTTTAGCCTTTAACAAATCACCTGTTAGTGATATGCACTAGGTCAATTATGTTTGACCATGTTTTGACTTTATCATTTTATTATTTATTGATTAGCAGTTTTTATCATTTTATATTAATGATTAAAATACTTGAATGGTTAATTCTTTCTAAGGTCATCGAGTATGTGACTTGATAGTAGAACCCTTAGGTTTAATAAAAGAATTATATTACCATCTATCCCTAGTCTTAATAGAACATTGAGACTAGTATGATGTTGACTGATGATTATGTTTTACTAATCATGTATATGAGATATTAAGTCAAATCATAGGTGCTATTTGAGAAATAAGGCACTGGATGACCCACTGTGAGAATACTACATAGATCACTGTCATAAGTAATTCTCATTACAGTTCTATTAGTATAATCCTTTGACCTTGAAATCATCATGGATTTCTACATAGCTATTTCATATTTTGATACAGTCTTACATTATCTTTAACAGGATAATGGAATAGATTGTCATTGGATATGAGAGTAACTATGTGAGAAATGTGAGTGACTGAGAAGGAATTTGTCCCTCATTTATTTGAGTAAGATATCTATGGGCCCCTTGAAGAAGATAGACTGAAGAAAATACATGGTCATGCTAATTGATAAGAAGTTATCATTTTCAGTCTACTTAGAGTCAAGAAACTAATGATTGAATGTTATAAGGATGACATAACTATGCCTTATATTCAATCTGGATATCGAGAGACAAAGGGATTAAAATATTATTGTAAATGGTTAAATCGGATTATCGATATTCATATAACTTGGGTAGTCATAATGTCTTGCTAGAGGCCACTTATGACTTGTGGGCTGAAATAGGGATTTCGAGCCTACCGCCAACGTTATATGAACCTACAGGGTCGCACACTAAGAACAGGCCCAAAATAGTTATGGGTTGTACAAGCCCAATGTGATTAAGTGATTAATTATATATATATATATATATATATATATATATATATATATATATATATATATATATATATATATATATATATATATATATATATATATATATATAATTCGTAATATATATATATTAATAAATATATATATTAATTCGAAATTTAAGGATAAGTGTTTTCCTTAATTTATTATTTTTGGAAGATAATAAATATAGTAATTAATATATATGGATAATTATCAAAAAGGAGTTTTTGATAAACATAAACTTGTAGAATTGCAATGAGATTGAAATTCGAATTTGTCTCAAACCCTAGTGTTATTTATCACTATAAATACTCATTAAGCAATAGGTTTGAGAATCACGAAATTCATTATTCACTAAATCACTAAAATTCGAAATTGCTTGTGAAGCAATAGTGCTAGCACACACAAGCACTAGTTTTGGCTAAGGTCTGTTCGTGTGGATACTCGTAGAGGACGCGTTCTTTTGGAGGCGTTTCTGATCCGAGGCCAGGTATCACCAAAGTGAACCACCTCCTTCCTTCCTACATTGCTGTTGAATTCGACATACAAGTAAGTAATTATTCTGTTAATTCGAATTACATGGATCTTGGTTTGGGTTTTTAGATAAATTTTTGAAATTCCGCTGCGTTATTAACCTATAAAACCCAACAGTGATATCAGAGCTGCTTGTAATTTGATTAATTAGATTCTGAGTATATATGTGATATGTGCTTATTGTATGTTCTGTTTTGAAAAAGGGGTTGTTTTTCGAAATTGTTTTTGAAGGAATTATAATTCGTTGTAATTATAAATAAAACGTTTATGTGATTAATTGTATGAAAAATAGTATGAAGAATTAATTTGATTAATCGTTTAATGTGATTAAAACTTCGAATATACTATTCTAAATTAATATTACGTTTTAATTTGATTAAAGGTTTCGTAGTATTAATGTTCATACGAATTGATAAGAAAAGGGGAAACAGAATAATAAAACTGTTTTTGAATAAGGATTAGTAAACTGTTTATGAAACTGTTTTAATTCTATTAGGAAAACTGTTTTTGAATAGGATTAGTAAACTGTTTGTGAAACTGGTTTTAATTCTATTAGTAATTCTATTTTGAATAGGATTAGTAAACTGTTTGTGAAACTGTTTTGATTCTATTAGTAATTCTGTTTTAAATAGGATTAGTAAACTGTTTGTGAAACTTTTTAATTCTATTGATAAAACCGTGTTTAATTATGTTATGAACATAATTTATAAAACTGTATTTAATTCTGCTATGAGCCGAATTAATGAAACTGTTGTTATTTAAGTGTTAAATAAATTGTTTCTGAACAGTTTTTAAGATGCAGTAATTAGGGTTTTGGGGTTATTTTAATCTGTTTTGAACATATTAAAATAAACCGTAATCAGTTAAGATTATTGATTTCGGATAAAGAAATTTTAATTCTGTTAAGAGTAACATGTGAGAACCGCCTGGGGCTCTGCCCCCGAGCCTCGCCAGGGGCGCTGCCCCTTGGACCCCGCTTGGGGCGCTGCCCCCAGACCCCGCCAAGGGGCCGCGCCCCTTGGACCCCGCTGATACACCCCATTAAGGACCGTTATCCTTTTAAGCCGGCGTGTTTTTGTCATGTATTTTATTTTAATACTTTAATGATAAATTTTAAATATGATTTAAATTATCATGAATAACATATTTATATGATTGTTGTTAAATATGATTTAAAATAGTAAAATAATTTTTTTTAATGTTTATCTTATTGGTTATATGCTTTACATGATTATTTTACATGTGATAAGATAGGATAACTAAATAGGATAAATAACAAACCCTTATTTAATATTAAGTCTTCAATATACCTCCCATTGTAATAACACTTATCAAGACTTAGATTGCTATGTATAGGCTATGCCAAAGCATGATGTATAAAGTCATCTAAGTAAGATAAGTTGGATAAAAGTGATATCCATATGTTTGATTTGGTTAGACTTAACTAGGTTATCAAAGTAGTTTTGAACCTAGGGTATAAGATAGAATATCAAGATTACATGTGATGTTAATATTCTATGTTCAAGAATTGCATGAGATGTAATTGGTAAAGTGTTACCTACCTAAATAAACCACACTTAAAGTGATAAGCCAAATCTTACTTGAAGTAGGGTGAAATATGGATCTTGTCCCACTATTATTTTTCAATTGTTGAAATTAACATTAAGGGTTTTTATATGAATTATTAATATATGTTGTGAGAATTTTATTGTGCCTTTTATTAAATGCTACTTGTATATTTATTGTTGTAGAGATGGCTACAAACACTACACATACTTCATCAGTGCGATCAATCCTTGAGAAGGATAAGCTCAATGGCACTAACTTTCTGGACTGGTACAGAAAACTAAGAATTGTTCTTAGGCAAGAAAGAAAGGAATATATCCTTGATCAACCCCTCCCTGAGGAACCAGCTCCTGCTGCTACTAGAGCTCAAAGGGATGCTTATACGAAGCATCTTAATGACTCTACTGATGTCACTTGCATTATGCTTGGATGCATGGAGAATAAACTCCAAAAGCAAATGATGGAATTGGATGCGAACACCATGATTACTGATCTCATGGAAATGTTCCAAGAGAGAGCAAGAATTGAAAGGTTCAATACCATCAAGGATTTGCTTTCTTGCAAGTTGACTACTAGCGGCTCAGTTAGTCCTCATGTTTTGAAGATGAAGGGTCATCTTGAACATTTGGACAGGCTCGGTCTCCCAATTGCCCAAGAGTTGGCTACAGACATTATTCTCCAATCTTTGCCTGAGGCTTATGATGGTTTCATCATGAACTTCAATATGCATAATATGGAGAAGACCACCACATAGTTGCATGGGATGCTTCAAACTGCTGAAAAGAACATCAAGAATGAGATTAAGGATGTTCTTATGGTCAACAAGGGAAAGGGTATGAAAAGGTCTGGTAAGGGCAAGGGAAAGGCTTTCAAGAAGTCTAAACCCAAGTCCAAGCCCAAGACCAAGGATGAACCCAAAGAAAAACCGCCAAAGGAAGGAACTTGCTTTTTCTGCAAGGAACCTGGACATTGGAAAAGGAATTGCAAGATATATCTGGATGATCTGAAGAAGAACAAGGGTAGTGAGACTACCACTTCACGTATTCATGTTATAGAAATTAATCTTTCTACTTCTGATTCATGGGTATTAGATACTGGATCTGGATCTCACATTTGTACTAATGTGCAGGGTCTCAAAAGGAGTATAAGTTTGACAAAAGGCGAAGTGGACCTACGAGTTGGCAATGGAGCAAGAGTTGCTGCTTTAGCTGTAGGGACTTATGAGTTATCTTTGCCTAGTGGACTTATTTTATCTTTGAACAATTGTTATTATGTACCTACCATGTGTAGGAATATTATTTCTGTTTCTTGTTTGGACAAGGATGGTTTTGAATTTATTATTAGGAATAATAAATGCAGTATTTCGCATAATTACATTCTTTATGGATATGCTCCACGCAGTAGTGGTCTTTATATTTTAAATGTTGAAGACACTAATGAAAAATCAATCTATAACATCAATGCTAAGAAGTTTAAGTCAAATGATTTAAACTCTACTTATCTCTGGCATTGTCGTTTAGGCCATATAAATGAGAAACGCATATCAAAACTTCAAAGAGATGGACTTTTGAATTCATTTGATTATGAATCATTTGAAACATGTGAATCTTGTCTAATGGGCAAAATGACAAAAACACCTTTTATTTGGACAAGGTGAAAGAGCTAAAAACTTATTGGGCCTTATACATACAGATGTATGTGGTCCATTAAGTACAAATGCTAGAGGTGGATTTCAGTACTTCGTTACTTTTACTGATGATCTCAGTAGATATGGTTATGTTTATCTGATGAAACATAAATCTGAATCTTTTGAAAAGTTCAAAATATTTAAGAATGAAGTACAAAATCAACTTGGTAAAAATATTAAAACACTAAGATCTGATCGAGGTGGTGAATATTTAAGCCAAGAATTTGTAGATCATCTAAGAGATTGTGGGATCGTTTCTCAATTGACTCCACCTGGAACACCACAATGGAATGGTGTGTCTGAATGGAGAAATCGAACTCTATTGGATATGGTTCGATCAATGATGAGTCAAACTGATCTTCCAATCTCATTTTGGGGTTATGCTTTAGAAACCGCTGCATTCATTTTGAATAGAGTTCCATCAAAGGCAGTTGAAAAGACACCATATGAGATATGGACTGGAAAAACTCATAGTTTGTCTTTTCTTAAGATTTGGGGATGTCAAGCTTATGTGAAGCGACTAATTTCAGATAAATTAGCACCCAAATCTGACAAATGCCTTTTTGTAGGGCTAATAATCACCCACGGCCCCTGACTTTAGGGGTACCTTACGACAAACCCCCTGATAAAAAAAAACGATCAGTAAACCCCCTAATCTTTGTGGCGGCGCTCGCTAAACCCCTTTTGGACGAAAATACCCCTGGCGCCGTCTTTTTTGGTCAACTGACTTTCAAAAAAAAAAAAAAACTGACAGCGCCACGTCAGCTGACACGTCATCGAAAATTCATAAAAAATTAAAACACCTAAAATACCCCCATATTTAATTAAAAATTAAATAAAATAACTCAACTCAACTTTATCTAACCCAAACAATTCAATCAACCCAAACACAAACGACCCAACCACCGCCACCCGACCAACCCGCCACCCGACCATGCCGAAAATTTTCCGGTCATCTTCTCCGAGATGACCGGAAAATTTTCCGGTCATACTCAGATCTGTTCTTGGAACAGATCCACCATGGATCTGTTCTTGAACAGATCCCAGCACTGGATCTGTTCAAGAACAGATCCCGGCGACGGATCTGTTCAAGAACAGATCCCTGCGTGGGATCTGTTCTTGAACAGATCCACGGTGGATCTGTTCTTGAACAGATCTGAGTATGACCGGAAAATTTTCCGGCGGTGGTCGGGCGGTGGGTTGGTCGGGTGGCGGTGGTTGGGTCGGTTAATTAAATGGTTTAGATTGGGTTGATTTATTTTATTTTTGTCTTTTTCTAAATTAAATTAGGGGTATTTTGGGTGTTTAAAAATTTTATGGTATTTTGCTGACGTGGCAGCTGGCGTGGCGCCGTCAGATTTTTTTTTTTTTTTTTCAAAAAAATGACAGTTGACTGAAAAAAACGGCGCCAGGGGTATTTTCGTCATATTTGGGGTTTAGGGGGTTGAGCGAGCGCCGCCACAAAGATTAGGAGGTTTACTGATCGTTTTTTTTTTTATCAGGGGGTTTGTCGTAAGGTACCCCTAAAGTCAGGGGCCGTGGGTGATTATTAGCCTTTTTGTAGGATATCCTAAAGAAACTAAAGGATATTACTTCTACAATTCTTATGAGAACAAAGTGTTTGTTGCTCGAAATGGTATCTTTTTGGAAAAAGAATTTATTTCCAAAGGAACCAGTGGGAGTACAGTACAACTTGAAGAAATTCAAGAACCACAAAATAGCATTGTACCAAGTATGGAACCTCAAAAGAATCAACAAGCAATTGCTGAACCAGTACAAGTACCACAAGGCCAAAGGAGGTCTGATAGGACACGTCATAATCCTATGAGATATGGATTTCTCATTACTGAGAACAATGATGTGATGATTGTGGATCAAGAAGAACCCACATCCTATCAAGAGGCCATAAATAGTCCTGACTCTGAAAAATGGCTCGAAGCCATGAGATCTGAAATGCAATCCATGTATGATAATCAAGTTTGGACCTTGATTGACCCAACAGATGGTGTAAAAACCATTGGGTGCAAATGGGTCTTCAAAATGAAGACTGACATGGATGGCAATGTGCATACCTATAAAGCAAGACTAGTTGCAAAAGGTTTCAGACAAATACATGGTATAGACTATGATGAAACCTTTTCACCAGTTGCTATGCTCAAATCCATTCGAATTCTCCTTGCCATAGCTGCATATTATGACTATGAGATATGGCAAATGGATGTCAAAACAGCGTTTCTTAATGGAAACTTACTTGAGGATGTGTACATGACACAACCTGAGGGTTTTGCCAGTCCAGAGAATTCTGGAAAGGTTTGCAAGCTTCAAAAATCCATTTATGGATTAAAGCAAGCTTCTCGGAGTTGGAATCTTCGTTTTGATGAAGCAATCAAAGAGTTTGGATTCATCAAGAATGAAGATGAACCTTGTGTATACAAGAAGGTTAGTGGGAGCGCGATTGTTTTCTTAGTGCTTTATGTTGATGACATACTACTCATTGGAAACGACATTCCCACACTGCAAAATGTTAAATCATGGTTAGGGAAGTGTTTTTCAATGAAAGACTTGGGCGATGCTGCTTATATATTAGGCATCAAGATCTATAGAGATAGATCTAGAAGACTCATTGGCCTAAGTCAAAGCACTTATGTTGATAAGGTATTAAACAGGTTTAGTATGCAAGACTCTAAGAGAGGATTCTTACCAATGTCACATGGCATCAGTCTCAGCAAGACTCAGTGTCCTAAGACACAGGATGAGCGAGACCGCATGAGTAAAATTCCATATGCTTCTGCTATTGGATCTATCATGTATGCAATGTTGTGCACTCGACCTGATGTCTCGTATGCTTTGAGTACAACGAGCAGATACCAGTCAAATCCAGGAGAAAGTCACTGGGCAGCAGTTAAGAACATCCTTAAGTACTTGAGAAGAACCAAGGATGCATTCTTGCTATATGGTGGTCAGGAAGATGAGCTGATTGTAAAGGGTTACACAGACGCTAGCTTCCAAACTGACATTGATGATTATAAATCACAGTCAGGATATGTGTTTTGTTTGAATGGAGGTGCTTTCAGCTGGAAGAGCTTGAAGCAGGACACCGTTGCTGATTCTACAACAGAAGCTGAGTATATAGCTGCTTCAGACGCAGCTAAGGAGGATGTTTGGATCAAAAAGTTCATAACTGGATTAGGAGTTGTTCCTAGTATATCCGATCCAGTGAACTTGTTATGTGATAACAATGGGGCCATAGCACAAGCAAAGGAGCCCAGATCACATCAGCGATCCAAACACATACTTAGACGTTATCATCTCATTCGAGAAATCATTGAGAGATGAGACGTGAAGATATGCAGAGTTTTGACAAATGATAATGTTGCTGATCCGCTAACTAAGGCTCTTCCACAGCCTAAGCATGAGAGTCATACTAGGTCCATGGGAATTAGATTTAATGTAGATTGGGCCTAGTGCAAGTGGGAGATTGTTAGTGATATGCACTAGGTCAATCATGTTTGACCATGTTTTGACTTTATCATTTTATTATTTATTGATTGGCAGTTTTTATCATTTTATATTAATGATTAAAATACTTGAATGGTTAATTCTTTCTAAGGTCATCGAGTATGTGACTTGATAGTAGAACCCTTAGGTTTAATAAAAGAATTATATTACCATCTATCCCTAGTCTTAATAGAACATTGAGACTAGTATGATGTTGACTGATGATTATGTTTTACTAATCATGTATATGAGATATTAAGTCAAATCATAGGTGCTATTTGAGAAATAAGGCACTGGATGACCCACTGTGAGAATACTACATAGATCACTGTCATAAGTAATTCTCATTACAGTTCTATTAGTATAATCCTTTGACCTTGAAATCATCATGGATTTCTACATAGCTATTTCATATTTTGATACAGTCTTACATTATCTTTAACAGGATAATGGAATAGATTGTCATTGGATATGAGAGTAACTATGTGAGAAATGTGAGTGACTGAGAAGGAATTTGTCCCTCATTTATTTGAGTAAGATATCTATGGGCCCCTTGAAGAAGATAGACTGAAGAAAATACATGGTCATGCTAATTGATAAGAAGTTATCATTTTCAGTCTACTTAGAGTCAAGAAACTAATGATTGAATGTTATAAGGATGACATAACTATGCCTTATATTCAATCTGGATATCGAGAGACAAAGGGATTAAAATATTATTGTAAATGGTTAAATCGGATTATCGATATTCATATAACTTGGGTAGTCATAATGTCTTGCTAGAGGCCACTTATGACTTGTGGGCTGAAATAGGGATTTCGAGCCTACTGCCAACGTTATATGAATCTACAGGGTCGCACACTAAGAACAGGCCCAAAACAGTTATGGGTTGTACAAGCCCAATGTGATTAAGTGATTAATTATATATATATATATATATATATATATATATATATATATATATATATATAATTCGTAATATATATATATATATTAATAAGTATATATATTAATTCGAAATTTAAGGAGTTTTTGATAAACATAAACTTATAGAATTGCAATGAGATTGAAATTCGAATTTGTCTCAAACCCTAGTGTTATTTATCACTATAAATACTCATTAAGCAATTGGTTTGAGAATCACGAAATTCATTATTCACTAAATCACTAAAATTCGAAATTGCTTGTGAAGCAATAGTGCTAGCACACACAAGCACTAGTTTTGGCTAAGGTCTGTTCGTGTGGATACTCGTAGAGGACGCGTTCTTTTGGAGGCGTTTCTGATCCGAGGCCAGGTATCACCAAAGTGAACCACCTCCTTCCTTCCTACATTGCTGTTGAATTCGACATACAAGTAAGTAATTATTCTGTTAATTCGAATTACATGGATCTTGGTTTGGGTTTTTAGATAAATTTTTGAAATTCCGCTGCGTTATGAACCTATAAAACCCAACATCACCTCCTTTAACATTCTGCACATTTGCAACAACATTTTCCACTATATCTTTCATAATCTCAAGCACTTCATCAAACTCTTTATCATTAACTTGAACCATTTCCTCAACAACTTTAGGCTTTCACATTTTTTGAGTAGGCTTTTCATCTTTACATAAAGGTGCATTATGGCGTGGAGTCTTACATTTGTTACAGGTTTATGGTCTCCATTCATAGACACTTTTCTGCTTGAATCGCTTACCCAACTCATCTTCCATAATAACTTCTTGAGGATACTCACCAAACGTATCCATTTCAACCAACACCCTAGCAAAAGTTAATCTCTAACGACAATCAGTGCATTTGTTTGTACATTTTGGTGTACCACACATACTAGCCATCTTGCCCAGCATTGTGGAAGACCAAAATTCCCAAGCGCAATCATGAAATTGAATCCATACATGGATTTTCAGAAACTCATCTAGCTTGAATTTCATTCTTTTTTGTCATTCCTTCAAGACTATAGGTCTCTTATCAAAGAATATAGGGCCATCAAGTAGAGGTTTAAATTTCCTTTCATCACAATCAAACTGCAATAGGAACATTTTAGGGTTTATTTGAATAACCTCAAAAAGACCAACATTCCTCCATCGATTCATAAGAAAATCTTTCAATCTAAAAAATCTAGGCTATATTCCAATCATCAAGCACACTAGAGCACATTTTTCTTTGCTCTCCTCATCCTTCACCTCAGTAGAATGAAATTTCACAATCTTATTACCATTACTTATTGAAGGAGGATGATATTGCAGTTTAGCTCCATTGTCTTGAATCCTATTCGAGGTGAATTGAAGTTTTTATGATCTATCTTCTATCTTAGGAACTTCATCCTTTTCTCCTATTTTTTCTATAGAATAGAATATGGATTTAGAAGCTTTCATTTCATTACTCTGATTATCACCATTACTCTTCAAACTTCTTTCAATAACAACAGACTTAACTTAATACATCATCCCCCTACATCCACATCCTGGATAGTTGGTTCGATATTCGTCCTAACCGCACTATTCAGATCTACAATCGATTCGTGAATCTCATCCCCTTCCTCTAGAATCTCTTCCTTTTTGAAAACCTCATCAATAAGCTATACGAATCAAAAACTTGCTTTGCCATCGTGAGATTAGTTTTTTTTATGTCTCTTTTCCATGGTGAGAGACAGCACAGGTTAGCAGGGATGCTTACTGAGCGCCGAGAGAGAGAGAGAGAACCTTGAGAGCGCCATGTAGTTTGATTATTTATTGGAATAACTCATTTCCAGGTCCCTAAACTATACCTGTTTTGTTTATCTGGTCTTTAAACTATTTTTTGTTCTTATCTGATCCTTCAACTAAGCGAAAACGCATTTTTAAGTCCACGAATGATAAAAACGACGTTGTTTTGCTATTTTCGAAAATGCAAATTAATACCTGAAACGGCGTCGTTTTTGGCAGTTAGGGACTGAAAAATAATTTTTCACTAAGTTGAAGGACCAAATAAGAACAAAAAATAGTTTAAGGATCAGATAAATAAAATAGGTATAATTTAAGGACATGGAAATGGATTTTTCTTTATTTACTTAACTGGTAACATTTTGGACTTGATATTACATACATCTTTTAGTATATCTATACTATATATAAAAACACGGACAGAAGGGGGAGGGGTCACATTTCCGTTAATGTCCTTTTTACTTTATAAAATATACTTATTAATTAAAAACTATTGAAATAATGAGTAGAATTAGAGTAATAACTAAAATAAATTACTTATAATATTATTTCAAGATTATTACTCTAAATATTCAACAATTATTATTGAATCGCTTAGAATTCTTATTAAGATAAACTACTTCTAATAAATTATAAATTTAATTATTATTTAATATTTTTTTATTTATATTCTTCATAATAAACTATTCTTAATAAATATAATTATAATTATTTGACGAGTCACATCACGAGGCACGTGTGAAACTCATAAAACGACATTAATATATATATATATAAAAATATATTAATTTTTTCTATATGAGTAAACCTAGATTAATTAGAGCATGCCCATGATCCCTCGAGCTATATGAAGCCTTTACATTTTGAATGTGCCCACTTTTAACAACTATGAGCTAGTTAGAGCAAAATGCCAAAAACAAAAAAAAAATTATAGAAGCATCTTTCTTTTGCCAAACTATTAGCCAAAAATATAATCACTTCAATTTTCATAAAAAAATCACTCTTGTTTCACATGTATTTTTGATAAAAATAGGCTTATGATAGATCGTTGAATTTTTTTTGATAAATTTTAAAAGACTTTTAAAAAGCTTTTTATAAATAAAAAAAACATCTTTATCAACACAAAAAACAAACTTTTGCAACAATAAAACAGTGTAATTTCTTCCAAAAAAACCTCTCAATGACGCTGGAAAATTCTCACAGCCAACCACTACTAGACTTGCTCGTAGTCCGAGCAGAGAGGTTCAAACATATTATTAGCAGCATCATAAGTAGCTGAGATCAGAATTATATGTTTATCACACGATGGAATAAGGGAGAATCAGAAGCCAATAGCACTTACTATGACATGATACAGTATCAAAAATGAACGGCCCCTTCATCCTGCTGCATGACAAAAATTTAATACTTAATACCAATATAATCCCTACAACTTAATAATCATTTATACAGAAAACATTGTTGAAGTCCAAAAACAACTATTGATGAAAGACCACCAAAAGTCCTTCTCAATGCTCTCCGCGCAAGTTTGTCTCAAACTCTAATCCGATGGGTCTTTCCGAGCTTTGAGAATTTATGTGATACTCCCGTTCCGGAGAAGTAAACTTCATTATTTGCTTATCTTTGAGTAGGAGCTGGAGGCATCTGAGACTTTGCAAACCCAATCCAAGTAACAATGCCGACAGCTAAAATTACCCAACCAAATATTTCATACTTGAGATCACTGTCTTTCTTCTTTTTAGAGGTCTGGAAAGGATTCAAAGAAACAGGAAAATCGATCAATGGACTTCAACTTACAGATGCATCGACTAGTAATGATACTTGGTGTAATAAAGTACAAGAATATTGCGACTATCATCAAACATCGGCAAAAGACAAAGACTAAGTGATGCATCATCCCCACAAATATATATACAAGCCAATTTAAATGAACAAGCAATTGAACCAATTCATGGTCCCACTCCCACCTTTGTTTTTTAAACAAAACTAGAAAAACATGTGGACTGGACCACTGGAGTGCAACATGCAACACCACAACCAAATTTTCAGGTTCCAGCCTTCTTTTTCTAAACTCGGAGCCCTTGAACGTCATTAAATAGTAAAACTAATTTTACAACCAGAAGCCTATAGTCACAATGCAAGAGAATTCGTGCCTACACCCTTGCAACTAATAATTCAATAAGCAAAATAAATTGGGTCTTAAGGATTAAATTGTAAAAAGATTACCTTAGTACTTGATGAAGTTGAAGGTCCAGAAGCAGGTGCAGCCCCAACTGCCTGTTGGCCTAAACCACCATGCTTATGAATCTCTGTATGTAATTCAGGAGCCTAAGACGAGAAATTAAAACATGTAAATATACTTTTTTCCTCGGTAAGCACAGAACAAAATTAAAAACAAAAAAATCCTGTTTCTCATTAATTATTGCTTGAAATTTACTGGATAATATAGGAACAAGTCTTTATTAAAGACTATATCACGCCTAAAATAGCAAGGTGGTTTCTTTTTAATTTACAAATGCTATGTAGACATCTAGCCCTACATCAAGCAGGGAGCATTCTCCAAGATATAGTATTAGTGACCATGTTAATAACGTTTCACATTTAACATTAAGAATTAGTTCATTTATTTTTGCATACAAAACAAGCCGGCAACATTATGACATTATTGCATACAAAAACTAATAACATATTAACTCAAAAGGCCAAAAAAAGTTCATTTAAACCCATTTAACAAACCAAACAAGATATGAGAACAATTACCTTTGAAGCCAACTCTAAAGACTTGCGATAGAGTTCATTATCTGGATCCTACAAGGAAAAACAAAACTACCTTCATGGTGAACCCACAATGAAAAAAAAAAGAGAAAAATCTAAATAATGAATAAACATTATATGCTTGTGAAACAGTTTCATTCAACAGAGGGGAAAAAACCTCTTCAACAGCTAGCAGAAAGTTAACAGTTGCTTTTTCAAAATACTCCTTGGCCTCATCTAAATCAGGAGTTAGGAACGCAAAAGAAGTATGAGCATTTCCAATGCACCAAAGAGTATCATGTCTCTTAGGATCAATCAACAATGCTTCCTCCAGCTTTGTTATTCCATCTACACAATCAATCGATCAATTAAGCCACATATAAAATAAATCATGAGCCAGAATTCAACTCAAAAATACCTTTTCCAAAAATTCTTCTTAAATAAAAATATGGCCTACCCTGGTATCAGTGTTTAACTAAAGTTGTGTTTTAAAGTAAAAAAAACAGCTTATCATAATATAAAGAAGATCATTATAAAAGAAAAGAAAAAATTCATATTCAGATACAGATTCGGATCAAGGATTTAGAACAAATAGGTAAAAATAAGATTCAATTTATCACATAGACTGACGAATTGTCACTCAGAGTTGAACGATTTGATATTTGTTGTGTAATGTAAATGAAACCTATATATTTCATGGAATTCATATGGAAATAAACAGTCCTACAGTACTTGTATTTTTATTTATTTAGAAATACATTTAAGCCCCTATTTAATTATACAACAAATTCATTTGTAAATAAATTGATTTTTTCGAAGAAGCAATTACCTATCAAAGTTCAATTCTTTAAATGTTTTTTATACTTCACTAACACTATATCATAACTTACCAACTTAAATTGCACCAGAAAGAAAAAAAAAACAATCAATTCAAAAAATACAGTTAAAATCTGAACAATTAATACCTAATATCATCTTCTTCGAATCGGGAACATTCTGAAACTGAGCTAGCTCCAGCAAAGCACCTCCCCATCTTGTTAAATTCTGTCCCCAAAAAAACACAATTTATAGAAAAAAAATTAGAGCACAATTAAAAAAAAATTAACGAAAAAATCAATCTAAAAAAATGAAAAAAAAAATACATCGGCATCGAGAGGATCCTTAGCGTAAGTAGCCTCGGAAGTTTTGCGTGCGTGCTCGAAGAAGAGTATTCGATCAAAATCATTTTGCATGTCCATCTCTATTTTGTTGAGCTAGGGTTTGCTGTTGGTGAAAACACAAGGGAGCTCCAAAATAAAAATAAAAAACTGAATGACGCCCAATTATTAAAGCCTTGGCGGTTGCCCTATTTTACTTGAAGCGTTTTTTCAGTTTATTTTATTTTTTCAATTTATTGATGTTTTTTGTTTTAATTAAAGATAACAATCTATATTCCATCAACAAAAAAAAGATTGTTAGCTTAATCACGTAAAAGTTTTTTTGTTTTCCAATTTTTTTATTCCTGATCTCATTTTTCAAAATTTTTATTTTATTTTATTTTTCAATTACTACTTTTTCAGTTGTAGCGATTTGTTCAAATTAAAGTAAAAAAAATAATCAAATATATCATTATATTATTTCAATTTTTATATTTGTTATTTATAAATTTTAAAAGTAAAGTGATATGAGAGATTTATATGAATTTTTTTTAATTTGAATTAAAAAATAACTATAAATAAAAGTGAAAATTAAAAATGAGTTAAAACTAAATATATCGAAAATGAGGAAGATGACATTATCATTAGTATTAAAGAAGACATCCATGATGAAATGGCTAGATTCTATAAAAATCTGTCAAAAATACCTCACAATGCTATAATTTAGCATTTAGTATAAAAAATATATCTTCATTGCACTTCTATTTTATATACCAAATTTAGCATATGCTAAATTTTATGACAAATTTATTAGAAAGTTTAGCATATACCAAATTTTATTATATATAAATTATTTACTGGTTTGTCATCAATAATGACAATTACTTATAAAATTATAAATTTAGCATTTACTTTAGCATTTTGCAATGGAGCGAATTTCAATAATATGTGCTATATATTGCATTTTATCTTATTTTGTGCTAAAAATAGTATAAAAATTACAACATGCAATGGAGATGCTCTAACTATGATGACAACAGAAGAAAAACACATTGATAGGGATAACTTCAGGAGTGGTTTTATTATGAGTGATATTAGTATTATTGATCAAGAAGTAAAGGATGTAGTTTTTTTTTCTATTGGGTCAGATAAGACTATAGGGCCAGATGGCTTTAAGTATGAGAAAATTACACATTATATTAGTTTAGTTCAACTTAATCTCATAAATACGACTCTTTTTAAAAAATACAGTCGCTAACTTTTAATTAAGAAATTTAACTTTTCTTTTACCACTTTTATACTTTCCTAATCTCAAAAATATGATTTCTCAATTTGGAAATCTTTTGCATGTTGAATTTCAATATAGAAGATTGAGAAGAGATTATCGGCGATTAACACTCCATTTTTTCCAACCGTTTCTTATCTTATCAAACCTTCTCCAATTAGTTTTTTTTTTACAATTCCACTTTTGAATTTCAATATATGCCGCTCATCTCTTCATCTCTCTCAGCCCGCCTCCGACGCAAGCCATCCGTCATCGCGGCCATTATCGAGATCGTCTTCTGCTGCAGCCTTCAGCCACTATTTGTCTCAAGCCCGCCGCTGTCAAGCTGCCGCTGTACGTCAAAAAATTGCAGATCTGAAGCAATGGAGGAGACGATAGAAACATCAAGAAGTCGCAGATCTAAACGGGCCTAGTCAATGTTTTAGGTGTTGGTTAATCCATTTCTTATTTTTCTTTTGTGAACGACGGCGGTAATGTGGTTGTGGTTCTATTCTTTGGTATTGCACATCATACACTCTACGTATTTGAAAAAATGTTTACGAGAATTTTAATGTTTTGGGTGTTGGGTAACCAATTGTTAACATTGTGTAAACCGTTGGTTAACTTGTAATAAATTTTATTTTGAATAGATTATTAATAAAATCGTTAGTAAATTGTTGCTGAATTTTATTTTTGTTACTAGTTAATTAATGGTGTATTAATACACTATTAATATACATTAGGTTAATCGTTGACAAACCTATAGCTAAGTATTATTTAGTATATCATAAATAATTTTTTAGTAAACCTGAATTGCGCATTTTAAACAAAATTTGTTTTAAGTCTACCATTAGTAACCTTTTAGTATGTCGTTGGTTAACCAAACCGTATTTTTTTGAATATTGAATATAATCAGCTTTAATTATATATTAAGATAAACGTTTACCAAATATTATCCTTGATTTTATTTAAATTTGATTTTAAATTTTTTTTAATTGATTTTATTTGAAAAGATTTTTAATTGGTTTTATTTTGAAAAGATATTAATTGATTTCATTTGAAAAGATCTTAATTGAAAAGATTTTAATTTATTTAGAAAGATTTTATTTGTAGGAGAGTCGTAACTTTTATCTAACTACATTCCTTATATAATGATTATTAAATTTTTATAATTAACAAAGTATAATTTTGCAAAAAAAAAAAAGTGGGTATTGTATTTTTCAATTTTGAAAGTATGACTAGTAATTTTGAGAATATTTTGCTACAACATAGGTTTTTGTTAAAAAAAACCCTTTAATTATCAATTCTTTAAAGTTGGTTTTGCCGAAGAGCTGCAGGTAAAAGTGTCATGACTGCTTTCAAAAGAATGGTTCTACCTGCTACTGTTTACATGATCTGGATTATTAAGTATACGAAAATATTTCTAAAATAAGACATTACCCCAACCCTGATTATCAAGAAGGTTAAAGGTGTTATGCTAACTAAATTCAGAGAGTAATTCCAAGAATGTAATCTCAGATGTTACTAAAATGCTGCAATGCCTCTAAATAGCTGTTTTTATTTGGTTTTTTCTGCTTCTGTTTAGCAATGAAGGGTATTTTTTTGATTATATGTTTTGTAATTCTCTTGCTTTATTGTTGTCTTGTGATATTTGTCACGGGCTTGGATTTTCTAAACCAACGATCCGTGCGGCACTAGTGAACTTTCCTCAAACAAGTTACTAGTCAGCCTCTCTCGAAGTGTTAAGGACACTTAAGCGGAAGTAAAAGATCGTAAGATGGCTAGAAAGTATAAAAGCTTGTATTACTTTATAAAAGCTTGATTACACAACTCTTGGATTCACAAGGATTTTAAGGATACTTTACAAATGAGGTTTTGAGGCTATATATAGTCCTCCACCTCCTTAATGGATGGCTAGGATCTATTTGATCCAATGGTTCCTATTCTATCTTCTAGAACTATCTACACTATTCTACACTATGTAAGAAGCTACTATGTACATCTAGTACCTTCTAGAGAGTTATAGAGTACTCCAGATTAGTCTAGAGATTTCTAGATAATTCTGGAATAGTCTCGCAAAGAAGCTTCTTGTCACGACCCAAATTATTGAGCCGAGACTGGCGCTAGGGAATGGGAGTGGTAGCTCCGAAACCCGTAGCAAGCCTAAAACCACTCTAACTTTTTCGCGGAAACGCAAACACAACTATCCTATAAACATGTAATAAGAAGACACGTTTACAATCATAACGTACATCATATATATCACATCATCGATACAACCATAGTGGGCATCTCACTTCCGTAACTTGTACGTACTAGCCCGTCTATCGATCAATACAAAACTGACAACCAAAAGACGTCACATCAAACAAACATTAAATATGTACACAACCTATAAGACCTGACTATTCTATGCTAAGACTCGTCATACGTATACTACTGCAGCACCCAGGGGACTCGTACTCAGCACACCAAAGACGGTCTGTCTGATCCGACTCTAAACACCTGAAAACATCAATGTGAGGGGTCAGTATTTGGGGAAATACTGAGTGAGATAACACATTACTAAGGTATTATGGAAAATAACATCGCATTTAAAACAAAACACATATATACAAACATATTATACTTCAAACATTTGATCCGATCGAAACCCTAATATCTTAGTATGCATAATGAACATTATCACAACATCTAACGATCGATCGATATGAGTCCGGGATAGTTCAACCAGCCGACTCGCAGATACAGGCCCCGGGATAGTTCAACCAGATAGGCTCTGTATCGCATGCACAAACAAGTATGATATACGACCCATGAAATCTCTATCTATGACTTACCCGGACGCTGGTGATCACACAGCCTATTGACACCCAATAGGTAGCTTGTTTCCCCCGGATCATATACTAGTTTTCACAATCTATATATATTCGATAATACGATGTAAAAATTCATTTCTATCGATAAAATACTATAGCATGCGATGTAGTTTAATATTATATTTATAATATAAAAACTATCTATTGCGTAATAATACTCAAAGTAAAGTTTAACTCACAACGATCGCTATTCCTTATATCCAAACGTAAGCTCCACACGTCATTCACTCTTTTAACTATTCCAGCTCGTCGATCTCGTACCTCGTCGATGTATCCACTTCCTATTCAAATCATATGTACGTTTAATCCATCATCGTAAACTTAATACTAAAACTCTAAGTTATAAACTTAGTTCGATATGATCGTATTCCCGATACGACTCTTGACTTCGATAATATTTTAATCCAATTTTCTCGAAAATATCAAATCTCTAGATCAAATAGACGTCATACACTCGTGAATACGAGCCGGGGTACACGGGCGTGCCTCGAGGTGGGTTCACGATCGTGCAACCAAGTGCACGTTCGTGCACCTCAGGGGTACACGTTCGTGTACTTCTAGTACACGTTCGTGCACCATGAAAAGTGCACGTTCGTGTACTTTAGGTACACGATCGTGTACCTTGCTAGGTGCACGTTCGTGTACTTTCAGTACACGTTCGTGCACCCGTGGTACACGGTCGTGCACCACGTGCACAGCTCCTCGGAAGTTGATTTCCGGGGTTTTATCACCATTCCGACATGCTTCACACACCCACACTCAAAACCCATATCTCGGTTTCTTCAAAAACGTCATAATAACTTCAAAAACGTCAAATTTCAACTTAAACTTAATCCTAACTTAAAACAGCCAACAAACCATCATTTTCATACCAAAACCCGATCTCTTACCTTAATTTGATAACCGGAGATGATAGAGCTTTCAATTCTGAAGAAATCGCCGCTTGAATCACTCGAATCGGACGTCGAACGGCGAAACGGCGGCGAAACGTAATCGTTCGTCAAAACCTTCTGTAACCTTCGTTTTTCTCTCTGATCAATTCCTTCTTCTTAAGGAATCATATATATATCTTGGTTAAATGTCCATTTCAATCCTTCATTTCTTTTACTCAAACCATTTCTCTTTTAAACTTTCAATTTTAACCAAACGGTTAATTATCCTTTTAACTCGATTATCTACGTATTATTTATATCCCAATAAATAATACTACTCCAAAAATAATTATTTCCGTCGATAATCTTCCAATTTCTATTCTCGAGGCTAAATTGGCTAATTTACACTTTGGTCCTTGAACTCTTCAAAATTGACAATTTAGCCCAAAATGAATCCGCGTCCAAATTTTAAAAGGTCTCCGATTGACCTGAAACTTTTACCACCAATACTATAAAACATTTCGCGGACCTTGGCGAAATAATTCTATTTTCGGACTTAACTGGTTAAATTACCACTTTAGTCCCTGAACTCTAGTTTGTGACTTTCTTGATATTTTTCCTTATTTTCTTATTCTAATCTTCAAACATATACGTCTTATTCCATATTATCCTTTCCTTTAATATCCCATATCTTTATCTTTGCAACTCCGGTCCTTTTCTGCCGGACACGTTGCACTAAACGGCACCTGAACTTACGGGGTATTACATTCTTCCCCCCTTATAAAAATTCGTCCTCGAATTTTCATACAACCTTTTTACTTATCTTAAACCCTTGACCCTTTTCATTTGTTCCTTGTTTAACATTCAATACTATGTACTTTGTATTCCATCACACGCTTTCTTGACTCGTCGCTCCTATCCTTGTACATCTATCGCCGATATCCTTATTAAATCCGACGTCTTTCTAATATCACACAATATCCACCTCATCTTATCATAAGGGCAATCTTCTATTTTCAAAGCATAAACTATAAATCGATTCCTATACTCAACTATCCTCTTTTCATACTCCTATCATACAATATGAACGTCCTAGTCCACCATCCAATCATTTTCATTCCGCTATTCACGTACATCTATCATTTACTTCTCTTATACAAACTTCATCCTTCATATCCACTTCTTCTCTTATATCCTTGTTTAAGATCTTTGACATCCCGTCAAAGAAATACTTACTTTCTAACACATCACTAATCAGGTACATATCACTGTCCAACGTATTCACGATCTTAACTATATACTAGCTCGTTAACTCGAAACTAAGTTCATATCCTAGAAGCATAACATCTATGTTTTCGCAACTATACGTATTCATTCGCCTCTTGGTCTTGACCGCAGCTTGCTCGCGAGCACTTCACTTCCGTTACAGAGTTCTGGTCTAGGTATACTTACATGAAAACAAAACTCTTTCAAAACTCTTTCGATAAAACGATTCATCTTGAACTTTAAATCAAATTTCATTTTCATTTTAACAAAATTGTGCACTAGGGTGATGACGTCTCTCATCCCCAAAGAGTTGCCACATCTCACCTCTTCGTCCGAACATAATGCATATGATGCATGTCCTATTGATGTATGTACAGATATGTGTAGTGATGCATTTCTATCAATGTCGTGGCACCTATCGATGACTATCGCGGGTCTAGGCACAACTATGTTTTCAAAATCGTTTACACAAACAACTTTCAAAAAGTTTTAAACTTCGAGTTTTGTAAGTTCTCTAGACATTTAAACTCTGTACACGGTAGGTTCTTCCACTTCTGTAACTTCATACTTCTTCTTCATGCACATCTCGACATTTCGATAATTCGATTGCGATACCATCTATACATCGTATACGTATTTCGCAAAGAAACAAACAAAGGTTTCACAATCCATCGATCATACTTGTCATAATGAAACAAACAAGAATTTCACAATCCATCGATCATACTTATCATAATGAAACAAACAAGAATTCTCAATCAATCAAAAATTCACAATCAATCAGCTCGATCTTAAAACAAATAATACAAACGACTTGGATCAGACATGGCTCAATTCTATAGCTGCAGTAGTTCCTAGCTTAGTCTAATGACCTAATACCTAGGAACAAACAAACATCAATCACAGACTTGCAGTGGTATCATGGACCAACTGCACTCAAATCACATATTAGCAGAGGTAACTGGACCAACTGCTCTGATACCAACTTTGTCACGACCCAAATTATTGAGCCGAGACTGGCGCTAGGGAATGGGAGTGGTAGCTCCGAAACCCGTAGCAAGCCTAAAACCACTCTAACTTTTTCGCGGAAACGCAAACACAACTATCCTATAAACATGTAATAAGAAGACACGTTTACAATCATAACGTACATCATATATATCACATCATCGATACAACCATAGTGGGCATCTCACTTCCGTAACTTGTACGTACTAGCCCGTCTATCGATCAATACAAAACTGACAACCAAAAGACGTCACATCAAACAAACATTAAATATGTACACAACCTATAAGACCTGACTATTCTATGCTAAGACTCGTCATACGTATACTACTGCAGCACCCAGGGGACTCGTACTCAGCACACCAAAGACGGTCTGTCTGATCCGACTCTAAACACCTGAAAACATCAATGTGAGGGGTCAGTATTTGGGGAAATACTGAGTGAGATAACACATTACTAAGGTATTATGGAAAATAACATCGCATTTAAAACAAAACACATATATACAAACATATTATACTTCAAACATTTGATCCGATCGAAACCCTAATATCTTAGTATGCATAATGAACATTATCACAACATCTAACGATCGATCGATATGAGTCCGGGATAGTTCAACCAGCCGACTCGCAGATACAGGCCCCGGGATAGTTCAACCAGATAGGCTCTGTATCGCATGCACAAACAAGTATGATATACGACCCATGAAATCTCTATCTATGACTTACCCGGACGCTGGTGATCACACAGCCTATTGACACCCAATAGGTAGCTTGTTTCCCCCGGATCATATACTAGTTTTCACAATCTATATATATTCGATAATACGATGTAAAAATTCATTTCTATCGATAAAATACTATAGCATGCGATGTAGTTTAATATTATATTTATAATATAAAAACTATCTATTGCGTAATAATACTCAAAGTAAAGTTTAACTCACAACGATCGCTATTCCTTATATCCAAACGTAAGCTCCACACGTCATTCACTCTTTTAACTATTCCAGCTCGTCGATCTCGTACCTCGTCGATGTATCCACTTCCTATTCAAATCATATGTACGTTTAATCCATCATCGTAAACTTAATACTAAAACTCTAAGTTATAAACTTAGTTCGATATGATCGTATTCCCGATACGACTCTTGACTTCGATAATATTTTAATCCAATTTTCTCGAAAATATCAAATCTCTAGATCAAATAGACGTCATACACTCGTGAATACGAGCCGGGGTACACGGGCGTGCCTCGAGGTGGGTTCACGATCGTGCAACCAAGTGCACGTTCGTGCACCTCAGGGGTACACGTTCGTGTACTTCTAGTACACGTTCGTGCACCATGAAAAGTGCACGTTCGTGTACTTTAGGTACACGATCGTGTACCTTGCTAGGTGCACGTTCGTGTACTTTCAGTACACGTTCGTGCACCCGTGGTACACGGTCGTGCACCACGTGCACAGCTCCTCGGAAGTTGATTTCCGGGGTTTTATCACCATTCCGACATGCTTCACACACCCACACTCAAAACCCATATCTCGGTTTCTTCAAAAACGTCATAATAACTTCAAAAACGTCAAATTTCAACTTAAACTTAATCCTAACTTAAAACAGCCAACAAACCATCATTTTCATACCAAAACCCGATCTCTTACCTTAATTTGATAACCGGAGATGATAGAGCTTTCAATTCTGAAGAAATCGCCGCTTGAATCACTCGAATCGGACGTCGAACGGCGAAACGGCGGCGAAACGTAATCGTTCGTCAAAACCTTCTGTAACCTTCGTTTTTCTCTCTGATCAATTCCTTCTTCTTAAGGAATCATATATATATCTTGGTTAAATGTCCATTTCAATCCTTCATTTCTTTTACTCAAACCATTTCTCTTTTAAACTTTCAATTTTAACCAAACGGTTAATTATCCTTTTAACTCGATTATCTACGTATTATTTATATCCCAATAAATAATACTACTCCAAAAATAATTATTTCCGTCGATAATCTTCCAATTTCTATTCTCGAGGCTAAATTGGCTAATTTACACTTTGGTCCTTGAACTCTTCAAAATTGACAATTTAGCCCAAAATGAATCCGCGTCCAAATTTTAAAAGGTCTCCGATTGACCTGAAACTTTTACCACCAATACTATAAAACATTTCGCGGACCTTGGCGAAATAATTCTATTTTCGGACTTAACTGGTTAAATTACCACTTTAGTCCCTGAACTCTAGTTTGTGACTTTCTTGATATTTTTCCTTATTTTCTTATTCTAATCTTCAAACATATACGTCTTATTCCATATTATCCTTTCCTTTAATATCCCATATCTTTATCTTTGCAACTCCGGTCCTTTTCTGCCGGACACGTTGCACTAAACGGCACCTGAACTTACGGGGTATTACATTCTTCCCCCCTTATAAAAATTCGTCCTCGAATTTTCATACAACCTTTTTACTTATCTTAAACCCTTGACCCTTTTCATTTGTTCCTTGTTTAACATTCAATACTATGTACTTTGTATTCCATCACACGCTTTCTTGACTCGTCGCTCCTATCCTTGTACATCTATCGCCGATATCCTTATTAAATCCGACGTCTTTCTAATATCACACAATATCCACCTCATCTTATCATAAGGGCAATCTTCTATTTTCAAAGCATAAACTATAAATCGATTCCTATACTCAACTATCCTCTTTTCATACTCCTATCATACAATATGAACGTCCTAGTCCACCATCCAATCATTTTCATTCCGCTATTCACGTACATCTATCATTTACTTCTCTTATACAAACTTCATCCTTCATATCCACTTCTTCTCTTATATCCTTGTTTAAGATCTTTGACATCCCGTCAAAGAAATACTTACTTTCTAACACATCACTAATCAGGTACATATCACTGTCCAACGTATTCACGATCTTAACTATATACTAGCTCGTTAACTCGAAACTAAGTTCATATCCTAGAAGCATAACATCTATGTTTTCGCAACTATACGTATTCATTCGCCTCTTGGTCTTGACCGCAGCTTGCTCGCGAGCACTTCACTTCCGTTACAGAGTTCTGGTCTAGGTATACTTACATGAAAACAAAACTCTTTCAAAACTCTTTCGATAAAACGATTCATCTTGAACTTTAAATCAAATTTCATTTTCATTTTAACAAAATTGTGCACTAGGGTGATGACGTCTCTCATCCCCAAAGAGTTGCCACATCTCACCTCTTCGTCCGAACATAATGCATATGATGCATGTCCTATTGATGTATGTACAGATATGTGTAGTGATGCATTTCTATCAATGTCGTGGCACCTATCGATGACTATCGCGGGTCTAGGCACAACTATGTTTTCAAAATCGTTTACACAAACAACTTTCAAAAAGTTTTAAACTTCGAGTTTTGTAAGTTCTCTAGACATTTAAACTCTGTACACGGTAGGTTCTTCCACTTCTGTAACTTCATACTTCTTCTTCATGCACATCTCGACATTTCGATAATTCGATTGCGATACCATCTATACATCGTATACGTATTTCGCAAAGAAACAAACAAAGGTTTCACAATCCATCGATCATACTTGTCATAATGAAACAAACAAGAATTTCACAATCCATCGATCATACTTATCATAATGAAACAAACAAGAATTCTCAATCAATCAAAAATTCACAATCAATCAGCTCGATCTTAAAACAAATAATACAAACGACTTGGATCAGACATGGCTCAATTCTATAGCTGCAGTAGTTCCTAGCTTAGTCTAATGACCTAATACCTAGGAACAAACAAACATCAATCACAGACTTGCAGTGGTATCATGGACCAACTGCACTCAAATCACATATTAGCAGAGGTAACTGGACCAACTGCTCTGATACCAACTTTGTCACGACCCAAATTATTGAGCCGAGACTGGCGCTAGGGAATGGGAGTGGTAGCTCCGAAACCCGTAGCAAGCCTAAAACCACTCTAACTTTTTCGCGGAAACGCAAACACAACTATCCTATAAACATGTAATAAGAAGACACGTTTACAATCATAACGTACATCATATATATCACATCATCGATACAACCATAGTGGGCATCTCACTTCCGTAACTTGTACGTACTAGCCCGTCTATCGATCAATACAAAACTGACAACCAAAAGACGTCACATCAAACAAACATTAAATATGTACACAACCTATAAGACCTGACTATTCTATGCTAAGACTCGTCATACGTATACTACTGCAGCACCCAGGGGACTCGTACTCAGCACACCAAAGACGGTCTGTCTGATCCGACTCTAAACACCTGAAAACATCAATGTGAGGGGTCAGTATTTGGGGAAATACTGAGTGAGATAACACATTACTAAGGTATTATGGAAAATAACATCGCATTTAAAACAAAACACATATATACAAACATATTATACTTCAAACATTTGATCCGATCGAAACCCTAATATCTTAGTATGCATAATGAACATTATCACAACATCTAACGATCGATCGATATGAGTCCGGGATAGTTCAACCAGCCGACTCGCAGATACAGGCCCCGGGATAGTTCAACCAGATAGGCTCTGTATCGCATGCACAAACAAGTATGATATACGACCCATGAAATCTCTATCTATGACTTACCCGGACGCTGGTGATCACACAGCCTATTGACACCCAATAGGTAGCTTGTTTCCCCCGGATCATATACTAGTTTTCACAATCTATATATATTCGATAATACGATGTAAAAATTCATTTCTATCGATAAAATACTATAGCATGCGATGTAGTTTAATATTATATTTATAATATAAAAACTATCTATTGCGTAATAATACTCAAAGTAAAGTTTAACTCACAACGATCGCTATTCCTTATATCCAAACGTAAGCTCCACACGTCATTCACTCTTTTAACTATTCCAGCTCGTCGATCTCGTACCTCGTCGATGTATCCACTTCCTATTCAAATCATATGTACGTTTAATCCATCATCGTAAACTTAATACTAAAACTCTAAGTTATAAACTTAGTTCGATATGATCGTATTCCCGATACGACTCTTGACTTCGATAATATTTTAATCCAATTTTCTCGAAAATATCAAATCTCTAGATCAAATAGACGTCATACACTCGTGAATACGAGCCGGGGTACACGGGCGTGCCTCGAGGTGGGTTCACGATCGTGCAACCAAGTGCACGTTCGTGCACCTCAGGGGTACACGTTCGTGTACTTCTAGTACACGTTCGTGCACCATGAAAAGTGCACGTTCGTGTACTTTAGGTACACGATCGTGTACCTTGCTAGGTGCACGTTCGTGTACTTTCAGTACACGTTCGTGCACCCGTGGTACACGGTCGTGCACCACGTGCACAGCTCCTCGGAAGTTGATTTCCGGGGTTTTATCACCATTCCGACATGCTTCACACACCCACACTCAAAACCCATATCTCGGTTTCTTCAAAAACGTCATAATAACTTCAAAAACGTCAAATTTCAACTTAAACTTAATCCTAACTTAAAACAGCCAACAAACCATCATTTTCATACCAAAACCCGATCTCTTACCTTAATTTGATAACCGGAGATGATAGAGCTTTCAATTCTGAAGAAATCGCCGCTTGAATCACTCGAATCGGACGTCGAACGGCGAAACGGCGGCGAAACGTAATCGTTCGTCAAAACCTTCTGTAACCTTCGTTTTTCTCTCTGATCAATTCCTTCTTCTTAAGGAATCATATATATATCTTGGTTAAATGTCCATTTCAATCCTTCATTTCTTTTACTCAAACCATTTCTCTTTTAAACTTTCAATTTTAACCAAACGGTTAATTATCCTTTTAACTCGATTATCTACGTATTATTTATATCCCAATAAATAATACTACTCCAAAAATAATTATTTCCGTCGATAATCTTCCAATTTCTATTCTCGAGGCTAAATTGGCTAATTTACACTTTGGTCCTTGAACTCTTCAAAATTGACAATTTAGCCCAAAATGAATCCGCGTCCAAATTTTAAAAGGTCTCCGATTGACCTGAAACTTTTACCACCAATACTATAAAACATTTCGCGGACCTTGGCGAAATAATTCTATTTTCGGACTTAACTGGTTAAATTACCACTTTAGTCCCTGAACTCTAGTTTGTGACTTTCTTGATATTTTTCCTTATTTTCTTATTCTAATCTTCAAACATATACGTCTTATTCCATATTATCCTTTCCTTTAATATCCCATATCTTTATCTTTGCAACTCCGGTCCTTTTCTGCCGGACACGTTGCACTAAACGGCACCTGAACTTACGGGGTATTACATTCTTCCCCCCTTATAAAAATTCGTCCTCGAATTTTCATACAACCTTTTTACTTATCTTAAACCCTTGACCCTTTTCATTTGTTCCTTGTTTAACATTCAATACTATGTACTTTGTATTCCATCACACGCTTTCTTGACTCGTCGCTCCTATCCTTGTACATCTATCGCCGATATCCTTATTAAATCCGACGTCTTTCTAATATCACACAATATCCACCTCATCTTATCATAAGGGCAATCTTCTATTTTCAAAGCATAAACTATAAATCGATTCCTATACTCAACTATCCTCTTTTCATACTCCTATCATACAATATGAACGTCCTAGTCCACCATCCAATCATTTTCATTCCGCTATTCACGTACATCTATCATTTACTTCTCTTATACAAACTTCATCCTTCATATCCACTTCTTCTCTTATATCCTTGTTTAAGATCTTTGACATCCCGTCAAAGAAATACTTACTTTCTAACACATCACTAATCAGGTACATATCACTGTCCAACGTATTCACGATCTTAACTATATACTAGCTCGTTAACTCGAAACTAAGTTCATATCCTAGAAGCATAACATCTATGTTTTCGCAACTATACGTATTCATTCGCCTCTTGGTCTTGACCGCAGCTTGCTCGCGAGCACTTCACTTCCGTTACAGAGTTCTGGTCTAGGTATACTTACATGAAAACAAAACTCTTTCAAAACTCTTTCGATAAAACGATTCATCTTGAACTTTAAATCAAATTTCATTTTCATTTTAACAAAATTGTGCACTAGGGTGATGACGTCTCTCATCCCCAAAGAGTTGCCACATCTCACCTCTTCGTCCGAACATAATGCATATGATGCATGTCCTATTGATGTATGTACAGATATGTGTAGTGATGCATTTCTATCAATGTCGTGGCACCTATCGATGACTATCGCGGGTCTAGGCACAACTATGTTTTCAAAATCGTTTACACAAACAACTTTCAAAAAGTTTTAAACTTCGAGTTTTGTAAGTTCTCTAGACATTTAAACTCTGTACACGGTAGGTTCTTCCACTTCTGTAACTTCATACTTCTTCTTCATGCACATCTCGACATTTCGATAATTCGATTGCGATACCATCTATACATCGTATACGTATTTCGCAAAGAAACAAACAAAGGTTTCACAATCCATCGATCATACTTGTCATAATGAAACAAACAAGAATTTCACAATCCATCGATCATACTTATCATAATGAAACAAACAAGAATTCTCAATCAATCAAAAATTCACAATCAATCAGCTCGATCTTAAAACAAATAATACAAACGACTTGGATCAGACATGGCTCAATTCTATAGCTGCAGTAGTTCCTAGCTTAGTCTAATGACCTAATACCTAGGAACAAACAAACATCAATCACAGACTTGCAGTGGTATCATGGACCAACTGCACTCAAATCACATATTAGCAGAGGTAACTGGACCAACTGCTCTGATACCAACTTTGTCACGACCCAAATTATTGAGCCGAGACTGGCGCTAGGGAATGGGAGTGGTAGCTCCGAAACCCGTAGCAAGCCTAAAACCACTCTAACTTTTTCGCGGAAACGCAAACACAACTATCCTATAAACATGTAATAAGAAGACACGTTTACAATCATAACGTACATCATATATATCACATCATCGATACAACCATAGTGGGCATCTCACTTCCGTAACTTGTACGTACTAGCCCGTCTATCGATCAATACAAAACTGACAACCAAAAGACGTCACATCAAACAAACATTAAATATGTACACAACCTATAAGACCTGACTATTCTATGCTAAGACTCGTCATACGTATACTACTGCAGCACCCAGGGGACTCGTACTCAGCACACCAAAGACGGTCTGTCTGATCCGACTCTAAACACCTGAAAACATCAATGTGAGGGGTCAGTATTTGGGGAAATACTGAGTGAGATAACACATTACTAAGGTATTATGGAAAATAACATCGCATTTAAAACAAAACACATATATACAAACATATTATACTTCAAACATTTGATCCGATCGAAACCCTAATATCTTAGTATGCATAATGAACATTATCACAACATCTAACGATCGATCGATATGAGTCCGGGATAGTTCAACCAGCCGACTCGCAGATACAGGCCCCGGGATAGTTCAACCAGATAGGCTCTGTATCGCATGCACAAACAAGTATGATATACGACCCATGAAATCTCTATCTATGACTTACCCGGACGCTGGTGATCACACAGCCTATTGACACCCAATAGGTAGCTTGTTTCCCCCGGATCATATACTAGTTTTCACAATCTATATATATTCGATAATACGATGTAAAAATTCATTTCTATCGATAAAATACTATAGCATGCGATGTAGTTTAATATTATATTTATAATATAAAAACTATCTATTGCGTAATAATACTCAAAGTAAAGTTTAACTCACAACGATCGCTATTCCTTATATCCAAACGTAAGCTCCACACGTCATTCACTCTTTTAACTATTCCAGCTCGTCGATCTCGTACCTCGTCGATGTATCCACTTCCTATTCAAATCATATGTACGTTTAATCCATCATCGTAAACTTAATACTAAAACTCTAAGTTATAAACTTAGTTCGATATGATCGTATTCCCGATACGACTCTTGACTTCGATAATATTTTAATCCAATTTTCTCGAAAATATCAAATCTCTAGATCAAATAGACGTCATACACTCGTGAATACGAGCCGGGGTACACGGGCGTGCCTCGAGGTGGGTTCACGATCGTGCAACCAAGTGCACGTTCGTGCACCTCAGGGGTACACGTTCGTGTACTTCTAGTACACGTTCGTGCACCATGAAAAGTGCACGTTCGTGTACTTTAGGTACACGATCGTGTACCTTGCTAGGTGCACGTTCGTGTACTTTCAGTACACGTTCGTGCACCCGTGGTACACGGTCGTGCACCACGTGCACAGCTCCTCGGAAGTTGATTTCCGGGGTTTTATCACCATTCCGACATGCTTCACACACCCACACTCAAAACCCATATCTCGGTTTCTTCAAAAACGTCATAATAACTTCAAAAACGTCAAATTTCAACTTAAACTTAATCCTAACTTAAAACAGCCAACAAACCATCATTTTCATACCAAAACCCGATCTCTTACCTTAATTTGATAACCGGAGATGATAGAGCTTTCAATTCTGAAGAAATCGCCGCTTGAATCACTCGAATCGGACGTCGAACGGCGAAACGGCGGCGAAACGTAATCGTTCGTCAAAACCTTCTGTAACCTTCGTTTTTCTCTCTGATCAATTCCTTCTTCTTAAGGAATCATATATATATCTTGGTTAAATGTCCATTTCAATCCTTCATTTCTTTTACTCAAACCATTTCTCTTTTAAACTTTCAATTTTAACCAAACGGTTAATTATCCTTTTAACTCGATTATCTACGTATTATTTATATCCCAATAAATAATACTACTCCAAAAATAATTATTTCCGTCGATAATCTTCCAATTTCTATTCTCGAGGCTAAATTGGCTAATTTACACTTTGGTCCTTGAACTCTTCAAAATTGACAATTTAGCCCAAAATGAATCCGCGTCCAAATTTTAAAAGGTCTCCGATTGACCTGAAACTTTTACCACCAATACTATAAAACATTTCGCGGACCTTGGCGAAATAATTCTATTTTCGGACTTAACTGGTTAAATTACCACTTTAGTCCCTGAACTCTAGTTTGTGACTTTCTTGATATTTTTCCTTATTTTCTTATTCTAATCTTCAAACATATACGTCTTATTCCATATTATCCTTTCCTTTAATATCCCATATCTTTATCTTTGCAACTCCGGTCCTTTTCTGCCGGACACGTTGCACTAAACGGCACCTGAACTTACGGGGTATTACACTTCTAGAATATTCTAGAAGATTCTAGACGGTTTAGGAGGATTCTAGAGTATTCCAGAGAATTCTAGAATATTTTAAAGGGTTCTAGAATATTTCGGAATATAAAGTTTCTAAAATGTTCCGGAGGATTCCGGAACATGAGATCCGAGAGTGTTTGGAGAAATTCGGGTCATAACCTCCATCACGTGCGAAGAATTATACGGCACGTGACATTCTCCCCCACTCAATTTACAGACGTCCTCGTCGCATCCTCCTTGCATGCTTTGATTAGTCCCTTGCTATTCATAACGTAAGATCGTGCTCTTAACTTGCCTCATTTTAGCATTGGTCCATTTCTTCTTCTTCTTTACGGCCTTTGCTAAATATGCGTGCTCTTTTTCGAAATTCTGGTGCCATCTTTTGGCAATTTTAAGCGTCCATGGACTTGAGCCTCCATATTCCGTCGAATTAGAACGACATTCCTTGATGATTTCATTCTTCAAGCCGTGCCACTTCGGCACGTACACTCGATCTTCTTTGGTGGTTAGCGCTCCGCCTCTTTGTCGAAAATGACGTGTCGTCCCTTGACTTGCCAACTTCCTCAAACTCTTGGCCTTGGGATCATGCTTGAGTACCCTCTTGCCTCGGTCCACAGTTGGAAATCTCGGACTTGTGATGATAGCTTGCTTCGCTTCTCCACTAAGCACGTCGGTCTCTCGATTTGCCTTGCCCGACTTGCATTGCATCACAAAGTCTAACTTATTATGTTGCCTCTTCACATCTTCCCGTCCGGAAGGCACCACATCTTTCACCACTTCTACCCCATTGTCCACCTCTCTCTTGGGTGGAAGCTCCTTTGGTAACCCAAGTGGCCTCACGTCCTTTAACTCTTCGAGGACATGAGAAACTTCCATAGGTTGTTGCTCTTTTGGCAAGGAATGTCCTCTCTCTTCCTTGAGTGCCGCCAAGAATGATGGTTCGGCCTCCTCTACTCCTTCGATGAGTTTCATGGTCGAGAGCTTCTTGGCTTTAGCACTCCTTTCTCTCGATAGCGGTACCGTACATGTCTTGCCTTCGTCCAAAATTCACATGGTGTTGGCAAAAGGGACAGACATGGCTTTAACGCGATCCATGAACTCTATTCCAAGCACGATTGGATAATCATCCATGGGCACAACTGAAAAGTTTATAAGGCCGGACCACTCACCTAGGCACACTTTTACATCACGAGCAACGCCGTAGATTGGTTTCGGCTCCGAGTTGACTGCCTTAATCCATCCTCCCTCGCCATTATAGGTGATTCCCAACTCCTTCGCTTCCTCGACTCGAAGAAAGTTGTTCGAAGCTCCGGTATCTACCAATGCTTTCACAAATTGGCCACCGACCCTTGCTTCCACGAACAATCGACCTTTTCTCTCGGTCTTGGGTTCTTCCACCTTGGCTTTGATGGCATTAAGAATTTGCAAAGACCCCATCTTGGTCTCCTCTCGTTGCCGTTCCTCAACTTCTTCATGTTGTTCAATTAAGGCCGAGAGCTTCGCCTTCTTCGGACAATCCCTTGCTTTATGCGGCCCATCACAAAAGAAGCATTTAAGGGTTGGTCTATTCCCACCCTTAGCATCCCTCGTGCTATTCCCCTTATCAAACTTATTGAACTTGTGATAGATTTGCTTACCTTGGGTGTCTCCCTCTTCATCCTCGTTGCCTCCCTTGTCCTTGTAAGACTTGGGTTTCTCCGGTCTTGTGAACTCGATTAGCGACTCGGCAACGGAAATTGCGGTAGCAAGATCTTGGACTCCATGTCGTTGAAGCTCTATCTTTACCCAATTTTGAAGACCATCCTTAAAGGCAAACAATGCTTCCTTATCCGGGTAGTCGGGGATCTCTAATAGCACTTCTGAGAACTCCTTCACGTAGTCTCGAATGCTTCCTTTTTGTTGGAGACGCCTTAGCTTCGCTCTCGCCTCCTCCTCGACATTCTCCGGATAGAATTTTCTCTTTAGCTCCTTCTTAAACTTGTCTCATGTGTTGATGGTACAAGTCCCTCTCTCGATATCACCATACCTCCGTCTCCACCATACCATCGCGGTATCTTCAAGGTAGAGTGTAGCGCTATCGATCTTCTTGGCGTCTTCTCCAACACCGAGAGCCTTGAAGTATTGCTCCAAGCTCCATATAAAGTTGTCCACCTCCTTCGCATTCCTTGCACCCTTATACGCTTTGGGTCTCGGAATGTCCATCCTCGATGGAGTGGAAACTATGGCCGGCAAGGCAACGCTTTCCCCTTGAGCGACTGCCTTCTTGCATATCTTGAGCTCATCCTTCGTCTCTTTCAACTCGTTGACGACCCTCTCGAGCTCCTCCTTCAACGAAACAATCTCGGCTTGGAGAGTCCCTTCCAAAGTCTAGATTTGGCCTATACATTTTGACATGGCCTGGTTCATGGCACTTTGCATCGCTTCTCCAAGCTCTTCTCTTCCCTTCTCGAGCTCCTCGATGCGTTGGTCCGCCTCCTCGAACCTATCTTGCCCATCGACAACCGCAAGTTCTACTTTTGCGAGCCTCGAATTCATGTCCGCCATAACATCCCTCGACTTGGACCTCCCCCTCTTCAATTGTGTCGCTGGATCCTCTGTGTGAATCGTCTCACTTCCCGAATGTGCCATCTTCTCTCGAGCAAAACTAATGTGTTAGCTAGGCTCTGATACCAACTGTCACGGGCTTGGATTTTCTAAACCAATGATCCGTGTGGCATTAGTGAACTTTCCTCAAACAAGTTACTAGTCAGCCTCTCTCGAAGTGTTAAGCACACTTAAGCGGAAGTAAAAGATCGTAAGATGGCTAGAAAGTATAAAAGCTTGTATTACTTTATAAAAGCTTGATTACACAACTCTTGGATTCACAAGGATTTTAAGGATACTTTACAAATGAGGTTTTGAGGCTATGTATAGTCCTCCACCTCCTTAATGGATGGCTAGGATCTATTTGATCCAATGGTTCCTATTCTATCTTCTAGAACTATCTACACTATTCTACACTATGTAAGAAGCTACTATGTACATCTAGTACCTTCTAGAGAGTTATAGAGTATTTCAGATTAGTCTAGAGATTTCTAGATAATTCTGGAATAGTCTCGCAAAGAAGCTTCTAGAATATTCTAGAGGATTCTAGACGGTTCTGGAGGATTCTAGAGTATTCCAGAGAATTATAGAATATTCTAAAGGGTTCTAAAATATTCCGGAATATAAAGTTTCTAGATTGTTCCGGAGGATTCCGGAACATGAGATCCGAGAGTGTTTTGGAGAAATTCGGGTCATAACCTCCATCACGTGCGAAGAATTATACGGCACGTGACATATTGTAGGAGAAAGAGTCCAGTTGTCGCATTGAGTAGTAGATTTTTTTTGGCTAAATGTTGTAAAAAGGCCAAACCTTTCACAAAAAGTTTCACAAAAGTCCTGACCTTTCAATTTTGTCGATCTTGGCCAAAAACTGATTATTTGGTTTCACAAAAGTCCTGATTTTTCAATTTTGGCCAAAAATGAATTATTTGGTTTCACAAAAGTCCTGACCTTTCAATATATGGCATGCCACATAGGCGCCACATAGGCGTCACATAAGGAAATTGAAATCAAATTGAGAGTTGGCCACAATTGAAACCAAATAATTTGTTTTTGGCCAAAATCGATAAAATTGAAAAATCAGGACTTTTGTGGAACTTTTATGAAAGGTTTGGCCTTTTTACGACATTTGGCTTTTTTTTTTTATTTTTTTCTTATAAAAAAATAATATTATTTTTTATTTGTTCAAATAATTAAAATGTATAATACATCATTTTTTTCCTTTTATTTTTTAATTTTTTTAAAAAGATAATTTTATATTTCGGCTAAACTAAAAACAGAATTTGAATCAAGCTGAATCAAATTGCTACCTCTTAATTTGGTCTGTATATTTTTTTCTTTTAAAAAAATCATCCGGTTTTAAATTTTTCATTATTAAACCAAACTGAACAGATGCACATACCTTCTTATGACATTAACAATTAACAAGTTAGCAACTCATATTGGTCGGGCATTAAAAATGAAAATTGTATAAGATCCAATTAATTAATATGGTTTAGTGGTAGATTCATTGATCTTGAATTAATTGACTATTCATAAGTTTAAAATAACCTAATTTTAAAATTATATATTAATTGAATAAGCTATTTCTCCAAAATAACTAATAGTAACTTAAGAACGGATTGATCCATTATTCAATATCGCTATCCATTTTTGCTAAAACTGAATTTAGCAAAAGTAGTTGGATTAATATTTGTTCGATATTATCAAAATTAAAAATTTATGCTAAAAATATAAAGTATGCTAAAATTCGTAAAGTCAATTAAACTTTATTTAATATCTCATATCATAAATTACATTATATAATAAATAAAATTAAAACTAAATAAAGAAAGGAATAGTCTCAATTCTATGTACCACCGTAAGGGGGTAATGTAGACCAACCTTTTGTGAATTATCGTTCCTCTTTAGATTCTTTATATATTTTAATTTGTATTTTAATTGTTTTTTAATTTTATTTAACAGTTTGATTATTTTTGCGGTATTTTTTTAATGTCATTAATTTTTAAGAAGATTTTAAAATTTCCATTGAATATATCAAAGTTCTAACATATCAAAAATATTACACGTTGTTGGAAAATTTTCAGTAAAATTCTAATAATTTTGATGAGATTTTAATGAATTCAATAAAATTATACATTTCTATAAATCACTAAATAGATTATCAAATAAGATGACATGTCATAAAATTGAGTTTGAAATCTTTTATAACAGAAACAATGAAATTATAAAATAAAAATTTAAAGACTATTAAAATTTAAATTAAAATCTATGAATGATAATGAGAGAGAAAATGATTTAGGAAGAATTAGCAATATATTACCCACAATAAAAATGAGCAAAATTGAGATGTTTCAAGAAAGATCCATTAGGAAGGAAATGAAAGGTTCATGATGTTGATTCTACACCATTTCAGTTACACTACAACCTATCTCAACAACAAATATTCCAAACTAAATTAAAAAAATAAAATAATATTTAATTATTATTTCATAAAAATAGATAAAATAAATTTTTAAAGGTTTAAATTATTAAATTAATATGAAAGAGCTATAACTTAAATTGTATAACCGCTTGATAACAAATTATTAAATTGTGGATTCAATGTTTTATACAAGCGCTCCCACTCTTTAATTATTAAAAAAAATTATTAAATTGATATTAATAATAATATTTAAATTTGTAAGATAAATAATTGTCAATAAAAAGAAGCAAATGGGGTTCATGTGAAGATAATTACAATTTTAAGTTACTAAACAAAAGGGTGTATGTCTGCAATCCTTGGAACATAACAGGCAAACTTAACATTTGTTTTTGTAATAATGCAAACTATAGTATCATTTTGGTTAATGAAACAATGGATATGGACACAGTAGCTCATTAGAAAATGATTTGCCAACTAATTTTAGATGTGAGTGTATACTTTTTTATTTTTATTATCAACTTTTTTATTTGTATTCAATATTTTATTATCCATAGAATGTTTTGGAATTAAGTAATAATGGTCGTAACATGATTAAGTGCAATTTATTAGTATATTGTAAATTATGTAGGTGAGATTTTGGATTCCAGTCATTTTTGTAATCATCTTTTTGCACAATTGTAAAAAAACTAAAAATTATTTACTTTTGTAAAATTCAGCCCATTTGATCTTTTAACTAAAACTAAATAATTTGAAAATTACCGAGGAGCTTTATTTTTGATAACAAGTTGTGAATTTCAAGATTTGATGAGGTTTTCATAAGCGGGTTCAAATCTCACTTGGAGCAACAAAAAAAAATTTAGTTGAAGATTTGTAAAATTCTTAAAGATTAATGGAAAGCTAAAACATAAAGAGCTACGCAATGAAGGTTTCAATTTCATAAAGTGACTAAGGTGGCGTTTGATAAAACTGAAAATTAAGTGCTGAATTTTAAGTGCTGAAAATAATAATTGTTGATTTTTTTAAGTGCTGAATTAAATAAGTCTGTTTGATAACTGCAAGTCTGTAACTACTGAATATTATTGAAATTATTATATTTATATATAAATCTTTAAAGATTAACTATTTTAAAAATAAATTACTAAATACAAATAATTTTTAGAATATAAATAAAAAATATTTAAAAAATATTATGAATAATACACATATTACAAATAAAAATCATAAATTTTAGTTGCTTATATTAATAATTAGTTTTTAAAGATATAACGATTCCCCCCTTTAACTTGAAAATCGGTCCATAAATAAAATACCTTTTAAAACTCTAAAAAACCGTTTAAATCTGATAATCATTGTTGTGTGTTACAAACGGAAGTCTAAATAAAACTTTAAAAGCGGATATATTAAATAATGACATATAGACTATAAAAACAAAAAAAGATGGAGAATAAAATATTCATGATGAAAAATATAGTAATTTGCAATTTTAAGTGCTAATTTTAAGTATAATTAGTGATAATAAAAAAATATGAGATAAAATATTTTTATTCATGACTAATAATTGAAAATAATAAAAATATAAAGTTTATTAAATGATAAAACTAATATTTAATAACTTAATGTTTTCAGTAAAAAAAATAAGTCAAAATTTTTGATTTATTATATTAAGTGGTTTTTGACTTAACTGAATAAGTTAAGTTGAACTTCTTTAAGTTATCAAACCAACTTAAAATAATTAAGTGCTTAATATATTAATTTAAGTAATAAGTTGGGTTATCAAACACCCCCTAATTTAAAATAGTTAAAATAATTCAGCTTTGATAAATAAAAATTTATTTCAGAAATATTTATACATATACATGCTACCTAGTACTTACTTTCTCTACTTCAGATTAATAATTGCTTCAGGATAATTTTTTGTAAAATATTTATCATGTTATGGAATTAGAAAATAATTTAATATTTTCTAAAAAAAATTACTCCTCTTCATAATGTTCTTTACAATTAAGGGTGGGCATTATCAGATAAAACCGAATTAACCTATCAAACCAAATTTTAGTTTAGTTTGATTTTCATTTAATTCTATTTGGTTATGGTTATTAATATTAATTTTTTCATTAATTCGCTTTAATTTTTTAGTAGTATAAAATTTCAAAATTACCAAATCGACCGAGTTAATCAAATTATATATAAACATCATCTATTTTTGTACTTTTCTTTTAGATATTTAGAGTGTCAAAGATATTTTTTAATTTATTATTATTGTTTAGTACTCTCCGTCCTATAAAAATAACAACATTAGTGCTTCACATGAATTAAGAAACTCATTAATCATGGTTAATATATTAAACTATTTCTATAATACTCTTTAAATTTTTTAAGAATGAATCATTATAAAACTACCACATTTAATGCTCATACCATAAAATTATGACGACAGTTTAATATTTTATTCTATTTCAAATTAACTATAAATGTGATTATTTTTTATTTTATGACAAAAAAATATATAATTTTTCTATTTTTATAAGATAGAGAGAACAATTGATATTTGTGATTTGATCTATCAAAATCAAATAATTATTATAGTTCGATTATACTTCGGTTATATACTATAGTTATACAAAAATTGAGAAATTTGGTAATGGCCCCGAACTTAAGAAGCACGGAAACTTCAATAAAGTTGCATGTCCCGTTTCATAAATGTTTTGGAAACCGGTAAATTTCAGAAACTCTTGTAAACTCATAAGAAAACGTTTTGGGCCGGTTCTGTAAATAAAAAAAATATATGATTATAAAAAAAAGCTAAAAAAAAAAATTCAACAAATAATTTTTTTAAATCAATTATTCATAATTTTTATTGTTTACTTTGTATATAATAAAACTTATCTTCTTATTTTTGTTGGATTGAATTATGTTTGATTTATTTTATTAATTGCATAAATATATAATTAAAATTTAATATATGTAACATTATATAATTTCTAATATTATAAATATATTCCTATATTTTTTATTATTTACACGTTTCGTTTTTTTATTTTAAAAATTTACCGTTTTTCCGTGTCCGTTTTATGTCGTTTCCGTTTCCCATTTCCGTGCTACCCCCGAACCGACCGATAGTATTGTCTACTATTATGATATCCAAAGCGCACCGTTTTAATGACTGAGAAAAGCACCGCAAATCACGGAGTGTAAAATCCAATTTACACAGGCACAAA
Source organism: Mercurialis annua (assembly GCF_937616625.2). Lineage (NCBI taxonomy): Eukaryota > Viridiplantae > Streptophyta > Magnoliopsida > Malpighiales > Euphorbiaceae > Mercurialis > Mercurialis annua. Next base: position 46,268,306 of record NC_065574.1, on the reverse strand, counting down.
CCTTCGGTTCGGTTCCTTTCGGTTCCCATAAATCACTGACCTGACCACAAATTATTTTTAAAATAAACTGGCACCATTAAAATAAGAAAAACAAAGCCGGGGCATAATAGGCAATACAATTCTATAAATAGGAATAAAGAGTAAAGATCCAGACCTTCTCTCTGTCACTAACTGTGTCCGATTTCATTTCAAAAAAAAAAAAAAGGTACTCTCTCTTTTAATTTTGGATCCCTAAATCTAGGGTTCTTCTAGATTCACTTCAATTTATTTTATTTTTTTACCTTGCATAACAAATCTTTTTCGGCTGGGTATTTCCATTTTTTAGTTTTTTCCGTTTCAATTTTGGTTTTAAAATATGTGGTTTCATTTAGTTTTCAGTTTAGTTGTTAAGTTAGTTTCCTTTTTTTTTTGTCTATTTAGTTATTGGAAGTGTGATTTGGAATTATTGTTGTTTGTTTTTTTGAGCTAGATGCTGTTTTTTTTTCTAAACACAACTGTTCTTTAAAAGATTAAGTTTTAGCTTAATTATTGCATTGTGTTGGGGGTTTAGAGGGTTTTTGAATTCTGGGTTTGTTTGACATTTTATTTGCATTTTGTTAACGAAAGTCGGAGGTTTTCAGCTTCGGTTTTGTGTTTATGTGAATGATTTAATGGTGGGTTACTTCTCATTATGTTGTGCAAATTATTTATTGTAATAATATGGGTAGATAATTGGATGTTTGTTGTATCAGATCCGACTACACGAAAGGGTAGATAAGACTAAAGTATTTTCGAAAGAATTGTTATTTACATTTTGAAAATGCCTTGTATTTATTTCTTATATAATTGAGGGATATTGATTGAGATTATTACTATAGCTTTGTCATGCATTTCGTTTAATGTGATTTCTTGCTGATGCTTTCTGGTTGAAATTATTTGTTGCTTGGTTTAAAGTTTCTAAGTTTTATCTCGTTATGCACTTGAATCGGACTTTGTCATTTATTTTTTGCTCTGAAATGATTATACTTTGTCTGTATCTTTCCTTTTTTAGAATTGGGTTTTATGAAGATTTGTTGTGGACTGGTTTAAAGTTTCTAAGTTTGATCTAGTTATGCACTTTAATTGGACTTCGCCATTTGTTTTTTGCTCTGAAATGATTATACTTTGTCTGTATCTTTCCTTATTAGAATTGGGTTTTATGAAGATCTGTTGTGGACTGGTTTAAGTTTCTAAGTTTGATCTAGTTATGCACTTGAATCGGACTGCGCCATTTGTTTTTCGCTCTGAAATGATTATATTTTGTCTGTATCTTTCCTTATTAGAATCGGGGTTTACTAGGATTTAACGTGTGTTTCATCTCATCAGGATTTGCAAGATGGACAGCATGCATAGCTATTGGCAACTCGGTGATGAGCTTCGAGGCCAATCAAGAGTTGCAGAGGAGCACAAGTGGATAATGGCTGCATCTAAGTTAGCTGAACAAACAAGGATTAAGGGTGAACGCATGAATAATCTTGATCTTTCAAAGGGTCTGGGAGACATAAGGCCAAGGGACAAACTTGGGTATCAGGAAGATAATAAATTTGAAAACCTCAACTTTAATATGTTGAACTTGGAATCTAAGATAGCAGAAAGTGTGAGCAAAAGTTCTTTCAGGAATGGAGTTTACAATATGAATGCAGTTTACCCAAAAAATAACATAAACAATATTGGAAATTTGATGGGTAGCAAGTATAGTGGCAACAATCAAAATAGCAAAGAGCTTAACAGCACCATCACCAACAATAATAACAGCATCATTATTGAGAACAATGCTAATAGTGTAGTCGAGAAAAGGTTCAAGACTTTGCCTGCAACAGAGACACTTCCACGGAATGAGGTTCTTGGAGGATACATCTTTGTTTGTAATAATGATACTATGCAGGAAGACTTAAAGCGCCAGCTATTTGGTAATCTTTCTTGCTGCTTTTCTTTTTGTGTGAATTTCTGATTAGTCACTCAATGTTGTGGTTTTAAAAAATATTCAATTGGAAGCTTGTTACTGTCAGAAGTTAAATGCCATTAGTTTTGTCTGAGAATGTTTTATACTGTTCATTTTTTGCCTAGAATATCTAGTTGTTTATGGTGCAAACATTGTGTTTTTATCCTCATGAAAAATGGTATAACTGAGGCTAATATGTTGATAGCTACATTCATTTGATAGGTTTACCACCGAGATATAGGGATTCTGTTCGGGCAATAACTCCAGGGCTGCCACTATTTCTCTATAACTACACTACTCATCAGTTGCATGGTATATTTGAGGTATGTCTGAAACTTTATTTGCTTGTTTATGGGTTATTTATCTGATGCTCGAGGACAGCTTTTTCTATTAGATTTAATGTATTTTTTACTGGTTATATCATCTTATCAGATTTGATGTTTTATTGAAATCCTAAAGTCTCTAAATTCATATCATACAGGCAGCAAGTTTTGGGGGTTCTAACATTGATCCAACTGCTTGGGAAGACAAAAAATGTAAAGGCGAATCAAGATTTCCTGCTCAGGTGAAAATCACGTTTGATTATTTTAAGGACATGCTTAATATGCATGTAGGAGTATGTACTTATTTTATCCTTTTCTGCATAATAAATAGGTGAGGATTCGTATTAGAAAACTTTGCAAGGCATTGGAGGAGGATTCTTTTAGGCCAGTATTGCATCACTATGATGGCCCCAAGTTTCGTCTTGAACTCTCAGTTCCTGAGGTATGAGCAACACTTACATTTTGCCTTCTCCCTCCCGCTTCTTCTATCTGAATGTAAACTTCTGTATGAATCAATTTTGATATCTGTGACACTCATTAAGATTATTGTGGTTTTGTGCAGACCCTGGATCTCTTAGACCTTTGTGAACAAGCGGGATCTTCAGCTTGAGTAATCGACTTGCTTAGTATGCAAATGTAGTAGGCTTTATGGCACATGTTAGCTACCTGCTTTTCGCAGATTGTCCGAAGAGCGTAAGCTTAGGAGTTAAGTCTGTTTGAGTAAATTGGGAAAAGTGGGATTGGCATGCAAGCCAGCTGAAATAAATACATTTGTGTCTATCTCTAAGTTGTAGCTTTGTGATTTATAGTGCTATTGTCGTATAGATGTACAAGAGAATGATAGTCTGTGTAATGATCAAGTTCTCAAGAAGAGGAGGGCTTTTGATTTGTCTTATTTACTGAATGTAAACTGATTGTGCTATTGTTGAGTGTTTTCCTGAGTATCCTCACAAGTGATTTGAATTCTGTGTTTGTGAGTTGGTGTTGCTATATCTTGCTTCTTGAGAAAGCTTGAGAGTCTTAATATTTTACTTTGCAACTATATAATGCGCTAAATTTGCAGTAATTATGTTAAAAAAACACGCTAGAGTTTGTAAATCGGATGATTTTTGTATCAACATGCTACATAATCCCACCATTTCTTACACAAATTCCGACTATTAGGTCAGTAAGTTGACAGCTGAAGACTTGATGAACATGACCATTCATTTTGCAGAAAATTACATATGCCAACTTGATGCACATGACTATTTATGTTGCGGAAAATTACATATGCCAAACTGAAAATTGAGAAATTTTGGTTGAGAGGAACCAACTCATGCAAGTAGTATCCTGCTTCAGCAGTGTGACATAATATCCTCTGGCAAAGCAGTGGTATCTTCAAAACAAATCAGAGCTGCCTGCATTCTCCAAAAAAACTTGAGCTAATTATGCTGAACGACTCTTCCATTCTGTTAATGGTTCTGACTCCATAACAATCAGAGCTCGTGTATTAGACAGCAGCTTGAACAAGAAATGCACGAATTCTTTGCAACAGCTCAGCCTTTACGGAATCAGGAATTGAGGCTACACCAGCAATAGTGTGAAATTCTTTAGTCCAACAAACAATTGTAGTTTAATAGAGAAACAAAATGAACTGCAATACATATAAAAATAATGTAAAAAACAACTTTAACAATAGAGGTGTGGTCAGACAGCTAAACCTCTGATCGGGAGTAAACAGATATTAAAATGAACTGTAGGCCCTTTTTAACTATATAAAGTGTCACTTTATGCTCAAATGCCCCTCATTCTCATTACATCGATGTGGATTGCCTCGCACCCAGCTCAACATTTACAAATTAACATCTGGGTAGTATCACATTATCTAAAAGAACGAGAAAAATCTCATACCTCTGCCCCTAGGGGTAATTACGTGTATAAGGTCATCCACAGTAACATTGTTTCTTCCTTTCTTCTTTACAAATGCCCTATGTATGATAAAGTCAGAGTCATTTCCAAAATGTCTAAAGAAAAGCCAAATTCATATCATAATAACAATTTAAGAGCAGTCCACAAGTCTGATGAAAACGTCTAAAAAGGTAGAAATTCAAATACAACTTCCTATAACTAAAAAAGTATATAACTGTCGAGATTCTTTTTCTACAGTTCTCCAAAAACACATGAACAAACGCGTAAAGCTCAAATCAGTTGCCTCACCATCCAGAGTACATCTAAGAAACTGGAAATGATCCACTCAAATATAGGGAAAAAATGAAGAACTTCAAAGCTTGCTTTTAATTTCCTTTGCAGCAATAGAATTGGCAGACTAGACTTCCATATGATTCATAAATAAGATACAATCATATAACAAAATCAACAAACATACTACAACTCTAATGAAAGCAAGGAAAACTCTAGCATGGCACTAAAACTCAATTATCACTTCAAACACATAGATCAACGTAGGGGGCCGACATTTTTCATAAACAGGCATAGTCAGCCTATTAAGAGTAGCAACTACTCTTATCTACGATTCATAATTGGTTATCTATGGCAAGCATTCTGCTCATCTCTTACCCCGGCATTTTTGTACAATAAATCCAACCACATACAATCTCACCACACCGCGCAATATGATACAAGTACAACACATTAAGAAAAGCTACCGCGATTAAATATAATAAATCTCGGAGCAGTGTGCCGTAAAACACTGCATTGCACTTGAAATTGAAACCCTAAATAAAAACCAAACCTGCAGAGAGCTTTCATTTCGTCTTTCCATCCACAGTCTATTAATCTTTCCCTTAAAAGCTCCATCAATCTCTCCTTTTCCCCACTCTCAATTAACTGCCAAACCAAACCAAACAAAATCAATAAACTGACACTAATCAAAAAAATCAATAAGAAATTATAAACACCTTAATACTGATAATTTCTTGAAGCGTAGGCTCTTTCCCTCCATCTTCTGCTACATCTGGTGTCGGAGGCCTATTCACCGAGTTTCTCCTTAATTCAAAATTAAACAAACAAAATTAAACACCCAATTTGACCTTAATTATCTTTAATTAAATTAATTTTTGAAGATTATAATAAATGAATAAAATCACCAACATTGCTCAGCAGCTATTTATTGCTGAAAAACCCCAGAATTCCGATTCACACAGTTTCTGCTCTAATCTAACATTTATGCGACTTCTTTTGTTCTTATAATCGTAGAGTTTAAACCTATACGACGCCGTTTTATAACTAGATAGTAAAACACGTGGCTGTATGCAAGTGGTTGATTAGTCCACGTCAGATCAGACGTGAATGTCAACGTAAAACGAAATGGCGCCAATCGGTTACCACGAGTACGGCTGTGGTCACAAAATTACACACGCAAAGCAAAAAAAATCCCTTGTTTAAAAAAATTAAACAAATTTACCCTTATCAATTGCTGAATTACTAATCAGAATTACACTGCTGTGTCTGCTTTTGATTCAATGGCCTCTGTGCCTGTCTCTTCTTCTTCTATATGCTTATCTCAAAGAAAGCAATATTCTAACAGCTATGGAGTATCGGAACATAATTTAAGGTCTGGTTCGGATAGTTTCAGATTTAGGTCTTCTTTGAAGAAGAATCGTGTAGTTAGGTTTTGTATATGTAGAGCAGCTTCTTCTTCTTCTTCTGCCACTACTGGTGCTGCTGCTGTTGTGTTTGGTGATCTTGATGCTGATGATTTTCGACATCCGCTTGATAAACAGGTAATTCTTCTGCTTCTCTAATTTTTAAATTCTTGAATTTGATTTTTTTAATCAGTTGATTTTGTATTTGACAGAATACGCTGCTGTTAAGAGCAATTCCGGGGCTAAATGAGATAGGGAAGGCTATTTTAGGTATTCATTTCAGTGTTCTTTTTTTGTTCAGAGTTTTCTGTAGTGAAAAGTTGCCTGAATGAATGAATCACTTGCAGGAACTATGACGGAGCAAGTCATGCTGCTCGAGAATATCGGAACTTCAGTTCTTGTTTCTAAAAATCAGGTTTGCTGCTCTTTCAACAACACAGTGGTTAGTTAGTTAATAGTCCTGGTACTGTTTATTTTTGTTGAGTTGAAGTCCTTACATGGACGGAAGTTAACTTGATTGTTGAAAATGAACATGTAATGCGCCTGAATAGATATAGAAAGCTACATAAGCAACATAGAGAGTTAGGTTAGGTTGGTTTGGTTTGGTTATTTGCTTGAGAATCGAAATGTTGCTGCTACTCTCATTTGAAGTGAGTCGGTCGAAGACTTAGTCTCTCAATTAAAGGGCTCTCCTTGCGCTCGTGTTTCCATTTGAGAGTCCTCACTCTTAGTTATTTTCTTTTTATTACTTTTGTCATTCTCTTAATTCATGGCACACATGACATATAAATACCTTTGCTTCTTAACTAAATTAATTAACATCATATAATCAATTAATTCACTGCTCCAATGCTCCTACGGAGCCATATCCAGTCTGGTTTATACGCTTTGGCTTAGCAACACCCTGGGCATGATCAATATGTGCATGGAGGAATACTGCCAACTCTCACTGAGAGACCTCCGTCATCTAAGGAGTGGCAATGAAAATGAGAGATTAGCTTGTTGTTCAGCTATATACCGAACTTCATCGGACTGTGGTTTTTTTCCAAGTTGTAAACCATGGCTTAAGCAGTGAGGTACTTAAGAAGGGGAATTGAAGGGAAATTGTTTCAAACTCCTTTTCCAAGGAAGGCTACCAATGGCCTTCTACATAATTCACATTTCTCTCTAAAATTTCACAACAGCCCTGCTTTGGTCATTGGGTTGGGGAGGATGACATATAATGCTAATAATAAAAAAACAGCCAATAATGGCCTTCCAGCCATTCTAGGCTAAGGAGTTTGTAAAATGAAAAAGACGAATGAAGAGTAGGACATAAGATTTTTGAAAATTGTGTATTAAGGTTTGATAATATCAGAGAGAATAAAGGAGACATATTACATTTTGTGAAGCTGGCGAGGAGTTAGTAGCATTGAAGAATAAGAAGCAGCTTGCTGCTACTGAACCTCCATCAAATGAATAATCCGCTACACTCCATATCCTGTATAGAATCCACTATCAAATTCTATGTCTATTGCTTATGCGGCTTTTTACATCTATTTAAGTGGATTACGTGTTCATTTTTAACAGTTCAGTTACCTCCGTCTATTTCAGGATCGTTACTCAACAAAAATAAATAGTATAAGGACTATTAACTAACCAAATGAGGTAGAGGGACGTTTTAAAACAAAAAATGATAGTACAGGGACCTCATAGTGGGTTTAGCCCATGAGGTTCTTTCATGATTACATGCATGATTTTCCTTTTGATGAATGGAAATACTTGCTCATACCTTTTGGTTTCTTATCACGAGCTCAATTTTCTGGAAGATTTTATGCTCGGCCCTTTTTGATGGTGTTATATTCTTCTACCAGCTCTCTGAACTTCACCAATTGATGACCGAGGCTGCAGCAATACTGAATCTTGAGGCTCCTGATCTCTATGTGCGCCAAAGTCCTGTACCAAATGCATATACTTTGGCTATAAGTGGTAAAAAGCCTTTTGTGGTCATCCATACAAGTCTAGTGGAGCTTTTGACACGAAAGGAATTGCAGGTCTTACTAGTTTCTTCATCACAAATATGCTCTAATCATCAACTACCGTTGTTTTTTTTTTTTTTGTCATTTTGTCCACTTCATTCAATTTAGTAAATTATGGGTCACTGTTTTTGTTCACAGATAGACAATACAATCGATTGGTTTAATTTTAAATTTCTCCTATTATTTTTCCTAGATAAAACTATTTATCAGTATTTCCGTTCCTTAAAGAAATTAGTCACGTTGATTTAGTACTCTATGCAAACAAGTCAGCTAATTATGTAAATTTTATTTTTTTGTATTGTTGCTATCTGATGTAGGGATGACGAGAACTATTAACTTCTATGTACTGAATTTAATGCAGGCTGTTTTAGCTCATGAGCTAGGTCATTTGAAATGTGATCATGGTGTATGGCTTACTTTTGCCAATATTCTTACCCTTGGAGCCTATACAGTACCTGGTAGGTAACTTTCCTTTTCCAATTTCTTCATGCAATAATTTGCCTTCATTTTTAGTTTACATCAATCTGATTAGCATCATGTCATGTATACTGAGAAAGTATACTAGGAACTGAAGCTCGTAACTTTAAGGTCAGTGGTTTGGGACTCTTGCATATAGAGATCTATAAGATTTTTGTCCTCCGTTCATAGACTTTTAAAAAAGGCCTAATAGCAAAATAAATCCAAACCTCAAAAACTTTTAATTTTTGTTATAATAGCCTAATTTTAACATTTTGTTGCAATTTTAGCCGAAAAAATTCCAATCAATTTAATTGTTCCAATATATACTTGAATTTATAAATTAACTCTGTAATTAGCAAAACTCATTTTTCAGAATTTCAAAATTTAATTTCTAATATTAAAAAAATAAAAAATAACGTTAAAAGCTAATTATAAATTCTCTAACTTTTTTGATGATTGAAGTAAAAAAAATGAATTTGAAGTTAAAAATGACCGTAAAAGTCAAACGAAACTAACAAGTATTGTATTGAGGTGAAACATTGGGGGGAAAAAAAAAGCTAAAATTGCAACGAAATGTTGAAATTAGGCTATAATTACAAAAATTAAAAGCTTTAGATTTAATTTATCATTAGGCCTTTAAAGATTGCCTCATCTTTTATTCAAAAGGCAATAAGCTGAGTTTGCAGTGATTGAATATCAGCTGTCTTTCTCTTTATGATAAATTTGCTCAATCTTATATTACATGAAAAATGAAAATTGTGGGTTTCAGTTACAACTTGTGGAACTAACTTGGTGATTTGGCTTTTAAATTAAAAAAATTCAGAATGTTCTTTTGCTCTTTGTTTGATAATTGTAATTTCTTCACCATTACACATGGCATTGAAGTCAGTACTGCTTTTCTTGTATTTTTCAACCGTTTGAGAGCAGCAAATTGGTTAAGTATCTCAGATGTCGGTGTAACACGGTTAGCAGCCAAGTATTTGAGACTCACTTCATATAAAACAGACCACATATATATATATTAAGATAGTCCTTATATGTATATTTGGCGATGAAAATTATTTACAGCTTATTTACTGCTTATCTTTTTCATAGGCATTGGTAGACTGATAGCCCAGAGTTTGGAAGAACAATTATTACGCTGGCTTCGATCAGCCGAGCTGACTTGTGATCGTGCAGCCCTTCTTGTAGCCCAAGACCCTAAGGTTTGCGAATTAAAATCTTAAAATCAGAATATGTATTTGGTGTTCAAATACTGTTTGATTTATTCTATTATCTCATTATTCTAATGCTCCTACAAGAGGTGGTCATCTCCGTTTTGATGAAATTAGCTGGAGGAAGCCCATCCATAGCTGATCAATTGAATGTGGATGCATTTTTGGAACAAGCTCGTTCTTATGATAAAGCTTCTTCTAGTCCAATTGGGTGGTACATAAGGTGAGAATATCACGAATATACAAGAGAGTACATATCTGTTTTTCCCCCTCTTTTCTAATTGAGTTATCTAAATCATTGGTGCTGCTCAGAAATGCTCAAACACAGCAACTTTCGCATCCTCTGCCTGTTCTACGCGCCCGTGAAATTGATGAATGGTCCAGAAGTAAAGAATACAGAACTCTTCTGCAACGTGGAATACAGAAGAATGTTGTACAAAATATATAGCACAGCGCACCATACAGTCAAATCTTGATAAATTGAGCAGGTAATTTATATGTTTTGTATGGTACAATTGAATGGATATGACTGGAAAATCTGGTGAACTGTAGCTACAAACGGGAAAGTAACCTCTATCCATGTAATTTGGCCTATCTATCTTGTAGCAGAATCTTCATTCTGCTAATAATTTTAATTTTCTTTTGAATTCCTGTTCAGGTTTCCTCTTTATTATGCTTAAGATGGAGGAGCAAGAGTTGATCATTTGCAATTAGATTTATGACAAAACACCTTTGGTTTATCTTGTTACTTAATTTGACAACAGAATTATACGTCAGAATGCACATGCATCAATCTTGTATATGTATAATAGAAAGGTCTGAAAAACGATCACATTTTATATCGTTGTACAATGGTTCTTGCCATAACAATTGTCATCAGAATGTATAGAAACCGATTTATACAATTGTAGAGTCGGAACATAGTTGCTGAATATATGTTTATTTTCGAATCATTCTGTCTTGGAAACTGCATTTGATATGTTTTAAATATTTCAGTTAACATCTTTAAAACCATTCTCAAATTGCTCCTTCCGGAAGAGGGTATGTGATTGGTTTTACAAGAGGCCTGTCTTATCACTGGAAAGATAAACCATAATCTGCCCTTATTTTACGCAAAATAATAAGTTGGTACTTATCATTTCCGGTAAAGACATTTTCAATAAAAGGCTGAAATTGAAATTACAAAACTGGTAAAATCATTACTCGTTTATCATAGAATGACTACCAGGAATAGCAGAGGACTACACTGCTAATTTCATCCCATGAGAAGCACACAAACTACATTGTTAATCACCGGATCGCAAAATACAACATCCTTTGTCCGGATGGTAGTATTGCTGACAAACTGGTAGAAGCTGCTATTGAATATGCCTTGAAAACCATAGAGAGATTCTTGGTTGAACCAGTCCCATTACATTGCAGGCCATGTTTGGTTCATGGAATAAGTGCGGAATGGAATAACAATTCTATATAAAATGACTATTCTTTGCCTTGGTTCATGGAATAGTTATTTTATGAAATTATTATTCCATGATTTTGTGAAATAAACACTCCTCAAAAAGTAAAAAATAGCTTCATTTCTTATGGAATAAATATTCCATTTCATGAACCAAATATAGCCGCAGAGTTAGTCCTGCCTGTGCTCCTACTACAAAGTTCCCCTCACACGAATCATTGGCATCTCCACTCCAAATTATAAGACAAACCCTCTTTGTCTGTTCTTGTACTTTCCAGTACCTTGGGAGTTGTATGTTTTTCTCATATACATGTAGTTCCCAGTTAGCACTAAATTGTGCGGTGCACAAGCAATATGTAACAAAGACTAGAAAATTTATACAGCAGAAAAGTACATAAACTTGATTACCATGCATGCAGCTTCGTTCACTTTATTTGTACTGAAACTAAGGTCAAATATCATATGCAAAAATGTCTTCAAATACATAGGAACTACGAAAGTAATTATATACTTCCACTAATCAAGCAAATAAGCTATATTAAAAATTAGGATGAAATGACAGCATATTCTAAATCAAAAGAAGGAAAAATTACAGACAAGAGAGAACCTGAATAGGAGTGCACCGGTGAATGAAAACAAGAAGCTGTACAAAGTCGCCGATGTGAGCAGATGCTTTTGCAAGAGCGATTAAAACTCTGTACCATGCTATTGCTGATATCATCTTCTTCAGAATTTTTAAAATATCGAGACAGATAAATAATAATCTTAAGAAATGATATTTGAAGATGCTCTAAGTGAACAATTATCATTTGATTGCCATAGATATATTCAATGAGCATTAGTACATAAAAGTCATGAAATTCAACAAGTCATAAAACATAAACCCAAATACTTAAAATCAGAAATTGTATTCTTTAGAAAATACTTCCATTTCAAGTAGTGTATAAACATGAAAGATGAAAACCAAATAGTCTATACTTGTCCTTGAAAGGAAGCAAATGGCTCTTTATCATTCTTCCAAGCCAGAAATCATTTATTTACTCAACCCAGATGGTCCAACCAACATATCGCAATTCTCCAAGTAGACAAGTAACGAGACTGATAAACCAGCATCCCAAAATTAAAACTTATTGGGATGCACGCATCAGTTCCCATCACATTACAGCCACAGGAGAAAAACAGAGCATCTCTGCTGGAGTTTTTGATTCCATGGAAACTGGCCTACAAAAACAAGGGCCATTTCCATTCAAGCTTCATATCTAAACCTTCAACCACAGGTTCCAGCAGCACATGCGCAAAACAGACTTGAAAATATAGGTCATTTCTTATGCGCAGATTTTCTCTATCTAACTATTTCAACTATACACTACCCTTCTTATCTACAGCAGATCTCGCAAAACTTGGATCTGCCAAGTTCCATATGTAAGCTCATACATCACACTTTAGCTAAAATATGAGCTCACATATAGCCTCACCGCAATATCAATCGGCCCATCATCCCCACCAACTGCATGAAGCGCTACAGGAATTGTTGATAGAAGACCAACAGTAACAGGGAAAACTACAGGATCGATATTGGCATCAGAAATAGGATATACATTCTCGGACTCCTTAGCACTCTCTCTGACCACATCAGATTCCACATTCAGACTGCATGGACTTACTACCAATGCAAACGCACTGAGTTCCTTATAAAAACCAGAACCAGATCTTCTAACTGCACGTGTGTATGAACATAAATTTAACACCAATGTTGATGTAGCCTCAAGCCATTCCACGACCAAGCCTTCAACTTCCTCATAATAAATCCGTCGTTCAATCTGAAGACACCGCATCCATCAGTTAGAGAGAAAATAATTAAGCAACCTGATATGGCACAATAATAGGTCATTTACTTACAGCTAATTTTTGGATATAAACGGACATAAACCTTGGCCCAAGAGCCATAACTCTGGCATCCGACAATAAAACCTGCAAAAGAAAAGATAAAACCTGAAGTTCTGACACCATATACAGAAAAATGCAACAAGTACCAGTTTTATCCTAGCAACTGCTAATCCAAATGGGCCTTAGACTATTCAAATATCCCATTACCTGCAGCTGCATACCATACATGCAGCAAAACCAATTAAAATGCACATAAGTATGACACTGAGACCAGGAATATACCTCTTTCTTCTTAAGCACAATCCACATGTACAGTTTATCACAGCCATCCTTGACATGCCTACTGGCCAGCTTTCTCTCATTACAGTAAGCAGCAACATCTGCAAGTGATTCTGTGCACGGTATTTTAAACTTGGATGCTGCAACTGATAATGCTTCCCGGCCTTCAATGGAATCTGCAGCATCTTTATCAAAATTAATACCAGTGAAACACCTTCTAACTTTCTCTCCCGCTCTCATATTTGGCAAGATGATTCTGCTGCTCATATACAACTCCTCTGCTTCTATGACTGCAGCCAATGTCCGATGTACAACGATATCAGGATATCGACGCAAAGGAGAAGTGAAATGCGTGTAAAGAGGAACATTAAGGGCATAATGGCCCCATTCACTCATTTTATCTTTCATGACACCACTGCAAAAGTAAGTTGCCAATTGCATTGGTCTTGAAGCATAGGACATCAGAATATCAGACAACACAGAATCATCCTTAAGCTTTCCTCTGATGCTCTCCAATGACAAATGAAGGTTACCAGAAGAAGAAGTGTCCAAATCCAAACCATGCTTGCAACAAAAAGCTTCAAATTCTCTTAGTTTTCGCATAATAGGTTCAGGATGCCTCCGCAGTAGTGCACTATCGGGGAAAGCTCTAGATATAACTTCTGCAGTTGTCCTATTTGCCAAAAGCATAAATTCTTCAACAAGAAAGTTGGATTTCTTCTGCTCACAAAGTATAGTATCATACGGGATTCCATCTTCATCAAATAAAAAACTAATTTTGGAACTCTCAAGCTGTAGGGCCCCATCATTAAACCTCTTCTCCCTTATAGTCTTTGAAATTTCATAGAGACACTTGACAGAACTTAAAACATCTGGCCACTTGAATGAGCCATGCAACTGTGGCAGGCCCTCTCCACATGTATTAAGTGCATCCTCAGTAGTAACCCCATCGACGATGTCCTGGGCATGTTGATAAGAAAGCTTGCAGCAAGAGTGTATCACAGTGCGGCCCATCCAACGATCTATGACATCTCCAGAACTATTCAACTCCCACAAAATAGAAAATGCAAGTCTATCTACGCCAGGATTGAGCGAGCCTAAATTCTCAGAAAGAAGTGGAGGCAACATGGGTAATTTCTTTCGCGTCATGTAGACAGTTGCTGATCGAAACTGAGCTTCTTTATCAAGGACTGTATCAGGCAAAACAAAATACGATACATCAGCAATGTGAACACCAACTCTGAGAGTGCCATTGGGCAGCCTTTCAAACGATAGAGCATCATCTAAATCGGTTGCAGTGGAAGGATCGATGGTAAATATGCATAAACTTCTAAGATCTTTTCGTTGTTTGATTTCCTCTGGTGGCACCTCCCAAGGATCACACGGTATGCAAGACAAAGATTCAGGTGAAAAATCAGAACAACAAATTGCATTTTCATATAAAATTGCGCTTATTCTTGGCTCCATTTCACTACCCCGCCCAAGAATATGAGAGATATGTGCTTTTGGAAAAGGACTATCTTCATCCCAAATATCTATCTGTGCAGCCACCAGCTCCATCTCAACTGTTTCATCTCCTTTCTCCAATCTTTTCTTTATGGAATTAGGCAAGCTACTGATAAGGACCATCATCTTTGGAAATTTTGGATCAGTGGGTGTAAGTTGGATGTACTCATAATCAGAGATCAATGAAATTTTTTTGTTCTTCTTTGCATCTATTTTACAACACTCCCTGTAGTAAAACCACTGCTTAATATTTAAAAAACCAACAATGGAATTACGACGAGGAGATCTTTCAAGGATGGCCACCACCCTACCGGTTGGTCGTTTCGAGGGGTGTGAATTAACAATGGTGCATAGCCTGTCCAGGCCATCAACAGCTTCATTTTTCTCCATAGGACAAAAATGTGGGGAACCTGAAGTAGATGGGTGATGATTCCCATTTACAAAATTATAACCCACTTGACCGAATAGATCCTGGTGAACAGCTTCAATATCACAAGAACTATACTCATAATGAATTGCCTTCTGAGCAGAGGAACTTCCAGAGTCACTATATTCATTGCCAATTTCCACTTTATTTTTATCTTTGCAGCTTCCACTAGCTATTTCACTGGATTCTGCTGCTGGATTGCAAAGTGACCTATTGTCTGATAGACCATTTGACCCTTTCATCTTATTCCAGGCTACCAATGGATCAACCTTGATAACCACTATGTCCCCTTCCACCTATAGGTGGAAAATTATGATTTCAAACCATTAGAAAAATGCATCCCATTCAAAGTGAATGTAGTGTCACTATAAAGCTTCAACATGAATATTTATTGCTACTATGGAGTATAGACTAATCAAGAATCTTATTAGAATGCAAAGACATGACACTGTCTAACTACTCAAGAAGAAATTGATCTAAAAACTAAGAGCAAATGTGGAAAATTAAAAATCCTCAAACTCCAGACTTACAGCTCTGTTTTGTGCAGCAAGTCCACTAATGAGTACATCTGTGGATACACCCTCAATTTTACAGTATGCCTGCAACAAACAGTATGTGCAAACTAATGAGCAACAACTACTGACTAAGAGCTTAAAATAAAGAAGAGAAGAAAAAACATTACTGAATTAATAAAGAAAATACCTCAGTTCTATTGTGAGCATTTACACGGAAAACTGTTTTAAACACATCCCCTTTCTGCCAAAATATCAAAGAGAGCAAGTAAAAAAAAATGAGATACCAAACGTAATTAAAAACCTGGCAGAAAAGAATTGTAATCAAATTCAATCAGCAAACAAACCTTTATCGCGTCGTTAACAGAATCAATGGACCAGTGAGGAGCAAAACATTTAGCTCGAAAATTAGTATTACCATCAAGCTGGATAAATTGACTACCCAATATTGGTTCATGACAAGAGTTTGAGAATGCCTTTCCATCAATAAACTCAGATGGTAAAAGGGGTTGTTCAACGTGGCCATTTATATGCATAGTTGGCAGGGAACTGAAAGCATCAAAATCCGGCTGCCCAGATGAAACATAACCGATAGACGAAGTATAATTCTTTGTTTTATTGGCTCCATTTCCACTTGATTGTGACAACTCTCCTCCATTCACTAAAAATAGTCAATTAAACAGAGAAGCACAAAATAGTCAGTTTTATAAGATCAGAGTATTAACAAAATGAAACTGTTAATACTTAAGATACTCAAAGGAAATACAAACTATAATAACAGAAACCAAAGACTAAAAGACAAAAATAACATTACAAAAAAAGAAAAAAAAGACAGAAAAATTCCAAACATATGAATCCATTAATTCAGAAACAAACAGCTTGCTTAGGATTTCAATGATTATCATGAAAAAGTAATTAAAACAAACAAATCAGTAAATAAGAGTAGAACGTAATACCTAAATTAGGAGAGTTCTGCTTCGATCGGCGGTTAGATCGCCGCTTATTTTTCTTCTTCTCCTTATCTTTATCACCACCGCCACCACTGCCGATAACCACATCATCAACTACCACAGTCGACGTTTGCTCACTCATCATTCCAATACTATTCTTACTAAATCAGAAATTGCGGATTAGAATAGCGACGGTAACTTCCCGAATTTCGAAAAAATATATCCGATGAAGTTAACGGAAGCCGGAAGAAACAGGAAAAGGTTAAATAAAATTAGGGTTTTATAGAGCAAGAAGAAGAAGAAGAAGAAGAAGAAAATAAAATTAAAATTGAAATTGGTAAAGATTTAGAAAGGGACGTTATGATTGGTCGGCGAAGACAAGAGGGCGCCGACTATCTATTCCTTTGTCTGCTTCTTACTCTTTTTCTCTCGCTTTCTTTTGCTTTTCTTTTCTTTTTTCTCTTTATTTAAGGACGGATTATGCAAATATGTTGTCAACTTTCATACATTTATTATTTTACGGGTTAATTGTAAATTGATACACGAACTTTATCCTAATTTACAATTACAACACGAACCTTGAAACTTGGCAATTTAATACACCAACTTTCATTTTTTTTGACAAATTAGAACACCGACCAATCATACAACAACACGTGGCTTTATATGACAATGTCCACGTTAATATTTTTCCAGTTCGGTGTATCAATTCGCCAAAAAATGAAAATCGGTGTACCAATTTGTCAAGTTTTAAAGTTTGTGTTGTAATTGCAAATTAGGATAAAATTTGTGTATTAATTTGCAATTAATCCTTATTTTACTTTCTCATATTATTTTATTTAAAATTTATTATGATAAAAATATAAATTGAAATAATATAAATTATATATTAAATTTTTTTCTCGATTTAGATAATTGGCTACAATTAAAAATAATAATTGAAAAACTAAAATTTAAAAAATATGAACATAAACGAGAAAAATCGAAAGAATGACATTTATCCAACAAAATAAGGTAACTAAATTTTAGTTAATTAAATCAAAAATATCAAAAAATTAATATAAAAATTAAAATTGTATTTAAATAAACACGCACATTAATAATATAATATAAATAATAAAAAATATGCAGATTGTATTTATTTTTATTACTTAATTAAATATGTAATTTTACTATAAGTCATATACAAAAAATATAAAATTATAATTGATACGAATCCGACCTATCGGTCTATACCAGACCAGTGCTTTTGAAACCTAACAAGTATGAAAGATCAATTTAAGATCAGACAAACAACTGAATCACTTAAGATTCATCCGTAGAAACATCTCTCGAGTACTATGACTTTACTCAATACCTATGGTCCAAAAGGGCATCATGCTTCAAATGATACAGATCAAGCCTTTTCAGCTCCACCGATTCCATAACATCAATTATAGTTTGGGTATAGACTCAATGCCCTTCCATTATGTGCAAAATGATGAACCACATACCAATTACCATATCTCTATCCAGTGGATACGACATTCCTTGAAGCATGGAGATAGTTCTAAAAATCATGTTGACTTGAATCGCTTTCGAGTGTAACAAACAATTAAGGAGCCACAAATTCTAATTATTAACCTTATAAATTTCTTTCTTCCCACACGCCAAAACACAATACCGTTTATAGCACACTAGAATAGACAAATCCTTAATCATACCCGTTTTAACTTGGCTTTTCACATACTTTACTTGTCCCATGAGCTCCCTCCAAATTGCGTTAAAATCATAATCCGTGGGCAATTTCCTCAATCTGGAATTCCTCATCCCGAAAAGAGACCAATTCGGTGCCACTGAAGAATTTTTCAATATCCTTCACGGTAACACCGCAAAATCCGCATCTCCCACCTCTCGCGTTGTAATAAAAAATTCACAAATTAAAGACTTATACGCTGCATGCGAAATTTGATTCAACCTAAATAACTCCCAAGTTCTCAAATGCCTTTCAACATCAACCAAAAGATTAGGACTATCTTAATTTTCTCTATGTAATCCTTTGACTTCAATAAAACTCCTTATCCTCAATTAATTCAAACCATTCAAAATGAGCCTCAACAATAATTGAAAAGACAGTATTTATTCAATTAGCAATGTTCGGCCGTCGAATAACGATAGAAGCCGCCACATTTTCCGCTCTCCTTATGGATAGCTTGGGTATTATAGTATTTTTCCTAGTACACTTCCCCCCGTTGAGACAAGGCCAAACCATCCTCTTCATCCTCTTGAGTATGGATTTTTCTCGTATATGTATTTTTTGATTATGAGAGCTATTATTGAATCTTGAGAGAGAAAATGGGTTTTATGGATTTTGATTGATTTTGGTGAAACTAGAAGTAATAAGTGTTGAATATTGTGAGAAAGTGAAGATTTTATGTTGGGCGAGTGAGTTTGGAAGGATTTTTTGCAAGAAATATGAAAGGAATGTAGTGGGGAATTTATCAGAAATTTGGTTATGTGTAGATAAAAAAGCGATTTGTGTTTTGGGGAAGAAGGTGGAGATGATGAAGTGTAAGATCCATTTTTTTAAATAAACAGTATGATACGATCGCACCACCATGCTCCAACTCTCCCTGGAGTACTTGCACCGTATCTGGTACACTAGCTGTTAGTGCTCCCATACTTTTGAAATAACCGGAGCGGTCAATCCATAGGTGGTGCGAATGCAACGGGACTTTTGTGTCTCAAAAATCCGCTTTAAACCGCTAAAAACTACACAACACAAACACTAAACACCCGGATTAACCCGCTCAATTAAAATTAACAAAAATAAACGTAAAATTCACCAAATTAAATAAGACCTAAACTAAAATTCAAACGCAAGAAAAATAAAGAAAATTCCTAATTTATGGTCGCTAGCTCGACCTTAACCTGAGTTTAAAGGAATTTAAGGAGAGAAATTTTCTCTTGAAACTCATCGGTCAGCGAACCAAAGTAGAGATTATAAGTTGCCCATTCACTTTGAAGCTTTCCCCCTTTGAATCCTCAAGCTCAACTACCACATGCTCGAAACATTTCGGATTCTACATGGCACACTCCACCGAGACTTAAATTCTCCTAAAAATAACCTCAATCTTGAGTTGAAAAGAAAAACTCAACTCCCTATTGTGAAGCTTTCAAAGGTAATATGAGCATCGTGTCATCTCTTCGTCTTTTTCTTGTAGAGTTTGGCATTCTCGTATGCCGTTAACTGGAATTCATCAAGTTTATTGAGTTGTAGAAGTCTCTTCTCACCCACCTACTTTGTTTTATCAAAATGAAGCTCCTTAGGAGCCCAATAAGCTTTGTGCCATCAAAACAATCATGCGTGTCGCACAGACTATGTGTTCGCACAACTGAGCTGTGCGTCCGCTGGGCTTTGGCTATGCGTCTCGCACACCCATAGGCACTCCACGGGGCTATCCGACCTGCTCCGCCTCGATTTTTCCACTCCGACCACTAAACGACAATCAAAACAATCTAATCTTGTAATTTAATCGTCGAATCGATACGAATTTGATTGATTCGATACAACTACTACTACTTTTTTTAGGAACGGTAGGACTTTTAATTAAAAGCAAGCTGATGATCAGCCATTACACATTACATAATATTGGCAGGAACAAGCTCTCCTCCCATCTTAGACAATCCTGAGGTTATACAAAATCCAAATTATAAACTTAATTATAATCCAAATTAAATTCACGATTGTTACTTCGTATACATGTAGATTATTAAAAAAATTAAAGTGGAATTGAGAAATCGGATCGAAACGCGAAACTCTAATTTTTCCGCCTCAAAGTTCGCAACAGAAGAAATAAGAGAGGAAGAAATGAAACAAATGGTCTATGTACCCATTTTGATTTTATATTCCTCTTATATACTTAAATGGCCAAGTGCTATTTATTAGTAGCTCAAACTTATACTTTAACCCAATTTTTTAATTAGCCGTCCATAGTTTAAACAGGAACTAATTTTAAAATTTACAGTATTTTATACAAAAATCCAATAAAATATAAAATAAATAAAAATATAATTTTATTGACACGGACTTATATTTTATTTTCTAAATTATTTTAACAATATATTGGGTCTCGATTAGTCCTACTTGATAAAATAAACTACGTCTGTATTTCATGAAATTTATATGATAGCTTTCTAAAATTATTTCGTAAATATTAACATTAAAAATATTTGCCCGAGACTTAATAATTATTGTATATTATTTTATAATCTTTTCTTAGTCCCATTCAAATCCGATTATTGAAATTTAAATTTTCAAATTCTATAATTACTATTCACATTTAGGAACATTTATAACTTAAATTTATGCTTAAATTCAATTTACGTACTTCTCGACTAGAATAATTTTATTATCGAAGAGTCAATGTTTGATCAATAGTCTAGCTCCAATATATATTCTATTAACAAAAGAATTTTTATAGAAATATAAATATTGAAACTTTACATATATAATAATAATGTTAAAATTATAATATATAAAAAATTATAAAATTAATTTGGAGTTGATTTATTTTATATGGTTGGATTACGCTCTATTTAAAAGTTGGATTAGAGATATTTAAAGTTGTATTGCACAAGAAAATAAGTTTTTGAAAAAAATATTTACGAAATATTTTCTTTTGTATGATGCAATTTTTTTTAATTCAACTTGAAGATTTAATATCGATTCTTTTTTTATTAATATCTATTCTTACCTATGAAAATTTATTTAAAAGATGAAATTTATTGTTTTAGGATATACAAAGACATTGTTTTTGTCAACATCATTTTATGATTTCAATTCTACATTTCAGCATTTTTTATTTTCAAACACAGAAAAAGACTCCCATTCCATTTCTTTCTTTCTTAAGCGGTAGGTAAAAAGGTTAAATTCAATTATGATAATAGAAAAGGTTAAATTCAATTATGATAAAGAAAAGGTTAAATCCAATAACTTGATGAAATCAAAATGTGAGTTTTAATCCAATCATCAAACAACCTTTAGTTATCCTCTAATGCCTTCGGTCCACTTTTAATTAATTAAAACTTTAATCTAGTTCTCGTTCCAAGCTTATGAATTTAAAAATATAACTTGAACATTATGTAATTCAAGTGGTGAAAGGTATGCGTTTTTTTTTTTCTTGTTTGTAATTCAAAGTTTAATAGACTTTGAACAAAATCACAACCGACCATAATAATCAAATTAGTTTACTATTTAAATATTGTTTCTTTATCAAATATAAAATTACACTAGATTAGATGTTAGCGGAAATTAGCAAAAATTAATTATTACTATCAATTTTAATTTATTTAAAGCAGACTATATCAAGCTGGAGAGAGTCGGGGTTGAACCCAGACCTCACACGCACACAGAGTCTTGCGCCCTTATCAACTAGGCTAAGTGCTCAAGTGCAAATATTATTATTATCTCAAATTGAATGATTTTGTAAAGATTCTTAGGTAGATTTAGCCTATCACGTCATCCGTACACTAACTTATCACATTATGACACGTTATTAAAATAGTGGCATCATTATAATTTTGTTTATTATTTTTTTGCACTTTTAAATAGTAATATTATGATATTTCAATGGTATATCATAATATGATAGGTTTAATTTACAGATAACGTGGTGGACTAAATCTACCTAAGAATGTTTCATGATTTTTAAATTTGAAGTAATAAAATATTGACTAAATAATTTGCATTACGAAGATAAAAAAAGTTATAGCCTCCACACTAGTAATTGAATAAATTGAATCTAGCGAACTGATTTCACTAAATTATTGTGACCGGTCCAAATTAAAAACAAAAAAGAATTAAAAACTTTAATGCAACTGAATTTTATCGATTTAACTGGAAAAGTTGAATTTTAGTAATAATTTAAGGGATTATACATTTTAAAGTCCTTTAACTTTATATTTTTAGTTTATCTGATTCTTAAACTTCAATTTGATCTCTTAACTTTACGTATATAGTTTATATCCCTAAACTTCTATTTTATCTTATTTAGTTCCTGAACTTTATATTTTTAATTTATCTGATTCCTAAACTTTCATCCGTTTGAGGACTTGAGAAAACAAGTAAAGCAATTTTTTCAATTTTTTATATGCTTTTTGATTAATTTTAAATAAAGATGTTATTTTTGGATTTAGAGCGTATTTAAAAAAAATGATTTTTTTTATAGTTTTGTAATTTTTTATTTTATAGATTGCGCCCTTCAACACACAACAATTTTTTTTTAGGAATAAAAATTATTTTTTATCAAAGAGTTTTGAGATATCACTATATTATTGTTAAAAGGCTTAATCACCAAAAAAACCCTCACCTTTTAACCCCTTTTTCAGTTGCACCCTAACGTTGCAATTTTGTCAGTTTCACCTAATTCGCACCTTTGAGTTTCAATTCCACCCTCAAAATTAAATTGAACTTTTTTCACTAGGAAAAAAATCATAAAAACCTTTATAAAATACTTGTTTGAACTCTTTTCCACATAAAAAGTTAAAAATAGATGATTTATTTTAACTTTTTGTAAATAAAAAAGAAATCAATTTAGTACTTGAGGGTGGAATTGAAAACCAAAAATGCGAATTAGGGTGCAACTGACAAAATTGCAACGTCAGGGTGCATTTGAAAAGAGGCTAAAAAGTGGGGGTTTTTCTGGTGATTAAGCCTTGTTAAAATTTTGTAACTTAACAAAGATTACAAAGCTGTAGCGGCATTTTATATATTTTGACAAAGAAAAAACAAAACTATAATCTAAATTATGGAATTGGTTAATCATATTTTTAGTTGGATTTTTCGGTTTCAGCCGGTGTTTTTTCCCATCCCGCTAGAAAACAGAAGGTAAGATAATTAGTTTACTAAGCGGGCCAATGAGAAATGTCGTTTAACGTTATTATCTAACAATTTTGTCCTAAAAACAGTCCCACTTTGCTCCTTTATTTATATTTCGGTCTACTACCTGATCGCATAAATGCATGCCAAGTGTTTGATTAAATTCCTCATACAAGTTGGTTATTATTTTACTTCACCATTTTTTGGTTTAGTGGGTAATATTTCTTTATTGTTTTGTTGCTGTCTTAGGTCTAGGAGTGATGGCTGAGTGAATATATACATGCGTGAAGAGCCTATGTAATTGGTTTGACAAGAGGCCTGTCTTTATTTTACTTCAAAAGATAAATCGGTACTTATCATTTCTGGTAAACTGAAAAGATTCCTTAAATAAAATGCTGAAATTGAAATTACAAAACTGGTTAAATCGTTACCCGTTTATCATAAAATGACTACCACCAGGAATAGCAGAGGAATCAAAACTGTCCACTTCGCTGCTGATTTTATTCCACGAGAAGCGCGTAAAACTACGTTGTCAATCACCGGACCGCAAAATATACCATCCTTTGTTTGGGTGGTGGTATAGCTGACAAAACTGATAGAAGCTGTAATTGAATCTGCCTTGAAAACCATAGACACATTCTTGGCTGAACCGGTTCCATTACTCTGCAGAGTAAAATTCTGCGCTGCTGGTCCTGCCCGAGCCCCTACTACAAAGTTCCCCTCACATGAATCATTGGCATCTCCAAGACTGAACTCTAAGCTATACGGCGGACCTTCTTTGACTGTTATTGCTGTTTGCACGCCGGATGAAACTCCAGAAACAAATTCGACAGCAGCGTTGCCTTGAGGAACAAAGTAGTTTTCGGAGTTTATATACTTAACTGTTCCTGTGATAGACCATTGTCGTAATGCTGACAGTACAGGACTAGGTGCTGATTCCAGTAGGATTCCTTCAGTAGAATTAGGCATAAACTCTGGGCCAACTTCAAATCCTCCATTCAACAATAGGTTATCTGCATATTAATAGATTAGCAATAGAATTCTGCCAGGAAAAAACTCATTACTGTCAAGCAATGTTGCACGGAAACTTGTCGAAATTTTATGTTTTAGAGTCTCATTTCCGTGTTCGGAAATGAGACTCAAACTCTGAAACTCTATTTTGATAAACTATTCTTGTAAAAAAGATAGTTTGGCCGTTATTATGTTTCGGCGTTTTCTATTTCCGAGCAACATAGTGCAGCCATGAGTTTTGAAACAATGCATAATGATTAAACAGGAACACAGAGAATTGCAGATTGATGCTTACCATTTCCTGGAGCAAGTGTTTCAACGGCTTTGATAAAAAGCTTGTCGATTACCGGCCAACAAGTGGAATTAACATCAGAGTCCGTTTCTTGACTCTGAATGACAAGGTTTACAGATTCTTGCTGTTCCCAACTACCTAAGTAAACACCATAGCTCTCCCATCCTTCCTTTCCGTAACGTTGTTTATACACGAAATCCGCATGGCTATCCGGTGCTGAAACCCCAATGCTACCGTTATTCGAACAATTCTGTCCGCCCGGAGCAAGCGCGAAAGTAAGCAGGTAATGCAAGTAATCACCCGTAGCTATAAAAGTTTGGTTGATCTGGCTATCCTGAACCAGCTGTATGGCATGACCATTTCCCGGCAATGGTACAGTCTTACCGGCAGTGACATACACGACTGTTCCTTCAAATGACCATCCTGGAATCGTGCTGTTTTCGGACAGTAACTGGAACGGGGGAGTTGAATTTTTAGGCACATTCAGTGGCGGAGTTTCAAAATCGGAGTTCTGCAGGAGATCTGAAAATGAAAACTAAGATGAGTATGCTGCTGAATATAAATCATAACAAAAAGAAAGTAAACTGGTTAATGAAGATTGGAATGTAGTATGAGTTATACCTGCTGAAAATGCTGATTGGATGAAGAGAAACAGCAAGAAAATCACTGTCTGATGCATTTTCTAGCTCGAGAAAAATGAAGAAAAAACCGAAAATCTGGGTGTAATGTGTTTTGATGGGTTGACTTGGCTCTATAATAGAGTAGAAATAGTAGCAACTGAGAAGCTTCTTGCAAATTGTTGCAATTTTGACCTGATGGTTCCGGTGATGCTGGATCCGGTCTTGATGTGGCCGGTATGAGTTTTATCTTCAATCTACACAGAAAAGATATGTTAGAAGGATTCGAGCCGGTGTTGGCTCGAACACCCTCCGATGCCTAAGTTAGATAGACTAAATTCATAAGAGTTTTGAGTGAATATAAGTAATTAAGGTGTCTTTTACCTGACCTAGATCCATTAATATATAATAGATAGTCATTATGTTGTAGTATGAGTCTTGTTACTGATTTGAGTTCATCTTCTTGTTGAGATTAGGTAAAATCCATCCTTATCCCTGATTTCATGGGATAAGGGCGTTATCTGGTCTTCTGGTAACATTGCGTACTGAGTCAGTGACTTCGGACATGTGTCTCTGAGTCAGTGACTTCAGACATGTCTCTGAGTCAATGACCAACGCCACTTGTGTGGGTCTTGTGTACTATTCTGGTGGTGTATCCAACAGGTATGATTGTTCTTCTAGCTGTCTCTCTGATTTCATGGGATCACGGCGCTCTATTGACTTGTCTGGAGTCAATTCAGTTTTAGCTGTGTACTGGGTCAGGGACTTACTGAGGCTGGTCTTTGGGACTGAGCCTAACGTCTTTATCAAGTTTCTTGTGTGTTGTTCTGGTTCCATATCCATCATTAGTCCCTCCCGAGAAACATGTCTTCAAGTATTTATGCTTGTTTGTTTAGCTTCCAATTGGGCTTGGTTCTCGACCCACCTGCTTCTAAGAAGCTCGTTCTTGGGCCGAACTGTGATACTAATCTGCTCTGTTAGGCTTTAATTGCTTCTTTAGTTTTTGAATTTTCAAAATTTCGATTTTTGAAATTCCTTATACCTCTGCCAGGTCGCCACGTTTTGCGTAGGTAACCGCTTAACGGTTTTCTAGGTGCTTCCTCTTAAATGCTTTTTTTCTACTTTTTCCTCATTCAATTATTTCATCTTTGTTTCCTCTGATTTCATGATCTCGACTCATCTTGCTTCTTTCATTGCTTTAGGTGTTTTCTTTTATATTTGTGAGTCTGGTTTCTTGGATTTTAACTTCGTTGGGTCAGCGCGTTGCGGCCAAGGTTGCTGCGAATAAAGCGTGGTTGCCTTCTTCACCTCTGAGTCGTTGACTGTACTTGAGACAATCCTTCCTTTTACTGGTGTTACTTATGGGACTGGGTCCAGTGTGTTAGACAAGGAGCTGGGTGACGTGGACCCAGTCGAAGATTCACTTCCTGAAGGAGATGCTATTGGTCCAAAGAAGGGAGCAAACCTTCTAGAGGAAAAGGTGTAGGCCGTATGTAGGACATGTTGCTAGCTTTCTTTTACTTTGTTTTGGTGCTACCTTGTGAGGTAGTACTTCTTTTTTTGTACTTTTCTTTAGGGGGGTCTTTGTGGTAGACTCTCCCTTTTCGGAGAACAATTACGTGCTTTTTATGAATGCGTCTTGCTTTTTCTTTATTCGTAAAGAATCAAACTGTTGACTATGTCATGCGTCTGTGTCATAAGGCTGTGACTAGCTTTTTTTTGGAGGCATCGAAAAGTGATAAAGTTTGAAGATTCTCCTGATGAAGAGAAAATCAATGCATTTGGTGTTGTTAGTCCAAAGGAGGGAGCGACCCTGCCAGAGGAGAACTTCGTCTAGGCCCGTAGCCTTTTTACTTCGTGATTGTGTAGAGGATTCTCCGAGAGAGGAGTAATCATTTGTCCCCGACACTGTTAGTCCAAAGGTGGGAGCGACCCTTCCAGAGGATAGTGTGGTTAGACCGTGTGTTTCGTCTTTCATTTTTAGCTAGCTTTTGAATATTCTTCATGCTGCCTCGTGGGACAACACTTCTCTTGTTCTTTCATTTTGGGGCTCTTACGTTAATTAGAACCGGCCCCTTTATTTCATAACAATTTTCATGTTTCACGGATCCGTTAGTCTACATCCTTCCTCTGATTTTGTTGGCGATGCCATGGAGTCTTCTTGTGGAGATGGCGCAGAGAAGAGTCGCAGTCCTCCCGCCGAAGTCTTTTGAGATAGAATACACTACCCAAAGTAACAAGGTACTTTTACATTCTTTGGGACTATTGACTGCGTCCGCCGTACTTCGAGTAAAATGGTTCTTCTAGTGGTGCTGCCATTCTAGTAGAATAGTCCTTCATGTGGGATGGTTCTTTCAACGAGGTGATCCTTCAAGTGGAAATGTTCTTCTAGTAATATAGTGCTTCGAGTAGGACGATTCTTTCGATGGAGCAATCCTTCGGGTGGATGGTCTTTCTGGTGGAGTTGTCCTTCTATAAATTGTCCTTCAAGTGGGACGGTTCTTTCGATGGAGAAATCCTTCAATGAATCGGGTATTGTGGTACTTTAGTCGTCTGCCTTCGATGTGCTTTGGTTTCGATCTTTGTATGGTGCCTTTAATGGTCCTGCTTGGTTATCTGCCTCCTGTACACTTTGACTCTGAGGAAAGTCTTTTGCTTGAAACTGTCCCAAAACTTGGTTGGGCGAGTTGTGAATTTTTGATTTCTACTTCTATTGTTGCATGTTCGTTAGTACTCTTCTACATAAAGTTTCATTTTTAATTGAAAGGATAGTCTATGTACCTTCAACGTCTTTTACAACAATGATGTTGTTCTTTCTTTTGCGAGTGGAGATGAAGCCTTTTCTTCGTGTTCAGGGACTTTGTCAAACTACATCTGTGCCTGGGATTACTCGTCTGTTGGTTCTTTTCATAACATCTCTGCGCCTGGGATCTGCGTCTACGCCTAAGATCTGGAAATATGCTTGGGACTTTGTCAATCTACATCTGTGCCTGGGATTACTCTCCCGTTGGTTCTTTTCATAACATCTCTGCGTCTGGGATCTGCGTCTACGCCTAAGATTTGGATATATGCTTGGGACTTTGTCAATCTATATTTGTGCCCGGGATTAATTGTGTGTCGGTTCTTTTCGTAACATCTTTGCGTTTGAGCCTGGGATCTGCGTCTGCGCCTAGGATCTACGTCTATGCCTGGGACTTTGTCAATATACATATGTGCCTGGGATTAATCGTCTATCGGTTCTTTTCGTAACATCTTTGTGTCTGAGCCTGGGATCTACGTCTGCGCCTAGGATCTGCGTCTACTCTTGGGACTTCGTCAATCTACATATGTGTCTGGGAGTAATCGTATGTCGGTTCTTTTTGTGTCTGAGCCTGGGATCTGCGTCTGCGTCTAGGATCTACGTCTATGCCTGGGACTTTGTCAATATACATATGTGCCTGGGATTAATCGTCTGTCGGTTCTTTTCGTAACATCTTTGTGTCTGAGCCTGGGATCTACGTCTGCGCCTAGGATCTGCGTCTACTCTTGGGACTTCGTCAATCTACATATGTGTCTGGGAGTAATCGTATGTCGGTTCTTTTTGTGTCTGAGCCTGGGATCTGCGTCTGCGTCTAGGATCTACGTCTATGCCTGGGACTTTGTCAATATACATATGTGCCTGGGATTAATCGTCTGTCGGTTCTTTTCGTAACATCTTTGTGTCTGAGCCTGGGATCTACGTCTGCGCCTAGGATCTGCGTCTACTCTTGGGACTTCGTCAATCTACATATGTGTCTGGGATTAATCGTATGTCGGTTCTTTTTGTGTCTGAGCCTGGGATCTGCGTCTGCGCCTAGGATCTACGTCTATGCCTGGGACTTTGTCAATATACATATGTGCCTAGGATTAATCGTCTGTCGGTTCTTTTCGTAACATCTTTGTGTCTGAGCATGGGATCTACGTCTTCGCCTAGGATCTGCGTCTACGCTTGGGACTTCGTCAATATACATATGTGCCTGGGATTAATCGTCTGTTGGTTCTTTTCGTTGGTGCCCTTCTCTTTTTTTCTCACTAGTATAGTGGTTTTTCTACTGACTGGTACATTTGTTTCTTTTCCGAGTGTCACAGTAGTTTCTCTTATGACTGTCACAGTGGTTTCTCTTCCGGCTGTCACAGTAGTTTGTCTTTCACAGTGGTTTTTCTTCTGAAATTCCATTAAGCAGCATTTAAATCATTGCAAACTTCAGTAAAAATGATTCAACAAGTAAATTTTAACTCCAATACAATAAAGTAATGTTTTTTCTTTGATCCCGCTACATTCATTTTTATAATTTACTAGATCTATAATATCGATACGATTAAACATTATCTTACAAGCATCATAAGATAGCCACTTTGAATACTAGTGATATAAAAGGAAAAACTTATCTGTTCGTTTTTGTATGTTGCACTGGTGTCTGCGTCTGGTACACGGTAACTATTCCTTCTACGACACAGAGAGATGAAGATGTTCGGATCAAATAAACTTCCTTGATTTGGCAGCTTCATATATTACTTTTGATAGCCACTTATGCTCTAATTTGTTTATTTTCACTCGTCACTTCCAATCTTTTTTTTATGGTTGTCCATCACCGAGAACCAAAATTAAATTTATTCAAGAACGAATTATCGTTCCCACAGACGGCGCCAAATGATGGTTCCGGTGATGCTGGATCCGATCTTGATGTGGCCGGTATGAGTTTTATCTTCAATCTACACAGAAAAGATAGGTTAGAAGGATTCGAGCCGGTGTTGGCTCGAACACCCTCCGATGCCTAAGTTAGATAGACTAAATTCATAAGAGTTTTGAGTGAATATAAGTAATTAAGGTGTCTTTTACCTGACCTAGATCCATTAATATATAATAGATAGTCATTATGTTGTAGTATGAGTCTTGTTACTGATTTGAGTTCATCTTCTTGTTGAGATTAGGTAAAATCCATCCTTATCCCTGATTTCATGGGATAAGGGCGTTATCTGGTCTTCTGGTAACATTGCGTACTGAGTCAGTGACTTCGGACATGTGTCTCTGAGTCAGTGACTTCAGACATGTCTCTGAGTCAATGACCAACGCCACTTGTGTGGGTCTTGTGTACTATTCTGGTGGTGTATCCAACAGGTATGATTGTTCTTCTAGCTGTCTCTCTGATTTCATGGGATCACGGCGCTCTATTGACTTGTCTGGAGTCAATTCGGTTTTAGCTGTGTACTGGGTCAGGGACTTACTGAGGCTGGTCTTTGGGACTGAGCCTAACGTCTTTATCAAGTTTCTTGTGTGTTGTTCTGGTTCCATATCCATCATGACCTGTCTAGTAGCTAAGGGACCCAAATGAACAATAAACAATTTCAACACCTAATTTGTTTATTTATTCAGTTAGATTTATCTATGCATGTGGGGGATGATTAATTTCCCTTTAAAGAATGATATAAATCAGTGATTTGTGTACTCCACAACATTTGAAAACAATAAAAGTTCTAACGTCAAGGCGCAAGTGAGTTGGTAAAGCGCTCTTCTAATTTAAGTGAGGTTGCGATTTGAACCGTACACATGTATATAGTCTTTTAAAATACCTCCTGCAAAGGACCAACCAGGTTCGAATAGAGATTAGTCTGAATATAAAAGGTCTAAAAATGTCGTTTCATAGTTGGAAACCGGCCCCTCTCGTAAGGATTCTATTTGGACAATATTGAAAAATTTGTTTACAGATATCGTGTTTAGCGTAGCTGCCTGCAAGAGCATGAGTTTCACATGACTGTTTTGATATGCATTTTTGCTTGTAGCCACTGAAATTTATATGGTAACGGCCTCAAGATATTGTTATAAGTGCTTTCATTGTCTTTTTCCGGTTAAAATATAAATTGAAATAATCATACATATCATCAATCAAGCCTAAAAAACACCACAGCCTACCATATCTATTTAGCTTATAAAATAATATGTGGACGTTGTTCATATACTTCACAAATAATGGGGTTGTCATTGTCATTAAAGTTTGTGTCCGCCGTGGAATCCAGAGTCATTTCCCAAAATTCCAATTGATACCACGTGGTTGGAGAGTGAATTTGATGCAGTTTCATCTTAAAAGTTCTAGCTTAAATTGGATAAAATAATGACATAATGTTTTAAAAACACCTGAGATTTTAACTCCTTTTAATCCTAATTTGACATTAAAAACTGGTCAATTTTATTTTATTTAGTATTTTTTCATTTTAATTTTATCCTTAAGTATTAAATTGAATTTTTTATTAAAAAAAATTCAAACATATTCTTCAAAAAAGATCAATATAATACAAAAAAGTCGATTTAAAGATCTTTCTGAATTTTTATCAGAAAATGGCCAATTTTAATGTTAAGAGTGCAATCGAAACGAGAAAATACTAAATAGAATAAAATTGACCAGTTTTCAATGTCACAATAAGATTGAAAATGAACTAAAAAGTCAGGTGTTTTTTAGCCATTAGGCATGAAATAATTGAAATTCAAACTCGATTTAAATTTGATAAACATGTATTTTAAAAACTTCAAATTTAATAAAATATTTAAATTCGAACTCGTTCAAGGTTTAATCGAATTTTATTTTAAAAGTTCATAGCCGTAGTTAATAAACTAATTGAAGTTTAAATTTGATTCAACTCTATTATTTGTATAAATATTTGAATTAATTTTCAATTAAAAGTATAAGAAATAAAAAAATCAATTAATTTCGTAAATTAAAATATAGTATACAATTTAGATTTTTTTTTTTGCCATATATGATAATCAAGATTTAAACTATTAAGATGTTGTGGAAACTTGAAAATAAGACTTCCAACTCATGAGAAAGAGCTCTCATCATTAGGCCACACTATCTAATTTACAATTTGAGTTTAAATTCAAATGTATTGCTCCGATGCACATGTCGTCCGATCCGTTTACTCTACTTTAGTATGCGTTAGGGATTCAAGCGGAGCTCCTTCTTGTTGTGCTCGATCCCCATTATATCAGTTCAAACCGGATAATATATGTGTGAATCAACCGAACCTATTTTTTTATACCATTATATTATTAGTAAATCAACCGGATCATAGTAACATTTTTTTACCGGTTTTTGTTTTCTTGAACCAGCCGGACCTAATTCGGTTTAACGATCATGAACCACGCCCATCACCCTGTTCACTTCACGCCAAAAAAAAAAAAAAATAGCGTCAGTACCAAAGAGATCTAATTAGCTAGCTAATAGCTATTACCAACATCAAATTCTGAACAGGCTCTTCCCTCATTCATTAAGTTCATCGGTGCCGTCACAAAAATGCCCGGAATTAAAGGACCGTCCGATTACTCTCAGGAACCACTTCGCCATCCTTCTCTCAAAATCAATTCTAAGGTTTTTTTCTTCATCTAATTTTCAATCATTTAATGTCTGGTTTATGATTTCACTCGTTACTTGCTTGATTATTGTTTTTTATTGAGTTTTCGTCATTTTTAATCATTAATTGAGTTTTATGCCAATCTATGATTTCATTTCTTAAATTTTATTGTGTTTTATTAGAATTTCAGGGATTGGATATTATCAGCTTATGAAATGGCTTATAATTATACTTCAATCATATATTATTTACTGTCTCTGTATCATATTCTGTTTTATCTTTGCTTCAGCAACCTTTTAATGCTGAGCCACCTCGTTCTGTCTTGGCTGACTCTTATGTCACACCGGTGGAATTGTTCTACAAGAGAAATCATGGACCCATCCCTGTAGTTGATGACATAGAAAGGTTATAAGCTCGATTTTTTTCCGTTTCTTTTTTTATTACATCTTGAAATTGTTCATTGTTAACTGATGCAGCCGCCTATTCTTTAAGCAGATATTCGGTTTCCTTTTGCGGCCTGATTGAGAAACCCAAAGAACTATTCATGAAAGATATACGGTGAGTTATGGGTGTCTTTTGCGTATGTTATAACCGTATTTGGATAAGGAATTTATGTTGCTATGATAATTGGCAGGAAGCTTCCAAAATACAATGTTGCTGCCACCTTGCAGGTTTGTTCCAGGGTGCTTATACATTTAATTAGATGCATGGAGTTTGTTTGGTTCGATCTCAAATGAAGTGAGAGGGTCGAGTGGCTGTCTCCTGCACTACACGGCTTTTTCGTGTCGCCATATATAGCTGGATCCAGATTTTCTAATAAAGGAATGACTGCCTCTAGCTTGTGTGGTGTAACAGAGACATTCAGCTTTGTTAGCTAAATAGCAATAACACTCTCTGTGTGCTTTTGTGAACTGCAGTGTGCTGGTAACAGAAGGACTGCTATGAGTGATGTCCAAAAAGTAAGGGGCGTTGGCTGGGATATTTCTGCTCTAGGGAATGGTTTGCTTCTATCGTTTTTGGTTCCTTGATTAACTTTGATTTCTTCTGATGCACGGGACATGCGAAATCCAACTTTTTTAAAATTATCTTCTGGCACGCTGAGAAAAACTGATTACCTTGTGGAATTGTTTCAAATTTTCTGTAAATAGTTTGAGTACTGTGATCACAACACTTTACATTGTTGCACATGCTAATCTAAAATAAAAGAAAAGGAAAAAGAGAACTTTTGTAGTGGGGTTTTGTGTGTGAGGAGAGTTAGCATAACCTTACTAACCCCTAATCAATTGCAATATGGTTTATTGCTGAAACATGTATTTTAATTTTTGGAGCAAAATTAGACAAGTGGGGGAGAGCAAATAGCCACCATCTTGTGTTCTACCATAACTTTTTATCCAATTTAGCTTTCTTAGCTCAGCTATGTGATATTGTCCGTCTAATTCTCAAATTGTGATCAGCTGTATGGGGCGGTGCAAAGTTAGCGGATGTGCTTGAGCTTGTTGGCATATCCAAGTTTTCAAGTACAACAAAATCAGGAGGAAAACATGTAGAATTTGTAAGCATTGATAAGTGTAAGGTATTTAACCAGGTGTAATGAGCACCTTTCAAGACATTTCCATCTGTTTGAAAATCTTTGTGGTTTAACAAAGGGTCTTACACAATGTTCCATTCTTGTATCAAACTATAGGAGGAAAATGGAGGCCCTTATAAGGCATCAATTCCGCTTAGTCAGGCCACCAATCCTGAGGCTGATGTTTTAATTGCTTATGAGATGAATGGGGAGGTAAGCAGAGTAGCCTTAATTGCACTACATGTTGCTCGGATTTAATTATTTTGATATATTCAATATGTATTGCAGTCATTATGGGTGGTGTTTCTATTGGTATAAACAACTCTACTAGCAAATTGGTAGGGTTAAATAATACTAGTTTCATTCTATTAACAACAATATTGAAGCAACTATTTATTCATAATTGTCTGTTGCTTGTCCTTAATACGGTTTAGTACTAATTACCTAAGTTAGTTATGCTTTTTCCAATGCGTTTCTGCTGCTACAGTTTGGAAACTGCTTTTTGAGCACTTTGCAGTTACTTTGTGTAGATAGTTTCTTCCATTCTCTGGTAAAAGGAGCTTTTAAATTTTCACCTGGTTTGTGTATGATTTGGATTATTAGAAATAATCTACTTTCATGTTCCTGATCTTTTATTTTTGCTTAGACTTTTCCTGGAAAATAATTTTTTAATGCTGTTTTAACTCACTATCTTGTAATCATGCCGAAGCCTCTTAACAGGGATCATGGTTATCCATTACGAGGGATTGTTCCAGGTGTTATAGGTGCACGTTCTGTCAAATGGTTGGAGTCCATTAACATAATTGCTGAAGAATGTCAGGTAGGGAAATTTATCCTACTTTCTGATTAGGCCTTATTTCCACAGCTTTGATGGCTTTAGGTCACATAGTGCGTATATTATATGATCCTAGACCTGGAGACTTATCCAATAAAAGTGACTTATTCTGTAAACAAGAACAAAGCTATGCGTCTTTAATAAAAATCACTTCCTTTTTCCTCCTATCCTCACACAGCCCTTCTTAGTATACTATGGCTACACTTATTTTTCCATCTTCAGGGCTTCTTTATGCAAAAGGACTACAAAATGTTTCCCCCATCAGTGAATTGGGACAACATTGATTGGTCTACTAGGAGGCCACAAATGGATTTTCCTGTCCAGGTATGTACTTGGTAACGGTGCAAAGATCTTAATTTATATTTTTAGATAAAATAAGATGATTTTTTCTTCTAAATTGTATGAAATGCTATGTACAGTATAAGTTATTGTCTTAACAGTATCATTAATTTAAAATATTTGAAAAGGAATGAATGAAATGAATTAACCTCTCTAATCATTAATTGCTTTCACTATAAGCTAAAGCCACTCTTTTGGAACCCAGTAAAAAAAGCTCATAAGCTATAATTGCAGGGGCAAACCTTAAATTTCAAAGACCTCGGTATCAATGGATTCAATTACCCTGCTAATAGCCTTGTTCCTGCCACCCAAAGCATAATTTTATTCACATGAATCCTCCATGTCTTTCGACATATCCAACTTGCTCTAGTTTAGCCAAATCGTTTCCTGATTGGCTTTGCAATGCTGGAAAAGATTATAAACTAATTTCTTTTTATTGCACATATCATATATAAAGAAATATATGCTTTGCTGGTCATCAGTTTTATTCTTCTGAGTCTTTTATGAATTTTTGATTCTTAAAGATGTATTTGTAATATAGAAGAATCTATCAGGGACATAATATATCCAACTTGAATAACTTTATGAATTATTTTATGAAACCAATTGGATATGAATAATGCAATAGATTATAACTAACCCCAAGTCCCCAAGAACCGAGGGAAAGTGGATGACTGTTATCTGCTTGTACTTTTCTTTTTGTAAAGCAGAATAATGGATTGCTTTAACTAATTGAATCATAATCTCTCATTTTCCACTTTTGCTATTATCAAAAAAAAAAATATTGACTCACGCACGTGGATTGTTAATTAACAGTGTGCAATTTGTTCATTAGAAGATGTCACTGCAGTAAAGCCTGGAAAGGTAAGTTCTATCTTCTATTCGAAATCCTTCTCATTTTCTGTTGGACTTTTTGACATGTTATTTAGTTTCAATTATGACTTGCACTTATATGTAATTGAAACAATAGTTTCTCCTTTTTTTTTACATTACAGTAATGTAAAGCTGCTTGAATGATTAAATGGTTGTTACCTGTGCAATAGCCAATAATCATGGATTTGTGCACTACTTTTCCATTCAGTTCCAAAATTCTTATCTGATTTGGGTACTATATACAAATGAAGACCTGAAGCATTATTCTTCTAGTTCAACATTAGATTGATCCCTTAAATTTCATGTGTTTCCACTGTTCCATTCACAATCTTGTGCCTCCCATTCCTTTGTTTTCTTCTTATTTATCAAATCGTAAATATGTCTGGTTTATTCCTTGAAGATATATTGTCTTGATATGTTTTCACTTTGTCATTCTAGATTGTTTCTCTTAACAAACCTAGTTCATATTTTTCACGGATAGCTCTTTTGAGCTGAGAGGTGCACAGATGGTCCTAATCCAGATTGTGTTTTTTTATTGGTGTGGCCTTGATCTTCCTTTCTCAATTCATATTGCAGGTTAAGGTGAGTGGATATGCAGCATCAGGAGGAGGCCGCGGTATAGAGAGAGTAGATGTGTCTGTTGATGGTGGCAAAAGTTGGGTGGAAGCTTCTAGGCACCAGAAGCCTGGTGTCCCTTACATCTCAGATGAGACGAAGAGTGACAAATGGGCATGGGTATTGTTTGAGGTCACAGTTGACGTGTCTCATAGCACAGAGATAGTTGCAAAAGCAGTACGTATTTGTCTATAACTATCCCTTCATTGCTCACTTTTTCACTCTTAGAACCTTGAAGACATCCTTGACATTCAACGCATGGTTGAACTTTACATATTTATGCACATAAATTAGGAATAATTACTATTATCTCCTTTAAGTTATGTAAAAATTATTGTTTTCCATGCATTTTTAAAATTATTATTTCCTCCTCGACATTTAGGTATTTCTTTTTTCTTAGTTAGTCATTGACTTAGGTATCATATAACTTAAATGCAGGGGAAAAATAGTGATTTTCTAAAATAAAGGGGAAAATAAATATTTTGACACAGCTTAGGGATGATAGTAATTATCCCTATAAATTATGTGAATTTAAAGGTATCAATAACATATGTAGGTAGGTTCTATGAACACTGATTATTCGAGGCCTAGTAAGTGTCACAATGTCTTATGCTCCTCTATGCTACATAGAAACTTGTTGATTATAACATTTCGACTTTTTGGTTTCTGTTTCCAGAAACATTTCTGAAATTTTATTTTTGTAAGAAGTATCGTTTCGCCGTTTCCCGATTCAATGATTTTGTTTCCATGCAACGTAACACTGATTATTCGAGGCCTGGTAAGTGTCACAATGTCTGATGCTCTTCTCTATCTTGCATAGAAACTTGTCGATTATTACATTTCGACTTCTTGGTTTCTGTTTCCACAAACATTTCTGAAATTTTACTTCTGTAAAAAGTATCATTTCTCCCGATTCAATGATTTTTTGTGTCCATGCAACATAACGCTGATTATTCCAGGCCTAGTAAGTGTCACAATGTCTTGTGCTCTAGCCTCTTCTCTATGTTGCATAATAACTTGTCGATTGTTACATTTCGACTTTTTGCTCTCTGTTTCCAGAAACATTTCTAAATTTCTGAAATTTATAATTTATTTTTGTAAAAAGAATCATTTTGCTGTTTCCCGATTCAACGATTTCATTTCTGTGCAACATAGGCTCTTCTCTATAATAGTGTAAGGCCAGAGCTGAAAAGTAGTTTGAAGCTAAAAACTTTAACATGAGCGTAGTTAGATGAATAATCCTTGCAGTTTTCAGAATTTCTGGTGTATTTGATTCTTAGCTCTAAAATTGACAAGTAAAAATGACGGAAAGTGGGAACTTTAATTGCGTATTCATCATTTTATCTAGAAGTTTGCAATGCATGATTTTCCTTTTCTCTTCATGCACAGGTGGATTCGGCAGCTAATGTCCAACCTGAATCTGTGCAAGAAATATGGAACCTGCGAGGGATACTGAACACTTCATGGCATCGAGTTCAAGTCCGAGTTGGACACTCAAATATGTGACCTGTTACTGGGTTTTGTTTTCCATGTCCGCATCTTAATGCTTTGTTGGTGTTGTTTACTGAGTTGGTTTTTAGTTTGTTTTTTTAAGTCTTTTTGAAACAATACCGAGTTGCTTAAGCTTTCCATTTTGCATATGTAAATCCATGTTATCATCATTTAGCATAAAAAGAGATAGCTTGAAGGCTTTTCTACGTATCGGATACAGAATAGTTACGTAAATGTACTCTCACGTTTAAATGAACATGAGAGGTTATCATTTAATCTACGTCCTTTATAGTAAATAATGTAAGTTGTTTTGATGTTTTTTGTTTAAATTTTGCCTTTTTTATGAATTTCATTAGAATGTAGATTAAATAAGTATGAAGAATCATGTTGAATGGTGCAATAATTTATTAAAATCTAACTGACCGATAAATTAAAACTAAAAAAAAAAACAAGAGTTGGCTTTTTTGAAAATTTAATATTTACTTTTCATTTTAGTGATTATTCATACCTTATGTATTAATAAATTATAGGGTTTAATATAACTTAGGTGTGTGAACTTTTTTAAAAATAACAAAATAGTGTTTAAACAAAATTTTATTACAAGTTAGTGTATGAACTTGTTTAAAAGTTACGAATTGGTGTTTTTAGCAGGTCACCATCAGGTTACAGGTTACCAACAAGAATTTTAACTATCAAAAAAAGGCAGGTTTGGTTCCTATAGTTTTCAAGCAGCAGTACTGATAAGTACAAAAAGAAAAAATACTTTCAATTTAGTCCATATTTTCAACTAAGAAGAAAAATAAACTTCTGAAATAGTGTAATTAACACTATTTGAATAATAATTAATTAAATTAGGCTTAATTAAGCTAGTTTAATGGGTAATCCAGCCGAGAGTTCAGACTCTAGTAGTCCATCAGGATTGACTTCGCTACACAACGTGCAAAGTGAAGTGCACCAACTCCTTGAACATTTTCATGCAAAAGGAATTTTGGGTGATTCACCAGAAGAAAGATCTACTTTAGCAAATGAAGTAGGAAAACTGGTAAATGAAAGGTTAGATGCAATTGAAAGGGAAAAGGGTTTAAAAAAGACAAAAGGACCAATAACTGAAAAAGAAATTCTTCAATTAAGAAAAGAAAAAATTGTTCCTTTTATTGCAGAT
The DNA here is from genome assembly GCF_937616625.2 of Mercurialis annua. Lineage (NCBI taxonomy): Eukaryota > Viridiplantae > Streptophyta > Magnoliopsida > Malpighiales > Euphorbiaceae > Mercurialis > Mercurialis annua. The sequence continues at coordinate 46,228,702 of NC_065574.1, read as the reverse complement.
CCAACAACTAAAGCAGCCAACATGAATAATAATAATCTGGCACAAGACCTTAGAAAATCCTTAGGTTTGGTAGAAGAAGCTCCTCTACATATAGATGACAGAACCTTTAATGAGCTAGTCTCTACGAAGAGAACAATGTACAAACCTAATTATCCACATAGGACAAAAGAAGAATTTGTACCTAGGGATAACCCTTTGAGACCGGTAATTAGCCCGGCGGCATTTCTCAACTTAGATTGTGAAAAACATGCGTCCGAAAAAATAGATGAGTGGATTACTATGATTAGATTTACAGTAAAATTAGGTGGTTACACTCCTGGAGGCGCCTACGAATTGTGCAAATCCACCATGGTTGGTAATGCTCAAAAATACTGGGAATCATTAATAGCTCATACTCCAATAAAAGAAGAAATTGATAAAGAAGTGTTTGCAGATGGAGTACTAGCTACAGTGGTAGACGCCTTGAAAAGAGAATTTTGTGGGTTTTCGTTGTCAACAGAGTCATTAGAAAAAGAGCAATCTTTAATGGCTTTAATGAAACTACAAATCTGTGACATGTGCTATTTTGATAACTTTGCCTGTGAATTTCAAAAATATTATTATAATTTAGACTTGGCGGCCCAAAATTACATGTCAGAATTATTTTTTGCTAAACTCCCGGATCCTTGGCCAGAAGTAGCAAAGACTGCATTTCAACTTCTCCTAAATGAAGACAAAGTAGTTGATGGTTTAGGAGGAAGGATACAAGCAGTGAGGTATGCTATGAGAAAAGCATGCACTGAACTCCAAGTAAGGCAAGATGCAAAACGTCTTCCTTATTTAAACAAGAGTTGTTGTTCTCAAATTGAGTATGTTCCAGGAAGGTATGGATGTTCTTCTGGAACAGAAGAAAAATCTAGGACTGGATATTCTTCAAAAAAGAAAAGTTTCAAAGGATATAGAAAGAGAAGAATATCAAGAAGAGATAGAGAGGAAAGGAGGAAGTCCGATAGACCAGGAAGGTTTATTAGAAAAATAAGTAACCTTAGAGACAAAGATAGGATAGATGCGTTTAAGAAAAAATATGGTAGAGAACCAAAATGTCCTAAGGGAAAACCTTTGAGTAACTGTTCTTGTTGCTGGGTATGTGGCTCTAAGAGTCATAAAGCCGATACTTGTCCTCAAAAGAATAAGCGAAAGGAAAATCTTAGGAGAGTATTCTTCGAAAATGAGAGTCTAGCATATGAGCCAGTAGATGAAGAAGAATTTTCTGATATAGACTCTGAAGTAGATTCAATTTATGAAGTAGTTTCTGAATATGAAACTGATAATGATGAATCTGATTTATGGACAGCTAAAATATTCATGATGAACACTTCAAGAGCTGATATGGATGATGAGTTAGTACCATTGGATACTACTCTGGTGCATGAAGAATCATTTCAGTACGAGGATCCATCTAGAAACTGTCTAGAATGGAAACTGCCAAAGGTAGACATCAACTCTATTTATAGTAAGTCTAGATTTAGCTTCAAATCAATAGTCGATGTCTCCCAGTCTGAGTCCACAGCTCAGGTTTCTAGCACAGAATTAGAAACGTTGGATGTATCTCTAATTACACTTGCCAAAATTAGAGAAATGATGAACAAGTCTAAAGGTGAATATAAATACATCCATGTTGGTTTAGTGCAAGTAGGATTAGTCCCTTTGTTTAATCTCCCAGCGGACAGTCCTGTGATAGCAGCAGTCTTAGACAAAAGATGGAAAGAATTTAAAGACCAGCTAATATCAGGTGTTCAGACTAACCTAGCAAATGGTCCAGTCTGGTTTCAAGCCTATCCAAATTATTTGATGGCTTTAAGCGATAAATGTTTGGGAAATTCTTTGACTCTTAGGATTAAATCCTCTAAGATGAATAGAATGAGTTCTCAAGCCAAGTATTTGGCGTATCACACTAGGATTGTCTTTAGACTTATTAACACAACTAATCCAGGAGTGAGGAACATTTCTAAAGTAACAGAATTATTCGAAGAAGGTTCAGATAACTATAAGCAATTCAATAGGAAAGAGATAAATCCTGTAGAACTAAGTTGGCCCAAGAGTTGGGTGCTTACAGAACCAGCTGAATCTTCAAGGCAAATAGGATCTTCTCAGATAACCCAAAGGGGAAAAGATATCATTCTGAATCTAGAAGAGCCTATGAGAGCTTTTAGAATCTCTGATCCTATTCTCAGGAGGTCATTATCCTCTAGGAACATGTTTAATGCTTCAACATTAGACCAACTACCTAGAAGATCAGTGTCTAGTGCAACTGAAAATAGGGTAGAAATTCCTAGAACATCAATAAGAGAAGAAGATGGACAATCATCTGATAATAGGAGAATTATAGGCTACAAAGAAATAAGTCTACCTATTTATGCAGATGAAGAGGAAGGTCAGGAAAGTGTAAGATTAATGAGACAAGCAATAATACTTCCTGAGGTTGTTCGAAAAATTCAAACTATTTCGCAACAACGGTCAATGCCTTTTGAAGATATTTGGAATATGATATCACCTATTCCAATGGCATCACAAAAGATCTTTAGCCTGGAAAAAACCAATTTGAGCACTTATATTTCACTAACATTCAAATTTTCAGGTTATTATGATTATTGTTTAGATGCGTTAATAGACACAGGAGCAACAATCAGTAGTGCAAGACCTAATGCATTACCAGATGAATGGTGGAAGCCATTGGCCGAACCTATTGTTTTACGTATGGCAGGAGGTGAGGTAAATCTAGTAACACATTATGCTGAAAAAGTTCCTGTTATCATTAATGAAAAACAATTCATTATTGATAAGATTTTAGCCTTTCCTGAACTAGATGCAGATATTATTTTAGGAAATGCTTTCCTAAAAGGGCAAAAAGAAAATCGTCCTTTTGTGCAAGATGATGTATTTATCTCAATTGCAGGTGTCAAAATCACAACTCTTACGAGTCCACAATTAAAATTGAAATTCGGTTTTTATCCCGTAAAAGTTTCTGAACTTTGTGGATCTATACCTTGTGAACCAGCTTACAGAGTGCGAGCACAGCGTGGTGAGTCATGGATAGATTGTTTGTTTGGATCGGAAATTCCAAATGATACCAATTGGTATGAAAATTTGTGTCAAACACAAGATGTAATAGAAAAACCTATTACAAGAAGCATACAACTTGCAGGAAACAAATGGGATAAGTTCATAAACAAGTTAGCTGATAACTTTAGTGAAGATCCATAGTTATGGGTTCTAAATGGTATAAAAGCCAAACTAGAACTGAAAGATCCCGATACTATCATCAGATCAAAAAATATAACATATTCTGAAGAAATGATAGAAGAATTTGATAAACAAATTCCTGAATTGCTCGAAAAAGGTTTGATTAGAAATAGTGAAAGTCCACATTCTAGTCCAGCTTTTATGGTAATTAATCATGCAGAGCAGGTGCGTGGAAAAGCACGAATGGTTATAGACTATCGTCAGGTAAATCAAATGACCAAAGATGATGGCTATAAAATTCCTACAGCCGGAGATGTAATTGACAGGTTAAGTCTTAAACAACCATCCGTTTTTTCTAAATTTGATTTAAAAAGCGGTTATTGGCAGGTAAAAATGGAGGAAGACTCTATACCATTAACAGCATTCAATGCTCCTCAAGGAATGTATGAATGGTTAGTAATGCCATTCGGTTTGAAAAATGCCCCTGGCATATTTCAACGAAAAATGGATAATGCTTTTAAAGCATTAAAGAAGTTTTGTGTGGTCTATATAGACGATGTGTTAGTTTTTAGCAATAATGAAGCTGAACACATGAGTCACCTTGAACAAGTGACTGATATCCTTCAAAAGGAAGGTATGATTCTATCTGAAAGAAAGATAGAATGGTTTAAGGAAAAGATAAAATTTCTAGGGATAGAAATAGCAAACGGAAAAATATGGCTACAAAGTCATATCTCTGAAAAACTTATCAATTTTCCTGATGAATTGGAAGATAGGAAGCAAGTACAAAGATTTTGTGGACTTGCTAACTATGCTAGACAATTCGTGAAAGATTTGTCCAAATACTTAGGAAGGATATCTAAGAAATCTTCTGATAAAACTCCCTGGTATTGGGATGAAGAAGACACTCTAGCTGTACAACAGATAAAAGAAAAAATGAAAAATTTTCCATGTTTAAATTTACCCTCTGATACAGATGAGTTAGTCTTAGAGACAGATGCTTCAGAAAAGAGTTGGGGTGCAGTCCTTAGAATCAAAGGACGGAAACCTGAACCTATTTGTAAGTATTGGTCTGGAACCTTTAAAGGTGCAGAATTAAATTATCCAATTCATGAAAAGGAAGTATTAGCGGCAAAAAACGGTATGAAAGCTTTTTATCTCTTCTTAGCACCAAAAAGGTTTATTCTTAGAACAGATTCTACTTATGTTAAAAGGTTTAGGAATCTGAACTTCAAAGAAGCTAGACAAACTAGACTCTTGAGGTTGCAAGAATGGTTTAGTTATTACAGGTTTGATATTGAATATATTGCATCTGATAAAAATATAATAGCTGATTCTCTTTCTCGTGAACTTTCTGACATTGCAGATGGATCCTGCTGCCAAAAACAAGATATGTTGGATTTGCAAGAAGGAAGGGCATACAAGAAAGAAGTGCCCTATGAAGCGAGGAAATGAAGAGAACGAGAGCGTAGGCTCTGGTCCAAAAAGGACGAACAAGAAAACAAAGGCTTCAAAAGATAGTCTTTGTTGGCGGTGCAAGCAACCTGGTCATTTTACTTCAGAATGCCCAAAGGGAAATGAAGCTGCGAGTTCAAAAGAACTGATAAACCCTAAAAAGGTTTATGAAAAGGTAAAAGAAAAACCTTTAGTTCCCCAAAAGGAACGAAAGGAAAAATCCTTGGTTCAACTGAACGAGAATAAGAAGCCATTAGTGTCTCAAACGCCAAAGAGAGATCATTTAGCCGAAGGAGCTGCAAAATTTGGCTTGACTAAAGAAAGAGCTGAAAAACTGCGAGAAGAATGGTACAAAAAATGTAAAGAAGACTATGATAATCAGCTTTCTTCTCAAAAAGATAACGCTGAAATACTGCAAGGTGACATTTTAGGTCACGAGGCTAGTAAAAGTGCGAATGAACCTACAAAGGTTCCAAATCAAACTCATAATAAGGAAGAATTTGTTATTAATTCTGGAGAAGAATACTCAGATAATGATGATCTTCTCGATGATGGTCCTGAGTGGGATACGTTGGGCGAACCCTCTGGAAAATATGATTTTAAAGTCAAATATTCCATGGAAAAACCATCACATTCTCAGGAAGAAACAGATTCAAAAATTGAATCTGAAGATATTGATCTTGGAGGATTTCTTGCATCACTAAAAAATCCTGAGGTTGAACAAATCTGGAATTATTATGAAGACGAAAGTCTTGGTCTTTCAAAAGACGGATCTAATCTGTGTGCAGGTCTAAAAGGAGGAATCCAAAATAAAAATTTCCAGCAAATATCACACTTTGCAGATGAAGTTGTTCAATATATTTTAAAATTGGAAAAACAACTTGGTTTCCGTTCAGCACGAGAAGAAGATTTCCTTGAACATATCTCTGAGAGGAAACAACTTCTTGAAAGAATGAATCAATATTTACCTCCAGATGTAAGATACACTATCAAAAGGAAAATAGTTGATTCGATAGATCGTTCTCTCAAAGAATGTTCTATGTTACAACCTTACATTCATTGGCAGTCACATGGATGGCCTGGTTTGCAAATTGAAGCAGACGTGGCGGTGGAAAGTCTAAAATTCACAGAAGCAGGTCTAACTTCAGTTTTAGAAGTGGATTTAGAAACTCCCCGGTCAGTATTTCCAGGAATTGTGCAGACAGCTTTAAGTTATGTTAAACAAACATCTAGGTTTGTTACATTTCAAATTATAAGTACAATGATGGAATATGAAGAGGATGGTAAGGTCCGATATCCTTATCAAATTTGGGATCTTCGTCCTATCACCAATAGAGAGCTTGTGGAACCCCAGAAAGTTAATAGTCAAAATCAAAAATTAAGATGGAAAATGTATGAAGAATCAAAACTCGCAAACAAAGCTCTTCATATTGAGTTCCTCAAGTCTGTTTTGGAGAATATAGTTAATAATTCTAACTACATCATTCTCGGAGATGGAAGAATGTTCATAACCATCTGGTCCAAAGATATTGAAGTTATCGATAATGCAAGATTTATCTCTGGACGAGAAGAGGCAAAAACATTACTCTTGAAGTTAGTTAACAAGGATGCTAGCTTAAATTTCAAATCAGAAACCTTTGAGATTTGGAAGAAAGTAGCTGAGTATAAAGAACAGCTCTTTGAGAAAGCAAGGCAGGAACTAGACGAAATGAATTGGGACTTGCCTGTCACTCACTCACAGGTGGCATGACAAAAACGTCATCCATGATGTCACCCTCAATATGTATAATTGAGGCAGCCACTATCCTACAAAGCACTACCCATAATATGACCCATGTGTCTTAATATGCGTGTCATGTCTTTAGTGCTGTTGTAGGAACCTTATCTTTTATATTGTATTATTGAGAGTTATTGTACTACAGCTGGAAAATGGGACCAGAGACACCAGCTGTCTAAAATTATTGCTTTCAATTATTGAGTCTTTTGAAGCTGGAAAACAGTACTAGAGGCACCAGCTAGTCGTTGTATTCCCTATAAATACCCTTAAGTTCTATGAACAAAGGGAGCAGAAATAAATCAGAGTGCTTTCATATAATTGTCTGAGAATTTTTGCTACTATATACCTTGTTTCATTTTACAACGGTCTGTTTTAGTGAAGGAGTGTTTCATAAGTCCCATAATCAATTAAAGAGAAGCGGGCATTCATAACACAGAAGATCCTTCTAGCTGCTGGTGACGAGCGTAGAGGAAGTGGACGCAATTGCGGAAGCTTAGTGGACCCTGTTCATTGAAGGTATATATTCTTAGATGAATAAATTGTTTTATTTATCTGAAGTTTTTACTTAAAGCTTGATGAATGGTAATTGCCCTTATCCTGATTGTTTCCATTTAGATCACGGAGTAGGTAAGGAACCAGTAATAGGATTGTTAAATTCTATTATCGATCGTCTTAATTCTCTAAGTGTGACTTTAGAAACTTTAAACAAATCTGTAGAAAGTTTTTCTAAGCATTTAGAAGAGTTGACTCTTAAACAGAGTGAATTTGAGAATTATTTTCTTAAGAACAGAGAACCATTAGGTTTTGTTGCTAGCTCTCGATACTTTCATGAGTATGAGAAGCTGAAGGAGTCTAGAAATAATAGACAAAAAATTAAAGATCTTTGAGTAACTCTTTAGTTCCGCCATTGTAGGAGTAGGCTCACAATTGATGGTATCAAAGCCTAGTAGATTTTTAAAAATTTCTGGACTGTTTTGAAAAAAAAAAAAAAAAAAAGTTTAAGGACTAAAACTGAAATAATAAAAAAGTTTGAAAACTGGTTAAAGTCCGAAACTGGCAAACACACCATATTGTAATTATTCAACAAGTTGCAACACCGTATTGTGATAAAATTAAGTTTAAACACCATATTGTTATTTCGTAAAAAATTGAAACACCAAAAGTATAGTAATTCCATAAATTATACATTAATAACTTACTAATCTTGTTGTTTATATATTAATTAATAAAATATTTATTGGCGAGTAAAAATACAAGGTACGAATTACATGTTTTCATTAATATTTTTATCTAGTACGATGTATATAAAGTATGAAATTGAGTATACATTGACAAGTAAAAATGTATAAACTACAAAATAATTTTCATTTGTTTTATTTGGTACAAAATTTATGGAGAGCAGATTAAATATTAATTCTTACCTAGTATGTTAAAAGTAAATATTTTTATTTTTATGTACTTTTACGAAATAAAATGTAAATCTTTATTTTTTAAAAAGTCAATTTCTTATTTTAAAAAATATTTCTTAATTTTTTATATAATTATAAAACATTATTATTATTATTATTATTTTTAGAGAAAAACTTTATTATTATTATTATTAACAAATATACTAATTTAAAATCAAAATAAAATACTAATTAATAAATTGCAACTGCATATATAATAATGAATAGGTTTTTAAAATTTGTTTATTTTTTATAAATTTTTAAAGTTTTGTGAAAAAAAAATTAATTTTTGTTTTAATAATTTGATCCTTTGACTAAGTCAACGGTTTATTACTAAAGGTTCTTTTTATAATCAAACAGTCTGAAAAACGATTTTGATCTTTAGTTTTTCAATTACAAGTTGTCTAAAATATGATAAATGACGAAAACCTTTGTTTGTTTTCGAAAAATCGGATTTGGCTCATGATTGCATCTCGGCATCTTCATATTCTTCTTCGACTGGGCGTTCCTTCCCTCTTTCGCGTTTTATTGCCGAAAATATGCTTTTGATTATCAAAATTTACGAATGCTGACTTCTAGTATCATTTTTTTTTCAAGAACATGAGAAGCTCTTATTATTACAATTATTTTATCTATTTTAAAATCCCAAAATTTGGTATGATAACTCCAACCCAATTATTGCAGCATGTAAGGAATGGCATTTGGTTGAGGTTTGTGGTTCAAATCTCACCCTCAAAACTCCATTTATCATCCTTAGAATGTGATTTTTTTTGGTTTGCCTTAGAATGTGAATTTGAAATTTAAGAAAAATGAGATCAAAAATCTAGGTAAGTGATATTTTTATAATTCTGATCAACTGTGCAATTTTTATTTTTTTGAGTACTTGGAAAAATGAACTAGATTATATAACTCATCAACTTTTCGATATTTTAAATAGATATTGAGATATTTGATTGTTTAATAATGTTTCCATATTCAGTTTATCTAGTATGGCGGTGATATATAAAATTTAATTTTTATGGCCGTTTCTATAGTTACTTTGTGTTTATTTATTTTATCTACTTCACTATTGGATGAATGTCATTACTATTCATTTAATAGTGATAAGTGGATAAAATAACATTTATTTAAAAAAAAAAAACAAAGTAACTATAGACCTATTTTAATAGCAAATTATTTGTTTTATTATTTTTTGCTTCGATTTGATTTTTTCAATTGTGGCATAGGCACGATGGTTCCTTGGCGGTGGATGCACTAGGACTACAACAGCAATGGAGGAGTTGTTGTTTCAGATATCATCGCCAAGAATGCTGGAGTAGTTTTAGTTGATATCTTTAATCTAGTTTTTCGATTTCCGAAAATTAAATTTTAATTGGGTGGCCAAAAAGCCCTTGTGCATGACTGCTTTGCAGTTCTCATCATTTTACCTTGGAATGGCTTACTCATTAGTGTTGAGGAGTTATTTTCTATTTGTATATATATCTTTCTTCATTTTAATGAAGTTCAATCTTTGACAAAAAAAAAACTAGATTATATAATTATATAATAATTTTTTGATGCGTTTAATTTTTTAAATTTGCCAATCAACTTAAACTCAAATAATTAGTGTTATTTGCTTCAATAGATTGTTAGATCTTATATTTTTTTTTTGACAATCAACAAATTAGTAGATTTTTCCGCTGCGTCAACAAATTAATAGTTTTGGTTCCAATTTTCATTTTCTTAATGCCAAATTGCGAGTTAAATTAATTAGAGTTGTTTTAGGTGAATTAAGAAGAATTTATAGGAATTAGACATACTTGAAAATCCCAAATCTTTCTTTTCAAAGGAGCTGTACGCATGCTGTCTTTAAATCAAGTGAGTCTATCTGTCTGCTTCTGCCATTGCATCTCACATGCTTGAAGTCAATGCAACACCATATTAAATTTTTTAACCATAAAAATCTATATAATAAATTTTTAGTTAAATAATAATAAAATATTTTTTATAACTGTTTTGGACAATTTTTATACCATAATAATATTAAATAATTATATTATTACTCACATTGTCAATTTTTTTTTAATGAATGGTACTAATTATTAAACAATTATTCAATCATTAATCGCACATTTTATTATATTAATATCATTTTATGTATTTTATACGTGATTTATAACGTAACTTGTCAATTTTTATTTTATTATCTAGTATAAAAATAAAATTATTTAACAATGAATAGATGTAGAAAATAGTTTTAGATGATTAGATAATAATTAAATATTATAAGTATTCTATTTTATTTGATATTTTAAACAATTATTTTAATATAGTAGTCAGTGGCGGATCTAGAAAATTTATATGGTGGGGTCCATTTATATATTAAAAATTTAAATAATCAAATATATTTTTTAAAAAATTATTTTTTTCTTAATTTTATTGATGAATTTGTATAATTTTAAAATATTAAATATTGTTTCGTTGTTAAATATACATATACGTTATTAGATAGTATCATTCAATTTACTTCGTGATTATTATTAATTTAAAAGATAAGTAGATATATACTTTAAAAATTAATAGTATATTATTCAACTAGTATATATATAACTTTAATAAATAATTTTATTTAATTATTCAACTAGTATATTTAACTTAATTAAAATAAAACATAAATCGTTTTAAAATTCAAATTTACCTTAGAAATATCATATGGAATTATTAAGTACTGAAATCCCTAAATAGCTACCTTAAAGGGGGGTGAATAAGGTTTAGTGAGTAATTAAAATTTAGTAGGAGTTTAAGAGAAGAGAAATTGACACAAGCAATTTAGAGTGGTTCGGATTACAAACCAATCCTACTCCACTACTCAATCAAAGATTGAGATTTTAGAATTCACTAATGGATTGTGCTTTAAAGCTAAACACAAACTTTACAAAAGAGATTTTCAAGAGATAATCTCAAACTCACAAAATGTTTTTCTAAGGATAAACAAAAACCTACAACACTAATAATTGAATCACAATGATTAATCAATCAACAAAAGAGGCAAGCAATCAATAATTGATGCACAATAAATGTAGAGAGAATAAATTGAATGCTTGAGTATATGTTTTGTTGCTGGAGTGTCTAACCTCATAAATGAGGTAGACAAGGGGTATTTATAACCCCAACAACAAACCCTTGAATCTTCTAGAAGAAAACTCAAGTTTGTGCTGAAAAGCACCCTGTCGCGCCCGTGATACCCTACGTCGCGCCCGCGGTATTCAAATGTCAGGAATTCAACCAATGGTTGAAGGCCACTTGTCAAGCAACTGATGGAGGGCTCTGATATAACCGTTGGACCTTCAACGTTCATATTCATCGCGCCCGCGATGTACGTGTAGCGCCCGCGATACATTTGAAAAACCAAAGCTGTTTGATGAGTGGTGTATCGCGCCCGTGATGTGATGTATCACGCCCGAGATTCATGTATCACGCCCGTGATGGAAAAGGGATCTCGGGCGCGATATGCTACTGGAACTAGTCGGAATATGGAATTTTCGATTCTCGCTAGAAAGCTCCGATTCGACCCGGGATGGTTTCTATATGTTCCTACACACTAATAAACATGATTAGGCTCTTTAAATTGATTGTCAAACTCAAAATTAGGGTTCAAATGGGACTTGGTCCAACAATCTCCCCCTTTTTGATTTTGACAATCAATTTACGAAAATGGCTAAGTTTGTGGGAGTTCAAATGAGTTTTGGCTCCCCCTCACTTTATGCACAAGAATTTTTAAATAAATCTAGACAAGCATAAAGTAGATACGATTTTAAAAGTTTAGTCATTTGAATAAAATTTGCACTTTTTGAGAGATATGAAAAATACTTTAGAAATGCAAATATCTCTCCCCCTTTGTCAAGATCAAAAAGAAGTAATGACATATAAAAAAAATAGATCGGAAGTGCAAGAATTAGGAATAAACTCAATTATAAACAAGGATTTATAGATAACCAAGATAAAAACCACATTTAAATTAGGAAATAAGGACAATACAAGGCTTACACAAAAGACATTAACCATATATAGGCATGTAATCCACAACTAGGTAGGATTTACAAGGCATTTTTGACAAGGTGAAAAATGCAAAAAAAATTAAAGCATAAAAAAATATGCATGAAATGGATGAAATGCAAATGATCAATCCTCTTCTTCAATGTCATTGAAATCTTCTTCCTCAAGCACCGGAGTATGAACCGGAGAAGGCGGAAATTGAGCATCGAAGCGGTTCCGCAAAATGCCAAAATCGGACCGTAAACCACCAAACTCTGTTTCCATTCTCCCAAAGCGATTTTCCAAATTGTTGAAACGGGAATCCACATTTGTTTCCAACAAGTTCATACGTCCAAACATCCGCTCATTTTGACTATAAATGAGCGAGAGCATTTGATTTGTGCTAGAGCCGGGAGGTGGGAGCCAAGTGGGATCCATTGCCGGTGCCGGAATTTCCGGTTCTTGAAAACCGCCAAACGCTTCTTCCTCAACTTGAGCTTGAAACACTTCCGGAGGAGCCGGTTCTTGTAGTTGCCTTTGCCTCTTCCTAGCAAGCCTATGAACTTCTTGTTGAATCCACCTTTCCCCAAAGAGATAAATATAATGATGGTCATTTGTAACTTGAAAGGCATTGACCCTATTGACGAAATAGTCAAGATCGAGAGGAGAGTCCTTCCAAGGGATTACAACACCCGGAGCTTGGCGAAGAGCGGGAGTGTAGGCCCTTGCCTTCTTGACCATGGCGGTGACAAAAGAACCAACTCGAAGAGTTCCCTTTTTCTTGCCAAGGGAGACGAGATGCTCCATAAAGTAGCGAGCACATGAAAATTTCTCGCCTTTAACCGCACACCATAAGAAGAAAAGGTCCTTGATGGGGACTTTTTCGTTTCCCTCATGCCGCCCGTTGATGGAGTAAGTGATAATGCGATGAAACACAAAGAGCGGAAGAGAGGTGATGGACTTAGCAATTGCGGTTCTCGGTTCATGCTTCACATCGGCACTAATTTCCGCCCAAAACTCGTGAATGTGAAATTCCTCAACCCGGAGATAACTAGTGGCGAACCCTTCTTCAAAACCGAAGCAATCATCAATGTCTTTGGGGGTTAGCTTGTAGGTAGTACCTTTAACTTGAAAAGTGACCCCATAGAACCCGGAACGATGATTTTCGTTAGTAATGATATGGAGAGTAGATAGTACCTCTTTCATCAAATCCTCTATGGTGTCTTCACGGTTTCCGCACACAAATTTTCGCCAACCCAAGACATCAATGTAGGCATAGACTTGATCCGCAAGCCCATCAAAGGTCATGTTGGATAAATCGGGAAACCGAGTGCCTTCTACTTCGGCAATTTCCAAATTGGCACGGCGAGAAGCAATTTCTTCCATTTCTAAAGTCGGAAGTGGAGATGCCGAAGAAGTTTGCCCCATAGGGCGTTTGCCTTTTGAAGGAATGACTTTCTTGGGAGCCATGATATGAGTGATATGATATGAGAATGAGAAAAAGCAAAATTTTGAAGTGTAAGGATTAAAAGTGAAGAATTTTGTTTAAGAAAAAAAAAGGAAAGATGAGAGAAAGGTTGTAAATGAATGTAGCCCTCAAAATGGCTTTTTATAGGCCTTTAAAACCCTTAAAACGGTCATAAACGGCTAGTTTTTGAAAATCTAGCCGTTTTGACAAGTGTTAAAAACGGGCAAAAATTTGAAAAATTCAACGTATCACGCCCGTGATACATGTGTAGCGCCCGTGATATAGGAAAATAGCCGTTATTTTCAAAAGCTGCCTATATCACGCCCGCTATACACGAATCACGCCCGAGATTCAAGCAGTGGCAAAAAGATTTGCTTACTGTTTGAATATCTCGCCCGTGATATACATATCACGCCCGAGATTCAAGCAGTAGCAAAATTCTTGCTTTCTGGTTGAATATCTCGGTCGTGATTTATACATCACGGTCGTGATACATGATATTTAGAAAAAAAAAATTGCAATTTTAATTCAAAAACACAATTTTTCACAATGTCAAGCCTTAATTCCAACACATATGGATAATTAATGAGCATGAAACACCAAAATATATGAATATCATAAAATGGGATACATATACGTATTGGTCCAAGCAATGAAATCGATAAGACAAGTAAAGTAAAACATCAAATAGGCAAACCAATCATGCAATTCAACTCAAAGTGCTCCCATCAAGCATACCAAGCTCTCGAATGATAAAATTCATACGCTCTTCATTAAGAGGCTTGGTAAAAATATCTGCAAATTGGTTAGTTGTATCGATGAATTCGACTACAACGTCTCCCTTTTGCACATGATCACGTATAAAATGATGACGGATATCTATGTGTTTACTCCTAGAGTGTTGAATAGGGTTCTTGGATAGGTTAATTGCACTAGTGTTGTCACATTTGATGGGAATATGACTAAGTGTAACACCATAATCCAAAAGTTGTTGCTTAATCCAAAGGATTTGAGCACAACAACAACCGGCCGCTACATATTCGGCTTCCGCAGTTGACAAAGCCACGGATACTTGTTTCTTACTACTCCATGAGATCAAGCTATGACCCAAAAATTGGCAAGTCCCGGAGGTACTTTTACGGTCTAAAAGACAACCCGCATAGTCGGCATCGGAGTAGCCAAGCAACCTAGGGTCTACATTTCTAGGGTACCAAATTCCTAGGTTTAAAGTGCCATGCAAATACTTGAAAATACGCTTAACGGCATGCAAGTGGGATTCCTTAGGACAAGCTTGAAAACGAGCACATAGGCACACACTAAACATAATATCGGGTCTACTAGCGGTAAGATAAAGAAGTGAACCGATCATACCTCTATACATTGTAATATCAATGCATTTACCCGAATCATCCTTGTCCAACTTTGTGGTGGTACTCATAGGTGTCTTGCTACTTGAGGAAGTTTCCATGCCAAATTTCTTGAGCATTTCCTTGGTGTACTTGGATTGATTTATGAAAATGCCATCCGCATTTTGTTTGATTTGTAGTCCAAGGAAGAACTTGAGTTCCCCCATGAGACTCATCTCAAATTCCCTAGTCATACACATAGAAAAATCTCCACAAAGAGACTCATTAGTAGCACCGAATATGATATCATCAAAATAGATTTGGACAAAAAGAATATCATGCTTATGAGTTTTTGTGAAAAGAGTTGTATCAACTTTTCCTTTGGAAAAACCATTTGAAAGCAAAAAATTACTCAACCTATCATACCAAGCTCTAGGAGCTTGTTTTAAACCATACAAAGCCTTGTTGAGTTTGAAAACATATTGTGGATGCCGAAAATCTTCAAAACCGGAGGTTGTTTAACATAAACTTCCTCTTCTATAAAACCATTTAAAAAAGCACTTTTGACATCCATTTGAAAAAGTTTGAAATTCATGCATGATGCATAGGCTTTCAAAATACGAATTGCTTCTAATCTAGCAACCGGAGCAAATGTCTCCTCATAATCAATGCCTTCCTCTTGGTTATAGCCTTGGGCAACCAATCGGGCCTTGTTTCGAGTTATTGCTCCGCTTTCATCCAACTTATTCCGATAGACCCATTTTGTTCTAATAATGGTATGACCATTAGGAGGAGGGACTAACTCCCAAACTTTATTCCTTGTGAATTCATTGAGTTCATCTTGCATAGCAATCACCCAATGTTCATCAACTAGGGCTTCACTAACTTTAGTGGGCTCGAATTGAGATAGGAATGCAACATTTGCAAAAGTACGGAATTGAGAGCGAGTGCTTACTCCCCTTGAAGTTTCACCGATAATCAACTCTTGAGGATGACTTTTGTTAAAAGCCCAATCTTTAGGTAGATCATGAGTGGGTTGAGCCGGAGGAGGAGATTCGGATTCCACCTTGGACTCCTCTAGAGGTGTTTGAGTTTCCTCTACTTGACTTGTAGTAGCTCCTTGATTTTCAACCAAAGAGAGATCCTCAAAAGTACCTAAAAAGTCATGAACAAACGAGTCCTTTTCCGGAAAATCCTTGGAGGACTCATCAAATACCACATGCATAGATTCCTCAATAACTAAGGTGCGCTTGTTGAAGACTCTAAAAGACTTGCTATTAGAGGCATAACCCAAAAAGACACCTTCATCCGTTTTGGAATCAAATTTTCCAAGGTCATCCTTGGTATTTAATATGAAGCATTTGCATCCAAATACTCTAAAGTAGGATATCTTGGGTTTTCTTCCTACCCAAAGCTCATAAGAAGTTTTGTTTAAAATTGGTCTTTTAAAAATGCGATTTGAAACATAGCAAGCGGTGTTCATATCTTCGGCCCACAAGTAATGAGGTAAGTCATACTCATTGAGCATAGATCGAGCCATTTCAACCAAAGTTCGGTTTTTCCTTTCAACAACCCCATTTTGTTGAGGCGTTCTAGGAGAAGAAAAATTATGATAAATGCCATTTTCTTCACAAAAAGATTTGAAAGATTCATTTTGAAATTCGGTTCCATGATCACTTCGAATACTTGAAATAGATAAATCTTTTTCTTTTTGAACTCGCTTTGCAAAACTTTTAAAACCGTTAAAAGCTTCATTCTTATGAGCCAAGAATATAACCCAAGTGAATCTAGAGTAGTCATCAACTAACACAAATGCATAATGCATGCCACGCAAACTAGCAACTCTCATAGGTCCACACAAGTCCATGTGAATCAATTGTAATGGTCTAGAGGTAGAAACAACATTTTTAGCTTTAAAAGAAGACTTGTGTTGTTTTCCCATTTGACAAGGTCCACACACTTTGTCTTTTGAAAAATTTAGCTTAGGCAAACCTTTAACAATTTCATCCTTGCTAACCTCATTTAAGAGGTCTAAGCTAGCATGACCAAGTCTACGGTGCCACAACCAAGATTCGTCGCTAAGTGATAGTAAACATTTGCCATCTCGGTTTTCAAGCGTATCCAGGTCAATTATGTAAGTGTTTTGTCTTCGATTTCCTTTGAAGATAACCGTGTTGTCCATTGGTTGGATAACATAGCAAGCCTTGGAATCGAAGTTGACATTATAGCCCTTATCACACAATTGACTTACACTTAAAAGATTATGTTTTAGACCATTAACAAGCCACACATTTTCTATGGAAGGAGAAGAAGAGTTACCTATCTTGCCTATCCCCACAACTTGACCTTTGGCATCATCACCGAAGGTGACATTTCCCAACTTTTTATGTTCCAATTGGGTGAAGTTGGAGATGTGGCCCGTCATGTGCCTAGAAGAACCGCTATCGACGTACCATTTGGTTTTATTCAACACGGTTTCTTTTGGCACCTAGAATAAACAAGCTCAACCTTTAGGTACCCAAATCACATTGGGTCCTTGGAAGTTAGCACTAGAATAGTCCAAGGGAATTAACCTCAATTGGACCTTTCTAACATAACAATCAACATTCTTATGACCATATCTCATGCAATAAACACATTGAAGTCTAGGGGATATGTGAGCATAAGATGGATAGGTCTTGGCTCCAGGAGCCTCACATGAGTGAGCATAGCAATGTGCACAAGAGTGATCATAAGTATATGCATGAGCATTGTTGCGAGAATGAGCATAGGGATATGAATGAACATGATTCTTTTTCATACTTCTCTTCTCCCATTTGTGACTATATTGAGAGGCATGGGTATGTCTAGGGGGTCTTGTACCCACTTTGCTCTTAGACTTAGAAGCCACAAATGACTTAGTCTTGGGAGCTTGAGCATACCTCTTATTCACCTCTTTTGGTTTGACCAAAGAAGGAGGAACTTCTATAGAAGAAGTTTGAGGTGAAGAAGCCTTCACAAAAGTAGTCACACTTGAGGAAGAGGGGTTGTGACTATAGCCAAGTCCAAATTTTATGGTTGGGTTTCTTTGGGAATCAAGAAGATTGTCCAAAGATTCCTTCCCTTTGTGAAATCTTGAGATAGAGCTATTTAGAGAAAGAATTTCACTCTTTAGTGTTTCATTTTCCTTTAGCAAAATATTGACATCTTGCTTAGGGATAGATTCTAAAGAAGACTTTAAGTCTTGAATTTCTTTCTTCAAATTGAGCATCTCAAGTTTAGCCATAGAGGCTTCCCTTTTGAAAAGTTTTATTTTGGCATGATAGTCACTACATTTGTTAGTTAGTTCATTTATCATGTCATGACATTCATCATCAATCTCATACACCAAAGAATCATCAACCAACACATTCTCAACATTTACAACACAAGAGGCACTAGGGGTATTTTTCACAACAACAATATCATTAGAGCTATCATGAGGTTCTATCCCTACACCATCCCAAGAAATAAAAGGTAGAGTACTTACCTCGGATGGGGACTCATCAACTAGAGCCATGAAGCAAAGATTTGCTCTTGCCTCTTCTTGGAAATCTTCATCGGATTGATAATCACTTTCATCATCCCAAGTGGTGATGAATCCTTTCTTATCCTTTTGAAAGGGTTTCCTTTGCCCTTGTCGACATTCCGGTCTAATATGACCCGGTTTTCCACACCCATGACAAGTGACATCTCTTCTAGGAGTAGGAGTCTCTTGTTTGGAGTTGGATGATCTCTTGAAGTTTGAGGACTCACCCTTTTGCTCATATTTTTGAACTTGAGACTTCTTCCTTGTTCTCCATTCCCTTACTTTCTTAGACAATAGCACCATCTCTTCATCATCTTCTTCATCACTTGCATTAAGCTCCTCTTCAACCTTACTTTCAATTGCTTTAGCCTTCAAAGCAATTCCCTTAGTTTTCTCTTCTTGAGACTTCTTCAACTCTTAAATTTCCTTCATGTAGGTCATCTCATGAAGAAGTAGGTTTCCGATAAGCTCATCGGTTCTCAAATTCCTTATGTCATGTGATTCCTCAATGGCGGTTATCTTCGGTTGCCAATCAAGGAGAGGCAATGAACGAAGAATTTTGCCATTGATTTCACCAAGAGTATAGTGCTTACCAAGCTTCTTGAGATTGGTGGTAATGCCAAAAAGTCTATTGGTAGTCTCGGTGACGGTCTCATTTGGCTTGTTCTTGAACCCTTCATATTCTCCAATGAGAAGCTCAACCTTCTTGTTCTTTACTTGAACCGTTCCTTCATGGTAGTTCTCAAGAATCTTCCACATATCATGAGCCGTTGTGCAATGTTGAACCCTTCCTTGCTCTTCTCTACACAAAGATGAAATGATCACACAAATAGCCTTCCGGTTGAGAGCATTAGCTAGAACTTGATCCTTGGTCCAATCTTTTCTTGGCCAAGGTATAATAGCACCATTCAACTCTTGAGTAGGAGCCACATAACCATCAAGAACCATATGCTATAAGTTCACACCATCCATATCGAGATAGTTTTCCATACGAAATTTCCAATTTGGATAATCCGTTCCATCAAAGAAGGGACGAAGAGTATGAGTAAAGTTTTTGGTAGCCATTTGAATCGAAGAACTCACAATTAAGCAATGAGATGAGTAACTTAGCTCTGACACCAATTTAAATCCCTAAATAGCTACCTTAGAGGGGGGTGAATAAGGTTTAGTGAGTAATTAAAATTTAGTAGGAGTATAAAAGAAGAGAAATTGACACAAGCAATTTAGAGTGGTTCGGATTACAAACCAATCCTACTCCACTACTCAATCAAAGATTGAGATTTTAGAATTCACTAATGGATTGTGCTTTAAAGCTAAACACAAACTTTACAAAAGAGATTTCCAAGAGATAATCTCAAACTCACAAAATGTTTTTCTAAGGATAAACAAAAACCTACAACACTAATAATTGAATCACAATGATTAATCAATCAACAAAAGAGGTAAGCAATCAATAATTGATGCACAATAAATGTAGAGAGAATAAATTGAATGCTTGAGTATATGTTTTGTTGCTGGAGTGTCTAACCTCATAAATGAGGTAGACAAGGGGTATTTATAACCCCAACAACAAACCCTTGAATCTTCTAGAAGAAAACTCAAGTTTGTGCTGAAAAGCACCCTGTCGCGCCCGTGATACCCTACGTCGCGCCCGCGATATTCAAATGGCAGGAATTCAACCAATGGTTGAAGGCCACTTGTCAAGCAACTGATGGAGGGCTCTGATATAGCCGTTGGACCTTCAACGTTCATATTCATCGCGCCCGCGATGTACGTGTAGCGCTCGCGATACATTTGAAAAACCAAAGCTGTTTGATGAGTGGTGTATCGCGCCCGTGATGTGATGTATCACGCCCGAGATTCATGTATCACGCTCGTGATGGAAAAGGGATCTCGGGCGCGATATGCTACTGGAACTAGTCGGAATATGGAATTTTCGATTCTCGCTAGAAAGCTCCGATTCGACCCGGGATGGTTTCTATATGTTCCTACACACTAATAAACATGATTAGGCTCTTTAAATTAATTGTCAAACTCAAAATTAGGGTTCAAATGGGACTTGGTCCAACAAGTACAATCTAAAATTCTAAATATTTAGACTGTTTTGTTTATATATAATTAGTTGGAATTTTAATTTGTACTTAATAATTTCATATAATATTTCTAAGGTAAAATTGAATTTTAAATAATTTATTTTTTGTTTTAATTAATATAGAATATAGTAGTTGAGTAGATAAATGAGCTGGACAATAGCTTTTATAAGTTTATATTGAATTCAATGAAAAAGTCTGTAAATTGTTTTTAAATTTTGTTTAGAAATATGGGTATTAGTAGTGGATTTTATTTAATTTCAAAAAGGTGGGGTCCATGGACCCCATCCTCTCCTATATACATCCGCCCCTGATAGCAGTGTAAGCTGTTTAAAATCTCTGATCACATCTTCAGTGATATATCACTTTTATTGAACATTAAAGTCATTATCGTTATTATCGCAAAACATACCTATATTTGGTGAAATATGTCCAAAGATGATGACTCTAATTGTTTTATAGGTTCAAGTCCTTGCACTACATTTTTATCTCCAAAGTTGAAAATATATTATTTTATTATAGAATATAGAGAAAACTACACAATAATTACTAATGCGGCAGTTTTTTTCTCAATTACCAACATTTTGTTAAGTTTTCTCCACTACCCACTATGTTTTACATTAAATAGATGAGCTGGCATAATTATTACATTTTCTACCCATGTGATTTCCCTTTCTTTACCAAACACTCATCTTCTTCACTATTATCTATCGGAAACGGCGATTTTCTCTATATGACAAACTATAACATCTCTCTCGAGCTTCTTCATCAAGCCATCAGTACGGCGACTCATCCACCGTAGTAAAGTTGCAGAGCTGGATCAAGATCAACAGAGGAGCACATCAATCACTCAATTTTCTGGAAGAATCTGGCACCTGTAACCCAGAGGCGGCGTACCTCCACATGAACCACTTGCTACTGCTATTGAAGAGAATTCAGATCTTTGGAGAAGCTGGTTCATAAAATGAACAAAAAGGGCGGAGCTACACCTTGTGGTTTCAGGCCAATTTCTGCGCATATATCGCACAAAGTCTGGACGAAAAAGGCAAATACCCAATTAAGCAAAAGAGAAGATTTTGTACTTGGGTATGGAAGAATTGATTAACTTTATCACGTTGACAATTGTTATTAGTTTAAGGGAAGAAATCATCTAAACATGAGAAATGAAAATCATGGACTCATTTATTGAAATATGGGATTGTTGATTTTGCTGTTGATTATTATAATTATGTTTTTGAAATTTTTGTTCTTATTACTGTTGGTCAATTCCAACCCGACCAAGATTGCATGGGTTCTATTGTGATTCTAATAGGCAGCTTTTGTTGGTTTCTGTAGACATCAAATAATACTATTCAAAGAAATTTGTATTGTTCACCAGACTACTGTTCATATACCAACTCTATATAATTCTATCATTTTAGATATCTAATTGTTCCTTCAAATAGTTAGATATAGAAATTAGTGTATGTAATTCCACTAACACAAATCAAACAAATTATAAAACCCACTAACACAATTTAGAACTTCAGTAACTAAAATGCAATTTGCCGATACGTTATCGATACATCCCTGAGTTTGTGTAAAAATTAGAGACATTTCCTTGAGTTTGAGTTAATATTGAGGGCTTGTTGAAGGAGATGATGATAGATGATACAGGTTTCAATTCGCCGATACGTTATCGATACATCTCTGATACGTTATAGATATTAGTGGTTCAGAAAAAGGAGATAAGAAAATGCTTTCTGAGTGATTTATATTACTATGATGATAATCGATTAATCGATGAGTGAGACTGCTTATTTCTGTATCTAGATTTTTGAAATTTATCTTTAACTGTTTCAGAGATGTATCAAAAATGTCTCCGAGATGTATATGATATGTTTTCGAGATGTAATTGAACAATTTTTAAAATATGATTTCTGCAAAATAAAAATTGTAAATTTATTTCTATATTGTAAATTTTTAATATATTTCATGTCGGCTACTGTAGTTTTGAGACGTATCTAAACTGTTTTTGAGACGTATCTAAACTGAATTTCGTAGATATATCATTGAATACAATTTTTAGAATCCATCTCCAACTCAGAATGATAATTTTCATCAAAATAAATTTAAAATGACCGATATATGTGTGTATTAGTGATATATAGATGATATATTTCTGATACATAGCAGATACATATATGAAACATGTTTAAATTTTTTGGATTATCTTAACGAAATAAATTTTAAA
Organism: Mercurialis annua; assembly: GCF_937616625.2. Taxonomy (NCBI): domain Eukaryota; kingdom Viridiplantae; phylum Streptophyta; class Magnoliopsida; order Malpighiales; family Euphorbiaceae; genus Mercurialis; species Mercurialis annua. The sequence goes on along the minus strand of NC_065574.1, from coordinate 46,206,102 downwards.
ATGACCATACATTATCGATACATCGTAATACATCATCAATACATCATTAATACACCATCGATACATCATACATATAGAGGAGAAAAATTAATAATAAAATTTTAATACATTACCAATACATCATTTATATCTTGCAATACACTGTAAATACATGGTCGATACATCATAAATACATTATAAATATAAACAATAAATTGAGCTAAAAACAAAATCTCGTGCAACATGGAAAAATAAAAGAACGGAGCAAACATCAAATATTTAATAAGAAGACACGTTTTTTAAATACATATATCGAATACATGTTAGAAGCAATTTATATATATATTTATATATGATAAATACATATATTTTAATATATAATATAATATATATACTTTTTGTAACATAATTTATGCATTTTTAAAGCCTGTGATACATATATCTTTGAATTTAAAATATATTATATATATATATATACGCATAAATAGTACATAAAATAATATGTGTGTATATATATATATATACATATATTTATTTTTATTTTAAAAAATATGAGAAAATGAATCAGACACATTTCATATACATAACAGATACATAGATGATACATGTTTAAATTTTTTGAATTATTGTAACGAAATAAATTTTAAAATGATCGATATAATATCTGTACATCGTAATACATCATAAATACACCATCGATATATTATAGATATAGAGGAGAAAAATTAATAATAAAATTTTAATATATTATCGATGTATCATCTATATCTTGCAATACACTGTAAATACATGGACGATACATCATAAATACACTATAAATATAAACAATAAATTGAGCTAAAAGCAAAAGCTCGTGCAACATGGGAAAAAAAAACGGAGCAAACTTTCAAATTTTAATAGGAAGACATGCTTTTTAAATACGTATATCGAATACATATTAGAAGACGCATTTCTGACGCGCGTCAGACGCATTTCTGACGCGCGTCAGACGCGTTTTTGACCAAAATTCACACGTTTTTCACTCTTTCTTTTGGCTTTGAGTGTGACACATGTCTTCTATTTAGTGGTTTGGTTAAAATATGTAAACTTTTACCTTTTTTTGGTATCAATGTAAATTATTAGGTTGGTGTGTATTTTTGTTATTTCCTATTTTAATATGAATATTTTTGTGGTTTTCTCTAGAATATAATTATATTAATTAATAATAATGAGTTAAATAAATAATTTATAAAATAAAAAATATGAATTAATTTTATAGACATAAATAGTTACATTATACATGTCATTTGTAAAATAAAAAATTTAAAGCTGTAAAAACAAATATGCATCACAGTGGAGCCACACTCTATTTTAGAGTTGGTCGGAGATGAATAAATTATGCAACTGATAATCTACTTTTCTTTTATTTTCTGATTCTTTTGGTTAGCAGGTGAATTTTTTAATTAGTGTCCCAACTCCAAGCTTGTTCAAAATTGCATATTTTTTTGTTTAATCTTATAGAAAAATATTAAATAAAATAATATGTTAATTTAGATAGGTGGTTGGATGTGTTTTGTCACGTTTGAATATACAAAGTGTTATTGGAGTTGCATTTTTGGTTGGCTGTTGGACAAACCAAATTCATTATTTTTATGCAAAAAAACCCAAGGGAAACGATACCACACGAACATCCCTTTTCTTTTTTGTGGTGGACAAAGCCGATGGGATACAATAATATTTCACTCCCATTTCGCCTTGTCTGGGATAATTTTAATCTTTTATTACGAAAAAAAACATATATTATTTGAGGATTAAGAATTTAAATTTATTTATTATTAATTCTAGTAATATTCTTTAGTTTTATCAATCAACTTGTACACATAAAAATCAATGAATGAATATCTTTTCTGTGTTTGTCTTTTCTTTGTTCACTTGGATGGACATTGTTAATAGTTGACAATGCTTACGATTTTTTATAAATAATTAGTCATTTTCACGTAAGCATGTTAAGAATTAAGTTTAGACGATGTTTTATTTGGGGAGTTATTAGCACGATTTTACTAAAAATATTGAGGTCTTTATAATAACTAGTTTCGCATTACGTGTTATGCACGTGTCTCGTAACGTAACTCGTCAATGTACATATTTGTAATATTATTATAATTATATCAATATTTTATTTATAATTAATATTAAATTAGTTAAAAAAATTTATAAAAATAAATATAATATATCCGGTTATTAATTTTTTTTCCATACTGAATTTATTCTTCTTTTGGTTTTATAATAAGCATAATTAAATAATTAACTTAATTTTATTAATAATATCTTTAAAAATAATAAGATTGAAATTTAAATATAATATATTGATCAAATACAGTGTTTTAATTTTGTAGTTCAATCAAACTAAAAGATAGATATTCCTACTAATTTGGAGACAATTTAGTTATTTTTTATATACTAAAAACTAAATTGGAGATAATTTAGCTACTTATTCTAATTAGGACTTTAATTATAATAGTGATTAATTAAATAACTAATTAGTTAATGACTATAAAACCTTTATTTAGTAATAAACTGAAAAGGATTATTCAGTAAATTTGCATGTCCCCCCCATCCGTGCTTTTATATATAGTATAGATTATAAAAAAAAAGACCTTCAATTCTTTTTTCATGAAAACTTCAAGGATTTTTGTATTTAGAGCCATAAAAAATAAACTTATTTTCATTTGTTGTCCCTGACATTTAAGCCTTATATCACCATATTTTCTAAACTTCATTTTCACCCTGTAAAACTCCTGAGTTTCGATTTTACAACCTATAAAATCCTTTTGCCCGAAAAATGACCGAAATACCCCTAGAAACGTGTAATAATAATAATAAAAATAATTTTGTCCAACCCAATAAAATCAAACCTAAAATCATATAACCAAACCTAAAATCACCTAATTAAACTTCAAATCATCCAACCAAACCTAAAATCGACACCCACTCACCCTCTGCCACACATCCGCCGAAAACCACCTCCGCTATCCGCAACCGTTCGAATTTTTTCCAGCTACCGAGCATATTCTCAGATGAGAAGACAAAGTGGGTCGTCTTCTCAGACAATTGAAGTTCGTCTCAGACGAGTTGTTACAAATCTGTTGAACACATATCAATTGAATGTTCAATAAATCTGTGTTCAACAGATATGTTCGTCTCCTCAGTCGAGCAAATTGTTCGCCTGAGAAGATAGCGAAGATGGAGGTGTCTCAAAGTGGGGGTTGAAATGGCTGGCAGTGAGTTTTTGATAGCCCAAAATTTTATTCCCATAGAAAAGGAGCTGTTCCTCTCCATCGAATTTTTTTTTAGGTGAATCGGACGGTCAGATGTCACAGAGGTGGTTTCTAGCGGGGGTGTGGCGGCAATGGGAGTGTGTCGATTTTAGATTTACTTAGATAATTTTTGGTTTGATAAGTTGGTTTTAGGTTTGATTATATTGGGTTGGACCGAGTTAATTTTTTTGTTTGATTAGGTGGATTTGGTTAGATAGTTCTAAGGGTATTTTGGTCATTTTTTTGGACAAAAGGATTTTATAGGCCATAAAATCGAGACGCCAAAAATGAAGTTTAGAAACTATGATGATAGAAGGTTTAAATGCCAGGGACAATGGGTGAAAATAAGCTTAAAATGAATAATTGCAGCAAAATTATAGCCATATTTTAATAAAATAGTGTTACTTGAAGTATTCATTTTAATTTATCAAATCACTACAATTTCAATTATAATAATTATGTAGATGCCACTTACTGGCCATTGGCCGGTCAGCCCGTGAACCGGTCCTGAACCGGCCCAGTCAAATCCGGCCCAAAACTTGTCAAATTCGGCCCGAAATCGATCAAATCCGGCCCGAAACCGGTCAAATCCGGAACCGGATAAAAACCGGTCTGAAACCGTGGAAAGACCGGTTCCGAGCCGGTTTTAAATTTTTTGAATCGTAAACCGGCGGTTACGGATTCAAACCGGCGGTTAAAGAGTCGAACCCGTCGATAAAAAGTTAATTTAATAATATATATAAAAAATATATATTTGAAATAATTAATTTTTTTAGTTAACATAATATTTATAATTTATTTTATTTCATTATTTTCTTGTAATGTTATCTCACGTGTTATTTTATCTTTAAATTATAATTTTTAAAAATTAAATTTTAGTTTTACTTTTAATTTTTTTGAACAGCCTAGAACCCAGAACTGGAACCGTTCGGTTCTGAACCGGCATGGAACCTCACTTAGACGGTTTCGGGCCGGTTCTATTTTTTCTTGAACCGTGACCCAGCAGTTCCAAACCGGAACCGCCGGGTTATGAACCGTGGCCACCTTTACACAAAAGAACATTTATTTCCAAATCATACATTTATAAAAGAATAATAAAATTAAATTAAAACATGTGATCAAAATAACAAACTAAACAACTGCTGAAAAATCGCTGGTTTATTTGTGGGTCTTTGTTTCTATTTCTAGAGTGCTTTCATGGATAGCTGGACATTTTTTATGAGGAAAAGTTCGAACTATTTAAAAAGAGGCTACTATGTGGTATCTATATGGCATTTAGTCAAATACGAATATCATTTTAAAATTAAGTAAAATATTAAGTAAAATATGTCATATAATTGATCATAATTAATTCAAATACGCCGACTCAATTAACTAAACAATTAGCATACACCTAATAATACAGCCAACATAAATAACATATTAAAATCATAACACATATTGTCATAACATTGCTCTAAATTAAAATAAGATATTTTCATATTATATAAGTACCTAATGCTCACACCTTACGAGACCTTATGGGACGTTTGGTATTTTGGTAATGCAAAAGAATTATTAATATACCACATATCATTATCGTTCAAATCATTTCTCCTTCTGCATGTCAAGATGTTCCTTTTGACATGGCAGTTCCTATCCTTCTTTTTCTTAATATATATGCCGCTCCTCTACTTTCTCCACTCGTTCTTAAGCAAATTCCGGCAGGTTTCCGGCGATCACGGCCCCACGACGTACCCTATAATTGGTTGTTTAATCTCATTCTATAAAAACCGGAGTCGACTTTTAGATTGGTATACACAGCATCTTTCAGAATCACCAACCAGCACTATTGTTGTGGATAGGCTTGGTGCCCGTAGAACTATTGTTACTGCTAATCCAGAAAATGTTGAGTATATGCTCAAAACTAACTTTAATAACTTTCCTAAAGGCAAGCCTTTTACTGATATTCTTGGGGATTTTCTTGGCTATGGGATATTCAATGTTGATGGTGAACTTTGGCATACACAACGAAAGCTAGCTAGCCGCGAGTTCACGGCTAAATCGCTGCGAGAATTCTTCATGATCACATTGGAGGAAGAAGTAGAAAATGGTTTGTTGCCAGTTTTGGAGTCATTAGCAGCAAGAGAAGAGGTTGTGGACTTACAAGAGCTGCTGAGACGGCTGGCATTCAATATGATTTGTAAGGTGTCTTTGGGAACTCAAAGATGTAGTTTAGATCCTTCTCTACCTCCTCCGCCTCTTGCCGAAGCTTTTGATATGGCGTCGGATATAAGCGCGAGGCGGGCAGCTGCTCCTTTATTTGTAGTTTGGAAGATCAAGAGGTGGCTTGGTATTGGATCTGAGAAAAGGCTTAAAGATGCTGTTGAAGAACTTCATCAATATGTCGGGGAAATTATTGCTGACAGGGAGCAAATGATAGAACAAAGAGGAGAAAACGACGGCGAAGATTTTCTTTCTAGACTTCTATTGGCTGGCCATGGGGAGAAGGTGATAAGAGACATGGTAATAAGTTTCATTATGGCCGGAAGGGATACGACTTCAGCTGCCATGACATGGCTCTTCTGGTTACTCTCTTGTTATCCAGGGATAGAGGAAGAGACAGTGAAAGAGACAAATTTTATGTTAAAAAGTCGGTTAGACTATGACTCGTTGAAGGAATTAAAACTGTTAAAAGCGTGCCTCTGCGAGTCAATGAGACTCTACCCACCGGTAGTGTGGGACTCGAAGCACGCCCTTGTCGATGACATGTTGCCGGATAATACTCGTGTTCGAGCAGGAGACAGGGTGACTTACTTCCCATACGGGATGGGGAGAATGGAGGCATTATGGGGAAAGGACTGGCGAGAATTCAGACCAGACCGATGGTTTCATGAAGCCGGAAAGAAAAGGTCAATGAAGAAGGTTTGTTCTTTCAAGTTCCCAATCTTTCAAGCTGGACCAAGAGTATGCCTAGGAAAGGAAATGGCTTTCATTCAGATGAAATATGTGGTGTCTTCCATTCTCAGGCGGTTTGAAATCAGACCAGTGAGTTCAGACAAGCCAGTCTACGTGCCACGGTTGACGGCTCACATGGCCGGCGGGTTCAAGGTAGTGGTCAGAAAGAGGACTGAAGATAAGTATGTCTGACTAATTAAATAACGATTCAACCAATGAGCTATGGCTCAAATGGTACAAGCGTTGAGCAGTAAACTGCTAGGTTGTGGGTTCGTTTCCTCCCACAAGCGCTCCCCCTCCTCCAATTATCAAAAAAAAAAAAACGATTCAGCGGTGCATACTTTAGAATTGATGGAAGGTGCATGTGACATGCCATTTATTTGTCATCATTAAACATGTAAAATAAATACGAGTAGATGAATTATAAAAATATCCACTGACTATAACTGCTAATCAGAATCATCAATCATCTCATTTGCTGGAGGTGGCTTATAAGATTGTGCACTTGTGCTTGTGAAATGCAAAGACATGATCAAGTCAAGGCTTATTTAATTATCTTTCAAAAATAATTGGTCAGAAGAGGCAAATGCGTGAATGGAACGATAATTTCACATGCTATTTCATAATTTAAGGACAAATATATATGCAGGTCAATGGTTCAATTTCTTATAATTTAAAGTTTCCGTGACAGTATTTGATACTAGTATTCATAGATTTAAACATTATCACTCCACCGTTTATTAGTCTACAGGAATATTTATATTATTCAACATTGTTTTTTGAATTGTTACTTCAAATAAAATCTATTTTGAACAAAGAGCCAAGTGTAACAAGGATTAAGAACGCATCTTAACTTTTTTATATTTAGTTTATTTTTCTTATATAACCTATAACGATTACACAACATTAGATTGCTAAGCTTCCAAATTGTTGGTTCCATTTATCATATGTGCCTAATTCGCTCAATGAAACAGAGGGCCTCACTTCGTTCAAAGACATTTCAAAATCCTATATCCAAAGAAGAAAGCTATTTCAATAAAAACGAAAGCACTGTATTTTTATGAATCTATATGATTGATGTGCCCGTAAAATTATGGGTATATTACTATTACCCTCATAAGTTTAGGTCCGAACTACTGTTCTCCCCCTCAATTTTGAAAAATCACTATTAATATAACTGAAACCTCCCTATAACTAAGATGTGAGGGGAAATAGTAATTTCATTAAAATCCATAGGGAAAAAAGTATTCCGGACATAAAATCGTGAAGGTAATAGTAATTAACCCTAAAATTATAGCACGGTACTGTATTGTTTACCTTAAGGGTGACTGGTCTCATATCTTCCTTTTTGAGCTTTGTAATTTCTATACCTTGTTTAAGTGCTTCTCTTAATGGACCCATTGATGCGTCCTTCACTAGGTTTTTCATGTCCGACCCTGAGTAACCTACAAGCATTATAATCCCAAAAACATTATATTTTAATAATTGATTTCAAAAAATCATGAAGAAATGGATTTATTCTGAAATGTATAGATCAGATACCTGCAGTCAGATTGCATATGGTATCAATTTCTTCATCTGATAGCTTAAATAGTCCATCCTTTTCTAGAAGATTACGTGCAATCCAGGCTCTTGCTTCTACATTCAACAATAAGAGGACGTTAGCCTCTTCAATTGATTATTTAGTGAAGAATTTGCAACATATAAACTGCTTTGTGGATTTCACCCGATGAAGGCAGGGGGATATAAAGTCTTTTCGTGAGTCGCCTGCGTGCTGCTTCATCAAGTTCTTGAGGTCGATTTGTTGCTCCTGGATCACACCATCCATTTTATCAAACAACAAATAAACTGCTACAGAGATTTGCACATGTTTAAACAAGCAATAATATTATGTAAGAATAAAAATGTACAATTGAGAACTGACAATGAATTTGACAAGCAACACATACACAATCAACACAATTGCTCTAATATTGAAGAACAAGAATCACTTGATCAAAAGTCAAAAAATGACAGGCAAACGCATTTCCCTTTTTGTTTAATAGTATCATCAATGTTCTCACCATCAGATCCAAGCACAAAGCAAGTGTTATAAGAGAAAATACTGGTACTTGCACAAGTTTTCTCCAAGCCTTTCAGAATTTACTATCATGCCAGATTCTGTTGCTGCATCTGATACTATTACCATGTAGAATTACACAACAGAAGGAAAACGAAGAATCTCTGGCAGTCTAATATACTACCATTCTAAAAGAAGAATATGCCTTAGGTAAGATATTTGAACTATATGATAGTCCTCCAAATAATAGAAACACTAGTGGCCTGATCATCTGGTGAATGGATGAGGCAAAGAAACATGTGATGTACGTGTTTTTCAGAAAAATGTGACCAGGCACTTGCAGATCCATTCAGTAGAGGAGAGAGGAGTAGGGGTAAATTTAAGGCTTGAACCATTACCTATGAGTAGAATTTGCTCACTGCCACTGTCAAAGCCTTCCATTTCAATTAAGAACTGTGTTTTGAGTCGCCTACTTGATTCGTGTTCACCTTCCGACTTACGCTGCAACACATCAAATTCAGCTCAACATCTTATGTACATGGGATAACTGATAATGCATAAAATTTCCAAAAAAAAAATGATAATGCATAAAATCTGAGGCATGCATTGGATGTGGCAACCCTCGGATTAAGTTAGAGATGTGATAAACCATAGCAACAAGACATAAAGTTCCAATAAAATGAATTTAAAAATTAGTTAACATTTTGATTAATGATGCAAATTCTAATTAACATCAAAATCTTCTGTATCAGGTCCTTTATCAGAATAAGAAAATATCACTAAAAATAGTTTAAAATGATCCTCCATCGGATAAAAGTTGCCTGTCAATAGTGCCAGCAACAGATCAGCACAGAGTTTACCTGGGATAACAATGAATCAATTTCATCAACAAAAATTACTGCTGGCTGACGACAACTGGCAACTCCAAACAGGGCCCTCACTAACTTTTCACCTTCACCAATCTGCACTAAAAAGTTATTAAGTTGAAAAAACAAGCAACTCATATAATGCAACAATTAAACTATACAAAATATAAAATCCCATTCTCTCACATTTATTTACCCAGAGAAGTTTTAAGGGAAAAAAGTGAAATTACTGGGATGTAAATATAGTAGGGTGTAGGAGATGTAGTAACTTGAAGTTAAAGATATTTACAGAATGATGCGCGAAGGTCTATTGCTGGCAAGTCTGAACGCAACAATAAATATACTTTCTCCCGACCAGTTCACACAATCAGAAGTTAAAATGTACTTATAGTATAGAGTGTCTAGATGTATTTAATTGGCAGCTTTTTATTTTTCTCATTTCTGTTTTTTCGTTCTGGTAAACAAGAGCTGCAATATTTAGCAGAGTGCAGTCAGGGATCAGAGGATAGAAGCAGAGTCGAGATGGAGGAGAGTGGACTTGAAAAACAAAAATGATTGACGTATAAGTCTACATAAACTTTTGTAGAAATCAGTTGCTTTTGAGGCAAAAGAATTGCTAGTCAGTTTCTTCAAGTTGGATCTTACACAAACCAAAAACTTTCCTTCTAATATAATTAATTATCTTTCAGAGCGTTTAAAAGGAAAAAGTAGATTAGATTATATAAGATCACTTGATTTTTCAGAAGAAAAAAAGTTTCAAATTTCAGGTACATGAAACATGACCAATTGCTACAGTCAAAAAAAAAAAACATGACCAGTTGCTTGATTTTTTTTCTTCCAGAAAATGCAAATTAAGACTGAACTATCATAGATGGAACAAATAAGCCCATAGAGGATAGAGGAACATACCCACTTGCTTGTCAATGAGCTGGCAGATATGTAAAAGAAGGTTGCTTTTGCCTCTCCGGCAATAGCTTTTCCAATCATTGTTTTCCCTGTTCCCTAAAAATGGAAGGAACTGCAGTGAAGCAATATTAAACTAAAGTAAAATTAAAATCTATGATTTGTGGATTCCGTTCATACCGGTGGACCAAAAAGAAGAAGGCCTCTTCCTGGAGAACGACAACCTTTAAATATGTCAGGGCGTAATAGAGGCCATATGACCATCTCAGTCACACATTTTTTAGCATGATCCAGGCCAGCTGTAACATTTGCATTAGAAGATTAAATCTAAGAAATTGCAATTTGCAATAAAATTTGGAATGAAGCACGAAGATTTCAGTAGTTAATGATACCAATATCATCCCACCGCACATTTGGATCCCGGTCCATAATCTCATTACTAATATGCTCAAGAAGACGAGGTTCCAGATTCCTCAATTTCTCGGGAAGTTCACCATCAGGACCACATAACATCTCCAAACTAAATTGAAAGAAAATCAGTTAAAATATTTGATGTATCACGCTTATTGACCAGATTATACTATTCCAGAACTACAAGGAGAAAGATAGAGAAGGGCATACATACGGACTACAAGTATTACAAAAAAGATCTGAAATTGTCCAGGGGTAGCACAGTCCACTATGGCAAGGAAACTAATAATTTCTCCTTGCTCATTTTTGCATTAAAACTTAATAGAAGTTGATATTCAGTGTATTCAGTCAGTGTCATAGCCTCTAAAGCAATCATAAAAAATTTATTCTGTTCCAAATAAGAACACTGCTTAGTTTCTATCCATTATATCAGGACTCTATAGAACAAACTGAGATGATTGCAACTTGAAAGTTCTTCCAGCCCAAAGTAATTCAATTAATATACATCTTATAACATGAAGTCCTACCAAAAAAAATTGTAGCTTTATTTTTGATAGCATGAAAAGTATAATGCATCTTACCATCTCCTTGTTGAGTCATCTAATGCATCATCACTCTTTCCACCAGCTCTTGAGGTCATATTCCCAGTATTGCCTCCATTGGATTTTATAGGAGGAACAAAGTTACCACGAATGCCACGCCGTGGAAAGCCATGTGACCTTACCCCATAGCTCCTGTTTGTGTTATCACTTTGTGGGGAGACAGATGCACTGGGTGATCCCATCAACCCTCGTTTTCTCCTTGTGTCCATTTCCTGTGCCGCAATATAGAAAATATGATCAATCTATCAGCGCTTTAGTTTTCTGTCTCAGTTGTCAATATTATAGTAATGTTTGGCAAGGGCTATTCTATATTTAACCAAATATGCAGAATATGGTGTTATTATTTTAAAGAGAGATGAAATGCGTATGCAAATAGTGACCCAAAAAGCAAGCCTTTTCCTTAAAGTCTCAAATACTCAACGAGGACTAAAGTGATGCTATCAGTTTGAATTCTAGTTGTTATAGATGGAGGAATGGTGCTAATTGTCATCCCGCTAGCTGAAATAGGAGTATTTTCATTATGTTATATTTCTAATCTAAATTAGTTTGAAGCTGAATTTACAGTTAACTAGAGGACTAATTTCCTCTAGAAGTTGTTCATATGTATAGGATATATAGAACAATGATAAAAGTACAAATATGAATAAATCCATGATACTGCGCTTCTTTTGGCTCTTGGAGAAATGAAAAAATACCAGTTTTGCTCGTGCAGTCACAAATCCATTGCCTGAAACATCTGTATCAACTTCTCCATTGCTTGATGGTGACTTTGCACTGTCATTTCTGGGGCTACTGATGTTCTCATGTGAACGTTTTGATCCCAAAGTATTTCCATGTCCAGTTTCTTCATCTTCATTTTTCATGTAAGTAGAGAGACCCTGGCCTTTAGAGTTATTGTGATTTGAGTGAATGCTTTCCACAATCATGCAGTCATCAGAGACTTTACTTTTGGAGTTCAAAAAAGCCTTATTATGTAGACCATTATTTCCTTTTGAGAAGTTGTTCCCATACAAGGATGTCAATTTTTCCTGCATTACAACATCTGACGTCTTGCAGCTCAATGTTTCCCTTCTATCCAGTTGGTCTTCCTGAGGATAAGATTTTTGGAAATTAAAGTTTACGAAGCAGAAAAAATATTCAACCTGATCAGAATTTCAACAAACTGCTATCCTACACAACACAATGCATGTCAGAAAATACATGACCAGGGAAGAGAAAACTAAATACTTCCTCCATACCCTTGAGATAGATTTAATTTCTATCTGGTGTCCTAAAAATATTTATTTGTTTAGTTGTCGGTAGATTTTGGTTGAGTATCATACTATCAAAAACACCCTTATAATCTACACAAATGTCATTGAAAGATATCAAATATTTGCCTTGATTTCGTAACCAGTAACCACAGATATTTAGGAGACTAATAATCAATTTCTTTTTGATAAAATAAAAATAAATAATTTTTGAGTTACATGGCATGAAAGTCATAAGAATGCTTTGATTGTTGTGAGTTAAACTCTATCACAGAGTATAATGGAGAATGCCTTGCCTCAAAAGGAAGGATGTTTTAAAGAAAAAATAATAAATTAACTAAAACTATTCACTTTTATTAATTCATGTGTAAACTAAATTTTTTCCATTAAAAGAGAAAGGAGGAACTTGGAAGCAAGTATTTACACTGCGGGACAGAAATAAGAAAACAAACATTTGCAAAAGCTGATACGTTTCACTTTATACCATTCGATTTAAAGGCCGTTTATAATTATATTGTTGAAGAAGAGCACACAAGTACTTTGACCGCTTAATCTTCTCAATGTCAATATCTGATTTCTTGCTAAAAACACAGCCAGGAGCTCTACCTGCCAGTTCAAATGCTCGCCTAAGCATATATTACCACCATGAAGTCAGAAACCATCCAACACAGAAACAGAGTTTTTAAATCTGAATTACATCTTTGCCATTTTGAAACTAACTAAAAAAATTTCTTCCTTAATATTCTTTATACATTTTTTTCTTGCAAAAGTGTTAGCCCAAAAATTTTAGCAATACTTTCGCATTCCAATTATTTTAAATGAGACAGCTTACAAGTCTCAATCTAGGTAGCACGGACACTTCATTAAACCAACATATCCCGTTTCAGAAACGTTTTGGCCACTTGACGTTTTGGATATGGAAATTCATCTTTTACACAGAAAACCTTAAAATAACACCGCTTCTCCGTATCCGTGTCCAAGTGTCCCGTTTTTCTGTGTCCGTGCTACCTAGGTCTCAATTAGAAGTACATGTTTACATTGAATTTCTCGTTTAAATTCATAGCACTATATCTAATTAGATTTCTAGGGTTCAATTCATTCAACTGAAAAATTGTCTCATATTATTATTTTGCGATAATTAAATTGCATTTCTCCAAACAAGACCTTAACATACTATTTAGTTCAATTTTACAACTAATAGATATTAATTCACAGCGCAACAGTTCACATTCCATAAGATATAAAAAAAACCTAACAATTCACTCTAAATAAATAATTAAATAATCTGTTACAGATAAATTACCGATCGGAATCAGGAACGAGTGATTGGCGAGCTGAGTCGAGCATAGCAACAGCTTGACGGCGAATAGGTCGAGTGAGAGCCTCATCAACGTCGGTGAGAGAATGAGAGTCGATGAAGCCGAGGAGGCGAAGCCCCAATATACGAGCAGCGGAGTAGTCGCGCTTCTCGAGAGCTAAATCAACGCCGAAATGGAGAGAATGAAGCCTTTTTAAATTATCGTCTACTTGCTTTCTCCAGTTCATCGGAGTCTCACCGGGATCTTCCATTTTTGGACTCGACGAAGAAGAAGAAGCAGAAGCTAATTCTTCTTTTCCCGCCATTTTTTTATGTTCTCTTTCCCTCTGAAATGAGGGTTTTTAGTGGGTATCTATATTCTATAGTGTAGCGGAGGAAAAGTTAAAAAAAACGATACTATATTTTGTGTTAATTGCGAAATAGCCACTAAACTATTAAAAGTTATTAGGAAAAATTATGGCAGTGGTGTTTGAAATTTTTTATTCTATTATTTTGGTACTTAACCTTTTATTTGTTTTGACTTAATGTTTTAATTTTTTTTGAAAAGTTTACCAAGTGAGTAATTTATCTAATTTGATCAAACACTACTAACTAACAATATCATTGAAAGCGGGGCGGCCGGTCTCTGAACCGAACTCAGTTCGTTTAAACTTATGGTAATTTGATAAGTCATTTTTACCTGAATATTCCACCAATGAAATCCTAATACAATTAGAATTCTAAGCATTATTCCAACAAGATCTAAAGATAAAAAAATTAAAAAAATTGCTTAAAGTTAAACACCAAATGCATCATTCAATCTGATTTAAGTGTTACGATATATCATTATTACTCGGTCCTCTTTTAAGAATAGATTATAAAATGCAAGTATAATTTAATCAAGAAAAACTATTAAGAATGTTAAAAGTAAACAAGAAATGAAGATACAATCCTAATAATTTATTTTTGGTAAAAGAGCATATGCAAAAACCAAAAATAAAGGCAAATTAAGATAATTAAGTGATATTGTAGTTAATTACAATATTCCCCACTTAGAGAGCGAGTCATAGGCTTAGATGATTAACATCAACCAAGTCCTTTTCTATTTTCCCTCTTCATTTTCCTATTATTATGCCCTCCTTTCAATTTTACTTTAATCTTAAAAAAATTTAATCCATATTTTTTCTGAAAAATAATTATTATGGAGGATGAGAGCAATGAGCATTCCTCAGGTAGTCCGGAAAGTCCAAATTGTTTAAAGAGCAAAAATAAAGAGCAAGATCGATTTCTTCCTATAGCAAATGTGGGCAGAATAATGAAAAAAGTGATTCCGGGAAATGGTAAGATTTCAAAGGATGCAAAAGAAACGGTTCAAGAATGCGTTTCGGAATTCATTAGCTTTATCACGGGCGAAGCCTCCGATAAATGCCAACGAGAAAAACGAAAGACTATCAATGGCGACGATATTATTTGGGCTATAACCACACTAGGGTTCGAAGATTACGTCGCTCCATTAAAATTGTATCTTAATAAATATCGAGAAATTGAAGGCGACAAGTTAAATATTCCGAAGCAACAAAGGTTACACCAAGAGCAAGAACAAAACTATAACAATAATGTTTATTCTTCTACACCCAACACTACTTCTCTTATGTCTCAACAATCTTTTGTTGATCATCAACCATTTTCCTTACCTTTCTCTTCTTCTAACTCTATTCAAAAACAGCTACACCAACAAGATCAAATCGATTCGCTGGGGCATTGGTAAGACATTGCCGAAATATTTATTATAAAAGCGGAACGATCGTTTTCTTTTTTTTTCTTTGTGATTTTTTAAAGAAAGATGTTATTTTGCTTCATGTTATAAGCATATTATTTTGTAAAGTCTATATATTCAATCCACTTCATTCTACTTGTATGGTCTTGTAAGGCTGTAAATAGGATGTATATATTAAATCTTTGCATTATATTAAAAAAAGAGACTGTTCTTCCATGTAACAAAGTTTTTGGTGATTAAAAATTTGAATATTAGTTTTTTATTGCATCTCCAACTTATATCACCGTTTTGGAATAAGTTTTGCATCATTTATATTCATTTCAAATTATAATGCACCAAAGGAACAAAAAAAAGTAATCAAGCATTATTTTGGAGTACAAAATTGTGTATTGTTCGAATTATTGGAATGGTGAAATGAGATTTGTAGTTGGAGGTGAGCTTAGTAAATGAGAGTTTTATGTATTTTTATGGGCTTTAACTAATAAAAATAAATATTTATTATGACTAAATACATAATTATATACATGAATTTGAGTATTTTAATCACCTATACAACAATTCTTTTAAAAATAATCATTTACACATATAAATTAAATGTTTTAGCTATATTAAACACTTCTGTTCTTGTCAGCATTATGTACCCACAAAGACTTAAGCCTGCAATAAATCCTTAAAAAGTATTTGTTTCAAAAAAAAAAATCCATGCGTACCGTTTCTTATCAAGAGATTAATTTAACTAAATTTATTTTTTAATAAATAAATTATAAGACATTTTAGAACTAAATGACTATTCATCAAAAAAAACTAAATGACTCTAATTTTGTTAATAAATTAACACTTTTAGACACTTTACCTTTTTGTTTATAATAAGTAATGTAATGAATGTTACTGGAAATATTTCAAAAAAAATCTTCAAATTTATTTAAATTTTAAGATAATTATTTAAAACTTTAAAAAATCAATAAACGTTTTCAGCAAAAATATAATAATAATTTATAAATTGCCTAACCACTCAACCCTCCAGCCCATTATGCAATTTTTCCGAATTTTAATTAAATTAATCCTAAAAATAAGAGTTTTAACTAATCCTAATACCTCTAAACTTTCGAGTTGAATTACTATTTCCCATTTAATTCAAACTCTGACTCTAGTAAATAGTAATTTAAATCTAACTTAATAACTAGGTAGATTCTACCCTCACCTGATCACAATAAATAGGACCCCCGTACAGCCTAGCCAGAGGTCAGCAAATTTAACCCCGCAGAGCACATACCAAAACCCCCCAGAAATACCCAGTTGGACGAACCCTACACCCTGCACACACACACAAACACCAGTTCTGGAAACAAGCTAGAAAAACTTCAATCACTCAAAAATTGCCATGTAGTACACTGATCCCAAACTGGATTATAAATCTGGATCGACATAAAACAAGTTAGAGACTCAAAACGGTACTTTTGAGGACCTTTAATAATCTCTTGTCACTTTTCATGTCATGTTAATCATAACTGCTGAGTTATTATATTAGGATGCATGCTTAGTCGTTTTTGTTGTTTTTGCCATATACTGCTAAAATTGATATAATCTGACTTTGCTATAATTGCTACGTTAAAACTGATTATAAGCATGTTGATAGGCTGATTTAATGTATTTTGTACGTCATATACAGATTTCAATTGATTCCAATGCTTAGAATGCAGGGTAGGACTGTTATATGTTTTTTTTTTGTCGTGAATATGTTTTTGTTCGAATTGCTATAAAATCAGCTGTTTTAGGTGTTTAATTAGATTTTAAGCACTGTATATTAAACCCGGTAGATGCTATGTCTTTTCCCTGTTTGTTTGTTTGTTTGTTTTTTCCGAGCATTTTTGCATGAAAAATGGACCTGAAACGACGAACCGACGTCCCTGCATCGGAGTGCCGCCACCGTTCCTACTGCTGGCTCCGGCAGTGCATAGTGCCGCCGCTGGCACTATGAGTGGCGCCATGTTCTTCTTTTTTCCTAGATCCTATAATGATTCCCATATCTTTTAAACTTCAATCTGACCATATTTTCGGCTCGTTTAAGCTCGGAATCGGGCCCCGTTTGAGCCCACGAATAATGTTTTAACTGTAGAATCATAATTTTGTGTTGTAATGTGCATGCCCCACTTTTATTCGGGCCTCAAATCCCAATTATGTAACCTATCCAATCAACCGAGCCCATAAGTCCATGATCGACGCGACAAGAAACTTCCAGAAGCAATTCCGAGCTCATCCGAGCTTGGAATCAACCCTGGTTTGAACGAGCATATCCGTATCAACAAGACGAAGAGCTTCCATGTTCTGACCGAGTCCAGATTCCGATCACCTCGACGTCTAAAATGCATCGAGTTCCAGACACTCTGGGCTATGAGGTTAAAAAGTATTTCTAACCTTATATGTTTATCACCTTCCAAAAGCATGATTCAATCCAATATTAACACGCTAAAGGACTAATCACATTAAATTAGCTAAATTAATCAAGTCCATCAAATTACCTAAAAATCATAGGATTACCATGAAAATTTAAATTAGAGGTTGTATAGGTTATTCAAGATGACTTAATTAAATCAATCAAATACTTAGACATCTAGTTTTTAAGATTTATGCATGTAATTAATTCAGACCAACTATCTGTTACTTTTTAGAAACCTCTTATAAGGTTAGATGAATGTGTAGGAGGCTTTACTACTTGCCTCACATGCCAGAATCGAGTCATATGTGTGTCTTAAATTGGGTCCTTTTACTGTTTTCACTTGTATTTAAATTTCCGCAATTTATAATGTGAACTGTATGAATGTTGAGATGAGATATAAAACGAAGAATCATATATTGAAGACCAAATATATGGGATATCTTTTCTATTCGGATGCAAACTCCAATCTAGGAAGATAAGTTTATTCAGGAAGATATTCCTGAATAAGACTTCCTCTTGAATAAGGAATTTATTTCCTATTCAAAAACAATCCTATTAAATAAGAATAACATTCCTATTTGAAGTATATAAGGTATCCTCTCAACTACTATATAAGAAGTTTGAGGTATGTCTGAAAATACAATTCCATTCAGATACACAAAACACTGCTCAACCCTAAACTAACTTTAACATCGAAGAGTTAATCGAACAACCACCGTCCGGTTAACTTCTACCCTATTTTGCAGGTTTATTCACCGAATCAGAAAGAAGACTCCATCAATATATTTTATATTTAAATTAATTTTTAATTTTTTTTTCAATTAAGTTGACTGAAAAGTATCTGAATATGTATTGTAATAGATTTCACAACAAAGCACGAATCTCATGGTAGTTGCAATTATAGGGTAATTATAATAAAACTAAGCTGAGGTTTGAGGTGTTCGTGTTTAACTCGTTATATAAATGAGATACTCATGTCTAGTTAATTTTCGTACGAGCTTGGAATAAGGTGTTCATATTATGCATTTAAAATTTATAGTGTTCATAATATGCATTTAAAATTTATAATGTTCATGTTCGATTCATGTTCAGCTCATATTCATTCATTTAGTTGTTAAAGGAAAGAATACGAGCTCCTCTCATTTTAATTTAAATAATAAATAATTCATCAATGTATAATTGAGTTTATGTATGAGTTAGTTCACAAACTATTTATCGAACTATGCTAGTGGACTCTCTATCAACTTCCTATACGAGCCAGTTCATGAATTTTTAATCGAATTTAGACCATCCACAATGGATAAAATTGTGGAGCTCAATAACCTTTTGTCATTGAGCACTTCCCATTGGGAAGGCTCAATGAACATTGAGCGGTTGGTGATCATCAACCGCTTAATGGTAGGACCCCTCCTTTTTTTTTTAATGAAAAAAGCTGCCAAGATGTTTAATAGTGGGGCCATGCATATGAATTGAGAGTAATTAATCTGAGCAACGGTAAAATAACAACGGTAATATTACCGTTGTTCAATTTTTTTTACTTCTCAAATTTAACTATAAATATGTAATGAGTTTTATTTTATTTGATCAATTTCTCTCGACTCTAAAATTTTAAATTATTAACTCTCTTCAAAAAAAATTCATCTTTTTATGTTTTATATCTTAACAAATAATTATTATTTATTATGGGTGATAATTATACTAAAAATATTTCCAACCCTCCAATTTTAGAGAATTCTTCACCCCCTCAAAATTCAAATCAATTTAATTTTCAAAATTTATCTCATTTTCCATTTCCTTTTCCTAATCCAAATATGTCAAATTTTGGATATCCACCACAAATGCGCAATTCTAGTTCTCTACCAAATTTTCAAAATTCACAAAAAATTTCATATCCATTTCCAATGTTTCCGAATTCAAATTATTTCAGTCCGGCTATAGCAAACCAATATTATAATCCGGGTATGAGAGTTGATATTTCAACACCACCGAGTGAGGAAATAAAATATTTTGATGGCGCCTCCGGTACCAATCAAGAAACACCCAAAAATTCTTCTTCCGATTCACAATTTCCGCCATATTCTACTCAACAAGGGCTTGAAAATATTGATCTCACGAGTGATTCGGTTGAACAAGAAAAGCGTGTTCCATGGAACATCGAGGATGACCGACTTCTTACAAGTTCTTGGCTTAATTTCAACAAGTAGCATTACCAGAAATGCCCAAAATAGCAAGCAATTTTGGAAAAGGATCACCGACTACTTCAACAACAATCGAAAATCAAGGCCATCAAGAGCAAGTAATTTGGTTAAGCAACATTGGTATTGGATGATTCCGATGGTGAATGAATTCAACCAACATTACAATAAATTAGCGGCGGAACATCATAGCGGATGGAGCGATGATCAACTAAAGCAACATGCCCGCGGGCTTTATTTTCAAATTCGTAAAAAAACATGTTGTTCTTGAACATGTGTGGGTTATGTTGAAAGATGATCCAAAATGGAAAGCAAATTGCCCTCCTCAACATGCTTCCAAGAAGACAAGACTTGATGAATCCGGCGCATACACATCTTCATCAAATCCGGATATAAATATCGACATCGATGATAGTGAGGTTAAAATTCGTCTGATTGGTCAAAAGGCTGCAAAGGCGGCAAAGGCAAGGGGTAAAAAAAAGGATAAGGCAACGAGCAAACAAAACGAAGAAACTAATGAAGAAAGGTGGGAGAAATACAATAAAGCTCAACAAGACAAAATAGCGGTCATGCAAGAGTTAGCAAGGGTTCATGAACATCGTATACTTACCATGGATACGAGTAATATGAATCCGGAGCAACTTGAACATCATTATATGATTGTGGATGCTATTAAAGCTAAATATAAACCATGATAGTTATAATATATATTTTCATGTAACTTTAACTTTATGTAATTTTATTTTTATATAACTTTAAGTTTCTTAAATTTTAATTTTTTGTAATTTCAAGTTTCTTTAATTTTATTATTATGTAATTTTAATTTTATGTAATTTCAAGTTTCTTTAATTTTAATATTATGGAATTTTATTTTTAAATACCTTTAACTTTAACTTTATGTAATTTCAAGTTTTTGTAATTTTAATATCATGAAATTTATAAAAGTAACTGTTGTAAAAGTAGTTTTAAAAGTAGCCGTTGTAAAAGTAGCCGTTGTAAAGTAGCCGTTTTAAAAGTAGTTGTTGTAAAAGTAGCCGTTTAGAGAACATATATATATAACCATACAAATGAGATGTTTCCCATAATCATCCACCACACCATATTTTCCATACATATTTTTGAATTCCCAAATCATAGCCTACAAAATGGATCCTTATGATCTAGAACAAATAACAAAGCTTTTAGAAGACGAAATGATGGATAATAGTGATGAAGAAATGTTTAAAATGTTGCAAGAATGGGATCAGCAACAAAGTGAGGCATCCGACAGCCGTAGGCGGAGTCGAACGTATTATAATCGAGAACGTGAAATGGGACATGATCGACTCTTCAATGATTATTTTGCCGACAATCCAGTTTACCCGGCAAATATTTTCCATCGAAGATTTCGAATGCGAAAAGAGTTATTCCTTCGTATAGTTGAATCTCTTCAAAATCATTCAGAGTACTTCCAAATGAGGGTTGATGCAACGGGCAAAAGAGGACTTTCTCCGCTTCAAAAATGCACTGCTGCTATTCGTCAATTAGCTTATGGCGCTCCAGCTGACAGTTATGATGAGTACATAAGAATTGCTGAAACCACTGCAATCGAATGTTTATTCAATTTTTGTAGGTGCATGATGGAGATTTTCTCATCCAAATATTTGAGAAAGCCTAATGCTGAGGATGTTGAACGCTTATTGCATTTGCATTCGGAGCGCCACGGCTTTCCTGGGATGCTTGGGAGTGTTGATTGTATGCACTGGAAATGGAAAAATTGCCCAGTTGCATGGAAAGGCCAATTTACTCGAGGTGATCAAAGATCTCCAACAATTATGCTAGAAGCAGTTGCATCAGTAGATCTCTGGATATGACATGCATTTTTTTGATTTTGCAGGATCTAATAATGACATCAACGTGCTCAATCAATCTCCATTATTTAATGACATTTTAAAAGGATATGATCCAGAGGTTCATTTCACAGTAAATGGAACACAATATTCAAAGGCGTATTATATGACTGATGGAATCTATCCGGATTGGGCAACATTTGTTAAGAGTTTTGTATATCCGGAAGACTAAAAAAGGATTAAATTCAAACAAATTCAAGAGTCTGCAAGAAAGGATGTTGAGAGAGCTTTTGGTGCACTCCAATCTCGATGGACAACAGTACGTGGTCCTGCCCGTTTTTGGCATAGAGAAAAGTTGAAAGATATAATGTATACATGCATTATATTGCATAATATGATTGTGGAGGATGAAGGAGATACAATAAGAAATTGGAATGACGACGAAGTAGCACCACCGATACCCGTAAGCCAAGGATCTATCCAAGACTTTCAACATTATCTTCAGAGAAATGCGGAAGTATGATAGGAGTAAAATACTCCTATCTACTAGGGTGTTCTAGCGCTTTTATGCTATTTTCATAGTGTTTTAAGATGAATTGAGTACCTTATTACGTGCTTTACCTTTTCAGGGCATTTGAGTGTTTTAGAGCGGTTTTGGCTAAAGGAAGCGAAAGAATCGTCAAGAAAGCAAAGAAAAGAAACCTTCGAGAAGCCAGAAGCTTGTCTCGATCGAGACAGGCACAAGAGGAAGTGTCTCAATCGAGACAAGGCCAAGATTTCAGGCAGTAGCTTCTGAGCTACTAGTGTCTCGATCGAGACACACTCTTTTAATGAGTGTCTCGATCGAGACAAGGGTTAAATGATGGGCTCAGATATCGAATTTTGAAGAACCAAGACTTAAGCCCACTTTCTTATTTGGCCAAACACCCATGTAATAGGATGTCTTTTATTTCCTTTTTGGGAGTACTATATAAACCCTTTTATCTCTATTTTTAGGTCATTACCTCATTATTGTAGAATCAACTAAAACGTATAGAGAATTTCCTTTTGCTCTAGAGAATATTTCTAGTGTTAGTGTTCTTGATACATTTCCAGATTTTGGGATTTATACCCACTTTAATGCAAGTTTTTATGATTCAATCTTCATTATCTTGTTTATGTTAGTGTTCTACTTTCCAATTAAGGTAATCTATCCTATTTCCAATATTCTTATTAGTTATTACCTTGTGATTAATGTTAGAGTAAATATGGTTGGCTAAACTCTTTGTTTGGGGGTTGTTAATTTAGGTTGTTAGTTGATTGGAATTGGGTTTGTGATTGGATTGTGTTTGTTTTGGCACTGTGTTCTTAATGCCTAGGTTAGTGTGATCTATTAACATAGGATTTTGTCTAATTAATTAGGCGAGGGTCAATTAATTAGACGGAATTGATTAATCATGAACCTAGGACCCAATCACGCGAGGGCGGTTTAGGGATTAGGTGGTCTTTTAAGTTTTCTTGATTAATTGTAATTTGCTAGTTTAGTCGATAACTAATTATGCTAGGGCAATTAAGTTATCGGTTGATTAGTTAATTGCAATTTTCCTAGTTTTAGACTCGACAGAGCGGAACTTAGGGCCTTCGAATAGCTTGACCCAAAACCGGCGCCATTCAACAATCCCGACTCTAAGATACTACCAATTTAAGCTAGCAAACCTTGAACTTACCTTTATTATTGTTTCAATCTTTAAGTTACATAGTTGATTGTTTGGTTGTTATTGATAGATTAATTATTGTTTACCTTATTATTAGTCCGTAGTTATTAATCCAAATCAATTGTTTGTTGCTTTCCGAATTGGAATTCAAGATCCGTATTCGTTTACTTTAAACCCCTTGTCCTTGTGGGTTCGACCTCGACTTGTCGAGTACTACAAGTTAGTGAGTGAAAATTCTCTAACAAAGTACGCGATCGCGAAGTACACCATCGTCTCCGATCGGACTTGGTCGAACATATTTGACAACATTTCGGAAAAAATAAAAATCAGTAGTACTTTTATTTTAAGTTAGTGTTTTTAATTGAAGTATTTTATGTTATTTTATTTGAAGTATTTAGTTTTATTAAAACAATTAATGATTTATGTATTTTTTCTATTAATATGTTTTTTTATCATTAGTTATCAATTACTTTATTCATTATTATAATATATTATTATATTTAAAATATATTATTTATTATGTTTGGTGTATTATTTTTAATAATTTATAACGTATTTTAAAAAATAATTTAAGTCATACGTAATTATTTGTACATAATTAAAAAATTATGAGTAGAATATATTTTTAATAAAGAAAGTATATGTAATTAGGGTGGGTCCCTTATTAGTTTGCTTTTTTTTTTAAACGTTATTAGTTTGCTTTTTAAAGTCTAACTATTGTGGAAGATTGTATAATAAAGATTGAGTTTAATGGAAAGCTGACGTGGCATCTCATCAAACTCAAAAACAGTTTGACCATTGTGGATGCTCTTATATACGAATACCTTCACGGATAATTAAATACTATACTTATGTTATGCTCGAT
Source organism: Mercurialis annua (assembly GCF_937616625.2). Taxonomy (NCBI): domain Eukaryota; kingdom Viridiplantae; phylum Streptophyta; class Magnoliopsida; order Malpighiales; family Euphorbiaceae; genus Mercurialis; species Mercurialis annua. The sequence continues at coordinate 46,181,705 of NC_065574.1, read as the reverse complement.
TAAATAAAGAGGAAATTACACCATTTATCAAAAAAAATGAAAATAATTATAAAACTACATGTTGACTTTTTTTATTTACAAAAATCTTAATAATATTTATAAAAATACAAAAAAATAAAAACTAATATCAAACATACGGTGTATACTGTGGGTATAATGTCAGTATACTAATAAACTAACATTATATCAACATTATATAAACATTATACCAAAATTATACCAACACTATACATACTGCGATTTTATTAATATTAAATAAAAAAAATTACCAAAATTACATCAAATTGTATACTAAAAATTAAATTACTAATATACCAAAATTATACCAGCAGTACACCAAGAGTGTACACGTCAAAATATACTGAAATTTTATTATTACTTCAACATTACACCACATCGCATACTAAATATTACCCTAACAATATATTAAAATTATAACAATATACAAATTCTCTAGTTTATTACCAACTATAGTGAAAAATGTTGGGTTTTATAGGTTTATAACGCAGCGGAATTTCAAAAATTTATCTAAAAACCCAAACCAGGATCCATGTAATTCGAATTAACAGAATAATTACTTACTTGTATGTCGAATTCAACAGCAATGTAGGAAGGAAGGGGCTAATAATCACCGACGGTCCTCGACTTTTACCCCAAACTTCCCAAAACCCCCTATACTTTCAAAAGCTTCCCTAAACCCCCCAACCTTTGTGGCGGCGCCATTCACGGCCCTTATAGACGAAAATACCCCTCAGCGCCGTCATTTTTTGGCGGCTGTCATTTAAAAAAAAAAAAAAAATTGGCGGCGCCATGTCAGCTGACACTTCATCAAAATACACTAAAAATTTGAAAAACCCAAAATACCCCCAAATTAATATTTGAAAAAAAAATCTACCCTAACCAAAATCATCAACCCAACACCCAACCCACCCGACCCATCCCACTCGGCCCAACCCATCCGACCTCTCCGGTCGTCTTTTCAGGTGAGAAGACGACCGGAGCAGGTCGCCTTCTCACCTGAGAAGACGACCTGCTCCGGGTCGTCTTCTCACCTGAGAAGACGACCCAGCTGGGTCGTCTTCTCGTCTTCTCAGACGAGCTGAGAAGACCAACCGGTGGTCTTCTCAGCTCGTCTGAGAAGACGCTTGAAGGAACAGTCCGTTCCTTCAAGATCTGTTCTTGAAGGAACAGATCGTTCCTTCAAGAACGGATCTTGAAGGAACATATCGTTCCTTCAAGATCTGTTCTTGAAGGAACGATCTGTTCCTTCAAGAACAGCTCTGTTCTTGAAGGAACAGATCGTTCCTTCAAGAACAGATCTTGAAGGAACGATCTATTCCTTCAAGAACAGATGCCCGGAGGGCGGCGGCCGACGGTGGTGGACTATGGCGGCGAGCTACGGTGATTGAAAAATTGACCGGGTGGGTTAGGTTCGATTGGTGTGGTTCGATTTGATTGAGTGTTTAGGGGTATTTTGGGTGTTTCAATTTTTTTTTTAGATATTTAATGACGTGTCAGTGGACACCTGGCGCCGTTTTTTTTTTTTTAAATGACAGCCGCCAAAAAATGACGGCGCTGAGGGGTATTTTCGTCTATAAGGGCCGTGAATGGCGCCGCCACAAAGGTTGGGGGGTTTAGGGAAGCTTTTGAAAGTATAGGGGGTTTTGGGAAGCTTGGGGTAAAAGTCGAGGACCGTCGGTGATTATTAGCCGGAAGGAAGGAGGTGGTTCACTTTGTTGATACCTGGCCTCGGATCAGAAACGCCTCCAAAAGAACGCGTCCTCTACGAGTATCCACACGAACAGACCTTAGCCAAAACTAGTGCTTGTGTGCTAGCACTATTGCTTCACAAGCAATTTCGAATTTTAGTGATTTAGTGAATAATGAATTTCGTGATTCTCAAACCCACTGCTTAATGAGTATTTATAGTGATAAATAACACTAGGGTTTGAGACAAATTCGAATTTCAATCTCATTGCAATTCTACAAGTTTATGTTTATCAAAAACTCCTTTTTGATAATTATCCATATATATTAATTACTATATTTATTATCTTCCAAAAATAATAAATTAAGGAAAACACTTATCCTTAAATTTCGAATTAATATATATATTTATTAATATATATACATTACGAATTATATATATATATATATATATATATATATATATATATATATATATATATATATATATATATATATATAATTAATCACTTAATCACATTGGGCTTGTACAACCCATAACTGTTTTGGGCCTGTTTTTAGTGTGCGACCCTGTAGGTTCATATAACGTTGGCAGTAGGCTCGAAATCCCTATTTCAGCCCACAAGTCATAAGTGGCCTCTAGCAAGACATTATGACTACCCAAGTTATATGAATATCGATATTCCGATTTAACTATTTACAATAATATTTTAATCCCTTTGTCTCTCGATATCCAGATTGAATATAAGGCATAGTTATGTCATCCTTATAACATTCAATCATTAGTTTCTTGACTCTAAGTAGACTGAAAATGATAACTTCTTATCAATTAGCATGGCCATGCATTTACTTCAGTCTATCTTCTTCAAGGGGCCCATAGATATCTTACTCAAATAAATGAGGGACAAATTCCTTCTCAGTCACTCACATTTCTCACATAGTTACTTTCATATCCAATGACAATCTATTCCATTATCCTGTTAAAGATAATGTAAGATTGTATCAAAATATGAAATAGCTATGTAGAAATCCATGATGATTTCAAGGTCAAAGGATTATACTAATAGAACTGTAATGAGAATTACTTATGACAGTGATCTATGTAGTATTCTCACAGTGGGTCATCCAGTGCCTTATTTCTCAAATAGCACCTATGATTTGACTTAATATCTCATATACATGATTAGTAAAACATAATCATCAGTCAACATCATACTAGTCTCAATGTTCTATTAAAACTAGGGATAGATGGTATATAATTCTTTTATTAAACCTAAGGGTTCTACTATCAAGTCACATACTCGATGACCTTAGAAAGAATTAACCATTCAAATATTTTAATCATTAATATAAAATGATAAAAACTGCCAATCAATAAATAATAAAATGATAAAGTCAAAACATGGTCAAACATGATTGACATAGTGCATATCACTAATAAAAAAATATATACATGTTATCAACTAGAAAATATGTATAAAAATTTATAATCGATATACCGAGAATATACTGAAATTATACCAATAGTAAACCAAATATTATTTTTAAATTATCTGATTTATAATTTTAATATTCTAAAATTATACCGATATTATACCGACATTATACAAATCGTACTTTTAAAATTAATTTTCATCTTTTGGTACTTTTGTAATTAATCTTAAATCAGTCGTATTTTTGTAAATAAAAAAAGTTTACAGGTACTTTTGTAAATATTTTTAAAATTTTAGATATTTTTGTTATCGTCCCTTAAATAAATAAACAAAAAATAAAGTCCGAGCCTAGTTTGCTCAGGATGCAAACGAATGTGAACCAATTTTTTATCGAGTCGAACGTCAAACCGCCCGTGAGCAGCTCGGTTAGTTTACAGTCCTAAGGCCAAACTATTCAGCAAGAAGAAACGGGGTCGTTATAAACAGAGTTTAGACGACGAAGTTAAGGAGGATGGCATCAATCTCAAAAAGTATAAAGCCGAGAAAAACGAACAAGTAGTGGACAGACAATGATACATGAACAGACAGAATAAAAGATCCTAATTTTTGGTAGTAAATAAAACTTGATGAACAGAAAAACATTAGCCATTTTATTACGAGCAAGAATGAGACCTTCCAACGATCCCACCAAGTCCCCTGCCTTACCTCTCACTGTAAGTTTCCCTTCTAATAAATTCATCAATTGTAAATTCAAAGCTTGAAACTTTTTACAATCTTATTTCATTTCGTACAAGGCCAATCAAATGCTGACCAATTCTCAAGAAACCCAATTCGATTCCACTGTCTCTCAACACGCTGCGGAACTTGCAGCTAAACAGCACAGCTCTTTCACTGCTAAAGAGAGGTTTTTTTCTTTTTTCTCCCTCTATGAATTGTATTTAAGTGGCGGACCCAGAATTTTTTTATAAGGTGGGTAAGATTGTATTGAAAATTTGGCGAAATATAAATTTTAAGGTGGCCATACGATAAATATTGAGGTGATAAAACTACAGTGTTCAATTCTGTATTGCCCATCATACTCTCTTTCTAGGTCCGCCCTGTGTATTTGTTATCCTTTAATGGGCTGCTATTACAATTTTGTTTTGTTTCACCTTATAGGAACTTTGATTGTGTCCGGGCATCTATGCACTCGGCCATTTCACTAAATAAAACTGAAGCTCTTGATGTGGTGCTTAATAATTTTGCTGAGGTGTGATGATACGTTGATGATTGCTTTGAGGCTATGTTGATTGTTTGTTTTACATAATTTTGTGACTGTGCAGGGTTATCTTAGTCTTTCGCTTGAAAATCGTCGGAAATTGTTGTTCATTCTAGCAAAAGTGTATGATCTAAATAGGAGTCAAGTTCATGACCTCATTAAACAATATCTTGGACTTGAACCTCCTTCCTGTAAGATTTTCTTGTCTAAGACTATGTTTGTTTTCATTTATTTTGAGGTTTTGATAAGGTTTTGAACTGCCGGGTTTCTTCTGGTATTATAGATGGTGAATCGAATAGCAGTGAATGTAATACTGCTGAACTTGAGGCTGCACTTTCTTCTTTTTATCGCGTAGAACGAAACTTGAGGCAAGCTCTTAAGCCTACATATGATGTCCTTTTTGAACGACTCAATAATCATCCTGGGGGATTGCAGTTCTTGTCCATGATTCGCGCTGACATTTTATCTATCCTCGCGTAAGGTTATGGTCTGTGTTCTTTTTTTTTTCTTCATCTGTCTCGCTGTCTTCAAAATGTTTGTGCATCACTCAAATAATCACTTTTTGACAAAAGAAAGAAATAACAAAAAAGAAAAGTATTTTCGATCATAGTTAATACTTAGGCAGCTGTATTTACAACAGAGACAGCTGCAAACGCTTGTACTGAGGTACTCCTGTTGCATAGAAGGAATTAGTTTCTTGTATGAAGGCTATAAATTACTGAATATAAATGGAATCTGAAAGTTCTTTAGTTGATTCATTTTAACTTTACAGAGAGGAGAATGTTGCATCTTTGAGAGCATTAGATTCCTACTTGAAGGAAAAACTTAGTACCTGGCTTAGTCCTGCTGCATTGGAGCTTCACCAGATTACGTGGGATGATTCTGCTTCTGTTCTGGAGAAAATTGTGGCTTATGAGGTATGCCATTTAATCTATCTCGCACTGTTCATATATTTGAATGTTGCTTGCATGCATTATAATATGTTTTTTCTAATACTGGCTTTTGTGCAGGCTGTACATCCAATCTGCAATCTCTTAGATCTTAAAAGAAGGTTGGGTGTTGGTCGTCGATGTTTTGGGTATATACATCCAGCAATACCTGGTTAGAAAATCTTTTCCTTCTTGGTGTGGACATTCGTAGTTTCTTTTTTAGAACTCTCGACCCATCTGAAGTACTTGTTGAAGCTTCCTAGTTTCTCTAGAGCAAAAGTGTTACTCTATTGGTATGCTGCTTGACATGTATAGCACCACAAGCCCGCAATATTAAATTTAATCATGGTTTTTACTTTGCAGTTTGCACCATTTAATTTAACCTTCCCAAAACTCGATGCAATACAGAAGGATGTATATTGCAAGTTGCAGATGAATGTAATCAATTATCATTGCTGAGAAGAGATCTTAATTTTGTTGTTGCACAATTTTTAAAACATTTAACTATAATAGTATAATTTAGCTGCCGCGGTATTGCCGTACCAAAATTCAATTGTGTGTCTGTTTTGTTTGGATTTTGAGTGACTTTGCATAGTCTGATTTCAAAATTATTCTGTTTTAGGTGAACCCCTTATCTTCATAGAAGTTGCCCTTTTAAAGAATGTGGCCCAGACAATACAGGTTTGTTTTTACTCCTCCTACAGGTTCTCTTTTTCAGTCGATCCTCCTTTTGGTATTGATGATTCTTAATATGTAACAGGAAGTTTTATGGGATAATCCTCCCATACCTGAATCTGACGCAACATGTGCATTGTTTTATTCTATATCATCGACTCAGGTTAGATAAATTAACTTTGTCCATTTTTCTTTTGATCTTTTCTTTTGTTTTAAAGGGGTATTTGTTTTTGTCATTTTACAACTTCCCATTTCTATAACTTTTTTCCGACTCATCAAGTGTGAATGGTTTGTCAGCTATTGCATGTTTAGTTGAAATATATATACTTGCCAGAAGAATTTTAGATGATTCAAACTGGTTTAGTATAACTTCTCTTATCCCTACATGGAAGCTTCTTCTTTTGGTTAGCAATGTGACTGGTTGTTTTCCTTGTTGCATATTTACGCCCTTTTACAAATGATTGATGAGAGATTACTTTCTAAGCTAGAAAATTTTAAACTCGTAGGTTAATGATTTTTTGAAATTATCATTTACAGACGTCGTGGTCATATATATAAATTATGCTCGTCTTATTTTCATTTGCTTGTTATAGATAATAGAACAATGAATAATATGTTCTGATTCAGCACTTCCATGTGTTTGAACTGCATACTTAGTTACTTACAGAAATTTGACAGCCTGGCTTGGCAGGGATCAACTTGGGGAAGTTGCTTATAAAACGTGTTATTACACTGGTGAAAAGAGATATGCCGCACATATCTGTAAGTATTGTCTAATAACAGTCCTCTAAAATGAAAATTTATTTGTTATCTCAATTTTGTTGACAAGTAAAGATACACTGGAAACAAGCTTGATGTTCTGTATTTGAAATATGTTACTGTGGGTTTGGTTTATGCACTGCAATGTCTAACTTGTTGCTCCCTTTTATGACTTCCATAAATTCCCCCTGGCACTACTAACTGCATTTTGTTTCTGCACACAGATATTTGCGACGTTAAGTCCAATTCCTGGATTCATGCCATGGCTGGTATCTAAGTTGGCATCTCAGTCAGTCCTTGCTGAAGCAGAGAATATGTCGAAAGCATCTTCAAGTGGATTAGTTTCCATGTTTCAGGAGAACATTCTTGAACCAAATGAAGAAAGATCACTAATGAAATGTACTCGGTAAGTTTCAAATTGAATTGGATAGTTGTTGTTTTCAATTCTTTTATTGTGTAACATTCCTAAGGGAGAGTCCCGCTGGCTATTTTCTGCTTATATACTCCCTCCGTCCCACTCTAATTGACAAAATAACTAAATTACAATAACCAATACAAACTAATAAATGACATAGAGAGTTACTTGTATACCCTTCTATTGATAATAGAGCTAATAAATGCTATTAGTATATTAATCAAATTTTCATTAAATATTCACCATTTTTCCATAAAAAACATGACTTTAAATGAGGGTAAAGATGGAAAATTAAAGGAATAAATTATAGTTATGTTAGTTTTGTCAATTAGAATGAGACACCAAAAACTCCATATTTTGTCAATTAGAGTGGGACGGAGGGAGTATATACTTTCTTTCTACCAGATAAAAGAATGATGAAAGTGTCATTGTGTATTGTCAAAGTTGGGATAATATATGTGGACATGTTTTATGTTTAAGAATTGTTTTCCTCTTTTTAAATTACTACTTAACATTCTTGCTACTAGGTTTTTTCATCATCAATCTTCATTGTATTTCGATCAATACAAATCCTAAATATTTCCTACTAATCTAGCATATGCTGGTGTTAGCCCACTAAAGAACACATATAGTCAGATTAGTTATCTTTCTCATAAATCTGTATGTTTATTTTTGTCAGCTATCCACGTCAAGGAGGTAGATTTTTGTCATTTTGGTTACACCTGTTTTTTTGTGTGAAGAAATTAGTTGTGAATATATATTATCGAAAGTTCACAAATGCTAGACTATACATAGTTGAAGGAAGAACTAACTGAAAGTTTAAAAAAAAACTATGAGTTGGACATCCAATAGTTAGCTTTCTAGAGTTTTTTTTTGGGACTATCAATGTCGTATCTCTATTTTTGCTGTCCCATGATAACTGCAGCTGCCTCTTCCCATGTCATGGTGTAAAATGTGATTAGGTCAACATTGATCTATGTTTACCTAAAACACTTGAGTTGTAGGGAGCTTTTTCCTGGAAAAAATGGTATGGAAGTGATGCTACAGCTGTTATCATCAACAAATTATGGGTGGAACAAATCAGATGAATTGGTTACAGCGTTGAAGCCCCCTCTGATGCGACTGTGTACCAGGTATGCTATAAAGTTTAGCACCAATATCACATCTGTGGCTTGAAATGATTGGTTACTAGCAAACAGATAAAGTAGCAGAGATACATGCATAGTCAGTTTCTTATTATAACACTAGTTTGGATTTCTAGATGCAATTATTGATGTTATTATATGATTGTAGGTACCTTTTGCAAGAGAAAAAGAGAGGAAAAGCCCTGGATTCAGTTGCTAATTTTCATTTGCAAAATGGAGCAGTATGTCCCACCGCCTCAATTTTTAGAATAGTCTTGCAATCACATTTATGGACAAACTATTCCTATATAATTATAGGTTCCTATGTTGAGAAGTCTTATATGTTAACTTTAAGATGTTTGGTATGGTACAGATGATTGAGAGATTAAATTGGATGGCAGATTGTTCCAATAAAGGCCTTCTCCAAAGTGGAGGTATCATGGTGAACTATGTTTACAGGTATTTCTTGTAAAAACTACTCTATACATTAAAAAAAAAGCTGAGATTATAATAACACTCGATGGCCTGTGAATCGGATTAGATCCAAACTTCAACGCTTGTATTTGTTTGATTAATTGCTCTATCAGAAGTTTCCTCCGTTATTGACGACAACAATGATTTGCAGGGTTGAAAAGATTGAAGAATATTCTCAATTGTATTTCAGTTCAGGACACATACACGCCTCAAACGACGTATGCAGGTATAATATTTGTCATGAAAAAATATGTTTTTTTTTTGAATAAATTGATTTAAAAGGTTTGATTTGGCTGCATTTTGCAGCAGTTGAAAGAGCATGAAGTAACAAGGTTTGCAGAAGGATGAGCCAAGTAGAATATTTTTGATTCCAGTGTAGGCAAGCCTTGCTCATAATAATTGTTGAAGCTGCATATGTAATATTATCTTACTCATTATGCTTTTCTCCACTAATCAAGATTTGGTAGCCAATGCTTCTGCTGGTTGCATTTCATTTCTTTTTTCATTTTTAAATTAAGGGTTAATTGCATATAAAATCACTATTTTTATACCAAATTTCAGTTCTATTATGACCTTCAAAAGTTGTCAATTTTATTCACTATCGTTTATTTTTTGCAATTATTTCACCGTTTGTAAATCCGATGATTTTGAGCTGAAGTAGGCTGCCGGAAGGACAACGCAGCACCCACATCATTAACACATTGTTTCATACAAAAAATGATATTTTTTTTTAAAAAAATCTGTTGATTTTTGCTGTGCAGGATTTACTAGCAGCAATCCTGCAAAATCTACTCACTTCGTTTCTCCATCTCAAATCAGAATTCTTTATATTAATCTCCTTAAAGACCGGATTCCAGACCCTCTTCGTAATGCTGCAGAAATTGAAAAATAAATGCTCTATACTCTCAGTATAAGCATTACAGAAGCAGCAACTATTATTAATTATCTCCCCCTGTTTAAACTACTCATCTTTAGTCTTCAATCTGTTAAGCATAGCTGATCCAGCACAACCCCTTTCCAGGACTCTGCAGAGGGATCACCATCATTAATTTTCCAAATTGTAATGGAGTGTATAGCACCTGTTAAGCTTAGACTGAAAGAAATGGAAACATTTTAAACTCAATCCTTAAGTCAATCAATTACCAAAAGATCCACTGTTTATTTGCCGAGAGACAATGGAAATATTTCAATCCAGTTTAACATATCATAATGTGACAAAACAAAACAAAATTACTATATGTCCGTACAATCCAACGTTGATTGGCAAAATAAAACAATGCCGGCAGCTACGTTTTATTATATTTTCCAGGGAAACAAAGGGGATAAAAGATTAAACTTTCACTAACAAGAAAAGGTGCAATAGAAATTAAACGAGTCAAAAACACATTTGTTGGAGTAATGGAGAAAGAGTGCAAATATGTGACTTAAATCTGAGAAAAATTGATTATAAATGAATGTTGCAGGCTAGTATCAAATCATCAGGCCCGTCTATTAATTTTACTGTGTTCGACACATACACTCTTTACACCTTGGAAACCTATAAACACTCCTTGCCATTGGCCTTTTATTGACATGCTTAGTCTGTCTAACTGCTTTTCTTACTCTTTGCTCAAACACTTTCCATTCAATTGTGTAGTTCTTGGTGAATATGGCAGCAAGTCTCCGCTTGTTTGGTCGAATTGTTGGCATTCTCCCACCACCATAATATGTTCGATATCCAGCAACTAAAGATGATAGCTGACTTCCTGAGTCTGTCATGGCAAATGCATCTGCCGCAATGCAGGCTATGAAGTCAAGGGCAGCTAGCTGCAGAAGGAAAAGTCTCATCAAGCATTGGTGAGAAAACAAAATTATAAAATGCACTGGGGATAAATGAATCAGTCAATGATGTTCGCAAAATTTATAGAAATAAGAAACCCCGCGGTGAATATAGATATAAATAACAAACCTTGCAGCTACAGAGTTTCTCGAAAGAACCAAGTCCACCCGGAAACACTAATGTTTTCTATGCCCTTTTACCATTATCTAAACATCTATGCTAACCACCATTTTGTGACATACTTCATACTAACTGAGCAATGACATGACCTTGCAGATTCCCAAGACTTGAACCATCTCAATCATGAGCACACCTTACTCATAAAGGTTTTCTACACCATTCCAAGCCATCGAGATAAGAAAAGGTCGGCATAATTCATTTAAGAGTTCATCAAGCTATTCAATTATATTTTAAATAACCATAACTTCATAAATTAATTGACAATTGAAAGTCTTATCTCCTCCTGACATGCACGGTTTCATTTTTCCATCAGCCTAGTGCAAACCAAAGGTAACAAAAGAAAAGCAAATAGACAATAGAAGTGAGTATGACTCTGTTACCTGTGATGAAAAGTTCGAGAATGGTTGAAGTTCAGTGGCCGACAGCAGATTCTCTTTTGTGACTAAATTAGGATACAAGCTGGTTAAAGCAGCTAACCTTGGTTGTCCCCCATATATATTTGCACCAGCCACAAATATACGTGTCTTTCTGTTAAAACCTAGAGCAGCTAGCATAAGTATAGCTTCTTCGGGTGTTAAGGGACAAAGACCTTCTGATCTAAGCATTAAAGGAGAAGGTAACCTGCTAAAAGGAAAGCAATTCACTTCCAATTGATGTAGATAAATGCATTTGTCAACAATGCAGCAAAAAAGGCAGAAGTACGTACTTTTTCGTCTTCTCAAGAAGTGCCAAAGCAGGGAAATGGATTTTACGATACGCTTCCAACTCTTTTCTTTCTTCTTCACCACCACCATATTCACACAATGAATGTGCCACCATGTCAATTTCAAACCTTAGATGTAGAGCTAGATATTTTGAAGCTTTTCCAGCATGACCCCCTTTTTCTTTCATATTCAAAGCATAAGGACCAACAAGATAATGATCCAATGGTCCAACATGAACTGCACTCTTGCGCAACCTTTGGAGGAGTAAAGAGCCAATTTGTTGTATTTTGGGAATAAATTGCAGTGCGTGGAAGTTACATCTGCATCGAAGTCGCTAGATGAAGTCCCCAAATTAGGAAGAGCAAAGTACGATGAGTAGCAAGGATAAAAACAGAAACTTCTGCGAGCCACCATGACTGATAATGGACTAGAGAAATGAATCCTAAACATATACCTGCAGCTGATATGGTACTGGATCAAAGGCCAGACGATTACCAAATCCAATGAAATGGACAACTTTGCTTTTTAGCAAAATAGGGAGAATGTTTTTCACATAAAAACTTGGCTTGGCTTCTTTCCCAATGTCTACATCTGTCACCTGGCCACCATTTGAAATATCAAAACTACAAACACTTGCTAGAAACAAATTAATTATGAAATGTTAAAAAACATTCAGCTGTGAAACTCACAACACTACCGATTGCCTCCAAATCTAGTGACCTCAGCTCCTCAGGAAGTTCCTTCACTATCCGAATATCAGGAGTCAAGTATTTCACAAAATGCTCCTCTTGATAGATATCGCCGAATTGACTATGCAATAGACAATTCACATAGTTAATTAATACACACATGCAATTTCTCATTTAAATAGTGGTAACATAACTGACAACAAAGTCCACATGAACCTTAATTGCCGATGTTTAAGGTGTAAAAGAAGGACTCACATAACTATAATAATGTCATTCATTTGAAGTAAAGTTTTTTCCTACGGATATCAGGGATACTAACTTTGATTGTAATTAGTGGAGAAATTAAGAATTATAAGAGCAGTAACATAAATGCAACATTTTTTTATAGATCATCTAAGAATCAACAGCGCGCTTTACCTGCTGCGGAAAAAGTGTGGAAAAAAAGAAAAGGGGAATATTTACCTCACATCTTTCCAAACACTACTGAACATAAATTTAGGAATAACAAGGGTTGAATTTAGCAGCCGTGCGACCACAACAGCATTGCAAACCTGTTGTTGGATAAAACAGGAGCCAAGTTTGAACCAACATAAAATCTTAGCAAGTGAAGTAAATAAACCTTTTACAAGTAAAGAAAAACTCATTTTGCATTACTTACAGCAACTCTCTGCTGTAAGTAAATTGAAGGAAATTGAAGACATTACTTATAGCAAGTTTGAACCAACATAAAATCTTAGCAAGTGAAGGAAATTGAAGACATTACTTACAGCAACTCTCTGCTGGTTTATTCCACCATTTGCTGTGACCATAATGTAACCATTGTTTCCCCCTAGATACATTAAATAAAAAAGTTCATGTCATAATATGTTTCTTCCACCCACAATACGAATGCGGTCGCTCATTTTTCTGTTTAGTAACAAAACATCACTAACTAATTTGATCAGCAAGCTCACACCTATACACACACAATAGAAAAATGATGATGCACACAGAGGGGGAGGGAGGGAAAAAGTGGGTCACCGCTAGGTTGCCAGTTACGTTGATCAGCACAAGGCCTCCAAGCAGAGGCCTCAACAAAGGGTTCCTTCCATAAATCTTTTGGCTCACGCTTATTCTGTGACAACACAGAATTCCGCAGAAGCCATATTTAGTAAGAGCGGAAATGCAAACATTGAAACTAAATTTCTTTCCATACAGAGTACTGAATATATGTAAAAAATTTGATTTCCAATCACCTCGGCCAGGGCATGTGCAGTCAAAGCCAGCATCCTTCCATATCTTTCTTTGTATATCCTTTTTGCTTTGGTAGATTTAGCTTGACCCTGCATGTATTTCAATGAAAAATGGAAATGGGGCTAAAAGAATTGGCAGTGGAAGATACCTTGATGGGAAGGGAAATGGAAGAAGAGGAGTTGGGAGAAGAGTGGCGGCGGAGGCCGACAATTCGGTGATCTTGAAGGCTCAACAGCATCAAAGAATTAACCAAGAAAAACAAAAGGGTCAATCCAAAAACAATAACAGCTCCCTTGAATCTGATTTTCTGATACCAAAGCCTGCCTCCTTTTCTCCTCCACTGTTTATTTGCTGACAAACAAAGCAAACAAGAAAAAGCGTAAGCGCCATAGGAAATAGAGAATAAAAGAAACGATAGAGAACCCACCATTAATCGGACTATTAGATGCCGAAACCGTGGAATCCATGGGTTTACATGCAGATCGTAGGGAAGAAGTGAAAAAAAAAGGAGTAGAAAGAAAGTTGGGGAGCTGGAAAATAGCTTAGATTTGTGATAGAAGCTTACGAAATTATTCTTTATTTGTGGGATTAAAAATGATGGTATGGGCAAGCAACATCAAATTTTCTGTTACTGCTCATTAATAAAAACTTCAGTAAAGTAATGCCACAACTCACATACCACCTGATTCACACTTTCTTTCTACCTTTCTTAAGGGAAAAGGGTCAAATAAGCCTCTAATATTTGAGGTATAGGTTAAATAGGCCTCTAACATTCGAAAAGGTGTAACGAGGACTCTAACGTTTTTAAAACGCATCATCTAAGCCTCTTTACTAACACCGTTCCAAAACAAATACAACGCCGTCTGTTTTTGCCAACGTGGCTCATATATTGTTGATATGTAATGTTAAAATTTATGACCTGGGTAAATATAATATGACCTAAACAACATGTCATCAACTACTATCATCATTTACACGTTATCACCATCTTCCTCCTTTTCTCTCTTCAATTTCTTTTGATTTCTAAACAGTCATTCCTTCAACTGCCATCTCAAACCAAAGCCTATGTTTGTACTAAATCTTTTGAACCGATTTCAATTCGATGTGTTTCTAAAATCAAAATCATACTTCTTTTCTCACAAATCTACTAAGATCTTCGTAGCAGGCACCACAAACCGGCGGTCGTCCACAAACTGAAATCCCTTGGCTTCACTAACCATATCCTCTGCACCCACTCCGAGCTCGACCTCACTCGCCAATTCGACGTCGAATCTTTCTTTACCGTCCGCACTAACCGCAATTTGTAATATAGGAAGATTGACAACGGTGACCATAAATTGATACAATGCTGTTTTGGTTGCAATGTACAATCTCCATGAATGTTTGGAATCACTAATTTTGACTTCTTATTACAACATTTTTGGGGATGCGGCTGATAGAGTACTGCAATGTGAGTCATTGAACTGCATAGTGTTGGACAGAAGGTTAAAAGTGTGGTACCAGAGGAAACTCAACAAAAGATTAGTCAGTTGCATTGGAGATGATGGATAAGCTAACGAAGGTGCTCTGGATATTCGTGACCAATTCATTTTTTTTTCCTGGCTCTTTGTTGATCCGTTATTAATATGTTATTATTAGATTGGATTCATGGAATGAACTTGTTATATAGTAGCAAGTGTTGCAGTGAAATTGCAAATTAAAAGTATAATTTAAGATAAAATTCTGTAATATTATTCTATAATAAAGTAAGGAACTAACTGAGACATGTAATTTATAATATTATTTGATTATACAGACGCGAAGAATGCAATTGCCTCATAATAATCGAAACTAATGTAAGTAAATATTATTTTTTGTTTTTTATTAATATAAACTTTATGCCAATCAAATTTATTTATTTATGAATTGTATGTCGTTTACCCGAGCTGGAAAACATTCCCGGATCCGCCACTGATCTCTAAGGATCTAATAGAAAGGTTAACACCATTATTTTCGGAACAAACATTTCACTTAGTTTTTTTAACACGTTTTAATTTTAACCTGCACTATCTGATTTTCAGTTGATTTGAACTGTTCCTGTTTTATGTCTACATTCATTTATTTGATAATTAAGTTTAATTTTAACGCAAAACATACGGGAATGGAGAGAGTCATGACGCTCTCCAAAAACCCTAACTCGACCTACCAAAACCCTAACCACCAAACCCAGCTGAACCACCGCCGGTCTTCATCGGAAATCCACACCACCTCCTTTTCGCCGCAGGCCACAGTGTTTTACTTTGAAAACTTCCCCGATGGATGGTTTTATACGGACCTTCAGAGATGCTTTAGTAAATATGATATTTACGGTAGAGTTTCCTTAGCGAGGAAAAGGAACAAGATGAATCGAAGATTTGGATTTCTTCGTATTGACGGTAGTGTTGTTGCAGCTGATATCCTGTCCCGTATTAACATGATTCAGATTGGACATTATAGGTTAAGAGGTTGTATGGCTAAATATCCAAACCCTAATAATTCTTTGAACCCTAAACCTCAGCCAAACAGTATCAGGCCTCCAATTCAGCCAGTTCGACAGATTATCCACAAGTCTGTCAGGGATTCAAGATCGTATGTTCAAGTCGTTCAGAATACCTCTCTCGTCTTCAATACTTCACAATCCTCAGAGGCCATGTTTTCACTTATCGTAAAATTGAAGAGTGTTGAGAATATTCTGCATGTTAAACAGTACTTAACAGATAAAGGGATTATTTATGATTCCTTTTCTGTCATGGGAGGTGGTTTTTTTTTTTTTTTTTTTTTTTACGATCAGGTTTGCAAACAAATTGGATGAGGATCGGTTTGCTACATCGTATGATTCGGATTTTATTGAGTATGTGAGGCCTTGGGCTTCAGACTTTGTTAGCAAGGAACGTTACGTTTGGGTTACAATTTCAGGAACTCCACTTGTGGCTTGGAATGAGGATTTTTTCAGGATGATTGGGAATTTTTTTGGAGGATTTGTTGCTTTTCATCCTGCAGTGATGGAGATGGAGAGAATTGACTCGGCTTCTATTCTGATTTCGGCTGGATTTCAGTTTATAGATCAAAATTTCATGGTCTTAATTAATGATAAGGAATTCAGTTTATATGCCCATGAGACTGATATTCCAGTTGTCCTTTCGGCTTCACTGGGAGCAGAATCAGATTCTGAGAGTGAGGATTCTGTTACTGAACCTGAACAGGAGGATAATGCTTCGCCGGTTTTTTCCCTACATCCGATTACTACTTCAGACTCTTCCATTCCTCCTGGCTTTGAGAAACCTGCACGAGTTGATGCTGCAGAGTTTCCAGCTTTGAATTCTCATTTTATCACATCCAGGAGGAAGACCAAGAGTGTTCCTTCTCGCGGCAGTTGGAGCAGTGATGCGATAACTGCTGGTAACCATTATCAAAATGAATCAACAAGTGGTACAGTTATGTTAAAACCAACAGAGGAGAGAGATCCAGAAATAGAAAAAGCATGGCAAGTGGGGCATCAATTGGGTCTTTTTTTCGATCACAATAAAGATGGCATCATCAGCTTACTCACTCATAGTTTCTCCAAGGATGCTCAACATAACTCTTGATGAGTTATGGTTCCAGGTTTATTTTCTTTTAATGATTGGTACATTTTCTTGTGTTTCTTGGAATTGTCGGGGCGGTCTATCTTATCAGAGGAAGCAACGTCTTATTCGCTCTTTGATTTTAAAAAATAATGTTAGCATTTTGGGTTTGATTGAATCCAAAAAGGAGGTTTTTGATGATTTTTTTATCCGGAGACTTTGGCCGAATATTGATTTTGATTATTGTTACGCTCCTTCGATAGGAGCTTCAGGAGGCATCCTTTGTATTTGGAATTCGCTGTTTATTAAGCCTAGTAGGACCAAAATTGGTTCTAGATGGGTGGCCTTAGATTTTACTTGGAATTGTCATCTGGTTCGTGTTATTTTTGTGTATGCTAGCACTTGCTCTAGAGAGAGATTTGCTTTATGGCAAGAGTTATTACTCGAGATTGATTGTAATATTTGTTGCTTGGTGTTGGGAGATTTCAATGAAATATTATGTCCGGCTGATAGACTTAATTGCAATGGGTATTCGGCATCTATGCAGCAGTTCTCTGAGTTTATTTCGGCTTCTAGTTTGGTGGAGTCTCCTTTGCAGGGTAGGCATTTTACGTGGCAGAACAGGATTTCGAAATCAAAGTTAGACAGGTCCTTTGGCTCGGTTCCGCTTCATTCCTTTTGGCCCAATTCGGTCCTCAAGGCATTACCGCGGTCTTTTTCAGATCATATTCCTATAATGTTTGTTTCAGAGATCGCTTCAGATTGGGGAGCAAAACCTTTCAAGTTTATTAACGCTTGGTGGTTTCATTCTGATTTTCCAACTTTTATTTCGGAGTCCTGGAAGGTTATTACAGTCAATTTTCCTAATGGAGATCTTGTGATTAAGCTGCGTGAGCTCCGTTCTATGATTAAAGTTTGGAATAGGGATGTTTATGGTGACCTTAATTCCAAACTTCAGTCCATTCAGCAGGAAATTCATTCTCTGGAAGCTTCAGCTGATTTTTGTGATCTGTCGGACTTCGATTTAACAGTGCTTTCTTCTCTTCGTTTGGAGTTTAACTCGGTTTCTAATCAGCTGGAATCTTTATGGCACCAGAAATCTAGGCTTAATTGGAATCTTTTTGGAGATAGGAATACTAAATACTTTCACACAACTGCTTCCGTTCATGCAAGAAGCAATTTTATTTCAGAGATTACGGTAAATGGGGTTTCTTATTCTTCTCCGATCCAGATTAAGGATAAAGTCCATCTTTTCTACAAGAATCTTTATCAAGGCAGCCCTGCAATTGATTACTCCATAGACAGATTGCCTATTCTTGGTCTTTCGGATGCTCAGGCGGACTCCCTGATTTCGGCTTTCTCGGAGGAGGAGGTTTATTTGACTCTTCTAGGGTGTGATGATAACAAAGCTCCGGGTCCTGATGGATTCAACTATTTTTTCTATAAAAAAGCTTGGTTGGTGTTAAAAGAGGATATTATGAGTTTCTTCTCCAAATTTCATAGCTCAGCAGAATTTCCGAAAGGCTTAAATACGGCATTCCTAGTGCTTATTCCTAAGCTTTTAGGAGCAAGTAATATCTCGGACTTCAGGCCTATTAGTTTGATTAATGGAGTCTTCAAACTGCTCTCTAAAGTTTTAGCGAACAGGTTATCTCCTCTGTTGCCTTCTATCATTTCTGCGAACCAGTTTGGTTTTATTAAAGGGCGCAATATTCATGATTGTCACATGATAGCTTCTGAGATTTTGCATTTGACTGCCAGGCGTAAAGATCAGTTGTTGGTTTTGAAACTGGATTTCAAGAAAGCTTTTGATAGCATCTCTTGGGATTTTATTATTAAGATGATGGTCAATATGAATTTTCCGAATAATTGGATTGACTGGATTTCGGCTTTCTTTCAGTCCTATCAACTATCAGTCTTAATCAATGGTTCTCCTACCAATAATTTTTTAATGGGTAGAGGTGTGCGGCAGGGGGATCCTATTTCTCCTATGCTTTTTGTTATTGCGGTGGAAGGCTTAAAAGCCTTAATGGATCAGGCTAACAGGTTGAATTTGATAGACGGGGTGCATCTAGAAGGGTATCCGGATCCGATTTCTATTTTGCAATTCGCAGACGATACATTGCTTTTTATTCCGAATGACTCAGAAATGGTGGCTAATCTCCATCGTATTTTAAAATGCTTTGAGATTGTTTCTGGGTTGTCAATAAATTTCAATAAGAGTTCAATCATGGGTATTAATGTTGATGAAGCTTCTCTGGCCTCAGCTGCTTCTCGGTTGAATTGCCAGATAGACTCCTTTCCTATTACCTATCTGGGTTTGCCTTTATCTCTGAAACCGATCAAAGCTGCACTCTGGCAGCCTATAGTGTCTAAATTCAATACCCATTTAGCTTCTTGGAAGGGCAATCTTCTCTCTCCTGCAGGTAGATTGATTCTTATTAAGTCAGTCTTGAGTAGTTTGCCTATTTATTTCATGTGTTCGATGTCTATTCCTCAATCTATCATTGATGCTTTGGACCGGGCAATGAAGAGATTTCTGTGGTGTGGGTCTTCGGATGGTAAAGGTATTTGCA
The DNA here is from genome assembly GCF_937616625.2 of Mercurialis annua. Taxonomy (NCBI): domain Eukaryota; kingdom Viridiplantae; phylum Streptophyta; class Magnoliopsida; order Malpighiales; family Euphorbiaceae; genus Mercurialis; species Mercurialis annua. The sequence goes on along the minus strand of NC_065574.1, from coordinate 46,162,149 downwards.
AAGTTTCTTGGTCCTCGGTTTGCTTACCTTATGAATTGGGTGGTCTGAATTTAGTTCCTTTGCGAATTAAAAATAAGAGCTTATTATATAAATGGATTTGGAAATTGATTTGTTCTAATAACAAGCTTCTGATATCGGCTATTTCTCAGAGTTGCTCTTTTTCTTATTGGTATGATTTGGAGAATGCTAACTTTTCTAATCTTTCTCATCTCTGGAAAGGGATTTTTAATTCTTGTGTTAAGGATTCGGTTCAATGGTTGGCTTTTACTAGTGATGTTTCCTTCATTGTGGGTAATGGCTTAAATGTCAGGCTTTGGAATGACAAATGGTTGGGTGATCTTCCTCTTCGATCAAGATATCCGACTCTTTATCGTCTTGCTAGAAGGAAAAATAGTTATGTAGCAGATTTTCTGGTGGAAGGAGCTGCTTTTGGTAATTATTGGGCTCGGAGTCTCCGAATTGGTGAGCAGCAGCTTCTTGATCAGTTGAAGCTGGAGTGGCGTTCTTATGTTTTCTCTACTACTGCAGATCAGCCTTGCTGGAATGAAAAAACCGATTCTTTCACTTCTAAGCTGATGGCGAGGAAGCTTTGGCAGTTGGGAGCGGGAAACGTAGCTGGGCATCAACCTCCTACCGGTCAGCAGCTTATTCTTTCTTTTGGTAGGCATCAGCAGGTTCAAGATGGTTTTACTCCGATCATTTGGAAGTTTAACCTTCCTCCTCGCATACAATTTTTTATTTGGTTATTGGATAAAAATCGTATATCTTGCAATGCTTCATTGGTAAGACGCCGAATCCTTCAACCGTCTTGTATTTCTTGTTCTCGGTGTGGTGATGATGAAACTGTTTCACATATTTTTTTGCACTGCCGTTTTGCTTGGATTTTCTGGAACTCTTTATTCTTGAGATGTGGGATTATTTGGGTTGCTCCTTTCTCAGTTCAGCAATTTTATTATCTTTGGATGGAGTTTGCTTTATCTAAGTATAAGGAAATTTGGAGGTTGATCTGGTTCTTTTGTATTTGGGAGGTGTGGAAAGCGAGAAACAAGAAGGTTTTTTCAGACGAGGATATTCAGATTGAAGCCTTAGCCTTTGTCGCGATTAATAAGGTTGTTCTGTACTATTCTTCTTTTCATCCCCGGTTTCCTTTTACAGGAAGTGATGTTTTTAGATGTTTGGATTGCTTTGTAAAATTCCAGTGATTGTTTGGTTTCTTCTTTTGCCTTCCACTTCTTGTGGTTGAGCATAATAAACAAGCATTTATCCAAAAAAAAAGTTTAATTTTAAACTTTAAATCATGGTTAGCTGGATTAGTGGAGATACGAAATCGTATCAAATATTTTTCACTGTTACTTCTGGTCCTACTTTTAAATAAGTAAATGGCTTAGTTGTATCTTCGGGTATACACTGAATATAGCGAAATATATTTTAATTGAAAAATATAAAGCTAGATTAATTGCGAAAGGCTTTTTTCAAAAACCAAACATTGATTATTTTGACACTTTTGCCCATGTAACTAGAATTGCTTCAATTAGAGTTTTAATTGTCTTAACTTCAATTCATAAACTACCTGGCCCAAACTCTTTAAGTCAGTAAAGCCCTATCGATTCAAGCCTTAACGCTAATTTATTCATCAAATGGATGTTAAAACTGCGTTTTTAAATAGCGAATTAGAAAAAGAAATTTATATGACTCAACCCGAGGGTTGTGTTGTTTAAAAAAAAAGAACAAAGTTTGTAAACTTTTAAAATTATTATGTGGTTTGAAACAAGCTCCTAAACAATGGCATGAGAAATTTGACCAAGTTGTGATTAGTGATGAATTTTCTCTATTGATATCGATAAATGTGTTTATACTAAAGTGATTGAAAGTGAGTATGCCATCATTTGTTTATATGTGGATGATATGCTTATCTTTGGTACATGCCTTGGTATAATACGTGAGACAAAGTCTTTTCTTACTTCTCAATTTGATATAAAAGATACGAGTGAAGCAAATGTGATTTTGGGTATTAAATTCATAAAAAATGGTAATAGTATTATGTTATCACAAGGGTATTATGTTGAGAAACTTCTTAAGAAGTTTGGACATTTTGATGTCACACCTGTGAGTACTCCTTATGATACTAACACTCAATTAATGAATAATAGAGGAGATCCTATGTCTCAAACTGAGTATGCTCGGGTTATTGGGAGTCTGATGCATTTGATGAATTTTTCTCAACTTGACATAGCTTATGTTGCATGCAGATTGAGTAGATATACTCATAATCCCAATCGTGATCATTGGAATGGCATTGTCAGACTAATGAAATATTTGAGAGGAATCATGATTTATGGTATCCTATACAGTGGATTTACCGTTGTACTAGAAGGGTTCAGTGATGCTAACTGGATCTCTGATTCAGATGAGACAAAATCCACTAGTGGTTATGTGTTTACACTTGGAGGAGGTGCGATTGCTTGGAGATTATCTAAGCAAATGTTAATTTCCAAATCTACTATGGAGTCCAAGTTTATAGCTCTGGAGTTAGCCGGTAATGAGGCCGGGTGGTTGAAAAATTTCTTAGTCAGTATTTTTTTGGGAATAAAATCAACTCCTTCAGTATCTATGCATTGTGATTGACAAGCGGCAATAGCCATTGCAAAGAATAAAGCTTACAATAGTAAAAATAGACATTTACGTCTAAGGCATGATGTGATAAAATAATTGCAAAAAGATGGAATTATGTCCATTGACTATGTGAAGTCAGAACTGAATTTGACCGATCATTTGACTAAATCTTTGTGAAGGAAAATGATCCTTGAAACATCGAGGGGAATAGGATTTGTGCCAATTTGAGTATTAACCATGATGGTAGAAATAATTGAAGTCTGAAGACTTTTTTTTTTATTTTTTGTTCATTTGGATATTCATTGTATTTTTTTGATGAATGGTGATGATGTGTAACTATGGCAGAGATTGAATGGAAAAAAGTAATAATAAATCCTTTAACTTTTTAGTAATCAAGTGGAAAAATTGGTAAATATGAGGGTTATTTGTAGACTTTTTTCCTCATTATTTACATGTCAGCAATAAATGAGCCACGTTTGCAGAAATAGACGACATTGTATTTATTTTGGAACGTTGTTAGTAAGGAGGGTTTAGATGATACATTTTGAAAATATTAGAATTTTTGTTGCATCTTTCTGAACGTTAGATGTCTACTTAATCTATACCCCAAACGTTAGGGACTTATTTAACCCTCTTTTTAAAAAAAAAAAATTAAATTGTATGTTTTTTTATTTTTAATATTACTTAACTAATAAAAAATTAATTTGATTTTAATTTTTAAATTCATTTTAATATAAATATATATAAATTATTTTTTATGAGATTCAATAATTTAATAAATCTGATTATTATTATTTTATTGATTTTAAATTTTAATTTTTTCAAACAAAAAACACTTTTCTTACAATTAAAACTTTATATATTAAAAAATATTTTAAAAAACAATTAAAATGTAAAAAAAAATTAAATTCATTAAATTTTGTAAAATATTTTTTTACATTATATTAAAGATGTTTAAGAGCTAAACTGAACGAAAAAAATTAATATATTAACAAATATAAAAATAAAAAGTTGATTTTTAAATAGAAAATAAAAAATAAAATATGATAAATATCATTAGTGTTTGAATAATTTATTCTAAAAATTATAATATATTAAATCTTTTGATAATTAGAGAAAAAAAAAGCACTTATGGGAAGATTGAATTCCGACGTAACAAAATATTATCTAGCGCTTAGACCGAATTTAAATCTTTGTTAAGTTTATTTTCTTAAGATATACTATAAAAAAATAAAAAATTATTTTAACTAAACTGAATAAATTATAATTCTTTTGATTTTTAATTCTTATTTAAAAATAAATAATTAGACTTCTACTTTAGGGGGCCGATTTAGACCTTTTCCCTTTTAAGTAAAATAAGAAATTGATTTGTCCTGAAAATTATATGGGTCCCTTTGTAATGAATGAATTCCTTAAAATTATGTGGAATTCATTTGTAATTCCAAATTTTTGTGTTTGGAATGAATGAATGCATTAAAACAATTTTTGGAATTCAAATTCTGAAATTGAGTTTAGTTATAATTTGAGAAATTGTAAATTCAACTAAAATAGGTGGAATTTGCATATGAATTCCAAAAACTTAAAAGAAAAGTTTTATTTGACTAAATCGTCCTTACTTTATAAAGCTATCTAGTTTCATTTTCTTTCACTTTTATTTTGTATTACTAATTTTTTTTCTTTCTATTATTTTTTAATTTTCATTTCCATCCTTTTTTTATATATATTTTTTTATTTTCAATTTTTACAAATTATTATAGATTATTTTATGTATTTTGTTTATAATATTAGTGACATTATATTATGAATTTTAATATTATTTGTTCTTTATAATCACTGTTTAAAGTTAATAATGCACGTCACATACTGAATTTTGCAAACAAATATATTTACATACAAAAACTACAACTTAACAAATATATATACATACAAAAACTACAACTTGTATTACATTCTCAGCTGAAATTTCATTTATGTGTGAACTGTTTGTGTTCAATACATCATGTAAAGATTTACTTACTTAACAATTTGTATATTTTGTTTAATGATCTTTTAAGAGAGTAATTACGCTCTAACATTTTATGTCCTGAAAAAACACGTTAATCTGGGAATAAATTTATTGAATTCATTGCAATAAAATAAATTGTTTATAAGGTTAGTTTGGGAATAAAGTTATAAAGATTTTAATTTTAGAATTCATTCCAAACATAAATATATAGAATTTATTGTAATTTTAAATATTTTATTCTTTCATTTCAAACGGTGTAATTCATTTATATATGATTTTCATATAGAATTCATTTAGAAATGAATTTCAATTAATAATTGGAATTGTTCCAACGGGGCTCAATCTTTTGGTGGAGTAATTAGGTTAGAATTTGGCATAGAAAAAGCTTACTCATTTTCCCTTCTCCGTCAGTTCTCAATCCTTCCGTCCTCAGAGCTGCTCATCCCCAACCACAGCTGACAGCAAGAACAAAACGCGGCAGCAACTACTCATACAATACAAATCCGTTAGGGTTTTTGTTTCTGATGGCACCTAAGACGATGAAGAAGACCAATCAAAATCAAAATCAAAATCAAAATCAAAATCAAAATCAAAATAGAACTGATGAATTGGATAACAGATTCAATTTCAAACAGATTATGAAAGATATCCAGTTTTTCGGTAATTTATGCAATAATGCATCTTTGCTTTATATTACGTCTATAATTGTGGAATCCCTAATTTTTCTGTTAGTTATCCTATTCTTACTGCTTTTAATCGTTCCACTAACTTGCTGAATCTACATTGCGAGCTTTTGTAATCAGGTTTCGTGTACTGCCCTTGCGTATTTCTCAAATTTAATACATGTTAGACATCAGAGCTAGATTTTCCTAATGTTAATTAGATTGTGTTTTAGATGGCAAGTTAATTACTGTAGAAAACTTATTCCCCCAGCAATCCAAAATTGGAGTCAGTTATTCACTTATGTTCACTTAGGATTCAGGATGAATTCTAGTAAGGTTGAGAAGCTGGAAGGTTGAGGTAGAGAATTCAATCATTAATTAAATGAGATTCTGGGTCACTCCAATTGGTTTGGTGATCTTGTGAAATGAATGTTGTTTAACACCGCTACACCTTCCTGCGTTGGAAATATGAGCCGGAAGTTCTAATAGTAATTCGCTTTGCTGCTTTAGATAATTGGAGCCAAAGAGATGGATTTTGTTTTTCGGTAACAGTATGCACTATTTGTTATATAATATGAGCTAGCAGGTAGAATGATTTGTACTTTAAAGCAATTTTACGGGTGATTGGGATGAATGTCGATCCAAACATGACAAAATGTTATTTGTTTGTTCTCAAACTTTTAGGGTGCTACGGAATGTTCATTCTCTTTGATCTCAATGGCTTATGATTCTTTGTTTGGATGTCTCATTAGCACTATATTGTTTGTCATTTGCATATTCTTTTGACTTGTGGGCATTTATACGTTGATTTTTCCATTCAGATGCCTCGCATAGGACATGGAAAGAGAAGAAAGAGTTGGAGAATCGGAAGGTGATCAGTCTTGGTGGGAAGGTAAGAACTTCTTATCCTCCTTATATGCAAAACCCACAGCTGCAATGGTCTTTTTCATATATACAAGCTGTCTTTTTGTCTTTAAAATATATGAATAATTATATGTGCTTGCCTTCAACACAGCCTCCGAAGAAACAGAGATTGCCTTTAAATATAGCACGTGTGCAAATGAAGAAACAAAAGATAAGAGAAGAGAAATTACTTGAAGAGGTAATAAATTTCTTCTAGCACCCTTCAGTTTTGTAATTGGTTCACTTGGCTGCATTAAAGATGCATGTTTGCTAATTGTCATACATTATAGAATATGGTTCTTGGACGATTTGGAGGTAAACTCGGCGATCGTGGTAAAAGATCAGCAGACAAGCGCAGACCTGAGGACAGGGCGCTTAGGTCAAGTGAAGGTTACTTTAGAAACGGTGTGCTGGATGTGAATCATTTGCTAAAGGCAGGCCCATCTAGAAGCGGCCCGTCTCGAAGCGATGATTTTAGTAGCCATATGTTTGGTATGGGGGAGGAGAAGAAGAAGGGGGGAAACAGAAAGAAAAATCAGGGAAAGGGGAAGAAAAAGGGTGGTGGTAAGAAGCGTCATTAAACACGGAACATTAGTAGTTGTGTGGAAAAGTCTCAACTTCTGGTAACAATAGTGACAAGGAATCTCAGGAGAGGCATTTGTTCTTTTCTTTGATGTGTTAGGATTCAGTTCCAAACTAGTTAGATCAGTTATATATGAGCTTATTCTTCTGTTCTTTTTGTTATTAGTACAATTTGTCTCTATAAACTTGAAAATTTTGCATTGATAGCAGTTAAAAGAAAAAGTTTTTTCAGCTGAATTGCTCTCAACTTAATGATATGATTAAGAATTTAAAACATCTAGAGGGATGTTGTAATTAGCATGTTGTTGGGAATGCTTTTCTGTTTTTACTTTTTACGATGCCAACTCTATCATTATCTTTGAACCCAATTTCAATTTATGCAGTCGCATCAAAATAAAACACATGTATATCTATCTCTTTTTTTTTTATTTTTTTTTATCAGAAGTAGCTTACACAGCACTCAGCTAGGCAAACTAGGTATTTAGAATTGTATATCTACGAAACTTTGCTTTCTCCAGCTGAACTAATCTATGAGCGTCCTTATTGTTGGTGTTAGTCAATTGAATTAAAGAATTTAGAGATAAATTAATTTTCAAATATGAAGGACGAAATCGTTGAAAAAAAAACTGGAGAAACATTGATTTTTTTTTTTAAATTTAGCGTTTTAACACGGTTGTCTAACATCAAAAATGGGCAGAAAAAAAAAGAGAGATCATATTGTTTGATTTTCAAATAGAATAAGTGTGAATTATGATGTATTTAAGGGGTCTCATGATAATTTGTACTTGATTAAATCATAAGTCATCATATCCATCCTAACAACCAAGCATGGTACAACCAGTCTCTTCATTGAACCATTCAGTTCATTAGCCAGAAAACTGAATGCTTCAATGAGGGGAAAAACCTATACAAGGGCCATCAGGCCATTATCGACTAGAATCAGAGGGCATCAAGCCACTACATATTAGAACTCGGTAGAAAAGACCAATTTTACCAGAAAATGAAAAATTAGGCCAATTTTTACAAAATCAAAAACGAAGACAAGCATCTAGAATACAAAGTATAACTACCAAATTCAACACTAAAAACAGAGTATCTAGAATCCAATCTCAAAAGCATACAAGCACGAAAAGGGACCTAGCTAAAGATCGGAATCCTAATCACAAACAAGCAGCTCGGTGTTGCCACCCTCGCTCCTTGAGAGCATATCCTCGTCACAACCAAGATCACCGGGATCACTGCACTTAGCATGGGTGCCACCAGATGTAGAACCAACGTCTCTACGACTAGTGGAGGTGCTAAATCCTCGAGTGTTGTTTACATCAATACAACCAAGTCGTTCAACTGATCTCTGTTAGCATATCCCTGATCCCTAGGCAGAGTACGGGAACAATCCCAGCACCTTAACATAGCAATAGCAACTGGAGGAACATGGGTAAATCTAGATAATATGCCTGTCTGAATGGCCCAAATCCGAAGAGGGAAACACATAACGGAATCAGAAAACCAGTAAATGTGAAAAATATAGAAAATAAGAGTCAAAAAGAAACCACATTTGCCTGTTATGTATTAGAAACCTTAGAGTTAAATGTTTGTTTATGAGTACCCGCTTCTCATTCATTATGCCACTTCATATTCAGTCATATGCAAGTCTTAAATGTAATGTTTATATTTTTGCATTTATCTTCCAGTTCTTTATTTTTCAGTTATTTACTTTTCAATATTTTCATTTCGGACTTTCTGCTTTTATGAAATGATTATTTATATATTGAAATATGCCTGATAAATCGATAAAATTAATAAGTCAAGTACGAGAGTTAATTGTGTCCACGAACTCGCATTTTTTCGTCAGATGCACGACGGATCATCTATAGACACGTGAGATTTTAAATAAATAATACAAAGCCTAATTACTTAAAAAACCCCACCTTGTAATATTTTTTCGTTTACACCATGACCTAGGAAAAAGTTCATTTGTACCCTTTTTTTGATTTTTCATTCATCTCTACCCCAAAAAGGGTACAATTGACTATATAAAATTATTAAGAATAAAAATATTAATAACAACTAAATAGAAGGGTTCCACCATATTTTTTTCTTATTTTAAAAAATACAAATAAGTCCTCCAATTTTAAAAATGTTCAAATAAATCTTCTAATTTATTATTTTTAAATATTTTAATAACAAATTAAATTATTTAAAAAAATATTTTCGACGCACCATCGTACTCCTCCGATTTATCAAACCCGCTAATTTTTTTTAATTTTTTTTTAGTCGTTTTGATGCTCCTCCTCCCGGAGGAGGAGCTCTCCTTCCTCCGGAAGGAGAAGCAGGGAGGGAAGGAGCAGATCCATGGGAGGGTAATGGGAGGAGGAGCTGAGCTCCTCCTTCCATGGAGGAAGGAGCCCGGAATTTAAAAAAAAAAAATTTTTATGTAAATTTTAATTTTTATTACGGTTAAGATAATTATATATTATATAAATTAAATATTTATTATCAATTTAATTTTTTTTTTTGGAAAAGAAGGTATTTTTGTACAATTAATATGATTAATGTCTTATTAGAATAATAGTTAAATTTAAAGGATTATTTTAGCCTTTTTTGTATATGAAAAGAGATCAATTTAGTATTTTGGGGTACAGTTGAAAACGAAAAATTAAAAATAGAGTACAAATGAATTTTTTTTAAGTATAAACGAAAAAATATTATAAGCTGGGGTTTTTTTAAATAATTAGGGCATAATACAAATACTTTTTGTTAGATAAATATGTAAACTTTCCCTGTATTAATGGGCTTAGATTGTAAAGCCTGAAGACATATAAATAAGACCCAACCCAACATTAAAGGGGTCAAACACAGATGAAGATAACAGCAAACCAGACCAAGAAAAACAAAAACATGAAGAGCACCACATAGCCAAAACTAAACGATTTCACTCTATCCATAAACTCATCAATGGCTACCTCACTTTCTTTTACCAATTTCCTCTCTTTTCTCATACCCACAAACCCTCCTCCAAAACCCACCTCCCAGCTCGCTTTATCTTCCCCATTAACTCACTCCTTATCCCAAAAATCCAAGTCCAAGTTAATTTCATCAGCAGCTCAAGATGGCCATTCTGGTTCTGAATTATCATCAGTTATTAACCCAGCTTTTGCTAATGCAAATACCCTCTTCTTCACCTCTGCGTATAATGTGCAGGTGATAGTGGACGATAATGAGAATGAAGAGAGGCTGTTGAATAGGTTTAGAAGAGAGGTTATGAGGGCTGGTATTATTCAAGAATGTAAGAGGAGGAAATACTTTGAGAATAAACAAGATGAGAAGAAACGTAGGACCCGTGAAGCTGCTAAGAGGAACAAGAAAAGGTTTGGTTTATTTTCTTGGTTTTGTTTTGGTTTTGTTTGGCTTGTGAGAAAATTTTGATGGACATAAACCAAAGGGCATGAGGTTTCACTTAGTTTTAGAGTTTAGTTGTGTTTTGAGCTTATTGAATTGTGATCTTTCCATAATTTATTGTCTTGATAGGGAGCACGGGCACTTCATTCAATTAACATGTGCTGTCTCGGAATTGTTTCGGACGCTTTATCTTTTGGACACGGAACTTCATTCTTTACATAGGAAACCTTAAAATAACACTATTTCGCTGTGTCTGTGTCTGTGTGCGAGTGTCCTGTTTCCTCGTGTCCGTGCCAGTGCTACCTGTCTGTCTTGTTGGTTGGTAGCAAGATAGATAGATGATGAATTTTGTTAATCTGCATTTTATTGATAAGGTTATTTGGTATCGAATAAATGCAATTGTTTAATTCTTTTATGTACGCATGGTTAGAAGAATGAGACCTTGGGCAGGATTCGAAAGAAGAGAAGAGTGTATTGAGTGTTATGTTGTATTGTATCTTAGGAAGCACAGACACCAACACAGGCAAATGGGATGTTTGAATGTGGATACGTGAAACAGTGTTATTTTAAGGTTTTCTATGTTAAAATTGAAGTTTCGTGTCCAAAACGCCAAGTGTCCGACTTTTTTCTGAAATGAGAAACGTTGTTCGACTGAATTGTCCGTGTTACCTTTTTATCTGTAAGATAAGGAATTCATACTAATATCTGACTGGGTTAAAAGTTGGAAAATTGACAAGTCTTACCTTTCAGCTTTTAGTTGTTGTTGCTTTTGAAATTATAGAACTTTATATTTATAACCTAGAAAAGATGGTGTTTGCTGTTTTCCATTTTCATATCACATACCAGTAAGTGAAGAAAAGAAAAGCAAAAATATTTTGCTTGTGAGACAAAACTTTGAGGCATAAATTAGTTCTTTCTAATATTGAAGTGGGAAAAGTTCAAAACAATCATTTCTATTATCTTCTCTCTATTTGAGGTTCTAGGTTGATGTGGTTACGAATTGCTACTGTGATGGTTTAAGTTTAGGATGAAATAATTCTTGGTTGGCCGATTCGTTTGTCTAGTAATTGCTCCGACTACATGCAAAAAGAGGATTCAGTGTCAAGATCAACAAGATTCTAACTTGGTTTGGTTTTCTCTCTTAGAATTTGAGGTTTTGGATATTTCAACCCCTCTCCATCATCTTAAAGAAAGTGTTATATTTCACATGATCTGATTTCAAGAATACTATGTACTCGAACTCATCAGCAGTATTAATTGTACTTGTACAATTTAAATTCTTAGAGAAAGTTAATTAATCTTCTTTTGGCTTTTGGGAAGTATAGTGTGAGCTTTCACATGAGTATTATTCAGTTCTTTTCTGATTAGAGTTATACTTTGAGTTTTCGCATGTGACGAACTACAAAATGGTTTCTACCTTTTCTCAGGGTATCCACATTTGCGGTTTTCAATCTTTTCTGTTTCAGATTCTGTTCATTGTTATTTGTTAATTTTCTAGGGCATATTATTGCTTATGCAATCTTTCTCTTAAATGAACTAATCTAGCTACTTATTGTTAGAAGTTAGAACTGTGCTGGCTGCAGACCAGCAACATGAACGATTTTTATTTACGGGAAACATTTTCCTCTTTCTTCTTTTACTTTGTGCATGTGATTCCTGCTTTTGTTTGATAAACATTACCTTTATCTGTTGAGATACTCTTTTGTATGCCATTCATAAAATTTGGCATTAAACTTTTAATTGCTGATCCATCTTCTATCTTACTTTAAACCAGGCGCACAAGATTTATACCACCAAACCGGCAGGAAACTGTGGCGACCAAGAAGGATGTGGATGATGATGATAACTGGGAGTTGCCCGAAGGAAACCTTCCATATTAAACTATTCACGTTGCCTATTGACCGCAGAATTTTTCACATTTGATAGTGAGAGGCTTGTTTTTCCAGTTGTTCGTACATCATGTCGTTTGACGTCCTTTTCCATTCTCATTTCGTTACATTTTGTATCTAAGGTAAATGCTCTCACTCTTGAATCAATCCGAGGCATACTATGCAATAGGTTCCATTCATTTCTAAGCAAGCAAAGAAATGATATTATTGGTGTTTCTTCCCAATTAAATGCAGTGTTAAGAGAAACTGACTTAGTTGTAATGATCTATCTTTGAAATAAATTTGCATAAACCATCACTGGATGATATTTCTTTGTCTGAGAAATATTAGGATTTAAGAGCCCTTTCTCTTGGCCAACCAAAACAGAGCTAATTATGAGCTAATTGGAGTATCGAGTATTGAGAAATTCTTAGGTAGACCAAGTCTGCCACGTCATCCGTAAATTTCACACTGAGAATATATGTGTAGCATGAGGATCATATAAATGGGAAGGACTAATATATCTATTGCCTTATATTTTCAGTTGGATTATATTACTTTTCTGAATTCATGATTGAATTCTCTTTAGATGGTGCCTTCTATCTCCTCATAATAGGAATCAATTGGAATGAATTTGTTGAAAGTGATTGCTTGAAGCTTCTATTAGTAGGGATGAGTGAACGGTTGGTTAAACCAAATTAACCGCTTTAACTCTTTTATTTCGGTTAAGTTTAGTTAAAAAATTTGGTTTATTTAAGATTTTGGTTTATACTAGTAGAACCCAACAAAGAAAGAGATGGGAATGAATTTATTTTCTTGAAATGGGGCCAAAACTCTGCCACACCTTGCAATAACTTGTTATCTCCTTTTGTTATACACATGTAAAAAAGCAGGAAATGGTGCTCATAAGCTGAGAGAAAATTAGCCAGTACATCATCTAAAGTTGAAGTCACTATCAAGTCCTATATACCAAAGGAATTTTGTATTTCCATCTTTATCGCTTTCTATGTTAATCTGAAATAACCCTTGCAACTTTTGTCAATTATCACCCAATTAATTGAACTAATTAAAACTTTTATAGTGGGACTCTTGTTTTGTTTTAATTGGCCAAGTATTAAAATACTCAATAATGATGCTCTAATAGGTGATGATGTTTATGACCCAATGAAGATAAATAAATGAATCAAAGTTCCCAATAGTTTATAAACTAATCATGCACTATATACTAACAAGAAACTAATTCTATATTGTCAATTGTCATGCACCACTTTGGAGCACTTCCAACAAGACAATGTCTCAAAACTGCCCACAAGTGCTTTATGCTTTTTGGCAGCATCAAACAACAATTTTTAAGCTCATCAACCTCACTTTCCAAATCCTCATATCACTTAATTATAGCTTCCATAAAATATTATCTCATTCATATTTGTTTGTTGGGATGACAAAGACTACTAATATATATGTGGGGATAAAGAACATTAGTTAAGCTCCAAGATGTCATTGATGTTTCAAATGCTTTCATCTAAAAGAATTATCTGATGGCCGCTTGGCTGTTTGGTTGTTCGAATATGCATTACACTCGGTTGATAGTCTGGCTAATCCATAAATACATTAAATCTGATCATTCATGTCTGCAGATCCTAAATAAACTCTATTGGTCTAAAACGAACACAATGTGACTAGTTATTATATTTGATATCTATATAATTTCAAGCACGCTATGTTTATAACTCCGGCTATACAACATGTATAAATATGTTTAATTGAATGTTTTGTCGAGTTACTTTATTTGAAATATACACGTAATCAAGGTGTGCATTCAGTTCAAATCTAATCAAACAAAAAAAAATTATTTTTTTAAATCAAATCGAGAAAAAAAAATTAATTTTTTTGAAACTAAGTTAAACTAATTGGTTCAATTTAATTATTACGGTCCAATTTGTACTAAGATTTAACTACGTTTTTATGTCCAAAACTTAACTGGGACTAAATTGCCGGTTTAATTCAGTTTTTCTACATCCCTATAGATAATAATTCATTTAATTATTTAAAATATATATTAATTTATTAATATTATAAAAATAAAAGTATGAATGCCTCTTAAAATAATAATTGTCAAAATTATAAATAATATAATAAATATATTTAAGGATTTAATAAATTTTTAAAAAATAAATTAAATAATATTAAATTTAAAATATTTAATGTTGTTTAAATGAATTCCTTGTATTTTATCTTTTCAAACACAAAATTAATTGTGTCATAAATGGATTAACTCGTTTATGGTACAAATAGGTTTATATCATCTCAATTCTTTTAATTTTGTATTATAGTATATATGATTTAATTGTATCGTATTTAAAATTATCGGATTTCAAATGTAAATAATACTTAACCACATCTTGTCCATGTCACTATATTAAATTTTCTTTAGAATACATATAAATAGATATCAAAGGAAATTGTTATCTTATTTGTTATTCATAACATATGTCCTCCCTTGCTCGGTGGAAAGAGTAAAAGTGCATCCGCATCATCAACTAGACTTCATAATTATAGGTATTTATTTATATTTTACATCCGTCATCATTTTTTATTATCCATAACTTTTTTTTTTCAAAGGCTAAAATCCATAAACTATTTCAATTAGACTGTTTTGTCCTCCAAAACATTATACAAAAAAGAACTAACTAACTAACTAACTAACTAAATAAACTAATCTAACTAAATAATTATTTATTTAACATTCATTACTGAAATCACAATATACTCACTCTATCTAAATTGATAGCATTATTGAAATATATTTATTCTAAATAAATATATTTAAATGATAAAATATCATAAATATTCTTATTAATTGTATTAAAATGCATTGCAAATGAGAACATTATTTAAAAATATAAAATTATTCTCTCATTGAATAAGAGCAATAGTTGTATTTATTATATAATTTAACCATTTTTATTTAAAGAAATGAAAAAGAATATATTAATATTTATTCTACATTATTTATTAGTTTGGAAGAGTAGATAATTTTTTTAACTACCGAGTCTCACAAAAATAGATAAACATACTATTTTAAATTTCTAAAAATATAGATAAAATATAGTTTAATTTATACAGTCATGTTAAAATAACAATTTTATATATCATCGGTATCAACTATTTTTATTATATTTTTTTAAATATCATTAATAATCACATTATTTGTTATATAACAATAAATTTTATCTGTTTAAATAAATTCTCAATCTCAAGAAATAGTTTATTTTTTTAATTTGTATGATCAATAATGTTGATAATACCTAAATAATTATATTTTTAAACTTTTGTGAAATAAATTTTGTCTATTTTGTGGGAAATAGATAGGAGCGTGCATCGATTGGTTCAGTTATCAAACAACACCGAATTAGTTAAATTTGAAATAACTATTTAGTTTGGCCAATTGTTTTGATTAATCGCATAATTGAGATACATCAATATTACTTACTAAAAAATTTAATTATCATGTCAATTACTTAGAGTAAATTGATATTTGAAATTATAATTTTTTATAAAAATATCGTAAATTTCTAAAAAGTTACTGATGGATTCAGAGAGACGGTTTGATATGATTTCCGATGGATCTGGATATAGTTTAAGAATGAACCAAATCTCCTGTGGAAGACAAATACTAAAAGCGGCTAAAAAGAAACTTTGAGTTTTCAGCCCCGAGTTTACTTCGATGCTTAAATTAGTAGAGTATTTAATAGGATAATAACTGTACGTAAAGAATGATAAGGGAACGGGACTATTACCCTTTTTATAAGTTTATCCACGTGGTCTTGTTTTCTTGAACGATGCAGGATTTTTAGATTTTATGGTGTTCCATCAATTATACAAAATAATGTTGCATAATTCAATTACAAAATTTTGGATTAAAAATTAAACCGAGTCAAATTAATCAATTTTTTAAATTATTAACTAAAATTGAACTAAATTAATTGAAATTCAAATCAAACTATAATTTCAATTTGAGTCGGTTGATTAATTCACTTATATTTGAATAATACACATCCCTAAATAGTGTAGTAATAACCAAATGAACTGATGTCATGTTTAATTAACTAAATGCCTCCTCACATTTTAAAAATTATAGTAAAACAATTTCTTTAACGTTTTGTCAAATTAACTAATATATATCTCAATCTATTAACTGTATTAGTTAATTTAGTTTAATAATTAAATTATTAAAAATAAAATTTATTTTAAATCTAAGTTTATTTTTCTTCCAGAAAATCATCAAAATTAAACATAATTTTTTTAAAAAAATTATAATCAAATATTAGTTTTAATATGATTATAATTATAATTATCTAAAGTAGCTTATAGTTATTTATAAATCATAATTATTTTATAATTATTTTATTTTAGTTTTAAATTAGCTATTCCTTGATAACAATAGTATATTTTTATTGTCGTTTTTAAAAAATATTTATAAAATTAGAAGTTAACGTTTTTTTTTAAAAAATTCAATAGTAACTTTTTTTTATATAACATAATTACGTTGAGTATGCTAGGTATGAAATAATATCTTACCCATTAATGTATGTGTATTCCATACCTTATTTATATCGATAAAATATTAATAAAAAATGTAATACTATAAATTTTTCAGATATCAATGTATGTTTTATTTCGCACCTTATTTTCATACCAATTAAAATATTAATACGAAATTTATATTTTGTATTTTATTTATTTACGTCAATGTACGTTCTATAAATTTATAAGATATAAAAATAATTTTTTTTATTGATATTTTTGTTTGGTACTAAAATAAAAAATTTAACATTGTATTTTGAAAAACATTAAAATCCTAGTATTATAAATATTTTTAAAATAATAAAATTAAATAAGATATTATTAGTAGAAGTAACAAATATGCTAATTAAAAAAATAAAGTAGTTATAGATAAAATTTAATTTTATAAATAAGTGGTGATTTTCCAAAATACATGTTTTGACATTTTATTTACAACTTTACATTGTAAGTTTTGACTTTTTTTTTCTGATTTTTTTCATTTACGAAAAATACTTTTTTTTTAATTTCATAAATACCTTTTTCGGTTTTCAATTTCGGTTTTTGATTTTTCGGTTCGGTCAAGCGAACTGACCGAACCGACCGGCAATTTTTTTTATATAGTGTAAGATTAGTGTATATATATAGTGTTAATTTTTATTTTTTATAGATTTTTTTCCTGGAATTTTTTATTTTATTTTTTATAGTGTAACAGTAGTATATGTATAGTGTTTTTATAGTGTTTATATATTGTAAAATTAGTGTATATATAGTGTATAAATAGTGTATTTATAGTATTTTGTAATTTTTTGTGGCTTAACCATGAAACACTGCAAATACACCATAAACAATGTAAATACACCATAAACACTGTAAATGCACCATAAGTGTATTAAAATATAGAAATTTTTAATGTTTTTAAAATGAAGAAAATATTTTGGATTATTAGAATAAAGTTAAGAGTGTTTGTTCTATTCAACAATTTTTCCACTTCGTTTTTATATAAAAAAAAACTGAATATCTATGATAGGAAAAATTTGATTATTATTTATTTTTTTATCATTAATAATTTTAAAATTTATTGCATAAATAATGTAGTACAACCCTTGATTAAACGAAGGTAAGACGGGGTCAGACTGTGTCTAGGCCATATTTTAGTTTGTTTTGTTTTTTTGAAATTACTTCTAAAATAGTTAAATGAATTTTGTTTATTTTATAAAAATACCTGCTTCAAATTCGAGAAAAAATATATTCTGGTGTAAAAAATATATTAATGTTTTTTAGTTAAATTGTGTCCTAGAATAATTTTTTATTCTTTTTGATAGTAATTGGGTAAGAAAGCGTTTATTGAAAAATTTAAACACACGACCTATCATTTGAACTACACCTCATTGGTTGTCCTACATCAAATTACAATCTAACTTTATGACTGGTTGCATTGTATGGTTATTCTAAAGTTAATTTTAATTTTAGCTAAACCTATTTTAAAGTCTTTAAAATTTTAGTTTTTGGTTCATCAAGTCCTTCAATTTTTATTTGATTTTTTTAAATTCTTAAACTTTCAGTTTTTGGTTCATCAGATCCCTCAACTTCTATTTGACTTTCTCAAGTTCTTAAATTTTTGTTTTTTATTTCATTAAGTTCTTAAACAAAGAACCATTTAAAGACCCAGTGAACTAAAAAATAAACAATAGGGACTTGAGAAAGACAAATAAAAATTGAAGAATCTGATGAAGTAAAAAATAAATGTTTAAGAACCCGATTAAATAGAAATTAAAACACCTAATAGATTAAAAATATATAATTTAATGACTTCAAAATAGGTTTAACTTTTAATTTTTTTAGATAGAAAAAAATTGGATAGCATTTTTATTTTATTTTAAGAATATAGGATTGAATTTTATGACCAATAATGTGGCGTCTCGAAAATGTATTAAATGTTTGGATGATGAAGTACTCTGAAAATATAAAAAAAAAAAGAAATGAGTAAAAAGGCAGATCAAATGGTTGGCAAGCGGCCACATGGCTGATGGCCCTAAAATTTAGTTGCAGAACATGGGCCGAACACCAATCAGTCACATGAAAGAAACGAGGGACATTCCAGACGTCCACATGGGGTTTTCGTTGTCCGTTAGATGTCTGCCACGTGACATGTATAAATCTGCACGTATCCTTCTCTTTGATTCGGCTTCACCACATGTCCCTTAAGTAGAAGATTTATTAGTAGAAAATATATACAATCATTTATGAATTGAATTGATATAAATATTCAATCACATCAATTAGTACATTTTAATAAATCGTCCTCCGGATAAATTCTTATGTAGACTCGGTCTACCATGACTAACCTATCACATTATGATACGTTATTAAAATGATGACAATTTTGTAAATTCGTTTTTTACTTATTTACACCTTTAAATAGTAATATTACAAGATTGCCATCATTTTAATGATGTGTCATAATATGATAGGTTTGGTCTACGGATGACGTGATAGACCGAGTCTACATAAGAATTTCTCCGTCCTCCGTATGTGAATTTATTTAAATTAAAATAATAATATATTTTTGATACAATATTTTAAAATATTTACTTTTTCATCAATTTAAATTGATAAATAAATTATACATTTAAAAATAAATTTATATTGTGAAATCGGATTATAAAAGTAATTATATTACTAAGAAATAAAAAAGAATACGTGCTTATAGCATTTTCTATCATTTTGACTAGGATATAAATTTTATCTATAAATTTAATTTATTTAAGTATTATTGTTTGAAATAGAATCAAATTATAATAATAAAGATCTACTTCCAATTTCTGTTTACAACAATATAAATTCTTGTTTTAATTTTCATTTTTAAAACCCATTTGACATATGAAATTATTGGAACCAAAATATATTCCAAGCTATAGTTCCCTAATTGATGCGGTTTAATTTGAATTTTTTCGAACCCTTTGATAATCGATATACATGTTTATTCTCTTGCAATCTTATAAAGATCGGATTAATCCTATTAACAACTATGAATCATAATTATAAAAAAAATACTATGAATCATATCCTGAATTTTCAAAATATAAATATTTTCAACAAAGCATCATTTTGGATTAATATCATTGAAATTCATAAATATAATTTTAAAATTTATAAATTTTAAATACATGCAATGTCAAATGTTATCTAAAAGTTTCATCATTTGAATTTAAATTAAATGTAAAATAAAAAGAATTTAAAAAATAACCGTGAAGCAATAAAATATTATAATATTGTATCACTTAAGGGATCTTAAATTAAAAAATTTGAGAAATAATATTTTTCTGTATTTTTAAATTTTAATGAATAATTTATTTTGTTTAAAATATAAATTTATTTCATCTTTTTTTAAATTTCAAACAGTATCTACAAAAATAGATCAATGTTTATTAGTAACATTGATTACATTCTTTGATTATTTTGGATCCAAGTCCGATGATATATCATCATATTCCAATCAATCTGCCATTAAAGACGGTCCCATTTTGTTTTATCATTAATTTATGTATATTTTATATAATAAGAATAATGGATGACCTTTTAATAAAATGAAGGGTCACTTTATTATGCACCATTGATTTGTTTGGTAATGATCCATCAAGATCTCTACAGTTGTCAGCTTCCTATTGGATTTGCGTCTTGTGACTAGGCTGGTGCTTATCTGTCAAGACACACAGATCACCAGATTGAGATGTGCAAGGTAACACCATAAAAAAGTGACCAGCAATAGGCCAATTGGACTTCTTTTGCAATTAAATTAATAAACATTTTAATTTATGATTTAGTGGGACCCGGTTTTTACCAATAATGTTCTTTTTGTGATGATTTAATAAAGTTTTGGCCGGGTTCCATGTGAAATGATATTTGCATTGTCCTAATAATAATTTCCCTTTTCTCTTAAAAAAATAGGCCTAATTACTTAAAAAAACCCCACCTTAAAACATTTTTTCGTTTATACCCTGACTTAGAAAAAAGTTCACTTGTACCCTTTCTTTGATTTTTCGTTTTCAATTGTACCCCAAAATTTTATTTTTTAACAATTTAATTAATTAAAGGATAAACATTAAAAATAATTAAATGGAAGGGTTATATCATCTTTTTTCTATTTGAAAAAATACAAATAAGTTAAAAAATGAAGGATTATTTTAAGGTTTTTTCTACATAAAAACAGTTCAATTTAGTGCTTTAGGGTAGAGTTGAAAACGAAAAATCAAAAAAAGGGTACAAATGAACTTTTTTCTAGGTCATGGTATAAACGAAAAAATATTATAAGGTGGGTTTTTTTTAAGTAATTAGGCCTAAAAAATAATAATAAGAGCTTTCTTTTAATTTTTTTGACTTATATATGAAAGTAAATGTATAAATATTAAACAAATTAAATGAATCGAATAAATAGTTCTTTTTTACTTGTTCGATTCAGTTTAGTTTTGGACGTAAAATATTATAGAACAATATGATATAATGATTAAAAAATGGAATTGGAACTAATGAGTTATACCTCAAATGGTATAAGCTGAGTAGCAAACTGTTAGGTCGTAGATTCGATTGCTCCAACAAGCGCTTTTCTTTCTCTGGTTATAAAAAAAATGGATTGGACCGACTAGTCGAATTGAAAATCGGTAGTTGTCTGTTCTTATTGACCCTAAAACTGTAAATTTGATTCAATCAGTGATTGATCCAGTGGTTTGACTAGTTAGACCCTAATCCATGTCTAAATTTATATTTTAAATGGAATTTATTTAATAGGTCAAATAAAAATCAGTGGCCTTATTAGTTTGGTCACCGGTTCAATCTTTTAAATTCTGATTTATTATGAAGTGAACTAAAATGAAAACATAAAAGTAAATCGACTAGTTTAGGATTTAAATTCTATATAAATTGAATTTGATTCCATTTTAAAAATTTGATTTGAATCAAATAGAATGCACACCAAATATGAAAGGGAGAAAATTATATAGTGAAGAAATTCAACTTTGTAATGCTTGATAAAATCTAGCAATATAAAAAAAAATCACAAAGAAGAGAAAAGGAAAAAAAAGATTGAATTATCACGTGAAAAAATATAAAAGAGTTATCATATGCACATCATGATTTATCACATTATTATACTTTTTTCTTTTATTTCTTTCATGTAGTTTGTTAATTGTAAAGTCAATGAAGAACCAACTTCCAAGAAAATGGGAAAATTGTGTAAAAAGCACTTAAAAAATAAAATTTATAAAGCTATCTTATCTACTCATAATGTTAATACATAGAAAAAAAAAAGAAGATTATGTTCATATCATTAGGATTTCTTGACGCAGGCAAATATTTTTCTTATCCGAATCTAGATACATTATAATAGCATGATAAATGGCATATTCTTATTATATATTTCAAAATTTAGAATTTAAATCTTACACGACTAAAATAAGAATTTTGTGACGTTTAATTATCATACAAATACTCATCACACACAATAAACCATAGAAAACCAGGAGAGAAAATTTCTCAAACTTTTGATTAATTTGCCTTTTTTTAGGCTTAATTACTTAAAACCCTCTATCTTTAACTCTTTTTGCATTTATTCCCTAATCTAGAAAAAAGTCACATATATCCTTAACGTTGTCTTTTTGTTTCGCCTCTACCCTCGAGGTATTAAATTGACCGATTTTCATGTGCAAAAAAATTTAAAATAGTTCTTTATTTATAACATATATTCTAATTAGACGTTAATGTTATTAATTATATAGAAACACCTTCTTCTTTAAAAATATCAATTATAATAATGATTTAATTTATATTAATCATCAATAATTTTTATAAATAAAAAACGTAAAAAAAAATTCAATTTATATAAAATAAATAAAATATTTTCGTCGAACAAATAAAAATTCAATTTACATAAAAAAAATTCAATTTACATAAAACATACACTCTTTAAACAAAATAATTTTTTTTAAAACGACCCACCGCTCTCTCCGTAGGAGCCGCCGTCCTCCTTCCATGGAGGAACACAAAGGAGGAGGAGCAGCTCCTCCTCCATGGACGGAGGAGCTGCTCCTCCTCCTCCATGAGCAGCTCCTCCTTTTTCGGAGCACGGCTCCGACAAATTTTGGTGTCGAAATGGTTTTTTTTTCTTATTTTTTTATTAAAATTAAAAAATTAATTAATTTTAGGATTTATTTGAACGTTTTTAAAATAAAGTACTTGTTTCTATTTATTTAATAGAAAAAAATATGAAGTAATCCTTATATTTAGTTGTTTTTAATAAATCATCTTTTTTTTGAAATTTGTGGTAGAGATAAAACAAAAAGACAACGTCAAGGGTATATGTGATTTTTTTCTAGGTCGGGGTATAAACAAAAAAAAAGTTAAAGATGGTTTTTTTTAAAGTAATCAAGCCTTTTTTTTTATTAAAGATAGAATTTCATTAAATGAAAATTGATATGTATATAAAAAATGACTTACTAACACTGATGAGTAAGTCATTTTATAGTTAAATGATGAAAACTGCAAAACAGTTATCCATAAAAAAAAATTAGCCATCAAATTAAAATCTAATTTTTAAAAAATTGAAAAACTAGATCAAGGACATCAATTAAAATTACTCCAACATCCTTATCATCAATGTTGGAAAAATTTATTGCATTTCTAAGGACTTAACAATCTCCTTCAAAAATTAGATGACGTAAAATCAACAATTCTTTCATGATTGTTTTATAGTCCCAGTGCTTTCACCACCGTTGGTTCTAAATACTAAAAAACTGTCGTGCCTATACCACAATTTAAAAATGCAAATTGTAGCCCAAACAAAATAAAATAAGTTGCCATTAATTTGCCTTTCATGTTTTCTCTTTCTCTCTCACACAGACTGGTAGTTTGACATATTTGATTCATATCTCGTTAGTTGAATTTTCATGCAAAAACGCGATAAAAACAATTTTGAAAAAATTCGTATGTTCAACAAATAGCATAAATGAAAAGGCAAATCGTAACCCAAATAAAATAAAATAATCTGCCATTAATTTGCCTTTCATGTTACCTCTTTGTCTCTCTCACACACACCGGTAGTTTGGCATATCCGATTCATGTCCCGTTAGTTGATTTTTCATGCAAAAATGCGATAAAACAATTCTGAAAAAATTCGTATGTTCAACAAATAGCATAAATGAAACGGTCGCGCCTATACCACAATTAAAAAAGGCAAATCGTAGTCCAAATAAAATAATCTGCCATTAATTTGCCTTTCACGTCATCTCTTTCTCTCTCACACAGACTGGTAGTTTGGCATATTTGATTCATATCTCGTTAGTTGATTTTTCATGCAAAAACGCGATAAAAACAATTTTGAAAAGATTCATATGTTCAACAAATAGCATAAATGAACTGGTTCTAAATTAAAAAACACAGCAAAAAATTACATTATAGCTTTTTATCTCAAGAAGCAAGATAAATAAAAGATTTAATTAAAAACAAAAAAATTAAGAAATTGTAACATGTAATATGATAAAACAAAAAACGTATGCGATGTTCAGAGCCCATTTAGATCCTCGTAATACCATTTTAAGTTGAGGCGTATGTCCCCTAAATCTTGGCAGTGTTGTCTGCATAAAAGACTGCTGAAGTGGTGATTACCGATTCCGAGCCAATTCCTGGGGGGCACTAAGTCTGTACTTGTTATGACTATGAGTGTCATCCCAGCCTTAACGGGTGTGGAAACTCCTATTTCTGTAGGTGGCGATCCCGTTACTAAGAGAAAATACAGGCTTTTTAAGAAGGTGACTTTTGATGAAATTCAAAAATTGGCCGACTAGGTAGAAAGGAAAGATCCACCGAGCCTCCTGAATTCGAAGGTTCTAGATGGATTTATGAAGAATTTGTCCACTACTGCAGGGGCGGAACCAGCCTTATGACTGAGGTAGCGACCGCCCCTTTCAAATTTTTTTTTTTAACAAAAACAACCTTGAACTTTTTTTTTTTGAAAAAATATAGTAATTTTTATGTATTTCGCCCCCTCAAAATAAAATTTGTATAATTCGTCCCCCCATTTCACAAAAGCTAGTTCCGCCCCTGCACTACTGAGGACATTAAGTGGTTCGAACAGGAACCTGATGAGGACTTGGCTTGTCTCCATGGTTTTTTTGGCATAATTTCATTTTTTTCTTCTTTATGTAATTTTTAATGTTCTTTGTTTTTTTATTGGTTTGTGACTTTATTTCTACAGATTGTTTATATGATTTTTGTTTTGAACGATCATCGCCAGGTTACCGAAGACGAAGTTCAAAGACTCAAAACTTTGCTTTCCGAATCTGATTCAAAGAGAGCGAGGCTTAGAAAGTCATTGGAAGAGCATGGCACTCTTCTTCTGAATTTGAAAGCTCAAGATGCACTTTATGAACGTCGAGTGACTCTTGTTGAGAAAAATGCCTCCGAGTTGACCCAGGAGATTGAGGGCTGAAGTAAAGAAAGTCCATATTTGCCTACTTAATACAAAATCATTTCATTCAGCTCTTATGAATGAATATCGGCTTGCTATTGGCGAAATGTTGCAGGAGAATAGATCTATCTGCTGTGAATGACTTGGATCCCAGAGATTCAGCCAAGACAGTGATGTTGAAGATGAAAAGGGATCAAGCTGGCTCATCAATAAAGCCTGCTTAGTTTACTTTTAACTTGTACTCTTTTTTTTTGGGTGAGTCGCCTTTTGTACTTCGACTTTTGATTTAGTGAAAACTTATTCTCTCGTTGTTTCGTATTTGTAGGGAGTTAATTTAAACCTCATCTTTTTTTTTATTTCAGGCG
This sequence comes from Mercurialis annua, assembly GCF_937616625.2. Classification (NCBI taxonomy): domain Eukaryota; kingdom Viridiplantae; phylum Streptophyta; class Magnoliopsida; order Malpighiales; family Euphorbiaceae; genus Mercurialis; species Mercurialis annua. The sequence goes on along the minus strand of NC_065574.1, from coordinate 46,136,728 downwards.
TTAATCTAAACTCTCGATTTTTTTAAAATTAATCAAAATCTTAATTTTTTAAAATCAATCTGGATTCTGTTTTTTGTATTGACTTGAGAATTTTTAGGGTTAATCTAAACCCTAATAGTTCTTGTTTTTTATTTGTTTTATTTTATTTTTGATTCTCTCTTGGACGGTTTCAGACCATTTTTCTTTTATTTGTAAAGATTTTTTTTCATATTTGTGATGAATGAATTTTTATCGATGATGAAATTTACTTACAAGCTACTTGATAAAAAAAATAAACATTTCATAATTATCGGGTATAACCTGAGTCCCTACTAGCGATTTTTTTTGCCGGTTCCACTTCATTCTTTTTTGTCAATAGTATGTTTCGGCTCTTGGAGGTCCACTATCAACTCGTCACAACATTTTTAGTAATCGTTTAATCTACACTTAGTCAGCATTGAGCCTAAAGGAGTATTGTTTTCGTAATGAAACTCCTTTGTGTGTAGGCATACCTCAAGTCATTTTATAGTGAGTAAGAAAGAATACCTTTTAGAGTTGAAAAAAGGATTGCTATTCCGTTGTATGAATCTAAATAGGAAATAGATTCCTATTTAGCAGGAGTCATATTTAGAAATGTCTTCCTAAATAGGACTAGTCTTCCAAATAGAAATATGTTTCCAAGTAGGAAAGTAATTCTAAGATCCGTGAGATTTGAGTCTTCGTTATGGTAATTGAACCATTCACGTAATCAGGATTTGTTGGCAAGATGTGATAGCTCTGGTTATTGAGATTTGCCGAATCCTATGGGATTCAGCTATTTGGACGAATTCTCTTGGATTGTCTTGACAGACGAGTGCTTCGTGACTCGGCTACAGCTTGCTTGGGAGTCTTTGAATTCACTCTGACGGACGGATCCCATATGACTCGGTTCATTATATCATTTTAGAGTTCAGTTTCCCTCAATTATTTTTGATTATATTTCTATTGCACGCATAATTAATTATCTAAATATTTTTAATTTTAATTATACACTTTGAAAATATAAACTATTTGTTGAGAACACAAATAGATTTTAAAAAGCTAAATTTATTTTTAATTTTTACATTGTATTAAGTGATAATTAATGTGATTAGAATAATATGATATAAGTGGTTGTAATTAATAAAGGCCTAGCTACGTAAAAAAACTACCTAGAACTTCTTTTGTCGTTTATACCCTGACATTGCAAAACATCCATTTGTACCCAATTTTGGATTTTTAGTTTTCATCCCTATCCGAAACAAGGATATGATTGACAATTTAATGAATTAAAGGATGAAATCATTACAAACAACTAAATTGACGTTTATATCATACTTTTTTCTGTTTAAAAAAATACAAATAAATTATTCAACTTAAAAAATATTTAATAATTAATTATTATTTTTAATTTTATAACAAAATAAAATAAATTAAAAAAGCCTTTCCGGAACCAACCGAGGAGCTGCCGCTGCTCCTCATCAGAGAAGGAGCAGCGGCTGCTCTATCTCATGGAGAAGGAGCAGCAGCTCCTTCTCCAAATGTGGAAAAGGAGCGAGCTGCTCCTTCTCCAATTTGGAGATGGAGCAGCTGCCGCTCTTTTTCCGAGGGGAAAATTTGTTTGAAATTAATATAAATTAAATAATTTTTTTTTTGAAGAAAATAGTATTTTTGTACTATTAATAACATTAATGCCTAATTAGTATATAAGTTAAAAATGAATGATTATTTAAACTTTTTTCAAATGAAAAGAGTATACTTTAATGTTTTTGGTTAGTGATGAAAATTAAAAATCAAAAAATGAGTATAAATGGTTTTTTTTTTCAAGGAACGAAAAAAAGTTTAAAGTGAGGGTTTTAAATAATTAAGCCATTAATAAAAGATAAAATTGGTATTTTAACTTAGCTAACTATAAAATGAAAACTTGATCTATGTTTTGTGACGTTCAAAATAAAAGCTTGACCTATTTTTATGGGACGAAAGGAGTATAAATTTTTATTATTGATTGAGATTATTGCTTTAAACTCTTTAAATGTATTTTTGATATAATCTTTGATCAAAATATTCTTCAATCTCTCTCTTTCTTTCTCTAATCATTTATATGCACCACACATTGCTTAGTGTAAAACATTAATAAAACTCCTCCATCATCCAAACTAGTGGATACATACATCCACTAAACATAAAAAATTCCTTAATTACCACTCATCACATCATAACTTAAATGATACAAATAAGTAAAAAGGTACTTATTAAGCTTACCAAATACCAAAATGATTGGATCTCATTCACCATTTACCTTTTGTTCCCACTCTCCATAAAATAATAACAAAACATACTAAGAAATCTCAAACTTAAAAAAATACCATTATTGTCATCATATCTACAGTATATTGCAATGAGTATGTATGAACTCTAGTCAGCATTATAAGTGTTATCTTCCCTTTACCAATCCACTTGTAACAGAACCTTGTACAGTTCCAATGGAGGATGATTCAGAAACAAGAACACCACGTCACTCCATTGAAGCTAATCATCAAGAAGAAGAACGAGACCCGGAAAGCAACTCACTTCACCAGCCACTTCTTAAAAGAAACAGAACATTATCTTCCACTCCCTTAGCCATTATTGGCTCCAAAGTTTCTCATATTGAAAGCTTAGATTATGAGTAATTCAACTTCACTCAAAACTCACTACTTTTTGGCATTTCTTGATGTTTTTTACTTAACAAAATGGTTGGTTTTTGTTTTCTTGATGCAGAATTAATGATAATGATCTATTAAACTCCACTCAAATCACTACTTTTTGGCATTTCTTGATGTTTTTTTGCTGACAAAATTGTTGGTTTTTGTTTTCTTGATGCAGAATTAATGAGAATGATCTTTTCAAACATGACTGGAGGAGTAGATCCAGTGTTCAGATTTTGCAGTATATATTGTTGAAGTGGATTCTTGCATTTCTTGTTGGACTCTTGACTGGTTTGATTGCTACTCTCATCAATCTTGCAGTTGAGAATATTGCTGGTTATAAGCTTCTTGCTGTTGTCAAGTTCATAGAGAATGAAAGGTTCAGCACCAGTGCTCACTTTTTGTTTTTATGTCTTAAATCTTGAATTGTGATGTAATGGTTTTTGTCATGATCTATGTGGCTGCAGATATTTACTGGGTTTGGCCTATTTTACTGGGGTGAATCTTGTTTTGACTGCTTTTGCATCTTCTTTGTGTGTGTGGTTTGCACCTACTGCTGCTGGCCCTGGTATCCCTGAGATTAAGGCTTATCTGAATGGAATTGATACTCCTAATATGTTTGGAGCTACCACTTTGATTGTTAAGGTCAGTTTCGAATTCGGGTACTATCTTGTTTAATCAAATCTAGTTATGGTAAAATAGTAGAAGAGACAGCTTTAATTCATTCAAAAGAATAAATGAAAGTTGTTGGACATATGAAACTTTAATTGAAGACTATTCCTTTTGCTTAGTTTAGCAAAATTAGATCTAGAAATGGAACAATCATTTGTGTGGTAATAATGGGAGATCCATTTTCTTGAGTTTTGTCCCCATCCACATATTTTTCATCACTGTTTTGTCTTGCTTTTGTTCCCTTTAAAGCTTTTACTGTGCAATCACTCCCATCAAGAATATCCAAAGAGTAATGTAACACAAAGTCAAAGCCAAATGTTTGGATTTTCTTACTTGTGGTATGCTGCGCGAAAACTTGTTCAGTACTATCCCAGGTAGCACGGAGACAGACACGGGAAAACAGAATTTGGACACGGGTATAGCGAAACATTGTTATTTTAAAGTTTTCCATGTAAAAAATGAAGTTTCATATCAGGTGTCCGAAATGTTTCTGAAACGGGACACATTGATTGAATGAAGTGTCCGTGCTACCTCCTATCTTTCGGAGTTCAGTTTCCGTTTCAGAAAATACTCTGAAACTTTATACATTTGTAAGCTATTCTTATAAAGATAGCGTTTCGCCCATTTTCCGCTTTATGTTTTCAGTTTGAGCGTTTTTGTTTTCGTGTAAACATAGATGTGGGATAATCTAAGAAAGCCGAAATTTATCAAATTTTGGTGTTGCAGATATTTGGAAGCATAGGAGCAGTTGCTGCTGGACTAGATTTAGGGAAAGAAGGGCCTCTGGTGCACATAGGCAGTTGCATTGCCTCCTTACTAGGCCAAGGAGGGTCTGATAACCACCGTGTCAAGTGGCGGTGGCTTCGCTACTTCAACAACGACAGGGATCGCAGGGACATCATAACCTGCGGTGCTTCCTCAGGTGTTTGTGCAGCTTTCCGTGCCCCGGTTGGTGGTGTTCTGTTTGCGCTTGAAGAGGTAGCAACATGGTGGAGGAGTTCACTTCTGTGGAGAACTTTCTTCAGCACAGCAGTAGTGGTGGTAATCCTCAGGGCTTTTATAGAAATCTGCAAGTCAGGCCAGTGTGGACTATTTGGTAAAGGTGGGTTGATCATGTTTGATGTGAGTGATGTTACGGTGAGCTACCATGTCATGGATATTCTCCCGGTCATTTTTATCGGCCTTATTGGTGGTCTTTTGGGCAGTCTCTACAACCATGTTCTTCATAAAATTCTCAGGCTCTACAATCTCATTAACCAGTAAGCAATCTGATCCTAATTCTGCTTCAAAATACTCATTACAGTAGAGCTATGTTGCACAGGAACTTGTTGAGTCCTATATTTTCACGTTTATTTGTCGTTTTTGGAAAGATTTCTGAAACTCCGGAACTTTATATTTAGAACCTATTATTGTAAGGAATGTGAAGGAAGAGCTCGACGGGGAAAGGCTTCGTAAGAAGTCGGTTCTACTAGGCTAACCCCCTTAAGCTTCGGCTCATTACCCTAAGGAAGGGAAGTGCTGTTCAGTCTTTATGCTGCCTTGTGCTAACGAATTATGCCGGTCCCTGGCGCTTTTGGGGCTTCAGGACCAGCTCTTAGTTACTGATGAAAACCTGGTTTTGCCGTTTTTATATTTCAGCAGTTTTCTGTTTCCGTGCAATATAGTTGTCAAATTGTATATCTGCTTCACAAGGATGTTTAATTATGTTTTGAACCATGCTGAGAATGACAATTGACGACCACTTGGTTTAATTGCAGGAAAGGGAAAATATACAAGCTACTTCTGAGTTTAACTGTCTCACTCTTTACCTCAGTATGTCAATACGGTCTCCCATTTCTTGCTAAATGCCAACCTTGTGATCCCTCAGTAGCAGAGTTATGCCCTACAAATGACCGGTCAGGCAACTTCAAACAATTCAACTGTCCGAGCGGCCACTACAATGACCTTGCAACTCTGCTCCTCACGACAAATGATGACGCAGTCCGAAACATTTTCTCCTCAAACACTCCCCATGAATTTCTCCCTTCATCCCTTCTCATTTTCTTCGTACTCTACTGCATCTTGGGACTATTTACCTTCGGCATTGCTACTCCTTCAGGTCTTTTCCTCCCTATCATCCTTATAGGCTCAGCATACGGCCGCCTGCTTGGTGTTGCCATGGGACCATATACAAACCTCGACCAGGGTCTTTATGCAGTACTTGGTGCAGCCTCACTTATGGCTGGCTCGATGAGGATGACTGTTTCGCTCTGCGTAATCTTCCTGGAACTCACCAACAATCTGCTGTTACTTCCGATAACAATGATTGTCCTGTTGATAGCTAAAACAGTAGGAGACAGCTTTAATCCGAGCATTTATGACATTATTCTGGACCTGAAAGGTTTGCCTTTCTTAGATGCGAATCCCGAGCCATGGATGCGAAATATCACAGTAGGTGAGCTAGCTGATGCTAAACCGCCACTGGTATGTCTTTCTGGAGTCGAAAAGGTGTCCCGGGTTGTCGATGTACTAAAAAATACCACGCATAATGGGTTCCCAGTTGTAGATTATGAAGTGGTGCCTCCTCAGGGGCTCGCTGCTGGCGCGACAGAACTGCATGGAGTAATCCTGAGAGCGCACCTTGTTCAAGCACTTAAGAAGAAATGGTTCCTGCGAGAGAAAAGAAGAACAGAAGATTCGGAAGTTAGACAGAAGTTCACTTGGATTGATCTGTCGGAAAGGGAATTGAAGATTGAGGAGGTAGCTGTAACAAGGGAAGAAATGGAAATGTATATTGATCTGCATCCTCTTACCAATACCACACCTTACACAGTAGTCGAGAGCATGTCAGTAGCGAAAGCAATGGTACTTTTCCGGCAAGTAGGGCTTCGACACTTGCTCATTGTTCCCAAGTACGAAGCATCTGGGGTAAGTTTACTCATCATCATGTCACTTCCATACTAACGGTTTCCCTAACTTAGGATTCAAAAGTAGACACAGAAACTTCTCAAGCCCACGTTTCAGCTTTTTTCTTTTTTTTGCCGTAAACACTTTTGTCGTTTCTCAGTTTTTCGTTTCTGTTTCCGTGATATTATGTAGGTACCTCCAGTGGTGGGAATCTTAACAAGACAGGACTTAAGGGCACACAACATCTTGAATGCCTTCCCTCATTTGGCTCGACCCAAGGACAGAGAAAAGAGACACTAAGATTTATTAGAGTTTTCCCCATTGTTTCGTCACTTTTTTTGCCTTGAGTTTCACATTCTTTCAGAAAATTCTTGTGGGATGCAAATATTATATATTCATTTTCTACACCCTTTCCCTTCCATTGTGCAACTCACACAATAATAGATATTACAACAGAATGCCCAAAAAAGATTATATTCCTGGCATTTGATGCCCCTTGTTACCTAACATTAATATCATTTACATCAGTTCAAATTTTCTTGCTATTTTAAAAACTGAAACGGTAGCCGAACTTGCAAAGCCACTCATTTATGGTTCAACCACTTAAATAATATAAAATTCTAACTAGCAAATAATGCATAATAGCATTAAGACAGACTATGTGAATGAGCCGAAATCAGTTTAAACGATACACTGACTCCCAAAATTCCGGAATGCCTAATCCCTTCCCTGTTAAAGAAAGAAAAGTAGAAAATGATTTTTTCATTCCAAAGGAATAGCTATTCTTTCACATGTATTTCATTCCGCGAATCAAACATAACCTAAAATAAATATTATCTACTGGAATTGCAATATCTTGCTCCATCGGTATTCAACCTGAAATTCTAAATAAATATATAAATAAGGTAATGCCAATCAAGTGACAAAATTTAAATTACTTTTGAACGCAGGACGAGGCGATGAGCTAGCAACATAATTGAATTAGCCTTAAGAAAGATAATGATACAAACCTGAAGCAACAGGTTCTTGAAATATTACATTCTTTCATCAAAATTTTCAGGAGATTGGCGAGATACAGATGCTGAAACAAAATGCTATTCATTTTGTAACCCTTTAACCTTCCCTTCAATATCTCATTTTCCTCGTACACCGATTTAGAACATAACAGAACGTCTTCTTGTAATTAATATTCTGCTTATCCTGGATGTTCCTTCTTACGTAACAGTTCATTTGCCTATTCAAGCTTTCATGTTCTTGTAGTGCAATTCAAAACTTGAGTTCTTCCAGGGATTAATGAAACTCATTGTAGTACTAATCAAGCTCCTCATGAGGTTTTTTCTTCTTTCCTGATTTCTTCTTCTTCTTCTTCGTCTTCGTCTTCTTCAGGCTTGCTCTTTGGCCCCTCTTAAATATAGCCAGAATCTCAATGCTGCAACCACAATCCATAATAGCTTACTGATCAGAAATCACGAAACAGTAAGTTTACAGACATATCCAGTAAGCAGACCATTTGTTGGTATTTGGCAGACCCTACTCTTGCTATTTAAAAATGGAAAAGGTGCTTCTGTGAAGTGTCTTAGTATTTAGAAATACCCAGCAATTCTTGATGGGTGAGATAAAATAACTCCACTACTGTTATAACTTTTGAATCCTTATACGACCTTTTGCATGCGCTATAAATAGCTGCAAATTCAGTTTGCACCTTTTCTAGTATTTCCTATGCAATTAAGGGGCCCGGAATTTTTTAAATTATCAAAGATACTCTGAAACAGAAAAAACTGCTCTAAACAAATATGGCAAAGATGCTCGTAATGATGCCTTTCAAGTCGTGTGAAAATTAGATTGTAAACAGTAGATCGCATTAAATTACATCAAGTGAGATCACTAATCACAAAAGTCTAGAAGTAATTACCTCTGGGTTCCAGGAAAGAAGTTAAATCCATAAGCCTTTTCCAAACGCCATGCCTTACTCGACAACAATGCGGAGCAATCCTGTCAGATAAGAGGTGCAAAATCAGCTTGAGAAATAGATCTCAGATGAGAACAGAATATTACTAATTCCATGGGATGTGATAGCAACCCCTTCTATTGCACCACCTCTTTGAAACTTTCCCATCCACAACTTATATAAATAAGCGTTTGAGGTAGCAACTGAGGGTCCTCCAATGTTGTTTTACTTCTGATTTCAACTGAGGCTTCCTTTGCGCGTAAAATCCATGGTCTTTTTTCATCTTTGATCTTTGCATCGTGACTGAAATTGAAAAAACAATCAATTAAGCAGCAGCTGGCATAAATAGCACAACTATGGAAAGGAAAAACCCATCTTGAGGTCCCTGTACTTTACCACTTTTGTTCAGATAGCCCTTACTCCGAAAAATAAATCTTTTCAGTCCCTATACTTGACAGATTTCGATTTTCATGCCCTTTTGTGTGGACAGGAAAAACAAAAGTGCCAACAAGTATATGGACCGGAATATAACATTTTTGGCGAAGGGGTATGAAAAATCAAAATTTGGCAAGTATAAAGAGCGGAAAGATAAGTTTGTCGGGGTAGGGGCTTCGTACAGGGGCCTTGGGATGAGTTTAGCCTATGGAAAATAAAAATATAATGCCTACATGCGAAAACCAATGAATTTCTGGAACTCCGTGCCCAAAACGTCAAGATAGATAGCATCACCTTATGGAGGACGACATAGCTTTCCGTTCCAATGATGATATGGTCCGCAACGCATCGACAAGAGACGAGTCAAGTCCTTTTCTAGGAGGATCAACAACTACTACTTCAGAGCCCCTAAGCCAAGATACAGGATCCTACACCACATGTCAACAGAATTATATAATTAGCTTTAAATTGCTTCTTGAAATTAGAATAGTAGCAAGACTACGTGATAAGCTTTAGACAATATGATAGCACAAAAATTACTGTAACACACTAGACACTAACATCTGAAGTATCTGCTTGATGCCAACTGATGCTGCTATCTACGGACTTCGGAAGGCGTTCAACTGTTTTCTCAAAAGATATTTTTGACTCTTTGTTGACCTCAACACATTTAACAGATCTGCAAAGTAATAATCCCAATAATTACACTAAATTCCATTGTTTCATTAAGAAGTTGAGGTCAAGAGTACTTAGAATGAGAAGAAATCTTGCCTGCACTTCCTTGAGGCCGCCAACGATAGCCCAATGACACCAGCTCCAGCATATAAATCAGTAACAGATGTTCCAAAAGGGACAAACTTCTGTAACTTCCGCAGCAATGCATCAAAAGCCTAGAAAAGAGTGTCGGTGAAGGATACAACAAAGTCTGGCATAAGGCAGCAGAGAGTGACAAGTATACAAATACTCCCATATATTTCAATTTCTGTTAAAGAGGAACTCTATCTGTAGGAGAATGTATTCCAAATAAGAAGGAATAGAAGACTATGTTTAGTTAGAAATTTGGTGTACCCGTATATTTGCTTGTCCAAAACTGGATGGAGCTAATGATATATCAATTCCTCCAACATGTTCCCAGAAGTCTTGCTCTCCTAAAAGATGTCTCCACCTATTCCCAAAAATAATCTGCATCATTTGTAAGGAGTATTGAGATTTTCAGACAGAAAACATTAGCTATATAACAAATTGTCAGATCTTCGACAAGAGAATGACCCTACTCCACAGAGTTGTTAACCTACCAATAACATTCATTTTAGTTCCACTGTAGCAGGTTTTCCCTAACCTAACAAATAAAGAAGATAATCTTTGAACTTAAAGCTGTTTTTCATGAAGAATATGGTTAACAATTATATACTCCGAGCAGCCAAAACCACTTTTATATGGCCACCTAAACTCTGAAATATAAAATCAGATAACATAATACGTTTCTGCAACTTCAATTTTATTAAAATATCATAATGATAAGGAAAACACAGATACTGAATTTGTTATTAACACCGTTTCCATGACTAAGGAACTCCCAACTTACATTGTTATATGATGTCTGAAAGTTGGCCCATACAGAGTGAATGAAACAAACTGCACTCCTTGGTCCACCATTTCTCCATAAGTACTGCAAAAACACAAAATGCAATCAATACTTTATATAAAATAAGTAACAGTCGAAGAAGAAAAATGGAAGGTTCTAAGCTCACATTGGCCAAGTAATTTAATTTGTCAGAATTAGGAGCGTTCTCATTTCTGGAATTCCAAACTAAAGAAACTTGTACTTTACCTGGAATAAAAGGACCAACAAGGTGACTACATAGTTTCGAAAACCATACATTCTTGAAAACCATAAATAAATCGGACATAAAGAAATTTAAACCATTTCGAAAACCATACATTCTTGAATTGCATTAAAACATAAAAATCGGACATAAAGAAATTTAAACCATTTTTATATCTTTCTGAGGCAGGAAGAGAAGTATTGTAAGTCGTTACAGCCATCTGCAAGAAACATGTGATTAACAAACTCACAGTTATTATAAGAAAAAAAACTTCCACACAAACGGACAATCCATATATTATCTACCAATTAACTAACTACTCGGATGCTTCTCATGTTAATGACGGCTGAATCACCTGAACATATCGTAAATCTCCTGTCCCTTCATCTTCATCGTAAGGCTCAACATTCAATTCAGTGATACCTAAAAAGAACATATTCAATAAGTAAGCATTTTGCAACAAATTCAAGGATACACTGAAAGTAAAAAAAGGAAAAAAAAAAAAACCTTTTCTAAGTAATTCAACGGCAGCATTAATACTTGGATGATGGGCTGCAATAACATCAAATCAAAAAGACACAAATAAATAAATAAATAAAATTTACAAAGAAAAGAAAAACACAAAGAAGAAAGTACCAATACCTTGGCATTGAGGAATATCAACTACATTATGAGTACCCTCCTCGTATAGACCAATCAAAGGGTTCATCGAAGAACCACGAACAGCTAATTTTGCACGACACCTCCATCCCCACTGCACACATCAAGTATCAAAGTAAAACCCTTAACGAAAACATTGATTACATTAAAGAATAATGTCCAGTAATAGTGGCGGACTCAGAATTTTTTTATAACTTGGGAAAGATTGTACAAAAAGTTTATAAAGTGAGTAAAATTATACTATAAATTTTAAGATTGTAAAATTATACTATTTTATTCTATATTAACATTTTTTTTTAAAAGGATTCAAAATTATAAGGCGCGCAAGACGAACCAATCTAGAGCTATCAAAAGTGAAATCAGAAACTCCGAGGTTTTCGAAAAACTCAGTAGCCTCGTTGATTATAATCGGACGGTGCAGATTGAATTCTTGCGTGCAACCAGAACATCTGAATTAAGCAACATAAAATGAAGTTAATCAGCTTCAAATGGAGAGATTTAATTAACTAATTACATGAGTTTAGTGAGAGCTAGAGTGCTTACGATTGGAAATGAGGGCAGTGTAAGGCGCATGTCAATGCAGGCGAGGAGGTGGTGGTAGTGGTGGCGGTGGTGAGGTTCGGTGGTGGCGGTGGTAGACGAGGAGCGGAGGATGGAAGTACGGCGGTGGAGGCGTGGCAGGAGATGAGTGGTCGGAAGGAAAGGAGAAACGGAGGCATCTGTGGTAATCGGCAGTGAGTGAAGGTATGGCCGTGGCGGGAATGGATAAAATTACCTGACAAATTAAATAATAGAAAAGGAAAATAATATCTCAACCAAAATAATAAGGTACAATTACAATAAAGTCCCTGAGGTTTGGTATTTAAATATTGGAATAATTACAGAAGTTGACACTTTTTGGGCCCACATAACATGATTACCTTTTTTTCTAAAAAATTATTAAAAAAACACCAAAATATTACAGCCAGTACATATTTTTTGACTAAATCAGCGCGCGTCATATCGCGCTGAACTAGGAGTGCGCGTCAGAAGGCCTGACACACGCGTCAGGCCTTCTGACACTTTGTCTAGCTGGTGCACTAGCATAGCTGACCCGCATGATGTGCGGGTCAGAGAGATGAATTGTTCAAGTTTGAACAATTCAAAAGACACACGTCTTTTGGATTGTTCAATTTGAACAATTCATAAGGCACTAAATGTATTTTTTATTTTATTAAATATATTAAAAATATTATTTATATATTTCTTTTCATAAATAATTATGTATATATTTATTTATTTAAATTATGGTAAAAATTAATTCGTTCTAAATAAATTTTAAAAATATTAACTTTAATTTAAATTTAAAAATTTAAATAATTGAATTAATGTTTTTAAATTTTGAATTAAGAAGTGAATTAGATGTAGTAAATTGAAAATTTAATTAATTAAATTTTAATTATTTTTTATCAATTTAATTGAATCAACCGATGTATATTTAATGTATCTTCGATACGCATGCGATACATCTGCGATACATATCCAATACATAATTGATACTATAGATACATATTCGTTGTTCGAAACCTTTTCCTTATTTTTTATGTCTTTTTTTAAATTCTATTATTAATATTTTTATACGTCTCAAAAACTTATCGGAAATTTTAATACATGCTTTACATATATATTTAATATACATATTTGATATACCTACGATACATTTTTTTAGATGTAGTAAATTGAAGTTTAATTAATTGAATTAATTAAATTTATAAATTGTTATTTTTTTCTTTTATCAATTTAATTGAATCAACTGATGTATATTTGATACATACAAAAGATATTTAAAAAATATATATGATGCAACTTTGATACATATTGGATACATCTCTGATACATATACTGTACATAATTGATACATCTCTGATACATATATAGTACATAATTGATACGCATTCGTTTTTCGAAATTTTTTCCTTACTTTTTATGTCTTTTTTTAAGTTTTATTACTAATATTTTTTATATATCTGAAAAACTTATCAAAAATTTTATATTTAATTAACAATAAATATGGCTATTTTTTTCATTTTTATATGACAAAAAAAGTGCCTATTTTTTTTATGAGACGTAAAAAATATTTTTTATATTTTTCAAAAGTTAAAATTTCATATATTTTAAAATTAACATTAATATTAAATAAGTAATAAATATTAGTATTTTGAAATTTAAATATTAAATAAGTAAATAAATAAATAAAATGAAAAAAATTAGATAAACTATTTGTTTGAAATGTGAGGTCAAATTAAAATATTAAATAAATAAATAAATAAAGAAAGTATTTGATTTTTGAAAAAAAAAAGTGGACAGGTTAGCTGACCCGGGCGTCACCCGCGGGTTAGTGGAGCATGTGCACCAGCACAGCAGGCCTGACGCGCGCGTCAGGTCTGCTGACGTCATTGTAGGTATTAGGTGTAATAATTTGCTGAAAATTTATACCGCATGTTATTTATTTTTGTATTTATTGTACCGCATGAAAAGACAACCCCTCTTTTGTATACTTTTGTAACTTACTCTTAAATATTGGAAAAGATACTGATTTGTCTCTTATGTTTGCAACAAGGAACATGAAATAACCCCTTCATGTATTTATTGGAAAAATTACTCTTAATGTTAATAAATTTATGCAAACATGCCACTCTTTTTTAGAAAAAGACTACAAACACTATTGGATTTTGTTGATGTGGATAAAATGTAGCTATAGCTACCACGAACTTAAAAAAAACTAGAGTGAGTTTTTTTCTTTTTATTTATGTGCTTCGACAATCTAATAATATGTTCAATATCAATATTTACATATAAACAAATTTATTTATGCAATTCTTACATGTTAGTATCAATTTAAAGAATTCAGAGATGACAATTACGTTTACCTGTAAACAGAGGTTTTAGATAAGTGTAATCTCACGATGATACTGAAATAACACAAATTTTATTAGCAGACATCTAGCCGAAATAAGTAAGTGGCAAACTATTTTAAAAACGCAGATGCTTTTAAACTAGACCTGTTCATGGGTCGGGCTCGGGCCGGGCTTAGGCGGGCTTGACTTTTCTAAAGGCAAGCCCGAGTCCGCCCAAGCCCGGTTCGGGCTTTAAATATACTACCCAAGCCCGACCATAATTCACTATTTTTACGGGCTCGGGCCGGATTTGGACGGGTTTACGTTGTTTTTTTACAATATTAGAAACCCGAGCCCGCCCATAAAAAATCGGGCTTTTTTCGGGCTCGGGCTTGGGCCGGGCTTAGGAACAAAAATTGGTGTCCAAGCCCGGCCCTAAGAGGACGGGCCTGGGCGGGCGGGTCGGGTACCCAAGCCCATGAACATGTCTATTTTAAACACATATAGTAATTTTGTTACCTTTTAAAAGTTTTTATGTGTTGGTGTGGGTACCAGACAAATTTAGAAAAATTAAATATGGAAACAAAATGCGAAGATAATGAAATTGCCAAAAAAACGCCAACCTCAGTGCGCAAAGTCGTGTGAGGTGCAGTACAATAATAACTAAATTTATAGCTGAATGGCAGGGTTATGGAAAGTGCAAAAGAGTGTATTGTTTCCACAAAAGGAAAGGTCGTCCTTAATTTACGGTGGTTAAAGGTAAACTTTGGTTCTCGAAATAAATTTTTTCAATCCAGTCTAGCTTTATAGATATATAGGAGGCAGCTATAGCAATTAATTTTTTTTTTCCAACGGAGCAGGTTCTATAAAAGCCAATAGCGCGAGGAATTAAACGCCATGTACCCATTTCAATAATTCACGATCTGTGAAGCTAGCGAGGCCTTTTTTTTTTTTGCTTCTGCAAATAGAGTTCCCGAGGAGTACAGCATCCAAAAAAACAAATAGCATTCTGCCAATCGAGTTCCCTAAGGAGCAAAGCATCCAAGAAAAAAAATTTATAGCATATATGAGGTCTCTTGTGTGAGCAATAAAGAAATATGTATAAGGATAATTGCAAATAATGTATAAAATAATGTGTATCCTTGGCGCTTGTGCTGCGCCCAAAAAAGGAAAATTTAATCTTCGTGTAGGTTATGTAGGTCATGTCTCATAAGGATTGCACATTTGGTCTCTCACGCAATTAATTAAAATTCGAATCTCTCCATGCATAAGGCTTGTAATGTACTGTACAATTGTAATTGTACAATGTACAGGATTTTACACTTCAGTTTTAGAATATAGATATATAGATAGTACTGTAACTGTATTGACATGAATCAAAGTTCCAATATAAATAGGATTTCTTTTATCAAAACAAAACATCCCTTGCTCCGCTCTTTGATTGACCAGTACCATTGTTATATATAATCTCTCTCCAAGGCAAATGAAGGTCCTGTACAACGGCTACTTCACATTGCTCTCACATGAAAGATGAGAAAATGCATGACTTAAAGTGGGTTCTATAGCTAAATGATGTTAATCACTACGGAAACGAAGAAAGAGATAAATCAAGAATGAGTTTTCCGATTGATCATTTTGTATCCGGAATGCTGACTGGAACTGTGTTTGAGGAAACATAGTTAAGTTAAGATGGCAACAATGAGATTTTGCAGTAATTCTACGCTAGTTCTATGTTCGTTATATCCGATATATTCTGTTATCAGTCGGGATCGATGATCAATACAAGAGGCTCATTCTTCAGTTTTCCCCTTCAAATAAAACTTGACAGAAAGAAAACAATTAGAGAAAATATGAGAGAGAGAGAGGGCAACTCTTTATTAATCAAACTTTTTAGATTATATTACAAAGGCCAGAAGCTCAAGAATCCAATGCCACCTAATACAGCTCAGAACAGAATCTCTGACTCTGCAAAAACCAATGACGTGAAGATACGTGTCTCCCTCCAAAACTAATTAACTAGCTTCTAATGAAAGCAATTCACAAACAATTATCACAATTCTTCCATATACCAATAATAGTTGTAACATCATCACAATTAGTCATCAGTGCCAAAATATCGATCCCCAAACTCACCCATACCCGGTATAACACGGAATTCTTCATTTAATGCAACATCAATCTCCGAGGTGACAATCTTTAAGGATGGGAACTTTTTGGAAACGCAATGGATACCCTCGGGAGCCTGAAATTCCAAAAAGGGTGTGTATTATTAGTGGATGTAGATTATCCAAACAACGCGAAGACATGGCTGATAGTCCGAAAGACGACTTACAGAGATTAGATTTAGGAAAATAATGTGGGATTCTGGAACTCCTTTCTGTATGAGTAGTTCTATTGCTTGGTTAGCAGAGTTACCTACAAAGACAAGCAGCCGTGATTATCTCTGCATACGACTGCTACAGAAATATAAGCAATAAATGCAATGCTAAAAACCAAATCTATGAGAGATACTGGTTTATCACTCAATTATCTAGCAACTTGATCCAAATTTTTTCAGTTGGTTAATGCCCAAAATCCCATCTATACCTGAAAACAATCCAAATGCAAATATTTAAGCTAACGCTCTCTAAGAGATTGAGGTGAATCTTTCCGAACATACAGAATTGTAATAGAAATCATACCTCTTGATAAAATTACAATTAATTGTCTCATAATAGAGAGCAAAATTCAGAGAATAAAATTTCTGGAATAATAGCAACTTCCTTCCCCATATCACCAATGCATGTCAAAACATGAGGGACACTAGGAAAATGAGCTGTTAAAAAATTACTTCAATTATATAGAAAGAGATTACCTGTAGCAAGAACAGGATCTAGAAGTAGGACATGCCTCTCTGAAATATCCTTAGGCAGCTTCTCATATATTAGCTACAAAAGTTGACAAACCAGTTAATTGTTAATATTATAAATTGCATGCACCCAAATTAGAAAATACTTGTGAAAGCATTTAATATGCAACTTGTATATCAAATTATTATTCACCTGTTTCCCATTGTCTCCATCACGGTGGATAAGAATCTTTCCAATTTTTATGCCTTTGCAGCATGCACGCAGTGCATTTTCCATACTTTCTCCACTGTAAATAACAAACAAGAGAATCCAGTATCAACCATCAACACTCCAAGTTATGAAAAGGGCTTCTGAATCTTATTGTTTAACCACAGTTTAACATCAGGAGAGAAGTGCATTCTGAATAAGGTGCCATTACCAAGTGACAACATATACCTGGTTTAAAAGCTCACCTTCGAATAATGGAAACCCCACACAATTTCTTGCAGAAGTCAACACCAGTGTATACAGATGCTGCAGCAGAGCCCAAAAAAAACTCTCATTAAGAGCAGTTAAATTGATATATTTACATAACGGCTAAAACTCCAGCTACTACAAACACAGAACGCACGGTTCTCTAGGCCTCGACAATTAAAAAACACTTCCAGAATTAAATGCCTGATTATGCCGTTAGTGGAGGCAATCTTTAAACAAATCATATGCCAGATAGGCTGGCAAATCCATACTCTCAATACAGTTGAAAATGGAGATGGTTAGATAGATATGAGAATTTCTTATCTAAACAGCTACACCAGGTTCTTCATAGACCCCTCTCATAAGAGCTCCACTACTCTTGAAAAGTGAAGATCACTCATGTGAGAGTAGTCTACCATGAACCAGGTCTAGATAAGATTTTCCCAATAGATAGCTAGAGAGAGAGAGAGAGAATAGCATTTGACATAAGCCTTACTATTCAATCATCATAACACACCTGTTGGTGTAATTACTTGCTTCTCTGTGAATGGCAAATGACCTAGACCATGCTCCACAACCTTACCAAGATAATTCAAACAGTGAAACGTGTTAATGACTACAAATCTCTATTTAAAACAGATGTTTCAACAGATTTACGCTATGTTATATAGATAGTTTACCAGTCGGATTAGGCGGTCAGAATAAAATACGAAGTCATGCTTTGAAATTTCCTTGTCCCGAATCAGTGTATGCATACCTCTTATCTACAAAGATGTTTTATGCATAAGAAAAGCCAAAAATAGACTCAGAAAAAAGGACTAAGTTAAAGCTTTAATTACATAATTAACTCAACAGGTCAAAAGAGTGTCAAAATTTTATTCATTAGTGGTGAAGATGTCCACTTCCAAAAGCGATTCCACATAAAAGAAGAGAAATTTTCTTTGACCGTATGAGTTTTAAGTTTCAAACACCAATACTACCTCAAATGGTGCGATTATCAGCACTCTGTTCAAATAAAAGACAATTCTATTTGATCACCATCATCGATTCGGCCACATGCAGTAAAAAAGACATCCTTTTTTTACCATAACAAGAAGGAAAAAGATTGCCAAAAAAATTACCCCCTCTTAATCATATATACCTGAAATGTTGACTGAATGACATAAACATTCGGATATATTTTGCAAAGATCATGTTGACCAAGTTTTGTGCGGATATGTTGCACTATTAAATCAATGGCGACATGATTATCACCTCCTCTGGGTATTATCACATCGGCATACTTCTTTGATGGCAGAACAAAATCGTCAAAAGCAGGCTTGACAAATTTAGCATACTGCAAAATCAAAAGCACACCACAAAATTGTTAACAAGTCTAAAGGGGTCAGTTCTCATGAGTTCCAATCATCAAATATGGTCCAAGTTCACAATATAAACACAATTGAATATGAAAAACCACACCTGAATAACAATTCTTTTTCCTTTTTGAAAATAAGAGAATGAGATATTCTGACTTTAATTTGGACAAATCAATGAATAATTATTCTGAACTTGCTAAAAATCTATAACTCACAGGGACAACGGAAAATACAAATTGATGAAAGAGACTCGAATCCACTTAACATTGAAATTGAATGTTGCAATATACAAATTGTGAAACATCATTAAACTCATTCATTTAAACTTTACTGTCTTTCCTCTTTCCTAGTTGTAAACATGCTCAATATTACAAACAACTTCTAAGTTCTAACTGGCAATCTTTTAATATAGAGTTTCACTAGGACTAAATCCTCTCATCAGTTCATGCTAACCAGGGCTTATCAAAAGCAAATTCTAGCAGAACTTAATCTATGTCCCTCCTGTACGGCTGTACCCAACACACTAAATCATAAATTTTGTGTTCCCTTCGATAGAGAACTGATGCAAGTTCAACATAATCATAAATAAGTCTACAGGCAAGCCTTCCTCCTGCTATAGTGGCTCATCATCATATTGCTGAGTGAGACTTTGATTTTAATATTTGAGAAACTAAAAACGAGACATTAAGTTACTATAAATACGCATGCCATTATACTCCAAAAAAGAAAAGTCATGCTTTATTAAAGAATAAAAAGAAAGAAAGAAACCACTGAATGTTGCATTACAGGAGCTTTGTGATGACAATAAGACATGCATTACGGAAAATCTTGTTTATGCTTGGGCTAATTTATATGCAACCAAAAGAGCATTTAATACTTATTAAGAAAAAGGCACTTAACCTGCTCAAGAACAGAGTTTATGTCCCTACCCCTCTCAACTGTGTCCCGCCTTATTCTGCGAGCAAGCCTCACATCCGCATCTAGAAAAGAGAAATAATTTATCACTAGTATAGCAAAGCTAATACACAGAATGTCAGTAAGAGTTAATACAATGAAATGCATTTCTTCATTTCCAACTGGCAATATCAATACTGTACGATTTTCTCACATATAAGAAACCAATAAAATAACCAAGCTCCTATAAAACAATGCACTGCACTATAAGTATCTAGAACGCAATAAACGCTGGGTTCAATACAGGAATTAGGAATGCAATAAACTACTTGTTTCATTAGCACATGGGTAGGAATAATTTGTATGTTAGTTTGGCTTGCAATGCGCATATTACAGTTTCCGGTGCGCTAGTTACAATTTTTAACATCTATAACTTACGACTTGTGGTGAACTATAGGACACATATACAAGTAGGCTCAACAGGAAAGAGTCCAATGCACTGTGCTAAGGCTTTTAAGGCTTCTTTAAGAATTTGGAACTATCAATTAACTTGTCGATTAATGATTCAATATTCCAATGTAATGATAATTCTTGACACGTACATATTACATTCAAGAGCTAAGCAATATGGATATCACTGAAGCAGTGATGATGAACACGCATAAAAATATAAGTTCAAACCTGTGTCAACAAAAATCTTCATGTTCATCAGGCTGCGAACATGCTGGTCATGAAAAACCAGAATTCCCTCCACAATGATTACATCAGAAACATTTACCTGTTAAGAAATATCAACGCAATAGCAAAAAACTTAAATTTAATATAGCAAGTTTTTTTTGTTCCTGCATATAATTTATATGTGGAACCAAACATTATAACACAAAAATGCAATATTACTATTCTTCAATTAGTATGTACTCCGTACACAAACATAAGAGCATAAAACAACCAATCACTTTTAAACAGAAATACGTTGGTGTATCTTGTACCTGCCTAAAACTATCAGAACAGCGACGGTGACTTTTAAAATCATAAATTGGAACTTGATAAGGCTGTCCACTTCTTAGCTTTTGAATACAATCTAAAAGCTGTTCGGTATCAAAAGCATCTGCAAACAACAAAGAAAGGACATTCAAATCAATTAATATCAATATTATCATAAAGCTTCTAAAATTTAACTAAAATGATTCGTAACAAAGTAGTAATTGATTTTCAATTAGTTACCAGGGTGATCAAAATTATACTCGTGAACGCGTTCTAATTCCGGAGGCGTTAAACCACGGTAAAACGAATCCTGCATATTAACAGTGGTAAAGAAACAGAGAGTAACTATGATAATCACAATTCTGTTAAAATATATATTTTAAAATAAACAAATAATAATTAAGACCTGATTAACAAGAACAACACGATGATCGTGAAGCTGTTGAATGATCATGTCACAGACAGTAGTTTTACCAGAAGCCGTACCACCAGACACACCTAAAATAATCATAACATTATTAAACTAAAAATAAACAAAGAAATGAAGGAAATAATAGTCAAACCCTAAAATTAAGTTAAAGAGTAAATGTTACCGATGACGAAGGGCTGTTTGGGAGCGAGAGGGGAAGAGGAAGAAGAGCTGAGGCGGTGAACGGGGGAAGAAGTGGAGGAAGACGGCGGAGAAGAGAGGAGACCGTCGAGACGGAGGCCGGAGAAGTGCGGACCTGATGCCTTTTCCATTACGTAATCAATGGAATTAGTTTGTGCTGACACCATTTTTTTGTTTGAATTTGATTGATTTGTTTGGGTTTGTGTTGAGATTGAATTGAAAGTTGAAAACTATGAAAATGAGTCAATATGCTGCTGAAGTTTATGTGAGCGCATTATGCCTTATGGTCTGTGCCTTCCAGGCGAGATAATAAACAATAGTAATAATAATTTTGTATTTTCTGCTTTTATATTTTATTATATATATAAAAAAATTAGTATACAGCTAGGATGTACATTGATTGGTTCGATTATGGAACCGAAATCAAAACTGAAATAACTAAAAATCAAAATAATATAAATTTGAAAAAAAAATTATTTATGCCCTTAAAATTTATCTTTAGGATCAAATAAGCCCTCAACGCCCGAAAAAGTTCAAATATAAGCCTAACGTCTTGAAAAATGAACAACCAGAAACCCCCCCCCTCCCCCCACCCCCCGATTTCGATAATCAGACCCCCCAACGACTCATTTATAAGTCAAAATGGGAGTCTGGTTGTTCACTTGTTAAGACGTTGTGGGTATATTAGAATCTTTCCAAACGTTGAAGGCTTGCTTGTAGGGGTGTACACGGGTCTTGGAGATCCCTGAACCCGGACCGAACTTACAATAAATAAAAATATTCTCCTTTAAGCCTAAACTTACTTAAGTATCGGAGAGCTAATCAGACAAACCGTCCGATTAGCCATCTACACTGTTTTGCAGGATTAAACGTCGTCAAGATGCCGGAATCCACCATGTAGAGCTAAAAATAATAAATACTATTTTTATGGCTTTTGAAATTAATAAAATATCTCTTTTCGATGCATTCTTAAATATTTATTTCAGCTTTAAAAGCCTAATTTCATATTATCTAATTTTTAAATATTTTAAAATCCGTTTTAAAATATTTTACATTTATTCATGAAAATGCCACTGGACATAACAAATAAATTTTCAAATAGCACGAAATCTATTTCTAACATGAAATCACATAATTCAAGCAATTTGACTCGATTATCACCTTAGATTGACAAATTGACTTTCCTAATCTCAGCTCATAAGTCAACGAGAATAATCTCACCGTCTGATCTTTAAAATTTACCCCCGTAAATTTCGGGGTATTACATATTTGTGGTGACATTTTGTATAGCTCCAATGGTATTTCGAGTAAGCTATGGAATCTCCACATTCCTTTACATATTAGACACTTTCTTTGGCTACTGTGTTCCGGTTATCTTCCGACAGCTGAGGCTCTTGCTCGTAAACGGGTGTTTATCAATTCCGCTTGTCCCGTTTGTTCTGCTTTTAACGAAACTGACCTGCAATTATATTGCCATTGCCCTTTCTCTTCGATTGCTGGAGTATTTTTAAACATCAGGTGGATAATATGCATGCCACATCTATTATGGATTGGTGTTGGAGTTGGCTTTCGAAGCTGCGGTATGATGAAGCTTGTGTTGTGGCTGTTAATTATCTGCTGGCAGTTGTGGTGTAACAAAAATAGTATCGTTTGGGCAAAGAAATATGAGTCCTTTTCTGATGTTTTTGCAGCCGAGCATTTGGCTGTGTTGTTAGAACTCAGGAGCTGTTCTCCAGGCTAGAAATTTGGTGATTAGGGGTTCTTATTCTCTAAGAATGGTGGAGGCTATTGGTATTTGGGAAGCTCTATATCACAATTAAAGGACTAGCGTAATTTGGTTGTGGAGTCAGACGCTGTGGAGGTTGTTTTGGATATTAGAAATCAAGACACAGATCAGTCTAATATCGTTGTTCTTGACTGATCTGAGTTGGCGAAGCAATTCATTAATTTAAATTTTTATTTTATTAGGCGATTTGCTAACCAAGTTGATCAGGTTATCAGGAGTGGTCCTTGAACTGTTTTGTATTCATTTCAAATTTAATTGTTTGAGATATGTTGGAATAAAATAGTTCCTGTTTTGATTCTAAAAAAAAAGAGCATACAACTAAAAAAATAATAAACAATAAAAATTTAAAATTGGGGTAAATAAACAAATAAAATAGAAAAGATAATTTTTTCTACAAATTTTGTTTTTTGTTATGTCTTTTTTCCTCTCCTGTTTTTTCTTTTCTGACTCCTACTGCAACTATGGCTTATATTATTATGTTAGTTTAATGGTTAAATCTGAATATATAGATCATAATATTGATCCTCATTTATGACATTTTGAATCATTTTTGTTAATTAACAGTGTTGGCAAGTTGATCAATCAATTTTTTTTAACTCTTACAAAGGGATTGATCAAGAAATGAGAAGTCAAGTCATGGACAGATAAAATGCAGATTATTCATAAAAATCAAGTTTTACTATTTTGACACACTAATCCAAATAAGAAAAGTTAATTAGTCCATAAAAATAATTTATAAAATCCTCTTTAATTCAATCTTTATTATCATATATCATATACTCATCTCTTAACAACAATACAACAAATGAATAGTGAATACACATTATAACCTTCTAAAATTCTACAAATTAACAAACATCACACACTTCAAAACATGATGTAAATCAACACGGTAGCTAACGAAACAAAAACAACTAAAGCAAAAGGCCGGAAGGAACGAGAAGCCATAGAAGTCGTTGGAGATGAGGAAGATGACGACGAGTCGGAAGAAGAAGACGCCGAAGTTCCTGAATCTGTAGTAATCTTTACCTTCATGCCTTGTTCACAATGGCCCATAGTACCACAGGCAAAGTAATGTGTGCCGGGTTTGGTCAATTTGACTACATCATTACCAGTGCTCAAGGTGTTTACGGCCGTTCCAATGTCACAGTTTTTGTAGGCACTCTCACTGGGGAGTTCGACAACACTGTGGAGTGGACTATACTTGAAAACTGTTGGCACAATGTAGAAATTGTATCAGTAAAATATACGAAGAACGTCGCACTGCTATAAACGCAGGACGGGAACATGCTAATTGGAAAAAACAAATATGCCTAATAAATCATCTTGATACTAATGAAAATAATCAAATATATGAACTCACCTAGTTGATCTCCAACCTTAAACTTTTGACCGGAAGCCCATGAATTAAAATCTGTAGATTCTTCCCAACCTTGGCTACCCCCAACAATGTGTTGAGCTGCCAAGCATTGTTTAGCAGACAAAGCTACAAAAACCAACACCAATAAAACCTTGTAGTACTCCATTTTCACTGCTCTCTGTTTGCAAGTCATTCATGTTATCACATTATTATATATATTTATAGGCAAAGACTAACCAATATATATTATTTTATGTTACACCTTTCTATTCATTAAAAATGACTTATTACTATAATATTGATGATTCATAACATGTAACATCAAATGTTCTTAAATGTACCACATTGTCCCTTGGAAGCAAGAAGCAGGTTGGTGCATACTGCATACTGTGTTCTAAAAACCAGACCGGAACGGCCGGTTGGACCAGTAGGACCGGGATCCAGCCAGTGGTTTGGTTCAAAAAATACAAAATACCGGAAATCCGTTTGAACCGGACGAATTGGTCATTGAACGATAAGTATATAAATAACCGGTTCAATAATTTTGATTTTTTAGCATTTTTTTCCCAATTCAAAGATGTTGAACGATATTTTTTATTAAGAAAAAATTGAGCCGGACTTGCCTCCAATTTCTGGTTGACCCGAGATTGGGCCAATTTGGTTCTTAAAACACTGCCTCTATGGGTCATTTTTGTAAATTGTCAAGCAAATAGAGGGGAATGTTGAATTATGGAGGTCAATTGTATATTAGTAGTACTTGAATTGGCCTTAAAGCAAGATAAAGTTGGTTAAAGGTCATAGACAAAAGCTTAACGTTCAAACCAAGCTAGCTATCATGGGTGATCATGGTCGGTAGAGAGCTCATCTAGAATGCTTTGGATATATTTGATGTCTCCTTAGCTCAGCTACCAAATTTGGTTACTTTATTTTGATTTTATACAATATAGCAATCGTTATTCAGTTATCATATTAGATAATCAGTCAATTCTATCTATTTCTAAATTAATAAAAATAATTCATACCGACGATCTCTCAATTGTTTGTCTTTTGTTTATTTATAGCAATAAAATCCTTCAATCATAACGAAATGTCACATATTAAGAGCATACACGCGTAATGTGGCACCATACAATATTAATATGTCAAATAACTTAATGTAGAATATCATTATTATTCATATAAGCGTTCAGTTCATCATCGTTTGACAGGAAAAAAAGGACTGATTGAAGAGAAAAAAGAAAGCCGAGATCAAAATTGTTGACGCAAATTACTCTGATTCTGAAAACATTGTGAACATTTTCCTACAAACTGATGAAGAAGTAGTGGTGAGTGATTATTTAATAAACATTGATTTTGATCTCCAAGATACACATATAAAGGCTTTTTATTAGACAAAATGTCAGTTATGATGCATGAAAAAAGAGTAAACTTGATTATACACAAGATCCTTAGCATTAACCCCCATAATGAAATCAGCATGACCATACTCCTTAACATACTGAATCGTGAGTCTGTCGACATCATGGGACCTGAAACTGTCGAGTAATTGCTGAACATCTGGAACATCTGAAAGAGCATCTTGTCCTCCGTAGCTTATGAATATCGGAAGCGTCTGTGGAATGTTCGATAGGTTATAAATTGGAGGACTCATTTCTCCATAATGCACCATGTTAAAGGCAGGATTTCCATAGTTGTACTTTTCTAGGACACCATCTCGAACAGCTGCGAGTTCATTTCAAGTACCAAGTATAGGTTAATAACAAGTTTCTAATACTAATTAAGTTTGTTAGGTATAAGGTATGCCTTTATATGGGTGATTCTAAGCGTATAATCGAGTCGAGTGTGGAAGCACAACTCAAACTCCACTCGAAAATTTAAGTTTCAAAACTCGATTTAAATTCCAAAAACTTACTCTGAGCCAAGTGAACCATGTTCTTGGTAGAAGTGGATTGAGGTTCATTCTTCAGGAACAGATCAACAGTCGAAGCATTCAGACAACAGTTGATGCCTTCAGTTCATCGCCACAAATTAAACATAAGAGTGTCAAATCATTTCAACTTACAAAAATTATACTAAAACTCATTAAAAAACCACATATATCGAAAAATATATATATACCAGTAACTGCAGTTAGCAAATCATAGCAATCTACCCCTGGATAAGCACATAAAGCTTTAAGAAACTGCCCTGCTGCCTCCCTGCATGCAAAATGACACTTAATCAATTAAGAATTAGAATTTGCTGCTTTGTAACGACGTTAACGTATACGAAATTCAGATTTTTATTACCCTTTGGGATTGAACTCAGCAAGACCAAACACTGTACTAGTGATCTGCAGAAAGTAAACATTTCTTTTTCAGGCATACAAATATGTACGTAAGTGTTTGTAACAGCTAAAATTAACGGTCCAGTACCTCACCAACAAAGGATTGAGCAGCAAGAACACCAAGTGCAGTGTTCATGTGGCTCAAGTAAGCAATAGGACTCAACAAGGCAGCTGATTTCACCTTGTCCACCAGTAACCCTTCGGAAAACGACGCCAATGCTATCAGAGTTCCCTGTTACCGATTCATCTTCAAGCTGAGGATTTTATGAGCAACTTATAGTTTCTGTACTATGCAAAAATGAGTCTTACCAAGGAATGACCCACGTAGTGAATCTGTTGACCTGTGTGGGCATACACATAATCAAAAACTGCTGGGAGATCATAGGCTACCAGTTCATCCCATGACCAATCCCAAAATTCCTGTGGAGTAGCTAAGATCCCATCAGAATTTATGCTGAAAAGGAACCACCTAACACTAGTAACTAATAATGTAGTACAATTTGTGAAAGTACTACAATTGTATCAAGTCATTGTACTAGAGTTTGTGCAAAAATCCAACCAAATTGAATAATCAAATCGAACCAACAAATTCGAACCCGATCATTAGGTTGGAGAGACGTATGTCGCCTGCAAAAGCGGGTGCCACGAGTGTTGGCAATCCAAACGTCGAACCCTTTGTCTGCTAAGATCAATGGTAAGTCTTGTTCTGGAGGGTTCAATAGCCATGTCACTCCATCCTGCACCAATTTCTTACATTTTTGTCAAAACAGGACAGGAACCGTTTAAATTAAAATATACATGTAATTCCAAAAGAAAAAAGAAATAAGAACAGATTAGGCCACGATATAATCCTGACAAACAAATGGTCTTCGCATGAATTGCATTTGTCATAACAGTACAGAAATGTGCTGTGTTCATTTGGAATTTTGGGCACTAAACGGTGCATAAATTTCTGAACAAACAGCCTATCTCTTACTAGTTCTCAGCGAGAGGGCTTCATTTTTTTGATAAATCCGTTCTTGATATTAACAACTTTGATTCGACAAACATTATACAAACGGCAGTGTTTTAAAAAACGGCATGGACCTTCTAGTTCAAACCGTTGCGCCATGTCATTTTCACAACAAGCCGGTGAACATTTACAATAAAAACTTTTTAATTTCTACTTATTTTTTTATTATTAAATATTCCACATGGCCAACACATTATTGATTTGTTACATGAATAACATGTCGCAACAGTTGTGTTGTATGATTTTCCGCAATCGAAAATCAGAAACTATCCATTCCCAAAAATGAAAAAGCAAAATTATTGATCATACCAGATTTAAATAATTTTTTTTATCACGATTTAAATAAACTTTTATAAATCAATGACATTTGATGAATTTCAGTTAAAAATTTCAAAAGTTTATAATAATTTTCAAATAAAATATATCATTTGACAAAGTTTGCTCACATGACAAAAATATTGTTAAATATTAGATGACGATATAAGCAATGTAAGATTGATTTTTTTTTTTTTTATGAAATAAAACTAAAAATTTGGTGACCCTTAACAATAAATTAGTTCTTCCTACTCAAATTGATAGACAATTTAGAACAATATGAAACAAATTCAATTTTTCTAGATAAAATAAATTAATTTACAACAGAATATCACATCTATTTTTATTTAATTTTATGATAATTTTTTTAAGAAATCTATTTTACTATAACTAATAAGTATAAATGATAATTATTCAATACAATAATAGTGTTTGAGAATTATAATAGTGACGTTACAGAAAATTAATTACTTTCATCATGAGAATTAATTATGATTATGATTATCACTTTTGTAATAACCATGATTTTTCAAAATTTAAATCTCCAATAAATGTGAAAACTGAACCAAAATAAAACATTTAGATGCGCAAATCAAGCTATTCACTTTATGGCCAGCACCTTTCATGTTGGCCTTTCTTTTCCATGGAGTGTTTTCATGGTATCCCATACCGCCTGATTTTCAAAGTTGCAAACTCATTGCAATATTAATGATTTTGTTTGTCATTTTCTTATTCTAAGTATTATTTTCATACTATGTGATGCTAATGAATTCAAAAATTGTAAAATATTTTTGAAACAAATTAATGAAAAATTAGCTCGAAATAAGAAGAACCGTAGTTCATACTAAATATATAGGTTACTATATCTATAATCTTTTATATATAAAGTGACGAACTCAATTTTATTAATAAGATGGATAAAATTAAATATTCTCTTCGTTTTTATTTATTTGTCCATTTAGCCAAATGAATTTGTTTATACAGGTGAACCTAAATTTTTAAAATGGGCAAAACTGTATTATTAAATTAATATTAATGATATATAATTTGAAAACTTATTTACCAAAAAACAATATAATTTGATAACTTAATTTTCATTAAATAAATAATTATTGGCCATACACTCTATATAAACTCCTTGCATTATCATGCTAGCTTCTTATTTGTTTTGGCAGCTAGTGTGATCATTATGTTTGTCACTTCTCTTAAAAAGCTAAATTTAAATTCAAATTTCACTAAAATATTTTCACTATTTTTCTTAAATAATCAAAACCACCGTCATCTTTATCATAACCATCATTCATCATTTCCCTCTCAGCAAAGAAACCGAAATGGCACACATAATTAACGCACTTAACTGTATTAATTAACAACATAATTATAATTAGATATACACATACCACAAGAACACCATGCTGAAGTAAAACCGGCGGTCTCTTAGCACCTCCACCACCACCACCAACGCGACCTTCTGGTATTCTTTGCAAGCTAAGTATATATCCATCTTTTGTTGTAACCTGAAATCCAGACATATATATATATATATATACATAATCCTTATATCATAATGATGTATATATCTCCCAAATACTATATATTATTAGTTATATCTTATTATATTATATGATTCAAAGTTTTAGAAGATATTTAGTTGGTACATACTTGGATTTCTTGGCATTTGTAGCCATGAATTGTGACAGAAGAAGCACAAATACCAACTTGTGAAGGATCCAACATTATCTTGGATAGGCCACGGATTGAGGCATTTGATTGATAGGGAAAAATGACCAAAGAAAGAACAAAAAAGGTGGTCATGAGCAGCATATGATGAGCCATGAGTTTGGCTAAATTTGTTTGTTTTTTTGATATGTGGAGTGAAGAGTATAAGGAGAGTGAAAAGTTAGTGCTATATATAGTAGAGGAAAAGGGATTTTAAAAAGAATTGTTTGCTTGGACTACTTAAATTTCTTGGAGTAAATCCAGTAAAGATTTTTGACGTTATAACTTCCAATTTACAAGGAATTGTTCAATATTCATAAGTTATAAATGCATTATCATTATATATCAATTGTAATAAGTACAGAAATCAATTGAGAAACACATTTTATAAGCAAAATCCCTATTATTTTATGTTCCATCCATGTTACTTCCATATTCACTTCAATATGAACGGGTGTCAGGGTTCACACTGAAACTTTAGTAATCCTTGCGATTTTATTTTAAAATGGGATAAGGTACAACACTAACACTGATATTTATTCAAAATCTCATTTAACACTGATATCTTGTTCTCTTGACTTTGTTTCTTCCGGCCTTTTTTCTTAGTTGTAGCCTCTAATGTGTCACTTTTTTCTTTTTTGAGAAGACTCTCGTGTGTCACCTTGAATGTACCACTTCTTGTGCGAAAACTTCGAAAAATGGTCTTTTGCCACTTCTTGTAGCTTTTAATATATATATTATTCATAAAAAAAACTCTTTTATATTTTCTTGGATTTCAATTAAAACTCTTATGTTACCACCAAATTGTAAAAAATGACCGTAATATTTTAAAAATTAAAATTTAAACCTTTTTATCAAAAGGGGTTACATTTCATCATCAAATTGAAGGTCATTTTTGCGTCTCGATTACAATATTAAAATTATTTATATATTATCAAAAATAGAGAATAATAACAAAAAAGTGGATTCCATATAGGATGCACGCGGTTCAGTTGGGTTCAAATAACCAAAACCGAACCAAATCACCCCCTATATAAATTAAAATTAAACTTTACTATTTTAGTTTGGTGAATCAGAACTTTAATTCGGTTTGTTTTGATTCGGTCGGTTTATCCTTTATAAAAAAACAACACAAATTTTCAATCCATTGTCATTAAAATTAAGTTCAATATATATATATGTGAATTAAAATAAAGTGTGTGGAAGTTTGTTTTTTGGGTTCATGAGCACTAAAACCAAATCAAAACCGACAACTATAATTTTTATAAATGCTAGACCATTCAACTATATTAATCACTTTAATCAATCAATTTTCACTTTCGGCTAGATTTGGTTCAATATTTGCTCACCATTAATTATTTGGATATTAAATAGAGTAAAAACAATAAAGGTGGATAATTTAAAGAAAAATATTTGATTGGAAAAATATTTATATGATAAATTTATAATAGAGATTATAAAAAATAATTTTTTATATAAATTAGTATAAAGGTAAATAAATGACCCGAATTCACTTACTGCAAATGGGTAGCGCACACACTCAAGAGTTTTGACTTTTCTTACTTGCCCGGTGATTTTTTCATAAAAATATTTCCATTGGTGTGTAAAAATGACCCTAATAATTTATAAGGTGTAAAAATAACTCTCAATTTAGTGGTGAAAATTAATACCGTTTAATAAAGAAGTATAAATATCTTTTTTTTTTATGATAAGGGAACTCCCGGCAGAGCCTGACCACCCTTAAGAGGTCTAAATATTAGTATACATCAAAATTATTTTTGCATTTCAATGGCGACATAAGTGTCCTAATTAAAATCCAATAAATATAAAGGGTCAAGTAAAATTTTGGATAAACATTCAAATTATTTTTGTACCTTCTCTCTTTTAAAATTGATTTATGCTTTTAAAAAAAAACAAAAGAATTCATTTTAAAAGTTCTTTTATTATTATTTTAAAACTATATATTTTTTAAAATATTATTATTTCAAAACAAATTATTACTACCTTAAACACATTTTACAAGATAATTGATGGCTTTGATGATAATTGGTCTAGGCTGAACTCCAATCTATCAAGATAAAATAAATTAGAAAGATTTGAGTCGGTGTTGGCTCGAACATCCTCCGATGTTTAAGTCAGATCCTTAATAGAATTAGCTAATAACAGTAGAAAAGTGAATAGAATTGTACCTGACCTAGGCATTTATATAATTGTTTAGTCATTGTGTTGTAGTATAAAACCTCACTTAGTTCGTTTTATAGCAATTTCTGAAAAGTTAACTTTCCAAGAAATATAGTTCTTGGGAATTTAACTTCCCAAAAAGTTTAATAAATGTTGTTTGTTTCGATATAAATGTCATTTGATAAATTTTCTATTGTTAGACAAATAAGTATTTTATTTTTTAAATCTAGCAGTAGATAATTTAAATTTTGCTTATTAACTCTTATTTTACGATTCAAATACTATTTGAGAGAGTTTTTTAATGTTAAAATTAAAAAATGATATTTTTTTAGTTTAATTTTACATAATATAAAAATTGTCGATAAAATATTAAATAAAAACATTTAATTTTATTATAAATAATTATAAAATAATATAAGTATATATTTTGAAGTAAATAAAAATATTTTTATATGAATTTAAAAAAAGAAAGTAAAAAAAGAGTTAAGATTAAATTAAAAAAATTCAACAAAAGTACTTGTAAAGTTCTATTTTCTTAAATTTTACTAGGGAAGTTATTTTTTTAGTTGAAGGGAAGTCAAACATCTATCTGTAATTATGCGAGTAACGATTCATATTAGGTCAGGGATTTATCGGGTATAGCATATGGGTCGGTGTTCTACTTCTTCTGTGTGAGTCTGGTACTTATGTTGTATCCATCGACAATCATTAGTATCCATAAATAAATTAATAATTTCTGAAAAACGAATATATTTTTTTTTTAAAAATAAGAAAAATATCTTTTCTTTTTCGTAAAAGGACTAAACTCATTAGCTACCAATTTAATGGATTTACATATTTTTCTTGTTGTTATAAACTTTGTATAAAACACAATAAAAGTGTGAAAGCAAAAAAAGTTTTCAGAAGGGGTAGACTGCGGGCATTGTGAGTGTAAAGAGGTCAGAAAATGGGCATTTTGAGGTTTTGCTTTACGTATATATATAATACAAACAGATTTTGGGTCCACATGTTACGATATCAATTAGTTTATGAAGTGTCTCCTTGTGAAAAAGAGAGCTAAAAGCTCAAATTCAAAAGCTGTTCTGATGGAGTAAGATGAGGTTATGTGTTTTGGATGTGATGATCATGGCCATATATAATTAGCAAAATCCAGAATTATCCAGTTTCTAAATTAAAAGATGAAATGGAAACTAATCCTTGCACACTTTTATGATTGTAAAAATAGGAAAACAAATACAGAAAAATGATATTTAAAAAAGTAGTATTATTTTTTAAAAAATCATTTCTAAAATAGAAGCTTTTCAAATAAGATTTTCTATTTTTGACAAAAGAAATGCTCCCATTAATTTTAAGTAGCCATTATTAAAAAAAGTTATAGAATATGTATAATGATATGAGATGACTGAACAATTATATGTGTAGCGTTGTTTACGTATCATTTCACAACAACGAAGACATATTTATTCTAACATAATAAAAGTCAAATTTTTAATTTTATAATTGATAAAAACGAAAACATGATTCCACTTGGATCATAATGTGCCGAGTCTTGAAGGATCCGCCAACTGAAATGGACTCTTCAAGACTCGTCAATCTCTAACTAACAAATTTAAGGGATAAGCTCACAGAAGTGGACTTACTTGACCCGAGTCCTATAGGACTCATCCCTTAAAGATCGAGTCCCTACGAGCTCGTCAACCAGAGACCGAGTTCAAAAGACTCGGTGTGTATCGATAATCCAAAATCAGTATAAGGATTTAGTTCTAACACGAATCTTATTCAAGATTTAGAATATTAATCCAGATACAATACCGGCAATTTAGAAGGTTCTAGACTAACTTAGAGACTCACATGCACCTTCTAGCAAACGACTACAAGAATTGTGTTCCTATCTGAAATCATACTCCTATTTAGAATCATATTTCTATTAGAAATCATTTTCCTACTCGGACTCTATTAGGTATGTTCTCGCCCCACTACTATAAGGAGCTTAAGAAATGCCTAAAAATATTATGTTGCACTTACTCTGCAACACAAAAACTAATTTAAGTATTAAAGTGCTCATCGGACAAGCATCCGATTAGCGTTCTAAGTTCTAACCTCTGTTTGGAGGGTTAACTCGTCATGAGAACTAACTCCATCAATAATAAAAGACGACAAACTTTTTACAAAAATATTTTTTTATTCAAAGTGACATAAAATTTTCATAATAAGGACACATAATAAAAAAAATATACTCAAAAATAGTAAATATTATAGTTTCTAAATAATACATTTTTACTAGTGAATGGTTTTGAATTATCATCAACTGTTGATTCGAGTATAATTGAACTAGCTTAATGTCTTAAAATGTCATTTTTTGGGCTAATTCTATGGAAAACTCCCACCTTTTAACCCCAATTCATTTACAAGCTCACGTTGTAAAATCACCAATTTTATCCAAAATACGACCTTTCGTTTTCAATTGTACCTTCAAATATTAAATTGACCTTTTTCACTTAAAAATGTTCAAATCAATATTTTATATTTTAACATATATTTTAAATGGTGCTTAATATCATATTTAAAAGTCCTTTCTTTTTTGGCCGGTTGTGGGCGAGGCTCCTCCTCGTTGCCCCACCTTTTCCGACAAAAAAAATATCCGTATTTTTTCACGGTCTGTTCTTCGAAGAAAGAACTATTCTTCCTTGAAGAACAAGTCTGATATGTTCTTCCAAGGAAGAACGGACATGTTCTTCCTTATAAGAACAAATAAAAGAAGATGACCATAATTTTTTTCGGTGGTGGTGGGTGGCAGCCTCAGAGAAACAGTAAGTTCGATGAGTTTTTTTCGGAAGAAACTTAAAAGAAAATTTAAAAGAAATTAAAATAATTGAAACTCGTTTCTCTTTCTCGTGACGAACACGACATGTGTTCGTCTTGAGAAAGACGTATGTGTTTAATTATTTTAATCTTTAAAAAATTTAAAAATTAATTTTATATTTTGAAAAATAATATAATTTTTATTAAAAATATTTAATGATATATTTAATTGATTTATATTTAATAAATATTTTTATTAATTTTTGAAATTTAAACGAAGATGGTGTTTTTGTTTTAATTATAATATTGAGAACTATTTATAATATTTATTAAAATTATATGAATAGTACTATAATTTTTCTCTCAAGTCCTAATGTATCCAGAATTCAAATTTAAAATCTCTGATTAAACTACAATAATTAAGTACGGATTAATGTGAACGTTTTTAAAGCTTTACATTAGATTTCCAAAGGTAGGTAGCACTGTATGGCATCATATGGAGCAATGGTGATGCTTGCTTGGATGAGCCTGCATGACTCCTTTTGTCTTTGTTATGAACCCTAATAATTTCTTTTCTGAATTTCCATCCACACCTTACACCTCTTGAACTAATTTTTTATAGAGAATCAAAATATATAAAATGGATTTTTTTTTTGAATTCATCAAATTTCATTAAATCGAATATGAAACAGTTACATTTGTAAGAAATTCGGGATAATTCGAAAACGAAACCCGATGACCTGACATGGAACAAACATCATGCTGTCTGATTCGCAGATCTTACTTACGAAAACAAAAATTAATTATTAATTGTTTCGCTAATTAAGTGCAATCTTCAATCAATCTTCGATCAAACTTCATCCATCACCCATCACCCGCAAACTCACATCATCCGGTTCAACCACCACTTGATAACTCCTTCATAAAAAAGAGACAGCAAACCTTCCACAGAGGAAGGACAACAAACCTTTCACAAAGAAAGGACAAAATAAAACATTCAGAAAAAAAACAAAACAATGAAAAATAAATAAACCTAATATAGCTCATAAACGATTTCATTTTGTTGTTGATGATTTTCAATTTATCTCCGCTTCTTGATAATTGAATGTGCTTCGTTGATAAATCTTAATCTATCAAAAAAAATTGAAAAGAATTGGCTATTTATTATATCTATGAAATTAAATTAACATATGTAAAGGGATGGCTACCGTTAACAGCAAAATCAAACCATTGACGGCTGCCGGAGAAGAAACAACAAAAAAACTCTAGATGGTTAGGGTTTGCTTTGAGAGAAAAGAGAGGTTTAGGGTTTTAAATTTTATTGATTGTTTGTTCATAAGTTGATCCATAATCTTATTTTTCTTAAAAATGGACAAAAAAATTAAGGAGAAGGCAAAGATAATAGAAGGTGGACAAATGTTTAGAGTTAGGAATAGGTCACATATAACAAGAAATCAAGAGTAGAGTCCAAAATCTCCTATGCGCTTCAGTTTTTCACGGCTAATAATCACCCATGCTCTTTGATTTTAGGGCTTTTTTTTATAAAAAGTTATTTGATTTTATAAAACGATCAAAGTTCCTCCTAATATTTATGACGGCACCCAAACCATCCCTTTAATTTCCTCAAATTTGGATATTTTAAAATTAAGCGGTTATTTTCATTTTAAGTGGTTAAAATGAAAAAAGAAGAAGAAATAAGCGAAATAATTAAATAAAAGAGGATTCGAGTAAATCGATATTAAATTTTAATAAGAAAATTTTAATAATAATATTCCATAAGAGAAATGAAATTTAAATTTAAAAGAAAAAATTTGAGAAAGTAGCTAAAAGTACACTTTAGCTCAAAATTGAAAAATAAGTGTTTAATTCCCGGTAAACAGAAATTAAATAAATAATTGACGGGAATTATTATTTTTTAAAATAAATATCGATAAAATGGTTATTGATAATTATTAAAATGAAATTTGGACGAAAAAGTAGAAAAAAGTGCAATTTAGCTCAAATTGGAAATTGAGCGTTTTTTGTCAAAATTGCCAAACTAAATTGACGGAAAATGGAATTTAGAGATATCGAGGTAATATTATTTATTTCAAAATAAATAATACGGAATTGATAGGACCTAAAAGATTTAGCGTTCGATGGACTAAATTGGACGAAAGAATAGTTAGGAACTAAGAAGTGAGGAGGTGGCAACTTAAGGACCAAAAGAAAACTTTACCATAAATATATAAGGCAATTAATTTGAGCTTAAACTCAGATTTTTGAACTCAGCCATCAAAACTCATCATCTTCTCCAACTTTGAGGGTTTGACATGCAAATCTTCAATCAAGCATAACTTTTTCGTTTTTAATCCGTTTGAAGCAGTTCTTGCGGTCATGGAATGAGGAGGGAAATCTCTACACACGTACCACAGAAAAATCAAGTTAAAATTCATCACCTCCCAGTTAGGTTTCCGAACAGGCCCTGCCATCGTGGCGGCAGTGGCACGATGGAGCTGAGCTCCAACAACTTTAGTGCATTAGGCAATCCCTCCCCTTGGAAAAATAGGGGAAGGCAGTAGAGAAAAAGGGTCGAAGCCTGTCACGACCCAAAACTATTGAGCCGCAACCGGCGCTAGGGAACGGGAGTGGTAGCTCCGGAACCCGTAGCAAGCCTAAAATCACAATTAATTTTTCGCAAATATAATATAAAATAAACAATATCAAACAACGGAAGCAAATGTACATATATATAACATGTAATCATACGTTTACACTAACTGTTTCAAAACCTCGCGGGCTCTAGTTACCGTACCCTGTACGAACTGGCCTCGCGGTACTATATACATCAGTTAGTATCTCAAAATATCACACCGGCATCTGAGGCCGTGGATTATATACAAAACACGTAGCCTATCAAAGAGCATATAAAACAATAACAGCAGTTAATATATACAATAAAATAAACTGTTGTCTAGGCTACTATTCTACCGACACAGGACCACTACTGCAACATTCACAGAAGTCATAAACTAACATATACAGATGACTTCTGCACTCCAAAATTGGCTTCTAGCTAGGTCCACAAACTAAGCACCTGTAAGACAGTAAAGGTGAGGGGTCAGTATTTGGGAAAATACTGAGTGAGTTGTCGTTTACTAACAGTATTAATATATAAAAACATAGCATCGCATTTCAAGGAAACAATAATATGAAATATATAAACACGTATTTGATCCGTACGAAACTAATATCCTAGCATGTGACACATTTCTCGAATAATCATTATCAATCAACCCAATCGTAAATATCATTCGCGAGTCCAACTCGCTGGTGGCCCAGCCACTGGATACGGGGACTCCAGACTACACCGTAGCCGAGTACTCACTCGTATCAAAACCCAATCGTAAATATCATATTCATTAACAGCTCTGTCACGACCCAAATTTATGAGCCGCGACCGGCGCTAGGGAATGGGAGTGGTAGCTCCAAATCCCGTAGCAAGCCTAAAAACCTGTGTAAATTTTTCGCAAATCAAATCATTTTTTCATATATCAAAATACATGTGACCCCATTTTACAAAAATATTAGAGTTAAAATGCGCTAGTCAACTACATAGACAAAAACATCTAGACTACTGCGGACCGCTAGAATGAAAATCTTCTTTCACTTCTTGTGCAAATGACTTCCGAGAATTAAAACTTCGGAAGCTTGACTTTCCAAATAATATCATGCTATCCCTGAAAAATGGGAGGAGCAACGGGTCAGTATAAAACTGAGTGAGTTCACCAAATTACACGCAATATCACATAAAGGGTTAAAACATTTGAAAACCCATTTTATATATAGAAAATACTCTTTTGACATCATATTGCATACTCTATTTACTTTCCTTCATAACTCTTTGTTTATTTCATAAACTTATAGTTTATAAGTATCTGACGTTTTTGATTTCTTATTATGATATTGATATTTTTCTTTCTCGTTTTGTTGCATTAGTTTTCGATCGAATCTTAAATCTTAGGTTATATCATCATGATTCTAAGTCGAACTAAATCATTGGCAAGTCTCTTGTGGCTTGATCCTTATGGTTGGGTCCCGAGATAGTTCAACCGGGTTACCCATAACCATATGGTACAGTCCCGAGATAATTCAACCGAGTTACTTGTACCATTTCTCAATCCCAAACGATCGATAGGAGTCCCGAGATAATTCGACCGAGTTACTCCTTAGACACGGGTCCCGAGATAGTTCAACCGAGTTACCTTCGTCTCTGCATTCAGACTCTGCACCCTGCAGGTCTTTTGAACTTAACTGTCGATTCATATAATTTCTATTGACATTTAATAGGAGTGTTTGTTCACATTGTGTCTCGATCTTGTTTCGTATTGATTCTCGATGTATCGCACTTACTTTTTATTACGTATGAGTTCGGAGGATTATCATCGAGAATGGATGAGATACAGGTCCCGGGATAATTCTACCGAGTTCCACCTTGTATCTTAGTTCTTATTATTGAATATGTCAGAGTTCACTTTTCTTATCTCATGTATTTATCATTTCGATGATTTAAGTTGGGTTTTCTTGATCCTTTATGGACCATGACATGCACATTACAATCTACAAGCATATATCTATAACACACGCACGTATGGGTATTCATTATAATGTATCTTTATAAATATATGATTAATAGTACATATAGGCATGTACTATATTTTTCTTATTTGTATTTGGTTCGATTTATGTCATTTTACTTTACCCATCCCCGGTGCCTTAACAATTATGTTATTATCAAAATAACACATTACGATAAAACATCATTTTCAAAGCATACATCTCAAATATATAAATATTCATATAGCTTTTCGTATTAAAATACGTAGCTTTATGAATATTAACGAGTAATTTAAAGTGTACTCACCACTTGCTATCCATAATCTTTAAATAAACACGAAGACATCTCGATCCATTCCCCTCAAGCCTTGTCGATAGTCGCTTCGTCGAGTCTACGCAAATTCGATAACACTACGAATTAATAAAATTTCTAAGTATAACTAATTTATCAAAAAGCTAATTTTCTAGTCTACTTCGGCTAACCAAATTCTTATCTAAAAATAGTCCAACCCCAAAAAAAAATTGACATTCTTAAAGTTTGGAATGTCGCCTACAACCTTTATTAAGGTCTCGGAATGAAATTCGCACCCGAAGGTGTCGGAATCTAGCCCATAAGGTTTTTACATAGGGCTGTCCTAAAACTGCAGACCTGCTCTGAGAAATAAAATGTTTTGCTCAATTTGATTATCTTAGAGGCAGAATTAGAGAAAACTTAAACCTGTACAATTGTAGGTAACATCTCAAAGTTTTCGTGCCAACAAACGGAACTTGATTCCGAGTTATAAAACTCGAGATATTGCTCTCACAATACCTCTATTCTGCAGTACAAAATTCTGCCAATCGTCAAACTAATTTTCGCCGACTCGTTTCATAACTATTTCGTGTTAAAACTAAACCTAACAATTTCAGACCTCTAACACCAATTCAATCCAGCCTCTAAATACTTCAATTATCAATCATAATTCATAGCTAAGTTTCATCAAACTAACACAACCTAAATAATTCATTAATATCCAATACTATCATCATTTTTTTCATCAAACTTCACCATCACCTTAATCAATTAAACTCAACTTGTTTCAGCTCTAATTAACTCACATCAAAGAATGAATCCAACATTTGATCATCACTTCATCCATCAAGTTTAGGGGCCGAAACCCTTGCCCATTTTCAAGTCAAATTGCATTCGATCACAACACAATTTCAATGGTCAAAACACCAACTTATTAACCATCATCATTATCATAGCAAAAGTAAATCCTAAGCCATCAAACTCATCCAACATATCAATCAAAACATAGATAAATTTCAGAATTCAACCTCACCTTGGATTGTTGATCATGGCCAAACACTTCAAGCTCAAATTCACCATCAACTTTGCTTCAATTCAACTCAAGAACACCTATAATCATCAACACATAAAATCCCCAAATCAATCCTCAAAACCCTTAACATATACATCACACACAATTCAAAACTTTCATCCTACATCAAAACAACCATTAGACTTAACTTAAATCATCAATTTACTCATCATACACATCATTTCCACCATTGGAATCATCATCACCATTTTAACTAATCAAACCCGAAAGTTACAGCCCTAACCCTAATCTCAAGATGTGATTATTACCTTGAACAATAGGGCTAGATCAGTAGCTCTCCTTCTTCTCGTTCCGTGGCCACAAGAATCGTCCAATTTCGTTGAGAAACGAAGAAGTTATGCTCCTTTGAAATTTGGTTGATGATCTTCCATGGAGAAAGGATGGAGTACGAAATTTGGGAGCTGAAAATGATAAGCTTGCTGAGTTTAAACTCATATGCAAGTGGCTTAGATAAATGAGACAAAAGTCTCCTTTAGTCCTTGAGTTTGCCACCTCCTCAACCTCTAACTTCTAACTTTTCTTTCGTCCAATTTAGTCCACTAATCCTTTAATTATTCGATTCTCGATGAATTCCGTATTATTTATTTTCCAAATAAATAATATTAGTATCATATCTTATAATATCACTTTTCAACAATTTATTTTGGCAATTTTGGCCAAAAACGCTCAAATTTCCATTTTGAGCTAATTTGCACTTTTTCTCACTTTTTCGTCCAATTTTCATATTAATGACTATCGATAACCACTTTATCGATATTATTTTCTTATCTTGAGAAAATAGAGTAAAACATAACTTCCTTCGGAAGTTTGTGGTTAAAAGTTCACTTTAGCCCTTAAGTGGCTAATTTGCACTTTAACCCTTATTCTTAACTAACCGTCAAACTTTCTTCTAAAACGATTTCGTACACTTACGAAACTTGACGATCATTTATTAATAATATTTCACGGATCTTGACGTGAATATTATTAACTCTGGCTTTCCAACTTATTTTATCTTATTCCATTTTTGTCCCGATTAAATCCAATTCATCGCATAATAATTTTCCATTTAAATTATTATCCTACGATAATTCCAATAGACCCTCTTCGGTCTAAGTCCTTATTATCCAATCCTAATCTGATTTTCTCGTTCTTAATCTTTACGATTACGCCTCGTGGAACTACACGTAAAACCTCTAAAATTTAGGTTATTACAAGCTCCCAGCTATGTTAAGTCATTTCTCAAATGCAAACATACTAGACTGACTCGATATTGGTGATCACACAGCCTATTGACACCCAATAGGTAGCTAGTTTCTTCGGATCGCATACTAGTTCTCATATATAGAATTTAAATAAACATATAACATTTCAGTCAACTATATATAATGCGATGCGTGAAAACAGTATATATATATATATATATATATATATATATATATATATATATATATATATATATATATCAAATAGTTTTAATACATGAAAGTAAAAGCACAACTCACAGTGACCGCAATTAGGGGTGAGCAAGAACCGAACCAAACCGAAAAACCGAACCGAACCGAACCGAATTTTGATGTTTGGTTCGGTTTTTCGGTGAAAACGGTTTGGTTCGGTTTCTACTCTTGGTAAAGTTTGGTGTTCGGTGTTCGGTTTGGTTTGGGTGTTTTGAAAACCGAACCGACCGAAAAACCGAATTAACCGAACTTTAATATAAAAAATATATATTTTTTAAAAATAATATACATATATACTTATATTTATATGTTTTTTGTATTTATATCTTAATTATTGTTGATATATAAGTTAATAATTATTATTTAAACATATATGGAAGTTTATTATACTCTAATTATTTAATATTTCAATTAATTTTAATGTAAAAAATTTTAAAAAAATAAAAAGTGGGGAAATTCGGTTTTAACCGAACCGAACCGTACCGAACCGAAATTTTCGGTTTGGTTCGGTTCGGTTTTTTCACCTCCAAACTAAAAGTTCGGTTCGGTTCGGTTTGGAAATTTTCCAAACTGAAAACCGAAAAAACCGAAAAATTTCCAACCGAACCGAACGAACCGACCGATGCTCACCCCTAACCGCAATCCAAGAAATGATATGATCGATCTGATGGTATGCCCTCGCTAGTCCGCTTCTACTGACTCCACTATTCGCTGACACGTCTGATAAATTGTTTAGATGTGCACTTCATACTTTAATACGTATAACACTTTTAAGTTCTAGGATTTAGTTTTATTTTTAACTTTATTTATGATCGCATTCTTCCTTTATCATAGTTGCGATAACTCGAACTCTGTTTCTCGTATTCAAGAAACGTATAATATCCTTGACATTTTTCATTATCATAGCTTACGTAAAACGTCGAGCTAAAACTTTACTTTTCAATTTATCG
Organism: Mercurialis annua; assembly: GCF_937616625.2. Taxonomy (NCBI): domain Eukaryota; kingdom Viridiplantae; phylum Streptophyta; class Magnoliopsida; order Malpighiales; family Euphorbiaceae; genus Mercurialis; species Mercurialis annua. Next base: position 46,093,725 of record NC_065574.1, on the reverse strand, counting down.
GGGTCCTTAATCGTTTTTAGGGTCTAATATTCCAAAATGTTGAAATCCCATTCAATTAGGGCCAAAAGCTCAATTAGGTCCCTGCGGACCCACTGTGTGCGCTCGCACACTTCAGTGTGCGTCCGCACACTTGGGAGTGTGCGTTCGCACACCACAAGTGTGCGTTCGCACACTTGTTCAAGTGTGCGTCCGCACACTGCAAGTGTGCGTTCGCACACTTCGGTGTGCGATCGCACACCGAGTGCAGTTCACGCACAGCCCCGGAAACGTCGTTTCCGGGCTTCCCGTCGTGCTATCACTCCCCATACACGCCAAACACTCCGTTTCCAACAAAACCCGTAACTTTGTTTCTCCAAAAACGCTAAAATCGAGTTTAAATCGATAATTTCAATTCCTAAACTAAAACAGCCCATATAACTCAAATTCGGCACCAATTCTCGAAATCTTACCTTGATTTGAAGCTAGAGATCGATAAAGCTTTCAATTCCGAAGAGATTGCCGCTTGAATCACTCAATTCGGACGTCGGACGGCGAAACAACGGCGAAATGACGATAATCGGCGATGATTCTCCAATTCTCTCGATCCTTCTCTCTGCTCTTCAATTCATATTCCTTTCTTATATATTTTGGCTAAAAGCCCACTTTGATCCTTGTTTTTTTTGTTTCTTTTCATTTATCCCTTAAACTTTTCTTTCTTACGATTTAGTCCATAGCTAAATCGTTAAACTCTTTTATTACAACTTATAAGCATTATTTATATCCGATAAATAATACAAGGCTCGATATTAGTACCTTCCCGTCAAAATCCAATATTTCTATTTTCGATACAAAGCGGCTAAATTACCACTTTGGTCCCTGTACTTATTTTTGGACTTTTCTTGCCATTTTTCCTTTAAGTTCCAATTCTAATTATAGAATTGAAATATAACCTTAGTTTCCACCTAATTGTTTTCCTTAAAACCGACCTACTAAAATTAATTTATCTCGATTTTTATCAAAAACTTTCCGATTTTGCCATTCTGGCGAATCTAAACTGGACACGTGGTCCAATTGGACAATTATACATTTTGGGGTATTACATTCTTCCCCCCTTATAAAAATTCGTCCTCGAATTTTCATAAGTCTTGTCGGGATCTTAACTTATCCTTATTGCCTCCTTAGCGTCCATTAATACATATTAGTTGTATCTTTTCTTGTACTTTAACTTTTACTTCTTTTCTCATAACTTTCTGTCTTTGTATAGCTGCTTGCTGTCACATTGTTGAAAATTCTCTTATTGGTACTTTCACCTTATCTATTATCTTTTTCAAAACAGTACGATCCTTGGACGCATTCTCGATACTGTAGTTCTTGCATCATTGCTACCTAGTTGGCACTAATCATAATCTAATGTTTTCTCAATTCATCATTTCATTCTTAGTAGCCATAGGTTGCTACTAGTCTTCTTTATACGTGAATGGTCACGGCGTGCCAATTTCATCCTTACTGACATACTTACTTTATTCATATTCTTATGAATATTTTCTCTCATAATCATAACCTGCAGTTATGATTTTTACTTTCGTCTGTAGTTATCACTTTTCTTTCTTATCTGGTTCTTGTCATTTCTCACTTCTTGCTGTCATTTTCTGACACTTCATTCCTCATCAATTAATCTTTTTCGACTTATACCTTGTCTAACACATCTGTTGTTTCTTAACATAGCTAAACTTGATACATCCTTCACTATCTTCCATTTCTTATTCTTTTGCTTCCTTAAGCTATCGTGAACTTCATGTCGTTTATTGATCATGATCCTTCACTCACTTACCATTGTCTTAAACGTTTCATTTCACGTTACCTTTGATTATATGGCTAGTACAGATGCCCTTGTTTGCTAATACTACTTATATTCTTATCTTCTTCACCTTTCCTCTAATTACTCTTTTGAAGTTCATTTTGAGTTTCTTATTGACTTTTCAGTCAAAGTTGTCTTTTCTTTACGTCTTAATTCCTTATTTATTATAACTTCATAAGAATCTCATATGTTTCTTTAACGTTTATCTGTTTCGAAAATCTTTCTCGTTAACTAACTTTTACTTAACTTCTTTCTCATCTTTAACCTTTGTCCTTAACGGATTCAGTAGATCCTTAATAACTTATTTATTTCCTTAATCGTCATTCCTTCTTACTATATAATCTACTTCCTCTTTCGACTTATACTTCTTTTTCTTACTTTCGAATAGCTTCATAACTTTATTCTCATTCTTCAAGGTATCATCTTAATACTAGTTACAATTATTTATTAGTTTGTCCTTATTCCTTCCTTCTTCTTCTTCTCGAAGTGTTTTCTTAGCACTTATATCATGATTCTAATTGTCCTTTTAAATAACTTGATTTCTCCGTACTAGCATCATCTCTTGTCCTTATGACATCGTGACTTCTTAGCTGCAATTCACTCCTTCCTGTTCAAAAGCAATAAAGTATCACTTTATTCTTTACTTACTGTATTCACTGTATCTTTCCTTCATCTATAACAGCTCTGGTATTGCTGCTGTTCTATTCTGACAATCCTTATGACGTATTTCTGAAACTTTCACTTCTCTAATCACCTTACTTAGTTCTGAGGGCATTTGAATTTTACCCTTACACTTTTCTTCACATCATTCACCATTCTTACATTTACTGCCACGTACGTCTATATATGTGCTTTTCTTCTTTCTGTTAACGCAACTTATAACTCTTAATGCTGATATTTTACTCAATATCAGTCATATAGCATCATTATCTCTTTCGATCTATCAAGTTTTAAGCTTCCATGTCCTACAAGATCATCTCCTTTGTCATTTCATCCTTTATTCTGTTATAAGGATAAATACTATATCCTTAAATATTGCCAGTGCATCGCAACTCAGCTGCGTATGCTTCCCGACGATAATTCCTTGTCCATATTCTCCCTTGGCTTTATTAGCCTAATAGCAATAATTGTTAACATGGCTTTATTCTTTTATTGGAGTTTCTTTCACAATTTATTCTTATTTGTTAAGAATCTTTTATTATTTGTCGCAGGGCTTTATATCCGAGTTTACTTACTAAACAAAACGACTTTAAAACTTCTTTTGGCTGCGCAGCTCTTTCTAAACTACTTTTCATAAATCATTTAAAATCGTTAGTACAATTGTTGCTCAGAGTGATGACACCTCTCATCACCAAAGAGTTGCTCAAAATCGCATTTTTCTTTATCATTGTAAAGATATGATGCATGATCTAAATTTTTTGAAAATCATTCTTTTATGCATTCCTATTATGATTATGCAATGTCACATGCGATGTCTGAGCACCATTGTACCTTGAAAAATCATGAAAATTTTCAAAACCTTCATAAAATCGTAAGTCTTACTCTAGATTATACGCTCTGCGACTACTAACGGCTTTCTTTATACTTATTGGGTATATTTCAAATTTTTGCACTGCTGTCTTTTTGTATTACTGTCATTTTTCTGTCATTTACAGACTGTTCGTCTGTCACATCACTTCTTTCTCTATATCTCCGATAACTCAATTAAGTTCAAAATTTTCTATTGCTGTAATCATCATATCCACTTCTGCAACCTTCTAATCTACGTCATATTCAGACGCAGATACCGATGTTTCACATCGACTTCCTCTATAATAATCTATCTTTTCCTTTACACTTCTTGAACGTAATCTAGGAATTACGTTCACTGCAAATGTATTATGTAGTATATATTATTGTTTTTGTGAGTTATGTTTATATGTTCTTTTGTTAGGCGCGTGTTTAACTACAACGCTTCCCATACGTTCTCACTTTCTGAGGTATTATCCTAGAGGCAAAACCTATTACTGACATTCTACTATGCAATGCAGCAATTATATAAATACAATAATGCAAACACATAAACACAATACTTAAAGTACGTAAATCACTAATACCTGGAGGTGCCTGATGCGGAACATTAGGTTCCCTAATAATTACGCCTGTATGTCGGCCCCTAACTGTTCTACCAGAGTTTCTTCCACCTCTTTGCACAAAGTAAGGGTTAGTTGTAGTTCTGGAGGACGTACTGACGTAATCTGGGTGGTACTCACGTCTAAAGTAATAATATCGTACCGGATCACCCGCCCACTCATGCTCTGTTTCAATTCTACGGGCCATTGTAGTGAGCGTGCTAAAATGTTCGTCCACGTGCTCATATAGCTCATCAAACTGAGGTCCTAAACCCCTGACATATCTACGATTAATGGTTCTATTGCTTTCGTTCAGATTAGGGACTCCCTCTGCCATCCGCAGAAAATCAGTAGAGTACGCTCCTACAGTCAACATTCCTCTAGAAAAAGAACGCATTTGCCTCCTAACCTGATTTAGGGCTATCTGCGCCTGACCGTTAGCTATGTCCGCATCTTCCCTCAAATTGTGGTATCTCCGCACACTTGACCAGAAATAGTCACCTCTGTATTCCTCGACATCTCACTCATCTAACTCTTCTTCTTCATGCTCTTCTTCCTGAGGATTTTCCTCTTCTGCTTCTTCTTCTAATTCTTCTTCTGGATCCTCCTCAGAGTCTTCTTCAGGATCCTCTTCCGGATCTTCTTCCGGATCTTCCTCCGGTTCTTCTTCCTCTTCTTCGCTGTACTCTATTTCCGGTGAATGCACTCTAACTCTGTTTCCAGAAGAACTACCTATCTCCGACACAGACATATAGCCATTTTGATATATCTCTGGTGATGCTCTAGTATTTGCGTGGAATCCATTCTGATGGACCCCAGATGGTTCGCCTACTTCATTATGAAACCCGTTTTGAAATATAGGAGGCACTTCCTCCCGTTCTTCATCAGCATGCGACTGAGCTCCGTTTTGCCCAGACATGCTGAAAAGAAACAATTTCAAACGTAAGCGACCATCTGAGCCCATTTCACACGCAATCCCAATCATCAATTTATAAATGCTGTAAACATTTAGCATTTAATCCAGCCGCACGTAATTCGCAAGCAAATAAACATTTAATAATCTCAGCGCAAGTGATAATCACGTAATTACCTCAATCGTTCATAATTTGCAAATATATAACCACTTCCTATCTCTTAACGTAAGTAACAAATACTTAGTTACCTTAGTTGTCCGTTTAAGCAAACACTATTCACTTACTAGCTTAATAGTCCTGGTTAGCGCGCGTCATACTATATATTACCAATGCATATATCACACAATAACAGACAACTACGGTCTGACTCTTGCTGCAGTAGTTCCTAGGTATACTTACTGACAAATTACCTCTAGTCAAACAGACAATCAGACAAATCTAGCAGTGGTAACTGGACCAACTGCTCTCAAACAAACATTGAAATAAACTTGCAGTGGTAACTGGACCAACTGCTCTGATACCAACATTGTCACGACCCAAAACTATTGAGCCGCAACCGGCGCTAGGGAACGGGAGTGGTAGCTTCGGAACCCGTAGCAAGCCTAAAATCACAATTAATTTTTCGCAAATATAATATAAAATAAACAATATCAAACAACGGAAACAAATGTACATATATATAACATGTAATCATACGTTTACACTAACTGTTTCAAAACCTCGCGGGCTCTAGTTACCGTACCCTGTACGAACTGGCCTCGCGGTACTACATACATCAGTTAGTGTCTCAAAATATCACACCGGCATCTGGGGCCGTGGATTATATACAAAACACGTAGCCTATCAAAGAGCATATAAAACAATAACAGCAGTTAATATATACAATAAAATAAACTGCTGTCTAGGCTACTATTCTACCGACACAGGACCACTACTGCAGCATTCACAGAAGTCATAAACTAACATATACAGATGACTTCTGCACTCCAAAATTGGCTTCTAGCTAGGTCCACACACTAAGCACCTGTAAGACAGTAAAGGTGAGGGGTCAGTATTTGGGAAAATACTGAGTGAGTTGTCGTTTACTAACAGTATTAATATATAAAAACATAGCATCGCATTTCAAGGAAACAATAATATGAAATATATAAACACGTATTTGATCCGTACGAAACTAATATCCTAGCATGTGACACATTTCTCGAATAATCATTATCAATCAACCCAATCGTAAATATCATTCGCGAGTCCAACTCGCTGGTGGCCCAGCCACTGGATACGGGGACTCCAGACTACACCGTAGCCGAGTACTCACTCGTATCAAAACCCAATCGTAAATATCATATTCATCAACAGCTCCCAGCTGTGTTAAGTCATTTCTCAAATGCAAACATACTAGACTGACTCGATACTGGTGATCACACAGCCTATTGACACCCAATAGGTAGCTAGTTTCTTCGGATCGCATACTAGTTCTCATATATAGAATTTAAATAAACATATAACATTTCAGTCAACTATATATAATGCGATGCGTGAAAACAGTATATATATATATATATATATCAAATAGTTTTAATACATGAAAGTAAAAGCACAACTCACAGTGACCGCAATCCAAGAAATGATATGATCGATCTGATGGTATGCCCTCGCTAGTCCGCTTCTACTGACTCCACTATTCGCTGACACGTCTGATAAATTGTTTAGATGTGCACTTCATACTTTAATACGTATAACACTTTTAAGTTCTAGGATTTAGTTTTATTTTTAACTTTATTTATGATCGCATTCTTCCTTTATCATAGTTGCGATAACTCGAACTCTGTTTCTCGTATTCAAGAAACGTATAATATCCTTGACATTTTTCATTATCATAGCTTACGTAAAACGTCGAGCTAAAACTTTACTTTTCAATTTATCGGGGTCCTTAATCGTTTTTAGGGTCTAATATTCCAAAATGTTGAAATCCCATTCAATTAAGGCCAAAAGCTCAATTAGGTCCCTGCGGACCCACTGTGTGCGCTCGCACACTTCAGTGTGCGTCCGCACACTTGGGAGTGTGCGTTCGCACACCACAAGTGTGCGTTCGCACACTTGTTCAAGTGTGCGTCCGCACACTGCAAGTGTGCGTTCGCACACTTCGGTGTGCGATCGCACACCGAGTGCAGTTCACGCACAGCCCCGGAAACGTCGTTTCCGGGCTTCCCGTCGTGCTATCACTCCCCATACACGCCAAACACTCCGTTTCCAACAAAACCCGTAACTTTGTTTCTCCAAAAACGCTAAAATCGAGTTTAAATCGATAATTTCAATTCCTAAACTAAAACAGCCCATATAACTCAAATTCGGCACCAATTCTCAAAATCTTACCTTGATTTGAAGCTAGAGATCGATAAAGCTTTCAATTCCGAAGAGATTGCCGCTTGAATCACTCAATTCGGACGTCGGACGGCGAAACGGCGGCGAAATGACGATAATCGGCGATGATTCTCCAATTCTCTCGATCCTTATCTCTGCTCTTCAATTCATATTTCCTTTCTTATATATTTTGGCTAAAAGCCCACTTTGATCCTTGTTTTTTTTGTTTCTTTTCATTTATCCCTTAAACTTTTCTTTCTTACGATTTAGTCCATAGCTAAATCGTTAAACTCTTTTATTACAACTTATAAGCATTATTTATATCCGATAAATAATACAAGGCTCGATATTAGTACCTTCCCGTCAAAATCCAATATTTCTATTTTCGATACAAAGCGGCTAAATTACCACTTTGGTCCCTGTACTTATTTTTGGACTTTTCTTGCCATTTTTCCTTTAAGTTCCAATTCTAATTATAGAATTGAAATATAACCTTAGTTTCCACCTAATTGTTTTCCTTAAAACCGACCTACTAAAATTAATTTATCTCGATTTTTATCAAAAACTTTCCGATTTTGCCATTCTGGCGAATATAAACTGGACACGTGGTCCAATTGGACAATTGTACATTTTGGGGTATTACAAAGCCAACCCTTTCCGAGAGCTTAACTGATTGATTTCTATATAAAATGTTGAGTTGCGGAGTTAGAAATTAATCGTAACACAAAACAGTTTTTGAAAGTAAACGTTGAACTAAGGTTTTGTTAAATGAAAGTTGGTGAAATATGAAGGGATTAGGGCTGTTTTAATCGATTAGAATGTAAATGAATTAAGCTATTAGTTGAGCGTTTTAAGTTAAAACGCTAAGCGTTACGCAATTAGTTTCAAATCGAACGTGAAATACGTTTAAAAACAAATGAGTGGGTTAAGGTAAACTGAATGATATTGGATGAACATAGTATGTTCATGGGCTGTTTTAAACACTTTTCAAAAGCTAAGAAATCGAGTTAAGAGTTAAGCGTTTTAAGTTTAAAACGTGAGCTTATAATTGACGCAAAATGCGATATTAACGCAAAAGGGATTATAGGTCGGGTTAAACATATATTGGTTATGAATGATATAACCATTAAAAATATGTTTAATAAAGATATTAAAAGTGAAATTTAGGTTACACGTTGATGGATACGCAGTTGACCCCAGTACATATAGTCAAATAAGTATGGTAGACAGCAGATACCAAACAGCTGTCATTAGTCAGTAGACGCAGATCCTAACTGATATGATCTTTGGAATCCGGAAAGATTGGGATTGACTTAAATCCCTATTTTCCAGCATGAGTCTGAATTAAACACAACCACAAGAAGATGACCTCGAGTCAATTACTGAGAAAGGATTCTATATAAATAGACCGAAGACCAAAGGTAAACCCTAATTCATTCTCTTTAAACTACGTCATTTATCTTTGAACCTTACAAGGTATCTGACTTAGGCATCGGAGTGTGGTCGGACACAAACGTCCGACTCATTCTAACCTGTGTTCGTGATCTCAGGTTGACAAGAGAAGATCCTACCTTTCGCAGAACCATCATTTGGCGCTGTCTGTGGGAACGATTTGTTCTTTCCTAAAAATCAATCAATTTTGGTTCTACGAACTGAAACAAACTCATGGACAACCATGATGAACCACCACCACCTGGAGTCGAAGTCAGAGATAGAGAGATGGCCGGAGGCAACAATCCAACTCTGTTAGCAAGAACAGAAGGAATAGTCTTCCCCCTTCACCCACCTCCGGCGGGAACTGCGGGAACGACGGGTCCTTTGAGGACAAGCACGGGAATCCCAGTGGGAATCGGAGCCGCAAGCACGGGCATCACACCACCGGTTTCCATACCCGGTTCAACAGCAGGGTTGATGGGCAGAGGAGCGCAACTACCCGGAACTAGTCAGGTATTTCCTCCTTGGAATTATTATACACCGCAAAACATGTATTACCCATCACCCCTGTATAATCAAAACGCAGCAAGCTGGTCGCAGGCGTATACCCCATGGGGTAGCCAGTACCACCAGGGATATCAAAGACCCACCGCACCGATTCCTTTTCCGTCCCTAGACGCAGAAGGAACCGTCACAGCGGTAACAGCTGGATACATTCCACCATATGTACCGCCAGGAGCCCAGCTACCACCGCTCTACCATGAGGCGGTGCTGAAGAGTTTTAACGACTTCCAAGATAGACTGATTGGAATCGCGAAGGAAAAAACGGTAGAAGCAGATAAAGCACCAGCTCAGAGAAAGCAACAATCGGAACCAATCCCAAGAGGGCGAGACAAAGACGCACGGAAAGATAAAGAAACGGCCCCCCGGCGTGTTCTCACGGCTCCACTCCCAGGAGACGTGGGAAAAGAAAAAGGGAAGAACGACGCACAGCAAGGCGAGAAAACAAGGGATGGAGAAGCCGCGAAGAAGCAGAGAGAATACGTAGACCTGGAGAAGGAAGAAGGAGAAGGTAGACGGAAGGAACGAGATGCAGAAAGCCACTCTTCCAACAGAAGAAGAGCAGTTGGAGAGAAGAACACTCTGGATGAGAAGATTAAGCATGCAATGAGGAAGTACCAGAAGGATAGCTACGAAGACGATGAAGGAGGAGATGATTTTTCACCACTGAAAAGGGAGGTATTGGACGTGAGATTCCCTTCTCGTTTCAAACTACCTGCGTTCGAGCCCTTCGATGGGACCGGAGACCCAAAAAGCCATATCTCAAAATTCAAGACGATAATGTTACTTCAAGATGTTTCAGATCCGATGCTGTGCAGAGTATTCCCCGCCACCCTCAAGGGATCAGCGCAGAAATGGTACCTCGGACTGAAGTCCAATACCATCGGAACATTTGCAGAACTGGCAACGGCATTCAAAGGGCGTTTCCGCACAAACATCCCGCTGCAGAAGAATTCAAGTGACTTACGGAAGTGCCGACAAGGTGAAGGCGAAACGTTGAAGAACTTTGTAGAAAGATTCAATAAAGAAGCAGTCCAGATAGAGCACCTAAACCATGATACAGCCATAGAAGCCATGAAGATGGGAACTAGGTTCGAACGATTGAGAGACAAGATCTTAATGAAAAAGCCTTCCACTTTCCAAGAATTGATGGCAATAGCACATAAGTATGTAGAACTGGATGAAGCAAGAAGAACGCTGACAAAATAGTATGAGGAGGACAAACCAGAGAGATACCGCAGTAGAGGAGGAGACAACAGGGCACAGAGATTTGGGAGAGGAAACAAGCCATTTGACTTCACACCTTTGAATAGAGCACCAGTAGAAATATTCAGCTGGATGAAGAACAATAGAGTCATGTACAATGCACCCAGGAAGCTACACCCAGATAAAGAGAGAGACAAGAGCAAGTATTGCAGATTCCATGAAGGATATGGCCACGACACAGATAGATGCTGGGACTTGAAGCGGGAGATAGAACAGCTGATCCAGTCAGGAGTGTTGAAGAAGTTTGTACGGACAGAAGGAAGTGCAGAAAAAAGGAAACCGGAACATATGGAAAAAGAAGAGGCAAACAAAAGATTCAAAGAACCTATGGGCGTGATCAACATGATAGAAGGAGGGGAACCCTATTCGAAGGCACAGAAGAAGAAGATACGTAAGGGCGTGTACTCGATAAGCACTAGAGCATCCGCAAAGGAGCTGCCGTTAGTCACCTTTGGACCAGAAGATGGAAGACATGTGCAGGAACCGCACAACGATGCGCTAGTAATCAAAGCATTGATTAACAATTTTAGAGTGATGAGGATCCTGGTGGACGAAGGAAGCGCAGTTAACCTCCTTACCTTGCAAGTCTTCAGGGGGATAAGGGGATCAGTAACGGATCTAAGACAGGTTTCCGTGCCGTTGGTTGGATTAGGAGGAAAGCCTATCAGACCGGAAGAGATGGTAGGGCTGGAGATAATTCTGGGAGAAGCAGAAGAAGGGCCACTGAAGACCATGACAGCAGTTTTCAACGTGGTGGATATCCCGTTGGCATACAACGCCATTTTGGGAAGACCTTTCCTATACCAGTGTGGTGCGGTAACCAGCATCAGATGGCTGACACTTAAAATTCCAGACGAAGAAGGGATAGTAACTGTAAAAGGAAGCCAGTTAGCCGCACGAGAATGCAACTTGATCACTGAAGAAAAAGGCAAAAGTCTGAACATCGAAGCGTTCCCTAAAGATCCAGAAGAAGAAGAAGGAGATAGGAACGCCCCAGTAGGCAACATGAGGGAATTCCAAATCACCCAGAAGAAAACAGTGATGATCGGGACAGAAATACCAGAGGCTGTGGCCGTAGAAATCAAGAGTGTATTACAGAAGAACGGAGACACCTTTGCCGCAGAGGCTTAAGAAGTGGTAGGAATTGACCCAGCGATAGCTTCTCATAAATTGACTGTTTACAAAGAAGCCAAACCAGTAGTACAGAAGAAGAGACGTTTCGCAGAAGATCGAAGGAAGGTCATAGAGGAAGAAGTCAGGAAGTTGGAGGCAGCCAAGTTTATAAGGGAGGTGATGTACCCGGAATGGGTTGCTAACGTCGTCTTGGTGAAAAAAGCAAATGGAGGATACCGCATGTGCGTAGATTTCACGGATTTAAACAAAGCATGCCCAAAGGACAGCTATCCGCTGCCGAATATTGATCAGCTGGTAGATTCAACAGCTTGCTATCAGCTGTATAGTCTCGCAGACGCTAAACAGGGTTATCATCAGATACCAATGAACGAAGCAGATCAGGAGAAGACATCCTTTACTACCGACTTGGGAACGTATTGTTACAACGTCATGCCATTTGGGCTGAAGAACGCTGGAGCAACGTACCAACGACTGGTGAACTTCATGTTTAAGGATCAACTAGGAAGGAACATAGAGGTCTATGTGGACGACTTGATCATAAAAAGCAGCACACCCGAAGAGCACGCCAAGGACCTGGAAGAAACCTTTGCGGTACTGAACAAATTTAACATGAAGTTAAATCCGGAGAAGTGCGCGTTCGGCATTAAAGCCGGGAAGTTCCTGGGGTACTTAGTGAGTCAGAGAGGCATAGAGGCAAACCCAGAAAAGATTCAAGCCATCCTAGACATGGTAGCACCGCGGAGCATCAGAGAAGTCCAAAAACTAAACGGAAGGGTAACAGCGTTGGGGCGATTTGTCTCTTCGTCTGCGAAGAGATGTCTTCCCTTTTTCAAGCAACTGCGCAACATGAAGAAGTTCGAATGGAATGAGGAATGTCAGAAAGCTTTCGAGGAATTGAAAGTCTTTTTGACCAGCCCACCGTTACTCAGTCGCCCAAAAGCAGGAGAAATTCTGTACCTGTACCTGTCAGCAGGTAAAGAAACGATCGCGTCAGTACTAGTAAGAGAGGAAGAAGAAGAAGAAGAGCAGCTGCCTATTTACTACTCCAGCAGAACGTTGAAAGGCACAGAGTTAAATTACCCGACAATTGACAAGTTGGCATTAATGGTGGTAGTAACAGCGAAGAAGCTACGGCCATATTTTCAAGGGCATACGGTTATCGTACGCACTAATCAACCTTTGAGGAAGGCATTGCAGAGACCAGAAACTTCGGGAAGGATGGTCAGCTGGTCCGTCCAGTTAGGAGAACATGATATACGATACGAGCCGAGGAAAACGTTGAAGGCGCAAGCACTCGCAGACTTTGTGGTAGAGATGACGGAGAAACCAGACACTGAAGAACCCAGAGAAGCAGTTACTTGGAATCTCTATGTAGATGGAGCATCTAACGACCTCGGAGCGGGAGCAGGAGTTGTCTTGGAGGGACCAATGGGAATAACAATCGAGTACGCAGTACATTTGACGTTCAAAGCAGCCAATAACATGGCAGGTATGGTATCAATCTATCGTTTAAATATACATACCATTTATTGCAATAAACTAATAGTACTGCAGAATACGAAGCTCTCATAACAGGACTGTCAATTGCGAAAGCAATGAAAGCCGAAGTCCTACAAGTCCATAGCGACTCCCAGTTAGTCACAGGACAAATAGGAGGACAGTTCCAAGCAAAGGAGGCCAAGATGGCGAAATATATGGAGAAAGCGAAAGAACTCTTGAATGACATAGAGAGATTTGGAGGAGAATGGGAAATCTGCCCCATACCCAGAGAAGAGAACACAGCCGCGGACGCAATCGCCAAGGCAGCAGCCGCAAAAAGCCAGCGTTTCATGGAGATGAAAATGACAGAGGAGCGTTCGACTTCTTCCGTAGACACGGAGGAGGAAGTGTTACCTATAGAGGAGGTAGACACCTGGATGCAGAGACTATTAGCATACCTAACAGAAGGCATTCTACCAGAGCAAACAGCTGAAGCCGCAAAAGTAGTTCGACAGTCAGCGTCATACTCAGTCCTAGAAGGAGTACTCTACAGGGCATCAGCTACGCACCCATGGTCTCGATGCCTGACCAAGACAGAGGGTCTATACGTTCTGCAGGAAATCCATGAGGGGATCTGCGGAGCCCATGAGGCGTCAGCAGCCCTGGTTAGGAAAGCATCCTTACAAGGATTCTACTGGCTGTCAATGAAGAAGGACGCAGAAGACCTAGTACTTAAGTGTGATAAGTGTCAAAAGTTTGGCGCAGTAATACGAACACCCGCATCTGAGCAACACCCCATCGGTAGTCCATGGCCATTCATGACTTGGGGCGTAGATATACTGGGACCCTTCCCCCCAGCGCGGGGACAAGTAAAGTTCATCGTGGTAGCCGTAGATCATTTCACCAAATGGGTGGAGGTAGAGCCAATGAAGACTATCACTACGGAGAAGATCCAAACTTGGCTATCAAGAGAAGTCATGGGAAGGTAAAACATGTTGTATTTTTTATCATATACTTGTACACATTCGCATGTTGCTAACGTAAATAGACAGGTTTGGCATACCACATTCCTTAGTCACCGACAACGGAAAGCAATTCGATTGCCGCAAGTTCAGAGCATACTGTGAAGGGTTGAACATAAAGCTGAAGTTCACCTCAGTAGCCCACCCGCAGACGAATGGACTTACAGAAGTAACCAACAGAACTATCCTCACAGGAATAAAGAAGAGACACGATGATCTGAAGGGGAGATGGATTGATGAACTGTACAAAGTCATTTGGGCGTACCGCACCACGCCCAGAAAAGCCACCGGAGAAACCCCCTTCAGTCTGGTGTATGGCACAGAAGCTGTATTACCAGTAGAAATCGGCATGCCCACACTAAGAGTGCAAGTTTTTGATGAAGAAAAGAATGAAGAGTCCATGCGGTTATGTCTGGATCTTTTGGAAGAAAGAAGACACCAGACAGCTGTGAAAGCTGAAGCATACCGGAGGCAGATGGCTAGATACCACAACGCCAAAGTAAAAGGAAGAAGCTTCGTGGTAGGAGATTTGATACTCCGGAAGGCTGAAATTGGTAAAGGAGCAGCAGGAGTTGGCAAATTAGGAGCCAATTGGGATGGGCCATTTCGAGTCGTAGAGGTAGTAGGAAAAGGGGCTTACAGAATCGCTCGCCTAGAAGGGCAGATTCTCCCCCGTACATTATTAATGACATGAAGAAATATTTCTAGTAGATGTATTTGCTATCATTCTCAAATTTTAATAAAGCATGGCATCTGTTATTTTCCCTTTAAGTCTAAATTGCATCAATAATTACCAAAAGTAACAGTTCTAAAAATAGTGGGCCAGTTCAAATAAAACGTAAGTACCCCAAAAGAAAGAACTAAGAAGTTTTTGTCCAAAAGGCAATTACAAAAGAAAGCTAGCTTAACAGAATAAGTATGTAAAAGAAGGGCTTCACGGCCTACACCACTTCCTCCGCAGAAGGTGCAGTCTCTGTGACAGAAGCATCTTCTTCTCCAGCAGACAGCACTTTCTCAGGAACATCATCCACGCCAAGGGCATCTTCAGGAATAACATCAGAAGGACGCTCAACCAAAATAGAAGAATCAGCTGTAGGAAGTTCTTCGGCAACCTCCTTTTCAACATCATCTGCGCTCTTAAGGGCCGCAGTCTCAGAAAGCGGAGGCTTGTCGAACGCCAATCCTTCATCAGAAGTCGATGTGGCCCCAGACGCTGAACGCGGCGTTAGAGGCGCAGAAGCAACCCTCTTCTCCGTAGAAGAATCTACAGGCAACTTCTTCTTAGCAGCTGTCTTCGCCATGACGCGCTGGCCCAAGGCACGGAGGTCAATGGCTAAGAACTTCCCAATGTCGTAGTCAGGATAGTCTTGACGAACCACCCCGACGGCAGTAGCACAGAAGTCGGTTAAGCAGCCAGAAATGTAGGCATTCACATCTTTTCTGTTCTCTTTTTGCTCAGACAGCAACCTATCACGGACCCGTTGCACCTCCAAAAGAGAAGCGTCACGATCAGCAACTTTTCGCTCCAGGATTTTGCCTTTGTCAAATGCCGCCTGGAGAGAGTTTTTCAGCTTCTGCGTTTCCGCCTGCGCAGACTGTCGCAGAGACGCAAGCTCTCGTTCATACTTTTCCATCAGGTGATCCTTCTGCTGACGCAGAAAGGAGACGCCTTGAACCACCTAAATAAATAATAGATAAGTCACGATAGCAGAACAAACAAAGTAAAAAGAAGAGTAAGAAATTAACGAAAGAGATACTTACATGCAGCAAGGAAGCATCAAACTTATCAAAAATGTCATCGACGGGCACCTGCCTCCACGCATCCAAATCTCCACTCAACTGAAGAAACTGGGAGTACAGACCAGACACATCCGCGTCATGAATGGACGCAGATCCAAAGTGCTCTTCAATCCAGGCACGGGGATCAGGACACAAATCCAAGTCAAGCTTTCGGCGTTTCGCAGACTCCTGTTTCAATCGGGTAGAGGGCTTAGGCACCTTTCTGGAGGAAGAATCCCCTTTCTTCATAGGAGGTTTGTTCAACGCAGACCGCGACGCAGGCATTGTCTGAGAGCCCCCAGACGCAGTAGGAGTAGAGGAAGCAAGAGCAGACGCAGAAGGTGTCACACCAGGCAACTCCTCCATAACAATCTTGATGTCATCTAGGTAGTTCATTTCTGAAGACACAGCAAAAGCAGATCAATACACATAACAAAAATTACAACAAAGGAGAGATTAGCATACCCTTTTCAGAAGAACTTAGATCCATAAGTGACGCAGATTCGGTAGGTTCGTGAGAAAGAGATTGGCTACCCGCACTAGGATCTGGGGATCCACCAGAATCGTCCACAAGGGGAGCATACTCAGGAAACAAGCGGGCCAAGTAATTGTTAACAAGGTCAGGAGCACTGAAACATTTGAGGCGCGCAGCACCAATAAGCTGTTCCAGAAGAAGCAGATCCTTCTTCGGAGGTTTAGTAACAGAAATTTTCAAAGGTTTGTCCAACCAAACAAGGGGAAAGGAAGCAAATGCATTTTGATGACCAACACAGAAGAACAAATTTTGCCAACCCTTATTGAGTTTAGGAAGACCAGCAAGCAAACGCTTGCCACGAACAAAAGGAAGATAAAGGTAAAACTCGTTGGCTCTCCGGGAAACATTGAACACTTCGGCCACTAAACCTAAGGTGGGAACTAGACCTTTCTGGTGAACTAGTTCAGCAAACGCACACAGCAACCGGATTGCATTTGGATGAATTTGTCCTAGAGGTATTTTGTGGGTAAGAACGAAACCATGAAGGAAAGGAGTGAGAGGAAAACGAAGACCACCTCGAAACTGTTCTTTGTAAACAACAATACGATCGGCGTCAGGGCGATAGTTAGCACTAAAGGATGGATCACATGAATGCAAGGTGTAATCAAAAGGAATGTCGTATGTCTCGCGTATACCAGTAAGCATACTGTCATCAATCTTAGAGGTAAACTCAATTAAATCCCTACGGTAATCTACAGTGGTCCTAGAAGAAGGAGTGGCAACACTAGAACGGGTGCGAGGCATGATGCGAAGAAAATAAAAATAAAAAGGAGAAAGAAAATACCTGGTAAAAATGGAGAGGACGATTGCCAAAAAAAGAAAGAAGAAAGTAGAAATTTGCAAGAAAGAAGGAAGAAAACAGAAACTCGCTAGAATGAAAGAAGTAATGGGAGAAAGAAGAAAGAGAAGCAGTTATAAGGGAAGGTAAAAAAGGACACGTGGAGATGGGAGAGAGCGTAAGGAACGGAACAGACGGGTATTATTTTGATTTTCAAAATTTTGAAATTTCAAAAAGTGAGCCACGCGGCATGAGGAAAGAATGATTACTTCATAACTAAGGTTACCCTGCATTTAAATTATCCGGGTAGTGCTTCAAAACAACCATAAATAGTTGCGCTACGGAATAGAGAGGGGAGGGGCTAATGATGGATACGCAGTTGACCCCAGTACATATAGTCAAATAAGTATGGTAGACAGCAGATACCAAACAGCTGTCATTAGTCAGTAGACGCAGATCCTAACTGATATGATCTTTGGAATCCGGAAAGATTGGGATTGACTTAAATCCCTATTTTCCAGCATGAGTCCGAATTAAACACAACCACAAGAAGATGACCTCGAGTCAATTACTGAGAAAGGATTCTATATAAATAGACTGAAGACCAAAGGTAAACCCTAATTCATTCTCTATAAACTACGTCATTTATCTTTGAACCTTACAAGGTATCTGACTTAGGCATCGGAGTGTGGTCGGACACAAACGTCCGACTCATTCTAACCTGTGTTCGTGATCTCAGGTTGACAAGAGAAGATCCTACCATTCGCAGAACCATCACACGTATTTAAAACGATTAAATACGTTATCGGTTTTAAATAAAATTGTTATAGCTTTAAAAGCTAAACTTGATATTCAAAAGAATATCAACTAAAAGTGTTATTGGGATTAAAAGACAATAACCTAAATTAATAAATTTAGGTTTATGAATATTAGTTACACGTTTATTGGAATTAACCGTATTCGAATCGTGATTGTGAAATAGGTATCAACGAGTTACGGATCGACGGATTTGGCTAAGGGATTCGGCCAAGAAAAAAAATTGTGAAAATTGAAATAGCAAGCTGTGAATATATTTTACTCATTCGTATTATAGTAAAAAAATAATATTTGATATCTATATGTTATGAATAGAAAGAAATGCATCGCATGAGTTGTTTGTATTGATTGAAATTGATATACGAATTGATTGAATTGATTAGATTGGCTATATGGAAATTGGTTGTTTTTGATTGTATTGAATTGGTTGGATTGTATTTGTTTTGCTTATTTGATTATTATTTGTAAAACATGAATTATGTGCGATCCGAAATAGTTATGTGATCATAGAGTCGAGTCGATATATATGATAAAAATAGATCGAAACTAGACTAACTTATGTTGTGTTAGACATAAGCTGAACTCGGTAAGGAACTATCTCGAGACCTATGTCTAAGAGTTGAACTCGATAAAACTATATCGGGACTCACTATGTATTGTATGAATGTAAGTGTGATACCAGTTTTTAACTCAGTTGAATTATCCCGTGACGGTATCACTAGATATAAGTTGAACTTGGTCGAAATTGCAAAATTTTGAAAGTTCATGTACTTTTCTGCTAAAATTAAAAAATTATGCTAAATACTAAAAACACGCGAAAGTTGATGATTTGTTTTGTGCATTTAAGCCTTTAGTTTATGCACAAGTTCATTAATAAAAACCTTCATGTGCTTAATGATATATGATCACAAGTATTTTTTATACTGGCACAATATAAGTGAAATTATTATAAAACTGAATAGCTAAAAGAAAAAGTCGGTTTAAAAAATAAAATTTTAATGTGTTATAGATTAAAATTGCAGTTGAAAAATTAAAACAGACATGTGAGCATAAAAATACAAAGCATGCACTTAATTACACATACCTTTTCACAATGGCATATCAGAGGGTATGATGATAAAAATTGGATTGTTTTGAGGTCAAATTGGTAAAAAAAATCAACATTTAATATAAAATAACAATTGAGGGGTTCCATAAACGAAAACGTTATAGTTGAGGGATCGAATAACATATTAAGCCATTTACAATACTATATGACAAGTTGGATTGACAAAGACTTTTTGGAATTCATAAATCATGATGCCTTAGAAAATTACGTTGCAGTTTTGGCTGGTTGTATATGTTAGTTAGATGGAATTATGGTAATGGTCATTTTCAATAATAAAGCAAGTTCCTAATATCTCTGGAAATCATTTAAATCTTCACTAATTTAGAGCCACTTAGATGAACTCATAAATTTCTATTTTCTCCATCTTTAAGACTCAAAATCCAAGCCTTATTTAAAACAAATCAAACTTCTTACTTGATTCTTAAAAAAATTAATTCGAAAATTATGACTAATTTTATCATTTTCCTTTCCAATTTCCATAATCCTCCTGAGATCTATCTAGCTTTGTGCCTTAGAAAACTAAATTCTAGCCATTGCTATAGTTTGATTGCATGAACCTACTGAAATAAAGTAGCAGACAAGGCATTCAATAAACAGTTTAAATAGAATGAGAATATGTTATTGATGACAACATACTCCTTAATAATATTCAAAAATTAAAAATTTGAGGATGCACACAAGATATTGTTCTTTATAAATATAAAAATCTTCATTAAAACAACAATTTATGGTCTTTCGTCCACCCCAAGATAAACTTGGAGAGGATCTTCATGGCGTTATATACCTCCTCTACCAACGTTGCTTTCTATATAAGTGAAATTTTACTTACATAATCCGATTGTAATGAAGATGTTTCACGTAACTTACGATCTCAAGTGGGGTTGATCGAGAGCTTTACATCTTGTTAGAAGTACCAGTAACTACGCTTTATCATTTACAGCTATGGCCAGACTCATCTTCTTCTTCCTGTCACTAAAACTACGGCAGGAAATCAAACTTGGAAGGCAACATTGCCCGGATTTAATTGATTTCTCCCTCTCTAATAAAGCTTCTCCATTAACAGTCCTCTCGCTACTGCAGAAACTGTTAGTTCCAGAGATGTAAGGGGTACCGGCGGCAGATTTGGGAAGAACGTCGAGAATGGTTTGCTTGACTTCTTTCTGGCCATCTGCAACGTTCTGAATGCTTGCACCGTCTTGATTGTCAGCGTTCTGTTCTTCGCGCAATATGTCATGAAAAAGTTCTGAAAGTCTCTTTTTCCCTGTTGGGGATGGCTCAGGTATAGACCCAGGAGTTGGAGGTCTGCCCTCGGAAGAGATTCTGTTGATTTTCGGGGTTCCAGTTGAAAAATTATGATGCACTGGAGTATTGCCCCGGGATGGAGTAAAATCTGCAAAACCAGAAGCAAAATGCAAGGCATTGCTGGATAGTTAGACAATGGCAGAGTGCAGCAGAATTGCTGGCTAGTTAGCAATGGCCAATCTGATTCATGATTACCATATACAAAATAGTGCAGCAGAGTTATTAAATACACAGGAACAATCCAAGGTATTTGTAAGAGAAATGCAAGTTACTTCCTGGACAAACTTAGCTCAAACAATTTAAAAAAATTCTTACCACCATTGACACTGAGGAAATCGTCTTCACAGTTTGAATCTAACCAAGCTCGGGAATCAAAAAAGGTGTCCTCTTTACTACCTGAAATGTAAGCAAAACATATATCAAATTCCATCCTCAAGTAGTACAATGAATGAGTAGCTTAATCAGATTTTAAAACAACACTAAAACCAGTCATCCTTAAATATGAAGCTTAATTTGTAAATAATCCATAATGTCCCGTGCTGCACAAAATTTCCCGTTTTGACATTTCATTTTTGCTTTTAGAAATGTGAAACACTGAAACTCTATATTTAAAAGGTATTATCATAAAAATTGTTGTTTCCATATTGTCGCAGTTCACCATTTTCTGTTTCTGCATTTTCGTGCCGTGCTACATATGTAAGTCTTTAATTTGCTGAACTTATTTATGACAGAACAGACAATCAAAGAAGACAAATAATCTAACTTATTTGAAAGTCCATTAAATATAAATGTCAGGCTTATCACAAATAGTTACAAAGATAAATATTAGTTGATAAGTATTAATATTCACTTTGCCACATTTTTGGAAATCTAACAAGTAAAATAGACAACACAATCTAAAATCTTTATGTTTCCTCTTCAATTTCCTTTTCATTGCAGAATTCCTATAAAAATCTAACTTATGATATTCAAGTTATGAATAGAAACATTAATAACAAATTGACATATGAAAACAGACGTCACACCATTATCATAGACTATGGACCATCTCTCCCCCGTCATCGTCAACGATCAAGAATGGTTAACATATGCCAGACAACACACAAAATTATCAATGTGCAACTACTAATGGCCCCACGCGGTGCATACTTTCGAAAAGCCAGCAAGACAATGTTTTGCTTATTAGTCTGCATAACTAAGGTTACAAAATTAAGATAAACTTATTGGACATTGTGTTTTCTAATGAATCCAAAATCAATAGGGTTAAATGCAAATAAAATCATGAAGTTGCATGTTTTGCAATTTCGGTACGAACTCTTAATGTTTGCAATCCGAAATATTAACTTTCAGTTTTTTGCAATTCAAATCACCGATTGAAAATCCAATCGATCGGTGCTAATATGGAAGCGGGAACTCACCTAACTATACCTACCGTATGCAGATTTCGGCATGACATATCAGCACATCACTGATATGGAATTCGTGTTCCGAATTGCATAAATTAAAAGTTTGTATTATAGTTGATGATTTTATTTGCATTTAACCCAAAATATAGTACCAAATTCAAGCAAAGCTACACACTGCTCTGGCTAACCTCTTATTGTACCCAGTTTGGCAAATCAAAAAAATCATGGGTTTCATATTTCAAGCAGTACAATCCCAAAAAAGATCACCAAAACTCAAATAGCCATTCCAATTATGTTGGATATCTAAACTATAGCGTCATAAAATCTGCATGTATGAGCAAAATTATCCACTAACTAATTCCCCTTCAATTTCATTCATCACCTAAGATTATTCCAACAATTTTCATCCAAAAAATTCAATCAACAAATAACAGAAAAACAAGTAACAGATAATCAGAATAAACACAACAAAATAGCATCAAATAAAAAAAATTATTTGATCATAAAAATTTATTCAAACTTTCAGTATCTCCTAAAAAAACACACTTAAAAAACAGATTAAAGAGCACAAAAAACACAGATTTACATAGCATAAAGACTAATATAGATTAAGCAGAGCATACCAAAATCGTTAAAATTCTTGATTGCCGGATGCCCATTAAAATTCTGCTGATTATCTTTGATGGGTGATTCAGGAACAGCAAGATTACCATTTCTAGAATCAAAAGAAACTCCCAGCTTCATAGCAGCTGCTGACTCAGGTGTTGCTTTATGAACAGAAGCACAAGAACCCATTATTTTCTTCTTCTGAATATCTAAAACACCATCACAAATTATAATAAAATTTCCAGTCTGAGCATAATGGAGAGAGAGAGTGAAATTAAAGAAGATGAAGAGAGGGATGCGTTATTATTATAATTATTAATAATTGGGTTCTTTTTGGCGTTGTTGTAAAGAAGTGGAAAACTAAAAGAATTGGCTGATCAAAAATTAAATTAAAGAGATTGATTGGCCTTTAAAGGAAAGTTACAGTATGTGGCTGTATAGTGTACATGAAAAGGCTGATAGGCTTCAACTTCTTTACTTTTTTTTATTGTTTTTTTACCTTTTTTAACTTTTTTTTTACCTTTTTTAACTTTTTTTTTACCATGAGATGATTGAATTTAGTCAGTGAAAAAGTTAATCATTTTTTAAGTTTTTTATTTTTGATTTTGAAGTTTGATTTGTACATCAAAAAAGGCAATGTTGGAAATGGGAAGAGAGAAAGGAGTTTGGATTTTTTGTGGGGTTTTATTTGTATTGGAATTGGAACTCTGCTTCTTCCATGTGCTCTATGTTGTTATTGGTTTTTTTTCCATTTTTTTCTTTGATTTTTTAATGAGTATTATATGGAATTATATTATATGGAATTTCTAGACTATATATGGATTTATTATTTGAATCTTGAAATTAGTTTATATAGTCTGTCCATTTTATAATTATAAAAAATAATTTGTTTAAATACATAAAAAAATCACCCAACTTTCTCGTGTTTTGAATATTTAACATAATGTTTTAACTTTGGCATATTTAACATGAACTTTTCAAAATTTTACAATTAAAACACCGACTCCGTTTTTGATGTAAAATGACACCGTTTTGGAGTAAAACGGCACCATTTTGCATGTAAAATGGCAATATTTTTTAAAAGAAATCACATGTGGTTTTAATTGCAATTTTTTTAAAAGTTCATGCTAAATATATCAAAATAAAAAGATTATATTAAATACCAAAAACAACGCAAAAATTTATAATTTTTTATGCATTTGGCCTTTTATTTATATATCCAATCAATGGAATATTAAAAATTAGTTTATATATTCTATCCATTCTATAATTATAAAAACATAATTTATTTAATTTGTACATAAATTGAATAATATCATTAAAAGTTTCAAAAATAACTCTAAATTTATTATGGTTAATATTGTTATTAGCGAGAATTAAAGAATTTATTGAAACTTTCCATTTTTGTCCATAGTTGTTACTGCCTATAAAAATAACTATGAATATATCTATAAAAAAACTAAAGACTTATCCTCTTAAAATCCCCCATCTTTTACCTCCAATTCGTTTGCACCCTCACGTTATAAAACCACCAAATATACTCAAATTATGACCTTTCACTTTCAATTGCACACTCAAACATTAAATTGACCTCTTTTCACTTAAAAAATATTCGAATCAATACTTTAAATTTTAGCATATATTTTAAAATAGGACTTAATATTTTATTTAAAATAAAAATAAATCTATTTTTTTAAGTGAAAAGAGATCAATTTAATGTTTGAGGGTGCAATTGAAAGTGAAAGGTCGTAATTTAGGTATATTTGGTGGTTTTACAATGTGAGGGTGCAAACAAATTGAGGGTAAAAGGTGAGGGTTTTTTAAGAGATAAGCCAAAACTAAACTAAAGTATTAAATATACAATCAGAAAATTATATATATATATATATATATAACTGGATGAGCCAAAATAGAAATATTTTTATAATTATAGAATGAAAGAAGTGTAATTTTTTTAATTAACATTACTTATAAATAAAATATTGATACAATCTAATAAAATAATTAATTTTATTTATCATAATTAATGGAGATATGCGCATACACTAGTTAGAAACACAAATTTATTAAAAAAAATTGATTTTCAATTCATCCCTAGTTAATATGAAAAAATCATCAATTATGATTTTCTTTTTTACAATTCGTTTCTTCCGATTAAATTTTCCACCACTGACAATACTGAATAATGTTATTATCTTTAATTTATAATATAATTTGATTAAATTTTAAAACTTAAAATATAATTTAACTTTTTGTAATTGCATGTAAAAAATATATTTTTAATTAAATTATCAAAATTTATAAAATTATATTTTATTTTTGAAAGAATACTTCAGATTAATATAATGTATTATTTTAAAAGTTAAACTAATTCATAAAGGTTTAATAGCCAAAAAAATCCCGACATTTTAGCCCCTTTTCACTTACACCCTGACGTTGCAATTTTGTTATATAACCCTAATTCGCACCTTTCGTTTCCAATTACACTCTAAAAAACTAAATTAACCTTTTTCCACTAGGAAAAAAATGTCAATTTGATTCTTCATTTTTAATTTATTTTTTAAAAAGTATTTAATATACTAAAAGTGAAGAATCAAATTGATATTAATTTTATATAAAAAATAAAGGATCAAATTGGCTTTTTTTTAGTGAAAAAGAGTCAATTCAGTTTTTGGAGTGTAATTAAAAACTAAAGGTGCGAATTAGGGTGATATAGATAAAATTGCAATATCAGGGTGCAAGTGAAAAGGGAATAAAAGGTCAGAGTTTTTTTTGGTAATTAAACCTTCTATAAAAATGTAAATTGCTTTAAATTGTTTTACTTTACCCTAATTTCTTCATTATCCTTTCTTTTTCCTCTTCAAGAAATCACAAATAAGGAAGAATTTGACCTTCCAAAAAATATTTGTTTTAAATGCAAGACAGTGCACTCTAATCACAGCAATCATATTTTAATGATTGCTCATTGTAAGCATGTGTTTAGTTCCTATAAATAAGATTAATTCTCCACTTCATTGTTGAAAAGAAAAAAAAAACATTCATACGATTTTAAACGCCAAAATACTTACCCTTAAATGCTCCGTCAGTTCAAAATTGATTTATTTGTTTTTATCCATTTTAATGTTTTAATATATTTTTATTTATTTGTGTTAAATTCAAACAAATGGTATCTAGTATTTAGAGTCATTTGTATTAATTAAGAAAATTATAATATAGATATATCATTTCACGTATAATCTGTTTTTATCTTTTTATTTTAATACATTTATTTAGAAGAGGGGAGGGAGTATAATGGCTAAACCCATCTAGAGGCCCTTATACTATATTGTTTTTGTTTAAAAAGCCCTTATACTATTTTTTTATTCTTCAGGTCCCTCTACTTACATAATTTTTGATTTTCAGGTCCTTTTTTAGTTTTCTCTAGTCCCTCTACTTACAATTTTTTTGTTCTTCCAGTCCCTAAAAAGGACCTGAAAATCGGAATTTTGCCAAGTACAGGGACCTGAAGAACAAAAAAATAGTACAAGGGCTTTTTGAACATAAATGATATAATATAAGGGCCTCTATATAGGTTTAGCCGGAGTATAATTAAACTTAACTTTTGTTGAAAAGTCTCATGCCTCTTATAAGTTTTCAGACTCAAAATTAAATAAAATTTAAGATGAATGTTAAATATAAAAAAATTGATGAACAAATTCAAAATTCATGTCGACAATAGTTTAACAGTAATCATCAAATAAAAAGAAATTATAAAATGTAAGAGTTTGACTGAAATCATGACCAGCCTAATAGGATTGACCAAAGATAGACAAAGTCCACGTGGACTTTAAAATTACCTATACCACTTTGCAAATTATGAGAAAATGAATCCATGTGGGAAATTGCTAAAATTTAATTCCCCCATGTTACTTAGAAAATGCATTGATTTGATATATTTAAAAAAACAAAGACTTCATCTGTCTCATTTTAAAACAATTATTCTTTATTTTAAAATGTTTTATTTTCAGTCTCATTTCATTTTGTTCGCGTCACTGGAATTTTTAAATTTATGAAGAAAACTGCTTAGATTTGATGCTCTAATCGAAATGAAAGAATCAGGTCTCACTAGCAGAACGAAAAAATAACAAATTATACTAAAATTAACAGTATCGATCTGGAGGTTAATAAACCTAAGCGGAATTGATTTCCAACTACTCTTAAATTACGCTTTTAATCCGGAGATTAAGATAGAATAACCTGAGTTTTAATTTGTTTGTTTGATCAAATTGTGTAGACTTCATAAATTTAAAAAAAAAACTATTTATAGGGACAAACCCCCTATAAAATAGGAAAACGAAAACAAACTAAGACTCAACAATTAAAAATAACACTTCTAGTGAAACACAAAGTTCATTTTAACTCATTCTACAGCTAAAATAAACAAATAAACTATTGGCATGATCCCCAATTTAGCCAATTATGCTCCTTGACAACCCATCTTCTTTGTGCTCATTTTTTCGGGTCGGTGTAAACAATGCCCCCAATAAGCCTTGTTGGTAAAAATACACAAGCGTATGTATGCC
Organism: Mercurialis annua; assembly: GCF_937616625.2. Taxonomy (NCBI): domain Eukaryota; kingdom Viridiplantae; phylum Streptophyta; class Magnoliopsida; order Malpighiales; family Euphorbiaceae; genus Mercurialis; species Mercurialis annua. Next base: position 46,066,714 of record NC_065574.1, on the reverse strand, counting down.
AACTTGTAATACAGATTGTGAAGTCCGGATATCGTACGTACAGAGAAAGCTTCTAAAACAACCAGTTAGGAGACTCGATTTGGAAACGGACCCATGAAGTCTATCCCCCAAACATCAAAAAGTTCCACCTCTTGAATTGTGGTAAGCGGCATCTCGTCTCGCTTAGATATGTTCCCCACTCTTTGGCATCTATCGCAATAACTAACAAAATCTTTTGCAACTCAAAATAGAGTAGGCCAAAACAAACCGCACTCTAGCATGCGAGCGACAGTTCTTGATGTACCGTAATGACCCGCGTAGTCCGATGAATGGCATTGATTAAGTATAGGCATCATCTCTTGTAGTGGTACACATCTTCTCAAAATCTCATCTCCATATACCTTGAAGAGGTACGGTTCCTCCCATAGACACCGTCTAGCATCGCTCAAGAATTTCTTCTTTTGGTGGTAAGTCAAATCCGGTGGCATAATTTCTGAAGATAGATAGTTTGCGATATCTGCATACCATGGCGTCTCTACCTCCGAAAGTACCATCAACATCTCATCCGAAAACGTTTCATTAATCTCTACGCCACTTAAAATTGGTTCCGGGATCTCTAACCTTGACAAGTGGTCGGCTACGACGTTCTCCGTTCCTTTCTTATCACGAATCTCGATGTCGAACTCTTGCATAAGGAGCACCCATCGGATTAATCTCGGTTTAGCATCTTACATTGCGAAAAGGTATCTTAGGGCCGCATGGCCCGTATAGATGATAACCTTAGAGCAAAGTAAGTACGACCGAAACTTGTCCAATGCGAACACCACCGCTAGCATCTCTTTTTCAGTGGTGGTGTAATTGAGTTGGGCACCCGCCAACGTTCGGCCTGCATAATATATCACATGAAGCTTCTTCTCCTTTCGTTGCCCCAATACGCACCCGAGTGCTATATCATTTGCATCGCACATAAGCTCGAAAGGAAGAGTCCAATCGGGCGATGAAATAATTAGGGCTGAGATAAGTGCTTCTTTTAACCTAGAAAAGGCAATAAGGCAATCATTAGTAAATTCATAAGGATTATCTTTAACAAGCAAATTAGTTAAAGGACGAGCAATTGAAGAGAAATTTTTGATAAATCGTCGATAAAAACCGGCGCGCCCTAAGAATGCACGAACTCCCTTTACGATAGTCGGTGGTGTTAATTTCTCGATGATTTCCGTTTTCGCCCTATCGACTTCAATGTCGTCCTTGGAGATTTTATGTCCCAAGACAATCCCTTCCTCTACCATGAAATGACACTTATCCCAATTCAAAATTAAATTGGTCTCCTCACACCGGGGCAACATTCGCTCAAGATTATTCAAGCACATCTCGATAGAGTCCCCGAATTCCGAAAAATCATCCATGAAGACCTCCATAATATCTTCAATCATATCGGCAAAGATGTCGGTCATGCATCGATGAAATGTTGCCGGTGCATTACAAAGACCGAATGGCATCCTACGGTAAGCAAACGTTCCATAAGGGTATGTGAAAGTTGTTTTCTCTTGGTCATCCGGAAAGATAAGAATTTGATTGTATCCGAAATATCCATCGAGAAAATAATAATAAGCTTGGCCCGCTACCAGCTCCAACATTTGATCAATAAAGGGCAACAGAAAATGGCCCTTCCTCGTCTTCGTATTTAACTTGCGGTAGTCAATACAAACACGCCATCCCATTACCGTCCTTGTGGAAATTTGCTCACCCTTCTCGTTTTCAATCACCATCATGCCCCCTTTCTTTGGAGCACATTGAATGGGGCTAACCCACGCACTATCGGATATGGGGTATATAATTCCGGCATCGAGAAGCTTTACTATTTCTTTGTGCACCACCTTTTCATGTTCGGATTCAAACGTCGTTGTCGTTGGGACGAGGCTCTTGATTCACTCTTGATAACGTAGCACATCTAGTAGGGGCGAAGCAACCTCGCCAGGAACGAACATCGCTAAGTCAAGCATTTCACCGACCTGGTAACAATTCCCGACCTTCTTGAAATCATAGAACGCATGACTTGGGGGGTCACCGGATCGATGGGAATTCAAACATCATCCGAGACAATCATGCCTGATAAGGTCGGACCAAGAATCTTACCCGAGCTCTGAGCCCGAAAAACCGGACCATCTGGTCCGAGCTCTGAGCTGCTCCCAGATACGGAAATCATGATAACTTGACTCCCAAGTTATCCGGGCTCCGAGGTCCTGTCCAAAGAGCGCTCGCTCGTGTACCAGATCCGGGGACCACAGAAGATCTTCTGACAGGTACGTGAGGAATGTTCCCTCTGACACACCTAACAACCCGTGCCTCCCGCAAGGATATTCCACCACGTCAGCATAACTGATTTCTGGGACCACTGGGCTCACAGCCTGCCAGCAAGGCAGGTTTGTCCTTAAACCCTAACTATAAATAGAGGGTTTAAGGACAAACCCTAGGTAATTTCTTTTTCTCTACTCTAAGCACTCTCTTTTCTCTTCTTCTTCTTCCTCTACTTAAAATCTTACTTGAGCGTCGGAGTGAACGTCCGGTGACCCCCACCGGAGTTCTTTCTGACCTCCGTCTGCTTGTGGTGTGCAGGTCACTACAGCTCGGATCTATTTTGGTGATTCATCACTTGGCGCCGTCTGTGGGAATCCGTTTTGTATTCCCCTGTTCTACTCTGGTTCTCTTGACGTTGCTGATCAGATCTTGACAAGAAACAATGGCTGATGATCCTGTTTTGGACAGGGTAGATCCTCTGGGAACTACGGTTACCGATGCTAACTTGGTTGGTGGAGTCTCTGCTAGTGGTCGGACCTCTGTGATCACTGGCTTAACTCCTCCGGCGAATGCTCAGGTGGGAGGATCCAGGGCTTCCGGCAGTGGAGCTGGATTTGTGCCTTTATATGGGTTGGAAAACTATCCAAGGGCGAACCCTTTTGCTTCAGATGCAAGTCACACCCACTTATCAACCCCAGGAACCACCGTGCCTCAAAGTTTCCTCCACAATACCTTGTCTCCCACTCAACTCAACTTCCCGGTAGACGCTACACTGGTGGCTACGGGAACAGGAACAACTTCTGGGCAAGATATACCTCCGGCGGTCTTACAAGCTCAAGAATATTTAGAATACATGGCTCGCCAGCTGCACCAGGCCCAGCAGATGCACTTTGCAGTCATGTCCCAGTATTACCCAAGTTACAATCCCTCGGCCACCCCTGGGGTCCCTCCATCCCAAGCTGCTGAGTTTCAGGATGGTCGTCCTCCGAGAGAAGAAGGTCGGAGCGACCACCCACGACCCAGACCTAGGGGTCCCACAGAGCATCAAGCACCAAGAGGCGAGGATCATCGTGACACTAATTTGCCGAGAGACGAAGGTCGGCATGATCGCCCTCTGCCGAGAGACGAAGGTCGGCATGATCGCCCTCTGCCGAGAGACGAAGGTCGGCATGATCGCCCTTTTCCGAGAGACGAAGGTCGGAATGATCCTCCTCCTCCTCGAAGGGAGGGGGTGCAAGACGAGAATCTACCACCGGGGACACAGCGCGGAGACGCTGGCTTGGGGAGGGGAGACCCAGACCCGGAGGCAGATCCTCTGCGGACCGCGAGAGCAGGAGCTCCACCGGTCAGGAGAAACGGGGCAGAAAGTGTTCATAGCTCGGGTGCAGCGTCACAGCATCAGAAAACTTTGCATGACGAGGTTACTCGTCTGGTCCAGGCCGAGCTAGATAGGCACAAAGGGCACAAGGCAGAGTCTCGACCTTTTACTACCTGTGGCATTGCTAGCCCTTTGTCAAAGGCTATATGGGATGACCCATTTCCAGATAAGTTTAAATATCCGCCCATTGACAGATATAACGGTAAATCCGACCCGATGACTCATTTAAGTTGCTTTCAGGTTGCCATGGGAGTTCAAAGTGTCTCGGACGCCACGGTGTGCAAAGTGTTCCCTTCAACGTTGAGCGATGCGGCGCAAAAGTGGTACCAGAACCTCAAGGAGGGCTCTATTACCAGTTTCAGGGAGCTCGCTATGGCTTTCAAAACTCATTTTGCCCCGAGTATCGAACGAAAGAAAAGATCCAGTGATTTGAAGAAATGCTTTCAAAAGCAGGGAGAAAGTTTGAAAGCTTACATTGCTCGGTTCAATGCCGAGGCGATCATGATAGAAGATTTGAACGATGATACAGCCATCGATGCTATGAAAGATAACACCAGCATGCAAGTCTTCCGAGACAGCCTGATCACCAACCCGGTTGACACTTACACCGAGTTGATGGACAGGGCTTGGAATTATATCAATCTCGACGAGGAAAGGCAGAGGAAGTCTTACGGGACGGCTAGCCCGGTTCCCAGTAAAACGCAGAATACTCAGGGATCTAACCGTAACCAAGATCGGTACCGACCTCTGAACGAGACTTCGGGGTACAGAGGTAACAAACCTTTCAATGCTCAAACCAGTCCGCCAAGTACGGGGCCTGGTACTAAGCCAAGTTTCAGTATTGGAGGAGGAACGGAAGGATATGTAGATCGAGCAGGAGTACCGAGACAGTATGTACCACTCAATACTCCGAGGGAACAAATTCTATCCTGGATCAAGCACAACAACGAAGAGATTCGTTACCCGCCGAGGCTAGTGAAAGATGGAGACCGATCCAAGTTCTGTGATTTTCATGATGGTTATGGCCACGAAACAGAGGAGTGCGGACGTTTGCGAAGTGAAATAGACAAGTTGGTCTGCCAGGGGCGATTACAACATTTTGTTGTGGCCAAGGAGGGCCAAGACCGAGGAAATACGAGGGTCAACTCGGTCAGGTCGGAGCCCGGGGGGAGTAGGGAGGCCCAATCCCCATCAAAGAAAACACAAGTCACGGGGGTAATTAACACAATCTCGGGAGGAACCTCAGAGTCCGAATATGGTCGCAAGCGCAGAAAGAAAAAGCAAAAGATGGTCATGTCGGTATCTACTGGGACGCCATGGCCTAACATTGTTTTCGGGCCAGAGGATGCGAAAGGAGTAGATTTTCCTCATGAAGACGCCTTGATCGTATCCGCCATCATTGGATCGAAATGGGTAAAACGATTGCTGGTAGACGATGGAAGCTCGGTTAACTTGTTGACTCTGTCAGTCTTTTTGACAATGGGAGGATCCAAGACTGACCTCAAGCCTGTGAATATTCCTCTCCTGGGGCTGGGGGGAGCTCCAGTTACCCCAGAGGGCATGGTCGAGCTGGATCTGGAGCTCGGCATCGAAATACCCCAGGAGGACGGAACAGAGGGAATCCTGGCGGAACCAACACGGAAGGTACGTTCACTGTTCATGATAGTTGACATGCCTCTTGCTTATAATGGTATTCTTGGTAGACCTATGTTGTATAGCACAGGTGCAGTGACTAGTATTCGTTACTTGATGATGAAAATCCCAGTGGAAAACGAGGTCATAACTATCAGGGGAAACCAAACCCTATCTAGGCAATGTTACATGGCCACTATGGGCAGCACGGTGGAAACGATGAACATCGATACACCCGAGCTGCTCATCAGAGAGAAAAAAGCTCAGAAACCCCGAGAAAACTTAGAAACGATTGAACTTACAGAGGGATCCGAGATGTATGTAAAGCTGGGGGTAGATTGGCCAGACGAGCACCGGGAGGCTATCATAGCTCGGATAAAACAGTACGTGGAGGAGTTCACCAACAAGCCAGAGGATATTGGGGGGGTAGACCCTAAGATCATCTCGCACAAGTTAAACGTGGATGCGAAATGCAAACCTGTCAAGCAAAAGAAAAGAACTTTCTCTCTAGAGAAACAGATTGCCATCCGAGATGAAGTGGAGAAGCTCTTGAAAGCCGGGTTCATCAGGAAAGTGGACTACCCTGAATGGCTGGCTAACGTAGTCTTGATCAAGAAGTCCAACGGTAGATGGAGGCTTTGTATAGATTTCACAGATCTAAACAATGCCTGCCCAAAGGACAGTTTTCCTCTGCCAAACATTGACCAACTGGTGGACGCAACATGCGGGTTTGCGGTCTATGCCTTCTTAGATGCTTCGCAGGGATATCACCAGATCCCGATGAGTAAAGATGACGAAGAAAAAACAGCTTTCACAACGGATCTGGGGACCTATTGCTACAAGAAAATGCCTTTTGGTTTAAAAAATGCTGGGGCAACCTATCAAAGACTCATGAATCATGTTTTTAAAGATCAACTGGGCAAGAACGTCGAGGTTTATGTGGATGACATAGTCGTGAAATCTAGAGGAATCGAGGAACATGCAGCGGATCTGGCAGAAACTTTTGAAAAGCTGAAAGGTTTTAACCTTAAGCTGAACCCGGAAAAGTGCGTTTTCGCAGTACGCTCGGGGAAATTTCTAGGGCATCTCATCTCGGAGAAAGGCATTGAGGCCAACCCGGAGAAAATCGAGGCAGTAATGAGCATGAAAGCACCCAGCTCGGTAAAGGAGGTACAAAAGTTGAATGGGAGAGTAACGGCATTGGGCAGATTCATGAGTTGCTCGGCCAAACGATGTTTGCCATTCTTCAAAATCCTGAAGAATACAAAGAATTTCAAGTGGACAGAGGAGTGTAACGCAGCTTTTGAAGAGCTGAAGGTTTACCTCAGCACACCCCCGGTGTTGGGTAGACCTGAGCCTGGGGAAATCTTATACTTGTATCTCTCGGTGAATGACGAGACAGCAGCGGCAGTCCTGGTGAAGGAGGATAAGGGTCTGCAAACCCCGGTTTATTATCTCAGCAGGGTCTTGAAAGGCCCGGAGGTCAGATACCCAAAAATTGAGAAATTTGCTTTGGCATTGAAGGTGGCGGCGGAAAAACTAAGGAGATATTTCGAGGCTCACATCATCGTAGTACGTACAAACCAACCTCTGAGAAAGGCGCTGCAGAGGCCAGAGATGTCGGGACGGCTAGTTAGCTGGTCGGTCCAGCTGGGAGGATATGACATCCGGTACGAACCAAGACCGGCTCTGAAAGCACAAGTACTGGCAGATTTCATAGCTGAGACCACTGCAAGCGACCAACCTGAAGAACCTGACGAACGACTCCTACGGTGGGTCTTAGAAGTCGACGGGGCATCAAATCTGGATGGATCGGGGGCAGGCGTAGTCTTGAAAGGCCCTCACGGAGTCACACTCCGGAGCTCGGTAAAATTTGATTTCCCGGCATCCAACAATGCCGCGGAATATGAGGCTCTGCTGATCGGATTGAGAATGGTAAACGTGGTCAAAGCCGAACACGTAACGATAAGGAGTGATTCTCAGTTAGTCGTTTGTCAAACTCTGGGTACTTTTGAAGCTCGGGATTCGGAAATGAGGAGATACGTGGACAGAGTCAAGTTCTTCTTGAACAAGATTCAGGAGCTCGGAGGAAAATGGGTAATAGAGCAAGTTCCTCGTTTGGAAAATCAAGAGGCCGATGTATTGGCCAAAGCAGCAACAGTGAACGAAAAGATGCCAGGAGTCCATTTCTCTGTTCAAAAGCATTCCAGTATCGACAACTATGAAACCATTTTTCTAACTCAGCCTTTGGAAAACTGGATGCAAGGTATAGCCCACTACCTGATGGATGGAACTCTGCCAGAAAACAGAGATAAAGCCTACAAAATCTTGCGACAAGCTCCGTACTACGCGTTCCTCGACGGAGTCTTGTACAGAAAGTCATTCACCCACCCGTGGTCGAGATGCTTGACAGCTGAGGAAGGAGAGTATGTGTTGAGAGAGATACATGAGGGTATTTGCGGGGCACACATAGCTCCTCGCATGTTGGCCAAGAAAGCAGTGTTGCAGGGCTACTACTGGCCCCTGATGGTTAAGCAAGCAGAGGAGATAGTAAAGAAGTGTGAGAACTGCCAGAGACACCAGAATATCCGACATACTCCTACTACAGAGCAGTGTCCTATTACAAGTCCTTGGCCATTTGCAACATGGGGAATTGACATCCTGGGGCCTTTCACGCCAACCACGGGGCAGAAAAAGTTCTTGATAGTGGCAGTAGATCACTTTACTAAGTGGCTCGAGGTAGAGGCAGTGAGCACCATCACAGAAGCTCGGATCCGGGATTTCTTCTGGAGGCAAATTGTGTGTCGTTTCGGTATACCCAGAGCGTTGGTAACTGATAACGGAAAGCAGTTCAACTGCCGAGCCTTCAAGGAATTTTGCAACGACTTGCACATTGACCTGCGCTTCACGTCAGTAGTTCACCCGCAGAGCAATGGGATGACTGAAGTAACCAACCGGACGATCCTAAAAGGGCTCAAGGCCAGGCTAGGGGAGTTCGACAGACAGTGGCTGGAAGAGCTACCGAAGGTCATTTGGGCTTACAGAACCACGCCAAGGGCAGGCACAGGAGACACCCCGTTTTCTCTAACATATGGGTGCGAGGCAATGATACCGGTGGAAATCGGGATGCCAACTCTAAGGGTCCAATTCTTCGATGAGGCTAAGAACGAGGAAGAACAGAAATTATGCTTAGACCTGCTGGAAGAGCGAAGAGAACAGGCAGCGCTAAGAATCGAAGCATACAAGCAAAGAATGGCTAAGTATCATAACAAGAGAGTTAAACCCTTGAGTTTCCAAGTCGGCGATCTGGTCCTACGACGGGCAGACATTGCTAAGGGAAATGCTGGAGTGGGAAAGCTCGAACCTAACTGGGAAGGCCCCTATCGAGTCACTGAGGTCGGACGAGCAGGAGCTTATAAAATAGCACACATGTCGGGCAGGGAGCTCCCGAGAACTTGGAACTCCCAGGTTCTTCGGAAATACTATCAGTAGTTACTTGTTTTCATTTTCGAGGTACCTAGGGGTTTTTTCACTTATGTTTGAGTTAGGCTTTTGTAAAACTCAAACATAAGTTTTTCCCCTCAATGAATAAAAAAGATTAAAAAGAATTCATGTCTTTCCCAAAACCCGAGCACTCTACTCGGTAAAAATTCACGGGCTATGTGCCATCTACGGGCTATGTGCCATCCACGGGCTATGTGCCACCAGCGGGCTATGTGCCATCCACGGGCTATGTGCCATCCACGGGCTATGTGCCACCAGCGGGCTATGTGCCACCAGCGGGCTATGTGCCATCCACGGGCTATGTGCCATCCACGGGCTATGTGCCACCAGCGGGCTATGTGCCATCCACGGGCTATGTGCCATCCACGGGCTATGTGCCACCAGCGGGCTATGTGCCACCTACGGGCTATGTGCCACCAGCGGGCTATGTGCCATCTACGGGCTATGTGCCATCCAGCGGGCTAGAGGCCACCAACGTACTGCGAGCCATTCTCGATCCCGAGCAACAACGACTCCGGGTTGTCCCAAGACAATAGGCTATCCACGCCGAGCAACTTGCTTAAACTTGGTCTATGAATAACTAAGAACCTATCCTAACCAGCTCGGAAACTAAGCTAAGTTAGCAGGTGAAAAACATGCTGTCACATACTTAATCAAAATTCTCAAAAGCAAGAGTTCATTCAAAGAAACAATATTCAGAGATAACAAAGAAAACATAAACATTCAGACAAGGAAAAAACATATAACAAACACGGAAAAATATTCAAGACAGAGTAGAACGAGCTCAGAAGCTCAGCATTCCTAAAAACTAAACAATGTTCAAAAATTACAAAAACAAAGCAAAAATACAACTATGGTTATTCTAAACTGGGCCCTGATCCTGGTCGTCAGCCAGGTAGTCGTCGATGTCCGCTTGCACATCGTAATCTTCGGGCAGCTCTTTGGCCCGGCGATGTAATTCCACGGCATCCAACTTGAAACTTGATACATCGGTATCAGCCCCGAACCGACTTCTTACATACTCCCCGACCTGGATCTCCCCGACATACAACATTCGTCGGAAGTCCTCGTACATATCCTCTTCCCGAGTAGTCGCTTGGGCAACCTTAGCCTCCGCATCCCTCGCCCGATTGTTGGCCTCCTCCAGTTTTTTCTTCTGGTCGTCCACAGTGTCCCGGAGCCCTTTGCTCGCTAGTTCGTTCCGGCGGGTTATGTCGGCAAGCTGCTTGGAAAAGTCTTCCTTTTCAGCCACCTTCTCGGTCTCCAGACGACCAACATCCTTTCGCAGGGACTCCAAAACCCCCAAGTCCTCTGCCCGCCGGTCCTCGGATTCCTTCAACCGGTTTTCCAAGTTGGCCACCAAGGAAGCTCCTTCGGAGGCCCTTCTCTCTGCTTCGGCAGCTCGCTTCTCAGCATCCCGGAGTTTAGCCCTCTCCGACAAAAGAAGATCCTTGGCCAGAAGGAGGTCCACCTCGCTTTTGTTAACGTTCTGGTCCGCCAGATAGGACATCTGAGCTGCCTGTCGTCAAAACAAAGCATGATTAAAAACAAACAAAATAAACAAACACTTAGAGAAAGTTAATTAAAACAAAGAATACCTGAAGGCAAAGAGAGGAGACCGCAGCCAGAAGATTCTCGGGCTTATAAGTCTTGTAATGCGCCAGGTCTATGGGCAACGTGGTCACCCGGGCCACATCCCCCGCAATGACCATCTCTGTCAAAGATGGGCGAGCCCCGTCATTATGTCGGCTCACCCACTCGGCAAAACTTGTCCGAGTTATTGTCTGGGGACCGGGGGCGGTGGTGCTAGTATCAGAGGAGATCTCCGGCAGATCCGGGATCTCACGTCTCGACCTTTGGGCATTTGGGCCACCTTCCCCAGGAGCTCTTCTCTCCGGGACCTCCTCAGCTTGCCGAGGCCCCACCACGGTCTCAGCTGAACCTAGGTCTACAAAGGGGATATCCCCAACAGGTTCCGCGGTGGGAGGAACCTCAATCCCTCCGGGCAGCTGCACCCGGAGCGGGACGACATGAATACCAGCTCCAGGGGCCTCCCGGTCCCCTGTAGTTCGCGGAGCAGAAGTCGCATCCGCAGCAGTTGGGGGAATGGGAGGGGGCGCCGGAGTGGCACCTCGGCTCGCCGGCCTCTTTCGCTTTTTCCCAGCCAACCTTGATGGATCCAAAGTATTCACTGTGACAAAACAAAAACATCAGCTAGTCAGACACCAGCACAGGCAAGAACACAGTAAGACAACGACACGCAAGCATAAAAATAATAAAAATATGCACATGTAACAAGTCAAAAATAAACTGGTACCAGCAGGCCCTGAGCTTTTCCAAAATTCAAAAGCAACTTTCGGGCACAGCTTGTCGGCTTGAGCCTTCTCCCCAGTAGGATCAGCATCACGAAGTTTCACCATGTCGGCCACCTCTAATGGGGCCGGAGTATGGAACCACTTGTCCGGCTTGTAACACTTCAAAGCCCAGGTAGTCACCATCCCTTGGAAGGCAGTAGGATGGGTGACCTGAAAAAAATCCTCCTTAAAATCTCGCAGGGAGTCAGTGATCCCGGATATCAGCCCACCCGGCACCTCTTTCCTCTCACCTCGGAAGCGGATATAGGCAAAATGATTCCTATCTTTCAAGGACAACAGGTACAAGCAGCAGAAGAGCCGCATCGTGGCGTTCACCCCGGTCAGTTGACACAACTTCAGAAAACAGGAGTAATGACGAACTCCGTTGGGGTGGATCTGCGAAAGAGGCACCTCGAAATAGTTGCTCAATCGCTTGTAATCTTCAGAAATCGGGAACCGTATACCCGATTGAAGATGCTCCAGGGTAAGCATAATGGCATTCTCGGGAGGAACGTCGTTTAGCCGATGTCCTTCCGGGATCAACGAAAGCCCGTACTCCTCCGGGATGTCAAACGCTGCACGAACCGCCGCTAGAAAGCCCGGGGTACACCGCGATGCTTTCAAATCTCGATCCTCAGGTTTCTCCCCAGCATCAGCAACAACTTTTTTCCCTTTCTTTTCCTTAGCGGGAGCTGGAGCCGATGTCCCTACTCCCTCCACCTCGGAAAGGTTTGCTCGGGCAGAACGGACAACATGGAATTCCGTAGATACCTCGTCGGTTCCCATGTCGTCATCATCATAACCCCTTCCCTCTTCGCGTTCTGACAATTCACCCGACATACCTAGGCCAAGCAGAAACAATCTCGGATGAGACGAGTTTCCAAAAAAAAAAAAACAACAACAAATCATGAATCAACAGAAGCCTCCTAAGGGGTGAAATCATCAGAACGCCAAGAACACCACAATGAATTCCCAGATTTCGGGACATTCATTTCCCAGATTTCAGGCACATGAAATCAAAATCACAACGAAAACACAGAATCTAGACCATCTAAACCTCAAAAACACAGTGAAATCATGAAACAGAAACAAACATGGAATCAAACCAGAAGAACACAGAATCTACAAAGCACATTATATTAAAAACCCTACGAACAGAGCATCTAACAAGCCAAGGTAAAAATTTCATAAACAAATGCCAATCTCAGAGAATAAACACATAGCAAATAAAAATCACACAACAGGAGCGAAAGAACTAACACTAAATCCAGGAAAAGTAAAGAATACTCACTTGTGAAAAACGCAGCAAGATTCTGGAGAAGAACAAAAGTAAAGCAACTGGAAACGTCAAACGCGATCGACGACGAAGCTTTGAAATCTCAAGAACAGAGAAGCAAGCAACCCTTCACACAGCAAGCAGCAATGGAAACTCAAGGCAAGAGAAGAACAAACGGTTTATCTTCGAAGAACAGAGAGCGTTTGTTTTCAGAGAAGAATAAAAATCCAAAAGCTCAGAGAGAATGCAAAAAGTGCCTAAGTTTTTGAAAAACGAAATTTATACCTGAAAAGAGAGGGAAATTGAAAGGACACGCCTTTAATTCTTCTCTCTCTTCCCATTTAAAACGTCTCCTAGGAAACCGCACTCGCAATAACCGCTAGACACGTGGACGAAACGTGCACAGAAGCACAACCGCCATCTAGGAGACCCATCTCTAACAGCTGTCATGCTCACCAGCTCGAAAGGACAGGTCTTTTCACATCCCACCAGCTACTCCTTCTGACAAACGGCCCGGTGTCAGCATTGACCAATACTAGGGCAATCAAATCACCAGTCACGTAACTGAGACCTCGAAGGACACTACCATCTCGGACATAAATATCCGACGCACTGGGGGGGGACTAGTGATAACGTAGCACATCTAGTAGGGGCGAAGCAACCTCGCCAGGAACGAACATCGCTAAGTCAAGCATTTCACCGACCTGGTAACAATTCCCGACCTTCTTGAAATCATAGAACGCATGACTTGGGGGGTCACCGGATCGATGGGAATTCAAACATCATCCGAGACAATCATGCCTGATAAGGTCGGACCAAGAATCTTACCCGAGCTCTGAGCCCGAAAAACCGGACCATCTGGTCCGAGCTCTGAGCTGCTCCCAGATACGGAAATCATGATAACTTGACTCCCAAGTTATCCGGGCTCCGAGGTCCTGTCCAAAGAGCGCTCGCTCGTGTACCAGATCCGGGGACCACAGAAGATCTTCTGACAGGTACGTGAGGAATGTTCCCTCTGACACACCTAACAACCCGTGCCTCCCGCAAGGATATTCCACCACGTCAGCATAACTGATTTCTGGGACCACTGGGCTCACAGCCTGCCAGCAAGGCAGGTTTGTCCTTAAACCCTAACTATAAATAGAGGGTTTAAGGACAAACCCTAGGTAATTTCTTTTTCTCTACTCTAAGCACTCTCTTTTCTCTTCTTCTTCTTCCTCTACTTAAAATCTTACTTGAGCGTCGGAGTGAACGTCCGGTGACCCCCACCGGAGTTCTTTCTGACCTCCGTCTGCTTGTGGTGTGCAGGTCACTACAGCTCGGATCTATTTTGGTGATTCATCAACTCTCTAGATGGATCTTGTGCATTACCACCGATAGACTAATTCCTCGAATGTCCGAAATTTTCCAACCAATCGCCAATATAAGTTGCTTCAGCACTTTGACAACTCGTGCTTCTTGTGTTTCCGACAAGTTGTTTGAGATGATAATGGGAAGTGTCATGTTGTCGCCTAAAAACGCATACCGTAAGTGAGATGGTAGCATTTTTAGCTCAACTTTTGGTGGAGAAATAGAAGAAGGTGGTGTCACGCTCTCTTCTAATCAAATTTTCGGCTTTTGGCTCATCTTCCTTGGAATGTTCTTCTCCGGTGGTCTCATGTGTCTCCTCGGAATGGAATATGACTTTTGAAACCGGGCAAAGTTCTTCCATGATTTCATCAAGCATATCCAATCTCATGCACTCTTCCTCTTCAAAGGTGTTCCGCATGATCCTCTTCATATCAAACTCCACCTTGTCGTCATCGATACGTAAAGTGAGTTTTCTGGCGTGCACATCTATCAATGTCCTTCCCGTGTTCATGAAGGGACACCCAAGAATCATGGGGCATGATTTATCCGCCGCATAGTCAAGTACGACAAAATCCACCGGAAAGATGAATTTGTCTACTTTAACCAATACATCTTCCACCACTCCGTATGGCCTTTTTAGGGACTGGTTGGCCAATTGAAACATCATCGATGTTTGCTTCAATGTTTGATCACCAAAAATATTCCTGAAAAGAAACAAAGGCATTAGATTGATACTTACCCCTAAATCACATAGACAATTAATTGAATTAAAATCGCCTATTTTGCAAGGAACTGTGAAACTCCATGGGTCCTTAAGCTTGGTGGACAAGTCACTAAGTATGATTGAACTACAATTCTCGGTTAGAGAAATTGTGCCTTTGTCTTCCCAACTCCTTTTCTTTGTGATGATCGCTTTGAGGAACTTCGCATATTGAGGCATCTCACGCAAGGCATCCGCAAAGCTTATATTGATTTGGAGTTTCTTGAAGATTTCCAGAAATTTATGGAATTTGTGGTTGTCTGGCGTCTTGTTCAATCGTCCCGGAAAAGGGACTTTTGGTACGAATGGAGGAGGAGGTGGTGGCTTGACATATGGAAGTTCGGTTACTTCCTCCTCATTCATGCTTGTTGTAAGATCAATCACACTCTCTTTTCTTGCATGTGGATCATCAAGTTCTTTCCCGCTTTGAAGTTCAATGGCTTTGACTTGCTCCTCAGATTTGATTCCGTTATAGATGTTAAACCACCTTCAGCTCTATTTTGAAGTGAGATGGCAAGTTGAGAGATTTGCGTCTCAAGATGATGGTTGACGGAAGCTTGGGTTTTAAGACTAGCTCTCATCTCATCAATAAACTTGTCAAGCTTGCTCCCTTCATCCGCATTCCGATTTTGCTGAAAACCGGGAGGATGTTGAGGTCGGTAATTGTTGAAGTTGCCTTAGTTAGGTAGTACACGGTTTCCCGCTTGAAAATTCGCTCCTTCCATATTTGGGTTAGCATTGGCTTGACCCGAGTTGTCTCTCCATGCAAAGTTAGGATGATTCCTCCACCCGGATTATAGGTGTTGGAATAGGGGTCGTTGCCTTGCCTTTGTCCATTAACATAATTGACTTGCTCATTTGAGTTTTGATGTCGAACGGGACAATCCATTCCCGGATGATCATGCCCATCACAAGTCTCATAACCCATTTGAACTACCGCAAGTTGAGTATTCCTTTGACTAGCTTGTTGTTTATACATCTCGACTTGTGCTAGAAGTACCGTGTTTTTAGCTTTCATCACTTCAAATTCTTGGGTTTGCTCGAGGGTCATTACACCCTTTTGAGGTGGTTACCTCAACCGCTCGGTTGACCAAGAACAATTATTCATAGCAAGCTCTTCTAGCAAATAATTGGCCTCATCATAAGTTTTCTTCATAAGTGATCCTCCCGATGCCGCATCAATAGTTGCCCGTGTATGCTCATTGGTACCATTGTAAAAGATAGAGATAAGATGCTCTCTACCTAGATGATTATGCGGACAGTTCCTCTGAAGCTCTTTGAAGCATTCCCAAGCTTGATATAGAGATTCTCCATGTAATTGTAGAAAATCTATAATCTCCTTGGTCATCCTCTCTGTTTTGCCCACAGAGAAGTATTTATTTAAAAAAACTTGTGCCAATTGCTTCCATGTTGTGATCGAGGTGCTTGGAAGTGATTGAATCCAATTTCGCGCCTTATCCCTCAAAGAGAACGGGAAAAGACGAAGCTTGATTTGATCCTCCATCACATTATGGATTTTTAATGTGTTGCAAACCTCCGTAAAATTTGAGAGATGAGTGTTTGGATCCTCGCTTTCCAACCCATAAAATTGGCAACGACTTTCAAGTAATTGAATCGTTCCCAGTTTGATTTCAAAGTTGTTAGCAAGGATAGGAGGTGCAAAACATCCGTAGTTGGCGTTATCCATGTAGGGTAAGAAGAATTCTCCAAATGTACGTCTTTGTGGATGAGCAACAACCCTTTCGTTTGGCTTATTTAGAGTTAGGTCGTCACGTGGTGCCGGTGGAATAACCCCATCAAGGTATAACGGAGGGTTACGTTCTTCCTCCATTGTTTTGGATTTCCGAGCTGTTTTTCGGACACTTATTTCGAAGGAAGTTAGGTTTGACTGAAACGGTTCTAGCGGTTGTTATCGCGTATTAGGCATGCACTAACCAAAACCCCTGCGTAGACCAAAAATAAGAAAACCAAACATAAAATCCTATAACAATAAATTCACAAAGTAATAAAAACAACTGAAAATAAAACTAACTCAATCAAGAATAAGATACTCTTAATTTATTTAATCGCAATTGCTCCCCGGCAACTGCGCCAAAAACTTGTTAGCAATTAATCGCAAGTATACGATATCGCGCAAGTAATATATATTGGAAAACCAAGTATCGATCCCACTGAAGCAATGGATTAAACAACTAATTTTAATTATTCTTTGGGCTAGCTAGAAGAATCAATGGAGTTTTGTAAATTAATAAAAAACTAAAGTAAACTAACTTAAATAATTAGACAATTATAAACTGAAAAAAATAAGTAGATTAAGATTTATACAATAATGATAAAGTGCTCAAGGATTGATAATTCCAAATAAACAAGTAAAATAATGGATTAAGACTTATTAGTGATTTTATCGTGAATCGAGCTATTCTAGTGCACCGATCCCGCGCTCTCAATCCTCAAAGATCCGAATAAAATCACAACCTAATTAACTAACCAATCGTTAACTTGCTCTCACAATATTAAAACTGAATTAAATAATCAAATTGTAATTATGAAGCAAACTCAAAGACTACCGAAATTCCAACCCGCTCTCACGACGTTTTCCTCTAAGTTTTTAATTACCTATGTCTATTTAATTAACAGTCTCTCAATTAGTTATTTAAATACAAAATTATGAACTAAGTGATCAATTAAATTCAAGCATTAGTTGTAGTAGTAATTAAAACACGATTTACTCACTTAAGAAATCCTAATCCAATTCGGAACTAATCTAAGTGTTCATATCAATTCCCGAACAAGGGATTTAGTTACTCATGCTTAAATTAAAATTAAACAAAGATGATGATGAATAATTAAATATAATTAGAACAATAAATGCCAGAGTTGCCAATTTCGGAAGAATCGTCTTGATTAAACTTGAAATTTTCACAATCGTTCTTTGCATAAACTAATTATAAACTACTTATAAACTGCTGGAAAAAGAAGCTGAAAACCTATTTAGTTGATGAAGTAAAAATAAACTAAATTATCTAATGTGTTAATCTAGGCTATTACGAGGTCTTTATATAGTGGAGGAAGCCTTGGAGTCTTCTAATTCGTTTTACAAATTAAATTTTGAGAGAAGTTTCGGTTGGAGTTGGAGAAGAAAATTAAATCCAAATCAAAAACTGATAAGACTTTTTAGCTCAAGGTCTCGTTCGAGACCAAGGCCAAATTTGCCTTAGTTCGTTCGAACCAAATAGTCTCGCTCGAATCACCAATTTCCGAGAGATTTTCTCGTTCCTTTAAGCTTCATCTCTTTCGAACCCCTTCAGATTTCTCTTGGGTCTCGTTCGAGACACACATGTCTCGTTCGAGACTTATTCTTTTCTTCTCTTCGAATTCGATTTCTTCGTCCACAAGACACGTTTTAACTCCAACGCTTAATACTTTGTCGATATAGCTCCAAATACTCGATAATTATCTAGTTTTCGTTGAAACATTAACAAACACTATCAAGCACATAAAACACCAAATAATGTATGCAATTTATAATAAATGTGATAAAAAATAAGTATAAACGACCCTAATTATAGGAGTAAAATACTCCTATCATGTTGTGACGCGACACCCCCTGTCGCGACGTGACACCCATCCTCACGATGCGATACCTTCTTTTTCACTCCGAAACCACTTCGAAACCGCTCTGAAGCTTCACTATTCTTGACCAAGGTCCGCTTTTGCTTTATTAAGCTCAAAATATGCCCATCTTCATGCATATGCCTGCAATACTTGAACATAACAAATAAAGGCCAAAACGAGGTAAAATTCAGCACTAAACACATGAGTAACCATGCAAAAAGTCCTCGGAAATAGGAGTAACTACTCCTATCAAACATTCTCACACTTATCTTTTGCTTGTCCTCAAGCAAATACATAATAATTTCCAAATGTCGGTCACAAAACCATGTCAGAAAATAATAACTTAAAGCACTTTCATCCCCCCCCCCCCCCAAACAATGAATCAATTAAATCATGCCTTTGAGTCAAACAACATAAAGAGAAAAACAACAAATAACAATGTCAAATTCTCACACATGAATTAATAACACCAAGAATACTCACTCTTGCATAACTTAAAAATCAATTCAATCTCTAAAATAGTCTAAACAATCTCAAAATAAACGATTAAAAATCAAACTTTGAACAGAAAGACAACATGTATAGCAATGAAGAATTATAAATCTCACAGGGTACTCTCGCACACACATGTGTTTAAGTGTAAACATCACAAACTCTCATGCCAAAACATGTAATTCTACCACAAATTTGCCAATAGTCCACAATTCCACTGCTAATTACATTGAAGAAAAAAATCAAAATGGACTTTTCAAGGGGTTGCAACGGGGTTTGGGTTAAGGTATGATACGAGTAAACAACTAAGAGTAATATGATTTGATAAAATAAACAAATATTAAAAGGAACAAATATTTAAATTTCCAAGCTCAAACAAATTTTAAATCTCTTTTTTTTTCTGTACCTTAAGTTCAATTTTATTTTTCTTTTCTTTGCTTTCTTAAGCTCAATCTTTCTATTTTTTATTCATCTTTTTTCTTCTTCTTGAACTTCATAAGGCACACTAATCATATGGCGCAAGAAATAATCGAGTGATAACATGAGCTTAAGATGTTTACCATCCTCACACTAGTTCCTTTAATACTTATTCAATTTATCAAGTCAAAAGCATCGAAAGAGGTAAGTAAAAAAAGGTAAATGTGTAAAATTAGATGCATCAAACAAAAATAAGACCAAGGCTCAACTTGATTTATCTAGGGAAAATGGGGTAGACTATTTTAAGTGGTCTAAAGAAATGGGTAGTCCTAAGTGCCATTTATCATATTCAATTTATTCACTGATCATGCATTTTTATTAAGGATACAGAGCAAATTCTAGAGAATTAATATGCATTGACTCCCACCACAATAAATGAGACATAAGAATAATATGTTCGATAAGGCTCAAATCCTCTCATAAATTGGATAATTCTCTATGATTTGCTATACACCTTGTTTAAAAGCTCAAAAATGCAATTTTTGAACATTGTTTTTGCCAAGTTCATACACCCTAAATAATGTCTTTCAATAAAAATCATGCATTTGTGAAGTACAAATTTTCACTTCAATCCTATTAGATCATGTCGGTTAAAAGATACATTTATTTACTGTCATTCTAAACATGTTGTTAAATTACAAAAGCACAAATTAACTAATTCATTAAATAGGGGGACGTAAACACTAAAATATTTGAATTATGACAATGGCAACAAACACGGCATAGGCATAAAAACGAGGACAACCCAAAATACGCAGACATGCTAAGCACAATATAAATGAAAACATCTATAAAGAGGTTCACCACATAACATCCTACAAACCAACATACAAATAAAGACACACAAAAGCAATAAAAACATCAACATAAATCTACTCCTAATGAATTTTTCTTTCCTCCACCCTCACACTAGTTCATGCATTGTCCCCAATGCAATGAAACAACAAAAACAAAAATGAAAATAAGATAAAAAAACTGAAAATAAGACATAAAAGAGGGTGAAAAGAAGAAAGAACTCTAGTAATCCACCGGTGGTGGTGGTGGTGGAGGAGGAGATGGATAGTCTTCTATGCCTGTGCCTCTAAGATATCCCTTCATAATTTGCTCGTGATACTTCTGGGAACTCCACATCTGCTGCTGTATAGCCACATCTCATCTAGGCGACGCTCCATCCTCTGAGAGTCAGCTCTCTGATCAGCCATGTTCTGCTGCAATGTCTGCATCTGGTGGCCTAACTGAGTCCACCCATACCTTGTATCTGGCGGTCCCTTTGCGCGCGGAACCTCGTGATATGCATCCTGCGCCTCAGACTCCTCACCCTACTGATCACCTGAATGCTCCCCATGCTCTACCTGTGCATCCGGCTCCGCTGCACCATACTTCTTCACCCACCCCGCTCTCAAGTAAAATGGTATCAAAACATCATCATTGTCAACCACACCACATTTCTTCAGGTAGTCTAAATCGATATACTTGCACGACTCCTTGGACAGTCCAACCAACTCGTCATTTGTGTAATTGAGGCGATCCACTATTGCAGTAACCAATAAACCCATATCAAGCAGACTCGCAGTCTTCTGTGGATGCTGCATCTGAAGAAGTAACTCCAAACTCCTGTAGGCCATGTTAATCGTCAAGCTGCGACCCTTAGGATACAACAACGAATAGATGACAATTAGATAATTCAGCCCCACCTTGTTAGCTTCCTCAAGTCCACAAATATTATACCTGAACCACTTGAATGTCACCAAAACAGCGACATCCTTAATCATGTTGGCCTTGGTGTCCTTGGAAAATCTTGGCTCGCCTGAAATCTCTTGCCACATCTTATGCTTGTCAAAATCAGGAGGCAACAACCTAATTCCACCACTGTTCATTGAAAAACTTGTCCTCAACCAAGCCATATCCATCTTATACTCTACCCCACGCATCCAAAATGTGTATTCTGGTTCCACACCCTCTCCCCTCGCTAATATAGTGAAAAACTCACGAGTCAGCTCATTATAAACAGTGTGATCACTATCCATAAGCACATAACAACCCTATCTATGCATGTGTGCGGCAATGTCCTCATCAATACCAAAGTCCCTAACGCTCGATGTTCAATCGCTCTACACTTAAGCACTTTCCTCTTCGCAATATCCCTATATCTCTTCCCCTCCTCTACAGTCCAAATTCAAAGATTGAAGCTCGTCATTATAAAGCCAATGAAATACTTATTCTTTATCAATATGAGATTTTCACTTTTATACACACAAACAAGTGTTGTTTTATCTACACATTAATATTTTGTTTAAATTCAAATAAATCTCAACACACTTTCAATTTCGGTTAAGTTAAGTTCGATTTACAGGCAGGTTCGGTTTTCACGCATTCCTAATAACTACATTTCTTTGCTCTTGAAACTGACATTTGATTGCTAAAATTAGGGCTAAATGGATAGTTGGCAATCTCGTTGTTTAACGGAACTAGTAATTATAATTAATTGACTTATGCATCTCTATAAAAACCAAGTTTATGATGAAAATCTAAAACAGATACACACACTATTTTATTTAAATTTTGCTTTATAAAAGTTGCATTGTTTCCTTCAGTTTCTGAATTCAGAGGGTTTGGTATATATCTCTTTCACAAAGTTTTGTCTATTAATTTCTTTTCACTTTTATAGTTCTTTGGTAATTTGTCTTACTCTAACTGCAATGCTAATTCTACTAATTTCTTCTCACGTTAATTGTGATATTGAATTGAGATTTTTTGAAGTTCATTTTAAATTTAAAAGGGTTATGTTTATAATCTATATCGTTTATTATAAAATGAATTGTATAGTTCAAAAAAATAAAATTGTAATCAAATTAATCTACACCGTTAATTTTACAATAAACAGAGTAGATCGTGAACATAATCCCCTGATCAAGTTACTTGAAGGAATCCCAATCCGGTGATGTTTGGTTCAAATAAATTATTAAAAAGCTGTAAAATTTATTTGAAAATAAATATAATTTTTTAATTAGATTTATTATTTTACTTTAAATTTTATAGCATTAGTTTAATGCTAAAAAAATCATTGAATGGGTTCATTTATAAAATATAGATTACAGAGTATAAAAATGTAAACTGTTCAAATTTTTTGCCTTCTTAAGCCTTGGTTGCAAGACTTTTTGCTTTTATAAAATTTCAAAGTAAAATCTTATGTGGCTATCACAAGACTTTCGTTAATATAATGTTTTTTAATTCAAACGTCAATTGTTTAGACTATCGAAATTACTTTATATATTTGACAAAAAAAAACTTTATATATCACCCTTATAAAGTGATTTTTTCATTACTTTATAATAGTAAAAAAAATAGGTTTTCTCTCATGGTCCCTTATAGTTTCACGTATGGTGTTTAACCGAATCGAAATAAATTAAAATTATTATAATTTAAAAAAATCAAACAGGACATATAAAAAATAAAAATTTCAAATCAAGCCAAACTAAATTAGTTGGATCGGATGGATATTCACTTTGATTCAAATAATTTGATTCAATTTGTAAGTAAACTTAATCAATTTTTTTAATCAAATCAACCTATAAAAATAAAATTACAATTATAATATTGAATCAAACCAAAATAAATTTATAAGTTCGGTTTGATTTGAATTTTGCTTACCCTAATACCTTTTTTATGCACAATGTGTGATGAATGGAGTAAGTTCAGATAAATATTGAAGGTGAAATAATAAGCGAAGAAGCCCAATAATTATATAAATACAAATAATTCTTCATCAGCGACCAATATAATATAATATCACTTTCGTTGTCACTTCACTTTATAAATTTAGAAAAACTGGATAATGAAAAAATACATATAAAAAATAAGAGTAAAACTCTCCATAAATATTATAATTCAAATTTTAATTTTTTTTATTTAAAAACAAAAATAATATGCTCCTTTATTTTTAGGTCTAATGGTAAAAAAAACCCAAACCTTTCCGACTTGTTGCAATTATATCCAAACCTTTTAATTTTTGCAATAATATCTAAATTGTATTTTTTTGTTGTAATAATATCCAAATTGCATTTTTTGTAGCAATAATAGTCAAATTGATGGCTAAACTTGTTGTTTTCAATTAAGATATTAGGCTATTATTATGTTTTGATGTATAATAATATAGTTAAAGTCCCAAAAAATGGCAAAAAACTCAAAAAAAATCACATAAAAAGTGCAATTTGGATATTATTGCAACAAAATAATGCAATTTGGATATTATTGCAAAAATTAAAAGGTTTGGATATAATTGCAACAAGTCGTAAAGGTTTGGGGTTTTTTACCATTAAGCCTTATTTTTATTTACATCAATACTTTAACCCTTTCATCATTTTCAGTGTGAGTCAAGTGGATAAAAAAACTTAAGGATAAATCAATTTTTAAGTATGAGGGACGGAATCGTTAATAAAAATAGAAATGAGAGACCACAATATTTATTTAAATTTAATTTTTTTATCTAGTTTAATTTTTTAACTCAGTTGGGTAACACACCAAAAAAAACAAAATCATTTACGAAAACAAAAATAAAAAGATAATATCATTTAATTTATAGACAAAAAAAGCTAAAATATAAATTATAATATATTTAATAAGCATTATAATAAATTGCTCAAAAGATAGGATAATTATGATGAAATTGTCACACATGTTATTGGCTAATCTATACATTGATTTCAAAAATATATATAGTATTTAACAGTTTAAAGAAGATTAAGCTATTCCATTATCCAAATAAAAGTAATTAATATTGAAAAAAAATGTTAATAAAAAAATAAAATTTAGAAAGAAAAGGCGTAGCAATATACAGTTTTTAGGGCAACATTAAGATTGGTAGATTTTAAAATAACAAAATCTGAATTTTTTTGAATAATTCATGGATCATTTGCCAAATGCCCGCTGATTTGATCTTCCGACCAGCCTGGATCACAAAATTTATTTAAATTGTACTCCCTCCGTTTTAATAGAGTTGTCCATTTTAAAAAATATTTTTATCTCAAAACTCTTGTCCACTTTCAAAAAATAACTAACTTCTACACTTAATTTTTCTATATTATCCCTATTTAAAATCCACTAATGAGTAAATTAAAAGTAAATAGCAAGTGGACCCTATATTAAATAGGGGTATGACAAGAAAAGTAGGAAAATTTTTACAAAATTCATAAACAATAATTATTTTTCTTAAACTGTGTGATAAAAATAAAGTGGACAACTCAATTAGGACGGAAGGAGTATGATTTTATCATAATTCAATAACTTTCTATTAAAATCCCACCTTTTAGTTGGAATTATTCAAATTCATTATTTCAACAAATAATACATTGTGTTGAAATTTAATTATTTTAAATACACCTTTATAAACCAATAAATTTTAATTCAATCTAAATAGTTGAATTTATTAATTTTTGTTTTATAATTGGGGAGAGGGAGCGCTTGTGGGAGGAATCGAACCTACAACCTAGCAGTTTGCTGCCAACGCTTATACCATTTGAACTATAACTCGTTGGTTAAATTTATTAATTTTATATTTTGAATTTTAATAAAATCATGAAATTCTCAACAAACGGTGCCTTTAGATTGTATTTGAGGGCTTAGCGTGATAGCTAAGCGTCTCACTGTACACTTTGAGGTTCGGAGTTCGAATCTCAACTCTCGCACAAACTGTATTTGTCTGATTTAAAATTTAAATAATATTCCACTAATTCGGCTAACAACCGACTGACATGTATAACACTTCAGCTGTAAAAAACGGCGCTTCTAGGTATGTTTCGATCTTGATGACTGATCTAATAATATTATTGGATATATATTGAATTTGAAAATAAAATTTACATAAAAGTATTTATTTTCATTTATTATGTTACAATTTTATTCTTAGATGGAGAACATTCCTTGTCTCTGCTTGTGTTTTCAAAACTGATGGAACTGAAATTCCAACAATTGCAGCTGGAATTCCATGAGCTGGATGTTGTAACACTATAATTCCAACATTTGCAGATGGAATTCCATGAGTTAAATACTGTAATTCCAATATTTTTTTGACTTATGCAAAACGTATTTTTGTCTGTATTTAATGTTTTGCAAAACAACTCTTCCATCTTTTCCTTAAGGCTTCCTCTTTATTTGCAAAATATACGAAAATCAGAGTTCTCTCTGAGTTATAAAGGAACAGCTTGGGCTAATCACTTTCAAAAGAATTCTTGAGCAATATGGGGGTGTACTTCGAACGGCGATACACAGTGCAATGATCATCGTATTAACATCTAAATGACTGTTTTATCCTGAGGACGACGTGGTTGATAGACTGTTTTGCACCTCTGTCCAGAGCCACGAAACGTCTTAAAGAGAGCGACCTAATCAGCGACTCAGCCAGATTATTTAAGTGGTAATTTGTTCCAGTTTTATATATACTGTTTGGACAATTTATCTAATTATTTTATTAATTGTTTAAACAATTCTAACAACTTTAAGACGTTGTGTTCTGCGTTGGATATCGATGGATTTTCCGGTTCTACCGCTACCGCCATTTTTCTGATTGTGGTAACCTCAAGAATAGCCAATTATTTTTTCGTTTTTTAATTGCTATTTTTATTGCTCCTTTTATTGCTTTTGAAAATCCATTGTGGGAGGATTTAATTTGCTATATTTTCATTATTGAAAATTTTGCAAATTAATCTTGTTATTGTTTCTTCATTGCTTTTATCAATTTTTCCGTCCTTCCTGGAAGAAATTTGATTCTGATCTTATCTATAATTTGAAAATTCATTTATTGAATTTATAATCTCTATTCAGACTTTGTTTTGACAAAGAAGTTGTGAATTAGAATTTTGGATTTTATAGTCATACAACAATCTGTTAGAAAAATTAAATTATAAATTGAATTTATGTGATTATATTATGGAATGGAAACCACCTATAAAAGTGACAGTTTTATTTTATTTATTGTGGACAGTATGGTTGGAATTAAAAGTTGACAGTTTTATTTTTACAAAACTGATGGAATTTCACAGTAATGGTTGGAATTAAAAGTTGACATTTTTATTTTTACAAAACTGTTGGAATTTCAACATTTCGACTGAAATTCCATGAACTAAATACT
Organism: Mercurialis annua; assembly: GCF_937616625.2. Taxonomy (NCBI): domain Eukaryota; kingdom Viridiplantae; phylum Streptophyta; class Magnoliopsida; order Malpighiales; family Euphorbiaceae; genus Mercurialis; species Mercurialis annua. The sequence continues at coordinate 46,040,473 of NC_065574.1, read as the reverse complement.
GAGCAGTTTATCAATCCACCGCAGTTAGAAAGTAGTCAAGTTTGAATTCTAAAGCTGGTGTTGTTGATGGAATTCCATCTATTGTAGCTGGAATTCCATGAACTCAATGCTGTAATTTCATTGAAATTCCATGCTTAAAAAAGAAAGAAATCTATCTATTATATAAGTATCAGAATAGATTTAGTTTTGTTCCACAGACCTTATTAAAAAATCATTCATGTTGTGGATATTTAATTATGAGGGTACACATTGGCGTATCATGCTATTTCTGCTATGACCGTGTTATGTTCAAAACATACACTGCTACTACTAAAGATAAAGAAGTGTTGTTGGGTGATTCCCACACCACTACAATTGCTTGAATTGATAATGTAGAACTGAAGTTTACTTCATAAAATAATTTGATACTAAAGGATGTGTTACATACTCCTATAATGAGAAAAACAATTTTGGTCTCTAGTTTTATCCTGAATAAAGCCAGATCAGAGATGATTTTTATACCATCATCAAGGATTGCACAATTATTGGAAAAAGATTTTTCCACTACAAGCATGTTTAAATTAGATATTCATTAAAAACGGTAAACGTTATTATATTCCTTTTATATATGACTATTATGATTTTAGCAATGAGTATGTAATATAGAATAAAAGTGATGCACTTGACATGTTTAACTTATCTATAATTGAAATTGAAAATCAATAAGAAGATTGAAAGATTCCATAATGATAGAGAGATTGGATATCAATCGAGCATATTTATTGAATTTTACAATTTACATGGCATTATACATGAAAGGTTTGCACCTTATTCGCATGTTATGAATAATAAAGAGGAAAGAAATATTAAAACACTTACTGAATGAGTTGTTTCTATTTTATTGAATAATGGTACTGCTTTTTATTAGTGGGTGAAATTTTATTGACTATATGTTATGTGCCTAATAGAGTTCCTAAGCCTATATATAAGACTTTACTGTATGTAATCTTATAGAATAGACAACCAAAATTGTCTTATTGGAGAACATGAAGTATTTAACCTATGTACGGATTCATGTCAAAAAAGATTAGCCAATATAGCCTATGAATGTGTTTTCATTGGTTACACAGTCAATAGCGAAACTTATATATATATATATATTATAGGACTTGACTGTATGAATAATATGGATGCTAAGTTTTACAAAACATAAATTTCCTTTTAATTTTGAAAATAGTGGGGGCGAATCATCTAGTGAAATTCATTACTGATGATAAAGAACCAGAGATGAGAAGAAGTAAAGGAGCTAGAATTTTGAAAGACTGTGGTTTTGATTTCTAGGTCTATTCTTTAGAGGAGGATCCTACAAACCTTCATAAAGCTGTGACTTCTTTAGATGCTGATTTGTGGCAAATAATGAGATGGACTCACTAAAGTCCAATAAGATTATATCATTTGACTCTTGCAAATCCATAGGTTGTAAATCGATCTTAAAAAGGAAATTGAAACGTGATGGAAAAGTTGATAATATAAAGCTCGATTTGTTGCCAAGGGTTATAGACAACGTGAAAACGTTGATTTCTTTGATACATATTCACCTGTTACTCGAATAACATCCATTAGAGTGCTGATTTTGATTAATCCACTATATGATTTGTTTGTATACCAAATGAATGTTAAGACTGTTTTTCTAAATGATGATTTGGAGGAAGAAATTTATATGGATCAATTTGAAAGTTTTGTAATACATGGCCAAGAATAGAAAGTGTGCAAGTTAGACAAACCTTTGTGTGGTTTAAAAAGGGCACCTTAGCAATGACATGAAAAATTTGATAATTTTGTCATCTCAACTGGTTTTAAAGTGAATGAAAGTGACAAATCATGTGTTTAGTATAAATATGAGAAAGCTTTGTACATTCATATGTTTACATATTGATGACCTGTTAATTTTTGGATCAAATACTCATGTTGTTAAGGTTGTGAAATCATTGTTGTGTGCCAACTTTGATATGAAATTGTTGGCACAGCGGGACGCGAGGTTCCGGATCGTATATTTCAATTCAAAATCAGAATTCCAACAATCCGGATCCAAAAATTGATCATATCAATAACAAATGGATCGTCGTATCATCTAGTAATTAAAGCACATATCTAGAAACCGTAAGAAGAATACCTATTTTGATTCTCCAACGATTCTTGTAGTCCCGATAGTACGACGACCTTAAGCTTGTCCACACGAGTATGCGTCCGATTATATCCTTGCCTTGAAGTAATCCGCAAGAGTTCCTCTTGCCGGACAACACTAAGCTCAAACTCTCGCCTTGATTACGTCTTTACTCGAATGTATGAAAAACTTTCTCCAAGCTTTTCTATGATTGATGACTACTTGAACTCCTTCAAATATGCTCTCTTAAGTGTGGTGTGTATAGAATGAGCAAAGGCAACCTCTATTTATAGGCAAGAGTTTGTAGGAAACTCTGACACCTCATATGCTAGGTGTCACACACCAAGTAAAGGTGTTGCCACCATTCGACACCTTATATGCTAGGTGTCACACACCAAGCATATGTGTTGCCACCATCTGACACATCACATGCTAGGTGTCACACATCAAGCATAGGTGTTTCCACCTTCTGACACGTCGGATGCTAGGTGCCACACATAGAGCCATACATGACATCATCACGTGACATCATCGTATGACATCATTGTGACATCATCACATGACATTATCGTGACGCCATCACATGACATCATCACATGAACTTGGATACAATACAATTAGATGCCTACTAATTTATAACTCTTACAAATTAGTCCCTCATTTATACTTGTTTTTCATCTTAGATTAATTTCTGAGATATGCTAGTATCTATATGAAATCAATCTCTCGTAAACTCAATTGGTTGCATACCCTATTATGTGTGACTAACTAGGTTCACATTTATATGGCAACGAGAGTCATAAGAAATGCCTTTCTTATATTAAATAATTAAATCCCATTAATTATTAATTCTCGTAGATCGTGAATGACGTTTAGCAACATATCACGACCCCCAAATAGATATGAATGTTTCGATGCATTCTTTATGAACCAATGTTCATAATTACCGTACACTCAAAATTCCATTCATCTAAGATTTTGATCTCGACTAGTGTCACGGTTAAGTCAAATACTGTTTGTCGTGATCATATGACCTCATCTCAATTCTTATTCTTGATAAATATAACGTCCACTAGAAATAACTTTCTAAGTAAGTCATATACACCTTTGTAGGTTTTATCATCCATAAAGAACAATTTGAGATAGCATAGAATCTTTTCTCTGTTCATCCGGAGTGATAATCCTCTCTTGGTTAAACCCCTATCTCCATATACAACTAACTAGAGCCAACACATCCCGTGACCCTAGCTCATGAAAAATCTAGGGATAAGGAGTATCACCGCAAGTCAAAGGACATATGTACAATTATGAACTAGATGACATTAAATTGACTTTGATGAAAACCATGTTTAAGTCATCTAGTGTCACTTGTTCGACTCACTCAAACCCTTTGAGAGTCCACATATTTATTCTGATCCCCATCAAGTAGTATGAGACTCACTACTTCCTCTAATTAGCAACTCTTTACTAATCAGGAGAATAAATAGAGGTGACGATCTTTCCAGGATAATGCGATGCCTTTATTCGTAGGACCCCATCGACCGTGAACTTTTATTTAGATCACTTGTATAATAGAATCTATCACTCATATTCTTAACACCTTAAGAATATATTCTATCACAATGTGATAAGGACAATATGTAATAAATAAACGTTTAGTTGATGAGACACTTAGTTCAAATAAAATATATATATATCATTGCCATTGGGAAGTATACAAACAAAATGGCCCTAGGGCACATACTACTGACAGAAATATCTCAGAGAAGTAAGTGTAATTCTTTGTATCAAGATTACTAAGAATGCACATGGAATTTGTTTATATCAATCTCACTATGTTGAGAAGATTCTAAAGAAATATAATTACTTTGACTATAAACTTTTCTATACATCATATGATCCAAGTTTAAAACTACTTAAGAACACTTTTGACACTGTACGACAGTCCCATAAGGCGAGCATCATTTATAGCCTTCCGTATGCAACTGATTATACTAGACCCGACATTGTATATGTTGTTGGATTATTGACCAGGTTTACTAGTAGACCTAGTATTGAGCATTAACATGCTATTTGAAAGGGTAATGAGATACTATAAAAGAACCATGAAACCTGGGTTACACTATCGGAAGCATCTTGCAGTCCTTGAAGGATAGAGCGATACAGATTGGAATACATTGTCAGATGATTCAAAAGCTACGGTGACTATTCTTTTAGTATAGCTAGTGGAACTGTTTTTTTTATATAACAAATTAAAAGAGAGGATTTTTACTCAATCCACGATGGAGTCAGAAATGGTAGCACTAGCTACTATTAGTGAAGAAACAGGATGGCTAAGAAGCCTACTATATGAGATTCCTTTATGGAAAAGAAAGATACGAGTTGTGTTAATCCATAGTGATAGTACCGCGGCTATTGCAAAAACTGAGAACTGTTTATATAACGGTAAGAAACGACATATATGTCGTAAGAACACTATGAATTGTTAGAGTGGATCATGAACACACTAATCCTATGAAGAAAGGATTAGCTAAAGAGAAAGTCCATAAAACTCCAAAAGAATAGGACTATTGCCTATAGAATGAGTAATTCATAATGGCAACCCAACCTAACTGACTAGAGATCCTAAGAAATAGGTTTAGTGGGTAATAATAAGTTGTGAATGATATGAGGCAGAACATGCAATATTGAAACATGATACCTAAAGCGATTCATGATGAGTTAATAGAATCTCTTAATGAATTCTATGCTCCACATGGAGTGGAGTACTTAGCTACGTAAAAAATATAAATTTATCACAACATTGTTTATTTTTACATGTGTTGCTACAAAATAAATATTTGTCACAATAAAACCATATATTATGACAAATTTTATTTTATCACAATATAATGAATTTCTTGTAGTGTACATGTGTACTCTTAATAGCTCCACCTTTGTGAATGTGGAAGTGGGGGCCGCTTTCTATGTAATTTGGAGGCAAAAATTTCCAGAACGTTCACTAAACTAGGATAGACATGTGTGGCCATTAATGCATGGGCTTATGAATACACCCTTGAAAAGGTTGTGCGTGTTTTGATGTCCGAGATAGAGTTCAAGACTACAAGTTACTCTTGTTGAATCAGAATCTTACTCACTACGCAAAGGTTCAAATCGAAAGATATCTTTGTTTATGCGCAATCTTATTCGTACGGAAATTGCTCAAGAAAATATTTTTAAAATTTAAAGTGGGGGATTGTTGATATATATTGAATTTGAAAAATAGAACTTACATAAAAGTATTTATTTTCATTTATTATGTAACAGTTTTGTTCTAGAATGGAGAACGTTCCTTGTCTCTGCTTGTTTTTTCAAAACTGATGGAACTGGAACTCCAACAAATTGCAGCTGGAATTTCACGATCTGAACACTGTAATTCCAACATTTGCAGCTGGAATTCTAAATGCTGGAATTCCATGAGTTAAATGCTGGAATTCCAATATGTTTTTTACTATAATGAATATATAAAACATTTTTTGGTTGTAATTAATGTTTTGCATAACAGCTCTTCCATCTTTTTCCTATAAATAGAGGCTTCCTCCTCATTTGGAAAATATACAAAAACCAGAGTTCTCTTTGAGTTATAAAGGAATAGCTTGGACTGATCACTTTCAAAAGAATTTTTGAGAAATATTTGGGGTGTACTTTGAACGGCTATACACAGTGCAATAATCATCGTATTAATATCTGAATGGCTGTATTCTGGACGGCGTAGATGATAGACTGTCTTGCATCTCTAGGTAGAGCCGAAAAACGTCTTAAAGAGAGCGACCTAGCTATATAATTTCATTGGTATTTTGTTTCAATTTTATATATACTGTTTGGATAATTTATCTTATTATTTTATTAAATGTTAAACATATTTTTATTACCTTTACACTATGTCAAAAGATAAAGCAAATTAATAAATTGTATGATGAAAGCTAAGGTGGATGTGTATGGTATTGTCCATCAGTCTGATTAGTTTGATTCAAAAGTATTTTAAATCGATCAATTGAAATTTATAAACTTTTCAAAATTAAATCGAACTAAAATTTAAATTTGGATCACCAAACTAAATCAAAAAAGTTCAGCTCGGTTCAATAAACAACCGACCTTTTTTATTTTAAAATTAATTCAGTAATAATGTCTAATATCTTTTAAAATATATTTATTAGCATATTTATATATTTTATGAAATTTATTAATTTATGTATTAATTATAATTAAGGAATAAATATTTTTTTTGTTCGACTTTCTGATTTCTATAGTTTTTTCGGTTTTCAAAATATCCAAAACGAATACCAACCTTTTTTATAATTATAAACCGAACGAAAACCGGATTCATTAAATAACTAAATTATAATTGTAATTTGAGTTTGGTTAGGTTCGGTTCGGTTCTCCGGCCGGGTCGTTTTTGCAAATTGCTGCGTGTGTATGAGTCAAAATCATTGGCTGTTTTATTAGTGGGAACTGGGAAGATCCTGCAAGACAACCTTTCATTTTCATATTTTTTTTATAGATATTTTGCAAGTGGAAGGAGATATTTATTTTATAAATATCAAATTAAATCCCTCTAGCATCAATAGTTCTAACTAAAGGCTGCTATCCTTCTCTAAAGTCATAATGCTACTTATCTACAAAAATGATGCATTGACAATATTCATAAGTTTAATGTATAAGTTTGTTCTTTATCTTTTTACGAGTTTAACAAAAAAATAATATTTAATATTTTTAGTTTAATTTTAAGAGTAATGATATAAAAATTCACCAACTTAATACATTTTCTTCATTTAATCACGTCTTTTAAAACTTGTCATAAAGATCACCAATTATATACGGTGCTGAGATGACACTCATTCATTGGTGTAATTTTCTGAGATAGAGATCATTTTTAACCAATGAATGAATTTCACGTCAACAGCGTGTATGGATTTGAAAAAAAATAAAAGTTGGTGTATTTTTATGACAAGTTTTAAAATTCGTGATTAAATTGAGATAAATGTGTAAATTGATGAATTTTTATAATATTAACCCTTAATTTTAAAATTGAAAACAGCAGTAGCCTAGATTTAAAAATTAATCCGTTGATATGTAATATGATGCATTAAAAATTAATTTTTAAAAATACTATGTATGAAAATATAAAAATAAAGTAAACAATTCAAATATATATATATATATATATATATATCCCTTATCCATCATCAAAGTCATCAAAACACACGACAAATTGAACAATTAGCAAAATAGTTAAAATCTCTATTTATTTTTCAAATAGACAAAAATTTAGAAAATTAATAGAAGGAAAGAATATTTAACCTTTTTGAAATATTTAGCTATATCAAATTTTTTTATTGCAAGTTTCCTTGCCAATGGTGAAAGGCAAGTATATAAAGAGGTTTATAATAAGTAATATGTGTAATGCTATTTGATCTACATTTGTTTTGAAAAAATTTCTTTTTAAGTCCTTAACTATATCTATTATATTTATCTGGTCTTTAAACTAGTTTTTATCTTTATCTGATTATTTAATTTAGCGAGAAATTATTTTCTGGTACCTAACTGACAAAAACAACGCCATTTAGAGTATGAATTTGCATTTTCAAAAATAATTTATTATTCAGTGATTTGAAATGCATTTTTGCTTAGTTAAAGGACCAGATAAGGGTAAAAATAGTTCAAGGACTAGATAAATAAAACAGGTATAGTTTAGAGATCTGAAAATAAATTATTCCTTTTTCTTATATATATACCCATGGCATGACAACACTTGATGATGGGGTGTGTATTTGATTTAAAAAAATTAAATCAAATCAAACTGGATTGAATTAAAATTCAACTCTTTTTAAAAATTAAATCAAATTGAAGTTTAAAAAAGTTTTATTTTGTAATTTGATTAATTTTTTATTTTGTTTTGCTTATTTTTAGTTCAGTTAACGTTAAAATACAAATTGATTTCTAATGGTCAAAATAAAACCAAACTGAATATTTAAAATTTTATTATTATATCAAACCGAACCGTACTTATTGATTTGGCTTGATATTTTGATTTCGCTCAATTCTACACATCCCGTACTTGATAATAGAATTTGTAATTATTATATAACTATATAAGTCTTCAATAAACTTATTATTATTAAAGAAACTGGGAATATTTAATGTCTTTATTTACAATATTAATTTGTAGAAAATGTAGCTAATCACTAATCAAAAATAGTAAGGAAAAGAATAAGGCCTAAATGCATAAAACAATCACCAACTTTTACGTGTTTTTGGTATTTAATATAAATTTTATATTTTGGCATATAAGTACATGAATTTTTAAAATTTTGTAATAATGACACCGACACCGTTTTGGGTGCAAAACGGCGCCGTTTTGAATGACAAACGGCACCATTTTTTATATAAAACGGTACTATTTTAAATGAAACATGATATATAATTGTAAAATTGGAAAGTTCATGATAATATTAAAAAAAATTATATTAAATACTAAAAACACTTGAAAGTTTATGATTTTTATGTATTTATACTAAATAATAAAATAGATAACCAATTTGCAATTAACACAGAAAAGACATAATGGGGTGGTGGCAGTATTAGAAGATGGCCGACGCGGTGGTGGGGACTCCCAATCCAATCATCTAAATAAAATTCCAAATTTGAAGATTTGAACCCACTTAAATTTTTAAACCAACAAAAAGTTAATTAATTATGTGCTTCAAGGATCTAATCATAGAATAAATATGTTGTCTGTAGCATTCCTTTGTGGGTTTACCCATGCCTAAACCAGCCCCACATCTCTAATTAACTAGTACGTAGTTAGTGTGGTCATGGGAATTGTTTAATACGATAATTGTAATTTAAAATCAATCATAATATATAGTAGTATTATCTTTTATAAATTGGGTATAAAAGTATTTGATTAGAAATAATCAGACGTAAAATTGCATTTTTCTTTTTAAAGATAGTATGAGAATGTTTGGATAATTAGAACTAAAGATAGTATGAGAATGTTTGAATAATTAAAGATAGGATTTGATTAGAAATAATTTAGAAAAAACATCCGAGGGGCATGGGTTCGACCCACCCCTCTGCCAGCCAATGGACTGAAAATGAATTTCTAAAATACTAACACCTAACATCTAATCTAGTGTAATTCTATCTTTGATAAAAAAAAAAAAAAAAAAAAAAAAAAAAAAAAAAAAAACTTTGTATGTGGAGCAAGAAAGTAAAATGAGTTTGTGAAACCATAACGCAGCCCATGGAAGCTATCCTTGAACTAGCTCGCCATTTGGGCCATCTTAAATCCATTTGATACAACTCTAAACATGAACATACTAGGGCTTTGTTCAGAAATGTTTGAATTGGATTTAGTCTTTTTAAAAGACACTCTTCTACTAAAAAATTAGCACATTTACTTCTTTTTTAAAAAAGTTGTCTTAATCCATAACTTTTTTTATTCAACCTGTTGCTATTTTAATTTTTTCTTCTTTACTATTAATCATTACCCACTGAATTTGTTTTATCCAATTCACTTCACGTAGTATTTCTATTAAGTGCTAACTTTTTTATTAATATAAATATTTAAAAATTTTAATTATTATTTTGGTTACATCAATAATTTCATTCTAGCCCTCTTTTTTATTCTTTCTTTTCTCTCTATTTTTTAAACATCTACTACTCCAAATTAATTTTTCAAAATTAAAAATTAAATTTTCAAATATGAATTATAACAATTTCAAAATATAAAATAAACGAGTAATAAAATAATTTAATCTTTACAAAAATAGTTTTAAATTTAATTGTTTTTGGTATTGTTGTTATTAAAGTGAAAATATTTAATTTTTAAGTTATATATATAAAAAAATTAGTTATATAGTAAGACATTTGTTTATTTTTATATTGAACATTTGTTTTTCATATTAATACCCTTGTCACTTTTTTTTAATTTTCTCTTTATTAATATTTTATCATTATTTTATAAAATCGTCATATATTGACACCTCTTATCTAATAATAAACCTGTCAATAACATAGTATTTTTTTATATTTAAACATCATTTATTTTATTAATATCCTTAATCAAATGAAAAAATATGTACTATTTATAAAATATGTATTATTTATTTTATTCTACATGTGTGCAACATGAGCATAAAAATTGAATTATATTATCTTTGATTTTTTTTAAATAACTATCTTTGACATGATTTTTTATCTTTTAATTTGCTGCTCTTTAGTTTCTTTTTGATAGTTTTTCTGTTGCTCGTGTCGTTTTATTTTCCATAAATTATTATAATTACATTTTTTTCAATAATCCATATAATAAAAGGACTTAATCATAAATATCATTTTAAAGTTAGGAAAAAAATATTTTATATCTTTGTATACCTTTCTTTCTTTGTTTCTTCTAAAACTAATAGTTAGGTTATACTATATTTTAAGTGTTTAACTAATGATGTTAATTATTACAAAAAGTTGCAGTTAAGAATGTCAAGAATACAACGAATTTACCTTTCATATTAATATTAGATTTGTGAAAATTTTATTTAGTAGGACCTTTTTATATATGAATATAAGTGTATTATATAATAATAAATTAAAAAAAATGGATGCAAATGTAAATTTAGAATAAACAATGTGTAGGTTTGTGCCTCATTTAATTTTTATTTATTTTAAGAGCATAAAAGTTATAAAGATAATTTATACTCCAAATTGATTTACATTGTTACTTAGTAATAGTAATTAATAAAATAGAGTAAACAATATTACATACAATAAGCAACCAATAATCAACTAACGATTAATCAAAGAGCAATTAACGACCAACAAAAAAACTACCAAAAAGCAACCATTCATGATAATACTGTTGATCCATAAATTTTGGGCCCTTAAAATGAATTGTGCTTAGTATTATTGGACTTTTAAACATATTTAATAATTTAAAATTAATTATTAAATAAAGTCTAAATAATATTAAATGAATTATTTTGGGTAAGTCAATAAATCATACTTACCTAATATTAAAGAATATGCTATTTTTTCCTATTAGTTAAGTGAATATTCTCATTTAACTAATTAAAATAAAATTAATTATTCTTTCCAAGTATAGAGATATGTGCATAAATACATATTCTCTACACTCCTATAAATAGGAGTGTCTTCACAAGATGAAAAAAACACAAGACATCACTCTCAAGTCGTGGAAACTCTGCAAACAAAGCGATAAAAAAGCTCTGCATAATTTCTACAAAAAGAGAACAAAGACATAATTCTCTAGCCGCCGGAATTCTGCAAACAAAGCAACATAGAAGCTCTGCATAATTTCTTCAAGCGACTACATCAAATCAAGCCTCCATATTCGAATCTCCATACGTTGTGTTCATCACCCGTCGATGATTCAACCAAGTGATTACATATCAAATCAAGTCCTCAAATTAAATCTTCAAACGGCGTGTTCATCACTCGTCAACGGTTCAACAATTTTCTTCACCAAATCGAAGGAGATTCTACAACGGATTCAAGAACAAGCTTTATAAGCCCTTGATCCACAAATATTGAAGGAAAGCATCAAAGGATTTAATTTCTACACGTGTAGAAATTACCCCATAGAGATTGTACTCGCTTTTTGATTAAATTCAATAAAATTGACATTTGTGCATACTTTCTTGTTTCTTAATTTCAGGACAAGAAATTCGTGTTAACAAATTTCTGGCACGCCCAGTGGGACATCTCTACCTTTCATCTCTTTCCTTCGCAAATTCAAAGAAACAACAACCAAGATCCATGACTTCTCGAAACAACAACTACGGTCGCCAATCCAAGGCACCAGTGCGTTTTACCGTCCGAAATACTACTGATGCTAGCCCTGGAGCGATAATCAAGGAGAGATTGGTTGAGGATATTTATGCCCGCACTCTTCCCCTTCTTCAAAAGATGTTCGTTTTCCAACCATCGGATGAAGAAGCTCCATCTCCAACTCAATCTCCACCAAAGGAAAAAGGAGATCCTAAGTCGCCATCAAGCAAGGATTCGCCAACCACTCCATATACGTCAACATCGCCAAAAGGTTCTTCCAATGTTATGAGCGTTATGATGACTAGCACTACTTCCTTGGAAGAACAAGTCGCTAAGATGAGTAAGGTGTTGGAGTCTCTTGCTGATTCCATTAAAGAAAAGGATGAGCAAATCTCCTTTTTGATGAAGAAGGTGGACAATTTAACTGATAAGGCGGTTGTCGTTTCTAAAACTCCACAATCACAAGAAGGGGATGATATTGCGAATATCTTTGCTCCTACTACCATGAATGGTACTTCTTCTAGTGATGCTTCAAAAGAGTCTCAGATTTCAACTACAAATGGTTCTATTCATGGAGATCAATTGAAGAATCTCATTAAGGAGGCTGTCAAAGATCAAGTTGAGAGTGGCACACAACCATCATATTCATATGCCAAACCCTATTCTCATAAGATTGACCTCAAGAAGATGCCCACAAGCTATCAACCTCCAAAATTTCAACAGTTTGATGGCAAAGGCAATCCAAGACAACATGTAGCTCATTTTGTTGAGACATGCAACAACGCTGGTACTTATGGTGACTTAATGGTCAAGCAATTTGTTCGCTCCTTGAAAGGAAATGCTTTTGATTGGTACACGGATTTAGAGTCTGGCACAATTGATAGTTGGGAACAGTTGGAACGTGAGTTTCTAAATCGCTTCTATAGTACTCGTCGAATTGTTAGCATGATAGAGCTAACGAGTACACGTCAATGGAAAGATGAGGCTGTTATTGACTACATTCATAGATGGAGAAACTTGAGTCTTAACTGCAAAGATCGTCTTTCAGAAGCATCCGCTCTAGATATGTGCATTCAAGGCATGCACTTTCAACTGCTCTACATTCTCCAAGGTATCAAGCCTAGAAGCTTCGAGGAGTTGGCAACTCGTGCACATGACATGGAGCTAACTATCGCCGCTGCGGGAACTCAAGGTTCAATGATAGAAGATCCCCAAAAAGGAAAAGAAAGACACGAGGCTCGTAAAGTGGGCAAAACATCAACAAAGGTTGAAGGGAAACATTCCATGGTTGTAACTACAACACCCTTCAAATTCACCAAGCATGAAAAGAAACAAGAAGGAAAACCTCCTACCTTCAACCGTCAAGAAGTAAAGAAGAGTACTTTAAAGGAGCGACAAGAAAAAGTTTACCCTTTCAATGACTCTGACGTTTCTAAAATGTTGGATGACTTGCTTGAGGCTAATCTCATCCAATTGCCGGAAATGAAGCGTCCCGAAGAGGCTGACAAAGTGAATGACCCAAACTATTGCAAGTATCATCGACTTATTAGTCATCCACTCCAAAAGTGTTTTGTCTTAAAAGATAAAATTATGCGACTGCATGAAAGGGGTGATGTAGTCTTTGATGAAGATACTGCAACTTCTAACGTAACCACAATTATGAACGAGAGTTCCTACGTTGTGGCTTTAAAGTTTGGAGATTTTGAACCAGTAGAAGCATGGATACAATCTTCCCCTAATGAATATGCATCTCATTCTCTACAAGTATCAAGTGGCGACTCGCACCTTTCTGGGGGCATCAACATTCAAGACGGGGAGATTGAAGACAATTCTGATGAAGGATGGACTCTTGTAACTCATCGGAAAGGTAGAAAGAAGAAGGCACAACTGCCTAAAGCGGCTCCAATAAGGTCTAAGATGATAAAGATCAGAACTGTTAAAAGCTCAACCTCTTCAAAAGTAGTAAAGGAAAAGTTGATTTTGACAAAGAATGAAGACGACGTCACACAAAAGCCAAGAGTGCCCATAACTCTCAAAGAATTTATGCCAAAGCAATTTCTACAAATCAATGAAGTTTTTCCATGCTACCATGTTGACGAAGAAGATCATGATGGTATTGAAGAAGAGTTAAAATCTGAGTGCAAAGGACCCGACTTTAGTCCTTGTACGGCTAAGATATGCTTCACTGACGAGGACTTATTTCTTGGTTCTAAGCCTCATAACCGTCCACTATTTGTTCAAGGTTTTATTCTAAAACAAATGATCAATAGAATCTTGATAGACGATGGATCTGTTGTCAATATCTTGCCTCTAAAGACCATGAAAGAGCTGGGCATACCCATGGATGACCTTTTCAAGAGTCGTTTGGTAATTCAAGGCTTTAATCAATGAGGTCAAAAGACTCTTGGAAAGATTAGGCTTGCAATGACGATGGATGATATGGAGTCAAATGCATTATTCCATGTGATTGATGCAAGAACTACTTACAAAATGTTGTTGGGAAGGCCGTGGATACATGAGAATGGTGTAGTTTCGTCCACACTTCATCAATATTTTAAGTATTGTCGAGATAGACAAGTGAAAAGGATAGATGCTGATTCTAAATTTTTTGCAATGGCAGAGTCTTACTTCGCCGATGCAAAGTTTTATAATGACTCGTCTACAAATGACGATGAATCTTGTAAAGAAGCATATGTCAAAGAAGATTATGGAAAGGAAGCTGATATCCATGCATGCACATCTTCCCCACCTGTTTGTGCGCCTCATGAAGCATTCAAGAAGGGGGTACAAGCGCCGAATACACATGAAGTAGAAAAGATGATCAAAGGCCTGCAAGATTTAACTCTCCCAGTTATAAGTTTAGCATCTTCTAGTGTTTGCAAGCTTCTTTCAGAAGAAGCTCCAAAGCCATCACAACCTTCTATAGTAAAGCATGGTGTTCTGCCGACTAAAAGAGCGAATGGATTTGATCCAAATGCTTATAAGTTGTTGTCTAAAGCAGGGTATGGACAAAAGAATACCTTTCTCCTAGCAAAGAAAGAAACATGTGATGACTATGAAAATAAAGGAAGTATGAAGAAACGTCAAAGGGTGTGGAAAGAGAAAAGCCAGCCTATAGGTTCTAAGGCCGGTCTTGGATACAATACTTGTCAGCCATTGCGCCTGAAAATTCGCAAGGAGAATGCACAACATATCACCATTGAAGAAATTGAAGAGCAACAAGATAATGAAGTGTCTACATCGAGAACTTCAATTTTTAATCGCCTCGATAGTCCTCCCAATTATGTATCTGTTTTTGACAGGATTGAAGACCAAAAAGATGTCAATCCGCGAGTTCAGAGAACTTCAGTGCACAAAAGGCTTGGAGTTTCAAATAAGTGGAAGTCTAAAGAAAGTAAAAACTATGTCATTGATTCGAAGGACATATGCAGCAAGTTCCCGTCCCGCATGAAAAGGTGCACTGAGTGGGTAGTATCAACAGGTGATGTGCTAAAGGGAAAACAACATACGGTAGTAATCACTTGTCAGAAGCCTCATTTAACTTTGAGAAATGAAGAAATGGAGAATGCAACCGTCAACCATGTCACTATGGTAGAAGTAAATGATGATGAAGCACAACAAAAATTAGAGTGTTATCAAGCTAGAATGTCAAAGGCCTTTAACAAGAAGGTGCGACCGCGCTCTTTTCAACTTGGAGATTTAGTTCTTGCAATAAGAAGACCTATAATCATCTCACGCCGAATGGGAAACAAATTCCTTTCAAATTGGGATGGCCCTTATGTGGTTCAAGAAGTTTACTCTAATGGTGCATACAAGATTGTTGATCAAGATGGACTACGTATTGGACCAATCAACGGAAAGTTCTTGAAGAAGTACTATGCTTGAAGCTCGTGCCACGCTCCTGGCCCACATGAGCTAAAACTGTGCACGGCTCTCCCCTAAAAAAAATTGTACTTGAACTACGTTTGACTTGATCTTTCGCAAGAAAGTACGTAGGCAGCTTGAATGAAACCAAGTTCAGTCATAACAAAAAAAAAATCAATCAAAAAATCCCAAAATCTTGAACTACGTTTGACTTGATCTTTCGCAAGAAAGTACGTAGGCAACTTGAATCATATCAAGTTCAGTCACAACCAAAAACAAAAGTTTATTCAAATAAAAAAAAAATTGTTCAAAACACTCCAATATATTAGAAGACATGTGCATTGATAAGATAAATATAAAAGAGAGGATATGAAGAAGGAAATATAAGTCTTATTAAATGATCAAAGGAGTCTTATTACATAAACATAAGACAAAATAAAGGAAATGCATCAAATGACAAAAACAAAAGAATAAGATCTAAGGTGACCATTGAAAATGGTTAAAATCATCAAAGTTTGCTTCCAATAAGCTTTCAAGCTCTTGTAGCTTAGCTTCATCATTTGGATCATGAACTGAAGCAACCTCAACATGGGAAATCTCATCACGGGTCTTCGAAGCATTTTCTTGATTATCTTGAATCTTCTTCTCGGCCACCTCTAAAGACGACTCGAGCTTTTTCAGTTCCTCTTTGGCTTCATCAATCCTGGTTCGCAAAGTGGAACAATCATTGGCAGCTTCATTCTCAACTTCGATAAAAGCATCCAGTTTTCCTTGAAGCCTCCCAAGTTCTTTATCTCGAACAATCACTGACATGCTAGAATGAAGTTCAGATTTCTTCTTGTTTACTTCTCTAATATTTTGAAGAAGACTATTGAGGCGTTCTTTTAGAATCGATGTGTCAAGACTCTCATACTTCTTCATCATATCAAGAAAAGTAGATATAGCTTCGGCCATTGAAGGAATCTCTGATAAAGGCGTAGTAATGAGTCTCTTTTGTAGCGCTTCCCAAGATAAAGTGGCTACTTGACGTTCAAAGCAAAGAAACATGTCAGCACCACATAGTTGAGTCTTCTCAAAAGCGTTACGCTTATCCTTTGGTGCGACCTCCTTTTGTTGTTCCAAAGCATTCTCCTCTAAAGGAGTAGTGTTATCAACTAGAATCGCATGTGAGGGTTGTATGAAGTTTGTTTGATGACCATCTTCTAATGCTCTAGCCACCAACTTGAAAGATTCAGAGCTGAGTGCTGTGTCTTCTATGTCCCCATATTCTTCACAATTGCTTTCAAAGTTTAGATCATGGAGATCAAGCTTCAACATAGAAAAAGGAGAGGTGATGAGTAAAATGGTAATTAGAAAAAAAAGTTTATAAAAGACAAAGTTAAATTATAAACATTACCGATTTGTCGCATTGAGGAAATGAACCACTTGGGATGCTACCAAAATCCTTAGGATCCCCAGGAATCCACAACTTAGTCTTCTTTTGCCTATTCCAATGGCGGTCAGAGTCATCTTGATCAGTTCCTTCGAAATCCAGACGGTCTTGATCCATGTCTGTGATGCCATCCTCAAATGTATGAGTAGAATCATTATTCTTTGAAGGAGTCCTCTTTTCTGCTTGACTTCCAGAAGAAACTTCATAAGCCCTTGCTTGTGTTTTGCGCTTCTTTGTTGCTCCTATCGGTGCACAAGTAGACGCAACATCAATAATTTCATTGGTGGCGGCTTCATAAATCTTCTCTCCTGCATTCTTGGTTTTCAATTTGATGACTAGCCTTGATTCTTTTACTGGTGTCTTTAGCCATTTTCTAGACCACCAATCAAAGTAATCTTTGGTGACAAAAGTTTTCCCATCATCAGGAACCATAGGAAGTTTTATTCTTGCTAGAGTCGAAGATCTAGTGCAAGATTGCCAAAGACAAACTATTTGATCCAAATTCAAGCCCTCCAAGTGTTGCTTAAGATCACCGGGAATGTCTTGGCAAAATCCGAATTGTCTGCTGAATCGATGAGGACTGTATGGTTCATATATGTAAACATGATCAAGGCGTGCAACCAAATAACTCGATCTAAGACTAGCAAGGTACTCCCAATAACCAAGGGACAAGTCTTTATCATCAGTTAATGTCGTTCTTTTTGTTGAAGGATTGAAAGAAGGAATAATGAGCTGCGACGGATTTCTAAATAGAGCAAGGGCGGCCGAATCTTCAAAAGTACGAGCCATTCTCTCACCAGCATAAGAGGTCATCAAGGGAACCCGTTCGCGATTGGAACTAAAATGCGTCTCAAATCGATGAGCAAGCCATCCATAAACATAATGAGTGGGAAAAGAAACTGCAAAAGTCTTGAAGTCAGATGCAGTCGAAATTCCTCGCAGACCATGATAAATACTTGCTAGAACTGGAACTGCCAAGCAAAAACGACGAGAAGTTGCCATCATACTTGCAACTTTGAACGTGCTTGGGCGAATTAAACCTGCGTCTCTTCCGGGAAGCACAAATTTACAAAGCCAACAAGATATAAAGGCGGCCAAGTAAACTTCTTCTCGGTCACTAACCTTGACGTGAAGATTAGAGAATGGCTTGTACCATTCTTTTGCCCGACGTTGGCATTTGTCAATAACACCAGAAGGATTATAGGTCTCCCTTGGTCTTGCACTCCTCTTCTTGTTATCTCTTTTTGGAGGCTCTCTATATCTTGAAGGGCCACAAAACCAACATTTGATCCAATCGCTGATGGTCATCTCGTAATGGTTACCCATTTTCTTGCAGCCTTTATGAAAAGCGAGAAATAAGAACTTGCAGCTTATGGGTAGAGAAGGCTTGCCATCACGATCAATCCCATTTAATTCATTTGCAGATGGGATGACTTCATCATAAAAGGAACCATCTATCGAAAGACCGCCAAGCATCTTCAAGTCCCACAAAGAGATAGATTCTTCTCCTTTAGCAGTACAAAGTGTGTTTGTAGAAGAATCTCAATGCTCACAAAATCCACGCATGACATTCTCCTTGAAATCATAAGTGAAGAGTGAAGTAAAGATAGGCGCATATAGATGAGATGAAGTCAAATTGTGCTCGTTGCTTGCTAATACATCCTCCGCCCATTCCCAATAGCATTCGGTGTAAGTAGCTCCAACGAAGAATGAAGAAGATGACCCCCATGATAGCTCTCCATTTTGGATACGATGCCTTAGAAGTGGTAACACGTCATGTGAAGATGAAGTCTTATGAAGAGAAGATTGTAGCAATGTGACCCTTGAAGATTTGGTGATAGCGTTGTCGCAACCATAAGTGTCTCGCGCCGTCTCTAAACTCCATGAAGAAAGATGAAGACCGTCATTTGAAGAAGACCAAGTGGGGGCATGACGACCGATGACGGGTGTGTAAACCGCAAGTGTAGTACCCTCCTCCACGTTTGAAGTTTCATTGTCCAAGATATGAAGATTTGTCGAAGTAGGAGATGTAGTTTCCTTAAAGACAATCATTTTGATGTACGAAGTGAAGCTTTTAGCCGTCAAATGTAGAGTGCGTCGAATAATGAAGCCTTCAAATATGTAGTTGAGAGTGTAGATGCAGTCAACTAAAAAAAAACACCAAAGTAAAATCAATTGTCGAAAACGAAGAAGTTCGTAATTGACGTAAAGAAAAAAAAAACTCACCAAATAAGTTTTGGGCCCATATGATCAATCTAAATTTTGATTCTACTGTCCAATTAATTCACGGTGACACACTGTTTGTTCTCTTTTATTGCCAGGAAAGCACTATATGATACAAAAGAGAAAGTCAAAAACTTGTTTCATAATTTATTTCAATTATGGAGTAAAAAAAAAAGGAGGATCTCCAGAAATTATATAATTTCAAAAAAAAGAAGATGAAGTCATCAAACTGCACATGGCCCCACACATCAAAATAAAAGAGAATAGAGAGAAGATTAGCTACGAACATCAATACCTTCCTTGTCTTCTTTGTGATTTTCTAGTCACTACAATCCATGAAAAAGAAAATTAAAGCAGAGGAAAATTATGAAATTTTGCATGTTCAGATATCTTAAATAAAGGTTAACTCCTTTATTTATAAAGAATGCGAAACTCCTTTATTTATAAAGAATGCGAAGAATATTTTCTTGCGAAAGACGTTCATCTAAATTGGAACTATTTCTTTTGAAGCTCTTCCTAAATTGGACATCTTAAAAAAAAAATTCCTTTCAAAAAAAAAACTTCTTGAATAGGAATTACTATTTGTCCATGACAAATAAGGAGAATGCAAAATTATTCAGCAAAATAATTTTTGATACATCTCTTAATTGGTTTTCACGTGACTACCAAGTTCCATTATTACCATTTGAGATACATTTAAAAAAAAAAATTGCTTCATGTACATTCAAATTGGCATGGTTATTCAAATTATTCATGAATTAATTTATTAAAGTATTATATACTTTTAATAATTTAATTCAATTTTGAGACATGATCGCTAAAAAAAAACGCGAACAAGTCTCAAGGGGGCATTTGTTGATCCATAAATTTTGGGCCCTTAAAATGAATTGTGCTTAGTATTATTGGACTTTTAAACATATTTAATAATTTAAAATTAATTATTAAATAAAGTCTAAATAATATTAAATGAATTATTTTGGGTAAGTCAATAAATCATACTTACCTAATATTAAAGAATATGCTATTTTTTCCTATTAGTTAAGTGAATATTCTCATTTAACTAATTAAAATAAAATTAATTATTCTTTCCAAGTATAGAGATATGTGCATAAATACATATTCTCTACACTCCTATAAATAGGAGTGTCTTCACAAGATGAAAAAAACACAAGACATCACTCTCAAGTCGTGGAAACTCTGCAAACAAAGCGATAAAAAAGCTCTGCATAATTTCTACAAAAAGAGAACAAAGACATAATTCTCTAGCCGCCGGAATTCTGCAAACAAAGCAACATAGAAGCTCTGCATAATTTCTTCAAGCGACTACATCAAATCAAGCCTCCATATTCGAATCTCCATACGTTGTGTTCATCACCCGTCGATGATTCAACCAAGTGATTACATATCAAATCAAGTCCTCAAATTAAATCTTCAAACGGCGTGTTCATCACTCGTCAACGGTTCAACAATTTTCTTCACCAAATCGAAGGAGATTCTACAACGGATTCAAGAACAAGCTTTATAAGCCCTTGATCCACAAATATTGAAGGAAAGCATCAAAGGATTTAATTTCTACACGTGTAGAAATTACCCCATAGAGATTGTACTCGCTTTTTGATTAAATTCAATAAAATTGACATTTGTGCATACTTTCTTGTTTCTTAATTTCAGGACAAGAAATTCGTGTTAACAAATACTTGTTGGATACTACAATTTAATCCACTTATGTAGTAAGCTCAGTAATTGCATAAACAAGGCTTCCATCATGTGTCTAAGTGTCTTAAAGCCATGCTCCTTAGTATTCATACTTTGTGTCATAACTAGATCAATATCTTGAGGCTCAACTCAAGTGTCATCAATTTGTTTTTGTTCTTCATCAGCCAAAAGATTATCTTTAAATTGCACCTCTTTTTAACTCCAAAACATAGCAACTGCACAATTTGCATATAGACAAATTTCATTTCGTATAATTTTAAAATTCTGAAGAAAGTCCACAGCTTCAATCTCTGGCTATTTTCTCTTTCAAATATGAAAATTGAAATATAATTTATAAGAATTCTTCCATGGGTACCAAAATAGAAGACTAAGATTCAATTTTGAATTATATATATGAATACATAGTCATAACTATATCATTTACTAAAGAAAGAAAACAACACATCACGTCCTCTCTTGTCGTCATCAAATAAGTAAAATTTATGAGAAACATAGGACATATTAACAAAAAAGAATAGCAAACAAAAACATATGAAAAATTATAATTTGGAATTTAATTATGCATATAATTAATTAGTTACCTTTCTGTAAATAATTTCCTAACAGTGATGTAGGGTTCGTCACCATATCAACTACCAAATATACCATACAGGAGAACTAATATGATCAAATTGTTTGATTAAGGTTTTATCTTTGCTAGGTAAATTTATAATTAGTCAAATGTAGTTTAGTTTTTTTATTCAATTGTTAAAAATGCTAATAAAAGTTCTACTATTTATGAAGTAGCAAGATGGCTCCATTTATCAAATGTCTAGAGTTCACCAAAATAAGAAAAACACAAAGAGTGATAAACCCGAATATCAGGTAGAAACTTGAACAATCTCGTGCCTATAACATTTTTGTTCATCATAAGAAAAGGAAAAATCAAAAAATAAATCAAATCAAAGATACCCAGTTAAGTAAGCAAATAAATTAGAATTAAATTGGTACTAATGTAAATCATCCAATGAAAAAGATTAAATTTAAAACAAATGTTGCACAACTCATAAATTTTCTAACAATTTGAACCAATATGCAGTTTATTATCTTTTAAGGTAGAGATTGAAGCCAAATACCAATATTGAAATTAAAACCAAGCTTTGAATCAATAAATAAGGGCGTAAATTTCTTTTTAATCTTTAAAGGTAATTAAAGAAAATGGAAGAAAAAATGGCTAGAAAAGATCATGGCAAAAAAAATGATGTGATGCAAGTAATTTAAGAATTAAGAAAGTAAATGTGAAAAGAGAAAGTTAAAAAAGGAGTACGCTTGCAAAACCAACTTTTGAGAGAGTACTTTTGTTATAATATTCAAAAAGGGAGTACAACATATAATTTCCTCCATACTTTATCGTACTACAGCTTGTTCAGGATTTGGGCTCCAAGAATTAGTAGGGATGTGTAAGGAACGATCGAATATAAATTTTTTAAATAGAAAATTAAGAAAATGACAAAACTGTACAAAAAGAAGAAGAAAACAATAACAATGCTAAATTTGCTGAAATATTACATGAGTACCTCAGAAACGCTTCTGGCATGCGTCTGACACGCGCGTCAGAACCGTACGTCAGTCACGCGTGAGTTTGTCAAACTATTCAAACATATATCATTTATGTATCTGTTATGTATCAGATATGTATTAAGGACATATCTGATTATTATTTTTTCATATTTCTAAAACAAAAATAAATAAATATATTATTAATATGTATTATTTATGTGTCTCTAAGGTGTATGTATAATATATTTTAAATTAAAAGATATATGTATCACGTGCTTTAATTAAAATTCACGCATCAAATAATATCAATAATATTTTGATATGTTACTATTCACTATAAATTGAAGCATAAAATAATAAGTTATGAGGTGTATATAATATCAAACTATTATTGATATTACTTGATATATTATTGTCTTTGAGGTGTATATATAATATATTTTAAATTAAAGATATATGTATCACATACTTTAATTGAAATTCACGATTTTTAGTTGTCCGTTTGAATTTTACGATTTTCATTTATTTAATTTATTTTGTAAAAAATAATAATTATATATTCATTAGTTATTAAATGAACTAAGTTAATATTAATTTTTTTAATATATATGAGTTTTATTAATTAAATAATTATTATTTGATTTAGTTGGATTTGATTTTATTTAATTTAGTTGGGTTAGTAGTTTAGATGTTGGCATGACAGCTAAGTTGCTGAGTTGAAAGTGATATGGATTGTATGAGGCTATAAATCCGGTTCTATTTAAAAATAGCTAAAAAAGAAACAGAATATAGTAAAATTGGTCTGGTGATTTGAATTTTTTTGGCTATAATTGACACAAAACATAAAAGTTGGTATTTTTTGGAATGTTGTCATGTCAGTTAATTTGCTAACTTGAAAATGACATGGATAACATGTAGGCAATAAATCGGGTTCGATTCAAAAATGACTGAAAAAAAAACAGAATATAGGAAAATTAGCTTAATCTGGTGATTTTAAAAGGTTTGACAATAACTGACACAAGACGTAAATGTTTCACATTTTTTGGTGATTAAACCAAATATATAAAGTAAAGATGGAGTACAAAACAAATAGATTAAAAAAAATAAAGAACAAAAGGTCAACGCGTCCCCTGAATTTGTGATACGGGGTCATCTAGTCCAATTTATATTTTTTTGAGCAGCTAACCCCAAAATTCTTTATTTTTGAATCAAATAACCCCATAATTTATATTTTTATTTTAAAAAACAGATTTAGGATAATTTTATCGCAACAATTATAAAAGTATCTAATTACTTTTTTACATTTCTCACCTCCGATTTGTATTTTATGCGTTTTAAAAATACAATTATGGGGTTACTTGACCCGAAAATGAAAAGTTTTGGAATTATTTGCTCAAAAAAATATAAATTAAATTAGATGATCTCGTGACACAAGTTTAGGGAGCGCGTTGATCTTTTATTTAAAAAGTAAATATATAACACGCAGAGATAAAAGAATCAAGTTGGATTTTAGGAATTTTTTACATGTTTAGGTATTCTCCTAATTTTTCAAATTAGAATAGGAGAAATTTTAATTGGGTTTTTCACATAAATCCCTCAAAAGTGCTATAGTGTTCCATTTTTCTCTCAACATTTTGATTTTAGCAAAAATCACTCAAAAAAAAAGAAAAGTTTTCAAAAATCTCCCATAACCCAAAATAAAAGAAAATGAGACAATATTGTCCTTACTATTTGTCAATATCTTATTGGTCTATATTTGAGTCAATAAAATGTTGACATGTGGCAAATATGGGTTTGGTTAGACTAACCAACCGATCGCAACCGACCACCGGCCGATTCCGGTCCAACCACACAGTCAACGGCGGAGGTCAACGCCGGTCAACGGAGGTCAACGCCGGTCAACGGCGGTGGTCAATGACGGTCAGCGGAGGTCAACAGCGGCGGTCAACAGAGGTCGGCGGCGGTCAGCGGTGGTCAACACCCGGTCAGCGGCGGTCAACTATAGTAGTGAGATTTTAAAAGAATTAATAAAATACAAATTTGCTCTTGGTAGGATTTGAACCCATGACCTCTCACTCTTTGTCTAAGTGCCTAACCACCAAGGCAAGACATGCTTGTTGTCTTTATTTACTCTTTAATATATATACATGTTCTCTTTAATAATATATAAAAAAGCATATAAACTAAATATCAACCTATTAAAATGGTTGATTATAAATAATATATTATTATAAAACACTAATAAGATATTACGCTTGTCAAAATTTAAAAAATTTATTCTAATTAAATATTAACTTAAAGTAAACTAAGTTAAAATAGATTTTATAAATTAATGTATTAAAAACACAATCAACTTAATATCAACTCGACATAAACTCAAAACAGATTATATATGTTAATTGAGTTGATATTAAGTTAATTTTTAAAATTATAATAATTTACTAAAAAATTTACTTTAAATTGACATGTAATTTACATTGAGTTGACATTGAGTCGATATTAGGTTTACATTGAGTTGACATTGAGTTGACATTAGTTTGACATTGAGTCGACGTTCAGTTATTAAGTTTGCATTGAGTTGATATTAATTTACATTTCAAAATTAAAATAATTTACTAAAAAATTACTTTGGATTGACATTAGGTTTACATTGAGTCGGCATTAGGTTTACATTGAGTTGACATAGAGTCGCCATTAGGTTTACATTGAGTTGACGTTGAGTTATTAAGTTTACATTAAGTTGATATCAATTTACATTTGAAAATTAAAATAATTTACTAAAACATTACTTCGGATTGACATTAGGTTTACATTGAGTTGATATTGAGTTGACATTGAGTCGATATTAGGTTTACATTGAGTTGACATTGAGTCGACGTTGCCTTATTAAGTTTACATTGAGTTGATATTAATTTACATTTTAAAATTAATATAATTTACTAAAAAAGTACTTCGGATTTACATTAAGTTTACATTGAGTTGATATTAGGATTACATTGAGTTGACATTGAATTGACGTTGAGTTGATATTAAATTGACATTGAGATGATATTAAGTTAATTTTTAAAACTATACTTACTAAAATACATTATTGAGTTGACATTAGGTTTACATTGAGTTGATATTGGGTCGTCATTGAGTTGATATTGAGTCGATATTGAGTTGACATTAAATTTACACAAATTACTGTAATAATAACTTAAATAATTTACTTTCAATCTACTATAGTTTATTTTTGAAAGTATAAATTATAAAAAAAAAATTATATAATAATAAAAAAAATTCATTTTAAAATTATAATTATTTATCAAAACATTTACTTTAAGTTAACATTCAGTGAACATTAAATTGATATTGAATTTATATTGAGTTCACATTAAGTTTACTTTGAGTTTATATTGAGTTGACATTGAGTTAATATTAAGTTTATATTCAGTTCACTTATATTAAAATTACTTTCGGTTTATTTTATTTTAATAAAAGCTTAAATAATTTACTTTCAAATTACTATTACTTTATTTGTAATATTATAAATTACTTTTAATAATATACATAATGAAGTTGACATTAAGTTATCATTGATTTGACATTAAGTCATCATTGAGTTTATATTGAGTTTTTATTGAGTTTTCGGACACTACGGGGGTCCCACCACCACATATTCGACCACGACCACTAAACCATTATATTTTTTAATTTTAAAAAGTGAAATATTTTTATTAGTTTTACTTATGTATTAATAAATTGTATAAAATATAAATATATGTATATTTTATTTTTTTATTGTATAAATATTTAAAAAATAAATAAATTTAATTAGACTAATTTAATATTAAATTTATAATAAATTTAATTTAAGTTGATATTTAATTTGCATTATAAATTAATTTCATTCTAATAAGTTAATCTAAATTTATAATCAGTTATATATATATATATACTATAGAGTAAAGGTTGACAACAATCAGCCTTTGCCTCAATGGCAAAGCACAAGCTCTCCCTTATAAGAGGTCAAGGGTTCAAATCCCCTCACCCACAAAAAAGTGTTTTATTTAATTTTTAATTATTTAACTAAAATTGGTCCAACCATTAAAAATGGTTAGACCACAAACCAGTAATGGTCCGGCCGTTGACCGCGGTGGTCCGGCCGTTGACCGCGGTGGTCCGGCCAATAATAGTCCGACCGGTGGTGGTTCGGTTAGAAATGGTCCGGTTTATGTAAAATAAGGAGAAATTATT
Organism: Mercurialis annua; assembly: GCF_937616625.2. NCBI lineage: Eukaryota > Viridiplantae > Streptophyta > Magnoliopsida > Malpighiales > Euphorbiaceae > Mercurialis > Mercurialis annua. The sequence continues at coordinate 46,013,495 of NC_065574.1, read as the reverse complement.
AGGTGTAATGGAAACACAATTGGTAAAATACACCATAAGGATAAAATAGTAATCACAACTATTAAAAGGTAGAGATGAAAAGAATTTTTTAAAATTGAGGGATTTTTGCAAAAAAAAAAAAGTTGGGTGATTTATACAAACTTTTGAATTTTTGGGTGATTTGGTGTAATTTTCTCATTTTAATTGAACCATGTGAATAAATTTTAAGGCCGCATAATTGGCCCGCCAATTTCATAGAACACCCTCGTTTTAAATGCTAAAACGCCCTCGTTTCATCGAAATTTAGCAAAAAATAAATCACAACCCCTACCTAAAATCTCAATCTCATCCCCCTCGCATATTCCACGTTTTTCAATAATTCAACAACCAAAAACCCACTTTCAGATCCGAATCCGAATCCCAGTCGGGTCAATCGGAAAAAATGGGCGTAACACCGAAAATCGCACCGTCGATGCTATCCTCCGATTTCTCGAATTTAGCATCAGAAGCCGAACGCATGCTTAACTGTGGCGCCGATTGGCTTCACATGGATATCATGGTATATTTTCATCACACCAAAAATAAATCCCAATTTGCTTTATTTTTCTTGATAAATTTGTAATTTAAGGTCTTTGCTCTTAATTGTTGTGCAGGATGGGTACGTTTAAAGAAAAATTCCGGTTCTTTTCTATACTCCAAGATTGTAATTTTATCTTTTGCATATGTTTTAGTCAGTTTTATCTCCTGCAATGGTCAGGCCACGTTATTTTTATAACTTGCCGATTAACATTTGCGATAGTGAATTTGTAGTTATTACTTATTTTCTTATTATTAAATATTCCAACATGGAAAACGCTTCATGGTTTGTTGCATGAATGACGTGGCACAACTGTTGCGTTCTATAATTATTCCCAGTTTAGAGCATTATAAATTAAGGCTCTGTTGCAATTTCAGTAAAAAATGATTCATTGTAATGAAGCTGTTGCATTTTTTTTTCTTTTTTTTCAGTGATGGATGACTGAATGTTTTCAATTTCATTTTGATTTGTAGGCACTTTGTTCCGAATCTAACTATTGGTGCACCGGTGATTGAGAGTTTGAGAAAACACACAAAGTAATGTCTTACTTGCATCTTTGTTGCTGCTTGAATTTGATCCTTTTTAGCATTTAATTCCAGTCGAGGACTAAAATGATCTATGATTTATGCGATATATGTTGTGCTTTTGCAGGGCGTATTTAGATTGTCACCTCATGGTTACTAATCCTATTGATTATGTTGAGCCTTTTGGCAAAGCTGGTGCTTCTGGATTTACTTTTCATATTGAAGTATCTAAAGGTTGGTTTTAGAGTGTCTGTTCTTTGTAGCTGTTCTTAGAGTAGCAGCTCCCTCCTTGTCTTGTTTTGTTCGTTTTCTCATGGGAAATCTCTCATGGTGTGCATCTTGCAGACAATTGGCAAGACTTAATTCAGAGAATTAAGTCAAAGGGCATGAGGCCAGGTGTATCACTAAAGCCTGGAACTCCTGTTGAAGAAGTTTATCCTTTGGTATAAAAATTTTCTCTCCTATACTTCACAAAAATAAAAAACCGCAAATGTTCTTTTGAATTATTGTGTTTGCAATTTTGGTAAATGGGAGTTCCTGTGTTATATTTCATGTTTCATCTATAATTTGCAGATTGAATGTGAAAATCCTGTGGAAATGGTCCTTGTGATGACTGTAGAACCTGGGTTTGGTGGTCAGAAGTTCATGCCAACTATGATGGAGAAGGTAGCGTATTTTTTCTTTCTTTTTGTTTCAGCATACTCGTTTCAGCGAGCGAGTACATTCTCCTTCTGATTGCCTTACCATTCATGATTTCCTATTTTTTAGGTTAAGACATTGAGGAACAGATATCCGTCACTTGATATAGAGGTGAGCTAATCATTATTAGGGTTTTTTACGCGTTCACTTCTTGTAAAGAAATTAGCATACTTAGGTTGAACCCGTCACTTCACATAATTAAGATTATAATTTTCTGTTTTTGGTTCTCTGTTATGCCTCAGTTAATTTCTGTTTTCTGAAAGAAAAATATTTTAGAGGACTTCATTAATGTTTTTTTTTTGTCTCAAAGAAACTGAGAAATATAATGTTTGTCCGTTCTGAAATGTGTAAAACTATTATTGCAGGTAGATGGTGGTTTAGGACCTTCAACCATTGAAATGGCTGCTTCAGCTGGTGCAAACTGCATTGTAGCTGGAAGTTCAGTGTTTGGAGCTCCCGAGCCCGCCCATGTTATATCACTCATGAGAAAGAGCGTTCAGGAAGCTCAGCAAAACAATTGACATTCTTCCAGGCAAGATTCACTGCTGCTTATCTGAAATATATGCGTAAAGGTTGTACATTGTTTGTTGTATCTGTTGATGGAATTTATAAATGCTTCGATTTTGTTTGTTTCATCTCTATAATCTACTCATCTCCATGTCATTTGCGAATCTCATGCAGTCATTTCCAATAATACTTGGAGACTTTTGTGAACGTCTGAAATAAAACAAGGCATGTAAAAGAATTGGATTGCGATTTTACAATAATATTATCTCTTTGCTTGCTTGCACCTTTATAAAGGCTTTATTGCCTGGTTGGTAGTTTATTTAAATAGATGACTGGTTAATTGTTTATTTAAAATTAAAATAGAGAGAACTATAAAAAGTAAAAACTTACATTTAAGTGTATTCTAGACTAATGCTAGATTCTACCAAGTCATCAGACATTCTTGTACTTTGACCTACCTTAGCAGGCATACGACGGGGTGCAGCTGCAGAAATGTGAGGTAAAATATTTCAGTTTCTTTGTTGCTAAGTCATAAGACATACATTCAGTCATCTGTCAAGGCTCAAGTTATGGGTTTAGCTAGGAGTAGGATTTAGGAAGAATGCCTTGTAGGGCGAGCAAAAATGCTGTTAACAATTCATTCTCTTCAGTTTGGCTTTTCTATGCAGTTTGGTCAGTCCGGTTACAGGCAATGAAAGTTATTGGTTTTTGGTTCATTGTTGGCTATAGCCTATAATTGAGCTGAACCAAATAGCAGTACCCAGTGTTTTAGTTTTTACTATAACTCACAGTTTTAATCATTTATGTGTAATACGCTTGTGTTTTTTTCCTTTAGTTATCCGTTTCTAACTTGTTTCTTCTCTGTCTCTACCGTTTTGATTATTGTGTATTTTGGTGAAGAAGTCAGTTGCTGATACTGTTGTGATTGTCGAGTTTGCTTCTTTCTTGTCACGCATCTCAGAATGGACCCAAAGACAAAAAAAATTAAATTAAACCGAACCGAATAACAAAAAGATCCAGGTAGCATCCTCATAGGTCTAGCTTATCTCAAAATTTAGGTTGTGTGTCTTGGAGCTGGACTAGAGTATTTAATTGAAAGTTACAAACGTACAGATGGGATAATAAAGATTAAATCAAAATAATTCATTGCAATATAAGAATCAGTTTTAGGCTCGACCCGGTTTAAGTTCCGTTTAACCGATCAAATTGAATCATTTTATTGTGGGTTGTCAAAATCTCATTTATGTTTTCTTTTGTACTCCAGATTATTGTAATTATCTCAATTGTACGGAGTAACATATCACCCTTAACTAATTATCTGGAAACTCATTGTTAATGGGGTCCTCAGAGCTCTACACTCATTTGGAACTTTTAATATACGAGTCATGAGAGTGAACAATAAGTAAAACTCGTTATAATGGAGAAATATAATTCATCAATTTTACAGTAAAATCAAGAATTTAAGTAAAAGTCATCATTTAGAATTTCATATTCAAGATGGAAAAGTCACATCCTAAATTCATATATTTCAAAACCTTTGATTCAAACTATGCTTAAACTTAAGGCTTAATGTAGTCTATGGTTTCTGTATTTTTCATTTTTTTTGCTATGTGCCTAGGCTTTTTTATTTCTTTACTTTGTTTTGTACTTTCGAAAACAATTTTATGAAATTCTTTTGTCTTTTTATTTAGTCCTCGCATTTTTAAAATAGTTTTACTTGGTTTCTTATAGTGTACTACACTTCCGCACTTTTGTTTTCAGAATTTTATAAAACTATTCTCGAAAGTGTAAAGATCAAGTAAAGATTTTTTTTTTCAAATAAGAACAAAAAAAATGAGAAGTACAAAACCTTGGCATATATTTTGCCTAAACATAATTTAGAATTCGAGTAAAAGTTGTCTACTGTAGCACCAATCTCGAAATCAAAAGCGAAGAGATTTATCAAACATAGTCGATATTTTTCTTGTTTCTATTTTCTCATCCATCCAAGATATATATTATCCAAATAATTACTAGTAGCCAAATGCAAGGTGGAAAGCACGTGTGATCACGTGCATGCTCAAAACATTGGTAAGGGTTAATCTTTTCCTAAGTATTTACAAGGTAGATGCGAAGAGTGGTGTGTCAATTGCAGTGAATTTCAACTTCCTATTTCTTTACAAAATTACCTAAACATTGAAATGTTAAACCATTTTGTTATATTAATGGGATGTAATATGAAGTTTTTAAAACGTTTTGGAAACGAAAATGAACGTTATGATAAGTTTTTGCACTATATAGTCAAAAGACAATTACAAATAAAAAATGAAGAAGACATTTTGGTATATGGCGAAGTGGAAGATTTGATTATGGTAGGACATAATTTAGGAGTGAGATCTATCTAGAAAGCTTTTAAAAAGTCATTTTAAAAATCATTTTAGCATCATCTTTTGCAACTTTTGTTGGCAGCCCATTAAGTGCTTTTAGATCATTCTTCACATGGAACAAGAGCATTAGCATATATTACATCAAAAATTTCTAGAATCTTGCATTTTGGCGATTTCTTTTTCATTTTCGATTATGAGATTACAAAACTCTATATTTATAACATATTTTGTAAAAATATCATTTTGATGTTTTCCATTTCAGAGTTTCTATTTCGACGTTAAATAGGCGGTGAGTTAATTATTCCAATTAACAACCATATGTTTTTTTTCTTCTCAAAGGCTATAACTTCCATTGATGAAATGAAAATTACATAAAGGAATAGTTCTTCAAAAAATTGAAAGAACTAATCTAGAATAATGATGAGAGTTATTTAATACAGTCATCGAATAGACTTTTTCAACCATCAAAAGGTTACCCAAATATATAAATATTGAGACTACATCTTGAAATCGCTTGATTCTTAAAACTTCAATACTCAAACTTTTCAAGTCCTATCTTCAATATAAATCCAAAAACTATCTTCAATTTGCTAGATCTGATCTTCGTATTCAAAGAAATTCTAAAAAAATAAATTTTTCGATTTTCAAGAACATTCAACAAAAACTACAATAATTCTTAATAAAATTCTAGATCTAAAAAAATTTATATTTAAAAAGACATAAATATAAAGAAAAACGTAGAAATATTAATAACTTGGGCGGAGAAAAGATGATTTTCCGATTTAGATCGGAAATCACCTTCTCCCACCCTTCACAAGATTAAGATGAAGAGAGTTTTTAGAGAGAAGATAGAGTTTTTTAGAGAGAAAATCTGATTTACAACCATATGTTTAAGTACATATAGAAGAGATTTCATAGTTAAAGAACTCTAGTTATTTTGTTTATTGTGAAGTTAATTAACTAGATTGTAAAGTTCTCCATAAATAATGTCAAGCGCATAGTGCATCATAATTCTTTCAAATCATGTTGATAAGCTGTTCTTTGAAGTTATCATTGGAGAGGTTCTTTAAGGAAATGATAAGCCTAGTAATACATTATGAAAATTCACCATGGCCAGTACTTTTGTAGGACACTATTGATCCTTGTCAACAATTGGAAAATTTACATATTACTCATGTCAATTTTGACCTATAAATTCCCATCCTCACTTTTATGCCTAACCTTTACCATGCATACTATCTTTTCAAATTATCTTCCCTTTTCTTGAATTTCAAGCTCATATCATTCTCTATCTACCATTCTATATTGCTTTGACAAAAATGAGGAGCGAGAAGATCGGACCGGATACTCCTAGGTCGAACCGCAACGTCCGGACCACTATGCTATATCTAGATACACTCATATGATTTTTATATACTTCGAGGTTCATGCATGCATAAAAATCTTCTATTGATTTTCTTTTTGATCTTTTGTATAGTGCTTCCACTTCTGCATATGAGACAGAATTGGACAAATAAATTAATTTCACATGGTCTGTCTAGGATTTATGTAGATGAAGAAAATATTTCGGTTAACATCATAGTTTACATGAAGGAAAAATCATATCCTTATAAGTTTTTGCTTCGATGTGATTGTGAAATGACAGTGAAATTCTCACAAATTCAAGCATATATGATGGATCCGGAGGGGGAAATGTCTGCCATATATGTGTTTATGTCTATACTTTTTCTTGTTATTTTGATTTATTGGCACTCTATGTGTAGGACCCTGACTAACATTATGGGAACATGCATTATCATTTAGAATTCTAGCTAATTTCGTACATATTCGTATGTAGGACAGTGAGTTCTTGTAGAATATTGGAAATGTTTCAAGAATAACGAACTAGGAGGATTTGAATACACAACTTTTTAAAATACAGCCCATGTGCATACTATCCTTGCTAGTTGAATGTTCAAACTAATATATTCTTGCCATATTAGTTTAATCACATGGTATCCGATTATCATATTAGCGGCCTGCTAATCTGAATTCGAGCCGGAGAGGACAATATCAGTGGAAAATCTCTCCGTACCAAGTTCCGATGCAATCGTAGTATACCTAAGACTCGAATTTGAGACCTTTGTATAAATTAGAAACAACTTTATAATAGTTGATCTAAGCTTTGGCAATGGCAAAGGTTCCATTGTGTTGGGTCCTATATTGCACAGAAACGTCGAAATGAAAACCGTCAAAATAAAAAACGGTAAAATGACATTTTTTATAAGAATATATAAAGGAAAAAAGATGCGAACATCAATTACAAGCAATGGCGAAATTAGAATTATTGTTCAGTTGGAGCATAATTTTTTCTTGGTCGAACTATATGTCGTCCAAACTATTTTTTAGATCGAATAACATATTATTTTACTTTTATTTTTTAATTTTAAACTAAATGACATTTTTGTTTGACTTAATGTTTTATAAAAAATATTCAATCCTCTTTAAAATAATTATTCGGTGCTCATCGGTTTCAAACATGCAAAACCGAGATGAGATGGCCGCCCCACCGTGGTTTTGCAACAAATTACAAGGTTGGTAGAATGTATCTTCATAATAAATTTAAAAAGCAAAGTTGTGTATGTTACCTAATATTTTGTCTGTACATTGTACATACAAGAATTTTGTATGGAGATATGTGTAAATTGTTGCATATAAAAGCAGATTTGGAAGTTCAAGAAGCTCTAATTGAGTAGCTAAACTGAAAAAACTTTGGGATAGATAGCCACCCCTTAGCTTAAGGTATCGAATCCAAGAGTCCTGTCTATGACTATCTTTTAAAAAATTAAACTTATTTTAACACCATTAGTGTATAGATCCAAGATATTCACCAGCAAAACTCTTATTTAATTAAGCATTCTATGCAGGATTAAGGTGCTATTGGCATAATGCCAACTACTATGAGTCATTATTTCTGCTTTCGAGCTTTGGCCTTATTGCTTTGTTTACTTGCCCCTGCAATTGGGCAGAACTTGTCGAGCTGCGAAACTACTTCTCCCGATGCTTCTGGTTATCGCTGCGAAAATAATAATAATGCATCAGAAACTCATTGCAAGACATTTGCAATTCTTTTCACCAACTCTTACTTCTCATCTCTTTCGAATTTGAGCTTTTATTTGGGTTTTAAACGGTTTTTGATAGCTGAAGCAAACGGTTTCTCTGCTGATACGGAGTTTCTTCCGATAAATCAGCCTTTGTTGCTACCAATAGACTGTAAATGCAATGGAAGTTTCTTTCAGGCTGATGTTACCAAGATTACCATTAAAACGGAGAGTTTTTATGGTATAGCTGAGTCATTGCAAGGCTTAACAACTTGCAGAGCCATTCAAGAAAGAAACCTCGGCGTTTCGCAGTGGAATCTTGCGGACAAGGCACGCTTATTAGTCCCATTAAGGTGTGCTTGTTCATCTTCAACAAGGTTCTTGGTGACTTATCCGGTAAGACCAGGCGATACAGTCTTGAATTTAGCCGTTAAGTTTAACACTTCTGTCGAAGCTATTATATCAGAAAACAGCAGATTGTTAATAAATTTTAAACCTGAGAGCCTCGCGCCTCTTACGTCTCTTCTGATTCCGCTTAATAGTGAGCCTGCGCTTGGTCCTCTGGCCAAACCCCACGAGCCAAATTCGCGTTTTCACGGAAGCAGCATTCCGGAACTTAATCCACATAAGAAGAAGAAGAAGTCAAAAATGTGGATGACAGGAATTTACATTGCTGTTACAGGAGTTGTAGTTGGAGCCACCATTGCTATTGTAGCAGCTTTTTTTATTATTCAGCTGAAGAAGAAGCAGCAGCAGCAGAGGAGTTCGAGCAAAGACAGGGATCCAGAGCTTCAACAACTTAGTTTAAGTATAAGAACTACAAGCGAAAAGAAAGTCTCGTTCGAGCAGGAACCTTTTGATGCTCCAATTATCTTCGATAGTACTACTACGCCTCGTAAACGGAAGGTTCTTGTGGAATACTTTTCTGTAGAAGAGCTGAGAAAAGCAACTGAAGATTTCAGTTCTAGTAATCTTATAGACGGCTCTGTATACCATGGCCGTCTCAACGGGAAGAACATGGCGATAAAACGTATAAAATCGGTAACTATGTCAAAAATCAATTTCAATCTTTTAAACAATGCAACTCAAAATCATCCCAACATAATTAGAGTTTTGGGGACATGTTTAAGCGAGGATCCTGATTCTTTTTTGGTGTTTGAGTATGCTAAAAATGGATCTTTGAAAGATTGGCTTCACGGCGGATTAGCGATGAAGAATCAGTTCATCGCATCCTGCGATTGTTTCTTGACATGGAAGCAGAGACTAAAGATATGCCTTGATGTAGCAGTAGCGTTACAGTACATGCATCAAATCATGAATCCGAGTTACGTTCATAAAAACGTGAAGAGCCGGAATATATTTCTGGATGAAGAGTTCAATGCAAAGATTGGAAATTTCGGAATGGAAAATTGCACAGAAGATGATGATGATCAAGGCCTAGTTTCACCAAGTATCGACATATTCGCTTTCGGCGTTGTTCTGATTGAGGTTTTATCAGGAAAAACACCAGCACGACATGATAAAATCAAGTCTATACTATCATCAGAAGATGTTGATGAACTAAGGGAATGGATGGATAAGGCGATGGGCGAAAACTATTCGTTTGATGAAGCCGTAACATTAGCTAATCTGGCACATTCTTGTGTCGAAAAAGAGGTCCATTTGAGGCCTAACGCAGGAGTAATTGTGGAAGAACTGTCAAGACTAGTCGAACATTCATCAGAAGGAGAGCACATCTCGATCTGCGAAAGCTCGTCGAAACCTCTAGTGAAGAAGGAAGCAGCAGTAGAAGCAGTTCTATGAGTAATTTATGTTAGTTTTATTGCATTTTGTGTATATGTAATTAAGAAAATGAGTGAAACATAGCAAGCTATAATAACTCTGTCTAAATAAGAACCTTTAGTACTCATAAATATTTTATGAATATACACTCTTTTTTCTTAAAAAAGAAAGAAAGAATATACACTCTTTTAAGAAACTAGTTTCGCATTACGTGCTATGCACGTGGCTCGTAACGTAACTTCTCAATGAATATATTAGTAAATTTATTATAATTATATCAATTTTTTTATTTATAATTAATATTAAATTAGCTAAGACTTTTTGTAAAAGTAAATATAATATACTCGGTTATTAAATTTTTTTCCATACTAAATTTATTCTTCTTTTGATTTTATAATAACCATAATTAAATAATTAACTTAATTTTAATAGTAATATTTTTACAAATAATAAGATAGAAATTTAAATAATAATATATTGACCAAATATAATTTTTTAATTTTGTAGTTAAATCAAACTAAAAGATAGGTATTCCTACTAATTTGGAGACAATTTAGTTATTTTGACATACTATAAATTAAATTGGAGATAATTTAGCTACCTATTCTAATTAGGACTTTAACTACAATAGTGATTAATTAAATAATTAATTAGTTAATGACTATAAAACCTTTATTTAGTAGTAAACTGGAAAAGATTATTCAGTAAATTTGCCTGTCCCCCTATCCGTGTTTTTATATATAGTATAGATTAAATCGCATTTAGATAAGAAAAGGATGACACTTTTGTTTATATTTAGAAAAATAAATTTCGAAAAATTAAAACTAACAACTAACACCTAACATAGAATAATTCTATCTTCGACAAAAAAAAAAAAAGAAGATGTGGAAGTACAAAAATGTTTGTTATAGTAAAATTTAAAAGGCCGAATGTCCCAAAACAAATCTCGACCTTTCAACGCATTTTTAATTTAACTTCGACGTTGTAAAACGTCAATTATACCAAAATTCACACCTTTCACTTTTTAATTGTACCACAAGTACTAAATTGACCTCTTTTTTATTGAAAAAGATATTCCAATGTCACTCATTTAAAAAATTTCAAATAGAAAAGAGTTCAAATAAGTCATTTACAAGGGTTTTTTTGAATTTTTTTCGAATGAAAAAGCGTTAAATTATAAAATTGGATACAATTGAAACGAAAAGATGTGGATTTGGGTGCAATTGACAATTTTACGTCGGGGTGGATTGAAAAGATCCTAAAAGGTCGAGGTTTTTTTGAGACATTAAGTCAATTTAAAAAGCTTAAAAATTGTTATATTTTTGAACAATTTTTATAATATAAATATATTTATATATTGTATAGACCAATTATTTTTAAAATACTAAATTTGTAATGCCCCGTAAATTTAAAAGACTAAATTATTCTACGTAAGGAATAATTAATAGGACCGGGAGAACGTAAATTAAATTTGAGGATAAATTTAATTTATAGTATCTCCAGAAATATAAAATAACTATAGAAGTTAAAATATAAAATTTGGATATTTATATTTTAACTAACGGGAATTTAGAAATGCTTATGAATTAAAATAAAATAATTTATAAGTCTCGTGTGAATATTTTTGAAGTCAATATTCACGGAATATTTTTAGTAAATTACTCCTAAAATTTTATAGAATTTGGAGATAGAAATTTTATTAAGTGGGTCTAATTTAGCCCTAATAAATCTTCAATAATTTACTAAAAATAAAATATAGGTCCCGTGAGAATAAAAATTACGTTTTTATTCTATTTACGAATTATGGAATTCATGGTTAAAATTTCATAAAATTCGGAGTTCGTTGTCCGTTTTAATTACGGACGAGTATTTAAAAATTTGGGTTAAAATAACACGTAAATATCTCAGGGCTAGTTTGGATTTTAACCAAACTATATGTATATAAAGAATTCAAATGAATGAATCATTTGATTCAGAGAAAGAAAAACTTAGGTTTTTAGTTTCAGAAAACGGAGACAACTTCAATCGATGGTAGGTTATCCATTTTTGATCTGATTTTTCGTTTCTAACTCGAATTTCTTCGGTAATCCGTTATTAATCGAAGTTATAACAGTTATTTTAAATTCGGTTATATAGAAATTGGATTATATTTGAATATATAACTGTACCGTATCGAATCGAACGTATACGTATTGATTTTACGTTTCGATTGCGTAATCGAGTTATTTGGTATGTGAATTGACGTTTCAGATTGAAAAATTACATTTAAGCTTGACGGAATAAGCCCGGGAGTGAAAATCCCATGGCTATGCGTGAGCACAGTTGGCTATCGCACAATAGTTAATTTGTTTTAACTCTGATGTGAAACTACTGTCAGTATCATTTTGGGACAAGTGACTACTGGTTAACTGACAGTTAACTAATTTGGTGTACTGTTAATTTTAGGATATATTATTGTTACATTTATTTAAAAATGATTTTATGATGTTAATAGTTTTTTTTATTAAATTAAATTTATTAATGGTTAACTACATGTAAACTAATAGTATATCAGTTTTTTGTTTACAAACAAATGAATTTATATTGTATATTCATATTTGTTGATTGTTTATGATGAGTTGATGAATTTCTTGTTTTGCTGGATTTTTTTTATTTCTCAAATGCTTGTTGTTTTTATTTTTTTGGTTTCCCTTTGCCGTTTATGACATATAATTCAAATTATCAGTTTTTATAATTAAGGATTATTAAAGATGTTTGAATATTAATTACTATATATTTATACTTTGAGATTTTGTAGGAGATTTTGATTCTTGTAACCATTTTCTTTCTTTTTTATAGTTGACAGTAATCCTCAAATATCATAAAGTTATTTGTGCAATTTGAAAACTTAAAAAGTATGTCATCAACTTTTTTTTGGTCAACAATAAAAATCTAATTAAATATAGCTATGTAGGGTACTTATTAATTTTTCTCTCTAAATCTAAGGTCCTAGGCCTAGGGCCGAGCCTGCCTGATCTCCTAAAACTCTAACTTAATTGAGGGTTATAAAAGGAATATAATTAAATTGAGGTAAATAGTGGAATTTTTTTAAAAAAAATGAGAGATTTGTGCACAATTTTTTTTTTGAGTCACCAACATAAAAATTTCAAATTTTGATTCATATGTTATAATTTTTTGAGAAAATTACAAAAATGGGCTAAACACGGGAAATTATAACAAAAATGCTAAGTTGTCAAATTTCTTTCATTGGTGCTAATTTATTGTTTACATTAGAGAGCTAATAACGCTAAATTATTACAATTTGTACATACTTTATCTAACCCTTACAGGTGTTACTTTAATTTGCCAAAAAAAAAGAGATCAACACATATACCCAATTTGGGTTTTAATATTCAGACAAACAAATTTTTTCACTGTTCAAATTCAGTTGCCCAACACTCACGACCGCCACAACAACTCTCCTCCGCCCCCTTCACCTCCGGCCGCCACCTCTTCTCTTGCCGCCGAACAACCACAATCTTATCTTCCTCCTCCACCGCCTACTCCGTTTGATCCCAGTCGAAGCAAAATTTCTCTCTTATTATTTTTACATTTCTATATTCTATTTCTTATCTAGAATTCAGTTAAAATATTTTTGCTAGTTGATTGAGGAGTCAACATTAATTAATTTCATTATTAATTTTGTTATTTGTTGTATTTGATGGTGTAAATTAATTAATGTTATTAAATTTGGATTTGTTTAGTAATTGGCATTATCAAAAGAAAAGCTTTGATTAAAAAATTAGCTGCATTTTACCATGCTGAGTGCCTTGCTTACTATCATCAGCTACTCGATTTACAGAATAAATTTCAAGAGGTTGGATTTAATGAAGGATGATTGCCAAATTTCTTATATTAATGATACTTCTTTTGAGTTTTGGTTGTTGGAGTTGTTAGTCACTTTTTTCATATTCGGTTCATCAAGCACAAATAGCCGTCATCCAAACTTTCTTTAATTTGTTTGGAATTTGACATGACGTTTAGCAGTGTAGACGAGATTAACAAGGACCCATAAACAGAAACACTGAATGCCAATTTTTTTTATAAATTTAGTTTGGTCACTTAAAAATTTCGTGTAAATTGCTGTTAACAACTCTAATCCCTTTATTATTTTTTATCTCTCTATTATTTACTCTTTTTTTGTTTTCCTAGTGAGCATAGAAAGTTAGGTTTGATTTCTCAAAATCAAATCAGGTCTTATTTCACATGAACTTGTTATTTCATGTATTTATTTTGTGTATTTAATACGCTTTATATTTTTTTTCTGTATACCATATATTTCTGTTATGTATCTTTTATGTTTTATTATTTCTAATTTGGTGTTTTCTTTAACTTTTGTAGAATTGAGATAATCTACTAGCCCCTGAGAACCGTTACAGCTGTAGAGTAACTTGTTTATACTGTAGGCTCCTATACTTTTCATTTTACAATTGTGGGACATAAAAGAAAAATTTCAATATGATAAGTTCTTCAGAGATTTGTGAAGTGAAAAAAAAAATTGAAAAAGTAAAGATGAAGCATTACCTATAAGAGTAATAGAAAAGGAGTAAGAGTTGTAGAAACAACTAGTATAATTTGATTGTATGAATTAAGTTTTTAATTTTATGTAGTTTTTTAGTGTGTTTTGGATTTGATTAGAATTTCACTTCTCACAAGATTCAGAGTCTTATAACTTTATGTAGTTTTTTATATTGTTACCTCATATAATTATAAAATTATGTATCAAATGTGTTTTATAATGTATCTGAAATATATTTTTTCAATAATTTTATTAATAGTATGTGACTGTCTTCGAACTACATTTTTAATACATATTAAATACATATGTTATACATATAAGACATATGTCAGAAACAGCTCAAATACATTTATTTTTAAATATATATTAATTCATCAAACGTGTTTGACATGTTTTTTAGATGTATTTATTAGATAAATTTTAATATATAATTCATACATGATAAATATATTCTTAATATGTGTCTTCTCGTCAATGGTGGTACCTCAATGCCTTCGAGATACATTTTCGGTACATCTCCTATACATCAACAATACATATCAAATACAGCTCAAAGAATATTTAAATATATATTATATAAATATATATTTCTTTTAGATGTATTTTTTAGATACATCTTTCATATACAATTAAAATATGATAAATATATCCTTAATATGTATCATTGATAAATAAATTATACAATTTACAGAGCATCTGACATATTTTTTATTTTAATATATGTTATAGATATATTTCAACTATTCGTAAGTTATATATTCAATGCGTTAAATATATAACTTAAATACAAATACTATGCATATTCGATACATCTTTTGTACATATTAGAAATAGTTTAGACGTATATTGTGTCTAGGACGGTTCTTTTTATTAATTTATAAAAATAATTCTTATAAAGCATCCCCTCTTATGATACATTGCAGACTTAATTTTTTTAAAATTGTATTTTTTTTTTATAAAATACGTGTTAAGTTATAATAAATTATAGATACATCTTTGATATATAATTTATACATTGTAATTTTTATATTTAAATAGATGGATTATTAAAATTATATTTAATATGTGTTATTTATGTATCGTAGACGTATTATTAAAATTATATTTAATAATATATTATTTGTGTATTTTGATGTGTATTATGTACAAATAGTGTATCAAAAACGTATTATTTGTGGATAGTAGTGGTTGTAATTTATTAGAGCTAGCAAATGAAAAGAGTCGTGAAGTAAATTGTGTCCGTTTGAATAGTTTTTAAGATACATAAATAATACATATTAATAATATAGTTTTGAGACATATAAATCATACATATTAATAATATATATAGTTTTTTTTGTCAATGACGGTAAATTTAATGAAGGGGATAAATATTGTTATTAGTTTTATTTTTAATATCACATGTTTATATTGATAAAAATTAAGTTAAAAAATTATAACTTATTATTTTTATACTTCAATTTATAGTGAATAGTAACATATCAAAATGTTATTGATATTATTTGATGCGTGAATTTTAATTAAAGCATGTGATACATATATCTTTTAATTTAAAATATATAATACATATACCTTAAATACACATAAATAATACATATTAATAATATATATTATTTATTTATTTATTTATTTTTATTTTAAAAATATGAAAAAATAATAATCAAATATGTCCTTAATACATATCTGATACATAACGGATACATAAATGATACATGTTTGAAGGCTTAATTACTTAAAAAAATCCCACCTTTAATCTTTATTTCGTTTATACCCTGACCTAGGAAAAATGACACATATACTATTGACGTTGTGATTTTGTTTCACCTCTACCCTCAAGGTATTAAATTGACCTTTTTTCTATTGAAAAAAATGTAAAATAATCCTTCATTTTCAGCATATATTCTAATTACAAGTTAATTTTATTAATTATACCAAAACACCTTCTTCTCTAAAAAAAATTCACCTCATGCTCTTTAATTAATTTATATTAATTATTAAAAAATTTAAAAATTTAAAACTGTTAAAAAATAATTCAATTCCGACCTACCACCATACTCCGATTTAAAAACCCGCTATTCAACAAAAAAAAAATTAAAAAAAAATTCAATTTTTCGGACGACCGCCGGAAAGAGGAGCAGCGGAGGAGGAATAAATTTTTGGCGGCGGTTTCAAAAAATTCCGGCGGCGGGTTTTAAAAATTCGGGTGGCGGAGGAAGTCGGATGGCGGTTCGATTTTTATTTTTAAATAAAAAAAATTAATTAAATTTTAGGACTTATTTAAACGTTTTTAAAGATGAAGGGTTTGTTTGTACTTTTATTAATTGAAAAAAGTATAAAATAATTCTTATATTTAGTTGTTTTAAATAAATTATTTTATTTTTGAATTTTGGGGTAGAGGTGAAACAAAATTACAATGTCAATAGTATATGTGATAATTTTTCTAGGTCAGGGTATAAACGAAAAAAAAGTTAAAGGTGAGGGTTTTTTAAGTAATTAAGCCCATGTTTGAATAGTTTTGACAAGCTGACGCGTGACTGACGCGCACGATTCCGACGCGCTTGTCAGACGCATGTCAGACGCGTTTTTAACGTGTTTTTGACCCATTCAGACGCGTTTTGACTTTTTTTATTTGTTTTGTGTGCGCCATGTGTTGCATTCTCATAGGAAAGGTATCAAATATAAAGTTTTAATTTTTTAAGGTGCTCATGTAATATTTCAACAAATTTAGCATTTTTGTTATTTTCTTCCACTTTTTGGATATTTTTGTCATTTACCCTAATTTTTTCCATTAAGTACGTATATTGATGTGCTCCATGCGGACGTCAATTGGTTGGATTAACCTCTTTACATTTCAAGTCTATTGGCCCACCTTTGTTTTAAAGTCTGTTAGGCCGCCTTTACGCAAATAAATTTGTAATCCGTTCTTTATTAATTAATTATCGTCGTGTAAAGAATGTGCCAATTTGATATTCCCACGTATGCAAAATCTGTAGAATATTTGTATTTATTCAACGTTTAAAAGGAATGTTGACTTTGAAATTTATTCAATACCTTATGATCGAAGCTTCTGTAGTCAATGAAATAGGAACCATAAGCTTTTTGATGAACTCTACCCTAAGTGTTGAATTTGCATTCTGGGTAATGTTATAAAATTAAAATTTATACGAATTTTTTAGGGAAATTTACAAAAAAGTTCAGGAAAAAAAAATTAAATTTTCTAAAAAAATTACATTTAATACCTAAATGTTTTTACAAAAATATGAAACATGTATCCACTTTTTACGTACTATATTATAGATACATCCGAGATATATTAAAAATATAAAAATGTATCAAAATGAATCTTTTAATAGTAAAAAAAATACATAAATTATATAAAGTTTTTGATTATTTTTTTTGACTACACACACACACACACACATATATATATATATATATATATATATATATATATATATATATATATATATATTTGCAGATTAAGTGATCTTTTAGAATAATTTTGTAGTTATTTTTTTTTTTTTTTTATCAGAGATATAGTTTTAGTGCTGGATTTTTTCATTTAAAATTGGGCCTAATCACTCAACACCCCCCCACTTTTAGTCCCTTTTTAAATATACGCTGACGTAGGAATTTCTCCAATTTTATACTAATTTGCCCTTTTATGTTTCAATTGTACCTTTTCACTTAAAAAAATTAAAATAATCTTTCATTTTTAACCTATATTTCAATTAGACCATAATATTATTAATAATATAAAAAATAAAAAATTATTTTAAACTTTTTAATAAATAAAAAGAGGTCAATTTAATGTTTTGGATTACAATTAAAACATAAAAGGGCAAATTAAGATAAAATTGGAGAAATTATTACGTCAGGGTATATTTACAAAAAAAGATAAAGGTGGGAGATTTTTGAGTAATTAAGCGTAAAATTGGTCTCCAAATAATGGCACTATTAAGACCCGAAATCAAAACCTCATGGATTTCTATCTGTTCAATTTCAGATTATTGGATAAAAGAAAAAAAATACATCTACGGTGTTTGTATTTTTCCAAATATTCTATATTTGTCTCTGAACTTTTATTTTTTTCATATCATTGTTTCAAAAAATTTAAAAACAAATTAAAATAATATTTTATCCATTTTCCCGGTTGTCTTAAAAATTTAAGATAACTCCAATTTTTACTTATAATTTATGTGTCATATTAATAAAAAACATTATTGTGTGTTCAATGATATAGTTATTCATATAAAATTAAAGGAGTTAATTTCACACAAATTCACCACCTTTACACGTTTTTTTATTTTAATCACGTCTTTTAAAAAATATCAAATAAAATCAGCATTTTTCATTTTTTTTTGCAAATCCACCACCGATGAGAAAATTCGGTGTCTTTTCCTTCTTAAATAAATGTGCTAATCTGACAAATGCCCTAATTAACACAAAAAAATACCTCCCCCTTAGTTTTTTTGTTATTGACTCGCTGAAATTTTACATTCGTGATAAATCTGAAAAAAATGAATGGTGGTGATTTTATTTCACACTTTTGAAAGGATGTGATTAAAATGAAAAAACGAGTAAAGATTATAATTTTATATGAAATTAACCCAAATTAAAATAACAAGTGAAATATGCAAATTTAATATTTTTTGGTCATGTTAATAGTTAAATAATCGAAAATGGATAAAAACCCTCGATTGATATATATTTTTTTTTGTATGAATTCGATTGATATATTTTTAAACAGTTAGAAACATCGATACTCAAATATAAAATTTGAAAATTCAGACACCTAGTATATATCCTAAAAGAAATAAAGAATAAAAGCACGGAACACTGTTGAAGCCAAAAGAATTTTAAACAAGAATAGTTCAAGAACTGTATAAAACAAAGAAAAACTAGAGAACAGAAATCTGACTAATTAAAAAATATGAATAACCAAAGAATCATTTATACAAAAAATGAACGAATCGATACAAATATATACTAAATTATATACATTCCTATACTGATCATAACATCATAACCTTAAACTCATCAAAATTGAGTACTCCATCACCATCAAGATCAAACTGAGCAATCATAATCTGGCACTCATCAAGACTAGAAGATTGACCTAATTTAATAAGCATCTTCTTCAAGCTCTTCGGAGTAATACACCCGCTTTCTTCCATTTCATACATCTTAAACGCTACTTTCAAATCTTTCACCTTCTCTTCTTCTTCCCCGCCATCGACAAACCTAACGAAATCCTCGAAATCCAACAGCCCATCTCCGTCCGAGTCTGTATACTTGACCGCGGCCTCTGCTTCTGCAAGCGAAAGCTCTCCGCCTATCGCACCGAGATATTGATGCAGCTCCAATGGCGATAACTTACCGTCTCTATTCTCGTCGAAGTCGTTAAACACACGCTGATATTGCTCAGTTTTGTTCATTCGCTAGTTTATGATAATTAGTTTATATATGTAGATGTATACAGAAACAATATATTTTAGTGTAAGGTTTTAAGATTTTAGAGAATTGACTGAATTTTGGTTTGAGAAATGATATGTAAATTTATAAAGACGAAACCGTGTGTCGTAGCCGACATTTTAAGTGTAAGAGAGAGGTAGTTTCGAAATAACTAGAAGATGGATAAATTTCGTCTGTAGTCCCTGAAACTGTGACTTTTTTTTTTCCACCAAAGTCTTTTTATTTTAGTTTGGAATGACAAAATCTCCTAATTTTTTATAGGTCTAATTACTTAAAAAAATCCATCTTAATTTTTCTGTGTTTATACCCTGATTTAGAAAAAAGTTCAATTATATTTTATTTTGAGTTTTCATATTTCACCTTTACCTCGAAAAGGCTACAGTTGACGATTTAAATAGTTTCAGAATAAAAACGTTATAAATAACAACTAAATAGACGGGTTACACCATATTTTTTCTTATTTGAACAAAATACAAATAAATTCTTCAGCTTTGAAAATTTCAAATAGGTCGTGATAATTGATTGTTTTTAGATATTTTATTAATAAAAATTAAATTATTTAAAAATATATTTCCGACCTACCATCATACTTCTCTCATTTTTTAAATCCACTATTGATTTATTTTAATTTTTTATTATTTTCATACTCCTCCTTCCATGGAAAGAAGGAATATATTTGCTCATTTTCAATGGAAGGAAAGAGCAGATCGGCTCATTCCTTCCATGGAAAGAGGAGCACGTGCTCTTATAATTGTGGGTGTAGACTGTACGATCTTGTTGAATGATTGTCTCAATTAAAAATTTTTATTTTTCTCTTTTTATCTTTTTTTTTAAAAAAAAAACTACATATCTTTTAATTATGTATGTTATTGATATGTTTTATGATGGTATAAAAGCACTATATATAAGAGAAGAACATGCCGGATTCCAATGGAGGTTTTCCCTAACAATCTGAATCGGCTGTTAAAATAAAGTCATAATTGGAATAAATTTCCTATTTAATAACCAAATTATATAGGTATATTATATTTTGTTAAGAAAATAAAAGGACAATCTACACAAATCCCTTAAAAGTGGTCCTATCTTATGTTTTTACTTCAGCTTTTTTATTTTGACAGTAATCTCTTAATAAAATAGAATTTTTTTCACAATTCTCTCATAACTCAAAATAAACTGTAAAATAGAAAAAATAGGACTACTATAACCGTTCATTAGATCTATCAATTTCAACGCATAATGAAAATTATCCAAGAATAGATATTCTCGATTTCAATCAAAAATTATTGAAAAGAAGGGAGATTTCATTACAGTGCAGGAGATTGAAGATGTAGTTAATAGCATTGTGTTTGTTGTTAAAGTTAAGTTTTATAGCTTTGTTTGTTTAGTCTGCAGTATGTAAAGCTTTGCAGGTCTTTGATGTTTCTATTAGTCTGCAGTGTGTAGAGTTTGTTGGTTTTTGCTGTTTCTGGTTTGATCCCAGAGTAAGTTGTATCAGCAGTTGCTGAATTGTTACATTTGGTCTATAACAATATATTGCTCTCTTTTTCGCGATTTACCAAAAAATTAAACTAAAAATTTGACTGATTAAAAAAGATGAATAATTAATTAAAGAATCAAAGAATCATATATACAGAAAATGAATGAATCGATACAAATATATACTAAATTATATACATTCCTATACTTATCATAACATCATAACCTTAAACTCATCAAAATTGAGCACTCCATCACCATCAAGATCAAACTGAGCAATCATAATCTTGCACTCATCAAGACTACAAGATTGACCTAATTTACTAAGCATCTTCTTCAAACTCTTCGGAGTAATACACCCGCTTTCTTCCATTTCATACATCTTAAACGCTACTTTCAAATCTTTCACCTTCTCTTCTTCTTCCCCGCCATCGACAAACCTAACGAAATCCTCGAAATCCAACAGCCCATCTCCGTCCGAGTCCGTATACTTAACCGCCACCTCTGCTTCTGCAATCGAAAGGTCTCCGCCTATCGCTCCGAGGTACTGATGCAGCTCCTGTGGCGATAACTTACCGTCTCTATTCTCGTCGAAGTCATTAAACACACGCTGATATTGATCAGTTTTGTTCATTCGTCTTAGTTTATGTATGTAGATGTGTACAGAAAGAATATGATTTTAGTGTATGGTTTTAAGATTATTGAAGGAGATGGAAGAAAATTGACTGAATTTAGGTTTGAGAAATGGTAGATATATTTATAAAGATGAAAGCGTGTGTCGTAGCCGACATTTCAAGTGTAAGAGAGAGGTAGTTTCGTAAATGATGAGAAGATGGATAATTTTAAGCCATGGTCCATGACACTGTCTTTTCTCAGCAAATTCCTTTTATTTTAGTTTCTAAAAATTAAATATCCAACTTTATTTTATAGCTTATATTATCCGGCAAATAGAAGCCATATATAGATATAAACTTTCATTTGTAAATAGGAAATATAATAGACGTTTTTTTTCTAATAATTCGGAAGCCAAAGCATTTGTGAAAAGAAATGAATCCATGGTCTATAATTTTTTTTATCAAGTGCTTATAATATTTGAGATATATCTTATTGGTATTAGTAGAGATATTTGAGAAAGAAAATATTTTATAGTCCATCTATCTGTATCATTTTTTATTTTTCTTCTTATGTGTCGAATTCTCATTTATCCAATTTTTTTTAAAAATGTATCCCTCCATTCATTTGTTGCCACGTCAAGCAGGCGATAGAAAAAAGTGAATTTAAAAAGGTGTTTTAAATAGCATTGTTTATTTGATAAAAAGTATTTAGCTATATGGACAATAGAAGCCACATATAGAATTATTAGTCATATTTGATGGTAATAAATTTTCATTTGTAAAAATAAATTTTTATGATTAAATTGATAAAAATAAATTAAAAATAATTTTAACAGTCTGGTTCATCAATTTTACGATCTATGATTATTATGTTCAAATAATAAATAAAAACATAAAGAGTTCAATTATTAAAAATTAATATTTTTATTTTTTTAGTTCATTAACTTACTATATATTTAAATTTGTCCATATTAAAATAAAGTATGATAATTTAAAAAATATCTATCTTATTTACTAAAAATTTGTATATTATTGTTAAAATAATTTTATTTATATATCATAAAACATAAAATAGTAAATGTGTGTTATTATAATTAATTAGATCTTCAATTTATTTTTTTATTTTTTAGTGAATATAATAATTAGGACTCACAAAATTAACATATCATACTGATATAACATATTTTTTTCAATCTGGTCATAATTATTAACAATACAAAAATTATTTTAGTTTTTACGTATTGCTAGTAAGGTGTTGCTATATACTATCTTATTTTATTGGCTTTTATTTATTAAATTAATTGCATTATAGATTTTTAGATTGATAGAAAAATTATGAAACAGGCGATAATAATTATATATACTTTTATTGTTTAAAAGTAATAAATTTTTATTTATCATTTAAATTATGTTTTTATAAAATAATTAAAATTGAAGGGTTTGTAATTGAATATTAGTTTTAGAAGAGAAAATATGAAATCAAAAGTTTCTATACGTATAGGTGTGCATCATTAAGTTCGATCATCAAAATGAATTAGTAACCAAAATAACTTAGATCGATTGTTTTAATTAGCCGAACAAATTGATTTAAGCCCGGTAAAATTTTACAAAGATATTTTATATTTTTTAAATAATTAATATCTATAATTTGGCAACTTCTAATAGTTCAGTTAATTAAAAATCTTATAAGAAAACTCATCAAGAACAGAACTAATTAATTTTATTTTTTGAAAACTAATTAATTTTTTAAAGTTAATAATTACAGTCAAATCGATTTAACTAAAAACCAAACCAAAATGAAATTTTACTAAAAAACTCTCCCCTACTACCTATATGTCATCCACAATGAGGCATGATGCATTGAGATATTTACAAAAGAGTGTGTTTCTTGACAAGAAATCAACAAAAAAATGACTCATTTTGAGGTTTGACTTATGAATAGAACATTTTGATTTACTAGAAAGATTTTTCACAACCGTCGAAGCTTCCTCCTCCACTAATCCAAAATGTGGAGGCACAAATGGTCTAATTTTCTTTTCTTTTCATTTGATTCTATAACACGGCATCTGTAATTTTTTAATTTTCTATTAAATCAAAATTAATTTTCATCTTTAAAGTTTTATCTATTTATTTATATCTTGATTAATATATATTTATTTAAACCCGATAATTTTTTACGAAAAAATAAAATTCAAATCTTAAATGATAGCATGCATGCACGAGTATGATTTGAGCCCACAAATCTCATTTTAATTAGAGAAGTCTCTTACCAATTCACATACGAGTTAGAAATGTTTTAATAGTATTTATAAATCGCGTTAGTATGTACATGGACCGCTAAATAATATTTTATTTTTATTAACAGATATATTTGTTATAATTCGTATACATATTAAAGGATACTTTTAATATAAAATATATATAGCAAACGGGTCTATCTCTTACAAAAAAAAATATTTTACTTTTTATTTTTAAATAACAAAACTCTTTGGTGATTTTACTAATTTAATTTTTTTTAATTATCTAAATTACTAAAAATATATATGATATAATATATTTTCAAGGATGCAATAAGTTTTTTTTTTAAAATAAATTTATTTCAACTTTAGTTATCAGATACCTGAAATTTCATCAAAATGAAATTTCAATTAGTTAAATTTTTTGAAACTTTAGAATTTTATTAATTCTAATCCTAGTTTTAAAATATTAAAAGAATAATTAAATTAACTTGGGCGCCTTGACTGAAAATTGGTACTACGCACAGCTTAATTCACATATCGTTTTGTAAAAGAAATTGTTTGTTACACCTAAATTTTGGAGAAGATTATTGTTTTGGGGGGACAGATTGAGAGAAGCATAACTAACATATTTCACCTATGGTGGTTGAATTTGTTAATTCTTGTGTAGCTGCACACCATAGAAAACTTCAAATTATAGATATCATGTGCTGAAAAACTGGTTTCAACAAAATTTAGCTTATCAAACTAAAAGGAATCTAGAATAAAAAATACTGCACATGTCATTGCATATTATTTTTTGTCTAATTAATAAATACAGAATATAATATTTGTCCTGATGTATGTATAATGAGACAGATTCAAATATCTGCCGCTAGCAATTACTACAGTATATTCTTTTTTATCATCCAATAACGTATTTTCAAAATAAAAGAAAATGGAAAAATTATTTCATTCCATTATTACTATATTAATTCACTTTGTGTGTTAAATTAGTCCAAATTAAAATTAAATTAAAACCATGAGGAAAATTTCTAATTTGTGATTTAATATTTTTATGAAGTTATTAATCAGAGTACCCTTTCTATTATCAATTCAAAGTACAAAAGACATTCAACAATATTCAAGTGATTAATTAGTCAATACAAATCATTTCAAAATCAAACTAATGAACCTGAAGAAAATGTTCTAAACAAATTGATTAGGTATTACATTATTTAATGGTTGGCGAGTAGCGAACGTGTGCAAGTCTGCGCCCAATTTAACATTAATTTTTCAGGTAAAGATCAGCAATTAATTCCATGAGGACTTTCTAAGAACAGCAGATTTCAAAGAAAACTTAACCAATACGATCAGTTTATAAAGAAAAGAAAAAACGAGTAAGGGACAGCAGTAACATGACGATTTCTCGCATCGGATTCAAATAAAGTTCAGATATTGTCGCTACAAGTGGGACTCTGAAAGTGAATGATTAAACTAAAGGCCGTTTGGTTCAATGTTAGAAATCGAAATCGAAATGAGAATGAAAATGAAAAAGCATGAAAATGAAAATTTTCATATTTTATTTAATTAAATAAATTAATATAAAAATAAGAATGGATAAAAGTGCATAATTTTTTTTAAAATATTATCTACTATTTATTTTTTTATTAAAATTATTATTTTTAAAAAAATTATTTAGTTATTTTTTTTAATTATTTTTTAAAAAAATATTTTTTATTTTTTAAAAAATAATTTTAATTTTTCAAATAATTTTTTCAAAAATATTTTTTTTTTAAAAATATTTTTTATTTTATAAAAAAATAAATAAATATTTTTAATAATTCTATATTATTATTTATTACTAAAACATTTTCATTCCTATGGGAGTGAGGGAAATGGGTGATTCCCATTAAAAGGGTAATTCCATTTCCATTACCTAGTGATTTTAAATAAAACAAACATAAATAATAGGAATCATCCATTTCCATTTCCATTCTTATTCTCATTTCCATTCCTCCCTTCTTTTTCGACTAACCAAATGACTCTTAGGAGTATTATTTCACGCAATAGATCTATCATGTCATATTCATAACAAGATAATGAATATTTAGAATATGAATTTTTTTATCATTAATTTTTCATATAACTAATGTTTATTATTTTGTTACACGAATTACATGGAGCAATTATTGCGTTGTATAATTCTCCTCAAACTAATGAACAAAGGATCAATTACCCCCTCAACTTGGCACGAAATATAAAAAAGGTCCAAGTTCGTCAAACTGAATTAATTAAAGGGGTAATGTCATAAAAATTCACCAATTTTACATATTTTTTCATTTTAATCACGTCGTTTAAAAATCGTCATTTTCATACACAAGTATTATTTTTTCCTAAATCTATACACCGTTCAAAAATCCGCTAAAAATTACCGACGTGTCACTATTTGGTTCGTTATGGAATGTCACTATCCGGTTGCCAACTCAGCAATTTTTACTGTATGAATTTAGGAAAAATTGATAGTTCTTGTATGAAAATGACGATTTTTAAACGCAATTTTCTGACATTAACCCTTCAATAAAACAGAAAAATTGCAAAAGCTGTAAACACACACACATTTGACATAAAAAGAACACAAAATAGGTCATTTGACCTAACTAATCCTATTTAATCATACTTAACTCCAATTAATCATAATTAAATTCATGATTATAACCCTAATTAAAATATTAAATAAAATCCTAATTAACCCTAATTTATGAAACTTAAACTTAATTAAATCTAATTAATCTAACATAATTAAACCTAATTCTAATTAACTTGAAATTTTAAAATTCTTTGAATAAGAGGAAGAAGAACAATAGAAAAAAAAGTGCTAAAAAATCCTTGGACTTTTAAATAAAAATTTATTAGATATATGAACTTTAAAAGTTATAGGAGTTAAATTGATTTTTAAAATCATCAGGTGCTAATATAAAAAATGAAATAAATATCAAGGACCATTATAAATTTTTTTCCATTTCATAATAAAGAGGTGTGTTTCAATCGCAAGAGTGAGAGTGGAGGAGGATATTTTGATCCGTTTTGGTATCATTGTGGATTGCATTTATTCGATTTTATAAATTTAGGCCTTTTTAATATTTCGTGCCAAGTTGAGGGGGGGAATTGATCCTTTATTCTTAAACTAAGGTGCTCCCTATTATAATATTTTAATTTAATGTTAAAATAAAGTGTCAATACTGTAATTTAATATTAAATTTTAAATTAAAAATATTATGATTAGTGCTAAATCTATATGCCCCATATTGTTTGTCAAAGACACCAATTATAACATAAATTTTAACATTTAATCATTATTTATTATTAATTATAATTTTACACTATAAAATTTAACATATTGTTTTTTTATTTTTACACTTCTAGTCAATAATTATTTTAACAGTAGTAGACCACACCATAATACAAAATAGAATTATTCTTACTATACATCCTCACTTATAATTTTTTTTTCTATTTAAACAGAATCTAAAAAACATCTTACATTTCATCCAAACCTTTTCATCTTATAACTTGGTTTACATTTTATGTGTTATTTCCATACAAATAATGTTGTTTTATGTAAAGGATCAAAACAATGTCGTATTAGGCACTTGTATTATACTCCTTCCGTTCCAAAACAATAGTCCACTTTTTTTATTTTTTTTGGTCCCAAAACAATAGTCCACTTTTCTTGTAAATCACAATTTATAGTGTTTATTTTTCATATTGCCCTTATTTAAAGTGTATCATTTATTACTATTAACCTATACTCATAACATTTAGTAAGGGTATGATAGGCAAAATGTTGATAAACTTGTGAAAAGTTAAAACATTAATTGCATTTCTTAAACTGTATGAAAAAGGGATAGTGAACTATTGTTTTGGGACGAAGGGAGTATATTATATGCCACAATGGGATATATGATGCCACATTTTTTAAATTGTGCAATAATCAAAACAAACGCGAAAAGTGGGGATATATAGTAATAATAGCCCAAAAATATATAAACAAATTATTTTTTTATTATCCATCGATTTTTTGATAATTCTTTTAAAGAGCTCGTTATTATAACAAAAAAAAATTATTATATTCAAAGAAATTCTAAAACATATAATAAAAAAAATTATCAAACAATAAAAACTTTAATAAAATATATAGATGATTAGCATAGAAATAATTACTCCCTCTGTTTTTAATTAGTATTGTCTTGTAACTATTTTTCACTGCAAGAAAACAATCTTTAGTCACGAATTTATTGTTGTTTAAATGGCTTAAATCTATCACTATATTGCTAGGTCGTCGCTAAAATACCACAACGTGGTGAAGAGTTAAAGACGGTTAGCCTAGAGATTGGCAACACATATATCTGTCATTAAATTAGCGACGAAATTAGTCGCTTATTCCTCGTTAAATTGGCGACGGAATAGGAATACGTGGCCAATCTATGTCTACTTTATCACGGCTCGTTCTGTAGATGATTTCACAACGAATTTATCGACAACTTTCTTTAGCCAATCCATCGGTAAGGACAGTACATTTTCGACCAATTTTTCCTGCTTTTCGGTTTAATTCATTTTTCTATCAATTCAAAACAAACTTGTTAAAACTTGTTAATTGGAAGAGTTAATTCAAACTGAAACTTGTTAATTCATTTTTCTATCAATTCTTGAAAGATAGCATAGTAAGAAAACTAAAACAAATTAATGTTTTAAAATTAATGAAACAGTTGCATTAAACATTTATTACAACAAAAATAAATAGGCACAATGGTGCTAAAAGCAAAAAAAATTCGTCTTGTTGAATATTTATCCAAACTTTTTTATTTTGCAAATCTATCTCAATTTAACAAATCTGCGAAAAATTATTTTTTTAAAAAAAATTGATTCAATTGGACCTATGTGACAATTGCATGTAAAATGTTTTCTTCTAAAAAAAATTAAAAAGACAAAGAGCTGTCAATCATGATCTCACATATTTAGATAAATAAATTTTGAAAAATATTTACATGGATTTTGAGATTTTTGACTAATTAACCAAGTTGGAATAGATCTATAACTTTCAAAAATATTAGATATATTTTCAAAAGTAAAAATAATTAAGCACCATTACACCAAGTTAATAGAACATATTCAAAATTATTAAAATAGATTTAAAACAACGATATTGTCTTTGTAGTTAGGAATGTCACTACAAAAAATTTGGCTTCTTGTGACGAATAAAATTTATCATGTTAAGCCCAAAATTTGTCACAACAACGTTATTGTGACTACTTTATGACGAATTTTATTGGTCACAACAAACAAGTCACAATAAGTTAATTTTATAGTTTGTCACCATAAATTTTCTATTGTAATAAAATTGTTTTGTCACATTCATATTTATTTTGACGAAAATGTATATCACAAGTAATCCAATGTTGTCAAAATTTGTCGTAATATACATCGACTTCTAGTTACAAAACGCTAATAACATGACAAAAAAATATTTATCACAATTCATATAAATTTGTCACTACATACACCGAGTTATTAGTGACAAAAAGATTATATGGTGACAAAACCATATTTATCACAATTAATATACATTTGTCACCACATACGCCGAGTTATTAAGCAAATCTAATTGCCTTAGAACTTCATCTCCTGACAACTCTTCAGGCTTTGGCCCGTGCTCTGGTTTGCCATCAAATTTTCTGCTTTTTCTCCAAGAATGTTGGGCATGTAAATATCTCCGATGACCCATGTAACATTGCTTCACTCCATTTTTTAATGTTAGCGAACACGTCCACTTATTACACACAGGACATGCCAATTTTCCTTTTGTGCTCCATCCAGATAACATTCCATATGCTGGAAAGTCATTTATTGTCCATAATAATGCAGCATGTAATTGAAAATTCTTACCGCTATATGCATCATATGTTGTCACACCGGTCTCCCATAACTCTTTTAACTCATCAATTAATGGCCTTAAATATACATCGATATTATTTCCAGGAGATTCCTTACCAGGAATAAGCAAAGATAACATCAAAAAATTCTCCTTCATGCATTTCCATGGTGGTAAGTTATATGGCGTCACAATCACCGGCCGCATGCTATAACTCGTGCTCATATTTCCAAAAGGGTTAAATCCGTCACTAGCAAGCCCAAGTCGCACGTTACGAGCATCTTTGCCAAACCAAGCATATTTCTGGTCAAAATCTTTCCATTCCGTAGCATCAGCTGGATGTCTAATTGTATCATCATCTACACGTTTCTCCTTATGCCACCTCATATTTTCACCAATATCTTTAGACATAAATAACCTCTGAAGTCTAGGTACTAAAGGAAAGTGTCTAAGAATTTTTTGAGCAACCTTCTTGCGTTTTCCGAAACCTAATTTCCATCTAGGGGCCTTACAAGTTGGACACGTGTCAAGATTTTCATTTTCCTTCCAAAATAGCACACAATCATTTACACAAGCATCAATAGTTACGTAACCGAGTCCTAAATCACGCATCAATTTTTTAACCTCATAACTTGAGCTTGGAAGGGTTTCTCCTCTCGGGAGTGCATCCTTGAACAACTCCAAATTCGAAAAAAATGACTTATTACTAGAATTTGTGAGTGCTTTGATATTAATCATCTTAAGAAGAAAAGAGAGTTTTGAATATTTTTGACTTCCAGGATATAGTTCACAATGAGAATCATTCCACAATTTAGCAAATTTTGCTACTTCTCCTTCTAGCATGTTATTATCTTGATTGGCAAGTCTGTCTTCCATGTCGGTGTCCATAAAAGTTGCATTACACATATCATCTAACATTTCTGAAACATCATTTCCACTATCCTCCAATTCATTGTCCGAATTAATAGAGCCATCAAAACTATCACGAGGTTGAGAAGTCTCACCATGGTGCACCCAGTTTGTGTAGTTTTCACTAATTCCATATTGATATAGATCCATTTTGACTTCTTGCAATGGCTTCAAATAAATATTGATGCAGTTCTTGCATGGACATCGAACTCTGCCATTTGAATCAGTAAAGTCTTTTGCAACATTCAGAAATTTTTTGACCCCTTGAATATAACATGAACTAAATCGGTACGACGTCATCCAACTTTTGTCTGATGGCGTCCCTTTAATTCCAAAATAATATATTAGGCAACATCAATATTTGGTACAAATCTATCAATTGAAAATATAATTAAAACTTACCCATTACAAATCAGATACCGTTAGCTATTTTAAAAATATATCCAATTTCTTTCCCTGAACTACCTGCGATTCTGAAACAAGGCTAACATTTGTTTAGTGTTACTGTCAAAATATACTCGAGGTAAGGCTATATAGTCGACGACTTTTTACACGTTACTCGAGTTTATACGTCGTTTGCAATGTTAAAACTCGATGTCATGCTTAAGACTCGACGAGTTACATCCTTAACTCGACTTTTTTATCTCTGTCAAAGCACAAACTTGATGTAAGTCTTAATACTCGACGAAATGGAAGCAAAACCTCGAGTTCTTGTTTTTACTGAGATAACAAACTCGAGAATAGGTGATAAGTCGTCGAGTTTGAAGCCCGACCTCGAGTTTGTACGAATCAGTTGAAAATTTAAATTATCAATTGAACAAATAAGCAATTTGAATGTGAAATTCATCCTACATTAATCAATTTAATCTCTTTTCATAAGTTAAAAAATACCTGGACAAATAAGCATCAACAAACACAAAATCAATGAAAGTGCGGCGGCGTGAGACGTGTACAAACGTATGGAATTGATGCGGTAGTGTGGTGTCAATATTCAGCAAAAAAAGTTTTTCCCTAATGAAGAGTGCTTCGATTAACCTAATTTGGATATTTGAATTTTAATTGTCATATACCTTTTTTTATCAAAATAAAATATAATTTCATAACCCATTTAAACCTGTTATCATTAATTTTTTGAGAAAATTACAGAAAAAGGCCAAAAATTAGCCCAAATTTCACGCGATACATTTTTTCTTCTATGGTTTACATTCGTACTCATTTTATTACAAATTTACAATTTTTCTTTAAAAGTTTTCACCAGCACCCTTTTTTTTTTAAGAAAGGTGTTGTTCTCCATTGCCATCTTCGTAAATCTCCATCACCATCTTTGTAGATCTCCATTACCATCTTACAACTATTATTATCACAACCACTAGCTGTCGCCGTTGTTGATGTTCCAAAGAAAGTCTTCTCTTCCGGCGGTAATTTCTCTCCTTCCGGTGTTGAGCTCTGATACTCCAGTCCGTGATCGGACGACCGTAGTTCTCTCCCTACTACTACGCCTGCGATCATCATCATTGCTGCGACCAACGGTGTGGGGATCTGGAGGCAAAGATGATGACAGTGGTCATTTTTTATCTACGACGTCGGAAAACTACTAAACTCGGAAGAATGGTGACTGCCGGAGAATTTATGACTCATTGTGGTTAGAAATCATAGATCAAGTTAGTTTTCTTCGACGGCGGGATTTGGATGGGAAAGTGGGACAAATTGGCGGCAGCGGCGGTGAAGGGTGGTTCTCGGCGGAGCTTCTATGCCCGGAGTGTTGGTGGGTTGATGGTGCAATGAATAGTGGGATAGCAGCGGATGTGAAGTGAAATTTGTGGATATTTTGATGGAAATTTTGTTTGGCTCTCCTTATTTATTGCTTCACTTTCTGCATTCAAATGTTCAAGTTATTGTTCTTCATTAATTTTTGATTTTGTTGTTGTTTACAAGTTTGTGACCCTTTATTGAATTTTGAGGAGTTATCTCAAAAGATTCATAATTTATGAATGCTTATGTTATTGCTTGCACTGTTTGATAAATCAATGTACAATTTGTTAGTCTTTCATCTGACTTTTAGTTGTAACTGTAATTGTAGCTATTGAAAGTTCTGTTCTTGAATGATATTTTGGTCTTTTCCACTTTGTACATGTCTTTTATGAACTCTCCAACGCCATCTCCTGCTCTAGTTTATCATAAAAGATTATGTTTATGGATTAGTGAAGAATCTTGAGTGTGGACATTTGTTCTTGGTGAAACCTGAAGGAGTATTGGAATTTTCTATTGTTAAGAGTTTCAAAAAAGGTGTTTGTGTTAATTTAGATGAATCAGCTTATGGTACTAATGACCTTAATAAAAGTGTAAATGTGAGTAGTAGTTAATATTTTATTTTATATTTTAAAAAAATGGTAAAAATGGCATAAATTACATCATACGTAATTTATACATTATAAATACATTTGTTTACTATACATTTTATACATAATAGATATATTTTTTAAATATACTGAACATATACATAATTTATAAAAAGAGTAATATTAATTTTAATATAAATTAAATATAAAAATACATGTTACAAAAATAATAAAATTCTAAAAAATGTAATTTTATAAACCACTTACCGCATACATTTTGGATACATATTCGATACATCTCCGATACATATTTAATACATATTCGATGGTAGGATCCTTTTCTTGTTCTTTATACTTTTTTAAGTTTTATTACATATAATTTTTATACATATTTGATACATATTTGAGATGTATCAGAAATTTTATGACATGTATAACCTATATGTTTTTTGTAGATATTTGATACACCTTTGATACATATTTTATACATGATATATACATTTGTTTACTAAATTTATACACGAAACATAATTTTTTTATGTACTTAATAAATACATCGCGGATACATAATTTATACATAGTATATACAATTTTTAAATGAATTATATAAAATTGTTGATACATAATTTATACATGATAGATATATTTTTTACCATATAATTTATACATGATATATATTTTTTTAAATATATTCTATCTGATATGCATAATTATACATGATAAATATATTATTTATTCATCAGACTTGTATTCGGTAATATCTCCGATGAATAATTTATAAAATTACATTTTTTAAAATTGTATCATTTCTGATACACACTTGATGCATCTCTGATTCATTTTCGATACATATTTGATATATATATTCGATCATTCAAACTCCTTGTTTTTTATACGTCTTTTTGTAGTTTTAATATATAAAGTTTTTATATATATTTGATACATTTCTGATACATAATTGATACAGTTTCTATACATAATTTATACATGATAAATATATTTTTTAAATATATTAAATAGATTCATCATTGATACATACGTTATACATGATAGGTACATTTTTTACAACATAATTTATACATGATACATATATCTTTTAATATACGTAATAGATTATGATAAATTAATATATTGAAAAAAAATCAAATGTAATAAAACTATCAAATTTGATTTCTTTCTCGATATATATTTGATACATCTTTTTAGATATATATTTGATACATTTTCGTTACAAATTTCTTTTTCGATACATATTTGATTTCTTTTTTGATATATTTTTGATACATCTTCGTTACATATATTTTATATATCTCCGATATATATTTGATACATTTGTTTTCAAACAGACGAATGACACGTTTACTTAATACATCTCAGATATATAAATTTGATACATCTTTAATACATAAATTTGATAAATCTCAGATACATAAATTTGATAAATACATATTTTTAAATATATTTATAGATATAATTTATACATGATATATAATTTGATAAATACATATTTTTAGATATATTTATGTATCAGACCCGTGTTCGGTATGTATCAACAATGTATCTGATAAATAATTCACAAAATTATATTTTTGTAAATTATATCATTTGTATACTTTTATATTTTAAAAAATTAATATATTTATATTTTTAAAATTAAAATTATTATTAATATTAGTATTTTAAAGTTAAATATTAAGTAAGTATATATGAATATTATTTTTTATTAAAAAAAAACAAGAAAAATATATTAGTAAATGCTGGAAATGGTTGCCATCTTTTGTCTTATTTTAACAAAAATAAAAACAAATGGATAAGTTACACTTACTAATGACCCACAAATCATAATGACCCAACTAAATGACCCGCGCATCACAGTAACCAAACAAAATGACCCGCGCATAACTTATTCACGTGTTTTGGTAATATTTTGATATCAATTGGTATAAAAGGTAAAGAATTGTTAAAAGAATGTACCGCATGAAAAGGACATTCATTTTTGGTATATTTTTGTGATTTTCTCTAATTTTTTTTTTCAATTCCATGGTGACAAAACATTTATTAATCACAATATCATTTAATTTTGCTTAATTGCTGAAAAATAAAATTATTCACACTATTTTTACATATTATGATAAAATTTATTTTATCATAATAACTGTATTTTTAATATACAGTGACAAAACAGTTTTTGTCAAAACCCATTGTCACAACAAACACAATTAATTGCTATAGTGACAAAAATATTTGACACAATATTTAATTATCACAACATTATATAAGTTTAATTAATTGCTGCAAAAAAAAATTTGTTACAAAAGTCTTTAAATATTATGCTAAAATTTATTTTATCATTATAACTGTATATATTTTATATTTTACTATTTATTTTCTGCAATTAGTTTTTCTTTCTCTATTTTGTGTGTATTTTGTGTTTCATAAGGTTGACATATGGTCGACAAACGGTTTATTTACGGTTATTATAACTACAGTTTAAAATACAGGCACAAAACATTTGTTTTGGCAAAATACTTTGTCACAACAATATATTTACTTTTTTTTATAGTGACAAATAGATATGACACAATAAATATTATAACTGTCTTTTTAAAATATCGGAACCAAACATTTGTTTTGGCAAAATATTTTGTCACAAAAACAAATTTACTTTTTTTATTGACAAATAAATTTGACGCAATAAACAGTAGTGGAAAGAGTGTTTTTCGAGTTATTCTTTAACATATATATTTTCTGCAATTTCTTTTTCATACTCTATTTTGTGTTTATTTTGTGTTTTATAAGGTTGACATCAGGTTCATATGCAGTCGTTATAACTGTAGGTTTAAAATACGAAAACAAAACATTTGTTTTGGCAAAATACGTTGTCACAAAAACATATTTACTTTTTTCTAAGTGACGACAAAATTTGACACAATATTAATTTATTACAATATCATTTATTGGCAAAATACTTTGTCACAACAAACGTAATTAATTTTTATAGTGACAAAATATATCTAATTGCTGCAAAATAAAATTTGTCACCACTTTTTTAAATATTATGATAATTTTTTTTTTGTCATAATAAAAATATTTTAAATTACGGCGACAAAACATGTTTTTGTCAAAATAGTTAGTCACAACAAACATAATTATTTTTTATAGTGACAAAAATGGTTGACACAATATGTATTTGTCACAATATCATTTCATTGAACTCTCATTTTGACAAAATATTTTTTTTTGTCACAACTAACCTATTTATTATGACAAAATATAGTTTGTCACATATTTTTTTGTCACAAGAAGCCAAATTTTTTGTAGTGTGTGAAACCGAAAACCGAACAAAAATATCAAACCGAACTGAAATAAAAAATGACCGGTTTGGTTTTTATTTTATATTTAATACATTACAATTACAATTACAGTTAATTAACATCATCATGGAGAATCATTATCTGATGATGAAGATGTAGAAATGGATGACGTAGAGATGGATGACATAGAGATAGACGGCTCAAAAACTTTCGTTGATGTTGATTCATATCAAATGTTACATGACATGTATAAAGGTCAAACATCAAAAAGAACAATTGATGATATTGGGGAAAATTATTCTAGTGAGGAGCCAAATGAGGAAGAAAAAAAGTTCTTTCGGTTGCTAGAAGATGCTGAGACTGATTTGTACCCTGGTTGTGATAACTTCTCAAAGTTGTCATTCATTACTAGGTTGTTTGAAATAAAATGCAATGGTGGATGGAGTAATGCTTTCTTTGACCTTTTACTTGACTTGTTAGTGGATGCTTTTCCGAAGGGTAATACAATTCCCAAGTCATGTTATGAAACTCAAAAGACAATTCGACAATTGGGACTCGAGTATGTGAAGATCAATACTTGTGTTAATGACTGCATTCTATTTTATGATAGGTATGTCAACGCTGACCGTTGTCCTACATGTGGTGAATTGAGATGGAAAGCAGATGTGGAATTGGGAGATGGTGACGTGGTCTCATCTGATTGTAAACGCAAGAAAGTACCTCATAAAATTCTTTGCTACTTTCCTTTAAAACCAAGATTGAAGCGTTTGTTTATGTGTGAACAAGTCGCTAGAGATATGAGATGGCATAAGGAAGGACGTAAGGAGGATGGAGTATTACGACATCCAGCTGATTCATTGGCATGGAAAAACTTTGATGAGAAACATGATGATTTGAAGCGACCTTTTTCTATTATGTCAACTATTATACATGGTCCAAAGTCTCCTAGAAATGACATTGATGTCTATCTAGAACCCTTGATTGATGAGCTAAAAGAATTATGAGAATTTGGGGTTGAGACTTATGATTGCTACACTAAGACGAATTTTGAGTTGCGTGCAGCTGTTCTATGGACAATCCATGACTTTCCAGGGTACGTTGTTATGTATGGATGGAGCACAAAAGGAGAATTGGAATGCCCATGTTGTCACCAACACACTTGGTCTTGTTGGTTAAAACACGGGCGTAAACAATGCTATATGGGCCATCAAAGATTTCTACCAAGTAAGCATGCATTGCACAAGAATCTCCGTTGGTTCATAAGGAAACTTTTGGCAAGGATACAAAGAAGAGAAAATGGGAGAAAGCAAAAGAGAAACCAAAGCCTTTATCCGGGGAGGATGTTCTTAAGCAACTATCGAGCTTTGACCAAGTTATATTTGGGAAGCTTACTAGAAAGAGAAAAACAGATGAAGACAGAAATGACAATTGGAAAAAGAAGAGTGTCTTTTTCCAACTTCCTTATTGGAAGACTCTTTTATTACGACATAACTTGGATGTCATGCATATTGAAAAGAATATATGTGAGAGTCTCTTAAACACATTGATGAATGTAGATGGGAAGACAAAAGACAATGTGAATGCTCGCCTTGATCTTGAAGATATGAATATCAGTAAGGAACTTCATCTCCAAAAAAACAAGAGATAAGTTTTTGATGCCTCCGGCTTGCTACACTTTATCATTAGAAGAAAGAAGAACGCTATGTCAACTTTTAAAAGATGTGAAGGTGCCAGATCGTCACGCTTCCAATATATCTAGATGTGTGAATGTGAAAGAGTGCAAGATCTATGGGCTAAAAAGTCATGATCATCATGTCATTTTCCAAAGATTGCTTCCACTTGTGATTCAAGGTCTTTTACCTAAAGAGGTTTCCCAACCTTTAATAGAGTGGAGCTTTTTTTTTTTTGGAAAGTTGTGTTCAACAGAGCTTAAAGTAAAGGATTTAGAGCAACTTGACAATCAAATTTCGATTATACTTTGCAAGTTGGAAAGAGTATTTCCCCTAGCATTCTTTGATGTTATGGTGCATTTATCGATTCATCTTGCTTATGAAGCAAAACTTGCTGGACCAGTGCAGTATAGGTGGATGTACAATATGGAAAGGTAACGTTTCAGTTATCAAATATAGTTTTTTCTACAGTTTGAAAGTGTATGCTCTTCTAATTCATATTTTTCTTTCAACAGGCGTTTGCATGACTTAAAATGTTATGTTCGGAACAAAGCACATCCTGAAGGCTCTATAGCTGAAGGGTATTTATCTGTGGAATGCATGACATTTTGCTCATGGTACTTGTATGATAGAAAGCCAAAGTTGAGTGACACCGAGACTAATCTTACTCTTGGGTCTTGCAAAAAATTATCAGTTTTCACTTCCATTGGTCATTCCTCTGGAGCAAATGACTGGGAGCTACTTGATATGGATGAATGGATCTTAGCAAGAAATAATTATGTGCTTGAAAATTGTGATGAAGCTATGCCATGGTTTGAGTAAGTATCCCAAATAATATATCAAAAAGTTTTCTTACTTGTTGTTTATGTATTTTAAACAACATTTCTTGAACAAAATATAAGGTATTAACATGGTATTTGTTACTTATGTAGGAAATATAAGGCCGAGATTCCATTTGTTGATCCAAGAAAAGAGTTCTCTAAATGGTTTGAAAACCATGTAAGTAAAATTTTATGTGTCTTATGTATAAATTTAAATTTAGTATACTTCTAATTATAGGTGACTTGTGCATTTAGGTTTTAGAAGAATACAACAAAGGGAGTGATGAGGTGAATGAAAAGCTATTATCATTAGCTCGTGGGCCAGATAGGCTTGTTTGTACTTATAAAGGCTACACCATCAATGGATACAAGTTTTGTACTATCAATAGTGAAAGACACTTCAAATACAAAACAGCGGAATCATAGTGAAAGGTGATGAATCAATTGGCAACTTGGAGTTTTATGGTGTGCTTACAAAAATTATCGAGTTATAATACACTGGTGGAAATCGAGTAGTGTTATTCAAAGGTGATTTGTTTGATATTCCTCCCAAAGAAAAAAAATCAAACTAAAGGATACAAGAAGGACAAAAATGGCTTCATTAGAATTAACATGAGGCACAAACTCAAGACTAATGAGCCATTTGTTTTAGCATGCCAAACAGAGTAAGTTTATTATGTAAAGGATATTATGAATCCTGGATGGCATTTTATGATAAAATCAAAGCCTCAAAGCTGTTATAATATGCCACTTGCATTTGTGGATGTTGATAGTCAGCAAACAGTTGACATGGAACCTTATCAAGACAATGAGTTGGCATCTTCAGAACAGTATAGCGTTGAATCGGATTTTGATATTCTGAATATGTTGCAAAGAAAAGACATGGCTGCTTGTTACATTCATGAAACTGTTTTAATGAAAGAGAAAGAATTTGTCGGTTATGGCGATGAAGACACAAACATTGTTACATATGATGATGATGTTGATGTCGATGATGAGGAAGTGCCTCATGAAATGACAGAATATGATTTAATTGAATGATGTGTTGAGTTTGGGTCAACATCGAATTTGGAAACGAATGGTTGTGTCTTGGACTAGGCAATATTTTCTTGTCCTTGTTTTTTCTTGAAAATGTTATTTTTTATCTTCTAATAAACATGTCTAATTGTTGAGTTTTCCTTAATTTTTCTTTCTCGGTGATTCAACTTAAAATAGCATCAAATACTGCATCAGATAGCATGTAAGACATTTATATTCCATTGCTGTTTCTTGAATTTCATGGGCTTTTTTGGTTGTTTCTAACTTGAGCTCTGTTTTCTTTCTTGAAGTTCATAATGAAGAGCAACCACTTCTTGGTAACTGATTAGTGTCTCGAATCAGCTCCGAGGAGGCGATTGGAACAGTGATCTATACTCCAGTCATCGCACAATACTATCTAACTCAAACAAGTAAGAGACTTTTTAAAGATTGTTATTATGTTTTGCCAACTATCTAAGTCGTCCTGAATCAATATTTATAAACTTATAATCAACTTTGTTGGGAGGATCTAAGCTAGTGTTGCAAATGATTTTTGTTTATTGTTTAGACTTACAAATTTTGGTATTCTTTTTAAAATATCTTATAAATTAACATAATGTATTTGACCCTTCAATTTGGCTGATGTAGTATTAGGTAGCTGAAATGACATACTGTATGTGCTAGCAAACACATATAACTGATAGAAAAAATGACAGTATTGCTGTCAATATATATGTTTTGCTTTTGATATATGGGCTGATTTGTTTTGTTTCTCTATTAGCCCAATGATGTGTTCTAGATTAATTTAGATGATATGTAAAATCTAGAACATTCAAGTATTTGTACTAATTATAAATAGCTTTGTAAATACAATATATTTAGCTTTTAATCCACCACAAAAACTCTGCTCTCTTTTTCATTTTCTGTCTAAACCTCCTACAATCTGGTATCAAAGCTTCTTGATCTCAAAGGGCTAAAACCTAAAAAACCCACATTCCTCTTCTCTTCCAATGGCTTCCAGAAAATTCACTCCACCACCACCACCCATCTTTAATGGAGAAAACTTCCATATTTGGGAGGTGAAGATGAAAACTTATCTCAAAGCTTTTGATCTTTGGGATGTTGTTGAAATAGGGCAAGAACCAGCTCCGTTGAGGCCCAACCCTACGCTTGCACAAATCAAAGAGCATAGTGAACAAGTTGTTAAAAAAGATAAAGCTTTAACTTGCATTCACTCTGCTTTATCAGATGTGATTTTCACAAGAATCATGACTCTAGAGTCACCTAAAGAAGCATGGGACAAGCTTAAGGAGGAGTTTGGTGGTAGTGATAAAACCAAAAGAATGCAGGTGCTTAACTTGAGAAGGGAGTTCGAAATATCAAGGATGAAGGACTCTGAAAATATAAGAGACTACGCCGATAGATTGATGAAGATCGTTAATCAGATTAGACTACTGGGTGAAGAGCTTCCAGATAAAAGGGTTGTTGAGAAAGTTCTTGTTAGTTTACCAGAGAGATTTGAAGCCAAGATATCTTCTTTGGAAGAATCTAAAGATATTTCTCAATTATCTTTAACTGAGCTTGTAAACTCCTTGCAAGCATTCGAGCAGAGGAGAGCCATTCGACAAGAAGAGATAACAGAGGGAGCACTTCAAGCAAAACACAACTATAAAAAGCAAGTGAGCACTGGCGGACATAAGATTTCTGGAGATAGAAAAGGAAAAGAGAAGAAAGAGGGCAATAGCAGCAGGAATGGAGGAAGAAAAAGGTACCCTCCATGCCCTCATTGCAAAAAAAACAGTCATTTAGAGAGTTATTGTTGGTGGAGGCCAACGGAAAAATGCACAATATGCAGTCAGCTCGGTCATATAAACAAAGTATGCAAGAACAACACAAATCAGCAAGGGCAATCAGCCCATCTTTCAGAACAGCAGCATGAACAACAACAAGAGCAATCTGAAGAACAACTCTTCGTTGCCACTTGTTCCATGGTCAATTCAAATTCTGAATCATGGTTAATCGATAGCGGCTGTACTCATCATATGACTAACAATGCTGATTTGTTCAAAGAAATTGATGAAAGCCATTCATCACGAGTTAAGATTGCGAATGGTAAATTTGTTGCAGTTAAAGGAAGAGGAACTGTCGAGATATGCACGCCGTCAGGTAAAAAGCTCATTCCTGATGTCTTATATGTGCCAGATATAGACCAAAATTTGTTGAGTGTTGGGCAAATGCTTGAGAGAGATTA
Source organism: Mercurialis annua (assembly GCF_937616625.2). Taxonomy (NCBI): domain Eukaryota; kingdom Viridiplantae; phylum Streptophyta; class Magnoliopsida; order Malpighiales; family Euphorbiaceae; genus Mercurialis; species Mercurialis annua. Next base: position 45,971,389 of record NC_065574.1, on the reverse strand, counting down.
TGACTTGCGTTTCCGTAACAAGTCATGCACCATAAAGGATCCATTCGGCAAAGAGCTGATTACAGTCAAAATGCAAAAAAGGACCTTTCCAATTAAATGGGAAGATTCTGATTTACAAGCATGCTCTAGCACTCTTGATGAAACACGTCTTTGGCACAAGAGGTTTGGCCACTTCAACTTTAACTCTTTAAAATATATGCAAAGCAAGAATTTAATTAAACATATGCCTGTTGTACATGCTGTAAATGATGTTTGTGAAGTGTGCCAATATGGAAAGCAATCCAAGCTGCCATTTCCCAAAAATTCAACATGGAAAGCCACCGAAAAATTGCAGCTTGTCCATACTGATATTTGTGGTCCAATGAGGACAACTTCCTTGAATGGCAGTAGATATTTTCTGCTTTTTATTGATGATTTTTCAAGAATGACCTGGGTGTATTTTTTAAAGCAAAAATCTGAAGTGTTTCAAGTGTTTCAAAGGTTTAAAGCTTTCGTTGAAAACCAAAGCGGAAGCTTAATTAAGGTGCTTAAATCCGATAACGGCACTGAGTATACTTCAGATAAGTTTAAACTGCTTTGTGAAGAAGCCGGTATTCATCACCAGCTCACTGTGCCTTACTCACCTCAACAAAATGGGGTTAGTGAACGAAAAAATCGAACAGTCATGGAGATGTCCAGATGTTTGTTATTTGAAAAGAAAATGCCCAAAACTTTTTGGGCTGAGGCTGTCAACACCTCAGTTTATTTACTCAACAGGCTGCCTACAAAAGCACTAAATGGCATGACTCCTATTGAAGCTTGGAGTGGAGTTAAACCTTCAGCTCATTATCTGAAAGTTTTTGGATGCATTTGCTATGCATTTGTGCCAGAAATTAAAAGAGACAAGCTAGAGAAAAAAGCTGAAATTGGTATCTTTATCGGCTATAGCAATCAAAGCAAAGGTTATAGAATTTTTAATTTGAAGACGAAGAAGATAATGATTTGCAGAAATGTCAAATTCAATGAAGATGCAACATGGAATTGGGAAAGAGAAGCCATTGAACCAGTAAGTCAGATTCCAATTCTTGATAATGCTCCTAATGAACAAGATGCAACCTCAAGTGATTCATCTTCAGACAGCGATACTGAAGTTCCAGTTAGAGGTACTAGATCTCTAAGTGATATTTATGAAAGAAGCAATGTTGCTGTCATGGAGCCGGATAATTTTGAAGTTGCTGTTAAGTCAAAATATTGGAGAGATGCAATGCAGGAGGAGCTGCGTATGATTGAAAAAAATGAAACATGGGAACTTGTTGATAGACCAAAAGAAAAGAAAGTGATTGGTGTACGATGGGTTTTCAAAACAAAATTGAACGCAGATGGTTCAGTCAATAAACACAAAGCAAGGCTGGTCGTGAAAGGCTATTCTCAACAATTTGGAATTGACTACTTCGACACCTTTGCACCAGTAGCAAGGCTTGATACCATTAGGCTTCTAATAGCCATGTCAGCTCAAAAAGGTTGGAAAATCTTCCAACTTGATGTTAAATCAGCCTTCCTAAATGGGTATCTTCAAGAGGAAATTTACGTCGAACAGCCTCCGGGATTCATATCTCACGGGCATGAGGATAAAGTTTATCGATTGAAGAAAGCTCTTTATGGCTTAAAACAAGCCCCAAGGGCCTGGTACAGTAGAATTAATGATTATCTATTGGAACGAGGCTTCAGTAAGAGCATTAATGAACCAACTCTTTATGTTAAGAAGATTTTTAATGATTTGATGATTATATCGTTGTATGTTGATGATCTCCTAGTGACCGGCAGCAATCTGAATCAGATACAACAATTTAAGGAGGAGATGCAAAGCTCGTTTGAGATGACTGATCTTGGTGAAATGACGTATTTTCTTGGTATGCAGGTACAACAAACTCAACATGGAGTTTTCATAAATCAAAGCAAGTATGCTAGAGAAATATTGAAGAAGTTCAACATGTCTAATTGCAAATCAGTCTCAACTCCTTTGACATATGGAGAAAAGTTTAGCAAAGAAGATGGAGCTGAGAAGGTTGACGAGACTTTTTATAGAAGCATAATTGGCTGCTTGATGTATTTGACAGCAACCAGACCTGATATCGTCTATGCCACAAGTCTTTTATCAAGATTTATGCAAAGTCCAAGTGAAATTCATCTTAGAGCTGCTAAAAGAGTTCTGAGATATTTAAAAGGGACATTTGATTTTGGTGTTTTCTTTAAGAAAACAGCAGAATTAAAGCTAAAGGGCTACACCGATAGTGACTGGGCAGGCTCTCTTGATGACATGAGAAGCACCTCAGGCTATTTGTTTTCATTCAATTCAGGTGTATTCAGTTGGTGTTCTAGAAAACAAGACACGGTAGCGCAATCCACGACTGAAGCTGAATATATTGCTGCAGCCAATGCCATTAATCAAGCAATTTGGATAAGGAAATTGTTGGTTGAGTTGAATCAAATTCAAACTGAGCCTACTACTATCCTATGTGACAACCAATCTGCTATTGCAATTGCTAAGGAACCAGTTTTTCATGGAAAGACCAAGCACATCAAGATTAAGTATCATTTTGTTAGAGAAGCGGAGAAAGAAGGAGAGGTTCAGCTTGTTCATTGCTATTCAGAAGTGCAGCTAGCTGATTTAATGACTAAAGCCTTGCCTAAAGGAAGATTTGAAGAGTTAAGACAACTACTTTGTGTTTCCAGCAATTCTGTCAAGGAGGAGAATTGATAGAAAAAATGACAGTATTGCTGTCAATATATATGTTTTGCTTTTGATATATGGGCTGATTTGTTTTGTTTCTCTATTAGCCCAATGATGTGTTCTAGATTAATTTAGATGATATGTAAAATCTAGAACATTCAAGTATTTGTACTAATTATAAATAGCTTTGTAAATACAATATATTTAGCTTTTAATCCACCACAAAAACTCTGCTCTCTTTTTCATTTTCTGTCTAAACCTCCTACAATAACAATCTTGTATGCAAATTAGTTTTAGTTCAACTGCCTTGAATACAATGTCATGATTACTAATAAACTCAGTGTTCTTGTTTGGACAACATATTAGATTCTCATGCTTGAAACAATATTAGAGGCTGAATGTAGTAATTAAAAATATCAATTCCTTTTAGGTGTTGGTGATAATGAAAATTTAGTGATGCCTGGCTTAGGTTAAACAGGTGAACAATCAAGAAACAGATGTATTCAATACGTACTCTTAGCCGGTATTTATATAACTAATAGTTGATGCCATGAATTTAGACTAAGAGATTATATCATTGTTTTAAAAAAATGCGATAATTTATTAGACAGAAATTAAGATTAATTGCTATTGTAGAGTATTGTCGTTTGAACTTGAGAAGTATTGTCGATTGTCACCTTTCTCAAACTCTGGATTAGTTGTGGTTGATGCACTATTCCTTTTGATTGGCTCTCTCTATTGTAATATTATACATGTGGTTATATCCTTTAGCAGCAACATTTTTGGCTAATTTTAATCTTTATGGCAGCAAATATTATTGCTGCTAGTTGTGAATTTTTGGCCGCAATTATACTTGTAGCTAATTGTAAACTTTCAGCAGCAATTTTAAATGTGGCTAATTGTAAACTTTCGGCAGCATTTATACTTATGGCTAATTGTGAATTTTCGGCAGCAATTATATTTGTGGCTAATGGTGAATTTTTCGCAGCAACTTTTATTGTTACCATTGTTATGTTTTCAGCAGCAATTTAAATTTTGTTACCAATTACTTACGACAACGTTTTATTAGCAGCAACATGCCACAATTTTAATTTTTGCTGCTATATGTTAACAGCAGCAATTTTATCACTTTTTGCAGCAAAAAAGTTTGCTGCTAATTCCAGTATTCCTTGTAGTGTAATGTCTTTAATTTTTTTTAAGTAAAATTTTAAAAGAAGAAATATTTTTATATTTCGGTAAAAACAAAAATTGAACCAAACCGAACCAAATTCGTTTTTTAAAGTTTGGTTTATATTATCAGCTCTCAAAGTATCTGTGGAGATATATCTCATCACAATAAATTAAAAAGTAAAATTACATATATATGAATCACACATTTTTATATATCACTCCTCCAACAAAATAAGTGAGTTCAAAGTAAACAAATTCTAAGAATGAAGACATAAAACATGACTTATTCTGAAAAAAGAACAATACAATTCTATTTGATGATAGAAAACAAAGTTTGTAAGAAAGTAAGAATCAAAACAATAGCAGCAAAAACCTGAGAAGCAACCACCAATGGAGTCCCAAAATAGTTGTGCAAATAAGCTGCTCTCCACTGCGGCCAATTGTGTTTACGATAGTTGTTCACATCCCTACAGAGGTTAAAATAATAGAATTTTTTCACATGGGCATCGATGTAGAGCTTGTTGAAGAACTGAGTTGCGTCGTCCGGATTCAGCCAGTTATCTATGATATCGCTATTGCAAAGTATGTTCACATCTTTTGTAGTGTTGATGAGATTATCGAGTAGAATTGCATAGCAAGTCACTATAGGAGAGCAATTTCTTGAACATTGTTCATAGCTTATGATGTTTCTAAAGTATTTTTGGCATGAAAAAAAAAATTAATAACTCAAATTAAAAATAATAATTTAGTCACGAAAATAAAAATACGATATTTCAGATACTTTCCGAATTAATAAATATAAAAATACCTGCGGGCTGCTAGTACAACATTATCAGAACAGTTTGAAAGAAGATCACTTACTTAAACAAGTTACAAGGCTGCATGCAGCTTGACAGAGTGCTATTATTATTTATTTTTGACAATATATATTCATGCTGATGAAACAGATAGATTTATATAAAGAATAATTATTAATTTAGCTCATAAAAATTAACATTCTGATCAATAAAAGGAAGATTAAAGAAAAAAGTTCGACTACAGGTTGCTTCAATTCTGGGTTTTGCTTTATTCTGCCATGTTTATGATTCTATGTATTGGTAAATTACTTGCGTATACTGGAGTGGATGCACTATCCAGCTTATATTTCAAGTTTAAAACCTTAAAGGAAGCAAAACCATTGGTTTATTGTTGTAATGTTAATTTTTATGAGGCCCCGCAAATTTTGGGACGTAAGAAACTCACACTTATCAATTAAGGTCCATTGAGATATGTGTCATTTTTTATATAAAAATAAAATTATTATAATAAAAAGAATAAGTAAATATTGGGTTAAAGATAATTTGTACGTTTCGGAAGATAAATCTCTGAAAATAAAACATTATAATTTGAAAACTTCGACGTAGTATTTAAAATAAATAAATGAATAATGAATAAAAGAAAACTTAATTATAAAGTGATTAAATATTTTAATTACTTTTTTATACCAATTATTGAATGGATTAGCTAAATAGATCAATTTTGTAAATTGAAATTGCAAAATGTAATGTTGAGATATTTTGAACTTTAATAGTGCTACATATGAATTTTTTCAAAATAAATTAATTTTTAGAAAATATTTTAATAAAAATACTCCCTCCGTTCCAATAGAGTTGTCCACTTTACCTTTATCACACAGTTTAAGAAAAGCAATTATTGTTTATTGGTTTTATAAAAAATTTCTTACTTTTCTTGTCATACTCCTATTAAATATAAGGTCAACTTTCAATTTACTTATTAGTGGATTTTAGATAGGGATAATATTGGAAAATTAAATGTAAAAGTTAGTTACTTTTTAAAAGTACACAAGAGTTTTGGGACAAAAAAATTTCTCAAAGTGGACAACTCTATTGGGACGGAGGGAGTAGTAATTTTTAGAAAAAATAAATCTTTAGTTGGTCTATCATAAATTATGTTTTCTAGATTTTTACTTTCAAAAATCCTCTTTTATCTTCGCTCCGGTCATCATGAAATATGGCACCAATAAAAAATAAAATAGGATTAATTACATATAAAATCACCACCTTTACACGAAATTGCAAAAATAACACGACCTTTAAAACGTGGCAATTCAGGGCACCACCTTTCATTTCTTTTCAAAAATAACACAGGCATATTTTTAGTGGCATTTTTGCTGATGTGGCGTGACACGTGTCACTCTCATCGGCTGTCCAAGTCAGCAAAATTTTATCATAAAACGTACCCATGTTGTTTTTGAAAAGAAATGAAAGGTGATACCCTGAATTGACACGTTTTAAAGGTCGTGTTATTTTTGAAAATTCATGTAAAGATGATGATTTTATATGTAATTAACCCAATAAAATAATTATACTACACCACAGTGCTTCCTTAATCGGCGTCAATTATCAATCATACTCATTATCTATCCTACCACGTAAAATCTCCCACCTCATAATTTTCTCTAGCGTAAACAACCAATAGAAAGTTAATTTTATTGGAAAATCTTGAAATTTATTTGCTAAAACATTTAATTGGACAATTTATATGAGTTAATTAGTTTAAGGCTTAATTGCTCCAAAAATCACCAACTTTTGCATGTTTTTAGTATTTGATACGAACTTTTAATTTTGGCATATAAATACACGAACTATCAATTTTTTGCATACGTAACACGGGCACCGTTTTTAACATAGAACGGCACCGTTTTTGACCTAAAACGGCACCGTTTTATACCTAAAACGGCACCGTTTTTCAACAAAAATGGAAACTTGATCATATATGCAAAAAATTGATAGTTCGTGTATTTATATGCCAAAATTAAAAATTCGTGTCAAATACCCAAAACACGCAAAATTTGGTGATTTTTTGTGCATTTAAGCCTTAGTTTAATAGTCTTTCGGTTCTTACGTAGAAAATTTTTACTAGTAAAAATTATCGCATCTATTTTATTAGTTAAAATTTTTGCCCTTTTAATTTTATTTATGCCTAATAGTAAAATAAATGCAAATCTTTACGGGTTGTAATTTTATCCAATTTTTTTAATTTTTAATTTTAACATTTCGTTGCAATTTTAGCCATTTTCTTTCATTCAATTTAATATTTTCAATCTTTCACCTACCTATTAGTTTTATTTGGCTTTTTCGGTTATTTTAACTTTAAGGCCATGTTTGGTTCAAGAAATAGGTGCGGAATGGAATAGCTATTCCGTATAAAATAACAATTTTTTACTTTGGTTTATAGAATGGGTATTCCATGAAATTGTTATTCAAAACTGCTCTCAAAATTAAAAGAATGGCTATTCTATTTCTTATGGAATAACTATTCTATTTCGTACTATTCCATTTCATGAACCAAACACGGCCTAAATTCGTTTGTATTTTCTTCAACCACCGACAAAGTTAGAAAATTTAGAATTAGATTTAATTTTTTTTTTAATATTAGAAGTTAAATTTTGAAATTTTTAAAAATAAATTTTGCAAAGGAGTTAATTTATAAATTCAACTAAAAATTAGAACAATTATTGATTAGAACAAAAATTAGCTAAAATTACGACAAAATAAAATCGGGAGCATTATTATAGAAATTCAAATTTGGATAAAATTACAACACACAGAAATTTACATGTATTTTTCTATTTGGCCTTTTATTTAACATTTTTTTAATTCTACTTTTTATTTAACATAATTTTCTCAAATAAATATTTCTTTAATTTTCATTTCCTTTCTATTTATAATTAATCATTAATAAAAAAAAAACCATTAGTAAATCATCATATTAGATGCCTTCCAAGATTTAGTCGGATAGAATAATTTTTTTTTTAGCATATCAACTCTCTTAATTAATGGATTAAACACAATTTGAATTGATCAGTGGCAATAATGTCATTTATGAAAGAAACTAAAGCTTAAAAAAAGGGAAATTCAAAGATTAAAACTAATAAATTATCACTTTTTTTTTTTTTTTGGTAAGCCCATCCGGTTTCCAAGGTTTCGCCCTGACAATTATACTTATGTCTATTCTTAGAATTCTTAGATTATCTATCTTTTGCAATTGGTAAATTTGAAGCTAATTAAGTTACTACATGTTGTGGTGAGGGGTAATTGATTTTGGAGGTCACTGTACTTTTAAAAAGTTGCAAAATGGTGACCGAACTTCAAAACGTAACATTTTAGTTACTATACTACTTGGTTATGTTAAGATAGAAGGATTTTTGGTTACCGAAGAAAATTATTTCAAGTCGATTTTTTGTTGATTGTGTGTATATATGAAATATAAGATATTATTTGTTATAAATAATCAAAATTTGATTACTACGTATGTATAATTTGACCGTAAAACACTAAAAAACCTTCCAAAATCACATATTTGAAAGTTTAGTAACCAATTTGTTACGTTTTGAAGTTCGGTCACCATTTTGCAATTCTTGAAAAGTACAGTAACCCCTAGAATCAATTACCCTGTGGTGAGACTTGGACTTGGAAATGAACAAAAATGGAGTTATAGTGACAAAGATTTCTTCGGATTTGTTGTCTATCTCTGATTGATAATTTAGCTTTGATTCCATTCTTCATTCTGATTTAAATCAGGTTAAGTGAAATTCCTATGCATTTGGAATTTAAATTCATTGTTTGTTGTTGCTGTCCTTGAATCCCCAATCAAAAACTTTTTGTAGATTATGTTGATCACTGCATTATATTGTTGATCGTTGCATGTCGAATGGCTACATGTGCATGGTGTAATGATAGTCATACATGCTAATTTCAGATTTCAATAAGTCTTTGATAATGATCTACGTCTTTGTTTTAGTAATAATGTGAGTTTTTGGCAGCTTTACTAAGATCTGCCCATGTAAAAAAAACTCATGTGATGAATTTTGGGATACTGCTCCTCACTATGGTGGCACAAAAGGTAATATTTCCTTCCAATTTTTTTTTGAAATTATGACAAATCACCCAGCCCATCGTTTTTTGATTTTAATTGGTTGAATAAAATCCATTGAACTGCTATTATAAACTGCTTGTGTATATTGCAATATTGTTGTATGGATTGTTCCTCAAAAACTAACATGCCCTGAGAAAATGAGTGTTCAGTCTGTTTATAAATGATCGAGCCTTCTTAGAAGTGCAGAGTTTGCTGCTTTTTTTACAGCTGTCTCTAGCATGATGTAGCAAAATGAGCAGGTCTTAATGAACAAGGTTAAAAGTTTGTTAGCATTACAGATTGGATCAAAGACAGGTAAAAAATGTGGATGGATCCAATATAAGGTAAAAGGGTGATTATATGGAAAAAGAATTGGGTGCTGTAATTGGAATGGTAAGGTTTTACAGATTGACAATATTGTGAAAGTATCTAAGCTGGGTTGTTTATTTGTATTTCTGGTGTTGTTAATCGCTCTATGGTGTTACCTTGCATAGATAACGATTCTGACAATGATGTTGATATTACGGAGGAAGTGTTATGGTGAAGAAGTCCTTTTAAGTTTTTCATAGCTCACAGCACCAACTTTAAGTCAGAAATATTTATTTCCAATCACTCAAAACGTAATGAGTATATTTGATCAGCTTGCTTGAGGGGAGGAGTTGCAAGGCCAACACTTCTTATGGTGGAGGTAAGGCGTCGGAAGGTCGATGGGGTGAGGCTTTTGATATTTTTCTCCCCTCAGTATATATTGTTTTATGGGACTTTTGTGTTTCTTAGTGTCAATTTAAAAAATGGTACGTTATATCAGGGAAAACATAGCATCTAACATTATGGTAAAACAATCCATAAACTGAGATCCTCATCAGCACAATAAAGAAGTGTCGGGAATCAAAGATATAATTTGTTTAAAATAGGTAGCAGTCTGGATAGTAACGCTCAGAAGTCTCGGTAAAAGTGGCTTGATTTCGCACAGATTTCATCCTGAGAGCCACATGAGATTTCTAATCGTTTAAGTCCATCTCGAACCCACCCTAAGAGTGAAATTTTTTTATTTTGGAAATAGAATAAGTTTTCTCCAATCATAAAATTTGATCTGAAAAATATTTAAAACTACATTATTTTAACATTTTAACTTAAATTAAATAAACTTTTTATATATTCATTCATCCTCAAAAATAGAAACATATATAAATTTTATTAAATAAATATTAAATTTTAATATATAAATTAAAAAAATAAATTTAAATAATGAAAGTCATTCTAAAAATGATATTCAAAGAGCCCCCTAAATTGATGTCAAAACAAATAATCATACAAACATCATGGTATAAAATTTTCAAAATTAAAGACTGGGTTCATTGACATAGGAGTAGAAATACTAATATACTTTATAATTCATGTATTACGTTTGTTTCACATTTTTTTGTACTCATTTTTGGGCTTAGAGTTTTTTGCAAGGTTCCAAAAGTTTTGGTGAGCGCTCATAGACTTAACAAGCGACACATCTTTGATTCACACTTAAAGTACAATAGCTATGACTACAACAAAAAAGCTCATTATGAAAGAAGATGTGCAAGACTTGAATCAAGCTCTACATTTATATGCCACAATCAGGCTTTTTCTATGGTTACTTTGTTTTTAGTGTATTTTGTTAATTTTTACCATTGAATGAAAGTGATAAAAACTCATCCAATGGTGAAAAGTGAACAAAGTAAATTTTAGGGTAATTAATCCTGAAAATCACTGAACTTTCGAATATTTTCATTTCAGTCACTAAACTATTTTTTTTTTTTTCATTTTGATCACTGAACTTTCATTTTTTTTCATTTTGGTATTTTTCGGCCAAAAATGCTTAGGTGGCAGCCGGAATTAATTTTTTTTAACCTGAAAAGTTGCCATATCCAAAAAATCATTTTGAAAGTTAAATTATGTATGTGTGATAAATTTTCAATGTAAAACTTGTAAAATTCGGATGTCACATGTCAACTTCCGGCTGCCACCTAAGCATTTTTGGCCTGAAATACCAAAATGAAAAAAAAAAGTTCAGTGATCGAAATGAAAAAACAAATAGTTTAGTGACTGAAATGAAAAAAGTCGAAAGTTCAGTGATCTCCAGGATTAATAATTTTAATAAACCTAATTTTTAATAATTTAATTTAATTCCACCCAATTTTATCAATTACCAAATCTAATTATCAAATAACGAGGAGCATGATAGGAGTATTTTACTCCTATATTTAGGGTCGATTTTACTCGGTTTTCATTATGTGTAGTATTGTTTTTATACATTATTTGGCGTTTTTACGTTTAATAGTGTTTGTTAGTGTTTCAGTGGAAATTAGGTGAAATACGACTATTTGGGGCAAAATTATGGTGGATTGCGTGTACGAGTAAAAAGCGTAGCTTGCGGACGAAGGAATTAAAGTTCACGAACGAGATTGAGGAAAAAAAGGGGTTGTTCCGTTCGAAAAAGAGGTTTCACGAACGGAAAACATGCAGAGTGAGCATGAGTCCCGAACGAAAAAGCCTTGTCCCGTTCGGGACTCAAGAAGGAATCAGATCTCAAAGCTTTCGGTCTACAGTTTTTTCGAACGTGAATGGTTTGTTCCATTCGGGAAAGAAGAAAATTGGGCATGTCACGAACGGAACTCTGGCTTCCCGAACGGGAAAGAAGAGAATTTGGCGTGCAGCAGACTTTGAATTGGACTGAAATTCCTACTCCAATTACAATTACAATTCCTATTACAAATTGATTTGTAATACGAATTAGAAGACTCCGGAACTTCTCCTACTATATAAAGACCTTGTACTAGACTCAATTAAAGATGTAGAATAATTTAGAATACATTAGTTTTAATTATTTTCTCTTAGATTAGCGTTTTAGTTTTATGTTTCTCAGCAGTTTATAAGTAGTTTATAATTAGTTTCTGCAAGACGATTGTTGAAGATTTCAAGCTTAATCAAGACGATTCTCTCCGAAATTGACAACTCCGGTATTTATTGTTTAATTATGTTTTCTTCTTCATCATCCTTCTTGTTTTGTTTCAGTTTTATTATGAGTAACTAAAACCCTTGTTCAAGGGTTGATATGAACTTATAAATTTGTAATTACTTGGATTGGATGGATTAGTGTTAATTCGTGTCTTAATTATTAATCTTATTGCTTGGATTAAATTAGCTACTTAGTTCATGAGTTTGTGTTTAGTTAACTAATTGAGAGATTGTTAATTAAATAGACATAGATAATTAAGAACTTAGAGGAAAACGCCGTGAGAGCGGGTTGGAATTTAGGTAGTCATTGAGTTTGCTTCATAATTATAATTTGATTATTTAATTCAGTTTTAATATTGTGAGAGCAAGTTAATAATTGATTAGCTAATTAGGTTGTGATTTTATTTGAATCTTTGAGGCTTGAGAAGGCGGGATTCGGTGCTTTAGAATAGCTCGATTCGCGATAAAATCACTAAGAAATCCTATTCCATAATTTTACTTATTTATTTGGGATTATCAATCCTTGAGCTTTTTAATCTTATTGTTTTAAATTATATTTTATTATTTGTTTTCAGTTTATATTAGTTTAATTAAATTACAAAACCCTATTGATTTTTCTAGCTAGCCGATTAAAGAATATTTGAAATTAGTGATTAAGTCCATTGTCTCTGTGGGATCGATACTTGGTCTTCCAAGTTATATTACTTGAGCGATATCGTACACTTGCGATTATTTTCCAACAAGTTTTTGGCGCCGTTGCCGGGGACAATTGCGTACTTAATAAATTAAGAGTATTATATTCTTGATTGTGTTAGCCTTTATTTTTTGTTTTTTTTTATTATTTGAGTTTTTGTGTTTGTTGGATTTTACGTGGGGTGTTCTTGTTTTTGGGTGTGCAGGAAATTTGATATTTGTTGGTTAATCCTCATTTTTTTTGGTGTACCTATTCTGAAAAGAGTAATGGCATGGAATCAAAATTATATGCAGTACCAAAATTTTCAGTATAACTGTGAAATTTGTGGGGATTTTGGTCATATTCGAGCCGAGTGTCATGCGCTCTATCCAGATTGGAATGGACATGCCAACTACATGGGTGATCAATGGCAAGCTAGTGAAACTTATGGTTGGAACGATACTTGGGAGAACTCCAATGAAAACTTTAACTTTAATTCAAGTTATCACCCATATCAAAACGAATGGGATTTCAATTCCAACTTTGATAATGAACCACAACAATCACCGGATTTTCAGCAAAATTGGAATGTGGATGAAGGAAGCAAGATTGACGAATTCATTGAGGAGATGAGAACCGGTTTCCAAAATCAAGCCGCGGTCAACCACCGTCTTGAGACGCAAATTTCTCAGTTGGCTATTTTGATTCAAAATATAGCTCAAGATGGTCTACCATCTACAAAAGAATCAAATCTAAAAGAGCAAGTAAAAGTAATTGAGCTTCGAAGCGGAAAATCACTTGACAATCCATATGTTACGAAGGTGGTTCAAGTTGACGATGTACCGATCAATAGTGAGGATGAGATGGCTGAAATTCCATATGTCAATGCTTTAGTTGGACATCATCCAACAAAGGTACATGTAGAGGTCGAAAAAGAACAGTGTGCGGATGGCGAACTTGATACTCCGATTTTCCACCCAGTTACAACATCCATGAGCTTAAATAATGAAAGTGGAGAGCAATTTGGTATTACGGTACTCTACGAGGAATTTAATAAAACCTTTGATTTCAAAGATCCTTTCTTAGAAGGATTTGATTCCGAGTATGATGGAAATAATACTAAATATATGAATATGATTCATACTCCTCATGTTCCCTACTATAATGTACACGCATACTCTATATCATCCAAGTTTTATTCGAAGGAGCCAACAAGAAAAAAAAGGGAGAAGATGCTACCAAGACGGCTTCCTCATGTTAGGTTTTATTTTTAGCAACCTTACGCGAAGAGTCAAGCTTTAGACTCTAACTAAAGCGCACTTGGGAGGCAATCCCAAGAGGTATTATTTTTCTTTCATCTTACACTCGTGTTTTTCAATTTTTGTTATTTCATTACACTGAGGACATTGCATGAAATAGTGTGAGGATGGGGGAAAAACATATCGTTTGGTTAGGATTTTTATTTATTTTATTATTGTTTGTTTTCTTAAGTTTAGTTTGTGTTTTTTTATTATTATTGTTTTTCTTGTGTTTTTGTGCTTCAGTAGATTGTATTAGGGTGTTTTAGGATATTCTTAGTTTATTTCAAGGTCTTGTATCGCTTTAAATCTTTGTCTTTTAAATATGAAAGTGTTAGTTGATTTGGTGTGTATCTTAATTAATTTGTCAATCTTAGATTTCCCCGAATCAATGAATGTATGAACGCGATTTCTTAATTCGACAATTGATAAGCGATGCTTGCTTAATGACTTAATAATTCGTTGACATAATCCGATGAAATAAGGGTGAATTCAAAATTTAGACTTGTTCAAATCGTTGAAACAAAATTGAATAACTTGATGCGGATTCATGACATGTTGATTGTTTATTTTTATAGTCGTTTTTAACTTTTGGCATAAGTAGCATAATTTTTGTAGGAATTGAGTTTATGGCATAACACTACACACTTTTGAGAGTTTTGAGCTTAATTTCCTTGTTGTGAGTGTTGATTTCGTGTTTTATTCCTAGAACTTGCTCGGTGTCCGTTTAAAGTTACACGATTGAGTTTTCAACAATTAGATGATTATGGCAATTAGGTATAACCTTTCTTTTAGACCACTTAAATAGACTACCCCTTATCCCCTAGATTACACCAATTTGAGCCTTAAACCTTTTTATTGTTTTTACCATATTTTACCATTTACCGTTTTATGTTTTACCTCTATTGTTTACCTTATCGACTTAATATATTATTTGTTATGACTATGATAAATATAGGTGATTAATAACTCGAGATTAGTGAAAAGAGAAAGTGAACTACATTGTGCTTAAAAGATAAAGTTACGCCTTATAAAAGATTGAAAGAAAATAAAAAGAGATAGAAATTTGCAAGCAAAAGCTTCAAAAAGAAGAAAAAAATTCTGAGATTGCAAAAAAGCAATGAGTAAAGCGTAATTCAAAAAGAAAAGAAAGTTATAAGTTCATATAAAACGCGAAAGTGGAGTTAGATCAACCTAAAAGTTAATAGTAGTAATAAATAGTCTATTAAGTTGATATGTAGCCTTTGATTTATCCTTTTTACCTACCCTTTACCATAGCCACGTTACAACCCCATTAAAGACCATATGATTTTTGTTGATTACCGAATCAAGTAGCGGAGTCCGGGACTATGAGCAAGCTTATGGTGAGTATTCATGTTTTCAATTGTGAGCTTTCTTTGTTATACACCCTACTTGTTGAAATATTGATGCCATTAGCTTAGTTTTTACTAAATTGTGCTATGATTTGCCTAAGTGAAAAATTGATTATTTTCCATGTCCCGCAAGTGATAGTGAAACTTGAAGTGTGATTCAATTTGACCTTGTACTAATGAGTTAGTAACCGTTGTTATATTGAATTATGTCATAGAATTATTATTGTTATTCGATTGCATCATTATTTAGTTGTCGGTTTTAGAAGGTTGTTTTTCATATTATTCATAGGGTCGGGGATTTCTTTGATTGATTTATTGTTAAGTTATATGCTAAGGATTTCTAACATATTTTGTAGAGTAAGATTTATTTCTTGCTTGAGGACAAGCAAAGGTTAAGTGTGAGGAGGTTTGATAGGAGTATTTTACTCCTATATTTAGGGTCGATTTTACTCGGTTTTCATTATGTGTAGTATTGTTTTTATACATTATTTGGCGTTTTTACGTTTAATAGTGTTTGTTAGTGTTTCAGTGGAAATTAGGTGAAATACGACTATTTGGGGCAAAATTATGGTGGATTGCGTGTACGAGTAAAAAGCGTAGCTTGCGGACGAAGGAATTAAAGTTCACGAACGAGATTGAGGAAAAAAAGGGGTTGTTCCGTTCGAAAAAGAGGTTTCACGAACGGAAAACATGCAGAGTGAGCATGAGTCCCGAACGAAAAAGCCTTGTCCCGTTCGGGACTCAAGAAGGAATCAGATCTCAAAGCTTTCGGTCTACAGTTTTTTCGAACGTGAATGGTTTGTTCCATTCGGGAAAGAAGAAAATTGGGCATGTCACGAACGGAACTCTGGCTTCCCGAACGGGAAAGAAGAGAATTTGGCGTGCAGCAGACTTTGAATTGGACTGAAATTCCTACTCCAATTACAATTACAATTCCTATTACAAATTGATTTGTAATACGAATTAGAAGACTCCGGAACTTCTCCTACTATATAAAGACCTTGTACTAGACTCAATTAAAGATGTAGAATAATTTAGAATACATTAGTTTTAATTATTTTCTCTTAGATTAGCGTTTTAGTTTTATGTTTCTCAGCAGTTTATAAGTAGTTTATAATTAGTTTCTGCAAGACGATTGTTGAAGATTTCAAGCTTAATCAAGACGATTCTCTCCGAAATTGACAACTCCGGTATTTATTGTTTAATTATGTTTTCTTCTTCATCATCCTTCTTGTTTTGTTTCAGTTTTATTATGAGTAACTAAAACCCTTGTTCAAGGGTTGATATGAACTTATAAATTTGTAATTACTTGGATTGGATGGATTAATGTTAATTCGTGTCTTAATTATTAATCTTATTGCTTGGATTAAATTAGCTACTTAGTTCATGAGTTTGTGTTTAGTTAACTAATTGAGAGATTGTTAATTAAATAGACATAGATAATTAAGAACTTAGAGGAAAACGCCGTGAGAGCGGGTTGGAATTTAGGTAGTCATTGAGTTTGCTTCATAATTATAATTTGATTATTTAATTCAGTTTTAATATTGTGAGAGCAAGTTAATAATTGATTAGCTAATTAGGTTGTGATTTTATTTGAATCTTTGAGGCTTGAGAAGGCGGGATTCGGTGCTTTAGAATAGCTCGATTCGCGATAAAATCACTAAGAAATCCTATTCCATAATTTTACTTATTTATTTGGGATTATCAATCCTTGAGCTTTTTAATCTTATTGTTTTAAATTATATTTTATTATTTGTTTTCAGTTTATATTAGTTTAATTAAATTACAAAACCCTATTGATTTTTCTAGCTAGCCGATTAAAGAATATTTGAAATTAGTGATTAAGTCCATTGTCTCTGTGGGATCGATACTTGGTCTTCCAAGTTATATTACTTGAGCGATATCGTACACTTGCGATTATTTTCCAACAGAGCACTAATATAAACGCTACTAAAATTCTAATAATTATAATTTTTAATTTAATTAAAACAACAATAATCAAAATCTAATTTTATAAAATCTGTAGGCGGCAGCGGTGGAAGGTGGCAGCAGACATAGGTGAGTAGCGAACTAAGGCGGACCTAACAAAACTGTTGTTTTACAAAAATAAAAAATGAAAAGATTATATAAACAATAAATTAAAAATAACCAAAAACTTACCTGAAATCGCCGGTGAAGAGCGGAGGAGTCGGTGAGAAGCGCCAATAGCGGCAGAAAAATGAGAAGAATTGTTTGAGGAAGCCGCCGGGGAGAGGAGGAAGAAAGGCTCCGAAGAGGAGAGTTTAGGAATGGAATACATCTAGCAAATTTAATCCATTTTTAGCAACGGAATATACAATTTGTCGCGTTCATTCTAATTTTTGGAGGGAATACTCCCGCCAAGCACATCTATTCCTCCAACTCCGTTGAGGAGCAGGGCCCCTCGTTTTGGAAAAGGGCTGCTCTCGACGAGGAGTGTGCTCCTCCTCCGACGAGGACCATTTTGAAAGAGCTGCTCCTCGCCGACGAGGAGCTCTCCTCGTTTTGCACCGTCGGCACCGAAAAAAATTTGATCGGAAAAGAAGGTGAAAGGAATAAAAAAAAGTCCCTTCTTTATATTTTAAAAAATAAATTTATTTTGAAGTTTTATCATTCAAAAGAGCGAGTGAAAGTGTGTTTCACTCTTTTATTTGACTTCTGAGGCGAGTTTCCATTCACCCCTGTCTACATTGAAAGTGAGCAATATTTCAGGCAAATCGAGCCCAGGTTTCTTCTTTATTCTTTTTCCTTTTTTCTGTTTTCTTTACTATCCCTTAGTGATTATTCAATCTAAGATCTCACTCGGTATTAGAAGAGAGATGGATTTTCTCCATGGTGAAAGGGCATGAGTAAATGATATAACCTTTCTATCTTGGGAGCGACTGGAAGAGGGGAGGCTGAGATAGCCCCTGGCAACTGAATAGACCTTTCTGAGCAATCCAGTGCCAGGGTAATCCAGCTGCCAATGCTAGGGTAATCCAGCTGCCAGTGATGATGAAAATACAGAAGTACCTTCCTCCTTTCATCAACGGTAATCCCATCTCTTCTTAAGGATCTCTGCATTATAAGGAGGCGACCTGCACAAAAACAGATCTTTCTGAGCAACTTGAACTCTAAAGTGTCAAGGACATCAGTAGCTTCAGCTAACGAAAAAGTCGAACGGACACTGAAGCTACATCCGCAATAGAGCCAGTAGACAGGAAAGGCTCTTTTCAGACCTTTCGAAGGATTTTTATTATGATTAAAAATATCATATATAATGGCTTGGCTCTCTCTACTACTAAAAATACTACTCGAACTACCAAAGACACAACCAGACTTGCGTAGGAGCATTCTACAGGTCGGGGCTAATCCGTCGCCAAGTTACAGGCCCTCTTTATTACCGCCTGCAAGTTTTGTTGTTGGATTTGGCTAACTCATAAAAATAACATCTCAAGCCACTCACCATTTGCTTTCTAGTTCGACCCGATATTGAGTTGAAATGATCCGCAGCTTACTCTGCTCCAAATACGCCGTGAACTTCTATGCTGATCTAGTCGAGAGCTTTCCCAGTCATCTCGGTTCGTTCGGTACTAAATATCTATTTAGTAGCATTTAGCGCAGCTTGCACTTAAAAATATATATACTATTTTGAGTGGAATTAATAAAGAATGTGTATAATTGAGACAGCAGGTGCCTCTTGAAGAAAGATCCCAAGCAACTTTATTTTAGAAATAAGGTAAATATAAATCTTCCTTCTATCCAAGGGATACCTTGATCGTGGGTAAGAGAGAGGCCTTTCTGGCAGGGAACTAAGTAACCTAAGCCGAGGACAGAGATGGTGACGAAGCCAAATCCCCGCAGCTCTAAAGGACTTTCCTATACGTAGGCAATTTCCGAGGCTATTTCATAGACTGTATCTGAGGTTCTTTCTGAAGCAATTTCTAAGGGTGACTTTCTACTCAAAGTGCCATTGCCTATTTCCTGAATGCCTTATAAACTGGTACTACGGAAATCTCTTTTTAATTGATTAACTGATGATTAAAAGGCAAAATAAGGAAAATCAACCCTACTGCTGAGAATAGACTAAAAAGTAGACTCAAAGCTTCCCCTTGTATCACATATGTTACCACCAATCTCGCCATCTCTTAGAATCTTAGAAAAGCGAGTCAACTCCGCAACTCACAGTTGATTTCCTGATTGGTTCGATATACCAATATGGCCTGAACTTATGAGCTAGGAGGTTCTTCATCTTAGCGTTCTATAAATGTAGCATCCTTTTCAACCGTAGTGAGATAACCCCATTTCTACCATTTGAAAAAAGACCTTCGCTCGAGCAATTGCATTCCTAAAGCGCTATGTTCTTTTTGAACCTAGTTGAACCTATGACCATTATCCATCCAATTACTTATCATCATGTTGTCTATCCGTCTAACACCTTGACTTCATTGCCTTGCTCGCCCTACTAGTTCCTTTTGCTTTATATATGCCCTTAAAAAGCAAATTATGGAATAGCGCTAGCTAACAAGTAATTGAGTGACTAGAAACTCGAAAATCAGCATTTTACCAATACGTACCCTATTATAAATCAGCATTTTCTTCATTCCACTCCACCAATACGTACCCTTGAGGTCATGGTACATCTTGGTAGATCCTGGATGAACACTGTAAGCTGATCTATGCGCCTCCTCCAGAATCTGGTCTCTCAAACCATCCAAATCCGGAACGCACAGTCTAGGACCAAACCTGAGAACTCCGTCAACAAAAACAAACTCGAAATTCCCATCCAGATGGATCTCATCCATAATCCGTTTCAATTATGGATCCTTAGCTTGTAAAGCTTTAATCCTATCAATCCAAACCGGTTGCACTTGTAGTTGTGCCAACAGACTACCATTCTGAGAAACCTGAAAACCGTAGCCCGAAGCTATCAAAACATGCCATTCTCTAACCATGGGTCTACGTCCAACCTCAGAAATATGGGCCAGACTGACCGAAGACTTGCGACTCAAAGCATCGGCTACCACATTAGCCTTTTAGGATGGTACTGAATAGTACAGTCGTAGTCTTTCAGAAACTCTAGCCACCTCCTCTGTCTCAAATTTCACTCTCGCTGATCAAAGATGTACTTCAGACTCTTGTGATCAGTGAAGATCTCTCAAGTCGCACCGTACAAGTAGTGCCTCCAGATCTTCAGAGCAAAAACTACAGCAGCTAACTCCAGGTCATGAGTAGGGTAATTCACCTCATGCTTCTTCAGCTGACGAGAACATAGGCTATCACCTGTCCATGTTGCATCAACACGCAATCCAAGCCAATCTGAGAAGCATCGCAGTACACAGTAAAACCCTCAATGCCAGAAGGTAACGCCAAAACAGGAGCTGTAGTCAGAATCTCCTTGAGCTTCTCGAAACTTGCCTCGCACTTGTCGGTCCACTCAAATTTAACACCCTTCTGGGTCAGCTTAGTCAAAGGTGCAGATATCCGAGAGAAATCCTGCACGAACCGACGGTAGTAGCCAGCTAATCCAAGAAAACTCCTGATCTCGGTAACTGACCTCGGCCTCTGCCAATCCATAACCGCCTCAATCTTCTTTGGATCAACCTTGATCCCATCCTTCGACACCACGTGTCCTAAGAAGGTAACCTGTTCCAGCCAAAACTCGCACTTTGAGAACTTAGCATACAACTGATGCTCTCGCAAGGTCTGTAGTATAGTCCTCAAGTGATAAGCATGATCCTCCTCACTCCGAGAATAAATCAGGATGTCATCAATGAAGACGATAACAAACTGATCTAAAAACGGCTTGAAGACCCAATTCATCATGTCCATAAACGCTGTTGGTGCGTTAGTCAACCCAAACGACATGACTAGAAACTCGAAATGCCCATAACGCGTTCTGAAAGCAGTCTTAGGCACATCGACGTCCCGAATCTGAAGTTGATGATACCCGGATCTCAAGTCAATCTTGGAAAAGCACTTCGCACCCTGCAACTGATCAAACAAGTCGTCGATGCGAGGAAGAGGATATATGTTCTTGATGGTAGCCTTATTCAACTGCCTGTAGTCGATACAAAGCCGAAAGGAACCATCCTTCTTCTTAACAAACAGAACTGGAGCACCCCACGGAGAAGTATTCGGTCTGATGAAGCCACTGTCCAACAGTTCTTGCAACTGCTCCTTTAACTCCTTCAGCTCAGCAGGAGCCATCCGATACGGCGGTATCGAAATAGGACCAGTTCTAGGAACAACGTCAATGCAGAACTCGATATCCCGATCAGGTGGTAATCCAGGCAACTCATCTGGAAAAACGTCAGTGAACTCATTCACTATAGGGACAGTGTTCATACTGCCCATCTCAGCATCCATGTCTCGAACCACAGCTAAGAAAGCTTGACAACCCTTACTCATCATCCGCTTTGCCTTGATCGCAGAAATCAGATTCTTCGGTGTCTCCACCTTTTCCCCTTGAAAAGAAAAGGGTAGATCACCTGGAATACGAAACTCAACCGACTTCACTCGATAGTCGATCGAAGCATAATGGCGTGCCAGCCAATCCATCCCCAAAATTACGCCAAACAAAAGAACATCCAAAACAACCAAATCAGCACGCAAGTCTCTTCCATGGATAACCACGGGACACGATGGATACACAACGTCCACCACCACACAATCAGACAAAGGAGTAGAAACAGATAAAGGTTCACTCAAACTCGTTGGTGTTACACCCAACTTAGCAGCAAAACACGTAGACACAAAAGAATGGGTCGCACCCGCATCAAATAAAACTAAAGCATCTACAAAGGCAATCTGAATAGTACCTTGCACCACTGCGTTAGATGCGTGAGCATCCTGAGGAGTCAACGCGAAAACTCTGGCCTGACCCTGACTCTGCTGCTGAGAGCTCTGTCCGGTACCATAACTACTAGAACCTCTACCGCCGTTGCCACGGCCTCTAAAACCACGCCCTCCAGAACCTCGGCCCCGCTGGCCACCAAAAGAGGCAGCAGGTTGAGAAAACCCTGCTGGTGCAGAGAATACTGGTCTCTGACTCTGATAGGATGGCTGAGCAACGCTAGCTGCCGACATCTGCTGCCCAGATGCCTGACACTCTCTCGCAAAGTGTCCCGGCTGGCCATAAGTAAAACAACCCCCTGGTGCTAAACGAGACTCGCCTAGATGTCGACGTCTGCAGTTCTGGCAGAAAGGAAAACTAGTACCTCCACCGTTACCGCGCCCAAAATTGCGGCTGCTACCCCTCTTCTTGTTCTTGTACTGAGAAGGTGCCGATTGGTAGCTACCACCACCACTCTGCTGTCCAAGGCTAGAAGACTTCTTGGTTTGAGAAGGACCAGAAATATCCCCAAACTGCAATAACGATTTATCCATACGCCGAGCACTGTCTACTACGTCTGTAAAATCTCTGCGTGTCTCAGTCAGCAAACTCACAAAATCGCACCCTAAGCCTTTTACGTATCTGTTGTTCACCCTTTGCTGATCTGTCTGCAAGTCAAGAGCGAACCGATCCAACCTCACGAACTCTGTCGTGTACTCGGATACTGACCTATCATCCCTAGTAAGTGAAAGCAACCTGTCTCTGTGACCCTCTGTCACTGAAAACGGCAAGAAGAAAACTCTGAATCTCGCCACAAACTGAGCCCAGGAGATGGTAGCCATGTCAGCATGAACAGAGCCACGAAACCAGTCCCCAGCTGAACCCTTCATTGACATCTCGACTAGAACGACGGTCTAACGCTCAGTAGCCTGTAGTCGCCGAGCATTCTGCTCAACCTCCTCGAGAAAATCTAGCGCGTCTCCAGAACCGTCAAACTCAGTTGGCTTCAGCCTCATGTAAGCCAATACCAGCTCCCTGTCAGTGGTTCCAACACCACCAACTACTGCACCACCAGCCTGTGGTTGCTGTTGCTGAGCAATCTGACCCAAAACCGCATACTGATCCTGCAAAGCGACCTATCCCGCTTGCAGCTGAACCTAGTTGAGTTGTAACGCAGCGACTCCAGCCAAAAACGTGTTGAAGTCAAAATCGTCCAACTCAGGTTGTGTCGCACCTGGTGCTTGAGCACCCCCTGCAGCACCGCGTCCTACGCCTATGCCTCTACCTCTGCCAGCTTGGCCTCGGCCACCACGACCTCGACCAGCTCGACCCCGACCAGCTGGGCCTCTGCCTGCTAGTCCTCTACCAGCTCGAACCTCCGGTTCATTTTGGTCAACCTCCATAGAGATCGCGTCATCAGCCTCAGCATTTTGCTGAGCCGCAGCACAAGTACGAGTATTCATTCCTAAGAATGAAACAAAATTTCTCAATATAAACAAAATTTAACCAAATAAACACAACATGGCGAATCAGCCAACAAGTAATTACCCAAGTGAAAACAACCATATAATAAGCAATAAGCAATTAAATTCACACGACTGACTCACGACATTCCTATAGGAGTAGGCAGAAAGTTTTGAAAACAAAAGATGACGTTTCAAAGACAAGACTCGAATCCTAATTCCGCAGTAGTTCCTAGGACAATTTAGTCACTTAACATGCCAAACAAATAAACACTTAACATTTAAAAGGCCTTGGTTTGAAACCAAAGCTCTGATACCAAGTTTGTCACGACCCATTTTCATGAATCGTGACCGGCGCTAGGGTATGGGTATGGTTGTACCAAAACCCGTAGCTAGCCTTGCGGATAACCAACTTAACACGTTTAAAACAATGTACCTGCATAAAACCACATGCTCGGGGGCAATCGAGACTTCAGCCTAATCTAGCAGTACAGATAAACAGCATATATTTAAAGTACGCTTATCTCAATAACCTCCAATTCGGATAGCAAACGAGTGATTGGTTTTTTGATTAACAACTACGAAATTTAAACTTAAGCAATCAACTATTCAACTATAAAAGCAAACAACAATCAACAACTAAATGATAAAAGGATTAAAGACAATAAGATTAAAGTGTTTGAGGGTTGATACTAGCTAATTAACATTGCAACAAACGGAAATGAACATCATGGCATTCAACAAGAATCGAGTTGTTTCTAAAGCATCGTTCCCGCTCTCTCGAGCCTCAAAGAACAACAAAACCACCTATCGAGCAACCAATTAAAGCTTAACTCACTCTCGTGATACTAAACCTAATCAATTAAACAATAAGCAATGATTAATCCAACTCAACGGCTACCTAATCCCTAACCCGCTCTCACGGTGTTATGACTTAGACTTCTAATCACATATGTCTATCTATTTAACCATCTCTCAATGCATTAAACAAACACTAATCATGCTTTAGGAGATCAATCTAAAACAAGCATTAAGAACAATGATTAAAACATGTTATTCAAGCCATACATACAAATCCATTGAAAGCAACATTTAAGAGTTCATATCAACCCCCAAACATGGGGGTTTAGCCAAACATGCTAAACATCACTAATAACTACTAAGCAAATGGAAATCATATTGAATAAATACTTACTTGGAAGAATTGAATCAACAATAAAGACTTATATTAATAGATAACTCTTGTTCAACACAAATCATAAAGCTCCAACACCACAACAATGGTGGAAAAGATGGAGGCACAAAACCCTAAACTATTCTACTTCTAACTAAAAGAGACAACTACAAAGAGAACTAAAATGATGTAAAATGTTGTCTATAAATTCTCTACTTAACTTGGAGATAATGTTGTTTTTATAGTACCCACAAAAGAGGAAAGGAAAACATCCATTACAAATGTGTTGGGCCCAAAAAAGCAATTAGAATCAAGCCTTGTTGCATTTTAAAATCAGAAATCCCCCTTCCAGCAAGCCCATGCTCGAATCGAGCTTCCTTGGTTAAATGAGGAGCTCGATTCGAGCTGCCTTTTTCTGCTCTGGATCGCGATCTTCAAACCTTTGTAACTCGGTGTAGAAATGTCCGATTGAGTCGATTCTTGAACCGTTAGAAAGCTTAGGACGTCTACTTCAACTTTCATGAAGAACACAAATTCATTTTAAGCTTCTAGCTGGTTACAATTTTCCAATTAGTGCAGCGGGGTCGGCTTTTCAGACTTGTAAATGAGCTTTCGCATCTCTTTTGTCGACTTTTCCAACTTTTGCACCCAAATACTTCCGCAATGCTCCTAAGTACCTGAAATACTAAAACACGTAATAAGGCATATACTAAAACACGTAATAAGGCATTCGGAATACCATAAAACCGTGATAAAACATAATAAAAGCATGCGGAAACGACACTCTAAATAGGAGTAAAATACTCCTATCACACCCCAACCTAATTCATGACGAGCCCACCAACTTCCTGGTGAGATGCCTACGGTTAAAAACCACCAACATGTCAAGATCAAAATTCGAATTGGTTCCTGGTCCTGGTCAGACACCACTGTATTCGCGCCGGTGGTCCAACAAAGAGTCAAAGTAGTGCTCTCTTTCTTTCCATTACGAACGACACGCTTCACCTTCTCCCTCCCCGTGTCCACTGCGCTCCTGTCCAGAGTGAAGAGAATGCGAAAAAGCGCTGCCGAAGCAGCATGAGTGGGTTTCTATTGCTACGCAACAATTGAGCATATATCATTTTGCGCCCACATGTTTGAATTTTAGGCTAAAAAGCTCGCTTGTTATACGGGATCTGACGCATCCAGCATGTTTGAATTTTTCCATTCTTTTCAGCGACATCCTTCTGCATTGGCGGTGAGTATAGTGCCACAATTCCATTCATCATTTTTGATATACATAAGCTAAAACCCATTGCACTGACGACGTCTCCGGCATAAATGCAAGGAGGATGTATAACTGATATAGGATCTTGTGGAACAGAATTTCATTCTGCAAGCGGTTTTGTATGAACAAAGAAATTTCGAACAAAAGGATCAGAACTCATTGATAAGAAAATAGAGAAAAACAAAACAATGCCAAGAGCTCCGTTAATCCGCTTTTCATCGATAGACGAAGTTCTCTTTTTATCATCTCGTGCCAGATGCAACAAAGGACTCATCCTTTTTCCTTCTCGCGAACCACGGGAGCGCCTAGCGGCTAGAGGAGCAAAGCTCATTTTCCTTTCAGGATAAAGCGGCGCATAAAAAACGGCTGGCCCGTCAAAAGTCCGACATGAACGAAGTTCAAAATCAACAAGGATTCATAGAATGAAGGGAGTGTACAACTGAGGCGCAGCCTCACTTTTTTTGTTTGTAACTAGAGAGATAGAATGGAGTTCTTCACGATGTTGGAGACAAAGGAATAAAAAAGAGTTTCTTTATGGCCTCCTCGTTTTGAGACATTATGGCTTTGGGGTCGACCCCGGTAACAAAGAAGGAATATATAAAAACTTAGGATCCGACACTATGATAAAATACTACCCTCATGATTAGAGTCCCTGAGATTTGATAAAAGAAAGGTGCATTTGAGGTTAATATGTTGTAATTGGATAAGTTATGGTTTGAGAAAAATATTTTTATAAATGGTTCAATTTAGGTTGCAAAAATTTTAAAATTCAGGTTGGTTTGATGTTATAAAAAATCTAGGTTTTTGGTTGGGTTTGATTTCGAAAAAAAAAAATATTATGTAAAGTTTGAAAGTAACTAAACTGAAATATTTGAATCAAAAACTGACTAAACCGATCAGTTCGATTTGATTTTGAATTATTAAATCTCTAGTTAAATTCAGTTATGTAAAATTGAAAACATTTAGTTTGATTTGATTAATAAAAAATGGTTTAGCACGATTTGATTTGGTATTATAAAAAGTTTGGTTTTTTTGTTTTGGTTTGATTTGGAACATTCAAATATCTAGTTAAGTTCTGGTCTGATGTGAACAAACTGACCTGTTCGATCAGTTTTTTGGTCCATTATAATTTGCAGCTTTTGCCAGAACTTCCAATATATTCAGCTAGGTTTTTTTTGAACGTAGTATTGATCAGCTAGGTTAAAAAAGATACATAACTGTTTTAATGCGGGAATTGTCAAGTCAATAGTTTTTTTTTTGTGATAGTTATATATCAGAGTACATCTCATAAAAGGATTAGTTGTAAATTAAATCATGAATTATAGAGTAATTTACAATTGCAAAAATTTGGTAATATCAGATGGCAATTTTTACTTTTTGGCAAACAAAAACACCGTTCATTTTCCGATACAAATATGCTGAGTTGGAAGCAGGTATTGCCACATAGGCTGACACGTTAGAAAATGACGATGTTTTGATTTGCCAAAAAGTAAAAGGGCCTAATTGCTTAAAAACCACTCACCTTGTAACTTTTTTTAATTTATACTATGACCTTGGAAAATTTTCAATTATACCATATTTCCGATTTTTATGTTTCATCTGTACCCCAAAATTAAATTTTTTGACAATTTAATTAATGTAAGGATGAAAATATTAACAACAATTAAATAGAAGGATTATATCATACTTTTTTTTATTTGAAAAAAATACAAATGAAGGACTAATTTAAACTCATGTTTAAAGAAAAATAGGTCAATTCAATTCATTAGGGTAGAGATGAAACATAAAAATTGAAAATAGGGTACAATTGAAAAATTTTCTAGTTCATGGTATAAATAAAAAAACAATTACAAGGTAAGTGGTTTTTAAGTAATTAGGCCAAAGTAAAAGTTGATGTCACTAAAATTCGTGATTTAATTTGCAACATGTCAAATGACATGGTAAATATTGAAATCTATTGTGTCAGTATACATGGAAATTCATGTTTCAAAAAAATATCGGTGTATTGATTTGCCAAAATTGCAAAATTCGTTGATGACACTGTCAAATTAAAAAAAAAATTGTTGTAATTGTAAATTAATTTAAAGTTGGTGAATTTATTTGCAATTAATTAACCCTTCAGAAAGCAAGAGGAGAAGCATTTGATTTTGAATTATCAATTAGACACTTCGATTCTGCTGTAGTTTCAACACATTTATAAATAAATTTATTTTGGTCTTTTATTTGGTTTAATTTTCCCTTAAAACATATCATTTATATTATTATATAAATAAATTAAATATAAATAAATCAGTTTTACTTCGATTCTAAGGTATTTAACATTACAAAATATAGAAAGAAAATCTCTATTTTATTATAGAATCTAACATATCTCAACATTTTACTTTTTTTATACAAAATACAAAGTAAAAAAGAACTATTTTTGGGGTGAGTAGATACACTAAGATCTCACAGTAAAAAAAAGAATTGCATATAATTGGTAATATAGAGTGTATAAAAGCTAACAAAACATTGCTAAGTGATTGTATCTAAAAACACATAAATATCATATCAAAAATAAAAATGGAGAAAAGAAGTGTATTACCAAGTTTTGTGATGATTTTGGTGCTAATTTTACCTCTACTAACTGTTCCATGCAGTGTTGATAATGATTGCTTTTCGAATTGCTTTATGCCCTGCACAAAATATGTCGATCCCGTACAGTGCACCTTAATGTGCACACGTGTGTGCTGCAAATCAAATATGCCTTCGAATAACATCAACAATGTAGAATCTATGGCGCCTACTGGATGATAAATTTATGGTTTGTTGTCTATGCTACATTTTTCTGAATAAAATTAATATATTTGTATGGGATAAATAAATAATTTGCAACTTTTGATCTATAATTGTTTTTTATCTTTTGATCAATCCTACAACAATCCCTCTCTATGCAACCAAATTTTATGTTATCTTGAAATTAAATG
Source organism: Mercurialis annua (assembly GCF_937616625.2). Classification (NCBI taxonomy): domain Eukaryota; kingdom Viridiplantae; phylum Streptophyta; class Magnoliopsida; order Malpighiales; family Euphorbiaceae; genus Mercurialis; species Mercurialis annua. The sequence goes on along the minus strand of NC_065574.1, from coordinate 45,942,555 downwards.
GCTGAATTTTATGAGTTAGTGTGATAAATTAGAGAAGGAGAAAGATTATGGAATAGACTAATAATAATGTTATTAATAATTTTGTAATTACAATTATATATATAGATAAGAGTTTTCGCGATAGAATAGACTTTTAGTTTAAGATGTCTTCTAAATAGAATATGATAAACACATATATTCCAATACTCCCTTTCAAGTTGGAGCGTGATGATGATCGATCATGCTCAAATTGGACAATAACATAGCAAACTGAACAAAACTCTTGTAAAAATAAATAAATATATAATATTGGCAGTTTAAGGACTTGTGTTGGTCCCAATCAATTATATTCAATTTTACGATTTGATGGTCTCTTTTGATATTGTCAATTAAAGGACTTGCGTCGATCCCATCAATAATGTTCAGTTTTAAGACTTGACTTAAGGATTTCCGTCGGTGCCATCAATAATATTCAGTTTTAGGACTTGATGGTCTCCTTCAACATTGGTAGTTTAAGGATTTGTATTGGTCCCAATCAATAATATTCAGTTTAAGACTTGATGGTCTCCTTCAATAATTTTCATAAAAATCTGAAGTGTGGTATGGCGGCGGCGGCAATAACATCCTTCTTTTTCATGTGATAAATTATAGAAGTATGGTACAGCGGCGGCGAGTATGGCATTGGCGGCAACAAGTATGGTGGCAGGAATAACAATATACTAGTAATATATGATAAAGTTATTTATTTAGGTATGAACGAAAATTTAAAGGGGATGGGTGGTGATTTTGGCCATAAAATGGCCAAAATCATCTCCCTATAAGTGTTAGTTTAAGGTTTATGTTTAGATGAAGGATTTATTTTCCTCTGTTACCATTTGATAAATGAGAGAAGAAGAAAGATTATGGAATAGACTAATAATGATGTTATTAATACTTTGGTGATTACAATTATATATTTAGATAAGAGTTTCCACGATTGAATAGACTTCTAGTTTAAGTTGTCTCTAAATAGAATAGGATTAACAATAGTTAGATTGCGAACACCTAATCGATATTCTATATTTTCTAGTTCACGAACTCTTATTTGAACTCGTTCACAAACTTGTTCAAGCACTCTTATCCGAACTCGTTCACGAACTACTAATTGTTCTGTTTGTGTACATAAAGGATCCAAACAACAGTATATTCATATTCGACTCCTTTAAATTAAAAAACATATAATCAAACTTAAACTCGGTTCGTTTAGAATATAAACAAACAAGAACCGAGATCTTATCGAGTCGAACACTGAGTAGTTTGGTTAGTTTACACCCCTTTATTCCAGGTGGATCAGCTACTTAATATAAGCCTATGTTGACGTTACAAATCATATATTTAAACAAAAAAATTATAACAAAATGTAGAATTCAAAATTTAAACTCTTAACTCTCAATTTTAAAAAGCAAATTACTTTTTTTATTGAATTAAAGCCTAATGTCTTAAAAAAACCCTAACCTTTCATCCCCTTTTCAATCCTACTCTGACGTTGCAAATAAGTCGATTTTACCCTATTTTGTATTTTTTATTTCAATTGTACCCTAAAACATAAAATTGACCTTTTTTTATTTGGCAAAAAATCTCTAAATTGATCTTTTTTGTATTAGATTAACTTTTTATTTTAAATTGACCATTTTTGAGGAATTGTTTTTGAACTTTTGTCAAATAAATAAGTGCTAATTTCCCTAAATACATGTTTCGCCAAAATAATTACAACTTTACATTGCAATTGAGTTTTATTTTTTGACTTTTTGCCCTAACTTTATTTACCTATTATTTTTTTTTTATTTACCAAAATACCTTTTTCGGTTTTTTAATTTCTTTTTTCGATTTTTTTGGTTCGGTCAACCAAACCGACCGAACCGACCGACAGTTTTTTTATATAGTGTAAGATTAGTGTATATATAGTGTTAATTTTTATTTTTTATAGATTTCTTTCCTGAATTTTTTTATTCTATTTTTTATAGTGTAACAGTAGTGTATATGTAGTGTTTTTATGGTGTTTATATAGTGTAAAATTAGTGTATATATAGTGTATAAGTAGTGTATAAGTGGTGTATAAGTAGTGTATAAGTAGTGTATTTATAGCATTTTGTAGCGTTTTTTGTGCTTTAACCATGAAACACTGCAAATACACCATAAACACTGCAAATACACTATAAACACTGTAAATACATCATAAACACTGTAAATGCACCATAAATATACTAAAAAACTGCAGAAATACACCATTAATACACAAAAATACACTAAAACGTAAAGATATTATAAAATTATTACAAATGCACCATAAATCAATATTTTCTTTACAAAATCAGTAGCAATAAACAAATCTATGAATAAGAGAAGACAAAATAAATAATTATATGAACAATAGAACAATTTTATAAACAAAAAATTATAGATCTACAATAATTTATTTACAAAATATTTAAATCATTAAAAAAACCTAAAAAAATTACACAAATCTAAAAACGAGTCGAGAAATCCATAGCGCGAACGGAAAAGACGAACGGACTAGCGCGAACGGAAAAGACGAACGGACTAGCGCGAACGGTAAAGACGAACGGAAAAACGACCGGAAACGACGAGAAATCCATCGGAAGTAGACGAACGGAAGTGCGACCGGAAAGACGAACGGAAAAATAATCGGAGGAGATAAACTGAAAATCAAATGAAAAAGAAGAAGAAAAGAAGAAGAAAAGAAAAGAGAAGAAGAGAGAGAAGAGAGAGAAAAAAAAAGCGGCTATGTAAAAATTTAACCTAAAATGAGATTAGGCTTCTTTATATAGTGGGTATTTTTGGTAAATAAGTTAGCTTATTAGGTAATGTAAGAGGAAAAGATGGATCAAAATGATGTAAATACTTTACCCAAAACAGGTATTTGGAAAATAATCCCAATAAATAAAGGTCAATTTTATGCTTCAGGGTACAATTGAAATGACAAATGCAAAATGAGATAAAATTGATAAATTTTCAACGTCAGGGTAGGATTGAAAAAGGAATGAAAGGTCGGAGTTTTTTAACGCATTAAGCCTTGAATTAACTAAGCTATTGAATTCATTGAATTGATCATGGGAGATGGTACAGTGTTGCTATCTACTTAAACACTTTATTGGATTTATATATTTTACTATAAAAAGCAAAATAAAATTTAGCTTATGTAAGTAATGTTTACACTGACCCGAAAAATAGGCCAAAAACTGAGATGTATGGACCAATAAAATATGAAAGAAATGAGATAGGTCAACAATAGAGGTTCCAAATGGGTAGATATGGGTGGTATGAGTGAAGTTTAAACGGGTACGATTTTTTTTTTTTGATGAATCACTAAAAGCAAAATCCATAAGAAAACAAACACTAATTATCCAATACTATCAACTACGACATTTCCCCTTCCTTTCTTATCAAGTTCAGCTAAAATTGCCAACTCCACAGGATGCTCTTCTATCCAAAACTGACCGTCCTCATTTGTAGCCATAGCAGCTAGCTCATGGGCCATTCTATTTCCTTCTCTATGGACAAAACCCCGCTGAACTTGCTGGAGATTAACTACAACCAAATGAATCTCACAAATAATATCACTCAACTCATTCAGATAAATCACATCCTCCTTCAAAGCATTTATGAGTTGGGCATTATCACTCTCAATTAAAATCTTTGTGAAACCACAGTCCCTGGCTGCCTGAAGGCCGAAGAGGACAGCTTCCGCCTCCGCCATGATAACATCAACATCAGCATTCCACAATCCATTACCTGTCATCATTGTCTCTCCCTGGTCGTTTCGGATAATGCAGCCCAATCCCCATTTTTCACCCACTGCTTTGCCTGCATCAGTATTTAGTTTAAACCAGTTTGCCGTCGGCTTCTCCCAATACACCCCTTCCCTGTCAGTTTGAGGTTTATCAAACGAATTTGCAGATTTGAAGTCCGCAAGAACATTATTACTCATATCTAAGATGCTATCGCAGGATATATCCATGTTGTTGAGACACAATTGGTTTCGGGCAAACCAAATTGACCAACACACAATCCAGAATTTCTCAATGTCAGCTTGTTGAAAGGACTTAAAATTAATGTCTGCCCAGTTTAAGAAACCCTCAACCTCACCTCTGCCTGTATCTAAACCAAAATAACTAGCAAACCAAATTCCTCTAACCCAAGGGCATTCTTTGAAGACATGATCAATGGTTTCGCTTTCCCCACACCTTAGACATAAACCATCTCCCATCTGAATACGACGAAGCAAAGCATATTTTGTGGGGAGACTTCTGTTAATCAATCTCCATACAAAATGTTTAATCTTCGGAGGAATTTTTAACTTCCAGATGTTATTCCAACTTAAAGAAAATCCCGTCCCCGAAGTGCCCGACGTGCCTGCATTACTACCTCTATTCATTGCCAAGAAATAAGCAGATTTTACCGCGAAATGCCCCGTCTTTGAGTAGTGCCACACCAGCGAGTCCTCTGATACCCTATTTCTTCTAGGAATACTCAAAATAGAATTTGCATCAAAATCCCTACAATGATTATGAACAGCCTGCATATCCCATGACGTTCCATCCACATTCATCAACTCCCGAACAGTCACATTTGATTCAACATGGGATCTTTTGGATAAGCTCGAAACAGACCATCGCGAGGGATCCACGGGTCGTGAAAAACTCTAATTTTATCTCCTCTCCCCACTTTCCATCTTAAACCTTTGTTTAGAATCGGCATAGCGCTAAAGATAAATGTTCCACGTATAGCTTTTACCTCTTCTACTTTTTGCTTCGATTAAGGATGTTCTCGGATAATATTTAGCTTTAAGCAGCTTCGCTGCTAGTGAATTCTCATCATAAATGAGACGCCAACATTGTTTGGCAAGCATCGCTGCATTAAAACACTCAATGTTCCGAAATCCGAGACCACCAAACCGCATAGCCATACACATTTTCTCCCAACTAACCCAATTCATACCTCTCTTGCCATCCCCATTTTTCCACCAGAAGTTTGACATTAAGCTTTGAAGCTCTTTACACACCGAAATAGGAAGTTTAAAAACGCCCATGGTATACGTAGGGATCGCCTGAACAACGGCTTTAAGTAACACCTCTTTTGCGCCCTTCGATAAATGCTTTTCCTTCCACCCATTTAGCTTTTTCCAAACTCTCTTAAGGAGAATGTTGAAAATTTCTTTCTTCGATCTACCCACGAACGTCAGAAGCCCCAAGTATCTATCATGGTGAACAACCTCCTTCACACCTAAGTTTCTTGCCAAAGCTCTTCGTTTTTCAGGTTTAACATTTCGGCTAAAAGAGATAGCCGTCTTGTCAAAGTTTATAACCTGGCCTGAAGCTGCTTCATAGCACTTAATGATTTTTCTAATTTCAGCCCCCTCCGTCTCATTCTCCCGGGAAAAAATAATAGAATCATCAGCAAAAAACAGATGGGATATAACAGGTGCGCTTCTCGCTATTTTCGGACCATGCAATCTTTGAGAGTTAATCGCATTAGATATCAAACCAGAGAAGGCTTTCGAGCACATGATGAATAGGAAAGGAGATAAAGGGTCACCTTGACGAAGACCCCTCCTCGGTAAGAAGCTATCCTGCGGTATCCCGTTAATCAGAACCGAGAATGATACTGAAGAACTGCATCTCATAATTAACTCCCTAAATCTCCTCGGAAAACCCACCTTTTCCATTATCGCCTCTAGAAAACTCCACTCCACCCTATCATAAGCCTTACTCATATCAAGTTTCATCGCCATAAAACCTTTCTTTGCCTTTTTCTTCATACGCATATGGTGGAAACATTCAAACGCAACCAGAATATTATCGGTGATCAGCTGACCCGGAACAAACGCACTTTGGTTTTCGGATACTATTTGGGTTAGCACCGCCTTCAGCCTATTCGTTAACGCCTTTGAAACCATTTTGTATACCACGTTGCAAAGGCTGATTGGTCTGTAATCTTTCATGGACTCCGGATCCATAACTTTTGGTATTAGCGCTATGTGGGTATGATTGAATTTATCCGGAAACTCTCCCCCATTTAGAATATTCAGCACCAAATTCTTGACATCCCGACCAACTATATGCTAGTAATTTTGGTAAAAAAGAGGCGACATACCGTCCTGTCCCGGTGCCTTATGCGGATTCATTTGCTTCAAAGCTCTCAGGATCTCTTCTTCAACATATGGTCTGCTCAGGTCTGCAACCATCTCGCTAGGTAACTTCCTGCTAACACCCTCAAGCGCTTCACCCATCTTAGTTTGATTCGAACTTGTAAATAGCCTCTGAAAATACTCTAAAGCCACCCCGCCTATACCTGCTGTATCTTCCCTCCAAACGCCATCAATGTCATATAATCCAACAATAGAGTTTTTCTTTCTCTGCATCAAAGCTTTTGATGGAAAAAAGATGTGTTCTTATCTCCTTCTCTCAACCAAGAAACCTTTACTCTTTGCTTCCACATGACTTCTTCGCAGTGCATCAACTCATTGAGGTCCCTCTCATCTTTTTTAATCATACTGATCAGCGTTCACAGTTCCTTGCTGAAAGCTAGCAAGCAACTTTCGCTGCTTCCGTATTCTGTTAGAAATGTTGCCCACCACATCTTTATTCCACGAGCTAAGCTTTGACATCATGCAATTTTATTCCAGACTGAGACCGAACTAGTCTCTCCATTAGCATCCCACGCCTCTTTTACCACACCCTCACAGTCCGACCTTCTAACCCACATAGCTTCAAACAGTTGAGGTTTATATCTTCTCACCTCCCTATTACAACTTCGGTAATCAGAGTCTAGAAGCAGCGGAGAGTGGTCTGAATTTTCCCTTGGAAGGACAAAGAACACAGCTGTAGGGAACATGTTTTTCCACCCCAAATTACCGATTATGCGATCTAATCTTTCAAAAATTGGATCTCGGTCACCATTTCCTCTACACCAAGTAAAACGAGAACCTTTTGAGACCAGCTCGTCAAGCTGACAGGACGATAAAATCTCTCGAAATTGCCTCATCATACGCTCCTCTCTGCAACTTCCCCCACACCTTTCTCTTTGCCACAAGGTTTCATTAAAATCTCCACGAACAACCCAAGCCTCATGATCCTCCAAGAAAAGATTATGAAGAAGCTCCCAAGATTTGAACTTCTCATTCTCTTTTGGGAAGCCATAAAAACCAGTTAAACGCCATAAACAACCTCCTCTTTCCTGCGTAACATTCACATCAATGTGATTTTTTGTTTCGAACGAAGATTCACCTCAAAACCATCCCGCCAAGCTAAAATTAAACCAGCACTAGCACCACAGCTGTCAACCGAGATGTAATTATCAAAATTCAAACTATGTAAAATTCTCTCTATCCTTGCCGAATCCAATTTGGTTTCAGATAGGAAAACCAAATCAGGGGAGTAACGCTGCATAATACAACGTAACGTGTTGACTGTTCGAGGGTTTCCCATCCCCCGACAGTTCCAAAATAGGTGTTTCACTGCGTCCGGCGGACCCGGTGATCCTCTGAGTCGGCCGATATCAGATGAATAGATACTACTTCACTACCTTCTTTTGCTCTCTTTGTAACCAACTCCCCATCAATGTCCATGTCTGTTATATCATCAGCACCAACCTTTTGAACTTTCCTCTTCCCTTTACCTCCATTCGTTGCACCAGCATTACATGACTTAACCCGAGCTTCTCTTTTCCACTTTTTATTCTTCCCGTAAGAGATCCCATCACTGCTCTCCTTAGAAACCTCAGTAATTACTCTAACCGGACTAACATTATCCATTGAGTTCCCCCTAACAATAGTAACTGTTGGTGAAATCTTGGCAATCTCAGCTCCAATCATGCAGTTTTGCATGCTACTGCTCATAACCTGTAGCTCAGCATCTCTTTCCACATTACTACTACTACTACCATTTTTGTCCGCCCTCGTATCACTTCTCTCACCTTCTTTTGACTTATCTGAGAAATTCAGTTTTTGATTAATTTCTTTTATCAATCCCTCTTCCCTTTCTCTGTCAAGTTTTTGGCTTTTTTTATATGTTGGATTGAGGATGCACGCATCCCATCTCCGTATTGATAGTTCTCTCTGTCTGAAGACTCCTTCCCTCCCTCGCAATCTTGGTCTAGGTGCCCCAATTTTCCACAGATATAGCAAAAGTTCCCTAGTCTCTCATATTTGAACTCTAGCCACCTAGGGTTATTCTTTCCATCCCTTACCATAGCACCTCTACTTAAAGGTTTTTTGATGTCAACATCCACACGAACCCTTAAACATCTACACCATCCACCCAACCTGTCCTCATCAACCTCACATACAACTCCCGCCCTTTTCCCTGCCACCATCGCCAATTCTTTTGTCATTCTTCCAATTGGCACATTTAGGATTCGAATCCAGAACTTTACTGTGTCAAAAACAGTCTCATTAGGGGGCAGCATTAATATCCACTTTCTTTAACAGTAGCAAATGATTATCAAAGGACCATGGACTTCCTTGAATAACCCTTTCCTTGTCCCTAAACGAGTAGAATTGGAAAACAAACGTGTTGTCCGGCCATGGTTTCAGTCCAAACCCCTTATTCAGTTTCCAAATTGAGTTAAAGGTTCTTCTCATCGCCTCAACATTAATGGTTTTACTAGTGAAAAGTTTTCCGTTCAGACTAAAGAAGGTTTTTACTTCATTCACTTTTTCCACCACATCATCTAAAACAATTTCTTCCGCTTCCTCCTCCGTTAAAGCCAACTCTTTCCCTTTTGCGTTGATGCGTAACATCCCGCCTTCCATCGTTATAAACAAACGACTAATAAACTAGAGAGCCTAGACAGAAACACTTGAACGAATCAAGACGAACGAACCTACAAAACCCTAGTTTTTCAGAGAAAACCTAGTGCAGAGAGGAGACTTTTTAGGTACCTCAAACGGGTAGGATTAGCAAATTTTATAGAGGTATTTATATCCTTTTAAGTCTATGCAACCTTAACCCACACATTTCTTTCTTATTACATATTGAGATCTTTATAAAATATTTTAAAAATGAAATATGTATAAAAGTTAACCTCAAAATCATAACTTGAAAGTCATACCCAATGCGTAGAGTTTACATTTTTATTCTTGCATTTTAGATATTTACTCCAGATCTTAGCATAGTGTGTTTTAAAAAAAACGGAGTTCAAATTTATAATCACCAATGTCCGGGATCAATCTGGTCCAACCGGAAAATCTAAAGACAAAGAACTTGCCAGAAAGAACGCCTATAGGGAGTTTCATAGAATTCTCTATGAAAATCAAGTAAGTATTTGGTGGTAAAAAAAGTATAAAAATGGAAGACATGACTAGTGATTGAAAAATTCCAACCTAGCCGAAGTTGCCTAAATGAAACATACTCGACCAGAACTTCCAAGCGAATTGATAGTGCAAGACAATGTGAATGTCTGTTTCGTCTTTCGTCGCACAAAAAACATATGCAACCTTCTTGTATGGGAACACCTCTATAAATTAAAGTTACTTTTGAAGAGAAATGGTTCCTTGCAAGCAACCAGTTGAAGAAATTAGTCCGAGGAGGAATCTTTGTTGTCCAATATTTATTGAAAAAATAGGGTTTGATGCTTGTCTTATAGAATGACGAGCTGCTTGAAGAAGTTTCATCACTGCGTTGGAAGTGAACTAATGATGATGTTGCCAGCAGAATGTATCAATAGAGGAACTTAGCCTTATCGAAGACAATAATATTTGAAGAGCGGAAGCAGTCTCTTGTTCCCCTATTATGAGCTTCCTAATCATTACTAGAAAACACTAAAAAAATTATTTATGAATTTTGTTTTTTAAAAATAAATATTTTAAAAAAATTATTAATTTTTTTATTCAAGAATAATTTTTATTTTTTATTTATTTAAACAAATAATTATTTTAGAATGCGGGAGTAAATATTTATTCTTTTTAGTTATATTTAAATATAATATACATAAATATATAACAAGTCTTTAAGTTAGTTAAGATGAAGTTACACGTTGGAAAACTTCAGGGTTATAAACCCTGAGGTGGAAGCAGTGGAAGGATGGAAGATCGATTGAGAGGTGACGTGGATGCCAGTGGCCCGGCAGATTATATAATAATTCATTTTACTATTAGATTAAAAAAAAATTATTTGAAAAAATTATCAACAAATTCAAATCTGTTGCTAATTTTTTTTCCGTCGCTAAATTATTCAGCGACGAGAAATTTGTCGACAGAGTGTATCCATCGATAATCTGTTGCTAAACGTTTTTAGCGACGAATTATGGCCATTTAGTGACGGAAAAATTCCTCGCTAGCAGAATTCTAGTAGTGAACACAAGCCAGATTCGAGAAAGATTTGGTAGTCATCATGAACATTGCAAACTAAAACATCCACTGATCTTGATAATTTATACAAGCCTGGGAATTGTAGTTGAAGAAAATTATTTCCTATCCATTTATCATGCCAAATGTTCCAGACCTCAGAATTTCTAGCACAAGAAGACAATATTGATAAGGATAGAATTTGGTTTGTTAACAAGACTTAGATTGGTCTAATCCTAACAACCTAATCTCGTCAGTTTGTATATGATTATCATGCTAAGATTTCTCATTTGTACTTATCTTGTAACCTGTATATATACAGCTACCATAATGCAATACAAAATGAGTTTCACTTTCTCCTATCTTTGTAACATGGTATCAGAGCTAAATTAAGACTTAACAGTCATTTTTCTTTTCTTTTACGATGGCAAACTCAATTATTCCTGCCACACCTTCTCTTCCCACGTCCACTCATCAACTTCCTATTAAACTTACGGCACAGAACTATTTAATTTGGAAGGCTCAACTCATGCCTTTGATTAACAGTTTCAGATTGGCTTCACATATTGACGGTTCAATGGCAGCACCTGATCCAACATCAGCCGCCTATGACTCATGGTTCCAACGTGACCAGCTTGTTCTCAGCTGGATTATAGGCTCTATATCTGAAAGCTTTGTTCAACAGATTGTTAATGTATCCACCGCTCGAGAAGCTTGGATAAAACTTGCCTCCGCCTATGCCTCCGGCTCAAAGGCGCAAGTTCGAACTATCAAAGCCAATTTCTTTCGTTTGCAAAATGAACCCAACGAAAATATTGCGTCGTATATTCAACGAGCAAAAGGTATGTTTGATCAACTCTCTGCTCTAGGCCAACCGGTTTTGGAGGATGATCTTGTCCAGGTGGTAACTAACGGTTTGGGCCCTATTTATCGTCCTTTCATTCGATCTTTAGAAAATCGATTGGATGCTGTTACCTTTGACGATTTGTATGGTTTACTTCTAAGCGAAGAAAGCAGTCTCGCCCATGAAAGGACGCTACAAAATTCAGTTCCTCCCACGGCCTTTTATTCTCAAGGCCGATTCCATGGAGCAACAAGAGGCAGAGGTGGTCGAACGCGCGGTCGTGGGCGAAATCAACCCACACAATCACATCAGCAAACTCGGTCTCCTCGAGATTTTGGTTCTACAACCAATTCTCCGCATCCTGGTATATCTTTTCCTCATCAGTCCAATGTTGATGATCAAACTCCTACTTGCTTCAATTGTTCTGGTATTGGTCATAAATCTCCTGCTTGCCCCTCACCAAAATATTCCAAAGATGGAAAACCATTTCAGCCAAAGCCAAGTACAAACCTTGCTGCTACAAATCTCAATCACAACCTGCCTCAGCCGTGGATAATGGACACTGGAGCTACTCACCATTTGACACCTGATCTTGACAATTTACCAACTCATTCCGACTACCAAGGCAATGATGCAATCACTATTGGAAATGGTAAAACCTTACCAATTACTCATGTTGGCTCTTCAAATTTTTCTATTTCTAACAAGAATTTTCGATTACAGGATATCTTGCATGTTCCTCTCATTACCAATAATCTTTTGTCTATTTCATCCTTTGTTCGTACTAATGATGTGTCTGTTGAATTTTTTCCTTGTCATTATGAAATCAAGGATATCCACACGAAGGTTTTGCTGCATACAGGTCCGATTGAGAATGGCCTATACACTCTGCCATTGGAGCCAAATTTCTTACTCAAGAAACAAGCTCTACTTTGCTCCCTTCCTACTTGGCATGCACGATTGGGCCATGCATCTATTCCAACAGTTCGTCGAGTCTTAGACAGTTCCAGTATTTCATTTTTGTCAAATAAAACAATGGGTCTTTGTCATGCTTGTTGCATCAGTAAAAGTCATAAATTGCCCTTTTCAAATTCAGCTTATGTTGCTTCAGAGCCTCTAGAATTAATATGTTCGGATTTATGGGGTCCTTCTCCTGTTGCTTCACTTGATGGAAATCGATATTATGTCTTGTTTTTAGATCATTATAGTAAATATTGTTGGATCTATTTTCTTAAACATAAGTCTGACGTTCTTAATGTTTTTATTAAATTTCGACATGTCGTTGAGAAATTTTTTGGCCGACCTATTAAAATGTTTCAGTCTGATTGGGGTGGCGAATTTCAAGCTTTACAATCTTATTTTTCCGAACATGGAATTACCCATCGTAGTTCATGTCCGAAAACACCTGAACAAAATGGTTCCGCTGAACGAAAACATAGGCACATCGTTGAAACGGGTCTTTCTCTACTAAATCATTCCAATGTTCCAAATAAATATTGGACATATGCCTTTGACACTGCAGTTTATCTCATTAATCGTTTACCTACTCCGGTTTTGAATAACGATTCCCCTTTCAGCAAATTGTTTTCTAAATTACCCAATTATACTGAATTAAAGGTTTTCGGTTGCCTATGCTATCCTTGGTTGAAACCTTATGCTCCAAATAAGTTATCTCCTCGTTCGCAAGCTTGTGTCTTTCTTGGTTATAGCAAATTGCACAAAGGGTATTATTGTCTTAATTTTTTATCGGGTAAAATTCATATCTCACGCCATGTTGTTTTTGATGAACAGGCTTTTCCCTTTTCTACAAAAACTGACCAGCTCCATAGTGTCCAGTCCACGGCTACTTCTACTCCAAGTGCAGCACTATTGATCCCACCTTTACCAAATGAAGTCACACAGCCCCATACCTTACCTAATCCAATACCACCACCACCTACAACATCTACTTCACAATCTTCACAATCCAACACCTCTTCTGGATTACCATTAATTGTTGATCTCTCTAATCAATCGACACAACCACCACCTACCCAACCCGAAACACCAAGACGTATGATTACTCGACTTCAAACCGGAAATCTTAAACCCAAAATATTCCATACCATACCACAGGCTGAAATTGAGCCAACTACGTTCAAGCAAGCTTCAAAATTCGAGCATTGGAACAAGGCGATGAAAGACGAATATGATGCACTTATCGCTAATAATACATGGGAATTGGTTCCTTCCTCCTCTTCACAGAATGTTGTTGGGTGCAAGTGGGTTTTTCGAATCAAAAGAAAAGCGGATGGTACTTTGGATCGCTACAAAGCTCGGTTAGTTGCCAAAGGATTCCATCAACGTCCCGGTATTGATTTTAATGAGACATATAGCCCTGTGATCCGCCCAGCTACTATTCGTCTTATCTTATCACTAGCTGTCTCAAGGAAATGGAATATACGACAACTTGATGTCTCCAACGCCTTCCTTCACGGTGAACTTGAAGAAGAGGTTTTCATGACTCAACCTCAAGGGTTCATTGATTTAAACAAACCGGCTCATGTGTGCAAACTGAAAAAGTCACTCTATGGTCTTCGACAAGCTCCTCGTCAATGGTTTAAATGCCTCACTCAAGCTCTTATTAACCTTGGCTTCCATCCGTCTAAGGTTGACACATCTCTATATTCATTTAATCAGGGAGATATTCAAGCCTTTTGCTTGATATATGTTGATGATATTATCATCACGGGCAGCCAACAAAGTCACATTGATTCGGTTATTGCGTCCTTAAGTACCACCTTTGCTCTCAAAGATCTTGGCCGCTTACATTATTTTCTTGGTATTGAAGCTGAATGGACAAAAGCTGGTCTTGTGTTAACTCAACAGAAATATACCACAGAGTTACTTGCCAAAGCAAACATGCATGAAGCCAAACCACTGTCTACACCGGCCTGCACACACATCAAACTATCTTTGGATGTTGGCCAGCCTTTCCAGGATCCCTTTCTCTATCGAAGTATTGTCGGCGGACTCCAATATTTGTCTTTAACAAGACCGGATATCGCTTACTCAGTTAATAAGGTATCACAGTTCATGCATCGTCCAACTGAGGACCATTGGACTGCTGTCAAACGCATCTTGCGATATCTCCGCTCCTCTCTCGGGTACGGGATAACAATTCAACCTTCTAGAAACATGAGAGTTTGTGCTTATAGCGATTCGGATTGGGCAAGCTCAGTTGATGATCGCAAATCGACATCCGGATTTTGTGTTTTTGTTGGCAGTAATCTTATTGCCTGGGGTTCAAGAAAGCAGCGCACTGTTGCCCGTTCTTCAACGGAGGCTGAATACAGGGCCCTAGCCTCATGTGTAACTGAGGTACAATGGGTACTTTCATTCCTCAAGGAACTTGGTCAAACTATTACAGAGGTCCCTACATTATGGTGCGACAACTTAAGCGCGACCTATCTCACAACAACTCCTATCTTCCACTCCCGCTCCAAGCACCTCGAAATAGATTTTCACTACGTACGTGACCTTGTTACTACGAGACAGCTTCATGTACTCTATTTGTCTTCTAAAGATCAAATAGCTGATGTACTCACCAAGCCGCTGCCTAAGGATCGATTTCATTGTCTCAGATCCAAGTTGACCATTCATTCCTTTGATGCTCAACTTGCGGGAGGGTGATAAGGATAGAATTTGGTTTGTTAACAAGACTTAGATTGGTCTAATCCTAACAACCTAATCTCGTCAGTTTGTATATGATTATCATGCTAAGATTTCTCATTTGTACTTATCTTGTAACCTGTATATATACAGCTACCATAATGCAATACAAAATGAGTTTCACTTTCTCCTATCTTTGTAACAAATATTTCTTTCCATATGGGATAGCACCTGCATTTTGCATGATTAAAGCATACCAATTTCCAATGGATGTAGAGACTACCAAATACCAAAGAGAAATCATATTCATAATCATAAGCTTTCATAACCATTTGAAGAGAAGACAAATATTTTTATGTTTCAAAGAAACAATGATTAAACCCTCCATCAATGAAAGGGAAGGAAACATCAAGCCATGAAACTTTGTTGAAATAAGAACAATTTGAGCTACCCTTCCAGAGCAAATGACAAATATAACTCTCGAGGGTTAAACCCACCGATTGGAGAACGTTAAAAGATCACATATAATAAATTAGTAGGCTATTCAGGACAGATTTAATCAAAATAAAACTACCCGCAGGAGACAGCAAATGACCTTTCCAAGAAGAAAGTCTCGTAACAAAATTATTAATAGCCGGTTCTCGCAACTTTTCCTTTACCGGAGTAGAAGAAAGGGGCAAACCAAGTTATATTGTCGGCAATTGATCAATCTTGCCATTTAGGAGGATATATACTGCACATACAAAATCACCATCCACATTTATACCAATTAGAGAAGTCTTTTGATAATTAATTCGGAGGTCCAAAATCAACTCAATACATAGAAGGATTCTTAACAAATTCTGAATTGTTTCTAAATCGTTTGGAATAAAAAGTAAAATGTAATCATCAAATTGTAGGGGAGAAACTAATAAATCATCTCCTTGTAATTTAATCCAAGACACTAAACCAAAGAGGCAGCTTCAGATAAAATGGCTCTTAATCCTTGGCGAACGCCTTTAAACATATTAAAAATTCTTTATTATGCTATCATTGCTCTAGACCGATAATTTAGAAGATTCAAAAAGAGAAAAACTCCTATCTGTCCAAATCTTTTCAATGTTCATTCTACAAAGCATTTTAAGAATGTAGTCCCACAAAATAGAACTAAATTCTTTTCTTAAAATCAAGTTTAATTAGAAATATCTTCCTCCGCCTGTGCTTCGCTAGATGAGTCAACTCCGTCGCAATCATGTAACACTCATGAATGCTTATGTCTCTAATGAACCCGAATTGGTTTTCAAAAACAATCAAAGGGAGAATATGAGATAATTTGTTTGCTAGCACCTTCGAAATTACTTCAAAAACTGTATTAATCTAATTGGTCTGAAATTTGAAATATCATAGGCATTTTTAGATTTTGAAATTAAGACCAAGAAAACAGTATTAATGTATGGAGGAAATTTACCAGTTTGGTGAAGTCTTGAAAAAAGATTTAGTGTGTCATCTTTGAGAAAAGGCCAAGCTTTCTTATAAAAAGAAAATTAAAGCCATCCGGGCCGAGCACCTTATTATCATCACAACCAGATAAAGCGGAAAAATTTATTCTTTAGAGAAATAAGAAACCAAAGAAAGAGCTTGGACTAAAGGAAGCTCACGGATTGGCAGAGAATCCAGACAAAAAGGAGCATATGAGTTTCTCTAGAAAATCTTCTTCTCAAATACACATTATGCCTTATATCATCTAGAGTACAATAGATTTGATTATCAGACATGACACTTGAGCTATGATTAGTTTGAGAATGAACTCTAGCCACATAATGGAAATACTTTGTGTTTTTATCATAAAAAAAAAGATCCAATTTAATTTCGATTTCTGAAGCCATAAAGACTATAATTGGTTAGAAGTCTTGTTGAAGTCATCAAGTAAGGAAGATAATTTTTCCTTTTATAAGTTCGATAAATTGTGAGAATCAGATACAATGTCAAGGGCCTGCATTTCTATTTGAACCATGGTGAGTTTGGAATTTAAATCTCCAAAGTGATCTTTATTCCACATTCTGATAATCGAGAAAAGTTCTCGAAGTTTGATTACTAAGTCTGTCGAATTCCGCCTGCTGAAATAACTGGCCAAGAATTTTTAATCAAGAAAGAAAATTTCGGATGATCCCACCATGCGTTGATATACTTAAAAGGCTTCGGTCTCCAAACAATCGGGCTACCAGAGTTAAAGAGCAAAGGGATATGATATGGCAATGATCTTGGAAAAGCATTAAGGCTGAGGCTAAGAAGAAAAGGCATCCGAAGAGAGAGAGCATCTATCAATTTTTGATCTTGAAGTGCTATTATGCCATGTAAAGAATCTACCTTGGAGAGGAGTATCAATGAGGTCAGATGCTGAAATAAAATGTGAAAACTCTTGCACCGAAGTGGAGTAGCCCGAGTAATTAAGCCTCTATGATGGTTCTAGAATCTCATTAAAATCTCCCGCTAAAATACAAAAAATTTCCATTTAGAGTTCCTCCAACAACTTAGCCCAAAAAAAATACCTCTCCCTGTGACAGTTACTTGCATAAACAATAATGAAACATATATTCAAATAAAACCAAGTAAAATCGATATTGATCCATATCAGAGACTTTTTAATTCGCTAAGGTCGAATATCATATACATAAAATACCTCTCAAAGCTCCTAATGAAATAACGAAACAGTAATTAAAATCCACACTTGGTCAAATCCTTCTCATCACAAAATCATAAATAACCTCTTTTTTTAGTTTCGATTAATCCCAATATTGCAAGATTTCTTTTAGATACTAAGGATTTTATAATTCGTTGTTTCCTAGCATAAGTCAAACCACCACAACAATTCCACGTTATAAAATTAAATTGACGAGACATAAAATCAAAAAAATCCCTGGAATCAAGTTGAATATTCCCCAAGAAATATTCTGCATTTCCTTGTGAGAGAAGCTTAGTTCTTTCATGTTCTTTATTGTTACGATCCAATTTCATGGGTCGCAAACGGTGCTAGATAATGGGAGTGGTAGCTCCAGAATCCATAGTAAACCTAGAGGCACTATGAATTTTTCGCTAAACAAACAAGACATAAGCTCAGAATTTATTTAACAAAATATAACCTATATCGATACATATACACATAATCCATAACCTTACATATACCGGTATACATTGAACATGCACAAGGGCACATAACTTCTATACATCAACACATGCATGCCCAAGTCATATTAACATATAACCATTGATAAAACACAACCAGTATCAAAATATGTAACATGGTATCAAAACACAAATGTCATAAGTGTAGCCTACAAAAAGATATACACATATAGTGGAAACATATATACATCATAAACTAAACACACTGTTGTTGATAAAAATACGCAAACGTACGTATGCCAACCTGTAATACAGACTGCGAAGTCCAAAATCCTACCCATGGAGAAAGCTACTGAAGCCACCTAGATAGGAAACTCAATTTGAATAGTTAAATATATATTTTTTGTTTGATTAAGTAAATTAAAAGACACAATTAAACTAGTGTAATTAAATAAAGTAAAGATGTAATCAAATTGAAGTTTTAACAATAATGGGAAGAGCAATTATTAACTTTCATTATGATGTTTAGTCGATTCGTGTTATGGATTGGATTGTTCTACAAAGGTTCAGTCTAGTCAAAAGCACCTAGAATTCTCTCTCGAGAAACTGCAGGCAAAAACAGATAACAAACTAGTTGCAGGCTAATTACTCACTCTCGCACAATGATTAACCTAAATTACTAACCAATTAATGTTTATGAAGTAAACCCTAAAAACACGCACTTGTTAATTCACTCTCGCGTAATTAACTTCTACGTTCTTAATTATATTAGTACTAGGTCGATGCCCGCGCGTTGCGCGGGTGATTTTAATAATTTAAAAAAAAATATTCTCTATATCATAGTTTATAAACATGATAAATTTCATAAGTTTTAAATATAATAAAAATTCTTCAAATTTCATATATTTAATACATTAATAAAAATTCGTCATATTTCATACCTTTTAAACGTAAATTAGAACTACTCATAAACTTTGAGAAAACTTCATTAAATTTTAACTAAAATTCATTAAATTTCATAACCAAAACAGTAAAAAATTTAATAAGATTACATTTTATTTACTTTTATATTTCAAAAATATTTCATATTTCATAACATATAAATAATGATATTATAATTAAACATTTAAAATTTGTAATCAAGTTTTTATTTTTTTTAAATATAATTGATGGATACCGAATCCTATTCTACTTATAATGGAGCCGAGTCGCAGGAGATCTATTCTCAGACGACACCAGACTCCCGCCCAAAAGGCCGAATCCACCGGATCCGCCTTGACTGGAATACATCATTCGACATCATAAAGACCGAATCCATGAGGACTCGGACAAAGCACGTCGACCCCGGGATTCGGATAAGATCTCCAAGATCTACGCATATTCGGAGTATCTGTCCTATTTGGATACAAATTCCAATTTAGGAAGATAGCCTCCAACTTAGGAAGACGAGACTATTTAGGAATATCTTCCTAAATAGGACTCCTGTCCGAATAAGGAAGGACACTCCTAATTAGGGTCAAACCCTACTAAATAGGAATCACTCTCCTATTCCATATCTACTAGGTATACATTCAACTACTATAAAAGGAGCTTGAGGTATGCCTAAACACACAACTTATAGAAAATACAATTATTCTCCCTTAAGCCTAAACTGACTTAAGCATCGGAGAGCTAATCGGACAAACTGTCCGATTAGCCATCTACACTGTTTTGCAGAATTAATGCCGTCGAGATGCCGGAATCCATCAATTGGCGCCGTCTGTGGGAAAAGCTTGATAACTTCAAATCGAAAAAGCTTCTCTGAACTCAAATAAATCTCATTGAAGGATGGCATCCGACGGTATAATCTAAAAGAACAATAAATAGATCCAACAGAAGCGACCTAAAAATCAAATTGCGACTCAACAGTTAACTTATTACAATGGAGGTGATAAAAAGAAACAAATTTGTACAACACCGATTGAAAAGGTGATCATACATCCACTAGCTCTTTTTAGCGGGGTGTATAATTACACGAAAGCTACTAATAGTTGCAAACGCTCGTGTGGATGGATTGTTGCTTGGACCCTTTTTTAAAGACACTATCGATGTTACTAATTGGTCAATTGTTGACCACAACCTTTAAGAAGATGACATGTACAAGGACTATATGAAGTGTGTAAATTATATGCAGTTCCATTTAAAGAAGATGACAAGGATTCAAGCATACGGTTTCTTGATCATAATATTTTCCATATTTAAAACAATTAATGCACAGGAGCATGTGGAGGGATAGTACAACACATATCAAAAAAAAAAGAGGAAGAAGAAAAAAGCAGGCGATTAATAGCGAAAGAAGCAGTCATATTATTATTAGCCAAATTCAAAGGAAAAGCAGGATCACGTCAGAAATTGACAAATCAGAGATATTATCTTATTATCAACGGGAGCTAAATCACGATAAGTTCTCAAACTCATTAAATATTTTATTACATGTGAAATTAATTACTCATGTCATGATTTCAGCATATTGCCCATCTCCCATGATTTCTTCTAAATTAATAGATTATAATTTACAATTATTTTTGCATTTATTGAAATTATAATATAAGATCTATCAAAATATATATTTTGTCTTAGTGTAATATATAAAATCTTTACTCATTAAAAAATATTTATACATGAATAAATTTACAATACTTTAACTAAGCACATACATATAACTATATGAGATCTTTTCTTTTTAGGAAAGATATATATATGAATAACTTGACAATATTTTTGTTAAACAAATGAATACAAATATCTATATATATGAGATCTTTGCTAATTAGGAAATCAATAAAAAGAATATATTGTATTGCTACAAAAGACTAATTAGCTAAGAAGAAAATAATCAAATGTATCATATGGAAATTAGTTTCCTTTATCAAATAATAGATTTACTACTTGAATATACAATATCTTTATGAAGAAGAAAACCGTTTAATAAAAATTTATAATGTGAGAACGGACTATATCCTACATAATTTATATAAGATTGCTTGCTATCTTGAACACAACTCTATATGATAAATTTATATTATATCGTGAAGTTCATTATTGGACCAGTCAAAATTTATAAAATACAGACATTAAAAATGAAAAAAATAAAAGAAGAAATGCTAGAAAATATACTGAAAAAAGAGACAAGATGTCCTAAATACCAGAAAACTAGGTGAACAACGCCCAACAAAAAATAAAGAACGAAATGAATCGAAAGGCGAAAAGTGAAGCGGCCCAAGAGGCAAAGAGAGAGATGGTTCGAAAGATAAACCGAAGGCGAAACAAACATATTGATGAAGAGGGAGTCCCGATCAGGAGCGAAAGAGGAGAAAAAAATAGCAAAAATTGCAAAGTCAAGAAACCTCCGCCAAAAAAAATATTAAAGACAAACAAGACCTAATCAATAAAGCAAGAGAAGTGAAAAACCTACGGGTTGTAGGAAGAGAAGAAAAAACAAGAAATCAATAGAGGAAACATCACTGGAAAAATAAACAAGAAGGGTGTAATACCCTAAAAACAACGAAGCAAGCGAGGAAAACATGAGGAGATAATCCCAAAAAGATCACAAAGATACCATCCGAAGCGGTGAAAACTAAAACGAAGCCATGAGCGGACCAAATTTAAGAAGAGAGAAATGAAGGGCAAATACTCCAAGAAAAGCAAAAGAAAGGAAAGAGCAAAAGTAAAAGAGCTCCACAGAGCCAATCCAAAAAGAAAAATTAGGAAAGCAAAGGCGAATCCTCTGAATTTGCACATCGGAGCAAAACCACATATATATAGCGGAAGAAGTTATGGAAGAAAATATAGTCAAGACACTAAAGAACATCAAAATGAAGAACTCGACTTGGACGACGTGAAACTGAAGTGCTCACCCCTATCAACGCAATAAAAGGAAGAACGAAAAACGGCCCAAGAGGCGAAAAACGAAGACATGATCTAAAAACGGGCATAAATACCCTTTGAGATCGGTGTATTTGTGGGGGAGCTTGAAGGAAAAGATACAAATTCCACGAAGAATGCGATCAAGAAAAGAAAAAAAGACAAACAATTAGCGGAATCAAATAACTCAGATCTAATGATTACAAAAACATCCAGAAAAAAGAAATAAAACGAGAGATGGTGGCAACAGAACTCCTACAAGGAGTAAAAGAATATAGAAAGCATAACAAAAATCGGTGGCAAGAAAAGAAAAAATAAATATAAAGGCCGAAAGAAGAGAAGAAATAAGAAATCAAATGAATTTTACCCAGAACAATAATGAAGATGGAGAAAGAAATCAATAAAGAGAACACCACTTGAGATCATGAAGAACCAAGCGATGTAAAAATGAAGGAAAAGACCTCGGGCAAAACGAATGAATAAACAAAGAAGGCTCCGCCAAAGAAGAATAAGCCAAAGTTTAAACAAGAAGAGACTCGCCTTAATAAGGCTCGGTCAAAAAGAATAAACAAAGAAGGTTCCGCCAAAGAAGAATAAGCTAAAGCTTAAAACAAGAAGAGACTCGCCTTAATAAGGTTCAGTCAAAAAGAGTAAAACCAAGAAAACAACAAAAAAGAAAATAAAGCTTGACAAAGATGAATCATCCAAAGAAGACTCATCCAAAGGAAAACCCCAAGAGGAACAAAGAAGATAGATTCGTCTGAACTTGAAGAAAACTCCAAGAGGGAAAGAAGGATGAATAAGATAGAAGTCAAAAGGCCCATCATCAAGTATAGACTTTTTGTCATACCCGATGGTGTCAATCGCCCGTCGTCAGGTATAGATCTTTTGTCATACCCGACGGTGCCAATCGCCCATTGTCAAGTATAGACGTTTGTCATACCCAATGGTGCGAACTATCTTTAATTCATACAACGCAACAAAGAGGAATCGAAATAAATAAAGGCGAAATGCCAAAAAACCAGAGTATAGATTTACTCTAAAATAAAGGCGAAACGCCCAAAAA
The DNA here is from genome assembly GCF_937616625.2 of Mercurialis annua. Lineage (NCBI taxonomy): Eukaryota > Viridiplantae > Streptophyta > Magnoliopsida > Malpighiales > Euphorbiaceae > Mercurialis > Mercurialis annua. The sequence goes on along the minus strand of NC_065574.1, from coordinate 45,919,665 downwards.
CCAGAGTATATATTTACTCTGAAAATAAAAGCAAAATGCCAAAAACAGAGTTTAGATTAACTCTAAAGGCGAAATATCAAAGATCAAAATCAACTCGAAGCAAAATAAAGCGAAGGCGAATCGACTAAATAAAGCAAAATAAAACGAAACACAAAACGCCAAGAAATAGAGGAATGCGAAAGAAAGAGAAACGCCGAAAAATAAGAAAAATGCGAAAGAAAGGCAAAACGCCAATCAAAAGGAATGCGAAAGATCTCAGAACAGAAGACCGAGTCTAAAAAGATTCGGATAAAAATAAGACCAAGTGCCCAAATAAGGCGACTCGCTCAAATCAAAAGAAATAAGGCTACAGGCCCAAATCAACGAATCACAGGCAACTCACCCAAATCAAAGGAACAATCTTAAAAAGGAAGGCAGTCCGACTGAAAAGAATTAAAATCAAGGAAAATCGACGAAATAAATTGAATGACCTGATCTCAAAAACGGGCATATATACCCTTTGAGATCAGTGTATTTGTGGAGGAGTTTGAAGGACTCATATCTGTCCAAAGAAGAAAATAAAACTCTCAAAATGAAAAAGAATTGCAAACAAGAAGAGTCACCTCGAAGAAACAATTACTCATTAAAAGAGTAAACATCAGCTGGAATAAAAGATTTCGAGCAATAAGATAAAGACAAGCACAAAGAACACAAAAATGTTGAAATCCGAAAACCAAGAAAAGAAGAATGAACATCAAGAATAAAGAGGAATAAACGACTTAAAATCACAACCAACGAAGATCAAACATAGCAAAACAAATGGAAAATAAGGGTCATGCAGCAGTAAAGAAGAATACATAGGAAAAACGAAGAAGAATCGGACGAGTACTAAACAAAAAAGGTTCAAAACCCTGAAATAAAAAGAATAAAAAGAATTGCCCAATACAAGGGCTTCGCCCACTAATGAAGATTCATATAGTATAAAAGCTTCACCAAATGATGAGGAGTCGCCACATGAATTTTGCCTATAAAAATATTTACAAGAAGACAATAAGTCTCGCCGAGAGAATGAGCTTCGCCATAAAGAATCGCCGAGAAGGATCTCAACAAAAAGGAAAAGGATAAACAAATAAAATTCAAAAGGCCGATGGATCGAATCACAAAATTGATTGGAAGTTAGAAGAAAATTGAAGAAATTTAAAGAACATAAAACAATCAAAACATGAACAAAGGAATACCTGGAGATAAGGCATCAAAATAAATCAACGAGATTCACCAAGAGTCTCGCCAATAGAAGAAATCAAACACGAGAATTAAAGATTGAAGATGAGGCAAAGCTACTTTCGTACAACCAAGAGTAAAAGATGAAAAATGAAACAAATACAACAGTTTAAAGACAAAGGAAGATAGAACAAATGGACACATGTCCTACCTTCAAAAAATAACGAATAGATGAACGACACATGGCGAAAAAGGAGAAAAACTGGAATCTTGCTCGAGAAGCAAAAAGGAATGCCGGGATACAAAACGACTCGCCTCAAATAGAGCTTAAATACTCCAAGGCATAAAATACCATAACTTCAGCTCACTTGCGGGGGGGCTAATGATGGATACCGAATCCTATTCTACTTATAATGGAGCCGAGTCGCAGGAGATCTATTCTCAGACGACACCAGACTCCCGCCCAAAAGGCCGAATCCACCGGATCCGCCTTGACTGGAATACATCATTCGACATCATAAAGACCGAATCCATGAGGACTCGGACAAAGCACGTCGACCCCGGGATTCGGATAAGATCTCCAAGATCTACGCATATTCGGAGTATCTGTCCTATTTGGATACAAATTCCAATTTAGGAAGATAGCCTCCAACTTAGGAAGACGAGACTATTTAGGAATATCTTCCTAAATAGGACTCCTGTCTGAATAAGGAAGGACACTCCTAATTAGGGTCAAACCCTACTAAATAGGAATCACTCTCCTATTCCATATCTACTAGGTATACATTCAACTACTATAAAAGGAGCTTGAGGTATGCCTAAACACACAACTTATAGAAAATACAATTATTCTCCCTTAAGCCTAAACTGACTTAAGCATCGGAGAGCTAATCGGACAAACTGTCCGATTAGCCATCTACACTGTTTTGCAGAATTAATGCCGTCGAGATGCCGGAATCCATCAATAATTAAAAAAATAAGAGATATATGATAGAAATGAATAAAAAAGACATTTGATGGAAAATAATTGTCAACCTTAAATCAATTCAATGCAAAACATAAAATCTTTTATGTTAAATTGTTTTGATGAACCTCATAAAATCAACATTATCATTGAAATTATATAATTACGATTGTATGGTTCATGTCTAAAATATATATATTCCAGTGGCATTCAATCCTCGTTTCTTTGAATTCTTTAGCAAGTTAGGTCACATGTCACTAAAATAAATTAAAATACAACAACGACAACAACCATACACATAAACTAAACAATTTCAAAAAGATAGACAATACTTACTCCAAGCGTACTTCATTATGAATGATTAAAAACTCTTTTATTGCGGGAAAAAGTTGTATGAGATAATATCAAGTATGACAAAATAGAAAGAAATGGATATAAAAAACTCTAAAAAACCATGTTTGTTTATAATTAAATATGTGTGCATGGATTTATATATATATATATATATATATATATATATATATATATATATATATATATATATATATATATATATACGCTTATATATTTCATGACAAAGAAGTTGTAATTAATTGAAAACTATGAAAAGTTAGATGTAATACAAAATTTATTTTTAAAAATATGAAAAGTTAAAAAAAATTAATACATTTGGTTTCATAACCTATAAATGTTAATAATATTTAAAAATTCTTAATATTTTATAACTTATAAACATAAATAGAAACTCTTCAAATTTTATAACCATCACATTTATAAAATTCTATAACTTTAAATTTTAATTAAGTAAATTTAGTTTTAAAATTATTCATATTTTTAGCATATAATGAAATAAAAGTATTTTAATTCTCATAATTTAATTTTTTAATTCTTATAATATTATTTTAAAATATGTAATATTCAATAGGATGTATTTTAAAATTATGAGAAATAAAATATTTTTTATATTATTATATATTAAAATAAAAAAATAATTTAATTTAATTTAAATTTAGACTTATAGAATTTTATAAATTTGATGGCGATGAAATTTGAAGAGTTTCTTTTTTCATGTTTATAAGTTATAAAATTTTAAGAGTTTTTCTGTACTATTAATATTTATAAGTTATGAAACAAATTTAATTATTGCAAGTTTTAACTTTTTCATATTTTATAACTTAAAAAATATTAATTACTAGATTTTTTAACAAAATAATAAATTGATTTTAAATGAGTAGCCACATGGCAATTTGTAGTCGATCTATTTGTCAAAATTAATTTGGAGTTCAAGATTATATTATAGTATAGATATAGATATAGATATTCCAATTTTACTCTCTCGAGCTAAAACCAAAACACATGGCATAGATTAAGTGATCAATTTAGGTTAAGCATTAAGAACAACAACTAAAACATAGTATGAACAAAAACCCATAAACCCGATTCGTTTAAACAAACATAAATCTAATTAATAATCCCCAACGATGGGTTTAGCTGCTAATATTCAGAGTAAACTCAACAACAATGTAATAAGAATTCATAGTTGAATAAGAAACAATAAGAATTAATTTCTCAATAATTATCGTACATTGGTCGACAATAATCCCAATACAGTAGTGTAGAGAATTCAGAATACAAGAGAAAATGACGAACGAACAATGAAATCTACGCTAAAACAACGTAAATTAATGTCTAATATCGCGAACCATTGTTCAATGTCTAATGCGGTATTAATATGTCTTTTGGCTCAAAGAATGACTTTCGGTCAAGTCAAAGTGAAAATCTAAAAGTGCCCTCGAATTTGGTGATGTTTGGCAATGTTTCGGGGCATTTTTGTCATTTTAAATCTCAGTCTCAGCAAAGTGCACAACCGTGCATATTGTTTTCTCAGTAAAGTGCACGAACGTGCACTCTTATACTTAGCCGAATTTCCACTTTTTTCAGCTTTCTCAGAAACAGCTTTTCCTTCGGTAAAAGTGCACGAATGTGCACTTTGTTCTTCTTGGGGATGCACGAACGTGCACCCTTATACTTAGAGACAAATTTCTTCATTTTTCCACCCAAAACTTTTAATTCCCTTCAGCATTTCTGCACATTCGTGCACACTAACGCTTAGGGAAATGCACGTTCGTGCACTCTTGAAATAGCCTTAAATCGCTCTTTTTGTTTTCCGATCCTACTCTGATTCGTTTCGATGTATGGAAACCTCTGAAATATATACAAATTGCTCCAATATACGCCATAATTGGACATTCTACCTAAAATGCTCAAAATGATAATAAGTGTCTAAATAAGCTTAAAAAATATAAACATGCAATTACCGTATCGAAAACACACCCAAATATAGAAATATTTATACTCCTATCAAACATCCTCACATTACCTTTTGCTTGTCCTCAAGCAAACACAAAATAATACCAAACACCAATCAGACAACTCGCCACATTGCATGAAACTAAAACATTTTTATACTCTCCTAAATAATGAATTGATCAACATACAATCTTTTAAGCCGAACCACATAAAATGAATAATAATAAATAACAATGTTGAATGCTTACACATGAACTAATAACACCGGAACTACTCAAATGCACTCACTCCTGCATAAAATCCAAATCACTTCGATCACTTGGGCAGTTTAAACAATCTCAAAAAGATAGTGAAAATCAGACTCTGAGCAGGAAAACAACATGTATAGCAAAAACGATGGTAAAAATCACGAAGCATGTATCTCACAAGGTACTCACGCACACACAATTGTTTAAGGGTAAATAAATCTGAAACGCTCACATCAATACATGCAATTCTACCATAAATTTGCCAATAGTCCACAATTTCACTACTAATTGAATTAAATAAAAAGAATCAAAATGGACTTTTCAACGAGTTGTAACGGTGTTTGGATTAAAGTATGGTAAAGGTAAATATCAAGGGTAAATATGACTTGAAAAATTCACTATAATAGGTACTAGATCAATGAAACACAACTCTTTAGTACAATAAATCCCTTTTTATTTTACTTTTCATACCTTGAGTTCATTATTTTTAAAATTTCATCTTTTAAGCTCTTTTTTTCCTGTTTTTCCTTTTTTTCTCAGCTTTTTCAACTCTTTTAACTTTTCTTGAATCTTCAAAGGCAGAAATGTATAACATAAGAGATCATCAATCAAATAATCTCGAGCTGAGGATGTTATACATCCTCACACTAGTTCCTTACACAAAGCATAAAATTTTGTCAAGCCAAAAAGGTAGAAAGAGGTAAATGTGCAACAATAAGTGTAACAAGAAATAGGCTAAGGCTCAACTTGGGTAAATTAGGGAAAATCAGGTAGGCTATTTAAGTGGTATGAAGAAGTGGGTAATCCTAGATGTCACTCATCATTTTCAAATTATACAACCAATTTTTGCAATTTCACTACGGACACCTGGCAAATTCTAGATAATTAACATATTTTGACTCACACCACAATAAATGAGACATAGAAACGATATGCTCAATAGGGTGCAAAATCAACTCAATAATTGGGTTAATATTCCGTGTCTTGCTATACACCCTGTTTAAATGCTTAGATAATTTAATTTTCAACAATGTTCTTGCCAAGCTTTATGCCCTAAATCACGACTTTCAACAGAAATCAAGTGTTTACAAAGTACAGATTTTCACCTTAGTCCTATTAATTCATGTCGGCTAAAAGACACGTTATTTAACTATCATTCTCAATAAGTTGTTCAGACATAAAAACCAAAATTAACCAACTCATTAAATAGGGGAGACAAAAATACCAAAGTTCTAAGCATTCTAACCTGGTGTCATATGGTATAGGCAACAAAAATAAGCAAAATAGACAAGTGAGAGATGTAGTCAACAAACATAAGCAAACCAATGTATCCAAAAAAGATTCACCACAAAATAACATCCTAAATAACAAATAAAACAAAAACAAAAACAAACCCTAAGCTGAAAATATAAAAACAGAATGTTTTCCTCACCCTGAAACTAGTTCATGCATTGTCCCCAATGCAGTGAAATAAAAATAAAAGATAACTGAAACATAAAAGTGTAAAGGGTGAAAGGAAATATAGCCTTGGGATTGCTTCCCAATCGCGCTTTTTTATGGTCATTAGCTTGACCCTATGGCATACGAATCATGGAGGATCAACAACAACAACTCGCTCATGTCCTTGACCAATCAATGTTCTTAAAACATGGTTTGCACCATTTGTTCAAGAACCTTGAAGATTTCTCCATTTGCGGTCTCCAATTCCACCATTTTAGGACAATGTTGCAACGGAGTTTGAATGATCCACTCTACTGTGATACCACCCTGCATGCACATGATCGCACTTGAGAAATATTCAAAATGACAAGCTTAATTGCATCGGTGCTTCCAGGTTGCACTAGTTTTCTACCACTCGTCTTGGAGAAAATTTCAACTTCTACCCTGCCCATTGTTTGGGTTTACCCTTTCGTGGTTTGGCTGAGAGTGGAGGTTTCGAAGGTGCTCTCTTCTTCACTGACTGCACAGGCGTATCACACAAAAGCTTGTGTAGTGTTTCTTTTTTGCTTGATGAGTTTAATTCTTGATGTGCGGTAAGACATTCTAAGTACAACACATATTCCATGCTCTCACGTTCACACTCCTCCACGCAGTCAACCCTCATGCATTTTTCCTTACTACTCAGGCTTCGCACTCTCTTTGTCATCTCAAACTCTACACTTTTTTCCTCCAATTGTAGAGTCAACTTTCCTGCATTCACATCAATAAGAGCTCTGCTGGTGTTCATGAATGACCGGCCAAGAATTAGAGGGCACTCCTCATCAATACATTCTCCACAGTTCCATACGGCTTCTTGATGGAATGTTAAGCAAGCTGCAACATCATCGGAGTGGTCTTAACCTGTTGATCACCAAGTAGTTGTCTAAATAGAGAAAGAGGCATCAAATTTATGGTGGCACCCAAATCACAAAGACAATTAGCAGTTTGTAAGTAGCTAATAGTACAGGAAACAGTAAAAATCCCTATATTTTTTAGCTTTTTAGTCAACTTGCTCAAGCTGATTGAGCTGCAATTCTCTGTAAATGGAATCGTATTCTCATCCCAGCTCGCTTGTTCATCAGGATTTCTTTTAAGAATTTTGCATATTACGGCATATCTCTGAGTGCATCCTCTAGACTATCTTGATATGTAGCTTCTTGAAAGTTTCTAAGAACTTGTGAAACTTCTAAGTAAATTGTGGCTTCTTCATTCGATGTGGAAACAGAACCTTAGGAACATATGATGTAGGTGGCATATACGATTTTGATACTTGTAACTCAGCGCTACGACCCTCACACTACTCCTTCTCTGCCTCTAGTACAACCTTCTCGGCATGAGGTTCAGGCAACACTTTTGAACTCCTCGGTTTTATCTCCTTGACTTTCTTTCTTGGATTTGCCTCAGTAGTGGATGGTAAACTCCCGAATTTCTAGTCTGCAGTTCTTTGACCATCTACTGGTTTAGCAACTCAAGATTGTGGATAGTAGCAGCATGATTCTTGAATGTTTGATGCATCACCGCTTCATTCTTTAACACTAACTCCATAATCTTGTCAAACTTGCTATGAAGGGACTCTCCCTGCTCTCTCTGCTGAAAGCCAGGCAGATGTTGTGGCCTATTGTTCTAATGGTGGAAATTCCCCTAGGTTTAAAGTTGCCTTGATTCTAGAAGTTGCCCTAATTCTGTTGTGGCCTTTGTCCTCCTTGACAATTAGGAGCTTCCTGATTATTGGCATTGCCTCCGTTATCCTTCTATGAGAAATTTGGGTTATTTCTCCATCCTGAGTATAAGTAGTAGCGTATGGATCATTGCATGGCCTCTGTCCTCCCACAAAATTGACTTGCTTGTTAAAAGGTTGGGATAACACACAACAGTAGTTTTCCACATGGCCATACTTCCCACACACCTCGCAGTTACTCTGAGTTGCAGCCACATTGTTAATGTTGGTTGTTGCAGTTTGCCTTGTAAAAAACTCCACATGAGCCTGCAGTGCTGTAGTCTTTGATTTTAGAGTCTCCATAGCAGGATCCACACTAACTTCCATAACCCCTCTCTGTGTGGGCTTTCTAGCCCTTTTAGTTGGCCAAGAACAGCCATTCGTAGCCAACTCGTCCAACAGAGAAAATGCTGCATCAGTGGTCTTCCTCATCACAAATCCTACTACAGCTGCATCGATGGTACTCTTGGTCTGATCATTCGATCCATTGTAGAATGTTTGGATCAAATTCTCTCGCGTGATATGATGATGAGGGACCTTCCTCTGTATCTCTTTGTATCGCTCCCAAGCATCATACAATGATTCCCTATTGAGTTGCTGATAGAGCATAATATCTTTGGTCAGCTTTGCAGTCTTCAGAATGGGAAAATAATTGTTCAGGAATGCTTTGGCCAAATTTGACCATGTATTGATGCAAACTTGAGGTAGAGCATGACTCCAACTCTTTGCTTTATCCCTTAGAGAAAATGGGACTAAGCGCAACCAAACTTCACCTTCTGTCATACTACTGAGCTTGAACGTACTGCACACCTCTAGGAAATTTGAGATGTTTTGGTTCAGATCTTCACTAGGTAGCCCATAGAACTGATAGCGGGCTTCTAACAATTGAATGACACTTGTCTAGATCTCATAGTGGTTTTCCTGCACAGGATGTGCAAAGTATCCATGAGTAGTGTTTCCTACATTCGGCTGGAAAAACTCCATCAAAGTTGGTTGTCTCTGTCGGTTATTATTCTACAGATCCTGCGGATTCTGCTCTTGGGGAATCACTCTGTTATACTCCTATCAACTATCACCAGCCACAACTCTTCTGAACCTATACTACTACAGAGCTAAAAGAGAAGTCATACTCTTTACATGCAAAAGAAGACTTATGGAACAAGAAGTCGAAGTCTCGCCTAGTCCAAAACACTAGATACCTAAAAGTTTAAACATCAAAGGGGTCGGTCAAAGCTGAGTGAGTTCACAATTACTAGCGGTATTATATAAAATAACATTGTATACATATAAAAATATATAAACATAACTCAAGTATTAGATCCGATCGAAATCCTAATCCAAAACTCATACTCATGTCTAACCACATTAAAGAACGTGGTCCTTATGGTATAGTCTCGAGCACATTCAACCGAGTTACCGACAACGTGGTACAGTCTCGAGCATTTCCACCAAGTTATTGACACCACTACTTAGTCCTGAAATATGAGTCCCGAGGATATCGACCGAGTTACTCACTAGATACATGTGCCGAGAGATTCTCACAGATATATATCATATCTAACATATGATGTTAGTCAAGACAGACATCTACGAGTTACTTGACACTAGTGATCACACAGTCCTATTGACACCCAATAGGTAGCTTGTTTCATCGGATCATACACTGGTTTTCATACTTTCAAACAAACTACATTATAATAAATATAAGGGTTAATTCCTAAAAAAATCACGAACTTTACACGAAGTTTCATTTTAATCATGACCTTTAAAAGTTGCCATTTAAAGGCACGAACTTTCATTTTGTTTCAAATCTATCATTTCAATGTATTTTTGTTGACTAAATTCTTCAATAAACCATTAATGAAAGACCCAAATTATAAATCAACATTAAATCTTATTATCTTTTAGTTAGAGTATATAGGATTAGGAATTTTTGGTTCGATAAAATACACCGGATTTTACTTTGGCGATAGATTTGAAACAAAATGAAAGTTCATGCCTTTAAATGACAACCTTTAAAGTTCATGATTAAAATGAAACTTCGTGTAAAGTTCGTGATTTTTTTAGGAATTAACCCTAAATATAATAACAAAATTATATAATATGCAATGCGTTTATTTTAATATAATCGTATAATATATAACTTTGAATAAAATACACAAAAGTAATATGTAAACTCACTGTATTATTCAAAAATATAGAATGGACACGTCAATCAATCCCTTGGATAGTCGAGCTTGTCGGTATGGTACCCCGTCTGATCCTCTATTAACATTACACTGTCAAAATGTGTTTGATATATAAACGCTAACCCTAGTGCTGAGCTCTAGGTTAAAAGATAAAGTCGATATAGTCTTTTTCTTTCTATGTCTTGCTTCTGTTGTTTTCATTAAACTTCAACACGTAAAACTCTGACTTGGTTAAGCAACCCTATAATGTTTAACTCCATGCTTATTTAACAAGTAAATCACATCTTTATCGTCATCCTCAGTTATCATTTAAATACTTTTAATCGAATTAAGACATGCGTTTCTTTTGTTTTCATACCCTGGGAACAACCTTCCCAACACCATAAAACACGTCTAATTCATGCCGACATGTACCCACTTCGTTTCTACTCAAAAATCATCCAAATCCACTTTAAAAACATTGAAAACGACATGGTTTCGATAATCCGATCTGAACGTCACTTATTTAACTTAATACATATCCTTTAAAACCCCCCCAAAACCTAAAGAAAATCAGATTATTGCCTTGATTTCAAGCTCTAGGATGATAGTGGACAGAATTCTTCATAGATCGAAGAAGAAATCGTCGAAAATGGAAGTTGGATGCTCAAATCTCCCATCGCACTCTATTCTTAAAAAATGAAGGATTTTGGTTTCTAGATGATTCTTTCATTCATAATAGTTAGTATAAATACCATAGCTGAAGTCTTCTTTTGATTCTTGCTTCTTTGGTTAGTACACTTGACCATTACACTTCCTTTTTAACTTAAGTGATCATTCGATCACTTTAACTCAATGACTTACGTATTATCTAAAACCAATTAAATAATACGGCTTCATATCTTTAAAAAATCTTACCGATAAACTCGTAAGAATCTATCCCAAACATTAGTATAAAAATATTTATTTCGGGACATATACTTTATTTTATAATAATTTCCTTATAATTTCCTATAATCCCATATCACTCATCTTAACGAATATCGATATTCAAACTTCCTTATCAACTCAACAATTATAATCGACCTATTTGGAATATATCCTCCTTAATATCAATGATCCCCTATTTTTGCAACTCCGATCTCCCCACATAGGACACATGACCCACTTTATCAACTTAAACTTATAGGGTATTACATTTATCCTCAGAAAATAAACCGAGATGAAGCCCCAATTTCCATGTATGTTGAACTTCAGAATAAACAATAGTCTCTCTATTCACTATGCCTATATTCTTATTCACAATAAGAGATGGCCTGATGTTACGGATAAACTCGTCTTCATCAGAGTGATATGAAGATTGTGAAGTGGATTGTAAACTTCATGAAGTTGTAACTTTTATAGCTTTCGTTCTCATTGCGATAAAAGCTGGCGCAGACTCAGCAGCAGCATGTAAAATAAATCCTAAAGGAGAATCATTAGGAGTAGCTAAGCAAAATGGAGAAACTGAAGAAGAAAATGGCAGGTTTAGCTAAGATAGATTTGAAGCAATATTATCCAAATTTTCAAAGGTAGCCTTTGAGTTGATTTAATTAATAGAAGAAGAATCTGTTCATAACAAAACCTTAGAAGACTGTGGTTTAAATCTTCCTTATCAGAATCTGGATCTTCTAATTCAGATTTCGAATATGAAAATTCCAAAATGATAATAGGAATAGCAGATTCCTTGACAAATATAGATGATTTTTGGCCGTTAACTTCAATCAGAATACATAAATCGATAAGCTTAAAATCCGCAGAGATCAAGATAGAAACCGAATCAATTCTTTCCTTGGAAACACCCTAAAGGATGAACTGCAATGAATTTACCAACCCGGTTATCAATCAACTTGAAAACAATTTCCTTCCAAGCAATTAGTGGTATTCTAGAAACAATTATCCATGTGTATCGTTCCTTGGAGTTGAAACTCTCAGTCCAAGGAATAGAATTCATAAAAAAATCTTATTATGATTTTGATTCAAAAAATCTTTTGTCTATTTTGTTTTCAAAATGAATAACCAGAAAGCTACCTCCTAAATACGATAGAGATTTGAACGGAACACCTTCAGATTGGAAAAACCTCTAACCGAGAGAATGATTGTAATATCCTTCAATTAACAATGACAGCAAAATCTTCTGCATAATTTGGTTTCGTATTAAAAATATTGGGACCATTATTAAGAACACTGGCATAAGAACGACCATCCCTAACAAAAGGTTTGAAAGCATGGCGAGAAATAGATTGTGGAGGACATTAGACTCGTTTCTAGCAAGCATCCATAGAACGATTACGGTTTAAGAAAGGATAGGGGATCCTGATTACAAAAGTCCTCAAATGGAAAGAATCGATAATGATTCTATTCAGCTGAAACTTTACACTTTGCATGGATTGAGTTTAATAGGAGGAGAAGGGAAGGTAATATGAGGAGAATTAATTTTTTTTATTTGGACAAATTCTTTAATTAGAAAGAGAAGGGAAAGGAAGGTGAATCATTCCTCCTCATTCACCTTATAGGAGTTGAAATCAATTACACCTTATTTTGGGGTGTAGATAAATTCAACTCCAATTTAAAACATAAATTTGTCAACATGAGAATTGGCTGGAATGTGGTGAAGATGAAGATGAAGGCCTTAAGAGAAGAAGATGAAGATGAAGGCTTACATGAGGAGCGCTGCCTAAGGTGATGTTTTCAACATGAGGATTGGCCGGAATTTGGTGGTTGAAGGAGGTATGAATTTGGCTAGTGTTAGGGTTTAAGGGTGGGATTGAGAGAAACGACATTTTTCTTAAGGCTCTTATGTATTTCAGAGATGAGGCAAAAAAAAAATTGTAATATAGAGTTAATGTCATAAAAATTCACCAATTTTTTATTTTTTTTAATTTAATCATGCCGTTAAATAAATATTATAAAAATACCTCTAATTTCATTTTTTTTTCTAAATATATGGTGTTGATGCGGCACCCATTCATTAATTTAATTTGATGACGTGGAATTATTTTCGGCTGCCGCCTCACAAACTATAGTTATGTGTATGATTTGAAAAATAATAAAAGTTGGAGTATTTTTATAGCGCTTTTTAAAAGACGTAATTACACTTGAAAAAATGTGTTGAATTAGTAAATTTTTATGATATTATCCTTTTTAAAAATATGAAATTTTACAAATATTTTCTAAAATAAATCATATCTCCTTTAAAAGTTATAATCCTTAAAAAATTGTAAAAAAATATTTTTAATTAATATTTCAAAATTATAATTTTATTAAAGTAGTTTATGTTTTAAATATGTAAAATTGTTAAATATCTGTCATATATTTGTGATGGTTTCCTTCATAAATAATTAAATATGTTATTAATTTCTGAATGATTTATATATATCACAATTTTTTGACAAATTTTTGACGAAATGCGACGTCACAAGCTTGGTTACATAGTTTTGGTGATGGACAAATCCATCACAAAGGTTTTGGGACAAATTGTTCCCTCCCGAATTAGTCACAATCTGTGTAGAATTTGTGTCATCACATATTAGTTTATTTCATAATAAATATCATATAATTTTATTTCATAAAAATTAAATTATCATATTTTATTCATAAAAAATAGACTTAATTACTCAAAAATCTTCCATTTTTAATTTTTTTTTGCAATTGCACCTTGATGTAAAAAAATTCTTTCATAAAAATACACGAACTATCTGATTTTTACAATAATAACACGAACATCATTTTGAGCATAAAACGACACCGTTTCTCGCCCTAAAACGGCACCGTTTTTGCCTTAAAACGACATCGCTTTTTGAAAAAAAAAAAAGGCAAGCTTGGTCTTATATGCAAAAATTTGATAGTTTATGTATTTTTACGCCAAAATTAAAAGTTCGTGTTAAATACCAAAAACACGCGAAAGTTTGTGATTTTTTTATGCATTTAAGCCTTAAAATTATAATTTTATTAAAGTAGTTTATGTTTTAAATATGTAAAATTGTTAAATATCTGTCATATATTTGTGATGGTTTCCTTCATAAATAATTAAATATGTTATTAATTTCTGAAAGATTTATATATGTCACAAATTTTTGACAAATTTCTGACGAAATGCGACGTCACAAGCTTGGTGACATAGTTTTGGTGATGGACAAATCTATCACAAAGGTTTTGGGACAAATTGTCCCGAATTAGTCACAATCTGTGTAGAATTTGTGTCATCGCATATTAGTTTAATTCATAATAAATATCATATAATTTTATTTCATAAAAATTAAACTATCATATTTTATTCATAAAAATAGGTTTAATTATTCAAAAGCCTTCCATTTTTAATTTTTTTTACAATTGCACTTTGATATAGGAAAATTCTTTTAGAACCCCCCGCGAACTTTAGATTTTTTTTCAATTATACCACAAAGTATTAAATTGACTTCTTTTCACTTGAAAAAAAATTAAAATAATCTTTCATTTTTAATCTATATTCTAATTAAACACTAATATTATTAATAATATAAAAAATCATTTTTCCTAAAATTATATCCACTAACGCTTTATAAATACAACCATAAAAATTTCCAATTTAAGGTACAATTGAAAAAAATCTAAAAGTGGAAGGATTTCGAGAGGATTTTCCTACGTCAGTGTACAATTGGAATGAAATTTAAAGGTGGGAGGATTTTGAGAGAGTTTTCCAATATCATAGTGCAATTGAAAAAAAAATTAAAGATGGAAGGTTTTTGAGTGATTAGGCCTAAAAAAATATCATACTTTGTTTATTCTCACAAATAACATATTTTGTTAATTTTATTTCATAAAGATTATCATATTTTGTTCCAACCAATCTTACTAAATCATAAAAGGATTTTTCTACTTAATTTTAGAATCCAATCATATCACAAGATTTCATCTTTTTTACAAAATTTAAACTCAAAAAGAAAAAGATTCCATTTCAATTAATATAATAAGATACCATGAAATTTCAAATAAAAAAAGGTTCTACTAATATTAGATAATTGGAGGGGATGAAAGACAAGATAACTCTCACTAGATGAACAACTAAAAATATACCAATATACTTTACATCTAAAATACATCGAAACAACATCAAAAATAAGAATGGAGAAAAAAAATGTGGTTGCAAGTCTTATGATACTTTTGGTGCTAATCTTTCCTCTGTTAGTAGTTTCATGTACGTACGATCGGACTTGCTTTTTGAATTGCTATAATGAGTGCATAAAATATACTTTGCCGATAGAGTTGTGTGGCCGCCGATGCACCAAGCAATGCTGCCATGTAGTTATTCATTCTACTACCATCGACAATCAAAAATATATGGCACCGATTGTTGGATAATCTAATTATTGTTTGTTGTTTATGTTATTATTTCTGAAAAAATTAATAAATTTCTATGAAATAAATAATAAAAGAGAAATTAATTTTTTATTGGATTGATGCTAAAAAAATCACAAACTTTACATGTTTTATCATTTTAATTATGCAGTTTAAATTTTTTCATTTTCATGTACCGACTACCACTTTTCTCAAATTCATGCACGGTGCTGAGCTGACACTTATTTATTGGTATAAAATGACCTCCACCTCAGCGAATTACATCAATAGAGCCGTGACACCTAACCGTGCATGAATTTGAGAAAAAGTAATAGTTTATGCATGAAAATGAGAAAATTTAAACTGCGTGATTAAAATAAAAAATTTGAAAAGTTGGTGAATTTTTATGACATTAATCCTTTTTTATATTTGTGTAATTTTATCTTTGCAAAAATATATAGTTATATTATTTTAAAAGAAAAATGCTAAGGACACCAATGTGTGTTAAAGCATTTTCGACCATAATTTTGCAAATACTACAAGTGAATTCAATGTGTTTGGAAAAAGTATAGATAACGCCTATTTTTGCAAGTATTTTCTTAAATTTAAGTATTTTAAAGCTTATCGATCAGCTATATGGGCCTTGAGCTTATAATCGATTCGGGAGTAAATTATCTCAAACATATACTATAGCATATGTATCAGTATAAAAATAAAATTTACAGAAAATTTAAATAATTTGATAATATTAGAATTAACAATAGTAACATATTTTTCATTTTTATACTCATATTATTATAGGCTATTGTATCAGCAATCTAAATAAACTATCTATTTGCAAATATGACTTGCTCAATCATTCGTGGTATTTTAAATGTGGAAAATGCTAATTGTTGTTTTTGTTTTGTGATTGCATTAAAACACATGGGCATCTTTTCATGCACTGTATTTTTGCGCGTTCAGTTTGGAATGAAGTTCTATTTAGAGTCGGGTTGTCATGGATTATGCCGAATTCTATGGATAACTTTTATTGTCTCTGGTTGCATCTTATACCTAGACGGAATTATGTGAAACTTTGAAAAATTTTATGGATTGTTCTAATTTGGGAGATTTGGATTTGCAAAAATAGAAAGTCTTTCAAAACAAAACTATATTAGCGGGGAAATTATCTGTATTGGCTTTCTTAAGGCGGTTTTTTACTTAACAGTAATAATAGTTTTTTCCGTATTCGGGTTTAGACTTCTTTAAAAGTCCAGAGTATTTTATTTGGATGATTTTGTGCTTCTCTCATTTAGTCCTAGCCTTTAGCTTGCAACTAGTTTATCACTTTTTTTTTATGAATCGAAATATATTAAAAACCACTGACGGCCGCAAGAAACCTCCTACTCAAAGCTTTCGCCCAAGAAGTGGCACATAACAGATGGAACATTGTAAAGGCTACGACTAAGAGAGAAGATTAAAAGTTTACATCCTGAAACAGAATACAATAGGGATTTCTGAAAAAATTAATCAATGCTTGAATAAGAAAAGCTCATATTGAAACATTTAAATAAAAAACATCTTTCGAAAGGCAATTGAAGGTGACCTCCGTGCTAGAACTAGTTTTCCCCTGAAAGATTCGCTTATTATGATGCTTCCAAATCTCCCACACTGTAGAAAAACCAAAGCATCCGCCATAGTTCTAATACTGATCCTTAGGAACAATCTTTAGCCATTGCCTAAAATTAATAAAAGAGTTCGGATCCGCATGATGTCAAGTTTATTGAGAATGCTACACCAAATCTCTTTAGCAAAACGACAATGAATAAATAAATGAACTTGTGTTTCCTCCACACCACACAAAGAACACTTATCATTATCATGCTGAATAATTGATCGTCTTGCTAAAAATTAAAGTGTTGGCACACTATTATGAAAAGCAACCCATATGAAGAACTTAATTCTTGAAGGCATATTTGACTTCCAAATCTGAATAAAAGGAGGCCTTTCAATGCTCCTTAAAATTCTTCCCAACCTCACTTCCTCGTCATAAATAATTATCCCTATAATAGTGCCTAAAGTTCTCCGCCTTATCAAATTTCAAGCAGCAAAATTGCCCCCAGAATTGGTCGAACTAACACCAGTTGCAGCCCTTCCACCGTCAGTTCCATCTCCAGCAACAAACCCTCTATTATCAGCAGCCATGACATTTTCTCCAGCCAAGTCCCATTCATCTGCACCATTTCGCCAAGAAGAATCACCAGCAGCGTCATCTTGGTTAGTAGCAGCAGACTCCATCCTGACAGTAGCAACTCCATGCCCGTCAACAACAACAGCTTCGTACTCGACAGTGATAGCAGCTCGGTCGTCTACCTCGTGAGACATACATTCAACTACAACACCACCTGTACAAAAAGAATAATAAGAAGACGCGGTGTAGTTACCTTTAGTTGTGTTCCATGTTACCTCATCTCGTTGCTCTACTCTCTGAATAAGTCGTGAAAGAACCGTGTTAAATTCCGTCAAAAAATCAGCTCATTACCACGAAGACGACGTCTCCATCTCCACCCATTTAACCAAACATCTTTTAGCTTTTCACGTTTCATATTTGAAAGATTAAAAATTCGAGGAAAAATAACATAAGCCAAACCATTACCCATCCAATTATCATGCCAAAGTGATATCGAACTCCCATCGCCTGCACTAAACTTAACATTTGAAATAAAATATTCCAAGCTTGTTTATCAACACAACATCTTTTCTAAATACCTTTTCATATGTACAACATTTCTTCGAATCACCAACAAGTAAATCCTCCCAACCAGCGATAGTAGAACAATGCAATATAACCTTATTCCAGAACGAATTATCTTGATTTAAATGTATTCTCCACACCCATTTAAATAAAAGACTTTGATTTCAAACTCGAAGCGTGTGGATACCCAAACCCCCTTTGTCAAAATCTTACAAATATTAGACCATGAAACTTTACTAAGAACCCGTGAAGAAGTATCACCTTTCCATAGAAATTGCTTGATATACATCTCAAGCGTCGAAGAAACAGTAGAAGGCATACTATGAACGGACATGTAATAAACGGGAACACTAAAAAGCACAGATTTAATAAGTACCAATCTGCTTGCCGGAGAAAACAACGATCCTTTCCACAAAGCCAATCGAGATTTAAAACGTTTTACAACATGCTCCCACGACCCAGCTGTAAGCTTCCGCTTTGCTAGCGGCAAACCTGATAGGAGTAAAATACTCCTATATTACGAGTCACTTCTGCATTGCTTCGTATACTTTTATTGCATGTTTCGAGTGATTATATCACTTATTACGTGTGTTAGTGTTTCAGGATAAACGAAGCGTATGTGAAGGGTTTTGAGTCCAAAAGAGCAAAGAATCGATGATATTTGAAAGTCGGAAGTTAGATTGAAGCAAGGAGCGAAGTAAAGATCAAAGAAGCCCTTATCCTGCCTGGTCTCGATCGAGAAGAGGAGTTGCACTGAGCTTCTCGATCGAGAAGAAGAACCAAATTTTGCAGAGTTTCAAGGCCTCATGCTTCTCGATCGAGAAGCTGAGTTTAATGAAGCTTCTCGATCGAGAAGGCCCTGTTCTCAGCACTTTAAATCCTTTTGGGTTCTTGTGCTCTCTTGGCCCACTTCCACTTTTGGACAAACAAGCTTGTAATAGGATGTTTTTTATTTCCTTTTTGGGCTTTACTATAAAAAGGCACCTTATGTCACATTTTAGGTTAAGCCTCTTTTTGTAGAAACAATTAATTCTCTAGCAATTATTCTCTTTTCTTGCTTGTTCTTGGAGATTCCTCCATTGTTAAGGATTTCAAGCTTTTATTTCCAGATTTTGGGTTTTGAATTCATCTTTAATACAAGCTTAGTTATTGAATCTTCATTATCTTATTCATGCTTTATTGTTCTTCATTGTTATTTGAGGTAAGTTTTCTCACTTTTATTATGTTGATTTACTATTGCTTAGTTGTTGTTTTAACTTTAATCATGAGTAGCTAAACTCCTAGTCTAGGGGTTGTTTATGATTGCTTTATATGATTGCTAGATGATTGGTTAGGGTTGTATGGGTTAGGGTTTTGTTGTGTTCAAACGATCTTAATGCTTAGATTAAGTTAGCTTCTTAATTTATGATTTGTGTTTGATTAGTGAGGGCGAGAGTTAAGCTAATCGAATAGACCTAGTTGAGCATAAGCTTAAGACCTAAATGCGCGAGAGTGATTTAGGGATTTAGCGGTTGTTTGAGTTTGCGGATTAATCGGATTGATTGTTGTAGTCGACATCCAATTGCACGAGAGTGAGTTGGATTTCGACTCATTAATCAATTGTCGGTTCGTCAACCCCCGGCGTTCGATTGAACCAAGATTTGCATTTCTCTAACTCAACTCATACAATTTTGTGTTTCTTTATTTCTCGCTTAGGGACTAAGCTTAGAAATAGTGTGAGGAGGGTTGGTGAATTGTATTTCGTTTTGTTAGGTTTTATTTTAGTAATTGCTTTATGTTTGTTTCATTTTATTTTAGAGTCTAGTTGTGTTAGGTTGTTTGAGTCGCCTCCACTAAACTCTTGTGCCAAGCTTGTGAAATGATCTTTGTGAAAAAGTTAGTGTTTGGTAATAATTTGAATTGCATCAACATTCACTATCTCTTGTGCTTTAATGTCGTTATGCATTTTTCTAGCTTAGACAATTGTGTTCAATGCTTTCTTAATGAAATGAAAATTGATATGACATGTTGCAAAGGGATAGCGGTAAAATTGACCTTTAGTTGTTGATTATCGAATTCAATTGATTAGCCTAATACGGATGCATGATGTGTGACAAAGTTTGAAAAATTTGTGTTGACGCAATTTTGGGCATAAGTGGCATGAAAACATAGGAATTGAGCATTAGGCATAACACCACATATTTTTTCGAGATTTTTCGAGCCTAATTGTTTGTTGTGAGTGTCAATTGTCCGGAATTCCTAGAATTTGTTCGGTGTCCATTCAAAATTACATTGTTGAGTGGTTGATGATTAGATGAGTATGGCATTAGGTGTAACCAATTCTAGAAACCACTTTAAAAGCTCACCTTTTACCTCTAGATAGCCAAATTTGGGCCTAGACCTTTGTTGAATATTTCCATAATCACATCATATTCCGTTCTTCAATTTCCATTTTTAATTACCCGAACTTGACTTGAGAACTAGTGTGAGGAGGAGAGGGTAATAGCTTGATGAAAATGAAGAAGTTTGAACTTGAGTGCCAAAGGCAAAAATCTACACCTAAGAAAGAAAAATTCAAAAACAAGGAAAAATTGAAAAAGAAAAAGAAAAGAAAGAAAAACACAAAAATATAAGTAAGAAAAAGAAATAAAGGTGTTAGAACGATAAGAGAAGTTCAATTATGCTAAAATTCCAAGCTAACCTAAAAAGCTCGATGTTAATGAAGTAGCTAGTTTCAAGTCAAGTTGTAGCCTAAAATATCAACTTCACCTACCCCGACCTTGGCCACGTTACAACCCGTACAAAGTCCATAGGATAATCGTCGATCACCGAGCTAAGTAGTGGAGTTTAGGACTATGAGCAAACCTATGGGAATTCCGTGTTTGTGTGCTTCATTTCTTTGCTTTAAACACTTGTGTGTTAGAGTGATACCTTGAGAGGATTTTAGTGCCTTTGCTCAATGCTTATGTTTGATTTTGCCATAACTTGCCCAATGTTCTTGTTTGACCAAGCATTCGCATGTCCCGTAGATGATGGTAATAACATGAGTATTCGAGATTGACCTTAGACTAATGCAATTGTTTTCTCTTTGTCTTCGCAATATGTCATTACAACTTGCATGGCTCATTTGTGTGCATTGTTCATTGTTGTTGATGTTAGACGTTTGCATTTGGGCATTTTTGATACTAGAGTATGATTGTTGATGCGTGTTCAATCTTGCCAAATTACTAGTTTCGAGTTATGTGCAATGCATTTCTTGCTTGAGGACAAGCAAGGTTTAGTGTGAGGAGGTTTGATAGGAGTAAAATACTCCTATATTACGAGTCACTTTTGCATTGCTTCGTATACTTTTATTGCATGTTTCAAGTGATTATATCACTTATTACGTGTGTTAGTGTTTCAGGATAAACGAAGCGTATGTGAAGGGTTTTGAGTCCAAAAGAGCAAAGAATCAATGATATTTGAAAGTCGGAAGTTAGATTGAAGCAAGGAGCGAAGTAAAGATCAAAGAAGCCCTTATCCTGCCTGGTCTCGATCGAGAAGAGGAGTTGCACTGAGCTTCTCGATCGAGAAGAAGAACCAAATTTTGCAGAGTTTCAAGGCCTCATGCTTCTCGATCGAGAAGCTGAGTTTAATGAAGCTTCTCGATCGAGAAGGCCCTGTTCTCAGCACTTTAAATCCTTTTGGGTTCTTGTGCTCTCTTGGCCCACTTCCACTTTTGGACAAACAAGCTTGTAATAGGATGTTTTTTATTTCCTTTTTGGGCTTTACTATAAAAAGGCACCTTATGTCACATTTTAGGTTAAGCCTCTTTTTGTAGAAACAATTAATTCTCTAGCAATTATTCTCTTTTCTTGCTTGTTCTTGGAGATTCCTCCATTGTTAAGGATTTCAAGCTTTTATTTCCAAATTTTGGGTTTTGAATTCATCTTTAATACAAGCTTAGTTATTGAATCTTCATTATCTTATTCATGCTTTATTGTTCTTCATTGTTATTTGAGGTAAGTTTTCTCACTTTTATTATGTTGATTTACTATTGCTTAGTTGTTGTTTTAACTTTAATCATGAGTAGCTAAACTCCTAGTCTAAGGGTTGTTTATCATTGCTTTATATGATTGCTAGATGATTGGTTAGGGTTGTATGGGTTAGGGTTTTGTTGTGTTCAAACGATCTTAATGCTTAGATTAAGTTAGCTTCTTAATTTATGATTTGTGTTTGATTAGTGAGGGCGAGAGTTAAGCTAATCGAATAGACCTAGTTGAGCATAAGCTTAAGACCTAAATGTGCGAGAGTGATTTAGGGATTTAGCGGTTGTTTGAGTTTGCGGATTAATCGGATTGATTGTTGTAGTCGACATCCAATTGCGTGAGAGTGAGTTGGATTTCGACTCATTAATCAATTGTCGGTTCGTCAACTTCCGGCTCGAGAGAGCGGATTTGGATACCTTAGAATGGCTCGACCCGAACCAATACCCGTATACCCGACCTTTTACCTAGGAATCTCGTTGGCATGATTAGCAACCCTTAGGCGCTTTTAATTATTGTTTTTTAATCCTTTAATCAATTAGTTGTTTAAATCTTAATTGCTTCTTAGTCTAATCAGTGATTGCTTAATTTTAATTCCGTTGTTTTTAATCAAAAATCCAACTACTCTTTGCTTTCCGAATTGAAAATCAAAGTCAATTTCATTCACTTTAAACCCCTTGTCTCCGTGCGATCGACACTCGACTTGTCGAGTTACTACAAGTTGGGTTAATTCTCAACAAAACCCAAATAAGTAATCAGTAGAGAGTCTACTTTACAGCCTACCACACCCGCGACCTGTGAAAAATCACCATCATTGACATTAATTCCTATTAAAGAGCTTTTATGGAAGTTAATAGTCAGACCTGAAATTAGCTTAAAACAACACAAATCCTAGTCAAATTTCGCAAGTAATCCATATCAAAAGGTAAGAATATAAGCGTGTCATCAGCAAACTGAAGTAAGGAGATATGTTCTTGATTACTTGCGAAGCTAAACCCATTAGTAGAACCCAAATCAACTTATTTATCAAGAATGTGTTCCAACCCTTCAACCGCAAGTAAAATGCTAACAAGTGGGTTCACCCTAATCCTATCGAATCATGTCATACAATTGGCATTTCATTAGACAAGCATCACCCAGAATTGTTAACTCGAGGAGCATCATTCTAAGCATTCATTAGTTGGAAAAATTGACCATTGATACGGTTCAAGGATTTCATTCAACTTAGATAACATGCTTACAAATCATGCACAAAAGGCGCCAAAATCACAACATAAAACGACACAAACATTCTAAAACAATTAAACTAAAACAAACACATAAAAGCATAAATACATAAAAATAACCTACAACAATCTAAACACAAACGAGATTCTATTTTCCAACCCTCCTCACACTATTTCAAAACATTGCCCTCAATGCTAAGAAATAAAACATATATGAAAATTGCATTGAGTTTGGGTTAGAAAGTCAAATCTTTTTCAATCAAACACAAAATAACATAAATGATGCACTAAAAATAAATAACAAAAGACACAAATGACAAGAAAATAAATCGAACCTCTCGGGATTGCCTCCCGAGTGCGCTTTAGTTGGAGTCCAAAACTACACTCTTCGCGTAAGATTGTTAAAAATACAATCTAACATGCAGAAGCCGTCTTGGTAGCATCTTCTCCCTCTTTTTCCTTGTTGGCTCCTTCAAATAAAGCTCATATGATATGAAGTATGCTTGTACTCTATAACAAAGAACATGAGGAGTATGAAGCATCTTCATATATTTGATATTATTTCCGTCATACTCGGAATAAAACCCCTCTAAGAATGGATCTTTATAATCAAAGAATTTGTAGATTTCCTCGTAGAGTACCGTAATACCAAATTTATCTCCACTTTCATCATTTAAGCTCTTGGAAAAAGTAAGTGGCTTGGAAATTGGATCTTCAAGTTCAATATCCTCACACTTTTCTCTTCCGATCTCTATGTGTGCCTTTATGGGAGAATGTTCTACTAAAGCATCATCATCTTTCAGCTCTATGGCCATAGCATGTTATGTTGGAGTAGCTTCAATTACGGCTAGTAATCCACTTTGGTTGTCGGCGCCTTCTTGAGTTGACTTGGAAAAGGAACTTTTGGTACATAAGGAGGTGGAGGTCTAATATAAGGAGCTTCAACCTCAATTACCACTTCCTCACTAGCACTTAGCTCATTATAACTTGGCTCATCATCAACCACCATAGGTCTCTTGCCATGAGGGTCATTAAGAGCTTTTCCGCTTCTAAGTTCAATGTCCTTAAGTTTCTCTCTCGGATCAGACTCAGTTGTAGATGGTAAACCGATTTGAGCTCTACCTTAAATTGAGCTTGGCAATTGAATAATTAGAGTCTGAAGATGGTGATAAGTAGCTGCTTAATTTTCCTCTCTTTGTCTCGCCTCCGCTCAAATCTATCTAGGGACTCCAAGATCTTGTCAAGCTTGCTTTCCTCATCAAACTATCCATTTCGCTGAAAATCATGTGCTTGTTGTGGTTCATTGTCAAATTCGGAATTGAAGTCCCATTTATTTTGATATGGGTGATAACTTGAATTAAAGTTCAAGTTTTCATTGAAGTTCTCCCAATTATTGTTCCAACCATATTTCGGAGGGTTGTGCCACCCCGGATAATACATGTTGGAATAAGGGTCACTAGCTTGCCATTGATCACCCACATAATTGATATGGTCATTCCAATTTGAATAGAGTGTAGGACGCTCAGCTCTGATATGACTACAATATCCATAAATCTCACAATTCGGATCCCATGCCATTACTCAACGTGAATGGATTCACCATAAAAACAACATTAGAAGATAAACCAACAAGTACACAATTTTCCTGCACAACCAAAGACACGAGCACCAAGCGTAAACCACAAAAACAGAAAATGAATAATAGTAAAACAAAAATATAAGCTAATTCGACCAAGATTCAAAGTACTCTCAATCTTCTTAATACGACACTATCCCCGGCAATTGCGCCAAAAACTTGTTGATAAAAATACCAACTCGTAATGCAGTGGACTTTGAGTCCGCGTATCGTACCCACATAAATAGAGGTTAAGCAAGAATGATTTCGTTCAAATCTTAATTCGTCTAATAATGGATTGAAGAATTGTATAAACACTTAAACAACTAAAAACACACCAATAGTAACCAACTAAGCAATTAACGCAAAAATAACAATAAACAATAAAATGGGTAATCAAATAGATAAAAGGCATCTAAGGGTTGATACTAGCTAATTAACATTGCAATAAACGGAAATGAACATCATGGCATTCAACAAGAGCCTAGTTGTTTCTAAAGCATCGTTCCCGCTCTCTCGAACCTCAAAGAACAACAAAATCACCTATTGAGTAACCAATTAAAGCTTAACTCAATCTCGTGATACTAAACATAATTAATTAAACAATAAGCAATGATTAATCCAACTCAACGACTACCTAATTCCCAACGCGATCTCACGGTGTTATGACTTATGCTTTTAATCACATATGTCTATCTATTTAACCATCTCCCAGTGCATTAAACAAACAATAATCATGCCTTAGGAGATCAATCTAAAACAAGCATTAAGAATAATGATTAAAACATGTTATTCAAGTCATACATACAAATCCATTCAAAGCAACATTTAAGAGTTCATATCAACCCCCAAACATGGGATTTAGCCAATCATGTTAAACATCACATTAACTACTAAAAAAAGAAATAAAAGATAAGAAACACTTACTTAGAAGAATAAGATTCAAAGTAAGCACTTGCATTCAAAGATAAATCTTGTTCTACAATAAGTAAAGCTTCATAAACACCAACAATGGTGGAATAGATAGAGGCACAAAACCCTAAAACTACTCTACTCCTAACTAAAAAAGACAACTAAAACTAAGATGAAATACTCTTTATGAAATGTATGACCTAATTTGAGATAAGGTACCTTATATAACGCTTACAAAATGGAAAACAATGATACCAAGTACAAGTTGTGTCTATCCAAAAGTGGAAGTGGTCCCAAGTCTCGTCTTTTGTTTTTGAAGCATGAAAAACCTCTATTTTTGCCTTGTCTCAATCCTAGACACTAATTAAAGCCAGTGTGTCTTGGATCACTATAATCTGCCCCCAGCTCTATTTTTTCTCGAATCGAGACACACTAGATAAGTTGATGTCTCGATTCGAGACACCCTTTCCGCTGCACGACCACAAACTTTAAAACTTCATAAGTCGGTATAAAATCGTTTAAATGAGTTGGTTCTTAAACCCCTGGAAAGCGTAGGATGTCTACTTTATTTCTTATGAATAACACAAACTAGTTAGAAGCCTCTAACTAATCCAAAATAGTCAAATAGTGCAGCAGGGTCAGATTCTCAAATGTGATTTCAGCGTCTCTTTGCTTCAAGAGTTCGCCCTTTCTCCGACTCGTCGATTATTCCCTCTTTTTATGCCAAAATACTTCGTATTGCTCCAATATCCATAAAACACTCACACATGCTAAAAGGTATACAAATTACTAGAAAAGCACGATGAAACATAGCAAAAGCATGCGGAAAACAACTCAATACATAGGAGTACTTTACTCCTATCAAGGATAACGACCGAGTTACTCACTAGATATAGGTCTCGAGAGATTCCCACCCAGTTATCTCATATCTAACATATGATGTTAATCAATACAGACATCTACGAGTAATCGACACTGGTGATCACGCAATCCTATTGACACCCAATAGGTAGCTTGTCCCCTTGGATCATACACTGGTTTTCATACTTTCAAAAAAACTAAGTTATAATAAACATTATAAAAAAATCATATAATATGCAATGCATTTATTATAATATAATCGTATAAGAAATAACTTTGAATACTAATATTCAAAAGTAATATGTAAACTCACTATAACTGTTATTCAAAAATCTACGGATTGGATACGCTAATCAATCCCTCTGATAGTCGAGCTTGTCGGTCTGGTACCCAGTTGGATCCTCTATTAACATTACGCTGTCAAAATGCGTTTGATATATAAAAGTTAATCCTAGTGGTAAGCTCTAGGTCAAAAGCTAAAACCGATATAATCTTTTTCTTTCATTGTCTTGCTTCTTTTGTTTTCATTAAACTTTAAAACGTAAAACCCTTACTTAGTTAAGCAACCCGAACTTATTTAACTTGTTTCTTACTTAACAAGTCAATCACATCTTTATCATCATCCTTTCTTATCATTTTAAAAAAAATCGAACGAAGACATACAATACTTTCGTTTTCGGACCCAAGGAACCTCTATTGGGGTAGGGCGGGTTGTGCCCGTCATGTTTGGGGAGGGGCACGTCGTGCCCGTTTCTTCGCTTCGTGCCCCCCTTGTTGTAAGAGGGAGCACATTGCGCCCAAGCCTGGCGCGTCGCTCCAGGGCAGAAATGGCCTGGTCGCGTTGTGCTGACTCCCAGCACGTCGCGCCCAAGGTTGGGTGCGATGCGAGCAGCTCGAAACGACCTTTCCAACCTTATAAAACATGTCTAACTCATGCTGACATGTACCCACTTCTTTTCTAATCAAAAATAATCCAAATCAACTTTAAAAATATTGCAAACGACATGGTTTCGATACTACAATTTGAACGTCACTTATTTAACTTAATAAATATCATTTAAGACCCGCAAAACCTAAAGAAAATTAGATTATTACCTTGATTTCAAGCTCTAGGATGATAGAGGACATAATTCTTCATAGATCGAAAAAGACATCGTCAAAAATGGAAGTTGGATGCTCAAAGCCTAATCTATCGCACCTTTTCTTGAAAATGAAGGATTTTGGTTTCGGGATGATTCTTTCATTCATAATAGTTAGTATATATAGCATGGGTAAAGTCTTCTTTTGATTCCTTACTTCTTTTGTTAGTACACTTGACCATTTAAACTTTCTTTTTAACTTAAGTAATCATTCGATCACTTTAACTTAATTACTTACGTATTATCTAAAACTAATTAAATAATACGAATTCATATCTTTATGTGTTAAGTTAGTGAATTTTTATGACATTCTTTTTTTAAAAAAATTATGAACTTTTACAAAATTTTATTCATAAAAAAAAACTTTTATAAATATTTTCTAAAATAAATCATATGTCCTTTAAAAGTTATAATCTTAAACAAAATTGTAAAAAATATATTTTTAATTAGTATTTTAAAATTATAATTTTATTATAGTTTTTGTTTTAAATATGTAATATTTTTAAATATCTGTCGTATATTTGTGATGGCTTCCTTCATAAATAATTAAATATGTTACTAATTTCTGAAAGATTTAAATGTGTAATAAATTTTTGACAATTTTCTGACGAAATGCGACGTCACTTAAGCTTGGGGACATATACTATTGTTGATGGACAAATCCATTGTTGATGGACAAATCCATCGACCACAAAGGTTTTGGCAGTGTTTTAAAAACCGGAGGTGACCGGATGGTCGGACCAGTTGAACCTCGAATCGGTCAGTGATCCGGTCTGAAAAGGTAAAAAAATGGATCTTTTGGTTGGACCGGGTTGAACCGGATTGAACAGATAAAAAACCGGATGTTGAACCGGATTGGACCGGTAAAAAGCCGATGAACCTGAATTTTTTTCAAATTTTTTCAAATTTATTAAACCGGTTGAACCGGTTAAACCGATTAAACCGAAAACCGGTGACCTCACCGGTTCGGTTTTTAAAACACTGGGTTTTGGGACAAAACTTTCCCTCCCAAATAGTCACAATCTGTGTAGAATTTGTGTCATCACATATTAGTTTATTTCATAAAACATATCATATAATTTTATTTCAGAAAAAATTAAATTATCATATTTTATTCATAAAAAATAGGCTAATCCCCTGAATAAACTTCCATTTTTTATCCCCTTTTCGTTTGCACCCCGACGTTACAAAATCACCAATATTACTCAAATCCGCACCTTTCGTTTTCATTTTCACCCTTAAGCATTAAATTGACCTTTTTCACTTGAAAAATGTCCAAATTAATATTTCATATTTAAGCATGAATATTAAATAGGGCTTAGTGTTATATTTAAACAAAAAAAATTCTTTTCACAAATTAAAAAAATTTAATAATGAATTTTTATTGAATACAATAAATATTATTATTTTGTACAAAATCAAATCCGACTTTATTCGACCTCGCTACTTTATTTGATATTATAATTAATTTAAATAATTTTTTAATATATCATTTAAAAATATTTATTTAATTAACTAGATAATTAATTTTCATTACTATCCGCGTATTCCGACTCACCACCGGTCGGCCGCCGTTTGTCCTCCCCGTCTTCCTCCCAAGGAAGCCGACCTCCTCGTTTTCCATGGGAGGAAGACGAGTTGGTTTGTCTTCCTCCCAAGAAAGACAAACCAGCAGCTGGTCGTCTTCCTTCCATGTTGGTCGTCTTCCATGAAAGGAAGACGACCAGATCTGATCGTCTTCGTCCTTAGGAAGACGACCAGCTCGTCTTCCTTGGGAGGAAGAGGAGATGTTCTTCCTCCTATGGAAGACGAGTTGCTCGTCTTCCATGGGAGAAAGACCAGCTGGTCGTCTTACTCCCATGGAAGACGACCAGCTCTGGTTCGTCTTCCATGGAAGGCGACAGGCTCTGGTTTGGTTTGCCGGAGGCCAAAAAAATAATTACGAAAACAAATTAAATAAAAAGTATAATTTAATTAATTTAAATTTATTTTTGGAATAAAATCAGCAAGTGTTAAATAAAAAAGTTTGTATAATATTTAAAATTTTAGAAAGATGATTTTTTTTATTTTAATTATAACATTAGGGATTATTTTGAATATTTGTTAAAATATGAAGTATTAGAAAAAAGATCAATTTAATGCTTGATGGTGTAATTGAAAGTAAAAGGTGTGGATTTTAATAATTGAGGGTGGAATTGAAAACGAAAGATGCAGATTTGGATAAAATTGGCGATTTTGCAACGTCAGGGTGCAAATGAGAAGGGGGTAAAAGGTGAAATTTTCAGGGGATTAGCCTGAAAAATATCATATTTTGTTCATTCTGACAAATGACATATTTTGTTAATTTTATTTCATAAAAATAATCATATTTTGTTCTAACCAGTCTTACCAAATCTTAAAAGGATTTTTCTATTTAATTTTAGAATCCAATCATATCACAAGATTTCATTCCTTTTACAAATTCTAAACTTAAAAAGAAAAATAATCAATTTCAATTAGTGCACTCTCATATAGCAGGATACCATGAAATCTCAAATAGAAAAGGTTCTACTAATATTAGATAATTGGAGTGGATAAAAGACAAGATTACTCTCACTAGATGAACAACTAAAAATATACCAATATACTAATTTAAGAATGGAGAAAAAAAATGTGGTTGCAAGTCTTATGATATCTTTGGTGCTAATCTTACCTCTGTTAGCAGTTTCATGTACGTACGATCGGACTTGCTTTTTGGATTGCTTTAATGAGTGCATAAAACATACGATTCCTATAGAGTTGTGTGGCCACCGATGCAAGAAGCCATGCTGCCATGTAGTTATTCATTCTACAAACATCAACAATCAAAAATATTTGACACCTATTGTTGGATAATTAAATTATTGCTTGTTATTTATGTTACTTTTTCTAAATAAATTGATATATTTATATAAAATAAATAAGAAAAGAGAAAGTAATTTTTGTTATTTACGTAATTTTATCTTTGTCATCGATCAGTACAAAAACATATTATGTTATCTTAAAAGAATACCATATGTGTGTTAAAGCATTGTCTCAAGCTATTTTAGTTCTTTTTTAGTTTTTTTTTTATGCCTTGAGAGGATATTTTTAATTTTATATGTGTATCTGTCTTGACTTGTGTAATCACGGCTTCCCTCTTTCATAAATAAGGACTATTAATAGAATAGGCATGATGATCTCTCGCTTCCAAAAAAATTCAATGCATTTAATATAATTATAAAAGTTTTTTTTATTGACGTAGAACAAAATGATAAGTGCATTGTAAGTGTGTGAAAACATTTCTCTCAATCATTGAAATTACATTTACAATTATATATTTTACAAGAAAAAACATTAGGCTACTTCAGCAAGAGTAGTCGCGGAGCTATGGCAAGGCAGAGAGGGCGTCCGCCCTGCCTCTAATGGAATGTTACTTGAGCGAGAAAATGAGCTCTGCATTTAGCCGTCGCTTACAATTTTTGCATCTAAAAGGGAGTTTGTTGAAGAAAACGAAATATTCTTTTCTGTTTGGTTCTTAGATTATAAGTGGTTTCTCGATATACATGAGATTTTATTAAATTGGACGGATTGATTTCATGTCCTTTAATATTTCAACAATTTTATGTCTGTCTTATATTATTTTAAAGAGAAAATTATGTGGATTAATATAATAAGACATAATATTAATTTATAAAAATAGATAAAACAGTTGCAAAATTGTCAATTATCATTTTGAAAAAAAATACTATTTGAGAGTTAGCAAAAATAATTTATTTACTTTGGCTATTATATGTATAACTTATCGATGTCAGACCTCCATCAAATTTTAAACATCCCATTTTACCAAATATTTTAGTACTTCTCACTTGCCGTTACTGGCCGATAAAGTCGCTGGAAATTCAAATACTATAGTTACCCGCTTAACTCCGACCAACACTTCTCCACCACATTTAATGGAAAAGGAAAGTTTCTCCCTAAATTTTGGGGCTTCTAGTTTCATTTTTGAAGTTATTTTGACAAAAGAAGACCAACCCCCTAAAAATATCAACTTTTTGCGATTTTTGTCAATTATGACCAAACCTTTTAAAATCGACAAATATAGCTAGTTTTTTCATATTATATTTCTTTTGTATCCATTGTTGAATCGGTTTGGTTTTTTGCCAGCATGTCGGTCATGTCAGATTTGACTCAGCAAAATGATTTCGGATCAAATTTAAAGATTTGGCTATAATTGACACCACACTCAAAAATTTGGCTAAAACTGACCTAACACGTAAAATTGTGACATTTAAGATTAAGCTTTTTATAATGTTCTTTTTTTTTTTATATTAAGCCATTATATAACTATAATTTCAATTCAATATATATTTCAAAACTTGTGATTAGAAGGTTTTCTTAGGGTCATACGCCATGTCATGTTTTCGCGATTGTTTGCAAAAACGAGCAAACGCTATTGTGACATTATTTACATTTGATTAAATTATGTCTAGCAGATTGGTACTTAAGTGGTCCGCTCGTGATCATCCAATCTATCCTGGGAATTTTTCTAATGTGATTATTTAACACAATATGTGACTCGCTTGTGCATTATGTTGTCATCAACAAAAGATGTGGAACAAGTAATAATTTGCTCATTCTTTTGTGGCTAAAGAATGAGACCTAGAAAGTTCATGATCATACATGTGTGATTGCATGATTCATTTTAGCTTTAATATGTATGAGATGCATGCTAGAATGTGTTGTGTTCTTAGTGAGATAAGACTTGAGGCACACTTACACTTTTGTTTAGACAAGACTTGTACTAGGTGTATTTATTTCCCTTTTTGTAAGCCTTTATAAGGCATTTTATCTCATTTTTAGGGATAAAACTTGATACTCATTTATTACAACACATTATTCTCTCTTGTTTTAGTTAGTTAGTATCTTTCTAGGGTTTGGAGCCACCAACTTCATATTTCCAGATTTTGTATTTTCCACCATTTTTGGTGGTTTGAAGCTTTATTGTAGAACAAGCTTTATTCATTAATGCAAGTTCTTATTGTGGATTCAAATAATCTAAGTAAGTGCTTCTTGTTGTTTGCTTAATGTTAATTAGTATGATATCATGTATGATTAGCTAAACTCTCAATGTTTGGGGGTTGATATGAACTCTTAAATGTTGTTTTGATTGGATTTTTATATTGTGGCTTTCAAAACATGTCTTAATCATAGTTCTTAATGCTTATTTAAGATTAGCTACCCTAATCATGATTTATGTTTGTTTAATGCATTGAGAGATGGTTGAATAGATATATTTATATGATTAAGAGCTTATGCAATAATATCGTGAGAGCGGGTTAGGGTTTAGGTAGTTATGAGTTGGATTAATCATCGTTTATCGCTTAATTGAATATGCCTAGGATCATGAGAGTGTATTAGGTTATGTTTAGTTACTCGTTTAATGGTCTTTTTTGTTTTTTGAGACTCGAGAGAGCGGGAACGGCGCTCAAGGACCAACTCAGTTTGTGTTTTATGCCATGATTTTCATTTCTAGTTATTGCAATATATATTAGCAATTATCAACCTTCAAACGCTTTATCTTATTGATGTCTTTGCTTTTATTTTCCCATTGTTAATTGTAAGTTAGTGATTAGTTCTTTGTTATTTGCTCTTTATCGGTCAGAACTTGTTTTTTTAGTTGTTTAAGTATTCACAAAATCTCTCCCTTTTTATACTAAACAAATTGGGATTTATAATCAATTCATTCTCATCAAAATCTAGTTGTCCTAGTGGATTCGATAACCCGAACTTGAATTCTCCTCTTTTACAATTTGCGATACCGTATGCTTGCGGTAAATGACCAACAACATGCGTGGGAAGCTTCCAAAGCCTTGACCACGTATGAGAAACCCTACACAAAACAATGAGTTTTGTGTAAGGTATATAATCTTTGTTAATAACCCTAATTCATTTGTCACTTGAGACTGCCTCTTTCCACTTCCCATCACTCTTCTCTTTGAAAAAACCTCAAACCCAATTCATCTTCCTCACTGTCACAACCATTTTACAAGCAATCAGATACTAAGAACTTTACTAATTGATGGCCCCTCTCCTCGTACTCAGTTCTCTTGAAGTTATATCATGGCTTGAACATTAATTAAGCTTATGTCTTTCATCTCGAAAGCTTTTTGTTTTCTGAAGATAAAAAAAGGAATATGTATTCTTTTTACTTTTTACTAACCATTTGTTAATAAATCAAAAAAATATATAAATTGGTAAATATTTACTTTTTTACTAACCATCTTGAACTGATAACCGAATAACCAAATTTTTTTATACCAAAACCGAATTGACCATTTTAACTAAACCGAACAAATCAAAATTCATCGGTTCGGTCAGTTAAATTCGTCATTCGGTTTTTTTGGCCGATCCTAGTTAGTGATGCTTTAAAAGATGAAAATGTGTCAATTAAGAAAGTTAGAGACTGTATTAGGTACATTAGGAAACTATAAAGTCTTTATGTCTTTATGTTCCTACTCGGTGGAACTTTACTTATTTGATGCTTACAACTACTTGTTAATTTGAGAAAGCATTTGAAAATTTTGATGAGGATGAGTTCCGTTTTAGGTTTGATTTGAATGATAGCATACCTAAATTTTTAGATTGGGAAGTTGTTAGGAAGTTTTCTAACTATTTGTTTCACTTTTATAATGTCTTTGTATGTAACTTCTGATATGTATTTGCACGAAATATGTGATCTGAATTATATGTTGTCTGCTATGATTGAAAGTATTTTGAGGTGAAACTGTTGGATGAAAAAATAAAACTAAAGTTTGATAAGTACTGGGGGGGATCCTGAAAAAATGAATAAGTTGATTTTTTTTGCTTATGTCTTTGATCCTAGTGTTAAGCTAGAGGATATGTCAGTTTAGATTTGTTGTTGATGTACTAACTTTGTTGTTCAATGAATACAAGTCATTGTATGAATCTGGTGGAAGTAGACCCAATTTGGCTGAGTTGAGTTCTCAATATGAATTGTCCCCATCTCAAGGAGGCTCTACATCACCCTTTATTCCTATTCTTGTGCCTGCTTCTAACTCAAAAATGTCTCCATCAGTAATGAAAGCCAGATTTAAAAAACATAGACAAGAAATGGAAACTTCAAGTACTCGAAAGAGTGAACTAGTAGTATATACCTTAGTCAAGATTTGATGGAAGATGGAGATGGAATGGAGGTTTTAAAATGGTTGAAGCATAATGCTCAACATTTTCCAGCTCTATCTAAAATAGCTTGCGATATTCTTACTGTTTCCATTTCTACTATGGTATTTGGGTCAGCCTTTAATACTGGCGGCAAAGTACTTAGTAGCTTCAAGAATTCTTTATCTTCTAAACTGCTGGAAGCTTTAATATGCACACAAGATTGGTTGAGAGTTTGTAATGCATTTGTGATTGTGGAAGAATCCATTGAGGATTTGGATGTATTTGAGCAAGGTTATGCACTTCACTCCTTTATAGTTTATTTAATTAACTTTGAACTTTTGTATTGTATGTCACTGCTTTGGAAACTTCTCTTTGATTTGATTCTTTAGAGTTATCAAATGTTGGTCCTCCTGCAATCTGAAACAAGCTTGAAAATGATATCTTTTTGCCTTTTGGAAACAAATGCGATGATGTTAGCCATGTGTTGTGGATTTGGACCTTTTGGTGGAAGCCAAACTAATCCAATGTCCCTGCTTTGCTTGTCCCTTCTAAAAGCAAACCGATCCAAGGATCAGTTCTTGTCCATGTCCCTTTTGATACTCTGAATCTTGAAGTATGAATGGTGGAAGCAGAAAAGGTCTTTTTGTCAAGAAAGTATGAACTTCTAATTTTTTAACTCTTGTACAATTATTTGAATTTGTGATAATTTTAAAAATATTTTGAAACTGGTTTGAAACTTATTCAATTTAATAGTTTTATTCAAATACTATGTTTTCTATCTATATTTTACTTAGTTTCCAACTCTTTTAAACTAGTTAGTCTTAGTTAATTGTTAAACAACAACTCCTACAAAGCTTTGATCGATGTTTTAAAATTATTTTGGGTCTTTTTATTGGGGCAATGAAGAAGTTTCCACCATTATCAGATTTTATAATGCCTTCATATATGTGATAAGAAAAATTTATTTATGTGCCCCTGTTATTACTAACATTTTTTCTTCAATTTGATCTTTACTTTTCTTA
The DNA here is from genome assembly GCF_937616625.2 of Mercurialis annua. Taxonomy (NCBI): domain Eukaryota; kingdom Viridiplantae; phylum Streptophyta; class Magnoliopsida; order Malpighiales; family Euphorbiaceae; genus Mercurialis; species Mercurialis annua. The sequence continues at coordinate 45,883,529 of NC_065574.1, read as the reverse complement.
TTCATATTTTCAATTCAAGTTCAGTTTTTAACTTCTACATTCTTTTAATGTTTTCACTTTTCACGGCTTCTTCTTCTCCTTTGATCTGAATCATATAACCTATCCATTTGTGCCTACTGTTATGAAATTGACAACATGATTTAAACTTGAATTGATTTGAAACTTGAAAATGATGAATTCAATTGCCTACTACATGAACTGTTAAATTGCCAAATGTTTGAAATTTTAAAACAGATTATTTGTATATTTTTGAAGGTGAATTTTTGTACATTCAATAATAAGTAACATTATATTTTTGCATGTGACAAGTTGGGAAAATTTGTAAAATTATTATAACTTATAAGGGGCAAGCTTAGATATATTTAGTACATTGTTATTTATATGTAGTGATTCTAAGTTTGAAGTATATAGAATTCAAATCTATATTTTCATTCAAACTGTTCTTTTACTTTCTATTTTGGGCTTTTTATCCAATATACTGAAAATTGGCCCAAGTTTATTTTTATACAGTCCAAATCCAAAGTTTACATTTCATACCATCCAAAATTAAAATTGTAACCTAATTTCTTTAAATTCTTACTTTTCTACTGTTTCTTCTTTTTCTCTTGAATTTTGGCGGCTCCTTCTTCTTCTCCATGAGTCCAGCAGAGTTTCTCCACGTTCTTATCCCTTCGCTTTCGCCGTTCTGCCTCCGCCATTCCGCCTCCGCCGTTCTGTTTTTGCTGTTCCATCTTCGTCGTTTCGCCTCCGTCGTTCCACCTTTATCTCGCCGCGCCATCTTTCTTTTCTCTTTTTGATTTTAGATCTGAAATTTGCTGTTCTTTTTTTTTCATTTTCAGATCTGTAATTTGTTTATTTTTTACTGTTGTTTTCAACCATTAAACATGTATAAAGACTATCTTTAAAGAATCTAATACTCATTTCATGTAATGTAGAATAATTTTGTGATTTTATGGAATAAAATTCTGTTATTTTTGCATTTTTCTTATGTTTCTGCGTTTTTTTTAATTCTGCAGAACGATTTGTAGATGGTGATTGATTGCTGAATTATTGTAATGTTACAGTGTTGTTGACTTTATGTTGACTTTATGTTGATATTATGTTGATATCAACTAATTTTTTTTATTTTAACATTGACGAACAAGATAATATTGTCTGTGAAATAAATGCCTCCTGTAAGTTTGCGGAATAGATGTTTATTTGAAAAGCAGCAGAATGGAATGTCGAGTGCACATATTTGTTTGAATGATTGATCTTTTTGTGTTTTTTTCTCGATAAACGTTATGGAATTCCCTACATAAACATATGCTATTGGTATTCAGGCATTTTTCTATAACTTTCATTTTCTAGAGTGTTAATTTATTAGAATGTACTAAATTCATTTCGGCATTTTTGAAATTTGGTTGGTTTTTTTACTCCTTATATTATGTTCTACGTACAAACTTTATTATAAAATCAATGTTGAATTTTATTGATGTACAATTATTTAAGTTATATTAATCAAAATCAACGCAAAATCAACTCGATGTCAACCTAAAATCAACCTAAAATCAACATGCGCATATCCCTAAAATTAATTGAAGATCAATACAAAATCAACATAAAATCAACATGTGTATACTATTTGTCATCAAAATTAATCAAATATCAATTCAAAATCAACACAAAATCAATATAAAATCAACATGTGTACATTATTTATTGTTGACATTTTTGTCAGTTTTTATATCAACACAATATCAACATAATATTAACAACATTTAATAAACTGGATAGTATTAATTTTGTAAATTTTTTTTAACACTAATTTTTATTTTTAATATTTATTTACGTTTATTTTTGCTAATAATTCATCAAAATTTATTATTTATCATATATTTAATTTTTTATATATATAAATATAAAATCAACATTAAATCAACATTAAATTAACCAAAGATTAATAAATTATTTTTCCAATCTAAAATACCAACACAAAATCAACATAATATCAACATAAATTCAAATTTGTAATATTATAATAATTCAAAATCATTATTTATATATTTTACCATTACCAAAATCAACATCATGTCAACACTATATCAACATAAGATCAACATTATAACATTACAATAATTTAACATCATTATTGTCTTCTTTACCGATGCTAAAATCAACAAAATATCAACCGAAAATCAACACCATATCAACATTGTAACATTACAATAATGCAACATCATTATATGTCTTCTTCCCCGATGCTATCATATCATTATCTAGTCTCAATTTAATTTAATTTAATTTTTTTAGTTTATTTCACAGACAATATTATCTTAGTTGTCAATGTAAAAATTATAAAAAAAAATTAGTTGATATCAACATAAAGTCAACATAAAATCAACAACACTGTAACATTACAATAATTCAGCAATCAATCATCATCAACAAATCGTTCTGCAGAATAAAAAAAACGCAGAAACACAAGAAAAATGCAGAAATAACAGAATTTTATTCCATAAAATCACAAAATTATTCTACATTACATGAAATGAGTATTAGATTCTTTAAAAATAATCTTTATACATGTTTAATGGTGAAAACAACAGTAAAAAATAAACAAATTACAGATCTGAAAATGAAAAAAAAGAATTAAAAACTTCATATCTGAAATCAAAATGATAAAAGAAATTAAGATGGCGGAACGGCGGAGGCGGAACGGCGGAGGCGAAACGGCGGAGGCGAAACGGCGGAGGCGAAACGGCGGAAGCGAAACGGCGGAGGCGAAACGGCGAAGGCAAAACGGCAAAAATGGAACGGCGGAGGCGGATTGGTGCAAAGAACAAATCTGAAATTTGTGTGAAAGGTGAATTGAAAGAGAAAGGAGAGAGAAATTTGAGGAGAGAGAAAATAATTGTAATTATGAGGGTTTGTGTTATGAGGGTTCTATTTATATGGATGGTATAAAAGTAATAATTTCTCCCTTGCATGGTAGTTTTAAAATGTCAAATATGTGTTGGTATAAAAGTAAATCAAACATGAATGTTGGTTATTTGAGTAAAAAGCCCCTTTTATTTTTGTCTATGCACGCCCAATAATGGCCCATCCTTAAAATCCAAACTAATATATCGAACTGAAATCGAAACAGACCGACATATTTCGGTTATAAATAAGTTGGTTTTGTTATAAAATTGAAGAATTTCATTTATAGTTTATACATCATTAATTATCGTCGGTTTTTGATTCCTGACTATAACCGAACCGAAACGATGCACAAGGCTAAATATGGGTAGATAGATTCGTTTTGCCTAATTAAATTCATATATCCTAGGCTTATTCAAAAATATCCTCTCTTATTGACTCTTTTCAAAATCAACTATAAGACAACACTTTTAAATTTTTCAAATTTTCAATTCTCTCTAAACTCTCTCTTTCTTTTCAGAAACTCTAGCCGCAACAAGAGGGAGGTGATTTTGGCCATTATTTGGTTCAAAATCACCTCCCTACCTTCTCGTTTTCTCTTTAAATCTCGTATTTAGTTTATTTTGTGTCAATAATCACAGATCTGAGATCTGTTGGTATTTTTCTTTCTTCCTTTATGGATGTTTTGTCTTCCTTAGTGGAGTTCTAGCTCTTACCCTGTATGGGTTTTGCTATTTCCTTGATGGAATTATCTACGGAGCGTAGATCTGAAGTGCTATCAGTAGAAATATTATTTCTAATATTCTCTCAATCGGACTTATTCAAAGACCAAAGAGTCGATTTGTGGTTTAAAATAACCTTCGAGTGGAACAGACGGATCGCCGAGTTGCATATTCAAAGAGCTCTGTCAATGCGATTGAAGAAATTAGATATGATTTTTAATTATTTTACTGATGTTCTATTATTTTACCTCTTAAATGTATTGATATATTCAATACTTGATCAAGTTGTATTTTTATTTTTCTATTAATGAAATTTTCATTATTTTCAAAAAAAAAAAATTCAAATTTTCCACTCGAGCTGGATAGGTCATTTGCAGAAGGTAAATTTTTAGTCCTAAGTTTTAACTGGTTGCAGGTATGATTGCGGTTCGAACCCGCGAGCTCACATAAATTAGAAAAGTGTCTTACCAATTCACCTGCACTTTAGAATTTGTTGACTCTTTTTATTTACATCCAAACTTTTCAGATATAGTGAATTTCGGCAAACTACCATATCTTTAAGATAAACATATTGACTTGAAATTTTAGATACGGTGATTACGATAACTGTTTTATTTAAACTCTATTATCTATCTATATATTATATAATTGAGAGGACCAACGGAACCCTCTCATTGATTCTCACCAAATAGAGCATTCTTATAGTCTCCATTTTTATTAAAATACTTAATTTGTTTTTATTATTTTAATGAGTTTTTTAAGTTATTTACCTTTAATGTTTATCTATTTCATTCTAGGATTACTACGTTTAGAGTATTTATATTCAACTAAAACATCCAATCCTATTAGTATACAAACTTCTTCCGATTTATGCTTTATATAATTCAAAACATTTTCAATTTGATTATTTCAAATTCACTTAAAGAAGTGAATAGTTGAATTGGGGCTTATTCCCAACGCCCACTACCACTACCAGATTGTGAGATTAAAATTTAATTTTAGTGCATGTTAAGCATAGATTATATATTATGGTATAGATTGATTTTTTTTTTATCAAAGTTATGGTATAGATCGATTAACTTTGTGAATTTGGTAAGAAATATCTGTAAGTTTCCACCTTATCAAAAATATTCAATTTAATTTTGTTATCTTAATGATTATAATCGATGTAAATTTATTAATCTATAAAATTAATTTTTATCTTCTCTTTGTTTTTATTTTGCCCTATTTTTTTTATTTGTAACTGATTTCTTAAACGTCGGTATACATATTACTAATTTATCTTGATTGCTATGTAGGTATTAATGTTGCTTCAGAGGGGAAATTTTCCTAATTCACCGAGTTGCTACAAATAATATCAGATTTTTAACTGAATATTTAAGAAAATGACATACATTTTTTTTTATTCCGAAACTGATGGTGAGATTTCTCTTTTTTCTTATTGTTTCTTCTTCTTAATGTGGGTTGTATAATTATGACAATTAATTTATTTATTAACTTTGATTACATGACATGATCAATTAACATTGGACAACTTTTGCTATATTTTGATTATTAATTAATACATTTTTTTGACCAAAAAAATGTATACTTTATAGTTGCAGACCCATTTATTTTGTGTATTTATATTCAGTAATAATAATTTTAATTGATTGTTACAATTTAATTGTAGGTATTAATTTTTTGTTGATTTTTCGTTGTTTCAACTTTTAGAACAAAACGAAATTGATTCTTATGTTATTATAACAGAACTTTTTGCTTTTTTTTTTCATTTTAATAAAATTTATGTTTGTTTGATTCGGATTTTGAAATTTAATTTTTCTTTTGTAATTTTATTGTAGCAATATGTCCGATGCGCATATGATGAAGTAAATTCTTTTGAGGACCAAAGAAGGCATCTCATAAATTCCGAACTTAAGAAAAAACTTATTTATTTTTTTAAAAGATATTTCTAATTAGCAATAAAAACTTCCAGTAAAACTTACTAAATTATAATTATGGGCTGCACTAGATTTTTTCAAGTACTGTTATATATGTGTGGCTTGATTAATTTATTGATAATTCTTTACTTGATATTCTTTCATTGGATTAATACTTTGAGTCAGTTAATGTGGTTGTAATCGATTTTTTTTGCAACAACTTTTTATGATAGATTTCTTAAATACTGATTTATTATAGATTTACTACTATAATATTCAATATAATTTTAATATTTTAAATTTATCGTTTTAATAGATACTATGCAATCTTTATTGAAATTATAAAAAACATTCAAAAAAATTGTCCTACTTTATTTTACAGTAAGACGCCATAATTTTTTTTTATTCCTCCTTTTAGTAATTGCTTTCTAATTCTATGTAACCATCAATTATTTCATATTTTAAATTCAACTATTAATTTTTTTGAAAAGGGTTCAAAAATTAAAACTTGGAGTAATGTTAAATAAATATATAAATTATACCAATTTTTTCAATTTAATCACGAAAATTAAAAAATGTCAATCATATGTAGGAAGTTGCATTTTTTTCTCAATTTGATACACGAGGTCATAATATGCTGATGTAACTGCCATAAATAACTTCCACCTCAGCAAAATCACACCAATAACTGAGTGTCGCGTCATTATATGTATCAAATTGAGAATAATTGCAAGTTCCTGCATACAATTGACACATTTTAAAGTTCGTGATTAAATTAAAAAAAACATATATAGTTTATGAATTTATTTAATACTACCCATATAAACTTTATATGAGACTTTTTAAATAAAATGTTATAAAAGTGACAAAAATTGTTTTTAAATGAGACATATATAGGGAGTATTATTTTTGATATTCCATCGAGAAAGAACTACAAAAATTATAAGATCAAGTATGATAAAATTTATAAAATTTTCAATTAATAGTATAAATTTTAAAATTATTTATAATTGTGAAAAATATAGAATCTAATCACTTAAATTTTTTTAGAATATTCATTTTTTTCATTGCGACCAAAATTTAGAACATAAGTAAAATTCAAATTTCGAGTTTTTTTATTAATTCTGATGCACTATTAGATAAGGTCAATATAATATAATACTAAAATGTAGAGAAAAAAATATGTATCATTTATATTATTATTGAAATTTATCAGTATTTCTTGCATGAAAAATAGTACAAGGAATTGGTACTCTAAAACATTTTTACAATAAACAAAACAATAATTTGACAAAAAAACATATGAAGAAATGTCAAAATTAATGAAAAGTCAGTCATTTTGTGAATAAATTCCTTCTAAAAATTACCAAAATAAAATGAAGTAACTACCAAAAGGAATAACTAGAATGTTGTAAGAGTATAAATACTTAAATGGTACTTCTAAGCTCTTATATATTGTTAACAATTTCCGTGGCATTTTCTTAAGCGCTCTTTTCTTTATTTTAGACTAGATATTAAGCAAATAGTTTATATAAACTGAAAAATAATGAGAACCAACGTACATTTTTAACAAAATAAAAATCAATGGTATATCAATCGTAAAAGAAACGGATCACATGAACAAATATGATGAATATCTTAAAGATAAGCCAATCATGGTATATAAATCATATTTCTTTATAAAAAAATAGCAATGCGAAAATATTCAATATTTGAAAATAATTCTAATTTGAATGAATTCTTATTTTATTTAGTTTTTATAGTTTATTTTTCATGAAATTTTTATTTTTATATTTTTTGTATTGAAGTTTTTCTTTTATAATTTCTTATATTGATTCCGCACAAATGTGCGGGATTACGACTAGTCAATTATAAATTTGGAGATTTGAAAGTCATCAAATATGCTTTCAATTAAACAAACATTTGAATTTTATTTAACTTTATAAATTATTTATATTTATCTTATATTACAGAAATAAAAATGTATAATCATGATTATAGTTTATAGTTGCCAATGTAATTTAAACACAAATACATTTTACGTGTATGAATTATTTTATTGATGAAATACTATTACAATGTAGAAGTGTGATAATAAGTGACAGCAATAAAATGGTGCCAAATATATTTTTTGTTCATCGCAAAACAGCTAATCAATATTTACTTGGTTGGTTTCTCTAATATTATTAAGGCCTAAAAACATTAGAAAAAACATAACAATGGTTTGTAGAAGTAGAACTATACCAAAAGGAAGCCATCGATAGATTGTTAGCGACGATATATGCATGAAATACCTCACTAATCTATGGATTGCAACTGCAAAACTGGTACCCTGAGAACGCAATCCATATGGGAAGGCCTCTGCATTATAAATGTATGGTATAGGCCCTAATCCTAAAGAAAATGATCCAGCAAGGGTGAATATGCAGAATATAGCAAAAATATTTTGGCCACCTACGAATTTGTGGCTGCTATAGATGCTGAAATACAAGACTCCAAGAAGCCCTAGAGAAATGACAGTGCCCGCGATACTAATCATCAACAGCCTCACACGCCCATACTTATCGAGCATTAGCATGGGCGCTAATAGAGCTATAGTCCTAAAACACATAGCGCATATCAACCCAATCAGTGCCTGTTCGTCTGCGATGATGTTAGCATAAACAAAGAAGGGAGTGCCAATAGAAATGAGACTATCTATTGCGGTTAGTTGTTGGATTACTTGTATGATATTCACTGACAAAATAACTCCAGCTATGGTTGGGGTTGGATAAAACAACTCCATCCAAAGAAACCCGCGTCCACGAACTTCTCTAGGAATGTCATCAACAACATCCCTTGAGTCACCGGCTAAAACACCAAGAATTAGTCGCATAATATTGATACGCTCATTTGCTTCTTCAGTTTCTCCAGTACATCTTATAATTGTTCGTGTTGCCTCAGCAATACGGCCTCGCCTCATGAGCCAACTAGGTGACTCTGGAATCAGTACTGATAAAACAATTGTGATCACAAAGGAAGAAGTAGCACTGATTATCACAAAAATCAGCAATGTTAAACGTTCGGAAACTACCGACATCTTAAGATCTAAAACGGAACCGAGTAAAAATCCGATATTGAAGAGAACCTGCAAATCGCAAAATAATATTTGATTAAAAGAAGTAATCTTGAAAAAAAAATATCAAGTAATAAAATATTGCCATATATTGCTCATTTTGGCATGTTTAAAAAGACTCTGAAGGCAATAGTTAGCAAATAAATTGTCCAATTTAGTATCCTTTTCTTTTGTCAATTTGAAGAGTAAGATACACTCTCAAAATAGAGAATGCAAATTGATTTATTCAGTATCCATTTTGCAAGTTTTATATAATTCAGTGTCCTCTCAAATTTAATACACTTAATATAGTAGTATGTTAATAATTTTTATTTATTGCATTCTCTTCACAATTCATTACGGATCGCAATCATCGCCATATGACCAACAATAAAACCCATCACTAAGCATACAACTTCAAAAAATGGTTCTCAAAACTAAATCCATAAATTTTCACTCACAAACTACATTATTTCTTTGAGGTACCATGGCTAAGTTTTATGTTGTTCCAAAGAAAATGAGGGAACTAGCTAGGGAGTCAAATAAACAATATGAGTCCGAGTCTCAATCAAAATATAAAAAATAAAATAATGTGTGACGGAGTGGTGTTCATAATTACTACTTACCATATAGTTTGTGCAATTTCTGTAACAAGTTCACTTTTAGCTAATAATTTACTTTATTGCTGTTGTAACTTAATGAACTTTTTATTTCTCAAATTTTAAATCATCAATAAGAAAAGTATAAATTATATTTAAGAAATGAATACCTAATACTCTATATCCAAACACAACTATTTCCATTAATTTGATGAATGTAGTAAGTAAAAATTCTAAAGATTAAATCGATCAACTAACCTCAGGAAATGATGCAAGGACACCTCGTACCGATAGAGGTGATAACTCTGCAATATATATCGGGATACTTAAGTATCCCATACCAATTCCAGTTCCGATCGCAATGCGACTGAAAACTAAAACTGTATAACTGTTGGACATGAACATTACCAAGACCCCAATGAACGACATGACGCCAGATAGAATTACCACCAAGCGTCGTCCTCTCCAATCTAATAATAATCCAGCTGCTAAAGATCCGGCTACCTCAAATGAAGTAGTAATTACCACAAAATCTATGTTGTACACATTTTTTATATTTAGCCTTGCCAGCAAATAATCAGAATTGCTAATCAGCATCACCTGATCTACATACAACATAACACAATTTAAAACATGTCTTGTATTTTTTTATTAAACGAAAACTAAAGAAACACAATTTAAATTAGATAAGTGATTAAAGAATGCATAAAATAAAATATGCTAAATTTTTATAGTTTTCTTAGGTATAGAGATTTGAAAACTTAACAAGTGATTAAGTCAGGATATTAAACATCCTGAGTCAATTACATAAGGATACCGAACTTCATTTTATTATCAAACGGTCACTAACTTATACCTTTTGTTACAACGGGGTTTATTTATATAAAACGCATCATTTCATGCTAAAATACAGGGTTACGTGGATAAATTATAAAAAGGGACATAACTCAATGACCTTTTTGTAGTTTACAAAAAGTTTCGTATATTTTTATAACAACAGTAACTGTTTTATATATAGCTGACTTTTTTGTAACAAAATTAATTTAGTATTCTTTTTGTAATAATAAAAGGTAGTAAATTCAGTAACTCGGGTAATATCCGACTAAGTCAGTTCACTGATAATCCAAAGTTTTTCTCTTTATTTTTGAAGACCAATTAAAACTATTTTTAGCAAAGTAATTTACAATTAATGGTCAGTGAGCCATCTTATGCAGTTATCAGTATGATCTTTCCTACAAAACTCTCTGTCATCACTAGTACCAAGCACACAACCGCCAGCCGTAGATTCAATTGAGTACAAATTCATCTTATTATCATAAATAATCTGAGAGAGAAATTGAATTTAAAATAAAATGTATCTTCCATATTTTATAACTAAAAAAATTAATTTTAGGAATGGCCTTTCCTTTCCTTTGAAATATTACTTATGAACAAAGGATCACTTATTCTCCAAACTTGAGTCAAAATATAAAAAAAGTTTAAAGCTAAAAAGGGCATTACTTATATCCTAAACACGTGTGAATTTGGTCAAAACCTCCCGTCCCTAATCTCACCGTAGAAAGTGAGGGCACACTCTCCGTTTTTTTAAGGTGGTTTTTTTGACAAGGTTGTTTTTTATTGTAAAAAAATTTAAAATGGTTCTAAATATTTTTTATTTTTTATTTTAACACCTAAAATTTTTAAAAAATAAAGTTTAATCCTTTTAATTTTAAAACTTAATATTAATTAAAAATATAGAGAACTTTTTTGTATTTTTTACAAAAACAAAATCAATTTTTTTTTTCCGTTTTTCAGGCGAGGAGGAGCAGCAACTTCTCATTTTTTAGAGGAACAATTCGCTCCAAAAACGAGCTCCTTTTTGTTTTGCAAGGAGTAGATGCTACTTGTTGCTCCTCACCGGAACAGCAGCTCCTCGTCTCAGGCGTGGAGGAGGAGCTCCTCCTCGCATGAAATTAAATAAAACAATTGAATTTATTTTTTGAAGGATAAAAAGATTTTTAATCTAATTTGTTTTAATTAGAGTTTAATTATAGTTAGTATGTAATTATAATTAATTAGAGTAAATTATGAGTTTTAAGAAACTCACTCTCCAATTAAAGTGTCAGGTAAGCAAAAAAGGTTTTTGTGCCAGTTTACACAACTTCAAGGCATAAGTGATCCGGATTTCCAGCTTCGAAGTTTTTTAATACTTTGACACAAGTTGAGGAGGGTAAAGTGATCCTTTGTTCTATTACTTATTATGGTTCAATGAATTTTTAAAAAGTATATAATATTTATTTATAGCTATAAAAGGAAAAAATACAACCCATATTAGTCACCGATTTTTAAGTAACAAATCTTTGATGCGTGACTTTAATTAGAAAACCATGAAAAAACAGAGCTTTCAAGATTAAGAGAAATTGATAGATTAAAGAATGGAGAAGCTGGTGAAGAAAGAAAAAGTGTTAAAAACATCATCTTTGGTTTTGAGAAGAGACCGCAGCTTTACTTAAATACCACCCCCGACTCTGTCCTACAAATTTAATACAGAAAATTTAGGCGTTTAACTATCCGTCCCTATAAAACAGCTATATATTTTAATTAATCCCTCCCAACCACAATGTTAAATATTTCTTATGATATCAATTTGGTTTTATATATAATAATTACTGACCAAATGCAAAAATGAAAAATAGCGATGAAGCTAAAGCTGCGCAGATTATCGCATAAAATCTGGGAACCGCCATTTTTACCTGTAAAGATATAAATGAAAAAAAACAATTATTGATGAACTAAATCATGTTTACACTATATTCAGTAAACCTCATCTTTTAAAAAATAGTTAACTAGTTTGAAGACTTTTCCAAGTCCAAAACTAAATTTTTAATCTAAACTCAACATTAGATTAAAGTCTAAAAAGTATGCCTTTAAATTATTTAAGATTTCCCTCGAAAAAATCCTTTATCAATGAATTCTAGCAGCGATCTAATTACTCAAGACTTCAGAATGAACGCTAAATTTTCTGTTAGTACTATTTTTGTTTCAAAAATGAATATTAAATGTCAAGTTTTTTGATAACTATATTATAATTTTAAATTCAATGGTAGATTTTAATAAAATTTCAATGAGTATGTAGAAGAATATTTTTCACGTTCGTAATCGTAACTATATCATCCTACGTACACATAAATTTTGACTATGTGAATTTAATGTAGAAAATAACTTTGTTTTTTCATGACAGCAATATTTCACCAAATTTACATTAAGAACTCAGCAATAAAGTCAAAATTACATTAATTGCACCTTATAGCTTATCCTACAATCAGAACAATGTGCTAGAAAAGAGGACATGGATGAAGAAGGACCAGCCAAGAGATTAGCAGGTATTAATTCTTTTAAATTCAACAATACAATTATTACCTGAACAGAATCAGCGCTAACACTATTATTATTAAACCAACAAATAATACTAACACTAAGCTGAAGCTCCTGAATTGCAAAGTTCACAAACCAAATTTTATGATGTTTTCACTGACTACCAATTTGCTAATTGAATTGCAAAGTTCATACAACTTGATTTCAGATATTGATTGCAAATGCAGATTTATGAATATGCTTGTTAATCAAAATGTAAAATCGTTTGATTAATTAGGGTTTTACCTGCAAATTGTGATGACATATGCTTGTTAATCAAACTGTAAAATTGCTCCTTGAAATAGACATAGATAACTGCAAAAATGAAAGAACAACAAAATCAATATCAAATGATTGAAAACATAAAAAATAATAAAATAATAAAAGCTAGAAGCAGAAATAGCTATACCAGTTGATGGAGTAGAAACCAGTGTAGAAATCCTAGAAGTAAAGAGCACTAAAATTATAAGAATATAGCGATGTGGATTGCAAATATTTGTATGGAAATTTGGAGCGTTGGCGTTGGCAGCAATGAGCGCCGGGGTTCGCATCGTCAGCGAGCGGCGGGGTTATCGTCAGCGAACGGAGGCATTTGCGTCATGAACGAGCGGCGCGATTCGCGCCGTCAGCAAGCGGCGGCATTCGCGGCGACAGTGAGTGGCGCGGTTCTCGTCGGCACTGACAGTTTCTTCTCCCATTTCTATCTCATATTTAGGTTAGGTTTTGGGCTTCAATTTCTTTCTCCCATCCTTCCATAGAAAACCTAAGTTTGGTCCTTTGTAATATTATCAGTTTATGAAGACACATGCTAAAATTAAACATAAATCTCTTAAAAGCCATCAACAAACATTTAAAAATAATTTTTCGAGAATTTTATAAAAATTGGGTAAGTGATTTTGAACCTTTTTAATAAAAAAATTATTGTCTTCTAAAAGAAATGACTATAAAAAAAAGTTTTACCCCTTTTAATCAAAATTGTAATTATTATTTTTTTCTTCAGAAATTTGTATTTAAGATAAGGCAACAATTTAGAAGTGTTGATAGATTAATTAAAACTGTTGTATTTTCTTAATCTAATGTAACCGTTTTCTATATATGTTACCTTATGTTGTAAATTTTTAAATTTTGTTGATTTCTTTGCAACGGTTTTTAACCGTAGCCTTTCTGTTGCCTTATATGTACTATTGCAACAGTATCAATAGTGTTGCTATGTTAGTGTTGCTGAAAGTCACTTATGTGGTAGTGTACAGTATAATTATCAAAAAGAAAAACAGCTAAAAATCAATATTTATTTGAAAATAAATTTGCTCACCATACAGTTAGCAAGGATTTAAATACAAAACCAATATTTTATATGTTTAAATAATTTAGATGCCCAATAGAATAAAAATAATGGACAGAGTTAAATAATTAAAATTACCGTGTATTTCTTCTTCACTAGGGCAAAAACAATGCAACCTCAGAGAAGAGTTTATATGGAATTCTGAGCAAATGAGAAAATTGAAATATGGTATTAAATTTTTGACATTATATCCACTATATATACTAACTGGATATATCAGTTTAATCTTGTCAAAATTGAATTTGTTCGAGTCATCAAAGCAGCCCTAGAGAATTTGTAACAAACAAATTGTGTAGTCTTTTTCCGTTTCCTTCTTTAAAATCCATCCTTATATAAAAGATGCAATGCTACATTTTCCCTCAAAAGTAGAAAAATTACTAATTACTGCCATTTGGTCACTAATTAAGATGATTATCTAGCTATTCAATAAAAAGAAAGTTGTCAATGGTCCATTCAAAAAGATACAATGTCTGGCTCTGGAAAATTGTTGCCGAAATTATCACTTATTTTGTAAAAATGTAACATTAGTTCTGATGCCATTCAGCTCAGCATTTCTTCGAGCATCTCAGAAAGCTTGAGGGACAAATTCATAGCTATCAACACTTATGTACATTTCCATTTCCTTAATGGCTGTATCCATGCATGCAATTATAGGGTTTATAATATTACTTGATTTTGATAAAAAAATACCTATATTACTTTATTTTGATCAGGGCCTAATTACTTAAAAAAAAACCCACCTTGTAACATTTATTCGTTTATACCCTGATCAAGGAGAAAGTTCGTTTGTACCCCTTTTTTGATTTTTTTATTTTCGTCTCTACCCTGAAGAGCTAATTTAACCTCTTTTCATTTGAAAAAATATTTAAAATGATCCTTTATATTTAGCTTATATTCTAATTAAACATTAATATCCGAAAGCGAATCCCAGGGAACAGTGAAGCTTCATAGGGTCTTTCTGTCCAGGTGCAGGTAGTCCGCATCAAGATGATCCTTTATATTTAGCTTATATTCTAATTAAACATTAATATTATTAATCATTTATAATACTATTTTCATCCTTTAATTAATTTAATTGTCAAAAATTTAAATTTTAGAGTATAGATGAAAACGAAAAATCAAAAAAAAGGTACAAATGAACTTTTTCCTACGTGAGGGTATAAACGAAAAAATATTACAAGGTTGGAGTTTTTTAAGTAATTAGGCCTTTTCATCAGTTTCTTTTTTCTTTTCCAATGCTGAATTGACAAGCCAATGTATTTTAAGTGCACAGTGGTTAATTATCTTTGCCTAGTAGCTCGATATTAAATTCTCTAGGTTACTGAGTTATTTGTGGTACTGAGTTAGTTTTTGTTAAAAAAAAGGATACTTAGCTATGATTTTATTACAACCGAAGGATACCGTCGTTAAAAACGATAACTAAATTTATCGTGAATTACAAAAAGGGTACCGCGTTAATATTTTTTGTTAAAAAAATATCAAGTTATACCTCATTTTGTAATTTTGACATATCACATAAGCAAAAACGTTGTGTTTTAAGCATTATTAGAAGACAATGACTCCTTTGTAGTAAAACCATAACCGAGTGACCTTTTTGTAATATAAGTTAGGCTTAATTGCGTCAAAAATCACCAATTTTCGCGTGTTTTTGGTATTTAACATAATTTATTTTTCTTGGCATATTTAACATTAACTTTCATTTTTTGGCATATTTGTCCGCGGGACCATTTTGTAATAAAAACGACGTCGTTTTGGATGTAAAACGACGCCGTTTTACATCCAAATCAGCACAATTTTTCAAAGAAAACGCAACCGTGGACAAATATGCCAAAAATTGAAAGTTAATGTTAAATATGCTAAGAATAAAGATTATGTTAAATATCAAAAATACCCGAAAGTTGGTTAGTTTTAGTGCAATTAAGCCTAAAAGTTAAATCAGTGTCCTTTTTGTAATCTGAATAACTCAGTATTGTAGAGAGTTTAATATCCCACATTAGCTGTATGCCTATATCAGCGCAAGCAAATTAAGGCTTTAAAATATGACACATCCATGCAACATTGCTAAAAAAATTATCAGTATACTATTTTGAGTTTTATGATTTTGCGAGATTCTCACAAAAAAGTGTAGTTTTTATAGAGATGAGGAATCACTCCCCGAGCCGAAGTCCAATACCACTGCCAAACTCCGGCATATGAGAATAATATTTTAAATTTGTGAATTTCTTTTTATAGTTTCTAGTCGCCCAGAGGTTTCGGATCTTTCGGGTCTTTGTATCACCTTCTGCATGGGTTGCTTGGTTCTTACTACCAAATTGTGGCTCTGGAAGTAGTATTTCAGTTTTTTTGCCGTAGTTACAATAGTCAGTGCCATTTTTTCTATTTTAAGAATCTGGTTTCTACTCCTTTCAGGACTCGGCTGATGTAGTAAATTGGCTTCATGTCCATGATTGCTTTGATCTTCTCCGAGTTCTCCTTTATTCCCCTTAGGGATATCATACATCCCAAAAAATTTCCTCCTTGTACTCCGAATGCGCATTTATCTGGGTTTATCTTCATTTCAAATTTATTCAGAATTTTGAATGTTTCCTCCAAGTCATTTGCGTGGCTCTCGGCATTTTTGCTCTTGATGATTAGATCATCTACATATACTTGGACTCGTTTTCTGATTTCGTCTTTGAACATGAAGTTCATAAGCCTTTGGTAAGTTGCTCCTGCATTCTTCAGCCCGAAAGGCATCGCCGTGTAGCAGTAGGTTCCACCCTCCGTGATAAACGATGTTTTTTCCTGATCCTCCTGCTTCATTTGTATTTGGTGATAACCATGGGCAGAGTCCTCCAGGCTATACATTGCATGTCCTGCTGTCGAGTCGACCAGTTGATCTATGTCGGGCAGAGGGTAATTGACTTTAGGGCATGCCTTGTTCAGGTCCGTGTAATCCACGCACATCATGTTATTCCCATTTGTTTTCTTCACTATTACCACATTGGCTACCCATTCATGTTAATGTACCTCTCTAAAGAATCCATCTTTTTTGAGTTTTTCAATTTTCTCGGCTATTATCTTTTGCTTTTTTCGGAGAATTTCTTTTCTTCTGTCTTATAGGATTCGCCCCTTCAGCCAAATTTAACTCGTGAGTTATGACGTGTGGATCTATTCCCAAAATTTCCGAGGCTTTGGAGGCGAATATTTTGACGTTCCTTTTTAACATAGTCACGATCTCCTCCTCATATTTGGGGTCTATGCCCACTCCCAAGTTCACATTTTTATCCCTGCCTAATTCCAGTTTTTTCATCTCGCCCTCGGGGGCGGTTTCCTTTTCTTCGATGTCGTGGTTCAGGATCACTTCGATCGGCATCGTTTTGAACTATTCTTGTACTGCTTTGTTATGACATTCTTTTGCACTGGTTTGGTTGCCTTGTATTGTGATGATCCTTTTTTCGTAGGTATCTTCATTGTGAGAGATTTTATGCTTGTTATAGCGGCCGAGTCGTGAGGAATGGTCTCCCCAAGATTGTATTGTATGGTATGGCGATGTCCATGATACTAAATCCTGTAGGTAGCTCTTGGTCTCTTCTTTCCCTTCCCAACTTAACGTCTAGAAGGATTGTCCCTATAGGTTTGATAGGAGATCCTCTAAAGCCTATTACTGGAGTGGCGTTTCTTTTCAATTCTGCATGAACTCTTCCGAGACTTTCGTATGCCTTCCTTGTCATCAGGTTAATCGCACTTCCTTCGTTAATCAGTATTCTTTTTACATTCCAGTGCTTGATTATCATGGCTATGACCAGGGCCTCATTATGGGATTTGCTGATTCTGCAAAAATCTTCTTCGTCAAAGGTCACCGGTGGAAATTTCTTTGGTTCCTGCATTCCCTGTTTTTTCTCCAGTGGGTAGTGTTGCGTGCTTATTAGCTTAATCCATCAAAAGTCATTTCTTCAATGAGAATTTATTTTTAGTTCAGAAAGAGCAACTTCTAATCTGAAGTTTTTGAGCTTTTTCCCACAGATGACTCCAATTGATGGAGTCTGCCTTCTGATTAATGATTTAACCTGCAAAACATGGTAGAAGTTAACCGAACGGTTGTGGTCCGATTAAATCTCCGATGCTAAAGTCAGTTTTGGCTCAAGCAGCGTTTTGTGTATATGAATGTAACTGTGTGTTTAGGCATGCCTTAAACTCTTTATATAGTAGTTGATGTATACCTTGTGGACTTTGAATAGGAAAGTGATTCCTATTTAATAGGGTTGGACCTTGAATAGGAAAGAGGTTTTTTATTCAAGTGGAAGTCTTATCCAGGAATATCTTCCTGAATAAGTTTATCTTTCTAAATTGGAGTTTGTGTGCAAATAGGAGAGATATTTCATAGATCTGTTTCTAAGGAAAATCTCTCAGGCGACGCGCTTTATCCGACTCTTTAGGGGATTATGTCTTATCTTTGTGATCCGGATTACTCCTTCAGTAAAGACGAATCTCGTGGATTCGGTTATCAGTTTTATCTGGCTTTTAGCCCCTTCAGTTAGGAGATCGATATTGTCTTTGAGGATGAATCTTGTACGGCTAGACCCCTACTTATGGTAGGATTCGATATCCATCAATTACTTCTAATAAATTAATAATTTGATTATTATTTCATATTTTCTATCTATATTCTATATAACTAAGATACACTACTTTAAATTAACTACTATTTTATTAGTTATTTGATATAATATACTTAAATACAGTTTATAATTAAAAAAATAATCATCGATTAAATATAAATATAATATTTTGACGAGTCACTCTACGTCTCGTGTGAAACAGACACTAGTAGTTAAAAAAAAGGGAAACGATCATACTAGAAATTTAGTTTTCAAAAGACGTATACTATTTTGTAGGGCTGTACAGAAAAAATTCAAACCAATTAAGTCAAACCAATTTAACCAAACCAAACCAAATATTATGGTTAAAAAGATTGTTGGTTTGATTTTAGTTTGGAAAATAAAAAAAAAGTAATTATTGGTCTGGTTTGCGGTTTCAAAAATTATAAACCAACATGAATCAAACCAAACCAATATATACACATACATACATATTTTTATTAAAATTAGAAATATTATAACTTCAAAATAAAATTTCTTTCGCTATTTTTTAAAACTGTACTTGACAAAATAATATATTTAAATATCATCTAATGAAATAACTATTTGTATATCTATTATCGACCAATAAATGTTATATTTCTATAATATTAAGATATTATATTAATAAATGTAAAAATTTATAATATAAAATATTTTTTTATTTACTAGTCATTATTATAGTTTGTTACATAAATATCACGTATATTTTTATGATGAATAAATATTTATTAAATTTTTAGATTTTTTTGTCTTAGATGATAAATAAATAATTTTTTGATGATGGTTTAAACTGGTTTAAAAAAAAACAATTATCAAATCAAATCAAACCAATTTTGCTGGTTTTTAATGTGTGTGGTTTGATTTTGATTTGAAAAATTACCAAATCAGTATAATTGGTTTGAACTGAAATATCAATGATAAACCAATCAAACCAAACGATGTACACCTACTATTTTGAACTAATAAAGATTTCAAAATCCTAAACAATATCTAATTGATATTAGAATCCAACTATATCACAGTATTTGTCCTTTTCAGAAAATCCAAACTTAAAAAGATGTATTTAATTTAATGCAGTATCAACAAAGTAGGATACGATTATCTTTTGAATAAAAGATATTGCCAATTTTATGATGATTTTGGTCCTAAATAATTAGAGCATATAAAAGCCCATAGAAGTAAACTCTTACTAATGCATAAGAAAAAACATATGACAATATTATTTCAAATGAAGAAAAAAAATGTCATTGCCAATTTTATGATGATTTTGGTCCTAAGTTTGCCTCTGTTGGTTGCTCCATGTATGTATGATCGAGATTGTTATTTGGCTTGCGTTGATCGTTGCATAAAACATACTTTTCCTATAGAGTTGTGTGCCCGCCGATGCAAAAAGCCATGTTGCCATTCAATTGATCTTTCTACGACTATCAACTATCAAAAATCTATGGCGCCTATTAAATGATATAATTTTTGTTTATATATAAGGAATAAAAAAGAATTGGTATCTTTATATTTTTTTAATTGTCTCTCAATCCTAACACAATCCTCTATTTATCCAACTTATCTTAAAAGCAAAATGCTAAGAGCAATCTATTCTAGTAATTTTATAAATTTTTCTTTTTTATTTTAGTTTTACAAAATTTCAGCAATGAAAATTTAAGCCTATGATTTACAGGAAAAAATCCCTCATTTGTGTCCCTACGTAATTTCTTACACTATTTGTGCCTCCAAATGCAAATATTCCAATTTTATGCCTCTTTTTAAGGCACTTTGCAGAAAACTTATTCAAACTGCATAATTTTTCCATGTATATCGTGGAAGTCTTCTGCAAACTGTTTTGATTTGTTGTAGGGAATCAGCCAACGATTCCCTGCAACACGGCAGCTAATGATTGAGTGAAAATTTACCAAACAATTATTATCAATTCCCGTTTAACCCTGAGATTTATAAACCAATCCGTAAATTTCTAACCCTGAAATCTCTAACCACTAAATTTTAAACTCTAAATTCCTAACTCTTAAATCTCTCTCTCTCTTGTGAAAAATCTAGTCGTCTCTCTCTTTTGAAAAACCTCTCAAATCCTAGTAAGTTTTTTTCTTCTTGTTCATTTGAGGGTGGTTTTTGACCATTTTTGGACAAAAATCACCTCACCAATCTCTCAAATTTAATTTTTCTCATAGTTTTTATCTTTAGTTTTTGAATAAAGTTTCTTTCTTTGCCAATTTTGGTCTAGATCTAGAAATTATTTTCTACCATAGTATTTTAATTGAGATTAGATCTAATTTAATCGAAATTAAGAGTAGTTTTTTTTTCATCTTTCAAGATGAAATTGTTTTTTGCGGTGCAAACGACTTGGAACTCTGAAACAATTATAGGCAGCATCTGACGACGGATTTCATCAAGTACAGGTATGTTTTGTGTCAACATCGATGTTGTTTTTAATCTTCAAGAAAACAGATGTATCATAGTAGATTCCATAGAACGTTCAATAAATCTAGATTTTATTATTAGATCTAGTTTTAGTCTACAAATTTGGGTAACCCTTGGTGGTTAGTTTAGCCCTAGTCGATGACTGTATTTTTACAGCTCTCATCATCTTTTCTAGAATAGTTGACTCAGTATGTTGAGAAACCGTTCATGTAATTTTCGTTATTATTAATGGAAATTTTAGCCTTTGTTAAAAAAAAAAAATTCCTAACTCTTAAATTTTAAACCCTAAATTCCTATCCCCTAAATTCCTATCCCCTAAATCCCTAACTCTTAAATTGTTAACCCTTAAATTTTAAACACTAAATGATTAACCCTTAAATCACTCCCCTCCAAATTATTGACACTTATATTCTCTAAATTTTTAACCCTATATTTTATGAAATTTGATTAAAACTCAAAACACAAAATAAATAATTGAGACAATATTTTTATTGAATTTAATAGTTGTTGATTTAATTATTAAATTATATTTTTACTTGTTAGTTTAAAAGTTATTATTTGGTTAAACAATACATGCATCCAGCTGGTAGAAAATCAATCACAAATAAATGAATTTAAAATATTTATCTAATAAAATAAATATACAAATAAGTTTATACAAAAAGTATGATAATTTAACTATCATAGCGAGGATTTACTGGTATATATCTTTGGCCGCAAACATCACGCATGACACTTTTGCCTCCTGCTTGTGCTCTGCGTGCGAAAACGTCGCTCTTGTCCCTCACCACCATTATCGTCGTCGTCATCATCATCGTTGTCGCCGCCGTCCTCCTCAAACCCTCAACATCCGCAGGTATAGAGTAGACCTGAGCTTGCTGCATAAATTATGTAGGCTGCATGGCATCAAGTGGTAGGTTAAAATTTGTCCACCGCTGTTCTGGATCTCTGGGGATATCTGATGTGGACTCTGAAAAAAACGGATGGCCTGAAGCGATGTCGGAGTGTATGAGACGACATTAACTGTAGGAGTTGAGTAACCGTGTGATGAGAAGTCAGGTGCCGACTGGTCAAACTGAGTAGATGCATGCCGAAAAGGAAAATATGGTGCATACTGAGTAAATGGCTACTGAAACTGAGAAGATGATCCAGGTTGGTCATGTTGTGTTTTTGGTTTTGAAGGGTTATTTCAAAAGCTAATATCCCACATTGGAAGTTTAAAAGACTATACTTGAGTTTATATAGTATTTTCTATCATGGGCTAATAAGTGTGTTGAGGGGAAGGGAATGGGCTCGCGCCCCCCCCCCCCCCCCCCTTCGGTGTTGGACTTGGGTGTGGGTGGATGATTGAAGAGGAAATTACACCATTTACCAAAAAAAATAAAAATAATTACAAAAGTATATGTTGACTTTTTTCATTTACAAAAATATTAATAATATTTACAAAAGTACAAAAAAATAAAAAAATAATATCAAACATACGGTATATACTGTGGGTATAATGTTAGTATACTAGTAAACTAACATTATATCAACATTATACCAACATTATACATACTGAGATTTTATTAATATTAAATGAAAATTTACCAAAATTACATCAAATCGTATACTGAAAATTAAATTAATAATATACCAAAATTATACCATCAGTATACCAAGAGTATACAAATTCTCTAGTTCATTACCAACTATAGTGAAAAATACACATAAAAAAAATACATGTTATCAACTAGAAAATATATATAAAAATTTATAATCAATATACCAAAAATATATTGAAATTATACCAATAATAAACTATATATTATTTTTAAATTATCTGATTTATAGTTTTAATATTCCAAAATTATACCATAATTATACCGACATTATACAAATCGTACTTTTGTAATTAATTTTCATTTTTTGATACTTTTGTAATTAATTTTAAATCAGTCGTATTTTTGTAAATAAAAAAAGTTTACAGGTACTTTTGTAAATATTTTTAAAATTTTAGGTATTTTTGTCATCGTCCCATGATTGAAATCAAGTGGACTCAGTCCGAGTCTTGACTAAATTTTTTGTTGCCCGAAATTATAATTATATTTTTTAATTAATTATAATTAAAACCTTATCTCAGAAAGCCCATATTTGACCAAGTAAAAATTTGTTTTGGTTATCACCAATATTTTCGGAACAAACATTTCACTTACCTTTAACCCACGTTTTAATTTTAATCTGCACTATCTAATTTCTGTTAACTTGAATTGTTCCTGTTTTATGTCTACATTCATTTTAACTTAAATTTTAATCATGGTTAGCTGGATTAGTGGGGATACGAAAATCGTATCAGAGATTTTACACTGTTACTTCTGATCCTACTTTTGAATAAGTAGAGGGCTTAGTTGTATCCTGGGGTATACGCTGAAAATAGCGAAATATACTTTAGCTCAATGAAACATTTTTTCATGCCTCAAAGCAAAAACACTCTGTTCATTTCTCTGAATTATACAACAGTTTTTGTATTTTATATGTGTCACATGTGTCGTGCGGGTATTCGACCTTGATTTGATTCGTTTCCGGATAATTATGGTAGGTGTGTTTGTGTGCTTCTCAAATCGTTCATACTTTAGTAAATTGTCCATATCTCCCAATTGCACCGTCGATCAGGCTGCCATTTGGATATGTTGTTCCTCAGAGGATTTACTGAACTCTGGTCGGTTGGATTTTTTTTTAGAGTTGCGGGCGTGACATATTTAGATCGCGAGCGTGACATGCTGCTGACAGCATTCCTGTATGTCTATAAATATACCCTTTACTCGAGCCACATTATCTCCAATCATACCTAAACCCTAAAAACAATCTTATACACTGAACATACTCTATTTCATAATTCTATAATTTCTAAGTGTGATTCCTATCAATTACAACGTGATTTAATCTTCTATTTGCAAAATCTAAGTGATTTAAGTGATTTGTGCGTACGTGTTCTTCGTTGGTGGTTTGCTGAATCGTTTGATTTTGGTCCAAACCTTCATACCTTTGTTTAATACCTCTATTAGAATCTAATTTTTCATATTTAGATATTGGGTTCTCTCCTTTTGATTTATGGTTTCGTTGTTGTACGATTGTTGTGTAAAATTGCATGATTAAACCATATGAATGATGGGTTGTGATTTATAATCTGATTTGGTATGAATAAAATGATGTTAAGGACATGTATATTCTGATGTTACATGAATTGAAAACTATTGGCCATGATAAATCAATGTTCGGGTTAATTCTAATATTTTATGAGTTCGATTTGAATTGTTGTTTTGCGTTGATGTTGGATCTGATTTGACTTGATATTAATTGAATATATATATTGGGTTACTGATTTTAACTACTGAGATTTATCAAACACTTTTCATGTAATAATTTGTGTTAGACGATTTTACGTAAAAATGGTGAATTCATGGGTTATAAACATTGTTATCGCTTTATTATTTTGAGATGATGTACCTACTATTCTAGGATGATTAAAATGATGTTATTATTGTTTATAATCAGTTGTTATATTTTTGGAACCTTAGGCGTATGTTTTGGCATGTTAGGCAATTTCTAGTGAAATTGCGCTATTATTTAAATTGGTGTTTTTGGCATGAGATAGCATCTGAATTAAAATGATATTTTATTTTATATGAGATGTACTACTGATTTATAAGGAATTGCAATGTTGATTCCTTTTCTGTTGGTTCATATTGGCTTAGTTTGCGATACTAGCTAGTTTTATGCTAAAACGTTTTGTCTATGGATTTGTAATGACTTAAGATCTGAATTATTTTCATATTATTGATTATGGCATGTATGTAAACTGATCTAAGACGTGTTGTTTTGGCGATGCATGTTTAGATCCCTTTTGGGATAAGTGTTACGAATGCTTTGTTGGCTTTATTTTGTGCAAAGCATGTTAATGGATTCTAAATGTTTTGCTATGACATGTGTTATTCCAAACATTATTATTAAGCATGCAAGGGTTGTTGTATATTGATTTATGGCTTGTTTAAATGTGTTTATCCTTTGGGGACTTGTATCGAACTCTAGATGGGCATTTTGCCATATTTGACTATTGGATGGTTTCCTTGTTCCCTTGTTTTCAAAAGCGATACTTTGGGTTATTCAAATGTCTTCCGGATTTAAACTTTGGTTTTACTTTGATTTTACTTTGGTTGATAGTTGGTTTGGGTTAGACTTGGGTCGCCCAATTTGTGAGAAGAAGCTTGGAAGTTGTTATAATTCGGCTGACTCGCCACTTTAGATTTTAACTTAGGTTATTGTTTTTACTAAGTTATTTATTTTATAATCTGGATTATGTTTTTCAAAATGGGAACTTGTGTTGCTTGATTATGTATTGTATATTATATTGCTTTGGATTATACTTTGCCTTGTGGTTTAAGATACTAGTCCTATGTGGTGTCTACTATTCTTAGAGTTAGGGGATGATTTGTTTTTAATTTAAGTTTTGATTCTAGATCCGTCGACTGTTCGTGCTTAGGATTCAGAGCAAGTTTAGTTGCTTTCTAGTTTTACACGTTTCTCCCACATTTCGTGTCTTTCATTTTACAAATTTGTCGTTTCTCCGTGTCTGTTTCGTGTTGTTTCCGTTTTCCGTTTCCGTGCTACCTAGTTATACACTCCATAAACTTCCAAATAAAAATTAGCATAAAATTCTGCAAATAATGTATTAAACTATTACAAATAAAAAAAAAGTAAAAAACTAACCAAGGTCGTTCGAAAACAATTTTTTAACATAAGTGGTATATACATATATAAGATCTAATTCATTAACCCACAATTTATACGGGTATTAGATTAGATTAATTAGTGTTGGATTATGCGGATTAGGCGAGTGTAATACCCCTAAACTGTACATGTAATCAAAAACTAAAATTTTACTAAGGATTAAAGGGCATTTACAGCTAATGAGATCAAAATCTCTACAATGTAAGAGTTACTACGACTTCGAGATGAAGTACTCCTCTAAACATCTACATTTACTTTCTAATTCTAACTACATAGCCAACTCAGTTCACCTCTCGAGTCTGTGCTCAACTGCAAATGGCTGTCCGGGTAACTAGTTTTATCCCTCTTACCCATAGCTCAGCCATTTCCGACCCGCCATCGCATACAAAATGCAACTCCTTGTTGTTGCTAGTCAGCACCCGGAAAATCCCGGCTATATCCGCATCGCCACTCTTTCGTCTATTCTTTTGAAAAGAAAGGCTCGGTCCTACCTCTGCCTCTTCGCAAACAACATTTCTGCGTTTGGACTTTCCCCATCGCAGAACTCCGCTATCTCCCAGCATTATTAGTTCTTTTCTATGTGGTCCTCCTTTGCCCTTCTTTGTGAATTTATTCACATGGGAACCTCCTAAGACCAGTTGGCGAGCAATCTCGTCGAGTATCGCATTTTCTGCATCTTTTATTCCGGGGTATTTTCTTGCTAGTGAGAGCGCAGTTTCGCCTCTGGCATTCTTGAATTCACACTTTGCCCCGCGTGAAATCAAGAGTTTGCATACAGACCCATGGCCTTCCTTAGCAGCCAACATGAGAGGTGTGTAGCCATCCCCGTCAGGCAGATTTACATCCGAACCTCTGCTCGACAACAATTTGACTGCCACCAAGTCTCCATGACGAGCAGCACAATGTAATGCATAGAACCCTCCGGCATAGCAGTTGCCCTTTTCGATTGCAAACTCAAGCATCACTTTCTCAAATAGATCGTGGTTTTGGTTCAGCTTAGATAAGGTGATTGCAGTTTCACCGGCCTTATTACAAAGTTTTACATCAGCCCCTGCATAAACCAGAACCCTAAATGCTTCAACGTGACCCTTTGAAGCAGCAAGCATAACTGCTGAGAAACCATTATCATCTTGATAATCAAGATCAGTCGCTTCAAAGGTGATCAGCATCTTTAAGGCATCTGCATCACCAGCTTGAGCTACAAGCATTAAAGAAGAAAACAAAGTAATATTGCTTGTTATGGGAAATTTTCCGGCCCTAACAACATCAAGCACTGTCTGCTGGAAACCGAGAGACCACCCATTTGCCTCAGCAATTGAAGAAACAGATTGACCAGCAACATTAACCAAGCCAAAATCAGCTCCAGCCATGGCTAACACTCTCAGACACTCTTTATGCCTGTATTTTGCACTTATCATCAAAGCTGTATCGCCGGTATCTGTCTTAGAATTTAAATCACAACCTGAGTCAATTAGGCATTGCAGGATTGTTGATAAACCTAAATGAGCAGCCATGTGAATGGGCCGAAACTCGGATTTCTTAGTTTTGACAGAGGTCTCTACGTTGGCTCCACAGCTCAAGAGTACATCGACAGCTCCAGCATTACCACAGAGAATGGCATGGTGAAGGAGTGTTCTCCCAAAGTGAGCAGCATTAGGGGAGAAATTTTTAAGTAGCATGCGCAATATGGAACCAGTAATTTCATAATACTCCACTGCCAAACAGGTAATAGAATAGGGCTCGGCAAGTCCAGCACCCACTCGAAACTCTTCTCCGGTAATTGTGTCCCATGACCATGCCCCTAGGCTCACTTTAACATCTGTGCTGGCGCCATTCTGATAAAACAATTTGATTTCACTCAAACTTATCAATTATTGAAAATAAAACTGAAATTATTGAAGAGAAGGATCAAAAGAAAATTTAGACGGATAAACAAAGAGGAAATCACTATTCAGACCAACTTTATTATCTGAAGCTCCATCAGATTTCCCACATCTCAGGGCACGTGTTTTAATCTTATCATCATCAGTAAAAGCACAAATCTGATTTTCAAAATTCAAACTATTACTTAAAAGATGAAAAACACACCTTAAGCAGCATATGGACAACGGCCACTTGTCTGCTGACAACAGCAGCAACAAGTGCAGTGCAGTCGACATTTGTGTGCAGAGAAGGCTTTGATGACAGCAACAACGCTCTCTCAGTCATATTTACATCTACATCACACTGTAAATAAACAAGAAAAAACGTCAGTAAACAAGAATGCAAGCAGATATGCAAAACCTTAAAAGTTAACCAGGCTAGAAGTCAACGGACACAAAGTAGACCGATTGAGCAGCTTCCATAACACCTATTTTCATCTAAAACTAGAGCCAAATAGTCTATGAAATTTAAAATGATAAATTAGCCGCATGTTCTCTTACCTGTGCTAGAATGTCTACAACATCTGCAAATCCTCTACAGCATGCAGTGACAAGGGCATGTACAGCAACATGGGGTCTGATCAAATCAGAGTTCATGAGCAGTTCCACTAGCATTGCCTGTCCATGACAGCTCGCCTCTACCAAAGCCTCTTCACATGCTGGCTGAAATGCCCCAGCTTTGATTAAAATCTCCAGTATCTTTAAATGGCCCTCCCTCACTGCTGCTGTTGTCGCAAAGCCCCTGAATAGTTTCTGGTTCACGTCTGCCCCTGCACTCTGTCATTGGCACCCAACTTATTAAGCATCTTGGAAATATTAAGTGTTATCACTTATTTTCTTTGTTATTTCTATGATAAGACTTAATAGCTGACATCATGAGCTTAAACCATGTTTTTTGTTTCTTTCTTTCACTTAATAGGAACAAGACAAAACTAATACCAAGTTAAGCAAGTTGGATTCTTCTGCAGGTACAGGAAGTCATGTTCTTCAATTAAATTGTGATGATCAATAATTATAGGAACAAGACAATATGAATACCATATTAAACAGGCTGAATTCTTCAGTAAGTACAGGAAATCATGACCATACAGACACAAACATTGAGAGAAGTACTGATGTGATTGTCACATAGGTATGGGACATTCAAGAAATAAATAGTAGAATTCGCTAATATAAAGGAAAGGGGATGCATGTGTACTCTTATGTACTTGAGGCACCGACCAGAGGTCAGAGACAGCAGGATATGGGCCTTGCAGGCAAAATCTCTGTTAGGTAAATTCAGTATATTTTAAATATCTGGCCTCGGCTTTACTGATAGAGCACACTCCCATATGTCATCTAGTGCATAGAAAAAAAGTAATAAATGGTGTAGATAAAATTAGCAGTTATACGCAAGCAAACAGCCGGGTCCTTGTAAAATTTATTTCCTAACTTCACACTCCAATGATATCAGGAATTATGAATAAATTCAACAAAGCAGATCTGCGCCAGCATAATTTAGGTTTTAACATTAAAAATAGGGTAATTTTCATATTAAATTCCGACCTTATATGTTTCTAGGGATTTAATCTCAGTTTTTAAAATGTTACATCACACATCCAATCTTTTAATTGTTATCATTGTGTAGCATATTTTCATTTCATAGCACCGGTTTATACCATTTTTTACACATTTTTAGCATAATTTTTGGTGAAAAACGACAATAGACTACACAATGCAAAAACACAAAAAATTAAGATGCGTCATGTGACATTTTAAAAAAGGAAAAGTTTAGACTTAATATGCAAATAAACTTGAAAATATATAAGCCGGATACAGGCAGTCAAATCAAATAACAATAACATGAAAAATGCCAGAAAGAAAAGACGTGGTTAAATATCTTGGAGAAGAAAATTGATATATGAACTGCTAATTTTATCACAAAAAACTATCACAATCACATCAATGCGTACAGCAGAATGGGAATGCTCCGACAAATATTGACTACAATGGGACTTATGGGGCAGGGGAGGATCACCAAATTTGACCAACCGAAATCAAAAACCTCATTCTTCTTTGGCTATAAAGTTTGTGTAAAAATTAAAAACTAAAAATCTCAGGAAATACTTTGAACTTTATGAAAACACTAAAGAACTGAATTTTATGAAATTTCTCAGCTTTAAAAGTAAAAAAAATCAACACCTAAGATGGAACTTGAATCATATGAAGACTTTGGAATCAGTAAATGAACAAGGTGAAAAGTTCCTATTCAAGACCTTCAAAACATTATGGGACCGACATTAACACAATGAATCTTTTTAATTGAAGTCATTAATAATATAAATTCAGCTTTAACATTCAAAGAAAATCTCTGCAGAACCTTAAATTCTTAGCATATAGTAGTATATTTTTATCAAAAAAGCAAAAGCTAAAAAGAAACAAATTTAATTTAAAAAGAAAACATCAAGTTTATGAGCTCAGAAATTTAATTTACCAGGCACTTTAAAACAAATTAAAGCTGTTAAACAAAATTTTCATTTTTACAAACATCTCATTTTTCAATTAACAGGACTGCTAAAAAGAAAAACAAAATTGAAAAAAAAAAACATATGCAATTTGTAAAGCTTTTTAATCTCGTTTGGTACAATTGACAGGAATTCAAAATTCAAATGAGGTGAGTCAATTTTTGCAATTTTTTTACAAAACGGAAACAATACTAGCTCTAAGACCAAAACGATCAGAAATGAACATAAAACGACAACATGAATAAAACAGTTCAAATTAAAATACAAAACGGAAGCATTTACCAGCAATTTCTTGACAAGAGCAACATTTCCAGCATGAACAGCAATGAACAGAGGCGTGACGTCAGTTTTAATCTCTTCGTAGTAAAAACTAACTTCGCTCGGCGATTCATCGCGTAGTACGACCTCACTTTTCCTACATTTCAACGTAACTGCTCCCACAAAGTTCACGTCAACATACTCATCGCCGATGCATTCAAGCGCCGATCTAAGATCGCCGGTTTGACATGCTTCTAGAAGCCGCTGTGAAACTTCCGCCTCGTAGTCAACCGGAACCACCTGCTTTCCGCCGTAAAACACCGTCATTAGCAAAAACCTTCGGTTCGATTTCGATTCCGATTCCGGTCCCGGTTCCGGTCCGATTGTTCTTCGTTTGTAAACAATTGAATATTTAAATAAACGCGAGGCTCGAGAGAGAGAAGAGAAACTTGAAAACAAGTGAGCGCCAGAGATGTTTATATTTATTTACATCGGGGATTTAACTTTTTTAACCTTTTGATTATTTTAACTGCGGTTAAAAAGTATTTTAATTCTGTGGGGTCCTTGAAGTTGGCTCAGCTGGGTTGGCTCGGCTTGATAATACACGTAGGTTGCTATGTCAAATCGGGACCGTTGAATTTTGGAGGATGCTATTGTGAAGGGTAATTCATATGGATTTAGAGTAGCTTAAATGATACTCCATGATAAAAGAAAGCATGTGGGCAATGGGAAGGATTCAAAATTAGATTAATGTAAAAATAGAATAAAAACTGTTGTTAACTTAATTTTGATTGACATTTATGTTTATTGTTACGATAGGGATGTCCCTCAATCCCTAACTAATACCTATTTTTGACTAAAAATTGTCTAAAGAGAGAAAATTCAGTTTTTTTGGGTTTTGAAGGCGGGAAATGGTAATCTACGGCTTACCGAAAATTATCGTCTTTTCGCTCGTTGATTTTTATTTTAAGATTATTTTGCAATCGTTTGAGCTTCAACTTCATATTTCTTAATTAATCATGATTTATTTTCTGGGTTCGTTCAAGATTTTATACTCATTTAATAGTAAGGAATTATGGTTTTCAGTTCGGTTAAATTCTACCGGTTGTTTAGTTTTTGCTTTTAAAGTTTATAAGGTGCGATCAAAATATATTTATGTTTTAGCATAGAAATTTATGTCCATGTTTTACCATAGAAATCATGTTCTATGTCGGGCCATCGCAGATAGTACTTGAATCGTAAGATACGAGTTAATAAGCAATAATTTAAAATATTTATTGCTCTATTTGAAAAACACAATACTTATTTGTTTAACAATTTAAAGATTATTAAAGGATATTTTTGTCTTTTAATTAAAGTTATAATATACTATATTAACATCAACCCCGTACTTCATGTGAAGTAAAAATTAACACAAGCAATATTTATCAAAATCTTTGAGAAATTAACTTTTTAGGAATTATATTTACCGGAAAGTTAACTTTCCGAAATTTTTTATTAACTATAACAGTAACAGCGACGTGAGGAAAAGCGGCGGCGATATAAGGGGAGAGCGACGGCGTGAGAGGAGAGCGGCGGCGTAGGGAAGAGCGATGGTGGCAGTAGAAGATGGTGGATGTGTGGTTTGAAAAATGAAATTTAATTAGGATGGTGGCCATTAATGGAAGAAGTAGAAAAAAAATATGAATTAGGATTTCAAAAATCTAAAAGAGAAAATAAAATTAGGATTTGGATGGAGAAGATAAAAAAAGAGAAAAATAATATATTTGTTAATAAAAGAGATAAGGTAATATTTTTAGAAATATAATAAATATTCTTATAAAGAGAAATATAAGGTAGTATGTTTGTAAATATGAATTCAAAAATAAAATGTTTGTAAATATTTTATCTTATTATGATATAGAGTACAAATCTTTCTTAATTGTTTCTTTTTTGAAATACCGACAATAAATAATAAACTTTAAATTAGGAAAATATAAAAAAAATTAAAGATTGTTATTTATTAAAATGGAAGATATTATTTAAAAAAAATAGATAATTATATTGAGAGGGAAAAAGTAAATTACTAAAATCAATATCTAAGTATCTATATTTTTGCTTATTTTTTCAATCTAATCAACATAATGTTCTTAATACAGTATGTTTTTTTAATTAATAATTTTTACCCTCTTCAATAATGTCTCTTTCTCCATTTTTAAAAATTTAATGTATTTAATATAATGAGAGTATAATAGTAATATTATATTTTATTTATTAAATTTTTTTAAATGTGTATATTAATTGTTGAGAGTATAAATTAATGATAGAGTCGCATTATTTTTTATAAATAATTTTTTATAGGAAAATTACATATATTACTGGAGTAAATATTTATGCATTATATTATCCAAAAAAATTGATGTATTATCCAAAAAAAATTGATTTCTGCTAAAAAAAATCCAAAATCTCATAACTCTAAAATGTTTTTGATATCAAATTGAGTGCCCAGGAATGATGATTCAATTTGTGTATTGAGGAGGGAACAGGAAAAGTGGAACAAAATAAAAGAGGGGCAATTTGAGCTAGCTTGGCATAGTGAGCTAAAAGGTACAGTAAATGAGCAGTCAAGTGTCAAAAATCTTGCTACATACTCTTTCACATTTTTTCAGTTGGATCCATTCACAAGACAAAACTTATAACTTCCAGTTTACAGTGTTGACAAAGTCAAAAGGTATTCTCTAAAAACACTGAAAATTAGTGGCACGCTGTAGTATACAGAACCAAATATTAAGTGAAGAGGATGAATTTTTAATAGTAACAGAGTATGAGATTTGTGATTCAATATCAATAATTTGATTTCTTGCACAAACACATTCTAATAATGACTTTCTTAAGGTTCATTTTGACCTTCCGATTTGTGATTTAATATCAATAATTTGGAACCACTCACTGACGGATTTATGCGTCGCCTAGGTTGGAATTGATCGGAAACGTAATTTTTTTTTGAAGTCATAGAGATGGACGGTTAATATATTTTATTGTACCATTTAAATTGATTTAAAATTGACAAAACAAAAAAAAAAGTTATAATCTGGATTATTTTAATTTTATTCAAGTTAAAAGACCAAGATGAGGTTTTATTGAATAAATTAGAGAGTAGTTGTAATTGGCATTGGCAGCTAGTAATTGGAGTCGTGCACACATGACATAGCAGCAGGGTCTATGGTCAATACGAGTACTCTTCACAAGCTAATTCTTACTTCTACTCTTATTACATCCCGCGGATTTTCTTGATTCGACAATAATTGTTGATAACCGACACTTTTTACCAAAAATTAAATTATTTTATTTTTATAATCAAACTAAACTGATCGTTAATCCGTTAAATCGATACACATACATTAAATAATCATTTATACTATACGATATTTAATTAATTAAAATTTTAAATATTTTAATTATTGAATAAATTTAATCAAAATGGATCGGTTAAATTAAATAATTTTGCTTAATCACTGGTGTAATTTTTTTTCTAATTATTCTATAAAACTCTAAATAAAAAAATTTATATATTTTTCTTGTTTGTTTAAAAACAACTATATTTTTGTTGTGAGTATATAGTTTAATAATCGATTCATATTTGAATACTTTATATTTATTTATTAAAATGTTAAAATTTTATAACATGAAATTTTTTTATTTAGCCGGTCCATGAATCAACTCATCAAATGATAGAAAATAAAGAGTTAGTAAATAATAAATATCTTTTTGATCATTTGATTAGAGAGACATAAAAAATAATCATGGATCACATCTAAATTAAAAAAAGGGTTAATTTCATATAAAATTATCATTTTTATACGTTTTTTTATTTTAATTATATCCTTTAAAAAGTGCAAAATAAAATTACTATCTTTCATTTCTTTTTGCAAATCTATCACGAATGTGAAAATTCGGTGTATTTTTGTTGATTCGACAACCGGAATCGACAAGAAAAAAATAAGATAAGGTATTTTTTGTGTCAATTAGAGCATTATATTTGGAAGGAAAAAGACGTCAGATTTTTTTATCGACAATAAATTTAAAAAAAAAATAAAGGTGGTCAATTTATTTTACACTTGTACTATATATCAGATTAGATATAAAAATTCAGATATTTCTTTAAAAAAGGTGTTAACAAATACACTTGAAATAACAATAAAATTTATGTTTGTTTTTTCTTAAACAGAAATAAAAATATCATGAAAATACCCCATTTTAGTATAACAATCTACATTTCATCTACAGTTACAATCACAAATTCATAACCGTCCATCTCTATGCAATCAGGACAGGGGTCCACTTGAAAATGGCGATATCAGCGTACAACTAATGTACCGGAGCACTATTCTTATAACAAATCCTGAAGGATCTTACAGGGCCCACATTACGGCATCAGATTATACTGTCCAGTGTAGGCTTCTATAAGCTGAGCCTCTTGCAGCTCCGTTACATACGTACGTTACTGTAGCCTATAATAATCTAATTTCCACCTGGGATTCATCACGTGATACACCGCACGTGCATTAGTACTGAGTCATCCTGTTGGTAGGTGACATAAATGCTGGTGAAGCCGTCAACGAAGTGGAGAAATTTGCTTCTTTCTTCTCTTTGTAAATTATCTTTCTCATTTAATTAATTTTATAGTATATTTTAAAATCACTAATACACAATAACTATTTCAATTATTGCCTAATTTTCAGTTAATTTAATAAGGCAAATTCTACTTATCGACCCATAATTATAATATTTTACAAAATGTACTATGATCTTTACATCTTGTTAATTTGATCCATTATTTTTTAAATATTTGATAAATATAGTCGCGACTCATTTGAACTAAATAAAAAATATGTATAATCACATGAAATAAAAAAATGCAAACGGGAAGAGAAAAATAAGATTTGCTACGATTTATTTCTCGTCCAAGATTAATTTTATATATATTGTTGTGTCTTACAATAGCTTAACAGGGAAGAGGGAGGAGGTGAATTGAGACTTTAATTTTTTTTACGAAATATTAATATAATAAAATACTTTTTTATGAATTAATATAATGAAATACTTAACAAGCAGATTGATCAGAAAACTTTCAAAAGCTAATCAATTACAAGCCAACTAAAATCTTTTAGAAAATTATTTTGATAAATTCTTTAGTAAGTTAATAATCCAAACTAATAGAACTTATAAAGCATTTTAGAGTAATTGTATAAATCATTTAAGGTCTTTTGAAAATTCATTTTGTAAAACAGTAAGCTAGTAAAACAATAAGCTTATGAAACAGTACTGAAAGCATAAGGAAAGAACACTATATTTATAGTGATTCAACAACCTTGTCTACATCCACTCCTTAAAGACCTCGTCCTTAATTATTTAATCGCACTTCAATCTCTATTACGGGCTAGAGATAAACCTCGAAATGATACAACCCTAATTCTACCAAGAATCTAGTATATTTCCCTTCTCACTGGTTTTCATTAGCTCCAGCAAACTAATAGGTTCACAACCTTAGCTTTACCCAAAAAGAATCTGCTCCCTAACCACTGGTTTTCATTAGTTCCACTAAATTAACGGGCTACAGCTTCAGTTATCCATAACTAATCTGCTCCCTAAATTATTGGTTTTCGTTAGCTTCGGCAACTACCAGGTTACAACTTCAGCTTCATCCAGAACTAACATGTTTCATGAACCACTAGTTTTCGTTAGCACCAATAACTACCAGGTTACATCTTCAGCTTCACCCAAAACTAATCTTCTCCCTGGACCACTGGTTTTTATTAGCTCCAACAACTAACAAGTCATAACCTAATTCTACCCAAAAATAATCTGCTTCCTACAAGCTATTCTTACAAGGTGCTTGAAACATTCTCACAACTACATACAAAATGGTGGTGTTTACTCTCTCATTTAATATAAGATAAACCCCTAAAGATAGAGAGAGAAACCGAAGATGAAGCTCCTTTTAGTGGTGTTTTGATGTTCTCACATCCCACACCCAATATAATATTTGAAGACTTCTTTTATAAAGTGGATAGAATATTCTAGAATAAAGGTTGTGTCATTTGCCTTCAATTCTTATCCATAATATAGGGTGTGCAATATGATAAATGGATGAGCTTATCAAATTATGAGCGGGCATACTAGGTTTATAACATTTAGTTTGCTAGTGACTCAGGCTGACAAAGGTACACTGATAATTATGTTTGCTAGTGACTGCAGTCTGTGTGGTCAGGTTGGAGTACACTTTCACGCCGATTCTGTCTATTGAGCTGGAATTTGCCAAGCTAATTCCTGAAATGCCCTCAAGGAAATATGCTTAATTTTCAAGGTAGAATATTCAAAACTCTTCTTGTCATGACTCAAAATCTCGAGCCGAGACCAATGCTAGGGAATGAGAGTGGTAGCTCTAAAACCCGTAATAAGCCTAAAACAACTATGAATATTTTGCAATTCAACACCATATAGCATATATGATATGTTTTCAGAAAAAAACTTCTAAATATTTTCTTTGATTTAACGTAAACACTTTTTTGAAAACCGGTATTGTAACTCTGAAAACTAGAGCGTAACTCTTTGGCCTCAAAACATAGGCTTTCCTGTTTCAACACTGAAAACTAGGGTGCTACTTGCCTTATAACTTAGTCCGCTTTGTTTCAAAACAATACCTAAACCTTTGTAATATCATAAACCAGTATAAAACATTTGATACTGGTAAACAACTTGTCTTTTATAAAATATCGCAGCTTTTGAAACTTATACATTTACAATAGTTAAAATTAGAATCAAAATATAATGAACTACTAAAAACAGAAAAATAAATTTCCTGATACCCAACTACTTGCAGCTCTAGAGTTAAAGTTAACATTGACTTTCAAAATTATTATAGAAGCCTGACCTCGTAACTCGATAAACCTGAAAGGGAAAAAATAACGGGGTCAGAAATATAAATATTTCTGGGTGAGTCTATAAGTTTACAGTTGAATATTAAAATAGGATATAAGAAATTTTATATAAAAAGTATCACCAAATAACTGGTTCAGATGAAATCCTAATCCATAATTTCCCTATCAGACAAACTATAGTATGAACACAATACGCACACCATAGTTTGATACAGAACGGTTGTCACAATTCTGTATTGGGTAAATGGGCCGTGAACTTTCCATCGCCTCAGGGTTACCCGTTAAGTCTAGACCGTGAAAATTTCTATTGTCATTTGACTTAATAACATTATTCATGTCACTACACCAATCACAATCTTAATATAATATCAGTAATTATGATCACACAATCTTATTGCCACCAAATAGGAAGCTCATTCTAATGGATCTTTATTGGTTCAATTCATACTAGTGCGATTTATAATTTAAAATAGTTTAAATCTAAATATTTAAAAATAAAAATAATATAAACTCACAGAACCGATATTTCCCCAAGACATCTGCTCCTGGTAACCCACTATGAGTGGAGCGGGGTTCGGGAGCTACTCGCCCAAGACTTATGACTGACTTCTCGATCTGAAAATGGATTTTAAAAAATGGAGTCGGCATCTAGTTCAACTAGAAAATGCCTTTTAACCGACTAGGTAACTTTACTCGCTTATGGGTAAGATTACCGTGCATCGGACCAAAGACTAGGGTTCGTGGACCTCTCAGAGACTCATGTGCTTGGCTTATCTGTTACCGGCTTCATTTACTGGACATATCCGTTTTAATCTCATCTCAACAGTATATGCAGTTCATAGGATATGAAAGCTGGAAATAAACAGGTATAAAAAGCGATAAACACGTTGGACGTGCATATGACTCGATCTGGACTGGGCAAGCAAAACAAGTAGTAAGTCCTCCTGAGCATACATCTAAATCCAACGATTTTTAGAAAATAGCATAAGTCTGGCTGGTATGGATGTATTGCACAAAGCCTAAAACCGAATGTCTAAGTGGGATTGATTTTATTAGGTGATCCTGAATAACCTATACAACCGTTACTACTTTTTTGTGGTAGTCCTAAAATGTCTAAGTGACTGGCTGAAATTGCATTATTTGGATAACTTATGTGATTAGTCCTTTAACCGGCTAATTGATATGCTTTTGGAAAGCAATAAACAGTATCGATTGGCCTACGTACAGTTGGTATACATACAAGGTTAGAGATACTTTTAAACCTCGTTGACTTTCTGAGTGTCTAGCACTCGCGCGGGTTTGACCGTTAGTGTGGTCAGAAGTGGCTTTCGGTTAGAACAAGAAAGTTGTCCGTCTCGTCGATACGATTCAGTCGGTTTATACCGCGGTTGATTCCAAATTCTGGTGAACCCAGAATCTACTCTGAAAGTTGTTGGGTTTGCGGGCCTCGGGCTCTTGGACTCGGTTTATACTTTATGGTACATTAGTGGACTTCGGGGTCCGTTTTATATTGGGTCTGGCCCGTCATAGTGAGGATAATTAAAGTACATAAAATTACCCATTTTTGTGTCTAAACTGGGCCTAATTCCAAGCCCAAACAAGCCTAGAAACCTAAATCGAAGTCTAGAGATCTGGGAAGCTGAAGAACGACGAACACGGCGCTTGTGAGACTGCCGGCGCCGGCAGTGTGGGGTAGCGGCGCCGCCACTTTGTTCTGGCGGCACTACCAGTCTGAGGCGGCGGTGGAGGCATTGTGGGCAGTAGCAGCAGCACTTTGTAGCATTCGTTTTTAGCGTTTTTAGCTCGTTCAGCTCGTTTTTGAGTCCGTTTTTCATGCAAAAATAGTCCAACATGCATAGAAAAGATCAAAGAATACAAATAAAGCAAGTAATGAGTATTTAAAGGTGATTTATAACATCAAAATTAGCAAATTATAGCAATTTGCAGATTAAGCAAATTTTGACAAATCAGCTAAAAATCACCTAAACATGCATCCTAAGTGATTTAATTGTACGGATTTCTGAAATTAAAGATTTAAAACACATTAATGTAGCTATTAACATGAATGTCACCGATTTTCATGGCAATATCATAAAAGCACATAATTTGGCAATTATGGCAAATATGGCAAATATAGTGAAAATAACCTAATCATGCATCCTAGCTCACAAATATTCAGCAAATATGAACATAATACATAAAAAAGTAGTACAAGGAATATAGAGGGTCCTCAAAATTACTGGTATAAGTTATTGTCTCGTTTGCTGGCGAAGTGGATGCGGAATCCAGCTTCGAGTTTGTGCAGGTTGCGTTCTTGGAGAATCAAAGGGTAGTTTAGTGTTTTAGGGACTAGAATTTGATGTGATTTGTGTGTGTGTGTGTGTGTGTGAGTGAAGATCCGGCTAAGGTTTCTTTAGGGGAGTTCTAAATCTAGCTTCTAGGGTTTTGTGTTTTTGGTCCGACCTCTCACTCGGTGAGTTAACAATAGTATTTATAAGGGAATGAGTAACCTAGGTTTAGTTTACAGTCTTCTAGGGTTTAAATTGATAAGGGATATGTCATGAAGCATTAGGATTATCTTTAAACTCTATTTAATTAATTAAATTCGTATTATGATTTGATGGCTAAGTAATAAGGTGCTAAAAGTGTAATTTTGTGCATGAAAGTGTTAAAAAAGGCTACTAAGACCCTATAGGTTTGGTTATGGTCGATTTTAGTCCGCAAAACTTGTAAATTGGCTCATAAATTTTTAAGATATTACAATTAGTCCAATTTCTAGACTTAGACTACGATCTCTTTAGACTTTTATAGGCTATTTGCGGCTAGATACGTTTTGATCCTCCAAGTTTACAGCTATGCGCAGATTTCGCTCGCTTAGATTCCAACAAGCAAATCGATAGCTCGTCACCCGGACTGATTTCTCTGGAAATCATCATTGGACACGTCGATCCCTTATCATTTTTTACCTGTTCGGAAAATAGGTGTCTACACCTACTAGTCAAACATCTAGGTGTCTTGACTTGGTAAATCGACACTCATCTTATCTAGTTGGAATTCAAACGTCAAAACAATATCAGACATTGAATTTCTAAATTAGTCGTATCATATAAATGATAGACTTAGACACAACTCCCGTATACAAAAATAACTTAGACGCAATCCCGATATTGAAATTCTCGTTCAAACTTTAATACAATTCTTGGTATACACTTACTATTCTTTTTTTATTATCATTGATCGACTTGATTAATGTATTGCTTAATTAAACGTCGTGACGTTTTGATAATCCGATTACTTCTCTTTTGAAATCTTTTATAAACTTTCGAATGTCCTCGTTTATGTTTAACGGTCCGTTAAATACAAACTCAGATGTTTAGTTCAAAACATTCTCAGATCAATAAAAATACGTCAAACTGGCTAGGGCAAAAGCCCCTAGAAGTACCCCTTGGGGACCCGCTGTGAAATCCTAATTTGTTTCGTTCTCTGAGTCGCAAAACAGAGCCAAAAAAGGGAAGAAAAGAAAT
This sequence comes from Mercurialis annua, assembly GCF_937616625.2. NCBI lineage: Eukaryota > Viridiplantae > Streptophyta > Magnoliopsida > Malpighiales > Euphorbiaceae > Mercurialis > Mercurialis annua. Next base: position 45,842,612 of record NC_065574.1, on the reverse strand, counting down.
GAATTACTTATTTCCGTTTGCACTACGTTTGTCCATTTATCTAATAAATGGTCAAATGGCCACTTTGACCCCTAGCTCAATTAAGCATTTTAACCAAAATTATCGTCGGCACCTAATTATAAAACGAATTCATAATTTCGCGAAATTTTACTTAAAATCCAATAAAATATAAAACTTTTTTATTCGCATGAGACTTATATTTTTTTCTAATAATTTTTTGAAAATTTATTCGATCCAGATCAGTCCCACTTGAAATAAAAACTACGTCCAAATTTCATAAAATTTTAACGATAACTTCTTAAAATTATTTCGAAAATATTTACATTAAAAATATTCACTTAGGACTTATCAATTATTTTATTTGAATTTTCTAAGCTTTCTTAATCCTGTTCAAATTTGATTATTAAAATTTAAATTCCCAAATTTAAATTTTAAAATCCTATAATTACTATTCACATTTAAGGACACTTATAAATTAAATTTATGATTAGATTTAATTTACGTACTCCCGGCTAATAAGAATCTTGACACGTGGTCTATTTTTATAATTAAAAATTACGAGGTGTTACATTTTTCCCTTCTTATAAAAATTCGTCATAGAATTTAAAATCTGAAGTCACGTTACTCGAATAATTTCATAACACCTTTGATACATCGATCTTTATGCTTATTATAGGATAACTTAATTTCATGTGAGGTTTTTCGAATCCTGTCCTTATAGAATTCATTTTGTGGTCGTATCCAAAAGCTCACACGAGACTAATTCGTAATTTACATGCAATTTCTCTACGTCACAATTCATCGTGACTTGAAATTTTATCTCTTTCTTTATGACTTATATCATACTTCTTATTGTAATCCTTTTTACTTCTGTTTTATTTCTTCCCTTTGAATCTTTGTCTTTTGTCTATCGGTGAGGGGTGATTTCTCATACTATACAATAGTATGTACTCACGCGATTTCCTTTTTTTCCTCATTTTTCTTTCCCTCACTTTTCTTAGTACAAAAAAGATTGACTTCTTTGATCGCATAATGCTTTCTTATAGCATTAGTCTATGATTTATTATTATCGTTTACGTTTTCCTAATTTCACAGTCTTTTGTACACATGGGTGTATACTTTTACTACTTGGTTTGGTTCTTCCAATCGTCCGTTACTTATGAGTAACAAACGATACTTTACTCTAATCACATTACCAAAACTTTTTATAAGTTTCAATCGTCCATTGATTTCATCTTTATCATCTAGACTCTCGTCAACTTGTTGTAGTAAGCAAAGTATTGAGAGTATGGATTGTATGATCTTCATCATATTATCCACAATTACTTATATCGAGTCCAAACTTTGGTAATACTTAGGCATTTTGACTGCAAAATTATTTGACATCTTTTCTCATTTCCATTATAGATCTGGAAATAATTGCTAAAATCTGTATGATCACTCGTATCCCAATTCGACTTATTAGTCTTTAGACACTTTACTACTATCCTTGTCATATCTTCCATTAGTACACTCCTTTGACACTATGGTACCTCTTTGTGGTATTAAGACAGAGCCTATAGGTGATCCTCATATTAGAAATGTATGATTCATATAATCCAACCTCACGTATCAGTATTTCAATAACAATACTGAAATTGCAACCTATTCTTTTGTTGGTCTTTATCTATCGGATACTCCAGTTGAGTGTGTCTAATTTATACTCTTTTCGAGTTAATCACTTCATACAAGACTTGTACTTGGTTGAGCCAAAAGATTACTATGGTTTGAGACCATACGCATAATACTTGACTATTCAAAGTATGAATGTCTTACTTAACCGTCGCCAGCATAGTAGTGTAGTATGCCAGTAATTTCTGAAAACTTTCACACTTTCGTTGCACTACTCTGATACACAGCTCACTAATTATTCGCTTTACACTTAGGTTGTACGATCTCTATATGATATAATCTTTTGATTTTACTTACCAAACATCTTTTTCTGTCTAAAATTCAACCTTCTATTGACTTTTAACCTGTAGATAACTTACACCTTGTATCAAATGGATTTCCTTTTTTCGGGTTATCTCTCTAACTCTCTTAAAATACTCTCTTCACCTTTTATAGTTTGTTCAAGGGATAAGGTATAAAAATGATCCTAATGTTTACTCTATGACTCACCTGACTTTCTAATATTTTTTGAGTTTTTAAAATGACCATAACCTTAACGAAGTGGAACAAATATACTCTCCACCGTTAGACGGAAGATATATTTGTTCTACTTTAGTAACTGTCACGACCCGAAATCTCGAGACGAGACCGGCGCTAGGGAATGGGAGTGGTTGCTCCGAAACCCGTAGCAAGCCTGAAAAACACTATAAATTTTTCGTTTTTAAAAAGAAACGTATGACACGTTTATTAAATAACTGATGAGATAAAACATCAGAGTTTTAAATGTGCTTTAAAACATCTAAATACAATAAGACTATACTAGTCTACTGCGGACAACTAGAACTTAAAACCTTCTTTACAGTTTTTTATCAAAGTAGACTTCCGAGAAATAAACGTTCGGAAGCCTTATTCAAAATCGGGCCAGCTTTCCTGAAAAATAATTCCACAACGTGGGTCAGATATACTGGCGAGTTCATGCCGTTACAAATAAATATTTCATAAAGTTAAAAACCGTTTTATATTTAAAATAACTTTATGTATTTTCGAAATCCTTTGAAAACATCTTTTTTAACAAAAACCATTGAAGCTTGAACTCGCACATAACATATTTCAATCAAGACTTCAATATCAAAGAATGTCAACCATATACGTTGACCTTTAAATTAAACCACATTTCTTAAATTCGTCCATCTACATTGATGGCGAAACTAATCAACATATCATACATGCATAATCTTATGGGACCGATAGCACAGCCAACCGATCAACCATATCCACAACATACATAAATCTTAAGGGACCGATAGCACAGCCAACCGATCAACCTTATTCACAACAAACATAAACTTTATGGGACCGATAGCACAGCCAACCGATCAACCATATTCACCTGACATCGATAGCACAGCCAACCGATGTAACACACACATAAACTGACATCGATAGCACAGCCAACCGATGTAACACACACATAAACTGACATCGATAGCACACCCAACCGATGTAACACACATATAAACTGACATCGATAGCACAGCCAACCGATGTAACACACACAAACCTGACATCGATAGCACAGCCAACCGATGTAACTTACACACACAATCCTGACATCGATAGCACAGCCAACCGATGTAACACACAATCCTGACATCAATAGCACAACCAACCGATGTAACACACACACACACAAAATCCTGACATCGATAGCACAGCCAACCGATGTAACACACACACACACAATCCTGACATCGATAGCACAGCCAACCGATGTAACACACACACACAATCCTGACATCGATAGCACAGCCAACCGATGTAACACACACACACAATCCTGACATCGATAGCACATCCAACCGATGTAACACACACACACACAATCCTGACATCGATAGCACAGCCAACCGATGTAACACACACACACACACAATCCTGACATCGATAGCACAGCCAACCGATGTAACACACAATCCTGACATCGATAGCACAGCCAACCGATGTAACACACACACACAATCCTGACATCGATAGCACAGCCAACCGATGTAACACACACACACAATTCTGACATCGATAGCACAGCCAACCGATGTAACACACACACATAAACAGACATCGATAGCACAGCCAACCGATGTAACACACACACATAAATGACATCGATAGCACAGCCAACCGATGTAACACACATTCAAGCATAAACAATTGCATGATAATTTTCAAAACTATGTGTGTACCTTTCTATATCAAAATAATATATACATATAGTATATACATAAAACATACATCGATATAAGGCATGTAAACATATAACACAGCAACACATATATCACATGATATGTTAAAATATAAGACTTTACGAATACCGAAATGTAAAAACATGTACTCACAGAAACCGTTTTACTACGGTATTACTCCGTCAATGCTCCTTTATACAACTCCGTTAATTTCCTTGGTCCTCCGACCCGATAGATCGACAACTTATCGAATCTAGTTAGGATCAAAATATTAATTCCCTTAATTAATAAAATCCTAACTCTAGAATTAATTCTATACCATCTTAATTAGATTTAATTAATTAATTCTAGTCTTCAAAATTATTTCGTATTTAGTAAGTTCATAACTTATTTTATTCATTTAAATTTATTAAAACAGCCCCGTATTAGCTTAAATTCCACTTTTGGTTAAAATACCAAAATATCCTCAACTTTTCAAAATTGACCATTTACGTCCTTTCGTAATTCAATCGATTTTAATATCGACAAAATTACTTAAAATACCCAAAATTATTTTATCTCAGATTATTAACAAATATAATCTGGAAACTTTGGCTAACATACCATGTAGCCCTTCAACTTTGGAAAAATACAATTTAACCCCAAAACTCTAGTTTTCGGCAGAAACATTCAAATCTTTCCAAAAATTATCAAAATCATTTAAAATCATTAAACTCATTTTACATCAGATTATATACATCTATAATCTGGAATTTTGGTTAAAATACTGGTTGGTCCTTTATTTTTACAAAAATTACATTTTAACCCCTAAACTTTAAATTTTGACAATCAAGTCCAAACCCAACCAAATTCAATAAATCATCAACTCTCAAACTCAGAATCCCATTTATGTTTTGATCACTCCGGTCACCAAATTCCGGTCACCGGATTCCGGTCAAACTCCGATGAGCTTTAAAAAACCGTTAAAACGTTCAAAAATCATTTTTACACAATTTTAATCACCCAAAAAATAAACCAATACATATTTATTTTAATTAACATGTCAAAACAGCAGCCCCAAAATTAAAATAAATTATTTTTCATAATTTTAACAATTAAAACCGAAATAACCATTAATAATCAAAACCGATTATTAATCCGTCAAAACACCTCAATTAAATCAATTAAATTCCATAAATAATCAACATATATATTTTCATACATTTTTCATGAATAATTTCTGCCCAGAAATTAAAATGACGAAAATACCCTTTTTAAACGATTTTTACCGAATAAACAATTATTAAAAATTAAACCCGATTAACAAACCATTAAAAATTCATCATTAAACATTTATTCACCATCAACCCAACATCTAACTCAAACATAAACCAATTTATTTCCAGAAATTTAAAATCCATTTATTTACCCTTTTTAAGTGATTTTAAGCCTTTAAAACTATTAAAAATCGAACTCCAAACCATTAAATTAATACCCGAAGTGTTTAACATTTCTAATCCATAAAAAATTCACTTTAAAGCATATATTAGTCTAATTAATTAGATCAGCCCAGAAATTAAAATAATAATTTAATTTCACATAATAAAACCAATTAAAACCCAAACCCATCAAAACAATAATTAAAACCGATTAATCAACCATTAAACAACAAGTTTTAATCATCCTAAGCATGTATCTATGGTTCATTCAACATCAGCAAATAAAAGTTAAGATTTGAGCTTTGAAATTCACCTTGATCCAACATGCAAAGATAGATTAACGATCTACGGAAAATGCTCAACGTTTTTCGTTAAGAAACTTTTGTGAGTAAAGTTAAAAATCTAGGACTTGTGTTTTATTTTTTTTATTTGAGAGCTTTTGCACCCACACAACAATGGAGAATGAATATGTCTAGCAAAAATGAAGAAGATGATTAAGAAACTTGGGCATCAAGTTTGTCTAGAGAAATATCTAGATATTAGTTTCATGTTTCATTTATTTACAAGTTTGCCATTATGGCATTCTTGTAAATAAATTGAACTCTAGGGGCAAAATAAACTCAAGTTTATCAAATATTAAAAAACATTAAATCATAACATATGGGCTGAATTAAAATATTTTTGGGCCTTTAAAATAATTAAAATAATTATTTTGACGGTTTTTAGCGTAAAATTGCAAAATTCACATTTAACACATAAAATTGCCAAAAGTAAAACTTAAGGCAAAACACACTCCAAATCACATTTTCACACTTATAAATTGATCTCGTGAATTTAATAACTATTTTCGAGGTCCTACTTAATAAAAATTGGACATGCGCGAAAATAAATACTATCAAATAATACGGGGTATTACATTCTCCCCTTCTTAAAATAATTCGTCCTCGAATTATAATATCTCTTATACTCCAACATTTTCTTTTCCACATCATCAATACTTCTTTGGAGACTTTTCCATTTAAGTCTCAGAATGTTTCATACCATGTTGTTCATTACTCTATAAACATATCTCCTTATTTAGGCCTTACAAGGTATATTTTCCTTGTCCTATTCCTTTATTTACATTACAGAGCCAATGTCTCAGCGTACTTACGTTAAAAACTTATCTGTTTAAAATTACTTAGTTGTTTTTTCCACTTATAAAATCATGCCATAATTGTGCACCGGTGTGATGACTTCTCTCATCACCAAGAGTTGCAATGACATTCCTCTTTTCTTTTCAACATACATAATGTACATGATGCATGTCCTAATAGTGAACATAATATGAATGTAGTGATGCAATTCTATTCGTGCCAATGCAATGCCGGCATAAATCGTCCCCGGGCACAATCATGTGTTTATAAAACATTCCTTTTTCATTAAACACATTTGTTTTTATAAAAATGGCGCCATCGTAAGTTTCTATAGACATAGGGCTCTGCGAAATCACTTATTCCAAAAGATTTTTATCTTCTCTTCTCTTATTTGCCTTGAAGTTTGGTTTCCATAGCCAAAACATTCATCTCTGACTTCGTTCAGTTGTGAGGGGTTAGGAATTTTACCAAATTGGATTAATGCGCTTTCCAGTGGTCCTACACCGTCGACAACTTGCACAAAACTCCTGTCTCTCTGACTCAACAGTCCTATAAACTGAGGTCATAATCCCTTCAAAAACATGGGTTTTACTCCGACTCGATCTGTTATCAAGTCTGGAGCAAATCTGCTCAATCGATTAAACTCGGTAACATATTCTTGTACAGATCTGTTATCTCGAGTTAACGATAACAATTTGTCTCGATTACCTTCCATTACCGCAAACTGTAAGAAGAAATCCTTATATCGGGTCACAAACTCTGCCCATGTTATATGACCCATTATTGGTCCAATTACTTGTCGAAACTAATCCTTAGTTGGACCTTTCATCGACATCTCCATTAACAACATTGTCTGTCTTTCGTTAGCTTGAAGTCTACGAGCAGCTTGCTCGACTTCTTCCAAGAAGTCTAACGCATCACTTGATCCATCAAAATCTTTTGGGCTCAGTTTTACGTATGCTAACACCATATCTCTATCAACATTTATCTCTTCTCGTTGATGCTGGTGTTGCATCCACTGGCCCATTATTAACACACAACTCCACAAATCAGTAACTTTTGTTACCAAATGATTTATATCAAAATTTTGTTGTTGCGGCATTCCCGGTGCCTGCACATTCCCAACTTCATATACTCCAGGTCCTTCTCGACCTCTACCTTCTCCACGGCTCTATTCGCCGGTTGAACTAGTTCACGTTTATTATCTAAGGCTTTTCCTAAAGTCTCGTTTAGTCACCGTGCGCCTGCACGCGCTCGCGTATTTCTTTGCTCGGCCATTCTAAAACACAAAGAAATCTAAACGTGTTCTTAATATCATGATATACGTATCATGTTCGCAAAGTCTTTATCGCATACGTAGTCGCGTCTCGTTCTTACTTTACGAATTAAGCTCTAATAAAATTTTCATTCGTCTATGTCATATATGGCTATAATTCACGTGTTCTATACGTTTTATATATTACTATTCCATCGCATGCACACAAATCAATCACATAACATGCACATAATCAAATCATAGCCATCACCAATACATAAAAATTAGGTTCAAAGAAAACCCAATTCGTTTATGATTTACTCCATCATAACACATACCATAAGCCTCGAGAGTGTACTACTCTACGTAGACTAAACAACAATCAAAGCATATAATCATTCATGTAAACAATTCACAACGCACATATCACCATATGTCATACATATAAGCCATATCCTAATGATAATCAACTCATTTAGGAATTCTCGGCTAAAGCACATAACGCAAGTCTCGTGAGTATATCTCTCTACGCAGACTTTATCATATTCAAAGGCATATCACTCCTTTCAGTGATCACGCTCTAAACATACCACATCAATCAATAAACCATACTCATAATAAACACACATTTCATAGATAATATGAGTCTCGAGAGTATACAACTCCTCGCAGACTATATACTCGAAAGCGTAATGCTTACTCGAGTACCCACAAACATATATTGTGCTAACACACATATCTAACTCATATCCTGACACCACACATAGGACATGACGTTTTGAAAAACATTTGAAAAACCGATGAAAACGTTTTAAAGACATGACTGGAAATCCTATAATCCGCAATAGTTCCAAACTTAACCTAGTGACACTGTATATTGCTCCTAGGTACACACAACATCTACACAGACTAGCAGTGGTATCTCTGACCAACTGCACTCAATTCACATATTAGCAGAGGTAACTGGACCAACTGCTCTGATACCACCTTTGTCACGACCCGAAATCTCGAGACGAGACCGGCGCTAGGGAATGGGAGTGGTTGCTCCGAAACCCGTAGCAAGCCTGAAAAACACTATAAATTTTTCGCTTTTAAAAAGAAAAGTATGACACGTTTATTAAATAACTGATGAGATAAAACATGAGAATTTTAAATGTGCTTTAAAACATCTAAATACAATAAGACTATACTAGTCTACTGCGGACAACTAGAACTTAAAACCTTCTTTACAGTTTTTTATCAAAGTAGACTTCCGAGAAATAAACGTTCGGAAGCCTTCTTCAAAATCGGGCCAGCTTTCCTGAAAAATAATTCCACAACGTGGGTCAGATATACTGGTGAGTTCATGCCGTTACAAATAAATATTTCATAAAGTTAAAAACCGTTTTATATTTAAAATAACTTTATATATTTTCGAAATCCTTTGAAAACATCTTTTTTAACAAAAACCATTGAAGCTTGAACTCGCACATAACATATTTCAATCAAGACTTCAATATCAAAGAATGTCAACCATATACGTTGATCTTTAAATTAAACCACATTTCTTAAATTCGTCCATCTACATTGATGGCGAAACTAATCAACATATCATACATGCATAATCTTATGGGACCGATAGCACAGCCAACCGATCAACCATATCCACAACATACATAATTAAGGGACCGATAGCACAACCAACCGATCAACCTTATTCACAACAAACATAAACTTTATGGGACCGATAGCACAGCCAACCGATCAACCATATTCACCTGACATCGATAGCACAACCAACCGATGTAACACACACATAAACTGACATCGATAGCACAGCCAACCGATGTAACACACACATAAACTGACATCGATAGCACAGCCAACCGATGTAACACACATATAAACTGACATCGATAACACAACCAACCGATGTAACACACACATAAACTGACATCGATAGCACAACCAATCGATGTAACACACACATAAACTGACATCGATAGCACAGCCAACCGATGTAACACACATATAAACTGACATCGATAGCACAGCCAACCGATGTAACACACACAAACCTGACATCGATAGCACAGCCAACCGATGTAACACACGCACACACAATTCTGACATCGAAAAGCACAGCCAACCGATGTAACACACAATCCTGACATCGATAGCACATCCAACCGATGTAACACACACACACAATCCTGACATCGATAGCACAGCTAACCGATGTAACACACACACACACAATCCTGACATCGATAGCACAGCCAACCGATTTAACACACACACACACAATCCTGACATCGATAGCACAGCCAACCGATGTAACACACAATCCTGACATCGATAGCACATCCAACCGATGTAACACACACACACACAATCCTGACATCGATAGCACAGCCAACCGATGTAACGCACACACACAATTCTGACATCGATAGCACAGCCAACCGATGTAACACACACACATAAACTGACATCGATAGCACAGCCAACCGATGTAACGCACACACATAAATGACATCGATAGCACAGCCAACCGATGTAACACACATTCAAGCATAAACAATTGCATAATAATTTTCAAAACTATGTGTGTACCTTTCTATATCAAAATAATATATACATATAGTATATACATAAAACATACATCGATATAAGGCATGTAAACATATAACACAGCAACACATATATCACATGGTATGTTAAAATATAAGACTTTACGAATACCGAAATGTAAAAACTTGTACTCACAGAAACCGTTTTACTACAGTATTACTCCGTCAATGCTCCTTTATACAACTCCGTTAATTTCCTTGGTCCTCCGACCCGATAGCTCGACAACTTGTCGAATCTAGTTAGGATCAAAATATTAATTCCCTTAATTAATAAAATCCTAACTCTAGAATTAATTCTATACCATCTTAATTAGATTTAATTAATTAATTCTAGTCTTCAAAATTATTTCGTATTTAGTAAGTTCATAACTTATTTTATTCATTTAAATTTATTAAAACAGCCCCGTATTAGCTTAAATTCCACTTTTGGTTAAAATACCAAAATATCCTCAACTTTTCAAAATTGACCATTTAGGTCCTTTCGTAATTCAATCGATTTTAATATCGACAAAATTACTTAAAATACCCAAAATTATTTTACCTCAGATTATTAACAAATATAATCTGGAAACTTTGGCTAACATACCATGTAGCCCTTCAACTTTGGAAAAATACAATTTAACCCCAAAACTCTAGTTTTCGGCAGAAACATTCAAATCTTTCCAAAAATTATCAAAATCATTTAAAATCATTAAACTCATTTTACATCAGATTATATACATCTATAATCTGGAATTTTGGTTAAAATACTGGTTGGTCCTTTATTTTTACAAAAATTACATTTTAACCCCTAAACTTTAAATTTTGACAATCAAGTCCAAACCCAACCAAATTCAATAAATCATCAACTCTCAAACTCAGAATCCCATTTATATTTTGATCACTCCGGTCACCAAATTCCGGTCACCGGATTCCGGTCAAACTCCGATGAGCTTTAAAAAACCGTTAAAACGTTCAAAAATCATTTTTACACAATTTTAATCACCCAAAAAATAAACCAATACATATTTATTTTAATTAACATGTCAAAACAGCAGCCCCAAAATTAAAATAAATTATTTTTCATAATTTTAACAATTAAAACCGAAATAACCATTAATAATCAAAACCGATTATTAATCCGTCAAAACACCTCAATTAAATCAATTAAATTCCATAAATAATCAACATATATATTTTCATACATTTTTCATGAATAATTTCTGCCCAGAAATTAAAATGACGAAAATACCCTTTTTAAACGATTTTTACCGAATAAACAATTATTAAAAATTAAACCCGATTAACAAACCATTAAAAATTCATCATTAAACATTTATTTACCATCAACCCAACATCTAACTCAAACATAAACCAATTTATTTCCAGAAATTTAAAATCCATTTATTTACCCTTTTTAAGTGATTTTAAGCCTTTAAAACTATTAAAAATCGAACTCCAAACCATTAAATTAATACCCGAAGTGTTTAACATTTCTAATCCATAAAAAATTCACTTTAAAGCATATATTATTCTAATTAATTAGATCAGCCCAGAAATTAAAATAATAATTTAATTTCACATAATAAAACCAATTAAAACCGAAACCCATCAAAACAATAATTAAAACCGATTAATCAACCATTAAACAACAAGTTTTAATCATCCTAAGCATGTATCTATGGTTCATTCAACATCAGCAAATAAAAGTTAAGATTTGAGCTTTGAAATTCACCTTGATCCAACATGCAAAGATAGATTAACGATCTACGGAAAATGCTCAACGTTTTTCGTTAAGAAACTTTTGTGAGTAAAGTTAAAAATCTAGGACTTGTGTTTTATTTTTTTTATTTGAGAGCTTTTGCACCCACACAACAATGGAGAATGAATATGTCTAGCAAAAATGAAGAAGATGATTAAGAAACTTGGGCATCAAGTTTGTCTAGAGAAATATCTAGATATTAGTTTCATGTTTCATTTATTTACAAGTTTACCATTATGGCATTCTTGTAAATAAATTGAACTCTAGGGGCAAAATAAACTCAAGTTTATCAAATATTCAAAAACATTAAATCATAACATATGGGCTGAATTAAAATATTTTTGGGCCTTTAAAATAATTAAAATAATTATTTTGACGGTTTTTAGCGTAAAATTGCAAAATTCACATTTAACACATAAAATTGCCAAAAGTAAAACTTAAGGCAAAACACACTCCAAATCACATTTTCACACTTATAAATTGATCTCGTGAATTTAATAACTATTTTCGAGGTCCTACTTAATAAAAATTGGACACGCGCGAAAATAAATACTATCAAATAATACGGGGTATTACAGTAACATTAGGGTTATATTTGTTCCACTTTGATAATATTAGGGTCATTTTCGAACATTAGGGCAACGACTAATTGTATGCCACACGAACCGAGTTAACGTTCAAACACGCTACCGTTAGACGGAGGATATATTTATTCCACTTTGATAACATTACGGTCATTTTTGAGACTCGAAAAATATTAGGAGGCCAGGTGCGGCACAAAGTAAATATTAGGGTCATGTACCTTAACCCTTTGTTCAAACTTCAACAACAAATTTCTTGATGTTTTAAAATTGTGGCTGTTATCGTTAAAATATATTTAGAATGTAACATGTTAAAAAAGAAACTATAAACGTGTAATGGTGCTAAAAAATTCTCAACACTTAAATTTTCTGAATATCGCACCGTCACAATTCATTTTTGGATTTTATTTTTTACTTCAGTTTGATTCAAGTTAGAGCAAATGTTCCGAGTATTTTTGGATATTCTATAGCTTTTGCTTTACGAAGTATTTCAGTATTTATCTTAATATAATTTATCTTTTGATAAAAAATGATAATTGATATCATAACAATTAATAATCAAACCGGATCAACCGGTTGAACCAAGAATCACCAGTTGTTTGGTCTAACTGAACTTAAAATCGGGAATTCAGTCTAATTAGGTTAGAGCGGATTGCACCAATTGACAAAAGTTGAATTAACGGTTGAGCCGGTAATTGATCAGGTTGAACTAGTAAGACCACAATCCACGTCTAAAGTTTTATTTTTCTATTATAATTTGTTCAACCGTTTGAATCACAAATCGATGATCTTATCAGTTTTCTAATTGGTTCGATTTAAAAAAGCTGAGTATAATATTATGGCTTAAGTATCTTTGATAACTCAGAATTGATAATTAGAAGAAAATTATTCAAAATAATAAATTAAAAGAGAAATAAAACATTTATTTGAATTGATACATTGAACCATATAGAATTAAGAAGGGGACAAAAGCTATAGTATATAAATAGCAATAAGAATGGATATCGATCATACACGCCATAATAGTATATCATCACCGGCACAACTTATGAAACATCATACCCAAAATCTAGACGGACGAAAGCCAAATCTTACTGCAAAACAACCAATCTGAACGGCCCATAACTTTTATTTATTATTTTTGTTTTTATTATAAACAAAAGAAATTAATATATCCAAGATTCTTATAAATCGACAAATACATCCGAAATAATGTGTCAATTTAATACACAGAAAAATGAAATATTTGATTAAAAGATAATATTATAATCCTCAAACCTGTTAAAATGATAAATGAATTCGAAATTGGAGAAAAAATTATCTATCCAATTTTAATAAAATTACAATGTTATTATAATTCTTTTTATGAATTGTAATGTTACTATTAAACAAAAATTATTTAATTTAATCTAATATATCAAAATAATAATTTAAAATATTGAATCATATTCTATTTTTATTAATTAGATACTTTTTTCTGTTTTGATATAATAGACATAAAATATAAAAACAATTACTGCGATACCCCTCATATATGACGTAATTACAGTTTCGTCCATCATGTTTGAAAATCAAACAATGTGATTTTTCACTTTTATTACCGTAAACGCTTGAGTACTTTTGTCCAATTTTGATGTTAGTCAACTAACATAAATATTTAAACAAAAATAAATTGAATTTCAGTTTAGTCTTTAAAATTATTTTTAATATAAATATAAATAAAAATTATATTTTTATGAAATTTAAGGATTTAATAAATTCAATTTATATTTTTAATAACTTTTAATCACATTAAATATTATTATTATTATTATTTGTATTGGAAATAAGTTTAAGGATTAACTTAAAATTTTATATTATAAATTAAATCCTTTAACTTAGTTGAATAATATAAAAATGAACATAATTATTAACATATCAACAGAAACAAAAATGGATGACCATATCGTTTAATTTTTAAATAAAAAAGACGGAACCGTAAATTATAATAAACACCATAAACATCAAAATAATTTACTCCAAAATGTTTTTTATTCATAATATATTTTTATTATAATGATGAATATACCAATATATTTTTTATGAGAGGTAGAATCTATCTATATTAACCGTTTCTATTATAACTTGTTTCTCCATCAAAATTAATCGTTTACATATACATGTAAAACCAACGTCAAGGTTGAATTTGACTGGATCTAGCTATTGTATTATTTGTTTTTTCCTATCTCAAATTCAGAATTCTGGAAACAGACATGAATATTTATAGTTAGTCTCTTGTTTGAATTGTGTCAATTGATAATTAAGTTAACGCATGTTCATCAAGAATTTATTTTATTATAGAATATATATGGTCAACATCACCAAGCTTATTAATGCAAGACTAGGTTTAAAGAATAAATAAAATGCGACCCTACACGTGACAAGGGAATTGGGATGATTCGAGAGAACCATTATATATTATATCCAGCTCATGGGAGAGGTGCTTTAATGGCTTTTTAGGGTTTGTTTTCTTTGCAGGAGGTGGCGGTTTTCAGGTCAGTTTTGAAGAAGGTACGTACGGAATAGTATTATTGCATTTGCACCCATACTCTCTTGGTCTGGAGTGACTATTTACCAAAATTTTCATTTAGAACTAACTTCTTTTTGTCAGGAAATCTAGAATTAAAATTAATATAAAAAGATATATGGTTGAAATTTATCGATATGATTATTAAATGGATTTGAGTAAAACTCATTTTCAAAAGCTAGGTTAATATAAATTAGTAATGTCGACAGTGCAGGCAAAAACTCAACTCTAATGCCTATTAAGTAATTCAATCAAGTTATATACACAACAACATAACGATAACTTATTAATCTGACCAATGAGCCGTGTCATAAATGTATAACATTCGGCAGTAAATTTTCAAGATGTGGGTTCAATTTCCTCCATAAACGTTTTTCTCTTCTTAATTATTTTAAAAAAATTATTAGCGTGGAAGAAACACAATTTTAATAATCGCAATAATTTAAAATTTTCACATCTTATACGGCTATATCAGCTCAACATGATATTTATATGATAGTCTACATATATAGTTAACATTAAAGTTCGAATAGAATATTTAATATATATAGTATTTAAGTGTGTTTTTTTTGGAAATTAAAAGAACATAAAAAGTTTAGTGCCAAATTTTTAATTCCAATTGCCAGTCCAATTAATTTTGGTAGTTATTTCATTTGATCTTTTCGTATTGAATTAGTAAAAGTATTATGAAGTGGATTGGACTTTGTTTACACCGGCCCAAAAAAAACTCATATAATTCGGGTTTTTGAATCTAAAAGCCATTTCTCTATCCTTTTTATTATTTATTAGTTAGTTTTTAAGATAAGTCAAAATAAAAAATTTGTGTCTCACTAGATATTTTCTTTAATTGATAAGTCCTAATTGATTTTAGGGTTAATTACATATAAAATCACCACATTTACACGAAATTGCAAAAATAACGCGACCTTTAAAACGTGGCAATCCAAGGTACCACCTTTTTACTGGCGTTTTTACAGATGTGGCATGACACGTGGCACTCCTACCGGGTGTCCAAGTCAGCAAAATTTCATCTAAAAACGTGCCCATGTTGTTTTTAAAAAGAAATGAAAGGTGATGCCCTGAACTGACACGTTTTAAAGGTCGTGTTATTTTTACGACTTCATGTAAAGGTGATGATTTTATATGTAATTAACCCTTGATTTTATTATAACTCTATTATTAGTGGGGTTTGTCCTATAGATAGATCGTATTTTTTATTAATAGAAGACAAGACATTAATTATCAAACAAAAACCAATTCAAAGCTCTGCGCTTTTCTATCCCCAATCCTCGTGATTGGTTACCTTAGGAATAGATGGACATCAATCCCGCTTAAATTTCTTAACCTTCGGATCAAAACCTATAGTTTAGTATATGTTGTTACTTTTTCGTTCCGCTAGTTAGATCTAATCACTTCGTTCTACTAGTGAGACCTGACTATTTCGTTCCGATTAGAGCATCAAACCTAAACAGTTCCCATCACAAATTCAAAGATTCGAGTGGCGGATTATTTCCACGCAAACATAATTTGGCGACTCCACTGTGGACCTGTTTATGGTTAGCACAAAAATCGGAACTGAGGGAGGTAAAAGATATACATGCTCAATGAGTCGAACATGCTTATCCAAAGGAAGCGAGACGTTAGGAGATTCAGACTCAGATTTGGAAGCGATCATGACTAAGGGAGACAAGAACCAACTGTCGCATGAGGGAACTATTGTGCCTCCCGCAGGAGGGAAATCGGTCGATCTCAAAGTCAAAAATTTCAGCCTATTTCGAGATGACGATTCGAGTGACCACAATCGTGTCCTATCCCTAAATCCTTCAACATTATTAATGGCCGATTCCACAATCATGAGGAATAATATCATGCATGAAAATCGGCTTGGATATTATGGAGGAGACCAATTGGCGAGAGCCATGAAGACCGTACTTGACGAACAAAAGACTGTTCAAAGAGAGATCAAGTCGGACATAAGAAAAAGCCTAATAAGCATTAACGATAACATGTCAAAAATCATGGATCGACAAGACATTTCCAAGACTACTATCAAGATGGTTGATCTTGGCTACACACCAGCATGGATCGGCTCTCAAAGAGTGATTGTCGATCAGACGCAACCGATCAATCGATCTGGTATGGAGTTAGGTGCTGTAGTTCATAATAATGATGTGAGACATATGAAGTATGGTGTGGATAATAACAATAATGCTACGGTCGATCACAATAATGCTACAAATTACATGCAATAGATCGCGCCCGATCAGAATTGTGAAATGCAAAAGTACGGATAGAAACATGCATTATGTGATGAGATTCAAACGTTGGAGGAGATCACCTCGTCTAGTCATTTGACGGATCAAATCCAAACGCCGGAATGGATCAATTCGTCGAGTTCATTAGTTGATCGGATCCAGACACCAGAGGATTTTATCTCGTCGAGTCATTTGGCGGATCAAATCCAAACTCCGGAAAAGATTAACTCGTCGAGTCCATTATTCGATCAGATTCAGACACCGGAGGGGATCAGCTCATCGAGTCATTTGGCCAATCTGATCCAAACGTCGGAGTTCACCTCATCTAGTAAATTGGTCGATCTGATCCAAACGTCAGAGGAGATCCCCTCATGGAATAATTTGTTCGATCTGATCCAAACGTCGGAGATCACCTCGTCGAGTCATTTGGTCGATCTGATCCAAACGTCGGAGGAGATCACCCCGTCGAGTCATTTGGTCGATCTGATCCAAATGTTGGAGGAGATCACCTCGTCGAATCATTTGGTCGATCTGATCCAAAATGGCGGAGGAGATCACCTCATCGAGTCTATTGGCCAATCAGATCCAAATACCGGAATAGATAAGCATTCGAGTCCATTGGCCGATCAGATCCAAACACTGGAGGAGATCAACACAATGCACCCATGGGTAGATGAAATCCACGTACCGAACAAGCTTGGTTTCACTTGGTTTTTGCCCGAACAACCCATAGTTGTGGAGACAAGGCCGGACCAAGAAAATAATAAGGGTTACAATAACATCAACAAAGGGAGACCTTTGTTCCCTCATAAAAAAAGAAGATGAGGTCAAGTATTTAACAATCAATACAACACAACCAAAGTTTGTTCGAGTTCTGGGAAGCGGACATATAATCCCACTAGTGGACAAGAGGGTTGGAAAGGAATATGTTAAATATCATAACGGAGACACAGTACCAACAACCGTGTTATCTTTAGAAATGTGATTCAAAAGGCCATTACTGAGGGCAAACTTCTCTTTCCAACCAAAAAAGAGGCCGAAGAAAAATGTATTACTACCAATATAGTTCGGCCAAACTTTGAACGAGTTTTTGGAAGTAGGCGTGTTTTGGAGAAATGGGATCCAAAGAAACCAAAACTTTGGGTGGAGGATGTACCAACGAAGAAATCAGTTCCTATTAGCGAGACGCCTAAAAAGACGATTTTTGAGCGGATCGCCAAAGTACGATGTCTTTCGTGCAAGACATGTTTCAAAGCGGAACATAATTTGTGCCGCCAAATCCAAAGACTTTTAAACCAAAAGCCCCTACAAGGGAATGGAGAAGGCATGAGCCCAGGATAGAAGGGGGTGTCACAGTTTTTAAACGGATGTTTCAGCCAACTAAGGATCAACCTCATATGAGCAAGACTGAAAAGAGACGAATGCAGAGAATAAGGCAAGAGTCTCGCAAAATGGCCGATTCAAGGAAAACACAAGAGTCACTGGGAGCCAAAAAATCTCTTCCTTTGAAGAGACGATTGACATACCCGGATGGAAACAGTTCTCGTCTTGAAGAACCACTACTAGAAAACAGCTGATTAGCGACGGAATTTGGCGACGGATGCCAATTCCGTCGCTAATCAGCTGTTTAGCGACGGATTTAGCGACGGACTATGTCCGTCGCTAAATCCACCATGTTTAGCGACCGATTAATTCAATTCGGTCGCTACTTTTGGAGGGAACATGGCGGGAACGGAGGCGCCAATTTGCTTTGGTACATTAGCGACGGATTATTTACGTCCGTCGCTAATTTTGTAAATTACCGACGGATATAGAGTTCCGTCGGTAAATCATCCCTTAATGAAACGATGCGTTTCATTAAGGGTTATGTTTTTACCGACGGAATTACCGACGGACTAGTTCCGTCGGTAAAACCTTAACCTAACTTACCCACTTCCTTTTTTCTCACTCTCAGACTCTCTCTCTCTCTTTTTTTTTCCGCCGCTCTCCCTCTCCTTCTCTCCTTTTCCGGCGAAATCACTCTCCCTCTCCGCCCTCTGCCCTCTCTTTTCCGGCGAAATCCCTCTCCCTCTCCTTCCCTCTCTTTTTTCTTCACCGACCGCCTCCTCTCCTCCCTCTCTTTTTTCTCCGCCACCACTGCTCCTCTCCGGCGAAAGCATTCCGGCGCCATTTCTCTCCCTCCTCTTTCCGGTGAGTTAGTTTATATATTTTAATTGTTTTGTTATTTGTTTAATTATATAATAAAGTTGTATTTTTTTTAAATAGAAACCGCTGCCTGCCGCCCTCCGCCGCTGCTGACCTCCGGCCACCGGTTTTGTCCGCCGCTGCCAACCTCCGATCACCTCTGCTGTCCGCTGCCAACCTCCGATCACCTAGGTTAGTTTTTTTAACTTCAATTTTCAATTTTGATTATTATTAAGTTTAATTAGATTAGAAATTAGTGTTATAATTAAATTAGGTTATTCTAATTGTTTTAAATTAAATTACACTAGTTTATTTAGAGTAGTTAATTAAAGTAGAGATTAAATTATGTGTTTATTATAATTAAAAGAGATTAATTGAAATTATTAATATTTAATTTTGTTTAAAAAATATTAAGTTAGGTTTGTGAAAATTAGGTTAGTTTTAGTAAAGAAGGTTAATTTTTTTAAATGATTATATATTATTAGGCTAATTAAATTGTTGAATGGTGGGTTGAATAAATTATTATTTAGGTTAAATATTTTATTAGATTAATTAATTTGTTATAAAATTAAGTTAGTTTATAAAACTAAGGAACCTATAATTTTAATTTAGGTTAATTAATTATGTTAATTAAATAAAATTAGCGTAATTTATTATTAGCTAATATACTTAATTTGAAATAATTAAAATAAAATGATTTGTTGTTTATGTTGGAATCGAATATGTATTGTTTGCTTGCAGGATTTCCCTGAAAAATGGGTGATGCTCATTTTTAGGGGAAATGCTGCCGGATTTTCGTTAAAGATATTATATCTCTTAGAAAATTTAAAAAAACGTATCTTGATAAAGTATAAATTTGTATTGTTATGATAATCTGATCCAAAACTATTAATGTAGGTTTGTTTCTGACAATTGCTGATAGCCGCTGATCATAGCCATTGTTGTTTGTTTACATAGCTTATCTCCTATTTATTGCGGTTCTGCTCTTCAACAAGTAAGTATTACTGCATTTTTGTATTTCATTTTAATTAGTTAGAGTAAATTGAATAACTGTGCAATTTAATTAACAAAGATTTTATTCACACCGAATAAAATCTTACCTAGCCGTAGAAACCCGTCCCGTGTGTTCAAGAGATTGAACGACACGGGATTGTACGTGTGTACAGTTCGTAAAACTGCTGTCGTCTGCGTAATTTGATCACGAAAAAACATATATGTATGGATATGGTATAAAAATATTCGGTAGTTTTCTGGCGTATGTTCTCCGGGTGGCTATTTAATATAGGCTGTGTAACGCTTATTCCTTACGGAATATATAATTAGCGTTACACACCCTATATTATGTAATGCACCTGGGGAACGACGCCGGAAGGCTGCCGAATATTTTTTCCGTATTCATGCATATATCGTGATCGAATTATGGGGCGCCAGTTTTGCGAATGGGATAGGACCCTACCCTTTTAGCAGTCAATTACATTGACTTTGCTACTGAGCTTATGAACCAGTACCTAATTGTACGTCCTCCAGAAATGAATCCAGACCGCAGCTGGATGTATACGAGGCATGACAGAGGCTTCCTGCCGCCAGATTTTTTCCCTAATCTTGAAGAGTTCGTGAATTTTGCTGTGCAACATCCCGAGTGTATGAATGGAGAAGAGATAAAATGCCCCTGTTCTAGGACAAAATGTAGAAATACGAATTTTCGAGATGTCGAAGTTGTGAAACTACATGTCTTGCAGTCTGGGTTTGTTCCAGATTACTATGTCTGGATTCACCACGGTGAGGTGAATGTCCCTCCTGTTGTTCAGCAGCCGGTTAATGAATACGATTACTATAATGAGGGAGGGGGAGATTTAAACTCCGGTCAGAGAATGGTTATTGATGCTGCTGGTCCTGAAGTTTTTGAGGAAGAGACCCCGAATGAAGAAGCTCAGAAGTTTTTTGATATGATGAGTGCGGCAGAAGAAGAAATATGGCCCGGAAATAGCAGACACTCACCCCTGTCCGCATCTGTTGAAATTTTGGATATTAAGTGTCGACATCAGGGGTCGATATCTTTAATTGACGACACCTGCCGTTTATTACAAGAACTGCTTCCAGAGAACAACAAAATGCCGAAAAATTTTGCTAATATCAAGAAGCTGGTGAAAGGTCTCGGGTTGCCGGTTGAGGTTATTGAGTGCTGTTTGCACAACTGTATGATTTACTGGGGGGAGGACGAGGATTTAACCCACTGCAAAGTTTGCACATTTCCTCGGTGGAAACCTGTTACGAAAAGCAATTCGGCCAAAAGAAGGGCTAACGTTCCTTATAAAAAAATGTTTTATTTCCCTTTAACTCCGAGGCTGCAAAGGTTGTACGCTTCCAAAGCCACGGCTAAACATATGACATGGCACGCTGAACATGAAATGGAAGACGAGAAGATGTGTCATCCTTCTGACTCTCCGGCGTGGAAACGGTTCAGTGAGTTGCATACAGATTTTGCTGATGAAACAAGAAATATCAGACTAGGCTTATGTACTGACGGGTTTCAACCATTTGGTAGTTTTGGAACACAATATTCTTCCTGGCCAGTCATTGTGACGCCGTATAATCTGCCTCCAGGCATGTGCATGAAGGATGAGTTTATGTTTTTGACAATACTTGTCCCGGGACCTGGAAATCCAAAAGACCAGATGGATATATTCCTGCAGCCGTTAATAGCGGAGTTGAATCAATTGTGGGAATCTGGAATTCGGACGTATGACGTTCAAAAGAGGCAGAATTTTCAAATGAGGGCGGCGCTTATGTGGACAATTAATGACTTTCCCGCTTATTCAATGTTGTCTGGGTGGAGCACATCAGGAAGACTGGCATGTCCGCATTGTATGGAAAATACCGAGGCATTCACGTTGCCCGATAGTGGTAAACAGTCCTGGTTTGATTGCCACAGAAAATTTTTACCTACGGGCCATCATTTTCGTCGGAATGTTACTGAATTTCGAAAAGGCAAACAAGTAAAGCACAAATTTGGAGGTGTGAGGACTGGAGATGAAGTATTAGCAGAGGTTGACGGTCTGGGGTTTAAGAGGGCTTATGAGACAGATGCTAAGGCTACGAATGCTGATCTATCTAAAGGCCGTGGTTGGAATCGAAAGAGTATCTTTTGGGATTTACCGTATTGGAAGACAAATGTAATCCGGCATAATCTCGATGTCATGCATATTGAGAAAAATGTATTTGACAACGTTTTTAATACCGTACTCAATGTACCTGGTAAGACGAAAGACACGGCAAAATCTAGGGCAGAGTTGAATAAGATTTGTGATCGTCCCGGTCTAGCACAAGATCAGGAAACCGGTAGATATCCAAAGGCTTTGTATGCTTTGGACAGGGATTTAAAAAAGATTTTGCTCGAATGGATTCAAAAGTTAAAGTAGGCTTCTGATACACTTGGACATATTTATGTTTTTTGTTCGTATACTTTAATATTAGTGTTTTTTGTATGCTTTTTGACGTTTATATATATATATATTACGGATTTGGTTATATATATTTATTGTTTCTTATGTATGTGAATGGTATATTTAACAGGTCTAACGAATAACAGAAAAAATATGAAAATAAGCCGTAAAAAAATAAAATTTTGCCAAAAATAGGTAATTTAGCGACTACCTGGTTTAACTTTAGCGACGGATTTTCCGTCGCTAATTAAACATGACACGACTGTTTCTTGCAGTTGGCGACGGAATTTTCCGTCGCCAATTGAAAGAAACAGCGACGGAATTGGCGACGGAATTTCCGTCGCTAAGTTAGCGACGGAAATTCCGTCGCCAATTCCGTCGGGAAATTGGTCGGTTGGCCGACCAATTTCCCGACCTCCTGCCTCCAACTTACCGACGGAATATTCCGTCGGTAAGTTGGCGACAGACAGTCTTTTGGGTCGCTATTACAATTAGCGACCCAAAATTTACCGACGGACCGAGTCCGTCGGTAATCCGTCGCTAATTGTAATTAGCGACGGATTTCAGGTGTTTAGCGACGGATTTTTCCGTCGCTAAACACCTGTTTTCTAGTAGTGAACACAAGAATCGTTTCCCTGCAAATCACAAGCATCGCTCTAAATTTCTAATAAAAATGATCAGAAAATCTGGACAGAGAAGAAACTGATCAATTCATCGTAACAACCAAACATCAGAAGCGAACCAAACACAGGAGATATTGGAGAATCAAAGATCGACAAAAATGATTCGGGAACATCCAAGTTATCGTACAAAGACATGGTGATTTCAACGATAGATGGTCGGTTGCGAGCTAAGGGCATTAAAGAGGTTTCACATGGTGTCTGTGTGGTTACTTTACCAAAATCGTCCCGCAATGAACCGGGACAAAAGAATATGCTAGATGTAGACATGGTTATGCCTGATAAAGGAGACACGAAAACTTCAGCCGTCGTATCACTTAGCAAGCCTCCACAGTGGATGAGCAAGACACAAAAAAGACAAATCCGGCGGATATGGCAAGAGTCTCGTAAGACAAATGATCCAGATAAGGAGACAATAGTTAGCGGTGAAACGACTAGCAAGACAGATGAGAGACATCATGGGAGACGACAACTACCTATCAAAGGACTCATTCATGTCAATCACAACAAGATCACGTCACATGGTTGGCAAGAGCAAGAGGGTAGATATGGTGAGAGACACTTTGACCGATCATACTCACCAGTTCATAAGGTTAGAAAAATTTGGGTAGATAAACAATCACATGGTGGGCGAGACGAAGATAGTCGATATGGTGAGAGACACATTAACCGATCACGCTTGCTGATACGAAAGGTCAGGAAGACATGGGTTGAGAAACAGAAAATCAAAGAAGTTGGAGTACACTTTTGCGAGGCGATTTCACATGATGGAGACAGCTGCTTAAAGATCGGTCCGATATAATGTTGATCACCTATAAAAAGGTGACCAGATTATCAAGTTTATTTTTTCCCGCCTTTATGTGAGATCAGATTGTCAAAGAGACGATCAAGCATCTGACTCATTTTCAAGAGCGAGTCAAGACGCTGAGGGTAAGGCCGATCATCCAACTCGACGGGCCATTTTCGGTCGAGACTGATTTTGGTAGTGCCGATCACCACCTACTTTGATAAATCCATCCAAATTAATTGTTGAGCACTAACCAAAGTATGTCTTGAGGTTAATGATTCATGAGAAATGAAGCAAGATATCCAATTGAAACGATCCGAAATAAAACACAAGCATATCAGATGTGAGGTGTGGATTTTGAATGGACAGCGATCTAGCGCTCCCGATTGCAATAGATCACGAAAAAGAAATGTTCGCATGACTTGGCGAGACTTCTATGAGTGGGATTTTGATGGCCAGACTCGTGAGTGAATTGGTTGATATTTTCAATCGGCTTGTTTATCAATGGATTAAATAGAGAGACATTCAGAAATATTTTGGATTAAGGACCGATCTTACTGAGACCAATGATGGTTCGGTCTAGAAGCCGATCTTGTCGAGACATAAAAATGTCTCGCTAAAAATTGCATCTCTTCACTTTACTTGACATTTAGCTAAAAAGACGTGGGGGGGCATTGTTTGCACCGGCCCAAAAAGAGCTCATATGGGCTAATTCGGGTTTTTGAGCCCAAAAGCCATTTATCTATCCTTTTTTTATTTATTAGTTAGTTTTTAGGATAAGTCAAAATAAAGACTTTGTGTCTCAGTAGAATAAGTTTTCTTTAGTTAATGAGTCCTAGCTGATTTTATTAACTCTATTATTAGGGGGTTTGTCCCTACAAATAGATTGTATTTTTTTATTAATGAAAGACAACACTTTAATTATCAAATAAAAACCAATTTAAAGCCCTGCGCTTTTCTATCCCCATTCCTCAAAATTGGTTAACTTTGGAGTATATGAACATCAATCCCGCTTAGGTTTATTAACCTTCGAATCGATACATATAGTTTAGTATATGCTGTTACTTTTTCGTTCCGCTAGTGAGACCTGATCATTTTGTTCCGTCAGTGAGACCTGACTATTTTGTTCCTTTTAGAACATCAAACTTAAGTAGTTCCCATCACAAATTCAAAGATTCGAGTGGCAGATTATTTCCATGCAAACAAACTCAAATATTTTAAAGCTGAAATTATTTATATTTACTTAATCTCGTTCCTGAACTTTATTTATCTTTTCATGTTCCAGGTAGATACCATATTTACTAGTATAATTTTTATTCCCGAAAAATGAAATCTTCATTGATAATTGATTTTTATAGTCATCTAACCACGCCAACTGGACTAGAGGATTGATATAAAATTCCGAATCTCTAAGGGATTTTTGGACTACCAAATGAGCCACCCAATTAGAATTTCTCCTAACAAAGCGAAATATTACTGAAATGAACATTATTACACAGATTTACAATCTTCGATAACAACATCACAATTCAAATCAGAAAAAAGAGCATTAATCACATCGATAATATTATTAGCATCACCTTCGAATATCAGATTGGGAAGTTGAGATCTTATCGATAGTTGAATAGCTTCGCGGAGTGTTAATGCTTCCACCATGGACGAGGAGTTGACATTATCAAAATGTTTAGCCTAAGAGTAAACCGCTGTGCTCGTATGATTTCTTAACTACGCATGCTCCAACTCCACTTTGCCAATCAGCTTTATAAGCCCCATCAAAATTAATCTTGAACTCGGCAATTGGAGGTGGAGACCAACAATCAACAGATTCATCCGGTTGGCCAATGTCGGGGTTTGTGGATTCTGCCATTCTTCTTCTTGAAATAGAGGATAAATTTTTTTGAAGATCATTTGCTTCCTTAAGGACTTCAACCGGATTGTTGTCCTCGGATTGGAAGATTAACGCGTTTCTGGCTCTCCAAATTGACCATAAAATGCAAACAGAGTTAGCCAAGATATCTAGCCTATTTTCTACTCCTGTAAGTCTTCCAACAAGAAATAGCCATATCTCAAACATTAATAGTGTTGGTATTTCAAAGATAAGGGAAGAAAAATTCGAACCGAGCCAAATTGCTTCCGCAAACGGACAACTGAAGAATAAATGCTCCAATGAGTCTAAATGATTGCATCTTGGGCAAAGAGCATATTTATCCAGAATTCATTTATGGATATTTGCGTTGCAAGCTAGCCCATTACGAAGACATTTCCAGAAGAAACACTTCACATTTGGAGTAAGATTTAGCTTTAACAATTCTTCTAAGGACCAATCATGTCCGGATTTGGAATCAAACAAGAAGAATCTTCAAAGGCTAGATGATAGGCTGAGTTCACCGTGAACTTGCCTGACTTAGACCAGTGCCAAATTAGACGATCTTTTTGAACCGTAATAATGATTGGAATATCCAAAACAGTTGGTGCTTCTGAATGCTCAAAGACAAACGTGACTAAATCCTTATCCCATTCTTTTCTTTCCGCAATAGTGAGATCCGAGATTGTTTGGATTTGTTGCGGTATAACAATTCTTATAGTCATATTGAATGGGGCTTAGTAGGTAGCCAAAGAGAATTTTGAATCACCATTGAATTGTCGGATCTCACTTACCAGCGTACCCCCCATCTCGAGAACTTTTTTGCCTTGTAGAATGCTATGCCAAGCCCATGAACTATTTGAATGAATATTTACTTCCACGAAGGAGTTATAAGGGAAGTACTTCCTTTGAGCACCCTAGCGATTGGTGATTCCGATTGAGAGACAATGCGCCAACCTTGCTTGACCAAAAGCGCTAAGTTGAAATGCTCTAAATTGCGAAAACCCGAACTCCCAGCTGTTTTACGAAGACACATTTTACACAACGATATCCAATGCAACTTCCATTCTTCATTTCTTTTCCCCCACCAAAATGCTGAAATAATAGTGTTTATTTCTTTTTGAATACTTTTAGGAAGCAAAAATCATGACATAGTATAAACCGGAACCACCGTAGCTACACTCTTAATAAGAACCTCTCTTCCTCGATATGATAGTGAACTACCTTTCCAATTTTCCACTTTCTGTCGAACTCTTAAACAAATTTCACAGAATGTCGTTGTTTTAGATTTGGAGATTAGGGCTGGCATCCTTAAATATTTGTCCTGACCCCCTATTTTGGCCACATCCAGAGTTGCCGGAAGTTGTAGACATGTTTCTTGAGGAGTGTTTTGGCTGAAGAGAAGTGAGGATTTAGCCAGATTAACTTCTTGACATAAGGCGTAGGAGTAGAGCTATAATATATTACTGACTCGGGCATCCTATGCGTGTGTAGCTTGAAAAAATAAAAGGGAATCGTGGGTGAATAAAAGATTGGAAATGCTCGGACTTCTACGAGAAATGCAAACTATGGTGATATGGTGTGGCTCTCTGCCTGCGTAAGTAGAGCAGAAAAACAATCTGCACAAAAAAGAAACAAAAACGGTGATAACGGGTCACCTTCCCGCAAGCCTCTGGACGATTTGATGAAACCTTGAGAGGAACCATTGAAGTTTATAGAGTAGGTAACTGAAGAAATGCAACACATCGTCCACTGAATACAAGAATGATGGAAGCCCAATTTCTGGAACACTCATTTGATAAATTTCCATTCCACCCTTTTGTAGGCTTTGCTCATATCGAGCTTAAGAACCAATTCGAACTTAGACTACCCTCTCTGTGTTTTTGGACGATGAGTCAATTCATGTGAAAGCAATATATTATTTGAAATATTAAGCCCTTTCACAAATGCACTTTGGTTTTCTCCAATGATTTGAGGCATGAAAGGTTGTAACCGGTCAGTGAGAATTTTTGATATAATTCTGTAGAAAATCGGGCATAAACTGATGGGGTGAAGGTCAGACATAGAGGTCGGAGAGTTCACTTTCAGAATAAGTGTAATAGTGGTGTGATTAAGACTGCGGGGTAGTCGACGTCCTGCAAATAATTCACGCATCGCACTGCAGATATCACCCTTAATAGTTTCCAAATTTTCTTGAAAGAAGAGTCCAGTCATACCGTCTTGGAGATTTACTCAAATAGATACCAAAATCAATTATGCAAATTTCCTCGTCTGAAAAGTTTCTCGTGAGACTTGGGTTCATAGTTTTTGTTACTTTTTTGAAATCCCAAATACTACCTTAGAGGAGGGGTGAATAAGGTTATTTTAAAAAATTAAAAATGGATTATTTTTTAGGTTAGGAGTTTTAGAGATAGAAGAAAAAGACAAGAGATTTAGAGTGGGTCGAATGACAAACCGATTCTACTCCACTACACAAAATTGAAATTTGTAATAAATCCACTAATGAGGGTGTTTTAAGCTTAACACCTAACTAATTACAAAGAGTGTTTTTCTAGATCTAAACACAAACTCACTAAGTGATTTTTCAAGGCTAATCAAAAACCTACGAACCATAAATGATAAATCAAAGTATTGATTATCAACAACAAAGAAAAACAATCAAATAATTGATGCACAATCAAATAATTGTAATTGAATGCTTGTAGTTGCTGTTGTTCTTAGAGTGTCAAACCACATAATTATGATAGTTGTGGGGTATTTCTAACCCCCAATAACTCTCCTCTAAGTCATCAAGGAAGATGACAAAAAAGTTTGCTGAAAAGCATTAGGTCGCGCAAGCTACTCCCTGGGGTCGCACCCGCGACCTGTATTATCTTCTGAAAATCCAATGGTCATGTGCCACATGGTACCTCTTCATAGGGTCATTCAAAACTAACCGTTGAGGGCTTCAACGGATCTCTTAGTCGCACCCGTAAAGTCTTTAAGTCGTGTCTGTGACTCATGATCAGAATCAAAAGGAATTTCACAACTGATGGTCGCGCCCGTGAAGCATTAGTCGCGCCCGCGACTCACTGATGGTAGCGGGCGCGAAAACCCACTAGATTGCTTGAATTTCTGATTTTTCGATTCTCGTTAGAAGGCTCTGAGTTAACCCATGTGATTTCAATAGGTTCCTACACACTAATAAACAATATTAGAACCTTTAAATTGATTGTCAAAGTTAAAACTAGAGTGATTGAAAGGACTTGGTCCAATATTTTCTCTCCATGCCCGAGATGGCAGCTGAAATATTCATTGGATTTGATGTCGTATATATCTTTCGAAAGTGATCCAAGGAAATATTAATCATCTAGTATTCTTTCGTACGTAGCTCACCTCTATCATTGTAAAGTTACAAAATATTGTTTCTTTTCTGTTGTTCGAAAACCTTAGAATGAAAGATTGTTGTGTTTCTATCACCCCATTTCAGCCAATTCACTCTTGCATTTTGTTGCCAAAATTGCTCCTCCCGAACACATTCTGTTGATAACGCTGCTTCTAACTCTCTTATTCTAACTACGTGTTGGTCGAAACCCCGCTGACGTAAGGCTGAAATATGCTGATTAAGAGAAATGAAATTCCTCTTGTCGTTCAGTTGTCTTATTCTTTCCCGTTGAGAAAGCCTTTACTTACAAGCTTT
Source organism: Mercurialis annua (assembly GCF_937616625.2). Classification (NCBI taxonomy): domain Eukaryota; kingdom Viridiplantae; phylum Streptophyta; class Magnoliopsida; order Malpighiales; family Euphorbiaceae; genus Mercurialis; species Mercurialis annua. The sequence goes on along the minus strand of NC_065574.1, from coordinate 45,812,521 downwards.
TAATTTTTGATGCACCCTGGTTAAGTTATCAGCAGCCATGCTATTTCCTTCACACCATGCACTGTTGAGAATATTTTGAGCTTCCTCGTTCCCTTTCCATCTTTGATCATAATAAAACCGTCTCCTACTATGACACATAACCGGGACTGAATGAAGAAGAATCTTTCTATGGTCTGAACCAAGTTCGTCAAGGTGAGTAACAAAACTTTTAGGATAATCGGTAAACCAATCCAGAGAAGCCACAAATTTATCCAACCTCATCAAAATATTTTCCGCTCCAATCCTCATGTTATTCCAAGTAAAGGCAATACCCGTGAAACCCAAATCAAAAAGATTCGAATCGAGTTGGAATTTAGAGAGAACCTCCAACCTACAAGCATTCGGAATTTGGCCACCACTTTTTTCCTCAGAATTATTAATACAATTAAATTCACCTCCCACTAATAGGAGTCCATCCATATTTAAACAGTAATGATTTAGGAAATTAAGTTGCACAATACGCTCCGAGTACGAAACAGATAAATAGTTACCAATAAAGTTCCAACTACAACCATCATCAACATTGGTGATAATATAGTGAATGTAAAAACTATCATAATTAACAAAAGTAACATTATTACTAGACGACCAAGCCATAGCCAGAACACCCTAGCTGCCAATCAGTTTTGCAATTTTGAAATTCTCAATCCAGCTTTGCGAAGGAACTTCCTGAACAACCGGTTCGAAAGACCACATATGGAGAATGAGATTTTAGCATCTTTTTAAATTATTATAATGTCAGGGGGGTTCCCCATACCCTGACAATTCCAACATAAGATCTTCATATATCCTCTCGGGGTCCATTAAGGCTGGCACCCTCCATTGGTTTGGATTCCAAGATAACACAACTTTTTAATCGAAACAAGTGATTCCTCATCTCTGCCTCGTTTTAAAAAATTGTCAAAAGAAACCTCTGCCTGAAGACCCCCAACAAGCTTGCTTCTCTGAATAGTATTATCTTCTTGGTAGCTCGCAGGTTGAGTTTGTCGTGCTTGTACTTTCCCAAACAAAAATAACTACCAAAATTAATTAAGGCCACTTGTAGAAGCTTTTCGATAATTAAGTATAACTTCAAGTATTCATCAACCTAATTAATAGAGAGGCCGAGACAAAAAGTTCTCTCTGATGTTTTATCCGGAAACTATGGTTCTTCCGGCAACCTTCACCCTGACTAGGCACGTCATTGCTTCTTTATTCCTTCCTCAATCTCTTCAGAAGTGACTTTCACCTCTTTCACCCTTCTTCTTGCAGATGCGACACCTTATCCTTTTTATCCAGTATATTTCCCACACTCCAAACCCTACCTACCTTAAACTTCTATAATTCTTCAAACTTATTCTAACCCAAAGTATATCCAAACGTTTGTCTATCCTCGGCTGTCACGACCCATTTTCATGAATCGTGACCGGCGCTAGGGCATGGGTAATGTAGTACCAACACCCGTAGCTAGCCTTTCTTATAACATACAATTTAATTAAACCTGCAGAAAACCAATGCTCGGGGGCAACCGAGACTTCAGCCTAAATCTAGCAGTTATAATATTCAATAATTAATATAACATGCTTATCCACTTCTGAGTCTAAAAAATAGGCATAACATAAATAATCCGAAATAATTATATAACATGCCAGAGCAATATAACTAGTCAGACCAATCCGACAAACAACTGTTATAATAATAAAGACGTCTAGTCAACTACTGCGGTCTAAGAATAAAACAGTTTTACAGTTTATTAAAATAAAAGAAACCTCCGAGGAAAAGTAAATGCGGAGATCACCAGACTCTCTCAGATCATAACCCTGGGGAAAATTGGGAAAACAACGGGGTCAGATATACTGAGATGAGTTTATACCACTATCTACATTTATTAAGTGGAAAACCTTTAAAACCGTTTAAAACATTTAAATACGATATTACGATTAATAGTTGGAACCCTAATCCACAATTCTAAATAATAAACATAATCCAACAGGTCTGGTCCCGAGAGCTGAGCTACACCGAGTTACCACTGACCACACTTATACCAGAGTCCCGAGAGCTGAGCTACACCGAGTTACTCTACTTGGTCCCGAGAGCTATGCTCACACCGAGTTACCACATTACCATAATTACCTTTCCCAGATCATTACCGGTGCGCACGCAGTCCTAATGATGCCCATTAGGTAGCATGTTCCAACTAGAAGCCATAATATAAAAACAGTTCGAAATATACGTACAGTATATATATATTTAATATTAAAATAATAATTTACTTAATAAAGCGGTAAATAGTAAGTACAAACTCACTGCTTGCTAATCCACGTGAAAACTCCTGGCAAGCAACCTAGACTCGGTTCGCCTCAAAAGCACGAACAATCGACGAGTCTAAATACAAATAAATAATTATTAAAATGAACCCTAACTCTAGAGAGTACTAGACACCACATAGGACTAGCACAAACAACAAGTCAAGGTAAAACCAACCAGAGTAAACACAATACTCAATTAATTAATAAACCACACAAGTCAAGTCTATTGAGTTCCCGCTTTAAAATCCATTTCATAAAATACTTTTTAAAACAATTGTTAAATAATGAACCAAGTAATCTCCAAATAGTGGGTTAGCCGAGTTACTGATAACTACCAAGCTAACCTCACATGTCAGGTGACCCAAGTCTAACCCGACCCAATCATTTTATCAAAATATAAACCATAGTTTATAATCCCAAGAATAATGATTTGATAAAATAATAAATTATAATTGAAAGCGGAACCCAATATCTTTAAACAAAAGTAACCATTAGTTACTAACAAAAACTTAACCACAATAAAGTTTAAGAAAACGTTTTATGCCAAAACGTAACTTTATCCAAAATGGCACATCAAGCCAATATTTTTCAAAACCCATAATTACCCAAGTAATTATGTGATTAAAGATTATAAAATAAAAATCGTATTCAGATTGAAATTATAAAAACCAATCTGATTAACATCAAAAAGAATATTATTTCCAAATTTAAACGATGCTAACACTTATCAAAAATTTGGCTAAACAAGCCAACAACATTACAAGCATGCTATAACACTTAAATGAATCCAATAAGGATTTCATAACACATTTAAATCATTTACTCAGAATGAACCAACAATCAAACCATATATCAATCGAATAACTATGGCATACATAACATAACCCGTGTACAAACAATCAAGAATCGATGGGCAACAATCTTGAACAATATCATCATGCCAAAGACATTACAAACAGCCCTAACATGTATTTCCAGCCACTATCAACATATTCAAACAGTAGGTAAGCAATGAAATAATCATACCAAGCAAGCTAGCACTTAACCTAGCAATTCAATTCATAATACCCAAGGTAAAATCCAATACAAACACTCTAAACCAAAGCTAACTATACATAATCAGTTATAAGCATGCCAAAACAGTAAATCAAATCATCACAACACCCAAGGTATAGGTTTAACCTTAAAACACAAGATTCGGCACTTACCGACGAAGATAAGCGGATAAAACATCACATGGATCCAAGAACGAGGCGAATCAGAATTGGTATGCTTAAGACCTCACACAACAATGGAAAACATGGATACATAAGCCCTAAAACGAATTGAACAAAGGAAATGTGAACATACTAAGGATAGAGTATGCGGATCACTTACCGGAGTCCAACAACAAAGGAATTGATGTACAAACTATCAAATCAGAGTGTTGTAATGTCAATGGGTCGGCTAGGGTTTATAAAATGAAGTGGGAAAAGTTTTAGATCAGATAAAGGGTCTATTTATAGGCCAAACAACAAATCTGACAGAGGGGCGCGATGGGAGGCGCGTTGCGAGGCGCGTTCGTCCCATCGCGCCTTCACTTAATGCTGAAATCGTATGGGGCGCGTTGCGAGGCGCGATGGCCCATCGCGCTCTCCAACGCGCCTCAATTTTTGATCCAACGGTCAACTTTGTCTTGGGAACAACATATCCAAACATGAACCTGATCCAACGGTTAAATTGGGAGATATGAATGTTTTCTCAAAACATGTCAGATTCAGAAGGTACAAGAATAAATCATCGATTATAAACCGAAAACAAATCAAATCGCCATCGAAAACTCACACGACACATGCGACATATACAAGATACAACTCAAACCGCAAACAAAGTGTTACACTTGCTAAGTTCACCATTAACAATCCGAAACTAAGTCGGAAACACAACAAAACCATGACGGAAAAACACGGGATATTACATTCTCCCCAGCTTATATAAAATTCGTCCTCGAATTTAAAACAATACAACCCGCGTAATAACATATCATAAAACTATATGCTGACCGAACGAAAAAAGCATAGAGCCAACGTAAACACATAAACATGACACCCAAAGTAATCAAGGAAAGCAATTTTTAACAATTCTGTAAAACGAACTTTGTTTCGCAGGAATACTCCTCAACCAAGTAACCAACCCAAACTGTAATCATAGAAATTATGTGCTTAACGACATATGTACTTGCGTAAGCAGAAACTCAAAAGGTTGTTCCTCGAACGATAACTCCAAACCACCACTTTCATAAACCGAACAATCTCAAATGATCATAAATAGTATCAACACTAATTTCCACTTAACATAAAATGATAACGCCCTTTCTAGGTGAAATCAAACGAAGGAATACAAACTCTTCGACATAAAGATCGACTGAAATATTTAGGATAATCTATAACGAAACCTCGAATCTCTTTCAATTAGAACTCTAAACAAAATTTCCACCAAGAGAAGGTCAACACAAGACGAAACACGCCAAAAACATATGGGGTATTACATTCTCCCCAACCTAAGAAAAATTCGACCTCGAATTTCAAACTGAACTAATTCGCACTATAACGGCCACGACACACAAATGCGCAAATTTTTCTGATTTCGATAACTCGTTGCTCTAAAGATTAAATCGATCAACACAATTGAATAATCCAAAATTTCCTAACTGATAGTCACAAATACGCTTTACCGGAATGGTTTCAAAAACCATCTCGCATATTAAAAATTATAAAATCCTCAATTATCAAAATAAAGATCAAGCCCTTAGCTCGACTAAAGTTCTCCAATTCCAAACTCTTTTACCTCAAACAAAACAAAGATACTGCAAACATAGCTGATAAAATCTATCGTTCTAAAACACTTACTTACTTCCATTTATAGCATCTCTACATTTAAATTATCGATAACAAAACCCAATAAACTCAAATAATATTTCGGTTCTAGAACAACATTAATAATATCTAATCCTAACGATTAGTACCAACTCGATAATACCATTATCTTGTGAATCATAAACACAAAAATATCGCAATTCAAAGGAAGCGAACTTCTCTCATGACACAAAAAACTCTAGATCTTTGATACACAATATCAATCATAATGATTCTTCCAATCATTCAGAACATAACGCCACAACTAAACTGGACATCTACTGAATTTCACAACTCAAAATTTTTATCGCCCACACCAAGGGTTCAACCACTTACCCGAATGATATTTAAACATTATAATAACACCATCAATCAACTAATGGTTGTTGAAACCTATTAACCGCGATTCCCGATTCTCGAATTTGCTAACTCATATATCCAGATTAAGTCCACCAAATTATTCCATCAATTAACTATTGCCACGTATACAACGAATGATCACCACGATCAAATCACCACGACCTGATTGTTAGTTATGCTCAAAACCAATCCCATGTGGGTATAATATATTTTAATACAAAATATATACAAAATTTTCCACCCTGTTTAAAAGACTCTACGTCTTACACCTCTTTTTTTCATTCAAACTCAAAATACTTTTACCGTTGAAAAACCATTGGTTTTGCAAACCCTTGAAATTTTTTATAAAATATTCTCATTCTAAATCTGAAATTTCCTCTTACTTTCCAATACATTTGCAAATCTATAAAACAATTCAACTGACAAAATTTATGTTCTCTTTAATTCAAACTTGTTAAATCACTCTTAAATAGTTTATACTTTTCTCGTAAAAGTCAAATTGTGGCAAGATTCCTCGTATTCAAAATGCACATTGATGTTTCAAACATCCAAAATTTAAGTCGCTTCAAAAATTTCTCAAACATATTTGAAGAATCGTTCAACCGAAAAATTCATTATTCCTTTTGAATCAAATTGGACAAAAATATCTTCCTTTCCACAGAAGCGTAAATTTAGCAATGCAAATCTCTTGTTTGTGAAACACCTTTATATCAATACACTAAAATACTTGGACAATTCAAATCTGAAAAGATAGAGTTTCTTTTAAAAACGTAGTGTATACACACACATGAGCATAACCAATATCCTTAATCCACTAATCCTTAAATCACTAATAGGAAATTATCACGAAAACATCCTATCTAAATCTAACCATACGCCACACTTAGCACAACTATGTCTCGAGCGTAACCTCAAATTCAATTTTACGTTCCATGAAACACGCAATCCTAACAATTCAGACTAATCCATTACCACGTAATCGCCCAAAATTTTCCACCATCATCACAGAGTATTCGTCTAGCTACCTCTCGGTAACAGTTTCAAAATCATTTGAAATCCGACAACTTTATAAATACATTTATCATAATGTGACTCGCGAGCTCGTTTCAAAACATCATTCTCAAAACACTTTATTGATAAAATGCGTTTTTCATAATTGTGCACCAGGGTGATGATAGCTCTCATCCCCAAAGAGTTGCATCCAACCCTAATCATTTCTATGCACGTGATGCATGTACTATTATGCGTGTATCAATTATTAATTTATCTTTTATTTAGTGAACATACTTAGTGCTCGATGCAATCCTGTTCGTGACATTCAAAATGCATGTCCATGATATGTCTGGGCACAATTACGTTTTAAAAATATTTCAAAATTTTCAACAACCAACCTTTGAAACCAAATTCTCAATAAAATATTTGCTTGACGTTACACTCTATGAGATGTGCACTCGATAACCTCAAAATATTCCTCAAACTCCGTACTAGCAACCTACCAATATTCAATGTTATACAACAACCCATCCTCATAACTTCATTACAACTCTACCATAAAAGATATTCAACTAACCTCAACTCTAATTGAAAATTATACCCAACAAACATATCACATACATTCCTATGAAATTTACCGCTAGCTTACGCATCGCATCATCATACTTGATCAAAACACCAGTGTATATATACACCGGCCTAGCTTCTCGGTTCAGAATTTTCAATATCCTTTCAGGATAAAAGAAACCATCGACAATTCCAGAGGAATACTTCCCTCGACTTCCTCAACATCGAAACCCAAAGGTTTCGATCCACGAAACAAGAGCAAAACCGAACAAGGCGAACATGGTCTAAACAGAGGTCTTACTCAAAGGTCAAACCATACATCGAGGTGAGTCAACCACGACCACATGGTTAAATCCTCGCACGTGCTACACCGCACAAAGAGACAAAACAAAAACAATCAACAAAGTCCAACAGACAAGCGATTTATACAACGCAAATTATTTCTAAGGGATACCAAATTTGTAAATTATAAGCCATGCAAGCATGCCATTCAACAAAACAACTCAATCATTCTTAAAGACAATTATTAAAACATGCTACAACAAGCTTGAATCTTTGTATCGAAATCATCTTGCAATAATATCATCCTTTAGGAAATACGCTACAAATTTTATTTTGAAATTTAAAAGTCAAATACAAAAACTTCCAAATTTTGTTGATCCCCACGGTTAAAACAAAATTACTTTCTGTAAAAGTCTCTTCTTATTAATCAATTGCTTTAAAACGGATACCCAAGTATCTCGAACCATAAATTCATCGAGCTAATCGAGTCATTTGAACTACCAAGCTCAACTCCTAAAGTTGGGTGACCCAAGTCGAACCCAATACAACTGTTTATAAAACATAATCAAAACATTTATAAATCTGAAAAACAATATGTGAATAAAATTTCCATCCTTTAAAAATTGAGAGCTCAACTTAATCTGACCGCTAAACGGTAATTTAAAACTCAAGTGAGAAATCTTTGATTTCAAACATCTATTCCGTAAATCCCAAAAATTTAAAATGATGACATACTACATCATGATAAAATAACTTCAATTTAAATTCTTAAAATGATGGCTCATCTCATAAAATATGATTTTAAAATCATCGCTTGTTAACACCAAGCCAAACATAATATTTCAAAATACAAAAAAAAAATCTTTTTACTGGTAACTCAACCAAAAATTCAAACTTTTTTTTTTGAATTTAAAACCAAACTTCTCTTATGATTCTGTGTCGAAGCACAAATCAGAATAAACAAATATTCTCATGAAAATTTTAAAACAACATGTGGTCAAACAATGTATGACTACCAAAACACATTTTAAAATTTAACCCAAAATCTCTTTAACAGAAAAACAGGGCTAACGTCCAACATACGATTACATTTAAAATCAACAATCGAGGCCAAAGCCAAGATGTACTTTAAAAATATGGAAAAGGCAATTCAACGCATCATGTAAAAATAGTTGTAACCATACCATATACTCAAAATTGTATCAGGCACAAACACCAAGGTTTGTCAAACAACATCATACCCAAGTATGAGTTTTAGAAAAATTTACCAACCTAAGATTTCCCGAGAAATCGAAAGCAATTATAATCACCCAAGTGAAGTAACATTAACATGATAAAACACAGCAAGTAACATCCAAGTGAACTAAATTATCAATCATAGCATCAATACTAAATAGAGACTGACAGACATCACCTATAGGATGTAGGCTGAAAGTTTGAAAACAAAAGATGACGTTTTAAAAGACAAGACACGAATCCTACTTCCGCAGTAGTTCCTAAGACACAACCATACTTAACAGAGTAAACACATAGCAAGCAAATGGCCTTGGTTTGAAACCAAAGCTCTGATACCAAGTTTGTCACGACCCATTTTCATGAATCGTGACCGGCGCTAGGGCATGGGTAATGTAGTACCAACACCCGTAGCTAGCCTTTCTTATAACATACAATTTAATTAAACCTGCAGAAAACCAATGCTCGGGGGCAACCGAGACTTCAGCCTAAATCTAGCAGTTATAATATTCAATAATTAATATAACATGCTTATCCACTTCTGAGTCTAAAAAATAGGCATAACATAAATAATCCGAAATAATTATATAACATGCCAGAGCAATATAACTAGTCAGACCAATCCGACAAACAACTGTTATAATAATAAAGACGTCTAGTCAACTACTGCGGTCTAAGAATAAAACAGTTTTACAGTTTATTAAAATAAAAGAAACCTCCGAGGAAAAGTAAATGCGGAGATCACCAGACTCTCTCAGATCATAACCCTGGGGAAAATTGGGAAAACAACGGGGTCAGATATACTGAGATGAGTTTATACCACTATCTACATTTATTAAGTGGAAAACCTTTAAAACCGTTTAAAACATTTAAATACGATATTACGATTAATAGTTGGAACCCTAATCCACAATTCTAAATAATAAACATAATCCAACAGGTCTGGTCCCGAGAGCTGAGCTACACCGAGTTACCACTGACCACACTTATACCAGAGTCCCGAGAGCTGAGCTACACCGAGTTACTCTACTTGGTCCCGAGAGCTATGCTCACACCGAGTTACCACATTACCATAATTACCTTTCCCAGATCATTACCGGTGCGCACGCAGTCCTAATGATGCCCATTAGGTAGCATGTTCCAACTAGAAGCCATAATATAAAAACAGTTCGAAATATACGTACAGTATATATATATTTAATATTAAAATAATAATTTACTTAATAAAGCGGTAAATAGTAAGTACAAACTCACTGCTTGCTAATCCACGTGAAAACTCCTGGCAAGCAACCTAGACTCGGTTCGCCTCAAAAGCACGAACAATCGACGAGTCTAAATACAAATAAATAATTATTAAAATGAACCCTAACTCTAGAGAGTACTAGACACCACATAGGACTAGCACAAACAACAAGTCAAGGTAAAACCAACCAGAGTAAACACAATATTCAATTAATTAATAAACCACACAAGTCAAGTCTATTGAGTTCCCGCTTTAAAATCCATTTCATAAAATACTTTTTAAAACAATTGTTAAATAATGAACCAAGTAATCTCCAAATAGTGGGTTAGCCGAGTTACTGATAACTACCAAGCTAACCTCACATGTCAGGTGACCCAAGTCTAACCCGACCCAATCATTTTATCAAAATATAAACCATAGTTTATAATCCCAAGAATAATGATTTGATAAAATAATAAATTATAATTGAAAGCGGAACCCAATATCTTTAAACAAAAGTAACCATTAGTTACTAACAAAAACTTAACCACAATAAAGTTTAAGAAAACGTTTTATGCCAAAACGTAACTTTATCCAAAATGGCACATCAAGCCAATATTTTTCAAAACCCATAATTACCCAAGTAATTATGTGATTAAAGATTATAAAATAAAAATCGTATTCAGATTGAAATTATAAAAACCAATCTGATTAACATCAAAAAGAATATTATTTCCAAATTTAAACGATGCTAACACTTATCAAAAATTTGGCTAAACAAGCCAACAACATTACAAGCATGCTATAACACTTAAATGAATCCAATAAGGATTTCATAACACATTTAAATCATTTACTCAGAATGAACCAACAATCAAACCATATATCAATCGAATAACTATGGCATACATAACATAACCCGTGTACAAACAATCAAGAATCGATGGGCAACAATCTTGAACAATATCATCATGCCAAAGACATTACAAACAGCCCTAACATGTATTTCCAGCCACTATCAACATATTCAAACAGTAGGTAAGCAATGAAATAATCATACCAAGCAAGCTAGCACTTAACCTAGCAATTCAATTCATAATACCCAAGGTAAAATCCAATACAAACACTCTAAACCAAAGCTAACTATACATAATCAGTTATAAGCATGCCAAAACAGTAAATCAAATCATCACAACACCCAAGGTATAGGTTTAACCTTAAAACACAAGATTCGGCACTTACCGACGAAGATAAGCGGATAAAACATCACATGGATCCAAGAACGAGGCGAATCAGAATTGGTATGCTTAAGACCTCACACAACAATGGAAAACATGGATACATAAGCCCTAAAACGAATTGAACAAAGGAAATGTGAACATACTAAGGATAGAGTATGCGGATCACTTACCGGAGTCCAACAACAAAGGAATTGATGTACAAACTATCAAATCAGAGTGTTGTAATGTCAATGGGTCGGCTAGGGTTTATAAAATGAAGTGGGAAAAGTTTTAGATCAGATAAAGGGTCTATTTATAGGCCAAACAACAAATCTGACAGAGGGGCGCGATGGGAGGCGCGTTGCGAGGCGCGTTCGTCCCATCGCGCCTTCACTTAATGCTGAAATCGTATGGGGCGCGTTGCGAGGCGCGATGGCCCATCGCGCTCTCCAACGCGCCTCAATTTTTGATCCAACGGTCAACTTTGTCTTGGGAACAACATATCCAAACATGAACCTGATCCAACGGTTAAATTGGGAGATATGAATGTTTTCTCAAAACATGTCAGATTCAGAAGGTACAAGAATAAATCATCGATTATAAACCGAAAACAAATCAAATCGCCATCGAAAACTCACACGACACATGCGACATATACAAGATACAACTCAAACCGCAAACAAAGTGTTACACTTGCTAAGTTCACCATTAACAATCCGAAACTAAGTCGGAAACACAACAAAACCATGACGGAAAAACACGGGATATTACATCGGCAAAGCTGTAAACCCTAATATTTTGTTGCCTTTCAGACCCATAGTGAGAAACATCCATTATATAATACCCCTTATCACAACCCTCATTAACTACGCCTTTAAACAAACTCTCATTTACTCATCTTCCTAACTTCTCACATTTATTTCAAATTCTCTTGCTTTCCTCACCAACATGTCTCACATCCAGACTACTATAAATGACATTACTCTTCATGTAACCATGCTCCATGTTTCAGAACCCACATTACAACTAGAGATTACAAATGTGAATGACCAGCTAAACCTAGTTGGAAAGTTTTGGGCACAAAAGAATTCTTTTCTTCCACAGTCCAAGAGATTCTTCGTGGAAAGCTTTCCAGGGCCTTATGGTTAAAAAGGACGTCTCAGGTGCCCTTGTCTTCTATTTCAAATGACCCAAGGATCTTGAGGGAGCTTGGAATGGACACCCTTGGTGCATAAGTATCAATCTCTTGGTTTTACAATGATGGGCTCCAAACTTGGCATTAGAAAACATCGAGTTTAGGTTCACCCCTTCTTGGATCCATGTGACCGGTCTGTCGACCAGTCAAATTTCTATGGGTAACACCTAAATGATAGGGAGTCTTTTCGAAGAGCTCCTAGTTGTCGACTCGAAGGATTTTTAATCCGACGAACTTTATGGAACAATGCGGTTGAAGGATCTGGTGGACGTGTCCAAACCGTTTAGGAGAGGATTCTTCAACCCAGATAACAATGGTATTCGAAAATGGATCCACTTCTTATATGAACGAATGACGGATGTATGCTTTAAATATGGTTTGGTAGGCCATTATCCTACTTCTTGCAGGGAAACGGTCGAAGAAAGTGCTGAGCTAGAGTCTCGGAGTATGGCTTATGGATGCGAGTGGGTTTTCTTTCAAAGAAGGCTAATCACCTGTAAAACTACCGACCTTTTAATTTTTTTCAAATAACACCCTCACCTTGTAAAAACTTCAATAGTACTCTATTTCATATTTTTACATTTCAATAGCACCCTAAATTTAAAAGAATAGATGATTTTATTATTATAAGGATTATATTTTATAAAATAACTAAATGAAAGGATCATTTTATACTTTTTTCTAATTGAACAAATACAAATAAATCCCTTAACTTAAAATACATCAAAATAAACCCTCTTTTCCAACAATTTAAATAAAAAATATTAAAATATTAAAATTTTCTGCCCTATATTTTTTTCGGCATCTTCCTCACCTCACCATGCAAAACCCGCCGCTTCTCCTCCATCGTCCTCCATGGGAGGACGAGCTCGTCCTCCCATGGGAGGACGAGATCTATTGAGTTCTTGAGGAAGAACTGCTGTTCTTCCTCAAGAACGAGGAAGAACAGCAGTTCTTCCTCAAGAACGAGGAAGAACAGTGTTCTTCTTCCTCAAATAATTTTTTTTAATTAAATATTTTTTTTTATTATTAATCTTTAAATGTAGAGAAGAGAGTGTTTTTGTAGTATATATAACATTAAATATTATTTAGAATATTTGGTAAATATAAAAGATTTATTTTGAATTTTATCCAAATGAAAAGAGTTCAATTTAATACTTTAGGGTGCTATTGAAACGTAAAAATACGAAATAGGGTGCTATTGAGGTTTTTACAAGATGAGGGTGTTATTTTAAAAAAAATTGAAAGGTCGGTAGTTTTACAGATGATTAACCTTCAAAGAATAGTAAATAGTGTGAATTCTGGATATCTCTTAATATCTCTCTCAATTCAAAAATCCAGGATTTGAATTGATGTCCTTTCATTGATTCCTCATAAATTGCATACTATGTCTCAGAACCTGAGCAACAATCGTCTGAGGGTGATTGAGAGTGACCCAAATTTTCATATCAAAGGTACTGGAGAAGGACCAAGTCAACAGATAGTTCTCAATCAACTGGTGGATAGGGGAAAATAAAAAGTTGTCAGAGTTAAAGAGAATGAAAAACCGAGGGTTGCTAGATACGAGGTTCCTGCAAAAAGAGTTCCCGCTGTTGTCCGAGATAACCTAATCCTTAACCCTATTCAGCAGACTTTTGAGATAAATAAGGAGACTAAGTCCAATTATCTTGCTTTGTCAAAAGCATTGACAACCTGCCCAAATAAAGAAATTCCTACACATCCAAAAAATTCTAAATGTTTGCTCAACGTTGGAAAGACTCAAAACCATGCAACCTTCTATTAAAAACCCTACTTCTTATAAGGAGTTTCACGTGACCCTAGGGTTTTTGCTACTAAACCTGATCTTCACAATGGTCCTATTGATGGTATAATGTATAATGATCGGATCCTTGAGGAGTTGGTATTCTTCATTTGTTCCTTAAGCCAAAAGCTACTCAACATGCCATCCCTACCTTTTAGCTCCTGCCCATAGTTCGCACTCCCTCGATCGGGAAGTCAAGTTTTCACTAATCCTAAAGTGGTCCAATTATCAACCCCTTTGTCAACCACCCCGTTTGAATTCACTCCGTGCTCCATAACCCCGTCCCCTTCTACTCTACTTTCTCAGCATGCCACAACTCTTCCCCTCATTCCAACTCAAACTCTTGGAGATTTTATTCAGACCAACACTACTCCAGGTTCAAATAAGAACAAAAGACTCAGAAAGTTTCAAATTATATTGGTGTTAGTACTCAACCTCGCCCGCTGGACATTGCTGACCTCAGGACTGGCCAGAATACAGGCATGGTGTCACCTCTCCTTAGATTTACTAGTATATTAGTGTATATTGTAACTTTATGTTGTATTATGGTAGTCTTGCTTTCTTTAATTTTTGTCAAATATCCTTCATTACTATGAAAAGAAAGAGTCTAGATTTTACTTTTCAAGTCCAATTTGATTTGTTGTTGGAATTGGTAGTATTATAATATGGTTTATCATAATATAATTATGTTAATTCCAAGTTATTATTTATTTAAAAATAAAAAGTTTAAGATCGAAATGATCTTTTTGTTTTGAAAAATAAAAACTTAATCAATCGAAAGTCGATTGATCAGTCAGTACATCGATTTTGATATCTGGAGGAAGATACCTCATCTATCTTGATAATTCACAAGACTCTGTAAATATAAATTGTGTTAAACTATGAATACCATACAAGTTGTCCTATTTGCATTAAAAACAAATCTTTACACATGTCGCTCCATTTAAAAGAGTGTTGTACTGTTAATCTAATATTATTACAAGGCAATTGTCGAACGTATTTATTGCAACTTTTAAATTAAATGAAATTAGATAATTTTCTATTGCCACTGTATCACACAACTAATATAGCTAGCAGTTCTACCTTCATCATTTCAGTCTCTAACCATTATTTTTGTGTTATGTCTATTTTTTTAATATTTAAGTCATCAATATTGATATAAAACACATTTATATTTAGTGGAATTATCATGAGATTATGTTGATTGCTACCGAGATCCAACTTGTTTGAAAAGTAAAACTAAACATCTCCATCTCTAAATATGAAGATAAAAACTATTTTTAATTAGATTGGATTTAATCCAACTAAAATACTATTCTAGAAAAAAGTATAAATTTAGAATAAAATTGACCAAACTATAATTTGTTTTTTAAAAAAAAATTGAGGCTTAGGAATGGGAAGGTAATTCTTAGCCGAAAAACAAAAACCGTCTTCCATAGAATAAAGATGAAAAAACTTTCTAGGATTTTGAGAGTGTTTATTTATGAGTTAAAAAAAATAAACAAGAGGAGGCTCATTTTTAAGGAGAAAGTACGAAACACTTTTCAAAAAATAAAATTCCAGTCTTTCAATTCTCAAGATTTTTACTATTTTGATTTTCTTATATTCAAGAAATTAAAGAAAAAAATTAAATTAAGAGGAAATTAGGCTCACCACCACCAAAAGCCTATTTATTCTCACAAGTACTGACACGCTTGTTTTCTTTAAAAAGTACATTACTCTCGTTTCTTATTTCTTTTTTACGACTAAATTTGATGTTTTTACTGTTCAAAAAATTGAGAAATCCGTTTTTGCTTTTCTCTCTTTTTCCGTCAACAATCCTATAGCAGCGTGATGGGTTTGTCAATCGTCATCATCAAAGTAAAGAATTGTAGAAAATAATTGGGCGGGCTGGACATGCGAGAGAGAAGAGGTAATTAATGGGAAGAATATTCGTGATAGACATAGAAGGCCGATGCTACAGTTGCCGGTGCTGCGACGATACCCCTCTTGCTCTCGTCGACGATGTCCTTTCTCGGGTACTTCATCACTTTTCCTTTGAATTATGTTAAAATTAGTGGGATTGAATTTTAATGAAAATTGCTTATCAATTGGATTATTTCCTTTTTTTATCAATATTGACAATTCTGCAGGGTATTGGGAATGGTATTTGGGTCAACCAATAGTGTGTGGAAGTTGAATGGAAAGAGCGATTTCTTCTAAGGTGTATCATGTGAATTAGCACATGGAGAATGTTTGTTATGTAGTTTTAGATGCTTATATGTGATGGTGCCGCTTAATGGCTTTCTGGATATGGATAATTTCATGGGACAAATTCTTACTTCAGGGTCTGGAAAAGATTATTAAGATGTAAGAGTATATATTATTTTGTGTTTACATATTTATCCATGTATAAATGTGACTGTATCTGTGGGTATATTTAGATTTGTTGATTTATTAAGTGGCAATCACATTCTGATACTTTGCATTTTTTGTATTTGTAGGACAAAACTGACTTTGAACTATCAACAATTCCAGCTCTCATACCTGTACTGAGTACTGCTGCTGGCGAGACGCTACTGCTGCTTGTTAAGCACGTTGAACTTATTATTAACAAGGTTTTTTTTATCATTCAATTCATTAGACACAATTATATTTTTGTGCTTCAACACATTTGGTGGAAACCCTGTATGTACTGCTGCAGGGCTGGCTGTTCTAAGAGTGATTGAGAAAGAAAATCTTCAGGAAAATGCATTTGTTGGGTCTCATCTGAAAAAAAGACTGACTGAGCCCAAAGAGAAATACAAAAGTAAAATATGAATTCCTTTGACTTTCCCGATCGAAAATTTGCTTTACGTATCATAATTTCAAACATGCTATTTTCTTACTGTAGTTATTGGAGATGTGAGGGGAAGATGATTAATGGTTTACTATACGTTTTCTAATGGTGTTTTTATGTTTACCAAATTCTATGTTTTTTTCCCTCATATATCTGTCATTTTAATTGTACTTTGTGCTCGTTTTTCTTCAAAATCTTATTTATAGGAGCAACTTGATTTTTTGAATCATTTCAATTGCAGTCATGGAAAAGCATCTTTTTATTTTAATTATATCTATTATTTTTTATTAAATAGTTTCTTACAGTTCACTAAAAGGTTACTAATTTTTTTATATTTTTGTTGATCAACAGTGGGAGCGTATTGCATTTCTTTTGTATTAATATGGGAACATGAATATAGCTGAAAATATTGAGAATGACGAAGAAGTTGAAGTTAAGAAGACGAATGTGGAAGCGAGAAAGGCAAAAATGAAGAAAAAGTTTTAATACTTGTGATTGTCTAGTATATGGATTTTCATTTTTAGTTGTTTGTTTGGATTATTTTGTTGTATAGGATTGTCTTCTAAAGCTATGAATGTTGGTTATTATTTTTATTTAATTTTATAAATTTGGTATCTATTTAGTACATTGTTAGTTAACTAATAGTAAACTATATTTTAGTATATATTTTCTGTTCATATATTTTGTTTTTCTGTTCATTGTAAACTATATTTTAGTAACTCATAGTAAACTACATGTTTCAAAATATATATTAATAGTTGTTTGTTTGGATTATTTTGTTTTTGAATTTATAACAATATATTCAATGTTTTATATAGGTATTCTGTAGATATTCTTTTAGTTTACTATTTTGTAATTTTATTGTTTTGATAATATGGTATATTTTTTTATGTGTTTCATTAAAATTGAGGAACATGTTTGTGCAAAGATTATTCACAAAATCGTAGCTCAATGTCGGCGAAATTGTGAAGTCATGCAAGAAAAATTTATAGAAAAATTGGAACAGATGTATATAACATATCAGAAAATGACTAAGAGGTGTCAGCTGATGGAATAGGAGATGGAGAGTTTGTCCAAGAATATTAGAGGTTACTAGAGGGTTACTAAATTGTTATTATAGGGTTACTAAAGGTTTACTAAATTGTTACCAAATATTTTTACTAAAATTAGTTTTAATTTATTTACTTTAAGCTTAAAAAAAATTAATTTTACTGTTAGTCTCATATAGGTACTTAAAAACAACTTTACGATTAGTTTACTAATGGTAAAACTCGGAGAGGTTTAACAAATTGAAGTAAATAAATACTACTTTTGTTAGTATATTATATAAAAGTTTATTAAAAGTTTATTATCAGGTTACCAAATAGTTACCAATAATTTTTTATAAAGAAAAATACATGTATGTAGTTTACTACAACTTCACTAACAGTTTACTAAACAACTACTGAATTTATAAAAACTAAAATAGTAAATCAAATTGTATAAGGATATTTTTACTATTTGTTACTAGAATTTTAAATGTTCACTAATAGATATCCCAAGATTAACTAATTTTGTATCAGTATACTATGAAAATATGTGTACTATTTAGATACCCAAGATTTCCAAAAAGTTTACTATAGGTTTTCTAATATTCACTGATAATCAAACAATTTAAATCGGGATAGTATTGCTTTACGTTTGTTTATAAGTTACTGAAGGTTTACTAAATTGTTACCAAATACTTTTATTAATAGGTTACATTTTCAACTATTAATTAACCCAAAAATAACCAATAATTATCTCTAAACTTTTCTAATAGATTTTTAAAAGTTAACTAACAAAACTTTTTTACACCCCTTTAACATTGTCATAGGTTTACTAATAGGTTACTCAAAGTGTCTTAATAGATTACCAAATGTCAATTACAACCAGTAGACAATTACTATTGTTGTTAGTATATTATATGAAGGTTTATTAAAAGGTTACTATAAGATTACCAAATAGTTACCAATAATTTTTTATAAAGAAAAATTGATGTAGTTTACTGCAAGTTCACTAACAGTTTACTAAACAACTACTAAATTTATAAAAACTAAAATAGTAAATCAAATTTGTCATAGTTTTAACAAACACTGATAGTAAAATTATTTTTTAGTTAATTAAATTAAACTGTTAGTAAACTGACTTATCTTTTAGTAAACTAATTTAACTTTTAATAAACCGATAGTAAACTGTTAGTAAATTTGTTTTTAAGTAAACTGATAGTAAAATTATTTTTATTGTAAAATAAAAATAATAAAATTGAAACTAATTTAGTAAATATTTTATAATACTGTTAGTAAACTGATAGCAAAACAAGTAATAATTTATTTTAACATTTCACAATTAAAAAAATAAAAAATAAAAAATAAAAAATTAGCTTTTTAACTAACCCGATTGTAAACCATTAATAAACCGTTAGTAAATTTATAGTAAAAAAATATTTAGTAAACCGTTAGTGAACTTAAACTGTTGGTATTGATTTACAAAAAATGGGAGTAAACTATTAGTGAACTAGTTTATCTTTTTATTAAATTGAGAATGAACTGATAGTAAACTTATTTTTTAGTAAACTGAAACTAAATAGATAGTGAACTGTTAGTACACCATTAGCAAACTAAATTATCTTTTAGTAAACTGTTAGTAAATTTATATTTATTAAACCGATATTATATTTATCTTTTAGTAAACTAATAGTAAATTTATTTTTTTAGTCTACTAATAATCTAACACTAGCAAATTAATATTTTTCATAAAAATACCCATAAATTATAGAAGTCCAAGAAACCAAATCTCTCACTGATATTTCATCAAACACTTTATGAGCACAATAAATATATATATATATATATATATATATATATATATATATATATATATATATATATATATATATATATATATATATATATATATATTTCAAATAAACTTTTATCATAGTTTTATAAAAATACAAATCAAGAACAAAATCTCATGGACAACTTGAAGTGTATAAATATGAGGTAATGCATTCGTAAATCCTAAACTGGTTAACATGATTGGAGAAAGATTGTCATGTAATATGTTAAGGAAAAGACTGAAAATCTATAATAGACATTGATAAAATAAAAAAAATAGTCGAGCGTCTCTTCATAACATTTTAAAGGGATGACAATTTTGTTTGTCCACAAGACATGCAGTATGTTAGAAATTGGAGAATAGCATTTCCTTAATCATTGTTTTCTTTGTGATATGCTCACACCCAATACTACTTACATGTGCATTGATGTACCCATACATATGTTACAAACACTGTTAATTCCTCATAATATTAAAAAAATCAATTTCACCATCAGTCCACCACCTCAAATTTACTCTCCACCACCGAAACCCACTGATGAATTCCACCAATTCTTGCTTCTCGCTTCCAAGGCTTCTGCAATCTTGTTGGTATTCAACCACCACCGCCACTGTTTGCCAATTCCTCTCCATCTCCGTTTGCTTCGTTTCTTTTTCTCTATATTATCCTCAGCTCTTGAATTTCTTGCTGCACTGAAGCTTGAAAAGGTTGAAATCAGCAATTCTCACGAGGATCAATCAAAAACAGCAATTTGTATCAGTTGTTGATGACGATTCAGAAAAATGAAACAATTTCAATCTCAAATAGCATGATTGTTCCAACAAAAAAGGATAGAACCGTGCCGATTGTGGATATAAACTGAGATAATTCTGAATTTTCTAACAAACAGTATTTTTCAACTTAAAAATTATATTTATGCAATTTGAAAAAGTCAAACCGTAAATTTTAACCAATCTTAGTCAACCGGTGTTGTTGAGAATATTTAGCCTTTTTATAGGTATTTGTCTAAAAATCCCTTAAATTAATTGAATGATGTTAAATTGTCCAGCATCTTTTTTGGATGGGCCCATTGATAAAATAGCCAGGATCTCAACATAAATATGGGCCCAATATTCTTGATTTGGTGATGATTTCTGCTGTCCTCCGCATATGAGACAATGCTTTGTTTCACAACAAAATGAAATTTTCTTTGTCAATTAAACAATTACATAGTTTTTTTTATGAATAAACAATTACACAGTTCAAGTTTAGGTGTCAATAAAAAGAAAATTCAAATTTGAAACCTTAGGGAATCAATAAAATCAATCATTATAGATTTTGAATTGCTTTGGCTCCAAGCTTTTAGCCATCTTTTAATGTTTTAGCTATTATCTTAATTTGGTATAATATTGGAGATATGTTTTCTTTTATATATTCATAATCAGAAGACAATCATGCATAAAAATCAAAGTATTCCATATGTTAAACTGATGAAAATTTAAAGGATGAATTCATTTTAATTTTTATGTAGTTTCCTTATTTGGTTCAATTTATTTACATTTGTTTTGTTTAAATTCCATGTCTGTATTTTTTTGCAATAATTATAGTATATATATTATTTTATAAACTTCATGACTTTTAAAAATTTAATTTCTTCACAATTATTTATTTAAAAGTTTATTTTTAGGTGAATCAATCTAAATTCATCATGTTTTATGAATGATGGATTATTATTAAATTTTATAATTTTAAAATTACTCTTAGAAATTCTTATTAATTATTCTTAATTTATGGTGAAATTCTTAATACTTTAATTTCACATTTTATAGATTGAAATTAATGACTTTTACTAAATTTATTAATTTTGAAAATTTCAAATCCAAACTGATAAAATTAGCTATTAATGATTGGACTACCAAAGATATTGAAAATATCAGAAAATGTTGAAATGGATGAAGTTGCTTGTGTACTAAAGTTTCAAAATCTTAAGCAAATATGATTTTGTCTAATTTGAAGTTTAAATCTCTAGGAACTAGCAAGTGCATGGGTTCTTAATTTTGTTTGTTAATCAAGAAAGTAAGATTAAGCAAATAGAAAGTTCACTCTAATATAGTTAGTTGCTTGTATTAACAAACACTCTTCATGATTAAAAGTGTCTTTGTTCAAGAAAATAAGCAACTTTTCTCTTGCGCTAGTTTCACAAAGCTGGTAAATTATTGCCATTTTTATTCATAAAAAACAAAAAATGCCATTTTT
The DNA here is from genome assembly GCF_937616625.2 of Mercurialis annua. NCBI lineage: Eukaryota > Viridiplantae > Streptophyta > Magnoliopsida > Malpighiales > Euphorbiaceae > Mercurialis > Mercurialis annua. The sequence continues at coordinate 45,790,514 of NC_065574.1, read as the reverse complement.
AATTGTTTATACCAATTCCTAATTTTATATTCACTTAATCCTTTTTTAAGTGTTTGTTTAAGATTTAGACATTCTGATCCGCCAATTTTAAAAATTGAGATAAATATATCTAATAATAAATTTAATTCCATGATGGGACACATAATTTTCATTTCAAACACAAACAACCAAATATAAACGGGATTATCCTCAAACTACCACACTTTTAGAAAGTAATTACAAAATTTAGATCATAAACTTATAATTACACTATTTTCGCATTACGTACTACGTACGTGGCTCGTAACGTAACTCGTTAAATATTTCAAATTAATTTATTAATTTTTAAAATTAATTGATCTTAATAATATTTACATATATTAATTATAATTAAATAATATATGCTATTTATAATCAATATTAAAGTAGGGTTTTCATAGGATTAAAAAATATGTTGTGAATCGGATTAAAATTATTATATTAATTTAATTTATTATAAATAAATTGTATTTTATTCATAATTTACACTATATAAAAAATTTATATGTTTCGAAAAACGAATGCAATCTAAAAAAATAGAGCTTTATCACCCTTAAGAGCTATACAATCTACAAAATGAACTATACAATCCTAAATCACCAACTAATGGACTTATTTGTCTGTCAATATAAATTAGGGCTTATCCCCTTAAAAACCCCTCACCTTTTACCCCCAATTCGTTTGCACCCTCACGTTGCAAAACCACCAAATATACCCAAATTACGACCTTTCACTTTCAATTGCACCCTCAAGCATTGAATTGATCTCTTTTCACTTGAAAAAATAGGTTTATTTTTGTTTTAAATAAAATATTAAGTCCTATTTTAAAATATATGCTAGAATTTAAAGTATTGATTTGAATATTTTTTAAGTGAAAAGAGGTCAATTTAATGCTTGAGGGTGCAATTGAAAGTGAAAGATCGTAATTTGGGTATATTTGATGGTTTTACAACGTGAGGGTGCAAATGAATTGGGGGTAGAAGGTGGGGGGATTTTAAGGGGATAAGCCTATAAATTAATAACATCCATTATAATTATTATTAGTTACAATATTTATTTTCAAAACAAAAGAAGACTTACAAAGGTTAATTACAGCTTGTTAGTGTTGTGTTTTGAAAGGCTTCCTATTGCGTTGGCTTTCTTCCTTAATGGATTAGAAAATATAGCTATCTTTTAGTATTTTTAGTAATATAGGCTATATTTATTTTGTATCCTAATTATATTATAACTCTAATACTAATTAAATATGGTCAATTAGTAAATTACTAAAACATCTAATTAACTAATAAATTAGAAAAGGCTATTAAATAAAAGTGCATGTCCCCCCTCCCATCCGTACTTTTATATATAGTATAGATTAAGTATCTAGTATCATAAAATATTTTTATCCAGCGTTTGCTCACCATGAATACACCATAAAAACACCAACAAAAAAAATAGAAAAACCCCATAAAGGGTATTTTTGAAATTAAAAGGGCAAATTGAAAAATAAAAAAGGTACGAGATGTAATTATTTACAAAAGGTGGATATCGCCGTAGTTATTTTCTAAAAATAGAATATTTTGATAATTATCCAATATAAACTAAAATAAAAGATCAGTTATGTAAAATAATTATTAATGGAATCAAAAACTTATAAAATAAATCATGAAAATGAGTATAGTTTGGGGGTTTGATATAATTGGCTCAATTCGCAAAATTGACGGATTAAATTTTTCAAATTAATGTTTAGAAATATAGTTGGTAAAATAGTTGAAATTGTAGATTTAGAAAATCAATTTGCCTTTTTTAATAGAGACTCGATGAGTTGTTGAACAAACAAACAATAATTCTCATCATGAATGTATTAGCAAATATTTTTTCCGCTTAAGCAACTACATAGAAAAATTATGATGCTATTTAATTATGCGTGTTTATCTCATATAACCGTTGCGCTATGTCATTTTTACAACAAGTCAATGAGTTTTTGCGATAAAAAATCTTTTAATTTTTTTTTATCATTTAATTTTTCACATGGTTAACGCACCATTAATTTGTTGTACGAATGACATGGCGCAACAGCAATGTTGTATAATTTCCTTTAATTATACATGCTCACGAGCCGGACTTGGGGGGTATAACTAGACTTGAATCTATTAAATGCAAATTCAAATATGGTCTGATCTAGTTCGAACCTAATATTTATTACTAAATTCTGGCTTATAAATGAAATTTATGCGGATAGGATCATATGTTTTCTAACGTTAAAGATTAACTTAAAATATACTAATGAGCTATAATTAAAGGCTTAAATGCAACCAAAATCACGAAGTATCGCGTGTTTTTGGTATTTGACACAAACTTTTAATTTTGTTATAAAAATACATGAACTATCTGATTTTTGCATGTAAGACCAAGTTTGTATTTTTTTCAAAAACCGATATCGTTTGAGGTGAAAAACAATGCCGTTTTAGGTCAAAAACGATGTCGTTTTATGTCCAAAACGGTGCCCGTGTTATTATTGCAAAAATTAGATAGTTCGTGTATGTTTATGCCAAAATTAAAAGTTCGTGTCAAATACCAAAAACACGCGATAGTTCGTGATTTTTGGTGCATTTAAGTCTAATTTAAATGATATAAGTTTGAATTTTAGTTTTATTAGGAGGTAGGTTTTATTCCTCCCACAAAAACCCTCCTCTCCTACTTATCAAAAGAAAAAGAAATATATTCACGCATATAAAAATGGATCAAACATAGGATCAATTTACCCCCTCAATTTGGCACAAAATATCAAAAAATTTATTTTGAAGACTTTTGAATCAAACAGACCTGCAACTTGGCACTCTAGCATCAAAAAGGCCCTCCCCCAACACTTACTCAGTCGCATCTAACAAGTGTGTTATACTCTCCACTTATAAAATGAAAAATATTTTTAAAAAACCCTTAAACATTTTAATCATTTTTTAAATTGATACCTAATTATTTAATTTCAAATTTCAATAATAATTTATAGTTATGAAAAATAAAAAATTGATTTTTTTAATTAACATTTTAAGGACTATTATTGCCCTTTTTCATAGTCTAACCCTAAATCCTAAAAATTCAAAACCTAAAACTAAATCCTAAAACTACCCAGCCATCACCCTTATCCTTGCCACCTAGAATGCACGAAAACCTTACGTAGGGAGAGTCTTCCCGTTTCAGAAACGTTTCTGTTTTGAAAACTCTCAAAAACTTTTCGGAAACGTTTCGGGCCGTTTCTATAAATACTAAAAGTTGGAAATTCGTTTCCTATATAAAAAAAAATCTTAAAAAGTTAAAAAAATCTTAAAAAAATTACTATAAATAAAAGGATCTAATCAATTACTCATACACTTTGTAGTTATGAAATTTATTGATATGTTATATTCATTATATATTGAAATTTTAGACTTTATAATTATGGAATTTATTAATATATTTTATTTGTTATATATTCAAATAACTTATCTTATTAATTGTTGTAATAGTTTATTTATATGAAAATAATTTTCATAGATTAAAATTTATATGTACATTTATATATTATAACTTTATATATTTATAAATATATCCCTATATTTTTATTATTTACACGTTTTGTTGAAGTTGGAAATCCCACATTATTTGTGTGTGTAGATGGACTTGTGTTTATATATTAGTTGGGCACCTCCACTTAATACCAATTGGTTTCAAGATGAAATCTAACATGTTATCAAAGTCTTGTCCATTCACACAATTTGAGTTTGGCCCGCCCACATGAAATGCGCGTGAGGGGGGATTTTGTTGCTCGGCACGGACACGCTACGCGTGAGGGGGAGTGTTGAAGTGGAAAATCCCACATTGTTTTTTTTTAGGGAAAGGACTTTAATTAATTAGGAACAAGCTGATGATCAGCCATTACAAGATGATGAATATGGACAGAGACAGTTCCCTCCCATCTCAAACAAGCCTGAGTTTGAGCAAAAGCATGTTTGGCTAAGGCATGAGCCACACAGTTGGCTTTCCTAGACATATGGTTAATGTTTTTACAAAAATCCTTGCCAAACAAGTTAATACAATCCTCGACAATCAGCCCGATATCATTCTTAGGCACTTCAGTGTTTTTGAAGTTCTCCACTGCAACCTTCGAGTCTGAAAAGAGCTCAAAGGGAGTAAGGTCAGCTTCTAATGCCAGACTAATACCATTTCTAATTGCACAAGATTCCCCAACAGCAACCTCCATATGTCCTACTAGCCTCCTAGATTCTGCTCTGCAAACCACACCATTCCAATCTCGGATCACAGCTCCCGTTGCATATTCTTTCTGGTTATTCCTGAAGCCAGCATCCACATCAATTCTGTATACACCAGTCCTGGGGGGTACCCACCTAGTGTCTTTTGCAGTTGTGTTTGGAGAGCTGCTTCTCCCATTTGCCCTATCTGTTTTCTGCTTTGAACTTTGGAACTCCAGAATGAACTCCCCACTCCACGTAATCACCTGGTCTGGAGGTTTCTGAGGCCAGTTGAAAAGAGTGTTATTTCTTCCATTCCACACCATCCACATAACCACACAGAACATAATAAAATCACTTTTATTCAATAAATCATAAGCATAGCTAATTAGGTCTTGTATGTGCCAGTTTCTCCTAGGCTGCAGCTTCAGGTGGGGTTCCCACAGCTCCCAAATACCTCTTGCTTTAGGGCAGAACCACAAAGCATGAATACTCGTCTCATAGTCCTTTACACAACTCGGGCAAGTAGTTTCTATATTCATTCCACGGGTCTTCAGGTTCACCTTAGTGGGAATTCTATTAAAAAAACACCTCCATATGAAGACCTAAACTTTTGGAGCCATGTTTAACTTCCACAAATAGTTCCACCATTTAACCTTTCTATTATCATCTGAGCCCGCTGCTACATTTTTCATTTTCTACGCTAGGTTGTATCCACTCCGGACCGTATACTCCCCTTTTTTATCGAAGTGCCACCTGAGCTTGTCCTGAATTTTGGAAACAGGCAAGGGGGTATGGAGAATTAGCTCAGCTTCCTCCGGGGAAAAGTTTTCCTGGATGATGCTTCTCTTCCATTCTCCATTTCTTATCAAGTCACTAACCAGCATGTCAGTGCCAAGGGTATGAGGCCCTAAGATTCTGAATGTGTCCTCTCTCGACACCCATTTATCATGGTAAATTCTAATGGAGGCACCGTCACCCACTCTCCACCTGAGGCCTGTTGCCAGGAGATCCCTGTCCCACAAAAGACTTTTCCAAGTGAAAGATGCTGATCAAGGGCATCCTGCATCCATAAAGCTCCCTTGTTTGAAGTATATGCACTTTAGAACTCTATTTAGGAGGCTCTCTGGGTTACTGAATATTCTCCAACATTGCTTGGCGAGAAGACTCCTGTTAAAACATTCCATGTCCTTGAACCCTAGCCCCCAAAAACACTTAGGAGCACACAATGATTCCCATTTGGCCCAATGCATTTTCCTTGAGCCCTCTTGACTCCCCCACCAAAACTTGTTGCAAAGTTTTTCGATTTCCATGATCAGGCTTTTAGGGAGTCTGAAGCAATTCATAAAGTAGACAGGGATAGCTTGAATGACCGCTTTAAGCATGACCTCCTTGCCCCCTCCCGAGAAAAGGTGTTCTTTCCAGCTTTGGAGCTTTTGCCAGATCCTTTCCCTAATTGATTTGAAGCTTTCCCCTTTCTTTCTTCCCACAGAGGACGGGAGGCCCAGGTACTTCTCGTGACATTGGACAATTGGGGCTTGAAATATCTCCTGTATCTCCTTACAAGTGAGCTGGTCTGTTCCTCTACCAAAGCAAACACCTGACTTTTCTAAGTTAATTATCTACCCAGAAGCCCTTCCATACGTGTTCAGGATCTTCTTAATATGTCTACACTCCGCCCCGTTTGCCCTGGCGAACAGTAGGCTGTCATCTGCAAAGAAAAGGTGAGAAACTGAACAATTCTGTCCAAAACTCAGCCCTTGGATCAGCCTCTCATCCACTGCAGCTTGAATAAGGCTTGAGAGACCCTTGCCTCAGCCCCCTCTCGGGTATAATATTTCCACAAACTGCACCATTCAGAATAAAGGAGTAGGACACTGAAGTTATACAATTCATGATCCTATCCACCCATCGCTTATCAAACCCCATTCTACTCATCATATATTCTAAAAAGGACCATTCAACACAATCATATGCTTTTGACATGTCTAACTTGAGGGCTAAAGGGCCATTTTTCTTTTTACCGGACTTTTTGATCACATGAATGCATTCAAACCCTACCAAGGCATTATCAACAATCTGACGACCCGGAATGAAAGCACTCTGAGCACAATCAATTACTTTGTCAAGAACACATCTCAACCTATTAGCTAAACATTTAGAGACAGTATTGTAAACTACGTTACACAAGCTAATAGGTCTGAACTTAGACATTCTATCCGCATTTTTAAGCTTAGGGATGAGAGCTATAATAGTATCATTAATGCAGCTAATATCTACGTTTTCATTCAAGATTCGAAGGCAAACCTTTGTAATGTCCTCCCCAACAATCTGCCAATACTTTTGAAAAACGATGGCTTGAAATCCATCGCTCCCCGGAGCTTTTGTAGGTGCCATTTCCTTAAGAGCTGCATAGACTTCACCGGATGTGAACGAGTTGCACAGGTGCTGGTTGTCCTCCCCTGACACTCTAGCTTTCACATGTGTGGTCACCTCCTCTATTTCTCGCTGCGTGGGACTAGAAGTTTTGTAAATTGTTTCGAAGTACTTCTGAACCACTCCTTCAATCTCTCCTTGCTCAACTTTCCAGTTCCCCATCTCATCTACTAGACCCTTTATTCTGTTTCTCGCTCTTCTCTTAGAGGCTCTCATATGGAAATACCTCGTGTTTTTGTCCCCATGAGCCAGCCAATCGACTCGCGCCCTCTGTTTCCATTTAACCTCTTCCTGGCCAAGAAGCTCCTCCAACTGCTGCTCTAGGCCTTTTATTTGATCTGCAGAAAGACTGGGATTGCTAGTGTTGTGTGCTTGCTAGAGTTTGGCTTTCTGTCTCGCTATGTCTCTCTTTAAATTCCCTCCTTCAATCCTGCCCCATTTCCGAAATTTTTTGGCGCAATTCTTTAGTTTCTGAGGGAGCATCTGAATATTCCCCTGGATAGGTAACCTTCGCCATTCCTCATCCACTATGTTTCGGAACAGAGTTAGCGGTCCACGATTCCTCAAACGGGAACCTCCTCTTCAAATCCACCTTCCCACTGTCTCTGCCAATCTTCTCTTTGTGACAAGTAATGATCGGAGCATGGTCTGAACCCCAGAAACCAAGACTGAAAGCTACATGGTCTGGGTAGAGCAGGGACCAGTCGTCATTAATTAAGAACCTATCAAGCTTTTCTCTAACGACTCCAGATTCCCTGTTCCCCCACCATGTAAAATCATTCTCCAAACCCCTTACCTCAAACAGATTGCAGGCTTCCACAGCTTCTCTAAAATTCCTCATCAAGTATTGTTGCTTACGGCCTCCCCCCACCTTCTCTGTTTCAGTGAAGACCTCGTTGAAATCGCCTCCGCATATCCAGGGCCCATTTATCATGTTTCTAAGTCTTTTGAGCAGTGTCCAGGAATGCACCCTCTGTGATTGGACCGGGTCACCATAGAAACCAGTGAACCTTCATTGGTTTGAGTCTTATCTTCCACCAAGCAATCAATATGGTGCATAGAGGAACTAACAATCGAAACAGAGCTCGCCTCGTCCCAGAACAATGCTAAGCCCCCACTCTTTCCTTCACAATCTACATTGAAACATCTAGCCATGCTTAATCTTCGTCTCACCTCTTCTATCTTACTCGCTTTCATCTTCGTCTCCATAAGGAAGACCAACTGGGGCTTCATCTTCCCCACATGCTCTTTTAAGCTGTTGAACGTTCTGGGTGAGCCTAACCCTTGAACGTTCCAGCTAAGACAACTCATTGGACTCGGCGGGCCTGCTCTGCAGGCTCCACCGCTGTGCTATTGTCACCATTTTTGTAATCCCCCAACGGGGAAAACCCATCCGACGCCACCATTGTTTCATCATTCCTCCCCTTTTCAGTGATTTTGCCTTTGGAACTTTCTCCTTCTACCTCTATGTTTGTTATGTCTAGCAGTGGACCAATTTTCCCCAATTTCTGAGCCCTAGCTCTCCGGGTCGGGTTTATCTTTTGGCTAGGCTTTTTGACCCCCGTGTTTTTAACTTTCAGGCCCAGCCCATTCTTGCACACTTTCTCAGTTTTGAATTTTTGCTTCATGCGCGCCAGCAGCTCCTTACCCTCATACTCTGTCACTTTCCCTACCGCCACTTCTACCAACTCTGTGCCCATCAGTCCCACATTGTTTGTGTGTGTGGATGGACTTATGTTTATATATTACTTGGGCACCTCCACTTAATACCAATTGATTTTAAGATGGAATTTAACAGTTTCCCCCCACGTTTCCGTTTCCTATATTTTAAAAAAAAAATTGTTTCGCTGTTTCTGTTTCCGTTTCTGTGCAACTTAACTTGCCACCACCACCCTTCAATTCCAGCCCCGCCTTTGTCGATTTCTCCTACGTTGTTGCTGTTGGTTCTTCATTTGGTTCTTCTACTTCTTTACCGCTGCTTCAGTAATTCTGCCGTTTCATTTTTCCCTTTCTTCTTCTATTTCTCTGCCGGCAACGTCCCCCGCCCCTCAAATCCTTTACCATTTGTTCTCAAATTAACAGATGAACAAACATATCTGTTCATTATTAAAGTGTTGACAGATTTCAATTTGGGTTTGAGTTTTCCATTCTGGAGCTCCAATTTTGATAGGTTACAGCAACAGTGAAATAGGAGTGGTTGTGGACAAGAACCATTCTTGTAGTAACATACGACGGGGATGGTGGAAATGAATTGGGTGCCGGCGATGGAAACGAATTTGGTTCAGGATTACATCTCTACATTTTGTGGTTGGATTATAAGAGATTTAGTGAGATTTTGAATTTGTTAATGAATTTGTTAATGAGGAATTTTATGAGATTTTGAATTTGTTAATGAATGGAGAATATGGTGAGTTTTGATTAATTATATTAGATTTTTGTTAAATTAGGTTAGTTGATTAGGTTCAATTAGTCTATTTAAAATTTTAATTAGAATTTCAATTAGGTTGTAAAAAACATCTGGTGGAAAAAAATAATTCCGGCGGGAGTTGGCGGTGGATTGGAGCGGTTTCCGGTGGGAATAGAGGGGTGAATGTTCCGGTTCTATATAGTTTAGGGGGTGATATCCCAACTATCTTTGGGGGTTTTGATACAAAAACACAAGTTGTGGTTTAGTTTGATCCAAAAATCTACAAAATGACTTTTTTGATATTTCGAGCCAAATTAAGGGGTGAATTGACCTTTTTTTCAAAATGGATCTAACGTATATTCAAATTCTGACCGAATTTGAAGAAAAAATATGTGCTCAGACGGCCTGGGTCAAACATGCTAGTCTGGACATGAAAGGCTGGTACTCGGCCTAATTATCAATATGATATTGAATATTGATGGGTTTTTTAATTACGGTTGTGTGCCTCTTTTGAAATTAATTCCAAAAAAGTACATGGACCCACGCGTTCCGCATTATAAAAAAGCGGAACACGTGGCGTTCCGCATTCCTGTAACACGGAACACGTAGCTGCTTAGCAACGTTCCGCATTGTAACAATGCAGAATGTTGCTTCTCCCCAATGATTGGGAAGCACTTTTGTCTCTCCAATCATTGGGGGATGTAATGACTGGGCAATAAAGTGCCCAATTATTGCTAAAAAAAATTAATAAATAATTTAAAAAAAATATAATATCAACAAACGATATAAATTAATAATAATTTTTAAATTAATATTAACAAACGACATAATTTGAAAAACAATATAAATTAATAAACGATTTTCTATTGAACCTTCATTAAATAAAAAAAATAAAAACACGGAAAGTGGTCGACTTTGTCCAAATCCAAAACATTAAATATAAAATATTGGTGGAAAAAAAATATTATGAATATTTATTTTCAATGGCCGAGGTCGGGTGGTAATTAAATGGTTCGACATCGTCTCTAAGAATAATAAAAACAAAAATATCAATAATACTCATGAAAATAATAAATTTTTTACAACCGTTTGTTAAAATTGTTGGTTAAATAAAATTAATATTAGACGGTTTCTAAAATCGTTTATTTATTTATATCGTTTTTTAAATTTATGTTGTTTGTTAATATTAATTTAAAATCGTTTAATAACTTATATTGTTTTTTAAAATTATTTATTAATTTTTTTAAGCAATGATTGGACACTTCATGCCCAATCATTGCATGAAGCAACGTTCCGCATTATAGCAATGCGGAACGTTGCTAAGCAGCTGATTAAGCAACTAATCAGCTGCTTAACACGTTCCGTATTGTAGGAATGCGGAACGCTACGTGTTCCGCATTCCTACAATGCGGAACGTGTGGGTCCAACCACTCTTTTGGAATGAAATTTCAAAGAGACACACAGCCTGAATTTTTATTGCCTATGAGGCACAAAAATATCAAAAACCCGATATTGATTCAATATTTTTATACTACGTGATTATACACTTGATGTGGTAATAAAAAAAATTGAAAAAATTTAATTTTACTACTCCTAATGTCCCAAAACAATAGTATACTTTCTCCTTTTCACACAGTTTAAGAAACACAATTAATACTCTAACTTTTCACAAATTTATCTTCATGTTTTCTATTATACCTTTATTAAATATTATAACTATAAGCTAATAGCGATAAATAATACACTTTAAATAAGGACAATATGGAAAGTAAACACTATAAATTGTAATTTACAAGAAAAGTGCACTATTGTTTTGGGACAAAAAATAGGGCTTTTTACACAAACAACCTAAATTGGCTAATTATTTATTTTTATACATGTCATACTTTCCACTTACTAAACTACCACAGACGGACCTGATTATAACTTTTATACGGATTTTATATATTCAACCCTAAAAGCACATTCATCATAATTTCATTTATTTTCTCTCTCCTCATCATTCAATTCTCTCTTCCTCCCACCTCATATTTCTCTCTCTTTCTCTCAGCTCATCTTCCTCTCTTCTTTTTACAGTTCTCCATTTCTCTGTTACGTCGTCGTCCGCTGCGCCGTTCTCCGCTCCTTCGCTCCTCCGTCATCGTTCTCATCATCGTCTCCGTTGTCATCTTCGCCAACGCCATCATCTTCTCTGCTCGTCGTCGTTATCTATTTGATTTCAGATCTACAATTTAGTCATTTTTCTTCTTCTACTTCTTTTTAATTTTCAGATCTACAATTTTTTTACATTTTTTTCATCATTAAACATGTATAGAGATTATATTTCAAGAATATAATTCTAATTTCATGTCATGTAATATAAATTTATGGTATTATGGAATAATTTTTGTTATTTCTGTATTTTTTTGTGTTTGGTTGTATTTCTGTGTTTTTTTATTCTGCAGCTCGATTTGTTGACGATAGTTGATTGCTGAAATATTATAATGTTACAATGTTGTTGATTTTATGTTGATTTTGTGTTGATAATCAGTTGGTATTTCCTTGATTTTAACATTGGAAAATTTTATTCTAAAAAAAACATTGGCAAATTAGATAATTTTGTGCGTGAAATAAACTTAAAAAAAACAAAATTTAACTGAGATTAGATAAGGATATATTAGCATTATCATGTTAACTTGTTGTTGATATTTTATTGGTTGTCACAGTTTTTCAAAAATATATGTTTTATTTTATTTTTTATGTTGATTCATTGTTGGTTTATTGTTGACATTATGTTGATAAGTATTTCAACTCCTTTTCATATTCAATTTTATGTTGACATATTGTTGACATAATGTTGATAACATGTTGATTTTTCAATCATTAAAAGAAAAATAAAGTTAATCTTAATTTGCTGTGTTGATGAGATGTTAACATGCTTTTAATAATATGTTGATTGTTTTTAACTTAAATCAATCAATGTTCTCATTTTACAAACATTTTAACTAAATTAGCATTAATTGTTAATATCGTGTTGACATTATGTTGCTAACTTGTTAATATGATAGTAGTAATTCTACTAAAAAACAATAAAGGTACAAAATGTTTAAAATAAATGAATCAGATAAAGAAATTACCAGAGTAAGTAATCAAAACAATATGAAAAAACAACAACAATAATTCAAATGAAAAAATAAAATTATTCTTACATATAAAAATAAAAATATATTAAATATACACCAACACAATAGTTCACAAATTAAAGAAATCTATTTCAAAATATTTTTCTTCCTCAATTCTCTTCGCAGCTGCACAGTATCTTCAACATCACTTGTATAATTGTTTTTCGTTTTCCACCTCTCACACCTAACTAAATTTCAATAAAGCCGGCTATGATACAATATCATTTCATCCAACGAAAGTTTATTTCACAGACAATATTATCTTATTTGTCAATGTTACAATAATAAGAATCAGTTGATATCAACATAAAGTCAGCATAAAGTCAACATAAAATCAACAACACTGTAACATTACAATATTCAACAACAATCATCATCAACAAATCGTTCTGCAGAATAAAAAAATGCAGAAATACAACAAAACACAAAAAAATGCAGAAATAACAGAATTTTATTATATAAAATTACAAAATTATTCTATATAACATGAAATAAGTATTAGATTCCTTAAAAATACTCTTTATACATGTTTAATGGTGAATAAACAGTAAAAGATAAACAAATTACAGATCTGAAAATGAAAAAAAAAGAACAAAAAATTTCAGATCTAATTAAAAAGATAAAAGAAAGATGGCGCGGCGAGACAGAGGCGGAACGGCGGAAGCGAAGGAGCAAAAATCGTGAAAATTTTCTTTCACGCTCAAAAGAAATCGTGGAGAAGAAGAATGATTGAGAGAAGTAAGAAAAATCGTATAAAAGGAAGGAATTTGAAGTACAAGTTATCAAAGTAAGAAAATGAGGTAGGTAAAGTAAAGATTTGGATTGGGCCGTATAAAAGAAAATAGTGGCTGATTTCTTGTATTCTATATAAAAAGCTCAAAAAAATAAGGAAAGTGGACTATTGTTTTGAGACGGAGAAAGTATAATAATGTCGTCTGATATAAAATATTAAACTATATAATTTTTTACTATATACAAATTAATGTGCAAGTTCAATGAACACAAAATAAGATAGCACTAGACATGGTAGTGTTAATGTTCTAGACATGAGCAAGCATACAGAATTATGTAGTATGTTATTAAGCAAGCAATTGAGTTGAATTATATATAACAAAATATTTATCCATTTCACTACATCCCAATTTGCAATATTGTTTGTTTTCCATGTATAGCGTTACATACTGTACCCAAAACTCTTTAGACATGAAAGTCCAAGAAAATAAATTTTTACATCATTCTTTCATGTATAAAAATATATTAATTAAGTTTTAAAGTCTCAGTTCAAATCTTTTCTCCTTTGTAATTAAAATTATCAACCCCCAAGACGTAGATGAATTGGTAAGGCGCTCTTTTAACTTAAGTGAAGTCGCGGATTCGAGTGGGGATTAGTCTGAATGTGGAAGGTTTAAAGGTGCCGTCTCATAGTTGGAACCCGTTAAGGACACCTCATAATCAGATAAAAAAAATTATTCTTTAAACAGGTTATAATACTCATTCTGAGTTGAATAAGCTATATTATAAGTATTGCTCATTCAGAAGTGAAGGTGGAGAGCAAAACTTAATGTATACCAATTGATTCACATTATCATTTATTACACTACAAGCTCATAAGCTATTTGTAAAGCCTAAACAGACTTTCCATCAGAGTGCTCATTAGACCCTATCGTCCAATCAGCGTTCAAACCCTACTGTTTTGCAAGTCATCGTCAAGAAACCAGACTCCATCAGTAACAATTAGCATGGCACTTCCTTCAGCATTTATTCTTGTTATCTGAAGAAGAAGAAGAAGAAGAAGAAGAAGAAGAAGAAGAAGAAGAAGAAGAAGAAGAAGAAGAAGAAGAAGAAGAAGAAGAAGATTCCAGAAAGGATATGACAACATCAGCTGCTTTACATCCAGAGGTTATTGCTTTGCCAACTGATAATCCGCCTTTATGGTTACCTAACAAACAAGTTCATAATTTACCCACAGAAATGAGACACTATGCATCATGAAAATGGAAATTCTGATATAAAAAAAAAGGCCGAAACAAATAAATAAAAACAGCAAAATTATATTTTTTACAAGACTCTGTTACAAATATAGAGTTTTAGAGTTTCACAAACGTTTCTGAAAACAAAAATGGAATGCCAAAAGGTTGAATTCGAAAAGCTTTCATAGATCATAGGTGATACACAGGTTAATTTATTTTGCACTTTTATAATGACTAAAAACCAAGCTGTAGGAAGTCAATTCTATATATAAATGATCTAGTAGTCAATCCCGGCATAGATAAATGACTCTTGTAGTCCGAGTGGTTACCTGCATAGACGAACCCAGGTAGATCTTTTTCCATCTTATCAATGGCTTCCACCACTGAATTATAGTTCCTCCCATACAATGGAAATGCTTTACTCCAGTAGAAATGACTGCCACCAATAATAAATAATTCAATGGTAAGAAGAATGCAGCTAGCTAGACGAGCATGGTAATATCTAGCATTGATAAATTCATTCCCCTAAACCACTTCAGGAAAAGAGATAAGTAGTTGCACGGAAGCTTATGGAATCTTATGTTTCGCATTTCCGTTTCTATTTCCATTTGCGAAAACATTTATGAAATCCAAACTCTATATTAAAAGTCTATTCTTATAAAAGAAATTATCTCTATTTCCCGTTTCAGCGTTTATGTGCTTCATAGTATACATATGCAGATGTGTGTCGGTATGTGAAAATAAAATTGTGAAATGAATATGAGTGGCATACTTTACAAATGTGGGCTCTCCCTCTGCTCCTAACAACTGCCTAAGGTCAGAAGTAACAATCTGCTTCAGATCATCCCTGAAAGGAAAAATACTGGAGTTAAAACACTACTTGTTCTAAATAAAAAAAATACAAAACAGTCCCACTAAAAAACAAACAGTCTAAGCTTCTTGTACGTTGAAGCTTTTGCCAGTTCCTTGTTTCGACTCCCACCAACAAAAGTTGTATAGAGATATTGATCATCAGGTACACGATCTGGAAACATCATGGAGGAAAACAGTGTACCTGCCGACAAAGTATGAACGTTACGTTTGAAAACAAAACGCAGCTCAATTTCATAAAGCGGATTCTGGCATTACCTAGAGTTTTTAGACCATTTTGTTGCTCCTTAGAAGGAACAAGAACTCCAAAGCCTTCAAGGGGATTCTTGACTTTATCCTTCTTAAAAGTGGTAATAATGACTGATAGTGGCATATAAATTACCTGCATGATTACATAATGGATACCATGAGTTATATATAGAAAACGAATATGCGCATACAAAGTTGTGACAATCCTCCTAAAATATTAGTATCATTTTATTATAATATGAAGAAAAACATTATTTTATCAGAATTGATATTTATATATTGGGAAAGGCATTATAAATTTCAATATCAATTTGAAATTCCAAAGGGTTTCATAATTTCCCCATTAGTTATCAGAAATCGAAAATAAATCATCTTGTGATTATGAAAATATAGCGATTCGTGAAATTTTAACAATTGCAAAATAGTAATTTTATGCTGTGAGAGACACTTGCTGCCTGCTTATTTTGGAGGTCGTATTCTATTTGTTATGGATCCACGTGTTCCTTGCAGAAGCTAGCTACGTATCATCAAGGAGAAATATCATGCTGTGCACAAAATTTGTTGATATATAGATTAGTAGTTTCCAGGAGTGGAGAATATGCAGGAATTCGGACTATGAAAACACAGAAAAATGATAGTGAGACGTACAGATAGATCCTACCAAGAAATGGCCCTTGTCCAATTAATCTTTTTAGCACACAGTGAAAACATTAAACTCATAGGATCTTATTTGCATGGGTGCGTAAGTTAACCGTGATCATACCATACATTTATCATTTTGGCAGTTACTTCTGAAGGAATACACGTGGAGTGCTGTATCTCAAGTGCATATCAGATTTGCAGGAAGATAATTTATACCCGAGGACAACCCTAAGCATTTACTAAAGAGAGTAATGACCTCAGGAAGAAAGTCCAGCGAATAGAGACTTCTGCTTTTTGAGATCTTCATTGCTTTAACATTGCATAATGGAGCCTGATATAGAAAAAAAATTATGGTTAGTAATAGAAGGATTGAATAATTATACCAGCATCGCAGCCGCGCAGGCACATACTTCTTTTGGAGATGATGAAATACAAATTCGAAAGTTTCTAATTTATTAAAGCAAAAGGTCCAGGCATTGTACCAAGTATCCCCTTATACTCATACTGGTTTGTTGTCTGACGCTATCAATTAAAAGTGCCAACAAAATTGGGAGGTACAGGTTTCTCCTCGACAAACCCCACTTTCATTCAATTCCATCCAACCAAAAAGTTTAGAAACAGCATAAGTCTCGGTAGACATTGTCACTGTCTTTTAATTTAATTTTTATTCCTTGTCATAATTCTCTCAATTTGCATCAATTATAATAAGTGCAATTTCTTGGCACCAGTTGTGAGACTATGCCGGATCCTATAGTTATAACTCGTCTATGGTAGATTATGTTGCCATATGCAAATTTTTCAGGGTTAATGAGAAAAAAAACCGCATGACTGTAATGTCGGTAAAGGAAGTACCAACCGTCATGATGACAGCATCGTAATACGAGTTCTCCAAATGCTTGTCACCCTTTGAAGCATAAGAAATTGACCAATTCTCCAGTGCCAACTTAGAATCAGGATTGTAAGACAGTGACAAGACTTTTGATTCCAGTTTCAGCTCATCTTTTGCGATCTCTTTGCACAACATGTCAGTTAGTTTCTGCAAATAAACACAAGTCAGATTGTAAGGATCATGTACTTAAATCAAGAATTAACAAAATGCACAAAACAGAAATTCTATAGCCTTTTTGGATAGATTGGTAGCAGATTGTTGATTTTGGGGATTATATTATCCGGAATGATAAAGTTTGTGATGATCTCAGTAAATATGAGTAATTCAGTTGAAAGCACGCCGAAAACATATTATGATAGTCATAAAGACAAAGCTGTTTCATTGATTAAATACAAATAACAACTGACAATTTTGTTTATGAATTTAAATTGCTTAATCAATGACAAGGTGCCTCCTTGAGAATGTTAAACATTCTCAATGGATGAAAATGGTGCCTTCTCAAGAAACATTCTCAAGAAACTGATCAAGGATATGTAACATGGAGAACAGGACACTTGATAAGCATAAAAAAGAAACAGTTTTAACATATTCTCTCAGTTTAGAAATGCCAAAAAGATGATCTTTCAATGTGTTTCAAATTTCAAAGGTTCAAATAGTTGCCAAGAAAAAAGAATATTCAACAAAGAAGAAGAACAGCAAGCAAGAAAGCAAACGGTAATATTAAATCAGAAATGCTCACTTGTAAACAATATTCTTAAGGAAAAGAAGATAGAGAAATGTAGCACATTTGTGGGGAACTAAGAGCACCATATGCCTCTACCTGCATTCCGCCCAAAAATGAAAATGAACCACGTTGGTGCTTTTTCTTTTCTGACAATACTTTTGATTCTCTGCTCTTCTCCTTTTTGGTAAATAACTTGGCCTGAATAGCCCCACCTATAATAGATCCAAATCTGAAAGTAACAAAAAGCATGCACTCATAAGCTAGTTAAGAGTGCTGTGAGACCCTTACATTTACCTTGTTCTCGTGTCAATATTCTGATACACAAATAATTTAGCAACAAAGGTCCAAGGATACAAATCCATATGCATTAGCAATATATAGTTTTAGATCATCTAAAAAAATAGGATAATATCATAGTGGATAACTGGTCAAACCCACTCAAATATCAGTATAATAACTTCATTTCTCAGAAGTGACAGAAAAAGTGAGTACACACCAAACACATCAACAACAAAGGCTTGAGTTTCCAAAGCAAGTAATTATTAACCTTAAATCACATAGTACGTGCTATTATGGGGAATTGGCGATGACAATGGGTGTATATTAAAATATGTATAAGCTGATTCACGCTGAACATAATCATATACTACAAGTTGGTTACTAAAATATTCAGATTACTACTACACTATGGCTCAAACATCATTTATCCTAGGCATACACATGCGCATGAACGAAAGCATAAAAATAAGAGAGAGTTCAGAGAGGAATACGATAAAGCATAAAATAAGATAAGCATTCTATTATTGATAATTTCCCCATCACACATAATGTAAAAATAAATAAATTCCAAGGTCGAAGCGGGCCAGTTCAAAAACAAAAGGTGGAAGCAGGAAAAGAACAGGTAAACCGAAACATAAAAAATGTAATGAAAATAATGGAGTGTGTTCTTCAGAAAAAAAATGATGACAAATACTGGCATAGAAATACCGTTTCTCTAGATTCCATAGCTCTGGAAAAGAATGGCGTACCTGTTTTAATGAAAGAAAGAAAAACAATCATCAAGATTGTGATATAAAATGAATAGAGAACATGCCAACAAGCATATGTCATAAGCCATTGAATTCGAAAAAGTAGTACACTATCATTAAATGTTGAAGTTCCTAAATGATGAAAAGCCAATTTCTGTATCAACTAGACTTCGCAGGACATATTTCACAAGCAGCATTTTACATATATACATTACTGCTGACTAAAATGGCCACATAAGAAAATCACAACTCTTACGAGTAGTCGAAATATGTAAGACATTACTCACAGAAAGAGATTCAGGATCTGCAGCATTCGTTCCCGCAACAAAAGGATCAATAAGATAATCAACAACCTTCAAAGAAGAATATAAAAAATACAATGGTTGATCAAGGGATCGAATATCTCCATTCCTTCTTATAACACAAACATTTTTACCTATGGTAAATGCAAATTTTAGTGATGTGACAAGCTGAGTTCATGCTCAAATCCAAACAAGAAAGTTACACATCATGGATTTGGTATTATATTGAAATGAATGCAATACCTCTTTACCGAAATGCCGCTGAAAAAATTCACCAACACTGCAAGTTTGCCAAAAGTAAGACTACCGAGAATTTCCATCGCATTTGAAGTTTAAAAGAGAACATAATTTTTTGAAAAAAAAAATGACTTTAAGTTCTTATACTGATTAACAACCTTTCCTCAGTATAAGCATCATGCACTTTTGAGAACTCTTGTTTCTTCCACAAAAATGGCTCCAAAATGATCTGAAACTGCAAGCACAAAAGTAGATCTACATGATAAGCATATGAAAAATATAAAATAGCACAAAAGATCATATGACTTCTTTATGCAAAGGACAAATTCATCAAATATGAATCAACCAGACTTGCATGCCTATGTCACCATATTTTGTTATGACAGATTATATATCCAAGTCATTGTTTATGTTCCACACTTTCATTCAAAGATAAAAAAATCTATTTCATGAAATGGAAGTTCTTTAAGCTTTCTATTTCATAAAATTTCTACTTCATTTGTTATAACTTCAAGGCTTCAACCAAGCATACAAGTTAACAGAAAACCTACAATTTTAAGGTCTATGTGCATGTCAACAAAATCGCAGTTCTAATAAAGCCTTTGTATTTCCAACCCCAATAATCACAAAAAAGTGTTACAACAAGAGCCTGCATGAGAATAAAAGAAATAGAGCATTTATGTTCCTAGCTTCAACATTCTCAGGGTCTTTAAAACTGTTAAGCAACAGTCACTCTATGTGCAAAGACCAAGTTAACAAATTTTACTGTTGATGAACCCAAAAGAATAATCTCTAAAGCCAAACCTTTGATTGTGCAGAAAGAAAGTTACTGGTGATCAGCGCAATGGGATTTGCGGGTATCTGACATGAAAAATTGAACATAGTTTATGCTAACAGTCAACACACATACTGCTGCATAATAAGAAACACAAATGCAGAACAATATCAACATATCTCAAAGAAAAAAAAACTCGGTCTCAAAACAAATATAAAACAAATGGACTTACTAATACTGGCTTCCCATTTCTTACAATATACCTTTTGTTCTGTGAAACTGGCTGCAACATTACAAAACATTCACTTGATTAAAATTGAAAAGAAAAATGCCCGAAATTTCTCAAGTTAAACTCTGAAGCAGAAGAATATGAACATTATAAAAAGCAACAAAACAAACTTTATTGCATAAAGCCGCGCACGTTCTAGCATCAACATATTATAAATTCAAGATAGCAAACAAAAGCCTTACAAATTGTTGTGTTTCTCGAATTCCGAGACTATCAATTAAATTTGTAACCTCCGGCTCACTCTCGGTCTACATAAAAACATAAGAAAAAAGGGCAACACAGTCAATTCCAAACTTCCTAATACATCAAGAACTAACCAGAAATTATAAACCATTTATACCATTGTATTTGCACCTTCATCCCAAATCAAACCATTATGGAAAACACTTCTCAGCTTCCCTCCAGCTCTCTCTTCAGCTTCAAATACTGTAACTTTCAAGCCATGTGATTTCAGTTTGTAAGCTGCAGCAAGTCCACTTTAATGCACACATAATCATGAATTAAACAATGTCAAAATCCATAAAATAGCCAAAAACTAGCAAATTAGTGAGTAATTAGAGAAGAGAAATAAAACATACCTAACACCAGCACCCACAACAGCCACTCTTTTACCATAAGCTGGACACAACCAAAATAAAAAAACAAAACCCTCCATCAAATGTCTGAATTGTGCTCTAATCATCTGCTCAGATAAAAAGAAAAACTGAACTGACCTGGGTTTTTATCTTCTCTTCTGACTGATGACATTTCAAAATTATCCAAATAGAAAAGGGAATTTAGTGTCAAGATGCAAGCTTTAGTTGAGACAATTGAGCATGAAGTAGTTATAAATTGGGAGAAATTAACAGTGTGACCGTTAAGTTTGGTTTTGTGGGCCTTCCCAGAATGGCCCAACTTAGGATGTAACCTAATTTAGTCCAAATGTTTGGAAGAAGCTTGTGTAAAGTTTGGAAAGAGATTTTGACAGAAAAAATAAGTTTTTTCTTTTCTTTTGAGAAATATCCAAAAATATGGATGCATGTTTTTTGTTTGGAAGATACGTGTTTAGTTAAAAAAAAAGGCCAAACTTATAAAAAAAAATCTTCCTAATTTTCAAAAAGTACAAGACAATATGTAGACATTTATTTTCCGGACAGATAAAAAATGATAAGATGTCTAATGATAATTTTCAGAGAAATTTGTACGAGTGACGAGCTATTGATTCAGTTGTTTGAATCCAAACAGACGTGATTAGTGCACAACTATGAACTTGAAGGGTTAAAGCATAATTAGCCGTAAATAGCCTATAAAAATCCAAAATAAATTGTAATATAAGTTTAGAAATTGAACTATTTACAATATTTTAGAAGTTTATAGGTCAATTTGTAAATTTGCAGACTAAAATTGACCATATCCACTCATAGGGTCCCAAAACCTTTTTTAATACTTTCGGCCATCAAAATAATCTTTTAGCACCATTTTAGTTAGGCACTAAAAACATCTACAATGAACTCTTTTTTAGTTTAAAACTTTTTATTATAAAAAATGTAAACGAAAAAAATTATTCCAATAGACTCTATTATTAAAAATGAAAATAGAGAGTCAATTTGACTCTCTATATCTAGAGAGTCAAACTAGTTCTGTATATATTAAAAATTACGTGTATATTTATTTATCAATTATCTTTTCACTACTCTTTTATTTAAAAAAAATCTCTCATATTTTTTTTTCTATCATCTTCTTCAGGCTATTAATAACCCATGTCCCCTGATCTTTAGGAGTACGTGCACAAAACCCCCTGAAGTTTAAAAACGGACATTAAACCTCTTGATTTTTGTGGCGGTACTCACAAAATCCCCTAAACCTAAATATAACCAACATACCCCTGGCGCCGTCTTTTCAGTCAGCTGTCAGTCTTTAAAAAAAAACTGACGGCGCCACATCAGCTGCCACGTCAGCAAAATACCATAAAAATTCAAAAACTCAAAATACCCATAATTTAATATAAAAAAGACAAAAAAAAAAACAAATCAACCCAATCTAATCTAAACCATTTGATTAAACACAACAATCAACCCAACCATCACCCCCACTCAACCACCCGCTGCCGGAAAATTTTCCAGTCATCTTTCGCTCAGAGAAGATGACCAGAAAATTTTCCGACGGTGGTGGGGTGGCGGCGACGGTTGGGTGGGGTGGTTTGGGTTTGAACAGGTGGTTGGATTTTGGGTTGAGTTTTTTGATTTAATCAGATATTATATTTAGGGGTGTTTTGGGTATTTTAATTTTTTTTGTCTTTTGATAACGTGTCAACTGACACATGGCGCTGCCAATTTTTTTTTTTTTTTTTGTTTTAAAAGATAGCCGCCAAACAAAAGACTGCACCAGGGGTATTTTCGTCCATAAGCGCCGTGGTGAGCGCCGCCATAAAAATCAGGGGGTTTAGTGCCCGTTTTTAAACTTCATAGGGTTTTGTGCACGTACCCTTAAAGGTCAGAGACCATGGGGTGATTAATAGCCTCTTCTTCAATACTCCCTCCGTCCCGTAAAAATAGAAAAAGTACCCATTTTACAAGAATTAAGAAAGTAGTTATTTATAGATAATTTGTGATAATTTGTCTACATTACTCTTTGTACTTTATTAGTTATGTACATTTCCCAAACTCACTCTACTAATTATAGCACTTACAACTCATTTGTTTATCTTTTCAAAATATGCATTTAATGTTTTATGATAAGCATGTAGGGGTATTTTGATAATTTTTGACTTAACTAACTCTACTTTTTCTATTTTTATGGAACAAAAAAGGTGTTAATTTTTCTATCTTTATGGGACGGAGGGAGTATAATTCTTTTAATTTTTTTTCTTATTTTCATTAATTGTCAAACTAATATGTTTCTATCTTTTCATCAAGAAAATACACAATATTTATCAACATAGCAAACAAAAGAAAATCCATATTTCAGCTTTCATGTTAGCTTATAGCATGTTTTACTGAATATTATTGAAAGTAAAATTAAAGTGGAAGGTATAAATTCATACTTCTTTATTCTTCCAAATCTTAATTGACTGAATCCATATTTTATTTGTCTTTTTACCTTTGCTCAACCTATTTCAAAGTCCAGAACTACCACTATCGACACACACTTAATTTCTAGGGATCAATTCGGTGCAATTTTAATTTTTTCATAACATTAAAGATCCAAAATTTTTTCCTTAAAAAAGGACCCAATTTTTTAAAAAAAATTTAGAGCTTAAAAATAGATATTTGAATATGAATGTCATGTGAAAACAAAAAAAAATATTGAAGGTGATGATCTTTGTGATTAGTGATTGATATTATAAGAGATTTTCAAAAGTGAGTTTGCGGTTTTAACGATGGCAAAATTAAGACAGAATTAAGTTGAAGAAGGTGAGGTTGGAAAATGTGATGGTATGACATAAAATTATCAAGAGAAAAAGTTATAGGGATGACAGAAAAATAAAAAATAATAAAAAGAGAAAAACAAATCTAATTTATCTAATAATCTACAGAGTCCATTAAGGAGAGACTAAATTTTTACTCTTTATTATTTAAAGATGCTCTTTATCTATTTAAAAATGCTCTTTAAAGTAGAGAGTGTTGTTGGAGATGCTCTAAGTTTAAATTCAAATTTAAATAAAATAATAGTAATTTTAACTAATACTAACACCTAAAAACCTATTACTTAACACTTTTTCACCATTCTTTTATATCTAAAACTCTAACTAACAGAATTCAAAATCAACTTAACCTCTAGGTAGATAGAATCCTAACCTAACCACTAGGCATCCTAGCTAAAGGTGACATCGGCCGGACTAGAAGCACAAAAATCAAACACATATACCCTAGAAACACTCTAGTTTTGGCCGAGCCCCATCACCATACACACACACGCACACAAACCAGTCCAGAAAATAAGCTAAGACGCTTCATATTCTCAAGAACGTATTGATGCATACAGATCCGAAGCTGGATTCTACATCCGAATCACCAGAAAACGAGCAAGGGACTTAGAATGATACTTCTAAGGACCGAATATTCAGTTCTTTATCACTCTTTTCATGTTTATTTTAGATCTCTTAGATCCCATAAATCTAGGATGCATGCTTAGATTTACTTTCAGTATAACTGCCATGAATTGCCATAAATTGCCATAATTGCTTTGTTTAGTATCCTTGCCATGCAAAATTGATTTAGAAGCATGTTTAGGGATATTTATACGTGTTGTTATAATCGCATGTTGATATTGTTTTATCCAAACACTTAGAATACATGTTTCTAGCATAGTTAGCCATGATTGGCATGTTTGTTGCGTTTCTCGCTGTTTTTCCATGATTTCCATGAAAGCAGTTTAGAAGCATGTATTTAGAGTGTTTAATTCGATTTTAGACAATGTGTTTCAATCCTTGTATCTTTTAGTACGTTTTCCCTTGCGTTTTGACTGTTCTTTTAGCATTTTTGCATGAAACCAATAAGCCAAACGACGAACTCCTTTGACCTATATAGAAGTGGTGCAACCGCCACTTTAAAGTGGGGCCATGGCGCCACTATGGCACCAATCCGTTGCCACGGCGCCACTGATTCTTCCTCCCAAATCTTTGTTACGTAGTTTGCGCACTATTTTTGTGTTCCGGGTTCGTTTGAACTCGGAATTGGGCCTGGTTTGTGGCCACGGTTTTGTAATTAGTTGTAGAATCTATTTATGTGCTGTAATGGATCAATCCAAATTAATTTCTCAGAAGCCTAAAATTGTAATTGTCGTGCCAGCCGAGCATTGAAGCCCAAGCCCGCTAGGGACAACAGCTTCCAGAAGCAATTCCAGGTTCGTTTGAACTTGGAATCGATCGGAGTTTAAACCATTAGATCTGTATCGATGATATAAAAAAGTTTCATGTTCTGCCCGAGTTCCGGTTCCGAACACACTAACAGTCAAATTGCATCGAGTGATAGGTACTCCGGTCAACGAGGTTAAAAAGTATTCTTAACCTTGCATGTTTACCACCTGCTTATTTATACGTTGAAATTGTTTAATCGATTTCCAAAAGCATGCCAAATATAAACATTAACAAGCTAAAGTATTAACCACATTAACTTAGCAATCAAATCAAACAAATTCAGCAAATCACTTAGACATCTTAGGACTGCCAAGGAAAATATAATTAGAGATTGTATAGGATTTCAAGATGACTTAAAAATACAGTTAATCTCACTTGGACATACAATTTTAGGATTATGCATGTAAATTGATCTAGACCAACTTATTTGATAGAAACCACCAAGTTTAGATGTATGCTTAGGAGTATTTCCTACGTGCCTCAAATGTCATAATCGAGTCATGTGCGCGTCTTATATGGGTCCATTTACTGCTTTCATATGTTTTTAATTTCTATCAAATTATACCGTGAACCGCATGAATGTTGAGATGAAATAATCAAATATGTCTAGTAAATAAACCAGTAACTGATAAGCCAAGCACACGAGTCTCGGGGAGGTCCACGAACTCGGTCTTTTGGTTTGGCATACGATAATCTTACTCATAAGCCAATAAGGTTATCCAGTCGATATACAAGGCATTTCCTAGTTGAACTAGGTGGCTACTCCATTATTCAAACCCTTCCAGATCCGAAGTCAACCATAAGCCGGGGCGAGCGGCCCTCGCATCCCGCTCCGCTCACAGTGGCGACTCCACTGGGGATGATAAAGTCAACTGTTTTTAAAACATAAATATAAAAACGTTTTCATAATTGTTTTCAAAAACGGTCTCCATGGACCTAAACCGCACGGCTTGCGCCTTATCAATCAATAATTTACTTACAAGACATATTCGCACCTTTTGCATTGCATTAGACAAATTTCTATTCTCACCTATTCTCTAAGAGACCCTACATCAGCCCCGATGCTCATAGCCGCTCTCACATCCCAGCGTTGTATTCCAACATCCAGAACGTCTTATGCAGAGCATTATCACTCACAGCCAGTAATTGGGTCGCTTGTACTCATGATTGAGGAGATCCATCAAAGGTATATATGTCCGTGGGAGCCTTAAACCGGTTACTACCAATACCCAACGACTTAGCCCTCATGCACTCAGCCTAGACAGTACCCTCTAGAAAAACACACAATATAATGTGTGTATTGCAAGCATAAATGTCAATGTAAGAATTCCAAATCCATTCTATAAAGATTACTATTTCAATCTCAGTCTTAGGTCTGGCCTAACATTTTCCAGTTTTCAAAACCAAATTTTAAAAAAACATCATGTTAGGCTAGACCTAAATACAAACTTCGATTAAGTAAAAATCCTTTACTTAGTTAACCCTCTAATATCTAGTCCATTCAAGTGTCTATCCATACACTTGCCTAGCCGCCAGACTAAATAATTTCCCAGATTTTAAACTGGATCGACATGTCCACTTTTTATGTTTGCACACCTTCAAAAAGGGACAAATAATTCTTACACTTATTACTGCCACTTGTCCGTTTAGAACTACTAAAGAGAGTTTGTAGGTATACGTCGACCTTTGTATTGCGATGCAAGGGTCCAGACCAAAAATTCTAGAAATGAGACCTCGCCCGGAATACGTGTGCGGGAGGAATAAAGTTGGACGGGACAATGTGTCTCCGTGATATCAACTATTTTATGTGTTAAGTGCTACGTGCTATGTGCTACGTGTTAACTAACCTTGCATATCATAAGCATGCATATCATGCATCCAGAATGTCATGCATCATGTACTAACCCTTTGTGGATACAACCATCCCATCAGTTGCTCTTACGGTTACACATCCAACATCCAAGATGTCAAGCATCGGTCAGTGTTTAGCTGGAGCCAAGACTTGAAAGCAACCAAAAGCAGAAATTGTGCACCAGATGAAACGAGAAATGAGGGATCTCCCCTACATTCTAGAGCCATCCAAGAAAAAGGGTAAAAGACAGAAGTGTAAAGAAGGGTTCTCAAATCCAACTAGAAGGGAGAATGATGAATATCAAGCAGTCTCAAAGACCAACGACAGATTCCAAATTAGGAAAGGCAATCACCGAAGTTTTTAGGAAGCTAGTGGAGGATGGTCATATAGAACCACTATCAACAGAGGAATTATGTGAGTATCATAAGAAGTTCCGCCACTCTACAGAGCAGTGGACAAACTTGAAGCATGCTAATCAAGATTTGATAGAGAGAGGAAGCTTCAAAGTCCTTACGGAAACCACCGGCAGAGACGTTACTATGAGGGAATAATTAACAGTTATCAAAGATGACATGATTGTTGAATTGAGGGCCGAGATGGAAGCCTTTAAGCGTTAAATGAAGAATGAAGTCATGGATATGTTTGGAACTATGAGCAAAGGACCCATTACACTGGAGCCTATCATCAATGCACAATATATAGTTCGAAAGAAAATCTAGAAAAGTTCGAGTGTACTGAAAGTTACTGGTAGGAAATTCTCTAAACTCAAAAAACTCCCATGTGTCATATTTAAAGAGTTAAAAGCTTTAGACTTAATGAGTCCAATAACAGTGAAGAGGGTTCCCGACCCAAGTCGTACGAGATTTGTCGCAAACGCATACTGCAACCTACATCAAATTGAAGGCCATCATACAGATCATTGCATCATTATCCAGCATAAGATTCGAAACCTAATCGACAATAGGATCATTTCAAAACCTTGACGTGATAAAAGTGGCGACCTCACCCATGTTTGGGGCATTCAGAGATCTGTTCTCTTGAACAATTTAACTTGTTTTCTAGTTTTATTCATTTTTCGCATTCGAACATTTGAGAACAGTTTATTTACATGATATGTTCAAGTCCCAAAGTCGACGATGAACTCCAAGTTTTCTCATTTATGTGATTTCTTGCCTGATGGGCATGTTATTTTCAATCACTTTTCATATGCTTGTGTGATAAAATAGAGCTATTTGGATAATCCATTCAATAATTAGTATAAGAAAGTGAACAAACTTCCAGAGATAATTCAATATCAATGGGTCCTACTCCTGACAAAATGTGAGCCAATCTAACTGTCTCAAAAAGGACAGTGGCCTGCTCTTGGGTTTTGGCCTACTAGCCAAAACGATTTGGCCATAAAAAGTTTTACGAAGGGGAGGCACACGTTAAAACGGACTGTCTAGCCCGGATAAGACACCATCAACGAAGTCCACCGTTAGCAGCTGCCCAATAACCTATCTTGGAGCGGGATGGTCTAAGTAGTGAGAGACGAAGTTCACTAGAATTCCTCCTTTGGATTATTTATAGGAGTAGAAATACTTCTATATTTGGGTATGTTTTTGATATGGTGATTGTATGTTTATATTGTTTTTAGGCTTATTTAGACAGTTATCATTACTATGAGCGGTTTAGGGAGAATGTGAAATTATGGCGTATATTGGAGCATTTTGGATGTATATCAAAGGTTTTCAAACATTGGAGCAAATAAGAGCGGAGTCGGGAAGCAAAAAGCGTGAATTTAGGATATCTACAAAGGTGAACGAACGTGCATCCCCTTGAGCAACAATGTTAACGAACGTGCAAAATTCCGAAGTGAATTAAAGTTTTGAGGTTGAAAAAAGCAAGATTTGGATAAGTTAAGGGGTGCACAAACGTGCACTTCCAAGATTATCAAGTGCACGGTCGTGCAAAAACGCCGAAGAGAAATTCAGTTTTTAGCATCGAAAGGAAGAAATTTTTGACCAAGTACTAGGGTGCACGAACGTGCACCCACACGGCATAAGATGGTGCACGAATGTGCACCACATCAAAAATAGAAGTGCACGATCGTTCAAGGCATTGCATGGTTGTGCAACTTGCTGGAAACTGTAATTTAAAAAGACAAAAATGTTCGTATTCAACGTCGGACTCCACGAAACTCAAGGGCACTTCTGGGTTGTCATCTTAACTCGACCTAATATCATGATGGGAGCCAGGAGCCGTATAAATACTCAGTTTAGACATCAAACAAAGGCCTGCGTAGTTTTGTTTTCGGCAAAAATCCTAGTTTTAGCGTAACATTCATTAGTATTGTTCTTCGATTATTATTTGTTGGATTTTTTTATGTTAGATTGTATTCGAATAAGGTACTATTGATTTTAATTTCATCTTTAGTTTTTTATTTCAATTTTGATATGAATTCCTTATACTTTCTCTTGGTTTTATCTATGATTAGACATAGCTAAACTCATCGTGGAAATTATTAATTAGATTTATGTCTGTTTAGTTTAATTGGATTTGTGGATCGTTGTTGTTTCTACATTTTAATTATTGTTCTTAATGCTTGAATTTATTTGGCCAGTTAATTCATTGCCCTATGTTTTTGTTTTACCTTGAGAGAGTGAAATTGCAATAGATCAATATAATTAAAAAAAGTAGGAGTTAATTGCACGAGAGTGACTTAGCGAGTACGTGTTCTTAGGGTTCACTTAATTAAGGTCAATTGATTAGTATTTTAGATTAATTATTGTGCGAGAGTGAGTAATTTTCCTGCTTATTAATTTGTTGCCTGTTTTTGCTTGCAATTGCTCGAGAGAGAGAATCTTAGATGCTTTATATTAGTCTGAACCATAGTAGAACAACCAATCTAATTTGATTGAACATCATATTGAGAGTTAATAATTTCTGCTTTTTCCATTATTGTTTAATCCATTTTAATTCAGCTTTGGTTTATTTTAATTATAATCATTTAATTCTGTCTTTTAAATTAATTGTTTCAATCAAAATTATCTTCTTGACTATTCAAATGTCAAACTGAGTATTGTGACTGGGTGTATTTAGTAGCTTTCTCTATGAGTACAATTTTGAATTCATAGTCTATATTACAAGTTGGCGTACGTTCACTTGCGTATTTTTACCAACAATTATCAGTGAATGATTGTCACGACCCAAAATCACATATCGTGAACAGTGCTAGGGTATGGGAGTGGTATCTCCGAAACCAGTAGCTAGCCTCGCGGATAACATATACAAACATATAAAACCTGCAAAGAAACCAATGCTCGGGGGCAACCGAGACTCCAATCTAAGTCTAGCAGTTCATATAAACAATTTATATAACCAAAATGCTCGTCACAAACCCGAGACTCCAACAGCACGCCAATAATATAGATAATCGAAATTTAAAGTATAACATGCCAACATCAAAATAAAACAGTCGGACCAATCCGACAAACCAAAGTATAGATAAACTATATGATAAACTACTTATACTGCGGTCTAAGAGTTAAAATAGTTTGACTAGTTTTATTGAAATCAAAGAAACCTCTGAAGAATGAAAAAAGCCAGAGATCAACCTAAAGTTCATCAAAATCATAAACCTGGAAATGGAGAAAACAACGGGGTCAGATATACTGAGATGAGTTCATATACTATTTTATATTTATTAAGTGAAACTCTTTAAAATCATAAAACTCATTCATACTAATATATATAGCACTATGGAAATGGTATTGAAATGAAACCCAAAGTAGGTGTGACGAATCATAACCAAATCCCTAAGTAGACGGGAATAAATTCTCGCCAATCCCAAAGTAAGCTAGACATTTGTCAGCCGAATTTATAGAACTTATCAGTGCACACAGTCTCGATAATGCCTATCGAGTAGCTCGTTCCAACCCAGTTCCATAATCATTCGAATCTATATACTAAAATACATAACGCGGTAAATAGCACTACGAACTCACTGTTTGCGAAACCACGTAAATATTCTGGCTAGCAAATTAACCTTGCGCTGACTCCGAAGCACGAGCAGATGACGGGTCTAAAAACAAGGCACAAGTTAAAATCAATTCAACCCATAACTCTAAGAATACTAGATACCACATAGGACTAGTATCTCAAACCACAAGTCAAAGTATAATATACATACATACCAAAATCAAATAAAAAGTTAAGCTCAGTTGAGTTCTCGCTTTAAAACAATATCTGAAATACTCACCTAACTTAGTTAAAATAATTAAGTGGGTTTGCCGAGTTACCACAAATACGAGCTTAACCTTACATGCCGGGCGATCCAAGTTTAATCCGACCCAAACATATACCAAAGTTTAAAAGTCCGGAAAGCCTTTAACGTAAAACTTAAATCATTTAGAACAATAGAACTCAATATAGCTTAGCAAAACAACAATCTATTTAACAACAATGCTAATACTTAGCCACGATTTGGCAAAACCACCCAGTAGACACAAGTGTGCCAACACTCATTAATTTATTAAGATAAGCTATATATCATACATGAATCCAAAATATCAATCCAACTCAAATTTAAGGTCATGCCACAAGACTTAAACAATTCAACTCGCAGTTTAGCCAAAAAAATTGCCTAAACGCGCCAAGACATGCATCCATTGATCCAAAACACGTGACCTCTGATTATAAACCATATAAACATCATCTAAATAATCTTAGGACAGTAGGTATGTCATTTTAAAACATTTAATTTTATACAACACTTGAAATCCATAAAATCAACATTTGCCGCAATTTCAACTAAAAACCATCGAGAGCATGCCAAAGGAATGATACAAACATTTAGATCATATTATAAACACCAAAATCATCCAACTTATCATACATATCAATAACTTAAACATGGAATCTCAATTCCATAGGTCTAATACACCAATTCCATTAAAATCGCACATAAGCCATCAAAACTCTAACTTTAAAGAATCATGTCAAACGATTATCAAAACACTTCACATTAGATTACATATGGCAAAACAAAAAAATTAAACATTTAAGATCAGTAGCATAAGCATGGCATATCAATCATATCGATTCCAATCACAAAAACCTTAAAACATGCAATTTCTAGGCAAACTGATGAACAACGAATCAACATGGCATAAGGGTTAGTAAAACATACCTAGAGATGATGTACAATAAGATAATAATAGTATTAAACAATAAGCCATTGGATCCTGGACTTTTGCTTGTAGAAACTCTCTTCACTTCTAAGCAAGCTTCTTAATTGAGAAACCATAGCTCTTTCTTCCTCTAACAGAGAGCTATTGAGGGGATCCCGCTGAATGTCTTTCTGCAGCTTCTCTAAGTGCTCTCTATGAGTTATAACCCTTTGAGAGATACCAGTGTAGCACTTTTTATTCAGCTTAATGAACCTTTGCTTGATAGTATTTAACTTCTTGATACTTTTGAACATGGTATAACCTTGGTAGCTCTTACTCCACTCTTCTTCTATAATCCTGTTATGCTCAGGATTTTGAGCCCACAAGTTTAGGTATCTGAAGTTACTTCTTCTGTTATTTTTAGCTTTATCCATAACCACATAGATAGGGCTATGGTCAGATAGCCCATTGGGTAAAGCTCCATAATAAGAATTTTGATAGTGATCTTGCCACTCAACATTGGTAAGAGCTCTATCAATTCTCCTCCAAATCCTGTTGTTATCTACTTGATTATTACTCCAAGTATAATAACTCCATATACTCCTCATTTCTTTAAGCCCAATACTTGCCATGCAGTCAGCCATTTCATTCAAGTGATGCAGGTTCAAACTATTCCCCCCGCATCTGTCTTTTTCACTCATAACCGCATTAAAATCTCCCTGAATAATCCAAGGGCCATCTATCCTTGAAATAGAAATAAGATTCTGCCAAAGCTTTTTCCTCTTATTAATGTCATTTGCACCATAAATGGCAGTCCAGTAAAACTCTTCCTCCCCAACATCAATCTTACAATGGATAATCTTATCAGACTTAAAAATCAGATCAACTTTAACTTTATTCCTATAAACCACCCAGATTTTCCATATCTCAGAGTGCTCATAATTATTGATAATACTCCAATCTTGTAAATTCATCTTTTTCCAAACTTTGTCAAAGTTAGGGACTCTCATCCTAGTCTCTAACAAACCAGCAATCATCACCTTCTTATTAACAAGCAGCTTATGCACGTTTGCCTGCTTCAGAGGGTCATTAAGCCCTCTGATATTCCAACTAATTGAATTCATCTTCCTCTATCCTGAGGCTTAATAAGCCTCTTGGATGGACCTTTTTCTATAGGTTCTTTAAAAATCACAGGAGTCTTAGTGCTCATACCTGAAACTTTTCCTTCTGTTCTTTGTACTTCCATGTTTTTTGTAACCCCCATTTTGTTCTTCTATTTTCTGTTAGTGACTAGCTGAAAACCATCCTCACTAATCCCTTTTGGAGGGGTAGCATTCTGAGCTTGAGTGATCTCCTTTGGCTTTATCTCCTCCTGAATTTGAGTGTTCTCCTTAGGCTTTATCTCCTCCTGAACAACACTCATAACCTCCAGCTCTACCTTAGTATTACTGTTTCCTTCACTAATGGTCACTACTTCCCCCGTAATTTTAGCAATTCAAATTTCCTTCTGCTCACAATTTCTATGACCCAATTTCTTACAAACAGAGCATAGAACTAGTTTCCATTCATAATCCACAGCTTGATTCAGGATCTCCCCATCTGTATCTTTGATAATAATTATATCTGGAAAAATTTCATTCAACCTCATTTCAATTAGGACTCTAGCATAAGTGAGTTTTGATCTATCCCTTGTGCATCTATCTGCAAATAAAGGTTTTCCTAAGGTACTAGCTATAGTAATCAAGGATTCATCACTCCAAAATTCCCAAGGGAGCAAAGGAAACTTGACCCAAACCGAAACTAAAGCCCCTTTCTCAATTTCAAAAGTCATCTTCCTCTTCCACTCTTGAAGCAATAGAGGATGGCTATCGAAGGTAATTGGCCCATCAGCCATAGCCTGGATCTTCCCCTCTTCTGACTCAAAAACAAACGCAAAAAGATTTGATTTAATCTGATGAAAATTGATTAGCCCTAATTTCCCCCATCGATTTTTTATGAAGCTCTGCAACTTGTAGAATCTGGGATTTAAACCATACACACACCCTAAAACAACATACTTCCATCTATCCACTTCATTAAGAATATCATCTTCCTGAATTTTTGCCACTCTCACTCCGTTATTTATCACCGGAGGAATATATTTCAGACCACAATCTGGGTTTTTCTGTCGATTTGTTTTCACAAGATCGACCCATTTCCTCACTTCTTTAGTACTCGATTTTTCTTCACTGTTATCTTCATCTGCATCTTCTTTAGCATCACTAGCCTTAGCTTCTGCAATTTCATTTTCTATAACCCTAGGAGCTGTATTAGGTTCTATTTCTGCTTTATCTACCTTCTGTACTTCTTCGTTAACCTTTGGACTTTCATTCCCTTTAACAATCTTGAGAGTTTGGATGTTGGCTCTCTTCCCTTGCTTCTTCGCCATGGAGACGGCGTAGGATAGCAAAAATGCTTATAATGCGCTGAGAAAGTTTAGGAGAGAGAAAACCATGGAATTGTTTACTATATCATTTTTTAATATATAAAATTATTTTAATTATTTTAAAATACTCTAATCGTTTATAAATTATGTAAAATTATTTTATTAATATTAAAAAAAACTATAATTTAATAATTGTTTAGAATAAATCATAAATTTATCAAACAAAATATAAATAAGTTTAAATTAAATATTTGTTCTTATAAAAATAATTATTACTATTTTTATCAAATATTATATAATATAATATATTTTTAATTTAATAGATACAAATAAAAATTATACCATTACGGTCATTTTATATATAAACAAAAATAGCTTATCAAATTTCACCAAACTCGTATGTTCTATCAGCTATCATCAGAAACAGCTAACAGCTACTAGTTATAAGAAACAACTAAACCAAAAATAACAATTCTAAGACCATCTCCAACCCATACCTATTTTTGGGTTTGGGTCATGATTTTCAACTCCAACCCATACCTACTTCCCACCCCATTTCTTTGTTTGTGAATAGTAGCAACCCACTTCTTGGTATGCACTATTCACACAAACCCATTTTTTGATTAATTGGATATTTACTTTTTAATTACAATTTATATAGCTAACTTTGCAAATGTTCATTTTGGTCCAACTTTTCATTAAATACCAATTAAATTTTTATTAATGTAATCCAAATTATTTTTATAGGTAAAAATAAAATAAATAAAATAAATTCTTTAAATTAAATACATAAAATTTAAACAACATATTTTTTATTTAAACATAAAAATTACGTTACATTAAACATAAACATTACATTATATTAAACATTAAAGCGGGTAGATAAATATTATAATTAAACTAATCCTAGAACGGAAATTAACATAATAGTTAATAAACAACATTAAACATTAAAATTAAAATTATTTAATTAATAATCTGGTAAATTGCCCCTCGATCCACCAATATCATGAAAATATTGGCTAAAATTATCTTGTTGCGGTGACATTTGTTGCTGCTCTCTTTTTTGAATTATTTTCTCTTGCTCAGCTTGAGTAATGGCCCGAATTCTCGGATTAGAAATAGTATTCAAGTCTATGAATAATATTTTGTTTTCTTCTTTCTCTTTTCGAAAGAGAAATTGCTCGTTTTGCATTTTCATTTGTTCTTGCCTATCCGAACCGGACTTTTCAAGCAACTCTATAACCTTATCATTTTGTTCTTTAATGCTAACAATAGTAGAAAATTGCTCGGCCATTTTTCTCTTCAATTTAGCTTTTTTGACTCCAATGGGCCGTGAAGAACCACCAATATTATGATCTTCTAAATTATCAGAAAATGGTGACTACTCGGGAGATTTCGGTATTTGAGATTCAGAAGGAGAATATTCGGACTCGGATAAAATATTGTTGAAACGTGGTAATCGATGAACTTGTCTTGTACTATTGTTGTTATCCTTAAATTTTTCAAAATCTTTTATAGTATGCCACACATGATCAAATTTGAAACCTTTTATAAATAGCGGAGGCATGAAGAAGATTATTTCAATTGTAGTTTTATTATTAATATTTGAATGTAATGTGTTATTTTATTATTAATTTTTAATATAACGTGTTATTATAATTATAATTTTATTGTTTCAATTTTAATTATTATTTATTTTATTTTTTATAATTGGACATTAAATAATATTAAAAAAATTAATATTTAATTTAATATTATTTAAGCATTATTAAATAAATGAATAGATGAGGATGTATGTGTTTAAAATATAAATATAGATGTGAAATGGTAAATGGTTAAATGTAGTAGTATTAAATATAAAAGAGAATATTCTTTTGGTGTGAAAAATGGGGTAATGGGTTGGAGTAAAAACACTGTAGCAAACCTAAAAGTGGGTAAATTGAAACTTAAAAATAGGTTTTGGGTTGGAGATGCCCTAAAGTGTTGCTTCCAATTGATGTCATTTGTTGGATATGAAATAAGTATTTATCAATGGATTGGCCGGTGAAGGATAAGCAAACGTTCTGTTTAGTATAGAAGCAATTGATTTACCAAAACTAATTATTATATTTCTTTTAGTTGAATAGATCGAATTATTAATTTTAATTGAAATTGAATAAACAAAATTTTTAGGAATATAAACATGTAGAACTAGTAAATTAATTCGATAGAAATACGAAATATAATATTAATTCGGTTAAGTAAATTTTTAAAACTTTTTCCCATAATCAAATTAAAAATTTAACGTTCTTAACTATGGATCGGAGCCCGTCTTTTCATTTCGTACTCAAATGCAAATTCTCTTGTGCTGGTTTTTTGACAGTTATAAACAAAGAGGAAATTGCCATTGCCAATGCACTATGATCAGCGTAAATGTATTACTAAGTGTATTAATCTAGTGGTAAAAATATTTCCAAATTTCCTATCAACTCGGAACCGTCTCTCCCATCACGGCCGCTCACACCAACCGCCCCTTCACTGCTGCCACTCTTCGCTGCCGCTTCCCTGTTTGTGTCGCCTTCTCGTTTCTACCGCTAACCACCGTTTCCTTCTCCTCACTTACTCCAGTTGGTGCCATCGCTGCCGATTTCTGTGCAAGAGTAAATTTTTGATGTTTGTGTGAAAGGAAGTAAAGATCGTATTTGAAGGCTTGACAATGCGGAAGGGTCAAGACAGGAAAAGGAATCACACGTCTTCCTTATAATTTTTTGTTGATCTATTTATATTATTAATCTATTTGTGCATGTGTCTTATATTACAAACAAAATTCGTACATCAGAGAGGAAGTTCAATTTCAGTCGAAGGGTAGGTTTTTTTCATCCTCTGCAAACCAGGAAAATTAATCAAATCGATTGTTTCCTTTGGCTTTCTTATTTACCGCCTCCTCCGCGGTGGCTACTCCGTCGGAATCATTGTTCATACTAAGAACTCCAACTTTACTGGTTGCATAAATGTCCATTCTCAAATATACTCCCTCTGTGATCCAAGCAGTAAGGTAATTTTTTCTATTTTTTATTATTTATGTGTGTGCGTTTTTTGTGGGTAATAACTTATATTGAAAGAAGAAATTTTAAGAATATATCATTTTTTTCTCTATAATTTTAATCTATGACCAACTCAGTACCATTCTTCACTGATCCCTTTAGAATTTGAATAACAATCGACATCTTTGTCTTTTTACAGCATTCATCTACTATATTTCCAATTCCATGGATATAAACATCTTTTTGCAATTATTTGGATATTGTACTTTTTTGAATTGATTATTTTCTATAAAATCTAGTGTGTTGGTAAATTATTTTGATCCCAACTCTGTTTATATAACGATCATTCACGAAAACTGAATCTTTCTCTAAAAAAATCTGAATCTTATACTTCATTCAAGAAGAGGAAAAAGTAATATTCATACATTAATTACTGAAAATGAAAATTTTGATTTTAAGAAACAAATGAAGGCCTCCAAATTTGGTTTTTTCTATGAATACAAATATACAATGGTGTTGTGAGTTCTTAGGTTTGTTGTGGTTTAATTAGCTTCGTAAATGTTCTTATATATTCTTTTAATTATAATTTGTTTACTAATTATAATTAAAAATATTTATTTATACTCTCAATTACTTAATTACCGTTGTTGCTTCAAAACTAAAATATGTTCAATTTTTTTTTTTTTCAAATTTCAAACTTTCTTTTAAATAAGTGAATTGCTATAAAAAAAAAATTGATTACATTTTTATTTGGGTTTGTGAGTTTCTCATCATATGTTTTATTATTTATTTTTTCCATTAATTTTTGTAACTTTCAAATCATTAAAAATATCAAAGTGTTTTTTATCACGTTTACTTATGCAAGAGGGGCTTCTCAAATGGCCCCTCTAGCTCACATCCTTCCTCGGCTACCTCATTGGACACCGCTACTGTCAGGTAAGATCGAATTAATTTTATTATTGTTCGTAATTTAAATAATCAGGTATTCTATTATGGTGATTGTTGCTCTGGATGATCTCGACATTTCAATTTTTGCTTTCCTACAAAATCAAGGTAATATTTATAGCACATTAGCCGCTATTAACTGTAAGTAAT
Source organism: Mercurialis annua (assembly GCF_937616625.2). Lineage (NCBI taxonomy): Eukaryota > Viridiplantae > Streptophyta > Magnoliopsida > Malpighiales > Euphorbiaceae > Mercurialis > Mercurialis annua. Next base: position 45,751,921 of record NC_065574.1, on the reverse strand, counting down.
TTTTTCATTTTTTATTTTATGTTTATTATTCATAATTGCTACCGTTCGTTTAACAAATTATCCATATAATGGTATTTAATTTGTTAAATGAATGTGTAATTGGATGGCTCAAATAGTAGCCGCGAAGTCCACTTTTAGTTCTTTTATTTTAAGAGAGTTTCATCATCTTCATGAGATGACCTTTCTTATTATATATTTATATTGTTATCTTTGGCAAAAAAAAAAAAAAAAATTTGTAAAGTTAAAGTACTCCTTGTGAGGTTAAAGTACTCCTTGTGAGGTTAAAGTACTCCTTGTGAGATTTCATACTCCTTGTGAGGATATTGTACTCCTTGTGAGGTTAAAGTACGTCGATAAAGGCCTTCACCATCTGCAATGGTTAAGATAAGTTCTGATTCTGCAATAATATAATAACAGTCGTCGGTATGTTTTGTATGAAAATTTTGAGTTTTATCACTTATTGTAGTTCTCATTGTTTTTCAGGGATTATATCACCCGAAGTTGCAAAGACTCTGGAATAAGTCGAGAAAGATATTTCATCAATAATAGAAGTCATAATTTTATACCGTTCGCTTACTTTGCACATGTTAAGCGAATGTGTACTTGGATGGCCCATGAAGTGGCTAATAAGTCCTTAAAGCCTCCTTTTTAGGAGTTATTATTGTAATCTCTGTTATCTAGTTCTTTCAAACATTATGTACTTCTATTTACCGAAATTAATACAATTGCTATTTTGCCAAAAAAAAAATTAAAAATTTTATTATCAAATAGAATTAACCAAATTAAGTAAATTTAATCAAAAAACCATTTTAATCTACTGAATGGAAGTATGAAAATTGAATTTGAATCTAAATGTGCACTAAGTGCTGCAACAATTTATTGAAATAATCTAAAGATATGAAAGTTTTGGTGTGGGACTGGAATCAGCATTACGGATATGCATGCAGGCTTTTGTAGAAACCCTAAGTACAGAAAACAGTTGTGTTCTTTCACTGCATCCCTACTGGTGTCCCAATCATGTTAAACTAAAGAATATTTTATTTATTTAATTCCAAATCCTCTGAAATTGACGGAATAATCTGAGACAAGTGCTTTGTGGGTGGGCCAAAGAGATGGGAAAACAAATTAATTATGGATATATAAACTAAAGCAACCGGTTTATGCAGGGTTTTTTTTATTATTGAAGAAAAAGATTTGGAACTTTTGTAGAAAAAATATTAAACCCTCGACCTTGATAAATTCTTTTTTTTTTTGACGAGAACTCACTCTATTGAACCGAAATTTAATATTATTGTCAAATTTCGGGATGTGGACCGTCGTAAGCCCACATACTTGATAAATCTGTGCTATAATGGTCAGTAACCCAACCTCAACCACTCCATATTAAGAAAGAGCATAGCCGGAGTTTGAATTCACGACCTTTGGCGTCCAGATGACTGAGACTTAAATCACTAGACCAAACTCGTGCGGGCTACCTTAACAAAATAATGATATTATTAAAATTGTCTTTTTATTTTATATCATTATCCATTATTTGGTATGTACTTTTTTTTTATTACTTTCTTTGATTAGTAATGTAATCTTTTCTTTTAACGCAAAGTAAATTGTGCACAAATTTGCACTGCAATCGAAATTAATACTACATCCGTCTCGTATATAAAAAATTTGATACAAATTTTCTTAATAGAACTTATTTTTTAGAACAACAATTAATTTTAAAAAATATAAAAAGACGATAAAAATTAATTATAAATTCTTTTCTTTAATGGTTAGATTAAAAATAGATAATAAATTTAAAGATCAAAATGAACAGAAAAGACAAATAAATGTTGTATGGAGGTGAAAGGTTGACACGATTAAATTGATTGGAAGAAAATTGAACAGAGTTACAGCAAAATTATCGAATTGAGATAGATTTATAAAATTTAGGTCGACAAAATTTAACTTTTTAACAATTAAACCTATAATAAACATAATTTATATTCTCTTTTTCTTAAAGATAAAAAAGTTAAAAAATATATATTATTTACAAATTATAATTATAGCCTGTCTTTCAAATATAGTCTTCATTTTCTAAGTGCAGTCTTCATTCTTCAAGTATAGCTATTTTTAGGGTAATTGATTATGACAATCTCTAAACTTTTCTGTTTTTTCATTTCAGTTATTAATTTTTTTTTTTCGATCATTGAATTTTCATTTTCGTTTTAGTATTTCAGGCCAAAAATGCTTATGTGGCAGCCAGAAATTAACATATGACAACCGAATTTTACTAGTTTTACTTTAAAAACTTATCACATATATATAATTGGCTAATCCCCTGAAAAACCCCCCATCTTTCAACCCCCCTTCATTTGCACCCTCACCTTTCAAAATCTCCAATTTTACCCAAATTTCCACCTTTCATTTTCAATTGTACCCTAAAAATATTAAATTAGTTCTTTTTCACTATAAAAAAGTTCAAATCGATAATTTATATTTTAATTCATATTCTAAATAGTTCTCAATGTTTAAATTTCAACAATAAAACCATATTTCTTAAAATTTTAAAAGTTAATTTTTTTTATATAAAATATGAATCAATTAAAAATATCATTAAATATAGTTTTGTTATTGAAATTTAAACATTAAGAACTATTTAGAACATGAATTAAAATATAAAGTATCGATTTCAACTTTTTTTTAGTGACAAAAGCCCAATTTAATATTTATAGGGTGCAATTGAAAATGAAAGGTGATAATTTGGGTAAAATTGGAGATTTTAAAAGGTGAGGGTGCAAACGAAGGGGGGTTAAAAGGTGGGGGATTTTTCAGGGGTTAAGCCTATATAATTTCACTTTATAAATGAATTTTTACAGTAAATTATGCATATATGGCAAGTTTTCAGATAAAAAAACGGCTGCCACCTAAATATTTTTTACTGAAAATACCAAAATAAAAAAAAAATTGAAAGTTTGTTCTAAAAAGAATAGTTTAATGACTGAAATAAAAAAACTCAAAAGTTTAATGATCTTCATAATCAATTACCCCTATTTTTATCTATAAATAATTCCTTTAAATTTTAAGCTTGCGCATACTAAATTTTGAATAGATCTTGCACTTTAATTCTGACTGTTGTTGATAGTATTGAGTAGTGATAATAAAGGTTTATTTTGCCTCGTGAATTTCACACAAAAATCAACTAATGAAAATTTACAATTTAAAGGAAAAAAAAACACTATGATTTAATATTTTTATTTATTTTATTCCTTTACATGTTGGAACTAATGTGTCAAAAAATTATTGGACAATTTAAAATTGAAAGGGTAAAACGAGTTAAAATATCAAATTCAAAATAATTTTTTTTCAAAAACAGAATCCATTGATGATGATTAACATATAAGATTATAAAAGTCATATTACAAGAATTAAAAATATGATCTTTCAAATTTAAAAATAAATACTAAAAAAATAAAAAGATATAAAAAAATAACTAAAAGAAGAAAAATCAAGAACATTAATCTCTTTAAAAAGGTGATATCTTGACTCTCAACGATAAATAAAGTTTCGTTGGTGCGAGAATCTTGACTTACTACCATTCAATTTTGCTGACGATCTGCTTGATCCGTTGAATCTTAATATTTCTGATCATCTTCAATGAACTTCAGAAGCAATCGGTAATAACACATCAAAGAAAAAATTGAATCTTCAAAAATTTGAATATGAATTCTGAAGAAACACTAAAATTGTTTGAATAATTCAGAAAATCAACTTGTACAAAGATTTATTCAAACACAAGATAAAACTACATTCCGAAGAGATTGTATAATAAAACAAATTTAGAAATAAAATTTAATTTGGGCGGAGAGAAGATGATTTTTTTTTATCTAAATCAGAAATCACCCTCACCTACCCTCGAAAGAAAAAAAAAAGAGAAACTTATTAGAGAAAATGGGGTAATTGATCTTGACCATCACTGGACTTTCGAGTTTTTTCATTTCGGTCACTGAACTATTTTTTGTTTTTTTTAATCATTGAATTTTTATTTTTATTTTCGTTTTGGTATTTTCTAGCCAAAAATGCTTCAGTGGCAGCCGAAATTTTTTTTTTATCTGAAAACTTGTCATATATGCATAATTTGACTTAAATACTCATTTTAAAAGCGAAATTATGCATGTGTGATAAATTTTCAAAATAAAACTAGCAAGATTCGGTTGTCACGTGTCAATTTCCGGCTGTCACCTAAGCATTTTTGGCCTGAAATGCCAAAATAAAAAAAGAATGAAAGTTCAATGATCAAAAGGAAAAAGAATAGTTCGATGACTGAAATGAAAAAATTTAAAAGTTCAGTGATCTTTAAAATGAGAAAATGAGGAGCAAAAGTTCGGAGAGACTCAAAATCATATTACTGAATTCAAAGTCGTTTACTTTAAATTTTATTGAAAGTAGAAATAAAAAATTTACAATTAAAATATATAAAGTACATTACTACAAAGTAAGAGCCTTATTTCTTTTACTAATTTTTATCATTACGTCTGACTTGTTATTGGTCCCATGAATGAATCTTTGAATCAAGTTTGCTTTCTTCATTTGACTAATTGTATTGGGCAATAACTATAATAGGGCTAATTATAAAATAAATTATAAATTTTATAATTACAACATAAATTATATGGAGGGAATTTTATATGTTACATTATTTTTTATTTTATTCTATCTTTACATTATTTTTTATCCTTATTTTTCTAACTTTTTTTCACAATTTTTTTTTTATTTCATAAATATATTTTTTCACTTTTTACTAATTTATTCTTTTTTCTGGTATTTTTTCTTTTTTTATCATATTTTTTTACTGTAATTATGGTGTATTATATTGTATCTATTGTGTTTTTAGTATAATTATGATATTTTTATAGTGTAACGATAGTGTATATATAATGTAGCGATGATATTTTGTAGTGTTTTTATGGTGTGTATCATAGAAATACTGCAAATACATCATAAACACTGCAAAATGCACCATAGATATACTAAAAAAACGGCAGAAATACACCAAAAACCCATAGATACACCGAAAAACATCAAAAATACATCAACGTAAATATATTATAAAAACACTCTAATACACCATAAATCAATTCATTTTTACAAAATCAGTAGTATCAAAATAAAAGTACAAATTTATGAAGCAAAAGATGAAATAATTATATAAATAATAGAAGAATTTTATAAACATAAAAATAATAGATATATAACAATCTCTTTACAAAACGACGTCGAGAAATCCATTGGAAAAAACGCAGCGACGGAAAAATCATTGAAAAGTGATAATGAAAAATCAACTGAAAAGTGCGACGGTGAAAAAAATATGACGGAAAATTCACCGGAAGATGTGCGACGATTAGATGGAAGAAAGCGGCGATTAAAAAAGAAGACAAGAAAAAAAAAATTGACAGGGAGAAAAGTGAAGAGAAAGTGAGAAATTTAATATGAAGAGAGAAATAGAGAGAAAAAGATAATTTATGCTAGAAGAGAGAAAAAGTGTGGTGGTTATGAAAATCAAATGACGTAAAATGAGATAAAACTTTAATATATAGAAGAGTATTTTTGATATTATATTTTAAATAAATATAGAGAGGGAAATTATGTAAAGATGGGTCAAAAGGCTGTAAATATATTAAAAGATAAGATATTTTAAAAATAATAAATTTTATATTCTTATAAGTTATACACTAAATATCAATTTTTTATAACTTGAAATGTTAAATAATACTTTAATAATGAATGTTAACGTAAATGCTGAAAATTTGCATATTTTAGTCTTTGAGTCGACCTTTTTACTGAAAAAGTACACGGTATTTAATATTGTAAATAAATTTTAATTTATTTTTAAACTATTAAAACTTAAAATTTATATTGTAATTAAAATATATATATATATATATATTATTTAGTTTACATTGGTGATTTAACTCTTTGTATATAATATCCATAAAATGTACCTATAATTTGCTGCAATTTGAACTAAGATATTAAAATTTGAGAGATTTAGGAATTTACGTAAAATAACAAAATAATAGAATTTTATACCTCAACATGGAAAAGTCAACACAAATACATCAGAGTTTTAACTGTTTTTGAATTTTACTCCCCGTGTACTAAATATTTGTCATTATACTCTATATGCAATTTTCTCTTTCACACTCTCTTTCTCTCTCTGCGCGTCAGCCTTTACACATGCAAGCCATAGTTCTTTTATTCTTTTTAATTACCAATTTTTTACTCATCTTTGTATTACTTACCTGTTGGTGTTTTTTTTTCTTTTTAAATTACTTGTTGACATTTTTTTTTTATTCAATTTTTTCATTTCTTTATTTTCTTTTATTTTTTAAATTAATTATAAATATTTTTTTAATTATCTGATGTCTTTTTTCCTTTATCTCTTTAACTTTTCAAAATAATATAATCATAATATTTTCACAACATTAATATAGTTTATTTTTTAAATTTTAAATTACTTAAAAAAGATGTTAATAATAAAAAATAAATTTTTATAAAATATTTGAATATATTTAGTATAAAAATATTTAATTTTTTTATTTAATAATTATATATGTAATTTGTTTTTCATGCATGTATCATATTATCATACTATTATCATAAAATCTTATCATACTATTATTTTCACATTATCATCTCGTTATCATAATTTTTTGTTCATGCAGGTATCATATTATCATACTATTATCATAAAATCTTATCATAAAATTTATATTATTATCTTCATTATTATCATCTCGTTATCATAATTTTTCTGTAATTCTTTTTTCATGCAGATATCATATTATCATACTATTATCATTTTATTATTAACATTATCAGCATATACTATTATCTTTACATTATCATCTCGTTATCATAATTTTTTTGTAATTATTTTTCATGAAGGTGTCATATTATTATACTCCCTCCGTCCCACAAATATAGGCAAAGTAGGGTTTACACAATAATTAAGAAATATTAGTTAAATTAGTTAAAGTTAGTTATTTTTATTTATTTTCCCATTATACCCATACTTTAAGTATCTTAGTATATCAACATTTCATTAGTCACTTTTTGAAAATAACAATTTGTTTTTAGCTTTTCAATGTCTAATTAATGTTTGATAAGAAAGATTATTTTTGAGCCAAAACTAAAAAATATTAGCGCCATTTTTTTCCCATCAAGAATACAAAGTGAACATATAAGCCATGACAATTTAAAGTGGCGGGACATATCTAAATAAAATTTGAAAATTTTAGTTGGCTCCAAATTTTGATTAACTTGCCATCAAAATTACCACTGGTTTCTAACCTATTAGTATAAGAAACGTAACTCATTGTGTATAACACAAGATCAGCATTCATCTAAACAGAAAATATCAAAACAACAATATGAGTGACTTTTGCAATCAAAACTCTTTTGATTTAAATGAGATTCCATCTGATATTTTTCCTTCACCTGAACTACTAAATTCTGAACAAAACCCACCCATTGAATCTACAATTCTTGAAGACTTTCAAGTTGAAGATAATGATTCTTCAGAGATGGAAACTGGTGTTTGTATGTCTATTGGGAATAAAAGAAAAAACTTTACAATCGAGCAGAAGAAAGATGTGATAAAAATATTACTGCAACGGAGTGAACTTGAAAAATTGAATAAATTACCGAGTGGGATACTCGATGAAGTCGCTGGAATATTTTCTATATCAAGAAGATCAGTTTCTCGCTTATGGAGTCTAGCAAAGTCTCTTATGCATGATGGTACCCTTCCTGATTTAGACTCAAAGCTTTTACGGAATGTTGGTCGCAAGAGAGTTGAATTTGATTGTGAAAGAATTAAAGACGTACTTTTTCAACGTAGAACAAACATAAGATCTGCTTCAGCCGTATTGAACATTTCAAAATCTACCTTTCATAGGAGAATTAAAGAAGGATCAATCCAAGCTCATTCAAATTCTTTGAAGCCATATTTGACCGATCAGAATATGAAATCAAGGCTGAAATTTTGTTTATCAATGGTCGATGGAAGTGCTATTAACAATCCTCGCTTTCTTGACATGAACAACCAAATACACATCGATGAGAAGTGGTATTACATGTCGAGAATATCAAACAAATATTATCTCCATCCGAATGAAGAGGAGCCTCATCGAACTTGTAAGAGCAAACGTTTTATAACAAAAATTATGTTTCTCGCTGCTGTGTCACGACCTCAAGTTGATAAAGAATCAGGTATGTCTTTTGATGGAAAGATTGGAATTTGGCCTTTTGTTTTTCAAGAAGCGGCTAAGCGTAACAGTAGAAATCGAAGGGCCGGTACTATGGAAACTAAACCACTTTTATCGGTTACTAAAGAAACTATTCGATCGTTTTTAATTGAGAAATTGCTACCTGCAATTAAAGAAAAATGGCCACCTTTTTGCAGTAAAACCATTATGATACAACAAGATAATGCGAAACCGCATTTAGATATCAACGATTTTGCGTTTACTACTGCTGCAAATACAGATGGTTTTAAAATTTCATTATATTGTCAACCTCCTAATAGTCCCGATATGAACGTATTGGATCTTGGTTTTTTTAGAGCCATCGATTCCCTTCAACACCAAGAGGCTCCTACGACAATCGATCAATTTATTATGGCAGTTGAAAACGCTTATCAAAACTTTCCTGAAGCGGAATTAAACAATATATTCTTAACGCTACAATCTTGTATGGTGGAAGTCATGAAGGTTTATGGAGGAAATAATTATAAAATTCCTCATATGAAAAAGCATAGCTTGATGAGAAAAGGAGAATTAAAAGAATGTGTTGAATTTGACAATGAAGTTTTAATTCAAGCAAGGGCTGCACTTAATGGTGAAGATGGCTCCAACTGATCTAATTGCTTAAGATACTGGTTGCTAAAATGGTTGCTCAAAGTGTATCCATTGCTATTGATAATAGTTGCTGAAATCATTACATTAATGCCTATGATATTAACTTTTAGTTTGTTTTTCATGATTTGGCATATCTGTAGCTTGATTTATGGTTAATTTACATATCTTTTGTCCATTTTTGAAGTACGTTTGCATATTTTTTGTCCATTTTAGAGTATGTTTACATATTTTTTGTCCATTTTTGTTGTATGTTTAAGCAAGCAATTGAAGTTACAGATCTAACAACATTAAAAAAAAAGACAGGTACAGACAGTATAATAAACATCAATATTATGCAAACAAAATAGAATTACTTTATTAACTGAAGAAAGATTAAGTACTAAAATAACAAGGCAAATAGATCTTCAATATGTCAGTGGTTACAAGCTCACGATGCTGTGCAAAAGAGATATACCCATCTTCTTTTGGTGGCAAATTTAAATCTAAACCTGACAATAATTTTTTTTCTGCATGAACGTCTGTTTCAGATGGATTAGCCATACTCTTGATATTGTCTTTGTCTTTCAAGCACACACATTCCTTTTCCATGGTACAATCTTCTTTGATAGTGTGTTTGAAAATTTATGAATGTGAACGAATAGTAGCAGTGCTATGTGAGAAATTTTGGTAGAGATAGTATTATCAAAAGCCATAGAAGTATATAAAGAAGAAAATTATTGAAAAAAACAACAATAAATATTTCTTGGTACTATAATTGAGAATATACATTGAAAAATGAATTGACTATTTTTATTGAAACATGAAATTATTAATGAAGGATAAAAATGACATTTTCACTTAACTACTCAAATTAAAATGCAAATTTGGCCTATATTTTGGGACACTTAAAATAGGCACTTTGCCTATCTTTGTGGGACGGAGGGAGTACTATTATCATTTTATTATTATAAAACATTATCATATTATTATCTTCACATTATCATCTCGTTATCATAGTTATTCTCGTAATTTTTTTTCATGCAGATATCATATTATCATACTATTATCATTTTATTATTAACATTATCATACTATTATTTTCACATTATTATCTCGTTATCATAATTTTTATGAAATGTCTTTCCATATAAGGTATCATATTATCATACTATTATCATAACTTTATTATTTTATTATCATATGGTTATCACTGATATCACAAATCTTTTTATAATTATATTTTCACGTACGTTATCATCCAATTATCATAACCTTATCATACTTCATTATCATCTAGTTATCATACTGCAGTGTTATGATAACGACATGATAATATGGTGATATTAACATGATAATCGGCCACTATTTTATCATACATTATCATAGATATTATCATACCATTATTATATAGGTAACATAAATATTATCATCTCGATATCATATGATAATATTATGATAACGACATGGTAATTCTACATAAAATCTTCTTTTTCTACAATGTTGTGATAACTACATGATAATGCAGTGATACTCATATGATAATCAGACGTTGTTTTTATAAAAAAAAAAATTCTCTTCAGTTTTATGATAATGATATGATAATGCAGTGATAATTATATGATAATCAGATGCAGTTTTTTTGCAGAAAATCGTTTTCTCATCATAATTTTAGATTAAAGTTGAAAAAATCAAGAGTAATTTGTTTAGATCTGAAAGTTAAAATAAATTGTATTTGTCACCACGGATTAAGAAAAAAATCGCTAAAAATCAAATATTAAAAAACGGTGGAGCGACGCTGAAACGATGGCGGAGCGACAGCGGATCGATGAAGGAGCGACAACGAAAAAAATAGAGAAGAAAAGAAGAAGAAAGAAGAAGAAAGAAGAAGAAAAAATGGCAGAGAAGAGAAAGAAGAAGAAGAAAGAGAAAAGAAAGAGAAAAGTGACAAATGTTATGATAAAATATTGTTAGAGTAAAAGATATATGATTAGAGTAAAATAATAATAAGAAATAGGTATAATTATAATATAAATATGTCTTAGAGTAAAAAAATAACTATATTAAAAAGGTGAGGTATTTTCTCTATCTTTTTCTTATTGAGATAGGAAGTCATATTATTTAAAAAAAGAGAGTATTTTTTCTAATTTTCTCTTAAAATTTTAGAGGAAATTAGGCCCAGCACGTGGAAGCCTAAAATAATCTCAATAATATTATCCGACCATTCCATCTACAAAACTACACTTTAAATTGCTTAAATTGTTTTGCTTTTATTTTATATTTTTACTATTCAAAAAATTGAAAATAATGTTATTTAAGAATCAAGAGATCTCTAAACTTAAACTAAATCTCGATTCAATCTCCGACTACCACTTCTATCACCGTCAACATCAACAACAACAACAACCGCACTATGAATTTTAATCTCTGGTCAAGTGCACTATGTGGATTGTAAGGAAGGTTGATTGTCGAAATTTAGCTTGATGCTCTATGGTGGTCAGTGACAGATACAGACTTTTCTGTCAGGGGGGTCCAAATTAAAAATAAAAAAAAATTAAACATATATTTTTAAATTAAAATTTTATAAACTTTTATGATTAAAAATCAATAAATTAATAGAAATATATTCTAATCTTGTATTAATTTTATAATTGTGTATTCTAATTAAAGTTGATATTTCATCAAAGATGCTCTAAATTTATGCCGTATTAATCTTTCGACATGGTTGGCAAATTTTTTATAAATAAGCTCTACGAACTTTTTCTCATATCATATAAGAATCATTATATTAGGTTATAATCATAGATCAGAGTATATATTTTCTAAATCGACCTCAAATTGACTTTTAAAGATGATATTTGAACAACATTATGAGTTTAATATATTTATTCAAAAAAACTCTACATACTAAAAAACCAATTCGAAGATTTACTAACTATTAAATAAATATAATTACAATTACATTATTTAGTTATTTTTATCATTTTGATATATGAACGTAATTTGATTTTTTTGCATATAACATTTAAAAATAAAAAGTAATATTTTTACTTTTTATTTTGAGTTTATACTTTTTTAGAATAAAAAATTGTAAATAATAAAATTTATATTTATTTGTATATTTAATTAGTATTTTTAATTAAATTATGATCTTTTATTATGTAAACCTATCATATATGGTAAAATTATGGAATATTTATTTTCAATGAAATGAACTTTTTGTATTTGTTGATTTTAAATACAATAAAAAAGTTATGTGGTAGTTTTATGGTCTATAATATGGCAATCCTTTCTTATTGTTGGTTCATTTATTTATAGTAGTTAATTAGTAGTACTAATTAATAGGACACTCTCTATTAGTAATTAAAAACAGAAGAAAACAAAACCCAGGGGGGTCCAGTGACCCCCTTGGACCATATGTAAATCCGTCGCTGATGGTGGTGGTGGTTTGTCCGACAAAGTCTTTGTGTGTGCGCACGTCGGGTGAGAGGTTCTAGGCTCACCATGGTCCTGCATATTAGAGATAGGATAATCTACATGAAACTATTAAGATCGGCCAATAAGTTCAGTTACCCATTTGAATTTTCAACTCATTTTTTTTATAGAAGTAAGAAATTGTTGGCTTTTTTATTTTGGATTTTTCATATTAATTGCTAATGTTTTTTTTCGCATAACTGCCAAATTCTATCATCGGTTGCAAATTTCCAGTCTTCTCTTTAGATTTCACTTATTGTCTCTCCAAGGTGAACCCGTTATTACTTTCATTTTATTACTCTTTGGGTTATGTTTTGCTCTGTTTAGTGAAAAGGGTGTGCATATTTTACCAATTGTTATGCTCAATATTACCGTGAAACGATAATGCAATATCTAAATTGCTGGTCATCCGGGATTAAGAAAAAGTTCCTTCAACATCGAGTGATCAGATTTTAGTAAACCGCTTAACAGTTAGTTATCACATTTGCTATTTATGTGCATGTATAGGACATTTCAGAATGATAAATGTTATAAGTACTACAAGCATAGCCAAAATCTGGATTTTGCATTCTGTTGTCAATATTATAAATGAATTTTGTCAATTTGCTAATATTATTGTCAATTGCTTATTGCCATGCTTAAAAGTATAGATGTTCTCTCACTGAATTTTGAGATAATACTTAGATGAAGCATTATTATTTTGAGATAAAATGTGATCTCTTTTTAACCATTTTTTTAAAAAAAAATTCTTGTACTACTTTATTGCAATGCCTAGTACTTAGAGAAAATGTTGAAATGGTTTCCAGTGTGTTTTCATTATGATTAGTACAAAAATTTATACAAAGATTGCAACGGTAATTATATTTGTTGTTGGAAAGAATTGACCATAATATATTATTTTACAACTGTGTTTTCAATTTGAAATGTTTCCTTGGAGACCATATTTGTTGAGGATTTATTACCATAAGCTGATTTTATTGCCTTAGGTTGTTCATGTAATCTTGTAGCTTCCATAGGCCCCTGCAAGATCAACGGGACTGAGGTGACGTTGAGCTTGTTTCGCAAGGTGATGAAGCGAGCAGCAACAAGAGGTTTTATAAGAATATCAGCAGGTTGATCTTTTTCGGAGATGAAACGGACAATAAGTTGTTTTTGAGCAACTTTCTCACGGACAAAATGAAAATCGATGGCGACATGTTTAGTACGAGAGTGATTTACTGGGTTAGCTGCAAGGTAAGTGGCACCGAGATTGTCGCACCAAAGGGTGGGCGCTGTAGTGGATGTAATGCCAATTTCTTGAAGGAGACTTTGCAACCAAAGAAGCTCAGAGGTAGAGTTAGCAAGAGCACGGTATTCAGCTTCGGTGCTTGAACGAGCAACAGTGCGTTGCTTACGAGATGTCCAAGATAAAAGGTTAGGGCCCAATTGCACAAGGTAGCCAGTAGTGGATCGACGATCATCCGGACAGCTGGCCCAATCCGCATCTATAAAAATATGTAGATCAAAACATTGACTAGGAGTGATTACGAGTCCAATATGAGATGTGCCTTTGAGGTATCGCAGAATTCGTTTAACTGCTGTCCAGTGTTCAGTTGTTGGTCTTTGCATAAATTGACAAACTTTATTAACTGCAAAAGAAAGATTAGGACGGGTCAGTAAAATATATTGAAGAGCACCTACTGTACTACGATATAGTGTAGGGTCGTCGAAGGAATATCCATTAAAGAGAGTAAGCGCATAAGCATTAGTCATAGGACTAGAAACAGGTTTAGAGGTGTGCATATTAGTGCGATGTAGTAATCATGAATGTAACGCTGTTGAGAGAGATGAAGGCCTTTGGATGACCAAGATGCTTCAATGCCTAAAAAGAAATGGAGAGGACCCATGTCTTTAAAGGCAAATAATCCTTTGAGGCGATGGATAATGACTTGAATGGCACTGTTCGAAGAACCAGTAATGATTATGTCATCGACGTAGACAAGAATCATTAGTTGATAAGTACCTGTATTTAAAAGGAAAAGAGACGAGTCAGCTTTAGAAGGTACAAATCCAAGACTTACCAAAGAAGAGCTTAATTTACTAAACCAAGCTTGAGGTGATTGCTTAAGTCCGTAGAGTGATTTTCGGAGACGACAAACATGGTATGGATGTTCGGGGTGAACAAATCCAGGAGGCTGAGCCATGAAAACAGTTTCTTCGAGTTCTCCATGAAGAAAAGCATTTTGTACATCAAGTTGACGAATGGGCCATTGTTTAGAAACTGCAAGAGAAAGGATGAGTCGGATAGTTTGAGGTTTGACGACAGGGCTGAAGGTCTCCTGATAGTCGAGGCCTGGTTGTTGATGGAATCCTTTGGCCACGAGACGTGCTTTGTAGCGCTCAACTGTGCCGTCAGACTTGCGCTTGATTCGAAAAACCCAACGACAACCAACTAAATTGACACCTTGAGGTAAAGGAACAAGATCCCAAGTGTGGTTGTGAAGAAGGGCGTCGAATTCAAGATTCATGGCTTGACGCCATTGCGGATGCTTAATGGCAGAGGTGACGCAAGTGGGTTCGATATCTTGTGGAGAGACTGTAACGGTGTTTGCTTGACCAAATGGTACGGTACCATCAGTACGAATTTTAGGCCTATGAATATTATTCTGAAGGCGAGTTAACGGACGGGTTGGATTTAAAATCCGAATGTTAGATGGTGTTGGTGAGGTTGAAGACTCTGATGTTGAAGGAATGGTCACCCTTGAATCAGCAGGTACCTGCAAAGAGGGAGAAGTATTAGTTGAAGAAATGGAACAAGAAGATTCATTACATACCTGAGGGGTAAGAGACGGTGTGCAAGAAGGAACAATAGGAAGTTGGCTAGGTGTAGTGTGTGCAACCTGCAAAAAGGGAAGTGGAGAGGATTGTGCAATTGGGGCTACATTTGATTCTGGTGCAGAATTAGCGATACATGTTTCTTCAAAAGGAAAACGGCCTTCATCGAAAAGAACATGACGAGAGATATAAGTGCGACCAGTTGGTTGGTGAAGGCAAATGTAGCCTTTATGAGAAGGGCTGTAGCCAAGGAATACGCATAAAAGAGATCGATAGTCCATTTTATGCTTGTTGTACGGGCGGAGGTTTGGCCAACAAGCACATCCAAAGCTACGTAAGATTAGATAATCAGGTTTGCGATGAAATAACTTTTCAAAGGGAGAAAGATTTTGCAAAATGGGGGTGGGTAAGCGATTTATTAAATAAACAGCAGTAGTGAAGGCAGCAGGCCAATGACATTTTGGGACGGAAGAATGGGCTAGGAGAGTAAGACCAGTTTCGACAATATGGCGATGTTTTCTTTCAATTAGTCCATTTTGTTCGTGTGTGTGTGGGCAAGTGATGCGGTGCTGAATGCCAATTGTTTGAAAAAATTTATGGAGACGACGAAATTCGCCACCCCAATCAGTTTGAATAGCTTTTATTTTTCTATCAAAAAATCGTTCAAGAAATTTTTGAAAAGGATAAAATATGGACTCAACTTCATATTTTTGTTTTAAAGGAAATAGCCAAGTATAACAACTGTAATGATCAACAAAAGAGACATAATACTGATAGCCATCAATTGATGAAACAGCAGAAGCTCCCCAAACATCGCTGAAGATGAGATCTAATGGTCCGGTGGAAATAGCGGTTGAATTGGAAAATGGCAAGTTATGAACTTTTGCTTGCGAACAAGATGCACAAATAATGTTTTTATTAAAAACGGAACATGGCAAATTATTTGAACTTAAAAGAGAAGAAACAACACGAGTAGATGGGTGTCCTAAGCGTGAGTGCCATGTCTTGAAATCAGTTCTTTCACCAATGCATGCGACCTTAGAAGGTTGAGAAGATGGACTTGGAAAAACGGATATAGTCCATTTTTAACTGGTCCGGAATGAAGGGTAGCCCCTGTTCTGAGATCCTTTATACAAAAAAAAGATGGGTGGAATTCAAAATAAACATTGTTATCTTTAGTGAACTCAACAACTGATAATAAATGCTTTTTAATATCTGGAACATGTAAAACATTTTTTAATTTAAAGGAATGATGAGAAGTGTTTAAAAGAGAAGAGCCAATGTGATGGATTGACAAACCTGAACCATTTCCAACTTGAATGACGTCAGCGCCCGTATATTCATCAGCATGTAAATTTAAATTGTCAAAATCTGCAGTAATATGGTGAGTGGCAGCGGAGTCTGGGTACCAATTTGAATCTGAACCAGCTTGGGTGAAATTGGCTTGAGGAGAATACTATGGTGGCGCGACAGCAGTGAAGAAAGACGGGTTCTGATTTTGCTTTGGTCCAGAGTGTGATTGTTTTTTGTACATATCGCATTGTAGAGCATAATGACCATATTGAGAGCAGAGTTGGCAGCGTGTTTGCCGTTTGTTGTGTTTGTTGCTACCATTATATAAATGTGAGTTACTAAACTGGTTGTTGTTCCAGGAGTTGCGAATAGAGGAACCACCAGAGTAGTGGGGAATATTTTTTCCATTGTTGTAGTTGCGGTTGGATGGTTGGCGAGATGAGTTGCGAGACACAGTATTGGCTGTGGCTTATGAGAGATCAATGAGATGGTGCTGATCAAGGCGAGTTTCATAGCTTAGAAGATGCCCATAGAGTTCTTGAAGTTTTATAGGTCCAACACGAGTAGTAATGGAGAGAATTAGGGGATCATACTCAGATCCTAATCCTCCGTGGATGTAAGTAATTAAATCAAGTTCTGAAATTGGACTTCCAATGGCGGCTAAAGAGTCTGATTGTTGTTTCATTGATTGAAAATAATCTGAGATGGTCTTGCTCCCCTTTTTGGCAGTAATGAGAGCAACTCAAATTTGTTGGGCATGAGCGAGAGAATGGGTAGAGAACATCTCAGCGAGAGCATTCCAAACATCTTGCGATGTGTCTTGGCCAATAACAGATGGGAGAATATCAGGTGAGAGAGAAGAATTAATTCCACTTATAATGAGTTGATCTTGTTGATACCAATGTGTATAAGCTGGATTAGAGATGGGAGTAGGATCTGTAACGGAGGTGGGGATCGTTCGTGGTGGTTTTGGAAGCGAACCATCTATGTAGCCGAAAAGACGTTTACCTATGATATAAGGGCGAACCTGAGAAAGCCATAAGAGATAGTTTGTTTGTTTGAGAAGAATTTGATGATGGCTACTCAATTGTGGAAGTGAAATAAGTTCAGGAAGATTGAGTTGATTTAAGGTACTGCTACTGGTTGCTGTTGCACTAGATTCACTCATAGTGTTCGAAAAAAAGAAGAAGAAGGAGAAGTGGCGTTAGCCTTGGTACTGCTCTGTTACCAACTTAGAGAAAATGTTGAAATGGTTTTCAGTGTGTTTTCATTATGATTGGTACAAGAATTTATACAAAGATTGCAACGGTAATTACATTTATTGTTGGAAAGAATTGGCCATAATATATTATTCTACAGCTGTGTTTTCAATTTGAAATGTTTCATTGGAGACCATATCTGTTGAGGATTTATTACCATAAGCTGATTTTATTGCCTTAGGTTGTTCCTGTAATCTTGTAGCTTCCATACTAGTTATTGAATATTATTGTTATTGAAATGCAGCTGGTAAGTCAAGAGATAGTAGTATATCATGGAGAGGTTGATTTGGGTCTTAATGTCGGGAGTCGAGCAAAAAAGACTTTGTCCAAAGGAATCTATGATGTTGGAGACCATATGAAGTTGGGTTTGCTCATAGCTTTT
Source organism: Mercurialis annua (assembly GCF_937616625.2). Lineage (NCBI taxonomy): Eukaryota > Viridiplantae > Streptophyta > Magnoliopsida > Malpighiales > Euphorbiaceae > Mercurialis > Mercurialis annua. Next base: position 45,733,826 of record NC_065574.1, on the reverse strand, counting down.
ATTGATACATTATTGTCTTGAGCTTCTTTTGATTATGGTGATCTCAAGTTTAGATTCTTAGTAAACTGATAATAAATCATCGAACAAAGGATCATTTCACCCCCTCAACTTGGCACGAAATATCAAAAAAGTCCAAGTTCGCGCAAGTGGATCACTTTTACCATGTACTTGGCAAAAACATATCAAATCCCCCCTCCCCCACTCTCACCTCCAAGAGTGGACGCACTCTCCGGTATTATATGGTTAAAAGTTTAAAATAATCCTTAATATTTATTTTATTTACAAAGTGACACTTAATTATTTTTTTAAATGTATGATTTCTCTATAATTTTAGAAGTTAAAAAATTATATTAATTTTTAATTAAAAAAACAGGAACCATTTTTAATTTTAACCACTTTAACCCTTAATACCCTAAAACTTATTTTCTTCTTCTACATCCCGCAGCTTCCTTCTCTGCCATTTCCTTCTCTTTCTCCATAGCTTGCCGGAGATATCCTGCTCCTTCTCTATATCCTCTCTTGTTGCGCCGTTCTCAAGCATTTCCTTATCTGTTTCGTGCCATAGCTGCTGTTCTTGAAGGAATGCTGGACACCATCGATCGGAGCCAAGGAGAAGCAACCATTCTTGGAAGACCTGCAGGAGCCGCCGACCTTAAAGGAGAAGCAGGTACTGCCGGCCTTGACGAAGGAGCAGCTGCTGGGTCTAGGAAATAAATCGTCGCCGGACTTGAAGATCCGACGCTCAAAAGGAGAGACTCAGCAACATCACCGTCGCTATCTTCAAAACGCAAGCATCTTCGTCCATCTCCAGTCGCAAGCATATGTTTTGTTTGTATATTTGAGATGTTAATTTTTTAAATTTTTTTGCGGTATCAATTTTTATTTACTGGGTTTCTTTTTGATTCAAGGTTACTGGAAATTTGGGATTTGAAATGATATATTTGGTTTCAGTCTTTTTTCTTTTGTATATTTGAGATGTTCCTATTTTGTTTCCAATTGTTTGAGGGAGTAGTCAGTACTCGGTAGATAAAAAAATGGTAGCAGATCTGGGAATGAGAGGATGAAGTAAAAAATATAAAGAGGAAGATGATGAATACCAAAAGGGCAGAAAAGTCTTTTTTTATCAACTAGTGTTTGAATTAATCAAGATTAATAGAGTGTTAAATAGAGTTAATAAATTTTAATTAGAGTTAATTATGTGAAGCTTTTTAATCTGGCAATTCCACTCTTTTTTTTGTCAGAATGGTGAAATTGATCCGGTTTTACCAAATACAGGGGAAAAGTGATCCGGTTTTACGAACTTGGACTTTTTTGATATTTCGTGCCAAGTTGAGGGGGTGAAATGATCCTTTGTTCATAAATCATTAGTAAACTAATTTAACAATTAGTTTTTGTTGATTTGTGATTTATTTTGATGTGTAATTAATTCAATGATTCAAGATTATTTAATAAAAAAATTAATTTCATTTCTTTTTCTTTATTTGTTTCATGTAGTATTTTGCTTCCAATAATTATTTTTTGGTTTTATTCACGAATGGCTAAAAAAGATTTTAAATATTTCAAAATTGGCTAAAACCGACGATTTTTAAAGAATTAGTTATAATTGACAAAATCCGTAAATATTTGGTATTTTATTGGAATTAATTCCTCAGTTTTTATACCATTATTCTCTTTAGATAGTACCTTTTAATTTCCAACACTAAATATTGAATTACTAATTTAAATTTTAATCAAATAATTTTTATTTAATATACTTTTTCTCAATATATTTTTATTTTTTTATGAATTTAAAGCTTATTATTGTTTACTTGGATTTTATTTAAATAAAAATATAGGACATCTACGGTCGCAAGTTTTTTTCTAAGATTAGCTCTAATATTTTCAAAATTTATTTTAAACCAAACAGTTAAGTTTTTGCCCATGTTAAAAAAAGCATCCATTATCAATTCTAACATGTTCCGATCACTCCATAACGAGGTCACTAATTCATTGAACCCTCTTTTTTCCGACAAAGATGGTAATAGACTGTTATAATCTCAAGTATTAATATTTAGATATTTAATGCCACCATATTATTAATAGAGTGTGTCCCTTAAGAGATTTAATCTCTTAAGTTGCGAGTGTGGTTGTTTAAATTTAAGACCTCCATTTTATGAGAGGGAGCTCCCACCACGAGATAACACCACCTAGTTGAAATGCTCTTTGCAATCCCATATTTTTTCGAATAGGAAGAGGTGTTTTCTACTTTTATTGTTGATTTCAGTGTTTAAAAAATTGGACAATGATCAGATCTAACCCTTAAAAGGTGTTCCAATCCAAGAAGACCACTATATTCATGTTCCGATCGTTTATATTGAACGAACATAAAATCAAGTTCGAACTCAGTTCGTTTAGAATACGAATGAACACGAATTGAGCTCTTATCGAGTCGAACACCGAACTGCTCGCGATGAACCTTAGAGCATCCACAATGGGGAGTTTTTAAAGCTCAATAACCTATTGGTATTAAACACTTCCCATTGTGAGAGCTTAATATTTATTGAATGGTTGATATGCACCAACCACTCAATAAGGGACTCACTCTTCTCTTTTACTTTTTGTTTTGTTCTTTTAAATTGTATTCAATGTAATAAATAAAAATGTGGGACCCTTATTAGTTTACTTTTTAAAGTCTAACTATTGTGGAAATTGTATAATAAATATGAGTTTTATGAAAAGCTGACGTGGCATGGCTATCAGACTCAAAAACAGTCTAACGACTGTGGATGCTCTTAGCTATTGTACTTTCTACAAAGCCTTTATCCACCAGCACTTCAGTATTACCAATGTATCATCAACCACGTGACCTTTCTTTCCCATAATAATTATCCTAAACTCAAATTGTATTTTACCCTAAGCTTCACTGGACACTTCAATCATATGCAACGCCTGTCTCGCCGTTGATTCTCTACTAGCATGCTCATTTAAAAATGTAAAAATACACTATTATAAAATTAAAAGATTTAATTCTTTATAATTAATATATTATATTTGGATGACATTTTAAAAATTGTAATAATTTTTTATTTTTAAGAAATAGATACTAAAATTTAAATTAAAATACTAAATTTATTGATATTGTAATACGTCTAAAATAATAAATTTGTTTGTTCTTATATGATGAATAATAAATATATTTTGTAAGTAGGAGTGTCATGGGATTCCAATTTGAAGGCAAGTTCTCCCTTAAAGAACGTGATTTTGAACTTAGAACAGGCTGTCTGGAGAGTACAACAATGGGTCCACTTGGTTGAGCTTTAGCTGAAATCCAAGTTCTAATAATTTGCACAATTATTCCCCCCAAAAAGCCCCCATCTTATCCTAATTAGTACACACTATTTTTCAATGATTACACCAAAGTAAATTATTTGAACCAAAAATGTCAGTAAGATTTTGCTTAGGTTTATGCTCTTTTTGGATCATCACTCACTCCACAATGATAAAATTACAATGAATAAAGGATCAACGCGCCCCCTAAACTTGTAATACGGGGTCATTTAGTTCAATTTATATTTTTTTGAGCAATTAATTCCAAAACTCTTCATTTTTGAGTCAAATAATCCCATAATTGTATTTTTAAAACGCGTAAAATACAAATCGTAGGTGAGGGATGCAAAAAAGTATTAGATACTTCCGTAATTGTTGCGATATAATTATTCTAAATCTATTTTTTGAAATAAAAAATATAAATTATGAGTTAGTTGACCCAAAAATGAAGAGTTTTGGGGTTATTTGCTTAAAAAAATATAAATTGAGTCAGATGACCCCGTGTTACAAATTTAGGGGGCGCATTAACCCTTTGTTCAAATTATAATGTTCTCATATCAATGACATGACAAATTTTATGCTAATGAGTATATAAAATGTTAGATTATAGTGTGAACCCATATTTGATTAAAATAAATTGATTATATATGTGATGATGTAGTAATCTTGAATACTATCATTTGAAATAGGTAAAATCCACAATGAGGTTCCCGGGTTATTTTATTTTTGTATTTGAGTTCCCTAACTTTATTTTTATTTGATTGACTTCCTAATAAACTTTCGATTGACAACCCTATTTTCATTAAAAAATTGACAACTCTGCTGATACATAAGTATTGTTCTCTGAGGAAATTAGACAAAAACACTCTCTTTTTTAATTTATTTATTATACATATTTCACTTTTGAAAATTTATTTTTTTTATCTTATTTTTCTATTGTTTTTAATTGTACTTCCAACTAAATTAATTTATTTGTATTTGTATTTTTTATCATTTAAAAATATATGCACCTTCTTCTTCTTCATCTTCTTCTTCTTCTTCTTCTTCTTCTCTTTCTGTATAACTTCTTTTTTTCTCGTATTTTTATTTTAATGATTCTTTTTAATAAAATCTATTTAAATTTTCTATAATTTATTTAATATATTCAATTTATAAAGATCTTAAACAAATAAAAAATCAACGATGAAAAAATTAATCCTATTCGTCTCAGAAAATTTAAAGCAACGGAATATTACATCGCCACCATCATACCATTTTATTCTAAATCTTCTTCTTTCTCCTCCTCTTACTATTTTTAATGTTTTAATTATAAACCGTTTGAAACTGTTTTTAAAATTCGTTTTAAATTGTTTGTTTGTAACCTTTATAAATTGTTGAAAACTTTATAAACTATTTTAAACTGTTTTTATAACTAGTTTAACTTTTTTTTATAAAATGTTTGAAACTGTTTTTAAAATCCGTTTGAAACTATTTTAAACCTTTGTAAACTGTTTTTGAATTTTTTGTAAGCTGTTTGATTTTTTTTTTTAAACTGTTTGAAACCTTTGTAAACTGTTTAAAATATTTATAAACTGTTTTTAGATAAAGGTTGCAAATTATATTTTATGAAACTGTTTGAAACGCTTGTAAACTGTTTGAAACCTTTGTAAACTGTTTGAAGCTATTTTTTTTTTTGAAACTGCTTGAAACGCTTGTAAACTGTTTGAAACTATTGTATAAACATTTTTAAATGATAATAAAATTGTGTTTTAAAAACTTTCTGAAACCGTTTGAAATTCTATTTGAAACTGCATTTGAAACTGTTTGAAATCGTTTTTAATAGATTTTTAATAAGAACAAATAAATTAATAATTAATTTTTTTTTTTGGAGAAAGTTATGATTGTTGGATTTGAATTTGAAGTGAAATTTGAAGCGATTTGATTACGAATTAAAAAGTCGAGCGGATCGGAAACTAAATTTGAAACTCACAATAAATTTTTAAAGAGTGATGATAGAATTAGAAAACTCAATCTATTAAATTATTATGAGCTGAAAAATTTAATTTATTTATTAAATTAGTAGCTGTTATGTTTGGATGAACTGAAAGAAATATTTGGATGAACTGAAAGAAAAAAAAATAAAAAGAAGAAAAAAAAGAAAAAAAAGAAAGAGAAGAAGAAGGAGTATAAATCTAAAGTGGTAAAATATGAAAATTAAAGAATAGAGTAAAAAAGATAAAAAAAATAAACACGTTGGAGTATAAAATTCAAATTGAAAAATTATGATTAAAAGATACTAATATTTTTTCTAGGCATTTTTCTAATTATACCTTGGTTCTTTTGGTAGGTGTGGTGGCTTTTCTAATCACATTTCTCTGCTAGAAACAAAGGTTAATTATGTTAAGTAAATATATGGGTGTAAATCAAATGCAAAAATCACAAAAATATCAAATTAATCTTAACAATTGATCTACATAACTAAATATAAAAATAAATAATATAAAAATTATTTAAAGAAATTTTGACGTGCAAATACGAGCACCATTTACACTTGAAATGAAATTCATTATGTTTTATTTTTGAATATACTTTAACCGAACTTAAAAAAAAAAACCTTAAATTGTGAATCTTAACCTTGAACAATTGCTAAAAATCTTAAACAGTCAAAAATTTACATACACAAATTCAAAAAAATGGCATAAAATATATCAAATTCATGCAAATTTTTAGGAAAGGAGCCGTTTCATTAAAAATATATTATACAAGCATAAAAATCAATTAAGAAGCAATGATTTTTAATTTTATAAAATCAAAGATTTAGTTAACATAATCTCCTGACAAAATTTCCAGTTGACCAAAGTTTATCAATAACTTTACCATGTTGATAAAAAACTATAATTTGAAAATCTAGGAACTAAAATAGAAAATTCCAGGGTCATTTTAGTAAAATCAACCAAAACCAAATCAAACAAAGAAGGAAACCACCCAAACCAACCCCATGTGATGGCAATTGTGGCGCTGATACACTGATACTGCTACAACAAGAATCACAGAACATAAAATACAAACAACTAAGGCAATTCAGCTTCAAACCCATATAACTAAACTCCAAACAAAAGCTGCAGTTTCTTAACAGTCAGTCCAAAGTAACAAAAACAAGTGACTCTACAAACTTACAGATATCAGAAAATTCCTCTTTTCTCTTCCATTCCTTCTTCACTTGAAAACATATCCAAACTAATCAAGTTGAATTGCAGTAAATAGCATATGTGGACCTAGACCGTTAAAGCGTTTCCAAGTGGTAAATAAGGTCGCGGTTTCAAACCCCGTCTCTGTAGCTAACATCTAACAATACGAGACTCTAGCAGTCCGTAAACTATCTAAGTTAATAGAAAATTGCAGTAAATGCTTGTTTACCAGCTTTTCATTGTACGGTCATTTTCAACTACTTCCTTGCCATTTCATAATAAATTGCCCTTCTTTTCTTTATTACTCTCACGCTTCACATTTATTGTAGACATTCATACCACAAACTCTTCTCACCTCTTCAAACTTTTTAGTTCCACTTCTCAAGGCCTTATCTTTGTCTCTACCCATTTGGTTTGTCTATAAGATTTTTGGCTGTTTTCTGTTTGTTTCTTGAGAATATACATTTAACTACCTACATTCTTTTCCTTCATTAACTTCACTTACCAATTTTCAAGAAATATGCCATTCTTTCATCTCCCCATGAGAATTATCCTCTTTTGATTTCTGGGTTTTCTTCAATTCACTAAAAGTTACTAACTTTTCTATGATTCATGTCCAAATTTCTTAAATTTTCTTCTTGGGTTTGTTTAGGTTCAGGAAAAGCTTCAATCTTTGTACTTTCTAATGGCTCTAATGCATGAGAATTAGTCCTCAATGGGGTCATCAACCTGGTTTTATTCACTGTTTTTTTCATGGGTATTCTTTATTTCCAGTACCCATGAGTTACAAACCTACCAGGCTCAACTTTTACTGCAGGTGAGGAAGCATTTGGACTACCCTTCACATTTGGATATATGGGGCAATTACAATGGAGACCTTTGCAATTTGTCTTCAACTTTGCACATGAGCATCATTTGTAAGGACAATGTTATTACTGAGCTCAGAATTAAAGGGGATAAAACTGTCAAGGTTAGTGAGTTCAATGGCTTTCCTATTCCTACTCAAACTTTATCTCACAGTTTCTCAGTTGATTCTCTTGTTACTACTTTGACAAGGCTAACCACTTTGAAAGTTCTTAGTTTAGTGTCTTTGGGGATTTGGGGACCACTTCCTGATAAGATTCATAGGTTGAATTCACTTCAAGTTTTGGATTTGAGCTCTAATTTTTTGGTTGGTTCAATTCCTGCTTCAGTTTCAAGAATGGTAGAGCTTAATTCATTGATATTAGATGGAAATTATTTCAATGGATCTGTTCCTGATTGGTTTGATTCATTGCCAAATCTCACTGTTTTGAGCTTGAAGGGTAATCATTTTAAGGGACAATTTCCTTCTTCTATTAGCAGAATAACTACATTAACTGATATTGCCTTGTGTCATAATCAGCTTACTGGTAAATTGCCCGACTTGAGTAGCTTAACTAGCCTGCATGTGTTGGATTTGAGAGAGAACAAATTAGATTCTGACTTGCCTGCAATGCCTAAAGAGTTGGTTACTGTGCTCCTGAGCAATAATTCATTCTCTGCCAAAATTCCTGACCAATTTGGCCAATTGAGTCATCTTCAACATCTTGATTTGTCAATAAATCATCTGAGTGGAAAGCCTCCATCTTCCTTGTTCTCTTTGCCGGATATCAGGTACTTGAATTTAGCTTCTAACATGCTTAGCGGATCACTTCCGGACGATCTTACTTGCGGTAGCAACCTAGGATTTGTCGACATTTCCGCGAACATGTTTATGGGTGAGCTTCCCTCATGCTTGGGGAGTATGTCAAATAACAGAGCAGTTAGGTTTGCTGAGAATTGTTTATCCATTGATGCTCAAAATCAGCAACCAGAGTCAGTCTGTGAGGAAGCTAAGCAATCAAGAGGTAGAGCAGTAGGAACAATAATTGCTGTCGTTGGTGGAACAGTTCTTGCTATGGTGCTTTTGGCGTTTGGAGTTCTGTGTTGCTGCAGAAGATACTGTTCTAAGAGAACACTTGAGCAGAATTTATTTGCCAAGGCTGTGCAAGATAATGCAGCTACTGCAGTTTCCTCTGATGTTCTTGCAAACGCCAGTAAGTTTTTGTGGAATTTCAGTTTTCCCTGACCAATGTGCAGAAATTAGTAGTAACTCTTAAAATTTGTTGCTTCTCAGGATACATTTCTCAAGCAGTGAAGCTTGGTACACAAGGCGCCCCAATATGTCGTGTATTTTCCTTTGAAGAGTTGACAGAAGCCACAAACAACTTTGATTCATCAACATTAATGGGGGAAGGTTCCACCGGAAAGGTAACCTCTCAAGAACTTCAAGATCTAATTTGAATTTCACTTTGAAAATAAGTTCAACTATAGTTTTGTTTGGCATTCCATGCCGCTCAGTTTCATCAGTACTTCTTTGTCAGATTTATAGAGGAACATTGGCGAATGGCACAAATGTTGCTATACGGTCTCTAACTTTGTTGAAGAAAAGTTCAATTCAAAATCTTAGAGTTCGGCTGGATTTGCTCTCAAAGCTTCATCATCCAAATTTGGTTAGCCTCTTGGGATATTGCATTGACAGCAGCGGGCTAGACGATTTAAGTGGCACCAAAGTCTTCCTTATATATGATTATATAACTAATGGAAATTATCATGCCCATTTGTCAGGTTAGTTTTCTGGGAAGCTTAGGATCAGCATATGTTTGTGTTTTTAGATATGACTAGGTGTTTGAGAGAGAGTTGGGTCAGCCCTAGGATGTAATTGAATAAAGTCGAACACTTGCAAGTTGACTCGATTCGGTTATTCTCCTAGTCTGGCCACATGGCTCTAAAATGATTCAAGAACCACTATTTTCTTTATTTACTCATTTTTTTAGCTGAAGGAATGATTGCATGACATAGTAACTGCTTATCCCGGTGCAGAAACTTGCCCAGAGAAAGTCCTCAACTGGCCAGATAGATTGGCAATTCTTATTGGTGTTGCTAAGGCCGTGCATTTTCTACATACTGGGGTGATTCCGGGTACTCTGAATAATCGACTTAAAACAAACAATATATTACTTGATGAGCACGGAATTGCAAAACTGAGTGATTACGGCATGGCTGTAATGACAGAAGAAATTGAAAAAATTGAGGTATATTAGCTGCTAATTATGTTAATTTGTTAACCTTGCTTGGCTCAAAGTGGTAACCAATTAATATTTCATCTGTGCTGTAGGTCAAGGCAGAGACAGCAAAATCACGGTATTACTCTGTTCTAAGTGCTTCAGCTCCTAAACTCTTTGTACTGTGCACGAAAAGTGGTTTCCTTATAATTTCTTCGAGATAAAATATGCTCTATAAACTGAACTGGAGATTCAGAACTTAACAAAAGCATATAGTAATTCTATAATAGAATTTGCAAAAACTAGGCTTCATATTGCTGATTATGAAGATGCATCTCTCTCTCGGTATTGGAGAAAATCATATTTGGTTGATCAGGCGCTATGTTGCTCGGAAACAAAAATGTTATAATGGAAAGCGCTGAAATAGAAAACAACTAATAACATTTTTCTACAAAGAATAGGATGTAAATATTAAATTTTGGAGTTTTAAAAGGGTTTCTGCAAACGAAACGAAAGGCCAAAACGTTGAACTCCACAAGTTTCCGTGCAACATAGATTAGGCATCATTATCTCACTGTAACATCTTTTCGCTGCTGTCGACCTCCCGCACTCTCCACATTCCTCATATTTGTGACCAGAGCTTGTGCTACTTTATATATTCCTTACTGCCATTGTTACCCATAACATTATTTTCAATATACCACCATTGCTAAAAACTAGGAGTTACTTCGTTCCTCCTTATAAATTATTTCAACCAAGTTGATATTGTTATCTCGAAGATGATAAGGAAACCACTTTTGTAATTCTATCAAATCAATTATACATGATCAAATCGACATAAAAGTACAGAATGACATGTTTAGTTCACATAAGAAATAATTATTATAAACTGTTTTGAGCTTCCTTAAATTTTCACTTAGTGTTATGATTTGTTTAATAGTTTGTAGCACCTTTCCTCCAGTTACAGAACAAACTTAGAGGATGATGTTTACAATTTTGGGTTCATACTTCTTGAGTCACTTGTTGGTCCTATAGTTACTGGCAAAGGAGAAGCATTTCTGCTCCATGAAATGGTAAGCTAAAATCCTTTACATTGTTAATTTTTTTATTCTTCAATTCCAAACAAAAGATTATTATACGATTCCATGGCTTTCTTGTTTCGGACTTCTTCTCTTTTTGCAATTCTCTGAATTATCCTATGTTTTAAACAAAATTTACCATTTTATTGTCTGAAAAAATGTTCATTGAGATTTTATGTGTGTTGATATGCAAAACAGGATCTTGAAATAGAGGTATAGAGTCCTGTTTTAGCTTGGATTAATGTAGCTCTAATATATGTGCCAGAAATTGCAGGCATCATTTGGAAGCCAAGACGGTCGAAGGCGCATTGTAGACCCAATTGTTTTAACGACATGCTCGCAAGAATCATTATCAATTGTGGTGGCTATCACAAGCAAATGCATTTCTCCCGAGCCTTCATCTCGTCCATCTTTCGAGGATGTCTTATGGAATTTACAATATGCAGCTCAAGTCCAGACCACTGCCGATTCTGATCAAAAATCAGATTCTACATCACTGTCATAAGTAACACAGAAGATAAAAAAACTCCTTCCACAAGGTGATGTGTCCATAGTAACCAGCAACTTTATTCATATGTACGTTGCGACAGCTTTTGTCGGATTGAAATGCAAAGTGTAAAGCTGTAAATGTCACATTTGATCGTTATACAGTTTGTTAGATGTAATTTCCTTCTGAAAACAGGAACTCTAGTGGTAACAAGCATTTGTACAATGTAGGATGTCCTAAGGTTGAACAAGCCAGCTAGATTAAGAATTTTTTTCCACACATTTGTTGGTGTTTGAAATTATGAAAAATACAAGGACTAGAGCAATATCCGTTTTCCTTATGGCTTGCATGAAAAGCTTTTGATATAGCCTAGCTGAAGCCTTCATTATTTCATCATTTCTTGAACTTGCTTTCAGATTCAGCCAAAGATATGAACATTTGTGGCTTGTTTCTGACAGAATCTCTTCACTTTTACCTGCCAAGTTATGGGTTTCCACTATATTTCTTCTGCGTTTCCCACATGCTCCTCCATAAGGGTTGTGCAAAACGCCGAACCAAATTCGGTTTGATTCGATTTTGACAATATAGAACTTTTAGCTCCCTTTTGGTGCAAACCATACTAAAAAACAGAACCGAACTGAATTCACGGGTTTGGTTCAAAATATTTAAAATTCTTATCGGTTTGGTTTGCACATAATGCACACCCTTCAGCTTCTTATCATGTTGCCATTTTGAGTTGTTGCAGTTAACAAAATCACATCATCTTACTCATGCAGGCTTAATTTTGCAAAAATTCTGTTGATTTTGCATTAACTTCTGTACAGATCTGAATAACCAAAAAATATGTGTAAGGACCAAAAATCCTAAAAAAGGTTGTAAGAAGATGTACCTAAAACCTGATTAAAGAGATGCACATGCAAAGAAACTGAAGTTAAGATTGGCAATTCGTGTTTATGTATAGAATGTTACTTGTTGTACAAGTCTTTCTTGAAGATTGGTGTATGTTTGTTGAATTAAGAAATGATATTTATTCCTGTCTTGTTGGGATTTGTCAGTTTGAGCTATGAATCTTAAGCAATAAGAGAAGAAAGGAGAGCAGTCAAATCCCACCAGAAATGATATATATAGATTATAAATTGGTGTAATCATTCAAAAATATTAAACCTTTTCGACAATTTTATTTATAATTCGAATTGAAAATTGTTAATTTTATTTTATTTTTCAATTTTCAGTGTCAATTTTACAAATTTTATTAAATGAGTTCTTTCACTCTAAAAAAAGTTCAAATATGGTTTTTATATTTGACTAGTTTAAATAAATCTTTAATATTTTAGAAAGCACTAAACATTGAGATTATATGTCAAATATCAATGGCATATTTGAACCTTTTCTAATTGGAAAAACTTTAATTTGAAAAATAGGTATAATTGGAAATGAAAATTAAAAAATTCGGTAAAATTAAAAATTTAGAAAGTTCGGAATATAAAAGAAAAATGTTACAATGCAAGAGTAATTGAATAGGAAGGATTGATTGAAGGGTGCACCAAGGCAGTAGGTCAAGATTGTTAAAGTAGTCATATAAAACAAGAGTTCCAAACAATTAATTTCTGTTGAAATCTATTGACCTAATCACTCAATATTTTTTAATAAAAAAACATCAATGCTTATTTTTGTATCATAAATGTTGTTTATATCTCATTTTATTAAACAACATGACTGATACATAGCAACAGTTTCAAATGTTCTTTTAGCACACTAATGACATGCTCATTACTAGGGGTGAGCATTAAACGGTCAAAACCGAATAACCAAACCGAACCGAACCGAATTAATCAAACCGAAATATAATTTGAAAATATGGTTCGGTTACGGTCCGAATTTTTAAAATTTTGACTATTCGGTTCGGTTTACGGTTTTTACAAAAAAATAACTGTAATTACCGAACCGACCGTATTTAAAAATTACGTTGTTTTAAACTTTCATATACTCACATTTATATACTAAACTTGTTTAATTTTATAGTTTTATAATAAAAAACGATAAATATAGATTTAATTTAAAGAACATGTACTCTCTAGGTTAAATTTTTCCATTTTTTTTATTTATTTTTTAAAAAACTGTTTTTTTTTCTTTCTAAAAACCATACAAAAAATATTACGGTTTTCGACCGAACCGAACCGAACCGAACCGTAATATTTCGGTTTGGTTAATACGGTTTTGATATAATTTGGTTAATACGGTTCGGTGACCGAAATTTTTAAAAAACCGAACGGTTTTGAATTTTTGGGCGGTTCGATGACCGAACCGACCGTTGCTCACCCCTACTCATTACAACTAAAGCTTATTCTAATCAATGATATTGTTAAATTTAAATATTACATGTATATATCATTAAATTAAACAGTATTACAATCTTACATCGAAGTATATCATACATCAAAACGGCAACACATTATTGAGAAAAAAAAAGTATAAATCTTAAATATCATTGAAAAATAAAAATAAAATAGTAACAAATGTCTTGACAATATTACAATACTAGCTTCGCATTACGTGCTATGTCCGTTGCTCGTAACGTAACTCGTCAATGAACATATTAGTAAATTTATTATAATTATATTAATATTTTTATTTATAATTAATATTAAATTAGTTAAGAATTTTTATAAAAATAAATATAATATATTCGGTTATTAAATTTTTTTTTCCATATTAAATTTATTCTTCTTTTGGTTTTATAATTATCATAATTAAATAATAAACTTAATTTTATTAATAATATCTTTAAAAATAATAAAACAGAAATTTAAATAATATTATATTGACCAAATACAGTATTTTAATTTTGTAGTTCAATCAAACTAAAAGATAGGTATTCCTACTAATTTGGAGACAATTTAGTTATTTTTTACATATTAAAAACTAAATTGGAGATAATTTAGCTACCTATTCTAATTAGAACTTTAATTACAATAGTGACTAATTAAATAACTAATTAGTTAATGACTATAAAATCTTTATTTAGTAGTAAACTGAAAAGGATTATACAGTAAATTTGTCTGCCCCATCCAAACTTTTATATATAGTATAGATATAGATAAGATTGTAATACTGTTTTAAAATAAAAAAAAGGAAAAAAATACAAGCAGAGTAACAAATGTCTTGACAATCTAGAAAAAGCTAACATTAAGCAAATAGCAGGCAGTAAACTAGATTGAAATTTTGATGCATGATATACATTATTTTATTTTTATTTTTCAATGATATTTAAGGGTAATTTTGTACTGGTTGGTCATTAAATTAGAAAAATTATGATTACCAAAGAGAAAACAGCGGTTGTGTGCACTGTAACAAACGTGGGGTCAAAATTGGTGACGCACAATAATGTCGGTGAATACCAGCCAACCCAGATAGAAAACGACGCATTACCAATCAAACCCACGCGCAACTAAACACACGTAATTGCAACGTGTTCGAGTTAGGTACTCTACTCAACTCACGTTCAGTTAACTCAGCCCCACCACAACTGTAGTATTTAGTTATTTATACTTGGCTTAATTTCTTAAAAAACCCCCACCTTGCACTTTTTTTTCGTTTATATCCTGACCTTGTAAAAACACCATTTGTACTCAATTTTGGGTTTTTATGTTTCATCCCTACCCAAAAGCATTAAATTGTACTCTTTTCATTTAGAAAAGAGTTAAAACATACTTTTTTCTATTTTTAAAAATACAAATAAATCCTTAAATTTAAAAAATGATCAAATATATCCAAATAATTAATTAATTTTTTTAATTATATAAAATAATAAAAAAATTAAAAAAATTATTATTATTTTTAATTTTTTTGTTAGAAATATTTTTTAAAAAAACTAAAAAAATTAAAAAAATAAACAAAAAATTCGGAATTATTTTTAAAAAAAATTAAAAAAAATTATTATTATTTTTAATTTTTTGAAGAAGATGGTATTTTTGTACTATTAATAACTTTAATATCTAATTAGTATATAAGTTAAAAATGAAGGATTGTTTTAAACTCTTTTTCAAATGAAAAGAGTACAATTTAATGATTTTGGGTAGAGATGAAACATAAAAACTCAAAATTGGGTACAAATGGTGTTTTTACAAGGTCAGGGTATAAACGAAAAAAAAATGCAAGGTGGAGTCTTTTTAAGGAATTAAGCCTTTATACTTTGTTTTAGGAAGTTTATTGTCAATTTCTTAACGCATTTTTTACTCTCTGAATGAATTTAATTACATATATGAAATAGTAATATCTGGTGTAGTTTAATACTTTAATTGATAATAAAATATGTTTTTAAGATTTAAAATATTTCACAATTGTAAAATTTTAATTTTATGCTCTAATTATAACAATTTACCATTTTATTTAGTAAATTGTTGACCAAGTTAAACATTTATTTAATGATTAATCTGATTAAATTAGTTAAACTTCTAATCTAATAAACATATTATTATTTTACAATTCAGTTTGTGAGATCGTAATGCATTTTTTTTTAAAATATTCGATAAAATCAAAATATCAAAGCAGTTAAAAACAATGAGCAATGCCGATCTCATAATAATGGAGTCCCGGGCAAGTTAGGGATCGCACAATAGGTATCTATGACTCGCTTATTTAAAGGCCGTCAATCATAATCACAACTTCAACTACTCTCGACACTCAATACATATGTATTAAATTCGTTATGCGTTAAGATTGGAATAATACAATTAACACATACAACATGCGTAAACAGCGCACAAACATAGTTTATGTCATCATCAGGCCACTAACCACTCTTCTCTAACATATCATTAAGAAAACTGCTTTTCGAGGGCTTATTTATATTTTTAAACTAATATTGAAAAAATACACTACTGGGTTGCGCGTGGGCTTGCTACTACTCTTAGATTTATCAACGCTACTGGTTTTTAATTAACTTTATTTATTAATGTTGGAAACTGATTCTGCCAAGCAGCACCACCCATAAACCAAATTAAAAATGACACCACTTTTCCCTAAACGATGTCGTATTTATACTAATTATTTCAAAATAATAAAGCTGATATTTTATTTATATTTTTATTGGTACCAGACATTCTATTTTCTCAGTCACTAATACAGACTTCTTCTTCTCCGATAGATACTTAAATATTTAGTGTAATGTAATGTGAAGATGAACCAGAAAGCTCTCAACTAAATCATTTCATCTGTTCTTGTATTTCTCCCATTTCTCGGCTGCTAGCTTCTTCCTCAGGTAGTTCAAACAAACTAACCAGAAAAAAAGCAAACAAAAATGTTTGCTTTGCATTTTATTTATTTTATATATGAAGGTTTTGCTGGCCTGCATTTTTGTCATTGCTAGTTTTGAGCTTTGAGTTTCATTTTTTGATGGAAAATATTTGGTGGGTTTGATCAGGATCTAGTAAAAAAAGATTCTTTTATGTAAATATTGGTTCTTTTTTCTATTTTAGTAGATTTTGTTGGTCTTGTTTTTTTTTGGCATTTTTAATGAGCTTCAAGAATGAGAAATTTATCTTATTTTTGTTGGTTCGAACAGAGACATCAGACATGTGTTCTTGTTTACTGCTTGCTTTTTTCACAATGTTAGCTTTTCTCTAGATTGTCAAGACATTTCTTGCTCTGCTTGTACTTTTTGTTGGAAATAATTAGTTTTTTTTTTATGTTTTTCTGTGTTTTTTTGCTTTTTGGTGGCAATGATTAGGTGTGGATGTTTATCTTAAATGAGTTCATGAAGTTGAGTTGTTGTCTACTTGCAGAATCGGAGCTATAGTTGCTGCTTGATTGCCGAGAAAATGCTTGAAACCAGGGGATGAGATGGTTGAAATTTGAGCATTGTTTTATCTTAGTTTAGAGTGGAATTTGTCATTTGTTTGTAGATTACAGGACTTTATAAATTCCTCGGAAGAAAAGTCTTTAAGCCAAAATGGTTGGAAAAAGCAAAAAAGGTGCCTCAGTTCAGCTAGATTATCTAATTCACATCCAAGATATTAAGCCTTGGCCCCCATCACAGTCTTTGAGATCCCTACGCTCGGTCTTGATTCAATGGGAGAATGGTGATCGTAAATCAGGATCAACGAACATTGTTGTTCCTTCACTTGGCTCAATTGTCGGCGAAGGGAAGATCGAGTTTGATGAGTTCTTTAGACTACCTGTTACATTGGTAAGGGACATGTCTGGAAAAGGCAAGGATTCTGATTCATTTCAGAAGAATTGCTTAGAATTACACTTGTGTGAACCTCGGAGAGACAAAATGCAGATACTAGGTACTGCTATAATTGACTTGGCAGATTATGGTGTTGTCAAGGAAACAGTAAGTGTGAGTGTTCCTGTGAGTAGCAGCAGGAGCTTTAGGAACACATCTCAACCCATTTTATATGTCAACATCCAACCATATCATAAAGGTCGAACCAGCTTCTTGTCAAGGGATAGCGTAACGAAAGGCGTTTCGCTGGATAAGAATGGTGGGGAGTCTGTTTCAGTATTGATGAATGAAGAATATGCTGAGGAAACTGAGATTACCTCTTTCACTGATGACGATGTTTCGTCACACTCATCTCTGAATAATGTGGGGTTGCCTCCCCAAAATGAAGAGGTACTTGCTCTCTTGTTTCTTTTTATTTCTCTTTTAAGAGAAATGTTCCAATGATCCACTTTGATTCTTAACACTTGGTCTCCATCAACTTTCAACTATGGCTATTATTGTTTATCATGACATTCATAGCCAGCTATGTTGTGTGGAAGTTTATCGAATTCTACGTTTATGCGTTTCATTTCCATTTCCAGAAATGCTTCTTGAAGATGTTTCGTCATTTTTCGGTTTCAGTATTTTCTATTTCAACTTTTCCGTCTCTGTTCAACCTAGATAGCCATAATAGTGGTGGAGCTATGTGGATTGTGGATACTACCTTATGATTACTTGTGATCAGTATATAGTGCAATCTAATCTTTGTTATTTGTAGTTTACCTAGAAAGACTAATACGAGGAACAGCCTTTTTGTATATCACTATACTAATGAATATCTTCAATAATAGGACTAGCTAACCTTCCTGTTTAAATGCAGAATGGATCAGTTGAACTGAGAGAAAGTAAAGGAAGACTTAATGGAGAACACGCTATTACTTCCAAACCAGGGATTAAAAAGCAAACTTCGTCACAAGAAAATCTTAAAGAGAGTTCTTCTTGTTCATCTTCTGTAGATTTATCTTCTGATCCAGGGAGCCCAGTAAATGCTGGTGCTTCTGTATTGAAGTCTCCCAACTCAGATGCATCGGTGAGGCCAAAGGTTGAGGTTTCTCAGAATGTTCATTCTTCTTCATCAATCAGATACGGCGAAGATTTGCTGGGCAAGACTGCAACTAATAATAATGTTTATAATGATTATATGGAGGACATAGACACTTTGAGGAATGAAGAGAAGAGACAATTCTCAGAAACTGAAACAATGGAGACATTTCCACAAAATGATTCTAGAAGTGAAGGCTCACTTGGGACGGATCCTCTTGCTTCAATTGTGGGAATTGAATTGAAAGGAAATATCCTCAAAGTTGATAGGTTAAAGCCTGTGAAATCTGTTAGGTCATTGTCAGACTCTGCCAGGATCAATGTAGAAATCAGCAAAAATCAACCAGATGAAGTGAAGGAAATTGGTGCCTATGGGGATTCGCAGAGTACTGCAGGGAACTTCAAAGTCGGTGAAAGAAAAAATGCCAAGGTTTATCCACAAGATACCAGAACAACCGCTTTAAATGGAAAAATCCAGCAATTGGAACATAAAATAAAAATGCTCGAGGGAGAGTTACGAGAAGCTGCTGGTGTTGAGTCTGCTCTCTACTCTGTAGTTGCTGAGCATGGAAGTTCCATGAGTAAGGTACATGCTCCTGCTCGGCGTCTTTCTAGGCTATATCTTCATGCTTGTAAAGAAAGTTCCCGATCAAGAAGAGCCAGTGCAGCTAAAAGTGCTGTTTCAGGACTAGTTCTGGTGGCAAAGGCCTGTGGGAATGATGTTCCTAGGTATGCTAAGACGCACCTTCATCTGCATTACCATGTAAACAGATCACTATATAGTGATCCATCATGTGGTTTTACAAAGTATAATGTTTCAGTTTTTTATCCAATAAATGTCTCCTTCTTGAAAGAATAATATGGACTTGTGCCAGGTCTGTGAATGTACTTCAATTCTATCATTTTGATATAATGCTTGCTTGCTTGCCAGGTTTTTGCTGATTGAGGATTACAATTTTCCTGTAAGCTCATGTATATTCTCTTTTTAAATGCTGCAGGCTGACATTTTGGCTATCAAACACTATTGTTTTGAGAGCAATTATAAGTCAAGCAATTGGTAACAAAGAGATACCATATTCTGGTGGAAAGGGAAGCAAGATAATATCATCATCTATGAAATGGAAAGAGTCATCACACGGTAGATTTGAAAATAAGAATGTTTTTTTGGGAGATTTAAGTGACTGGAATGATCCACATTCATTTATATCTGCGCTAGAAAGAGTTGAAACTTGGATCTTTTCCAGAACTGTGGAGTCTATTTGGTGGCAGGTCCTCCCTTATCTCTTTTTTCTTTTCAATGTATGCATCTAATATTTTCAGAGAATGTGACTATTGAATGTCTTTTGGGTTGTTTCTTTTCCTTTTATGTTCCAGACACTTACTCCGCACATGCAATCTTCTGCTGCAAAGGCAATTTATGGATTTGTTGGTTCTAGCTCAAAGAAAAACCTGGGAAGGACATCAAGTTCATTTGATCAAGATCAAGGAAACTTTTCATTAGAACTTTGGAAGAAAGCTTTCAAGGATGCTTGTGAGAGACTTTGCCCTGTTAGAGCTGGTGGACACGAGTGTGGCTGTTTGCATGTCCTTGCCAGACTGGTAACTTATAAAGTTCTCACTCTTTTGTCCCTCGTTTTCCTTTTATGTGTTAAAGATACTGCAGGCAGGCTACTTCTCTGTCTTGGATGTTCTTGTAATGTGAATTTGTATTCACCAATTTAAATATACTCAAAATTCTTCACTGAATTGAAGTCAGCATATTGCAAGACATAGTCTTTTTGTACACATTCAAGCAGAAGGAATAGATAGAGAACCCGAGAATGTTCAACTCTCCAATTCTGTTTAATTTACTGCAATTCTGCTGAAGTTGATCGACATATTTTAACATGTTTTAAATGTTCATTTTATTAGAAAAGTGTGTGATTCTGGTTTTGTTTTTTCAACCTTATTGATTTCTTTCTTCTTTTAATGTATTTTTCAATATGCATTCAGATAATGGAGCAATGTGTGGCAAGACTAGATGTGGCAATGTTCAATGCCATTCTTCGCGAATCTGATGATGACATTCCAACTGATCCAGTTTCCGATCCTATTAGTGACTCCAAGGTTCTCCCAATTCCAGCTGGTAGATCAAGCTTCGGAGCTGGAGTGCAGCTTAAAAATGCGGTAAGATATGGAAATTGTTGCATGATTGACCTTAGCTTTAGATTTCTCTGATCTTAGTATTTACTGTCACCCTTTAGGTGGATTTTTGTTTTTAAAAACATTATTTTCTAGCTTTCTAAAGCTAAAGAAATCACAATTGCTCTTTCTAATTGGCATTCACTGTTGTTTGAGTTATCAGATTGGCAACTGGTCGAGATGGCTGACTGACCTCTTTGGTATTGACGACGAATTGCTTGAGAATGAAAATGACAAAGATGAGGATGATGAGAGAATAGATACATCCTTCAAGTCATTTTATCTTCTTAATGCATTGAGTGATCTCATGATGCTTCCCAAGGACATGCTCTTGAGTAGATCCATTAGAAAAGAGGTTTGATAGACTCATTCAGACTCTCACACTTCATCTCTAAGTTTACATGGGTTCATACATACTAGTAAGGGGTTTGTTTCCTTTTGCGGCCATGTTTGGTTTAGAGCTAGAAACCCTTGAAACAAAAAGCTCCAAAATGAAGCTGTTGCAGGAGTTTTTGGATTTCGTCGAACAATTCCAACAACCACCGCAAACAGTTGAACCAAATAGGCCATATGTCACAAACTTTTAATAGTATAGAATGATTACTTCTGAGTACTTTTGTTTATTTTTTAAATTTCAGTATTGATATGAGCATATTTATTTATTTATTATTGAAGTCCTTATTGAACTGTTTTAATGTGCTTCTGAAGGTATGCCCTACGTTTGGTACCCAGTTGATCAAGAAGGTTATTGACAATTTTGTTCCAGATGAGTTTTGCCCAGATCCTATTCCAGATGTTGTGCTTGAAGCCCTGGGATCTGAGGTTAGTGCCTTTCTAAATCCGTTACAGATCATATTGCAAACTAGACTACACCTTTGTTGCATGAAAAGTTTTCAAGCCGTTTCGTCGTTTCTATTCCGTTTCTAGAAGCCTTTCTGAAACTACAAAACTCGTATATATATCACCTGTTATGGTAACAAATTAATATTTCACTGTTTTCCATGTCAGCATTTTTATTTTCATAGTACATAGACCTACACTGACATGCTGAAGATTTTGGTTAATTTGGTATTATCTTGACGCAGGATCCTCTTGAAACGGAGGAAGAGACTGTGACAATAGTACCAAGCATCGCAGCTGCACCGCTGTATTTGCCACCTTCAGCAGCTTCAATTACTGATGCAATTGGAAAATGTGGAAATCAATCTCAGCTAAGAAGAAGTGGTTCAATGCTCAAAAAGTCAAATACCAGTGATGATGAGCTTGATGAATTGATTTCACCATTGGCTTCAATTTTCATAGATGGTTCTCAGTCTTCACCAGCACCAACAAAAGTCAGTTGGAAATCAAAGGAAACGGGCAATCAAAATTCCATCAGATATGAACTTCTTAGAGATGTATGGATAAACAGCGAATAAGATATAGCCATGTATATTCGAGAATAATAATAATAAACCAAGTAATGCTTCCCCATCGACTAGCTTTCGGTTTCAGTTGTAAATCTTAAGTCCAAATTTGGGTATGTGTGTTATTGTAGAAAGTGGAAATATCATGCTATGCTCCTACATTTCATTTACATTTCTGAAAATGCTTATGAAGTTCTGAAATTTTACATTTACAAGCTTCTTCTGACAGAAAATGGTAGAGCTTTCAAACTCATTCAAGCATAGAACAAATTCCATTCACTGTTTTCGGCAACTAGCTAAAGAACACTCCATAGTACATAAATAAACAGTCGGATAATCCGATACATCAGTGAAACATAAGCAATAAGATTGAGAGATATCGATAACATAATGGAAGCAAGTTTTTTCCACCAATATTAGTAAAACCCTCCAAGTCCTTGTGTAAATTCTACAGGCAAAAGGGGATAAATAAACCATAGTTCTGATTTGCAGGCGCAACTATAATAAGTTAATAACTTCAACTATGAACTTAGAGATATTATCAAAGAAATTTAATCAGGCATATCGGATATAGATCGAAGCTCAGTAAAGAATATGATTAGAATCAATGAAGAAACTGAATCACCTACGGTCCTTGCAAAGTTTCACCACTAGGTCACTGCCAAAAAATAAACATAATATGAAGCTGACGTTGTCAATTTCAAATTACAACAAATCAAAATTTGCTAAAAAGAACTTGAGTATTTATAATCTATCGATCAACAATAAAGCTGTTCAGGTTTTTTATTTTCCCCCAAGGAAGTTGAATTAGTCTTGGAAGTCTGACCTTCCGCTTTCATTTGTTGTTCAGAATTTCATCACATGTCTGTTAACTCTTCTTGTGTTAGGGATCAAGGAGGGTGGGCAGGAATAAAAATTGTCAGCAAAAGAACTGCTTGCAAGTTGTTACAACCGATTACGAGATTAAGCTTGACACGATCAGCAAAATTGATCTCCATCAATAGTTTCCAGACATAAGAGATGCATTTATTGTTTTATCTATTGCTTAGCTGCTACAAGTCCTTGAATTACGGCGTTAAACCTGGTATGCTTCAATTAATTCAGGATATTCCTGCTTGAAGCAAGTAATATATGTTTTCTCAAACCTTTCCTTACTCAAAAATAATGCCCATACAAAATCTACATCATCAGAAACTTTGCCTTTTGACATTAGCAGCTTTAAAGCGGAGCATCTCGGTATGATTCTTTTCTCCAAACTAGCTAAAAACAGATTAGGGCATTTAACAATATCCGAAGGCTTTAAACTAAGTTCAGTCGTAAAAAACTCCATTAACACCTTCATCTTCTTCTCAGAAGTAAGCATAAACATCGGCTGTAATCTAAACGCCAACAAAAACTCTTTTTCCGACCAGCCAAATCCCAACAAAAGCTCCTTTTTACTCTCCCACAATGATTTGCTCATAACCGACATAGAACGTAAAGCATACACAAAATTCTTTTTCTTCGGCTCAAATCCCATTTCCTTAACATCCCGAACAACTTGTTCAAACAAATCAACTCTAAGCAATATAGACAAAGGATCCAATATAATCAGAGTCCGTATATTAGGTTTCGGCACACCATGAGCACGCAAAGTGTCGATATTCAACACCATTGCATCAGTACCTATCCTAAGAGTCCGCGGACACCGCTTTAACGCATACAAAACCTTCTCATCACTCTCAAGTATCTCCCTAAGATAATCAATAGTAGGCAAAATCTTGTTTTTCAAACTAGTAAGTAAAATTTGCCCCTCTAAACATAAAATCTTAGGCAAGTCAGCTCTAGCAATACCCAATGATTCAAGAAATTGAATCTTGGGCTTAAGGGTTTTCTCAGGATCAGATAAAATAAGCTGTGGGTGCTTGGAAATTAAGCGGGTAATTTGGGAATTCGCAAAGCCGTGAGCTTTGAGTAATTCAAGAACCAAATTAGGTTTATCTGTGTTTTCAATGTGAACATATTTAGTGGCGGAAATTGCCCGTTGTAAAGACAACCCACATGAATTTGAGAGGTATGAAACTGTTAAAGATTGTTCGTTTTTTGGAGGTGAATCTAGAATTGGTATTGTTTCAACACAGCGAGTATAAAATAATTTAGAGTCGATGGTTCTGTAATTTATCAGTAATTTTGAGGTAAAACGAAACATTTCTTGAAACAAGAATTAATGGGTTGTAATAGAATGGACTTACCGGAAATCTGAAGGTAAAAATTGGTGACTTTCGATTTTGAATTAGCAGCAAGAACAGCAAAAATGGCGGAAAAGAGTTCACTTACGGAGCAAACTGTCCTTGAGATCAATCAAAGTTTAAGGATGTTGCAATAGTGGGTTATTAGCCAAAATGATATCTAACCTTCGCACTTTGTATTAAAATGCCATGGTACCCAACCTTTAATTTATATAAAAATGGTACACAATCTTCTAACGTTTATATCGAAATGATTTTTTAAACAATTTCCGGTCACTTTTGATGACGTGGCAACCAGAAAACTAATATTTTATATTTTTACCACATCCCATGACAAATAAGATTTTATATAACTTAAACAATTAAAACGAACTCTTATTTTACATCAATAAAAAAATTATTTTTCCGGTTGCCACGTCATTAAAAGTGGCTGGAAAATGTTTAAAAAAACCATTTTAAAGTAAATGTTAGAAGGTTGGGTATCATTTTAATACAAATTAAAAATTGGGTACCATTTTGATATAAGGTGCGAAGATTGGGTACCATTTTGACTAATAACCCTGCAATAGTTGTCATGTTTTACAATTTTTTCTTGGCCTATTTTTATTTTTTTCAATTTTTTTTGTGCGATAACAATATATAAACAAAGGAAAGAATTACTATTCCATGAGGATAATAAATTATTTTTATATAAAATAAACATACGTGACTTAATAATGTCTTCGTTTAATAAAATAAAGGTTTAATTCCTTAAAAAAAACCTCACCTTGCATTTTTTCTTCGTTTATACCCTGACCTTGTAAAAACATCATTTGTACCCAAATTTTGGGTTTTTATGTTTCATCCCTACCCAAAAGCATTAAATTGTACTCTTTTCATTTGGAAAAGGACTTAAAACATACTTTTTTCTATTTTAAAAAATACAAATAAATCCTTAAACTTAAAAAATAATCAAATACATCTAAATAATTAATTAATTTTTTTAATTTTTTTTCGGAATTTTAAAAAAAAAATTAAAAAAATTGGAAATATTTTATAAAAAATTTTTAAAAAAATATTATTATTTTTAATTTTTGAAGAAAATGGTATTTTTGTACTATTAATAACATTAATATCTAATTAGTATATAAGTTAAAAATGAAGGATTGTTTTAAACTTTTTTTCAAATGAAAAGAGTACAATTTAATGCTTTTGGGTAGAGATGAAACATAAAAATTCAAAATTGGGTACAAATGGTGTTTTTACAAGGTCAGGGTATAAACAAAAATAAAATACAAGGTGGGGTTTTTTTAAGGAATTAAGCCTAAAATAAAATGAACACAATGTGAATAATTTTGTTAAACAAACGGTATATTATATAATTTTAAGGTTTAATTACTTAAAAACCACCCACCTTAAACTTTTTTTTCGTTTATACCCTGATTTAGGAAAAAATTCATTTATACCCTGACGTATGTGTTTATGTTTCACCTCTACCCCAAGGCACTAAATTAACCTCTTTTTATTTAGAAAAAAAAAATTAAATACGTCAGGATAGAGGTGAAACAATAATTTTTTTGTATTTTTATTTAATAAAAAAAGTATGAAATAATCCTTATATTTAATTATTTTTAATAAATCATCTTTTTTGATATTTAGGGTAGAGGTGAAACATAAACACATACGTCAGGGTATAAATGATTTTTTTTTCTAGATCAGGGTATAAACGAAAAAAAAGTTTAAAGTGGGTGGTTTTTAAGTAATTAAGCTTAATTTTAATAAAAAAATTAGACAGATACTTACCATTTGAGCCTTTTAATATTTAACATCACTTTATAATGCAAAGTATAAGTTGAGATGTCAAAGTTGTTTGACTAATTCATATAACGTACCTGATCATTTAAATGAATAATAAAAATAAAATTAATTTTGATCTTACCTGATAATAAAGCCGTCCAATGAAACAGTCGAAGAAGACTGGAAGCTAGAAGGGCCATTTAAGAAGCCCCTCTTACCTAAATAAAAATATCTACATATTAATAAATATTCATTTATATGATATAGAACCCACAAAAGGAAAATAAACATCCCAAAGGGGATGGAATTTTGCTAAAAAGATAATAAAAAATCCACAAAATGATCACACTTGTTATCTGCAAATAATGATCACATTAGTCTATCAATATAACTGCTTTATCCTATGTTAAAAAAATATAAATGAATTATTAAATATTTTATAATTTTCAAAAGATATCACCACTTTATTAAAATATCAAATAAAAAGCAAATAAAAAAAACAAATCCAACTGATCAAAATTGGATCGCCAGAGATGGCTTAAAACCAATAGTTCATTATTTAATAGATTTTTCCGTTCGAATACTCTATCCGAGAGTTATAGATATTTATCAAATTTGTTCCTTCGATGGGCTATTAGCTCAGTGGTAGAACGCGCCCCTGATAATTGCGTCGTTGTACCTGGGCTGTGAGGGCTCTCAGCCACATGAATAGCTAAACTCTGTAACTAAACTTTTCTTAAATTACATAAAGGTCATTAAACAAAAATTTTCTTATATAATATTCACTAAATTATACCTTTTGTTATAAAAATGTTTCTGTTGTTACAAAAAAAACACTAAATTTTTAGTGAATTACAAAAAAACAAAGTGGGTTATATTTTTTATTACAAAAAGATCACTGAACTATGTTCTTTTTTATAATTTCGGCTTGTCACGCAAGTAAAATTGCTGCGTTTTGCGTGAAAACAATACATTTTATATGGATAAACCCTTTTATAATAAAGGATATAGTTCAGTGACTATTTTTTTAAGAAAGGTTTGTTTAGTGATCTTTTTGTAATTTGAGAAAAATTTGGCGACCTACAGAGTTTAATATCCGATCAAAATCCAATGACAAAAAAAGGCTTTAAAGAAAAGAATTACCGCAAAGTGTACGAAATACTTCAAAAATTATTGTTCAAAAAATAAAATAAAAAAATTCAAAAACATAAACTCGGTTATTGATAATGACCCAAAAGACAAATTGAGAAAATAAATGAGAGATTTAGGAATTTATCTAAAATATAAAAATAATAGGACTTTATACCTCAATAAGAAAAAGTTAATAAGAATACATCATAATTTTTGCTCTTTTAGAATTATACTCTCAATGCCTTAATATTTATGTTTTTACTCTAATAATACAACATGTGTAAACTCTTTCTTTTTTTCTCTCTCTCCCCTCTTTTTCTCTCTTTCTTTTCTTTCTCTCTCGACAAATTGCACCTGTTACATTTCTTTTATCATGCAATATTTCTTTTATTTCTTTTTTATTAATCTTTTGTTCATTTCTTTTGTTTATTCCTTTTTTGTTCTTCAATTTTTTTTCTTTTTTTTCTTCATTAATTAAATTAACAAAAGTGCAGATTACACAATATCAATAAATTAAACATTTTTTTTTCATTTTTTTCAGTATTATCAAATATATTTTAATTTAAAAATTTATGCTACTATTTAAATATTTAATTATATTAATAGCATATTTAAAAATATAAAACTAAATAAAAAATCATAGTAGCATATTATCATATGATTATCACAGCTTCACCTTAACATGTAATTATCAATGTATCATATTGCATTATCATCTTATTATCATATCATTATCAGTATCGTATATAGCAGATTATTATATGATAATGTGCTGATACTGCTGGATAATATTAGACAAAATCACAGTATCACATTATCATATGATTATCACTGTATCACATTATCATATAATTATCACAGCTTCAGCTTAGCATGTAATTATCAGTTTATCATATGCATTAACATCTTTTTATCATGCCATTATCAGTATCGTATGTAGCAGATTATTATCATCTCGTTATCATAATTATTATGTAATTTTTTTCATGCCATATTATCATAATATTATCATTTTATTATCAATAAGAACCTGATCATATGCTATTTTCTTCATATTATTATCTCGTTATCATAATTTTCATGTAATTTTTTTCCATATAGGTATCATATTATCATACTATTACCATAACTTTATTATTTAATTATCATCTTCTTATCCTGGTATCATATCCTGGTATCATGAATTTTTTTATAATTATATTTTCACGTACGTTATCATCCAATTATCATAACATTATCATACTTCATTATCATCTAATTATCATACTGCAGTGTTATGATAACGATATGATAATATAGTGATACTGACATGATAATCAGACACTGCATAACATTATCATTCTGTTATCATAGTGGTATTAACATGATAATCCGAAATTACATAACATTATCATTCTGTTATCATGAAATTCTTCTATAATTATTTTTTACGTATGTTATCATAATTTTATCATACTTCATTATCATATACTTATCATAACATTATCACACTAGAGTGTTGTTATGATAACGACATGATAATATAGTGATACTAACATGATAATCAGAAACTGTTTTGTCATAACATTATCATAGATATTATCATAACGTACTTTATCATAATATTATCATAACATACATTATCGTGACATTATCATAATATTATTTTAGTGTTGAACTATTATAAATTATTTCATATAATTTATACAAAAATTAGATAATATTTTCATAATTTCAACATCTAGGCCTATGTGAATAATTATCTATCTATGTCAACAAAAAACAAAAGTAAATGAGCACTACAATTGCAAACTGAATAACTTAAATTTCATACCCAGGTCAAATTATTACATTATAGTGATGGGGCCTTTTCATCCTTCTGCAACAATTCAAAATCAAATGTAAAAGGAGAATGAATTGGAAGGGACAACTTATGCTTAACTTGGCTGGATTGTGAATTTAAACTAAAACCTAAAACTAAAATCATAATTCAACAAATGAAATTACAATCTAAAATCTCCAATAACATCTCAGAACATCATTTCTACAATTAATTTCCCCCTTTTCTTGTTTTCATAAACCACAATGAAATCGTGCACCCTGAGAGACCGTGAGAAGGAGAGGGACAACATTTATAATGGAGCTGCTCGGCGCATGTTTGTAAGTACCAGAAACTGATTCCGCAGTCGATTGAGGATGATGCTATAAGTAAATCTTCTTCCATTGGAGTAGCGGTGGAGGTACGGCGGAGCAGCGACATATTTGTGTCGCAGGCGGCAGTTTCAGCGGCAGATTTGTGTCGTCGCCACCTCCTATTCCGTTTTGCTTCACTTTCTTATCTTCACCTTCTCAATTCCTATAGCAGCTTCCACATCGTCATTATTGTCCATCCGCCTATTTCCATTTCACTGCCACCACGTTCCACCACCGTCACCGTCGCCTCCTGCTCGAAAGACTGAACAAATCAAAACCTGTGATTATTGTTTGAGATAAATAGAGAAAATAGGGAAAAGGAAAAGAGAGGAGTAAAAATTATATTCACAGAGTATTTGTTTCAAATTAAGAAGGTAAAAAACTAAATAAAAATAAATGTTAGAGTAAAAACATAAAAGTGAAAAAACAGAGAGTATTTTGTTTATCTTTTTATGGGTGAGGTAGATTTTACAAATATTTTAAAAATTGGAGTATTTTTCCTAAATTTCTCAAAATAAATATTATGTTATTCAGCATCTTGTCTTGTTTTCAAAATCAAATTAATGTAGAAAAATAAAACAAATAATAAAATAAATTAGTCACTTTATGAATCTTTTAATGGCTGCATGATTGTAAAAAAATACATGAAGAAACTGGGCTCACCACTATTTGAAAAACGCTTGAATTTGGAATATCCAAAAAATAAAGAAGAAATCAGAGAAAGGATTACTAATTTACATAAATTTGGTTCATCAGTCTGATATTTTTGATGACCACAACAAATTGAACATGCAAAAATTGACAATGTTTCTTGACGGTTTCTTCATGTTAATCACTTGGGTATCTGCATTTTAATGAACATAGAAAAAAATAGTGAAAAAAGAGAAGGGCAAGAAGATATTGATCTCATTTTTGTACAATAGTATTACATTGTGGTGGTCACGATTTACAACGTTAGCATGAAAAATAAATAGTGGACAACAAACTTCAAGCGGTTATCAATGACGGAGGCGGTTTTCAGTGACTGGAGACAGGAAACAGAAAATATGTGCATAAAAAGCAATAAATCCAAGTAACGGAACTGGTGGAGGATTGTTTTCTCTCTCCTCTTTCTCTCTCAGCGCCTGTTAGCATTATTATGGCGAGGAAAAGAGTAACCAATCTGTCTGCAATTCCGACGGTAAGGAAAAAAGTTGTTGAATCCGATACTCCGATGATGAATAAGAAAGAAACTGTAGTAGATCCACTGGAGACAGGAAAGGAAGATATGATAAATTTGATAAGTTCTGAAATGAATGAGGTTTGAAAAGTAAAAGAAAGATTACCAGTTGTGATTGTAATTTACGAATATGACACTATCACCAACTTTGAAAAATGCTAAGCGTCCAGATTTTTTACATTAACTATATTTTTTTTTTCATTTTATATCTTTTCCATTAAGAAAAGACATGTGTTGTATGCGTTAGGCGCGTTAGTAGGTCAGACGCATCAAAACGTGTTAGAGCACCAGACGCGTTAGCACACTATCTTGTCATAAGTATAATCTCAATACTTCGAAATACATCTCCAATACATAGCAGATACATATAAAAAATAGTTCAAATATAGTCATTTTTAAATATATATTCATTTATTAGATGTGTTTGACATGTTTCTTATTTGTATTTATTAGATAAACTTTTGATATATAATTTATACATGATAGTTCAATGTGTTTGACATGTTTCAGACATAGTTCCAACGTATTCTTATTCAAATATAATTTAATATATGAGATGTGTACCAGATATATTTGAGATATACATTATTGATACATAAATGTATACAATCATTGATACATAATACACAATATATATTTTATAATACATTATTTATACATCTTCTGAACATTTAACACATATCTTTCGATCTAATATATGATATAGATACATTTCATATGCACGTCATATATTTTGATAGATATATACGAAAACTAAACCTTCCATAAACTTAAAAGATACATATAATATTCACTTAATATTTCTAAAAGTTTGTGTTTAAGATGTATCAAATAGATATCAAATATGTATTTAAGATGTATCTTTAATGCATTTGAAGAATTAACATTGATTCATTGTCGCGCTATCGCGTTGACTGATGCGTTTGACGTACTGATGCATTTTTTATGAGTGCTGATGTGTCGCAGTTTCATTACAAATGTAAACTTTTTTAAAATTTAAGTACTAGTGTAATAAATGATCTTAGTTAGTATTTTTTTTATAATTTTCATTAATATTCGAATATTTTTGTAGTTAACTCTTAAAATGATAAATATCAATAGTTTACACGCCTATATTTCTCCAACATCATGCATCCTTATAAAGATATGGCGTAAGACACAAAACACATATCAACACAATTGATGTTTCTTGTTTTAATTAAATTTAAACATTAACAAGTAAAAGGGTACTCGTAGCTCTGAGCATGCTGTTATCAACCAAAACCTTTAAAACACTTTTCAAAACAGCCTTTGGGCAAAATGCCAAAAACTCGCCGATTTATCGAAAATCGTCAAACTACTTATTTCAAGCCAAAACCTTTAAATCGATAACGCATATCTCTACAAACTATTTAAATCAAAATATTTTATCGAAATATGCCCTTGGAAAAATCTCGAGATTTGGTCAAATTACAAATAATTCTCGAATTTTATAAAAAGTGCACTTTAGTGCTATACTTTCAAAATTGACTAAAACCACTCAGAATCAAACCAAATTAAATATAACAAACCAAAACACTCATATAAAGATAACAAACAGTCCCTAAGGCATATAAAACTCAGATTTGGCAAAATTACCGTTTAGCCCCTCAAATTGTTAAAATTGCCAATTTGGTCCCTAAACTTTTGAATTCGGCAAATCACACCAAAAACCTACAATAATACTAAACATATAACTTTCTCTCATATAAATCCAGCATCATAACTCATGCCTTAACTTGGCCAAACATGCATTTAGGTCCTTAAATTTAGCAAAATGGTAACAAAGTCCTTAAACACTCATATTATGCCAAAAATCATTATAACAAGGATTAAATATGTATTCACACCAAACATAGAAAATTTTCAGAATCAAAACAACCTTATAATATCTTTGTATGTCATGATTAAACATGGATAAACTCAATTTAGGCAATGCATAAACCATAATTCCACCATTACAATATTTAAATCCATATAATCCAACCCATAAGCATGTTAAACCCTCATGCATGTCAAACTCAGCCTCTAAACATACATAGTAACATATTCCATGTAAGGTTAGACATGATCAAACAATGAAATGAGCATGGTACCATGATCATCAAGCTTCAAACCAATATAATTCATATAAATCCAATACAAAACCAACATGCATTTCTAGGTTAGGAAAGAATGATCACAAATCTCTTATAGCAATTAACCATTGATGTTACAAGTTAAAAATAGAAAATGAAGTCCCAAAAATGCTCAAGCCAAGAAAATTCCAAGAATTGCAATGCATGTGCCAAATTACTCTTTAATCTTGAAAAGGGTGTTTGGAAATGTGTTTAGTTATCAGAACGGCTTAGGTTAGGTCTTAGTTGAGAGAAAATCAGTTAGAGAAGACAATGAATAGTGTTTGAGTGGATAAACTCGAGCGAAATGAAATTTTAAAACATAACGCAATTTTTTTAACAGATTGTTTTATACAATCGTCTAAATTCTAGATGATCGTCCAAAAATTGAAAACAGACGATCGTATAAAATCTTAGGCGATCGTCCAACAACCTAAAATCAGTTTAAAAACTTTAAACGATAATCAAAACGCAACGATTTTAAAATCTGATAAAACTCAAATGCAACCACATGTAAGAGAACATATATGAACATTTAGATATCAGATTCAAGTCAGCGAAAATTAAACACATGGACTAAATTCAACACGTACATTATCAGAATCTATTCTAACACCAATATGATACTACTATGATACCAGTGTACTGTCCCAAAATTTACAGATGTAAATTTTAAAGATCGGACGGTGAAAGTTAGTCCCTTTGACATAAGAGCCGAGAATAGAAAATTTAATTTGGCAATTTAAGGTTATAATCGAGTTAAATTGTTTGAATTATGTGATTACGTGTTAGAAATAGATTGTGTAATATTTAAAAATTGATTTGTTATGTTTAGTGGCATTTTTATAAATAAATGCAAAATATTTTAAAACGGATTTTAAAATATTTTAAAAATTGGATAAAATACGAAATTTGACTTTTAAAGTTAAAATAAATATTTAAGAAAGTATTGGAAATAATTTCGAGAAAATATTTTATTTATTCTAAAAACCATTAAATAAATATTTAATAAAAAAATAAATTTATATCTCCACACTAAAACAATTATGTAGTGTGGAGATAAAATGTGGACAAAAAGGAATTTTAAGCAAAGGACACATTAAAGGACATATGTCACCATGTTAGGAACCTGGGATTTAAGTTGCACGTGAAGTGTTTTTTTATTTATTAAAATAGAAATATTATCTTTCATATTCCAAGAGTTAAGAAAAAGCTTCCATTTTTCTTTTCTTCTTCTTGCTAAAACCGTCCACCCACCCCCCAAAAAAGAACCAGGATTTCATTTTCTTTAATTTTTTTACTTTTTCAAAGCATCAAAAAGGTTCTTCTATTTTCCAATTTTGAACTTGTTTTATTTGTTTAATGGTGAAAATTTATAACGTGTGGGTGATTTCTCAAAAATTAGAAACTTGATTTTTTATTTCAAAGTTATAATTTTTAAGATGATAAAAAACATGGGTCATTGTTGGTTTTGAAAAATTATAAGTACTTTTACAAGCTCAGATTTAAAGTAAAAGAAGAAAAATCTGAAAATAATAATTAAGTGGGTCTTTAGATCTGAAAATATATGGGTTTAAATGAATTTGGAATTTTTAAAGATCATGCTATTAAAAGATTAGATTTTTTAGAGATGATCAAGGTTTGGTTTTGGTTAAAAATCAAATTTAAGGGATTTTGAATAATAAGGTAATTTTTGAGATTTCAAATTTGAAACTTGATTATGATTTTAGTGTTTATGTTCTTCTGAAAAATATAATTTTGATTTTTTAGAGAAATCGAAAATAAGGAGTTAAATATGTAAAGATAATTTTTGGAATTTTAAAGATTAAAAGTTTATTAATATTCTGTTAAAATCGAAAATTTGAGGGATTTTTGGGACTTTAAGGTTTTAACTTCGAAAATTGTTGAATTTTTTAAAAAATTGATAATTTTATGAAAAAAAAACTATAAAGATGTGAAAATTTTGGTGTTGGCTGAATATTTCAAGGAATTATTTTGAAAAATATTTCTTTGATTTATTAAATAATTATGACGGATAATTGTTTGTTAGAATTTTATACATGCAATTAGTATAGTGCTGGTATTATTTATGGAAAATGAAGATATGTGAGTTTTAAAAATAAAATATAAAAATTGTTAAATTTTTGTGAAGGCCGAAAATATTGAGATATTATTAGGCATATATTTTTAATAATTTTATGGAAATTGTTTGGTGGTTATGTGTTATTTCTATATAGCATGATTTTATGATTCAATATGCATGGTAAAAATGTATGCTTATTTGTTTCTAAACCCAATACAATGATTCGATGGAACGAGCTACCTATTGAGTGTTAATAGGGTTGTGTGACTACCGGTGTTGATATGAGTTTAGATGGTTATATTTAATAATGCTTGATATAAGCTCATTGATTATATCGTGAAATGAAATGGAAGATTATGTATGGTAGATACAAGGTTAACTTGGTGAAACTATTTCGGACCCGTATGTAGTGGGTTAACTCAGTTGAACTATCTCGGGACCCACAATTTAGGATTAAGTGATGATAACGGTTAACTTGATTGAAATATCTCTGAAACGTACCACATGGATCGAATCGAATTGATGAGATATGAATGCGATGAATGTGATACGGGAAAGAAATGATACGAGTTTGAGGTTTAGGGTTTTGATCGAATCTATTATTTGGCTTATTTGAATATATGTTTTGTTTATATGCGATTTATATTATATAATACCATTAGTGAATGCGAATTCACTCAACGCTGTCTGACCTCCCCACATTAGTTTTATTGCAGGTTGCTTTGGTGTTATGTGATTAAGCTTCCATTTCATATTTTGGAAGTCTCTGTTTAAAGCATTCATGGAAAGCTTTGGTTTTCTCTAAAGCTGTAGTAGTCGTTAGTAGTAGACCTAGTTTTATAGCAAACAGTTACATTTTATATACCATGTTACCTTATTTTATATAAATAATGCTTTATTTGATAACTGCGCTTTCACTGTTTGATTGTTATACCAGTTGCCTATGTTTGAAATTCGTTAAGTATTATGAATGTATGTTGGATAGGGCAATATTCGATTGGGTTATTGCATAGTAAGTCCCTGATGCATTTGGCTTATGCATCGATTTTAAGAAAGTATTTTTAATATTTTCAATTTATTGTTTAAAGAAGTTTCAGAAAACGTTTTGTACGTGATGTTATGTTTCGCAATTTTTTTAATGGTTTTTAAACTTATTACGGGTTCCGAACCAATCACTCCCGTTCCCTAGAGCCGGTCGCGGTCCATGATTTTGGATCGTAACAACTAGCCGAAATTTTTTGGTTATTAGAGAAACGGGCTCATCCGGAAGATGCGAATACCCAAGTCCTTGGTCATGTCTAATTACCTAAAAAAATTGAAAAATTTAGCAAAATATTCTATAAATAAGCATAACTATAAATTTTACGACAACAAGAAAATGATAGAAAACGTACCTCCCTTCTTTAGTACATCTTCTTTTCTTTTTTTATTCTAAGACTTGTTTTTATTATATTAAGGAAAAATTTCATTTATGCCACTAAGCCTTTATCTATAGGATCAATTGAGTCCCTATCATCCGTAAAGGTTCAAATATGCTCCTAGCATCTTAAAAAGTGAACAATCATGCCCAAACTTGGACTCATAAAATGAGACTTTGGGGTCTGGTTGTCAAAATCGGAAGACTTGGTTGTTCACTTTTAAGATGTTAAGAGTATATTTGGATTTTTTTGGAAGTAGAGGACTTACTTGATCCTCGAGTCAAACCTTAGGGGCATAAAGGACCCTTTTTCTTTATATTAATATCTATTTTTTTTATAAAAAACCATTTTTCTCTTACCGCCGTTATTCCTCCTCCAACCTACCGCCGTCATTCCGTTTCTCTTCCATATTTAATGTTTGTGATTTTTTTAACTCGTGGTGATTATTACGATTTATTTTTAATTTTCAGATCTAAAAAAATGCTCTTATTTTTTTTAGTTTCAGATCTAAAAATCTGCAGAAATAATAATTTTCTGCAGAAAATAATGCTTGATTATCATATTAGTATAACTAATATTATCTATCGGTGTCATAATACTGTAGAAAAATAATTTTATGTAAAAAAATCAATGTTTGATTATCATATCAGTATCATTAACATTATCATATCGATATTATAATATTATCAGATTAGTATCATAATAGACGATTATGATAATAGTATGATAAGTTTATGATATAATAGTATGATAAGTTTATGATAATTGTACAATAGTATGATAAAGTCATGATAACAATATGATAAAAAATTATGATAATAATATGATACGGACAACGATTATGATAAAAGATAAATATGATTATGATAGTAGTACGATAAAGTTTATGATAATAGTATGATAAGGTTATGATAATATTATGATAAAATTATGACAAAGTACATCATGATAATGTTATGATAATATTTGATGATACTTTATAATAAAGTACATCATGATAATGTTATAATAAAATACATTATGATAATATTATAATAATTTTTATTAAATAGGTTATGATAATAGTATGATAAAGCTATGATATTAGTATGATAAAGTACATATAATAATGGAATAAAATTAAATAATTTTACAAAAAGATTATGATACTGATAAATAATGATACCTATATGATAATGGAATTAGATTATAAATTATTTAAATACCTAGTAAAATAATAAATTTGAAAAAAATATGAGATATATTTTTTAATTTTTCGTATTGAGATAAAAAATGCACATATTTTATTTTTAGATAAACACATAAATTTCTAAAAAAACAATTAGACTAATTATTGTTGTTAGTTGTTGAATTATTTTTATACTGTTCACTAACAGACTAACTTATGTTATGTCTTGCAATGTACAAATCAATTCCCTCCAAGCAAATATGTCTCCATAAACTTTTTTTAAAATGCTATCAACGACATCTCTTATTTTTTTTATGGAGACCAATAGTGAGTCTCATCTTGAACTATCAATTATTTCTTTCATTTTTTCAGTTAAGAGTTTCAAATTCTAAAATTTATTAAATCAAGACTAGAGTTTTCATATTTAGACCAAGATTGAACTAGTAAGTACCATGGTAAAAATAATTAGGATATAAATCTAAATAAAAAATATATATCAAAGATGAAATGAAAGAAGAAAGGAGAGGAGATGAAACATACTAATTTTTTTAAGTAACGATCCTTTTTATTTTAATTTTTTTTAAATGTAAGCCATCACTTTTCTTGAACAAGAAAAGTAAATTTACATAGCAAGACTTAGAGACGTTGTGCTCTTCTAATAAAATAAAAATGAAATTGCGATATTGTCTAAATTTTAAAGAGAAAATTACAAAATTGAGCTAATCACGCTTAACTATTACAAAAATGCTAACACTCCTAAATATTTACATCAATGCTAATTTTAATTTTACAAATAATATCACAGCTTTCATATTTATTTCACATAGTACTAACTCTTCCCTAATACAACACGTGTAACAAATCTGGACATTTTAAACTCCCAACTTTCTTAATTATGGCCTCCACCCCTTTCACATCTCCTCTACTGCCATCGCCACCGCAACTATCACCATGAAAACCCTACAATCGGCATCTCTCTGACCATCACCACTAACCCCGTTCCAAAAGACTTTTCTACTAACTCAGAATATTCTCAAGCTGGAATGAAATAATTTTTCTCTTCTTCGTTGTTTGTCCAAAGTTGTCGTCGGAAACATTCTTACGATTCGTCCACTGTTGTTCAAGCTTGTTGTTCATTCACCATTATTTATCACTTGCTTTTTGGTGACGATGGCACTACTAAGGATGATGGTACCATCCATTGGGGGCGAAGGAGCAGTAATCGCCGCCGTCGATTTTTCTTAACACCGTTGAGATGGTCGTTCGTCTTTGACGAATCAATGTTGGAGCATATCTAATTGGCTCGACTTTTATAAGTGATTATTGTTAAATATTGAAGATTCAATTTTTTTCTTTTTTTCTTTTTTGTATTTTCATCTCAATTGATTTAAGATTTGGCTTGAATAAGTGTTTGTTGGTGGTGGTATTTCTTTTGGTTTGGAATCGTACGAATTGTAATTTTGCAGCAACATGTAGTGGTTTGGGTGATTGTTAACGAGATAGATTGGGTTAGTGAAGAGCTGAGTTGTTTGTTTAAATGAGAGAATTGCTGTCTGATTTCGGTGTTTTTCTTGAGAAAATGGTGGGTGATAGTTGAACTTTAGTTTATATTTGAATTCATTTGAACTGAAACTTCAATTTTTATAAAATTATATATATTTAATCCAAATTGTAACAGAGTTGAGGAATTTTTTTAGATGAGTTTAAAAATTGACAAATATTTCAATTTTTCAAATTTTTTATTTATGACATAAATTTTTAAAATTCGTTAATATTATTTAAGATATATATATTTTTTTATGACATAAATTTTTATAATCAGTAATATTATTTAAGAGATATATATTTTTTTTATATATTATGTGGTATAGATTAGTATATTATTATTTGCTAATTTCTCTTATGTTTTTTTTTAATTTGTAATTTATGGTTCAACAATGTCTTTAATGAGAAGTTTAGTATATTGTTTTATTTTTTTAGAAAATGTATCTGAGTTGTCTCTGAGATGTATTCAAAATGTATCTCAGTTGTATCTGATACATTGTCGATACATCTCTGATACATCGTGGAATAAAGATGTAGAGGAAGCGATTAGAACTTTCCGGTATTGATAGCCAGAAGAACTATGAAAGTTCGTTGCAACCAAACCTCATCAATCTCGTCATTCAATCCATTTGCTGGAAGTGAATAAATCGTTTTTTATATTGTTACGTTAAATAACTATAAGATTATGTATCAAATGTGTTGTATATATGAGATAATTTTTTCAGTAAGTTTCATTAATAGTATGTGACAGTCTTGGAGATACATTTTTGATACATATCAGATACATATGGTATACATATCAGATACATGTCAGAATCAGCTCAAATACATCTATTTTTAAATATACATTAATTCATCAAAACGTGTTTGACATGTTTTTTAGATGTATTTATAGATAAATTTTTAATATATAATTTATACATGATAAATATATCCTTAATACATATCATTGATTAATATTTTATACAATTTACAGAGCATGTGGCATATTTTTATTTTAATATATGTTATTGATATATTTCAACTACCCGTAAATTATATATTCAATGCGTTAAATATACAACTCAAATACAGCTCAAATGAATTTAAATAAATGAATTATTTATTTCAAAAATTAAAATAGCAATTAACAAAAGAACAATGCAAGCATCAAACATGTAATAGGAAGACACATTTTTTATAGATACTTTTTTTGTAACATAATTTATGTATTTTTAAAATATATAATACATGTATATTTTAATTTAAAATATATTATACATATACCTTAGAGGCATATAAATAATAAATATAAATAATATATGTGTGTGTGTATTTATATATTTATAATTGTTTAAAAAATAAGGAAAAATGATAAAAAAAAAAATGTTTCTGATACATCGCAGATACATAACAGATACATAAATGATACATGTTTGAGTATTTAACTTGTGACTGATGCATTTTTTTGACACGCGCGTCAAGCACATATCTGAGCGCGCGTCAGGCGCAGATCTGACACGTTTCTGACGCGTTTTTGACCAATTTTAACACGTTTTTGACTTTTTTTCATTTGTTTGAAGTGTGCCATGTGTTGCATACTCATTGAAAAGGTATTGAATGTAAAGTTTCAATTTTTTTAGGTGCTGATGTAATATTTCAGCAAACTTAGCATTTTTGTTATTTTCTTCCTTTTTTTAAATAGTTTTGTCATTTACTCAATTTTAAATGATAATGAATTTAGATATTAAGAGCATTATCATTTTTAATTTAATATGAACTAATAAAAAAAGGGTTAATTACATATAAAATCATCACCTTTACACGAAATTAATAAATATCACGACCTTTAAAATATGGTAATCTACTGCACCACTTTTCATTTCTTTTTAAAAATAATATGAGCACATTTTTAGTGTCGTTTTTGCTGATATGACATGACACGCGACACTCTCATCGGGTGTTCAAGTCAGCAAAATTTTATCTAAAAATGTGCTCATGGTGTTTTTGAAAAGAAATGAAAGGTGATGCCCTGAATTGACACGTTT
Source organism: Mercurialis annua (assembly GCF_937616625.2). NCBI lineage: Eukaryota > Viridiplantae > Streptophyta > Magnoliopsida > Malpighiales > Euphorbiaceae > Mercurialis > Mercurialis annua. The sequence goes on along the minus strand of NC_065574.1, from coordinate 45,692,924 downwards.
TAATGGTCGTGTTATTTTTGCAATTTCGTGTAAAGATGGTGATTTTATATATAATTAACCCTAAAAAGATTATGTGAAGTTAATTTGTGTATCAAACATAACAAATACTACATTGAGAAAATAACTTTTTTAAAATTTTAAATTTAGAAAAAGTACGACCAATTTGAACTGACTATTATTACAAAATCTTAAAAGCATTTTCCTGTTTAATTTTAGAAACAAACCATATCACGATATTTTGTCTTAATGACAAAATCTAAAATCTAAACTTTACAGATTTATTTTAATTACTCTGACAAAATAGGATACACTAGGATCTCACTTGATTATTTTCCTAATATTGAATACTTTTTTTATGAATGATATTGAATACTTAGATTGTATAAAAGCTAACAAAATTTTATTATAAGAACAACTGAAAAACACAACAACACTATTTTAGTTGGTTGCTTCTAAAATACATATTAACTGCAACAAGAATAAGAATGGAAAGGAGAAGTGTCTTAGCAAGTTTTATTATTATTTTTACGCTAGTTTTACCTATGCTAGTTCTTTCATGCAGGTTTGATCGAGATTGCTATCTAGGTTGCTTTGATCAATGCATAAAACATTACGCTCCCATACAACTATGTGCCTATCGATGCAAACCGCCATGTTGTCATTTAATGGATTCGTCTAATTCCATCAAGAATCAAGAATCTATGGCGCCTATAGGATAATATAATTATTGTTTATTATCTGGGCTACTTTTTTCTGAATAATGTGCGTGTATGCGTTTGGAAGTTAAATAAAAAGAAAAAGTAACCTTTCACATCTATACAGTTTTATTTGGCTAATAATAGGCAAATAAAATAAATAAAACTAATAGCATCTTAAGTTATAAAGTAAAATTGCGCCGAAAATTAGAATTGAAAAAGAAAGAAATACGGCATTTTATGATAATTTTCTTACTAACTTTGCCTTTTGCAGTTGCTCCATGCACATATAATTAAGGGGTATTAGTAAAACAAATACAAATGTTTCACTCTTATAGCAATTTAATCCCAAAGTTCAAACATTGCGATACAAATCTCAACCTTTTATATTTTTTCAATTTGCAGCATCTATCAGTTTTCCGGCAGTTTTGTCTTTTTAGGTAATAAAGTAAAAAAGCACGAAATGTTATGATTTTATTGGAAATGTAGGAATTTAATATCCCAATACATGTATCTGATATGGCTGTCACGTGTGCACAAAGTTAAAAGGAAACGATTTGGGCTACAAATTGCAAAAATAGGAAAAATTGGAATTTATTTCGTAATGTTTTGAATATTAGGATTAAATCTCTGTAAAACTAAAACTTTAAAATTTGTTTTGCAAATACCGCTATAATTAAATACCTTTGACTGTCGCAAAAACACGTGTCGCTCTGAATGAATTGTGCAGCTTTCAATGTGAAGCTTTATGCCTCCATAAAATTTCGTCTAAACTTTATCAACAATCTACAAACTAGTTATCCAAAAATCTAACTAGTGTTTATTCTTAATGTTAATTGTTCCAAACAAATGAAAAAATAAAAGAGGAAGAAACATTTAATAACTTTATTTTTGTTAATTTTATCAAACTTATTACTCTCCTCTCCATCCAATCTAATATATTTTCATAAAAATAAAATGCTTGTCACGATCCAAAACCGTTAGTCGAAACCAGCACTAGAGAATGAGACTGATAGCTCTGAAACCCGTAGCAAGCCTAGAATTATTATAAATTTTTCGCTTTACAAAGCACATTTCCAGAAAACATCCTTTAACAAACATAACAATGAACATTAAAATTGTTTTTTGAAAATCACTACTTAACAATTTAGAAATCAGGGTCTTACTCAAACATTGCATATCTCATATATTGTTCTGTCAATATATAAAGGGTTAATTCCTAAAAAAATCACGAACTTTACACGAAATTTCATTTTAATCATGACCTTTAAAAGTTGTCATTTAAAGACACGAACTTTCATTTTGTTTCAAATCTATTATTTCAGTATATTTTTATTGACTAAATTCTTCAATAAACCATTAATGAAAGACCCAAGTTATAAATCGACATTAAATCTTATTATCTTTTAATTAGAGTATATAGGATTAGGAATTTTTGGTTCGATAAAATACACCGGATTTTACTTTGGCGATAGATTTGAAACAAAATGAAAGTTCGTGCCTTTAAATGATAACTTTTAAAGTTCATGATTAAAATGAAATTTCGTGTAAAGTTCGTGATTTTTTTAAGAATTAACCCATATATAAATCATATAAAAAAAATACTAGTTTCTCATATAATAACTAGTATACGGTCAAACAGTTGTTATAAAAAAAAAGAAACTTCATTCAAACATAGACATCATATTAGAGTTAAACATAATATAAACGGTTTCATACAAACCGGGTCTATCACTACTGACTATTGCAACTCTAGATAGGAACAAAAGCTTTCCATATATACTTTAAACTGAGACTTCCGGAACAAAGAATGGAATCTCGACCATTTCATATCAATGTAAACCTGAAAGGGAAACACTGCGGGGGAGGGGGGGGGTCAGTCGACACTGGGTGAGTTTGCATTTACAAAAGGTATATAAATATAAATCGCATTTATAGAAAACATACATCAAAACAAACCAAATATCTGACCCGATCGAAACCCTAATCCTAAATCGTGTCACAACTACTTATACTATATCTAATTTATCTTATTCTATTCATATCATATCAAATCAAATCAATCCATGTGGTATGCTCCCGAGATAACTCCACCGAGTTAACCGATAGCATCGCTTAATCCCAAGTTGTGAGTCTTGATATAATTCCGCCGAGTTAACTCACGAGATACAGGTCCCGAGATAGTTCCACCGAGTTAACCTCGTATCTATCATGCATAATCCTCCATTGTATTTCATAACCAAAATCATAACAAATTCAGATCGAAACATAATCAAACATATAGACATCTACGACTCATATTGGTACCAGTGATCATGCATTCCTATTAACGGCCTATAGGTAGCGCGTTTTCTCGGATCGTTAAATCATAATCACACTTCACAAATAAACTATTATATAACAAACATATCACAGAATCGAAGAATATGCAATACATTTAATATACTAATAACACAAAACAACAACTTATAATAATAATACACAAAAGCAAATTGCAAATTCACAGACACCGCTATTTCTAATTCACTACGTATATTAAAACGGTCAAACTCCTGATCCGATAGCTAGATTACCCGTCGAATCCTTAGAATTAAATTCTCTAAATTTCAAAAACTTTAACTAAAGGATTTTCGAGATTCAAACGGCGAGAAAATCGGAGCACGACGAATCAAACATGTCGTTTTAGGCCAAAACATAAGTCGTTGATTTGATATATTTTTTTGCCAAATTTTACAAAATAAAATGTTAGAGTTGAATAGCACGTCGATAGCTTCAATTTGACATAAAAGAACGTCGAATTTTGATATCGGAGTTGAGCAATATCGACCAAACAAGCTCAACATATCAAACCACTTTTCAGAAATATATCGATTTAAGAAGAAAAATGTATTATAAACGTTTTCTTTATATAGATGTAAGCATCGCCATGTGTCGCTGCGCATTCGTGCCATGTGTTGTTATGCATGCGTGCCACATGTCACTGCGTGTCGCTTTGCATGTGCGCCTCGTGTCGCTGCATATGAGTGCTACGTGTCGTTGTGCGTGTGTGCCATGTGTTGCTGTGAATGCGCCACATGTGTCGATGCGCATGCACGCCGCGTGCCTCTGCTCATGCATCGCCACGTATCGCCACTCCTATACTTCCATATGTCCGTAGTCGTTATCTTCTATATCGTTCAATTTTTACCTCTTAAATATTGTATTTCAACGTTTTAATTTTGGATTTTGTCTGAAGTTTTTAGCTCTCCATTTAGAGATGCATATTAATATATTAATTCCTTATGGTTTCCTTAATCGCGCTTACACCCGTTCAAACGAATAATAATTTTTCAATTAAATTATTATTTTACAATAAGTATATTAGACCCGCTTCGGTCTATATCCTTAATATCTTAACTTATATTTGGCCTCATTGACTTTAATTATCACAATTTAAAACACGTGACATAACTTTAATACCTTAAAAAACGGGGTATTACAATGCTAAATCGATGATATAGATTAGATAGGCTAGAAACTCTTTCAACAAGTTTTGGTGGAATGCATAAAGTCATTTCTCCCACGTCTCAAAATAATAGACTTATTAATTACAAACAAAGTAAGAAGAGAGAAAACATTCTCTGTATACTATATTTCTCATATACTTCATTTGCGATAATAAGAAAAAGATTATATATACACATTTGATATTATGGACTGTTAAATAATTAGTTATAAGAATGATGGTTGTAAATGGATTCAATGATGACCGTCGCTTTCCGCTCACCAATATTTAATAAAGGGACTGAACGCCGACATGACGAAACCCATAAAAAGCGTAAAGTGGAAAAGAGAGTAATACATTTAGAACTAAGAGTCTGAATCCTGGACGAGATGACTCAAGGATTGAGGACCCTTCATGTCAACTTTGTGGAAGGAGACATTTTGGTAATTACCATCTTGTTTCAGGTGCTTGTTTTGTATGTGGCAATAAGGCCACTTTGTAATGGAGTGTTTAATTTTTAGACTTTAAAATGGACAGGTTAGTGTAATTTAACCACTCTACTAGCAAACTTGACCCACTTTAAAATGTTTTTTTTAGACTAGTTTAACATGTTATGCCATATGGTAGGGTTATAGGTGGTGGAGGTCAAAATTGCAAAGGTAGAACTGTGAGATATGCCTCTCAAACAAACTTAGGACAAACAAGAATATTTGGATTAGCTCCTCAAGATGCATCTGAATTTGATGTTATGATGCACATATTCTCTCTGAAATTCTACAAGTTTTATGTTCGTTGCCTGGTTTGAGTTTAATAGATATTCTAAAATTATGAAATCTGATAGTTTCTCACAAAGTTTTAAGTCTAGTATAACTCACAGAAAAATAAGTTTCATAAAACTATTGTGAATAATGTGTAAAAATATTTTAAACATATAATTATTCCCAGACCTAGTATAAATATGCATTTATCATAACAATGTTAGAATCGAATCATTACATGAAGGGCATTATATGCCTTATTAGGACATGCATCATGTGCATTATATTGATGGTAAAGAAAAAGGTGAGATATGATAACTCTTTAATAATGAGAGGTGTCATCGTCCCGGTGTACTTATGAAGATATTTTTTATATGTACGAGAGAAATAAAATTAATTTAAATGAATTTGAGTTTTAAACTTGAGATATACCTAGAAATAAATTTGTAATGAAAGTAATGAGAACAATAGTTGTAATATCACATGTTTTTCCCACTTATTTTGATGGTTTGACTATCTGTTTAAAGTTTGGTTTGTTGGTGGGTTTTGGTTGTTGTTTTTGCTTCGGCATGTTCATGTGTTTGGTATTGGTTTGGTTCACAACTTCTGTGTGTTTGGTGGGTTGTATCGTAGCTCTCGGGATGTGTTCGGACGTGTTTTAAGTTGGTTTTTAGGCCTTGACCGGACCTACTGAGTAGAACCGGTCTGGAGGTCGGGTTTTCTTCGTTTTGTTGGGTAGTGAGCAAGCCGGTTCACCAACCGGTTCTCCCTAGCAAAACCGGGCATAGAACTGGTACGGTTCGGGTTTCTTATAAATTTGTTGTTTCGCAACCTAAACATCCCCCACTCGATTTTCTAAGCACTAAACTCATTTCTAAATTGTTTCTAATCGTTTCTCACTCAATCTTTGGTGCCTCAATCACTTGGTAAGTGTTTTAATTCATATTTTCCATTATAAATCATTGATTTATCGCTTGATTCGATTCGTGGTTGCCAACTTTCGGCGCCGGCAATCCCACTGGCGCTGAGTTTTTCCTCCTCTGCCCTAGAATTTTCATTCCTAGATTCCAAAGTCCGACCCCATATCTTCAACTTAGGTTTCCGGGCTCATTTGGGCTTAGAATTAGGCCCAATTTAGACCCAGAAATAGGGATTTTATGTACTTTAAATATCCGCACTATAATGTGCCAGACCCGATGTAAAACGGATCCAAAAGTCCATCGATGTAACATAAAGTATAAACCGGGTCTATGAGCTCAAGGCCCAGCAAACCAGCAACTTCCAGAGAAGATTTCGGGTTAACCCGAACTTGAAATTGACTCTGAATCAAACTAGTAGAACCAGATTAACGAGACGCAAAACTCTCGTGATCTGAACGAGAACCGGTTTCAACCAGACCGATAGTCGAAACCCGCACGAATGCTAGGCACTCAAAGTCAACGAGGTTTAAAAGTATGCCTAACATTATATGTAACACAAACTACCCCTGAGCAATGCCTACAATGTTTACTACTTTTAAAAAGCATGTCAATTAACCGGTTAAAGGACTAATCACATAAATTAGCCAATTAATGCAATTCCAGCCCGTCACTTAGACATTATAGGGTTTCCATGAAAACGTAGTAATGATTGTATAGGTTTTTTAGGAGTCACTAATAAAATCAATCAATCAAAATTTTACATCCGGTTTAGGTTTTATGCATATAAAATATCTAGACTTTTGTTACTTGCTAGAAACCTCAAAGGTTAGATGTATGTTTAGGAGTACCTGCTACTTGCCTCAAATGCCAGTACAAGTCGAGTCATATGCGGGTCAAACCTGTTTACACGCTTTCATCCCTATTTATACGCTTTCATACCTGTCTATTTACTAGCTTTATATCCTATGAATTGCATATACTGTTGAGATGAAATTAATGCAAATATGTCCGACAAATAAAACTGGTAACCGATAAGCCAAGCACACGAGTCTCGGGGAGGTCCACGAACCCGATCCTTTGGTTCGATGTACGGTAATCTTACCCATAAACGAGTAAGGATACCTAGTCGGTCAAAAGGAATTTCCTATTTTAACTAGGTGGCGACTCCATTTTCAAAACCCATTTCCAAATCGAGAAGTCAGCCATAAGCCTTGGGCGAGCGGCCCCCAAACCCTGCTCCGCTCACACCTGTGTTAATGGTCTATTTATAGAGGTTAGGTTAGATCTAGGGTTTACTAGAGTCTAAGTTAGTTTAGGTTTCTATTAATTAGGTGTTAGTGTTTAAGTTGAATGTGCAAGTGTGTTAAGCGATAGAATTATTAGAATTAGGATAAGGTAAAACCTCCTTTATTTTGTTTAAATTCGTATTTAATCTTGGTGGCTAAGAAAAAGGGCGCTAAAAGGTTGTTTTGGTGCCTAGAAGTATTAAAACGGGCTTATGGGACTCTATGAGTTTGGGTATGGTCAATTTTATTCCGTCAAACTTGCAAATTGGCCCATAAACTTTTAAAATATTACAATTAGTCCAATTTTTAGACTTAGATTACAATTTTTTGGATTTTTTGTAGGTTTTTTACGGTTAGTTACATTTTAATCCCTCAAGTTCGTAGTTATGCACTGATCGCGTCTGCTTGAATTCAAACAACCTAATCAATAGCTCGTCACCTGGACGGACTTTTCAGGAAATCATCATTGGACGCTTCAGTTCCCTATCACTTTTTACTTGTCTGGAAAATAAGTGTCTACAATATACTTTTAAGAGTATAATATTTTAAATTTTTCAATTAGATTGTGCCCTACCTCAATTACAGTCTAGATTTGTCACTGCTAATAATAGTTTTATAGTTTCATAAAATGAAATACAAAAATAAGGTGAAAATTGAAACCTTGAACAATAAATCAGAATACGTTGGATTTTACCAATGATTTACTGATGGTGTACTAAATGTATACTAAAGGATAATTTTATAAAAATAATTGTAACTTTTAAATTACGACTTAAGTGGAAATTTACCCCTTCCACTTGTATGGAATGGACAACTAACACATAAATTAACTTTGTGGACAAATTAGTCACGAGTTTATTAATTATGCAATTAATCCCATTTTGGCAATTTGCCCCCTCAACTTGTAAGCTAATTGTTCCCTAAATTGGCAATTTGCCCCCTCAACTTGTAATTTGTCCAAATAGGGTTAATTGCTCATAATTAACAAGTTTGTGACTAATTTACCCACAAAGTTAAGTTATGTATTAATTGCCCATTGTTTACAAGTTGAGGGGGAAAATTGCCACTTAAGTCCATAAACTACAAATAATTTACTAACTGTAAACCTGATATTATAAAATATAAAAATTAAAGTCAAAATATCGATGTTAAATTATATTGGAATCAGGTTTCTACAAAATTAATGTAGATGCTGGATGTAACGTTGATGGTTCTTCTAGTGGTGTTGGCTGTTTGGTTAGAGACATTTAGGTAAGGTGGTGTGCGCTCCGGTAGTTAATATTCCGGGTAATTTTGGTCCGAGAGTGGCTGAGATTTTGGGCATCCGAGAGGCTTTGAGTTGGCTAAAAGGTATTCCAAATGGGATTTTGGAGTCAGATGCGTTGGAGGTCATCCTTAATTTTATATATATATATATTAAAATTAAAAAATCCGATCCAACCCGGTTGAACCGGTTAAACCGTGAAACCCCGGCGAAGCCGGTTCGCTTTCCGGTCCGTTTTTAAAAACATTGCTGCAAACGAGCTCATTCACTTAGCATCAAGAAGAAAAGAGAAGTTATTTGTGTTAAAGTTTGATTTTCATAAGGCGTTTGATAGCATTAGCTGAGATTATTTGCTAGATGTGATGCGATACATGAACTTCCCAGTAAAATTAATAGAGTGGATGTCAGTGTGCCTAGCGACTACTGCTGTGTTGGTTAACGGTAGTCCAGTGGAACCAATTTTTCTAAAAAGAGGTGTTCGTTAGGGAGACCCTATTTCTCCTTATTTATTTTTAATTGCGATTGAGGAGTTGAAACACATTCTGGATAAATAAGTTGATTTGGGTTTTACAAGTGGGTTTAACTTCACTGGAAATCAAGATAAGATCTCTTTACTTCAGTTTGCAGATGATACGCTTCTGTTTCTGTCTTTTGATATGGACTATGTGCAGAATTTGACTCGGATTCTACGGTGCTATGAGCTAATCTCGGGCTTGACAATTAACTTCCACAAAAGCTCTTTGATGAGAATTAACGTCAATGATAGTGATCTATTACAAGCTGCGGGTGTGGTGGGCTTTAAAGTGGACTCACTATCGATTACATATTTGGGTTTTCCACTAGCTAATAGGAAGCTTACAGCTGGGTGTGGGATCATGTGGTAGATCGATTTAAATTGCGTTGCTTTGTGGAAATGGTCATTGTTATCTCCGGCGGGTAGATTAGTACTCATCAAATCTGTTCTTTTTAGTGTTCCCGTTTATTTCATGTCCGTTCATAATATGCCTTCCAGTATTTTTCTTCGACGTTTGAGATGTATACCAAGCAGTTTCTATGGAAAGGCAATATTTCATTTCAGGTTCTTAGCAAGGTTTCTTGGTCAAATATTTGCAAACATTTCGACAAAGGAGGGTTGGGTATCTAAACGCTACGAGTTCGTAATCAAAGTCTCTTGTTTATGTAGGTGTGGAGGTTACATATTAATCGAGATAACTCGCTTTGGTATAAGGTAATACTGCATTCCTCTACAATTGCAGGACAGGAAGAGTTATAATTCGGTGAGTCTAAATAAATTTCTTACATTTGGAAGGGAATTCGGAAAAGTTGTTGTGTTGATAAACAAGCATGGAATAGTTTCATTTCAAACACCAAGTTTAATGTGTGTGATGGGAGTTTGATATCGCTTTGGCATGATAGTTGGATGGGTAATGGCTTTGCTTCAATCATTTTCCCTCGTATTTATAATCTTTTAAACATGAAGCGTGCAAATATAAGAGAGGTTTGGATGAATGGGTGGAGACGGAGGCGTCGTCTACATGGTAATGATCTGACTTTCTTGACAGCTTTTATTACGATTATTTACGTATTATTTGAAGAGAGGATCAACAAGATGAGGTAACGTGGAACACAACCAGAGGTAATTATACCTGCAGCTTCTTTTTGATCTTTTTGCTCAGATTCGGTTGCTGTGGAGGGATTGTCATACGCTGAAGAAGACCAAACTGAATCTTGAGCTGCTGTTGGGAATAATTTTTCCATTGGCTGACCTGCTGCTGTACGTGAGCTATCATCTACTGCTGTCCGTGAGATTTCTACTGTGAGTGAGCTAATATATGTGCATGACCTTACTACAGAAAACGTGAATATAGACACTGATGCTGGAGGTTTAAATTCGGTCTCGGCAGCTGTGGATGGAGGAATTGCAGTTCAACATGTCAGTTCAGCAAATAATAGAGGTAATTCCACTGCTCATAATTTGATAAATCAGAGGTATCCAGTTGGCATTATAGAAAGGATTAATAATGGAGATGAAGTGAGTGTGGAAATAGTTTTGAGTAGTATCGAAAGGCCTCCTTTTATTCATATTTGGAAGTCAAACACGCCTCCAAGAGTTAACTTCTTCATTTGGGCTGCATTTCACAATAGAGTGCCAACGCTTGATTTTTTAGCTCGAAGATCGATTATTCATCGTGACAATGATAAATATTCTATTTGTGAGGTGGAGGAAACACAAGTTCATTTACTCATTCAATGTCGTTTTGCTAAAGAGGTGTGTTGTAACATTCTTCATAAGCTTGATATCATATGGGTTTTTCCGAACTCCTTTGTTGATTTTTGTAGTCAATGGTTGAAGATTGTTTCAAAGGGACACTATTACGAGTTATGGCAGATCCTTTGGTTCTTGATTGTGTGAGAGATTTGGAAGCATCGCAACAACCGAGTTTTTTAGGAATAAACAAGTTCAAGCACGGATGTTATCTTCAATTGCTTTTCTAAATTAGTTTTTTTATTTAAATGTTTTAGTAGGAATTTTTCTTATTCAAACTTGAATTTTTACATAAATCCTTTTTGTATGCTTTTTCAAGATTGTAACTTTTAATCTTTTCTCTTAGTCATAACCTCTAATGTGCCATCTTATAAGTGTCACTTCTTGTGCGAAACCTTTGAGTAGGAGGTTTTTTGCCACTTTTGATGGTTTTAAATATACTCTATGATTCATCAAAAAAAAAAATTCTTTCAATTTTAAACGCCATCCGTAGTTTATTTCAGAACCTTTAAATTTTTGATCCATTAAAAATTAATACAATTGCTTGATTTTAATTTAAAAACTTTAAATTTGAGATATACCTCTGACATGTTTATACAGAAAGGCCACCAAATGTTTTATGAAGAATCACAGGAAACATTATTATTTTATACTTAATTAATTCAATTACTTAATTATTTTATTTAAATTTTTATTTGTTAGTTTTTTCAATACACAAATTTGATTTCAATGCCAAGCGAGAACTTTATGCTAGTATATATATGTAATAAAGAAGAAAATAACTTTAATTATTTATATATTTTTATTTTTATTCTCCATTAATCCTCTTCATTTAAGAATATTTTATTATTTTGAAAAACAAAATGCAAAGTACACACTAAAGGTATTTTAAAGCACTAGTTGCTATTTATATTTTTATTCGTTTTTCAGCTTTAAAAAATTTAGTAGACAAAAGTTTTGGAAAAAAAGTTGATCCAAAAATATTTTAAAAAAATTAATTGTATATGAAGCGGGAGAGGAGGGGGGGGGGTTTAGATATCTCCGAAGTAGCAGAGGGAGAGGAACATAATAGTTTCAAATGATGTTTGGTTGGTTGGTTCTTAACGGAGAAGGTGGTTAATTGTGCTGTAATGAAAATAGTGCTACCACCAATCTGGAAACCGGTGAAAGGAGTATGTATAACGGAGGCGGCACCGAATGTTTTCCTATTTCATTTCTTCCATGAATTGGATATGAAGCGGGTATTGGAGGATGGACCTTGGTCATTTGTCGTCAACTTGTTGTTGGTGAAAGTGCGAAGGATATTGAGCTATGGAATGTGGATCTCTGGGTTCATGTGAAGGATATTCCTTTAGGCTTGGTGTCAAAGAAGATCGGTTGTGATGTAGGGAATATTTTTGGGGATCTTTACTTGTCATGATAATAGGTTGATGAAACCTACTAATGGTAGTTTGATGAGAATAACGGTGAGCACTGATGTACAGAAACCATTGAAGAGGAGAATGAAGCTGAAGAGGAGTGCTACTTAGTGGAGTTGGATTAACTTTCAGTATAAAAGAATTCCAATGTTTTGTTTGTTTTGTGGAATTATGGGCCATTCAGAGAAATTTTTTGCCAAGTATTTTGATAATCCGATTCCAAAAGAGATGATGCCATATGGTTCATATATGAGGTTTAACTTGAAGAAATCTGGTCCAAACATGGCAAAAAGGTGGCTGCATAATTCAGGTCCTGCTAGGGTTTTTGAGAATAAAGAAGGTGATAACGTGGAAAATTTGAATGGAAAGTTGGCGGAGAATCTTTTCATTGGTAATTCAAATCGTGTTTTTGAAGTTCAAATAGAAGGTGAGAAATCTGAGGTGATTGTAGAGAGCAGCATTATAAAGTTGGTAGTTAGTGATCTGAGTAGATCTAAATTGCCTTATCCTACTTTTGAAGATTCTAGTGAAATTAAGTGTGCAGATGGTAAGGTGGCAGTGGAGTTTACATGTAAGAGAACTAGTTCAGTACTAAGTTTGAATGGTGGACCAAGCTTTCATTTTGAGGATATGATTGTTGACTCGAATAGTTACAGACTGGCGGGCCTTAATTCACAGGCTGGCCAACAGAAATGTGTTGTTTAGTTTGGAATTACCGTGGGGTGGTCAACCCACGCGTAGTAAGATTCCTGCGTGAGATGGTCAGGAGAATTAATCCTTCTTTTCTTTTTCTTTGTGAAACTATGGTTACTAAAATAAGAATTATGGCGTTAAAGGTGGCGTTGGGTTTTGATGGTGTCTATTGTATGGATAGTGTGGGGAAGAGATGTGGTTTAGCTTTATTCTGGAGATTGCAGTCGGAGGTTAGATTGATTAGTTCTTGTGAAAATTTTATAGATGTTGAGGTTAACTCTGTTGATGGGCTAGAATGGAGGTTGACAGGGTTTAATGGCTGTCCGGAGAGGAGCAAAAGAAGAGATTCATGGAAAATGGTGTATGAGCTGAGTCTAGCAAATCCCAGACCTTGATGTGTAGCGGGTTATTTTAATGATATTTTGTCACTCGATGAGAAGAAAGGTGGCGATATTCATCCGCCATGGTTGTTGAATGGTTTTAGAGTTGCGGTAATGAGCAGTGATCTTGTTGATTTGGGGGCGAAGGGTTATAAATTCACTTGGCATCGTGGTTAAGAGCTAAATGAGAGGGTGGAGGAACGGCTGTACAGAGTTTTGTGTTCGAATGATTGGGTGGAAATGTTTCCGGAAGCGGTAATGTTCAACTATGAGGCTTCTTCTTTAGACCACCTGCCAATTCTGCTGATGATGAAGAAGCAGAATACTGTGCAGAAAAAAACATGTGTTTCGCTTCAATAATGTATGGCTGAAAAAAAAAGATTGCGCAGGAGTGGTCGACGGAGGTGGAATGGTGGTGGAGGTTTTGATCTAATTCATAAACTAAAACGAACAAGTGGTGCTTTGATGAGTTGGGATGGAGGAAAGGGTCCTAAATTAGAAAATGTTTGGAGATTCTTCAAAAGAAAATGAGGCAGTTTCAGAGTTGAAATAATACAGGTGGTGTTGCGTAATATAACAAGGTAGCTCAGGAGTACCATGAACTTCTAAGAGAGGAAGAGACTTCTGGTTAGCGAAAGGAGATGGGAATACTCGGTATTTTCAGAACATGGCATCAGCTAGAAAAAGGAAGAACGGAATTGATAGTCTTAAAGATGAGAATGGGGTTTGGAGGAGAAACAAGGAGGAGATTAGCAGTATTGATGTACGGTATTTTAATGATTTATTTATTGATTCAAGAAATACGTCGTTAGTTTTATTTGATGTCCAACCTCGTATTAATTCGGTGCACAATGATTTGTTGTTAGCTGAAGTGTCGGAGGCGGAGGTAAAAAGCGCTGTGTTTAGCATGCATAATGACAAATCCCCAGGCCTAAATGGTTTTAATCCTGCATTTTATAAAAAAGCATTGGGATTTGGTGGGTAGTGATATGGTGAATTATGTTAGGCAGTTTATGTTGAATGGTTATCTTAGTGAAGAATGTAATGATACTGCTATTATTTTGATTCAAAAAAAAGTGTGTGAAACTATTTCGGATTACATGTCTATCTCTTTGTGCAATGTCTCTTATAAAATTGTGTCGAAGGTTTTAGCCAATCGCATAAAATATTTAAGGGCTATTATATCTCTGAGAATCAAAGCGCTTTTGTTGAGAATTAGTTGATCACAGATAGTTTTTTATAGCTTTTGAGACTGGTCATTATATGAGGAGGAAGAGGCGTGGGCGTTTGGGTATGGCGGCGCTTAAACTTTATATGAGTAAGGCATATGATCATGTTAGATGGAGTTTTATTGATAGTATGATAATTAAGTTGGGTTTTTGTAGGCAGTGGGTGAATCTTATTATGACTTGTATTTCTTCGGTTAGATATACCAGTATTGGAGACTTTGGAGATATAGAGCCTCTTATTCCGAGTCGAGGACTGAGATAGGAGATCCACTTTCTCCATACTTGTTTATAATTTGTGCGGAGAGCCTTAGCTTTTTGCTAAATAAAGTAGAGGCGGAGAACAAGATTCACGGGGCGTCGGTTTGCAGGGGTGCTCCTTCTATTAACCACTTGTTTTTTGCGAAAGATTGTTTCTTGTTTTTTCGAGCCTCGATGTTTGGAATGGAAGTGGTAAAGGGATACTAGACATGTATGAGGGGAGTTCGGGACATAAAGTAAATTAGCAAGTCTAGTATTCTTTTTAGCTCAAATGTCTCAAGTGAGGATATAAGCTGTATTAGTGCGATTATGGATGTGGAGTGCGTGGAGGACCAAAAAAACTATTTAAGTCTACCTTCTTTAATTGGAAAAAATAAATGTCATATTTTCAAGTTCATAAAGGAGAGGGTTTGGCAAAAGATAAAAGGGTGCAACTCAAATTTTTTTACCTCGTGGAGGAAAGGAAGTTTTGATTAAATCGGTAGTTCAATCTATGCAGAACTATGTTATGATCGTATCTCTTATCCCACAAAGACTTTGCAAGGAGCTTGAAAGAATGTTAAATTCTTTTTGGTGGGGTAGAGATAAAGAAAAAAAAAGGTATAAATTGGGCTAGATGGGAGAAATTATGTGTGCCTAAAAAGTTTGGTGGAATGGGTTTTAAGAGAATTCGGGACTTTAATATAGCAATGCTAGCTAGACAAGCTTAGAAATTGGTTCGCATGGATGATGGTCTAATGGGGAAGGTGTTTAAAGCTATATATTTTCCTTACTCTTCATTTCTTGAAGCTAAACTAGGATCATACCTGAATTATGTATGACGAAGTATATTTGAATCCCAAAAAGTTATGAAAGTGGGGGCAAGAATTCAAGTAGGAAATGGTTTAAATACCAAGATATGGAACTCACCTTGGCCTGATGATTTAAATGGTGGTTGCGTGGTTACTACTGTGCCAAATGGGTTAGAAAATGCTACTGTGAATCATTTAGTTGAGGTTGATGGAAGTAGGTGGAATTTATAAGAGATATTTTTGAGCCTCTTGATGTTGAAAGGATTCTCAGTATACCAGTTAGTAGGCAAAATGTTGCGGATAGTTGGAGGTGGACTCTAGAGCCGAAAGGCAATTTTTCGGTTAAGAGTTGTTATCAAGGAATTCATGGTACTATTACCACTAATCCGGAGAGGTTTTAAAGGAATATTTGGAAATTAACTATTTCCTCTTCATGTTAGGAATTTCTTATGGCGAGCTTGTTCTGGGTTTTTACCGATTTGTGATGCGTTGGCAAGTAAAATGGTGTTCATAAATTCTATGTGTCCAGTTTGTGCTTGCTTTCAAGAATCTGCTATTCATCTATTCTATCATTGCTGTGCTGCTTCAGAGTGTTGGCAAAGAGTGAAAGCAGTGGATCCTCCAGCGAGGGATGATAACTTTAATGGTTGGGTTTCTCGGTGGCTTGCTGAGCTGCGTATGGAGAATAAATCCCTCATGGCAATGATCTGCTGGATTTTATGGTTAAATAGAAACAATTTGGTGTGGAAGAAGAAGGGAAGTTTGGTAGAAGAAATTATTTCAGCTGCTAGTTACCAGCTTAATGCTTGACTAATAGTTAGATTTGCAGACCCCCATAACAGATTGGAGAAGACCAGTGAAGAAGACGGGCTGTTTCGGTGGAAAGCACCAGCTCAAGGTTGGATAAAAGTATGTACAAATGCTGCAAACTTTATGAGAGGACAAGGTACAAGTGTGGTTTTTGTTGTTCGGGACAACAATGGTAATTTAATCCAGGCTTGTCACATTCATTTATCGGGACAGTACTCTTCCCGGGTGGCTGAAGCCTTGAGCTTAAGGGAAGCGTTGAGTTGGTTAAAGGGGTGCTCCAATTTGATCGTTGAATCGAGGGATGTGATTTTGGAAAGTAGGAATCTTAATTTAACCGATTCAGATTTAGTAGTTAAAGACTGTGCGAAATTAGCGAAGCAATTTTGTAATATTTCTTTTGTTTTCGTAAGGCGATCTGCGAATCAGGTGGCACATTTGTTAGTGCAACACGCCCGTTCCATTACAGGTCATCAGAAGTGGTTCTGTCACTTCCTTGAATTTCTCACAAATGTAATTTCTTCGGACTTGATTTAATGAAATCATCTATTTTTCAAAAAGAAAAAAACTCAAGATTTAGCAATTTATTGTATGGGGCTTATACCGTTTGAGATATAATTTATTAATAATTTTCAATATATATGAGCAAATTATTTGGCCAAATGCATATTCGCTCCCTGCTTTATTACTCTTTTCCTATTTGGATCCCTGCACTGCAAAAAATTAAAAATATCTCCTGCATTATTAAAAGTTTAGAATTTAAGTCCCTCTGTTTCATGGAGTTGTGGTTAGGGATGGGTAAAAAAACCGGTGAAACCGATTAACCGAATCGAAATCGGGAAACCGATCCGAAAAATATGGTTAATCGGTATATGAGTTTTGGTTTTAATTTTAATTTTTTTATGGTTTATGGTTTAGGTTTAGGATTTGGAGTTATAAAAACCGCGGTTAACCGGTTTATAAATAATATGTAGCTTTGTAAATTATAATTCTATAATATATTTTCTAATCTACAAACATCGAAATTCTAAACATAAAAAAATACGCAAAATATATTTCATTTTGATATTTTTAAAAAATACATGAAAAACATTTTAAAAACTTCATTTCCTTAATAAAATATTAACTTAATAAAAATATAAATACATAAAATTATAAGTATATAAATAATAGACAGTTTACATGTATTAGTTATTAATTATAGTTTTAAATATTTGAATTGATTCATATATTTAAAGAAATAGTTTAATTCTGTTTTATATATAATTTTTTTTATCGTAGGCTAACTTCAATAAATGAAGTGAAAGTATTTATATACAAAGATAACAACTCCTCATCATAATGACTGGATAATATCAAAATCAAATGATGATACTGCAAAACAGTTATCCAATATGTTTTTTGACTAACAAATATATATATATATATATATATATATATATATATATATATATAGTGGTAACGAAAAACTAAACCTTTTTTTGACTACCAAATGAGCCACCCAAATCTTATGTGTCCAGTTTGTGCTTGCTTTCAAGAATCTGCTATTCATCTATTCTATCATTGCTGTGCTGCTTCAGAGTGTTGGCAAAGAGTAAAAGCAGTGGATCCTCCAACGAGCGATGACAGCTTTAATGGTTTGGTTTCTTGGTGGTTTGCTGAGCTGCGTATGGAGAATAAATCCCTCATGGCAATGATCTGCTGGATTTTATGGTCAAATAGAAACAATTTGGTGTTGAAGAAGAAGGAAAGTTTGGTAGAAGAAATTATTTCAGCTGCTAGTTACCAGCTTAATGCTTGGCAAATAGTTAGATTTGCAGACCCCCCATAACAGATTGGAGAAAACCAGTGAAGAAGACGGGCTGTTTCGGTGGAAAGCACCAGCTCAAAGTTGGATAAAAGTATATGCAAATGCTGCAAACTTTATGAGAGGACAAGGTACAAGTGTGGTTTTTATTGTTCGGGACAACACTGGTAATTTAATCCAGGCTTGTCACATTCATTTATCGGGACAGTACTCTTCCCGGGTGGCTGAAGCCTTGAGCTTAAGGGAAGCGTTGAGTTGGCTAAATGGGTGCTCCAATTTGATTGTTGAATCGAGGGATGTGATTTTGAAAAGTAGGAATCTTAATTTAACCGATTCAGATTTAGTATGTGCAAAATTAGCGAAGCAATTTTATAATATTTCTTTTGTTTTCGTGAGGCGATCTGCGAATCAGGTGGCACATTTGTTAGCGCAACACGCCCGTTCCATTACAGGTCATCAGAAGTGGTTCTGTCACTTCCTTGAATTTCTCACAAATGTAATTGCTTCGGACTTGATTTAATGAAATTATCTATTTTTCAAAAAGAAAAAAACTCAAGATTTAGCAATTTATTGTATGAGGTTTATACCGTTTGAGATATAATTTATTGATAATTTTCAATATATTTGAGCAAATTATTTGGCCAAATGCATATTCGCTCCCTGCTTTACTACTCTTTTCCTATTAGGATCCCTGCACTGCAAAAAATTAATAATATCTCCTGTATGATTAAAAGTTTAGAATTTAAGTCCCTCCGTTTCATGGAGTTGTGGTTAAGGATGGGTAAAAAAACCGGTGAAACCGATTAACCGAATTGAAATCGGGAAAACGATCCGAAAAATATGGTTAATCGGTATATGAGTTTAGATTTTAATTTTAATTTTTTTATGGTTTATGGTTTTGGTTTAGGTTTAGGATTTGGAGTTATAAAAACCGCGGTTAACCGGTTTATAAATAATATGTAGCTTTGTAAATTATAATTCTATAATATATTTTCTAATCTACAAACATCTAAAACATAAAAAAATACGCAAAATATATTTCATTTTGATATTTTTAAAAAATACATGAAAAACATTTTAAAAAACTTTATTTCCTTAATAAAATATTAACTTAATAAAAATATAAATACATAAAATTATAAGTATATAAATAATAGACAGTTTACATGTATTAGTTATTAATTATAGTTTTAAATATTTGAATTGATTCATCTATTTAAAGAAATAGTTTAATTCTGTTTTATATATAATTTTTTTTATCGTAGGCTAAACTTCAATAAATAAAGTGAAAGTATTTATATACAAAGATAACAACTCCTCATCATAATGACTGGATAATATCAAAATCAAATGATAATACTGCAAAACAGTTATCTAATATATTTTTTGACTAACAAATATATATATATATATAGTAGTAACGAAAAACTAAACCTTTTTTTGACTACTAAATGAGCCATCCAAATCTTATTAATATTTTTTTTTGTTAAAAAAATTAAATAGAATGAAATTAAAGTTTTTTATTAGGTTTTTTTATTAGACTATGCTTGAAATTTTATTTTATAATGTTTTTTAGTTTTTTTTATGGTTATATGGTTTAAAACTGTAAAATCGATCTGTTGTAAATGATTAACCGATTTACTGGTTAACCATTTTGAATTTTGAATTTTGAATTTTAAGTTTTAGATTTTTAATTTTAAAAGCCATTCTAATATGATCTGGTTTACAAATTATCCTTATGGACCGGTTAATCAATTGGATCCTCACATTATAATTATGGGCTTTTTATGCAAAATACGGGATTTGTAGCCCATTTACTTTTACACTGTTTAACTATAATTTTTACATTGAGCACCTTAAAATTTTACAAAACTAACTCTGTTTATCAAAACATATCTTTTATACAATTTTTTCAATTTCTCAATTTTCTTTTATTATTTTCAATTTTTTTCTTCACCATTATATTTCTGCATTTAATATTTATCACATATTTTTTTTATTTTTTTTGACTCTTTTATAATTTTGATTTTTTTTAACTGTTGATGTTTTTCTTTATTTTTAATCTCAACATACTATCAACATGATATCAACACAATATCAACAACACTTAATAAATTGGATAATATTAATTTTTAAAGTTTTTTATACGAATTTTTACTTATTTATCTTTATTTTTTAATTATAATCAACCTATATTTGTTATTTAACATATATTTTATTTTATTTTATTTTCTATAAAGTGTTGTTTTTTTTTTGTAAAATCAACATAAAATCAACCAAAAAGTAATGCATCATTTTTTCGGCAATGTTAAAATCAACTATGTAATATTATAATAATTCAACATCATTATTTATATTTTTCATCAATGACAAAATCAACACAATATCAACTATATAATATTGTATAATTCAACATCATTATTTATATTTTTCACCAATAATAAAATCAACACAATCTTAACACAATATCAACAACGATTATCAACCAATCATGTTGCAAAATAAAAAGATACAGAAATACAATAAAACACAGTAGAAATGCAAAAATAACAAAAATCTATACATAAAACCATAAAATTATTTTATGGAACATGAAATTATCATTATATTCTTTAAAGATAATGTTTATACATGTTTAATGATGAAAAAAACAATAAATAATGAACAAATTACAGATCTGAAAACAAAAAAAGAAGAAGAAGAAAAAGAAGAAGAAAACTCCAGATCTAAAATGAAAACGATAAGGAAAAGATGACGGCGAGACGAAGGCGGAACGACGGAGACCGAACGACGACAAGAACGACGATGGCAAGAAAGAAGAGAAGATGAGAATTGAAACCAGAAAATAAATGAAGAAGATAAGAAAGAATAAGAAAGTCTGTATATAAAAAAAAAAGCTCGTGTACAGTAGTTTTGCAATATAAAACATGTGTCCGTATAAAAATAAAAATATAATAAATATGAGTTGTTTATGAAAAAAGCCTTATTATTATTTGCCAATTGACACTATAAATCTAAAAATATTTATTAAATAAAATCAAAATAGATAGCTTTCACTCATCACTGGACGTCTTTTTTACTTATTTCCTTTGTCAACTCAAATAACCCTCATACAAATTCATCAATTGTAACGGTAGAGACAAACAATTGAAGTCTCTACCCTTCTCTTCCATTAATTTTAACGGTAGATTTTTTCCGACCCTATATAGCTTCCGTCATGACTATGATGACTCCTCCACCGGTAGATGTAATTTAATCATCCACTTTAAGCACACTGATATAAATCTTATCATATTTTTGTTTTTATTTGTTTGTTAATGTTTTAAGTGTAATTAGGGTATGATGATGGTCAATTATTTTGTTGTTGATTGATATATATGGTTTCCTTTTTGATTATTTGAAGCAAGAAGATGAAGAGATGCCTGTGCTGTGAAGGTACTACACATTTTATTTTATTTTGTTTAACTATATTTATAAATTGGGACATAAACAGGGACAAAAAAAAAAGGGCTTTTGTTAACTTTCATGGAATTACATCTGATTATATTTTGAATAGGCTGTTCCTTATTGTGCATATAAATGGGCTGTTGAAGGTTTGAGTAAATCAGTTGCAACGGAATTTCCTGCTCTTAATCCTCGTGTTATACACACTGAAATTCCCGAGTCACGCTTTGGCGCTTCAGCGTCCTTGTACCACGCACCTAATGCATGGTAATGATATCTTTACTTTTTATTAAATCGTTAATCAAGTTTATTATCCCTATATT
This sequence comes from Mercurialis annua, assembly GCF_937616625.2. Taxonomy (NCBI): domain Eukaryota; kingdom Viridiplantae; phylum Streptophyta; class Magnoliopsida; order Malpighiales; family Euphorbiaceae; genus Mercurialis; species Mercurialis annua. Next base: position 45,671,101 of record NC_065574.1, on the reverse strand, counting down.
AGCATATTATATGAATGTAAGTGCATTGTCACTATCAGACAAGTTTGGCTGAACGATAACTACCCAATTAGATGTGATTCCTCTCATAGTTGGAGCATTACTTATGTATGTCTTGGCTTTCTTATTCTGTTTTGAACTCTCAAATGATTTCAATGTTACATCGCGTAATGTAGAGACTATGATAATTGCGTTTACTTATTAGTATTGGAATTTGCATGTCCTCTGCCATTCTCCCTTTTTACAAATCTGAAGCCTGTAATTCATTCGAATTTTAGGTTGTTGTGTCTGCTGATGATTTTGCATGACCAATTCGCTGTGTTTATTGCTTGGGCTAGATCTCACCAACTGAAATTTGTGGTGTGTTAGGGTCTGACTTCATATGCATATATTTGCAAGATTTACTTAAATTGTTTGTGAAAATGAACAAACTTAAAGTGAAATAATAATGCGTTGGTTGTCTATGTGCATTTTCTTCACTATTTCATAATTATTTGCTTAGTGGTACTATTTTTCATTATGTTGAAGGGTAATTATGAGCTATGAGTTTGACTTTTGGCATGAGATTTTGTTGTTGTAGTCTTGTAGAGTCTACTTGCAAGTTCAAGGAACAATTTGTAAGTCACTGACTTAGCATATCTTCATGAAGACTATGAGTATACTTTGATTGTTGTATTTGGTTACCAATCCGTAGATATCTCTTACACTTCCATCCCCGAATTATTTTCAGGTAAGTCCAGGATCATACACATAAATAACATGGGAAGCATTATTCTACTGGATTATAGCTGTGTAGTGAAGGTATAAAATATGTATGATCTAGTTTTTGGATAGTTTTGTATGAAATGATTGTTTATGCTCTTCTCTTCAATTTTCTCTATTATGTAGAAATTTCTGAAGTTCCCAGTTTTGGCATAATGCTTCTCGAGTTGATCACTGGTCGTTTCGCTGTTGATATAACTCAATGCTCTCAGTTAGTTGATTGGGTAAGTATTTGATCAATGGTGCTAATTATAGGTTGAAAACAAATTTGCTTGGTGCATATTATGTCATTAATGCTATTTTATGGCATCTTGGCGAGCCCTTTGCTGATAGAAGAATTCTTAAAGATGGCATCTATGATTGGCTTGTTGATCACAAATTGCAGGATGTTTATCTTTATGATGAGATGACCCGAATCATTCCTTCTGCTGCAGCTTACATACACCATTCAGTGCGGCTTAGACCTCGAATTAGTCAGGTAAATTATATGTTCCAGAACTTTGCTATTTACTATAATCAAATTGGTTATTATAACTTAGAAACTCCATGCTCATGTATAACTTTGCTATTAGAAAATTAGATAGTTGGAGCTATTATAAGGAAATGTTTACATAGATGATTTAAGTGAAAAAAAGTAATGGTACTACTACCACACCCGGCAACAATACTCTAGTTGGTTCCGATGAAAACGTAGATTCAAGGCAATACAGGAAAGATATGAAGAAATTCAGAAAGATAGTATTAGAAATCCAAGAACATAATAGCTATGATGATATTACTAATGACACATGCACTTTTCTTGCTTTGAAGCCCAAAATGCTACATAGGATATGGAATTACAGCAAATGTTGGGGTTAGTTCCATCCACTGTCTCCTAACTTGTAGAGTTTGTATTATTAAAGCATCACTCTGTATACTAACATAAGGGTGGTAAGATGGCACTTGTTTATTGGAAAAATATTGTTGTAAATTATATTTTGTCAACATTAGTTCTAATGTAGGCTAAAACATTCGTGTAAAATGAATTCAAAAATCAATAAAATTGGAGATCTTAATCTTTTTTTCTTTTTATTTTTTAATAATTTTTATGTATTTATAATAATTATTAGAAATGCTGCATACAAAATTGGAAATTCTTTTTAGCAAGAAAATGTTTGAAGACAGGAAGTTGTATTATTTGCGACCATAAAATGGGATCCCTAAGAGATAGATTTGGAGGAATAAATAATGTTTGGTTATTATTTGCGACTGGTTTTACAGTCGTTCATGCATTTTTTTAGCGACCGTAAATAAAGGGGTCGCAACTAATATTTGCGAAAGGAGACTTTTCCTGTCGCTATATACTTTTAGGGCCGAGGCAGTTTGCGACTTGCGACCGGATTTTTTCAGTTCCTAATAATAATTAGTGACCGAAAAGGGACTTTTAGAGACCGAATTTCCGGTCACTTATAAGCTTCTTTTTGTAGTTCAAATAGTTTACTTATGTTTGTTAGAGTCTGACTTCATATGCATATATTTGCAAGATTTACTTAAATTGTTCGTGAAAATGAACAAAGTTAAGTGAAATAATAATGCTTTGGTTGTCTGTGTGCATTTTACTATTCATTATGTTGAAGGGTAATTATGAGCTATGAGTTTGATATGAGATTTTGTTGTTGTAGAGTCTACTTGCAAGTTCAAGGAACAATTTGTAAGTCACTGACTTAGCATATCTTCATGAAGACTGTGTGAGTATACTTTGATTGTTGTATTTAGTTACCAATCCTTAGATATCTCTTACACTTTCACCCATGCATTATTTTCAGGTAATTCCAGGATCATACACATAAATAACAAGGGACGCAATATTCTACTGGATCATAGCTGTGTAGTGAAGGTATAAAATACGTATGGTCTAGTTTTGGATAGTTTTGTATGAAATGATTGTTTAGTGTATTTACATTTTAAATAATAATTATTAGAAATGCTGCATACAGAATTGGAAATTCTTTTAGCAAGAATAAACAGTTTCTTTATGTCTAAATTTGACGAGGCCAATAGGTCCACTCCTACTGTACCCTTGAAGAGCTGAAGAACAACATTAAACTGCTACTAAAACAATATTACAGCAATAAAATGAAGAAGTAATATAAATTATTGCTGCCATAAGCACATCACATAGAAGAATTTGACCAAGAAAACGAAAATATAAAGCTTATCCAGCCAACAACAAGAGAAAAAAAATTCAATCACAGAGCAAAAGGTAACAACTTCTGTCATTTTATGACAAAACAAATAGATCTCTTTTCATCATTAATACATAAATAAAGTATTACATAGGAAGACAAATTACAAATGATCCATAATCACTGACAATCTGAGTACTTAACATCTATTATTGCTGGACAACTAATCAATGTTTACTAGACTTGTTTCTCTAACATTTCTAATCCCCAAAAACATCAGAACAACAATAATAACGGTTCGTATGATTAGAACCGGACCAAAATGAAGAAACTTATACAATGTTGCTGATGAGAGAAACATGAAATACCATACCAATCTACTGATAGCAATGGCAAAGCTTGTTCCCTGAGCACGCAATCTATAAGGGAATGCCTCTGCGTTATAAATATACGGTATAGGTCCTAAGCCTAAAGAGTATGATCCAGCAAGAATGAATACACAAACTACAGAAAAGAAATTCTGGGCACCAATATATGCGTTGGTGCTGCGGATACTAAAATCTAAAAATCCAAGCAACCCCATAGACATGCAAATGCCTCCAATGCTAATCATCACTAGTTTGAAACGCCCATATTTGTCCATCATCAGCATGGGCGCTATTAAAGTTATGGTCCTAAAACACATAACACATAGCAACCCCACTTGCGTATCATTATCCACTGTAATGTAAGCATGAACAAGCAGGGGATCACTAGAGGAGAGGAGATCATCTATCATTGCCAGTTGTCGAATTACTTGTAAATAGTTCACTGACAAAACAACTCTAGCTATAGCTGGGGTCGAGCGAATCAACTCCCCCCATGCAAATATGTCTATACGGACTTCTTCTCTTGGAATGCTATGGACAACATCCCTTGTATCATCTGCTGAAAGACCAATATTCTGTCTCATCAGATTAACACGACCATGAGCCTCTTCGGGTGCTCTAGTACACCTGGTAACTATTCGTGTTGCGTCAGCAACACGACCTTGCCTCATAAGCCAACTTGGCGACTCTGGCATCATCGCAAGAACGATGGTGATAATAAGGAAAGAAGTGGCGCTTAGAGCAATAAAAACCAGCCATTCTAAATGTTTAGAGACTTTTGATAGCGTCATATGTATTACGGAGGCTACTAAGAATCCCATACTGGATAACACCTGAAAATCACAAAATAAATTTTGATTATAAGAAGCAGTTTGAAAAATGTCAAAAGGATAAAATATTTGAATACAGTAATATAATATGACCCATCAAGTTCAATGCAGAACATGTTTTTTATCATGATTTTTAAAGCAGAGGATATCTTACTCATTCAAGGTGTTATTTGAGTCAAAGTGGCCAAGTTTTGAGTTGGTCTATAGCAGATGACGGAACTAGTGAGTCAATGAACAATGCGAGTCATTGAGACTCAACTCAAAAATAAAAATGACAATAATACATGAGTGAGTGGTGTTCATGCATATACTACATACTGTATAGCTTGTGCAAGTGACAACTCTAAATGCAAACAAAACTGTTTTCATAAGTTTCTGAAAGTAGTAAATATTAAATTTAAAAGAGTAATTAATTAAAGCGACTAACCTCTGGAAATGAGGCAAGGAAACCTCGTACAAATGGAGGTGATAACTCCGCAATATATATCGGTATGCTTAAATATCCCATACCAATTCCAATTCCTAGTGCAATGCGACTGAGAATTAGAATTGAGTAACTATGGGATAGATATATCAGCAAGATACCGATAAATGAGATAGCGCTGGATAGAATTGCCACCAGACGCCGTCCTCTCCAATCGGACAGTACTCCAGCTGCTAGACATCCGGCTATCTCAAATATAGCACTAACTGTTACCAAATCTAAGTATTGCTCGTACTTTATACTTCGCCTTTTGAGCAAGTAATCAGAAGTGCAAATCAGCATCACTTCATCTACATACAACAAAACAAAATTTAAAACATGCTTCATACTAGGGAAAAGCATTTAAAATTGGGATGATATTATTCAAAATTTATTTTATAGAATTAGAGGTGCCAAAATGGGTCATGACACGATAACACGATTCGCCTAACCCGTAAGTTTGGCGAATCCGGTTTGAGGCTTAGCGGGTTCGTGTCGAAAACGTGTCAACCCGTTTATGACACGAAATAAATGGGTCATGTCACGGATTGACTCGCGAACCCATCTAACCCACCTAACCCGTTTACAAATTTTATTATTTATAATAGTATAAAAATAAAATAGTTATAATTATAAAAAATATAAAGTGCATGAGTTGGGAGGTGGGAGAAGTTGTGTGTCCCGAAGCAATTTGGCGGTATGAGCTTTAAGAAAGTGCATGAGTTCAACTTAGCTATGCTATCAAAATAGGCCTGGAGGTTAATCACTGATACTAGCTCACTCATTTCCAGAATTTTACGAGCCAAGTATTTTCCCGATGGTAATGCTAAGTTAGGATGTAATCCGAGCTTTACGTGGAGAAGTATACTCGCTACTCAAGAGATTATGAGGAGAGGGGTAAGGAGAAGGATAGGTAATGAGCTGGAAATGTTTATTTGGATGGATCCGTGGATTGTAGGAAGTGATGTTGGGATGGTGCCGTCGTCTGGACAAAACTGAAGCATGGCTGGTTTAAGTCTAACGTTGATGCAACAATATTCGGAAATTCTGGGGATATTGCAGTGGCTTGTGTTGTTTGTAATGATTCTGGTAATATTGTGCACAGGGCCGGCCTTAGAGAAAACGAGGCCCTAGGCGGTAATATATATAAATTGTATATTAATTTTTATGATAATTTATAATATTTATTATTATGAATAATAAAATTGCATAATATAAAATTAATACATTACCTTAAATTTTTGATTTTTTTTATTAATTTAGCTTATTGAAATAATTTATAACAAGCTAAATTAATAATTAAAAAAATAAAATGATTTGGCAAAATTTTAGGTAATTAAAAAGATTTTGGTTTAATTGAGATTTTGTTAACATTATTGTATATTAAGATTGATTGAATAATGTTTGACTTTATTTTTTTAGTTAGTATCATTGACTCTTTAGTATTAGTGCATTATAATCTATAGTTTCAAACTTAAGAAATACGTAGTCAAAATATTATTGAGGCCCTCATATTTCTGAGGCCCTAGGCCTAGGCCTTAGTGGCCTAGGCTTAGGGCCGGGCCTGATTGTGCAAGCTCGTGTGGTGAAGATTATGGGTAATCATTCTTCGAGGAATGCTGAGTTTATGACAGTTAGGGAAGCTTTACGTTGGTTATGTGGATGGCAGAATCTTGTGATTGAGTCGGATTCCTTGACAGTGATAAGTGAGATTCTATCTCACCGATAGTCAAGTGAAGATTTGTTGATTGGTGATTGTATACAATTATCGAAATAGTGTAGTAATTTAGTTTTCTTTTTTATAGGCGACCTGCGAATCAGGCTGCACATTTATTAGCACAATATGCTTGTTCTATGTCAGATCATCGGAAATAGTTTTCTAACTTTTTTGAATTACTTAGGAATATAACTGTTTCGGATTTGGTTTAATATTTTATCAAACTTACCTCTTACTACATCTAATATTTTGGATAAATGTACATGTCAATCCTTTTAAAATTCTGAAAGAAGTTTTAACCATTCATAATATATTTTTGACTACTACGTCTTTAAATATACAAAAAATGATCATGCAAACTTTTCGGATAAGGTTGTTCAAAATTATTAATTTTTATTATTTATTTGTTTTTTTTTCTAATTTAAATGGAATGTGCACATATTCTTTAAATGTGTGATTTTAAAGTAATAAATTAAATTAGTAAAATATCATTAAAATTATAAATCGAATAATTTTATGAAATGCCACCTCATTTTTCTTCACCTTTTGATGTACAATTATGCTTATCCAATCCGTATACCATCGTTGTTTAAAATATTAACATAACTAAATTTTAAAGAGAGTTAGAAGAGCCAAATTTTTTTTTAGAGCAACAATCTTTAATCTAAAAGACAGTAAAATGAATATTCATATATGTAAATTAAAGAAAGTTAAAACACACGCAATCCACTTAAGTAAATTTTCTGATTTCACCGTTAAGGGCTTCCATTTGTTTGTTATCAAAACACAAAAAAGTACTTATTTAAATTTCATATTACTCCCTAGTGTTGATTTTTTAACCTTTAATTATAGAATCTTTCAAAATCTACCGTAAAGCTGTGTTTTCTCTAAATAAATTTACATTTTAATAAATAGAACTAAACCCATAGTCATCATGGAAACCGAAATGAAAACAATACGAAACGGACACAAAAAATGAATTTATTTTTCAAAATAAAAAACATGATGAAAAAATGTAAAATAATAAAAATAATACTTATAAAAATTAGAAGTTATAAATTTTATATATATTTAATATTTTTCATACATATATTAGAATCAATTATTTAAATATATTCAAAAAAATTGAACTCAAATATATTCAAAATTTAAGTTATAGTAAATTATCTATAAATTTTATAATGTAACTGAATTTTTTTTATAAATACTGTAAAGATAGAATTTAATTTAAAAGAAGAAGAAGATAAGATATATTAAAGTAATATGAATAATGAAATTTATGGGTGATTGATTAGATAATTTTATTTGTGGACATATTTTTAGACGTTTTTTACAAACATCCAATTTTTATTATTTACTGAAACTGTCAAAACGTTTAATATGAATTTCTAGGAGTTTCTCATATTCGAAATGTTCTCGTCACCAAAAATGCAACTTTGTGGAAGTTGTGCTTTCTAGCAAAACTTTTTTTTTTCTGACTGTGATATAAATTAATATAACTATTTTATCCATAAAATACAACATTTACTTTTACATAGTCTATTTATAAATTTATTAATAATTTCTAAAACTATAATATTACACCAATTTTTGATAAAAAAATCCTTGTATAACTTTAATTAATATGTATATATGAAGTCTCATATACAAATTGAAATATAAAGAATAAAATGAAATACACTTTTATGATCATAAATAGTTTGAGAGCTAAATTAGATCAAAAATAAACTAGCTAATATCTTCCATGTTTTATAACTAAAAGAATTAATTTTATGAATGACATATCCTTATATATACATCTAAATAGTTGAATTATGATGGATCTTGTGTGAAGTTCACTTTAATCAGAAATTTATGTTAGTCCATCGTAAAAATATATTGTTCACTTTTAATATGTTTATTCGAATGAAAGAAAATAAAATAAAAAACAAAAATAAAAAAATCAATGTATTGACAGCAAATTGCTAGGTTATGAATTTATTTTTTCTCACAACTGCTTTCTTCTTTCTAATTATAAAAAAAATTAAAAAAAATAAGACATTATATATATAAAAGTAAATGCAAAGAAGGGGTTAAGAAATGCTAACCAAATGCAAAAACAAAGAATGGCATAGAAATTGAAGCTGAACATAATATAGCATAAAATCTGGGGATCGCCATTTTTACCTGTTAAGACAGAAATTAAAAAAAATTATTATAGATGCACCGGTGATCAAAATATTCAATTTTTAAAATTGAATAAAAAAAATTAATAAAAATTAAAAATAATAAGTTAAATGATAGAGTTAATCTAATAAATTTGGTTTAATTTTTTGTTTGAGTTTCGATTTTAATCATAAATTAAAAAATTAATTCATCTTTAAATGTATTTTAAAAACTCATATAACAAAATAAAAAAGGTTCAATAACTTACTCCCACCTGCGTCTTTTATTCTTTTTTCTTTATTATGCTTTAACGTTATAAAAACACCAATTTATCCTATTTTTTATATTTAGGTTTCAATTGTACTTGAAATACTAAATTGATTTTTTTTTATCTGAAAAAATTCAAACGAATCCTCCATATAAACTTATATTCTAAAAAGCCATTAATATATAAATTACACAAAAATCCCATTTTCCCCACTAACTCAAATTATAGCAATAAACGTTTTTTTATTTTATTTAATTTAATTTTTAATTCTATTAATTGTTTTTTCTAGAGTTTCAAAACCGCCTCCGACCACGACCCTGCCTTCTTTTGACCCTAATACCGCCTACCTCCGACTGAGAACAGGCATGTCTTCTCTAAAACTGTTTTACCATAACATTCAGATCACCATCATCCTCGCATTTAGTTAACAGGAAACGCCTCCAAATGTTCAGATTAGTAAATCAAAACCTCAAAATTAGGTTAAAAATGAGAAAAATAGAAAATTATAATGTCATTTCTAAGGACAAAAAATTAAAAATGAAATCAAATACTAAGCAACAATCCACTTGACATCACAGGAGCAACAATCAATCGAAAACATTAGTGAAACAGGTAATAGAAGATAAATAAACAACTATTATTAGTACATCTTAATTATTCAATTTTACTATACCAAACAAATTGGAGTCTAAAAATCAGGCAGTCCATTAATTAAGTTGTAAAATATATCTTAAAAATTTTCCTCCATTAATTTATATATATATGTATAAAAAATAAATATTTTTCAATTAATCATGTAATATATAAATTATTCATTTTATATATGTATGGCTTATATGTATGGCTTAAATGAATGCAAAGCAGAGAATGCTTACTCCAACTTCATTTTATTTTTCATTTATAATGATATGCAAAGTTTTTGTTTCTGTTTTTAAGTACATCAAAAATAACATTTTTGTTTTGTATTTTTATAAACTGGTAATATTATAAACTTGGGTAAGGAGTTACTGAAAGTTTGAGGGATTTTTGTATATTTAAACCCCAACCCTCTCATTGTTCAACTCCAAACAAACAAACAAACAAAACCCAATCTTTTCATGACAAAAACAAAGCAAAGAGAGAAACAAAAAGAAGAACATGGAAGCATCAAAGTGTAGGTTTCAAAGGGTTTGTGGCAGCAGTACCGGAAAGAAACCTAGTCACCGAAATGTATTGGCGATAACAGCGTCGAGTGAACCAGCAGTAGCTTCTTGCTTCAAAGGAAAATGGAAACCGCCACCACCACCACGCAGCGGACAACAGTGAAGGCGGGACAGAGGAAGGAAGAAATGACGGTGATTGTGAAGGCGGAAGGCGGGCGAGAGCAGAAGTTTGTATTACAAAAGTTAAAGAGATGAGGAAGAAGATTTAATCTGAGGCAACTGGGTTGTTGGGTTAGTTTTATAGATAGGTTATTAATGTTAATAGTTTTCTCTTGTTAGGAATTCATAATTATACTTTATATAGTAGTTTTATAAATAAATTATTATTATTATTATTTGTGGAAAATAATGGTTTTCTTGTGTTATTTATAATATTATAGTAGAATATAACTTTTCCAAATAAAAAAGGTAAATTTAATGGTAGAATAAAAAGGGGCTAAAAGTGATTTTCTTAAAGACATTTGGCCAATAAAAAAATGTTCGGTTCGATGGAAATTTTTTTGGTTTTTTCGGTTTTCGGTTTAGAAATTTCCCAAACCAAATCGAACCGAACTTTTAGTTTGGAAGTAAAAAAACGAACCGAATCAAATCGAAAAATTTCGGTTCGGTTAAAACCGAATTTAATTATTTTTTTATTAAAATTAATTCAAATATTAAATAATTAGAGTCTAATAAACTTTTATATATAATTAAATAACAAATATTAATTTATATATCAACAATAATTAAGATATAAAGGCAAAAAACATATAAACATGAGTATATATGTATATTATTTTTTTAAAAAATTATATATTTAATATTAAATTTCGGTTCATTCGATTTTTTCGGTTTTTTGATTTTCAAAATACCCAAATCGAACTGAACACCGAACTCCGAACTTTATCTAAAATAGGAACCGAACCAAACCATTTTTACCGAAAAACCGAACCAAACAACAAAATTTAATTCAATTCGATTCGATTTTTCGGTCTGATTCAGTTCTTGCTCAGCCCTAGCCCTATGTATACAACTAAAGCTTTATAATAGACTTAATTACTTAAAAACCACTCACCTTGAACTTTTTTTTCGTTTATACTATGACCTAGGAAAAAATTCATTTATACCCTGACGTATGTATTTATGTTTCACCTCTACCCCGAGACACTAAATTAATCTCTTTTCATTAAGAAAAAAGTTTAAAACAGTTCTTCATTTTTAACCTAAACTAATTAGAGATTAATTAGAAATGAATTTTTCTCTAAATGAAGGACTATTTTAAACTTTTTTTTAAATGAAAAGAGATTAATTTAGTGCCTCGGGGTAGAGGTGACACATAAACACATACGTCAGGGTATAAATGAACTTTTTTCTAGGTCAGGGTATAAACGAAAAAAAAAAATTAAGGTGGGTGGTTTTTAAGTAATTAAGCCTTTATAATATTACTCCTTTTCAATCTCTATATGTATTGCACCATGCACGCAAATTAAAGCTTTATAATATTACACATGCATGCAATGCAACGTTGCTAAACATTTGGGAGAAAATAATAAGGCAATAGGTAAAGCAACCCTCGTAATTTCGATAAAAAGTACTTTAAATTATTACAGTTAAGTCCTTATATTTTAAAAACAGAAAATTAAACTCTTTTATTAATCATCGTTATAAACAACCATTAATTGTTGACGTATCTCTCATAACTTTATAAAAAAAAATTAAAAATAATTAAAAATAATTTTAATATTTAAAATATTTACTAATTTTATATTTTTAAAATCTTTTAGCTCTAGTTAATTAACTTTTTTACTACAATTAATTTAACCCTAATTAAACCAATCAAAATTCAATTAAATTTAATTAATCAAAATCTAATTAAGACAATTAAAATATAATTGAATTTAATTAAACAAATTAAAATCTAATTAAACTTAATTAAACCAATAAAAACTTACGTTTTAGTTGCTTAAGCTTCTTATTGTGGGTTTAGTTAGTAGTGCTAATATTAAAGGAGTGATTGTAGGTATTAGGTGTTCTATAGGAATGGATAAGCGATGGTTGAAGGTGATGAAGAATTGAGTCAAATGGTGGAAAGGTGTGTGAATTGGGTTCAGTTGTCTTTTCGGGATTAGCAAATGTCAATTTGGTTGCCGTTTTGGGATGTCGAGCTGTATTGACATGTTTAGAGATGTCGTTTGTGATTATGATATTTGGGACTTGCCTTTACAAACAAAGTCATTTACTTTAAAAAAAAAAAAAAAAAACCAATTGTTTAATTACATGTCGTATACTTTAAAAAACTAAAATAGATCTAAAAGTGGAACATGACCGGTTACTATAGGTTCCTAAGAGAAGCAAGAAGCTCAAATTTTACCACTTTCTTTTGCTCCATGGATCATATATACCCTCAAAAAATTTATAATTAGAAAACTAAATGTAATAAAATAAATGTGATAAAAATTTAAACATTATAAATTCTATAAATTTTTTATTTCAAAAAATTATTAATAAACTGTACATTTCATAAATAAATTTATTTTATCTAAATAAATTCACCTTTCTACTTAAAATCAAGAATTTCAAGTAAAACTGTAACACCTATTTTCCGGACAGGGTTCTCGAGGACGCCCTAGCCGACTATTTTGTGACTGAGGAAGTCAAAACGGACCAATATCAGGGCCAAGGCGAACCAGTCATAATCCTGAATACTAAAGTGCCGGAATTCGAAATCTTTGAAGATGTCATTAAAAAGAGAGCGCAACTAACACATGCATTAACAATCCAAGAAATCGTGATAGACGATCTGTTCTACTCGATGACTGAAGCTCCTAGAGAGAAATCAATCTCACAGTTGGCGGCCTTTGTCAACCTCATTATCCATGACACCGCCAGCGAGACAAAACTTGTGGCTCAACCCATGTTCGGAGCATTTGGAGATATGTTCTCCTAAACTATATAGCTATATAATAGTTTAGCTTATCTTTAGTTTCTAATTTCACATACGGATATTTTTGTTACGATTGGTATGTTTGATTTCTTTAAATTTCAGAGTAAATGATTAAGTCCAAATTTGCTCATTCATATAATGTTTTGCCTGATGGGCATGTTATTTTCAATTGTTTTAATATGCATGCATTATAAAATCGAGCTATTTTACCAGTCTATTTCTATAACTGATATAAGGAAGTGAACACTTTCAGATATAATTTTATTTCAATAGGTTCTACCATTGAGAAAATGTGAGTCGATCTAACCGTCTCAGAAAGGACGACTGCCTGCTAGTGGATTCCGGCCCATTGGCCAAAATGATTTAGCTATAAAAAAGTTTGCGAAGTGGGGGCACACGCCAAAACGGACTGTCTAATCCGTATAGGACACCACCAACAAAGTCCACCGCCCAACAGCCGCCCAACAACCTATCTTGGAGAAGGACGGTCTAAGTAGTGAGCCGCAGCACTCACTAGAGGTCCTCCTCAGGATTATCGGTAAATGGTCGAGTAGAACGCTCACATAAATAGTCAATTATAAAAATCCACAAGGACTAATTGATAACAGGAGTACGACCGCTTGAAACAGGAAATATCTCAGTTGTATTAATTATTGAATGAACCGGCTAAATAGATCTTTTATAATATATGCATATCGTAATCATTAACTAGCACGTGTTCCTAAAAAGGACAAACAAAGGATCATGAATCTTTAAAGCATAAATCTTTGAGACAATGGAATAAAAAATTTCAAAAACTTTTTAAAAATTCAAAATTTCCTCATGCATTTTCCATTCGCACCAAATGAATGTTGAAATGCACATTAGCTGTCACAGAAACAAGCATGTCCCGCAAACTAAATAAGCAATCAGACTATTCATTAAATCATCCAGTTTTCTTGACCAAAAAACTAAATGCTTCGATGAGGGGGCAACATAGAGCACAAATGCAAGCAGAAGATCTAACTCTATCAAGAAAGTGGAAAATAGGGTCAATTTTTACAAAATTGTGCCCCACAAACACAAGAACCAACAGGCGCCAGATCTCTATCTTCAAAACTTATCACCAGAATCAACAGACGTTAGGCTTCCATCCTTATAATCAACAAAATCAATAGTCACCAAGCCTATGTCACCAAGAAAGACCCAAAATATGCAACATGCATTCGTTACACAGAGACAGAAATTCGGACAGCAGGGAGCATCAAAGTCCTTACAACGGGCGTCATACCTCCATTTATGGAATCACCCTCCAGAAACAGCATGCTCCGAGCCTCCATTCCACTCCGGAATCAGAACAGGCGTTAGCCTTACTCCAAAATCACATCAGGTGCCAGCCTTACTCCAAAATCACAATAGGCGCTAGCCTTACTCCAAAATCAGAAAAGGCATCAAGCCTCAGCTTCAAAAGCCAACTCTAGAAACCACGTGGCATTAGGTCTCCACTAGCCGAAAACTAGGGGGCACCATGTCTCCACCAGCCAAAAATAAGGAGGCACCAGGTCTCCACTATACAGGAACAAGGGGGCATTAGGTTCCTGCCAGCCAAAAACCAGGGGGCATCATGTCTTTACCAACCATTTGGAGAGCATCAGGTCTCTGCCAACCTGAAGTTAAGGGGCAACAGTCTCCCGCAACTCAAACACCAAAGCTACAAGCTACCAACACAAAAAAAAAAACTAGGCTGAATATATTAGAAAACAAAGAATCATGCTATTTCTCATACAAACAAGGTATTCATAATACCAAACGTACGAAATAATGTACTAACACACACAATCATCGTAAAAAATAAAGCAAGCATTTGAAGCGTAAAATGAGTACAAAGGATAAATTTCTACTCATTAGAGTCCCATTCCTACACCAGGGTCTCAGAATCTTCATAGTAGCTCCTAGAGAGCGTATCATCAGCACCGCGCCCAACTTGCACACCACTAGAAGAAAAGGCAATGTCTCCACGACCCCCACGGACGTCAGGTCCTCGACCGCCACAAGCTTTAACGTCACGATCACCAACACGGAAATTGCCACCTCCACCGCCAGGGAATCCAGGAGGAACATCAGCCTCACTATCAGCATGACCTATCTTAGCTTGGCGCAATCGATCTCCTAAATCATCAACACAGAACTGCAAAAGAAACCATAGAGCAGTCAGAGGTATAATTGCATACAAACACACATGCGTACACAATAGAAGAAATCTTAGGCATATAGCATTTTTACTCTCATCTGTGCAGAGACAGCGCATAATCGATCCCGCTAATAGTAAGCCGCATCTGCCAACTGAATGACCCAAACATCGGTACCCGAAAATAAAAAAGGATGCGAAGTCCAAGGGGGAAACATATCCTCAAAACAAATACAAGCATAAGAAATTGCTCACATGAGTACAGTCAGCAGGGATAAAGGAATACGTCAGATAGCAAAGAGGAACATAATCCTATATGGGCTCACGTGCGTTATAATAACGAGCAGACCTCTCAGGCACTTGTCTCAAAGAACCAGAAACCAAGCCAGTAGAAGCATCCCCCCCACTAGTAAGGACTGGGCCAGGAGATCCAGGAATGTCTATCCTATCCCAAATGGCACAGGTCCCACGCCTAGCTCCTCCATAAGAGGACACCAGAAAGAAAACTCAAGTAGATGTAGAAATCCAGAAAGATGAAGCTAGAAAAGTAATACATACCTGTGGCTCTATAGCCACCCGTTGAGTCTGAACGTCCGGAGCAATAGGCACCTGACATCCTGGCACCTTAACAAGGCAGCCTTTTCAAAAGACGATGCCTCACAAGGTCATCTGTCACGACCAATTTCATAGATCGCGACCAGCGCTAAAGAATGGGTAATGTAGTACCAAAACATGTAGCTAGCCTTACAGATAACTTATAACACATAATCCTGCAAGAAAACTAATGCTTGGGGGAAACCGAGACTCAAACCTAATTCTAGCAGTTCAATATCAACAGTTAAATAATAAATGCTTGGCCAACTCCGAGTCTCCAAACATGGCATAAATAATAAATCCAGAGTTAATAATATAATGCTAAACAATAATAAAACCAGTCGGACCAATACGAAAACAAACTTGAATGATAAAGACTTCTAATTACTACTGCGGTTTAAGAATAAAATCAGTTTGACAGCTTTATTAAAAATAAAGAAAAACCTCAGAGGAAAATAAAGAATCGAAGATCAGCTGACTCAGAATCGACCCTGATTCATACCAGCGGACTTGTATCGACGAGACAGACGACTTCCATGTTCTGCCCGAGAGCCAGTTCTGACCACATCAACGGTCAAAACGCATCGAGTGCTAGACACTCTGGTCTTCAAGGTTTAAAAGTATCTCTAACCTTGTATGCATATCCAACTACCCTTGTGTATATTTATATTGTTTTAACGTCTTCAAAAAAGCATGATCCAATCCAGTATTAACAGGCTAAAAAAATAATCACGTTAAGTTGACAAAATCAAGTCAATACCAGCAAATTACTTAGAAATCTGCGTGAAATAGTAGTAAAAGGTTGTATAGGTCATTCAAGATAATCAAATAAGATCAGTCAAGCATAGAAATCTGATTTTAGGCTTTGTGCATGTAATCAATCCAGACCAGCCAGACTTTTGTTACTTGTTAGCGTCCTCTAAGATTAGATGAATGCATAAGAGTATTTGCTACTTTCAAGAATTGAGTTATATGAGTGTCTAAATTGGGTCCCTTTTCTGCTTTCACCTGTGTTTAAATTGCCGCAATTTATACTGCGGACTGCATAAATGTCGAGATGAGATAAAACAAATACATCTAGTAAAAGCAAACGTAACTAATAAGCCAAGTACAAGAGTTTTGGTAAAATGTCCACGAACCCGGTCTTTTGATCCGGCGTACGATAATCTCATCCACAAGCGAATGAGGTTATCCAGTCGGTATAAAAAAAATTTCTAGCTAAGCTAGGTGACGACTCCACATTTTCTCAAAGCCCAGTCCGGAATAAACCTAACAGGGCAGTAAGAGAGGTGAAAGGTCAAATAACACCTGCATCAGTAGAGATCAAACATCTATTGATATAGGATCTTGAATCAAATTGCAATTGTAAAATTTGAAATTTGAATTTTTGTTTCGTTTCCAACAGCCCAGTAAAAGCTAAATTAACTCTAGAGATCAAATTTTCATAAAAAAAAAAAAACAAACTCTAGAGATCAAATTGCAATTGTAAAATTTGAAATTTGAAATTTTTGTTTTGTTTCCAACAGCCCAGTAAAAGCTAAATTGACTCTAGAGATCAAATTTTCATAAAAAAAAAAAACAAACTCTAGAGATCAAATTGCAATTGTAAAATTTGAAATTTGAATTTTATAGTATATCAATGGCTTGTATAAGTTATTGAATATTTTTTTTTTTACAGTTAACCATTAAATTTACATTGTATTATATTATAAAATTATAGTAAATTTTATTTATAAGTTATATATATATAATCTTAAGTTAATATAAGTATGGAAATATTTTTTTAAAAAAAACAAATCAATAAAATAAATTAAATTAAACTGAATGATTTGAATAAATTAATTTAATTGATATTTTTTTGTCCTTTATCAACTAATTCAATTATTATATTGAATAAAGTTTCAAGAAAAAAGTTTAAAATAATATTATGTAAACTGAAATTGTTAAAATTAAAAACATTACTAGACCAATAAAATTATTTAATTTTAACGCACATTCATCCATATAATTTTTTACAATATTAAAACTATTATTTTTGGTTTACTTTTGCACATCTGTAAGGCTTTTTTTTTTTGGCTTAATTACTTAAAAACACCCCATCTTATAATTTTTTTTCGTTTATACCCCGACCTAGGAAAATTTTCAATTGTACCCTATTTTGGGTTTTTCGTTTTCATCTCTACCCTGAAGCATTAAATTAGTCTTTTTTCATTTAAAAAAAAATTAAAATAGTCCTTCATTTTTAACCTATATTCTAATTAAAGATAAATGTTATTAATTTTACAAAAATACCATCTCTTTTCAACAAAATCAACTAATTATAAAAAAAATAAAAAATCCCGACAAAACCATCGTCCGCCGCCGTCCTCCCTTCACGGAAGGAGGAGCCGCGTGTTCCTCAATGGAAGGAGGAACACTGTTCCTCCTTCCATGTTCCTCCATTTTGGAGGAACAGATAGTTCCCCCATGGATGGAGGAACAGTGTTCCTCCTTCCATGGAGGAACATGAAGGAGGAGCTGCTGATCCTCCTTTTTCGGAAGGGGGACGACGGCTCCGGCGAACTCGGACGGAGGTGTCCAAAAATAAAAAAAATTAATTTTTTTTGTTTAAATTTAGTGACGGATCGGAGAATTATGGAGGTAGATCGAAATTTTTTTTTAATAGTTTAATTTTTTAATAAATTTTTAAAAACAATTAATTATGTGGACTTATTTAAACTTTTTTAAAGTTGAAGGATTTATTTGTATTTTTTCAAATAAGAAAAAATATGGTAAAATCCTTCTATTTAATTGTTATTAACGTTTTTATTCTTAAATTATTTAAATTATCAATTGTACCCTTAGTTGGGGTAGAGTTGAAAACGAAAAACCCAAAATAGGGTACAATTGAAAATTTCCTAGGTCGGGGTATAAACGAAAAAAAATTATAATATAGAGTGTTTTTAAGTAATTAGGCCTTTTTCTTTTGATAAAATATATGACTTTTTTCTTTTGATGGCTTTTTTTTATTCCTTTGGAAGAGTTAAACTAATGAATGGAAGTACTAATTTGAGACAATTGAAACCAAAATAGGAATGACAGATTCAGAGCACAGTAAGTAAGGTATAAATGCTTGCTTTATGCTACAAGGATGAAAATAGGCAGTCCACCCATGATCCATGTCAGCATTCAGTTTTGTATGTACATTTGAATAAACAGTGGTTCTAATTTGCATGTATGGATGAGAGATTTTTAGGTAGACTCAGTTCACCACGTCATCCGTGGACTAGCTTATAATATAATGACACGTTATTAAAATGATGGCAATCTTATAAATTCGTCTATTACTTATTTACACATTTGAATAGTAATATTACAAGATTGTCATCATTTAACGTGTCATTATGTGATAGGATTAGTCCACGGATAACGTGATGAACTGAGTCTACCTAAAAATTTCTGTGCATGGATACAACTGTTAAATAAGTATCTAAATACAATTAATCACTCATGCAAGGGAAAAGGAAAAAATTGATCAAAGTCAAATATTAATACTCCCTTTAAGAAGGGACATATCCCATTTTTATCTGTCTCATTTAAAAGGTCATATCGTGTTTTTTATGCCAATTTATATGAATTTTCATTTTTTTATCCCCTTTTCTCTTTTCATAATTAATGACTATTACTCTATACACAAAATACAACACTATCATAAATAGGAGTAAAATAAAAAAATATTATAATAGTTAATACTTTTTTAATATATGTGAAAAAGTCATTTGCCCCTTTTTAAACGGGACGGAGGGAGTATTATTAACCCTCATGCATGGATATGATACAACTGTTGTAAAAGATGTCTATGGCTACCTGAGATTCTCGTAGAAATGCTGAACAGAATGGCATGCTACCTTTGTACAATAAATGATAATTTGGCAACAATTTTCCAAAACCAAACATTGTCATTTCAGGCTTTACTTCTTCTCATATAAGCCTTGTTAGCTATTAATCAACCTTTTAATATGGATTAGTTTCAAAAAAATAAAAAACCTTTTAATATGGAATTATTATCAGTTTTAATTATAAGAACGAAAGAGATAAAGGCTTGGTGAATTACAACTCCTCGTAGTGCTGCTTTAAGTCTTTTATGTTGAGTAAATTTTCTGAATTTGGTGGATTCAATTTTGATAAGAAAATGACGTAAACCTACTATATATATATATGATCTGCTTAAAGTGGCTATTAGTGATATGCATTTAGTTATATAAATAGTGGACATGATGCCCACAATTTAACACCACATTTTTTATTATAGCTCTTGATTAAGCCTTTAATTCTGCGGTTGCCTTGTTTAATTACAAGGCATTTGTGTTGTGTTTGCTGATTACGGCCAAAGTGAAGAACAAGATTTTTTTGTTTTTTTATCACAAGTACAAGATATTCTACTTCTATAGCCTGTAAAGTTTTTCATTTTTAAATCAAATTTCTATTTTTAAGTTTACCCAAATTTGTTTTGAACATTGATTGTATTCCCCTGTTTTTTTTTTGGCTGTTTTGAGTCTCTAGCAATAAATTTGCTGCCCTTAATTTGGTTTCTCACCAAAAAAAAGAAAAATAATTTACCCAATTCTTTTTTCTTTCAGGATTTTGTTAACCATTTTCATATTATAATACCAGACTTAAACACTGCCCACATGTTCTCTATTTTCCATTTTTTAAAATCTTAAACTACTTATTAAAAAAAAAAAAACTTAAACTATCATATACTTGTACATATATCACAGGGTCTATGCAACTAATTCAATTTTAGCAAAATTAGAGAATATATTTTTTTGGTAGAAAAATTAGAGAATATAATACAAGTTCATCAGCAATTTTATTTATTTCTATATAATTTACAGGTACAAAATGGCGCCACTTCCCAAACTTTATGCCATAATCTGGGCAGCTTTAACTTCAGTACCATTTTTCATATTCGCCTTGGGTCAGTATATAACTCTTCTTTGCATATATATATGATGTATAATTAGTTGGGTTTGCAATCAGTTTCATAAGCTCTTATTTTTTGAATGTTTTCTCTTTCAGGTTGACATACTAATAGTGAACTGGATTTTCTTTTACCTCTATAATTAAACCGAGCAAAAAAAATTATGTTTGACGTATTAATAGTCACTAGTTCAGTTTCCAAATCTTCATGTTTGAAGAAAACAATTATATTTTGCATATTTTATTTTATGTGTGCTTTAATTACATAATCATAATGAAATGAGACCCTAAGCGGTTTAGCACATATTTATATATTATTTTTTAAAAATATTCTATAATATTTTATATGTTAAATAATAAAATTATAGAACATGTAAGCAAATACACTAATAAAAATATATAAAAATTTCCAAACATAATTAATAGTAGAACTCTTTAAAATATTTTTCTTTTAAAATAAATCATTTATTGCGTCGTTATTTGACTCTCCGTCAACTTTTTATCAAAGTAAACAAAATTAAAATAAGAGAATAGACAAAATGAAAATATATCATATGATTTCAAAAGACAATACTTGATGAAATTATAGTGTCATTACTATTGACTATTAAAAAATAATAAATCAATCAATCGTTTAACTTAACTGAAAAATAATATAAATAAAAATTGACCAAATGACAAAATAATAATAAATAAAATGTTAATTAATTAACTTATTTGTCTGAAAGTTTTATCAATTTAGTTTATTAAAAGAATTTATAATAAGCTAAAGTAGTAATTAATATTTTTTTTATCTAAAAGCAATCATTTGAGAAAAATTATAAATAGTTGGAGCTAAAGAAAATAAATAGCAAAGTGTTTAAGAAACAACAAAATTATTAAGTAATTTAGATTAGATTTTTTTTAAAAAAAATAGCAAACTTTGAGACCTTTTAAAATATTTTTATTCTCTTTAAAAAATTCATTCAGATTTGATGTCATTTAAATGATTTTCATTGTTATTGTAAGATTTGTTAAAATATTTGAGACTCTTTGCACATTACGGTTAGGGGTATACAAAAACCGGATACCGAACCAGACCAAAATGAATATTAAGGTTCAATTCGGTTCTAAAGATTTTTGATTTCGAAAAAACCGAACCGGCTGAAGGTATTTTCTAAAGTAGTTTAGTGGTAAATACCTTCTATTTTTGCGCATGCCCAGGTTCGAATTCCGTCCTACCCTTCTTTGACCTTTTTATCTTCAACTTAATAAAGATTCTATTTAATTCAAAAAAATAAATATATACAAGTCTACTATCGAATTTGGGACCTTTAAAACTTATGATAGGCGTTGTTCCATTGAACTAAGGTAATTCTAGGTACTTTTAACAGATTTATTATATATTCGGTCATCCACCAAACCAAAACGAAAAAATTTCATTACCGTTTTTAAATTTTAAAAAACCAAACGGTTTTGACATCATAAATGTACAGGAGTGTGAATAAGTCTTTGAAAATCAAAAATATGAGGCCCCAATAATTTTGAGGCCTTAGTGGCCTATATCTAGGGCCGGGCTTGTATATGATAAGCCTAACATATCTCTTCTATTTATATAAGAACAAAGGATCAATTCACCCCCTCAACTTGGCACGAAATATCAAATAAGTCATTTTCGCCGCTTTTGGTACAAACAGACCCAAAAGTTACGTTTTTAGCTCAAAAAACCCCTCCCCCACTCTCACTCATGCAAGTGAGATGCACTCTCTGTAAAAATAATAGAAACACCCTCAATATTTTACTCATCTCTTAAATTAATTTTTAATAATTTTAATTTTCCAATTATCTTTTAATTTTAAAAAGTTAATAATTAATTTATTTTTTAATAAAAAAAGAAGGAATCTTTTTTTCCTTTTTTCCCTCCTTCTTCTTCCTCCCTTTTCTTCCCTTCTTCTCTCCTCCTCTTTCTTCCATTTTCCGACCACCATCCGCCGCCGCCAACTACCCCCCTCAGCTTCTTCCTCCTCAGGCGAGGAGCTGCTGCTCCTCGCCTGAGGAGCGGCAGATCTGCTCATAGAGCAGATCTGCCCGTATCTCAGGCGAGGAGCAGAGCTCCTCGCCTGAGATCGTATTTCAGGCGAGGAGCTGTGCTCCTCGCCTGAATCGAGGAGCAGTAGCTCCTCGTTTCAACGAGGAGCTGCTGCTCCTCGTTGCTCCTCCAACGTGGAGGAGCAGCAGCTCCTCCACGTTGGAGGAGCAGATCTGCTCCTTAGGAGCAGATCGGTTCCTCCATGTTTTGGAGGAACCGATCTGCTCCTCAGGAGCAGATCTGCTGCTCCTCAGGCGAGGAGCAGCGGCTCCTCGCCTGAGGAGCGGTTTGCGGTGGAATGGGATTGGGGCGGCGGGTTTCGGGCGCGGTTTCCGGCGGGTTGTAGTGGTGGTTTCCGGCGGGTTAGATTTGAGTGTTTAATTAAAATAATTATGCTAATTAGATTTAGTTAAGATTTTAATTGTGTCTAATTAAAATTTTAGTTGTGATTAATTAAGATTAATTAATATAATTAGTAATCTCACTCTCTTTTTATAGAATGTTTGTGTCAGAGGGGCTGAATTGAGCTAAAAACGCAACTTTTGGGTTGATTTGTACCAAAAACGACGAAAATGACTCTTTTGATATTTCGTGCCAAGTTGAGGGGGTGAATTGATCCTTTGTTCATTTATATAATATCATACCATTTTTTATTGTTTTTGTTTTTCTCCGAGTTTTGGTTTAAAGTATGAAACATGATTTAATTTTTTTGTTGTTGTATGAAGATGAAGTGATGTTGATTAGCACTTCAGATTACTTGATGAAAAGGCTTGATATAAATTATGAGCACTACCTAGATAATTTGGTACCGATTACTATTTTATTTGAGGTAGTTGGATGTCTAGCTGCCGGAGTATTATCTGATCTGAGTGGACGTCGTCTGGTAGTATTTCTATCCAGCGGCATGTCATTTATCGGGGTCTTGGTGATGTATCTGTCTACCAACTATACAACTTTAATTATTAGCCGTATTGCGCTTGGAAGTGGAATTGGTATGGGATACTTAAGTATTCCACTATATATTGCAGAGTTATCACCTCCATCGGCACGAAGTGTACTTGCATTATTTCCCGAGGTAGTTTCTTTACTCTTGCAAATTTTATATTTAATTACTACTTCCAAAATAAGAAGAAATATTAATTTTAGAAAATTATTGTATTCATTTCTTTAAAAAAATGTTACGGCATCCGAAAGGCCTTCAACAACTGCACAAACTATATGATAATTACTAATCATGCATGAACATGTTATTATTATTTTTATTTTGGGTTCGAGTCCTGATGGCTTGTATTTTTAATTGACATACTAATTCCCTCGTTCATATTTAGAGATTAATTTTTTTTTTCAAATGCATATACGGTGTTATAATTTGATGAGATCGTAGCCGGAAAATGACTCTCATCTCAGCAAATTACACGAAAAAATGAGTGTCACGTGTGTATATAGATTTAGAAATAATAAAGCTTTCTCACCAAATATGATATTTTTAAAAAAATTGCGATTAGATTTAAAATACGTGTAAAGTTACTGGACTTTTATGACATTAAGCCTAATTATATTCCTATATATTATCCTTCAACATCTTTGTTCAATTTGATTTTTTTAGCCAAACATTGTTTTGTGAATTCCAGGTGCTCTTCAATGTTGGATTTTTGTTTGCTTCCATAGTTCATTTGAAGCTATCAAAAGTCTCCAAGCATCTAGAATGGCTGGGTTTTTTCGCTCTTAGTGCTATATCTTCGCTTGTTATCACACTTTTTCTACTAGTAATGCCGGAGTCACCAAGTTGGCTCATGAGGCAAGGTCATGTTGCTGATGCAACCCGAACAATTATGAATTGTACAAGAAGAGTTGAAGAGGCCTATGATCGTATAAATCTAATGAGATTCATTATTGGTGTCTCAATTGATGACACAAGAGATGTGGTCGATAGCATTCCAAGAGAAATACGTGGAGAAATATTTATTTGGAGGGAGTTGATTTGTTCAACCCCAGAAATTGCTAAAATTTCTTTGTCAGTGGACATGTTACAAGTAATTCAACAGCTAACAGCAATAAATAGTCTCATATCCTCTAGTACTCCCTTGCTTGTTTATTCTTTCATTACAGAACACAATGCTACACAAGTTGGGCTGTTATGCGTTATGTGTCTTAAGACCATAACTTTATTAGCACCCATGCTAATGTTGGACAAGTATGGGCATTTCAGACTACTGTTCATTAGCATCATAGGCACTGCCGTTTCTCTTGGGCTTCTCGGAATTATGTATTTCAGTATCCACAGTAGCCACAAATTCACTACTGCCCATGACATATTTGCTATATTATGTGTATTCACCTTTGCAGGATCATTTTCTCTAGGGTTAGGACCATTACCATATATTTACAATGCAGAAGTCTTCCCTTATAGACTGCGAGCTCAAGGTACAAGTTTTGCTATTGCTATTAGTAGATCGGTATGGTATTTCATGTATCTTTCATCTACAACATTATATAAATGGCTTCCGTTTGGTATGGTTCTAACCATACGAGCTATTATTATTGGTGCTCTAATGATTTGGGGACATATTAGAGAATCAAGACAAGAAAATATTGATTAGATGTCTAATAGTAGATGTAAAGTGTTTATAGAACAATTTTGTCAATGATTTTAGATCCTTTGTAATTCATTTATATCTTTTTACTATGTGTTGATGATGCAAAGAGAAGATCGATTTGTTTGATTATAAAATGACGATTGTTCTTACCTTTTCACTTCATGAATAATGTGTTCTTTTATCCGCTATAATTGGATGGAAGCAGCTACACTGCTATATTTATAGAGCTATAGAAATAACCGCTTCCTAACTAACTAATAACGCACATTCCTCATGAATAATGTCATATCAGTCTATCATGTAACTAATAGACGTACATTCATTAATTAAATATACCGCAGTAGAAAATGCAAGTAGGGCCTCATCATGTCGTGGTACATTCATTTATTATAAAATGATGATCAGTTTCAATGTGACAAACACAACCTACAGTAAAGAAGAGCAAAAAATGGGTATACAACTATCCTGTGACTGCTTTTTAGTGGAATCTGAAGGTAATTTCTATGAAAAGATTCTATTTATTGCCATCTCTAGCTAGTCTCTAATTCCTCATGCTTACAACAGAAGGAAGTTATTTTCTGCATAGTCTTAGAGCAATCCTTTATTATGTGTTCACATTTTTCGCTTCTTCGAGTTTATATAGCTGATCAAAGCTGTCGTGGTTATCTAACTGATTATGCATCTTACTTTCATTAATATCGTTCCTTACTTTGATGATAAACATGATATTATGCTTACTTGAGTCTTTATTCTTGAGGGTACGAATATAGAAGTTGTTCATTCCTCTGCATGTATGACTTCTGTTTGTCCTGCCGATTTATAGAATAGAATTGTCATATGATGGAGGCACTATATTTTCTTACTTTTTGCCGTAGTGTTTGATTACGTTTTTTTACTAGACTATATTGAAGTCTTAGTTCAATGATTTCAAACTCAAATTCATATATAACAGGTGCTTAGCTTTCTAATTTTCCCTTTTTGGTTGGTGATGAACTGGATTGGCTTCGGTCTAGAATTTTTTTATTCTTTTATTTTTTGATGTGGGTTTTTGTTTCTCTCTTTTTTATCTAAGATAATTCTAGATTGTAATCTAAAACTAGTTCATTGTCAGATTTCAACACTGTTTTCTGCTTACTGTTTTCGTTTCTAAATTTAGTCTTTGATTTCAATTTGTTTGATATCAAACATAGATCTTGTTTGTTGGTTATTTTCCAAGTATATATAGTATTAATTTATTAGATACCTCTTAGGCCATGTTTGGTTCATGGAATAGGTGCGGAATGGAATAACTATTCCGTATAAAATGAAAATTCTTTGCTTTGGTTCATAGAATAGGTATTCCAAAGAATTGCTATTCCATGATTTTGTGGAATAAACACTCCTCTCAAAAACTAAAAAATGGCTATTCCATTTCTTATGGAATAACTATTCTATTTCATGCTATTCTATTCCATGAACCAAACATGGCCTTAGTGATTTGAATAGTGTTTCTCCAATTGAACTGCACTCTATATTTATACAATTCTTGAGCTTTATATATGAGTATAATAATGAGAATCAATTTGTGTTCTTACCTCAATTTATTATATGCATTTTCTTTTTCTGAGTATATATATGATGAACATTAAAAATTATGGTTTTTTGATGATATATTTTAGGCTCCACTTCGTTCTTTTAGAGTTTATATCAGTTAAAAGAACAAAATATAAATTGGCTTAATCGTCAGAAAATGTCAAACTTATACGTATTGTGTCAATTATATCCAAACCTTTAAAAATCACCAGATTTAGCCAAACCTTATATATTCTGTTTTTTTTAGCCATTTTTGAATCGAACCGGTTTTTCTGACACCGTGTCGTCCACATCACCGCCAACTAAGTAATTGGCTGGTATGGCAATTGAAATATTTAAATAAGGTTTGGCTATAACTGACACAAAATGCATAGGTTTTATATTTTTAGTGAATAAAACTAATTTTAAAATTAAATAAAAATGATTAATTATATTATAATAAAATTCATATATATTTAAAAAATAATATTTTTATTTAACGCTGATTAAAATTAATTTATATTTATTAAATTTAAATAATTCTAATAATTTTTTTTACATATTTGATGGATATATGATTAATTTAATTAAAAACAAAAAATGTCATATTCATCTTAAAATTTATTTATTTTAAATTTCAGTCGTTGGTTCTTTGACAATGCCGTCGTTTGAAACCCAATTGTTCGTCTTCCAACGAACAATCTGAGAGTAATATATAGGCCAAATGTCTTAAAAAGGCCAAACCTTTCATAAAAGTTTCACAAAAGTCCTGACCTTTCAATGTTTTATTTTTTTAGTGAATAAAACAAATTGAAAGGTCAGGACTTATGTGAAACTTTTGTAAAAGATTTGGCCATTTTACAACATTTGGCCTAATATACACAACAAACATACGACAGTGTTCATAATTCAACTATACACATATAAACATAAAAATAACCACTGAATAGACTGCTTATTTAAAGTACGAGTGTAATTATTTTCTCATTTTTTCTTTAAAAAGTGAAACTCATTGTGGTGTAATCAATATATATCTTGATGTTAATAAGCATAAACGCATATGTCATTTTACTCGGCATAGCCAAAAACTTACCTTAATTTACACATAACTATTTTATTTATTAGGTAAATCCAGTCATAACAAGATGGGGTATTCCTATTAAATAGCACCACCTTTAGCGTTTTTTGCAATTTAAGCACATACTACAAAATGTCTCAATTGTTAGCCCAAACTTTCCGATCTTTTTAATTATTAGCACAGGTCGCATTTTCGGCATCTGAAATTCCACGTGGCTCGCCGGATTGCCTCATCAGCGTCAGCGTGGCTTTCTTTAGCGACGTCGTTTTGGATTATCCCTACCAAATAACACGAACTACCATTTTGTCTCAAATATTAGCACAACCTTTCAAATATTTTTAAATTTTAGCCTAAAACCTGTTTAGGCTATATTGAGATAATTATTAAAAAAAGAGTATTAACTAAAATAAACTACTATGCTAAGCTAATTTAGAGTACTAATTAAATTAAACTTCTATATTAAAATAAACTATTTTAATTATTTAACAATTACTATTTTAATTATATGTAAATCATATACAATTTTAAATAAGGTAAACTACTTCAAATAAATTAATATTTTAATTATTATTTTATTTTTTTATTTAAATTCTTAATAATTATAAAATTTTATTATCAATTTAAAACGTTAAACTATTAAATTAATCATCCAAAGTATTATATATGATAAACTATTCCTAATTAACTATTATTTTAAATATTATTTAATAATTTGACGAGTCACACTGCGAGCCACGTGTGAAACACGTGAAATGACACTAATTATTCTTAAATGTGCGCATTTGATTCAAGTAGCCGGAAACAGGTTTTAGGCTAAAATTTAAAAATATTTGAAAGGTTGTGCTAATATTTGAGACCAAATTCTAATTCGTGTTATTTGGTAGGAATAATCCAAAACGACGTCGCATAAAGAATGCCACGCTGGTGCTGACGAGGCAATCTGGCGAGCCACGTGGGATTTCAGATGCCGGAAATACGACCTGTGCTAATAATTAAAAGGATCAGAAAGTTTGGGTTAACAATTGAGACACTTTGTAGTATGTGCTTAAATTGCAAAAAACGCTAAAGGTGGTGCTATTTAATAGAAATACCCCTAACAAGATCTTAACAACATTAAAAATAATAAATCAAGTTCAAAATCATTATGAACATTAAACCCTTTCACCAAATTTAATTCAACATTAATTCCTAAGTAATACATTAATTCATTTTTTAATTACATATTCATTAAAATTTATTATAATATAAATTTATTAGATTTAATTAGGTATAATAAAAAACTAAAATTAATTTTAATTAGTATTAAATAGGAAATATTAATTATTTTTAAATATATTCAAAAATTTATAAATGATATATTTAATTTACTAATTATTAAATTTAAAAATTGGCATGAATTTAAAATTAGGTTTATTCACCTAAAAAATACCAAACTTTTTTTTTTGTCAGTTATACCAAACCTTATTTAAATATTTTAGCTGACATGCCAGCCAATTGCTTAGTTGGCGGTGACGTGGACGACACGGTGTCAGAAAAACCGGTTCGATTCAAAAAGGGTTAATGTCAAAAAAAAATCACGAACTTTACATGTTTTCTCATTTTAATCACGCAGTTTAAATTTTCTCATTTTTATGCATGAACTACCACTTTTTCTCAAATTCATGCACGGTGCTGAGGTGACACTCATTCATTGGTGTAAAATAACCTCCACCTCAGCAAATTAAACCAATAGAGCCGTGACACCTCAGCACCGTGCATGATTTGAGAAAAAATGGTAGTTCGTGCATAAAAATGAAGCAATTTAAACTGCATGATTAAAATGAGAAAATGTGTAAAGTTGGTGAATTTTTATGACATTAATCCACTCAAAAATGGCTAAAAAAAAAAGAAACAGAACATATAAGGTTTGGCTAAATCTGATGATTTTTAAAGATTTGGCTATAATTGACACAAAACGTATAGATTTGACATTTTTTGGTGATTAAGTCATATAAATTTTATTGTACTGGAGCACCAAAAAATAAACTATTTTCATTACAACATTCCTTGGATAGAAATATCAACTTCTAGCTTAGCAGAAAGCTCCCTTTTGAACCATTCTCACCTTAGTCCATGATGCTTGCACAAAAAATTTCTAAGTTTTCGTTGATTTATGTTTCTATATTTTTTTTACTTGGATTAAAATATTATTTTTTGGAGAAATTTTTAGGTAGACTCAGTCCACCACGTCATTCGTGGACTAAGCCTATCACATAATGACACATCATTAAAATAATGGCAGTCTTGTAATATTATTATTCAAATGTGTATATAAATAATCAACAAATTTACAAGATTGCCATCATTTGAATAACGTGTCATTATATGATAGGTTTAGTCCACGGATAACGTGGTGGACTGAGTCTACCTAAGAATCTCTCTATTTTTTGCTATATGTTGTTTATAAAAGGTAATGTCATAAGTTCCTTTCAAATTTGCAACACTGTAAACATTGAACCAATATTGTAAAATCTTATTGAATGTATTTGGAAACTCTAGCAAGGCGCTATCAAAATCCTGGAAAATTCATATAATTTCTAGCGTAGTTTTATTTCTTTGTAATGCTTTATTTGTTATAAGCTAAAAGAATTGAATTATAGCAGTTCTGGGGATTGATGTCCAAAAGGAATTATGCTTAAAGTAAACTTGAATAATTCATGCTTGTCAATGTTCCAGACAAGGTTACATTCAGAGCTTGCTCTGCTCTTGTCAATGCTTCATGACTCTGTCCTCTAGCTTAAACTTTCTGTCGGTGATAAGCCGGAGGAAGATGAGTATGACGTCAAGTTATCATGCCCCAGTAATTAAGTAAGAAGAAAGCCCATCAGGGGAAATCCTTAATCTTTGCAGAATCTTCCACATGTCTTTAGCCGTTGTGAAATGTTGAACTCTTCCTTACTCTTCTCTACATAAAGAATAAAAAATCACACAAATAGATTTCTGGTTGAGAGCATTAGCTTTTGATGCGATCCTTGATCCTATTTTTTCTTGGCCAAGGTATAATAATATCATCCTTCACTTGAGTCGGAGCAACATAACCATCAAGAACCATATGCCACAACTAAACATCATCCATGTCAAGACAATTTTCCATACGCAATTTCCAATTAGGATAATCTGTTCCATCAAAGAAAGGACGAAGAGTATTTTAGAAGTTTTCGGTAGCCATTTGGATTGAAAAACTCGCAATTAAGAAATAAGATGAGTAAACTAGCTCTGATACCAATTGAAATTCCAAATGCTACCTTAGAGGGGGGGGGGGGGATGCAATATCCCGGAAAATTTTTAAATTTTTCTAAATGTGTTTTCGGAAATAATTTGAGTTTTTCGGGTGGCGGTTCAATTCGCAATTTAATTTTGGTTCGGTTCAATTTTAGGTTCGTGTCTGGTTCCCTTATTTTTGTGGTTCAACCAAAAAAGGTTGAACCACCATTTCGAATCAGGTCTCAAAAGAGACCTGACTCATTATGATGAGTCTCGTTCGAGAATTATGGAATTCTCGAACGAGACATCAGTGTTTGGGCTGAGTCTCGTTCGAGAATTCCAGTTCTCGAACGAGAACTCAATCTGTTTTGGCTGGTCTCGTACGAGACCAGCCTTACCAATGCAGGGGGGCATTTTCGTCTTCAATTCTAACCTAACTACTCCCTATTTTTACGATATTTTCTAACCCTAAATCATTCCCCACGCTGCAAACAATCCATAGCCTCCATCATCTCGTTTTTTCTCTGAAAAATCACTGATCATAATCGCTATCAAAGTTTCAGAAAAAGCTTCGACCGAAATCAAAACTGTTTGTCTCCAGAGATTCGAGACTCGCGTATCTACGATTCCCCACCTTGATTTCGCAAAACCGTACGTAATCGACCTCGTTTCAATCGTCGTATGGTTTACCGTTTTAAGCTTTGTATAATCTGTTCTTGAGTTAAATTGTTGCTGCCGATTACATTCCTTCTCCTTGGCTTGAGTTTAGTTATAATTCATGTTTGTGATCCTTAACTAAGTCGTCTGGGTTGTGTTGTTTACGGTTTGATTCATCGTTATTTTTTGTCGTGTTGTGTACGTCGTTTTGAAATCGATTTCTGCCTTCAGTTCATACATTTCTCTAAGCTCATGTTGTACATTGGTTAAGTGATTAGTGTTGATTGTTTATAATTGAAGTTGTTGTGTTAGCTTTACATCTTGAATGAGTTAAGATTTAAGGAACACTATAGTAGCTAAAAAATGGTGTTATTGTCAAAGTTTCATGGTTGGCGGGGATGATCATGTTTTAAATCAAAAGAGATGGTCAAATTGTCGTTTAGGTCATTGAATTGTTTTGGTTAAAATCAAATGAATCCTTCAAGCTTAGATTAGCTATGTTAAATAAATTGATACTAACTCTTGGTTTTTATTAACATAAATTGAAAACGATAGTCATTATAAATTAAGCTAATATAACTACTCGGTTAATTATATTTTATTTCAAATATCTATTATGGCATGAAAATTGGCTAAATTACAATTTAGCCCCTAACGTTTTTAAAAACTTATTTAATTAAGTTTTTGGTTGGTAACTTTATATTTTGTTTTAATTATAAACAAAAGTAATTAATTTGATTTCGGATATCAAATTGGCTAAAGTACAGTTTAGTCCCTAATTGGCTAAAGTACAGTTTAGCCCCTAAACTTTTATAAACTTAAAATAGTTAGATTTTTGGGTTGTAACTTGGGTTACTTGGAATTGAAGTTATTGAGTTCTGCTTTTAAAATGGATTATTATTTTATCGAATTATTTTATTAATATAAACTCGGGTTTATATTTGATAAACGTTTGGAGTCGGGTTAGACTTGGGTCACCCGACAAGTGAGATTAGCTTGGTAGTTATTGGTAACTCGGCTAACCCACTATTTGGAAATTAATTATTATTTAAAGATTATTAAATAATATTTATAAATCGGATTTTAAGCGAGAGCTCAATAAACTTGTATTAATTGGGCTTTATTACCTATTGGGTATTTTTGTGTTGTTCTGGATTGTTTTATTCCGACGTGTTATTTGTGCTAGTCCTATGTGGTGTCTAGTACTCTCTAGAGTTAGGGTCTGTTTTTAATAATTATTTTATTTGGCTAGACTCGTCTACTGTTCGTGCTTCAGAGGCGAACCAGGATTAGTTACTTGCCGGTTATCACGTGGATTAGCAAGTTGTGAGTTTGTACTTGCTATTTACCGCTTTATTAAGTAAATTGTTATTTTAATATTAAATACATATATAGTACATATATTGCGAACTGTTTTTATATTATGGCTCTTAGTTGGAACATGCTACCTAATGGGCATCATTAGGACTGCGTGCGCACCAGTATTAATCTGGGTAAGGTATATATGGTAATGTGGTAACTCGGTGTGAGCATAGCTCTCGGGACCAGGTAGAGTAACTCGGTGTAGCTCAGCTCTCTGGACCAGGCCTATTGGATTATGTATGTGATTTGGAATTGTGGATTAGGGTTCCAACTATTATTCTTAATATCGTTATTAAATGTTTTAAACGGTTTTAAAGGTTTTCCACTTGATAAATATAAATAGTGGTATAAACTCATCTCAGTATATCTGACCCCGTTGTTTTCCCAAATTTTCCCAGGGTTATGATCTGAGAGAGTCTGGTGATCTCCGCATTTACTTTTCTTGGAGGTTCCATTTATTTTAGTAGAACTATCAAACTATTTTATTCTTAGACCACAGTAGTTGACTAGACGTCTTTATTTTATTCTAGTTGTTGTCAGATTGGTCCGACTGAATTATTATTGCTTTGCCATGTTATATAATTATTCAAAATTATTTATGTTACGCCTAATTATAATTCAGTATTAGAAAGCATGTTATATTTAAATGTTAAATACTATAACTGCTAGAATTAGGCTGAAGTCTTGGTTGCCCCGGGCATTGGTTTTCTACAGGTTTAATTGAATTGTATGATATAAGGAAGGCTAGCTACGGGTGTTGGTACTATATTACCCATGCCCTAGCGCCATTCACGATTCATGAAAATGGGTCATATAAAAAAGGTATTTTAAAATCTAAGAAGTGATTAGTGTTTGGTTTAGAGTTTAAGACATAGAAGAAAGAACACAAGGAATTTAGGGTGGTTCGAATCACAAACCGATTTTACTCCACTAGTCAATCAAAGATTGAGATTTTTAATAAATTCACTAATGGGTGTTTTAAGATTAACACCTAACTATTACAATGAGTGTTTTTCTAGAGCTCAACACAAACTCAAAAAGTGATTTTTCAAGACTAATCCCAAACCTATAAACACTAAATGATTAATTAAGAATTGATAATTAACAAAGAAATGAAAAACAATCAATAAAAATTGATGCACAATAAATGTTTAGATAAGAGAATGAATGCTTGTAATCTTTGTTTGTTGATAGAGTGTTTAACCAAACAAATGTGGTAGACAAGGAGTATTTATAACCCCAACAACAAACCATTAAATTTTCAAGAAGAAAACCAAAAGTAGTGCATAAATGCACTGGGTAGCGCCTGTTACCCACAGGTGTCGGGCCCGCAACCTCTGATGGTTTCTGAAAAACCAACGGTCATGTGCCTCATGGCACCTCTTCATTGGGAGATTTAAAAATGACCATTGAGGGAAGCAACGGTTTGAATGGTCGCGCCCGCGAAGTCCTTGAGTCGCGCCCGCGAAGTCCTTGAGTCGTGCCCGCGACTTGTGAAGAAAAAGCAAGGGTTTGATAAACCTCCAGGTCGCGCCCGCTAAGGGCATGAGTAGCGCCCTAATTGGTCGCACCCGCGACTCCTTGTAGGTAGCGGGCGCAAAAACCTTCTGTAAGTCTAATAATTAAATTTTTCGATTTTCGTTAGAAACTTTCGAATCACTCCATGATAGTTTTAATAGGTTCCTACACACTAATAAACAATATTAGAACCTTTAGAATTGATTGTCAAAAGTCAAAATTAAAGAGATCAAAAGGACTTGGTCCAACAAAAAGAATTCAATATAAGTAAAGCGATGTCACGCTCCTTAAGTTTTGAGCCCCGTCGGTAGTTGCCTCGCCGGATCTATGCAAATACGATAATATCACGAATTAATAAGAATTCTAGTTGTAGCTAACTTGTTCAAAACTATTTTCTCGCCAACTTTGGCTATAAAAAACTCTTATCTAAAACAATCCCACCACTAAATAAAATTTACATTATTAAAGTTCGGAATGTTTTCTAAAACTTTTATTTAGACCTCAGACTAAAAATAGCACCCGAAGATGTCGGCAATTAGCTCGGAAGTTACTTCCTGTGTTGTTTTAAGGATTGCAGAGCAGTCTGAGCAATATAATGTTTTGCTCAAAACGAACGTATTAGAGACTGAATGAGGAAAAGTTAAACTTAGACAATTTTAGACAACATCCCCAAGTTTCTTTACCAATAAACAAAACTCAATTTCAACTCAAGATATTAATCGTGCACCAAGGTTGTTTTTCATAATAAATTATTGCAAAAACGTCAAAGTATTGTTCATAAACTCGGATTGAAACCATTTATACGTTTAATTCATAAACGTAAAACCAAATATTATAATACTAAGTTAGAAACTTAGGTCGATATTTTTATTCCTTTACATTAACATTTCATCATTTCCTTAGCCATATTCAACATGTATTCGATACTTGTTGAATCTCATTTTTAACCACGGAATACTTTGTCGGAGTAGGGCGTTTTAAACCCGATATGCGTGGGAAGGGGTGCCTGAACCCCTATCCCCTTCACCGTACCATTCACAAAACCATTCCAACATACAAACAAACTCTCACAACTTACCATCAAATACTCATAGCTTAAAACTCATTTATCATGGCAAAAACATGACTTTAAACATCAAAAACTCAACCCTTAATCATGATCAATATAAACAGCCCATAATTTTCCAAATCCTAACTATAAATTGAGCTTCTTATCTTAAATTACATCCCTTGGGTGAATTTATTTCCTCAATCCAACGCAACAAAATTCGCTCAAAACCGTCATCTATACATCAAATAATCATGATTTAAGCATCAATCATAAACTATCAACACAAACAGCCCCAAACCCGTAAAAACCTAACTATAAATTGACATCCTTACCTTATATTCAAGCCTTAGATCAGTAAGTATCATTTTTCCCATTCCAACGCCGCAAAAATCAAGCGAAACGGACGAGAAATGAAGATTTGGCAAGGTATGGAAGTGTTTTTTTGAATTTTGGGAGAAGATGATAACTTCTCTTGAAAGGAGTTGCTGGACATTATGTTGAAAATGATATAAATGATCATATTCTAATGGGTTTAAATAGATTGGCAAAACTGCTCTTTTGGTCCTTTAAATTATCGACTTAAACCGCTTCCCTTTCTAATTTTTCTTTCGCTCAATTTCGTCCATCGATCACTTAATCGTTTGAACTCGATAATTTTTGTATTATTTATATCCAAATAAATAATATTATTCCGATACCTTATTATTTTATTTTTCGATAATATATTTTAATAAATTTTGGTTGAATTGCTTAGATATAACGCTCATTTTCTTTCTTTTCTGTTTATTTCTTTGCTCCATAAATATTGATATCCAATTAATCCATATTACCTTAACAAATAAAATAATAATTCTCGTTAGTAATCCTTTATTTATATTTTCCAAGTATTAAAATAATAATTTCCAATTCGAGACTTAAATTTAACTTTATTTCATTTTTTCTTATGATTTCTTTTGTCTTGTCTCCACTTAATTTTATGAAATCCTAGTATCCAATTTACTTTATTGGAATTCCAAAACCGACCTACTCCGGTCCCTTTTTATTTAATTTTTCCTGTAACCTTTTATTCTTATCTTTTTAACTATTCAAAATAAGATTTGTTGCTCACTTTCGCAACATCAAACTTACGGGGTATTACAGAAGTTGAATGTTTATAAAAATCTTCTTAATATTTGAAAATCATATGTTTGAAACAACGATTGTGTTTCGGAAATGGAAGTAGGAGAAGCATTTAAAGAAGAAGACGGTGGTGTAAATGGTTCATGAAGGTTTTGTGTAGATGACATATAAGAAGAATCATGATTCAAGCCTGTAAAACTAGAGAAAGGTTTGATGAAAAATATAAATTAGGGACGTATCTTGGATCATATGGAGAAGTGATTTTATAGAACACCACATTTCTAAAACCAAAAATTTTGTGTGTATCAAGATAATACAAACCGAAGCATTTTCTAGAGGTAGCCAAAAATGCAAACTTTAGAGCTCTAGCATTAGATTTAAAAATATTATTGTCTACTGTAAAATAAAGGCAACCAAATACCTTCAAATAGATCGATAAAAGAGGTGTTCTATATAGCATTTAATTAAGGGTGTTGCAAAAAATTAAAGGAGATTGACTCCATTTTATGAGAACGAGATCATGTTGAATATATTGTCCCCGAAACTTCATTGATGATGAAGTCTGAAACTTAAATGCCCTAGCCATAATGAGAATATGTTTATGTTGTTTCTCTACAATGTTATTATGCTCAGGGGTGTAAACTCAAATGGTTTGGTGAACAATTCCATAATTAGGGCAGAAATGATCACTCATGAATTCAAGATCGTTGTCTGGTCTAATGGTTTTGATTCATTTACTGAATTATGAATTGCGCATATATGAAAGGTGTCAGAATAGTTTTCTCGATTATATAACAGCAGAAGTAATTTTCCTTTTGTATTTATTTCATTTAAATAGATTAATTTATTCGGAAAATGATAACATAAGTAACAAATATTAAATAACTATCCCATAATAGGCGCCATAGGTTCCTGATTATTGGTAATAGAAGGATCAATTGAATGGCAGCATGGGGCTTCGCATCGGTCGGCACACAATTCAATTGGAGCAACATGTTTGATGCATTTATCAAAACAACTCAAATAGCAATCTCGATCATATCTACACGGAACCACAAGCACAGGTATAAGTAGTACCAAAATCATCATAAAACTTGCCAGCACACTTTGTTTCTACATTCTTATTCCTAGAGTGATTTTATATGTATTTTTAGATATAATCACTTGTATTGTTTTCTTTTTATTGGTTTATATAGTAAGAGTTTTGTTGGCTTTTATACATTCTAATTATCTATTATTAGCAATACACTTTTTATGTGAAATCTCATAGTATCTTATTATGTGAGAGTGCACAAATTAAAGATAAATCTAGTTTAACTTTAATTCATGTAAAAGACAAAATATTGTGA
The DNA here is from genome assembly GCF_937616625.2 of Mercurialis annua. Classification (NCBI taxonomy): domain Eukaryota; kingdom Viridiplantae; phylum Streptophyta; class Magnoliopsida; order Malpighiales; family Euphorbiaceae; genus Mercurialis; species Mercurialis annua. Next base: position 45,632,945 of record NC_065574.1, on the reverse strand, counting down.
TTTACTACTATAGTTGGATTCTAAAATTGCATAGGAAAATCATGTTAAGATTTTGTAATATTTATTAGTTCAAAACTGTGTTCATTTACTGTATAAAAACCAATGTAGTTTTCCACTTTTGTAATAAATCTAACTAACTTTTATAGACCGTTTAAATTATTCATTAAACCGCTCCTAATAAATTTATAAATATAAACTACTCGTTCTAGTCTAATTTCTCAACTCTGATTTTATCAAGAACCAGAAACTAACAGCCAGTAAACTTATCACCTAGGCGTTTACAAAACCTTAAAAACATAAGTTATTTTCTAGTGCAAAGGATAAACTCCAAAAATACATAAGCTAATAGGTAAAATGAGCTTAATAAAATACCAAATATTTAAGCTCAGGAAACCTTTTCAAAAATGAATCATAAATGCATGAAAAACATTTGCTGCTTGAAAAAGATTTTTGCTCTGGAATCTCTTACTTGGAATGTAAAAGATAATGTACTATTTATAGAAAACAAATTCTCTAAAATGCCCTCTAAATATTTTGCAAAATATTCCATTTAGAAATATTATTTTGCTAGAGGAAAACAAATGAACGCTTCTAGAAGTAAAGACAGAAATAGCCAGTGCACAAAAACAGTTATGAAAATCAAAGAATATTTTCATTCCAAAAAATGTGTAACCTTGTGTGTGCATGTGATTTGGTGATGCCATCATTTAAAACAAATTTAATGCAAGGAAAAAAATCTAGATGAATGCATTATGATTGAGCTTTGATATTAGGAATTAAAATTAAGCCCACAAACCTTTACATAAGATCCTATCAGCTGAAAGCCCATTGTGAGCGGAGCTGGGTTCAATGGCCGCTCGGCCAAGGCTCATGACTGACTTCTTAATTTGGAAATGGTCTAAAAAAAATAGAGTCGCCACCTAGTTCAACTAGGAAATGTCTTTTAACCGACTAGATAACCTTACTTGCCTCCGGTAAGATTATCGTGCATCAGACCAAAGACTAGGGTCCGTGAACCTCCCCGAGACTATTGTGCTTGGCTTATCTGTTACCGGCTTTATTTACTGGACACATTCGTTTTTATTCTTATCTCAACAGTATGTGCAGTTTACGGGATATGAAAGTTGTAAATAAACATGTATGAAAGCGTGTAAACATGTTTGACCCGCATATGACTCGATCTGTACTTGCATTTGAGGCAAGTAACAGGTACTCCTAAACATACATTTAACCTTAGAGATTTCTAGCAAATAGTCATAAGTCTGGTGTGTGGATTCATTACATGCATAAAGCCTCAAACAAGGATACTACCCACCAATATAGGCGCTCGCTCGCCCGGTGGTATGGTAATGCCCTAGCCTGGGCATTACCCGCCGTGGTGCGTGACTCTAGCTTCATGCACCCTAGTTCTGGTCCACTCCATGTCTGGTCGGGAGTAGTCTTCAAAGCTGTCGTTGAACTCGGGCTGCCTAACTGCGTGCCCTGTGGAATGAAGCTATAAACTCCCAGTCGTCTTGAGAGTAATCCGATATCTCGGACCTTGGTAATTATCCTTTCCGGACCTTCTTAAGTTTTTATAAGGTAAAGCATCCACTTGGTCGTCCCAAGGGCCACCCAATTGGGTAGGTGCATGAACTCCGTTAATTATTCCACAATTAACGGATGTTGATGTCTTTCTACCAGGCTTTGGCGTCTTTCTGTCATTTTTGATGACTTTCTACCGATCGTTGGTGTCTTTCTACCGTATGCTAATGTTTTCTACCAGGCTTTGATGTCTTTTTTCCATTTTTGGTGTTTCTATACCATGTTTCGGTGTCTCTCTATCATATTTTGGCAGTTTTATGCCATCTGTGGAGCTTAGACTCTGTTGGTTGTTTGGATCCCGTCTTATGGGAAACGTTTTGATCCTTTAGGGTTTATTATGATCCTATAGGGCTTGTCTTGAAGGCTCTAGGGCTAGATCTGATCCTTTAGGGCTTGTTTTAAAGGCTCCGGGCTTGCTCTAATCCTCTCGGGTTGTCTTGAAGGCTCGGGGCTTGCTCTGATCCTCTGGGGTTTGTCTTGAAGGCTTTGGGGCTTGATTTGATCCTTTGGGACTTTTCTGAAGGCTCTAGGGTTTGTTCTGATCCTCAAAGGCTTCTCTGAAGGCTTTGGGCTTGTTCTGATCCTCTAAGCTTGTCTTGAAGGATCTAGGGCTTGCTCTGATCCTTCCGGTCTTGTCTTGAAGGCTCTGCGACTTGATATAATCCTTTGGGGCTTCTTTGAAGGATCTAGGGCTCGGTTTGATCATCTGGGACTTCTCTGTATTTTTGTCTGTCGTTTTTCAGGGTTGTCTGTATTTTTGATTGTTCATATTTAGGGATGTCTATGTTCTTTCCGTTTGTCGAAGGGTTCGGTGTTCCGTCTTCTTGCTTCACATCCTTAGAGGTACTTTTCAGACATATCCTCAATGGATGTACTTTTTCGTCTTTTAGTGGTTGTGCCTTTTTAAGAGAGTTGTCCCCTCATTTGCATTTCTCTTTCTTTCGTTTTTCATTCCCTGAATTAGAAAATTTGGATTATGGCACCACCGTGGATCTTTAGGGAGTCGTGTATTGATCCTGACTGGCAGGATGACCGGCACACTCCTTTACTAGAGGCGGGCGAGGAGGTCCCGCTTTTGTTGCGTCTGGATGGGCATTTTTGTGCAAAGACTCAACGAGAGGTACGTTTTTGCTAATTTTAGTTTGTAGATAGACGTTTTACTGTCTGTATGTTGAAAATATGTCCAAAACTAACTCAAAAGTGACACCGGACCCCAAGCTAGTCGTCTCGGAATGGGGGGGGAAGTGGCGGCGGCGCCAAGGCACAATTGCGCCGCCGCCACTATGTTCTGGCGGAGCCGCCAGAATTAGCTGGTGCCGTGATAGTGGCGCCAGTGTCTCTGTGGCACGCGACCTCCAGTGCATTTTTTGACTTTTCCGATTTTATTTCTGATGATTTTGACTATGTTTTTTTTCTTTCTTTTTGGATTTCAGGAGAGAGGCGTGTTCCGTACTTACAGAAACTTCATGGACGCGTGTATTTAGTACGGTGCTTTGCCTGCTGTTTTCATTCTCGGGTAGACGCTACTTGTTTCGTCAGTCATGCTAGTGGTTTATTTATTGCGACGAGCATCTCTGACAGTGTTTCTCTGCGTGCGGTGATGGAGCGGGGATTGGATACCACCCATACTTTCCCCTTGTCAGTTGGGGAGTTGACAGTGACTCCTTTGGATTTCTCGCTGATCATTGGGATGACTTTTGGAGGTCCACCTGTGCCTTTTGACGGTGGTTTGGAATTTTATGCTCAGAGAGATACGTACATCTTTGAGATGCTGGTTTTCGTGCCAGAGATGAAGGGTCGCAGTCTTCGACATCCTGCGTTGTACGAGCGTTGCATGAGAACATTTCCAGGACTAGTGGTGAGGTTGATCTGATTGCCCGCGCTTTCATCTATTAAATTCTAGGGTCTACATTGTTCTATAGTTCAGGCGCGACTCTGCCACTTTGTGTGCTGCCGGCCTTAGAGGACTTGGACGCGGTTAGTTCTTATGACTAGGGGTCTTGTATTTTGGCCTATCTTTACACCAGCATGGACCGGGTGGTTCGTGGGGGATCCCATATTTTTGGAATGTGGCCTGCTGTTCACGTGAGTTATTTTATAGACTTTTAATTGCATCGTGTTTTTTATTTTGTTATCTTATCCGGTTTTCTTTTGTCTCAGATCTGGATCATCCAGATGGGTTTCTTGACTGGCTTTGATGTGCTTCCAGGGTTAGGATACCCTATGTTGAGATTTTGAGACTTTTCCATACTCTAACACAGAGTCATGGAGCTAAGTGCAGAGGCCGGCTAAACGAGCTGACGTGGATAGACGTGAGTACTGAACTCTGTTCTTTAACTATTCTGAGTCTGATTAGCGGTATTGAACCCCGTTTTATTGGTTACAGGTGGATACTACTTGGAACACTCCGCCCGGAGCTCGTTGGCCTCGGTGGGTACAGGGTGCGGTAAAGAGATCGGGCATGCATTATCTGATGCATGAACCGAGTTGTAGATCCTTGTTTTTGAGAGAGCGTGTTCTCCATGGGTGGGGTGGCCCACGTGCTCGTATGGTCCCGGTTGTACCTCCTTTGTCGATACTCCATGGAAGAGACGTGACATCGCCTGCTCTTCGACCGGATCTGAGGGGCTACCCAACTACCATTCTGGTATCTGTCCCTCAGTTAAGCTATCTAGACAATTTTGTGATATACTTCTTTCAGACAAATTTATAAGAAATAAAAATATCATTACAGTTGTGAAGCAATTCATCATAAGTTAGGTGTTTTAGATTTTCTACCTCATTGTCTGATGAATCAGCTTCATAGTCCTTGATATTAGCTTGACCACTATAATCTCCAGTCTCAATTGTCATTAGGCACATATTTGCTTTTTCCTCTTGTTTATCATCATTTCCAGTATCTGAGTCATTAGAATCACTCCATGATGCTAATCCTTTCTTAGGTTTATTTGATTTTGTTAATCTTTTTAGTTTAGGACAATCAGCTTTGAAATGTCCTGGTCTATTACAGCCAAAACATAACATATCATAGCCTTCCAGATCATCTTTCCCTTTGATGAACTTTTTCATATTGTTTCTGTATCGTTTACCTCCTTTTTGATACATCTTAGTGAACCTTTTTATCATCAAGGCTATTTCCTCATCTGAGTTAATTTGATCATCACCCTCAGAATCAACATTTAGAGCCAGATTTGGTTTCTTTCTTCTTTCGTGAGCTATTTATTTTCATTTGTATTTCACCATTTCATGTGCGATGAGAGAACCCATGAGTCCATCAAAGCTGTAATTCTTTAAATTTTTAGCTTCAATGATAGCAGTAGTTTTGCTTTCCCATTTCTCTAATAGGAATCTCAGAATCTTTTTCACCAGCTGTTCATCTACGAAGTTTTTTTCCAGGATTTTCAGCCCATTGATTATATTAGAGAATCTGGAGCTAAACTCAGATATGCCTTCATCAGATCTCATCTGAAATAGCTCATAATCTCGCAAAAGCAGATTAATCTTGGTTTTCCTTTTTTTTTTTTTTTTTTTTTTTTTTTTTAACGAAGATAGATAGAAGAACAACAAAACTAAAATCCAGAAAACAAAAATGATTAAGGCTAACTATATGAAGCTTTGACCGATTGTGCCCATTGATGCGCTAGCTTGTTTGCCTGTCTCGGTATGTAGCGGAAGATTGTCGAAGTGAAGGATCGTCTAAGATGCCAAATGTCTTCACAAATACCCTGCAAAGCTGCAACATTACAAATGTTGGAGTTAATAATAGAGGATACTTGGAGTGCATCGCCTTCAAAAATAACATTCTTCCAATCATTCTGAATTGCCCAATTCATAGCCTCTCGAAGTGCCAAACATTCAAGTATGCCAGGGTCCCAGATATGTCGGAAAACAGCTGAAAATTTGAGGAGACGTGAATTACAAGAGTTAATGGCCACCACCGCAATACAACCAAATTTTTTATGAGAATTCACCGCAGCATCATAAGATAATTTGTGAAATCCATCCGGAATTGCAATATTTGTGTCTTCCGGAACCGACGGACTAATATTATTCAAGGTCCTAACTGTTCCTGGTTGCTCCAACCTCCGAGCTTCTGCAAATTCTTGGCATGTTTGAATAGCAGTATTTATAACAATAAGTGTAGGAGTCTCTAAACCCTGAAAAATCCATTTGTTTCGGGATTTCCAAATATGCCAGAGGATGGAAATAAAAAGGTGAGTAGCTGCATCAGATGGATCCAAATGCTGAAGTTGAGAAGTAGCGTGTTTCCAAATCACTGCAAAGGGAGAATTCATTTCCCATATAAAACGAAAATTTAAAGGGGAAGTGAACCAAATTTGTTGAGCTCTAGTGCAATGGAAAAGTATGTGCATAAGATCTTCTTGTACCCCACAGAACCCACATGTCGCATCAATATGTAGGCGTATATTTAACGCTGTGCCTGTCGGAAGACCATCATGCAGACATCTCCAAATAAAAAGCTTCTGCTTATGAGGAATCAGTAAACCCCATAATAATTGCCAATCTTTTTTGTTCATTGCAGGAATAGACGATGTAAACGGTTGGAACCCTTGGTGTAATGCAATATAATATCCTGATTTAACAGAATATTGTCCATTGGATGTATAATGCCAACTAAATTTGTCCTGTCGTGGCCAATAAGGAAGAGGAATTGAAAGAATTATGGAGGCATCTTCCGCAGCAAATATTTGTTGAATTAATGGCACATTCCAACTGCTTTGTTGAGGATTAATTAATTGTGCCACAAATTGAGGAGCAAGATGAATATTGGCCGAGTGTTGGGGTTTAAAAGGATAGGAGCTCGGAATCCATGGATCTGAGAGACAATGTACAGAAGTGCCACTATTTATATGCCATCTGAGACCCTTAGAGAGTAATTGGAAACCCCAACGGAGGCTACGCCATCCCCACGAAGGTCTGTTACCTATGGAAGCATGTATAAAATCGGAATTATGAAAATACTTCCCTTGATACACTTTATATAATAGTGAATGTGGGGAATGTAACAGTCGCCAGCACTGTTTAGCAAGAAGCGCATGATTAAACGTTGCTAAATCCTTGAAGCCCAATCCTCCTTCCCATTTACTTCGATTCATTGTTTGCCAAGGTATCCAGCAAATTTTCCGTTCGTCACGTTGTTGTCCCCACCAAAATTGACGAATTGCCCGAGTAATACGAGTGCAGAGGGATTTTGGGATAATGAAACACATCATGGCATAGACTGGAATAGCAGATGCTACGGCTTTGATCATTATTTCTTTGCCAGCTGAAGATAAGAATTGCTCCTTCCATCCATGTAACTTAGATACAATTGTGGATACAATACCAGCAAAAGAACGAGTTTTAGAACGCTGGAGCTGAAACGGGAGGCCAAGATATTTTTCTTGAATGATGTTTTGGGGAACTTGAAGGAGATGAGTCAATAGGCTTCTATGGTAAGGATCAACATTGGCACTAAAAATAACTGACGATTTGTGAAAATTTATATACTGCCCACTGATGTCGCCATATTGCTTAAGAAGATGTTGAATACCCGTTATATCTGAAAATGTGGCCTTCGAAAAAATGATAGTATCATCTGCAAATAGAAGATGTGTAATAGTTGGACAATGCTTAGCTATACGAATTCCTGTCAATGTGTTTGCTTGCACTGCCCTTGCTAGGATATGTGTGAATCCCTCAGAACACAACACATAAATGAGTGGAGATAACGGGTCCCCTTGGCGAAGTCCTCGTGTTGGTTTAAAATAACCATGTGAAGTGCCATTAATACGAATAGAGTATGACACCGTAGTAATACATTCCATCAACCACCCAATGAATTGAGGGTGAAAACCCCAAGCTCGTAACATTGCTTCAATAAACGGCCATTCTAGCTTGTCATAAGCTTTACTTATATCTAACTTAAGTGCCATAAAGTGAACATTGCCAGTTGTCTTAGTTTTCAGGTAGTGTATCACCTCATGCACTAGTAGGATATTATCCGCTATTGATCGACCTTTAGTGAAAGCATTTTGGGCAGAAGAGATAAGTGATGGAAGAATACCTTGAAGTCTAGATGTGAGAATTTTGGAAATAATCTTATAATAGGTGGTACAAAGACTAATTGGACGAAATTCAGAAACCACCGTGGGAGTTTGGACCTTAGGTATGAGGGAAATTATCGTATGATTAAAACTTTTTAATAAATGTCCTCCTCTAAAAAAGTGTTTAACAGAATTGGTAATATCACTATTTATAATATGCCAATAATGATGAAAGAACAGTGATGTAAAGCCATCACTACCCGGTGCTTTGGATGGGTTAATAGAAAAAACAGCATTGGAGATTTCCACATCCGTAACCGTTTGGCATAATTTATCATTCATATGAGGGGTTATTTTGGATGTAAATGAAGAGAGTACCTCATTAGAATCATGTTGAAGGGTAGTATGGAATTGTTGTTGAAAATGCTGTAAAATGAGATGATTGATAATGGAAGGATCCGTGTGCCAACGTTTCTGTTCATCAAATAATCCAGTGATAGTATTGCGTCGTCGTCTATGCATAGTGCTTGCGTGAAAATATTTGGTATTCCGGTCTCCTTTTTGAAGCCAGATTTGACGGGATTTTTGTTGCCAATAAGTGTCTTCTTTATTACGGGCATCAAATAGTTGCATCTCTAATGTATGGATATAAGACCAGTTGATGTCGTGATTTGCTTGTGATTTGGCTAAACTGATATCTGCTAATAGATTATTGACTGTAATAGCAGCGTTGAAATGGTTTTCCTTATTCCAATTGACAATTGCATGGCGACATGCTTTGAGTTTATTGAAAATCTGATACATGCGTGAACCAGAAAAGGATAACTGCCAGGTAGATGCAATCAACTCATTCACTGTTTCATTATGTATCCAGCTTTTGTCAAAATGGAATGAAGGTTTTGGCTTTGGACAATCAGTGTCCGTGTGAAGAAGTAAAGCACAATGATCAGATCCAATATCAGGTAGATGAAAAACTTTTGCATGTAAATAATGTTGGCTCCAAACTGCATTTCCAAAACATCTATCTAAGCGTTCTTGAATTAGGGCAGGATATGCACGCCTGTTACTCCAAGTATAATGAGAACCAATGTAACGTAAATCTTGCATATTCATTTCATGAACAAAATTCTGAAAAGTAACATGATTACAAGGCAAAAAAGGGAGACCTCCTTCCTTATCTTGCTGTGCTAAAATGTCGTTAAAGTCTCCCACAAAAACAAAACCTGGCCTAAGATGAGGTTTAAGCCTAGATAAAATATGCATTTGTCCCTCTCTAGTAGACTGCTTGGTACTAAGGTAACAACAAACTATATCATAGCAAAATCCACTACCATCAGATATAGAGACTACTATATAAAACATATCAGATTGTTGGATGGACAGATTAAGCTCAGTATTCCAAAGCAGACAAATACCCCCAGCAGATCCTAGAGGGTCTATAGCAAAAAAGTTTTTAAAGCCAAGTTTCTTAGTCAAGATATGAGTTTTGCTTACTAAGTTCTTGGTCTCAAAAAGACATACCATGTCTGGGCTGTTGTCTTTGCACATTCTGTGCAATTGTTGAATTGTCAAAGGATTACCCAATCCTTGACAATTCCAAGCAAGTAGCTTCATGGTGGTGAGTGAGACCCTTCGGGACTGGTCTCTTCATCCCTTAGAAAATCGTCTGGATTGAAAGTAGGGTCAGAATCATCAAGTTCCTCCACTGTGGCAGTATTGTGTGTGATGGCAGGATAAGTGAAACTAGGAGCAAGGCATTGATCAAAAAGAGTAACACCCTGAGTGGAGCTGATCTTGTGATGTTTATCTTGGTTAGGTTCCTCAAGTGTAAGCCATTCCAATTTGCGCTTTCCATTACTAAGAGCCATTGCACTGTGATCACACATACTTGGGTGAACAATTGATTCCCGTGCAACTTTCTTCCATGTATTCTTCTTGGGAGTGTGATCATCTGTATGTAGAAATGGAAAAGAGTGATCATAAACAGGAAGATGAGTGGCCACCATAGTAGGATCAGGATGACACACTTCTTGAAACAAAGCGGCAATTTCTTCCTTGTAGTTGATATTGCAAAATTCAGACCCATGGGGATTGTGAGGATGATTGCGGTATAGAAGATCAAGACAAACTTCAACTTGTTCCACTTCCGAAAGGGCTGGGGATAAGCCTGCATTAATGAATTTTGTACGTAACCTTGGGCTGAGAATCTGAATAAGGTGTTTAGGCAGATAAATGGCTTTTGGTGGATGGTTATAAAACACATGTTGGGCCTGTGGTGTGGTTTGGCTATACTGGGTAGTAGGTGTAGTGGTGAAAAATGGGTTAATGAAAAGCCCACTTGTGAGATCCATAGTAGGTTTCAAAGAGTGGGATTTGTGTTTAGGTTTGGTGACAGATGGTAGGGCTTCTGCAGTAAAGATGAAAGGTGGTGGGGTAGTATCCAGGGATTTACCTTTAGTGGAAGATACTTGAGTACTTGGTGTTTGACTTGCTGTAGAAGTATCTGGTGCAGGCGGCTTGTCAGAATTCACCTCGTCTGTCCCCAAATTGTCTGCCCCACATTTTGTTGTGACTGTATCATTGCGAGGCCACTGTAGCATGCAAGGTTTTGAACTGGTTGAACTTTCAGGCCTAGATGGAGAGACTGGTGGGAGTACTCGTATTTGAGATGGACTTCTCTGGTAATTAGCCGGAGCACCCTGAGCGAAATGTGCCTCATACTGATCTTTGTTACTTACTAAGGAGCTGTGAATCAGAGTGGCTGTTCCCATGAGAGGACCGAAAGGCAGTGGTTGTCCTCGTTGAAGGAAAAAACCATGTTGTTCATTATCCAGTCGATAATAACATCTCCTGATTGTATGACCTATTCTTCCACAATAAAAACATGTATCTGGGAAATTTTCGTATTTGAAATCCACCCATTGCTCCTCTGGTGTGTCTTTGTTAGTATAAAATCCTCGACTGAAAGGTTTGTTGGTGAGCATCTCCACTTTGAAGCGTAAAAATTGTTGTCTCCATATAGGGTTTGTTGCATCAAAATCTAGCTCAAGGAACCTGTGAAACAAAGCAGCTATTTTTATAGCGCTGGCCTTCGTGAGTTGATTCCTGGGAAGACCATGAACTTGAACCCAGAACATGGTAGTACGAAATTGAATGCTTTTCAAGTTCTTATGAGCTGGCCATTCCTTAAGAACAAGATGTTGGTGTAGAATATTCCATGGCCGTTGAGACAGGATCCGATCATAATCTTGCTTTGATTCAAAAGCGAAGATGAACCAACCATGATTTGTGCGTTCAATAAGGACTGCATGCTGGAGCTGCCATTCTTTTTCAACCCATTTCTGCATGTCTGTCACCGAGAAAGTTTTCTTAGTAAAAATCTTCCCTACAACAGTCCATTGAGATAGTTGTGGGACTGCATCATCTTCAGCTTGTAGGGTAAGAACCGGATCAGAAACAGACATTTGTTTAGTACGGGTAATAAGCTCAGAGATTAAAGGTTGGAAGGAGTTTTTAGTAGGAATAGAAGATGAAGAAGCCATAGTAGTAGAAATAGAAAGATAATAGTGTAGTATAGTAAAAGAAAGCAAAGTGCTGCATGTATCGAAGTAAGAAACTAAATAGACGCTAGAGTATAAAGAAAGTAAAAGATCTGTGGCCATAAGTTTGCTGAGCTGAGTATCCATTTGGCAAAGAAATAAGAACATTTGGCAAAGTTGAGCTTCCAGAGGCGGAGCTCTTCTAGAACATCATCCAGAAATGGATGTTGAAAAGCCGCGCGTGAAGCGCGTTCTATTTCCTCTATCCTCAACGTTTTTTCTTGGTTTTCCTTACTTGATCAGTTTCTTCATAGGTTACTAGAAGCTTATCCCACACTTGTTTAGTAGTGATACAATTTCCTACACTATTATATTCACTAATATCAAGAGCACAGTGAATCATAGTGATAGCCTTAGCATTAGTCTGTACCACTCTCCAATCAGCTTCCTTGAACTCAAATTCATCTTTTCTGACCTATGTTCCATCAGTGTTGAACCTGGTTGGAGGGATGACTCCATTTAGAATATTCTTCCAACATTCAATGTCTTGAGACTGAATAAAGCTCTTCATTCTATTTTTCTAATAGTCATAGTTAGACCCACTGAACAAATGGGGTCTAGTAATAGAGTTTCTTTCTGGTAGCCCAGAAGCACCGAAATAGGATCACCATGAGTAGTCATAGATCAACTCTGAAAATGCTAAAATAGCAAGAAGAAAGCAGAGCCTCCTCTAATACAAAGTGTAGAGCCTCCTCTAATACAAAGTGTTGGTCCAGATGGCTTTCTCAAAAAGGGGAGGGGGGAAATGAATTAAAAACTTAAAGACTTAAAATCTGAATATAAAAATATCTTATAAAATGATTAAGTGACTGATTTAAAAGTTTCATAAGCTAAACTGGAAATAAACATAATAATCATAAAGTAAAGAACACCGAGTTTTTATAGTGCTTGTGTAATTGTATACATCCACTACCCAAGGTACCACCTCTTGGAATTTCCACAAACCAGTTTCTTTTTGGGGCAAGAAACAAAAACTTTGAAATACAATACTAAAACCTACATGTTCTAGTCTGATTTTCCAACCCTGATTTTACCAAGAACCATAAACTTACAACCAATAAACTTATCAACTAGGCGTTTACAAAACCTTAAAAATAGAAGTTCTTTTCCGGTGAAATGGATAAATTTCAAAAATACATATTAAGCTAATAGGTAAAATGAGTTTAATAGAACACCAAATATTTAAGCTCATGAAACCTTTTCAAAAATGAATCGTAAATGTATGAAAAATGTTTGGTGCATAAAGAAGATTTTTGCTCTGAAATCTCTTACTTGAAATGAAGAAGATGATGTACTATTTATAGGGAACATATTTCTCTAAAATGCCCTCTAGATATTTTGCAAAAGATTTCTTTTATAAATATGTTTTTGCTAACGAACAACAAATAAAAGCTTCCAAAAGGAGAGAGAGGAAAATAGCCAGTGCACAAAAACGGTTATAAAAATCAGGGAATGTTTTCCTTTTCAAAAATGTGTAACCTTGTGTGCACATGTGATTTGGTGATGTCATCATTTCAAAAGAGATTTAACGCAAGGAAACAAATCTAGAACAATGCATTTTGATTGAATTTTGATATTTGGAATTAAATTAAGTCCACAAATTTTTACATAAGGTGCTATCTGCTGAAAACCCATATTCGGTCTTCTTGAATTCATTTCTGACTACAAATCATATTAGCTTACTCGATCAAAATTAGTTTCAGTATACTTGTAATATTATAAAGGGATAAGTCAAAAAAATCATGAACTTTACATGTTTTTTCATTTTAATCACGAAGTTTAAATTTTATCATTTTCATGCACGAACTGCCACTTTTTCCTAAATTTATACATGGTGTTGAGGTGTCACAGCTCCATTGGTGTAATTTGTTGAGATGGAGGTCATTTTACACCAATAAATGAGTGCCACCTCAGCGCCGAGTGTGAATTTTAGAAAAAGTGGTAGTTCGTGTATGAAAATGATAAAATTTAAACTTCGTGATTAATATGAAAAAACACGTAAAGTTCGTGATTTTTTTTAACATTAACCCTATTATAAACAACACACATTAAATCTTACTTGTTCAATATTTATATATTATCAAAATTAGAGGTAACCTTTACCCAACAAATGCAACATAACATTTCTGATATATCCCATTAACTATTTTTCACAAACGAGTTATGCTAGTCATGAGATCTAGATCTGAATTCAAACCTATCTTTTTAGTTTCTGCACCGCCTTTACAAAATTTATGTCGGCTCTGCACCCAAACCAATATCCTAAGTCACTAAAGCAAATCAACCAATCACAGATGCAAATTATTTTGGAAATTAAAAAGACTAATTGAAGGCAGGATCATTGAAAATTAGACAAAGTGAGTTGGATTGGATTAGGAGGGATTAAAATCCACACTAAATTCAAACTATACTTATGCATGTAAACATCTAAAGCATGGGGTTAAAATTTTATCTCCTGCAAAAAATCTACTCGATTCGAGCATGATATTATCAAGAAAAATACCAAACTAAAAAACCAAACAAAAATTCATAGTTGATTTTTTATGTGGTTAATATGGTTTGGTACGAAATCAAAAATATGAAGATAGAAGAGGAAGGCCGTAGGAAAGTAGACGATTCGCCCCCCCAAACAAGGTACGAACCAAGGTATGACCCCCGAGACGATGAAAACAACTTCACACCATTGAACACCAGCCGAACTAATGTCCTCATGTGGATAAAAGAGAATGTTAAGAATGTGGTATGGCCACCAAAAATGAAAGCTGAAATCAGAGGCACAAAGAAATATTGCAAGTTTCATGAAGATTATGGGCACAAGATAGACATTTGCCGAGATTTGAAAGTCGAAATCGAAAGAATGATAGATACTGGCGAATTAAGGAAATTTGCAGCTCACAAAGCGAAAAGCAATGACAAAGGTGAAAAGAAAAGCAGAGACGACAAAGCAAAGGAGAAGGAGGACGAACGACCATCAAAAATATTGGCACCATACATATGATCAATGGAGGAGGACATAACAGTTCAATAATTAGAAGAAAGCAAAGAAAAGAGGTGATGAACATCAGAGAGACCCACATTGCCGTCGGTAATCTTCGATATTGAAGACTATGAGCATGTGAAAGCACCCCACAACGATGCCTTGGTGGTGACTACTATCATTGAGAATTGGAATATGGAATGAATCCTAATTGATAAAGGAAGTGTCGTAAACCTCATGACAAATGTTGCATACAAAATTCTTGGAGGAACCACATCAAGGTTGCGCCGAGTATCCCACTATCAGGACTCGGCTGCCCCTCCATCAACCCGCTAGGAGGGGTCACGTTGGAGGTCATAATCGGCCCGGAGAGAGGAATCAATAAGAAGGTTATGTTGCTATTCAACGTAGTGGACATGGAGCTACCGTACAATGCCATCCTTGGAAGACCTTTTCTCCATGATTCAGCTGCAGTAACCAGCATTAGGGCACTGAAATTGAAAATACCAACCGAGAAGGGAGTGGTGACGCTAAGAGGCGATCAGAGTATAGCCAAGAAATTCTACGACGAGTCTGTCGTGGATCTTTAAGAAACTAAGTCCGAGAAGAAAGAATAATAGAATAAAAACGACCCATCGCCAGTAAAGATTTTATGTCTTACCCGATGGTGTCACAACTATCTTTAATATTTTGTACGCAGTCTTTAAATCAATACAATTTTCCTTCTATATGATTGGTCAACGAATCAAAAAAGAGAAACAAAAAACAAAAATCAAGATTCATCATGAATAACTAAATCAAAGGCGAAAAATGATAAGAATTGAGTTTAGATTAACTCAAGCAAGGCGAACCGCCATAACAAGAGTTTAGATTAACTCGAATAAAGCAAACTCACAATAATAAGAGTTTAGATTAACTCGACCAAAGCGAGATCACCAAAACAAGAGTTTAGATTAACTCTCAAGGCAAAAAGCCAAACGCAGAGTTCAAATTAACTCTGAATTAAACATCGACTCCGAAAATATTAAAACCAATTCATGCAAGTTATAGAAGAATAAGACGGAGCAAAAAATAAAAGCAGACATTTGATCCGACATTGAGGAAAAAGATATATATTCATAAATCAAAATTACAAAAATGAGACTACGTCTCATACAAATAATGACGAAAAAAATTAAACTCTAATTCAAGTGATCCCTCGACATTTTCTCAAGAAGATCACGAGCGATGACTTGGGGATCCAACCCGTTAACTCCAGACAAATCAATATTGGGGTTCTTCTCTAAAAGCTTTTTCCCAATGGCGAGACGATACTCACTGATCAAAGCAGAATAAAAAGTCTTTGTATCAAGCAGACGAATATGAAGACCCTCCACCTCAACCCTCAGCTTATCTCGCTCTTCACCAGCAATAGTATTAACCCAGATAAGCTCCTCAATCTCCCGAGTCAAGTCTTTGGTTTTCTTCTCGATCACCTTGACCTGACGATCATTAATCGCATCCTGCACCTTTAGTTGCGACAGGAGCGAATCATGCTCTTCTAACTAAGCTTTCAACTTCGCCCTCTCGGACTCAGACGTCGCCAGAAGAGAAGAGAGACGCTCGACTTCCTCTTCGGCACATTGACGACAATCATTCAGCACTAGAACAGACTAAAGGGCCTACAATTCAACGTAAAGAAAAATAAGTCTTATGAAAAACGAAGAGCAACTCCAAAAAACAACTTACAGGAATAACAATTAACTTATCGAAAAACCGTGAAAACAAGCAATGTCCGAAAGCTCCTGATCAGCCTTGGACGCAAACCAAGTAATGTCATCAAGAATCGCCAGAGTCCTGATGTACTCCGCCAAAACACGAGGGTTCAGCAAGCTGGCCGGATCATCACCTTCAACCCATTGCACCAAGCTAGGGGCAGAGGAAGAACTACCAGGAAGATTTTCTTTTGAAGGAGACTCGTCGTCAACCCGACGCCTCTTCCTGGATGGCGAATCCACAACATCTCGACTTGGTAAGATCTTCTCTGAGTCAATAATAATTACCTCACCCGAATTTACTTCCCCAACCTCTCCCGGGATATTCACTGGCGCTAGAGGGGGGATTTGAGCCGCAGCCTCATCATTCAAAGGCTCTTCAACCGCTCCGTCCTCTGCTATGACAATTACCCCATCAGCAAGTAAAACCGCCCTAGCAGGAACTTCAGCAACTTGAGCCTCATCTTCCGGAATAGGCTCGGCAATATCTACTTCATGACCGCCCATCAGAACACCCAAATCTACTTGAAACCCGGAAAGCAAGTCGTCAGAAGAAGAAGACATCCTACAAAAGAAAATAAAAAATAATAAGTTTAAAGAAAATACCTTGAAGAAAGGAATAATGAAGATCCGCCAAGCCACGTGAAGGATCTTCCAAATGAAACCATCGACATCGGAAATGACTACTAATCAGAACTTCTAAAACAAAACGTTGAAAAATACTATGGAAATATAAGTCAAAAGCGAGAATGGACTCGGACAAACTTAAAGGAAATGGATAGTTTTGAATTCGATGAGTGGAAAACCCATCCGGGAAATAAAGAAAGGCGAAATTATGATACACTATGAAAAAACGCCTTCGCCAACGGTTATTTAAACAAGGCAGATAAATACGAGATCGACCTTTCTACCAACTGCAAAGGCGAAGCAACCGTCGCATTTTCTAAAATCAACAAAATAATGGAGGACATTGAGGGAAGGGGCGTAACTCCAAAACCTACATGCTTCCACGAAAGCAAGAATAACCTTAATGATACTTGGATAGAGTTGCCCTAAGGCGATTTCTAAATCCCTACACACCTCTACTAAGAAGGGGTCCAACGGAAACCTAAGATCGGCAGCAAATTGTTCTTCGAAAACAATCGCCCTGCAAGATGAGCCTGGAGACCCACAAGCATCCATATCGGCACCGGGTGATATTACTCTATAGTCGAAAGGAAAACTATACTTAAAATAAATATCTAAGACTTCGTCCCTACGAAGCCCCGATCTGGTGATGGCCATAGCAGCACATGCATCTTCTGCTCGACTAAGAGGCATCCTCGAACAGGAAATTACAAACACAAATGAAAATAAAATATCAAACAAGGATAATATCGAAGAACACCAAGAACAACAAAAGCAATTTTCAGAATATTAGAATTTACAGACGATGAAGAAAGCAAAAAAATGGCTCTAAATCCCTGAAACTCAAAAAAGCATAAGAAACATACCTGGAATCTTCGAAAGAAAATAAACAAATGCAGAAAAGCCGCAAGCAAATGGAGAAGAAAGAAATCTCAAAAGAAAGATAAATATAATAGCAGAATAAGAGCACTTCCAGAAATAAGTTGAAATGAAAAGAGAAACATAAAGAGTTTAAATACGAGGAACAAGATGACACCAAATCATTAAACAGCGACACGTGGCAAGAAAGAGAATATTACTAGAGAAGTAAAGTGACTCGCCAAAATACGAAGCGACCGACCAGAATATGAAAAGACTCAGCTCCAAAAGAGCCAAAATTTACTAAGGCATAAATACCAAATACTTCAGCTCACTTGCGGGGGGCTAATGATGGATACCAAATCCTACCCTAATTATCATGGAGCCGAGTCACAGGAGATCCACTCTCAAGTGATACCGGACTCCCATCAGAAAAAATGCATATAAGGAAGACGGCCGAAGCCATAAGATTCGCCATTATATCATTCAACAAGACGGAGACCGAATCCCTTAGGACTCGGCCAAAGCGCGCTGATACCGGGATTCGGATAGATCGCCAGATCTACTACATTATCTCGAAGTACCTTCTTATTTGGATACAAACTCCAACTTAGGAAGATAAGCTCTAACTTAGGAAGACGAGACTATTTAGGAAGACGTTTCTAAATAGGACTCATGTCTGAATAAGATAGATTACACCAAATCAGGACTAATCCCTATAAAGTAGGATTCACTTTCCTACTAAAATAGGTATGCGGTCATCTACTATAAAAGAAGCATTTGGTATGCCCCGAAACACAATTATTACATTCATATACTCAAAACGTTGTTCAAAGCTCTAAACTGACTTTAGCATCGGAGAGTTAATTGGACAACCACCGTCCGGTTAGCTTCTACCCTGTTTTACAGGTACATTCACCGGTTCAGAAGGCAAACTCTATCAATTCTCATTCCTTTATCTATTTATTTTAAATCTGATATTTCTTTTCTCTCTACCTAGCTATTTATTTAAAAAAAAATATCAAATATTTATTTAAAAATAATAAAAAAAATTAAATAAAAATGTGTTTTTATAAAAAAAATTAAAATAAAATAATAAATATTTTTTTACACACTTCTACCCGTTCCATTCCTATACTAATTTATTTAACTAAATCACATATATAAATTATTATTCATATTTATTTTCATTTTTATTCTCATTCTGATTATCAACCGTGAACCAAACGGTAATGTACTAGATTTACTAGAATAGGTTTTTAAAGTTAAATAATATTGATAGATACATTACGGATCATCTTCTATAAAGCAAAAGTTGGTCATTTTAATTTTTTTTCATTATTGAGATTCTTTTCATATCTCAATTTAATCCGGTTAAAAAAACTCTTTACTTGCTATTTCATTTCTGTTAGCCAATAAAAATCTTTGAAATCACGTCCTCTCTTTTTTCTAGTTGTGTTTAACATTAGATTTTGTTCCTCAGTTTTTTTCAAAATGAAAATTTTGAATTTGGCTTAATCACCAAAAAAGCCCTCACCTTTTAACCCTTTTTCAGTTGCATCCTGACGTTGCAATTTTGTCAGTTGCACCCTAATTCACACCTTTGGGTTTCAATTCCACCCTCAAAATCAAATTGGACTTTTTTCACTCGGAAAAAATTCATAAAAACTCTTATAAAGTACTCGTTTGAACTCTTTTCCACATAAAAAGTTAAAAATGGATGAGTTATTTTAACTTTTTTTAAATGAAAAAGGAGATTAATTTAGTACTTGAGGGTGGAATTGAAAACCAAAGGTGTGAATTAGGGTGCAACTGACAAAATTACAACGTCAGGGTGCATTTGAAAAAGGTGAGGGTTGTTTTGGTGATTAAGCCTTTGAATTTTGAATCTTAATGGTGTAAAGTAATAGAAAGCACCCATTCAGTCAAATGAAAAATACAACTATGATAAGTGTAATTAAGCGTCTCATATGTAACTTGCAAAAGCATAATGAATATACATGCTAAAAAATTGTGTTAAAGAAATCAGAAATTTATGTCAGAATTTGAGTTTACTTACATTTAAGGTAGTAGAATAATTTTTTTTGCTTTTTTTAACTAATGGTGGGCAATGATATCAGGATTTGTAACATTGGTACTACTTCTAATGAAATTTACTTAAAATATTTACGATTTTATATTAAGTGTTTATGTATATAGATGAATTTTAGCTTATGAAATTTTTTCATGAGATCGTCTTCTAGAAATTCTTCCACTTTATGGTGAAATTAAAAATGCAATAAACCTAACTTGCATGTAATAAGAACCTTGTAAATGGTATAGATGTAGGTGATGGTGAGCGTGGACGTTGATCGAAGGATATGGAGAGACCTTTATATAATTACTTGTAATCTTATGTATCATGTGCTTGTAACTTTAGAGGAATGAGTAATCTTAAATATAATATGAATGAAAATATTAAGCGATATTAAGGAATATAAAAGCAAAGACAAATGGAAGGCTTCTAAAAAAAATGAGAAAAAAATTAAACAATCGAGAGATTCTTAAGTTGACTCAGTCTACCACATCATTTGTGGACCAACTTATCACATTATGACACGTCATTAAAATAGTGGCACTATCGTAATTTTGTTTATTAATTTTTTACACTTTTAAATAGTAATATTATGGTATTGCCATTATTTTAATTACGTATCATAATGTGATAGGTTTAGTTCATAAATGACGTGATGGACTGAGTCTACCTAATAATTTCTCTAAACAATCACAATATACTGACTTATTAATTTAGTAGTTAATGATGAGGCTAGCTGTCTTTTAATCAATCTAGCCGTGGAAATAAAATTATATTTTTATAAGAGCGTAATTAGATATTTTATGTTAAAACTATAATTAGATCCGGAGCCTAATTATAGTTTAACATAAAATATCTATTTTCAGCCCTTATCTTTGACTTAAGAGATAATCGTATTCATCTTATGAGATTGATTATTAGTATTTCATCATACGAAACATGAGATACTAATGTTGGCCAAGTATGGGCACCTGCTGTAATACCCTAAAATTTACGGAAGTAAATTTTAAGGTCGTAGGTGAAAGTTAGTCCCGTTGATTTAAGAGACAGTAATAGAAAAGTTAATTTGACAATTTAGGTTCGTAATTGAGTCAAATTGTTTGAAATATGTGATTATGTGTTAGAAATAGGTTATGTGATATTTGAAAATCGATTTATTATGTTGAGTTGCATTTTCGTAAATAAATACAAAAAAATTTAAATTCGTTTTATAATATCAACTCTTTATCCTTTAATTCTTTATTGTGTCCCTTCACGGGTCTACAGTTTTTTTTTATTTTCGCGAAGCTCTTAACCGGATATCTCTACTCTTAACAATATCAATTATCTCAAATTATGCTTACTCAGAATCTTTCATTCATTTTAATGCATAACATTCTTAGATCTTATATTTTTTATCTGACTACCACCATGTATCGCATCTTGACTATACACATATAGCCTCTTTGCTCGGAGGTAAGAGTTATTCTCAATGCTCTATAGCCACTAGTACAATTAATTAACTGACTATCAATTTCTCGCTCCTTTTAAAACATTTCATATTAATTTAAAATATATGTTTCACACTTTCCACTTTTAGTCAACCATACTTTTTACATTTTTAGTCCGACATTCAAAATACATGTACTCTACATGTATATTCCGTCACCGGCCAGCCTAGACTTTATAGTCACATGCCCTGATTATCGACATTCTCACGCTTTAAAACTACTATTTCACAATAGTTTTCAATTTCATTTACATATATATGGATCTTACATTGATAATATTAAGTTAATTAAACTCGATACGTCATAATTACATCACTTGCACTATTGGTTTACTGCCAAAATTCACGCAAGTTTCTCATCATTACTTTCAAAAACAACAATCGTCTACCTCTCCGTTGTTGGCGAAGCGGGACGCGAGGGTCTGGAGTCGTATATTTCAATTCAAAATCAAAATTCCAACAATACGGATCCTAAAGTTGATCATATCAACAACAAATGGATCGTCGGATCATTTAGTAACTAAAGCACGCATCTAGGAATCGTAAGAAGAATACCTATGTCGATTCTCCAACAATTCTTGTAGTCCCGAAAGAAAGGAGACCTCAACCTCATCCACACGAGTATTCGTCCGATTGAATCCTCGCCTTGAAGTAATCCGCAAGAGTTCCTCTTGGCGAGCAGCCCTAAGCTTAAACTCTTGCCGCGATTACATCGTGGCTCAGATGTATGAAAAACGTTGCCAAGTTTTTCCGTGATTAATGACTACTTGAACTCCTTCAAGTATCTTTCTCTCTCTACAACTTGGTGTTGTAGTGAGATATTGCCTATGGTGTATGTTTTGCGTTAACATCGATGAATTATATATAGGCTTGGAGGTTTAGTGTCCTTAAGACACATGGCACGACAAGTGTTGCATATGTAGTTAAGGTATTGCCACCATGCGACACCTAGCTACATATGTGTCACTTGTGACATCATTTCCATGACATCACTATATCTTGCATAATCATTCCACTAATTTAACATTAGTGCTTTAAGTATCATTAATCACACTAATTAATTACTTAAGCCTTCTAATCATAAATTTTTGATAAAATATAATTCAGCTCCTACTAATTTATAACTCTTATAAATTAGTCGCTAATTAATTTGGATAAATACAATTAGGTTACTAGTAACAACTCTTACAAATTAGTCCCTAATTTGTACTTATTTTTCATCTTAGATTAATTTCCGAGATATGCTAATATCTATATAAAATTGATCTCTCTTGAACTCAATCGATTGCACACTCTATTGGGTGTGACTAACTAGGTTCACATCTATATGGCAAAGAGGGTCATAAGAAACGTCTTTCTTATATTGAATAATTAAATCCCATTTAATTATTAATTCTCATAGGTCGAGAATGACGTCTAGCAACATATCGCGGCCCCCAAATAGAGATGAATGTTTTGATGCATTCTTTATGAACCAATGTTCATAATACCGTACACTTAAAATTTCCTTCATCTAAGATTCTAATCTCGACTAGTGTCATGGTTAAGTCAAACACTGTTTGTCTTGAGCATATGACCTCATCTCTCAATTCTAATTCTTGATAAATATGACTTCCACTAGAAACAACTTTCTAAGTAAGTTCTGCACGGGTTTTATCATCCATAAAGAACAATTCGAGATAGCATAGAATCTTATCTCCGTTCATCCAGAGTGATGAATCATTTCTAGGCTAAACCCCTATCTCCATATACAACTAACTAGAGCCAACACATCTTGCGGCCCTAGCTCATAAAAGATCTAGGGTTAAGGAGTATCAAACTCTAATCACCTATATACAAGATAGTATCACTGCAAGTCAAAGGACATATGTATAATTATAAACTAGATGACATTAAATTGACTTTGATGAAATACTATGTATAAGTCATCTAGCGTCACTTTGTTCGACTCAATCAATACCTTGAGTGTCTACATATTTATTCTGATCCTCATCAAGTAGTATGAGACTCACTACCTCCTATAATTAGTAACTCTTTACTAATCAGGAGAACAAATAGAGGTAACGATCTTTCTGGGATAATGCGGTGCCCTTATTCGTAGGACCTCATCGATCGTGAACGGTTATTTATATCACTTGTATAATAGAATTTTTCATTCTTATTCTTATTACCTTAAAAATAGATTATATCACAATGTGATAAGGACAATATATAATAATGGAACACTTAGTTAATGATACACTTAGTTCAAATAGAACATATATATCTTTGCCATTGGGATAGGTTCTACAAATATACATGATCAAATGGCTTAGGGCACATACTACTAACATCCGTTTAACGATTGCAACGGTTAATCTCTAGGGAACCGTCTTAGGAATATCAAATTCCAATATTGAACCGATACAACGGTTCAATCAAAAGTTATCAGGGTTTTACTACACCCTGTAAATTTTCAGACATCATCTGAAACTCATTTCATCAATACCCCATCTCCATCTACTCCAGCTTTAATCGTGTGTCTTCTACTTACCTTGAGTCTTTATACACTCAAGTTATACTAATCACTAGTGATAAATTGTGTATCTCTTACGTCTTAATCACTGCTCGATCAGTAGATTTTATTTCTTCTTTCTTACTCCTAGTGTCTCAGGGTGCAAGGCCCTGGACATCTTGTTTAAGGATATTCCTATCCTTAACTTGTCCTAACTCGGATATATATCTCTATCTCATACAAGTTCTAGTTTGTTTCATTAAAACTAGGTGTGTACTTTCTAGTCACAATTGTATTCTCCATCTTCCACTCTTTTATGCTTATGTTGCCCACTCGAGAATCGCTTACTACTTGATCTCGAGTATTTTCTTTTGTTACAACAATAAAAACAAATCTTTTTAAAATAATTCAATCATCTTTTGGCCCTTTCAAAACAATTTGTTCAAAAACTCACTTTTTCAACGTCTGCATAATTGTGCAACAGGGTGATGACATCTCTCATCACCAAGGAGTTGCTATTACAAACCACTTTGCTTTTGATATATATCAATGTATATGATGCATGTCCTATAAAAATCATTTTATGTATATGTATATATATATATATATATATATATATATATATATATATATATATATAATTTGGATATGCTTTTCTATAGCGATTTTTGCAACATGCATCGATGCTAAATCTGAGCACAATTATGCCTTTTAAAGTCATTTAAATGAATAACCATAGCAGGCAGTGTTTTAGAAACCGAACCGTGAGGCCACCGGTTTCCGGTTCAACCGGTTTAATATATTTAAAAAAATTGAAAAAAATTATGTTTCACCGGTTTTCTACCGGTTCAATCCGGTCCATTCCGGTTCAACATCCGATTTTTACCGGTTCAATCCTGTCCAACCCGGTCCAACCAAAAAATCCAGTTTTTTGCCTTTTCAGACCGGACCACTGACCGGTTCGCGGTTCAACCGGTCCGATCGGCCGGTCTGGTCCGGTTTTTAAAACACTGATAGCAGGTTATATCATTTGGTTTTGTAAGTTTCCTTCTGACCCTAAACTCTGTAACTAGTAAAATTTCCTCCACAACTACCTCACTTTTCTGAATCTGTACTTCTTTCGTCAATTGTCTCATGTTACTATTGTCGAATGACTTCGACAACATCTTCACATTATTCCATGCTTGATATTTAAGCATTGATATCGAGTCGTCTAGACCACACGCACGCGTAAATCGCAGTCTTATATCCTAGAAGGGAAAGCTGAGAACCTGTGAAACGTAAGAATCTGTGTAGAAGACATGACTCGAATCCTATGTGTTGTAGCAGTTCCTATGAGTACCTATGACACCTACCACATACTCCATTTCTTGTATCAGCAATGTTTTTAGATTCTCGAGTTTGAAAACCATTGCTCTGGTACTAGCTTTGTCACAACCCGATTTCCACCCAAAACTCGAGCTGAGACCGGTGCTAGGGAATGAGAGTGGTTGCTCCAAAACCCGTAGCAAGCCTAAAAACCATTATAAATTTTTCCCATTTTATAAATATAAAAAGGTTCGCAACCTCGTTGCAGAAACACTTTAAAACCTTTTCTTAAAACGCGTTCGTAAACTGTGATTGTATCTTTGGGCATCAGGCCATAATTGTCATTTCACATAACACATTACCCCTGTCCTGATACAATGCCAACAGTATAAAAACTAAGTCTTAAGACTCTGATTGTATTTCAAGAAACCAGAGCGCAAACATCATCTCTTATGACGTACCTGCTCTGTTTCCAATACAATCAAATCAGAGTTTATCAAAATAAGTTGAACTACTGTAAATAGAAAGATATACTTCCTGGTACCCAACTACTTGCAGCTTTAGAGGTATGGTTGACATTGACTTCCAGAATTATTGTGTAAGTCCGACCTCATTCTTAATAACCTAAAAGGTGAATATTGGGGAGGGGGTCAGAAATATAAATATTTCTGAGTGAGTTCACAATTTTACAGTTGAATATTCAAATCACATATATATATATAAAATAATTGTATATATAAAATATTACCAATTACTTGTTCCAGAAGAAACCCTACAAGGCAGACTATTGTATGGGTCTCAACCTACACAACATAGGCCTTAGACCGTGAGCCGAATCCACTGCCGTCTAAGCCGAGTGTTTGGACCGTAACCGTGAAACTGCCATCATATTGTTACATGTAACCGTAACCGTTGAACCGTCTCAGACTGTTATATCAGGGTCGCTAGCACTTCCAGCACCCAATAACTTAACTAACCTCTATATCAGACACAGTCTTGTATCTAGTATTAGGGGTGAGCACGGTTCAGGAGAATTCGGAGATTGACAAATCTCCGGAACCAAACGAAAAATCGGGAATATCAAAAATTGGATCTCCGGATCCGTACCAATAATCGGTTCGGTTCGGTTCTGAGATTTTATTTTTCGGTATGGTTCGGTACGGAGATTCGGTCCTAATGGTTCGGTACGGTTCGGTACGAATATCACTAGAGCCATGGATATTGTTTTATTTAAAATATGATCTTTACTATATTATAATATATTATGTTGACTTTTAAAATTAATTAGCTACTCATTCATTCATTTTTTTATATTTTCAACTATCACAAATAAATAATCATTAATAAAATAAAAAAGCACAACATGTATATTGTCGTTCGATTTAATATTAAATTTTTGATTATTTGATAAGGGTATTTTTATCTATTCTCAAGTTTAAAACTATATCATTTTTGTTAAAATTATGTAATTTGGTCAATGATAGAAACTAATGAATATGTGTTGTTCTTATCAATTTTTTTAAAAAAACTTTTAATAATTATTAAATATTTGACAAATTCATATAACTTTCATTCAAATATATAAGTAATTTTGTTTTTAATATATATGTGTATATATATATATATATATATATATATATATATATATATATATATATATATATATATATATATATATATATATATATAAGTTCGGTACTTCGGTTCGGTTCTCGGTACAGTTATTTATAAAAGATCCATAACCGTACCAATAAAATTTTCGGTAAGGTTCTGTTCGGAGAAAGTCAATGGTCAACGGATATTTTTTGGTTCTGGATATTTTCGGTCTGGTTTTCGGTTTGATTTTGGAGATATCCAGGATCCGTGCACACCCTTATCTAGTGTACTATTAGTGATCACACAGTCATATTGACAACCAATAGGAAGTTTGTTCCAATTGATCTTTCATGGTCAAGATATATTAGTGCGATTTGTTATTTAAAAACAGTTTAAATATAAATATTCAAAAGTAAAAACCACAAAGTAAACTAACAAAACTGATGTCCCCCAAAAGTGTATGCTTCTGCTAGCCTTCTAGTCAAACACCCTGGTGTTCTGACTTGGCATATCGACACTCGTCTCCCGGATAGTCAAGCTTGTAGGTCTTGTAGCTTGTCAGATCCTCTGTTACATTGCAATGTTAAATGTGTTTAATGCATTAATGCTAACCCTAGTGGTAAGCCCTAGGTCAAAAGTTAAAACCAATATAATCTTTTTCTTTCTTTATCTTGCTTCTTTTGTTTTCACTAAGCCTCAAAACGTATAACGCTTACTTGGTTAAGTAATCTTAACTTGTTTAGCTTGCTTCATAATTAACAAGTCAATCACATCTTTATCGTTATCCTTTCTCATCATTTGAATACTCTTAATTTAATTAAGACATACGTTTCTTCATTTTCGGACCCTGGGAACTTCCATCGGGGAAGGGAACATTGTGCCCAGCCTAATTAGGGAGGGGTACACTGTTCCTTTTCCTCTCACGTCGTGCCCCCTTGTTATGGGCGACGGTACATCGTGCCCTAGCCTTCAGAAATGGCCTGGTCGCGTCATGCTGACTCCAAGCACGTCCCGCCCAAGCTTGGGTGAGACACAAGCAGCCCAAAACGACTATTCTGACCTCCTAAAACATGTCTAACTCATATAGACATGTACCCATTTTATTTCTTCTAAAAAAACCATCCAAATCACTTTGAAACAATGAAAACGACTAGGTTTTGATACTTCGATCTGACTTTACTAAACTAATTATAAACATATCATTAAATTTTTAAAAAATCCATAGCAAATCAGGACTCGGTGCAGCTTGGTTGTTGTTCCGCCAAGACTTTTGTAACCTGTGTTTGTCATGAGGTTGACAACGCTTCCCTCATCTATAAGAATTTGTTCTATATTCCCATTTTTTATGATCATTGTCACCATTAGAGCATCATTATGGGGTGCTTTGACATGTTTGTAGTCTTCGACATCAAAGATGACTAGGGGCATGTGAGTTTCCCTTCATTACTTCTTTTTCTGTTTTTTCCTGATGGAAGAATTGCTTGAGCCACCATCGTTGATCATATGGATCGTTCCTAGGATCTTTCTTCCTCCTTTTCCTTTGATTTTTCATCTCTGTGCCTTTTCTCTCCTTGGTCACTTCTTCCCCCTTTTTGCCGACGAACTTCTTGAGCTCGCCTGCATCAATCATTCTTTTGATTTCTACCTCGAGATCCTGACACTCGTCAATGTCATGTCTGTGCTTATCGTGGAACTTGGAGAATCTCTTGGTGTCTCTTATTTCAGCCCTTAGCTTTGGCGGCCATTTCACGTTTCGCACATTTTCTTTGATCCACATTAGTACGTTAGTCCTGCTCCTATTGAGCGGTATGTAGTTCGCTCATCATCTCGGGGATCATTCCTTGACTCATATTTGCTTTGTGGGGAGAATTGCCTGTTTTCTTCATGTTGATGACTTTTCTCCTGTATCCTCGACCTTGGCTTATCTCTTGATTTTTCTGTTTATTCTTTTGTTTTTGCCTCTTTTCCTCTTATGGCTCTTCGTCCTTCGTCAAATTTGAAGTACTTCTGTGTTATTCCCATCAGGTTCGTGAAAGTCGTGGGTTTGTTGATCAACAGCTTATTCACCAACTTCCCGAACCGAGTTCCCTCTCTAAGAGCTTCAGTAGCCATATCGACATTAAGATTGTAGATCTTCATATATTTTTTGTTGAATCGCTCTATGTAGCTTATCAACATTTCTCCTTCCTCCTAGATGCATGATCTCATGATGTTGGTGGTGGTTTTGGTTGGTATGTTGGTGAGGATCTGTTCAGGAATTCGTTTTATAGGGTCGTAAAAATTTTAATCGATCTTGAGTTTAGCTTATTGTACCACCTCTGAGCTGTCCCGGTCAGGGTGGTGGGGAACACCCAGCATAGGATGGCGTTTCATACGCTTAATAGTCCCATCGTTGTTGAGAATCTAGACGTTTGGTCTTTCGGGTCCCCTTCGCCATTGAAAGTTGGTAGGATTTGTAACTTTGTATTATGGGGAATTGTTTCCTCCATTCTTTTGGCGGACAAGAGAGAGCCCTTTAGCCTTAGATCATCTAAATTTATCTCCTCTGCCTTGAGCTTTCTTAGCGCCTTGGCTATTTATTCTTTTAAGTCCTCTTCGGCTACATACGTAGTATTACTATTGCGGAGATTCGAAGGATTCGCTTTTGTCCTCTTAGCTTTTTTTCTTTTGATTGGGTTTTTTGGGCCCTTTTTATCCCTGTTTCTTACCTTTTGCATCTTGTTGGAGCGTCTTCTTTTTCCCATCGTTTTTCTCTTCTTGAATTTAGCCCGCTCTTGGCTTCGTTTTGGTTTTCGCCGTTTCGGGTGGTATTCCCTCGGTTTTCCTCATGTCCTTCGTCCTCGTTTCCTCCGTCTTCCTCGTTTTCAGGGGGTTTTACGCCCATCTTTATTATTATTATTAGCTTCGTTGATTTCTCCTATATTCCCTTGATTTTCAGGGTTTCTTTCTTCCTTTCCCACCCTTTTCCTGTGGCAATTGGGCGGGGCTGTGAATTGAGTTCTTATTAGATTCATTCTCTCAACGTGAGCACTTGTTGAATTCATGGCTTCCTCTGCCATCTTATCCAGGTTGGCATGGAATACTCCCAACATCTTTTTCAACATATCGTGATAGATTTCTGGACAAACCACGTTTGGATTTTATTTGTTGGTTCCGTCTATATTAGAGAAAAAAAATGGATTGCTTCCCCTGATCTGTTGTGTTTGATATTGAGGTGTTAGGTTTAGGGGGTTCGAACGTGAACCTCATACTGTAGTTGTGTTTACTCCGTTGATGTTGATACCGTCAGCGCAGTAACATCAGAGGCGTTTGAGGTGTTGGCTCCGGTATTTAAAACTTGCGGAGGTGTTTTATCTAAATTCTTTGGATCAATTGGTTGTTTGTTCTTCGAGTTTAATCCGTTAGAGTTCATTCCTTCAATGGGATTTATTTGAGTTCAGAAAAAACTTCTTCAATTCTTTGAAGTTTTCAAGCTTTTCCCGTGGACGACGGCAAATGATGGAGTCTGCCTAGATTAAACTTGCAAAGCAGTGTAGATGGTCAATCTGACGGTGGTTGTCTGATTAACTCTTTAATGCTTAAATCTGTATTGAGCTCAAACAGTGTATTTGCATATTGAATGTAATTATGTTTGTAGGCATCATACCTCATGTCTTCATACAGTGAGCATGTGCAAACCTTTAAGAAATGGAAAAGCAAAGGATTCCTACTTTGTTGTATGAATTTGAATGGGAAAATAATTTCTTATTCAATAGGAGTTCTATTTAGGAGTGTGTTTCAAAATAGAATTATCTTCCCATATAGGAATATGTTTTCAAGTAGGAAAGTGATTCCACAAGATCTGGTCTTCTAGAATGTTTATTTCGTTTCCGTGTAATCAGGTCCTTTGGCGACGCGGTTTGGACTTGATTCGGCATCTTACCGGATCCTAGAGGATTGGGCCTCGCTGACGATTCAGGCGAATCCCTCTTGAGCAATTTTCAGTCACGACGAGGCCACTAGGACTCCGGTGTTGTTATCTTTGAGCACTCGTTTTGGGCGAGTCCTTGAATTTCGGATGAGTGAATCGTGTACGACTCGGTTCATAATACTTACTCTGAAATTCGGTTTCCATCAGTTATAATTCTTTTTCATAATAAAATACTAATTGATAGAAGTTTGTATGATTTATAGTTGTTAGTAATTAAGAAAGAGAAATGTATGACATCAATTTATAAGTTTTATTTTTTAGAACTCTTATTACATGAAAATAATATTATTATATTTTTTTTTTAGAAAATTGTATAATAAACTTTTGGGTTAATTACATATAAAATCACCATCTTTACACGAATTCTCAAAAATAACACGACTTTTAAAAAGTGTTAATTCAGGGCATCACCTTTCTTCTTCTTTTTTTCAAAAATAACACAGACACGTTTTTAGATAAAATTTTGATGGCTTGGACACCCAATGGGAGTGCCACGTGTCATGTCACGTCAGCAAAAACGCCACTAAAAATGTGCCAATGTTATTTTTGAAAAGAAATGAAAGGTGGTGCCCTGAATTGCCACGTTTTAAAAGTCGAGTTATTTTTGCAATTTTGTATAAAGGTGATGATTTTATATGTAATTAATCCTAAATTTTTTAATGGATTTTAAGTTTTTTATTTTTAAAAAAAAAATTAGAATGCTTTGTAGAATAATAGAGAAGATTGATTGTCTAGTCCACTGCTATAAATTTAGTGATTGAATTGGCATTCATTTTTCTGCAGATTAACATCATTAAAGATTCGAAAAGTTAACAACTCCTTTGCGTCGGAATCTAAAATATAATTTAATTTGTCCATGATGTAAATATTAAACTTCTTTTAATAGTTTTCATCTAGTAATATATATACAAATAATCCATCTTATCCATATAACCAGTTAGTGTGACCCAGTGGTGGGGGCTCTCTCATGAGGTTAAGATTTAATTTCTTAAGCGACGTACGTAAAACCCCAATGACAACGTAGTGGAATTAAATTTCTAACTACTAACACTTGAAATTCTAGCAGTCTATTTACATTTACAACAAAAAAATATTATTCATTATATTATGTTTTTACTATAATATTTTTTAACTAATTGAAATAAATTTAATTTTAAAATTTTATTATAAATAAAAAAGTTATATTTAAAGGATCCCTCACAATCTTGAGGACATACGACTAGTTCTAATATTACCAAACTAAAAACCAGATTGAATAGAATGATTCATTTGCTTTGGAAATATTATTTGTTTCAAAAAATTTGAATTATTTTTATTTTGATAATAGTTAAAAAATGATTTGGTTCAATTCAATTCGATTTAAAAAAAAAGTTGATTATGTTAGTTTATAAACTTAAAAAAAAATCCTTTATCATTGCTTAAATACTATATTGAGCGTATAATTTTTTTAGTTAGCAAACACAAAATTTAAAATTCATGAATTTAAAATTTAAAACTCAATATTTCAAATTCTATATTCCAAATCCAATTCCAATCTTTTTTTGTTCGAATTTGGAGCTGACGGATTATATTGGCAAACTGATGGAATAATCAGCCTAAGAGTTTATTTTTGTGTTAAATGCCCATTGATCTTAGTTCAGGGGGAAAATTGATAATTAAGACTAAAAATCAATGTGTATTGCACTTTAGCGCCAAGATGAAAAAGAATCTGGCCTGACATGCTCCATTCTCATGTTTGAGAATCCAACGTTTCCTTACATTCACTTAAGGACCTGTTTGGATCAATTCTAGTGTAGAAATCATTTCAATTCAATTTATTTCTAAATGAATTCTATATAAAAATTATTTGAAAAATAAATTTTTATATTTAATTTTTTAAATTTTAAATATAAAAATAATATTAAATTAAGTGAAATAAATTGAATATTGTATTTTAAATGTAAATATAAATTTAAATTGTAAAAATTCATTTGAACCAAACACATACTTTGTAGAAAATCAATTGAATTCCATAAAAATTGTAGAATTCATGTGAACCAAACAGAGATAAAGGTCAATGCTAATTGTGGAATTCAATTGAATTATATTTGTTGGTATAGGAAATTGAATGATATGATCTTTCAAATGTAATCTTTTATTTATTGGTTCTGTTGGCACGGAGATAGAGGTCAATCCTAGTTTTGTGGAAATATGAATCTTCCCGTACAAGCATCCGCGCTCCAGTGCGGATGGCGGAGGGATGGCAATGTGATAACCAGGTACGCAGACGATTATTACAAAAGAGTAACTAGTTCCAGTCCAGCTCCCATCTCCTATAGCAGAGTGGGTCGACATGGGCGAAAAAACATATTGGAGAGGTCCACCCAATAGCACTAAATATCTAGATGGCAGCTAGCGTAGATTCCAAATGGATCTCCTCCGCCTCTATCGTTTCGCTTCGACGATAAAGGCATCATCCAAACAGGAGTACACATACAGGCATCAATCATCAAACAGGAATACACATAAACGCACAAATCAAGAGGAAAATAAAAACATGTAACACATGAATACTTTTGCTCCGTGAGTAGAGGAAATTGAATGCCATACGTGCATAAATCAAGAACAAGAAACACAGGACGGCACCAATTGATAGAAACATATCATGCTTGAATTAGATAAGTCTTACATGTCATGCTAAGTTCTTAGTTTTTTTTTTTCTCCCTCTTCAAATATTACCTTACAGATTTAGAGCCTCAAAATTGTACTACTGAAATATCCTAAACTCATGATGTCCGAAATTATCAAAATTGACTAGATCAAGCCAAAACTCATGTTTCTCTCATATTATACATATTTACTACCGCACCTCAATGTTGATAATTGTATCAAGACTGTCACCAAAAATCAAATGGTAGAGCAAGCTAAGCAGCCAATTTCTGTGAAGAATTAACAGCACCTAGATGCTTGAGGTGCAATGCAGCTAACAACCCTCGCCAGGTTTCTCCAGGTGCAGCTTCCATTTGAAAGTCGACAAGTTTCTTTTGTCTCCGGTAATAATCTTCCACTGCCTTACCCTGAGGGAGAGAATATGATCAATAAGCATAAATTCGAATTATGTAAACCGTCTAGATTTAAGTATTAGCTAGTCGGCTTCAAAATTTCTACACAAAAAGAAATAGAGAGGATGAATTGACTATTGAACCACATCAAAAAGCAGAAAATTTAAAATAACTGAAAGCAGTAATTATATCAAGCAGCATAGTTCTTCGTACTGTGCAAGAAAGACAATTAACATATAAGAACGAAATAAGGAATAAAGAGTAAAAGATTGCAGATGTATGTAATATAAAAACAAAGTCATATATCAGAGCAAATTTGCGACCAATATTAAAAAAAAGGCTACAGAATGTCTAATGATGTTATTATGATTACGATGTGCATTCTGTTCAAACCAAACCGAAACAAAAATTTGATTGTTTTTCAATTGTGATTCGGGTTTTTTCAGTTTGTTCTGTACCAAAAACTTAACTGAAAGTTAATTACTTCTGAAACCGAACCGGACAAAGAAAAACTGCTTTACAATGTCCAACCAAATCGAACCAAATTTGTCAGTTTGGATATTCATTTTGATTCGATTTTTGCGCACCCCTAGTTATATCACATTGTTATACTGCTACATTGAAGATTGAAAATTACAACAATTATCAGAAGCATGATACCATAGATGAAGATGGCAATAACTAAAAGCATTTTTGGCAACACAAATACCGAGAACAAGCTGATAATAACTATTCTGTATGCTGCCACTTGATTTAAAGGTATAAATCGCGAAGAGAGCAAGTCATACCTCTTCTGCATATATACGGAATTTTTCCTTCCATGCAGTTCCAGCAGCAGTAACAGAGGAAGTAGCATTTTTAAATGTAAGAAATTCCTTCTTCACCAAATTCTCTTCAGTACATTTGAAGTTCACAACTAGATCAATGTCAGCAATTTGATCAAGAACTTCCTGCAAGGGGATAACCTGATCATGTTATTATCATGCCAAAACTTTTTGTTTAATGATAAAAACATAAATTTGAAATGTAGAGAATTCACATAATTAAATAAAACACGATACGTACAGCTTGAATCCTTGTTCGAGGAATACCATCTAGAATGAAGCCATTTTCACCTCTACAATAACCTTCCTCGAGCCTCTTCGACAACAACCCAAAGATCACTTCTTCAGGTACTAATTTTCCTTCATTTACAGCATTGGCAATCTAAATTTTCCCAAATTAAACCAAAAAACAGTAATAAGGGCTTATTTGGCAAAAGTAAGTACAAAATCAGATTGACAAGTAAATGGCAAATAAAATTGAATTGAATCTACATCATACAAACTTTAAATTTTTTTATCGATTTTACTAAATATTAAACACTCATTTTACTAAATTTTACAACAAACATTAAAACTTTAATCAAAACCCAGTAATAAAAAAAAGCAGACAAAGAAAACCCATTAACCTGTTTATAAAGAGAAGATCTAGGGTTTAACTCTTGTCTCAAGAGTGTACCCATAGAAATATGAGGAATTTCTAGAAGCTTCGACAATTTCTCAGCATAAACATGCTTTTTAGCACCTGGGTCTCCTATCAACACCCACTGCACTCCTCTTCCCCAGTTAGCCGCCTCCGCCGAGTCAAATATCGTCTCCGGCAACCGTGAATGTCGGTGGCGTTGGTTCTCTAAGTTTTCTTCTGCTTCTGAATAGTAATCTTCGTAATCGTATTGGATAGCAGCCGCCGCCGATCCGTAGGTACGGCTTGTTAAGAGTCGCCGGAGTCTGTTAAAAAGTGGTTGTGCGGCAGCGGCGGAGGCTAATCCGAGTCGGTTCAGCCCTGCCATGCTGACGGCGAATCAAGAGAGGGTTTCTATTGAGTCTTGAGAGGTTTTAACTATTAAAATGTGTGATCGATCCCAAATTGGTACTTCCTGGACCCTATAATTACGGTTATGCCATTATTGGAAGCTTCGTTTAGTAAGTTTCTGCTATCATAGGATTTGTTGTAGATGATTATAGCTGGCTTCTTCGACAAAGCAAAAGGGCAACCATGAATCGTGGGCGGTTGTTCTGTTTGATATACGACACGTGGATTTTAAATATGGAAGATTTAGTCAAAACCATTATTCTTATTTGAAAGAAAAAAAAAGCAGATACGCCCTTAAACCTTTAATTAAATGACATTTTCGACGCTTAAACTCTAACTTAGCTCCATCTCAGTCCTCAAACTTGTAAAATCGGTGCAAACTGTAAGACCCATATTTAGATTTTTGGCAAGATCCTAGATCCTTATTGCTTTACATAAGCCACTGCTTATAGAATCATTAAAACAAGCAAGTTTGAAGCATATTGTAAAGCAATAAGGATCTTAAAACTTAAAACTTGCTTGAAATGAAATGTTTATAAGGTTAATTTATAAGGTTAATTTGGGAACAAATTTATCAAGAATTCAATTTTAGAATTCATTCCAATTTTAAGATATTTTTAATAAAATGTTTATAAGGTTAATTTGGGAACAAATTTATCAAGAATTCAATTTTAGAATTCATTCCAATTTTATATTTTTTCATTTCAAACGGTATAATTTATTTGTAAATGATTTCCATATAATTCATTTATAAATGAATTCCAATTGACAATTGGAGTTGTTCCGAAGGGGCCCTAAGATACTAATGATGGTTCATAAATAACTTGTACAAAAACAATTCAATCAAGTATTTTTTATTTGGTAATATTAAATATGGATTTCTGATCTAACAGTTGTACAAAACTTGTACAAAACAATTCAATGAATAATATTACCGTTGTATTTCTTTTGGTTATTTAAAATGTGAAATCCTGATCTAACAGTTGCACTATCTCAATACTCATTTAGCAACCCACAGTAATTTCCTTTTCCTTTGCTTTACAGATATCTTCTGCTGACTTGACAAACTTCTTTGTCAATTCATCAACCTGAGACGAGGATCAAACATCAAAAATCATTCAACTCAATGCAAGTTTTTCCGCAATGAAACAAAAGAAACAACAAAGATTCTGAATTCACCTCTTTTTCCAATCTCTTCACGTCATCCTTAGAACTCGAACCTGCTTTCTTTATTGTATCCAGTGCCTGTAAATTCAATAGATAAGCTGCTAATATAAGAATTATAAACGAACCACAGAACTTGATGTTTAGGTAGTCACTGGTTATAGGAGCACAAAATCAAAGGTACAAAAAACTACCAATTTCAGATGAAGCTTATCTATTAAATTTGAGTATGTAAGAATTCTTGCTAATTACATTCTACGAGAGCTGCCGTAACATTTCAATAATGTAATTCATCTAGAAACTCCACCTTTTCATTGTATTGGCATTTGGCAATAAGGAAATACATATTTGAATAAATTTTTCTATATGAATTGCTAAATCATAACCATGAAATCGCAATAAAATAAGTTTACTGTCTTGCCTTCTGGCGAGCCCTTCTTATGCTTTGTTTAACGTCTTCACAAGACTTTGCAACCACCTTACACATAGCCTGATACAAATTTTCAGGTAGGGCATCAGTCAAATCACAAATTCAGCAGCAAGAGAGAAACATCAAAACATGAGTAATCATATACGCACCTGCATATGCTCTTTAGTTAATCTGGTTAAAGAAAAGTGAAAAAATCAGAAATGGGGAAATCTCACTATTTTTAGCATTTAGAATCAGATAAAAGCGGCAATATTTTCATTTGTCTCCCTAAAATTAAGATTTTAACATATAACTGTGACAGATAAAATGTATTCTACTCTCAATAAATGAAACAACTGACTACGTCGGAATAAATGACAAGACGAGTTAATAAGTACATACGGTGGTATAGGTGCAATTAACCGCTCACTATCCACCTGAGGATTTATCCCGAAAGGAGATGAAACAATAGCCTTTTCTAGTGCCTTAAGTGCCTGCAAGCACAAATTATTAAAATAAATAAGTAAAAACTAAAAAACAGTACGGGATAGATATAGATTTAGACAAGGTTTCCGACATTACATTGGGATCATAAGGATTTACAGACAACGTTTTAGGATCCAAAACAGAAACAACAGCAATCCGATTCAAAGGCATTTTGACACCATCATACTCCACAAGAATGTGGTCAAGCATTCCTGTCAAACCACATACATTCATTCATTCATAATTAAGGCAAACAACAATACACATGTCAACACATAAACACGCACCCGCAGAAGCCCGTCCCGTTCGTAATTTAGTCAATTCACGAGACAACGCGACTATAGCCGTATCCATCTGAGACGCGGCGCTTTCTTTAACAGCAGGGCCTATACTAGCCGCAACTTGAAGAGTATCTCCATCAGAATCATCCCCTAATATCCCCATATAAACTAACATCAGTTTTCTTGAGTATAATTCTTCCAATTCAACCGAATACCCTTTCGGCTCTTTATTAAAATAAATAAATTTCTTAACAATTTGATCCATTATAATCCAATTCTCTTTGGGAAAAAAACAGCATTTTAACAGAAATGAAATTACATTATGCAAAAATATTAAATTGAACTCAAAATTGAAGGGCTTACTTGATTTTCTGCCTTTGGCATAGGCTCGACGAGATTCAGCAAAGAAATCAAAGCTTGTAAAATTAGATTTAATTTCTATCAAATTGCCGCTTTGAATAGAAATAAAATTATTAGAATTAGTAGTATAATAGCTTCTAATTAGCATGGCCATTGTATTTCTTGAAGCAATGGATCGTCTCAAAAAAACCATTGCCATTTTCCTCTGATTTTTTTCTTTGATTTTGTTTTTGTTTTGAGAGTGACGGAGATTAATAGGGTTTTTGAGAGGGACAGGGTTTATGAAATGTTTTAAAGCAAATAGAGCAAAAACGACGTCGTATTGAGGTATGTGGAGAGAGATAGCATCCAGTGATATCTTCTACACCAGACATTAAAAAATCAAGTTTAAAAACCAGTGTTGATTGTTTAACTAAACATCTCATAAGAAATGATGAAAGCATTCACTGCAATTCGCTGCCCTCAGCTTACTTATCTCTCTAGACAATTTTTGTCAGTTCCAAGGTACCTTCTTTTAACACTAATCTGTGTGTTTTCTTTCTGGGTTATTTGTTATCAAATCTTTATGATCTGGAACATGCCTTTTCTTTTATGTTCAGTGTTGTGGGTAACTGGGTGTTGAAGTTTTGGAGAAAAAAGTTTTGGACTTGTTTAGCATGAATTGTAAAGATTGTAAATTTGGAAACTAAATTTAGAGATAACAAAACCATACCTAACAACTTGAGTTGAGTTTTTTGTTAATGACAGTGAGTATACAGACAATCTTGGATTGGAATTAAGAGGGCTAGTGAGTGAGAATTGTCAAGCAGATATGTGGGATATGAAAAAGTAGCAAGCTACCCATAGTGCTTTACTTCACTTGGAAAATATTCTCTAGTGGTGATGTGATGGAAATGAGAGAGGGTTTAGAATGATTTTTACCTGTATGTGAGACTGTCAAGTGTTAATTTTTCAAGGATGCAAGTTTTGAGTCTTTGATATCGAGTCAACGGTGCTTTGTGCCGAGATAATGATTCAACTATTAAGTTTGCATCTGTGCTTTGTACTCGGGGTACAAACTCTGGTAAACTTCTTAGGACTACCAAGTCCCAAGTACACCCAAGCTGCATTATTAAAGGTTTCTCCAACACTTTATTTCGAATTACGGTGTCTTAAGTTCTCCAAATTCTGGTGCCCTCAATTGGCTAATCGCGTGGAATTTGGGAGAGGACTGTGGAATAGAAGTTAAGATAGTTAGAAGAATTAACATAACCATTATAAGCAAGTGCACCAAATTCACTGATTCTTTTGCATTTGCCAAAGTTTTATCCAGTACTTGACATACCTATTTATTCTGTATACCTAATAACTAATGTGAAGCTTGCCATGCAAAGCGGTAAAGTATAACCTTTTTCTTCTTCAATTTCGAATACTCTTTATAGATTTTCTAGTAGCTTGTTAAGTATCTTAATGACTACATGTGCAAAAAGAAATTTGATCTGTGATTGGGTGACTTTGAGGAATTTCTTTTTGCAATTGATCATCTTATAGCCTGTTTTCTTTAGTTGAAAGTAATCGAACCCGGAGCAAAGAAACTCCGGAGATGTTTCCCGTGAAACTTGGTTTAACTGACATGAAAAAAAGTAAAAATTTAATTCAGTAGAATCACTTATGTTTCTTCCTCCAGTATCTCTCTGCCCCGTTTAGCTTGAGAAGGTGCTTGAATTGTGTTATTTTTATAATGTATATACAACCTTGTTATCTCCGTGTTCACTTTGGTTTACTTTTACAGGCCTTGGCTATCTTTTCCTAGGAAACTCTTCTCTTGCCAAGCATTGTTTGGTAAGCATTAATTTTGTAATTACAACTTTTTAGTATTTTTTATTTTTCCATATGAATAAAAAGTTTGTAGTTTCATGTATTGTGATCTGTTTAAACATTAACCAATTTCTTTTATAGAAGCAGATTCTGGGATAGACGGATCATTCAGCGCAAGAGTGCTGTCTCCAACGCTATTGGCAGCAGAAAAAGAAGAAGCCAAGGCTGTTTTGACATTATTCTTGAAGAAACGAGGTCTAAGCAATGTAGTCGCGGCAAGAACTACCAAGTCATCAGACCTGTTTATTGACCACCTTATCTCTAGGCTTCATTCTGTTCATAAATCTCGGTATCTAGTAGGTTCGAATGCATCTGTTTGGTGTCAAATAAATTTTCACTTTCTATTTTAAATTGATCATTTTTAATCTTCTTTTAATGTTTTAGGACGAGAGCTCACAACTCTAGAAATCAGGGAGGCTCTCACTCCTTACCTTGAATCCTTACTTGAAGAGCATGGAAGTGTTCTGGTAGATTTAGTGGAGAACTTTCCAAACCTGCTCAGTAAAGGAAAACCAGTTTCGCCTGTTAGTCCACTTGATATAACTGCCAACTCGAAGAAATTGAAAGCTATTTCCCGAGTAAGTGAGACAGGCCCTGCTGGGCAGCTTCCTCCTCATGTTCTGTATCTCATGGACTTTGGTCTGGATCTCGAGCGGATCAAGGGAATTACGAGCAGATTTCCAGCTTTTGCTTATTACAGCCTGGAGGGCAAAATTAAGCCAATTGTTGAGTTCCTTCTTGATCTCGGGATACGCAAGTCAGAAATTCCAACCATTCTTGTCAAAAGGCCCCAACTGTGTGGAATTAGTCTCTCGGAAAATCTCATTCCGACAATGGCATTCTTAGAAGAGCTGGGAGTGGACAAGAAACAATGGGCTAAAGTTATATACCGTTTTCCAGCAGTTCTTACATATAGCAGGCAAAAGGTCGAATCAACTGTAAATTTCCTTTATGAGATGGGCGTCTCAGCGGAAAGCATTGGCAAGATTCTAACTCGCTGTCCGAACATTGTAAGTTACAGTGTGGAGGAAAAACTTAGGCCAACAGCTGAGTATTTCCGCATGATGGGGGTTGATGTTGCTGTTCTGCTGCACCGATGTCCACAGACATTTGGTCTCAGCATCGAGACCAATTTGAAACCTGTGACGGAGTTTTTCTTGGAAAAGGGATACTGTATAGAGGAAGTGGGAACAATGGTTCAAAGATATGGAGCCTTATATACTTTTAGTTTGTCAGGAAATGTGATACCAAAATGGGAGTTTTTCTTGACCATGGATTATTCAAAAGAGGAGCTTGTCAAATTTCCTCAATATTTTGGTTACAGCTTGGAAGAGAGGATAAAACCAAGGTATGCATTAGTAAAGGAGGCTAACGTGAAACTGCTGCTGAACCAAGTTTTATCATTATCATATGATGATTTTGATAAGGTTCTGAAAAGGAAAATAAAGAAAATGCTTTCTGATGATCATCCACAGGGAATCGAAGAATGAGACTGATTACTGATGCTATAATAATTTCGAAAACAAATCCTGGTGGTATAATTGCCAAACTGAAACGGTATTGATGTTGCATGGAAAGTTAAGTTTCCGCATTTCCCTTTGCGGAAATACTTGTTAAACTCCGAAACTCTATATTTGTAATGGTTTCGGTATTCTAGGTTTCTGCGTTTCCCGTTTCAGAATTTCGGTGGAGCAGATGCAATTATATAATGTGAATGAAAATACAAATATGTAGCTGCTGAAAAATGGGTGTGCATTCCCAGCTGAAGAAGCTTTTGTCAACAGGGGCATGTTGGTTTTGCAGTAAACTTTAATGAATCGAGTTTGCAGATAATGGATTTGGAGTTAACTTAGTTTGCAGATATTAGTTTTTTAAGATTTTTTATGTCACATTTTTTACTGCTTTATGCTAATGCCAATTAAACTTTAATTCTAGTTTACTGTCACTCAGGTTTTTGCAAGTTATCTTTAGTATTGAAATCTTTAAGCTAGCAATGGTAACTTCTTTATAAAGTAATTTCATTTCTGAGTCAGTACTTACCACAAATACTGTCCAAGCGGTGCCTCTCTCTAGAGTTTCTGTCTCGAGAAATCTTCCTTTTATCTTTTTTTTTGTTCATCAGAGATAGAATTATCTTATGTTAGTTGTTATCGGAGATTGACAAATATCGATTATTATTATTAAGTATTTTTTAAACCGGATAAATCATGGCCTGAAAAAAGTTGCGGATTGAATCTCCTAGACTTTTTATTTGAAGTTTGTTTTGTTGGCGGAATAAGGTGATTATTTGAATTTGGGTTCGATAATCATGTTTTTCTGCCTTTTTATTTATACATTTTCAATTTTGTGTATTTTTTTCAAATGAATTGCTTTTTTATTTATGTAATTTGATGATGCAATTTTTTACTTTAATTTATCAATTTTTAATTGATAGAACTGCGATAGATAAAAATATTACTATCTCACATTTAACACAGAAGATCAATTAAGTTTATAATCCTGAATAGAAATGTATTCAAATAGATATTTATCATCTTACTTCCAATTTGTATATCACACTTTAATTATTTTAAAATTTTAAATTTTCTTCTAACAATTTTCTGCTAGGCTGCCAGATCAATTGGAAGGATAAATTGATCAAAATGCATATCAAATTTTTTTTTTTTATCAAAAATTAAAAATTTATTTTTTATGCCCAATTCAAGGATGGTTTATAATCCTACGAAATATAGAAAAAAAATCTTTATTTTATGTGAAAATTTAATGAAATGATGAGTGAACAAAATTTAATTCTCCATAACGCCACACCATACCAATGGCAATATCTACGATTTTAAGAAAATTAAAATTATTTCCATTTGCTGCCAAAAGAAACTTACCAAAATTGCTAGCTATCAATATCAACAAGCCAATGTGGGTCTAATTTGAATGGCTAAGGCACCCTTAAGTGCATCAAGAGGTTTTAAGTTCGAACCACGTCTCCGTAACTAACAAACTAACAATTGAGACTCGAAAAAGTCGATTTCCATCTTTGATAAAAAAAAATATATCAACAATTAATTAACCGCTTCCTCCTCAAAAAAATAAAATAAAAAGAATTAACCGCTTCCATCTTTCAAGAATTTACGAATTTCAAAGAATCTGTGTTGTCAATTGTTCTTGACATCTTGCTGTTTAAGTTTTTGTTCATTTGTGTCCCTCTCTTTATTATTACATAATTCCAAATAAATAACACTTCCTTCCTTGCTAAACTTCTCGACCGTTTTCTTCTACTATTTCCCTGCAAATGCAAAAACCCAACTCAAAACTTGAAGCCAAGAAGAAATGTTTTACTCTGAGTCAAGAAAAGGAGCATTGGGCAGCATATGGGTAGCTGCTTATTTCTTTAAAAAACTTAAGAAAGCTCAGGTCACTCAAACTCACATCCCCACTTCTGTTGGTTCGTTTCTTCTTCTTTTTTATTTATTATTAGTGACGATAATATTGTTGTTTGCTCACACACTGTTAGTTAAACCTTGAATTTCTTGCAATGCTTGTTAGGTTTTACTTTTTATTGCTGAATTAGGTTATAATTGCTAATGCAGTATAAAATTAGGTATTTTTTACGTTGCAGCTTATGATTACAGATTCTTCTAGGTTTTCTGCCCTTCTACATCAATATTTACACTTTTGTGTTGTTCAACGGTGGACCCGGATTTTTTTTTTATAAAAGCTTATAAGGTGGGCAAAATATAAATCTCAAAGTGGGCATGCTATGAATGTTAAAATGGTACAATTATACTATTCAGTTTCAGGTGGGCAACTATGAGTTTTAAGATGGTAAAATTATACTATTCAACTCCACATTAATAAATTTTTAAAAGGATTTAAAATTATAAGGTGGACAATTGCCCATCATACGCTCTTCCCAGGTCTGCCCTGGTTGTGAAATTTGTGTGCTGTATTATTTGGAGAAGCTTGGCCAAAATGTTGCCAAGTTTTCTACTTCTCCATCGTGGTCTTTATTTCTCAATGGCAATGGCCTGAGTCAATGATGAGATGAAACTTCCTCCTGCAAACATTTTGGAAAAACAGCTTTTTGGAAAAGATACATTTTCGTTTGACCTATTTCCAAGTTTCTACATTCAGCATTTACGCTTCCGTTTGTAATACGACAGAAATAAGAACTCGGTCATGTTAAAGAATTGTTGTTGTGGAATATCTATTCGTGTTTGTTTGACATAGGAATCGAGTTGATCTTTTAAATAGCACACTGCATGCTTTTGTTTTAGTCATGGGGTTCCTTTCTGCTTTGACTGCTAATTTGTTACTTGGCCCTAATGCAGATAAAATATTGCAAGATGAACTTGATGTTTTCACATATAGGGTACTTGCGTACCTTCTTCTTGGTGTTGTCAGAATATTCTCCAAAAAGGTTGAATATCTGTACGATGACTGCAATAAGGTGCTACTTAAAATCAACGATTTTGTGGTTAGTAATAAAGAAATGGCACTTGTACAAACCCTGCGTGCTCCTAATTTCTCTATCACACTGCCCGAAAGATTTGAACTTGATGCTTTTAATCTAGATATCCTAGAAGATACTAGTGGGTAAGTTATTCTAGTTTGTGAAGGTTACTGGTTAAGTATTTCATTGTTCTAGTAATTGCTCCTTAATATATTTGTTTTCATTGTTTAGAGTCAATTTGATGCCAATTGAAG
Organism: Mercurialis annua; assembly: GCF_937616625.2. Classification (NCBI taxonomy): domain Eukaryota; kingdom Viridiplantae; phylum Streptophyta; class Magnoliopsida; order Malpighiales; family Euphorbiaceae; genus Mercurialis; species Mercurialis annua. The sequence continues at coordinate 45,588,415 of NC_065574.1, read as the reverse complement.
ACATCACTATGAAAGGTATTTAGATTATCTTCATTCAGAAAGTTTGTTCTATTTTTTTTTTTTTTGCATTGTTTTATGTGATTGCTTTTTAATGAAACAGATAGCATGTGGAAAGCCGGAGCAATAGTGCCATACTCTGTGGACACGGTATCTATTATGAAGTCATGTCATCTTAATGAATTCTTTTCTATACTAAATGTGCATAGGGTACCCATATTTGATTTGTGACATGCTTTCTTTGTTCATTTTCTCCCTCAAATATTTTAATGACTCGTTAAGCTTCCATTGTGCTACATGCATGAGCTTGTTGAATCAGCATCTGATACCCTAGTGCTGCTTGTGAGTGTCAGATTGATATTTCTCATGCTACACGACTGTTAACATATTTTGCACATATCCTAAGTTATAGCAGTATAACAGCATTTACTTGGATGAAAGCTATGCTGCCTGCGCTATGAGAATTATTCGCAAATTTCATTGCTTAGTTTGTTTATTGCAAGTTCAAGAATCCAACATAAGTCTCGAAGTGGTGATGTTGTATTCAGCTGAGCAGACTGGTGTTGCAATATCGTCTTATCAGAAAAGATATCAGTAAAACCATATACACCTACTCATTATTTGGCTGCCCTTGGTTATTTGTTTTTTATGCATCCGATTTGTTTAATCAAACAATTATCAAGCAATAGCATATTATTAGTCAACCACCTAATTTAGTTACTCATGAAAGCCAACAGGTCGTTCTTACTAATTTGAGGTCCAACCTGATGATCGATCTACCTTTTGCATTTATTAAATTCGTCAGCATTCCGCCGCAGTTTTTAACTTTGAGGACGGATGTTCTGCTATTACTTCAAAAGTCTTGTTGGATTTGTACACTGAGGACTTCTCTTAAAGTTGTTCATTCATCACTTAAAGTTATTTATTACACAAATATTTACATTCTTGCAGTGTCATAATGAGGAAGTCTCTGCCAATCAGGATATTTGCTCTGCAAAAATTAATCTGAATGAAGAGTACGGATTTTGAACTTCAGATTTTCCTTCCGTTGATGTTTAAATATCCTGCTCTCTCTCTCTCTCTCTCTCTCTCTCTCTCTCTCTCTCTCTCTCTCTCTCTCTCTCTCTCTCTCAATCAATCTGATTCTCTATGCATTTATGTCTATATCTATTATCAATATTTCTTGTTTTAAATTTTTTCTGCAGTTCTCTTTTGTCTCCCCTGATTGACTGTAATATCATGGGAGGCCCATCTCATAATTTGAGCAGCTTAAAAGTAAGCACTGAGAAGTTTCAGGAAAATAGGTCCAATTTACATGAATCCATGAACCTTGAATTGCTTCCTGCTGTTGAGATACAACCGCTTTGCGCTGTTCCATTATCAGTAGAAGATCCCCGCAGCGAAGCAGCGCAGCTAGGGGATCTAATAGTTATGGAATCAGATGAATTGCATGAAGAACAAAGCATGCAAGATATCTGGGATACTAATATCTTTGGAGAAGCTGGTTTGAGCTTTCTCATATGTGGAGAAGTTGAGAAAGAACCTGTCAACGCTGGTAAGTCACCTGGTTTACATCATCTAACTGATGGGAACCAGATAAAGGTTCCAGATATCTCACAATCAGAAAATGGAAATCATGAAGAAGATGGTAATTTAAATAACCATGAAGAAACCATGGAGAAACTTCGTGAAAATGTGGGTACCCTGGGAGAATGTAGGAACATAGAAATGTCCTGTATGGTCGAGGAGCCAAGAGAACAAAATAGGTCAATTGATGAAAAAAAGGAGAGTAACACAGATCATCAAATGTTGTTAGAGGTTGACGAGCCTCCAGAAAATACTAGACCATTTGGTGAAGAGTGTCAGAGCACCACAAACCTGAAAACTCCAATTGAAATGATGACTCCAGGAAGTGGCACATGTCAGACTTCCACAGAAGATCATCCATTATCTTTAACAATTGATACAACTCCTCAGTCCAGGTTCCATGAAGCTTCAGGTAAACAGCATTTAGAAAAGTATCCTGTGACAGTTTCTCTACATTAATTAATTTTATAGTGTATATCCATATTAATTTCCAAAGCAAAATTTAGTGCTCATTCTTAATTGTGAGAGGATATTCAAAAATTTACTTTGCTGACTTTTCATTTTTCTTATTGCATTAAGGATGAATTATCTAGCTTTTTCATAACGAGCATCTGTCAGTCATAAAATTTAACAGAATTCCTCTCCACGCAGGATTTAGCACACCAGATATTTTGCTTATTCCTACCCCAGCTGCTAAGGAGGGTGCTCGTCATCGAAGGAAAAGGAGATGTTTTTTTGATGATATGATGGTGTTTCCTAACAAGTATGTGGTAATTATCTCATCTCAAATTAAAGGCATGACAGAGATCAGTTTTTGAATCATTGATGATAACATAACCATAAAATTACTATCTATAACATCATAATAAATTGTTTTATTCTGTTATGCAACTGGTACTAAAATTTCATGCGAGCTAAGTTGGAAATTCAATTTATTACACAAGTGATATGTTTTAAACCTTTAAATGCTAGCAATGTGACATGTATCAGAGAATTTAATGTTTCATTCTCAATTCTATAGTGTAATTAAACAATTTATAGAAGATTCAAGTGACTTGGTCTCCAAACGAAGAAAAGCTCCTTATACTGATGTTGCCGCCTGGAGAGCCTATCAAATTTCTCGTCTTCCTCAGAATTTCTTGGAGTCCTTGATTCCTTGTGAGTTCACTGTCATCAGTATGCTGGTTCATGTGTGTATACTTATATAGGGGGAAAGAGGAGCAATGCAATGATATTGTCTCGATAGAACAAGAACTTGGCTTTTGTTCCTTTATTTTATTTAGTTTATAAGAACTTGCATATCCTGTCAGAAGCTTTATCCATTTGGAAGGAAATGAGAGGCTAGGTCCAGAGTCATGAGCGCTATATTCGTACATAACTTCTAATTTACTGTTCTCGTCTCCTTCAGGTTCTTCACCAGAGCTTAGATCTCTTCTTTGCGGGAAGAAATTAAAGATTTCAGAATCACTCGATAATGCGAAAGTTCCACAAATGTTCACTTCCGAGAGTCCCACAGTTAGTAGATCAGTGGAGACTGTTGAGCCTTCAGAGAAGTTAGACAAGTCACAACTTTGGGTTGATGGTCAATGTGTTGAGAATATGGACTCTTTAGAAAGGCTAAATGTGTCAGCATCTCCTTCTGTCCATAAACAAGGCGAAACCGTGGAGCCTCCAGAAAATTTAGGCATGCCAGAGTCTCCTATTGCTGTTAGATCCTTGGATCAAGTGACAATTGCACCAGAAACACCTGTTCTGCATACAAAAATGCTGAGGTCTTTTGAAAGCCCTGAAGCACCTGAATTTTCTAATTTGGATAGACCAAGGTTGGAGTTTGAACGAGCAGAACAACAAATATCTCCCAATAAGGAACATGAACTTGATCTCGATATGATGAATGAGGTAAACAGCAACCTTCTAAATTTTCTTGTCATGATAAAATTTCCAGGCACATTCAAGGGCTACAAAAATAAAAAAAATTTCTTTCCCCCCTCTCCAGGAGATTAATTCATGTGAAGGGGATTTCCAGAACAACTGTAAGGACCATCTTAAGTTATTTTCAAATTCTTCTCTAATTTGATGAATCATTCGAATTCAATGCAAAATAGGGTTCTTATGTTACATGTTTGTGATTGCAGATGGATGGTCAGAGAGAACGAGGTAAGGTGGATAAGGGTTTTTTTTCATAAACTTTTCTTTCAGTTGAAATAACCTGTGTTTTAAAAACCGGACCTGACCGGCCAGTGGTCCGGTTCAAAAACACAAAAAACAGGAAATTCGGTTGAACCGGTTTGGACCGGACGAACCGGTCATTGAACCGGTTGGACCGCTATCAAACCGGATGAAGAGAATTAGCGACGGAAAATCCTTCGCTTTTTTTTTCAAAAATTTCATTGAACCGGTTGAAGTGGTGGCTTCACTGGTTTAGCCACCGGTTCGGTTTTTAAAACACTGCTTACTTCTCGACCTTTCTGTTGAATTCATTAATTATGTGCTGTAGAGTGGCGGTGAGATGTTTGCACAGAAGTTTTCTAAACCAAAAGAAGAGAGGAGAGGAAGAAATAGTAAATCTGTTGCAACTTTTGGAAGGAAGAACCAAAAAGGAAAGTGCAAGGCTCTTCTATGAGATACTGGTATAATTCCTTTTAGCTTTTAATTGTTTATCTGTTTTCAGTTTACCCATTATTTGAGGCAAACTGGCCTACAATGTGTTTCAGAGAAATCAATTTTGGATGGAAATAGCTTGAAGTCCTTATTTTATTTTGGGATAATGTTAAATAAATTCATAAACTCTAAAATGTCTCAATTGTATAACATTACCCCTTTTATTTTTCATCATATAATTCAATTTGTGTTTTCTATTCTCCTGTGTAAATAGAAGCAACTATGGACTGCACCTGTTGATTCTTCATGCAAGCCACTTTTGCATCTAAATGTTTTAAGTCTACATTATAACTAATTCTGAAACAGCCAATGGCAGTTGTTTAAATCTCCTTGAAGGAAAATTTTCCAGGAACGCCTAAATTATTTTAAGGAATAATCTCTATCACCCCTGATGTTAGATGAAAAATTACTGTTTATTTTGCATTTTAAGTAATCAATGTTTACCCTTTGTTTCCCTCTCTCATTTCTGTATTAGATATATGTCAGAGGAAGTGATTTTTTAAAATGCAGAGGGAAAACAATTCTTTTGACCTAACTCGCCTTATTTTTACTGTGGCTGATCCTATTTCTCTAAATGAAATTGATCTTTACTAATGAGTGGCTTGTTGACGGTGATGAGTGGGTCAATGGTAATGCTAGCTTGGCATGGAAAGATATTGCAGCAACATAAGGGGTTGAGAAGGGAGAAACAAAAGATTTAATGTAAAATTAAAAGCAGTTGCAAGGAGTTCAAGTTCTAGACTAGCTAAAGTAATAGGAAATTGTTGAGGAGGCAGAGTCTGAAGATAAAATGTTTAAAGACCTTGATTCAAATGATCAGATCGATTTTGATGGTCGTCTTTCTAGGAGTGTGGGTCACTCCTTGACAGATATAGTAAAAAGTAGAATGAAAAAACTAATAGATATTTTTAGGTTGCAACTAATGGTAGGCTAGTAGCTTTTTGGACTTGTTATTTTACATTTTATTTTGAGGATAATTATTAGATATAAATTTAAATATCTGTTATAGGTAATATTAATCTTTTTTACTTATATGCTCCTAGATCCACTCTGGCGTGTGCTTCTTTTGCGCCTAGCGCCTTGGACTATATGAGGCCTTTGCGCTTTAGGTGCGCCTAGTGCCTTAAACTACTATGATTCTTAATACAATGCGATGCAAAATCTAATGGTGTGTAAATATGCAGGTGTTGAAAAGCAAAGAATATGTACATGTGAAACAAGAAAATGCCTACTGTGACATTCTTATCTGGAAAGCCTCTCATTGGGGACAAACATGTGGGGAAGATAGTGTTGAAGTTTCTCCAGGTTCCATATAGATAGTTCTCTAACCCATGTCGAAAGCTATTTATCGTGTAATCATTTTGTATAGAATCTTTAGTTTAGGATAGATTTTTTTCACAACCATCGTATATATAGTTTAGCTTTTTGAAGAAAGAAATGAAAGGAAAATCCTGGACCGTTAATTTTGATGATATGAAATTTACTATTCAAGGCCAAGATAATTGTACTCAGACAAGAATCAATTCATCCACTCAACTTAAATCAAAATTTTAAAAAATTCATGCTCAATGTTTCCTGATAATTCAATCCATAGTTTGTCCAATCTGATCGTTTTAACACCTGAGCTGTTAGTTTGAGAGACGTGCGTGATTGAATTAATGTTACAGCTCAGGGGTCAAAATTTGCTGCAAATGATCAGGTTGGGGTGAATTGATCTGTGTTTTATTTTAGTCACCAGATGCTGCTGACTTATAGCTCATTTCCATTTTAGTCACCTATCCTGGTTTCCTTACTATATATTATGTTCAATGTTTTGAACCGGGAATGTGAATGTTATCTTCACCTTAATGCCTTAATAGTGTTGTTTACTGAAAGAAAGTAAGATTATAACTACGCTTGTTGCATTTATTAAATTATATCGAATGTGTACTACAAATTGCAGAATAATCATTTGTCATTGGCAGTTTCACTTTAGTAATAAACTATATGCTATAGTTATACAGATCAAATGCAATAGAGAATCGACTCTCCACCTCTCCTGCCTAGTTGTTTCCGTTTCTCCGCCTGGGAAATGAGTTTTTAATGGCGTGAAGCTGGTTAAGTACTTCTTTGATGTCTAACCTTTCTCTAGGAGATTCTGCAGAACAGGCGACTCCAATTCGAAGTATTGATCCTAGGCCCTCTTCTATCAGGTCAACATTCATTCGAGCATTTAAGCCGATGTCTCTCGTCGCGGTTACTTCTTCCTGTATTAGTTGGGGATCGGCGATCTGCAACACCTGATCAGGAAGAGCCATAGTTACGTATATGTGCAGGCCGAGGTTGTCACTAAACATGCTGTCTGTGGGTCTCCTTCCTGTAAATAACTCTAGCAGGACAATTCCAAAGCTATAGACATCACCCTGAGTTGAAACTTCTCTAGACATACCATATTCTGAAACGAAAACAATCCATAGAGTGCTCAGATTGTAAATTTGACTTTTGCACAATAAGACATGGAATGAACATAACCCAACGATGTAGTACGGAAAATAGAAAAGTTGAAATGGGAAACACTGGAATAGAGAATAATGAAATGATATTTAATTTTTCAAGAATACTGTATACATATAGATTTTTGGAGTTTTAGAAGTGTTTACAAAAATGGAAATGAAATGCAAAAATGTAGGAAATGACAAGTTACTATAGAAGTCAGTTTTGATAATGTTGAGAACAGTCTTTCTTAACAAGTTTTTTCTTTTGATATGCAGGATTCACTCGAGACTTGGAAGAGAAATAGAATTAGTAAATTACCTGGGGCTAAGTAACCGAAGGTACCTCTCACTATAGCTGAACCTGTTTGTGACTCAGAAGATATTGTAGCAGCAGCTGCAGCTAGAAGCAGTTTTGCAAGCCCAAAATCACAAACATGAGCTGTAAGATCATTGTCGAGAAGGATGTTGCTTGGCTTCAGGTCACAATGGATAACTGGTACATGGCAATAATGATGAAGATAATCCAACGCAGCAGCCACGTCGATTGCTATGTTTAGTCTCTGAATCAAGTTTAGTTTGCTTGATTGTGGAGGCTGATCCGGTGGGCTCGGATGCAACCATCCATCCAAGCTTCCATTTGGCATAAACTCATAAACCAAAGCTTTGAAATCGTGACCTCTGGAATCTATGCTTGAGCAAGATGATATGATCTTGACAAGATTCCGGTGGCGAATGTTCTTCAAAGCTTCACATTCAGCTAAGAAACTCCTGTTAGCTCCTCTTTCTTGAAGATTGAAAACTTTGACAGCAACAACTTTTTCTTCTTCAGTGTTCAGAATTCCTTTGTAAACAGAGCCAAAGCTTCCTTCACCAAGTAAGTTGGGCAATGAGAATCCATCGGTTGCTTTAAAAAGTTCTGCATAAGAAATTTCCATATGCAATGGTGTCAAGCCTGATGGAGATCCCTCTCTGGGCCGCTTCTGTCGATAAAAGAAAGCATAACCACCGGCTGATAATAGAATAACAAAGACACTGCCAAAGATAATGATAAGTACCAGTCTAGTGATTTTGCTTTGTCTGTTTCTATCTGATTTAACCTTCGGACACGGTGATAAACGCAACTCTTCAATTCCTCCACACAGCTTAGGATTTCCTAAAACTGAAAATAGACTGATATTCCTGAACACACCTTTAGTTGGTACTTCCCCCTCGAGATTGTTGAATGAGAGATTGAGATAAGAAAAATACAAAAAGTTCCCGAGAAAATCAGGAATCTGTCCTGACAAATTGTTGCGAGAAAGATCAAGGATTTCAATACTTTTCAACTGCTTGAATGATGAAGGAATACTTCCCTGAAAATAGTTTTCCCTCATATACAAATACTTCAACATCAAGCAATTGCCTAATGTGTTTGGAATTTCTCCAGACAATCCATTCTCTGAAATATCTAATTCACCAAGACTTTTTAGGTTTCCTGTCTGGACCGGTAAATGACCGGTGAAGCCATTTGACTTTAGGTCGACGAGAAGAGAAAGAGAAGAAAGACCAATAACTTGTTCAGGTATTGCACCTGTCAGGTTATTGTGTGAAAGATTTAAACCTTGAAGGAAGTTGCAGTTTGCCAATGAAATTGGTATTTTCCCTTGTAGCTTATTGTCACTTAAAACAAGTCCATTTAATGAAGTAAGATTTCCAATACTAGTTGGAATTTTTCCTGACAGGGTATTTGTGGAAAGGTACAGTCTTTGCAAGTTGACAAGCTTTCCGACAGAATATGGAATATTTCCTGACAGAAGGTTGCCGTTTAATGCTAAAAACACCAAATTGATCAGCCTGTCAATACCTGAAGGTATCTTTCCTGATATATGGTTTTCATCTAGTCTTAGTATGGTGAGCTTTGTGGATAGATTTGTGACTGAATCAGGAAATGCTCCCCGAAAGCCGTTTCGGGTCGTTCGTAGCACTCTCAGATTTGTACAATTGGTTAGTGATTTAAGAAACCCTAAATCATCATTTCCATCTATTTTCCCATCAGAAAGAAAGTTGCCCCCAATTTCTAAGTACTCTAGATTTTGGAGGTTTCCTAAATTCGTGGGCACTCGTCCTGTGAAAGCATTGTTGCTTAGTCCTATGTAGCTAAGTTCCGAAGCATTAGCCAGAGATACTGGAAAGGGTCCGGAGAGTATGTTCAATCCAACGTAAAACTGCTCGAGATTTGGAAGTGTCAGACCCAGATCAGCAGGAAGTTCTCCTTGTAATAAGTTGTAACTAACAGAAAAAAACTCTATGGAAGAAATGTTGAAAAGAGAAACAGGAATCATTCCAGTCAAATTATTACCTGTCAATTGTAAGAATTCGAGGTTCAACAAACTTCCAAGCTCAACAGGAATGCTTCCTACAAGATTGTTATATCCTAGAGAAAGCTCATCGAGGTTTGAAAGATTTCCAAACGAAGGCGGTATAGTTCTAGAACTAAACCGGTTTTTCGAAAGGTTCAATTGAGTAAGCTTAGACAAAGAACCGAGAATTGCTGGAAAATTTCCTGCAAGATTGTTGTACAACACATTGATCCTTTCGAGTTTCGAGCAGTGAGTAATATTAGTGGGAAAATCACCTTCAAAGGAATTACTTGAAAGATTAAGAAACCGAAGCCGATAAAGACGACCAATTTCTTGCGGTATAATACCATTAAACAAGTTATCTCCAAGATCAATCTCTCTAAGAAATGAAAGATTACCAATATGAGGAGACAATGATCCCACTAATTTGAGTGACCGTAGGTTTAAAACAGTCACTCTTTGGTGCCGTGTACTACAAGTAACGCCTTGCCACTTGCAAAAATGAAGAGAAGCATTCCATGATTTAAGAGGATCGGAGCTTATTTTAGATTTGATTGCACGCAAAGCCTGAATGTCGGTTTCATTTGTAAAAGCAAGACTGCCTGTGAGAACAAATGTGAGGAAGATAAAAGGGTTGACACAAAGTTTGAGATGCATGTTGAAGATAATTGAGTTTGTGTTTGTGCTTCCACTCAATTTATATAGCATTACCATTCCCACCTTGGTATATGACTTTGACCATAAATGCCATTGTTCTTTGATTTTGATAGTTACTCAAGTTATAATTTTAGGTATAATCACTTAAAATATTTACATAGCATAATTTAAACTTTCCTTTTATTTAGATGGTTTCATGAGTAAATTCACAATTTTAAAACAGTGAAACTATTTGTAGCTCAAATGGTATAAGCGCTAGACAACAAACTGTCAAGGTCGTGAGTTCAATTCCTCCCACAAGCGCTCTCTTATTTTTTTTTATCAAAGAAAATAGAGTTTTTTCTACCATACAAAATAGTGTGATAAGCTTTATAGTGATAAGTTTTATAATATTTTTTTTTGTGCAAAATAATTATTCGACGTACTCTTATAACAATTATAGAAGTTAATTTTTTTTCGTTCATATAAAATAATTATTCTACATATTTTTAAATATTGAACATTTACAATTATATCTCACACAAACTTTTTTTAATATTTTACCATATTTTATATTTATAAAATTTTGGGTTAATTACATATAAAATCATGATCTTTGCACCCAGTTTCAAAAATAACATGACCTTTAAAACGTGTCAATCATAGACACCACCTTTCGTTTTTTTTTTTCAAAAATAACATCGGCAATTCTTAATGGTATTTTTGCTGACGTGGCATGATACGTGGCAGATCCATAGGGTATCCAAGTCGGCGGAATTTCACCGAAAAATGTGCCCATGATGAAATTGAAAAGAAATAAAAGGTGGTGTCTATGATTGACACGTTTTAAAGGTCATATTATTTTTGGAACTTAGTGCAAAGGTCATAATTTTACATTTAACCCTAAAAATTTTATATTATACTATTTTTTAAGTTAAATAATTTGTAATTAATGAAAATTAAAAAATCTTAGCTAATCTAGTTATCGTGTTGCCGAATCAATCTCTGGCCCGCTTTTAAAAACATTGTTTAGAAGTCAAGAAATTTGACTAAATAAATGCAAAAGGAAGATATTGTGGAAAATTATATGTGGAAGGAAGGATCCTAATGAAGTATGGTTTTTCTCAGCAAGTACTTTAGACGTGCCCAAATGGTTAAGAAGACCATTGAGCTTAATTTTCATAAACCCTAATCGAGAGGAAGAATATAGAATGTTTCACACTGTTATATACTCTGCAACTCAAATGAATTGTTATGCTAAAGTTTAACTCTAAAATGAGTTTTGGTATGAAATTCAAATCTACCATCTCATTGTTTGGGATTGACCCAAGATGTTACACCCTGAAATTCCACTTACAATGACTATAGTCTACTACAATTTGATAGGAAAAATAACAAGAATTTACGTACCAAACACGTATATTTTTTTCCAAGATGTTTTGTTTCAATTTTTTCCATTCAAACATATTTTTCTCTTTAATTATATTTGTACTATTTCATGAATAAATGACACAAATCACACATTAACCCTACAAATGCGTCAGGATGCTGGTCTTGCATCACATTTTAATGGGTAATTTTTACCAACCGTCTCTGAATTTTCGTCTCTTTTTTCCAACCGTTCCTGAATTTTAATTCGTATTTTAGTCGTCCCTGAACTTTAATTTCATATCTCAAAAATCCCTAAAATCAATTTTATAATAACTCCGTCCAATTTATTTTTTTATTTCTCTAAATAAACGTCATCTCACCATTTTTAATTTGCACCACCTAAGCGCCTATTCAAGTTTTCAGGTCAATAAATTGGACAGAATTACTATAAAACTGATGGTAGGGACATTTGAGATATGATATTAAAGTTCAGGGATAACTGTGATACGAATTAAAGTTCATGTACGGTTGGGGGAGAAAGACGAAAGTTTAGGTCATTTAATGAAAATTATCCCATTTTGATACATCTTATATAGGGTTTATATATATTAATTTCTAAATATATATTATTGGACAAAAGAATATAATTTATATAAAAATACATTTATGAGTCAATACAATAGTGGGTCAGACATTACATCAAATCTAAAATTTTAAGGCAATGGTTAGTCCATCCTTCTCTTATATGTTCCATGTATTTTCATATCTTTCCAATGTGGAGTTTCTTTCTTAAATTTCTCCTTCAAGTGTGAAATGCTTTCACATTAAGTCGTTAAACTTCACTCAAAATAAACTGTTAATATACCGGAGTGGCTAGCAACACTAACCGAACCGGGTTCTAATATCAATTGTTGACAAGAATGAGCACAATGTATGAGATAATACATTTTTGAGCCCAAAATGGGAACCACAACTGTGGATCAAACACCATAGCGTATCTAAAACTTAAAAAAATGGGTTGGTCAGTCCTTTCCATCAGGGGTGGACAAAAAATCCAATCAAATCGATTAACCGAACTAAAACCGTAAAATTGAACCGGAAAATATGATTAATCGGTCCAAAAATTTAGGTTTAGGTTTTGATTTTGAATTTTTATGGTTAATGGTTTGAAAGAACTTCATCTTCCTTAATAAAGTATTTACCTGGAATAAAAATTAAAGTTTAATTATTAGACTATATTTGAAATTTTATTTATAAATTTTATCGTTTTCGTATCTAATTTTTCTAATAGTTACATGGTTAAAAACCGCAAAACCGAAAAACCGAACCAGTTTAAATGATTAACCGATTTAATGATTAACCGATTTAATGATTAACCGTCTAAAATTTTAAGTTTAGATTTTTAATCTTAAAACCGTATTACTATTGACCGGTTTACAAATTACCTTCGTGTACCGGTTAACCGGTCCATGCCCGCCCCTACTTTCCACTTATATATTTCATATTTCTTCAATGTGAAATTTTCATCACATTTTCTATTCAACATGTATTTATTTTTGAAATGTGTATGAGATACTTTTAAAATGTCTTTGAACTGTTTCTGAGATCTAAATATTTTTATATAAAATAATAAAATTTAAAATGTTTATATGTTGAAAAGATAATTATATAATTATGATACATGTTAGATTCATCTTTAATATACAATTTTTATATTTTTGAAATATGTGATGCATCTTTTTACTTAAAATATATTATAAGGATGACAGGACTATGTATTTAAAGATGTTAGTGATATGCACTAGGTCAATCAAGTTTGACCATTTTTTGAATTTATCATTTTGTTATTTATTAATTGGCTGTTTTTATCATTTTATATTAATGATTAAAATACTTGAATGGTTAATTCTTTCAAGGTCATCAAGTATGTGACTAGTAGAACCCTTAGATTTTATAAAAGAATTATATTCCATCTATCCATAGTCTTAATAGAACATTGAGACTAGTATGATGTTGACTGATGATTATGTTTTACTAATCATGTATATGAGATATTAAGTCAAATCATAGGTGCTATTTGAGAAATAAGACACTGGATGACCCACTTTGAGAATACTACATAGATCATTGTCATAAGTAATTCTCATTACAGTTCTATTAGTATAATCATTTGACCTTGAAATCATCATGGATTTCTACATAGCTATTTCATATTTTGATACAGTCTTATATTATCTTTAACAGGATAATGGAATAGATTGTCATTGGATATGTAAGTAACTATGTGAGAAATGTGAGTGACTGAAAAGGAATTTGTCCCTCATTTATTTGAGTAAGATATCTATGGGCCCCTTGAAGAAGATAGACTGAAGGAAATGCATGGCCATGCTAAATGAATTGATAAAGAGTTATCATTTTCAGTCTACTTAGAATCAGAAAACTAATGATTGAATATTATAAGGATGACAGGACTATGCCTTATATTCAATCTGGATATCGAGAGACAAAGGGATTAAAATATTATTGTAAATGGTTAAATTGGATTGTCGATATTCGTATAACTTGGGTAGTCATAATGTCTTGCTAGAGGCCACTTATGACTTGTGAGCTGAAATATGGATTGTGGGCCTACTGCCAACGTTATATGAACCTACAGGGTCGCACACTAAGAACAGGCTCAAAATAGTTATGAGTTGTACAAGCCCAATGTGATTAAGTGATTAATTATTATATACATATACATATATATACATATACATATACATATACATATACATATATATACATATACATATACATATACATAATATAGATATACAGATACATATACATATATATAGATATACAGATATATATATATATATATATATATTATAATAAATATATATTAATTCAAAATTTAAGGATAAGTATTTTACTTAATTTATTATTTTTTGAAGATAATAATTATAATAATTAATATATATGGATGATTATCAAAAAGGAGTTTTTGATAAGCATAAACTTGTAAGAGTTACAATGAGATTGAAATATGAATTTGTCTCAAACCCTAGTATTGTTGTATGACCATAAATACACATTAAGGAATGGTTTTGAGGATCACGAAATTCATTATTCACTAAATAACTAAAATTCGAAATTGCTTGTGAAGCAATAGTGCTAGCACACAAGCACTAGTTTTGGCTAAGGTCTATTCGTGTGGATACTCGTAGAGGACGCATGCTTTTGGAGGCGTTTCTGATCTGAGGCCAGGTATCACCAAAGTGAACCACCTCCTTCCTTCCGACATTGCTGTTGAATTCGACATACAAGTAAGTATTAATTCTGTTGTTAATCTATTTATTCGAATTATATGGATCTTGGTTTGGGTTTTAGATAAATTTTTTAAAATTCCGCTGCGCTATAAACCTAGAAAACCCAACAAAAGATACCTTTTATATGCATGAAAATTTTATAAATGATACACATAATTTTGCTTAATGTATCTCTAATGCACCGACAATTGCGTTGACATATTGGTGCACTAACGCATTTCAAAAACTGACGCGCTAATACAAGGATTGATATGCTAACTCATGCTAACACTGAGATGATGCAGAGTTGATGCGAGTCTGAAACAAGAATGAGGCGAGGCTAACACAAAATTGACGCACGACCAACACATGCGATGACGTGTTACTCTCTCATTTAAAGAGTACAAATGTATTTTTTTTTCATTTTCATGTGCTAATGAAATAAATGATTTTAAAACATATTTTATAAACTAAATGAATTTTTGGGGTAGTTTTGTGGTTTACCTAATTTAATATATAGCAGTGAAGTATCTAGTAATTAACTAAAAGGGACAAGATATAATACTACTAGAAAACAACGTTTTAGCGAAGAATTTTTCTGTCGCTAAATGGAAAAATTCGTTGCTAAAACAGTTTAGCGACAATTAGCAATGGAAGCAGTCTGCGTAGCTGAAAAATTAGCGATGGAAAGTCGCGTCCATCGCCATTTTTAAAGACAGATTTGTCTCTCGCTGGATGTATTTGTTTGAAAATGTATTTTGATACTCTTATATTTATGATGCCAATGGTGTTGTTAATAGGAAATATTTATGGAACAATTCAAAGGAGATCTCTAAAATTATCAATAATCCTTGGCACTTCAATGATATTTTGAACAATTGTGAAAGATGTGGGGGTAATATGGTGATCCAAAGCGACTATGATGACTTCGATGAATGTATTGATGAGGCAAATCTGATTGATCTAAAGTGGATTGGGAACCTGTATATTTGGTCTAATAATCATAGTGAAGATAGTAGAGTTTTGAGAAAACTTGATAGAGCCTTGATTTTTTAGGACTGGTTTGACAACTCTGAAGCAAGAGTACTTCATCAAGTTATTTCCGATCATTCCCCTAGTGTTATTACTTTTAATGAACCTATCATTATTATGAATAAATCTTTTAGATTTTTCAATTATTGAACTGGGAGCAGTGAATTCCTAGAGATTGTTAGCAGTTGTTGGAACAATCAAGTTCGGGGTCATAAAATATTTCACATTGTTAGCAAATTAAAAATGTTGAAGAAAGAGCTTATAACTCTTAATAGAGATAAGTTGAGTAATATTTCCACACAAGTTAGTGAATAGAGAGAGAATTTAAATTGCATTCAAGGACAATAGATGAATGACCCGATGAATCAGAGCCCAATGGTGGAGGAATAGAGGGTCAATATTGACTTTAAAGAGCTTTTAAGATGGGAAGAAAATTTCTATAGACAGAAGTCTAGGATCCAACGGATTGAACTTGGGGTTTAAATGCCAACTTTTTTCATAGAAACTATCCAGTAATAAAATTACACAACTAAATATTGATGGGGTTATTACCAGAAATCAACAGGTGATATCAAATAGCATTGTCGAGTTTTATAAAAGCATTTTTGGGAGGTATAAGCATATGGATGTCGGTATTGATTATAATGTGTTGAATGTTGGTGAATATGTATTTTTTAAGGATGAAATGTTTCCGTGTGATAATGTTAGTGATAATGAAATCAAGGAAGTTATGTTTGATACTGGGAATGGTAAAGCCCCTAAAGCATATGGGTATAGTAGTTTGTTTCTTAAGAAGAGTTTGAGTATAATTGGGAGTGATGTTTGTGAAGCCATTAGGGCCTCTTTTGACTCTGGAAAACTGTTGAAGCAAATCAATGCCACTACCATAACAATTATTCCAAAGATTGAGAATGTTACGATGTTGAATGACTTCATGCACGTTTCTTGCAGTAATGTACTCTATAAGTGCATAACAAAGATCATTGCTAGAATATTAAGGAAATATTTGTGCTATTTGGTAGATAAATCTCAGTCTGCATTTAATTTTGACAGAAGAATTAGAGACAACATCATGTTAGCTCATAAATTGGTCTACAATTATCATAGGGCAAAGGGGAGAGGAGATTGTGATATAAAGAGAGATTTGAGGAAAGCATATGATTCCATCTATCGGGAATGTATTAAAAAGGTACTAATTGGGCTTAAGTTCCTTGAAAAATTCATAAATTGGATTATGTCCTGTGTTAGAACTCCAACATACTCTTGTTAGGCAAAATAATACGCAGACAGAAATACTAATTTATTGATAATATAAACAATAAATAAAAATAGTAAAATCAATTGAAAATAGAAAATGTAACTAAATCGAATCGAGTCACGTGTATCACACGCTTTCCTTAAAACAGATTTGCCCTCACCGTATGTGAATTGCAACTGTTTCCCAGGATAAAACGAAACACAACAACACCGAAGCGTTGTTCTCAACGAACCAGAATTATTGTCCGAACTCTATCACAAAGAATGAAAATTTTGGAGAGGAAAATTAAAACTTTTTTGGATGTTCTTTTGCATTGGAATTGATAGCTTTATATAGCCATCAAAATTTCATAACATGCATCTCTTTTATTGTATAATAAAGGAGACATGTTACAAAATTTAAATTGCAAGTTTTAAATAGCAAGTTACAAAACTTAAATTGATAAGTTAAAAAAAATAAAACAACGGGTGTTATGTAATTTAAAAAGAAAATTAAAAATGCAAAACAAAACTTGCACAGGCTAGTTTTATCGTTGCATTCGCGTGCACTGATCGAGCGCACACCCATTGTCCATTGAAGTTGGTTGATTGAATTGTGAGCCCTTAGGCTCACTAGCTTGTAACTAAGCTAATGAATAATTTAATATAAACTACATCAAGTGAAGTTTCCCAACCAATGTGGGAATGCATAATTTCCTTTTCAAATTCATTTTTCAAGATGTGACTTTTGAGCATCAATTCTCATCCACCCTTTGAACTATTTTGAGCATATAATATACGGTTTTGATCTACTCACGGTAGAGAATACAAACCCACCAAGATCCGATACTTTCGGATAGTAGGTCCATCTCAAAATTAAACATTAAAATGACAAATAATTATGTCATTTTAATACCCATGTTTAATATTTTCCAACAATCCCCCACATGAATGAAATTGATGAAGTAGAAAACTGACACGGAAATGATAGAGTTCAACGTTCGGATATAGCATAGGATAGGTAGGTGTTATCCTTTGAACCTTCCCTCGAGAGAATATACTTAGCTTACTGGCGGAATAGTAGATTTGATTATCCTTGAACTATTTTAACCGTTTGTGTAAACGACAATATATCTCATACAATATCCTTCCTAACATGATTCGGTTCTCATGGTTATGTTCATTTTGGCCATGAATCATCTGCCTGGTTCTGCAAGAGTTTCTGAAGATTTGAGCCTTTAACAATTCTTCTCTAAAGCGGCCCCACTTCTCTCTCAAATAGGTGATTTCGTATTTGAGTATTCATATGAGTAACCCGCTTACTCTACTCATTCGAATCCCAAAGAATTTGATACAAGAATCATTAAAAGCTAATAGCTTATCCTTTCCCTACGGGTTTCACTGTTTTGCATCATATGAATAGGTTGGGGTAACCCCCACAGTGATCGTGTTGGGTCTTTATAATTTACGTTGTCCCTTTGAACCTAGATCTTGGGATCTCCAGTCAACTAGGTTGGGTTTCCATTGTATTAACCCGTTTTACTATAGGCTTTAATCCCATTCCCTTCGACGATTTATCAACTAACTCTGATTTAACCCTTTGGTTAGCGGATCCGCAATATTATCCTTTGACTTTACATAGTCAATAGTAATAATTCCAGTTGAGAGTAGCTGTCTAATGGTATTATGTCTGCGTTGTATATGTCGAGACTTACCATTATACATAAAGTTTTGTGCCCGACCAATAGCTGATTGGCTATCGCAATGTATACATATTGCTGGCACTGGCTTTGGCCACCTCGGAATATCCTCTAAGAACTGACGGAGCCATTCGGCTTCCTCTCCAGATTTATCCAACGCAATAAACTCAGATTTCATAGTGGATCTGGCAATTACGGTTTGTTTTGAGGATTTCCAAGACACTGCTGCCCCTGCTAGTGTGAACACATATCCACTAGTAGACTTAGAGTCTTTTATATCAGATATCCAATTTACATCACTATATCCTTCAAGAACTGCTAGATATCTGGTATAATGCAGCCCAAATTCACGAGTGTTCCGTAAATACCTTAGTATTCTGGTAATTGCTTTCCAATGATCAATACTTGGATTACTCGTATACCTACTCAGTTTACTAACCGTATAGGCAATGTCTGGTCTAGTACAACTCATTAAGTACATCAGACTTCCTATTATTCTTGAGTACCCTACCTGAGAGATACGTTCACCTCTATTCTTTCTTAGATGTAAATTCATATCAAACGGTGTACTAGAAATGCTAGAATCATCTTTGTTATATTTCTCAAGAATTTTGTCAACATAATGTGACTGACTTAATATGAGACCTTCTGATATTCTTGTGATTTTGATTCCCAATATCACATCTGCTAGTCCCAAATCTTTCATGTCAAATCTTGATCTTAACATATCCTTAGTAGATTTGACCATTTTTCCATCACTACCAACAATGAGCATGTCATCAACATAAAGACATAAAATGACATAGCCATTTTCCGTGTCTTTAAGATATATACATTTATCACACTCATTTATTTTGAAACCATTGGCTAGCATGACATTATCGAATTTTTCATGCCATTGTTTTGGTGCTTGTTTCAGACCGTACAATGATTTCACCAATTTACAGAGTTTCTTCTCCTGCCCTAAAGCAGAAAAACCCTCAGGTTGTTTCATGTAGATTTCTTCTTCTAAATCTCCATAAAGAAAAGCTGTTTTCACATCCATTTGATGTACTTCTAATTTCCGCAGTGCGGCAATAGCAAGTATCATTCTTATGGAAGTTATTCTCGTCACGGGAGAATACGTATCAAAGTAATTAAGGCCTTCACGTTGTCTATAACCTTTAATCACAAGTCTGGCCTTATACTTATCAATTGTTCCATCTGCTTTCATTTTTCGTTTGAATATCCATTTGGAACCTAATGGTTTACATCCTGGAGGTAAATCCACTAGTTCCCAGGTATGATTTTGCAAAAGAGAATTAATTTCACTCTTAATGGCCTCTTTCCACAAAGGACCTTCAGAAGAATTCACGGCCTCTTTGAAGTTTTGAGGTTCACCTTCTAGTAAATAGGTTAGAAAATCTGGACCAAAAGATTTTTCTATTCTTGCACGTTTACTGCGTCTAGGTTCATCCTCAAATTCATTTTCTTTGTTATATTCACCCTGGTCATTTTCGCCTTCATCCATTGACTCATAAGTACGTATGGATGTACTCGGTCTTTCCTCTATGGATTTACTAGGAAATATATGTTCAAAGAACGATGCATTTCTAGATTCCATAATCGTGTTCTTGTGAATTTCAGGATTTTTAGATTCATACACAAGAAATCGATAAGCAGTACTATTATATGCATATCCAATAAAATTGCAATCAACCGTTTTTGGACCTATCTTCACCTTTTTTGGTGTCGGTACCATAACCTTTGCAAGACACCCCCATATTTTCAAGTATTTATATCAAGGCTTCATTCCTTTCCATAATTCGTAAGGGGTCTTGTCATTTTTCTTTCGAGGTATCTTATTTAAAAGATAATTTGCCGATAAGATGGCTTCCCTCCACAAGTTCTGAGGTAATCCAGAACTAATTAGCATCGCATTCATCATTTCTTTTAGAGTACGATTTTTACGTTCAGCCATACCATTTGACTGAGGAGAATATGGAGCTGTGACTTCATGTATAATACCATGTTGTGAACAAAATTCACCAAATGGTTCTACATATTCACCTCCACGGTCACTTCTAATCATTTTGATTTTTCTGTTCAATTGATTCTCAACTTCGGTTTTATAGAGAATAAATTTTTCTATAGCCTCATCTTTGCTCTTTAGCAAATATACATAGCAATATTTTGTACTATCATCAACGAAAGCAATAAAATATTTGTAACCCCCTCTAGTTTGAACAAATTTTAGGTCACATACATCACTATGTATCAGGTCAAGCGGTTCGGTGTTCCTTTCTATTCCGTGAAAGGATGACCTTGTTAATTTTGCCTCTACACAAGTTTCACACTTATGTTTGGAATCAATTTTAAAATTGGGTATGTGGTTCATATTAATTAATCTACGCAATGTATCATAATTAACATGTCCTAGTCTACCATGCCATAAATTAGAAGACTCAATCAAGTAAGCAGAAGAATTATTAATTTCATTAATGTTTGCTTTTACAGTCATGACATTCAACTTAAAAAGCCCCTCAGTCTCATAACCTTTTCCCACATACATTCCACTTTTGGACAGAATTAGTTTGTCCGACTCAATTACAATGCGAAAACCATGCTTATTAAGCAATGAACCAGACACCAAATTCTTACGAATATCTGGAACATACATCACATTGTTCAGAGTTAAGTCCTTTCTAGAAGTCATCTTCAGGATCACCTTGCCTTGGCCAGCAATCTCAGATGTAGCCGAGTTTCCCATGAACTTTTCTCCATTTTCCACCGGTACAAATGAACTGAACATCGATTTGTTTGAGCATACATGCCTAGTAGCCCCAGTTTCAATCCACCATTCTTTCGGATTCGACCCAATTAGGTTCACCTCAGAAACCATAGCAGAAAGACTTATTTCACTCACATCCCGAGTGATGTCCTCTACAGCATTAGCTTCATGCTTCTTACCTTTATTCTTCTTAGGTAATCTGCAATCAGCTGACTTGTGACCAGTTTTGTCACAGTTGTAGCACTTTTCTTGAAATTTCATTGATTTTGAAATTCCACCTTTAGGCCCAAGCTTGAACCTTTTTCCAGAAGCTTTCTTCATTGAGTTTTGACCCAGCTCCATCACATTGGCTTTTGCCACAAATGCATTGAGTTTTCTCTCAGACCCTTTGTTGTCTTCTTCAATTCGAAGTCTAACAATTAGATCCTCCATGCTCATTTCCTTTCGCTTATGCTTAAGGTAATTCTTGAAGTCTTTCCATCCATGTGGTAATTTTTCAATAACAGCCGCCACCTGGAAAGATTCACTCAAAGCCATCCCCTCAGCATGAATTTCATGAATTATCACCTGAAGTTCCTGAACTTGATTAACCACCGTTTTAGAATCTACCATTTTATAATCTAGGAATCGACCAACAATATATTTCTTGGCGCCAGCATCCTCAGACTTATATTTATGGTCTAATGAATCCCATAATTCTTTAGCTGTCTTTTTAGTATAGTAAACATTATACAATGAATCACCTAAACCATTCATTAAATAATTACGACATAAATAATCAGAATTATTCCATGCATCAACAGCCATACGAATTTGGTTGTCACTGTCATCATCAGATTTTGGAGCATCTTCCATCAAGCATCTGGACAGACCCAAAGTGGTCAGATAAAACAACATCTTTTGTTGCCATCTTTTGAAATTCAATCCGTTGAATTTCTCCGGTTTTTCAGCATGATTCAAGGAATCGAAACCGGTGCTACGGGAACAACTAGAATTTGACCCGAAGTCGCATTCCCAGAATTTTCTTCATTGAATTCCATTTCTGAAAACAATAAGAAATGCGTATATTAATACAAATTTAATTGTATTCAATATTGCAAAAATAAATAATTATTTACTTAACAAAAATTGTCCAAAAATTTCAAATTTCTAATCAAATATAATCTGCAACTAAAATTTGAATAGTCAAAATAATTTTTTTTAATTAAAAAAAATGCTACAAAAAATTATTTTTAAAAAAAAAAAACCATCCAGATTTTTTTTCCTCAAAACAGCCCCATGACTATTCTAAAATGTATAAGAACTGTTATAAAACCATTTTGAAATTTAATTCGAAACTGCCTAAAAATTTCAAAAAACTAGTCGTAAGCTCGCGCATTTGCGCGAAATCAATTTCATATTCTATATAAATAATACATTTATTGCAAAAATTAATAGAGTGCTAAAAAATAATGATGAATAGTATGTAAACAAATAATATTAAATAAAATAAAAATGTATTCTAATAATATTGTAATAAATTATTTTAGAGTATATAAATATCTATAATATATAATATATAATTTTTTTTCATTTAATATTCTTATAATTTTTTTGTATTTGCAAATCTTTTCTTATACATTCCACAATAATGTCTCTACGTATATTTTTATTAATAATATCGCTAATAAATAACCACTTTAAATGTTGCATTAGTAAATCGCAAACAAACATCAACTATTTCATTTGATTTAAATCGATCTCTTGTCATTCTAAATATTTAGCATATGGATTATAGCAATCCATCATATTATGCAAACTTTCGACAATTTTAGCATAAAACTCGTATATAAAATATAATTTGATTTTTGTTTGATTTAACCTCATATACTTGATTAATCATACAATTAATCTAGCTAAAATTCATTATATAACATGAAAATTTTAGAGTAGTTAATTTGGTTAATTAATACAATTAATATTACTCTAATACAATGAATTTTAGAGTAATTAAACAAAATACAATTGTATTCATTATATAACATGATAATAGAACATGAAGGCAAATTTTAGAGTAATTAAACAAAATATTTCGGCCATGTCAAATACATGGTTAATTAATAAAACGCTGTAGTAATTATACACAAATTACACAACCTTGGATTTGTAGAATTTCTAGAGCCATATACAAAGGAAAATCACAAACTGTCTTCAAATAGTTGCAACTTCCATCATTTCGTATTACACTACAACCTTCTATCACAAAGAAAAAGAAAATATGCAGATAAAATACATTGGTATGTTTAAAACTCTGCCATATCAATATAAATTAAAAATAAATATATGATCCAACTTAAAAATTTACTACAATTTACCTTGACAAACCAAAGTCAGCTATTTTGAGAATCACATCGACCTTCTAATGGGATAATACAACTTATCATAATAGAGAAAAAAAAATTGATTTTATAAAACATGATGCATTGGACCTCTTAATAAAGCTGTTAATGAAACTAACAGACAATTGTATGAATAATTATCAAATTCACAACATTAATCAATCTATGCCACAAAAATATATAATTTATATTGAACATATGCACTAAAATCAGATTACGAATTTCATAATCTGATTGTGGCGCAGGGTATAAGCCCCAATTCCAACCATTCACTTCTTTAAGTGAATTATTGAAAAAGTTTAGAATTATATAAAGTGTAAATCGAAAGAGAGTTTGTATACTGATAGAATTAAATGTTTTATATGAATATAAAGACTTTAAACGTAGTAATCCTAGAACGAAAAAGATAAATATTAAAGGTAAGTAGTTTATCAAAAACTCATTAAAAATAATAAAAATAAAATAAGTATTTTAATAAATGTGGAGACTATGAGAATGCTCTATTTGGTGAGAATCAATGAGAGGGCTTCGTTGGTCCTCTCAATTATAATAGATATAGATAATAATTTAACCATAAAATTGTCTACAACTTATGTTAATAAACTGTCCATTATTTATTTTTTTTAATTAAGATATTAAATCTCCAAAATAAAAGTAAAATATAATTCTGCAATTTTTTTTTATCAATTCTGCATTTTCAGGAAATTATTTGTACCTCAAAAAATGTATTTTTCTTTTTATTATTCTAATTAAAATAACTTTCAATTATGAAATTGCCATAATACTAAAATTATGTCCATAAAATAATATTTATTTTATTTTATCCAAAATTCATATAAACTTAAATCCTGCAAAATAGCTTAATAAATTTGTTAGTCAAACAAACAAGACAAATGGAATCCTGTTTTTAAATTGATTCTGCCAATTTTCTGTAACTGCGTATGACCGGCACACAAATCATTTAACACGCGTATGCTTAGCAAATCGCCATAAACGATGGATGAAAAATCTGTTTTAAGATTGTTAGGCAAAATAATACGCAGACAGAAATACTAATTTATTGATAATATAAACAATAAATAAAAATAGTAAAATCAATTGAAAATAGAAAATGTAACTAAATCGAATCGAGTCTCGTGTATCACACGCTTTCCTTAAAACAGATTTGCCCTCACCGTATGTGAATTGCAACTGTTTCCCAGGATAAAACGAAACACAACAACACCGAAGCGTTGTTCTCAACGAAGCAGAATTATCGTCCGAACTCTATTACAAAGAATGAAAATTTTGGAGAGGAAAATTAAAACTTTTTTGAATGTTCTTTTGCATTGGAATTGATAGCTTTATATAGCCATCAAAATTCCATAACATGCATCTCTTTTATTGTATAATAAAGGAGACATGTTACAAAATTTAAATTGCAAGTTTTAAATAGCAAGTTACAAAACTTAAATTGATAAGTTAAAAAAAATAAAACAACGGGTTGTAATGTAATTTAAAAAGAAAATTAAAAATGCAAAACAAAACTTGCACAGGCTAGTATTATCGTTGCATTCACGTGCACTGATCGAGCGCATACCCATTGTCCATTGAAGTTGGTTGATTGAATTGTGAGCCCTTAGGCTCACTAGCTTGTAACTAAGCTGATGAATAATTCAATATAAACTACATCAAGTGAAGTTTCCCAACCAATGTGGGAATGCATAATTTCCTTTTCAAATTCATTTTTCAAGGTGTGACTTTTGAGCATCAATTCTCATTCACCCTTTGAACTATTTTGAGCATATAATATACGGTTTTGATCTACTCACGGTAGAGAATACAAAACCACCAAGATTCGATACTTTCGGACAGTAGGTCCATCTCAAAATTAAACATTAAAATGACAAATAATTATGTCATTTTAACACCCATGTTTAATATTTTCCAACAACTCTGTTATGATTAATGGTGAGCCTAATGGTATCTTTAGAAGGATTTGTGGAATTAGGTAGAGAGATCCAATATCTCCACTTCTATTTGTTCTGGTTACATAGTATATGGCTAGGTCATTGTTGGGAAAAACCCAACTTGCAATAATTCGGAAGTACGTAATCGATCCCATGAAGATGAGAGGTTTAAAGTGAACGAAATTGACTTTGAATTTCAATTCGGAAAGCAACAAAAGCAACGGTTTGGTAGTTAAGAGCTAAAAGGACTAAAGTAAAACGACTAATCAATTACGCAAATTCACTAAAACAACTAATTAACAAAGGTTTTAATCAATAAAAGAAAACGTTAAGAGATTAATAGTTACACCTAGGTCATGCATTCATAGTTGGTTAAATGGGAGTAATTCAAGGGCCGAGTTAAGCCTCATGCGTCATTCCCGCTCTCTCGAGCCTCAAAGAATAACAAAACCGCTACCTATTCACCTAATCAATGCCGAGCTCACTCTCGTGTTACAAGGCACAATCAAATCATCAACTAACAATTAATCAATCAATTCTAAGGCCACCTAGGTTCAAACCCACTCTCAAGGTGCTCTAACCTAGGTTTTAAATCATATTAGTCAATCTAATTAACCACCTCTCGGTGCATTAATCACACTCTAAACATGAATAAGGTAGCTAATCCTAAACAAGCAATAAGCAACAAGATTGAAACATGAGTGAACAACAACATAACCCAACCAATCATACAAACCTAGACTATCATACCAACCCCCCAACAAGGGGCTTAGCCACTCATGTTTAAGTTCTCAACACAAGCAATAAACACTAAGCTAAGCATTAAAGAGTAAAGAAAAGTTACCTTAATTGAATATGAAGAACAATAAATCATAAGATAATGAAGAGTAATCAATAAGTTGCATTCAATAATGAAATCTTGTTCTTACAACCAAATTAAAAGCTTCCAAGCATACAACAATGGAGGAAACTATGGAACTAATCCCTAAAAAGATACTAAGCTAAAAAGAGGCAACAACTAAGAGAGTAATTTGCTAAAATGTTGCATATCCTAAAAATGAGATAATGTTGTATTTATAGGTGTCACAAAAGAGGAAACAAAAGACACCCACTAAAAGAGTGTTGGGCCAAAAATGAAAGTAAGCCTTGAGTCTTGTCCTTGTCTTGAGATTAAAATTCTGGGTCCTTTTTCATGTGACTCGATCGAGCAATTCACTTATGGGGGAGGGCTCGATCGAGCCTTAGCTCTGGAGAAGTCCGTGGACTATTTTCTTCATGGGGCTCGGTCGAGCCCCTCTTCATAATTGAAGGGCTCGATCGAGCCCTTCCTTTCTTTCTCGCCAGAGAGCTTGACTCTATACTCAGACGGGAAGTTATATTTGAAATAGATATTGTACTTCATCTTCGCTAAGACAGGAATCAGTGATAACCATTGAGGCATATTCCGTCTTCGTCCTCCTAGCTGCCATTTTAAATAGGAACAAGTATTACAGACGATTGAAAAAGGAAGAGGATCAAATAAGGGAAATAACCCAGAACACCAAGAGGAAATTACTCAGAAAATTGAAAATGATGAAGTAAAAAGCACGAAAAAGCTACTCAGAACAAGGAAATATATATAACCGAAAACCTTTACGTTAACTACGAGGATTACTTGGAAGTTCAAGTTTGAAGATTAAGAAATGGAGCAAAATCAGTGTTCAAGAGATGCAATATCAAAGAAAGCGAAAGCGGAACTAATACACAACTCTACAGTTTAAATATGAAGTTAAAGAAGACATGAACAGACACTTGTCTTAAAATATAACGAAGAAATCAACAAACGGCACGTGAAAGAAAGAGAAAAATAGGAATCTTGCTAAAGAAGCGAAACGAATCGCCAAAACATGAAACGACTCGCCTACAAAAAAGAGCTAAAATTTACCAAGGCATAAATACCAAGACTTCAGCTCACTTGTGCGTGGGGGGGGAGGGGGTTGATGGATACCGAATCCTATCTTAAGTACAATAGAGCCGAGTCGAATGAGATCCACTCTCAGACGATATCGGACTCCCGCCCAAATGGCTAAACCAGACGAAACCGACGGCTGATTCATAGGATCAGCCTCGACTGAAATATAATATCATCTGCAAGGATAAAGACTGAATCCCTGAGGATCCGGACAAAGCGCGTCTTCCCCAGAATTCGGACAGGTCGTCAAATCTGCATATATTCTCGAAATATCTTTCCTATTTGGACACAAAATCCAACTTAGGAAGATAACCTCCAACTTAGGAAGACAAGAGTATTTAGGAAGACGTTCCTAAATAGGATTCATGTCTGAATAAGGAATATCACTCCTAATTAGGGTCAAACCTTACAAAATAGGATTCACATTCCTACAAGAAATACGATCTATAAAAGGAGCTTGAGATATGCATAAATACACAACTACATTAGATACTCAAAACGCTGCTCAAAACTCAATACTGACTTTAGCATTAGAGAGTTAATCAGACAATCACCGTCCAGTTAGCTTCTATCCTGTTATGCAGGTTACATCACCGGATCGGAAGATAGACTCCATCACTAATTTATATATTTTTTTTTTAAAAAAACCCTAAAATGAGTTTTGCCTTCTTTATATGGGCCTTAATTTGGGCATAGTAACCTTAACGCAGCACAGGTAGGTGTTAGCTTCAATTCCATCGTTGCTAAACCCGAACCGCAGAGTTTCATTGAACCCCACTGCCCAAACAAACCCTACTCTTCGAAGGTCCTGATCTTAAACCTTTAATTATTTTTCTTTCTTTTCAAATGCTGTTTATACTGTTCATTAACTTGCTATATTCAGAATTTTAATCTGGGTGTTTGCCACAGGTGAGTGATTTTTGGAGAAAAAACAAAAGAAAACTCACTAGACATGGCAAACCAAGCAGCTACCTCTTTTAATGGCAACATAAAGGTTTGATCTTTAGTTACCCGTTTCATTGCTTGTTCCATTTTATCATTTCTGATAGAAATCAGATTCATGTACTGGAAATTCACTGTGATATGCAGACTCTTATATCATGCACTCCAACTGTTTGTGAAATTTACACAATGACTCATTAATATGGATTTTAATCAGTATCAGAAATTTTCGTTTTGTGATTGCAGAGAGCTCTTGCTGGTATCAAACGCATCAATCTGGATGGTCTGCGATGGAGGGTTTTTGATGCCAAAGGACAGGTTGGTAACTCTTTCCGTTCCTCTCTTTCATTCGATAGACTATTAGTTTAGGAAATGTTTTCTATTCTAGCCAACTTCAATGATAATTTAATGGAGTGAACCTACAGAGTCTTTTATGTTTAGTTAGATGTGAATGATGGTACTGCTGTTCTCCTTTTGATACGGGAAAATGAAAAATAGAGAATACTTAGTTAGTTGTTTACGAATTAAACGAAACCCAAGAGTGGGTGGATGGTTTTATAAAGTTTATACGTTTTCTATGTAGTCTTTTAACTTATACTTGTCTTGCTTAAATCAAACTATAAGTATCACATAGTTTCCTTTGTAGGTCCTTGGAAGATTAGCATCTCAAATTTCAACTGTAATTCAAGGCAAGGATAAGCCTACATATGCTCCAAACCGTGATGATGGGGATATGTGCATTGTGCTTAATTCAAAGGATATAGCTGTTACAGGGAGAAAGATGATGGATAAGTTTTATCGCTGGCATACTGGGCAAGTGTCATCTTTTCTACTTATTGCATCATGATAACCATTTTTACTATGCAATGTCGAATATTGCTAGGGAATATTTCAATTAGATGCTTTAGTATTTCAAGCTGGTCATTTCCCTAATGGGGCATTTTCTCAAATACTTCCTCACAAAACCCCTATCTTGTTCTCTGAATGCAGAACTGTTATGTCTCAGAAAGAGAAGATGTTCATTTACTTATTTTTAATTATTTTCTACGAGAAATGTGCTGTAATGATCTGATGCAAACTGGAACCTAGCCCATAACCTTGTGCTTTTATTGAAACTCTATTTGGATGCTAATTTATCTGTTTATTGCAGGTATGTGGGCCATCTCAAAGAAAGGAGTTTAAAAGACCAGATGGCAAAAGACCCTACAGAAGTCATTCGCAAAGCTGTCCTACGCATGCTTCCTAGAAATAAATTACGTGATGTAAGTACTTTACTATTTATTATATGCCTTGAAATGCTGCACTTAATCTCTGAACAATGAACAGAAAGTTATCAATAAAGACATCAGACTCGAGTGCCCCATTTGCCCGCACAGATTAGGACAATATTCACATCTACTTTTGCAGGTTGCAACACACTGCATAATATTGTAGTTTGTATGTCCTGGGTTTGTAAGATTGGCTAAGCTGAACTGTAGTTACATCAGTAGTTGATAATCAACCTCTTACTTTTGTTCACCCCACTTTAGAAGAACTGCCACAGGTAACATAGGATGCAAGATTGAAAGAAAAACAGTATACAAATTTTTTATTGAGCATCACATATATGTTCGAAGACTAAATCTTGTGTTTTGTTGGTGCAAAACAATTAATTAATTGTAGAGATGGAAAAATAGAATAGAACACAAAATTTTGGTTAGATAGTTGCCTACTTGCACGGGTGAAAGAGATTTGATATCCATAATGAACAAATCTGACCTGTAAATCAAATAGGGAGAACCTGTCAAAACTCCAAATTCCTACTACATTTGACCCTATGAAGCACCGACACACCTCCGGAGTGCCGTATTTAGGGGGACACGACGGGGACACGTACCCGACTCGCCACGTGGCGTGTCCCGACACTTTTGACTGGTCAAAGGGCGGGACATGGCGGCGACATGCCGGGGTCACTTCTAGTGGAATTTTAGTTAATTTTAAGTTTTTTGTGGTATGGGTTTTTTTATAAGAAATTTAACTAAATGAGCCCAAACCCAAATACAATTAGATAATAACCTAAACTAGACCCTATTGGAATTAGTTTGAATGACTTGAATTTATGTTGGATTTTTTTTTAAGATGCCGTTCCCTGTACTCATACCAGTGTCCGTATCTGTGCCCGTACCCACATCGGTGATTCATAGATTTGACCTCACAAACAAGGAAAATGTCAAGAGAGCAGAACAGAACAGTTCTCATAACATTTTGTGAAACCTAAAGTGGAAGTTGAGTATATTTCTCAATCTTGACTCAAGTGGGTGAAAAGATTTGTAATTTGTATTGTTTTGCTCCCTCTCTATGTACCCCACAGAAAATTCCAGTTGCCCCACCTTCAGTTTTT
The DNA here is from genome assembly GCF_937616625.2 of Mercurialis annua. Classification (NCBI taxonomy): domain Eukaryota; kingdom Viridiplantae; phylum Streptophyta; class Magnoliopsida; order Malpighiales; family Euphorbiaceae; genus Mercurialis; species Mercurialis annua. The sequence continues at coordinate 45,557,719 of NC_065574.1, read as the reverse complement.
GGATCAAAACAAGTGAATAGAAAGCAGGCGGGCATTTCTTATGGAATTCAAGGCACACAGACAAATCTTCACATCTCATGTATTTTGAATGTGATTGTGAAATGTAAAGCGTTATCTTTTTCTATGCTAAAATTGTTAGATTTGACCTCCAACATATTCATGCATATCGTTTCTTCTTTGACATAAATGGATTGCTGGCCATGAAATTAGTTCTAATTTGGTGATGCTATGTGCAATTGCAATTGGATGTTCTTTTCATTCCTTTTGTTTTACCTGTTAGACTAAGACCTGATCATGTTGACATTTCTGAAATCTATGATTTAAAAATTATCAGGTTTTTTTTTGTCAACAAAAAATCACTATTCTTTTCTAATTTAGGTATAAAGCTTCAAGTCCAGAATGAGATTCTCTTAGTGTTGATTTCTTATGATTGCAGGATAGAGATCTAAAATTGAGGATATTTACTGGGAGTGAGCACCCATTTGGTGATCGTCCCCTTGAACCATACATAATGCCTCCTAGATCAGTTCGAGAATTGAGGCCACGTATCAGACGAGCCACGATTCGAGCTCAGAAAAAGGCTGAGCAGCAACAGCAGGGTTCTAATGATACGCGGAAAGGCAAGAAGAAAGGAATTGAAGTAGAAGCCGCACAGTGAAAATTGGAAGATGATGGAAAAGAAATTTATGACAAAACGCAAAACTGAAAGAGCTAACGTGCATCTCTTGATGGATTTATATTGTCAATATGTAATAACCATAAGGACAGTCACGGAGCCTTTTTAGAAGTTGAAACATTCCTCTCTTGAATTTCCTTTTTAGTTTTGCAAACATATAGTGAATGCATTTGCTTAGGTCATTGGTTGGAGCTAATTATTTTGCTATGATGCAATGCTAGATGCTGTCCATGGATATCAATTTGCAACACAACACTTGGGCCTCATAAATGGGTTTGCCTATTAATCTGCGACAAGCATATTATTCAGGTATCAAAATGTACAATTTATAACTGGCAAATTGGCAAGTTCTGAAAATTTTAGAAAGAAAAAAGTATAATCTCTAAAGAATATGATGTTAGTTTGGCGTTGGTCATCTTTAGTTCCTCGTGCACATTGTGTTCTAAATCATTTGGTCTGGTTTGTAGAGAAAGTAGCCACATATGCTGGATAAAAAAAATGAACTACAAAAATTTTATGTTTAGATTCCAATTGCAACAAAATTTTCTAGTTTTTTTAACCCAAGCAGCAGCAGTTATGATGACGAAATTAACAAAACCCTCCCCCTAAACAACTGATTTAGCAACAACAATCCAATACAGTACCAATAAATAATAAAAATTCTCGCACAAACAGCATCATGATAACCACAATAAAGTAAATAAGAAAAAGAAAAACTCTGATTACATAAAGTACACTTAAGCTGTCTTCGAAGCAATTCTGATTAAGAACTACCAGAATTCTAATCACTTGAGGATCCATCATCATTGCCATTTTCATGCTGCTTGACAACTTTTTCTATGAGCCTCCTCCGAATTCCATCCATGACAGCTTCTCTCGATGCATCACTTCCGCTCTGACCATCATTTAATACAGGGTCGGATTGACAGAGAACTAAGGCCACACCTAATAAGAAAATTTAAGAAGAAAGATGTAAGAACTTGCCAAAACAACATATTGGTGATTAAAAGAGTTGGAAAGAACTGTCGTAATAGCTTTTTCTTTACCTTTTCGTTTATTTATTTATGGTTTTTTCGATAAAGGATTGAATAACAGTCAAGCATGAAATTCAAACAACATACTCAGAAATACAAATTGGAGCTATATTTTGTGGCAAGAGAATCTCCCAATGTATAGTTTACATATTATGCATGTCTGAAGTAATATAAGGTTAACCAAATAACAAGTTAAATAGATCAAGATCAGATGACATTGGAAAGGCAGAAACCACTGTTTCTGCAGAGCTGAAACATGCTAGTACAACATTCCTCAGCATGACCTAAAAGAACTTCATGCCGTTTTAAACAGGAGATGTCATGGTCAACCATGCAAAAACATCTAGTCATTCATTCAGGTTTGTTAGTCAATCATGAAATTTCAGCATTTTGGAATCATACACTGACCAGAACACAACTCTTGAATATTTACACTAGCAGAGACCATATATTAACAAGGTTTTGCTAAACTAATGCTTGCATACAAGTCTCGAGACATACTAAGAAGATTCGATAATGATTTTCAGCTTAGGAAACAAAGAGCACAATAAGATGCAATGAGAAAAGTAAAGAATCGCAAAACATCAATCACGCTATATAACAAAGTAAAAGGAGCTCATTTTATTAATTAATTACCCTCAGGAGTGCATCTCCGGCCAAAACTACGTAAGCCCACATAATTTGCTTTCACTGCACCATTATTGTACACCAACAAAGTGGGCAGATTACAATCTGGGTAGTTCGGTATACAATCCGTAGAAATAATCTTAACAAACTTCGTAGCCGGATACTTAGTCGCCAATTCTTCCATGCATCGCATCAGCACTCCACATTCCTGATACCTATCAAAAACAAAAACAAAATACAATCAGAATCAATCACAAGTAAAATCTTTACCCTAGTCAATGTAAAGCTAGAAAGTACCCATCTTTGTAGAGAATAACAACCACCCAAACATCAGGTGGAGCTTGTGAAACTTCCCTAACAAAATCAGACCCTGAAATTGGAACCACTGATCCAAATTTCAAAACTTTAGCTTGTACGCTCATCTCAGCCAACCTCTTCTTCCTATTCATAAATAACACATACAAACAGATTAATAATTAAATGGTATGCCCTAATTTTCTTGATTCCTAATAAAAGATTATCCAAAGGATCAAGAAATTTAATGTAATTGCTAAATTGATAATAAAAAGGGACAAAATTCACCTATATTGTTCGAGGAATCGATCGTCATCGAGATCATCCTCGAGTTCTTCGAGCTCCTCTTCAGTTTTAGTATTAATCCAAGATTTATCTTTGGGGATGGAATCTTGATCAGGAGCTGGAGTGAAGGATGGTGGCTTGAAAGCAGGTGGTTTTTCAGGTAAATTGCCAAGCTTTCTTTGAATATCATCCCATTGTGTTGATGCTCCTTCTACATCTTTATATATAAAATGATAATCCCCCATTTTTGCTTCTTTTTCTTCTGGTTTTTGAGCTTTTTTGAGTATTCTCAAATCTTCTTCCTTTTGCTTTGTTTTCGTTTTTAAGATGTAATAGTGGGCCTTGTTTTAAGAGAAAATTAGGAAAAATACTCTTTTTTTGAAAATAATATGATTTTCTACCTCAATAAGGAAAAAATAAAGAAAATACCTCACCCTTTTAATATATTTATTTTTTTACTCTAAGACATATTTATATTATAATGGCCGAAGGTACAAAAAAACCCCTGAACTTTTCAAGAAAGTACAAGACAGCCCTTTTACTTTTTCCTGGCTCAAATCAACCCCTCAATTTTATTTTTTGAACAAAAAACCCCTTTTGTCCAAAATCTCTGTTAAATGATGACGTGGCACATATAGAAAAAGTTCAAAAGCAGCCTTAATATTTGAAAAACTTACCAAATTTATACCTATAATATTTTTAACACATTTCACCATCTTTTGCTTTTAAATATCTATAATTAGATAAAATTATAAGTTAAAACCACTTAAAACTCAATTAAACCAATTGAAACCTAATTAAACACTTCGAAACACAATTAAAACAAATAGAAATCTAATTAAATACATTGAAACTTAATTAAACACTTCAAAACACAATCAAAACAAGTAATAATCTAATTAAACACATCGAAGTCCATTTAAACCAATAGAAATATAATTAGATACGTCAAAACTTAAACGGAATTCAACTAATTTTTTTAGAATTTTACCGAAAAAAATCAATTTTTTAAAAAAAAATTAATTCTCTTTGAGAGGATGAACAGTGTTCATCCTCTTCATCCTCTCTTGAGGATGAGCAGATCTTGCTCATCCTCAAAAGAGGATGAACAGTTGTTCATCCTCAAATGAGGATGAACACAAAATTGAATTGGATGGTTGCGGCGGGTTCTGACGGTAGATTCGGTAGTCGGCGGCGATTTTAAAATTAATTCGTTTTTTTCAATTAAGTTTTATTAGTGTTTTGTTACAATTAATTAAGTTTTTTTTAGAAGTTTTTAAGTGAAGAAGAGGGTAAAAATGATTAAAAAGGTTCATTAATATAAATTTGGTAAGTCTTTTAAAGATTAAGAATGTTTTTAAACCTTTTTCTTATGTGCCACGTCATTATTTAACGGAAATTTTGGATGGAGGGGGTTTTTTGTTCGAAAAAAAAATTGAGGGGTCGATTTGAGCCAGGAAAAAGTAAAAGGGCTGTCTTGTACTTTCTTGAAAAGTTCAGGGGTTTTTTTGTACCTTCGGCCTATTATAATTATACCTACTCCTTATTATTATTTTACTCTAATCATATTTATTTTACTCTAAGCAACACCTGTCATTTTTCTTCTTTTTTTCTCTCTCCTTCACTCTTTCTTCTCTCCTTCTCTCTTTCTTCTCTCTTTCTTCTTCTTCTCTGGTTCATTTTTCTTCACCATTTTTTTCTTCTTCTTTTATTTATTTCTTCTTTTCTTCTCTATTTTTATTCTTTTTTCTTCGTTGTTTCTCTGTCGTCCCGTCATCGTTTCGTCGTCCTTTCATATTTGATTTTAGCGATTTTTTTCTTAATTCGTGGTGATAAATACGATTTATTTTAATTTTCAGATCTATAAATAATCTTGAATTTTTTTAACTTTAGATCTAAAAATCTGCATAAGAAACAATGTTATGATGAAAATAATGAGTTTCTGCATAAAAAAACGATTTTTGCAAAAAAAACAGCATCTGATTATCATATAATTATCACTGCATTATCATATCATTATCATAAAACTGAAGAGAAATAAGTTTTTTTATAGAAAAAAACGTCTGATTATCATATGATTATGTCACGACCCGATTTCCACCTCGAAACTCGAGCCGAGACCGGCGCTAGGGAATGGGAATGGTTGTTCCGAAACCCGTAGCAAGCCTAAAACCTCTATAAATTTTTCGCCTCTTAAATATAAATATATATCGTACATCGCGTACGACCCGTTTTCAGAAAACACCGTTAAAACATTTTTCCGTTTAACGTGGAAAACACATTCTGAAAATATTCATATAGGCGATATCGCGCTTTCAGAAATGCTGGTTGAATAACCCTAGTTATTCTGACCCACGCGCATTGCTGAAAACCGGTGCGGTGGTACAGGGACTTAGCTCACGTGCCTTGCCTCGCAGGCAGCCCTGTTTCAAACCGCGCACCCGAACAATATGTTTAATAAAATATATCGAACACTTTCCTTTTCAAAGCGTTGTATCAAACATATTTAAAAACATGCACAGCAGGCACACAAACGTAAGGCCAGCTGAAACTACACACAGTGTCTTTGCAGACCAAAGACACGAAGCTTGGCCACCCGTAGGGGACACCATAAAACACCATATGCCTATTGAGTAGCCACTTATTAGAGCTAGACAAAGTCAGGTTCCTATCAGAGTATATAGACAGAGGAACCATGACGTGGCTACAGGCATATCAAACCTATATACACTATTGCAGCATCTAAGAGTTTAAAGTGTTATTTACATAACAACAGAATAAGCTTCCCTGATGGAAAAGGATGGAAGCTCGACCAGACCCGGTAGCTAGGTACCTGAAAATGATAAACAACAACGGAGTCAGAAATATAAATATTTCTGAGTGAGTAGATAGGTTTACAGTTAAATACCAAAATCGCGTATAGACAAAATGTCGATATATAAAAATATTACCAGTCCTCGATCCAAATGAAACCCTAATCCTGATTACGTTATAGTGCTATCATATATATAATGCATATGCACAACTCTTGTTTAATACAGGATGTGCTGTATACATATGTATCACAGCCATCTTGACTCTGTATTGGGTTGCTGGGCCGGAACTTAAATCACTGCCACCTCAGGACTACCCATTAGGTTTAAGCCGCTTTATAAGCATCTGGCTTAAAACCTAATCTCAATATGTATGCTTATAATATTTACCTCTCATCTAGTTCATTAACACCGGTGATCACACAGTCCTATTGTTGCCCAATAGATAGCTCGTTTCAGTGGATCTTCCTTGGCTAAGTTTCATACTTAGTGCGATTTATGATTTAAAAACAATTGAATACTAATATTCAAAAGTAAACAAATGAACTCACAAACACCGCTAGGTCTGGAACTTAATCCTGTGGTTGTGGTCAGACTGCTGGCTAGCTGGTCGGACTAAACACACAAAGCAAACAGGATAAAACACATCAATATATGTTTCCTATAAAACTTCTAGGTCCTTAAACCCAGATCTAGGTCAAACATATAATCATATAAACACGTAACACTTATGGTCTGTTTTCTTTTAAAACCATATTATAAATTCTCGTTTTGAGAAAACGTTCTAACTTCTCTCTAGAAGTTATTTTAGGTATCACAATACCTAAAGAAAACCATTTATAGTATAGACCTAATTGTCAAAACAATTCTCGGTCATATACTAAGTATTTAGCAAAAGCGATTGCTAAATCTTTAAAACCGTTTAAACATTGACTTTAACTCTTTTAAAGTCCATTATAAACGTTTAACTTAACTTTTAAAATCTCCTTTTAAAAGTCTTTAGGTTTAGGTTATAAAACCTTTTCACTTTCTTCTAACACAAGTTATCGTTTTAAAACGTTTTCGAATCAACGAAACTATGTCAAGTTCTTAGGGCAAAAAGCCCCAAAAACAAATCCCTATCCGTCAGCGTCTCGGCACGGTGCACGATCGTGCACCTTGGGTGCATGATCGTGCACCCCAGGGCAGTGCACGATCGTGCACAATTGGTGCACGTTCGTGCACCCCAGATGGTGCACGTTCGTGCACCTTGGGTGCACGTTCGTGCACCTTGGGTGCACGTTCGTGCACCCTCTCATGGTGCACGTTCGTGCACCAAATGGTGCACGTTCGTGCACCCGAGTGCACAGCCCCGGGAAAGTTGATTTCCCGGGCTTTCCGACGTGCTTTAACTCCATTTTTCCGCCCCTAACACGTATACACATTCCAATCTATCCATATTCACGTTCGAAACGTAAAACTAATACGTTTACGTTCGATTCGATACGGTAACCGTTTATAAACGAATATATATTCGAAATATATCGATATATATCAAAATAAACATTTAATACGGGTATACTACCTCGATTACTTGAGTAATCATTGAAGAAATGGAGTTAGAATCGAGAAAAGATCAAGTTTGATCCGAAACCCTAGCTCGCACACGTACTGAGAGCTAAGCAGCTCCTTTTTATTTGCTGAAATGAAGAAATGGACTTGCTGTGTCCATTTCTTACAACTTATAACATATATATAGTATTGGCTAAAGTACCATTTGGTACTAGCTCAATCATGCACTTTAAACCAACTTCTAAACTAGTCGTCCGTAGCCTAAACGGAAACGATTTCCAAATTTCGTGAAAATTTTACCAAAAACCAAATAAAATATAACAAGAATAAAAATATAATTTTTATTCCCATCCGACTTATATTTTATTCATAATAAATCATTTTCGATTTATTAAGCCCGCATTGACTGCGCTTGATAAAATTTCTGCTTCCAAATTTTATCAAATTTTCACGATAACCTTTTTAAAATATTTTGCGAATATTGGCACCAAAAATATTCGCTAGGGACTTATGAATTATTCTGCACCCAATTCATAAATCCATATTCTCTCCGTTAACTATATAACTAATCAAATTTAAATTCTAAAAATTTAAATTTGCAATCCTATAGCCATATTAAAAATTTAGGGACACTTGTAAATTAAATTTATCTTTAAATTTAATTTACCTACTCCCGTCTAATAAATTATTAGACACGTGGCTATATTTTAACTCTTAAATTTCCGGGTTATTACATTCTCTCCCCCTTATATAAATTCGTCCTCGAATTTACATATACTTACTTTTCACTTATAATCCAAATTTTACTTATACTTATTCTCACTTCATGCTTCGGAAAGCATAGCACCCTCTTGACTGGCATTCTCAATCATATCTCTCTTCCTCGCTGTTGTTCTTATCATCTGTTTGAACTTCCGTTCTACAAACAGATTATCCACTTTGTATACTCTTCTTGATCCTATAACTCGTATAGAATACCTTTACTCCTTAGTTTAGCATCCTGCAATGCATTTCAAGGACTAGTCTCTAGTCTTTTTCTTGCTAAGCGATCCAAGTAAGTAGGTATAAGTTAATACCATTTAACTTATTCCAGGGTTATCATAAAACTAGGTTACCTTTGCTAGTTTCTGATAACTACACTTTTAGTATACCACCTTTGTCGCATATCTTTATTTTATTTTTCTTTCCTTTGTTTTCTTTTCAACCTTAGTTGTTTGTTTATGGCTCATCTTATTATTGAGATGACTTTTAGTATGTTTTATGATTACTGTTTCATAACTAACCACTCATCTTTTAGTTTCCTTACATTTCTATATCTTGTATAGAATGTCCTTTATTTACTCCTCAATCTATAGTAACTTCCTGTTACATATTGGGTAACTGATCTTCTCTCTTTCCGGAATGTGGTTGCGTAGGTGTGGGTATGGTCGTAACTTAACTATCTCCCATGAAACACTCTTTAACTTACTCCATATACATAGCATCCTTGTTCACAGCTAACAGTTTTCATAACTGTGCTATAGCTGTTACTATCATGTTTAATTAACTGACTATCAACTGTAGCTCCATTTTCAAAACATTTTACATTAAAATAAAATGTTTATTAAATATTTTTCACTTTTAGTCGGCCATGCTTTACGCATTTCTGGCCCGACATTCAAAATACATGTACGTTACATGTATATTCCGTTACCAGTCAGCCTCGACTTTACAGTCATATGGCCCGGTTCTCGGAATTTATCTTCTGAAATTACTGTCTCAACACAGTTTTCAAATTCTTTTTTGTATACATATATGGAGCTTATGTTGATAATTCCAAGCTAACTAAAGTTTATACTTACTATCGTGATCACTTGCGCTTTTGGCTCACTGCCAAAATTCACGCAAGTTTCACAGCATCACCTTCATCTTCAAGCATCATATACCTCTCCGTTCGTCAATCGCAACGGTTAAAACTTAGATAACCGTCCTGGGATTATCCTATCCCAATATCAAACCGATCTAACGGTTCGATTACTAGTTACTGGAGTTTTACTACATTTTGTTAGTTTCCAGATAACATCTGAAACTTATTCCTTTAGTTCACTATTTTTATCTCTTTCTCACCTTGATAACATTTCCATTTATGTTAATCCAAGGTTTACTATACTGTTTAAGTATATTGTTTATTCATTAAATAATTAATAATCATTTATTAATGAATACCTTGTTTGACACGACTTCACAAAGTCTGTCAGTCGTCAACATAATCAACGACTCTCTTTATTCAAATCAGAACTAGTAGTGTAACTACTTGGTTCTGAAAATTATTTTTCCCCCCTTTTTTTTTTCATCATCTTTCTTTTAGTTGTTTCGTTGCTATTTGTTGGTTAAGTGCTGAGGTTTACTCCTCTCAGACTTATGAGTTTTGGTTTATCTAACCACTCGTTTGGATTCAAGAGATATGTCCATTACTGACATCTGCTCTGTCTGTAAGACCAATCTCTGATCCATTTTAATTAAACACATGCGTATGACTTTGTTCACCGACAGTTACATGAAGTCAAACTAACCGAGTTGTGTTTAATTATATCCTACTCTCTCTTATCTTAATCGCAATTATCTTCTATTATCTACTCTTGAACTTTTATTTATCATAAAAGTCCATCACTAGACTTATCTCTTAGTCTATCTTAGAGTAAGAATGTAAATTCTCACTTCCTACTCTTCTCAATCCTTAGTAATTTCTGATGTTTCGGGATGAAACATTAGAATCCAGATCCTTATTGTTTATTATGAACAATAAAAATCATAACATCTTATCTTCGCTATCTTGTATCCTACCTTGACTTTATTACAGAGTTTTCGTTCGAGTATGCTTACATTTTAAAACAAATACAGTTTGTTTTGTAAACAAATTGTTTCTCAACAATTTATTTCACAACAATTTTATTTTATAAACGAATGGTTTCTCAAAACAATCGTTTCAAACATATGTGCACATACACATATTTCACCCACATATACAAGTATATGTGTGTACCAGCTGGATTTTTCTTTAACTTTATCTCTTCAAAACTGTGAATCTAACAATTCACATTTTAAAACTTTTGTACAATTGTGGCTCAGGGTGATGACATCTCTCATCCCCAAAGAGTTGCTATACAATCCTCTTTCTCTTTGATATACAATATACATGATGCATGTCCTAACAAAATCATTTTGTATAAGTATATGGAATTCAAGTATTCCTTTTTCTATAGTGATTGTTGCAATGTGCATTCATGATGCATCTGAGCACAATAATACATTCTTTTAAAACAAAACTGCAATACTCACTTGTAAGCTTCTTTCAAACTACTTCTCCGTAACATTTCAAGTTTCTTAATCCTAATAATTTATTCTCACCTTAGGATTATTATTGCTTCATATCATTTGGTTGTTTATCAATAATTATTGATTTCTATTTTAAGGATGCACGTTTTTAACATCCCTAACTTGTCAATTCTCATTTCTCATTCATCTTTTAATGTTTACTTGTATGTGTATTTCTTTTTTTTGTTTAAGGATATAATTTATATCTGTAGTTTATGTTTCCAATTCTATCATGATATTGAAAACACATAAACAGACTAACTTAAACATTAAACACATAACTAAACATTACCTGACGATGATCGCGAAGACGGAAACGCCTCACGAATCATCGGGCCTTTACCTCGCCCTCCGCGGAATTTCAGTTTTCCCTTATCCTTTCCCCCTCGCGGAACAAAGTAGGGGTTGTAGTGCCTCGCGGGTCCAGAGTTTCCTATCCTAGGAAATGTAGCAGTAGGTTCTTCAGGTTTGGTGTAATAGTACGGCTGGAGGGGTATGTCATTCCTCCTCAACTTACTTTCTATCTGCTTTGCACGCCCAGCCAGATATGCTACAGAATCAGACTTTACCGCCATGAGTTCCTCGAACTCAGGCCCTAAACCTTTGACGTACCTACTTGCAACTTCCTCACCATCACGAACTAACTCAGGTACTTCTTCACATAAACGCATAAACTCAACAGTATATGCCTCCACATTCAAATCTTCCCTAGTATACTTATCCATATAATCCCTCAACCTATCCAAACTTTGGTTCTCTTGCACCTCCCACTCGCTCACGTATTCCCATGACTGATTCGGCGAGTGTCTTATTTGCTGTTGAACCCTCCTTAGATGGTCCACCTCAGCTAAGAACTCTTTTACCTTAAATCCCAAATAAGCCGATGTAGCAGTCGATTCAGACACAGAGCTATGGCTATTTCCAGTACTGTGTATGTCTTCATTCAACATTCTCTCTAATTCCTCTACTCCAATAGCATCCTCCCATATGTCCATGTCACATGCTGATGTTGAGTCAACAGCCTCTATGGGAACAGATGTAATAGGTATAACAGGCAAACCTGGTACATTATGTGGATCAGACCCCACATGCGTATGAGCTCTACTAGGCCCAGACATACTGAAACACATGAAATTTCAGCATAAGTACCGTATGTAATAGTTGTAGAAAAATCACATTTTCATATAACAGGTATCAACTATTAAACCTATATAAGCAAAACATATAACAATCACACACAATTCAGAGAAAATCTAACTATTTTCTCGAACAAAAATTCAGAGGAAATCTTCGGGTTGTCCTGTATTCTAACAGAACCATTCTCCTCGAATACTGGTCATCTGTTCTGACCATTCCGCTCCATGATTGTAACGTGTTTCCAACTTTAGGAACATCTCACATGTTCCATCAGTTGTAACGTATCTCGAACACAAGAACAACTCATGTGTTCCTGATCAAAACATCAATACATACTACACACATGTATAGTTGCTATCTATAGCTGAATGTATTCAATAACTGACAACTGATCAAGACATGACTCGAATCCTATGTTGCTGCAATAGTTCACTAGGAACTCTTATGACTTCTAGTACCTCTACTTAACATATATCAGCAACAATACTTCGGACATTGAAGTCCTAAAACATTGCTCTGATACCACCTTTGTCACGACCCGATTTCCACCTCGAAACTCGAGCCGAGACCGGCGCTAGGGAATGGGAATGGTTGTTCCGAAACCCGTAGCAAGCCTAAAACCTCTATAAATTTTTTGCCTCTTAAATATAAATATATATCGTACATCGCGTACGACCCGTTTTCAGAAAACACCGTTAAAACATTTTTCCGTTTAACGTGGAAAACACATTCTGAAAATATTCATATAGGCGATATCGCGCTTTCAGAAATGCTGGTTGAATAACCCTAGTTATTCTGACCCACGCGCATTGCTGAAAACCGGTGCGGTGGTACAGGGACTTAGCTCACGTGCCTTGCCTCGCAGGCAGCCCTGTTTCAAACCGCGCACCCGAACAATATGTTTAATAAAATATATCGAACACTTTCCTTTTCAAAGCGTTGTATCAAACATATTTAAAAACATGCACAGCAGGCACACAAACGTAAGGCCAGCTGAAACTACACACAGTGTTTTTGCAGACCAAAGACACGAAGCTTGGCCACCCGTAGGGGACACCATAAAACACCATATGCCTATTGAGTAGCCACTTATTAGAGCTAGACAAAGTCAGGTTCCTATCAGAGTATATAGACAGAGGAACCATGACGTGGCTACAGGCATATCAAACCTATATACACTATTGCAGCATCTAAGAGTTTAAAGTGTTATTTACATAACAACAGAATAAGCTTCCCTGATGGAAAAGGATGGAAGCTCGACCAGACCCGGTAGCTAGGTACCTGAAAATGATAAACAACAACGGAGTCAGAAATATAAATATTTCTGAGTGAGTAGATAGGTTTACAGTTAAATACCAAAATCGCGTATAGACAAAATGTCGATATATAAAAATATTACCAGTCCTCGATCCAAATGAAACCCTAATCCTGATTACGTTATAGTGCTATCATATATATAATGCATATGCACAACTCTTGTTTAATACAGGATGTGCTGTATACATATGTATCACAGCCATCTTGACTCTGTATTGGGTTGCTGGGCCGGAACTTAAATCACTGCCACCTCAGGACTACCCATTAGGTTTAAGCCGCTTTATAAGCATCTGGCTTAAAACCTAATCTCAATATGTATGCTTATAATATTTACCTCTCATCTAGTTCATTAACACCGGTGATCACACAGTCCTATTGTTGCCCAATAGATAGCTCGTTTCAGTGGATCTTCCTTGGCTAAGTTTCATACTTAGTGCGATTTATGATTTAAAAACAATTGAATACTAATATTCAAAAGTAAACAAATGAACTCACAAACACCGCTAGGTCTGGAACTTAATCCTGTGGTTGTGGTCAGACTGCTGGCTAGCTGGTCGGACTAAACACACAAAGCAAACAGGATAAAACACATCAATATATGTTTCCTATAAAACTTCTAGGTCCTTAAACCCAGATCTAGGTCAAACATATAATCATATAAACACGTAACACTTATGGTCTGTTTTCTTTTAAAACCATATTATAAATTCTCGTTTTGAGAAAACGTTCTAACTTCTCTCTAGAAGTTATTTTAGGTATCACAATACCTAAAGAAAACCATTTATAGTATAGACCTAATTGTCAAAACAATTCTCGGTCATATACTAAGTATTTAGCAAAAGCGATTGCTAAATCTTTAAAACCGTTTAAACATTGACTTTAACTCTTTTAAAGTCCATTATAAACGTTTAACTTAACTTTTAAAATCTCCTTTTAAAAGTCTTTAGGTTTAGGTTATAAAACCTTTTCACTTTCTTCTAACACAAGTTATCGTTTTAAAACGTTTTCGAATCAACGAAACTATGTCAAGTTCTTAGGGCAAAAAGCCCCAAAAACAAATCCCTATCCGTCAGCGTCTCGGCACGGTGCACGATCGTGCACCTTGGGTGCATGATCGTGCACCCCAGGGCAGTGCACGATCGTGCACAATTGGTGCACGTTCGTGCACCCCAGATGGTGCACGTTCGTGCACCTTGGGTGCACGTTCGTGCACCCTCTCATGGTGCACGTTCGTGCACCAAATGGTGCACGTTCGTGCACCCGAGTGCACAGCCCCGGGAAAGTTGATTTCCCGGGCTTTCCGACGTGCTTTAACTCCATTTTTCCGCCCCTAACACGTATACACATTCCAATCTATCCATATTCACGTTCGAAACGTAAAACTAATACGTTTACGTTCGATTCGATACGGTAACCGTTTATAAACGAATATATATTCGAAATATATCGATATATATCAAAATAAACATTTAATACGGGTATACTACCTCGATTACTTGAGTAATCGTTGAAGAAATGGAGTTAGAATCGAGAAAAGATCAAGTTTGATCCGAAACCCTAGCTCGCACACGTACTGAGAGCTAAGCAGCTCCTTTTTATTTGCTGAAATGAAGAAATGGACTTGCTGTGTCCATTTCTTACAACTTATAACATATATATAGTATTGGCTAAAGTACCATTTGGTACTAGCTCAATCATGCACTTTAAACCAACTTCTAAACTAGTCGTCCGTAGCCTAAACGGAAACGATTTCCAAATTTCGTGAAAATTTTACCAAAAACCAAATAAAATATAACAAGAATAAAAATATAATTTTTATTCCCATCCGACTTATATTTTATTCATAATAAATCATTTTCGATTTATTAAGCCCGCATTGACTGCGCTTGATAAAATTTCTGCTTCCAAATTTTATCAAATTTTCACGATAACCTTTTTAAAATATTTTGCGAATATTGGCACCAAAAATATTCGCTAGGGACTTATGAATTATTCTGCACCCAATTCATAAATCCATATTCTCTCCGTTAACTATATAACTAATCAAATTTAAATTCTAAAAATTTAAATTTGCAATCCTATAGCCATATTAAAAATTTAGGGACACTTGTAAATTAAATTTATCTTTAAATTTAATTTACCTACTCCCGTCTAATAAATTATTAGACACGTGGCTATATTTTAACTCTTAAATTTCCGGGTTATTACAGATTATCACGTTGTTATCATAACATTATTATATAACACAACAGTATGATAAATAGATGATAATGAAGTATGATAAGGTTATGATAATTGGATGATAACGTACGTGAAAATATAATTACAAAAAAATTCATGATATCAGAGATAATCAGATGATAATTAAATAATGCAGTTATGATAATAGTATGATAATATGATATCTATATGAAAAAAATACATAAACATTATGATAACGAGATGATAATGTGAAGATAATAGTATGATAAGATTCTTATTGATAATAAAATAATAATAGTATGATAATGTGATACTTGCTTGAAAAAAAATTATACAAAAATTATGATAACAATCTGCTATATATGATACTAATAATGGCATGATAATAAGATGACAATGCAATATGATAAATTGATAATTATATGATACGGTGAAATTGTATAAATCATGTGATAATGTAATACTGTGATAATCATATGATAATATGATACTAGACAATAATGAAGTATGATAAGATTATGATAATTGGATGATAACGTACGTGAAAATATAATTACAAAATCAAGTCATGATATCAGTGATAACCAGATGATAATTAAATAATAAAGTTATGATAATATGATACCTATATAGAAAAATTACATAAAAATTATGATAACTAGATGATAATGAAGTTTGATGAGGTTATGATAATTGGATGATAACGTACGTGATAATTACAAAAATAATAATATGATAACGTACGTGATAATTACAAAAAAAAAACATGATATCAGTGATAATCAGATGATAATTAAATAATAAAGTTATGATAATAGTATGATAATATGATACATCTATGGGAAAAAATTACATAAAAATAATGATAACGAGATGATAATGTGAATTATGATAAGGTTCTTATTGATAATAAAATGATAATAATATGATAATATGATACTTTCATAAAAAAATTATAAAAAAATTATGATAATGAGATGATAATAATCTGCTACATACGATACTGATAATGGCATAATAATAAGATTAAAATGCAATATGATACATTGATAATTACATTTTAGGTGAAGCTGTGATAATCATATGATAAGCTGATACAATGATAATCATATGATAATGTGATACTGTACTTGTATCTTATATTATCCAGCAATATGATTACATTATCATATAATAATCTGCTATATATGATACTCGTAATAACATGATAATAAGATGGAAAGTGGAAATAAAATAGATTTTTGACATTCATTTAATTTTCTGATAAGCTTGCTTTAAAATTTAATATTCATAGAAAATGGAAATGAAATTTGTAATCTCCAGTTAATTTAAAGAAAAAAAAATTGAATGAACAAAAAAGAATTGAATGAACAAAAATAAATTGAATGAAAAATAGTTCTGCATAATTATGGAAGACCTAAAGAAAATTGAATGAATAAAAAAAATTGAATGTAAAGTGAATGAATAAAAGAGAAGTGAATGAAAAATGGTTCTCCATAATATTGTGGAAGACCTGTATGCACGCAAAAAAGGAAAGAGAGAAAGAGAAAAAGAGAGAGAGAGAAAGAGAGCATGTGTCATGTGTGTGTGTGTCAGAGTAAAATAATAAATATTCAAACTTAAAGAGTAAAATCACAAAAAAGTCAAAATAGTGATGTATTTTCGCCATCTTTTCCGTGTTGAGGTATAAAGTCCTATTATTTCTTTATTTTAGGTAAATTCCAAATTTTCTCTTGTTTTAATTTTGTCTTGGGCTTTTCTTTTGGGCCTCTTTAATTACAAAAAAAAAGGTTTTCACCGAAAATATTCTCATTAATACGTTTTATATTTCTTTTGTGTTAATATCAAAAAAAAATCACAAACTTTACATGTTTTCTCATTTTAATCACGCAGTTTAAATTTTCTCATTTTCATGCACGAACTACCACTTTTTTCTCAAATTCATGTACAGTGCTGAAGTGGTACTTATTCATTGGTGTAAAATGACCTCTATCTCAGCAAATTACACCAATGGAGTGGTGACACCTTAGCACCATGCATGAATTTGAGAAAAAGTAATAGTTCGTGCATGTAAATGAGTTAATTTAAACTGCGTGATTAAAATGAGAAAACGTGTAAAGTTCGTGAATTTTTATGACATTGACCCTTTTCCTTTTTGAATAATACAATTTTCTTTTTCTTTTGTTTTAATTTTTAGGTTTTCTATTATGTTTTATTCGGCCATTAAATATGACATTCACTTCTAACTCTAATCTCATATCTTTTCCATAGTTATCAAAATCTCAGCCACTTCAAATTCTATCTCCTCTTCTCCGTTCAATCATCACCAAACTATAAAGGCCTTCAATTCCCGAGTCATCGCCGCCAACCTCAAGTCTGTCGTTGCCACCGTCGCAAGCTCTCCGCCATTGCACACCATCGCACATCATTTGGTTTTCCATTAGAAATAAGATTTGATGTTTGTTCTTTAAATTTGGAGTTGTTTGGATGAATTTGAGTGGTGCAGTTGGAGAAGAAGAAAGAAATGAAGGAAATTGATAAAATTACAAATGTAGTTAAAATGATTTCAGATTTAGAAATAAAAAAAAGGGAGGAGATCAGCCATACTTTGCCGGACCGCCGCCATGATGGAGGACCTGCTGCGCCATGATAAACAAATCAAAATCAGTGATCAGATCTGCCATGAGCAACAACAGTTTTTTATTTGTAATTTTATGTCGTGTTTTGTTGTTGGTTAACTAATGATTTGCTAATGGTTAACCAATAATGTTAGGTTTGAAAAAAGACGATATAAATTTTTCTGATGGTGGCTGTTGTGGTGGTGAAGGTAATAGGAGTTTATAGTAGAATTTTCAGCTATTTTTTTCAATTTATAATGGTTTTGTTGTTGGTTAACCAATGGTGTACTAATGGTACCAATAATCTTGTTTTCAGTATACTGTTAGTAAACGTTGGGTTAACCGTTGGTAAATTTATATTAATTTTTATTTTAAATATATGGTTAATAAATCGGTGGTAAACTGTTGGTAAATTTGAATTGTATATTTTAAACAAACTATATTTTTAAAAAATTCATAATTTTGTTTTTTTTGAATATAGTTAGTGAATTATGAGTAAACTGCTAATAAATTTATAGTTAATTAATTTTTTTATTATACCGTTAACAATTTTTAGTAAACTTAAATTGTGCATTTAAAATATAAATTATTTTTTAGTATATCATTAGTAACATGTTAATATGCCGCTGGTTAAATCAAATCATATTTTTGAGATCAAAAAAATATATTTTTGAGAACAATAAAAGTTTTTTTTGCAACAAAAAAAAGTACAAACTGTATTTTTCAAAAACAAATTTTAACGTTGTATTTTTGAGAATATTTTAGTTTTCTATAAGTACTTATCTAAAGAAGCCTATTTAATTTTAGTCACTTTAAATTATACTGGTGTAGTGATCTCGGATATAAATTAATTTTTTCTAGACTAAGTAGCAATTTGTTCCCTCAATTTGTAAGCAAAAGGTAATTAGCACATAAATTAATTTTATGCGCAAATCAATATACAAATTTGGAGTTATTAGTCCCATTTTGGCAAATTAGCTTACAAGTTAAGGGGGCAAATTGCTAATTGAGGGATAATTAATTTACAAATTGAGTGGGAAAATTGTCAAAATTATCAAATTGTCCATAATCACCAAGTTCATGAACCGATTTGATAACATAATTATTTTGTGTGTTAGTTGCCCATTCTTTAGTCATTTTTTTATACTATTAAGCATATATATATTTTTGAAAAACTTCTCTAATAGTTATGTAAATATACTTTAAATTTTATCAATTATTTATAATAAAATTATAAATGAGCCAATATAATTCGGAATTGGTTTTTAAATTTTTATTAATTACTAAAATTATTAGCTTAAATAAATATTAAAGGTCAACTGTATTTCTATTTTTATTAAAAAAAAATAGGATAATGGGCTGAAAAAATTCCGACCTTTGTTTTAGTTTTCAATTCCACCCCGACGTAGCAACTTTTATTAATTATTAAAATTATTGGCCAAATTGAAACAAGTCTTAAACTGAAATAAATTTTAGATAAATCCGAAAACTAAATAAATTAAAAAATAAATTAGTCTTAATTTAATGTATTAATATGCAATTAAAAACTAAAAATTCGAAATAGGGTATAATTGAAAATATTGTTACGTTGGGATGGAATTGAAAATTAAGATAAAAGTCGGGGTCTTTTTAGCCCGTTCCTTAATATTCTTTTTTAATTTTTTTAAGATATTCTCATTATATAATCCCCCAAGTTTCACCGAGTTCTCAATTTCTCTTCAACAAACACGAACATAAAACGAGTTAAAAAAAAAAAAAAAATCTTTGAAGAGTGGAGTGTCCGAGTATTTATACAGTTTTTAAGCTGCAAAATTAATTCGATCGAAAATCCAAAAGAAACCAGAGGAGATGAACAATTTAGAAGCAGTGGTAACGCAAATCCAAGGATTATCGAGTTCCGCAACAGATATCGCAGCGCTTCACACTCATTTAAAGCAAGCTGCTGAGTTGCTTCATCTCGAGTCAACTCGGTCTTTGCCTTTTCTCGAACACCTCGACCCGTCCATTCACTCTCTCGGTTATCTCTATATCTTGTGCGTATTCATCTTTTTATTTTAATTTTTTTATACTTAATTAATCTCTAATTACTAGTGATCGTACTGCAATTAGGGTTTAGTTTGTTAGTTAGTATGCAGTAAGATTCAATAAATTACTAAACCTTGATTAAGCTATCTGATGTAAATTTATGTTAGTTTTACATTGGTTTTGTGCTTGTTTTTTAATTAGTTAGAATTGATGAATTCTTCATTATTATCTGTGTTTAAAATTGTTTAACTACTACGAAAACATTGCGATTGTGTGTTTTGAATTTCCGGAAACATGACATTTGCTTGAAGATAATGCATTTTGAAAGAGGTAACAATAAAGCAAAAAGTGACATGATTAGACGAGTTGAATTGATTGAATTCTGAAGATACTTTTTATTCCAAACAAGGCCGTGTATGTGAGAGTAATAGACTTCTTATTATATGCTTATTCTGGTGGCAGAGACGCATGCACATCGGGTCCAACTTCTAAAGAGCAAGCCAAAACGTTAGTCTTAATATTTGCCAGATTTATCACTTCTTGTGCGGCAGAGCAGATTCGTTTGGCGCCTGATAAATGTACTTATCTGTAATTATTTTTATTGAACAGAAACTTTTTCGATTTTCGTTGATCTTGAACATATTCATGTTAATTACCTCGAGTTTTGCAGTTATATCTGTTTGTAAGAGGTTCAAGGACCAAGTTATGCTTCTTGAAGAACCTATGCGCGGGGTTGCTCCCATGCTAGCAGCTGTGCAGAAGATTCAGTCTTCCTCTGCTCATTTGACCGCTTTGCATCCCGAGTTCCTTCAACTTAGTTTATTATCAAAGTGCTATAAAATTGGTCTTTCCATTTTGGAGGATGATATTTTTGAGGTTGATCATCCAAGGGACTTATTTTTGTATTCTTATTACGGGTGCGTCATTTTTGCTGCTTTTATCGTATTTTCTTTCCTTCATTATGCTATGCTCTTTGGAATCTCTTGTTGTTTAGTCAATTCATTTTCACTGATAGCTCTTGTTTTTTATTTTTACATTTTCACTGAAAGCTTTTTTCATGTGCTAGTAATTAATTTTCATCATAGATGTCATGCTCTAGTTTTATAGATTTCTGACAATCATCCTGGACACTTAGCCTAAAGATTGTTGACTAAATTTTGAAAGGTAAACCGGTTAGTTTTTATGATGCATTAAGCAAATCAGACGCAGTTTTTTAGTGAGGAATATATGACTTGCTAATAAATCTTGGCACCTGAACAACTCCTTATTGCATTGCATTGCATTATCCTTTAAATTAGGATTAGCAGTCTGAATGTAATGCTGAGGTATATCATTTATAAGTTTAACTCTGTGTTAGTAGCTTTGATATTGCTCCAGGGAAGTTTAAATTACATGGATGTAGCATATCCTTTCAATATATATATATATATATATAAAAGATACCAGATGTAGAGCTGCTTGTGGTTTAATTTAATAGTAAGGCTTAAAAGGGGATGCAGTTCGCCTATTTGATTATTATGCATCTTTTGTTGGTTACAGTAACAAATCATTTTGAGCATCACAAACTTATTAATATACTCCAGATACAAGCGATTTGGTAACCAGGTGTCATGGAAAAGATAAAAGAATTTGTTTATGTAATAAATCAATGAAAAAAAGGAAGAACAAGAAAAGGATGGTGATTTGTTCAAAACTAATAAGCTACCTTGTTCTTACACCTTTTAAGTGCTTAAGAGTAAGAGCTTTATGCATGTTGTGCTTAAGAATAAGAGCTTTCTGCATGTTGTAGCTACTTTTGAGCGTGTCTTATAGTTGACATTATGGCAGAGGGATGATATGCATTGGACAAAAGCGTTTTAAAAAAGCATTGGAGCTTCTGCACAATGTACGATTTCTATCTGCATTTCAGTTTATTACTTTTGTCATGCAATCATGTCATGGTGGGTTGACTCTATTATTACTCTCTCATGTCAGGTGGTGACCGCTCCTATGTCTTCTATAAATGCTATAGCTGTTGAAGCATACAAAAAATACATACTGGTTTCTCTTATTCACCAGGGGCAAGTATGTATCATTCTTTTTCTTATCCTTTGTAGAATTTCTAGATGTATGCAGGACAAGATACAGTTAAAACAGACAAGATACAGTTAAAACAATACTTAGTTATAAATAATGGTTGGAATAGTAGATTTATAAGTTCAATCAAGAAGTAACACTTAAATGTTTGACTGCTATGCCATTACTCTCCAATCCTTCGTTAGAGAGTCTCTAACAGATAATAATAGAGACTAGAGAATTGCAGTGACTTAGAATTTGACTGTGTCCTTTTGTCGTTGCAGTTTTCAACCAGTCTTCCTAAATATGCTTCGGCAGCAGCTCAGAGAAATCTGAAGAATTTATGTCTGGTAATTTATATAAGAAACATCTTATGGTTATTTTAGTTTATGTTGCATTAATAAATGTATTGGTGATCAATTGATGAGGAACAGTCACAAGGGATCCAGTTGTCTTTAGAACTACAATTTTGTATTGCACAATTGAGGCTCTGATGGAGCTTACAAACACAATGTGAGCTTACAAACATAATCAGTACCCTCCTCATATATAGATAAGCATAGATTCTTTTGTTAAGAACTGGTGCACCCTGTGAAGCACCGGCAGTTCTTGGGGGTCAATGTATATGCTAAGGACACGCTAGAGTACATATGGGACACGGGTATCAAATTATTTTTATATCTTATGGGTAGTAAAAACTCTAGCCACTATACTTGCTCTCTCAGTCTCTCTGGAAATTCTCTCATCCTTTCCAATTCTTTCCTACAGTCTCCTTATTCTTTCTTCAACTTGTAATTAGTAAGTAGTAATTAGTAATGTTCTTTCCTATTATTCCTTTGTTTCACACTACTGTTTGAAAAGCTCTGTTTTCATGGATTCTTTTTCAAATGTTGTAGCTGATTGAGATGGCCCATCTGGCTTTTGGGTGTTATTCCTATTTCTTCTGAACTGGTTCTGGGCTAGTTTAAATAAAGCAGTAGCCAGTTATATAGAAATCATGAATGATATCTACATAAGTTTGCCTTTTTAATAGTTCTCCATACATATGTGATAATTTGTTTGTGCGTGCTCCTACATGCATCTCATTTTCTTAGAAAATGCCGCGTCCCATCCATGTTGGTGCTTCATAGGGTGCTTCTTTTCTTTCCCTTGTTGTGGATTAGTTCTTTTATGAAACATTTGGCTGCTTATGAAACCGGAACGATAATGGAAAACAGATTTCTACATCTAAAGGGTTATATCTCAAATTTTTGTCTGAAATGATGAACGAATTTTAGTGGCAATCTCAAGAACTAGATTTATTATTACGTCAAACGTGTCATTCCAATCTATATATATATATATATATCCATTCTATATTATATAATTAAACAGAGCTCCAAAGCTGGAGTTCATAAAATATAGACAAATGAACTCCTTTGTGAATATAAGAATATCTAAAGGAATTCTATTCCAAGAAGTGCAATTTATTCCTAATCTGAGGGCTAACTGAAAGATATTTTATATTTTACCCTATAATTGAAAATGCACCCTCTATGGATTTTGCATAGCATAAGTAGAATCTGAATGAACTGCCCAGCTTCTGATGGCTGCTTGCTGTGACTTCTATACTGGAAATGTTGATAACTGTATTCATATATTGTTGTGGCTACTACTTATGTTCTGCCGCTCTAAAACTGTGGACGTTTTTACTGGCTCATTTGTGGTTTTATATTAATTCTTTTATTACATTTCATGCAGATTGTCCTATCATTTGGTTCTTAATTTAATTATGTTAACCTCTGTTTCAATTAAGTTCTGATTATTAATACATTACTTGTCCCTTGAGCAGCCTTATATTGAGTTGGCAAGCAGTTATAGCACTGGAAAAATCACAGAACTCGAGACATATGTTCAAACAAACAGGGAGAAGTTTGAAAGTGTGAGTTTGACCATCATGAATTTGAAATAACCCTTGACAATGTACCACTATTTATTATAATAATTAGACTAAATTTTCATGCTGTTTTTTTTAATCTTCTCAAATAAGCTTATTGAATTCTTCTGCAGGACAATAATCTTGGACTGGTGAAGCAGGTTATATCATCCATATATAAGAGAAATATCCAGAGATTGACGCAGACATATTTGACTCTCTCCCTACAAGATATAGCCACCACAGTGCAGCTCAATAGCCCAAAGGAGGCAGAAATGCATGTCCTTCAAATGGTAGTTCTCAATTTTTATATGCAGGTCTGTCAATCTCCGTAACATATGCTGTATGACTGATAATACATAATTGATTTTTTTTTATATTCAAGATCCAAGATGGTGAAATATATGCGACAATCAATCAAAAAGATGGAATGGTGAGATTCCTAGAGGATCCTGAGCAATACAAAACCTGTGAGATGATTGAGCACATTGACGGCTCAATTCAGAGGTATGGTAGTTATAACAGTATAGGAGTATGTTAGTGTGCAAGTACATTTTCGCTCAACTGACCATTTGTTGGGGAATCATATTGAACCTTCAGCGACTTAGTTTTCTAAAGGAAATAAATTTAATTAACTTTTATTAGATCCGTTCTACATGCACTCTAACCCGCATAAACATATCACTCAACGGTTATTTTTTAAACATTTTATTCAATGGTTTATTTTTATATTTACAACATGGCCTCGTTTTTACCGGTCTGCAGAGATGCAATATAGCAGTTTCTGGTGAATAATAATTAGGTGTGTATGTATTAAGCTCCCTCGATTGGTTTTCCAGGATAATGGACCTGTCGAAGAAGTTGAGTGCAATGGATGAGCTCATGTCATATGATACCTTGTACTTAGCAAAGGTGAGAAATATCATTTTGATCCATATTTGGTATTTTTCCATCCTTGTTTTAGAACCTTGTGCAGCTGACTAGATGGTAATTATGTAAATTTGTCCAGGCCGGGAGAGAGCGTCAGAGGTTCGATTTTGATGACTTTGACACTGTCCCTCAGAAATTTAATATATAAGGGAAGTAAGAGGCTTGACAGAGAAGAAGTGTTTAATGGCATTAGGCTTCATATTTTATTTTGTAGGCTCTATGTTCCAGGCAGGAGTAGACATTTCTCCTCTTTTTTACTGAGAATTTGAGCACTGTCACTCCCTATTTTGGCCCATAAATTTGTGATAAAATGCGAATTTTAATCATGATTTATATGAATCCGTCCTTTCTATTTTCATATTTTGTTTCTCATGCTTAATGTCACCAAGACATATTGGCTTTTTTCAGGTGTAATTAATCTTCATTTTTTTTTTGAGAAATAGAGATTGGTTTAATAGAAAATGAAGCTGATATCAGCCATTACAATATGAGAAATATCAGATGGAACAGACTCCACCCAAATATGTTCACTGCAATTCTCAACTAAAGCCTTTCTAGCTAACATGTGAGCGACCCTGTTTACATTCCTGCTAACAAAGTGATAACCTAAACATTGATTATTATTGCCAAGAAGAGAACAATCTGCAGCTAACAGAGCAACCTCATTCCATGACTTTATGTTGCTGTTGAAGTAGTCTACTACAACCTTAGCATCACTTCTGATGATGAAGGGAGTAAAATTAGCTTCTAAAGCCAGGGAAACACCATCTCTAATCGCCACTGCTTCCCCAATACTCACATCTGCACTTCCTGGGTAGGTTTTGCTGCCAGCAAACTAAACTTCTCCTTTGATATTCCTCACCACAGCCCCTGTGCTGAATATGCCATGTTCTTCATCGAAACCAGCATCCACATTCACAATGTAACAATCATTCCTAGGTGGAATCCATCTCTGATCAGTAGCACCAGTTCTCCTTGAGTTTGAGAGAAGTTTTTGAATTGAATTTCAGGTTCTGCTTTGCGAATTCTTCTAGGGCTATTTAAAAATTTACCTAAAATAAAAAAGTAATAGGGCTGCATACCTCAACAAGGAAAAGTTAATAAAATAACTTCACAATTTTAGCTCTTTTATTATTTTACTCTCCGTGTCTTTATATTTATAAGTTTACTCTAGCTAGATGACACTTTCTTTCTCACACATATGACATAACCTGACACAGCCTTCTTTTTCTCTTTCTCTTTTTCTTTTCCTTTTTTCAATCCAACTTTTAAACCTGTAACTTTTATTTAATTTAGTAATAAATTTTATACCTGTTTATTTTTTATTTTTATATTAATGACAAATGTACAGATTATAAATTATTAATATTTTTTTCTTAATAATTTATGTTAATTTCGGCTTGCAATTAATTAAAAAATAATTATTTTAGTTTTTGATTTAAAATAATGCAAAAAAAAACGATCTGTAAAAAGATAATTTTTTTATAATATTATCATAAAAGCAGCAGTGACATTATCATCTCGTTATCATAATGTTTCTGTAAAAAAATATTTTTCGTACGTTATCATACTATTATTATTAACTTTATCATACTATTACACACTCTATTTTTATAAAAATCATCATAACATTATATAACATTATCATAATATATTTTATCATAACAGTATCATAAAATATTATCATAATATTATCATAACGTATTTTATCATAACTATATCGTAACCTTTTATCATAATCTTATCATACTATTATCATAACATTATCATAATATACTTTATCACAACAATATCATAAAATATTATCATAACATTATCATAACGTACTTTATCATAACATTATCATACTATTATCATAAACCTTACCATACTATTATCATAATCGTATAATGTTATGATATTGACATGATAACGTTATGATACAGACATGCTAACACTAATGATACCGATATGATGATCAAACACTTTTCTTGACAGAAAATCGTTTTTCTCTACAGTGTTATGATAATGATGTGATAACGTCATAGTGATAACGATATGAAAATCAGACGCTGTTTTCTGCAGAAAATTATTTTTTCATCAGAAAATCGTTTTTAATGCAGATTTTCAGATCTTAACTGAAAAAATTCAAGAACAATTTTTTAGATCTGTGAGTTAAAATAAATCGTAATAATCACCACGAGTTATGGAAATAATCGCTAAAATATGGAAGAACGGCGAATCGACAGCGGAGCAAAGACGAAGCGAAGGCGGAGCAACGACGGATCGTTGAAGGAACAACGGCGGCATGATAAAGAAGAAAAAAATGAAGAAGAAAATGAAAAAGAAGAAAAAATTGAAAAGAAAAAGAAGGAGAGAGAGAGAGAGAAAGTAAATCTGAGAAAAAAAAGACATACATGTTAGAGTAAAAATAAAATGCTTAGAGTAAAAGATAATAAAAAATAAGTATTATTATAATAAAAAAAGACTATAGAGTAAAAATATAAAAGTGCTAAAAAGCTGAGATATTTTCTCTATCTTTTCCTTGTTGAGGTATAATTTACTATTATTTTAAAAAATAGAGTGTTTTACCTAATTTTCTCATTCTTCTACATACCCCAAAGCCCAATCTGGGAGTTGAGCTGATGCCTTGACATGTCTGCCAAAAATCATACAATTTCTGTTATTCCAGATCAGCCAAATCAAAGTCAGAAAAATACTAAGGTCATGCTTATTCAATAGGGTATAAGCCTGAAGTAGCAGATCTTTCGAAGTCCAGGTATTGTCTGGCGATATGTTCTTGGCAGGAGACCAAATATTCCATACATCCTTAGCTCTTTTGCAAAACCAAATAGCATGCATAATAGTCTCAGGTTCAGTTTTGCAATTAGGGCAGTTGTGATCTATATCCATCCCTCTGCTAATAAGTTTTTGTCCTAATTGGGATCCACTCATGGTACATCTTCCAGATAAAAATTAGAATCTTAGAGGGGAGAGGTTGTTTCCAAGAATGCTTCCACCATCGCAGATAACCTTCAGGATTAGATCCAGAAGCCTGCCTCTTTAAATCCACAGCCAATCTGTAACCGCTTCTAACATTATAAATACCCTCTTTATCATAGTGCCATCTAAGATCGTCATCCTGGCTAGACTTGTAGAGAGCAATGCTAGAAATGCAGTTAACATCTTCCTGCATAAAAGAACTTTCCAAAATGCCCATATCCCATCTCCCATCTCCAGCAATCAGATCACAAACATGAGCATCAGACCCTAGGGAGCGGGGGCTGATGATTTTGAAAGTAGATTCTCTGGGAATCCATTTGTCATTATACACAGAAATGGCCTTTCCAGACCCAACTCTCAATCTCAGTCCCTCAATCAGCGTCTGTCGGCCCTAGATGAGACTCTTTCAGGTGTAGGATGCCATTCTAGGGCACTCAGCCTCAAGAAAAGACCTATTCTTGTAGTATTTTTACTTTCAGATTCTAGCAAGGAGAGAGTTTGGTTTCTTAATGATGTTCCAACCTTGCTTAGCTAACAACACCATGTTGAAACAATTCAAATCCTTGAAACCCATGCCTCCTTCACATTTAGCTTTGCAGATAGCTTGCCACTTTGTCCAATGAATGCTCTTCTGACTCCCAGAACCACCCCCCCAGAATTTATTGCAGAGTTTCTCAATTTTATCAATCAAACTCTTAGGAATCTTGAAGACATTCATGTAATAAGTTGGGACGGATTGAATGACAACCTTAATCAGAACCTCCTTTCCCTCACTAGAGAAAAATTCACTTTTCCACATCTGAAGTTTTTGCC
This sequence comes from Mercurialis annua, assembly GCF_937616625.2. NCBI lineage: Eukaryota > Viridiplantae > Streptophyta > Magnoliopsida > Malpighiales > Euphorbiaceae > Mercurialis > Mercurialis annua. The sequence continues at coordinate 45,529,091 of NC_065574.1, read as the reverse complement.
AAATCCCGTCTCTAATATCTTTGAAGTTGTCCCCTTTTTTCCTACCCACAATGGAAGGCAGTCCTAAGTATCTCTCATGACAATGGACAATGGGAATTTGAAGGATTTGTTGAATCTCCTCCTGCTGAATCAGAGATGTCCCTTTGCCAAAGGACAGAGCTGATTTGTCAAAGTTGATCAGTTGTCCAGAAGCTTTTCCATAGAGAGAAAGAAGATCACAAATAACCTGGCACTCACTTGCGTTTGCTCTAGCAAAAAGGAGGTTGTCGTCAGCGAAGAACAAATGAGAGACCTGGCAGCCACCTCCAAAATCAACCCCATGCAAATTACCATCCTCCACAGCTTTATTGATCAAACATGACAAGCCTTGGGCACAAATCAGAAACAAACAGATAAGGAGATAAAGGGCATCCTTGTCTCAAGCCTCTCTCAGGAGTTACATTACCAGTTACATTGCCATTGATTGAAAAAGAGAAATTGACAAAGCTAATACACCTAAGAATTTTATCAACCCAAACACTGCAAAACCCCAGCTTGATGCACATAGCTTCAATAAAGCACCATTCAACTCTGTCAAAAGCTTTAGACATATCTAATTTCAAAGCTAAGGGACCATTGTTTTTCGGCTTAATCACCAAAAAAAACCCCACCTTTTAGCCCCTTTTCAAATGCACCATGACGTTGCAATTTTATCAGTTGCACCCTAATTCGCACCTTTGGTTTTCAATTCCACCCTCAAGTACTAAATTGATCTCTTTTTCATTTGAAAAAAATTAAAATAAGTCATCCATTTTTAACTTTTTATGTGGAAAAGAGTTCAAACGAGTACTTTATAAGGGTTTTTATGAATTTTTTCGAGTGAAAAAAGTCCAATTTGATTTTAAGGGTGGAATTGAAACCCAAAGATGCGAATTAGGGTGCAACTGACAAAATTGCAACGTCAGGGGTGCAACTGAAAAGGGGCTAAAAGGTGAGAGTTTTTTTGGTGATTAAGTCTTGTTTTTCCTAGTAGAATGTTTGATCAAATGAATACACTCATAACCAATAAGTGCATTATCAGTAATGAACCTACCAGGAATAAAAGCACTCTGAGTTTGGTCAATAACAGAGTCTAAGATCATTCTAAGCCTATTAGCAAGAGACTTAGACACAATTTTATGAACAACGTTACAAAAGTTGATAGGTCTGAAATCTGCAATTTAGTCTTTGAACTTTTATTAAATTTTTCTTATAGTTAAACTTTTTGATCTTAATTACATTTTTCTCAAACTTCTAGATTATACTGTGATTAGATAACTTATTTTAATCATTTTGATGAAAGATAATTTTTTTTTTAGATTATTAAAGAAAACTGATTCATTTTGATTTGTAAACATGTTAATATCATATAATTTTATTTTTAATTGATATAAAAATAAATAGTATTGTCCATAACTAAAAAAAACTAAAGCTTTTGATTTCGTATCGTATGTTCAAGCATCAAATTAGCCCTTTTTTCAATTTTATTATGATTAAATTTTTTTATTAATTTTTGGCAAGTAAAATTTTATCGATTCAAATATAACTCACTAGCTCTTATATCATTAAATATTGACGTAAACAGCAACGTCAAAAATAATATGTACACAATAAATTTTCATAGACAGAATAGTTATAACCTAAAATTTAAAAATTAATAAGACGAAAATAGGGAACTGTCAACAAAAAATGAGTGGCTGATTTAATAAAAATGCAATACTGTCAAGAAAAAAAATCAATCGAAAGTGGAAATGTTCCTTCTGCTCAAAAACAATAAAACTCTTTTTTTTTGTTTTTTCAAGTATCTAGCGAGAAGCAATAAAACAATGCCTAGGCAGTACAACATGTACAGAGATAAAGAAAAATACAAGAAACTCTATACCTCTACTCCCTATTCCAAATATCGGAACTAAATTACATGAGATAACAAAATTACATTTCAAAAAAAATGAAAAAATGATTAATTTACTTGGGTGCTTCTGTCTTTGCAAAGCATGTGCCACTCTTGTAGAACCGCGGCTTGAAGCGCCATGTGCTCCACCTCCTCTGCAGTCAACTTCGACAAGGTTCCTTTAGATTTACCCTTTTCCTCCTCTTTCTTTTCCTTCTTCTTCTTTTCGTTTTCCTCTTCTTCTTCTTCTTCCCCACTGTCCCCGCCATCGGATTTTGGAGATTTTGGAGGCGGTTGTGCGGCTTTTAGCAATGCTATTCGTTCCATTGAAGTTCTAAGCCTCTCTGCAGCTGCTTCCTTCACTTCTTCTTCAGGCATGTACTCCACACCCCCATCGGTGAGGTCATCCAACCAGCCTTGTAGATCTGATTCTATCTCCTTGGTGATTGATGCGTCAGATGCTCGGACCACAAATTTGCAAAGCATAGTAGTCGTCTCATCACCCAGATCCACATTTCTGCTCACTTCACTGGCTCCAAAAATCATCAAGCCCAAGAATCCCCCAAACCAAGTTTTTGCAGCATAACATAGCTGTTGAATGACAAATAATTTAATTAATACATGAAATATTTAATTATGACATGAAATAGTTTATACCAATCCAACTTCAAATTCTTTCAACAAAAAACTCATTTTCAAGTATAATTATACAACCACCGTTGCGCATGTCATTCGTGCAATAAACCAATAGTGCGTTAGCCATGTAGAATATTTAATGATAAAAAAAATAGGTAATGATTAAAAGATTCCTATCGCAAATGCTCATTGGCTTGTTGTAAAAATGACATGGAACAGTTGCATGGGTAAAGACTCCATTTTCAATCCTCTAAAAACAATCAAATGTTTGCATGGGTAAAGACTCCATTTTCAATCCTCTAAAACAATCAAATGTTCTTACACAATTAAAGCACTTTATTCTGTTAAAAAGCAGAAAAACTTAACAGCAATGATTCAATTTGTGAATTGAAGAGAATGAAAGGTTTCAGAGAAATTATATTGAGACAGGTGTGATCGAAATGGAAGTAGAAACTTTATTGTAAAAGACCTCAGTTCTGAATCCACGACATAGAGCTGAAAAGATGGATGGATCGAAACAATTAATTCAGACAATAAGCAGACCAACCTGAAATCCTGCTACTGTCCTGATGATGTGGGAACAGACGCTGTGGAAAGGCTTGGAAGACAAAGATTTCAATCCACCCAGGAATGGAGAAGATCCATATTGCTGTGCAGCAGTAGCCTTGAAGCCACTTCCTTCATACATGTACGTACCAGTGGACTCAACTACAGCTGGTAAGCTAGGCCATAAGCGAAAGAACTCCACAGGGGATATTTTATGTGGCAAAAGAAGTTCAGTCAAGGGAATCTTGTATGGTTGGCACCGCAATATCACCGGCTCCCCTAGTTCTGGTCTTAAGCTTCTTTTCTGCCTCACAATTTGGGGGTCCTCCTCAGCATAGTCACCATCATAATCTCCTGCACCACTTCCGTAGAATGGGTAGTATAAGACTTGGACCCATAGGGCACATCTCTCGAAGTGGGACACACCCACAGTCACACTGATTTGTACTGGATCCTAAAGCAAAATTTTATTATGAGTATGGATATGAAAATCTCATTAGTTATAAATAAAGTAAAGGGAGATTAATGAAGAGAATAAAAAGGTTGGCCGTAAATGGGAGAAACAATATAGCATGCAGGGTAATACATTAAGTCTAAAATGTACAATGTTCAAAAGCCCAAGAGTTTAAAAAATGACCTACAGAGCTGTATACCACAAACAAAAATGTGATAGTACACTAACATCTAAGATCTCGGAAAATAATCACAACTAGGGAGACAAATAGAGTTAACCTCAAAGGTTCAGAAAGTCATTCTAGAGCGAGATTCATGTGACAAAATTACAGATCATGAAACTTTGGAATTAAGCAACCGGCCAACCGCTAGAAGAGGGGTAAAATTTAAGAAAATTACAAAGATGAGAACCTAAAGAAAATTGTGAAATCTCCATACAAACTTGACAAATAAAATGAAATCACAGAACATAACAAAGTCCCTATATCAAGCTAATTGCCAAGTAAATTACTCTTCTGCTTGCAATCAACCATACAATTTGCTAACTTCCAGTGGCATCAATAGTTGTAAACCATCAAGAATGACAAACTAAATACAGCCAAAAGGAACACCAAAAATGACTTCCAATATACAACAAGGAGTAAAGTCATCAGCTGAAGACAGCAGACTGCAGACGTATGTAATTGCAAATAAAGGAGTGTAAAGAACATCAAGTTTGAAATATATCACATACCTGCGAAACAAGATTACGTAGCTGCCTAACAGCCTGAGGAGATCCATCCATAAAATACAAAGAACCAGATAACCCAACCCTAATGTCCACACGATTGAGTTCAAGTTCTGTCAAATTTAATACCTGCAACCAATTCAACTAGATAAATACAGAGAATACCATTGCCGTAAAATAGACCTCTCCACATTACAGACCAGAGTGAGAACGAGTAGATGAAGTTCAGTCAGATAACCGTCTATTTCTTAGTTATCTAAAAATCTATAACATGACAAATTAGGCTAAATAAATACATTAATCAACTGAAACACATAATCATGCTCAGAAAAGGACTATTAACCTTCAGATGAAGAGAGATCCTTCCATCACCCGAATCCGCCAAATGATAAGCTTCAACATAGCATGGATCACTGCTACCAGTCAAACTATATGCAGCTGGCATAACCTTGAGTAGCGTAGAATCAAATCCTTTTGTTAGCAAAACAGTTAATTCACTAGGGTCTGGCCTCCAGAGCTCTAAAATAGCCTTGTGAACCAACCCTTCTAATTTCCTATCCTGTGCAGCAGCTGCTTCATAAAACTGAACAGTGAGTTTGTGGTGGCTAAATGGATAGTCTCCTCTGGCTTCACTAACCCCAGCCCACCTGAAAGAAAAACACTGTATCTTAATTCCCATAGTGGAAAAGTTATCACTGTAGATATAGGTCATAGGTGAGTTATGTAGGGAAAAAAGAAAGATGGATGCAGTAATGAGCTATAAGGGCGACTACCACCTAGGACCCAGTTCCGTTCAATTTCATAGACCATAAAAGCATAGCTCGAAAGTAAGTAGAGAAGAAAAACAGTTGAAAAGAACATGGCATGATGTAGATGAGAACATTATGCAGCTTGGCAATAAAATGCCGTAAGCACTATTGCACTAATATTCAAAAAGGGTTAATTTCATATAAAATCACCACCTTTACACATTTTTCATTTTAATCACGTCGTTTAAAAAGTGTCAAATAAAATCACCACCTTTCATTTTTTTGCAAATCTATCATCGATGAGTAAAATTTGATGTCTTTATCTTCCCAAATAAATGTTTTAATTTGACTAATGCCCTATTAACACACAAAATACATTCCTCTTACTTTTTTCTTGTTGATTCCGGTTGTCAAGTCAATAAAAATACACCGAATTTTCATATTCGTGATAGATTTGCAAAAAAATAAAAGGTGATAATTTTATTTGACACTTTTTAAAGGACGTGATTAAAATGAAAAAACATGTAAAGGTGGCGATTTTATATGGAATTAACCCATTCAGAAATATACCATTAATAGCAAGTTCGACTATGCAATGAACCAATGATACTTGGCAACTGTTTCATTCTATAATTCAGAAAAATAGCAAAAGATGAATATGCACCTGTCGTCTGGGTGACCTTGAATATATTTAATTCTCTGCAATATCAAACGGCACTGATGCTTGTTGACAGAATCAGCCAATCCATTGTTTCTAAACTCTTCCAGCTCTTTAATTAGTAACTGGCCGGCCCTAGGGTTACGCGACCCCAACCGCTGAGCACTTATAAGAACCGCCTGAACATCTAGGGGTCTATTTGATGCATTTGCAGATGAATCAATATTGAACAAGACCTTGTGTATATTTGATATAATAATGTTCAACGGATCCTCAGGGTCATCAGCTAGAAGAGGATCCAAACCATCCAGATTTATGTGTTCTGCGATTGCCCAAACTAGACGAGCACATACTCTTGGGTTACTTACCTGTTAAGTTAATTAAGAGAGCAACTTTTAACCACACTCTACATATGCTAAAGAGAACAAATAGAAATATAACCATAATACATTTGATAAAATGAGAAAAAAAACATGGCTGTTGTTTATGCTATTTCAGTTTGGATTGTATTTTTGTTTGAAATAATTTAGTACATTTGTTTTAGACTTATATCATTAGAAATTTTGTTTGCATGACATACGTATTATGTTAAATAATGCATTATATTAAACCCAGTATATAACTAAAAGTACTCATTTGTACGGATAAAACATATCATACATGTTTTCTGTTATCAATAATGAACTTGTACTATAAAAAGAAAAGGAATTTCGTTAGCTTAATAATGATGTGATAGCATACGGTCATCCTCATCATATAACAGCCATAACCAACAATTCTTCATTTTCTAATAAATTATGTATTGCTTGCTATAATTACTTAATCCCTATCATGCAGTAATGTCCACATTCTATTTATGGTGAAGAAAAACTCAATTGTTACTGGTGTTTGCAATCAACTTTTCAAGGGTCACAGACCTTCTGTACTTAAGTCGAATGAACCAAGATTGACAATATACCAAAACTAAACAGAGAACACATACAACAATGCAACTTAAACAAACTAAATGATAGCTATTTACTATAGTAGCTGCAAAGATTCTACTCTGTCGATAAATTTGGTACTTAACTGTCCTATAACAGCAAGCATACCTCACGTAGATCCTTCACAAGTTCCCGTTGCAAATTTTGCAGTCTTGTCTCATTGAGAATCTGGTCCTGAGAAGCACCATCTTTAACAGTTTTTACACCTCCACGTGTGTCATAGATATGGCACAGCCTAACAAGCACCTTCAAGTAGCAATCAATTGCATAGGTCCTGCCATCACAATCCCACTTGACGCAAGGTCTACAAACTTCCACCACTTCCAAAGATGGCTCTGTCCAGTTTAGTGCACCGTAGCCAGTTCCATAAGCCAAAGCTCCAATCACTCTGCTCTCCATTCCAGAACTCTTTTGTTCAGGCAAAGGTAGAGACAACTGGAAACAACTTTCCACTAATGATGCCACTAACTCTTCCCTAAACAAGCTTTTACTCGTCACACTATTGAGATCATCCCTTATTCTTGAATCCTCAAAGAGAGAAGCAATGTCAGTGCCGGCAAGAGGTTTCTGGCCTCTTCGAACACTTTCTTTAGCAAAAAGGTCGACGCACAGAGCAGTCCGACAAATACATGCTAAAGCATGCATACGATCTGATTCTGCCCTCAAATTCCTCACCATCATAAGCAGCTTTTTAAACAATGAAACCTTCAAGCAGAACATTGACATATATCAAAAGATATTAATAGCAGTGTCAACTAAATTATGCTATCAAACTTCAGAATGGCATTAGCCGCTTCATTTTTTCTCCTTTAGTCTAATTTTATTGTGGTTAATTTAGTACTCCCTCCATTTTTTTTAGTTGTCACTTTAGACAAATGCATTTTTCCATTAATAGTTGTCTTTTTAAAAATTTAAGATAACATTAGCTATTATCTTCCAAATTTATCCCTCCCCTAATAAATGACTCTATGACTCAATTTACATAAGCATTTATTATATAATAGGGTTATATGAGTATTTACTCCCATAATTTAAGACAAAAATTCCATTTTCTTAATATGTGCAACTTTTGCTAAATGGACAACTAAAAAAAATGGAGGGAGTACGAGTTATTCAACAATGTGGGTCAAAACTCTCTACTTCAATAGTGTATTTTTGCATCATAGCCAAAGATATAATTACTCTCAACCTAACAACTTGAAACACAAACCAACTAATCATCCCTTTAATCGGAAAAAAAAAAAAACTAATCATCCTCTTCAGTGTAAACAATGCTAGTTAACAGATTAGGAAAATGCATAACCTTTTCCTGTTAGATTAAAGGATAAAAAGCACACCTGCATATGAAGATCAAGGAGGTGCAAATTTGTAACAACAGCGCGAACTATACTTTCTCTAGCCGAAGAAAACTCTTGCCTGTCCCAAAGAGTCAAAATAGCAATTATAGACTGAGAAGCCCATTCTGGCTTACCACCAGGAACATCAGCCAAATACAGCATATTAATCCCCACTTCAAATATCAATGGCGGGTCCAACGAACTTGCTAAAAACGGCGCCAAATGTGTAACAACGTCATTAACCCCAACTAATTTCTCAGCTGTAGAATCCATCACACTACCATTAAGCCCACTGGACACCTTAGAAACCTTTCTAATCACCTCAACATTCCCCGACGCGACGGCCTTAACTGCATAAACAAGTGGAAACACAGTAGCTCTAAAATTCTCAACAGGCAAAACCAAAGACCTAGACATCAAAGCATTCCGTTGTTTCCATACGAAATCAATAATCGACGACACCCAATTAGACCTAATGGCTAATGAATTTTCACTATCAACTAACTTATCACCCGCTAACCGACTCATTCTTTTCGAATCAAACTCATGAAACAGTCTCCCAACTGATTCAAACGCTACTTTAGCAACTGCGTCTGATTTATCAAGCATATTTTGACCAATCCGAGACCACCATTTCGAAACTTTATCTAACAAATTAACATTATTCTCACACAAAGTCACCATATCATCCCTCGCTAATATACAGCCTAGGGTTTCACTAATCGAAAACCTTAAATTATCACTTGGCGAATCGAAACAGCCGGAGATTTCGGCGTTTGAATCCATGATGATTTTGGAGAGAGAATAGGAGGGCATGGCGGCGAGAATTGAGACGGCGGCGGAAGTGACGTCGGGATCGGGGAAGTGGAGATCATTACGGACGCCGGTGCAGACGGAGTCCCATAGATCGGCAGTGAGACGAGTGGATCGAATTAGGTCAAAGGAGAGCTTCTTACAAACGGCGGAAGCTGGTGCTGCAACGATCTCTTCGACGGCGGTTTTAGCAATGACGGAGATATCACGACCGGCGGCGGATTGCTGGAGAGCTTGGAGGAGAGCGCCGGATTGACGTAATGCGTCATTGGAACGGAGGTCGGCTTGGATCTGAGCGAAGAGTATGTCCATTGATCTTGGTCTTCGATAGACCAAGATTTGTTTAACAAATTTCTCAAATTTATTGCTTCTTTGTGTTAGTGAGATTAAATTTTTTCGATTTTGAGTACTTTACAGTGGCTGTTGTCTATAATTTGGATAATTTGCATTAATAGTCTCTAGATTATCTCCATCCCATTACCATCCCAAAACTTTTTATTTTTATTTTTTGCAATACCATCCCAAAACTTTTTTTCATTATTTCATTATTGTCCCTATTTTTTTATTTAATAATCATATTGTTTCTATTACGACTCCTGTGATTCGTTAATTTATTGACGTTCCATGTCTCCTATAATCTTAAATCAGCGCTTAAAATTTTATTTTTTTTATCACACAATGCTACATTAACACTCCTCATCCAATATGTCATATAGCGCTACGTTAGCACCAATCATTTAATGTGCCACAAACGCTACACGGGACGCCATGTAGCTGTCATATTTTTTTTTTTATAACTAGCAGGGTTATAAAAAAATTTATTTCTTACTTAACTTTTTATATCTTTCTTATTGTGTTTAACCCTAGATAATTTAAACATTTTTCTTGTTGAATTATTGTTATTTTTGCTCTAAACCTTTTCATTTTTATTTACATGGTTCTGTTGTTTGCTGTATTTCACCAGGATTTTTTGATTATTTTGGATTTTCTTTGTTGATTGTTGTATTTTGTTGCATTCTTTTTGTTAGGTTTTTTTTGCTCTTTGTGTTCTTTGTTGATTTTCTTCTTTGAATTACATTTCGTTGTCGGATTTGTCCTTGTTTTTTTTTGTTGGGGTTTGCATTTGTTTTCTTTGATGGATTTGGTTATTTTATTGAGTAGTTGGACTTGTTACTTACTCTTCATTGTATTGTGTGTTGTCTATATTTTTTTTTTGCGATATATTTGTTATTCATTGATGCTTACAATTGTTGATATTTATTGAATTCAAAAATTGAAAAGTGTTTTGTGAGTGTGAGTGGGTACACCGTTTGTCTGTAAAGGTGGGGATCCCATATTGCTTAGAAAAAAGACTTCAATTTTTATGAAGAAATGGTCAACGCGCCCTCTAAACTTGTAATAATGGGTTATTAAACCCAGTTTTTACTTTTTTAATCAACCAACCCCAAAACTCTTCATTTTTGGGTCAGATTACCCATAATTGTATTTTAAAATGCGTGAAATACAAATCAGAGGTGAGGGATGTGAAAAAGTAATTAAAATGTTCCCTAATTATTGCAATAAAATTATTTTAAACCTATTTTTTGTAATAAAAATATTTATTATGGGTAATCTGACCAAAAAATAAAGAGTGTTGGGGTTAACTGCTCAAAAAAATAAAAACTGAATTAAATGACTTTGTGTCACAAGTTTAGAGGGGCGCGTTGACCCTTTGTTTGAGTTTTTATTGTTGAATACAGTTCTTTGGATTTTACCTCAAGGGTTATCCAATTTTTGAGTGAGATAAGAGTTAATTTCTTCTCGAATTACAATATGTGTGCCATCAGTTAACCAACTAGCCAGGTTTGATTAGGTCGGTTTGACACTTACTATCGCGCTTTATTTTTTTAACGTTCAAAGAATTTTATAACATTTTTTGTCAACCACATTCCTTATTTTAAGCTACGACTCATTGTGAAAATGTTTTAATTAACGTTATTTATTTTATTACTGTTTTTAATTTATTGAGAATTTAGCTTTTATAAATAGTCATTTTCTTCCTCAATTTTGGTATTACATCTGTCACAAATGATTTACAAAATAGTCTCTTTATTTTTCTAACACGATTAAAAAACAACTTATGGTGATTATGATTCGAGTTTTCTTGAGCAATACGTTGAGGTATAAGAATGGTTATTCACAGTGCAGTGTTAATCAGATTAATTGGTTATTTTATTCTGAAGACATCGTGGTTGATAGTTTGTCTTCCACCTCTAGACATAGCCGCGAAATGTCTTAGAAAGGCCAACATAATTCGTGACTCAGCCAGAATATTCAGTTGGTAATTTGTTTCAATTTATTTTTATTGTTTTAACAAATTAACATATTATTTCATTGTATGTTTAAAGAGTATCAACAATTTAGAGATGTTTTCATTCTGCCATGAATATTGATGGATTTGTGTGTTCTCGATCAGCCACAGCTACCGTTGTTTTTAGTGATAAAGGTATTTGTTGGCAAAAATGCCAACTTGTAATAATCCGGAAGTACGGAATCGATCCCATGAAAATGAGAGGTTTAAAGTGAGCGAAGTCGATTTTTAATTTTAATTCGGATAGCAACAAAAGCAATGTTTGGTATTTAAGAGCTAAAAGGACTAAATTAAACAACTAATCAATTATGCAATTTCAACTAAAATAACTAATTAACAAATGTTTTAATCAATAAAGGGAAAACGTCAAGGGATTGGTAATCACACCTAGGTCATGCATTCATGGTTGGTTAATTGGAGGTACTCCAAGGACCGAGTTAAGCCTAACGCGCCATTTTCGCTCTCTCGAGCCTCAAAGAACAACAAAACCGCTACCTATTCACCTAATCAATGCCGAGCTCACTCTCGTGTTACAAAGCACAATCAAATAATCAACTAGCTAGCAATTAATCAATCAACTCTAAGGCCACCCAGGTTTAAACACACTCTCGTGGTGCTCTATCCTAGATTTTTAAACCTATTAGTCAATTTAATTAACCACCTCTCGGTGCATTAATCACACTCTAAAGATGATTAGGGTAGCTAATCATAAACAAGTAATAAGCAACAAGATTGAAACATGTTAAACAATAATATAACCCAACCAATCATACACACCCTAGGCTATCATACCAACCCCCTAATAAGGGGCTTAGCCACACATGACTAAGTTCTCAACACAACCAATAAACATTAAGCTAAGCATTAAAGAGTAAAAAAAATACCTTAATTGAAAATGAAGAACAATAAATCATAAGATAATGAAAAGTAATCAATAACTTGCATTCAATAAGAAAATCTTATTTTTACAACCAAATAAAAGCTTCCAAGCATTCAATAATGGAGGAAACTATGGAACTAATCCCTATAAAGATACTAAGTTAAAAAAAGGCATCAACTAAGAGAATAATTTTATAAAAGGTTGCTTACCCTAAAAATGAGATAATGTTATATTTACAGGTGTTACAAAAGAGGAAACAAAAGACAGCCACTAAAAGAGTGTTGGGTCAAAAATGGAAGTGAGCCTCGAGTCTTGTCTTTGTCTTGAGATTCAAATTTTGAGCCCATAAGTGAATGGCTCGATCGAGCCTTGGCTCTAGAGAATTCCCTGGCTTGTTTTCTTTATGGGGCTCGATCTAGCCCCTTTTCATACGTGAAGGGCTCGATCAAGCCCTTCCTTTTTTTCCTTAACATCTTGCTCGTTTCTCTGCTTTTCGACTCGCTTCTTTTTCGATACTTGAATCCTTCCTTCTTTATGCCCAAAACACTTCGTATTGCCCCGTTATCCCTGAAATGCTAACACACACATAAGCACACAAACATGGGGAAATAACATATCAAAGTATAAGAAAAGCATGCGAAATTGACTCTAAAACATAGGTGTATTTTGCACCTATTAGTATTCATATGAACAATCCACTTATTCTGCTTCTTTTGATTACTGCTTTGGTTTTCTTTTTCATCGATATTGTATATTTTTAGTGGAAGGATATAAATATATATCTGTGTTAGTTTATTCCCATTTAAATTTTTTTCGTGGAAGGATATAAATATTTTTGTTTTTTTATTTCAATTTAATTTTTTTTCATGGAAGGATATAAGTATTTGTGTTTTTTTATTCTAATTTTAATATTTTTCATGAAAGGATTTAAATTTTTTTTTACTGTTTTGATTTTAAGTATTTGTCATTCGTGAATGGATTTGCAAATTTATCTTGTTATGTTTATCACTGTTTTGATTGTTATTTTGCGTCCTTCATAAAAAGGATTTTGTTTTTGATCTTAGTCCTAAAATAAAAGATGTTTAGAAATAAAATTGTAACAAGGAGATAATAAAACATGATTATAGTTAAACTTTTGTTGTTTCAAACAACAATTCTAATAGAAAGTTCAATTGTAATTTAAACTCATACAAAATTATTACGAAGCAGAAACCGCCTTTTGAAAATGACATTGGCTAGTTTATGTGCTACAACAGTGGTAAACTGTTTCATAAGACACGCAAGTGTCAGAACAAACTTAACTCTAGTCCACATACTAACATGACTTCATTCATTCTGAGTTATGATCTTTGAGATCAACCTTATTGGTAGACCATACGAGTGATAGATAGACATCGGCGCTTCTCGCTATTTTAATAATTACTACATAATAGCACTGATGAGTTAATAATATTCTTAAATTCTATCAAATATCAATATCATAGTTAGTATAATCTACATATACAATATATTCAAAGTACTACAAAAGGTGAGAGTTCGAGTGTTAAGCTCCTATTTCATGATATCATTTAGTAAGTGTATTTCATACTATCATTTAGTATATATCTGATTTTTATAAGGATACTATACGTGTGTGTGTATTTATTTCTCATTCGATTTGAAAATAATATCAAAGTCCTAAAATTAGTAGGCCGATTTGATTCTAATAATATATGTGGTTCAGGTTTGTAGCATTTAATTATATAATACATTACATTCTTGATTTGGACGTTGAAAAATTCATCTTCCTTAAATCCTTTCTCAATATTTTTCCAGACGGACTCTTTGGAATGGAGCTGATAAAGGCTACCCGTCGTACTTTTTTATAAGGTGCAACCTGCAGCTTAGAGATTATCCATATAAGCATCAATTATAAACTTATTCAACAAGTGATAATTCATGATGAGATGGTTAAAAAAAGATGACAATAATCCTATAGTGTCCTAAAAATACTTGATACTATGCAGACCTCACAATCGTATTTGTGGATCAAATTGTATCTTTCTTAATTCAAAATACAATTATTCTAAACACAAATACGACATGATTACTAATCCTGTTAGATAAATAAACCTCAAACACAACACGTTTATAATACATGTTACATTGGTTACACGACACAATATGTATGTTATTGGACCAACTTGTTTATAATGACACATTCAAACTCCTTTAGCTCTATCTCATGTCATATTATTTAATTATGTGGTGTTTAAATGATTTTGGTCTACTACTATGTCCAACATGTTTAAAAAGTTATTCTCAAATAAATACAACTTAGTTAAAGAGAAAGATCAAATTATCATTCAAGAAGTAGCACCTGTTTGGAAACATAATCCATTATATTTCTTTCATTTAGACTGCTATGGCAGTGCTTCACAACAAAAGCAAAAGGTACCTCACCGACTTCTTCATCTGGATATCTGCAGTTTGATATTCTTGTCATAATTATTTATAATGCAGAGTATTAAAAAGTAAGGCGTAAATGCACCAAAAATCACCAATTTTTGCGTGTTTTTGGTATTTAATATAATCTTTTAATTTTGACATATTTAACGTGAACTTTTCAATTATTTGCAATTAAGACCACATGTGTTTTCCTTTAAAAAATAGAGTTATTTTACTTCCAAAATGGCATCGTTTTAATATAAAACGGTGCCGGTGTCTTTAATTGAAAATTTTGAAAGTTAATGTACTTTTTGTCCAAATTAAAAGATTATGTTAAATACTAAAAATGCGTGAAAATTGGTGATTTTTAGTGCATTTAAGCCAAAAAGTAATGATGGAGTAATACTTTTTATTAATCTAAAGGAAACGGATACTTACGGTACCACTGCAGCGTCTATTATCTCTGGGTGTGACTGGAGCAACTGTTCTAGTTCAGCCGGAGCAACCTGAACAAAATTTGAGTAGTTGGGTTTATAATTTGCTATGTTCACCAGAATGGAAAAAATTGGAATAAAAAGTATAATCGAGGATTACTTGATATCCTTTGTATTTTATCAAATCCTTGAGTCTGTCAACCACAAAGACATAACCCTCTTTGTCTATATAACAAAGGTCACCAGTTCTCAACCATCGATCGGATGTTAAAACAACAAAAGTTGCTTTAGGATCTCCAACATAACCTGCAATGAGAAAAAATGAAAAAAATATCATAATTTTTTTTGCTCATATTGCTCATATAAAATCTGACCGAATAAAAACATATCAAGGAGTAAATACAAATAATGTTTTGCCTTTCATTATCATGGGACCGCTAATCCATAATTCTCCTTGTTCCCCGGGGAGCAATGGAACATTGGTTTCAGGATCAACAATCTTTACTATACAGTACGTTGTAACCCTTCCAACCGAACTCATACAAAAACTTTCCTCAGGACTTATTGCTCGGGAGCACACGCCCGTTGATTCGGTCATGCCATAACCCTTAATTGTAAAGATTCAGCTCTTATTAGCTATATAAAAGATAATAATAGAAATAATAAAAAAAAGAAATAGAAAATGATGGAATAAAATTGTCACTTTTTTACTGCATTTAAAATTATGCATTGTGAGAATTTAGGCACTAGTTCTTTTTTGGAATAGTCTAGTAAAGTGTTGTTATGAATCAAATTTCAAGCCATATACATCTTTCTTTATTAAAAAGCTAAAAATCATTGCAATATAAGATATTTGTGGGAGGTCCGTATTAAGTGAAAGACCCGGACGATGGGATGCCGAGACTAGTCTTTTCCGAAGTTTATTCATGTCGTCGGTTTCCGTCCCAATAGAGCGGTCAAGCT
This sequence comes from Mercurialis annua, assembly GCF_937616625.2. Classification (NCBI taxonomy): domain Eukaryota; kingdom Viridiplantae; phylum Streptophyta; class Magnoliopsida; order Malpighiales; family Euphorbiaceae; genus Mercurialis; species Mercurialis annua. Next base: position 45,513,226 of record NC_065574.1, on the reverse strand, counting down.
CCGTCCCAATGAGATGGTTGGGTTTCGCCGGGAGTTCTCCGTTCATAAAATATATATATATAAATATAAAATAAAAGCTGAAGTTATAAAAGAAAAATCAATTATATATAGATTGCCAAGTGACAATTGTATTCTTTCACAAAGTTTTTAATCACTTAATATGAAATCTAAAAAATTATTAAGTTATTAATATGTATAAGTTATAGCATATGCAAAGTTTTTAAAGTTAATTAATTTAAAAATTATGAAATTTTAAAAGTTTTATGGTTATAAAGTTTAAAGATCTAATTAGGTTATATATTTGGTTGAAAAATACTATATTATCTGTGTTTATAAATTATGACATAAGAGATATAATATAGAATTAATATTTAAAAGTTAATAAATATGAAAAGTTTCAGAAATTGAATTTAATTAATTAAAATTTGAAAGTACAAAATTTTAAAAAAATTATCTGTGAAATTTAAAGAGTTTAATATAAATTGTACAATTTGAATTTTTTTTTGTTATTTTTTGTGTTTGTAATATTATGACATAAAATAAGATATATAGTGTTAAAAATTAATCTTAAATTTAATTAATTAAAGTTTAAACTCGTAGAATTCAACTTTTTTTTATGGTCGTGGAGTTTTAAAAGTTTAAAATAATATCAAGGTTTATATATTTTTGAGTTAGTATGAAGAGTATTGGTGAGGATAAATTGATAATCAACTCTAGATTGCCAAGTGACCATGGTGTTCTGTCACCAAGAATTTTAATCATTTATGAAATATAAAATTTTAAAGTCTTAAAATTGAATTTAGTTAAGTCAAATCAAAATTTATATATTTTTAAAAGTCTTATGTTATGAAATTGAAAGTGTTTTTGTTGATGTTTATAGCTTACACATATAAATAATTTTTTAAATAATTTATGTTTATAGATTATGATATAAAATTATATGAAGTACTATCTCTTATTATCATGAGAAAATAACAAGAAAAGTCATAAATCACAACTCTTTTTCACCAATTGCCATCTTAGCTAGAGCTATTTCTTTGTTACCATTATTATATCAATTAATAGCACAAAACCCATTTAGTTTTCATTTACTACCATCTTTCTCTAACTGACAACACGTGTCCAATAAATAACACATGTAAATATTGGAGCAAGATTTGTGCAAATATCAAATTGGGTCCCACTTAATCCAGTTTCATTTGCTAAAGTCTGATTCACCTATGTCCGCAGACTTTTTCTTTTCCATTCAGCAACTCCTAATTCTCTGCCATGCGATCATTTCTACCCTTTATGCCTTGAAATAAACATGTGAGCTCCATATGATTTTAAGATTTTTATCTGGATCATGGGCCTGTGGCCCGCCCTTAATTGGATGAGTATTATTATTTGATTGCAAGATAATTGAATGAGCAATGCAATTTGATTTTTGCACAATTACGTTTGTTTTTTATTCATCATTTCAATTGAAAGAGAATAAATTAATAATTGATTAAATATGTTTAATTTTTTGTTTTTAATAATATTAGGGTCATAACTGAAACTAGAAAAAAAAAGTGACAATAGTGATAAATATGAGGACTTAATTTACATCAAAATCTATTAATTTTATTAATTAAAGCCATTTTTAATTCATTTTATATTAATTATAGCTAACTGAAATATAATAATTATGGATACATATTTGATATATTTATTATACATAATTAATACAATCGTCTTCACAAATTATCAATAATGGTGGGTTTAATTTATTGGTATTTATTTAATTTATATTTAGAAATCTATAGTATGTTATTTTGTTTTTTAGATATTATTCAAATCTTTTAATTAAAAAATGGATACATCTCCGATACATATTTAATACATATGCGGTACATATTTGATACATCTCTGATACATTTCCGATACATATTTGATACATCTCCAATACATTTGATATTTTTACGATACATATTTGATACATCTCAGATACATATTTGATATATCTCCTATATATTTTTGATACATATTCTATCGTTCAAATCTTTTTTCTTATTTTTGTACATCTTCTTTTTAAGTTTTATTACATATATCTTTTTAAAACATATTGATACATTTGAGATACATATTTGATAAATATTCGATACATATTTGATCGTTCAAATTTTTTACTTTTATTACATATATTTTTTATACATATTTGATACATCTTTGATGACGTATTAAAAAATTTATTACATGTATTACATGTATGTTTTTTATACATATTTGATACATACATGATAGATATTTTTTTTCTAAATTTGTACACGACATATATATTTTTAAAATGTACTTAATAGATAAATGAATGCATGATATATATAATTATTAATGTATTAAATAGATATATGGTTGAGACATAATTTATATATGATAGGTTTACTTTTCACTTCAATAGATATATCTTTAATACATAATTATGCACGATAGATATATTATACATGCATCAGATCCGTGTTCGTTATGTATCTACAATGTATCCGATGAATAATTCATAACATTGTATTTTAAAATTGTATCATTATGTGTTTTTTTAAATTTAATATATTCACATTTTTAAAATTAATATTAATATATTTAAAGTTTATATATAATAGATAAACTAAAATTAATAGTAGAATTTATATGTATAAATAAATAATGAATATAAGTGAAAGTGTTTGTGTTTTGGACAAATTTATAAATAACAGCACAAATAAAGGATATAAGTGATGTGTACCTGTTCATTATTTCTTTCATGGCTTAATACATAGTTTGACCCCTGAACTTGTACCCTTTTACCCATCTAACCTCCAAACTTAACGTCTCACCTATCAAACCCCTGAACTTGTTAAATAACCCGATTTGACCCCCGAACTTGATAAATACGTAAACATTGAACCCCTCCGTACACAATTTCTTCTAGAACGTTTCAAGTGACAGGTGGACACGAAGGGTTCAATATTTGCATATTTATCAAGTTCAGGGGTCAAATCGGATTATTTAACAAGTTCATAGGTTCGATAGGTGAGACGTTAAGTTTAGGGGTTAGATGGGTAAAAGGGTACAAGTTCAGAGGTCAAACTATGTATTAAGCCTTTCTTTCATGAAAGTTAAATGTGACCATTTATACTATGTGACAGCCACTTGTTGTAATCTAATTGGTTTGAGCTTATATAATTGAGAGAAGGCAGCGTGAATCACGTGGGACAAATTCTTTCTTATTGATGATGCCATGACACGCATGTCCTCATCCTATTAGGATGGTATTAATGTAAAGTTTTTGTTTTTTGTGGTAGGAATGTTAAATAGATAACTTAAATGACAATTGATGTAATTGGAGTCTAATTTTTGGTAATTTTGTTATTTTCTCTATTATCATATCAATATAGTATTAAATTTATTTATTTTTCATGTTTAATTTTTAATTTTTTAAAGAAAAAATAACTTATTTATTTACAATTATAGTTTTCTTTTTTTTACCAAATATATCATTATTTTATTTTTCATGTTTAATTTTTGATTTTTTTTAAAGAAAAATCAACTTATCTATCTTCAATTATAGTTTTCTTTTGTGCCAAATATATCATTTTTTGAATTTTGCCATTTTATTCCATCGTTTCTTCAATTTTTATCAAATATATTAAAAAAGGATTAATATTATAAAAATGGCTTAATTACTTAAAAAACCTCCATCTTGTAATATTTTTTCGTTTATACCATGACCTAGAAAAAAGTTCATTTGTACTCTTTTTTTGATTTTTTATTTTCAACTCAACCCTAAAGCACTAAATTGAACTTTTTTTTATCTAGAAAAAGCTTAAAATGATCCTTCATTTTTTAACTTATTTGTATTTTTTTCAAATAAAAAAAAGATGATATAACCCTTCTATTTAATTATTTTTAATATTTTCATCCTTTAATTAATTAAATTGTCAAAAAATAAAATTCTCGGGTACAATTGAAAAAAAAAAAATCAAAAAAAGGGTACAAATGAACTTTTTTCTAAGTCAGGGTATAAACGAAAAATTGCTTCAAGGTGGGATTTTTTTAAGTAATTAGGCCTATAAAAATTTATGAACTTATATGTTTTCTCATTTTAATCACGCAGTTTAAATTTTCTTATTTTCATGTAAACTACCACTTTTTTTTTCAAATTTATACACTGTGCTGAGGTGTCACGGCTCTATTGGTGTAATTTGCTGAGGTGGAGGTCATTTTACACCAATAAATGAGTGCCACCTCAGTATCATGCATGAATTTGAGAAAAAGTGGTAGTTCGTGCATGAAAATGAGAAAATTTAAACTGCGTATTTGAGAAAAAGTGGTAGTTCGTGCATGAAAATGAGAAAATTTAAACTGCGTGATTAAAATGAAAAAATGTGTAAAGTTCGTGATTTTGTTTACATTAACCCTTAAAAAAATGATTAAGCTTAAATTAAGTTTTAAAATTTTATTATTTTATTATTATATTATAAATTTATTTAATTGCATTATGGCGCCGACATTCAGGTAATTTATACTCCCTTCGTCCCATTTAAAAAGTTCCATTGTTATTTTTTGTGTCTCACTTAAGAAGTGCCATTATACTTTTTAATTTTTGTCTATCTACAATTATAGTTTTCTTTTTGTCAAATATATCATTATTTTATTTTTCATGTTTATTTTTTAATTTTTTTAAAGAAAAATCAACTTATCTATCTACAATTATATTTTTCTTTTTATGCCAAATATATCATATTTTTTGAATTTGGCCAATTTGTTCCATCATTTATTCAATTTTTGTCAAATATATTACAAAAGGGTTAATGTCATAAAAAAATCATGAACTTTACACGTTTTCTTATTGGCTTAAGGTCTGAAAAACTACCGACCTTTCAATTTTTTTTCAATAGCACCCTCACCTTGTAATTTTTTCAATAGCACTCTAAAGTGAAAAATTAGATAATTTGATTACTATAAAGATGAAAATTTTCATAAAAACTAAATTTAAAGGTGAAATTATACTTTTTTTCTACTTGCACACTTTTAAACAAGTCTTTTAACTTAAAAAAAGTTCAAATAAGTCCTCGGTAAATGAGTTTAATTTGATAATTTATGGTGCTATTGAAAGTCAAAAATACAAAATAGGGTAAAATTGACTGTTTTATAAGGTCGGGGTGCTATTGAAAGTCAAAAATACGAAATAGGGTGCTATTGAATAAATTACAAGGTGAGGGTGCAATTGAAAAAAAATTGAAAGGTCGGTAGTTTTTCAGACCTTAAGCCTTTCTTATTTTAATCACGCAGTTTAATTTTTTCATTTTCATGCACAAACTACCATTTTTTTCTCAAATTTATACACGGTACTGAGATGTCACGGCTCTATTGGTGTAATTCGCTGAGGTGGATGTAATTTTACACCAATAAATGAGTGCCACCTCAGTATCACTCATGAATTTGAGAAAAAAAATAGTAGTTCATGAAAATTTAAACTGCGTGAATAAAATGAGAAAATATGTAAAATTCGTGATTTTTTTTCATTAACCCTTACAAAATGATTAGGCTTAAATTAAGTTTTAAAATTTTATTATTACATTATCATATTATAAAGTTATTTAATTGTATTGTGGCACCAACATCCAGCTAATTTATAACGAAAAACAAGTGAAGTCTATATTCAACTGAAAACTCTTTATCTCTACAACTTAGGGGTGTGATACCGACCTAATAATATTCGAACTCCAAGCATCGCCTAACGAATGCTATGCTCGCCCAACGGGTCTCCAAATCTCCCATCGCCCATGTCTGTCTCGGGCGGACTCATCCAGGTCTGCCATCTAGGCGATCTCATCCACTCTGTTCCCTGACACCCACTACCCGGGATAATCGGGAACGTGCCTTCCCCATTATCAATAATCGTGGGGCAAACCCACGATTTACCAGATAACCACCGCCTTAAACTCATTATAAAAGGAAGCCACCGAATGCTGAGAAGGGTAAGCAAAATCAGACTTAAATACTCTTACATTCATTTACCTACCAAAAAACCCTCTCTGACTTAAGCATCGGAGTGGCTTTCAGGCTGAGCAAGCCTGAGGTCCTTTGAGCTTATATTTGTTACTTGTGCAGGAAAAACAGTACGGGCGACCCTTTAAAGATCGACCTGTATCATTTGGTGCGGTGAGGGTGGAACTTATTAGTTTCGTCGTTCCTTTTAGATACTTTTCAAAATTTGCTTTTTCAAGAATGGATCCCCCACGAGATAATACTCTAGCAGCTACCAACCGAGAAGACAGGGAAACAGAACCACCGGCCCTAAATCTGTTTCCCCCAACCAGCGAAGAAGGAGAAACCAGCGACCCCCTGGCGATAAGACAGACGATACCTCCGATAGCCATAGCACCTGATGAAGAGCCAATCAACAACCAAGCAATGTTCAAGGCTTTCCTAGAAATCACCAGTCTACTCAAAGACATCAAACAGAGTATCTCGTTAAAATCGCCAGAGCAGGGATCAGCGAAATCACCAGTACAGAAGTCAACGTCAACCATGGACAAGGGAAAAGAACCGATGCGAGAGGAAGATGCCCCTGAAAATTCCGCAAGGAAACAAAATGCCCCCATCGTAATTCCAGACGAAGAACGTTGGATGGATGAACAACACACCCTCAAAGGCGGAGAAGAGCATCTGGAGGAAAAAGTCCGCCAAGTCATGAGCAGGCTTGGAATAAGATGTGAAGACGTGGACATCTCTCTTCGAAGTGACTCACCACTCGCAGATTTCATCATCTCTCACGAATTCCCTACAAAGTTCAGATACCCCCCAAATTTGGAGTCATACGATGGAACAGGCTGTCCCAAGAGCCATATTCACAAATTCCAAGCGGTGATCAATGTTCAGACAAACTTGGATCACGTACTATGCAAACTTTTTCCTACTACCTTAAAAGGTCTGGCGCAGGAATGGTACCAGAGTTTAAAGCCAGGATCAGTGCTGACGTTCAAACAATTCTCAGGACTTTTCCAGGCTAGATTCGTAGCATGCATCCCTCAAAAGAAGCTGTCCACAGATCTGCTGGCCATCATGCAATGGGAAGGAGAGACACTCAGGAAGTATGTAGAAAGATTCAATAAGGAGGCGATGCAGATAGAAGACCTGAGCCAGGAGATCGCCTACACAGCATTACTCAATGGAACTACCAACTCCGACCTACGAAAGGAATTGTTGGCTAAATCACCAAAATCATTTACCACACTGATGACCATCGCACATACACAGATCAGAGTGGATGATGGCCAAAGAGAGATAGAGAATCGCCTCGGACGGGTAGAGGAACGAACGTTTGCAGGAAGAAGAAATGGGGACAGATCGCCCATAGGAAAGAGGTTCAGAGAAAAAGGCAACGACCATTTCAGAAATAAAAGGAAAAAAGACGAAGATAGGCGATATACGCCCCTGAACACAACCAGAACCAACGTACTGTTTTGGGTAAAAGACAGCCGAGAGAAGGTCAGATGGCCAAGGAAGATGAACGCTGCATCAGCCAGCAAAAGAGACAATAGCAAATACTGTGAATTTCACAGAGACAACGGCCACACCACAGATGAATGCTGGCACCTGAAGGAGGAGATAGAGAAGCTGATAGAAAGGGGATCCCTTTCCCAGTTCGTAAAAAGGGACACCGAAGCCAGAGAGACGGAATCAGAAAGAAAGAAAGAGCGGAAAGAAGAAATCGCCAGAAGACCCAGACCAGAGCCAGCAGGCGTGGTTAACGTAATAATGGGCGGATCGACCGGAGGAGACAGCAATACTACAAGGAAGAAAGCTGCAAGAACAGTCTACTCGGTTAGCCCAGGTGCACCGAATGCTAAGAAATTCAGAAGCGTATCTTTTTCGGAGGTCGATAGTCGTGGCTTATCAGTCCCCCATGAGGACGCCCTAGTTGTCAAGGGGCGACTCAACAATTTCGAGGTATCTCGAATGCTCGTAGACACGGGAAGTTCGGTAAACATGATCACGATGGAGGTGTTCGGCAGAATTGGACTCAAGAAAGAAAATTTGACACATGTCTCTACTCCACTAGTGGGACTAGGAGGCAAATCTGTACAGGTGGAAGGATCACTGGAGATAAACATCCAACTGGGGGATGGAGAGATCTACAAAGAGATCCGAGCAGAATTCATGGTGGTCAATATGGATTTCGCATACAACGCAATTCTCGGAAGGCCACTCTTGCACGATACGTGCGCATCCATTTGCATGAGGTACCTACTGATGAAAATCCCAACCAGAGAAGGCGATGCCGAAGTCAGAGGATGCCAAAAGTCAGCCAGAGAAGCATACTTTACAGCTCTCAGGAAAGTACATATAACCTTGCCAGTACTAACAATGGAACCTCCAGAGAAGAAGGAAAGGGCGGAGCATTATGGGCGAACTGAGAAAATCGAATTATCCCCAGGAAAGGAGATAGAAGTGGGAGATGAGCTAGAAGAAAAAATCAAACGATCTCTGACCGAAAACCTCAGATCGCTTGGAGACTCCTTTGCCTGGACAACAGACGAATTGATCGGAGTAGACCCGGACGTCATATGTCATCGGTTAAACATAGCGACCGACGCGAAGGCAGTGATACAAAAGAAGAGAAGGCACTCGCCCGAAAAACAACTCGCCATCGCAGAAGAGGTCGCCCGGTTAAAAGCAGCAAACGTGATCAAAGACGCCTATTACCCCAAGTGGGTAGCAAATGTGGTGATGGTAAAAAAGTCCAATGGCACTTACCGAATGTGCGTGGATTTCACAGATCTGAATAAAGCATGTCCCAAAGATAGTTTCCCACTCCCACACATTGATCAGTTAGTAGACTCCACAGCAGGTCACGCCCTCTATACATTCCTAGATGCCAAGGCGGGATATCACCAGATACCCATGGCACCTGAAGATCAGGAGAAAACGGCCTTCATAACGGACCAGGGATTATTTTGTTACAAGATGATGCCCTTCGGTCTGAAGAACGCAGGAGCCACATATCAGCGGCTGGTGAACTCAATATTCAGAGATCAGATAGGAAAACACATGGAAGTTTATGTGGATGACATGATTATCAAGAGCATCCGAGCTGAAGACCACCCAACAGATGTGAAGATAGTCCTGGAGACGCTAAAGAGATACCAGCTAAAACTCAATCCGGAAAAGTGCGTATTCGGAGTACCGGCAGGCAAGTTCCTGGGATACATGGTCTCTCAGAGGGGTATCGAGGCCAACCCAGATAAAATCGAAGCGGTCTTAAAAATGACACCGCCACGGAGCATACATGAAGTCCAGAAGCTCAACGGCCGGATCACGGCTCTAGGTCGGTTCATGTCCTGCTCGGCAAAACGATGCCTGCCTTTCTTCAAAACCCTGAAACAGATCAAGAACTTCACATGGACCGCAGAATGCCAGCATGCGTTTGAAGAGTTGAAAAGCTTCCTATCCTCGCCCCCACTGTTGGCGAGACCGGATCCGGGCGACGTGTTATATTTATACATCTCTTGCTCTGACGAAACAATAGCAGGAGTATTGGTGTCGGAAAAAGGAGGCGAACAATACCCGATCTACTACATTAGCAAAGTACTCAGAGATGCAGAGCTGAGATACCCGAAGTTGGAGAAGCTGGCGCTGTGCGTATACACCGCCACCATCAAGCTCCGACATTACTTCGAAGGACACCAAGTCATTGTACGGACCGACCAACCATTACGAAAAATCCTCCAGAAGGCAGAGACAAGTGGACGCATAGCAGAATGGGCCGTCAAAATAGGAAGTCTGGGCGTTATCTATGAAGCTCGGAAAGCACTGAAAGCTCAAGCACTAGCCGACTTCTTCGCTGAATTAACATTCAAAGAACCCATGGAGGACAAAACGACTCCCTGGGAGATGCACGTCGATGGAGCAGTTTGCGGAGAAGGAGCAGGCATCGGAGTCGTGCTCAAAGGACCAGGAAGAATCCAAATGGAATACTCAGCAAGACTCGAATTTCCAGCTTCCAACAATGTTGCGGAATATGAGGCGCTGATAACAGGGTTGCAATTATGCGAAGAGCTCAACATCTCCGAAGTCCAGATCTACAGTGATTCACAACTGGTTGTGAACCAAGTCTCGGGGAACTTCGAAGTAAAAGAAGCTACGTTGAAGAAGTACGCCAAGCAGGCCAAAACCTTCTTTGCCGATAATGGGCGATCCTGGTCGCTACAGCAAATACCCAGAGCAATGAATGGAAGATCAGACGAATTGGCAAAGTGGGCAGCAACAAAGAATTACGACTCAATGAGAAACATTCCTCATGAAATCAAACGACAGCCTAGCTTTCAAGAAGAAATTGAGGAAGGCGAAGTACTGATGGTAGAAGGGGAAGAAAACTGGATGTCCCCCCTCACAGCATACCTGGCTAATGGAATACTCCCCGAGGATAAGAAGGAAGCCAAAAGGATAGTGATACTCTCATCAAAGTTCGGAATATACAACGGCCAGCTGTACAAACGGTCATTCACCCATCCCTGGCTAAGATGTGTGAACAAAGAAGAAGGAGAGTACATCATGAAAGAATTACATGAGGGGACCTGCGGAGCACATGACGGAGCATCAACACTGGTCAGGAAAGCACTGCTACAAGGCTATTATTGGCCCACGATGAAAGAACAAGCTACAACCCTAGTAAGGGGATGCTGGCCTTGCCAGCAACATGCCTTGGTACCAAGAAAGCAAGCTTCAGAAATGAAACCCATCGGCAGTGCATGGCCGTTCGCCCAGTGGGGTATGGACATCCTGGGACCTCTCCCTTTGGCCACAGGACAACGGAAGTTCCTGGTAGTGGCAATCGACCACTTCACCAAGTGGATAGAGGCAGAACCACTGGCAAAAATCACCCAACAACGCATAACTAACTTTTTCTTTAGATCTATCTTGTGCAGGTTTGGAATACCGAAGGTGCTGATCACAGACAACGGAAAGCAGTTCGACTCAGCAAAGTTTAGAAAGTTTTGTGCCGAGTATCAGATCGACCTAAGGTTCACTTCGGTTTACCATCCACAATCGAATGGGTAAACCGAAGTGGCCAACAGAATCCTACTGGCCGGACTAAAAAGAAGACTAGACGAGTGCAAAGGAAGATGGGTAGAAGAACTCTACAGCGTCCTATGGAACTACCGTACCACCCCTAGAGAATCAACGGGCGAAACTCCATTCGCCCTAGCCTATGGAACGGAGGCTGTAATTCCTGTAGAGATCGGCGCACCCACGCCAAGGACAGAAGACAACCAGCTAAACCTAGAAGAAAACGAAGAAGAGCTCAGGAACAATCTGGATCTCCTGGTTGAAAAAATCAACAGATCAGACATCAGGATGGAAGCCTACAGACAAAAGATGGCCAAACATTTCAACAGCCATGTAAAGAAAAGAAAATTCAAACTAGGCGACCTAGTCATGCGAAAAACCGAAGTCAAAAAAGGAGAAGCAGGAAGTGGAAAACTGCAGCCAAACTGGGAAGGACCTTACATCATCAGCGAGGTCATTAAAGAAGGAACATTTAAACTCACCAACTCCATGGGAAGAATCATACCAAGGACATGGAACGCCAACAACTTGAGAAAAATTTAGTCACAATGGGTCGCCATCAGACATGATTAGTTATTCCTTAAGAAGTAGCATAATTAGTCAAGCGGTGTTTAGTTTCAATATTGTATTTCAATTCCTCCAAGTGATGTTTAATCACAACATTGTGCTTCAATTTCTACAAGTGATATTTCATCACATTATTGTATTTGAATTTATGCAAGTATTTTAATTTACCCTTGCTCGGACAAGGAATTTCCACAGATATCGTCTCTTTACCATAGTTACTGATTACTTAAAAAAAATTCCAAAGAGGAGAACTGACGAGTTCATTCCCAAAAAAGGAAAATACACAGTCAAAATATATATATCGCCTAAAATAAAGAGAACATAGAAGCTAACTGTCTCAAAAATAAAGAAGGCAAAAAAGATATATATTAAAAAGAGGGCAAATGCCCCACAAAAATTACAAAGGAAAGTAAAATTCCTAACAAAAGAAAAGATACAAATGTACAAAGTACATAACAAAAAAAAAAGGAAAATTCTTCCTATACAAAAACTAAAAAGAGGAATCTAAAGCTTGATGATCTCTGGCTCAATCTTCTCCGGGGCAGCCTCTTTGTTCCCCTCCAAAATATTTGGGACAGATAGCCCCTCCTGCGAATCCCGCCTGGCTGAAGAAGAAGCATCGACACGAATGTTGCCAGAACGGGTGGGAGAAGCGACATCGGCAAGACTAAGAGGATCGGACCCTGGAAGGATAGACTCCAGATCAGAAGGCCGATCCAATAAGTCCAGAGCAGCAAAAGGCCGCTCCGAAGATATAAGCAAGCCGAAGTCCTTCTCCTCAGGACTACCTCCCAAACCAGGAACAAGAGGCTTCTCGCCAGCCTTGGCAGGTTCCTGGACCCCTTGGGCAGACTGTTCGGCAACCTCAGCAGCACCTCCACCATTTTCAGACTTGATGGAGACGAACAAGTCTTGGGGAGAATCTGGCTCACTCTCACTGTTAACCCCCTCGGGAAAGCCATATAAGAATTCAACGTCCCCATCAGGATGACGCTCCAAGTAGGTACCCACGATGGCTTCAGTGAAGTCAGTCAGATCATTGGCTAGCTGGGCGGTGTTACGGCGACGCCTCTCCTTCTCACGAATCAGCCTGCCCCGCTTCAAATAAAGCCTCTTCTCAGCAACTGAGACTTTATCGTTAAGGGCCGTGACGGTGGTGTCGAACTCCTTCTTGAGATCGTCATAATCAGTACTTTTCAACACCACCTCTGCCGCCAGATTTTTATTTTCCTTCTTAAGGCGGGCGACCTCCTCAGACAGCACACGCTGCTGCTTCACAGCACTCTCCCTCTCTCTGGATAATCTATCCACATCAGCACGAAGAGAGTCCAGCTTCTGAGTGCACCCGCCATGTTCGCTGCGAAGGGAGTCATACTTTCCCTTCAGCAGCTTGTACTCCGTCTTTAACTTCACCTGCATCTCATCGTCGTTAAGACGGTTGGAGCGGTATTGACGGATGGCATAGGCAACCTAAACATAAAATAAAACTGAGTTAGAAAATAACCATAACAGGAAGAAAAAGGCAAAATGATAAAGTTAGAAAATAATCACCTTTGCCAGGTTGGAAAAACAATCGTCCATCAGTACGTTGTCCGGCCTCTTCAAATAATAGTCAACGTCCGAAGGGCAGCAGGAACCCCGGAAGATGTCGTGGGCAACGGCAGGACAACGCACAGTAGCATCGGCCCCATACTTTTGAAGGAGCAGGTCGACCTGAGTCACCATCACATCCCTCTTAGGCCTTTTCATAGAGGGTCCCTCCCCCTCAGTATCTTCGCCCCCTGAAGAAGGAGCTCGCCTTTTGCTGCCGGTCGAAGCAGCCGGGGCAGTTTGGGGAGCAGAAGGAAGGGATCTGGCATGCTTCTCCTTCGCAGGAACCTCCATCTTATCCTTCCCCTTACCGGTGTAAGAGGGAACAGCAGGAGGAGGAGGGCTGGTGACAGGTTCCTTTATCTGGAAGCCTGGCAGCACCACCCTAGGAGTAGGGGCAGATTCATCACCCTTCTGAGAAGAAGGGGGTTTGCTTCCAGTCGTAGAAGGAACATCGCCCCCTTTCTTGACAGGCGCCTTCTTAGCCTCAGAAGTCGGCTTGGGAATAGCTTGGGGAAGGGCCTCCCTCTCTCGAGCCTCCCGGCGAGCTTTCCTGTCCTCCATGACCTTCTGCTGAAGCTCCTTGAAGTTCGGCACTGAAAAATCAAAGTAAACAAGATTCAGAAAACGCTTCACAAAAATTAAAGGAAATAAAAGCTTCATGGTACAAACAAGGTACCAGAAGGACTAAGAGGCATAGAAGAAATATTAAGAGGGGAAGAAAGAAGTGGTTCGCCCATGTCAGGGAACTCGTCTCCATTATCAGGCGATGTCTCCCTCCTATCCTCACTCTTCTTCCTCTTCCCCCTTTTTCCACCCTGCACTCTCTTATTTCTCTTGGAGGCAACACTTTGGTCCCAGCCAAAGTAGGAATCTATCAGATTCACTACGTGCACCTTAGCGCCACCTCGAAGCAGACGCAACGTCTCTTTATCAACCTCGCTCAGGTTCGCCTTTTCCAGCTTTAGGGGCCCTTCCACAAAAACATTCGGAATGGAACCCCAACCCCCTTCCTTCTTGGCGATGACAAAGGAACCCTTCCACCGCTTCAAAGAATTGGGAAGGCCAGTGAAGGGAGATCTTCCGGGTTGCAAGTAGAAGAACTCATCGCTTTTCTTCCTCCCCAAAGAATAGATCGCCCTAACAATCTCGTAGCCCACCTGTCTCTTCAGTTGGAGCCCACGAATAAAAACTCCTGTCAAGTGACGGTGGGCGTTAGGATGGAGTTGACCTAGGGGGATCTTAAAATTATCGAACACTTTTTGGGTGAAGAGATCGAGTGGTAGCCTTAAACCCGCCTCCAAATCTTCAACAAAGAGCAACTGTTCATCATCCTTCAAGACCTGGCTAACAGCCGAACCCTCAGATGGAATCCGAAGGCCAATAAAGGGAGGAATTTCGTACCTCGCCCTAATCCATACAAGGGCCTCTTGACCCAGATCGATGGTCCACTCAGACAAGGGTTTTTTATTACTAGAAGATGTCCCAGAGGAGACTTTACGTCTTTTAAAAACAAAATCCTCCTCGTCTCCTTCGTCATCACCCAGTTCACCATCTCCGCCCTCATCTCCACCAACGTCCTCAAGGGGAGCCTCGCCCTCTGGCCCTCTGTCATCAACACCCTCCTCACTATCAGGGATCACCTTCTGAGACAACCCTTCCTCGTCAGATGACAACTCAACGAGGGTGGCAAGAGGAGCAGGGTAAGTAGGGTCACTGGCAGAACTCTCAGAAGAAGAGGAAGAAGAAGGGGAAGACACTGAAATCCTTAATGTAGACATCCTAAAAATATACTATCTAAAGGCAAACAAGAAGAAGGAAACAAGAAGACAAACAAAAATAGCTAAGCCACTTACTGATTAAAAGAGAAAGTCTGGTGCTATGTAACTCGAAGAAAACCTGGCTGGAGAAATACGTCAACAGAAATACAGAATCAGAGAGAAAAATTAACAGAGAATCAGAGAGAAAAATTAAGAGTAAAAAACTTTTAATTAAAGAATATGTACCTCTTTTATACACTCGAATGCCTGACAGCAGGAAACTCCTCGAAATAATCAATGGAAAACCAAAAGTCGCGTTCTTTTATAGTCAAAAAACGCTTCAGATTCGTAACCGTTGAAGGAAACGTTTGAAATTCAAATTGTTTCGAAAATTTCGGAAATTCGAATTTTGAAAATTGGCGCTTCAAGTCTTTGACTTAGCAAGATTATAAGGGGGGGACATCTGATACCGACCTAATAATATTCGAACTCCAAGCATCGCCTAACGAATGCTATGCTCGCCCAACGGGTCTCCAAATCTCCCATCGCCCATGTCTGTCTCGGGCGGACTCATCCAGGTCTGCCATCTAGGCGATCTCATCCACTCTGTTCCCTGACACCCACTACCCGGGATAATCGGGAACGTGCCTTCCCCATTATCAATAATCGTGGGGCAAACCCACGATTTACCAGATAACCACCGCCTTAAACTCATTATAAAAGGAAGCCACCGAATGCTGAGAAGGGTAAGCAAAATCAGACTTAAATACTCTTACATTCATTTACCTACCAAAAAACCCTCTCTGACTTAAGCATCGGAGTGGCTTTCAGGCTGAGCAAGCCTGAGGTCCTTTGAGCTTATATTTGTTACTTGTGCAGGAAAAACAGTACGGGCGACCCTTTAAAGATCGACCTGTATCAGGGTGATTGACATAAATGGTACCAAACCTTTAGACCTCATATTAAAATGGTACCAAACCTTCAATTTGTATCTTTTTGATACCCAACTTTCTATCATTTCAGATTGTTTTTTTTTTTGACAAATTCATGTCATTTTTAATGACTTGGCGACCGGAATAATATATTTTTATTTATTTTTACCTCATCAGATGCCATATCACATGACACATACTATAGTTTGGTGGTTCAACTCTTCTTTTTCGCTTCTTCCAATCATTAAAAATAGCCGGAATTTATAAAAAAAATCAATATAAAATAAATTATAAAAAATTGGTTACTAAAAAAATATAAATTGAAGATTCAGTTACATTTTGATACAAGATCCAAAGATTTGACACTATTTATGTCAATAACCCACACAACTTGGATAGAATCCAAGAAAATACCAACACTAAATGACATAACTCAAGTCTAGATCGTTGAGCTCATGAATCAGAATTCAGAAATAAATGACATTACTCAAGCATATCATATACTAGTAGTGTATCTTAATGTTATTATAATATTCTGAGTCAGCACTAACCTGCTTCAACGACACCGTCGGAAACCTAGTTCTGAACGCCGCAATCACATCCTTTCCAAGCGGAGCGCCGCCAGAAACCACATCTTCTAACGACCTCAAATCATAACCATCCGTTAAACCTCTCTTAATCATCTCTACCACAGCAGGCGGCGCCACCGCCAGTTGCGTCACTCTAAACTCTTGAACAGCGCTCAACATACTTTTCAAATCAAACTTCTCCACCACCACCACGGCTTCCCTCAACGCCACCGACTTAAGACTGTAAATCAATCCGTAAACGTGAAAATACGGCACCGCATTGAGCGTAACCACTTGTTCTGAATCTTTCTCAGGAAGGAATCCTGCAACAACCGCCGTTAGATTTCCGTGAGTCAACATCACTGCTTTGACATCACCTGTCGTGCCTGACGAGTAAAGAATCCCAGCCAAATCTGATTGTCTCACTGTAACTCTTTCGAACTCATAACTCGTTGTTGTCATCAGTGAGTCAAACTCAGGCGAGTCTATGAGTATGGTGCTGTGTTTCAGTTTAGGAAGCTTATGAGCTGTAGCTGACGTGGCAAACGCGATGACTGGTTTAGAGAGATGGATTTGACGGTGAATTTCTGACTCAGTGTTGAGCGGATTTGAAGGAGAAATGATAATTCCCAGTGAAAGCAAGGAGAAGTAGAGGATCGGAATTTTCGTTGACTTTGGACAGAGGACAAAAGCGACGTCGTGTTGAGAGAGTTTGGTGACATTCTGGAAGTAGGAGGATAAAGATTTGGTGAGTTGAGCGAACTCGGAGTAAGAGATATGGTGAGTGGTTGATGAGTCAATGAGAGCTACTGAGTTGGTGGAGATGACTCGGTTCGACAGAGCAAAGTCTGTTACTGAGATAGGATCGTGTTGTTGAGGAAGATCAATGACGGGTCTTAAGCTATGGAAAGTTTTTGTTAAGCTGTTGAAACCAGTTTTTGGATCGATGGATCCAGGGTTAGTTTGGTCCATTTTGTGCTCAAAGTTATAAATAATAAAGGTTTTATTTGGTTCAGCAAAGTGCAAGTAATAAGCTTGGAGATTAGCAGAGAATCTGGAGTTGATGAACAGTTGACTTAGTGCATAATGTATAAACTATAAACAGTGCAGAATTATTGAGTTCGTCACGTAGGATTATAAACTATCCAATTATCGAGAGACACGTGTCAATAATAAATATAATAATCAATCATTAAATACCATATTAATTATAGTTAAAATATGATCAATAAATATAATACTTAATAAGAGTAATGCTATATAACCCAACATTTTTAACTCACCTTTTTGTATCGCTTGACGTGACAATCAAGGGTTAATGACCATAAAATTTACTTTTTGTTAATTATTTCCGAAATTATCACCAAAAATTACGTAATTCCCATTTTATGTCCTCTAGACCGCGGAACTGTTCCGCGGTTTGTATAAACCGCGGAACAGTTCCGCGGTCTGTCCTACGTGGCTTCTCGCTGGAGGAGCCACATAGGAAAAGCAAACAGCGTAACAGTACGCGGTTTGCTTTTCCAACGTGGCAAACCGCGTAACTGTTACGCGGTTTGCTTTGTGCGGTCAGGGAATTTAATTCCCTGACTGCACTGATTGGGAGAAAAATTCTCCCAATCATTTTAATGTAATCATTTAAAAAAAATTTAAATAAATAAAATATTTATTTAAAAATGAAAAAAAAAATTATTAAAAAAATTACGTTTTAATTGTTGAATTTTTTAAATTTAAAACGTTTGAATTAGTTAATTTTTATAACATTCTACAAAAATAAATTTATAAAATACTACAAAATAATTATATTAACAAATATTCAAATATAATTTATACTTAATAACAATAACATATTTAATAAAATAAAAATTACAAATTAAAAAAGATTACCACATCAGATAATAATGTACAAAGTACAAAAAAGAAATCATCTAGGAGTCCTATCGTCATATCTACTAGTGACCGGGAGGTTCGAGCGCAAGTTGTTTCTGTTACGGTTCGCCCGACGGCCTGTACTGATGGTGAGGTAACGTCGACCTGGGCGACCATCACCATCACCCTCTCCTGCATCGGCGTCCTCGTCGTCGGCTCCGTCGTCACCCTGCTGGTCCTGGGGAATGGCCGTACTCGTCGTTGCTGGTGGCGGGGTAACAAATTCTCCTTGTTGGCGGAACATCATCGCCTCCATGCTGTCTAGACCTAACCAACTGCTACCATATGACAGAAAGTCTGTAGTCCCAGGTGTCTGTGGAAGTCCCTGTGAAGCTGGAAAGTCCTGTGTACCCTGTGTAGGCTGATCCCACTGCACCTGAAAAGGAGGCACCGTAGGTGGTACATAAGCAGGCGGCGGAGGAACAAAAGGCGAAGAAGGTCCTGGTGGCACTGGATATGAACACGACCCCTGAAAATAGTGATGTGCCGAATCCCCGTAAAACTGGCCAGAAGAAGGAGGAGGACCCGATGAAAAGGGTGGCGGTGCAGAGCTGGACCCCGCGTAATAGTAATGCCCTCTGAAAGGATGAAAAACCACTGGGGGAGGCATAGGATCAGTCGGACGCTGAGGTGGTGCAGGGGGGTGACGCCGCTGTCGCCGTCGATGTCGCAGTGTAGTCGGATCTATCGGCGCGTCAGGTATGACTGGTAGTCGATGCGGCGGTATAGAAGGCTCGATAGGGGGCGATGTAACATCACGGCGGTCCTCTCTAGTGCCTCTCTGTGTGCTGGCTGCGAACCGCCGAAGCTCAGTGTCAACAGGAGCATCCCTACGTACACGCTCCACAAAATCGGCCTGCACATAAAGATATAATACGTTAAAAAAAGTAGAAAATTAACCCACAATTTATTGATTAATTAATTGAAAAACATATAATTTAAAAAAATACCTGTGCTCCGAGCTCAGCGCCCTGTCGTGTGATCCAGCGACGCGTGACATACCGAAACCAATCCATATACTCGGAATGATAATGAGGTGGGTCCTGGAGGGGCTGTCCTGAAATTACAAACCGGAGTCGGTCGTCCCACACACGAATGTAGTGAGAGTGTGTCTGGATCCAAGATGAGCTGCTCTTCAGGGTAAGGGAGTGTAGTGAGTGGTCCTGAAGTGGGGCGTCTGGAATACCCTGTTGCAGTCCGAACTGCTGCAGAACTCTGTCTGCCTGGTGCCACTCCACAATATGAAAATAAATAAGTGGAACCGTGGCCCGCCAAAAAGCGCGCCCATCTAAACAATACGCTGGGATAGTGTCCAGCATATCATCAGTGTACGGCTGCCAGATAAACTGCATGTATAAAATATAAGACATTTAGTATTAAAACATTCCCACAATGAGCTATTTAACATACGAGATAATAAAACCGAAACATAATTTCTTACATCTTCGTAGCGAGATGTATCAAGCCGAACACGGATGTCAGGCAGCGAGTGTCGAGCCGCACGGCTGGCGTTTCTCCGGCCTCCCCATCTGTTATTCAAGAACAACAACACATTAATCCGTCAATATTTAAGAAATAGAATAAAATTAAAAAATATTAAATAACAGTAAAACACACCTGTCGCCCAGTGGTAGATGTGGTGAAATAGTGGGATCAGCAAGAGCGGGAGCAATATAACTCTAAGTCGGTCCAATGCCCACAGCTGCAGTATCCACAACGGCCCGCCCATGTTGCGGCGATTCGCAGACCGCAACGAACATGAGCAAAGCTCGTGATATAAGTAAGCCAGTGTCGCTGATCCCCAGCTGTAGGTCCGAACTGCCGCCAAGTCCTCTAAAAGTGGAAGAATCCGTAACGAAGTCTTTCCACTACCGAGGTCAGTGAAGCACAATCCTGTGACAGCGAGCAAGAGATACGCCCGTGTGTACCGATGGACAAGCTCGTCAGTCGCCTGGTCTGGTAATGCACCGAAGTCGGGGAAACTCTCTAGGATCCAAGAAGTCCGGACTGTGGAATTTGCAGGCTTTTTAGGATATCTGCCCGCAGGAATCCCCAAAACCCTCTCTGCCACTGCAGCCCAATCATGTACAATACCTCCTGTAACAGCATGACCGTCTACTGGTAGTCCGGTCTGAATGGCCACGTCCTGTAGTGTAACCGTGCACTCTCCGCCGGGTAAGTGAAAAGTGTGGGTCTCCGGCCTCCACCTCTCCACAAGGGCTGTGATCAGCTGCATGTCGACGCTGTAGTGACGCATAGCAAAACAGCCTGCAAATCCAGTAGGCTCGATCATCGACCGAATACGGTGGTCCAAGCTAGCGAACGGCAAAACAGCGCTCCTTCTAGTCGTACAGCTAGTGCGAGACAGAAATCCCTCGTCAGATCCCTGAAAAAAATAAACATTAAGTTAGTTCAAAAATTTAATTAAGTTGCAAACGTAACTGTTGATAAAAAATAAGATGCAAACGTAAGTTACCGTGCCATCCCAGACATCCTGAGAGATATGGTCATGCTGTAAAAAAAGTAGCGCCGGTCTTTCAGGACCCGGCTGCATGTGATCGTGAACAGCTGCCATGGCTGCAATTTGTTCAATACAAATTATTAAACAATTAAATCATAATAATATCAAACACTTGTTCACAAATAATATGAAAAAATTAAATAAAAATAACTTCATCAATTAAACTAAATAACTAAACAAACACAAAATAGAATGAGCTGCCAGATTTTCAATTTTAATAGAACACAAATGAAATTACAACATCCGTAGTACATGGTAAATGGAAACATAAATTCTCACATCACTGAACTCTAAAAGGACATGAACTAAGGTTATGACCATATGTAAGACATCTTCTACAGTAGTTGCTATTCCGCCTGTCCCTAAATGTCTGGTCCATTTCATTCCTACGCCTACTCTCAACCGGCCTACCCTTCTTCCTCATCCACTGTCTGTTAGGAACAAATGGAATTTCAGTGGAATTGATCCAACGATTTAGATTCCATAAGGGTTCAAATGAAACAGAGCTCCACGCTAAGATTCCGTACTCGCATTTGTAATACCATGAAATGTAGTCACGGTAGTTCTCTCCGTATTGGTTGCAGGCAGCTATCGCATGGGAGCACGGAATTTTCCACTGTTGAAATTTTCCACAGGTGCATGTCCCGTCCAGTAGACGAACTTGCTGTGTATTGCCACCCTTTTGTCTTACATTGTCGCACTGGGTCAAGACATTGAATACCTTCTGTGCCACGTTGAACTGTGAAGCCGTATGAGTCTTTGACTTATTTTCCCAAGTCTCAATTCTGTGTGCACAGACTGGAGTCCACACGAAACCGGATGCCAACCACATTTTGTAGTCGTTCACATGCTTAATGAATACGGAGTTGACCTTGTTAAATATTGTTTCCAACATGGCTGTGATAGGGAGCCCCCGAATATTCTTTAACATCGCGTTGACCGACTCAGCGTAGTTTGTTGTCATCACACCATGCCGCATTCCAGACGTGTCGCCACTCATGCTCCATTTTCTAACATCAAGGCGGTCAAGATATGCATAACCCTCAGGTGAATCCGCCTCTATCAATGACATGTACCGATCTCTTTTATGCTCTTGGTATGCGCGTCCTACACGTCGATTAAACCGTCAATATTTTCCAATCAACCAAATATTTATGTATTATATTAAATGACAAGAAAATTACCAGCTTTTTCAGCAAGTTTTTTGAGATATTTTTTCTTGAAGGCGTTGTGGAAGTTGCTCACTAGGTGTCTAATACACCACTTGTGGGTATCACCCGCCCACTCAGGCCCCTCCATGGCACTCATAATACCGGAGCCGCGATCAGATATGATACACACCTTTCGCTCACCCAAAACATACCTCTTCAACATCCTCATGAAATACCTCCAGGATGCGGCAGTTTCCGACTTCACAATGGCAAAAGCTATCGGCATGATGTGATTGTTCCCTTCAATTGCAGAAGCAATCAGCAAAGTCATTTCGTATTTTCCAAATTTTATACACATTATTCTAATTTTATTTACACATTAATCTAATTTATTTTATAATATATATTTTTTTAAAAAAATTAACTAAATCTAACTATATTTATTTAACTAACTACATTTCAAACACTATTTTAATCTAATTACATTTCAAACATCATTTAAATCTAACTACATTCAATAATTAAAAATAACATAAATTTAAAAAACTCACCCGATAATTCCGCCAAAAATTAATATTCTACGCCAAAAAATAATATTCCGCCACGAAAAATAATATTCCACCACGAAAACCGACTCCGCAAAATCTTCTCCACAATAATTCCCCGATTTAATAAATTTTTCTCTCTCTATCTCTCTAACAATTTTTTCTCTCTCTCTATCATCTCTCTAAAACCCTATTTCTTTCTCTCTAATTTTTGTGGGATAAGGGGGAACGGATTCCCCCTTATATAGTAGTTGTAGACCGCGGAAATGTTCCGCGGTCTACAACTACTCAGTCAGGGAATAAATTCCCTGGCTGCCAACTACTCAGCCAGGGAATTTATTCCCTGACAGAGGGAATAAATTCCCTCTGTAAACCGCGGAACTCTTCCGCGGTTTACACTGACGTGGCTCCATCTCTGTCCAGATGGAGCCACGTCTGCAGACCGCGGAACACTTCCGCGGTTTACTCCAAACCGCTGAAGTGTTCCGCGGTCTAGAAAGCACAATTTCAGAAAAAAAATTAAACACGGGCTAATATGAGAAATTTTATTAATTTTTAAGATAAACATGTCATTAACCCGACAATCAAAGAGTGGATTGATTAAATTCTGTTTTTTGAGATATACACTTTTGGGTGAGAATTACACGAATGAAATTTTACCACGTAAGATGGGTTAAAAGAGTTGGTACAAAGTGTTGGGTTATAAAGCATTTTTCAATTAATAATTGGTATTATATTTATTATTGACATGTGTCCCTCGATAAATGGATAGTTTATAATCCTACGTACCGAACTTGGTTCACACAAAAAATTTTCCTTTTACACACCACAAACTAATTTATTGCATTTATACTATTTATCGAATTACTTTATTACCCTTATCTCTCATGGTCACAAAGAGGTCATTATACTTGTCCCTATTCATACATTTCTTATTCTTCAGATCAATACATAATTATTTATTCTATATATACTTTTTTTTATGAAATTAGCCAATGGAGGGATGGGGGTTAAAAGACTAGTATTATATTCTCTTTTTTCCATAAAAATAAATAAATTATTATAAGTTCACAAGAATTAAAATATTCAATAATTATTAAAATATTTTTTAATTTTTAAGATCAATTATTATAGAGTCACTATATTTAATGTATATATAATAAAATAAAAAAGATATATCGTTTATTATCTTTAATTAATATTTTTTTATGTTTATGAACATAAAAAGTAATGGAGTAATATTTTTTTATTTTAATAGAACTGAGGGAGGGAGTATTATCATACATTACAATTTACAATGCAACAACGCATATAGTGAAAATATAAAATGGTAGACAGCAAACGACTTAGATTAATACAGTAATGTTAATTCAGTATTCATTATTTGATTGATGATAAAATCCAGGATTTTTTACATAAACATCTAACATTTATAAAAATATTATTTTTATACGGGTGAGAGTTTTCAATATGAGGGGTCGGTATCAATTTATGCCTAATTGCTCCAAAAACTACCATACACGCTGGAAATTATTACTTTTTTACGGATCTAATATATATATTACTCAAAGTCAAATCCTTATAAACCAAATAATTTTCTCTCTCATCACAATTAATTTTTCTCTCCTCTCTTTCAGATCATCTCTCGCAACTTGTGTCTCTCTCAATTCATGGTTTTCTTAACTGAAATATCAAATTAATCTACAGATCGACGTCATCTTTCAACAACACTGTGACATTTCGTCTTTGTCTCGCCGTCATTTTTCATTTATCGTTTTGATTTCAGATCTGGAATTTTTTGTTATTTTTTTCATTTTCAGATCTGTAATTTGTTAATTTTTTTACTGTTTTTCACCATTTAACATGTATAAAAAATATCTTTAAAGAATTTAATACTCATTTCATGTTATGTAGAATAATTTTGCGATTTTATGGAATAAAATTCTGTTATTTCTGCGTTTTTCTTGTGTTTCTGCATTTTTTTTATATTCTGCAGAACGATTTGTTGATGATGATTGATTGCTGAATTATTGTAATGTCACAGTGTTGTAGATTTTATGTTGATTTTGTGTTGATATTATGTTGATATCAACTGTTTTTTTTATTTTAACATTGGCAAATAAGATAATATTGTCTGTGAAATAAACTAAAAAATTAAATTAAATTAAATTGAGACTAGATAATGATATGATAGTATCGGGAAAGAAGACAAATAATAAAGTTGAATTATTGTAATGTTACAGTGTTGACATTGTGTTGATTTTCGGTTGATATTTTGTTGATTTTAGTATTGGTGAAGAAGAAAATAATGATATTAAATTATTGTAATGTTACAATGTTGATCTTATGTTGATATTGTGTTGATATTATGTTGATATTTAGTTGATTTTATCATTAACGAAAAATAACACATTATATGTGAAATAAAATAAAAAATATTGAAAAAATATTGAAAAAATATTGAAAAAATAAAAATTAGTGTAAAAGAAGATTGAAAAAATTAAATTTGTTAGTTTATTATATATGTTGATTTCGTGTTGATTTCATGTTGATATTAAAACTGGCGAAAAACATCAACAGTAAAAAAAAGTCAAAATTCAAAAAAAATTCAAAAAATCAAAAAAATTAAAAAAATTTAAAATTAAAATATGTGATAAATATTAAGTGCAGGAATATAATGGTGAAAAAAAATCAAAAATGATGAAGAAAAATGTTGGAAAATGGGATTTAATCTAAAAGGATTATCCTCTTAAAATCCCCCCACCTTTTACCCCCAATTCGTTTGCACCCTCACGTTATAAAACCACTAAATATACCCAAATTACGACCTTTCACTTTCAATTGCACCCTCAAGCATTAAATTGACCTCTTTTTACTTGAAAAATGTTCAAATCAATACTTTAAATTTTAGCACATATTTTAAAATAGGATTTAATATTTTATTTAAAATAAAAATAAACCTATTTTTCAAGTGAAAAGAGATCAATTTAATGTTTGAGGGTGCAATTGAAAGTGAAAGGTCGTAATTTGGGTATATTTGGTGGTTTTGCAATGTGAGGGTGCAAACGAATTGGGGGTAAAAGGTGAGGGGTTTTTAAGGGGATAAGCCAATCTAAAAAGTAAAGTTTTTTTTCAAAAAATAGTATAAAAGAAAAGAAAGTTGGTATGAAATGTAAAGATTTAGAAGGGATGGTAAAAAAGTAAATATTGGAGAAAAAACAGTATTTTATATAAAAAGCCTAAAATTCAAGGCCAACTCTTGGAGATTTTTATTTTTTTAAAATCCAGATCACCTGACAAAAAAAATAAATTTAAAATTAAACTTTAGAAGTTTATTTATTTATTTTATTAAAAAGTAATAGTTGAATGTAAAATGGATATCCATATTATTAAAAACAAAAAAATTGACAATTAGGTAATATTTTACCATCACTGAATTATATCATATGCTTACATAAGATTATCAATAGTTTATTTATTAGAGTTAATAATCTAACTATTAGTTTAGTCCAAATATCTATGTGAATAAAGGAAAATAATATGGTTAATGAAAAGGCAGGAAGATAATGGCAATTACGAAGTTGGGATATTCTGAAACACA
Source organism: Mercurialis annua (assembly GCF_937616625.2). Classification (NCBI taxonomy): domain Eukaryota; kingdom Viridiplantae; phylum Streptophyta; class Magnoliopsida; order Malpighiales; family Euphorbiaceae; genus Mercurialis; species Mercurialis annua. The sequence goes on along the minus strand of NC_065574.1, from coordinate 45,486,988 downwards.
CAAATCTTATTAATTTGTTCAATTACCCATATTTTGTAGATATGTAATTAATTGGGAACAATCTTCTTTTTCAAGTCATTTCTTAATATTTTGCCAGCTGAATTTCTTGGTATAGAGCTCACAAAAGCTACTCGCCTTATTTTCTTGTAAGGTGCAACCTGCTCATACATATATAACCAAATATAAGCTTACCAAAATTCAATTATCAGATGAACAAAAATTGAAAGGATAAAAAGAATACCGATTTGGCTACAAAATCAATTATGCTTCTTTCATCAAGACTGCTCTGAGGATCTTTCACCACCGCAGCCATGGGTATCTCTCCAGCTACTTCATCGGGATATCTACGATCCAACACTTCATTAGTCCGTAAACTTAGACAATCTTACGTTTCGGCTTTCCATTTCCGAAACATTTATAAAACTTCAGATTTATATTTATAACCTATTTTTATAAAAAATATCGTTTTGGCAATTTTTATTTCAGCAATTTTCATGCAACCTAGTTAGTCTATAACATGATTGTTTTGGTTAAAAACCAACCAATTTAATCAAAATGAAATTAATTGGATTATTTTACCTTTTCAATTGAACCGATCAAATTAACCGAAACCAGATCAAACAAAATTTAACAAAATTTTGAAATATAAAACCAAACTGATCATAAACATATAAAGAATAATTCGATTAACTAAATTTTTATAACTCCTAACTGTAACCGAACTGTCCAAACTAACCAATTTAATTGAATTTTTTCAATATAATTAACTGAAATAGGTCGGTTAAATTGGGCTAGTTTAATTTTTTCTCACCCTCGGTTGATAAACAGGGCGAATTTTATAGAAGCAACAGATAATTAATTTCACTTAAGATAAAAATGAAGAGTTTGAAATTTGATTAAAATAGAGAAATGTTTACGGTATGACTGCAGCATCAATAATTTCCGGGTGAGAGTGAAGAAGTTGCTCTAGTTCAGCTGGAGCTACCTGCATAAGTTAGTAGAATAGTCGCTACTTTTATTTATCTTTATGTGCTTTAAATAATACTAAAACCAAAATATATAGAATTGAGATTTGAAATACCTGATAGGCCTTGTATTTTATCAGCTCCTTCAGCCTGTCGACCACAAACATGAAACCTTCCTCATCAATGTAACAGAGATCACCGGTCCTCAGCCACCCGTCCGAGAGCAAACAAGTAGAAGTAGACTCTGAATCTCCGATATAACCTGCACATCGTCGCTCCCACATTAGATGATTAGACCTCCGACTAAATTTCTGAAACTGAAAACGCTGATTTTTTTTTTAATAAGAATAGATTATAAATATAGAGTTTCGGAGTTTAGAAAACGTTTTTGCAAATTACCTTTCATGATTGTGGGTCCTTTAACCCAAAGCTCCCCTTGTTGCCCTGGAGGTAAAGCTTCACCTGTATCAGGATTAACAATTTTTGCCTCAAAATTACCTGAAAGCCGCCCAACCGAACCCCACCGACAACTTTCTTCAGGATTCCTTGCTCCAAAAACTCCCGCTGTTGATTCAGTTAATCCATACACCTTGGTTTTATGAATGAAAATGATAAGCCTCAGAAAAAGTATAACTTAATCATAAGTTAAGAACTTTTAATTAATTGAAGGTTGTAAATGTTCAATTTAGCTTAAATTGTAAATAAATCATGAATTTAAGTATTTTCTAATTTTATCACGCACTTCTAATTTTTACAAATAGAAATAAAAATATTATTTGCGTTCAAACTTTTATTAGCACTAACCTGCCATAGCTCCACGGCAGGAAACTTCATCCTGAAAGCTGCAATTTCCTCTTTTCCGAGAGGAGCTCCGGCAGAAGCAACTCTCTCGAGCGACGTCAAGTCATAATTTTCCGTTATATCTTTACTCTTTACGATTCCCACCACCACAGGCGGAGCCACACGGATTCGTGTAATCCTAAACTCTTCAACAGCTCTCAACATCTTCTTCAGATCAAACCTTTCCATCACCACCACCGTCTCCCTCGCCGCAGCGGATGCAATGCAGCAGCAAAATCCATACACATGAAAATAAGGCACAGGACTGAGCGAAACCACCGTTGAAGACTCCCTGTCAGGAAAAAATCCTGCTACTGACGCGATCAGATTCCGGTGAGTCACCATCACTCCTTTCATTTTCCCTGTCGTTCCAGACGAGTACAAAATCCCCGCCAAATCGGATTGACTCACTCTAACCTTGTCGAGTTCATGCATTGAACTCGACATCATTGAGTCAAACTCAGGCGAGTCGACGAGAATCGTCTGGTATTTGAGCTTGGGAATCTTGTGAGCAGCGGAAGACGTGGCAAATGCGATGACAGGCTTACAAATATCGATTTGTCGGGAAATTTCGGACTCGGTGTTGATCGGATTCGAAGGAGAGACAACAACGCCGAGTGAAAGTAAAGCGAAGTAGAGGACCGGGATTTTAATGGAGTTTGAGCAGAGGATAAAGGCAACGTCCTGTGTAGAGAGGTTGATGACGTTGTAGAGATAGGAGGCTAAAGATTTGATTTGTTGGGTGAGTTGAGAGTAGGTGAGTTGGTGACCCGTTGATGAGTCAATGAGGGCTGTTATGGCAGTGGAGAGCGAGTTAGTGGCGGGTTGGAGTACTGAGAAAACATAGTCAGTTACTGAGAAAAGAGTGGTCTCTGGAGGGAGATGAACTTGAGGTCTTAAGCTGTGGAAGGTCTTGGTTAGGGTGTTGTACCCATTTTTTGGATCAATTTGGTCCATTTTGTGATGAAAGAGCAAATTATTGATACAAACAAACTTATACATTGATCACTACGAATTTGCTTAAATAAGGAGAAATTTCTGTAGCTTTGATTGTTAGGCTGCCACATCAATCTCCTATTGGTTTTTCATGGATTAGTTTAATTTACTAGTTCATACTGGTTAAATAACTGGTTCAGTTTTTACATGCCACAACTCAAATAATAGAGATTGCGTGGCAGCCTGTTAGGCAGCTTAACATTATTCTTTCTAAGTATCTTTTTCAGAGATAAATTTGGAACAATTATTGCAAACAACCGTTGCGCCATGTCATTCGTGTAACAAACCAATTGTGCGTTAACCATGTGGAAAATTGAATGATAAAAAAAATAAGTGATAATTAAAAGATTCTCTATCCCAAATGCTCATTGGTTTGATGTAAAAATGACGTGGCGCAATGGTTGCATGGGATAAACACTCATAAATTTGTTATATGTTCACTCCTCGCCATACATTTTTCGACTGCCTTCCGTTGGTTGATTTCCTTAAAATATTATTTCAACTAATTTCTAACATTGATGCATAACATATCACTGATAAAATAAACGTGGTCAACGAAAATTAATTAGCACTATTATATTTTTTATTAAAACAGATAAATAATGGCTTGAGAGAGTCGGGGTTCAAATTCCCGACTTCATGCACCGGTGGAAGAGCCTTGGCCATTAGACTGGAAAAAAATTATGTGAACCTAGTTCAACACGTAGGATTATGAACTCTCCATTGAATGCATGACACGTGGTGTAATTAAATACCATAACCAATTAATAATTATAACATTAATTAGTAATCTTTTAATTAGAATTAAATGCTATTTATTAATTGGTTATGGTATGTAAATACGCCACGTATCATGCATTCAATGGAAGGTTCACAATCTTACGTGGCGAACTAGGTTCACACAAGTATTTTAATAATTTATATATAATTCTAGCTAAGAACAAAATTTAAACTACTAGGAAAAAAAAATAAACAATTCGACATAGCGATGAAAAAAATACTATAATTTTATTTCACTAATTTGGTATAAATTTGATATATGTTATATAATAATTAAATACTACATTTAATTTTAAAATAGCACAATCATATTAATTATATATTTAATACATGTTGTAAATCAGCTTAATAATTCAAAAATAGTCGATATTTTTTGGTTTGTGGTTCAAATTTTTAAATTGGTAAATTTATTCTACTTTTTAATTTTAATTATAGCTATTTTTTTCAAATTAGAGTGTAAAAAATTGAATATGCTCTTTATATTATTTCATATGATTTCAATTTACTTTATTACCTTTAATAATTCCAAACAATATAGATGGAACAGTTGCGAAAATCTACTACCAAATTCGAAAGGGCTTTTTACACAAATAACCTACTTTGCCAATTTTTTATCTTTTATACGGGTCCAAATTTGCCTTTTCTAAACTAACATGTGCGGCCTATTTTATTACTTTTATAAGGACTCTATATATTAAATCCTAACAGCATACAAATCATAATTTCATTTATTTTCTCTCTCCTCATCATTCAATTCTCTCTTCCTCTCAGTTCATCTTCCTCTTTTTTTTACCGTTCGCCATCTTCTGCTGAGCCGTCCTCTGTTCCTCCGCTCCTCCGTCATCGTTCTCATCATCGCCTCCGTTGTCATCTTTGTTAACGCCATCATCTCCTCTGCTCATCGTCGTCATCTATTTGATTTCAGATCTATAATTTATTCATTGTTCTTCTTCTTATTTTTTTTTATTTTCAGATCTACAATTTTTTACTGTTATTTCACCATTAAACATGTATAGAGATTATATTTTAAGAATATAATGCTAATTTCATGTTATGTAATATAAATTTATGGTTATATGCAATAATTTTTTGTTATTTCTGCATTTTTTGTGTTTGGTTGTATTTCTGTGTTTTTTTATTATGCAGTTCGATTTATTGATGATGGTTGATTGCTGAAATATTATAATATTACAGTGTTGTTGATTTTATGTTGATTTTGTGTTGATAATCAGTTGGTATTTCCTTAATTTTAACATTGAAAAAATTTATTCTAAAAAAAACATTAGCAAATTAGATAATTTTGTGCGTGAAATAAACTAAAAAAACAAAATTTAAATGATATTAGATAAGGATATGTTAGCATTATCATGTTGACATGTTGTTGATTTCTTGTTGATATTTTATAGATTGTCACAATTTTTCAAAAAATTATGTTTTATTTTATTCCTTATGTTGATTCGTTGTTGATTTATTGTTAACATTATGTTGATATGTATTTCAACTTTTTTTGATTTTCAATTTTATGTTGACATGTTGTTGATATACTGTTGATAACATGTTGATTTTTCAATCATTGAAAGAAAAATAAAGTTAGTCTTAAATTGATGTATTAATGAACTATTGATATGTTTTTAATAATATGTTGATTGTTTTTGACTTAAATCAATCAATATTCTCATTTTACAAACATCTTGACTAAATTAGCATTAATTGTTGATTCGTTGTTGATTAATTGTTGACATTATGTTGATAAGTATTTCTACTTTTTTTGATTTTCAATTTTATGTTGACATGTTGTTCATATACTGTTGATAACATGTTGATTTTTCAATCATTAAAAGAAAAGTAAAGTTAGTGTTAAATTGTTGTATTGATGACCTGTTGACATGTTTTTGATAATATGTTGATTGTTTTTTGCTTAAATCAATCGATGTTCTCATTTTACAACTAAATTAGCATTAATTGTTGATATCATGTTGACATTATGTTGATAATTTGTTAATATGATAGTAGCAATTCTACTAAAGGACAACAAAGGTACAAAATGTTTAAAATAAATGAATCAGATAAAGATATTAGCATAGTAAGTAATCAAAACAATATGAAAAAACAACAACAACAATTCAAATGAAAAAATAAAATTATTCTTACATATAAAAATAAAAATATATTAAATATACACCAATACAACAGTTCACAAATTAAAGAAATTTATTTCAAAATATTTTTTTTCCTCAATTCTCTTTGCAGCTGTACAGTTTCTTCAAAATCACTTGTATAACTATTTTGCGTTCCACCTCTCATACCTAACTAAATTTTGACAAAGACGGTTATGATACAGTTTCATTTCATCTAACGAAAGTTTATTTCACAGACAATATTATCTTATTTGTCAATGTTAAAATAAAAAGAATCAGTAGATATCAACATAATATCAACATAAAGTCAACATAAAATCAACAACACTGTAACATTACAATAATTCAGCAATCAATCATCATCAACAAATCATTCTGCAGAATAAAAAAAAAGCAGAAATACAACAAAACACAAAAAAATGCAGAAATAACAAAATTTTATTATATAAAATCACAAAATTATTCTATATAACATGAAATAAGTATTAGATTCTTTAAAGATACTCTTTATACATGTTTAATGGTGAATCAACAGTAAAAGATAAACAAATTACAGATCTGAAAATAAAAAAAAGAACAAAAAATTTCAGATCTAAAATTAAAAAGATAAAAGAAAGATGACGCGGCGAGACAAAGGCGGAACGATGGAGGCGAAACGGCGGAGGCGGAACGGCGAAGGCAGAACGGCGAAGGCAGAACGGCGGAACAGAGGAGGCGGAACGGCGGAAGCGAAGGAGCAGAAATCGTGAAAATTTTCTTTTACAGCTCAAAAGAAATCGTGGAGAAGAAGAATGATTGAGAGAAATAAGAAAAATCGTATAAAAGAAAGAAATTTGAAGTACAAGTTATCAAAGTAAGAAAATGAGATAGGTAAAGTAAAGATTTAACTTGTCCTGTATAAAAGTAAATGGGCTGCCAAAATCAGTATTTTATATAAAAAGCCCAATTCGAAATCCACTAAACCTATATTCAAGCCCAAACTCTATTCTCCAGCAACTACACCAGAAAGCCCTCTCGTATGGCAGCCGAAAATAAGGAAGTCAAGCCTTAAATAGTTCATTTTTCTACTTGCATCTTTTCTTTTGACTTGTTCGTTTTCATTCTCATTCTTACAGTAATGTCTTGCTCTAAATCTCCTTTTTAATTGGAATATGTCCTTAAATTGTGTACGCTCTCTTTGACTTCCGCTCTTCTTAGTGCTCTCCTATTGGAAATCTTTCACATCTAAAGGTCGGTTCTCATCATTTTTACTCGACTGATATGTTCGTTTTTTGGGAGGTAAAGTATGATTTTGTTTGGCTATGTGAGCCGTGGGAATGTTGGTATGATTCATTGAAGCATTCATGTTAGACCTTACCCCTTGGTAAAATTCATAGGTGGTGAGGTGGTGACTGGTGATGTAGGCACGTAGAGCGGTGGTAATGTGTCAGCATGAGATATAGTCGGAGCTGCTGGTTGCACCAAAGTTTACTGCATTTGCTCGAAAACGGCCAACTGCCATGTTAAATTAATTTTATTAATCTAATGCTCATGTAATTTATAGTTAATTATAACAGTACGGGTTTGGTGTGGTGGTTGTTGGAGTTAAGTGTTAGAATTAGGTCCATTAACCTTTTCCTTTATAAAAGTCACTAAAAGAACAAAAGAGGGTATATACAACATGAATGATGTAAAATTATAGTAGTTTTCTTATCATCAAGAAAACCATAACGATTGAAGGAAGAGAGTTCGTCTATTGATCGAATGAGAAAAATTTCCGCGTAAAAATTATCTTGGATCTATTTACTAAAGTGTGAAAGCATGGATCAAAATATATAATTATGATTGAATTAAATTGGACTTAATACATAGTTTATTCCTTAAAATTGTACCCTTTTATCCATTTAACCTCTAAACTTAACGTTTGACTTATTGAACCTCTGAACTTGTCAAATAATTCCTTTTGACCTTTGAATTTGTTAACTTTATGAATGTTTAACCTCTCCTTATTCACAAAATTTTAGCGTTTGTTTTCAACAAAAACTGTTCCGTCAGAAAATTAAAGTTTAGACGGACAAAATAAAATGGCTTAATACATCGTTTGATCTCTAAATTTGTACTCATTTATCTATCAGATCCCTTAACTTTTTGTTTAACCCATCAGACCTCTAAACTTATTATATTATCCTTCTTAACTTTATATTTTGTTTATAATATATATTTCATTTAATTAATAATTATTAATAAAATATTTTATTTCTTTTTCATACTTTATATACTATTTTTAATAAATCTCATTTATTTTGCATTTATTTTCTCATAAAATTATACAGAAAATGATTATACTTTATTATAATTATTTTTATTTAATCTAATGTTTATTTTAGTTTATTTTATTTTTTGTTAATTTTAATTATTATTCTCTTATATAATATTTTAGTTTATTTTTGACTAGCCATTTGAACTGCATGTAACCTGGTCATTCAGATCTTCATCCCATCTATTGTAGTTGTTGATTAAAATAAATTAAAATAAAATAGAAATAATTATTAAATAAATTATATTAGAATTTTATTAGAATTGATAATATATAACAAATAAATTGTATCATTTAAACATATAGCACATAAAGCATGGAAAAGCAACATTTTATTTAAAAATATTTTATTATTAATTATTAATTAAATAAAATATATATTAAAAATAAAATGTTAAATAAAATAAATTTAAAACTCGTAAATTCGAGGGTTAAAAAGGTTAATAAAAGGTTGAGATTAAATTAGATTTTTGGTGTTTTAATTGAAACACATTACTTTTGAAATTTTAAATGATTAGACATTTCATCCCTTTAAAGATTGTTTTATCATGCTAGGTCACATGACATTTTTTTTAGATAATAGTTGATACGAGCGATTAGCTATCATAGGGGAAAAAGACCTACCCTAAATATGGATCAGTTTACAAATAACGCCATAGACTGGTTATTATTACATTTTTTTGTATCTTTTAAAAATACTAAGAGTTCACTTAGTCTGCAAGTCAAATATGAAAGACATATTTGAATTTTCTTTTTCGAATGAAAAAATCAAATTCGAAAAAATGAGTACAACTAAAATTGAGAATTGTGGTAAAATTAATGATTTTGAAGTTTGGGATATAATAAAAAGAAAATCAAAAATTTGAAGTACTTTTTAATGATTAACCTTTTATTATTAAATTTTTTATATATTTGATGATGGAGTAAAGGGTCAAATCACCCCCTCAATTAGGCACAAAATATTAAAATAGTTATTTTTGAGATTTTTGGGTCAAACAGACCCGCAACTATATCAAAGTGCATCAAATCAAAGAGGGTTATCGCCAATTCCCAACCTGCGTTTGAAACACTCTTCATGTAAAAAGTCTAAATTAATCCTTATTATTTAAAAAAATAACAATTTAATACTTAAAATTTGAAAAAAAAATATATTTTTTTAATATTGGATGAGCATATATGCTCCTCCAATAACGAGAGCAGACCCATCTAGGTTTGCTCCGATGAAGGACATACCCAAATGGGTATGCTCTTCAAAAAAAGTTATCGAAAAAAAAATTCCGGCAATGGTTGGCGGTGGAATGGAGCGGTTTCCAGTGAAAAAGGAGGAGTGAATTGATTCGGTTTTATAGAGTTTGGGGGGAGGATATTCCCACTCTATTTGGATATTTTTAATATAAAACCGCAAGTTGCGAGTTAATTTGACCCAAAAGACTTTAAAATGACACTTTTGATATTTAGTGCCATGTTGAGGGGGTGAATTGACCCTTTGTTCAAAAATGATGTGTTATAACTTGATTTACTCTCTCCATATATAAATGGTAGACATAATATATTAAAGGATTTTCCAGAAATTAAATGAATTGTACACTAAAATATAACTAAATATTACCTAAATATAATTGGTGTTTATCTCAAATTTACAGCAATTTCCGCTTTAAAAAATTATAAATTAAGTTTAGATCGGATTTGAAATCAAACTACTATTTCTACATGTGGTTGCAATCTAAAACACAAAGTTTTGTAGGTATAAACTTGTTTAGAATTAGAAAATACTCAACATACTTACAAAATTTACTAATTTTTTTCTCATTTTAGTGCAGTATTTGATTTTACACTCAACAATTTACTAAAATGTCACATACGATCCCTGACGATTTTTCTACTACAATCCGAATCCACAACAACTTCAGTGTCATTTTAATTTCAGTCCATACAGATACAGTATTGGACATATTCTAAAATAAAGGCAAATCCAACGGCTAGCATTAAAATACTAAATAATAATCCGATGGCTAAAAAGAGAACTTAATGATTATACCGGTCACAGAACTAGAAGATCCGTCAAAAAAAGAAAACATTTAGAAACAAATAGAAATAAAGAAGGCCTAATTACTTAAAAACACCTCACCTTTTATTTATTTTTTCGTTTATACCCCGACGTAGGAAAATTCTTAATTATACCCTATTTTGGGTTTTTCATTTTCAACTCTACCCCAAAGTACTAAATTGTTCTTTTTTCATCTAAAAAAAAGATTAAAATAGTCCCTTATTTTTAACTTATATTCTAATTAAACGTTAATATTATTAATTATACAAAAATACCATCTTCTTTAAAAAAAATTAACTAATAATAACTATTTAATTTATATTAATTATCATTAATTTCTTTAAAATTTAAAAACTTAACAAAATTAATACATAATTAAAATAATTAAAAAAAAATTCCGATTTTTTTTCCGAAGGAGGAGTCCTACTCCTCCTTTAAATCAGCTCCTCCTCCAAGGGACGAGGAGCAGCTCCTCCTCCATGGAAGGAGGAGCTGCGTTCTCCTCCTTCCATGAAAGGAAGGAGCAGTCTCCTTCCTTCCATGGAAGGAGGAGCCGCGTTCTCCTCCTTCCATGGAAGGAAGGAAGGAGAAGAGCTCCTCCCATGGAAGGAGGAGTACAAAAATTAAAAAATAATTTTTTTAAAAAATATTTAATGACGGGTTTTTAAATCGGAGAAGTATTATGGTAGATCAGACTTTTTTAAAAAATAATTTAATTTTTTAATTAATGATTAGGATATATTTAAATATTTTAAAAGTTAAAGGATCTATTTGTATTTTTTCAAATAAGAGAAAAGATGATATAATACTTCTATTTGTTGTTATTAACATTTTTATCTATAAATTATTCAAATTATCAATTGTACCCTTAGTGGGGGTAGAGTTGAAAATGAAAAACCCGAAATAGGGTATAATTGAAAATTTTTCTACGTCGGGGTATAAACGAAAAAAAAGTTTAAGGTGGGGTGTTTTTAAATAATTAGGCCAATAAAGAATTATATACTTATATCATATATTATTTTAATTTTACTACATTATCTGTCACGATCCAATTTCACGGATTATGATCGACATTAGAAAATAGGAGTAGTTGTTTCAAAATTCGTAACAAGCTAATAAAAGACGACAAAATTACCCACAACAAGACAAAACATATCAATGTTTAGAGGCAATCGAGTCTTCAAAATCATACAATATGTGATATAAATTAAAGTTATGCTCGACACACTTGAGATTCCAACTTTTATCTATCACAAAATAAATGCTCGAATTTAAATCGAGACTCCAACATATCAAATTGGTACAAGAACGTCAAACCATATTATAATAAATTCATATATGATACATCAAACATTCTAAATTCAGACAAACTCGAGATAGCCATATAAACACTCTAATAACTATTGTTGTCTAGAATAATTTTTTACATACTTTTGAAGAAAAGAATTTCCAAAAAAAGACTTCGGAAGTAACACTCCAGAGAAATAACAGGAGCCTGGAAATAAAAAAAAACAACTAGGCTAATCGAAACTGAGTGAGAACTTGCAATCAACAAATAAGTTAAAAATCAAAACCTTTTGAAATACATTTTAAAAACAAACTTTTATCGTTATTCAATACAAATGGAATCCTAATCTCCTAACATTATCATAACTACATATATATTAATATTCCATCAGTACGTTTAAAGATCGAGATCCGAGAGAATGTCGCTCAACTGGTCCTTCTCGACCGTGATCGAAATTCTCTACCACTCCGTCTAATAAAGCACTACACAACAAAATTCATATTTATAACCTGAAATATCAAAAATGCAGCTGAAATAAAATAAGCATAGAACTCATCAAAATTATTTTGACACCCTAAAACATTATTTTTGAAATGCATGTCTGATTCAAGTGTTTTTAGAATCGTGAACTGACGATTTCCAATTAGAACCGCCAATTTATGAATCGTGACCATCCCTAAACAAGAGAAAGAAAAAAAATGTTGGATATTTATTTGTAAGAAAAGCGATCTAGTGACTGATGAGAAAAATAGAGAGAACAGAGAAAAAAAAAACGCAAATTTATTGAAAAAAAAGAACTTTAAAAAATAGAACAAATATAATAGTTGAAACATTAAAATAAAAAAATAAAATTTAAAATCCCAGTAGTTTTTATAAATAAAATAAATTAGGGATAGGGTACAAAAATGATCCTAATATTCACTCTATGGCTCAAATGGTTCCCTAATATTTTCGAGTCTAAAAAATGACCCTAACCTTACCAACGTGGAACAAATATACCCTCCACTGTTAGACGGAGGGTATATTTGTTCCACTTTAATAGCATTAGGATTATATTTGTTCCACTTTAATAATGTTAGGGTCATTTTTAAGATTCAAAAAATATTAGGGCAACGCCTAATTATATACCACATTAACCGAGTTAACATTCAAATACGGGACCGTTAGACGGAGAGTATATTTGTTCCAATTTAATAATATTAGAGTCATTTTTGACTTTTAACGCGCGGAAAATATTAGAGGGCTATTTGAGTCAGAGAGTAAACATTAGGGTCATCCAATAAAATATTTTTGTTCATAGATTTCTCTTAATTTTACCCCATCTAGGTCTACTTATTTTTACAGTTTAGTTTAGACATCCATTTTGTGTTACAGATGAAAAGGTAAAAGAAAGTTATGTTGACTGTTGAGAATTTGCCTATTGCAATTCACAGCAAACAAACAAATTCTTCAATTACTTCCTCATCCTCTTCCTAATCCTAGCTCTACCTTTTACCAACAATTTCTCGCCAATTCCCTAACTCACTATGCTAACGTTTCCACCCATGGAACTCTATTCCTTACGCGACAACTGCATTTCACCTCTCCCTATTTTCCCTAGGGTTTCCTCATCCTCACCTTCACTCTCTCTCAAACGCACCCATCCCTTTCTGTCACTCCGCCGCCGGAGAAATTCGTGCTCCGCCTCCACCTCCGACACATTACTCGCTGGTTCCCGCAAGGACGATGAGAAACGCAGTGGCGGAGTAGTTGTGAGTAGTAGTAAAAAGGAAGAAAAAGAAGAGGATGATTTGAAGGAGTGGATGCATAAAAATGGACTGCCTCCGTGTAAAGTTCTTCTTAAAGAACGAAGGCATCCTCATGATTCTAAATATCGACCTATTCATTACGTTGCTGCTAGTGAAGATCTTCAGGTTGTTCTTTTTTTTTTTTTTTTATAAAAAAATGTGTTATGTTTGTTGTTTTGAGATTATGTTGTTAAGGTGTGTGTGTGTGTGTGTTTTATTGCAGGCTGGCGATGTGGCGTTTTCAGTTCCGAATTCGCTCGTTGTTACGCTCGAGAGAGTGTTGGGAAATGAGACCATTGGTAAGTAATCATCTGCAATTTGTTTTGTATCTTAAGGCTGCCAATTTCTTTTCAACTTGGGTTATTGCAATTCATGTCATAGTGTTGCATTGATGTTTCAATTAGAATCTTATATTATGTATGTGGAATTAGAGTGGAGATAAATTGGCTGTTTAAAGTTTTTATGCTCGTTCATTATGCTGTTTGTGTTTGTCTATTTATTTAGTATGAAAGAAATGCTAGTTGGCCTTAGATTGTACTGCTAATTAACAACAATTTGGAAATTATAGTATTTTGAATCATAACAGTTACCTGGTAGACATTTGTGGGTGTTTTGAACCTAAGACTCAATTCTTACGGGAGAAAACAAGAGAGCTTTTTTGTTTGTTAAATTATTATATGCCAAATCCACTACATTGTGATGCGAAGTCATGCTGTGCTATGTATTTCCTGCATGCTTACGTGTGTGTTTATAGCTTTCATGAGTAGTTAGCTTGGCTTTGACTGTTTTGATATTTTTTTAATATGCTTGGTCTTTGGGGCAGCTGAACTACTGACTACAAATAAACTGTCTGAATTGGCATGCTTGGCATTGTATCTTATGTATGAGAAGAAGCAAGGGAAGAAGTCATTTTGGTATCCATATATTAGAGAGCTTGATCGCCAAAGAGGTAGGGGCCAACTGGCTGTAGAATCTCCACTTCTATGGTCAGAAGCTGAATTGGCATATCTGACCGGTAGCCCCACTAAGGTATGTATTATCTTAATTGAAGTGTGGAATGTTCTCTTGTTGTTATCTTCAAAGACTACATTTTGTTGTTGCTCAATAGGCTGAAGTTATTGAAAGGAGAGATGGAATTAAAAGAGAATATGATGAGCTTGATACAGTCTGGTTCATGGCCGGCTCTCTGTTTCAGGTTACATCCCTATATGCATAACTGGATCAAGCAAAAGTCTTTAGTTTATTTAATTTTCTTTTTGTGTTTATATGTATTTTATGACCTAATTACTTCCTTTTCATTTTGCAGCAATACCCATATGATATACCTACCGAAGCCTTTTCCTTTGAGATTTTCAAACAAGCATTTGTTGCTGTACAGTCATGTGTGGTGCACTTGCAGGTAATTTGTTCTGTTCATTGTACTTCTGAAATACTAAGGTGATAGTTATGTTGCTTGATTGTTTAAAAGCGATTTGATCTTGTTAAATTATCATACTGGAAGGTGTTTAGTTGATTCTATTGATTATGTTTCAGCTGTTAAACTTGCATTCCTGTGATACTGCTAAATGTCAGACATTCCACTCGTGTGAAATGTAATTTATAGAGGTTACATTTTGATTCAAGATAGTGGCTTTAGTGAAAATCTTAAAGTCAATTAATCTGTGTAAAATTTCTTCTAAACAGCATGCTTGGCCAGGTTGCTCAGAATAAGCATTTTGCTTGCCATTATAAAGTGGCCATGGATTAACCCATCATGTTTTATTTGTTTGCTGTTGGGGCCTAAAATTTGTCATAGGCTATATTCTTAGATCGGTGGACCTACAATGAACATTTATTCCTAAATTTGGAGGGAAATGATTCTTGATCTCTTCATTCTCTGTAATTATGTGTGTGTTCCTGCATTAGAGGCATGAGCTTAATTCCTTAGTCTTTGTATTATTCATTGCAGAAATAACTAAGCATTCTGGGTCGATATCAGTTGGTATCCTATCTTGATGTGCTACAACTCATTTTCATATAATAGTATTTTTTTTCTTAGCTTGTATGTTATTAAAAAAACTGATTAGCAAATGCCTTTCCATCTTCAGAAAGTCAGTTTGGCTCGGAGATTTGCGTTGGTTCCTCTTGGACCCCCTTTGCTAGCCTATAGGAGCGCCTGCAAGGCAATGTTAACTGCTGTTGATGGTGCTGTTCAACTAGTGATTGATCGTCCATACAAGGCTGGAGAACCCATTGTTGTCTGGTTTGTAATTGATGTAATATGCAGTTTCATGTTGTCTTATAGTGCCTCAGATTGTTTGAAGTTGGGCCTTTTTTATTAGGTGTGGACCACAGCCTAATTCAAAGTTGCTTATAAACTATGGTTTTGTTGATGAAGATAATTCTTATGACCGAGTCACCGTAGAGGTATTTTTGAATTGTATATCTTGTCTTTGAATTGTTTTCTTTTCTTTTCCAACCCAGTTATGTAACTTATTATGTTAATAATGGACAATGTACTGTTTGTTTCAGGCAGCACTTGATATCGAAGATCCTCAATATCAAGACAAAAGAATGGTTGCTCAAAGAAATGGCAAACTATCAATACAAGTGTTTCAGGTATGAATTCAAACCGTTCTAGTGATTAATGTTTGTGCACTGATTCTTTTCTTTAATTTTTTTAATGTCTTCTTGCTCTAGATACTTGTGGGTAAGGAGAAAGAGGCTATATCAGATATACTTCCTTATTTGCGGTTGGGCTATGTATCGGAGCCTTCTGAGATGCAATCTGTTATTTCTTCTCAAGGACCAATTTGTCCAGTAAGTTGATCTTTTTAAATGAAGCTGTATGATTGGTTTGTTTGGTTACCATTTACTGTTATTTCTGAGATTGTATTGCTATATTCATTGCTTTAGATGAGCCCATGTATGGAACGAGCTGTGTTGGATCAGCTTGCAGGTTATTTCAAGAGACGCCTGGCTGGTTATCCTACTAGCTTGAGTGAAGATGAATTGATGGTAATATTTGCTAAATAGTTCTGTTGGTTTTTTATATATTACTTGTAGTCTTACTTATTTACTGACAGTTTTAATTTGAATTTTCTTTTCTGTTTTTGGCTACTTTAGTTGGCAGATCCTGATTTGAACCCTAAGAAACGAGTTGCTACTCAGCTGGTTAGATTGGAAAAGAAAATACTCAATGCATGCTTGCAGACAACAGTTGATTTGATTAATCAGTTACCTGATTTTACTGTCTCTCCTTGCCCTGCGCCTTATGCCCCTAAATTGAAATGAAGGCAAGGCATCCTCTCTCTTGCTCTTGTGTATATCAGAAAAAATTCATTGCAAGAATATCAATTCAGATACTTTTTTGCAGAAATCATTTTATTTCCTTGTTGGTCTTGCAAGTTTGTGGAAATAAATTCCAGTATTTTCCATACGCAACTATAGACCAGGTTAGTAGAATGAAGCTACAGTGATTAACTTAGATATTTGCTTTTGCAAATCTGCTGAGGTGCGTGAATCAAATTACCTGAGTAGCATGTATTTATGTTAAAAATAATATATATATTTGAATTATAAATATAAAAACAATCTTTTACAATTGATTTTATAGAATAAAGCTAGGCATTTCAGTTTCTGAACTGATAGATATAAACAAATGAAAGATGAAAACAGTTACTATATTCTAATGAGATTGAATCTTGTTGGAAAATATTGAGTGAAATCAAAAGCGAAAATTGAAGATGATGGTAATTGATAGTGTATGATGTTAAGTGGAGTTGGAAAGTTAAGTTTTTGCTATTTTATTTGAATTTTCATGCATGTATAGCAATATTATGTTTGGAGCAAAATCCAGCGGTGATTTTTATTTCCGATGTAAAAAAAAAGGAATGGTGATTCTATGAAACCTCTATGTTTGTGTTGGCTTTTTATGCTTGATTTGGGTAATAAGTGTTAAATGAAAAAGTTATGGTCAAATGATTGATCATTAGTCTCATGTTCTGGATTAATATATTTCTTGATTTGCAGGTATATATATCTGATTTGGATACTGCTCAAGGCAGATGAAATAGTCAAAGTTAGCTGAACAGCCGCTATGTTGCAAAGTTGTTGAGAAGCTGTGGGTTCCTTATTAATTACACGATCATCAGCCGAGACTAACGTCAAGTTTCTTTTGTTGGTGATCGATCCTACTTGTTTGTTCCATCATCGGAAGAGATGGTTATATGATTTTTTTAAAGGCCAAGCTAATCGAGGAAAAGGGTAACGGGAAACATAAGAAAGGCCAGTTCAGCTGTTAGGTCCATGCATAGTTTGGCCAGTCATGATTCTAAGGCAGAATGGGGATTTCATAGGTTGCTGGATGGTTGTCTGTTTCTGCAATTTGTACATCTGATAACCTTTTTTGTTGCTAGTGTCAAGGACTCCAGACATGTTTTTCGTACAAGGTTTTTTCAGTTGAAACTTGATCAGTATAAAATGTACATGCTACAGTCTAATGAAACGTGGAGATCTAAGAAATCATGTTAATGTATATTTTACAACCTGAATATTTTGGTTATTATTTTTAATTTAACAAATAGATTAAAAAGTATATTAATCTCTCTAACTTCTATATATGAACTACAATTAATATGAAACTAATTAATAACCTTTTCTTGTGCTATCTGAAATTATAGTATATGATTGTTTTAAATGTTCTTACAAATAAATTTCATTTTCTGTCCAATCACAAGCTAAGAAAACAGAGAATTTACAATAAAATTCCGTAAAAATAACAAAATCTGATGTTAGAAAATTAACCCAAGAAAATCGGACATTCAATAAAAGCTGAGATGGTACAAGATTAACCGAGCTCAATTATATTGATCCTCTCACTTTATTTGAACAATTGTCTTTTTGACTTCATCTGCTCTCGAGTTTTCTAGTCGTAGTCAGCCTCACATTTCAGTCGAATGTATTCTTTAACCTCTCGTTTCCATAAAGTGATAACTTATCAAAAACTTAACATTAATAAGGAATTAAATATAGTCTTAAATTAATTGAAGTTGAATCTATGAATTCTCCTTCTCTAATCCAACTGACAATTCTCTAACAGCTTGAATATTATTCATTCAATGGTGGTTACACATCCTTGAGATCCCCTAGTCCAATATGAGAAATCAATAGCCAAACAATCGTAAGAAGCTCTCCACCTTTGCTTAGCTGCTGGACATGAGCATTTCCTCTGGAGTGACTTGCAGCATACGCCAGCAATTCCACCCATATTTTGCTTACTATTTTCCATTTCCCCTCCCTCAAATTCAAAAGTTTTTTAGCCAAAACAACTGAATCAAATAGCAAAGACTTGCTTTTATCTCCCTTAACGGACACGGGATGAACATCTGTATTCACGCTGAGAAAATCACGACACACTTCTCGTACTTGCTCGTCCAATTCCAGTACCCTTACTTTCAAAAGTCTTCTGGCTTCGGCTAAAGTATCTTCAACTCGTAGTTTACCCACATCACCCGAACCATCGCCAAAATTTATTTTTCCAATACCACCTGCAGCTGCAACCATAGTAGGTTGCATAATGAGAAGATACAACATGTAATCAGACATGATCTTACTGAATTCTCTCGCATGTTCTTCAGCATCGGTTTCATCAGTATTGTATACCAGCTCAGTCGCAATGTGCCACACTAGAAGGCTTTCATCGTAAGTAAACTTCAGAATGAAAGGCAGTAATAATTCGCTGTGATTTCTATGAGCATGTTTGAGAATCCATTCACCTCTAGCAGAAAATATCTCCTTCGCCTTTTCTCCATTATTGACGAACTTGGATTTTTTTTGCATCTCTGCGAAGATAAATTCCCAAAGCTGTTTCGTAATTTTATGCTTCGAAACATGCATTATCTCATCTACACAAGATGTGCAGCCCAACAAATCTGTCGTTCTTTCCATTAAAATAAGCAAGTAGTGAATGGGATATACAAGAATACCAATGCACTTGGTAGTTCTGTTTGGACGACGACCTTTGAGACTGTATCGTATCAAGTTATGGCCTAAGATAGAACCAGACCACCTACGGAACAGAATTGATGTAGCGAAATTCATGTGTTCTGGCGTTGTTTTAGAGACATACCATTTTGCTTGCTTGAGGTACGAGATTTTACTGAAGAGTGGTGCTGCCCAGTCAATTGATTTGAGCAAAGCCATCGTCCAATCTGAGAAAATGCCCATGAAAAAGGCTAATATATCCTGTCCTATGGCACCAAACAGCAAGGCATAAGTAATCCAAACCTCAAACTCATTGAAACCGTGTTTTTTTACCTGGAAATAAAATACAGCCAGGGCTGCAATAGTTGAACTAAAAGATACAAACCGAAAAAAATATCCCAACTTTGAATGCACTACTGCGGCCTTCGTAAACATAATGTCATAGATGAAGTTAAGCTCTGTTTCTAATACTGTCAAAGCATTTTCTGCATTTGTGTTGTTGAAGAAACGTCTGCTCTTTATCAACTCATCCAAGGTGAAGATAGAATCCACAATAACTCCTTTGAATTCTTGAAAGAAATCATAAGCTTCTTGCACAAGCTGCAGATCATTCAGGTTTATAGTTTCTGATTGAGATAGGCTGGTGCTGAATCCTCCAACGCTGTTGATTCCTACCGGGTAGAAATCCTGTTTTTTGTTTGAGTATTCCTTCATTAACTCGGCCATGATCAGAAAGTCCAGATCTTTGACTACAGATTCTCTGATCCTATCCGCATTGGCAAGATATAAGGAACAAGTTCGCTCCAAGTACTTGATAATACCGCCAAGAAACAAAAGTAACGAAGGAATAATTACTTTATTTCCCGGAATAGTTAGAATGAAGACGTAACCTGTAGCCACGATCTGGAACACGAGTTGCAGCAAGTGCCTGCGCCACAATTCGTTATCTTCGAGGGCGAAAGCAGTGATGGTGTCTGGGCCACCAAGATGCAGCAGAAGAAATGGAGCCCAAAAAGCAAGGAGGTCATTGTTATCCGGGTAGGCAGAAGGCGTAGGAGAATTTTGGGTGTTGGAAATGAGTCCAATAGCAAAAACTGCAGTTGCATCAGCAAGTAAATAAGCTGACCAGATGAGCATGTTCACAATCTTGTTTGCTGTGCGTTTCCTGAAAGGGGCAAAGAATATGAGAAATGTCTGCAGAAAGAGACTGAACATAACAGAAGTACGTATGTTCCAGATTTCCCATAGCTTTCTAACATTATGGGGGACTGGATCCACCATAGCTTCTCTAACTAGTTTTTCAGCTTACAATTAATATGTTTTTGAACTTAACTTGGCATATCAGATCAGATCAGCCCGTATAAATGGTGTTGGTAGAGTTGTATTTACAGTGTTTTGTGTGTCTGCAGCTTCTCAACCTAGCATGCTGTCAAGTCGAAGCTAAAGTAAAAGTCTTGTTCTTTTATTTTCTTTTGTATTTTTAACAAAAAGCATGCTTGCTCGCAAATAATTTGGACGGCTGGTCTTGAGATTGGCATTTCCAAAATATTCCTTGTTATGAAACACAAACACTTTTAGCACTACCTATCAATTGCATCCTCAATTTAAATTGCTCTATAAGTTATTAACACTTGTGGGTCACGTCTTGACTATAAAGTTAGCACATTTAGAAAAGTTGTGGTATAAGTTCTTTTGTAGTGACTTGCAGCATACGCCAACATTTCCACTCATATTTTGCTTGCTATTCTCCATTTCTCCTCTCTCAAACTCAAAAGTTGTTTAGCCAAAATAATTGAATCAAACAACAGAGATTTGCTTCCATCTCTCCCTCAACAGAGACGGGATGGATATCTGGTCAATGCCACAGGATAGTATGCAAATGTCTTTAGATAACGTGATGTCATTTATCTAAACATATGTGTACCGTTGTTTTATTCAAATTGTTGTTTTACTCAAGAAAGTCCATTATGCCGTTTTATGCATTGTAATTACATAAATGTTCCCCAATTATATATATATATATATATATATATATATATATATATATATATCTATCTATCTATAACAACTCTATATGTGGGAAAGGGGGGGACAGGCAAAATTACGGTATTAGGTTTCATTAAGGGTATAAATTTATATTTGAAAAATAAAATTAATAAGAGTTTAATCTAAATAAAACAATATAAAGTTAAATAGTAATATAGTAGCAGTTAATTTTCTCACCGTTGTAACTATTAGAAGTATCAGAGTTCAATTCAAATAGAACAATATAAAGTTGAGTGGTAATATATATCGATATATCCAAATTTAGGGATACTTCAATTATATTTCTCCATATTTTCAATCAGTTTTTGTGACCTTATTTAAGTAAAAGAGCAACATGTGATTGATTCTCACTATGGTGGTACTACCAATTTCGTGGATCTACAATTTGTATTTGGAATTTATAATTTCATGCAAGCAGTGAGTATATTTGATGTCTGAATTTCATATCTTGATTTTTTTTTCCAAATATTAGTAAGTAAAGAAGAGAAATAATGATTATGAACTATATAGAATACGTTATTGTGTGCTAATGTTGTGTTTTTTCTGTTACGAATAATTATAATTTTATTTTAAACCTAAGCTAAAGATGTTATCCTAATTATTATAATTTTATTTATTTAATTCACACCAAAAAGTATTGAATTAAAATCGATAATTACAATAAATCACAATAACAAATAAATAACACTTATACAGTGAATTTTTAAAAACTCAACTAATAAAATAATTTATAACAACTTATTAAAAGTTAATATTACATCTATAATTTAATTGATATATTATATATAACGGGTCATATAAATATCGTTCACGTTCATAGTACATAACTAAAAATTAAAATATATCATATTTAATATATTAACGGGTCATAAAACTATAACTCACTCGCTACCATTTTTAATTAAATAAAAAATAATTTATAATAATTTATTAAACACTAAATTATAATATATATACTAATTTTATTAACATTCAATATATAAACGGGTCATATAAATGTCGCTCACGTGCGTAGCACGTGGCGCAACGCTAGTACTATATATAAAAGCACGGATGGGGGGGGACAGGCAAATTTACCGATTAATCCTTACTAATCTATTACTAAATAAAGGTTTTATAGTCATTAATTAATTATTTATATAATTTATTACTAAAGATATATATTCTGATTAGAATCCTAATTAGGTTTTATAATCATAAGAGTCCTACTTATAACAGAATTATAACAAAAATAAATGCATAAATAATGAGATAAGATTGTAATAAAACGCAAAAATGGAGAATAAAAAACAATGAGATAGAGAGAAAAAAAAAAGAGAAAATTACACCAAATCACCCAAAAATTCAAAAGTTTGTATAAATCACCCAACTTTTTTTTTTTGCAAAAATCCCTCAATTTTAAAAGATTCTTTTCATCTCTACCTTTTAATAGTTGTGATTACTATTTTATCCTTATGGTGTATTTTACCAATTGTGTTTGCATTACACCTAATAATTTCTCCTTATTTTACATAAACCGGACCATTTCTAACCGAACCACCACCGGTCGGACTATTATTGGCCGGTCAACGGCCGGACCACCGCGGTCAACGGCCGGACCACCGCGGTCAACGGCCAGACCATTACTGGTTTGTGGTCTAACCATTTTTAATGGTTGGACCAATTTTAGTTAAATAATTAAAAATTAAATAAAACACTTTTTTGTGGGTGAGGGGATTTGAACCCTTGACCTCTTATAAGGGAGAGCTTGTGCTTTGTCATTGAGGCAAAGGCTGATTGTTGTCAACCTTTACTCTATAATATATATATATATAACTGATTATAAATTTAGATTAACTTATTAGAATGAAATTAATTTATAATGCAAATTAAATATCAACTAAATATCAACTTAAATTAAATTTATTATAAATTTAATATTAAATTAGTCTAATTAAATTTATTTATTTTTTAAATATTTATACAATAAAAAAATAAAATATACATATATTTATATTTTATACAATTTATTAATACATAAGTAAAACTAATAAAAATATTTCACTTTTTAAAATTAAAAAATATAATGGTTTAGTGGTCGTGGTCGAATATGTGGTGGTGGGACCCCCGTAGTGTCCGAAAACTCAATAAAAACTCAATATAAACTCAATGATGACTTAATGTCAAATCAATGATAACTTAATGTCAACTTCATTATGTATATTATTAAAAGTAATTTATAATATTACAAATAAAGTAATAGTAATTTGAAAGTAAATTATTTAAGCTTTTATTAAAATAAAATAAACCGAAAGTAATTTTAATATAAGTGAACTGAATATAAACTTAATATTAACTCAATGTCAACTCAATATAAACTCAAAGTAAACTTAATGTGAACTCAATATAAATTCAATATCAATTTAATGTTCACTGAATGTTAACTTAAAGTAAATGTTTTGATAAATAATTATAATTTTAAAATGAATTTTTTTTATTATTATATAATTTTTTTTTTATAATTTATACTTTCAAAAATAAACTATAGTAGATTGAAAGTAAATTATTTAAGTTATTATTACAGTAATTTGTGTAAATTTAATGTCAACTCAATATCGACTCAATATCAACTCAATGACGACCCAATATCAACTCAATGTAAACCTAATGTCAACTCAATAATGTATTTTAGTAAGTATAGTTTTAAAAATTAACTTAATATCATCTCAATGTCAATTTAATATCAACTCAACGTCAATTCAATGTCAACTCAATGTAATCCTAATATCAACTCAATGTAAACTTAATGTAAATCCGAAGTACTTTTTTAGTAAATTATATTAATTTTAAAATGTAAATTAATATCAACTCAATGTAAACTTAATAAGTCAACGTCGACTCAATGTCAACTCAATGTAAACCTAATATCGACTCAATGTCAACTCAATATCAACTCAATGTAAACCTAATGTCAATCCGAAGTAATGTTTTAGTAAATTATTTTAATTTTCAAATGTAAATTGATATCAACTTAATGTAAACTTAATAACTCAACGTCAACTCAATGTAAACCTAATGGCGACTCTATGTCAACTCAATGTAAACCTAATGCCGACTCAATGTAAACCTAATGTCAATCCAAAGTAATTTTTTAGTAAATTATTTTAATTTTGAAATGTAAATTAATATCAACTCAATGCAAACTTAATAACTGAACGTCGACTCAATGTCAAACTAATGTCAACTCAATGTCAACTCAATGTAAACCTAATATCGACTCAATGTCAACTCAATGTAAATTACATGTCAATTTAAAGTAAATTTTTTAGTAAATTATTATAATTTTAAAAATTAACTTAATATCAACTCAATTAACATATATAATCTGTTTTGAGTTTATGTCGAGTTGATATTAAGTTGATTGTGTTTTTAATACATTAATTTATAAAATCTATTTTAACTTAGTTTACTTTAAGTTAATATTTAATTAGAATAAATTTTTTAAATTTTGACAAGCGTAATATCTTATTAGTGTTTTATAATAATATATTATTTATAATCAACCATTTTAATAGGTTGATATTTAGTTTATATGCTTTTTTATATATTATTAAAGAGAACATTTATATATATTAAAGAGTAAATAAAGACAACAAGCATGTCTTGCCTTGTTGGTTAGGCACTTAGACAAAGAGTGAGAGGTCATGGGTTCAAATCCTACCAAGAGCAAATTTGTGTTTTATTAATTCTTTTAAAATCTCACCACTATAGTTGACCGCCGCTGACCGGGTGTTGACCACCGCTGACCGCCGCCGACCTCTGTTGACCGCCGCCGTTGACCTCCGCTGACCGTCATTGACCACCGCCGTTGACCGGCGTTGACCTCCGTTGACCGGCGTTGACCTCCGCCGTTGACTGTGTGGTTGGACCGGAATCGGCCGGTGGTCGGTTGCGGTCGGTTGGTTAGTCTAACCAAACCCATATTTGCCACATGTCAACATTTTATTGACTCAAATATAGACCAATAAGATATTGACAAATAGTAAGGACAATATTGTCTCATTTTCTTTTATTTTGGGTTATGGGAGATTTTTGAAAACTTTTCTTTTTTTTGAGTGATTTTTGCTAAAATCAAAATGTTGAGAGAAAAATGGAACACTATAGCACTTTTGAGGGATTTATGTAAAAAACCCAAAAAAAAAGCCCCTACAAAACATTGGAAACTAGGTTTTACATATTAAAACTTCACGAATCACCCACTATTTTACTCTTAAAAGTTCAGAAAAAATAAACTTTATTTTATGTTCAAGACAAGGCATGGTGTAACTTAATTATTTTTTAATTATTCTAATTAGGTATTATAATAAGAGTCCTACTTATAACAGAATTACAAGATGAGTAATCTACCTATTTTGTTCTTGATTAATGACCTAATTCGTATAAATGGCATTGCTATTTTACTGCTATTTTACAAAATAAAATAGAATAAAATAGAGCAATTGATAATATTTTTTTACTTATAAAGGTAGCTGATTTATTATTTTTATGTGGAAAAAATAATACACATTGTGGTATTCCTAATCCAGCTACTGCAAATTAGATATATAGCCATATTTCTAATTTAAAAAGGACTTAATTATTACAATTTTAATTAAAGTAAACTACTTCTAATAAATTACTATTTTAATTATAATTTGATATATTTTATTTATATTTTTTATAAATAAGGTAAAAAATTTCCTAATTAAGTACTATTTTAATTAATATTTGATTATTTATACTTAAATACAATTTATAATTATAAAAGTAATTATTAATTAAATATAAATAATTAGTCTAATCCGTAATAAATATATTTATCATTGTTTGACGAGTCACACACGAGCCACGTGTGAAACACGTAAAGCGACACTAGTATATATAAAAAGATTACATAAATGTTGCCGTTTTAGTCATCAACTATGTCGTTGATAACTTATGTCGTTTTTTTTCTTCAGATTTAATGTATAATATAATGCTACAGAGTCTAATTAAAAAATTATCATTTTTGATGTATTTTAACGTTTTTACTATAAAGTATTTTAACGTTTTTGCAATTGACCCTAAATATTAATATAATAAAAAAAATTATTTTTGATGTGTAAAAGACTCGTTTGGACTCGCAAACCTCATACGTCTCTATAATTGATACTTGAGTAGTTTGAGCTCGACTCAAACTTTTTGAGCCAATCATGAACATTTTTCGGGTCGATTTTGAGTGACACGCGAGCGGCCCAACTCGTTTAGAATAAACATTCTTAAGAATAAATTTCATTTTCCAAGTAATCAAATACAAAAAAAAAACACAGTGAATAAAAACTACAAATCAGTGAAAATAATAATAATCAGATTTAAAAGAAATTAAGAGAATCAACATTGAATTATTTATCTCAATACAAAGATATTAATGAGTTGGTACAACTAAATTAGCTGAGCAAATTATATTGAGCCTCTGGCTCTCACTTCGTTAGAACCTATGAATTCTCCTTCTCTAATCCAAATGGTGATGCTTGAATCGTTATTAATTCGCTGACTGTTGTACACTCTTAAGATCTCCTAGGCCAAAATGAGAAATCAAAAGCCAAACAATAGTAAGAAGCTCTCCACCTCTGCTTAGCTGCTGGACATGTGCATTTCCTTTGCAGTGACTAGCAGCATATGCTAACAATTCTACCCATATTTTGCTTACTATTCTCCATTTCTCCTCCCTCAAACTCAAAAGTTTTTTAGCCAAAACAAGTGAATCAAATAGCAAAGACTTGCTTCTATCTCCCTTAACGGACACGGGATGAACACCTGTACTCACGCTGAGAAAATGACGACACACTTCTCGTACTTGCTCGTCCAATCCCTGTACCCTTTCTTCCAAAAATCTTCTGGCTTCGGCTAAAGTATCTTTAACTCGTAGTTTACCCACACCACCCGAACCATCACCGAAATTTATTTTTCCAATACCACCTGCAGCTGCAACCATAGTAGGTTGCATGATGAGAAGATACAACATGTAATCAGAGAGGATCTTACTGAATTCTCTCGCATGTTCTTCGCCATCGGTTTCATCAGTATTGTACACCAGCTCAGTGGCAATGTGCCACATTAGAAGGCTTTCATCGTAAGTAAACTTCAGAATGAAAGGCAGTAATAATTCGTTGTAATTACCATGTTCATGTTTGAGAATCCATTCACCTCTAGCAGAAAATATCTCCTTCGCCTTTTCTCCATTATCGACGAACTTGGACTTTTTTTGCATTTCTGTGAAGATAAATTCCCAAAGCTCTCTCGTAATTTTACGCTGTGAAACATGCATTATCTCATCAACGCAAGATGTGCAGCCCAACAAATCTGTCATTTGTTCCACTAAAATGTGCAAGTAGTGAATGGAAAATTCAAGAATACCAATACAATTGGTAGTTCTTTTTGGACTACAACCTTTGAGACTGTATCTTATCAAGTTATGGCCTAAGATAGAACCAGACCACCTACGGAACAGAATTGGAGTACTGAAATCCATGAGCCTTGGCTCTGTTTTAGAGACATACCATTTTGTTTTCTTGAGGCGCATGAATTTACTGAAGAGTGGTGCTGCCCAGTCAATTGATTTGAGCAAAGCCATCGTCCAATCCGAGAAAATGCCCATGAAAAAGGCCAATATATCCTGTCCTATGGCACCAAACAGCAACGCATAAGTAATCCAAACATCAAACTCATTGAAACCGTGTTTCTTTACGTGGAAATAAAATATAGCCAGGGCTGCGATAGTTGAAGTAAAAGATATAAACCGGAAAAGATATCCCAACTTCGAATGCACAACTGCCGCCTTTGTAAACATAATTTCATACATGAAGTTAAGCTCTGTTTCTATTACTGTCAAAGCATTTTCAGCATTTGTGCTGTTGAAGAAAACTCTGCTCTTTCTCAACTCATTTAAGGTGAAGATGCGATCCACAATAACTCCTTTGAATTCTTGAAAGAAATCATAAGCTTCTTGCACGAGCTGCAGAGCATTCAGGTTTATAGTTTCTGGTGGAGAGAGACCGATGCTGTTTTCTCCAACGCTGTTGATTTCCACCGCGTGTAATTCCATTTTTTTAAATTCAAATTCCTCCATAAGCCGGGCATAGTTTGGAAACTCTAACTCTTTGACTACAGATTCTCTGATCCTATCCGTATTGGCAAGATATAAGGAACAAGTTCGCTCCAAGTACTTGATAATACCACCAAGAAACATTAATAACGAAGGAATAATTACTTCATTTCTGGGAATAGTTAGAATAAAGACATAAGCTGTAGCCACGATCTGGAACATGAGCTGCAGCAAGTGCCTACGCCACAACTCGTTATCTTCGAGTGCGAAAGCAGTGATGGTATCTGGGCCACCAAGATGCAGCAGAAGAAATGGAGCCCAAAAAGCAAGGAGGTCATTGTTATCTGGGTAGGCAGACGGCGTAGGAGAATTCTGGGTGCTGGAAATGAGTCCAATAGCAAAGATTGCAGTTGCATCAGCAAGTAAATAAGCAGACCAGATGAGCATGTTTACAATCTTGTTTGCTGTGCGTTTCCTGAAAGGGGCAAAAAATATAAGAAATGTCTGCAGAAAGAGACTGAACATAACAGAAGTACGTATGTTCCAGATTTCCCATATCTTTCTAACATTATGGGGGACTGGATCCACCATGTCTTATCTTGTTTTTCAACTCAACTCAACTCAACTTGGTAGATCAACCTGCATAAAAGGTGGTTCTTGATAATGTATTGACACTATTCTGTGTTTGTAGCTGCTCTATCTCGTAGTCAAGTCAATGCTAAAGTCTTTTTTTTAGTAGTTTATGGTTAACCTCGAGATGCTCATCTCCTGTCCCCCGCCAAGTTATTAATTCGATAATTCAGTTTTTGTTTATTGTAATTAAACCAAATATAATAGAGAAAAAGGGTCATTTATACCTCTAAAATTTGGCTCCAGATCAAGCAAGCCCTCATCCCAATAATTTTTCTAATACTAGATGATGTGTTGGTCTTCATTGGTCTGCAAAACAAACAACACCAGCCAACAAATAAACAAATAATTTATACTAAATAAAAGAAGAACATCAGCAAGTGAAGCAATAACATCTGAAACAAAAACAAAAACAAGAACCATAACCTGCTATATTTCTAGCACAATCAGAAAGAACCGCAACGAGAAGAACATGCTCAACAATAACATCTGGTGTCCCTCATGGAAGCCATATAAATTATCGAAATATTGTCTTTTAACAGACGCAGGAATTACATCTGGTTGTTGGTCGCCAAAATTTTGGATCAATCTAAAGAATTTGCAGGTCTCTTAAAACAAGAACCTGAAAAAAAAAATCAAAAAGCCACTTTTGACATTATGTTTCTTTAAGAATGTACAAATGTTTTTTTTGGCTTAACATACTATTTAACCCCTAAATTTTATTATTTTACTATTTTCATAGGACTCCTAAACTAATTTTGTGTTCAATTAAATCTCTTAATTATTTTTTTATTTTATTTAACCCCTCAAACTATACTATTTATTCTATTCAACCCCTTAACTAAATGTTTTTCCCTAAACTATGTTTTTACCCATTTAACCTCTCACACAATGTATTAATTTTAAAAAAGATATAAATATGCTTTTTACATTTAAAATAAAGAGTGATGTATTTTATATATTATTTAAAAATCCATTTAAAGATTAATTATTTAAAAAAAAAATTAGTGTGTTTTGCAATTTAAACACAAACTTGAAAGATTCGTAATTGATTTGAAAAGTTTGAAATTGCAAAAAAATAAATATCGTAATAATATGAGTTTAAAATGGTAATAATAGTAGGTTTGACTATTTAAGATTATTAAATCACGGGAAGTGATTTAATAGATTCGGAATACGTAAATTAAATTTAAACGTAAATTTAATTTATACGAATCCGTAAAAGAGTATCGTAATAATATGAGTTTAAAATTTAAATCGGAAATTTAAATTTTAATAAACGAGTGTGAACGGGAGTAATAAATTTGAAAATATTCTTTAGTGTCATATAAATTGATATATTGATAATTAAAATATCAATGTACCACTCTAAATGGAGAGTTTAAGATTTCGGACAAAACTCCGAAATTAAAATGTCGAAACTCGGAAGGCTCGACGTTTTAAGGACGGGTAAAAGTTATGATATATATATTAAAAAAAAATAAGAAAAAGAAAATAAAAAGAATGAGGCGGTGGAGAAGTGGGCGCTAAGTTGGAAAAATGTCCACTTTGATCCCTGAACTTTTAACTTTAATTAGTTTCAGTTATAAACTAATTAAATGTTATTAGTTGGTCTAAATTAAATATAAAATCATATATAAGTCCCGAGCGAATAATTTTGGTGTCATTATTCGCGAAATAATTCGAAGAAGCTACGGTTCAATTTTCATTAAATTTGGACGTAGTAAAATTATTTAAGTGGGACTGATTTAGACTTAATAAATCTTTGGAGATTTATTTAAAATAAAATATAAGTTGGATGCGAATAAAAAAATATATTTTTATTCGCTTTATATTTTATTGGATTTTTGGGTAAAGTTTGACGGAATTTAGAATTAGTCTCCGTTTGGGCTACAGACGACTAATTAAAATCAGAGTTAAAGTGCATGATTGAGCTAGTACCTAATTGTACTTTAGCCAAATCATTTCTCTATAAATAGAGAAGAGGGGCAGCCTCACTTCCTTGCCCAGGGAAGGAGGGACCTGCTTACTAGGCTTAGCAAGCAGAGGTGAGACGGTGCCGGCGCGGCGCGATCCGATTTCGCAATTCCGACTTCGATTTCTTCGGTAGTCCGGTAGTATGAGGTAATAATCGATAATTAGTAATCGATTAAATAGAAAATAAATTAAAATATTATAAACGTAGGAAGCACGTCGGGAATCGACCCGGGAACGAAGTTCCAAGGGTGGCCTGACAGTGTACACGAACGTGCACAAGGTGCACGAACGTGTACCATGTGCACGAACGTGCATTGGCCAAGGGTTGTGCACGAACGTGCACAGGCAGTGCACGAACGTGCACAGGCCCTACATGGACGCGTAGTCCAACTCCGAAAGGGTCTTTTCAGGCGGCGAATCTGAGGGGACTTCGCCTAGTAGGACGGTGTGTTTACCGCCAGTCAATAAATGTTTAAAGGTGAACATTTTAAAATGATATAAGTCTATACGTTAAAACGATACGACGTTTTAACTAGGTTTTACATTAATCAAAGTGATTAATATTAAAAGGACTATAAGTCCATACCAAGAGTGGTATTATATATTGAACGAGAAGTTCAATATTGAGATTAGTTCATGTGTTTGTTTATAGAGTCGTTTATAAACAATAGTTATTTGAGTCTATCGTTTATACGATAGGACTAGAGTTAAAATTCAATGTCTAATGTGTTTTGACATTTGAATTTTAATTAGATCCGACGAGTGGTCAATCTAGTGAGTCGAACACCAACGTGTTTGACTGACAAGTTTGCTTGGAGCTTACGTTTTTTTTTTTTAAAATGGGGACGACAGTACTGTGAGTTTTACTTTGTGATTTTTATTTTTGAATATTTATATTTAAACTGTTTTAAATAACAAATCGCACTAGTATAACGTAGCCATGAAAGATCCATTAGAACAAGTTTCCTATTGGTTGTCAATAGGACTGTGTGATCACCAGTAGTGTTTTTCGATACGAGCCTGTGTCTGACATAGAGGTCAGTTAATGTCATTGGGCGTTGGAAGTGCTAGCGACCCTGACTTAACAGTCTGAGACGGCAGTAACGGTTACGGTCACAGGCAGTACTGTGATGGCAGTTTCACGGTTACGGTCCAGACACCCGGCTTAGACGGCAGTGATTCAGTTCACGGTCTAAGGCCTATATTGTGTAGGTTGAGACCCATACAATAGTTTGTCTTGTAGGGTTTCATCTGGATCGACTAATTGGTAATAATTTTGATATGTACAAATGTTTTACATATATGCGATTTAAATATTCAATTGTAAATATGTGAACTCACTCAGAAATATTTATATTTCTGACCCTCCTCAATGTTTACCTTTCAGGTAGTCAAGTACGAGGTCGGACTTCCACAATAATTCCGGAAGTCGTCAGTCATACCTCTAAAATGCTATGACCAGTTGTTTGAGAGATACACTGGTTTTATGTGTTTAGCATTTTAGGATTGTATTGGAAATAGAGCAGGTGCGTCAACTGAGATTGATGTTTGTGCTCTGATTTCTTTAAATACAATCAGGGTCTTAAGACTCAGTTTTCAGAAATGTGTTTACATTAAACAAGAGAAAGGTTTTAATAATACTTTCTGAAAACAGATCATATGTGATATATGATCTTGAATTGCGATCGCGTTTTTGATAAAGGTGTTAAAGTATTTCTGCAACGAGGTTGCAAACCTTTTTATGTTTCAAAACGCGAAAAATTTACAAAGGTTTTTAGGCTTACTACGGTTTTCGGAGCAACCACTCTCATTTTCTAGCGCCGGTCGCGATCCATAAATTTGGGTCGTGACAAATCGACCTGAACCAATCGACGATTCGTCCGTCCCATAAATAAATTTAAGAACCAGATCATATTATTTATTTTAATATATTTGTAGGATATATAGTATCAAAATAAATTAAACTATCAGAATTCCAAAATTCATGCAATGAAATTCTATCTGTTATAATACTAACAAAAAATTACTTTCGAATTCATCTTATCCTTTAATAGTTTCAAATTTTCTTTCTTGAGTCATAACTTAAAAAAAAATTCAATAAAATACTCTTTATAATTTATTTATAATAATTTCTTTATAAAAATATTCTTTGTAAAAATTCTAAAAGATATTTCAATCTATTGTTTTCGATTACATATCGTTAACAAAAAGAGACAAACTCTTTTTATCATTGTTGAAATGGAAAAAAATATTTACATGTTTAAGAAGTAATTACTAGAAAACAGTCTTTAGCAACAAATATTTCCGTCGGCAATGTGCTGAAATCCGTTGCTAAACCAATTTTTCGTCGGCAAAAAATTGAGATATGCCGCTAAATCAGGATTTTTCCGTCGGTAATTTGCTGTTTTCTAGTAATATAATGTAAATATTTGATAAACTTTAATATTTTTTATTTATTTCTACCCTTTTCTTTCTAATTTCTACTATCGTCAACAATTTATAAAAATATTATTAAAATTTTAAATAAATATATTTTTAAAATTATCGTGCATAACTCAATTATATGTTTCTAAGAATTCATGTTAGACATAATATAGTTAAAAATTAAATAATTGTATTTTATAAGAGGTTAAATGAATAAAAAATCTAAAGTTTAAAAGTACAATAGGCAAAAAGTATAGTTAAAGGGCTAAATAGAATAAATAGTATAATTTGAGTGATTAAATAGAATAAAAAATAATTAAAAAGTTCAATGAAACATGAAATTAATTTAGAATTTGCAAGAAATAAAGTGATAAAGTTATTTAATATATATTTAGCCAATATTTTTTTCACAAAGCAATGATACTAATGTTTTTTTTTATCTCTATTAACATTGATATTGCAATTTGTGTATAGAATACTAGTCATTAATTTTAGAAGAAAAAAAATATGATATTCAAATAAATAAAAATTATGACATGGCCTTTTTTTTATGGACATCGAAAATGTGTTCTTTTTTAAATAGAACATGAAAAGTAGTTCATAGTTAAGCTTTGAGAGGGATGGAAGCGAAATTGTAAACTAATACAACTTTCAACTTATTATTCAAATTTTTGGCAAAAAAAACTTATTATTCAAAAACAACATAATAATGAAAAAATAAAAGTTAAAATTAATTTTTAAAATAATAATGTTTCAATGCTCTAGATTAGAGAATGAAAAACAGTAAATTGTTGATTTGAAATTGTTATAAAATTATAACATAAATAATCAATCGTATATCCATGTAAAATGACACAAATTTACTATTTTTTTAATAAATTATGATTATAATATAATCAATTAAAATTAATATAAGTAATTTTTAATTGGTTCGTACCATCAAGCATTCAAAAAATTACCAGATGTTCGTGGAGAACTTTAATCTTAAAATCGTAAAATATTGCTTCATTTAATGTCAAAGAAAAAAGTTGTTGAAAAACAAAATCAGAATTAAAAAACTATTTATTCAAGTATAGTATAAAGTGACTCAGAAATTTATCCAAAAAACTCGAAATAGAGGAGAGAGATTGATAGTAGAAGATTTTGGCTCTCTTTGAAGAAAATACTTTGGATAAATTACTAAAATCTCCCTGTATTTTAGTGAAATACACTAACTCACATTTTGATTTTTGTAAATCCACTATAACACCCCTCATATTTAGATATATTGTCCTATCACATCCATT
Source organism: Mercurialis annua (assembly GCF_937616625.2). Classification (NCBI taxonomy): domain Eukaryota; kingdom Viridiplantae; phylum Streptophyta; class Magnoliopsida; order Malpighiales; family Euphorbiaceae; genus Mercurialis; species Mercurialis annua. Next base: position 45,452,422 of record NC_065574.1, on the reverse strand, counting down.
TGGTAACTTTTCCATTAGTCAACTTGGTCAAAGAATTAAATTTGATCCTTAAGTTTGGGGTTAATGACATGTTTATCTCAAAAATTAATAAAATTTCTCATATTAGCCCGTGTTTAATTTTTTTCCCCAAATTGTGCTTTATAGACCGCGGAACACTTAAGCGGTTTGGAGTAAACCGCGGAAGTCTTCCGCGGTCTGCAGACGTGGCTCCATCTGGACGCAGATGGAGCCACGTCAGCGTAAACCGCGGAAGAGTTCCGCGGTTTACAGAGGGAATTTATTCCCTCTGTCAGGGAATAAATTCCCTGGCTGAGTAGTTGGCAGCCAGGGAATTTATTCCCTGACTGAGTAGTTGTAGACCGCGGAACATTTCCGCGGTCTACAACTACTATATAAGGGGGAATCCGTTCCCCCTTATCTCACAACCATTTAGAGAGAAAATCCTAATTTTAGAGAGATAGAGATAGAGAGAGAAAAAATTGTTAGAGAGATAGAGAGAGAAAAATTTATTAAATCGGGGAATTATTGTGGAGAAGATTTTGCGGAGTCGGTTTTCGTGGTGGAATATTATTTTTCGTAGCGGAATATTATTTTTTGGCGTAGAATATTAATTTTTGGCGGAATTATCGGGTGAGTTTTTTAAATTTATGTTATTTTTAATTATTGAATGTAGTTAGATTTAAATGATGTTTGAAATGTAATTAGATTAAAATAGTGTTTGAAATGTAGTTAGTTAAATAAATATAGTTAGATTTAGTTAATTTTTTTAAAAATATATATTATAAAATAAATTAGATTAATGTGTAAATAAAATTAGAATAATGTGTATAAAATTTATATAAATATAAAATAGAGTAAATTAAAATTAGAAAATTGAATATATGAAATTTTTAGAATATTTTTATATTAGGTTGGAATTAGTGAAAATATTAAAATTTATGTTTTATATTATATAAATAGATTCGATACTAAAAAATTAAATATAATAGGTATTTGTTTTTAACAGTATTTAGAGAAAATATAATTTTTTTATAACTGTAGGTTTGTGAAAAAAGTTAACATAAAATATTCGTATTTACATTTAAATCGGCTAAAATTAATTACTTATTCATTTTTCTAAAATAACAATTAATTTAATAGAAATAAATAAAATATAATGTAAAATTTTAATAAAATTTATTTATAAATTTTATTAAAAAATCCAAAAATAAATAATATTTCAAAGATAAATAATTAAATGCGACTGTTTATAAATTTTATTGAACATGAATATATTATATAAATCATTGTAGTTACCTATTTTCCAGACAGGTAAATAAAAAGGGATTGAAACATAGCGGTGTGCATTCGGTTCAAACCGAACCGAACAGATTTTTGGTGTTTTTTAAAAAATAAACCGAACCAAAATAATAGAAAGTTATAAATTTTCAAACTGAACCGAACCAAACCAGTCGGTTTGGTCGGTTATTTTGGTTCGATTTGATTATCTTGGTTCGGTTTACATGTAAGGCAGTTAGAAATTTTTTTAGGCTCAAAATCGAACCGAACCGAATTTGTCGGTTCGGTTTTTTGGTTTCGGTTCGGTTGTGCACACCCCTTCTGAAGCGTACAATGATAATCTCTAGAAAAATTTGTCCGAGTGACGAGTTATCGATTTGTTTGTTGAAATCTAAGCAGGCGCAATTAATGCGTAGCTGCGAACTTGAATGATTAAAAACGTAATTAACTATAAATAGCCTATAAAAATCCGAAGAAATCATAGTCTAAGTCCAAAAATTGGACTAATTGCAATATCTTACAAGTTTATGGCCAATTTACAAGTTTGATGGAATAAAATTAATCATATCCAAATCCATACAGTTCCATAAGACATTTTTGATGCACCAAATATATCATTTAGACATGTTTTTCTCTTAATTAAAGGATTAATCTAAATTTAAATAGAATAATTATCATAAAAAGAGTTCTAAGGTTACCCATTTTATCAATTCACACACTTTCACTTATCACTTAATACACTTGCACACTCCTAATAAAACTCAACCTTTAGCTAACCCTAGATCACCCCTAACATCTATAAATAGCATTGCTAGAAAGCCTAGAAAGAGGTCGGACGAGAGATAAAAAATCACACCCTAAAATCAAATTCCTACCCTCGAAAAGTAGTGTTGGCTGAACCACCCCTTGCACACACACACACTCACCGCATTCAATTCTAGTATTGAAAGCAAGCTGAGACGATTTACTCAATCAACTACGAAGCTACTATGCACGACTCCAAGTTGGATTCTGCATCCAATTTGCAAATAAATGAGTCAAAGACTCAGAATGATACTTATGAGGACCCTATTTGTCTTTTATCACTTATTTATCATAACTGTCAATTTATGTGATCTAGGTTGCATGCTTAATTTGATGTCTTTGTTTTGCTATTAACTGCTGTTAATTGCTATTATTGCTGTTTTTTATGATTTGCAATAATTGCCATGAAATTTGGTTAGGAAGCATGTTTTAGGTCCGTCCGAATATCTCTAATTCAATAAATTTGAGTTTGTTCAATTCCAGTATTTAGGGAGCATGTTAGAAATAAACTGCCTCCTTTTATGTTCTTAACGTGCCTATCGTCTCTCTTTCCAAAATGCCTTAGAAAAGTATGATTTAGGGTGTTTAATGCTTGTTTAATCATCATAGACCAATTCCAGAATATTTGCACATGTTTTCCTATGCCTTTGATGTATTTTTGAGTGTATAAACATGAAAACGAGTGAAAATGACGAACCTACTGCCTCTACTGCAACTAGTGACACCGCCACATTGAACCGGCACAGTGCTCTTGGAATTCCTTGCCTCCCAGAACCATCCCCAAATCTTTCCGAACTCGATCCAACTTTATTTTTATGTTTCCAGGATCGTTTGAGCTCAGAGTTTGACCATGTTTGAGCCCACGTTTACGGTTTTTAATGTATTATGTATCTATAATGATCGAGCCTTTATTGCAACTCGTGCTACTGACTCTACTGCTTTATTTTTGGTAACAACAATAAAGAATTATTTTTTTCTACTTGCTCCATCAAAAACTAAATCACAAGCATCTGATACGAGCCGTTCTAGTAAGATTTTAATATAAATACCCTTACACTTTGCAGAGATATAGGGTGCCATTATCAGATTCATTTTCTAATACCATGACGAAAATGAACTTTTGTTTTCATCATCTTTCTAAATTAACGTTCCAATACCATCTTATCATTTCTCTATACACATACTCTCTTGTTTGTTTTTTTCCAAAAAAAAGAAGAGAAACCCCTTGAAATAAATAATTGTTTCGACCACACACACACACATTTATATATAACCAATTCGTTATTGTTATTTAATTATTTTATTCTTTAAATTTATTTTTAATTTATATTAATGTTTGTTTAATTTTTTTTCATAGATAAATGTTCTGCATGTTTCGTTCACCGTATTCTTATGTCCTAATTATTTGATTGTGATATAACCTTTTTTATTGTTAATTTATTTCTCTTATTAATTCTTCTACACTATATATCTTTAATATTTAAATCTTGCATATTTATATATAGACCAAACGAGTTTGTTCATAAATTTATTTGTTTAGCAGCTACATAATTTTACTTTTTTATTTATCAAAACTACATAGTTTGTTCAAAATAATATAGTTCTAATGTATTGAAAGAATATTTTAAATTTGATTTAAAAATGATTAAATAAATCGCGAACTCTTTATCGGGTTTTTAAACAAGCCAGTTCGTTAACTTTTATTTAGCTCATATACGAGCTCGTTTATAAACTCTTAATCAAGTTTGTTCACAACACAATTAAACGAACCGTTCGTGAACGTAAATGAGTCGAACATTATTATGTTCTTGTTCAGCTCGTTTAAAGAAACGAACATAAAAATAAGATTGAGCTCGGCTCACTTATACTACATATGAACACAAATTGAATTCTTATCGAGCCGATATGTATTTTTTATTCAGTTTTCTCTCTCACACCCGCTAGACACATCCATTGTGAAATTGTAAAGGCCAAAAGCAAGCCCACCAAAATATGGGCAATGTTGTAGTTTAGGTCCAATAAGCAGCCACTTTCTAGGGTATGTTACATAACTGCACCGAAAAGTTGTTGACTTTTCATGCGGTGCTTTTCGTACAAAGGAATTAACATTGAGGAATTTGCACAAAACGCTTTTTTATTAACTTATTTGTTCTAAATACCTCAATTTCAAAAAACTCTTTAGCAAAATAACTTATTTGTATTTTTACTCTCCTTCTTTTAAACACATGCATATCTCATTTTCCTTTTTTTTCTCTCCTTTTTCTCTTTCCTTTTTCTCCTTTCTTTTTTCGTTTTTTTTTTCTCTCTCTCCTTTTCTCTCTCATTTTTCTCTTTCTTCCTTCTCATTTTTCTTTTTTTCTCTCTTCTTTATCTCTCTCTTCTTCTTCTTCTTCTTCTTCTTCTTTCTTCTGCAACTTTTTTTTTTCTTCGTTTTTCTTAAATCTGCTTTTTCTATTTTCCATATTATACAAATGAACTCCAAGACAAAGAAATTTGAATAAAAAAAGAGTTTAAGAGATAATATGATGGTGATAGATGAGAAAGTTCTTCTTCTTCTTCTTCTCTTTTTCTTCTACTTTTTTCTTTTTATGTTGTTTTAAATTATTTTAGCATCGTTTTTTGGAATTTTTTATAACTTTTTTTTGAAAAAATTGTAATGTTCTTCATTAATGATATTTTGACCTGGTTTTCAAATGTTTTAAATTAATTTTAGAAATCGTTTGAAACTGTTTTCTCGAAACAGTTTTATACTGTTCGAAACCTTTGCAAACGGTTTGAAAATGTTTTATACTGTTTGAAACTGTTAATTTTTAAACTGTTTGAAAGTGTTTTTTAGAAACTGTTTTAGACTGCTTGAGATCTTTGGAAACGGTTTGCAACTGTTTTATATTGTTTGAAACCTTTGTAAACGGTTTGAAACTGTTTTTTTGAAACTGTTATTTTTTATGTAAACGGTTTGAAACTGTTTGATACTATTTGAAACTGTTATTTTATAAACTATTGAAAAGTAATTTTTAGAATATGTTTTAGACAGTTTGAGACCTTTGTAAACGGTTTGAAACTGTTTTATACTGTTCGAAATTGTTTTTTGAAACTGTTTGAAACTGTTATTTTTTAGACTGTTTAAAAGCGTTTTTTAGAAACTATTTTACACTGTTTGAAACCTTTGTAAACGGTTTGAAACCGTAATTGAAACTGTACTTGAAACCGTTTGAAACCGTTTTTAATAGATTTTTAATGAGAACAAATAAATTAATAATTTACGGTTTTTTTTGTTTTTGGAGAAAGTTATGATCGTTGGATTTGAGTTTCAAGTGAAATTTGAAGTAATTTGATTACGAATTAAAAATTCGAGCGGATCGGAAGCTATATTTGAAATTAGCAATAAAATTGTAAAAAATATTAATAAAATCGTAGGATTTAATTTCTTGAAATGTTATAAGCTGAAGATTACAATTGATTTGTTGATTTGTTGATTGTTTTTTAAAATAAATTGAAAAAGATAAAAAAAAATATGAAGAAGATGAATAAGAAGGAGAAGGAACTGTGATGTAGAGTAAATATGGGGTATAAAAACAAAACAAAAGAGTAAAAAAATAAACATACAACACGCTGAGTTAGACAAATAAATATAGACAATTAGTGTTAACAAATGCTAATATTTCTATTTTTTAGGTATTTTGCTAATTCTCTCATTAACATTCAGTACAAAAAATTTGAATAAAATTTCATTTTATACGAACTGTCACGTCAGCAGGCCTGACACGCGTATCAGGCCTGTTGACGCATGAACATGTGCACCAGTTATGCTGGTGGACATGCTCCACTGACGTGCAGGTGACGCGCGGGTCAGCCTGCTCACCTCTTTTTTTTTTTTAAACAAATCTTTTCTTATTTATTTATTTATTTAATAACTAAATTTTACCTAGTATTTAAAACAAACAGTTTACCTAATTCTTTTCTTCAGTGTCTATTTATTTATTATTTAATATTTAAATTTTAAAATACTAATATTAATTTTAATTTTAAAAATATAAATATAAATATATTAAATTTTAGAAATATAAAATATAGAAATACACAAATAATACTTCCCTCGTCTCATAAAAATAGACATATTTTTTTTTCTATAAAAATAAAAAAGTAGCCACGTTTATTAATAATCTAAGATAAAATTATCAAAATACCCTCATGATTCTATTGTTAGAACATTAAAAAAATATAATTTTATAAATTACTTATTGAATTCATTATTCTTACACATCAAAACACGAGTTTGATACATAAAAATATATTTATTATGTATATATTATATATCTACTAAGTATATTTTAAAAAAAAAAATATATATCATGTATAAATTATGTATCAACGATTTATCTTTTTAGCACATTTTAAAAATGTATCTATCATCTATAAATTATATATCATATGTATATAAAATATGTATACAAAATATATATGTAATACATGTATTAATTTTTTTGATAAGTCTCTAAAATGTAAAAAAAAATTAGTAATAGAACTTAATAAATAAGGAAAAGGTTTCAAACAACGCATATGTATTGTCAATGTATCAAATATGCATCGGATGTGTATCAAATATGTATACAAAAAATAGAGAAAAATGTTTCGAACAACGAATATGTATTAAATATGTATTGAAAATGTATCGAAAATGTATCAGAGGTGTACCAAATATATATATACAAAATATATATGTTATACATGTATTAAAATTTTCGGCAAGTCCTTGATATGTATAAAAATATTAGTAGTAGAACATAAAAAAGACAAAAAATAAGGACAAGGTTTCGAAAAACGAAAATGTATCAAGTATGTATTGGAAATGTTTTAAATATGTATCAGATGTGTATCACATATGTATCAGAAATGTATCTAATATATTTTTTAAAATGCCTTTAGTATGTATCAAATATACATCGGTTGATTCAATTAAATTGATAAAAATTAAAAAAAAAATAAAATTTAATTAATTGAATTAATTAAACTTTAATTTACTACATTTAATTCACTTCTTAATCCAAAAATTTAAAAATAAATATATAAATAATTTTTTTTGAGAGAAAATATATTTAAAAAATAAAAGTATTTTTTGTTTTGATGTTTTAGAATAAAATTAATATAAATATTTTTTTATTAATTCAATTATTTATATTTTTAAAATTAAAATTAATATTTTTTTTTATAAATTTATAAAGATCGAATTATTTTTAACATAATTTAATTGAACTTAAAAAAAACATAAAAAAATAAGAAAATTTATTTGAAAAACGAATATGTATCATATATATTAAAAATATTTTAAATGTCTCTGTATGTATCAAATTGATTCAATAAATCGATAAAAATAAAAAATAAAAGATAACAATTTAAAAAGTTAGTTAATTTAATTAATTAAACTTCAATTACTATATCTAATTCATTTCTTGATTTAAAAATTAATATAAGTATTTTTTAGTTTATTTAATCATTTATATGTATATTTTTTAAATTAAAATTAATATTAGTATTTTTTTATAAATTTATATAGATTGGATTATTTTTAGCATAATTTAAATAAATAAATAAATAAATATAATTTTTGAATATATATATATATATAAATAATTTTTTATAATAATAATTTTTTAAAGTGTAAATAATAAATAATTTTTTTAAAAAAAAGAATCCTATGATGTGTTTCACTCTTATATAGAGCGAAACAAATTATTTAATGATGCGCGGGTCAGTTATTTAGTGCACCAGCTTTGCTGGTGCACTAGAGAGCATGACGCGCGCTGATGTCAGCGCGCATAGTGACGCGCGCTGACATCAGCAAAATTGGTATTTATTGTAATAATTTGGTGTTATTTGGTACACATATAAATTTTTGGGACGATGATAAAATTATCTAAAATTTTAATTTTTTTTATAAAAGTACCTGTAAACTTTTTTTATTTACAAAAATACGATTGGTTTAAAATTAATTACAAAAGTACCAAAAAATGAAAATTAATTATAAAAGTACGATTTGTATAATGTCGGTATAATTATGGTATAATTTTGGAATATTAAAACTATAAATCAGATAATTTTAAAATAATATTTGGTTTATTATTGATATAATTTCAGTATATTTTTGGTATATTGATTATAAATTTTTATATATATTTTCTTGTTGATAACATGTATATTTTTATATATATATATTTTCAGTATAATTGGTAATGAACTAGAGAATTTGTATATTGTTGGTATAATTTTAGTATATTGTTAGGTTAATATTTAGTATGCGATGTGGTGTAATGTTTATGTAATAATAAAATTTCAGTATATTTTGATGTGTATACTCTTGGTATACTGTTGGTATAATTTTTGTATATTATTAATTTAATTTTTAGTATACGATTTGATGTAATTTTGGTAAATTGTTATTTAATATTAATAAAATCTCAGTATGTATAATATAGGTATAATTTTGGTATAATATTGATATAATGTTAGTTTAAGTATACTGACATTATACCCATGTTATACACCGTATGTTTGATATTATTTTTTAGGCATAAGGTACAAAAAAACCATCGAATTTTTTCAGTTGGTACAAATAGCCCATTATATTAAAAAAAGTACATATAACCACCTGAACTCGATTTTTTGGTACAAATAACCTAGTGCAGTTAACAAAATCTTAACTCCGTTAAGTTTATAAATACGAGGTACAAAAAAACCATCATACGTTTTAAAACGGACAAATATAACCCTATAAAATATTAAACCTTATATTTAATTTTTTAGACAATTATATTATTACCTTAATAAAGGTATATATTCATTATAATTTTAGAAAATATCATGTAAATTATATATATAGTATTTGAAAAATAAAAATATTTTTCATTCACTAATGGCTTATATATGTTGTTAATTTTTACACATTCTTAAAATATGTATTTATATACTAATATATTATAAATGTATAATAATATTAAATTCTAAAATATAATATATATATATATATATATATTATTTTATATTAGTAATTTAAAAAATATGTAAAATTTATAATTTATATTTAACATTTATTGAAAAATATTTTTATGCACACACGTGCGCTCGCGCACATGAAAGTATAAGTAATAAAGTTTAAAAATTATAATATGAGATGTTTATTAAAAAAAACTAATCACATGTAAATTTTAAAATATATTTATATTTGTACTAAAATATTTCTAAATTTAAATTTAAATATAATTATCATAATATATATTAACATACTAGTTATATGTAAATTTAATATTATATAATATATTTCTTTATAATTGAGGGAGGAGGAGCGTTTGTGAGAAGAATTGAATCCACGATCTTAACAGTTTTGTTGTCCAATATTTTTACCATTTGAGCAACAACTCTTTGATTATTATATAATATTTTTATTAAAATAGATGTAGTTTATTATTATTATTATTATTATTATATTCTTAGTAATGATAATATTATTATATATTTATAATATTTCAGTATATACATATATATTTTAAAGAATGTATAAGAATTAATAATTTATATATGTTATTATTGATGGAAGAATAATTTTATATTTCAAATACTATATATATAATTTACATGGTATTTTCTGAAATTATAATGAATATATACCTTTATTAAGGTAATAATATAATTGTCTAAAAAATAAATATAAAGTTAAATGTTTTATAGGGTTATATTTGTCCGTTTTAAAAAGTATGATGGTTTTTTTGTACCTCGTATTTATAAACTTAACGGTGTTAAGATTTTGTTAACGGCAGTGGGTTATTTATACCAAAAAATCGAGTTCGGGTGGTTATATGTACTTTTTTTAGTACAATGGGCTATTTGTACCAACTGAAAAAATTCGATGGTTTTTTTGTACCTTCTGCCTATTTTTTATTTTTTTGTACTTTTGTAAATATTATTAAAATTTTTGTAAATGAAAAAAATCAACATGTAGTTTTGTAATTATTTTCATTTTTTTGGTAAATGGTGTAATTTTCTCTAAATATATGGAGAAAAAAAGTACCCATGTAATTTGGGCCCAAAAAAGGCTTACTTCTATAATTAAACCCGCTTTCTAGCCCAGCTTCAAAGCCCAAGTAAATGATTGACAAAAAATTGAAAAATCAAAAATGAAAAGGGGAAGCTCGGTCATTAATGTTTTTGCTTAAATTGTTAAGCAATTAGTGAGTGGTGTTTAATTGTGTTTGGTGTTCATAAAAATCAAATAATTTTGGATCGATGAACTGCGGCTGCTCTTATTGACCACTTCCTTTCTCCAATCCCTATCTGTAAGTTCTTTCTTCCTTTTAGATCTGATTTCAATTTCAGGTTTTGATTTCTTACATTTTGTATTATTGTAGTGAAAATATGTTGCCCTGCGATCTAATCTGCTAAATGCATGTCTAGTTTTCTGATAGCTTTTCCATTATCTGGAATTAGGTCCGGAATAGAATAGTTACTCCGTATAGAATTTCTTTTCTTTGGTTTACGGAACAGTAACTCGTTGGAATTGCTATTCCATGATTTTGTAGAATTAGTACTTCTCTCAAAAAGAATTGTTATTCCATTTCATGAACCAAACATAATAGCGTTAGGGTAATATAAAGTTATAATTTTTATTTAGTCCTGCTGTTGGAAAGGAATTTAGGTGGGAAGTCTTGTGGCTAGTCTTATAGTCTTTCTATATAGTTTTGAGAAATTTATCATTCATCTGGTAAAGGTGTTTGTGTTCATCTGCCAATATGGGATTGTTGTTTATTATGATGTTAATTGCAAGAATGATTTGATGGGAATTAAGAAGCTATAATATTTTTATTGTTTTTCTACCTTGAGGATATCCAATCATGAAATCTTTGTGTCCTCGTGAAAAAAAAGTGAAATTCTTGATGAGAAATGCTCTTTTTTACTTTTTTGCTTTCTTTTGATGGTGGAAATCATTGGTTTGCATAACTTCATGGCTGTAATGCATTGAGGAAGCTGCACTTTCTATGGTTTGGAAATGTTTTCGTTTTTGAAATTTTTAGAAACTCATATGAAATATTTGAGCACAAGGTGAGGTGGCTACGTGTCTTTTTAAGTTCAATGGATGTTTGCGTGTGGGAGTGCGTTAAGAAAATAAAATAATTGTCGGAGGCTCACCCAACAATTTGAATTTTTAGATGGATTGTTAACTTAACAATATCCAAATCATTTATTTAATTAATTGTCATAAATATATAGTAATTTATTTGCATCTTCTTTTACAAATAAAATTTGATATATATGTATATATAAGGACATCTCTATACTTTTATTATTTATATGTTTTCCGTTTCTTATAATTCTTAAAAAGGCCATTTTGCCGTTTTTATTTTCTGTTTCATTTCTGTTTTCCTTTTCATGCAACATAGCTTCTTGGTATTGATAATCATAGTTATAGCTGTTTCAGTTTAAGTATTGGTTGGGCTAGGAGTGACCATTGATTAAATTTAATATGGTTGAGATTCATGTGAACGCAGTGCTTACTGCTTTATCCAACGTGGGTCTAGCTCACCTATGGAACAGCTTGAAAAATCTTTATCGAACTTGGTTTATCCTTGTTCTACATCTTCTCTTTTGATTTAATTAAGTGTTGTAGCATTTTAATTCTTTGTTTTTAGATACGCAAACATTATGGTTGGTCGTGGCTAGATATATGTTGAGTCGGATGTAGTTGTGAAAATGTTCATTTATGCTTCTTCAACTTATTGTTGTTTAGTATTTTCTTGTATTTACATTATTCTTATATTTTTAAACTTCTTACAGAAATATTCAGTAAAATGGGTGGAGGAATAATCCACCAGCTTTTAAGAAGGAAACTTCAGTCACGCTCTGCTGTAAGAACTATTTCCCTCTTCAAATTGCTTTGTTGTGTATCTACATGCTCTTTAGGTAGCACATTTTGTCATATGTTTTCATCCTAGGAATATCATATGGGATGGTACTTTGTCTGGCCTGTATTTGATTGATTGTGATTTCATCTTCATAGTTAAGATTAAGTCTATTGATACTGACTCTGGTATGCACTTCTTAGATTGCTTTTAGGTTGCAGAATATCAATTGTTTATACTTTATCATTTTCCTTTGCAGGCTGCTCCTTTTTCATCTATCTTCGCTTCGAAGAAAGTTCCTGATGATGCTGGATCTGTCGGTTCAAAGTCTTTTAAAACATTTGCACTCATCGGGGCTGGTCTTTCAGGGTTTCTGAGTTTTGCAACCATAGCTTCAGCTGATGAGGCAGAACATGGCTTAGAGTGTCCAAGCTATCCATGGCCTCACAAAGGCATTTTGAGTTCATATGATCATGCTTCGTAAGTATGATTTTTCAATCTTTTTCTGAAGTTGTGCTTACGCAAGCTCACAGCACCACTCACTTTATAAATCTTTATTGGTTATGGATCCAGTCTAGTCTCATCTTACTTGTGCTCCTGTGATCAACCTCTGGTATCTTTTGACTTCTTGTAGTGTCTCTAAAGTATGGAACTGCTAGTTTAGATGTTCTTTATAAAATCTATGAGGTTGTTTTGATAAACCCAGATAAATTATCTGCCCTTCGTGCGTGTTTATCATTATGCTATCGGTAGATGGACAAAAGCCCTTGACATTATTTTTTTCCTTCCTTTCTCCCCCTTTTGTCTATTCTGTATGGTGATTGTTAAGTGTCCTTTAAAATACAATATAAGGGCCTTATCAAAGTAATGTAGGTTATCGACATTCCTTTAGAATAATATCTATGATTTATTCAGATAATGTAGTTTCTATGCTGTGACTAATGGGACATTCTTCATTCGCAGGATTCGCCGTGGTCACCAAGTTTACCAGGAAGTCTGTGCATCTTGTCACTCCATGTCCCTGATATCATACCGTGATTTAGTGGGTGTTGCATTTACAGAAGAGGAGGTGAAAGCTATGGCAGCTGAGATTGAGGTAGTTGATGGGCCTAATGATGAGGGTGAGATGTTTACCCGTCCTGGTAAACTCAGTGATCGTCTTCCTCAGCCATATGCTAATGAACAAGCTGCTAGATTTGCTAATGGAGGTGCCTATCCTCCAGATCTTAGTCTTATCACAAAAGTAATTCCTACCTTCTCTTCTAGAATTCTCCCAAAGTTCCAATAAACATTTCCAGAAGTTCCTTACTTTTTTCTTTTGCAGGCTCGTCACAATGGTCAGAACTATGTATTCGCTCTGTTAACTGGTTATCGTGATCCTCCTGCTGGCGTTCAGGTAAGGTTCTGCCTGTCTCTTTCTCAAAATGGTTTTTGCAAATGAAACAAAAAATTTGAACTTCATGTTTTGTGGAAAAGTAGGTATTGCAACTATTTATGCTTGTAATTTACATAACGTGATAGATTGAATTTTTTGTGAAGTACATTAACAGAATCATCTTAATTCTTGAAAAAGCTTTGATGGGATGCATGATGCATTTTTTTAGTTTCTTTAATGTTTTGTTTTAATTGCTTGGGAATTAACTTCTCGAATATTTATAAATTTGTTTACTGTAGATTAGAGAGGGGTTACATTATAATCCCTACTTCCCTGGAGGAGCTATTGCCATGCCTAAAATGTTGAATGATGGTGCTGTTGAGTACGAAGATGGTACCCCTGCAACTGAAGCACAGGTGTGTTTGCTTTCTATAGACAAATTATGTATTGCTCGTGTTAGATTAGGTGCTTGGATGCAAGTGTTGAACTTACTTGTTTCTAATGCAGATGGGGAAAGATGTTGTGTCATTTTTAACATGGGCAGCAGAACCAGAAATGGAAGAAAGGAAATTGGTAAATCTTCAAATCATGTTTACATTAGCTGATATTAATGTTTACGTTTTTTTATACCTGTTGTGATATGTCTTTATGATGCAGATGGGTTTTAAGTGGATCTTTGTACTCTCATTGGCATTGCTTCAAGCCGGATATTACCGGCGCATGAGGTGGTCAGTGCTCAAGTCACGGAAGCTTATTGTTGACGTAGTCAACTAAAAGCTTCCAGTTTGTTTCAGACTCAGAATTGCCAAATAGTTAGTCATATAAATTGGCTTCCGATATGGAAAATCGGTGGACAATTGTAATGGTGATGGAGTGATCTGAAGAATCCTTTTTGTTCGTTTTTTGTTGAATTGAGGAAGAAAATAAGGTACTCCATTTACGCAACGCATTGTTGTGTGGCTCGCATAATTTTTTTTGGTTAGATTCCTTTTTTTAATTTTATTACAAATCTGAAGTCATATATTCTTCTGCTTAGCTTGCTATTGCTCCACATTTTGTGCAAAGTTGATAAAATCATGTATTGAAAGGTAAGCCTATGTACCTGACTTTTGTTATGTCATTTTAGCTAAACATGTTCAATAAGTTAATGGTTGAGATTAATAGCAGAAATTTTCACTTGGCTGCACTCTCTTCTATTCCTGAGAAGCCTAAACAACAACGATTTTTGGTTGCTGAAATTAGGGGGATGTTTGCCATTCAATTTGATAGCATCATATATGTGTTTGTGGATCTTGCCAAAGATGTTTTCATTTAAATAAGATTGGATTTACATTGTTATTTGATAATTTAATTCTAAGATTATGGCAAACAAGGTTATTATAAAAAATGGAGTTTTGTTAATAGTTAATAAATTTAATTTATTTAATTTAAATAAGAAGCTTTCTTATTAATTTTTAATTTTTTATAAATATATCCATTAATTTCTGATTTTAAAGGAAAAATGTCTCAAAAACTACTGAATTTTAAACTTTTTTTTTTTATCAATTATATATAAAATCGCCATATCGTATTTTACATTTTCAACTTTCAATTATATTATAAATTTTCAATTTCAGATGATAATTTACTCCATTGATGAAACCATCCAAAACAATTAAATATGAGGATAAAATTAGTATTTTTTTCACTTGAAAAAATTCAAATAAATCCTTAATCTTTAAAATCTAATTTAAAACTAATTTAAAATATTTGATTAATCTAACTACATCCAAATAAATTTATTAAATATATAATTAAGTTTTGAATTTCATTATTTTTTTTTTAAAACGGCATATACTCATCTCGACATTAAAATCACTCTCGACCATGATGCCGCCCTCCTTCGACCTTGCAACTCCCGCTGTAATTCGATTCATTGTTCGTGTTTGTCAAGACGAATTGGGTTCGTGACGAACTGAAGACGACATGTTCGTCCTCCCATAGAGAAGACATACTAGATCTAGGTCGAATCATATCTGGTTGCGGGTCAACGGGCAGTTGTGCGGTCGGAAGAGGGTTGCGGCGAGGTCGGAAGAGGGTTGCGGTGAGGTCGGAAGAGGGTTTTAGTGTCGAAAGTGCTCATAAAAAAATTAGTAACATTAATTATATTAAATAAAAAGGTATTATTTTTATTATTTGGATTTGTGGGAAAACAAGTTTTTTTTTTGTACTATTCGCAACATTAAAAGCTATATATATATATATATATATATATATATATATATATATATATATATATATATATATATATATATATATATATATATTCTAAACATGAAAGCTTATTAAATTTTTTTCGAGTAAAAAAGAGATCAATTTAGTATTTTAGGGTACAATTGAAAATTGAAAACGTATAAAGTCGGGTGTAGCTAAAAAACGTTTAAAGGTCGGTGTTTTTGAGACATTTTGTCTTTTTTATCACTTCAAGTTTATTTTTATATTATTTAACTATAGAGATCTTTTTAATATTTCTAAGCTATTTGAATATTATTTTAAATTTAAGCTCTTAATTTGAAAATGACGATTTTGCACTTTTTTTTGGTCAAAGATGAATTAGATTCATTTATAGGAAAATAGACTACATGAGTCTCGATGACGATTTTGTACTTGATTATTGTAATGTATGAAAATCTTGATAAAGTGTGTTTTTTGGTTACGTAAACAATTGTGTATTCTATACCGAGAAATTAGGGAGTGGCTCCCCCTCAAATCCAAAATCCCTTCATTTCCCTCAAGTTCACTTAGATGAATGACACATAAGTAAATTTTAATTTAATGTGATAATTTTATTATCAAGTTGCTTATGTGTAGTTCATCTAAGTGGATTTGAGGAAAATGGAGGGAATTTTGAATTTGAGGAGAGCCATTCCCGGGAAACTCCTAAAGAAGTTTTCAAAGCGGTCGTTTATAGAAATTATAAAAACTAGTTTCATGTTAAGAAACTTGTTGTCTTAAAAGTATATTACCTTAAGTTACTTATAATACTTCTTTTGTTCCGTTATTATTATCCTTTTTCTTAATTTTTTTTATTTTAAAATATTTGTTTGTTACAAATTTTTTAGATTTAATACTTTAAAAACCCCTGACCTTTTAGCCGCTTTTCAATTCTACCATGATGTTGAAAACTGGTCAATTTTATTCTATTTCGTATTTTCTCGTTTCAATTGTACCCTAATTTTTAAATTTTTCACAATTTTTTTTATTTAAATGATGAAATCATTTAATTAACTAAGTTTATAGATAAAATTAAATTTATTTTCATTCAAAAAATATAAATAAATCTTTTATTTTTAAAAACAAACTAAAAACCATAATCAAATTTAAATTAATTTAAGTAAATCTAAATAAATTTTCAACATATACAATTAATATATGCTAGACATGAAAAAGACGTCAATTTTATATTGCATGGTACAATTGAAACACAAAAATACAAAATAGGGTAAAATTGATCAATTTTCAACGTCAGGATAGGATTGAGAAGGGGCTAAAAGGTCGGAATTTTTTGAATCATTAGGCCAATTTTTTTATGAAAAATTTAAAAAATATTTTCATTATTACCCTTTATTTATTTAGTGGAATAGAGATGACACTGATTAACGTATAAACTTTTAATATATCTATATAAGGTCATTTTTTTCATTTATATAAAATTTTAATTATTTTTGTAATATGGACGTTTTATTAAAAATGAACAATTAAAAAAGAACAGAGTATTACCTAAAATAATATTACCTAAAACTCTATTATGTTATGCACAATTAGTGGTGTACATTCGGTTAAACCGAATCGATCAAACCAATTTTTTGATTCTTGTGGAAATCAAACTGAATCAAAATTCTGAACAAAAAAATTAATTTTTCAAACCGAACCAAACCTCGGTTGGTATGTTTGGTTCGATTCAATTTTTTTGGTTTGGTTTACGTTTAAAAGTAACTGAAATCTTTTTATGATCAAAACCAAACATAATTGACCAACTAAAATTATTCTACAATTACAAACCGAACCGAACTAAATTTGTTGGTTCAGATTTTTAGTTTCGGTCGACTTCTGCGCACTCTTATGCACAATCTACAAATAAAAACTTTTTTTCTTTTAGAAAATTGTATTTTTTATAATTCAGGTTATTATTTATTATGACTTGTAATCTTAACTATATTCAAATAATTCATTTATTAATTTTCTAAACATATAATAATTTAGTTAGATGAATTATTTATTTTTGTATAAATAGAATTTTATAGCTTTTATAATTTTTTATATTTATAAATATATTCTCACTCTTTTTTACTATTGATACATTTTATCCACGTATTCATTTTTATATTTTGAAAAATCCATTTATCTATTTTTGTTTTCGATTACCGTATTGATTTTTATTTTCATTTTCATTTTCGTGCAACGATAGATTATTATCCATAATTTGAGAGTTCATTTTCGTCTAACTGGCTATTAATTTGTCAAGAATTGTTAGGGGGCATAAACAAATTTTAAGGTCGTCTGAAAAAATTAGCATATTAAATTCATCAAAATTCAGAAAATATTTTGTGGTGGGGACGTTGATAATGTAATACTATGAAATATTGTGAAAATAGAAATGTGATTGGTGGGTGATCGGAGGACATAAGGAGGTCTGTTTTAAGACTCAGACAGTGACTTCAAATCTTTCCTAAGATCCGATTCGTCATCGGACCATCCACGCGTCCTCATCCCAACACCCTTTCCCTTTTAGCTCACCAACATTATATGCTTTACCAACTCGCACCTCCGCCAATGTGGGCCTAGCTTAAAGGCTAAGGCACCTCTAAGTGCATCAAGAGGTTATGGGTTCGAACCACGCCTCGGTAACTAACAACTAACAAATGAGACTCGAAAGAGTCGATTTCCACCTTTGATAAAAAAAAACTCGCACCTCCAATTTGGTGCCTTTCACATGGTTTTTTTGTATTTTCACACACAAGTTTAAATACCCAAATGTTTCTAAATAATTTTTTTCTTATTATTTGAATCATATATATTAATATTTTATATGTTATTAACTTTAAATTTGAAGTTCATTGTTATTTTTGAAATAACTTAAAAGAATTTCAACTTATATCATAATTGAAACATAAATTTAAATAATTATCATTTAAGCACACATAATTATTTAATTTTTAATATACATGATATCCTCTCTTTAAAATAGATAAAGTGGAGCGGGGTTTGGGGGCCGCTCTCTCAAGGTTTATGGGTGACTTCTCGATCTGAAAATGATTTGAAAAATGGAGTCGTCACCTAGTTCAACTAGGAAATGCCTTTTAATTGACTAAATAACCTTATTCGCCTCCGATAAGATTATCGTGCATTGGATCAAAAACTAGGGTTCGTGGACCCTCCCGAAACTCTTGTGCTTGGTGTTACCGGTTTTATTTACTGGACATATTCGCATTTATCTCATCTCAACAGTATATGCAGTTCACAGGATATGAAAGCTGTAAATAGACATGTATGAAAGTTGGGCCTGATTTGGAGTCCAGATGAGCCTGGAAACTT
Source organism: Mercurialis annua (assembly GCF_937616625.2). Taxonomy (NCBI): domain Eukaryota; kingdom Viridiplantae; phylum Streptophyta; class Magnoliopsida; order Malpighiales; family Euphorbiaceae; genus Mercurialis; species Mercurialis annua. Next base: position 45,433,504 of record NC_065574.1, on the reverse strand, counting down.
GTTTTGAAGTTCGAATCGAAGTCTGGAGAATCTGGGAGGCGATTCTAGAAAGCTGATGATGAAAAACATGGTTCCAATTTAAGATGCCGGCGCTGGCAGGTTATTGTGGCGGCGCCGTCACTTTATTCCGGCGGCGCCGTCGGTTTCAGTGGTGGTGGGGACGGCGGTTCGTCGGCAGGTTTAGAGGTCATTTTGTTTTGCTTCGTTATCACTCGTTTGAACTCTGTTTCTCATGCAAAACTAGTCAAAATCACATAAAATTGAATAAGGAATCCAAATATGGCATTTACAGAGTGTTTCAAGCTCATTTAAACAAAAATATTTTTTGGGCAGCAAGTTCGAAAATTGTTTTTTCATGGAAAATAAGCTCGAAATTACACCTAGCATGCATTTTAAGAGCTACAATCTACTGGGTTTTGAATTTAAACACATTAAACATATTAAATCAGTCATTAACATGCTTTTTCATCGATTTCATAACAATTTGGCAATTTATATGATTAAGCTAAATATACAATTTTATAGCTAAAATTGACACATAAGCTAACATACACCCTAAAACACCAGCAATTATGATATTCATGGCATGTTATTTAATGGAAAAATCAAAGGAATGATATAGAGGGTCCTCAAAATTATCGGTCTGAATCCTTGATTCGTTTGCTGACGAAGTGGACGCGGAATCCAGCTTCGAATCCGTGCGGATGTTGCGCTCTTAGAGAATTCACACGTATTAGTGTTTCAGGACTGGAGATTTGTGTGTGTGATGTGTAATTTTCGGGTTTGCTACACTAATGGGGGAGGCGAATTTTTAGCTCTTTTCTAGGGTTTGTGTGCCACCTTTAGTCAGGCTGACTTAAATATGTATTTATAGGAGAATGGATGATATAAGATTAGCTTAAAGTTTTCTAGGGTTTAAACTGTTAAGTGATATGCCATGAAGTATTAGAATTAGCTTTAAACTCTATTTTTTTTAAATTAAATTCGTATTACAACTTGATGGATAAGTAAAAGAGTGCTAAAAGCGCGTTTTGGTGTCCGAACGTGTTAAAAAGATTCTTTGGGCCATATAGGTTTGGTCATGGTCAATTCCGGTCCGTAAAACTTGCAAATTGGCTCATAAACTTCTAACACATTGCAATTATAGTCCAATTTCCGGATTTAGATAACAATCTATTTGGATTTTTATGGGCTATTTATGCCTAATTGTTTTTTAATCTTCCAAGTTTACAACTCTGCACAGATTACGCCTGCTTAGATTCCAGCAAACAAATCGAAAGCTCGTCACCCGGACGGATTTCTCTGAAAATCATCATTGGACGTTTCAGTTTTTTATCACTTTTTATCTGTCCGAAAAATATGTATCTACAGAAGTGTTATTTGATAAATTTTAAATTAGCATACTTAAATTAAATATTTAATGTAATAAAAATTAAAGAAAAATAATGTTAAATTTATAATTGATAATTATAGTTACTATAAAATAAACAGGGGCAGACCAAGGAAGAGTTTATGGTAGACATTTACTTTATTTTTTTATTCTTAAAAAAATATAGAATATAATAACGTAATTTTTTGCTTTAAATTTTACAATATTATCTATTAAAAAAAATTATTTTATCGATTTTACTATTTTATAAACTTTCAATTTATGATACCATTTTTGATCCGCCAGTGTTTTTAAGTAAATACACTCAATTTTAATTTGTGTCATTTTTATTTGTATAAATTGAAACAGTATAAAATTATTCAATTTTATAACTTTTGAAAGATTTATCATGAATATTAAACTCTGTAGATTACTAGGCTTTTTTCAAATTACAGAAAGGTCACTAAATTTTTTTTTATTACAAAATGGATATTGAACTATATCTTTTATTACAAAAATATTTATGTTGTTACAAAATGAACACTAAATTTTTAGTGAATTATAAAAAAGTCAATGGATAATATCGTTTATTACAAAAAAGGTCACTGAACTATACATGTTTCTTTTTGTAATTTTGGCTTGCCACGTAAGTAAAAAATATTGCGTTTTTGCATAAAACGCAACGTTTTATATGACTGAAGCTCTTTGTAATAAAAGGTATAATTTAATGACTATTTTATATTAAAAGTTTCTTTAGTGATGTTTTTGTAATTTGAGGAAAGATTAGCGAGCTACAGAGTTTAATATGCGATCTATCACGCGCCAAAATGAGAATGGGGAAGTAGAAAAGAGTTTGATGAAAATAACTCCAATTCAACAAAAAAAATCCAAATAACTGGTTGCAACTTAATACCATTCGACCACGTATGCACTTTCTCGAACCTATGCTCACTCCCCACTTTTACTTTTACATACAATATCCCAAATCAAAGCACCACGTGTCCCTCCTTTCGATAATATAGCGACGCGTACGTATCACCTATTGGCTGAAACAATGCCCTAATATAAAAAGCTAATTTGTCTCAAATATTATTCAGTGCGTGGGGTCCATTTAAATATTTAATCTGTGAACCAATCATCTTTTTTCACTGTTTCAGAAGAAGTTGCCCTAGACACGTGGTGCTTGTGTACCCTAGCCACCGTGAAACGTTATGATTATCGTCAGTTTGCTCTCTCTCTCAGAACTTTGTATTTGTTTTTCTAGAGAGAGAGAGAGAGTGAGAGAGTGATAGTTTGCTTTTCCGGTGGCGGTTGAGCTGTCATGGATGGAAGCGATCGGTGGCGCGTGGTTTCTTGCTCTCAGGAAAAAACGATAATCAATCCGATAATGCTTAGATTCCGTCCGATTGCACCGAAACCGGTGGGGAACGGATCAGGCTTTTCCGACTGTTGGAATAAGAATAGTTTGGTTATGAGTAATGTTAGGACTAAGAGAAAGTATGTTAAGGTTAAAAAGAGGACTGAATTTAACTACAAACGAAGAAGAGACAAAAATAAATCAGTTTCATCGTCAGATCTTGAAAAGGAAGATGATCGGACGGAGGAGAAGCTTTTTACGCTACAGTTACTACCGGAGAAAATCGTTGATGACGAAGTTAAGGATTCGTCAGGATCTTCCGGTAGCAGTGCGGTGGTTATAAGCAAAGATTATCATGAAAAGTCAGATCTAACGGCGGTAACTTCGTTTAACTACTTGAGCAACAAACAGAGGAACGGAGAAGCAGATCGGAGGGTTTTGGAAACGGTGGTGACGGTAGAAAGCGTGACAGACACGTGCATGGATGAGTTGGTGTTAGGGGTGGGAAGTACGGACGTGGAGAGAATGAAGAATCTAGAGAAGGACACGTGTCCAGGGTTTATATCGGACGGTTCAAACAGAGTAGAGTGGGTTAATGAAGCGTACAAGAAGATGATAATGACTGGGAATGAAGGAGAACAGAATATTTCAGCAGTGAGGTTGGTGATAAAAGAGAAGGTACTGCCACATCTGAATAACCGGGCAGCATTTACATGCTGGGTCAGGTTACAGTACACGTGGCGGACGGAGAAGAATATACAGATGGTACCGTGTGATGTGTGGAAGATGAGCTTCGGCGGATTTGCATGGAGGCTGGACGTTAAAGCAGCTCTGAGCTTGGGTGTCTATAAATCATGAACATGGAGAAATTAATTCCATTCCATGTCAGGTAATTTATTAGTATCTTTTTCAAAATAAATGCTGGAAGATCAGCAAGAAAATTAAGTAAGATAAAGGTAAAGATTGTGTTTGTTATATAAAAAAAAATTCTAGAAATGCAAATGTTGATAGGTGTGTGTCTATATACATAACAACTGGTTGAGAAAAAAAAACAGTATTTGAAGGATTGGTTCATGGGGAAGTTATGAGAGAATCAAAAGATGGAGAAGAACTTGGTTGTGACACGCAGGAGGGGGAGGTCACCAACTTTTTATTTTTTTATTATGATAAAAAAATAAAAAGAGAAAAAACGAATTTGAGACTTTAAGATGAATTTCACTCATTTTAAAAAAAAAATAGGATGAATTTCACTATATATACAATAATAGAACGTTTTATTTGGGTTTGTCAGTTTTTTTTTCTTTTCGATAATTTGGGGAAGGGGAGGCGTTTGTGGAAGGAATTGAACGGACAACCTAACAATTTGATGCTTAATGCTAATATCATTTGGACTATAGGTCATTGGTTTTGGGTTTTGGGTTGTCAGTTGTCAGTTTGATTGCTAAGCTTATCTTTATATGTATATTACTATATCTATTATGTTTCCAAAACATATTACTGTAAGCTTTTGCGTGTTGTGTATATTCTTCTCATTATATATAAAATATATATGGAAAAAACCAGTATTTGAAAAAAAGTTTTCTAAACAGGCTGTAGATGCAGTTTTCCTTTATATTTTAGGTGATTTTCCATATGCGAAATGTGCATGCTTGGCCACAAATATAGCTTGAGGCAATTTTTACATGCTTTTTTTTAATTTTTTCAGAAGGGGCGGATTTTTGGCGCTCGTGGAATGATTTGATATGACAATTTTAACATACGCTGCCTAGCACATATACCATTTGAACTTTATAGTTCATTGGCATTTTTGGAAGTTTTTCAAACTTTAGTGTTTGTTGAAAGATTTCAATTATTGAAAACAAACAAAATATATTTTATATATCAACATAACTATATATAGATGGAGACATTTTGAAAAAGTAGTTTCTTAATTATATTATTTAAAAAATGATTTATAGTTAACCTATATTTAGCATTGATAAGATAATATAAACTATAACATAGAATTGAGAAACCCTTATAAGAAAAAAAAGAATTATTTAAAAAAAATTATAAGAAATGATTATGTTTTAAGGTAGGAAGAGAATGACATAAGCATTTTGGATAAATTTCCTATGAAATAGCAGGGATTCTATGGTCTAATGGGAAATTCTTGATTAAATACGATTCGTGGTGGATTTTTTTCACATTAGTTAAATTCATACTTTAAATATTGTAGAATTGGGATGAATATCATATGAGTAATAATTTTCCATATGTGGAAATATAATATCTGAGTAAAAGATCAATCTGATTTTTAAACTTGTGTTCAAAATTAAATAATTTGATGTTAGTTATTTCAATCAATTGAATACAATACTCTCTATTTTTTATTAATTAAAAGTAAAATTATATAATATGAATAAATTCAAAAAGAAAGATGATCCAGTTTTTGGCTTTTCCTTTTTTTATCATATTATTTCCGGATTTTACCTTCTCCTATTAATATTTAAAATAATATTCATTTTTAGTGTCATTTATATAAATGTTGTTACTGTGTTGCTAAAATAATGTCACTATAAGCCATATTTATTGTAGTGAGTTTAGATAATTTACCTAATGGGATTAAGTAGAATTTCTATTGGTGCTCTATTATATCCAAATCTATCCAAGCAGTGTGATTGTGATGATACTGATATTTTACTGTTTTCATTTCTCCCACAATCTGTATAAATAACCAGTATTTTTTTTGATGAATTATAAATAAATAAATAAATATATAAATAACCAGTATTACTGTTCTTTTTTTTAAATAACCAGTATTATTGTTAAGAGAGTATACTTTTTATGTATTATATTCTTACAGTTCTCTAAATATTTATATGGTAATCCATCTGGTCTACATTTCATTTGTTTATCTAATGATTTTTGGAAACTTTAAAGATTTTTTTCTTCTCCTCTATGGTATTTATATCTGGAATTGTAATTGGTTGATTATGCTAGCTTCTCTTTAGAGGGCCATGACGCCATAAATATGCTATATGGCTCAATCCACGCGTCCTCTTCCCGACACTTCCTTCTTTATTCTATGCCCACTCTCATCCCTTTACCGTGAAAATTACCTCTCCTTTCATCATTATTTCACTTATTTATTTGTCTTTTTTTTATAATTACTTTGTTTTTTGGGTTGGTTGATCCCTGTCTATAACAAAAAAAATTTCATTTTATGGTATTTTTATCAAGAAATATGGTAAATAAATAGGGGTGTGCAGTATTCGGTTAAAACCGAATTAACCGACTAAACCAAACCGAAATTTTAATTTGGTTTGGTTTTTGGTTAATTCGGTTCGGTTTTTATTTTTAAAAAATTTGGTTAATTCGGTTCGGTTCGGTTTTGGCTATGGAATTTCCGAATTAACCGAACCGACCGAAATAACCGAATTATATATATTAATTGTGTTATTTTTGTAATTTTTTAAAAAAAGTTAAGGTAATTTTGTAACTTTTTTAGAATTTAGTTACTAAAACCCCTAAAATTGTACTTAAATTATAAATTAGTATTAAAATTATTGTTTTTTATTTTTATTTTTTATTAATTAATTTTAATAAAATTTGGTTTTTTGGTTAACCGAAATAACCGACCGAACTAAAATATTATTTCGGTTCGATTTCAGTTCGGTTTCAATATAATTCGGTTCGATTTTAATTTTAGAAATTTCTAATATTTCGAGTTCGGTTAATTCGGTTTTGGTCGGTTCGGTCACACACCTCTATAAATAAATAAGCAAATATTGAAGAATTTGATTGAGGTGGTGTTGACGATGGAGGAAGCAAGTGAGGGAATTAAGCAACAAACACAAAAATTATAAGAATTACTAATAAAAAGACACCACGTGTTGCCTCATCGAACCTAACCAAAAAGCAATATTTCCACTTCAGTGAACAGTAGCACGACAATCAACGCAAAACGCTACGTGTCTTCCTCTTTCGGCCACTCAAGGACACGCTCTCTTCTCTTATTGGTCTAATTCAGTGGGTCCACTCTCCAAAGCCACCTTTTCATGGGTCCACCTCTTCGTTTTTCACCCAATCAATTTTTTTACCCTTGCCCTAGACACGTGTTAACCTCTCACACCTTCATTATTCTACTGCCCCTTCGATTATCGCCTGAGCTCCCGTCCTTAAAAAGTGAGAGAGAAACCAAAAAGGAATATCTGTACTGAGAGATAGGAAGCAGAAATGGACGGCGGAGATGGGTGGCGCGTGATAAATTATGCAGGTGGTGCGCAGGATAAGTCGATGTTTAACCAGATGATGCTCCGGTTCCGGCCAATTGCTCCGAAACCGGCTAATGGTTTGGATTCTAATCACTCTTCGTTGAAGAACAACAGTGTTTTAGTTTCGAAAAGAAGAAAGAAGAGAAAATATGTTAGGGTTTGTAAGAATAATAGATCACTGAGAAGAACTCGGAAAAAGATTTGCTTAGCATCATCATCATCCTCATCGGATCAAGAAAAAGGTAAACAAAATGAGATCGGAGAAGACGGTGGATTTAACAAGACGGTAACGCTTCAATTGTTGCCTGAGACGAGTGATTATTCGACTGAAAGAGAGAGATCTTGGTGCAACCAACTGAATAACAATAATAATAATAATCAAGACGAAGCTATAGAGCTTAAGTTAAAGCAGCCATCGATGGTTGATCTGAATACTTCTGATCGGAGACAGAAGGTGGTTGTAGAGTCATGGGTGACGGTTGAATGCGTGACAGACGCATATGAAGGAGGAGGGTTAGGTTGTACGGACATGGAAAGGTTGAAGAATCTAGAAGACAGCACGTGTCCTGGATTTATATCAGACGGATCTGATACAGTGAAGTGGATTAACGGAGCTTATAAAAGGATGATGATGATGACAACAGAGTCGTCGTCGTTGATGGAAATAATAGTGTGGTTGGTGACGAAAGAGAAGCTGACGCCGTATGTTTACAGCTCGGCATTTACGTGCTGGGTTAGGTTACAGTATTACATAACAATGGATGACAAAGAGAAGAGTAAAAATAGTTCAAGATTGGTGCCGTGTGATGTTTGGAGAATGGAGTGTGGAGGGTTTGCATGGAGACTGGACGTCGAGGCTGCACTCAGTTTAGGTCGCTGAACTCAAACCCTAATGAAATAATCAGGTGAATATATTTTTATATGCATTTTGAAATTTATAATAACATTAATTTTGCATATAGCATTGCCATCTATACCATAAGTTTCGAATTCGAATTTTCAGTGGGAGTCAATTTATTGGCATAAAAGAAGAACGCATCCATTAAACTATAAACAGAGATTTGGAATCTATGAATGGAGTTGTTAAATAGTTTGATGAAATAAAACAAGAACATTATGAATAGTTTTTTTTAAGTTTGGGACTTTATTGGCTTGGAGCTATAGAATAAAAGAAGACAGGTGGACAATGTAGTTATGGTATAACTACAAAAGAAAATCTTATCCAACTGAAATAAAACAGATATGTTTCCAAAGTGTTCCAGCCAATAAAAACAAGCTCAACTCAGCTACAAAACATACAATACAATACAATTTCATATTTTCTATTATATTCTCTTTTGAGTTATGGCTCATATTGTTCCTATTTGGATTAGGATATATTGTTCCTATTTAGATTAGGATACTTAATCCTTTGTTTAGCATTGTTTTCCTTTTAGGATTTATAGTCTAGTTCCTTATTGGATTAGGACTTAAATTGTGTCTTAAGGGTTCACTATAAATAGAGGTGATGACCCTATTGTAAACTCACAACAAACATATAGAATAAATTCTCTCTCTGCCGTGGAGTAGATCGCATTGATCGAACCACGTAAAAAATCTTGTGTGATTCTTTTCTCTTCTCTTATTTATTTTCTGCTGCGCTAACAAGTGGTATCAGAGCCTAGATTTCAAATCTGAGATTCTAGGTATTTTGTTGATTGAAGATGTCGCTTCATAAATTCGATATTGAGAAATTCAATGGTTCGAATGACTTTACTTTGTGGAAAGTCAAGATGAAGGCTGTTTTGGTTCAACAAGGATGCGTAGCGGCGTTAGGAGGAGAAAACAATTTACCGGAAGGTTTGTCTGTGGGAGAGAAGGCAGATATTATGTCAAAGGCACATAGTACGATTCTATTGAGTCTTTCTGATGAGGTGTTGAGAGAGGTTATCGGTGAAGGAACTGCTGATGCTTTATGGGGAGCGTTGGAGAGCAAGTTTCAGAAGAAATCTCTTACAAACCGGTTGTATCAGAAACAACGTTTGTATACATTGAGGATGACGGAAAATACTCAGGTAAGAGATCATGTTAATAACTTCAATCGAATTGTTATAGATTTACAAGGTGTTGGTGTTTCGATTGAAGAAGAGGATCAAGCCCTCATTCTTTTATGTTCTTTGCCCAGTTCATATGAAAACTTTGTTGATACAATGTTATATGGTAGAGATTCGATTTCTGTTAGTGATGTAAAGGATGCTTTGCAATCCAAAGAACTAAAGAAAAAGGTCTCTAACTCTAATGAGGAGGAATCGGTTTCTGGTCTTGTGGTGAGTCGGGGCAGGAGTCATGAGAGAGATGGTGGGAAAGGAAACAGGTCGGGTTCCAAATCGAAGTCTAATGGACGACGATGCTATCACTGCAAGGAGAAGGGGCACTTTAGAAGAGATTGTCCGAAGCTGAAAAAGGGTGGCGAAAACAAGGAATCAAGCGGTAATGCTAATGCAGCTGTGGTACAGGAGAGTTCTGATGAGGAAGAAAGCGGTGATGTTTTGACTGTGAGTACATCAAGTTCTGATAGTACCTGGGTCCTAGATACTGGTGCATCTTATCATATGTCTTCTAGAAAGGAATTGTTTAATTCTTTCAAGGAGTGGAATGGCACTGTAAAGGTGGCGAATGATAAGGAGCTTGCTGTCAAGGGTAGTGGTTCTGTTCAGATCAAGATGTATGATGGTATGGTTAGAACATTTGATGCTTGGTTTATTCCTGAACTGCGGAAGAACTTGATTTCTGTGGGTACACTTGACAAGCAAGGGTACAACCACTCAGGTGGAGATGGACAGATCAGAATTTCTAAAGGTGCATTGACTGTGATGAAGGGTGTGCTACAACACAGCATTTATATTCTCACAGGGAGTGCAGTGGTGGGAACTGTGGCGGTTGCTCGATCCTTGGAAGTACATGATGGTAAAACCGAGTTGTGGCATCGAAGGTTAGGTCACATGAGTGAGAGGGGGCTATCCATATTGAGTAAACAAGGGTTGTTAGAAGGAGCGGAAATGGGGAAGCTGAAGTTCTGTGAAACTTGTATTCTTGGCAAGCAACGCAGGGTGAAATTCACTTCTGGAAGGCACACTTCTAAAGGCATCCTGGATTATATTCACTCGGATTTATGGGGTCCTGCTCGGGTTGAATCCCACAGGGGACTCAAATATTTTGTGACCTTTATCGATGACTACTCGAGAAAGGTGTGGTTGTATTTTCTGAAATCGAAGGATGAAGTGTTTGGGCGGTTCAAGGAGTGGAAGACCATGGTTGAAAACATACTGGAAAACAGGTCAAGACACTCAGAACGGACAACGGGTTAGAGTTTTGCAATGCACCATTCGATGACTTCTGTAGAAAGGAAGGTATAGTGAGGCATCACACTGTACGGTACACACCACAGCAGAATGGGGTTGCAGAGCGGATGAACCAAACACTACTACAACGTGCTCGGTGCATGCGATTAAACGCGGGTCTTCCAAAGCGTTTCTGGGCTGAAGCAGTTAACACTGCTTGTTATCTGGTGAATAGATCGCCATCTACTGCAATTGATTTGAAGACACCTCAAGAGGTATGGTATGGTAAACCCTCTGATTATTCTGGCTTGCGTGTTTTCGGTTGTGTTGCCTATGCTCATGTTAATGATGGTAAACTTGAGGCGAGGGCAATGAAATGCATATTTCTAGGATATGCGACTGGAGTTAAAGGGTACAGACTGTGGTGCACAGAGATGGATAGAACTCCAAAACTGATTATTAGTAGAGACGTAACCTTTGATGAATCTACTATGTTTGGCCAGAAAGAGGAACTTGGTGATCTTGCAGGAAAAACTGATCTGGGTGCTAGCCAGAAGGTGGAGTTTGTAGCTCCAAATAGGATTACTACTGATCCTATAAACGAGCCTAATGAAGAAGTGGTAGAAGATAGTATAGCAATAAGGAGAGGAAGAAGGCAAATCAGAACACCAATGAGATATGTGGATTGTGTTGATACGGTTGATACTAATCCTATGGCTTATGCTTTGGCAATAAGTGAGATCATTGATTCCGATGAGCCGCAGTCGTATAAAGAGGCAGTGCAGAGTAGAGAAGCATATGACTTGGTTAATGTACGCAGTGCATGAGGCCCTTAAGGGGCATGGATGGCAGAGAGAGAGTTGGTCTTGGTTAACTTTGACTTTGGAGTAATTTTAAGTCAAGGTGGAGAGTTTATTCTGTGATGCAATTTGGTGGCCTTTGTGATTTGCTGAAGAAGGTTTCAAGATTAATCTTGTTGGGTGTATTCGCCAAGGTGGAGATTGTTGAGTTATGGCTCATATTGTTCCTATTTGGATTAGGATATATTGTTCCTATTTAGATTAGGATACTTAATCCTTTGTTTAGCATTGTTTTCCTTTTAGGATTTATAGTCTAGTTCCTTATTGGATTAGGACTTAAATTGTGTCTTAAGGGTTCACTATAAATAGAGGTGATGACCCTATTGTAAACTCACAAAAAACATATAGAATAAATTCTCTCTCTGCCGTGGAGTAGATCGCATTGATCGAACCACGTAAAAAATCTTGTGTGATTCTTTTCTTTTCTCTTATTTATTTTCTGCTGCACTAACATTCTCCTTTTTCTTTAGCTCTAATTTTAATTTTTAGATCTGTTATTCCAAATAACAGTTAATCTGGCATTGTATATATAAGGATTATATCTGTTTTCTGTTGTCAGGAAAGGACACAGGGACGAACTTATTCAGTTGGGGGCATTATAGTATTTTAATATGGGCTAGTATAAAAGGATTAGCTAGCTCATGGTATATATTAATTAATATGTGTTTAATAAGCTAACAATGCAGTATGGTATTGCATTTGGTGAATGACAAAATGTCACACCATATTAAATCTTAAACTATTAAAGGTATGTATCAGTTATTTCTTAAATACTCTATCTGCAAAATACTCATAGTCTTGACAATCAAAAATATTTATATTTTTTATTTAAAAAAAAATCATGAACCTTTCTTGCAAATTAATAAAAAGAGTGAGGTACAATTGTACAAATAGTAAATACAATGACATGAAATGTTTATTATTCCAAATAGGAATAATTTTGAAAAAAACATAGTATTTTCTTAAAATACATAATATTTCATTAATATATATATTTTCCCAATTAAAATATTTGAAACTTCAGTTTTTTACATTAATTTGTGTCCTTCAACAATGTCCTTCTCTGAGCATTTGTTAATTTATTACATTTGGTCCCTAATGAAATTCGAATTTTACCCTCACTGCAAATTAAACAGATCAAAAGAAATACTTTGTGTGATTTTTACTACCAATGATTTTTCTATTTTTCTTTTTCTTTGACAATATTTTCCATTTTCTTCTACGCTTAGTTAGTGAGTATTTATCTCATGCAGTGGTTATGTCATGTCATATGAACATTTGTGATGGAAAAGTTTTTAATTATTTTTTAATATTTTAATTATTATTTTTCCATATTATAACTAACATAGCATTAATTTGTTGTACGAATGACATAGCTCAACGGTTGTGAAATAATTTTTCTTAGTTAATACATATTCTCTTTATTCCTTCTTATTGTTAATTATTTTTTTGTCCGTCTCTCTAAATTTTTCTAATGTGCAGAAAGCTAGAAACTTTATTTTCTACCCATGCCCATGGTAATATTTATGAAGTCCTAATCTGAATTCTTTAACCACATTGAAAACCCCTTTACAAGAGTAAGCGCATCAGATAAAAATAGTAGCTAGGTAAGTAACGCATATTAGTTTAATTTTTTCTAATGACCTAATTTGGCTTAATCCATAATTTAATTTCTAAATTATACCACTTATATTCTATTATAGATCTCTAAACTTTTTATGTTTTCTATTAGACCTATTAACTTTTTATTTTATTTAACTCCTCAAATTATTCATGAATGACACACGCGCTGACATGTAAAAAAACAATTTTAATTTTATTCTATTTAACCCATAAACTATACAATTTTAACTTATAACATTTCTTAACTATTTTTTCATTACACGTAATTTTTACTTATTTAACTTCTCACACAATATATTAATTTTAGAAAATATATATATATATATATATATATATATATATATATATATATATATATATATATATATATATAAATATGCCCCCACAATTTAAACTAAAATCGATGTTTTTTATATATTATTTAAAAATTCATTTTAAGGCTCAACTGATTTAAAAATTATGAACTTTATCGTGTTTTTCAATTTTAACAAGAACTTTCAATTTTAGCTATTTAATACTTAAAATATCATTTTTTTTTGTAATTCTAAGCACCGGGAGATAAACCGTTGGTGTGTACACAAAAATAAACACTGTTTGGCGTCCATATCGATATCTTTCAAACGGAAAATTTATCTGTGTATAAAATTGCAATAACTGAAAATTGGTGTCCAAAATTGTCAAAACTGGAAGTTTGTATTAAATTTCTAAAACACTAAAATATATTTTTAAGCAATTAAGCATTCATTTAATATCATCAAAGTACATTAAATTTATGTATTTTATAAGCATCACTAAAAAGAAACAAACTCATTTTTCATTGTTAAAATATAAAAAAAAAATTACATGTATAAGAAGTAATATCATGTGATTATTCGATTAGTTTAAATATTTTTTACTTATTTTTACTATTTTCTTTTTTAATTTCTACGTCGTTGACAAATTACAAAAATACTATTAAAATTCGAAATAATTTTTTTTTTAATTCTATGTCATCGTACATAAAGTCAATGGTTATGAATTTATTATATTAAGTAATATTAAAACTTATATTTTTAATGACTATGAATTTATTATATTTCAATAATAATATCAAAATTAATATCTTTTAATTATTGTATTATTGAATATTTAAATTGTTCTTATTAAATGTTTAAATTATTATTATTTAGATTTAAATAAAATAATATAATTAATAAAATATTTATTAAGTTAAAAAAATATTTCAATAATAATATATTTTCTAATATTTAAATCATTTTTATTTTGATAAAGTAATCATTACTATAATTTTATAAAAGAATAGGATGTTAATTTTAAAAAGATTTAGTTAAATTTTTTTTAAAAAAATATAATTATCCTAATTGTTAATTTAAATTTATAAAAAAAATTAATTAAATTGCATCAACATCTTGTATAATTTGATTAAATAAATTATATATTTTTTAAATATATATAACTATAAAATAAATAACGGTTTTTATTTTTACAAAAACAATTACAGAAATTTCGTTTTTATAAAATAAAAATACAGGAATCTTATTTATATAAATTAAAAGTGCAAGGTCTTAATCATTATTATATCAAATTATAAAAATGAATTTCTATATTTATTAACGGCGTATGTAATATAAGGATTTATGTTAAAGATAAAATAAAATTAGAAAGATTTAATGATGGGATATTTTAATATAAGATTTTATGTGCAAAAACTTTAAAATCCAGATTCTGATAATGGGTTAAGCCATAATTATATATATGATTATGTATCAATTGACAAACATAAACATGTATTTGCCAAAATAACATTCTTCATTTCTTTATGTGAAAAGAATGATGGGTTCTAAATTCTAGTGCTATGATATACCATTTATTGATGGATTTATAGACTAATAATCACCCATGCCCTCCTCATCTTTACCTCAAACTTCATTAAATTTTTTGTATTTTAAAAACGGCCATTAAACTCCCTGATCTTTGTGGCGGCGCTCATTCATAATTTTTATGGATAAAAATACCCCTCAGTACCGTTTTTTCTTTTGCGGCTGTAATTCTAAAAAAAATAAAAAAAATACCAACAAGCTGTAACTCAAATGGTATAAGCGCTGGGCAGCAAATGCCAAGGTCGTGGGTTCAAATCCTCCCACAAACGCTCCCCCCTCCCTAATTGTCAAAAACAAAAATGACGGCGCCACGTGTCAGCTGACATGTGGCCAAATATATAAAAAAGTGAAATACCCAAAACACCCCTATAACTATTAAAATTTAATTAAAAATAAAAATAAAAAAGCAAATCAAATCATCCCATTCAAACCACCCAATGACCGAAACGCAACTTCCGCCTCCAGTCATCTTCTCGGATGAAAAAACGACCAAACTCGTCGTCTTCTCACCCGAGAAGACGAGCAACAGCTCGTCTTCTCATAGAACAGATACACATCTGTTCTTCAAGAACAGATGAGTTTGGTCAGTGGTTCAGGTTGGCGGGCGACGGTCGGTGGTAAATAGGTTGACCGGTCGGTTGGGTTTGATTGAGTGTGGTGGAATTTTGTTTTGGTTTAATTCTTTTAGGGGGTACTTTGGGTGTTCCAATTTTTGTTTGACATTAAATGACGTGTCAAATGACATGTGGCGCCGCAAATTTAAAAAAAAAAACAAATCACAGCCGCCAAAAAATAAAGGGTAGTTTTATCCATAAGGACCGTGAACGGCGTCGCAACAAAGGTTAGAGAGTTTAGTGACTGTTTTGAAAGTATAGGGTTTAGTGAAGTTTGAGGAAAAAGTGAGGGGACATGGGTGATTATTAGCCGGATATATACTATTTAGATTACTAATGTTATGTTGATTGATTATTAATATTTTTTTGTTAAAAGCTAAAATTTCCATTACTGATAATGAAAATTGTAAAGATGAATGATTTCTCAACAAATTGAGTGAACCATGGAAATAATATAATGAGAAATGTAAAAACAGTCATCAAATAGGACTTTTCAAACCATCAAAAGGTTAACCAAATAAAAAAATTGTTCCAAATTAAAAATACGATTTTGAAATCGCTCGATTCTTGAAATTTCAAACTTTTCAAATCTCATCTTCAATATAGATATAAAAATTATGGCTTATAATTACCTATGACGCTCCAACTTAGACATTCCGCTAACCAAGATCCCTGAACTAAATTTTGGCCCGCTAAACCCGCTAAACTTCACTTAATAATCACTTATGGCACTTTTGGCGTAATTTGACCAAAATACCCTTCCAATCTATAAGAATAACAAACAAACCAATACTAACTCAATCTAACCAAACCTAATATTACCCACCTAATCAAATCAAACATAACCCAACCCAATCAAACATAATATAATCAAATCTAAATTCATTTAAATAATAAATAAATAATTATTTTTCAATTTTTATAAATTAAATAAATAGTTATTTTTAATATAAAAATTTAAAAACAATTATTTTTTTAAAAAAAATTCCGGTGAATAGAGCCACCGTGGTGGGTCTGCTCTTTATAGCAAACCCACGGCGGTTGGTCTGCTACTTTGTAACAGACCCGCCGGAGGGTCTGCTAGTAGTAGACCCGCCGGTGGGCTTGCTACAGAGTAGCAGATGCTACTTTGTAGCAGACCCAAGACGGTGGGTCTACTCCAATGAACAGACCCACCACGATGGAGTCTGTTCACTGGATCAATTTGAAAAAAAAATTATTAAAATTAAAAAAAATATTTATTTAATATTTTAGAATCAAAAGATATAAATTTATTATTTGGATAAAAAATCTTCGGGCGATGGGCGGTGGTGGTCGGAAAAACTGGCGGCGGTGGGTGATGGTTATCGATTGAGTGGTATGATTTAATTGGATGGATTGGTGATTTAGGTATGATTTGGTTGGATGAATGAGTTATGTTTGATTTGGTTGGGTGGATGACTTTAGATTTGGTTGGTTGATTTTTCTTATTGACTTTAGGCGTATTTTGGGCATTTTTAAAAAAATAACTTGGGGCGGTTTTTTGCGGCGGTTTTGGGGCAAAAGTGCCATAGGTGATCATTAAGTGAAGTTTAGACGGTTTAGCGGGCCAAAATTTAGTTCAGGGGTCTTGATTAGCGGAGTGTCTGAGTTGGAGTGTCATAGTTGATTATAAGCCAAAAATTATCTAATAAGACAAGAAAAAACATCATAAAAACATTATTAAAATAACTCAAAGTTAAAAAAAATTAAAGACTAGTGTTTTAAGTTTGAGATCTTAATCCAATTAAAAAATCTTTCAAATATCTTAATCGGATTGAAAAATCTTCAAACTAAAACAAGAAAAAAGAATAAAAATTTCATCAATAGATTTTTGAGAAGAAACTATTAGATAAGAGATAGTAATGGTTTTCCGGCCACCAAAACCACCTTCTCGGACATAGGATCTTTTCATCATTTAAGATAAAAGGGTCTTCCAAATATGGAGTTCTATTAAAAAAAAGATTGAAATAACGGAGGAGGTGGGGGAAATGGTCTTCCAGTTGAAAGGTTAAAACCATTTCTTCAAAACTATGGTTTTAGTATTATGTAAAGAAAAAGGAGAGGGTTTGTTTGTAAAGAGAGAACGAAAATTTTTAATTTTTTTTAACGGATGTATATTATGAAAAAAGCATTACAAAGCACAAAACTAAACAAAAGTAAAGGTAGGCATGAAGACTAATTAGTGAGGATACTATGTTTGATTTGTTGGGCTCATCTGTGAGCGTAGGAGTTCTGGATCCGTGGAACATAGAGGAAGGAGACCTCTGCGAAGGAATTTTGAAGATGCCAGATGTCTTGACAAATACCATGTAGTGATGCTACAACACATCGTCTTGAGTTGACAATGTTGGATACTTGAAGAGCATCACCTTCAAAAAGGACTCTAGTCCAGCCACGTGAAACTGCCCAGTTCATCGCCTCCCTAAGAGCCAACATCTCGAGAATGCCTGGATCCCAGATAAATTGAAATATAGCAAAAAAATTACCCTTCGGCAAGCCTTGGTCATCTTTAGCTACAATGCCAACAAAACCATGTTTCTGTTGTATATTTACAGCAGCATCATAGTTGAGCTTCAGAAATCCCGGGGGTGTACCCCTGATATTCAATTGCCTCTGCTGCACATGGGATATACATCGACTAGTAGTATCCAAAGTAACCTGGGACTGCTGGAATTCTTCTACATCCTCGAGGATAAGTTGGATAGTATCTGGAGTTGAGGGTTGTGCATCTTGGAATATCCTGTTATTCCTTTGTTTCCATATAATGCCAGAGTATGAAACAATACAGTGGGAGTGCGTCTGTGAGTTGATCCAATTCCTGGAGTCTAGTTATCGTGGTTTGCCAGTGGCTTGCAAAGTTTGATGTTACTCCCCACGATGATCGGAAATTAAGTGGACTTTGAAACCATATCTGTCTGGCCACTGGGCATAAGAAAAGCAGATGCATGAGAGTTTCATGTTCGCCATAGAATTTGCAGTCGGAGGGGATTTGAAGCCTGTGACAGAGAGCTGCACCCGTTGGGAGGCCGTCATACAGACACCGCCAAATAAAAATTTTAATTTTGTTTGGTATCTTCAGGTTCCAGAGTAGCTTCCAGTCGTTTTTAGATAGATGAGGGTTTAGAGATTGATATTCTCTAAACCCTTTGTGCAGGGCGATATAGTATCCCGATTTGACCGCATAGTTTCCATCCGGTGTGTAATGCCATATCAACTTGTCTGCGTGGGGCCAATATGGTAACGGAATTGACACAATTTTGGTTGCGTCTTCCCTGGTAAACGTCTCCATAATTAAATTTGTTCTCCAGTTTTTGGTACTAGGGTTAATAAGGTTGGCGATGAAAACCGGATGTCTGATTGTTGTTAATTCTCCTTGGAAGAAAGGGAAATGCCCCAAGTATCCAAGGCTCCATATAGCAATTAAGTGAGTTGCCATTATTGATTTGCCATCTCAAACCTTGGATTAGAAGATCTCTTCCCCAGAGAAGGCTTCTCCAGCCCCACGAAGGCCTGCCAGATAAAGTACCTTGGAGAATGGTTGTTGTTGGGAAATATTTGCTCTGATACACTTGGTAGAGGATTGAGTGGGGGTTGTTCATGATTCGCCAGAATTGTTTTGCAAGAAGGGCCTGGTTGAAAATTTCAATGTCTTTAAATCCAAGGCCCCCTTCCCATTTATGATGTATCATTTTATTCCATGCTATCCAGCTTAGCTTGTGTTCATTAGTTTTCTGACCCCACCAAAATTGACGAACAAGCTGCTGTATTCGAAGGCAGAGCGCTTTTGGTAATCGGAAGCACATCATCGCATATATTGGGATAGCAGTAGCTACTGCCTTTATCAGAATCTCCTTTCCTGCAGAGGAGAGAAATTTTTCCTTCCAGCCTTGTAATTTACCTGAAATAATCGAAATGATACTAGCGAAAGTTTGTTTCTTTGATCTCAGGATCTGGAAGGGGAGGCCTAAATATTTTTCCTGAACTAAATGCTGGGGGATGCGAAGCATTTCTGTAAATAGGTTTCGCTGATAGGCATCGGCATTTGTACTGAATAGGACCGACGATTTTTGGTAGTTGATAAATTGACCACTTTGATTCCCGTATTTGTTTAGAAGTTGTTGTATGTTGTAGATGTCTGGCAGAGTCACCTTTGTAAAGATAATTGTATCGTCGGCAAACAATAGGTGGGTAATAACTGGGCATCTGAAGTTTAGTCGAATCCCTTGCAAAGACTTGGCAAGGACTGCCGAGTTAATGATTTGAGTTAACCCTTCAGAGCAGAGGACATACAGAAGGGGTGACAGTGGGTCCCCTTGTCGGATACCCCTTGTTGGATGGAAGAATCCATGGCTTGCTCCATTGATACGAATTGAGTAAGTGACTGATTGGATACATTCCATTACCCACTTAATGAACAGAGGATGTGTCACGACCCAAAATTATTGAGCCGCAACCGGCGCTAGGGAACGGGAGTGGTAGCTCCGGAACCCGTAGCAAGCCTAAAATCACAATTTATTTTTCGTAAATATAATATAAACAAATAACAACAAACAACGGAAGCAAATATACATATATATAACATATAACCGAATATGTACACTAACTGTTTCAAAACCTCGCGGGCTCTAGTTACCGTACTCTGTACGAACTGGCCTCGCGGTACTATATACATCAGTTAGTGTTTCAAACATCTCACTGGCATCTGGGGCCGTGGATCAAATACAACGTACGTAGCCTATCAAAAAGCATATAGACAAATACAGCAGTTGATATATACAATCAAAATAAACTGCTGACTAGGCTACTCTTCTGTTGACACAGGACCACTACTGCAGCATTAACATAAGTCATAAACTAACATATACAGATGACTTCTGCACTCCAAAATTGGCCTCTAGCTAAGTCCACAAACTAAGCACCTGAAAGACATCAAAAGTGAGGGGTCAGTATTTGGGGAAATACTGAGTGAGTTGACATTTACTAACAGTATTAATATAAAAACATAGCATCGCATCTCAAGAAAATGTTAATATAAAACATATAACCATGTATTTGATCCGTACGAAACTAATATCCTAGCATGCGACACATCTCTCGAATAATCATATATCATTCAATCCAATCGTAAATATCAATTGCGAGTCCAACTCGCTGGTGGCCCAGCCACTAGATACGGGGACTTCCAGGCTACACCGTAGCCGAGTTCACTCTGCGTATCTAAATCATAACCCAATCATAAATTTCATATTCATCATTAGCTTCCAGCTGTGTCAAGTCGTTTCTCAATGCAAACATACTAGACTGACTCGATACTGGTGATCACACAGCCTATTGACACCCAATAGGTAGCTAGTTTCTTCGGATCGCATACTAGTTCTTATATACAGAAATTAAATAAACGTATAACATTCAATCAATTATATATAATGCGATGCGTGTAAACAGTATATATATATAAAATAGTTTTAATACATGAAAGTAAAAGTACAACTCACAGTGACCGCAATCCAAGAAATGATATGATCAATCTGATAGTATGCTCTCGCTAGTCCGCCTCTACTGACTCCACTACTCGCTGACACGTCTGATAAATAGTTAATAGTTAGACGTGATTCTCGCATTCTTATACGTATAATACTTTTAAGTTTTAGGTTTTAGTTTCGTTTTACACTTATTTACATATTCAATACCTCTAGTCGTATAAACGACTTAGCGAATACTATTTCTCATAATTGAGAATCGCTTAACGTCCTTGACGTTTCCATTATTATTATTTATCTAAAACGTCGAGCTAATCTCGAGATTAACGATTCTCCAAGTTCGAAACCCGTCTTTTAGAGTCAAATTACTCAAAACGTCAAACACCTAGGTCAATTACAGTTTGTATACGTGTGGAGGCGAGTTGGGGTGCACATTGTGCGTTTTGACGGGTGCACGATCGTGCAACTGAGTACACGTTCGTGCACCTCAGGGGTACACGTTCGTGTACTCATTGTACACGTTCGTGTACCATGAGAAGTACACGTTCGTGTACTTCAGTACACGATCGTGTACCTCGCTAGGTGCGCGTTCGTGTACATCAGTACACGTTCGTGCACCCGTGGTACACGGTCGTGTACCACGTGCACAGCCTCGGAAAATGCGTTTTCCGTGGTTTTTCCTCCATTCCGACATGCTTCATTCACCCGCACTCAATACCCATATCACGGTTTCTTCAAAAACGCCAAAATAAACTCAAAATCGTCAAATTACAACCTAAACTCAATCCTAACCCAAAACAGCCCATTATTTCGAATTTAGCACCAAATTTCAAGAACTTTACCTTGAAACGAAGCTTAATATCTGTAGAGGACAAGATTCTGAAGAGATTGCCGCTTGAATCGCTTGAATCGGACGTCGAACAGAGAAACGGCGGCGAAACGAAATCGATCGGCAAATTTTTTCCTCTTTCTGGAGCCTTCTTCTGATTTCTTCATTCATATGGAAATCCTTATATATCATGGCTAAAGGGACACTTTAATCCTTGTCTTCTTTATTTGTTACAAGTTAACCTTTGAACTTTTTAATCGTACGATTTAGTCCATAGCTAAATCGTTAAACTCTTTTATTACAACTTATACGTATTATTTATATCCTATAAATAATACAAAACCCGATAATAACACTTTTCCGTCAAAATCCAATAGTTCTATTTTCGTCACAAAGTGGCTAAATTACCACTTTGGTCCCTGCACTTCATTTTAGACTTTTCTTGACATTTTTCCTTTTAATTCCAATTCTAACTTTAGAGTTGACATATAAACCTTAATTTTCTCATAGTTAACTTCTCAAAACCGACCTACTTAAAACTTATTTATCGGAAAACTTTCCAATATCACCACTTCTGCGACTCAAAACTGGACACGTGGTCCAATTAGCTAACTAATTATTTTGGGGTATTACATTCTTCCCCCCTTATAAAAATTCGTCCTCGAATTTTCATAAAACTTGTTGGAATCTTAACTTATCCTTACAGTTTCTTTAACATCCATTAATACGTCTTAATTACAGCTTTTCCTTTTTACTTAACTCTTAGTTTTCCATGCACAGTTATAACTTCATACTTGTTGCTAACCGATTGTCTATTCCACTCTTAATAGTTGCTTGCTGTTACATCGTTGAAAATTTTCTTACTGGTACCTTCGTCTCATCTGTTATTTTTTTCCGAGATAGAATGGTCCTTGGATGTACTCTTGATGTCATAGTCCTTACATCATTGCCACTTAGTTGTCATTAATCATAATCTAATGTTTTCTCGTTTCATCACTTTTATCTTTAGTAGCCATAGGGTTATTACTCATCTCCTTTATACGTGAATGGTCACGACGTGCCAATTCCATCTTTAATATCGTACTTACTTTATTCATATTCCTATGAATATTTTCTCTTGTAATCATAACTTGCAGTTATGATCTTTCCTATCGTCTGTAACTATCACTATCCTTTCTTGGCTGGTTCTTGCTATTTCTCACTCTGTTCTATCATTGCTGACATTTTGTTCTTTCTCAATCAATATTCTTCATCTTACTTCACGTCTAACACATTTACTGTCTCTTAACATAGCTAAGCCTGATACACTCTTTACTATCTACCATTTCTCTTTCCTTTGGCTTATTAAGCTATCGTGAACTTCAGGCTGTTCTGACGATCGTAAATCTTCATCATTCGCTGTTATCTTCAACGCTTCACTTCACGTTACATTTAATCGTGTAACTTGTACATCCATTCTCTTTGACCGATACTATCCGTATTCTTATCTCCCTTGACTTCCTGTAGTTAATCCTTAAAAATCTTCTCGAGTCATTAATTGACTTGTTAGTCAAAAATGTCTCTCCTTTATGTTACGATTCTTTATTTATAATAACTTCATATGAATCTCGCATGTTTCTTTTAAGTCTAACTATTTCGAGAATCCTTCTCGTTAGTTAACCTTCATTTAACTTCTTTCTTATTCTATCTCTCGTCTTCTTTTGAAGGGTTTTCCGATTGTTTCTAATATTTATACTCCATTTACTTTACAATTCCCAAAGTCAAGGAAGAATTTCAACTCACTATCGTCCTATACGCTTTATGTTTCCTTAGCACTTATATCTTGATCTCTTTGTACTAGTATCAACTCTTGTCTTG
Organism: Mercurialis annua; assembly: GCF_937616625.2. NCBI lineage: Eukaryota > Viridiplantae > Streptophyta > Magnoliopsida > Malpighiales > Euphorbiaceae > Mercurialis > Mercurialis annua. Next base: position 45,410,038 of record NC_065574.1, on the reverse strand, counting down.
TCTTTTACTTGTTATATTCGTTACGTCTTTCCTTCGTTTATAGCAGTTCTATTGCTGCAGTTCTATTGCTGCTATTCTATTCTGACAATCCTTATGACGTATTTCTGAAACTTTCACTTTTCTAATTACCTCATTAGGTTCTGAAGGTGTTTGAATTTTACCTTTACACTTTTCTTCACATCATCCACCATTCATACATTTACTGAAATACATGTCTATACGTGTGCCTTTCTCCTTCCTCTTAACGCAACTTATGACTCTTAATGCTGATATTAGTAACTTTACTTAATATCAGTCATATAGCATCATTATCTCTCTTGATCTATCTAATTTAAACTTTCGTATCTTGCAAAATCGTATGCTTCGTCATTTCGTATCCTTTCTCTTTCTACTTTTGTATCCTTAATCACTGATATTGATAACGTTATATCTCCTTTGAATATCACTTGATATTCATCACTCGTATTACCATCTCCTTTGCCCTTCATACTTTTAATTTCTCCTCTTCAATTACAATTTACAATCGCTACTTCGTTTATCTCAATCATAAGAGTAATCATACATCATCCTTATGTATATATTACGTTTTTTTTGCCTTACACGACTCTCTGTCATTTAATCCTTTGTTTTATTATAAGGATAAATATCGTATCTTTAAGTATTGCCAGTGCATTGCAGCCTATCTACATATGTTCTCCGGCGATAAGTCCTTATTCACATTCTTCTTTAGCTCCACTAGCTTCGTTGCAATAATTATTAACATGGCTTTATTCTGTTATTGGAGTTTCTTTTACAATTTTTATTCTTATTTAATAAGAATCTTTGATTATTTGTCGCAGGGCTTTACATCCGAGTTTACTTACTAAACAATACGATTTTAAAACTTCTTTTGGCTGCGCAGCTCTTTCTAAACCACTTTTCATTAATCATTTAAAATCGTTAGTACAATTGTTGCTCAGAGTGATGACATCTCTCATCACCAAGGAGTTGCTCAAAATCGCATTTTCTTTATCATTGTAAAGATATGATGCATGATCTAAAATTTTGAAAATCATTCTTTTATGCATTCCTATTGTGATTATGCAATGTTGTATGCGATGTCTGAGCACAACTGTACTTTGAAAAATCATAGAATCGTAAGTCTTACTCTAGATTATACGCTCTGCGACTATTAACGGCTTTCTTTATACTTATTGGGTATAATTCAAATTTTTATATTGCTGTCAAATTTTTGTATTGCTGTCATTTACAGACTGTTCTTCTGTTACATTCCTTCTCTCTCCATATCTCCGATAACTCAATTAAATTCAAAATTTTCTATTGCTGTAATCATCATATCCACTTCTGCAACATTCTCTTTTACGTCATATACAGACGCAGATACTGATGTTTCACATCGACTCCCGGTACACAATCCATCTCTTTCCTCAAATTTTAAAACGTAATATAGGAATTACGTTCGCTACAAATGTATTGTGTAGTATATATTATATTACTATTTTCGTGAGTTATGTTTATATGTTCTTATATTAGGCGCGTGAGTTCAACTACAACGCTTCCTATAGGTTCTCGCTGTCTAAGGTATTATCCTAAAGGCAAAATCTATTACTGACATTCTACTATGCAATGCAGCAAATATATAAACACAATAATACAAACACATAAACACAATTACTCAAAGCATATAAATTACTAATACCTGGAGGTGCCTGACGCGGAACGTTAGGTTCCCTAATAACTATGCCTGTATGTCGGCCCCTAACTGTTCTACCTGAGTTTCGTCCACCTCTCTGCACAAAATAAGGGTTGGTTGTAGTTCTGGAGGACGTACTGACGTAATCTGGGTGGTACTCACGTCTAAAGTAATAAGGTCGTATCGGATCACCCGACCATTCATGCTCTGTTTCAATTCTACGGGCCATTGTAGTAAGCGTGCTGAAATGTTCGTCCACATGCTCATACAGCTCATCAAACTGAGGTCCTAAACCCCTGACATACCTACGATTAATGGTTCGATTGCTTTCGTTCAGATTAGGGACTCCTTCAGCCATCCGCAGAAAGTCAGTAGAGTACGCTCCTACAGTTAACATCCCTCTAGAAAAAGAACGCATTTGCCTTCTAACCTGATTTAGGGCTATCTGCGCCTGACCATTAGCTATGTCCGCATCTTCCCTCAAGTTGCGGTATCTCCGCACACTTGACCAGAAATAGTCACCTCTGTATTCCTCAACGTCTAACTCATCTAACTCTTCCTCTTCATACTCTTCTTCCTGAGGATTTTCCTCTTCTGCCTCTTCTTCTAACTCTTCTTCTGGATCCTCTTCAGGATCCTCCTCAGGGTCTTCCTCAGAATCTTCTTCAAGATCCTCTTCCGGGTCTTCCTCCGGTTCCTCTTCCTCTTCTTCGCTGTATTCAATCTCCGGCGAATGTTCTCTAACTCTGTTTCTGGAAGAACTACCTATCTCCGACACAGACATAAAACCATTTTGATATATTTCTGGCGATGCTCCATGATTTGCGTGGAATCCATTCTGATGGACCCCAGATGGTTCGCCCACTTCATTATGAAACCCGTTTTGAAATATAGGAGGCGCTTCCTCCCGTTCTTCATCAGCATGCGACTGAGCTCCGTTTTGCCCAGACATGCTGAAAAGAAACAATTTCGAACGTAAGCGACCATCTGAGCCCATTTCACACGCAATTCCAAAATCAGCTTATATAATGCTGTAAACATTTAGCATTTAATCCAGCTGCACGTAATTCGCAAGCAGATAATCACTTAACAATCGCAGCACGAGTAGCAAATACTTAACCCTCTCAATTGCTCATAATTTGCAAACATGTAACCACCTTCTATATCTTAGCACAAGCAACACATACTTAATTGCCTTAGTCGTCCGTATAAACAGATACTATTCACTTACTAATGCACACATAACACAATTACAGACAACCACGGTCTGACTCTTGCTGCAGTAGTTCCTAGGTATACTTACTGACAAATACTCCCGGTCAAACAAGCAATCAGACAACTCTAGCAGTGGTAACTGGACCAAACTGCTCTCAAACAAGCATTGAAACAAACTTGCAGTGGTAACTGGACCAAACTGCTCTGATACCAACATTGTCACGACCCAAAATTATTGAGCCGCAACCGGCGCTAGGGAACGGGAGTGGTAGCTCCGGAACCCGTAGCAAGCCTAAAATCACAATTTATTTTTCGTAAATATAATATAAACAAATAACAACAAACAACGGAAGCAAATATACATATATATAACATATAACCGAATATGTACACTAACTGTTTCAAAACCTCGCGGGCTCTAGTTACCGTACTCTGTACGAACTGGCCTCGCGGTACTATATACATCAGTTAGTGTTTCAAACATCTCACTGGCATCTGGGGCCGTGGATCAAATACAACGTACGTAGCCTATCAAAAAGCATATAGACAAATACAGCAGTTGATATATACAATCAAAATAAACTGCTGACTAGGCTACTCTTCTGTTGACACAGGACCACTACTGCAGCATTAACAGAAGTCATAAACTAACATATACAGATGACTTCTGCACTCCAAAATTGGCCTCTAGCTAAGTCCACAAACTAAGCACCTGAAAGACATCAAAAGTGAGGGGTCAGTATTTGGGGAAATACTGAGTGAGTTGACATTTACTAACAGTATTAATATAAAAACATAGCATCGCATCTCAAGAAAATGTTAATATAAAACATATAACCATGTATTTGATCCGTACGAAACTAATATCCTAGCATGCGACACATCTCTCGAATAATCATATATCATTCAATCCAATCGTAAATATCAATTGCGAGTCCAACTCGCTGGTGGCCCAGCCACTAGATACGGGGACTTCCAGGCTACACCGTAGCCGAGTTCACTCTGCGTATCTAAATCATAACCCAATCATAAATTTCATATTCATCATTAGCTTCCAGCTGTGTCAAGTCGTTTCTCAATGCAAACATACTAGACTGACTCGATACTGGTGATCACACAGCCTATTGACACCCAATAGGTAGCTAGTTTCTTCGGATCGCATACTAGTTCTTATATACAGAAATTAAATAAACGTATAACATTCAATCAATTATATATAATGCGATGCGTGTAAACAGTATATATATATAAAATAGTTTTAATACATGAAAGTAAAAGTACAACTCACAGTGACCGCAATCCAAGAAATGATATGATCAATCTGATAGTATGCTCTCGCTAGTCCGCCTCTACTGACTCCACTACTCGCTGACACGTCTGATAAATAGTTAATAGTTAGACGTGATTCTCGCATTCTTATACGTATAATACTTTTAAGTTTTAGGTTTTAGTTTCGTTTTACACTTATTTACATATTCAATACCTCTAGTCGTATAAACGACTTAGCGAATACTATTTCTCATAATTGAGAATCGCTTAACGTCCTTGACGTTTCCATTATTATTATTTATCTAAAACGTCGAGCTAATCTCGAGATTAACGATTCTCCAAGTTCGAAACCCGTCTTTTAGAGTCAAATTACTCAAAACGTCAAACACCTAGGTCAATTACAGTTTGTATACGTGTGGAGGCGAGTTGGGGTGCACATTGTGCGTTTTGACGGGTGCACGATCGTGCAACTGAGTACACGTTCGTGCACCTCAGGGGTACACGTTCGTGTACTCATTGTACACGTTCGTGTACCATGAGAAGTACACGTTCGTGTACTTCAGTACACGATCGTGTACCTCGCTAGGTGCACGTTCGTGTACATCAGTACACGTTCGTGCACCCGTGGTACACGGTCGTGTACCACGTGCACAGCCTCGGAAAATGCGTTTTCCGTGGTTTTTCCTCCATTCCGACATGCTTCATTCACCCGCACTCAATACCCATATCACGGTTTCTTCAAAAACGCCAAAATAAACTCAAAATCGTCAAATTACAACCTAAACTCAATCCTAACCCAAAACAGCCCATTATTTCGAATTTAGCACCAAATTTCAAGAACTTTACCTTGAAACGAAGCTTAATATCTGTAGAGGACAAGATTCTGAAGAGATTGCCGCTTGAATCGCTTGAATCGGACGTCGAACGGAGAAACGGCGGCGAAACGAAATCGATCGGCAAATTTTTTCCTCTTTCTGGAGCCTTCTTCTGATTTCTTCATTCATATGGAAATCCTTATATATCATGGCTAAAGGGACACTTTAATCCTTGTCTTCTTTATTTGTTACAAGTTAACCTTTGAACTTTTTAATCGTACGATTTAGTCCATAGCTAAATCGTTAAACTCTTTTATTACAACTTATACGTATTATTTATATCCTATAAATAATACAAAACCCGATAATAACACTTTTCCGTCAAAATCCAATAGTTCTATTTTCGTCACAAAGTGGCTAAATTACCACTTTGGTCCCTGCACTTCGTTTTAGACTTTTCTTGACATTTTTCCTTTTAATTCCAATTCTAACTTTAGAGTTGACATATAAACCTTAATTTTCTCATAGTTAACTTCTCAAAACCGACCTACTTAAAACTTATTTATCGGAAAACTTTCCAATATCACCACTTCTGCGACTCAAAACTGGACACGTGGTCCAATTAGCTAACTAATTATTTTGGGGTATTACATTCTTCCCCCCTTATAAAAATTCGTCCTCGAATTTTCATAAAACTTGTTGGAATCTTAACTTATCCTTACAGTTTCTTTAACATCCATTAATACGTCTTAATTACAGCTTTTCCTTTTTACTTAACTCTTAGTTTTCCATGCACAGTTATAACTTCATACTTGTTGCTAACCGATTGTCTATTCCACTCTTAATAGTTGCTTGCTGTTACATCGTTGAAAATTTTCTTACTGGTACCTTCGTCTCATCTGTTATTTTTTTCCGAGATAGAATGGTCCTTGGATGTACTCTTGATGTCATAGTCCTTACATCATTGCCACTTAGTTGTCATTAATCATAATCTAATGTTTTCTCGTTTCATCACTTTTATCTTTAGTAGCCATAGGGTTATTACTCATCTCCTTTATACGTGAATGGTCACGACGTGCCAATTCCATCTTTAATATCGTACTTACTTTATTCATATTCCTATGAATATTTTCTCTTGTAATCATAACTTGCAGTTATGATCTTTCCTATCGTCTGTAACTATCACTATCCTTTCTTGGCTGGTTCTTGCTATTTCTCACTCTGTTCTATCATTGCTGACATTTTGTTCTTTCTCAATCAATATTCTTCATCTTACTTCACGTCTAACACATTTACTGTCTCTTAACATAGCTAAGCCTGATACACTCTTTACTATCTACCATTTCTCTTTCCTTTGGCTTATTAAGCTATCGTGAACTTCAGGCTGTTCTGACGATCGTAAATCTTCATCATTCGCTGTTATCTTCAACGCTTCACTTCACGTTACATTTAATCGTGTAACTTGTACATCCATTCTCTTTGACCGATACTATCCGTATTCTTATCTCCCTTGACTTCCTGTAGTTAATCCTTAAAAATCTTCTCGAGTCATTAATTGACTTGTTAGTCAAAAATGTCTCTCCTTTATGTTACGATTCTTTATTTATAATAACTTCATATGAATCTCACATGTTTCTTTTAAGTCTAACTATTTCGAGAATCCTTCTCGTTAGTTAACCTTCATTTAACTTCTTTCTTATTCTATCTCTCGTCTTCTTTTGAAGGGTTTTCCGATTGTTTCTAATATTTATACTCCATTTACTTTACAATTCCCAAAGTCAAGGAAGAATTTCAACTCACTATCGTCCTATACGCTTTATGTTTCCTTAGCACTTATATCTTGATCTCTTTGTACTAGTATCAACTCTTGTCTTGTCTTTTACTTGTTATATTCGTTACGTCTTTCCTTCGTTTATAGCAGTTCTATTGCTGCAGTTCTATTGCTGCTATTCTATTCTGACAATCCTTATGACGTATTTCTGAAACTTTCACTTTTCTAATTACCTCATTAGGTTCTGAAGGTGTTTGAATTTTACCTTTACACTTTTCTTCACATCATCCACCATTCATACATTTACTGAAATACATGTCTATACGTGTGCCTTTCTCCTTCCTCTTAACGCAACTTATGACTCTTAATGCTGATATTAGTAACTTTACTTAATATCAGTCATATAGCATCATTATCTCTCTTGATCTATCTAATTTAAACTTTCGTATCTTGCAAAATCGTATGCTTCGTCATTTCGTATCCTTTCTCTTTCTACTTTTGTATCCTTAATCACTGATATTGATAACGTTATATCTCCTTTGAATATCACTTGATATTCATCACTCGTATTACCATCTCCTTTGCCCTTCATACTTTTAATTTCTCCTCTTCAATTACAATTTACAATCGCTACTTCGTTTATCTCAATCATAAGAGTAATCATACATCATCCTTATGTATATATTACGTTTTTTTTGCCTTACACGACTCTCTGTCATTTAATCCTTTGTTTTATTATAAGGATAAATATCGTATCTTTAAGTATTGCCAGTGCATTGCAGCCTATCTACATATGTTCTCCGGCGATAAGTCCTTATTCACATTCTTCTTTAGCTCCACTAGCTTCGTTGCAATAATTATTAACATGGCTTTATTCTGTTATTGGAGTTTCTTTTACAATTTTTATTCTTATTTAATAAGAATCTTTGATTATTTGTCGCAGGGCTTTACATCCGAGTTTACTTACTAAACAATACGATTTTAAAACTTCTTTTGGCTGCGCAGCTCTTTCTAAACCACTTTTCATAAATCATTTAAAATCGTTAGTACAATTGTTGCTCAGAGTGATGACATCTCTCATCACCAAGGAGTTGCTCAAAATCGCATTTTCTTTATCATTGTAAAGATATGATGCATGATCTAAAATTTTGAAAATCATTCTTTTATGCATTCCTATTGTGATTATGCAATGTTGTATGCGATGTCTGAGCACAACTGTACTTTGAAAAATCATAGAATCGTAAGTCTTACTCTAGATTATACGCTCTGCGACTATTAACGGCTTTCTTTATACTTATTGGGTATAATTCAAATTTTTATATTGCTGTCAAATTTTTGTATTGCTGTCATTTACAGACTGTTCTTCTGTTACATTCCTTCTCTCTCCATATCTCCGATAACTCAATTAAATTCAAAATTTTCTATTGCTGTAATCATCATATCCACTTCTGCAACATTCTCTTTTACGTCATATACAGACGCAGATACTGATGTTTCACATCGACTCCCGGTACACAATCCATCTCTTTCCTCAAATTTTAAAACGTAATATAGGAATTACGTTCGCTACAAATGTATTGTGTAGTATATATTATATTACTATTTTCGTGAGTTATGTTTATATGTTCTTATATTAGGCGCGTGAGTTCAACTACAACGCTTCCTATAGGTTCTCGCTGTCTAAGGTATTATCCTAAAGGCAAAATCTATTACTGACATTCTACTATGCAATGCAGCAAATATATAAACACAATAATACAAACACATAAACACAATTACTCAAAGCATATAAATTACTAATACCTGGAGGTGCCTGACGCGGAACGTTAGGTTCCCTAATAACTATGCCTGTATGTCGGCCCCTAACTGTTCTACCTGAGTTTCGTCCACCTCTCTGCACAAAATAAGGGTTGGTTGTAGTTCTGGAGGACGTACTGACGTAATCTGGGTGGTACTCACGTCTAAAGTAATAAGGTCGTATCGGATCACCCGACCATTCATGCTCTGTTTCAATTCTACGGGCCATTGTAGTAAGCGTGCTGAAATGTTCGTCCACATGCTCATACAGCTCATCAAACTGAGGTCCTAAACCCCTGACATACCTACGATTAATGGTTCGATTGCTTTCGTTCAGATTAGGGACTCCTTCAGCCATCCGCAGAAAGTCAGTAGAGTACGCTCCTACAGTTAACATCCCTCTAGAAAAAGAACGCATTTGCCTTCTAACCTGATTTAGGGCTATCTGCGCCTGACCATTAGCTATGTCCGCATCTTCCCTCAAGTTGCGGTATCTCCGCACACTTGACCAGAAATAGTCACCTCTGTATTCCTCAACGTCTAACTCATCTAACTCTTCCTCTTCATACTCTTCTTCCTGAGGATTTTCCTCTTCTGCCTCTTCTTCTAACTCTTCTTCTGGATCCTCTTCAGGATCCTCCTCAGGGTCTTCCTCAGAATCTTCTTCAAGATCCTCTTCCGGGTCTTCCTCCGGTTCCTCTTCCTCTTCTTCGCTGTATTCAATCTCCGGCGAATGTTCTCTAACTCTGTTTCTGGAAGAACTACCTATCTCCGACACAGACATAAAACCATTTTGATATATTTCTGGCGATGCTCCATGATTTGCGTGGAATCCATTCTGATGGACCCCAGATGGTTCGCCCACTTCATTATGAAACCCGTTTTGAAATATAGGAGGCGCTTCCTCCCGTTCTTCATCAGCATGCGACTGAGCTCCGTTTTGCCCAGACATGCTGAAAAGAAACAATTTCGAACGTAAGCGACCATCTGAGCCCATTTCACACGCAATTCCAAAATCAGCTTATATAATGCTGTAAACATTTAGCATTTAATCCAGCTGCACGTAATTCGCAAGCAGATAATCACTTAACAATCGCAGCGCGAGTAGCAAATACTTAACCCTCTCAATTGCTCATAATTTGCAAACATGTAACCACCTTCTATATCTTAGCACAAGCAACACATACTTAATTGCCTTAGTCGTCCGTATAAACAGATACTATTCACTTACTAATGCACACATAACACAATTACAGACAACCACGGTCTGACTCTTGCTGCAGTAGTTCCTAGGTATACTTACTGACAAATACTCCCGGTCAAACAAGCAATCAGACAACTCTAGCAGTGGTAACTGGACCAAACTGCTCTCAAACAAGCATTGAAACAAACTTGCAGTGGTAACTGGACCAAACTGCTCTGATACCAACATTGTCACGACCCAAAATTATTGAGCCGCAACCGGCGCTAGGGAACGGGAGTGGTAGCTCCGGAACCCGTAGCAAGCCTAAAATCACAATTTATTTTTCGTAAATATAATATAAACAAATAACAACAAACAACGGAAGCAAATATACATATATATAACATATAACCGAATATGTACACTAACTGTTTCAAAACCTCGCGGGCTCTAGTTACCGTACTCTGTACGAACTGGCCTCGCGGTACTATATACATCAGTTAGTGTTTCAAACATCTCACTGGCATCTGGGGCCGTGGATCAAATACAACGTACGTAGCCTATCAAAAAGCATATAGACAAATACAGCAGTTGATATATACAATCAAAATAAACTGCTGACTAGGCTACTCTTCTGTTGACACAGGACCACTACTGCAGCATTAACAGAAGTCATAAACTAACATATACAGATGACTTCTGCACTCCAAAATTGGCCTCTAGCTAAGTCCACAAACTAAGCACCTGAAAGACATCAAAAGTGAGGGGTCAGTATTTGGGGAAATACTGAGTGAGTTGACATTTACTAACAGTATTAATATAAAAACATAGCATCGCATCTCAAGAAAATGTTAATATAAAACATATAACCATGTATTTGATCCGTACGAAACTAATATCCTAGCATGCGACACATCTCTCGAATAATCATATATCATTCAATCCAATCGTAAATATCAATTGCGAGTCCAACTCGCTGGTGGCCCAGCCACTAGATACGGGGACTTCCAGGCTACACCGTAGCCGAGTTCACTCTGCGTATCTAAATCATAACCCAATCATAAATTTCATATTCATCATTAGCTTCCAGCTGTGTCAAGTCGTTTCTCAATGCAAACATACTAGACTGACTCGATACTGGTGATCACACAGCCTATTGACACCCAATAGGTAGCTAGTTTCTTCGGATCGCATACTAGTTCTTATATACAGAAATTAAATAAACGTATAACATTCAATCAATTATATATAATGCGATGCGTGTAAACAGTATATATATATAAAATAGTTTTAATACATGAAAGTAAAAGTACAACTCACAGTGACCGCAATCCAAGAAATGATATGATCAATCTGATAGTATGCTCTCGCTAGTCCGCCTCTACTGACTCCACTACTCGCTGACACGTCTGATAAATAGTTAATAGTTAGACGTGATTCTCGCATTCTTATACGTATAATACTTTTAAGTTTTAGGTTTTAGTTTCGTTTTACACTTATTTACATATTCAATACCTCTAGTCGTATAAACGACTTAGCGAATACTATTTCTCATAATTGAGAATCGCTTAACGTCCTTGACGTTTCCATTATTATTATTTATCTAAAACGTCGAGCTAATCTCGAGATTAACGATTCTCCAAGTTCGAAACCCGTCTTTTAGAGTCAAATTACTCAAAACGTCAAACACCTAGGTCAATTACAGTTTGTATACGTGTGGAGGCGAGTTGGGGTGCACATTGTGCGTTTTGACGGGTGCACGATCGTGCAACTGAGTACACGTTCGTGCACCTCAGGGGTACACGTTCGTGTACTCATTGTACACGTTCGTGTACCATGAGAAGTACACGTTCGTGTACTTCAGTACACGATCGTGTACCTCGCTAGGTGCACGTTCGTGTACATCAGTACACGTTCGTGCACCCGTGGTACACGGTCGTGTACCACGTGCACAGCCTCGGAAAATGCGTTTTCCGTGGTTTTTCCTCCATTCCGACATGCTTCATTCACCCGCACTCAATACCCATATCACGGTTTCTTCAAAAACGCCAAAATAAACTCAAAATCGTCAAATTACAACCTAAACTCAATCCTAACCCAAAACAGCCCATTATTTCGAATTTAGCACCAAATTTCAAGAACTTTACCTTGAAACGAAGCTTAATATCTGTAGAGGACAAGATTCTGAAGAGATTGCCGCTTGAATCGCTTGAATCGGACGTCGAACGGAGAAACGGCGGCGAAACGAAATCGATCGGCAAATTTTTTCCTCTTTCTGGAGCCTTCTTCTGATTTCTTCATTCATATGGAAATCCTTATATATCATGGCTAAAGGGACACTTTAATCCTTGTCTTCTTTATTTGTTACAAGTTAACCTTTGAACTTTTTAATCGTACGATTTAGTCCATAGCTAAATCGTTAAACTCTTTTATTACAACTTATACGTATTATTTATATCCTATAAATAATACAAAACCCGATAATAACACTTTTCCGTCAAAATCCAATAGTTCTATTTTCGTCACAAAGTGGCTAAATTACCACTTTGGTCCCTGCACTTCGTTTTAGACTTTTCTTGACATTTTTCCTTTTAATTCCAATTCTAACTTTAGAGTTGACATATAAACCTTAATTTTCTCATAGTTAACTTCTCAAAACCGACCTACTTAAAACTTATTTATCGGAAAACTTTCCAATATCACCACTTCTGCGACTCAAAACTGGACACGTGGTCCAATTAGCTAACTAATTATTTTGGGGTATTACAGGATGGAAACCCCAAGCCTGTAAGATCGATTTGATATAGGGCCACTCCAGCTTACCGTAAGCTTTACTAATGTCGAGCTTTAAAGCCATGAAATGGGAGTTGCCTTTAGTTTTTGTCTTTAGATAGTGCAACATCTCATGTGCCAGGAGGATGTTATCAGAAATTGAGCGACCTTTAGTGAATGCATTTTGGTTTTGCGATACTAGCACATGTATGATATGTTGAAGTCTGGAAGTGAGTATCTTTGAAATTATTTTATAGAAGACAGAGCATAGGCTAATGGGGCAAAAGTATGATACTGTAAGAGGTTTTTTGAGCTTTGGGATTAAGGCAATAATGGTGTGGTTTAAACTTTTTAGCATGTGTCCTCCTTGAAAAAAATGTTGTATGGCTTTCACTATATCATTTTTAATGAGGTACCAGTAGTGATGGAAGAATAATGCAGTGGGCCTTGGATGGATTTATGGAAAATGTAGCATGCTTATCTCCTGGGATGTTACCGGTTTGCACAGAGCTATATTCATATCCAAAGAGACAGTAGTTGGAAATTACGCAATTACCTCTACACTGGTCGAGGAATGAGTAGTTGTAAATTTCTCCTTGAAGTGGTCTTGAATGAGGCGTTGTAGTATAGTTTGATATGTCTGCCAGTTTCCTTGATTGTCGTTTAGACCAATGATGTTATTTTTGCGTCTCCTTTGCATGGTGGTTGCATGGAAATTTTTTGTATTTTTGTCGCCTTTCTGTAACCAGCATTGTCTGGACTTTTGTTCCAGAAATCCTCCTCTTGTTTTCTGGCTGTGTAGAGCTGCTGTTCTAGTTGTTTAATGTATGGCCAGTGAATGTGGACTGGAGCTTGGGTTTTGGCTCTTTGGAGTTGCTGTGTGAGGTAATCAATTTTTGCTTTTGCATTACTGTTGTTTTGTGTCTTCCATTTGATAATTTCATGGCGACAAGCTTTTAGTTTTTGGTGTATTTGAAACATGAGTGATCATGTGATTTTTGAGTTCCATTGATGCTCTATGATGGTCTGAATTTGAGGATTATTGATCCACTGTTTGTCAAATTGGAATGCACTTTGGGGTTTTCTGATAGAAGAGTCTGAACTGAGGAGCAGAGCACAATGATCAGAGCCAATGACGTCCAGATGAACAACTTGCGCATGGTGAAAGTGTTGGATCCAGTCTGTTGGGTAGTACCCTGTCTAAACTTTCCTGGATTAAATATGTGTATGCTCTACGATTGCTCCAAGTAAAGTCACAACCTATGTAATCTAAACTATGCACATTCATATTAAAGATGAAATCCTGAAATATTACATGTTGTAAGGGATCAAAAGGGAGACCTCCTAGTTTTTCACTATCTTTTAATACATCATTGAAATCTCCCACAAAAACAAAAGCCTGGCTAAGACTAGATTTCAATCTAGTTAAGATTTGGAATTGACTATCTCTCTCGGATTGTTTTGTACTGAGATGGCAACTGACTATGTCGAAGCAAAAATCAAGCTGATCAGTTAAGGACATAGCCACAAAAAAATGTATCATATTGCTGAATTTGCACATGTAGATCCAAATTCCATAAGACGACAGTGCCTCCTGAGCGCCCATGAGGATCAATTGCAAAGTGATACTTGAAATTAAGATGTCTTGTCAGGTTGAGGATTTTCTGTACCTTGTTTTTAGTTTCTACCAGGATGACCATATCAGGACTTTGCTCTTTACACATATTGTGTAAATGCTGAATTGTCAGGGGATTCCCCAACCCCTGACAATTCCAGAAAATCAGCTTCATGGATTGGCTGGAGACCCTTCTGGGGAGGTCTCCTCATCCCTTAAAAAAGAGTCGGGGTCAAATGGTTCTTCCAGTTCTTCCTCTATGATTGGCAGGTGGGTTGCTGTGTTGAAAAATTCAGGTAGTGGGGGTAGAGGCTGATCTTGGTAGTGGAAAGTCTTCAAGTGTTTTGCCTCTTCAGTCTCCAGGTGTGAGACCCATTCACATTTTCTTTTACCTTCCATAGTTTGCAGAGTGGTGGCATCCTTGTGGTAGAAGACTGCAGTTTCTTGACGAATAAGCCTCGTCCAAGTGCCTTGGTGTTGTATCACAAGAGTTGCCAAGTGTGGTTGATACTTCTGTTTAAGGGCCATGCCCAATATTGGATACTTTGTGTATTCATCAGCACAAGCCTCTTGGAATAAACTAAGGATTTCCTCTTGAAAACCTTCATTGCATTCACTAGCACCATTAGGGTTGTGTGGATTGTTGCGATATAATAGGTCAAGGCAGACCTCCACTTGCTCAATTTTAGATAACATAATATTAGGGCCCCCAGACATGAATTTGGCTCTTAAATGAGGGTTGAGCAGTTGTAGCAGGTGGTTTGGAAGGAACACAGGTTTTGGGTATTTCTTGGGCCCAGGAGGAAAGGTACTTTGGGCTTTTAAGAGGGGGTGTGCAGCTGGCACCGTCGTGTACGTGGGGTTAATGACAATGCCTTTGGAGAAATCCAATAAGGCTTTGGTAAGAAGCTTAGTGGGATGGTTGGTACGCTTTTGTGCATTTGGAACAGATGGTGCATTAAATGCAAAAGGTGATGTCTGCAAGATGGGAGATTTACCTTTATGAGCTCCACGTGGAGGAATGTCTGCTGATAGAGTTTCTGCAGTTGAGAGTGCCGACTGCTGAATTGTTTTGCTGTGATCCACTACATCGGTAACCATGTTGGGAGTTGGTGGGACGGACTGTTGCATGCAAGGCTGAGTAGAAACTTCCGACTGGACTGTATGTGGTGGCCCTTCTGGGATCCCTGGTTGAATGATGGCACGGCAATGCTAGGGTCTGCGATTATCTCTTAGGAAGTGAGACTCATAATCGTCCTTGTTGATGACCAGTGAACTGTGAACCATAGGAGCAACTCCTAGGTATGGTCCATAGGGCAAGAATTGTCCTGGTAACATGAAGATACTTTGAGCTTCATTATCCAACCGGTATCGGCAAGCACGAATCATGTGGCCCATCCTACCACAATAAAAAAAAGTGTCTGGGAAGCCCTCATACTTGAAATCCAACCAAATCTCATCTGGGGTGTGACGATTATTGTGGACTCCTCTGGTGAACGGTCTGTTTGCCAATATTTCTACCTTTAAGCGCAAGAACTGTTGTCTCCAAAGAGGGTTCGAATCATCATAGTCAAGGCTCTAGGAATCTGTGGAAGAGAGTTCCTATTTTTGTGCCGTTTGCTCCGTGACTTGATTTCTGGGCAGACCATGAATTTGGACCCAAAATATTGTTGTTTTGAACTAGATGTGGTGCATATTTTTGTAAGATGGCCATTCCTTGACGACCATATGTTGGTGCTGGATGTTCCATGGTCGCTGGGCTAATACACTATCATAGTCTTCTTTCGATTCGAAAGCAAACTGAACAGGCCAAATGCAGCTCTTCTTACCAATACTTCTTTCGTTGGTTTCCATTCTCTGATGACCCATGCATGAACATCTGGAGCTTCAAATGTTTTCTTCGTGAGAATTCTCCTAAAGTGTCCACTGGTATTTCTTCGGAACAACATCATTATCAGGTTGCAAATTGATAACAGGATCGGAAACCGTCATTCTCCTGATACGCTCTGTTAGTTCAGTTATAGATGGCTACGAGGGTTTTTTGGTGCGAACAGAGGAAGAAGAAGAGGCCATAATGAAAGAAAAGGAGATGAAATAGGGATGATAGATTTGAAAGTAATATAGGCTTTAATGCAAGAAAATGAAACGCCGGTGGAGTGTATGGTAAGTAAGCAAGGAAAAGATTTGAGATAGACTGCCTGTAACGCCATGTGGCATCTTTGGTCTTTCCTAAGTCATCTGAGATGATGAAGAAGAAAAGGCGCGCGTGGAGCGCGTTCAAATATTTTCAAGAAGTTTTTTTATATAACTTATCTTAGAAATTTTTAATTGATCAAGCTTTTAATAAGTACTAGTTTCGCGTTACGTGCTACGCACGTGGATCGTAATGTGACTCGTCAATTTGTATATCAATTAAATTTATTATAATTAGATCAATTTATTTTATTCATAATTAATACTATATTAATTAATTTTATTATAATTATACCAATAAATTTCATGTACAATTAACATTAAATTAGTTAGTTTTTTTTCCGAATTAGAGAATATTTTTATGAGTTGGATCAAACCTATTATTTATAACTAATAAGTAAAACAGTAGTAAGTGTAAAAATATTATATTAATTAAATAATAATAAAAAATTATAATTTATTAGAGTTAGTTTATTGTAATTAGTATTCTCGAATTAGTGACTCGTCAATTTAATTATAATTAGTATTCTTGAGTTTTCAGAAGGAAAAAAAACAGGGTACACAAAAATTAAATCCAATAATTGAAACAATAAATTTTGTCCGGTTTAATTTGAAATTAAAACAGTCCGCTCAATCTCAATACATACTACAATTCGAAAGCAAAAAAAAAAAAAAAGACCACATCAATTAACTCAGATTAACTTGAAATGAAATGTTTAAATTTCTTATAACATTAGTACAATTTAAAAAGAAAACGTTAATTTGATCTAGTTTGAACAGATCCCTGTTCTACTGATTGCTCGTGTCTCAAGCTGAGAACTGTTTTGAAGACCATTGCCGCAACCGAACTCTCAAATACTATTTTGAGCTTTATTTTACCAGAATGGTAGATAATCTACTCAAAAACAGAAAACTAATTTGAGACATTTGAAATTTATAGGTTCAAAATCTAGTGCTGTTTGTAGTTCTTCTTAGTTGCTCATAAATCAGAGAACCATGCATACAGAAAAATCAAATCATACGAGTTGGGGAATTGTTTTCAACAAAGAACAGTGACGTATGAGCAATTATCCGATGCTAATTATATTTAAAAGACTGTAAAATCCTTCTTGATTTTAACCATTATCTTTGCCAGAGGCGAGAAAGAGGTCTCCCCTTTTTAGATGTCATAACTTGATCCAAGACAATTTTGCGCAGTTGATTTTGAACCTCTTCCATGTTTCGGCATGCATCCACAAGCTGCAATCAAGTTGAGAAAGACAAATTCCATTAAAACAATGAGAAATCAGTATAAAAGAGACTTTAGAACCACTATAGAATGCTATTTCCTCACCACTTAGACCAACATAAAAACTATGGCAGGAAAATGATATTAGACCAGAAACTGATCTGGCACCAAGATTTGATGTAAAGATATGGTGGATAGAATAAATAACAAGAGGCAACCACATATATTTCCTTGTCAAAGAAAATGTGATAACATTATAGTTTACCTTCCACGAGGAATCACACAGAGTCTGATAGCATTCGGCAACTTTCTTCTGAAACTCGAGTTTCTCGTATCTTTCACCTCCATAACCTCCTCTTTCAGCAGCTTTCTGATGACAGCAACATAACACCAACCAATTATGAGTTAGTCAGACTATAAAAGTCAATTGAAGTGGGACAGATGCATGTGTATAGAGGCAATCAGGCAAATATATGTTTCAGTAGCTCAACATGATTGTTTGCATAACGTATAAACATATTTATCAGCAACATCCATACATCAGGTGTACTCTAAAATTCATTTCTGTCCACTCTCACTTGGCTCGCTAGAGATGTTCTACACATAAACAAAACATGTTTTTTACAAAGTGATAGAAAAGATTATTGCAAAGAAAATCATTGCTTTTTTTTTTTATAAAAGAAAAGGAGGGCAAGTGCCCAACTAATATCAGGACTATCAAGGTTGATTCTAGTATAATAAAGATGGATTCCTGTTCATAATCACGTGTAGAAAGTTTTGGTCACGACTCAATGTGATGAAAATGACTAGAAGGTGGCAAAAAAACTGGAAGCAACACTGCAGTTCAAATCTATAAAAAACAAACATTTATTCTTTTCTAATCTCAGCAATAAGACACCACGGAGTACAGCTTACCTCAGGTGGTATGTCAAGGTACAATACCAGATCTGGAGCCAGCAGCCCAATCTCTGGAGCCTACAAGATGATAACTCACTCTATAACTAACAGATAGAGATAAACATCCTTATTCATCAGAAAAATGAATTGCCAGTATTATTTTAAGACCATATTTAAGCTTGTATTCACCTTACACCATTCAAAATTAAGACCTTTGGCAGCTGAAAAAGCAACTCCAGAGTAAGAGTAGCGATCAACAATGAGAGTGGTTCCGCTTTTCAGTTTAGCTTCCATCAATGAGCTGCAACAAAATATCACATATTCAACACATGTTCCGTCGCTCTTGAAGGTAAATCCTGTGCACTTGCCAATGTGTTTTTTCTTTCTTATTCTTCTTTTTGAATTTCTCTTTTTAAAATGAAAATTCAGGATAAGGACTTGCAAGACATAAAACATGCATAGGAAACATGAATTGCAGTTTCCAGAATTCATCTTACATGCTTGTGTACTTCAATGTTGAAAACTTTACCCTGCTTACAAAATTAAATGGGAACTACAGAAGATCATTTTATAGGAAAATGTAGTATCAGGCTTCTAGTAAACAATACTAGTATGCCACGTCAGGTGTTATATGTCTCCCAAATGAAAGGGACTATCAGAAATTTTCCCCTTTATAAGGTTTATTTGAATACAGCTCTGTAATAGAGCAAATCTAGCCGATTGTACCACAGTATCAAACAGTCATCCAACATTTCAAGTGTCACTAAATTTTCAAAGAAAAGTTGGTTGCAATTTGTCATAAGCAGTCCAACCAATGTGACAAAAACAATGAAATTCTTACTTGCACCAATAATTGAGCATAGCTTCCTAAAAAGGATAGTAGAAGAAGTTGTTTTTAGGATTTAGTATGATATCATTTACAAAACAAATGATATTATCTCTAATATGCGACCTTTGAGCTTTCCAAAATACGTTCATACGCAGAGCCTTAATATGAAAAAAGATCGAGCTAAGAAAAAAGTTTCATGATAAAAGAACAGAAACTTTAGCCTGCATGAGATTGTTTCTCCATTCATTTATTATGAGATCTAAGATAGATAATCACCTCCACATGTACATGCCAACAGGCTATACACTTCTTCTTATATACAAAACTGACACGCCTCTTCTTTTATCAAAACAGACACGCTTCTCCTTATATACATTTCAGACACAAAAACAAAGAGGTAAACTAATGGTTAAAAAAGGCGGACAAACAATTGCCTAATCTAATAATATGAGCACCCAGATAGGAATTCTAGGAGAGCTGTAAAATTCAGCAACCCTCAAATAAAACAATTCAAAGTTATGAATAACAGGTCTACAAACATCATTTTTATGCAATGTAAACAACGATAACAAAGCATACCTCTTTTCCCACCGATTGGCACTATATAGGAGATGGATAGTGTGATCATCCAACTGAGATTGATTCGAAAGATAAGCAGATATCATCTCACCAATAGTAGTAGTTCTATCAGGAAAGCGCCATAGTTCCGTCTGATGACCAAGTCCCTCCAAGTAAGCAACTAAGCGGCTACATTGCGAAGTCTTTCCACTGCGATCCAGCCCTTCTAGAACAATAAATGCACCTCTTGAATCACAATTTTCAGCCTTTGTATTACTATTACTATGATCACTTTCCATCCTAATTGACCTAACCGAACACTTCCGAGGACAATTTAATCGCAAATTCAACGACCTCCTTGCAGCTAAAGCACCAAAATATCTAAAATTTAACAAACAAACTTGAAATCATAATTCAAACTAAATTTCTCTGAACAACAAATGAACTAAATTACTTACAAAGCTTTAGAAGATATAAACGAGGTGGCATATGTCATGTCCCTATATAGGACCTGCAACCACAAAATCAGGCTTAAATCATGTAGGGTTTTCTAGATTGAAGTCATTTAACTACTAAGAACGGATATAAAATGTATTTTACCTTGTAGTTGAGGGTAAACGTCTCTGTACATCGGAGATGTACAATTGTACGGTTAAGCTATGACGGTGTAGAGTTGGAGGTCGCCGCAGACGGTGGAAATAGAGCGGATACTGGCAAATTGGAGAGTGTAATTTTGAGCTTTTGCCGCCGGAATGTTGAGTAGAATTGAAGAGGAAAGAGACAGAATACATAAATAGGGTAAAGTTCACTCCCGGTCCTCCAAGTTTCCGCGTTTTGTTTGATAAAGTCCCTCACTAATTTTTCTGTTCATTTTATAATTTTATTCATAGTTAAATTTCAGTTGAAGTTCTTATATTTTTAAATTTTAATACTTCAGTCCTCAAACTTTTAATTATTCATGATATTGCAGAATAATTGGTTAAAAATCAGTTCTAGTTCTTGAAATTTTTAATTTTTTCTACTTCAGTCCTCGAATTTTATTTTTCAAGATAGCTAATAATCTTCTATATCTATATATTATATAATTGAGAGGACCAACGGAGCTTTCTCATTGATTCTCACCAAACAGAGCATTCTCATAGTTTCCAACTTTTTTAAACTACTTCAATTTTATTTAATATTGTATAATTGAGAGGACCAACGGAGCTTTCTCATTGATTCTCACCAAACAGAGCATTCTCATAGTTTCCAACTTTTTTAAACTACTTCAATTTTATTTAATTTTTAAAAATCAATGCTAATAGATAATAGTTCCCACTTTTTACAAAATACTTATTTAAATTAAATTTTATCATGATTTTTAACATCCTAATCTCATTGAACTACCTAATTTATCAATACAAATACCATCATAATATTCATTCTCCTCTCCGTTGTAATTTATAGTTTTGTAGCAACAAAGAGCAACATTAATATGATTTTGCATCCAAATTGTAAGCCATTTGATTCAGCACTAATGTGATATTCTTGCTTTAATATATGTTTCGTACAACATCATTTTCTATACGTTTTATGAAGTCATGTAACTTTTGTTTTATATATTTTACTATTTTGTTTGTTTAATCTGATTGCTTTAACATTAATATTTCGTATTCACATTAAGTTCACAAACCCATAACTAATTATAAAAAGGATCATGAAATTATGATTTTGATACCATCAGGCATACATATGCAGAAGAATAACTTTCGGCTATTTCTCCACGCTCTCCAAAAATTTATTTTAGATGGTTTTAATAGTGTTTTTTTTTATCAAAGTTTCATTAGTGTTAGACTCATAATAAAGATCTGCAAATTCATCAACCAATAAAAATGAGTGAATTGGTTACTAACCTCCAATAAGTTTAATTAGTTGTGAATTGAATTAATTTTTTAAATTAATGAATTAAAATAAATAAATAATTTTTTATACCATTAAAATTAAACTAAAAAATAATTTTTTTATGATATTAAATTTAATTAAACCAAATTAACGAGTTTTATTTTATTAATCGATTTTGACGTTGTAAATGCAAATATAATATCGTACGATATCTGATATTAGTAAAACTTATGACACAACAAAACGGACCTATCTGCAAGAAAGTTTGACTGCTTGGAATGTTTTTAAATTTTTAATTTAAATAAAGAATAAACTTTTTAAAATTATTACTAATAAATAATTGTTGATATATATTATATATGGATTTGCTAATTTACATATGGTAGGCTCTATCTAAAAAAATATTTTAATGAATTTTAAATTTAGATAAAATAATTATTTAATTTCATAAAGTTGTTATTAACAGATAATTATTGATATAAATTATCAATTTATTTAAGTAATTTTTAAATAATAAATAATTTATAAGAGTTTAATTTCAATAGAATTGCCATATAAATAAGAGTTAGTTGAATAAAGACGAGTTTGATAAAGTGTGCAGTTGTTCAAACTATAAAACCAGATAGTTTTTATGATCTTTGTTTTTTTGTTCTAATCCTTATTTTTGGCCATGTAGATGTACGATAATATATAAAAATTACTAAATCTAAATATAAGATAATTTACAGTTGCACACAAAATGATTATTATCATAATGTTACTATTGTTTAAAATATATTTATCAGACATGTAATTTAGTGTAGGTATTTTATATAATTATTGTGTCGAATGTGATAATTTTTCAATATACTCGGTTCACCATAATGGGTCAAATTTTTTAGTTAGTTATTTAATATTTTAAATGTATTTATTTTTATTTATCAACTTTTTAATGCTCACTAATAATTATTATATTTCAAGACAATAAATTCTATCACGAGTCATGTTTTTTGTCTCTTTTTTATTTAAAAATTGACCTATTTTAAATTAGTTGTTAGCGGAGGTTAGCAGGAGTTAGTATGTATTTTTAAAGTTAGATAAATAAACCACGACCTCAGGAGGATTGGGGGATCGAACACCCGATCTCATGCAAACTGAAAGACTTGGCCATCATGCCAAGCCTTCAAATGCCATTTTTTTGTCTTTAACGTTTCTAATAAAAATAAATTTTTAAAATTTTAATATTTATTATTGTTTAATTTTTTTCCATTAACGCTTTTATAGTTTTATAATTAAATTTAAGTATATATTATTTAGTTATAAAAAAATATACCATAATAGTAAAATAACATATATTTTTTTAAATTACTAAGTAAAGTAAAAATTATGTATTATAAAATAAAAACTAAGGAAGTGTATAGTAAATTTAAATTAAAAAATATTAAATATTGAGAATTTAAATACTTGATTATTAACTATAAAAAACAAATAAGGATTTTTTTAAAAATTAAGTGTTAAACTGATATTTCAAACATCTTCAACTCTACAAAATACTGTACATAATTGTTTTTCTTTTCTATTTTATCATAAATAAAAAATAAAATTAATGCATGGACTACATGACATAATTTACTATTTATTTGATTAAAAAAATGATAGGATAATACAATATAAAGGATCTGAAAATAAATATACTCAATTTACTATTGAAATTTGAAATTTGTCAATAATTTTTATCATAATTTATGCAAGATTTTGTAATCTAAAACAATATTATAAAACGATAATAAATATACATTATTTTCATGTGCGATTATTGACCATATTTTATAATAAAAATATAAATTTATTAATAATTCTAAAGGAACGAGGCATAATAAAATATTAACATTGTTATATATGATTCACAAAAGACTTAATTCTGACAAAAATAAATATATGAAATATAACAAATATATGATAAATATCAATAATTTTAACCACTTTATTGCTATAATTTAGAACAAATTTTTATTAGTTTGTAAATAATAGTTTTTTTTGACATCTTTGTATTAATATTTGTAATTACATATTAGATTCCGCGCAAATGCGTAGATTTACGACTAGTCTATATACTTATATAATTGAGAGGACCAACGGAGGCCTCTCATTGATTCTCACCAAATAGAACATTTCTGTTAGTTTCCACGTTTTTCAAACTACTTATTTTAATTTAATAAATAAATTAGTTTTATATTATAACTGTTAACATCCTAATCTATATAAACTACCTTATTTATTTACTTTTGAATGTAACTCATTCATATCAATAATTCAATATAAATATTAACCTAATACTCTCTCTTTTCCTATTGTAGTTTCAGCGGCTAGGTTTAATTTTAATATTTGTTCTCTTTTCTCCGTAGTGTTTTATAGACATTAGGAATTTGTTTATACTCATTAAGATTTTTTTGTATACTGCTATGTTATTAGGGAAAATCTTTTGTTTGATGTTAACAATAATATGCACAAGTGATGTGTCTTTTTTTTTTCAGTTTTCAAACTTTTTATCAGACATGTAATTAGTTGTTAGTGGAGGTTAGCAGGAGTTAGTATATATTTTTAAAGTTAGATAGACAAACCACGACCTCAGGAGGATTGGGGGATCGAACACCCGATCTCATGCAAACTGAAAGATTTGGCCATCATGCCAAGCCTTCAAATGCCATTTTTTTGTCTTTAACGTTTCTAATGAAAATAAATTTTTAAAATTTTAATATTTATTATTGTTTAATTTTTTTTCATTAACGCTTTTATAGTTTTATAATTAAATTTAAGTATATATTATTTAGTTATAAAAAAATATACCATAATAGTAAAATAACATATATATTTTTAAGGCTGTGATACCATTTATCATTTGCTTTCTCCTACAAAAACAGATCTAAAGAGCTACTCAGATACTTACAATTTTTTTCTGTTATATTTAAACTTCTTTACCTTTTCATACTCGTAAAAATATCAAGAGCTGCCAATAAAATCCAAAAATTTCATGTTCTTAAGTAAATAATTTTGAATTCACTCTCTTTGAGAGTTAATCCTTCTAATACCGATTTTTCAAACCCAACTGAACCGAAATAATAGGTGTGATTCTGTTGTAATTTTAGTTTGATTCGATTTACTTTTATAAAATCAGACCAAATCAAAAATATATTATATATGTACTTTATTAAGAATATCACAAAATCTCTTAAATGACATAGTGGTTAATGGTAAATTGTGCTTTGATACTGCCGTTCGACCAATTTCGATTTCCAACTTTTGCAAAGTTTTGATATTTTATCTTATTTCTTTAAACAGAAATGTGAAACAACTACTAGGACTCATACTTATGGCCAATTACCAAGAAAAATCACGCATTACTACAACACCAACATGCCTTTTCTGATAATTCATATTCCCTCGTCCCATTCTAATTAACAAAATAACTATATTTCAATAACCAAGATAAGCTAATAAATAAAGCATAAAATTACCTATATATCCCTTTGTTGCCATGTTTATGATTAATTGTAGTAACTAAATAACTTTGAAATTTGGAACCATTTTCAATAATGGTTACCAGCAATTACTCCAAAAATAAACGGCGAAGTAGCATTTCTTAGAGTAAAATTTTTCCAACCAATTTAGCGCCAAAAATAAGCAGCAAAATAGCATTTTTTTTCTGAATATGTACAAACTCATATAGTAATCCATATACAGACAATAAATGTCCCTTTGCTTGATTTAGAATTGTTAAGCAAATGATACTACTAGATTTAAACTTATCATTAGAAATCTCACCATCAACTGAATTTTTTATTCCAAAATTAAATGACTTATCTTTTTCTCTAGATTTAAATAGACCACCAGAAATATTTGAGAGTAGTTCAACATAAGCATATACTAATGGTGACCAATTTACCAACTCAAAGAACAAACGGTTATCATCTATCAAAAAGCATGAATTCTTTGAATATTTACTTTCAAAAACTGAACCTGGTTCTTTGAGTTAAAAATTAGCTGCTCAAGCGTTTGAAATGTTTAGAGTTAGCCTGGGAACAGCGTATCGAATTTGGTATAAGGGGAAGAAATGCTTAAAGAATGGGTGGAGTGTGGATTTTTCAATACAATATGTGGAAGCACGGCGTAAAGCAACTCATCAAATATGTTTTAAAAAGATTGTTGAAGTTCCTTTCCATTGCCGTACAAATATTCGTTCTTTTGTGTCATCTTTGAATTTGTCGAAGTCCACCGTTCATAGAAGAGTCAAACAAGGTTGTATTAAAGCTCACGCCAATACATTAAAACCAACTTTGACAAATGAAAATAAGAAAGAAATGCTTAAATTTTGCATATCGATGATTGACCAAGGTACCGTTCATTCAAGACTAACATTTATTAATATGTACAATTATGTTCATATAGACGAGAAGTGGTTTTACATGACAAAAATATCAGAGAAGTATTATTTACATCCACAAGAAAATAGACCTTCGCACGCTTGTAAAAGTAAAAAGTTCATAGCAAGAGTAATATTTTTAGGTGTTGTTGCTCGACCA
Organism: Mercurialis annua; assembly: GCF_937616625.2. Lineage (NCBI taxonomy): Eukaryota > Viridiplantae > Streptophyta > Magnoliopsida > Malpighiales > Euphorbiaceae > Mercurialis > Mercurialis annua. Next base: position 45,383,763 of record NC_065574.1, on the reverse strand, counting down.
AGAGTTACTTCATCGGGAGATTTGTTTACTGAAAAAATTGGAATGATCCTTTTTATATATCAAGAACATGTAAAGAGGAGAAGAAAGAATAGAGTTGTAGGAAACTTAAAAACTAAGCATATAGAAAACATTAATAAAAATGTTATCTGAGAGTATATGATTATTAAGGTATTGCCTGCTCATAAACAATTTATATTCAGCAAGATAATGCCAAGCCTCACATAAGTGTCCATGCTAACAAATTTGTGGAAAAAACTTGTAAGAATGGATTTGATATTCAATTATGTTTTCAATCTCCACAAAATCCGGATTTAAATATCTTAGATCTCGGGTTTTTCAACGCTATTCAGAGTCTTCAACATAAAAAATGTCCAAGAACAATTGACGAATTAGTTACCACAGTTGAAGAAGCTTTTTACGAATACCCTATTGAAAATCTAAATTCTGTTTAACACTTCAATCATGCATGGAGGCGGTGATGAAAATTTTTGGCAGGTTTAATTACAAAATTCTGCATATGAGTAAAAACAAGTTGAGATCTGAATTAGATTCTAAGGATTTATGTTTGTCCTTTTTTTAACTTCTTGGTTTGTTTGTTTATAATATTAAAAACAAAAATATTTTTCTTAATATTTGTGAGCTTTTGAGTTTGCACTCGGACTCAAATATTTTTTCAATGCTTTGGTATTGTGTTGCATTAGCAAGTCATAAAAATAGATAATATTTTACATTTTTCATGTAAACCCTCACATATAATTCATAAAAAAAACCCTTTAAAATAGTTCTAAAAGAAGACAAGTTATTTAAGTTTTTTTTTCTTTAGAGGTCGGGAAACACTCTTCGGCTCCGGATACAGCAACTATCGTCGATTCATGGATATCCACCTTATTCTTAATGGAGAGTATAACTTCACATCAAATTAAAACTTGTTGTCTCTGATTGTAAGCATACACAATAGTTAGTCCCTGAAATCATAAAAATAGATTGGGCAATGACGCGCCAAACTTTTTAGTTAGAAATTTTTTTGTGATAAATGATAACTGAGAACTTGCAACATAGTACTTTCAAAAGAAGATTTGACCTACTCAGGAGAAGATATCTACGTTTAGTTTCACATTTGCCTTTTCCAAGGACTAAATTTACAGTGTGTTATGGACATGTGCAGTGGAGGAAAAGTGTACAAAAAAACTTTGCCATAAATAAGCCAACACATCAAAAAATAGAGAAAGACACGTCTCACCAAAACTATGGTTGACATGGCCTAGTTTGACCCTTTAGATGACCTCTACAGAAGTTAGGGGCCAATACTTGCTCAACAAGGAGAAAACTTTTCAATTATATCAAGAGACAATCATAAGGGAGTAGTATAAAAGAGAAGCAATTTCACTGTTCATTGTACAGTGAAATTGCTTCTCCTTTATACTATGTATATAGATTCTATTTAGTTTATGCTTGAGCTATAGTGTTTTAACATCTAAAATTTGATCAAACGAGTGTCTTTTGTTCATATCAATTTCTCATGATAAAAAAATCATCAATGAAATTTAGTTATATCATGCAAATTTAAAATCAGTTTTAAATAGAAAAGTATTAACATTCATAATGTTTTGTTATGGCCATCTTTTTATAAATAAGATCAAAAAACTAAAGACTACTCCTCAAAATCTATAATAAACTTACAGATTTTCAGCCCTAAACCAACTTGAAAAGAAAATTAACATTTGACTAGTTTACTACTCATGTTCTTGTGCATCAGATACATATCCTTCTTCCTTTGGAGGCTGGTTTAAATCTAACAATGGTTTTGTGAAATGTTAGTGTTTCAATTTTGATGATCCACTGGACGACACTTAGAGTGTTGGACATCTTCTTTTCTATTCATAATAGGACAAGATTTTTGTGATATGTTAATAAAAAATGTTGTACTTATAAAAAATGAGGAGAATTAGTGTTTTGTAAACATTGATAGTGGAATTAATAAATGCTAGGAGAACATTAGCCAAAATAATTTTAATTGAAACTCAACTTCACATTGAATACTCACAATTTTTCTATAAAAAACTTTAATTTCAAATAAGAGTAAAGATGAAAATAAGAGTAAAAAAATATGGTTAAGTTAGTTTTGTCAGTTAGAATGAGACACTTAAAACTCTAAATTTTGTCAATTAGAGTGGGACGGGGGGAATATTATATATCATATATATATATATATATCGGTTACCAATTGAACCTGTTGGGTCCAGCAGTAGCTCAAGAGGGGGGGGGGGTGAATTGAGACTTAAAAACTTTTGCTTAAATATGTAAAGCTAATGGAATAGCTTCGCCCTGATGAATGTAAAGTTTTCACAAGCTAATCAAATATGGATCAGTTTGAGAGCTGCGTGATATAGACTTATGAAAATCTTTTTAACAGAGTATAAAAACAGAGATAATGGAAAGTTAAGTTTAGTTTTAAAGAAAAGCTTTCTTTCAAAAACAGTTTTAGATGAAGCTAAAATAAAGCAGAAACTAAAGCATAAAACTGAACACCAGATTTTTATAGTGGTTCGGCAACCCTGCCTACATCCACTCCTTAAGGATCCCCATCCTTAAGTATTCCACTCTTAGATCTCTATTACGGGCTAGAGATAAAGCCAATAAGAATACAACCCTAGTTCTACCCAGAAGCTAGTCTGTAACTTACAAGCTGATTTGATAGCTTCAGCAAACTAATACCCTTTGAAGAATAAATCTGATTCTACCCAGAACCTATTCTATTCCTCACAAGATGATTACAGAAAGATGGTATGAACTCTCACTCAAACTATTCCTAGTTTTCTTGAGATAAATCACCAAGGTTTGAAAGCTCTTGAGAATGTGGAAACTTGATCTTTTTCACTTGATTTCCCACACCTTTGCAAATGGAGAAGAATGCCTTTTATAGACTCCAAGAATCTTCTAGAGAGTAGGGCTGAGTCACATCAGGACATTCCTTCAATTCTTATCCTCTATGCAAGGTGTACATGGTGACAAGAGGAGGAGCCTATTCTAGGCTGATCTGGCCAATCAGGTTGAGCTCAGGTTTGTTTGGTAGTGCTGGCAGCCTGATTGTAGTACAAGGTACACTGACAACCTGATAGTGCTGGGCTGATATTTTTCAAGCTGATTCCGAAAATACCCTCCATCATTGTTGCTAGAGGAAAGATCAAGATGCTTCTAGAAATTGGGCCTTGCAATAATTCAATCAACACATTAGTGGGCTTTAGTTATCATCAAAACAAGGGATAAAAAATAAGGGCCTATAGCCAACAATCTCCCCCTTTTTGATGATGACAAAACCTTTCCATTTGCAAGATAGGAATATTTCTAGAAGAGTAGTATGAGTTATTTAGCATGCTCCCCCTGAATGTATGGCATATATGAAGAAGCTAAATAAAACAGTTTCATAAAAGACATGCCATGAAATATGATCATAAATGCACAAGGCAATAAAAGCTTTAACAAGCTAACAAAATATCATGAAAAGAGGGGCTACTACTCCCCCTTTTTGTCAGTCATCCAAAAAGGAAAAATAAACCAAGTTCAGAAATAAAAAAGACAAAACAAAAAAAAAACATAAGTAAATCAGGTTCAGAAAACAGGCTAATTCAATTAGCTTCACAGTTCTTCAGGCTTGTCCTTTGACCCAGGCTGACCCTTCTGTATTGGAACAGTCTTGAAAGAGCAGCTTGATCGAGTTGACCGTCTGATAGGCAGCTTGGGAGGTCTGGAGGCTGGTTCAGTTTTGGTTGACAGTCTGTCAGAGTCAGATTCTTTCTTTTTGGGGAGGCTGATGACCGGAGCTGGAACAGGATTAGCTTCAGGTTGAGCTAATTTGACTAGCTTGGAGAATTCTGCTTTCATAGCTAGCATGCTCTGATCAAAGGTATTCCTGCAAAAATTCTCAAAGACAGCAAATTTACTCATTAGCTCAGAGGGAAAATTAGCCTGAGGGATAGATTCACTAGGAGCTTCTTCTTTGGGATCTGCAGAGATAGCTTCTGGATCAGCAATCTTGACTGTGTTATCAGAATGAGGCTCAGTCTGATTTGCTTTCTCAGCACTTTGTTCTCCAACTGATTCTTCAGATTCCTTGTCCCGTGAGGTCTTCAGTAGGCCACCTATGATCCTATCAGCTTCAGTCTTGGCAGGGGCCTTTAGCTTCTGTTTGCTTTTCCCAGAAGCTAATTTCTGAATGGAAACTTTCCTCATTAGCAGAGGCTCATCATCAGAGGAGCTGTCATCAATCTGGCTTGAGGCTTCTTCAGACACATTTTTCACACTTTCAAGGGAATTAGTTTTGGAAGATCCAGATTCCTCCTCATTCACAGATTCAGTCTTTTCACTATCATCTTGTTTCTCTACTTTCACTTTCTTAGCAGACCGAATACTGGTGGATTCAATACCTCTCTTCTTGGTTCGAGTAGTGAAAGATTTTGACACAACATCAGTTTCACCAATAAGCTTACTCTTATAGGCAGAAAGATCTACTCCTAGGTGTTTGAACAACAAGGTGAGATGCATTCCATAGGGTAAATTTTTGTTCTTCTTTACTCCAAGCATAACAGACATAATCAAATAGCACAGGTTATAAGGTCTAAGCTTAATCAAATGCCACATAAAGAAAAGTTCAATGCTACTGACATAGTCATGACTGTCAGACTTGGGAGCAATAAAACAAGTGAGAAATTTGTGAACAACCCTAAGCCTAGAAATGAGAGAAGCAGAGCTGATATGATCAGAACCTTTTACCTCGGTTTGGTTTGTGGCCAAGGCTTTAAAAGTGCTTTTGTTGAAGGCAGTGAGTTGACAGACTTCCTGCTTCTTAGCACCAAGAGTTCCATGGTTAGGTATTCGGAAGGCTTTGGACAAGGTTGTCAGCGTGATATTATACTCCTTCTTCTTCAGTGTGACTGTGAACTCATTTTTGCCCTTCCCCTTCGGTTTGAGTGAGTTATAAAACTCATTAACCAAATCTTCGTAGATCTCTGATTTGATTTGAATGAAGTTTTCCCATTTCTGAGCTTCAAACCATTCCTTGAATGAGAATTTTTCCTTGCCATAGAAAGACCAATCAATCGATTTTGGAGGGATGAGAGTTCTTTTGGGGGTTTTGGAAGTGGCTGCTGATGTGGGTTTAGTTTCGTCGGTGCCAAAGAGTAGCTCTGTCGTGGTTCGGCTGTTTTCAGAGACCTCGGCGATTTTAGCAGGTCTTTTGCCCATGATGAGATGAAGAAGATGATGTTTGAAGGGAAGATGATGTGTGTGGCGGTGGGATGAGGTGGATTAGAAAATTAGGTTATAATGAGGTGGGTAGGGTAAGTGGGGTAAGTGGGGTTAATGGGTAAGGGAATGGGCTTTTTAAGAGATATTTTTAAAAAAAAAAATTGGGCCTCTGAGTGCTTTGCTTCGGCCCAGATGAGAGGTTACCTGATTAGCCTTGACTCTGAGCTGATTTAGTACCTGTTTCTGGGAAAATAAAAAGCTAAAGACAGAAATAGGTAAAACAAAGTAAAATAAAATAAAATAAAATAAAATAAAATAAAAGAGAGAAGAGAGAGATGTGTATTTGCCAAAGTGATTGAGTTAGAACTTGTTTAAGAACTGATTTTCATTAGTCCAAGTTCTCCTCTTATCTTGCAAAACTGATCTTCAGAGAGAGGCTTGGTGAAGATGTCTGCAAGCTGATTTTCAGTAGGCACAAAGATTAGCTTGATGTCGCCAGCTTGAACATGATCTCTAATGAAGTGATGTCTGATCTCAATGTGCTTTGTTCTTGAGTGTAGCACAAGATTTTTTGACAAGTTGATGGCACTTGTGTTGTCACATAGAATGGGGACGAGTTTATAAATTAGCTCATAGTCCTCAAGCTGCTGCTTGATCCATATAATCTGGGCAACACAGCTTCCAACAGCTATGTATTCAGCTTCAGCAGTGGATAAGCTAACAGAAGTTTGCTTTTTGCTTTGCCATGAGACTAATGAGCTTCCTAGGAATTGACATCCTCCTGAAGTGCTTTTTCTATCAATTTGACAACCTGCAAAATCAGCATCACTATACCCAACCAAATCAAATGAAGCAGCCCTTGAATACCATAAGCCTAATTCATCAGTCCCAAGTAAATATCTAAGAATGCGTTTGACAGCAATAAGATGAGATTCTTTTGGGTTAGCTTGAAAGCGAGCACATAAACAAACGCTAAAGTGAATATCAGGTCTACTAGATGTAAGATAAAGAAGAGATCCAATCATACCTCGGTAGAGCTTAATGTCTACCTCTTTACCTTTTTCATCTGTAGTTAGCTTGGTGGTTGTGCTCATTGGTGTTCGGCTTTCCTTAGCTTCTGTCATTTTGAACTTTTTGAGGAGTTCTCTTGTATATTTAGTTTGACAGATAAAAATCCCATCTTGGCTTTACTTAATTTGAAGACCGAGAAAGAAAGTGAGTTCTCCCATCATACTCATTTCAAACTCATTCTTCATTAGCTCTGCAAACTGATTGCACAAGCTGCTTTGAGTAGCTCCAAACACAATGTCATCTACATATACTTGGACAATGATGATTTCTTTCTGACTTCTCTTGGTGAAGAGTGTGGTGTCAACTTTGCCTCTTACAAATCCGTTTTCAAGAAGAAATTTGCTCAGCCTATCGTACCAGGCTCTAGGAGCCTGTTTTAGCCCATATAGAGCCTTGGTTAGCTTGTAGACATAATCAGGTTTAGCAGAGTCTTCAAAACCAGGGGGCTGATTGACATAAACTTCTTCTTCTAGATATCCATTGAGAAAGGCACTTTTGACATCCATCTGGAAAAGCTTGAAGTTCTTGTGGCAAGCAAAGGCACATAACATTCGAATAGCTTCAAGTCTAGCAACCGGGGCAAATGTTTCATCAAAGTCTATTCCTTCAGCCTGATTGTAACCTTTAGCTACCAATCTTGCTTTGTTTCTGACCACATTTCCATCTTCATCAAGTTTGTTCCTAAACACCCACTTAGTTCCAATGATAGACTGATTCTTTGGTTTAGGAACTAATTGCTAGACTTTGTTTCTCTCGAATTGATTTAGCTCCTCCTGCATAGCTATTAGCCAGTTTTCATCAGCTTCAGCTTCTTCAATTGTCTTTGGTTCGATCTTAGATACGAAGGCTATGTTTCCTATCATATTTCTCAGTTTGCTCCTTGTAACTAGCCTGTCTGAAGGACTGGAAAGAAGATTTTCTTTAGAGTGATCTTTGTGGTATCTCCATTCGGTTGGTAGATCAGTGTGGATCTGTTCGTCATTATAAGTTTGGAGATCATTAGCTTGCTGATCATCTTCCCAGTTCAGAGACTCCTTTTGCTGATCATTATCAGGCTGAGCCTGATTGAATAGTTCTGTAGTTGTATCTCCAGATTGAGCTGTTTCATTAGCTTGAGGTGTCTTTTCTTGGTTTGAACATGTTTCTTCATCATCAACAGATTCTCTCCTTGATAGAGAGGGATTAGTTTCACTAAAAACAACATGAATAGATTCTTCAACAACAAGTGATGTTTTGTTGAAGACTCTATAAGCTTTGCTATGATTTGAGTAACCTAAGAAGATACCTTCAGTAGCTTTGGCATCAAATTTAGCAAGCTGATTCTTGTTGTTATTGTGAATAAAACATTTACAACCAAAAACTTTGAAATAGCTTAAGTTTGGAGTTTTACCTTTCCAGAGCTCATAAGGAGTCTTTTTCAGAATAGACCTTACCAAAACTCTGTTTTGAATGTAACAGGCTGTGCTAATAGCTTCGGCCCAGAAGTATTTGGGTAGCTTGGCTTCATTGATCATGGTTCGAGCCATTTCTTGAAGGGTTCTGTTCTTTCTCTCTATCACTCCATTTTGCTGGGGAGTTCTAGGTGCTGAGAAGTTGTGAGTGATTCCATTGTCGTTGCAAAACTCCTCAAATAGCTTGTTTTCAAATTCCCTTCCATGGTCACTTTGAACGATGGAAATCTTTAGCCCTTGTTGATTTTGAATTCTTTTGCAGAGATTTGAGAATTTCTCAAAGGCTTCATCTTTGTGAGCAAGAAAAAGAACCCAGGTGAGTCTTGAATAATCATCCACAATCACAAAGGCGTAAGATTTACCTCCCAAGCTAGTTGGAGTGATTGGACCGAATAGGTCAAGGTGAAGTAGCTCCAGAGGTCTACTAGAGTTTAGCTGTCCTTTAGATTTGAAGGATGATCTGGTTTGCTTCCCCTTTTGACATGCATCACAAATGGAATCTTTTTTGAATTTTAGGCTGGGCAGTCCTTCCACAAGCTGATAGATGGATAATTTGCTGATTAGCTTCATACTTGCATGGCCTAATCGTCTGTGCCATAGCCAACAATTTTCTTCAATGGTAGCGAGACATAGATCAGACTCATTAAGTTTCTCTAGATCAATGAGATATATGTTGTCTACTCTATCTCCTGTGATTAGAGTTTGGTTTCTAGACAAATCTTGAACTTCGCATTTGTTAGGTTCAAAAATCACTCTTCTGTTTTTGTCACATAATTGGCTGACACTGAGTAGGTTGAATTGTAACCCACTGACCAGGGATACATCTTCGATAGGATGATTAGTCCCAATAGTTCCTGAACCGATAATTTTAGCTTGACTGTTGTCTCCAAAGCTAACTGATCCTCTTCCATTTAGTTTGAGATGGGTGAACTTGGATTTGTCACCCGTCATATGCCTAGAGCATGCACTGTCCACGTACCAGTTGTCATGTGCCTTTTTGCTCCTTAGGCAAACCTGAAAAGATCAGTTAGTTTTAGGTACCCAAGCTAAATTGGGTCCTGATGGGTTAGCTTTGACATATAATTTGTTCCGAGTCTGATTACCTTGAGTGGCTTTCTTTTTGAAATTGCAAAATTTATCCGAGTGGCCTTTTCGGTTACACTAAAAGCAAGATTCTTTAGTGACAAAAGGTTGGGCTTGATAGTTAGATCGAGATGGGCCAACCATGGCTTTCACAAACTGAGTAGCTTTGGGTTCTTGAATTTTTAAAGGATCATACCCAATGCCAGCTTTGCTTTTAGATAAGCGCATATCAGTAGTTCCAAGTAGCATGTCAAGATTGGATCTACCTTTTGAGAAAGTCTCAAGATCTCGAGTTAAGCCAATGATTTTGATTTTCAAATTTTCATTGAGTCTAGCAAACATTTTCTTAACATTGTTTGAAACTTCAAGTTCAGTTTGGAGAAATCTGATTTGGGATTTAGAGTGTCTAAGCTCTTCAATCAGATCGCACGAAGGCTGAGTGAGATTAGTTTCGATCTGATCAACATCAGTCTTAAGCTGATTAGTTTGATTAGCGTTAGCATGGTCAGGCTGGCTAGTCAAATTATCAGCTTCTGCGATCTTGTATTTTCCTTTTAGATTTAGATATTTTAAAGAAACCTTGGTGTATTTTTTGAAAAGAGCATTGTATAAATCTTGAAGATCAAGAGAGCTAACGTCAAGAGTTTTTACCTCACGATCAGTTTCTGAACTGTCAGCTTCTGAACATTGATTAGGTTGAGATCCTTCAGCATTGTCTTGGGGATCACATTCTTCTCCTATTTTGGCCATTAAGCAAACAATGGCATTTCCTGGTGTTTCTTCTTCTGAGCTGGATGCTTCACTGTCACTCCATGTGGCTTTCATAGCTCTATCAAATCTTTCTTTCCGATATCTTTTCTTTAGCTTTGGGCAGTTAGCTTTGAAATGATCCGAGCTGTTACATTCAAAGCAGTTAGCTTCCAGTGTTTCCTTCTTAGCTTCAGGTCTGGGATTGTATGATTTCTTTAAGTCATTCATGTATCTTCTTCCACCTTTCTTGTACATCTTCTGAAACTTTCGAGTCATGAGAGCTATTTCTTCTTCTGAGTTATCTGAATCACTCTCTTGATTGACAGTTTTTAGAGCTAGATCAGTTTTCTTCTTTTTATCGAAGACCGACTCTTTCCCTTTCTTAATTAGCTCGTGAGTGAACAGTGAACCCATTAGCTCGTCCAGGGAGTAATCTTTTAGATTTCTTGCTTCAAAGATGGCATCTACCTTGCTGTCCCATTTATCGGTAAGAGATCTTAGAACCTTTTTCACAAGTTCTTCTTCTCTTATGTTTTCCCCGAGACTCTTCATTCCATTTATAATATTTGAAAGGCGAGTGCTTAGCTCCTGAATAGATTCATTAGGTTGCATCTGGAACAGCTCATACTGTCTCTTTAGCATGTTGATTTTGGATTCTTTAACCTGATCTGTTCCTTCAAACGTGGTTTGAAGTTTTTCCCATGCTTCTTTTGCTGTTGAGCATCCTCGAATTCGATTATATTCGGTGGCATCTAGTGCACAATGAATCATGTTGATAGCTTTGGCATTGAGCTGAACAGCTTTCCAATCTTCATCGGTGTACTCTTCTTCAGTCTTTTCTCTTCTAATTCCATTTAATTCAGTAAGTGATGGAGGTGTGATTCCTTTCAAAATGATTCTCCAGCATTCAATGTCATAGGCCTGCACAAAATTTTTCATTCTATTTTTCCACCAATCATAGTTAGATCCATTAAAGAGTGGAGGTCTAGAAACTGAACTCCCTTCTGGTACCCCAGAAGCACTAGAAACGCCTGTTGAGCTAGTAGCCATTAGGATCACTTTGGCAAGCTGGAATATTAGCTTGAGCGAATATAACCTGCTTTGATACCAATTGTTGGGTCCAGCAGTAGCTCAAGAGGGGGGGGGGGGTGAATTGAGACTTAAAAACTTTTGCTTAAATATGTAAAGCTAATGGAATAGCTTCGCCCTGATGAATGTAAAGTTTTCACAAGCTAATCAAATATGGATCAGTTTGAGAGCTGCGTGATATAGACTTATGAAAATCTTTTTAACAGAGTATAAAAACAGAGATAATGGAAAGTTAAGTTTAGTTTTAAAGAAAAGCTTTCTTTCAAAAACAGTTTTAGATGAAGCTAAAATAAAGCAGAAACTAAAGCATAAAACTGAACACCAGATTTTTATAGTGGTTCGGCAACCCTGCCTACATCCACTCCTTAAGGATCCCCATCCTTAAGTATTCCACTCTTAGATCTCTATTACGGGCTAGAGATAAAGCCAATAAGAATACAACCCTAGTTCTACCCAGAAGCTAGTCTGTAACTTACAAGCTGATTTGATAGCTTCAGCAAACTAATACCCTTTGAAGAATAAATCTGATTCTACCCAGAACCTATTCTATTCCTCACAAGATGATTACAGAAAGATGGTATGAACTCTCACTCAAACTATTCCTAGTTTTCTTGAGATAAATCACCAAGGTTTGAAAGCTCTTGAGAATGTGGAAACTTGATCTTTTTCACTTGATTTCCCACACCTTTGCAAATGGAGAAGAATGCCTTTTATAGACTCCAAGAATCTTCTAGAGAGTAGGGCTGAGTCACATCAGGACATTCCTTCAATTCTTATCCTCTATGCAAGGTGTACATGGTGACAAGAGGAGGAGCCTATTCTAGGCTGATCTGGCCAATCAGGTTGAGCTCAGGTTTGTTTGGTAGTGCTGGCAGCCTGATTGCAGTACAAGGTACACTGACAACCTGATAGTGTTGGGCTGATATTTTTCAAGCTGATTCCGAAAATACCCTCCATCATTGTTGCTAGAGGAAAGATCAAGATGCTTCTAAAAATTAGGCCTTGCAATAATTCAATCAACACATTAGTGGGCTTTAGTTATCATCAAAACAAGGGATAAAAAATAAGGGCCTATAGCCAACAGAACCGAATCGATTTTCTCATCCCATGCGGTTCAGTTTGGTTTCCACAATTTAAAAAACCAATCAGTTTGAAAACAAACCGATCGATGCACAACCCTAATTGTAAACACCTCTTTTTCGGACAACATGAAAATCGATAAGGAATTGAAACATCCAATGATAATCGTGAGTGGAACGGGCTTCATTGGAATCGCCCAGGTTGATGGCTAACCTCGGATCTAGTGAATTTTGAAAATAATGGAGTCAACACCTAACTCAGTTAGGAAATGCCTTTTATACCGATTAGACAGCCTCACACGCTTATGGGTGAGATCATCGTGCCTTGGTCCAAAAGATCGGGTTCGTGGACACAACTAAAAATCTTGTACTTGGCTTATTGATTAGATCGATTTATAAGACATATCCGGAATATCTCATCTCAACGTACAAAGCAGTACATAAGGTGAAGTGTTAGAAAATAAACAAGTCTGGAAAACAAGAAATGGGAAAAACTGGAAAGCATACATTGCACGCATTTGACTCGATCTGGACTGACATGTGAGCACGTAACATTTACTCATAAAAAAACATATAATCCTAGGGATTCTATCAAATAAAAGACAGAGGTGGATTTTATTTCATTTACATGCACCTAAATCGAATGTATATGTGAGATTGATTTTAGTCATTACCGTCTTGAAAGCCTATACAACCTCTAATTATGTTTTCATTGCAATCCTAAGAAATCCAGGCGATTTGTTAGATTTAAAGCTAATTAATGTGATTATATGATTAAACCTATTAAATGGTGGATATGGACATTCTTGGAAAGCGATAAACAATTTAAATATGTCAATTTGCTGATGATATACATACAAGGTAATTAGTGCTTTTAAACCATAAGTCTAGAGTGTCTAGCAGTAGTCTGTCGTATATCTGTCTATGCGGTCGAATTCGGGATCATGAAAGAGCATGGAAGTTTTTCATCTAGTTGATATGAGTCTGCTGGTCTAAATCGAGGTCAATTCCGAGTTCAAACGAACTCGGAATCAGGTCTGGAAGTTTTTTATCTGGCGGGCTTAAGGTTTGAAGCCCGTAGTGATGTGGGCTTATGCTGACTGGGACGAGTCCGAGAAGTTACTGAAATAAAATCCTACAACTATTATAAGTTTGTGGGCTCAAATGGGGCCTCATTCTGAATTCAAACGAGCTCAGGAACACAATAATAAATTAGGATTGAATAGAAACGAATATAGGAGTTCCGGAAAAAAAGAACACCGACACCAGATGGACTGGCGGCACCGACACATCTTTATGGCGACGACGCCACCTATTCGTAGTCTAGGGCAGCTTTTTGGCGGTTCAGGATTTATAAAAAAACGTGAAAAAATAAAGTTAAAAACACATCAGAGGTATGAAAAAGCATATAATCAAAATGTGTGTATCATAATAGTAAAAGTAATCCTAAAACATGTTTCTAAAAACATTCTCAACAAAAAATAATCTGTTATTTAAACCCTCTCATGGCTTCAAAAAGTATATAGACCTAATATTTTTAAAACCAAGTCTATTCTCATACCTTTCACGTATATGATGGTAACACAATAACTCAGGATCAATTCCACAAACTGTTTCTACATCACCATTCACATATTCTAAGTGTTTGTTAAACGACCATTGTCCTCCAAAATGACAATTCACATCAATTGAATCAGGCAATGTATCTGGAATATTGCAAGCAAACATGTAATGTGTCTAATTAACACGACAGAGCTCATAACCAATAAATCAAACATTATATAAGTTGTTTGAACAAGTAGTAATGCATTTAAAGAAAACCTATACATGATTTAGTCATTTAAACAAGAATAGTAAACAATTAGAACATCCTGTTACCCTAGAACTGTTATCTGAATTTTTTTTAAACAATGGGGAATCACATGGGTACCCATTTTTGTCGATATTATACCAATGACTACCACATAACAAAGTACAAACAAATCTTACCTTTTCAAACGTTTTTTCTTTTGCTGCAGTCACCCTTGTGCTTTCTTTCTTCTCCTTTTCTTGTGTCTCTATCTATCCAAAACTAATTACTACTACCAATGTTAGGGTTTGAGATTAATACTAAAATAGAAAGAAAGAGAACATTTTGCATAAGTTAGGTTAGAGAGTTAATTTTTTGTAGTTGAATAGCCAAGGAAGAAGTAATTGAGGGGATGATAAGTCACATCTTTTTGTAATGACATGGATACATTAGCCTGCCAACGTCTAGTTCCGTGCCACATAAGCAGCGTTAACATTTTAGGAACATCGTTTAAGAGAGGGGTTCACATTCTCGGTTTTTGTAACATCAGGATCATAATTGAACTTGAGAAAATAAAAAAGAGCTACAAGAGACTGGACGATAATATTAGAGTCATTTTTTAGCCTTCTTCCAATAATTGTTTTTGTCACTTGTTATTAAGTTTTAATATTGTAAAATAAATTTATTTATTTTTATGTTTTGGAGGGAGTAATAGTTTAACTTTACTTTTACGCGCAGTAATTTACGCGGCTCGATTAGTGAGTCGGCTATTGGCCTGGCCAGCCGCAATCTCTACAACAATGGCTATATCCTCTGGCAAGTTCCATGGATAAGTCAACTTACAAAACCAACTTACATTTACTTTTCATCCTTATCCAATCAAATTAGCTGATTAAATCTGTGATTTACTAATTCCAACTATTTAACGACCACAACCCATACATGTCCACCTTAAACACAAGGAACAACCGTACTGAATCAAAACCCAAACAGCTATTTAACCGCTGTTAGATCCAACGGCCACAATTAATAAAACCAACGGCCTCAATTTCGCCAACAGTTGATCTAAGAAGCGACTAGCGAGTAGCTACTAGCCCACCGTTCCCCATAAAAATGTACACATACTGACAATTAAGCAAACTTCAAGTATTTCACTTTCTCTCTCTAAAATTACACTACTTTCTCTCTCTAGAAAATTCTTACAACTTTTTTTTTGAAGAGAGTTATTTTCTTCTGGTAGTGATCTAGCCTACTGTTTGTTACTCTGCTTTGAAGTTAATTTGAAGCTCGATTTGGCAGCCATCATTAGCGATCTAGGGTTTTCAATTTCATTTGGCGGAGTTGTTTTTATTATTTATCGTTCTTTTGAAATTTTTGATTTGTGTTATTTGAATATCGTTATTTGAGTTAACGGCGGCTTACTACCGGAGATTTTCACTGAGCAATCGAGGAAATTATCAACTGGTAAATTCACTTATGTAGTTTTGGCGTTTTAGTTTCATGATTTAGGTTTAGGGTTTTAAAACCTTTAAAATGTTGTTATTCTTGATAATTTGTAATATACGAGTCTTTTTCTTAGTGTGAAATATATTTTAATTATTCTGAAAATTATACTAAATTATTGAACTAAAATTTGGTGTGAAAATTCGACTAATATATCAAGGTTTAGATAAAAATTTATGCAAATAAGCGATTAGTTAATTAAATAGGGTTGGACGGATAAATAAAAGGTTAAGGAAAATAAGTCTGTCTAGTGTGTAAAGTTGGAGCTCAAAGATATGAGGGGTAATATTATTCCAATGATTTTGTTTATGCAGAGTTGGATATTAGTAACCCAACTGATATATCCTAGCGGATTGATCAAACTAAAAGAAGAACTACGATGACAATGGCAAAAAATGGTAAAGTTTTTGGCGGGTTTTACGGAAATGCAATTGAGACAACGGGTGAATTAGAGGGTTCTGGTAGTTCAGGAAGGATTGACACGGAGAATATAGCTTCCGAGGGCTCAAGTGCCCTGACGAGGAAATGTATTAATTTAAGTTCGAATAAAATGGATTCGCTTGGTGTACCTTTACAAGTTCTTTCGTTATCTCGGATATCTCGTCGTGAGAGAAAGGAGTTAATACGTAGATTGAGACTTGAACTTGAGCATATTAGGGTACTCCAGAAGAAAGTCGATGTTCCTAGAACTAATGCCGGTACATTGTCATCTTCTAGCGATATTCTTAGCTGTAGCAATGGGACAAATGGGCCCCGTGCTACGAATTTTAAGAAATCATCTGTGATGACCTCTGCGACAGGGAAGAAAACAATTCCTTCTAGGAGTAGTTCTGGAAGGTTCAAGCCTGCTGCAAGGCAGGCGTCAGCACCCACCACTACGACAAATGCGATGGCGATGAAGCAGTGTGAGATATTGATAGGTAGGCTGATGAGCCATCAATACTCCTGGGTCTTCAATGAGCCAGTTGATGTAGTGAAGTGGAATATTCCAGATTATTATACTATCATTAAGAAGCCAATGGATTTGGGAACAATAAAGACAAAGCTAAGTTCTGGTTCATACTCAAGCCCCTTGGAATTTGCTGCTGATGTGAGGCTTACTTTTAAAAATTCCATGGAATACAATCCAAAGGGGCATGATGCACATGTAATGGCTGCTACGCTTAGTAAATTTTTTGAAGTGAGATGGAAAAATATTGAGAAGAAACTACCGAAGGCTGAAACTCAAACTTTAGCTGCAAGGCCAGGTCCTTCTGAAGACTTGCAAATTCCTGAAACATCTCCTATTAAAAAGAGAAAATTGTCCTCGTATCAACATGAAGCTGTGGCTGAGCCTGTTAAACGGGTAATGACAGATACCGAGAAACAGGCTCTAGGCTCAGAATTGGAGTCTTTGTTGGGAGATTTGCCTGTACATATTATTGATTTTTTGAAAGACAATAGTTCAAATGGAGGGGACACTGGAGAGGATGAAATTGAGATAGATATTGATGATCTCAGTGATGACACTTTGTTCACATTGCGGAAGCTTCTAGATGACTATGTGCTCGAGAAACAAAAAAACCAGGCTAGGGCAGAACCTTCTGAGATGGAGGTACTGTATCTTTTTTTTTTGTGGCTAAGTAGATGTCCATGTCCTATTTCATTTCTCTTCTTCAGCACCTGTATGACAAGATATATGGCTTCTATCCTATGTTACAGCTGATGAATGAATCTGGGATAAGCAATTCAACCATGCAAGAGCAAAAAGGTGGTTGTCTGATGTGCTTAGATCCTTGTGTTGGATTTGAACTTTGCGTTTTATGATGACTAATATCTAATCGGTATCTGAAACGTGTATGGTTTTT
This sequence comes from Mercurialis annua, assembly GCF_937616625.2. Lineage (NCBI taxonomy): Eukaryota > Viridiplantae > Streptophyta > Magnoliopsida > Malpighiales > Euphorbiaceae > Mercurialis > Mercurialis annua. Next base: position 45,366,857 of record NC_065574.1, on the reverse strand, counting down.
AGGGAATGATGCTGCCGATGAGGATGTTGACATTGGTGGCAATGAGCCCCCTGTCTCAAGCTATCCTCCTGTGGAGATAGAGAAGGATGCGGGCCACAAGAATAGTAAATGCATCAGTTTAGGCATCTCTGATGGTAAATCACATTTATCCTGTAGTATTTTATGCCAGTTGGTGAATTTCATTTTTTTTTCCGATTCAGAAATGTGTTTATCGAGTCTTATAAATCCCTGTTGTTAAGTGCTTACTGCTGGGAACATCTTGTTTGCGATTTCTCACTAGAGTTAAATATTATCTCTCGTGTGTTATAGTGGCAATCTAAATTTTCTAAGAAATCTCGGTGGAGCCACCGTATTGGCTGTGAATTACTTTGTAGGTTTCTTAATTAGGGATTTTATATTTCTGCACATTCGGGTTATTTCTTTCTTCAAATTTTTAGTGGACATAAAAATGTGTTATTTACATCACTTGGAGAAAACATAGTGTTAGGGTGTCCAAGTTAGGATTTTCTGTACTATGCTGTACAGCAACATAATAAAAGAATAGGTTATTTCTTTCTTCAAATTTTTAGTGGACATAAAAATGTGTTGTTTACATCACTTGGAGAAAACATAGTGTTAGGGAAGGTGAATCTCCTGTCCAAGTTAGGATCTTCTGTACTATGTATGCTGTACAGCAACTTAATATAAGAATATGATAATCTCGAGATTTGGAGTGACAATTTTATATTATTTTCTTCCTGAGACCAAGCTTATAGTTATTTTAATAGCAACTTTTACTATAAATTTGGTACTACATGTGTTTGACTATCATCTGCTCCCATGTCTATACATGATAATATATAACATGCTGATTGCTTATATCAGATCTCTGTGTTTGAATTATAATCACAATAATCACAATCTTTTATCTTTTTATTAAAAATCCTGAATTTCTTCTCCTCTTCTCTTGCTGCCGTTTTAGGGTCTGATTCTGATGGTGATTCTGATGATGCAAGAGCTTCAAGTCCAATTACTGCTATGGAGGTACTTGCTAGTTGGGATTGTCTTAATATGGATTTATTTCTTTGTATTACTTGCTGGATCTTTTCTTTATTTTCTGCTTAAGATCCTCACATGGAATGTCACAATTCGCAAACAGGTTACTGAAAATCTTGTCTGTGCACCTGATTTACATGAGAAATCAAGTGCTGGTGATCATTTGGAGAGAAATGGTGGGTTTTCTTTCTGTTTTCCTTTTTTCTTCTTTGTAATGGAAATTTGACTTTTTAAATATAAAAAAATAATGTTATGTTGCTTCTTTTTTTTAATTTGCTTACATCCAACCTAGTTAGTATTTCTGATATTTTCCATCCAGGCTACATCTGCTTTATAGATTCAGTAGTAGTTATTTCATTTTAGATGTTTTCCTTTTGTTGAATGCTTCATGATACCAGATAAAAGAATTTAATTTTGGTACAGTGGGTTGGAACCCAGAAGCACTTCTTCTGTCCTTTGTGTTTTTCTTATTATGAATAGCCATGAATAGAAAATATGAATGGATTTTATATCTAGCTTCACGGTCCCTATTATATATGCATCAGCAGGCCAAAAAACTTCAGTTTACTTTTGAAAGATACTCTGGAAATTTCTACGAAGGTATAAAATTTTGAAGAGACCATTTGTGTTTCTATTATTGGAAGCTATCATATGAAATTATTAGTAAGATTAGAGCAAACCTGAATAATGTGAGAAGGTTGAAATGCTCAGTGTTGGGCATTATTGCGGACTTGAAGATAATAGTGATACTTGATGGTGGAAATTAGAATCAGTTGTCAAGTAATGTTAGTTAAAAGTTCATCAAGGACCAGCAAGCATGTGCATCCTTAGCTACAGCATATTATGTCTTCTTGCACCTTTTTTGGTTTATTATAAAAATGTGATATCTGTTATTCCAGAGATTTGTCCAGAATCTGTGAGCGGGTTGGATCAGCTTGAGCAGACTTCCCAGCAAAAGCCAAGTTCTGATGAATCAGATTGCCATCAGGATGGTAAGCATGACTGCATGAAAGAACTTACTTTTCTGATAATAGTCAGATAAGTTTCTTACAGATCTTTCTGCTCAACATCATAGGTGGAGACAGTACAAGTGAAATTCAGGTCTCTCCTGGGAAGCTCAGGGCTGCAATGATAAAGAATCGGTTTTTTGAGACTATAATAAAAGCTCGCGAGAAGACACTTTCACAGGTGTGATAGAAATTTTTTATTCCTGGAAAGTTGAATCTTTTTTCTAAATGCTTTTGTACGAGGGTTGTAAATTTCTTGGTATGGTTAGGTCGATAAAGCGGATCCTGACAAATTGAGGCAAGAGATGGAGGAACTTGAGCTTCACAAAAAGAAAGGTTCTGGTTCTAGTTATATTTATTAATTCTCTCTTTTTTTTGTTAAATGAATGTTTAAGTCTGGCATTTTGCGATGTTAATGTTTGATTCTTGATATTGTCAAGCTTGCTGAATTTTTTCATTTAATTCATTTACCAGAAAAAGCAAGGCTGCAAGCAGAAGCTAAAGCTGCTGAAGATGCCCAAAGGCGGGCTGAGGCAGCAGCTGCAGCAGCAGCTGCAGCTGAGGCTAGACGACAGAGAGAACTCGAGAGAGAAGCAGCACGCCAGGCATTGTTGAAGGTAGATAGAGTTCACATTACTGAAATGCATATCCGTGTTCCTCATTGCTTGATGTGGATTTGATGTTTACTCTCTTCATTATTATTGTGGGGATGTCTTGCAGATGGAAAAAACAGTTGAAATTAATGAGAACTCTCGGTTACTGGAAGACTTAGAAATGCTTAGGGGTGCACCTGCAGAGCATTTACCAAGTTCGGTAGATGAGACGAGCCCAGAGCACTCCCAAGATGGCTTGGGAAGCTTTAAATTTGGGGGAAGTAATGCATTAGAACAGTTCGGTTTGTTCATGAAACAAGATGAAGAAGAGGAAGAAGGGGAACCACTAAACCTTTCAAAGCCTGTAAATGACATAGAAGAGGGAGAGATAGATTGAGTTATGTTCCATGTGTTTATTACTCATGTATGCCAGTGGATCAAGGTTTTAAAGCATATGAATCTGGTTTCCAGACAAAAAAAAAACAAACAGAACATGCCGTACCAGCGCGACGCAATATACAGTATTGGATGGGGGAATAAGTATTCGAAAATGGCCCGGGATGATTAGAGCATAATGCGCTACTCGGTAAGTTGATGATGAGACCGAGTTAGCTTTCTGATGATTTGATAAATTCATGGTGGCCTCGACAGCTTTTAAAATCCATGAAAACAAAGTACTGTAAAGGATTTGAAGGGTTGGCTTGTTGTATCAGAGACTAGAAACAAGTGTTAAGACTGTTTCAACTTTCAACAATGAAATGGCCGAGTACCGATAAGGTGTCTGAAACAGCCTATTCTGTAATTTGTATATAATGTCCATATAAAATGTATTTAATTAGAAGTATACGAAATGCTAATCTTTATATTATATTGTGAAATATTCTCTACTGTTGCACGGTTCTGTTTTCTTTATATAATTTCAATCATTTTACAAAAAGTAAAATAAGATTAACTAACTTAACTAACTAATTAATCCATCAAAAACAATTTTAAAGTGCGTTTAAAAGAACTGTCAGCTCAGTGAAGATAGGCAATGCAGTGTCAGTGTATCTCTCACAAGTCATATTCACAGTTCCTAGGGAAGTACAAAAACACATTTCAATTTACACCACCATACAAACAAAAAATAAATAAATATATTTTTGTTTCTTTAAGAGACTGATTCAAAATTAATCACGTCAATCCAATCCTCCACCCACTATTCCCTTTCCTCGCTATAAATCAAATCTATGAACCCTAACTTCCCATTAATTTCAGGGTTTTCAAAAATGGAAACCCTAATTCAATCTCTTCCACTTCTCCCACTCTTCTTCACCTTCTTCCTTTCAATTTACTTAATTGCCCAATTCATCGTCTTCCGCAACTGGCCAGCGATTCACCGTCTCGAAGCTTCCAGCTGCTTAATTTCCCTCTTCCACGGTACACCCGCTGCAATTTTCGCCTCCTACTACGCCGTCTTTAACGACGTTAACAGAACCCACACCTCCTTCTCGTCGCCAAATACTCCCGCGCAAAACTCCGTCCTCGATTTCAGCATTGCGTATTTTCTAATGGATCTCATTCACTACCTCATCTTTTTCCCTAGCGACGTTCTCTTCATCGGTCACCATTTAGGGACGCTGTTTGTTTTCATCACGTGCCGTTACTTTGTCTCTCACGGCGCGTTTGCTATACTCTCTTTGCTCGTTCTTGCCGAGATTACTAGCTTCTGCCAGAACGCGTGGACTTTGGCGCGTGCGAGACGAGGTGATGTGAAATTCGCGGCGAAGGTTTATCATTTACTGTCGCCGCCTTTTTATGCTTTTTATTCGGTTGTGAGAGGGTTTTTGGGTCCTTGGTTTGTTTATGAAATGGGGAGATTTTATATTAGTGGCGGTGCTGATAGTGTTATTCCTAAATGGGTTTGGGTTTCTTGGATGATTGTTGTGATCATGGCTATTTCTGTTAGTATTTTGTGGATTGTTAATTTATGGGTTGAATTGTATAGAGAAAGGAAGCTCAAATTTGGGAAGAAATTGAGTTAATTATGTTAGATTAGAAGTATTTAAATAAAAATATGTAATCTTTTTTATTGTTGATATGTTCTGTTAATCTGCCCGTGTTTGAATGTTTATAATTACGTTTTGCAAGGTGTAGAGAAAAACGTTGAGGCTTTAGCTTAGTTATGATCTATATATGGCGCGGAACTTAGCGAGTACTACATTTTGGAGTTTCGTTTTTGTTTCGCTAAATACTTACTGATCTCGTTTTCTGTTTTAGTATTTCGTTGTTTCTTAATGTAGGTTATGGTTTGTTTTACTTCAGTCCAGGCTCTAGACTTTAGTTTTGAGCTGATTGAATCCGTTGGAAATAAGACATGTGAAAAGCTTTTAAGGATTGGAGTGATCGTATATGATGACAATTATTTGTTATTTTGTGATATATTTATCAAGCAGTTAGATGGAATCGGCCTATCGGAATATAAACAGGTAAGCTACTTATCCATAATTTCAGAATCAAATGTGGTAAGCTTACTTTTTTTTTTAAATAATGGCAAGTAAGATCACCAACCTTGACAGACATCTGAAGTTGGTATTATTTATTCTCATATCTGAAACTGTGGGTGCCGGGTCTAGGTTGGTTGGACTTTATGATAGGAATTAAGCATTATTTATGCCATTGGTTGGTTAGAAGTTATGCCAGAACTGAAGTTGGGAAAAGGAAGATCAGTTAGAACACTTTGGAATTTCCAAAGTATTTCTAGAAACGGAATCGAAATATAAGACTCATATTTAGGATAATGTTGTGAGATGTAGACAGTTTAGAACTAGCTAAGCAGACAAGAAACCATCATAGAATTTAGTCTTTGATCTTTTCAGTATGTCATACTCCCATCTGTTGAATTTCATAGGAACCCCTCGTTCTTGCGATATGTCCAGAACGGATCAAGAGAAGAACTGATAGTCCTTTGCTTCGAGTATGATGCTCCTTTACAATAGGTGATAATATAATTAAGAGATGCCCAAATATACTGCACATCTGAGAACACAAAAAATGTAAATTCAAAACGTTTCTTTTCCTTTTAATGACAATGAATGCTGTGAGCAAATTTGGGGTTAGCTTAATATGAAATTACCCGGTTGATTAACCATGACCTGCAGTGACTGGATTTTAACTTTGAGGGGGGCAAATTATAATATGTACTATTTAAAGGGGTAATTTTTAAAACTTTAGGTACTAAATTTTACATTTTTAAGAAGTTGGAAGGGGCCATGGCCATCCCATGCCCTCCCTCCGTTATAGATCGCAAGCCACATGATGCAAGGGAGCTGCAAAAAGATTGGCAGAAAATACTCTAGTACTAATTGTTCTGATATCATTGTTCAGAGATTATGTAAATTGTATCTGTTGCAAAGCAATAGAATTGAAAAGTAAGTCTTAAAAAGTAAGCTGTCAAGGCAAAAGAAAAATCCTCCGATGTACCCCAAGAAGGCCTCTAGGCGACAAGCATTGTGAATGCTGAAACCAAATTGACATCAACTTACTACATAGGGAGTTGAATTAACAGTAAGTTCCAACACTATGTTTTTGAGTTCTAATCATGTACTCACCAACATAAGCATTTTGTATCGCAAATTGGAGGGCTGCGCTAGGCTTGAAATCCAATCCCTTCACTAACAGTTTCTAACATGTGGAAAACAGGTGTTGCATACAGTAAATGCTCTGTTAGTATTTCTCTTTACTCTGTAATATACTGTGTTGCTCGAAGATTTCGTTGGCTATCTTACATTTTTGTTTTTGTTCGAAAATATTTTTAAAACCTTGAATCTCTCTAATAATAACATATTATTTTATTAAAAAAATTAGCATCCTATCATTTTCACTATCAGCGTTTTTTGATTCCATGTTTTTGTTTCTACGCTTCATAGTTGTTTAAAGATAGAAAATTAAAATGCATTAAGGCAAATATCGAACAGATAGCTTTCAGTAGCATGGATAACCACAAAGGCTGACAATAAGCCATACTGGTTTCGTTTCTCTAGAGAAACGAAAATATTTTTGCGAAGCTCGTCGCCGAACATGTAGTATCCGAGAAAAGCGGACAGGAAGTAATACAATGCCACATCTATATACGCGATGATAACTCCTCTCCACATAGCAACTTTGGATGGTTTGTCTGCTGTAAATAGCACAGTTGCTTGAATTTCCAATGCAGCATTATGTCCAAGATAGTCAAAATCTACATCCCATAAGGCGGTGAAGAAATCCATAACTGTCCTTGTAGTCGTCGAAGTTCTATAGCAGTAATCTATATCTGGCCGACGACCCTTATCAACAGAAGCTTCCAAAGTAATTGTGGAGTAACTGCAAGCATCTGTGATTATTATTTTCTTTGAACTATGTTGTGCAAATAAAAATGTTGAAACAAAGCTTGAAATGGAAAATGCTGAAACAATAAACAATGAAATAACATTTTCACAAGAGTAGATTATAAATAAAAAGTTTTAGAGTGAAAAGTATCTTTAGAAATAAAAAGGAAATGCAAAAATATAACACTATAAGTTTCCAGAAATGGAATTGAAATTAGGGAGATAAGCTCGAGGGAAAAATCATGATGAGGTAGGCTGTTTTAAATAGGGGTGAGCGCGGTTCGGGAGAATCCGGGAATTGCCAAATCTCCGAAACTAAATCAAAAATCGGGGATATCAAAAATTGAATCTCTGGATCCGTACCAATAATCGGTTCGGTTCAGAAATTTTATTTTTCGGTACGGTTCGGTACGAAGATTCGGTCCTAATAGTTCGGTACGGTTCGGTACGGATGTCACTAAAATCACGGATATTGTTTTATTTAAAATGTGATCTATACTATATTATAAATATTATTTTGACTTCTAAAATTAATTAGCTACTCATTCATTCATTTTTTATATATATATTTTCAACTATCATAAATAAATAATCATCAATAAAATAAAAAGGCACAACATGTATATTATCGTTCGATTTAATATTAATTTTTTGATTATTTGATAAGAGTACTTTTATATATTCTCAAGTCTAAAATTATATCATTTTTGTTAAAACTATGTAATTTGGTCAATGATAGAAAATAATGAATGTGTTGTTCATATCAATTTATAAAAAACACTTTTTATAATTATTAAATATTTGACAAATTCATATAATTTTCATTAAAATATATAAGTATTTTGTTTTTATGTAAATTAATAATATATATACATATATAGACTAATATTTTTAATATATATTATTTCATTGTATAAAATAATTTTAATATTTAGTAATTCAAAGTTAATACAAATATAATAATCAAATGAATATATATATATATATATATATATATAATTTCGGTTCTTTGGGTATAAGTTCGGTACTTCGGTTCGGTATGGTTCGGTTCGGTTCTCGGTACGGTTATTTATAAAAGATCCAGAACCGTACCAATAAAATTTTCGGTACGGTTCGAAAAAAGTCAATGGTCAACCGATATTTTTCGGTGCTAGATATTTTCGGTCCGGTTTTTGGTTCGATTTTGGAGATATCCAGGATCCATGCTCACCCCTAGTTTTAAATAAGGTTTAAGCACTCAAAACCACCCCACCTTTAACCCCTTTTGAAATTACACTATGACGTAGAAATTTATTCAATTTTACTCTGATTTGGGCTTTTATGTTTCAATTGTACCCCAAAATAAACCTCTTTTTATTTAGAAAAAAATTAAAATAATCCTTTATTTTTAGCTTATATTTCAAATAGACCCTAAAGTTATAAATAATATAAAAAGGCCTTCTTTCTTACTAAAATCAACAAATAATAATTATTTTTATTAATTATCAATAACTTTATAATATCAAAAACCTTAAAAAATGTCATTTACACAAAACAAAACGAAATCGATTGACAAAAAATAATTAAAAACAATTCTCCTAAAAAAACGATACATGAATTTGTTCTTCGAGAAAGAACGGACCCAAATCTGGGTCCGTTCTTCCTCGAAGAAAAGACCATGGGGTCGGGATCCATTCTTCCATCGAAGAACAAACCCGATGACGGGACAACATCAGTTTTTTTTCGGTCGGGTTTATAAATCAGAAGCGATTTTAGTTTGTTTAATTTTTAATAAAATTAAGAAAAGTTAATTAATTCTTCATTTAAGAATTATTTAATTTTTAAAGATTAAGAATTTATTTGTGTTTTCTTTAATAGAAAAGAATATATTATCGTCCTTCTATTTAATGTTTTTGAATTTTTTATCCTTAAAGTAATTAAATTGACAGAAATTTTTAATTTGGGGTACAATTGAAACATAAAACCCCAAAATAGGGTAAAATTGAAAAAAATTCCTATCAGAGTGTAATTGCAATAGGAGATAAAAATGGAGGGTCGGTTTTAAGTGATTAAGCCTAAATTAATGTTTGAAGTTTTTGGAGCAATTCTCCTTCAGTAATCAGGTACACTATGTCAACGCATGCTTCACAAGAACCAGTAGTATTATTTACATGACTCATTATATATATGCTATTAAAAAAATTATTACATATAATATTTTACGTTTTACAATTTACAATTTTTTATTGTAAATATCAGTAGAAGTGTTTTTACAATTATAGTGCAATTCTGTAATTGTAACTATTAAATTTTATACTTGTTGATTAAACCTCTTTCACACCTAATTCTTTTTCAAATTGAAGATATTTTTAATTTATAAATTATCCAAATTACTTGGATACATAATTATTTAAAAAATCACTCATGGCAAGAAGCACGCACGCATTTTTGGATACTCAAAAGGGTCTTACGTCATATTCCAAAATTTTTTAGTTTTAGTATTTATTCGTATATTGTTTTATTAACATTAAACAACTAGGAGTAATTTCTAATCTCTTATTAAAAGTAAATTACCATATACTTTTTGTAGATATCTATTTTCCGGACAGGTAAAAAGTAATAATGGACTGAAGTATGCAATGATGTTTTTCAGAAAAACTGGACCGAGTGACGAGCTATCCATCGATTTGTTTGAATTCAAGCATGCGTGATCAGTGTACAATTGCGAACTTGAAAGATTGAAACGTACTTAGCCATAAATAGCCTATAAAAATCTAAAAAGATTGTGATCTAAGTCTAAAAAATTGGACAAATTGTAATATCTTAAAAGTTTATAGGCCAATTTGCAAGTTTGACGAGATAAATTGACCATATTCAAACCCATAGAGTGTTAGAAGTCCTTTATAATAATTTTAAGCACCAAAACTGTCTTTTAACCCTATATTATGTAGCACACATAATTAAATACAAATTTAATTAATTAAATGGTATTCTAACCTAATCCTAACTCTAACTAGCTAATCTCTTCACTCATTTGTAATGTTTAACTTCACTTCTAACACTAGCTAAGGGAACTCTAACCTAACTTACATTCTAGGAACTCTAATCCTTAATTGACCTCTTTGAATAGAACCTTAAAACAATATAGCTAAGGGTTAGTACGTACCAAAAACATCTAGTTAAACACTAAAAATTGCCATGTAGGCCGAACTCTCCCCTAACACTTCACAGTCAATTCCAGTCAATCGAATAAGCTTTTAAACTTCAATTAAGAACGTCATGCTGCACACTGATCCGAAACTAGATTTTACAGCCGGATTACCAGAAAACGAGCAAAGGATTCAGAATGGTACTTTTGAGGACCCTCTAATCATCTCTATCACTTTTCCATATGATGCATGTCAGATCTCTAAGATCTGTTGTTTCAACTGTTTGATTTTATGTAAACACCTATTTTTCGGACAGGTAAAAAGTGATAAGGAACAAAGCATCCAATGGTGATTCCAGAGAAATTTATCCGGGTGACGAGCTTGTGGTCCGCTTAGCTAGATTAAAGCTAGCTAGATCTCGTGCGCAATTGCAAACTTAAGGGACTAAAACGTAATTAGTTGTAGTGAGAGCATACCATTTTACAAATCAATAAGTGAAGAAGGAAGATAATATTACTCACTAAATGCAAAGACAAAAAATGGTGCTGAGGCTACAGCTGCATTAATTATAATGTAAGGTGTTGGAACTATTATCTCCTATTAAGATAAAAATGAAAATATATCAACCAAATAATTAAATATAAACAATAACTAATGAATATGCATGGTTTCTCTATTTGTTGAAACATAAACATTAACAATATCTTAAACACAATGCATAAATCGAATACTTTTAATTAAGAGTGTGGAGAAGTTCTACACTAGTATCATCATCTTATGGAGAAGTTTTACTAAATTACATAATTGAAAAGTAATTAATTTTATGAAGGTTTGTTGAGATCACAATACACAAATAAGGTGATTATAAAAATTTTCCAGAATTGAGAAATAATTCCAATGGGCAAATACTATGATTTGTTTGAAATTAATCTTATGAATAATTTTAAATATTACTAAACTACACAAGTTAAAAGTAATTAACTTCGTGTCTATGGTTTGTGTGAGATTTAGACCTGTTCATGGGCCAGGATCCGGCTAGGGTCATGCCACCCTACCAGGTTTTTTTATTTTTTAAGTGAGCCCAAGCCCGGCCCGGCCCATACTTCATTTTTAGAATCCAAATCCTGCCTTTGCGCTCCATATTTGTAGGCTCAGGCCGTATTTTTCCGAGCCTATCTTTCATCTCCAATGTTTCAAATCCATAAAATTAAATGTGTTTACGAGAGTGATGAAGTTACCGCACCTCAGTAGCGTCGCACTCTAATTGATCCCCATTTATTAGTGAAACCACTGTTGTTGTGATAATTTTTCCCGAAAAGATACAATATTTAACACTTTTTTTGTTATATTGAACTATACAAACGAAAACATTTTCATGAATTTTAAAAAGCTTTATTAAATTTTCTTTTTCATTCCAAAACTTCAAACTCAAACTGAAAATATCCCCAAGAACTATGCAAAGTGAGAGAATACCATTTTAGAAATCAATAAGTAAAGAAAGAAGATATAATTACTCACTAAATGCAAAGACAAAAAATGGTGCTGAAACTACAACTGCATAAATTATAGCATAGGATGTTGGAATCATTATCTCCAATAAGATAGAAATGGAAAAATATTAACCAAATAATTAAATATAAACAAGAACTAATGAACATATATTGATTCTCTATTTGTTGAAACATAAACAGTAACAAAACCTTAAACACAATGCACAAATCGAATATTTTTGATTAAAAAAATATAAAGTTCTATACGAGTTAAATTTTCTTTTGAAACATCAATATATATATGAAGAAGTTCTACACCAGTATCATTATATATATATATATATATATATATATATATATATATATATATATATATATATATATATATATATATATATATATATATATATATATATGGAGATATTTTAATAAATTACATAAGTTCAAAGTAATTGACTTTATGCTTAAGGTTTATGTGAATTACACTACAAAAGTAAGGTGATTATATAAATTTTTCAGAATGGAAAAATAATCCAATGGGTAAATATTATGTTTTTTAAATTAATTTTAAAATAGTTGTGAATTGTACTAAATTATATGAATCAAAAATAATTAACTTTGTGCCCTATATTTGTGTGAGATTTAGACATGTTCATGGGCCGAATTTGGACCTAGCTCAGGCCAGCCTATCAGGCTTTTTTTATTTTTAAGTGAGCCTCAGCCTGGCCTAGACCTGGCTTCATTTTTAGAATCCCAACCCTACCTTTGCACTCAAATTCAAACAGAAAATATACCCCAAGAACTAACTAAAGTGATAGAATATCATTTACAAATTTACAAGTGAAGAAGGAAGATAGAATTACTCACAATATTCAAAGACAATAAATAGTTCTGAAACTACAACTGCTTAAATTATAGCGTAAAATGTTGGAATCATTATCTCCAATTAAGATAAGAATGAAAAAATATCAATCAAATAATTAAATATAAAAAAGAACTGATGAACATGCATGGTTTTCTCTATCTATTGAAATATAAACAATTACAATACCTTAAACACAATGCACAAATCAAATATTTTTGATTAAGAATATGGAGGAGTTCTACACGAGTTAAATTTTCTTTTGAAATATCAATATATATAAATGGAGAAGTTCTGCATAAGTAAAACTTCTCTCTCTCTCTCTCTCTATCTATATATATATATATATATATATATATATATGGGAGAAGTTTTACAAAATTACATCAGTCAAAATTAATTAACTTTGTGATAAATGTTTTTGCGAGATTACACTACACAAGTAAGGTGATTATTAAAATTTTCCTGAATTGAGAAATAATTCCATTGGGCAAATACTATAATATTTTTGAAATTAATTATATGAATGGTCGTGAATATTACTAAACTACATGAATCAATAATAATTAACTTTGTGCCTAAAGTTTGTATGAGATTTAAACCTGTTCATGAGCCTGGCATGGGCCAAGCTCATGCCAGCCTACTGAGGTTTTTCATTTTTTAAATGAGCCCAAGCCCGGCCTCGACCAGACTTCATTTTAGAATCCAAGCCCTGTCTTGCACTCTTTTTTGAGAAAATTAGGCCAAGTACGGGGTTAGTCCCTTTTATTTTGAATAGTACGGTACTGAAAGTCCATTTGGAGATTTACAGTCACCAATTTTATAATTTGAATTTTATACTCTTTCCTTTGCACAAATAAACTTTTCAATTAACAAAATACAAAACCCTTATTTAGTAACATCCATAATCCTCTAACATGTTGCCATATCTCTTAGATTTTGCAAAGATTTTTGCCGGATATCTCTCCATCATTCTATTAACCAAATCTTTCCCATTTTAATTTGAATTTAGGTTGAAACAAATTTGATATTGCAAAAAATAGGTCTTCCACAAACCAATCTTCTAGGAAATTAAAATTTGCTGCCGTCTGAAGAAGATGAAGATATTTCTGGCGTCCGATCCGAAGGTAAGTCTATTCATATAGAGTGTATGATGTCTGAATCTAGAATTCCTTTAGATTTACCGATTATGATTTTTCTTAACAATTTCAAATTCTATGATTTAAATTTCTTTACTCCATCGAATTGTAATCGACAAGCGCAATTTGGTTCAATTTCTTATAAAAAATATAAGTAACAATGAGCAAGCGATTCGAGATGTGTGTGTTATTTGTTTGTTTTGTTGAATTTTATCCAAAGAATGTGATTTTTTGGATAAAATAAGATGGATTAGAATAGAGTCAGGTTGTTGAAATTTTATTGAATCCTTTTTCAAATTACTGGTGTATTGTACATTTTAATATATATTGTTGTTAATTTTATTTAAATTGACTTTATGATGTTAATATCATTTTTATTATATGTAGTTAACCAATGATTAACTATATGTAAACTAACAGTTAACCCGTGTTTTTCTTTTACAGAAAAATGAAGCATTCTATCATACTAGCAACATTGACAGCGATGAGGAGGTGGAACCGAAACCAAATCTGAAGAGGGCAGAAGGATTAGATGTGTTAACAGATTGGAAGATTTAGGTTTAATTTTATTTTATTAAATGAAAACAGTTGTAATTGTGTCACTGATTTTAGCCTAATCTTTTTTTCCTTTTATTTTGTTATGAAAACATTTGTTATTGTCAAACATATATTATATTTTGGTTACCAGTTAGTCAACTTTTTTTTAGGTTTAATGTGTTGTGTGTAAATTGTATGCACTATATGTGTACTATAAATTTTAAGTTAACTAATAATATCCTGCTAGTTAACTTTATGTTAACTTTATTTTTCAATCAAATATTAAGTTATTAGAAACAAATTGATGTTTTTAATGTGTAGTACCATATTATTAGTTTACTGAAAGTAAATCTAATATCCACATAAAGAAACCTTTGAAATAGTAAATTTATAGATAACATGACAATGAATTACAATATAATATCCTATTAGTTAACTTGATGTTAACTTCATGCTAATTTTATTTTTCAACCTAATGTTAAGTTATTAAGAATAAATTAATATTTTTTAATAATTAGTAGTATACTATTAATTAACTGAAAGTAAACCCATTGTCCACATAAAGATCTTCCTTCCATATTTCGTCATAATAAATAAGAATTTTCAATGTTGTCATTCCTGTATTTATAAAATATAAAATTAGTTAATTTTCATATTAGTTAACCATTAGTTAACTATTAGTTAAATTTTATTATTTAAAAAAAATTCAAATCGTTTTTTTGTTGAAAAAATAATTACAACTGGTTTAAATAAATTGTTATTTGTTTTTGAAGAATTATGTATTTGAATAATCATGTATTTGCCGTTATATATGGGAATTACATTTAAATAAATTGTTATTATAATTAATAGTTTTTGAAGATACTTGTAAATCTTTTCTATATATGTAAGTTTGAGATGTTGTAAGATTTTTTAATTTTTATAACAGTTAGTTTCCTTAATAATAGTTGACCGTATTTCTTTAATTAAGTAAGTTATTTGTGAAATTTGAAAGTTGGTAATTGTATTTTTCAACTTTCCTTTTTGCTCTAGTAAAATTTATATTATTTTGACACATGTAGGGTATTTGTTAAAAAACCCCCTCTTTTTTTGCTGGCTCGGGACAGATTGTTTAGGGCCTATCTTTCATCTCCAATGTTTAAATGGATTTACGAGAGCGATGAAGTAGCCGCACCTTATTGGAGTCACATTCTAATTGATCCCCATTTTATAGTCAAACTATTATTTGTTGTAAAAGTTTTTTTCCGAAAAAATAAAGAATTTAACAATTTTTATTGTTTCATTAAATTATCCAAAGGAAAACATTACCTTGAATTTAAAAAAACTTCATTAAATTATCTTTTCCATTCTAAGAATTCAACTCAAACAGAAAATATCTCCAAGAACTAACCAAAGTTAGAGAATAACATTTTACAAATCAACAAGTGAAGAAGGAAGATAGAAATACTCACTAAATGTAAAGACAAAAAAATGGCGTTGAAGCTACAGCTGCATAAATTATAGCATAAGACGTTAAAATCATTATGTCCTATTAAGATATAAATGAAAAAATATTAACCAAATAATTAAATATAAACAAAAACTAATGAACATCCATGAATTTTCTATCTGTTGAAATATAAATAGTAACAATACCTTAAACACAATGTACAAATAATTTTTATTAAGAATATGGAGAAGTTCTGCACGAGTTAAATTTTCTTTTGAAACATCAATATATATCTATATATATATGTATGGAGAAGTTTTACTAAATGACATAAAGTCAAAAAAAATTAATTTTGTGATTAAGGTTTATGTGAGATTACATTACTCAAGTAAGGTGATTATAAAATTTTTCTGAATTGAGAAATGATTCCAATGAAAAAATACTATTTGTTTAAAATTAATTTTGCGAATGGTTGCGAATTGTACTAAACGACAAGAGTTAAAAAGTAATTAACTTTATTCCTAAGTTTTGTGTGAGATTTAGACCTGTTCATAGGCCCGGGCGGGGTCAGGCTAACCTACCGGCCTTTTCATTTTTTAAGAGAAAAAGTCAGGCCCGAATTAGACTTTATTTTTAGAATCAAAGCTCTACCCTTACACTCTATTTTTGCAGGCTCGGGCCGAATTTTTCTCAGCCTATTTGTCATCAACTACGTTTCAAATCCATGAGGTTAAATGTGTTAATGAGAGTGATGAAGCAGCCGTACCTCATTGGAGTCGCACTCTAATTTATCTCCATTTTATTGTGAAACCATTATTGTTGTAATAGTTTTTCTAAAAAATATACAAAATTTAACAGTTTTTTTTTGTTTCATTGAACTATCCATAGGAAAACATTTCCTTAAATTGAAAGAAACTTCGTTAAATTTTCTTTTCCATTCCAAGAACTCAAACTCAAATAAACAATATCACCAAGAACTAATCAAAGTAAGAGAATACCATTTTACAAATCCACGAGTGAAGAAGGAAGATAGAATTACTCACTAAATGCAAAGATAAAAAAACTGTGCTGAAGCTACAGCTGCATAAATTATAGCGTAAGATGTTAAAATCATTATCTCCTATTAAAATAGAAATAAAAAAAATATCAATCAAATAATTAAATATAAACAAGAACTAATGAACATGCATGGTTTTTCTATATGTTGAAACATAAACAATAATAATACCTTAAATACAAGAGTATCATTATATAATAATATTTTTAATTCTTTTTCAAAAAGGTCTGATTTGCTATAGTTAAATTTTATAAAATATGACAGACCAAGATTATTTTCTTCCAAATTCAAATCAACTTAATGGAAATCGAATTCCAGCATAACTATAGTGGAACCGAGTTGCATAGGATTTACCCCATGGGAGAATCCTAGCACTCGCCCAAAAGGCGAAAGCATGATAATGTGAGCACCTGAGTCCATGAGACTCGCCAAACTTGAAGATCAAAGTAAGATTAGCCCGAATTCCCAGAAGAGTTAATTCCCTGAGGACTCGGTGAAAGCGCGTCGCCAAAGCGATTCGCTAGAAGCCTAAATATACGAAGAATCATATATTGAAAACTGAATATATGGGATCTCTATTCTATTCGGATACAAACTCCAATCTAGGAAGATAAGCTTATTCAGGAAGATTTTCCTGAGTAAGACTTCCTCTTCAATAAAAAATCTCTTTCCTATTCAAACACAATCCTACTGGATAGGAATCACTTTCCTATTTGAGGTCTACTAGGTATTCTCTCTACTACTATATAAAGAGATTGAGGTATGCCTGAAAAAACAATTACATTCATATACAATAAACGCTGCTCAAGCCTAAACTGACTTTAGCATTAGAGAGTTAATCGGACAACCACCATCCGGTTATCTTCTACCCTATTTTGCAGGTTTACTCACCGGTTCAGAAAGCAGACTCCATCAAATGGCGTCGTCTGTGGGAAAGAAACTTCAAACTAGAAGGAGTTTTTTCTGAACTCATAAACAAATTCTTCATAGAAATAATGACTTCCGACGGATCACACCTCAAAAACAAGCAAATTAGCGCGCAACGCTACCCACCGGAGAAAAAACAAAAGATGTAGGAACCCAGAATATGGCCGGTGGTGACATTCAACGACAATGATTTTGGGAGAATCAGTCAGGCACATAATGATGCCTTCGTTGTAGCTATGATAATTGAACATTGGAGCATGAAAAGAGTATTAATTGACAAAGGAAGCGCAATAAACTTAATGACATGAAAAGCCTACGAAAGCCTTGGATGGGTCATCTCAGAGCTAAAAAGAAACGCTACTCCGTTGACCGGATTTGGCGGACCTCCTATCAAACCCATGGGCACGATTACTCTAGACGTAAAGTTAGGAAGAGAGAGAAGAGAGAAAGAGCAACCAACACGATTCAGCGTCGTAGACATTGATCTACCATACAACGCCATCCTGGGGCGACCATTCCTCCATGATTTGGCCGCAATTACAAGCATAAAAGCTCTCACAGTGAAAATACCCACCAAAACAGGAATTATCACAATCAAAGGAAGCCAGACAACTACCAAAAAATGCTACGACAAATCGGTGCAAGAATCCTTCGAAACGATGCCAATCGAAGAAATCTTGAACCATGACATAAAAGAAAAAGAAAGCCTCCCCAATGGCGATATGAAAAAATTGGAGCTAAATGCGTAGAAGAAGGTGAACCTTGGAGTGGACATAAACCCCAAACATGAAGAAGAAATCGTAGCAATGTTAAACAAGAATATGGGAATGTTTGCCTCCAAAGTCACGGAAATCGTGAGGATTGATCCACATATCATTAACCCACGAGCTGAGTATAGCCGAGGGGGCTAACCATGTGAGACAGAAAAAGAGGAAATTCTCTGAAGAAAAACAAAGAATAATAGCCAATGAAGTGGAGAAGTTCAAGAAAACCGGATTCATCAGGGAGGTGCACTACCCAGAATGGGTAGCCAACGTAGTGATTATGAAAAAGGCAAACGAAAAAAAAAGGATGTGCGTGGACTATAGCGACTTGAACAAAACTTGCCTAAAGGACATCTACCCCATACCTGACATAGATCAATTAGTCGACTCAATAGAAGGACACGCCATGTACATCCTGGCTGACGCCGCCCAAGGCTATCATCAAATACCAATGAAACAGGAGGATCAAGAAAAAACATCATTCATCACAGAAGGCGGAACATATTGCTACACAACTATGCCTTTCGGAGTGAAAAATACGGGAGCGACATACTAGAGACTAATGAACTTCATGTTCAAATACGAAATTGGAAAACGAGTCCAAGTATACGTAGACGACCTGATCATAAAAAGTGAAAAAGCTAAGAATTACGCGAAAGACCTAGAGAAAACATTCAAAATCTTGAATAAATTCGGGATGAAGTTAAACCCAGACTAATACGCATTCGGAGTGCAAGGAAGAAAATTTCTGGTATTAATGATATCACAAAGAGGAATAGAGGCGAACTCAGAAAAGATTAAAGCAACAATGGACATGAAACCGCCAAAGAACATACCGCCCTCGGAAGGTTTATATCTTGCTCGGCCAAAAGATGTCTACCGTTTTTCAAAGCCATCAAAGGCTCCCAAAAGTTCAATTGGAACGAAGAATGCCAAGAAGCATTTGAGGAATTGAAAAAAATTCTTAACCTCGCCACCACTCTTGAGTCGTCTACTAAAAGGAGAAACTCTGTACTTATACATTTGCGCACGGAAAGAAACAATCGGAACAGTATTGGTAAGGGAAGAGGAAGGAGAGCTCAAAGAATTTTACTACATTAGTCGAGACAAGGTACCTAGAGATAGAAAAAATGGCGCTAGCTGTCGTAACTATGGAAAAAAGCTAAAGTACTACTTTTAGAGTCACAATGTTATCGTTAAAATGAATAAACCATTGCGAAAGGCGATACAAAGCAAACACGACATCCACTACTAACCTTGCCAAACATCAAAGCATAAGCACTAGCGGACTTTGTGGCTGAAATCACCCCAGGCGAACATGAAGAAACTATCCCAGATCTCCTATGAGAGTTACATGTGGATGAAGCCTGGAATAAAAAAGGTGCCAGAGCAGGAGCCATCCTGAGATGTCCAGGAAAGACAAGAATCGAATACGGAGTGAACGTAGAATTCAAGGCAAGTAATAGTGTTGCCGAATATGAAGCTCTAATCGCTGGAATCGGCCTAGAATTAGAAGTAAAAACGGAAATTCTGAAAATCCATAGCGATTCGCAACTGGTGGCAAATCAATTCAAAGGCGAGTACCAAGCTAAAGAAATAGGGATAAACAAATATTTGACAAAAGTCAAAGGAATGCTCCTAAAATTGGAACCACGAGGAGGATAATGGGAAATCAAAAAAATCCCACGAGAACAAAATACTGAGGCCGACGCCATAGCAAAGTCCGCCTCCTAGCTCGGGGATCTTTTCAGCAAACTGCAGCTAAAAGAAACCTTACAAAAACCGAGCATCAACAAAACGGAAGTAATGGAAATCGATGATGCAGACAACTGGATGACTCCATTAATTAATTACTTGGAAAATGAGGAATTGCTACAAGATAACATCGAAGCTGTTCGAATCATCTAGAAATCAGCCAACTACTCAAATTACGACAAAATCCTTTATCGAACTTCGCTAACCCACCCCTTGGCGAAGTGCGTATTATCCGAAAATGGACGCCTGATTCTGAAAGAAATTCACGAGGGAATATGCGGAGCCCATGAAGGTGCCAGCACGATAGCAAGAAAGACAATATTACAAGGATACTACTGGCCGACAATAAAGGAAGATGCCAAAGCACTCGTGAAAAAATGCAACAAATGTCAAAGATATGACAACGTTAACTACATACCAGCTGTACCACAAAGCTCCCTAGAAAGCCCTTGGCCTTTCGCCATGTGGGGAATGGACATAGTAGAGCCCTTCCCAACAGACAGAAACCAGATGAAATTTCTCATTGTCGCTATCGGCCTCTTTACGAAATGGGTGGAGGTAAAGGCGGTATCAACCATAACGGCAACAAGAATAGAAGAATTCTTCAAGAATGAAGTCATAAATACCGAGGCTTTAGCTCACTTGCGGGTAACTAATGATGGAAACTGAATTCTAGCATAATTACAGTGGAACCGAGTCACATAGGATTTACCCCATGGGAGAATCCTAGCACTAGCCCAAAAGGCGAAATCATGATAATGTCAGCATTCGAGTCCATGAGACTCGCCAAGCTTGAAGATCAAAGGAAGATTCGTCCGAATCCCCAAAAAGACTGATTCCTTGAGGACTTGGTCGCCAGAAGTCTAATATACGTAGAATCATATCTTGAATATCGAATATATGGGATCTCTTTCCTATTCGGATACAAACTCCAATATAGGAAGATAAGCTTATTCAAGAAGATTTTTCTGAGTAAAACTTCCTCTTAAATAAAGAATCTATTTCCTATTCAAACACAATCCTACTAAATAGGAATGACTTTCTTATTTTAAATCTACTAGGTATTCTCTCAACTGTAATATAAAGAGTTTGAGGTAAGCCTGAAAACACAATTACCTTCATATATAATAACGCTACTCAAGCCTAAACTGACTTTAGCATCGAAGAGTTAACCGGACAACCACCGTCCGGGTTCGCTTCCACCCTGTTTTGCTGGTTTACTCACCGGATCGGAAGACTCCATCACTACTCATGTTAAATTTCAAACTTAAAGAAAATAAATTTGCCTTTTGTATGGATTTTTTTAAATACCTTTTATGTAACTGAAACTAATTCACAAACATACATATTAGAGGATCTTCATTGCATGTGCTATATTTAGTGCTATTTTTAGATTTAAACTAATTCACTAACATACATATTAGAGCATCTCCATTGCATGTACTTTCTTATTTTAAATCTACTAGGTATTCTCTCAACTACTATATAAAGAGTTTGAGGTAAGTCTGAAATCACAATTACCTTCATATATAATAACGCTGTTCAAGCGTAAACTGACTTTAGCATTGAAGAGTTAACCGGACAACCACCATCCGGGTTCGCTTTTATCCTGTTTTGCAGGTTTACTCACTGGATCAGAAGGCAAACTCCATTTCAAACTTAAAGAAAATAAATTCACCTTTTGTATGGATTTTTTTAAATACCTTTTATATAACTGAAACTAATTCACAAACATACATATTAGAGCATCTCCATGGTATGTGTTATATTTTGTGCTATTTTTAGCACAAAGTATAGCTAAATGCTGTATATATAGCATAAATTTTAGATTTTGACTCCCATGCATGATGCAATATTGAATGACAATATTTTCATTTATATGCAAAAAATAGAAAATATTTATTTGTAATTCAATTTTAATTTAATTTTTAAATCTCATTAATAATTACTAACTGAATATTAAAATATATATTAGTAATAGATAATTTCATTAAAAAATAATACTATTTTTAAATTTAAATATACTATAATAAAAATATTAAAAATATTAAAAAATGTTTAACATATGCTAAATATAGATTATTTTAATATTAAAATAACTAATCTCGCAATGCCAGATTTAGCACAAAGTTTAGCATATGCTATATTTAGCACAAGTATGGCATAGTAATGGAGCATTGTGTATTATTTTAAATGCTAAATTTAGCATTGCGAGGTTGTTTAGCATTGCCACAGCTTGTAATTTATAATTTTTTTACAATACAAATTAAGATAAAACCAAATTACCATAGCCTTTCCTAAGTTATAATAGTAGAATTTGGGTTCTATCCAAATATAATCTATATATAAATTGACACAAATAGAAAATAATTATTAAATTCAAATAAATAAGTATTTTAATTGCATTTGGAACTCACCATAATGCACTATTTGATCAGAATCAATTAGAGTTTTCTATTGGTTCTCTCAATTATATAAGTATATAGATAGATAAGGAGCAGCAAGAACATTAAAAATTATCTTCCATTCTCAACTAACCTTACTTCATTGCAAGAATCGGGTGGCTATGTATTGAGCAATTGCCATGCTTGATGTTAGACCAGGTGATTCAATACCAAAAAGATTGACAAGACCATGTACTCCATGAGTTTCTTCTCCCTAAACCAAAATATTAAATGTATTGGTTTATTATGAATCAGTAAAAGACTAAAAGTTGAACAATACTACTAACAAAGATACAATACTTTTTGTGATTATTTTTTTATGTTAGTAAACTCACCAATTAAAAAAAACTGGTTGTGATTTTAATGATTAGTTTCCTCTTGTTAGCCAAAATGTAAAATTTTGAGAGATTTAAACTTTAGATTGGTCTGTTTTAGTTTATTTAATTTTCAATTCTTTCTAGATTAGCTTTTGTCATCGAGACTTTTCACTTATCATGTACCAGGTACCATATCTAACATCAATTGCTTGTTCCTCTAAAAAAAACATCAATTGCTTGTAAAAGTTCATTAGAGAATAAGCTTCATTTTATTTAATTAATTTAACCACTAAATAATATTACATTTTTAATAATATATGTCTAATAATAATAAAAATATTTATACTCATTCAATATGTATAATTAAAATTATAAACTAATAGTTGCAATAGTATATATATCTATATAAATATATATAGGGATAAAATAGTCGATGATATTCGTAAAGGGCATAAAAATAATAAAATAGTTTATAAATTGTTATTGAGACTTTACTAATAAATTAAAATTTAAAAGCCACTTTAATAATAATAAAAAAATTTATCCTACTTTTATATGACTAGTTTAACTTTTTCTCTCACATCTCTCTCTTTTTAAGACCCTAATAGCAATAGTATGGTGATTTTGGCCATTTCTTGACTCAAAATCACCTCCTCACCCTCTAATATATCTCCAATTCGTATATCTTGTTTATTTTGCTAAATAATTATAGATATGAGATATGTTGCAATTTCCCTTCTTTCTTTACGGATGTTTTGTCTCATTTAGTGGAGTTTTGGTTTTTACCATTTATGGATTTTGTTATTTTCATGGTGGTTAGAGTGCAAATCTGAAGTGTTATCAATAGAAATTTTATTTTAATATTCTCTTAATCAGACTCATTAAAAGACCAAAGAGTCGATTTGTAGTAACCATGGGAAGGAATAGACGGATAGCCGAGATGCACATTCAAAGAACTTTATCAACGCGCTTTAATAAATTAACCTATATTCTCTTTGTACTATTAATTTACTTAACTTTTGATCAAATTGTACTTTGATATCTCAATTAATGAAATTTTTATTATTTTTTGAAATATAAAATAAAGAAATTAATAAAATTTCCTCAACATTTTAAGTGATTTTTTTTTAAAATCAAATCAAATGATTAGATTAAATCACCAACAACTACACTCGTAAAAGAATCCAAATCGAACCATTCTTGATGACCTGATATAGAACGACATGCCTATGCAAGGATAGCATTATTCGTCGATCGCCTTACATAACAAAAATGAAAATTAAGTAATAGTTGTAACAACAAACAAACATTATCAACTAACAAATCTACTCCGATTTAAGGGGAAGTTTGATATCAACAATAATCTCCAAAGAATCAAACTCCACTATAATCTTCTCCTTTCCTTTTTGCCAATTGAGAGCTTCAGGATACTAAAAGTCTTTGTAGTTCTTGCCAAAATTGTACTCTGAAGAACATCCACCCCAACTCGGAGCAGCCTCCTTAAATCGTTTCTAACATTACAAGAGCTCATACTAGTTCTATTGGAGAAGACGACTGCATCAACATTTTCTTTTAACCACTCTACCATAAGAGGTGACTAAATTGCAGCACCTTCTAAACCTTGAAGACCCACAAGAGAATTACGACCATTGCGGCTTTGAGCATACTGCCAAGCTGAGAGGTCCTAACCATCCCTGTTAACAATAGTCACACTGTTGCTGCTATTATTGTAACTGAAAGCAATAAATGGGAATGTTTGCGTACTTTAAGACTCCAACTCTATGGCTAGCAGAAAGGCTAATGATTTTTCTTTTATGAGTTTCAGGGGGGAGACTCGCCTCATTACTTCCCACTGGGCGGAAGGTGCCTTGTTCCTATTGATTCAAATGAACTAGCAAACCATCACCTATGTGCCAATCTGTTCTTTCTTTGAGTTGGAGCTAGCCTAGGTTGAGGTGGCATCTCTCGAATAAGAGTAGCAGCGGAGGAAGACATAGGTTGACAGAATGAGGGGAAAAGCTATTCGACCGATTAGATTAGGGAGAGGGAGGGAAGAAAGAAAGTTAAGCATACGTCTTCCTCATCAAAAACTTGGAAAGCATGAGCCACCCAACATTTAAAGTACCAGTCTCTAACTTGTAATTTATGGAAACCCAAAACATTCCAGCACTCTACCGCTGTATAACAATAGCTAAACACATGACTAACCGTCTCCCTTCTAACTCCACAAACTTGACAAGCTAAATCCATATTAACTCCTTTTTGTTGTAGGCCATCGGTGGTTGGAAAATAATCGCTACAAGCCCTCCATAACAAATTTCTAACCTTTGGAGGGCACATGAAGCTTCCAAAGACAAGCCCAAAGGCCACACCAATCACTAAGATGCTCACCATGTAACACTCGATAACTACTTCTGACATTAAAGTTTTGTCTTTTATCATGCATCCATAACCAACTATACAAAGCACCATGAAAACTGGGCAGGACTTTTAAAATTCTCTCCTTATTTGAAAGAGAGAATATGAATGTCAATATCCCACTCCATAAACTCTAGCTTTAAGCACTTGTTAACAGTTGCATTTTCAAGACGCATATGCAATCTCAACTGCAGGTAGCCATCCATTTCCTCAATGAGCCAAGGGTCCTTCCATACCCGAGTAGTATAACTATTACCAATACGATGGCAAACTCTCTTCCTCATTAAAACCTGAGTTGCGAAGATACTACGCCACGTAAAGCTCAGAATATGACCAAGTTTTACATCCATAAAAGACTTATGCGGATAGTAAAGAGCTGCAAACACTGTCTAGATAAGCGAGCTCGGGAACTTCAGCAAACACTAGGCCTGCCTTGTAAGCATTGATTAATTAAACTCATAAAGTTTCTTGAAACCTGAGCCTCCCATCTTCGAAACACATAATTTGTCCCAACATGCCTAACTGATACCTTCTATATATCCGATTGATTTTTACCCCACCAATACACATTCATCATCCGCTCAAGACTCTAACATAGATCGCGAGGCATAAGGAACACGTCTATGATGTAGTTTGTCACGGTTGGTGTGACTATTTTCAAACAAATCTCCTTCCCTCTTCTAGAGAGAGATTTACTTTGCCAACCTTGAAGTTTGTGCCAAACTAGATCTTTGATGAACTGAATAAGAATATTTTTATTTCTCCACGCCAAGCATGGAAAGCCTAGATAAAACATTGGATCCTCTACATCATTCATTCCAAATAGAGAACAAATTTGATCCCTCAAAGCATGGTTGGTATTTGGGATGAATTTGATACTCTTATCTTACAAAAATTCAGAGCTTGGTTCGAAGCGTTTTTATACATAGCTAAGGAGATTTTAGCAGTGGCAACTTCATCAATAGTAGCTTTAAAGAAGTATCAGTCATCCGTAAAGAAAAGGTGATTAATCGATAGAGCCCTTCTAGCTATCTAGCACCCGTGAATACTGCCTTGATTTTCCAAGTGTTTAAGTAAAAGGTTTAATCTCTCCGCACATATTATAAACAAGTATGGGCAAAAATATGTGGTAAATGCATGGTTAATATTGTCCGAACAGGGAGATTTGTTTAGGTGCATGCTAAAAATTGCTGATCGAACTTATGCCTCAGTGATAGGCTTCAACAATTCAGCATTATGATCCTATGATACCTTTGCGCACACGTGATTTCCTTGCTATTGCCTGCTTTAGAAGAAAAAAGGTTATCAAAGTAGCCTTTAAATAAATAAGGTAAACTGCCATTAGCATAGCGCCATGAATTATTATAATGTTTGAGCATTTTAATTTTGTTGTGCATATTTCGAGAATGGGTAGACGAATGGAAAAAATTGAATTAAATCGCCCTCTTCCAGCCAGTGTTGGTTGGCCCTTTTACTTCTATAGACTTCTTGTTGAGCCAACACATTATCAAGCTATGTTTTAGCTTGATAGAAACTTATGATATCGACAGCAGGCGAATAGAGCGGGGCAGTGCCAAAAAATAATCTCTACGATATCTTAGGTGGGCAATGTTTTTCTTCTTCTGCTCAATCTGATATAAAAAATTCAAAACAAGACGACTTCCCCAATCAATCATCGCTAAATTACAACTGTTGGACCAAGTCCCATTTGAACCCTAATTTTGAGTTTGACAATCAATTTAAAGAGTCTAATCATGTTTATTAGTGTGTAGGAACATATAGAAACCATCCCGGGTTCGAATCAGAGCTTTCTAGCGAGAATCGAAAAAACGACTTTTGGACTAGGAAACAGAAGGTTTTCGCGCCCGAGATGCCTCAAGCATCACAGGCGAGATTCATTGATCTCGGGCGCGACAAACTAGATCTCGGGCGTGATGGAGCAGTCAACCAAACCTCTTAGGGCTTTGACTAAGATCTCGGGCGCTACATATGCATCACGGGCGCGATGCATATGACAGTTGAAGGTCCAACGGCTATATCAGAGCCTCCCTCTCATTTCTTGACAAGTGGCCTTCAACCATTGGCTGAATTCCTGACTTTCAAAGATCTCGGGCGCGACACCATGTATCTTGGGCGCGACAGACAATGATTCAGCACAATCTTGAGTTTTCTTCTAGAAGATTTAAGGGTTTGTTGTTGGGGTTATAAATACCCCTTGTCTACCTCATTTATGAGGTTAGACACTCTAGCAGCAACTAACATTCTCAAGCATTGAATTTATTCTCTCTAAATTTATTGTGCATCATTTATTGATTGCTTATTTTCTTTGTTGATTGATTAATCTTTGTGATTCAATCATTAGTGTTGTAGGTTTGTGTTTAGCCTTAGAAAAGCACATTGTAAGTTTGAGATTATCTTTTAGAAATCTCTTTGTAAAGTTTGTGTTTAGCTTTAAAGCACAATCCCAATTAGTGGATTCTAAAATCTCAATCTTTGATTGAGTAGTGGAGTAGGATCGATTTGTGATCCGAACCACTCTAAATTGCTTGTGTCAATTTCTCTTCTCTTAAACTCCTACTTAAATTTTAATTACCCACTAAGCCTTATTCACCCCTCTCTAAGGTAGCTATTTAGTGATTTCAATTGGTATCAGAGCTAAGTTGCTCATTTCCTTACTTAATTGCGAGCTTATCGATCTATGGCTACCGAAAACTTCGTTCATACGCTTTGTCCTTTCTTTGATGGTACGGATTTAACCTAATTGGAAGTTTCGTATGGAAAACTATCTTGACATGGATGGTGTCAATCTATGGGATATTGTGCTAAATGGCTACAAGGCTCCAACAAA
Organism: Mercurialis annua; assembly: GCF_937616625.2. Classification (NCBI taxonomy): domain Eukaryota; kingdom Viridiplantae; phylum Streptophyta; class Magnoliopsida; order Malpighiales; family Euphorbiaceae; genus Mercurialis; species Mercurialis annua. Next base: position 45,338,758 of record NC_065574.1, on the reverse strand, counting down.
GGAACAAGATGATATAGAAGTGCCTTGGCCAAGAAATGAATGGACAAGAGAGAAAACTCTTGCAAATGGCTTCAATTGGAAGGCTATTTGTGTGATCATATCTTCTTTGTGCAAAGAGGAGCAATATAGAGTTCAACATTGCACAACCGCAAAGGAGATGTGGAAGATTCTTGGCAACTATCATGAAGGTACAATTCAATTTCAAAACAAAGAAGGTGGAGCTTCTCATTAATGAATATGAGAGTTTCAAGAACAAGCCTAATGAGGCTATTACCGAGATCACCAACCGTCTTCTCTCCATCACTACCAATCTCAAGAAACTTGGTAAGCACTATACTCTTGATGAGATCAATGACAAAATTCTTCGTTCATTGCCAATCCTAGATTGGCAACCGAAGATAACCGCTATTGAGGAGTCAAGTGACATTAGAAACTTGAGAACCGATGAGCTCATCAGAAACTTGCTTCTTCATGAGATGACTTACATAAAGGAAATCCATAGTCTCAAGAAGGCTCATGATGAGAAGAACAAGGGAATTGCTTTGAAAGCTAGGGAAATTGAAAGCAAGGTTGAGGAGGAGCTCAACATGAGTGATGATGAAGATGATGAAGACATGGTTTTGATGGCCAAGAGAGTGAGGGATTGGAAGCTAAGAAAGAAAGGCCAATTCCAAAGATATGAGCAAAAAGGTGATTCTTCTAACTCCAAAAAGTCTCACTCCTAAGAATGAGTCTTCTAATCCCTCTCCTAGAAGAGATGTTACTTGCTTTGGATGTGGCAAACCGGGTCATACTAAATCGGAATGTGGAATGGGAGCTAAGAATACCTTCCCAATCAAAAATAAGAAGGGTTTAACGACTACTTGGGATGATGAAGTGGAGGATTCCGATAATGAATGTCAAGAAGAAGATAGAGCAAATCTTTGCTTCATGACATTTGAGGAGGAATCTACACCTAAGGTAAGTCCTCTACCCTTTCCATCTTGTGATGATATAGGTGTTGAATCACATGATAGCTCTAGCAATATTGTTGTTATTGATAATGTTGTAAATAATGTTGGCTTGCTTGATGATTCTATTGTTGATGATTGTGATGATGAGTGTGACATGATTAATGAACTTAATCAAAAATGTGGTGACTACTTTGCCAAAATGAAAGTTTTTAAAAAGGAAGCCTTAATGGCTAAAGTTGAGATTCTTAATTTAAAGAAGGAATTCCAAGACTTTAAGTCCTTTTTAGAATCTATCCCCAAGCAAGAAGTAAATATTTTGCTTGAGGAACATGAAAAACTAAAGAGTGAAATTTTTGCTCTAAATAATTCTATCTCAAGATTTCATAAAGGGTAGGGAGCCTTAGAAAATCTTTTAGATTCTCAAAGAGCTCCTACCATAAAATTTGGGCTTTTGGCTTTAGTCACAAAAACTCTACCCCAAGTGTGAACATTTGTGAAGGCTTCTTCACCTTCAACTTCTTCTAAAGAAGTTCCTCCTTCTATGGCTAAGGCAAAAGAGGTGAAGAAGAAGCATGCTCAAACTCCTAAGGTTAAGCCATTTTTGGCTCCTAAGCCCAAGAGCAAGAGGGTACGAGGCCCACTCTCATGCCTCTCAATATAGTCACAAATGGGAAAAGAGGAGCATGAAAAAGAATCATGTGCATTCATATCCTCATGCATATTCTCATACCAATGCTCATGCTTTTTCTCATGATTTCTCATGTGCTCATTGCTATGCCCATTCTTGTGAGGCTCCTAGAGTTAACACTCATTCTAGCTATGCCCACATGACTTCTAGACTACAATGTGTGTATTGCATGAGATATAGTCACAAAAATGTGGATTGTTATGTGAGGAAAGTTCAATTGAGGTTAATTCCTTTGGACTATTCCAATGCTAACTTTAAAGGACCCAATGTGATTTGGATACCTAAAGCTTGAGTTTGATTTTGTATAGGTGCCAAAGGAGACCGTTTCCCATAAAACCTTATGGTATGTTGATAGCGGTTGCTCTAGGCACATGACGGGCCAAATCTCCAATTTTGCTAACGTGAAGAGCATAGATGGAGGAAGCGTCACTTTTGGATATAATGCTAAAGGCCAAGTTGTGGGGATAGGCAAGATAGGTAACTCTAACTCTCCAGGTATAGAAAATGTGTGGCTTGTTAATGGTCTAAAGCATAATCTTTTAAGTGTGAGTCAATTATGTGATAAAGGTCATAGAGTATCCTTTGAATCTAGAGCTTGCTATGTTATTCAACCAATGAATAATGAAGTAGTCTTTAAGGGATATCGAAAGGGAAATATTTATCTAATTGACTTAGAAACGCTTGAAAACCAAGATGGCAAGTGTTTACTATCACTTAGCGATGAATCTTGGTTATGGCACCGAAGACTGGGACATGCTAGCTTGGACCTCTTAAATGAGGTTAGCAAGGATGCACTAGTCAAAGGATTGCCTAAGCTAAAATTTTCCAAAGACAAAGTGTGTGGACCTTGTCAAAAGGGAAAGCAACATAAGTCTTCTTTTAAGTATAAAAATGTTGTTTCTACTACTAGACCATTACAATTGCTACACATGGATTTGTTTGGACTAACTAGATTTGCTAGCTTGTGTGGCATGCACTATGCATTTGTGATTGTTGATGACTACTCTAGATTCACTTGGGTTATGTTCCTAACTCATAAGAATGAAGCTTTTAAAAAAATTTATAGTCTTGCAAAACGTATTCAAAAAGAAAAAGATTTGCAAATTTCTAGTATTAGAAGTGATCATGAAACCGAATTTCAAAATAAGTTTTTCAAAGTGTTTTGTGAAGAAAATGGTATTGATCATAATTTTTCTTCTCCTAGAACACCTCAACAAAATGGGATTGATGAAAGGAAAAACCGCACTTTAGTGGAAATGGCCCGCTCTATGCTACATAAGTATGATTTACCTCAATACTTGTGGCCGGAGGCCGTTAGCACCGCTTGCTATGTTGCAAACTGAGTTTTATAAGGTCTATTTTGAATAAAACTTCTTATGAGTTATGGATAGAAAGAAAGCTCATGATCTCTTACTTTAGAGTATTTGGATGCAAGTGCTTCATATCAAACACCAAGGATGACCTTGGGAAATTTGACTCCAAAACCGATGAAGGCGTGTTTATATGTTATGCCTCTACTAGCAAGACTTATAGAGTGTTTAACAAGCATACTTTAGTTGTTGAGGAGTCTATGCATGTGGTATTTGATGAGTCCTCCAAGGATTTTCCGGAAAAGGACTCGTTTGTTAATGATTTTATAGGTACATTTGAGGATCTAACACTTGTTGAAAATCAAGTCAATACTTCAAGAGAAGTGGAAGTTCCTCAACCAAATCAAGGTGGTGACAAGGTGGAAGCCGAATCACCTCCTCCGGCTCAAACTCAAGTGGTGAACTATGATCTGCCAAAGGAGTGGGCTTTTAATAAAAGCCATCCTCAAGAGTTGATTATTGGTGATACCTCTAAGGGTGTAAGTACTCGCTCTCATTTCCGCACTATAGCTAATTTTCCTTTCCTTTCACAATTAGAGCCCACTAAAGTTAGTGAAGCTCTAGTTGACGAACATTGGGTGATTGTTATGCAAGAGGAACTCAATGAATTCGTGAAGAATAAAGTTTGAGAGCTAGTCCCCCGTCCTAATGGTCATACCATTATTGGGACAAAATGGGTTTTCCAGAACAAATTGCACGAAAGCGGAGTGATAACTCGGAACAAGGCCCGATTGGTTGCCCAAGGCTATAACCAAGAGGAAGGCATTGATTATGAGGAAACATTTGCTCTGGTTGCTAGGTTAGAAGCAATCCGTATGTTATTAGCTTATGCATCATGCATGAATTTCAAACTTTTTCAAATGGATGTGAAAAGTGCATTTTTAAATGGTTTTATTGAGGATGAAGTTTATGTTAAACAACCTCCCGATTTTGAAGATTTTCAACATCCTAACTATGTTTTTAAACTCAACAAAGCTCTTTATGGTTCAAAACAAGTTCATAGAGCTTGATATGATATGTTGAGTAGCTTTTTGATCGCAAATGGTTTTTCCAAAGGCAAGTTTGATACAACTCTTTTTACAAAGACTCATAAACATGATATTCTCTTTGTGCAAATTTATGTTGATGATATTGTCTTTGGTGCTACTAATGAGTCTCTATGTAGAGATTTTTAAAGTGTATGACTATGGAGTTTGAAATGAGCAACATGGGAGAGCTCAAGTTCTTCCTTGGACTTCAAATCAAACAAGATAAGGAAGGAATCTTCATCAATCAATCCAAGTACACAAAGGAGATGCTCAAGAAGTTTGGCATGAAGACCTCTTCTAGTAGCAAAACACCAATGAGTACCACAACTAAATTGGACAAAGATGAATCGGGTAAATGCATTGATATTACAATGTATCGAGGTATGATAGGATCTCTCCTTTATCTTACCGCTAGTAGACCCAACATTATGTTTAGTATGTGCTTATGTGCTCGTTTTCAAGCTTGTCCTAAGGAATCCCACTTGCATGCCGTTAAACGTATTTTGAAATACTTGCATGGCACTATACATCTAGGAATTTATTACCCTAGAAATGTGGACCGTAGGTTACTTGGCTACTCTGATGCCGACTATGCGGGTTGTCTTACTGATCGTAAAAGTACCTCCGGGACTTACCAATTTTTAGGTCAAAGTTTGATCTCATGGAGTAGCAAGAAACAAGTATCTGTGGCTTTGTCAACCGCGGAGGCCGAATATGTAGCGGCCGGTTGTTGTTGTGCTTAAATCCTATGGATTAAGCAACAACTTATTGATTATGGTCTTGCACTTGATCACATTCCCATCAAATGTGACAACACTAGTGCAATAAACCTATCAAAGAACCCAATTCAACATTCTAAGAGTAAACACATAGATATCCGACATCATTTTATACGTGATCATGTGCATAAAGGTGATGTACTAATCAAATTCATCGATACTACTAATCAATTTACAGATATGTTTACCAAGCCTCTAAATGAGGATCGTATGCATTTTATCATTCGAGAGCTTGGTATGCTTGATGGGAGTACTTTGAGTTAATGTGCTTATTGTCAAATTTGTTTCAAATTATCCTTGTTTGACTATGTGTTTCTTTTTACTTAATTGATTGGACCAATATACATGTTAATCCCATTTTTATGATGTTTACATGATTTTGGTGTTTGTCTATAATTAATTATCCATGTGTGTTGGAATTAAGGCTTGGCATTGTGAAAACTTTTCAAAATTTGTTGAAAATCGAGATTTCCATGAATCTCGGCCGAGATCTACATATCTCGGGCGAGATATTCAAACAAAAACAATTTTTTTCCCTCTTGTGTATCACGACCGAGATACACATATCTCGAGTGAGATACAAAGGCAGAAACCTCATATTTTTGTCCCTGTAGATATCTCGGGTGAGATATGTATATCTCGATCGAGATACATCTGACCGTTTGAAAATAACGGCTAGTTTGATGAATGTCAGGCGCGATGGCCATATCTCGGGCGCGATTCATGCAGATTTTTCAAAAATCTGACCGTTTTGACACTCGTCAAAACGGCTTGTTTTTCAAAAACTAGCCGTTTATGACCGTTTTGGGACTCTTTAAGGCCTATAAATACCCCATTTGAGAGCATTTCTTATTTACAAAACCTCTCAAACATTTCTAAAGTATTTCTTATGCAAAATTGCCTTTTAGTCCCTCAAAACCTTGAAATTTATTGCATTTTCATCCTCACTTTTTTCATTCATACATCATGGCACCCAAAGCTCCTTCTAAATCAAAGGGAAAGACTCTGGCTCAAGCTTCTAAACTCAAAATTAGGGTTCAAATGGAACTTGGTCCAATAATCTCCCCCTTTTTGATTTTGACAATCAATATACTCAAATGGTTAAGTTTGCAGGAGTTCAAATGAACTTTGACTCCCCCTCACTTTATGCACTCAAAATTTAAATAAATTGAGACAAGCATAAAATAAATCGGTTTTCAAAACTTAGTCATTTCCGTAAAATTTGCAATTTTTGAGAGAGATGAAAATAGTTTTATAAATGCAAATATCTCTCCCCCTTTGTCAAAAACAAAAATAGTTAAAACATATAGATCAAAGTAATATATATTGCGGAATTAGGAAAGTAAAAACATTAAGTGTGAAAAATAATAAAAATTCAACACTTAGAAGAAAAATTAAGCACAAAATACAATTTTATTAAGTGAAAGGGCAATACAAGGACTAGGCATAAAAATAAAACACATAAGTAATGTAATCCAAACAACGGTAGGAATTATAAGGCATTGAAGGCAAAAGACATAAAAATGCAAAAATTAAGGAATAACATTAAAAATATGAAAATGCATGAATATGAAATGCAAAGATCAATCTTCCTCATCCGAGTCTTCTTCTTCAATAATTGGAGTGCCGGGAGATGGAGGAAATTGTGAATCGAACCGGTTTCTTAAATCCCCAAAATCGGATCTAAGGTTCCCAAACTCCGTTTCCATTCTAGAGAAGCGAGAATCCACATTCGCCTCAAGAATGTTCATTCTTCTGAACATTCGCTCATTTCGACTATAAATGAGCGAGAGCATCTCATTCGTACTTGCACCTTGAGGAGGTAGTCAAGTAGGATCCATAGCCAGGGCTGAAATTTTCGGACCTTGAAAACCCATTTGAGCCTCCTCCTCTACTTGTGCCGCAAACTCCGTCGGATGAGTCGGTTCCCCTATTTGCCTTTGTCGCTTCCTTGTAAGCTTTTGGACCTCTTATCCAATAACTCTATCTCTAAAAAAGTAGATATAGTGATCTCCAACAACATTAAAAGGCCCCACCCGATTAGCAACGTAATCAAGATCGAGGAAGGACCTTTTCCATCCAATCACAATGCTATGATTTTGGAGTAGAGCCGAAGTATAGGCTTGGCCTTCTTGACCATTGCCGTTCCGAAGGAGCTGACCCGAAGTGTTCCCCTCTTTTTTCCAAGAGCATGAAGATATTCCATAAAGTACCTACCGCAAGAAAAGCGCTCTCCCCTTACCGCACACCACATAAAAATAGGTCTTTGATTGGGACCTTCTCATTGCCTTCGTGTCTTCCATTGATCGAATAAGTGATTACTCGATGGAAAACAAACAAAGGAAGAGTTGTAATAGACTTGGAAATTGCGGTGCGAGGTTCATGCTTCACGTCGGTACTAACTTCCTCCCAAAACTCATTGATGTGGAACTCCTCAATACGAAGATAGTTTGTAGCAAAACCTTTCTTCAAACCCAAAGCACTCATCTATCTCCCTTGGTGTGAGCTTGTAGGTCTTGCCTTGAACTTGAAATGTCACTCCATAGTACCCGAAGAGATGATTGTCGTTGGTGATCAAGTGAAGCGAAGCAATCACCTCCTTTGTCAAATCTTCAATAGTTTCTTCTCTATTCTCAAGAACGAATTTTCGCCATCCCAAAACATCAATGTATGCCTCAACTTGAGCCCTCAATCCGTCAAACGTCATATCCACGAGAGAAGGGAAGCGAGTTTCTTCAATTTCCGCTTTTTCCATATTTTCCCGACAAATTGCCAATTCCTCCATGGGTAATTAAAATTTAAGTAGGAGTTTAAGAGAAGAGAAATTGACACAAGCAATTTAGAGTGCTTCGGATCATAAATTGATCCTACTCCACTACTCAATCAAATTGAGATTTTAGAATCCACTAATTGGGATTGTGCTTTAAAGCTAAACACAAACTTTACAAAGAGATTTCCAAGAGATAATCTCAAACTCACAATGTGCTTTTCTAAGGCTAAACACAAACCTACAACACTAATGATTGTATCACAAAGATTAATTAATCAACAAAGAAAATAAACAATCAACAAATGATGCACAATAAATTTAGAGAGAATAAATTGAATGCTTGAGAATGTTTGTTGTTGCTGGAATGACTAACCTCATAAATGAGGTAGACAAGAGGAATTTATAACCCCAATAACAAACCCTTGAATCTTCTAGAAGAAAACTCAAGATTGTGCTGAATCACTGTCTGTCGCGCCTGAGATTTACAAACTTCAGGTATTCAGCCAATGGTTGAAGGCCACTTGTCAAGCAATGAGAGGGAGGCATATGTCTCGCCCGAGATCAAGGTCAAAACCCTAAGGGGTTCGGTTGACTGATGAATCGCGCCCGAGATCTGGTTTGTCGCGCCCGTGATGCTTGAGGCATCTCGGGCGCGAAAATCTTCTGTTTCCTAGTCCAAATGACGTCTTTTCGATTCTCGCTAGAAAGTTCCGATTCGACCCGGGATGGTTTCTATATGTTGCTACACACTAATAAACATGATTAGGCTCTTTAAATTGATTGTCAAACTCAAAATTAGGGTTCAAATGGAACTTGGTCCAACAAAGTATATGAACTCATTCAGACTAAGTCTGACCCGTTGATATTTACCCATTTTTAGGTGCATATCATTTTAGTGTGGTCGGGCTCCCATTCATTATTCTGGAAGTCTCAACTTAAAGTACTTATGGAGAGTTTTGTTCCTATCTAGAGCTACAATAGTCGTCAATGGTAGTAGACATAGTTTCGTAGCAAACGGTTTACATGTTTTGTATACTCTGACATATTATTTTATTTGAATAAAGTTTTGATGTGAACATTGCGCTTTATAACCGTTTGAATGTTATACCACTAATCCGTGTTTGGAACTAGTCATATGATATGGATGGTGTGTTTGAAACAAGGCAATGTTTGATTATGTTATCGCATGCTAAGACCCTGGTTTCTATGACTTATGCATCGGTTTTTAGAATGTGTTTTTAACGTTTACGATATATTGAGTAAAAAAAAATCTGAAAACGTTTTATGCATAATGCTTTGTTTTAAATAAAAATTTATAGTGGTTTTAGGGTTTCTAAGGGTTTTGGATCTACCACTCTAATTCCCTATCGCCGGTCTCGGCCCATGGATTTGGGTCGTGACAATATCATTCGGATTGTCCATGGCGTTTAAGAACCACTAGATTATTTTTGAAAGACCATGGTCCTCCTTGTTAGATCTGACGAACGTACAACACATGGAAAATTGAATAGTGTGCAATTATTTATGCCAACTAGTTAGTTCCTTCATGATCATATTCCTTTATGGGCGCTCAACAGAGGCAGGAGTGCTTCAAAACGCATTGAAGTTTATCGACTTGTCTGTTAAGAATGTCCATATCAGACACCATTTAGGGATATCTGACTAACATTTAATGATGTCCACACCAAACTCTATACCTTCATACTCCTCCTCTTACAACCTTAACTAACTCAAAGTATGCTTCTTCTAAGGGTTTAGAGTTGGGACTGTTAGCCATGGATGAAGTAGGAAAAGATAAGAGTAAACCTTGATTGCCAAAGAGAAAAAAGCATTATTAATAAATAAAAACTAGCTTGTCACAAGATAAGAGAAAAACTGTCAACTTGAGAGAATTTTAATCCATCAAATAAATGTTATGTGATTTTTGATTTAATTGGATAAATTAAGTTGGATTTGATGTGTTATCAGACATTACTTAATAATATAAATATTTTTTTTAGTTGGAAACACTATTTCAATTCAATTATACATGAATTTGTTATGGTCCCACAAATAGAATCTCGTAATAGGTCTATTAACTTAAAAACTCTTTGACTTTCCTTTTCTTTCATTCAAGAAATCCTTGAGTCTCTCTTTCTTTATTTTTGACTAAACTATTAATCATTTTGTTATATATAATTTCTTTCTTAAAATAGAGAAGCATCTAAATTCCAAAAAGAAAAGAATCCCTACAAAGGTTCCTAATGGACATAAATAAGAAAATTACTTCCTAAATAATAAATAGTAGTTAAAAATAAAAACTCTAAATTTAGTTAAAAATAATAAGCAAATGGGATGAAAAATTACCAACCTGTCAATTTTTTTAATAGCACCATGACCTTACAAAAAGTTCAATAGCACCCTATTCCGTATTTTTACGTTTCAATAGCACCCGAAAGTATCTAATTAAACTCTTTTCACTTAAACAATATTCAGAAAACATCCTTCAAATTTATCAAATATTCTAAATATTACTTGATGTTAGAAATTGTACAAAAAACCATCTTTTTCCTAAAATCAAAAATATATAAATTGATAAATTAAATAAAATATTTCTGTCACCGACTCCCTTCGAACCCGCCGCTCTTCGTCACAACGTTTCCAGAGACGAGGACTGGTCTTCCGGCCATGGAAGACCAGCAACAGCTGGTCTTCCATGGGGAAGACGCCCGTTGAAGACCAGTGATCTGCTGGTCTTCCATGGGGAAGACGCTCGTCTTCCCCGTTGATTGAAGACCAGCACATCTGCTGGTCTTCCATGGCCGAAAGGAGGCCAGCTGCTGGTCCCCGGAAGCGGCGACGGGTGGTGGCGGAAGCGGCAGCGTGTCGGGGGGAAAAGATGTCGGGGAATATATATATTTTTATTTTTTTTCTTTTTGAATTAGTGGAGAAGAGAGTTTGTTTGAATGTATTTTAAGTTAAGGGGCTTGTTAAAATTTAGCCAAGTAAAAGAAAGTATAAAATGACCTCTAGATTTGGTTGTTTTATAAAATTTAATTCTTATAATAATAAAATCATTTATTTTTTTGTAATTAGGGTGCTATTGAAATGTAAAAATACAAAATAGGGTGCAATTGATGAAATTACAAGGTCGGAGTGTTATTGAAAAAAAAAATTGAAAGGTGAGTAGTTTTTCAGCTCATTTATCAAAATAATAACTTTGTTGTTATTTTATCACAGCTGTCAATAAGATTATTCCCTTCCAAGATTAAGAGCTTGTCCTCAAGCTCGAACGAGTCTAGAATTTTGATAGTGATGTCCTCAACCTCGAACTATAAGTGAGGTTTTATCTCTCTTAATCGTTAATTTCCTCCGCCATAAGTGAGGTTTTTTAATAAAATCTATGTAGCGGTCCCAAAAAAAAAACAAATCAGTACAACCATCTGATTGGATCTGATTCTAAAAATATTTTTAGCAATTAAAAATTAATTTTTTGAAATAATTAATTATTCAATATATATAATAATTAGTTTATTATATTTCAACAATAAAATTAATTACTAATTATATTTGAAAGAATTTTAATTTTCAGCTAAATTTGAAAAGGATACATATATGCCCCTAAAATTAAAGATGCACATACGCCCTTAAACTTTGATGAAAGAATATGTATATCCCTAAACTACTACTCGATGCAGCCCGCCCTTAAATTTATAAAATCGGTGCAAATCAGCAGTCAGGTTATTTTTCTATTAAGAGTTTATTTACTCCAGTTTTATAAGTTAAGGATCGGATTGAACCGAGTTAGAATTTAGAGGCATATACCTTAAGCCTAGAAACAACCAATTACTTCCTAAATAATATAATATATAATATATAGTTTTTTTTGTTCAGAGACATAAATAATATAAAGTTAATAAAAGTAGAAACTCTGAAATTTGGTTAGAAAAATAATAACTTCGTTGTTAGTCCACAATAGAACTTGCCTTGGGCACCCATAGAAGCTAGAACCATTATCAAAATAATCTCTCCAGTTTTCAGCAACTAACTTAGGACACATAATGGTATGATTTTAACCCAACTTCACCTTCTTTTTAGATATGTTATAATGCATGAAGAATTAATAACTACAAAGATTAATGCTTTATAAATTACCTGAATTACAAAGTCCATAGGATCTTGCCCGGGGCCAGAAATTTTTGGTCGAATCCCTGCATAACCTGGCTCCAGTATTCCATCCTTCAGATTTGGATAGTACTTGCTTATCTCTGGATAAAATCTCTCTGCACGACTCGCCATCACAGAATAGTCATACCTGAAAGTTGAACCTCGTAGAAATGAGCTCTCATGATAAATGGTAATAAATCAATCTGATTCGTATGTTGCAGGTAGACACGTTTAACTTGTACGTTGCAGAATATGATTCTTACTGATATTGTCAAAAGAAAAAAAAAGCTATTATCTAGGAGAAAAGAATTCAGATTTGAACTTCTAAAAGCATCAAAACTTAGTAAGTACAATTACAAATGGTATAGTATACCGACCACAAAATAGAGGATGAGACCTCATTCTTTGGTGATTGTAATCCACAATCTACATAAAACAAAATCTATAATTTCGATAAAGGCTCTAATAAAATCAGCTTGCGCTTCTTAATGAATTTTTTCCAACCAAATGTAATATAGAGAAGCCAAAATATAGTTAATCCTTCTAATGTTTCAAGACGTTTCAGAGAAATCACACATGGAAAAATAAATTGCTCTACTGTTTCTGCACATCTGTCGCAGAAAAGACAATCCCTACTTTTTGCACAATTTACCATCTGAACAACTTGCTTCTATTTCGCAATTTTTTAAACTGATAACAGAGCCACAGAAATTCATTAAAAGTTTGAAGCTTACTTAAAGGGACTTGATTCTTTAAGGAATATAATATTCCTTCAGATATGAGCTACCCCCAAACCACCTGCCATAGTCAATCTACATCAGCCCTCATACTGAATCTTCCACTAATGAACTACCAAGCTCTTATGGCATCCTCATCCATGGGATCCACAGATGCATAATGATACATAAAGCACCAAACTTTTATAACAGAGCAAGTGGCAACCAAAATTAGGGATAAGTTTGACAAGAATGTTTAGAACTTTTAGGATCAGATACTACATGTTTCCCAATTCATGAAGTCAATAAAAATAGCATAGCCTCTGCAATTAAAACCTGAAATCGGAAGTGATGGCTCACTTAAAAAGTGATAAAATAGACAAGAACATTTAATCAGACACGAAGCCTGCCAATTATTTATCCTTTGGAAACACTTCCAAAAGAGTTTTTAAAATCAATTTATGAGAATGTGTTCATAGATTGAAAATGTGTAACAAATATGACTCTGAGAATCCATTATTCTGGTAGCCTGCATTCATAGTGAATCTAAAAACAAATTAAAAGAATTTGGAGAAAAAAGGAATGAAGGATTAACCTATCAAGAAAGCTTGATTTATCATCTACGCCCGGAATCCAGTGAACATCGGGGCCAAACTTAACCTGGCCATCCAAATCGAGAGTAAGATGAACTCCAAGTCCCCCATCCTCGGGTATGGGGTATATCAAATGCTGAAAAGGAGGGGGTACAGCATTGGGTAGGGTGAAGTAGCAACCACGAGCATAATGTGGTGGTGGAATTAAACTTTTAGGAAAGCCATCAAATCTGCTTGTAAGCTGTATTGCACTTAATCCAGCAGAGTTGATAACAAGGTCGGGGATAAGAATAAGGTCAGGTTGCAGTATAGAGTTGCCATCCCAGTGCTCAAAGTCACGGGTTCCCATAACATGAAGGTGCAGACGATTGTCTTCAAGGTGGCCACCAACGACGGTAGTATTGCAAGAGAGGGTTGTCTTATAACTTTCAGCCTCTCCCTGGACCAAAATCGGCCTAAAATTACAGGACTCAACAAAAACCAAGACAAAAGAAAGAAGAAAAATGGGCTTACAAGTAGAGATAGCATGAGAGAATGAGCATCAACAATCCCCGAAAGAGGAGAAAACAAAGCCTGAAGGCAGCGCAGTTGAGGTTCCAGTCGCATAGCTTCAAAACCATCCAACATTCTGAGACCAGAAACCCCGTTTCGAGCAGCACGATCCATCAGCGTATGCAGCTTCGGAATCTCACAAGGGGAAGTGGCAACTATGAGTTTACCGGTCTGTTTATGCGGAATCCCATTTCGAGAGCAATACTGATAAAGTAAATTTCTACCCTGGACACAGAATAAAGCTTTGAAAGAACTGGGGGGATAGTAGATACCAGCATGAATGACTTGGCTGTTTCTAGAGCTGCTGCCGCTGCCGAAACTTTTGGCAGATTCCAGAACCAAAACCTGTTTGCCTCTAAGTGAAAGCTCTCTGGCAATTGCTATGCCCACTATTCCTGCTCCGATCACCACACACTCGACCTTCTCTCTTGCTGCCTCCAACTCTGATCTTCTTATAAATCTTCTGATTGTTTGCTTTAGCATCTTCTAACTCACAACTCTTTTTTATTCTCAATTCTAACTCCTAACCCTAATAAACCTGACCCTTCTTTCTTTTCATTTGCAAATTCTACAACCTCTATCTTTTCTTATTTGTTGGTTTTTTTATTGGGCTTTCTGTAAAATTTACTGTTTTTTTTCTTGAGAAAATTACTCAGAATACACTAATTACCCCCCTTAATCTCAAAAATACTATCCTGCCTTTGTATTTGCAAAAATATGTTAGTACAACCTTTTCTCTTTTAATTTTTGTAATTTTATTTTTGAAAATTACGGTTTCTCCTTCCTATAATTGACGTATCTCATCTCAACCACCACCATCTTAATTTTTGGCTTGTTCTGTCTATGGCCTGACATTTTATTTTACATAATAAAAAGTCTCAATGGCTTGGTCTGTCACTGTCCCTTACAGAACCCCCGGTTTCTGATTACTTTCATTTTCTGCTTCTTTATGCAATGGGATCATTTGTATTAATGACCATTATGATAATTATGGCTCTGCTCCCTTTTACATTTGGCAAAACTAGGAACAAAATTGTTACGAAAGTACTGCAGGTAATTATGGCTCTGCTTCTTTCTGCTTTCATATGTAAGGTTTTGAAAAATGGCGTCGAAGCTAAGTTACAAAGGAATGCATTGAGTGTGGTTGATCATCCTACGGGGAATGAAGATAACAACTTTGATACGAGTAGTGGATCTGTCATTGGTATGCATATTATATTTCGAGTTTAGGATCGCATCAAAACAAGCTAGGCAGCCAAATGGGCTAATCTTAATAAAGCTGTAGTGCATCTGTGTTGCTATTACATATCACTGAATATTTGGACACAAGAAAACCACACAAACCTAGCTACTGCCTACTAGTATTATCAATCTTCATTTCTGCATAAATTCTACTCTTTGATCTTTCATGTATGTCCCAATCCCATCTGTTTAATATCATAGGAACTCGTCGTTCTTGTGGGACAACCGAATGCTGATCAAGAAAAGAACTGATAGTCCTTTGCTTTGAGTATGATGTTCCTCAGCCCTCCAATAGGTGATAATATCATTAACAGAAGCCCCGCTATAATGCACATCTGGGAACAAAAATATGCAAAATCAAAATGTTTCTTTTATCTTTTCAATGGCAAGAAAATGTTGTGAGCAGATTTAGGTTTAGGCTAATAAGAAATTACCCAGTTGGTTATCCATGACAAGCTGAACCTCTTTGGTTTATAGATTGCAAGCCACATGATGCAAGGGAGCTGCAAAGAGAAAGGCAGAAATTACTCAACTACTAATTGTTCTCGAATCATTGTCTGGAGATTATGAAATTATGTCTGTTGCAAAGCAATAGATTTGAGAAGTAAGTCTTACAAAGTAGGTTGTCGGGGCGAAAGCCAAACCTCCGAAGAACCCAAGAAGGGCTCCGAAGAAAGGAAAACATATGGCGATGAACATTGTGAATGCTAAAACCAAAATTGACACACAGAGGAATTAGCATTGAGTTTCAAGTTTCAACTTCAATGTTCTTACATTGTTGTCATGTACTCACCAACATAAGAATTCCGTGTCACAAATCGGAGAGTGGCACTAGGCTTGAAGTTCAATCTCTTCACTAAAATAGTTTCTAGCATATCGAAAACAGGCATTGCATACAACTACAAAAACATAGACAGTAAATGTTCTGTTAGTTTTTCTCCAATTCTTTTACTATGCTGCACTGGAACTTTGTAACTCCTATGTTTCGGCGTTTTGTTTCAATTTCTAGTAAGGCTTTCAAAATTCTAAAATTATATTTCCACTGCTAATTTTTTCTGTTTCCGTGCTACATAGTTGTTAGAAGGTCAAAACTTTTTAGAACTAAAACAGATTGTACGTACCTGATAGCTTCCGATAACATGTATAACTACGAAGGCATTCGCCATGACAATAAGCCACACTGGTTTCTCCAATGAAATGAGAATATTATCCTCAACCTTGTCGCCGAATATGTAGTATCCGAGGAAAGCTATTGGAAAGTAGCACAGGGCCACGACTATGTATGCCACCATAACTCCTCTCCACATAGCAACTTTGGATGGTTTGTCTGGTGTAGAAGGTATAGTCGCTTGAATTTCCAATACAACATTGTGGCCAGCATAAGCAAAAGCTACATCACCTAAGGCAGTGAAGAAATCCATAACTGTTCCGGTGCTCGTGGAAGCTCTGTAGCTGTAATCTATATCCGGCTGACGACCCTTATCCACCGAAGCTCCCCAAGCAATTGTTGAGTAACTGCAAGTTTAGTCGATGATTATTATCTTTGAACTATGCGTATTAAAATGGAAAATGTTGAAACGGAAAATGATGAAACAATATTTCACAGTTTCAACAGTTTTTTTGGAAACGGAAACAAAATGCCAGTACCTTAAAGACATGACTGCTGCTACCAGAGATACTCCGGAAACGGAATTGAAATTTGGGAGATGAGCAAGAACAAAATGAACCGAGGCGAAAATCATGATAAAGTAAGTTGTTTTAATATGTTTGCAGTTTCTGCAGAGTAAATCATGGATTTTCTGCAGCGATTTTCCTCCGGTAACCATATACACTATGTCCAGTCCTATTTCAACAATAAGCTGTTGAGGAACTACTATGTACAGACCGAGTTTTTCACCAAATGCATGCTGTCCAAGCTCATGATATCGATCGAAACGTTTGCCAGGAACCATTTCATGCATCTCAACCATTTGCCACAGAGTGTACAATGTTATGATCCATGACAGGATCAGAATTACTGCACCGGGACCCCTGAAATTAAAGATTTAAGAACAATTAATATGTAGTTTTCTGTCAGGTTTTTCTCAAGCATACATGTTTGAAAGCAAATCAATTTATAAATTAATTCTCTTTACAAAATTATGAAACATTATATAGCATGCGGAAATGCTGAAACGAGAAACGCCAAACAATGGAAGTATACATATATTTTACAAGAATAAGTTTGAGAGCTTTTGAGTTTCTTTTGCGGTTCCGGAAAAAAAAACAACACCAGAATATTGCAAAAACGTAGAACTTAAGAAATTTCCGTTCAACGCAAATGAAACATTACCATCCAAGATTGGACATAGCATACGGAAGGCTTAGAACACCGGCTCCGACCATGGCAGTAACATTGTGGAAAGCTGCATACCACCATTTTGCATTTCTTGAAGATGTTATAGGAAGCCAATCATCAATAGCCTTCTGCTTTTCATCTATCTGCCAATGACACAACCACAAAACTTCTATTTACATTACATTCAACCACAAAACTTCTATAAAATTTCGAAGTTTGAGAAGTGTTTTTAAAAGACTAAAACGAAAGATGGGAAACTTACATTTCGAATGGCGTCGGGATTTTCAGCTCGAGTATCCATTAGAATGTACTATGCAAGTTTGTTTGATCAGTTGACAAATAATGAAATGATGATGTATATATATAAGAAGAATGATGAAACGAATGAATCAGTCTTCAAGATATTTTGAAGAGATTCGTCTACTGACTCTATGACATATTAAGAAAATACATAGGAGAATTAATTACAATGCATCCGTTTCACATTTACCAAATAGAATGAAATGGCAATACATGAACTTCTTACTTAACAAAGAATGTTTTTATTTCTAATTAGCATAAATGACTTAAAGAGGCCAACTGCTACTTACTGTATTTCAATGTATTTTTTGGTAATTATCTAATACTTTCTCTTTCAAAAGGGTAATCCAACTCATATATAATCAACATATTTACACCATGTGTCACGCGTTTAATGAAGAATTCATAATCCTAAGTAATGAACTAGGTTCATCTAAAAATTTCTCTATGTTATGGCATGCAATAATTTTAACTCTTATATACCAATTGAAAGAGAAAAAGTTAAATTGAGAATTTTATATTTATTTTTATTTATCAATTATAGAATATTTCGCCTATCCTTCTTATTTTCTAGGGGTGGACCAAAAAACTGGCTAACCGAACCGGAAATACAAATAGAAAAATGTACTAGTTAATTGGTGGAAAAGTTTAGATTAGGGGTTCAGTAAAAAAATATGAGTTTGGCTATATTTTGAAATTTAAGATCTAAATAGTCCAAATTAATCGAACCGACCGACTAAACCAAAAACATAATTTTTTCTTAATTTTCCCTTGTAATTTTTTGGTATTAATCGAACCACCGACCTAACTAGTTGGTTCGTTTTGGTTTTGAAATTGTTTTGAATTTTTTTATCGGTTTCGGTTAGTCTTTCATATTCGGTCGATTCAATTTTAAACTTTGGTCGATCTATTAATTCGGATTTGGAGATTTTTGTTCCGTTAAAATTGAGCCGACCGAATGTTGATCTATGTAGCATGACATCGACACGAGAAACTTAAATGATAAAACATTGGCACGAGAAACTTAAAAATGGTATTTTTGAAAAAAAAAAGTTAACAATACATAGTTTTCCCAGTTTTCAAGTGTTTTTGAAAATGGGAACAAAATATTAATTCGTAAGAATCGAGAATTTTCCGTACAACATATGTATACATGCAATGTGAAATTGGAAGACCCATGCTGCCAATTGAGGTTATTTATTCATTCAACTCTTCTATTATCCAATTTGGTTTGTTGTGAGATGGGAACAATTTTTAGCTAAGCATAGAAGAAAGCAATAACTTTGTGTTTACTTTTAAAAGCAAATTTCTCATGATCTTGTGTTTTTGAAAATTTAAAATTTATGCATAGAAGAATATTTAAGGTGATGGTTTCAGAAGAAAGCTAGGCAGTAATCCTGCTTTCTTTTCTGACCAAATAATACAACAATTGATGGGCTAATATTAATAAAGATAGAGTGCATCTGTGTTGCTATTACATAGTTATCGAATATAGCTATCTACTAGAAAATCACACCAACCTACTCATATCATCAACCTTAATTATTTCATATGAACCCCTCGTTCTTGCATTACGATAAAGAACTGATCAAGAGAAGAACTTGTATTCCTTTTCTTCGAGTATGATGATGTTCCTTAACCCTCCTATAGGTAATAATATCATTAACAGAAGCCCAAAATTATGAATGCTGAAACCAAAATTGACAGACAGAGGAATTAACAGTAAGTTCCAACATAATGTTCCTACAAAATGTCGTCATGTACTGACCAACTTAAGCATTCTGTGTCACAAACTGGAGGGTTGTGCTAGGCTTGACATTCAATCTCTTCACCAACACAGTTTCTAACATGTCGAAAACGGGCAGTGCATACAGCTACAAGAACATAGACAGAAAATGTTATGTTATCAATGTTACTACTGGCATCATCTTCCGCAAGCCGCAGCTTTGGTATGCAATACCCTGCCAACAGAAAAGAAGATAGATTAACAGATCCAATTTCAACATGTTGATCACTATTGGACAACTGAGATTGGTCCCTTTGGAGTGATCCACGTTTTGGGTGTTTTTCCTGCTATTCCAACCTTTAAACTTCCGTCGAGGAGGCCCCGGCGCCGACGGAAGCAGCTGATGCATCGTCTCCATCAACGGTTATCAAACCTAGAGCGTGGTCGGAAGCTTTTCACCCACCGCGGTCCGACTTGATTTCGTCTCCAACAACGGTTTCATCGTCTTTGGAACTTTTCATTTCTAATTGGGTTATTTACGAAAGGCCTAACTACTTAGAAATCATTGCCTTCTAACTTTTTTTTCATCTATAAGTTTGACAAAAATTTAATTGTACCTTATTTTTAATTTTTATATTTTAGTTGTACTCCAAAATTGATAATTTTAACAATTTACTTAATTTAAAGATAAAATATTAAAAATAATTAAATATAAAAATTATATCATACTTTTTTCTATTTAAAAAAAATACAAAAAAAAATCAACTTTAAAAAACATTCAAATAAATTCTATTATTTTATAGTTTAATTTCTTTTGAAAAAATCTCTTCCCTCCTCTTTCCATAAAAGGAGGAACAATCGTTCCTCTTTCATGGAAGGAGGAACACGATTTGTTCCGCTCCTCCTTCCATAGAGGAGCGGGTTCAAAATATCAAAAGAAATATATTTTTGTATATAAATTGATTTCATTCTGTGTAAATGATGTTTTTTAAAGTTTTTTATTTTAATAATTTATTGATAATTAATATACACTAAAATAAAAAAAAATTGTTGAAAAAATAATATTTTTTAAGGAATAATGTGTTTTTGTACTATTAATAACATTACATTTTATTAGAATATAGGTTAAAAATGAAGGACTAATCTAAATCCTTTTTCAAAAGAAAATAGGTCAACTCAACTCATTAAGGTAGAGATGAAGCATAAAAATCGAGAATAGGGTATAATTGTTTCTAAATCATGGTTTAAATAAATAAAAGTTACAAGATGAGTGGTTTTTAAGTAATTAGGGCTTTACAAAACTACCCTAATAATCACTTAATTTTCTAAGCTATGTTCTAAATAAAAAAGAACAAAGGATCACTTTCACCTTTGAATTTGCGTCAAAGTATAAAAAAACGTCCAAAGTTGAGAAACAGGATCATCTATACCCTCAATTTGCGCGTTTCGGCTCAACCCCCCCCCCCCCCCCCCAGTCTCTGTTTAGCGTGTGAGAAACACGCGTGGTTTTGACAAACCACTAAACCAAAACCACTATATTTCATTCCTAATAAATCCTCAAATTGAATGAAATCCCTAATTTACTATCTTCCCAATTCAATTATGAAAAAACATAAACCCAAATTTCACATCTTCTACCTTAATTTTACCCGTGCTACAATTTATCTCCTAAAAACATTAACCTATGATGTCCAGTGGTTCAAATTCGCATGGTTCTTCAGCTAGATCCAGCAGATAGTATCGCCCTCTATAGAGGCGTGATAGCAGACCTGTTTACAATTACCAGGGACGAGCTCGTTACACTAAATTTGGGTTTTCTGTCAAAGTTCGGATTTGGGTGTTATGGACGTGAAAAAAATATAGGAAGATGATTTTATGGGTGTAAAAAAGGTGCGACTGCTGTGGATTCTTTGAGTGGTTTGTGAAGGACCCTTTACGAGTCGATGGAAGGAAGTCATTAATGAATTATTATATGAGATTGATGAAATGGTAATGCGTCATGAAAATTTCAGCTACCTTGTAGTTAGAGAAG
Organism: Mercurialis annua; assembly: GCF_937616625.2. Lineage (NCBI taxonomy): Eukaryota > Viridiplantae > Streptophyta > Magnoliopsida > Malpighiales > Euphorbiaceae > Mercurialis > Mercurialis annua. Next base: position 45,317,525 of record NC_065574.1, on the reverse strand, counting down.
ACTAGAGATATGCTGCTGAAATGAGAAATTCATATAAATTCATGGTCAAATTGGTTAGAGAAGAGGCAAAAAAATACAAGAACATGTTCTGATGTGTTGCTGCTAGTTTTGGTGTACTGTTGATGGTTTTAATTCTTGTAATTATTGTAATTGCAGCTGTTGGATGAATATCAATAACTATAACTGGCATAAGATGCAGTCTTTGAATGATAAAATTTCCCTTTCTCAAGCAACTGTTGTAATGATTTTGAATGTGAATATGTGTTGATGTGTGTGTATGAGAATGCAAACTGCCTCTTTCAAACACACATCTGAATTCCAAAACTACATACTTTTTGGATCAAAACCCCTCCTAAACATTACTTTATAGTCACTTTCCCCCATTAACTATAAATTATGGATCAAAAAACACCTCCAACTTGTAATAAATGTATCAAATCGTCCCCTTTGAAAACAATTACTAACCTGCTATTTTATCAGAACTAGTATCTTCTGAGTCGATAGGATATTCATGTTGAGCAGTTTTACCAGTAGAATACGACTTATCGCCATCATTTTTATTGACAATTGGAGAAGATGAGGCACCTAACTGCAAATCAACAACTCTATTAGCCTGTAATTAGAACAGAGTATTAAGATAATAAATAACAAAATGTTAGCTACTTAAATAACATAAACATGTAAAACTAAGTGATAACATCAATAACAATATAAATCAGAATACATTACCTTTTTTTTTGAATCACTTGTACGCTTAAGATTTTCATTTAACTAATTCATAACTGTCAAGACTTCGGAAAATTTGAAAGTGAAAAAGCACTTAAACTTTGAGATATCAGCCTAAATTGTCTTCTGACCAGCATCAGAGATTATAACTTCTCTTCCATAACACTTAAGTCCAAAGAGTTTGACGTTGGTTCAGAGACCTTCGATATATTAAATTTCGGGCAATAACCGTCCTCATTTCCAACTTCTTCACTAACATCCAAATACTCTGTAGCCTTTCCTTTGCCCTTTTTTTCTTTTTTGAAAAAGTCACCTAAATTAAGCGTATTCCTTTCTGCCGATGTTGGAACAATAGACCGGAAAGTTACATATAACACAGAAACTAGATATAAACCCAATGTAAAACATATATGAAAACAGAACAAACAATGAGTTCAATTAATAAGTTCAAAATTTTAAATGTACAAATCTCGTCAGATGCAATTTCAACAAATAATTCTTTGTCATTGGGAATGTATTTTGCAACAATGGAAGCTTGCCACCTCAAAATGCGGGGGATGGCAGTTTCATTCACCAACTGAGCAAAGGTATTTTTTACTTGTGAGCATCATTAGTAAAACCAGCATCTGAGTACATATGGGAAACCATTGAGACGATACACTACTAGAAATTCACTGTTTAGCGACGGAAATTTCCGTCGCTAAACAGCCAAAATCCGTCGGCAAATGTGTTTGCCGACGGATTACCGACAGATGTTTTCCGTCGGTGGATTTCTTGTCGCAAAATTTTTTAGCGAAAGAAAAAACTTTACAGACAGATTTTAATCGGTAGCCCACCGAACCCAACCACCCGTGGTGGACCACACACTGTCACACACCCGTAAATTTTGTAAATTTCCCAACTTCCCAGTAGTAGGTCACCCATCCTTCCATCATGCTCCCATCCAAAACTCTTTAACTTTGGAGTTCCCCCGCGCATAATTCCAGCTTAACCAGCTCATATTCTTATTATATATGTATGTATATCATATTTGAATATAACTACAAGTAACAAATATTTGCTCCCGCAATTTACTTTCACAATATAAAATATATATTTTTCATACTAATTATTTTTTATAATTAATATTTTTAATAACTTTTTTATAATTATTTTAAATAAAAAACAAATTATTGCTTACACTTTACCCCCACATTTTAATATAATTATTTTTCACATTAATATTTTTAATTAATATTTTTCAAATACTTTTATTAATAAGATATTTTAATAAATAATAATTTTGTTGATTTAATAAAAATTTCTTTATTTATAATAAATTAATAATATTTTTGTAATAAATATTTTTTTTAATTAATAATAAATTTTTAATAAATTCTTTTCTATTAACTAATATTTTTTTTAATAGAACTTTTAGCGACAGATTGTTTAATCAAATACATTGTTAAAAACATCAAAATTTAAACTAAAATGATGAAACAAAATAAAGCAATATGTTAAAAATTAAAACAAACAGACCACAATAATTAAATTGTCAAAAAAAATGCGTATGCGGCGGAGACGGGATGATTATTTAATTAGTTTTAATTTATATATTTTATTTATTTATAGATAAAATAAATGAAGAAAAAGGGTGAAAATGTTTAAAAAATATTCATAAACATAGAATTGGTAGATATTTTAAACCAAATTGTTGCGATAAAATTATCCTAAATCTATTTTTTGCAATAAAAATATAAATTATGGGGTTATCTGATCCAAAAATGAAGAATTTTAGGGTTAGCTGCTCAAACAAGTAAAAACTGGGTTAAATGACTCTGTGTCACAAGTTCAAGGGGCGCGTTGACTCTTTGTTCAAAATTATTCGGTTGCAGACTGTAAATTGCTAAGTGTAAGTAGGATTCGTGTGCCAAACACAAATGAAATAAGTGAGCGTTTGGTTTAAAATTAATAATGAAATTTGGAAGAAAAATGAAAATGAGAAGAAATGAGAAACATATGTATGCTTTATTTTATAAATTAATGTAGAAATGAAATGGATAGAAGTCTGCAAAAATCAAACCAAATCTAGTTCGGTTTGATTTTTTAAAATAATTAGTTTTTCCATTTAGTTTGGTTTTAGATATTATTTTTTAAATTAAATTACAATAAATCGAACCGAAATAAGCGAGTTAAAAATCCTATCCAACCAAAATAATCAAAACCGATTTTTTTTATTTTAAACATAATTTTTTTCTCGTTTAAATTATAATATCAGCCACCCGAAATAATAGAACCAACTTAAAAAACTAAACCAAATTTGGTTCGGCTTGATAGTTTAAAAAATTGAATTTTGAGTTAGTTTGGTTTTGGAGATAATTTTTTAAAGCTATAAAATAAATTGAACCAAAATGATCGATCAAACTAGTTACCCGACCAAATTGACGGGTTTGGTTTAGTTAAGAAAATTTAAATTCTTAAAATTTTGGTTTGGCTCGAATTAAAAAAAAATTAAACATTTCAGTTTGGTTTAATTCGAATTATTTAAAAAAAGATTTGATTTAGTTCGGGTTTGAACACATTTTTGTAATTAAAGTTTCATTATCAACCATCAAAATGAATCAAAATATTGACCAAAACAACCGGTCCGATTCTATTTGAAAATTTTAAATTCTTAAAATTTTGGCTCAATGTTAAAAATATAATTTCTTTGTGCGGTTCGGTTTGGACTAAAATACGCTTTTATGAATAAATAGATAACAATTTTTTTAACTTTCTAAAAAGAATTATTTATTTTTATTTTAAAAAATACTACTTTCTAAAAAAATACTTTTATTGTAAGATATATATTTGAAATATTTTTTTAGTGATGAGAAGAAAATAGATAATGAGATAAGTTTAATTTTTTGGTATTGATTTTCAATATCCAGATTATATACTCCTCGCACATCGGCTAAAAAATAACATAAAAAAGAAAAAAAACGTGTTAATATTACAACGATAATGGTAGTATTCAAGAAATGTGTTAGCATTCAGCAATTGTATTGCAACGACAATGTTTCAACGATAACCTTTCTCACGATGTCCCAACGGCTAGTTTTGGTTGAATATAAAGCGTTAGATTAGAATCAGATTGGAAGGTAGATACTGAAGAGAAATTCGACCGTTTGGGGGAAAGTAAGAAAGAGAAATTCGACCGTTGGCAAGAGTCAGCTCGTTGTAGCTATAAATAGATAACAATCCCATTCTCCTAATTCTATCTCTCATTACAAAATTCGACCGTTGACATTGTTCCACAACAACAACTCAGAAGGTTTCTTGATTCTCTATTCTTGGTTTGATGGGTTCGTTTTCATATTATACGAATGCTCTTTTTTTGCATTCTTTTGATGTGGGTAGCTTTGTTTTTGTTCAGTTTTGCTGATTCTTGATGTGGGTTTAGTTTAATTGTGTTGATTTGCCATGAAAAGTAAAACCCGCTGATTTATTTAGTTTTTGGGTATGCTCAGAGAGGACAGCCTATTGAAGCTTTTAGGATTTTTACTCAAATGAACAGAGCTGATTTGAAACCTGATTGATGACCTAGAACATGAAACATGGAAACTTTGTTCATGGAAATGGGTCTTGAATTTGAGATGGATTTGATAATTTCACTTACTTTCTATGTATATAAATCGTGACCAAGTTAAAAGCTTTTAATCTGGTAAAAATTCGAAATTTGATCTTATGGAATGTAATGATTTGGTCAAGTGATAACTTCATTTGAAACCAGATTATATTACTGTTACATCTGCCATCTTGACTTGTGCCCAAATTTTGCAAGATGGATGAGTGATTATATTAGGACTGAGTTAAAAAATAATGCTTTTTCTATCTAATGTTAACTTTCAAAAATTTAATGTTACACTTCATTTTCTTTTTCTATCTAATGTGAACTTTTAAAAATTTCACATCTAAGAATGGTAGCCCTTCTCTGGAGGGCTCAGTTTTGTTTGTGTTGTACTGTGGTAATTGAGAAACTTCATATCATGATGTAATTATCATCAAAATAATCAATTTTATTGAAGATTATTTTGACAGGTCGTATTTGGTATAGCTACTCAAAATCTCGGAATGTTTTCCTCATTTTGGTTTGGTATATATCCTGAGAAAATGTTAAGCTGTGCATTTATGCTGTGGTGAGTTCAGGTTATCCTTCCACAGTGAAGTTTTTGTTCAGTTGTTGTGGTTGTAGTTGAATGCTTGTAGTCGATACATTATCCAAATCTATGTGATCTGTGAATTTGAACTACTCATAAAATAAAGCATGTGAACCCTGGTGTGATTTCTATGTTGCATCTGGAATACACAGTGCGAAATTCATTGGTTCTAACATGTTTTAATAATAGTTGACTTGTGTTCTGTAAAGTTCCAATTAAGGTTTCTATGCCTAATATTTATGTCCTTGGCCATTTGCATGTAGTTGTCTGCACTTAAGATGGACTTGAAGAAGCAAGGTATCCATATAAGAGAGGCTGCTGAGAAGTCGTTGAGATTGGCGCGAGCCCGTCCAGGCTGAGGGATAGAGGAGCATCTACTCAAAATTTCAGAATTGTAAGTTAATGTTGTCATCAAGTTGTGTTTGTTTATTGAAGCCAAGTTCATTTTGCATGATATTATGCTGTGCCTCTGTGAAGTTCAAGTTATCATTTTTTCCGATTGAAGGTTTTTGTAGAGACATCTAATTATTCTCTTCTGCATTTGTTTTATATAAACTGGTATTATGAAAGTTTATCCTGTTTCTGCAAACTCGCATTCTGCTGAATTTTACAGAGTTGTCCTAGTCCTTGTTACTCCCGCAACAAACCGACCTGGAGGAAAAATAAACGTGCTTCTTTAGGGATAGAGTCAATCTATAACCTGACAAGAATAGTTTCCGACAAAACTCTGTTGGAGGAGTCACGAAGTAAGGTTATGCAAGGCCATAAAGTTTCTCAAGACCTAGATAAGATGAGAATGAAATATACACTTGGTATTTTGTTCTTTATACTTTATATGTCAATTTATTGCAGAAGGAATCTCAGCTTGAGATCATTGAGTTGCAGCATACCGTTTGCTGAATTCGCGTAGCTTTGAACTCTGAAGTCCGTTGTCGGCTTTTTATATACTTATCAGATTAATACATTATTTAGCGCAGAAGTTCATTTTAAAGAGCAATATGCAGCAGCAGCAGCAGAAGAATAAGAATTCATGTGATAGGAGTCAATGCCCCATACTGTTGCTGAATTCGCGTAGCTTTGAACTCTGAAGTCCGTTGTCGGCTTTTTATATATACTTATCAGATCAATACATTATTTAGTGCAGAAGTTCATTTTAAAGAGCAATATGCAGCAGCAGCAGCAGAAGAATAAGAATTCATGTGATAGGAGTCAATGTCCCATACCGTTGCTGAATTCGCGTAGCTTTGAACTCTGAAGTCTGTTATCGGCTTTTTTATATACTATCAGATTAATAATACATTATTTAGCGCAGAAGTTCATTTTAAAGAGCAATATGCAGCAGCAGAAGAAGAATAAGAATTCATGTGATAGGAGTCATGCCCCAAAATGCAGCAGCAGCGGAGAATTACAAGGTTTTTTTTTCGATTTCTGGGTTTTTTGGTTTACAAGCAGTCTCATTTGATTTAATTTAATGTAACTCCTGTTTGATAAATTATTGTGATTGAGTTTGCTTTGTCACTATTTCAAATTTTTGTTATTTATTTTCATCACTTTTTTTCTCAGATCACTCGTTTCTTTCATGTAAAACCAATTTTTATATACTGTGAATCCTTCCCTTTTTTTTTAAATTAATTTTACTGTACAAGAAAATGATCTAAATTTTCTTTCAATTCTGTAAATATATTGACTCCTCAAATCAGTAAAAGTGTTATAAAATTATGTTGTTCAATGAATCATGTTGATATTTGATGAATTCACAGTTTTTTTTACTTGATTTCACTTCATTTCTTAGGCTTAAGTTTGTTAAAATAACATATTCATAATGTTTTTGTTTTATTTTAAGAAAAATGTTTAATTTTTTTTATCACAAAATGGATATGATAAAATATTATACATATTTTTCAATGTTTTAGATTTTTTTCATTCTCAAATTTTTTGTTTGTTTGGCTGTAATAAAATATGCAAGAAACAAATATTATGTTAGGATTTAGAGTAAGGGTTAAGGGTTTATGATTAGAATTATGATTAGGATTAAAAATAGGACTATGATTAGGATTATTATTAGGATATTAGGATATGATTAGGATTATTATTAGGATCTATGTGATTAAGGGTTTATAATTAGGATTATGATTAGGATTCAGACTTATTAGGATTATGATTAGGATTATTATTAGGATCTATGATAAGATTTAGAATTAGGAATAGGATGATTAGGGTGCGATTAGTATTTTAGGGTTTAAGTATTAAGGAATTAGGATTAGAAAATATGATTAGGATTCAGACTTATTAGGATTATTAGGACTAAGATTTTAGAGTTATTTAGAGACATCTATGTCTTTTGCATTTGCAAAATCCCATGCTGCTGATTTTACATTAAATTATTGTCAATATCAAGTACTGTAACTGAATTTCTGATTATTGTATGCTTTTCTCGTCTGATCGTCAAGTTGTTCTTGGCATTATGCAGTGGATATATGATAAACCATGATTTAACGTGTTTTGTTAAGAATATTTTGATTTAATTGTTATGCGATTACGTAAATTATGGTTTAATTATACCCTGATTCGTTGAGTTTATTAACTTTCTTTAGGAACAAGCAATTGAATAATGGAGAGCCGAATGAATCGAAATTGCAGTAGAATTCGTCATTTCAGAGTCGACTTTACCTACCGGCCGGACCTGACTTGCAGAACCGGCCAAGGAGGCAAATTTGGGGACCCAGCCGGACCTACCAGCCGGACCTTCCCAGTAGAACCGGCTGGAGGTCCGGTCAACTTACTGCCGGGACAGAAACTCAGCCGGACCTGTAGCCTGACCTGCCCAGTAGATCCGGTCAGCAGGTCCGGTTGTCAGCGTGTTTTAGTCCGTTTTTGAAGGTTTTCTATTGAGACTTGGAGACTATAAAAGGCAAAAAGAGGAGCTGAGCTAGGGTTCGATTTTTACACAACTCAGAGACTTTGTAAGCAACCACAAGGAGGAAAAAGACCGAATTGGCGATTGGATCAAGGATTCTTAACGATCGAAGGAGGAAATCAACTGACGATTGATCTAACCTGGAATCAAAGAGTTTTTCCTTATTCTCTACTCAATGAACTCTTTTAATTCTGTTTTTGCTTTCCAATCTCAGATTATGTGTAGCTAAACTTTTACATTAGAGCTAGGGATGTAGTTTAATTATGAGATTCATTGTTATTTTATGGATTGAAGTTTTATATTAGCAAGAGATTGTTTAATATCGTGTTTTCAGTAATTAATTCTTGTGTTTATCGTTGTTTGATTGTTTGGCCGTCAATTAAACTTTATCTAGAATTTATGTGAAGTATTGAGAGATGAAACATAAATTCTGATCTAGAATTAATTCGCATAACTACCGTGGGATAGAGATATACCTACGGATTTGTGTATGACATATAGGTTGTAATCCTTCATCATTCGATTAAATTAGGGTTTGGATTGAGAAATTAAACTCACTTTAATTGAATAGGCTTTCTTGATTCGAGAGAATACTAAAGCAATTTTGAATACCGTCATTGAATCACATCAATTCCATAGATGACAATGTATCTTATGATTAATTGTCTTAGCTATAATTAATACGAATAATAGTTAATCCGTTGTCTCTGTGGATACGACCTTGTTTGCTACGATTACATTCTGTATACTTGCAGGAGTTGCATTTTTAGCTATCAAGTTTTTGGCGCCGTTGCCGGGGACAACGTTGTTTTTAATTATTATTTTATTAATTCCAGTCTTTACTTTCAGTCTTATTCTTTCAATTCTCTTTGTCAACTCCAGGATTTGAATGCTATTGAGACGATCAAAAAGTCTTAATAACGAAGAAATACTTGAGCTGAACCCAGAGATTGAACGAACGTGCCGCGCAAATAGAGCAAGAAGAAGACAAAACACAGCTGAAAACATGAACGGATTAGTTAATCCCAATCAAGAGCAAAGGCTACGTGATATTCAAAGGCCAACGGTTACTGCAAACCCGTCTTGTATCCGTTTGAGTGAAGCAGCAAGGAACTATGAGCTCAAAACTTTCCATCTCAATATGCTGCCTCAGTTTAATGGAACGGCTACTGAAGACTCACTAGCCTTTATCAGAGATTTCTATGGTATTGTGCAGACTTTACCGCTGAACAATCTCAATGAGGATGAGCTAAGGACGAGGTGTTTTCCTCATTGTCTGAAAGGAGACGCGAGACAGTGGCTGTTGAACCAACCAGAAGGTGTTTTTCTCACATGGGAGGATGTCTACAATGAATTCATGCTGAGGTTCTACTCACCACAAAAGACCATGGATCTCAGGGCAAAAATTTGCAACTTTGTGCAACGAGATCCAGAATCTTTTCATGAAGCATGGGAAAGGTTTAAGCTGCTCTTAACTCAATGCCCTCATCATCAAGTGCCAGAGAATTTGCTGACTCAGTTTTTCTATGATGGCCTGAACGTTAATTGTCAAACGCTAGTTGACACAGCTTCTGGAGGTTACTATGGAGATACCACAGCTGCAGAACTCATGAAAACCTATGAAAAATTGGCAATGAATTCAAGGCAGAAGGCAATCAGAGGAAAAAGGGCAGGAGTATATGAAATCAACTCTCATTCTGATCTCTCAGCACAAATGGCTGATTTAACCAAGCAAGTCAAGATGCTTGTAGACAGAGATACTTCCAATCAAGAGTCGTGTGCCTTTTGTGGGATGTTTGGACACAATGCAAATGTGTGCGCAAACGTTGAATCGGCACCACCAAACTGTGAGGAAGCCAATTTCATGGGAGCCTTCCAGGGTAGACAAGTCAAGAATGACCCTTTCTCAAACACTTATAACCCTGGATGGCGCAATCACCCAAATTTCTCTTGGAGGGATCAAGGAGCGAATAGGCAAGCACCACCCCCGGGATTTCAGCAACAAAGACAAGTTCCTCCGCCTCAACAACAGAATAATCCGGACAGGAAGCCTTCTGTGGAAGAGATGATATCTCAGTTTTTAGCAACTCAAGATACCACTGTTAAGAAGATGGATGCAAAAATTGACCAGTTGGCACAGTCAAGTCAAGCATCAATTCACAAATTAGAGTTGCAGCTGGGTCAGTTGGCAAGAACTGTTGCTGAACGTGAACAAGGCAAACTCCCTAGTAATACTGAAAATAATCCAAAGGAGGGAGTTATGGCCATCAGTCTCAGGAGCGGGACTCAGGTGGAGACTGGAAGCAAGGGCAAGAAAGTAATTGAGATTGTCGACGAGGGGGACGACAAGGAAGAGAGTGAACACGATGCAAAGCAAGGGAATAATCTTGATAAGGAAGTGGTGGCTGATCCTTCAGTCAAACCTTATGTTCCACCCATTCCATATCCACAAAGGCTGAAGAAGAAAACTACTGACAACAATTTTCAGCACTTTCTTAATGCCTTTAAAAAGATTGAGCTTAATATTCCTATTTTGCAGGCCCTTGCTAAGATGCCTTCCTATGCCAAGTTCTTAAAAGAACTAGTTTCCAACAAGAGCAAGCTAGAGGAGTACGCCACCGTAGCTTTGACTGAAGAATGCAGTGCCATACTTCAAAAGAAGCTACCACCTAAGCTTAAGGACCCAGGAAGTTTTTCTATTCCTTGTGTTATTGGTGCTACTACTATCTCTAAATGTTTGTGTGATCTTGGTGCTAGTGTGAATATTATGCCTGCATCCCTTTATAAGAGGCTTGGTATGAAAGAGATGAAGCCCACAACTGTGTCTCTACAATTGGCTGATCGATCGATCAAATATCCTTTAGGCATTGTAGAAGACTTATTTGTGCGAGTGGGCAAGTTTTATTTTCCTGCAGATTTTCTTATTCTAGAAACAGAAGATGAAAATGATTTATCTATGATTTTAGGTAGACCGTTTTTAGCTACAGGAGGTGTGTTGATTGATGTTGTTCAAGGTAAACTTACCTTTAGGATGGGGAGTGAGAAAGAAGAATTTAATATTCTTAAGGCGGTGAAACACCCATCACGTGATGATTCTTGTTTTAGTGTTGATGTGATTGACCATGCTATTTTCCATATTGCTGAACAGGAATCATTCAAGGAACCATTAGAAGCATGTTTAATTTTGAGTTCGCATGAGAAGGATGAAAATCCTGAAATAGCTGAGTGTGCTATGCGATTAGAAGGTGAAGGTTTCAGGACCTATAGATACAAGCCTCAATATGATGAGCTTAAATGGGAACCAAAACCAAAACCAACAGTTGTAGAACCACCAAAGCTAGAGCTAAAACAGCTACCATCTCATTTGAAATATGCTTTCATTGGGCCTAACGACACATATCCTGTTATTATTTCTTCTGGTCTATCTGATGTGCAGGAAGAGAAGACAATGCGGGTTTTGAGGAATCGAAGCAAGGCGATCGGATGGTCGATTCATGACATTAAAGGGATTAATCCATCGATCTGCATGCATAAGATTCGATTGGAGAAGGAACATCGCCCTAGTGTCCAAGGACAAAGAAGACTCAACCCGAACATGAAGGAGGTTGTGCGGGCTGAAGTGATTAAGCTTCTTGACGCAGGAATCATCTACCCTATCTCTGATAGCGCCTGGGTGAGTCCTGTGCAAGTTGTACCAAAGAAAGGAGGCACAACCGTGGTCAAGAATGACAACAATGAGCTGATTCCGACGAGGATGGTCACCGGTTGGAGAGTATGTATCGATTATCGCAAACTGAACGCGACCACATGTAAGGACCACTTTCCCTTACCTTTCATTGATCAGATGTTAGAGCGTTTAGCTGGGCATCAATTTTATTGCTTTCTAGATGGCTATTCGGGTTACTATCAAGTGCCTATCGATCCTGAACATCAGGAATATACGACATTCACATGTCCGTATGGCACTTTTGCGTATCGCCGAATGCCATTTGGTTTATGTAATGCTCCAGGTACTTTTCAGAGATGCATGATGGCTATATTCTCTGACATGGTAGAAAAGATCATTGAGGTCTTTATGGACGATTTTTCTGTATTTGGCTCTTCCTTTGACGTTTGTTTATCCAATCTAGACAGGGTATTAGAGCGTTGTGAAGAGACCAATTTAGTTCTGAATTGGGAAAAATGCCATTTTATGGTACAAAATGGAATCGTCCTTGGGCATAAAATTTCAGCTGCAGGTATTGAGGTCGACCAAGCGAAAGTGGAGGTAATAGAGAAGTTGCCACCTCCAAACTCAGTGAAGGCAGTAAGGAGTTTTCTGGGTCATGCAGGTTTTTACAGACGGTTCATTAAAGATTTTTCAAAAATTGCTAAACCTCTTTGTGATTTACTGATCAAAGATGTTACTTTTCACTTTAATGAAAGTTGTCTTATTGCCTATAACACATTAAAGAAAGCTCTTATTTCTGCCCCCATTATTGTTTCCCCTGACTGGTCACTCCCTTTTGAACTAATGTGTGATGCAAGTGACTTTGCTATTGGCGCTGTTTTAGGACAGAGGAAGGATAAAAAGTCACATGTAATATACTATGCGAGCAAGGTTCTCGATAGTGCTCAGATAAATTATGCCACTACTGAGAAGGAATTTTTAGCTGTGGTTTATGCATTTGACAAGTTTCGTTCTTATCTTGTAGGTTCAAAGGTGATAGTATACACGGATCACTCCGCAATTAAGTATCTCATTTCTAAACAAGATGCTAAGCCACGATTGATTCGATGGGTTCTTCTTTTACAGGAATTTAATTTCGAAATCCGGGATAAGAAGGGCTCCGAGAATGTTGTAGCTGACCATCTCTCTAGATTGGAAAATGGGAAGCTTAGTAAGGAGGAAACGGTTAATGATGACTTTCCGGATGAACAGTTATGGGCAGCCCAGGAACTTGAGGTACCATGGTTTGCTGATATTGTGAATTATTTGGTATCTAACATTGTTCCACAGGAGTTCTCCTACCATCAAAAGAAACGGTTTCTATCTGAGGTGAAATACTACATATGGGAGGAACCGTTACTTTTTCGAAGATGTGCTGACGGAATCATACGACGATGTATACCAGAGGAAGAGATGATCCCAATTCTGCAGGAATGTCATTCTTCTCCTTATGGCGGACATCATAGCGGACTTAAAACGTCGGCGAAAGTGCTACAAAGTGGATTTTATTGGCCAACACTCTTTAAGGATGGAAGGAGCTTCGTATTGGCGTGTGATAAATGTCAGAGGACTGGAAACATTGGCCGGAGAAACGAGATGCCTCAGACAGGCATCCTTGAGGTAGAAATTTTTGATGTATGGGGTATTGATTTTATGGGTCCCTTCCCACCATCTTTTGGAAATCAATACATTCTCGTCGCAGTCGATTATGTTTCAAAATGGGTTGTAGCTGTTGCACTAAAAGATAATACTGCTAGTAGTGTAGTCAAGTTCATTAAGAAACACATCTTTTCCAATTATGGGGTTCCTAGAGTCATGATTAGCGATAACGGTGTCCATTTTCAGAATCATCAATTCAGAAGTCTTATGAATAAATATGGATGCCAACACAAGACTAGTACCCCTTATCACCCACAAACTAGTGGGCAAGTAGAAATATCTAATAGGGAACTTAAGTTAATTCTTGAGAAAACTGTTAGTGCTTCTAGGAAAGATTGGTCTCTTAAGCTTGACGATGCACTATGGGCGTACCGAACAGCGTTTAAGACACCTTTAGGAATGTCACCATATAGGCTAGTGTTCGGTAAACCTTGTCATCTCCCGGTAGAGTTAGAGCACCGTGCTTATTGGGCTGTAAAAAAGCTTAATTATGACTTGAAAACTGCCGGAGAAAAGCGTTTGCTACAACTTAGTGAGCTTGATGAGATTAGACGTGATTCTTTTGAGAATGCACGAATTTATAAAGAGCGAACTAAAGCGTGGCATGACAAGCATATCATTCGGAAAGAATTTAAAAGCGGGCAAAAGGTTCTTTTATTTAACTCTCGCTTTAAGTTTTTTCCAGGAAAGTTGAAATCAAGATGGTCCGGACCGTTCATTGTCACTCGAGTATTCCCTCATGGTGCAATCGAGATTGAAGGTAAGGATAACCAGCTCATTAAGGTAAATGGTCAACGACTTAAACCTTATCTTGAAAGTGGGCAAATTGAAAAAGCGTTTTCTGTGCTTTTTGATGCTTGATAGACATCTCACTGAGTCTAGCTAAAGACGTTAAACATAGCGCTAATTGGGAGGCAACCCAGAAAATTTACAATTGCTTTTATTTTATGTTTTGATTTTTTTTTTTATTTTGTTTAATGAATTTCTTTTGTTTAGTTGTTTTTCTTTTGCAGTGTCGTAGCCGACCACAGGTAAGTAGCGTATTGCTCTCCTTTGTGTTTTAATTCAGTTAACTGTAAGTTTGGGCATTTAGCTCGTTTTTTTTTTGATTATTCTGATTTTTTTTTTCCCCCTTTGACCGGACCTGTGACCGGACCTGCCCAGCAGATCAGGCCACAGGACCGGCTGGTTCACAGAAAGGTCCAGGGAGCCAACCGGACCTGTGACCGGACCTGCCCAGCAGATCCGGCCATAGGTCCGACCCAGCTTCTGCCTGCCCAGCAGGTCGGCCGGATCTCCAGCCGGACCTACCCAGTAGGTCCGGCCGGTAGATCCGGTCACGTAAAATAAATAAATAAAAAAAAAATTCGAGTTAAGTGTTTAAAACAAGAGCAGCCCGAAAAATTCATTCATTTTTCCTCCTAAACATCTCCTCTCTTCTTCCATAAGCACTCATCTTCTTCCCCTCACCCTCTAACCTCCATTCTTTTTCATAAATGGCTTCTACTTCATCCAAGACACCCAATACTTAATCAATTTCACTTATCATTACCTCCCATCACCCTTCTTTCACCTTTTCCCAATTGCAAATCCTAAACCCTAATAGCTTAAATCCAAAAATTTGAGAATTTTTTCTCAAATTTGGGACTTTATTTTTCTTGTATTTTGGTTTAGGTGGAGTCTCTCTTTCATTAAGGTATGTTACTTTTTATGGTTGGTAATTATTGTTCTTCATTTAATATATTGTTTAGGCTATTGGGTTGTTTATCACATTGATGCACTAATTTGGATGTATAGGCTGTTTTTGCATGATGTAAGGATTGGGTGTGGGTTGTATAAGTTTCATCTAGCAATTATTGTACCTAAATTGTGATGTTCGCTTAATCCTTAGCATTAGGTGTTTTGTCAATTTCAAGTATAATTGTTGCTAAATAGTGATTAGAGAAGATGACTTAGTTGTGTGACCCATGTTATTTCATTACAATTGTTATTGTAACTTAGAATAATTTGGGTTGTTCAACTATGATATGCTTTCTAGGAGTAACTATTGAATGATTTTGGTTAACACTCTAATTTGGTGCATTTGTTTAAGACTTTTCCATGAGACATTTGTTTTTCAGCTTAAACGATTGCAGGAACTTTATTGCATTTGAGTAATTACCATTTAAAATTCATATAGTTGAGAAGTTGTGATGGTAGTGTAAGTTATGTTGTACCTAATTGTGTTGGCTTATTTTTAGTTGCTTATACGGTAAATTTTGAACTTAAGGGCTGCTGAATTTTTGGTGTTTGTTTGTTTCATATAGATGCTAATTTTAGAATATTGTTTTACTTTATATTGGCAGCTATGAGCGGTGCTAGAAGCAAGCGTAGTGCAGCGGTCTCACGCGCCGGAGCTACAAAACGCCGTGTCCGTACAGCAGCTACCGCATCTTACGATCAGTCAAAGTTCACTTTAGCTGACAACGCAAAGTGGTATGATCAGAGGAAGGAGAACAATCTCGTGATGGAGAAAGCCATATCACCGCACGTGGATAGATTATTCCACATATCTGACGCTTTCGGAGTTCTTGGTTGGGAGAAATTGGTTCAGTTGCAACATCCTTGCTACCCGGCTTTGGTTAAAGAGTTTTATGCCAACACCACGGATAAAGAGTCAAGTAGCAATACGAGGATCTTTACTGAGGTTCGCGGAGTGGAAATCGACATAGAAGCTGCTCACATTTCTGAGATTTTGGGCATTCCTGAGCATGGAGAGGTATTTTCTGTTCTTCATCACACTGTGGAATGTGAGACAGCTTGGTCAGTTAATGAGGCCGTAGATCGGCTAGGTTTGCAATGGAAATCCGCGAGAGGGAAATCACTACTTTATGCTAAGTATTTGACCATTCGGCAGCGATTGATCGCCTACTTACTGAGTTTCAATGTCATGCCGCGAGCTGGAGGGTACAATGAGGTTAGACACACTGATGTCTATTTTATGGATAAAATGATCAATGGGTTAGGAAATTTATCAGGAGTCCAGCTTGGACAATTGATAATTCAAGGCATCCGTGATGTTCTCCGCTCTGATAAGCAAGATAAGGCCTTTGTGTTTCCTGTTATCATTAGCATGATTATTGCTTATTACATGGAAGTTTTTCCTGCGGGAGTGCAATTCATCGCGGTACCACAACTAAATTGTGAATCCTTGTACTACATGGGCTTTCGAAGACATGAAGGCGTTTGGAGGAATTTACAGCTCAACCCGCTTCCACAAGGAGCGCAGCCAGACCCCAAAAGAGTTAGTTGTTTAGAAGGCGATGAACCGGCTGCCCCGGGAAATCAAGATGAAGCGGCTCACACTGTGTTTCCACCACCTAATATTCCAGCCCCCGCAGCCACTTCTTCTCGTCCTAAGCGATCCTTACTACAGAAGATTTTGCGGATTTGTAGGAATGTCGAAAAGGATGTGGCGTCCATCAAGGAACAACTTCAGCGGAACACTGAAACCATCGAGAAGACAAATTCCGATGTTGCACTGATTCGAGCTCGACTTGAGGCACAAGATGCCCGCCCAACTCAGGAGCAGCCCTCTACCTCTACTTGATTCGGCTACTGTTTGTTTTTCTTTTTCTTTTTCTTTTCCTTCTTTATTTTTATTTTTGGTTCATTAGTTAGTTTTTATTTTGTTTTGTTTTTGACTTCTATCCTGTGGTCTGTAATAGTCTGACGTATTCACTCTGTTTGTGCAATTTTTGTTTATGACATTGGTGGACTACTTCTTCCTTTATTTAGTTGCCGCATTCAGGAACTCTCGCCGTTAAGACGCCAAGTCAGGGGAGTTTTCTGTTTTCTAGTTGCTTGAATTTAATTTTTGTTATGTGCATTTTGAGGGCAATCTGCAATTAAGTGTGGGGGAAGAGTAATTTTGGCATTGTTCTTTTGTTTAATCTTTTTAGTTCGTTTTTAGCTTGTCCTTCGAACCGTTTTAGCTGAACGTTCTGTGATGAGTTGATTACCTTTGAATTATCTCTAGAGTCAAGTGACCAAATAGCACTTACTGAATTGTTTGACATTCATCAACTGAGGTTATTTTTTTTTTTATGATTATAGCTTGTGCGATGATTTAATGACATTTTTTAGTGCGTATTGAAAGCTAAAAGTTTATTTATTTCATTAACCTTTGTAAATCTTTTAAACTTTAATGTGAACCGGAAGTAGATGAGAATGAGTGTTGGTATGAATTATAGTTGCTTCAAAGAGGTGAGATAGAGCGTAAAACGCACTCACCAGAGAAAAAAAAAAAAAAATTTCTTTTTGATCACTCGGAATTAAAAGAAATTACTATTCCGCTAATTTTGACTCTATGAACATGAATTTTTATATTTTTAGTGGTCAAGATTATGAATAGGGCTTAAAGCCACTTGAAATTGTGATTTGGCAAAGTACACCGTTGATGTTTTCTAGTTGATGTATTTTCGGTGGAGAAGCTAGATGACGTTTCAAGTAGATAGAGTGTTCAATTCAAAAGAAAATAAGAGTGGGATGGAGCGTAAAACGCACCCACTAAAGAGATGGAGCGTAAAACGCACTCAAAGAAAAAAAAATAGAGCAAGCAACTTTCTTCATACTTTTACTCATGAATTTTCGATTTGTAGTTCATATTTCAGTTTACTAGATTTGCTTAGTTTAATTATTTGAATAAATAAAGGCTTGAGATATTTTCTATACTGTTTTTGTAGGTCATCTAATCATCGTATGTAGTGAATGAATTTTGTAATTTGGTTGGTGTTGTTAACTTTTCTTTAAGTGTATTTTGGTTACTAAATCTCTTGATATGATTCATGGGTGTATTGATGCATTATAGCACGGGCTGAATTCAGTTTGCTTGAGGACAAGCAAAAGCTCAAGTGTGGGGGAATTTGATAAACCATGATTTAACGTGTTTTGTTAAGAATATTTTGATTTAATTGTTATGCGATTACGTAAATTATGGTTTAATTATACTCTGATTCGTTGAGTTTATTAACTTTCTTTAGGAACAAGCAATTGAATAATGGAGAGCCGAATGAATCGAAATTGCAGTAGAATTCGTCATTTCAGAGTCGACTTTACCTACCGGCCGGACCTGACTTGCAGAACCGGCCAAGGAGGCAAATTTGGGGACCCAGCCGGACCTACCAGCCGGACCTTCCCAGTAGAACCGGCTGGAGGTCCGGTCAACTTACTGCCGGGACAGAAACTCAGCCGGACCTGTAGCCTGACCTGCCCAGTAGATCCGGTCAGCAGGTCCGGTTGTCAGCGTGTTTTAGTCCGTTTTTGAAGGTTTTCTATTGAGACTTGGAGACTATAAAAGGCAAAAAGAGGAGCTGAGCTAGGGTTCGATTTTTACACAACTCAGAGACTTTGTAAGCAACCACAAGGAGGAAAAAGACCGAATTGGCGATTGGATCAAGGATTCTTAACGATCGAAGGAGGAAATCAACTGACGATTGATCTAACCTGGAATCAAAGAGTTTTTCCTTATTCTCTACTCAATGAACTCTTTTAATTCTGTTTTTGCTTTCCAATCTCAGATTATGTGTAGCTAAACTTTTACATTAGAGCTAGGGATGTAGTTTAATTATGAGATTCATTGTTATTTTATGGATTGAAGTTTTATATTAGCAAGAGATTGTTTAATATCGTGTTTTCAGTAATTAATTCTTGTGTTTATCGTTGTTTGATTGTTTGGCCGTCAATTAAACTTTATCTAGAATTTATGTGAAGTATTGAGAGATGAAACATAAATTCTGATCTAGAATTAATTCGCATAACTACCGTGGGATAGAGATATACCTACGGATTTGTGTATGACATATAGGTTGTAATCCTTCATCATTCGATTAAATTAGGGTTTGGATTGAGAAATTAAACTCACTTTAATTGAATAGGCTTTCTTGATTCGAGAGAATACTAAAGCAATTTTGAATACCGTCATTGAATCACATCAATTCCATAGATGACAATGTATCTTATGATTAAGTGAAATCCCGAAACTCTAGTGTTCTTCGCCATTAATTTATCTTTACATCTTAGTATTTGTCGCTCTATTTACTTTAGTTAATTAGTTTAAATAAATTACATTCAAATTTTAATTGTCTTAGCTATAATTAATACGAATAATAGTTAATCCGTTGTCTCTGTGGATACGACCTTGTTTGCTACGATTACATTCTGTATACTTGCAGGAGTTGCATTTTTAGCTATCAATATATATCACATCCTGGCTCCAATTTCCACATTAGAGAGTTGAGCAGAGGAAAAAAATTCATGTCTAAGTTCTTAGTTTGCCTTGCATTATACATTTTTATAGGCACCGCTTTGGAGAATTGAGTTGCAGCATACTGTTGATGAATTGAGGTATGTCTAAGAAGTCTTAACATACCTGAAATTCGCGTACAAGAATGTTTTCGGGTTTTGATATATATACATATCAAATGTTTTTGTGTTTATTTGCCATGGTAATTAAGGGCAGAGAGAGTACTATTTTTCATAGATGTTTTGCGTCTGACTAGTTTTAAAATGCTAAACAGGTGAAGCCATTTTGAGGGGCCAATAACAATATGAAGCAGCAGAAGAATATGAATTCGTCAATGCCCCAAAACGCAGCAGCAGCGGAGAGTTACAAGGTTTGTTCGATTTCTGAGTTTTTGGTTTAAATTACAAGCAGTTTCATTTGATTTTTTTAATGCTCTAATGTATTTGATAAATTGTTGTGATTGAGTTTGCTTTGTCGCTATTTCAAATTTTTGTCTTGTCATTGTGTCGATACATATGATTTGTTCTTAAAAGTTGTAATTATCGTGACATATGTTTCAGCTTGTTGTATTCATAAATGTGTGTGTTCATTGTTCATGCTTTAGTGGTCCTTTTGGTTGTTTTCAGGTAAAAACCATTTTAATTTTTTGTACAAACCATTTCATTTCCTTGTTTTTTATTAATCTAATTTTATTGAATTTTCACAATTCTATGAAAATGTTCTAAATTTACTTGCACCGTTAATCTATTTTAACTCAAGTCAGCAAAAGTGTCGTAAAATCATGTCGTTCAAAATGTCGCCTTGTCATTTTCATTCCTAAATTCGTCATATTGTCACAACAAAAATAAAACATACTACTTTAATAGAATCACCACTTCTAGAGTTGCCGCCGGTATCTTTTTTTACTTGATTTGTATAGTATGATAAAAAAAATTGGCTGCAAATTAGATAGACCGTGGTTATAATATATGCAAAATGTCTTGTGTAATGTTTCAGATTTTTTTCGTTGTGGATTTTTTGTTTGTTTGGCTGTAAAAAAATATGCAAGAAATAAATATTAGGTTGGGATGTTAGGGTTTAGAATTTATACTATGAATAGAATTAGACTAGGATTAGGATTAAGGGTTTAAGATTAGGATATTAGGATTATTATTAGAATTAGGATATAGGGGTGTCTAAGGATTAAGGGATTTAGGATTCACTACACCAAATATAGCTTTTGGCAGCGAATGAGTAGAGATGGTCTTTATGAACATCTCATTTTTCTATCGAATTAAATCTAACGGCGTTATGTAGAGTCTATTTTAATTTTCGAAGGAATATAAAGACGGTTTAAACCCTCTCTACATATACTTAGGGTAAAAGTGGAACATAAATGAAATGGATAGGTTTTGAAAATACGATTATTATTCAAAAACTTTTTTTCTCTCTGCTTCGACATAGAGAAATCCCTAAATTTTCTTTCTTCTTCTTCGCATCTGGGGGATCTGAATCGATAGTGAAGATCATGAAGTAAAACGAGTTTGTTTCAGAAAATGAAAACGTTATAATCGATTCAATTTTGTTTCAAGTTTCTACTTCAAGTTTTTAGCGATCCTTGGGCATATTGTGTTATTGAGTTTGTCTCTCCAATTTAGCATCGATTTGTTGAGCGATCTGCTACTGTATTTTATCATCTTCTTTACAACATATTATCATTGCTTATACTGATGTATCTGTAAGTTTAACTTGTCTTTCATTTCAATTAGTTTTAATAGATTCATTATAAATTTGATTTTAGGTTTCATCCTCTGTTTCTGATTGTGAATGACAGTTGAGCTTGATTTTTTCTTTGTTTACAGGGGAAGAAACTGACAGAATTTGATTCTGAAACTGACGGCGAGGAAGGCTTTGATCTTTTGATTTTAGTGTTGGGTTATTAGTTTGAGTTTCTGATTGAATATCAACAAATTTCAGGTGAATTTAATAGTTTACACTGATTTACCTCATTTTCAGATTAAAGAGGTTTCTCATTGCATAGCCTGATAACTGAACTTATTGAGTACCCCCTTGATTAGTATTTAACTAAGGTAAATGTCTTGCTTAGTATAAATTGGTTTATGTATTCTTCTCACTTATTATGAACAATTCCAAACATGCCACTTACTGAATGGAAGTATAGGCTTTAAGAGTGATTTAGTAGCATGGTGAAGGCAATAAGTTTTTGCACCGAGTTAGATTTTAAGCATTATCAGTTTTTGGATTGTTTAAAGTTTTGCATTTTGAGTTTGTATGTATTTGCTGCTATATAGTCACTTCTATTTCATTGTTTATGCTTGATTAATATTCTAATATTTTTGCAGCCTGGTTAGGTTGTAAAGTCCAGAACTAGTCAAAGTTTACCATTTCAATCTCTACTTGAAAAAGGGAGACTACTAACCAACAAGGTTAGGCTGTTTATATGTTATATGTTATAATACAGTTTGTGTTCTAAGTGTTCAACTAAATGTACTTATATGAGTTGAATGCAGTGAAACAATGGCTCGAAAGTCTAGGATTTTAAGTGGACTAAGGATAGTAACGGGCGATTCTTCATCAGAAAATCAGACTATTAATGCACCATCTCAGCCTCAAATTCAACCTCGACAAGCTGTTGAGAGTAGCAATCAGACTACTACTGCATCATCTCAGCCTCAAATTCAACCTCGACAAGCTGGTGAGAGTCGCAATAAGACTACTAGTGCATCATCTCTGCCTCAAATGCCACTTGATCAAGCTGCAATATCGTCTACGCCTCAAGCTAATCAAGATGCCCCACCAATAATTGAGCATGAATCCACTGAAATTATTGGTATTTTTTTATATTTAACTCTGCTGATGCTTTAACCAGTCCAACGAATATGCTGCTTCTTGTAAAATTTTATTTGCTTCTGATTATTACATTTTCTTTCCTGTATGTCCTCCTTTGTGTGTCTGTTCATATAAGTAGTATCTTTTTTGTTCATTTTCCTATGACCAGTCTTTCATTTATTAAACTATTGAAAAGCAAACTATAAGCTGCAAACAAAATGCATTTGAAAGTAGGCAAGTTTTAGGAGTTTCTACTGTCAACCTTTCTGTGACCTAAATCTGAAAATTATACACTTACATAATCTTAGGAGAAATAACAAATCTTTAATCCTTGTAGATAATGTTGGAAGACGATATAGAAAGAGAGGAAGGACTACAATGGCATCTGTGTGGAATTTATCTGGTGGTGAAAAGATATTTGTGCAGGTTAATAAATTTGGAGTGCCTTGTACACAAGAAGCAGCCGTACTTGGATCTTTTCTTGGAACTATTGCAACAAATGGGACTCTCGCACCTGTGAATTTTTCAAGATGGGATGATAAGCTTATGAAACCATTTTATCGCAAAATGTTAGTTATTGTTGAGGTATTATATTTTCTAAATTCAAGTTTTTTAGTTTATAATTTCTTTTATATTAACATCTATATACATGGTTACATTGCTAGGAAAAGTTTGAATTTCCACCTGAGACCCGTAAATGGGTACTTCAGTCCATCAACAAGAAGTGGAGGGATCACAAGTCTGATCTAAAGTCTAGAAACTTTCTGTCCGATAAAACTATGGAGCAGATTGAATCATCTATTCCAGAAGAAATTGTGCCTAGTCAATGGCCTACACTAGTCCAATCATGGTTTACTGAGACTAGTCAGGTTTGCTTTTATTTTTTATCTTTTTGTTTTTATTTTATTAAAGTGTTATCTAATTAACTTCTATATACAGAGAGTGAGTGCAAAAAACACTATGAATGCGCTTCAAAATAAACATAGTCATACTTCAGGCAGAATGAGTTATGCAAGACGTAGAAAAGCAATGGTAAATTCTTATACTTGTGCTATTAGTGTTATTAGTAGTTACAACCTTTGATAATAGAGATAGACACTTACAGTTTAGTTGGTGTTCAGGTAATTGTTATTGTTGCTGCTTTTTAAGTAACAGTTAACACAATTAATTTAATATTAATATAATTGTTGTAATGTGTTATAGGAAAAAGAAGGGAAATCTCCTGATAGACTCATTTTTTTTGATGTCACTCATAAGAAGAAAGATGGAACTTATGTGGATGACAGCATTAAAAATCTAATGGTAATGATATCACAAATCTTAAATATGGAACTCTTATTATATATTAAGATTTTCTTTGTTTGAGATTTCTGGTGTGTTTGTGTGTTATTGATGCTTGTAAACTTCATAATAATATTCCTTTGGTCTTCTTGCTAACAGCTTTTACTTGGATACTAAAGATTTTGGAAATCTGAACTCTATAAATACATGATAAGTGAATACTATGATATCCATCGAGTGGCATCAGCAGAAATTTTTAGCTTTTCTAATTCTATTTGCAGTGTAAGAAGTGAAATAGTTTTGGCCTTACATTTTGCGTACTGAAATGGCTTAGGATGATTATAGCTTCCAAAAAAAAAATTAGTTAGGCTCTTATCTGTTTAGCTTGACTCTGGAATTTGCCGTCACTGCTTTATCTGTTTAGCTTGCTGCTGTTTCCTTTGATTTAATGTTTTAAGTAGTGCTAACTGTAATATATTTGTTTTTACAGGATAAAGCATCTGCTCTTCAAGCTGAACGTAGTCAAAATTCTAATAATAGCACAGCGGAAGTTAACGAGCAAATATTTAGAGAAGTAATGGGTAAAGAGCACAATGGTCGTGTGAGAGGTTTAGGGTTGGGGCCAACGCCTAGAAGTTATTTTGGAGCAACTTCTTATAATGTGGCTGAAAAATGGAATG
Organism: Mercurialis annua; assembly: GCF_937616625.2. Lineage (NCBI taxonomy): Eukaryota > Viridiplantae > Streptophyta > Magnoliopsida > Malpighiales > Euphorbiaceae > Mercurialis > Mercurialis annua. Next base: position 45,293,263 of record NC_065574.1, on the reverse strand, counting down.
GTTCTACAAGTTTAAGTCAGTCAAATGAAGTAGCAATTCTCAAAGAATCACTTCAAGAGATGACATCCAAGTATGAGGAAGTGAATAAAAAATATGAAGTTTTATCAACTAATCATGAAGGTGTGTCTCAAACATTACTTGCTTGTGTCGAGGACCATAACATGTAGTTGAGGGTGGGAATTAAGTTTGGTCCATTATGGTTTTATCATTGCCTGTATTCATTCCAAGAATCATATATAGTGAAGTTTGATGTGTGATGATGAAGGAAAGTAATAAGTTCAATCTTAGGTGAGGTTGATATATAAATTGATATTTCTAAGCTCACACTCCTTTTCCCAACTCCATCATTGTCCTCTATGATTCTGAATATTGGTACTGAACATTGTGTTCTTTGATTAGGCCACTGTTAGCAATATTATTTACTTGATTTTATTTTAGTTATTCTTTGATTAGTTTACTGTTGACTGATTAGTTTCTTGTATGTGTATCTTGATTATTTGCATATAGGAAATGATGTTGCTCAGGATAAATTGAGACCAAGAGAAGGCAATGGACTGAAGGCGACAAGACATGAAGAATGTTTATTTTTCATGACAAAACTTTATTCTGTTAATTTCTACTTTGAACATATATATTACAGTTAAGAGTATGAATTTACAATTAAGAGTATGAATTTAAGTGAACATAACATTGAGGGTATGAAAGACATTACATTTGCAAGTTTATACATTTGTTTTTATTATTGATATTTTGGTTTTAAAGTATCACATATCTATTATGTTTTTAAAATATAATTATATTCAAAAAAATTAATATTAAAAAGAAATTCTTTTTTAAAAAAATTATCGTTACTCATAGAAATGGTTCTAACCGTCCCTACGAATAAAAAAAAGACGGTTGTCCGAACCGTCTCTATATTGCATTAAATTCTTATTTTGTTCGTAGAGGCGGTTATAACCATCCCTAGAAAACCGTCTCAATTAGAAACCTTACCCCGGCGGAAGAAAAAATCGTCTCTACTTTATAGCTACGCCTATAATAACGACGCACGAGTGGCGGTTAAAAACAGTGTCTCTAATTTTTGTAGAGACGGTTAAAACCGCCCCTAGAGACAATAAAAACCGTCTCTATAGGTAATTTTTGGTGTAGTGATTAGTATGTAGGCTCTAAAAAAAAGGATTAGAAAGTAGATTTAAGTTTAGTCTTTATCATTAGGATTAGGGTTTAAGGTAGGGTTTTTCAATTTAGATTAAAATTGGAGTTTATGGGAATTAGGGTGTTGAGGAAAAACATCAAAAACATGAGCAGGGGTGTTAAAGGATTAAGGGATTTAGGATTAGTATGTAGATTCTCAAAAAAAAAAAAGGATTAGAAAGAGGATAAGTTTAGTGTTTATCATTAAGATTAGGGTTTATGGGTAGGGTTTTCAATTTAGATTAAAATTAGAGTTTATGGGAATTAGGGTGTTGAGGAAAAACATCAAAAACATGAGCGTAAATTTTTTTGTACATTATGTATTTTTCACGTTATATAGCCATCATATAAAATAGTTTTTTTTATCATCAATCATCATATAAATAGTTTTTTTTATCATCATCAATTTAGATTTAAGAAAAAATTACACCATTTACCAAAAAAAAAATACAAATATTATACAAATACATATTGACATTTTCTAATTACAAGATAGGTTGATTTAAAAATATTTATAAAAATACCAAAAAAAAAAATTACAACATACGACCGACATTGTAATTAAATATAAAATTTAGCAAAATTACATCAAATCATATATTAAAAATTAAAATAATATACCAATTAGATAAAAATTACACCAACCACCAAATTTAGTAAAAATTAAACTAACAATATACCAACAATAAATTATCTAATTCATTACCAACTATAGTGAAAAAATACATATTAAAAAATGTGCATGATAAAATTATTATCGATATAGTACGCCGACATTGTAATTAGATACAAAATTTAGCAAAATTACATCAAATTGTATATTAAAAATTAAAATTATATACCAATTAGATAAGGGTTTAAGATTAGGATATAGGGGTGTTTAAGGATTAAGGGATTTAGGAAGTATGTAGGCTCTAAAAAAAGGATTAGAAAGTGGATTTAAGTTTAGTGTTTATCATTAGGATTAGGGTTTATGGGGGTTTTTCAATTTAGATTAAAATTAGAGTTTATGGGAATTAAGGGTGTTGAGGAAAAACATTACATCAAATCATATATTAAAAATTAAAATTATATACCAATTAGATAAGGGTTTAAGATTAGAATATTAGGATTATTATTAGAATTAGGATATAGGGGTGTTTAAGGATTAAGGGATTTAGGATTAGTATGTAGGTTCTAAAAAAAGGATTAGGGTTTATGGGTAGGGTTTTTCAACAAAATCATAAATGATTATCTTTGTTATAATGAATTCCTTACAAACATTCAATTTTCTTCGTTTTTTCTTATTCAATTCTTTATAAAATTAATATTATTTCTTACCACAATCACTTAATTCACACATTAAGTGATTGTGTATAACTTTTTTTAATTATATTATTTTTATTATGTCATATACAAATTTTAATAAAAAAATATATATTTTTCTATTTTATATAAGTTTTTAGACTAAATCTATTTTGGATGCTTTATTAGGTCCCTCAATATTAATTTAGCTTCCTCATATCCTTAAACTTTTGTGTTTTTGGTTCATCACATTTTGATTTGAATTTCTCATATTCTAAACTTTCGTTTTTTGGTTCATTAATTCCAAATGGATCGCCGTTTAAGGACCTAATAAACCAAAAAATAAAAATTTAGGTATCTAAAAAAAGTAAGGGACCTAATGAATCAAAAATAGTATAGTTTATGAATCAAAAATAGTATATTATGTTATCTGAATTATTTATAATAAAAATCAGTCAATTTAAATGTTATTTAAAAGGATTAAAATTTAGAAATTAAGATTTTAAATTTTAAATTTAGGATATTTAAGATTTCGGGTTTAGAGTTTAAGAGTTTTTTTTTTGAATGGATTTAGAGTTTAATGTTTGGAGTTAGATTTTATTTTATAGTTTAGTATTTAAAGTATAGAATTTAAAATTTAATGTTTAGAAGTTTAATTTAAATAAAGAAAATTAAAATTAAAATAGATGTTTGCAATTAAGGAGTAAAAAAAGAAAAATGAAAGAGTATGTACTCATTGATTAGTGTAAATCGTGTAATTCGTGATATACCATTTCATGTGTCATATAGCACTTCTCGGATGGGAATTAGAATGTATGTATCTCAAAAAAAAAAGGATTAGAAAGTGGATTTAAGTTTAGTGTTTATCATTAGGATTAGGGTTTATGGGTAGGGTTTTTCAATTTAGATTAAAATTAGAGTTTGTGGGAATTAGGGTCTTGAGCATCAAAAACATGAGCGTAAAGTTTTTTGTACATTATGTATTTTTCACGTTCATCACCAATCATTATATAAATAATTTTTTATCATCATCAATTTAGATTTAAGAGGAAATTGCACCATTTACCAAAAAAAATGCAAATATCAAAATACATATTGACATTTTTTATTTACAAAATAGGTTAATTTAAAAATATTTATAAAAATACCAAAAAAAAATTACAACATACAACCGACATTGTAATTAAATACAAAATTTAGCAAAATTACATCAAATCGTATATTAAAAATTAAAATAATATACCAATTAGATAAAAATTACACCAACCACCAAATGGTATAGTAAAAATTAAACTAACTACCAACAATAAATTCTCTAGTTCATTACCAACTATAGTGAAAAAATACAAATTAAAAAATGTACATGTTAAAATTATTATCGATATAGTACACCGATATTGTAATTAAATACAAAATTTAGCAAAATTACATCAAATCGTATATTAAAAATTAAAATAATATACCAATTAGATAAAAATTACACCAACCACCAAATGGTATAGTAAGAATCAAACTAACAATATATACCAACAATAAATTCTCTAGTTCATTACCAAACTATAGTGAAAAAATACAAATTAAAAAATGTACATGTTAAAATTATTATCGATATAGTACACCGACATTAATACAAAATTTAGCAAAATTACATCAAATCGTATATTAAAAATTAAAATAATATACCAATTTGATAAAAATTATACCAACCACCAAATGTAGTAAAAATTAAACTAACAATACCAACAATAAATTCTCTAGTTCATTACAACTATAGAGAAAAAATACATATTAAAAAATATACATGTTAAAATTATTATCGATATAGTACACCGACATTGTAATTAAATACAAAATTTAGCAAAATTACATCAAATCGTATATAAAAAATTAAAATAATATACCAATTAGATTAAAATTACACCAACCACCAAATGAGGTATAGTAAAAATTAAACTAACAATATATATACCGACATAAATTATCTAGTTCATTACTAACTATAGTGAAAAAATACATATTAAAAAATGTACATGTTAAAATTATTGAGAGTATATTGAAATTTATACCAATAATAAACCAAAAATTATTTTTAAATTCTCTGGTTTATATAGAATATACCAAAATTATACTATAATCATACTGACATTACACGTAACGTTTGTAAGTAATTTTCAATTTTGTCATAATTATACACTTAAAATGATCTTGGGTATAAAAACTAACCCTAAACACACCACTTTGATTAGGTTACTGAAACTGCGAGTGTTTATCCCATGCAACCGTTGCGCCACGTCATTTTTACATCAAGTCAATGAGCATTTGCGATAGAGAATCTTTTAATTATTATTTATTTTTTTTATCATTCAATTTTCCACATAACTAACGCATAATTGGTTTGTTCCACAAATGACATGGCGCAACGGTTGTGTGCAATAATTTTTCCTGAAACTGCTAGTGGCTACAATTCGATCTTAAAAAATCAATTTGATTTTCGTACAAATCAAACTAAAATATATTATATGAATTAAAAATTAGTTTGGTTTGAATAAAAAAAGTTAATGTTTTAACTAGATTTTTGTGTACAATGTTTTTTTATTCAGGAAACAAAACAATTTAGTACGTAGGTTCTCAAAAAAAGGAGTTTCCGCCTCGCCACCTTCAAAAGATGACTTTCCGTTTTTTTTTTTTGAAATGATGACTTTCCATTTCAATGACATGTATTATTTATGGATGATTTTTTGAATTTTTGTCATTTCTTGTGTGTTGCATATCTCTCCACCGCCAGTTTATTATGACAAGGATGCTCCATTTGATTTTACGGAATATTGGCTTTTTTTTTGTCAAGAGAAGCGCGTGTGCTACCATTCAAGGAGATTCAATGTCTTTTTGAGGGAATTTGTTAGTCATTGTGATAAATGCCAAAAAGATGAGATGCCTATGCGAAATTGTGAGGGGGATTTGACTTTATGAAGCCGTTTTTGGTTTCGGCTCACAAGAGAGTCCGACCGGACCCGAGGACAGGCCGGTCGGACGAGCATATTCTTCTAACTTTAAGAATTACCGTCATTTTTCCATTTTATCTCACAAAAAAATCCCCTCACTAAAAATTGATACTCAACTACTCTAGGCCCATAAGAATAGAAAAGCTCCATTTTCCTATTCACGATTCAGATGTATGTACATTTTGAAAATGTGAATCTAATGGTTTTGACATGAAAGATTCGGGTTTGAGGAACAAAGGGGTATTGTGATGATCCAAAACGAGATGTGTTTGTGGCAAATTATGGCAAGAAAGCGGGCGAGCAAGTGCCCGAAGGAGAGAGCACCCCTAGGGCGAGCAAGAAGGCTACCCGCCCGGAGCAAGTTAATGTGGGAGAAGGTCAGGGGCTGATTTTAGAGGCCGAGTTTGAAGCAAATTTTGGGGCTGATTTGGGAGCTAATGTGGGGGCCGAGTTTGTCCATTTCGAGCAAGCACCGGGAGGAGGTGATTGAAAAATAATACTTTAATTAGAAAAATACTGATAAAAATACAAATTACTATAAATTCATTGTCTTTAGCTATGAAGCACGGAAACTTCGACAAATTTGCGTGTTCCGTTTCGGAAACCGGAAATTCTCAGAAACTTTCGGAAACTCATAAGGAAACGTTTCGGGCCGTTTCCATAAAAAAAAAATTATAAAAAGAACCTAAAAAATCCTCAATAAATAATTTTTATGAATCAATTACCCACAATTTTTATTATTTACTTTATCTATAATATAGCTTATTTTCTTATTTTTGTTGGATTTAATTATGTTTGATTTATTTTATTAATTGGCATACATATATAAAAAATTAAAAATATATATAGCATTTTATAATTTCTAATATTATAAATATATCCTTATATTTTTATTATTTACACGTTTCCCCCACGTTTCGTGTCCTTCATTTTAAAAATTCGCCGTTTCGTGTCGTTTCCGTTTCCCGTTTCCGTTTCCGTGCTACATAGGTCTTTAGCCGTTTATTCTTTTAAAAGTTTAAACTTAAAAATATCATTTTTATTTATAAATTTTATATGCAGAAAAATTGAAATTATGTTATAATATATCAATCAAAAAGAAATAAATTACTTGTAATTAGTTAATTTTAAGTTGATAAATTGTTTGTATGAGTTTGTTTCTTGTATGTCGGTTTTTTGGCAAAAAAAAAGTATTAAGCTTGTTAGCATAATTAATATGCTATTGGAGTAATGGCCAAGTATATGACTTGGAGTAGTGGCCAAGTATAAGACTTGGAGTAGTGGCCAAGTATATAACTTGGAGTAGTGGCCAAGTATAAGATACTTTCCTTTATTATTGCTTAGCCTTGCCTATATAAAGGCCTCCTATGTTATTCTAGGATTTAGGCTTTTCTCTTCTATTGTTAGCCTCTATTTCTTTGTATCTTATTCTTCTATTCAATCAATGGTTTCGTATATTTCTATTAATGTTATCATGGTATCAAAGCCAAATTATTCGTCTGGTTGTTAGTCTTTTCTACTCCTCCTTTGAGTTTGTCCTCTCTAATTCGTTGATTTAATTTGTTAGTATTCTATTGATTTCTTTTTAATATGGCTGAAATTCGAGATGATTCGCTTCAAGCAGTTAGTGTTCAGTTAGATGGTAAAAATTATGCATATTGGAGTTATGTGATGAAAAATTTCTTAAAGGGTAAACAAAAGTGGGGTTATATTTCGGGTGATTTTGTCAAGCCTGAGAATGGCACAACTGCTGATTATGTGTCTTTGTTAGATAAGTGGGAAGTTGCTAATTCCAAAATTATTACTTGGATCAATAATTCTGTTAAGCACTCGATAGGGATCCAGTTAGCAAAATATGAGACAGCTAAGGAGGTTTGGGATCATCTATCTAGACTGTACACACAGTCTAACTTTGCAAAACAATACCAATTGGAGTCTGATATTCGTGCTCTGCAGCAGAAAAGCATGAGTATTCAGGAATTCTATGATGCTATGACAGATTTGTGGGATCAGCTGGCTCTCACAGAATCTGCTGAATTACGAGGCTTTGGGCCTTATATTGCACGAAGAGAGGAGCAGAGATTGGTACAGTTCTTAATGGCTCTTCGTGATGAGTTTGAAGGACTTCGTGGGTCCATTCTGCATCGTCATCCGCTGCCTTCTGTTGATTCTGTTGTTAGTGAACTTTTGGCTGAGGAAATTCGTCTTAAGCCTTCTGTTGTAAAGGAAGTTTCTACGGTCTCTACTCCATCAGTCTTCGCCATGCCTCCACGACCAAACTTTTATTCTCAAGTCAGGCCATATGGAACTGTTGCTCGTGATGAATGTAGTTTTTGTAAACAGAAAGGTCATTGGAAATCACAATGTCCAAAGTTGGGTAAAGGAAAGCAGCAGTATACTCAGCAACAGCCCCATCAGCAGTCTCAGCAATGGAGTTACCGACCACCAGCTCCTCATAATGGACCTCCTCTTCTTCCTCGCCCTCACAATGCATTGACGACTTCTTCTTTAGATCCATCAATGGTTGAGCAGTTTCAACAGTTCCTTGCATCTCAGTCACATGCCATGGCAGCTTCATCTCAAATAGGTTTGTCATCTAGTTCGTCAGGTATACCTTCTTCCTCTTGGATTTTAGATTCTGGTGCTTCGAATCATATGTCACCTAATTTGTCATCTTTTACTTCTTTGACTCCTAAAGTTTCTGTTCCTGTCATGAGTGCTAGTGGTACACCTATGCCCTTGCAAGGTGTTGGTTCAGTTACTACACCTTCTTTGTCCTTATCTAATGTTTATCATATTCCTAGTCTTACTTTAAATCTTGCTTCTGTTGGTCAAATTTGTGATAATGGTTGTTTAGTTTCCTTTTCTTCTTCTGCTTGTTATGTTCAGGATCCAAAGTCTCAGGAAGTGATTGGGACCGGCCATAGGGAAGGAGGACTTTATATATTGGATCAGCTCAAAACTCCTAAGATTGCGGCTGCTGTTCCTAGTGTGGATGTTTCGTCTTTTCGTTTGAGTCAGTCTTCTTCTGTGTTTTATTTGTGGCATTCTCGCCTTGGTCATGTCTCTAGATCTCGATTACAATTTTTAGCGTCTACAGGAGTTTTAGGAGATTTGAAAACTCATGATATTTCTGATTGCAGTGGTTGTAAACTTGCAAAGTTCTCTGCTTTGCCTTTTCCTAAAAGTAATTCTTTTGCTGTTGCACCTTTTGATCTCATTCATTCTGATGTTTGGGGACCCTCTCCTGTTCCTACAAAGGGGGGCTCTCGTTATTATGTCTCTTTTATTGATGATTGCACTCGTTATTGTTGGATTTATCTTATGAAACGTCGCTCAGACTTTTTTGACATTTATAATGAGTTTCGCTCTCTTGTAAAAACTCAACATGAAGCTGTTATTAAATGTTTTAGATGTGATTTGGGGGGCGAATATACTTCTCATGCTTTTAAGGAACTTCTTGCTTTAGATGGCACAATTTACCAAACTTCTTGCACTGATACTCCTGAACAAAATGGGGTTGCTGAAAGAAAACATAGGCATATTCTTGAGACTGCTAGGTCACTTTTATTGTCTGCTAGTGTTCCTAGTGAATTTTGGGGGGAGGCAGCTCTTACTTCTGTTTATTTGATTAATAGAATTCCTACTTCTCATAATTCTGGCTTGTCTCCTTATGAGAGATTATATTGTTGTCTTCCAGATTATTCTTCTCTTCGTGTTTTTGGTTCCACCTGTTTTGTTCTTCTTCCTCGTGTTCAGCAGAGTAAGTTAACTTCACGGTCTGCCATATGTGTTTTTCTTGGTTATGGCGCAGGACAAAAGGGGTATCGTTGTTTTGATCCAGTCAGTCATAAGCTATATGTTTCTCGTCATGTTGTCTTTCTTGAACATATTCCTTATTTTACAATTCCTGACCGTTCTCACAGTATATCTATGCCTGATCTTATTCACATTGATCCTTTTACTGCTGATAATGATGAGATACCTCGTGATGGCCATCCTGACACTCCTATTGGCCCCTCAACTACAATCACTACCCAATCATCTTCTGAGACTGCGGATACTACTGAACACCGTTATCCTGTACGAAATCGTAAGTCTACTAAACAACCTGATTTTGCTTATTCTTGTCTTTCCAGTTCATTTTCTTCATTCCTTGCTTCTATTCATTGTCTTTCTGAGCCTTCATCTTTCAAAGAGGCAGTTCTTGATCCTCTTTGGCAACGTGCTATGGCTGAGGAGCTCACTGCTCTTCACCAAACCCATACTTGGGATTTAGTGTCTCTTCCTGCAGGAAAACGTGCTATTGGTTCTCGTTGGGTCTATAAAATTAAAACTAAGGCTGATGGATCTATTGAAAGATATAAAGCTCGCTTGGTTGCTAAGGGTTATTCTCAGGAATATGGTATGGATTATGAGGAGACTTTTGCTCCTGTTGCAAAAATGACTACAGTTCGAACTCTTATTGCGGTTGCTTCTGTTCGTCGATGGGATATCACTCAAATGGATGTTAAAAATGCCTTTCTGAATGGCGACCTTCATGAAGAAGTCTATATGGTTCCTCCTCCTGGTATTGATCACCAACCTGGTGAAGTTTGCAAACTTAGGAAGGCTCTTTATGGTCTCAAACAGGCTCCGCGTGCCTGGTTTGAGAAATTCTCTACTGTGATTACTTCTCTTGGTTTTTGCCCAAGTAACCATGATTCTGCTTTGTTTGTCAAGTGTACCTCGGCTGGTCGAATTTTGCTTTCGCTTTATGTTGATGATATGATTATTACAGGTGATGATGTTGTTGGTATTAACTTATTGAAGTCTAAGTTGACTCGAAGTTTTGCCATGAAAGACTTGGGTCCCCTTCGTTACTTCTTGGGTATTGAAGTTGCTTCTTCTCCAAAAGGGTATCTTCTTTCTCAATCTAAGTATATTTCTGATATTTTTGAGCGTGCTCGCCTCTCGGATAACAAGACTGTTGATACTCCAATTGAGCTCAATGCTCGGTACTCTATTTCTGATGGGTCTCCACTGCCAGATCCGAGTCTTTATAGAACGGTTGTTGGAAGTTTGGTTTATCTCACTATCACTCGCCCTGATATTGCCTATGCTGTTCACATAGTCAGTCAGTTTGTTACTTCTCCTACTACAGTTCATTGGGCTGCTGTTATTCGCATCTTGAGATATCTCCGTGGCACTCAGTTTCAGACTCTTTTGCTTTCCTCTACTTCATCTTTAGAGTTATGTGCTTACTCTGATGCTGATTGGGCTGGTGATCCTACTGACCGCAAATCTACTACTGGATTTTGTATTTTTCTGGGTGATTCTCTTATCTCTTGGAAAAGTAAAAAGCAGGATGTTATATCTCGGTCTTCAACAGAGGCCGAATACCGTGCTATGGCTTCTACTACTTGTGAAATCGTCTGGCTGCGATGGTTGCTTGCTGATATGGGCGTTTCTTTGCGGCGACCAACTCCTTTGCACTGTGATAATAAGAGTGCTATCCAGATTGCTCATAACTCGGTTTTTCACGAAAGGACCAAGCATATTGAGATTGACTGTCATATTACTCGCCATCATCTTCAGAATGGCACATTGACATTGCCATTTGTCTCTTCCTCCTTACAGCTTGCAGATTTGTTTACTAAATCATTGTCCTCTTCGCGCTTTCGTTTTTTGACTGACAAACTCTCGATGCTTATTGCTATCGCATCATGAGTTTGAGGGGGAATGTTAGCATAATTAATATGCTATTGGAGTAATGGCCAAGTATATGACTTGGAGTAGTGGCCAAGTATAAGACTTGGAGTAGTGGCCAAGTATATAACTTGGAGTAGTGGCCAAGTATAAGATACTTTCCTTTATTATTGCTTAGCCTTGCCTATATAAAGGCCTCCTATGTTATTCTAGGATTTAGGCTTTTCTCTTCTATTGTTAGCCTCTATTTCTTTGTATCTTATTCTTCTATTCAATCAATGGTTTCATATATTTCTATTAATGTTATCAAAGCTCAGCATGTTAAAAAGTTAACTTGAGGTCAATTCAGAAAATATATCATTTAATAGAATTACGACCAAATATAATGAGCTACCTACGATGTGAGAAATAAAGTTTATAGAGCTTATTATTAAAAAAGAATTGTCATATATCTTATCTCGATCAATTCCAGATAACAGATTTTGGTTAATTATTAGAGGTCGACTGTATTGTACAGTTAAACCATTTTGTAACGAATTAAAGTTGAGTTATCAAATTGCAATTCTGGCAAAATTCAGTAACCTCCAGAATCTATTACCCATCAATTCCACACACAAATCTAACCTTCTGTTTCTGAGATAAATGTTATGGAATCTGATGGAAAACACAATATATATCATCAGCATCATTAAAAACTATAAAAATACAAACAAACATGTAAAGTTGTATGCCATTCAGGAGATTGAAAAACACAACAGAAAAACACTATGACGTAAAACATAACGTTACTACCGATAACTTAAGGCACTCTTTTTTATGTAAGGGAATACAGAAAAGAAGAAGAAACATATTTTTTATACAATCAATTGTAGAGAAAAAATAAAAGAAAGAAAAAGAACAAGGTAGATAGATAACATAGATGATCAACGCTAAATTACTAAAAGAAAGCCTCTAATGTGCATGAACGCTAACAGAACCCCTACCAAAGAAAAATTCCGTAATTTTAAGTATGAAGTGCTAAAGAATCAAAAAGGGACAAAACACGCCTGAAAACATCAGACCTCTGGGATCATATTCAACATTTTAGACATATAATTATAAAATTTGTTTATAGTAATTCTTTATGTAAAATTCTTGTATAAAACTACTAACATGTTGCAAAAGTCTTCACACAAGATGTGTTATCCAAAAAGTAAAATCAGCACAACTGCAAAAGTGAGCTGATTACGAATGAAACCACCAAGATGCAGGTGATTTTATACACAAGATGTTTATCCACAACACAAATGAGCTGAAATGAAAATTAGAATTCGCACCTACAGTGAAAAAAGAACAGTCAAAACAAACTGAGAGATTTGATTTTATTTGTAAACAAAAACGAACAGACTGCTGACAATTAGTTAAGCAATGAAGAGAGAATCATATAGATTCGAGAGTTTAGAGAGTGAGAGCAGAGAGATCTTTGTACCCTACTAAACTGAATCAATCAGAAAAGTAAGAGTGTTTATTCCACACAACGGATGTGTCACGTCATTTTTACAACAAGCCAATAATCATTTGCGATAGGAAATCTTTATTTATTGCTTATTTTTTTATCATTAAATATTTACACATGGCTAACGTCCCATTTGTTTGTTGCACGAATGACGTGGCGCAACCGTTGCGTTGTATAATTATTCGAAAAGTAAAACAAAACCAATACACAATTTAAAAGTAAAAAGTAACACAACACGTGAAAACGAACATGCTGAGCCTGCATTGCAACTACAATTCATAAATAATACACAATTTTAATATTAAAGTAACTCTTTTTTGTTTTTGGCCACAAACAGTGCTAATGCAACTTTAGCTTAAAAGTAATTAAGCTTACTTCACACTGAAGAACCAAAACGACAGCTTATCAGTTCATAACTTTATTATGTCCAAACAATAAAATTATGAAGATGGGGAGTTGATTGAAAAATAAAAACCTTTGAAACTTGTCAATTCAAGGCAGTTCTTTTTCAAAAACAACATAGGCGTAATTTTAGGTAAAGATTTGCTGACTTGGACACCTGATGAGTGCCACGTGTCATGCCACGTCAGCAAAAACGCCACTAAAAACTTACCGTTGTTGTTTTTGAAAAGAAACGCCCTGAATTGACACGTTTTAAAGGTCGTGTTTTATTTTGAGATTTCGTGTAAAGATAGTGATTTTATATGTAATTAACCCTATATTAAATGCATTGGAGATGGCCCACTCAAACCAAGGTTGCAGTAAATTTTTATTCAAAATAGATTGTCAAGGTGAAAGTAAAACCTTTGTTCCGCATGAATCCAATATCTCAAAGTAAAATTTGAGCCTACAAGGGAAATTTAACCTCGTAGAGATCAATTTTCCGTTCTCAATTGATGACCAATATGAGCTCGAGCACATGTCTTTTACGGTAATTAATATCAAACACACGGAACTTACATTTAAATTTTAGGTATACGAGCAAATACTATATGTATATACTATAGAATTTCTCTTGTACACACCTTTTTCTGAAGCACATCCTGAATATATGCACATTTATCAGAAAACATATTGTATTTGTCCTAAAAAACTTAAATTGCCAAATCCTTTTAACTAAAACAAATAACGAAAGAAAAGGGGACAATATATGCAACACTGGTTCAACAAAGAAAGAAGAAACACTTTAAAAACCCTATAAAAAACCGCAATTCGATAGTTCTGCAGTCATCGTTTCTGTATACGCTCTGAAAACAGATTGCCAGTGTTCTATCCGCTTTGTTCGTAATCAAGACAACCCGCATCATTTGGTGAAGCATCGGCCTTTTTGTAGCAATCTGCTTCATACTTGTTGGGTTGGATGATCTATGAGTAGAATTTGTAGTCCTTGGCTTGAAGTATGATTGACCTCAATGCTCCAATGGGTGACACAATCATCAAAAGAACACCAATTACAATGCAAATCTGCCAATTGGAAAGAGTGAAATGTGAGAAAATGTAACTAAGTTTGAAGTATGGTATTCATAATGAAACTTAAAAGTAACTTACCCAGTTAGTCCACCAAGATAATCCGAACTTCCTTGGTTTGTAGATGGACAGCCACATAATGCAGGGCAACTGAAGAATGAAACAAACAGGACTTAGCATCTTTACAGCAACGAAATGGAAATGCCGAAACAGGAAAGGGTAACTATATTATTCATAACCACTGATCGGATATCGAAAAAGTTAAGGATTAGTAATGCTTTTTGGAAATCGGAGTTTTGGAATTTCAAATGCATTTGTGAAAACGCTAACAAAATGCTGAAACTCTTTTGAAGTTTTAAAAGTTTTTCTGAAAACGGAATCGAAATGCTGAAATGTAGGACTCGACAAGTTTCCATACAGCATAGCATGAACTCAAAAGCCAAAGAAATAGTAATTGAGGACTTACGAAGTATGTTGTTGGGGCGAAAGCAAATCCACCGAAGAATCCAAGTAGTCCACCAAAGAAAGGGAATGTAATGGCAACAAACATAGTAAAAGCTGCAAATTTGTTTAAAGAATTGATGTGAATCAACTATCTCAATGTAACTCCATAAATTCTACTGAAAAGTAAAAAAGTCATTGCAATCTTAAGTTTACTTACCAACGTATAAGTTTCGTACGACGAAACGAAGAATCAGACTCGGCTTGAAGTTCAATTTCTTCACCAATAAAGTTTCCATCATGTCGAAAACCGGCATTGCATAAATCTGAACGCAGAGCAACAACGTAGAAGAAAAAGAAAAAAGATTAAACAAACTGCAATTCTTAGGAACAGCAGAAGATTAAAATCAGAAAGAAAAAAACAAGTTCTGAGTCAAAACCTGGTAGCTTCCAATGACATGAACCACAACAAACATGTTAGCCATAGCAATGAGCCAAGCTGGCTTATTGAGAGAGATAAGGATGTTGTCTTCAATTGCATTTCCGTACACATAATAGCCGATTAAAGCAACAGGGAAGTAGCACAATGCCACGATAATATAGGCAGCGATGACTCCTTTCCGCATAGGCACTTTCGATGGTACTTCCGGTGTGGATGGGATTGTAGCTTGAATCTCAAGAACTACATTGTGACCAGCATAGGCAAAAGCAACATCACCCAAAGCACTAAAGAAGTTAAACATTGTTCCTACAGCACTTTTTGCTTTGTGGCCATATTCCGCATCTGGCTGAACACCCTTATGCAATGCTCCTGCCCATGCTATGGTAGAGTAACTGCAAGCCAACATACATGTCGATTTCATATTAACACGTTTGCTTCCAAAAGAGCGAGTTTTCAAAAACGAATTCAAAACACATAATTGTCGAATCTTATGTTTCAGCGGTTTGTTTTCATGTCTGCAAACCCTTCTGTAATCGTAGAACTTTATAGTTACAATGTATTCTTGTAAAAATTATCGCGTCGCCCCTTTTTTGTTTCAGCATTTATCGTTTCTACGTTTCTGTTTCCATACAACACTATATAGCATGGAAACAGAATTGCTGAAACAGAATTCATAAGCATTTTTATAAACGGAAATGAAACGCGAAAGACGTCGGACTTGATAAACAGGAAATAAGGAGAACCTCAAAGACATGACAGCAGCTGCCAAAGAGACACTAGCAATGGAATTGAAGTTGGGAAGATGAGAGAGTACGAAGTGAACGGTGGCGAAGATCATAATGAAATAAGTTTGTTTGATTTGTTTGCAATCAGGACACACAAGATCATGGAATTTCTTCAATGATTTGCCGCCAGTAACCATGTAGACAATGCAGGAACCAACTTCAACAACTAATTGTTGAGGCACCACTATGTAGAGACCAAGCTTTTCACCGAAGGCATGTTGGCCAAGCTCATGATACCTATCGAACCTTTTTCCTGGAACCATCTCATGCATCTCAACCATTTGCCATAGTGTGTATAGTGTTATAACCCATGACAGCACTAACACAGCAACACCAGGACCCCTGCAAACAGAGAATGTTATATTAATATAATCAAAACAAATTAAGACACCAAAAAATAGATTTAAAGAAATTGAAGCACTAATGTTATAATTTAGCCTCTAGACAGAGTTGACATACCATCCAAGCTCTGACATGGCATAAGGAAGACTGAGGACACCAGCTCCAACCATAGCAGTGACATTGTGAAAAGCTGAATACCACCATTTTGCATTTCTTGATGATGTAATTGGAAGCCAGTCATCAATTGCCTTTTGTCTAGCTGCTGCTTCTTGATCCTGCCATTCATCACCATTATCAAATTTATTCGCCATAATATAACACATTTAATTCAAAAATTATTATATAGATCAAAATTAGCCATACTTTTTAATGTCATGCATGGATTTAGCAAGTAATTAAGGACAGGTCAATCTTGTGAAGATAATTTCCTTGTACTTCTTTTGTTCATCTTTATCATGTATTAATTATTTTTATCTATATGGAATGTAAAAATCCAAAGAATCTTTTTTATTGCCATAGATAAATATTACAATTACCATAAAACAATGGGAAATCTTGAAAAGGCTAAAAGACAAGAAATTTGCAGTTTTTGCAGAGCCGAATAAAGAAAAATATTCATGGTGATCAATTAAAAATTTCATATAGGTAAACAAAATGATTCCAACATATATAAAAGGTAACTTCTCACCTAAATTCATTAATTATAATATTAACTATTTTCCAATTTTACTATTGACTTAAATTCCGACTGATTTTCTTCCAAGCTCATATGGAAATCAGTCACAAAACCACCACTCGCAGGCAGAATCGTGCGTTTATCCTAATCGGAATTGATCGGAACACGATTTTAAGAAAATCCAATTTTGAATTTTAACATATTAATATAAACAATTATATTCGCGTCCGATAAAATTTTCTGACTAAACCACTCATCGTAACAAAAAGACTCATACAATCGAGTCTGATACAGGATCCATTGATGGTGAATCTGGTGATTACCAATGGAACAAATCAAAGAATAATAATAATAAAAGCAACAAGGAAATACTAATAAAAAAAAATTATTCTCTTTTTAAAAATAATATAATTTTTTACATTAATAAAAAAAATAGAAAAAATACCTTACTCTTTTAATATATTTATTTTTTTACGCTAAAACATGTTTATATTATAACTACGGGAATGGCTCCCCTCAAGTCCAAAATTCCCTACATTTCCCTCAAGTCCATTTAGATGAACGACATATAAGCAAATTGATAAAGAAATTATCACATTAAATCACAATATACTTATGTGTCATTCATCTAAATGTACTTGAAGAAAATGGAGGAATTTTGGACTTGAGGGGAGCCACTCCCACTAACTATACCTACTCATTATTATTTTACTCTAATTATACTTAACGATATAATGTGACGATACTGCTGTGGTTTTGTCTTTTATTATCCAGCAGTATCGTTATCATATAATAATCTGCTACATACGATACTGATAATAACATAATAATGTAATGATAATATTACGATAATGTGATAATATGTATAGTAAGTTTATGATAATATTTATGATCTACTTGAGTCTAATATATAAGTTGAGGGACCACAATGACCATTTGCTCAATGAACAAAATCAACAACGCCAATAACGGCATCGTCTCACTATCGGGCGTTGCTCAGTTTCCCCTCCTACAAGAAAAAAATCGCAACATAATTTTATTTTAATTTTCAAATAGTAGCACATAATTTAATAAAAAAATTGAAATATTTGATATTTTAATTAAAAAAATTTATTTATAATTAATTTAAAAAACAAAAGATATTTAAACAAATAAAAAAATATTAATAGGTAATTTAAAGAAGAACAAATAAATTTCAACGGGTAATTTAAAAAAGAATAAATAAAATGTCAATATGTGATTTTGAAAAGAATAAAAGATTAATAAAAAGGAAATAAAAAAAATGTAGCTTGCACAAAAGAAATGTGGCATGTGCAATCTGTCGGGAAGAGAGGGAGAAAAAGAGAAAAAAAAAGAGAAGAAAGAAATAGAGAGAGAAAAAAAACACATGTTATATTGTCAAAGTAAAATCATAAATATTAATACACTAAGAGTATAATTCTAAAAAAGCAAAAATGATGATGTATTTTTGTTAATTTTTTTTATTGGGGCGTAAAATTTTATTATTTTTATATTTTAGATAAATTTTTAAATCTCTCAAAATGATGATGTATATAAGAAGAAGAAAAATGAAAGGAATGTATCAATCTTCAAGTGGTTAAGAGATTCGTCTACTGACTCTATGACATATTAAGAAAATATATAAGAGAATTAATTACAATACATCTGTTTCACATTTACCAAGTATAGCCAGAGAGGCCTAACTCAAGTGGTTAAAACGCTCCAGTGCATTTCTGAGATCTCGG
Source organism: Mercurialis annua (assembly GCF_937616625.2). Taxonomy (NCBI): domain Eukaryota; kingdom Viridiplantae; phylum Streptophyta; class Magnoliopsida; order Malpighiales; family Euphorbiaceae; genus Mercurialis; species Mercurialis annua. The sequence goes on along the minus strand of NC_065574.1, from coordinate 45,274,702 downwards.
TTTCGAGTCTCAGTAGGACCAGTGTTTAAGGCCGAATTAAAAATGAAAGTTTAACTACTAACTATTAACTACTAACGTAATTAAATTCTACTACAGTTAAAAAAAAAGAAAAAAAAATAATGCAATGGCAATACATGAGCTTTTTTTTTTGAATAAAATACATGAACTTCTTACTTAACAATGTTTTTATTTCTAATTAGCATAAATGACTTAAATGGGCCAATTGCTACTTACTGAATTTCAATGTATTTTTTTAATAATTATATAATACTTTTTCTTTCAAAAGGGTAATCCAACTCATTGATAGTCAAACATATTTAAACCACATGTCACGCGTTTAATAAAGAGTTCACAATCCTATGTAATGAGTTAGGTTCATCTAAAAATTTCTCCATATGACGGCATGCAATAATTTTAACTCTTATTTCACTATCCTTCCTATTTGCTAGTGGCGGACCAAACAACTGGTTAACCGAACCGAAAATACAAATAGAAAATGTTAAACATTCGGTTGATCTATTAATTCGATTTTGGAGAATTTTGTTCCGTTAGAACTGAGCCGACCGAATATTGATCTATGGAGCATGACATCAACGCGAGAAACTTAAATGATGAAACATCGACATGAGAAACTTAAAAATGGTCAAACATAAAATGATAAGACATCGACACGAGAAACTTAAAAATGGTATTTTTGAAAAAAATAAGTTAAAAATATATAAATTTTTAAGTTTTCAAGTGTTTTTAAAAAGGCTAAATCTATTTTGAGGTTCTTAAACTATATATGTTTTTGGTTCATCAGATCCCTCAACTTCTATTTGGCTTACTCACATCTCTAAATTTTCATTTTTTGTCCATTGGGATTAGCCTTTTGAAAATGAGAACAAAATATTAATTCGTAAGAATCGAGAATTTTGCATACAACATATGTATACATGCAATGTGAATTAATTTGGAAGTCCAATGCTGCAGATTGGGGTTATCTATTCATTCAACTCCTCCATTTTCCAATTGGATTGGCTCATGAAAGAAGATCCCATTTGGTTTGTTGTGAGATGGGAACAATTTTTAAGTAAGCATAAAAAAAATCAACAATTTTGTGTTTACTTTAAAAGCAAATTTTTCATGATCTTGTGTTTTTGAAAATTTAAAATTTATAGCATAGAGGAATATATAATGTGATGGTTTCAGAAGAAAGTTAGGCAGTGATCCTGCTTTTTCTGACCAATTAATAGAATAATTGACAATTGAGATAACTCTATTGCTCTGCCCTCTCTCTTTCTTTCTTAACCTAATTATCCTTTTCTGCCTTTTAAACCAGCATCACACCATCCTATGGGAGGTGGTTTTTGGCAATTTCATGGCCAAAAATGTAATACCCCAAAATAATTAATTAGCTAATTGGACCACGTGTCCAGTTTTGAGTCGCGGAAGTGGCGATATTGGAAAGTTTTCCGATAAATAAGTTTCAAGTAGGTCGGTTTTGAGAAATTAACTATGAGAAAATTAAGGTTATATTTCAATTCTAAAGTTAGAGTTGGAATTAATAGGGAAAATGTCAAGAAAAGTCTAAAATGAAGTACGGGGACCAAAGTGGTAATTTAGCCACTTTGTGTCGAAAATAGAAATATTGGAATTTGACGGGAAAGTACTAATATCGAGATTTGTATTATTTATCGGATATAAATAATACGTATAAGTCGTAATAAAAGAGTTTATTGATTTAGCTATGGACTAAATCGTAGGAAAGAAAAGTTTGAAAGATAAATTGTAACAAGGAAAGAAAGAAAGGACCAAAACGGACTTTTAGCCATCTAATATAAGGATTATCATTTGAATGAAGGAAGGCATCAGAGAGTGAGGATCCAGAAGCTTCATTTTATATCGATCAACTTCGTTTCTTTACGGTTTCTTCGTTCGACGTCCGATTCAAGCGATTTTCGCGGCCATCTCTTCGGAATTAAATCCTCTACTGATCTTGAGCTTTATTTCAAGGTAAATCTTCGGATTTTTGGTGCTAAAAGCAAGTTTATAGGCTGTTTTAATGAGATTGTGATTTTGGATTGAAATTGATGTTTTCGGGTTTACTATGACGTTTTTGAAGAAACCGAGATATGGGTATTGAGCGTGGGTATGTTTAGCACGTCGGGATTGTGGCGAAACCCCGGAAAATCTGATTTCCGGGGCTGTGCACGTGGTACACGACCGTGTACCACGGGTGCACGAACGTGTACTGATGTACACGAACGTGCACCTAGCGAGGTACACGATCGTGTACTGAAGTACACGAACGTGTACTTCTCATGGTACACGAACGTGTACAATGAGTACACGAACGTGTACCCCTGAGGTGCACGAACGTGTACTCAGTTGCACGATCGTGCACCCGTCAAAATGCACAATGTGCACCCTAACTCGCCCCCACGCGTATACAAACTATAATTGACCTAAGTGTTTGACGTTTAGGGTAATTGGACGTGGAAAGACGGATTTCGGACTTTGAGAATCATTAATCTCGAGATTAGCTCGACGTTTTAGGTAAATTATAAAATGGAGAACGTCAAGGACGTTAAGCGATTCTCAATTATGAGAAATAGTATTCGCTAAGTCGTTTATACGACTAGAGATATTGAATACGTAAATAAGTGTAAAACAAAACTAAATCCTAAAACTTAAAAGTATTATACGTATAAGAATATGAGAATCACGTCTAACTATTAACGATTTATCAGACGTGTCTGCGAGTAGTGAAGTCAGTAGAGGCGGACTAGCAAGAGCGTACTATCAGATCGATCATATCATTTCTTGGATTGCGGTCACTGTGAGTTGCACTTTACTTTCGTGTATTATCGATTAATATTATGTTGATATCATACTATATATATATATACTGTTTATATGCATCGCACTATATATATATATATGAATTGTTGATATGCTACATGTTTTGATTAAGTTTTAATGTACGAGAACCTAGTATACGATCCAACGAAACTAGCTACCTATTGGGTGTCAATAGGCTGCGTGATCACCAGTAATCGAGTCAGTCTAGTGTGTCTGACTATAAGATATGATTTGAGATGCATGCATGGTTTGATTATGAAAACTATGATATGAATGCTATACGAGAGTGAACTCGGTTACAGTGTAACCTGAGCCCCGTATCTAGTAGGTTGGACCTACCAGTGGGTTGGACCCACCTCTTTGGGATTAAGAGATATGTTCTGACTGACGTGGTTGAACGTGAACGCTCCCGGGTCAGACTAATGGAATCAGTATGATTTGAATAATAGTGAGTTACGTTATGTTTCAGGATTATAGTTTCGAAAGGATCGAGTACTTGTTCATATGTATTTTTATATTGATATTGATTTGAAATGCGATGCTATGTTTTTAAAATAATACCGTTAGTAAACTGTGAACTCACTCAGTATTTCCCCAAATACTGACCCCTCACCTTTGATGTCTTTCAGGTGCTTAGCTTGTGGACTTAGCTAGAGACCAATTTTGAAGTCCAGAAGTCAGCTGTATATGTTAGTTTCTGACTTCTGTGAGTGCTGCAGTAGTGGTCCTGTGTCAACAGAATAGTAGCCTAGTCAGCAGTTTATTTTGATTGTATATATCAACTGCTGTATTTGTCTATATGCTTTTTGATAGGCTACGTACGTTGTATGTGATCCACGGCCCCAGATGCCAGTGGGATGTTTGAAACACTAACTGATGTATATAGTACCGCGAGGCCAGTTCGTACAGGGTACGGTAACTAGAGCCCGCGAGGTTTTGAAACAGTTAGTGTACATATTCGGTTATATGTTATATATATGTATATATTTGCTTCCGTTGTTTGTTGTTATTTGTTTATATTATATTTGCGAAAAATAAATTGTGATTTTAGGCTTGCTACGGGTTCCGGAGCTACCACTCCCGTTCCCTAGCGCCGGTTGCGGCTCAATAAATTTTGGGTCGTGACAATGTTGGTATCAGAGCAGTTTGGTCCAGTTACCACTGCAAGTTTGTTTCAATGTTTGTTTGAGAGCAGTTTGGTCCAGTTACCACTGCTAGAGTTGTCTGATTGCTTGTTTGACCGGGAGTATTTGTCAGTAAGTATACCTAGGAACTACTGCAGCAAGAGTTAGACCGTGGTTGTCTGTAATTGTGTTATGTGTGCATTAGTAGTACGTGGCATTACGCGCGCGGATCAGGACTATTAAGTTAGTAAGTGAATAGTATCTGTTTATACAGACGACTAAGGCAATTAAGTATGTGTTGCTTGTGCTAAGATATAGAAGGTGGTTACATGTTTGCAAATTATGATCGATTGAGAGGGTTAAGTATTTGTTATTCGCACTGAGATTGTTAAGTGATTATCTGCTTGCGAATTACGTGCAGTTGGATTAAATGCTAAATGTTTACAGCATTATATAAGCTGACTTTGGAATTGCGTGTGAAATGGGCTCAGATGGTTGCTTACGTTCGAAATTGTTTCTTTTCAGCATGTCTGGGCAAAGCGGAGCTCAGTCGCATGCTGATGAAGAACGGGAGGAAGCGCCTCCTATATTTCAAAACGGGTTTCATAATGAAGTAGGCGAACCATCTGGGGTCCATCAGAATGGATTCCACGCAAATATTAGAGCATCACCAGAGATATATCAAAATGGTTTTATGTCCGTGTCAGAGATAGGTAGTTCTTCTGGAAACAGAGTTAGAGAACATTCGCCGGAGATTGAATACGGCGAAGAAGAGGAAGAGGAACCGGAGGAAGATCCGGAAGAGGATCCTGAAGAAGATCCTGAGGAAGACGCCGAGGAGGATCCTGAGGAGGATCCAGAAGAAGAATTAGAAGAAGAAGCAGAAGAGGAAAATCCTCAGGAAGAAGAGTATGAAGAAGAAGAGTTAGATGAGTTAGACGTTGAGGAATACAGAGGTGACTATTTCTGGTCAAGTGTGCGGAGATACCGCAATTTGAGGGAAGATGCGGACATAGCTAATGGTCAGGCGCAGATAGCCCTAAATCAGGTTAGGAGGCAAATGCGTTCTTTTTCTAGAGGGATGTTAACTGTAGGAGCGTACTCTACTGATTTTCTGCGGATGGCAGAGGGAGTCCCTAATCTGAACGAAGACAATAGGACCATTAATCGTAGATATGTCAGGGGTTTAGGACCTCAGTTTGATGAGCTGTATGAGCACGTGGACGAACATTTCAGCACGCTTACTACAATGGCCCGTAGGATTGAAACAGAGCATGAATGGTCGGGTGATCCGATACGACCTTATTACTTTAGACGTGAGTACCACCCAGATTACGTCAGTACGTCCTCCAGAACTACAACCAACCCTTATTTTGTGCAAAGAGGTGGACGAAACTCAGGTAGAACAGTTAGGGGCCGTCATACAGGCATAGTTATTAGGGAACCTAACGTTCCGCGTCAGGCACCCCCAGGTATTAGCAATTTATATGCTTTAAGTATTGTGTTTATGTGTTTGCATTATTGTGTTTATATAATTGCTGCATTGCATAGTGGAATGTCAGTAATAGGTTTTGCCTTTAGAATAATACCTCGGAAAGCGAGAACCTATAGGAAGCGTTGTAGTTAAACACGCGCCTAATAAAAGAACATATAAGCATAACACACAAAAACAATAATACAATAAACATCACAACACATAATTATCGCAAACGTAATTCCTATATTACGTTTTAGTATTTGAAGAAATAAATGGATTGCTTACAAGAAGTCGATGTGGAACATCGGCACTTGCGTTTGTATCTGACATAGAAGAGAATGTTGCAGAAGTGGATATGATGATTACAGCAATATAGAATTTTGAACTTAATTGAGTTATCGGTGATATGGAGAAAGAAGTGATGTGACAGACGAACAGTCTGTAAATGACAGCAATACAAAAATATGACAGCAGTACAAAAATTTAAAATATACTCAATAAGTATAAAGAAAGCCGTTAATAGTCGCAGAGCGTATAATCTGGAGTAAGACTTACGATTTTATGAAGATTTTAACAGTTTTTATGATTTTTCAAGGTACAATTGTGCTCAGGCATCGCATATGACATTGCATAACCACGATAGGAATGCATAAAAGAATGATTTTCAAAATTTTAGATCATGCATCATAATTTTGTAATGGAAAAAGAAACTGCGATTTTGAGCAACTCCTTAGTGATGAGAGATATCATCACTCTGAGCAACAATTGTACTAATGATTTCAAACGATTTATGAAAAGTGATTTAAAAGAGCTGGCCAGCCAAAGGATGTTTTGAAATCTTTTGTTTGATGAGTGAACTCAGATGCGAAACTCTGCGACGAATAATAAAAGATTCTTAATAAATAAGAATAAGAGTCGTAAAATAAACCCCAATAACAGAACAAAGCCTTATTAACGATTAATTGCGATAAAACAAACGAGATTAAAGTAAAATTTGAATAAGAAAATATCGTTGGAGAGCATACGCGGTTAAGATGCGATGCACTGGCAATAACTAAGGATACAGTATTTATTCTTATGATAGAATAAAAGATGAAATGAGAAACAGTCATGTAGACGAAAGAAACGTAATGTAAACGCAAGAATGCAGGATATGATGATTATCCTTATACTGAGATAAGTAACATAGCGATCGAGAGACACCGGAGGAAAGAAATTGAAAGTATTAAGAACGAGAAGATGATACTATAAATGATGAACATGAAGTGATATTTAAAGGATATAACTTTATCAATATCAGCGTTCGAAGATACAGAAATAGAAAGAGAAAGGATACGAAATGATGAAGCAGACGATTTCGCAAAATGTGAAGGTGATTTTGCAAGATATGAAAGTTAGAAATTTGATAGATCAAGAGAGATAATGATGCTATATGACTGATATTAAGTGAAGTCACTAATATCAGCATTAAAAGTTATAAGATGTGTTAACAGAAAGGAGAAAAGTTAAATTGTAAAATTCTAGTATAAGGAGAAAGGCACACGTATAGGCATACGTGTCAGTAAATGTTAAGAATAAGCGGAAAACACTTCAAGAAGAAGATGAAAAACATAATAAGGACAAACTAAGAAATGATCGTAATTAGTATTGAGATGATACCTTGAAGAATGAGAATAAAATTACGAAGCTATTTGAAAGTAAGAAGAAGAAGTATAAGACGAGAGAGGAAGTTGATTATATAGTAGGAAGGAATGACGATTAAGGAAATAAGTAAGTTATTAAGGATCTACTGAATCCGTTTCGGATGAAAGTTAAAAATGAAGTTAAGCGAAGATTAGTCAAGAAGAAGGATTCTTAAGAAATTTAAATGTTAAAGGAACATATGAGGTCAACGTGAATAAGGAATAGTGACGTAAAGGAAGAACAATTTTGACAGACCAGTCAATAAGAAACTTGAGACGACCTCTAAAGTAGCAATTAGAGGGAAGTGAAAAGGATAAGAATTCGAATAATATTAGTAATCAAGAGCAACTGTATAAGCCATACAATCAAAAGTTACGTGAAATGAAACGTTTAAGATAATGATGAAGGATGAAGGATCACGACCAACGGAGCGACATGAAGTTCACAATAGCTTAAAAAAAAAAAAAAGCAAAGAAAGGAGAAGTTGAAGAAAGTAAAGGAAGTATCAGGCTTAGTTACGTTAAGAGACGGAGAAGGTGTCAGACATAGTGCAAGTTGAAAAAGATTAGCTAATAAGAAAGGAGATGTCAGATGACAGTAGAGAGAAGTAAGAAACGACGATAACCAGTTAAGGAAGAAAGATGATATCGTCAGATGATAGCAAAGATTAAAAGTCGTAGATTGTGCTTATAAAAGGAAATACTCATAGAAGTACGAATGAAATAAGTACGTCATTAAAGGTGTAATCGATACGTCGTGACTATTCACGTATAAAAGAGACAAGTAGCGACTCGATGACGATTAAGAATGAGACAATAAAGTTGGAAAGTATCAAGTGAGGATTAATCGACGCTAATGATGATCAGGAAGATCACAACCAGTTATACAAGACGTCAGGATTACGATATCGGCGATACGCCTCGAGCCACACTATTTTAGAAAGATGACCAATAAGACAAAGGTAACAGTAAGAAGATTTTCATTTATGCTCCAACAGGAGATTACTATGAGCAAGATAGATAATCGATTAATGATGAGTACGAAGTCACAGCTATACGTGGAGAGCTAAGAGCTGAGTAAGAGAAAGGACATGACTGACGTATAGTAGTGAATAACAAGGAAGGTATAAGAATAATTGTAAGGTCCCAATAAGTTTTATGAAAATTCGAGGACGAATTTTTATAAGGGGGGAAGAATGTAATACCCCAAAATAATTAATTAGCTAATTGGACCACGTGTCCAGTTTTGAGTCGCGGAAGTGGCGATATTGGAAAGTTTTCCGATAAATAAGTTTCAAGTAGGTCGGTTTTGAGAAATTAACTATGAGAAAATTAAGGTTATATTTCAATTCTAAAGTTAGAGTTGGAATTAATAGGGAAAATGTCAAGAAAAGTCTAAAATGAAGTACGGGGACCAAAGTGGTAATTTAGCCACTTTGTGTCGAAAATAGAAATATTGGAATTTGACGGGAAAGTACTAATATCGAGATTTGTATTATTTATCGGATATAAATAATACGTATAAGTCGTAATAAAAGAGTTTATTGATTTAGCTATGGACTAAATCGTAGGAAAGAAAAGTTTGAAAGATAAATTGTAACAAGGAAAGAAAGAAAGGACCAAAACGGACTTTTAGCCATCTAATATAAGGATTATCATTTGAATGAAGGAAGGCATCAGAGAGTGAGGATCCAGAAGCTTCATTTTATATCGATCAACTTCGTTTCTTTACGGTTTCTTCGTTCGACGTCCGATTCAAGCGATTTTCGCGGCCATCTCTTCGGAATTAAATCCTCTACTGATCTTGAGCTTTATTTCAAGGTAAATCTTCGGATTTTTGGTGCTAAAAGCAAGTTTATAGGCTGTTTTAATGAGATTGTGATTTTGGATTGAAATTGATGTTTTCGGGTTTACTATGACGTTTTTGAAGAAACCGAGATATGGGTATTGAGCGTGGGTATGTTTAGCACGTCGGGATTGTGGCGAAACCCCGGAAAATCTGATTTCCGGGGCTGTGCACGTGGTACACGACCGTGTACCACGGGTGCACGAACGTGTACTGATGTACACGAACGTGCACCTAGCGAGGTACACGATCGTGTACTGAAGTACACGAACGTGTACTTCTCATGGTACACGAACGTGTACAATGAGTACACGAACGTGTACCCCTGAGGTGCACGAACGTGTACTCAGTTGCACGATCGTGCACCCGTCAAAATGCACAATGTGCACCCTAACTCGCCCCCACGCGTATACAAACTATAATTGACCTAAGTGTTTGACGTTTAGGGTAATTGGACGTGGAAAGACGGATTTCGGACTTTGAGAATCATTAATCTCGAGATTAGCTCGACGTTTTAGGTAAATTATAAAATGGAGAACGTCAAGGACGTTAAGCGATTCTCAATTATGAGAAATAGTATTCGCTAAGTCGTTTATACGACTAGAGATATTGAATACGTAAATAAGTGTAAAACAAAACTAAATCCTAAAACTTAAAAGTATTATACGTATAAGAATATGAGAATCACGTCTAACTATTAACGATTTATCAGACGTGTCTGCGAGTAGTGAAGTCAGTAGAGGCGGACTAGCAAGAGCGTACTATCAGATCGATCATATCATTTCTTGGATTGCGGTCACTGTGAGTTGCACTTTACTTTCGTGTATTATCGATTAATATTATGTTGATATCATACTATATATATATATACTGTTTATATGCATCGCACTATATATATATATATATGAATTGTTGATATGCTACATGTTTTGATTAAGTTTTAATGTACGAGAACCTAGTATACGATCCAACGAAACTAGCTACCTATTGGGTGTCAATAGGCTGCGTGATCACCAGTAATCGAGTCAGTCTAGTGTGTCTGACTATAAGATATGATTTGAGATGCATGCATGGTTTGATTATGAAAACTATGATATGAATGCTATACGAGAGTGAACTCGGTTACAGTGTAACCTGAGCCCCGTATCTAGTAGGTTGGACCTACCAGTGGGTTGGACCCACCTCTTTGGGATTAAGAGATATGTTCTGACTGACGTGGTTGAACGTGAACGCTCCCGGGTCAGACTAATGGAATCAGTATGATTTGAATAATAGTGAGTTACGTTATGTTTCAGGATTATAGTTTCGAAAGGATCGAGTACTTGTTCATATGTATTTTTATATTGATATTGATTTGAAATGCGATGCTATGTTTTTAAAATAATACCGTTAGTAAACTGTGAACTCACTCAGTATTTCCCCAAATACTGACCCCTCACCTTTGATGTCTTTCAGGTGCTTAGCTTGTGGACTTAGCTAGAGACCAATTTTGAAGTCCAGAAGTCAGCTGTATATGTTAGTTTCTGACTTCTGTGAGTGCTGCAGTAGTGGTCCTGTGTCAACAGAATAGTAGCCTAGTCAGCAGTTTATTTTGATTGTATATATCAACTGCTGTATTTGTCTATATGCTTTTTGATAGGCTACGTACGTTGTATGTGATCCACGGCCCCAGATGCCAGTGGGATGTTTGAAACACTAACTGATGTATATAGTACCGCGAGGCCAGTTCGTACAGGGTACGGTAACTAGAGCCCGCGAGGTTTTGAAACAGTTAGTGTACATATTCGGTTATATGTTATATATATGTATATATTTGCTTCCGTTGTTTGTTGTTATTTGTTTATATTATATTTGCGAAAAATAAATTGTGATTTTAGGCTTGCTACGGGTTCCGGAGCTACCACTCCCGTTCCCTAGCGCCGGTTGCGGCTCAATAAATTTTGGGTCGTGACAAAAAATCACCACCTTATCCTCTCCACCACTTTCTAAATTTCTCAATTCAACCACAAATAAATAATTTTTTACTATATATTGTTAGTTTTTATTTTTCTTTTTCTTTTCCCTATAGTTTCATCTACCCTTTATGAGTCTTTATTCACCCTAATTGGGTTGTTTCTTCTTCAAATAGGAAGATTTATAAGGTATCTTTTCTTAATTTCCATGTAAAATCCTAAGATTTACAATCCGACATTTTTCATTCGCTCAAATCGGTTGGTGGTTTTTCGTCTAGAAGTCGATCAGAACAAGTGGTACCGGTAAAATTTAGATTTTCTTGTGCTCCTGTTTGTATGATTAGTTTATAATTTTATTTTTGTAGCTTGATGCTTACTCCAGACGATCTTTGTAGATTTAAGGAGTTCTTGTTGTAATTTAGAGTTGTAAATTTTATATCATTTAGCTAGATTTATTTTTGTATCAAGATTTACGATGTTTAATTGACTGACACATTTAGTTGTCAAATGGCATGTTTCGTTGTAATTTTCTAGCCTGTTTTATGGCTAGATCTGAGATTTTTATAGTCGTTTTCTAATCTACAGATGAAACCATCTTATAGAAAAAATACAACAATTGATGGGCTAATTTTAATAAAGATAGAGTGCATCAATGTTGCTATTACATAGTCATTGAATATAGCTGTCTACTAGAAAATCACATCAACCTACTCATATCATCACCTTTAATTTCTGCATAAAGTATAGTCTTTGATCTTTTCTCTATGTCATAATCACATCAGTTGAATTTCACACGAACCCCTCATTCTTGCATTACGACAGAGAACAGATCAAGAGAAGAACTGATAGTCTTTTGCTTTGAGTATTGCCCGACATAGGAATTAAGAGAAAGTCCCAACATAAGACCCCCGACCTCCGATTTTCCGATGGCAGCACGGGTGGGCTTAAGCCCGGGTTGTCGTCCAAAATTCGGAGTCGGAGGTATGGGACTGTTCCAAAATTAATTGTCCGTCATGGCCTCCTCTATTATTCTCTAACAAATTAGTATCTTTTTCTCTATCAAATTATCAACTTAAAAATACAGCTAATCAAGCTGCGCACCAATTTAATAATTTATCTTTTTTATTTGTAAAGCGATCTGCGATCAAGTTGTGCACACTTTAATTCATGTTAGGTCATCAGGAGTGGTTCTCGAACTTTCTTGTGTTTCTTAAGACTGTAATTCCTTCGGATTTATTTTAATGAGATTGATGATTTTCAAAAAAAAAACTAAAAAATACAACTTTTTTCCGGATTTTTTAATTAACTTAATTCTCTTTTGTTTTTCAATCTCTTACCTAATTTCTCAAATTTTTAAAACTCAATATCTCTCAATTTTATCTTTAAAATCAAATTAAAATCTTCAATAAAATTATTCTTTTTCTTTTAAAATTAAACCAAATTCAATTTTAAATATATATTTTTCTAATTTTTATATTTATTTGCAAAAATTAACTTGATATATGTATTTGTATAATAATTATATTTTCTATTACTTAAATCAATTTAGTCATGAAAAATGCAGAGTCAAAGAATATAATTGTCCCATGGTGTTAAAAATAAGGCTTATCCACTTAAAAAAAATCACCTTTTAGCCCCAATTCGTTTGCACTCTTACGTTGTAAAATCACCATATATATCCAAATTACGACCTTTCACTTTCAATTGCACCCTCAAATATCAAATTGACCTCTTTTCACTTAAAAAATGTGCAAATTAATACTTTAATTTTAACATATATTCTAAATAGGACTTAATGTTGTATTTAAATCAAAATAAAACTATTCTTTCAAAAATTATAAAACTTAACAATATTTTTTTATTTAATATAAATAAATATATTTATTTTATAAAAATTTATATCCACAATCATACGACCTCTACTCTACATTAATTAATGAGATTCTGATATTTAAATGATTTTGTTGCTACTATCCGACCCGCTAAAAAAATTTATATTTAATAAAATTTTTTAAAAAATAAATAATTAGTCTAACTACAAACTATTTTTAAAATTTTTTAAATTTAAAATTAAAACCCGGCTCGTCTTCCTCGAGACAAAACCAGATCTGAGGAAGACAAATAGTCTTCCTCACCTCTGAGGAAGACAACCTGCTCGTCTTCCCTCCCTGGAAGACGACCTGTTCGAGGAAGACAACCTCGTCTTCCTCGAGATGAACCCATCAATCCTGATGGGTTCGTCTCAGATTTTTAATTTTTTAAAAATAATATTATTAATTTTTGAAAATTTAAGTAAGATGGTATTTTTATTTTAATTATAACTATGAGGACCATTTATAATATTTATTAAAATTTAAAGTATTAGAAAAATGTTAATTTCATGGTTAAGGGTGTACTTGAAACCAAAAGGTGTGAATTTTAATATTTGAGGGTGTAATTAAAAGTGAAAGGTCGTAATTTGAACATATTTGGTGGTTTTTCAACGTGAGGGTGCAGACGAATTGGGATTAAAAGATAGAGGGCTTTTTTAATGGGATAAGCCTAAAAATAAATATAGTTGTAATTATTAGGTTTTAAAAATAAATGGAGTCGGCACCTGAAATTTCTTGTAGTATATAAAAAGTATCATCAGACGCTTCAGTTTCTAGTCGCTTTTCTATTATCCAAAAAAGAGGTGTATACGATATATCTTTGAGAAAATTATTGTATGTGCCCCACATATGATGTAATTCACATTTTAATACCTCTTATTTGAAAATCAAATGATTTGGTACCTCACTGTTAATTATATAAACTATTAGACCATTTTGTTAGATTTTTACAATTTTACCGTGAAATATGAATGAAAAGACAACATACCCCATATGTAAAATGATGTCGTTTTGTGAAAAAAAAAGAATAAAAACAAAATCTCTGGTGACCGGAAAAGCGAAACAAGACTCGTTTGGGTTCGTCTCAGACGTGGCGAACGGTGGTTGTCGGCAGGGCGATGGCGTTGTGGTGGTTGTCGCCTGAACCAAAAAGGGCGCGGGAGAAGAAGAACAAGATGGTAAAAGTTCTAATAAGTCATGATTTTCATTTGAATTTTAATATGAACAAATGATCACTTTAGCCCCTCAACTTGGCACAAAGTATCAAAATCGTCCAAATTAGCAAAACATGATCACTTTTACCCCGAACTTGTCAAATTTGGTACAAAAACCCCCCTCCCCACTCTCACCTAAGAGAGTGAGGCACACTCTCCGGTTTTAAGAGTGGTTTCATTTTAGGAAGGTGGTTTTTGATAGTAAAAGGTTTAAAGTAGTCCTAATTTTTCTAAAACATTTTAAATTAATACCTAATAATAATAAAAGAACAATTTAATCCCTCTAATTAAATATTTAAAATAGCAAATTAACCCCTGAATTGTGCATGTATAACAAATTAACACTTATATTTACATATATAACAAATTAATCCTAATTTTTTTAACTTTTTAAAAAAAAATTAATTTTTTTTACCCGCAGGTCTGTTCTTCCTCAAGAACAGACCCGCGGGTCAAGAACAAACCCAGGTGACCTGAGTTTGTTCTTGTTCTGAGAACAGAACATACGATCTGTTCTTCAAGAGAACAGATCGCGTCTTGCGATCTGTTCCTGTTCAGAACAAGAACAGATCGCAAAACACGATCTGTTCTCAGAACAAGAACAGATCGCAAAACGCGATCTGTTCTCTTGAAGAACAGATCGTGTTTTGCGATCTGTCATCTTCTCCGGCGAGGATTCTCGCCGGAAATCTTTTTATTTTTTATTTTTTATGTAAAAAGTTAAAAGAGGCCCCTAAAATTAATTAAGATTTAATTATGATTAATTAATGGTAAAATATGATTAATTAAAGTAAATTATGAATAATTAGAAACCCACTCTCCAATTAAGGTGTCATGTCAGCATAGGGGTGTATTTGTACCGGTTTTGACAAGTTTAGGGTAAAAGTGATTCGGTTTCGCTAATTTGGACATTTTTGATACTTTGTGCCAAGTTGAGGGGGTAAAATGATCCTTTGTTCATTTTAATATAGTTTAAAGGCATTTTAGTTATTAAATATTTTATTTAAGCGTTGACTACATTTTTTTCTTTGACTTTTTATTTTAGCGAAAAGGATTAATCACTACTAGAAAACAGTCATTTAGCGACGGATTTTTCCGTCGCTAAATGACCAAAATCCGTCGCTAAACACGTTTAGCGACGGATTTGCGACGGAAATAGTCCGTCGCAACTTTTTTGGTCGCAACGTTTGATAACGACGGGAAAAAAAAATTTACGACGGATTTTGGTCTCCGTTTTAGCGACGGAATTTTAAATCCGTCGCTAATTAGCGACGGATTTAGCGACGGATTTAAATCCGTCACTAATTTTAAAAAAATTTAAAAATTTAAAAATTACATCGTAAAATCAATTTTTATTTAATCAATCCCTCATCCGCGCCCTCCGTCACTCACCCACCCGAGTTAAATCAACCACCCGCATCCACCTGTCAATTTTCGCTAACTTCCCAGTAGGTCACTCATCCTTCCATTGCTCCCACTCAAGACTCTTTAACCTTGTAGTTCTCCCGCGCACAACTCCATCTTAACCAGCTCATATTCATGTTATATATTTATGTATATTATACTTAAATGTTAACTAAAAACAACAAATATTTGTTTTCATAATTTAAACCCGCATTCTAAGATAATTTTTTTATAATTAATAATTTTATTAAAATATTTATATACTTTAAATAAATAAATAATATATAATTTTTATTTCATAAATAATATTTAATTATTATTTTATTAATAAAAACGTTATATTATAATAATATAAATTTAATTAAAAAATTAATAATTATTTTTTATTAAATACTATCCTAAATAATATTAGATGCCTTTTAATTTTTTTTGACATTGAAAATTAGCGACGGATTTGAAATCCGTCACTAAATTCCGTCGCAAAAGGCATAATTTAGCGACGGATTTTAAAATCCGTCGCTAATTGCGAAAAATAAAAGGCGGGAGTATTCCCGCCAAGTAATTAGCGACGGATTTTAAAATCCGTCGCTAAATTTTATCAAAACAATTGGCGGGACTACTCCCGCCAACATTAGCGACGGAAAATCCGTCGCTAAAGTTGGCGGGATCATTCCCGCCAATTTAATGTGGTGTTTAGCGACGGATTTTAGATCCGTCGCTAATCGACAAAATAGCGACGGATTTTAGATCCGTCACTAAAATCCGTCGCTAAAACGCTGTTTTCTAGTAGTGAATATAAGAGTGTTATTATTGACGGAATCAAAAGTTAAATATCAAAATCATTTGATTTTTAAATAAGAGGTATGAAAGTGTAAATTATGACATGTATAAAGATCTTACAATAATGTGCTCAAATATTTGTGAAGTGATAGTCATTTAGACAAGCAATTCAATGTTTGAATAGAATAGGTGTCTAGAGTTGGGATTATTTTGCACCATTTTAAAAAGGGAAAAGGGTCATTTATGTCCTTAAAATTTGCCTCCAGGATCAAGCAAGCCCTCAACGTCCGGAAAAGTTTAAATATGCCTCCAACGTCTTGAAAAATGAACAATCAGGCCCTCCAATTTTGACAATCAGGCCCCCAATGTTTCATTTATAAGTCAAAATGGGAGCCTGGTTGTTCACTTTTTAAAACGTTGGGGGCATATTTGAATTTTTTTAAACGTTAAGGGCTTGTTTGATCCTTGAAGCAAACGTTAGGGGCATAAATGACCCTTTTCCCTTTTAAAAATATGGAAAGCTGATGTGATAAATAAATAAATTAAAGGGTATAAATAATCCTCCAAATAAAACTTGAGGGGTTTTCTTAAATTATTTTTGTGTTTTCTCTTTCTAGAAACGCCACCGCCAGACAAGAACCTAGTACTTAATTTTCAAGTTTTTTCTTTGAGGAAGCAAAAGAGCATAACAAAAAGCTATGGAGAACGGAGAAATTCCTGAAAACGCTAATGAAGGTATTATCTTTATTTTTTTTATATTATTCTGCTGATTTTTGTTTATGAAATTAATAATTATTGTTGAATTGGTTGGGTAACAGATTGCCCAGGAACTCAATCAGAAGCAGCCGGTAAATCAGATGCTTGCCAAGGCTGCCCTAATCAAGAAATTTGCGCCTCTGCCCCTAAAGGCCCCGACCCCGGTAATTAATTCATTTTCATTTTTCAATTCTTAGACTTTGGTTCATGAAATAATAGGTTTGGAATAGAATAGTTATTCCGTATAGAAAATGGTTTACGGAATTTATGTAAAAAGTAAAGAATAGCTATTCCGTTCTTATGGGATAGCTGTTTTATTGCATACTGTTTCATTTCATGAATTTATGGCCTTAATGTGTTTCTGTTTTTGTGTTTTACAAGATGATGTTGCTGATTTTTTTTTATAAAAAATATTAGCTTAGGTTGTTTGTCTAATATTTTAGACGAGTTTAGGAACTCGAAAAATTGTCTCTTGATTATCTTGTTATGGTAAAGAAGTTTCACCGTTTTATAAGCCTATATTATGTGCTACAACACAGTTAGAGGGAGAGAGAGAACTGGAAACATTTTGGTGGAATTATTTCTAGCCGGATAAGCTTAACAATTACCGCTAGTAACTTGAGTTAAATGCAAGGAGACTATGATAATTGGTAAAATATGGTGATTGCTGAAATTGGGGGTTATTAAAGTGACTCTGGGTATGAGAGATTTTGTAACAAGAGAGGAAAGTGGGAGGCTGATTTAAATGTTAAAAAACTAAATAGCTGCGAGCTGATGTGAAAGATTGAGGGATAAATACAGACAGACGACGCAATTAAATATTTAACTTCTTAGGAAGACTAGTTTGGCCCTTTGTCAAGTGAAATAGATACTTGATTTTGGATGATCTATTGCTTATCTCGTAGTGGGAAGCAGAATGCCTTTCCGAGTGGATCTTAAGTTCAGTTTGAACCTGCTTAAACACCAAGTAGAGCCTCTGCACCACTATAATTGTTGTGTGTTCTTTTCTCATTTTTTGATAGGATATGTTATGTACGACTATTTATTTGGAAAATGGAAATATTTGTATCTCATATTGACTAGACCTATTTTGAACTTTTACTATATTTCAACTCAAAATAAGCTGCTTACTTTAATTTTTGTACATTGGACTCTGCAGACTTGGTAGCAATTGCAGAAAGAATGGCTACAGTGAAGCATAAGATCCTGGTTTTATCAGGGAAAGGCGGAGTTGGCAAAAGCACATTTTCTGCCCAACTCGCGTTTGCACTAGCAGCTATGGATTTCCAAGTTGGTCTCTTGGACATTGATATCTGTGGACCAAGCATTCCTAAGATGCTTGGCCTTGAAGGTCAAGACATTCATCAGAGTAACCTTGGTTGGTCTCCAGTGTACGTCGAGTCAAACCTTGGGGTCATGTCCATTGGATTTATGCTCCCCAATCCCGATGATGCTGTTATATGGAGGGGACCTCGCAAGAATGGGATAATCAAGCAATTTCTAAAGGATGTGTACTGGGGAGAGCTTGATTTTCTAGTGGTCGATGCCCCACCTGGGACGTCAGATGAGCATATCTCAATCGTTCAATTCCTTCAGACTACAGGAATTGACGGTGCAATTATTGTCACTACACCACAACAAGTCTCTCTTATTGATGTGCGCAAGGAAGTTAGTTTCTGTAAGAAAGTTGGAGTAAATGTTCTCGGGGTTGTTGAGAACATGAGTGGCTTTCGTCAACCACTGACAGATTTTAAGTTTATGAAGTTGACTGAAAGTGGCGAACAAGAAGATGTAACAGAGAAAGTTTTGGAATATATGATAGATAAAGCTCCAGAGATGGCTGGGTTAATAGCTTGTAGCGAAATATTTGATAGCAGTGGCGGTGGTGCAACACAAATGTGCAGAGACATGGGTGTGCCTTTTCTCGGAAAGGTGCCACTTGATCCACAACTCTGCAAGGCAGCTGAAGAAGGGAGGTCCTGTTTTGGTGATCAGAAGTGTGGAGTAAGTGCTCCTGCACTTAAAACTATTATAGAAAAGTTACTCGCGGAAAACAAGTGGACTTTAGCAGATCAGTAAAAACATTAAAACATTATCAGTGCCTCTTTTGGATCTTCAGATTTGCTATTCTTAGTTCTCAGAATCAGTTAGTGCCTTTTTGGTATCTGTCTCTTTTATTCGGGTTTTGTTTGGCAACTTTTTGTGTTTTGTTATTGAACTTGGTTGCATAACTCACGCTGAAACATGGTTGTGCATTACATAAGCAAAACCCAGATCATTTGACTGATTGATCATTGCCACAATCATCAATTCAGAAAAATGAAGTGAATCATTCAACTATATCTCAATGCCTCTTTTTATCTGTTCTTTTACTATAGGATGAGTCTCAGGTTATTTTTTACTGCATTGGGAAAGGAGAATTGCACAATATCGACATGTCGATTCGGATTTGGTTATACTTGCAAGTCAAGTCGATAGCTCTACTTAATAGCCTCTTATATTAATTCCTCTCTTTGGCTTCGATTTGATGTTTTAATAACTGAAGACTGCTGGTTTAACTGGTCCGGTCGGAAAATGGATTTGGAAAAAAAAAATGGATATAATGCTCAATATTTTTAAAACAAAAAACTGAAATATATTAAACTTTTAAGTCGTTCTGTTTTTTATTTATTAATTAGCGTGTGATTTATGTATCAGTTCTTCAATCTATGTGTTAATTGAGAATTTTATATATGTTCAAAATTTTAAATATATTTTGTGTATATTTGTTATTAATTTAACTAGTTGAACTGTAATTGAAGTAGCCACATGGCCGTTTTTAAACTCTGGTTCCACCAATCAGCTCTCCCAGCTGAAACAATTGACGCACAGATGCATAAAGTTGCAAATTATACAGTAAATTAAAATGAGGTCTTAGTTTTACCTATTCTATAACCGACGATCAACAAACAAAGGATCAAATGACACCTCCAATTCTCCACTTCAACGGCCACAGATCATCCTCCATTAATCACGTCCTCACTCCCAACACTTTCTTATATATAAAACTCTCACAATTACTACTCACATACTATCACCTTTCCCCTTATATTGTTCATTACATTATCTACATAACAGTACAGTAGTAATGGCCAAGGTTAAGATCGGTATCAACGGTAATATTTCGCGTTTATTTTAAGATTCATTCATTCGTAAAATCTCATTGCATGCTGTCTTTGATGAATTATCTGTAATTTGAAGGATTTGGAAGGATCGGACGTTTGGTTGCTAGAGTTGCATTGCAGAGAGACGACGTTGAACTTGTCGCGGTTAATGATCCTTTTATCTCCACTGATTACATGGTTTGTTTCATTGTCTCTACCTCTCAGTTATATATTCTAACTCTAATTTAACGGACTATTATTATTCTGGTTTATCAGTAGTTTATTATATTTTATGTATGTGTAGACGTATATGTTCAAATATGATACCGTGCATGGACAATGGAAGCATCATGAGATTAAAGTGAAGGATGATAAAACTCTTCTCTTTGGTGACAAACCTGTAACTGTTTTTGGCTTCAGGTATTTAAATATTCATCCGTTTTAACTTATTAACTTTGATTATGTACTGTGTTAGAATGTAATTAATCTAATTATGGATCATAATCTTGGGTTTGTAGAAACCCTGAAGAGATTCCATGGGGGCAGGCTGGTGCTGACTATGTGGTTGAGTCCACTGGTGTTTTTACTGATAAGGACAAAGCTGCTGCTCACTTGAAGGTTCTTTCTTTCTTCCAATTCCAATTGTGATCTCATTTTCTTAAATAATAAGCTAATCAACAAACAACAATCTTGCAATCTTTGTAATTTCCAGTGAAGTTTTATTGTATTTTTGACTTACATGTTGATTATTCACATGCTTGGTTTTTACTATTTGATCACAGGGTGGTGCAAAGAAGGTAATTATCTCTGCACCGAGCAAAGATGCTCCCATGTTTGTTATGGGTGTCAATGAGAATGAATACAAGTCTGACATTAACATTGTCTCCAATGCTAGCTGCACTACTAACTGTCTTGCTCCATTAGCCAAGGTACGTTTCGCATTATTTTCTGTCGACAAATATCTGAGTTTTGTATTGTATGCAAAATTAACCATCAATGCCGTTATTATGCAGGTTATCAATGACAAGTTTGGTATCGTTGAGGGTCTTATGACTACTGTCCACTCCATTACTGGTGGGATTTGTTTTGATTATATTCAATGGAGCTGCAATATGTAATTTATCTTGGGTTTACTTATACTTTTATGCTACTCAGCTACACAGAAGACCGTTGATGGTCCGTCAATGAAAGACTGGAGAGGTGGCAGGGCTGCTTCGTTTAATATCATTCCTAGCAGTACCGGAGCTGCTAAGGTAGTAAATGACGGATCGTGTCATACTCGTGATTCCTTCATTTTTCTTCTTCTTGGATTAATGTTTTATCTTCTTCTTTCTTTCTGTAAATGTGGATTCAAGTGTTTTTATGAGTGTCCTTATTGTAATTGTGCAGGCTGTAGGGAAAGTACTACCTGCCCTGAATGGGAAGCTGACCGGAATGGCTTTCCGTGTTCCCACAGTTGACGTCTCAGTGGTTGATCTCACGGTGAGAATTGAGAAGAAGGCTACTTATGAAGATATCAAAGCAGCTATCAAGTAAGGATTGGAAAAACCTATTTATCTCTTGAAAATATTTTTCCTATTTTCTTCTCTGGGGCAGTTTGTCCCTAATTCCTCTGTATCATAAGCATTGACTGTTGCTGTTAGAAAACTTTCATAATTTTCTTTTAATATTTCAGTTGTGGTAAGTTTCCAACTCCTGCAATCATGGTTAGAGTTGTGTCACTGAAACTATTAGTCATGCTGTGTTTCCTCTTGCAATTCGTTTGTGTATATAACTCAAGGACTAATGTTCTTATTACTATTACACCTTAGCATTTCATCTTTTTTGTAACACAGGGCTGAATCTGAGGGAAAGCTGAAAGGAATCCTTGGATACACCGAAGATGATGTTGTCTCGAGCGATTTTCTGGGTGATAACCGGTGAGAAATGATGTCTTTAGAAATATTTCTGATTTCATGAGATGATTCTTGCCTATTTTGAACATTACATGAAGTCAGACATTAAGAATACTGTCTCTTGATTTGGTTCTGCTGACATGTCAATGGCTGTGTTTTGCAGGTCAAGCATTTTCGATGCTAAAGCTGGAATCGCACTGAATGATAACTTTGTGAAACTCGTATCTTGGTACGACAACGAATGGGGGTACAGGTAATTCTCATGTCCATGGATGTTGTGGGTTTTCTTGAAGTCAGGGAAAGAAGTATTTTAAATGATACAAAATCTGTTTTACTTGAGATACTAAATGTGAATTCTTTTCATCCTGCAGCACGCGTGTGATCGACTTGATTCGCCACATAGCCTCTGTGCAATGAAGTATGACGAAGAAGCCGGTAGTTGCGACAAATCACATGATGAGGACAGCCTTTTTTGTAGCTTAGGATGCAGTTTATGATGAATCAAGAAGAGTTGTAGGAGAATAAGCTATGAGAAACATATTGTTGAGTCTTGATCTATATTTCATGTGGTTTGATTGAAATGGCCCCTTGTCCTTTTAGTGTATTAGCCATCATAAATTATAGTGCAGATGAATCCATTTCAACAAATCACAGGCAAACGTAATCTATTAGATAGACATTATATACATTTCTCCCTAATGCATGACATGCTCATAATAATTCCATCCAACATCCTTCTGCAAGCAGAATCTCATGAATTCATCACTGAAGTGTGCGCTCGGTTTAAATCAAATTAAACAGATCATGATATTAAATTTATTTATTTATTAAACTGAACCGAATTGAAAAATCAATTTTTAAAAAACTTCAAACCTCAATTAAGTTTTATTTGGTTATTGTGCACCCCTATCATCACAAGGGCCTATAATGTTTATACATAAATTGCATCTGAAAGAAAGTTCAAATGAAATTCAGACAATATTCACATAACGTCAATGGACATATTATTGCACCAGGCAAAACAAAGTATTTTGGACTACAAAATGGTCTTAAGATGAAGAGCAACATTCATTTAGCATATCTACCACAGCTGTTGAAATCAATTGTCGGAGGGCATGATCGATACATAGTTCTAACATAAAAACAAAGATCGAATTATTGCCTTTCAACATAAACATCAACAACTTCCTAAATGCCAAACTGTTGATTCTTAGAGAGATCCAGACATGTTTGTAACGTCGAAAAATTTAGCAACGAAGCCAATGCTATTCCAGCAATTCACAATATGGTAACCCTGCAAGAAAAGAAGCCAGGTCGACTATTAAAACCCACAAAAACATACTTTGAAGCTTATATAATCTAAGCTAGTGAAATTTTTAGACTCCTTTTTAATCATCCAAGCCAGTGAAATTATTAGGCTTCTGCAACCATCTAAGCTAGTAAATTTTAATTTGACTCTTGATTGATATATGTTAGCAAGTATCTTGCTAATTTGATTCTAACTCAAGCTACAGAGCCAATTGGCTCGTGCGACTCTCAATCAACCTATTCACAATTAGCAGCTGTAACAAGACTCAATCATATCTTATTTTATTAATCGAAGTGTTAACGGATCAAAAGGCAACAAAAATTTAGCTCCATCACAGTCTAGTAAGATATCTAAGAAAGCAAAGGAACCAAATGGCAAACAGAAAACAGTGAAAATAAGATATAATATAACAAAGACTAAAATTGGACTCAAGTGGCAATTTGCCCCCTTAACTTGCAAGTGATGGCCAATTAGCATAGACTTGAACTTTTATGCTCAATTTAATCCTAAACTTTGCTTCTTTTTTTATCAATTTACCCTATTTTCACACCTGATTCGGTGAGTGTTGCTCACCTCCGATAATAGTTAATATGCTAAACTCGGGCAAATTGATAAAAAAAAAAAACAAGTTTATGACTAAATTAACCACAAAGTTAAAATATGTACTAATTGACACCGCTTGCAAGTTGAGGGAGCAAATTGCCACTTCAGTCACTAAAATAGTGCAGCACAAAGATAACTATTTTCAATTTTGTCAGAAGTCCAGCATAAGATTGTGTAATTATTGAGTCCTAAAAAAATAATGTGCTCGCCGACGTTAATAGATCACATAATCTGCCAGTTCAAGTGTATTTGTAGCACAAACATCAACTGGCAATTATTTTCCCAACATTTTCAAACCACACTTCAAGTGGCAACAGCAAACATTTAAAGCATTTGATAGAATGTACAGCTTGTTCAGGAAACTTCAAGCAGCCACACAAGAAATACAAATTACCTATTCAACGACTTGGATTGAGTGCGAGAAGCATGTTGTTTCCACCGGGAAGGTATGCAACATTGGGCGACCTTGCCAAAGTAGCAGCAACTTCCCTTGATGCCTCAATCCTCCTAAGCTCAATAAGCCCCATACCCGCCTTTGAGGTAGCATTGGAGATAAGCTGAGCAGCGTCACTCTCACCTTCGGCTCTAATAACCGCAGCCCTCCTCTCCTGATCAGCCTTCATGACAACAAATTTAGACCTCTCGGCTTCCTGCTGCGCCACCTGCTTCTGCTCAACAGCCCTCGAGAACTCCACTCCATAAGACAAATGAGTGATCGCCACATCATCGAGCACAATGTTGAAGTCCTTGGCACGCTTGATGAGAGACTCACGAACAAGAGCCGACACATGGGGACGTTCTGTGAGTAGCTGATCGGCGTTGAACTGCGCAACCACAGACTTCAAAACCTCATTTCCAATCGAGGGCAGCACCTTCTCATCATATTCCAGACCAAGATTTTGGAATATATACGACAGCCGCGTAACCTTGTTCGGACAATAACAAACATTATAAATCAAATCTTCTAAAAGAAACACATAATTATACATAATCAATACATTAAACATATAAAATCATACTTACATCGGGACGGGAGAGAAGACGGAGAGTGAGATTAACCATCTGAAGATCCTTAGTACCGGAAACGGAGGAGAAAGTGTGAGGCCGTGTACGGATATCGAAGATAAAAGGCTTTTGAAGCCATGGGATCAAGAAATGGGTGCCTTCGCCGATTGTAGTGTCGATAACTCCGCGAAACCTGTCGAAGAGCACTGCCCGTTGGCCGCCATCGACTGTGTAAATGGAGGCGTTGACGGCGGTGGCTGCCGCGCCTAAACCGAAAGCGGCGCGGGCAACATTGGTTAGGAAGGATACAACTGCTTGGTTGCTGCCCATTGAAAGAGGGGAAATGAATTTAGGGTTTAGGAAAGGCTGACTCTGGGTTTATGATGATCCATTAGCTGACTTGATGAGTAAGAATAGATATCGGGTGGGTCTTGGGTCGGGTGATAATGCATCCCGTTTTTGTATATTTAGGCCTTAAGCCCTAGCCTAAGAATTTGGTAGCAATTTTTTGGTGAAATAAGAAACAATGGGCCGTATATCAGAGGCCAAACTTGGGCCTCCTTTTATGTTTTAGGTTTAAAGAGACAGTCCGTTGTTCTTTTCCAGTTAGCAACAACCGCGCTACGCCTTCTCCGATATTCGACGGCAGCTCGGACTCTGAGCCTACCCTAGCCTTCACATAGATCCGCCCCTGATTACTTGCCACTACTCCGCCGCTGCTCCACTGCCGTGGTTGCTCCACCACCGCCGCTGCTCTTTCTCAGGTAAGCAGTTGTTATGTTTTAACTGCTATAATGCCTTAATTTGTTATTATAAGGTGATAATAAGCATTATCGAAGAATAAAATGCTTTGAAATCATTGTATTTAGTGGTCAGGCGAGGGCTTTATAATCGTCGCTTGTGTTTCATATAATTAGCTAAAACAACAAAAAATCGCTTGAGCAGCAAAGAAAAGGCTCAGTCTTGTTTATGAGTAACTATTGTTTTAGACTGGCCATTTTTTTTATAATTAATGCAACACCAGAAACTAACCTAACTACTATTTATACATAAAAGATTGTAAGCTTATTTTGTTGTGTTTAGCATTACATAGTTTTAACTTTGGAGCATGTTTTTGCTTTGATCAACTCTGCTAGTCACTTGGAAAATTGTCGACGATAATGTTTAACGTGCCCATTTTTAAGGGCAACTGGTGAATTTGTCGTAGAAACAGAATGAAATGATTTTGGTAGTTCAATGGTTCAACAAGTATATGGCGATCTAGCGTTGGTCGCGGCCCTCAATTTTTGGTCGTGACACCGGCAAGTACATGGTGATTTTATGCATTTCATTATTGTTTAATATACTAGATATTTACTAATGTTATTGGTTGAATTGAAGTAGATGCTTAAATATTTCTGAACTAATTTGAAATGGTAATGTTGCAGGAGATATGGCAATGCGCTGCATCAAATCATTGAGAGTTATTGTATCTACGAAAGAAGCAGTTAGAATAGTGGACCAACGAACATTTGCTACTAGTACTAGCAAAGCGAAAAAGGGGGGCAAAGGCGGAGCAGCAGCCGATGCGCAAAAGGAAACACTCAGCAAAGAAGTTAAGTCTACCACCGTAGTTGGTGCCAACATTCTCAAGGATGGAGCAGATCCTAAGGTTCTGCCAGATTCTGAATACCCTGATTGGTTGTGGCATCTACTTGATAAACATCCCCCGCTAAGTGAACTTCGAAGAAAAAATATTGAAACTCTCCCCTTCGAGGATCTCAAACGCTTTGTCAAGCTGGACAACCGTGCAAGTATCAAGGAAAATAATTCTGCCAAGGCCAAGAATTAAGATAAAGCAATTTGTACCTTTTCTTTTCTTGGATCACCCTTGTGATCGAATTGCATTAAGTTAAATGCGAGGGAATGCAGAGATGTTTTAGAATATATCGTTGTCTCAAGGTACCTCTCCTAGATTATTTTTATCTCCTTTACTTGTTGCTTTCTTTTTAGAACATTGCATGCTGTTTAAATACCGCGGGCTGTCGTGAAAATTGAATTTTATCGACTTTTGCTGTCGTAATCCCTACCATGGATTGCTTTGACTATAATAAGATAGTAATGAGGAGTTTTACTTAGTAAAAAGAAAGAAAGAAACTATAAGGAGGCTATTGTATTTAAGCTTCTATTGGTTCATTTTTGTTAAACCAAGCGCTTGATGCTTCATTCCTTCCATTACGGTTTCTACGGTCTTGATGTCAATTTTCCGTGCTTCTTCAAAGTAAAAGTGGAATTTTGTGGG
Source organism: Mercurialis annua (assembly GCF_937616625.2). Taxonomy (NCBI): domain Eukaryota; kingdom Viridiplantae; phylum Streptophyta; class Magnoliopsida; order Malpighiales; family Euphorbiaceae; genus Mercurialis; species Mercurialis annua. The sequence goes on along the minus strand of NC_065574.1, from coordinate 45,247,516 downwards.
ACCTGTTGGTTAATTTGATGGTAGAATGTTGAGTAACTATGCAAGCACAAGGGGAATCAATTTACAGCATGAGTATGCTTGGATGACATTGCAATGTTTCTGATTTCAAAAACGCTTTTGAAACTTCACAACTGTATATTTGTATAATCTATTCTTGTAAAACATATTGCTGTTTCATTTCTGTATTATATAGTACGATCTTTTTAAGGGAGATTAAAAATAAAATAAAAATGCCATTATGAGATTGCTTAATCTTTGGCTTAATTACTTAAAAACCACCCACCTTGAACTTTTTTTTCGTTTATACCCTGACCTAGAAAAAAGTTCATTTATACCCTGACGTATGTGTTTATGTTTCACCTCTACCCCGAGGCACTAAATTAACCTCTTTTCATTTAAAAAAAAGTTTAAAATAGTCCTTCATTTAGAGAAAAATTCATTTCTAATTAATCTCTAATTAGTTTAGGTTAAAAATGAAGAACTATTTTAAACTTTTTTCTTAATGAAAAGAGGTTAATTTAGTGCCTCGGGGTAGAGGTGAAACATAAATACATACGTCAGGGTATAAATGAATTTTTTCCTAGGTCATGGTATAAACGAAAAAAAAATTCAAGGTGAGTGGTTTTTAAGTAATTAAGCCTTAATCTTTAAATGAATCTTGTCTTATTATTATTGCCTAATAAGTCTTGTAAACCATTATGTAGAATCTTTTAGTTGATGGGTTCCTTTCTTTATCCAGATAATTCCACATCTAAAAAATATCAGTAGATTCGATTTCATCTCTTGAAATTAGAAAGTTCAATTAAATTGTGCAATTGGGTCCTAGTCTGAAAATTGCCATTGAGCTTAACAGGTGGTAGCCACCTTCTAACCTTGCTCTAAATATCCATAGTGACATTAATGCCTCTTTTGCCTTTTTCCCTTGTTATTATTATCAACTTAGTGGCCCTTGTATGGAGGGGTGTGAAAAACCGACCAAAATTGAAAAATCAGATCAAACCTATAAATTCAGTTCGGTTTGATGTTGTAATAAAAATTCCAATATTTGGTTCGGTTTTGTCTTCACCATAAAATAATTAAGTTATGTTTTTACGCAAACTGAAATAGAAATAACCAAATCAAATTGAAAACCGACGGTTCGGTTTGGTTTGCGACTTTCCCAAAATTTTGATTTGATTTGATTTTAAGAGATAGGGGATTTTTGGTTTGGTTCGGTTTGAAACCGAATACAAACCTGTATGTCCATGATTAGGGGTACGACAATTTTGGAAATTCTATTATCGGCCTAACTTTTTGTTTTTGCAATATGCATATATTGGGGAAAATTGTTTGTGAATAATGAGAAGATTAGGCATCATCATCACAATTATCTTTTTTCATTGATAATTTGGTGGTCCGTATATACTGGCCACCTTTTCTTTTGGATTTCTGGAAAACTTTTTTGCCTATTGCACCGCAAAACATGCTCTAGCCTTAAGCTATTATGAATGTAGGCAAAACAGACCGGTGACTAAACCAGTGACGGTAAAAGGTTAAGGGTTTAATATTTAACCGGGTCCAACTGAGATTAAACCCATATTACAAAAATATACTAAATGCTATGTATATTAAATTATATATTAGGTATTTTATAAAAAAAGTTATGTATTAAAGACAAGCCAATTTTTATATAATATAAATGTAAAGTTTATAGCTAAAGTTTGACGAACCGGTGATTTGACCGGTTCTCGGTTTTTCCAGTCGAAACGGCCGGTCCGGTCGAGTTTGAGATTTGATGGCATTAATTTTTTTTTCGTCAAAAATTATAATTGACTCTTTGAAGTCTCAATTGTTAGTTGTTAGTTATAGAGGCGTGATTCGAACCCAAAACCTGTTGATGCATTTAGAGATGGTTTAACCATTCAAGTTAGGTCCATATTGATATGACATTAATTAATCATGCTAAAGTATGTACTTAAATCTCAATTCGAACCGCCAAATTCGTAGCTCATGGTCAATTTATTTTAAAATTAATAATATCATCAACTAGTTTCACAGAGTTGTGAATTTTCATAAATTAGCCCAAATTGGGGTTAACGGATAATGTAGTTCAGAAGGTAATACAATTTGGGCTAATTAATCAAAATGAATAAGTTTATGGATTTAATTGATAGAAAAACTAATTTTAGAGATAATTGATCATAAGTTACAATTTGAGAAGGTAAATTGATTTTTAAGTCTTAAGTATGTTTATTAATACGATGCTAGAGTTTAAATCCCGTTAATTGTATTATGATTGGGACCAATTGAGTGGGTGTACTAGGAAATGGGGCTGTTGATGCCTTGTTTAATGGAACATGTGAGCAGTAAATTTTAGGTTTAATCACTCGAAAGTTTCCCACCTTAAATTTTTTTACAGTTACACTCTGATGTGAGATAATCCTTTCAGAACCCTCTAACCTTTAGATTCTTTTTTAAATTGTACCCCAAAATATCAAATTGACCTTTTTTCACATAAAAAAATTTAAAATAATCTTTCAATTTTATTCTATATTCTAATCAAACACTAATAGTATTAATAATGTAAAAAATCATTCTTTCTAAAATTATATCCACTAATTTTTTAAAATAAAAACTATTAAAATTTCCAATTTAGGGTACAATTAGAAAAAAAAATCTAAAGGCGGAGAGATTTTGAGAAGATTTTCCTACGTCAGTGTGCTATTGGAATGAAATTTAAAGGTGAGAGGGTTTTGAAAGAGTTTTCCAAATTGAATAAAAAAAATTAAAGTTGGAGGGTTTTTAAGTGATTATGCCTAAATTTTATCACTAACTTTTAAAGATGGAGAAAATAAAAAATTTAAAATAAATAAAATTACTTTATTAAATTCTAACCTATAATAATATTATTTAAAATATAAGGTAAATATTATGCTATTACACTCTTGATTAGAGTTGTAATTTCGGGTACGATTCTTTTAAACGACACAATATTAAGTGTGTATAAATTGAGCTTGTACGAGTTCATGTCATAAGCAAATATATTTAAAATACCAAAAAAGAAGGTTAGACCAATTCAATCGTTTTATCCGTAAAAGACACATTTAACTTATTTGATTGTGTTAGTTAGTTAACTAGTTAATATGACTCGAATATGTCTATATTATGGATATCTAAAAATTATTTTAATATTTTTTGATATCAAACTTATTAATATTAATACTAATAGATTTATTAGATATAATAGACAACAAGTTTTACTTTTTAGATGGATTTGATTGATTTTGTGTAAACTACAATCTACCATATGACATGGATATTAATAAACGAGTTAAAGAGTTTGTGTCGTATTGATCCATTAAATAAATATGTGGTGTTCGAATATGAATTTTTGATGTGATAACTTAAACTACTCATGTTTGAATTAGATGTGGTATATTTAAATAGATACACGATCCAGAATATATAACACGTTAACACGAATTGTCAGCGGAACTCTTTATGTTGGTATGCAATTGCAAAGAAGGCAAAGTGAAGAAAGAGACCATAGTAGAGCAAAGCATAGAGGAAAAAGAGGTTGAGAAAGGAAGAAAATGATGGGAAAAAAAGTAGAGATAATGTGAATTATTGATATTAAAGCAGGCGACCACACCCACCTATCGTTATTATGGAAACCCTTTTAGAATGTAGCATTCAAAAAGTTAAAGCTGCTTCTCACATGGTTTCCTTTGCTTTTAGAGCTCTCATATCTCTCTAGTGGTTGCATTTTATTTTAGGGTTTTCAAGAAACCACCTCACATTTTCTTTAAATGCAATCGCCTCCCACAATAATCTTAATAATTTAGACATCAAATTAGGTAACGTACCTTAATGTTTAGCTACAAATTTTCTACTTACCAAACCATGGTCCCCAAACTAGACCTTATTTACGTTTGAACCACATTCTACATGGTGAATTTATCATGAGATTCGTGGAATATCCATATTAAAATATCTTCGATATTTCGATAGAGAGTAAAACAATTACTTTGTATAGACAAACTGAACTTTATTTAGATTTCAAAGGAATTAATTATATATAAAAATCACCTATAGAATCACCACTTGTAGTTCTATTACGACTTTTAAAAGTTGTCAATTCAATTCACCATCATTTATTATATTGCAATTATATCACCTTCTAAAAATCCGACAATTTATATCTGACGTATTCACTAAAAATGACGTGACGTGATAAGTTAGATGCTATAAGTAATTGACCATGCTGTTGAGTTGATTGTTCAGCTAAACTCTGATTTAGGATCACATTTTTTTGGAGAAAAAACATGCACAGTAGCAAATTATGCTACATATTTATCAGTATAAATTATGATCAATTACTTGTCGCATCTAACTTGCTGCACCACATCATTTTCTGGTCGTCCCGCGGTCATCTACAGAATGAATGGTGATATATTTACAAAAAAAAAAGTTAAAAAATGGAGAATGAAATTGAAAACTTTTGAAAATTGTGATAGAATTGAAATTTGGTGTGAAAGTGAGGATTTTATATATAATTAATTCTATAATAAAAGATAACGTACGACGATATTAAAAGATGAAAGAACAGGGCGAAAGAAAAAAAAAGCAATTACTACTCACGGTAGAAAAAAAAGGATGAAACGATTTAAAAAATATATTAATAGAGATATACATTTAAAATAATCGGTAATTGATGGTTAGAGAACGGCTGCCCACATTGTACTGCAGCCTTAGTTATATATCGTTGTAGAACTTAAACATGCATGATTGATGAAAATTTCTCTGCATTTTTCTCTTTGAATTGAGTAGAAAAATTGGATAGTTAGATGAGAAGGGTAGATATATAGCATGAATTTGAGCAATTTGTGTAGCAGATGAGCATTGAGGAAAAGTGGACCAAGGATCCAAAATGCATTGATAACAATCATGATATGTGTGGTTAAAATAGACATACTAAAACACCCACATGCCTTCATTTTTCCTCTACTTTATACCATTACTGCATTGAACTATAAAATTTTAAAATTTAGAGACAGGACTATAGGTGAGTGAATTACCCAATATATTTTAATTAAATTCGATTGTATGTTTAGGTTAATTTGATAAATTTAGTCGGTTTGATTAAATTAATAAAATCTATTAATAAAATTGGTTTAGAGTTTTATTTATAATCGGTTATTTAAATTAACCTAAACAATTAATACTGGTTTTTAACTATTTTCTTATTATATTCATATAGGTTTAACAAAATTAACTGAATTTACAATCAATATCTAAATATGTTATGGTAAAACTAATTTGGAAAAAATAATCAAGATATAATCAAACTTGCTTTAATTTTTTTAGGTGAGTCCTTATAGTTTGATGCAAAAAAAATTTGATTTAATAAAAGCAATTCAACTATTAGGTTATCATGTTGGTGGCATTGGCGGAACCAGAATTCTCACTTAAGGAACAAACTTATACTGAATTATGTTGTTTGGTTCTTTAAAAAAAAAAATTAGGTTGTACAATTTTTGTTTTTTGCTAAACAACAATGCCGATTTAAGCGTTTTTAAAAGGAAATCATGTAGTCCCTTTAAAATTTTAGAGAAATGACTTTAATTATTAAATATCAACTTATCAATAATATTTTTTTGAGGAAAACTTATCCATAATTTATTAAATATGAACCCATAATAAATTCACTATGTCAAGACATATAAAAATTAAGATATTTATATAAAAATATAAGAAGAAAAAACTACTATATTTTTATCAATGTATTCAAACGCTTTGAAGGGCGTGTAAGATAACTATCAATGCATGATTTGATCCTTAAGTTATACTATTTTGATCTAATACCCCTTATCTATTTTTTTATTGCACATCAAATTTTTTATTTTATTTTCATTTAACCTCTAAAATATACAATTACTTAAATTTTAATTATATTATGTCTAGCGTGAATGCTTAAAAACATGTAAAATAAATTCATACACGCCTATATGATTTTTTTTAAACATTTCCAAATTTTGATAATATATTTTCGTATTAATTTGTTGACTATGGTAGGAATAGAAAAAAATAGTAACACTAGGTAAAAATTATTTAAAGCTAGTTAAATAGTTTTATAATATCACTTTTTATATATGTAAAAATAATTTTTTACATTTTTAAATGACAAATGGCGTTTCTTTAACAATATTTTTAATAGAGATATATCTATTCTATTTTGATGATATTAAATTAAATTTCAAGTCAAATAACATATAAATGATATTGCTCTTTGGTATAAATATGAGAAGTATATTCTTACTTTTTTAAAATTAATATATTGTTTGAGAGGTTAGGGATAAACAATAGTTAAAAGTTAACATAGTATATTTTAGGAGTCAAATTTCATTATTTCAAGACGTATTTTCATGTTAGCACGCGTGTTATTCACACACTCCTTGATGAGTTAAATCGGCAAAAAAGAAGAAGTTACATTTGCAATATGGAAAAAATACAGAAAAAAAATCATTAAAGAGGTTAATGTTAAATTATATAATTGTGAATACAAGTTTCATAAGTTAACACATCTATTATTTTTCTTCAGGCTCTCAATAATGTGAATCTACTGTTGAACGTGCACTGTCTTCTGCATGTACCATGTTAGGATTTAGGGAATTTTTTTTTTTTTTTTTATCAAAGGCTAAAATTTTCATTAATAATAACAAAAATTACATAGATGAACGGTTTTTCAACAAATTGAAAAAATCGTTCTAAGATAATGATGAGTGCTGTAAATACAGCTGTACATACAGTTATCGATAAGTGCTTTTTAAACCAGTAAATGGGTTACCCAATACATTTATGGTTCAAATATTGAAATACGATCTTCAAACCGCTCTATTCTTCAAACTTCAAACTCTTCAAGTCCAATCTTCAATCATAAAACTAAAAATTAGATCTAACAAAAAACCAAACACAACATCAAAGCACATCTTTCAAATCTTTGATCTACAAGAACATGGATCTAAAGCTTCGAAAAAAGCTATAGAATTTTGAGCGATCTAAAACTTCGGATCAAAGAGTTGCGAAAGACCTTAACAATTTATTCAAACAACTAAATCCACACAAACAAACACCTTAAATAAGATCTATTGAAAAAAGATAGATAGATTTATAAATAATAGTGTTATGGGCGGAGAGAAGATGATTTTCCGGTTAACCGGAAAAATCATCTTCTCCCACTCTTAAAAAGATGAAGGAAAAAAACTCTTTTGTCTTTAAAAAGAAGGGAGAGTTTTTATTTTTAGGGAAAACTGAGTCATTACAATTGAGTTGTTAAACACATCAAACAAAATAGACCTATGCTTCTAAAAGTATTAAGAGATTGACTTTTGGATTATATAAAAAAATATAGTTTGGATCAATTATGTTTTCTTCTATATAGAAATATCAATTATAAGAATGGATCAATTCAACAAAATCTATTTATTTTACGCATAATTTTATCATCATACGAAGTGGTCGACTGTGTGAATAAATTATGTATCAACTTTATCATAGAAGATATGTTTTTTCATCTAATAAAAAGTTATATAATTATAACATGAGAGAAATTTCATCAAAAAAAAAAAACTTGAGATAAATATTAAGCAATACATTTCTAATGTCTAATTAAAGTTTGTACTAAGAATATATACAGTCGACCTTCTGATAATTAATACACATGGTGGATCAAAAATTTATTAATTATTAGAATTATTAATTTATTGAATTTATATAAAAAATTATAAAAAATATTTTAAAGCATCTATATTAATAGACCTAATATTAATATTATATTATAAAAAAACTAACTAAGTACACTTTACAATCACTCAATTTAAAATAAATAATTTTATATTTAATTTAAAAAATATCAATTGATATCAAATCAAAAAATAATTATTAAGAAGTTATATTCATAAAATAAAATAATTTTTATACTTGAGATACTTTACTTACTTTAGTTTGTTTATCTAATAACTTCTTTTAAAAAATTTCAAAAAAATAAAAAAAAATCATAATTTGATGTTATTTTAACTTTCACTTTATGAATTAAGGTTAGTATTGTTTCAAATAAATCATCAATTGTTATATATTTCTTTAAAAAATTTCTCTAATAATTAATATTCATGTAGAATATATTTTAAAATTTATTAATTATTAAATAATAGAATTATTAATTATCCGACGTGGAACGAAGTTGGTTCTCTCAATTTTCTATTAATTATTAAAATTATTAATTTATAGAATATTAACTATACGAGGGTCGTGTAATACCCCAAAATAATTAATTAGCTAATTGGACCACGTGTCCAGTTTTGAGTCGCAGAAGTGACAATATCGGAAAGTTTTCCGATAAATAAGTTCTAGCAAGTTGGTTTTAGAAAAGATTATTACGGAGAAAATTTATATTATATTTCAATTCTAAAGTTGGAATTGGAATTTAATGGAAAAATGATGAGAAAAGTCTAAAATAAGATATAGGGACCAAAGTGGTAATTTAGCCACTTTGTGTCGAAAATAGAAATATTGGATTTTGACGGGAAAGTGTTAATGTCGGGCTTTGTATTATTTATAGGATATAAATAATACGTATAAGTCGTAATAAAAGAGTTTATCGATTTAGCTATGGACTAAATCGTACGAAAGAAAAGTTTGAAAGATAAATTGTAACAAGGAAAGAAAGAAAGGATTAAATCGGACTTTTAACCATTCAATATAAGAGATTGCCATTTGAATGAAGGAATGAACCAGAGAAAGAAAAGAAAGCTCCAGAAGTTAAAATCGTCGATCACGATCGTTTCGCCGCCGTTTTTCCGTTCGACGTCCGATTCAAGCGATTCAAGCGGCGATTTCTTCAAAATTGAAAAATCTATCATCCTTGGGAATCAAATCAAGGTAAATATCTCGAAAATTGGTGCAAAAATCGAGTTTAGTTGGCTGTTTTAATGAGATTATGATTTAAGCATGAATTTGACGTTTTCAAGGTTAGAATAGTGTTTTTGAAGAAACTGAGATATGGGTATTGAGCGTGGGTGTGTGAAGCATGTCGAGATGGTGGTGAAACCCCGGAAATCGACTTCCGGGGGGCTGTGCACGTGGTGCACGACCGTGTACCATGAGTGCACGGACGTGCACTAGAAGTACACGAACGTGCACCTAGCAAGGTACACGAACGTGTACCTGAAGTGCACGAACGTGCACTCTTCATGGTGCACGAACGTGTACTAGAGGTACACGAACGTGTACCCCTGAGGTGCACGAACGTGCACTTAGTTGCACGATCGTGTACCCACCGAGGGGCACGCCCGTGCACCCCGACTCGTTCCCACGTGTGTATACGAACTATATTTGATATTTTGAGATGAGTTTCAGACTTTCAGAATCATTAATCTCGAGATTAGCTCGGCGTTTTAGATAAATAACAATAATAGAAAACGTCAAGGACGTTAAGCGATTCTCAATTATGAGATTTGATATTCGCTAAGTCGTTTATACGATTAGAGATATCGAATACGTAAATAAGTATAAAATGAAACTCAATCCCAAAACTATTAATTATTATACGTATAAGAATGCGAAAATCACGTCTAACTATTAACGATTTATCAGACGTGTCAGCGAGTAGTGGAGCCAGTAGAAGCGGACTAGCGAGAGCGTACTATCAGATCGATCATATCATTTCTTGGATTGCGGTCACTGTGAGTTGTACTTTTACTTTCATGTATTAAAATTATTTGATATATATATATACTGTTTTCACGCATCGCATTATATATAATTGACTAAATGTTATATGTTTATTTAATTTCTATATATGAGAACTAGTATGCGATCCGAAGAAACTAGCTACCTATTGGGTGTCAATAGGCTGTGTGATCACCAGTATCGAGTCAGTCTAGTATGTTTGCATTTGAGAAATGACTTGACACAGCTGGGAGCTGTTGATGAATATGATATTTACGATTGGGTTTCTGATACGAGTGAGTACTCGGCTACGGTGTAGTCTGGAGTCCCCGTATCTAGTGGCGGGGCCACCAGCGAGTTGGACTCGCGAATGATATTTATGATTGGGTTGATTGATAATGATTATTCGAGAAATGTGTCGCATGCTAGGATATTAGTTTCGTACGGATCAAATAGATGTTTATATGTTTTATATTAATATTTTCCTGAGATGCGATGCTATGTTTTTATATTAATACTGTTAGTAAATGACAACTCACTCAGTATTTCCCCAAATACTGACCCCTCACTTTTGATGTCTTTCAGGTGCTTAGCTTGTGGACTTAGCTAGAGGCCAATTTTGAAGTCCAGAAGTCAGCTGTATATGTTAGTTTCTGACTTCTGTGAATGCTGCAGTAGTGGTCCTGTGTCGATAATATAGTAGCCTAGTCAGCAGTTCATTTTGATTGTAAATATTAACTGCTGTTATTGTTTTATATGCATTTTGATAGGCTACGTGTTTAGTATATGATCCACGGCCCCAGATGCCGGTGAGATGTTTGAAACACTAACTAATGTATATAGTACCGCGAGGCCAGTTCTTACAGGATACAGTAACTAGAGCCCGCGAGGTTTTGAAACAGTTAGTGTATATGATTGATTATATGATATATATATAAAAGTGTTGCTTCCGTTGTTTAAATGTTAAATGTTAAATGTATTCATTTATTAATTGCGAAAAATAAATTATAATTTTAGGCTTGCTACGGGTTCCGGAGCTACCGCTCCCGTTCCCTAGCGCCGGTTGCGGCTCAATATTTTGGGTCGTGACAATGTTGGTATCAGAGCAGTTTGGTCCAGTTACTACTGCAAGTTTGTTTCAATGTTTGTTTGAGAGCAGTTTGGTCCAGTTACCACTGCTAGAATTGGTTGATTACTTGTTTGACTGAGAGTATTTGTCAGTAAGTATACCTAGGAACTACTGCAGCAAGAGTCAGACCTTGGTTGTCTGTAATTGTGTTATATGTGCATTAGTAGTATGTAGTATTACGCGCGCGAATCAGGACTATTAAGTTAGTAAGTGAATAGTATTTGCTTCTACGGACGACTAAGACGACTAAGTAATTGTTTCTTATGTTAAGATATAGAACGTGGTATATATTTGCAAATTATGAACGATTGAGAGGGTTAAGTATTTGCTACTCCCGCTGAGATTGTTAAGTGATTATTTGCTTGCGAATTACGTGCAGTTGGATTAAATGCTAAATGTTTACAGCATTGTATAAGTTGATACTGGAATTGCGTGTGGAAAGGAACTCAGATGGTCGCTTATGTTTGAAATTGTTTCTTTTCAGCATGTCTGGGCAAAACGGAGCTCAGTCGCATGCTGAGGAAGAACGGGAGGAAGCGCCTCCTATATTTCAAAACGGGTTTCATAATGAGGTAGGCGAACCATCTGGGGTCCATCAGAATGGATTCCACGTAGATACTAGAGCGTCGCCAGAGATATATCAAAATGGTTTTATGTCTGTGTCTGAGATAGGTAGTTCTTCTGGAAACAGAGTTAGAGAGCATTCGTCGGAGATTGAATACAGTGAAGAAGAGGAAGAGGAACCGGAGGAATATCCGGCAGAGGATCCTGAAGAAGATCCTGAGGAGGATCCTGAAGAGGATCCAGAAGAAGAATTAGAAGAAGAAGCAGAAGAGGAAAATCCTCAGGAAGAAGAGTATGAAGAAGAAGAGTTAGACGAGTTAGACGTCGAGGAATACAGAGGTGACTATTTCTGGTCCAGTGTGCGGAGATACCGCAATTTGAGGGAAGATGCGGACATAGCTAACGGTCAGGCGCAGATAGCCCTAAATCAGGTTAGGAGGCAGATGCGTTCTTTTTCTAGAGGGATGTTAACTGTAGGAGCGTATTCTACTGACTTTCTGAGGATAGCTGAAGGAGTCCCTAATCTGAACGAAAGCAATAGAACTATTAATCATAGATATGTCAGGGGTTTAGGACCTCAGTTTGATGAGCTATATGAGCACGTGGACGAACATTTTAGCACGCTCACTACAATGGCCCGTAGGATTGAAACAGAGCATGAGTGGTCGGGTGATCCGGTACGACCTTATTACTTTAGACGTGAGTACCACCCAGATTACGTCAGTACGTCCTCTAGAACTACAACCAACCCCTATTTCGTGCAAAGAGGTGGAAGAAACTCTGGTAGAACAGTTAGGGGCCGGCATACAGGCATAGTTATTAGGGAACCTAACGTTCCGCGTCAGGCACCTCCAGGTATTAGCAATTTATATGCTTTCAGTAATGGTGTTTATGTGTTTGCATTATTGTGTTTATATAATTGCTGCATTGCATAGTAGGATGTCAGTAATAGGTTTTACCTTTAGGATAATACTTCAGAAAGTGAGAACCTATAGGAAGCGTTGTAGTTAAACACGCACCTAATAAAAGAACATATAAACATAACTCATAAAAACAATAATATAATATACACTACATAATACATTTGTAGTGAACGTAATTCCTATATTACGTTCTAGAAGTTGTAAAGGGAAAAACAGATTATTACAAAGGGAAATCGATGTGGAACATCGACACCTGTATTTGTATCTGACATGGTACAGAGTATTGTAGAAATGGATATAATGATTACAGCAATAGAGAATTTTGAATTTAATCGAGTTATCGGGGATATGGAGAAAGAAATGATGTGACAGACGAACAGTCTGTAAATGACAGAAAAATATGACAGCAGTACAAAAATTTGAAATATACTCAATAAGTATAAAGAAAGCCGTTAATAGTCGCAGAGCGTATAATCTAGAGTAAGACTTACGATTTTATGAAAATTTTGAAAGTTTTTATGATTTTTCAAGGTACAATTGTGCTCAGACATCGCATGTGACATTGCATAACCACGATAGAAATGCATAAAAGAATGATTTTCAAAATTTTAGATCATGCATCATAACTTTGTAATGGAAAAAGAAACTGCGATTTTGAGCAACTCCTTGGTGATGAGAGATGTCATCACTCTGAGCAACAATTGTACTAACGATTTTAAATGATTTATGAAAAGTGGTTTAGAAAGAGCTGCGCAGCCAAAAGAAGTTTTAAAGTCGCTTTGTTCAGTAAGTAAACTCGGATGTAAAGTCCTGCGACAAATAATAAAAGATTCTTAATAAATAAGAATAAAATTGTGAAAGAAACTCCAATAAAAGAATAAAGCCATGTTAATAATTATTGTAATTAGGCTAATGAAGCCAAGGAAGAATGAAAATAAGGAATATTCGCCGGAGAATATACGCAGCTGAATTGCGATACACTGGCAACATTTAAGGATACGATATTTATCCTTATGATAAAACGAAGAATGAAATGACAGAGAGTCGTGTTAAAAGAAGAAGTATAACGAATACATGAGAGTGATAAGTGTTATGATTACTCTTGTGTTAAGATAAATGAAGTAGAAATAAGAAGTCATAATTGGAGAAAAAAGATTAAAAGTATGAAGGACAAAAAGATGATAATATGAATGATGAACATTAAGCGATATTCAAAGAAGATATAGCGTTGTCAATATCAGTGTTTATAAATACAGAAGTAAAAAGAAAAAGGGATACAAGTGACAAAGAAGATGATTTTGTGAGACATGAAAGTCTAAATTGGATAGATCAAAAGAGATAATAATGCTATGTGACTGATATTAAGTAAAGTTACTAATATCAGCATTAAGAATTATAAGTCGCGTTAATAAAAAGGACAAAGGCACACGTATAGACATACGTGTCAGTAAATATAAGAATGGTGGATGATATGAAGAAAAGTGTAAGGGTAAAATTCAAATACCCTCGAAAATTAGTAAGGTGATTAAAGAAGTGAAAGTTCTAGAAATACGTCATAAGGATTGTCAGAATAGAACAGCAGCAATAGAACTGCTATAAACGAAGGAAAAACGTAACGAATATAACAAGTAAAAGACAAGACAAGAGTCGATACTAGTACAAAGAGATCAAGATATTTAAAGACAATTAGAATCAAGATATAAGTGCTAAGGAAGCATAAAGTGTATAGGATGACAGTGAATTGAAATTATTCCCTGACTTTGGGAATTGTAAAGTAAATGAAATATAAAAATTAAAAAAAATCGGAAAACCCTTCAAAAGAAGACGAGAGATAGTATAAGAAAGAAGTTAAATGAAGGTTAGCTAACGAGAAGGATTCTCGAAACAGATAGACTTAAAAGAAACATGCGAGATTCTTATGAAGTTATTATAAACAGGGAATTGTGACATAAAGGAGAGACATTTTTGACTGACAAGTCAATTAATGACTCGAGGGGATCTTTAAGGACTAATCAGAGAAAGTCAAGAAGATAAAAATACGGATAGTATCGGTCAACGAAGACGATCGTATAAGCTATACGGTTAAAGTCAACACAAAGAAAAGTACATATAGCAATGGGGAATGTACGAAGGATCACGACCAATAGAATAACATAAAGTTCACAATAGCTTAAACAAAGCAAGGAAAAGTTGAAAGAAGCAAAGGAAGTATCAATCTCAACTACGTTGAGAAATAGCAAGGATTAAAAGTCATAGATTGTGCTTATAAGAGAAAATACTCATAGAAGTATGAATGAAGTAAGTACGTCATTAAAGAGGTAGACGATACGTCGTGATTATTCACGTATAAAAGAGACAAGTAGCGACCCGATGATGATTAAGAATGAAACAGTAGACTTGAAGGATACCGAGTGAGGATTAATCGACGCTAATAAGGACAAAAGAGAGATCGCAACCAGTTGTACAAGACGTCAGGATTACGATATCGGTGATACGCCTTGAGCCACACTATTTTAGAAAGATGACGAATAGAACAAAGGCAACAGTAAGAAGATTCTCAGCTATGCTACGACAAGAGACTACTATAAGCAAGATAGATAATCGATTAATGATAAGTACGAAATCACAGCTATACGTGAAGAGCTAAGAGCTAAGTAAAAGAAAAAGACATGACTAACGCGTAGTAATGAATGTCAAGGAAGGTATAAGAATAATTGTAAGGTCCCAGCAAGTTTTATGAAAATTCGAGGACGAATTTTTATAAGAGGGGAAGAATGTAATACCCCAAAATAATTAATTAGCTAATTGGACCACGTGTCCAGTTTAGAGTCGCAGAAGTGACAATATCGGAAAGTTTTCCGATAAATAAGTTCTAGCAGGTTGGTTTTAGAAAAGATTATTACGGAGAAAATTTATATTATATTTCAATTCTAAAGTTGGAATTGGAATTTAATGGAAAAATGATGAGAAAAGTCTAAAATAAGGTATAGGGACCAAAGTGGTAATTTAGCCACTTTGTGTCGAAAATAGAAATATTGGATTTTGACGGGAAAGTGTTAATGTCGGGCTTTGTATTATTTATAGGATATAAATAATACGTATAAGTCGTAATAAAAGAGTTTATCGATTTAGCTATGGACTAAATCGTACGAAAGAAAAGTTTGAAAGATAAATTGTAACAAGGAAAGAAAGAAAGGACTAAATCGGACTTTTAGCCATTCAATATAAGAGATTACCATTTGAATGAAGGAATGAACCAGAGAAAGAAAAGAAAGCTCCAGAAGTTAAAATCGTCGATCACGATCGTTTCACCGCCGTTTCTCCGTTCGACGTCCGATTCAAGCGATTCAAGCGGCGATTTCTTCAAAATTGAAAACTCTATCATCCTTGGGAATCAAATCAAGGTAAATATCTCGAAAATTGGTGCAAAAATCGAGTTTAGTTGGCTGTTTTAATGAGATTATGATTTAAGCATGAATTTGACGTTTTCAAGGTTAGAATAGTGTTTTTGAAGAAACCGAGATATGGGTATTGAGCGTGGGTGTGTGAAGCATGTCGAGATGGTGGTGAAACCCCGGAAATCGACTTCCGGGGGGCTGTGCACGTGGTGCACGACCGTGTACCATGAGTGCACGGACGTGCACTAGAAGTACACGAACGTGCACCTAGCAAGGTACACGAACGTGTACCTGAAGTGCACGAACGTGCACTCTTCATGGTGCACGAACGTGTACTAGAGGTACACGAACGTGTACCCCTGAGGTGCACGAACGTGCACTTAGTTGCACGATCGTGTACCCACCGAGGGGCACGCCCGTGCACCCCGACTCGTTCCCACGTGTGTATACGAACTATATTTGATATTTTGAGTATTTGACTCTAAAGGATGAGTTTCAGACTTTCATAATCATTAATCTCGAGATTAGCTCGGCGTTTTAGATAAATAACAATAATGGAAAACGTCAAGGACGTTAAGCGATTCTCAATTATGAGATTTGATATTCGCTAAGTCGTTTATACGATTAGAGATATCGAATACGTAAATAAGTATAAAATGAAACTAAATCCCAAAACTATTAAGTATTATACGTATAAGAATGCAAAAATCACGTCTAACTATTAACAATTTATCAGACGTGTCAGCGAGTAGTGGAGCCAGTAGAAGCGGACTAGCGAGAGCGTACTATCAGATCGATCATATCATTTTTTGGATTGCGGTCACTGTGAGTTGTACTTTTACTTTCATGTATTAAAATTATTTGATATATATATATACTGTTTTCACGCATCACATTATATATAATTGACTGAAATGTTATATGTTTATTTAATTTCTATATATGAGAACTAGTATGCGATCCGAAGAAACTAGCTACCTATTGGGTGTCAATAGGCTGTGTGATCACCAGTATCGAGTCAGTCTAGTATGTTTGCATTTGAGAAATGACTTGACACAGCTGGGAGCTGTTGATGAATATGATATTTACGATTGGGTTTCTGATACGAGTGAGTACTCGGCTACGGTGTAGTCTGGAGTCCCCGTATCTAGTGGCGGGGCCACCAGCGAGTTGGACTCGCGAATGATATTTATGATTGGGTTGATTGATAATGATTATTCGAGAAATGTGTCGCATGCTAGGATATTAGTTTCGTACGGATCAAATACATGTTTATATGTTTTATATTAATATTTTCCTGAGATGCGATGCTATGTTTTTATATTAATACTGTTAGTAAATGACAACTCACTCAGTATTTCCTCAAATACTGACCCCTCACTTTTGATGTCTTTCAGGTGCTTAGCTTGTGGACTTAGCTAGAGGCCAATTTTGAAGTCCAGAAGTCAGCTGTATATGTTAGTTTCTGACTTCTGTGAATGCTGCAGTAGTGGTCCTGTGTCGATAATATAGTAGTCTAGTCAGCAGTTCATTTTGATTGTAAATATTAACTGTTGTTATTGTTTTATATGCATTTTGATAGGCTACGTGTTTAGTATATGATCCACGGCCCCAGATGCCGGTGAGATGTTTGAAACACTAACTAATGTGTATAGTACCGCGAGGCCAGTTCGTACAGGATACGGTAACTAGAGCCCGCGAGGTTTTGAAACAGTTAGTGTATATGATTGATTATATGATATATATATAAAAGTGTTGCTTCCGTTGTTTAAATGTTAAATGTTTAATGTATTCATTTATTAATTGCGAAAAATAAATTATGATTTTAGGCTTGTTACGGGTTCCGGAGCTACCACTCCCGCTCCCTAGCGCCGGTTGCGGCTCAATATTTTGGGTTGTGACAGGTCGACTGTAGTTATTTAATGGGTTTTTATAGGCTAATAGTCTGAAAACTACCGACTTTCATTTTTTTCAATAGCACTCGGACCTTGTGAAACGGTCAATTTTATCCTATTTTGTATTTTTAACTTTCAATAGCACACCGAATTTGTAAAACGGCCAATTTTATCCTATTTCGTATTTTTGACTTTCAGTAGCATCATAAATCATCAAAGCGAACTATTTTATTTAAGACTTATTTGAATTGTTTTAGTTTAAATGACTTTTTTGAATTTGTCTAAAAATGTATTTTTATCTTTACAATAATAAAATCATCTAATTTTTAATTTAGGGTGTTATTAAAAGTTAAAAATATAAAATAGGGTAAAATTTATTGTTTCAAAAGGTTGGGGTGCTATTAAAAAAAAGTGAAAATTGATAATTTTCAGCCTATTAACCTTTTTTTTATATGGTGAAAATTCACTAACAATAAAGAATATCTCACATTTTAATTGATATTTACAAGTCCAGCTATAAAAAAATTAAAAGTAAAAGTACCAAACAAATCAATTATTATTTGACAATTATTATAAAAAAAATTATTATAAATTAATGATTTACACATCCAATCCCACTATAATTAATATTGTTTTGATAAAATTATAAATACATTTTAATAAGTTTTTAATTTTGATAATATTTATTTTTATTTGTTATAGAAAAGAATAATAACTACTTTTTGTTATAAAAAAGAATAATAACTACTTTTTGTTATAAATTGGGACAAAAAAGAGTATACTTAACTAATAAGTATAAGTTTTAGCTCAAATGATATCAGCATTAAGCGGCAATATATTAAATTGTAAGTTACAATTTTTCATAAACGCTTTTCCCTTCTCAATAATAAAAAAAAATCAAGGATTATTATTATATATTTTCATTTTAGCGTTTTTTTTATTTAAACACAATTTAAAAAATATCTAGATTCACTTCTTAATTTTTTTCAAATTTTTCATCTTATAATTCGATTTATGTTTTATATATTATTTTTCTTAAAATAATATCGTTTTTGACCGTGTGACTGACTAAAACAATATCGTATAAGACACTGAAACTATATGTCACAAAATTAAAAGTTTAGATATTTGATATCATATTTTTCATATTGTATTTAAATTGAAAAAAAACACCAAAATGGATATAAAATTTAAAAATAATCCAAAAACTAATGGTATTATGAGTAGTAGAGTAACTAACAAATCAAAATGTATCAAAAGTAAAAATAAAAGTTCAACATCAATGAATTATTATAATTTATAACTAGACAGACAGTTGAAGAAGACAACTAGACAACTATAATAAACACTTTAATTTCTCCATATCTAAAAGTTTTATTACCATTTCTCCAACATCATCTTCATGTCTAAACCCACTTTATTTTTTCTCAGTCAATCCCATATTTCACCATCATTATCTTGATCTTCTATTAGCAATATCAAAAAACTAAAAGAATCCCACCTTGTTTTAATTAATACCATTTGTGGGTCTAAATTTATATTAGTGTCTTGTTCTCTTCTGATAAGACTTTGATTTTGGCCTCACTCACTCATAATATAATTTTTCATTTTCTTTCTATACTTACACTGAACTGCATGCTGCCTTTTCTTGGTGTTTTTATGAATTCTGTTTAAGTTCTTGTTCTTGAGATTGTTTATTTCTTTAAAGGGTTTGTTTTTTCTTTAAATTTTATTCTGAAATGTGGTTACTTTGTCATTTTTCTTCATTTTCTTTATCAGTGCTTTAATGAGTTTTGTTGCAGGTTGTTCAGCTGTTTTGAGATAATTATATTTAAAGAATTCTCTTCTTTTGGTAAGCAGTTTTTTTAACTCTTTTTTATTGCTTATGAATCACTAGTCATTAGATAAAATTACTCGGTGAGTTTCTGAGGATTTGGATACTTATATTCATACTCTATAGTTATAATGCCTCCAACTTATTTCCCTCTTCGGTGGGAGAGTACTGGAGATCAATGGTGGTATGCATCTCCCATTGATTGGGCTGCTGCCAATGGCCACTATGATCTGGTAAGGGAGCTTCTTCGGATTGACAACAATCACCTTATCAAACTCACCTCTCTTAGGCGGATTCGTCGCCTTGAGACGGTGTGGGATGATGAGGAGCAGTTCCATGATGTTGCTAAATGTCGCTCGCAAGTTGCGAGGATACTTTTTCATGAATGTGAATCAAAGAAAGGGAAGAACTCTCTTATTCAAGCTGGTTATGGTGGATGGCTTATGTACACTGCTGCTTCGGCCGGAGATTTGAGTTTCGTCCACGAGCTTCTTGAAAGGAACCCTTTGTTTGTTTTTGGTGAAGGAGAATATGGTGTTACTGATATTCTCTATGCTGCTGCTAGAAGCAAGAATTCTGATGTTTTCAGGATTGTTTATGACTTTGCTGTCTCTCCGAGATTCTTGGCGGCAAAAGATGGCCAGTTTGAGGAGCACATTGGAGATATTCCTTCTCTATACAAATCGGAAATGGTCAATAGAGCTGTGCATGCTGCTGCTAGAGGTGGGAATTTGATCATTTTACTGGAACTTTTAGGTAATTGTACAGATGTTTTGGCTTATAGAGATAAGCAGGGCTCAACTATTTTACATGCTGCTGCTGCCAGAGGACAAGTAGAGGTGAGTCACAAACAAACATGTTTATCTTTTCATTTCATGGCCAAGGTGAATCCGATTTTCTTGTTTTCGTCTGCTATGAAGTAATAGCAGCGGCTCTGCACAGATCAATTACTAGAATTGAAGTTTCCATTATATTTATATTCGCCAAGTCATTTACACATCTTTACTGAAATTTTCAGTTCTTAGAGGTTAGTATCGCCCTGGGAAGCATCTTAGGCTGTGTGTTTTTGAAAGATATGTACTTATGTTTCAATTGGTCAAACTTCTTTAAAATTTTCTTTGTGAGGTTGAGAAGGTTTGAGATTTGAGAAGCTGGTCTAGATGATGTGTGTCTGAAAAGCATTTGGACGTCTTTCTGCTATTTGTTGCTTACTTGTGTTCTTCTTGTCTGTTATGAGATGATGATCATCTGGTGTATATTCTACAATGTAAAGGATATTCTACAATAGAATTTATATATGCATAATGAAATGTTGATGACGTTCTATGTCGATGGTATCTTAATTGATATGAAATCATAAAAGGTCTCTGTGTCTGTGAATGCATAATTCTTGCATAATCCAGCATGCCTTGTTTAGCTTTTGAGTAAGGAAAATCTTTCTAAGTTGTAGATCCATCTTAATCCAGTAGAAGAATAACTTTGTTTATATCAATTGAGTAATAGCCCGATCTTGTTAGCTTAGCATCTCTGTTTTACTTTGTTCAGGTTGTCAAACATCTTGTGGCATCTTTCAATATCATCAACTCCACGGACCATCAAGGCAACACAGCATTGCATATTGCTGCTTATAGGGGCCAACAATCTGTGGTTGAAGCTTTGATTGTTGCATCTCCCTCCTTGATCTCGTCAACAAACAATGCTGGAGAAACGTTTCTTCATATGGCTGTGTCTGGACTCCAAACACCTGCCTTTAAGAGATTGGACCGACAGATTGAGCTAATGAAACAGTTGGTAAGTGGGAAAATTTTCAATGTGGCGGACGTCATCAATGCGAAAAGCAATGAAGGACGGACGGCCCTACACATGGCTATCGCTGGGAATGTTCACTCTGATCTCGTGCAGTTACTTATGTCCCCTGAATCAATTAATGTGAATGTGCGCGATGCAGATGGGATGACCCCTCTCGATCTCCTTAAACAAGGGCCACATTCTCCATCGTCTGATATACTAATAAGGCAACTGATCTCAGCAGGTGGGATATTTGGTTGTCAGGATTATACGGCAAGAAGAGCCATGGCCTCTCGCCTGAAGATGCAAGGAACTGGAGTTAGTCCCGGAACATCGTTCAGAATATCCGACGCTGAGATATTTCTGTATACCGGAATTGAGATTGCATCTGATGCCAGTGCTTACCCACCTTGTGAAGGAATGAGTTCAGCCTCGATTGAGCATCTCGAGTCAACCAATGAGAACCATAGCTCAACAGCTAATAGAAAGTCGGGTTCTATGAATAATGCGGCACAACATTTGAAACGAGTCCTCCAATGGCCAAAGCTGAAAGGAAAAAAACCTGAAAGATTGAATAAATCTATGGATTTGAAATCAGTGGAATCAGAAGAAGCTCCAACGCCTCTTCGCCAGAAATTCATGAAACCATCATCCCTTCCTAACAACAAGAGGACATTGTCAGTTAGGAGTAATCAATCAAGTCCAACAGCAAAGAAGAAAATTGCTTCAGGTATAATGCATGGTGTTATGCAGGCTATGCCACAAATAACCGTCACAGGCCGATCACGCTCGAGCTCATTTTCGAAATCATCCATTTCGTCCCAGAGTTCATTGGATAAACAGAAAGGGATCTTCATCGACACTGAAGTTGCCGGACCATCATCTTCCAATCAACTATACGACGAGGATGTGATGAAAAAGGAAAGCTCAAGCTCAAGCTCGACGAATAACAAGAAGTTGAGAAGCCAGTACTTCTGTTTTGGTACATCTGGCGTGTCGGTGAAAACACCAGTTAGCAGGCCGCGTCAAAGCCAGAGTTCTAGTACTTGTTCCGTTATCTCGGTGGCCTGATGAAATTGATATGAAGATGTATGGCTTGATGGAAGTATCTAACTTAGAAGGAGGATTAAGCTAGTAAATGTAGCTGTTTCTTGCATGTGCTGTTGCTTTGTAGAATCGTGTAATCCAACTTAATAACTCTCTAAGGCACAACTCGTGCTCTATCTTATGCAAAGCATGAAGACCAAATTCTGATATTCTGCCTTGGCTATTTACTAAGGTATGTTTAGTTCAATTCTAGGATGCAATGTTTGGTTCATTTTTAGGGTGCAATTTATTTTATTTTTAAATGAATTTTACTAAAATTTATTTTCAAATGAATTCTTGTATTCGGTATCAGAAACATTAAATATGGAATTCATATCAAATGAAATGAAATCAAACGAATTGAATTTGTGTTTGTTGTAATTTCAACCTTAATTATATCTTCATATAATTAAAGTAAATATTATCAATTAATTTTTTTTAATTTTTTATAGATATTTTTTCTCAAAAGAATTCTTCACTAAAATTCTTTATGATTCAAATAGCAATTTGTCCCCTCAATTTGTAAACGATAGACAATTAATACGCAAATTAATTTTGTGGGCAAATTAGACATGAACTTACTAATTATGGACAATTAGCTATATTTTGGCAATTTGCCTCCTCAACTTGTAAGCTAATTGTTCTTCAATTGGCAAATTTACCTTTCAAATTATAAGCTAATTTGTTAAAATGGGGGTTAATTGCTCATAATCAGTAAGCTCATGATTGATTTGTCAACAAAATTAATTTATATGTTAATTGGTCATTGTTTACTAGTTACAGAGGCAAATTGCTACTCAAGTCAATTCTTTACCCTTTACAATTTTCTTTCAAAGAAATTTTTTCTCTAAATTTAAAAACATTTCAAACCTAACATTTTTAAATAAAATTTTCATTTTTAAAATTTATTAACTCTCTATCTCGAACATTTATGATTGTTATGATTTACTCTTTCTAAAAATTTACAAAATTTCTCTCATGAATGTATTTTCTCTATTTAAAAAATTGAGAAAATAATGATAAATGCTCTATTTTCAAAACTAATTTGATTTCATACCTCAATAAGGAAAAGATAAAAAAAATATCTCACCCTTTTATTGTTTTTATTTTTTTTACTCTAACACATGTTTATATTATAATTATACCTAAATTTTATTATTACTCTAGTCATATTTTTTTTTTACTCTTAAGTGACAGCTAATGACAACTGTCATTTTTCTTCTTCTTCTTCTTCTTTTTTGTTTGACTTTTTTTTCGCCATTTTTCTTCTTCTTTATTCCTTGTCTTCTTCTTCGCCGTTTCTTCATCGGCTGTCGTCGCTCCGCCATCATTCAACCGTCACTCCGCCGTTCTTTTCATATTTGATTTTAGTTTTTTTTTAAATTCGTGGTGAATAATACGATTTATGTTAACTTTCATATCTATAATTACTCTTTAATTTTTTTTAATTTTAGATCTAAAAATCTTCATGAAAAACGATTTTATGGTGAAAAAAACGATTTTTTGCACAAAAAACAGCATCTGATTATCATATAAGTATCACTGCATTATCATAATATTATCATAACACTGCAGAAAAAAATAATTTTTTTAAAAAAACAACGTCTGATTATCATATGAGTATCACTATATTATCATGTTGTTATCAGAACAGTGCAGAAAAAAATAATTTTCTGGAGAAAATAATGTTTGATTATCATATCGTTATCATAATATTATCATGTCGTTATCATAATATTATCATATGATACCGAGATGATAATATTTATGGTACGTGGATGATAATGTTATGATAATATTTATGATTATGTTATGATAAAACATTATCTCATTATCATGTCAGTATCACTGTATTATCATGTCGTTATCATAACACTGCAGTATGATAACTAGATGATAATGAAGTATGATAAGATTATGATAATTGTATGATAACCAATGAAAAAAAAATTACAGAATCACTTATGATAACCAGATGATAACGGAATAAAATTATAAATATTTTAATACCCAGAATAAAAACATAAATCTGAAAAAAACACGAGGTATTTTCTGTAACTTTTCCGTGTTGAGATATAAAGTGCAAATATTTTTATTTTTGGAGTAAATACCTAAACTTCTCTAAAAAAAATTTGTCTTTCTAGAAATTAATGAATTTTAATATTTCTCTTTTTAAAAATTTATGAACTTTATCTCTCTAAACTTCTTACATCATCTCTTCTTAAAAGTTATCTCTCTACAATTAATAATTTTTCACTCTTTGAGATTTTTTCTTTCTATAAATTTATGAACTTTCTCTCTCTAAATTTTTGAAATCTCTTTTCAAAATTTATTTTTTAAAATTTATTAATTTTCACTTTATAAAATTTTATCTCTCTAAAATTTTATGATTTTTCTTTCTAAATTTTTTAAATTATCTATTTTCATAATTTTATCCCTCTAAAATTTATAAATCTTCAGTTTCTGAAATTCTCTTAAAACATATTTGAACTTTCACTCTCGATGATAGTTAATTTTTTTTCTAAATGTTCTCTGAAAGAATTTATGGACTTTCTTTCTTTTAAATTTTTGAATATTCTCTTTTTAAAATTTTATCTCTCTAAACTTTATAAATTTCCACTCTAAAATAACCCCTCTAAAATTTATGATTTTTAAGAGAGTATAAGAGACAAACCTAAACCGTACTTAAATTTAATATATTTTCCAAAACTATTTGAGATATTTTCTTCATTATAGTTAAATATGTCTCACCTTTTTAAATTCATTTGCAAATTTCATTGATTTCGTCATAATTTAAAATAAGGATAATCAATTTTATGAAATTGGCATATAGAATTTCAAATGAATTTTATCAACAAACCGAACACACATTATATGGAAGTTCAAATGAATTCTTTAAAAATATAAAATTCATTTGAACCAAGTACACTCTAAAACTCTAATAGAAATTTTCATTAAAAAATAAAAAGATTCTAATGGAAACACTATAAGACCCATTTGCTAAATTCTGCGTCTTATGAGAAATTTATTAATTGAGAAATTTATTAAAAAAATTACCATATTTTTAATATTATTTGTGAAAGGGTTAATGTCATAACAATTCACCAATTTTACACGTTTTTTATTTTAATCACGCAGTTTAAATTTTGTCATTTTCATACACGAACTACAATTTTTTTTCTTACATTCATGCACGCGGTGCTGAGGTATGGCTTTATTTGTGTAATTCATTGAGGTGGGGGTCATTTTACACCAATAAATGAGTGCCAACTCAGCGCCGTGTATGAATTTGAGAAAAAGTGATAGTTAGTGAATTATTTTTCTATAAACATCGTTTTTGGTCTTTCTCTTCTAGTTCTTTTTTTTTTTTTTGCTTTTTTTTTATTATTAATAGGTTATTTATGTTTTACTTGTTTTTTTTCTAAAAAAATGATGATTAGATTAGTACATCCACAAGAAGTGGAAAGCAAAAAAAGATAAAACTAGCTTTTTGCAAAAAAAAAAAGCTAGATTTTTAAATAGATCATTCCCGCAATAAAAAAAAGCTATGGCTGTGAATTTTAAAATGATTCACCCTTTTTACAATATAAATAAAAACTGAGTCCTCGTAATCTATCGATTTTAATTTTTTAATCACTGTTTTTTTAACCAATGTCATTTATAATTTTTCCTTCTTTTTCATTTGTTAACAGTTGTTCTTCAAATTGAATCATTATTGATTCTTCACAATTCCTTAAATAGTTTTCTGACATATTATTCTTTGATTGATAAGGAATTTCCAAAAAATTATTTTGAACCCGTTTACAAACTTTGTTGAAAAATACTTTATAAATTGTTTAAAACTATTGAAACAATTTTAGCAAGTTTCTTAAAATTGTTTAAAAATATTTTTGAAATAATTGCAAAGCGTAGTTTTAGAAGTTGTTTGAAGCTTTTTTTAGCATTTTTTTGAGAAACGGTTGCTTACCGTGTCTTTAGAAACCGTTTAAAACACTTTTTAAAAATTCTATCTAAAAATGGTTGCATTATTTTTAGAAATTTTTAAAATTGTTTGAAAACATTTTAAAAACTATTTTTAGAAACTATTGCAAACTTTTTATTTAAAAATTGTTTGAAATTATTTCATTGTAAAAAACCCTGAAGCGAGAGTTAAATAAAAGTATAAAAATAATTTAAATTCTAGCACGTGCTGGAATAGTGTTTCAAGTTATAAAATGGTAGTTAATTTTTACTAATACTTTTATTTTTTAGATATTATTTGTAAAAAGGCCTACATATACCCGATTAGGCCCGGGTTTGGGCAAGTTCAGGTCTGGCCTAAATGTTTGAGAAAATTAGGGAAAACACTCTATTTTTTAAAATAATAGTAAATTATACCTCAACAAGTAAAAGATAGAGAAAATACCTCAGCTTTTTAACACTTTTATTTTTTTACTCTAAAACCTTTTTTTATTATAATAATACTTATTTCCTATTATTTTTTTTACTCTAAGCATTTTATTTGTACTCTCACATGTATCTCCCTTTTTTTCCAGATTTTCTTCTTCTTCTTCTTCGTTTATTTTTTTCTTCTTCATCACGCGGCCGCCGTTTCTTTCGACGATCCGTCATTGCTCCGCCTTCGTCCCGCCTTCGTTTCGTCTTCACTCCGCCGTTCTTACACATTTTAGCGATTTTTTTCTTAACTCGTGGTGATTATTACGATTTATTTTAACTCTCAGATCTAAAAAAAAAATTTAAATTTTTTTTAGTTTAAAATCTGAAAATCTGCATTAAAAACGATTTTATGATGAAAAAAAAATGATTTTCTGCAAAAAAACGATTTTCTGCAGAAAACAGCGCCTGATTATCATATTGTTATCACTATGACGTTATCATATCAATATCAGAACACTGCAGAGAAAAACGATTTTCTGTAAAGAAAAATGCTTGATTATCATTTCGGTATCATTAACGTTAGCATAACTGTATCATAGCGTTATCATATCAATAACATAATATTATACGATTATGATAATAATATGATAAGGCTATGATATAGTTATGATAAAGTACGTTATGATAATATTTTTTGATATTATTATGATAAAGTATATTGTGATAATGTTATTATAATAGTATGATAATTTTATGATAAAAGGTTACGATATAGTTATGAAAAAGTACGTCATGATAATGTTATGATAATATTTTATGATACTGTTATGATAAAGTATATTTTGATAAGGTTATGATAATAGTATGATAATGTTATGATATATAAAGTATGTCCTGATAATATTTTATGATATTGTTATAATAAAGTATATTATGATAACATTGTGATAATATCATGCTAGCGTTATTATAATAGTATGATAAGGTTATCATAATATTATCATTTAATAATCTGCTACATACGGTACTAATAATGACATGATAATAAGATGACAATGCAATATGATAGATTGATAATCACATGATAAGTGAAACTGTGATAATCATATGATAATGTAATACTGTGATAATCATATGATAATGTGATACTGTGATTTTGTCTAATATTATCCAGCAGTATCATCACATTATCATATAATAATTTGCTACATATTGTATTGATAATGACATGATAATAAGATGCCAATGCAATATGATACACTGATAATTACATGCTAAGATGAAGCTATGATAATCATATGATAATGTGATACAGTGATAATCATATGATAAAGTGATAATGTGATTTTGTCTTACATTATGCAGCAGTATCATCACATTATCATATAATGATCAGTTATATACGATTTTGAATAATAACATGATAATAAGATGACAATACAATATCAGAAACTGATAATTACATGCTAAGATGAAGCTGTGATAATCATATGATAATGTGATACTGTGATTTTTTATTTAGTTCATATAGTTTTTGAATATGCTATTAATATAATAAAATATTTAAATATTAGCATATATTTTTAAATTAGAAAATATTTGATAGTGAAATAAATGAAAAGAGAATTTTTAATTTATTTAATAATGTGTAATCTGCAATTTTATTAATTTAATCAATGAAGAAAAAAGAAAAAAGAAAAAAAAATGAATCACAAAAAAGAAATAAACAAAAGGAAGTTTAAACCTGTGAATAATTTGTAATGGGCATAAATAAGGTATGTCACGTCATACGAGAGAGAAAAAGAGAGAGAGAGAGGAGGGGGGACCACGTGGAGAGAGAAAAAAAGAAAAAAAAGAGGAAAGGGGGACCACGTGAAGAGAGAAAAAAAAAAGAAAGAAAAAAAGGGGGACCACGTGGAGAGAGATAGAGAGCATGTGCAATGTATGAGAGTAAAATTATAAACAATCAAATAAGGAGAGTAAAATCATAAAAATATTAAAACAGTGAGGTATTTGTACTAACTTTTTCTTATTGAGGTATAAAGTCCTATTATTTTTATTTTTTAGGTAAATTCCTAAATCTCTCTAAATGTTTTACATGCAAGTCTAAATTCAATTTGGGTCTAACTATTATCAAGTCTTGTGTACAAATTGAGTTTATGAGGGGTTGCATTGTTTTTGATTTATATTTAATTTTAATTTAAAATAAATATCTAATTATGTAAAAAGTAAGTCTAATAGGGATTCGTACCAGTTGTTTTTAAATTACATGCAATTTTAATTAAAAATCAAAATTAAAATTAAAATTAAAATTAAAATTCACACATAAAAAATACGGATTTTAACCAAATTAAATAAAAAGTATATATTCAAATGTTGTCCAAGCATATCCGATATAACATGGCTCATTGAAAAACTCTCTGAGTAGGTCGGGCATGACATTTACCTAAGGTTGTTTTTTAGCATATTTAAATATTTTCACTCTTGAGTTGATTTTCATGAAAAAAATGACAAGCTTAAAAATGATCTCAAAAAAAATGTAATAGACAAATATCATAAAGAAAATTTGAGTCGAAAAACAGATTGGTTCGAAAACAATATAAAAATAAATAATTGAATTGACTTTAACATGTAAATACGTAAGGAAATACTTATGTATGATGGTGAAAATTGTATTAGATCTTCAGAAGTACCGTTAAGAGTCCTTAACTTGTTATATGTTAATTTAGATGAAACATCACGTGCTAAATCTTCTATTGACTTGATTTGAGTGATTGATTCTTAATTTTTAGTTAGATTTAGCTTTAAATATGACTGAAATTCTGAGACTGGAGAGTTTTTCTGAATCTTAATCACTTAGTTAATTTTTCATTAGATTTACTCCCTTTTTATAAAATTGGAGTAGGGCGGCTTTTATAGGGTGAATAGATAGGTTGAGGGTTTTCTAAGATTTAGTTATCTTTAATTACTAATTAGAAATTTATTTCATAATTAATTATGGGTACTGCTAAAGTGTAATTTTGATTTTTAAAATTGTCAAAAAAGGCTTTAAGGACTATATAGTTCTATTTTTCATACGGTCAATCCTTATAGTGAAACAAATTGTCCCAAACCTTAAAGGCTTTGGGATCAGTTCGATTTCTCAGACTTATATCCATATTTTCTCATAATTTTTATGCGTTATTCGCGACAATTACGATGCAATTTTTAAATATGTTACTACAAGTTGAGCTCGTCACATGAATATGTTTTCCTGAAAATTATTATTGATGCTCTATTTTTTTATCGCTTTTTTCGCTATTTGAAAAAGAGATGTACACACATTGATTAGAATAAACCGAGTGAAAGGAAAATTCTCTTTTTTGTAAGATGGTCGATGGAAATGGTTCCTATGATTTACGTAAGTAAATTGAAGTCACTTTAGTAGTCCAAGATTCAAAAACATTAGAAGACAAATCAATTTTGAGGGGTTATTCGTGGTTGAGTGTTCTATGCGCTTTAGTGGGTTTTCTCTCTATTGGAAAAATAATATTATTATTAAAGTGTTTGGAGGAACAAATAATTTTATTGATAATGAGGTGGATAGCGTTAGTATTGGCCCGTGGTGTTTAATGATTTCTTTGCCCTATCCTGAGCATTACCGGTCGTGGTGCATAATTCTGATCCCATGCCCCTTGGTTCTGGTTTACTCTGTGTCTATTCGAGAGTAATACTTCTCAACTGTCTTGAGGGTGATCTGTTGGGTTTGTACTTCCCGTTGCATGCTTCGTGGATTGGGGCTATAAACTTTCTTCCGTCCTGAGAGTGATCCAATAGCTTGGCACCCCTGGTTGTTATCCTATCCGGTACTTATTAGGTTTGTAGAAGGGACAACATCCCCTTGGTCATCCCAAGAGCCATCCTATTGCGTATGTGCTTGGTAATTATCTTATTCGGTGTCTCCTAGGTTTGTAGACGGAACAGGATCCCATCGCCTGTCCCAAGGGCCAACCTATAGCATAAGTGCCCAGATTTTGTAGTTATTCCATAACTATCAGAAATGTCTGAAATTTATTTGAACTATTGCAGACAATATATGGATGTCTTCTTGACAATAAATTCTCCTATGTCCGGATTATTTCATATAGGGCCAGGACGTTGTTATGTTGTTCTAGGTATCGTGTTATGCAAATAATGGATGGTGTGGCGGTGTCTTTCTATTGTTAACCATTTGAATTTGATCTCATCTTCTGGGAGTGTCCTGCTCTGTCGAGGTAATCTGGCTAGTCTGCTGAGGATGTAGTCTAGTCTGATCCATCGGGGAGATATTCTGGCCCGTCTGCTCTGATTCACTGAGGAAGTATTGTGGTCCGTCCATTGAGGAGGTGGTCTACTCTGATCCACTAGGGAGATATTCTATTCTGTTCACTGAGAAGTAGTCTGCTCCTATGCTAATTATATTATGGATAGTTGATTGTTTTGCTCTGCCGAGGATGAAATATGATACGGTCTTTTGTTCTGTCCATTGGGAAAATATTAGTTGTTCTACTCTGCCGAGGTTGAAACCCAGTCCAGTCATCTGTTCTGTCCATTGAGGAAGTGTAGATAGTCTTCTTCTAATCCACTAGGGAGGTAGTTCGCTCTGTTCTACTAGGGAAGTGATCCGATTTGTTGATGGTCTATGCCGTCTATACTGGGGACGTCTTATTGTCATACCTTGCTGAGGACGAAACCTAGTTTGGTCTGTCTAGAATCTGAAAACCCAAAAATCTGGCGCTCTGAGGGTCCGAAAACCCGGAACTCTAGCATTAATGATTTGAAAATCCAAATTCTAGTACGACCTCTTTCGGGCATGAGAATGGCTCTGAGAAATTTTCGTCTTCTTATGGACTTTGTGCCAACGACTTAACCTGAATCAATGTAAACAACACACAACAAATTTGTTAGTGTAATGTATTTGAATTGCATACTTACTTGTAGTGATGTTACAGGTGCACTCGACCTAGCATACTCCTCAGGGGGAGCCATTAGCCTCGTTGGCTTTACAAATCTATTGACAGGTTCGGTATGCGTTATTCGATGCATGGTCCGAACTGTCGATCTTGGTTTCTGGGTAAGCGTGTGCTCCATTGGTGGATCTGTCCCCATGACCGCCAGGTGTCTAGAGAGCCGACCCTAACAATGTTGCATGGTCGAGACATCCTTTGGCCTGATCTTCATAGAGATTTGAAGGGCTATCCTGCTTCCAGCATTGTGTCTTCTCCTTGGGTGAACTTGTCACGACCCGATTCTCGGCATCGAGACCGGCGCTAGGGAATGGGAGTGGTTGCTCCGAAACCCGTAGCAAGCCTTAAAAATACATTAAAATCACTTAAAATTTTTCGCGGAATTTAAATCATTTTCGAACATTTTAAAATCGCAGTTTAAAACGTTCTCATAAAAATTACCATTTAAAAACATGCACATAATTTTCTCTTTAATTATTGCATTTTAGTTTCAAAACCATTTCTCTATGGTTTATCATGCACCTCAGGTGCATACCATCTTACTATGGTAATTACTGCATTTCACTATGCAGGCCATTTCTCTATGGACTTAACCGCATTTCATTATGCAGATGCGCTCGCCGCATTATTCAAGTGCAGTCGCTCGGACTTTCGCACAGCATTCACATATTACATATTATCAGAGTTTAAGCGTTATAAAATATAAAGCATAAATAAGTCCAACGACTACTAAGGTATCACTGTTCATTATTCTAGCTACTGCAACTCTAGACACATAAAGGAAAGTCATTCTCACTTATTCAATCCAGGAATTTCCGGAACAAGAAATTGGAAATCCTCACCTCAAACTACTCGCCTGTAAAAATATTAAATTCAACGGGGTCAGTTATAAAAACTGGTGAATGCGTACAACATGTACTAATAAACATTAATATGAAAGCAATGCATTCCAGATTACCGATTCATATGAAACCCTAAACCATGATTCATGTTCCTATATGCTTTCAAAACAGGAAACATAAATATTACACATCATTTCACCACATTACGGGTTAACCTTTTTATGGCCGTATTTATTCATTTCTTTTTGTACTCTAGCCCGTCAAATCTGATCATTCATCTTTTACGTATGTGAAGGTCTTTAGACTCTTTCACCATACAACAGATTTCGGCAGTACATATATACCGTCGCCATTTCACTTTTTTAAAAGGTTCAACCTCTCAGATCTCGGCAGTTTCTCTTTACTGCCTTTGGTCGTCTATATTCCGTTGCCTCTGAAGATCTGTTCACACAGAGTCTAGGCCGTCGCCTGACTTTCCAGGCCGTCGCCAGGATTCACACAGCACATTCACATGCAACCCATTCTAAATGCAATACCGGTGATCACACAGCACTATTGCCGCCCAATAGTAAGCATGTTTCAATGAATCTAAATCGGTTTCAACACTATGAACAGTTCATGCGATTTAAATTCAAAATAAAATAAAGCATTTGCAAATCATGTAAAGCAGTTCGCAATATTTTTAATACTAATATTTAGCAGTATAAGTTGTAAACACACTCACAGTACTCGCTTATTCCAAATATAAAAATACCACCCGTCGAATATCAAAACCTTTGCTCGCCGGTTTCCGCGACAAAACTCGCTGGATCTAATTTAGAGATTAAACATTAATAAATGTATTAACTCTAAATTCTAGGATATACTCTAGACCGACTCAACCATATAAACCACATAATCACTAACCAAATTTGATTCCGACTATCTATTTCCGCGTCATCGTATTTTTATACGATACACCACGTAGTTTATTTATTTCAATAAATAAACATAGAATTATAATTCCATATAATTCTATCACACATTCAATTCACATAATTTTCTAAAATACACTTTTAGAAAATCTCAACAAACATACCACAATTCAAAAATATCCAAAAATATTTTTCCGTAAAATATTTTTGACCCGGGGTTCGGCCCCCCCTTATTTTCTGCCAAAAACATTTCGGCACTAACTGCTGCCAAATGAGTTTAGGACTGAGCCAACATGCTCTATCCCCTCTACTCATACTCCGGTCACCGTATTCCGGTGGTTTTGGCCGGAAAACTCAAAAACGCTAAAAACACTTAAAAATTCATTTTAAGCCATTTTAACACCGAAATTCATCAAAATTATTTTTCAAATACATTTTTAACTTTCATCTTGTAAAAACAGCAGCCCAAAATTTTAAAATAATATTTTTCATTATTTTAGCCATTAAAACCGAAATATCAATTAATAATCAAAACCGATTATTAATCCGTCAAAACACTACACAAAAATCATTTAAACTCCACAAATAATTATCAAACACATTTCATAAATTTTTCACAAATATTTTCTGCCCAGAAATTAAAAATGACAGTTTTACCCTTTTTCAACAATTTTTGGCCGAATAGAGTTATTAAAAATTAAACCCGATTATTAAACCGCTAAAAATTAACCATTAAGCATTTAATTAGCATCAACCACAAATATAACTCATCCATGAATAAAATTATTTCCAGAAATTAAAAATCAATTTATTTACCATTTTTAAGCGATTTTTAAGCTTTAAAACAATTAAAAATCAAAACCCAACTAATTAAATTAACACCCGAATTAATTAACATTTTTAATCCACAAAATCACACTTTAAAGCATATATAAACCTCAACATATAGATCAGCCCAGAAATTTAAATAAATAATTTAATTTTCACGGAAAAATTATTTAAAAACCGAAACCCATATAAACAACTACTAAAACCAACTAATTATCCATCAAACATCACATATAAACCATCCTATGCATGTTTCTAACACTAACCAACATCAGCAACTAAAAGTAAGGTTTTGAGCTTGAAATTATACCTTGATTCAACATGCAAATACACCTACACGATCTACGCAATATTCCCGACAATTTTCGTGAAGAAAGTTTTGAGAGAAAATCAAAGAATAAAGCTTGGTGTTTGTGGTTATGGTGTATTCGGCACCCACAAGAAAATGAAGAAGATGAAATAGAGACTTGGGCACCAAGACTTCATATGGAAATATCTAGATATTTATTAGGTTGTTCATTTATTTACAAGTTTGCCATTATGGCATTCTTGTAAATAATTCGAACTCTAGGGGCAAAATAAACTCAACTTTACCAAATATTCAAAAACATTAAATCATATCATATGGGCTGAGTTAAAATATTTTTGGGCCTTTAAAAATATTTAAAATAATTATTTTTACGGTTTTTAGTGAAAAATCACAAAATTCACTTTTAACACGTAAAATTGCCAAAAATCACATTTAAGGCAAACACATAGCAAATCACATTTTCACCCATATAAATTCATCACGTGAATTTATTCACTATTTTCGAGGTCCTAATTAACTAAAATTGGACACTAGCGAAAATAAACACTAATAATTCTACGGGGTATTACAGAACTACATTGACGATTTGGTGAGCTACTGTCTTCTAGGTAGTCTGCCCCTGGTAGGCGTGCCAGGGCGTCAGATGTCCACTGTTCCAGATGCTCCTGTTGAGCAGGCTGCTGCAATGCACGAGTATGTACCATCTCTTTGGTCTTTATATTTTTTCGATTCGCTTCGATGTTTGTCTAACTCTTATTTTCTAGCATTTACTCAGGGAGGACGCAGGCTCACGACTCGTGCGGGTCATGACCGGATAATCCTAGATATCTTGGGCGAGTTCCGGTTGGTAGGTACGAGGCTGCGAGCTCTTCTGGGATCATTTCTGGCTCGATGCGCCAGATGCTAGAGAGGTATGCTTGTTATTCAAAGAGATTAAAAATAAGCATTTGCCCTCGTATTTATTAAAACTTATAAATTGGCGCCATACTCCACAAGTTTCTTTCTTTCTTTTTCATCACCAATAAATAATAATCTTGTAATGTAATATTTTTCTTCTTTCAATCTAATTCTTTTGTTATTAAATTGTATAAATGGTTATTTAATTAATCGTTCATGATGTATAAATAATCTATTAACTTGTTTTTTTATATTTTTTTTCCATTTCTTTTATAAATATTTTAATTTAATAATTAATTATTTATAAATCTGAGTTAAATTGGTTGAACCGGCTAAATCGTAAACTCTTCACCAAACCGGTTAGATTTCCGATCCGGTTTTAAAAACATTAATCGGTACCATATATAAGTTACGGATCAAATCATCAACTCAATTCTCACATTTTATATGTTTTTGTTCATGCTAGCATCATTAGGGCTAGGATCCAAGCATACTCTTCCATAGTTGCAATTTTTAAGTCCAATTTGATTTATAGCATGACATATTGACTATTTTGTAATTTTCTCCATGTGCACTAATTTATTTCTACATGGATAACTACATCTTGACTTTATCTAGTACCCATTAGTCTCTTAGCTACATGTACACATATATTAAACTCTTTTAACATTAGTAAGTACTATATTATATATTTTAATCCTAATTACATTTTCAATAATAGAGTTGAAATATGTGCCCAAACGGTTTCGATTATTTGGTTGTGTGCTACAATTTTATTGACCATTATAAACATTTCAACAATTTAGAAAAAAAGACAAATGATTTCATAGTAGCAAAATAATTTTGAAAAATTAAATATTTCCATCTTTTTAAAATTTAACTAAAATTATGAATTTTGATAATTTTATCCCAATTTAAAAAGTTAACTATTATTTTAATTCAATTTTAATAATTATCCGTGTATTGTTAATATTTTTAATAATAATTCAAAGTTTCAGATTCGAACATAATTTCCTTAAAATAAAAGAAATTGGAAGTGTTTTTGTTGCAACTTGCAAGTCTTAGATTAGTGGTTAAGAAGTCGACGGAATCAAAACATGAATACGTAGTAAGTGGAAGTGGATTTATTATATTTGAAAGCATGAAAATTAAGCATACATTCATTTATCGGTTTCACACGCATAGCAAATACAGACTCAATTGGATGAATCCATCTATTTTTCAGTGTTCAACTGGTTCTTAATTTCTAGTCCTAGTTTTACATATACGTAGAGAGATTTTTAGATAGACTCAGTTTACCACGTCATTCGTGGACTAGCCTATTATATTATGACACGTCATTAGAATAATGATGCTATTGTAATTTTTTTATTATTTATTTACACTTTTGAATAGTAATATTACGATACTGCCATTATTTTAATGACATGTCATAATATAATAAGTTTAATTCACGGATGACGTAGTGTACTGAGTCTACCTAAATATTTTTTCATATACATATTTAAAATTATTTAAAAGATAAGTCAATATATTGGAATGTAGCTTTCAGTGAAATGTGAGTATAGCATAGGACATATATACAAATTCAGTTGTAATCTTAATTTTTTCATTCGAAATGGTTCATATGATTTTCGGTTTAATTTTTATGAGCAAATTATTCTAAAATTCCTCATATTTATTATAATTCACAATTTGATATTTTTTATTTGAAAATCAAATATTTGGTACTTCAGTTTTGATTCCGTCAACAATTAGACGCTTTTGCTAATTCCGTTAATTATTTAGTATTCACTTTCAAACGATTTCATACTCCACTTTCAATTATATTAACAATTTGGTATCTCACTTTCAATTATGTTAACGATTTGATACTTTATTTTTAAACGATTTAGTACCTCATTTTAATTCCGTTAACGATTTGATACCTATATTTAACATAAGTTTGTAAGTGTTTGTAAAATTAAAACTCAGGTACCAAATCATTTAATTTTCAAACAAAAAATATCAAAATGTGAATTATGACATATGTGGGGGCCTTAGAGTAATTGCGCAATTTTTATTTAATTTCCAAAAATAAATATATGGCCGATTTGAAGAAAGTTAATAATTAAATAATTTTTTTGATTGATATTTTTTCAAATTTATTTGAACTTTTTTTTTTGAATTCATCGGATCTCATTAAATTGAATATGAAACAGTTACATTTGTAAGAAATTCGGGATAATTTAAAAACTAAATCCGATAACCTGACATGGAACAGACAACATGCTGCCTGATTCGCAGACCTTACTTATGAAAATAAAAATAAATTACTAACTGTTTCGCGAATTAAGTGCCGTCTTCAATCACTCTTCGTTCAAACTTCTCCAAACACCCGCAAACTCACTGCATCCGATTCAATCAACACTTGATATAACTCCTTCTAAAAAAGAGACAACAACTCCTTCTAAAAAGGAGACAGCAAACCTTTCACAGAGAAAGGACAACAAACTTTTCATAAAAAAAGGACAAAGTAAAACATTTATACAAAAGACAAAAAATAAAAAATAGATAAAACTAATATAGCTCATAGACGAATCTATTTTGTTACTGAAAGATCTTCAATATATCATCGCTTCTTGATAATTGAATTGCACTTCGTGATAAATTTTAATCCGTCAGAAAAATGAAAAAGAATTGGCTATTTATTATATTCTATGAAATTAAAATAACATAAATAAAAGGGGTGGCCAGTGGCCACCGTCAATAGAAAAATTAAGCCATTGACGGCTGCCGAAAAAAAAAATAAGAAAAAAGTTTTAGGTGGTTAGGGTTTGTTAGAGAGAAAAGAGAAGAGAAAGGGGCTAGGGTTTCATTTTAAATTTATTTGAACTTGATATGTTAAGTTAAGTGAATCTGCATTAACTTTTTAACATACGCATATTTGGTTCCGCTGTTATTTATAGCTGGTAGATGACAGACAATATCTATTTGGTGAGATCTAAAGAACTGTGGTTATTCATGTGTTAAATGATCTTAAAATGTATAATTTGTTTTCTATTTTTCTATTATAAATAATTATAAAATATTTAATAGAAAAATTTAAAGAAACAGTATTATTTTTATTAAAAATTTGATAAATTATAATCAATTAAAAATTATTTAATTGTAAAAACAATTCTTAGATAGACTGAATTTATTATGTCATTCGTGTAGTAAACCAATCACATTATAACAGCTCATTAAAATGATTGTAAAATTATAATATCAACATTAAAATTTGCACACATTTTATTACACATTTATTATAATTTTGCCATAATTTTAATGAGTTGTTATAATGTAATTGGTTTAAATCACAGACAACGTAGTAGATTCAGTCTATCTTAAAAAATTTCTAATTATAACTACTTAATTTAAATAAGATAATTTTATATAATTTCTAAATAATTAGATCATTTAAGATATACATTATAAAAACAATAAATTTTAGCAGGGATTATTTTAAAAAAAATATTAATACAGTAAAACAACTGCCACTTGTTTGAAAAAGCCTTCAAAATAAATTAAAGAGAGTTTTTTTTTTTCAAAACATAGAAGCTAAAAATTCTACTAAAAAGCGGATCCAAATGTTCTCCCTAAAATATAAGTTGACTTTAATTGAATTAGATTTTGTTAATCTTGATTTTTCATTTCGACAAAAAAATGAATTTGTTTAATTTGACTTTTCATGTTCAAGTGAAACTAAAGATGTTTTGTTTTATATTTTCGGTTTAAAATATTTTCAATTTGAATTTTGATTTGGATTTATGATATTGAATTCTCTTGCATAGCCCTAATTTTCATGGAATATAGTGTTGACTAAAATTAATTTGCAAGTATTTTCCACATAATTGTTAGAATTAAATGTATTGTTTTTTTGTCAAAAAAAATGTATCTGGATGCGTTTGTTCCTTTGTAGTGCGAGATATGCAGTTGAATAGTAGTATTGTACATGGTATATAAACTTTTAAACGGATTTAACACTTTCCCGTTTTTGTGGAGTCTATCTCCTGGTCTAGGGTTTTCCTAGGGTTAGGGTTTTCTCTTCGTTTTTGAAGCTTTTTCTCGGTTTCTTGAGTTTTTCTCTACGTCTCTGTACGTTTTTCTTATTACTTTCGCTCAGTATTGCTGGTGGAGGAAACAATTATGGAAGAGGGGTTAGTACAAGCATGCGTGCAACTCAGGTTGACTGATGAAGAACAAAACGCTCTCAACCTCGAAGATGTGGTGGACGTGGTGATTGAGGAAAAAACGGAATTATGCATGGTGGGGAGGCTGTTAACGAGAAAGCCTTATAACCTGAATAATATGAAGAATGCCCTCATAAGTGCTTGGCGTCTAGCCAGGGGCTTTAATATTCGTGATGTGGGAGATAACCTCTTTATATGCGAATTCTTCTCAAAGGCGGATAGGGGAAGAATCTTAAGGGAAGGTCCGTGGCACTTTGATAAACAAATCATATTATTTGAGGAGCTGAATGGCAATATGCAACCAAATAATTTGATGCTTGATCGTTGTCCGGTATGGGTGAGAATCTATGATCTCCCTCTTAACTGTAGAGGTACGGCAGCAGTAGGGAAAATTGGTGCAAAAATTGGAAGAATTATTGAGAGGGATGACGAAGAAGGGAAAGGATGGAACATGTACTGTCGTATTCGTGTTTTAATAGACACAACCAAGCCTTTGATGAGGGGAACGAAAGTTATAAATCTGTTGGGGGAACACTGTTGGATATCGTTCAAATATGAACGTATTCAAAATTTTTGTTATTGGTGTGGATTACTTGATCATATGGAGGTGGAATGCGAAGATAAACCGGAGACTACGGAGGTCTCGGAGTGGCCTTATGGACCTGGATTACGGGCTACACCTAGAAAGAGGAAAATGATGTGAAGTAGATCATCGATGGGGAGTGGGAGTAAGAGATATGAGGGTCAGCAAGGATCAAGCTCGTCGGATTTGCTAGGCAGGGATGAGGTTAGGCGTGTCCTAAATTTAGATGAGGAGGTCCAGAACATGGTGAGGGAAACAACTAATGAGCACCTCCGGAACAGTGTTGGGGATGTAGTGCATGAGACTGTTACAAAAATAGGCCCTGATCTAGACGCTGCTGCATTGAGCAATCTGGATGGATTAATTGACGTCAATGTCGACCAAGGGAATGTTATCGTGGGAAGAAATGCATCACCTGGGTCTTGTAGCGTTATCCAGGAGAAGAACAATGAGGGCAGTAGTGGGAAGAAACGGACTTGGAGCCGTAGTAAATCAGTCCGTAAAGAGGTGAATGGGGATAACAGTGGTAAGGGTAAGGTGGTTTCATCCAAACGAAATCATATCGCTATCCAGGATAATTTGGATTCGGCTAATTTTTTCTCGAAGAAAGTCAGAGATGGATTGACGGATCAGTTTGGAAATATTGAGATATCGGCGGAGGCTGCGGAGCAGTCTCGCCGGATGCAATGAGAATTTTAAGTTGGAACCTCCAAGGTCTGGGGAATCCTTGGACGGTTAGGGCGCTAAAATATATTGTTCAATCTAATTCCCCAGTTATTTTCTTTTTGATGCAAACAAAACGTACCCGGGGTGAGTTTAACGCCATTTGTAGGTGCTTTGGTTCGTTTAACTCTTTTATTGTTGATTCTAACGGTAGAAGAGGTGGTCTTGCTTTATTTTGGAAGAATAGTTTAGATGTTAGTGTCGTTGATTTTTCTGAACATCATATTTCTGTTGAGGTTGCTGACCCGATGTTGGATGTTAAATGGAAGGGGGTTGGTGTTTACGGTTGGCCGGAAGGAAACAACAAAATTCTTACGTGCGAGCTTCTTAATTCTCTTTGTGATGATAAGAGTGTCCCGGTGCTTCTCTTTGGGGATTTTAACCTCTACATGTATAATGAGGAGAAACAAGGGGGTCGGTTGAGAGATCAGAGAGAGTTAGTGGCTTTCCGGTCGACTATCGAGGACTGTTGCGTTACTGATCTGGGGTACGTGGGGCATGCGTTTACGTGGACGAATAGGAGAGCGGGAGACCAAAATATCCAAGCTCGTTTAGACAGATTTCTTGCTAATTCCCATTGGCAGAGCATCTATCTTAACTGGCAAGTGAGTCATTTGGCGAGAATACAATCTGATCATTGCCCGATTTTGCTGAGCACGATGGAAGAAGTTCAGAGGTCTGGGCTTAAGCAGTTCCGTTTTGAACAAGCATGGTTACGTCAAGATGGTTTTGACGAGGTGGTGGTGCAGGTTTGGGGTCAAAATGGGTTTGTTAACTTCATGGACAAGGTAAGGGAGTGTGGAGCTGGACTGCAATCTTGGGCCTCTGAGTATTTCGGTAGCATCAGAAAGCAATTGAAGAAAAAAACTGAAGAATTGAAAAGACTGCAATGTACTGACAGGGAAGATAATTGCAACAGGTACATCATTTCTCTCCAAGCTGAGATCAATGAGTTGCTTCTTCGGGAGGAAGTTATGTGGAAACAACGCTCAAGAGCGGACTGGCTTCAGAGCGGAGATCGAAATACCAAGTTTTTTCACCAGAAAGCTTCGAATAGGAGAAAAAACAACATGATCATGCGGATTAAGGATGAACAGGGATGCTGGCAAAGTGGGGAGGCAGTGCAACGAATTGCAATTCAGTATTTCCAGAAGTTGTTTGCTTCGTCGAATCCGGAAAGCCAAGAAGCTGTTTTTGGGTGTGTTGATTCGGCTATTTCTGAGGACCAAGCTACTCTTCTAAACCAGAATTTCAGTACGGATGAGATAACGCATGCGCTGAAACAAATGGGTCCCTCCAAAGCGCCAAGACCGGACGGTATGTCGGTTATGTTTTATACGACTTATTGGAATGTTGTGGGGAGTGATGTGGTGAGATGTGTTCATAAATTTTTGAGGGATGGGGTGATGCCTGAGACCATGAATCATACTAATATTGTTCTCATCCCAAAAGTTTCTAAGCCATCGTCGATGAAAGAGTTCCGTCCGATTAGTTTGTGTAATGTCATATACAAATTAATTTCGAAGACATTGGCTAATAGACTAAAGGGTGTTCTCTCCACTGTTATCCATGAGTCTCAAAGCGCTTTTGTTCCGGGACGCCTTATTACCGATAACGCTATTGTGGCTTTCGAAATGTTCCATTCCATGGCTAAAAGGTCGAGAAGTAAAAGAGGATTGATGGCGCTTAAACTCGACATGAGTAAGGCGTATGATAGAGTAGAGTGGTCTTTTTTGGAGGGTATGATGCGAACGATGATGTTTCCCGAGCACTTAATTGGTCTTATCATGTCTTGTGTTAGATCGGTCTCTTTCTCGGTTATGATTAACGGTAAACCTAATGGTCATTTTTTCCCTCAACGGGGTTTGCGACAAGGTGACCCGCTGTCTCCGTATTTATTTCTTTTATGCACAGAAGGTTTTTCGGCAATGTTGAGAAAAAAAGTGGAGGAGGGCAGTTTGTCTGGAGGATCGGTTTGTAGGGGTACTCCTATTATTAACCACCTTTTCTTTGCGGATGATAGCATTGTCTTCGCCAAGGCTACTATTCGGGAGTGTAGAGTCCTAAAGGAGGTGATAAATGGATACGAGAAAGCTTCGGGCCAACTTGTCAATTTTGACAAATCGAAAATGATGTTTAGTTCAGGGACTCAACAAGCTGTCCGTAATGATATTGGGGAAGTGTTGGGCATTAAAGAAGTGAGCTCTTTTCAGAAATACCTTGGCATGCCGACGCTTATAGGTAGATCTCGAAAGCCTATTTTTTCGTTCTTACGAGACAGACTCCACAAGCGAATCTCAGGTTGGAAAGAGTCGTTTCTGTCGAAGGCGGGTTGTGAAGTTCTTATCAAGTCGGTTGCTCAATCCATCCCCACGTACATTATGAGTTGCTTTGCTCTTCCTATCTCGTTTTGTAATGAGATGCAAAGCTCCACAGCAAGGTTTTATTGGAGCGGCTCGGAGGAAAA
The DNA here is from genome assembly GCF_937616625.2 of Mercurialis annua. Taxonomy (NCBI): domain Eukaryota; kingdom Viridiplantae; phylum Streptophyta; class Magnoliopsida; order Malpighiales; family Euphorbiaceae; genus Mercurialis; species Mercurialis annua. Next base: position 45,204,054 of record NC_065574.1, on the reverse strand, counting down.
AAGGAAAATCCCTTGGGTTAGTTGGGATAATATTTGTAAATCCAAGAAACGGGGAGGTCTAGGATTTCAAAACCTTCGTGCCTTTAATTTAGCAATGTTAGCTAAACAAGTTTGGCGGCTCTCTCAGTTCCCGGATTCGCTTAGTAGTAGAGTTTTTCGAGCAAAGTACTATCCGAGAAGCGATGTTCTGCAGGCTCCGATATCGCGTCAAGCTAGTTTCGTGTGGCAGAGCTTCCTAGAAGGTAGAAAGGTCCTTTTGTCGGGTTTGGCTTGGAGAATAGGCAATGGCCAATCTGTCAAGGCCAGAACTGATAATTGGATTCCAAATGCTGCTTTCATGAAACCTCATGGTACTGTAAACGTGGATAATGAGACCCGGGTTAGCTTTTTTATTGATGAGGTTATAAAGTGTTGGGACGTTGGAAAATTAAAAGTTGCTTTTTGTAAAGATGATGTTGCAAATATTCTGCAAATCCCTATCAGCTACAGATTACCCCCAGACCGGCTTTTTTGGCCTCATAACAAAATGGGTGGCTTTACGGTAAAATCAGCTTATTACATCGCCATGAATATGGCGAAGAGTGGGGAAGCAGGTCCGTCGAATGCTCATGAACAGACTGCAATGTGGAACTCTATTTGGAAGCTATCGATTCCTCCAAAGATTAAACACTTTCTTTGGCGGATAGGGCATAATTCACTTGCGTGTAATGCTAACTTGGTTCGAAGGAACGTTCAAATATCTGAAATGTGCCCTAGATGCTTGGTTGAAGAAGAGTCCGTCATTCATTGTATTAAAGAGTTCCAAGAGGTGCGTGGCCTTTGGCTTCTATCGCCATTGAATCTGAGGGTTGATTGTTTTCAGACGAGAAACGTGAAAGAATGGGTCACTTTAATGCTGAGCACGCTTAAGAAGGAGGAAGATCAGGTTTTTGTTATGGTATTATGGTGTATTTGGCTGGACCGAAATAATATTGTGTTTGGAAACTATCGTTTGCCGCCTCCGTTGTTATTCAGCAGCATTGACTCAATGTTGTCCTCAAGCTCATGTCAGGTACGGAATAGAATGGTAGTGAGGTCAGAAGATGTTAGCTCGTGGTCTCCTCCGCCTCCCCTATGCCTAAAAATAAACTCCGACGCAGTTATCTCAGTCGCGAAGGGGTTTTCAGTTTTAAGTGCAGTTTGCCGAGACTGTAATGGGCAGATTATCCGGAGTGGAGTGGCTATGGTGAACGGGTGTACGTCGGCAGAGATAGCAGAAGTGAAGGCGGTGGCTTTTGGTCTCTCTTTGGCCAAGGACTTGCAGTTCAGCAAAATTATTTGGGAGATGGATGCAAAAAACGTAGCAAGCAGCTAGCCTGGACAGGAATGTTAGCTTTGTTTATGCTAATAGGGCTTGTAATCATGTGGCCCATGCCCTTGCAAAGTGGGGAATTTTCTTTGGTAGTAATGACGGAAGTGTTCCTTTTCCGGTCAATGAACTTGTATCCGATTTAGTTCATTAATAAATGCATTATTGATTCTCAAAAAAAAAATTGAACGGATTTTAATTATGAGACAACATATCTAGATTTTTTTTATTTTCAAGTTGAATAGGTTTCTTTACAAGAGATAAAATTCTAATATCAAATTTCAAATGATACGTATATAAATATAATTTGAACCTCTAACTTCACTTAAAAAAAATGTTTAACTAATTCAACTATACCTTAAAAATCTCTTTTCTCATAGTGGAATATATCTTTAAACAAGCGGAGGTGAAGACATTTAAAATGTGTTCAACTACACAAGTCTATATTTTTATTTTTTGATTAAATGCAGATTAAATGATGTTTTGCTTTGGCACCGACAACTTACTATATGGCATTAAAATACATTCCAAAGCCGGATGAAACCATAAAATTCTTAATATATTATAATTTTTTAAAAAAAATTCAATATACTTCTCCAAATTCAGAAAATATAAAAAAATTAGGATTTCTCTTGGGAAATATTATTAAATTAGTGACTAAAAATGTATGTATTTACCGTTTAGTTTGGTTTTTCGGTATTTGGGACCTTTGGAAAGCTCATAACGATAGGGTGTTCAACAATTTGGTAATTTTCTATGAGTCTTGATGGAGTCTGCTTCTAAACCGGTGAATGAGACCTGCAAAATAGGGTAGAAGCTAACCGGACGGTGGTTGTCCGATTAGCTCTCCGATGCTAGAGTCAGTTTAGAGCCTTGAGCAGCGTTTTGAGTATATGAATATAATTGTGTTTCTAGGCATACCTCATGCTCCTTTTATAGTAGATGATTGCATACCTTGTAGAGTTGTAGTAGGTTAGTGAATCCTATTTTGTAGGGATTGACCCTGATTTGACGTGTTCTACCTTATTCAGAAATGAGTCCTATTTAGGAACGTCTACCTAAATAGTCTCGACTTTTTAAGATAGAGCTTATCTTCATAAGTTGGAGATTGTGTCCAAATAGGAAGATACTTCGAGATATTATAGTAGATTTGGCGATCTATCCGGATCCTAGGATCGACGCGCTCTGAGTGGATCTTAAGGGATTCGGTCTTCATCTTGTTGAAAGGTACATCGGCAAATTCCATGGATTGGGCCGTCTTCCTCATATATTCAGGTCTCTCATTAGGAGTTTGATATCACCTGAGAACGGATCTCCTGTGACTCGGCTCTATTATAATTAGTGTAGAATTCGGTATCCATCATTAGCCCCTCCGCAAGTGAGCTGAAGTATTTGGTATTCATGCCTTAGTGAATTTTGGCTCTTTTGGAGTTGAGTCTTTTATATTCTGGGCGAGTCGTTTCGTATTCTGTCGAGTCGTTTTACTTCTCTAGTAAGTTTCTCTTTCCTTCCACGTGTCGCTATTTAATGATTTGGTGTCATCATGTTCCTCGTATTTAAACTCTTCATGTTTCTCTTTTCTCTTTTCATTTCAACTTATTTTTGAAAATACTCTTACTTGCTGATTATATTCATATGGCTTTTTTGGGATTGTTCTCTTCTCCATTTGTTTGCTGCTTTCCACCATTTGATTATAAACTTTTGAAGATTTCAGGTATGTTTCTTTTGCTTGTTTGTGCTTTGATGATTTAGAGCTGTTTCTCTGTTTTCTTTGTCTTCTGTAAATAGTATTCTGGGAATTGCTTTGTTGTTCTTGGTGTTCTTAGATATTTTCCTTGTTTGATCTTTTTATTTCCATTTATGTTTGTAATTTTCTGTTCTTGGATGCCTCTTAGTCGAGCAGAAAATGCATGCACACGCCATGGCCATCACCAGATCAGGGCTTCGTAGGAACGAAGTCTTGGATATTTATTTTAAGTATAATTTTCCTTTTGACTATAGAGTAATATTACCCGGTGCCGATATGGCTGCCTCTGGGTCCCCTGGCTCGTCTTGTAGGGCGATTGTTTTTGAAGAACAATTTGCCGCTGGTCTTAGGTTCCCTTTAGACCCTTTTTTAGTAGAAGTGTGTAGGGATTTAAGAGTCACCTTAAGGCAGCTCTATCCAGGTACGATTAAGATAATACTCGCTTTTGTGGAAGCGTGTAGGCTTCGGGGTCATACCCCTTCTCTTAATGTCCTCCATTATTTCGTAGATTTTAGAAAGTGTGATGGTTGCTTCGCCTTTTCACTTGGTAGGAGAGGTCGATCCCGTATTTTTCTGCCTTATTTAAATAATCGCTGGCGGGGGCGTTCCTTTATAGTGTATCATAACTTTGCTTTTCTTTATTTTCCGGATGGTTTTTCTACTTATCAAATTCAAAATTATCTGTCTCCTTTAAAATTTGTCCGAGTCTATCCTTACTTTTGACTTGTCATTCCATAGTGTTTTTCAACGTCCCGTTTTGGAAGTTTTAATTAGTAGTCATCTTCGATATCGATGGTTTCCTTTGGAAGATCCTTCTCGTGGCTTTGCGGATCTTCATTATTCCTTTCTTCAAGGTATATATATATATTTTTAACTTTATTAGTGTTTCTTTTCCTTTTGTAGGATGTCTTCTTCTCACGATTTGCTTTCCGGGTTTCAAGTAGATTTGGATATTCCAATGGGCTGTCATGAAGTCCATATCGCCGAGCCTATTCCAAAAAATGAGGCTCAAGATGCTGTAGTTCCCGCCGGGACAGTGTTGCTTGCTGGTGACGGAGTAATCGTCATAACAGATGGCGAAGCGGTTGAAGAACTTTTAGGCGATGAGGCTGTTGTAGCTCCACTTCCCCCTCCATCTCCAGTGAATATTCCGAAAGAAGCTGGGGAAGTAAATTCGAGCGAGGTGATTATTATTGACTCGGAGGAGGTTTTACCGAGTCAAGACGTTATGGGTTCGTCGTCCAGGAAGCGGCGTCGAGTTAACGACAAATCTCCTTCAAGAGAGAGTCTCCTTAGAGGTTCTTCTTCTGCTCCTAGCTTGGTGCAGTGGGTTGAAGACCATGATCCGGCCAGCTTGCTGAACCCTCAGGTTCTGGCGAATACATCAGGACTCTGGCAATTCCTGAAGATATTACTTGGTTTGCATCCAAACATGGGCAGGAGCTTTCGGACATTGCTTGTTTTCATGGCTTCTTGGTAAGTTGATTGTTATTTTCGTAAACTGTTTTTTAGAGTCGCTTTCCGTTATATATATATATATATATATATATGATTTGTTTTCCTTCATTTTGTATGGTAGGCCCTTCAATCTGTTTTGGTGCTGAACGATTGTCGTCAATGTGCCGAAGAGGAAGTCGAGCGTCTTTCTTCTCTTCTGGCGACTTCTGAGTCTGAGAGGGTGAAGCTGAAAGCTTCATTAGAAGAGCATGATTCTCTCCTGTCACAGCTAAAGGCGCAGGATGCGATTAATGATCGCCAGGTCAAAGTGATTGAGAAGAAAACCGATGACCTGACTCAGGAGATTGAGGAGCTTATCCGGGTCAATACTCTTGTTGGCGAAGAGTGAGATAAGCTGAGGTCTGAGGTAGAGGGCCTTCATATTCGTCTTCTTGATGCGAAGGCCTTTTATTCTGCTTCGATTAGTGAGTATCGTCTCGCCATTGGGATAAAACTTTTAGAGCAGAACCTAAACATCGATTTGTCTGGAGTCAATGGGTTGGATCCCCAAGCCATTACTCGTGATCTTCTTGAGAAAATGTCGAGGGATCGTGCGAAGTAGATTTTTGTTTTGTTTTTTATGTGAGACAGTCTTGTTTTGTAATATTATTTTTGTAATATCGGTTTATGAATATATCTCTTTTTCCTCAGTATCAGATCGAATGTCTGCTTTTGTTTTTGTTTCATTCTGCTCTTCTGTGGTTTGGGACGAGTCGATGCTTGATTTAGAGTTAGTTTAAACTCTAAGTTTAACCTTTTTTGCCTCGAGAGTTAATCTAAACTCTTGTTTTGGAGTTTTTGCTTTGATCGAGTTAATCTAAACTCTGTTTTGTAATTTTGCTTTGTTCGAGTTTCTAAACTCTGTTTTGTAATTTTGCTTTGTTCGAGTTAATCTAAACTCTGTTTTGTAATTTTGCTTTGTTCGAGTTAATCTAAACTCTTTTGTGGTGGTTTGCCTTTCTTGAGTTAATCTAAGCTCAATATTTATTATTTTTCGTCTTTGGTTTAATCATTCACGATAAATCTTGATTTTTTATTTCTTTTGTGATTCTCCTGGCCAATCATATAGTAGAAAAATTGAACTTTATTGATTAAAAGACTTCATACATAATATTAAAGATAGTTGTGACGCCATCGGATAAGACATAAAATCTTTAGTAGCGATGGGTCGTTTTTCCTCCCTATTTTTCCTTCTTCTCGGTCTTGTTTTCTTGGAGATCCACCACGGACTCTTCGTAGCATTTCTTGGCTATATTATGATCTCCTCTCAGCGTCACCACCCCCTTTTCAGTTGGTACTTTCATTGCCAGTGCTCTTATGCTAGTCATTGCAGCCGAATCGTGAAGGAAAGCCTTTCAAGGATGGCGTTGTATGTTAGCTCCATGTCAACTATGTTGAATAATGACATAACATTTTTGTTGATTCCTCTCTCTGGGCCGATTATTACTTCCATTGTGACCGCTCCCAGCGGATTGATGGAGGGGCCACCGAGTCCTGATTGCGGGATCGGGACTCGGCACAACTGTAATAACCTGAATTTTTGAGGTATTACGTGAAGTGCCACGAGGCATAATCGTAATGATTAAGAACAAGAATGTCGGATTAAGATTGGATAATAAGGATTTAGAGCGAAGCGGGTCTATTGGAATTATCGTAAAATAATAATTTTAATTGAAAATTATTATGCGATCAATTGGATTTAATCGGGACTAAAGGGAATAAAATAAAATAAGTTGGAAAGTCCGAGCTAATAATTTTTACGCCACGATCCGTGAAATATTTTTAAGAAATTATGGAAAAAGTTTCATTACTTTCGGACATTGTTTAGTTAAGCATGTCAGTTAATAGAGAAGTTGAGTTAAAATACAAATTAGCCACTTTAAGGACTAAAGTGGACTTTTAGCCACAATATTCCGGAGGAAGTTGTGTTTTACTCTATTTTCTCAAGATAAGAAAATAATATCGATAAAGTGGTTATCGATGGTCATTAAAATGAAATATTGGATGAAAAAATGCAAGTTAGCTCAAAATGGAAATTTGAGCATTTTTAGCCAAAATTGCCAAAATAAATTATTGGAAAGTAAATTTATAAGATATGGGGCTAATATTATTTATTTGAGAATAAATAATATGGATTTAATTGGGCCTAAAAGATTTAGTGCTATACGCACTAAATTGGACGAAAGAAAAGTTAGAACTTAGAGGTTGAGGAGGTGACAAACTCAAGGATTAAAGGAGACTCTTGCCTCACCTATTTAATCCACTTGCATATGAGTTTAAACTCAACAAACATATCATTTTCAGCTCCCAAAATTCGTCCTTCACCCTTTCTCCATGGAAGAACATCAACCAAACTTAAAAGGAGCATAACTCATTCGTTTTTTTATCTGATTTGGACGATTCTCGCGGCAACGGAAAGAGGAGACCAATATCTACTGATATATCCCAATAATATAAGGTAAAATGATCAGTTTGGTTTTAGGGTTTCTGAACTATGATTTTTGTGAGTTAACTTGGGATTTTTGTTTGATTTTTGTGTAAAGTGAATTGTAAGCTAATTGAATGATTTTGGATGGTGAATTTTGATGATTAAGCTTTGGCTAAGAGACAATCATCAAGGTATGTATTTTCTGAAAATTTTTTAAGTATTGATTGATGAAGTTTGATGGTGGTTTGGTCTATGTTTCGGCATAATGATGGAGTCGTTAGTGTTTGATGATTGTTGTTTGTAAGTTATAGAATTGTTGTTGTATAATTGATTAAATTGAGAATCAAATAGAGTCAAGTATTTGGCCATGATGAAGGTTGTTTATATAGAGTTTAAATGATAATATTAAGCATAATTTGGAGGTATAAAGGGCTGATTACAAATTGGAATTGGTTGATAGATGTTTGATGGAAACTTGATTGAAAAATGGTAATGATACTCGGCCAAATTGTGTAGTTCATGCTTAGGTGTTTTAAATGGTGTTTGAGACTTGAATTGTCATGTTTATAAGGAAGTATAGGGGCTTGACTATGATTGATTTCATGCTTGTTATGGGTGTCTAAGGATTGAATATGAGTCACGTAAACTAAATTGACGTTTTGCAGAAAATGTCTTACGAAACAGCGATATTGCAAAGGCAATATTTCGGGCTGTATAATTCCAAATCAAGTTCCGTTTGTTGATACGGAAACTTTAGGATGTTAACTATAATTGTCTAAGTTTTAGTTTCAGTTGAATCGGACTCTAAGATGTTCATTTGGACAGAACATTTTGTCGTGCAATCTGCCCTGCACTTGTAAACAGCTCCAAAGAAATAACTTCCGAGCTGATTTTTGCCACCTTCAGGTGTGTTTCATGGTCCGAGACCTGAAATAAAGTTGTAGGCGACGTTCTAAATTTTAAGAATGTCAAATATTTTTAGGGGTCGGACTATTTTAAGTAAGCGGTTTCGATAGCCGAAGTTGGCAAGAAACATAATTTTTGGTTAAGTTAATAATAGCTAGAATTTTACTAATTCTTGCTATTATTATATTTGCGTAGATCGGACGAGCGACTATCGAAAAGGCTTGAGGCAAACGGATTGAGATGTCGTCATGCTTATTTGAAGAATTTGGATAGCAATTTTTTTTAAGAATGTCAATTTTAAGAATGTCAATTTTTTTAGGGGTCAGACTATTTTAAGTAAGCGGTTTCGATAGCCGAAGTTGCCAAGAAACATAATTTTTGGTTAAGTTAATAATAGCTAGAATTTTACTAATTCTTGCTATTTTTATATTGAGTAGATCGGACGAGCGACTATCGAAAGGCTTGAGGCAAACGGATCGAGATGTCGTCATGCTTATTTGAAGAATTTGGATAGCAAGTGGTGAGTACACTTTAAATTACTCGTCAATATTCATAAAGCCACATATTTTAATACGAAAGGCTATATGAATATTTATATATTTGAAATATATGTTTTTAAAATGTATACGTATGTATGTTTCGAAAATGGTGTTTTATCGTACGGTGCTATTCTGACAATAACATAAATAAATGAAAAGAATATATATGCTTAAACACCGGGGAGGGGTATAAAGTAAGTGTTATATGAACCAAATGCGAATAAGCAAAGTAGAGTACATTCCTATTTGTACTATTATTCGAATATTTATAAAAGAACATAGTACGTTCCTATACGTACTATTAAACATAATCAATACCATATTGTGCGTGTGTTATAAATATATGTTCTTAGAGTGTATTGTGCATGTCATGGTCCATAAAGGATCAAGAAAACCCAACAGAAATCATCAAAATGATAAATACATGAGATAAGAAAAGTGTACTGTGACATATTCAATAATAAGAACTGAGATACAAGGTGGAACTCGGTAGAATTTTCCCGGGACCTGTATCTCATCCATTCTCGATGATAGTCCTCGGGACTCATGCGAAATAAAAAGTAAGTACGATACATCGAGAATCAATACGAAACAAGATCGAGACACAATGTGAATAAACATTCCTATTAAATGTCAATAGGAATTATATGAATCGACAATTAAGTTCAAAAGACTTGTAGGGTGCAGAGTCTGAATGTAGACACGAGGTTGAACTCGGTTGAACTATCTCGGGACCTGTGTCTGGTGAGTAACTCGGTTGAACTATCTCAGGACTCGCAATTTGGGATTAAGCAGTGGCATGAGTAACTCGGTTGAACTATTTCAGGACTGTGCCACATGGTTGTGGGTAACTCGGTTGAACTATCTCGTGACCCAACCATAAAGATCAAGTCACAAGAGACTTGCCAATGATTTTATTCAACTTAGAATCATAATGATATAAACTAAGATTTAAGATTCGGTCGAAAACTAATGCAACAAAACGAGAAAGAAAATTATCAACACCATAATAAGAAATCAGAGATGTCAAATACGTATAAACTATAAGTTTATGAAATAAACAAAAAGTTATGAAGGAAAGTAAAGAGGGTATGCAATATGATTTCAAAAGAGTATTTTCTATATATAAAATGGGTTTTCAACGGTTTTAACCCTTTATGTGATATTGCGTGTACTTTGGTGAACTCACTCAGTTTTATACTGATCCCGTTGCTCCCATTTTTCAGGGATAGCATGATATTATTTGGAGAGTCAATCTTCCGAAGTTCTAATTCTCGGAAGTGATTTGTACAAGAAGAAAAAGAAGATTTTCATTCAAGCGGTCCGCATTAGTCTAGATTGTTTTTGTCTATGTATTTGTATAACACATTCTAACTCTGATATTATTTGTAAATAGGGTCACATGTATTTTATATATGAAATATGATTTGATTTGCGAAAAATTTACACAGGATTTTAGGCTTGCTACGTGTTTCAGAGCTACCACTCTCATTCCCTAGTACCAGTCGCGACCCATAAATTTGGGTCGTGACAGCAACCTTGACGCGGTTCCTCCAAGCATCTTGTATGCCGCGTTTGTCATGAGATTTACTGCACTTCCTTCATCAATTAGGATTCGCTCCATGTTTCAGTTCTCAATGATAGTAGTCACCACCAGGTCATCGTTGTGGGGTGCTTTCACGTGCTCGTAGTCTTCAACATCAAAAATTACAGGTGACATGTGGGTTTCTCTGATGTTCATCACTTCTTTTCTTTGTTTTCTTCTAATCGTTGAGCTGCTATGTCCTCCTCCATTGATCATGTGTATGGTCCCTAGTATTTTTGATGAGCGTTCGTCTTCTTTCTCTTTTCCTTTGTAATCTCTACTCCTTTTTTCTCCTTTGTCATTGTTTTTTGGTTTGTGGGCCACTAATTTCCTTAGTTCTCCTGTATCTATCATTCTCTCGATTTCGACTTTCAAATCTCTGCAACTGTCTGTCTCATGTCCATGATCTTCGTGGAATTTGTAATATTTTCTTGTGTCTCTTATTTCGGCTTTCATCTTGGGCGGCCATACTACGTTCTTGACGTTATCTTTGATCCACATGAGGACGTTAGTTCGGTTGGTACTCAGAGGTGTGAAGTTGCTTTCATCGTCTCGGGGGTCGTACCCAGGCTCGTACCTAGTTTGGGGGGCGAATCGCCTACTCTCCTCTGGCCTTCCTCTTCTATCTTGAGATTTCGACTTTGATTTTTCCTTGGATTTCTCTTTTGACTCTTTTCCCTTTGCTTCTTTCCCGCGAATTGCCCTCCGACCCTTGTCTAGCTCGAAGTATTTTTGGGCTATGCCCATTAGGTTCGAGAAAGTCGTGGGTTTATTAATTAGCAGCTTGTCTACTAGTTTGCCGAATCGCGTTCCTTCCCGCAACGCTTCGGTTGCCATGTCGACATTCAGATTATCGATTTTCATAGCTTGCTTGTTAAATTGCTCGATATAGCTTCTTAATGTTTCTCCTTCTTCCTGAATGCATGACCTCAGGATGCTAGTGGTTGTTTTTGCTGGTATATTCGTGAGATATCTGTTGAGAAACTCTGTCGATAGCGAGGTGAAGCTCTTGACAGATCCTGGTTTCAGCTTGTTGTACCACCTTTGGGCGGTTCCTGTGAGAGTGGTTGGGAATACTCGGCGTAGAATTGCGTCTGATACGCTTAGTAGCCCCATGGTGGCTGTGAATCTGGAAGTATGATCCCGCGGATCTCCTTCTCCATTGAACGTTGACAAAACCGGCAGTTTCATGTTGTATGGAATCGTTTCTTCCATGATTTCGGGGCGAAAGGGGTGATCCCTTCACCCTGAGGTCGTCTATATCAAGCTCTTCCAATTTCAGTTTCTTTAGTGCCTTGGCTATCTTCTCTTCTAGATCTTCTTCCACTACGTATGTGGCTTTGCTCTTTTGGAGCGCTTCTGAGGGCTCGCCCTCCCCTTCTTGGTATTTTTTTCTTCGGTTGCTCTTTCCTTGCGTCTTTTTCCTGTCATTTACTCTCGGGTGGTGCATCTTCTTTTTCTTTCTCCCTTCGCTCTTCTCTTTTCGAGTTTAGCCCGCTTCGGGCATCATCCTGGTTTTGCTCATTTCTGGGTGTTTCTCTGGGGGTTTGTTCGTCGGATTTGTCTTTTCCATTTTCTTGATTTTCTGGGCATTCTTCGTCGCTCTTGTTCTCATTTTCTCGTTGATTTATGTTGTTTCTTCCCTCGTTTCTTTCCTCGTCTCCTCCTTTGTTTCTGGGTTTTCTTCTTTTGTCACTTCTTCCTCTGGTTGGCTCTTGTCGGCTTGGGTTTGCGTTTTCGGTTCTTCCTCTTCTCCTTGTTGTTGTTGGACTGAAATTATCCCTCAGGATTTTCATTGTTTCTTCGTGCCTGTCGTTTGTTCTTTTTGCTTCGCTGGCCAATTTATCCAGGTTTGCCTGGACAGATTCTAGCACTTTTTTCAACATATCGCCGTACAGATCTTGCGCTGCCATGCCTGGCGTTGGTTGCTCATCAGTTCTCAGATTGAAAGCAATTGGGTTGCTTCCTCTCATCGGATTAGTTTGATACTGTGGGGTTGAAAAAGAGGTTCCTCAGGTGTCACTTCTCCCAGCGGAACCATGCAGTCCGTCTTCAATGACGTTGATTATTTTCGGCGTGTTTTTCGGATCCATTGGTTATTTTTCTTTTAGGTTCATTCATTCAGAAGTCATCTTCTTCAATGAAATTTGTTTGAGTTCAGAAAAGCTCCTTCGAGTTTGAAGTTTAGTTAAGCTTTTCCCACAGATGGCGCCAATTGATGGAGTCTGCCTTCTGAACCGATGAATGAGACCTGCATAACAGGGTAGAAGCTAACCGGACGGTGGTTGTCCGATTAACTCTCCGATGAAAAAGTCAGTTTAGAGCCTTGAGCAGCATTTTGAGTATATGAATGTAATTGTGTTTTTAGGCATACCTCATGCTCCTTTTTATAGTAGATGATTACATACCTTGTAGAGTTGTAGTTGGTAAGTGAATTCTACTTTGTAGGGATTGACCCTGATTTGGCGTGATCTACCTTATTCAGACATGAGTCCTATTTAGGAACGTCTTCCTAAATAGTCTCGACTTCCTAAGATAGAGCTTATCTTCCTAAGTTGGAGATTGTGTCCAAATAGGAAGATACTTCGAGATATTATAGTAGATCTGGCGATCTATCCAGATCCCAAGATCGACGCGCTCTGGGCGGATCCTAAGGGATTCGGTCTTCATCTTGTTGAAAGGTACATCGGCGAATCCCATGAATTCGGCCGTCTTCCTCATATATTCAGGTCTCTCATTAGGAGTCTGATATCACTTGAAAATGATCTCCTGTGACTCGGCTCTATTATAATTAGTGTAGGATTCGGTATCCATCAAGTCTCTTGCTTATTCTTGTATTTGCAAGGCGATTCAGTTTTTTATTACTTTTCATCCACATTTCCCAATTCGAAAAATGATGTTTGTACAATTTTGTGGTCCCTTGATTTGAATTTTTTGTCTTCCACTTTTTGTGATTGTACCTAATCTAAATCATCATTTATCCAAAAAAAAAATTTATTTACCGTTTTTATTAATTTAAACTATATATTTCATTTTTATCAAGTACTCCCTTCGTCTCACTTAAGAAAGGACATATCCCTTATGCACATAATTAAGAAATAATAATTACTCTTGACTTTTTTTTATTTTATCCCTATTAATGTTTGTCTTATAATTTGTGTGTAGAGTATTAGCTTTAATTATAGAAAGAGAAAATGAGGGCATAAGAGAGAATTTCTTATAAAATGGCAGGAATTATGAATTGGCCTTCTTAAGTGGGACAAAAAGAATTGAGATATGTTCCTTCTTAAACGGGACAGAGGGAGTATATCATAATTTACAATTTTATATTTAAAAATAAATTAATGAATATGTTTAAATTTAGCATATTTTTTTGTAAAATACAACGAATATAGTAATTAATGGTTCTTGAACTGCCGGTCTGAGTTTGATCCAACCTACAAAAGAAAATAGGTTAGAAGGATTCGAGCCGGTGTTGGCTCGAATACCCTCCGATGCCTAAGTCAGATAGTTTGGAGTAGTGTTGAGAGTGAATATGAGTGAAATTAGGTTTACCTGACTCAGGGCTTGGTTTATATACACCATCGTCATTGTAATGTGTTAGGAGTCTTCTCTCTTATTCTGATCTCATCTACTAGATATGATGAGACGTTCTTCGTCCTTATCCCTGATCTTTAGGGAAGCTTGACTTATCCGTGCTAATAGTTAGTTACTGTTGAGTTCTGGGTCAAGGACCTGCGACTGGTCCTATTGTTCTAGATCTGCGTCTTGTCGCAGTCTTCTGGTACTGTTTCAGGTGCGATATCCATCATTAGTCCCTCCCTAAAGATTGTGTCTCTCAAGTATTTATGCTTGTTGGTCCGGGCCATTTGTTTGGGCCTGTTTCTCGTTGTGCACCTTTTCTTTCTGCCCGTTAGGAGTAATTGCCTCCTCCCTTGTCTTTTCAATTTCGTTTTTCAAAATTTAAACTGCCATCATTTCGTGTTCCTGAATGTGCGCCACGTTTTCATCCTAGCAACTGCTGTCACGGTTACCTAGGTCTTCTTTAAATTTCCTTTCTTTTCTTTCCTTTTTCTTCTATCTTGTTTCTTGCTGATTGCTTCTGAAATTTCCTTGCTTTTCTTCGCTGCCATTATTACTTTTCGCCTTAGTCCTTCCTTGTGGTTTCCAGGTAAGCTTCGTCATCTTTCTTGATTTTCCGTACTAGGTATGACTCGTACTAGGTCTTCTGTGTCTCTCCCTTCGTCCGGCGCTGCCGTTGATTATCGTAATTCTTTAAGTTCGTTTGTTACTAATATTGATAGAGAGTCTTTGGGTGAAATTCGTGATGATTATGGGATTCCAATGGCTTATTTTCTTTCAGTCTGTGGTGCTCGTATGAGTGCTAATGAGAATGTGGGAGATGGGAAAGTAATCGTTTATAAGGAGCAATTCCGTTGTGGGCTACGTTTTCCTTTAGATCCTTTGATTGAGTCTTTTGTTAAAGACTATGGGATTCCCTTAGGTCAAATCCATCCAAATGCCATTCGTGTCTTGTGTTGCTTTATTGAGTTAGTCTGTGACAAGGGTTTGACTCCTTCTTTGGGTCTGTTGAATGAGCTTTTCTTTATAACGCGTAGGAGTAATGAATTTTATCACCGTTTGGCTGCTCATCGAGGCAAGCGTCTGATTGATGCTTTGCCAAAAATTACTAAGCGTTGGCAACGTTCTTTCTTTGTTGTGGGTCAGGACAGTGCTTTTGCTAACTTCCCCTCTGATTGGGTGGATGATTCTGAGTCCCTATCTTTTTCTCCCCTTTGTGTTACTGACTCAGAAGCCATAGATTCTTTAGTAGATGATGCCCAGTCTCAGTTATTCGATTATTGTGACTTAGTGGATAGGTACTTGTACCGTAAGTTTCCTCATATTGAGTTGCCTCCTCGTACTGTGATTGAGGGGCCTCTTGAGAGTGATGGTACCCTGTCCCAGTCTTGCCGTTCTCCCTCACCTCTATCTTTTGTAGATTTGACGTCTGCGTCTCAGGGTATGCTTGTTGTTAGTCTTTATTTTGCTTTTATCTTGTTTGGATGTTTATTTATGCGTGTTGCCTTTGCAGGAATGGGGGATGATTTTCTTGATGCCTTGACTCTCACCTTTGATGATGACTCTGCTGTCATCACTGGGTCTCGTCCTGCTTCCTTGTCCTTGCCTCCTCGTCCCTCTGTCAAGATTGAGAAGGGCGTTGAGCCTGGACTGCCAGCTTCTTCTAGCAAGAAAGGGCGTGATATCCGTGAACGAACCAGACAGGGGCTTGCGAAACGCCTTAAGAAGAATTTAGATGCCTGCCCCAATCCTAGAGAATGGTTGGAGCAAAATATTGAGGGGCTGTCAGCTTCTTCTTCTGAGGTGGGTGCTTTGTTTTCTCAATTTGTGCAATTTCCGAAGGACATGGAAGTTTGGGACAATTGTACTGGGTCAGGTGCTTGTGACCGGATCGATTCTGCCTTATTGCAGGTATTCATTTCTTGTTGTTTCTTTCCTTTGTGACCTTTTAGTGTCTTCTCTTTCTTCACCCTTTATTTTCATGTTTTCAGCTTATACAAGGAAATGCCGTAGTCCGTTGCAAGGTGGAGGAGACTGCGTCGCTGGAGTTGAGGCATGAGAGAGAGATGGCTTCATTACGGGACTCTATGTCTGCGGAGAGGACGAAGCTAAACAAGCAGCATCAAA
This sequence comes from Mercurialis annua, assembly GCF_937616625.2. NCBI lineage: Eukaryota > Viridiplantae > Streptophyta > Magnoliopsida > Malpighiales > Euphorbiaceae > Mercurialis > Mercurialis annua. The sequence continues at coordinate 45,188,295 of NC_065574.1, read as the reverse complement.
CGGCCCTGGATCGCATCAAGATCCTAGAGAAGAACGTTTCTGATCGTGAAGCTACTTTGTTGCAGCTTCAGGCTACATGTGAGAGGTTGACTCAAGAGCAGCAGAACAACAAAAGGGATGCAATGACTGAATTTTGTGCCACGGTGATCAAGATAGTACGCGAAGATTATCCAGATTATGACATCAACAAGTTTCTGTCGATTGATCTCCGGGCTCTGGGTCAACGTGTTGCGGCTAAGGTAGCTGCCAAGAAAGCTGGATTGCCTGTGTCACCGGTGCTTCCTTCTGATGTTATCAGCGAAGGTGTGAAAAATGTTGTAGATCCTCCTGAGAAATTATCGGGTTCTGACCCAGATGCTAGTAGCGACAAGGGTCCTCTAGGTCAATCCTCTGTGTCAGAGACAGCCTTGGTATTAGTCCAAGACTCTCATCTTTCTGATGCTCAGGATCAAGATCCCTTAGCTTCTGATTTAATCGAGGAAACTTTGGAGGACAAGATTCCAGAAGATACGATTGGTCCAAAGGAGGGAGCGACCCATCCAGAGGAAGAGTGATTGGCCGTACGTTGGGCCGTTTAGCTAGCTTTCTAATTTCTGTACTACTTTTGCTGTAGCACTTCTGTTCTTTTATTTCCTTTTGCTCGGAGGGTTTCATGGGAAACTCTCCTTTTTCTGGTATTTCTGAACATTTTCTATACTTTATGAATGGTGTTTCTGTTTGCCTTTTGTTGCGTCTATTCACTGAGTCATGGTCATGCATGATAATTTAGTAGATATGTTAAAAAATGGAAAAAATACGAGATGCAACTTTATTCATTATTCGTTTGTTACATCTTTCACTGGAAATATTTCTTTAAATTCTCGATATTCCAGGTTCTAGGCAATGGTGTGCCTTCTAACTGAGCTATTCTATATGCTCCTTTTCCTACGACTTCTGTGACTCGGTAAGGACCATCCCAGTTGGGTTCGAGTTTTCCTACTCCTGCCGCTCCTTTCCCTATCTCTGCTTTTCGAAGGACTAAATCTCCTTCTGACAGACTTCGTTCTTTGACTCTGGCATTATGATACCTAGTCATTTGTCTGCGATAAGCTTCTGCGCGTATGGCTGCTTGGTGCCTTCTCTCTTCTAGTAGATCCAAGCACAGCTTCAATGCTTCTTCATTGCGTTCTTTGTTTATGACCTGTACCCTTAGTGTGGGCATTCCCATTTCTACGGGGAGGACAGCCTCTGTTCCGTAAGTGAGTCGGAAAGGTGTTTCCCCTGTGGCCCTCCTGAGAGTTGTTCTATAAGCCCATATGACATGGTATAGTTCGTCTATCCATCTCCCATTCAAGTCTCCGAGTCTCTTCTTGATTCCGGATAGGATGGTGCGGTTGGTTACTTCTGTGAGTCCGTTGGTCTGCGGGTGTGCTACTGAAGTAAATTTCAAATTGATCCCTAACTCGGCGCAGTATTCCCTGAACTTTGCGCAATCGAACTGTTTCCCGTTGTCTGTGACTAGGGTGTGTGGTGTCCCAAACCTGTTACGTATTAGTATTCTTTCATTTGAAAGGTCTTTATTTATATAACTTTGAAATTTTACCTGCTCATGACTTCGTTTGAAAGCCAATTGATGATCTTCTGGGACGTTATGGTGCTCATTGGTTGCACTTCCATCCACTTGGTGAAATGATCCACCGCAACCACAATAAATTTGACTTGTCCCCTGGCTGGGGTGAATGGTCCCAGTATGTCCACTCCCCACGTCATGAAAGGCCATGGACTTCCAATTGCTGATTGGTGGGCTGCTGGAGTTCTTATGATTGTGCCAAATCTTTGACACTTGTCGCATTTTTTCACCATTGTTTTTGCGTCTTTCTTCATAGTTGGCCAATAGTACCCCATGAGTAGTGCTTTCCTGCTCAGAGAGGCTGCTTCCTCATGTGCTCCACAATTTCCTTCATGGATTTCCTTCAGTACATAGGCTCCCTCTTCTACCGAAATGCATTTGGACCATGGGTGTGTGACCGAGGTCCGGTACAAGGTACCTTCTATCATGGAGTAGACGGCCGATATTCGCACCAGTTTGGCTGCTTCTGCTCTCCCTTCTGGGACTGTTCCGTCATTCAGGTATGCAACTATGGGTTGCATCCAAGAATCCATCTCTGTGATCGGAAAAATTTCTTCCTCGTCTATTATGGGATTCATCCTCTCCTCTTTCATGTAGAGTGAGAGATACAGGGGGCTTTTGCCGCAGCTGCCTTTGCCAGGGCGTCTGCCCGCGTGTTTCTTTCTCTGGGTATTGGGATTATCTCCCATTGCCCTCCATTCCTTTCTATTTCCTTTAGCACCCCCTTCGCCTTTTTCATGTATTTTGCCATGTTTGCGTCTTTCGTCTGGAATTGGCCCAAGATATGACTTGTGACCAGCTGGGAGTCACTGTGGATCCTCAGCTTTTCTGCTTTTACTTCTCTCGCTAATGTGAGCCCTGTTAGAAAGGCCTCATATTCTGCTACACCATCAGCAAGACGTAAGCGTCTAAGTAATTATATGCAAGGAAAAAATATTTACGTGTTCGCGTATCTGCCACATTGTTGGTGGCTCGAAACTTCAAATGTACTGCATGTTCAATGACTACCTTCTGAGGTCCGAGTAACACTATTCCTGCTCCAGCCCCCTGTTCACTGGAAGCTCCGTCTACGAACAGGTTCAGGGTTATGTCCTCTGCGACTGCGTCAGGTGGTTTCTCAGTCATTTCTGCGACGAAATCTGCCAGTGCTTGTGCCTTCAGCGTCTTTCTTGGCTCGTACCTTATATCGTGCTCTCCCAGCTGTACCGACCAGCTTACTAGCCTTCCAGATGTTTCTGGACGATGGAGAGCTTTGCGTAAAGGTTGGTTTGTGTCACGACCCGATTCTCGGCATCGAGACCGGCGCTAGGGAATGGGAGTGGTTGCTCCGAAACCCGTAGCAAGCCTTAAAAATACATTAAAATCACTTAAAATTTTTCGCGGAATTCAAATCATTTTCGAACATTTTAAAATCGCAGTTTTAAAACGTTCTTATAAACATTATCATTTAAACCATGCACATAATTTTCTCTTTAATTATTGCATTTTAGTTTCAAAACCATTTCTCTATGGTTTATCATGCATCTCAATATGCGTACCATCTTACTATGGTAATTACTGCATTTCACTATGCAGGCCATTTCTCTAATGGACTTAACTGCATTTCACTATGCAGATGCGTTCGCCGCATTTTATTCAAGTGCAGTCGCTCGGACTTTCGCACAGCATTCACATATTACATTATATCAGAGTTTAAGCGTTATAAAATATAAAGCATAAATAAGTCCAACGACTACTAAGGTATCACCGTTCATTATTCTAGCTACTGCAACTCTAGACACATAAAGGAAAGTCATTCTCACTTATTCAATCCAGGGATTTCCGGAACAAGAAATTGGAAATCCACACGTCAAACTACTCGCCTGTAAAAATATTAAATTCAACGGGGTCAGTTATAAAAACTGGTGAATGCGTACAACATGTACTAATAAACATTAATATGAAAGCAATGCATTCCAGATTACCGATTCATATGAAACCCTAAACCATGATTCATGTTCCTATATGCTTTCAACACAGGAAACATAAATATTCCATTTTTTTTTCCCATTCCATTCGGGTTAACCTTTTATTTTTCTTTGGCCGTATTTATTTTCTCTTTTTGTACTTTTAGCCAGTCAAATCCGATTATTTTTATTTTACGTATTTGAAAGTCCCAGACTCTTCTTACAATACAACGGATTTCGGCAGTACATAAATACTGTCGCCAATTTCACTTTTTTTTTTAATAAAAGGTTCAACCTCTCAGATCTCGGCAGTTTGCTGACTGCCTTTGGTCGTCTATATTCCGTTGCCTCTGAAGATCTGCCATATGTCTAGGCCGTCGCCTGACTTCCAGACCGTCGTCCAGATTTCCACATACCATTTTCACATGCAACCATTCTAAATGCAATACCGGTGATCACACAGCACTATTGCCGCCCAATAGTAAGCACGTTTCAATGAATCTAAATCGGTTTCAACACTATGAATAGTTCATGCGATTTAAATTCAAAATAAAATAAAGCATTTGCAAATCATGTAAAGCAGTTCGCAATATTTTTAATACTAATATTTAGCAGTATAAGTTGTAAACACACTCACAGTACTCGCTTATTCCAAATATAAAAATACCACCCGTCGAATATTCAAAACCTTTGCTCGCCGGTTTCCGCGACAAAACTCGCTGGATCTAATTTAGAGATTAAACATTAATAAATGTAATAACTCTAAATTCTAGGATAAACTCTAGACCGACTCAACCATATAACCACATAATCACAAACCAAATTTGATTCCGACTATCTATTCCCGCGTCATCGTATTTCTATACGATACACCACATAGTTTATTTATTTCCATAAATAAACATAGAATTATAACTCCATATAATTCTAACACACATTCAATTCGCATAATTTTCTAAAAATACACTTTTAGAAAATCTCATCAAACATATCACAATTCACAAATATCCAAAAATATTTTTCCGTAAAATATTTTTGACCCGGGGCTCGGCCCCCCCCTTATTTTCTGCCAAAAACATTTAGGCACTAACTGCTGCCAAATGAGTTTAGGACTGAGCCAACATGCTCTATCCCCTCTACTCATACTCCGGTCACCGTATTCCGGTGATTTTGGCCGGAAAACTCAAAAACGCTAAAAAATTCATTTTAAGCCATTTTAACACCGAAATTCACCAAAATCATTTTCAAATACATTTTTAATTTTTATCTTGTAAAAACAGCAGCCCAATATTTTTAAAATAATATTTTCCATTATTTTAACCATTAAAACCGAAATATCAATTAATAATCAAAACCGATTATTAATCCTTCAAAACACTACACAAAAATCATTTAAACTCCACAAATAATTATCAAACACATTTCATAAATTTTTCATAAATAATTTCTGCCCAGAAATTAAAATGACAGTTTTACCCTTTTTAGAACAATTTTGGCCGAATAGAGTTACTAAAAGTTAAACCTGATTATTAAACCGCTAAAAATTAACCATCAACCATTTAATTAACATAAACCAAAAATATAACTCATCCATGAACCAAAATTATTTCCAGAATTTAAAAATCCCTTTATTTACCATTTTTAAGCTATTTTTAAGCTTTAAAACAATTAAAAATCGAAACCCAACTAATTAAATTAACACCCGAATTAATTAACATTTTTAATCCACAAAAATTACACTTTAAAGTATATATAAATCTCAACATATAGATCAGCCCAGAAATTAAAATGAATAATTTAATTTTTACGGAAAAATTATTTAAAAACCGAAACCCATTAAACTAGCAATTAAAACCAACTAATTATCCATCAAACATCACATATAAACCATCCTATGCATGTTTCTAACACTTAACTAACATCAGCAACTAAAAGTAAGGTTTTGAGCTTGAAATTATACCTCAAACGAACATGCAAACACACACACACGATCTACGCAATATTCCCGACGATTTTCGTGAAGAAAGTTTTGAGAGAAAATAAAAGTATAAAGCTTGGTGTTGTGAGTTATGGTGTATTCGGCACCCACAAAATGAAGAAGATGATATAGAGACTTGGGCACCAAGTTTAGCTTAGGAAAATATCTAGATATTTGTTTGGTTGTTCAATTATTTACAAGTTTGCCATTATGGCATTCTTGTAAATAATTCGAACTCTAGGGGCAAAATAAACTCAACTTTATCAAATATTCAAAAACATTAAATCATATCATATGGGCTGAGTTAAAATATTTTTGGGCCTTTAAAAATATTTAAAATAATTATTTTTACGGTTTTTAGTGAAAAATCACAAAATTCACTTTTAACACGTAAAATTGCCAAAAATCACATTTAAGGCAAACACATAGCAAATCACAATTTCACCCATATAAATTCATCACGTGAATTTATTCACTATTTTCGAGGTCCTAATCAATTAAAATTGGACTCTAGCGAAAATAAACACTAAAAATTCTACGGGGTATTACATTCACCCCTCCTTATAAGAAATTCGTCCTCGAATTTCAAAACAAACTATTACCTTGAGCAAACAAGTGGGGATATCGTTTCCGCATATCCGCCTCTGTTTCCCACGTACATTCCTCAATTGTACGGCTCCTCCAGAGCACTTTTACCATAGGTATCTCCTTACTACGGAGTTTCCTAATCTGGGTATCCACAATTTCTACAGGTTCCTCCTCATAAGATAGTTCCTCGTCTATCTCAACCTCCTGAGGTTGAATAAGTCTATGAGGGTCAGGTATATACTTCCTAAGCATCGACACGTGAAACACTGGATGTACCTGCGACATCTCAGACGGTAATGCTAACTTATAAGCTACCTTTCCTATTCGCTCAACTACCTCGTAAGGCCCTGCATATCTCGGCGCTAGCTTTCCTTTCTTTCCAAATCGGATTACACCTTTCATAGGTGATATTTTAAGAAACACAAAATCTCCGACTTGAAATTCTATATCCTTTCTCCTCACATCAGCATAGCTCTTTTGCCGACTAAATGCAGTTTCTAAACGTTGCTTAACCAACGGAACTTTCTCAGACGTAATCTGAACTATTTCAGCTCCTGTCAACTTTCTCTCTCCAACTTCTTCCCAACAAATTGGAGATCTACACTTACGTCCATACAACGCCTCATACGGTGCCATCTCAATACTGGAATGATAACTATTGTTATATGAAAACTCTACTAACGGTAGATACTCATCCCAATGGCCTCCGAAATCTAAAACACACATTCTTAACATATCCTCCAAAGTCTGGATGGTCCTTTCAGACTGTCCATCCGTTTGGGGATGAAACGCTGTACTAAAATCTAAGCGCGTTCCTAAAGCCTCTTGCAGACTTTGCCAAAATCAGGATGTAAAAACTGATCCTCGATCTGACACAATTGACACAGGAACTCCATGTAAACTGACTACTTTGTCAATATAAATCTGTGCCAACTTTGCTGCCGTATAGGTAACCTTGATCGGAATGAAATGAGCCGACTTTGTCATTCGATCAACGATAACCCATATCGAATCAAAACCATGTTGCGACTTAGGCAATCCAACGACAAAATCCATGGTTATTCTTTCCCATTTCCATTCTGGTATTGGCAATTGTTGCAAAAATCCAAATGGTCTCTGATGTTCCAACTTCACCTGTTGGCATATCGGACACTTAGCAACAAACTCTGCTATATCTCTTTTCATACCATTCCACCAATACATCTGCTTAACATCGTGATACATCTTGGTAGAACCAGGATGAACACTATACTTAGATCCATGTGCCTCCATCATAATCCTCTGTTTCAATTCCTCTACATTTGGTACGCACACCCTTGTACCAAATTTCAGAATACCATCTTTCAAATTATACTCAGAGTTCATTCCCTTTTGAACTTCTGCAATAACATGCTTTAGTTGAGGATCCGTTGTCTGAAGTTCCTTAATCTGATCATTCAATGTAGGTTTAATCGTCATTTGAGCTAACAAACTCCCCAAATACGAAACCTCTAATTGAACTCCTTGATCAAACAACGAATGCACTTCTCTAATCATTGGTCTCTTCTCAACTAAAGTAACATGAGCTAAACTTCCTGCAGATTTTCTGCTCAACGCATCAGCCACTACGTTAGCTTTGCCAGGATGATACTGTATCGTACAGTCATAATCCTTTAGCAACTCCATCCACCTCCTCTGTCTGAGATTCAACTCTCTCTGATCAAATATGTATTTCAGACTCTTGTGATCAGTGAATATTTCGCATTTTGCTCCATATAGGTAATGTCTCCAAATCTTTAATGCGAAAATCACTGCTGCTAATTCTAGATCATGGGTTGGATAATTAACTTCATGCTTTTTCAACTGGCGAGAAGCATAAGCTATAACTCGTCCATGTTGCATTAGTACACATCCTAACCCGATCCTAGAAGCATCACAATAGACTGTAAGTCCATCACTACCTTCTGGTAATGCCAGAACTGGAGCTGTTGTCAAACACTCCTTCGGCTTCTGGAAACTCACTTCACATTGATCAGTCCAAATGAACTTTGCGTTCTTCTGAGTCAGCTTAGTTAATGGTGCAGACAACTTAGAAAAGTCTTGCACAAACCGTCTATAATAACCAGCTAAACCCAAGAAACTACGAATTTCTGTCACTGAACTTGGCCTTTTCCAATCCATCACGGCTTCAATCTTTTTAGGATCCACCTTAATCCCACTTTGAGATACTACATGTCCCAAAAATGCTACCTCTTCTAACCAAAACTCACACTTCGAGAATTTGGCATAAAGCTGATGGTCTCTCAAAGTTTGTAACACAATCCTTAAGTGTTGCGCATGCTCCTCCTTTGTGCGCGAATAAATCAAGATATCATCTATGAACACTATCACGAATTGATCTAGAAACGGTTTAAAAATCCGATTCATCAAATCCATGAAAGCCGCTGGTGCATTTGTCAATCCAAATGACATCACCAAAAATTCATAATGACCGTATCTTGTTCTGAATGCAGTCTTTGGAATATCATCATTTCTGATCTTCAACTGATGATAACCAGACCTCAGATCAATCTTCGAAAAGTACCTCGCTCCTTGCAATTGATCGAATAAATCGTCAATTCTGGGTAAAGGATACTTATTCTTGATTGTGACCTTATTGAGTTGTCTGTAGTCTATACAGAGTCTCATAGATCCATCCTTCTTCTTAACAAACAACACAGGTGCTCCCCAAGGTGAGACACTTGGTCGTATAAATCCACGATCAATCAATTCTTCTAATTGATCCTTCATCTCCTTTAGTTCTGCTGGTGCCATACGATACGGAGGTATCGATATTGGACTTGTACCAGGAACTAGATCAATACAGAATTCAATCTCTCGATCTGGTGGTAATCCAGGTAACTCTTCTGGAAACACATCAGAATACTCCGAAACTACTGGTACATCATTCACATTTCCAACTTCCTTCTGAATATCTCGTACCAGAGCTAAAAATCCTTGACATCCTTTACTTAACATCTTTCTCGCTTTCAAAGCCGAGACTAAACTCTTTGGGGTTTCCAATTTCTCTCCCCGAATAGAGATAAGTTCAGTTCCAGGTACATGGAACGTCACTATCTTTTCTCTACAATCCACATTTGCATAATGTTGCGACAACCAATCCATTCCTAGGATGACGTCGAATTCTAAGACATTAAGCAACAACAAATCCGCAAGCAATTCTCGCTCTCCAATTAACACAGGACACGACGGATAAACTACAATAACGTCTATGCTTTCGCCTACAGGTGTAGCTACTAACAATGGGTTTTGCAAAATCACAGGTTGAATTCCTAATTTTAATGCAAAACTCGACGATACAAATGAATGCGTAGCACCGGGATCAAATAAAATTGATGCATCATGCGAAGATATTGAAAATATACCTTGCACTACCGCATTCGACGCATTCGCCTCTTGAGGATTGATCGCAAAAACTCTAGCCTGTCCTCCGCTAGCAGTTGCTCCAGATCCTCGTCCGCGTGTGGTCCTTCCTCCACCACGATTACCAAAACCATATCCTCTTCCACGTTGTCCATTAAACATATTCTGGTTCTGTGCCTGCCCAGACACTGCAGGATATACAGGTCTAGGTTGTTGAAACACTGGTTGAACAACACTAGCACTTGAACCTTGTGGTCCAGACATAGGGCATTCTCTTGAGAAATGACCTTGCTGCCCACACGTGTAACAACCTCTCGTCATAAAGCATACCCCAAAATGCTTCTTCCCACAAGTATTACATAGTGGTACTGTTCCTCCTGAACTTCGTCCACTAGAACTTGATCCAGACATACTGAACCTCCTATCTTTCTTTCCTTTCTTAAATCCTTTACGATATGGTCCAGTGAACCTGTTCGTATTCGAACTAGCAGTTCCTTCTCTTACGAGCTCACCAGTAACATTGATCTTTCCAAATTGGATCAAAGTACTTTCCATCTGACGTGCACTATCGATGATTTGAACCAGATCCTTACTAATATCAGATAGCAATCCAATATATTCGGGTCCTAGCCCCTTAATAAACCTTGAATTCACCCTATCTCTATCCAACATCAGATCAGGTGTGAAACGACTCAACCTTGTGAACTCCGTCACATACTCCTGCACCGTCTTTCCTATCTTGTTCAAATTCAACAACTTCTCTCGATGATTCTCCGTTACTGATAACGGCAGAAAGAAATTCTTAAATCGAGTGACAAATTCATTCCAAGTCATCTCTCCCATACTTGGTTGAATGTGCCTTTGAAACCAATCCTTCGCAGATCCTTTTACTGACATCTCCACCATCAGTATAGACTGTCTTTCACTAGCATTAAGACGTCTAGCATTCATCTCTACTTCATCCAAGAAATCTAATGCATCGTTTGATCCATCAAACTTCATGGGCTTGAGCCTCATGTAAGCCATAACGAGATCACGATCAACATTAGCACCAACTCTCTGCTGTTGGTAATCCAACTGCTCTCTGTGCATATTCTGCACTTCCACTTGATTCGTTTGCATGGCTGCTATGCCAGCTAAAAATTGTTCGAAATCAAAGCCCGGAATATTAAAATTAGGCCCACGGCCTCTACCACGACCTCGACCACGTCCACGTCCACGACCACGACCTTCGCCTGCTGCGGGTATCGCATCGTTATGAACGGACTCCTCATCATGAACATTCTCCTCTTGAATGTTTTCCTCATGCTGATCAGCCATTCTGATCAAAGCACGTCGTCTATTAAAAATCTATCTAAACGTTCTAATCGTATACTATCAGGCTCTACTTACTCCTAACAAGCATACAGACTCGATCCTAGAGCACAGCTGGGAATATTTAAAACAAATGATGACTTAACAAATGACATGACAGAAACTTATATGTTGCAGTAGACTCTATATATATTAATTTCCTAGGTTCACATTCCAAACGGTATTTTACAATGATACCACCTTTCACATATTAGTAATGGTTTAAGATTATAAACCATCACTTTGATATCAAACTCGACAATGGCCCGTTTTTCGACCATTGCTCTGATACCACCTTTGTCACGACCCGATTCTCGGCATCGAGACCGGCGCTAGGGAATGGGAGTGGTTGCTCCGAAACCCGTAGCAAGCCTTAAAAATACATTAAAATCACTTAAAATTTTTCGCGGAATTCAAATCATTTTCGAACATTTTAAAATCGCAGTTTTAAAACGTTCTTATAAACATTATCATTTAAACCATGCACATAATTTTCTCTTTAATTATTGCATTTTAGTTTCAAAACCATTTCTCTATGGTTTATCATGCATCTCAATATGCGTACCATCTTACTATGGTAATTACTGCATTTCACTATGCAGGCCATTTCTCTAATGGACTTAACTGCATTTCACTATGCAGATGCGTTCGCCGCATTTTATTCAAGTGCAGTCGCTCGGACTTTCGCACAGCATTCACATATTACATTATATCAGAGTTTAAGCGTTATAAAATATAAAGCATAAATAAGTCCAACGACTACTAAGGTATCACCGTTCATTATTCTAGCTACTGCAACTCTAGACACATAAAGGAAAGTCATTCTCACTTATTCAATCCAGGGATTTCCGGAACAAGAAATTGGAAATCCACACGTCAAACTACTCGCCTGTAAAAATATTAAATTCAACGGGGTCAGTTATAAAAACTGGTGAATGCGTACAACATGTACTAATAAACATTAATATGAAAGCAATGCATTCCAGATTACCGATTCATATGAAACCCTAAACCATGATTCATGTTCCTATATGCTTTCAACACAGGAAACATAAATATTCCATTTTTTTTTTCCATTCCATTCGGGTTAACCTTTTATTTTTCTTTGGCCGTATTTATTTTCTCTTTTTGTACTTTTAGCCAGTCAAATCCGATTATTTTTATTTTACGTATTTGAAAGTCCCAGACTCTTCTTACAATACAACGGATTTCGGCAGTACATAAATACTGTCGCCAATTTCACTTTTTTTTTTAATAAAAGGTTCAACCTCTCAGATCTCGGCAGTTTGCTGACTGCCTTTGGTCGTCTATATTCCGTTGCCTCTGAAGATCTGCCATATGTCTAGGCCGTCGCCTGACTTCCAGACCGTCGTCCAGATTTCCACATACCATTTTCACATGCAACCATTCTAAATGCAATACCGGTGATCACACAGCACTATTGCCGCCCAATAGTAAGCACGTTTCAATGAATCTAAATCGGTTTCAACACTATGAATAGTTCATGCGATTTAAATTCAAAATAAAATAAAGCATTTGCAAATCATGTAAAGCAGTTCGCAATATTTTTAATACTAATATTTAGCAGTATAAGTTGTAAACACACTCACAGTACTCGCTTATTCCAAATATAAAAATACCACCCGTCGAATATTCAAAACCTTTGCTCGCCGGTTTCCGCGACAAAACTCGCTGGATCTAATTTAGAGATTAAACATTAATAAATGTAATAACTCTAAATTCTAGGATAAACTCTAGACCGACTCAACCATATAACCACATAATCACAAACCAAATTTGATTCCGACTATCTATTCCCGCGTCATCGTATTTCTATACGATACACCACATAGTTTATTTATTTCCATAAATAAATATAGAATTATAACTCCATATAATTCTAACACACATTCAATTCGCATAATTTTCTAAAAATACACTTTTAGAAAATCTCATCAAACATATCACAATTCACAAATATCCAAAAATATTTTTCCGTAAAATATTTTTGACCCGGGGCTCGGCCCCCCCTTATTTTCTGCCAAAAACATTTCGGCACTAACTGCTGCCAAATGAGTTTAGGACTGAGCCAACATGCTCTATCCCCTCTACTCATACTCCGGTCACCGTATTCCGGTGATTTTGGCCGGAAAACTCAAAAACGCTAAAAACGCTTAAAAATTCATTTTAAGCCATTTTAACACCGAAATTCACCAAAATCATTTTCAAATACATTTTTAATTTTTATCTTGTAAAAACAGCAGCCCAATATTTTTAAAATAATATTTTCCATTATTTTAACCATTAAAACCGAAATATCAATTAATAATCAAAACCGATTATTAATCCTTCAAAACACTACACAAAAATCATTTAAACTCCACAAATAATTATCAAACACATTTCATAAATTTTTCATAAATAATTTCTGCCCAGAAATTAAAATGACAGTTTTACCCTTTTTAGAACAATTTTGGCCGAATAGAGTTATTAAAAGTTAAACCCGATTATTAAACCGCTAAAAATTAACCATCAACCATTTAATTAACATCAACCAAAAATATAACTCATCCATGAACCAAAATTATTTCCAGAATTTAAAAATCCCTTTATTTACCATTTTTAAGCTATTTTTAAGCTTTAAAACAATTAAAAATCGAAACCCAACTAATTAAATTAACACCCGAATTGATTAACATTTTTAATCCACAAAAATTACACTTTAAAGTATATATAAATCCCAACATATAGATCAGCCCAGAAATTAAAATGAATAATTTAATTTTTACGGAAAAATTATTTAAAAACCGAAACCCATTAAACTAGCAATTAAAACCAACTAATTATCCATCAAACATCACATATAAACCATCCTATGCATGTTTCTAACACTTAACTAACATCAGCAACTAAAAGTAAGGTTTTGAGCTTGAAATTATACCTCAAACGAACATGCAAACACACACACACGATCTACGCAATATTCCCGACGATTTTCGTGAAGAAAGTTTTGAGAGAAAATAAAAGTATAAAGCTTGGTGTTGTGAGTTATGGTGTATTCGGCACCCACAAAATGAAGAAGATGATATAGAGACTTGGGCACCAAGTTTAGCTTAGGAAAATATCTAGATATTTGTTTGGTTGTTCAATTATTTACAAGTTTGCCATTATGGCATTCTTGTAAATAATTCGAACTCTAGGGGCAAAATAAACTCAACTTTATCAAATATTCAAAAACATTAAATCATATCATATGGGCTGAGTTAAAATATTTTTGGGCCTTTAAAAATATTTAAAATAATTATTTTTACGGTTTTTAGTGAAAAATCACAAAATTCACTTTTAACACGTAAAATTGCCAAAAATCACATTTAAGGCAAACACATAGCAAATCACAATTTCACCCATATAAATTCATCACGTGAATTTATTCACTATTTTCGAGGTTCTAATCAATTAAAATTGGACTCTAGCGAAAATAAACACTAAAAATTCTACGGGGTATTACAGTTTGTCCGGACGATGACTGTGTGCCCTTGGAAGTACGGCTTGAGCTTCTTTGTCGTAACCACTACCGCTAACGCCAATTTGTCAATGGTTGGGTAGTTGAGCTCTGCGCCTTTAAGCGTCCTGCTTACATAGTAGATAGGTTGTTGTTCTTCCCCTTCTTCTCGGACTAGGACGGATGCGATTGTCTCCTTCCCTACTGAGAGGTATAGGTATAGCGTCTTTCCCACGATGGGTCTGCTCAGTAGTGGTGGTTGAGTCAAGAAAGACTTCAGATTTTCAAATGCTCTCTGGCACTCTTCATCCCAAGTGAATTTTTTCATATTCCTTAGTTGCTTAAAAAATGGTAAACATTTTTTAGGTCTTGGGCGTGTGTCTCCTCCGTAAGGCTCTTTACAATTATGTCATCCACGTAGGCTTCTACATTCCTTCCTGATTGATCTTTGAACATGAAATTGACCAATCTCTGGTACGTTGCTCCGGCATTCTTTAGTCCAAATGGCATGACGTTGTAGCAGTACGTCCCTTGGTCTGTTACAAAGGAAGTCTTCTCCTGATCTTCTTTGTCCATGGGTATCTGGTGGTACCCTTGCGCTGCGTCTACGAAACTGTACAAGAGGTAGCACGCGGTTGAGTCTACTAACTGGTCTATGCTTGGGAGCGGGTAACTGTCTTTTGGACAAGCCTTGTTCAAGTCAGTGAAATCCCCGCACATTCGATATTTTCCATTTGACTTCTTCACTAGGACAACATTTGCTAACCAGTCTAGGTAAAACACTTCTCGGATGAAACCAGCCACTTCCAATGTCCTAACTTCGTCTGCGATGACCTTCTGTCTTTCTTCTGTGAACCGCCGTTTCTTCTGCACCACGGGTCTGCTCCCTGGTTTTATGTTTAGCTTGTGTGAAGCCACTTTTGGGTCAACTCCTTTGATTTCTGCTGGTTCTGTAGCGAATGACTCTGAGTTGTTCTTTAGGACGGATTGTATTTCTTCTTTTACTTCTTTTGGGACCTCTGTCCCTATCTTTACTACCTTGGTCGCAATTATTTTGAAGTCCTCCATGTCTCCGACTGGTTCTGCGCCTCCTACTTCTTCTTCGTCTACGACTATCTCGGGGAAAGTGGCGATTGGTAAGCTTTCTCTATCTTCCGTTGTTATCATACAGCATTCCCTGGCCATTTCTTGGCTTCCCCTTACTACCACCGTTCCCTCTGGGGTAGGCATCTTTAAGGTCAGTAACCTAATATTGGTTATTGCGCTTGATTGGTATAAGAAAGGTCTGCCAAAGATTCCGTTGTATGCTAGAGGTAGATCCACCACATTGAACTGGGCATGTAGTTTCTTGAGTGGCCCTTCGGTCTTCTCCCCTAGCTCTACATACAGGTTCACAGTTCCTTCTGGCCGTATCGGCTTTCCACCGAGTCCGATGAGTGGGACAGACGCTTTTCGTAAGTCGGTAATTGATCCTTTCATCTCCTTAAAGGCCTCCAGGGTTAGTAAGTTCACCGAACTTCCTTCATCTATCAAGATACGTTTGACCAGGTGGTTTCTTATGACCGCCTCTATCACCAATGCGTCATTATGAGGTCCTCGCACATGTCCGCCATCTTCTGGGCCGAATGAGACTTCTTGTGTTACTTCCCTTTCGATTGCGAAGATCGTCGCAGAACCTCTTCGGTTCCTTTTCTTCTTTTGGGAGTTGCTATAAGGGTCTCCTCCATCGATGACATGTATTACTCCTGCGACTTCTTTGGCTTTCTTCGTCTGTTCTTCTTTTTCGGTGGCGTCTCCTTTCCTTTTTTCCCCTGTCTTTTCATGGACGAATTTTCTTAGCACGCCAGATTGGATTAGCTGTTCTATTTCTCTTTTAAGGTCCCAGCAACGATCTGTGTCATGGCCGTAACCTTCATGAAAACGACAATACTTGCTTTTGTCCCGTTCTTTGTCTGGGTCCATCCTTCTGGGGGCATTGAACATTACTCGATTTTGATCATCCAACTGAGTATATAGACTGGAGCTCGGTTCAATGGCGTGAAATCGTAAGGTCTGTTCAGTCCTCCAAATCTCTGTGTCCGGGGTCTCTTTTCTTCCTTCTTTCCTCGATACCTGGAGCTGTCTTATTTTGTTGTCTCCGACTGCTTTGTTAAGGTTCTCCTTGCTTCGTCTAGTTCCACATACTTGTGTGCTATCAGCATCAAGTCCTGGAAGGTGGTTGGCTTTTTCATCAGGATTTTGTCTCGGAGTTCCTCGAATCGGGTTCCCATCTTCATAGCCTCTATGGCTGTGTCGTGGTTGAGATTCTCGATCTGGACTGCCTCTTTATTGAATCTTTCTACGAAATTTTTCAGTGTTTCTTGGTCTCCTTGTTTGCACTTTCTCAGGTCGCTGGAACTTTTCTGCGGGGGAATGTTAGTCCGGAAGCGTGTTTTGAATCCTGTGGCCAAATCAGAGAAGCAACCGATTGAGCTAGCTTTGAGGTGTGAGTACCACTTCTGTGCCGAACCCTGCAGTGTTGCTGGGAACACTCTACAGAGCATTGGGTCTGTCACGTCTTGTAGCATCATAATTGTTTTGAACTTAGAGATGTGGCACTTCGGGTCTCCTGTTCCATCAAAAGAGTCAAATGTTGGTAATTTAAATCTCGAAGGGAACCGTACCAGTTGAATTTCAGATTTGAGGGGTGAGTCTTCGTCCTCCTTGTCTTCGTCTCCTCCCTTTCCTTCCTCTCGAAATTTTCTCATTGCGTTATTGATCTTTTCATCGATGTCTATTTGCTCCTCTGCTCCTCTTCTCTTGTTTGAGGAGTGGCTTTCTCTGTCTTTCTCTCCAGCCTTCTTCTTTTTCTGCGCTGATACGGCCTCCTTGGACACGCGATCATTGTCAAGGTGGATCCGATTGCTCTTTGTTTTCTCTGCGCCTGCATCCTTCTCTTTGTTCCCCAATTCTCCTTCTTTGTTTTGTGGGTGAGCATCCGCCTTATCTTTGTCTGCGTCTTTTCACTGAGGCACTGGTTCAGACCGCCCTCTCCTCGCTCCTTCTTTTTCTCCTCTACCTTGCGTCTGAGCTTCGAGTCTGCGTCTCTCCACCGGGATCGTAGGTTGTGCTTCCTTCCCTGCATGTCGTTCTGCTGACTGGTTGGCTAGTCCCACCAAGTAATCCTGAAAATCATTAACACTTTTCATTACTGCTTCATGGTATAATGGAGTCAATGGTACGCCTTGCGGTACATATGGCGGAACAGTTGTAGTCGATGTCACCGTCCCTTCTGTGTCTAACGACGGGAACGGAATTGGTTGGACTGGTCTTTGGTATCCTTGGTAACTGGGATGACTCCAAGGAGGATATCCTGGGTACCATCCTGATTGCGGATACGTCAGGGGTGCTTGATACTGGGGGGTGTAATAACCCCATGGGGACTGCGTCTGTCCCGGAATTCCCCTTCTTAGGGGCGGTGGAGTAATGTCGTATGACACTCCTGTTGTTGGGGGAGCGAGGTTGATTCCTGGTGCAATTCCTCCTCCGGTGCTAGCTATAGGGGGAAGAATTGGGCCGCTGCTTATGGGCAGAGCTCCCGTCGTTACCACCACTCCTGGTGGCGGTGGTTCTTCCTCGTTATTCATTCTCTCGGCAAGAAACCAAAATTAAGAATTTTTAAGTACGTAGAAAACGAACTAATCGTTCCCACGGACGGCGCCAAATAATGGTTCTTGAACTGCCGGTCTGAGTTTGATCCAACCTACAAAAGAAAATAGGTTAGAAGGATTCGAGCCGGTGTTGGCTCGAATACCCTCTGATGCCTAAGTTAGATAGTTTGGAGTAGTGTTGAGAGTGAATATGAGTGAAATTAGGTTTACCTGACTCAGGGTTTGGTTTATATACACCATCGTCATTGTAATGTGTTAGGAGTCTTCTCCTTTATTCTGATCTCATCTACTAGATATGATGAGACGTTCTTCGTCCTTATCCCTGATCTTTAGGGAAGCTTGACTTATCCGTGCTAATAGTTAGTTACTGTTGAGTTCTGGGTCAAGGACCTGCGACTGGTCCTATTGTTCTAGATCTGCGTCTTGTCGCAGTCTTCTGCAACTGTTTCAGGTGCGATATCCATCAGTAATAAAGAAAAACAACAACCGTATAAAATTAGATATTAGAAACATAATCAATTACGCGGATTGAGTCATGAAGTTATTTCCAGTTTATAGTTTTTATCTTTAGTTTTGAATAAAGTTTCTTTCTTGGTCAATTTTGATCTAAATTTAGAAATTATTTTCTACCCTAGTATCTTAATTGGGATTAGATCTGATTTAATCAAAATTAAGAGTAGTTTTTTTTCATCTTTGGAGATGAAATTGTTTTTTGCGGTGCAAACGACTTGAATCTCTGAAACATTTAGAGTCGCCATCTTACGACAGATTTCTAACTATAAATCAGACGCGGTTCGAGCTTTAGAGTGGATTAATGAGGAAGGTGTTTCTGTGGATGTTGTTTTAATGATGGCTCATGCGATGCAGGACCACCGAGATCAATAATCACTTAGTATGGAACTTTCAGAGATTAGGCACTTTTAGAACGTTTCGAAAGTTGTGCGAGCATGTTAATAAAATCAAACTTAATTTTTTTGAGTGACCCGCTTGATGGTTAGAAAAGGCCTAATCGATGACTGTAATTTTTACAGCTCTCATCATCTCTTTTAGAATAAGGAATCGTTCATCTGTAATTTTTATTATTATTAATAAAAGTTTCAGCCTTTGAAAAAATAAAATAAAAAGTTAAGTCATTCCTCCTTTCTAACCAAGATAAGATTAACTTCTCTTCTAAATTTTAAATTTAATGGTAATTTGTTTTTTTAGGAAAATAGTAACTTTTTAAATATCAATTATTATTCGCCTTTTAATTATTCAAGTGTGTGGATATATAATTTAAAATTCTTTATGATAGAGAATGCATAACTACCATAATTAGACTTTTCAATAAAGGGTTATTTATATTTAAAATCAACACCTTTTACGTTTATAGTAATTTAAACATTTAAAATCGCTATAGACATGATTATGGATCTTCGGTTACCTCTTAAGCCGGGGATTGATGTTCTTATTGATGATTGTATATCTTTAATGAAGCAATTAGATAATTCTAATTTTATTTTTATAAGACGGTTTGCGAATGGCGCAACACACTCTTTAGCGCAAGTTTGTAGTTGTATGTCAGGTTAGCAAGATTGGTGTGATAACTTTCCTGCATTTCTTACTAGAGAAATTCTTAGGTAGACTCAGTCCACAACGGCATCTGTGAACTAAACCTATTAAATAATGACACGTCATTAAAATAATAACAATCTTATAAATTCGTTTATTACTTATTTACGCATTTGAATAGTAATAGTGTAAGATTGTCATTATCTTAATGACATGTCATTATATAATAGGCTTAGTCAAGTATGGCATGGTGAACTGAGTCTATTTAAAAATTTCTCTTTTCACTAATATAATTGCTTCAGATTTGATTTAATAAGATGATAATTTTATTCTAAAAAAACATTTAAAATATAACCACCCCCACATTATATGCTTGTTAAGTTTTATATTGTATCAATATCAAAACAATTCACCAAACAATGTAATTGGATAATTTTTAATAACTGAACAACACCGAACAATGCTTTAATACCACAAAATGGCAATATATAAAAAGTTGGATCTTTTTGTACTAAAAGAACATATTTAAACCGCTATAAAATGTGAGATTTGTTTTTTAAATAACTCTATATAGAATGAACCTCAGTTGAAATAAAATTTCAAAACAATAAATGTTATACTATTTTCCAACAAAAAAATCTCATTTAAGGGTACTTCGTCATTTTATCAAAGTCGCAAAACTCTATTAAATTCCACACTTGTACCTTATTTAATTTATGCAGCTTAATAAAGCTTCATGGGAAGTCAACGTTATCTATTTATGCAAGACGCAATTCTGCTCAAATCAAATTTGTACAACTAAATTCGAATTTTGGATCTATCATATTCAACTCTTACAGTTGACAACTTGGAAATTTCATTGTCACATAATGGGAAGACCAGGAAATGAGGCCAAATATGACATGTTGAGGTATACACTTGGACCAATTAGATTATCACTTAATTACTAAATTCAATGTTTAATCACAACTTCATTTTTCAAAGTGTTATTAGAAATAAATCATATTTTATCGTTCCTTGGATATGTACTCGTGACACATGTTTAAAGAAATATATAAAAGCTTGAGTACACTATATATGATTGGGTTCACATTCATGTAGTAGGCAGTCAATATCTTTAATTCTTTTTTATATAGAATCATAAAATCACAATTAGATCGTTATTTGATTTTTTTTTGTGAGATTTTTATATACACTGAATCCATCACGTCATTCATGAATCCACCACGTCATTCATGAAATAAGTCTGTCACAAAATAATTTAAATAAAATTCCAATTAGATCATTATTTGACTTCTTTTTTTGACAAATTCTTATATAAATTGAGTCCATAACGTCATCCATAAATTAAGCTTATCACAAAATGACACGTCATTAAAATGATGATAATCTTATAAATTTGTTTATTATTTATTTACACATTTGAATAGTAATATTACAAAATTGCCATCATTTTAATGATGTGTCATTTTGTGACAGGCTTAGTTCACAGATGACGTGACGGACTGAATTTATATAATTTTTTTTTTCAAATGTACATAAAAATATATGGCTTTTAATGTCTTTCCAATGTTAATCAAATATCTTTAGTTTTGACTAATACATTCCAATTTCAACCTTTTTTAGTGTGTTTTAAGATATACTTAGATACTTCGATTCGGCTTCAATAATATCAAAATCAATAGGTTTTTCTGAAAAATAAAAATTAAATCAAATTAAAGCGTAAGAATTAATCCGGTTTGATTTTTATTTTTATCAAAATACAAAGATGGTTCGTTTTGTAAAATTTAAAGATAAAAAAAAGAGATTTTAAATTTAAAATTTTAACTTAAGGTAAATTGTAATGTATCATACATTTTAACAATTTATAAACATAAAAATTACTTTAAAAATAGAATTTTTTTAAAAATAAATATTATAATAATTTTGGTTTAGTTTTTTAGTTTTTCAAAATTAAAAACCAAACCAAAATAAAAGAATTAAAATTTAAAATAAATGAACTAACAGACTATTTTTGGATAATTTTTTAGTCGGTTTAGTATGGTCCATATTATTCAAATCTATTTTAAATTATATAAATTACTGAGTTTTCTACAACGACTATACATAAATCGTGTGAATATTTCTACTATTGCGTTTAAATGAAAAAAATGTGACCAATATAAATATGGTTGTGAAAAAAATGAAAATAAGATTAAATAAAATAAAATAAAAAAAATTGCAATCAGGATGAAAAATAAATTTATTTGATGTTTTGGTTTTCTTCAATTGGTAATAACATAAAGGTAGGAGAAATTTTAAATGTAAAGGATGAAAATATTAAAAACGATTAAATAAAAGGATTATATTATATTTTTTTCTATTTAGAAAAATATATATTAAGAATTAATTTAAATTTTAAATTTTTTATTAAAAGAAAATAAGTCAATTTAATTTATTAGATAGAGATAAGCCATAAAAATTAAAAATATGGTGCAATTGAATTTTTTTTTTAGAGTTATTTCAAAGTTGAAAAATACAAATGTGGAGCTGTTTAAATTAGGAGTTTCTTGTGAAGCCTCTCTTTATGAGCTTTGCTTTTATCTTTAGCTTAATGTTAAAAAAAACTCAAATCTATACAACTTGTTGCAATTATATTCAAATTTTTTAATTTTTGCAATAATATGTAAATTGCATTTTTTGTTGTTGTAATAATACCCAAATTACATTTTTTGTAGTAATAATGGTCAAATTGATGGCTAAACTTGTTGTTTTCAATCAAGATATTAGGATATTATTATGTTTTGTTGTATAATAATATAGTAAAAATCCAAAAAATGGCAAAAAAATTCAAAAAAATTCACATAAAAAATGCAATTTAGATATTATTGCAAAAACAAAACGCAATTTGGATATTATTGCAAAAATTAAAAGGTTTGGATATAATTGTAACAAGTCGTAAAGGTTTGGATTTTTTTTTGCCATTACGCCTCTATCTTTCATTGAGTACTCTAGTGGACGTCTAGCTAGGGCCGTATATAAACCGAACCGAACCAATCAAACGGATCAAGTCAAACTAAATTTTAGTATTGGTTTGGTTGTTTGAGTTATTATGGTTTTGGTAGGTTTCTACCAACACAGAAATTTGATATTGGATTTTATTTTATTGAAAATCGATTTAACCTAAACACGGAATAGAAATTTAAAAAAGTAATTTTAAAAACAAATATATAAATATATCTATATTTGTATTATTTTAGTTTATATACTCTAGTTATACCTAAAATATAGAATAATAGATAAAATATATTAATAAGCTTAAATAGTTCATAATTTTTAATTTTTTAAAATTAAGAAATAAAAAAAATGTCCATTTTAACTTAACTGAACCAAACCAAACCGATTCAGTTTGAATCAAAAATTTAATTCAATTTGATTTTAATTTTTTTGGATTTTCAATGTTCGGTTTGGTTCGGTTAGATAAACCGACATAACTACTGAATGCACATGCCTACGTCTTGCTACCCAATATGTTGCTTTGTTGATGGCGGAGGGATTAGAGTAGATGTGAGAGAAATTGAGATTAATTGAAGACGAGCAAAATATAGTCGATCCAGATGATGTGATTAATGAATATTCACAAATGTAAACATTATATAGTTATTTTTTTATAAAAAGAAAATTAAAAAAATATAGAAAGCGTAATTTCCTATGTAATTAGTGGATGTCATTTGTTTTTTTAAAATTTATCTGATATTCCTTTCATCTTATTATTTTTTATTTTATACCTATTAGATTAAATGTGTTAAGAATTTTTATATATATTTTATTTTTGTCTTAAAAATATAGTCATTAAATTTTTATCTAGTATATTCATTGATATTGAAAATAAAAAAGATTATATTAATATAAATATTTTTTTCTTTTTGAACATGTGGACCATTGACCACCTGAAAATTTTATACCCAAAACAAACGGCCGACGACCATAATATCTACAACATGTCTATTTTTTATTGGCTTATCCCCTTAAAAACCCCTCCCCTTTTACCCTCAATTTGTTTGCACTTCACATTGCAAAATCACCAAATATACCCAAATTACGATCTTTCGCTTTCAATTACCCTTCAAACATTAAATTGATCTCTTTTCACTTAAAAAAATAGGTTTATTTTTGTTTTAAATAAAATATTAAGTCCTATTTTAAAATATATGCTAAAATTTAAAGTATTGATTTGAACATTTTTCAAGTGAAAAGAAGTCAATTTAATACTTGAGGGTGTAATTAAAAGTGAAAGGTCGTAATTTGGATATATTTGGTGGTTTTACAACGTGAGGGTGCAAACGAATTGAGAGTAAAAGGTGGGGGATTTTAAAGGGATAAGCCTTTTTTATTTGTAGTTGATGCTGCCATTCATGTCTTTTTTACTCACACATCATAATTGCATCCAAATCCATCAATTGTTTTGCTAATCTTTAAAATATGAAATTTTGGAGAAACCGCATTAATTATAAAATTTAATGCGCCTAAAATAAACGAACTAAAAAACAAATAATTCATCAATAGTGCATTTCGCCTTCTATAATCTGTAATAATCGATGGACTTGTCATTCTCCAGTAACGTGTGTTATCAAATTTTAACAGGGTGAACTAAAATAAATGAACTAAAAATCAATCGAAAAGATCGGTTTGATTTGATTTAAAAATACTTTTAATTTTTTTTATGTTCAATTTAGATTTAAAAATGAACTTTTTAAATTTTTGATTCAGTTTGTTATGATAAAAAGTTTATTTATTAATCTGGTTTTGGACGTAACAAAATTGTTTGGCAATTTTCTTTTGGCCTAATACTTTAAAAAAACCCCGATCTCTTAGCCCTTTTTCAATTCTAGCCTGACGTTGAAAACTGATCAATTTTACTCTATTTTGTATTTTCTCATTTCAATTGTACCTTAATTTTTAATTTTTTCATAATTTTTTTATTTAAATAATGAAATCATTTAATTAACTAAATTTAAAAATAAAATTAAATTTAATTCCATTCAAAAAAAATACAAATAAGTCTTTTATTTTTAGAAAAACTAAAAACTATAATCAAATTAAAACTAATTTAAATTCTTAATTAATTTAATCAAATCTAAATAAATTTTCAACATATACAATTAATATATGCTTACATGGAGAATGTTTTTTAATTTTTTTCAAATGAAAAAGACGTCAATTTAATATTTCAGAGTACAACTGAAACACAAAAATGCAAAATAGGATAAAATCGACCAATTTTAAACGTCAGGATAGGACTGAAAAGGGGCTAAAAGGTCGAGGGATTTTGAGGCATTAGGCCTTTTCCTTTTTGGACGTAAAAAATGAAACTTCGTACTTATGGTTAAAAAAAATGTGTCATTTTATTTGTCACTATTTTTACTTTTTGATTTCCTAAAAAATAATGTCATCTTTTATGAGGGTTATTTATAAAAATACCTCATTTTGTACACTACATTACAATTACAACTATATGCTTCAAATAGAACTTTGTGATTTATACTCCTTTTAATTGTTAGTTTTATCATTTACACACTTTTTTTAGTTGTTAGTTTTGCGAGACTAATTTACTCTTAATGTCTCTAGTTTTAATCCATGTGATAATATATTATAATATGTAAATCATTAAGGCACCGTTTAAATTAAGGGTTTTCAAAATCCATGGATTTTAGCAAAATCGATGGATTTTAAATCAATGAAATTTAAATCCATAGATTTTAAAATTCCATCGTTTGGATTGGATATAAAATCAATAAATTTTTAATATTATTTATGAAAAATAATAAATAGTATAACAATCCATCATCTATAAAAAAATGGTGGATTTGGACTTTCCCACCTAAGTAGGTGGGAAATCAAAACCCTCATAAATGATGGATTGTAGAAAATGAAGGAATTTATAAATTCCTGGATTCTATTAATATTTTTTTTAGGTAAACGATAGATTTTGTCCAAATCCATGGATTGTTTAGAATCCATCATTTAGAATCCATCAATTCAAACGGTGCCTAAGTTTTCTGTTAGAGAAATAATAATATACTTGCATGTCATTAATATGTTAATTAACTCAATATATTTTTATTTAATTTTTTTTCTTGAACACTTTTATAGAATTAAACTTCTGCTATATATTTTTGAGAAAATCACATTTTTACCACATTAATTAATCAGTATTTCACAAATTACCACCTAACTCTCCTATTTTACATTACTACCAAAAACAATCAAAACTTTTCACCACCACCATCCCTATCATATGATGCCACGTGTAATAGATAACTCATTACTGTTAGTGAGAATCTACCACGGGATTCGCGCCTTATTTGTTGTTGCATTCTCTTAAAACACAGGTTTCTTTCCTACCTGATTCAAATAACACTTGATTTTTTCCTTTTTAAAAGATATCAAATCAAAAACACATCACAAATACACAAAATATACCATCGTCTTCTTCCTCAAAAATAGCATCGTCTTCTTCCTCAAATCTTTTATCTCAAATATTGTATCATCATGGAATCTATTCCAGTGATGATACAACACAAAGGCAATTGGATTGAAGCAAATCAATATGCAGATTTTGAAGTTATTGGTGTCATGATTCCTCAAAATTCTACATATTTGGATCTTCTACATATAATAGCACAAGAAATACAAGTAAATTTGGAAAAACAGAATATTGAGATAAAATATCAAGTAAAGATTCAGTATCCACCACTCAAAATCAGTGATGATTCAAGCTTCAGATTTTACTTAGAAATCAAGAAAAAGGAAATCGACTTCACTATGTATCCTCTCTGCATAGTAGTTATCAGTGATACTAGCCAGATACAGACAATTCTTCCAGATGCATCAGCAAGTATTTCAACAGCTATTTCAGAATCAAACAGAGACCAAGATACCATATCGATACACGATAGATACATGTTTGATACATTCGACGAAATAGGTCAGTATACAAAACTTCTTGCAATTGATACAATAGACTGTAACGATGATCAAAATCAAGAATCAGTATCAGATCCACTACAAGATATAGATCTGACAGTTGGAAAAACTTTCAAAGATAAAGCTACTCTTCAAGCATGCTTACGACTTCATGCAATCAATAATCACTACCAACAAAAGACAGTTAAATCATGCCAAAAGAACATTTTTGTAAAATGTATCGATGATACATGTCAATGGTATCTGAAAGCGTCAATTAATGTTCACACAAAACAGTTCATCATTCGTAAACAAGACATGAACCACACATGCCCGATAGAGACCAGATTCAGCAATCAAAAACAAGCATCAGCATCACACATAGCGGCATCCATCAAAATGAAGTATCTCAATGTCAAAGCAACATACACACCGGTAGATATAAGGAATGATATGCAGACTTTACATGGAGTCAAGATCAGTTATATGATGGCTTGGAGATCAAGAGAATTGGCATTTGAAATGTTAAGAGGAAAGCCTTGTGAATCTTACAAATCGCTGCCTACTTTTTTATATATGCTTGGAACTAGAAACCCGGGATCTAGCATAGACATACAATTGAGAGATGACAGCACATTTTTGTATGTATTTACAGCATTAAAAGCTTCAATTACAGGATGGCAGTATTGCAAACCAATAATTGTAGTTGATGCTACATTCTTGAAGGCAACATTTGGTGGCACACTTCTTGTTGCAACAGCTCAAGATGCAGCTGGAAAGCTGTTTCCTCTAGCATTTTCTGCTGTGGATTCAGAAAATGATGACTCATGGCATTATTTCTTCACTAAAATAAAACAGGCCTTTGGAACAAGAGAAGGTATCTGCATTGTATCAGATAGACATCTCAGCATAGAGTCAGCTATTAAAAGGATTTATCCTGAAGCTACTCATGGCGTATGCATGTTTCACCTTCTCAATAACCTCAAGACAAATTTCAAGAGAAATGCCAAGAAACTTAAAGAACCTTTCTTTGCAGCAGCAAGAGCATACACTGAGGTTGAATTTGACTACCACATGAAAGTGTTGGACAGCTTAGATGCTCGAGTAAGACCATTTCTTCAGCAAATCAAATATGAAAGGTGGTCAAGGGTACATTCTCTCAAAAACAGGTATAAAACTATGACATCTAATTTAGCTGAATCATTAAACGCAGCAATATTACATGCAAGAGAACTGCTGATCACAGCCTTATTTATGCACCTACATGACCTCCAACAAGAGTACTCATACAAACACAGAAAAATTGCTATCGATACAGTCACAACACTTTCAACCATCCATGAAGATATACTTCTGCAAAATTACATTAATTCACTGAAACTACAGGTATGTAAAACTCATATTAGATAGTACAACACTATTTTATGTTGTATATATTATATATCTGCTTTTTTGTGAAGTTCATAAATTTCTGTCTTTTTAATGTATCAAATATGTATATAAACGGTATTTTGCTATTGTTTTTATTATACTAGGTGAAACCATCTTCAGATGATATCATAACAGTTCTCGAGAATGGTAAAAAGTACACAGTCAACATGGTCGAGAGAACATGTACATGCAAAAAGTTTGATATCGATGAAATTCCTTGTAAACATGCCATAGCATTTCTAGCCGACAAGAAGATTGAACCTTATGCGTACTGCTCAAGATACTATACAAATGCAGCTATGTTAGCGACATATTCTGAAACTGTATATCCATTGGAGAAGGAAGAAGAATGGATTATTCCAGAACGTATCAAGAACATGATTGTCAAACCACTCCAACATAGAACACGAACTGGAAGGCCTAAAAAGGGTAGGTACCAGTCAAAGTGGGGAAATCCGAAAAACGATCCGAATCAAGGGCAATGTGGAAAATGCGGACACGCTGGACATAATAGGAAGACATGCCGAAACAAGCCAAAAGATACCTAGATTATTCATTTCTTTCAGTGTTTTTTATTATATTTTAAACTTCCAAATATTATATACAATTCTGATACATTAAAGAGTGATGTATGTCAATTTCTAATTGCGTAGAACATACATATCTGATATTATATTAAATGTCAGATACATATATTATACAGGTTTGATACATATATGATACACAAAATAATACATACAGCATCACAAAAACAATTACATATGTATATCTGGTAACATGTTAAATTCAGATACATATATTATACCTGTAAGATACATAAATGATACATTCAACTTAAAAAAAAGTGCAAGTGTGAATAAAAAGGAATATTAAAGTAAAAGATTACTTCATTAATTCAAACAAAAAACATTGTTTACTTCATTAATTCAAACAAAAAACAGTGTTCAAACAAACCTAAAAAATAAAACACACAAAAAGCATAAAAAAACATTGTTCATTCAAAATAACAACTACAGTTTCAGTTTTCCAGCTCGAATCTTGTATCTTTTTGCTTTCACATTCCCATCCTTTTGGTCCTTGTCCTGATAACTCTCTGATTCACTGACAACATTAAACATATTCTTCCATTTTCCATACTTATAAAGACCAAAAGCCAAACGCTTTCGATGGGAATTCACATCAAATTCTTTTGTAAGCTCTTGCTCTCTCCCATGCACAATATATTCAGCAAAAGAGAATGCAAAAACTCCACAATCACTGCATAAAAAAAACACAAAATACATGTCAGATACAATATATATGTAAAATAAATAAAATTACAAAAACTATACTTACTTGAACTGTTGTTCTGGCAGGTCATATTTAACAATCAACTGAAAAGAATCTTCTAATCCTTGACTTGTATAGAACGGTGAACGCAAATCAGAAAAGGGATTATCTTTGAACACATCTAACTTGGAAAGAAATAAAGGAAGATAAGAGGCATAATTATTCCCAATCAGTCTAGTTGACGAAGCACTCAAAGTTGAACGCATGAAATTATAGATT
The DNA here is from genome assembly GCF_937616625.2 of Mercurialis annua. Taxonomy (NCBI): domain Eukaryota; kingdom Viridiplantae; phylum Streptophyta; class Magnoliopsida; order Malpighiales; family Euphorbiaceae; genus Mercurialis; species Mercurialis annua. Next base: position 45,158,792 of record NC_065574.1, on the reverse strand, counting down.
GTGATCATCCTGAGCTTAAAATCCAGTACTGCAAGGGCCCAATGATTATTTGAAGACACATGGAAAGGGATCAGCACAAATTCACACTCAGGCCATGGAGTATTCGCAATCATACGTTTGCCACGTATATACTGAGAAATTGGATGATCTTCATAAATCAGGTCTCGGTCTCCGGTATCCTTGAAAAGCCTCACAAAAGATTGAAAAGTTTGATCGAAATAATTGTCAGTTGTTGTGAACTTCATTTGTATGCTACTGTTATATTTTCCTTTCTTCCTCAGATAGTAAAATAAGATATCCATGTGCTGCATTAACAAAATGTATTATAAGTGTACTAAAATTATCTTTAAGTAAAATAAATGTATCAAATGTGTATCATATGTGTATCACAACTAAATAATAAACAACAATTACCCGTGTATTCAATGACTGTCCACCATACTCCAGAACGAAAAAGAAATCTTTCGCATCAATGACATCAACACCAAAATTGAAAGGAGGATTGATAGAATTTTCTGTTTCCTTAATAAATCTTCCTCTGCAAACAAAAGATATCAAAAACTATAAAATATCAATAAAAAAAAGCTTAAATCTAAACAAAAAAGAGCTTACTCTTTGGCCTTGAGATATCTCAAATGTCCTTTACCAATCCAGTCATGATACTCCGGATATTCATCGCACATTAAAACATCTCCTAAATTATTGTCCAATGGACACAATTTAGGAACAACAAAAGTAGCATTCTCTATGCGGTATTCGTTGTTTCCAGAACTGAATTCAGCCAAGTATGGAGATTTCAATAAAATACTCGGCTTGATATTCCGTTTGTTATCCATAGGAGTAGTAAAATTCTTCTTCTCAGAAAATAGAACCTCATCAGCAACCATTTTCACATCAGCTTCACTTGCTCTCCCCATAGAAAACTAAAATTTAGAAAAAAACAATTATAACATAAATATACATAACTAATACATATTTGATACCATATTGATACACAACATACCTCGCCAGCAGCCATTTTCACATCAGTCATTTCCAAACCAACCTGACTTACATTCTCAACAGGGGCCTAAAAATTAAAATACAAATAAAAAATAAAAAATTAAGCATGAAAAAATTAATTTCAGGAAAGTAACAATTATAACATAAATATACTTAAAATGATACATATTCAATACAGGATTGATACACAACATACCTCGCCAGCAGCTGTTTCTAAACCAACCTGATTTACATCCTCAACAGGGACCTAAAATTAAAAAAAATTAAAATATAGATATAAAATGAAATTAAGCATGAAGAAATTAAATTATACCTCAACATGCATCGATCTACCATCACCGCCATCATCATCTTTCTTATTACCACCACCAACACCACCATCATCATCTTTCTTATTACCACCACCAACACCACCACCAACACCACCATCATCATTTCTATCATTATCCTTCTCATCTTCTACATTTTTTTGCTCATCCTCTTTGTCCTCCTCAGCCTCATCTTCTTTCTCCTCAGACTCATCTTTTTTATTCTCAGCCTCATTTTTGTCCTTCTCAGCCTCATCTTCTTTCTCCTCAGCCTCATCTTTTTTATCCTCAGCCTCATCTTTGTCCTCTTCTTCATTTTTCTCATCCTCATCTTTGTTCTCTTCTTCATTTTTCTCATACTCATCATCACCGTCCTCGCCATTATCAGCATCATCTTTATATCCAGTTTGAAAAATGTAATCAGAAACCTGAAATACAGTTTAAATACACAAAATGATATACAGTTTGTATGATACATAAAATATACAGTTTTGATACACACCATGATACATTAAAATATAAAATAAAAACCTCTTATCCCCATATTATCATCATCATTGGGAACTTCATTTACAACAACAGACTTAGGAAACTATAAAAAATAGATAAATTAGCTTAAACAAAAATATTAAAGATATTCAAAAAACTATAATTAACAATAAAAGATACCTTAGGCATGCTTAAGCCAAAATGATCGCCAATCACCGTCATACAGTCGTAAATGACTCTCACCTCCGTCTTCAAAGAAGAAAATTCAGATTGTATTTTCAGTTGACTTGATTCGATACCATTAAGTCGACTCTTCAACAGATTAAATGTTTTTCTTCGTCTCGAAGACTCAACTTGTTTACATTTGAGGTAATCAGCAAGAATAGCGTCATCATCAGTTGAAAAATCCAAATCTTCAACTATTTTCTTCTTTCCAGTTTGGAAAAAACCAGATATATCAAGAGACATTTTTTCTTGAGCTGTAGGAACAATATTCTTCAGCATCAACTGGCAAAAAGAAAACAAAAATACAGTTAAGATACATGAATTATACATAAATGATTCATAAAAGTAACAGAAATTAAATTTCTGTTAAAAAAACAGCATACCTGCTCACGCGTCTGATCAAAAAATGCCTCATTCAGATATTTGATTGTTAATTTGTCCTGACTCTTGAGCCATTTTAGCATTCGAGGAACTAACATTGGTTTAGTAACATTAAAACATATCTTATTAGTAGCAAAAGGGCAGACTTCATAGAACCAGATTTGCAAAGCCAAAGGGAAACTGTTAAGCCTATAAAACTTGAGTCGTCTTCTTGTAGCAAACCTCTTCTTCATATCAGCAATGGTAGATCGAAAAACCATTATCCGCCAAGGATATGAGTTATAGTCCCCACTATCAACCATATCCATAAAAAAGCGACTTACATTTTGAAATTTAATCTCATTTGAGCACAAATAGCACTCAAACAAGTAAATTACGGCCAATTTAACCGCATCTTCATCCGACTTGAAAACCTTGTTCAGAAATATGACACCCAATCCATCTCGAGTAACTTCACTATTTGGGAAATAGGTATCAATCAACTGATTCTGTAATGGAGCATAAGAAACAGGATTGAAATCACCAACACAATTTAACCCCGTAATCACAGCAAATTCATCAATACTAAACTGCAGTTTATGTCCAGAAACTTTAAACCACAATTCCCTATTATTTGGATGCTTCACTTCTCGCAGCAACAAAGAATGTATAAGCTGAGGCTGAGTACACAACGGCGACAAGTCTAAAAAATGACCAAGAAATGTCTTCTTAAAAAGTTCCAGCTGAGTATCAGAAAGAGTTTTCTTGATGTCCTCAATATATTTGAAATTTAAAGGCATAGTCACTCTACAAGTGTAACGATCTTCCGCATCTAACAAGTAGTCCCAGTTCTACAAATATACACAAATGATACACAAAAAATACATAATTAGTAAATCTAAAATACAATATTTGTATACAAAATAATTTTACATGAAAAAAAAAACATATAAGATGCATATATAACATTTACAAAAACACAGATCTTAGAGCCTACTAATGTAAACTTAAAATGAAAAACACAAATCTTAGAGCCTAAAAAAACACAGATCTAAGATACATATAATATACATAAATGATACAAGGATTAATAAACTTATTTTATAAACTAATCTTAAAATGGAACATGACATTACATATCAAAATACATCTCTTATACATGAAAAATACAGATATAAAAAAAATTACCTGAACCAAACGAGTTGGTTCTTCAATATGCAAGGATTTCTGAACTTTCTGATGATCAGGTACAGCATCAAAAGCCAAACGCCTTTTTTTCAAACCAGTTTCATCCACCTTTTTTCCCTTTACTTTGACATTCTCAGAGGCAGAAGCAACACCACTTCCTTCAACATCTTTTTCAGCTTTTTTTACTTATTTCCGCTTCATTTTTACAGGAACAACAAAATCCTTCTTCTCTTTTGTAGGAGTTGATCTTGTAGAAACCATGTTGCTATTTATAGAGAAAATGCAGTTAATAGAAAATGTGGAGCCTAAAACCTAAATGCACGTTACACACTACACTGATAATGGCTAAAAATAGGAAGTAAAAAGAAAACTGTAAATGAAGAAGGATAAACGATTGAAATCATGAGAGATCGTGTGCGAGAGGGAAGAAGAAAAGAGAGGAATCAGCATAAGTTTGAAAAAACGGTAAAAAGAGCAATAAAGAAGAGAAAAAGTTGAAAATTAACAGAGCACGATACATGTGTGTTTTGCTAGACACGTGTAGGCTTGGGATGAAGGGAGAAGGTGGTGCTGGCTGAAAACTATTAAAGGGAGCTGGTAATTTGTGAAATTAATGTGGTAAGAAAGAAAAAAAAATTAATTAACATTGTATTGTCCGAAAATAGAAGGCTTTTTCTTGGCTTTTCTGTTATTTTCTCTATATTTTTTTAAATACTGGTTTATTATTATTATAATAAAAATTTATCTTTTAAACTAAAAAATTAAAAAATTTACTAACATCACCAAAATATTTATTTATCTTTGAGTATTAATTTTTTTAAATGTGAACACTTGTCTTATACATTAAAATACTTGTTATTTTTTTCATTTTTTCTATTTAATATTTTTATTATTATTTTATAAAGGCACTATATAGCCAGTGTAGACTTAGCCTTGATGGTTAAGACGTCTCCAAGAACATCAAGAGGTCATGAGTTCGAATCCTGATTCCGTAACTAACAACTAATAAATTGAGATTCTAAAAGTCGGATTCTATCTTTGACAAAAACAAGTCACTATATATATATTAGGCCAAACCTTTCACAAGAATTTCACAAAAGTCCGGACCTTTTAATTTTATCGATTTTGGCCAGAAACATATTATTTTGTCTCAATTTTGTCCAACCCTCAATTGGCAATCAATTTTCCTGATGTGGTGCCTACGTAGCGTGCCACACAATGTGCCACCATGAAAATTATTAGGTTAAAGTGCAAATAAATTATGAAATTTTTTTAAAAGAATAATTACACCCTCAATCTTTAAATCATTTCAACTTAACTATTAAAATTTAATTAAAAAAATAACTCAATCAAATCTAAAAAAAATTATTAAAAAAAAAATTAAACGTTTCTTAATATTTTTATCGTACTCCTCCGACTTCCACCATTAGTACCGTTTTTGGCCGCTTCAATTTTTTCCAACCGTTCCTACCAACACTGTCGGATTTTTTTTTCCGACTATCGTTCTTGCCAAATGAAAGAACAATTTTTTTTTCTCAAGTAATAAAACCTAACTAAGTATATAAAAACTCAATTAAATAAAATAAAACAAACTCAATTAGAAATTTAATTAATTTAATTTAAAAAAAAAAATTCAACCCTGTTAAACTGAGTTCATCTTTTCCAATAAGTAATCTCGTTCTTCCCATTTGGGAAGAACATATTAGTTATTCCCAAATGGTCTTCCCATTTGGGAAGATGGTTCTTCCCATTTAGGAAGAACACATCGTTCTTCCCATTTGGAAAGAACAGTTCATCAGAAAAGATGAACTGGGTTCAATTATTATTTTTTGTTTTTTTTTTAAAAAAAATTAAATTTTTATTGAATTTGTTTTTATTTAATTGAAATTTTATTATATTTAAGTCGGTCTTATTAATTGACAAAATAAATTTCCGACTTTAAGTTTTTAATAAAATTAATTAGTATGATTGATTTAATTGGAATTTAAAGTATTTAATTAGTTTGGTTGAGTTTTGATTTTATTTGATTTATAAAATGTGTTAAAAAAATTTATAGGTATAAAATTGGTAAGTTCTTTAAATATTAAGAATTTATTTGCATTTGAACCTAATAATTGTCATAGTGGCACATTGTGTGGCACGCCATGTAAGCGCCACATCAACAAAATTGATTGCCAATTGAGGGTTGGACAAAATTGAGACAAAATAATCTGTTTTTGGCCAAAATCGATAAAAGTAAAAGTTCAAGACTTTTGTGGAACTTTAGTGAAAAATTTGGTCTTTTACAATATTTGGCCTATATATTAACACTTTTTATTTAATTTTACACTTGTTAATAATATAATCTCTTTATTATGTTTAAATACCATCTATTTTTATAAAAACAAAACAATATAAATGTTTACTACTCATTTACCTTATATGTATGTGAGACGTGAGTATAACAATAAAATTATTATTTATTATTCAAATGAATTTATGATATTAGTTGGTGATAACAACCAATAAAATAAAGTAAATAATATCTCATATTATGAATACCAATGAGCAACCAACAATCAACCAAAAATAACCAACACACACCAAAAGAATAGTTGAAGGGTAATAAAAAACAGTAAAAAATTAATACAAAAAAACAACCAATGAATAATCAACAAGCAACTAAAAATCAACTAAAGAGCAACCAACGAACAATCAAAAAAATAAACCAAAAAAAGCAACTTAAACGAAACCAACAAGCAACTAAAAATAAACTAAAGGACAATTGCAATTAAAATAAAATTAAACATATATCTTTCCGTTTATTGTTTTATATCCTATTAATTAATACTTTTAAAATTAAATTTTATTTCATTATTTAGTAAGGCTAAAAATATTTATATTATTGATATAATAATAAAATTATTAAGTCAATAATATATATGAGTCTTTAAAAATAAATTTAGAAAAGATAAAAAATGATTAAATGTAGAGTGTCTAGATCTAGATGCCGCATGTTTACATATAAAGAAAAAATAATAAGATATGGAGATTTTTGTAAATAAAATAATATTAATTGATAAAATAGAAAGATATTTATAAAGGAGGGGTGTAAAATGACAAAAATAATAATAATAGACAAGTGTTTAAAGATAAATAATAAGTGTCTCAGTACTAAAAAATAGTGTTTAAAATGCATGACAAATGTTTATATATCAAAAATAAATAATAGATTTGTATAAAAAATTAATTAAAATTAAAATGACAATTTTTTTCATTAGAGAATTATACAAAAATAAATGGCAATTTTTTTAATAGATTAATATAAACAAATTTATATTTAATAAATAAATTTTTTTAATCAATTGTTATTAATTTAAATTTATAAATATAGAAATGTATTAGCATACAATTTTCTTAGCAAAATAAATGTGGTGCGCTGTCACACATTATAAAAGAAGTATATATATTTTTATTAGACTAGCCATAGTGATAGATTCTATTATACAAGTGATCTAAATAACCGTTCACGGTCGGTGGGGTCCTGCGAATAAGGGCATCACATTATCCCGAAAAGTCGTCACCTCTGTTTATTCTCCTGATTAGTAATGAGTTACTAATTGTAGGAAAGTAGCGAGTCTCATACTACTTGATTGAGATCACGATAAACATGTGGATACTCAAGGTGTTAAGTGAGTCGAACAAGTGACGCTAGATGACTTATACATGATAATTCATCAAAGTCAATTTAATGTCATCTAATTCATAATTGTATATATGTTCTTTTGACTTGCGGTGCCACTATCTTGTATATAGGTGATTAGAGTTTGATACTACTTAATCCTAAATCTTTCATGAACTAGGGCCGCGGAATGTGTTGACTCTAATTAGTTGTATATGGAGATAGGGGTTTAACCTAAAAAGGATTCATCACTTTGGATGAATGGAGACAAAATTATATGCTATCTCGAATTGTTCTTGATGGATGATAAAACCTGCGCAGGTGTATATGACTTATTTAGAAAGTTTTTTCTAGTGGAAATTATATTTATCAAGAATTAGAACTGAGAGATGAGGTCATGTGATCAAGACAAACATGTTTGACTTAACCGTGACACTAGTCGAGATTGGAACGAAGGGAATTTTGAGTGTACGGTAATTATGAACATCGGTTCATAAAAAATGCATCGAAAACATTCATCTCTATATGGGGGTCGTGATATGTTGCTAGACGTCAATCGCGATCTACGAAAATTAATAATTAATGAGATTTAATTATTTAATATAAGAAATGCGTTTCTTATGACTCTCGTTGTCATATAGAAGTGAATCTAGTTAGTCACACACAATAGAGTGTGAAACCGATTGAGTTTACGAAAGATCGATTTCATATGGATACTAGCATATCTCGGAAATTAATTTAAGATGAAAAATAAGTATAAATTAGGAACTAATTTATAAGAGTTATAAATTATTAGGAACCTAATTCTATTTAACCAAATTTTGTGATTATAAGGCTTAAGTAATTAATTAGTGTAATTAAATGATACTTAAAGCACTAACCATAAGTTAGTGGAATAGCGATGCCATGGTGATGATGTAATGAGATAAGGTCATAAGCTTATGTCATATATATGATGTCATATGATGGCATCACCTATGTGGTGGCAACACCTTTACTTGGCTTTACTCATTTCATTACACCACAATGCACACATGTCACTACAACACCGAGTTGTAGAGTGAGAAAGATACTTGAAGGAGTTCAAGTAGTCATCAATCATGGAAAAAACTTGGCTATGTTTTTCATATATCTGAGCAAGGACGTAATTGCGGCGAGAGTTTGAACTTAAGGCTGCTCGGCAAGAAGAACTCTTGCTGATTACTTCAAGACGAGGATTCAATCAGACACGTACTCGTGTGGACGAAATTGAGGTCGTTGTACTTTCGGGACTATAAGAATCATTGGAGAATCGACATAGGTTTTCTTCTTACGATTCCTATATGCATGCTTTAATTACTAAATGATACGACGATCCATTTGTTATTGATATGATCAATTTCTGGATCCGAATTATTGCAATTTCAATTTTGAATTAAAATATACGATCCAGACCCTCACGTCTCACTGCGCCAAAAATCTGGACAACAATTGAACTTTTAGATTTGTTATCCTTTTTCTTTTCAGTTATTTGATTACCTTACTCCACTTTTTCAACATTCACAATCTTCATAATTTTAAACACCTATTTCTTCTGCTTTGTTTTATCCTCTTTGCATTTCACTATATTGTGGCCCTAATTTTTACATTTTGTACAAGCCTGAGGCCTCCACAACTTTTTGAACAAATTGCACTCATATTTCATCCTCTAAAATCACCTCGGAGGAAAAATCACCAAACATTCCCATTTTTACTGAGACTCTAGCATGAGTTAACCTAGACTGATCATTTATGTATTGGTATATGAACATATGTATTCCACATAAGCTAGCCATTCTTCCTAATATGATTAGAGACCAGAACTTCCATGACAGATCAGGGAGTTGGATCCTAACTGAAATTTTCTACAGCTCATCAACTTTAAATTTTTGCCACTTTGTAAGAACCATTTGTCTCTGATCAAAGAACACAAGACCATCATGGAGAGTACTCAACTGTCCTTCTTTGCTATCAAAGTGAAAAAGAAACGTTTTTGGATTAATTTACATCACCTCTACTAACCTATATTTTTCCATCTACTCATTAGGAATTCTTGGAATATTAAAAATCTAGGATCGATCCCAATCACAGAACACACAAGGACATACTTTCATTTGTTTTTCTCTTCGTTAACTTTCATGGAATTAGAATTGACAACTCTATTCCCGTTGCTAATTGAAGTGGAATCTAGCTCCATTCATTTGATTTCTATTAGAAAAAAAGAGAGATCTCCACGATTTCTCCTCAACTTTAGGTTTTTCATCTTTTTCTCTTGTTTCCTAAACTGGGGAAAACCTAGCACCAATGTTCTTCACTCCGCTACTCTTCACATTTTTCTCACTAACAACAGATTTGACACTTTCAACATCCTCTCTACGCATATCAATCTCCTGATAAATTACATTCATTCTCAGGCATAGCCATGTTCCTCAAATCCGCAACTGGTTCATTCGTCTTATAACTTGTTTCAGCTTCGGCAAGCTTTTGCTTCTCCAATACCTCATCAATCAACGTAAACTTCAAATGATAAACTTGCTTAGGCGTCATGTAGTTGGTTTTCTTAGGTTTCGTTTCCATTTTGAGAAGCAGCGTAGGTTAGCATATGTACTTACCGTGCACCGAGAGAAAGAGCCTTCAGAGCACCCAAGCAGATCGAAACCTAACTCAGACTTTAAACAAAAAAAACATTTTCTTTTCTATAAGGCTGAGATAAATCCGAGAAAACAAAATTTACAGTTATAGTCATTAATTTCGAAAGAAAAAATAAGGTAAAAGATGAAATTTTATATAAAATGGCACTAAAAATATTATATAAACTTCTTAGATAAAAAAATCCTAACCTCTTTTCTCTCTTTTTTCTCTAAAAAACCCCTAACCGTCCATAGCTCTTTTCTCAATTTTTCTTCGACTGCCGTCAATGGTTTAGGTATACCGTTGACCGTAGCCATCTTTTTATTATTTTCATTTTATATAATATAATAAATATTCAAAAAAAATTCATTTTTTTCTTGAAGGATTAATATTTATCGACGAAACGCAAACCCAATTCAAATTTTCATAAATCAAGAATCGAAGATAGAGTGAACATCTTTCAACAACAAAGATAAAATCGTTTATGGGCTATATCAGTTTTTTTTGTTTTTTTAATATTGTATTTTGTTTGTTTGTTTGTTTTGAGGATTTTATTTTGTTCTTTCTATATGAAAGGGTTGTTGTCCTTTGTATGTGAAAGATTGTTGTCCCTATTTTATAAAGGGTTTTCATGTGTTGGTTGTATCCAATGTCACGGTTGTAGTTTCTAATCTCATAAATCAGTTTGCGGGTGATGGTGAAGATTGAACGAAGACGACACTTTATTGGCGAAACAGTTAGATAATTTATTTTTTTATTTTCGTAAGTAAATCTACGAATCAGGCAGCATGTTGTCTGTTACATGTCAAGTCATCGAGTTTAGTTTTCGAATTTTTCTGAATTTCTTACATGTAACTGTTTCATTTTGATTAATGAAGTTTGATGGATTCTCAAAACAAAAAAACTTTTTAGATGAGACATGCAAAAGTGAGAAACGTGCTATTTTTTTTAACAAAAGTGAGTAAATATTTTTATAAGATTCATGTAGTTAAAAATTTCTTGATGTGTAAACCTAATAAAAGATTCTAAACGATCTATAAACAAAAAGATTCCAAGTTGTTGCCGAATTTCATGCCAAATTAAGCAAAATGACAGAAGGGTAAACCTGTGATTAGTTTGTAAACAGGCACGTTCAGTCGCTAATTACAAGAATTAAACCTCTTATCTGTCATTGCTTAACAACATGTGTATATATCCTAAAACATTTTTTCTCTACATAGTAAAGGTTAGTTATTCTTTTCAAGTATGAAAGGAATTAACATTTTAATTACTTATTACTTTTAAATTACTTTTTCATGAAATTACCCCTTGAATTTTTAGTACATCAATTTCAAGAAATTTCAGTCCAATTTATCTAATCAACAAGTGATTATTGCAATGTCACATTATCTAAATTTCTAAATATTTACATATAACATGAACCAAAATCTCATAATAAATTGACTGAGTTTTTTTTCTTTAATTAATAAAAAGTTAAAATAGCCATTTGGCTTTTTTTTAATCGTGCCATTTGGCTTTCTAAGTGTCATTTACATAGAAGAAAATACTAATAAAAAGAAAGCATATAAGGTAAATTGCAATACCAATTTTTCTTTAATTAGACAATTATGTCATTTGCCATATTTTATAATCCGTATATTAGTCATTAGCTATAAATCAATTGTCACGATTATACATACTATTAAAAACTGTATAAATTGTATTGAATTCTATTTAATAATTATATAAAAAATTGCATTCTAAATATTTATATTATTTGTATTAATTTCTATTCAATTACTGGGATTGAATTAGTTATTACTAATAAATAGTAACATGTAACATGTTCAAACTAAACCAAAAATTATTTTTTTCATTAATTTCCTCAAAACCAAATCAAACCAAAATTGTAAGGAATTAAATTTTTACACAAACTAAAGTGGTCAGTATTTAATTCGGTTTACACAAGAAATTAACTTAAAATATTGTTTAAAAGCAAACCGAACCAAAAGAACCAATTTTTTTATGATATTAGACTAGATTAAATTAATTTTTATAATTTAGTTCGATTTTACATACCCATGCTTACTATAATAAAAACATTATAGTTACTATTTTCCATTTATCACCATTGATTGAATAATCATCAATTTCATCCAATGATTAAATGAATAAAATACACTAAAAAGGATATTGTAGGATTTTCTCTATATCCTCTAAAGAGGAAAACGAAACATTCTAATCTCTAAATTTTTAATTGCACACTACAAACAAAAATATTATTTAATTTACTTGTAACAAAAATTTAAATCATCAGTAAATTTAATTATATTAATTTTTTTTGAAATAATTTATAATATATTATTCAATTTGATCTAAATTCTAATACATATGTAAACAACACATGCTGTTAACATTTCCAAGGACATCTGATTTCCCAACGGACTTGTTCTTGTCATTGCTTGATTTATTTTTGTCAATTGTAATTGAATAATACTATTGGGCAACTAAAACCTCAAAATTTAGTCTACGTACAAAATTTAGAACCAATTTGTCCATAAAGACATCATAAAATCATAGTATATGCTAATGTTTCTACTTTCTATTCATAAATTCTTCTCAGTTTCTTACAATACTTTTGGATCAATATTGGGCATATATTAAATATGTGAACAGGAGAGATAATTTATTTATTGAGATTATTTTAAAAAAAATTCTCCCCTGTGCCAACAAAATTGTCAACACTTTTTTTATTATCACACAGTTTGAAAAAACATAATCAATATTATAAATTTTTATATTTTTTCTCTATTTTTTTTATTATATAATTATTTGTAAAATAGTAAATATTAAAGATAACTAAAGTGTAAGAAATTGACATTTAATAAAGGATAGTAGCATAAAATTGAGTATGATGAGTTTGAATCCAATAAGAAAACAAATGAATTAAGTGTTTTAAATAAGTGCAAAAGTTTTAATTCCAATAAAATCCCAATCAGGATATACAATTCAAATAATAATAATAATTTACTTTAAAAAATAAAATAAAAAATATATTTTTAATTAAAAAATATATAATGCATTTATACAAACGTAATAAAATAAATATTATTAGTCAAAATAATGGTTGCCGGCTAGTGGGAAAAGGGGTTTTGCAAAGAATTTTCGTGACATAATAAATAAAAAGGAGAATAAAATTAAAAAATCATAAAAGGGTATATAAGTCATAGAGTAGTGTGTACAATATTAAGTTTTTCTATTTATCTAAAAAAGAATCTGAAAAGAAGTCAAACAAACAAATTACTAAATAAATTTGACTATCGCTCTGTACAAAGAGCTGTATAATTGTTTATAAATAGAAAATTGCCGTCTCGATTTTTCCTATATACATTCCTCTTCTTTTCTTGTTTTTCTTGTACAATTTCTCTCCAAATTTTCTGGCTCTCGAAAAACAGGAGAAATTATGGGTACCACACTTCATCAAGACTCTCCTCCTAAACAAACTGTAAGTTCTTTTTTTGTGCTTTTCATGCAAACAAGACAAAACAATTTAAACTTTTCCAAAATCATTGGAGATATTTGTCTCTAATTCCTTTTTTGCTTTTATTATTGTTTTTCAATTTGTTCCATTGGTCATCATCAGATTCACCATCAATGGATCATGTATTATACTCGAGATTGTATGAGTCTTTTTGTTACGATGAGCGGTCTAGTCAGAAAATTTTATTGGAGCCGAGCGAATATAATTTTTTCTATATAAACAAGATAAAATTTAAAATACTGCATTCTGATCGATTCCAACTAGGATAAACGCGTGATTCTGTCTGTGAGTGGTGGTTTCGCGACTGATTTCCATATGAGCTTGGAAGAAAATCAGTCGGAAATTTAAGTCAATAGTAGAATTGGAAGATAATTAATATTATTAATGAATTTAGATGAGAAGTTACCTTTTAAATATGTTGAGATTATGTTGTTTACTTTTTTGTATATGAAATTTTTAATTGATCACCATGATTATTTTTCTTTATTCGGCTCTGCAAATTTGTTGTCTTTTAGCCTTTTCAATATTTCCTATTGTTTTATCATTTATAGTAATTTAAACATTTGTCTATGGCAATAAAAAAGATTCTTTGGATTTTTACGTTCTATATAGATTAAATTATTAAGTACATGATAAAGATGAACAAAAGAAGAACAAAGAAAAGTCGTTGATGTATTATAATTTGAGATTTAATTCCGATTCAATTAAAGTCGGTCCATGTGCATTTATTTTCCACTAAAAGTGAGTTCAATAGCCCTATTAGTACGGCAGTTTCATAGTTCTACTTAAAACGTCACCTCCTTTAATTTATGTTTGACTGTTATTATAATCCGCTTAATTTCATATTAGTATCATGACACATGCCATCTAGTCATTCTTTTTATTGTCTTAATTCTTATAAATTAAAATTATAAAATATTTTTATCCCCAGTAAATTATTTTTTTATGCAGCCAAAGTGATGATATGCATGATTCCGCAACTTGGCCTATTTTTTGGCGTTAATTTAGCTATCAATTTGCTTCTTTTATTTACAATATTCAATCTTGCATGTGATTTGGTCAGATTTTTATTTTAATTATTTGTTTTAATTAATCATTTTAAGTTTAAGATAATCATCCCATCAACGGTTGGATAAAAAAAAGGAAGTAGGTGCACCAAATTATCTTCACAAGATTGCCTTGCCCTTAATTACTTGCTAAATGCAAGTGAGCGTCGGGCCAGTTGACAATACTCACATTGCATTGCTATGAAGGAGTGGGTTCGACCCATCCTCAGATAGCCAGTGGACTGATTAAAAAATAAATACTAATACTAATACCTAATATTTAACGTAGTATAATTCTAGCCCTTAAAATCCCCACCTTTTACGCCCAATTCATTTGCACCCTCACGTTGTAAAACCATCAAATATATCCAAATTACGACCTTTCACTTTCAATTGCACCTCAAGCATTAAATTGATCTCTTTTCACTTGAAAATGTTCAAATTAATACTTTAAATTTTAGCATATATTTTAAAATAGGACTTAATATTTTATTTAAAACAAAAATAAAACTATTTTTTCAAGTGAAAAGAGATCAATTTAATGCTTGAGGGTGCAATTGAAAGTGAAAGGTCGTAATTTGGATATATTTGGTGGTTTTGCAATGTGAGGGTGTAAACGAATTGGGGGTAAAAGGTGAGGGGTTTTTAAGAGGATAATTTTACCTTCAACAAAAAAAATTACTTGCTAAATCCATGCATGACATTAAAAATCATGGGTAATTTTGATCTTATAATAATTTTTGAATTTAATGTATTGTATTGTGGCTAATAAATTTGAGAATGGTGATGAATGGCAGGATCAAGAAACAATAGCTAGACAAAAGGCAATTGATGACTGGCTTCCAATTACATCATCAAGAAATGCAAAATGGTGGTATTCAGCTTTTCACAATGTCACTGCTATGGTCGGAGCTGGTGTCCTCAGTCTTCCTTATGCCATGTCAGAGCTTGGATGGTATGTCAACTCTGTCTACAGGCTAAATTATAACATTAGTGCTTCAATTTCTTTAAATCTTTTTTTGGTGTCTTAATTTGTTTTGATTATATTAATATAACATTCTCTGTTTGCAGGGGTCCTGGTGTTGCAGTGTTAGTCCTGTCATGGGTTATAACACTATACACACTATGGCAAATGGTTGAGATGCATGAGATGGTTCCAGGAAAAAGGTTTGATAGGTATCATGAGCTTGGCCAACATGCCTTCGGCGAAAAGCTTGGTCTCTACATAGTGGTGCCTCAACAATTAGTTGTTGAAGTTGGTGTCTGCATTGTCTACATGGTTACTGGCGGCAAATCATTGAAGAAATTCCATGATCTTGTGTGCCCTGATTGCAAACAAATCAAACAAACTTACTTCATTATGATTTTCGCCACCGTTCACTTCGTACTCTCTCATCTTCCTAACTTCAATTCCATTGCTGGTGTCTCTTTGGCTGCTGCTGTCATGTCTTTGAGGTGCTCCTTATTTCCTGTTTATCAAGTCCTACGTTTTTCGCGTCTCATTTCCGTTTATAAAAATGCTTATGAAATTGCCAACTCTATATTTATATCCAATTTTTATTGACAAAATGTCATATTTCGGCATTTTCTGTTTCAGCAATTCTGTTTCCATGCTATATAGTATTGTATGGAAACAGAAACGTAGAAACGATAAATGCTGAAACAAAAAAGGGGCGACACGATGATTTTTACAAGAATACATTATAACTATAAAGTTCTGCGATTTCAAAAGGGTTTGCAGACATGAAAACAAAACGCTGAAACATAAGATTCGACAAGTTTTTCGTGCAGCATATAATACTGCTTATGATGCAAAAACACATCATTGGATCAACATTTATGTGTTTTGAATTCGTTTTAGAAACTCGATCTTTTGGAAGCGAAACGTGTTGTTCATTTAAGCTTTAGCTATAATGATGCTAATATGAAATCGACATTTATGTTGGCTTGCAGTTACTCTACCATAGCATGGGCAGGAGCATTGCATAAGGGTGTTCAGCCAGATGTGGAATATGGCTACAAATCAAAAAGCGCTGTAGGAACAATGTTTAACTTCTTTAGTGCTTTGGGTGATGTTGCTTTTGCCTATGCTGGTCACAATGTAGTTCTTGAGATTCAAGCTACAATCCCATCCACACCGGAAGTACCATCGAAAGTGCCTATGTGGAAAGGAGTCATCGTTGCCTATATCGTCGTGGCATTGTGCTACTTCCCTGTTGCTTTAATCGGATATTATGTGTACGGAAATGCAATTGAAGACAACATCCTTATCTCTCTCAATAAGCCAGCTTGGCTCATTGCTATGGCTAACATGTTTGTTGTGGTTCATGTCATTGGAAGCTACCAGGTTTTGACTTCCGAACTTGTCTTTGTTTGATTTTCATCTTTTCCTGTTCCTAAGAATTGCAGGTTGTTTAATCCTTTTTCTTTATCCTCTGCTTTGTTTTTCTGCATTCAGATTTACGCAATGCCGGTTTTTGACATGATGGAAACTTTATTGGTGAAGAAATTGAACTTCAAGCCAAGTATAATTCTTCGTTTCGTCGTTCGAAACTTATATGTTGGTAAGTAAACTTAAGATTGTAATGACTTTTTTACTTTTAAGTATAATTTATGGAGTTAGATTGAGATAATTGATTCACATAATTCTTTGAACAATTTGCAGCTTTTACTATGTTTGTTGCCATTACATTCCCTTTCTTTGGTGGACTACTTGGATTCTTCGGTGGATTTGCTTTCGCCCCAACAACATATTTCGTAAGTCCTCAATTACTATTTCTTTGGCTTTTGAGTTCATACTGTGTTGTATGGAAACCTTTTCACAAAGGCTTTTAAAAACTTCAAAACTCCGATTTCTAAAAAGAATTACTAATCCTTAACTTTTCGAGAACCCTTCATTAGTGGTTATGAATAATATAGTTACCCTTTCCTGTTTCGGCATTTCCATTTCGTTGCTGTAAAGATGCTAAGTCCTGTTTGTTTCATTCTTCAGTTGCCCTGCATTATGTGGCTGTCCATCTACAAACCAAGGAAGTTCGGATTATCTTGGTGGACTAACTGGGTAAGTTTATTTTAAGTTTCATTATGAATATCATTCTTCAAACTTAGTTACATTTTCTCACATTTCACTCTTTCCAATTGGCAGATCTGCATTGTAATTGGTGTTCTTTTGATGATTGTATCCCCCATTGGAGCATTGAGGTCAATCATACTTCAAGCCAAGGACTACAAATTCTACTCATAGATCATCCAACCCAACAAGTATGATGCAGATTGCTACAAAAAGGCCGATGCTTCACCAAATGATGCGGGTTGTCTTGATTACGAACAAAGCGGATAGAACACTGGCAATCTGTTTTCAGAGTGTATACAGAAACGATGACTGCAGAACTATCGAATTGCGGTTTCTTATAGGGTTTTTAAAGTGTTTCTTCTTTCTTTGTTGAACCAGTTGCATATATTGTCCCCTTTTCTTTCGTTATTTGTTTTAGTTAAAAGGATTTGGCAATTTAAGTTTGTTAGGACAAATACAATATGTTTTCTGATAAATGTGCATATATTCAGGATGTGCTTCAGAAAAAGGTGTGTACAAGAGAAATTCTATAGTATATACATATAGTATTTGCTCAAATACCTAAAATTTAAATGTAAGTTCCGTGTGTTTGATATTAATTACCGTAAAAGACATGTGCTCGAGCTCATATTGGTCATGTATTGAGCACGGAAAATTGAACTCTACGAGATTTACTTTCCTGGTAGGCTCAAATCCTACTTTGGGATATTGGATTCATTTGGAATGAAAGGTTTCACTTTGACGGTGATAATCTATTTTATGCGGCTTTCTTTCAATTGCATTCTATCTCATCATATCACATTATGAAAAGGAAAACCTTGAAGTTTCAGAAATATACTGTTAAAGATGCTGCAAATCATTTTTTGATTCTGTCCGAAAATGTATTTGTCGAAATCAATCAATTAGTTTGAATTTTTTTGATATTTTTGTCTCTACGAGTCTAAAACGAATAGCTAGATTCCATGATATATGGTTTTAAACATTAAAATGCATAACTTATCTTTCAAATTTTGCAAGCATTTCAATGCAAAATCAAAGAAAACAAATACTTTATTGTAATCATACTCACTTATTTGTCATTAGCATTATGTCAAAATCAGGATTAGAAAAAGAAAAGAGAATAAGACACGGGAACTTGTCATCCGGCCATTATAGGACAAACAATTGTTGGAGTTTGGTCTCCATTGAAGAAGGCTTGTAATACCTGCTACATACACTTCATTTTAGTTGCTATAAATGATCAATTAATCAGAAGTTCTCAGTGGTCAACTTAAGTAAAAAGGAAAAACAAAATAAAAATAGAAATTAAATTTCATTACATTACTAAATACCCTTCATCCCAATATAATCGAAAAGATTATATATACACTTTATTTAATACAGTATGGTTCGGTTTTCCGGTTCCTGCAGTTTGGTTGGTTAGTTTTTTGGTCCACCCCTAGCAAATAGGAAGTATAGTGAAATAAGAGTTGAAATTATTGCATGTTGGTAATATGTAAATATTTTGATTATGAATGAGCTGGATTACCCTTTGGAAAGAGAGAATTATATAGTTACCAAAAAATACAATGAAATATAGTGAGTAGTTATTGGCCCCTCTCTAGCCCATTTATGCTAATTAGAAATAAAAACATTCTTTGTTAAGTAAGAAGTTCATGTATTCTATTTAGTAAATGTGAAACGGATGTACCTTTAATAATTAATACTCAATAAATTAACAATTCTAATAATTAATAAAAATTTAGGGAATCAAACTTCAATATTACATCTTATTTACTATTCAATAATTTAATAATTCTAATAATTAATAAAAAATTTAATTCAACATTTACATTAATCATTAAAGGGTCGACTGTATTATAATTAATTTTCTTATGTGTTTTATTAATAAAGGAACGATATATTTACTAATCATTCGTTTCATTATTCTTCTTATTATATACATCATCATTTCATTATTTCTCAACTGATAAAACAAACTTGCATAGTACACACTAATGGATACTCGAGCTGAAAATCCGGATGCTGTTCGAAATGTAAGTTTCCCATCTTTCCTTTTTGTTTTTAAAAACACTTCTCGAACTTCGAAATTTTATAGTTAGTCGTTTTCGAGTATATGTGTGATTGAATGTAATGTAAATAGAAGTTTTGTGGTTGCATCATTGGCAGATAGATGAAAAGCAGAAGGCTATTGATGATTGGCTTCCTATAACATCTTCAAGAAATGCAAAATGGTGGTATGCAGCTTTCCACAATGTTACTGCCATGGTCGGAGCCGGTGTTCTTAGCCTTCCCTATGCCATGTCCAATCTTGGATGGTAATGTTTCATTTGCGTTGAATAGAAATTTCTCGAGTTCTACGTTTCAGCATTCCGGAACATAACTCGAAAACTCTATGTGTAACATATTTTTGTAAAATTCCATTTTATATTTTGCTTTTCTTGTTTCAGCGTTTACGTATGCCATATAGTGTTTCATAATTTTGTAAAGAAAATCAATTGCTACTGATTTTGCCTCCAAATATTTGCTTGAGAAAAACCTGACAGAAAACTACATATTGATTGTTCTTAAATGTGTAATTTCAGGGGTCCTGGTGTAGTAATTCTGTTCCTGTCATGGATCATAACATTGTACACTCTGTGGCAAATGGTTGAGATGCATGAGATGGTTCCTGGTAAACGTTTCGATCGATATCATGAGCTTGGTCAGCATGCATTTGGTGAAAAACTCGGTCTGTATATAGTGGTTCCTCAACAGCTTATTTGTGAAGTAGGCGTTGACATAGTATATATGGTTACCGGAGGAAAATCGCTGCAGAAAATCCATGATTTGCTCTGCAAGAACTGCAAACATATCAAAACGACCTACTTTATCATGATTTTCGCCTCGGTTCACTTCGTTCTTGCTCACCTCCCTAATTTCAATTCAATCTCTGGAGTATCTTTGGCAGCAGCAGTCATGTCTTTGAGGTATTAGCGTTTTGCTTCCGTTTCTGAAAATGTCGTTGAAACTCTCAAATTTTATATTTATAATCTATTCATATAAAAAATACAATTTTGTAATTTCCCATTTCAACATTTTCCGTTTTAATACACACAGTTCCAAGATAATAGTCATTGACTATATTTGCAGTTACTCAACAATTGCTTGGGGAGCTTCTGTGGATAAGGGTCGTCGGCCAGACGTAGACTACAGCTATAGAGCTTCGACAACCACCGGAACAGTCATGGATTTCTTCACTGCCTTAGGTGATGTAGCTTTTGCCTATGCTGGCCACAATGTTGTATTGGAAATTCAAGCTACTATCCCTTCTACACCAGACAAACCGTCCAAAGTTGCTATGTGGAGAGGAGTTATCGTCGCATACATAGTCGTGGCCCTGTGCTACTTCCCGGTAGCTTTCCTCGGATACTACATATTCGGCGACAAGGTTGAGGATAATATTCTTATTTCATTGGAGAAACCAGTGTGGCTTATTGTCATGGCGAATGCCTTCGTAGTTATCCATGTTATCGGAAGCTATCAGGTGCAGTCTAGTTCCAAGTTTTTTCGACTTTCTGACAGCTATGTAGCACGGAAACGAAAACATTGACAATGGACATATAATGTTAAAAACGTTTTTCGAAATAGAAACAAAACGCTGAAACATAGAAGTTACGAAGTTACAGTGCAACATGCTAAAAGAATAGGATAAAACTAACAGAACATTTTTCTGTTCTTGTAGTTGTATGCAATGCCTGTTTTCGACATGCTAGAAACTATGTTAGTGAAGAGATTCAATTTCAAGCCAAGCGCCACCCTCCGATTTGTGACACGGAATGCTTATGTGGGTGAGTACATGACAACAATGTAAGAACATTATGCCGAAACTTGAAATTCAATGCTAATTCCTCTGTGTGTCAATTTTGGTTTCAGCATTCACAATGTTCATCGCCATATGCTTTCCTTTCTTCGGAGGCCTTCTTGGGTTCTTCGGAGGTTTTGCTTTCGCCCCGACAACCTACTTTGTAAGTATTACTTCTCAAATCCATTGTTTTGTAGCAGACACAAATTTTGAATCTCTAGACAAAGATTCCAGAACAATTAGTAGTTGAGTAATTTCTGCCATTTTTTTGCAGCTCCCTTGCATCATGTGGCTTGCAATCTATAAACCAAAGAGGTTCAGCTTGTCATGGATAACCAACTGGGTAATTTCTTATTAGCCTAAACCTAAATTTGCTCACAACATATTCTTGCCATTGAAAAGATAAAAGAAACATTTTGATTTTGCATATTTTTGATCCCAGATGTGCATTATAGCCGGGCTTCTGTTAATGATATTATCACCTATTGGAGGGCTGAGGAACATCATACTCAAAGCAAAGGACTATCAGTTCTTTTCTTGATCAGCATTCGGTTGTCCCACAAGAACGACGAGTTCCCATGAAATTAAACAGATGGGATTGGGACATACATGAAAGATCAAAGAGTAGAATTTATGCAGAAATGAAGATTGATAATACTAGTATGCCTACTAGGTTTGTTTGATTTTCTTGTGTCCAACTATATTCAGTGATATGTAATAGCAAAACAGATGCACTACAGCTTTATTAAGATTAGCCCATTTGGCTGCCTAGATTGTTTTGATGCGATCCTAAACTCGAAGTATAATATTCATTCCAATGACAGATCCACTACTCGTATCAAAGTTGTTATCTTCATATACTTCATTCCCCGTAGGATGTTCTACCACACTCGGTGCATTCCTTTGTAATTTTCAAAACCTTACATATGAAAACAGAATACTCTGAAATTTTTACTGATGAATTCATTATGAAGAATTATTTACGCTCATATAGTGCCGTATGTGAATCAAACATCATTAATGCACTTGTAGCTAGTGATCCAAATTTGAATAATATTAATAAATACTTTTCATGCATTTCACAGTAAGTAACAATTGAACATAGACAAGAATTCAAATAATAAGTTGGTTGAATATATGCTTGCTTTGTGATCTTGATTTGCAATTGGTCCTTTCGTTTGAGCCACAAGATTGCTCATCTTCAAAAACCATTTTTCTCAACCCTTAGCATGAATAAACCAAGCTAGAAAACTACAAATTGTTAATAATACTTCATGATATAATGAACTAGAGTTGAAATAATAAGTTTATTGAATACAATTGCATTCAACTAATACACAACAATCACTAAAAAAATTCAATTACAACTCAAAACTTAAACATTCAAAGCATCACTTAAACATTCTTCTCGGAACAAAAGAGGACGAACAACTGCCTTGTTTCTTGAATATGCCGACAGAACAGGGCTTCAATGACGAACTCTTTCTTAGAGAACGAATACCAGTAGTAGATCTTCTTGCAGTATTCATATGTCGAACAGATATTTCCATCTTCTTTGTATCCCATCTTTCTTGTGGCTGTTGTTGTTTTCTTGAAGCAGGTTCACTAAACTTTGATTTCAAATGATGACCAGAAAATTCTATCTTCTTTACAGACCGTTCTTGTTGTAGTTTTCTTGCAGCAGGTTCACTAAACATTGATTTCAAATGATGATCAGAGGATTCCGTCTTCTTTACGGACCGTTCTTGTTGTAGTTTTCTTGCAGCAGGTTCATTAAACGTTGAATTCAAATGATGTTCAGAGGTTTCGGCCAGCTTTTCACGAAAGACTAAAGGCAAATTGCAGCGTTTATGAAAGGCAATTCTGGTGTCCATATCACCAACTATTTCAAAAGCTTTTCCCAATAATTTATGTGCTCCTTTGGCAGCGGCAGAATAAAGATCTTCATGGTTTATCAACTTATACATTTTGCAGAACAAGTGGGCTATTTCTTCACCAGGTACAGAATAATCATCGACTCCCAGAATATTGTACCAATCCGGCTCGCCATCGGATAACTTCTTCAAGGCAGCGGCATGAACACTGTAGGCCGCAACGTAGCGGTCAATAGTTTCGGGGTCACCGTAAAAGGGGTCCAATTGTAAAGCAGTCTTGGCCATCCGATAAGCGCGCTTTGGATCGTTTGCCAAGAAGAAGTCTTCGGCAATCTGAAGCATCACTTGAGTCATGATTGTTGTAGTAGATTAAGAACAAGAAACAAACAATGCAGTGAGTAGAAGATCGAAGACGATGAATGGATGAGTAGTTATATAAGTTTATTTAGGGTTAGTTTAGCTTGCATCCAAAGTCACTTATTCACTGATTTCCTATTCCTTCAAATATATGATAATTTATCCATCTTATTTACCCCTACAAGGATTTTAACACTTATAAAAAGAGTCCAATTTAGTCTTTACACTTGACTGATATTCAAACAACTAGGATTCCTAAACATCAACTTAACAAACTCAAATTAATTTGCTACTACATATCCGACTATATGCTGAAATTATAAAGAACCAAAAGCTTAAAATTCAGTTTTTTAAACCTTTTGAATTTTTTTTTCATCCAAGTGACAGCTTGTCAAAATTAGGAACTATAATTTATTGAACAAACGATCAGTTCACCACTTCATCTTGGCACGAAATATCAAATGAGTCATTTTGGAGGCTTTTGGTACGATTCAACCGCAACTTAACAAAACCGGATTATTTCAACCCGCATTTAGCAAAACCGACCAATTTCACCCTTATGACACAAAAAAGGAGAGTGAATTTTCTAATTAAAAACAATTAATTCTAATTAATCTTATTTAACACTAATTAAAATAATTAAAATTTTAAATTAAACACCAAATAAAAAAATTAGGAGCTGCATATCTGCTTAAAATCGCCGTCGGATCTGCTCCGGAGCAGATATGCTTCTCCATAACGAGGAGCAACAGCTCCTCGTTTTTCTAGGGAGGAGTTGCTGCTCCTCGCCAGAAAAACGAGGAATTACTGCTCCTCAGTTTTCCGGCGAGGAATAGGGTGGGAAAAGGGATAAAAGAGTCCCTCAATTTTAGTTTTTTTTAAAAAATAATTTTTAAGTTTTAAATTATAAGGGGTAAAATTAAAATATAAAAATTATTAAGCATTAAATCAGAAATTTAAAATTTTTTGAACTTTTTATCCTTCAAAACTAGAGAATGTGCTACACTCTCTGAGTGAGGGTGCGATTTGTTCGATTTTGCAAAGTTGCGGGTTTGTTTGATCCAAAACCCTCCAAAATGACTTTTTTGATATTCCGTGCCAAATTGACGGGGTGAGTTGATCCTTTGTTCATAATTTATCTAAATTACAATTTACTTTAAGTTCTTAATTAATAATATAAAATTATTCCAAAAATTTAATGTAATAATTAAAAATCGCTATTAATTTACTAATAAATTACTATTGTTTATCATCCTTTTAAATTTAATTATTAATTAAAAACTATACTATATATTTATCTAAGATAAGTAATTACATTAATTATTTGATAAATCATTATAATTGTTATATTTGTAATTTTTTAGTAGCTTTATAAATTTATAACTATAGCTATTAGGAATTTTTACATAACCACCCGAAAAATAAATATAAAAATACTGGCATAGAAAAATAATATAATGAAATATTGGAAAAAAAACAAGAATTACACAAAAAAAATAGATTGAAAATACACTAAAAGGGACATAAAATTATTATGCGTGCATTTTTATAAAATTAGATCACATAATAACGTTTTTATTTTATTTTTATGTACATAAATATAAAATACATTTATTTTAAAAACATCTACTCTATTAAAATATAAAATATTTTCTTGATCCGAAATGATTTATTCAAATATCTAATAGTCAGATTAATGCTCCGTAAATTAGGGGATGATGTTCATGGTCCAAGCCAATAGAAAAACTATAATAGTAGTATCAATTATGCTTATTATCATATGTACATGTGTAATTAAGCTGATTTGTCAAGCTCGATTCCACTTAAAAAATTAAATTTGAGCTTGATTCTACTTAAAAAATTTAATTTGAGCTCGATTGATTTTTATTTTATAAATACGAGTTGAACTGTGAAAATAATTAACAATCAATATCCTTCAGGTCAACTCGATTATCTATATAAAATTTTAAAAAGTAAAGTGCATAAAAAAATAAAAGTATTCTTGAAAATATATACAACTAGGTCGATGCCCGCGCGTTGCGCGGGTTATTTAACAGCTTTCAAGTTTTTTTATAATTAATTTTTCTAATTTAAATTTTAAATAAATATTAATAACTAATAATAATAATATATTTTTAATAAAAAATTATTTAATGTAATAGTTGAATTAATTAATATACGTGATGTATGAGTGTTCACAATTTAAATATAAATTAATAAATATAAAGAAATGAAATACAAATATTAAATATGATATAAGAGGATATATCTTTGAGCAATAAATGAAAATTATTGTATTCATAATCATATTTAGACAAAAAATAAATTATCAAAACTTTCTAATAATGAAGTATAAAAAAGAGCACAGAAACTCTTGTGTATTATGAAATGAGCTTCTAATTCCAATTGTGTATAAACAATTAGGGGTGTGCAAAAACCGAATTGAACCGAAAAACCGAACCGAACCGAACCGAAGTTTCAAGATTGGTTCGGTTTTTTGGTTTAAACGGTTTAATTTGGTTTTTGTCAACCTAAAAATTTGATATTCGGTTTTCAATTTGGTTTTAGGTTTTTAGAAACCGAACCGACCGAAAAACCGAATAACAAATTATTTTTATTTTTTTTTTGAAAAATTTAAAATTTGTATGTTTATTTATACTTTTTTAGTATTTATTATTTAATAATATGTAATATATAAGTTAATAAATTTATTATAATAGATAAAATATACAAACAACATATATAAAATTATTATTAATCAATGTTTTTTTAATTTTTTATATTAAAAAACTGGAAAAAAAACTTAATTAAAAAAATCGGTTTTTAACCGAACCGAACCGAATTGTTCGGTTCGGTTCAATTTCGGTTTTTGGTCTATTTCGGAACCGATTCGGTTTTTGATTTTAGCCTATTTTCGGTTTCGGTTTTTTCGGTTCGGTTCACCGAACCGACCGAAACCGACCGATGCACAGGCCTATAAACAATACTCCTATGAAGTTGGAATAGCGTTTTTATTTTCCTCATTGAGAATCTGTTTCATGCTCATCTAGTGAAGAAAGCTTCGGTTCCATTTATGTTATTGTCACTACAAAACTTGCTAAGTTTACAATTTATAGAGAAATACATTCCCAAAGCATGTATTGATTTAATTTTCATAGCTCAAGTAATCTCATAAAAATAAAGCAAGCATTGTGTTTCTTTTACCTTCACAGAGGAAACTCATTACCCCACAATCTCGACAGACCTATGAATTTCATCATCAATTCATTCAAACTTAAAAATAATAAATGTAAGTTCAAAATAAAAAAATATTACAAGAGCTGACCTCTTATTTTGTGGAGCGCAAACTAAATCCTTATATATACTGAAGTGAAGGCACATACTATATAAATCCAATAATATGATTTACTACCTGAATTTTCATGAAAAGCCAACAAACATGATTATGAAAATTAAGTTCTAGGTGCTTCAAAAGATGATTATTATATCTTAGTAACAGGAAAAACATAAATGTAGAGTATCTACTCCATTATTATATTGCAATGGGAAAATAACTACCAAGTCCATTGTGTAACATAAATGAATAAAGATTGTAGCAAATAGACATAAGAATCTGCTACAAAGTGCATGCAAAATTGTCATGAAACCGCATGAAGGTCTCTGTCTATTAGCATATGCATCAACAATTAACTTAGCTACATATTCTATGACAAATGGAAGTTTAAACAATGAAACTAATTTTTGCATTTAAACATTCAAAACTAATAACTGAAATTCTTGCCAAAATAATATAACTTAATGCATACTTCCTCTCTTTTAAAAAACATAGAAATAACATGGCCTAGATTTAGAACTGTACTAAATCAAATTCTTGCACTGTTTTTGCAGTTATTCAAATAGAGTTATCTAATTGGTGAACGTGAGATGGTAGAAGTGGCAAGCTAATCCACTAAATTCTAAATCTTTCAACAAAATTTGTTCCAGCAAAATGACCATACAATATGCCAAAAAGAAAGGAACTAATTTACTGTAACAACAATTTTAGACAACCAATTAACCTCAAAAGTAATAGGGAAACGGCCATAGTACCGAGTAGGTCAAGAGTGTACAAACCTGTTTCTGCCGATTTCAATTGCATTCATCTAGCTAATGAAGTTTGTTTTTTCGTCAACTAACTGATTAACCTAGTAAAATGAACTGGGAGCTTTAATCCGGGGAAAAATGATCTCGTATTAGACTTACGGCACGCAGTAAGTTAAAATGACTATGTATTCTAAACAGCTGCTCAATATAATCGATATAAATATACAAAGAACGGATGTAACAGCTAAACCCATTTTATCAAGCAGTTTATGTGCGGACCAACAGTAAAACAAAGCAATTGGAAACTTCTAAATTTAACATTACCTGGGTTGCCGAGATTGTTGGGTTCCCACGTTTTGCTTTCCTGGGTGACGAAGACGATTGTAAACGTTTTGCTTTTCTGGGTGATGAAGACGATTGAGAACGTTTTGCTTTTCTGGGTGCTGAAGACGATTGTTGCTGTCTTTTTCGAATATATATGGGGCCGCATATATGAGTCTGGAGTCCATTTAAGTCCTTCCGTCTGCACTGTCATGTAACGTTGTAAAGGGCAGTGTAAAGGGCGATGGAAGCTGAATAGCTAATGGGTGCAACGGTGTAAAGGGCAATGGAGGTTGTAATGGGCGATGGAAGTTGCTGAAGAAGGCGGAAAGACGCCGAACGGTTGTGTATGGTTTCACTTCTGCAACGCTTTTGTTTGTGGCAGAGTTAATGGGCTGAGAGTCTACGTGTCATTATTTAAAAGAGCCACGTGGCACAACCAGGTTAAAAGATTTTGTGGAGCTCAGGATTATAGAATAGTATATATTGTAACAAAATTAATCAAAAAATCAGCCTATCAAAAATGTTTAAACTCGTTCCGACATTTGACTCAAGTAACGCAATCCCAAGTAGATTTTGAAACTTCATATCACAGATTATTAGTATAATTTTTAGAAAATAAAACAGATTAACAGATTATAAAACTATGTATTCTTCTCAGTCCAGGCTCCACTCTTCTCAATCCAAATTCTAGTAGCAAAGGAAAGGAAATATCTAAAACAATTGCAGTACTGATGTTAAAAGAAACTCAATATAGATAACAATGGCTCAACACAGTTTTTATCAGCAACACTTATTATACACACTACAGCATATTTATGTATCGGGTGGCAGTTGATCAATCAAGCCAACATGTGATTTCTCTTAACAAACTATAAACAGTCGTAGGTAGGATGATAACGTAACTAGATATTGTAGATTCATTATATGAGCTCACAGAAAACCCCAACTCGTATTGCAACCGGGAAACTGTATTATTTGGTCTCGTAAGCAAGCCTGCTACATTCCTACAGTGTGGGAGGAATCCAGATATAGCCATGTGTTTGAACATATCCAGCTTTCGCCAGCAGTTCATCAGCCTCCACAGGCCCTCGGCTGCCTTGTTGGTATGGGATTGATTTGCATTCACCATTGTCGATCCTATGAAGAAGGGGAGTAAAGATCTCCCACGCCGCCTGATCAGTGAAACAGAGGAACTGTTACTTTTGAACCCGAAATTTCATTTAAACCCGAAAAAACTTTACCTTCAACTCGTCTCTACGAACAAAATGCTGCTGATCGCCTTTGATTCTGTAAAATAAAATTATCTTGTCATCATGAATGTTGCTATAGATTTTTCATTATGATGTCGAACTATGCCTTCTATTTTATAAGTATTTAAATAGCCCTTTGAAATTCACTGGACTTTGATCCACATTCATGGAACACACCAGAAAAGCAGTATTATGTTTATCACCTATATTGCACGCAAACGGAAACTAGAAAAAAAAAAAAATTACAGCATTAAGTTGTAAATTTATAACTTTGGAGTTCAGAAGCGTTTCCATAAAAAGGAAACAAATAGCCAAAACGTAGAATTCAACAAGTTTTCGTGCAAACAGCAAAACAATAGTTTTAACAGGAACAAATTATAAGGTTTTGAAGTTTTAAAATCGTTTCCAGAAATGGGAATAAAATGCCAAAACGTAGGCTTCGACAAGTTTCCATAGTATAGGTTATCACCCATGGAATACATAGATTAAGGAAGGAAACATACGTGTCAAGGATAAGGCGTTCATAAGCCTCTGGAATGGCAACCCCTTGATAACGTTGTCCATATGACAAGTCTAATTCACTTTGAACAGTTGACATTTCTAGTCCAGGCTGCTTGACCTGAATAAGAGACATGTAGCAATTCACATAACTATAAAGATAGATGGCTGAAATTTGTCCAGCAGAGAATTAAGACTCCAATAAAGTCGATATCGCCTGATTTGGACTGAACAGATTCAGACTTCACAGACAGTTAACCAGTTACATACCGTAAGTTTCATGTAAATTGCTTCGGAAGGTTGCAAGCGTATGACAAACTCATTTCTTCCTTGCTTTTGACCTTTATCATAAGAAACTATGTAAGCAACAATACATACATGCATGCCTAAAGAAATACATGTACAACCCAAAATAAGTATGAAAAAATCAGGGCAGAGACATTAATTGATAAATAATTGTTTGATAAAAATCTGATCGACTTTACTTGCAAATGAGATGGAAACCGAAGAAATTATCTAAAACTCAGATTAGATATTCAGTTTCAGAACTCCAATTTTCATAAAGCACACGAATTTGTTCACAACATAGCAACTATTCTTGAGAACCACAGAAATAAACCAAAATCAGAACAGTTAGTAATAAACCATGCAAGTGCACCGGAAAGAAAAAAAAGATCGAACAAACATGCGCTTCTCAAGAATAAGAAATTTGGAAGCAGGTTATTGTAGAATTTTTAATCTACAGTGTCATACATTTGAATATGTCACCCGGGACATCTTTAAATTGAACG
Organism: Mercurialis annua; assembly: GCF_937616625.2. NCBI lineage: Eukaryota > Viridiplantae > Streptophyta > Magnoliopsida > Malpighiales > Euphorbiaceae > Mercurialis > Mercurialis annua. Next base: position 45,128,250 of record NC_065574.1, on the reverse strand, counting down.
CGTATCTCTGCTTTTCTTGAATTTAATGCTTTTCCAGCCTTCAATATAAAAGGAACGCCTGAGAAATAAAGCACGCTATGAGCTGTTGTAACAAATCAAAATCAAGATTTTACTAATAACATGAATATTATGTACAATGCTTATGTAAAGTTCCAAATTGGTGTCCGAAATTGAGCCATTTTCAGTCAGGAAGCATTTTAGAAATAATGTCGAAGATAAAAAAGGTATACATCACCTTCCCATCTTTCATTATGAATGTGCAGAATAACAGTTGCAAATGTCGGAGTGTTTGAATTGTCAGGAACGGTTGGATCATCCCTATAGCCTTCATATTGTCCAAGAAGAACCTCTTCATCTTTGATAGGAAGTACTGATTGAAGAACCTGAGTTCAATTCATATATAACTAAGTCATATGGAAAGGACAGTACTAGGAATCATATACCAAATTCTGAATGAATAATTTTAGGCAAGAGTAAAATCTTGTGATAAATTCTATAAGGCAAGGTCAGAAGAAAGCTTTTGCAGGAACTTAATGAACCATCATACTGGAGCCCCTTGGTTCATGATAATTAGTAAGTATTGGAAGGATCTTAGGTCAAATCTACCAGAGGATTCAAAATATGAGGCAGCTGACATTATGATTAATAGAGTAAAAGATTTACAAACCTTCACTTTCTCATCTCGAATGTGCTCAGGTTTTAGAGAGACTGGTTTCTCCATGGCAACTAGACAAAGAACCTATAGTTTGAAAAGATAAACAAAAAATGGATTAGATAAAACAAAATTCCTTTAATTTTTCCACTTAACTACCCATGCAAATCTACATGCACAGTTAAGGTATTTTACATAGCACAAAACTTAAATGATGTTCTTAAATCATATTGCTCAAAGAAAATAATATAGTCTTAGCAAGATAAAAGACATTATTAAATTGTTCATATGTGTGCTTAACATCACACCCCTTACCTGCAACAGGTGATTTTGGATAATATCGCGGATAATTCTGCAGAAAGAAAAAACAAAAGAATTAACTGCTCAATGTTATGTCATATAGCAGACAATCAGATCAACAACATCATCACGACTTCGTTTTCATAATATTAATTACTCCTAGTGTTTGTTTCTGTCAAAGATTATGGATTAAAGCAGCATGTTAGAATCTTGAATTTAAGAAAAGCCTCAACAATACAAATCTAAATTAAATGATAATATGGAAGTAAAGAGGAAATATTGATTGTGGCTGTATGGGACTTTATGAAAATATATTTTTGACTGAGCATAATACCCGTATTCATCAAAATATCCGCCGCGACCTTCAGTTCCAAAATCCTCCCTAAACACAATCTGCCAATAGACATTTGTAAGAATCAGGTGCTTAAAGACAATAAATACTTTCAATCAGGTTTTGAAATTATTGGTAACTATAAATCCATATCAGGGAAGCATGACAGCATCCTAATCTTATAAACAATGACATGGCCGCATATTATCTTTTGGTGGACCCTAGACACGATCCACTCACTCTACTGTAACACATTTTCAGCAAGTTTTTTACATATTAACTGAAAAAGAAATTCTCACCTGAACATTGTCAATATTGTCACGATTCCAAAGTGGTAAAAAGAAGCGATTTGCAAAACGAAGCACCAACTATAAATTCAAGCAACAAAAGGATAAAAATAAGCACTGCTGTTGGATCAAGATGAAAAATGATTAAGCACCTATTTTAGTATTAACTCATGCCATACCAGGTTTTGCACCAATTCTTTTCCCAAGTAGTGATCAATACGGTAGATTTGGGGTTCCTCGAACAACTCTCCAATCTGGTTACTTAGTTTCTCTGCAGATTCCAAGTCTCTGCCGAAAGGCTTCTCAACAACAATTCGAGTCCATCCACCTCGATCAGCTGGAAAGGGTCGCATGAGAGGCATCCAAAACGATCAAGATAACATGTTACATTCTGATTTTAGGACTTCATATGCACACTTCAGAATTCTGAGCTAATGTGTAAAGGTAAAAGGAATGCAACTTAATTGTCAATGTCTACAGACTTAGAGCTCTTTTTCACTCTTTTGTTTATGCCATAAATAATATTCTTTTGAATATATCATCCCATTCCTCAGAACTAGAACAAAAATGTACAAGTTATGGATGATTTGAACACATCATAAGGACATTCAAAGTAAAAACAATAAAGAAAAAGACGCAGAGATAGACGCTCTTCTGATAAGCAAACCTTACATTTATTCATGCAGCATTTTTTTATCATCTTGCAAACAACTGGATAAACTGATGGCGGAAGTGCAAAATAAAATAGTCTCCGGGATGATCCTTCTGCACTCTGAGTTGCTAATTCATGCTCTGAAATTGCCTTGTCGAGCAGCTTAAAACCCTCTTCAGTATCATAAGGGCCACTTATATATTTGATCTGTGAAATTACAAAACCATTAAGCCATTACCACCGTAAGCAAGAGGAACAAAACAACAAAACAAAAGACAGAAAATAGCTCAACTCAACGAACCAACTGTAGGAATGTTGATAAATCTTCAGACTGAGTGGATGAAGAACCTTTTTCTAGAAATCTGAAATTACAGTCAACTAATCAAATATGGTTATTCAATATAATCATTGAACTATGGATAGAAAGTTAAAACATGCAGAGTTTACTTATGATATTGATATCCCAACAGAAAGATGCATAATTTCAAATAATAACGCGAGATAATAGCTCTCACCCGCGAAGACGATTTCTAAGATCATCATCTGAAATCTTAGTCCTTGCATACCCAAATATATGAACTTCTTCTGCAGGAAGAAAACCCTACAAAAATACCAACAAAAGACAACTAAAATGTATGCAATCACCAAGAAAACAAGCAGAATTGAAACAGAATTGAAAAGATTCATACATGGCGGTAAAGATTGTAGAGAGCAGGGAAAGTTTTCTTCTTGGCAAGATCACCAGAAGCACCCAGCACAATAATTGAGAGGCAGCCAGTTTCAGGCACATTCCCATATTCTCTAACGAACGAATCATTTCTTAACTCAGATCTTTTCTCTACGCTCCACTGCCCAGAACCCATTTCCAAATCAAGATTCTTTGATCTCTACACTCAACAAATTTACAATCTTTTTAGCCAAATCCAATTCTAAAACAGATCCAAACAAAACCCAAAAATCAGCATGCAAGAAATTACAATATAAAATGAACAAGATCGTACCAAACTGAAATCTTTGAATCTGAAGTGGACAATTATAGTTGGATACTGTGAGAAGTGTTGTGTTTGAATGTAATTTTTCTGGTTTGGTGTAGGTGAGGTGGCGTTTTATGTTTCACCGAACTCTTTTATTTGTTGTCTGGTCCGTGGAATTTTATTATATCATCCTTTTCCATCTACAGGCCGCTGTAGTAGGACGAATGCCAGTTTTTATGCTAGTCACCACATATTTACTAATTATTTTGAGTTTGACCCACATGTTTAACAAATTATTTCAATTGCATCCTTCTATTTATTTTGAGCTTACCGACTTTAGTGGAAAATTAACTTGTCCAATGAAATGGGAAAATCTTTAATTTGACTTGGGTGAATGTTTTGGTGGCACTTGATGGGTGCATCATGGAGTGTTGGACCGTTTTAGAATGATATTTTTTCTCTTTTTAAAGAAATGTTATTGAGAATATAATTTATTATTTATTTATGAACAGCTTTTATAATTTTTGAATTATACAATTCATTTTTTGATGGTGATTCCATATAAATTGAATTTAAACAATAAAATTATAAAATATAGTTTAAATTAAATTGTAAAAATCCATTTGTTTACATCGTTAAATTGATATTCTAACCGTCCCATTTTAGAAGTCCCATTTGACTTTACACATAAATTAAGAAAACATTAATTATCCTTATTTTTTTTATGTTTTTTCATGTTTTGCCCCTATTAATAATAGTGAAATTTTCCTAGAGCTCTTTTAAAATAACTAAAAGAAGGATAAAATAGGGTATTCATTGGAAAAACATTCTAAAAATAATAATGGGACATTTTAAATGGAACATGCCAAAATAGAATATGGGACTTTTAAACGGGACGGAAGAAGTAGTATTTTGCAAATTGACCGATCATATCACTAAGTAGTTTATGTAAGGGTGTCAAAATGAGTTGGGGCAATTTGCTCATGTTATGTCCATCCACTTTGTTGCTATAATTAGGATCAACAAAATTCATAATCATATTAATTTTTTTAAATCAAACACGATATGAGTTTAAAATGGATAATATGATATGATACTATTAACAAGTTAAAATAAACAGATAACACAACTAACACAATGAACACGACACAAATAACACAATCCATTTAACTTATAAATTTTAATGAATAAATTAAAATCTTTGTTATGATATTTTATTTATATTTTGCTAGAATTTATTTTTTATTCGAGTTTATATGTTTAGCAATAAATGAAGTTGTAATTAATAGTAGCTTCTTTAATTTAATATATTTTTATTTTAGTTTTTTAATCATTGTATTATAAATTTTAACATAAAATGCTCATTTAGTCCAATTGATAATTACTTTTATGCAAAAAGTATAAAAAATATCGTAGTTTCTCCAAAAGTATACATAAGGCTTTAAACTAATTTTGGCCACAATCAAACCCTTATTGTTTCAAAATTGAACAATTAAATCATTTAAATGTTAAAATCTCACAAATGAATCCTTTCGTTAAATGGTAGTTAGAGGAGTCAGATTTATTAAAAAACAGTTCAAAAATAACATTAATATTTACAATATAATTCAAAATTAATCCTTCATAGGTCTTTTATTGATAAACAATTTAAATTAGGAACCAAATTGACACTTTTTCATTTTTAATTAAAACAAAACAAAAAAAACTTCGGCTAGCGGAAATCGTTTGAGAGTTGGTTCATTCTAGTTCTCATCTGAGAACGGACGAAACAAATGAATGATCTATTCTTTGACAACAAACTTTTGTTGTTTGTTCTCAGAGACCATACTGTCTATTTTCTGGCGGCGACAAGAAGGAGGGTAAGCGAAGACCCGCGACGGTTTGTTGGAGGAGGAGGACCGGAGACGCTGGTTTGATTTCTTAAATTAAAATTTATTCATATTTTAGTTAGATTTTAATTAGTTTAATTTGCTTTTAATTGGTTTAATTGAATTTTGATAGGTTTTATTGAATTTTGATAGATTTTATTGAATTTTGATTGATTTAATTAGGTTCCAATTGGATTTAATTTGGTCTAATTAGATTTAATTGGTTAAATTATTGAGTTTTGATAGGTTTCATTGGGTTTTAATTGGTTTGATTAGGTTTGATTGATTTTTGATTGATTTAATTAAATTTTAATAATTTTAAAATAAAAAAAATTGATTAATTAGAGATAATTAGAAAGAATGTATGAATAAGTGTTAAAAAGGTCATAAATATAAATTTGGATAATATTTTCAACACTAAAATTATTTTTAATTTTTTTTATTAGAATATGTAAGAGTCTAAAATTACTTTAAGAGTTTATATGTGCTTTCAAAAAATTATAAATAAAAAATTATACCTTTTACCTTATTTTTAAAGTGAGTATTCACTTTCTCTCCTCATGGAAAAATGTAGAAAGTTGGGGAAAGGTCACTCAAGAGTCAGGTCAAACAGAAGGGACAGGATTGGATAACCAAAAGATTGAGTGTGTCCAAATTTATAATTTTTTAAAAAGATAAGGACTAAGTTAGAAAAATATAAGAATCGAAGGAGGTAACGCTGGTAATCAACTGTTTGGCTTTCCCACCTACTATCTGCTTAATTGTTGGAGATAATTAAATCAGATACATTAAGATTCACCATCTAATTATAGTCTTCACCAATACTATTTGATGACTTTTAGATCAACGCACCCTATTGGACATCCAGATCCTACAAAATCATGAGGTATCGGCTGAGGGATTTCACATCTGTTACGAGGTCCCACTCCCACCCGCATAATGCCATGCCAATTTTTATTTCATATCCAAATAAAATATGATAATAAAATAATGCCCATGTATCGCTGGACTATTTTTAACCAATGTTATCAAAACCGGACCGGACCGGCCGGTCCAGTCGGATTAACCGGGAACCGGACTCCTGTCCGGTCCGGTTAGATGTAAAAGTCAACCTTTTCAAAAACCGGTCAAAAACCATTTTGTGGAGAACATTTTTTTTGTAGAATTTAAACTGTTTTATGGAGTTTTAGCTGTCATTTTTATAGAATTTTATCTGCTGTTTTGAAGACATCTTTAGATGTTATTTGATTTTAATTTGTGGAGTTTAAGCTTTTAAATTTAATTTGTGGAGTTTTTGGAATTTTTTTTAGGAAAAAAGGGAGCTTTATTAAACTAAAGCTGATTGATCAGTCAGAACATAGCAATGAATATCTGGAGGGACATTTCCCATCCATATGATAATTTCTTCTAACTGAGAAACTGCAAGTCTAGCTAAAGCATGAGCTACCCCATTTGTCTTTCTATTCGAGTAAGAAAAACCCAAACAAGAGTCAGCAGGTAAAAGGAAAAAACAATTTTGCACAATTAAACCAACATCATTACATGGCAAGCAAGTGTTGTTGAAGGTATCTATTGCCACTTTCGAGTCTGGTGTTATCTCAAAAGGAATAAGATTTTCTTCGATTGCCAGTCTGATGCCCTCTCGAAGAGCACAAGCCTCCCCCACATCTACTTTAGCCTTCCAATCATGTCTTCTACTAACAACAGCCATTACTTCACCTCTGTAATCTTGTATGGCAGTCCCAGTTCCGAAATGCAAGTTCTCTTTCTGGAACGCTGCATCAACATTAACCATGTACGTTGCCATTCTCGGAGAGATCCACCTGCCATCTTCAGCCACCACTACTGAATCCCGACTCCTGCTCCGATCCCCCTTCCTTTTTTCTTGCACACACTGAAACTCTTCTACATAGTGACTAGCCCAATCCACTAACTGATTACCCGACTTTTCATTTTTACCAAAAAGTGGCAATTTCAATTACTCCACAACAGCCAAGAAATAACAGCAAACAACATAAAATCAGGCTTCTTTAAATTCTGATAAGCATTCATAATCCAAGAAGCTGCATCCCAATTATAGCCAGGTTTTATAAGGTTATTAAAGCTCCACTCCTTCCATGTAAATTGAGCAGCTTTACAGAACCATAAACATGGATAATAGATTCATGAGCATTATCACATATAGCACAGCGGGAGTCAACATTCATGCCTTTCTGATTCAGATTTATGCAAACTGGGAGCCAATTATGAAAACACTTCCTTAAAAAAAATTCACCTTCGCCGTAAGGGATAAATTCCAAAGGAATTTCCACCACTTAATACACCCTATTGAATCAAAGGCTGAAGGGATATCTTTTAAGTCTAGAAAAATGTTTGGCAAGAAGACTCTTATTGAAACATTCAAGATCACGAAAACCCACACCTCCTCTACATTTGGGTTTGCAAAGAACTTTCCAACAAGCCCAATGGATTTTCTTTACACCATCTTGACTTCCCCACCAGAACCTATTACATAGCCTCTCAATCTCATCAAGAAAAGTCTTAGGGAACTTAAAGAAATCCATATAGTAATTATGAATGGCTTGGATGAATGCCTTGATCAAAACTTCCTTACCTCATGTAGAGAACAGTTGTCCTTTCCAATTCAGCAATTTTTGCTAGATCCTTTCCTTGATGGATCGAAAACTCTCTGATTTGTTCTTGCCAATCGTAGAGGGCAGCCCCAAATACCTTTGATGGCACTGAACGACAGGGATTTGCAGAATCTGCTGAATCTCCAGTTTCACCTCCTTCGCAGTTCCCTTACCAAACAAAAGAGCCGACTTCTCAAGATTAATAACCTGACCGGAGGCCTTTCCATACATATGAAGCAAATGAACAATAGTTTGACACTCCTCTTTATTGGCTCGGCAAATAGAAGGCTGTCATCAGCAAAAAAACAAATGAGAAATATGACAGCCCTCACCGAAATCCAGCCCTCTCAGATGTTTTTCCCTCACTGCATTGTTTAGCAAACTAGACAGCCCCTGCGCACATATCAAAAATAAGTAAGGAGATAGTGGATCTCATTGCCTCAACCCACGATGAGGAGTGCAACTACCATTAACACCACCATTAACCATAAAAGCAAAACTAACAGAAGTGAGACAATTAACAACATTGGAAATCCATCTGGTACTAAACCCTAATTTAATCATCATTTTTGCAATAAAACACCATTCTACACGATCGTAAGCCTTAGACATATCCAATTTTAGCGCTATAGAGCCATTAATCTTTTTAGTTGATTTCTGGATAACATGGATTGGTTTGATTTTAAATTATAAAAAAGTATGGTTTTTAGTTTTGGTTTGGTTTCAACTAGTGGTTAACCGAACCGACCGAAAAACCGAAGTTTATAATAATATTATTTTTATTAATATTTATATATGTATAAATAAATATAAAATTTATTTATTGAAATATTTATATATAAATATAATATGTGTGTATAGATACATATATAAAAATAAAATATATAAACTAATACACACATATAAGTAAAAATTATTACGTGTAATTTTAATTTTTACATATAATTATATATAATATTTATCTAAATCTATATTAACCAAACCAAATCAAACCAAACCGAAACCGATGCTAAAATTTGGTTAATCGAACCGAAATTTTACGTAAATATTTGGCGTAGTTTGATTTTTATATTTTCCCTTAAAATATGGTTTGGTTTTAAAGTTTACTAAATCAAACCGAACCATGCTCATCCCTAGTTATATATACAACATGACATCCAATAAATAGTAATATAGATAGGGGTGTGAACAAACCGAGCCGTTTGCGAGCAGCTTGGTGATCGGTTCAATAAGAGTTCGGTTCATGTTCGTCCTTATTCTATACGAACCGAGCTCAAACTTGATTTTATATTCGTTAATATAAACGAGCCGAACATGAACATAGTGATGTTCGGCTCGTTTACGTTCACGAACAGCTCGAATAAGAGTTCGAGAACAAGTTCGTCAGTGAGCTCGATTAAGAGTTTGTGAATAAATTCGTGGACGAGCTCATATATAGTTCACGAACAAACTCGTTTAAAAACTCGATTAGATGTTCGCGGAATAATTCATATTTAAATTAATTTATATAATTATGTTTCTAATTTATTCAGCTCATATTCGTGAACAAGATCGATTAGATTGTTTTTAATTCATTCAGCTCATATTCGTGTTTATTCGTTTAATAGCCCGTGTTTGTTCGTTTATCCGCTAAACGAGCGGGCTCGCCAACGAGCTCGTTTAGTACTCGCGAACTTGTTCGTTTAGTAGCTAAACGACGAACACGAGCTGAACACGAACCGAACATATGAACACTCCGTTTAAAATTTGACTGAACATGAATCGAATATGAACATCTTGTCCGCTAAATGAGCCGAACATGAACGCTCCAAAGTTCAGCTTGCCTCGGTTCATAGATATCAGCGATATGTTTCAAAATGGAGTTTGATTTTTCTTTGTAAAGTTTCAAAAATCGAAAACTAGCAAATATATTAATCTCTACTTTATTTTTACACATTAATTTTCATACTATTGAATTCTTTTATCATTAAAATAATTTGTATAGTTAGATTAGAATTATTATCAATTGATTAATTTTAATTTTTTTTTAGCCAATACCTCAAACTAATTTCTAACGACATGTATATTTATTTAATTTTCTTGCATTTTATTGCACAAAAAATTTACATCCTATACAATAAAAGAGTGACATGTTTACAAAAATACTTGCTCATTTTTCTCTTTATAAAAATACCAACTTAACTTTTTAATTTATAAAAATGTTGCACTCTTTATATTCTTCATCTTTTACATTTTTTAAAACCCTAAATTTTTTCTTATTTTCTTCCATTAACACCCACAACTAATATCAATCTTCACCTTACAAAATCACCACCACGATCCACTGTTTTTCACCTCCACTCACCGACGCTACCCTTTACTCGCCGTTGCCGCCGCTCCGCTCGCCGCCGCCATGAAATCTCCATCGTCGCTCTCGCCATGGTTGTCGCCGCTCGTCTATCCAGATTTGATTTTAGATCTGAATCACATCAGATTTGATTCAAATCTGAAATCAGATCAGTTTTTAAAAAAAAAACTATATACAATCCATATTATATACGGATTATATACAACAAAATTGTGTACATATATTATCTAATTTATATACGAACTCTGTATTGAATGTACAAAATCATATTTTTATATACAAAAAGAAAGTATTTTTATTAATATTTTTTAAAAGATAGTATTTTTTGTAAAGAGAACATTTAGGTAGTATTTTTGTAAATATTTTTTATTTTTCCGATATTTTTGCAAATCCACTTAATAAGAGGGGCCTATCATTTATAACCAAAATTGGACCCTACCCTAAACAGCCATTTTTTGAGGTTTTACTATATACCGCCCTATTTATTAGGTACCGCCCCTCCAAATTATCACTTTGCTCTTTTAATCAAAATATAATAATTTATTTTCCTCTCAATTTCATTCCAATTTCGAAACTGTAATGGCTGATTACGATTCCAATTTGTCGGGAAACGAGTATCAAAATATCAAAAAATATGCCGAGAAATACTTTTTTTATCAATTTTTTTAGGTGGGATGCATCCAGATTGCATCCCACGTCCACATAAGTCAAATCACGTGCCATTTTAGAGTTAGACATTATTGAAATAAAATTCTGTGTTTCATGACAAATTGGACAAAATTGAAAGATTTGAACTCTTGTGAAATTTTTTTCAAAATTTTTGCCTTTTTTAGTCATTTAGTTTTTTTTTAATTTATTTTGATATCTTTTTTATTTTTCTTAATCACCAAGTCATTTTGTTTCCTCCTTTTGCACGTCTCTTTTTATTTTTTGATTCTACCACAAACCGATGAGAAGGTGGATACAAATACAGTACTTGATGGCACCAACAAATGCAAATTAAAGCATCTTTGGGGAAGCAGGTATTGTCTATTTATTGCCAAGTCACAGATTTAGTTCATACATGTAGACAAAATAATTTGAATTCGTTGCTTTACATCACCAAATTTTAAAAATAACATAACTTTTAAAACGTGTCGATCACAGACATCATCTTGCATTTTTTTTTCAAAAATAACATCGGCAACTTTTACATTTTAGCTGACGTGGCATGACACATCGAATGTCCTCAGTCAGCAAAAATCAGTGGCGGATCCAGGATTTTAATATGGTGGGGTCCATTTATAAACTAAAATTTATGCTATAAAAATATATAAATTCTCAACAAGATTTTATGATCATCCTAGAAGAATTTGTATAAAACATTCAAGAATTATATCATTACTCGCACTGCAAAATACTCATAAGCTATTATATCATATTATTATCTGATTTTATTTGTAAATTATTTTTTATCAACCTTGTTGCATATTGAATTAGTAAACTTAAAAAAATAATAAATTACTATATTAGACACTTTGAAATATAATAGTACCTAATAAAATATGAAAAAGATTTATAATTTTCTACTGTACATTTACAGTTTATACATAAACAAAAATATAAAATATCACCTATATATACGAAAAATATATGTATCTTAATAATTAAACCTCAATGACTTTTGTTTTTGAAAATTAACTTCAACTACTTAATATTGATTTGTTGCATTTAGTAGAACTTAAATTTTCAGTTTAAGCCATGCGTCAATGTACATAGGGTTTTAAAAGAGTTTTTTTTTATTAAACAAAAGTTTAGTAAATGGACATATGATTTAGATTATATTTTGAGTTAGATTTGATAGAAAAAAATCTATAAAATTTATATACTTGATTTTTGTTAAACTCTTTTTACCGTTTACATTCTACTGCATTAGCTTAGTGGGATTCTTATTTTATTATTGAAGCTATGTTATATGTAGTATTAGTAAATTTTTATTTTCTGAAAAAAGGACCCCACCCTTGTATACATAGATCCGCCTCTGGCAAAAATTCACCGAAAAATACACATTTAATAAATATTATCAACCTATTTGTTAAATATTGTTTGAATTTTTAATATTTTATAAATTTTATTGAAAGAAAAATAAGCTCGTAAATCAATTTAAAATTTATTTTTGGCAATCATAGCTTTTAATAAAATCGACTAACATAATTAACTGGCAAAAAGTAAAATAGTTATACACCAATGAACTCTCATAATTAACACAATTTGAAAAACAAGAAGCATGAATTCATACACCAATGAACTCTCATAATCAAATGAAATGTATATAATGCGAACAAGGGTGTAAATGTCCCGAGCCCGATTTATGCTACGGTCGAGCTCGAGCGTATTATACAAACTTGAGCTCAAACTCGATGTCGAATGGCCTTAAATTCTCAAGCTCGAGCTCAAACGACATCCGAGTCAGTCGAGCTCGAGCTTTATACAAGTTGATCAATGAGAATAAAAATATTTTTATCATATTTATACATTTATTTCTTATTGCTATAAAATATAGAATTCAACCAATTAATTTGATATACACTTAAATTTAGAGGTATAAATAGTTAGTATTGTAAGAATAAATTATTATTTAAAGTATGTATTGAATTTTTAAAGTCGATCTCGAGTAACTCGCGTATAGACCAACTCGTTTATACAACATGGCATCTTCCGGATACTTTAGCTTCTCTTAATTCCTCAGAGGCTTTTAAGGTTTTATTGCAATAAAATTTTGAAAATTGGTTTAAAATTAATTAATTTTCGATTCAGAATCTTGTACCTATGAATTGAATTTAGCTCCTAGGCATATGATTATGAAAGTAAAATGCAAGTGTTGCTATGAATTGATCACTTACTTAATCGTTAGACCTCAGCCAACTATATGCATTGCTACCAAAATTCAAAGCTTGAACAAAATAACTGCATAAGCACAGAAGTAATGAACAAGTGAAGCTTGCCTTGCACGTAGTCATCTAGGAATATAGATGGTGTCTAAATCTTTTTAAATTAGTGTTTAAACTTTTTAAAAGTGCATCAAACAAGCGATATTTTAACCGTTTTTCGGTTAACAACGGTGTACTATATAATTTTTCAAAACTACTACATAGAAAATGATCTCTAATCTTATTATACCTCTATCATAGGGTAAAACCGTGATAATTGCCATGGAGTTCCTTCGGGACCAGCTCTGTCTTTTCTGGCTGCACGCTTCTGGCAATTGTAAAGAGAGATAGTCACATAAGACAAGTATGGGCTTAGCAAAAATTAAACAGAAGCAACATATATTTACCTTATGAATGTCAAACTTTAGAGAGAAAGGTGTAGAAATTTTCTTAGGCTCTATACTTTTTACAGCATGAAAATCATGCTGCGGTAATCTTGATATCTGGAACTTATTTAAGATCAGTATGAAACAAGTTGTTAGTACCATTAATTCGGGCAAGACATGATTTTAACAAATTGACTTCAAACCGGAATCAGAAACTGTGGCATAGCAGGAAGAGGGGAAAAAGAGTAACCCTTATAAGATCAAGACCCTCTTCGGCATTAAACTTATCAGGATAAATGGCAGCAAGAATCATCAATAGGCGTAGCTTATTTTCACGACTCACAGCCTGCATAAGCAGTAAGCATATCTTGTAAGTACATCAGAGAACTTTTAATGCTTCTGCTACAATTTCTGGAAATCGTTACCTCATTTTTGGTAAAAAAATTAATTACATCCTTAACTCCTGCATCTCCAAAAACCAAGTCCTGCTCCAGTTTACCTATATCTCGAAGGCCTGTCTCCATAATGATTCTGTTAATTTTTCCTGCAATCTGCATCCAATGAATGTAATTTTCATGAAGAACTGGACATATCAAATTTATCTCACTCGGCACATATTTTTTTCCTACTAATGACAATGGTTTCATCCCGTGTTTACAATAGCAGAAAAAAATAGCCTTCAACGTTAATAAAAGTTCAGCTATTCTTTCCATACTGTAATGGCTCAGTCAGCTACAATGCTAGAATTACAGACAAACACATAGAACAACAACATGGGCAATATTAATTTGACAAGAGATAGGCCATCAAGAAAGCCAAATTGTGAAATTAAGTTCTAATAAGCAACAAACAACGCACCGTGTTGTTAGCAGAAGTATAAAAAACAAGTATAAAAACCAAGAAAATCATGAGATCTCCACTAGGCTGCAACTAGAAATAGAATGTTTTGAATAGTTCCATTTAGGGGTGATCACAGAGAGGGTTTTCCAATTATATAAAGCTACTGAAGTAATAAAAAGCAATTTGTTAGTAGAAAGACACGAACCTCTACATGAAGAGAGAGCTTCTTCATTTGTTGGCTATAATCTGGCAATGCTTGAACCGTTTCTCGCAAGTTTTGAAGAGAAGGTTCACCATCCCTACAACTACTGCAAGTGAGAATTCAAGGTGATATAAATATCATGATTTATGACATATTGAGCCTTGTGTCTACAGATCACACAACTAAAAAACTGTTATATGATATGGTAGCATATCTGCCTGAACTTGAGATAATTTGAATACGAGCTATAAACATCATAATTTGAAATAGAAATAATCATAAAATTTAAAGGACACAAAGATGGATAAAGACGGAAATTGGATACAAACTATGTGCTATATTTACTGCAAACTGCAGCAGTCATCAAACAATGGTATTTAAGAACTGCAAACAAGAATGTTTTGCCCCAACGAAGATGATTATTTACATACCATGATGGACCATTAATACTTTTTCCCATTGAGCAATCCCCCTTCTTATTTGCAAGCCAATTTTAGGGAAAAACAGGAACCTTATGATACTGCCATCAATGACTCCCTAAGCGTAAAACTTAATCAACTCTCAGAATAAATCAACCAGTCACCTAAATAAATTACCTCAGTAAGAAATAGTGTCCTTATACCCAAGCTACATAAACTCAACAAGCTAGTCACAAAGGCAAGATGACATACCATCCTATTTCTTGATGAGTATGCGTAAACTTGAAAAAAGAAAAAGAAAAAATGGTGGCATTTAGACTATTACTTAGGGTAGAGAGGCAAAGAGAAATAGAGATAATAGTGCCAGCAGCTAGCACCTCTTTGAGAGCACCTCACTTCGAATAGTCTCTTTCTGGCTCTAGTACTTACAAACGCCTTTTTCACTTTTTAACAGCAGCATTCTTAGCCCCAATTGACTTGAAATAATATAGTAAGCAATGTAAGAACTAAATTTTCTTACAGT
The DNA here is from genome assembly GCF_937616625.2 of Mercurialis annua. Taxonomy (NCBI): domain Eukaryota; kingdom Viridiplantae; phylum Streptophyta; class Magnoliopsida; order Malpighiales; family Euphorbiaceae; genus Mercurialis; species Mercurialis annua. Next base: position 45,112,927 of record NC_065574.1, on the reverse strand, counting down.
ATCATATCTAGAAAGCTCAAAAACCAACCTTCCACAACCCTAATTACAGACCTAAATTCAACAACCAACATTCAATTTGGATATACTTTGATGACGAGCCTCAATATCAACATTAAAACAGAACTAACCATGGTGCCCATAAAACAACATTTTGTCTACAATGTTATAAATTAATAGGGAAAAGTGAATTGAACTTTACACCAACCTTGGACCATGTTGGATATGTGCAGCTTTGTTCTTTGACACAAAGCTGGCCACCTTCTCATGTAACCTTTCGCTAGCCTAAAGGCTGCCCAAAGGAAATTAGTGCTTACACCAGGGAAATTCAGAAGACGTGTGAGAAACTTACATCTGCTATATGTGCATGGTGAAGCTCAAGCCATACAGGATCATATTCATCTAAAGAAAACTCTCTTATCTCCGGAGGACCGCCTTTTCTACTAGGAACCTGAAGAATCATAATTCTTAGATTTACAATATCAAAAGGAGATCTAGCTAGAGCTAATGCAGATTTATCTACCTTACCTCAAGAATGTATTTATTTCCCTTCAAATTCAATAAATCATGGCATAAGGCATCATATGCCCACTCATGTGTGACAGGAGCAATCTAGAATGCAAAATGAAAATATTATTACTAAACCACACAACAAGCATAAAATAAGTATTAAGTCAATCCGGAACATATGGTTACCTGATCAACAGATCAGTCCAGGATGAGCAGCTCACATGTTTCTTTTTGAGGAAAGTTAATAAGCTTTTCTTTATAATGCATTAGGTGATCCCAAACTTTTGCAACCAGTTTTGTAGGGATAAGATCATGAAAAGGTGTCACTGCGGCAACGTCCAGGAACTTGGCAGCACGATAGCGAATACAAGAAAATTCCTGAAAAGATACATGGAGACCTAAAAATAATATCCAAACAACGTAAACCACGATATACGATAATTTTAATACCTTTAAAGAGGCAAAACCTGTGGCAATGCGAGTAGCCATCAGATTTAAACATGCATCACCTTTGCAAGAATCCACATTATGTCCAAAAAGTTCCTCTAAGGCAGTTATATCTTTAGTGATAACGTAGTAGGTAACACATTAAGGGAGTGAAGCAGCCTCACCGAAAAGTATAAATGATTAGATTCAGAAAAGTAAAAGATAAAGCACCAATATCAATGAAAACCTCAAAAACTACAAAATATATTAGAAAGGCACTTGTAACTCAAAGCAGCAATAAATCTAAGAAGACAGCTTTATAGAACTTTTCAGATCTGAACTCTTCGTTAGAGAACGGTAACACAATTATACAGAGCATCCATGGATCAAAAATGATCTACAAATTTATGATTTATATCGGAACCAAAACAAATTCAGCACCAAACCCAACCCAACATCATTTCAGAAACAAATAATCTAATTACTATAAATTTAACACACATCACAGAACCCAACCCCCAAACAAGTAACAAAACGACACCGTCACCCTAACTCTAACTCCTCCAGTTACCTTCAGCTCCGCCGCTACTCCTGCTAGAATATCTACCACCGCCACCGCCACCGTATCCACGGTCTCTTCCACCTCCATAACCACCGCCACCTCCTCCATATCCACCACCTCCTCCGTATCCACCACCACCTCCACGGCTGTAACCACCTCCTCCTTCACGTCGACCACCTCCTCCACCATAACCACCTCCTCCACCTCCATAACCACCACCTCCACCTCCGTATCCACCACCGCCACCTCCTCTGTAACCTCCACCGCCGCCTCCGCCGCTACCGCGTGACTGCGCTTCGTTGACAGTAATATTACGGCCGTCAAGGTTCTGCCCGTTCATTCCTTCGATCGCGTCTCTCATAGATTTCTCGTTGTTGAACGTCACAAATCCAAATCCACGTGATCTACCAGTCTCACGATCGTTAATAATCTAAACGAACACAAACAAAAACAGATTTAAATCAGATCTAGAATTATACAGGATATAAAACGGATTAAAAAAATTAGAAAAATAAAAATCGATCGATCTTCGCCCAAAGGATGAAGATGAACGTACCGATTAGAGAATTTAGTAACAGTAACAGTAACAGAATTATAGTAACAGAGAACAGTAACAGTAACAGAATTATAGTAACAGAGAAACAGTATCACAGATTATGGATCAGGTGGCGTCAGATCACATCTCTGCGACGAACGGACCTTCGATTCGAGGATTTCGCCGTATTGACCAAAAGCATCTTCCAGGGCTTTATCGCTCGTGGCCCAGGCTAGGCCCCCCACGAAGCACCGGTATTCAACCTCAGACATTTTTACGGGAAGGGAAATTTAATAATAATCAGTAATATGAGAGAATGAGATTTAACGAACAAGCTATACTTAAATTTATAGATCAAGATGATGCGTTAACTCTGGTTAATTTACCGAACTTTCAAGGGTTAGAATTTCAAGGCGGTGAACATGCAGGTTTGTTTGGTTGCGGTTTAATATTAATCCTGTCCTCGTTTTGCTGTTAAATATGATACGAATGGCTATTGTTAGAGGACTATTGGATTATGTTATCCAGAGTATATTCGGATATAATCTGATAACCAAACAAAATATCTTCTTTATTTGGCTGTTATAGGATCTGAACTAGAGTTAACAAGCGCGGTGACCGGGGTTAAGGTGGGGTCCACATGTGTATGGGTGTGAGTGGCGTTGGTTGATAGTTACAATAAAGAGTGACTAGTAGGATATGAATATCTTCCAATAGATTCTATTAAAATATCTCATTAAGGTGTAAATAGGGGTGAGCATTCGGTCGGTTCGGTCAAAACCGAACCGAACTTGGCCCAACCGACCAAACCGAACTGTTTAATAATTTTGACCGAACCGACTGAACAAATAATATTAACCGAAACTATTTCGACCGAAATTTTTGTCGGTCGGTTCGGTCGGTTCGGTTAAATGGGCTAATTATGGGCTTTTATGGGCTTTTTCAATTAAGTACGCTTTTAAATATCTATAAAATTATTTTTACCCAATTTCAATTACATCACATAAATGTGAACATTAAAATCACTAAAGAAAATTTTTGAAATTAAATTTAAAGATTATTTTAACTGTTTTTCACAAATTTAAATAATTGAATCCTATGAAAAATAGAAACAAATCAAGCATTCTCTCATAAGTTCAAACAATATATCTGCTTTTCATAATAAGCATTTAAAATAAGCAAATAGAGCAATATCCTCATAAATAAGCATTCTAAATAAACAACCATTTGAAATCTAATTCATAATTCTGAACTGCCATTCAACATTCTTAACCAAAACAAGTAAATTTTTTGAACAATGTATCAAAAACAAAAAGCTAGCAAAAGCAGTTTATATGAGCAATAACAACATCCTCATAAATAGCAGCAGTAGCCTCCTTTAACGGATCATAAACAGCAGCAGAATGTGCAGCAATGATAGCCCAAAACAGCAAAAAACAATAACAGGATCAGCAGCTAAAACCTGCAAAACAACAAATAAAACAACAATAAATGGCAGCCAAAAATTACAGTAAAACAGCAGCTGAAACATCAGTAATTTGCAGCTCGAATAGCCAAAAATTGCAGCAAAACAGAAGTTAAAAATAGCAAAAATTTGAAGAAAAAAAGTGCAGTAAAACAACAGTTAAAACAGCAGCTATTGCAGCCAGAATAGCCAAAAATTGCAGTAAAAATAACATTTGATAACAGCAAAAAACAACAGTTAAAATAGAGCAATAAATAGGCAAAAACTGCAGCAAAACAGAAGTTTAAAACAGCAAAAAAGTGCAGGAAAAAAGTGCAGTAAAATGAAAAAAAGTGCAGCCAAAATAGAAGCTAAAAAGTGCAGCTAAAATAAATAAAATTAGGAGCTAAAAACAGTAAGATATTTATCCAACTCCGTTCTACCTCATCTTCCGTTTCCTCATTAAGATATTTATCCAACTCCGTTCTACTATTATTCCCACCTTTTTTTTCACTCTTGTACTTCTTATATTCTGATTCCACCATTGCTTTTATCCTTGTAGTAGTGTCACTAGCTTCAACCTCATATACTTGATTAGTCATGGACACTTCCATTTGGTCACATTGAGAGGGGGAGTTCATTTTTTGATACTCATTAAACAAAGAAATTAAAACATCATGCAACTTCCTTCCCATTCGTACACCCACATCACCATCATACATATTTGCCACCCATAATTGCATCCACTCTAACTTATATCGAGGATCAAGAATAACCGCAATATAAATTAGATGGTTCATTTTCATTGGATCCCCCCAATACTTATCATATTTCACTTTCATTTGTATTGCCATGTTGCTTAATTCAAAATCATCACTCTTAATCCACTCTTTCAAAAGGCGATAAACCATATAAATTTCATGAAAAAAGCGATTAGAGGTCACATACAAAGTCCCGGAAATTCTCAAAGTGAGTTCATAAAAGTGCTCTAGAAAAGTTATCATTCTCCTAATATTTTTCCAATCTTCTCTAGTGGGCAGCCCTCCCTCGCTTAAAAGTTCAATACTAAGAGATGGGTCTTGAGTATTGTACCTATTAAAAGCCTTTTCAAACTTTTGAGCCGCATTCAACATTAGGTAGGTTGAGTTCCACCTAGTAGGCACATCTAGACACAACTAACTCTTACTTTGAATTTTCTCACTCACTACACATTCTTTAAATCTCTTCAACCTAGCCGGAGATTGCCTAATGAATCGCACTGCCATCCTAATCTTTTTTACCGATTCTCCAATTTCTTTTAATCCATCATTAACAACTAAGTTAATGATATGAGCTATGCATCTCATATGAAGGTATTCAGATTTAAGAATGCACTTTCCAGAATCAATAAACTGTTCTTTTAAGAATTTTACAGCGGTATCATTTGAGCTTGCATTATCCATGGTAACAGTGAATACATGCTCAATACCCCACTCTTTCAAACAACTTTCAATTTCAAACCCAATATCTGCACCCTTGTGACTAGAAACCGGACAAAAGTTTACAATTTTCTTATTCAAACTCCATTCATTGTCAATGAAATGAATGGTAAGACACATGTAGTTAATTCTTTGTAAGGAAGTCCATGTATCAGTTGTCAAACAAACCCTTTGTCCATTAGTTTTCAACAATTTTTGAATCTTTTTTTTCTCTTCAAAATAAAGATCATAGCAATCACGAGAAACGGTAAATCTAGAAGGCATTTAAATCTAGGACAAGCTATAGAAAGTAAATGCTTAAACCCTTCCCTTTCCACAAACTTAAAAGGAAGTTCATCCACAACAATCATATGAGCTAAAGCCTTTCTAATAGCATTTTGGTCAAATTTCCAAGTAGTAAGACTCCCTAAATTATTGTCAATTTCATTCTTCGAAGGTTGTAAATTCAATAATTTTTGCCGTGCTTCTAACCTAGCAGGAAGTTTCAAGCAAACACTAATGTGGTGTTGTAACGATGACGTACCATTTTTCTTTGCATCACAAAAGTACTCTCTACCACAATGTTTACACTTGCATTTTTTCTCTCCGTCAACTGTAACAATGTCAAAGTGATCCCAAACTATTGATCTTGGCCTCGTAGTCGTAGCTCTCTTCTTAGATATCACCTTTTTGTCAAGAGGTTCAGTTTCTGTAACATTCAAAATCTGCAAAACAAATGAAAAAATTTAGTATATCAATTTACTGCTTATACATCAATCTACTGCTTATACATGAAGTTTGTGCAAGCAAAAACAATATGGCATAATCTGGATACTTATAAATAATTACAAATCATAAACAAAAAAATTAAACAAAAAGTTAAAAATTAAAATCCTAATTAGCTCATTTAACATCATCCTAAAATTTGGCCACACTTAACACTGAATGTACAGTAGGAGTGATTAAACTTTTGGAAAAACCAAATTTTATATTCCAACATCAATGATTTTTCACAAAATCTGGACCATATTAGCACTAACATAATGAACAACATTATGGACCAAATCAACTTTAATGACAAATTTGTGCTTATAAGAAAGGAGTTGTATTGTTTCTATAAAATATATACAAATTGTTCAAGTTGATTTATAAGATACGAATGAAATTTAATTCCAAATCCAGTAGTATAAATTTACATTCATTATCTAAAAGAAAATAACTTATCGGGTCTTGTTGAATCGGTTCACTTCCACCTCCGGTCTCCATTAGATGATTGTTACTTGATGAACAAACGATTATCAAATAGAGTTACTGAAAAGAAAAGAGGAAATAGGGTTAAGAGATTTAGAGTTGTGATTCTTGCGAAGGAGAGTGACGGCGGCTGCTTTGTTTAGAAGATTAGGTTTGAAAGAAATGTGTTAAGGTCCTCTGATTTCATAGTCTAAGACTGAAACGCTGTGTTTAATTAAAACGCAGTGTTTCATTCTTCGGTCGGTTCGGTTAAAATGTAAATTTTAAAGTGTTAACCGAACCGATAACCGTTAACCGAAAATTTATATTTTTTTAACCGAACCGACCGAATGAAAAATTATCACCGAACCAAAACGACCGAAATTCACCGGTTCGGTCGGTTTGGTCGGTTTTTTCAAAACTTTGCTCACCCCTAGGTGTAAGTACAGTTTTGCCCCGGTTTTATTTTCTGAATTTGCCTTTGCCTTCCATTTGTAGTTATATATACAAAATGACATCCAATAAATAGTAATATAGATAGGGGTGTGAACAAACCGAGCCGTTTGCGAGCAGCTCGGTGATCGGTTCAATAAGAGTTCGGTTTATGTTCGTTCGTGATAACAACACAGATAAACAATCTCTAAATATGACATAAACCGGATAAGGCACACTGTAAAAACAACCAACCAACCGAACAGAACATAAGGAATGACCATAATCTCAGGAACCATCTCGATCACACCGAACAGAACATAAGGAAGGACCATAATCTCAGGAACCATCTCGCTCACACCGAACAGAACATAAGGAAGTACCATACTCTCAGGAACCATCTCGGTCGCACTAAGCAGCACACACAGAAATACCATCTCGGTTTTACCCGAGTTCATCTTTCACCAAACACAGCGACAAACCTGGCAGAACGTACCCTGACATTCCAGACAATATCTGCACAGACAAAGAGAATGAAATCAGGTCTGTCGGCCCAGACTAAGAGGAACAACAGACATAGTATAAAAAGATAGGAAAAAGTAGGTAAGGAGGTTTATTCTCTTTTTCTCTCAACTCACTTTCACTTCTTATTCTTTCTCTCACTAAAACACCTATTGACTAGACCGTCAGAGTGGTTTGCCGGAATCTCCTTCCGGCATCCTTCTTACGGTTGTGTTGTGCCTTTCAGGTATAGCCGTGAAGCTGCTATCGGATCAGAGAGGCGTCTCCGTTTTACAAGTTATCATTTGGCGCCGTCTGTGGGAAAGAAAGCAAGAAAGTTTCCCCCTTTCTATTCTACCAGAAAGAGATAGGATGAGCAGAGTAGAGGGAGATGATCCCGGCACCGGAAATAATAACACACTCAGCAATCGAATGGGAGAGGGGCTCAACGCGCCGCCACGAAGAGCCACGGGTGAAAGTTCGTTCTGCCCAGCCACAACGTCAGGAGGCGGTACTCATCCAGGCACTACATCGGGAATCACCATTCAATATCCGTGGGAATGCCGCTACCGGGAAACGTTCCCCCCCACATCATACTTCACTCCCACGCAGCAAACCACTCAAAATTTTTCACTAAGGCCGGGTGTAACCCCCATCAACCTTACGTTCACTCCAAGCACCACCCCAACTCCCAGACCTACCACAGAAATTCAAAACCCCACACCAGCGCAAATCCAAGAATACATCGAATTTCACACTCGGCAACTGGCTTTCCTTCAACAAGTAGAACAAGCCCATGCTCGGCCAACGATCGCCGCCACATCCCAAGGCAACATTACCACCCCACCATACATACCGACCGCACCACCTCATCCACAAGAATTTTACCAAGGCCAGACAACACCCGAGGAAACAAACCACGAGAAAAATCCACGTGAAGAAAACCCAAAGGAAAGACAAAGAATACTAGCCGGACACACAGCTCCAGAAGGACCGAAGAAGACGCCCGAACGAGTCGAAATCGAGGAAAGTGTGCACAGCTCGGGAGCCGAGTCACCAAAGAAAAAGAATCTAGAGCAAGAAATTACCGAAAGGGTTAGAACCGAAATGGAAAAATTCAGGAGAAAAGAGCCGAGAAACACAAGCTTCTTAAACATCGAAAACCCACTGTCTACCGAGATACGGGAGGAACCCTTCCCCTTAAACTACAAAACACCGTAGTTAGACGACTACAATGGAATAGGGGATCCGATCACACACTTAAGCTGTTTCCAAGTAGTCATGATGGTACAAAGCTTGTCCGAAGCCGCTGTCTGCAAGCTTTTTCCAACAACCCTAAAAGGACCGGCTGCCATCTGGTATCAAAGTCTGAAAGAAGGTTCTATTCGAAGTTTTGACGAGCTAGCAAAAGCTTTCCGAACTCATTTTGCACCGAGCATACAGCGGAAGAAAAAGTCCAGTGACCTAAAACTTTGTTATCAAAAACCGGGAGAAAGTTTGCCAAGTTATATCGGCAGATTTAATGCCGAAGCCGTCGAAGTAGGAAACTTGAATGATGATACCGTGATAGATGCAATGAAAGACAACACAATGATGATGGCCTTCCGAGATAACCTGATAACAAATATGGTACAAACTTACTCTCAGCTGATGGACCGAGCGTGAAATTATATAAATTTGGACGAAGAACAACGACGAAAAGCCACACAAACTACAACACAATTCCAAACTCCAAGGCCTACTTTTAGTCAGACGGCTAGGCAAGACAGGTTCAGGCCAAGAAACCAACATCAAGTCGGTCCACAACGAGCAGAACCACACCGACCAGTGAAAGTAGAAGACCAAGCCTTCATTCCACTCAATACACCGAGATCACACATCCTAATGTGGATACAGAACAACAATGAACCAGTAAGATACCCACCCAAGCTTCAGCACGAGGGAGATAGGAAAAAATACTGTCAATTCCACGATGGCCATGGCCATGTCACCGACGAATGTGGAAGTCTGAAAATGGAAATTGATCGATTGGTGCAAGTCGGCTGGTTAAAAGACTTTGTAGCACAAAACAAAAAGTACAGCTCGGGAGGAAGTTACCGAGGCGAGCATAGTGGAAAAAGAGAGGAGGCGCCACCGCCCAAAAGACAAAATGTATCGGGGGTAATAAACACTATAGCAGGCGGTATGGCCGACCCAGAATACAAACGAGGAAGACGCAAAAGGCAAAAAGTAGTGATGAATATATCGGTCGCTAAACCTCTACCCGAAGTTAGTTTCAGCTCGACCGATGGCGAAGTAATAGATTTTCCACACCAAGACCCCTTGGTAATCTCGGGGTTAATCAAAAATTTTTGGGTAATGAGGCAACTGGTCGATGAAGGAAGCTCAGTTAACCTCATCACAAAGCAGGCATACCTCGGTATAGGATGCTCCGTTCTCAATCTCAAACCAGTCAAAACTCCCCTAGTCGGCCTGGGAGGAACACCGGTACAAGCAGAAGGAGTTGCGGAATTAACGGTGGAGTTAGGAAAAGAAAATGGCTCACCAAGAGGAGGCCTGATTGGCATCACAAAGAAATTCAAAACTCTATTCATGGTTGTCGACATGCCACTTGCTTACAACGTCATACTCGGCAGACCAATGTTATACAACACCGGGGCTGTCACATGCATCAAATACTTGTGTATGAAAATACCGACCGAAGAAGGAGTGGTGACAGTCAAAGGAAGGCAAGACGTAGCCAAGCAATGCTACTTGGCATCAATGAGGGGAGTATCAGAAATGTAATAACCTAAATTTTTGAGGTATTACGTGTATTGCCACGAGGCATAATCGTAAGAATTAAGAATGAGACTATCAGATTAAGGCTGGATAATAAGGACTTAGACCGAAGCGGGTCTATTGGAATTATCGTAAAATAATAATTTTAACTGAAAATTATTAGATGAGCAATGAGATTTAATCAAGATAAAAAGAGAATAAAATAAAATAAGTTGGAAAGCCAGAGCTAATAATATTCACGCCAAGGTCCGTGAAATATTATTAATAAATGATCGTCAAAGTTTCGTAAGTATACGAAAACGTTTTAGGAGAAAGTTTGATGATTAATTAAGAATAAGGGCTAAAGTGTAAATTAACCACTTTAAGGACTAAAGTGGACTTTTAACCACAAATTTCCGGAGGAAGTTGTGTTTTACTCTATTTTCTCAAGATAAGAAAATAATATCGATAAAGTGGTTATCGATAGTCATTAATATGAAAATTGGACGAAAAAGTGAGAAAAAGTGCAAGTTAGCTCAAAATGGAAATTTGAGCGCTTTTAGCCAAAATTGTCAAAATAAATTATTGGAAAGTAAAGTTATAAGATATGGGTTTAATATTATTTATTTGAGAATAAATGATATGGATTTAATTGGGCTTAAGAGATTTAGTGTTCTACGGACTAAATTGGACGAAAGAAAAGTTAGAAGTTAGAGGTTGAGGAGGTGACAAACTCAAGGACTAAAGGAGACTTTTGCCTCACCTATTTAAGCCACTTGCATATGAGTTTAAACTCAGCAAGCATATCATTTTCAGCTCCCAAAATTCGTCCTTAACCCTTTCTCCATGGAAGAACATCAACCAAACTTCAAAGGAGCATAACTCATTCGTTTTTGATCCGATTTGGGCGATTCTCGCGGCAACGGAAAGAGGAGATCAATATCTACTGATATATCCCAATAATATAAGGTAAAATGATCAGTTTGGTTTTAGGGTTTCTGAACTATGATTTCGGTTTTGTGAGTTAACTTGAGATTTTTGTTTGATTTTTGTGTAAAGTGAATTATAAGCTAATTGAAGGATTTTGGATGGTGAATTTTGATGATTAAAGCTTTGGCTAAGAGACAATCATCAAGGTATGGATTTTCTGAAATTTGTTTAAGTATTGATTGATGAAGTTTGATGGTGGTTTGGTCTATGTTTCGGCATATTGATGGAGTCGTTAGTGTTTGATGATTGTTGTTTGTAAGTTATAGAGTTATTGTTGTATAATTGATTAAATTGAGAATGAAATAGAGTCAAGTATTTGGCCATGATGAAGGTTGATTATGTATAGTTTAAATGATAATATTAAGCATGATTTGGAGGTATAAAGGGCTGATTACAACTTGGAATTGGTTGATTGATGTTTGACGGAAACTTGATTGAAAAATGGTAATGATACTCGGCCAAATTGTATAGTTCATGCTTAGGTGTTTTAAATGGTGTTTGAGACTTGAATTGTCATGTTTATAAGGAAGTATAGGGTCTGGAATATGATTGATTTCATGCTTGTTATGGGTGTCTAAGGACTGAATATGAGTTACGTAAACTAAATTGACATTTTGCAGAAAATGTCTTGCAAAACAGCGATATTGAAAAGGCAATATCTCGGGCTGTATAAGTCCAAATCAAGTTCCGTTTGTTGATACGGAAACTTTAGGATGTTAACTATAATTGTCTGAGTTCGAGTTTTTGTTGAATCGGACTCTAGGATGCTCATTTTGGACATAACATTTTGTTGTGCAGTCTGCCCTGCACTTGTAAACAGCTCCAAGGAGATAACTTATGAGCTTGTTTTCGACACCTTCGGGTGCGTTTCATGGTCCGAGACCTAAACGAAAGTTGTAGGTGACGTTCTAAACTTTAAGAATGTCAATTTTGTTTAGGGGTCGGACTATTTTAAGTAAGCGGTTTCGATAGCCGAAGTTGGCTAGAAATGTAATTTTTGGTTAAGTTAATAATAGTTAGAATTTTATTAATTCTTGCTATTATTATATTTGCGTAGATCGGACGAGCGACTATCGAAAAGGTTTGAGGCAAACGGATCGAGATATCGTCATAATTATTTGAAGAATTTGGATAGCAAGTGTGAGTACACTTTAAATTACTCGTTAATATTCATAAAGCCACGTATTTTAATACGAAAAGCTATATGAATATTTATATATTTGAGATGTTTGCTTTTAAAATGTATACGTATGTATGCTTTGAAAATGATGTTTTATCGTAATATGTTATTTTGATAATAACATAAATGTTAAGGCACCGGGGATGGGTAAAGTAATAAAATGTGAATTGAACCAAATATAAATAAGAAAAGTACAGTACATTCCTATATGTACTAATAAATCGAATATCGAATAATATACAAGTATCAGATCAGATATGAATAAGGAAATATAGTACATTCCGATATGTACTATCAAACATAATAAATACCCATACGTGCGTGTGTTATAGATGTATGCTTGTAGATTGTAATGTGCATGCCATGGTCCATAAAGGATCAATACAACAGAACGAAAAATACAAAAAAAAATGTAAAATGAGAATTGTACTATGGTGCACAAAATAATAAGAACTGAGATACAAGGTTGAACTCGGTAGAATTATCCCGGGACTTGTATCTCATCCATTCTCGATGATAATCCTCGGAACCCATACGAAATAAAAAGTAAGTGTGATACATCGAGAATCAATACGAAACAAGATCGAGACACAATGTGAACAATTACTCCTATTAAATGTCAATAGGAATCATATGAATCGACAGTTAAGTTCAAAAGACCTGCAGGGTGCAGAGTCCGAATGCAGACACGAAGGTAACTCGGTTGAACTATCTCGGGACCCGTGTCTAAGGAGTAACTCGGTTGAATTATCTCGGGACTCCTATCGATCGTTTGGGATTGAGAAATGGTACAAGTAACTCGGTTGAATTATCTCGGGACTGTACCATATGGTTATGGGTAACTCGGTTGAACTATCTCGGGACCCAACCATAAGGATCAAGTCACAAGAGACTTGCCAATGATTTAGTTCGACTTGGAATCATGATGATATAAACTAAGATTTAAGATTCGGTCGAAAACTAATGAAACAAAACGAGAGAAGAAAAATATCAAAACCATAATAAGAAATCGAAGATGTCAAATACGTATAAACTATAAGTTTATGAAATAAACTAAGAGATATGAAGGAAAGTAAAGAGGGTATGCAATATGATTTTAAAAGAGTATTTTCTATATATAAAATGGGTTTTCAACGGTTTTAACCCTTTATGTGATATTGCGTGTAATTTGGTGAGCTCACTCAGTTTTATACTGACCCCGTTGCTCCTCCCATTTTTCAGGGATAGTATGATATGATTTGGAGAGTCAAGCTTCCGAAGTTTTAATTCTCGGAAGTCATTTGCACAAGAAGTGAAAGAAGGTTTTCATTCTAGCGGTCCGCAGTAGTCTAGATGTTTTTGTCTATGTATTTGTATAACGCGTTTTAACTCTGATATTTTTGTAAAATGGGGTCACAGGTATTTTGATATGTGAAATATGATTTGATTTGCGAAAAATTTACACAGGTTTTTAGGCTTGCTACGGGTTTCGGAGCTACCACTCCCATTCCCTAGCGCCGGTCGCGACTCATAAATTTGGGTCGTGACAAAGGTGGTATCAGAGCAATGGTTTAGATTCATAGGCCATTGCCTGTATACGATTGATGTATGTAGTTCCTAGGTATGATGTCACTAGGTTAAGCTAAGAACTACTGCGGATTATAGGGATTTCCAGTCATGTCTTTTGAACGTTATCAACGTTTTCATCGATTTTTCAAAAGTTTTACAAAAGCGTCCTCTCCCTTATGTGCTATTAGGAGTCGAGTTAGATGTGTACGAGCACAAAATATGTGTGTGTTTACTCGAGTAAGCAATATGCTTTCGAGTATCTATAGTCTACGAAGAGTTATATACTCTCGAGACTCATATGATGTATGAATATCGTTATGGACAATGATTGAATTATAAATTGGTTGGATTGGATATTATACGAGTGATGTAATGTAACAAATAAGATATGTATGTTTGCAGCGCGATCACTCAGGAGAGTGATATGCTCACAGGTATGTAAGCCTGTGATAATTTATACGATACATAAAATTTATATATTGTAATCGATTGTTATGAATAGAAATAGTTTCTTATGATTCAATGATGAAAGTTTGCTAAGCCTATGCTGGGCGAAATGCTCTCAAGACTTAAGAAAGGCGACATAGTCGGATTTATAGGAAAGATAGATAAGGGAAGGCAGCCAAAAGGGCTAGCACTATTAGTTTGTCATCGGAACAAGGAAGTTCAAACTATGCAAGTTTCATACACTCGTTATGCGATAGGAGATGCTCGACTAGCTGTCAAGCTAGGACATACATATGTCTTCGATGTGGACAACAAGGTTACCACGTGAAGGAATGCCCACATCCCGAGTAGTTTGATACCACGGGAAACACGAAACAATCTTTTTCCTAAAAGACGGAGTTTGTCGCGATGACTTCTAGTTAGACACAATCATATATCGAGATAAACATCATGAAGTCCAAACACTAGAAGCTCGAAAGTGATCAGACCTTTTGAGCTAGCCTAGTGTAAACACGAACGTTTAGGGCGTGTCTTTCGAACGACGTCAGAATCAGGCGAAAAGAGTTACATCTTTACATGTGTAAAGAATGTAAATAGTTGCGAACGATAGAAAGATAATTAATAGATAGTGCAGAGTCTTATGTAGAGAGCAACTTACGTAAAACCCGTTTTATGAAAGAAAAGTTTTTGATCGAAATGAAATGTTTTGAAAAGACATAATTGTGCCCGGACACGAATCATAAAAAACATCGCATTGACACGAATAGAATTGCATCACTACATCCATATTGCATTCACTAATAGGACATGCATCATATACATTGTGTATGTCTGGAAATGAAAAAGAGGAGTGTCATTGCAACTCTTGTGATGAGAGAAGTCATCACACCGGTGCACAATTATGACATGATTTGAGAAATGAAAAGTATTGTGATTTTAAACGGATGAGTTTTCCAACGTAAGTAAGCTCGGACAGTGACTCTGTATATAGAGGCATAGAACAAGACTGATCATCTTGTTAGGCCTATATGAAAACATACGTATGTAACACGACAAGTATATAGAACGACGAGTAGTATAACACGAATCGCAACGTATCGAGATTTGAATTGCAAATCTCTAATGTCGGTCTTGTATATTAAATAAAAGAACAACGACGCTACTTTACAAACATGTAAAATGATAGCGGCCATGATTAAACTCGAAGCACGTTTACCTCTAGGACGAGGAAATCGAACATAGAAGTTAGTTACATCAGGGGATATGAACCCTAAGAACAAACATATGTTGTTCAAAAAGGTCGAATAAAGAGAATTGATTCATTATTATTATGAATCAAGTAGTAATAAGATGGTTATGATGGTTAGCATAAGAAGTTACTCGATAAGTATATCGAGACACTTTCACCTAAAAACAGTATTAGATGAATGATTGTATAAACCTAACTGTAAAGTTAACAGTTGGTGAATAATTAATCAGAGTATCGCAGCGGAAGTATGGAAGGAAGTGAATGATAAGGTTTGATTAAGGATTGGTTAAGTGATATTAGAAGATTATGAAAATTCGAGGACGAATTTTTGTAAGGGGGGAAGATTGTAATAACCTAAATTTTTGAGGTATTACGTGTATTGCCACGAGGCATAATCGTAAGAATTAAGAATGAGACTATCAGATTAAGACTGGATAATAAGGACTTAGACCGAAGCGGGTCTATTGGAATTATCGTAAAATAATAATTTTAACTGAAAATTATTAGATGAGCAATGGGATTTAATCAAGATAAAAAGAGAATAAAATAAAATAAGTTGGAAAGCCAGAGCTAATAATATTCACGCCAAGGTCCGTGAAATATTATTAATAAATGATCGTCAAAGTTTCGTAAGTATACGAAAACGTTTTAGGAGAAAGTTTGATGATTAATTAAGAATAAGGGCTAAAGTGTAAATTAACCACTTTAAGGACTAAAGTGGACTTTTAACCACAAATTTCCGGAGGAAGTTGTGTTTTACTCTATTTTCTCAAGATAAGAAAATAATATCGATAAAGTGGTTATCGATAGTCATTAATATGAAAATTGGACGAAAAAGTGAGAAAAAGTGCAAGTTAGCTCAAAATGGAAATTTGAGCGCTTTTAGCCAAAATTGTCAAAATAAATTATTGGAAAGTAAAGTTATAAGATATGGGTTTAATATTATTTATTTGAGAATAAATGATATGGATTTAATTGGGCTTAAGAGATTTAGTGTTCTACGGACTAAATTGGACGAAAGAAAAGTTAGAAGTTAGAGGTTGAGGAGGTGACAAACTCAAGGACTAAAGGAGACTTTTGCCTCACCTATTTAAGCCACTTGCATATGAGTTTAAACTCAGCAAGCATATCATTTTCAGCTCCCAAAATTCGTCCTTAACCCTTTCTCCATGGAAGAACATCAACCAAACTTCAAAGGAGCATAACTCATTCGTTTTTGATCCGATTTGGGCGATTCTCGCGGCAACGGAAAGAGGAGATCAATATCTACTGATATATCCCAATAATATAAGGTAAAATGATCAGTTTGGTTTTAGGGTTTCTGAACTATGATTTCGGTTTTGTGAGTTAACTTGAGATTTTTGTTTGATTTTTGTGTAAAGTGAATTATAAGCTAATTGAAGGATTTTGGATGGTGAATTTTGATGATTAAAGCTTTGGCTAAGAGACAATCATCAAGGTATGGATTTTCTGAAATTTGTTTAAGTATTGATTGATGAAGTTTGATGGTGGTTTGGTCTATGTTTCGGCATATTGATGGAGTCGTTAGTGTTTGATGATTGTTGTTTGTAAGTTATAGAGTTATTGTTGTATAATTGATTAAATTGAGAATGAAATAGAGTCAAGTATTTGGCCATGATGAAGGTTGATTATGTATAGTTTAAATGATAATATTAAGCATGATTTGGAGGTATAAAGGGCTGATTACAACTTGGAATTGGTTGATTGATGTTTGACGGAAACTTGATTGAAAAATGGTAATGATACTCGGCCAAATTGTATAGTTCATGCTTAGGTGTTTTAAATGGTGTTTGAGACTTGAATTGTCATGTTTATAAGGAAGTATAGGGTCTGGAATATGATTGATTTCATGCTTGTTATGGGTGTCTAAGGACTGAATATGAGTTACGTAAACTAAATTGACATTTTGCAGAAAATGTCTTGCAAAACAGCGATATTGAAAAGGCAATATCTCGGGCTGTATAAGTCCAAATCAAGTTCCGTTTGTTGATACGGAAACTTTAGGATGTTAACTATAATTGTCTGAGTTCGAGTTTTTGTTGAATCGGACTCTAGGATGCTCATTTTGGACATAACATTTTGTTGTGCAGTCTGCCCTGCACTTGTAAACAGCTCCAAGGAGATAACTTATGAGCTTGTTTTCGACACCTTCGGGTGCGTTTCATGGTCCGAGACCTAAACGAAAGTTGTAGGTGACGTTCTAAACTTTAAGAATGTCAATTTTGTTTAGGGGTCGGACTATTTTAAGTAAGCGGTTTCGATAGCCGAAGTTGGCTAGAAATGTAATTTTTGGTTAAGTTAATAATAGTTAG
Organism: Mercurialis annua; assembly: GCF_937616625.2. NCBI lineage: Eukaryota > Viridiplantae > Streptophyta > Magnoliopsida > Malpighiales > Euphorbiaceae > Mercurialis > Mercurialis annua. Next base: position 45,095,326 of record NC_065574.1, on the reverse strand, counting down.
AATTTTATTAATTCTTGCTATTATTATATTTGCGTAGATCGGACGAGCGACTATCGAAAAGGTTTGAGGCAAACGGATCGAGATATCGTCATAATTATTTGAAGAATTTGGATAGCAAGTGTGAGTACACTTTAAATTACTCGTTAATATTCATAAAGCCACGTATTTTAATACGAAAAGCTATATGAATATTTATATATTTGAGATGTTTGCTTTTAAAATGTATACGTATGTATGCTTTGAAAATGATGTTTTATCGTAATATGTTATTTTGATAATAACATAAATGTTAAGGCACCGGGGATGGGTAAAGTAATAAAATGTGAATTGAACCAAATATAAATAAGAAAAGTACAGTACATTCCTATATGTACTAATAAATCGAATATCGAATAATATACAAGTATCAGATCAGATATGAATAAGGAAATATAGTACATTCCGATATGTACTATCAAACATAATAAATACCCATACGTGCGTGTGTTATAGATGTATGCTTGTAGATTGTAATGTGCATGCCATGGTCCATAAAGGATCAATACAACAGAACGAAAAATACAAAAAAAAAAATGTAAAATGAGAATTGTACTATGGTGCACAAAATAATAAGAACTGAGATACAAGGTTGAACTCGGTAGAATTATCCCGGGACTTGTATCTCATCCATTCTCGATGATAATCCTCGGAACCCATACGAAATAAAAAGTAAGTGTGATACATCGAGAATCAATACGAAACAAGATCGAGACACAATGTGAACAATTACTCCTATTAAATGTCAATAGGAATCATATGAATCGACAGTTAAGTTCAAAAGACCTGCAGGGTGCAGAGTCCGAATGCAGACACGAAGGTAACTCGGTTGAACTATCTCGGGACCCGTGTCTAAGGAGTAACTCGGTTGAATTATCTCGGGACTCCTATCGATCGTTTGGGATTGAGAAATGGTACAAGTAACTCGGTTGAATTATCTCGGGACTGTACCATATGGTTATGGGTAACTCGGTTGAACTATCTCGGGACCCAACCATAAGGATCAAGTCACAAGAGACTTGCCAATGATTTAGTTCGACTTGGAATCATGATGATATAAACTAAGATTTAAGATTCGGTCGAAAACTAATGAAACAAAACGAGAGAAGAAAAATATCAAAACCATAATAAGAAATCGAAGATGTCAAATACGTATAAACTATAAGTTTATGAAATAAACTAAGAGATATGAAGGAAAGTAAAGAGGGTATGCAATATGATTTTAAAAGAGTATTTTCTATATATAAAATGGGTTTTCAACGGTTTTAACCCTTTATGTGATATTGCGTGTAATTTGGTGAGCTCACTCAGTTTTATACTGACCCCGTTGCTCCTCCCATTTTTCAGGGATAGTATGATATGATTTGGAGAGTCAAGCTTCCGAAGTTTTAATTCTCGGAAGTCATTTGCACAAGAAGTGAAAGAAGGTTTTCATTCTAGCGGTCCGCAGTAGTCTAGATGTTTTTGTCTATGTATTTGTATAACGCGTTTTAACTCTGATATTTTTGTAAAATGGGGTCACAAGTATTTTGATATGTGAAATATGATTTGATTTGCGAAAAATTTACACAGGTTTTTAGGCTTGCTACGGGTTTCGGAGCTACCACTCCCATTCCCTAGCGCCGGTCGCGACTCATAAATTTGGGTCGTGACAAAGGTGGTATCAGAGCAATGGTTTAGATTCATAGGCCATTGCCTGTATACGATTGATGTATGTAGTTCCTAGGTATGATGTCACTAGGTTAAGCTAAGAACTACTGCGGATTATAGGGATTTCCAGTCATGTCTTTTGAACGTTATCAACGTTTTCATCGATTTTTCAAAAGTTTTACAAAAGCGTCCTCTCCCTTATGTGCTATTAGGAGTCGAGTTAGATGTGTACGAGCACAAAATATGTGTGTGTTTACTCGAGTAAGCAATATGCTTTCGAGTATCTATAGTCTACGAAGAGTTATATACTCTCGAGACTCATATGATGTATGAATATCGTTATGGACAATGATTGAATTATAAATTGGTTGGATTGGATATTATACGAGTGATGTAATGTAACAAATAAGATATGTATGTTTGCAGCGCGATCACTCAGGAGAGTGATATGCTCACAGGTATGTAAGCCTGTGATAATTTATACGATACATAAAATTTATATATTGTAATCGATTGTTATGAATAGAAATAGTTTCTTATGATTCAATGATGAAAGTTTGCTAAGCCTATGCTGGGCGAAATGCTCTCAAGACTTAAGAAAGGCGACATAGTCGGATTTATAGGAAAGATAGATAAGGGAAGGCAGCCAAAAGGGCTAGCACTATTAGTTTGTCATCGGAACAAGGAAGTTCAAACTATGCAAGTTTCATACACTCGTTATGCGATAGGAGATGCTCGACTAGCTGTCAAGCTAGGACATACATATGTCTTCGATGTGGACAACAAGGTTACCACGTGAAGGAATGCCCACATCCCGAGTAGTTTGATACCACGGGAAACACGAAACAATCTTTTTCCTAAAAGACGGAGTTTGTCGCGATGACTTCTAGTTAGACACAATCATATATCGAGATAAACATCATGAAGTCCAAACACTAGAAGCTCGAAAGTGATCAGACCTTTTGAGCTAGCCTAGTGTAAACACGAACGTTTAGGGCGTGTCTTTCGAACGACGTCAGAATCAGGCGAAAAGAGTTACATCTTTACATGTGTAAAGAATGTAAATAGTTGCGAACGATAGAAAGATAATTAATAGATAGTGCAGAGTCTTATGTAGAGAGCAACTTACGTAAAACCCGTTTTATGAAAGAAAAGTTTTTGATCGAAATGAAATGTTTTGAAAAGACATAATTGTGCCCGGACACGAATCATAAAAAACATCGCATTGACACGAATAGAATTGCATCACTACATCCATATTGCATTCACTAATAGGACATGCATCATATACATTGTGTATGTCTGGAAATGAAAAAGAGGAGTGTCATTGCAACTCTTGTGATGAGAGAAGTCATCACACCGGTGCACAATTATGACATGATTTGAGAAATGAAAAGTATTGTGATTTTAAACGGATGAGTTTTCCAACGTAAGTAAGCTCGGACAGTGACTCTGTATATAGAGGCATAGAACAAGACTGATCATCTTGTTAGGCCTATATGAAAACATACGTATGTAACACGACAAGTATATAGAACGACGAGTAGTATAACACGAATCGCAACGTATCGAGATTTGAATTGCAAATCTCTAATGTCGGTCTTGTATATTAAATAAAAGAACAACGACGCTACTTTACAAACATGTAAAATGATAGCGGCCATGATTAAACTCGAAGCACGTTTACCTCTAGGACGAGGAAATCGAACATAGAAGTTAGTTACATCAGGGGATATGAACCCTAAGAACAAACATATGTTGTTCAAAAAGGTCGAATAAAGAGAATTGATTCATTATTATTATGAATCAAGTAGTAATAAGATGGTTATGATGGTTAGCATAAGAAGTTACTCGATAAGTATATCGAGACACTTTCACCTAAAAACAGTATTAGATGAATGATTGTATAAACCTAACTGTAAAGTTAACAGTTGGTGAATAATTAATCAGAGTATCGCAGCGGAAGTATGGAAGGAAGTGAATGATAAGGTTTGATTAAGGATTGGTTAAGTGATATTAGAAGATTATGAAAATTCGAGGACGAATTTTTGTAAGGGGGGAAGATTGTAATAACCTAAATTTTTGAGGTATTACGTGTATTGCCACGAGGCATAATCGTAAGAATTAAGAATGAGACTATCAGATTAAGACTGGATAATAAGGACTTAGACCGAAGCGGGTCTATTGGAATTATCGTAAAATAATAATTTTAACTGAAAATTATTAGATGAGCAATGAGATTTAATCAAGATAAAAAGAGAATAAAATAAAATAAGTTGGAAAGCCAGAGCTAATAATATTCACGCCAAGGTCCGTGAAATATTATTAATAAATGATCGTCAAAGTTTCGTAAGTATACGAAAACGTTTTAGGAGAAAGTTTGATGATTAATTAAGAATAAGGGCTAAAGTGTAAATTAACCACTTTAAGGACTAAAGTGGACTTTTAACCACAAATTTCCGGAGGAAGTTGTGTTTTACTCTATTTTCTCAAGATAAGAAAATAATATCGATAAAGTGGTTATCGATAGTCATTAATATGAAAATTGGACGAAAAAGTGAGAAAAAGTGCAAGTTAGCTCAAAATGGAAATTTGAGCGCTTTTAGCCAAAATTGTCAAAATAAATTATTGGAAAGTAAAGTTATAAGATATGGGTTTAATATTATTTATTTGAGAATAAATGATATGGATTTAATTGGGCTTAAGAGATTTAGTGTTCTACGGACTAAATTGGACGAAAGAAAAGTTAGAAGTTAGAGGTTGAGGAGGTGACAAACTCAAGGACTAAAGGAGACTTTTGCCTCACCTATTTAAGCCACTTGCATATGAGTTTAAACTCAGCAAGCATATCATTTTCAGCTCCCAAAATTCGTCCTTAACCCTTTCTCCATGGAAGAACATCAACCAAACTTCAAAGGAGCATAACTCATTCGTTTTTGATCCGATTTGGGCGATTCTCGCGGCAACGGAAAGAGGAGATCAATATCTACTGATATATCCCAATAATATAAGGTAAAATGATCAGTTTGGTTTTAGGGTTTCTGAACTATGATTTCGGTTTTGTGAGTTAACTTGAGATTTTTGTTTGATTTTTGTGTAAAGTGAATTATAAGCTAATTGAAGGATTTTGGATGGTGAATTTTGATGATTAAAGCTTTGGCTAAGAGACAATCATCAAGGTATGGATTTTCTGAAATTTGTTTAAGTATTGATTGATGAAGTTTGATGGTGGTTTGGTCTATGTTTCGGCATATTGATGGAGTCGTTAGTGTTTGATGATTGTTGTTTGTAAGTTATAGAGTTATTGTTGTATAATTGATTAAATTGAGAATGAAATAGAGTCAAGTATTTGGCCATGATGAAGGTTGATTATGTATAGTTTAAATGATAATATTAAGCATGATTTGGAGGTATAAAGGGCTGATTACAACTTGGAATTGGTTGATTGATGTTTGACGGAAACTTGATTGAAAAATGGTAATGATACTCGGCCAAATTGTATAGTTCATGCTTAGGTGTTTTAAATGGTGTTTGAGACTTGAATTGTCATGTTTATAAGGAAGTATAGGGTCTGGAATATGATTGATTTCATGCTTGTTATGGGTGTCTAAGGACTGAATATGAGTTACGTAAACTAAATTGACATTTTGCAGAAAATGTCTTGCAAAACAGCGATATTGAAAAGGCAATATCTCGGGCTGTATAAGTCCAAATCAAGTTCCGTTTGTTGATACAGAAACTTTAGGATGTTAACTATAATTGTCTGAGTTCGAGTTTTTGTTGAATCGGACTCTAGGATGCTCATTTTGGACATAACATTTTGTTGTGCAGTCTGCCCTGCACTTGTAAACAGCTCCAAGGAGATAACTTATGAGCTTGTTTTCGACACCTTCGGGTGCGTTTCATGGTCCGAGACCTAAACGAAGGTTGTAGGTGACGTTCTAAACTTTAAGAATGTCAATTTTGTTTAGGGGTCGGACTATTTTAAGTAAGCGGTTTCGATAGCCGAAGTTGGCTAGAAATGTAATTTTTGGTTAAGTTAATAATAGTTAGAATTTTATTAATTCTTGCTATTATTATATTTGCGTAGATCGGACGAGCGACTATCGAAAAGGTTTGAGGCAAACGGATCGAGATATCGTCATAATTATTTGAAGAATTTGGATAGCAAGTGTGAGTACACTTTAAATTACTCGTTAATATTCATAAAGCCACGTATTTTAATACGAAAAGCTATATGAATATTTATATATTTGAGATGTTTGCTTTTAAAATGTATACGTATGTATGCTTTGAAAATGATGTTTTATCGTAATATGTTATTTTGATAATAACATAAATGTTAAGGCACCGGGGATGGGTAAAGTAATAAAATGTGAATTGAACCAAATATAAATAAGAAAAGTACAGTACATTCCTATATGTACTAATAAATCGAATATCGAATAATATACAAGTATCAGATCAGATATGAATAAGGAAATATAGTACATTCCGATATGTACTATCAAACATAATAAATACCCATACGTGCGTGTGTTATAGATGTATGCTTGTAGATTGTAATGTGCATGCCATGGTCCATAAAGGATCAATACAACAGAACGAAAAATACAAAAAAAAAATGTAAAATGAGAATTGTACTATGGTGCACAAAATAATAAGAACTGAGATACAAGGTTGAACTCGGTAGAATTATCCCGGGACTTGTATCTCATCCATTCTCGATGATAATCCTCGGAACTCATACGAAATAAAAAGTAAGTGTGATACATCGAGAATCAATACGAAACAAGATCGAGACACAATGTGAACAATTACTCCTATTAAATGTCAATAGGAATCATATGAATCGACAGTTAAGTTCAAAAGACCTGCAGGGTGCAGAGTCCGAATGCAGACACGAAGGTAACTCGGTTGAACTATCTCGGGACCCGTGTCTAAGGAGTAACTCGGTTGAATTATCTCGGGACTCCTATCGATCGTTTGGGATTGAGAAATGGTACAAGTAACTCGGTTGAATTATCTCGGGACTGTACCATATGGTTATGGGTAACTCGGTTGAACTATCTCGGGACCCAACCATAAGGATCAAGTCACAAGAGACTTGCCAATGATTTAGTTCGACTTGGAATCATGATAATATAAACTAAGATTTAAGATTCGGTCGAAAACTAATGAAACAAAACGAGAGAAGAAAAATATCAAAACCATAATAAGAAATCGAAGATGTCAAATACGTATAAACTATAAGTTTATGAAATAAACTAAGAGATATGAAGGAAAGTAAAGAGGGTATGCAATATGATTTTAAAAGAGTATTTTCTATATATAAAATGGGTTTTCAACGGTTTTAACCCTTTATGTGATATTGCGTGTAATTTGGTGAACTCACTCAGTTTTATACTGACCCCGTTGCTCCTCCCATTTTTCAGGGATAGTATGATATGATTTGGAGAGTCAAGCTTCCGAAGTTTTAATTCTCGGAAGTCATTTGCACAAGAAGTGAAAGAAGGTTTTCATTCTAGCGGTCCGCAGTAGTCTAGATGTTTTTGTCTATGTATTTGTATAACGCGTTTTAACTCTGATATTTTTGTAAAATGGGGTCACAAGTATTTTGATATGTGAAATATGATTTGATTTGCGAAAAATTTACACAGGTTTTTAGGCTTGCTACGGGTTTCGGAGCTACCACTCCCATTCCCTAGCGCCGGTCGCGACTCATAAATTTGGGTCGTGACAAGAAACCTTGGCCATAGAAACAATGGAGATACCAGACTCGGATGAGGGCAAGCTCGAACCACATGGAAAGTTAGAAAGAGTAAATCTGACAGGAATAACACCAAGGTCGGTCCAAATAGGCGATGCGCTGCCTAAACCAATAAAACAAGAGATAACCGACATGTTAATCAGGAATGAGGTCGAATTTGTTAACACCCCAGGCGAGATAGAAGGGGTCGACCCGGCAATAATATCACATAAGCTAAATGTTGATCCAAAACACAAGCCGGTCAAACAAAAGAAAAGAGCCTTCGCAGTAGACAGACAAATCGCCATCAGAGCAGAAGTAGATAAATTATTAGCAGCAGGCTTTATCAGAAGAGTATATTACCCGAAATGGCTATCAAACGTTGTGCTCATAAGAAAGCCAAACGGAAAATGGAGACTGTGCATAGACTTCACAGACCTAAACCGAGCATGCCCCAAAGACAGCTACCCCTTACCAAACATTGATCAACTGGTCGATTCCACCAGCGGCTACGAAGTCTACTCGTTCATAGACGCGGCCCAAGGATATCACCAAATCCCAATGCACAAAGAAGACAAAGAGAAAACAAGCTTCGTAACCGACAGTGGCACATACTGCTACAAACAAATGCCGTTCGGATTAAAAAATGCAGGGGCAACGTATCAGCGGTTAATGAATTTCGTATTCAAAGACCAGATCGGTCGAAACATGGAAGTTTATGTGGATGACATCATCGTCAAATCCAAAAAAGTAGAAGATCATGCAAAAGACCTAGAAGAAGTCTTCACCAAGCTTAAAAGGTACAAACTCAAGCTAAATCCGGACAAATGCGCATTCGGAGTCCCAGCAGGAAAATTCCTCGGTTACCTCATTTCTCAAAAAGGCATTGAAGTAAACCCGGAAAAAATAAGAGCAATATTGGAAATGAAGGCGCCAAAATCAGCTAAAGAAGTTCAGAAGCTCAACGGAAGAATCACAGCTCTCGGTCGATTCGTGTCTAACTCGGCGAAAAGATGTCTCCCATTCTTTAAAACATTAAGAAGTGTGAAAAAATTCGAATGGACCAAAGAATGCCAACAATCTTTTGAAGAACTTAAGAAATTCCTGAGTTCACCACCACTGCTTGGAAGACCGGAAACCGGAGAAATATTATACCTATACCTAAGTGTCACAAATGAAACAGTAGCATCAGTACTGGTAAAGGAAGAGGCATCCGAGCAAAAACCGGTGTACTACACGAGTAAGGTATTAAAAGGGCCCGAGCTCAGATATAGCAAAATTGAGAAATTTGCATTGGCATTGGTCCTAACGGTCGAAAAACTAAATAGATACTTCCAGGCTCACACGGTAATAGTCCGAACAAACCAACCCCTAAGGAAAGCGCTCGCAAGACCAGAAACATCAGGACGACTAGTCAACTGGTCGGTCATGATAGGATCATACGACATCAAATACGAACCACGGACAGCAATGAAAGCACAAATCTTGGCCGACTTTGTAGCAGAAACAACAACACACAATCAACCTACCAAGGTAGACAAGGGCCTAGTCAGCTGGACGCTACAAGTAGATGGGGCATCAAACATAACCGGAGCAGGAGCGGGCATGATATTAAAAGGACCACATAAGATAAAAATGCAAAACTCCATCCATCTCAATTTTACCGGCAACCAACAATGCAGCAGAATACGAAGCCCTAATAGGTGGGTTAAGAATGGCAACGGTGGTAAAGACCGAGTACACCAGAATTCAGAGCGACTCTCAGCTGGTGGTCAATCGAGTACTTGGTCTATACGAAGTAAAGGATCCAGAAATGAAAAAAATACGTAGACCGAGTTAAAGAGCTGCTCGCAAAACTCATCAAAGAAGGAGGAAAATGGGAATTAGAACAAATACCCAGAGAGGAAAACACAGAAGCAGATACATTGACAAAAGCCGGAGCAGCCAAAGAAACAATGCCGGGCGTACCATGCTCAGTTCAAAATTTCAGTAGTATCCAGAATCCCAAAGCAACGTTCCTCATCAACCCAGTAGACCAGTGGATGGAACACATCATATCATACATCAAAAACGGGAGCCTGCCCGAGGATAGCAAAGAAGCAAAGAAAGTGAAACGCCGAGCACCACACTTCTCATACCGAGACGGGACTCTATATAGAAAATCATTCTCACATCCCTGGTCCAGATGCCTCACAGTAGAAGAAGGGAAATATGTATTAGCCGAGATACACGAAGGTATGTGCGGAAGTCACATCTCACATCTAGCACTCTGCCAAAAAACCGTCTTACAAGGTTATTACTAGCCGACACTGGCACAAGACGCAGCAAATTTGGTACAAAAGTGTGAAAAATGTCAGTACCACCAAAACGTACACCATCAGCCAACGACCGAACAAAATCCAATAGTAAGCCTTTGGCCATTCAGCATGTGGGGAATAGACATCGTCGGACCTTTTCCAACGGCAAGTGGGCAGCGAAAATTCCTGATAGTAGCAGTCGAACACTTCTCAAAGTGGGTAGAAGCCGAAGCTGTCTCCACCATAACAGAAGCACGAGTTCGGAGCTTCGTCGAAAGAGAAATCATCTGTCGTTTCGGGATCCCAAAAATCATCATAACCGACAATGGGAAGCAATTTGACAACAAAAACTTCAGAGAATTCTGCATCGAAAAAGGAATTGACCTAAGGTTCACCTCGGGCATCCACCCACAGAGCAACGGAATGACTGAAGTAACCAATCGAACCATTGTCAATGGCCTGAAGAAGCGCCTGGACGAAGCAAAAGGTCGATGGGCCGACGAGCTACATAATGTGCTATGGTCATACAGAACCACGCCAAAAGCCGGCACAGGAAGAACACCATACAGTCTGACCTATGGGTGCGAAGCAATGGTGCCAGTCGAAATCGGCATGCCTACCATCAGAGTACAATACTACGACGAACAACAAAACGAAGAAAGCACCAGACTTTGCCTCAATTTACTAGAAGAGAGAAGAGAGCAAGCATTAATGCACATCGAAGCATACAAATAAAGGATGACAACATATCATAACAAACGGGTCAAACCTCTAATATTTGAAGTAGGCGACCTAGTACTATGACGAGCCGATGTAGCAAGGGGCAATGCAGGTGTCTCTAAGCTCGGAGCTAACCGGGAAGGACCTTACCAAGTGAAGAAAGTAGGAAAAGGAGGAGCCTATTACTTAACCTATATGTCAGGACGAGACCTACCAAGAACCTGGAATGCCAGAGTTCTCAAAAGATTCTATCAGTACACAACATTCAAGTTATCGAGTCTGTCAGGGGTTTTTTCACTTGCATTTAGGTCAAAGTCGGCTGTAGGCCCAAAATGCAAGTTTTTCCCCTATCAATAAAAGAAAAGACAAAAGAAACAAAGAGTCAAACCATAGCATAACAGAATTTCAAGCTATTGCTTAAAACCGAGTTAAGCCATAGCTTAACAGAATTTCAAGCTATTGCTTAAAACCGAGTTAAGCCATAGCTTAACAGAATTTCAAGCTATTGCTTAAAACCGAGTTAAGCCATAGCTTAACATAATTTCAAGCTATTGCTTAAAACCGAGTTAAGCCATTGCTTAACAGAATTTCACGCTGTCGCTTAAAACCGAGTTAAGCCATTGCTTAAACAGAATTTCACGCTATCGCTTAAAACCGAGTTAAGCCATAGCTTAACAGAATTTGAAGCTATGGCTCAAAAACGACTTAAGCCATAGCTTAACACAATTAAAAGTAGTAACTTAAAACCAAATACAGCAAAAGACAAATATAATAAACAATCAAAGCCGACATGAATCAGAGAATCAAAATAAAACAAAGCACGATTCAACAAAAACCATACACACAGTAAGAAGGAGAAAAATCTATATCACTTAATCAACATGTTTTTTACAAAAGACCAAATATTTAATCTATTACAGCATTGCTAATGCTCGGGAACCAACAAAGCAACCCCAGATGAAGTACCATCATTCTCACTCAGGCCAGCCTCCTCATAATGCCGAACCTCCAGAAGCAAAGTCGGGGACGAGGTAACTACATCACCAATCTCTTTCGGGGCACCAGCGCCAACCCCTTCAACCCCAGCCTCACCCACTCGCCCGGTCACAACAACATCAACCTTCGTGATAATAACAGCATCGTGTTCGGACGCCGGAATCTTCTCATCAACAGGAAGGGCATCATCTTCAAGCTCTTTCCGCAGCTCGGCCGCAAAGTCTTCAGCATTTCGCTCCTCAGACTTCAAACCTTCAGCCTGTCCAGCAAGTTTCCGGTCGGCTTGCAACTTTTGATACATACCATCCATATCAAGATACAAACATGAGGGATCAACATCAGCCCGAAGAAGCGGCACAACACGCTCTTTCATATCATCTTCCATAGCATCGGTAAGACGAGCAAACTCCACCATCATATCATCACGCTGAGTCTCCACAATTTAGTCGTATCATCGAGTATGTCATGCAGGCGCATATAGCCCTGATGATGACCATCAATTGTCTTCTGAAGAGCAGCTTTCTCTTTGTCAAACGCCTCGGTCAGCTGCACCCGAAGCTGCTCTTTCTCCTTATCAAAAGCATCCTTGGCGAGAGCAAGCTCGGTCCTCTCCTTGTTCAGGACGGATATCTCCTCATTCAGCTTCTCAATCTTAGCATTAAACCTTTCAGTATTGCTCGCCAGGACGGACTCAACATTAGCCCTCTGAAGTTGCTCTTTCTCCAAATCGGCAATAGCCGTGGTCAACTTCTCGCGATCCTCGGAAGCCTGAGCAGATAGATCATCTTGAAAGGCCCGGGCCCCCACAAGATGGTTTATTAACTACACAAACCAACCAAAAACTTAATAAAATAAATAAACAAAAAAAAGAAAGGGAGAGAAGACAGAAATGATGAAAGACGTACTTGGAAAGAAAGGGACACGCTAGTGTCAAGAAAGTCCTTGGGCGAGGTTACCGACAACACCTCACGGTCCCGAGGAAGGGATACCATCTTCCCTAGAAAAACCGAAGTCGACAAGGAATCAACAGTATCTTCCATCGACTTAGACTTCAAATAGCGCGCAAGAAACCGGGGAGACAGTTTCACATCATCCGGTCCAACCGGAGTGACTCCCGAATCACCCAGCCTGGCTTTTTTATTCGGAGGAGACAATGTTTTGTCCATCCCGGGCACACCCAACCCTACAACAACATCAGCACCTCCGGGAAGGACTACTGCATCCTTTACATTTACAGCCGAGCAAGGCTCCTTCCCTTTATCCAAATTTTTTCTCTTCATAGGTTTAGAAGGAGGAAGCACCGTAGCCAAAGGTTTTGCCTGGGTTATAGCCTGTGCCCCCGACACCACCTTCTCCACCAGTTTCGGCTCACTCCCACCCTTAGCCGAAGACGGGTTCTTAGTAGCAACATCACCACCTTTCCTCCGAGCAGCGTTAAAAGCACTCATGTTGAACACTAACAAACACAAAAAATCCATTAGCAAACCAACAATAACAAACACATCAAAAATAAAGCAAAGCAAAAAACCGAGAACAACCTTCCCGCTTCGGGTCAAACTTAACAATAGGCAGTTTCGGTATAAGGGAGTAAGTATTTATTGGACCAGTCGTCTTCAAAACGTCCTGGAGAAGTCTATGGTTCTCAATCCCAGCAGCATCCCGCCTCAATAGAGTCACGGGAGAAGTACACAACCATCGCTGAGGCAGGTCGGCAAAGGCAGTAGGATGGTAGATCCGAAACCAATCTTCCCTAATCCTCTTAACCGAAGTAGACACTTTCTCTATAACATGCCTAGGTTCCGACTTAAGAATTTTGAAAGAAGAAAAGGCATAAGCACCGCCGAATATAAGACCATAAATGCTGGCAAACAATTCTACCGAGAAAGGAATTTTACGACGTCGGCATAGCCGACGAAGGCATAAGAAATGCCTAATACCATTCGGGTGAAACTGGCTAAGAGGCATGTTATAAAATTTAAAGAAGGCCACTAAGTCGGTTTAAAGAGGAATACGAAAACCCGAATGAAGGTGTTCTACGCTTACCACTATATAATCCGGTCCAGCCGGATCGTTTATAGTTAGACCAGGAGGGTACAGTTCAAACTGATACCCCTCACGCAAGTTTATTTGGGAAATGAGATAATCTAGATATCCTTGGTTCAACTCGGCAAAGGCATTCTCCATCCTAATTCTCCGAGACTAAGCAATTTTGCTACTCCTAGGTCTAATTCGTCTCAGTTTAACAAAGGAGGTTGCTTCCGAACAACCCACGTCCTCTACCTTACGAGGGACCTCAACGGATCGCCCCTTAGCCGAGTCAGAAAGCTCGGCCTCCGATTTATTTCCCCCCAGAGGTACACCCATCCGAGTTACCCTCCTCATCATCATAAACCTCCACAAAATCATTCTGGGAATCCTCCACAGAAGACATTATTCAACAAAAACAATAGAAACACAAAATCAAATAATCAACTACCCACCTATACCAACCCAGAAGGAGAAAACTCAAGAACACGAAGAACAAACAGAAAAAAGATGAAGAAATAGCAATAAACAAGATCAAAATCAAAGAAAAGAAGAAACTTACTAATGAATATCTTCGAAATTACGAAAGTAGACACCAACAAAGGAAAGAAAAACAAGAGCAAAGAAGAGAAAAGAAACTAAGCAAAGAAAAGTAAGGGCTTTTATAAGAGCCGAAGTAGGGAAACTGAAACGACACCTCAATAAATGTGCTAGTGGATACCAGATGTCAAACAACAGCATTAAAGGAAGGACACGTGTCGGATAAAGCGTATCGAATAAGAAAGCAAACCAAAAGGTGGGAGAAGACAACCTAGCAAACTCACAACAGACCTAAATCACATCCGATCAACAAAAACACATACACAACCATACTCGGACATAAATATCCGAACAGACTAGGGGGGACTTGTGATAACAACACAGATAAACAATCTCTAAATATGACATAAACCGGGTAAGGCACACTGTAAAAACAACCAACCAACCGAACAGAACATAAGGAAGGACCATAATCTCAAAAACCATCTTGGTCACACCGAACAGAACATAAGGAAGGACCATAATCTCAGGAACCATCTCGGTCACACCGAACAGAACATAAGGAAGGACCATAATCTCAGAAACCATCTCGGTCACACCGAACAGAACATAAGGAAGTACCATAATCTCAGGAACCATCTCGGTCGCACTAAGCAGCACACACAGAAATACCATCTCGGTTTTACCCGAGTTCATCTTTCACCAAACACAGCGACAAACCTGTCAGAACGTACCCTGACATTCCAGACAATATCTGCACAGACAAAGAGAATGAAATCAGGTCTGTCGGCCCAGACTAAGAGGAACAACAGACATAGTATGAAAAGATAGGAAAAAGTAGGTAAGGAGGTTAATTCTCTTTTTCTCTCAACTCACTTTCACTTCTTATTCTTTCTCTCACTAAAACACCTATTGACTAGACCGTCGGAGTGGTTTGCCGGAATCCCCTTCCGGCATCCTTCTTACGGTTGTGCTGTGCCTTTCAGGTATAGCCGTGAAGCTGCTATCGGATCAGAGAGGCGTCGCCGTTTTACAAGTTATCAGTTCGTATTCTATACGAACCGAGCTCAAAATTGATTTTATATTCGTTAATATAAACGAGTCGAACATGGACATAGTGATGTTCGACTCGTTTACGTTCACGAACAGCTCGAATAAGAGTTCGAGAACAAGTTCGTCAGTGAGCTCGATTAAGAGTTCGTGAACAAGCTCGATTAAGAGTTTGTGAACAAATTCGTGAACGAGTTCATATATAGTTCACGAACAAACTCATTTAAAAACTCGATTAGGTGTTCGCGGACTACTTCATATTTAAGTTAATTCATATAATTATGTTTCTAATTTATTCAGCTCATACTCGTGAACGAGATCAATTAGATTGTTTTTAATTCATTCAGCTCATATTCGTGTTTATTCGTTTAACAGCCCGTGTTTGTTCGTTTATCTGCTAAACGAGCGGGCTCGCCCACGAGCTCGTTTAGTACTCGCGAACTTGTTCGTTTAGTAGCTAAACGAATGCACACGAACCGAACATTTGAACACTCCGTTTTAAATTTGACTGAACATGATGAACAACTTGTCCGCTAAATGAGCCGAACATGAACACTCCAAAGTTCAGTTTGGCTCGGTTCATTTACACCCCTAAATATAGATAGTACCGATATGTTTCAAAATGGAGTTTGATTTTTCTTTGTAAAGTTTTAAAATCCCAAAACTAGCAAATATATTAATCTCTACTTTATTTTTACACGTTAATTTTCATACTATTGAATTCTTTTATCATTAAAATAATTTGTATAGTTAGATTAGAATTATTATCAAGTGATTAATTTTAACTTATTTTTAGCCAATACCCCAAACTAATTTCTAACACCATGTATATTTATTTAATTTTCTTGCAGTTTATTGCACAAAAAATTTACATCCTATACAATAAAAGAGTGAAATGTCAAAAATATTGGCTCATTTATCTCTTGATAAAAATACTAACTTAACTTTTTAATTTATAAAAATATTGCATACTCTTTATATTCTTCATCTTTTACATTTTTTAAAACCCTAATTTTTTTCTTATTTTCTTCCATCAACGCCCACAATTAATATCAATCTTCACCTTACAAAATCACCACCACGATCCACTGTTTTTCACCTCCACTCACCGACGCTACCCTTTACTCGCCGTTGCCGCCGCTCCGCTCGCCGCCGCCATGAAATCTCCATCGTCGCTCTCGCCATGGTTGTCGCCGCTCGTCTATCCAGATTTGATTTCAGATCTGAATCATATCAGATCTAATTCATGAAATCAAATCAGTTTTTTTAAAAAACTATATATAATCCGTATTATATACGGATTATATACAACAAAAATGTGTATATATATTATCTAAGTTATATACGAAATTTGTATTGAATGTACAAAATCATATTTTTATATACAAAAAGAAAGTATTTTTATAAATATTTTTTAAAAGATAGTATTTTTTGTAAAGAGAATTTTTAGATAGTATTTTTGTAAATATTTTTTATTTTTACGATATTTTTGCAAATCCACTTAATAAGAGGGGCCTATCATTTATAACCAAAATTGGACCCTACCCTAAACAGCTATTTTTTGGATTTTACTATATAGCGCCCTATTTATTAGATACTGCCCCTCCAAATTACCTCCTTGCTCTGTTAATCAAAATACAATAATTTTTTTTCCTCTCAATTTCATTCCAATTCCGAGACTGTAATGGCTGATTACGATTTCAATTTGTCAGGAAACGAGTATCAAGATTTCAAAAAATATGCCGAGAAATACTTTTTTATCGATTTTCTTTTAGGTGGGATGCATACAGATTGCGTCCCACGTCAACGCCACGTAAGTTAAATCACGTGCCATTTTAGAGACATTATTGAAATAAAATCCTGCGTTTCAGGACTAATTGGACAAAATTGAAAGGTTTGAACTTTTGTGAATTTTTTTTCAAGATTTTTGCTTTTTTTCGTCATTTAGTTTTTTTTTAATTTTTTTTGATATTTTTTTTATTTTTCTTAATCACCAAGTCATTTTGTTTCCTCCTTTTGCACGTCTCTTTTTATTTTTTGATTCTGCCACAAACCGATGAGAAGGTGGATACAAATACAGTACTTGATGGCACCAACAAGTGCAAATTAAAGCATCTTTGGGGAAGCAGGTATTGTCTATTTACTGCCAAGTCACAAATTTAGTTCATATATGTAGACAAAATAATTTGAATTCGTTGCGTTACATCACCAAATTTTAAAAATAACATAATCTATCTATCTATCTATAATCTATCTATCTATCTATCTATCTATCTATCTATCTATCTATCTATAATCTATCTATCTATAACTATCTTATACTGTATGTGGGAAGGAGGGGGGACAGACAAAATTACGATAATAGTGTTTATTAATAGTTTAATTACAATAAACATTCAAAGAGTAATTTACTGAGAATAGTAAAAAACAAATCGAAGAGTGTTTATCCCATGCAACCGTTGCGCCACGTCATTTTTACATCAAGCCAATGAGCATTTGCGATAGGGAATCTTTTAATTATTACTTATTTTTTTTATCATTCAATTTTCCACATGGCTAACGCACAATTGGTTTGTTGCACGAATGACATGGCGCAACGGTTGCGTGCAATAATTTTTCCAAATCGAATAATTAAAAAGTATGGAAAAAAGAGTTTAAAGTTGAATAGGACTAAAATAAAAAGATTAACAAGATGAAATAGAATTTCAATAAAATCAAAAGTCTAAATTCGTACATAATTAAAAGTTAAAGATATACACTAAAACTCTTCATATGGTTATTCTATTACGCAAGCACTAATTAAATATTAATTTAAATAATGCATAATAAACCGTATACTATTAGTACTTTATGTTTATATTAAATTGAATTTCTAACAATCCTAAACTAAGTTAACATCTATTATTATATATTGAGCTAACATTTTCTTCTTGCCGTAGATATTTTCATGAATCTATAACTATTTATTGTTGGTATTAATGGATTGTCTTTGAATATATTTATGTTAGTATTTGCTGTTAATATTTCCATATATTTTGAGTATATTTATATTGATTTAGTTTGTTTGTTCGTTTTTATAATGTGTAGTTTTCGTGGAAAATTTATTGATGTGAGAGCTAATGATAATGTTGATGATATTGCTCTGACTGAAAAAAGATTGTTGGTTCGGATAATAAGGTGCGTATTTAGTTTAAATTTCTTGCTTCTTTATTTAAATTCATAATTGATCAATTTTAAATTTTAAAATGATCATAATTTTAATCTTTTTATAATACATGTGTACTATTTTCATATATTTTGATTATATTTATATTGATTTAGTTTGTTTGTTCGTTTTTGTAATGTGTAGTTTTCGTGGAAAATTTATTGGTGTGCGAGCTAATGATAAGATGATATTGCTCTGGCTTGAAAAAAAATGTTGGTTCGGAAAAAAAGGTGCGTATTTAGTTTAAATTTCTTGCATCCTTATTTAAATTCATAATTGATCAATTTTAAATTTTAAAATGATCATAATTTTAATCTTTTATAATACATGTGTACTATGGATACGTATCCAAAGATCTATTCATCTAATTTATTCCGATTACATTATGAGCATTATAATATAAATTAGTGAGCTCAATTGCACACACTTTAGTTGTTGATTATGGTACCATTATCATTGTTATTGTTGAGTTATTTATTTAACATTTTAATTAATATTTAATCAGACACTAAGACTCTTTTAAAATTTATTAATCAAACTTTATACTCAGAGTTTTTATTTTTTATTACAAAATTTGCTCCACAACCTAAGACCGTCCATCTACCTGGACAAGAATAACTAAACTATCTGGGTTTTTCACATTATACTTAATTAATAATGTGATGACCAGTAGTTATAATTTAATATACTGTAAAATTCATGATATAATATTATCACTGTAAAGAGAAATTCGTAAAATCATATGTAGTTAATGTTGATTAGTGCATAATATATACCAACACCGTTTTTTTTCATTTTATATAAATATCTCTTGATTAATTGACAGTTATGTATATTAAATATTAATGATATATATATATATATATATATATATATATATTATTTTGTATCTATCATAGGAATAAATTAATTAAAATTTTAGTTCTAATAAAAATATGAATAACCTTTTTAAAAATATAATTAGAAAATTTTAGTTTTAATAAGAGTAATTTATAATAATTGGACATTAATAAGCTTTCTAATTTTTGTAGAGTTCTTCAATTAGCACAAGGCACATCATCAACCACTTATTTACCATGAGATTTCCTTAAAAAGAAATGGCCTAATTACTTATAAAAATCCCAGCTTGTAATATTTTTTTGTTTATACCCTCACGTAGAAAACAATTCATTTGTACCCTTTTTTTAAATTTTTCATCTCTACCTAAAATTTAAATTTTTGACAACTAAATTAATTAAAGAATGAAAACATTATAAATGATTAATAATATTAATATTTAATTAGAATATAAGCTAAATATAAAGGATCATTTTTTTTCCAAATGAAAAGAGGGCAAATTAATTCTTTAGGGTAGAGACGAAAATGAAAAATCAAAAAAAGGATACAAATAAACTTTTTCCTAGGTCAGAGTATAAACGAATAAATGTTATAAGATGGAGTTTTTTTAAAGTAATTAAGCCAAAAGAAATTATATCATTGTACAGTTTTCTGCAAACTTGTGAATTATGCAACAATCTCGATTGAAACAACAAAATATGATACTTAATTATTATAATTAATTTTTAAAGAATAAGATATTTTAATTCAAAGTACAATGTTAATAAAATAAATAAAAATAACAAGTCAGATAAATAAAAATAATTTATTTAAAACTAAAATAACGGATCATATAAATATCGTTTCCATGCATAGCATAGTACCGACTACTAATCAAGTATATATAACACACCATTGACTTTTAAACCATTATATATAATTAAAAATCAATTTAAATAAAAATCAATTATAAAAATTAAGAAAATAGAAAAAAAATTGATACTTTAATTAATATTTATTATACATAACGGGTCATATAAATATCGCTCACGTGCGTAGCACGTGGCGAAAAACTAGTACTATATATAAAAGCACGGATGGAGGGGGGGACAGGCACATTTACTAAATTATCCTTTTTAACTTATAGCTAATTGATCATTTAAATGAAGGTTTTATAGTAATTGATAAATTATAAAAATAAAATATTAATTATAACTACTTCTAATTTACTTAGAATTTGTACTTTAGTTAAACTACTCCTAACAATATTATAGTTAACTTAGGATACGAACTATGTCTTGATAATTTGAATCCATCCTAAATATCTTATTACGGTAAGATAAGAGTTTTAAAGGTAACAATTTTCATTAGTTGTTTGGTTTACATGGTAAAATTATGTATATACAAAAAAATCAATCTTTGATAACAAGTTAAACTTTTATTATTTCATAATAACTTCACTAATTTGATAGTCATATGTAAAGAATTTTGCTGTACTATATTAAACGTACAGATGGGAGAGGTATGTATACATGTCCATTAATATTTTAATATTTAATAAATATACACTAACTAAAATAATCTACTTATAATTGTCTAGATTACTAACTATTTTAAATATATAATTAATACTATTTTAATTATTATTTAATTAAACATATATATTTAATCCGTAATAAATATAATTATCATTATTTTAACGAGTCACACTACGAGTCACGTGTGAAACACGTAAAGCGACACTAGTAAATATCTTATATGTGGGAATGGGGGGGGGGGGAACAGGCAAAATTACGATAATAGTCTTTAATAATTAAATTATTTACTAAGTTAAGCACATGTCTAACTCTAATGAAATTTAAATAATTAAGAAGTTAATTCTAATACAATTACAAATATTAAAAAGTTAATTCTAATACAAACACAAAAAGTTAAAAGTTAATTATAAATTTATATCTAATATAAACACAAATTAAAAAGTTCAATTTCAATTAGAAATCTAAACTTGATTAACGTAGATAACTATATCAACGTTGAATAACGTAGATAACGTTGAAGGTGAACATTGATTTGTAAATTCATAAATTTAAAAACTGAATAGATATAATAGTATGTGATAGGTAAATCGTATTTTGGACAAATTGAGATCCATGCACCATGAATTTGCTAACAAATATCAAAAAGTCAAAATTACAGCTTTTAGATAAAAAAGAAACATCATAAGCTGTGGTTGTGGTGCAAAAATATAAACAAACATGATTGTAATCTTCCCCCGGAAAAAAAACAAACATGACATAATCTGCATTATATAAAAATTATAAAAAGATTAATTGCATCATTAAATCATCATTTCATGTGTTTTTTATAATTAACATAATTTTTTTTAACATATTTAATACACTTTCCGCCCCATTCTAATTGACCAAATTTTCTATTTTGAATGTCTCTTTCTATTTGAAAACTTTTATTTATAGAATAATTTCCACCCTATTTTTTTCTTTTATCCTCATCAATTAATGTATTTTGAAAGTATTTTTTTAAAAAATGGTAAAACATTTTATGTAATATGAGAATATAAAAGTAAAGTTACTAAAATATTTTAAACAATGTGCAATGAGATTATTTTCAATTAAAACAAGACAGAGAGAGTATTACTTTTAACAATAATAATCTTTACTAAGCGTATAATTTATATTTAAACAATGTTCAATTAAATAAGAGTCTAACATTTAATAGACGTGTAAATACAAAAAAATAGACTGTGTTTATTTATTAGAAAGGTGAAAAATCAAAAAATGGACACGTAATTAACAGTTTTTTAGTAATGTAAATTATTGGTTAGTAAAAGTCAAAGATAAATAAGAGTGTCCTTCTAAAGATACATGTTACGAAAAATTATAAAGAGATAATGCAAATTTCTCTAATTATATGATTAAAAAATAAATAATATAAAAAGAAATTGAATTAGAGTTTTATTGGAACTAAAGTTCCACAGATGGGTGCTATATAAGATGAGTGGTTTACACTAAATATCAGAGAATGATATATGCTTTTAGCATTTGTTTATTTTTTTTATTTTCCATTGTGTATATAAATGTCGTTTAATATAAATTACCAAAAAATTAAAGTAAAATAATAAAAATCAACAACCTAACATCATATTCTATTAAAAGAACATCATGATCAACTATTGTTATTGTAAAAAAGGAGAGTTACGTAAAATCATATTAAGTTAGTGTTGATTAGTGCATAATATAGTAACACCATGCATTTTTTTTTCTTTTTATATAAAAAATTATCCTGATTATTGTCCTTTATAAACAATAAAAAATTAATTATAATAAAAAATAAATACAATATTTAGTAATTTAATTACTATTTAATGATATGTATTTAACGGGTCATGCACGTGGAAACAAATATTATTAAAAATTTGAATAACAAATAAAAATTAAATAATTCATTAAATATTTTAATTATTAGTATAATATATAACGGGTCATATAAATATCGCTCACGTGCGTAGCACGTGGGGAAACGCTAGTAACTATACTATAAGTGCGAAGGGGGGGGGGGGACAGACAAATTTACAACATTAGCCTTCAATAATTAAAAAAATTACGAAATTATGTACAAGTCTAAATCTAATTCTACTATATAAATTAACTTTCAATTAAATAGGATAATTGATAAAAAAAAGACCCTAATCTTTAATCACTATCACGAAATTGTATAACGAAATTGTATAGCAATAATCAAATTAAAAAGTCCAATTTCTAATAGAAGTCCATTTTAATAGTTAGACTAATAATTTAGAGTTTTATTCTAATAGTAACTCTTATCTATATAGGATATTAAAGAGATGAGATTCTTATATCTTACTCACAGCAATTTCACAAATATTTTCAAACAAAGGTGAGGTTTTATGGGCGATAAAAAAAAGGCTTTCATCTTGTGATTAAAAAAATTTCTTTCTTTAAACAACAAAATTTTACTTGATGACTAAAATCTGTATTTTCCAGTTTGAGATTTTGTTGTAGCGAATGTTTTATGAGCTATGATGGATCTTCATAAGCTATATTGCATCGAAAGAAATTCAGAATTCACATGGTATGTATTTTAAATATTGAATTTCTTTTAATGATTGCTTATCACAAGTTGTGCTGTCATGACCCATTTTCATGAATCGTGACCGGCGCTAGGGTATGGGTATGGTTGTACCAAAACCCGTAGCAAGCCTTGCGGATAACAACTTAGATACATTTAAAACAAAGTACCTGCAGGAAATCACATGCTCGGGGGCAACCGAGACTTCAGCCTAATCTAGCAGTACAGATAAACAGCATATATTTAAAGTACGCTTAATCTCAAATAAACTCCAACATGGCAATATAATATAAATGCCATAACACTGTAATCATGCCACAAGCGATAAGTAATAGTTGGACCAATCCAACAACAATAGTCTAAAATATAAACGTAAGACTAAGACATGAATAATATGAAACTACTACTGCGGTCTAAGAGTTTAAAATAGTTCGACTCATTTATTCTGAAATAAAATAAAGAACCTCCGAGAATGAAGAAACGGAGATCGACCAAACGCTCAAATCATAAACCTGGAAAATTTGGGAAAACAACGGGGTCAGATTTACTGAGTAGAGTTTATATAACCATTTACATTTATTAAGTTAAAAACCTTTAAAAACGTTTAATAAAACATTTTCATTATGGATTATCAATGAAACCCTAAACCACAATTCTAAATCCATTGTCGTGTCGGTGAGACGTATCTCAATAACCGATCCCCGACTATCACTTAATAAATAGTGAGCCCAGGAGACGTATCTTCCACCGGTGCCCTCACTAAGGTGAGACGTATCTCAAACCTACCTCAATACCATAATCATTACCGGTGCGCACGCAGTCCCGATGATGCCCATCGAGTAGCACGTTCCAAATCAAATCCACAATGCCGAAAACAGTTCGAAAGCTGTTTATACATATACATATATACAAAATATAATAGTTGCTTAATAAAGAGGTAAATAGAGATATAAACTCACTGCTTGCTATTCCACGTGAAACTTGACAAGCAATCTAACTCTGGTTCGCCTCTGAAGTACGAACAGTCGACGAGTCTAAATAAAATATTGAAATCATAATTAAAATCAGACCCTAACTCTAAAGAGTACTAGACACCACATAGGACTAGCTCAACGCAAAACCAAACCACATTTAATAAACACTTATATTAAATGCATTCCAAATATAATCCAAGTTATAGAATACAGTCATATTAATTATATATTAAATTACAATTTTAGTAATTTAAATAAACAAATTAATTTAACCCAAGTTAAAATCCGTATCAGTGAGTCAGCCGAGTTATTAAAAACTACCAAGCTTCTTCCCACTTGTCGGGCGACCATAGTCTAACCCAAACAAAACTTATTAATTTTATAAACCCGAGTTTATAAATTAAAGATACTTGATAAAACAATTATCTATATTAAAATAGAATTTAATATCTTATAATTCAAGTAACCCAAGTTACACCCCAAAAACTTAATTAAATAAGTCATAAAAGTTTAGGGACTAAATTGTACTTTAGCCAAATAGGGACTAAACTGTACTTTAGCCAAAAAGGGCTAAATGGTACTTTAGTCAATTATGAAATCCAATAAATTTCCCATTCTTCATTTACTAATTAAAAATCAATTAGAAGTCCCAAAAGATAAAACATAACTTAGATAAGCTTTTAGAAACTTTTAGGGGCTAAATTGCAAATTAGCCAAATTGACATTTCCATTAAAATTAAATATAATTACCCGAGTAATTATATTAATTTACGTTATAAAATATTTAGCTTATTCAAATTAAACCAAACGAGTTCAAGTTATTATCAAAATATAGGACAAAACCAACTTTAGATATTTATTTGTTTTAAACAAAACATTACAAGGACTAGAAAGGACTTTTAGCATGAATCCAATTTCAACAACCAATGAAAACTAACCACGGCACCATCTTCTTCATAAGAAACCAACATTTCAATTTGCAATTTCATGAGCAGAGCCATGAAACACAAAGAAAAGTTCATAAACTTGCTAACCATTAAACTTACACAATCAGTAACAAAATTGCCTAGAACTAAGCTTGTGTTTAATCAATGCATCAAACAAAACTCTACTCAATCATAATATAAAGTCACAGCAACAATAGAAACGTAATAAACGAGCCATGGCTGTAACGATGGAGTAAAACAAACCGAGATCTTAAACTAATGTCGACTAATCATCCTAAGCGACTCATAATCATTAAATGAAAGAGATCAACGTCAAAGAACAAGGAAAAGGGATCGGCAGAATTCAAAATCAAAAACCATAACAGAAACAATGCTACGTACCAATACGATGGAACGGCAGCGATTAAAACGAGATCGGCGTCACACCGTTTTGCGTAAACGAGATAGGGAAACGTAGGTATGTGAGTCTAGAACGTCTGGAATCAAACGGTTCTGATTTCGATTAAGAAACGAGGGAGAACGATAAGAATTACGTAAAGCCGTTCAAAACCAAAAACTGAAAATTTAAATGCAAACTCACCGATGATTTTCTGTCAACTTCGGAAGAGATTACGGCTAGCGATTTCTCAGCGAAAACGGAAAGGGATGATTGCTATGAATTGTTTGCAGCGTGGTGAATGTTTTAGGTCAAAAATATTAAGCATTTAAACGTAGGAATTAGGTTAAAAACGAGGTGGAAGTAGGGTTGGTGAAAGGGCAAAACTGCCCTTAAGAACCAAGCCTGGTTCTCGAACGAGACAGGCTGGTCTCGTTCGAGACCAGTGCAAAAATTTCACAGTCCCGTACGGGACTGTTCCTGTCCCGTACGGGACTGTGCGTGAAATTCCCAGGTCTCTTACGAGACCTGGGTTTTTCCCCCTTGGTTCAACCATTTGGTTGAACCAAGACCCAAAGGAACCGAGAACCAAACCCAAAATTGAACCGGACCGTGAACCAACCTTAAATCGAACCATAAAAATCATAAAGGCCTGGAAAAATACCGAAAAACCCTCTGAAAAAATTTAAAAAAATACGGGATATTACATTCTCCCCAACTTATTAAAAATTCGTCCTCGAATTTAACACGATAAGTAATTCACACCAAAACAACACGTAACACAATTAAGGATCATAAATAATCACAGAAATCAAGATATCGTACCTCACGGAAAAAGAAAAGGATAGCGATTCCGCATATCCAACTCTGTCTCCCAAGTACACTCCTCTACAGAATGATTGCGCCAAAGAACCTTGACCATCGGAATCTCCTTGTTCCGCAATTTACGCACTTGCGTATCAACAATCTCAACTGGTTGTTCCTCATAGGACAGCTCCTGGTCAATCTCAACACTCTGAGGCACAATCACATGCGAAGGATCGGAAATACACTTCCTCAACATAGAAACGTGGAATACAGGGTGCACTAAAGACATGTCTGGCGGCAGAACCAGACGATAAGCCACAGCTCCAATCCTCTCTGAAATCTCATAAGGACCAACGTACCTCGGTGCCAACTTTCCCTTGACACCAAAACGAACCACGCCTTTCATAGGCGAAACCCGAAGAAACACAAAGTCTCCCACCTGAAACTCGATGTCTTTTCTCTTCGGATCAGCATAACTCTTATGCCGACTAAAAGCTGTCTCCAATCTCCGTTTTATCAACGGTACCTTCTCTGAGGTAATCTGAATAATCTCAGCACCAGACAACTTCCGCTCGCCGACCTCTTCCCAGCAGATAGGAGATCGACACTTGCGTCCGTACAAAGCCTCATAAGGTGCCATCTCAATGCTCGCATGGTAACTGTTGTTGTAGGAAAACTCAATCAACGGCAAATGAGTATCCCAGCTACCCTGAAAATCAAGAATGCACATCCTGAGCATATCCTCCAACGTCTGAATAGTCCTCTCAGACTGACCGTCAGTCTGAGGATGAAAAGCTGTACTGAAGTCCAATCGAGAACCCAAGGACTCCTGTAACGCTTTCCAGAACCTCGAAGTGAAAACAGAACCTCTGTCAGAAACAATCGAAACCGGTACACCATGCAAACTGACAATCCTGTCGATGTACAACTGAGCCAACTTTGAAGCAGGATACGAAACCTTGATCGGAAGGAAATGAGCTGACTTGGTCATACGGTCAACTATCACCCAGATGGAATCGTACCCCTGTCGAGTACGTGGTAAACCAACAACAAAGTCCATGGCAATCCGCTCCCACTTCCACTCTGGAATAGGTAGTGGTTGTAGATAGCCAAAAGGTCTCTGATGTTCCAGCTTCACCTGCTGGCAAGTCAGACACTTGGAAACGTACTCTGCAACATCCTTCTTCATTCCGCTCCACCAATACGTACCCTTGAGGTCATGGTACATCTTGGTAGATCCCGGATGAACACTGTAAGCTGATCTATGCGCTTCCTCCAGAATCTGGTCTCTCAAACCATCTGAATCCGGAACGCACAGTCTAGAACCAAACCTGAGAACTCCGTCAACAAAAACAAACTCGGAATTCCCCTCTAGATGGATCTCATCCATAATCCGTTTCAATTGTGGATCCTCAGCTTGTAAAGCTTTAATCCTTTCAATCAAAACCGGCTGTACTTGCAGATGTGCCAACAAACTCCCGTTCTGAGAAAGCTGAAAATCGTAGCCCGAAGCTATCAAACCATGCCACTCCCTAACCATGGGTCTACGTCCAACCTCAGAAATATGGGCCAAACTGCCCGAAGACTTGCGACTCAACGCATCGGCTACCACATTAGCCTTACCAGGATGGTACTGAATAGTACAGTCGTAGTCTTTCAGCAATTCTAGCCACCTCCTCTGCCTCAGATTCAGCTCTCGCTGATCAAAGATGTACTTCAGACTCTTGTGATCAGTGAAAATCTCGCAAGTCGCACCGTACAAGTAGTGCCTCCAGATCTTCAGAGCAAAAACCACAGCAGCTAACTCCAAGTCATGTGTAGGGTAATTCACCTCATGCTTCTTCAGCTGACGAGAAGCATAGGCGATCACCTGGCCATGTTGCATCAACACGCAACCCAAGCCAATCCGAGAAGCATCGCAGTACACAGTAAAACCCTCTATGCCAGAAGGCAACGCCAAAACAGGAGTTGTAGTCAGAATCTCCTTCAGCTTCTCGAAACTTGCCTCACATCTGTCGGTCCACTCAAACTTAACACCCTTCTGTGTCAGCTTAGTCAAAGGTGCAGATATTCGAGAGAAATCCTGCACGAACCGACGGTAGTAGCCAGCTAACCCAAGAAAACTCCTGATCTCGGTAACTGACCTCGGCCTCTGCCAATCCATGACCGCCTCAATCTTCTTCGGATCAACCTTGATCCCATCCTTCGACACCACGTGTCCTAAGAAGGTAACCTGTTCCAGCCAAAACTCGCACTTTGAGAACTTAGCATACAACTGATGCTCTCGCAAGGTCTGTAGTATAGTCCTCAAGTGATAAGCATGCTCCTCCTCACTCCGAGAATAAATCAGGATGTCATCAATGAAGACGATAACAAACTGATCCAAAAACGGCTTGAAAACCCGATTCATCATGTCCATAAACGCTGCTGGTGCGTTAGTCAACCCAAACGACATGACCAGAAACTCGAAATGCCCATAACGCGTTCTGAAAGCAGTCTTAGGCACATCGACATCCCGAATCCGAAGTTGATGATACCCGGATCTCAAGTCAATCTTGGAAAAGCACTTCGCACCCTGCAACTGATCAAACAAGTCGTCGATGCGAGGAAGAGGATATCTGTTCTTGATGGTAGCCTTATTCAACTGTCTGTAGTCGATACAAAGTCGAAAGGAACCATCCTTCTTCTTAACAAACAGAACTGGAGCACCCCATGGAGAAGTACTCGGTCTGATGAAGCCACTGTCCAGAAGTTCTTGTAACTGCTCCTTTAACTCCTTCAGCTCAGCAGGAGCCATCCGATACGGCGGTATCGAAATAGGACCAGTTCCAGGAACAACGTCAATGCAAAACTCGATATCCCGATCAGGTGGTAATCCAGGCAACTCCTCTGGAAAAACATCAGTGAACTCATTCACTATAGGGACAGTGTTCATACTGCCCACCTCCGCATCCATGTCTCTAACCACAGCTAAGAAAGCTTGATAACCCTTACTCATCATCCGCTTTGCCTTGATCGCAGAAATCAGATTCTTCGGTGTCTCCGCCTTTTCCCCTTGAAAAGAAAAGGGTAGATCACCTGGAATCCGAAACTCAACCGACTTCCCTCGACAGTCGATCGAAGCATAATGGCGTGCCAGCCAATCCATCCCCAAAATCACGTCAAAAGAAAGGACATCCAAAACAACTAGGTCAGCACGCAAGTCTCTTCCATGGATAACCACGGAACACGATGGATACACGACATCCACCACCACACAGTCAGACAAAGGAGTAGAAACAGATAAAGGTTCACTCAGACTTGTTGGTGTTCCACCCAACTTAGCAGCAAAACACGTAGACACAAAAGAATGGGTTGCACCCGCATCAAATAAAACAAGTGCATCTACGAAAGAGATCTGAAGAGTACCTTGCACCACTGCGTTAGATGCATGAGCATCCTGAGGAGTCAAGGCGAAAACTCTGGCCTGACCCTGACTCTGCTGCTGAGAGCTCTGCCCGGTACCATAGCTGCTAGAACCTCTACCGCCGTTGCCACGGCCTCCAAAACCACGCCCTCCAGAACCTCGGCCCCGCTGGCCACCAAAAGAAGCAGCAGGTTGAGAAAACCCTGCTGGTGTAGAGAACGCTGGTCTCTGACTCTGATAGGATGGCTGAGCAACGCTAGCTGCAGACATCTGCTGCCCAGATGCCTGACACTCTCTTGCGAAGTGACCCGGCTGGCCACAAGTAAAACAACCCCCTGGTGCTAAACGACACTCGCCTGGATGTCGACGTCTGCAGTTCTGGCAGAAAGGAAAACTAGCACCTCCGCTGTTACCGCGCCCAAAACTGCGGCTGCTACCGCTGTTGCCTGAACTGTAGGTGTACGGCTGATAACTCTTCTTGACACCCCTCTTCTTGTTCTTGTACTGAGAAGGTGCCGATTGGTAGCTACCACCACCACTCTGCTGTCCAGGGCCAGAAGACTTCTTGGTCTGAGAAGGACCAGAAATATCCCCAAACTGCAGTAACGAGCTCTCCATACGCCGAGCACTGTCTACTACGTCTGTAAAATCTCTGCGTGTCTCGGTCAGCAAACTCACAAAATCGCGCCCTAAGCCTTTTACGTATTTGTTGTTCACCCTTTCCTGATCTGTCTGCAAGTCCGGCGCGAACCGACCCAACCTCACGAACTCTGTCGTATACTCGGATACTGACCTATCATCCCTAGTAAGTGAGAGCAACCTGTCTCTGTGACCCTCTGTCACTGAAAACGGCAAGAAGAAAGCTCTGAATCTCGCCACAAACTGAGCCCAAGAGATGGTAGCCATGTCAGCATGAACATAGCCACGAAACCAGTCACCAGCTGAACCCTTCATGGATATCTCGACTAGAACGACGGTCTGACGCTCAGTAGCCTGAAGTCGCCGAGCATTCTGCTCAACCTCCTCGAGAAAATCCAGCGCGTCTCCAGAACCGTCAAACTCAGTTGGCTTCAGCCTCATGTAAGCCAATACCAGATCCCTGTCAGTGGTTCCAACACCACCAACTACTGCACCACCAGCCTGTGGTTGCTGTTGCTGGGCAATCTGACCCAAAACCGCATATTGATCCTGCAAAGCGACCTGTCCCGCTTGCAGCTGAACCTGGTTGAGTTGTAACGCCGCGACTCCAGCCAAAAACGTGTTGAAGTCGAAGTCCTCCAACTCAGGTTGTGCCGCACCTGGTGCTTGAGCACCCCCTGCAGCACCGCGTCCTATGCCTCTGCCTCTACCTCTGCCAGCTTGGCCTCGGCCACCACGACCTCGACCAGCTCGACCCCGACCAGCTGGGCCTCTGCCTGCTAGTCCTCTACCAGCATGAACCTCTGGTTCATTCTGATCCACCTCCATAGAGATCGCGTCGTCAGCCTCAGCATTTTGCTGAGCCGCAGCACGAGTACGAGTATTCATTCCTAAGAATGAAACAAGAACAATTTTAAATAACACAGCAAATTTCATACCCAAGCATGAAATAGAACAAGCACCAATTAAGATTTCCCGAGAAATCAACAACGATAAAAATTTTATTCACCCAAGTGAAAACAACCACATAATAAGCAATAAGCAAATAAATCCACACAACTGACTCACGACATTCCTATAGGAGTAGGCAGAAAGTTTTGAAAACAAAAGATGACGTTTCAAAGACAAGACTCGAATCCTAATTCCGCAGTAGTTCCTAGGGTAAATTAACCACTTAGCATGCCAAAACAATTAAACAATTAACATTTAAAAAGGCCTTGGTTTGAAACCAAAGCTCTGATACCAAGTTTGTCACGACCCATTTTCATGAATCGTGACCGGCGCTAGGGTATGGGTATGGTTGTACCAAAACCCGTAGCAAGCCTTGCGGATAACAACTTAGATACATTTAAAACAAAGTACCTGCAGGAAATCACATGCTCGGGGGCAACCGAGACTTCAGCCTAATCTAGCAGTACAGATAAACAGCATATATTTAAAGTACGCTTAATCTCAAATAAACTCCAACATGGCAATATAATATAAATGCCATAACACTGTAATCATGCCACAAGCGATAAGTAATAGTTGGACCAATCCAACAACAATAGTCTAAAATATAAACGTAAGACTAAGACATGAATAATATGAAACTACTACTGCGGTCTAAGAGTTTAAAATAGTTCGACTCATTTATTCTGAAATAAAATAAAGAACCTCCGAGAATGAAGAAACGGAGATCGACCAAACGCTCAAATCATAAACCTGGAAAATTTGGGAAAACAACGGGGTCAGATTTACTGAGTAGAGTTTATATAACCATTTACATTTATTAAGTTAAAAACCTTTAAAAACGTTTAATAAAACATTTTCATTATGGATTATCAATGAAACCCTAAACCACAATTCTAAATCCATTGTCGTGTCGGTGAGACGTATCTCAATAACCGATCCCCGACTATCACTTAATAAATAGTGAGCCCAGGAGACGTATCTTCCACCGGTGCCCTCACTAAGGTGAGACGTATCTCACGACCCATTTTCATGAATCGTGACCGGCGCTAGGGTATGGGTATGGTTGTACCAAAACCCGTAGCAAGCCTTGCGGATAACAACTTAGATACATTTAAAACAAAGTACCTGCAGGAAATCACATGCTCGGGGGCAACCGAGACTTCAGCCTAATCTAGCAGTACAGATAAACAGCATATATTTAAAGTACGCTTAATCTCAAATAAACTCCAACATGGCAATATAATATAAATGCCATAACACTGTAATCATGCCACAAGCGATAAGTAATAGTTGGACCAATCCAACAACAATAGTCTAAAATATAAACGTAAGACTAAGACATGAATAATATGAAACTACTACTGCGGTCTAAGAGTTTAAAATAGTTCGACTCATTTATTCTGAAATAAAATAAAGAACCTCCGAGAATGAAGAAACGGAGATCGACCAAACGCTCAAATCATAAACCTGGAAAATTTGGAAAAACAACGGGGTCAGATTTACTGAGTAGAGTTTATATAACCATTTACATTTATTAAGTTAAAAACCTTTAAAAACGTTTAATAAAACATTTTCATTATGGATTATCAATGAAACCCTAAACCACAATTCTAAATCCATTGTCGTGTCGGTGAGACGTATCTCAATAACCGATCCCCGACTATCACTTAATAAATAGTGAGCCCAGGAGACGTATCTTCCACCGGTGCCCTCACTAAGGTGAGACGTATCTCAAACCTACCTCAATACCATAATCATTACCGGTGCGCACGCAGTCCCGATGATGCCCATCGAGTAGCACGTTCCAAATCAAATCCACAATGCCGAAAACAGTTCGAAAGCTGTTTATACATATACATATATACAAAATATAATAGTTGCTTAATAAAGAGGTAAATAGAGATATAAACTCACTGCTTGCTATTCCACGTGAAACTTGACAAGCAATCTAACTCTGGTTCGCCTCTGAAGTACGAACAGTCGACGAGTCTAAATAAAATATTGAAATCATAATTAAAATCAGACCCTAACTCTAAAGAGTACTAGACACCACATAGGACTAGCTCAACGCAAAACCAAACCACATTTAATAAACACTTATATTAAATGCATTCCAAATATAATCCAAGTTATAGAATACAGTCATATTAATTATATATTAAATTACAATTTTAGTAATTTAAATAAACAAATTAATTTAACCCAAGTTAAAATCCGTATCAGTGAGTCAGCCGAGTTATTAAAAACTACCAAGCTTCTTCCCACTTGTCGGGCGACCATAGTCTAACCCAAACAAAACTTATTAATTTTATAAACCCGAGTTTATAAATTAAAGATACTTGATAAAACAATTATCTATATTAAAATAGAATTTAATATCTTATAATTCAAGTAACCCAAGTTACACCCCAAAAACTTAATTAAATAAGTCATAAAAGTTTAGGGACTAAATTGTACTTTAGCCAAATAGGGACTAAACTGTACTTTAGCCAAAAAGGGCTAAATGGTACTTTAGTCAATTATGAAATCCAATAAATTTCCCATTCTTCATTTACTAATTAAAAATCAATTAGAAGTCCCAAAAGATAAAACATAACTTAGATAAGCTTTTAGAAACTTTTAGGGGCTAAATTGCAAATTAGCCAAATTGACATTTCCATTAAAATTAAATATAATTACCCGAGTAATTATATTAATTTACGTTATAAAATATTTAGCTTATTCAAATTAAACCAAACGAGTTCAAGTTATTATCAAAATATAGGACAAAACCAACTTTAGATATTTATTTGTTTTAAACAAAACATTACAAGGACTAGAAAGGACTTTTAGCATGAATCCAATTTCAACAACCAATGAAAACTAACCACGGCACCATCTTCTTCATAAGAAACCAACATTTCAATTTGCAATTTCATGAGCAGAGCCATGAAACACAAAGAAAAGTTCATAAACTTGCTAACCATTAAACTTACACAATCAGTAACAAAATTGCCTAGAACTAAGCTTGTGTTTAATCAATGCATCAAACAAAACTCTACTCAATCATAATATAAAGTCACAGCAACAATAGAAACGTAATAAACGAGCCATGGCTGTAACGATGGAGTAAAACAAACCGAGATCTCAAACTAATGTCGACTAATCATCCTAAGCGACTCATAATCATTAAATGAAAGAGATCAACGTCAAAGAACAAGGAAAAGGGATCGGCAGAATTCAAAATCAAAAACCATAACAGAAACAATGCTACGTACCAATACGATGGAACGGCAGCGATTAAAACGAGATCGGCGTCACACCGTTTTGCGTAAACGAGATAGGGAAACGTAGGTATGTGAGTCTAGAACGTCTGGAATCAAACGGTTCTGATTTCGATTAAGAAACGAGGGAGAACGATAAGAATTACGTAAAGCCGTTCAAAACCAAAAACTGAAAATTTAAATGCAAACTCACCGATGATTTTCTGTCAACTTCGGAAGAGATTACGGCTAGCGATTTCTCAGCGAAAACGGAAAGGAATGATTGCTATGAATTGTTTGCAGCGTGGTGAATGTTTTAGGTCAAAAATATTAAGCATTTAAACGTAGGAATTAGGTTAAAAACGAGGTGGAAGTAGGGTTGGTGAAAGGGAAAAACTGCCCTTAAGAACCAAGCCTGGTTCTCGAACGAGACAGGCTGGTCTCGTTCGAGACCAGTGCAAAAATTTCACAGTCCCGTACGGGACTGTGCCTGTCCCGTACGGGACTGTGCGTGAAATTCCCAGGTCTCTTACGAGACCTGGGTTTTTCCCCCTTGGTTCAACCATTTGGTTGAACCAAGACCCAAAGGAACCGAGAACCAAACCCAAAATTGAACCGGACCGTGAACCAACCTTAAATCGAACCATAAAAATCATAAAGGCCCGGAAAAATACCGAAAAACCCTCTGAAAAAATTTAAAAAAATACGGGATATTACATGTGCGATTTGTAATTATATAAGAAGATTTCACCTCTCTATTGTTTTGGATTATTATTGCCTAAGCTAAGAAGTTATTAATAATAATGAAAACTGGATAATAGGCAGAAGATTAAAAGTTTCAAAACTCAACTAATAAAATATGAAGTAATAATTTATTAAAAAATAATATTATTTTTTATAATTTAATTAATATTTAATATACGGCTCACTATAAGTGTGAAAAGGAGGGGGGACATACAAAATTACGGTAATAGATTTCAATAAGGGTATAATCGATACTAGAAAATATAAAGCTAATAGGGATCTAAGTTAAATACAAATTAACATATAAATTAATTTATTTTTATATAACAGTGTTCATAAAAATCAGTTTTTAATTTTAATAAAAGTTCAATTGCAATAAGATTAGATAAATGAAAGAAAGTAACCAAGGAAATTGCACCTTATTTAACTTTTTCATTTAAATAGAAAAATTATCTATAATTTCAAATCACATTTAAATATATCTACGTAGTAGGGAAAGATAAGTTAACTAAGAATTTAATATCTACTAAAAGTCTAATTGTATAGGAAAATAAATCAATGGTCAATCCTAGCATCTATAATTATTAATAATAAAAAATGCTTAAAATGTAAGAGTTTAGCTCCAATAAAATATTATAGTAATATTTAATAGGAACAATATTGTTATCAATGGAATAGTAATCAAAGTAAACTTCTAATCTATCTATACTATATATAAAAGTACGGATGGGGGGGACAGGCAAATTTACTTAATAACCCTTCCTATATTCTTACGAATTGATTGTTTAAATTACGGTTTTATGGTAATTTACTAATTACTAATAATTAATTCATTTAACTATTATTATTAAATAAGTATTAGATTAGAATAAGGATACTTAGACTTATATATTAGTTAGACATCTCTATTAAACGAAGATCATACTAGATAGTTACTAATTTATTTATCTTTAATTAAAGTCCTTAATCATTCAATGTGAGGAACAAAGTTTTCGCAGACCATTATTTCACCTATTTACTATGTTTGTGATGACTATTATTCCACCTATTGTTTTACTCCACAATTCTAATCTAATATATTAATATATTATTATATAAGAACTTACGGATAAAACCAAACTTTTTATAATATTTTAAATATTTCTTTAACTGATAATAATACAACTAATAATTGTAATTCAATCTATAAAATATTTTCTAATTAAAAAATTACACTACCTTATTCCTAACTAATTGTATACTAATTATATAAAACATAAGGATATAATTATTATATAAATTTACTTCGACTCATAAGATATTTTTCCAATCCAACAAAATCTCAAACTAATTTAATATTGATTATAATTTAAAATACAATAGTATAATTATAGCAAATTTAATTAAAAAAACTAATAATACACTTGCTACGTACTATTTTAATTATTAGTAATGTAATATAGCTAATCATCTTAATCCAACTTATAAAATATTTTTTAATCCAATCAAAACTCTAACTAATTTTTAGGAATAATTAAAAATAAAATACACTATTATTTAGAATAAATTTAATTAATACAATAACTTTAATCCAACTCACACGACATTTTATAATTCAAATATATTTTTAATTAATTTACTATTATAGATAAAAAAAAACATAGGTACAATTATAATACTTTATAAGCAAATGTTATTAAATTAATTATATTTATTTTTAGTAAAAAATTAACTTATTTAATATTAAGTATAAATAAAATATATTAATATTATTATAATAAATTTAATTAATACATAAACTGACGAGACACATTACGAGCCACGTGCGTAGCACGTAATGCAAAACTAGTTATAATAAACTTACATAATATTAGTGTATGTACACTGCTATTTTTATACATTACTATTATTTAAAATAGTAGTGTGAGTTAAGTAATTAAAATAAACTATAAACATGTTTTTCCTGATTTTTAATTCGTAAATTAGTGAAAGTTTTTGGATGTTTATAGTTTTGGGTTAACTAACTTTTTCCTTTTTTTTGGAATTAATAATTTCTTCATTTAATATTAATAGTATTATGTCTTTTTTATAACGGGTCATATAAATATTATTCATCTATTAAAATTTTAATTTAAATAAAAATATGCAGTAATCAATAAAAACAAAAATAATTTATTTCATAATTACAAATTTACTACTACAATACAAACATTCAAATGAATACCTAATACTACAAATTCTATAGTCAACATAATACCCATTTTGAGTAGGTTTGAATTCTGAGACTACATTTATTAATTGATTTTTCCAGCTATTATTCAAAAAAAATTATAGTAAGTGTTATAATTAAAATATTAAATTTAATAATTTAATATATAATATAACGGGTCATATAAATACCGCTCACGTGCGTAGCACGTGGCGAAAAACTAGTATTATATATAAAAGCACGGAGGGGAGAGGGACAGACACATTTACCTAATTATCCTTCATACATTATTACTAATTAATTATTTAAATCATGATATTATGGTAATTTACTAATTAACTAATTAGAATACTCATTTAACTACTCTTATTAAAGAAGAATTTAATTAGAATATGGAGTCTATTTAACTACTATCACTAAAAAGAACTCAATTAGGATAAGGAATCTAGATTAATTGTGGAAACTTCTCATTAAAGTCCGATGCAATACTTGGATAATATCTTGTCCATTCAACATTTTGTTTTAATTCATTGATAATTTGTAAAAAAAATATAACATGAAAAGAACATATTGTAGTGTTTATATTGATTTTAAATGTATAACACTAAATACCCAAAAACAAAAAGACGATCAATGTTGATATTAAAAGATTCCTATTTTAGATGAATTGGCCACAATTGGCAAGTTGGATTTTTTGATATTCTCAATAACATAATTATAAAAGTTGTAAACTAATTTTTAGAAACTATATCTACTTTGTAGGAATTATAACGAGAAGGTCATGATTATGACTTTGAGTATCAAAAGTCTAGGATTGGCATCATACCATAATTAAATTTATTTTGATCTTTTTTATTTTATATAATTAATTAATAATAAATAACTTGATTTTATAAATAATCAAGAATGTAAAAATTGTAATTCCAATAAAAATATAAGTGTAAAAAATTTAATACAAATCATAAATAATTTCCTAGACCTACATTTTTTTATTAATATTAATTATGAATAAAACAAAATGTCATTTATATCCCGTCTATAACGATAAGTAAGTAAATTAGAATAAATAAATTATTTAATTAAAGGACAAAAGTATATTTAGCTGTAATGTTATTTCAATATGTCTAAGTTGTTTATGATGTTCTTGGCCTTGATGCACTTTGCCTCAATTAACTTAATATAACATAATATAAAATTATATGATAAAGAAAGTTCAGTTCTATTTATATTTTTAATACTTAATAGAAGATAATTAATTAAATTGACGAGTCACATTACGAGTCACGTGCGTAGCACGTAATGCGAAACTAGTCTTTAAAATATGTCGATCAAAGACATCATCTTGTATTTTTTTCAAAAATAACATCGGCAATTTTTACATTTTAACTGACGTGACATGACACATCGGATGTCCTAGTCAGCAAAAATTCACCGAAAAAATATATATTTAATAAATATTATCAACCTATTTGTTAAAAATTGTTTGAATTTTTAATATTTTATAAATTTTATTGAAAGAAAAATAAGCTCGTAAATCAATTTAAAATTTATTTTTGACAATCATAGCTTTTAATAAAATCGACTAACATAATTAACTGGCAAAAAGTAAAATAGTTATATTTAATAAGCCTATATAGATATTAAAAAAAACTTAGTTTTTTTTTTCCAAAAGCAGTGGTAGTATAACTGAATATAAAGGTACAATATCAGGTTACAGTATAATAGGTAGAAAGCAAAAAACGTTTAAAAGAGTTTGCTAAATTATGAGCTAAAGTATTAAAATTTCTACGAGTAAATTGAATCGAGCATGACTGAAAAGATCTCCGGAGACGTCGAATATCTTGACAAATTCCCCAAGTCCTGTAATCCGTAGAATCTCCCGAATTAACCGCCTGAGCAACCTGAAGAGCATCACCAAACATAGCTACTCGATTCCAACCACAAGATCTAGCCCAACTTAAAGAATCACGAAGAGCCAGAAATTCTAAGATCCCCGGATCCCAAATATGACGATAGTGTGCAGTGAAACGACTAATAACAAAACCGTTGTTATTCATAGCCACAACACCAATAAAACCACAATGATACATTGAACTAGTAGCCGCATCATAATAGAGTTTTATAGTACCTGATGTCGAGACAGTCGTTGAAATTGAATTAGACGGTCGCATAGCAGTGGACTGTGAATGACCAGTAAGCGTTGGAAGTGCTGCAAACTCATTATAAGCTGCTAATGAGTACAAATCATTTATGAGATGAAAGTCCAACATGGGAATTTACATGCGAGTAAGTACGTACATAAATAATTAAATACTTGTGATTTGTTCATTTTAGAGCTACAATTTACTCCAACAGAAAATATCTTACAGGAAGAGATCGAAATGATCGTAAAATTTATGTTTGTCACAATTTGAAAAACAAGAAGCATTAATTCATACACCAATGAACTCTCATAATCAAATGAAATGTATATAATGCCAATAAGGGTGTAAATGTCCCGCGCCCAATTTATGCTACGGTCGAGCTCGAGCTCGATGTCGAATGGCCTTAAATTCTCAAGCTCGAGCTCAAACGACATCCGAGTCAGTCGAGCTCGAGCTTTATACAAGTTCAATGAGAATAAAATATTTTTATCATATTTATACATTTATTTCTTATTGCTATAAAATATAGAATTCAACCAATTAATTTGATATACACTTAAATTTAGAGGTATAAATAGTTAGTATTGTAAGAATAAAAAGTATGTATCGAATTTTTAGAGTCGATCTCGAGTAACTCGCGTATAGACCAACTCGTTTATACAACATGACATCTTCCGGATACTTTAGCTTCTCTTAATTCCTCAGAGGCTTTTAAGGTTCTATTGCAATAAAATTTTGAAATTTGGTTTAAAATTGTTCGCCTGGAAATATTCCGGACTCGAATCTTTGAATTTATAATCGGGATCGGTTTAAGGTTTGATACTTTAACGAACCTATGTAGATATTCGCAGGGTTTGTTTGGTTAAAAACACTTAACCACGTGATCTAAAGAGTAATAATCTGGGAGTTATGAACTCAGGCGAGATTAATACCGAATACTACTCCTAAATTAAAACAATCCGGAGATTGCGAAATAAAAAGCACTGGGCTTGGTTTTTGATTGATTGATTTGTTGATACAAAAATAATGAATTTCTGAGCTATTTATAGCTCCTCATATTCAAGACTCCTAATCCAACTAAGACTAAAACTCTAATAGAAATCACTCCTAATGAGCTACAAATTCCTATAAAATAGAAAAAGCAATAATAAACAGGCTTTTCGTTGGGACTGGGTCCCTAATAAGCCCACATGAAGTTCTACCCAGTAATTTCCTGGGCCGGTGTAAACAATGCCCCCAACAAGCCTGAAACAACTATTTTTGGGCTTGTTCTTTTCCTTCTCCTTACCTGGCCCAGCAACGAAGCCCAAGACTCTGAGATTGAAAAAATTCAAAGGGGTGCGCATCTATCGACTCCTCGGTACCCCCTTCGTGCCACGTCATTACCAGCTGTCACCCACGATGTCACGTTTTGGCCCCACGACCTTTCGGCTCCCTTCAATTTTGTCTTTTAAGAAAAACAAGACCTCATTTTCTCACTTACTTACTCTCTCTGTATTTGTAAAACTTCTCTCTCTAGACAAATCTCGAGTGCTCTCCGTATCGCTGCTTGGTAAGTAACTACCCTCGCCCTTCATATATTTGAATCGCCCCTCCAAATATTCGTCTAACTGAGGTACTCCATTCTGCAGTTATCATGGCTGCTCCTAATGACGCTATCGCCGCTCAAGTGACCGACAAGATGAATGAGATCCACGCTGCTGCTCCAAATACCGATCTTCAGGTAATAGTAAAAACCAACGACGACAAAGAATGTGTTGGTCCAATACTTGTCTCGCCCAGTCATCTCTGAGAAATAGCAACTCCATTTCATGAAGAAGTCCCACCACGCTTTTCATTACCTCATCAGTCCTCCGCTTGGGTCAACACAATGTTCAGAAACTGGCCAACCGAACACAAAGGATACCAAGACTGGGTAAATAGATTAAAACCCCATTTCGGCCAATTATGGAAGGACGTCGGTATCTATGACATGATTGGTCTCTGCAAGGCGAGCAGGCCTATCGCCAAACACTATATCATGGGCTCCTCACTCTTCTGGTCTACTGTCGTTCACTGCTTCTGCTTCAAGTTCGGCATGATGACAATTACTCTGCTCGATATGGCGGTTATGCTAAATATCCCCATCACTGGCGAACGCATTTCGCCCAACCTGGACGCCGAAGTCCCCCAGTTCAAACTAACGAAGGCTCAGAGAAGCTATGGTCCCTTCGTCAAGCTTTTCATGGGCGAGGAACATTACAAGCCGGATACCCGAGAACACATCGCCTTCTTAGCATTCTTCGTAGCAAAATTCGTCCTTTGCACTTCTTCCTTCAGAGTTACCACAGACTGTTTCACCTTGCTACTGCGCTTGCCGAAGGCCGAAAGTGCAATCTCGGGGAATTCATGCTCGCCCATCTATATAGGAGTTTGAATGAAATCACCCCCCATGGAGACAAACGGATCTTCCAATGCCCAAGTGGTCCATTATGGGTGCTGCAATTATGGCTAGCTCTTTATTTCCCGGAACTCTTTGAAGTTGGTCCACAAATAAAGGCCGAATTATGCGGTTATCAACTGATCGCTGCCGGTACTCGCCTCCCCCACGTACTAGACGTACTGGAGGTCTTCACCAACTCAGTTAGAACTGCCGAATTGTTCTGCCCCATTTTATCCCTTCAATACCCCCCTACTTGGTTGTATCTCCCTTGGGATGGCGCCGATTCTGAAGAAGCAATGGCCGATCCTCGGCTAAAACTCGGCGGCCAAAACTGGGGTAGTGCCTTAAAATCACGAAATCTAATCGCCGGGCTGGAATACAACCGCAGTAGCATCGAGGCATACTGCCTGAATTATGTCGCCTATCAATTCGGCTATAGTCAATGTCACGACCCAAATTATTGAGCCGAGACCGGCGCTAGGGAATGGGAGTGGTAGCTCCGAAACCCGTAGTAAGCCTAAAACACTAATAATTTTTCGCATTTAAAAGTATAATATTATGTATAAAACATTTCCGGGAAAACTCTTTCGGATAAAGCATTTATAAATATTAAAATATTATACTAGCGTTTACAATATAAAATAATGTTTGAAGTCAAAATATCTATCTAATACCGACACCTACTGACTACTGCAGCTTTAGGAATCCAAACTTGTGCAAGTCCAATGACTTCTGGCACAGTGGAGATGGTTTGTCTGATCCGACTCTGTCTACCTGCAAACATCAGAGTGAGGGGTCAGTATTTGGGAAAATACTGAGTGAGTTTGCAAGTTACTTATAGTATTATCAAAATATAGCGTCACACGCTTATTACATATATAAATTTATGATATAAGCAACATTATAAATTTCAAAGATGTGAGTCCAACTCACTAGATACGGGGACTTCCAGACTACACCGTAGCCGAGTGCTCACTCGTATCGAAATCATAAAGTGTGAGTCCAACTCACTGGTGGCCCAGCCACTGGTGGGCCCAGCCCACTAGATACGGGGACTTCCAGACTACACCGTAGCCGAGTTCACTCTCGTATCAAATTCATAATATATTATGCATAGACATATATTAATTCTTAATCATAAAGTCAAGTACTCTAGACTGACTCACCAATGATCATGTAGCCTATTGACACCCAATAGGTAGTTGGTCTCTTCGGACCGCACATTAGACACTTATCTCCAAAACAATGAATACAACAACATTCATATAATCAAATCTATCAAACAAAACAGCTTATACGAGCAAATCATATAGATACGAGATATTTAATATCAATACTCATAATATAAGAAAATAACTTTTATAATAATACGCAAAAGTAAATTGCCACTCACAGTGACCGCTATCCAAAACTGCATTACTATAATCCCGCAAGCGTAAGCTCCATGCGTTGTCCAATCACATAACCACTCCAGCTACTGGCTTGGTAGCTCGTCGGTACGTCAGTTACTTAATCGAGTTACCTATACGTTTAATCCATAAACGTGGGCTTAGTATTCAAATTCCTAAGTTATAAACTTAGGTAAACATAATCGTATTTCAAATACGATTCTTAACTTTGATAGTATTCTAATACTTACTCGAGATATTCGTCATATCTCTTATTCATCAATTCTTAAACTTAGGTTCCTTATTTCTCGGAACCTTAATCGAACTCATTATGTTCGATATCCAAATTTCTTATTTTCGGTGTCCGTGATACACTTTTAATGTCCGACACTCTTAAAGTCGGAAAACGGGTCATAGCGGGGCAAAAGTACCATATAAGTGCTTCACGTAAACTAT
Organism: Mercurialis annua; assembly: GCF_937616625.2. Taxonomy (NCBI): domain Eukaryota; kingdom Viridiplantae; phylum Streptophyta; class Magnoliopsida; order Malpighiales; family Euphorbiaceae; genus Mercurialis; species Mercurialis annua. Next base: position 45,051,448 of record NC_065574.1, on the reverse strand, counting down.
GCGCCCGCATAGTCTTGTTGCGCGCCCGCGCAAAGTACTTGCGCGCCCGCGCAAAGTACTTGCGCGCCCGCGCAAAGTACTTGCGCGCCCGCGCAAGTTTGTTACGCGCCCGCGTAACATTGTTACGCGCCCGCGTAACTTTGTTACGCGCCCGCGTAACACTCGCCCTCGGTCATTCCGACGTGCTTCCGGCGTGAAAACGTTCCAAACACATCCGAAACGCTTAATCTAAGCTCAAAACACTATAATCCAATTCTAATATCGATTAAAACGATATAATCGTTTCGTGGCCTAAAACTTTGAATCGATATAACTTAAAATATATCCGTTTAAACGGTAAAACGACAAGCTTACCGTGATTTGCCATTGAAATACGATCAATTCGAGCTATAGAACGTCGGAAACGGACGAGAAACGGAGATCGAGCGACGGATCGAAACGGTCGCTCTTTTCTTTCTTTTCTCCTTCTGGAGATTTCTTTCTTCTCTGATTCCTTATGATTAAGGAAATGTGTATATATAGTTTGGCAAATTTGCCAGTTCAATCCTTCATTACTTTAACTTAAACCATTTCTCTTTTAAACTTTAATAATTAACCAAATGGTTAAATTATCCTTCTAACTCAATTACTTACGTATTATTTATATCCAAATAAATAATACTAACCCAATATTATCATTTTCCGTCAATAACCCTTTAATTGCTATTCTCGAGGCTTAATTGGCTAATTTACACTTTAGCCCTTAAACTTCTCAAAAGTTACAATTTAGCCCAAACGCATCCGCGTCCAAATTTTAAAAGGTCTCTGATTGATCCGAAACTTTTACCACATATACTATAAAATATTTCGCGGACCTTGGCGAAATAATTTCCATTTTAAGTCGCAGTGGCTAAATTACCACTTTAGTCCCTGTACCTTATTTCGAGCTTTTCTTAACATTTTTCCTTCTAATTCCAATTCTAACTTTAGAATTGAAATATAATATTAAATTCCGCATAATTACTTTCCCAAAACCGCCCTACTAAAAGCTTATTCACTTTAATTTCTTGAAAATTATTTCCAATATCGCCACCCTGGCTAATCAGAACTGACCACATTGTCCAATTAAATACTTAAATATTTTGGGGTATTACATTCTTCCCCCCTTATAAAAATTCGTCCTCGAATTTTCATATACTTTTCTTACTTACTTTAATCCCTCTTTTTACATCTAGAATTGTATTCATAGTAGGAATACCATGATCGTCTTTTAATGCTGGTCAGCGCAAAGAATCGTCATTCCAATTTCTGTACTTCTTGCACCTTGATGTCAGTTATCACTGACAACCTCACTTTTGATTTTTATCTTTTTGAACTTTTAGTTTCTTACTGCAATCCAATGGCAGTTCGTCTTAATGACGTCTTATTACTAAAGACGATAATCTTTGTCATTCAACATCTCCCTTTTATGACGACATTAGTCGTATTCATATGTATTTACGATTCGCCGTTCTTAATTCTTTACTTTTATTGTCTCTTCCATATGGCCGTCATCATGGTCTGATTCTTATTTGTCATTATGTTGGGATCTTTATCCCATTATCCACTATTCTCTTTTTGTCTCGTCACTTTACTTCTCGTATGAAGATTCTTTTGTTATCGTCGTTAGTCATGGCTATCCATGAGGTGAATCCTCAGGACATATCCTTATGAGGTCTTCACTATTCTTGTAAAGCATGCTTAACCTTCTTCTTGCATCTTAATATCTCGTATACCTCTTTATTCGTTTGCATATCCATTGATCTATTTGCTTTTTCTTAAGCATGACGTACTATTCTTTGAAATTCCTCGTCTCTTCTTATCTCACGTCGATCTGTTTCATCAATCTGGTCTTCAACCAGATAGGATTGTCATATAAGTCGCTGAATTCTTATTTTAATAAGACAGCGTGTGACTAATGCCCATGCAAGCTTCCTTTGCTTCTAATCCTTAAGTGAAGATCTTAATCCCTTTTTAATCATATACTTACATCTGAAGGTCCTCTGATGACGTTGTTACTTACTCCGTCTTTGATCTTTTTATTCATCATTCTTTCTTGTTTTCCTTCTCAGCGCACCTTGTACATCGTGTACTACTTGCTTTTAATATCCACAACATCGATCATTAATAGAGAGTTGTGGCCTTCTTCGTCTAATTTTCTCGATGTAGTGCGTTCTAAATCGTATATATATCATCTTGTCGTATTTGTACTATCATCATGGCTGTCTGTAAAGCCGATCATATGCGGGTATCACCTTTATCGCATCTCGTATTCCTGATATTTCTTGTTTCGGCACTCTGAACGTCGATTACCAATTAAATAATAGGTCGCAATTCTTTTGCCTGAATTATCGACGTAGTGCATTCTCGATTACTTACATATCGTCCTATTGTACCCTTACTGACATCTTAACTGTCAGTGGATCCATTCACATGACTCTAACATCTTTACCTCTTTTTGTTTCTATGCGTTGACGACTACATAGAATTCAATCCATCTGATCCTCTCATCATCTTTCCACGTGACTTTCTCTTTTTCATTTCTCAATAACTCTTATCAATTTCATTGCGATATACGCAGGTTATCCGTACTTTCCTTATCTCTGTTTACTTTAACAAATTTCTTATTATCCACAATCTACTTTTGTGTCTTTATACTTTATCATATACGTCATGTACCTTTGACAATCTCTTGACCGTACGCAGGAAGTCGGTGGAATATTGTTCCACTAGTAGTATTCCTTGTGGAAATGAGCGCATTCGCCTTCTAATCCGATCCAGAGCCACTTATGTCCAACCGTTGGCTATCTCTACATCCTTCCTCAAATTGCGACATTTCCGTACATTGGACCAAAAATACTCGCTTTGGTACTTCTCGACATCGAGCACGTCTGATAACTTTTATTTTAATGACCAATAGCCTTCATTAGACATTCTTTATCTAATGATATTTTACTGTATCCTGATTTTTATTCTTTGCGTTGTTATACTTCTATATCGTTAGCCATCTTGTGGTTCTTGAATTCTCTTGATTCGATCCTTCATACAGTTTATTAATCCCGTAGTGTATCAAGTTTAACTAATTAAACTTTATTATCCTCTTAACTATCATTTTTAATGGATACTATACTTCTTTCTGTATACATCCTTAACAACTCATTCTACGTTGGTCTATGAACCCGTAGATAACTTATACTTGGAGTTATCAAAGTAATGTCTTTAGATTTCTATAATAACTCTTCTTCCTCGAAGTCCTCTTCCTGAGGATCTTTTTCTAGGAATGTATCAAATAAGTTTAATCATGTCTAACACATCTTAATCCTTCAAGGATCATAATCAATCTTCTACATCTATCACATTATGCACTTTACTTTTCATTTGATCTACTTTGAAGTTCAAGGTTTAACACTTCACAAACATTTATTACGTCTGTACCTTTCTCAGCCTATTATTTCGCTTCATAATTGATACCTTGAGGTGGAAGTTTCAACTCTCAATCCACCGATTGCAGTTCTTGTTGTTTATCTCTCGATCTTTCTTACCATATACTTCCATTATTCATTTTCATCATCTCTTGATCTAAGTACCTTGATCTTTCCCGATTATCCTTAACCGGAACTAATAGTCGAAAGAATTCCCCAAATCGGGTCACAACTTAGTTCATGTTATTTGATCTATCACTGCTTTAATTGCTTATCGAAACTAATCATGGGTTGAACCTTTCATCGACATCTTTATCGACATTATTGTTTGTCCTTCATCCGCTCGATGTGTACGAGCATCTTACTTTACTTTCCTAGTGGATTTAGCATACCACTTAATCCGTCAAACTCTTTTAGTCTTAACTTAAGTATACAAAAATCAAATCTCTATAGCTGTTCCTTTCTTCACGTTGATACTATCTTTATATCCATCGTCTCATCATTGGCACACCATTCCTTATATTGGTTACTTTTACGGCTAACTGATTTATAATGGCGTTGGGTACTGCGGCACTCCCGATGCCTGTACATTCCCACTTTATCGTGTTAGGTTCCCGTTGACCTTCATCACATTTCTAGCCTTTGCAGGCCAATTGGACTAGGTTGCATTCACCTTTGTCACCTCGATCTTCTTCTCGCGTCTCGTATACTTTCTGTGCAACAGCACGCGTTCGCGCAGTTCTTTATTCATAGTATAGCGATTATATAAAGGAATACTGACAAATTCCTCAAATATAACACTTACTAATCATCACAACTAATCGCTATCCACGTACGTTGGACTTTAGGAGTATCTCCTTCCCTTTTTACCTCTTATGATTACGTCGTTTATTGCTAGTCTTCTGAGTGTTCTAACTCATTGTAGACTTAGCAATTTACTAAAACATATACTCGCATTGTATATGTTACACACATATATCATCATAGCTATAAGCATTTACGTGGTCAGGATTCAAGAAAATCAGTGTTCCCTAGATTTCCTTGATTACGTATCATCACTTAAGTCTTGTGAGCATTCCGCTCACATGGACTTAATCAAACATGAAGAGTATTAAAAACATAACATACATATCATACATCGTTAATCAGATATGTTTTACTATCCGAACACATATCTATTATCCTAGTCATATACTAGTATGTCTAATCAAGGCTAAGTTCACTAGCTAGAGGCATAGATCCTATGTTCTCACAACTATACGTATTCATTCGCCTCATAGCCTAGATAACAGCTTGCTCGCGAGCACTCTACTTCCTTTACAGAGTTCTGGTCTAGGTATACTCACATTAAAAACAAAACTCTTTGGAAACTCTTTCAAATAAAACGACTCATTTAAAAAATTTCATTTAAATCTTAGCAAAATTGTGCACTAGGGTGATGACGTCTCTCATCCCCAAAGAGTTGCCACATCTCACCTCTTCGTCTGAACATAATGCATATGATGCATGTTCTATTAATGCATGAATTGATGTATGTAGTGATGCATTTCTATCAATGTCGTGGCAATTATCAATGGCTATTACGGGTCTAGGCACAATTATGCTTTTAGAATCGTTAAACAAATAACTTTTAAAAGTTATAAACTTCGAGTTTTGTAAGTTCTCTAGACCTTTAAACTCTGCTTCTGGAAAGTTCCTCAACTTCTATAACTTTGTATTCCTTCTTCTCACTCTTTTGTCTGACATCGATAGCGAAGCCAACCGATGTACCTTATCTGCCTGACATCGATAGCGAAGCCAACCGATGTATCCTATCTGCCTGACATCGATAGCGAAGCCAACCGATGTATCCTATATACCTGACATCGATAGCGAAGCCAACCGATGTATCTTATCTGCCTGACATCGATAGCGAAGCCAACCGATGTACCTTATATGTTTGACATCGATAGCAAAGCCAACCGATGTATCGGATATGTCTGACATCGATAGCAAAGCCAACCGATGTATCCGATTCAATTCATACAAATCAATCTCATATCATGCAAGCACACCTTATCAAAAACAAAATTATACGTATATTTATCTCGTATATACGTGTCACGAAAATCAACCAAACATTTCACAAGTCAATCTATTATTCTTATCACAGAACACTTAACACAAACGACTGGGATCAGACAAAGCTCAACTCTATAGCTGCAGTAGTTCCTAGATTACTTAACCGACAAACAAATCATAGCAGCGGTAACTGGACCAACTGCTCTGATACCAAAATTGTCACGACCCAAATTATTGAGCCGAGACCGGCGCTAGGGAATGGGAGTGGTAGCTCCGAAACCCGTAGTAAGCCTAAAACACTAATAATTTTTCGCATTTAAAAGTATAATATTATGTATAAAACATTTCCGGGAAAACTCTTTCGGATAAAGCATTTATAAATATTAAAATATTATACTAGCGTTTACAATATAAAATAATGTTTGAAGTCAAAATATCTATCTAATACCGACACCTACTGACTACTGCAGCTTTAGGAATCCAAACTTGTGCAAGTCCAATGACTTCTGGCACAGTGGAGATGGTTTGTCTGATCCGACTCTGTCTACCTGCAAACATCAGAGTGAGGGGTCAGTATTTGGGAAAATACTGAGTGAGTTTGCAAGTTACTTATAGTATTATCAAAATATAGCGTCACACGCTTATTACATATATAAATTTATGATATAAGCAACATTATAAATTTCAAAGATGTGAGTCCAACTCACTAGATACGGGGACTTCCAGACTACACCGTAGCCGAGTGCTCACTCGTATCGAAATCATAAAGTGTGAGTCCAACTCACTGGTGGCCCAGCCACTGGTGGGCCCAGCCCACTAGATACGGGGACTTCCAGACTACACCGTAGCCGAGTTCACTCTCGTATCAAATTCATAATATATTATGCATAGACATATATTAATTCTTAATCATAAAGTCAAGTACTCTAGACTGACTCACCAATGATCATGTAGCCTATTGACACCCAATAGGTAGTTGGTCTCTTCGGACCGCACATTAGACACTTATCTCCAAAACAATGAATACAACAACATTCATATAATCAAATCTATCAAACAAAACAGCTTATACGAGCAAATCATATAGATACGAGATATTTAATATCAATACTCATAATATAAGAAAATAACTTTTATAATAATACGCAAAAGTAAATTGCCACTCACAGTGACCGCTATCCAAAACTGCATTACTATAATCCCGCAAGCGTAAGCTCCATGCGTTGTCCAATCACATAACCACTCCAGCTACTGGCTTGGTAGCTCGTCGGTACGTCAGTTACTTAATCGAGTTACCTATACGTTTAATCCATAAACGTGGGCTTAGTATTCAAATTCCTAAGTTATAAACTTAGGTAAACATAATCGTATTTCAAATACGATTCTTAACTTTGATAGTATTCTAATACTTACTCGAGATATTCGTCATATCTCTTATTCATCAATTCTTAAACTTAGGTTCCTTATTTCTCGGAACCTTAATCGAACTCATTATGTTCGATATCCAAATTTCTTATTTTCGGTGTCCGTGATACACTTTTAATGTCCGACACTCTTAAAGTCGGAAAACGGGTCATAGCGGGGCAAAAGTACCATATAAGTGCTTCACGTAAACTATGCGCCCGCATAGTCTTGTTGCGCGCCCGCGCAAAGTACTTGCGCGCCCGCGCAAAGTACTTGCGCGCCCGCGCAAAGTACTTGCGCGCCCGCGCAAAGTACTTGCGCGCCCGCGCAAGTTTGTTACGCGCCCGCGTAACATTGTTACGCGCCCGCGTAACTTTGTTACGCGCCCGCGTAACACTCGCCCTCGGTCATTCCGACGTGCTTCCGGCGTGAAAACGTTCCAAACACATCCGAAACGCTTAATCTAAGCTCAAAACACTATAATCCAATTCTAATATCGATTAAAACGATATAATCGTTTCGTGGCCTAAAACTTTGAATCGATATAACTTAAAATATATCCGTTTAAACGGTAAAACGACAAGCTTACCGTGATTTGCCATTGAAATACGATCAATTCGAGCTATAGAACGTCGGAAACGGACGAGAAACGGAGATCGAGCGACGGATCGAAACGGTCGCTCTTTTCTTTCTTTTCTCCTTCTGGAGATTTCTTTCTTCTCTGATTCCTTATGATTAAGGAAATGTGTATATATAGTTTGGCAAATTTGCCAGTTCAATCCTTCATTACTTTAACTTAAACCATTTCTCTTTTAAACTTTAATAATTAACCAAATGGTTAAATTATCCTTCTAACTCAATTACTTACGTATTATTTATATCCAAATAAATAATACTAACCCAATATTATCATTTTCCGTCAATAACCCTTTAATTGCTATTCTCGAGGCTTAATTGGCTAATTTACACTTTAGCCCTTAAACTTCTCAAAAGTTACAATTTAGCCCAAACGCATCCGCGTCCAAATTTTAAAAGGTCTCTGATTGATCCGAAACTTTTACCACATATACTATAAAATATTTCGCGGACCTTGGCGAAATAATTTCCATTTTAAGTCGCAGTGGCTAAATTACCACTTTAGTCCCTGTACCTTATTTCGAGCTTTTCTTAACATTTTTCCTTCTAATTCCAATTCTAACTTTAGAATTGAAATATAATATTAAATTCCGCATAATTACTTTCCCAAAACCGCCCTACTAAAAGCTTATTCACTTTAATTTCTTGAAAATTATTTCCAATATCGCCACCCTGGCTAATCAGAACTGACCACATTGTCCAATTAAATACTTAAATATTTTGGGGTATTACAGTCAAGGAATTCCCTGTCCTTTATTGATCTCCGTCAATAATCGCGGGACCTATAAACCTTCTCTAGAAAATTACCCAGACCTCCAGTTCATTTGTCGCTTAAACCGAGCTTATCTTCCCCCCATTTCCGAAATCTCTCGCCCTTCTTTGTCAATAATTCGGACCCTTGAGTATGAAAGCTGGTGGGCTTCAGTCGTAGAGTCTTATTTTGACCTCTCCCCCAAAGAAATCCTCAGTCTTCATAATTTTTCATTGCCTCCTTTATCACGAAACCCTACTCATGCCGATCTGTTTCTTTTGCAGGCACCAAAACGTCCGAAATATGAAGGTAATCTCTTTCATCTTTTCGAAATAGCTAAATTTGAGCGTTTCTATAAGTTCAAATATGACCCTTTAGATCGCCCTGGTATGAACCTTAGGATGCAAAAACATAGGCGAATGGCTAGGGCAAAATATGATGAAAAAATGAAGAAAGTGTGGAAAGAACACTACGAACCAAAATACTCTCATGAATTTTATCTTGCTCATATTCGCCCTAAATTTAAATATAAGAGCCCACCAGTACCCAAAGTTAATATGTCCACCGTCGATCAAATAAAACTTCCCAAGAAAAAATTAAAAAGGGGAAAACCTGAAATAACGAGCGAAGGTGTAACATATACCGGCATCAGATGCCCTTCTGATGTCGAGGCGATAGCCGAACTTGTTCGAGTTGGCTATCATAGGATACCAGGTAACTTGCCCCTTTTTCCCTTAATTCTTATTGAATTCGCCCTCTAACTTTGTTGTTTCTTTTCTCAGTTGGCGTTCCTAGGTGGGGTAAAGGAGACGTATTCGACACTGACGGCGAGGAGCGCTCCGAATCTAAGAGGGCGAAACAAAAACGTCCTGCCAAGAAACCTTCTAAGAAGGAGCCCAAAGCAAAGAGGGCGAAAAAAGACATATCGGGGTCCCGGATGTTTGATCCTGCACCTGTTGAAACCCCGCTTACCAGGCCTTCAAGCGCGCAGTCTTCTTCACGGGGCGATACTGAAACGGCCGAGGAGCTTACCGGAGACGAAGGCCGATCAGTGGAGCCGGTGGTCTCTCAGAAATCCAATTCTACGGTGACACCTACTGTGTCCCAGATGCTGACGTTTTCGCCACTGCCGAAGCTGCTGTCTCCTTTGAGCTCGTCTCTTGCCAATCTGCCGGCAAAGCTTGCTTCCAAGACCAAGGTACCTCATATTTGTTTTACTTTGCCTCAATAGTAAAGTTAGCAGCTGATTTTTTATTGTGGGAAAACCTGGCAGATCCCCGACGACACAGCTGGCTGCGACGACGTTGCGGCGAAAGCGGCTGCTTTTCTGGACTCTGATAGCGAGACGGACGATTCGCCTGTCCAAGAAACTGAAGTGCAAACAGAGGCTAAAGGCTCTGAAAGCTGGGGCGATCATCTGGATGCTGTTTCTGCTTTGAAGTCCCAAGGCGTCTCCCTTTTTAAGTCGCCTAAAGACGTTGAGCAGCTACAGAAATCGGCGACTGCTTTGGCCGACGCTCCTCCAGAAGTCTTAAGTGAGAAGGCTCGTAGCGCTATGGTCAAGCTATCGGCCTCGCTCCCCGCTTTCAAGGCTATCTATGACGAGTCGACGGCGATACAATCCGAGCATGACAAACTCTTCGCCCAAGAGAATGCTGTCAAGGAAAAACTGGATGAGCTGAAGTTAAATGTAAAGTCGTCCGTGTCGACTCTTACGTCTCGTCGGAATCATGCCAAAGAGCTCCAGGAAAAGATCGCTGCGATGAAGTCTGAGCTGGAGGCGGAAGAACAATCTATCGGCGAGCTTGAAGTGTCAATGGATAAGGACCTGCTTGAAGGCATCGCTGTCAAGAAAGATCGAAACGCCCTGAAGCAAAGTCTGGCGAAGATGAAGCCAAAGGTGGCAGACGCTCGCTCACAGTTCAGTACTCTTCGCAGTGAGATAGGCGATATGTTTAGTCACTTTTAAAATTTTAAGTCAAGAACAATTTCAACTTTGTAATAGTTTTGAATGTTGTTAATCTTGATCGGCTTGGTGCCGTATCGCTCTGAATTTTAGTACTTCTGATCGGCCTGGGGGCCGTATCAAGCTAAACCTTTTGCCCTTTCAATGTTTAATCGGTCAAAGAGCCGAAAGTTTTCACATTATTCACTTGTATCATTTTATTGTCTGATTCATATTATCGGTTCGTAGTTGGTCCGATAAGAAATAATTTTATTTATTAAAAACAATTACAAAATATTGAGAAAAACGGAGTAGCCGTTGAAAAAACTCAACTAATGTGAACCGCCGAAACGCAAATGGTACTACCAAATGATTGGCGTTTCATAATGTCGCCGAGCACTCCGTGAATTTTAACTTTCCAGGATGCTCGGCGGCAGCAAAACTATTCTTCGTTGGCTCCAAATAACCGACGGTCTACGCCCTCCCAACAACTAGGGACGTATTTCTTCAGGAACTGACCGTTGATCGCCCTGTCGTGTTCTTCCCCATCGATGTCCGCCAACAAGTAAGCACCGCCTGTTAACTTGTTGACCACAATGAAGGGGCCTTCCCAGTTGGGGCTCCATTTGCCCAGTCGAGTATCTTTATGGCCGATAGGCAAGACTGCCTTCCACACTATGTCGCCCGCCGAAAATGTCTTTCGTCTTACTCGTTTGTTGTAAGCCCTCTCGACCCTTCTTTTCTGGGCCTCAAGGTGATCTAACGCCGTCAAACGTTCTTCGTCAAGGTCAAGAGAATCTATCACCATTTTGTCAAAGTAATCGTATTTGGATAATTTGCTCTGGTATCTGCGGCGAGTAGACGCGACTGTCAGCTCCATTGGCAACATTGCATCATAACCATACACCAGCCTGAAAGGCGAAGTCCCGGTGGCCGATTTCTGGCTAGTTCTATTCGCCCAAACTGCTTCTGATAAGAGCACATGCCATTGTCTCGGGTTTTCTTCAATCATCTTCTGAACTATAAGCTTGATAGCTTTGTTTGTAGCTTCGGCCTGTCCGTTGGCTTGGGCGTAGTATGGCGTTGAATGTAACATTTTAATCTTCATTTGAGAGGCCCACCAAACAATATCGCCTCCTGTGAACATCGTCCCTTGGTCAGTGGTTATTGATTCGGGTAATCCGTGTCTGTGGACGATATATTCTTTGAAGAATTTGATGACAGCTTCTTGCGTTGGTGATTTTAAGGGTTTGGCCTCGACCCACTTAGTGAAGTAGCAAGTGGCGATGATGACGGAAGTATGGCCATCTGACGAGCCAGGATATATTTTTCCTATCAGGTCGACCGCCCATCCTCTGAATGGCCATGGCTTGATGATGGAGTGCAGGTCTTCGGCCGGGACGTGCTGTATAGGGCCGAATTTCTGACAAGCTTCGCAACCTTTGGCATATCTTATGCAGTCCTGTTCCATTTTCGGCCAGTAAAAGCCGTATTTGTGGATAAGCCACCTCATTCTGGGGCCCGCCTGGTGAGCGCCTGCTATCCCTTCGTGCACCTTGGCCATTGCAAGCATCGCTTCTTTCGGGCCGATGCATCTGAAGAGTAGCCCCTCAAAGCCCTTCTTATATAATTCGCCAGCTAACACCACGTAATTTAGGGCCAAAGTTCTCAACCTTCTATTCGTGGGGTCTGGCTGTTCGAACCATTTCAGGAGCTCGGCCCTCCAATCCTGGGTAACGTCAAGCTGGTAGATGGAGAATTGTTTTTCGTCGATGGTGATTCCTCCAGTGTGGAGATTCGGCGTTTCCCTCTCTATAGCGTCGAACTGATGGTTTACCTTGTAACCACTACCGTGCTGAGCTAGGTCGTTTGCAACGCTGTTATCGGCCCTCTCTGTGTATTCTATCCTTGTATCCTGAAAGCCTTCGACCAAGTGTTTCGCCTTGTTGCAATATCTCACCAATAGCTCGGACTCGCATTTGAATTCTCCTGTTACTTGTTTAATGACTAGCAAAGAATCTCCTTTGACGCTGATCGCCTTTGCCCCCAGCTCGGCTAAAATCTCGAAACCGAATATTAGGGCCTCATATTCTGCCTGATTGTTGGTGCATTCGAACTGGAGTCTGAATGACAACTGGTAGGATGCCCCCAAGGGCGTGATGATGTGTACTCCCGCGCCTGCCCCCTGGCTTGTCCTGGATCCGTCGAACCACATCTTCCATACGGCAATGTCGAAGAACGTGACTGTTTCTTCCTTGAGGGTAATACCAGGGTGATCGGCCAAGAAGTCTGTCAATACTTGTCCTTTTACTGCTCTTTGGGGCACATACACCAATGTGAATTCGGACATTGCAATCGCCCATTTTCCAATCCGATTCCTTAGGTATGGTTTTGATAAGATATACTTAATGATATCGGTCTGGGACAAAACGTACACTACGACCGGCAACATATAATATCGCAGCTTGCAGCACGTGAAGTACAGGCATAGACACATTTTTTCTATGTCGGTATAACGAATTTCTGTGTCCGTCAGTCCTCGGCTCAAATAGTAGACTGCTCTCTCGACCCCATCGTCCTCTTGGGCGAGCATACATCCCAGGGATTCGCGTGCAGCCGATAGGTATAGTAACAACGGCTTATTCGGCTTTGGAGGGGTCATAACCGGAGGTTTTGCCAAGTATCCTTTTAAATCGTCGAACACCCTCTGTTGCTCGTCCGTCCATATCCACTCATCGGTCTCTTTTCCTCTCAGCAAAACACTCCAGCTGCCAAGCCGGCCCGCTGTGTTCGATATGAATCTTCTTAAGAAATTGATTTGACCGATGAGCCTCTAGAGCTGCTTCTTGGTTTTAGGTGGTTCAGCATTGATAATCGCCTTGGCTTTGTTCTTGTCTATTTCTACTCCCCGCTGGTGAACCAAGAAACCCAAGAAGTTTCCAGCCGAAACACCGAATGCGCATTTCAGAGGATTCATCTTTAACCCATTGCGTCGTATACGTTCGAACCCTTTCCGGAGGTCGGCCAGATGGATTTCGCCGGTATTTGATTTGATTACGACATCGTCGATGTAAACCTCAAGGCAGTCAAGGCCCCTGAACATTTTGTTCATCGCCCTCTGGTATGTTGCCCCCGCGTTTTTCAAGCCGAAAGGCATTACTACCCATTCGTACGCTCCGATCGGCCCGGGGCATCTAAAAGCCGTTTTGGAGATGTCCTCCTTGCTGATTGGAACTTGGTTGTATCCAGAGTGCGCATCGAGGAAACTGAGTATCGTGTGTCCAGCTGCCCTGTCGATTAGCATATCGGCCACCGGCATCGGGTATTCGTCCTTGGGTGTGGCCAGGCTGAGATTTCGAAAATCTACGCATACTCTTAGCTTCCCGTTTTTCTTCATCACTGGCACGATGTTAGAGAGCCATTCGGTGTACTGGGCTTCCCGAATAAACTTGGCATCCTCCAGCCGCTTAATCTCATCCTGGATGAGAGTATCCACTTCCCTGGACATTCGCCGGGGAGGTTGCCGAAATGGCCGAAACCCACTTTTCAATGGAAGTTTATGCTCGGCGATATCAGGGTCAAGGCCCGGCATCTCATCATACGACCAGGCAAAACAGTCGCGGAACTCCACGAGTAGAGCGACCAGTTGTTCTCTGAATCCCTCGTCCAGTCCTGCGTTGATATATATCGGCTTCGGCGAATCATCTGTCCCCAGATTCACCTCGAAGAGGGCGTCTTGTACTTGGGCGGGATCATCTTCTAGTTTCCCGGTTGCCAGCCGTATGTCCTCAATTCGCAATGATCCTGTCGGGTCTTGATCTTGGTCCTCGTAGATGAATTCGGCCGATGTAATATCATACAACGAGGTTAACTGTCTAATTTTCTCCCTCAATTCTTTATGTCGTGCTATCATTTTGAATCTCTGAGGATGGTGGATCGGCCTTTGCCCCCGAGGGTCACTGATACTGGCCGATCTGAGTTAACAAGCAGGCGAGGAACACTCGTCTCTCCTTTTGAACTGAGGGATTGTATGTTGCGCACTTCCTCGTCATATAAACGTGCTTGAAGCACATTATGGTCTTCGCCAAAGGGGTTGGGGTCGCCCTGCACAACTTCGGCCTCGCCGTCATCTCGCCATATGAAGAGCATTTGATGCATGGTTGACGGTATACACATGTTGGAGTGTATCCAATCTCGGCCGAGTAAGATATTGTAATTGCTCCGGGCATTGACTACGAAAAACCCTTCTTCGATTTCTACTCGCCCTACCTTGATTCGGAGGGTGATGTACCCTTCAGCCGGCGTTTCGCCTCCCGCGAAGTCAGTCATGTAAACATCGGTCGGGTCAAGCTGATCCCGCGTTATGCCCAGTTTTTTGAGCATTTTCGCCGGTAGTATGTTAACGCCAGCCCCGTTATCAATAAGGACCCTGTTAATCGATACCCCGTTCAAATCGGCCTTGATGTACAGTGGCCGAATGTGCCTTGTCATCCTCGTTGGAGGTTTGCTAAAAGATACCACCGCCGTACTATCGGCGCTGTCTCCTTCCGGAACGATCACATCGCCTTCCAACGTCGCCTTCTGCCCGGGCTTACTTCTATACGAGCCAGGGAGTGTGACCACCTTTACTCCGTATTCGTCCCTTACCACCGGGACCCAAGCTTTTAGCACTCCCTTCTTGTGCGAAACAATGACCTCGCGGTCTTTGGGCAATCTTGCCTTCAACTGGCCACCCTGGTGCGATACGAGTACGTCCTTATAGGACGATCGGCAGCTGGAATCTTTGTCATCCTTGTGAACCGTTGTTGTGTCGGCCGAATCACCCACTTGTTTCTCACCCTTAGGCACCCATATCTTCCTGACCTTGGTATTTCGCCGATCAGGCGATTTGGTACCCTCATCGGCCTGGTTCCTTGCCCCCAATCTCTCGACTATAGGTCTATATCCTTGCTCCTCTCTGGGGGCCGTTTCTGCCCCGTGATTCGCACGCGATTCTTGTCGCAGCCTTTGCATTCGCCTCTTCCGGGTTTTCGTCATACGAGGGGTCTCCTCCGTTAGCCGAAATATCCTCTTGAATACGTTAGTGGTAGGCCTCCGCTGTGGTTCATGCCTCTGCCACTGCTCTGTGGGCGATTTCGGTTTAAAGGTCTTGGGATGCTTCCTCGTGTTCTCGCCTCCTTTGACCTTAAAACACGTACTACATGATGGACAAGTCATATCTGCAGTGGGCGAGCTGTATCGCTTCCTCTTCTGTTGCTGAGACCGTCCTTTTTCTCCTCGCCACTTTGAACCATCAGTCTCTACTCTTGGTTTGGGCCTTCTAGGGTTCCACTTGCTTTGTATTTGCCCTTGCTCTAGGAAGCTATCAAAGTGGGGCCGAACGGTGTTAATAGACACGTACTTAACATCGGCCTCTTTCTTTGTTGGAAACAGAAGCTTTCCCTCGTTAATCGCCTTCTGGATCATGTTTTTGAAATTTACACAATTGTTCGTGCTGTGCCTCCAGGAATTGTGGTACTTGCAATAATATTTACCGACCAGCTCCTCCGATGGTGGAATTGCATGACCTTCGCTCAAGGCGATCTGTCCATCTTTCAACAAGGCGTCAAATATGTCGTCAGCTTTGGTCAGGTCGAACGAATACTCCTTTTGTACTACCGCAGTCTTATTTTTCTTAACAAAGCCAGGCTTTCGCAAGGCCGAACATTCCAGGGGTTTCGTTCCCAAAAATTCGGCCATGTTGACTTCATCTTCGGAACCGCTATCCTCACTGTCGGACACCACGGCTACATCGAGCTGGTCTTTGTAATAGGTCCCCTTAGACGCGCCTCTCCTCTGTTCCTTCTCCTGGAGGAGTCTTTCGTAGCTCGTCACCCTGTTCGTTAGCTCGAACAAGTCACGAAACCTGTGGCCCTCGAAGTGCTCCCTCATGGCGAAGCTCATTCCTCTTACCACCATCGGTACGCAATCGGCCTCGGACATTTTGGTGGAGCATCTAGTCCTGAGGTTCCTGAATCGGCCGATATACTTTTCTGCCGATTCACTTGGTAGCTGCGAGATTCGGGCTAGGTCGGCCAGAGTGACATCAGGCGGTGCCCTGTAAAATTCCTCATGGAAGAGGATTTCGAGGCCCTTCCACGTGTCCACCGAATTGGGCGACAATCTAGAGTACCATGTAAACGCCATTTTTGTTAAGGAGCTGGCGAAAAGCCGGAGCTTCCAGAAATCATGAGCAACTGCTTCGCCACATTGGGCCGAGAACCGGGCGACGTGTTCAACCGTCGATTGTCCCTTCTCCTCGCCTGAAAATAGACTGAACTCCGGCACCTTGTAACCCCTTGGGAAAGGGTATAACTTGTCGATCCAGTCTGAATATGGTTTCATGTACGATGGGCGAGGCATAGGTCTCAAGTCCACCCCGAGCCTCTCTAGCATGTCCAAGAGTTGCCATTGATTATATATATTTGGATCGCCCCCCTCAGAGTATGGTCGTTCGCCCACGTTAGGCTCCTGGGTGTTGGCTCCAGTAGCTCCCCCCTGTGGTCTAGCTTCGCCTTGTGGGTTTGACGAGCTTGCCCCCGGGTGATCGGCCCTTCCTGAGAATTCGGCCTCGTTCCTCGTCAAGAGCTTAACGGAACCATATGTATATCCCATCTTGATGGGTTGTTGTTCGGCCGTACCACCTGGTTGACTAAAACGGCTCGGTGTTTGGTTCTGTTCGGCCCTTCTGTACCCCTGATCGGCGGTGGATTGCCCAGAAAATAATCGCCCCAGGTTTTCCATTGCCTTCTTGAGGCCGTCCAAATTCCCTTGGATCTGCCTTTGGACCGACGTTTGGTCGGCCATGATGTTCCTCATTACTTCGGACATCTGATGCATAACACCGTCGAACATCTGCTTGTTCTCCTGCGCTATCTCGACCCTCATGGCCGAGAAATCGGCCTGTGATAAAGAAGGGCGAGAGGGAGGAAGCTGACGTAGTCGTTCTTGTCCTTAGGCGGGTTCCCCTCGGTATCCGTTGTATTCGGCACCTTGTTTGATTGGTTCACCTGTTTGTCCTTGGCCATGGTTTCCGATCTATCCGAATCCGATTCGTCTACTATGTCACCTTCCTTCCGTTGTTGTCGGCGTATGGACCGAGCGTGCCTGGAATCGTCCTTAAAGTCCGTTTTTGTGCTAACCATAAACTGCTCCCCAGTGGAGTCGCCAAAAGATGTTCGCCTGGAAATATTCCGGACTCGAATCTTTGAATTTATAATCGGGATCGGTTTGAGGTTTGATACTTTAACGAACCTATGTAGATATTCGCAGGGCTTGTTTGGTTAAAAACACTTAACCACGTGATCTAAAGTGTAATAATCTGGGAGTTATGAACTCAGGCGAGATTAATACCGAAAACTACTCCTAAATTAAAACAATCCGGAGATTGCGAGATAAAAAGCACTGGGCTTGGTTTTTGATTGATTGATTTGTTGATACAAAAATAATGAATTTCTGAGCTATTTATAGCTCCTCATACTCAAGACTCCTAATCCAACTAAGACTAAAACTCTAATAGAAAATCACTCCTAATGAGCTACAAATTCCTATAAAATAGAAAAAGCAATAATAAACAGGCTTTTCGTTGGACCTGGATCCCTAATAAGCCCACATGAAGTTCTACCCAGTAATTTCCTGGGCCGGTGTAAACAAAAATTAATTAATTTCCGATTCAGAATCTTGCACCTATGAATTGAGATCTTGTGTCGACATTAGCTTTATTTTCTGCACAAAAAACAATAACATTCGGTAAGGAAGTTCACTGGTGATGGAAAAAAAAATCTAGAATAGAAGAAAGGAAAATATGTATGTAATATATGGAGTCTAATTTTATTAAACTCTTTAAAATTATTTCAATAAAATTAAATAATTTAATTGAAATGTATTATTTAACACTATACACTTATACATGTTCATGGCCAGGCTTGGGCGGATTAATTGCAAGCTACAGCCTGTCCGATTCCGATCTGATATATTACTCAAATCCGATTCATATAAATATAAATATAAATTTTATGTATATATCTATATATAAGCTAGCTCTCCATACCTCAGATCTAGTAGCTCCACCAACTATAAAAAAAAAAATACGCTGCCCCATCTTTCCGGAACTAGTAGAAGTATGTCTCGGTCTTGGATCACTGTATTAAGAAGTTCAAGCAAATATTACACCAGAGGACACAAAGAAGAGTAAATAAATTGTTGCAGAACAGAATAACAATAACAACAGATGTAATAAAACAACAAAGCAAAGACATTATAGTTCTGGGATCGCGCCCATGTTGGTGTCCGTCTTGAATGGGTAGATGCATTAAATCGTAAGTTTGACATGTCTCGTTTATACATGGATATTCATCCTTCGATAGCTCTCCTTTACTAAGTTTTTCAATGGAAAGCCGACAATTTAGCAAGTTTTCTGTAAACATAGTCTTGATTTGTACATCAAAATGGCAGATATATATAAATCAAGTAGCTCATATTTTAAGGTCCATCTGTTCATTCTCACGAGCCAACATTCAACCAATGTTCTATTTGAATGGCAATTAGGGGTGAGCATTAAACGGTCAAAACCGAATAACCGAACCGAACTAAACCGAATTAATCAAACCGAAATATAATTTGAAAATATGGTTCGGTTACGGTCCGAATTTTTAAAATTTTGACTATTCGATTCGGTTTACGGTTTTTACAAAAAAATAACCGTAATAACCGAACCGACCGTATTTAAAAATTACGTTGTTTTAAACTTTCATATACTCACATTTATATATTAAATTTGTTTAATTTTATAGTTTTATAATAAAAAACGATAAATATAGATTTAATTTAAAACACATGTACTCTCTAGGTTAAATTTTTTCATTTTTTTTATTTATTTTTTAAAAAAAATATTTTTTTTATTTCTAAAACCCATACAAAAAATATTACGGTTTTCGACCGAACCGAACCGAACCGAACCGTAATATTTCGGTTTGGTTAATACGGTTTTGATATAATTTGGTTAATACGGTTCGGTGACCGAAATTTTTAAAAAACCGAACGGTTTTGAATTTTTGGGCGGTTCGATGACCGAACCGACCGTTGCTCACCCCTTATGGCAAGTACTCCCTTGCCAACAAATGCATCAAGGCACAATGAATATCCACTATCAGACTTACAAGATAAGTGGCAGATAAGGGAAAAAAATAAACAAAAAACCACCTGCTAAATTATTTGACAGATTGTATGTACCATTGTACTAACACCAGTAAAAGGAATCATTTATATTTTTAGAATTAAATAAGATAACATAGTGGTTTGTTTAAAATGTTTCCAAAAATTGGAACTTGTTAAGCAGTGAAGGGTAATCTTTTCATTCCCAACTGCATGAATTTATTACTCAAAAAAACTAATTCAAGCACAAAATTAATAGAAAAAAGGCTTAACCCCTGAAAACCCCCCCACCTTTTAACCCCCCTTCGTTTGCACCCTCACCTTTCAAAATCTCCAATTTTACCCAAATTATCACCTTTCATTTTCAATTGCACCCTAGAAGTATTAAATTGGGCTTTTGTCACTAAAAAAAAGTTGAAATCGATACTTTATATTTTAATTCATGTTCTAAATAGTCTTTAATGTTGAAATTTCAACAACAAAACCATATTTAATGATATTTTTAATTGATTTCTATTTTATATAAACAAATTTAACTTTTAAAATTTTAGAAAATATGGTTTTATTGTTGAAATTTAAACATTGAGGACTATTTAGAATATGAATTAAAATATAAATTATCGATTTGAACTTTTTTATAGTGAAAAAGAGCTAATTTAATACTTTTAGGGTGCAATTGAAAATGAAAGGTGGAAATTTGGGTAAAATTGGAGATTTTGAAAGGTGAGAGTGCAAATGAAGCGGGGTTGAAAGGTGGGGGGTTTTTCAGGGGATTAGCCTAGAAAAAATCAAATCAGACTTTCAATGTTGTTTAACTTTTCTGAATGTGAAATATCAGTGTCTAAATCTTTTTAAATTAGTGTTTAAACTTTTTAAAAGTGTATCAAACAAGCGATATTTTGACCGTTTTTAGTTAACAACGGTGTACTATATAATTTTTCAAAACTACTACAAAGAAAATGATCTCTAATCTGATTATACCTCTATCATGATAACATTAATAGAAATATACGAAACCATTGATTGAATAGAAGAATAAGATACAAAGAAATAGAGGCTAACAATAGAAGAGAAAAGCCTAAATCCTAGAATAACATAGGAGGCCTTTATATAGACAAGGCTAAGCAATAATAAAGGAAAGTATCTTATACTTGTCCACTACTCCAAGTCATATACTTGGCCACTACTCCAAGTCTTATATTTGGCCACTACTCCAAGTCATATACTTGGCTATTACTCCAATAGCATATTAATTATGCTAACATTCCCCCTCAAACTCATGATGCGATAGCAATAAGCATCGAGAGTTTGTCAGTCAAAAAACGAAAGCGCGAAGAGGACAATGATTTAGTAAACAAATCTGCAAGCTGTAAGGAGGAAGAGACAAATGGCAATGTCAATGTGCCATTCTGAAGATGATGGCGAGTTATATGACAGTCAATCTCAATATGCTTGGTCCTTTCGTGAAAAACCGAGTTATGAGCAATCTGGATAGCACTCTTATTATCACAGTGCAAAGGAGTTGGTCGCCGCAAAGAAACGCCCATATCAGCAAGCAACCATCGCAGCCAGACGATTTCACAAGTAGTAGAAGCCATAGCACGGTATTCGGCCTCTGTTGAAGACCGAGATATAACATCCTGCTTTTTACTTTTCCAAGAGATAAGAGAATCACCCAGAAAAATACAAAATCCAGTAGTAGATTTGCGGTCAGTAGGATCACCAGCCCAATCAGCATCAGAGTAAGCACATAACTCCAAAGATGAAGTAGAGGAAAGCAAAAGAGTCTGAAACTGAGTGCCACAGAGATATCTCAAGATGCGAATAACAGCAGCCCAATGAACTGTAGTAGGAGAAGTAACAAACTGACTGACTATGTGAACAGCATAGGCAATATCAGGGCGAGTGATAGTGAGATAAACCAAACTTCCAACAACCGTTCTATAAAGACTCGGATCTGGCAGTGGAGACCCATCAGAAATAGAGTACCGAGCATTGAGCTCAATTGGAGTATCAACAGTCTTGTTATCCGAGAGGCGAGCACGCTCAAAAATATCAGAAATATACTTAGATTGAGAAAGAAGATACCCTTTTGGAGAAGAAGCAACTTCAATACCCAAGAAGTAACGAAGGGGACCCAAGTCTTTCATGGCAAAACTTCGAGTCAACTTAGACTTCAATAAGCTAATATCAACAACATCATCACCTGTAATAATCATATCATCAACATAAAGCGAAAGCAAAATTCGACCAGCCGAGGTACACTTGACAAACAAAGCAGAATCATGGTTACTTGGGCAAAAACCAAGAGAAATAATCACAGTAGAGAATTTCTCAAACCAGGCACGGGGAGCCTGTTTGAGACCATAAAGAGCCTTCCTAAGTTTGCAAACTTCACCAGGTTGGTGATCAATACCAGGAGGAGGAACCATATAGACTTCTTCATGAAGGTCGCCATTCAGAAAGGCATTTTTAACATCCATTTGAGTGATATCCCAACGACGAACAGAAGCAACCGCAATAAGAGTTCGAACTGTAGTCATTTTTGCAACAGGAGCAAAAGTCTCCTCATAATCCATACCATATTCTTGAGAATAACCCTTAGCAACCAAGCGAACTTTATATCTTTCAATAGATCCATCAGCCTTAGTTTTAATTTTATAGACCCAACGAGAACCAATAGCACGTTTTCCTGCAGGAAGAGACACTAAATCCCAAGTATGGGTTTGGTGAAGAGCAGTGAGCTCCTCAGCCATAGCACGTTGCCAAAGAGGATCAAGAACTGCCTCTTTGAAAGATGAAGGCTCAGAAAGACAATGAATAGAAGCAAGGAATGAAGAAAATGAACTGGAAAGACAAGAATAAGCAAAATCAGGTTGTTTAGTAGACTTACGATTTCGTATAGGATAACGGTGTTCAGTAGTATCCGCAGTCTCAGAAGATGATTGGGTAGTGACTGTAGTTGAGGGGCCAATAGGAGTGTCAGGATGGCCATCACGAGGTATCTCATCATTATCAGCAGTAAAAGGATCAATGTGAATAAGATCAGGCATAGATATACTGTGAGAACGGTCAGGAATTGTAAAATAAGGAATATGTTCAAGAAAGACAACATGACGAGAAACATATAGCTTATGACTGACTGGATCAAAACAACGATACCCCTTTTGTCCTGCGCCATAACCAAGAAAAACACATATGGCAGACCGTGAAGTTAACTTACTCTGCTGAACACGAGGAAGAAGAACAAAACAGGTAGAACCAAAAACACGAAGAGAAGAATAATCTGGAAGATAACCATACAATCTCTCATAAGGAGACAAGCCAGAATTATGAGAAGTAGGAATTTTATTAATCAAATAAACAGAAGTAAGAGCTGCCTCCCCCCAAAATTCACTAGGAACACTAGCAGACAATAAAAGTGACCTAGCAGTCTCAAGAATATGCCTATGTTTTCTTTCAGCAACCCCATTTTGTTCAGGAGTATCAGTGCAAGAAGTTTGGTAATTTGTGCCATCTAAAGCAAGAAGTTCCTTAAAAGCATGAGAAGTATATTCGCCCCCCAAATCACATCTAAAACATTTAATAACAGCTTCATGTTGAGTTTTTACAAGAGAGAGAAACTCATTATAAATGTCAAAAAAGTCTGAGCGACGTTTCATAAGATAAATCCAACAATAACGAGTGCAATCATCAATAAAAGAGACATAATAACGAGAGCCCCCCTTTGTAGGAACAGGAGAGGGTCCCCAAACATCAGAATGAATGAGATCAAAAGGTGCAACAGAAAAAGAATTACTTTTAGGAAAAGGCAAAGCAGAGAACTTTGCAAGTTTACAACCACTGCAATCAGAAATATCATGAGTTTTCAAATCTCCTAAAACTCCTGTAGACGCTAAAAATTGTAATCGAGATCTAGAGACATGACCAAGGCGAGAATGCCACAAATAAAACACAGAAGAAGACTGACTCAAACGAAAAGACGAAACATCCACATTAGGAACAGCAGCCGCAATCTTAGGAGTTTTTAGCTGATCCAATATATAAAGTCCTCCTTCCCTATGGCCGGTCCCATTCACTTCCTGAGACTTTGGATCCTGAACATAACAAGCAGAAGAAGAAAAGGAAACTAAACAACCATTATCAAAAATTTGACCAACAGAAGCAAGATTTAAAGTAAGACTAGGAATATGATAAACATTAGATAAGGACAAAGAAGGTGTAGTAACTGAACCAACACCTTGCAAGGGCATAGGTGTACCACTAGCACTCATGACAGGAACAGAAACTTTAGGAGTCAAAGAAGTAAAAGATGACAAATTAGGTGACATATGATTCGAAGCACCAGAATCTAAAATCCAAGAGGAAGAAGATATACCTGACGAACTAGATGACAAACCTATTTGAGATGAAGCTGCCATGGCATGTGACTGAGATGCAAGGAACTGTTGAAACTGCTCAACCATTGATATTGTGAGGGCGAGGAAGAAGAGGAGGTCCATTATGAGGAGCTGGTGGTCGGTAACTCCATTGCTGAGATTGCTGATGGGGCTGTTGCTGAGTATACTGCTGCTTTCCTTTACCCAACTTTGGACATTGTGATTTCCAATGACCTTTCTGTTTACAAAAACTACATTCATCACGAGCAACAGTTCCATATGGCCTGACTTGAGAATAAAAGTTTGGCCGTGGAGGCATGGCGAAGACTGATGGAGTAGAGACCGTAGAAACTTCCTTTACAACAGAAGGCTTAAGACGAATTTCCTCAGCCAAAAGTTCACTAACAACAGAATCAACAGAAGGCAGCGGATGACGATGCAGAATGGACCCACGAAGTCCTTCAAACTCATCACGAAGAGCCATTAAGAACTGTACCAATCTCTGCTCCTCTCTTCGTGCAATATAAGGCCCAAAGCCTCGTAATTCAGCAGATTCTGTGAGAGCCAGCTGATCCCACAAATCTGTCATAGCATCATAAAATTCCTGAATACTCATGCTTTTCTGCTGCAGAGCACGAATATCAGACTCCAACTGGTATTGTTTTGCAAAGTTAGACTGTGTGTACAGTCTAGATAGATGATCCCAAACCTCCTTAGTTGTCTCATATTTTGCTAACTGGGTCCCTATCGAGTGCTTAACAGAATTATTGATCCAAGTAATAATTTTGGAATTAGCAACTTCCCACTTATCTAACAAAGACACATAATCAGCAGTTGTGCCATCCTCAGTCTTGACAAAATCACCCGAAATAATAACCCCACTTTTGTTTACCCTTCAAGAAATTTTTCATCACATAACTCCAATATGCATAATTTTTACCATCTAACTGAACACTAACTTCTTGAAGCGAACCATCTCGAATTTCAGCCATATTAAAAAGAAATCAACAGAATACTAACAAATTAAAATCAACGAATTAGAGAGGACAAACTCAAAGGAGGAGTAGAAAAGACTAACAACCAGACGAATAATTTGGCTCTGATACCATGATAACATTAATAGAAATATACGAAACCATTGATTGAATAGAAGAATAAGATACAAAGAAATAGAGGCTAACAATAGAAGAGAAAAACCTAAATCCTAGAATAACATAGGAGGCCTTTATATAGACAAGGCTAAGCAATAATAAAGGAAAGTATCTTATACTTGGCCACTACTCCAAGTCATATACTTGGCCACTACTCCAAGTCTTATACTTGGCCACTACTCCAAGTCATATACTTGGCCATTACTCCAATAGCATATTAATTATGCTAACATATCATAGGGTAAAACCGTGATAATTGCCATGGAGTTCCTTCAGGACCAGCTCTGTCTTTTCTGGCTGCATGTTTCTGGCAATTGTAAAGAGAGATAGTCACATAAGACAAGTATGGGCTTAGCAAAGATTAAACAGAAGCAACATATATTTACCTTATTAATGTCAAACTTTAGAGAGATAGAATTTTTCTTAGGCTCTGGATGCCCGAGCAATCTCATACTTTTTACAGCACGAAAATCATGTTGCGGTAATCCTGATATCTGAAAATTATTTAAGATCAGTATGAAATAAGATGTTAATACCATTAATCCGGGAAAGACATGATTTTAACAAATTGACTTCAAACCGGAATCAGAAACTGTGGCATAGCTGGAAGAGGGGGAAAAAGAGTAACCCTTATAAGATCAAGACCCTCTATTGGCATTAAACTTATCAGGATATATAAATGGCAGCAAGAATCATCAATAGGCGCAGCTTATTTTCACGACTCACAGCCTGCATAAGCAGTAAGCATATCTTGTAAGTACATCAGAGAACTTTTAATGCTTCTGCTACAATTTCTGGAAATCGTTACTGTTGAAGTGGGAATCCCACATTGGTTGTGTGTGTGAATGGACATGTGTTTAAATATTAGTTGGGCACCTCCACTTGATAACAATTGGTTTTAAGATGGAGTCTAACAGTTACCTCATTTTTGGTATAAAAATTTATTACATCCTTAACTCCTGCATCTCCAAAAACCAAGTCCTGCTCCAGTTTACCTATATCTCGAAGGCCTGTCTCCATAATAATTCTGTTAATTTTTCCTGCAATCTGCATCCAATGAATGTAATTTTCATGAAGAACTGGACATATCAAATATATCTCACTCAGGACATATTCTTTCCTACTAATGATAATGGTTTCATCCCGTGTTTATAATAGCAGAAAAAAATAGCCTTCAGCGTTAACAAAAGTTCAGCTATTCTTTCCATACTGTAATGGCTCAGTCAGCTACAATGCTAGAATTACAAACAAACACACAGAACAAGATGGGCATATTAATTTGACAAGATATGGGCCATCAAGAAAGCCAAATTGTGAAATTACGTTCTAATAAGCAACTAAGAAAGCAATGTATTGTTAGCAGAAGTATAAAAACCAAGAAAATCATGAGATCTCCACTAGGCTGCAACTAGAAATAGAATGTTTTGAATAGTTCCAGTTAGATCGTAGAGAGGGTTTTCCCATTATATAAAGCTATTGAAGTAATAAAAAGCAATGTGTTTGCAGAAATACACGAACATCTACATGAAGAGAGAGCTTGTTCATTTGTTGGCTATAATCTGTCAATGCTTAAACCGTCTCTCGCAAGTTTCGAAGAGAAGGTTCACCATCCCTACAACTACAGCAAGTGAGAATTCAAGGTGATATGTATATATATATATATACATACATCATAATTCACGACATATGAGCCTTATGTCTACAGAACAGACAACTAAAAAACTGTATATGATATGGTAGCATATCTGCCTGAACTTGAGATAATTTGAATACGAGCTATAAACATCATAATTTGAAATAGAAATAATTATACAAGGAAAAGGACACCAAGATGGATAAAGACGGAAATTGGATACAAACTATGTGCTATATTTACTGCAAACTGCAGCAGTCATCAAACAATGGTATTTAAGAACTGCAAACAAAGAATTTTTTGCCCCAACAAAGATGATTATTTAGAAAACACAGGAAAACTTAACAGCCATTAGAGACACCATACCATGATGGACCATTAATACTTTTTCCCATTGAGCAATCCCCCTTCTTATTTGCAAGCCAATTTTAGGGAAAAACAGGAACCTTATGATAGTGCCATCAATGACTCCCTAAGCATAAAACTTAATCAACTCTCAGAATAAATCAACCAGTCACCTAAATAAATTACCTCAGTAAGAAATAGCCTCCTCATACCCAAGCAACATAAACTCCACTGATAATGAGAAGCGGATTTACTGACAACCTTATATCTTTGCTCACATACAAAATATTTCCATCAGATTTTATCTCAACAAGCTAGTCAAAAAGGCAAGATGATATAGCATCCTATTCCTTGATGAGTATGCGTAAACTTGAAAAAAGAAAAAGAAAAAATGGTGGCATTTAGACTATTACTTAGGGTAGAGAGGCAAAGAGAAATAGAGATAATAGTGCCAGCAGCTAGCACCTCTTTGAGAGCACCTCACTTCAAATAGTCTCTTTCTGGCTCTAGTACTTACAAACGCTTTTTTCACTTTTTAACAGCAGCATTCTTAGCCCCAATTGACTTGAAATAATATAGTAAGCAATGTAAGAACTAAATTTGCTTACAGTATCATATCTAGAAAGCTCAAAAACCAACATTCCACAACCCTAATTACAGACCTAAATTCAACAACCAACATTCAATTTTGATATACTTTGATGACGAGCCTTTTTTGCATTCAATTTCAAGTTTAAAACAGAACTAACCATGGTACCCATAAAACAACATTTTATCTACAATGGTTTAAATTAATAGGGAAAAGTGAATTGAACTTTACACCAACCTTAGACCATGTTGGATATGTGCAGCTTTGTTCTTTGACACAAAGCTGGCCACCTTCTCATGTAACCTTTCACTAGCCTGAAGGCAGCCCAAAGGAAATTAGTGCTTACACCAGGGAAATTCAGAAAATATAAAGACGTGTGAGAAACTTACATCTGCTATATGTGCATGGTGAAGCTTAAGCCATACAGGATCATATTCATCTAAAGAAAACTCTCTTATCCCGGAGGACCGCCTTTTCTTCTAGGAACCTGAAGAACCATAATTCTTAGATTTACAATATCAAAAGGAGATCTAGCTAGAGCCAATGCAGATTTATCTACCTTACCTCAAGAATGTATTTATTTCCCTTCAAATTCAATAAATCATGGCATAAGGCATCATATGTACACTCATGTATGACAGGAGCAATCTAGAATTCAAAATGAATAAATTATTACTACCACGCACCAAGCATATATAAAATAAGTATTAAGTCAATCCGGAACATATGGTTACCTGATCAACAGATCTGTCCAGGATGAGCAGCTCACATGTTTCTTTTTGAGGAAAGTTAATAAGCTTTTCTTTATAATGCATTAGGTGATCCCAAACTCTTGCAGCCAGTTTTGTAGGGATAAGATCATGATATGGTGTCACTGCGGCCACGTCCAGGAACTTGGCAGCACGATAATACAAGGAAATTCCTGAAAAGATACATGGAGACCTAAAAATAATATCCAAACGATGTAAACCAAGATATACAATAATTTTAATACCTTTAAAGAGGCAAAAACTGTGGCAATGCATAAAAAGAATAGGTTGGTACTATTCATGAAGTAGTAAAGGAGAAAAAGAACAAATTAGTGAATTGTGGACTCTTCAAAAAGAATGAAGAGATAAAGCACAAAAAGTTTTTCGGAAAGCAGTTCCATTACCATGTATAGACATAAAACTATTCTGTGTTACTTAGAAAATAACAAAAGACAGCAACAAATTTTTGAAACCTGGATAGAGTAAAAAGAAAGTGGAAGGTGGAATATATTATTAATAACATGAGGCAGCCTATTGCTCCAAAATCAAACAAGACTGAAAGAAAACGGTTGAAAATAAGTTTATTCTATAGAAAAGAGAAAAATTTATCCTTGGCAATAATACTCATACAGTATGAAACTTAGAGTATGGTAGTGTCAATTATCTGTCTGTCTATAACAGAATACTCCAAATTCATCTGTCCCGCCCAAATCAGAAGAAATTTCATTATAAACCATAACATTTCTAGTAATCTTAAAAGTGAAAAAGGTATCAACTAGCTAAAACATGAATTTTTCCAGAACAAATATTACATGAAGAAAAATACCTCTCTCGACACTACTATTCCAGGCAGTTCACGTACATTTTCCTTAACCAGAGCTAATAGATGTTCTGAAATAGGTGAGCTGAAGAAGACAAACGCCCTGCACAGGAGAATAAAAGATAACAAAAAAAGAGTCAAGATCCATCATTAAACAAGATTCACGAAAAAATATCCAAACTTTATATAATAAATAACAATGATATGCCATACCTTTTGTATAAAGGTGACATCTTGTTCATGTCTGACAACAACCCGATAACACTGCACAAATACAATAAGAAGAGAAAACAGATATATAAGTTCATATGCATCTAGACACTGATATATAAAAAGAGAGAGAGACGCTCTTAGCTAGTTGATTGAGTTCAACTGATGAAACTGTTCTGTTTTAAAAACAAAAGGAATTATACTTGAGAATCCTACATAGCATTTGAAGATTAATTAACTTGAAAACTATATATTTCAGCTACTTAGATAATATCATATATTTATTCATTCTTCTATGTAAAACTAAAAACATTTGTTTTAATGTAATTCAGGCATTCCTGAATAGCTGCAAATCAATTGAAGAAGTAGCATAAGTTAAGATGAACATTCTCCTAAATTTTGAAGACGAAGCAAAACAAAACAAAACAAAATCAGTCAAAATACTACAACCTACAATACCTTCCAAGTTGACTGATTGACATCCAGTTTGGTGAATCGAAGCATTTCATGGGATAATCCTAAATAATGAACAAAGTCATATTAAATGGACATAAATTGTAATTAAATTTGGAATCTTATGCAGAGAGTGAGCTCACGTTGACGAGTGATTTGTCTAAAATTCTTGTAAATGTCACCGTCAGAATCAACCATCGTCATCCCCCCTAATAAAAGCATATGCTGTGATCATTAGCAAACGAACAAAAAACTTGTAAAGAAGAGAATTTAGACAACAGCATATCAATAAAAACAGAACTAAATCAAGCAATTACAAGGCCGAGCACAGACCTTAAGCAGGTGGCGTTGTTCAGTTTCTTTGCTAGGCAAATTGTGTGTATGGGTAAATGACACCAAATTCAAATTTCAACCGTCCTTCTCAACTCCAACGACACTTTTTAGTTTTGAAAAACTTAATTTTGAATAACCGAAGGCAAAATATAGAAGACCAAAGGGTCAATGCGCCCCCTAAATTTGTGACACGGAGTCATCTAATTCAGTTTATACTTTTTTGAACAACTGGCCCCAAAACTCCTCATTTTTTGATAGTCTCATAATTGTATTTTTAAAACACATAAAATATAAATGGAGGTGAGGGATGCAAAAAAGTAATTATATACTTCTCTAATTATTACGATATAATTATCCTAAATTCATTTTTGAAATAAAAATATAAACTATAGGGTTATTTGACATAAAAATGAAGAATTTTGTAGTTAGTTGTCAAAAAGTATAAATTAGGTTAGATGATCATGTGTGACAAGTTCAGGGGGCGCGTTAACTCTTTGTTCAAATATAGAAATAAGCAAACTATATCTATGAAATTTTTTTTAAGAATTAATTAGATTTGTTTCCTAAGTCTGATTTATATCTTTTTTTAAAATATTTTTGTATTTCGATTAAATCAAAAACTTAATATTGTTCAAAAAAATACTTAAACAAACTATATTTTAAAACAAACTAAATTTTATTTTTTTATTTTCGTTTAGTTTTTATTTTCTTCAAAAACTGAATGATTTTGATAATTCTAATACCGAACCGACCCGACTGATGCATGCACTGATTAATTATTTTATGTTGAATGACCAAAATTTATTATTTAATTCAATTATACTTTTTAATTAATTTCATTTATTCATAAATCTCTTTGATATTAATATAATTAACTTCATAAATTTTAAAAACAACTTTATAAATAAATCAAATATAATTAGATTTATGGCTTAATACATGTGTGTGTCCCTGTATTTTTCATTTTTTGCACATAAGGTCCCTACACTCCAGCATATCTAATATAAAGCCCTACACTCCTGAAATCAGTCGTCCGTGGTCCCTGACGCCAAGCGAGTGCTAACGCCGTTACAAACTTACGTCCACCTATTTACATGTCAAATACATCCCTTATGTGGCAGATGACATGGTAGAAGCGTATTTTTTTGAGTCTCCTCTTCTCCTCTCCAAACCTGACCCCTCTGAGCGTCCATTCCCTGTCCGATCCCGTAGTGAGCTTCCAACACCATTGCAAGAGCTAATTATGGAAGGTGGTAGTGGTGATGGCGTTGTTCTGTGTGATTGTGGAACTCCGGCGCGAGTTCAGACCTCAACCACTAAGAAAAATCCAGGCCGGAGGTTCTATACCTGCCCAAAACCAAATGTAAGCTTTTATTTATGGTTTATTTTGAGCTCAGTGTTAAATTGGGGTTGTTATTATTTAGGGTTGTTGTTACTTTAGGGTTGTTATTAGTTTAGGGTTTTGAGCTCAGTGTAAAATTAGGGTTGTCATAAATTAGGGTTTTATTGCAAATTAGGGTTTGTACATTGCTGATTTGGTTGTGTGATATGCATTTATGATACTTGATTGCAGAATCCAGATTATAAGTTCTTTCAGTGGGTTGACAAAGGTTTAGATGGCTACGCACATATGGTGGTCACTAACTTGAAGATGGAGGTGACTCATTTGCAAAACGACCGTAATGCAGCTCTTCTACAAGCTGGTGAAGTCAGAGCTCATTTGGCAGCTAAGGTATTGGAGAATAGTTCATTGAAGGGAGAAGCCCTAAAGGAGATTGTTGACATGTACAAACATGAGAACCAAATTCTGAAGGAAGAAATGGGGCTGGAAATGATGGAGGTGGAGACATTGAAGGAGAGGATTGAGGAAGTGCAGTTGCACCATGCACAAGCCAAGAAAATCAAAACAAAGCTGACCTATGAATTGTATGGATGTGGGGTAGTTACTGCGGGGGCAGTTCTTTATGCATTATAATGCTAGGCCTTGATCTTTAAGCTGGGGCAGTTCTAGTTTCATTTTGGTAGCTAATATATTGTATTTTGTGAAACTGCTCTTATTTTGCTAGGATTGTAAGACTGTTGATGTTCTTTTTTTGCTAACATTTGTAAGAATATTGATGTCATTGCAATGGTAATCTTATTCTAGTGTTAATCTGAATTGGTATATTGTTAGTATGTTTGCTTGACTTTTGCATGAAAAAGGGCCCTCTGATTTTACAATAGAAATGCATGAAAATGACCTATAGTTTTGCAAGTATTCTGCATTGAAAATGACCTGTAAATATGAACTTTTTTAGCTTGAAAAACACCTGTATTGCACAAAAGCAGTTGGTTTCTATTGAACTTTAATAATACACATGTATTGCACAAAAATATAGCTTTTACTAAAAGGGTAAAGTAATTACATTGTTTAGATCCTTTCTATACAAAAAGTGTTTTCAAAAGCAAATCAATGCTTTACTAAGGGCCATATGGAAATGTTATCAACACATTTCACAAAAGTTATCAACAAGGGCATTTAAAACACTGCCCTATACAAAAACTGTCCAAAAAACTAAACACTGCCCAATACCAAAAATTTCCCTACTAGAAACAAAAGATGCTGCCCATTCATTGAGTTTGCCTTATCCTCGACCTTAGCTTTGCACGTGCAGCAGCAGTGGTGGAGGCATCTACCTGCAACCAAACAAATAAATGACATATTAAATATTGCATCTAACCCAATTAAATACCTCACAAATACAAACAGAAACTTACACCTCAACCAAACCATCAAGTGTAATGAAAATATTAAACTTACAGAAGGTTGATTCCTTTTTCTTTTTCTGCTTGTGTTTTGCTGTGAAGGTGTTGCCTCTGGTTGGCTTGCCTGTGGTTAGTTCTTCTTATTCTGCCTTGGCTTATACTGAAACCATAAACAAAAAGTTATCAAATAGTTTAACAATCAATCTTATATAAGCTGAGTGTTTGAGAATTACCTGAGTGTTTGTTCCTTTTTGAGGGCAGCTCCTGTAATTATGTCCAGTTCCCTTGCATATTCCACATGTCATAACTCTCCCATGAAGTGAAAGCTTGGCTTTCTTCTTTACTTCAAAAGGTTCTTTTCGCCTATTTTTTTTGGGTCTTCCAGGTAGTTTTTTGAAGGGTGGTGGCTCTATTGTTCCCTTCTCACTCTGAAGCCAGTGCTGGTTTCCAGGAACTGGCTGGATGGTATAAGCATAAGCTTTCATGTATGTGTCTCTGCTGTAATAAGCATGTACATAGGCCTCTGGATTGCCACGCTTGGCATATATATCAGTGACACTATGCTTGCAAGGGATCCCAGTCAAGTCTCATTCCTTGCAAGTGCAGGTCCTCTTGATAAGGTCCACTGTATGCTTGTTCCTTCTATCTTGAAGCCATGCCACCTCAAATGCATCATCCCCATTACATTCCACCTCCCACTCAAAGGACAGTAGCTTGTTCTTTTCAATCACTTGTAGGGCTCTTGGTGAAATATCTGAAATCCAGCCCCTTATGGAATCTCTCTTGTTCCACAGCCTGTTCATCACCTTGATCCTTATATCCTCCAGCATACTAATAATAGATTTACACCTAGACTTCAAAATCCAATCATTAAATGTCTCTGCTAGGTTGTTATCAACCACATCACATTTAATTGATGTGTCAAAATACACCTTGCACCATGTCTCAATGTCATAACTTAAAGCATCCTTTGCTATATCCTTCCCTAAAGTCCCTAGGTGTTTAAGTCTGGCTTTCAAATCTGATCCTATAGTTGCCTTTGCACAACTCCAAAATGCCTTCTTTATCTCATCACCCCTCCATTTTTTGGCCCAGTTAGCATATACATGCCCGGCACATCTTCTGTGTTCTGCCTTGGGTAGTATGTCTTTCAAAGCACTTTCAAGACCCTGCACATACAGAAACAGAAGAATACAACATTTCAGTCCAAACACTTGCCACAATCACAAAGCACATACAAAAACAGAAGGTAGCAAAACAATATCATACCTTTTGCATATCTGATATGACTGCAAATCCTTCTCCATCTTCAAGTTCTAGATCATATTGAATCATCCTCATAAACCAACTCCAGTTGTCTTTGTTCTCAACCAACACCACTCCCCAAGCTATTGGAAACATTTGGTTGTTGCCATCTCTACCTACAGCTATCAGTAACTGCCCTTTACAAATCCCCTTTAAAAAACACCCATCTATGCCTATCACTTTCCTACAACCCTGAACCCACCCCTTTTTGCAGGCAGCAAAGCACACATAAAACCTATGGAATTCTTGTTTTCCCTCAGGGTTTTCAGAAGTGGATTTGACAAAACAATGTGTGCCTGGGTTGGTATGGCAGATAATCTCAGCATAGTCATTTAGCATGGCATATTCCTCCCTATAAAAACCCATCAATTCAGCTATAATTTTGGTCTTTGCATGCCTACACACATTCAAACTAACACTCTGCTTTAGTTCACTCCTGACAATGGACCTAAAGTCACTAAGTTTGATATAGTGTTGGTTGGTCACCATGGTCTTGTACCTCTTAGCTAAGAAATTACTGTCACAAAATGACACTCTATTGCTTCTAGTACATCTATGGTCAGGTTTGTAGGTCTTAATGGTCTAGTTGTGGTCTGCATTATAAGGGCTTACTTGTATCAACCATGGACAGCCAACAATGCATTTAGCCCTCACTCTTTGTAGATCATTCTTCACATACCTAACGCACATCCCTTTCATCACTGCATACCTGGCTATTGCATCTCTAACCTCCGCTAAGTTACTGAAAAACATGCCTAGTGCAAACTAAGGAATTTCAGTAGTGGTATCAAACTGCACCCGTATACTCACCTCCCTCTGTGAGTCATCACCATACT
The DNA here is from genome assembly GCF_937616625.2 of Mercurialis annua. Classification (NCBI taxonomy): domain Eukaryota; kingdom Viridiplantae; phylum Streptophyta; class Magnoliopsida; order Malpighiales; family Euphorbiaceae; genus Mercurialis; species Mercurialis annua. Next base: position 45,016,471 of record NC_065574.1, on the reverse strand, counting down.
CATCTTCATTCTTACTAAACTGGCTACCTACATTAGAACTACTGTATACACACTCTCATTCTCATAAGTTAAGTCTGCTGAGTCACTATCTCCCTCTTCATCCCCAACCACCTCTGTCCTAGGTTCAGGTACCTCCCTTTCACCCTCATCCTCATCCATAATCCCAACATCCTCATCAATTTGATCCCCAGCCACCTCATCAATATGATCCCCAGCCACCTCATCAATGTTATCCCCAGCCACCTCATCAATGTTATCTCCAGCCCCTAGTACATCAATGTCATCCCCTGCCCTAGCATTTGCCAAACCTACTAAATCCTGCCTAGATTCTAAGACATTTTTCCTAGCCTCATGTAATTCTACCTCATCATCATCACTATGATCTTCTATATCTATGCAAATATCATCAAAAGTCAAGTCTTCCCCAACATCTATTACCTGTGAAGCTAGCACACTGCCACTAGCTTCACAATCCCCCTCTCTGCTAGGTTGTATGCCCAGAGAATCTAATATTTTTGAATAATCAACATAGATAAAAAATTTGTTCTCTTTGTTGTCTGGAAGCAGTTTCCAAAAGGGAAGGACACATCTGTTATTCTCAAATTTTGTAAACTCTATCCTATCAGATTTCAGATATAAATCCCCCTTTTCTATCTCAAAGTAATGCAGATATGACAGTAAGTTAAAATATGAAAGTTTGTCTAAGCTACACATGGGATCACCTATCTCCTGAATCCCTCCCACATAAGCTAAAGTACCCTCATTCATCTGTATTTTACCCCCATAAAATAAAATCATTTTGACAAACTTTGCCTCCAACCTGTCATTACCAAGATAGACAAACAAATAATATAAATACAAGCTCAAACACAGGAGCAAAAATGTAACCATAACAGACTAAAATGGCAGACAAAAATGAAAACAAACACAAACATTGCATACTTTAATGTAATACCCCAAAATTTTTAATTTTTTAATTGGACCACGTGTCCAGTTTGGATTCGCCAAAGTGGCATTATCGGAAAGTTTTCCGATAAATAAGATTTAGCAGGTCGGTTTTAGAAAAGATAATTTCGGAGAAAATTTATATTATATTTCAATTCTGAAGTTAGAATTGGAATAAAAAGGAAAAATGTCAAGAAAAGTCCAAAATGAAGTACAGGGATCAAAGTGGTAATTTAGCCACTTTATGTCGAAAATAGAAATATGGAATTTTGACGGGAAAGTGTTAAAATCAAGCTTTGTATTATTTATAGTATATAAATAATACGTATAAGTTATAATAGAAGAGTTAATCGATTTAGTTATGGACTAAATTGTACGAAAGAAAAGTTAGAAAGATAAATTGTAACAAGGAAGGAAAGGAAGGACTAAAACAGACGTTTAGCCATGTATATATAAGAGAAAACCTTTGAATGAAGGATGTATCAGAGGTAAGAATCCAGAAGCTTGAAGTTTTCCACCGATTACTTCGTTTCTTCACGGTTTCTTCGTTCGACGTCCGAATCAAGCGGTTTTCGCGTCGATTTCTTCGAAATTGAAAGCTCTATCATCTCCAAGCTTCAAATCAAGGTAAAAATCTCGGAATTTGGTGCTAAACTCGGGTTTTGTGGGCTGTTTTGGGTTAGAAAATGAGTTTAGCGTTTTTGGCTCGGTTTGAGCGTTTTGGTGAAAAACAAAATACGGGTTGTGAAGGATTTGAGATGGTGGATGTATGGAGTAGGTCGGGGTGCGGCGAAACGGCTCGGAAACGACGTTTCCGGGGCCGTGCATAGCGGTCAGCTATGCGCCCGCATAGCGGAATCTATGCGAGCGCATAGCCGTGCTATGCGCCCGCATAGCTATGCTATGCGAGCGCATAGCTCAAGCTATGCGCCCGCATAGCTAGGGCTATGCGAGCGCATAGCCCTGCTATGCGCCCGCATAGCTAGGGCTATGCGAGCGCATAGCCCTGCTATGCGCCCGCATAGCCAGGCAGGGCTATGCAAGCGCATAGCCCCACTATGCGCCCGCATAGCCGGTCTGTGCGAGCGCATAGTCACTCTATGCGCCCGCACAGTAGGTCCGGGGGACCGAAATGGATTTTTAACCTAATTCGACCCAAATTTCGATAATTGTGAATATTAAACCCTAAAATTTAATAAAAGACCTCGATAAGTCAAAAGGTGAGATTTAGCTCGACGTTTTACGCGAGTAATGACAATGAAAACGTTAAGGGAATTATGTTATTTTCGAATACAAGGAATAGTATTCGATAAGTCGTGGATACGACTAAGAATTTCTGATTACTAAGAATGAAACCAATACTTATATTATGAAAGTATTATACTTATAAACATATGATTTACGTCTAACTATTAAACGTTAATTAATATGTATCAGACGTACGACCGAGCGGTGAGGGCACTAGGGGTGTACTAGCACGAGCATATTACCACATCGACCATATTTGTGATTGGATTGCGGTCACTGTGAGTTGCACTTTACTTTCGTGTATTATCGATTAATATTATTTTGACATCATATTATATATATATATATACTGTTTATATGCATCGCACTATATATATATATAAATTGTTGATATGCTACATGTTTTGATTAAGTTTTATGTACGAGAACCTAGTATACGATCCAACGAAACTAGCTACCTATTGGGTGTCAATAGGCTGTGTGATCACCAGTAATTGAGTCAGTCTAGCGTGTCTGACTATAAGATATGATTTGAGATGCATGCATGGTTTGATTATGAAAGCTATAATATGGATGCGATACGAGAGTGAACTCGGTTGCAGTGTAACCTGAGCCCCGTATCTAGTAGGTTGGACCTACCAGTGGGTTGGACCCACCTCTTTGGGATTAAGAGATATGTTCTGACTGACGTGGTTGAACGTGAACGCTCCCGGGTCAGACTATTGGAATCAGTATGATTTGAATAATAGTGAGTTACGTTATGTTTCAGGATTTTAGTTTCGAAAGGATCGAGTACTTGTTCATATGTATTTTAGTATTAATGTTGATTTAAAATGCGATGCTATATTTCTATAATAATACCGTTAGTAAATGCAAACTCACTCAGTATTATCCCAAATACTGACCCCTCACCTTTGATGTCTTTCAGGTGCTTAGTTTCTGGACTTAGCTAGAGGCCAATTTTGAAGTCCAGAAGTCAGCTGTATATGTTAGTCTCTGACTTCTGTGAGTGCTGCAGTAGTGGTCCTTTGTCGATAGTATTGTAGCCTAGACAGCAGTTCATTTTGATTGTATATATTAACTGCTGTTATTGTTTTATATGCATTTTGATAGGCTACGTGTTTAGTATATGATCCACGGCCCCAGGTGCCGGTGAGATGTTTGGAACACTAACTGATGTATATAGTACCGCGAGGCCAGTTCGTACAGGGTACGGCAACTAGAGCCCGCGAGGTTTTGAAACAGTTAGTGTATATATTTGGGTATATGTTATGTATATGTATATCTGCTTCCGTTGTTTGTTGTTATTTGTTTATATTATATTTGCGAAAAATAAACTGTGATTTTAGGCTTGCTATGGGTTCCGGAGCTACCACTCCCGTTCCCTAGCGCCGGTTGCGGCTCAATAATTTTGGGTCATGACAATGTTGGTATCAGAGCAGTTTGGTCCAGTTACCACTGCAAGTTTGTTTTAATGTGTGTTTAAGAGCAGTTTGGTCCAGTTACCACTGCTAGAATTGTATGATTGCTTATTTGACTGGGAGTATTTGTCAGTAAGTATACCTAGGAACTACTGCAGCAAGAGTCAGACCTTGGTTGTCTGTAATTGTGTTATGTGTGCATTAGTAGTACGTGGCATTACGCGCGCGAATTAGGATTATTAAGTTAGTAAGTGAATAGTATTTGCTTCTACGGACGACTAAGATGACTAAGTAATTGTTTCTTATGTTAAGATATAGAACGTGGTATATATTTGCAAATTATGAACGATTGAGAGGGTTAAGTATTTGCTATTCCCACTGAGATTGTTAAGTGATTATTTGCTTGCGAATTACGTACAGTTGGATTAAATGCTAAATGTTTACAGCATTGCATAAGTTGATACTGGAATTGCGTGTAGAAAGGAACTCAGATGGTCGCTTATGTTTGAAATTGTTTCTTTTCAGCATGTCTGGGCAAAACGGAGCTCAGTCGCATGCTGAGGAAGAACGGGAGGAAGCGCCTCCTATATTTTCAAAACGGGTTTCATAATGAAGTGGGCGAACCATCTGAGGTCCATCAGAATGGATTCCACGCAGATATTAGAGCCTCACCAGAAATATATCAAAATGGTTTTATGTCTGTGTCAGAGATAGGTAGTTCTTCTGGAAACAGAGTTAGAGAACATTCGCCAGAGATTGAATACAGTGAAGAAGAGGAAGAGGATCCTGAAGAAGATCCTGAGGAGGATCCAGAAGAAGAATTAGAAGAAGAAGCAGAAGAGGAAAATCCTCAGGAAGAAGAGTATGAAGAAGAAGAGTTAGATGAGCTAGACGTTGAGGAATACAGAGGTGATTATTTTTGGTCAAGTGTGCGGAGATACCGCAATTTGAGGGAAGATGCAGACATAGCTAACGGTCAGGCGCAAATAGCCCTAAATCAGGTTAGAAGGCAGATGCGTTCATTTTCTAGAGGGATGCTGACTGTAGGAGCGTACTCTACTGATTTTCTGCGGATGGCAGAGGGAGTCCCTAATCTGAACGAAGACAATAGGACCATTAATCGTAGATATGTCAGGGGTTTAGGACCTCAGTTTGATGAGCTGTATGAGCATGTGGACGAACATTTCAGCACGCTTACTACAATGGCTCGTAGGATTGAAACAGAGCATGAATGGTCGGGTGATCCGATACGACCTTATTACTTTAGACGCGAGTACCACCCGGATTACGTCAGTACGTCCTCCAGAACTACAACCAACCCTTATTTTGTCCAAAGAGGTGGACGAAACTCAGGTAGAACGGTTAGGGGCCGACACACTGGCGTAGTTATTAGGGAACCTAACGTTCCACACCAGGCACCTCCAGGTATTAGTAATTTATATGCTTTAAGTAATTGTGTTTATGTGTTTACATTATTGTGTTTATATAATTGCTGCATTGCATAGTAGAATATCAGTAATAGGTTTTGCCTTTAGGATAATACCTCAGAAAGTGAGAACCTATAGGAAGCGCTGTTATTAAATACGTGCCTAATGAAAGAAATATATATATAAATATATAACTTACAGAAACAATAATATGATAAACATCACATCATATAATTATCGCAAACATAATTCCTATATTACATTTTTGAATTGAAGAAAGAGATGAATTACTTACAGGAAGTCGATGTGAAACATCGGTATCTGCGTCTGTATATGACGTAGTTTAGAGTGTTGCAGAAGTGGATGTGGTGATTACAGTAATAGAAAATTTTGAACTTAATTGAGTTATCAGAGATATGGAGAAAGAAGTGATGTGACAGACGAACAGTCTGTAAATGACAGAAAAATGACAGTAATACAAAAATATGACAGCAGTACAAAAGTTTGAAATATACCCAATAAGTATAAAGAAAGCCGTTAATAGTCGCAGAGCGTATAATCTAGAGTAAGACTTACGATTTTATGAAAATTTTGAAAGTTTTTATGATTTTCAAAGTACAGTTGTGCTCAGATATCGCATATAACATTGCATAATCACGATAGAAATGCATAGAAGAATGATTTTCAAAATTTTAGATCATGCATCATAACTTTGTAATGGAAAAAGAAACTGCGATTTTGAGCAACTCCTTGGTGATGAGAGATGTCATCACTCTGAGCAACAATTGTACTAACGATTTTAAACGATTTATGAAAAGTGGTTTAGAAAGAGCTGCGCAGCCAAAAGAAGTTTTAAAATCGTGTTGTTCAGTAAGTAAACTCGGATGTAAAGCCCTGCGACAAATAATCAAAGATTCTTAACAAATAAGAATAAAATAGTAAAAGAAACTCCAATAACAGAATAAAGCCATGTCAATAATTATTGCAACAAAGCTAGTGAAACTAAAGAAGAATGGGAATAAGAAATTATCGCCGGAAAGCATACGCGGATAAGCTGCGATGCACTGGCAATATTTAAGGATATAGTATTTATCCTTATGCAAAAGGAAAGGGTAAAATGACAGGGAGTCATACCAGATGAAAGAAACGTAACAAGAACATGAGGACGATATATGATTATTCTTAAGTGGAAATAGATGTGGTGGCAATCCGAAGTCACAATTGGAGGAGAGAGATTAATAGTAAGGAGAATGGGAAAATAGTAGCATGAATGATGGTCGTTAAGTGATATTTTAAGGATATATATAACCTTATCAGAATCAGCGTTCAAAGACACAGAAATAGAAAAGGAAGAAATATGAAACGACAAAACAGACGATTTTGCAAAAAAATGTGAAGGTTTAAGGTTTGATAGATTAAGAGAGATGAGGATGCTACATGACTGATATTAAGTAAAGTTATTAATGTCAGCATTAAGAGTTATAAGTTGCGTTAATAGAAAGAAGAAAGGTTAAGTGTAAAAGTTTTAACATAAGGAAAAGACGCACGTATAAGCGTATATATCAGTAAATGTAAGATTGGTAAAGAATGTGAAAGAAAGTAAAATGAGGAAACTCATGTACCCTCAAAATTTTACAAGATGATTGGAAGCATGAAAAGTTTTAAGAATATGCGAGAAGAATTGTCGGAAGAAAGCAGCAATACCAAAGCTATTATATGTAGAAGAAAGACGTAGTGAATACAGTAAGTAAAGACTAAAGTGATACTTCATTGTTATTGGACAGATAGGAGTGAACTATATTTAAAGAGCCACGATGACATACGAATGAGAGGTGATGTTAGTATAAAGAAATTAAGTTATTAAGAATTTACTGATTATGTTAAAGATGAAGTTAGTTAAAAGTTAAAGATAAGAAAGAAATTCAATAAAGATTAATTAACGAGAAAGGTTATTATAAGATCATTATGAATGAGGAATTATGATGTAAAGGAAAGATTGTTTGACTGATAAGTCAATAGAAGATTCGAGACGAACCTCAAAGGAGCAACTAAAGAGTAGAGAACAGAATAAGAATATGAGTTGTACTAAAAGGCAACTGTACAAGTCATACGATTAAAAGGACGTGAAATGAAAGGTATAAGATAATGGTAAGAGATAAAGAATCATGACCGACAGAACGGCGTGATGTTCATAATAGATTAGAAGAGCAAAGGAAAGAGAAATAAAAGATAGTGACAAATGTATCAAGTCTAGCTACGTTAAGAGAAAGTGAAAATACTTAAAATAATGCAAGTTAAGAAAAATTAATTAATGCGAAATGAGGTGTCAGATAATGATAGAAAGGAGTAAGAAATGACAAGAACCAGTAAGAAAGGACGGTGATAGACGATAATAAAGATCATAACTGCAGGTTGTGATTGCGAGACAAGATATTCATAGTAATATGAACAAAGTAAGTATATCAGTAAGGATGAAGATGGTGCGTCGTGACCATTCCCGTAGAAAGAAGACTAGTAGCAACCTATAGCTACTAAGAATGAAATGAGGAACGAGAAAACATTAAATTGTGATTAGCGACAACTAGATAGTAATAATGCAAGGACTACAATATCAAGAATACGTCCAAGGATCATATTTTTTCGAGAAAGATAATAGATAAAGCGAAGGTGTCTGTAAAAGAGTTCTCAACGATGTGACAGCAAGCAACTATACAAAGACAGAAAAGTATGAGAAAGGAACTGAAAGTTAAAGTACAAGACAAGATACAATTAATATGTATTGAAGGATGCTAAGGAGACAATAAGGATAAGTTAAGACCTCAACAAGATTTATGAAAATTCGAGGACGAATTTTTATAAGGGGGGAAGAATGTAATACCCCAAAATTTTTAATTTTTTAATTGGACCACGTGTCCAGTTTGGATTCGCCAAAGTGGCATTATCGGAAAGTTTTCCGATAAATAAGATTTAACAGGTCGGTTTTAGAAAAGATAATTTCGGAGAAAATTTATATTATATTTCAATTCTGAAGTTAGAATTGGAATAAAAAGGAAAAATATCAAGAAAAGTCCAAAATGAAGTACAGGGATCAAAGTGGTAATTTAGCCACTTTATGTCGAAAATAGAAATATGGAATTTTGACGGGAAAGTGTTAAAATCAAGCTTTGTATTATTTATAGTATATAAATAATACGTATAAGTTATAATAGAAGAGTTAATCGATTTAGTTATGGACTAAATTGTACGAAAGAAAAGTTAGAAAGATAAATTGTAACAAGGAAGGAAAGGAAGGACTAAAACAGACGTTTAGCCATGTATATATAAGAGAAAACCTTTGAATGAAGGATGTATCAGAGGTAAGAATCCAGAAGCTTGAAGTTTTCCACCGATTACTTCGTTTCTTCACGGTTTCTTCGTTCGACGTCCGAATCAAGCGGTTTTCGCGTCGATTTCTTCGAAATTGAAAGCTCTATCATCTCCAAGCTTCAAATCAAGGTAAAAATCTCGGAATTTGGTGCTAAACTCGGGTTTTGTGGGCTGTTTTGGGTTAGAAAATGAGTTTAGCGTTTTTGGCTCGGTTTGAGCGTTTTGGTGAAAAACAAAATACGGGTTGTGAAGGATTTGAGATGGTGGATGTATGGAGTAGGTCGGGGTGCGGCGAAACGGCTCGGAAACGACGTTTCCGGGGCCGTGCATAGCGGTCAGCTATGCGCCCGCATAGCGGAATCTATGCGAGCGCATAGCCGTGCTATGCGCCCGCATAGCTATGCTATGCGAGCGCATAGCTCAAGCTATGCGCCCGCATAGCTAGGGCTATGCGAGCGCATAGCCCTGCTATGCGAGCGCATAGCCCTGCTATGCGAGCGCATAGCCAGGCAGGGCTATGCGAGCGCATAGCCCCACTATGCGCCCGCATAGCCGGTCTGTGCGAGCGCATAGTCACTCTATGCGCCCGCACAGTAGGTCCGGGGGACCGAAATGGATTTTTAACCTAATTCGACCCAAATTTCGATAATTGTGAATATTAAACCCTAAAATTTAATAAAAGACCTCGATAAGTCAAAAGGTGAGATTTAGCTCGACGTTTTACGTGAGTAATGACAATGAAAACGTTAAGGGAATTATGTTATTTTCGAATACAAGGAATAGTATTCGATAAGTCGTGGATACGACTAAGAATTTCTGATTACTAAGAATGAAACCAATACTTATATTATGAAAGTATTATACTTATAAACATATGATTTACGTCTAACTATTAAACGTTAATTAATATGTATCAGACGTACGACCGAGCGGTGAGGGCACTAGGGGTGTACTAGCACGAGCATATTACCACATCGACCATATTTGTGATTGGATTGCGGTCACTGTGAGTTGCACTTTACTTTCGTGTATTATCGATTAATATTATTTTGACATCATATTATATATATATATATACTGTTTATATGCATCGCACTATATATATATATAAATTGTTGATATGCTACATGTTTTGATTAAGTTTTATGTACGAGAACCTAGTATACGATCCAACGAAACTAGCTACCTATTGGGTGTCAATAGGCTGTGTGATCACCAGTAATTGAGTCAGTCTAGCGTGTCTGACTATAAGATATGATTTGAGATGCATGCATGGTTTGATTATGAAAGCTATAATATGGATGCGATACGAGAGTGAACTCGGTTGCAGTGTAACCTGAGCCCCGTATCTAGTAGGTTGGACCTACCAGTGGGTTGGACCCACCTCTTTGGGATTAAGAGATATGTTCTGACTGACGTGGTTGAACGTGAACGCTCCCGGGTCAGACTATTGGAATCAGTATGATTTGAATAATAGTGAGTTACGTTATGTTTCAGGATTTTAGTTTCGAAAGGATCGAGTACTTGTTCATATGTATTTTAGTATTAATGTTGATTTAAAATGCGATGCTATATTTCTATAATAATACCGTTAGTAAATGCAAACTCACTCAGTATTATCCCAAATACTGACCCCTCACCTTTGATGTCTTTCAGGTGCTTAGTTTCTGGACTTAGCTAGAGGCCAATTTTGAAGTCCAGAAGTCAGCTGTATATGTTAGTCTCTGACTTCTGTGAGTGCTGCAGTAGTGGTCCTTTGTCGATAGTATTGTAGCCTAGACAGCAGTTCATTTTGATTGTATATATTAACTGCTGTTATTGTTTTATATGCATTTTGATAGGCTACGTGTTTAGTATATGATCCACGGCCCCAGGTGCCGGTGAGATGTTTGGAACACTAACTGATGTATATAGTACCGCGAGGCCAGTTCGTACAGGGTACGGTAACTAGAGCCCGCGAGGTTTTGAAACAGTTAGTGTATATATTTGGGTATATGTTATGTATATGTATATCTGCTTCCGTTGTTTGTTGTTATTTGTTTATATTATATTTGCGAAAAATAAACTGTGATTTTAGGCTTGCTATGGGTTCCGGAGCTACCACTCCCGTTCCCTAGCGCCGGTTGCGGCTCAATAATTTTGGGTCGTGACATTTAACTTACAAAAAGCAGACAAAAAAGGCAGATAAAAATTGGTCTCATACAACCACTAATGCATACTTTAGCAATAGAAATGGGGACCAGCAATAAGAGCAAAGAAAATATAAAAATATTAACCTAGGTGATGTCAATTGGGACCAGCAATAATAGCAATAAAAATCTAAAAACTTAACCTAGCAGACAACAATGGGGACCACCAATAAGAATCAAAGAAAATCTAAAAAATTAACCTAACACACAGCAATGGGGACCATTTGCATAACAAGCATTTCGCAGGTTACAAATTAACCTAAGAATCAAAAAAATTTAATCCATTCACATTTAACTTAACAACCAGCAAATAATCAAAATACAAAAACCAAACAACCCAAACGCTTTCAATTGCGAAAACTAACCTGGTGCGACCACAATAACATTTCCTTTGTCCTTTTCTTTCCCAGAAATCGCAGTAACTCTTTTCCTTGCACTCTTTTTTTTTTCATCTTCACGTCGATTAGGGTTCTTCAATTGCTAACTGTTTATCAATTTCCTTGCAACCTTCACCAGCAAATGAATCTTCAATTTTGTTTTTCTTCAGGATTAGGGTTAGATTGAGGGGAAATCAGTTTCTATCTAAGATGAATTAGGGCAAAATCTAAACAATTAATTTTGTTTTTCACTTAAAGCGTTTTTCACTTTGGGTTAAATGAGATAGCTGATGTGCCTAAGTGATGTGGCAACTGTATGATGAGGTGGACGAATGGGTGTGTTTAAGATTCGCAGATAACAGTCCGTGAAAGACACTCGCCATCTTCTGTTAACTGAGGGACCACGAGCGACTGATTTCAAGAGTGTAGGGCTTTATAATAGATATGTTGGTGTAGGGACCTTATGTGCAAAAAATAAAAAGTGCAGGGATACGCACATGTATTAAGCCTAGATTTATTTAGATAAATTTTGTTAAATGTATAAAAAAAGGGGTTAATTCCTAAAAAAATTACGAACTTTCATTTTAATCATGACCTTTTAAAATTGCCATTTAAAGGCACGAACTTTCATTTTATTTCAAAATAGATTGTGACAAAACTTTTAACAATTGGACTAATCTCAATGTTTTAAAAGTTCACGATCTATTTTGTAGGGTTTATGGACCTATTTACCCAAACTTCTGATTTTAATGGCCCTGAAAAAAACTGACACTTTTAAGGACCACAAAGTTCATTTTGCCGCATTTTGATGGCATTTAATATTTAATCCGAAAATTATAATTAATTATTAAATATTAATTAATAATTGATGTATATACTTAAACCTAACCTAGCAACCCCTAAACTACCATAAATACAAGACTAACACTTTCATAAGTGTGGACAATAATTATCAAAATAAAAGAAAAACAGCTAATTTTGCGAGACAAAATCCTAAATTTCCAGCCAACGCATGCAAATGAATATAAAAATTGAACAACTGAGCATACATGAAATAACAAATGTATTATTAAATTCTTTTTTTTTGAGATAAACATGGATAAATTCAGAAACAAAAACATTTACAATATGACAAAGAAAAAGTAGCCTATATATAAAATGATGCAGGACCTGACCGAAGGCATTTATTATCAGCTAATATGACAGATAAACACGACTCGAAAATCAAAGAGACGTAATAAAAAAACAATCAATTCAATAATAATTGTTTTCTTTTAAAAATATGCATACTAGGACAAAGTAAAACCTCACACAAATCTCGAATATATTTAAAATCACCTTATTATCTTAGAAGACTAATTGAAAGAATAGCAACCAAATAAAACTCTAATACACTTTAACTATCCATGTTCATCTTTAATATTTCATTTATTATTATTTTGAACATTTTAAAACTAATTAGAATTAATCACGTGGCGCCAGAGAATCAATTGATTATCTAAAGGATCTTAGTTTACAGATGTAAATTTTGATCTTATTTACCTACGACACTATAATTTTACTGAAATGAAATTACTGAACAGATTTAGCAAGAAATTCCAGAAACCGATATTTCTATAGAACTTTAGTGATCTGACCTCTTCATTAACCAACGGTGACAAAATCAACATCGCAACAAACTAGAGAGCATCCAACGATCAAAAATGATCTACATTTTTCAAAACAGCAAACCCATCCCAACATCATTCAGAAACATAATCTAATTATAATTAAAAACATCCCAACCCAAACTCAAAGCATAAATAAAACTAAAAAACCCTAACTCCTCCAGCTACCGTCAGATCCGCCACCTCTGCTAGAGTATCTATCACCATCACCGCCGCCATATCCACGGTCTCTACCACCTCCATATCCACCGCCGCCGCCTCCTCCACGGCTGTATCCACCGCCGCCTCCACCATCACGGCGACCACCGCCGCCATATCCACCACCACCACCTCCATATCCACCTCCACCTCCGCTTCTGTAACCACCGCCTCCGCCGCCGCCGCCGCCGCTGCCACGGGACTGAGCTTCGTTGACAGTAATGTTACGGCCGTCGAGATCTTGTCCGTTCATTCCCTCGATCGCATCTCTCATGGATTTCTCGTTGTTGAATGTCACAAAGCCAAATCCACGTGATCTACCAGTCTCACGGTCATTGATAATCTAAACAAATAAAAACAAATTTAAATTAGATCTAGATTTAAACAGGGTATAAATAAACTAAATTAAAAAAAATAAAAACCGATCGATCTTCGTCCAGAGGATGAAGATGAACGTACCGATTAGAGAATTGAGATGTTAGTAACAATAAAATGACAGAACAGTGACAGAGAAGAGTAACAGTAACAAATAGAGTAACAGAGAGAACAGTATCACAGAATATGGATCGACAAAAGTCCCGTATTAAACCGGTCGGGTCGGATCGCATCTCTGTGACGAACGGACCTTCGAGTCGACGATATCGCCGTATTGACCGAAAGCGTCTTCGAGGGCTTTATCGTTGGTGGCCCAGGCAAGGCCGCCGACGAAGCACCGGTACTCAACGTCAGACATTTTCTTAGGGGAGAAGGAAAAGAAATAACAAAAACCCTAAATAATTAATGAAAAGAGAGAGTGGTAAATTAGGGTTAGCAAATACTCAATTTATAGATGGAGATGGATTGTTAACTGTAGTTAATTCACCGAGCTTTGTGGGGTTAGAGTTTCAAGGCTGGCTTGTTTGGTTACGCCTTAATATCTATCCCGTCTTTGATCAGCTGTTAAAATGATACGAATGGTCTTATTAGGATAAAGTTATCCGGAGTGTATTCGGATGGAATCTGATAGCCAAACAAAAGGTCCTCTGAATTTGGCTGTTTGGGAAGGGTAAACTAGGGTTAAGAGGCGCGGTGACTCGGGTCAAGGTGGGTCCCACATGTGTATATTGGTGTGATTGGTGTTGGTTGGTAGACACAATAAAGACTGACTACTAGGGCTCTGAAAAATTGAAAATATCTCCTTCACGTGTAAATACAGTTTTGCCCCAGAATCATTTTCTTAATTATGCTTTTGCCCTTAGATTTGTACTTATATATAGAAAAATAATATTTTCAATAATAATAGTATGATATTGATGATATTTTTCAAAATGAGGTTCGATTTGATTAGGATGGCCATCTCGATATTGATAACTGATGATGTGTCCATGTATTTACCTACGGACTAGTATTTTAAAAATTCAACTGACGTTGCTATATTTTACGGTTCAACTGGTTGAACCAATTAAATCATTTTAATAAAGCAAAATATTTATATTTTATATTTTTCCGTCTCAATAGAATTGTCTACTTTACCTTTATTATACAGTTTAAAAAAATAATTATAGTGTATGTATTTTGCAAAATTTTTACTTACTTTTCTTATCATATCCCTATTTAATATAGGGTACACTTGTAACTTACTTTCAATTTACTTACTAGTTGATTTTAAATAGGGATAATATATAAAAATTGAATGTAAAAATTAGTTATTTTTCAAAGTGGACAAATTTATTGGAACGAAAGGAGTACAATTTATATAAAATTTATACATATATTATCTATAATTCTCTTATAACTAAAAAAATCAATTATCAAAAAAACATTCATATCAGAAGTATATGTGGCCTTTTGTAGCTTACAAAAATATATTATAATCTAATTTAAAAATAATTAGTCGATTTTTATGGTTCAGCTGATTTGATTCATCAAATTGTACGGTTCATGCTAATTAAATCACAATTTTAAGAAGAATCAAACAAATCTTCATTGGAATCAAATTTGTTTCATGTCAGCTTAATTAACATATAGTCCACATCTAGAGAAATTCTTATGTAAACTCAGTCTATCACGTCATCCGTAAACCAATCATATCATAACACCTCATTAAAATGAGCGTATTCTTATAATTTTGTTTGTTATTTACATACACTTTTGAGTAATGATATTATAAGAATACCCTCATTTTAATGAGGTATTATGATATGATTGATTTAGTCCACGGATTACGTGGTGGACCGAGTCTACCTAAAAATGTCTCCCACCTCTAATATTTCGATAGTTCGAACTTGATCTCACTTTAATTATAAATTCATTATAAACCATATTTCCTTTTAAAATAGCATGACTACTAGGGGTGGGCATTGTTGCATAGTAGTATGATTTTTATAATTAATATTTTAAATCTAAATTTTAAACGGTTAATTATTAAATCGGTTAACCATTTAAAACAATTTGGTTTTGCGGTTCTTAGAAAAATTAGATACAAAAAAGATAAAACTTATAGGTAAAATTTTAAATGTAGTCTAATATTTATATGTATAGATTATAAAATATATTTTATAAACCGGTTAACCGCGGTTTTTAAAATTCCAAAACTTAAACCATTAACCATAAAAATTAAAAATCTAAATTTAAACCTAAACTCTTGGAGCGGTTAACCACATTTTCCAGTTCAATTTTTCAGTTTCAATTTCGGTTAATCGGTTTGATCGGTTTTATTGCCGACCTCTAATAACTACAGTCGGAATAAAACACTTGTATGTGGATTCGCTAATGAATCGGACTAGTTGGTCTGGTTCATATAGAGTTGACCGGTCCAATTCAATGCTTAAAATACAACTACTAATTAATTATTGATTAACAAATAATTCCTATTGAATAATTAAAAATGAAAAGAAAAATTAGCGCCGTGTTCTTCGGAGTTTTGTTTGTTATATAGTTTATTTTGTGTAGATTCTTAGGTCGTTCAAATTTTTTTAGTATTTGTTCAAGGTTTTATTTTCAAATTTTTTGAAAATTCAAGTGTTTTATATCGTTTGAAATATATTAACTGCGAAACAAGAGAAAAATAGAAGTTCGGAAGGCAATTGGTGTTAGCCGTTTGCAGTGGCGGAGCTTGACTATGTTTTTAGGAGGGCCAAATTAAATGTATACAAATTAAATGTTCAAAAATATAATTTAAACACAAATAAATAAAATTATAAATGCAAAAATTAAATGGATTTAGACGTAAAGTCTAATCTTTATTTTTTTTAAGAAAGACAAATGAAAATACAAATTTGCTCGTTTGTATTGGTTCTGGATGGTAATAAGACTTAGTGTCAATAAAAGATTTTGGATGAATTAGACTTAGTGAGAATGGAAGATTTAGATTGTTTAGGTATTTTATTAAGAGTTAAAGAAATAAATCAGTGCTTGGTTATTTTTAAAAATCAAAAAGTCAAGGTAGTACTTAGTAACTTTTTAAAAATTTGCAGAGGCCATTACCCCTCCATGACCTCAAAAAGATCTGCCACTGGCCGTTTGAGAATCTCAACACTTCAATTCTGCCTGATTATTTAACACTTGTAAAATTTATATTTTTTAATTTTTATTATGGCAGAAGATATAAAAAAGCCCTCGAGTTTTTCTCAAAAGTATAGATCAGCCCTTTACTTTATTTAGGCACAATTAAGCCCTCATATTTTTAAAATTGAACAATTAAACCCTTATAATTTTAAAATCAAACAAATAAACCCTTTTAATTTACTTTTGGAACACTTACCCCCTCACATTTTTAGTAAAATTCTAAAAATTTAAACTTATTAATACAATTTGACAGATATACTCTAATGATAAAATATATTGTTTAAATTTCACATTCTAATTTTCAGTCAAGACGTATGTTGTAGGGAGATACAAAGTGAGTCTGCTGAGCAGTCTTGGTTGTCTTATTAGCCGATTATGAAGAGGTTCTTCAAACTCCATTATTCAATTTAATTTAATTTTTACAAACTCCAAATAACATTACCACTTATTATAGCAGGTGTTTGTCACTGAGTTTGAGAAAATTACTTTCTAAAACAAGTATCTTTTTTATAAAAAAAAAAACAAATATCTTTTTTAAAAAGACAAATATCTTCTTAAATGAAGAGAGATATCATGAAATGCAAGCAGTCACATGGAAAAGATATGATATGGCCTGCAAACAAACTTTACAATAAAATTCCAAAGAAACAAGTCATTTTCTGGTGTGCCTTTTTACAACTTTGCACCATATTTTTACATTAGAATGCCTTGCTTAATCTCATCCATGTGCTCCTATCCTATGGAGCTGTAAAAGCATTCCTGTTGCCCATATTGCCTGCAATGTAAGCTAAGTCTACCACTTAAATATCAACTTATCCTCCAACTTCCACAGATAATCCTCTAAACTTATTAATTTTTATCACTTAGCCCGCATATTGATCAGTTAATCCAAAAACATTGGTCAATTAACCCCATGCAGTTATTTCCAAAATTGATAGATTTTGTATAACTGATAAAAATGGAAAAGTTTAAGGAGGTAATTGACAAAAATAATTAATTTTGGTGTTCGTCGTCCACCAAGTGCAAGTTCAAGTGGCAAATTGATTCTTAAATCTACTGAAAAAGGTAGAGAGCAAAGGAGGGGCTTACTTGCAGATTTGATGACTGATCACGATCACATTTTAAGCCACTTTGGTTTCGTCAATTTTTTCTCAGCAGGTTTGGATTGTTGAGGCTCAGGTTGAGGAGGTTCTGCTGTCACAGGTTCTGGTGCAGACTCAACAGGCTCTGATGGTTCAGAAATCGAATCCAATCCCTTCAAAGACATGATTTCTTCTACAAGGAAGGGACCGGAACTAAGAGCTGCAGCATCGTCTCCTACAAATTACACAAGAAGAAAATTTAGCTACCAGTACTACATAATCTTACTATGGCGGCCTGGCCTGACATTGAAATGAAAGGAAAAAGTGATGTTATTCCACAACATCACAAGTTTTAAATACAGAGATGGAAATCAAAGATAATTTCACTTTCATGATGATACACTCACAGCAGAGAAGAGGGCAAGTGCGACCTATGGAAGCAGAAACACTTTTTGAGCAAAAATAGATAGGCAAAATATCTTAAATACCACAAAACTAATAGACTATAATATACAAAAGAATAGCATTTACATTCATCTGTTCGCTAAAAAGATTTTGGCCAGTGTCTCTGCTTCATCAAGTTGACTGCTATAAGCTATGATTATTGATTACCATATTATAAGCACAAGAACATTAGAGCTTATGGCTGTAACAATTTCAGTTATAAGCTTTCGCCGTTTAGAAAGTTTCCTTTCTCTAGTAACTAAAACCTAAGACCGACAGCATTTGCTATATCTTATTTTCCATCCTTTATATTTTAATTCCATCTATTAAGGTGTCGGGGAAGTAAAAATGAAAGATACTACAGGCATCAACTTCAAATACAGATAAACCAGATAGATAAATCCATTACAACACCATATCCACAAAGAAACCAGAGTAATTTCTATTGCAATTATCACTTAGTCAGCCATTAATTGACTTGTGATGTTTCCTTCCCGAGAATAAATTCTAACTTTTCCAAAAATAAACACAGAATGGGGAAAAAATTGATATTGCCATTTGATGACAGACAAATGAAATGAGCACTATATAGAACTTGTAGATTTTTTCCAGATCTCAATTCTCGAAATCTTTAGGTTTTAAGTGCTAAACGCTTTGCCATCAAAACACAACAAGAAGATTCAAGCGTGACCTATCTCAACCCAGTACTTTGTTCAAAAACTTAAGCTATCTTGATATATATAATAAGAGATTAAAGTTCGCACAAATTGGAACAGCATAAAGCAAATAGATGTTCAAGTCTCGAAACAGTAGATGGACAACCTTCTCGCTTGCATAGCACAAACTACCACCACTATAAAAGCATAAATTTCCAAGGTTGTGCTCATAGTCATAGTTATCTAATTCACTCCACCGCCCAAAGTAACACATTCCGGCACCTATATTCCAAAACACAGTTCGTAGGTGCTCCAAATTTTTTGTGGGATACTCACTGGTTCTCCAAAAACAGAGATCCCTTTTTAGTTTGAGATTAATGTTTAAAAGAGCCAGTTTTGGTGATGGATAGAAAGAAAAGGAAGAACATGATTACATGTACTGTGTTAACCAGAAAAGGGAAGACAATGTAAGGCGATAAGAGTAAGACAATTTAAATGGTGCTGCATACCATGTGTACTGATTATTATTTTTTTAATAAAAAGTGCAATGTTATAGTTTGAGCCGAACTTGTCCAAGAAAAACGAAGAGTTTTTAAACAATTGGCTCTTGGAAATATAGGTTAAAGTTAAACAAATTTCCTTACTAGAAAATAATTCTGATTATGCTTATAACAAGTTCATGGTGGGAGTAAAGCTACAGGAATCTAGTAGGATCAAAATCCATGGTAATACTGGAATATGTTAAAATCCTCATCCAAATCACCAAGACGAGGAGAATGGAGAAAAGCACAATATACAGAGCAATTAATAGAATACTTCGGGTATAAATAATCCATCACCAAAAATTACAATTTAACCTAGAAACTCAGGCCAAATACAGTTTGGCATTTTAGAGCATTGACAGAACGAACTAACCTTGAGATAGAACATAAGAAAAATAAACAATTGCACCAGGAACAAAGCCAGCTGAGTAAAAATCCTGGGAGAAGTCCTTTATTTGCTTCTTTGGAGGAGCAGTATCTGAAATATCAGCATTCATTAGAGTTTAATTGCTTTATTTAGTACAACTACAAGCAATCCCTCACATCAACACAAAATAGATGAGTAATTCATTGTATATTAAGAAATGAAATACTGGGATTCTCTTGCATACATAAGTAAAATGGCACTTCTGGTCGAGCAACCGCTTTCATGAGAAGATCAAATAAGTTCTGAATCTTTTCTGACGGATGAAACTCTACCTCCAATGTATGATTATCAGGAAACCGAACTCTAATCACAGCCTGGATATATAAGCAATAGAACAGGTTAACCAAAACAAGACTAGCATAGTATGTGGTGTAAAAATGTATGGAACAAGAAAAAAAAAAGAATGATTCAGTTTGGACCTTTGTCATTCTTGACTTGCGAGCAGCTTCTTCAGCTTCCCGAATTTTTCTTGTCTTTAAATGTTTATCTATTTCATTACATCAAAGCAACAAAAAAATGGATAAGAAAGCATTCCACGTCTCTTGATGATGTATAAAGCATATAGTAACATTCAATAGAATTTCAGTTCATTTAATCTCATAAATGTTCAATTCAAAAACTCAGTGAAAAGTAAAAATCTAAAATCATGTATTTAAACGAGAAGATGCAACAATCTTATCCAAATTAAAAATATAGGAAAGCCAAAAATTCCTTTTTTTCCCTGCCTCCATCACTTGTATAATATGTCTATGTATTACCTTCCTTTTTAGTTGACATGAGGCGATAGTAGTCCGCAGCAGTGAACTCGTAGAAGTCATCTGACACCTCTGCCCAAAAGATCAAAATAAGAATAACAGGTTGATGCTTTCATTTTGATGAAGGAATAATGATTGAAGTCATTCATACCAGTATCGAGCACTTGATTTACTGATGAAGAGAGCCCAGATGTTTCAAAAACACGCAAGTCTCGTCCAAACTTATCTTTAATAGCTGCCACCTTAGCCTAATATCATTAAAAAAAGTCAACTACAGAAGCAAGGCACTCAAAATTGAAAAATCATGTTTAACATGACAACTAAATAGAAATGAGGAATGGCTAGAAGCACATGAGAAAATGCTCCATGAATGACTAGCTTCTGTTTGTTTTGTTTTCTTTTTTGTTTCCCTAAGCTCCTCTCTAAGGTTTTCATAAACTATTTATATTGTGTCAAGTAGATTTGTTTGTGATTTCACGTTTAGCACAAAGCGAGAACGAAACAAAACATTAACATGACGCTTATTTAGAATTAGACCTCAAAACCTCTTTTTAAGAAGCTTTTAGTTCTTTCAGGTTATAATCCCCAATAAATTACAAAGACCATCAACAATTAAACCACTTTCAGAATCAGGCTACCAATTACTTTAAACTTTGAGATGATTCACTGCCATAAATAGAGGCAACTAACAGTGTATTGGTTCATAATAATGAAGAATGTGAGAGAAACACAATCCCCAAAACCAAACTTTCCGGACTTGTAAATTTGTTTCTTCACCTAATACACAAAATCAGTTCGAAAACAAATTCTTGCAGCAACACCCAAAAGTAAAATACGCAAGTCAACCTAACAATTCAATCAATTAATAAATATATAGCAAATCAAGATTTTAACTTTAACTGAAGTGAAAACCAACCAATGGCATTATGATTGCAAACATAACTGGAGAACTTAAGTAGTAAATACCATCTACTTTAAATAATACAATCTACAAGAGGATGCAATCAACAACCATTGATTTTCAGTTCACAAGTTTCATGAAGTTTCGAGCTGGAAACCCCATTTCCAGCTTCTTTGGAAACTCCATTGCTACTAAAAAGATACAAATTTAAACCAAAACCAAGAAAAAAAATAAGGAAATACCCAAATAAATCAACCCAGCACATCAAGCTCTTTAAAAAACAAGAATAAAATTGAACTAGTTTCAAAGTTGTAGGGGACAATAATGGGGACAACTGCAAGAAACAAATGCCATCGACATTACAAGATAATACAACACGATCCGTAACATTAAACAATCAATACATATTGGTTTCAATTCTTTCGGGCCTCTAGCGCAAGAAAGATTCAAAAAAATCAACTAAAAATAAAGAATCAAGACAAAAATGAACATACCCACTCAAATTAATACTGATACAAATGAACCCAGATCAAAACCAATCAAGATTTATAATCAAAAAATAGAGATTAGAAAAAGAAAAGAAAAACCTTGGCCGCTTCAGCTTCCATGATATCAATAGCGGTGAGTCTCCTTCTCTTTATGGAAAAAAGTGTAGAACCATTAACTATCATCAGAGAACCTCAACAACGACGCAAAGAAACGGAGAGTATGAGTACATGTGAGGGTAAATATAAGTGATGAGTTCTTCAACATATATATTTCTCTCTTTCTCTTTAGGTAGCACGGAAACGGAAACGGGAAACGGGAACGATACGAAACGGAAACGGGAAACGGGAACGATACGAAACGGACACGGGGAAACGGAAGTTTTTCGAAATGAAGGACACGAAACGTGGGGGAAACGTGCAAATAAAAAAAATATAGGGATATATTTTTAAAAATATTATCTAAATATTTATGATAATTAATAAAATAATTCATTTTAATATACTAAATATTTAAAATTTTATAAATATATAAAAAAATATAATATAATTCAACACAAATAAGTATATTTGATGTATTGTGGGCAATGCGAATGTAAAATTATGTGTAACTAGTTAGATTTTTTTATTTGTGGGTAATAATTTTAATATTTTTTATAATTTTATAATTTTTATTATTTACGGAAACGGCCCGAAACGTTTCGTACGGGTGTCCAAGAGTTTCCGGTTTCCGAAACGTTTCCGAAACGGGAAACGCAACTTTGTCGAAGTTTCCGTGCTTCTTAGCAGCTTATTTGATTTTTTCAGTAAATAAATTAAAATTATACTAGTCTAATGAGAAATTCTTAGGTAAACTTAGTCTACCACGTCATCCGTAGAATAAACCAATCATATTATAACACCTCATTAAATGAGGTTATTTTTGTAATTTCGTTTGTTATTTGCATACACTTTTGAATAATGATATTACAAAAATATCCTTATTTTAATGAGGTGTTCTAATATGATTGGTTTAGTCCACAAATGACGTGGTGGACTGAGTCTACCTAACAAAATTCTCCTAATCTAATATCTTAATTAGCCCTTAAAGCGGGCTAGATAAAATGTATGGTGACAAACAGAATTAAAGTATAATTAGCCGCAAATAGTTCATAAAAATTTAAAGGATCATCCAAAAAATTTAACTAATTGTAATGTTTAACAAATTTTTGAGTTAATTTTTAGATTTGGCGGATGAATTTGATCATACTCAAACTTTTAGGATCTTGTAAGCCCTTTTTAATACTTTCAGACACCAAAACAACTTTTATAGCCACCTTTTTCATGGTACAAAATAATTGTTTCGAATATATTAACCTAAGACATAAAATGGAGTTTTAACCTAGCCTAATTACCTAATAGAACATTCCTAATCTGTTACGACCCGAAATCTCGAGTCGAGACTGGCGCTAGGAAATGGGAGTGATTGCTCCGAAATCCATAGTAAGCCTGAAAAACACTATAAATTTTTCGCTTTTAAAAGAAACGTATGAAACATTTTTTTAAATAACTGATGGGACAAAACATCAGAGTTTAAATGCGCTTAAAAATATTTGTATACAATAAGACTATACTAGTCTACTGCGGATAACTAAAACTTAAAACCTTCTTTACAGTCATTTACCAAAATAGACTTCCGAGAAATAAACATTCAGAAGCCTCCTTCAAAATTGGATCAGCTTTCCCTGAAAATGTTTGGAGGAGTGGGTCAGTATAAAACTGAATGAGTTCATGCTGTTACAAATAAATATTACATAAAGTGAAAAACGTTTTGTATTATAAAATAATTTTATGTATTTTCGAAAACCTTTGAAAACATTTTAGAAACTATTGAAGCTTGAACTCACACATAACATATTTTGACAAGACATTCCATGTCAATAAAAGTCAACCATTCACTATGACTTTTAAATCAAGAACACAATTTTCAATTTCATCCATCTAACATTGATGGCAAAACTAACCAATATAACATATATGCATAATCTTATGGGACCAATAGCACAGCTAACCGATCAACCATATCCACAACATACATAAATCTTAAGGGACCGATAGCACAGCCAACCGATCAACCTTATTCACAACAAACATAAATTATATGGGACCGATAGCACAGCCAACCGATCAACCATATTCACCTGACATCGATAGCGAAGCCAACCGATGTAACACACACACACAACCTGACATCGATAGCGAAGCCAACCGATGTAACACACACACACAACCTGGCATCGATAGCGAAGCCAACCGATGTAACACACACACACAACCTGGCATCGATAGCGAAGCCAACCGATGTAACACACACACACACAACCTGACATCGATAGCGAAGCCAACCGATATAACACACACACAATCCTGACATCGATAGCGAAGCCAACCGATGTAACACACACACAATCCTGACATCGATGGCGAAGCCAACCGATGTAACACACACACAATCCTGACATCGATAGCGAAGCCAACCGATGCAACACACACAATCCTGACATCGCTAGCGAAGCCAACCGATGTAACACACACACAATTGTGACATCGATAGCGAAGCCAACCGATGTAACACACACACAATCCTGACATCGATAGCGAAGCCAACCGATGTAACACACACACATAAACTGACATCGATAGCACAGTCAACCGATGTAACACACATTCAAGCATAAGCAAATGCATAAAAATTCTCAAAACAATGTGTGTACCTTTGTATATCAAAATAATATATACATATAGTATATACATAAAACATACATCCATATAAGGCATGTAAACATATAACACCGCAACGCATATATCACACAGTATATTAAAATATGAGACTTTACGAATACCGAAATGTAAAAACATGTACTCACAGAAACCGGTTTACTACGGTATTACTCCGTCAATGCTCCTTTATACAACTCTGTTAATTTTCTTGGTCCTCCGACCCGATAGCTCGACAACTTATCGAATCTAGTTAGGATCAAAATATTAATTCTCTTAATTAATAAAATCCTAACTACAGAATTAACTCTATACCATATTAAGTAGATTTAATTAATTAATTCTAGTCTTAAAATTATTTCTTATTTAACAAGTCCATATTTTTATTCATTTAAACTTTCTTTGTTCATCTCTTTTAACACGCAAAACCATTTTTCATAAATATTTTATTTTTCATAAATATACCTTAATACATAAAATATATTTCTTCCATCAAGTAATACTTTCTACTTCAAAGTTATTTATTTAAATCTATCAAAACAGCCCCCATATTAGCTTAAATTCCACTTTTGGTCAAAATACCAAATATCCTCAAACTTTTCAAAATTGACTATTTAGGTCCTTTTATAAATCAATCGATTTTAAAATCGACAAAATTACTTAAAATTACCCAAAATCATTTTACCTCAGATTATTAACAAATATAATCTGGAAACTTTGACTAACACACCATGCAATCCCTCGATTTTGGAAAAAGTACAATACAACCCAAAAATTGTAGTTTTCGGCAAAACACATCCAAATCTTTTAAAAATTATTAAAATCATTTATAATTCTAAAAATCATTTCACATCAGATTAAATATATTTAAAACATACCACACAATCTAATGGGAAGTAATCGTTACAGTGGATGACCGCGCATCGAGCAAATAAGAGAATGTGCTCCGCCTTCGTGTAATGATCCAAATTTCTTTGATAAACTTTATCTAGAAAAGTGTTCGGAGGAATTATATCCCACCAAAAGCGGAAAGTTGGATATTTTGACCAAAAATTACCGATAGTAAACCTTAGAAGCGGATTTGCCCCCAGAAGGAATAACTGCTCGATGATGTTACCTTTATCCCTGTCAGTCCATGCTGGATAGCAACAATCCAAAATAAAATATTGTCTTCCCGCACTACAAAAAAAAATTAATTTTTTTTAAAACATACTAATAATTGTTTTTAAAAGAAAATAATAAATAAGAAACACATACCTAGGTGTGTACATTAAAATGTCGAAAAGATCATGTAACTCAGGAACAGAGTGCCTATTTAGAAAAGTGGCTCTGACCAGCTGCAAAAGTAATTGTCGAAACTCTTTAACTGTATTCAGCAAAAGTCGATCTGATTGCTCTCCCAAGCGACGAGAAAAGACTCTAACATCACCATCTTCATTGATGTAAATGTCAGTATTTACATCAATCAAACGCCTTTGGGATTCTAAGAATCTCAAAACATCAACAGTTTGCCTAAATTCAGAAAAAAAAAATACAATTCAAACATTAAGACAAACAATACATTGAAAGAAAAAAAAAGTTCACCTAAATACCCTGTAAAACGTTTATTTGATATAATTCCACCAACTTTGTTTTATAATTTAACTACTCAAATCCTCTCCCAACTGTTCTTCCCATTCCCTATACAATAGTGCAAACCAATCTTTTACGTTTGTTACTCTCTCTAAAATAGCAATCATATGAAGTGGTCGAAGAACCATTACGCTCAACTTTGAAAGCAATGTCATCTGGGAAACTTGCAATTCTGCTTCAGCTGCACAGTCATGCTTAAATGCCGAGCGAGTATGTGGTGCAAACATGTCACGGGTGATGGACGATTCGGCGTGAAAAGGAGCAGTACCCAATTCCAGTGGAAGTGTAAAACGATGCGAAGTAATCTGAGAAAAAAGTGCAAAAGAAAGGCGAGAACATGATCAATACCCATTTCCAGTGAAAGGGTAAAACAATGCATAGAAATAATCTAAGAAAAAGTGGAAAAAGAACATAAAAAAAACATAAAAAGAATCGAAACACAAAAAACTTACAATTTCAACGTTTTGTGATTGAAAATGACAAATTAATTATGTTCTAGCATCTAGTGATAACAAATTCTATCTAAAAATTCAAGATAAAGAAGAATTCATATGAAAAATTCGACCTAATTCGTCTCAAGAAATAACAAAGTTTTCCGCCATCGTCATCGCCATCGCCATCATTGATCTTTTTTTTCTTCAGAATCTTCTTCTTCTTCTTTCTTCTATGTTGTTTTAATTGTAATATCGATTTTTGATATTTTTTTCAATTTGTTTTTGAAAAAATCATTTTTTTCTTTCTTTATTAATGATGTTTTGACATGGTTTTCAAACGTTTTAAAATTAATTTTAAAAACTGTTGGAAACTGTTTTTTCAAAACTGTTTTATACTGTTTGAAATTGTTTTGTTGAAACTGTTATTTTTTAAACTGTTGAAAGTGATTTTTAGAAATTGTTTTAGACTGTTTGAAAACTTTGTAAACGAATTGAAACTGTTATTTTTGACACTGTTTTAAAGTATTTTTAGAAACCGTTCTAAACTGTTTGAAACATTTTTAAACTGTTTGAAACTGTTTTTAGATAAAGGTTGCAAATTGTATTTTATAAAACTGTTTGAAACCTTTCTAAACTATTTAAAATCTTTGTAAACTGTTTGAAGCTGTTTTTTTAGAAACTGCTTTATACTTTTGTAAACTGTTTGAAACCATTGTATAATTTTTTTTAAAATGATAACAAATATGTCTTTAAAAAAATGTATGAAACCGTTTGAAACTGTATTTGAAACTGTGTTTTAAACAGTTAAAAACCGTTTTTAATAAAACAAACAAATAAAAAATTTACAGTTTTCTTTGTTTTTGGAGAAAGTTATGATCGTTGTATTTGAATTTCAAGTGAAATTTGAAGCGATTTGATTACGAATTAAAAATTCGAGCGGATCAAAATTAGAATTAAAACTAGGAATAAAATTTTAAGAAATAATAATAAAATAACATAAATTTATTTTTTAAAATGTTATGAGCTGAAGATTAGACTTAATTTGTTGATTTTTTTTTTTAAAAAATAAGCTAAAAAAGATGAAGAAAAGAAGAAGAAGAAAAAGAAGAAAACAGTGAAAACAAGTGAAGTAGTTATTAGGTATAGAAACACATAGAGTAGTGTATAAAAATAATTGGCTGACACGGGTAGGTAGGTAAATCAAGTCCAAAAATTGTGGTAGGTAATTGCTATTTTTTTTATTTAGACATTTCCCTAATTCTCTCATAATATAAACTTTTGCTAGAACTTGTTTAAATCGAGTTTGGGCTTCTGGAGCAATTTGTATCTGTAGCCCCGGTGCATTAATCATATTAGTATTCTTTATTTTCTATTGGCACAGAAATACAGATCCAAGCACTTAGCAAAGATTGAAGGAATATATATATATATATATATATATATATATATATATATATATATATATATATATATTATATTTTTCTATTTTACTGTTACTTTGCTTAACCCTATGGTCATATATGGTTCATGGAATGGAATAGTTCCATTCTTTACTTACTTTTTAAGAGGAGTACTTATTCCACAATTCTATACGGATAGCTATTCCACATAATACATATTTCATGAACCAAAACAAAGAATAACAATTCTATACGGAATAGCTATTCCATGAACCAAACATGACCTATGTTCAAAAGAGCATCCCAAACTATAAGTTGACAAAGAGTTTTAATTACATGTTAATATAATTGGACCAAACATAACATATACAGATTATCTTGTTAGAAGAAAGCTAGTAAACACTAACTGGTGCTAGAGGGCAAAAAGTGAATTAAAGTTTAAACCAAGTGTAAAACATTTTTATAATGAAATCAAGGTCTGATATTTCCAAATACACAACACAAATGCTAATACGTAATACATGAAATCATTTCTCATGTTCTGATAAGACTTTATGCACATAACAAATATCAAATAAATAAAATAACATAGCAGTGAGTACCAAAACATAGCCTGTTTCATCCATTCACACATAATGAATATCAAAACAAAGGATAAAGAAGTTGTATAACACAAGAAACCATACTTACTAAAAACACTAACAGGACCGCATTACAAGATTAACAAAGTAAGTAAATAATGAATTGACAGCTCTGTCTCCATGTTTCCAAGTTAACTAACATAATAGATAACACAAACAAAATATTGGGTTGTAATGAAGTTGGAACTAGCCAAAGTTTCCAAGATTCAAAATTCAAAGAAATCTATGCTCGGCTGCTTCACAGCTCTGTCTCCATGTTCAGCCTTTTTGTTATGTCATCAATCCTAAAAAAAAAAATTATTTTTATTTTTTTTAGAAAAATGCAAATGAAATGAGGTACTTTTATATTACCCTAAAGTAAGTCTTTTCTCCACTTCTCGAATATCTAGTGATAGTATAAATATAAACATAAGATGTACAATTGTTGAAAACAGAGATAGAAAAACAGCATTCAATGCATCAATAGCGTAAGACCGACTTCTCTGCAAAAGAATTAAAAAACGATAGGATAAAATAAAAAATATTATAAATAACTAAATATACTATTAAATATATTTAAAACATACCACACAATCTAATGGGAACTAATCGTTATAATGGATGATCGCGCATCGAGCAAATCAGAGAATGTGCTCCGCCTTCGTGTAATGATCCAAATTTCTTTGATAAACTTTATCTAGAAAAGTGTTCGGAGGAATCATATCCCATCAAGAGCGGAAAGTTGGATATCTTGACCAACAATTACCGATAGTAAACCTTAGAAGCGAATTTGCCCCCAGAAGGAATAACTTCTCGATGATGTTACCTTTATCCCTGGCGGTCCATGCTGGATAACAACAATCTAAAATAAAATATTGTCTCCCCGCACTACAATTTTTTTTTTTTTTTTTAAAACATACTAATAAATTTTTTTAAAAGAAAATAATAAATAAGAAACACATACCTAGGTGTGTACATTAAAATGTCGAAAAGATCATGTAACTCAGGAACAGAGTGCCTATTTAGAAAAGTGGCTCTGACCAGCTGCATAAGTAACTGTCGGAACTCTTTAACTGTATTCAGCAAAAGTCGATCTGGTTGCTCTCCCAAGCGACGAGGAAAGACTCTAACATCACCATCTTCATTGATGTAAATGTCAGTATTTACATCAATCAAACGCGTTTGGGATTCTAAGAATCTCAAAACATCAACAATTTGCCTAAATTTAGAAAAAAAGAAATCAATTCAAACATTAAAACAAACAATACATTGGAAGAAAAAAAAACAAGTTTACCTAAATATCCTGTAAAACGTTTATTTGATATAATTCCACCAACTTTGTTTTTTAATTTAACTACCCAAATCCTCTCCCAACTGTTCTTCCCATTCACTATACAATAGTGCAAACCAATCTTTTATGTTTGTTACTCTCTCTGAAATAGCAATCATATGAAGTGGTCGAAGAACCATCTACGCTCAACTTTGAAAGCAATGTCATCTGGGCAACTTGCAATTCTGCTTCAGCTGCACAGTCATGCTTAAATGCCGAGCGAGTATGTGGTGCAAACATGTCACGGGTGATGGACGATTCGGCGTGAAAAGGACCAGTACCCAATTCCAGCGAAAGGGTAAAACGATGCGAAGTAATCTGAGAAAAAAGTGCAAAAGAAAGGCGAGAACATGATCAGTACCCAATTCTAGTGAAAGGGTAAAACAATGCATAGAAATAATCTAAGAAAAAGTGGAAAAGGAACATACAAAAAAAACATAAAAAGAATTGAAACACAAAAAACTTACAATTTCAACGTTTTGTGATTGAAAATGACAGATTAATTATGTTCTAGCATCTAGTGATAACGGTAATCATGCAGCTAAAACTAGCTCCTATATTATTCACGATAACATCGATCAAAAGAACTAGTAATGACAACAACATAATGAGGTAGCTAAAGATAAATTACCAGTTGTAGGGCTGATTTTCTTCAATTCTGGTAGCCAATGCAAGACACAATCTGAAGGTTTCTTAGGTTCTCGAAAAGTCCTTTGCTCAAGAGCGGCAACTCCAACGAACAATGTTTCCTGCTGCTTCTTAGTAGTTGCTTGCTGTTAATGATACAAGATAACAATTAATGAATGACTTAAAAGACTATTGAAAAACTAAAATGAAAAAAAAGTGCAGCAAATGAAATACTTAAAAGGCCTATGGAAATTGGCAACTCATAGATTCAACAGCTAAATACAAATGAAATACAAACTCATCCTTATTTAATTTCATTTCGTACACACTCATTTGTGAAACAGATAGTCTGACCTAATAATTAATATTACCAATAAAAGAGGATCTTCATGATAACTATATTCTGGTTTAATGAGAGGAAATTGATGAGTTTTTCAAAATCAAACATCATTAGGTTTAAACATTACTTTTCTTTAGAAAGATAGGCATGGGCAATCTCAAAAACCAGTGTATAATCTAATTATCACATTACCTTAGCTATGGAAATGTATAACCTTAGATTTGAAACATTGCTTTAAACTTTAAAATTCTACTGATAAGACAGAAACTAAGCCCCAAAAAATTAAAATTAAAAGAAAAAGGATAACCAAGTGGACTAATGGGTATTCTTAAAATTAAAATCCATCACAAATAGCAAGCTAAGTCACATTGACAGTTTTAGTACTAAAAAATTTACAAAATAATCAAATATAGAACAAAGCAATTATTAAAATTACTGGCACTACTTAACATTGTTACAGTTAATAACTAATGTGACTCGCCATACTTTGTATAATAACAAAAGGTATAGAATTATAACATCCACAAATTCAGAAAAATATATGCAAACAAATATAATTTTCTTTAGCTTTCTTATCAACCAAACACTAAGAAACAGGAAAAAAAAATAGTATTTCACTCTTTTAAAGGGATACCAATCTAAGGAGCAGCTAATCCAACACCAATAACCATTCTCGTAATCTTAATCATATAATGAATAATCGTTAATATCTTTCCTAATCCCAGCAGGATCACAAAAGAAATTTAATAAATTCACAAAGGTCCAATTTCCAAAAATCAAAAACAAGTATGTAATTTTATAAACAGTTCCTAGAAACCAAATTACAATATGTTAATTTCATAGTAAAACTTAAATTAAAATTCAATTCAAAATCTAAAAATCTATAAAGAAAGCTAAAGATGAGAGTAATTACCTGAAGATAAAAATAGCATATAGGAGCATTAGGATCCTTGGAATTCTTTGGAATGTAATTTGCCTCTACTTTGCGTGCCTTCAAGATCCTTCAAAATCAGAGAAATTAATAATGCAATGGTTTGGCTAAAACTTAAACAACGGTTTATATAGAAAACGCAACGGTTTATATTTGAGGAACAAGATTTGAAAGAGGAAACTAAAATTATTCGCTAAATTTGAAAATAGAGAACATTCACTAAAATGAGATAACATAAAATATTCACCAAAATTAGAAAATGAAAAATATTCATAAAATTTGAAGTCGGAAAATATTCCATCCATCCATTACATCACAAACAGAAAATGTTCACCAAAATATTCATAAAAAATAATGATTATACTACTAAACATTGAACACGTTTTCTGCTATGGAATCATTTTCTACAAATATCTTCCTGAAATCCTGCAAAACCACATAAACAATCATACTCAAAATATGCAAACACAATACATAATAGGCTTAATCACCAAAAAATGCCAAACCTATACGTTTTGTGTCAATTATAGCCAAACCTTTAAAAATCACCAGATTTAGCCAAACCTTATATGTTCTGTTTCCTTTTTAGCCATTTTTGAATCGAACCGGTTTTTCTGACACCGTGTCGTCCACGTCACCGCCAACTAAGCAATTGGCTCGCATGTCAGCTGAAATATTTAAATAATGTCTGGCTATAACTGACAAAAAAAAAATAGGTTTGGTATTTTTTGGGTGAATAAACCTAATTTTAAATTCAAGCCAATTTTTAAATTTAATAATTAGTAAATTAATTATATTATTTATGAAATTTATATATATTTAAAAATAATTAATATTTCATATTTAATACTAATTAAAATTAATTTTAATTTTTTATTAAACCTAATTAAATTTAATAAATTTATGTTATAATATATTTTAATGAATATGTAATTAAAAAAATGAATTAATGTATTACTTAGTAATTAATATTGAATTAAATTTGGTGAAAGAGTTTAATGTTCATGATGATTTTGAACTTGATTTATTATTTTTAATGTTGTTGAGATCTTGTTATGCATGAGTTTAGGTAATAAATAAAATAGTTATATGTAAATTAAGGTAAGTTTTTGGCTATGCCGAGTAAAATGACATATGCGTTTATGCTTATATTTATCATGATATATATTGATTACAGCACAATGAGCTTCACTTTTTAAAGAAAAAAAATGAGAGAATAATTACACTCGTCCTTTAAATAAGCAGTCTATTCAGTGATTATTTTTATATTTATGTATTGATGGATACTGAATCCTATTCTACTTATAATGGAGCCGAGTCGCAGGAGATCTATTCTCAGACGACACCAGACTCCCGCCCAAAGGCCGAATCCACCGGATACGCCTCAACTGGAATACATCATTCGACATCATAAAGACCGAATCCCTGAGGACTCGGACAAAGCACGTCGACCCCGAGATTCGGATAAGATCTCCAAGATCTACGCATATTCGGAGTATCTGTCCTATTTGGATACAAATTCCAACTTAGGAAGATAGCCTCCAACTTAGGAAGACGAGACTATTTAGGAATATCTTCCTAAATAGGACTCCTGTCTGAATAAGGAAGGACACTCCTAATCAAGGTCAAACCCTACTAAATAGGAATCACTCTCCTATTCCATATCTACAAGGTATACATTCAACTACTATAAAAGGAGTTTAAGGTATGCCTAAACACACAACTTACAATAAATACAAATACTTTCTCTTAAGCCTAAACTGACTTAAGCATCAGAGAGCTAATCGGACAAACCGTCCGATTAGCCATCTACACTGTTTTGCAGGATTAACGCCGTCGAGATGCTGGACTCCATCATGTATGTATAGTTGAATTATGAACACTATCGTATGTTTGTTGTGTATATTACTCTTAGATTGTTCGTCGGAAGACGAATAATTGGGTCTCAAACGGTGGCAGTGTCAAAGAACCGACGACTGGAATTTAAAATAAATAAATTTTAAGATGAATATGACATTTTTTTAATATAATTTAAATTAATTATATATCCATCAAATATGTAAAAACAATTATTAGAATTATTTAAATTTAGTAAAAAAATAAATTAATGTTAATTAGCGTTAAATTAAAATATTATTTTTTAAATATATATGAATTTTATTATAATATAATTCATCATTTAATTATTTAATTTTAGAATTAGTTTTATCCACCAAAAAATACCAAAACTATGCATTTTGTGTCAGTTACTATTTCAGCTAATTGCTTAGTTGGCGGTGACATGGACGACACGGTGTCAAAAAAACCGGTTCGATTCAAAAATGGCTAAAAAGGAAACAGAACATATAAGGTTTGGCTAAATCTGGTGATTTTTAAAGTTTTGGCTATAATTGACACAAGACGTATAGGTTTGGCATTTTTTGGTGATTAAGCCTACATAATAAGATAAATGTGCAAAAGAATGAATACTTAACTAGTGGAGTTGTCAATCAAAATTGAGTGCATTTCCGCCAAAGTCAGATCCGCCTTGTCCTCCTTTCCATCTTGCTGCACATGGAATAAACAAAGAATGATCATGTCAATAGAAGAGCTTTTTAAATTAGCAAGTAACAGTGTATTGCATATAATTATTCTACTATGAACTACATTATGTGATGTTTGCCACTAATTTAATCTATCTCACGACTCCGATGGTAAATGAATAAGTGAAAAAAGAACATATATAACATATATACCAAAACTGAAATATCTAACATAAATTACCAAAATTGAATTGAATCAGTGTTACTTATGTTATAGCCATTAAACCTCAATTAAATGAAAGCAAAAAGGCATATTCAATCCACATACCTAATAAACCTAAGCAATTCATGTATGAGATGATAATATATAGTCCAGTAGAAATGTTGATATAAGAAAGTCTACAAGAGATCGTCATATCACCTCGAAAGACATGAGCTACTCTTTGGAATTAGAATTTGGGTATACACATGCCAATCCATATTTTTATATGAGTTCACTTAAGTAGATATGCAACCACAAAGCACCTAATCTGACATGTAGAATTTACAATTCTCTCCTGAGGCATCAATGAAGTCAATATCAGCAAATTTGGATCAAACTCTTAATAATTGTGAATCTGTGATAAAGTGATAAGATAAGAAAATTTTAGCACATTCTTTATTCCACTTACAACGAGGAGTTTTGATTTATCGTTACATCCCCTTTGAAGAGTCATTTGGCTCAATCTCAAGCCTAATACCTGCATGACATACGAATCCCATTAATTTGACTTTCAATATATATGATTACGGCTACCTGTTCAGTTTTAGTAGTTTCATAAATAAGATAAAGGCCAAAATACGATAGAAACCATACTTTGCCCATGAACTCCAAGAGTTCATTGTTATCTTCTCCACAAGCAGCAAGTGCAGCCACAGTAATACAAACATCATCAGCATTTACTCCTGATAAGGTAAACAAACTTTATTCAGCACTTGGGTACTTTCTTCCCTCTTCTGCACAAGCAGCAGGTGCAGCCCAATTTCATCTTTTGTTGGAATCCTAAATTAATTTCATAGCAAAAAGTAAATCAAACTTACATGCAACTGGAAGAAATGATGGATAACTGTATGGAGAAGAAGCCAAATCAAAAGAGAGGCAAACAGAATAATAACTCTAGAAATATGCTAAGATGAGAAAATATTTACTTAAACTGAACTAATCGATCTATTTCAACTAATTTAGTTCAACAAATTTGGTCAAATTTGCGACCGGTTTGCGACGGAAAGTCCGTCGTGAAATGAAATTCGTTTGATTTTGTTTCACAAACAAATCAAATAGCTACAAATAGAAATCAAACCTTTATATTTCAAATCCTCAGAGAGTTCAGCATACTTATTAATTGTGTTTAAATAAAACAGTGAATGCTGTCTTTGATACTATCATGTCAAGAAGTAAGTTGCGGCATCCTACTTGATTTGAAATTTATTTGAAGAAAGCGGTTCTTGAAAAAACAATTAAATATTACTGCAATCTTTAAAGAAAAGCAAACAAGTTTGAATTTTTAGATGTGAAAGGAACACTAGAAAAACATCAAGAAAAAATATAAATAACTTAATGTAATAGAAGAGATAACTACTATCTACTAGTTGCGTATCAATGATATATGCTAAGTTGGAACCCGCAAGCTAGTGTTGCAAATCATAAACCATGACTGCTTAGTATCATACATAAGCAAAGAAAAGAACCATAAACACTCGCATAAAAAAGCAGTTCAAAACAGTGAAATAATAACTATAACACTGACAGGTCAAGTGTTATCAAGAGCGAAAATTCCTGAAAATAAAAAATAAAACAACTTGCAAAACATTATAATGAGAAATCCGGCACCAAACTTTGCAAATAATTTTAGAGAGTTTTTAGCAGTTGAGAGCTTTTACGATTTGCAATAATTGTTCTTACTAAACTCAAGGAGTTAGAACAAGTATATAATGGCTTCTTGATGATGTGGATAAGTCCCATTGGTTTTTGTAGAAATCTTCCCGTTATAAATCCTTGAGAAACTTTAAAAATAAGTTGTCTGCAAGCGACAAACGATAGTCACAAAAAATAGACGATCATCTGTCTCCAACGGCTATAAAAATTCAAACTTTAGTCTTCACAGACGATCGTCAGTCTGTTTGTCAGCAGCACGCAGATTCGCCAAAATTTCCAAACTTCAAAAATAAGTTGTCTGCAAGTATATAACGGCTTCAACACGGTGAGTTTTAAAGCGACAGACGATCGTCAATCAAGACAGACGATCGTCTATTACTTAAAAACTGCACAAAAACTGCTTGTAAACTGCAAAGAAACTTGAAACCAGTGTTTTAAAAACCGAACCGGTGACCGAACCGGCGAGGTCACCGGTTGGAGGTCCGACCGTGTAATACCCCGTAATTTTAAGTGATTAGAATATGCCACGAGGTCAAATTGGAGTAATCAAAATATTAAAAATAATATTTTGAGGTTTCGAATATTAAGAAAAATATTCGAAAAGACTAAATTTAATAGTTTAAGGATAATAGTAAGATTTCACTATTTAACGTTATTAAATTAAATCACGGAAAGTGATTTATAAATTCGGAATATGTAAATTAAATTTAAACGTAAATTTAATTTATATGTATCCGTAAAAGAGTAT
This sequence comes from Mercurialis annua, assembly GCF_937616625.2. NCBI lineage: Eukaryota > Viridiplantae > Streptophyta > Magnoliopsida > Malpighiales > Euphorbiaceae > Mercurialis > Mercurialis annua. Next base: position 44,979,539 of record NC_065574.1, on the reverse strand, counting down.
CGTAATAATATGAGTTTAAAATTTAAATTGGGAATTTAAATTTTAATAAAGGAATATAAACGGGATTAATAGAATATCGAATACGACTGGACGTCGTAGATAAAAATATATTGATAATTAATATATCAATATACCGCTCTAATTGGAGAGTTTATTATTTCGGATAAAACACCGAAATTAAAATGTCGAAACTCGGAAGTCTCGACGAGTAATTAAAGATAATAAGTTAAATATATATATTTATATATATGTATTAAATAAATAATAAAAAAAAGATAAGATAAGAGGAATGGTGAGATGCGTGGAGTGGAGGGCAAGATATGAAAAAGGGATGGTTTGGTCCTTGATTTCTTTTCTTTAATTAGTTGCAGTTATTAACTAATTAAATATATTAGTTAGTCCAAATTAAAATAAAATAATTTATACGTCCCGAACGAATAATTTTGATGTTAATATTTGCGAAATAATTTGACGAAGCTACCGTCAAATTTTTATGGAATTTGGATATAGTAATTTTATTCAAGTGGGACTGATTTGGACCTAATAAATCTTCTGGGATTTATTAAAAATAAAATATAAGCCGGATGCGAATAAAAATTATATTTTTATTCGTTTTATATTTTATTGGATTTTTGGGTAAAGTTTTGTGAAATTTGGAATTAGTCTCCATTTGGACTACGGACGACTAATTACAATTAGAGTTAAAGTGCATGATTGAGCTAGTATTAAATGGCATTTTAGCCAATTAAGTTTGCCTATAAATAGAAGAGAGGGGGGGCAGCCCCAATTCATTTCTTCTTTCAAATTGACGTGCTAGCTTATAGGTAGCAGTGGCAGCGCAAGTTAGGTTTCGCGGTTTCGATCTGATTTTGCGATTCCGACTCCGATTCTTCAACGAATCCATTAGTAATCGAGGTATTAATTTCGTATACGAAGTTTATTTCGATATATATTAATTATATATTCGATGTTAAACGGTAAACATATCGAATCGATCGCGTACGTATCGATTCGACGTTTTAATTACATAATTGGATTGGATTGTTGTGGAATTAGTAATTTTGGATGTTTCAGAGTATCGGAAGTAGGACGGTGTGACCCGGAATCAATGATTCCGGAATTGTCCGTACTGTGCGGGCGCACAGTATTGAAACTGTGCGAGTGCACAGTAGACTGTGCGAACGCAGTCCCTACTGTGCGAGCGCACAATAGACTGTGCGAACGCAGTCCCTACTGTGCGGACGCACAGTAGGCTAGTGGTAGAATAAGTTTTGGGCTTTCGCCCTAATTCGGTTTGATTCGATCTGGTTAGTTCTAATCGATCCGAAAAGAATTTAAGTGGACTATTAAAAAAAGTGAACTAGGACGTTTTAAGAGTTAAAACGTTTATTAAAGTAAAGATATTCAAATTATTAAAACGTTACGACGTTTTAATTAATTTATCGATCGATTAAATCGATAAATGAAAAAGGGATTATGAGTTTATACCAAGAGTGGTATTGTGAATTGAACGAGAAGTTCAATATTGATATTAGTTTATACATTCTGTTTAAATAGTGTCTATAAGCAATGGTATTAATGTCTATCGTTTATACGATAGAACTAGAGTTAGAAATTCAATGTCTGATTTGTTTTGACATTTGAATTTTAATTAGATCTGACGAGTGGTCGATCTAACGAGCCAAACACCAACGTGTTTGACTGACGAGTTTGATGGGAGCTTACGTTTTTAAAATGGGGGCATCGGTTCTGTGAGTTTTACTTTGTGGTTTTTTACTTTTGAATATTTATATTTAAACTGTTTTTAAATAACAAATCGCACTAGTATAATTAACCATGAAAGATCCATTGGAACAAACTTCCTATTGGTTTTCAATAGGACTGTGTGATCACCAGTAGTACGCTAGATACGAGCCTGTGTCTGACATAGAGGTCAGTTAATGTCATTGGGCGTTGGAAGTGCTAGCGACCCTGACTTAACAGTCTGAGACGGCAGTAACGGTTACGGTCACATGCAGTACTGTGATGGCAGTTTCACGGTTACGGTCCAGACACCCGGCTTAGACGGCAGTGATTCAGTTCACGGTCTAAGGCCCATGTTGTGTAGGTTGAGACCCATACAATAGTCTGCCTTGTAGGGTTTCATCTGGATCAAGTAGTTGGTAATATTTTTGATATGTACAAATGCTTTACATATATGCGATTTAAATATTCAATTGTAAATATGTAAACTCACTCAGAAATATTTATATTTCTGACCCTCCCCAATATTCATCTTTCAGGTTATCAAGTACAAGGTCGGACTTCCACAATAATTCTGGAAGTCAATGCCAGCCATACCTCTAGAGCTGCAAGTAGTCGGGTACTGGGAAGTCTGTCTTTTTATTTACAGCAGTTCAAACTTATCTTGATATACTCTGATTTGAACTACTGTATATGTATATGATTGAAAAGCTGCGTGTTTTCTAAAATGCTAGGACCAGTTGTTTAAGTGATACACTGGTTTCATGTGTTTAGCATTTTAGGATTGTATTGGAAACAGAGTAGGTGCGTCAACTAAGATTGATGCTTGCACTCTAGTTTCTTTAAATACAATCAGGGTCTTAAGACCCAGCTTTTAGAAATGTGTTTACGTTAAACGAGAGAAACGTTTTAACGATATTTTCTGAAAACAGATCATATGTGATATATGATCTTGAATTGCGAACGCGTTTTTAATAAAGGCGTTAAAGTGTTTCCGCAAAGAGGTTGCAGACCTTTTTATATTTTAAAACGCGAAAAATTTATAAAGGTTTTTAGGCTTGCTACGGGTTTCGGAGCAACCACTCCCATTCCCTAGCGCCGGTCGCGATCCATGAATTTGGGTCGTGACAGACCGGTCCAACCGGTGGTTGGACCGGTTCAGCAGCTAGTCAACAGTTTATAATAAGAAATAATTTAAACTAAATATGTCTCATAAAAAGAGGAAATGAATACTGGCCTCTCAAAATTAATAAGCCCGCATAAAAGTTATGACTAATTGAACATCACTATACCCAAATTAATAAGCCCACAAAGCCCAAATTAAATGAAAGAAGCATCTTGTCTAACCTAATTTTGAGAAACAGAAACTAGCCGTCACCAACAAAATGGATATCTCTATCATTTCTTCCTCTCCATTTCTTCACTTTCTTTCATATTTCATGAGTTCACAATGAAAAATAAACAATTTTTTAGACTTGTTTCCTTCTTATTCTTTTTACATACCATTATATTCGTTATATAATTTTTCTATGGCGACAAAGAGTTTATACCATTTTTTCACTTTGTTCATGTGATTTTATTTTTTCCTTGCGTGTTTTTTTTGTTCTTTTTCCTCAATTACATTGAACCGGACGGTTTCTAAGGGTTTACCGGCTCCACAGTTCTCCGGTTTTAACGGTTATTTCCGGTTTAAAGCGGTTAAACCGCAAATCCGGTTTTAAAGAAGAATTGGACCGGACTGACCTCCGGTTCCGGGTTGAACCGGCCGGTCCGGTCCGGTTTTTAAAACACTGCTTGAAACGATATTAGACAACAATTACATGCCAATTGATTATTTATATCAAAATTAAGAATATAAAGACACAAGATCTAACATTCTCCCCCTTTTTGGTATAGACAATCAATTGGCCTAAAAGATGAATTAATAGCAGAAATAAACACTCTCCCTTAAAAATGTAATGAAATGTGATTTTAAGCATAAAGGGAAGTAAGCGAAAAGACATTTTTGACAATATACTTTCTCCCCCGATTGACTATATGCAAAAAGGGCAAAGAAAGAAAGTAAATATCAAAGAATAAGCAAAGCCATAAAAGAATAAAAGCATGTTTTAAAAACATGGATAAGGAAGCTAATTGAAAGATATTTTGAAAACAAATTTTAGTTTCTCATTCAATTGAGGCGCAAGACACTAATTTGATATGCATATCAAGATTAAAACTCAATAAATTGAACTAATTTGATTTTAAATGATAAAAAATAGCCAATAATTCATCAATTGAATTATACCAAGGTAAAGTCCAATCATTAAAAAAAAAAATAAAGCATATCAAAACTTTTAGGAGAAAAAGATTTGAAAAATTGATTCTACCCCTTAAAACAACAATTTTGAAAAACATGGCACAAAAAAAGATATATATTTTAGTTATCTTGCCATTTTCCAAAAACTTCCTTTGATCATCCACCATGATGCGTGTCAATATGAATCTGTGGCCTAAAAAAAATTGTCACGACCCAATCTCATGGACAGAGACCGGCGCTAGGAAATGGGAGTGGTAGCTCCGAAACCCGTAGCAAGCTTTAAAACGTAAATAATTTTTTTACAAATATCATACATCATGCATGACGAACATAACACGTGTCATGCAATAAATATACCAGGCATACATAATCTTCTGGCAGCAACTAACAGTAATATTGCAGCAAGCGTCATATAAACATAAGCTTTAAAACATCAGAGTGATATTTACAAAAACAGTTAGATACCAACTTTATACAAACACATATCTACTGCAGCTCTATAAGTAAAGTACTGTATCTTTACATACTTTCAAAAATACTAGACTTCTGGATTAAGGATAGAAGTTCGTTGCTTCAAAAGCTTCTTTCACATGAGAGGGAAACCTAATAAAATCAATCAAACTTAGACTCTCGGTTTAGTTTTTGTGCATGTTATATATCCAGACCGACTAGACTTAGAAACCGCCAGATTTAGATGTATGCTAGGAGTAATTGCTACTTGTTAGTCTAGATCGAGTCATATGCGCATCAAACGTGTTTACCGCTTTCATAGATGTTTACATTTTTAGCATTATATCCTGTAAATTGCAATGTATGTCGAGATGATATAAATACATCCACTAAGTCAAGAATATAAAGGTTAATAAGCTAAGCGCATGAGTCTCGGGGAGGTCCACAAACCCGGCCTTTGGTCGGCGTATTGGTAATCTTAGCGATAAGCTGATGAGATCATCGAGTCAATGTAAACGGCATTTCCTATCTCAGCTAGGTGGCGACTCCACATTATATCAAAACCTGTATAGAATAGAGTAATGTCATAAATTTGGACGAACGGGAGCCCCGAAACCCCCGCTTCCGCTCATATTTATTATGTATTAAAAAATTAAAAATTATCCATTGGAAATAAAAAGTAGTAATTAAATATAAAATAATGTATTTTCAGTATTGGAACGAAAATGGTACGTATGAAGTCGCCCCTATTAAACAGGATCAGAAGCTGTTCTTATGAAAAGGGACGAAAGGAATCCCTATTCAATGGGGACGAAAGGTGTCCTTATTCAATGGGGACGAAAATCGTCCTTATCTAACGGGACGTCTAGTTAGGGACGAGGGTCGTTCCCATAATAGGGATAATTTTTCTCTTTTCGTCTCCTAAAAAATTGGGGATGAAGGCAATAGGGATGAAACATCAGGATCAATATAACTGTCTCTAGAAGACTAATTTTTTTTTTTTTATGAATATGAGACTATTTTTATGGTCCTCTTACATTTTTTTTAAGTGTGTACAGCTTAATAATTTAAATTTTATAAAAATAATAAAAATATCTCCAATGCCAAACACACACTTACGCATGCCTGTTGAAGTCCCCACATTATATAGCCACAAGGGGTTAATTTGGCACCCAAGCAAAGCAACATTATAATACTATTCCCATTAGCTTGTTCATCTTCATTCTTCTTTTGGAGCTTTACCAACTAATTTCGGATCAGTTGTATTGCATAGGGTCTATCATTTGTTTTTGCAATATTACTGCATTTTAAGTTTGGATATAATGTCATTTCAAAAAAGAATTTTTTTTGGATATAATGTTAAAACGAACTGAAAACCTAGATGATAATTGAAAAATGTTTTTTTTTTAATTTTTTAATTGTTCATTCAATTTGATAATTTTTCGTGAATAAAAGTAAATCAACAATTTATAAGTTTCTTAATAGCAAGAGATCTTAATAATAAGGCTTCGTGGTTTAAATTAAAACCATTTTCTTTTACACTAGTTTTTTTTTGATATTTCGCTGATTGTTTCTTTTACAATTACTTCATCACCTTCAAAATCATGAACAAGTTCGAAATCCCGGATGATATTGATGTTTTGAATTAAAATATTAGCTTAAACTTTTGATTTAGTTTTTTAAATTGAATTTTCAAATTGATTACTTTTAAAGTATATATTTTAAAAAATACTCGATCCATTCCATTTTAGTGATCCAATTTAATCTTATATAATTTTTTTTAAAAAAATTTATTACAAATTTTTCTATCTTATCCAGGTAGTGAATTTTTTTATAAAATTTATTTTAAGTTAAAAAGAAAATTAGTTTAAAATGAGGTTTTAATTTTTAAAAATAAAATCTTTCAAAATAGAAAGTGAGACTTTTAAAATGAATATGTATTTTCAAAGGTTGACGCTTTGAGTTACAATATTAGTTTAGTTTTCTAATTTAATTATATATTCTTTTGATTTATAAATTAATTTTTCTAATTGATTATTGTTTAAAATATGTAATTTTAAAAGGCTTAATGGCATAAAAAATCATAAACTTTAGCGTGTTTTGCAAATTTAACATAAACTTTTAATTTTGGCAAATTAATACACAAACTTTTGATTTTTTGCAATTTTAGCACCGATCAATTTTCCTTCAAAAAATAGAGCAAAATGCTGATGTGGACACCGGAATAGTGGTTATTCCGGTGTACACATCAACATTTTTTTCACGAAAAATTGATCGGTGCTAAAATTGCCAAAATTTAAAAGTTTGTGTATTAATTTGCCAAAATTGAAAGTTTATGTTAAATTTGCAAAACACGCTAAAGTTTTTAATTTGTACGCAATTAAGCCATTTTAAAATATTTGCACAGTTTTAAAATATATTTTGCAAAATTTTCATGTCATTTAGCAACAAATGACGACACGTAAACGATCAGAATTGGCCGGCAACAACACCAGCAGGTCTAACCGGTTACCCTCTTCTCCATTTCAAAATTCCCAAAACGTGCCTCCTATGGGCCCCATTTAAAATAAAAAAAGCAAAAAGACCCTTCAACTTTTCCCTAATTCAAAACTCACCCCAAATCCGAAACTTTTTCAAGCTACAATCGCCCCATTTCGCAATTACCGAACTCCTGAGGGACTGCCATTTTCAAATTAAAACAAACAAATCAAACCAGAAAAGAGAAACCAGAATCGAAGTGAAATCTAGACGATGATGGACAGAGAAAAGGAAAGAGAATTAGAGCTAGAAAGTGCAATGTATACAAACTGTTTGCTATTAGGTCTGGATCCGACCGTTATCGGACTGGGACCTAACGGAACTACCACTGCTGCTCGGGTCGGACTTTTCCGTCACTCTAACCCTAAATTAGGCGAACAGCTTCTTTACTTTATCCTCTCCTCTCTGCGCGGTCCTGCTCAATCCGCTAAAGTAAATTTTATTAACTCTTACGCTCTTAATTATGTTTAATTGTTCTAATTTTTGTCCTTAATTTTATTTTTATGTGCGTTGTTAATTGATGTGAATGTGATCGATCTTTTTTCTTTTAGGATTTTGATAAGGTTTGGCCGATTTTTGATTCTGCACAGTCTCGTGACTTTCGTAAGGTAATTGTTTTTATTACTGGTTTAATTTGATTGATTGAATTGCATTTATTATGAACTTTTGATTGAGTTTTTGAATTGAACTTTGAGTTGAAATTTGTTTGTGTTTTTAGGTTGTTCAAGGGATTATTAGCGAGCTTGAATCTCAAGGAGCGCTTCCGAGAAGTAATTCGAGAGTTTCTTCACTTGCTACTTGTTGTGGACCGAGGTAGACTGCGTTCTTATATAATGCAGATGCTGAAAGTTGTGCAGATTGATTATCTCGATTTTCGTATTTCGTTATCTCTAGGAGTTAATTGTTGTGTATAGGGTCAACTATGTGGAGGCTTGTTTTGGTTCCACTTTTTTGGGCAATATTAGAAGTTCAGCATTGTGAAAGTTTTTTGATATAGTCGGGACAGACAATTTTTAAGTCTGGGGTTTCTTTTGGCTTCCGTATTCAAAATATATAAACCTATGAGTTCATAATGAAGTACACTAACAAAAGTTAGTATTGAGCATGTGCTAGTATCTATTCTGCTTAGGGTTGCATGTAATTTTGAGACAATTGAAATGGAAAAATCTGTATGTCTGTAAACTATTGCATTTGAAACTAGATGTTAATTATTGTGATTTGTTTAAACGCTGCAGAACTCATATGGCTACATTAAAATTATGCAGGGTAGTAAAGTAATGTTTTATTTTGATTTATCTAATGAACTTTTGATGTTACTGCAGATTTGTTGAACTTTTGTGGCAACTTTCCTTGCATGCTTTGCGAGAGGTTCATAGACGCACGTTTGCTGCTGATGTGGCTTCTAACCCGTTGCCTGCTTCACTAACAGATGTAGCCTTTCAGCATGCAGCTACACTGTTACCTGTAACAAAAGTAATAATGCTGCTATTTATTTTAACTACATTGGAATCAGAATATTAGAAAGAAAAAAAAAAGATTTGATTCAAAGGCCTGGTATGTCCAAAAATTTAATGTTAATTCCTGGAATTAGGCCTCCCCTTTCCTTTGACCCGTGGGACTGTGGACCAAAGTCATAAAACTTCTTAGGTCATTTATTTCTTATTTTGGTAGTACTGCGGTTATCTACATTAATATTGAAAATTATTGCAATTATTTTCGGTTAACAATCCAGCATAGGAATATATAAGGCATCTACTTGTTAGCACCTATACAAGGGTGATAACATCCTTTTTAACTGTTCTTAAGGGGCTAGCTGGAAGCTTTTAGTGTCCATAAACAGTAACTATGAGTGAATTGATAGAGTCGAGCTTTCAAATTAGGCCTTGATATGGGCTGCTGCTTTTCTTTTATGAATTTATTCGTTTGAGAAAAACGGTGAAGGATGATTTACATGTTAATATCTTTTATGGTTATGAAGTAATAGATAAAAGGTGATTAAGATCTGAAGTTTCTAAGGTTTTATTTTTCTGATTTTCTTTCTTTGGGGAGATGTAAGGTCATCTCAACCGAGTATTAACTTCCAAAGCTAATTGGAGTTTGGCTTTGGAGTGATTAGTTTTGAATTTTGTGTTTACTTCTCTTTTTGGTGGAAATGGTTATGTGGTGCATTTTCTTTTTTAAATTTGTTAAAAATGCATGTTACAGTGTATAGCCGATTGTTATGAAAGCTTGGGGATAAAAGTTCCATTGTATGTTAATTTTTTGGTCTTTTGTTCTGATCTTTCTTTCACAAAATTTATCTTCTTACTGGTGGTTTCTTTTGTGGTGCTTATTCTTGAAGCTCTTGGCTTGAATTCTGTCTCAATGGTTCGAAATTCCTATCTTAAACAGGCTAGAATAGCTCTTGAAAGAAGGAGGTTTCTTAAAAATGCAGAAATGGCTGTTCAGAGACAGGCAATGTGGTCCAATCTGGCTCATGAAATGACTGCAGAATTCCGTGGTCTTTGTGCTGAAGAGGTAAAAGAGAAACTTATTGACACTCTTTGGAGTCCGACAGATAACATTTGAGTTTTTGCTTACATTTGTCCATGGAAAATCTGGATGCTAGGCTTATTTGCAGCAAGAGCTGGAAAAATTACATGATTTGAGGAACAAAGTAAAGTTGGAAGGAGAATTGTGGGATGATCTTGTATCAAGCTCTAGCCAGAATTCCCTTTTAGTTTCAAAGGCTAATCGTTTGTGGGAATCTATTCTAGCTCGTAAAAGTAAGTTAAAGTCACTGTAGTTTTCTTGTTTTGGTTTCTACAATACAAGTAAATATTTAATGAGTAGGCAACCGGGCGTTGGTGTGTGAAATTACTAACTTTTCAATTAATTAAAGCATTTAGAGGTCAATCATGCTGTATAAAAGCTTAATTATATTTTCTTTGATGTTAAGTGACTTTTTTTTGGTTTAATATATTGTGCCAGTATATGATTATTTTTAATATGCTCCTCTGTAAGTAAATTGTATATTATAAAAATATGCAATTAATAAATGTTTTATTTTAAGTCTCCGGCAGTCCATCCGCTTTATTTTTGAGTTTTTTAAGGAATAGATGCCAACCTGTTTTTTTTTAAGTTGCACAATTAGTTATTTATTGATTATATTTTTATTAAACCTTCTAAATTAATTAGTTATCGTTTTATTTTAATTTATGATATTTTCATTTGTTCATAAAATGTAATAATAAGTACGTTAAACATATGTTAAACGATATCAATAACTTTGCAAATTAACAAATCTAATTTGAAAATCTCACCATACAATAATACAATTATCAGATGTTTGCTATTGATTATCAGCTGTACTAAACAGTTGAACCGAACAGACACAAAATGTACGAGTCTTAGTAAACTGGCTCGCCTTATGTTAAAGTGCAAATGAACCATCCTGATTTGTTAGCCTGCATTGGGATGTCAATCTTAGGTCCATGTTTTGATCTAGCATCATTATATCATTTGATTTCTATAGCAGTGTCATTATCAAATTCAATCAAAGTTTTTAAGCATCGGTTTTATTAAATTTCTCACTGTTTATGCTATGGTATAACCTCGTCATGTGTTTACTTATCTGATTAGTAATAACCTAAATGAATTTCAATGATTACTAGTCATGTATGAGAGGTACTTACTGATGATACTGCTGTATTCTTTTCCTTTTTCCATCACTAAAAATGTTCTTCCACTCAAGTTTTCTCGATAACCTTAGTAGGATGCTGTTTTTTTTGTTTCATGCATATGCCTCTCTGATCGTATTTATTGTCTCCTGTTACAGGTCAGCATGAAGTTCTTGCTTCGGGACCTATTGAGGATCTAATAGCTCATCGAGAACATAGGTAATTTCTATCAGTGTATCGGCTATCATCTTGCCTGTTGGAAATGTTATTTAACCACCTCTAATCTTCACAAGTATTTCCTTTCACAGATACCGCATTTCTGGATCTGCTTTACTTGCGGCTATGGATCAGAGTGCTCAGGTTCCTTATTCTGATACAGATTTGGATGACAAAGAGCCAAGTGATGGATTATATAAGAGTGTAAATAAATCAAAGCTAAAGAGCAATGTAGATTCATCCCATTTGCAAGTAAATGACGAGACACATTCTAGGGTGGATGATAGAAGTGGGAGAGTCCACCCAACTGTTGATGTTGCAGAAATTATTCGACGGTGGACGCATGCACTGCAACGTATTCATAAACAATCACTTCATCTGGTATGCTATTTTTTCATAACAATGCATGACCTTGACTAGGAAAATGCATCTTATGTGTTCATTCTCATGAAATAATCTTGAATTTGGTGTGTTTTGTCGAACTCAATGCCAGAAAGCTTTATTTTGATAGGTTTCCTTTGGTATGGTGAGTTTGTAAAGAGCCCGTATTTTGATACAATGAAAAACGTGTTAACTGAAGAAGAAACCTGGTGCTTCAAACCAAATTAGGTTGCAGTAATAGTTTCCTATCTTATTATCCAGATTGAGTTTAGTATTTTCTAAAGAAGAATGTTTACAGTGCATGCCCATTTTTAGCTCTTTTTGTGCTACTATTGTCGCTTTACATGTTTCACACGTGGCTTGTAGTGTGACTCGTCAAATAATAATAATTATATTTACAATGAATTAGGGTAGTTGATATTTACGTTTAATTAATAACTATTTCTGTAGTTATAAATTGTAATTAAGTATAAAACATCAAATGATAATTCAATTAGTAGTTAATTAAGAATACTTTATCTACCAATGAGCTATAGCTCAAATGGTATAAGCGTTAGACAGCAAACTGCTAGGTCGTGGGTTCAATTCCTCCCATAAGCACTTCCCCTTACCAATTATCAGAGAGAATAAATAAAAAATATCAAATATTATTGAAAGTAGTTTACCTTATTTGGAATTTTAAATGATTAAATAATAATTAAAATAGTAATAATTAAATATTTATAGTGGTCTATTTTAATTAGTACTCAATAGTTTTTCATTTAGTAATTATAGTAAAAAAGATATTAACGTAAATGTGTCCCCCCCCACCATCCGTGCTTTTATATCTAGTATAGATTAAACTGGCTCTTTGACGTTAGTGGCGTAACACTTCTCTTGTTGAGGTCCTTAGACATCGGCTGAACCTCAAAGGTTATGATGCATGATTTTCTTACATTCTTTTTTTGTGTGGTCCTTAGACATCTCGTATCTGCATCTGCAGTTAGCTTAACACTTCTCTTCTTGAGGTACTTAGACATCTCGTATCTTTCCTGTGGAATGGTCTCATAGATGCAAAACAAGGTTCATAAGGGATTTTCTTTTAGATTTTCACTTACAATGCTCTAAAACTTGGAGAAATTTCTCTTTTGATAATAGGTTAAATCACTAATACATTCGTTTACTTTGGAATTACATTTCCTGGTGATGGTGTATATATCTAGTTAGAAATTTTAGATAAATTGTTTAGAACTTTGTTCTCCCTTGCTTTACACCTTTCTATTTGGGATATCCCATAGTTTTTACTTTTCCATGAGATATGCTATAAGACTACATTATTGTCAATATACTGAAGACTGTTTAACTTTGTAAAACAACAGAGAGGGAAAAGTTAAATCAACACTTGTTTCAGTAGTGTTTCGCTATCTGTTGGGTCTTTCCACCTAACATAACACCAATTGGTTTTGGGTTGGAAACTGACATTCATAATGAGTTGATTGTTATTATTGTTAGTGATGTACTGAGCTGCTATTCTGCGACAATTGTTCTGTAGGCCAAAGCAAATGATGGGGAAGGTCCAGATCTATTACGAAGTTCACAAGATGAAGGTTCAAGTGGCCATGCCGAGTCTTTAGCTGCGACTCTTACAGAGCATCAGCAACATCTTGCTAGTTTTCAGGTGATGAGATATTCTTTATATATGAGATACTTCCGGCAAAGCCGAAGAACTCAGACTTAAGCTTGAAATTGGATGTATTTGAACATTCTTTCCTCTTGCCGTTGGACTAAAACATTTGAACAAACATATCTTTATTGTTTTTCTCTACTTATGTTGCTTAAATGAAATATGATAGGCCAGTATTCATTCTTGAGCTTTTGACTCTACATTCAGAGAAAACATGCCTCTCAAGCTGTTATACTAATAGACCTTGTTATTCTAGAAAGTTGCAAATAGTCAAGCACTCTAGGTGCCAGTACTATATCATTAAACTGTAAGATTTGTGCTTCATGCAATTCCTCTAGGAGAATAAGACCAATGAAGTGATGTGTTTTAGTGATTGAGAATTGACCAATCCTTGCGTGTAGCAAACATTGGATTTATTTTCATTCCAAGGTTGATTTGCGTGGTTAAGGTTTTTTGAGCAATTATTAGATAATTTCATAAAATCATTATTTTATCATGAAAGTTTTGGGTATATATGCTTTCTGATAAAAAAAAGTATTTGTTGTTATGAATTGGTTTCAGGCTACAATTCTACATTGTATCCGAAAAGCTTTGCCTTCTCCTGCATTCTGTTCTTCTGCTCCCTATGTTTACTTATTTACCTAATGCTATGTTGAGGGCTTTTCTCATTATTATATGTTTTTCTGTCCAGGTGCTTATTAACCAACTGAAGGAAGTTTTTCCGACGATACAGAAGTCCATAGCAGAGTGCACACAGAAAGTAAACAATATATCCTCCAACCTTCCATCAATGCCCAATCATCGTGGTCGGGCTTCCTCACCCATACAGGCTCAGAGCAGCGGAAGGACGTCGGTAATTGTTTGGCAAATGGCGGTTTCTTGTAAGATAGTATGTGCACTCATTGCATAACTCCTTGTATGGAACTGATAATTTCCTCTTTCTTAAATAGGAAAGTAGCTCTGATGATGTTGCTGAAGTGATTTCAAAAATGTCATCTGTTCAGATTGACAAGGTGTCTGACAGCCCACCTGCTTTAAAACTACCACAATTATTCAGTTTGACCCCCAATTCTTCAGGAAAAGGCGGAAACATGCAAAAGAGACAAATTGCATCTTCCCTAGCCAGCCAGATGGAAAATATATCTGAGAGAAACTCTCTGGACCAGTCTTTGTCAAGCAGTCGCTTAGAACATACCCCACAAGGTTTCATGCGTCCCTTTGCCACCTACATTTTTTCCCTCTCCGCATGCATGCGAGCTTATTTGCCTGCTGCTGGCATCTCATTATCAGTTCCCACTTTTGTCTGTGAATTTCTTTTACGGAAATTTGACTCATAATTTTTATTTGCAGATAGTGATAGTTCTTATGTTCAAAACCTTAAAAGATCTGTAAGAGAGGCTGCTCTGTCTACACCTATCTTGAATTCGGAATCATCTCTAGACAGTCAGACTGGTGAAACTTCCGAACACTTCTTCTTAACTCTACCAACAACTGGATTTTCTCGACTGGGTGTAGAAAAGAAAGTGCCTTCAAGGATGAGTAAAAGATTGTTTACATTGCCAAAGGACACTGTCTTGCTTGGGAATCATGCTCCTGATGGTCAAGTTGGGAGCAAGTATGATGATATGCCAGACATATTAAATAATTTGGATTCTCTTAATGAATATGACCATGTAAATAGTTTTCTCTCAGCAGCTGTCCCAAATGGCTCCATGTCCGATGGGCAGATGTCTTTTTTTGATGTCGAGGAACCTCATGATCAGGTTTTCTCACCCCCTTTGCTAATGGATACTTCACTCATAGCAGATTCGTACGAGGATTTACTTGGTAAGTTGTTTTTTCTGCAAGTTGGTCCTGTTATAGGCATCTGTACGTTAATTGCTTTTTCTGTTTGTGTCCTCTCGCGGAATGATTTTCTTATTTTTTTTTTTAACCAAATGGTGAAATGAATAGCTGTAAGCATTAAATCTTTATTTGTGCTAAGTTAGCATGCAGGACATTTCTGCATTATAGTGTCTGACTAATTACTGGAAGTAGTTATGTTTAAGCCTTCTGCTTTGGTTTTCTGGGGGCAGGTAGGGTACGGTGGGTGGTTCTCCCCTTACCATAAACTCTATCTCTCCTTACATTTCCTCACTGGAGTATGTTTGTGCATTTGGTTATTTGGTCTTTCGTTTCTGTGTATATTGAAGTTTCAATGAGATACACATTAAGGGGCAGCTAGTCCCCTTCCTATAAATAGTGTCCTTTCTACTTAGTGGGTGGGAATAGTTGTTTGCTTTGTCACTATTATTTGTTTTTCTGTATTTTTATTAATATCTTTTTCTTTAGATAAATGGTCCACATAAGTTTGTTTGAATCTTTTGCAGCTCCATTGTCTGAAACTGAAGCTGCTTTAATGGAACACTGAACAAGTTTTGGTACTGTTACTCGCATTATTTGTTAGGAGACAATTTGCCACTGGTGATGGTTTTATTTTCCTTTCTTGATTGAAAGTTCTCCACACTCGCTAATTTTTTTGTGGGAGGGTGCTCGGGTGTGTTCTTTCTTCCTCTGCTGTACTTTCTGACATCCTCAGCAATAGTTGATATCCTAATATTTGTGGGAAACTTTGGGCCAATCAACTGCTGTTTTACATACTGGATAACACCTGAAACCCGAGATACCCATATCATTTGGAAACTTCTGGATTCTGGAGGCCATAATCCGTACTACCTTCATCATTATGGTGGTTCTCCCAGATGGATTTGTTTAGGCGGGGTAGATAATTCTATGCTATTCTTTTGAAGATCAAATGACGAAGACCCTTTTCATCTCGTTCTTTATCTGATGGATTTTTGGCCCCAGGTAACCGCCGAGATCGATTGTAGATGAATTCATCCTTTGTGTTTGATAGATGTGTATAACGAGGGATTTGATTGTGTATTTAGGTAATTGATTAGAAACAAGAAATTAGTATGTGTTTTCTTTTTTCTAATTTTTGATTTATACTTGCTATATAGGAAGAACTTTTTATTTCAATGACTCAGACCATTCTGCAGTGCTGCAGGCCACTGAATTTGAGAACTTGTGGCTTGATGTGATTATTTTTAGACTTTTTTTTGGTTCATCTGATGAGAACAATTTTTCGATATGCCGTCTAGTATTAGGACCGACTGACCTGAGTTTATGTATTCTACTTTGGACTGTAAGTTTCCGTTTATTAAGTTTTCATAGTCTTTCTGTTGCCTGCTTATTTATGATGCTTTAGTTATTTGTAAATTCAATTTTTTTAGCTATTTGATGTATAAACATTGAAATCGCTCATCATTTTTTAATTGTACGAAGTGTTTATGGTAAACATGGTTAGAAAATGGGCATGCTTGGTTTTCAAATCTATTTGGTTCGATTCGAGATTATAGAAGTTGTTTGAGTATACTTTCAGTTTCGTTTTAGCGATACTGAACTAAAAAGATCAACTATATTGGCCGAATTGATTTGAATTCTTTTAGATTTTTGTAAAGCTGGTTTGTTTTGATTTAGTTAGGTTTGAATTGAATGTGGTGTGTGATGGAAGGTGGTGTTGTCTGTAACAACGATTACAGGTTCTTTTAGTGGCTGAGAATTGACATTGACATTGACATCTCAAATTTGCAAATAAAAGTATTGTGTAAGGCCATCTTCTTGTTTTGGTTGGTGGCTGGATATTATCTTCAAATGTCCTTTTCTGAAAATTAAAATATTAGAACAGGATATCTCAACAGTTTATGATCTAATTAGAATTCAAAATTAACGAAAAGACTTGAAATTCAAGGGAATCTTTTCAACAATTATCTTACGAGCGCGTTTAAGAGCTTGTGGAGATTTTATCAACCTTCAACTCTGCCCAAAGAGATTTAGATGTGTAATTAGTGTTTTTAAAATTGAACCAGACCAGCTAGTTCAATTGATTTGACCGCGGTTTGGGTTGGTGTTTCTTTGAAGTTTCTTTACCCGGGGCCAAATGCAGACTTATATTGGTATAAGCGTTGTCGTCAAGTATCTCCCTAATTAAATTAACACCTTAATCCATCAGATAAAGAACGAGATGAAAAGGATCTTTGTCATTTAATCTTCAAAAAAATAGCATAGAATTATCTCAAACAGAACACTTGCTTTCTAAACATCAAATATAACGACCTTGATGGCAATGGGGCGGGGCGGGGACGGGGAAGCCATCCCCATCCCCATCCCCGCGTCTATGGGGAATTCCCATCCCCGTCCCCATTTAATTAATGGGGATAAAATCATCCCCATCCCCATCCCCATGGATTCCCCATCCCCATGGGGATCCCCGTTCCCCGTACAATTAAATATAATTTATAAATAATTTTATTATTTTCATAAAATATTTGAAAAAAAAATCATTATAGAAAATACTATTACCTTTTATAATATTATATATTTATAACTAAATAGAAACTAATAAAAAAAATTATGTTAAATTATTTAAAATTATAAATAACATACTAAAACTTATAATATAATATAAATATACATAAATATAAATCGGATCCCCATGGGGACGGGGATGGGGATCCCCATGGGGTGGGGACTATACTCCCCGTCCCCTCCCCATCTCCGTGGTTGGGGAATGATTTCCCCCCATCCCCGTACCCATGGGGGTAATTGGTGGGGATTCCCCGCCCCATTAGGGGCGGGTCCCCACAGAGAACGGGGAATCCCCTCCCCATTGCCATCCCTAGACCTTGGTCTTCTCCTCTTATTTGTGGAATGTGAAGGATATTTTGGTAAAGCCAGATATTGTATCTTTATTTAAAAAATAGTAGAAATAAGGTCATCTCCTATCTACCAACAATTTTTTTTTTCACCCATAAATTCTATCTGCAATTATAAAAATTATTTTTATATTATTATCATCAATACTAAACAACTTTATTATCTCAATAACTTATACCTAAAGTAAGATTATTTTTAAATATTCATTTGAAAATTAGAAACAATTAAATTTTATCAATAATAAAGAAGTAAAAATTTAAATAATATACCATTTAATAATATAAAGTAACTAAATGTTATACTTAATATAATTAAATAATTCTTACTTTTTTAAATTTATAAATTAAAATTACACAAATAAAAATACAAACAAATTTATATAAAAATAGCAAAACAAATACAACACAATAATAATAATAATTTACTAATTCTCGTAATTAGTAAATTGCTCACTTAAATATTCAATTAAATAATTGAGTGCAATATTTTATATTGAGCAAGAACTTATGAAATCACACATACTCATTGAAGTAGTTATTATTATTGAGGCGGAAGCGATTCACATGAACTATATCTATTTTGTTTGACAAAATCATTCTCTTGAAATTAAAAAAAAAGGATTTATATTGAGAGAGTGATAATTTTGTCAAAATACTGTTTTTATGTCCCTATTAATTGTTTCTCTGAAAAAGTATAACCTTTTACAAATAATATTCAACTTTAAATTTTTATAAAATAACTAAAAAATATTTATAATAAAAAAATTAAATTTAAAGTAAATTACTTTCAAATTCCCACATATATAATTCATGTCTTCTGTCTCTGTTTAAAAGTAAAAAAAAAATTAATTTTTTACTATCAGATAAATTAGTTTAATTTTATAATATATATGGGAATTTGAAAATTATTTATCTTAAAATTAAACTAGTCTATATCTAAACTATATATAAAAATACGGATGAATGAAAAAAAAAAGACAAACACTTTTACAATACGAACCACGTGCGACATAATGCGAAACTAGTTAATTAAAAGCATCAACATATTTTTATGGGTTTGGCCAAAGAAAAGAATTTATTTATTTGAAAGTAAAAGAGAAATCCTTTTAATAAAACAAAATAAATGAATGAAAGAAAGAAACTTTAAAAAGCAAATGAAAAAAAAAAAGGTAAGCAAACCCAAAACAGTAAATTAAGCTAACAGCTCCATCAGCAGCAGCAGCAGCTGCAGCAAACACCAATCTCCTCTTTGCTTTGATCTCCATCTTTTTTATTTGTAAGTTTAAAGATTTTAATTTTTTTCAATTTGCTTTATTATGTTTGCTGCCCAAATCTATTATCTTAGTTGTTAATGTTAGTTTATTGAATTTCTTTGTGTGTGGTTGTTTTGGTTATTTTAGATCATACCCAAATCTTGTTAATTTTGGATCCTCTTCAATTCCTTGTGCAATTTGAGGAATTTTAGCTTCATCACATTATGATTTATTGTTGAATTTTTTCTAATTGAACTTCTAATTTTACTTAGAGATTGAAAAAGGTTGACCAAGGTGTTTGTTGTTTTGTTAATTTGTTCAATAGTTTGGAAATTAAATGTTTGTGATGTCTAGTTTAGGTTCTTTGGCTTCACTGCGTCGGGACGGAACATTGGCTCTCTGTTATTGCTGGTTGGATAGCTTCTATAGAAAAAAGGAGTGGTTATACTGCCAATATAAGTAATGATCAAACAGATACTGAACAGGCTTCCCCGGAAACCGTCCAAGTCATCTGAGAATCACGATGGAGGGGGAGTATCGAATTCTTCTAGTAACTCAAGAAATAGTAATTTATCTGGTGGCAAGAATCCAAGCTTAGGTACGACATCTTTATCAGGGGTAAATTCGATTTCAAATATAGCATCGAATGGCAATACACTTTCCCAAGGTGTGAAATCCAAGCTGAACGGGAATCAATCTGCTTCTTATGAGGCATTGCCTAGTTTCAAAGATGTTCCGAATTCTGAGAAGCAGAACTTGTTTATCAGAAAGGTAAATCTATGTTGCGTTGTGTTTGACTTTACTGACCCTTCGAAGAACCTCAAAGAAAAGGACATCAAGCGACAAACGTTGTTAGAGCTTGTGGATTACGTTTCTTTTTCGAATGGGAAATTCTCAGAAACTATGATGCAAGAGCTTGTTAAAATGGTTTCTATAAATTTATTTCGAACAATCTCTTTCCCGCCACGTGAGAACAAAGTTTTGGAAGCATTTGATATGGATGAGGACGAGCCCTTGATGGACCCTGCATGGCCTCATTTACAGGCTGTGTATGATATCCTCCTGCGGTTTGTAACGTCACCTGAGACAGATGCAAAATTGGCTAAGAGATACGTTGATCACTCTTTTGTTCTCAGGTTGCTAGATCTTTTTGATTCCGAGGACCCCAGAGAGAGGGAATATTTAAAAACTGTTGTGCACCGCATCTATGGGAAATTTATGGTGCACAGGCCATTCATCAGAAAAGCAATTAACAGCATCTTTTATCAATTTACCTTTGAAACTGAGAAACATAATGGGATTGCAGAGTTGTTAGAGATTCTGGGAAGTATAATCAATGGTTTTGCTCTGCCTCTGAAGGAAGAGCACAAACTTTTTCTGGTCCGAGCACTCATTCCACTACACAAAGCAAAATGCTTACCCATGTACCACCAGCAGTTATCATACTCCATTACACAGTTTGTGGAGAAAGACTGCAAGCTTGCTGACACTGTTATACGGGGGCTGCTAAAATATTGGCCATTAACTAATAGTTCAAAAGAGGTTATGTTCTTAGGTGAACTGGAGGAAGTCTTAGAAGCAACACAGCCTGCTGAGTTCCAACGCTGCATGGTACCCTTGTTCCGCCGGATTGGCCGTTGCTTGAGCTGTTCACATTTTCAGGTATATAATTTACTTGTTTCATCAATATGTACTAGTTAGATTCTTTTTCTTTTTATAGCATTATCTAAACAAAATGCAAAACATTAGATCTTGAAACGTTCATTTAACTTGGGTGATTTACTGTATTTTGCATTTATGTCCGATAAGAAAAATCTAATTTTCTTTGTTCCGTTCATTTGGAAACCCTTGTTTTGATTATTGCTTACCTTATTCTGGTGATGTTAAGTAAAATATTATTGTGCATTGAGTCACTGTGAATTACTCCATCATGGAGTAATGAAGTTAAAGAATGGTAAGTATTATAATCCTCTGTCGCAGAATTAGATCTGAGCAAACTTTGATCTATTCCGAAGAGATTAAGTACATGCAATCGGAAGCCTTTAAGTCGAATGTTTTAAAACTTTCAGCTGTTTGAAAGGAGGGTAGTTATTGAAGCTGAAAGAAGAACTGGTGGCTTGCTATTGGCCTCTCCCTTTTTTGTCTACTTTTATTCTTAGAGTTGAAGCTTCAAGAAGCATTGAGTGCTTTTTGTAAGCCTCAGAGCAACTATATGAGAGTGACAGATTGGGAAACTCAGCAGGCCATTTCTTTAGCACTTTAAACGATGATACAGAGTAAAGAATATCAGGTGTGAAGAATTGGCCATATATAAATGACAATGTTTATCTGATATGAGTGACCAAAACGAAATAAGCCAAGCCATACTCAGAATACGGATCATGCTTATTTTCTTTTAAAAAGAATCAGATTTTTTTTGCAGTTTTGATGGCAATGCTTCAGTCTTGTCACGGTTTCACGTGCTATGATTTTTTAATAAGAAGAAACAGGATTCTGATCTTATGAAGTTGCTATTTGAGCACTTCATAGTGTTTATTTTTTCCTTTTAAATTTGAACTGGAAATCTGGAAAACTTAAAAGTTTAGCATATGGGCAAGGAGCGTTTTACCATTGAACTTGAACTAATTTGTATTCTAAATGATATCGCGGCGTTGAAGAAACACAGTATCGGCGCCTTCTTTATGCATTGATTATTCTTCAATTCTAGCTTTTTAGCTGCTTTGCATGGCATGTTATTGTGGTAAGCCACTTATGGATCACAGTAGTAGGAAGTTTATTTTAGGCGCTGTCTGCTGGTTGAATAGGCTTCTAGAATGCGGACTCTGGAATTTTTAGAAGTCCTGGTTCTCCTTTGCCTTTCTTTTCTTTTAATGCTGCAGTTTCTCATTTTACTATTGGGTTTCCTGTGGAGTAACGTCGAATGATGAGATAGACTTTTGCTTCTATTCATAGCTCCGATATTTCGTGGCTGCTCTTTCCAAGTTCTAACTATTTGAATATTTTGTTTTTCAGGTTGCAGAGAGGGCTTTGTTCCTATGGAATAACGATCACATTGAAAACTTAATCAAACAGAACCGCAAAGTTATACTACCAATTATCTTCCCTGCTTTGGAGAGAAACACAATGCTGCATTGGAATCAGGCAGTACAAAGCTTGACACTTAATGTTCGTAAGATATTTTCCGATATTGATCCAGAGCTCTTTGAGGAGTGCCTGCTTAAGTTTCAAGAAGATGAAATACGAGAGAAGGAAATGAAGTTGAAACGTGAAACCATATGGAAACGTGTAGAGGAGATTGCTGCAATGAAGGCTGCTAGTAATGAACCAGTCCCTATCTCTCCAAAAACTATAACCCGTCTGCCATCTGGCTAGAAAGTCAGATGTTGTTACTTTTGAGTTGATTGGCAGTTGATATACAATGCAAACCGAGAGTCCTCGTTGGCCAATCGAGAAGTTGAATATCAATCCAATTGGTTCACGTTGTGACCAACGGGCGGAATTGGCCCGTACTTGCATATAAAGTATTATCATCTTGGTTTGTCTCAAGGACTGCTCTGAATTGGTTGCATTATAGCTGGAGATTAAAGTTGGGTTCTGCAGAGAATATCTAAAGAGCAGTAAAATTTGTTATGACTAAGGTAACAGAGAAAGTTTGAACTCATTGTACAGTTAATTTTTCTGGCATTCAGTGAAAAGTGTGTTCATTTCCTTGATTTTTAAAGTATAGGGTCAGTATATTTGTGAATTGCTCTGCGTTTTCCCCCCATCAACTGTAGTAAACAAAACCATCCATGTCAGACAATTCTTTTGCCTACTAGAATGAGCATGTATAAACCCTACAAGTTTACATAATATTTTCTGGATAACAATAGCATATATCTTGATAAAGGACAAAAAAGAAATTACAATTTCTGCAAAGAAATACAATCCAGCTACGGGTTTTTGACGGATCTGTGCCTACGGGCTTTTGAAAATTCCATTTTGGTGCCTGTGTGAAAATTAATTCCACATTTGTGCCTGGGCCCACGTCATCCGCGATTTAATATTGCGGATGACGTGGCCATCCGCGATATAAAATCGCGGACGGTGTTAATGGCAGTAATTGGGGTACAACGAGTAGGAGACAATACGACCACTTTCAATTTTTGGAAGCCGAAAGTAGATTTTTGTAATCTCCACTTCCGAGTCCGTAGCGACTGCCCTTATACAAATATTTCTCAATTCTTCAAAATTCATCCTATCAATAATTGGCATATCCACCCGACGGCCGCCCTGCTATTCTACTCCAGCCGGAGAGCTTACCATACGCTCATCGCACCATATCACAAACGATAGGTTCATAGTCGCCATTGCTACAAATTTTATCAAAATAAATATACATACAACTTATTTTAGCATTTTTTCAAATTTATTAAATAAAGTCTAATTTTTTAGCAATATTTTTTTTTCATTTTTCATAGTGTAAACTATTTTTTGTCATTTTTTCACAGTTTTTACTATTTGTTTAAAAAATTAATATTTAACTAAATTACAATTTCTCAATAAACTACAATAACACCTACATTTTTGCTAACAATGACTAATTGAAAAATATAACATATTAATAATTTATACTAACACCTCGTATTTTTTACACGTACAAATACTTAATAAATAATTAAAAACCTAACATTTAAGTTATATTAATCTATTTTTTTGTAATTTAATATAACAATAAAAAATGAAAAGTAAATTTACCTCTTGTAGTCCTCCTCCAATAGTGCTAAAATAATAAAATTCTTCAAAAATAAATCTTTAACCGAACCGCAATAAAAATAAAATCCGCTCCAAAACCGCTCTAAAAACGCTCTAAAACCACTTGAGAGAAAATTATATGTTGAGAGAGTTTGAGGTGTGAGGAAAATGAGGCATTGGAGCCCCATTTTATAGAATGCCATCCGCGAAATCAAATCGCAGATTGCATTCAATTTATGACCGTTCCAACGGTCAACAGATTCCCTGCCAATGCCCGGGAATCTGTAAATGCCATCCGCGATATTAAATCGCGGATGGCATTTAAGTAAGGTTAATCCACAGATTAACCTTACTTAATATCATCTGCGATTTAATATCGCGGATGGCCACATCATCCGCAATATTAAATCGCGGATGACGTGGGCTCAGACAAAAATGTGGAATTAATTTTCATACAGGAAACAAAATGGAATTTTCAAAAGCTCGTAGACACAGATCCGTCAAAAACCCATCCAGCTACTTAATATTTGCCATCTAGCTAAATATGAATGAAAATCTATCAAAGTTTCAATAGATATTTGAGGAACTTACATGTAATACTCCTTTTTTGTTATTCATTGCAAAGATACTTCCACAAAGTCCAAAATTATAAACGTACATAATCTTTTAAGTTTGTTTTTAAAAATACGCTTTTCTATCTAATAGTGTCTAATCATTGTTCATTGTTCTTTTTTATTTGGCAGAAGGTACAATTTTTTTTTTATAGTTTTCATAAAAATACAAATCAGCCCTTTTACTTTTTTGAGGTATAATTAAGCCCTTTTTGTTTTCAAAAAGAACAAATAGCCCCTTTCATCCAATATCATTAGAAACACTCGTTAATGGCTGACATGTCTGTCATAATCATATAGGAAAAAAATTCAAAAATAATTTTAATGTTTAAAATATTTACCGAAAATGTAAGGGGGTAAGTGTCCCAAAAGTAAACTAAAAGGGTTTGTTTATTCGATTTTAAAACAACAAGGGTTTAATTGTTCAATTTTAAAAATACGAGGGCTTAATTGTGCCCAAAAAAGTAAAAGGGCTGATTTGTACTTTTGAAAAAAAATCGAGGGTTTTTTTGTACCTTTTGCCTTTTTATTTCTTTAACAAAATTTATTTCTATTTTATTATTATTACTATTATCATTGTTCTTTTTCATAAGAAGACACTTTCTATAATATAAAAATATTAATAAATAAAAATAGTATTTTAAACGATTGTAATTGTGTTTAAACAACAAAAAAATGAATCACCAATTAAAAGAAACCAAAATAGAAATAAAATACAGTAAATATAAAGAGCAACTAAATAGCAACTAATGAACTACCAATGAGCCACCAATAATCTATCATTAAGCTATGTATAATCAACCAAAAATCTTAACCAAAGAGCAACAAAGGAGCAATTAAAAATCAACCGACACCAACTAATGATCAACCAAAAATTTATGTTTAAGATATTGTAATACAAGATATGATAAGAATTTTATTTCCTAGAATGTAAAAAAAAATTAATTATATTTTCCAAAAATATTATTTTGTTTATTTTAATTTAATATAATTAATGTTTAAGTTTCTTACGTCATAGTACTAGTTTAATGACTGCAACATTTGTGCATCTTCAATTAATCATGTGTTGATTTGTTGACTTTCTCTAATAGTAATGATTTATACAAACGAGTTATGATTCAATAGTTTAAGTGCAATTGTTTTAGGTTAGGATGGAATTGAAAACTAAAAGTGTGGATTTAGATGTAATTGATGATTTTACAACGTTAAGGTGCAAAAGAAAATGGGCTAAAAGATGGAGAATTTTAAGACCATTAGCCTCTAAAGAATTAACTCCCTTGATGGTATGTATTGTGTAGTCATAAGGTATTTAATAGAATACACGGGCGTCCTCCATATGTTCATCCTCTAAGCTATAAGGAAAATCCATGAGAGACTTTATTTACTAACGGTTTTGGATTCGGGAAAGTTATTTTGGTCCTAACTCGTTTTGGTTTTATCACCCCTTTCTTTGGAAGAGGTACAAAAGGACTTTCTAGGGAAGGGAGACCACTAGAACTTCATCCTCGTCATCTGACCAAGCAACATCTAAAGGGGGTTTGACCCTACAGAACCCCTCTCATCACTCGAGCATGAATATTAATGGGTTCAAACCTCTCACTAATCACATCACCCAAGTCCAAGTTGGACGAGTTAGAAATTTCATCCATAACGATAGGAAGCCAAAATAAAAGAAAAAGACGAAAGAAAAAGGTAGCACAAACACTTACTAGT
Source organism: Mercurialis annua (assembly GCF_937616625.2). Lineage (NCBI taxonomy): Eukaryota > Viridiplantae > Streptophyta > Magnoliopsida > Malpighiales > Euphorbiaceae > Mercurialis > Mercurialis annua. The sequence goes on along the minus strand of NC_065574.1, from coordinate 44,953,522 downwards.
TTTAAGTGTGAAAGACCTGGCAAGGAAAATGAAAGAATTTGTGTTAAAAGAAGAAGATAAGAAAACCTCAAAATAAAGGAAATTGTAGCGAAAAGCAAAATTAAAGAGAGGAAAAGGACAATCTATTTATGGAAGTAGCGATTGGAAACTCAAAATGGTGTGATGTAATTCAATCCATTGAAATACGTGAAGCACACATATGAGGCCAAACTGGTAGAACTGGAACAACACCCTTTCATATTCTGCCACGTATGAGGAATTAAAAATTCAAATTTTAAACTATAATCTGAGTCTTTAATTCGTTAGAATAGGGACGAGGCATTTGTTACTGATCAATAATTTACTGAGTCATATGAGCAATCAGGCGAACCTATGCCCGGTCCGCCTAATTGCTCATAGGCGAACTGGAGCCACTAACATATGAGTCCAGCATCCCACCCACCCCCCCACAGCGTGTGATAATGGAGCCACTCCGGATTCTCGCTAAACATGGGTAAACCACGTTCAATGGTTATCTCCATATTGAAGGCCATAAATACCTTCATTACGACACTGAGCAGAGGTGAATCACTTTTCATACCTTTAAACACTAGTCTTTCCTTCATACTCTTGCAAAAATATGCTAATTTTACCATCCGAGTGGTTTTTAGGCTAACCCAGTCTGTTTTTTCTATCATTATTGCTTGTGCATAAGCTCACTAGACGACCTATGTATTTTGAGAATTATCAGTTAGGAATATTGGATCTTTGAAGTGTTTTGGATAAAGAGTTTGAGGGAGAGAAAATTGTAATAAGCGTGTTTCATAAAATATCTTGTGACTATCTTTACAATTCAACTTTTGCTTATGACGACTCTCAAATAAAATGGCATGCTCATAAAACTCGAGAAAATCTATTCATTATGTCCTTAAAACAAGGCCACAATTTATTTTTTAAATAGAAATTAAGGTTAATAGAAACAACGTAGAGAGATGATTAGGACTAAAGTTGGTTGTGCATCAGTCGGTTCAATTATTAACTGGACTATATCCCTGATTAGTTGTTTTTTGAGGAACCCTGATTAGTTTTTTAATCCTTAAAAAATCACATAAAACCGAATAACAATAGAAAACAAAATTTGGTTCGGTCCATTCAGATTTCAATAAATACTAAAATGATGTACGATGTTATACATAATGTTTGTAGCACAATGTAAATGCGCACATCCATCGAAATTCCCGTGTTCGAGTCTTAACAGAGTCTATATCCTACTTTTCTTATTTTAAATAAGAAAAAGAGAAAATCAAATAAAGGCTTCACTACTGTCACGATCCGAAATCTCGAACCGAGACCGGCGCTAAGAAATGGAAGTGGTACCTCCAAAACCCGTAGCAAGCCTAAAACCACTATAAACTTTTTGCAATCAAATCAAATAGCAATCATGCAAACGTTTTCAGAAAGGCCTGTAAAACAATTCCATTGCAAACATCCATTCACATTCTGAAAACTATACATAGAAACTAGGGTCTTACAAGATGCCACATCGAGCATTGCCCCATTTTGCACATGAAAAACAAACGGTTTAAAGGGCAGTTAAATTATTCAAGTTTACAAAGTATCAGAGTATAACGATACATAAAACCGTTTGACCAAACCCATATAAACATCTAGGACTAGACTACTACATCGCTATCGATATAAACTTCCTTTGTACATACTTCTAAACAGACTTCTGAAGTAAGGATAGAAGTCTGTCACGTCAAAAGCTATTCACCTGAAAATTGTTAAAACAGCAGGGTCAGTCGAAACTGAGTGAGTTTATAGTTTACAAGTGACTATTATGCAAAACAAAATAATGCTATAAATCATTCATTCATATGCATCCGAATATAAATTCCGATTGAAACCCTAATCCTTGACTCCTTGAATCTTCCTTGCAATCGAAACAAATAACTTAATCCTGATGGTAGGTTACGGGATAGTTCAACCAAATCAACCATACCATCTGGTACAGTCCCGGGATAGTTCAACCATGGTGACTCGTGCCATCACTTAAATCCAACAATCAATCTGAGTCCCGGGATATTTCAACCATGATGACTCGTTACATACTGGTCGCGGGATAGTTCCACCAAGCTGACCTCGTATCGAGTACACAAACATGTTGGGTTTTCTAGGTTCATAACACAGCGGAATTTCAAAAATTTATCTAAAACCCAAACCAAGATCCATGTAATTCGAATAAATAGATTAACTACAGAATTAATACTTACTTGTATGTCGAATTCAACAACAATGTAGGAAGGAAGGAGGTGGTTCACTTTGGTGATACCTGGCCTCGGATCAGAAACGCCTCCAAAAGAATGCGTCCTCTACGAGTATCCACACGAACATACCTTAGCCAAAACTAGTGCTTGTGTGCTAGCATTATTGCTTCATAAGCAATTTCGAATTTTTAGTGATTTAGTGAATAATGAATTTCGTGATTCTCAAACCAATTGCTTAATGTGTATTTATAGTGATACAACAACACTAGGGTTTGAGACAAATTCAAATTTCAATCTCATTGCAATTCTATAAGTTTATGTTTATCAAAAACTCCTTTTTTGATAATCATCCATATTTATTATCTTCCAAAAATAATAAATTAAGAAAAACACTTATCCTTAAATTTCGAATTAATATATATATATATATATATATATATATATATATATATATATTAAGAATTATATATATATATATATATATATATATATATATATATTACGAATTATATATATATATAATAATTAATCACTTAATCACATTGGGCTTGTACAACCCATAACTGTTTTGGGCCTGTTCTTAATGTGTGACACTGTAGGTTCATATAACGTTGGCAGTAGGCTCGAAATCCCAATTTCAGCCCACAAGTCATAAGTGGCCTCTAGCAAGACATTATGACTATCAAAGTTATACGAATATCGACAATCCGATTTAACCATTTACAATAATATTTTAATCTCTTTGTCTCTCAATATCCAGATTGAATATAAGGCATAGTCCTGTCATCCTATCATTAGTTTCTTGACTCTAAGTAGACTGAAAATGATAACTCTTTATCAATTCATTTAGCATGGCCATGCATTTCCTTCAGTCTATCTTCTTCAAGGGCCCATATATATCTTACTCAAATAAATGAGGGACAAATTCCTTCTCAGTCACTCACATTTCTCACATAGTTAGTTTCATATCCAATGACAATCTATTCCATTATCCTATTAAAGATAATGTAAGACTGTATCAAAATATGAAATAGCTATGTAGAAATCCATGACGATTTCAAGGTCAAAGGATTATACTAATAGAACTGTAATGAGAATTACTTATGACAGTGATCTATGTAGTATTCTCACAGTGGGTCATCCAGTGCCTTATTTCTCAAATAGCACCTAGGATTTTACTTAATATCTCATATACATGATTAGTAAAACATAATCATCAGTCAACATCATACTAGTCTCAATGTTCTATTAAGACTAGGGATAGATGGTATATAATTCTTTTATTAAACCTAAGCGTTCTACTATCAAGTCACATACTTGATGACCTTAGAAAGAATTAACCATTCAAGTATTTTAATCATTAATATAAAATGATAAAAATTGCCAATCAATAAATAACAAAATGATAAAGTCAAAACATGGTCAAACATGATTGACCTAATGCATATCACTAACAAAACAACGAAGAAGTATATTGCTTGAACTTAACTAGTGATCACGTAGTTCCTATTGCCGCCCAATAGGAAAGCATGTTTTATCGGATCTATACTGGTTTCAAGATAATGATGCGTGTAAATCATATAAAGAATTCTTGATAATAAATCGTGCTATGTAATTCGTATAAAACAATTTGCATTTAGAAAGCAATGCATTTTTGATACATCAAACGTAAATATTTATAAACTCATTGCTTGCTATTCTAAAAATTTTGATTACACGACCCCCGTCAAGCTCCTTGTCCGGTAACTGGTTGCCTCGCCGGATCTAGGAAACAAACAAACATAACTCGAGTAAGAATCTAACTCTATAGACATTCTAGACTCGAGATATAAACTTATACATAACTCGTCTACTTCTAATCTCATCTAGTCTCACTTATTTCTTCGTTACTTATCAACCTTCGACACTAACGCTATACGGCTTTAGGTTTACGACTTAAACCTTAAACCTAAATATCTCACTCCGTATATCAAAATCCTAATCATATTCTTTATGTTCTAAGTCCAAATTCCACATTTTTGGAGTCCGTAGGTTAAAATCAAGCTGAAACACTTCGCGTCGAACCTCGGGACACTGTTCCTGCTTAAAATAGGCTTGGCATGCCTTGCAAAGCCTTCCTCACGTCGTGAGGGGTTCCCTCACGTCGTGAGGAGCATCCTCACGTCGTGAGGATGCGATCTCCGACCTCTAACTCGATACCGACGTGTTGTCGACCTCCTTTCACATACTCATCAACCAAACGATACTCCAAACACTCAAACTAAACCCACCAAACTAAACCAAACTAAACCTTAAAACAAATAGATTACCTTGATAGCCCTTCATTCTAGGATCATTTTGCGACAAAAACCATCAAATTCGGATGAGAAACAGATAACCTATGCTTTGTCGTTGTTTGATCGTGAAATGATGAAAGTTTGGTTCTGTAACTTCATTATGAAGTTGATGAAGATGAAGGTTTATATATATTGGTTAAAGTACACTTAGGCTCAAGCAGCTCAATCTCGTACTTTAACTCAATTCCTTAATTAACGTCCACGTCCAGTTTCAAAACAGTATCGAAATTACACGAAATTTTACCGATAAATTCTTAAAAATATTTTACGGACAACGACATAAAAATTATTAGCTCGGAACCTACATTTTATTTTATATTAATTTCCTTACCGTTTCCTTAGTCCCGCGAATACCCATTCTAACGAATAATGATTGCCAAATAAAATTATTATTCCATTAAACTTATTCCAACTATAATTCTCAACTCAAGTTTCACTTCCGACCTACTTGACCTAAATTTCTTAATTTAGAACACGTGGCACGATCTGATTCCTTAAACATTTATGGGTTATTACAATTACCATTGTCGTAGTGATAATTTGATAAAAACTCGCAATATTTACTATATAAGTACATTTGAGGGGTCCAATTTTGTTTTTTGTTTTTTGCTTTTTCATTACAAAAATCAAAACCAAAAAAACATATTAATTATCTAACCGAATTCATATTTTTGTTTCGGTACAGTTTTCAGTCATGTTCAATTATTTTGGTTCGATTTGATTTTTACACTCCACTAATTAGGACGCGGCTCAAGTTTGATGGATTTTTTAAGGTTGATGGAAATGGTGGTTTTTGTTATGATGTAGAAAAATAAAAATTCAATAAATCTTTTCTCTTTTTCTAGTAATCATAATGATATTGTTATATATTGAGAACATGCTTTATATGCTCTTTTTTAATTTTAATAGAAAAGGTTAAATACAAATTCATACACCAACTTTAACTTAATTTGCAATAACAATATAAACTTTTAAATTTAGAAATGTCGGTAATGAACTTTGCAATTTTGGCAAATTAATACACATATATTTTTCCGGGACATTTTTGCTGAGTTGAAATTCGGGATTGCCACGTAGGCTGACAAGTTGAAAAATAACCGGTGTTTCGATTTGCCAAAAAGTAAATATTGATGTCTATTTTTGCCAAAATTTTAAAATTAGTGTTGTAATTGCAAATTATGCTAAATTTTATAATTTTAATTGCAAACGTGCCAAATTACGTGCCAAATACTTAAATTCATTGTGTTAGTATACGTGTTCTTTCCGGCTTCCAACTCAGTAAAATTGTCCCGGAAAATAATTGATGTATCAGTTTGTCAAACGTGTAAAGTTCATTACCGACATTGTCAAGTTTTAAAGTTTATGTTATAATTGTAAATTAGGTCAAAGTCGGTGTATAAATTTGCATTTAACCCTAATAGAAATACGCCTTTATTGTATTTTATTTTACAAAAATACATATTTTTATCCTTTTTTTGCAAAAATACATTCTTTTTCCAATCTACCAAAATCTATCAAAAATTTACCATTCATACCAATAATCTATCAAAAGCGTACCTTTATAAAAAAAACGTATTTCTACAGTCAACCAAAAATAGGTATATTTATAAAAGACCCTTATATATTTGGGGATGGAGCATCGTAGACTAACAGACTTCTGTGGCTGTTTTACAAATCATGGTCGGTTCTAGAGAGTTAACTAAAAAGTTAAATCTGGATTGAAAAAAAGTTATAATCCGTCAATGAATTAATCATTTTATTAAGCAAATAATTTAAAACTAAAAAGAATAGAAATATATGTATTTTTTTAACAACAGATTATGATATTAAAAAAATAAATTCGAAATACAACTTAAACGTCAAAGTACATCGTAGTTCAAAATTAAAATAAATAAAAACACATTGAAATCCTATAATTAGTCTACGAAAAAATAGTGATAAAAATTTAATAATACAAATTTTAGAGGTGACAATAAACAAGAAAAATTCATGTATTGAGAATTTTCTGGCACCAATTGAAACTTCTATTGATCACTTATTCCGTTATTAATATATTTCTGACGATTATATCAAACCTTGAACCTTCAAAAACTTGAATTTAAAATTTAAACAAATGCTTAAAAGTCTTGAATGATCCGAGGATACACAAACAAACTACAGACTGAACAAAAACACATATAACCAAATTTCCGCCAAAATAGAACAATTTATTCAAAAAGCAAGAATAAAGTGAAAGAAACGAGATAAGAGGCGACGATTTCCTACTAAAAGCCGTAACTCAATATCTCACACACTCGAAAACGATGAAAAATAGATTTTCTCTCTCTAAGAAGAATTTTCTCTTTAAATATATGAGTTTGTAATCCCTACTTTTGTATCAGTAGCCTAGTATAGCAAGTAACTCAACAAGATTGCCAATGTGGGCCTAATTTGATTGGCCTAAGGCACCTCTAAGTCCATCAAGAGGCTGTGGATTCGAACCACGCCTCCATAATTAACAACTAACAACCGAGACTCGAAAAAGTCGATTACCATTTTTGATAAAAAAAAAAACTCAGTAATATTTATTAGGGAAAAGGTTTGTTTTGCCTCTAATGTTTATCCCAAGACCAAAAGTTTCCTCTATATTTGATTTTGGTTGAAATACACCCCTGACGTTTCAAAATTGGCCTATTTATACTCTTATTTTTAGCGAGGTTAAATAATTAATTTTTCTGACATCTTTTTTCTACGTGGATGATGACATGGTTGTACACCTAAGCACATGTTTTTTTTATACCCCTAATATTTATCCCAAGGTTCGGATATGCCCTTAAATTAAACATTAATTTAAATTATTTTTTCAATAAAAATTGAAAGACTTTTTTTAGAATTTTTACACTCCGTAACTCCGGCGGGTTCATTGGAACAAAAATAAGTATGAAATATCATAAGTAATTTTAAGTTAATCTCTAATTAACTCAATTAATCATTATTATTATAATTTAATCTATAATTATAACCTTATTGGAATTCTAATTAATAAAAAAAATTAGTCTCGGAACACTGCGCTCTCACTCTCGACCACCACACTCATCCTCAGAGAGGACGAACCCGCTGAGTATGAACTCCTGCGAGTTCATCCTCTCTGAGGATGAAAACGAGGAGTATTAGATCCTCGTTTGCCATCGGGACGGTGAGTACAGAATATAAAATTTTTAAAAAAAGTTTTCAATTTTTATGTCGATGAGCGCGCCGGATTTACGGAGTATAAAAATTCAACTTTTTTTTTCATTCTTTATTGAAATAATAACTTAGATATATTGGTGTTTAATTTAAGGGTATATCCGAGCCTTGGGTAAAGAGTAGGGTTATAAAACAAACATATGCTTAAGTGTAAAGCCATGCCATCATCCACGTAGGAAAGAGATGACGAAAAATTTGAATTATTTAATTCCGTTAAAAATAAATCATAAATAGGCCAGTTTTGAAACGTTAGGGTTGTATTTTAATTAAAATCAAACGTATGTACAAATTTGGATTTTGGAGTAAACATTAGGGATATAAATAAACGTTTTCCCTATTTATTATGTTGCTTTTTAAATTTATGTTAATACTAATATACTTGGACGTGCTTCTTTGTGGAATATAATTTGGTTTGCATGATGAAGTCTCACCCTCTTTATGCAAGAATTTAAAGTACCTTCTATAATGCCAAACCACATCTTAACCATTTTCTGATAATATTTTTTTTTGACAATAAAATAATTTTTCATTAATAATAATCAGCATGTAAAAATTTAAAAAGGGTATAACAGTTTCTAATGATCTGACATAGAACAAGATGTATATCTTGTTTCGCACATCGCCTTACAAAATAAAATTAAAATTACATAACTGTTCTACCAAAATAAGATCAAATCCTTCTCTGTTTAATAGAAAATTCACAAACTCTTCATAAAAAACATACAATCTTTCATAAACAAAGAACAACAAAACTTTCATAAAGAAAGACAATTCCTGTAAAATAATTATAAAAATTAATAATAATATAATCTATAACGATTTCATCTTCAATCTTAAAAGGTCTTAATCTATCTCTGATTCTTGATTTGTATATATGCTGAAATTGACGCGTCTCGTCGATATATTTAGCAACAAAAATAAAAAAGATAAAAATGAGTCGATCATTTATTTTATTCTAAAATAATAAAAAAAATGGCTAGCGCCAACGGCAAAAATAAATCATTGATGGCAGCTGAAGCAAAAAATAAAAAGAGAATTCTTAGCGATTAGGATTTTTTATTTGAAGGAGAGGGGAGAAGAAAAAAATTGATGTACTGATAATATTAATTATTAACAATTTTTCATTATATTCAAAGAGGTTTGAATATTCCCTCTTATTTACACAGTTTAGGTTTCACAAAAAAGAAAATATTCAAACCTTAAAAATATATACTGAACTTTTTTGTTTTTTGTTTTTATCTTAAATCAAGAAGAATTACTAATAATCCATTCTTTCTAGAAATTTTGAGCTAAACACAAAATTTTCAAAAATATATGAATGCTATTTTTTTAACTTAAGTGGCAATTTGCCATTTCAATTTGTAAACAATGAGTAATTAACAAATAAATAAATTTTATGGACAAATTAGCTATAAATTTGTTGATTATGAGCAATTAACCTCATTTTGGCAATTGACCTCCTCAATTTATAAGCCAATTGTTCGCTAAATTGGCAATTTGCCCCTCAACTTGTAAACTAATTTTCCTAAATGAGATTAATTGTCAATTACCAAGTTTGTAATTAACTTGCCCGCAAAGTTAATCTTTATATGTTAATTGTCCATCGCTTATAAATTTAGGGGGCAAATTGCCACTTAAATCATTCTTTTTCATCCAATTTTTCTCTCTCTTTATATTTGTATGCTTTTAATAAGTAAATATATATTACGAGTCAGCTCTGTAAAAACCCATCAGCCTATAAATGTGTCAGTCTGTCTATAAACGCGCCAGCCTCACAACATACCATCGTGTCAGTGTTGATGCATTAGAGATATATCTCTAATATCAATTACATTTCATAGACAACTTTAATATATATATATATATATATATATATATATATATATATATATATATATATATATATATATTTATATATATATATAATGACGTAAACGATAAAAAAACGGTTCAGTTCAAATATAATTATAAAAGAAATATAATATTTTAAAACCGGCTACATTTGATGAGTTAAAATGGTTTGCCTATATCTGACACAACAAATTAAAGTTTGAATTTGTTCATAGTGTTTACGCCAAAATTAAAATATGGCTCGAAGGCTCATAAAACTCATTTTCTTATCAAGAGTTAGAAAAAGCCACCGTGATTAAGAAGCCCAAAAGCTGACTCCAGAGGTTTGGCCAGAAGCTGACTCCACAGGTTTGGTCAGAAATTGACTCCAGAGGTTTGCTAGAAGCTGACTCCAGTGGTTTGACCAGAAGCTGATTTCAGAGGTTTAGCCAGAAGTTAACTCCAGAAGTTTGGCCATAAGCTAATTTCAGAGGTTTAGCCAGAAGATAAAAAATGATTCTTCAGAAGGTCTATAAAGCTCAAGTTCATCCTCAGAAGAATAAACCCATAATTAGATTGGTCATTAAATCGTGTTTAACTGGCCAGAAACCCAAAGATATTTTTGTCAGAAGTTTAATTGACCAAAAGCCTAGGATCTCACATGCTGACAGTTTTCTTGAAAGCGGCAATTCAGATGAATGAAGAAGTTTTTCTTTTAGGACTGGAGAAGTGGAAGTGAGAACGTGGGTAGTTAAGAAGCAGTTATCACCTGTCAGTTTCTATAGGTGCTATAAAAGTAGAAGAAGATGCAACATTTCAAGCCCCAACAAAAATCAACCAAAAAACTCAAGAACTCTCAGGAGATTATCACCACCAAAAGCTTTTATTTTATGAAATCCTTTGTATTCAGTTTAAAGTTTTCTTATTATCAATCTTTGTCTTTGACATTACTTTCAGCGCAGTTTCATTTACAGTGTTGAATTCTAAATTTTAATTCCAGAAGTTTTATGTTTATTTTTAAAGTTCTCCATGAGTTTTTCTTACGAACCGTTTATATTTTTTACGTCCTTTGAAAACCACTCACAATCGCTTAATCATTATTTAATTTTTAATTTGAGGTCGAACCTCTGGCTCGCTCGCACACACTTTAAAGGCACCAACCGTTTTTCTTAAAAAATAGGAAACACATAGTAAATAGCTTTAATTTTGTTTGAAACTTAAAACTCGTAATATTATTAAGAAATGTCTAAATCAGTTATAATCGTAAACTATTTGAAAAGTTTGAAGACCAAACTCAATGACATAATAAAAAATAAAAATTTTACGCTATAACATACGCAGCTCGATTTGCAGATCGCTTTATTAAAAAAATCGAATAAATGTTTCGATAATGCAATACAATTGTTGGGTCTACGCAAATGAAGTTGTTATACACAAAACCTTGGTCATGGTATCCCATAATTCTTCAAAGATATATACAATTGTGTATCCCAACAAATTCTAAACCAACTATTATTACATCAAACACAAATTAATATTTCCTTCCTGTCACATGGACCAACCAAGTAAATAAACACTTTAAATTATGCAAAAACATCTTATCATAAGTAAAAATTATCAACACAAATTACTAAGTAAAATAAAAAATCATTACCTTTGTGCATGTTTAATTTTCCAATGTCCCAGCCACAACCTTCAAATCCCAATGTAACCCTAAACTCAATTGTACTTTCCCATTCTTCAAGGACCAAAATTCAATTTTGTCACAATTTGACTCAGCTGCCAAGTAACTGACCCCTTTTATTTTATTTTTAAATCCACGAAAACACCATACACAGACAACCCATCATCACCCACCTAATCATCGTCTTCAAAAAATCACCACTGATTCAATTTTTTTTCAGATTCAAATCTAAAAATTAACACTTTCAGAAACCCTAATGTAAAATTAAACTACCCTTTATGATAATCACTACTGCCCATAAAAAAGATTCAATCTTTCCTCCATTGAATTCTAGAGAGAGGAATTTTAGAGAGAGAAAGAAATGCCAAGCGTGGCTGTAAAGTTATACAGTGTGTTCTTCAAGTTCTTATTGAAACACCGATTACAAAATCGGATCCAAACGCCGCTCGATGGCAACTCATACGGTGTCACAACCCGACCCGAAGAATCCGTATCAGCATCCAACCCCTCTTTCACCGACGGTGTTGCCACTAAAGATATCCACATAGACCCCTTTACTTCTCTCTCAATTCGGATCTTTCTGCCCGAATCAGCTCTAAATCCACCTGATCGGCAGTCCGATTCAAGAAACCCTAAACCAAAAGTTAATAATAATAATAACCAAAACCCTCACATTGTGAGGAGAAATAGTCTTGATTACAGTGGATCATCGTCCCCGCCGCTGCCGCCAACGACGGTGAAAGCTAGAGATGAAGCTAGAAGGTATAGCTACGGTGGTAGTAATGATGTTAACAATGAGTCTTTAAATAATGGTGTTTACAGAGGGTATTCGCCGAATGTTGATAAACCAAGGAAATTGCCTGTAATGTTACAATTCCATGGTGGTGGTTGGGTTAGCGGGAGTAATGATTCCGTTGCGAATGATTTCTTTTGTCGACGGATTGCTAAATTATGTGATGTTATTGTTGTTGCTGTTGGGTATAGATTGGCTCCGGAGAATAAGTACCCGGCTGCTTTTGAAGATGGATTAAAGGTTTTGAATTGGTTAGGGAAGCAGGCTAATTTGTCTGAGTGTAGTAAATCTATGGGGAGTGTTAAAGGTAGTGCAGAGTTTAAGAAGGATGATCTCGCTAGACATATTGTTGATGCTTTTGGTGCTTCTATGGTTGAGCCGTGGCTTGCCGCTCATGGTGATCTATCCAGGTTAGTGTTTCCTATTGGCATTTATGGTCTTTTGATTGGATATTGTAATGTTTTGGGATGTTTTAATTGTTTAAATTATTGTTATGTTTCCGTGCCTTTAATTGCATTGCTTGCATTTAGTAAGATTCGAATTGGACTTTTTATCTGTCTGGTAGTTTATAACACTGTTAGATAATTTGTGAAATGGGAAGAATTAGGAAATTGGTACAATTAGCTTAGTAGGAAGTTCAGGAACCTTGTATTGCTATTGGGTTGTGGCGAATTGGGAGATTGTAAATATTTGATGTGGTAAATCTGAACAATGCTGAATGCATTTTTTTTACAAGACTGTATGTCTATGTTTTAATATTCGTTAGCGTATTTATAATGGGTCTCTTGGTCAATATCAGAAAATAATGATGGATAGCCCGTATTTTGATTATTTCAGAGGCTTAGGATCCTTCTCTCCCTGCATAATTGTATCAATAATCCTAAAGTCACTAGAATGTTAAAACATTTGTATGAGCTTCTATGAAGAACTTGCTAAAACTCAATGTAGAAGTTTCTTTGTGTAAGTGCATTTAATTCTATCAAACAGATTTGAAAGCCATATATTACTAGTTCAGTTTCAAGATGCAGATTTTTATCAGTTTGCAGCTATGTGTTTGTTGTCTTCATTAACAAATTCAAAGGTTCAATACTTCCACATTGAGCTAGTCTATTAGCAGGCTGAAATTACTTCACATGGTGTGTTTATTGTGCAGATAGATAGTTTGAAGTTTAGAAAATGAATATTGGTTATGAAACTTCATGCTATACTTGATTATTCTATTCTCCTTGAAAGTGAGGAATGACATTTCACAAAATTAATAATCATGTTTTGTTGGTTTCTTTTAAAGATTGCCAAGTCAGTGTGGAGTTGGCATTTTCTGGTTGACCTTATGATAACCTTGACTCTGGATTGGCCTTTTGTTTATTATTTTAGTCTCTCAACCATAAGTAAGAAAGATAACATGAACTATTTTACTGGGTGGTTTTTCTGGAGTTCAATAAGACACTTGGTTGTCAGCAAGTTGTCTTGGTCACTCAAGTTCGCTCTCTGTTATCATTTCTGTTTAGTCTGAAATGAGATTGGCATCATCTACTTTGTATCTGCTGTCCATGTTACACAGACTCGGATATGGTGTCCAAAATAGATATGTAGCCGCATATCCGACACGCTAATCTGTTTAAGCAAAAATATGGGGATATGGATCTGATATAGGACTCGGGTACTTAGGTACGAGGATATATTGTATACACTAGACATAAATATTTAAATCTTAGCTTTAAAAAATTTAAAAATAACTGAAGTAAAAGTTTCTAACAATAACTGCAATCTTAGCTCTTAAGAAACAAAACATGGCACCAAATCCGACACATGATATGGTCTTTTTACCACACGATATGGAAACTCCTCATGAATTCTATCTCTTGAAGTGTCCACCTGTCAGTTGAAGAGTCAGATCCATATCATGTGTCGTATTGGTGCCATCTCATGTCCGACACAGGTATGGTAGGGCAAAATGAAGAGTCCGGGTAACATAGTCTGCTGTTGGCACTAAACATTTTTTCAAAAGATTGTTGACAGCTGGTACATCCGGTCCCTTTATAGATATGCTAGGTGTCAATATTTCCAGTAGCTTCATTTTGCTGAATTGGTTTATTCTTGGTACTTTAGTTGATTGATGTATAGGCCAAACTAGCACATGTATAAAACTGAGATCTTTATAGTTCATGATTTAAGATGTCCAGAATGTTAGACACTTAGGCTATGGAAATTATGCTGACCCTTACAGATGTGGTGTATATGAGCTAAGGAATGTGATGAATTTTAATGTTGAAAGAATTATGAATGAAGTGTTTCTAAATCAGTTAGTGGGTAGAAAGGCACAGGTGTTGTTTATGCAAGCAAAATATGTCGTCTACATCTCCTGTAAATCTATTTACATCTGTGGAGCAACTTCCATATTGTTACTCTGGAAATCTTTCTTTCAGTGCATACAGGGCTGTAATTATTCCTTCATTATCTGCAAGATCTCCAACTCCTTCCTTTTGTATTGCTGCTCCCTGCTATTATTTCTCAATAATAACCATTTGCATCTATGGTTGGGCGCTCCAAGCCATTTGTGAATTCGATAGGAATACCATTCTATTCTCGATAATGAATTAATTTGGCTCAGTTTAATCAAGTAATTCAGACTCTAGGTGACAAAGAAAGGCGATGGAGTCATTTTCATTTGCAATCAGTACCCATGACTCATTTGTGCATTCCAGATAAAACTTACACATCTCTGAATCTGTAGAAAAACAACGGTTATGGTTTTTGGATGGTTCAAATTAGAAACCAAAATGGTTCAGGAATTCCAGTGAGCATGCATTGTGGTCTACTTCATCGTCGAGAAAGAAGACTAAGACTGTTGTTGACAAGTTTAGCTCATTTTGGAAAACAGGATATAGATTCAAAAAATTTCATCTGTATTCTCTTAAGCCTTCCTGTGTTTTCAGTGTGTGATTGGTCATTATGCTGAAAACATATGGTTTTTATTTGAAGAGCTCATTAGTTACTTTCAATGGAGAAGCAATAAAAGATTGTGAGCTGACAACTTTGCTCCGGTATTGATGAAAGAGTGCTGTTCTGCATGTCAAAAGTTTTTTGTTATGCCTATGAATTTAGTGGATGTGAAAAATTTATGTTAAGAGAATAATCTCTAAAGATTGGAAAAAAGAAGGAATTGATGTCAAAGTTAAATCTTCAATCCTTGCTTTCATTTTTGTAAATATCAAATGCACCCAGGGGCAATATAATTTTCCTGCGGTTTTTTTTTTTCCAACTTATCTAACATCTAGTATTGATCCCAGGAGTCAGGAGAGAGAGAGAGAGAGAGAGGGGGGGGGGGGGGGGGGCTTAAATAAAAGAAATGTTAGATTGAATGCTGCAAATGCATTCTTATATTAGTTTTGCTGATTGAACTCTCAACTCTGCTCAGTTAGACTGAAGACAGGCTTAAGTTTAGATAGGTATTAGAGGGCAATATGCCTTCGTCGCTCAACTGCTTTGCAAGGTGGTGGTTCCATTGAGTAGGGTTTTTTTTTTATATGTGGTGTAAAGCTGAGAAATGCTATTATTGTAAGTTTCCCTAAGATATTTCCGTCTTTTATGCATGTTGGACTTATGAACTCATTGGCTCAATCAAAACCTAATGGTAGCAATATGAGAATAATAATTTGGTTTATTTTCACAGTAAGCTGTAGGATTACTTTGGAGAGTCGGGATAAATACCTGATTTTTTTGTATATTGAGCTCTATATTTTTCATTGTAAGTGCTCGATTCAGTTTCCCTTGAAAATGTCTGTGTGCTTGCTCTTGTGTGATGTGTTTTCATTTGTTGGATGTACTTTCACTTCTATTAGATTTACTTCCATGCACAATCGTATATGAATAATCCATTCTCATCTGTGTTGAAGCTTCTAACTTATTATGTTGTGTAAAACAGATGTGTTTTACTTGGCGTAAGTTGCGGTGCAAATATTGCAGACTATGTGGCTAGAAAAGCTGTAGAGGCAGGCAAGCGTTTGGACCCTGTCAAGGTTGTCGCTCAGGTCTTAATGTATCCATTCTTTATTGGGAGTGTCCCCACACATTCTGAAATAAAGTTGGCAAACTCCTACTTCTATGATAAGCCAATGTGCATGCTTGCTTGGAAACTCTTCCTGCCAGAGGAAGAGTTCAGCCTGGACCATACAGCCGCCAACCCTTTGGTCCCTGGCAGGGAACCTCCATTAAAACTCATGCCCCCAACACTTACAGTGGTGGCAGAACATGACTGGATGAGAGACCGAGCCATTGCTTACTCTGAGGAGCTGAGAAAGGTGAACGTGGATGCACCTGTTCTTGAATATAAGGATGCAGTTCATGAATTTGCAACTCTTGACATGCTTTTAAAGACACCTCAGGCCCAGGCATGTACCGAGGACATTGCTATCTGGGTCAAGAAGTACATTTCACTACGAGGCCATGAGTTTTCGTACTGAGGGTATAGCAGTTTAAGAAAAAAAAGTTGTACAAGAGGGCATCATCTGTCTGTATCATGTTACACAACGAGAGTACTTTGTTTGGAGATTACGCGGGACTGCATATGACGGGATATATAATTATTTCATTGGTTGTTTCTGGGTAATGTAGCTGCTGGGTTTTTACTCATTTTTCCTTGTTGACAACTTGACCTGTCGAGTTCCTTTTTGTAAAATATAGAACTTTTCTGAGATTAGGATTAGTTATCTTGTCGGATGAAATTACCTTCTGTTCGAGTTTGTGCCACATTCAGACATTCTCGATGGAAATTTTTTTACCTGTGTATCAAAATGTATTATGCTCCCGAACAGAGTTAAATCAATGAAATTTTCTTTACTTGTTTTTTGTTTGCCGTCTTTGATGAATTGTGCATAACATTGAGAGGTTCACCTATTATGGAATCTCTTATCCACTTAAAAATAGTTGCATCGTCACCCGGTTGAATCCTATGCAGGTAAGCTCTAATTTTAGCAGTCCTGTTAGGAGCATTTGTTAATTCATTTCTTAGACCTCGGTTAATTCATTATTGATCGTACAATGTCTGCCTCGTATGGGAATAGTTCCGTAGGCAGACAATCAGGATAACTCCAAAATTAATACTCCCTCCGTCCCACTTTAGAAGTCCCATTTGACTTTACACACAGATTAAGAAAACATTAATTATTCTTGTCTTTTCATGTTTTTTCATGTTTTGCCCCTATTAATGATAGTGGAATTTTCCATAGAGCTCCTCTAAAATAACTAATATAAGGGCAAAATAGGGTATTCAATAGAAAAACATCCTAAAAATAGTAATGGGACATTTTAAATGGGACATCCCAAAATGGAATATGGGACTTATTAAACGGGACGGAGGGAGTATTAAGCTTGCAGGTTCTAGACATTGTGTTGCATTTTTGTATTGTTCTATGTCTCTTCTATGCATACAGCACCTATTTTATCTTTTTCCCTTTGCAGGTTTTCTTCTAACAGATAGTCTCATGATCTATAAATACTTCTAATTGAATAGCAGAAGAAAATCGTGGGGCTTCGGTTCATCTGACGAACCACGCCTCACCCTGGTTCTCGCGGTACTCCAGATGGAGTACAAGGCAAGCAACCGCCATCAAGCCGAAGAGGAATGACACTGCGGATACAACCTGTTACTGCAAGAAATGTAAGAGGCTCAATTTCTTGGTTTCCTGAGGTTAACGTCGTTCGGCTCCTATTTGCCTCGATATTGGAAGCTCTTTGAGGGGGTGAGTTCAGGCGGTGACGCGTAGACTGTGTTCTAGACATGAGACAGCCTGCACTGGTTTGGGCTGCTCTGCTCTGCTCAGCTGCTCGATCATATCTTGCATCGATGTGTAATCGATGTCGCCATATATGTGTAATTTCCGTTAAAGATAATCAATTTATCATGTAAAGTTAGGAGTCTTTTTTTCTCACATTGAATAAAAGATTTAAGGCTAAAATTAAGTTATATAAAGAGGAAATAGAAGTGCCAGGTTCTGTTTACTCAGCTGGCTATGCTTACACGAAAAGGCATATTTGCAGTTCCACACATCTTATTACAACCAGCTTTTTTTTTTCTTTGAAAGGATCTAAATTTAAGTTATTTAACATGTTATTCTTTTTTATGGAAAAATTCAACATGTTATTTATTGATGACCTCAACTTCATTTTTCTTGTAAATAAACTAAAACTAAAAAAATAATTTGTATATATAGTTTGAAGTTGGAAATTCGGTTTTGACATACTAACATATTGGAAGTAATAAATAAAATTAAATATAGTTATATAGGTTTTACGTTCGAATTAATCTCTTTCTTAGTTTATGATCTATTTTATTCGTAAATTTTATCTGAATCTAATATTTATATGATAAGTACCCAATGACTAAGCAAAAATCTAACCAAGCCGCAAAACTGAACCAATCCGGACTGAAAATGAGAGTGGAGTGGTTAAAATGATTTGTATGTTGGTGTAGAGATTTTTATTATCTCGGTTTATTGAGTTGATTTGGTATATGACCTCTGTTAATAGAACCGAACTGAAAAACCGAAGTATGCAATGACATCGTTTGAATGTTAATAAAAAACACATTACCTATTCCTACATTTGTTCTTCATTTTCTTGCCGTCTCTCTTTTCTCTCTATTTATAAACCCCAACTCTTTTTTCTCACTTCTCTCTTCTCCACTATTTACGAATATTTATCTTTACCACAAAAGCTTAATTATTTATTTCTATATTATAAATTTAAAAGCCAAATATACATCTATATTATATATAAAAGCACGGATGGGGGGGGGGGACAGGCAAATTTACTGAATAATCATTTTCAGTTTATTACTAAATGAAGGCTTTACAGTCATTAACTAATTAATTATTTAATTAATCACTATTGTAATTAAAGTCCTAATTAGAATAGATAGCTAAATTATCTCCAATTTAGTTTTTATTTTTAGTATGTAAAAAATAACTAAATTATCTCCAAATTAGTAGGAATACCTATCTTTTAGTTTGATTTAACTACAAAATTAAAATATTATGTTTAGTCATTATATTATTATTTAAATTTTTATTTTATTATTTTAAAAGATATTATTAATAAAATTTAGTTAATTATTTAATTATAATTATTATAAAACCAAAATAAGGATAATTTCAGTATGAAAAGAAAATTTAATATTACAAAAATTATTAACTAATTTAATATTAATTATAAATAAAAAATTGATATAATGATAATAAATTTACTAATTTGTACATTGACGAGTTACGTTACGAGCCACGTGCATAGCACGTAATGCGAAACTAGTATAAAATAAAACTATTGAAGTAAATTGGTATATAAATGTAAAAAATAGGCTGTAATTTTTTTGAGTAAAGAACTTGGTGTATTTGGCTTTTAAAATTAGAAAAATCCATTTTCAGGTCCTTAAATTATACCACTTTTAATTAACTAGTCCTTAAACTAATTTTTGTCTTTTTCTGGTCCATAAACTCAGGAAAAATGCATCTTTAAATCCTTTAATAGATGTCTGTTTAGAGTGTGAGATCACTCTCCCAAATTGGAGAGTAACTTGTTAAAAAAATGCCACATAGGCTATATCAAAAAAATCAAAAGTAATTTTAAGGATCTTTTTTTACTTTTTTCCCACTTTCTTCTCTAACAAACACATTATTTTCTTCGACAACCACTCCAAAAGATCAAAAGCAAATCATCCACTTTTAAATTCCAGAAATTTACTCATAAAATCCAATAATTTATATCGGTATTCATTAGTAATAATCATAATTACCACTACTCCAACAGCTATTATCCATTAAACTCCATTAATGGCACTAGTTGCAGTGGTTCCTTAAATCATTCTTCTCCTGATGGATCTGGATGTTTGAAAGTGGCCTTAAGGAAAGAGATTCGGGAATCGTGAGCCTGAGACCCCGGATCTGCTTCGATGCTTTGGATCTGTTGGTCGTTTGGTGAAGTGATCGTGTTAGTCAGTTCAGGTTGCGTGTCCCGGGCGTATGGGCTTGTCCCCCCTTTTATAGTGTTTCCAGCGTATTTGTCCATTCCTCCCCTCCTAACCGATGTGAGATTTTGTGGCTTTAACCCTTATCCTTTAATTATTGCTTATTCCGTCATTAATATCCCCCTATGAGCTATTGCGGTGACTGGGTATTTATGTCTAACTTTGATCACTGCAATTTTTGTAATTCTTGATTCTTCTCAATTTTTGGTTTGTTTTGCCGTTTGTGTTCTGTTCCGCTCGTCTTTAGCTGATGCTGCCTTTTGTGCCTGTTTCTGTTGGCTTTTGACTATCTGCTTCGTTTTTTCTTTGTAGTTTATGTTGGTTCTCCGTGTGCAAAGGGAATTAGAATGAATATTTGAAACAACTAGGGCGCCTCTCTTCTGTTTTTTCCTTTCTTTATTCTTTGGTTCTTCTTGTGCTTTTTGTAGCTTGTTTTGGTTGTTTGGTTTTGTTTACCCCAACCCAAACAAGCTACAAAAAGACTCATTCTAGGTCGTTCCTCTTTTGCGTATGACTTTCTTCTTTCTTTTTTTTGTATTTATAGTGTCGTGGGGGTAGTGCGTTATAACTATCACGTCTTTTGAATTTTCCTCTTTTTTCGTACATCGTACTTCTCTCTCCTAACTGCTTTTGGCGGTTGGGTTGCTTGTGCCTCTTCGGTTCTAGCACTGGCAGTGATTGCAGTTAATTTATTGCCATTTATTACTTTTGTGTTTGCCTCTTTACCCCTTTCTTATTTCCTTTTTACCTTCATAGGAAAGATTATAAGTAGATCTCTTCTTCATTGTTTCTTTTCTTTACTTCTTTGAGATATTCTCTTCTATATTTTTTTGCTTCCGTTTTCCTTCTTTCATCGAAATGGCTAAGAACATCTTTGATGCCATGGACGCTAGTATGTTAAGTGACGACAAGGTTACTGTCATGTCTAGTCTTCCATTGTGATACCGATCTAGAAATGACCGGACTTCAGGCATCACCTGGGTAAACTAGGCTCGCCCACGATACATTGAGAACGCCTCGATCAAAGATCTCCCGCACGATCGCCAAGGCATCGCCCCGGGATGTCTTGAGAGCGCCCTGATTAGAGTTCGACGAAAATACTCTGAAGGGATCGCCCAGACATGAGAACACTCTAATAACATCGCCTACACCTCCACTATCTCACTACCCGGGATAGTCGGAGGACGTGGCCCGAGACACTACTAGAAAACAGCGTTTTAGCGACGGATTTTAGTGACGGATCTAAAATCCGTCGCTATTTTTTTGATTAGCGACGGGTTTTGCGACGGATCTAAAATCCGTCGCTAAACGCCCAATTAAATTGGCGGGATTGATCCCACCAACATTAGCGACGGATTTTTCGTCGCTAAAGTTGGCGGGAGTAGTCCCGCCAATTGTTTTGGTAAAATTTAGCGACGGATTTTAAAATCCGTCGCTAATTATTGGCGGGAGTACTCCCGCCTTTTTGTTTTCCACAATTAGCGACGGATTTTAAAATCCGTCGCTAAATTACGCCTTTTACGACGGAATTTAGTGACGGATTTCAAATCCGTCGTTAATTTGCATTGTCAAAAAAAAATTAAAAGGTATCAAAAATATTATTTAAGATAGTATTTAATAAAAAATAATTTTTTAATTAAATTTATAACGTTTTTATTTATAAATTAATAATTAAACCTTATTTATAAAATAATAATTACAAATTATTTATTTATTTAAAGTATATAAATATTTTAAAAAATTATTAATTATAAAAAAATTATCTTAGAATGTGGGATTAAATTATGGAAACAAATATTTGTGGTTTTTTTTGTTACATTTAAGTATAATATACATAAATATATAACATGAATATGAGCTGGTTAAGGTGGAGTTATGCGCGGGAGAACTATAAGGTTAAAGAGTCTTGAGTGGGAGCAATGGAAGGATGGGTGACCTACTGGGAAGTTAGCGAAAATTGACAGGTGGATGCGGGTGGGTGATTTAACTCGGGTGGGTGAGTGACGGAGGGCGCGGATGAGTGATTAATTAAATAAAATTTATTTTACGATGTAATTTTAAATTTTTTTAAAATTAGTGACGGATTAAAATCCGTCGCTAAATCCGTCGCTAATTAGCGACGGATTTAAAATTCCGTCGCTAAAACCGAGACCAAAATCCGTCGCTAAATTTTTTTTCCGTCGTTGTCAAACGTTGCGACCAAAAATGTAGCGACGGACTGTTTCCGTCGCAAATCCGTCGTTAAACGTGTTTAGCGATGGACTGTTTCCGTCGCAAATCCGTCGTTAAACGTGTTTAGCGACGGAGTTCGGTCATTTAGCGACGGAAAAATCCGTCGCTAAATGACTGTTTTCTAGTAGTGAGAGCCATCAGAAAACATGGCCGATACCCATGATTTCCCAGTTAATAACTGGTAAAAAACACCCTATAAATAGAAGAACACTGAGGTTTGAGAAGGTAATCACACATACCAGACTCAAATACTCATTCACTTACCAAAAAATCCATCTGACTTAAGCATTAGAGTGGCTTTCAGGCAACACCAGCCTGAGGTCCTTTGAGCTTACATTGTTACTTGTGTAGGAAATACTGATTAGGCGACCTCGGAAGTTTGAGCAGTATCATTTGGTGTGGTGAACGTGGACTTATAATTTCAGTGATCCTTCTTGATTTCTTTTCACAGTTTGTAATCCAGCAATGAACCCCCCTAGAAATGATACCCCACCGGCTACCGATAGAAACGATGGAGATGACGCACAACCGACGTTGAATCTGTTCCCGGCTGGCAGTGAGGAAGGAGAGACGAGCGATCCGCAGATAGCAAGGCAAGCGAATCCACAAACTGGAGCTCTAGTAGGCGTACCAGCGAATGAACAGTAAGCAACCAGGCTATGTTCAAAGCATTCATGGAGATCACAATTTTGCTTAAAGACATCAAACAAACAGCATCACATCAATCACAGGGGTCAGACCCCGAGAAACTGCCAGCCCAGAAATCGGCGTCGCTGATGGACAAGGGAAAGGAGAAAACAACTGCAGCAGAAACAGAAAGAAAAACAACAACATTGAATTAAAATCAAAAGAGAGGAATCCATTGCAATTAAATTATATAAAATGAGATTATAAGAAGAGATATGAACTCCCTCATATCCGAAATTTTGATTTTCACTTTGAAACTTAAATTTGCAATTGATTTTTACTTCAAATCAAAACCAAAACTTTGATAATATTATGCAGATAGAAATTCAACAAAATCACAATTTGAGTAGAGTAATGTTTTGATTGAGAACAAAATAGATCATCAATTTGAACTAGGTTTAATCACCAAAACCCCCGACCTTTTAGACCCTTTTCACTTGCACTCTGACGTTGCAATTTTGTCTATATCACTCTAATTCGCACTTTTCGTTTCCAATTACACCCTAAAAACTGAATTAACCCTTTTTCATTTGAAAAAAAGCCAATTTGATCCTTTATTTTTTGTATAAAATATCAATTAGATTCTTCACTTTTAGTATATTAAATACTTTTCAAAAAATAAATTAAAAATGAAGGATCAAATTGACATTTTTTCTAGTGAAAAAGATTAATTTAATTTTAAGGGTGTAATTGGAAACGAAAGGTGCGAATTAGAGTAATGTAGACAAAATTGCAATGTCCGGGTGTAAGTAAAAAAGGTTTAAAAGGTCGGGATTTTTTTTGGTGATTAAGCTTTTGAACTATTGTGTGCAAAGGGTACAATTATACTTGAAACCGTCTGTGAGAAAAGAGAAGGAGCTAATGCGGTCCTCTGCTAATGCCGATTCTTCTTGTTCTTCAATTGATGAAATTTACAAATGATCTTCACTCGGATCTGATCTTATTTTCTTAAATCATTGATGATTAACAAATTTAAAATCTGAGAAGAAATAAGTCAGAGAGAAAATATGATTTTGAGGTGAAAATGGAAAAGCACGTGTTATCCGTAAAAGTATTATTGCAGTTGTTTTAATTTTAAAGGTGTTGGGTAAAGTCCGTATATTTGGTAATATTTGACCTAAAATAGATACTTATCAACAAAACCCAATTTAAAATGGACTTATTTGACTTTAGAAATTACAAATTCTGAGCCTAATTAACTCAAAAAGTTAAAATGGGTTTATTTGATCCCGAAATACAAGTTTGAGAATCGGATTGACCCTTTGTTCAATTTTAAAATCTAATTGATTGAAAAAATTAAAAGTAACTAATTTAACCTCAAGAAAAAAGTTCGAGAGTCGGATTAACCTTTCTCTCATATCTATTTCCATGAAATCGATAAGAACGGCAATACAAGAGAACATGTAATTAACTGAGAGTTTGATGACTAGTTGAAAAGCAGACGAGCTAGAAGCTAGAAATCAAGCTACTCATCCTGATCTTGAATATACCATGGCAGCTGAAAACTGAGCAGAATGTCTGAAGAACCATCAACAGCAGGAGCAATATGGCAGCAAAAATTGTAAGAACCTTCCATGAAGAATACACATACTTCTTCATTAGTGTCTTTAGCTTTATCTTCCAGTGATTTTTGTAATACTCGTTAAGATCGTGGATTGTACGATCCAAATCGGACTTACCTCCGGACGGAATGGAACTTTTAATTCCGCTAAAGAGCTTTACAACCTCATTATTGTCTCCATCATGCCTCAAAATTCTCTTGTTTTTTAGTAGCTCCACATCTTCAACAGTTTGAACCATGGCTTCCATTAGTTCGATGTAACGGGCGAAATTTGGAGTCTCCGGCTTGGCAATAGTTTCATACACGAGTAAGTTTCTGATAATGACATCTGAATAAACATTCAAGTTGAGGATTGGAAGACGAAGAGCGACATCTTCCTTGACGAATCCAATGGCACTAGTTCCGCGAGTTGTGCTGCACAACTTAACCTTAACACCCGACAATTGCAGTGCTGCAGGGATCAAATGTTTCTCCTCTGATGCTTCGAACGAAAAGGAGATTCCGAGTAATGGTAAGATTTTCAGAGCTAAATCGATGATTCTTACGGGGATGGCTAAGACACCGATGTTTAGTGTCTTAATCATACTCCATAGTTGACTCCAGATGCTATTCCTTCTCGTCGAAAACGGGCTTACACTGTGTACAGTCATTATCGACCCTCCATACCAAATCATCTTGTAGAGAAGATCTAACAGATGAAAAGCCTTGTCAAAATTCTGTCCGACAAATATCCCTTGCAGTTCTATCGGGGAAATTCTTGAACAGAATTTGATGCTCATACTCGATAAAGATTCAATTTCCAATGTAGATTTGGACAGAGATAAAAGATAATCTAACACAAAGAATGGAATTTGATTCTCAATCATCACTAAATCTTTAAGGATAAGATCCAAGGTAATCTTGCTTCCGAATGCGTCCACGAACTCCAATGAATCTACGTTTTCGTATGCTTCTTTATAGATCAACTGCAGCAAGAAAAGACTGTCAATTACCATAATCCAGGACAATGTATTATCATTCATATCGAAACTCTCGTAGTAACAGAGCCGAATCTCTCCCGCTTTTCCCTTGATTTGATCAACGAGAACTTTGCATTCGGGGAAATTAAGCTGCCGACGAAACGATTCTATTTGACGAAGCTTGCACTTCTGCAACTTGTAAAGCTTAGGCAAGAAATTATGGTAAGGTCCTAAGGCTAATTTTTGTGGTGTATAAGCTTCAGCGTAAGTCGCTTTAAGCGACGAAGGCAGTTTAAAAATGGTGACAGGATTGTCAATTTCATTTCCATGACCATCCTCATTGTTGTTGAGTATGCTCTTCATCTGCTCTATCCATTTTTCTTGGTTGAAATTTGAATAAAAAATGGAATTTTCTGAGACTCTGTTTTGTATATCCATGTCGATTATGGAATCTACAGAGGCCATTTTTCTTGCTGCAAATAATTGCTGAATCTAACAACAAAATAAACTTTGAATCTTCAAAGAAATTGGAAGAGAGAACAAAGTCTAATCTTTGATATATTCAGCAAATAAAATGGGTTATTAATTTATAGCGAAAAAAACTATTAATAAATGACCAACTCAAAGAGATTTTGCTATAGTAAGTGTAAAAGTCAATGCCTAAATTATGTGGTTTTCGTTCGTGTTTTTAATTGCAGGTATTGTTGATCATCGGTCGGTTCGGTTGAAATTTTTTTGGTTTTTCGATTTTCGGTTTGAAAAATTCTCAAACCGAACCGAACCGAACTTTTAATTTGGAGGTGAAAAAATAAAACCGAACCAAATCGAAAATTTTGATTCGGTACGGTTCGGTTAAAACCAAATTTTACTATTTCTAGAGAGAGAAAGTTGGTTTTTCTTCGGTTTCGAGCGCAGGAGACGGTGATATCCGGCTTTTAGCCGGATATCATCGTCTCTTAGCTTGTTTCTTTCACTTTTTGTGATGTTTTCTCAATAAATTGCTCCATTCTTTGGAGTTTGATGTGTTTTTTGTGTGTTGATTTCGCTATACAGTTTGTTTTATGTAGATTCTTGAATCGTTCAAGCCTTATAAGCGTTTGTTCAAGTTTCAGATTCAAGTTCTTGAAGATTCAAGCTTTTGTATCGTTTGAAGTATACAAGCAATGAAACAAGAGATAAATAGAAATTCCGAAGGTACAATTGGTGTCAGGAAATTCTTCCTGGTTATTTCACACCTGAAAAATTTGTGTCTTTTAATTTATATTATTGTTTCGTTTCTTATCGTGGATCGATTATAGGGTTTCAGATTGTTTTCTTATTTTGTTGTAATCTTGATCTACGATGTATTTTGACGATTTAGATTGTAATCTTGTTTATTGCCTTAATATATTAACCTTTTTGATAAAAAAAATTAATTGAAATATTAAATAATTAAAGTCTAATAAATTTTCATATATGTTTAAATAACAATTATAAATTCATATATCAGTAATAATTAAGATATAAAGACAAAAAGCATATAAATACAAGTATATATGTATATTATTTTTAAAATATATATATATATATATTTTATATTAAATTTCGGTTAATTCAGTTTTTCGGTCGGTTCGGTTTGATTTGATTTTTTGGTTTGGTTCGGTTCTTACCCCTAATTGCAGGGATAATTCAAGGACTGAATTAGTAAAATACTATTTCAATTTCAGTATTTGAATTTTTATTTTGTAAAATTAATGTTTCAATTTTTTTTAAAATAAATCAAACATGTAAATTTAATCATTTTTCAGTTATCGTGTGCTAAAAAAATATAGGTCTCGTATTTGCTTAAACGTTTTCCAGATTAACATAAATAATTATTTGTAACATGTTTGTGTTTCATGGAATTTAAACGGAAAATCATAATAATTAATTTAAAATTTATTTTTTTAGTTATCATGTGATTGAATAATGGGATTATTTTTTAAATTCCTGTTTTGGGTAAAATATTAAAAAAATTAGAAAAAGTATTCTCTTTCAGAAAATAATATAATTTCCTACCGTAATAAGAAAAAGATAAAAAAAATACCTCACCATTTTAGTGTTTTTATTTTTTTTAACTATAACACTTATTTATATTATAATTATACCTACCTTTTATTATTATTTTACTCTAACCATATTTGACAACTGTCATTTATTTTCTTTTTCTCTCTCCTTTTCTCTTTCTTCTCCATTCCTCTTATTCTCTTTCTCTGTTTTTTTTCCGCCATTCTTTTTCTTCATTTTCTTCTTCTTCATTCCTTCTTCATTTTTGTTTTTTCTTCATCGTTATTTCATCATTCCGCTGTCGCTCCACCATCATTCCGCCGCTGCTCAGCCGTTTTTCATATTCAATTTTAGTGTTTTTTCCTTGACTCGTGGTGATATTAATACGATTTTTTTAATTTTCAGATCTAAATAAATTACTCTTGAATTTTCTCAATTTTAGATCTAAAAATCTGCATTAAAAACGTTTTTATACACAAAAAATGAATTTCTGAAAGAAAACTGCTTCTGATTATCATATGAGTATCATCACTGCATTATCATGTAAGTATCATAACGCTGCAAAAAAAATCAATTTTTTTATTAAAAAACAGCGTCTGATTATCATGTTATTATCATGTTGCATAACATTAATTATATGATTTATGATAAGGTTATGATAATACAAATGTACGATAATGATAATAGTATAATAATGTTTTTATGATAATATAATGATAAGCTTATAACACTATGATAATATGATACTTACATGATTTTTTTTACAGAAATAGTGTCATATGATAATGTTTTATCTTATGATAACGAGATGATAATATTTTATCATATGATAACGAGATGATAATATTTATGGTACATATATGATAATATCTGTGATAATGTATGATAAAATAGTGTCTGATTATCATGTCGTTATCATAACACTGGAGTATGATAATTAGATGATAATGAATTATGATAAGGTTATGATAATTGGATGATAACATACGTGAAAATAGAATTACAAAAAGATTCATGACACCAGTATGATAATCAGATGATAATAAAATAATAAAATTATGATAATAGTATGATAATATGATACATGTATGTAAAAATATTACAGAAAAATTATGATAATAAGATGATAATGTAAAGATAATATGATACATGTATGAAAAAAATAATTACAAAAAAATTAGGGTTAATTCCTAAAAAAATCACGAACTTTACACGAATTTTCATTTTAATCATGAACTTTAAAAGTTGTCATTTAAAGGCACGAACTTTCATTTTGTTTCAAATCTATCGCCAAAGTAAAATCCGGTGTATTTTATCTAACCAAAAATTCCTAATCCTATATACTCTAACTAAAAGATAATAAGATTTGATGTCGATTTATAATTCGAATTTTTCATTGATGGTTTATTGAGGAATTTAGTCAACGAAAATACACTGAAATGATAGATTTGAAACAAAATGAAAGTTCGTGCTTTTAAATGGCAACTTTTAAAGGTCATGATTAAAATGAAACTTCGTGTAAAGTTCGTGATTTTTTTAGAAATTAACCCAAAAAATTATGATAACGAGATGATAATGTGAAGATAATAGTATGATGATATGATACATGTATGAAAAAAACAATTACACTAAAATTATGATAATAAGGTGATAAAGTGAAGATAATAGTATGATAATATGACCTTATTATACTTCATTATCATACTATTTTCTTCACATTATCATCTTGTTATCATAATTTTTATGTAATTATTTTTATATAGGTATCATATTATCATACTGTTATCATAATTTTATTATTATGTCGTTGTCATAACATTATTATCTAGATACAATAATACATTATCATCTCGGTATCATATGATTATATTATGATAACGAGATGATAATACAGTGATAACAATATGATAATCAATTTTTTCGTAGAAAATCTTTCTTTATACAGTATTATGATAACAACATAATAACACAGTGATACTCATATGATAATCAGAGACTGTTTTTTTTTTTTAATATAAAAAATCATTTTTTTCTGCAGTGTTATGATAAGGCCTAATTACTTAAAAACCACCCAACTTGTAACTTTTTTTCATTTATACCATGACCTAGGAAAATTTTCAATTGCACCCTATTTTTGAGTTTTATGTTTCATCTCTACCCTAATGAGTTGAATTGACCTATTTTCTTTTGAAAAAAAGTTTAAATTATTAACCTATACTCTAATAAAACGTTAATGTTAATCATGTATGTATCTTGTTTTTAATATTTTCATCTTTAAATTAATTAAATTATCAAAATTTTTACTTTTGGGGTACAAACGAAACATAAAAATCAAAAATAGGGTACAATCAAAAATTTTCCTAGGTCATGGTAGAAATGAAAAAAAGTTACAAGGTGAGTGGTTTTTAAGTAATTATGCCTTATGATAATCATATGATAATCAGATACTGTTTTTTTGCAGAAAATCGTTTTTTTCATCATAACATCGTTTTTCATGCAGATTTTTAGATCTAAAATTGAGAAACAAATCAAAAGTAATTTATTTAGATCTGAATGTTATAAAAATCACAATAATCACCATGAATTAAAGTAAAGTTTGCTAAAATAAAATATGAAAGAACAATGCAGCGACGGTGGAGCGATGAAAAAACGGCGGCAGAGCGATGAAGGAATGAAGAAGAAAGAAAGAAAATGGAGAAGAAAAGAAGAAATAAAGAAGAAGAAGAAAATTGACGAAGAAAAAAGAAAACAGAGAAGAAGAAGAGAGAGGAGAGAGGAGAGAGGAGAGAGTGTGTAAGAGAGAGATATATAAAAATATGATAGCTGTAACATGATAAGAGAAAATATGATTAGCGTAAAAAATTAAAGAAAAGTGGGTATAATTATAATATAAACATGCTTTAGAGTAAAAAAATAAAAGCATTAAAATGATGAGGTATTTTCTCTATCTTTTTCTTATTGAAGTAGGAAATCAAATTATTTTAAAAAATAGAGCATTATCCTAATCTTCTCTAAAATATTTACACCATTTTGGCCCATTTTTTCCTCTTATCCTACACTACCTAATAAATTAACTTATTTACCAAAAATACCCACTATATAAAGAAGCCTTATCTCATTTTAAGTTAAACTTTTACATAGCCACCTTTTTTTTCTCTCTCTTCTTCTCTGTTCTTTTCTTCTTCTTTTTCTTTTGATTTTCAGTTTATCTCCTCCGATTACTTTTCCGTTCGTCTTTCCGGTCGCGCTTCCGTTCGTCTACTTCCGATGGATTTCTCGTTGTTTACGGTCGTTTTTCCGTTCGTGTTTTCCGTTCGCGCTAGTCCGCTCGTCTTTTCCGTTCGCGCTATGGATTTCTCGACTCGTTTTTAGATTTGTGTAATTTGTGTAATTTTTTTAATGATTTAAATATTTTGTTAAATAAATTATTGTAGATTTATAATATTTTGTTTATAAAATTGTTCTATTATTCATATAATTATTTATTTTATCTTCTCTTATTCATAGATTTATTTATTACTACTGATTTTGTAAAGAAAATAATGATTTATGGTGCATTTGTAATAATTTTATAATATTTTTATGTTTTAGTGTATTTTTGTGTATTAATGGTGTATTTCTCCCGTTTTTTAGTATATTTATGGTGCATTTACAGTGTTTATAGTGTATTTGCAGTATTTATGGTGTATTTGCAGTGTTTATGGTGTATTTGCAGTGTTTCATGGTTAAACCACAAAAAATACTACAAAATGTCATAAATACACTATTTATACACTATTTATACACTAATTTTACACTATATAAACACCATAAAAACACTATATATACACTATTTTTACACTATAAAAAATAAAATAAAAAATTTCAGAAAAAAATCTATTAAAAATAAAAATTAACACTATATATACACTAATCTTACACTATATAAAAAAATTGCCGATCGGTTCGGTCGGTTGAACTAAAAAAATCGAAAACCAAAATTGAAAACCGGGAAAGGTATTTATGAAATTAAAAAAAAAAGGTATTTTTCGTAAATGAAAAAAGTCAGAAAAGAAAAGTCAAAACTTGCAATGTAAAGTTGTAAATAAAATGCCAAAACATGTATTTTGGGAAATTACCACTTGAATAATAGTTAAAGGCCTCCATTAGATACTTCTAGGGGTGTAAATGAACCGAGCCGAGCCGAGCTTTGGAGTGTTCATGTTCGGGTCGTTTAGCGAACAAGGTGTTCATGTTCGGTTCATGTTCAGTCGAGCTTTGAACAGAGTGTTCATGTTCGGTTCGTTTAAATTTTATAGTGTTCATGTTCGGTTCGTGTTCAGCTCGTGTTTGTTCGTTTAGCCGCTAAACGAACAAGTTCGCGAACGAGCTCATGAACTAGCTCGATAAGTACTTAACGAGCTCGTTCACGAACAAGCTCGCGAACGAACTCGATAAGTACTAAACGAGCTCGTTCGTGAGCCCGCTCGTTTAGCGGATAAACGAACGAACACGAACTTTTAAACGAACAAACACAAATATGAGCTGAATAAATTAAAAACAATCTAATCGAACTCGTTCACGAATATGAGCTGAATAAATTAGAAACATAATTATACAAATTAATCTAAATATGAATTAGTTCGCGAACACCTAATCGAGTTTCTAAACGAGCTTGTTCGTGAACTAGATACGAGCTCGTTCACGAACTTGTTTACTAACTCTTAATCGAGCTCGTTCACGAGCTTGTTCATGAACTCTTATCCGAACTGTTCGCGAACATAAATGAGCCGAACACCACTATGTTCATGTTCGGCTCGTTTATCTAAACGAACATAAAATCAGGTTCAAGCTCGGTTCGTTTAGAATACGAACGAACATGAACCGAGCTCTTATCGAGCCGAACACCGAGCTGCTCGCGAACGGCTCGGTTCATTTACACCCCTAGATACTTCATTCTTTCCATAAAAATAGACAAAATAGAGTATGCACATGAATTAAAAAAATAATAGTTAAAGTATATATATTTCATTAACTTCCAATAATAACTTTAATTTAATTATTTAAATATATTAAATATTATTAATTTATATTATGATAAAGGTAATTATTGTGAATTGTAATTAAATTTTAAAAAGATAAATTTATTATTAATTTTTTATTGTCTGAACTGATAATTGATGGAATAAGCATAAATGAGATAGTCAAATACCAAAAGGGAATCCCACATTGAAAAAAAAGAGACATATACGCTGGAAACAATATAAATAGGACATGAGTCCATGTGCCCAGTGGTACAACAAATCCTAACCAACATACACTCTCCTTATCAAACAACCAACTGACTAGAGTTTTGGAGCGGTTACGGGGTCTTGAGACCTGCCGTAACCGATCCTCTTCCTATTGTCCGCCTTGCAGGGCCTAAGACGCACGTCCAACATCCGGATCCATCATTTGACTCCGTTTCTGGGAACTCAACTCCCAGAAAAAATTCTTTCTAATCGGATCTTGAGATAACAGATGTCTATAGAGGAAAGTCCACGAACGCCCATAGCACCAAGAGCAACAGGAAGATCCGGCATCCTCTTCCAAGGATTCGGCAATCTAACGCCCAACCCCGGAGATGGATCGGACCAGACCTTCCAAGAAGCCATGGACTAGACAATGGACAGTGCAATGAGGCGCTTCCGAGAAGATGTTGCTACTGTGATTAAGAAAGCAACAAAGACCATTCTGTCCCAGACGCCAAGCGGTAAAAGTCAAAACACAACTGGAGGACGAGCGGGAGATGGAGGGAAAACACCCCGCATAGTTGACAACCTCGAAGGAAAAAAACCAGAGGTACTCATAGGGGAAGACGAGAAAAAGGAGGCAGTGGACCCAACCGACAAGAGGCATTCGGAGGTAGGAATGGGTGTGGATCTGGTGGAAATACAAAGGCTAATAGTAGAAGCGATGCATAATGCAACTGAAGAAAAGTCAAGAGAGTACGACCAAACAAACAGCATGACCAGTGGAAAGTCTCCTTAGCCACAAGCATGCTATAAGAGAAATGGCAAGAAAGGCTCATGATACCCAACTTTGATAACTTTGATTGAGCTTG
The DNA here is from genome assembly GCF_937616625.2 of Mercurialis annua. NCBI lineage: Eukaryota > Viridiplantae > Streptophyta > Magnoliopsida > Malpighiales > Euphorbiaceae > Mercurialis > Mercurialis annua. Next base: position 44,919,842 of record NC_065574.1, on the reverse strand, counting down.
CTGCCCCAGAAAGTCATGTCACGAAATTCTACAACAAGATGATCTTCCTAGAAGATACCGACACAATACTCTGCAAAACATTTCCAACCAAGCTCTGCGACACAGCACAACGATGGTACAACGAGTTTGAGGCCGAATCAATTGCGACATGGAGAAAGCTAAATTAGGAGTTTGTGATAAGGTTCTTCATGAACATTCAACCAAAATGAAGTTCGGAGGAACTCTACTGATGCCGACAAGGAGGAGGGGAGACACTTAGAGCATACATTGAAAGATTCAACAATGAAGCAATAAAGATCGAGGACCTGATTAACGACACAGTGGTACAAGCCTTGAACAAAGGCACACAGATGGGAGTACTGGGAGACAAGCTGAGCTCGAAAAAGTCCAAAACTTATCAAGAAGTAATGGCGGTGGCTCAAAAATGCATAAACATGGACGACGAACGACACAATAAAGAAGGAATAAAGCAAAGGAGACACCTCGCAAAGACATTCGTCCTAGTCCCAAAAAGACTATAGTGCAAATCATCGGAGCATCGCCAGGTACACGCTGTATGAAGACGCCAATCATTGGAGGAATGATAACAGGTACCTCAAAGATTACAGGTCCAGCAGATACAACGAGAGGAGCGAGATGTTCACCCCATTGAATACAACAAGCACAAACGTGCTAATGTGGGTCAAGGAGAGCCGAATGCCAATGACTTGGACCAGGAAGATGATCCACAGAACAAGAACAAGAGACAAAAACTGATACTAGTGATGTTACGATTTAAAGAAAGAAATAGATAGGCTGATAGAGTCCGGGGCACTAAGGAAGTTCACGAGCCACAAGGAAGAAAAAGAGCATAAAAAAGAAGAAACTATCAAGGAGGAAAAGAGAGAAGAAGACAGAGGAAGGAAGAAGGAAATTGCTGGAGTTATCAACGTCATCATAGGAGGAAAAAGCATAAAGGCAGGGAGAAAAAGACTGATGGCCGAAATATTACAAGTGACAGAGCAAGCAAGATGAGAGCCGAATACAATGAAGATAGTCACTTTCTCTATAGAGGATGGGACACATGTGAAGGGACCATACAATAATGCCTTGGTAGTACAAGCAATCATCAACAACTTCCTAGGCTTTAAGCTACTGGTAGACGAAGGAAGCGCAGTGAACCTAATGACTTAGGAGGCATACATAGGAATAGGAGGCGAGCTGGGGAAGCTCAAACAATGCTCGGTACCTATAGTAGGACTTGAAGGAGAGCCCATTCAACCCAAAGGTCTGGCAGAGCTGAGAATAGAGTTCGGAAGAGGAGGGAAGGAGATAAAAGAAATCAAAATTGTATTATCCATCGTAAACATGCCGCTAGCTTACAATGGAATACTAAAAAGACTGTTTTATACGGTTCGGAAGCAATTACAAGCATCCGCTACCTGTGATGAAAACTCCAATTACAAAGGGGATGGGATCATCAGCGTCAAAGGAGATCGGGAGGTTGCATCAAGATGCTACACAGTTGCAATAGAAGAGTAAAGCGGCTCTGAAGGAGGTGAGAGTCAAAGACCAAAGGTCAAAGAGTTCACTTTAGCCTTCATTTTTGTATTAACATTTTCCATGTCAATTTTAATACAATCAAAGTGTCAAGAACTAAACTAGCAAAACACAACAAAAGGCCAACATTAGGTGGAAGTCGCAAGCAAACCTACTCAAACAAGCAACAAAAAAGATACTTATCTCCTAAGACAATAACCAAACAAAAACGAGATACATATCTCGTAAGGCATCAGCCAAATAAAAGAGATACATATCTTTTAAAACAACGACCAAACAAAAGAGATACATATCTCTTAAGGCAACATCCAAACAAAAGAGATACATATCTCTTAAGGCAACGACCAATCAAAAGAGATACATACCTCTTAAGGCAACTGTCAAACAAAAGAGAAACATATCTCATAAGGCAACAACCAAACAAAAAGAGATACATATCTCTTTAGACAATGGCCAAATAAAAGAAATGCATATCTCATAAGGCAACAGTCAAACATAATAGATACAAATGTCACAAGGTAACGGAAAACATAAAAGAAACGCACTCCATAAGGCAACGACCAGACAAAAGAAAGACACAAGGAAAAAGCTAAGCCAAAAATGTATACAAGAGAAAGGCAAGCAAAAAAGAAATAAAAAACAATGTTAAAAAAATGGGGTGATGTCATTACAAAATATGTGCGCAGCACATACGGAGGAGACACTCCATAAGAAAATAACAATACATAAAAAAAACTAAATCAAAACTTCATTAAACATCGCAACCGGAAGAAGGTAATAAACAAGTCACCATAGGAGAAGAAATAAACGGGGAAACAACATACATCATCAAGGTCAAAACGCGACGATGAATAGAAGAAAGAGCAAGAGAAGCAGAGCAATTCCCGGCCAATGCAGAGATCGACGGAGCGCCACCAGAAGAAAGAGAATCAGAAACCAAAGGACCAACTGCAGACTTCTGAGCAGACAGGGTGGAAAGGCACTGGCTTCTAAAACGAGCCACGTCGACATACAAAAAGAAAAGACTTGCCAACGGATAATCCTTCAAAATGGCCGATCTAATAGACCGACGGTGATGTTGGAAGATAAGAGGAACCACCTCAGTAGCCTAATCCAGCTGAATCTCTAGAGTCTGGTAGTGCAACTCTAAATGCTCACGCTCAGCCACCGCCTCCACCCGGTCCAAACAAACATTGTTCAACGCGGTCTATAACACCTTAACCTATTTTCCTTGCTGATCAAGCTGTTTCTCCAAAGACCACGGTCTTCTCACGAAGATCAACCATCAAAGACTCATTCAAATCCTTCAAAGAGTCGATTTCCGCCGCCTGACGGCGACTCAAGTCCCGAACCTTCTTTAAAATAACGAACATTTGGTCAAACTGGGAAATCAAGTCAAACCAGGGGTTCACATAAGCGGACAGACGAGTCCGGTCATCCTCCAACTGTCGCACGCCATCCAATAGTTGAAGAGCGCTAGCATAAAAGAGATGGAGCACCTCCCGTGATGGGAACCTACGCAGAAACCGATAGAGGGCATTAGCTCTAAAGATATGCAGCCAATGCATTGCGAATGTGGTTGGAATCCAAAAGAGAATCTTTGGGAAGAATGAAACAATCCCGATCCACAACTCCGCCTTTGGGAATGAAAGTAGAACGAGGAACATCCCGGTGCAGATGAGGAGTCGGGTCAGAGGAGGAGCTAGGAGGACCGGAGGTGGGACACTTCTTTGTTCCCTCCGAAAAAACCGAGGGAAGAGAAGCAGACGATGCAGGAACCGAAGATGATACTACCACAACTGATACAAAATTAGTAGCAACAGATGATATGGCCCTAAGCGAAGAATAGCAGGCATAACAGTAGGAAGAGAGGCAAAAAAGACAGTAGCTGTAGGGCAAGGAAGACCACCGGACGTTGAGAAGGGACCATCCTCGTTATCAGACAAGAGGGATATGAAGGAGGTAGACGTCCGTTCAAACAAAGGAAGATTGGGCACGACACAGACCTCATCATCACTCAACATACCCGCATACCCGTATCATCAAAGATGTTCTTTGCCATTTTTGCAAAAAGAAACTGAAAATGGCAACAGAAGATGAAAGAGAGCAACAAAAATTGAAGACAAAATTCCGAAAGAAGTAAAATAAGAAACGAAATATGATAGATTTATTTATAATCTTTCTCTAGAAGGTAAAAAAGAGAAAACAAAAGGGAAAAAGAGACAAAAGGAGATGTAATAAAGAGCAATAAAGTAACTGCAACTACTGCTAACACTAGTAACGTGGAGGCATAATCAACCCAACCGTCTATGATGTGCGAAAAAAGTGGAGAATTTATAAAGACATGACAACGGTAACACATTACTCAAAGACGCTATGAATACAAGAAGAGAAAAGTAAAAAAATGCATATATAAAGAGAAAGAGAAGAAGGGGGGGGGGGGGCGAAGAAAAGAGTCATCCCGAGCACTTTGTAGCTTGCTTGGATTTGGTTAAACTAAACCCAGAAAACCAAAACAAGTTACAAGAAGCATGTGAATAAACCTGAGACAAAAATAAAAACGCGGAGAGGAGGGTCGTTTTGGCCACTTTGGTAGCTTGTTTTGGTCCAGTTCACACAGAAAGACAGAACCAAAACACGCTACAAAATGGATGAAACGAATCACAAAAGACGGGCAAATTTTTGAAAAGCAGAAGATCGTGAGGCACAAACGGACGAGACAACACCAAACAAACAGGGACGAAAAATGATTCCAAGATGCGCAATCAAACGAGACAGCACCAAACAAAAGAGGAACGACAAAGAAATAGAGATATGGTAAAAAGAAAAACGAGAAACTACGAAAACTGAGAAATTACAATGAATAAAGTAAGGCATAAATACCTAGTCACCGCAAAACTAAAGGGGGGGATTAATGATGGAATAAGCATAAAATGATATAGTAAAATACCACAAGGGAATCCCGCATCGACCAAGAGAGGATAGATACGCTGGAAATACTATAAATATGGTACAAGTCCATGCGCCAGAGGTACGACAAATACTATCCAATATACACTCTCCTTTTCAAACAACCAACTGACTAGAGTTTCGGAGCGGTTATGGGAACCTGAGACCCGCCGTAACCGATTCTCTTTCTATTGTCCGCCTTGCAGAGCTTAAGATGCACGTCTAACATCTGAATCCATTAATAATTAATGATGAATTATTGAATATAACATAAATGGTTAAATTAATGAAGGTTAATATTGGTAATATTCAAATTAATATAGTAACTTTGCCAATATTTGAACGCCTAAAATAGTCATTTTGCCTATTATTGTAGGATAGAGGGAGTACAATTTTTAAAAATGAACTTTTAAAATTAAAATCCAGACACTAAACTGACAGATACATAAAAGTTTAGACATCACTAATATTGTTTAAAAAAAAACACAAAGAAATACAAACTACTGAATTTGATAGAAACAAAACGCAACGATCGTGACAGCTTGTTTTTTTTACATAAAAAATCTTCTATTGATATCATGCAGCTATAAACTTAAGAATTCAAATATGAAATCAATTCTAATAATGCTAATAAAATAAAAATGTTGGAGCAATTTTTTGCATATCATTATTCATATGTCGCCTTATAAAATAAAAATAAAAATTCACTAAGTGCACTATAATTATATGAATTAAACATATCCTTTATAAGAAAAAGATAAATTGATATTTAATTATTAGCGGTCCCGAACCTGACGCACATTTTGGGTGGTTCCATACTGGTTCAGAACCGGACAGATACGGTTTACGATTCCGGTTTTGACAGTTCAAAAAAATTAAAAAAATTAAAAAATAAATTTAAATATTTTAAATCAAGTTAAATTTGACTTAATACAAATGATTAATTATACATAAAATTAAAAAATCCATTTAATTTAAATTGATATTTAATTATTTAAATATAGTTGATAAAGTCATATATTGCTATGAAATAAAATAAAATAAATAGTATTTAGAAGGAATAAATAAATAAAATATACTAAAATTAAATAAACAATATTTATATTATAGTAGTATATATTATAAATAGATATAGCATGATACTATTAGTTATATGTATACATATATAATACTCCTTCCGTCTCAATAGAATTGTCCACTTTACCTTTATCACACAGTTTAAGAAAAACAATTATTATTTATAGGTTTTATTAAATTTTGTTTATTTTTCTTGTCATATCCCTATTTAATTTAGGCCCACCTTGCAATTTACTCATTAGTGTATTTTAAATAGGGGTTGTATAGGAAAATTGAGTGTGAAAATTAGTTAATTTTTGAAAGTGGACAAGAGTTTGGGACAAAAAATTTTTTAAAGTGGACAACCTATTGGGACGGAGGGGTATATAATTTAAAGTATATATTTTAGGAAATATATGGTTCAGAACCGGGACCACCGGTTTGCAACTGGAACCGCCAAGAAATGTTGAACCAGCCCGAATCCGGCCTGTTTCCAGTTCCTGACCGGTTTAGACACGGTTTAGGGTTTAATTAACCTATTCTAGGTCGGTTCACAGTTCAATCCGGCCAATAGTCACCTCTACCTAAGTCATTCAATCTTTATTGTTGAAAGATCTTAATATATCTTCAATTCATCTATATAATTCACATATCTTCTAGCTCAAGCAATCAAATTTTGAAGTATGTTTGATTGCAGCTAATGAGCAACTCAATATAGTTCTTTTCTTCTAAATATCAGGAACTCATCTTATAGTAAACATGAATTGATGACATGGATTAGTGACCTTGATACGTTATGCAGCATTATAAAAATTGTGATAGTGATGTGGCATAATAATCTAAAATGTGTTGTTTGTTAAGCATAAATTCTTTGTAACTACTCAGATTCCTTTTTTGTTTTCAGAAATAACCTATTCTCGTTGAGCTATAAAAGAATCGGTTGGTCAGCTTCTTTTATAATTACACTTTTCATAATCAATAAAGATTTCTTCATTTCTCATCATGGTATTAGAGCAAGTATAACTTTAGAGACTGAAATACTTCCAAGGAAAGACAATTTCCTTTGCTTTTGCATAATGATATACATCACAAGGTTCTTTTATTGAATATGCAATGGAAGAATCAATCCTCGTCATAGACTTTAAGGCATCATTAAATAAAGGGTTAATTACATATAAAATCACCACCTTTACACGGCCTTTATAATGTGTCAATTCAGGGCATCACCTTTCCTTTCTTTTCAAAAACAACATGGGCACGTTTTTAGATAAAATTTTGCTGACTTGGACACCCGATAGGAGTGCCACGTGTCATTCCACGTCAACAAAATGCCACTAAAAATGTGGCCATGTTGTTTTTGAAAAGAAATGAAAGGTGGTGCCCTGAATTGTCACGTTTTAAAGGTCGTGTTATTTTTGCAATTTCGTGAAAAGGTGGTGATTTTATATGTAATTAACCCTTAAATAAATGGCCAAATCTGTAATGCCAAACATTATTAGAGTTATTAGAAGAAAAAAAATCATTTAGTCTTATTGAACTGTTTTGCAGTTTTGAAGGTTGCTCCTATATCAATTTATACAATCTTTCACTCTTCTTAGCTAGCCCAGTCCTCCTCCAAGAAGAAAGATCCTGAATAAATTAGGAGTCATGATGAACAATTAAGCAAGTTTGCCTATTATCAATCAGCTTACTTACTGAGATAAGATTGAAGACAAACATAAGAACATACAACACATGCTAAAGGATCGGACCAGGAGATAATTGAACAAATATATGTGTTAAAGGGATAAGATCTCCATTATACAGTTTGGCATTTAGTTTTAAATTATTAAAGTAATCAAAATTGCATAGTATATGGTCTGTAGCACTAGTATCAAGTACCCAAACTTTTTTATAAGTTTTTAACGTATTAAGACAAGAAAAAAAAATAGTTTGACTATCTAGTTGAGGCTTGAAGCTAGATATCAAGGATTTGACATGTGAATTGTTTGGCAGGTTCATTCTTAAACTTTGTGGCTGAAACTGTGCCATAAGTTTTTGATATTGATCTTGAGTGAAAATAAAAATTGTACCTATAGAAGCTACAGAACCTGCATTTCCATTATCAACCATCATTGAATTTTCTTGCATATGATTTTTTTTGTAATCAGTATAACCAGTATTTATAGGATTTACTGCTTATGCATTTGAATTACACTTTTATTTCTTTATAGTTCACTTGATGAGATTGAGAATTTACTCCTTTACACTTTTTTTGGTGTCCTGATGGATATCCATGCTTCTTGTAACATATATGCACCATGTGACAGCTATATCCACAATAAGAGCATAATTTCTGCTTATTGGACTAATGATTACCATAGTTGTTAAAGTTCGGTTTGTTAAAACCTCCTTTGTAGAAAGGTGTGTCTTTTCTTCTAACATAATTTACATTTAATTCATAATTTGAAGATTGATCATCAAAATAACAAATATCAGTCTTATATTGATTCTAAAAGTTACCTCTTGTTGTAGAAGCATTGGCACCTACACCAGCTGGATATCAACGATATATTTCTACATGGAGATATATAAGAAGAAGTTTATATGATTGTGCCGCTTGGATTTATTGTTCATGATTCACATAAAGTATGCAAATTGCAGAAATCTCTCTATGACTTTAAGAAAGCTAGAAAGCAAGAATGCTAATTATCTACAACTCTTATTGCTCAAGGCTATAAAGCTTCAGCAACATATCCTTTGTTGTTAATTAAAGCTTCAGGTTCTACTTTAACATCATTATTAGTTTATGTTTATGATTTGATTGTAGCAGAAGATTATTTGAAAATCTCAAGGCCTTTCTTAATGCAACTTTTAGCATTAAAGATTTTAGACAGTTCAAGTATTTCCTTGGTCTGGAAGTAGTTGTTGGCCTTTAACCAATTCAATATCTTCGTAATTTTGATAATGACAATCAATAAGAAGTGTTTTAATCCTTTTATTAAGTGTGCAGGGACATTATGGAACACTTGAAATGGTTATAGCAGGCCTCTAGTAAAAAGTCATGTTTTGAAATTTAAGAGTTCTAGCAAAAGTTTGCAGGTTTGAACCTTTAATTTCGTGGGGGTGAATAAGTTTGCGGGCGTGAACTTTTCAAGACTAAAGGATGTTTGCGGGCGTGAACTTTTCAAGACTAAAGGATGACTAAGATTCCTCGTGAGTAAGTGTCTTTATGGTGGGAGAAAACTAATTCGTGGGTGCAAAGCATGGATGACTAGAAGATAAGTGCAATATGACCCTTAGGTCACACAAAAAGAGTGTTTTGAGGACTATAAATATCATATCTTTATATAAACATGAAGATGATCAACTTACGCATTTAAACCCTTAAAGCAAACTTCAACTACTTGTATGAAAAATCTTTCAATACTAGTTGGTTATGAGTCAGCCTTTGAAACTCAAATTGTTGTTGTTTGTTGGTTTTTAGTTTTTGCTTTGTGAAAACTAGGGTTGTAGTTTGTGTCTAGTTTTGCCTTTGTGAAAAACAAGGTTGTGTTGGTTTGTTAGTTTTTCCCTTTGTCAAAAACTAAGCATTTATATTAGTTTGCGTTTAGCTTTGAAAAATCTAAGCAGTGAGTGAACTTGTCAAAACTCCAAGTTTAGCAGAAACCTCTTGTTGGAGGAAAGTGGTTATTGGTGAGAGTTTACACTGAACCACTATAAATCGTTGTCTCGTACTATTCTATTTTTCTCTTAAACATAGTTAGTAATCGTTATAATCCGTAAAAGTTTTTATTAACAACTATTTAACCCCTCTTCTAGTTGCTCTTTGTTTCAAAGTAGAAAGGTCTCAAAAATACGTTCTTTATGCCAAAGAAAGTATCCGCTGGATTTACTTTCAGAAATGGGTTTTTTCACAAGCCAAACTTGTTCCTACACCCATGGTAACTTCAAAAATGTGACATAAATAAAATAGTCCTATGCTCGCTAATAACTCAAGCTACGGATAATTAATATGCAAATTGGTCTACCTATGTGTTACTAGGGGGGATCTCTCATCTGTTGTACCACAATTATCACAGTTCCTAGATTTTTCCACTACTATTCATCTTAACATTTCTCATAGAGTGTTGAGGTACTTAAAATCAGCTCCGGGACAGGGCTTATTTCAATGGAACGAAGGATCACTTTACCCCCTGAACTTGGCACAAAATATCAAAAACGTCCAAATTAACAAAATGGGATCACTTTTACCCTGAACTTGTCAAATTTGGTATAAAACCCCCCCTCCCACACTTCTACTTAATAGAGTGAGACACACTCTCCGGGTTTCTTTTATCCTAGGTGGTTTTGAATGGCAAAGAGCTTAAAATGATCGTAATTTTTTCTTAAACATTTTAAATTAACTTCTTATAATAAAAAAAAAAACAATTTAGCCCTTTTAATTTAAAATTTTACATAACAAATTAACCCCCTAAATTTTATATATAACAAATTAATCCCCAAATATTTAATAAAAACATTATTTTTTTTAATTTTTTTAAAAAATTAAAAAAAATTAAACTTTTTTATAGACCTGTGGGTCCTCAAGAACAGACCCGTGGGTCTGTTCTTGAAAAAGAAAATATATGGGTATAAATGTTCTTTTTCAAGAACAGACTCACGGGTCTGTTCTTGAGGACCCACGGGTCTATAAGAACAGACCGGATCTGTTCTTTGAAGAACAGATCTGAGTCTTTTCTTCATAGAACAGACCGCCGGCTGTTCTCTGAAGAACAGACGGCGGATCTGTTCTTCAGAGAACATACTCGCCGTCTGTTCTCTGAAGAACAGACGGCATGTCTATTTTTCAGAGAACAGACTCGCCGTCTGTTCTCTGAAGAACAGACTCGCCGTCTGTTCTCTGAAGAACAGACCTTTCATCAGTTCTTAGAGAGCAGACGACGGGTCTGTTCTCTGAGAAGGAAACAGACCGGAGCTGCTGCTCCTCAGCAGCTCCCCTTTTCCGACGAGAAAAATTCCTCCTCGCCGGAAATTGAGAAAAAAATTGTAAATATTTTTTTAAAAAAAAGTCTAAAAAGGCCCCTAAATTAATTAGGCTTAAACTATAATTAATTAGTTTTTAAATATGATTAATTAGAGTAATTTTTAATTAATTAGTAACCCAATCTTCAATTAAGGTGCCACGTCAGCATAGGGATCTTTTTGTACCGGTTTTGACAAGTTCAGAGTAAAAGTGATCCGGTTTTTCCAATTTGGACGTTTTTGATATTTTGTGTCAAATTGAGAGGGTAAAGTGATCCTTAGTTATTTTTCTATGATACATCAAACTTAGGCTTAAAAGCTTTTCTGACTCAGATTGGGCATTAGACAAAAAGAAAACAATCTTATTTAATAGGGCAAAGTCTTATTATACTAAAAAGGCCTAATTATTTAAAAAAATCTCACCTTATAATATTTTTTCGTTTATACCATGACCTAGAAAAAAATTCATTTGTACCCTATTTTTTATTTTTCGTTTTCAACTGTACCCCGACGTACTAAATTGATCTCTTTTCATATATAAAAAAGGCTAAAATAATCCTTTAAATTCAACTATTATTCTAATAAGACATTAATCATATTAATTGTACAAAAATACCTTCTTTTCCAAAAAAAAAAATGTAAATTGAAAATAAATATTTAATTTATATAATATACAATTATTTTAACCGTAATAAAGATTAAAATTTACGTAAAAAAATTTATTTATTTTTTTAAAAAAAAATTCCGGGCTCCTTACTCCCATGGGAGGGAGGAGCATCAAAACGACTAAAAAAAATTAAAAAAAATTAGCGGGTTCGATAAATCGGAGAAGTACGATGGTACGTCGAAAATATTTTTTTTAAATAATTTAATTTGTTATTAAAATATTTAAAAATAATAAATTAAAAGATTTATTTGAATATTTTTAAAGTTGGAGGACTTATTTGTATTTTTTAAATAAGGAAAAATATGGTGGAACCCTTCTATTTAGTTGTTATTAACATTTTTATCCTTAAAAATTTTATATAGTCAATTGTACCCTTTTTGGGGTAGAGATGAAAATGAAAAATAAAAAAAAAGGTACAAATGAATATTTTTTTAGGTCATGGTATAAACGAAAAAATATTATAAGATGAGAGTTTTTTTAACTAATTAGGCCTACTAAAAATAAGTCAAACTTTTATAAAAAAATTGACACCAGAAGATGAGCTATTATGTTTTCTTAGGAACATCACTTATATCACAGAGATCAAAGAAGTAGACAATTTTTTCTAGAAGCGATTCTAAAATTATAAAATAATAAAGAGGAAATTAGGCCCAGCACTGTTACAGCCCAACTTAATTTGAGATTTACTGTTTCTAAAGCCCGTAATGAATAATACGTTTAAAACTTGGGAACAAAATTCTTCATTGCAATATTACTGTTTCAATTAATCAAGTCCAAAGCTTTTATCAGTTGCAACGTTTCTTTCTTTATTCCGATCTCCGTCTTCCTCAAGTAGTACTCTTTTCTCCGATTTTTCTCTGAATTTCAAGGTTGCGGCTACAACATCAATGGGTTGCCGATCCATGGGTTTATTGTCGATGGCGGCGGCGATGGGTTGTTGTGCCGCGGCTACAACGGCGATGGGTTGCCGAAATTGGTATTGTTTTCTTCTTTATTTTCGAACCCTTTGTGAAAAAAAAAGATTAGATTTTTAGGGTTCTTTTAGTAGATTCATATCTATAATGTTCTTTTTTCGTATAATTTAGAAGAACTGGTCTTCACTTTATTTTGTTCTGAAAAGAGCCTTTCATTTGATATTTTGTTATTATGGATTTCTTAAAGCTTATTTAAATTCTGACAAAGTTTTGTGCATATAATGTTAAGTTCATCATCTTTTGCCGTTTTGTGCATACAATGTTAAGTTCATCATCTTTTGCCAAGTTAATTTGTAGTTAGATGCGAAAATTCTCTTTTTAGAGGTTGTAGTGTCATAAAGATGGTTTTCTAGATGTTTGCCTTTTTCACATTCTTGTTCTTTAAGATCATTAATGAAGCTTTTGTTATTATTACATGTTTGACACATGTGTTCTTACTGTGCAATTTTAGGATAAGTAAAGCAAAACATTGTAGGAAATTGAAGGAACATTAGAACAGTTCTTAGAAATATTGGTAATTGGGTGAATGATCATGTTGTTGTAAGGAAAGTAAAACAATCACGATAGAATAGTATTTGATTTTGTATATAGAATCAGATTATATAGAATGAATTTCTTTAAACTATTATTCCAATTTGCAGAAACCAATCAAAGATGATTCGAACCAATGGAGTCTAGCAGCGGATATGAGATCCAAAGAATGATGTTTGTATCCCAAATAATTTCCTTTTTTAGTTGATGTGTTGATTCCAAATATCTTAAAGAATGATACTGCTCACGCTTTGTAGAAGATGAAGATCGAAGAAATTATTGAAGATGATAATGAGATGGTCAATTGATTTTTGTGAATTGAACAAGAGTGGTCTATGCATTTGAAGTGTCCACTACATTTTCTTGTCTTTTGGTATAATTTTTGTTGTAACCAATGGTCTATGTAGTTGAAGTGTCGATGTAACTTTGCACTTATTCTAATAAAAATGACCTTAAAATTATGAAGAATCATACTGATTTGTTAGATGGATCCTCAAGCTTAATATTACAAAAGTTGTAATCTTTTGTGTTTTTAAGGATACCCAATTGAAATTATTATATGTTAGAATATTGATTTACTATTGATTGACTATCGGTTGACTGACGGTTTACTATCTGTTGACTACATGTTTACTATTGTTCACTACCGGTTTACTATTGGTTGACTACTGATTTATTTACTTTAACTAACCAAACTACAAGAATCACAACTATAATTAAAAATAGGACAAATGATGTGTTTTCTCCGGGAAGCATCATGAAAATTATTATGATTTCTCCATTAATCTGTCTACACTCTTTCCAATCTTAATTTTTTTTATTTTCGATTTATAAATTTTAGGAGTCTGCTTTACTTTTTAGTAAATTAATTTAACTTTTAGTAATCTGATAGTAAACTGTTAGTAAACGGTTAATAAATTAACTATATTTTTTATTTAATAAACTAACTTTTATTTTTAGTAAACTATGGTAAACCTGTTAGTAAACGGATAGTAAATTAATTTATCCTTTAGTAAACGGTTAATAAATTAACTATACGGTTAAAATATAAAATAATAGTAAATTAATTTTAAATAAACTATTAGTAAAAAGTTAGTAAATTGATAGTAAACTTTTTGTTAGTAAACCGATAGGAGTTTTACTGTATTTTTATAAATAAAAATCGTTAGTAAATTGTTAGTAAACCGTTAGTAAACATTTTGTTGGTAAACTATTGGTAAACTGTTAGTAACCCGATAGTAAACTTAATGTATTTTTAAAAATAAAAAACCGTATTTTTCAACTCAAAAAGTGTAATTTCGCAACTTTTAAAAGTCAAACCGTAAAAATCAACTCAGACTGGTCAAACTGTATTTTTCAAAATATTTATACATAGTATGGGTATTTATGATTTTTTCTCAATAATAAAAGGCTCAATTCAAAAGCCTTCCATTTTTTTTTAATTATACCCTGACGTAGAAAAATCCTCTCAGAACTCCTGTATTTTTAGATTCTTTTTCAGTTGTACCCCAAAATATTAAATTGACTTTTTTTCACATGAAAAAAAATTTAATTTTTATTTTTATTTTTAATCTATATTCTAATTAAACACTAGTATTATTAATAATGTAAAAAATCATTCTTCATAAAAATATATCCATTGACTTTTTAAAATCAAAACTTTAAAAATTGTCAATTTAGGGTACAATTGAAAAAAATTAAAGGTGGGGAGATTTTGAGAGGGTCTTCCTACGTTAGGGTGTAATTGGAATGAAATTTAAATATGAGAGGGTTTTAAAGAGTTTTCCAACGTCAGTGTGCAATTGAAAAAAAAAATAAAGGTGGAGAATTTTTGAGTGATTAAGCTAATACAAAATAAAAAAAAATATTAATTTTGCTAACAGTATGATCAAATACAAGTAATATCACATGTAGCATTTAATTTTGTACGTCATGTTGTTTTCTGATCGCCACGTGACTTTTCTCATGGTGAAAATTATAAAATTGATAGTTGTAAAATAATTACTATAATTTAGTGTAAAATAATTACTATAATTTAGTGTAAAATAATTGTATTAACTATAAACATGAACTCTTAAACAAATACTTATACATTTTTTGAGTGAATCAATTTTGTACTCACTTCGCCCGCACGACAATACCAAACTTCAGTCATCTCTACATCCAATTTCATTTGCTCTTAGGCCATGTGTTTTGTGCCCATTTTCTCACTTTATCACATGGCCATCCTAATACCAAATAAAGTCGCCCATTTCCTCCAATTGTAAATAATTTTTATAATTTGACATCCACTAAGTTATTCTGTACTTTAGATCCGAACTCCGCTCAAGCACGACGCAAATAATATTTTAAAAATAATTTACATTAATAATTTTGCGACAAGTTTAGTTGGTAAGTTTGTATGTTCCCTCCTATGTACTTCTATACAAATATAAATAAATAAATTTATGAAATTAATAATTTCGATTTTTTTATTTTTATTCTTTTTATTTTTAAGTATTTTTTCTAAGTCATTTATTTAGGACTAAAAATGATTAAAACTAAAAAAACCCGTCATACTCACTAATCCCATAATAATATAATTTTTATTTAGAAATTATAAAAACATAAATTTAAAAATTAAATTAACTATTTATTTAGTTTTAGTCCTTTTACTCAATTGCTTAGATAATAGATGGACGGAAGAACTAAGGGGTCGTTTAGTTCGCAATAAAAAGAAGGAAATAGGAATGGGTATGAGAATGATTCCCTTTGTTTTGTCAAATTATACTAGGGAATGGGAATGTGATTACCCCCTCAATGAGAATCGCTCATTCCCCCCTTATCCCATGGGAATGGACTTTTGGAAATGGGAATCAAAATTTTACAAAATATTTTAATAATAAATAATAAATATATAATTATTAAAAAAATTATTTTCAAATATTTATTTTAAAAAATATACTTAAAATAATAAAAAAACTTTTTTACATTTTTTTAAATTTTTTAAAAAAATAATGTTTTTTATTTTTTTTATTTTTTTATTTTTTTTTTATTTTTTTGAAAATATTTTTTAAATTTTTTCTAATTTTATTTTTATTTTTCTAAAATAATTTTTAATTTTTTTTTAATTTTTTTAAAATAATTTTATTTTTTTATATAAAAAAATATTTAAAAAACATAAAAAAAATATTTTTAATAAATAATAAATAATTTTTTTATTAAACTTTATTCATTCCCATTCCTACACTAATTTTGAACCAAACAAAAAATGAAAACAATCATTCCCATTTCAATTCCTTCTCATTCCGATTCCCATTCTGATTCTCATTCCCAACCTTGAAACAAACGGCCCCTAAGAGTACAATATTTTTTGATCTAAAAAAAGTGTAAATTATAACATATATAGAGGGTGGTTGATAAACCTTTGTTATACGTCAATTTTATGCAATTTATATTGAATATTATAATGTCTTATTGCTAAAAAAACAAAGAAGTTTACTATTATTTTATTCTTTTTGTAAATTTTGATATTAAATGTAAATACTTAACATTATTGGAATGTCAATAAATAAAATAGAGCAATATTGCGAAAATATTGTCATTCCGGAATGATTTGGGTCATTTCTAAATACAACCGAAAAAATTATGAGCCAAACTGATCAACTTATGAAGTAAACCGAATCCCAACCAATCGAAAAATATAAGGCAGGGTGTAGACACCTATTTTCCGGACAGGTAAAAAGTGATAAGGGACTGAAGCGTCCGATGATGATTTTTAGAGAAAATCGTCTGAGTGACGAGCTATCGATTTGTTTGCTGAAATTGAAACAGGCATAATCAGTGTATAACTCAGAACTTGAAGGGTTAAAGCGTAATTAGCTGTGAATAGCCTACGAAAATTCAAAGAGATTATAGTCTAAATTTTAAAAATTGGACTAATTGCAATATTTTAGAAGTTTACGAGCCAATTTATAAGTTTGACAGGCTGAAATTGACCATATCTAAACTCATAAGGCCTAAGAGACTTTTTAAGCACTTTCAGGCACCAAAAATAGTTTTTCAGCATACTTTGCTTAACCTCAAAAAAAAATCCGAATTTAATTAATTTAAAAGAGGTTTTTACTAATCCAAACACTAAAAAGAGTTATCACTTCACACACTTGCACACTCCCGACCAAAATCAACTTTTAGCTAATCCTAACTTTTCCTCACCCCTATAAATACTACCCTTAAACAGCCTAGACAAAGGTCAGAGACCAGAGCTCTAAAAATTCGAACTTTAACCCTAGAAAATAGGTTGGCCGAATATTCTCATGACACACACAAACTGCACTCGATTTTAGTTCTAAAAAAAAGCTAAACGCTTTAAACAATTGTAATACCCCCGCAATTTTTAAAAGTATTAAATGATGTCATACGTCCTAATTAATAATAATTAAGTCAAGTAGGTCGGGAATGAGTTATTGTGTTGTGGAATAGGATAAAATTAACTTTATTTAAGTCATCGCGAAATAATAATTTAATTTGAAAATTATTATTCGTAAAAGCGGTTATTAGCGGGACTAAGAAAATGCTAAGGAAATTTATATAGAATAAAGTATAAGTCTCGAGCTAATAGTTTATGCCAATGTCCGTGAAATATTTTTAAGAATTTATTGATAAAGTTTCATGTGATTCTGAGATCGTTTTAATATTGGACGCGGACATTAATTTAGAATTTGAGTTATAGTGCAATTTAGCCATTTTTGAGCCTAAAAGGACTTTAGCCAATTAAGAAACTTCATAAGTAAGGGAATAATTCATTTCCTTTTATTATCAAAGGAAAGAAAGGTTCGAAAGAACTAAAATCTCATTTCACGATCGTTTCATCGCTCATCACCTAGGGTTATCGTTTCTTCACCGTTTTCGACGTTCCTTAGCTCGAATTGATCTCTCATTGTTTTTACGTTCGGCTGAGTAAATTTGATGGGAAATCGATTTGAAATTGTAAGGTTTTATAACGGTTTTGTCGTTTCGATGATTTGGATTCGATTTTGAGGTTTTAAGCTCAGATTATGCGTTATTACTACTCCTATGCGTTGTGGTGATGGTGTGTATGTGAAATTAGGTCAGAATTGAATCGGGAACACGTCGATATCGTGTTTGGAGTCAAAATTCACGTCCTCACGACGTGAGGAGCTTCGACGTGAGGAAGGCCCGGCACGATGTGCCAAGCCTATTTTGAAGCGAGAATGACATCCCGAGACCCGATGCGAAGTATTTCAGCTTGATATTGACTTACGGACTCCGAAAACGTGAAATTTGGACACAAAACATGAGAAATGTGAGTAGGGTTTGATATACGGAGTGAGACGTTTAGGTTTAAGGTTTAAGTCGTAAACCTAAAGCCCTATTGAGGCAATATCAAAGAACAATGAGTAAAGTGGAAGTGAGTCGAGTTAGACGCGATTAGGATTCGACGAGTTGTGTATATATTTAAGTCTCAAGTCTAAAATGTCTTTAGAATTAGATTCTTACATGAGTTACGTTTGTATCTCTCCTAGATCCGGCGAGGCAATTAGTTACCGGATAGGAAGCTTAGGGAGTTTGACGAGATTGTTTGATTGAAGTTTTGGAATAGCGTGTTTTGTGAGTTTATATTTTACTATCGATTATTAATACTTGCATTACTTTATTAAATGCTTTATTTGAATTGCATTATTGCATTTAAATGTTTTAAAACCTAATATAGATCCAATGAAACAAGCTATATATTGGGCAACAATAGAACTATGTGTAAACCAGTCATAATAAACTGAATATACATAAAACACAAACAATATTCAATAAGATATGAAGCCATAAAGAATCTCCTTTAAAATGATTGATGCAAGTTGAACTTAGTGGAACTATCTCGAGACTGCATCAATCGAGATACGAGGTTAACTCGGTGGAACTATCTCGGGACCTGTATCTCCCCAGTTAACTCGGTGGAACTATCCCGGGACTTGGGCTAGTAACTAAGATTTGCTCGAATAAATAAGAAATACGAACTTAATAAAGAAACATAATGTATTAGAAACGTAATAAACTTAGGGTTTCATTCAGTTCGGTATTCGGATACATACAAAGATGTTTTATGTTTTCATTAATTTTCTACAGTATTTGTATGGATTCACTCAGTATATTCCCATATACTGACCTCTCACAATTTCCTTTCAGGTGAATAGTATTTTGAAGTGTTGAACTTCCATTATTGTTCCAGAAGTTTATGATATTTTGAAGTATGTACAGAAGCATATTTTACTTCGTAGCGCTGCAGTAGTCAGTAGATGTCAGATCATGAACGATGTTTTGTATCAAACGGTGTTTTGTTGTTAACTCTAATATGATAAAATGCATGTATATAGTTTTATAAAACTGTGGCTTTCATCCGTTTGATTTCTTTACCAATTACCTATGTATGGAATTGGTTAGGTTTGTGAATTATGTGTATGTTTGGACAAGGCAATGCTTGATTGAGTTATCGCATTGTAGGACCTTGACTCCTATCATTTGTGCATGTATTTTCAACGTATATGATTTAATGTTTTATAAAGTTTTTCCGAAAACGTCTTATACACGATTATATGTTTTATTTGTAAAAAAAAGTTTTTACTCGTTTTGTTAGGCTTACTACGGGTTTCGGATCTACCACTCCCATTCCCTAGCCGGTCTCAGCTCAAGAATTTTGGTCGTGACAACAATCATAACGCTACTTCTAATTATCCAGTAAATGAGTCAAGAACTCATAACGCTACTTCTGAGGAACCTATTCAATTCTTTATCACTTTTTATGCATGTCTGCATGACATATCTCTAAGACTTGACCATTTTAAACGTTATTTGTTAAAATTGATTATGTCTGTACATCATATCTGATTAGCCTGAAAATTGAAGCTTTAACTCTGTCACGATCCAAATTATTGAGTCGAGACCGGCGCTAGGGAATGGGAGTGGTAGCTCCAAATCCTGTAGCAAATCTAGAATCCTCTATAAATTTTTTGCAATAAAAAACATATATTACTCGTAAAACATTTTCAGAAAAAGTCTTTAGACAAGATAATTAAGGTTATTAAAATATCATATTCGTTTTCTAAAAACCGAAGCGAAACAATTTTTAGAAACCAGGGTCTTACAAAGCGATATCTCATATTCAGCACTGCCCTATTTCTAATCATTATCTCAACCAATTCCACTCATGGAAATTGGTTAAATAAATCAAACGGATAAAAGGCACAACTTTATAAAACTATGTACATGCATTTTATCATATCAGAGTTAACAACAAAACACTGTTTGGTACAAAACATCGTTCATGGTCCGACGTCTATTGACTACTGCAGCGCTACGAAGTAAACATACTTATGTATATAATTCAAAATATCTTACTTTCCGGAATAAGGATGGAAGTCCAACACGTCAAAATACTATTCACCTGAAAGGAAATTGTGAGGGGTCAGTATATGAGAATATATTGAGTGAGTTCATAACAATACCGTAGAAAATTAATGAAAACATAAAACATCTTTATATGCGTCCAAATACCAAACCGAATGAAACCTTAAGTTCCTTATATTTCTTTATTAAGTTTGTATTTCTTAATTTATTCGAGCAAAGGTTAGTTATTAGGCCCAAGTCCCGTGATAGTTCCACCAAGTTAATTGGGGAGATACAGGTCCCGAGATAGTTCCACCGAGTTAAACCTCGTATCTCAATTGATGCAGTCCCAAGATAGTTACACCGAGTTTAACTCGCATCAGTTATCTAAAGGGAGATTCTTCATGACTTCATATCTTATGAAATACTACTATGTATTTTATATATATATTCAGTTTATTATGACTAGTGTACACACAGTGCTATTGTTGCCCAAGAGATAGCTCGTTTCATTGGATCTATATAAGGGTTTTATAACATTTAAATACAATAAAACAGTTTAAATAAAACATTTTATAAAATAATGCAAGTATTAAAAATCGACAATTTTAATATAAACTCACAAAACACGCTATTCCAAAAACACCACGTTGCTCAGAAACTGTTAAGCTTCCTGAGCTCCTTGTCTAGTAGCTGGTTGTCTCGCCGGATCTAAAACGATTTCAAATCAATATACTCACATTAGAATCCTATTCTAAGATCGATTCTACACTCCAGACAAGAACACTAAACTCATCGCATATGGACGTATAGACTTTAAACTATTTCCTTCTATAAACTACTCTAACTAAATCTCGACATTGAACTTCTCGTTCAATTTCTAATACCATTATCGGTAAGGACTTATAGTCTTTTTAACATTAATCACTTTGATTAATGTAGAGCTTTATTAAAACCTCATATTGTTTTAATAACCAACGTACTATTCCAAAATATCTAGGTTCTTTAAAATCTTTTGAACGTCCTAGTTTACGTTTTGAAATTCAATCGAATCACGATTGATTACGCGACTTGAAATTGGCTGAAATCAAGTTTTCCCGTCGCGTCAGGGCCCTGAAAGTTTGTATCGAAGATTCCCTTCGATAAAGGACTGCATGTTCGTGCAGTTGCTGTGCTGCACGTTCGTGCAGCTTGCTGGCTGCGGATATGCAGCCCCGGGGTTCACTCCCCGGGCCATTTCCGACCTACTAACGCCTCTAAATTAATCCCGCAACGCTCAAAAACATCAAAGACACAAGATTCAAGCTTAAAACGTCAAGATTGAATCCAAAATCGCTAAAATGATAAAACCGCTCGAAAACTTCAATCTTTAATTCAATATTCCATAAATTAGGTTCAATTAAACGGAAATACGACGTGCTTACCGTGATTACCCGTTGGATTACGATCGATTCGAGTCAAGAAACGTCAAAAACGGACGAGAAACGGAGATCGTGCGACGAACCGATGAATTCAACGATGATGGTGATGAAGGATGAAGATTGGGGTTTCTGGATCATTCTTTGAATGATAAACTTATATATACTTAGCTAATTTGCACTTTGGTCCTTAAACGTTTCAAAAACTTATAATTTAGTCCAAAACTTATCCGCGTCCAAATTTTAAACGGTCTCCGATCGACACGAAACTTTAACCGTAATTACTATAAAATATTTCGTGAACTTTGCGAAATAATTATTAACTCGGGATTTATATTTTATTTTATATTAAATTTATAAGCCTTTTCCTTCAATCCCGTTAATACGCTCAATAAAAATTATTCTAAATTCTTGATATTATTAAATTAAATCCATCTTAACTTATTTATCGGAACTTACGACACGTGGCACGACTTAATTATTTTAAAATATTTGGGGCATTATAAAATCAAACTGCTTTTTCGCAATGTCGGTTGTTCTTGGTGATTTTAGCTCCAGATCCATTTACATGTACGTTTTTTATGTGTTTTTAAGTGTCCAATAATGTTTAATATTCAATTATTTTTTGTGTGTCTAATGTGTTTTGCTGGGTATTTGCATGAAAAACCGAATCAAAATGAATGAAAAACGACCAAACTGCTGCCCTTGCAAGAACCGGGGCCGCCACCACTACTATCGGCGTTGCCGCCATAAAGAACTGGCAGCGCTGGTACTGTAACCGGCGCCGAGTTTTCCTTTCCTTGCTTCCCATAACCGCTTCCAGGTCCTCCAAACTTTGATCACACCATGTTTTTAAGTTCCAGACTCTGTTTGAGCCCAGATTTAGGGCTTTTGATGTACTTTAATTTTGTGCTTTGTAATGGGCCAGTCTCAATGTAATTTGGGCCTCAAAGCCCAAAAATATAACCCATAATGTAAACTGGGCCCATGAGCTCACAACCGGCAAATCCAGCAACTTCCATCCCAGATTTCGGGTCCACCCAACTTGGAATCGACCTCGATTTAAACCTACAGAACAGTATCGACGAGGAAAATAACTTTCGTGTTCTACCCGAGAACCAGTTCTTGCCACATCGGCGGTCAAAAGGTGGCGAGCGCCAGACGCTCAAGTCAACAGGGTTTAAAAGTATCTCTCAACTCGCATGTCTATCCAACTACCCATACAGAATGTCAATAATGTTTATTGCTTTCTGAAAGCACGTCAGTTCACATATTAACAGGCTAATGGACTAACCACGTTAATTTAGCAATCAAATCAATTCCAGCCAATCACCTAGACATCTTACAATTTTTTATAAAATGTAATGAGAGGTTGTATAGGACTTTCAAGCATAACTTAATAAAATCAATCAAACTTAGACTCCCGGTTTAGGCATTGTGCATGTAATCAATTCAGACCAGCCAATACTTGTTATATGTTAGAAACTGCTAGGTTTACATGTATGCTTAGGGTAACTGCTACCTGACCAGTCCAGATCGAGTCATATGTGCGTCAAACATGTTTACTACTTTCATAAATGTTTCTTTCGTTTAGCACCATATCCTATGAACTATAATGGAATGTCGAGATGATAACGATACATCCAGTAGGTAAAGAGTAGAGGTTAATAAGCCAAGTGCATGAGTCGGATAGTTCCACGAACCCAATCTTTGGTCAGCGTACAATAATCTTACCCACAAGCGAGTAAGGTTATAGAGTCGATGTAAAATGTATTTTCTAGCTGAGCTAGGTGGAAACTCCACACTATTTCAAAACTTGTCCTGAATAGAGTTTTTCCATAAATTTGAGTGAACGAGAGCCCTAAAAACCCTGCTTCCGCTCACAGTGGCGACTCCATTGGGATGTATAAAACTAACCATTTTCAGAATATAAACATAAAACGTTAAATCGTTTTCAAAATAGTTTGCATGGACCTAAAATCGCCTAGCTTGCGTCTTATCGACCACTATCTTTACTTATCGAATGTATTTAACAGGTGCATTGCATTAGATGGTTCTTTCTAGGGGAAACCCTAATCAATCCCGATGCTCAAAGCCGATCTCACGTCTTGGCATGGCATTCAAACGTCCAATGTATGTTATATGCAGAGTAGCATCACTCACAACACAGTACCTCAGTCATTTGTACTCATAATTGAGGAGACCTTTCAAAGGTATATCAGTCTGTGGGAGCCTTAAACCGAGTACTACCATAACCCTTGACTTAGCCCACATGCCTTCCAGTTTAGACGCTACCCTTTAGGAAAATACCCAAAATAATGTGTGTATTTGAAGCAATGTGTCGAGATAAGGATTCTAAGTCCATATATCAAAAACTACAATTTCAATCTCAGTCTTAGGTTCGGCCTAACAAATTTCTAGTTTTCAAAACCAGAATTTTAAACCATTATGTTAGGCCAGACCTAAATACAAAACTCGATCAAGTGAAACCCCTTCACTCGATTATAAATTCCTATACCAGTCCAATCAAGTGCATGTCCATGAACTTGACTAGCCACAAGGCTAAATCACTCTAGATTTTAAAAATGTACCGTCATATCCGCTTTATGTTTTCACACCTCCAGAAGGGAACAATTAAATCTTATATCGACTACTACAACTTGTTTGTTTAGAACTACTAAAGAGAGCTTGCACGTATACGTCAATTCTTGCATTGCAATGTGAGGGTCCAAACCAAAACACCTTGGAATGAAACCTCGAATGGAACACGTGTGTGAGAGAAATAAAATCAGTCTGGGATATCGAACTGTTCTACGTGCTAAACTGTTATGTTCTACGTGATATATGTTAAATTGACCCTGCATATCATGCATCTCATACTAACCCCTTGTGGATGCAGCAACATACACGCATCATGTGCTAACCCATTGTCTTGTAGCCATACTACTGACTGCTGTATCTAGTATACAGCCGACATCCAGAATTTCAAGCGACCAGCCCAACAAAGCAGTAAGGGTTCTACCAGGACCCCGACATCGGCAACCCAAATAGCCGACATATTAGAAAAAGTCTTCCACGACTCCGACATCGGCGACCCAGAAAGCCGACAGATCAGAAAACAGTCTTCCAAAACTCAAACATCAATAACCCAAACAGCTGATAGATCAGATAACATTCGTCCACGACTCCGACATCAGCGACCCAAACAACCGACATATCAGAAAAGTCTTCCATGAATCCAACATCAGCGACCCAGACATCCGATGGATTAGAAAATAGTCTTCCACGATTTTGACATCGACGACCCAGACAGCCAACGGATTAGAAAAAAGTCTTCTACAACTCCGACATCGGCAATCCAGACAACTGATTTATTAGAAAATAGTCTTCCACGACTCTAACATCGTCGCTCCAGATAGCCGATAGGCCAACAAACTTTTAAGAAATTCTTCTACGACTCCAGCGTTAGTAGTACAGAAGTCTAGACATATCAGCGGACAGTTAAACAACTAGTCCTTTATAAAATCCTCATCCACAGAAGCTTGAGATCAATTGAAGTATTAGGATCAATCCAGGAAGTACCAACTGTCGTTCAACCAATTTGTTAGAATAAACCCAGAAGAGGTTACTAGTGCCTCCATAGGCTTTTAAAAGCAAATTTATTAAAGCCATTTGACAAAGCAAAAGACTCATCTGATGAGTACTAACTTTGAACATCGCGCCAAGCTCGGTGGCTTAATATTGGTCAAAAAAAGAAGTCCATAAATTAACCAATCATACGTCGTGATCTATGCTAGCAAAAGCTTGGCCGATATAACATCCAAGCTGAAGGATAGAATTCCATATATGACACATGAAATTTCATAGGAGTTCATACCTATGATCCTCAGAATAATCATGCGGAACAACAGAGGTTCCAGCCTATCCAAAACAGTCAAATGGAACGGAAAAGGTTTTAACCAGATTGAAGTATGGAGTTTTCAATAATTCAAAGCAACCGAATGGAACAATGGAAGTTTCAGCTTTCCAGAACAGCCAAACAAATCGACAAAGGTTTCAGCCAAACAAAGCAACATAGGCTTCAGCTTTCCAAAATAACTGAATGGAACAATAGAAGTTTTAGTGATCCAGAAAAACCAAGCTAAACAACAGAGGATCCACCTATCTAAAGCAAGGAGGCTCTCAAATTATGTAGAAAAATTGAATAGAGCAACAAAGCTCTCAAACTACGCAGAACAACCGAATAGAACAGTAGAAGTTTTAGTGGTCCAAAAAATCCAAGTGGAACGACAAAGGATTCAACCAAGCAGAGAAAAAGAGGCTTGTACCTATCTAGAACAACTGAACATAAGTGTCATGCCATCTAGAATAGTCGAATGGAGCAATAGATATTTCAACCATTCAGAACACACCTATCGACGGATCACTAAGATTCCGGATAAAGATTCTACTATAGACTCAACGTACTTTGGCGATCCTATAATCCATGACATCGCCAGCAAGATAAAAGTGATGACCCAGTTATATTGGGACTAGTCAGAGATCAGTTCTTCAATGAGAAATGACTTCTAGCATATCTCTTCCAGCATTAGAATATTTATGAATAATGTAAATTCGAGAGTCAATGATTAAATCTATTCTGTTCATTTGTGTAATGTCTTGTCTGATGGACATGTTATTTTCAATAATTATATATGTACATGTGATAAAATTGAGTTAGGTCACTAGATCATTCAATGACCGGTTCAAAGAAGTGAAAAAACTAGAGATAATTTTGTCGCAAGAGGTCTTACCCAATTGAATCACGAGAGGACACAATCAATAAAGTCCACCGCCCACCAGCCTATCTTTGAGCGGGACAGTCCAAGTAGTGAGAGGCCTAGTTCAATAGAAGTCCTCCTCGAGATGCCTACGAGTTGTGTAAGACACTTATAAAAACAGACAATTACAAAATCCGCAAGTACTAATTGATAACAGGGGTACGACTACTTGAAACAGAAAGTATCTCAATTGTACTGGTTATTCAATGAGCTAGTGATATAGATCTTTTATCATACGTACATGCCATGATCATTGACCATCACATATACCTAGAAGGAACGGACAAATGACCAAAATTCTAAAAGCATAATCTTTGAGACAATGGAAAAAATAATCAAATTCTTCGGAAATTTTCTTATGCATCTTTTTTCAGTAGTGCTGTTTATAGTTGAATGCACATAAACTGTTATAAAAACTATAGACCGGTCCATCCAAAGCCAGATTACGGAATCTAGAATGAGTAGAATAAGAGCAAGACTCTTCATTGAATCATCTAGTCCCCTACCAGAAAACTGAATGCTTCAATGAGGGGGAAATTACAGAGTCTATAATGGACAAGCACAAAAAAATGAAAATTGGGGCCAATGTTTGCACAATTGGACGCTCCAAACAGACTTAAAATCCTCCACGAGCGATACATATCAAGAACCACGAGCTACAAGCTCTCATATCTCAAATACAACAAGCGTCTGGCCTCTAATGTCATAACAGCCCAAAATGGGCGACATGCCTCTACTATCATGAGACAAAAATTCAAATAGCAAGGGGCATCAAAGTCCTCTCAACAAGCGCCAAGCATTCCACTACG
The DNA here is from genome assembly GCF_937616625.2 of Mercurialis annua. Taxonomy (NCBI): domain Eukaryota; kingdom Viridiplantae; phylum Streptophyta; class Magnoliopsida; order Malpighiales; family Euphorbiaceae; genus Mercurialis; species Mercurialis annua. Next base: position 44,892,695 of record NC_065574.1, on the reverse strand, counting down.
GAACAAGCAAACCGGCCCTATCATCAGAAATAACCAAAAAAGGGGGCATCAGGTCTCCGCTAACTAGAAACTGGGGGCATCAGGCCTTCGTCAACCAGAAATGGAAGGCATCAAACTGCAACATGCCTCTACTATCTTGAGAGGGAAACTCTGATAGCAGGAAAACCCTCAAGACTGACACTAGGCTTTCTTACAGAATCAAAACGGGCTTCCGGCCTCCTACTCCAGAAGTATTAGGAAAAGGCGTCAGGCCTTCCTCCAAAATCAGAACAGGCTTCTTGCCTTTTTCTCAAGAAGTATCTAGAAAAGGCATTGGGCCTTCCTCCAAAAATAAGACAGGCTTCTGGCCTCTTACTCCCAAAATACCCAGATCAGGCGCAATGCCTCTACTATCCTAAGACGGAAATATGGATGACAGGGGGACATCAGGGACTTCCTATGAACTTTATCAAGCTTGTGCTACCAAACAACATGGGGCATCAGTCATAGGACTAAGGCCTCCCACGACTCAAACACTTACGGGACTACTGGCTCCCAATTACAGGAATAAACATGATTCTAAGCAGAAAGCACAAAGAAGATCCTTTGCAAAATAGAAATTCAAACACGTATCCAAAATACACATACAAAAGGTCTTTGTCAGGGAAGTACAACAACTAGAATGTTAAACAAACAGAATACAAAAAGTATAATCTACTCATCAGAGTCCAACTCCTATGACAATGGCTCAGTGTCGCCACCCTCGCTCCCGGAGAGCATGTCATCGTCATCGCCCCCAACCTGCGCATGACCATAAGAAGGAGTGTGGTCTCCACGACCGCCTCGGCCTTCAAGTCCACGACCTCCTCTACCTTTAGGGAATCCAAGAGGGATATTCTCACTGTCACCAGGACCCATCTCATCATTTCACAGCCTACTCTCCAGATCATCAATGAAGTACTACAAGAAGCAAGAGAGCAGTCGGAGCTATAATTGCATACATTCATACATGTAGAATAAGTCATATTGCATTTTGGCCTGTTTACCCTCATCTGTGCAGATACGGTACATAGCCGATCCCTCCAGTAATAGGCAACGTCAGCCAACTGTATAGCCTCAATCACCGGCACTTGTAAAATAGAAACATACATTCAGATAAACGAACAAGAAGTCTCAATAAAAACAGAAGCACAAGTATCACGACCCGAATTATTGATCTGAGACCGGCGCTAGGGAATGGGAATGGTAGTTCTGAAACCCATAGCAAGCCTAAAATTCAATAAAACTTTTTCGCAAATATCAATCACACACTGACCTTACAAACCGAAACATTTATACAAACATACATTTATATACATTAGTTAAAAATTACAACTTAATTCGGTCTTATCATTTTCCGTATCCCGTACGTACTAGCCCGATATATACTACTATTGTTTAAGGTCACATCACAGGTATTTACCTCTGTGGTACAAAATACGATAACCGTAGCCAAACAAACATATACATAATGACAGAAACTATAAACAACGTAAAACCATGTTGGTGTACTAGGCCACGATATTGGTCGGACATTATACTATTGCAACGAACATGGAAGTCAGAACTATATATTGCAAAATTGACTTCCGGTCAAAAGATGGACTTCTAGCCAGTCTAGAGTCTAAGCACCTGAAGAACATTTAAATCAACGGGGTAAACTTTAAGATGAGTGAGATATATGTTACTTAACATATTATCAAAATCAGCATCTCATTTTTTAAACATTTCATTCATATACAAATACAACAATTACAAATATTTCATTTAAGCAAGTATTTGATCCGATCATAATCTTAATACTGGACAAATCTTAAGTAAGGAATCTTCCTAGGCTTTTCGAGAGTATTGCTTTCTCGTGTCCTTTTAGGTAAGGTCCGGGATAGTTCGACGTTCAACCTATGCCAAGTGATACAGTCCAGAGATAATTCCATTGAGTTCAACTCGTATCACATAACTAATTCAGATCATATACAATTACATTTGCAAATAATTAACAAGTTATAAGCAAAATAATACAATCCATATATCGAACAATCCAATCCATTACAATTTAATCCAATCCAATACAAATAATTCAATTGAATCCAATGCAATCGGTCCAATACAATCAATCCAATACGATACAATACAATCAAAACGTATATTTATGCGATGCATTTATATACTAAACATATAGTATATATAAATATCGTAGGATAATACGCGTAAGTAAAATATACTCACTTCTTGCTATCCAAATTTCCATAGTTTTAATGCCTCGGCCGAATACCACTAATCTAATATCGTCAAATCCGTAGCTCGTCGATACGTTTGTCACAATCACAATATAAATATGTTTAAATCATAAACGTATAACCAATAATTATAAACCCATTTATTAACTTAGGTCGACTTATTTGACCTCGACCTACGAATTTGACTTGATATTGTTTTAATATCGGCTTATAATTGCAAATTCCATATCCATGTTTTTAAAGTCGATAACGTATTTAATAACTTAAATATGTCTAGCTTGAGTCTTAATATCCAATCTTTATCATACTTATAATACCCCGTGTTTTTCCGACTTGTTCCAATAATTTTTTCGATGTGTTCTGGTTTGGTCTTTGGTGGTTTGGTTCCTTGAAAGCATGGTTTGGTTTACATAGCCTATGATGTGTTGTTATGATTAGGTTCTGAGCTTTATCGAATAAGTGTTTATGTGTTTTTCAGCTGTGACATGCTTTAGTAAAATGTCCATATCTCCCTAATGCACCCTTAGATCGGGCTACCCTTTGGATATGTCGTTCCAGGAAGAATTTGCTAAGACTTGATAACCTCAAAATATTCCTCTAAGTCCATACTTACAATCTACCAAGTCATACGATACCAGAATAACAAATCAAAACGATAACTCCACTAAAACTCATAAGTATAAAATAATATTCGATAAACTCCAAACAAACCGAAACTTAACTCAAAGAAAACAATACATCACATACGTTTCTACAACACTTAACACCCATTCCCGCATCACATTGATCAACCTTGATGAAAAATATTAGTGTATTAATACACTGATATATATCCTCGAGTTAGAATTTTCAATATCCTTATCTAGGATAAACATAAACCACCAACCGTTCCAAAGAAACAATTCCATCAATTTCCTCGATATCGAAATCCAAAGATCTCGATCCACAAACAAAACACCAGACCCAGCGTCACCCAAACCGAAACTAAAGCAAAACAGGGTCCAAACGAAGGTTCGACTCACTACCAAACCACCATCAAGGTAAGCCAAAAAGAACCGCGTGAAATAATTTACCTCACGTGCTTCTCCACACGAAGAGACAAAATAAAAACAATCAATATAGTCCAACCAAACTTGCGAGGTATACAACGCAAATTAAAATCAAAAGATTGTGATTTCTACAAATCATAAACCACCCAAGCATGCCATTAACCACAATTAACCTAACGTATTTAAAAGACAAAATCAAGACATGCTACAACAAGCTTTGAATTAATTTTCCTAACAAAATCAACATGTGATATATCACCTTTCAAGAGTACGCTTCAAAATTCATTATTGAAATTTAAAGTTAACCACAAAACTTCCAAATTTGCAACTGATCCCCACAGTTAAAACAATCTCGATTATTCGGAAAAATTTCTTCTTATATTTCAATTGCTTTAAAAAGAATTTCCAAAGTATCTCAATCACAAAACCATCGAGTTAGCCGAGTCATTACAACTACCAAGATCAACTCCTAAATTTGGGTGACCCAAGTCAAACCCAAACAACTATTTATAAAACACATTCAAAACATTTGTAAATCCGAAAAAATGCCCTTAAATAAAATCTCAATCTTTTCTCAAAAATAGGAGCTCAACATAATCCAAGCATCAAACAGCAATTCAAAAATTTAAATGAGAAAACCCTTTATCAAAAACAACCATTCCGAGAAACGCATACTCTCACCAAACATATCATACCAAAGTATATGACAAAAGACACCTCCAATGTCCATAAACCAAAACATGGTAAGATCATAAAAGCCATAATAAATTATCAAAGTCATATTCCATCATTTAAATAATATTACTTTGAAAATAATCGTTGGTCAACCTAATAAAATTCTAAAATACGAGAAATTCCTTTTACTGGCAAATTATCCAAAATCAAACTTTTAAAGTATTATGACTAGGCCGCTCATCCGGTTATCGTGTCAAAACACAAATCAAATTAGAATAATTTTCTCAATAAAACCATAATACCAGCGTGTAGTCAAACAACGTATAACCACAAAACATGCTTAAAAATTTAATACAAAAATCCTTTAAAAGAAAATAAGGCCAACGCCTAACGTATCCTCTTATGTGCCAACATATATGGCAACCAACAAATACGGTCAAAGCCAAAGTGTACTCACCAAAAAGGTAAGAGCAATCCAATATGATTATAATCATCCAATCATGAAAACCAACAAGTAATCACCCAAGGTAAATATCGTATAAGGCACAACAGCCAACAAAACACCACCCGAAGTAAATATCATATAAGGCACAACAGCCAACAAAATACCACCAGAAGTAAATACCATATAAGGCACAACAAGCCACAAAAGATCACCCAAAGTATATCTCACATATGGCACAATAGCCAACAAATCACCCAATGTATAAGCAATAAACATTCCAAAGTAAAGCATCAGCAACACATAAGACCGACACTCAACATTTCTATAGATGAAGGTAGAAAGTTTTGAAAACAAAAGATGACATTTTAAAAGACAAGACTTGAATCCTAATTCTGCAGTAGATCCTAAAACACAACAATACTTAACATGACATAAAGCAATCAGCACATAACATAGATAAGGCCTTGGTTTGAAACTAAAGCTCTGATACCAACTTTGTCACGACCCAATTTCATGGATCACGATTGGCGCTAGGGCATGGGTATGGTCGTACCAAAACCCGTAGCAAGCCTCGCGGAAGTCATACAAACTTATAAACCTGCAGAAAAATGATGCTCGGGGGCAACCGAGACTCCAACCTAAGTCTAGCAATTTATATAACAACTTAAATATTTGAAATGCTCGGCTAAAACCCGAGACTCAACAGCATGCCTTATATATATATAACGATATAAACCAAAGTATAACATGCCAAAGTTAAAAACAAACAGTCGATCTAATCCGACAAACTAACATAAGATATCCATAATAAATAAACTAGCTCTACTGCGGTCTAAGAGTTTAAAACAGTTGACTAGTTTAAATAGCATAAAAACCTCCGAGGAAGCAAAGAATCGGAGATGACCAAAGCTCTCAAATCATAACCCTGGAAAAATTGGAAAAACAACGGGGTCAGATATACTGAGATGAGTTCATAATGCTATTTGCATTTATTAAGTTTAAAACCCTTAAAACCAAATCCTTTTATACTAATATACTTATATACTTGATTATGGAATACAGTATTGAAATGAAATCCCAAAGTATATATATATCCCAAAGTATAATCCAAAGTAGATGGGAATAAATCCTCATCGAATACCAAAGTAGGACAGACATTGGTCAGCCAATCCCAAAGTACTTACCGGTGGACGCAGTCTCGATACAAGCCTATCGAGTAGTTCGTTTCAGTCCAGATCCATAATCCTTAAAACAGTTCGCAAACAGTTGTAATACTAATATAATTTGCGGTACTTAATAAAGCAGTAAATAACACTACAAACTCACTGCTTGCTTATCCACGTGATAATCTTGGCAAACAGCTAATCCTGCGTAGACTCCGAAGCACGAGCAGTCGACGAGTCTAAAACAAGATATAAGTTAAAATCACATCAACCCCTAACTCCAAGAATACTAGAAACCACATAGGACTAATATCTTAAACCACATATAAATACACTAAAATACATTAAATTATTTACTATTAAATATAAAGTACATATTTTGTTTAGCTTTCGCTTCTTAAATAAAATACAGCATCAATTGTCACTTAATCACACCGTGAAATTGCTTTGAGTGTATACAATCATTCACAATTAGATATAGATTTTGTTAAAAGCTACCGGTTAATTGTTTTTGGTATTACTAATGTTTTTCCGTCTACATATGAAGATTTAAACAATTCATTTTGTACCACATTTTCAGGATATGAGTTTTAAGTTCCTGTTTTAAGTAGTTAAGTAAAAAAAAGTAAATGGGGCTTTATGTCGACGGTTTGCTTTAAATGTACAAGAGTTGACAAATTTAGCAAATCTGAACACTAATACACATGAAGATATAGCGACTAAAATGTCACGACCCAAAATTATTAAGCCGTGACCGACACTAGGGAATGGGTGTGGTAGCTCCAAAACCTATAGCAAGCCTAAAACTACAATAAGTTTTTCGCAAATAAAATATAAATCATATATAAAACGTTTTCAGAAAACTCCTTTAAATATTACAATTATAGATATTAAAATATGATATTCCTTATCTGAAAACCAATGCTAAACGATTCGTAGAAACCAGGGTCTTACCAAGCAATATCTTATCCAGCATCGCCCTGTTTCTAGTCATAATCACAACCAATTCTACTCATGGCAATTGGTACCGGAATCAAACGGATAAAAGACCTTTTATAAATAAATATCATCTATTAACCGCATCAGAGTTTATAATTAAATTTCCGTTTGAAATAAAAAAACTTAATCATTTACTGAAACCTACTGACTACTACAGCTCTATAGGGACTCCTACTTTGTGCAAGCCAAACGACTTCCGACATAAAGGAGATGGTCTGTCTAATCCGACTCCGATCACCTAAAAACATCAACAGTGATGGGGTCAGTATTTAGGGAAATACTGATTGAGTCTGCATATTACTAACGGTATTATATAAAAATATATATAACATCGCATACTCGAGACGTATATAAATCACTGCATGTATAAGAAAATAATATAACGTTCTCAAACGATAGATCCGATCGAAAACCCTGATCCTAAGCTCCTAATTCATCTTACTGTGTCGTATTCATATCGAATCATTTCATATCGAATCATTTCATATCGAAGCATTTTAATACATAGGGTCCGGTCCCGAGATAATTCAACCGAGTTTAACCGCGACCAACCACTTAATCTCAAGTCGTGAGTTTTGAGATAGTTAATTGAGTTCAACCCACTAAATACGGATCCCGGGATAATTCCACCGAGTTCAACCTCGTATCTCTCATTCATAATCCATCTTTCATATTGGTATCATGCACAATTATATCATCAATAATAATCTTGACACGCTAGACTGGCTCAAATACTGGTGATCACACAGCCTATTGACACCCAATAGGTAGTTAGTTTCTTCGGATCGCACACTAGATACTTATATTCAAACAATCGATAAAACCATGTATCGTACATTCAAATCATATTAATGCGATGCATTTAATAATAATATTCATAATATATGAAATTAACTTTTATAAATGGTCACGACCCAATTTCATGGATCGCGACCGGCGCTAGGGTATGGGTACGGTCGTACCAAAACCCGTAGCAAGTCTCGCGGAAAACCTTATATTCAATCTAAACCTGCAAGAAAACCAAGGCTCGGGGGCAACCGAGACTTCAGCCTAAGTCTAACAACTTATACAGCAGTTCTAGTATAATTACTTGATAGCAATTCGAAACTATGAAACATGTCTCATATATAAATAATCCAGTGTAACATGCCAAAGTATGATAATATAAAAGTCGTAATACTACGACAAACCAAAGTACAATAATAGAGACAACTAGTTCTACTGCAGTCTAAGAAGTAAAATAGTTGACTAGTCTAATAACATAAAAAAGACCTCCGAGGAATCAAAAGATCGGAGATGACCAACGCTCTCAAAATCATAAGCCTGGAAAATTTGGAAAAACAACGGGGTCAGATATACTGAGATGAGTTCATAATGCTATTTACATTTATTAAGTTTAAAATCCTTAAAACAAATCCTTTTATACTAAGATATATATTTGATTATGGAAAACAGTATTGAAATGAAATCCCAAAGTATTTAACCCAAAGTAGATGGGAACAAATCCTCATCAATTCCCAAAGTAGGCCAGACATTGGTCAGCCAATCCCAAAGTACTTACCGGTGCACACAGTCTCGATACAAGCCTATCGAGTAGCTCGTTTCAATCCAGATCCATAATCCTTAAAACAGTTCACAAACATTTGATATACTAAAATAATGTGTGGTACTTAATAAAGAGGTAAATAACACTACAAACTCACTGCTTGCTTATCCACGTGAATCTTGGCAAACAACTAACCCTGTGTAGACTACGTAGCACGAGCAGTCGATGGGTCTAAAACGTTATATAAGTCAAAATCCGAACAACCCCTAACTCTAAGAATACTAGACTCCACATAGGACTAGCATTTTACAACGCAACCAAAGAATCAACAAGGTAACCAAAGTACAACCAATTACCCATACAACTAATTAACCAAATAAGGCAAGTTCAGCTTAGGTGAGTTCTTATCTCTTAAAACGAAAACAAGGTACTTAAATACTTATATATTCCTTTTAAAACAATTACAGTTCCCAAAGTAGTGTGTTAGCCTTACTGCAGTATAGCTCAACACAACATGTCGGGAGACCACGTCTAACCCGACCCAACTATAAACCAAGTTTATAACCAAAGTCTTTAATCAAACCTTAAATGAAACCAAGGTCAATTTAAATAAGAACTCACACCGTAACTTAATAATGCCATAAACAATTAAGCTTGCTAATACTTAGCAAGTAGCACCCCAAGTACATTTAAGTATATCACCTCAAATAGAATCAATAAGATTCAACATCCTTCAAGCATTAACTTGAAGTTAAAATAGTTCAACCGAATCTCTACATGACATATAACACCTTGTATGCCTTATATTACTTAATTCAAGTCAAACCACAACCTAAGATAAACTAACATTCCTTTAACAAGTTTTAAACCATTAAAATAATTTCCAGCAAAATTACTTATTCGAAACAGCGAATATAAACCTTTGTAAAACCTTAATTTATCTATGATTTAGCTTTAGCCAATTTATCTTAAATCACCCAAGGTGGGAGTTGTTATCTAACAACCTTTTTAAGTATCAAAGGACAATTCCAGCTTTTAGTAACAAATTCAAAATAGAATTTAAATTCAAAAATGTTAACCAAACTATACGCTATTCCATTTAAACAATTTCTCAAAATCACCCAATGCATTGTTTAACATCTAATACCCTATGATCCATTACATTAAAATTTCCAGATTTTAGTTTAATCATAAAACAGAATACTCAATCACAAACCCCAACAATTTGATTAATCCTTCAATTATAACGACTACACCAATCCACTCAAGATACAAACACCAAACACAAACTAAAAACGACATAGCAAGATTATTTACAGATTTTAGATCAACACAAAGCAGAAAATATAATCAAATCACCCAAGGTATCGAAACAATTGAATATATAGCAATCTCTACGAATCAAAACAAGGGATTTAAGCCACTAACCTCTTGAGATGGATTAAGAACAAATAATAAGAGAAACCCCAGAAAATATAATACCCAAATCAGCCTACAAGTAAAAGAAAACGATATCTATTGATTGAACAATCCATACGAATGATAAACCAATGATAGGACCTTAAAAGATTAAAGGAAATTCTTACCAATGATCAATATAGGCTAAGGAATGAATGAGAGATGATATTCAAAGAGTAGGTGCCGTTTTAGGGTTTTAGAAAAAGTGTAAAATCTGATTAGGTCGAATAAGGTGAGTTTAAATAGAAATCAGCAAACTGAACAGTGCACGCGTCGCGCCCGCGATACATGAATCTCGCCCGTGATCCATGCACGCCGCGCCCGCGAAATGCTACTGCCTCAGATGAAAATTTGAGATTTTGAAAATGAAATCAAAAACGTTCCAAACTCCGAGACTACCTACAACATCTTAAAATACATTTTAAAAGGTTTGGAACCTTCGAAATACAAATCTAAATGGTCGAACCACTCAAACGAACTCAAGGTACCGTTTAGGCGTAACGGAACAAGTTAGAAAAATGCAAGGTGTTACATAAATAATACGCAAAAGTAAATGCAACTTACTAAGACCGCTATCCAAATAATAATAATATCATACTCCAATCACGTAAGTTCCACGCGCTACTTGATACTTATTGCTTTATCCTGTTGAATTTCTAAACACTCTTCAATTTAATGGCTTCCCATAACATGCCTTGAAACTGAAACTAAACACGCATGTGATGTTGCTACGCAATTTGAAACTTCAGTAGGTCTATGCAATGGAACTCGGTTACTGATAATTCAATTAGGCGTACGTGTGATTGAAGCTCAAACTATGACAGGTTCATTTGTTGGTGATCGGGTTTTCATCCCGCGTATAGTTTTGTCAGCAACAGATAAAAAATGGCCTTTTATTTTAAAACGTCGGCAATTTCGTTTACGTGTTTGCTATTCCATGACAATTAACAAAAGTCAAAAGCAAACTTTAATAAAATAGGAATTTTCTTAGACCATCATGTATCTACGCATGGACAGTTATATGTTGCATTATCACGTGTCACAAATGAAAACTGTATAGGTTTATTAATTAAAAAAACGACAAAGGTGCTGAAGGCATATATTTGAACTATACAAAGAACGTTTTTTACTCAAAAATTTTGCAAGACCTGTAAATATGCTTATCATGTTATTCCACTAACGTTGATGTGCAGTTGAACATGGCATCTGTCAAAATCTGCAATATTACAAAGGATACAAAGCAGGTTTGAATTATAGCAAGAGTTGCTAGAGTCTGGGATTTTTACAGCACTCATAATCCTGGTATAATATTCAGCTTCGAGTTTCTTTTGATTGGTTACAAGGTTCATTTAAATTACTTACTTTGCATGATTTGTGTGTATGTAGTTATAGTCGTCCTATATTGATGCATATTGACAATGTCATGTATGATGTTAACGTGATACAGTTCAGGGCATTTCAGGCAGGGGTGCAGAAACACAGTTCCGTGAATTATTGGTCGAGGGTGAAGTTAATGCCATATCTAGTTTTTCAGTTATGCCTGCGCAAACTAACTACCGCATAAGTCCGCATGATTTTCGCCTCATGTTGCCGAAAAACGCAATTTCCGGGCAAATCGATGATTTAACAACCCCTGCCATTCCGTTTGACAAGTTCAATTTCCTGTCCTTCGACGAATTAAAAGGACGCGTTAACCAGTTTAACTTTCTCAGTGTTTTGTTAAAAATTTAAAAAATTGCATAATGTATGTTTATACTAATTACATTATTAACACACTGTTTACGATAGGGCAACTGGTGGTCCTCGAAGGTTTTGAGTAGACTCGATTTTCCGACAACATTAAAACCAAATGATCAATAACTATTCGGAATTTACAGCATGTATCCATGTTTATGTTTTATGACATTGTATTATGATACTTAATTCTTTAATTCCATAGGGTTACTGCACACAGTCATTTTGACCTTCAATACATTTGAATGAACTATTGGAATTTCATTATAGTTACCATGTTAACGCTGCTAAATATTATCATGTTTTGAATATTTTTACACTCGATTTGCTTATTGCTAGATATTTAAATTTATTTACTTTATATGAAATTTAGGAGGGAGAAAATGAGTGTTACACTATGGAAAAAGATGCACGGGACTTTCCTGAAGCACATATTATCGAATGTGCCAAAGAAAGCCCAATTATTTTGGTTATAGCATTGTTAGCCGTGAAGCCATATTATGGTAATTTCTTTAACATTTACAAATTAAGTTGCCATGATTTTATAGTTATGCGCTACTTCAGTTTCAGGAGAACCCGTGTTAGCGGAAACAGCGCAAGTAAGTTCTTTATGAATCCTGAGTTGCCGGAGGTTGAAGCCTTTATGGAAAGGTTTGGCTGGCTAATACAAGTGTTTGTTATTCCATTTAGTTTATTATATTCATTTCTTATTCACTGGGTGACAGTGCCTGCTTTATTTACACATATTATTTAGTTCGCCAATAAAACCATCGGAATTGGAAGTGATTATAAATGAAAAGGCCCATTTGGCGGATCCCAAAACAGAAAGTAATGAGAATCAAAAGACTGTGAATGAATTATTGCAGCTCGATTTTCACACAGACAAGGTAATGTCCTTCTACTACATTGCTCATATGTAAAAGTTTATGTAATCAGATATCCTCATATTGAGTAACAAGTATTGTTTATTAGGAAAACAAATACACATGCGAAGTTGTCATCAGAGAGATTGATTCGAGTGAGGGATGGTGGTATCGTGCGTGCCCAAGATGTAAAAGTGGCGTGCAAACATATGACCAAAATATTTATTGCTAGAAATGCGGTTTGTTGGAAGATATGCCCATACCATGTTAAATAATTTAATCTATAATAATTGCGTTTACTTATATAACTTGCAGACTAATACAATATCATACATTTGTTAGGTATATGTTCACGGTAATAATTGCGGATGTAACTAACGAGGTCCCGATTATTTTATTCGGCAATATGGCTGCAAATTTAATTGGATTGTCTGCGTTTACTCTGTCAAGTATGGCGAAGGACAGATACGATGTGCCGCCCTTTCTGGAAAAAAAATTGTGGGTTACGCCGTGTATTCCAACTTCAAAATAAGCGACCGCATTCAGGATTGTTCACAAATGGCGTTCAAAGTGGTCCAAGTGTTCAATGATGCTGAAAGCAGCATGGATAACTTCCCAATTTCCCCTTCGTTGCCACATTCAGAATCGGTGGTACGCACGCAATTGTCTCCTACAACATCATTCAAGGTCTGTCGCACTTTGCAATTCTTAGAGGAGGAATCTTCTTCGTCCTCGCAAGGAAGTAAGAAACAGAAAATTGACTTGGCGACCTGCCTCAGAGTTTTTCTAGCATGAATTGAAACATATTATCGATCTATAAAACATTTTTAAAGTTATGGTTTGAATATTTGTATTTTTGTTATTTTAGACCTTGCATATCTTTCTTTTTACTTTGACATTTAATTGTTGTTGTACATTTATTTTCTTGGCTATATTTATTAATGTGCTATTTAACATATAGTTGTATGTGCTCGGTAAAAGTTATGATTAATAATATAATTGTTCAAGACGAAAATAATGTTGGTATTTACTGAAATAAACTTAATCGTATGCTGTATTTATGCATGACGTATTTTTCTAAATATAATTGTCGTACATGTTTTTTTTAAAATTACGAGATACTCCTCTATCAAATAGTATAATTTCGGCCAACTTTAAAGTTAGTCTTTTGCCAATATTACAGCTATGGTATGAAAAAATCTGCATTATTGGTACACAATCTTAACAGTCAGCTTGAAATTCGGGGTTCCACTCAATGTGTCAGCTGGTTTTATCAATGACTAATCAACTACAAAGATGGTTGTTGTCCACCCAACTTTCTTTTCGCTTTACCATACACTCCCACGATAAATAATATAAATACCATGGTCCCTGAATTACACATGCCACTAGCCACTATATTTTTCCTTTCTATTGCATGATTTATTTTTTCCAATATGCGAAGAACATAAGTGAACCTAACATTCAAGGTGCGTTATTTGCTCAATTATAATTGCAAACTTCTATTGTATTTTTCAATACATTTATATTTTTCAGCTATGAGCGTCATTATGGAGAAAATATTTAATCAAAGAAAAATATTATTGGATGGAAAATATCAAAATTCTTACGCCAAACAGACTCAAATGCTATGTTTTCGAACAAGTATTCCGTACAACTACAAATCTGTTAGGAAAATAGATTCATAGATACTGTGTACATAGTCACATGCCGGCTTCCACTTTTCGATGTTGAATTTGTTGACTGCAAATTGAGAACGAAACTTTTAGGTCCGACCAGATTGTATATATATATATATATATATATATTCTATTATTATAAGTGATTTAGAATTATGTTGCATTCAGTCAATATATAAATATGTAATGAATAAAACATAGTATGACCATGCAACTACTAGAAAATTAATTATTAACAGATATATGTGTATTGCTACTAGATGTGAAAAAAAATATGCGCTGTTGCGTCGTTGGTTAGTTAATTATTGTCATATTATTTTTTATCAGATATATCAGTTTACAGATTAGTTTTGTTTTACATTATTAAACAAGGTTCGTATATATATTACTAATTAATAGATGTGTTCCTGTTAATTTAGATAAATGTAACACATAAATACGCGATTATTTAACGAACTGTTGTTGCGATTGTTTAAGCTGTAATGCATTCCAGTTTACACAATAAAAATTATTATGAGAAAATATATGTATATATATTATATTAATAAATGTGTTTAATTTAAGTGTAATTAGTTTCTTATTAATAGATATGTCCTTGCTATTTAAAAAAATTGTAACTCATATATTAATAAGTGATTGTTGGACAAACTTTGATTCTAATTTCTAATGCATCTCAGTTTACAAAAAAAAACTTTACTATAAGAAGAAATATGTATATATATTAGATTAATATTTGTGTATAATGAAATATTAATTATTATTTTTATTATAAATCTAAGTTTTTAAAATCTACAGTCTTTTTGAAAGAATTCCATTAAAACGATTTGAATAGTTTACAAATAATGCTGCATACCAAATTTATACATAACATCATTATTTTTTATCTAACTTTTTAAAATAACGGTCATATTAAAATGGTAATAAAACGGCTATATTTTTTACTATTTATACTTTCTCTTTTTTATTTACTAATTTTCATCAATCCTCTCATATATTTCCTATTTTTCGCATCCCACTTTAAAATGAAATTTCTTCTGTTTTTAATTATAGTTTTAATTTTTCTACTTATAATTACCATGTTCCATTTCCCAAAAAACGAATTTGTCTTTTACTTATTTTATTTGTACTTATTATTGGCCCACTGTTAGTTATAGCACTAATTATAAATTATGTGATATGGTTTAATTATCGTCGCATAATTTATTTGTCATTGCAACGGTTTGCACTATCATCATTTATGTGTCTTCTGTTTCGAGTATATCTTGTAGTGATTGCGTAACTGCAGGTGATGGCCCAGGGCCGGCCTTAGAAGAGATGAAGGCCTAGGCGATTTTTTTATATTTCTTATAAAAATTATCACTTTTATCGAACTGTTTATACAAATGCATCCGTTTTTTTTCTCTCAAAAATGCGCTCTCTTTTCATTTTTTTCAGGTACGCTTTTGTTAGATTATTAATACATTTTAAGATCGTTGATAAATTTTTTGATAAATATTTGGTATATTTTTTTCTCATTTTTTAAAAATATATTTTTGCAAAAAAAATATATTAAATAAAATATATTTTTGTCAAAAGTTAAAAAAATAATATTTTTTATTAATTTTTTTTAAGAAAACCATATCCGATGTAATTTCCTTTTTTCATTAGATAGATCATCGAGCTCTAAGCGATTTAAAATAAGTAATTATTTACTATTTTTGATGATATTCCTTATTATTAAGAACTGTAATTAATTTTTGAAATAGAAATTAGAGGCCTCATATAAATATGGACCCTTTTAGTTTTTTTTTTTCATAAAATTTAATAATTTTTAAAAAATGTTAAAAAAATTTAATATAAAATCTATTTTTTAATGAACCCCATAAAAATATGGGGCCCTTTAGAATTTGTGGCCATAGGCATAGGCCTTAGTAGCCTTGCCTAAGGCTGGGCATGTGATGGTCACAAGTTCGGTTCTTTTCATCGCAATAATGAACGTTCGTGCGTTACAAGTTGTAGAAAAAAAATATGTTTTCATAGTTCGTAGTGGCATCAATGTACTTTTTATGCTTAACTATGTAATTGTCCTATCAATATTTAATTAAATAAAAATTATTTATTATAAAATAGCTCGCTTATCAATTATCATTACATAGTTGTGTTCTAGTAGTAAAGCATTGTTCGTATAATTGTATATTATTAATTTATGGATAGGGCTTTTTTTAATATCAATTTTATAATATAGCTAATCAACAAAATGCTTTTAATAAACCAGCAATTTGCAATGCTAAAGTCACTACTGGGCCAGCACATGAAGACGTTAGTGTTGGCAAAGGCGTAATTTTGCTGATTACTATTTAACCTAATGGTGTTTTCAGCTTACTCACGTTAATTTCATAGGTACATAACTTAGATTTTGTTAGTTTCCTATTGTTCTATTTGTATGAACGACATATCTTTATTGCTGAAGAAAATTGAAATAATTGATGTTGGATTAAACATTGTACCGTAGTTTGCTCTCACTAGCGGTTGTATTCTTTCAATGGTAGTTTGCTGACCGAAATTTTCCAATAATCTACATCATACACACTTAGAAAAAGTGAGACACAATAAGAAAAGCGTGTAGACGTTTAATCATCAATTATAAGTATAACTGTCTGTTATGTGATCTAAATAAAAGGGAATACTTTATTCAATTAGCATTAATTTGACGATAAGAACGTGATACTAATTTTCATTTTATATTTTGCAAAAACATTACAATTAACAATAAATATATACAGATAGAACTATTATTTCATAATAGACTAAGAACGGCTGAACATTGAATGTGAAAATCCATGTGCATTGCACATGGATTTTTCGAAGGTAGCGAAATTGTTAATTTTGCATTGTTTTTGTTGTTTTCATGTAGGGATGATAAATTAATTACTTTCAACTTTCCAATCGCATCACAAGTTTACATTTGTTGTCTTGTGATTGCTATTATTACTTTTGAAAAATGTCGGGGCCCAAAAAAAAATTCATTTGTCAGCTTTTCCATCCCACCTCCAATAGATTTTTTTTTTTAAATTAATGAAAATTCACTACAATAATTAGTGCTATATTTTTCCCCTACGTGTCTACGCATAGGCTTTAATTGTTAAATTCACTTTTTTAATGGGGCTAATATATACTTTTATTCTCCGTGAATCAAGGAGTGCCTCTTCTTTAGTCTGTCCTTCTTACATATATCACATTTAATGTGGCCCTCATCCTTCTCATACTAACATTTATTTTTTTTATTGTTCTTTAGAAACGCATTACTCTTCGCCTCAATATATAAATTGATTATTGTTGTGTCCATTGACACTCTGCACTGGCTTGAACTTCCTCTGCATATAGTGGTTAGTTTGTCTTACTTTCTCTTCATACGTTTAAGTTTTTGTGTTTCATGTTTGTACGAACTATTAGTTTGCCAAATATATATGTTCGCATCTATTTTGAATTAATGATGTTACTTGATCATATTCCTTTAGGTATACTCTAAACAGGATGCCAGACCTTATTGTCACGTATGATTACTTGCTTGCGTTAATGTTATCGGAATTAAAGTTGCCTCGACATTTTTGTAATGTTGTTAATCATGCAGGTATATTTCTATGGGGTGCGGTTTTTGTTTTTACATTTACCGACTCTAATAACGGTCCAATTAATGCTGAGTTTCATGGTCATAGCAACATCTCCGAAGAGGATACGAAAGAGATTGCTGCCCGATGCGGTGTTGATTTTTTAAAAAGCGAATTTGACGTGGTAATTAATCATTACAACACACAATGATTAGAAGTTATAACAAAATGCATGGATGATATTCTAGAACATTGCGGTGGGCAAGACATGTTATATATTGGGGTGATGCTAAGATATAAGGACCTAAGAAAAAAATGTAAAAGACTTAAAGGCTACGAACATTAAGATTGGACCTTTCACCTTTATTTGGGATGTCAGACATTGTTTAGATCTGTTTTATTATATGACATGCATAATTTTAAAATTATTTGAAAATTTTAAGATTTAACAAATAATTTGGTTACTGTAAGCTTTTGAGCGTTTGAGTAGAATAGTTGAAGTGTTAGTTAAATTCGGTCTATTCTAGAGTTCTGTTGCATTTTATATTTTTTAAAGTGAACTTTAATTATTATATGTTGTAATATTGAGTATTGAGTATTGTTTTTTCTTTTTATAATTATTTTGCCCTTTTACGTAAAGCATTAATACTCGTCATGACAACATATTACTATTCGAGTGTTATATGTTCTTAGTTTTTCTTTGCCATGTTTGCAGTTTGCATTCTTTATTTTGAAATGTAATGAATGCATTAAAATTTAACTCATGTCCGATACATTTTAAAACTCATTATTTAACCAATATTTTTTTGATGATTCTATAAGTAATAAAATTTGGAATTTATTTTTTAAAATGGTTTGGTCGTGTGAAATTTATGGGAGACTTTGTAAGCCACATTTTTGATATGCAGATGCCTGATGTGTCAGTTAGTTGTGTGTATCTACTATTAGCTGGGTTGGAATTGTTACATATGCCGGATCCAACTTACGAAACTAATCGTACGACAAACTGGCATTATTGCAATGTCAAGTTTACATATAGACATCGTCAATCCAATGATTTGGTTGAGAAGGTTTGTATTGCGCGATTCCTGTCAGCACGACCTGCATCGTGTGCATCAGTTTTTTTGTGTATTTGATGACGAATTTCCCGGCCAACGTAAACCGGAATATACAGAACTGTGTGAATTGCTTGCGACATTAATCAAAGAATGTGAGCTGCTTGAATCGGTTATGTAATCATTATTATTATTATTATTATTGGTGTATGTAATTTATGTTATGTAAGCTGTTTGAATTGGCTATGTAAAATATTATTATAGTTGCAGTCAGCTTTGTACTTTTTCTATTTCAAATTATGTACTATTTTGAACAAATTTAGACTATATCAATTATTATTACAATTCTATATTCTATATTCTAAAGTTAAAGTTTAAAACCCTGTACATTGTACCTATATTCTAAAGTTGAAGTTAAAACCATGTACATTGTACAGTTCTTCACGGGCTGTGGGTTAAATTAGATTTGAATTGTTCTATGGCTAACATAATGTGCAGGTGGAAATCAAAAATCTGTACATTGTGCAGTTCTTCATGATTCGTGGCTTAAATTAGATTTGAATTGTGCTATGGCTAGCATAATGTGTTGGTGGAAATCAATATTTATTGTGTCAAAAAAGAAAATAAACTCTCATGTCCTATCATCACAAATAAACTCACTAATATAATACAAAATGGGACCTTTTCTTTAAATGTCAAAATATATAACACTACTGGAGTTAACAGCATGTAGGACCCTTTATCTTTTCAATTTTATAAATTGGTTCACAACGAATACATGTGAACAAATAGTTACCTACAATGTCATATAATAGTGCTTGAGCATTGTGCATATAAAATTGTCATAGGCTAGTTTCGGAAAATAGGCTTTTTTTGCAAAAAAAAAAACATGAATTGAAATCACAGCTGTCCTCTGCATTCATATACATAGAGCTTTATAAAACTTAACATTACTAGAAAACAGAGAATTACCGACCGGATTTTTTTGATTTAACGATGGATTTTAGCCTTTTACTAACGGAAAATTTTATTTACCGACGAATTTCATCCTTTAGCGACGGAAAAATCCGTTGCTAAAATGCAGTTTTCTAGTAGTGTAAATTTGAATATCTACACATATCTTACAAGAGCCTTAAATTGCAGGCATCTGTTCCGTATGTTTTGTACTACTACTCATTTTCTTATCACAACTTTAATTTTCAATTCCCGAAAAATAAAGAAATGACTTTGCATTGCCTACCTACCTTGCATGGAAAATATAAATTTATGAGTTTTGTAGGCTGCCTCACACAATTCTGCGAACTGAGGTTGATTTTTTTCTTTAGGTGTTTCAGTATTATGCATATTATCTCTATTCTTAAGGCTTTTTTTTTGTTCCAGATGCTTTTTTCTATACACCACCGTATCACACAAGGTAATATCATGTATTTCCATTGACTGTTAGGCACATGTATACATTTCCATACACAAATGTGTTCAGCTGAGGTATGAACAATATACTCCTAATTATCTCTAGTCTCAAGGTCTTTTTGTTCCAGGTGCCTTCGTCTATATACAACCAGACACACAAGATAATATCATGTATTCCTTATTAACTATTATGCACATATATATATTTCTGCCTGCACTTCTTATTTTTTGCACCGGAAGTCCCTTCACTTCATTACCTCAACTATAAATCCCTACACTACTTAACTCATCAGCCCGTGGTCCCTTAGTATAAGCGAGTGTTAACGGTGTTAGATACTTCCATCCATCCATCTATTTACTTGGCAAATTCATCTCCTTATGTGGCATGTGACATGGCAGAAGCCTTATTTTTTAAGTCTCCTCTTTTTCTCTCCAAACCCAACCCTGGTGAACGTCCATTTGCAATCTGATCTCGTAGTGAGCCTCCAACACCATTTCAAGAGCTAAGAATGGAAGGTGGTGATAGCATTGTTCGGTGTGATTGCGGAAGTCCGGCGCGAGTTCAGGTCTCAACTACAGAAAAAATCCAGACCAGAGGTTTTACACCTGCCCAAAACCAAATGTAAGGTTTCAGTTATGGTTTATTTTGAGTTGATTTCTTAAATTAGGGTTTTTATTAAGTAGGGTTGTTATTTATCTAGGTTTGTCATTAAATTATGGTTTTATTACAAGTTGGGGTTTGTACAATACTGATTTGTGTACATTGCTGATTTTGGTTGTGTAATTTGCATCTATGATACTTCATTGCAGAATCCAGATTGTAAGTTCTTTGAGTGAGTTGACAAAGATTTAGATGGCTACGCACACATGGTGGTCACTAGATTAAAGATGGAGGTGACTCATTTGAAAGATGAACGTAATGCAGCTCTACTACAAGCTGTTGAAGTCAGAGCTCTTTTGGCAGTTAAGGTGATACGGAATAATTCACTTAAGGGAGAAGTTGATGCTCTAAAGGAGATTGTTGACATGTACAAACATGAGAACCAAATTCTCAAGGAAGAAATGGAAGTGGACACATTGAAGGAGAGGATTGAGGAAGTTCAAAACCACCATGCACAAGACAAAAAAACCAAAACAAAGCTGACCTATGGATTGTATGGATGTGGGGTAGTTACAGCTGAGGCAGTTCTTTATGCATTTTATTGTTAGGCCTTATTCCTTAAATAGTCTCATTTTGCTTGCTACTGTGCTTGCTGTTGTAATGTATACAGGTACTGTAATTTTAAATTAGCAATTAGTTCATATTAAAATGCAGTCTGCTTTGTACTTTTTCTATTTTAAATTATATACTATTTAATCAAACTTACACTATATTAATTATTATTTACAATTAAGTTAATATGTCGAAATTGTGTACAATATAAATTACCTACTAACTACTATTAATAATGTGTCTCCGAAGCAAAGCGATGGTTATATACTAGTTATAATATAAAAATGTAAACCCAATATATATTAGATCCGAACCATATAATCATGACTCTTACTGACCCGATTCTCATTTTCTCTTCCAGTCTTCCCATTTTCTATGTCATTAAAAGAACAAGACCATAAAACCTTTCCGTACACTTCACTGTATCTAATCTAACTCACCATCTCCTCCACTTCACTTCCATTTCAGGCAACTTTCCGATACATTTCCGATCAGGTGGCCCCCTCATCATATTCTTCAGATTAGTTAATTAAATTAGATTCTTAATTTAGATCACATCTCATTTAATTAGTTAACTAATTAATTACAATGCTAAACTGTTATCTGGTTCCAGATTAGGTATTAATAATCTAATTAAGTTTAAAATTAACTCCGCATTTCACTTTTTTTTTAGTATCTGAACTTTATCCAACTGTTTATAAGCTTTTAATGAAGCTGATCTTTTAATTTTAGTAAAAAAACTTAGTTTATTTAATTCTAACCCTAATTTAGCTATATTTTTTGTTTCATAGATTTTAGAAGATGTGCAAAGAAAATTACTGGATGAGGTGGCAGTGATAAAGTGGAATTTGAGATTTTATTTTTGGAAAAGAATGGAAGGATTTAGAGGCAAGATTAGAGTTGGTGTTATTGTTATAATAACACTATGGATTGGTTTACTCGCTTTATATGGCTTATTAAAGCCGATTTCGAATGGTTGTGTGATGACTTATATGTATCCTACTTATATTCCGATTTCAAGTGGCGGAGATAGTGCGAAATATGGATTGCATTTGTACCATGAAGGCTGGAAAAAGATTGACTATAATGAGCATTTAAAGCAACTTAATGGGGTTCCTGTTCTTTTTATTCCCGGAAATGGTGGTAGCTACAAACAGGCAAGGTCTTTGTTATGATTCTGTTTTAGTTTATTGTTTTGTTTATATGTTGTTGATTTTGACGGTATTCTACGAGTTATTAAGAATGGGTAAATGGTAGGTGGTTGTATCTTTTAAAAGGTATAGGTTTTTGTTTCTAGCATGTAACTCGTGCAGATGAATGCATAAACAACTGTGTGAATAACTATTACTATTAGGAATAGCTACATCCCACAGAATTTTTTCTTGAATTTTTTTAGCATCATTGTTCAAGATATGTGGTTTCACATTTAGCACATTCCACAACAGTTCAGTTGTTTACATCTTTATATTTTAATTGTGCAACAAACTAGTGGTTTTGATGAAAATTCAAGGTAAAGAGAATGAGGTTTTTAAAGTTCTGTTTGAAAATTAAATGGGAAACAATAGTCTATTAAACCGTTTCTTGTTCCCAATGGTAATTAGAAGCAGGGGCTGAGTGTGAGTAGCTGTTACCTGTCAACACTCGTAATGATATTGTGCTGCTGGACTTATTGCTTATGGCCATATTGTACAGTTTGTTTTTTTATGCATTTCAAACAAGAATGCATTTTTTTTTCGTATATTAAAATGCGGCATATGCAATGTCTTAGCAATATGTCAGGTCGGGCATTGTGCTCTTGTGGATAGATACTCTTTCACACACAGATTTATATATATCATAAGGTTCTGTGCTTCTGTTGTCTTCTGTATAGGTAAGATCTTTGGCTGCAGAATCTGACAGGGCATATCAAGGAGGTCCACTTGAACGGACATTTTATGATGAGGCGTACTTGAATTCTGATGGAGGGGGAGAAATACCCAACCAATATGCTAGCAGGTTGGACTGGTTTGCTGTAGATCTTGAAGGTGAACATTCAGCAATGGATGGTCGAATACTTGAAGAACACACAGAATATGTTGTATATGCGATTCACAGGGTACTATTTTTTTCTTCATCGCCGCATGGATAAATCTATATTTTTGGTGATGGAGGTTTCTACATCATATAAAATAGTTCTCTATATTAAGGATTTGTTTTTCTTCATATCAGGAAAGACAATTGTTAAAGCACTGTATCTGTCTAAAGGCTGGCTTAAGCCTTGTCCTCATGACATCTTTCTTTAGCATCCACTTATGGCTAGTGAATTTTTTTTTTTATTAAAAGCTAAGTCATTATGTTTCATAACTGCCACCATTAATGTTTTCCTTCGGTATTGAATTAGCTTCAACTTCTAGTTTCTTATTTTCAACAGCTATTTTAACTTCCATGATTTTTCTACATCAGGTGGTAGTAACTTTTAATCTTTATATTCATTTAAGGTATAAGACTTTTAGTTGTAAACAGCTTGGATTTGTTTGCTCACACATTAAGTTTCAACAACTAGTTATTAACTTATTATATGATCATACCTGCAGATTTTGGATCAATACAAAGAATCTCACGATGCTCGAGTAAGAGAAGGTGCTGCAACCTCTGGTAGTTTGCCGAAAAGTGTCATTTTAGTTGGACATTCTATGGGTGGTTTTGTTGCTAGAGCTGCAACTATACATCCTCGTTTAAGGAAGTCATCCGTTGATACTATTCTTACACTTTCAACCCCACACCAGTGAGTTTGATAGCTTCTGTCATGCTTAAATTGTTGATTCCACAAATTGGTATGTATTTCATGAGTGTTACTGTTTTTCTAGATCCCCTCCTGTGGCACTGCAGCCGTCATTGGGTCAATATTTTGCACATGTAAATCAGGAATGGAAAAAGAGATATGAGGTCCAAACTACTCGAACAGGACAATATATGTCGGACCCCTTGTTCTCTCATGTCGTTGTGGTCTCCATCTCTGGTGGTTATAATGATTATCAGGTTTGTTAAAACGAAACTTCTTTTCTGGAGCTAGTATATTTTTTTGGGTAATTGCTAGGTACATGCCTACATGGTGGATTCTTTTAGGCATATTTGCTTGTAATTTAATCAAAGTATTAGTTGGCCATTTCTCTTGTTTGCAATCTCATTCTCATTCCTTTTAAGATTGTTAGATTTATGTGTTTAAGTTCTTATGCTCTTATTTTATATTCTGTCCTTTATTTTGTGCGTCTCCAGGTAAGATCAAAGTTAGAGACTCTAGATGACATTGTGCCTTCAACTCATGGCTTTATGATAAGTAGTACTGGCATGAGAAACGTATGGCTGTCTATGGAACATCAGGCAATCTTATGGTGTAATCAATTAGTTGTTCAAGTGAGTACATCATCTCTTTTAGAACCCAGATTTCAGATCATTGTGAGCTGTTATCAGCGTGCTTATTCTGTGTAGGTATCACATACCCTCCTTACTCTGATAGACTCTAGAACAGGTCAGCCATATCCTGACACTCAAAAGAGACTAGCAGTGTTTTCAAGAATGCTCCGTAGTGGGGTTCCACAAACTTTCAATTGGATGAGGCAATCACAAGCATCTTATCAGACAACTCATACTCCAATTAAGGACATTAAAAATACTCGTGGTATTTGTGAAGTTTAATTTAATGTTTTTTCTGTCTGAATATATGATCCAAGATTTGTGAAACTTTAATTTGCATATTATTTTTTATGCAATTGGAATTACTGAAAATTAGTTCATTTTGGTGTTCTATGAATTAGTTTCTAATCTTACAATAGCATATAAGTCATTTACATGTGTGACAGAATTTGAGAAATTCCTTCAAAACAATAAAATATAGAGTTTAAGAGAACTGAAAGAGGCTAAAAGTTTGAATATAGAGTTCATTTTATCATGTTTAATATGGATTAAAAAACAAAATTGACCAATGGAGCTGTGCAAGTTTTTAAGTACAAAGGCAAGTCAAGGTTTACTTGAAAAGGAAAAAACTAGAACAATTATCCGTTCTGAAAAGAGAGGTGTGGAAATTCAGGAGGTTAATTTTTGTTTCTTGCCATTGCCAGTACTATAGCTAAGGGGAGTGGCACCACACAACTTTCATGTACCGTCTTTGGTAGATCAAAGCTACCTATAATTGTAATCTTGTGCCATGCTTTAAATGTTTACCTTGTTGGCGTACTTGTAAAAAACTAAAAGATGCTGTGATCTTCTATTGTAGGCAGCAATGAAGCTATTTGTTAAGGATTTTTTTTAAATTGTTAAGGATTTTAAGATTGATTTTTATTATAAGAACTTGAGTTTTAGAGAAAGGCAACAAGGCCAGATTTATGAATTATCTTTGAACTAGCCGACTAGGTGGGTGGGCCTCGGCACAAAGGTAAGGTTGCCCATTGGGTGACTTATAGGTTACTGGTTTGAGGCATCGGAACAGCCCCTTTTCAAAAATGAAAAGAGAAGCCTGCCTACTAGCTTTACTCATCATCCCCCCCTAACCTTGCTATAGCCAGGGAGCACTTTGTGCCCCGTGTGAACCCTTGAACCTTTGTTGCTAGATCAGGTTTATCAAACCCGCGTATATCAATGCATATAACCTACTTGTGAAGGCAAGAAACATATTACGGCTGTCGTAATTGTAATTATTTGAGTGCTAATTGGTCAAACAATGTTCCTGGTTTCCGTTTGATAAATAGATGATGATTGAATAGTTTGAGTTTTTTCATGTGAATCATAACTCAGTGCAAGAATAATTTCTGATATCGACTTAGTTGGCCTGCAAGATTGTACTATTATACCTTGTAGCACTCATCATTGTCTTGCATAAGATGCACAAGGACGTGTTTTACAACTTCTTACATCTTTATTTCAGTTTTCATGTTTCTAAGTCGTGTATTACCTTGACAAATTTCAACTCTTAAAGCAGTATAACTATTTGTGGGATAAACATTTTATTACTTGCAGATTCTCAAGTGTATACTTTATCTGGCTGTCCCAGCAATATTCACTGGAATGAAGATGGCCTTGAGAGGGATCTATACATCCAGACTACTACTATGACTGTTTTGGCAATGGATGGGAGGAGGCGGTGGTTGGACATACAGAAATTGGTTAGCTTTGCCAAACTATTTCATGGGTAGCTGTAAAATGGTTACATGTGATGTTTATTTCCTATTTTGATCTTACTATTAAGGTTAGACTAGATGCTGATTCTTGATAGTTCACCTTTTAATTCTTATCCTGCTCACAGTATTTTGCTTCCAGCTAAGGCTTTTGCACTGTTGCCCAACTTTGTTTTTGGATTGAAATTTGCATTTGAAAGTCTTTTCTTGTCTGATAGGTATTGTAATTGATCGGTAAGCTAAAACTCACTGATTCTAGGATCTGTAGAATAAACTTAATTAATTATTCATATTTTCACATCTAAGTATCACAAGATCAGTATATATAGTTGGTGTATTCTAATATCTTTTAATTCACGACTTGCCTTTTATTATCCCGAATTCCTGATTAAACACACACAACGCTGTAAAGCTGCTTACAGTTTAACTTCTGTCTATAGGGTTCAAATGGGAAAAACCATTTCATATTTGTGACAAATCTTGCTCCATGTTTCGGAGTTAGACTTCATCTATGGCCCAAAAAGGTGCAATCAACCTCAGACTTGGCTGCGAATAAAATGGTTGTTGAGGTGACATCAAAGTTGGTGCAAATCCCTTCGCGACCAGCACCAAGGCAGGTATTAAGTACTTGGTGAAATTCTGATCTTAACTATTTTCTATGTGCGTGCTTATTATCTTATGGGATGTTATTAAATGGAAGTCTAAAGTTCTGTGCTATGCTATTAGAGCTCGGTGCGCTAAAAACAGTCCTCAAGTGGATGAGACAGGCCGGCTAACTTTATTGAATTTGCTGAATGTTTATCAGGGTGAACCTGGTAGTCAGACTGAGCAAGCACCTCCATCTGCTGTACTTCAGTTGACTCCAGAGGATATGCGTGGTTTCAGATTCCTGACAATTTCAATTGCTCCTCGTCCGGTATTCTATCCCTTCATCCTTTTTATGACCATCTTTTTCTTAAACGCTGTCGGAATCTTTGTCTGATAGATTTTTAGGGATATTTTTACTCTCTTTTATCCTGCTTGTTCCATAAATTTATTATTGAAGCTAATGTTTGGGAACTTGTATAAAGCCTATATTGGGCACCCTGTCACTGACTGCCGATGTCCAAATAAGAGTAAGGAAAGTAATTTGCAAAATCTCACGTTTGGTTGTGTAACTGGATAATTCAATCTCTTGAAGTAACAACAGTTGATCAAAAATTGTTTCTGGCTTGTCCACAAAATTCAAGTTGGCTACAACTTGACCCGAGTGGGTTTTTAACTACCCCATTATGCATAATCTGTTTGGATTGGACTGCTAGTATGTCCATGTTAGATTTGTTATTTCATATATAGAACAATGGCAAGTTGCTTTTGTTTTTTTTATCATTACTCTAATGACTTAATCACCACTGCTGCATAACATTTTATAGACTATTAATCGAGGAAGATTAAATAAGATTTTTACTTGTCATACATTTATTGGTTTCATTATTTTTTCCTAGCAATGGTGCAGCTACACCTATGTAGCTTAATAATTTGAAATGGTTCCAGTAACTGACGTGTGATTTCTGATGCTCAGAGTATTTCAGGAAGACCTCCACCAGCAGCTTCCATGGCAGTTGGCCAGTTCTTTAACCCCGAGGATGGAGAAAGAGATATATCTGCTCAGTTGATGCTTCTATCTTCCTATTCTGAAAAGGTCAACATATTTTATGAAGTAGCTGATGTACTTCCTAGGAGTTTAAACTATAAAATCTTAAACTGTGTTTGGGCATAAAAAGATGGGAGAAGTTGAGGGAAGGAAAAAAAGAATAAAGATAACAGATTTATTATCAGCACTCTTGTTTTGTAATTATGAGTGTGATCAGTTAAAAAAACACTGTTGTTTTAAGGCCTAATTACTTAAAAAAAAAACCACCTTGTGACTTTTTGGTGTTTATACCCTGGCCTAGGAAAAAGTTCAATTGTACCGTATTTTGGATTCTTATGTTTCACCTCTATCCCGAAGTATTAAATTGATCTCTTTCATTTGACAAAAGGCTAAATTAATCCTTCATATTTAGCTTATATTCTAATTAGACATTAATATTATTAATTGTACAAAAACACCTTCTCTAAAAAAACTCAACTAATAATAATTATTTAATTTATGTTAATTATTAATAATTCTTTTAAATAAAAAACCGTAAAAAAAATTAAAATTTACATAAAACAAAATTTATTTGCATTTAAAAAAAAAATTCCGGGTCACTCTTCGAAGGAGGAGAGCTTCTCCTTCGAGCATGAAAACAGAAAAAAAATATTTTTTTTAAAAAAATTCAGTAGTTGGTTCGAAAAATCGGAGGAGTACTATGGTAGGTCGGAAATATTTTTTTAAATAATTTAATTTTTTAATAAAATATCTAAAAACAATCAATTATTAGGATTTATTTGAACATTTTTAAAGTTGAAGGACTTATTTGTATTTTTTCAAATAAGAGAAAATATGGTGTAACCCTTCTATTTAGTTGTTATTAACGTTTTTATCCTTAAACTATTTAAATCGTCAATTGTACCTTTTTTTCGGGATAGAGGTGAAACATGAAAACCCAGGTACAATTGAACTTTTTCAATGCAAAAAAGTTACAAGGTGGTTTTTTTAAAGTAATTAGGCCTTGTTTTAAAATGAAAGTAACTGTGTTGTTTAGAAAAAGCACTGATGTTTAAATGATGGGTCTGTTGTTTTATTGACCATTTAGCAATTTTGAAAGGTGCATGCTTTTCATATTCTGCAGGAATTACTTTTGAAAGAGGATCATCCCCTTGCTTTCAATGTAACGTTCTCCATTAGCTTAGGCCTTTTGCCTGTTACTCTATCTCTAAAAACCTTGGGCTGTGGAATAAAAAGGTCTGGACTTCCTTCTGATGAGGCTGGAGACATGGAAAGCAGTAGTAAGAAATTTATTTTATTTCTATAGTTAATCTTGTTTACTTCAATTGGCTAGGTGCAGTCTTCTGATTGTTCTCCATGCATCTTTGCAACTCCTGGTGTTGCTGAAAATGTTACTGGCAGCATATACAAGTTGTTTTTAATATAATCTTTGATGTGGATGATTTATGATGTTTATGCATGAAAAATCTGTTTCAGGAAATACTAGCTGCTAATGTTTTGTTTCGTTACACAAATTGATGTTTTTATTAGTTTTTTGTTTTTGTAAATTTATCACGGTGGAAGTTCCATTATTTTTCTAGTGATAATCTCCTATATATCATGGATTTCTATATTTCTTAAATCTCTCGAGTTAGTTTTACTGATGAAGAAACTGTGCTTATGCAATCAACTCATTTGTGTATGTTTTCTTTTGCATTGGTTCTATTCTAATGCAGTAAGTTGACATTTATGGTAAATTTATTACTTTATGAGAATCTCGATATTTCTATTGGTTCTTATAGCCACAGACTTTTTGTGTAATCAGTAGTTAAGAATAGAAAGAGATTTCTTTGTGGGTTTCCTTGATCATCATAATTCATTCCTTTTTCTGCTAAGATGCTGCTATTGATTTTTCAGAGCTTTGTAAACTGCGGTGTTTCCCACCAGTGGCACTTGCATGGGATCCTACATCAGGTCTTCACATATTTCCTAATTTGTACGGTGAAACTGTAATAATTGATTCCTCGCCAGCTTTATGGAGATCTGCCCCGGGATCTGAGAAGACTGCTGTCATGTTACTGGTATGAAAACCTCCCTCTGTCCTATAAAAAAAAAAAAAAAAACTGGACACTTCGTAGCCCATAAAATACAAAAAGTTTCTACATCTAATTGTTTGTTCAATACAGAATTATCAACATACCTTATAATCTTATTATATGAGCATTAAATATTGTGGCTCATTCTGATTCACTTTTAAAAAACATAAAGGTATTGTAGGAATCTTTTAATAAATTAACCTTAACTAATTAGATTCTTAATTCTCGTGAAAGTGCAAGTTTTTCTATCTTTATGGTTCGGAGGGAGTAACTTCTAATTAATGTTTATTTTTATTAATGTTATTATACCTTACCTGTTAATGAATTAAGGCTTTGTGCTCATTTCACTCTACAGGTGGATCCTCATTGTTCATATAAAATGGGCATCACTGTTTCTGAAACTGCAGCTGCCAGCAGGTTTTTGCTTTTGTATAGTTCACAGGTGATTCAGGTGTCCTTGTGTAGATGCATATCTTATTATCTACTTCCTTTATCCTTTTTAGATATGTACTCCATGCTCATTTTAAGATATATCTTGCTTCTTTGCAATTTCTTCTCATAACATTTATTTTAATTTTTAGTGGTTCTTTTCTGAACTTAAGTCGTGTTTGGTTAAATATGTTGATTGCACTTATGTGTATTAAGAGAGAGAACTTTTCCTTTTACACAAGGGCTGTAATTCTTGGAGAACTTAGGTGAACAACATTAGCAAATTAGATAACTTGAAATAAGTACCCTCTAAATAACTCAATGAACTGTGATTCACTTTAATGGACCTTTCTGATAAATCATATGGAAAAGGCGTATTATCATCTTATGATTAGGACCTGTTAAAAGACAAAAAAACTTTAGGAAACCCTCCCAATACAGAAATAGAAGTGTAAAGAATTGAAAATGGAGAAAAAAAATATATGGAAACTCTCTGCAAAGTGATCATGCCATTCAGTATCTATGTTAACTTAAAAATCCAGAATCAGATACTGTTTTTTGTTTTGCTTTATTTTGTTATTGTACTGTGCGCTAATTGTCATTGAACTTTAAGCTGGATTGAGAAACACCTCTATTATTTCACTGATCTGCTAAATTTATATGAGATGGTCAAGTTCCTAATTTTTTGAGATAATACTTGCTATTTTGAGATTATTCCAAATGCACAATTAAGTAGCAGTGCCTGGATGCCATCTCCTACCCTCTGACCTATTTATAATCTGTTAGTTTAACCATCAAGATATTTTGCTCAATACATTGAGACGCTAGGAGGTAGCACTTTCTGATATGGTTACTTCTTGTGCCTTTCCTATGGGAGGAATATTAATGGGTTGTTGTATTAAATCATACACCATACTGAAATGTATAATCACATATTCTCAAGAAATGCATAATCACGTCATGCTTTTTGCTCCTTGTGATAGATTTCTTCATGTAGATACTAAACCATATCATGTTGGGAACTTCTTTGATGCAGATAGTTGGTTTCTCCATTGCGGTTGTTTTTTTCGCTCTAATGCGGCAAGCACATGCATGGGTTGTTGATGTGCCTATACCTTCAATTTTGACAGCTGTGGAGTCTAATTTGAGATTGCCATTACCATTTTTGCTTCTAGGCATCATACCCATTTTAATTTCCTTATTCATTTCCTTTCTGCTGTCTCAACCACTTCCTCCTTTTGCAACTTTTATCATTATTTCTATGATCTGTTATCTTTTTGCAAATGGGTCCATGATTCTTGTGATCATCGTTTCCCAATTGGTCTTCTATGCGGCTGCCATCATCCATGTTTTTATCAAGACAAGGTTAGAAGCTAGTCCCCTGTATAATGTTTACCAGCAAATAATGATCTGTGAATTTCAGAAAAATTAAAAGTGGCTGAGGTTACAGAAAAACATAGATTTTTCATCCATAAATTGAATAGCCATTATATTGACATAGTCTCACAATTCATTATTTTGGGTTTAGCTGGATTAGCTAGAAGTGCCATGAAAGATTGGTCTGTTTTGGTCTCTCATTGTCTGTGAGATGTACAGTTGACACAAGAGTCCATGTAAAATATTAGTTTTTCATTGGTGATCTAACTTTGAGATATTGAGTTGTCATGCATGCTTAACTCACATCTTCTAATTGGACTTCAACATCTACTGGTAGCTGTGTTTTCTACCTCTTACATAAATATAGTGGTCATTGCATATCACAAAACTTATATTTGGCATGCATAATTAGCATTTGTAGACGTTTATATATTGAAGTAAAAATGGACTAGAGAAGCATCAGTATAAGCATCCGAAGGACATGAATATTATATTGGAATATTTAATGAATCTAATTGAAAATGATAGTCATAATATGTTGAAGTTCACTTTTCCTTGTATGTTGAAGTTCTGTGTGCTGAATTACAAGTCAATACTGTAGGTGGCAAGGATCTGAAGGCAACTTTCGTTTAGGATTTCTTCATTGGTTTGTTAATCTTTCTTGCAGTTTCTTTTCATTAAAGGTAAGCTCTGACCTAACCTCTTACACAAATACACACATGTTAAGACCAGAATGGCAGTAGTTGGTTACATGACTAGAATTCAGCACCTCTTCTGTAACCCTGGTTAATGGGCTTCACTCTTGTAAGCCAAAGCAGATACTCTTAGTTAAATGAAAAGGTTATAGAAATTTGATTCTTTGAGTAGTACCTTTTTACTGATATTTCTTCTTTTCCTTTCTGAGACTTAAACCCTGTTCTGTACTCATTTTCGCTGTCATAATTTATAAGCCCGGTGGACGCTTTTATTTGTTCACTTGATCTTATTTGTTATAATGCAGGTTATTAGGGTTCTAAGAGTCAATCTATCACTCGTGACAGCGCTGACTGCAATCACCCTGGGTTGTTTTGTTCATCCAGCATTGGGTTTATTCGTACTTCTCTTGTCTCATGTTTTCTGCTGTCATACTGCATTGTGCGGGTATTTTGGAAGATTAAACTTATATATGCTATTATTGATATTTGCTTTTTTTTCTTCCAGTTCTTCCTGTAGATGCATCCTAAGAACTGTTTCATGTTTTTGTGACAGTTTTTTGACGGCTTCATTTCGCAGCCATGCACGGAGAAAGGAATTCTTTGATTTCAGAGATGATGGAAATCAAAGTGTATTTAGAAATGGGGTGTTCAACCATAATACCCCGTTGGAGGAAAACAGCTCTACTAGTCCAAACTCTTCAAAGAGTTTTGGCGACACACAGCTGGAGATCTTCCATCACCGTCATGGCCTGTTGATCCTGCATCTTCTTGCGACACTGATGTTTGTCCCTTCGCTTGTGGCTTGGCTGCAGGTATGAATGATGTCTATTTACGAAATAAAGATTTATTATCTTTTCTAAATATCTTGAATGTCTCTGAATTGATTAAAGAAAAGCCAACTCGCAAAATCCCACGAAAAATATCAAGAAATCTTTGCAAACCCAGAAAAAAAGAAAAAGCAAAATAAATTACAAGATTAAACATTAAAAATTTCAGCAGCCATAGATTTCTCCCAAACAATAGTAAAAGTCATACAGCATTTAATTATTTTTGACTTTTGTCTTAGTAAGAGAAAAAAGCAATAGTAAGTGGCTGCTATAATAAAATATTAAAAATTGAGGACAAAATAGCAAATGACAGATATGGAGAGGATAGAAGAAGGCGAGAGCAGCCTTGGAGTATTATTTTTTGGTTAAAAATAGTTAGGGTTTTTAGTTAATATACTTAGGCTAATATATTAAAGGGTTAATTTCATATAAAATCACCACCTTTGCACGTTTTTTCATTTTAATCACGTCCTTTAAAAAAGTGTCAAATAAAATCACCACCTTTCATTTTTTTTGCAAATCTATCACGAATGTGAAAATTCGGTGTATTTTTTTTGACTCGACAACCGGAATCAACAAAAAAAGAGTAAGAGGAATGTATTTTGTGTGTTAATAGGGCATTAGTCAGAGTAAAACTTTTATTTGGGAGGAAAAAGTCATCGAATTTTACTCATCGGTGATAGATTTGCAAAAAAATAAAAGGTGGTGATTTTATTTGACACTTTTTAAAGGACGTGATTAAAATGAAAAAACGTATAAAGGTGATGATTTTATATGGAATTAACCCTATATTAAATATATAAGCAATGTAAGCATAAGGACCTTATGCTTACATTGCTTAGATATTTTTACTACCTTATGATAAGGTAGTAAAAATATCTAAGCTCGATAAGGTTAGCAAGCCTATCTCGAGCTTGAGCTCGACTCGGTTAGTGTCGAGTAGATTTAAATATTTTTAGTCAATCGAGTAGTTAGCAAGTTAGCTATAATACTCACATCCGTAAGTGCAATTATGATCTTATTTCTCCCTTTCTCTCTCTTAGCTAGATCCAGCATTTCTTGTTCTTCCGATCAGCCATAGATTTCATGTTTTTTTTCTTTTTGCGAAATGTTACGTACGCATCAAATTTTCTCACACTGCATGTTTAATTGCTCAAGAGTTTATTTTTTGTAGTACTTTTGTTTTTTTATCATGAACAGTATTTATGCACAATGTTGACTGTTTATGAAGAAACTATATTTTAATTTGACACTACTGCAATGAGTCCTATGAGTTTATGGAGAATGTAGACTTTTCATTCATCTTGATGGATGCTTGATATTACAATTTGTGTACAATTGCAGAGGATAGGATTGGGACATAGCTTTCCATGGTTCCTGGATTCTACTCTTTGCACCGGGGTCATTCTTCATGGCATTTTACATGCAAAGCCAGAGTGCAATTCCCAATTTTCATTCTCAGTACTAGGGAGGGAATTGAGATTGGATTTTGTTTATTTGCTTGCCGGCTACTATTCCTATATCTACGGCTTGAATTTGGAGCCATTCAGAGGTTTATATGCCATGGCTGCTGTGGGCTTCATATTTTTAGCATTGAGAATATTATGGAGCAAGAAGGGAGAGCCACGTTTTGGGAGAAGAAAGCATTCTCATAAACAATGACAAGGCGATATATAACCATGTTTCTTCGAGGGATGTCGGTTGATTGTATTATTGTATGTCAGGCGCCGGGACGAGCTGCTGCTACTGAAGATTTGAAACCCTCCCCATTTGTAGGCAAGCAATGTGACCTTAATTCATGTGAAGAACGCAGAGCGGGAAAAAGGCGGAATTGTTGTTGTTGTTGTTGTTGTAGTATATGCCAGGGGATTCTCTTGCGGCAATGCATTTTTGTATATGAGCATTTTGTTTTCAGATTAGAGAAATATTTGAATGAGAAATTGGTTTTGTAACATTGTGCCGAGTGAAAACAACAGTAGCTCCATCTAATTTTGCCTTGAAAGTGATTAGTGTGATTTTGCTTTTATTTCTTATGCAGTCAAATATGACTTAAAAGGGTGACACTGTTTAGAGAGCAAGAAGTGTCAGGCCAAGAGAAATTCTCGTGTGAACCAAATTCGCCACATAGGGTTATGAACCATCCATTTATTGTGTGAACACGTGTTGAAAATAAATGTCATAACCGGTTAATAAATATCACATTAATTATATCTAAAATATAAGCAATTAATATAGAGTAAAGTTTATTATTTTAATAAATTCATCTCTTTAATTATCAAAATGGAATAAATACAAATTAAAAGAAAGGTGATTTTATCAGAGTATGAAATCTTGCTGTCTCCTATAAATTTTACTGTCCTTTTCAAAATCCATCGAATCTGGCTACAAAAATGCACTTGATTTTGAAAAATTTGATGTCTTATTACTTAATAGCATGAATTACTTTCTTCAATTTTGATGCATCATATCAAACAAAGATAATTATAAAATTTCTGGTGTTATAAAATTTGCTAAACATATAGTTGCTTCTTCAGTTTATGACCCAAAAATATTCTTGGTGCATACTTTTGTATCAAAGATTGGTACAAATACTTATCAAGATCATGAGCATCAGCAGAAATTTATAGATTGAAACGAAACTATGTAGCATGGTTTCTCAGGTTTGTCATTCGCGCACTAACGGCTCTGGCTGCCATTGCTCTGAAATTTTCTCTAGCTGAGGAGACAGAGCTTCCTGAATGCTGATGTGTTCCTCCTCTAAAAGCGTCCATGAACTCGTCCCTCTGAAGCCTTAGAGCTAATGCAGCATCCTCATCTTGGCTTGGAGTTCCTCTCCTCCTCCTCGCAGTTGCATCTCTTCTTATTACCCGCGAAACATCGTCTCTTTGCACAATTCTACCAAATTCAGCACCATCATCTCGGTTTTGTTCTGCCCTTCTGCTTATACCATTTGCATAACTACTCAATAGCCGCGAAAGATCTTCTCTTTGCGACCTTTGAGCTAATGCAGAATCATGGTCTTGGCTACGTAGACCGCTTCTTCTTGCAGACTCATTTCCGCTTGATCCTGAAACCATATAAGGGCGAACATTGCGGTTTCTTACATCAGTATTAGTTCTTGTTGGTGGAGTTTTGCGCTCTGCAACCGCGGCCGCCTTCCTTGCCTCAACTTCTTGTGGAAAAAGAAGCTGTATTGTGTTCCAAAGAACTGTATTCACAGTGCAAGATCTTCCATTGCTATATTAAATTTAACAAAACAAAACATTGTCAAACATTGACATGAACATCAAAAGCAAAATAAATTAGCATAAATTTGTTGGATTCACACCTTATTAATTGTCTGCATTTCGGACATTTCTTCCCACACTTATCAGCAGCAGATCTTAAGCATTTCTTACAGAAACTACAGACAAATATCATACCAACTCAGTACTAAAATTCATCAACATTCTTTTAAACTACAAAAAATGAATATTTTAATTTACCTGTGTCCGCAAGAAGTGGTGCTAGGTTCAAAGCAAATCTCTAAACAAATCTGCACAACATCGAAACTTCATTAAAATCAATAACATTGTAATCTTAGTAAACGTACAAGAGATCAAACAAACTCTTACTGCACAAGACAACTCTTCTTTAAGCTTATCCATACAAGGAAGACTCGAATTCGAACACGAAACCTCGGAATTCTCTTTCTTTGACTTATCATCTTCTTTCACTACATTTTTCTTGGTTTCTACCTTAATTTCCTGAATCTCTGCCAATCAAACACAGAATAAAATTCAAGAAAATCGATTTTCTTCAACCCGAAATCTCAAAAGTAGAATCAAATACCTGGCTTTTCAGGTTCGTTTTCTTCGTCAAGATTAATAACAGGAATTGAAATCGAAACCGGGCTCTTCCTTTGAACCCTACGTTTTCTAACACACAAAACAAAAAGATCATCAACTTCTAAATTTACATTCCTTCTATTTCCAAGAAAACATGATCTTTATAATATTTTTTGAATATAGGTAGGATTCCGACTACTAGAGTCTCATCTTATTAGATATTAGTTACAGAGTCGGGGTTTGAATACCACGATCTTCAAATGTACTTGGATACGCTTTAACCATCTAGGCCTAAAACAAAAAAATCAAACTTCAAGAAAACTTATTCAAAATACCTTCTTGAAGTGTTGGAAGGGGGAGTCTTGAACTGGGTATCAGAGCGTTTCCTCTGCTTAATCTGTCGATCGGGCGTGTCTTCAACGATAAGGCTAGCGACGAGAATGGACTCTTCGTCCCAACCAGCCATGGCAACCAAGGATTTGAATCTTGGACTGAACACTGGGTCCAAATTTTGGGCATTTTCGTCTGGGTTTTGATCGATTGGGGATTCTTTTGGTTCTTGGCTTACCATTTTGGAAGGAAAATTTCCGGGTTTTACTGTTTTGAAAAGAAGTTTTGGCTTTCTCTTCAATGGAAAAGCTCCTGTGTGGGAGCAGAGAGAAAACGATCTACAATTAGGGTTTCAACGGTCGAATTAGTTTTCAAATTGATATATAAAAGTCCATCATTGGTAACGGCTATAATTTAGGGATGTGTGTACTGTTACCTTATAGGGTAATTCTAAGCTTTTTTTTAAGTAACAGTTTTTTTGGACAAAAAGTCAAATATGCCCTTATAGTTTATAGCATAGCGCAACTTTGCCTTTAATGAATTTTTAATCTCAATTATCTTTTAATATATTAAAAACGTTTCAAATATGCCCTCAATTATTTAACAATTTACAAAAATTCTGTTAACTCGTATCTAGGTGGACTACGAAATAAACTTATTGTCATCTGCCCTGTTTTTTTTTCAATAAACTTACTTGGTTATATTGCTTTTATTTGTTTTGTTATGCTCCAAAATAAATACCAATAATTTTTAATTAAAAAACCGAAAAAAGCATAATCATAATTCAAATTTCTTATAATTGTTTGTTTCAATTCTAATCTAAAAATAAATCTATAACAAATAAATTGTTACATTTTTGTTTTTCTCATCCTAAATAATAAGAATAAACATCATTTTTGTTATCCTAAATTTCAAATGAATCAAAAACTATTTTAAAATAATTCTGACTTCATTAAATAATTTTTTTGTCAAAAATATTAATTTATGTATATTATGTT
The DNA here is from genome assembly GCF_937616625.2 of Mercurialis annua. Lineage (NCBI taxonomy): Eukaryota > Viridiplantae > Streptophyta > Magnoliopsida > Malpighiales > Euphorbiaceae > Mercurialis > Mercurialis annua. Next base: position 44,854,223 of record NC_065574.1, on the reverse strand, counting down.
GATCATGTTTCAAATATCATAGCTACTTTTATCAGAATAAAAAAATCTTTATATTCTATGATTTATTTTAATACTCTATCAATTTTGTCAGAAACTGAACAAAATTTAATCAGTTTTATGAAATTACAAAATATATAAGGCATAAGGTAGAAAAAACCCCTGAGGTTTCTTCAAAAGTAAAAGACACCCTTTTTTGATTTTTGAGGTACAATTCAGTCCTCCAGTTTTTTTATTAAATAAAAACATCCTTAAATTTTTTTATTGAATAAAAAAACCCTTCCGTTAAAAAATGACAGTTAACGGCGTCACATGTCTTAAGGAAAAGATTAAAAAATGTCTTTAATATGTATAATATATTTCAATTTGATCTTTCAAAGGACTTATATTTATAAAAATAAAAATAAATGACCCGAATGATATTTTTTTCTTTCCTTTTAATTTAAAAATTAAAATAAAAAAAGACCTCCGGCCACCGAAGGTCGTGGTCTGTTCTCACCTGAGAAAAGACCAGGTTTGTTCTCAGGTGAGTGTCTGTTCTCACTGAGGACAGACCATCGTCTGTTCTCTACCAGAGAACAGACTCCACCGGAGAACATACATGGTATGTTCTTAGATCTGAGAACATGCCATGTCTGTTCTTAGGTGAGAACAGACGTTGTTCTCACACCTGAGAACAGAAAGTCTGGTCTCAGGTGAGAACAGCCGTGCCACAGCTGTTTTCGGATCGACGGTGATTTTAAGACCGACGATGGTTTCGAGACCAGTAGTGGTTTTGAAATTAACGGTGATTTTTAAAAAAGGCCTGCGGTTTTCGGAATAGGTTCTAATTGAATTAAATTTAGTTTAATTATTTTTACTTGGATTTTTATTTAATTTAATTAGAGTTAATTAATTAGGTTTGATTGGTTTAATCATATTTTGATTAGTTTAATTATGATTTTATTAATTGGGTTTTATTTGATATAATTAGATTTGATTGTATTTTATTTGATTTAATTGAGCTTAGATTGATTTTATTAGGTTTTTATTAATATTAATAAGATTTTTAATTAAAGAGAGTTAATTAAATAGAGGGAGTGAAAATATATTAATTTTTTTTATAAATATAAAATTGGTAAATATTTTAAACATTAAGTATCATTTTGAACCTTTTTATAAGGACACGTCATTAGTTAACGACAATATAGACGGAATGACTATTTTGTTCAATAAAAAAAACTGAGGGCTGAATTGTACCCTAAAAATCAAAAAGGGCTGTCTTGTATTTTCGGAGAAACGTCATGGATTTTTTTTGTACCTTTTGCCTAATAAAAATATACAAGTCTAATAAAATTTAAATAATAATATATTATTAAAAAATATACAATTATAATATTAAATAACGGGTCATATAGATATCGTTAACGTGCGTAGCACGTGGCCAAAAAACTAGTATATAATAAAGGGATTTTTACAAACATAATCATGATACAAAAGAAATTACAAAATTAATGTACCAAAGACGTTTGCCAAAAAAAAAAATGTACCAAAGACAGTACAATTCATTGTCTCACTTTATCAAAGTATTTACAAATCCAACCTACCTAACAGGAAAAAGAAAAGAATGTTTAGTAGTCTGTTAACTCGCATGGCTAGGAAAAAAACCGAATCTCCGTTGCCGTCACCTAGTAAAGCTCGAGAAATTAAAGCTCGATAAAAATATTGCCCTCTCTAGTAAAGTTCAAAATAGAAAAAAAAACAGTTGAAGATGAACATGAAGCCGATAAAAGAAGGTAAAGAAGAATCCATATCTTGGCGGATCAGGACGCTAACAAAGAAGATGAAGAAGAAACCATAGCTTTAACAATCAAAAGTTGAATAAAACAATGAAAATGGCGACATCAAAAAGATCTTCTTCCTCTCTATCAATCTATTTTTTTTTCAATTTTTTTTTAATTTAAAACTCAAAAATATAAAAATAATGGCAAATAAACTTAACCGTATTGTAAGTGTTTTAAACTCAAATATATAAAAATAATGGCAAATAAACTTAACCGTATTGTAAGTGTTTTTATGTGTATCTATAAATATTTTTGGTGTATTTAAAGTGAATCTGCAATGAAAATTTATTGTATTTAGTGTAGATATTTAGTTTATCAATAACGTATTCTAAGTGATTATTTAGTGGATCTATAAAACAATACGAGATGCACCAAAAATAAACTAAAAATATGCCAATAACCCACTAAAACACTAAAAAAATCACTAAATATATATAAAAAATTCACTAATAATATACCAAAAAAAACACAAAAAATACACACAAAAAACAAAAAAATCACAAATATTACCTAGCAATAAAATCTGCAAACAATTACTTTTTCTATTTTAAAATTTTCAGTTTATTCATTCTAGTCCACTGAAAAAAAAAATCGAAAACTTTTAGAGCCCCTAAATAAAATTCCAAAAACAAGACAACTTTAGAGCTCACGAACAAAACTCCAAAAATACCGCCCAACGGCAAAAGCGCTAAAAGAACGCCTATATTCTCTTATTTTTACATTGGTAAATAGATTTACGAGTTTCAATTCAACCAGCTTTTAGTATTCAATTTTCGACTACTTTGACATTGCTCGTTCGAAGTTAAGACACGCACACATACACGATTAGAATCTGCTTTCTAGCATGCCCATAATTCGTATTAATTGTTCGTCCTTGTCAAAAAGAGACCAACGGATTGTTATAAAATTATTCTAAGTTAATCGTTCTAAAATTTTTAAGGGCAATTTTTTTAAGGCTTAATCACCAAAAAATGCCAAACCTATACGTCTTGTGTCAATTACAGCCAAACCTTTAAAAATCACCAGATTTAGCCAAACCTTATATGTTCTGTTTCTTTTTTAGCCATTTTTGAATCGAACCGGTTTTTCTGACACCGTGTCGTCCACGTCACCGCCAACTAAGCAAATGGCTGACATGGCAGCTGAAATATTTAAATAAGGTTTGGCTATAACTGACACAAAATGCATAGGTTTGGTATTTTTTGGTGAATAAAACTAATTTTAAAATTAAATAATTAAATAATTAATTATATTATAATAAAATTCATATATATTTAAAAAATAATATTTTTATTTAACGCTAACTAAAATTAATTTATTTTTTTTACTAAATTTAAATAATTCTAATATTTTTTTTTACATATTTGATGGATATATAATTAATTTAAATTCTGTTAAAAACAAAAAATATCATATTCATCTTAAAATTTAATTTTTTAAAATTCCAGTCGTCGGTTCTTTGACACCGCCGCCATTTGAGGCCCAATTGTTCGTCTTCCGACGAACAATCTGATAGTAATATACACAATAAACATACGACAATGTTCATAATTCAACTATACACACATAAACATCAAAATAATCACTAAATAGACTGTTTATTTAAAGGACGAGTGTAATTATTTTTTCATTTTTTTTCTTTAAAAAGTGAAGCTCATTGTGGTGTAATCAATATATATTATTATAAGCATAAACACATATGTCATTTTACTCGGCATAGCCAAAAACTTACCTTAATTTACACATAACTATTTTATTTATTACCTAAACTGAGTCATAACAAGATCTCAACAACATTAAAAATAATAAATCAAGTTCAAAATCATCATGAACATTAAATCTTTTCACTAAATTTAATTCAACATTAATTCCTAAGTAATACATTAATTCATTTTTTTAATTACATATTCATTAAAATATATTATAATATAAATTTATTAGATTTAATTAGGTTTAATAAAAAATTAAAATTAATTTTAATTAGTGTTAAATAGAAAATATAAATTATTTTTAAATATATATAAATTTTATAAATGACATAATTAATTTACTAATTATTAAATTTAAAAATTGGCTTGAATTTAAAATTAGGTTTATTCACCCAAAAAATACCAAACTTATTTTTTATGTGTCAGTTATAGCCAAACCTTATTTAAATATTTCAGCTGACATGTCATCCAATTGCTTAGTTGGCGGTGACGTGGACGACACGGTGTCAAAAAAACCGGTTCGATTCAAAAATGGCTAAAAAAGAAACAGAACATATAAGGTTTGGCTAAATCTGGTGATTTTTAAAGGTTTGGCTATAATTGACACAAAACGTATAGATTTGGCATTTTTTGGTGATTAAGCCTTTTTTTAATACCAAACCTTTTAGGATGTCCTGAGTTAAAGTCAAACCTTTCAAAATCGGTTTGTTTAGCTCATTTTAAGGTATTCAAAATTTTTTATAGCCAATTACGAACCGGACCAAAAATATTGTCATGACATTCGCGCCTTAACATGGCGAGTGACATAATTTTTTTCGGTTTGATTCGACGATGGCTATAAATGGTTTTAAATATCGCAAAATGGGCTAAACCAGCCGATTTTGAAAGGTTTCGCTATGAATTAATTAAATATTATTCGTTAGTTCAAATTAAAATAAATTAAATTATAAATCCCGAGCGAATAATTTTAATGTTAATATTCGCGAAATATTTTGACAAAGCTACCGTCAAACTTTTATGAAATTTGGACGTAATAATTTTAATTAAGCGGGACTGATTTGGACCTAATAAATCTTCGGGGATTTATTAAAAATAAAATATAAGTCGGATGCGAATAAAAGTTATATTTTTATTTGTTTTATATATTATTGGATTTTTGGGTAAAGTTTGACGGAATTCGAAATTAGTCTCTGTTTGAACTACGAACGACTAATTAAAATCAGAGTTAAAGTGCATGATTGAGTTAGTACCAAATGGTACTTTAGCCAAATCATTTCCTATATATATATATATATATATATATATATATATATATATATAAGTGAGGGGGCACGTTCATTTCATTTTGTAGAAATGTAAAATGAGGTGCATGCTAGCTTCATCCATCAGAGGCGCGTGATTTTAGGTTTCGCCGCGGCGCGATCCATTTCGCGATTCTTACTCCGGTTCTTCAACGAATCCATTAATAATCGAGGTATTAATCTCGTATACGAAGTTTATTTCGATATATAATTATTATATATTTGATATTAAATGGTAAACGTATCGAATTGATCGTGTGCGTATCGATTCAACGTTTTAATTATAGAATTAGATGTTTTGGATTGTGTTTAAGTGTTAGGGGCGAGAAAAGCGAGTTAGCACGTCGGAATACAGCCGCGGATCGTCCCCGAGCTACACGAGGATGCTGCACGAACGTGCAGCGAGATACACGAACGTGCAGCGAGATACACGAGCGTGTATCTTGCAGGTTTCACGAACGTGAAGCCTATCGCTGCACGAACGTGCAGTGCTTCCGATCTGAAACAGTAGGGCTTCTTCGGGGGTCCACACACGCGACACTGAAACTTAAATTCAGACAGTTTCAAGTCGTGAAATCAATCGTAATTTGATTGAAGTTCAGAATGTGAACTAAAAAGTTTAAAAGATTTAAAAGAACCTAGACGTTTGAGAATAGTTGGTTTATGAATACGATATGATGTTTTAATAAAGCCATACATTAATCAAGTGGATTAATGTTAAAGGACTATAAGTCCATACCAAGAGTGGTATTATAAATTGAACGAGAAGTTCAATATTGAGATTAGTTTATAAGCGTTGTTTATAGAATCGTCTATAAACATTAATTTATTGAGTCTATCGTTTATACGATTGGAGTAGAGTTAGAATTCAATGTCTAATATTATTTTGACATTTGAATTTGAATTAGATCCGACGAGTAGTCGATCTAGCGAGCCAAACACCAACGTGTTTGACTGACAAGCTTGCTTGGAGCTTATGTCTTTGAAAATGGGGACGACAGTTCTGTGAGTTTTACTTTGTGGTTTTTATATTTGAATATGTATGTTTAAACTGTTTTTAATAACAAATCGCACTAGTATAATTATGTCATGAAAGATCCATTGGAACAAACCTCCTATAGGTTTTCAATAAGACTGTGTGATCACCAGTAATACGATAGATATGAGACTGTGTCTGACATAGAGGTCAGTTAATGTCATTGGGCGTTGGAAGTGCTAGTGACCCTGACTTAACAGTCTGAGACGGCAGTAACGGTTACGGTCACGGGCAATACTGTGATGGCAGTTTCACGGTTACGGTCCAGACACCAGGCTTAGATGGCAGTGATTCAGTTCACGGTCCAAAGCCCATGTTGTGTAGGTTAAGACCCATACAATAGTCTGCCTTGTAGGGTTTCATCTGGATCGACTAATTAGTAATATTTTACATAAACAAATGTTTTATGTATTTGTGATTTGAATATTTAACTGTAAATTGTAGACTCACTCAGAAATATTTATATTTTTGACCCTCCCCAATGTTCACCTTTTCAGGTTATCAAGTATGAGGTCCGACTTCCACAATAATTCCGGAAGTCAGTGTCAGTCATACCTCTAGAACTGCAAGTAGTCGGCGACTGGAAAGTCTGTCTTTCTGTTTACAGCATGTCACGACCGAAATTCCACCCTAATCCAAGTCATGACCGGCGCTAGGGAATGGGAATGGTTGTTCCGAAACCCGTAGCAAGCCTAGAATCTCTAAAAAAACTTTTCGCACATATTATTAGTGGATCGTACCTCGCGTACGATCTGTTTTCAGAAAACACCGTTAAAACCTTTCTTGTTTAACGCAAACACATTTTTGAAATATACATATAAGCGAAATATGGTTTCAGAAGTACCGGTTAGATAACCTTGTTATCTTAACCCTCGCTTCCTTCTGAAAACTTGGCGTGGTGATTATTGGAAACCAGGGACTTATCTTTCGCTTGCCTTAACACACAGGCAGCCCTGTTCCCAACCACACGCCACTGTTAATATGTTTAATAAAATAAGCGGACACCTTGCGTCTCGCAACGGTGGTATTAAACATATTAAAATACACGGCAGACCGGTTACACATAGCCGGCGTATATAAAACATATTGTTTTTGACCCTCACAAAAACACACGAGGCCGACTCGGTAACTAGATACAATATGCCACTAAACAGCCACCCAGAAGGTATACACATGCACTAGATCCTATCAGAGTATCTAAACAAAGGACTTGTGGCACGGCTGCTGGCACATTGCATTTATACTATTGCAGCATACTAAGAGTACAAAATCCTATGTACATTACCAAAGAAGAGCTTTCTTGAAGGAGGGATGTGGAAGCTCGACTGACCTCAAAGCTCATTTCCTGAAAATGGGATGACAACAACGGGGTCAGAAATATAAATATTTCTGAGTGAGTAAACAATTTACAGGTAAATACCAAAATCGCATCATATATATAAAACAGTTCTATATATAAAATATTACCAATTTATCGATCCATCTGAAACTCTAGTCCACAGTTGTCCTAACAGACACACTAATCTCATGAGCTTATAAACAACAGAATAAAGACCGTGAATTGAATCACTGCCGTCCAATTCTGTATCTCTGGTACCTGGACCGTAATCAAAAACTGCCTTCGCGGTTTATTCCGCGATCGTAACTGTATTACTGCCGTCTCAGGGTTTACCCGTGAAGTCAGGGCATTTACCTTCCCAATGACTTACACGACATGCATACCTCTATACCTCGACAGAAGTACATCTAAAAATCGGTGTTGGTGATCACGCAATCCTATTGCCGCCTAATAGGTAGCTCGTTCCAATGGACCTCTCTTGGCTAGTTTATATTACTGTGATTTATGGATTTAAAACAATTGAATACTGATATTCAAAAGTAAACATGTAAACTCACAGTACTGCTAAGTTAGACTCCCCTGAGTCCTGGTCTGACTGCTGGACAGCTAGTCGGATCAAACATACAAAACACACAAGCCAAACATCAATACTTATTTCTGTTATAAACATCTAGGTCCTGAAACCTAGGTCCAGACATATCATACAATTCACATAACACAAACACATATGGTCTTTTTCTTTTTAAAAACCATTTAAACTGTTTTCATCTCAAGAAAACATTTAGACTTCACTCTAAAAGTCCTTTTAGGTATAGTTATACCTAATAAAATTATTTAATAGTATAGACTTGATTGCCAAAACAATTCACAGTCGTATACTATGTATTTAGCAACATCGTTTGCTAAATCTTTTAAACCGGTTAAACGCCGACTTTAACTCTTTTAAAGTCCTTTTTAAACGTTTACTTTACTTTTAAAATCTCATTTTAAAAGTCTTTAGCTTAGGTTTAAAGACTCGTTTCACTTTCTTTTAAAAGAAGTTATCGTTTTTAAAAATTTTAGTTCGATGAAACTACGTCAAACAAGTAGGGCAAAAGCCCCAAAAGTCCTCCCCCCATTTAGCGTCGGACCTGCTGTGTATGGCACAGCAGGTCGCTGCACGACCGTGCAGCTTTGGCTGCACGTTTGTGCAGCATCAATGTTGCACGTTCCTGCAGCATTGCTGCACGTTCGTGTAGCTACCAAGCTGCACGTTCGTGCAGCCTATTTCCAGCCCGTGGAAATTCATTTTCCCGGGCATTCCGACGTGCTCGGAACGCCCGGATCGCTACAAACGTGTATACAAACGTCATAGTTCACAAAAACACAATCAAAACGCAATTCGGACGTTTAAAACGATTAATCGATTCGGTAACCGTTTATAAACGAATATATATTCGAAATATATCGAAATAAACGTTTAATATTAAATTAATAACTCGATTACTTGAGTAATCGTCGAAGAAACGGAGTTAGAATCGAAAAACGGACGAATCGGCGCGAAATCGCATAAAACCCTAACTCCTCGCCACTGTTGAGAGCAAAGCTGCTCAACCTTTCCTTATGAAATAAGAAAATGAGTTATCTGTACTCAGTTTAGCCCATTTGAATCATATATATATATAATTGGCGAAAGTGCAGTTTAGTACTAGCTCAATCATGCACTTTAAACCAACTTTTAAATTAGTCGTCCGTAGCCCGAACAGAAACGACTTTCAAATTTCGTGAAAATTTACCCAAAAAATCTAATAAAATATAAAAAAATATATAATTTTTATTCTTATCCGACTTATATTTTATTTCTAATAAAGCATTTTCGATTTATTGGGCCTATATAGACCGCGCTTGATAAAATATATACTCCCAAATTTTATCAAATTTTCACGATAACCTTTTTAAAATATTTCGCGAATATTGGCACCAAAAATATTCGCACGAGACTTATGAATTATTCTGCACCCAATTCATAAGTTTATATTATTCCCGTTAACTTTATAAATAACCAAATTTAAATTTCTAAAATTTAAATTTGAAATCCTATTGCCACAATATACTTTTAGGGACGCTTATAAATTAAATTTATCTTTAAATTTAATTTACCTACTCCCGTCTAATAAAATATTAGACACATGGCAATATTTTATCCTTTAAAAATTCCGGGTTATTACATAGCATTTCAACTTATTTTAATAAACTCTAATTGAACTACTGTATATAATATATGTTTGAAAAGCTGCGTATTTTCTAAAATGCTATGACTAGTTGTTTGAGAGATACACTGGTTTCATGTGTTTAGCATTTTAGGATTGTATCGGAAACAGAGCAAGTACGTCATATGAGATTGATGTTTGCGCTCTGGTTTCTTGAAATACAATCGGGGTTTTACGAACCCAATTTTTCAGAAATATGTTTTCGTTAAACAAGAAAAGGTTTTAACGATATTTTCTGGTAACAGATCATACGTGATGTATGGTCTTGAATTGCGAAAAATTTATAAAGGTTTTTAGGCTTGCTACGGATTTCAGAGCAACCACTCCCATTCCCTAGCGCCGGTCGCGACCCGCGGATTTGGGTCGTGACAAACTTTGTATCAGAGCAATAGTTATCGGACTCGAGAATTTAAAAACATTGCTGATACATGGAAATAAAGTATGGGGTAGATGTCATAGGTACTCATAGGAACTACTGCAGCACATAGGATTCGAGTCATGTCTCCTACATATATTCTTATGTTTCATAGGTTCTCAGCCTTCCCTTTCGGGATATAAGACTGCGATATCGTGTGTGTGGTCTAGACGACTCGATAGCGATGCTTGTATATCAAGCATGGAAATTACGTGAAGACACTGTCCAAGTCATTCGATAGTAGTACAAGGAGACGATTGACAGAAGAAGTATGAATTCAGAGAAGGGGAGTAGTTGTGAGGAAATCTTACTGGTTACAGAGTTTAGGGCCAGGAGGAAACTTACAAAACCAAATGACATAACCTGTTATGGTTATTCATTTAAATGATTTTAAAAGCATAATTGCGCCTAGACATGAGACGTCATCACCCTGTGCACAATTATGCAGATGTTTTAAAAAGTAAGTTTTTGAACAAATTGTTTTGAAAGGGGCCAAAGATGATGGAAATATTTCAAACGAATTTGTTTTTCTTGTAAGTACACCTAGACCAGAACTCTGTAGTAAAAGTAAATACTCGAGATCAAGTAGTAAGCGATTTTCGAGGGGGTCAACATAAGCATATGAGAATAGAAGTTGGAGAATACAAGTTATGGACAGGAAAGCACAAAACTAGTTGTAGTTAAATGAATTACAACTTGTGTCGGATATATATATATATATATATATATATATATATATCCGAGTTACGACGAGCTAAGGATAAGTATATCCTTAAACAAGATGTTTAAGGCATTGTACTCTGAGACACTAAGATTAAGAAAGGTCGAATAAAACCTACCGATCTAGATGTTGGAGAAACACGATTTCTCACCAGTGATTAGTATAACTTGAGTTTAAAAAGACTCAAGATAAGTGGAAGACACTCGAATCAAAGTGTAGTAGATAAAGATAGTGTATTGATGAAGCAAGTTTCAGATGATGTCTGAAAATTGACAGGGTGTAGTAAAAACCCTGATAACCTTTAATTGAACCGTTGGATCGGTTTAATTTTGGAATATGATATTCCTAAGATGCTTGCCTAGAAGTTAACCGTTGCGATCGTCAAACGAAAAGTTCGACGATGGATACTTTTGAAAGTACTGATGAGAAACTTGCGTAATTTTGGCAGTAAGCCAAAAATGCAAGGGATGAAATTATGAAATATTAAATTTAATTAACTTTGTAAAAAAAAACATAAAATATACATGGCGAATAGGGGTGAGCAAAACCGAATCAAACCATTAATCCGATCCAAACCAATCCGAAATTAATTTTGGTTTGGTTAAAATGAATTGGTTTGGTTTTAAATTACAAAAAAATATGGTTTTTGGTTTTGGTTTGGTTTCAACTAGCGGTTAACCGAACTGACCGAAAAACCGAAGTTTACAATAATATTATTTTTATTAATATTTATATATGTATAAATAAATATAAAATTTATTTATTGAAATATTTTTATATGAATATAATATGTACTAGTTTCGCATTACGTGCTATGCACGTGGCTCGTAACGTAACTCTTCAATGAACATATTAGTAAATTTATTATAATTATATCAATTTTTTATTTATAATTAATATTAAATTAGTTAAGAATTTTTATAAAAATAAATATAAATATAATATATTATGTTATTAAATTTTTTTCCATACTGAATTTATTCTTCTTTTGATTTTATAATAATCATAATTAAAATTAACTTAATTTTATTAATAATATCTTTAAAAATAATAAGATATAAATTTAAATAATAATATATTGACAAATACAGTATTTTAATTTTGTAGTTGAATCAAACTAAAAGATAGGTATTCCTACTAATTTGGAGATAATTTAGTTATTTTTTACATACTAAAAACTAATTGGAAATAATTTTGCTACATATTCTAATTAGGATTTTAATTACAATAGTAATTAATTAAATAACTAATTAGTTAATGACTATAAAACCTTTATTTAATAGTAAACTGAAAAGGATTATTCAGTAAATTTGCTTGTCCCCCCCATCCGTGCTTTTATATATAGTTTAGATGTATAGATACATATATAAAAATAAAACATATAAATTAATACACACATATAAGTAAAAATTATTACGTATAATTTCAATTATTACGTATAATTATATATAATTTTTATCTAAATCTATATTAACCGAACCGAACCGAAACTGATGCTAAAGTTTGGTTAATCGAACCGAAATTTTATATGAATATTTGGTGTGGTTTGGTTTTTACATTTCTTGTTAAAATATGGTTTGGTTTTAGAGTTTACCAAATCAAACCGAATCAAGCCGAACCATGCTCACCCTTAATGGCATATACATGTATTATACCTCAAAAAATTAGCTGATGTTAAATCGTTACTTATAATAGTCCCTATCATCCTCCAATAATTAGAAGCTTTTTCAAAATTGTCATAGCCTATCTGGTTACCATAAAAGATTTCTTAATTCTAAGCTGTTCTTAAAAGGGACAAAATTGTCGAGCAACAATTGATTCCAAAAGAATGTCCTCCACGGCAAATCATAATTTCTTTCATAATTCCATAAATTGTGAAACAACTGTACAAAGCACATGGCACTACATTTTGTAATTTCTCTGTATGATTAACCACATGTATCTACACAAAGAATTTATCTACTTACACAATTTTTACATCACCATAATTAACCAAAACAAACAAAACTACCAAAATTTTCAAAAGAAAGAAAAAGAAAACCCAAATTCCTCGCAGCTCAGCTTCATTCATCTTGCCATGGCAGAAGGTTGGTTAATGGGTCCTTAAAACTTTGCAATACTCGATCTCTAAGCCCCGTGTCAGTCACTTCACAAAACCTACTCGACCAATCCGCCGGCTCTACTGCTCGGGTCCCTAAGCCCGGGGCTCGGTCCCTCGACCCAACATTTTGCTCATTCTGCCAATCAACCACATAAGTCGCTACCCTCCTATAAAACTTCTCCTTAAACACCTCCCAAACTTGATACTTGTAATGATTAATAGCCAGAATCCCCCTATCCGCATTCACATATCTAAAACCATCCCTTAAATGAAAATGGTGCACCACATTTATCAATGTCGAATTCAACGCCTCCGGTTTCACTATACTCTTGTGTCTCTCCGGTACCGTCATCCGACAAGTGTAACCTACAGAAACACCTTGTACCGGTACGTGTTTCAACCCGGACGGTCCGAAACTATGGCAAGGAATCCGTAGCTCGGCCACATTGTTACCATTAGACTCCGATTGATTCCGTATAGCATCTTGCAAATTTAACCCGGTTGGCAAGTGAAGAAACTCATCTACATCAATAAACCCAACCCATTCACATACGCTTCGAGCCCTTAATGCACAATGAGCGAACCCCGCCTCTTGGGTCTTAACCCAAGGCCAAATGTGCCTCGAAATTTTATAATTGGCATCAATTAAAGACTCTACAACACTATCAATATCATCTTCACTATTGTTATCGTAAACAAACCAACGCTGGACTCCAATTCGGGCATGGTACATCACCCATTCCTTTAAAAACCTGCCTTGATTCCGCGACATTGTGCATATGCACATTTCATGCGGCTTCCCGGGTCCCAGATTCGGTCCCGAATCCGTCAATGAGCCGAACCCAGGCCGGGCTATGGAGTGTAAAGTTCCTCTACCTTTCAATCGAATTGAAACCTTTATAGAATTGTTCACTTTTGCTGGATTATTCAGTATGCTTAAAGGGGTTTGACACCGTGCAATCTCTTGAGCTATTGATAAAACGTTGGATCTTAATATAAATTTCGGTGTCCTGAAATCCCAACCGTACACGCACTCAAATTTAGAAGCGTTGTAAATTCTATCAGGCCGTAAATTAAACCCTTTAACAAAAACGACAGTCGTATTGTCCCGGTCCAGCATAGCTTCATAAACAAGCGAGTCCCACTTGTGAGTGGACCCAGCGTTTACAAAACCACCACCTGATTTTAACTCAAGTGAAACGGTAGAGCCACGTGGATTAAGTGGACACCGCACGATCTGATCATTCAGATCGCGACCGTGTATTTGATTAGGAGGCAGGGGCTTTAATAATGACGATGATGAGTTGGCAGAAAGATACACGCAACTTATGTCCTCTTTTGTAAATAAACGAGATGACTGAGGGTAATTTAGGAATAACAGAACCTGGTCTGGTAACATAACGGTTTCCCGAATTAAAATCGAAGGTTTCGCCGGTGAGGCGCTGAGCACGGCGGTGGCCTCGAGCGCCGGCCGTCTCCATGCGTAGACGATTTCCGGTTGAAATTTCTCTGTTTCAAAATTGAACTAATTTAATTGAATAAAATAGTGAGAAACTTAATAAGATAAAATTAAATAAATTAAAATACCTCCGAAATAGTGGCGAAAAGTGGAGACGGTAAAGAGGACGACAGAGAAGACGACGAAAAGAGTACACCAGAAGAATCGACTCCACGAAACGACGTCGCCGCGCCTCCTGCGATCCTTCATTTCGCGACGGGTGTTGCTAAAACTAACAACCAGAAGATGATTGGAAGATTCCGCTGCTGATACATGAAGATGGTAGTAGGGGTGATTTTTATAATGATAAAAAAATGGGTGGAGTTTGAATTATTGAAATCAAGTGGCGTTGTTTTCTATTGGGCACTTGAAAAGATAGAAGAAAAGAATGTTAATGGGCGGAAGAAAGTGAAAGAGAGAGAGAGAGGGGAAAAGGGAGGAGAAATCTGAAAGTTTGATGTTTCGAGCGTTTCTATCGGGTTTTTATGCGGTTTGGTATTTCTCCTCTTCGAGAGGAGGTGAAGATAATTTATAGTAACAAAAGTCATAAAAGAAAAAGTAGAATATTAAGTTTTTTGTTGAGAAAATGACATCCAATCCCTCAAAATCTCAAAATATTATGTTAATAACCCATCTTTTATTTTCTTACAAAAATTCCTCAAATTTTAAACGTTTCTTTCATGCCTACCTTTTTGCATTTTTTATTCCTATTTTATCCCTGATGTATTTTGCTTATTGTGTGTGTAATACACTGAATCATTTTTTCTATCATCTCCTACACAACGGTTATTTCCATTAATACAATTTAAATCCCTTCTTCTGATAATTACTCAGCACGACATCACCACGATCTCAGACTCCCACCTTGCTAACAGTTAGCTTCTTCTCCTCCATTATCTCCTAACTTCCTCCATTATTCCTTAACTTCCTCCATTCTTTTTTTTCCGACCTGTTTATATGGTTACCACACGCGGTGGGTCTGATTCTCAACCTGAAATCAAACCTGGCGAAATGAGGAAGAAGACCGTTGCAAAGAAACCTCAAAAAACTGTAAAAAAAATCAACTAAAGAAGCTTCAGTTCGTCCATCTCCTACCTCTTTGAAGAAGATACATGCAGATGATTTAATCCGGTCACCGAAGAAGCACAAAGGCATTTCCATCAATGAATCAAAAAAAAACTGCTCCTAAGGTGTGATTTCATACTTTTCTAACTTACTTAGAGTTCACATTTAGTCTATTATAGGTTTTCTTAACATTTATTCTATACTCAATAGATTTTCAATTAAGTTATATTTATTTAGGGTTTATACTTGATCTTGTGTATAATGTTTTTTAATTATGAACTTAGTAGTTATTAAACAAACAATTGTTATGTCTTCTGTTTTTTATGTATTTGTTATTTTCCAGGTTTAGGTTTTTGGTTTTAAGTTTTATCAACCTGTTTTCATTATGATTTGTAGCTGTTTTTGCAGGTTTGTTTGTTTTTTTTTTCAATTTTTTTGTTTTTATTTTCATTTCATTTTTTTTGTGTAATATTGGTTCATATCTATTTGACATTGAGTTTTTATGAATTATGACATTTTTCGCTTTCATTTATGTACATCTATAGCAGTTTAAACTTAGTTGAGAAGAATTGTTATGTATTTGTTATTTTCCAGAATTAAGTTTATTATTTTAAATTTTATCAACCTATGTTTCATTATGATTGTAACTGTTTTTGCATGTTTGTTTGTTTTTTTAATTTTTTTTGTGTAATGTTGGTTCATATCTAGTTGACATTGAGTTTTTTTGAATTATGACATTTTTCGCTTTTCATTTATGTACAGCTATGGCAGTTTAAACTTAGTCGAGAAGTTCATTCTCACTCCAAGGTCGATACGCGCATGTCGTATGATATCATTTCCGAAATCAAATCGACTCTTAATGCCAGTGAATTGGAAATGTTCCGAAATCAAATCGTACAATTGAACAAATCTGAATTATGGTTTGAAGTCGGCGGGTGTCGGCTGAAATTTGGCATTGAAGAATTTGCGCTGGTGTCTGGTTTAAACTGCCAAGGTGACAGCAGTAAATATGGCTATCCAAAAGTTGCAAATGGCCTTTATGACAAGTACTTCAGCGGGCTGCAATCGGTTTCTAAACAAACCCTTCAGGATTTGTTTTTATCTAGGCGTTGGGATTCGGAGGAGGACGGTTTTAAGCTCGCATTTATGCATTTTTTGCACAATTTCTTGCTTGCTTCACCAAAGACTGCTCGTATCCCTTTGAAAGACTTTGATGTCGTTGATTCTGCCGATTTTAATGACTATCTGTGGGGTGTTGATGTATTCAAGTGCACGTTTGATTCCCTGGCCACAAAAGCTGTTCTTACTCCAGGATGTCTTAAGGCTGAAGACAATGCTTACCACTATCGCCTAAATGGTTTTCCATATGTATTGCAATGCTGGTTCTATGAGTGCTGCCTGGCAGCCAAAAAAACTTTTGTTCAACTTGTGAACAAAACTGCTATCCCGCGTATTTTGAGATGGCAAGCATTTTTTCATCCAAAATACATTCCTGTCGACAGAGAACTCTTTGTTGAATTTGCATCTGATCAGGTTTGCAGATTTTTAATTTTATGATTTTTAAATTGAATTTATCATTTGCTTTTTTTTCATGTATGGTTTACATTGGGTTCACATTTGGTCTATGTGTAGGTGTTTTTTCGGTCTATTGTTCCAACCCCTGCAGAAAAGAATGCCCTTCCTTTAGGTGACTTTTTCAAAAAGAATAAGGATAAGGGTAAGGCAGTGAATGATTCTAATGTTAGCCAAGTAGGTGGGAATGAAGACGGTTATTGTCCGGCGTTTGATATATCGAATGCTTCTGAATCAATAACGCAAACTTTGGATTTAAGTAAAATGGAAAAGAAGCTTCAAGTTTTGATGGTTGGTCAGAAGACCATGCAGGCTGACATATTGGAGTTTAAACGTGTTTTCACTTCCAAATTTTCCGAAGTTTTGACAGTTGTAAATTCGTTGAATGCGATGCTTACTGATATTGTTGATTCAAAAAAGGTAACGTGTTTTGATTTTTAGTACTTTTATCATTTAATGTTACTGTTTTATGTTATTATAATAGTTTACATTTTTTATTAATATGTACTGCTTTGCTCTAATTACAGGACAAAGTTGATGATTCCAATGTAGATGCCTCATCTTCTCGAGATGGCAGTGAACATGAGGATGATTCTAAATCATCTTCTATTGAACCTGAAGTTTCTATTGAAACATAAAACACTGATTCTGAAGATTCTGCCATACTTTTAAAGGTTCAGTAAAATATAATTTATTGTATTTCATATTATGTTTTTGTAACTGAATATGAACTTAATATGAACTTCATATATGTAACAGACTCTGAGTAAGAAAAAGAAAGAATGTGATAGTGTGCAGACATAAAGTGTTGAGAAGGAGAAAAATGCTGATCTTCCCGCGAAGAAAAATAGTTCTATAGGAACCGAAGGAGGAGTTGAAGATTCCGTTGATGCTCAAAAGGTCACGCATACTGATGAAATCGATCCTAAGTCTTATTCTGTAAAAGAAAATAAAGAGGGGGAGTCTTCTGATGAAGAAGAAAGTAATGAAAAAATAGAAGAGGTAGGGGAGCCTTCTGATGGAGAAGAAAGTGATGAAAAAAGTGAAGATGTAGGTGAGTCTTCTTGTGAGGAAGATGGTTCTAAAAAAATGGAAGATGCAGATTTGGTTGACGAGAAGGCTGGTGATTGGACTGACATTACTGATAATGTTCCAAATGAGAAGAATATGGAAGCTGATGTTGTGATTGCTTCGACTGCTAAGGTATATTTAATATTTATAAATTAAATTTTGTTAATTTTATTTACCTTTTTAATTTCAATTTATTAGGTTCCGCGTGAAAGTAAGGCGATTTCAATATCTCCAACATGCACTTTGACAGAAGAAATGTGTGATGAGGCTGAAAAAAAGGCATATGAATCCATTGCTAAATTAAAATCTAAGGAGGTATTGTTTTCTTTAATTTTTATTAACTGTTTAACTTTATATGTGATGGTTTATATTAGGTTATTATTGAGTTCATATCAGGTTACTAAAAATGTGTTTTTTTTTACTTTTTGTAGATTGACTATATAGAAGCAAACTTCAGTACTGTTTCTATTAACCCTGATGTTGTGACTCCAGTTCCTTCTAAAAGGATTGTAAAACCTAGTTTTTTAATGAAGTCACCATTTTTGAACGAGTTTGGTTCTTCTTCAGGCTGCATTATGCCGAAGCCAAGTAATGGTAGCGTCTGTCTTTGTCCATTTGACGGTAATTGCATTTTTTTAGTGATGTCACTAAACAAGATATTGTTCGGAAATGGCTGGCAGAAGGCGATCCTAAAAGCTCCAGGTTCGTATGCTAACTCATTTTATATTTATAATTATTTTGTTTCACTTAGATTTTTTAATTTGTTTTCTTTTTGTTTTTAGGAAGAAAATATACGATTCAAAGACTGACATATTGCGTCCCCGTTTTTGTCTTGGCGTGGCTGACATTGACTCAAAAAGTTGGTTTTACAATCTTTTTCACATTGGACAGCCTATCGCGTGTTCTATTAGTATCTTCTTTCTTATTTTTTCTTTTTATTATTTTATTTATTTATCATTTTAATTACTCATGATAGCTGCAATAACCATAAGTTGACTACATATCAACTTATCTTTATTTTTTATTTTTTTGCAGCATGTAGATATTTTGCTTTATTATCTGAGGAAAAAAATTAAAAACGGACGTGGTGCAAACAAAAGATGCACAACTACTGACAATTTTTTCGATCGACGTATTCAAGCCATATACGCTTTATACTTGAAAAAGCAAGATACGTCACTTGTTTCTTCGAAAAATACAGCGGCTGAGTACATTTACGGTGGTCATATGCGTTGCAACACCAAGTGGGCTGATGTTGATGATGTTCTTTTCCCGATCAACTGCGGTAAAGATTGGCATTGGATATTGGCTCGGCTGAACTTCAAGGAACGATGCATATATGTCTACAATTCGTTGAGGTCAGTTCGAAGTGACTCATCTGCAATTGAGATCGTTAACTGC
Organism: Mercurialis annua; assembly: GCF_937616625.2. Classification (NCBI taxonomy): domain Eukaryota; kingdom Viridiplantae; phylum Streptophyta; class Magnoliopsida; order Malpighiales; family Euphorbiaceae; genus Mercurialis; species Mercurialis annua. Next base: position 44,834,925 of record NC_065574.1, on the reverse strand, counting down.
TATAGTGTGTTGCTTCCGCTCTTCCTTGAAGATGTCAACTTTTTTGAATCTCGAGATGACATAGATACTACCAGCGGTCCTTATGAGGGAAAGAGTATAACTGACCCATTCAGAATCGAGATTGTGCAGAACTTACCCATTCAAACTGATACGTAAGTCTTATATTTTTTACAATTTTTATTTAGTTGTTTTTTTAAAGTTATGGTGACAGAATATGAACTTGATGTGAACTGTATATGAACCTTATGTCATTCTTATCTATTATACCTCTTTAACATTTTTATCTTACTTCTTGCAGTGATTGTGGAGTTCATATGTTTGCCGCTGCTGAGTTTTTTGTTGATGGAAAAGTTATGCGGCAAGATTTTAGTGCCGAAGAACACCGTGCTCGTTATGCTTCGTCATTGTATTTTTATGGTCGTTGGAAGTACGAATCTTCAGTTCTTAGTGAAAATGAAGCTCCTTTGAAAATCAAGAGGGTGACTTCTTAGGCATTTTTCCTTTTAGGATTTTATTTTGTTTTGTATCGGAAATATATCTGAATATTATCGTACTATCGTACTTTGGATGTTATTATTTGTCTTTTGTTTTTTATATTGTAAACAGAATTTATATTTTTAATTATAGTTGGCACCATTTTTCTCTCTTTTATTTTATTTTTAGTCTACTATACAATTAAACATTTATTTGTTTCTTTGTGTAGCTTTTAAATATTAATTAAAAGTTACAGTTTTTTTATACCTAATATAAGCCATATTTGAACATAACTCTGTACAACTTATACTTAAAGACTATATGTGAACTTAATATTAACCTTATGTCAACGTAAAAAAAAACAAATCAACAAGTCTTTTTAAATTTATTACATATATTGTGGATTGCATTAATATATAGGACATTTTATATATAAAGAAATTGAAATTTATATTACTTTAAAACTTCAATATGTCTTTTTAATTGAAATGTATTTGAACCTCAAAACAACCTTATATCAACCTGAAGTGAACTTTAATAAATTGGATCATTTTTTCTTAGGCATATTCCTGCATGTCTTCACATTGTGTCCTTTTTTTTCACATCTGCTGCACTTGTTATGATTTGTAGTTCCTCGGCAGATCTAATTCTTTTCTTCCTAGGCCTTCCCGACTTTGTTCTTCCTTGTGATGTATTAACAATCTTTTGTGCCACTTCTTCTGGGACATTCCACAAACTTTCATCTACCACTGGATATACTGTTTCTTCATATGTCTTCAGTATTGTTTCTTTTGTGAAATAATGCGAACAAAATTTGTAAGGATCTTGATTGAATTCTTTGAGTATTGCCATTGCATGTGGGCAAGGAATTTCATCAATGTCGAATCTCCTACATGTGCACGTTCTTTCTTTAAGGTCGACAATGAACTTTGTTTTATGATCATAGACTGTCTTCACATTATCATTTGAATTTGAAACCTGCATTTTTAGTTAAATTTCAGTAACCATATATGAACCATTGAGCAATTGTGGTTAATAATAAGTTTTCGAATGATAAAAATCTGTGATGTTCCTTTTCTTGAAGCATTAAGTTTCCATGTGCAATTTGTATCCAAACAACTCAAGAAATATTGCCTTTCACATGATCTGCGTACCTTGAATTGAAAATGGTTTTTGATTGCATAAGAGCTCAAAACTGATTTCAAAACATCTTTGTTCTTGTATGACTGTCCTTCTTTGATTTCTCTATGTTTTGTGTCTGTTATTAAATTATCATCTTTGAAGTTACTTTCCACTTCATCTTCATCATGTGTGAACTCATTGTTCAAAAATCTAGCATAGTTTATCACATCGGACATCTGTTCTTTCCTTTTTTCACTTGTTGAGCCTACCTCATATGTTGATCTTGATGCATTTGCTGATTGTTGTCCTGACTGCACATCCGCATTTGATACATTGAAAGTTGAGTCAAAGAATGCCACTTCATTTCCGGACGATATGAATGAAATGCATAACGGGTACATCATGCAATATGTTGTATTCTTTTTCAGCTCCAAGAAGAATGACAAATTTCCATTGTCTGTTATTTTCATTGGTGGATAATTGTTTTTGACTTGATACTTAATTTTCAGGGAAGTTGACATAAGGTTGATATTGAGTTGCTTTGACAGAATTTCCAATAAACTGTTGTAGTCACTGTCTTCTTTAACCAATATTCCCATTGGTTCAAAATTTACATACTCCATGTTTTGATTCCATTCTCCATTGTAGTGAACAAATATCAAAATACTATGCATATCTGTTTTTTCACATAAACATAATGAAAAAAATCATTATTCAAAACAGTTACAGTTAACAATGTAATGCACTTGAAATCATATAATTTCATATTCATGTAATCTAACCTTAATAAATCAAAATTTTGTCTATTGAAATCGAATTAGATTCTCTTTTAATTTGAAATCCTTACTATAAACTTATTAAACTTATATTTAACTGAATTTACTATATATTTTTGTAATGTGTTATTATACAGATTTTTTTTATTTCTTATATTACTGATAACTAACATGGTTTGAGCTTGATCTTGAAGCTATCAATGGCAGAAAAATGGACAGAAGATTAGCTCGATTTTTATATAAATCACAGAGATCAACTTGACGTAATGTAAACGATTATTACTAACCTGGTTTGATCTTGACTGCGAAGCTATCAATGGACGAAAATTGCACAGAGATCAGCTCGGTAATGGAGTTAAGATGAGTATAATTTTTCTTTATAAATCCATTAACAATGGCAGATTTGATTGAGGTTGAAGATGAAGATTGTGTTTGTTGTTTGTTTGTAAAGAAAGTCTTTCCTATATTATACACGTTATTAGCTTGAGGTTATAAATGTCCTTTATTTTTTATTTGTAACTGATTTTGGGGTATTGAGGGATTCTTGCAAACTTTCCTATTATTTTGAGGGATTATTGCTTAAATAGAAAAGTTGAGGGAAAAACAATAGAAGGGGGACCATTTAGGAGAATCATGTAAATTGCTCTTTTTTGTTTTACTTTAATTATCTAAAGGCAAAACCCGTCCGAAGAGCCCTCTACTTTACCATTTTTGTTTGAGAAGTTCCTAAATTAAAGTTCGTCACTTCCGGATCCTTGTATTTTGCAGAATTACATTTTAATATCTCTTTTTGTATTTTTTTCAGTCCCTCTACTTACAATTTGTGATTTTTTCGGTATATAAAAAATGACTTAAAAGATTATAATTTGAAAGACTGGAAGAACAAATAAGGTAAGTAGAGGGCATTTACGAACACAAAAAAGTGCAGGGACTATCTGAACAAAAATGGTAAAGTAGAAAGGTTTCCGTATGAATTTTGTCTTTTCTAAATGATAATAATATTATTAAATTAATTTATTGATTCAGTTTTTATATTAAAATAATGATAATTAAATTTTAAATAAAAATAACTGACTATTTTTAAAATTTAAAATTTTATCTTTTTTTTGTCAAAGAAATTTTATCTTTCAAAATATAGTTTAAGGCGTAAATGACTCTCTACATATAAAAAGTATTGTCGTTTTACTTTAAATTTAATGGCTTATTTTCACCCGTCATCCCTGACATTCGAGTCTTCTATTATCAGAGTCCTTAAATATCATTTTCGGCCTGTAAAACCCCTGAACTTTGATTTTACAGCCTGTAAAACTCTTTTGTCTAAAAAATAACCAAAATACCCCTAATTAAAAAGAAAACAATTTAACCTAGCCAACCCAAACCCAAGCAAATATAAAATTGTCCACTCAATGTCTTATCTGCCACCCATTCACCCACTCAAATCTCAATGCAACTACCGTCACCTCACCCACCCCCACTCCACCGCCACTGTCACCTCATCCACCAATTCACTGTCGCTCCATCCACCGCCCATCAACCCACCCGTCAGCTCTTCTTGTGAGGTGAGAATTCATCTTCATAACTAAGAAGGCAAGCTGCTCCTCTTCTCAGACCATCTGAGAATATGAACAGTCTGTCTTCTCGGAAAAAACTGAAAAGTTTAATTTCATCTTATCTTCTGAGAAGACGAACTATTTGTCTTCTCAGATGAGATAGACGAACAACTGGTTCGTCTTCTCAGGTGAGAAGATGACCGGTTCGTCTCTCAGGTGAGAAGAGATTCTATGACCGAAAAAATTTGGACGGTTGTAGATATCAGAGATAGTTTCTGGCGGGTGTGCGCCGGCAGATGGATGGATTTTGATTTTAAGTTTGATTAGATGGTTTTAGATATAATTACATGATTTTAAGTTTGGTTAAATAGTTTTAGGTTTGGTTAGACGATTTTAACTTTGATTTTATAGGGTTGGACCAAGTTAATTTTTATATTATTATATGTTTCTCGGGATACTTTATTCATTTTTTGGACAAAAGGGTTTACAGGCCGTAAGATCAAAGTTCAAGGGTTTTACAGACTAAAAATGAAATTTAGAGATTATGGTAATAGAAGGCTCAGTTATCAGGGACAATGGGTGAAAATAAGTCAAATTTAACTAATAGAAAATCCATTATATCTCTAGATTATTGTCAAACATTGAATTTGACAACTTTAAAAAGTCTATCAGAGATTGTCTAAGTTCACTTGGAAAATGGTTGCATTTCATAGGCGTAAGTTGGCCCCATTGTAGTAGTTATTCATAGGAAAATTGTACTTGAAAATTAGTCTAATGGCTAAGTCCTCTTTGACATTTTAAAAATCGGGATTGGATCCTAATTTTTTATAGACAGTTATTTCGCCTGATTTAAAAAGTAATTAGTTTTTGTTAATTCTCGTTAACAATTAATCTATTATAATACTATCTTTGATATAAAGAAAAAGTTTCACTTGAAATTTTCTAAAGTTTTTTTTGAAAAGATATGACATTTTTTATTGGTTGAAAATGATAGCCAATTATTTTAGGTGTTGGACTCTCCATCAGCGAAGAAAGGGGAGGTATAGCCTTCTCCAACTTTTTAAAAATATCAAAATTTATACTAAAATTTTTAATATTTACACTTTAGTTCTCCCTAATTTTAAAATTCCCTTCTTTATGTCACAATGGCACCTTCAATGTTGAAATTCTGACTCCATCATTGCTCTCCAAATCACTAAATGTAAACCAGCTCTATCACAAAACTCATAATATAAATATATGAAATTTTAACGTGACTGACTATTTTATCTACTTTTTCTTCTCAAAATTGAACTCACCTTAATTTCATGGTCGAGAAGATTCGAGTTCTGAAAAATGTATTGATATGTTTTGGCCGAACTGACTTGAGCATCTAAAAAAAGGAGAAGTGTTTCAAATTTTTTTCTTCCTCTTCCACCATAGGATCAGAGCTTCCAAAAGCAGAATATGGTGTCAGCTACAAGTGGATAATACAATTATAACAAGAGTTTAATTTTATTATCTCATGAAGTTTGGTCCGAAATACTATTTTTCCAATAAATTTTAAAAAGCCAACTGTCTATCCGCTGATATTTATATTTTCTTAACTAATACCCTCTCCATAAAAAGGATTTTAATTAAATGAACCACATAAAACTCACGAGGAAATGATCAATTTTTAAAATTTATGAGGGAATAGTATTTCGAACCACACCTCTTGGAGGCAATAGTTATTAACCCTCGTAATAACCTCATAAGCTAACTAGAAATTTGGAAGTCATAATGATTGTATATCACTGAGATTTTCTTCTTGGGGTGCCAAGTCATAAGCATATACTTTCTTTAAATCAGAAGAGAAAGTTAACTTATATTCTTTAAGGGTTAATTGTAAATTTATACACGAACTTTACCTAATTTGCAATTACAACATAAATTTTGAAATTTGACAATGTTAGTAACAAACTTTACACTTTTGGCAAATCGATACACCAAACACGAAAAACACTAACGTGAATATTATAATATACGGCCATGTGTCGTTGCGTGATTGGTCGGTGTACCAATTTGCCAAAAAATGAAAGTTGGTTACTGACATTGCCAAGTTTTAAAGTTTATGTTGTAATTACAAATTAGGGTAAAGTTCGTATATGCATTTGCAATTAACCCTATTCTTAAGGTCAAATAATAAAAAAAGGCCAAATCTTTTTAGAAAATTTTACGAAAAATCAAACCTTTCAATTTCATACAATTTGTCCTGAAACACATGATTTCGTTTCAATTTTGTTCAAACCTTAATTGGCACATGCTTGTGCTTATGTGGCGCTGATGTGGCGTGCCACACAATGTGCCATTGTTGCAATTATTAGTTTAAAAGTGCATTTAAATTTTTAATGTTTAATAAATTTACAAATTTTATACTTATAATTTTTTAAAACATATTTCACCATCTTCTTCATTTAAATATTAATAACTAAATAATATTTAAAATTAAATATTGATTTAACCTAATAATTGACACAATTAAAATATTGAGAGCTTAGATGCACTTTTAATTTAATAATTGTCACAATGGTACATTGCGTGGCCGCCACATCATCGTCATGTAAGTACAAACATGTGCCAATTGAGATGTAATATCCCAAAATATTTAAGCATTTAATTGGACTACGTGTCCAGTCCTGTTTCGCCAGGGTGGCGATATTGGAAATAATTTTCGAGAAACTTAATATTATATTTCAATTCTAAAATTAGAATTGGAATTAGAAGGAAAAATGTTAAGAAAAGCTCGAAATAAGGTACTTGGACTAAAGTGGTAATTTAGCCACTACGACTTAAAATGGAAGTTATTTCGCCAAGGTCCGCGAAATGTTTTATAGTATATGTGGTAAAAGTTTCGGGTCAATCGGAGACCTTTTAAAATTTGGACGCGGATACGTTTTGGGCTAAATTGCAACTTTTGAAAAGTTCAAGGGCCAAAACGTAAATTAGCCAATTAAGGCTCGAGAATAGCGATGATAAGGTTATTGACGGAAAATAATAATCTTGAGTTAGTATTATTTATATGGATATAAATAATACGTAAGAAATCGAGTTAAAAGAATAATTTAACCGTTTGGTTAAATTAGAAAGTTTAAAAGAGAATTGGTTTAAGTTAAGGAAATGAAGGATTAAAGTGGCAAGTTAACCAGGATATATATATATCCTTTCCTTAAGAATAAGGAAATGTGAAGAACAGAAGGAAAGAAGGAGAGAATCAGGAGCAGATGAAGGAAAACGACGATTATCGTCGATCCGCCGCCGTTTCGCCGTTTCTCGCCCAAATCACGAGTTCTTTATATCGATTTCTTCAGAATTCAATTCTCAATCTACCACGAGCATCAAATCGAGGTAATTTGGTGATTTTTGAGATTGAAATGATTGGGTTAGGGTTAATTCGTTTTAACGAATTAAACGAATTATAATCGCGTTTCTATTATCGTTTTTGATGTATTTGGAGTTGAATTCGTGATAAAATGAGATAGGGGCATGTCGGAATCAATATTAGGCACGTCGGGATCGGCCGGAGACGGATTCCGGACCGTGCGAATGCACGGTGTGCGAAGCACACAAGGTGTGCGAACGTACACCATTGTGTGCGAACGTACACCATTGTGTGCGAACGCACACAATGTGCATCGCACACTGAGTGTGCGATCGCACACTAGGGTGTGCGAGCGCACACCTATGTGTGCGAACGCACACACGATTGTGCGAACACACACATCCTCTTGTGCGCTCGCACAACCAATGACGATGTCGTTTAAAGGCATTTTCGCTCTGTTTAGACATAGATTTCCGACTTCAAGTACGTCAGACATTAAAAGTAAACTACGGACCTTGAAAACGAGAAATTTAGGTGTCAAACATAATGTGTTCGATTAAGATTCTGAGATATACGGAATCTAAGTTTAAGAATCAAGGAATAAGAGATATAGCGAATATCTCGACTAAGCATTAAAATAATATTAAAGTTAAGAATCGTATTTAAAATACGATTATATTAACCTAAGTTTATAACTTAGGATTTTGAGATTAAGTCTACGTTTGTGAGTTAAACGTACATATGATTTGAATAGGAACTGGATGTATCGTTAGGCTACCAGGCCTTCGAGCTAGAGTAGCTACGAGATCAAACGATGCACGGAGCTTATGTATTCGGGTGGCGATAATGCAGTTTTGGATAGCGGTCACTGTGAGTGGCAAATTTAATTTCGCGTATTATTAGTATAAAAGTTATTTTCTTATATTACGAATATTGTTATTAAATACCTCGAATCTATATGATTTGCTCATATAAGTTGTTTTGTTTGATAGATTTGATTATATGAATGTTGTTGTATTCGTTGTTTTGGAGATAAGTGTCTAATGTGCGGTCCGAAGAGACCAACTACCTATTGGGTGTCAATAGGCTACATGATCATTGGTGAGTCAGTCTAGAGTACCTGACTTTATGATTAAGAGTTAATATATGTTTATGCATAATATGTTATGAATTCGATACGAGAGTGAACTCGGCTACGGTGTAGTCTGGAAGTCCCCGTATCTAGTGGGCTGGGCCCACCAGTGGCTGGGCCACCAGTGAGTTGGACTCACACTTTATGATTTCGATACGAGTGAGCACTCGGCTACGGTGTAGTATGGAAGTCCCCGTATCTAGTGAGTTGGACTCACACTTTTGAAATTAATAATGTTTGCTTATATCATAAATTTATATATGTATTAAGCGTAAAACGCTATATTTTGATAATACTATAAGTAACTTGCAAACTCACTCAGTATTTTCCCAAATACTGACCCCTCACTCTGATGTTTGCAGGTAAGCAGAGTCGGATCAGACAAACCATCTCCATTGTGCCAGAAGTCATTGGACTTGCACAAGCATGAGTTCCTAGAGCTGCAGTAGTCAGTAGATGTCAGTATTAGATAGACATTTGGATTTCAAATAGTTAGTTTTGAATGTAAACTGTAATATGATATTTTAATATCTTCAATTATATTATGTAAAAGAGTTTTCTAAAAAGGTTTATATATGATATTATAATTTTAAATGCGAAAAATTAATAGTGGTTTTAGGCTTGCTACGGGTTTCGGAGCTACCACTCCCATTCCCTAGCGCCGGTCTCGGCTCAATAATTTGGATCGTGACAATTGTGGTATCAGAGCAGTTGGTCCAGTTACCTCTGCTATGATTTGTTTGTCGGTTAAGTAATCTAGGAACTACTGCAGCTATAGAGTTGAGCTTTGTCTGATCCCAGTCGTTTATGTTAAGTGTTATGTGATAAGAATAATAGATTGACTTGTGAAATGTTTGGTTGATTTTCGTGACACGTATATACGAGATAAATATACGTATAATTTTGTTTTTGATAAGGTGTGCTTGCATGATATGAGATTGATTTGTATGAATTGAATCGGATACATCGGTTGGCTTTGCTATCGATGTCAGACATATCCGATACATCGGTTGGCTTCGCTATCGATGTCAGACATATAAGATACATCGGTTGGCTTCGCTATCGATGTCAGGTATATAGGATATATCGGTTGGCTTTGCTATCGATGTCAGGCAGATAGGATACATCGGTTGGCTTCGCTATCGATGTCAGGCAGATAAGGTACATCGGTTGGCTTTGCTATCGATGTCAGACAAAAGAGTGAGAAGAAGGAATACAAAGTTATAGAAGTTGAGGAACTTTCCAGAAGCAGAGTTTAAAGGTCTAGAGAACTTACAAAACTCGAAGTTTATAACTTTTAAAAGTTATTTGTTTAACGATTCTAAAAGCATAATTGTGCCTAGACCCGTAATAGCCATTGATAATTGCCACGACATTGATAGAAATGCATCACTACATACATCAATTCATGCATTAATAGAACATGCATCATATGCATTATGTTCAGACGAAGAGGTGAGATGTGGCAACTCTTTGGAGATGAGAGACGTCATCATCCTAGTGCACAATTTTGCTAAGATTTAAATGAAATTTTTAAATGAGTCGTTTTATTTGAAAGAGTTTTCAAAGAGTTTTGTTTTTAATGTGAGTATACCTAGACCAGAACTCTGTAAAGAAAGTAGAGTGCTCGCGAGCAAGCTGTGATTAAGGCTATGAGACGAATGAATATGTATAATTGAGAGACAAAGGAATTGTGCCTCTAGTTATTGAACTTAGCCTTGATTAAACAAACTAGTACACAATTAGAATAGTATATGTGTTCGGATAATAATTTATATCCAATTATTAATATGTAGAACATGTATGTTATGTTTTGATACTTATGATGTTTGATTAAGTCCATGTGAGTGGAATGCTCGCAAGACTTAAGATGCGATACGTAATCAAGAAAATCTAGGGGACACTGATTTTCTTGAATCCGGTCAACATAGATGCTTATAGTTACGATAGTAATATGCGTTTAACATATACAATGCGAGTATATGTTTTGGCAATTGGCTGGTCTATGACGAGTCAGAACACTCAAAAGACTTCCAATCAGAGATGTAATTATAAAAGGCTAAAAGGAAGGAGATGTTCCTAAAGTCCAACGTACGTGGGCAGCGAATAGTTGTGATGATTAGTAAGCATTGTATTTTAAGGAATTTATCAGTATTCCTTTATATAATTGCTATATTACGAACAAAGAACTGCGCGAATGCGCGCTGCCGCATAGTAAGTATGCGAGGCACGAGAAGAAGATCGAGGTGACAAAAGGGAATGCAACCCATTCCAATTGGCCAGCAAAGGCCAGAGACGAGATAAAGGACATTGGGAACTTAGCAAAGTAAAGTGCAAACATATAAGCGTTGGAAGTACCGCAGTAACCCAACGTCATTAAGAATCAGTTAACAGTAAAAGTAACTGATATAAGGAATTGTGTGCCAATGATAGGACTATGGATATAAAGATAGTATCAACGCGAAGAAAGGGACACCTATGGAGATTTGATGTTTGTATACTTAAGTTAAGACTAAAAGAGTTTGACGGGTCAAGCGGTATGCTAGATCCACTAGGAAGGTAAAGCAAGATGCTCGTACACATCGAGGGGATGATGGACAAACAATAATGTCAATAAAGATGTCGATGAAAGATTCAACCTATGATTAGTCCGACATGCAATTAGAGCAGTGAAGAACCAAATAACATGAACTAAGTTTGTGACCCGATTTGGGAAATTCTTTCAACTATTAGTTCCGGTTAAGGATAATCGGGAAAGATCAAGGTGCTTAGATCAAGAGACAAACAACAAGAACTGCAATCGATGGATTAAGAGTTGACATTTCTACCTCAAAGTTTTGATTATAAGGCGGAATGGTAGGCTGTGAAAGATACAAATAATAATGGACGCTTGTGAAGTGTTAATCCTTAAATTTTAGATTTGATTAACAAAGAGTCAAAGCGTAATGTGATCGTTATGAAAGGTTAGTAATGACCTTTAAAGGAAGAACATAGATACATGTATGAAGGATTAAGATGCACTACATAGTATTGAATGTATTTGATGTGTGATTGAAGTTTGTACATCGAAATACAAGAAAGAATGTGAAGAAGAGACTCAATATCAGAATTGAGCCATACTAGAGAAAGTAATAGCAGATAAACCGAGACAGAAGATAGGAGATGAAAGTAAAGTATGCCAAATGTATGCAACGTGTATGATAAAGTATAAGGATGTAAAAGTAGATTATGGATAAGAAGAAATCAGTCAAGGTAATCAGAGTTAAGAAGAATACGAATAGCTTGCGTATATCGCAAGAAACTCTGTAAAAGAGATTGAGGTAAGGAAAAGAGAAGTTACATGGAGAGTCGACAAAGAGATTAGAGGAGTGGAATTCTATGTAGTCGCAGACACATAGAAACAAAGAAAGATAAAGATGATAGAGACGGATCCACTGACAGTTAAGATGTCGGTAAAGGTACAATAGAACAGTATGTAAGTAATTAAGAACGCATTACGTCGATAATTCAGGTAAAAAGGGACTGCGACCCATTGTTTAATTGATAATCGACTTTCAACGTGCTGAAACAAGAAATATCAGATACGCGAGCCGCGATAGAGATAATATCAGCATAAGATCGGCTTACAGACGCCTATGATGATAGTACAAATACGATAAGATGATACGTGTACGACTAAGAACGTACTACATCGGGGAATTCAGACGAAGAAGGCCACAACTCTCTATTAATGATCAATGTTGTGGATATTAAAAGCAAGTAATACATGACGTACAAAATGCACTGAAGAGGAAAGCAAAGAATGTAATAGAAGAAGATTAAGAAACACGATAAGAGCATGAATAAGGAACATAAGAAGAACATCATAGGATATTAGCATTTAGGCTATTAATCCTATGGACGCAAGTACAAGGAAGTACATCTATGATATGAACAAAAGTAGGAATAATAAGTGAAGTAGCAAGATCATAGATAGTAATGAGAAGTAAGCTCAACGCTACATGATAGTAAAGAGAAATGAGTTGGAAGTTAAGAACCAAACTAAGATTAAGAATTGAAAAGAAAATATAGATAAGGAGGAGTTGGATTATGACGATAAATGCTAAAAGCATTTTTGAAGGTCAAAGACGAACAAGGTCAAAAAGACGACAGAAGTATAAATGAAGTGAGAAAGGATAATGAATAAAAGATCAAATATGGAGCAAGTAACGATGTCATCAGAGGATATTATGATGCAAGTATAAGATTGGAAAATGATAAAGATCCTCATTTAAGGAATGGAAGCAAAGAAAGCCTGCCTGAGCATTGGTCACACGCTGTCTTATTGTACGTCATGCTTAAAGGTAATAGATCACTGGATATGCAAATGAATAGAGAAATATATGAAATATCATGATGCAAGGAGAAAGTTAAGTAAACTTTACAAGAAAAGTGAAAACCTCATAAGAATATGTCCTGAGGATTCACCTCATGGATAACCATGATTAGAGATGATAGTGAAAGAATCTGCATACGAGAAATGAAGTAACGAGATAAAAAAAAGAGATAACAGAAAGTGGAATAAGCTCCTAGCGCTACTATTGATAACAATCAGACGACGATAATAGCCATATAAGAAAGACTACGTAAGTAATGAAACACGAGTTATTGAGTGTCCATATCACTCAACAAGGAACGATGATGAGATTAGACGATATCGAAAATCAAGATCAAGTCGTGATAACGACCAAATAGAGAAGATTAACAGATCATCTAAACGAGAAAGCCTAATGATGAAGATTATTATCTTTAATGATAAGATATCATTAGGACGAGTTATCATTGAGCATTAGTAAGAAGCTGAAAGTTCAATTACAATTATAAAAGTTTATAGCATCGAATGTCAAACAAAGGGTAAACACAAGGATTGTGTTGTAAAATAAAGAGAAGTGATCAAAGATAGATTGTCAATGATACCTGACGTCAAAGTGCAAAAGGTACAGAAAGTGAGATAACGATTCCTGGCGCTGATCAGTGTCGTAAGACGAACACGGTATTCCTACAGTGAATACAATTCTAGATGTAAAAAGGGATTAAAGTAAGTAAGAAGAGTATATGAAAATTCGAGACGAATTTTTATAAGGGGGGAAGAATGTAATATCCCAAAATATTTAAGCATTTAATTGGACTACGTGTCCAGTCCTGTTTCGCCAGGGTGGCGATATTGGAAATAATTTTCGAGAAACTTAATATTATATTTCAATTCTAAAATTAGAATTGGAATTAGAAGGAAAAATGTTAAGAAAAGCTCGAAATAAGGTACTTGGACTAAAGTGGTAATTTAGCCACTACGACTTAAAATGGAAGTTATTTCGCCAAGGTCCGCGAAATGTTTTATAGTATATGTGGTAAAAGTTTCGGGTCAATCGGAGACCTTTTAAAATTTGGACGCGGATACGTTTTGGGCTAAATTGCAACTTTTGAAAAGTTCAAGGGCCAAAACGTAAATTAGCCAATTAAGGCTCGAGAATAGCGATGATAAGGTTATTGACGGAAAATAATAATCTTGAGTTAGTATTATTTATATGGATATAAATAATACGTAAGAAATCGAGTTAAAAGAATAATTTAACCGTTTGGTTAAATTAGAAAGTTTAAAAGAGAATTGGTTTAAGTTAAGGAAATGAAGGATTAAAGTGGCAAGTTAACCAGGATATATATATATCCTTTCCTTAAGAATAAGGAAATGTGAAGAACAGAAGGAAAGAAGGAGAGAATCAGGAGCAGATGAAGGAAAACGACGATTATCGTCGATCCGCCGCCGTTTCGCCGTTTCTCGCCCAAATCACGAGTTCTTTATATCGATTTCTTCAGAATTCAATTCTCAATCTACCACGAGCATCAAATCGAGGTAATTTGGTGATTTTTGAGATTGAAATGATTGGGTTAGGGTTAATTCGTTTTAACGAATTAAACGAATTATAATCGCGTTTCTATTATCGTTTTTGATGTATTTGGAGTTGAATTCGTGATAAAATGAGATAGGGGCATGTCGGAATCAATATTAGGCACGTCGGGATCGGCCGGAGACGGATTCCGGACCGTGCGAATGCACGGTGTGCGAAGCACACAAGGTGTGCGAACGTACACCATTGTGTGCGAACGCACACAATGTGCATCGCACACTGAGTGTGCGATCGCACACTGAGTGTGCGATCGCACACTAGGGTGTGCGAGCGCACACCTATGTGTGCGAACGCACACACGATTGTGCGAACGCACACATCCTCTTGTGCGCTCGCACAACCAATGACGAAGTCGTTTAAAGGCATTTTCGCTCTGTTTAGACATAGATTTCCGACTTCAAGTACGTCAGACATTAAAAGTAAACTACGGACCTTGAAAACGAGAAATTTTGGTGTCAAACATAATGTGTTCGATTAAGATTCCGAGATATACGGAATCTAAGTTTAAGAATCAAGGAATAAGAGATATAGCGAATATCTCGACTAAGCATTAAAATAATATTAAAGTTAAGAATCGTATTTAAAATACGATTATATTAACCTAAGTTTATAACTTAGGATTTTGAGATTAAGTCTACGTTTGTGAGTTAAACGTACATATGATTTGAATAGGAACTGGATGTGTCGTTAGGCTACAAGGCCTTCGAGCTAGAGTAGCTACGAGATCAAACGATGCACAGAGCTTATGTATTCGGGTGGCGATAATGCAGTTTTGGATAGCGGTCACTGTGAGTGGCAAATTTACTTTCGCGTATTATTAGTATAAAAGTTATTTTCTTATATTACGAATATTGTTATTAAATATCTCGAATCTATATGATTTGCTCATATAAGTTGTTTTGTTTGATAGATTTGATTATATGAATGTTGTTGTATTCGTTGTTTTGGAGATAAGTGTCTAATGTGCGGTCCGAAGAGACCAACTACCTATTGGGTGTCAATAGGCTACATGATCATTGGTGAGTCAGTCTAGAGTACCTGACTTTATGATTAAGAGTTAATATATGTTTATGCATAATATGTTATGAATTCGATACGAGAGTGAACTCGGCTACGGTGTAGTCTAGAAGTCCCCGTATCTAGTGGGCTGGGCCACCAGTGAGTTGGACTCACACTTTATGATTTCGATACGAGTGAGCACTCGGCTACGGTGTAGTATGGAAGTCCCCGTATCTAGTGAGTTGGACTCACACTTTTGAAATTAATAATGTTTGTTTATATCATAAATTTATATATGTATTAAGCGTAAAACGCTATATTTTGATAATACTATAAGTAACTTGCAAACTCACTCAGTATTTTCCCAAATACTGACCCCTCACTCTGATGTTTGCAGGTAAGCAGAGTCGGATCAGACAAACCATCTCCATTGTGTCAGAAGTCATTGGACTTGCACAAGCATGAGTTCCTAGAGCTGCAGTAGTCAGTAGATGTCAGTATTAGATAGACATTTGGATTTCAAATAGTTAGTTTTGAATGTAAACTGTAATATGATATTTTAATATCTTCAATTATATTATGTAAATGAGTTTTTTAAAAAGGTTTATATATGATATTATAATTTTAAATGCGAAAAATTAATAGTGGTTTTAGGCTTGCTACGGGTTTCGGAGCTACCACTCCCATTCCCTAGCGCCGGTCTCGGCTCAATAATTTGGGTCGTGACATGAGATTTGAAAAAAATTGAAACGCAATCATGCATTTCAGGACAAATTAGATGAAATTGAAAGATTTGAACTTTTATGAAACTTTCTTCAAAGGTTTGGTATCTTTTAGTTATTTGACCTATTCTTAATGAGAGGTTTGTGGGGGTATCAAATTAATGTCTATTTATTTTGTTAATCAAATAATTCATTTCTTTAACAAATGATGTTCCAGTTATGAGAATCAAATGGATGATATAGGAAATTAGGAACAAACAAATATTGGGAGGGAAATTTAAAATAAAAAAAGAGGAAAAATTATATAACTACAAAAAAATTAGTAATTATAAAGAGTCCATTGGATGTAGTTAAATTTTTTGCTCTTTATTTTTAAAAGTGCTCTTTATTTAATGATAGATGCTCTTTATTTTAAAGAGCACCATTGGAGATGTTCTTATCGTTTTGAAGACATACATTCTTCAAATTTTAAGGACTCATTATTTTGTGTGGATATTTTACTTTCGTTTAATTTAAAATTTCCCTTTAAATGAATATTTTAGTAATTTAATATTTAAAATAAAATAATTAAGAGAAAATATTACACTTAATTTTAAAAAGTTAAAATTTTCATATTTGTTATAGAACAATTTAATTGTTTAATAATATGTTACAGTCACTAAATTAAATCGATAAAATAATAATATAATTTTAATTTTAATCGAGTAAAAAAATTAATTTTATTACAAAGCCTAATTTCTTCTTAAATTTTAGAGAGATAGACCTTTTATTAATTGAATCACAAATTATGTGTAAAATATCATTTCTTTAGTATGTATAACAAAATAGATTGTAATAATTATGATTCACAAGGTAGCAACAGGCCATATAATATTAAAATTGCATATACCAAATGTGCTTGCAGCTCTTTAGCTGTATCTATTGGATTATAGTGTTCATTATTTGTATTTTTTTGAATATTAGTGTGAATTATTGTTCTCCTATCTTTTGGAACTTTTAATTAAGTATTTCTTTGTTATCTAGAATAAGAAAAGTTGGTAATAATTATTTGATATATGCAAAACGATATTTTATCCATTTCATAAATAATTCTAAATCATGTTGGTATAGGACCAGTATGTAATGTTTGATCAGTGGCTATGATCCTTAAGCATCTAGTTAATTAAGTCAATTTTATGTGATATCTCAATAAGTTATTCATAAATATTTACAATGTGGACTCGTGAGAACCATAAATTTAAAATTAAATGTTAAAAGTATTTCAATTTATTGTTCAATATTGTGTTGTGGTTGGCTTAAATAAAATTATTAAAAAAATTGAGAGTCTAAAAAAACAGGATATGATAATTTCAATTAGATAGAACCATCCTCTCTAAAGTACATTAGAGGATTATACACATTAACACTATCATACACCTAACAAACAAATACCACCGTCAGCAAAACCCTAACCCTAACCCTAAAACCTCCATCAACATTGCTCCGATCACCATTCTCAGCAGGCAATCTGGTCATGGATCACAGGTTTCAGCAGATACTAGCAGCAAGGACGTGGAGAGAACTTCGAACGTCGTCTATTTTGAAACATTCCCAAGAAATTGGAGGTATCATGATCTCGAGAAAGTTTTCACAAGGTATGGTGTCAAAGGGCGTGTTTCCCTGGCAACAAAGGTTACTAAGCGCAATGTTAGTTTTGGGTTTCTCAGGCCAGAATCTACCAAGTCAATGTCTTGCATTATTGAGCGTCTTAATATGATCTCCATAGGGAAGTTTAGGCTGCGTGCCTTTATTTCTAAATTCCCAGAACCTAAGGGCAGTGTACTACAGGTAAAAAAGGTGGATCCTCCTCAACCTAGATTGGTGTCGTCTCCGGCCTTCAGGGATAATAGATCTTATAAGCAGGTCATTACGCCTCAGCATACAGAATTGAACTCGGTCACAACTGTGGCAAAGGAGAAATATACAATTCTCTATTTCAAAAGATTTGCTTCCAAGGAACAATGAATGGATGGATAGATCGATTGTGGGCAGACTTATTGATATTACTAAGGTATTGTTGGCAAAGACATACCTCCAGGATCATGATATTCACTTTCAAAACGCGTCTTTTTTAGGAGGTGATATGGTGCTCATAACTTTTGAGTCTTTGACTAAAGCTGAGGAGTTTTTGTTGTCTTCTGGGCCTTTACTATCTGACTACTTCCAATCGTTCTCATGGGTTGAAGATTTTAACCAAGACACTACCCGTTTGATTTGGGTCTCCATATCTGGTGTGCCTTTATCTTTATGGTCAGATGAAGTCTTTATGGAGATTGGAAATCTACTTGGGAAAACAATTAGGGTTCATCAAGATGTCAATGATAAGAGAAGATTGGACTCAGCTCTTGTTCTCATTTCAACAGCTAGTCTTTCCATCAATGGCCCAATGGAAGTGTATTTTGGAGGATCAACACAGTTGTTTCATGTCGTGGAAACGATAGAATCAGTTCTATTTGAAGAAACTACAGAGATGTGTATGGAGGACGTTGTCAAGTCTCCTTTACACTCTCCTAGTATCCTCAATAGAACTTGTAACTCTGATGATAGGGATGACAATAATTCAGCAAAGTCCTCAAACGATGCTGTGCAGAATATCTCTGATAAGAACTTTACATCTGCTCTTGGAAAGAATACGAAGCAGAACCAGACTTTATTTTCAGATTTGCAGCTGGCTTCTACTGCTCAAGGAACTACTTCAGCGACTGTTATGATGATTAACAGCTTTGATGAACAATTGGCGACAATGAGCAGCCCTGTGCATCATGTGGAACATTCAAGTGCTTCTGAACCTACGAGGAGTTACAGCCTGGACAAGGAAGATCATATGTTCAGTCGAAACAATTCAGTTGGGCACTTGATTAAGAAAGTTGATTGCATTCACTCGTGTTCTTCTCGTCAAACAGAGGTTGTGAACGACATATCCATGGAGATATTGCTAACAGGAACAGAATAATTGGCAATACTTTGGATAATTCGGCCACTTCAACGCCTGAAAACGAGGTCACTAAAACATGGAGGATTGGCTATGACTTGGGGTTTTTTTTCTTGGATAAAAAAGAAGAAACTTTACAGGAACTACACAGGAAAATTTATAGCGTGGATCAGTGAGTTTTCCTTTCTTCTTTCAAGGTTTTTTTTATCTCCTATGTCTTTTCCTCTTAGTTTCATTTCTTGGAACTGTCGGGGAAGTCTTTTAAATAACAGGAAGCAGTTGTTTATTCGTAAATTGGTCTCCGATTATAATTTATTTTTCATTGGTCTTGTGGAATCTAAAAAGGAACTTGTTGATGCTTTTTTAATTAGAAAGTTATGGCCTAACTTAGATTGTGACTTTGATTTTGTTGCTTCTAATGGGGCTTCGGGGGGTATTATCCTTATTTGGAATACGGTTCTTCTTAATAATGTTATTGTTTCGAAGGGTGAAAGGTGGATCGCAATCGATTTTATTTATGACAGTACTCGGTTTAGACACATTCTGTTATATGCAAGCAATTTAGCTTCTGAGGGGCTCCTATTATGGCACGAATTATCCCTTTTACTGAACTTCATGGGGATTGTTCTTATCAGCGGCGACTTTAACAAAACATTACTTCCTGAGGAAAGGCTCAATGGAACAGATTTTTCGGCTTCTATTATGGCCTTTAGAGATTTTGTCAACAACTCTGAATTGCTTGATCTTCCACTCCAAGGCAGACTGTTCACTTAGCGTAATTCCTATTCAAGGTCGAGTATTGATAGATGTCTCATATCAAGCTCAGCAGGTCCTTCTTGGCCTAATATGTCTCTAATGGCATTGCCTGGAGGCCGGTCAGATCATATTCCAATTCATTTCAGATCAGATAACAGAATTGACTGGGGTCCAAAGCTGTTTCGTTCAGTAGACGCTTGGTGGGATCACGATGCTTTTCAGCCTTTTCTTGCAGAGAGTTGGATTTCAGTTTGTTCTAATTCTACAAACCTAATTCAAAGGTTAAAGGAGCTGCGGTTCAAAATTAGAAACTGGAATTCCGAGGTGTTTGGGGATCAGAACAAGTTAATTAAAGATTTGAGCGATAAAATCCAGATTCTAGATGCTGCTGTCGATCACAGCCCGATGACTGAAGAGGGCAGATCTGAGTTAGCTGTGCTTCGGGCCGATCTTTGGAAAGCTGAGAGGAGAATTGAGTCGCTTTGGGTTCAAAAATCTCGATTAAAATGGTGTCTTGAAGGCGACAGAAATACGAAGTTTTTCCACAATACCGCTTCTGCTCATTATAAAAACAACCATATTGGTTCTATTTATGTAGATGACACTATTTATTCTGACCCTAAGGAGATTCAATTTCATATCAGAGAATTCTTCAGACATCTTTTTGAAAAGAAGGGGAATATTAAGTTTGAAATTCCTGGTCTTGGCTTCGATAAACTCTCAGAGATTCAGGCTAGCAGTCTGATCTTGCCGTTTGAGGAGTCTAAGATCTATGATGCTATTTCTTCTTGTGGTAGTAAGAAAGCTCCGGGTCCTGATGAGTTTAACTTCTACTTTTACAAGAAAGTTTGGCCGATTTTGAAGGATGTTACTAGCGAATTTTTCTCGAAATCCCTTCGATTTAATACTCTTCCTAGAGGTATAAACTCTTCCTTTATGGTTTTGGTGCCGAAGATTGCTGGGTCTTCTGAGATTAAAGACTATCGCCCTATTAGTCTTGTCAATGGAATGTACAAGATGCTTTCTAAAGCCTTGTCCCGTCGCCTATCTCCTCTCCTTCCTGCTGTGATATCGGATAGTCAGCACGCTTTCTTAAAAAGTAGAAGTATATTGGATTGCTCTATGATTGCTAATGATCTTGTTTACGTGGCCACTAGAAGGAAAGATAAGTTTCTTATTCTGAAATTAGACTTTATAAAGCATTTGATAGCATTGACTGGGAGTACATATTTTCTGTCATGCGTTGTATGAACTTTCCGGAGAAATGGGTTGATTGGATGTCGTGTTGTCTTACATCTGGAACTACGGCTGTGTTGGTTAATGGGAGCCCTACTGACCCTATTGCTCTCGGAAGGGGTGTTCGTCAGGGTGATCCCATATCTCCTTATTTATTTGTTATTGGTGTGGAGGGCTTGAAGCGCATTTTGGATAGGTCTACAAAGAAGGGTTATTCGCAAGGATAGAAATTTTCTGAGAATCACGATCTGATCTCTATGCTCCAATTCGCGGATGACACTATTTTATACCTACCTTATAATGTTGAGCAGGTGAAAAATTTGACAAGAATTCTTCGTTGCTTTGAGCTGATATCGGGTTTGACTATCAACTATCTTAAAAGTTCGGTCATGGGGATCAATGTTGCTGAACAAGACCTTATTGGGGTAGCTAATATTGTGGGTTGCAAAATAGAATGTTTTTCCATTAAATATCTTGGTCTTCCTTTGGCTAGCAAGAATCTCACCTTAGGATCTTGGGATTATGTCGTTGAGCGATTTAAATCGCGTCTAGCTTTATGGAAAGGTTCTATCTTGTCACCGGCATGCAGGTTAGTTTTTATCAAATTTGTTTTGTTCAGTATCCCGGTTTATTTCTTGTCGTTGTTTGGCATGCCTGTAATGGTTCAGAATAAGCTTGAGTCGTATATGATTTGGTTTCTTTGGAAGGGAGATATCTCTAACCGGGTTTTGAGTAAGGTAGCTTGGAAGGTAGTTTGTCAAAAAATTGAAAATAGAGGATTGGGTTTCTATAACTTGCGTATTAGGAACCAAAGTCTTTTATTCAAATGGGTTTGGAAGTTGAGAACTTCAAATCGTGATTCCCTTTAGTTCATAGTTTCTTCAAGTTGTTCTTTAGTGTCTGATTGGAATTCTTTGAGGTTTGGGGACGTTAAGAAGATGTCTTTTATATGGAAAGGCATCAGAAAATTCTGCTGATATAATGATGTGAAGGGTTGGTCTGTTTTTATTTCGAATGTTCGTTTTAATGTTGGAAAAGGAAACACTGTATCACTTTGGCACGACAATTGGTTGGGTAATGCGCCGGCTTCTACCTTATTCCCTCGCCTTTACAATTTATCGAACCAAAAGCAAGCGCGTATTGAAGACATTTGGCTAGGTAATTGGCGATGGCGTCGAAGACTTCGTGGTAATGAGCTGCTGATTTTTAATGATTTGCTTACCAGTTTTGGTCGGTTAATCCAAGTTTCAGATAGAGGCAATATTGTTCGCTGGAATGCCTCTTCAGGCACCTTTACTGGTGCATCCTTCTGTGACTTTATGAACAGCTACAACGCTGTTTTATCAAGTCACCATCCTGCTGATTATCAAGACAGAACTGCTGCTAATTTATCTTACCGCGTTTCAGATGATGTCCCTACTGTTTAGTTACCAGCTCCTCCTCCTTCGGTTATTCAGTTTCCAGCTGCTCCTGCTTATCCGTCAAGACAGAACCCAGCTGAACTCGCTTCTACATCAGGTCACAACTGAGCTACTCTTTCGCCTTCGTCTAGTCAGATTCTCCCTGATTCTTCCAACCGTCGGGTACCAACAGTTGCAGGTCGGCAGCCAGATCTCTCTTCTTCCTCGTTTGCTGTTGGTAGGGGTACTCTCACTTATAAAAATCCTTTCATGCAAGTTTGGAATTCCGTGGCTCCGCCGAGAATTAAATTCTTCTTGTGGCTTGATTTAAACGATAGGGTGCCAACTCTCGACTTCTTGTTTAAACGATCTATTATTCCGGTTGAAGAATCTCTTTGTTCTCTCTGTGTCGAAGTGCAAACGCAAGCTCACCTTTTTATTCACTGTTTTTTTGCGAGGAGTATTTGGTGCAGTGTGCTAGATATGTTAGATGTTGTTTAGGTTGCTCCTTATTCCTTTACGGATTTCATGTTTCAGTGGCAAGGCGTTGTCTCTTTGTGTCGTTATTGGGGTCTTTGGCAATTACTTGGCTATCTTATTACTTGGGAAATTTGGAAAAGCAGAAACGGTCGAGTTTTTCAAAGCAAGAATGTGGTGAAAGAGGATGTGAATTTTCTTTGCTTTACTCGGGCGGCTTATCTTTATAAGATCTGTAATAGGAACTTTACTTATTCTGGTTTGGACTTTTTTAGAAGTCCTCGTTGTATCTTGTTTTCGGACTTATGATTTTGTTCCTTCGCTCTTTGACTAAGCCTCTAGTGTGCTTCTTTATAAGTCACTTCTTGTGCGAAAGCTTAGAGCGTTGGTCCTTTGCCACTTCTTGTGGCTTTTAATATACTAATTATTCATCAAAAAAATATGAAAGCAAAATTTCAAGTGAAATGTAGTATATATTAACCTTCTCACTCTAGAAAAAAATATATCTCCCTCTCTAAAAAATATTAAATTAAAAATTATAATTTTGAGGAGGTGATTTTGGGGTTGACCAGAAAGCCAACGTCACAATTTTTTTATTCTCCACTTTTTTAATAATCTTATTTAGTTATTGTCCAATAAAACTATCTATTTGAATGGTTCTCTTACTTTAAATGGCTGAAAACCCATAGTTTGGAGGTGGCTTTAGTGGCAGGAAAATCACCTTCTAATTTTAACAAATATTATTCAAAAATTTATTACTGATTTTGTTTCTTTAGTCGGATTTGAAAGATATTTATTCGGATCAAATAAGTTGACAACTTTTTTATTCAGATTTAAATTCTCAACTTAAAAAAATAAAATTTTCATGGTTGCTCTTTTTTTTTCAAATATGTTCTTTGATGTTGTTCTTGTGTTTTATTAGATGTAATTATTGAATTCATGTTGAAGATGAGACTTGAAAAATTTAAAGTTTTAAGAATAAAGTGGTTTTAAGAACGTATTTTCACTGTTTGGACAATAAATATATTAGGTAACCTATTTAGTGGTTTGAAAAGTCTTAATTAATATTTGTATTTACAACTCTTATCAATATTTTAGAATAGCTCTTTTAATTGTTGAAGAACCGTTCGTTTATGTGATTTTTATTATCATTAATTAAAAATTCAGCCTCTAAAAAAATAATATATATTCAGTCTCTCTTCTTAATCTTTCTAACCTTTCTCAGACCCCAAACTCTAAAATCTAAACTACCGCCGCTGCACTTATAGGAGGTGATTTCTCGCCACTTTAGCCAAAAATCACCTCCCCACCTTTAAACCTTTTAAATTTGACATGAAATAAATAATTTTATCATGTTTTATTAGGTTTTGTTCTTGTTATTATTCTTTTTTAAGTTTATCTCCTTTTTACAGGTTTATCTTCCCTAAATGGGTTTGATCATTTTCAAATGAAAAGTTTCTACAAGGCATTTCTTCTTTCTTTGGTGGTTCTTCTGGATATTGTCACGACAAATGCCCTGTCAGATTTGAAAATGTCTTGTGCTTTTCATTTTTTTACCATAATTTTAAATTTTACAACTTGGTTTGTATGTCTTAGATTTACATAGATCAATGGCTTTTTAATTGTAATTATTTAAATTTGTATTTTATTATATGCCATATTAGTTAGGTTTATTTATAAATTTAATTTTTACGGGTTTGATGTATTAGGTCGTTTGTTGGGTGGCTCTCGACAGCCAAACGCCCCCACCTTCATGTAAGGTTTATCGTAATTTCGAGTCCAAATATTATGACTAGAGCCGAGACTTTTGTAATTTCCTCAATGCAATTATATCTTCCTGCAAAAAAACAAATTTAATATGCAAAGAAGACATGACCAATATCAAACAATGACCACTGAGTTAAGAGAGGGTTCTCTATGAGAAAGAGTTCCGCCAGAGTTTCTCTTCTTCTGAGCTCCGCACACCAAGCCTATTATCTCACTCATATACACTCGCTCATCCCAAACACATATCACTATTAGGAATCCTGCTTTTAGCGGCAGATTTTTCCGTCGCTATAAGCAGGTAATCCGTCGGGAAAATGGTTTCCCAACGGACGACATATTTCAATCCGTCAATATTTTCCTCGTCCTTAAATTATGTAGCGACATAAAAAATTTAGGGACGAATTTTTAAAAATTAGCGACAGATTCAAATTTCGCGACGATCTTTAAAATCTATCACTAAAGTCGTCAACTCCCGCCAACTTAAGCGACAAATTTAGCGACGGATGTTGAATCTGCCACTCCGTTGTCAAAACTGTGTTTTCTAGTAGCGTGTAATCACTTTTCTCACTAGCTGAAGCAGTTATGTACTAGAAAATGTTGGTAAATATATTGATTTATATTTGGAATTATTGTCCTCACTAATTTACTGAACTGAACCAAATTTCATATGGCGATAAAACCTTTTGAAAAAAATTTAAAATAATTTATATTTATGACTGAAAAAACAAAACCTACAAAAAAAATAAACTTAATTGAAAATGGATTAGGAAATTGAAAATATCTTATTGTAAGTCAATTTTTTTAGTAAATGATTTTTTATTTTTTAAGTTCTAAAACTACTATCAAAGCACTTTCTTCGTTTCAAATTGATAAACACTATTTCAAAAAAAAATCTCCTAAATTATAGGTAATAAATATTTTCTTTACTAAACAATTGTCTCAAATACCATCATTAATTATATAGAATACCTTAAAAAGACAACAAAATTTATAAAAAAAAAACCAAAATTATCACTATATTTTATTTTTTAATAATTGGGAGAGGGGGAAGCGCTTGCGAGCTCACGACCTAGCATTTTGCTGCTTAGCTGCTTATATCATTTGAGCTATATCTCATTGGTAATTATCATTATATTAAATGAGAGTAAATATTATATTTTTCTTATATATTAACTCATTTTATTTTAAAATTAATATCCTAATTTGTTCTAAACTGTTTATAAATTTAAAACGGAGTAAGTAATAATTTTTGTTTGAGAGATATTTTATATGATGATAAAGAAGCTAGTGTTGTCCATGTTTGTCGCGGGCAAAAGCAATGCGATACCTTTCGTGTTAATTAGTGCTCTCTAAATGGATGAAAAGATATGATTAATAAATGCCACCAAAGCCACTGATTGGATTTCACTTTTCTAACAGCATCAGCAATCCACTCGCCACGTCAGCTTACTTGGCAATAGTCACAAGAGCTTCGACTGAATGGACTCCCACTTCTCATCAAAACTAAGCAACTTAGGATACTAGTCTCTACTTAATAATTTCGAAAATAATTAATTTTTTTTATTTAACACTAATTAAAATTAATTTAATATATTTAATAGTGTTCGCGAGATTTTCACCTTACTCAAACCTTTGAATTTATTAATGGGTAACTTTAGGTACTAATACTTTGACCGGGGTGATTCTAGATGAGGTAAACAGGATCTGAATGACGTAACCCTAATTCAAGTGACGTAACCCGAATTCAAGTGACGTTGTCCTAATTGCGAATGACGTTACCGTCGTTCGATTAAACTAACAGTACTAATCTGGGAATCCTGAAATCCAAGCGAGATTAATATCAATTCTACTCCTAAACTAAGATTCAATCCGGAGATTGGGATAAAAAGCCTGAACTTTGGTTTTTGATTAATGATGTGTTGATAAAAAATAATACAAAGCTCCTAGCTATTTATAAAGACAAAACCCTAATAAAGAGTCCTAATTCTAATGAGATTCAATCTCCCTAAACCAATAGAAAAAAGTTAAAATTAAATATAGCTCTTGTTGGGCTTAAAATCCCTGATGACCCCATTCAATTCATCTTCTCTGACCATGGGCCGAAATGTCACCAGCCTTATAATGGATCTTCTGGGCCGGTGCAAACAATTCCCCCAACAAGCCTGAGGTTTAGACTTTGGGCTTGTTATTGTCGGCCCTGACACCAAAGTGGGCTTCGCTGCTCTTATTTCGGCCCATACGGTAAAAACTTCTCTGACTCTTGGTCTCCAGTAACTGTTTTCCCCAAAGTATAAAATATCTTCACTTTCCTTTTTTGGATTTACCTGAATCTTTGACTCCCGAAATTCTCTCAAATCTGTTGACTTCTAGCCGATTTTTTGAATCTTAATCGCTCACTCTTCAAACTAGATCGCCATATCATCATGTCTCAACAAGAACAAGCCGCTCTCCAAGCATCCGAGAAAATCGCCGAAGTTCGTTCAGCCGCTCCATCCACCGCTTTTGAGGAAAATCGCCGTAGGTCCGATTCTCACCACTCCTTCAGAACTTTGTGAAACTGCCGTCCCCTTTCCAGATCATGCTCCTCCTCACTTCTCAGAGCTCCATTACTCGTCTGTGTGGACCAGGGAAACCTTCAGAAACTGGCCCAGCACCAACGCTGATTACAAAAATTGGATCTTACGACTCCATGGCTACTATGGCGATGTCTGGAAAGCAATAGGTCTATATGACCTTATTGGAATTAGTCAAAACACTTTCCCCATCGCCAAGCATTACTGTTTTGGAGCTTCACTTTTCGGGTCTGATACTAGTAATACCTTCTGCTTTCGGCGAGGACCGATGTCTATCACGTTGCTAGACCTGGCTTTCATGTTTAACGTGAACACCACCGGTATACGAGTATCGCCTCTTAACTGCCAAACATCCCCAAACCTTCATCTTGGGCCCGAGAAATCTGCTAAAAGCTTCAAACACTTCCTAGAGAAAAACATCGATCAAAACAACCAACCACCAACCGCTAACGAACACATCGCCTTTCTAGCATATTTCCTCGCCAAATTCATAATTTGTCCAGCTTCTTTCAGAGTCACACAAGAATGCCTTCGTATCGATGTTGCCCTAGCCGAAGGTCACCCCCTGAACATGGGAGAGTTCATCCTTGGATTGGTCTACAGATGCCTTCACAGTATGATCAAGAATGCCAAGGTGAAGACACATCGGTGTCCAAGTGGACCGATGTGGATAATCCCAGCGTGGATGTTCATGTACTTCCCTGACATTGTCAGACTCCCCG
Organism: Mercurialis annua; assembly: GCF_937616625.2. Classification (NCBI taxonomy): domain Eukaryota; kingdom Viridiplantae; phylum Streptophyta; class Magnoliopsida; order Malpighiales; family Euphorbiaceae; genus Mercurialis; species Mercurialis annua. The sequence goes on along the minus strand of NC_065574.1, from coordinate 44,806,963 downwards.
AACGAACTTCAGACGAGTGTTTTGGTTACACATTATTTCAAGGGGTTGCAACTTTACCCCATCTCAGAGAAGTCATCGGCTACTTCTTAGAAACTCGCGAACAATCGCCAAATTCATGGTGCCCCATTTTGAACATCCAATATCCTCCTAAGTGGTTATCTTATGGCTGGGAGATAACCGAAGACTCTGATATAGACGAGGAACTCCACTCTCAATGGTGGGACAACTGGAGCAACTCATTAATCAGCCGTAACCTCATGATCGACAACAATTTCAAAAATAGTGGATCGGAAGCGTATTGCCCCAATTATTTGTCAAGGCAATTTGGTTATACCCAGGCGATTCCCTGCCCCTTCCTAATAGATTGAAACGAGTATGGCTCTAATCGCCCTGCGTTACCGACATCACGACATATAGCTTTCCTTGGGCAATTCCACGAGGGCTATTTGCCATCGCCTGACGAATTACCTATACCAGATGGACATCCGTCTTCTACACACGAGTTCGAAGAGTGGTAGAAAATCGTGATCGGCATTAACTTCGGACTATCGGCAGAGGATATCCTTAAATTGAATATTTTTCAGTTGCCTGAAACGAAGCGAAAACGTACTCACGCCGATGTTTTTCTTTTACAGGTTCCGCAACCGAAGAAAAGGAAAGGTAACTACGAGCATCACCTTGAACTTGTTAAATTTGAACGCTTTTACAAATTCAAGTACGACCCCACCAATCGCCCCCTCCTTAGTTTAAAAATGGAAAACCATAGAAGAGAAGCTTGGCGAAAATACATACTCAAATGGAGGAAAATATGGGAGAAAAAATATCCGCATCGGCCTTACCCCATCTTCCAACAGTATATTCGCCCTTCTTTCACATATAAAGCACCCTTAGTCCCAGACTCTGAATATAGGTTAGCCAATAAAAAACCAAAATCTCGCCCTAAAAAGGTAACATTTACTGGTTATTTTGTGCCAGGTAACTGTAAGGATATCGCCTCCCTTGTCGAGGACTTGAAGATTCCCGCAGGTAAGTATGAAAGAAATTTTTAATCGTCTTCCTCTTAATGTAATACTGCCTTAACCTTGTTCTTTTGAATCGCAGAAGTAGAAGCGGAAATGGAAGGGGCGATTTTCATGGACGAGAAAGAAGAAGATGAACAACCTCTGAAGAGGAAAAGAACTGGGAAATAACCAATTGCCGCGAAATCGGCTGCCAAGCTCGAACCAAAGTTGGTTAACACCAAACCATCCACCTCCAAACCGTCGAAAAAATCGGAGGCTGCTGCTACAAAACAACCAGATGCAAATACCTCCAAGAAGGCAAATACTACCCGGATCTCCATCAAGATGAGCGGGAGTTCAGTTGACCGCTCTGCTCATGCGGTATCGCCTGCATCTACATCGGCGACAGCGACTGTCTCAGTATCTCGCCCTTCCAACTTAAAACCGGACATGACTCGTAATGAAGCCCTAAAGGTATATTCCTCTTACTATATATATTTCTATCATCGCCAACGACCCTAATACTAATTTTCATTTTGCAGACAAAACTCCTAGCTTTTTATTCCGACTCAGAAAGCGATGCTGAAGTGTCACGACCCAAATTATTGAGCCGAGACCGGCGCTAGGGAATGGGAGTGGTAGCTCCAAAACCCGTAGCAAGCCTAAAACCACTAATAAATTTTCGCATTTAAAAGTATAATACTGTATATAAAACATTTTCAGAAAACTCTTTTAAATAATATAATTATAGATATTATAATATCATATCAGAGTTTACATTAAAATGAATCATTTGAAGTCAATTCACAAATCTGCTATTGACTCCTATTGACTACTGCAGCTCTAGGACCTCATACTTGTGCAAGTCCAACGACTTCTGGCACAATGAATATGGTTTGTCTGATCCGACTTCTACTACCTGCAAACATCAGAGTGAGGGGTCAGTATTTGGGAAAATACTGAGTGAGTATGCAAATTATTAACGGTATTATTAAATTTACAACATCGCATACTCAGAATATAATTCATGGCTTTTCATTTCATAACTATCGTACTTAACCTCATTCTCCTGACATCGATAGCGAAGCCAACCGATGTATCCTGCATGCCTGACATCGATAGCGAAGCCAACCGATGTATCCTATATGCCTGACATCGATAGCGAAGCCAACCGATGTATCCTATATGCCTGACATCGATAGCGAAGCCAACCGATGTATCTCATACGTCTGACATCGATAGCGAAGCCTACCGATGTATCTGATATGTCTGACATCGATAGCAAAGCCAACCGATGTATCTGATTCAACTCACACAAACCAATCTAATATATCATGCAGACCATAAACATCACCACAAGGTTGATGTATCAAAGCAATCAAACATAACAAAGTCCCATACAAACAAATCATATAAATGCGATGTATTGATAACAACATTCATAATATATGAAAATAACTTTTCTAATAATAATAATACGCGAAAGTAATTTGCCACTCACAGTGACTGCTATCCCTTATATCCAAACGTAAGCTCCAGGAGACTGGTCCGTCAATCCTCGTCGAGCTTCTTGCTTCGTCATACTCGTAGATCGATAGTCCGTCACATCTTGAAATGAAGCTTAAGATTGATAGAGCTTCCAATTCCGAACAAATCGATATAAAGAACGCACGATTTGGACGAGAAACGGCGAAACGGCGGCGGATCGAAATGATCGTCAATTTCCCCCTTCACTGAAGCTTTTCTTCTTCTGCTCTTCTTTCTTTCTCTGGAATCATCTGATTCCTTTAATGTTATCTTATATTGTTTGGTTAATTATCCGTTTTAGTCCCTCATTTCTTTAACTTAAACCATTTCTCTTTTAAACTTTTCTTTTGTTCAATTTAGTCCATAACTAAATCGATTAACTCTTTAATCATAACTTATACGTATTATTTATATCCGATAAATAATACGAATCCCAATATTAATATTTTTCCGTCCATAATCTTTTAATTACTATTCTCAAGATTTAATTGGATAGTTTGCACTTTGGTCCTTGAACTTTTAAAAAGTTACAATTTAGTCCAAAACGCATCCGCGTCCAAATTTTAAAAGGTCTCCGATTGACCCGAGACTTTTACCACATATACTATGAAACATTTCGCGGACCTTGGAGAAATAATTTCCCTTTTTGGAACTTAACTGGTTAAAGTACCACTTTAGTCCCTGAACTCTAGTTTGGGACTTTTCTTGACATTTTTCCTTTTAATTAAAATTCCAACTTTAGAATTGGAATATGATATTAAATTCCGCATAAGTACTTTAATTTCTTGGAACTTATTTCCGATATCGCCACCCTAGCGAATCAGAACTGGACACATGGTCTAACTAAATACTTAAATATTTTGGGATATTACATTCTTCCCCCCTTATAAAAATTCGTCCTCGAATTTTCATATACTTTTCTTACTTTTTAATTCCCTTTACATCTAGAATTTTATTCATAGTAGGGATACCGTGTTCATTTTACTATACTGGTCAGCGCAAGGAATCGTCGTTCCAATTTTTATACTTCTTGCACTTTGATGTCAGTTATCACTGACAACCTTACTTTTGATTCTTCTCTTTGAACTTTCAGTTCCTTGCTGATACCAAATGGTAGTTCGTCTTAATGACGTCTTATCACTAAAGATGACAATCTTTGTCATTCGACATCTTCCTTTATGATGATACTAGTCATATTCATCTATGCTTACGGTTCTCTGTTCTTGATTCCTTACTTTTGTTCAATACGTCTGATCTTACCATCATTCCTCATTGAGTAATGTGAATACTCAATTAGTTCATGCTTCTTTACTTATGTAGTTTCGTTTATATTGTTGTTGCTGTCGTCCCATTGTTATTCATAATAGTACTAGGATTTTATCCCACTATCTGTTATCTCCTTTTATCTCGTTGCTTCACTTCTCGTATGAAGATTCTTTCGCTATCATCACTAATCATGATTATCTATGAGGTGAATCCTCAGGACGTACCCTTATAAGGTCTTTACTTTTCTTGCAAAACTTACTTAATTCTCTTATTGCATCTGGATATTTCATATTTGTCGCTGACATCTTATCTTAATAAGACAGCGTGTGATCAATGCTCATGTAAGCTTTCTTTGCTTCTAATCTTTAAGTGAAGATCTTAATCCTTTTCCCACTCATATACTTACATCTGAATGTTCCTTGATGACATCATGGCTCACTCTATGCTTGATCTTTTATTCATTATCCTTTCTCATTTTGTCTACGCTTTTCTTTTCTCTGTCATCTTTTAGACATTGTTCGTCTTTTGACTTTCAAAAATGCTTTTAGCATTTATCGTCATAATCCAACTCTTTCTTATCTATATCTTCCTTTCAATTCTCAATCTTAGTTTGGCTCCTAACTTCCAATTCATTCCTCTTTACTATCATGTAGCGTTAAACTTACTTCTCCTTACTATCCATAATCTTGTTATTCTACTTATTATTCCTACTTTCGTCCATATTGCAGACGTACTTCTTTGTAACTTTCTTTGATTTCTTGTCTTTAGTTAACCAATAAGATCAATAGTCTAAATGCTATGATCCTCTGGTATTCTTCTTGCGTTCCTAATTCACGTTCTTATCGTGTTTCTTGATTATCTTCTATTGCATTCTTTTCTTTCCTCCTCAGCGTCTTTTGTACATCGTGTACTACTTGCTTTTAATATCCACAACATCGATCATTAATAGGGAATCGTGGTCTTTTCGTCTAAATTTCCCGATGTAGTACGTTCTCAATCGTATATGTATTGTCTTATCGTATTCGTACTAACATTATGGCTGTCCATAATGCCAATTATATGTTGGTATCATCTCTATTATATTTTGCACTGCTGATATTTCTTGTTTCAGCACTCTAACGTCGATCACCAACTAAATAATGGATCACATTTTATTTTGTCTGAATTATCGACATAGTGCGCTTTCGATCACTTACTTATTGTACTATTGTACTATTATTGACGTCTTAACTGTCAGTGAATCCAATCCTATATCTCTCTATCATATTTACTTTTCTTGTTCCTATGTGTCCGCGACTACATAGAGTTCCATTTCTCTAATCTCCTTGACTGTTTCCCCATGTAACTCCTATTTTCCTTACCTCAATCTCTCTTATGGAGTTCCTTGCGACATACGCAAGCTATTCACACTTTCTTAATGCTTATCATCTTGAATGATTTCTTAATATCCTTAATCCCTTCTTAATTCTCATCGAATGTATATCTTATACCTTTAGCATACCTTATTTTCACATCTTAATTTCTCGTTCGATTTATCTGATATTACTTTCTTTCGTATGGCTCAATTCCAATATTGAGTCTCTGCTTTACATTCTATCACTTATTTCAACATACTAAACTTTAATCGTATATCTGACACGTTCGATGTCATATACCATCTCTTAACCGTTCATATATTATATCTACATCTTCTCATTAGGGTTACTATTAACCTTTTAGATCAATTGCACTATTCACTTTACTCCTTATTAGTTAAACTCGAACTTAGTATTTCGTGCTTCGCGTACATCTATCATACTTATATTTATTCTACTCTTTCATTTGCTTTATAATCACAACCTGTGGTGGGGATTCTAACTTCTAGTTCACTTGTCGTCCATCTCTTGATCTTTCTTATCGTGTACCTCCAACTATTCATTCTCATACAGGGTTGGTGTTGGCTGTACTCAGCAAGCCAAATCTTACACTTCAAACTATTCAATCTCATGTAACTCTGACGTTATCTGTACCTAGTTAATTACATTCTATGCTCTATCTTTTGTATTCTTGTCACACGCCCTCTTGGCTCGTCATCTTTATCCATATACATCTGCCATTGATACTCTTATTAAACTATTTCAAGCTCCTATTTCAACGATCGCAGTGATTAATACTTAGGTACTCGTCTTAAAAACATCATATCCCGATATCAACTTGATCCAACGGCTCAATTTAAAGTCATCATAGTTTTACCAAACCTTTATAGGTATCTCTTTCTTCGCGCTAATATTGTCTTTGTATCCATCGTCTTATTATTGGTACACAGTTCCTTTTTATCAGTTGCTTTTACGGCTAACTGATTCAGAATGACGTTGAGCTACTGCGGCACTTTCGATGCCTGTATGTTCACACTTTACTTTGCTAATTTCCCGTTGACCTTTATCTCATCTCTGGCCTTTACTGGCCAATTGGAGTAGATTGCATTCACTTTGGTTACTTCGACCTTCTTCTCGCGCCTCATATACTTGTTGTGCAACAGCACACGTTCGCGCAGTTTTTTGTTCATAGTATAGCGATTATTTAAAGGAATACTGATAAATTCCTTAAAATATAACGCTTATTAGTCATCACAACTAATCGCTTTTCACGTAAGTTGGACGTTAGGAACGTCTCCTTCCTTTAGACCTTTTAGGGTTACGTCTCTTATTGCAAGTCTTATGAGTGTTCTGACTCATTGTAGACTTAGCAAATTATCAAAACATATACTCGCATTGTATATGTCACACACATATTACTATCGTAGCTATAAGCATCTATGTTGACCGGATTCAAGAAAATCAGTGTCCCCTAGATTTCCTTGATTACGTATTGTAACTTAAGTCTTGTGAGCATTCTGCTCACATGGACTTAATCAAACATCAAGAGTATTAAAATATAACATACATATCATACGTCATTAATCGGATATGTTTTATTATCCGAACACATATCTACTATCCAGGCTAAATTCATTAGCTAGAGGCACAAATCCTATGTTCTCACAACTATACGTATTCATTCATCTCATAGCCTAGATCACAGCTTGCTCGCGAGCATCTCACTTTCATCACAGAGTTCTGGTCTAGGTATACTTACATAAAAAAAAACTTCTTGAAAACTCTTTCAAATAAAACGATTCATTTGAAAATTTCATTTAAATCTTAGCAAAATCGTGCACTAGGGTGATGACGTCTCTCATCCCCAAAGAGTTGCCACATCTCACCTCTTCGTCTGAACATAATGCATATGATGCATGTCCTATTAATGCATGTATTGATGTATGTAGTGATGCATTTCTATCAATGTCGTGGCAATCATGTATCTCTGTATCGGGGTCTAGGCACAATTATGCTTTCAGAATCGTTAAATAAATAACTTTTAAAAGTTATAAACTTCGAGTTTTGTAAGTTCTCTAGACCTTTAAACTCTGCTTCTGGAAAGTTCCTCAACTTCTACAACTTTGCATTCCTTCTTCTCACTCTTTCTGAAATTTCGATCGATCAAATTCTATAGCATCTATCACGTTATCTGATGCTAAGCACACATATATATGACATCAAATCAAAATCATATCATTTATATTCTTTCCACAGGAGGCAATACATCTCCTAGAAGTTTCATTCCAATAGGCATATCATGCGTGCCTATCCAATCGAAAAGAAAATACGTGTATGTATCTCTTATACACGTGTCATAAGAAGCAAACACATATTTCACAAATCAATCTGTCATACTGATCACAAAGCAAATCACACTAACGACCTGGATCAGACAAACCTTCACTCTATAGCTGCAGTAGTTCCTAGGTTACTTGACCGACAAACGCATCTTAGCAGAGGTAACTGGACCAACTGCTCTGATACCACAATTGTCACGACCCAAATTATTGAGCCGAGACCGGCGCTAGGGAATGGGAGTGGTAGCTCCAAAACCCGTAGCAAGCCTAAAACCACTAATAAATTTTCGCATTTAAAAGTATAATACTGTATATAAAACATTTTCAGAAAACTCTTTTAAATAATATAATTATAGATATTATAATATCATATCAGAGTTTACATTAAAATGAATCATTTGAAGTCAATTCACAAATCTGCTATTGACTCCTATTGACTACTGCAGCTCTAGGACCTCATACTTGTGCAAGTCCAACGACTTCTGGCACAATGAATATGGTTTGTCTGATCCGACTTCTACTACCTGCAAACATCAGAGTGAGGGGTCAGTATTTGGGAAAATACTGAGTGAGTATGCAAATTATTAACGGTATTATTAAATTTACAACATCGCATACTCAGAATATAATTCATGGCTTTTCATTTCATAACTATCGTACTTAACCTCATTCTCCTGACATCGATAGCGAAGCCAACCGATGTATCCTGCATGCCTGACATCGATAGCGAAGCCAACCGATGTATCCTATATGCCTGACATCGATAGCGAAGCCAACCGATGTATCCTATATGCCTGACATCGATAGCGAAGCCAACCGATGTATCTCATACGTCTGACATCGATAGCGAAGCCAACCGATGTATCTGATATGTCTGACATCGATAGCAAAGCCAACCGATGTATCTGATTCAACTCACACAAACCAATCTAATATATCATGCAGACCATAAACATCACCACAAGGTTGATGTATCAAAGCAATCAAACATAACAAAGTCCCATACAAACAAATCATATAAATGCGATGTATTGATAACAACATTCATAATATATGAAAATAACTTTTCTAATAATAATAATACGCGAAAGTAATTTGCCACTCACAGTGACTGCTATCCCTTATATCCAAACGTAAGCTCCAGGAGACTGGTCCGTCAATCCTCGTCGAGCTTCTTGCTTCGTCATACTCGTAGATCGATAGTCCGTCACATCTTGAAATGAAGCTTAAGATTGATAGAGCTTCCAATTCCGAACAAATCGATATAAAGAACGCACGATTTGGACGAGAAACGGCGAAACGGCGGCGGATCGAAATGATCGTCAATTTCCCCCTTCACTGAAGCTTTTCTTCTTCTGCTCTTCTTTCTTTCTCTGGAATCATCTGATTCCTTTAATGTTATCTTATATTGTTTGGTTAATTATCCGTTTTAGTCCCTCATTTCTTTAACTTAAACCATTTCTCTTTTAAACTTTTCTTTTGTTCAATTTAGTCCATAACTAAATCGATTAACTCTTTAATCATAACTTATACGTATTATTTATATCCGATAAATAATACGAATCCCAATATTAATATTTTTCCGTCCATAATCTTTTAATTACTATTCTCAAGATTTAATTGGATAGTTTGCACTTTGGTCCTTGAACTTTTAAAAAGTTACAATTTAGTCCAAAACGCATCCGCGTCCAAATTTTAAAAGGTCTCCGATTGACCCGAGACTTTTACCACATATACTATGAAACATTTCGCGGACCTTGGAGAAATAATTTCCCTTTTTGGAACTTAACTGGTTAAAGTACCACTTTAGTCCCTGAACTCTAGTTTGGGACTTTTCTTGACATTTTTCCTTTTAATTAAAATTCCAACTTTAGAATTGGAATATGATATTAAATTCCGCATAAGTACTTTAATTTCTTGGAACTTATTTCCGATATCGCCACCCTAGCGAATCAGAACTGGACACATGGTCTAACTAAATACTTAAATATTTTGGGATATTACATGAAGGTTCCACCGAGAGCTCCTCTAGTTCTGAAGAATCTGATACTGGCGGTTCTAAAGCTGATGTGGCTGTGCATCTTAACAACATCGCCGCAATGAAGGCAAAAGGTGTGCAAGTGCTGGGCGATCCAGATGAATCGAAATCACTTAAGACATCGCTAGAGGCGCTTCTCTTGGTGAGAGTTGAAAGCAAGGTAGCAGAGAGAGCCAAGAAAACCATCGCCAGCATAGTCAAAGAGCTCCCGAATTTGACTAAGTTATATGCTGAAGCTGCTCTCGCCAGATCTTCTTATGAGCAATCGCTGGAGACCAAGCGCAAGCTTGATGACGAATTCGGCTCACTCAGGTCAAAGGCGAAAAAGACCTCAGATCAACTCGCTCCTCACACTTCCAAGATGGACGAATTGAAGTCTAAGATCGAGGAGCTCAAAGCGGAAGAGGAAATCGCTGCCCCTTTAGAGCAACAACTTGATGATTTCATCTCCCAGGGCACTAACATGAAGGATTGCCGCAATCAACTGAAGAAGACACTGGCGAGTGCTGAAAAAAGATACTCGGAAGCTGTAAAAAATCTATCTGACATTCGCAGTACCATGGGCGATTTGTTCAGCCATTTTGGCTAGTTTTGTAATATCCAAACAATTTGCAATGTTCTGAACTAGGTTTTCATTGTATCGTTTTTGAAACATATATTTCTTTTTTATCAGAATAGTTGAATCGGCTAAATTTACGAAGTCTTAGATTTTCTAGCGTACGCTAATCTTTTGTGTTATCCTCATCGGCTGGTGCTCCGATGATTTGAGTTGACACAAATTATCTGGGTATCGGTTTTCTTTAAAAACATATAAAATTGGATCGGCTGATTTTCCGATGCTTTTACAATGTTAATAAAACTAAATCTAGATAAGCACAAAAGTTGTTATGATTTACAATTTTGTTAGTAATCGGCTTGCATTCTGATTCTTCATCGTTTTGGGTCATCGGCCGGTGTTCCGATGTTTGTAGGGCATCATTCTACCTCTCAGTTTGAACTAACAAAATTTAACTGGGAATCGGTCTTCTTTAAAAACATATAAAATTGGATCGGCTGATTTTCCGATGCTTTTACAATGCTGATAAAACCAAATCCAGATAAGCACAAAATTTGTTGCTTATGATTTGCAATTTTGTTAGTAATCGGCTTGCATTCCGATTCTTTATCGTGCTGGGTCATCGGCTGGCGTTCCGATGTTTGCAGGGCATATTTTTACTTCTCAAAAATATGTCTGTCAACTCCTTCCCAGCAGCTCGGCACATACCTTTTGAGATATTGAGCGTTTATTGCCCTATCATGAATTCGTCCTTCTATATCGGCGAGTATATACGCACCATTACCCAATACTTGAACAACCTTATAAGGTCCCTCCCAGTTTGGCGACCATTTTCCGAGTGCTTCTTTTCTTGCCCCGATAGGTAAGATGACTTTCCAAACAAGTTGGTCTAGCTGAAACTTCTTTTCTCGAACTTGCCTGTTGTACGTCCGTTCTACCCCTCTCTTCTGGGTCTCCAAGTGGTCAAGTGCCAATAAACGTTCTTCGTCTAAGTCTAAAGCTTCAAGCACCATTTTGTCATGATAATCGGCCTTTGTCAAAACGTGCTGCATCTTTCGCCTCGTAGATGCCACGGTAAATTCCATTGGTAACATCGCGTCATATCCATACACGAGTTTGAAAGGTTTAGTACCCGTAGCCGATTTCTGACTCGTGCGATTTGCCCAAACAGCTTCCGTCAACAACTGATGCCATTGTTTCAGATTATCTTCTATCATCTTCTGGATAATACCCTTGGCCGTTTGCCTGCGCATAATACGGGGTCGAATGTATCAACTTGAATCCCATATCTTTTTCATAATCGGTTATCTCGCTCCCGGTAAACATAGTTCCTTGGTCTGTAGTAATAGTCTCTGGTAAACCATGTCTCAGAATAATGTACTCTCTGAAGAACTTTATAACCGATTGCTGACTTGGTGACTTCAATGGTACGGCTTCGACCCATTTAGAGTAGTAATCGGTTGCGACAATCACAAATGTGTGTCCTTTGGATGACGATGGGTATATTTTACCGATTAAATCGACAGCCCATCCATGAAAAGGCCAAGGTTTAATGATTGAAAGCACCATCTCTGCCGGAACATGCTGAACAGGACCGCACTTTTGGCATGCTTCACACCCTCGGGCATATCGGATACAATCTTGCTCCATTTTGGGTCAGTAAAATCCATACTTGTGGATTAGCCACCTCATCCGTGGACCAGCCTGATGTGCGCCAGCGATTTCCTCGTGTACCTCGGCCATGACCAACATCGCTTCTTTTGGGCCGATGCATCTAAAAAGCAAACCATCACTCCCTTTTTTGTATAACTCATCGGCCATAACTATGTAATTGAGGGCCAAAGTTCGTAATCTTTTGTCGGCTATATCCGGTGATTCAAACCATTGGGTTATTTCTTTCCTCCAATCTGTAGAAAAATCCAATTGGTACACGGAATGAGCTGCTTTGTACATCGTGTCGTCTCTATTTACCAAGTTTGGCGTATCTCGTCGGATTGCCTCATACTCAAAGCAAGGTTTATAACCACTACCGTGTTGTGCGAGGTCATTTGCCTCCATGTTGTCACTTCTCTCCGTGTATTCTAACCAAGTATCTGAGAAACCGCTGATAAGGTGTTTAGCTTTGTTGCAGTATCGGATTAAGAGCTCCGACTCGCACTTGTATTCTCCGGCTACTTGTTTTATCACCAACAATGAATCTCCCCATACTTGGATTGATTTTTCCCCCCAGCTCCATTAATATTTCCAAACCTAAAACGAGAGCCTCATACTCGGCTTGGTTGTTGGTACACTTGAAAGTCAACGAACAAGACATTGTGAACCGTGCCCCCGAGGGTGAGACAATGACGATTCCTGCTCCGGCGCCTTTTTCCGTTCTGGAGCCATCAAACCATAATTTCCACGGATGAAGTTCCATACAGCCGATTCCTTCCTTTACATCAACCCCTGGGTGATCTGCAAGAAAATCGGCGAGGACCTGTCCTTTAACAGCTTTCTGAGGCACGTATACGAGAGTGAATTCTGACATCGCCACCGCCCATTTTCCCATCCGATTTCTGAGATATGGTCGGGATAGAATGTATTTTATTACATTGGTCTGTGCCAGGACATAAACTACGACTGGCAGCATTTAATATCTCAACTTGCAGCAGGTGAAATTTAAACATATGCACAGTTTTTTGATGTTTGAATATCGTGTTTCAGTATCGGTCAAGGCTCTACTGAGATAGTAGACCGATCTTTCAACGCCTTGGTCCTCCTGTGCGAGCATACACCCTAAAGATTAGGGAGCCGCTGATATATATAGCAACAAAGGCTGATTCGGCTTCGGTGGCATCATAATCGGCGGCTTCACCAAGTATGTTTTTAGCTCATCAAATACTTGTTGTTACTCAGGGGTCCATACAAACTGATCGTTGTCATTCCCTTTCAACAAAACGCTCCAACTGCGTAATCGGCCGGCTGTATTTGAAATGAATCGCCTCAGAAAATTTATTTGTCCGATCAATCGCTGTAGTTGTTTCTTGGTCTTTGGTGGTTCAGCATTGATTATTGCTTTCGTTTTATTCTTATCTACCTCTACCCCCCGCTGGTGAACCAAGAAACCCAGGAAATTTCCTGCCGACGCCCCGAAAGCGCATTTCAATGGATTCATCTTCAAACCATTAGTTCGGATACGCTCAAAACCTTATTTCAAATCGGCAAGGTGTGCTGTATTGTTTGGTGATTTGACGACCACATCGTCTATACTTCTAAACATTCAAACCCATCAAACATTTTGTTCATGGTCCTTTGGTAAGTTGCACCAGCATTCTTTAAACCGAAGGGAATCACGATCCATTCATATGCACCAATCGGCCCGGGGCAGCAAAATGCGGTTTTAGAGATATCGGCTTCGTGAATCGGTACTTGATTATACCCGGAATGGGCGTCCAAAAAACTAAGGATGGTGTGCCCGGCTGCTCCATCGATTAGCATATCAGCTATCGGCATCGGATACTCATCTTTGGGCGTCGCCAGGTTCAAGTTTCTGAAGTCGACGCATACTCGTAACTTGCCGTTCTTTTTCATGACGGGCACTATGTTGGATAACCATTCTGTGTACTTAGCCTCCCGTATGAAGTTAGCCTCTTTTAGCCGATTGATTTCTTCCCTGATGAGCTCCTCGACGTCTTTTGACATTCGTCTGGGCGGTTGCCTAAATGGGCGAAAACCATCCTTTAGGGGTAACTTGTGTTCGGCGATGGATTTATCTAGACCCGACATTTCTGCATATGACCACGCGAAACAATCCTTGTATTCCCAAAGAAGCATTATCAATTCGTCTCTAAATGTAACGTTGAGGCTTGCGCTAACGTATATCGGCTTGGGGAATGCATCTGACCCTAAATTAAATTCCAAGAGCGCGTCTTGGACTTGGGCTGGATCGTCCCCCAACTTCCCCGTAGCTATTTTAAGGTCTTCTATTCTCAAGGTACCGGTAGGGTCTTGATCTTGATCCTCGTATATGCACTATGCGGATAGCACCCCGTGATTGAGTGCTAAGTCATAGACCTTTTTTCGCAACTCTGTATGTCGTCTATTCATCGGAACGTTGCAAGATGGTGGATCGGCTGCTGCCCCCGAGGGTAATGTCTGTTGGCTGATCCGCGTTGATGAGGATTCTGGGACTGTTCGTATCTCGATGACTTAAAGATTGGATATTCCTCACTTGCTCGTCATACATCATAGCTTCTAAAACGTTGCTATCTTCGCCAAAAGGGCTTGGATCGCCCTGCACTATCTCAGCCTCTCCAGCTTCTCGCCATAATATCAGCATCTGATGCATGGTAGATGGAATGCACATGTTGGAATGAATCCAGTCACTGCCGAGTAACACGTTGTAATTGCTCCTAGCATTAACAACAAAGAAACCTTCTTCAGTCTCGACTCGGCCAACTTTTATCTTTAGGGTGATATACCCTTCGGCGGGGGTCTCGCCTCCGGCGAAATCTGTCATATAAACGTCAGTGGATTCCAGCTGATGATGTTCTATTCCGAACTTCTTGAGCATTCGGGATGGTAAGATGTTTACTCCTGCGCCGTTGTCAATTAGCACTCTTCCAATGGCGACGCTATTTACCTCGACCTTGATATACAACGGCCTGATGTGCCTTGTCATTCTTGTCGGCGGTTTGCTTAAAGAAACAACTGCCGAAGCATCGGCACTATTCTCGTCCGGGATTATAACATCTCCATCCAAAATTGACTTCTGTCCTGCTTTATTCCTAAAAGAATCCGGAAGAGTAACTACTTGGACCTCTTTTCGGTTATCGCTTTTCGAAATCCATGCTTTGAGCTGCCCACCTTGGTGTACAACAACTAACTCTTTCTTCACAGGTACCCAAGCCTTCAACTGGCCATCTGCGTGGCTCAGGACTACATCCTTGTAAGATCGCCTATTGCCGTTTGGCGATTTCTCATCCGTTGCCGATGTATGAGAAGGTAGCTCATTGTCGTGATTGCGTTTCTTCTCCACCCAAAATTTCCTAAGTTTTCGTTTCGGTGTCTCGAAAGACTCAGCTTCCGACCGATTATGCTTGCCTTGGGTCGTTTTTGGATCGTCTTTGGCTGCCCCCAATCTTTCTTGAATCGGTCTCTTAGTTCCGGAAGAAGATACAGTGGTGGATAAACGGTTTTTTACCGGCACTCGGCACCCTGGTGCCGATTTGGGCTCTGCTGCGACCAATCGCGACTCCTGTCGCATTCTCTGGATCCGCCTCTTCTGTGTCTTGGTCATACGAGGGGTCTCCTCCGTCGGCCTGAACACCCTTTTGAAAACCGATCTCCCCTTCTGTCCAGATGGCATGTGCTGCTGCCACTCCTTTGTGGGCGACCTCAGTTTAATGGTTTTGGGATTCGTTCTGGCCAATTTCTGTACGTATTCGGTTCCAGGGCGGCTCTGGCAGTGCTGGCAATGTTGGCAAATCGGCTCTGAGACAATTGGTTTGGTCATTCGGTATTGCCTAACTACGTTATTCACTACTACTCTTTGCCGAGGTTACTTAGCATTCCATTTCTCCAATACTTTCCCAATACCCAACACTTGGTCCAAATTGGGCCGAATCACGTTGATCGAAACGCATTTCGCATCGGCCTCCCTTTTGGCGGGGAACAACAATTTTCCTTCATTTATCGCCTTTTGGACTACGTTCCTGAACACTACGCAATTATTGGTGCTGTGTCTCCACGAGTTGTGGAATTTGCAGTAATCTTTGCCAATCAGTTCCTCGCTTGACAATACAACATGACCTTCGGATAGAGAGATTTTCCCGTCTTTTAGCAAGGCGTCAAATATATCATCGGCCTTTGTCAAGTCGAATGAATATTCTTTTTGGATGACCGCCATCTTATTCTTCTTCACGTATCCCGGCTTCCTCAACGCTGCGCACTCCGTTGGTTTCTTCCCAAGAAACTCGGCCATACATATCTCATCGTCAGATGAATCGTCCTCGCTATCGGTAACAACGGCAACATCCAACTGATCGCGGTAATAGGTACCTTTCGAGGATCCTCGCCTCTGTTCCTTCTCTTGGAGTAATCGTTCATAACCTGTGACTCTGTTGGTGAGTTCAAACAAATCCCGAAATCGGTGGCCTTCGAAATGTTCTCGCATGGCGAAGTTCATCCCTTTCACAACCATCAGCACGCAATCCCCTTCGGATATGTGCGTCATGCACCTTGTCCTCAAATTCCGGAAGCGGTCAATATATTTCTCGACGGATTCACTAGGTAGCTGCGAAATTCTTGCAAGATCAGCCAAGGTAACGTCGGGTGGCGCCCTGTAAAATTTCTCGTGGAATTTTATCTCCGGGTCTTTCCACGTATCGACCGAGTTAGGCGATAAATGGGAGTACCATGTGAACGCCACCTTGGTGAGGAAACTGGCAAACAAACGCAGTTTCCAAAAGTCGTGAGCCCCTGCTTCTCCACATTGAGCAGAAAATCTTGCGATGTGTTCCACTGTTGACTGACTTTTCTCTTCTCCTGAGAATAAACTAAATTCGGGAACTTTGTAACCCCTAGGGAATGGGTATAGTTTATCAATCCTATCTGGGTACGGCTTCATATATGAAGGTCTAGGCATCGGCCTGACGTCGACCCCTAATTTCTCTAGTTCATCTAGCAACTGCCCCCGATTATATAAGTTGTTTTCTCCCATGGGGGCATTGTTACTTCCGTAGAGGTTATCCTGCGGCGACTGCTGGTTCGGGCATTGTTGTCCCGGCAACTAGTCGTTGCCTTGGTACCTTCCGGCTTCTACACCAGACGAATCATTGCCCTGGTGTCGTGCTGTTCCGGTACCGGATGGATCGCACCCTTGATATCGCCCGACTCCTGATGAGGATAGATCGCCCTTGACCCCCGTGTCTCCTTCTGGGCGCGTTAACAACCGCACTGATCCATAAGTGAAACCTGTTTTACTCGGTGAATGTCCCGCATCGGCCGTACTACCAAGACCGCCATTTCTTTGCGATGTCGAGGTATAATCGGCCCTACGGTAACTCTGATCGGTCACTGATTGTCCCGAAAAGATCTTTCCCAGATTGTCCATTGAGCTCGTCAAGTTGCTCAAGTTTTTCACGATTGATTGCTGAACGACCGCTTGGTCGGCCAACATCCCCTTGAAGGAATTGGACATCTGTTGCATCGCTCCGTCAAACATTTGCCGATTTTCCTGAGCTATTTCGTCTCTCATAATGGTAAAATCAGCCCTAGATAGCGACGGTCGAGTAGGTGGTATTTCTCGGAAAAATTCGTCGAAATCTTTTTCCACGTCATCGCCTTCCATGGCTTTGTTGCTAGCAGAAATCACTTCAGGTGTCGTATTCTGAACTCCTTTGGTCTGCGGCTGCTTATCTCCTTTCGCCATGATGGTGATGATCTCTGGATCTGGTTGCTCTGTTTCTCCGAATTTCCTTTGAAGTTTCGCTCGGCTTTGATACCGAGTTTCCCTGTAATCGTCTGAAAAAACTCCGGTTTTGTGCTGACCATAAACTGTCCCCAGTGGAGTCGCCAAAAGATGTTCGCGAGATTTTCACCTTGGTCAAACCTTTGAATTTATTAATGGGTAACTTTAGGTACTGATGCTTTGACCAGGGTGATTCTAGATGAGGTAAACAGGATCTGAATGACGTAACCCTAATTCAAGTGACGTAACCCGAATTCAAGTGACGTTGTCCAAATTGCGAATGACGTTACCGTCGTTCAATTAAACTAACAGTATTAATCTGGGAATCCTGAGATCCAAGCGAGATTAATATCAATTCTACTCCTAAACTAAGATTCAATCCCGAAATTGGGATAAAAAGCCTGAGCTTTGGTTTTTGATTAATGATGTGTTGATAAAAAATAATACAAAGCTCCTAGCTATTTATAAAGACAAAACCCTAATAAAAAGTCCTAATTCTAATGAGATTCAATCTCCCTAAACCAATAGAAAAAAGCTAAAATTAAATATAGCTCTTGTTGGGCTTAAAATCCATGATGAGCCCATTCAATTCATCTTCTCTGACCATGGGCCGAAATGTCACCAGCCTTATAATGGATCTTCTGGGCCGGTGCAAACAAATAGATATATAATTAAGTTAATTTTATTAAAAAGTAATCAAAAACCGTCATATCCATCTCGAAATTTATATTTTCAAAGTTTCAGCTACCAGTCCTATGACACTGCCGCCGCCTTAGACCCAATTGTTCGTCCTCCGACGAACAGCCTGAGTTTGTCTTCCTCAAAAAAGGCGAGCCAGGTCTAGGTTCGCCTTCCTCGAAGGACGACAAACTCAAGTTGTTGAGGCGGCGGCAATGTCGAAGCACTGGCAGCTGAAATTTTAAATATATAAATTTCGGTTGAATATGACAGTTTTTAATTAATTTTTAATTAATTTTAAATTAAATATATATTTATCAAATATATTATCAAATAAATTTATTAGATTTAGTAAAAAAAATTAAATTAATTTTAATTAGTGTTAAATATAAAATATTAATTATTTTCAATTATATATATAAAAAAAAATTATAAAGAATTTAATTAATTAGTTATTGGACTTTAAAATGACATACTCACCTAAAAATACCAAACATTTGCAATTTGTGTCAGTTATAGTCAAACCTTTTCAACTCACCAAATTGTGCCATGAAAAGGTTTGTCTATAACTGACGCAAATAAAAAACGTTTGATATTTTTGTGTGAATAGACCTAATTGTAGACACCTATTTTCCAGACAGGTGAAAAGTGACAGGGGACTAAGGTCCAATGATGATTTTCAGAAAAATTTATCCGGATAATGAGCTTGTGGTGCGCTCATTGGGATTCAAGCTGGTCAGATCTGTGCACAATTACAAACTTGAAGAATTGAAATGTAATTAGCTGCAAATAGCCTATAAAAATCCAAAGAAATTGTGATTTAAGCGTAAGAAATTGGACTAATTGCAATATCTTAAAAATTTATGGGCTAATTTCAAGTTTGGCGGATTAAAATTGACCATAATCAAACTCTTAAAGCCCTAGGAGCCATTTTTGATATTTTTGAGCACCAAAACTTTAGCATCTACTTAGCAATCAAGTAGTATTACGAATTTGAAATTAAAAAATCCTAATGATAATAGTAAAGACTTATTCCTAATCCTGATAAGACTTATGGAGTTATCACTCAACACCTAGTAAGCCCTAGGTCAACCCGAGTCACTACACATAGGACTCTAGGACAGCCTAGCTAAGGGTCAAACCGGTCAACAAAATTCATCACCCAGAAAAGCACACAAACCCAAAAAATTCCCCTGTTGGCCAAACCAAACACACACACCATCTGATCAAACAAAGCCAAAACGCTTCAATCATTTAAGAAATCATTATTGCACATCGATTTGAAGCTTGATTCCACGTCCGAATCACCAAAAAATGAGTCAAAGAATCAGAACAGTACTTCTGAGGACAAAAATTATTATTTTATCACTTTTTATCACATATAATTTAGAACAACTAATTTGATATGTAAGAACCCATGTTAGGTTGTTTTGTTGTGAAATTACCTAAAGTTGTGTTCTTGATATAAACTGTCTTTGCCATGATTGCCATGCCTTTAAATTCTAAACATGATTTCCATGAAATTCATATTAGAAACATGTATATAGCCAGTTTATATGTGTTTTTATCATTATATGTTGACACTGTTTAATTCAAACGCCTAAAACGTATGTTTATAGATGAAATTGTCATGATTGTCATGCTCTGTGTTCTTTAATGTTCTTAACATAATTATCATCATATCTAATTGAAAACATATATTAGGATGTTCTTAAGTGTTTAGAACGTTTATTATTCAATTCCAGTATGTTTTTTGTGCTTTGTGATCGTTTTGAAAAAGTTTGTTCGTGTGGATACTCGTAGAGAACAAGTTGTTTTAAAAGACGTTCGATGTGCAAAATATCAAAAGTTCGACGCAAAGTGTCACTGGATTGAACCACCTCTCTTCCTTCCATCAAATCTGCTGTGAATTTAACATTCGGCAAGTTTTATTTATACAACTATGTATATCTATCGAATTGCATGGATCTTATTCTGGATTATAGAAAATAATTTTTAAAATTCTAGTGCGTTATTGACCTAATAATCCACCAATATTTGTATGTGAATTTGAATTTTTTTTAATAAAGTTGGAAAGTCTTTAAGTTTTGTGGTTATCTTGACAAATATAAGATATTAATAGCTTTATGTTAATATTGGTCGTAATTGGTTGAGATATGTTTTAGTAAACTGATGGTAAACTAATAATAAATTTATTTTTTATTAAACTGAAAGTGAAAGTAAACTAAATAAACTTATCTTTAAGAAAATGAAAGTAAACCGATAGTAAATTAAAAGTAAACTAATTAAAACTAATTTCACACATAAAAAAATACTGATATATAGTAAATTAAGAAAAATAATTTAATTCAACTGTATAATTATAACAATGAACTTGTTTTCTTTTTTGAAATTGATATTATACTAATAGTAAACTTGTTTTTTTAGTATACTAAAAGTAAATTTGTTTTTTCATTAAACTAAGAGTATATAAATTGAAACTAATTCCGTACCTGTTTTATAATACTAATAGTAAACTAAGAAATAATTTATTTAACTTTATAATTCAAAAATTAAACTAATAAAACATTTATTTTTTAAGTAAACCGATAGTAACTTTGTTTTTTTAGTAAACTAATATTAAATTTGTTTCTTTATCAAAATAAAAGTAAATAAATTAATTTTTAAAAAATAAATATATTTAAACTCATTTTGTACATGTTTTACAATATTGATAGTAAACCGATAGTAAACTAAGCAATAATTTACTTAACTTTATAATTCAAAAATCAAACTAATAATGAATTATTGAACAAAGGATCATTTTACCCCCTGAACTTGGCACAAAGTATCAAAAACGTCCAAATTGGCAAAACCGGATCACTTTTAACCCGAACTTGTCAAAACTGGCTCAAAAAACCCCAATTAACAAAAAATCACTCTTAATTAATTCAGGGGTTTTTTTCGAACTTTTTCAAAAAAAAAGTTGTTTTCTGATTTCCGGCGAGGAGGCTCCTCCTCGCCGGATCTGGGTTCGTCTCAGGCAAACCCAGAGGCGTCTGGGTTCCCCTAAGACGAACCCAAAGGCGTCTAGGTTCGCCTCAGGCAAACCCGTCTCTGTCTGGGTTCGCCTGAGACGAACCCAGATGCAAACGCATCTGAGACGAACCCAGACCCATCTGGGTTCGCCTGAAGCGAATCCAGATGCAGACCCATCTGGGTTTGCCTGAAGCGAATCCAGATGCAGACGCATCTAGGTTCGTCCGTTTCTGTCTGGGTTCGCAGATGCGTTCGCAAACGCATCTGCGTTCGCTTCAGATGTAGACGCATCTAGGTTCGCCTCAGGCGAACCCGTTTCTGTCTGGGTTCGCCTGGGGCGGAACTGTTTCTCAGGCGAGGAGGTTTCCTCCTCGCTTGAGAATGATGAACAATTTGTTCATCAAAGGATGAACATTTTTGTTCATCAGTTTGATGAGCAAAAGTTGTTCATCAAACTTTTTGATGAACAAAAGTTGTTAATCAAACTTTTTGATGAATAGATCCATGGGTCTGTTTAGGATTTTTAAAAAAACAAAAAAATTAATTTTTTTTTGTTAAAAGTTTAATAGTTTTAATATTTTTTGTAAACAAATTAATTTAGGAGTTAAATTGTCATATATATAAAATTTGGGGTTAATTTGTTATATAAAGTTTTAAAATTAAAAAATTAAATTGTATTTTTTTTTAAATTATTAGGTATTAATTTCAATTGTGAAATAAATATTAGGACCATTTTAAACTTTTTATCATTAAAATATCACCCTGGAAACCAAAACGACCATTAAAACCGGAGAGTGTATCTCACTCTCTGAGATGAGAGTGGGGAGGGGGCTTTTTGTACCAAATTTAACATGTTCGGGGTAAAAGTGATCATGTTTTGCTAATTTGGACGTTTTTGATACTTTGTGCCAAGTTCATGGGCTAAAGTGATCCTTTGTTCATGAATTTATTTAAGTAAAACGATTCTAAACTAATAGTAAATAAATCAAACTACTAACAGTAGACTTGTTTTTTTTAGTAAAAACTAAAACTAAACAGATTGAAACTAATTTCATACATATTTATAATAGGATTTTTTACGAAAATATTTGAATAAGTGGTCCATTTGATATTTATATGCTTCAAATAAATGATTTGCATTTATACGTCTCTTTTATGTTTAAATTTGCTGATTTGCTCTTTTCTTGTTTGTCCATTGTCCCACTAAAGACTTACACTTCTTTTTACATTTTCAAAGTTTCCCCAACAAAAACTATAAGAATTCTTTGTAATTATTTTTGAGAAAATAATAAGAAAAGTCATAAATCACAATTGCTTTTCACTAATTGCCATCTAAACTAGAGTTCTTTCTTTGTAATCATTATTATTTCAATTAATTACACAAAACCCATTTCGTTTTTATTTACTGTCATCTTCCTCAAGCTTATACATGTCCAAAAATAAACACATGTCTTTTTATGTTAACCCTATCAATAGCCTACATGTGTCCCCTTTTCTCTCCCATATATCCTCCTTTTTTTTTTCATGTGGTCCCCCTCCTGTCTTTTTCTCTCTTGTCATTTGTTCTCCCTTTTCTCTCCCATGTGTCCTTTATGAAGAGAATGAGATGAGAAAATGACAAATGCTCACTCACTACTTAACAAATTATATTTTAAAATTTAGTCTTTTTTTCTTAACTTTTAAGTAGTTAGATGAATTACTATTAAAAAGTAGATTTACATTTAACTCTAATCAACCATTCTACGAATTAATTAATCAGTTTTTATTTAATTAATAGTTAAACAACTTAATAAAAATAAATATTTGTGGCATTTTTAATAGTTCAGTAATTGAAAAAATTGTTTAAAGCAGCTGTATGAAATTAAACGTAGATATTATAGAGCGGATACATGTATGATACATTTCAGATATATTTTTAGTATACCCACAAGGGATTGAGTCTAAAAATTGATAAAGAAGCAGATCGAATATTTTTATATTTTGAAATTTTATTTATTTAATTTATATTTAAGAATCTGAAATATTTTACCTTGTTTTTTCAAATATAATTCAGATCTCGTAATTAAAAAATGAATACATCTGCGATACATATTTGATACGTATGCGATACATCTGCGGTACACCTGCGATACATATTTAATACATCTACGATACATATTTAATATATCTCTCAACATATATGATACATCTCCCAACATATATGATACATATTCGATCGTCAAAATCTTTTTTCCTTGTTTTTTTTACGTCTTGTTTTTAAGTAATATTGCATATGTTTTTATACATATTTGATACATCTCTGATACATATTTAATATATAATTTATAGTTAATAATTATCTCGGATATTTTTAATGTTATTCAGATCTCGTAATAATTAATGGATACACCTTCAATACATATTTGATACATATCTGATACATAATAGAAATATCTCTAATATATAATTATACATGACATAAAAATTATATCAGACCCGTATTCGATATGTATTGATAATATATCGATAAATAATTTATAAAAATTATATTATTTGGGTATTTATGTATTTTTTAAAATTTAATAAATTTAATAAATTTATGTTTTTAAAATTAAAAATAATATTATTTTTAAAATTTATGTTATATAAATAAATTATTTGGGCATATGGTGTATGTGTGTGTATGAGAAAAGGGGACCACGTGGCAAAAGAGGAAGAGAAACACATGAGAGAGAAAAGGGGACCACGAGATAAGAAAGAGAGAAAAAAGGAGGACCACATGATAAGAAAGAGAGAAAAAGAGAGGAAGACGACCACATGAGAGAAAAAGAAGGGACACATAGGAGAGAAAAGAGGACTACTCGAGAAAGAAAAAGAGGGATCACGTGTCTTGTTCTTATTGAGATGGTATGAATGTAAAATTTTAATGTTTTTTGGTATGAAGTAAAATAAATGAGTTAAATGCCAATTAGTGTAATTAGAGCTCAATTTTTGATAATTTTATTATTTTCTCATTATTTTTATCTTCATAATATTTACATATGTAGATTCTCTAATGCTGTTGGCTTATAAAAAATATACAAAGCCATTTTTAAATCAAAGAATACTTGAAAATTTAAGTTATATAACAATTTATGTATAATTATTTTAATTTTTTCATCTTTTTTAATTTATTTTTATAAATTTAAAATAACATAAAAGCCAACTATTTATTATATTTAAATTATTACTTTTAAACCAGAAAGATTGTTTGTATCAGCTCAAAAAATTTAAATATTGGTGTTTACACATAACATTTACAAAAATTCGACAATTCAATAGGAAATGTATGAACAATTGAAAAACTACCAATTAACAAGCAACCAAACATCATTATAAAAAAAATCAAAGAGTAAATATGTCAAATACCAAATATAAATTTTTTTACACCTTTAAAATGTAAAGAAAATATAACTCTATTTATATATATCCAACTGAAAAAATATATTTAAATTGCATAAAGTACTTTTTATGTATACCATCTACCAAAATTTATAAGTTGGCTGAAAATATTCTAGCAGTCAGTAAACAACTGCAAAGAAATCGGCGAGCAACTGTAAAACAACCTGCGAACAACTGTAAAACAACCAAGAGCAACAAAGTAATTAGGGAGTAAGAAAATCAAATATTGATTGAAAAACAATTACCCACCTTTAAAAATAAAAATAATACAATTTTATCATGTTAATATAACTATAAAGAATTTTGAAATTACATAAAATATTTTTTTTATTTGCACACTTATAATCTCTTTCTGTTTAAAATTGTGATAATACAGTAAATTTTAGGCATATATTTGATAAATAAACATATCTAAACAATACGTATTGTAAAAAGTTTAAATGTGAAAATTTCATAAACATGAAGAAGAAAATATTATAATTTATTATTAATCTAAAAATTAAAAAATTATAACTATTTTTCCATGTTCGCATATTTGATAGAAAAAAGAGTGCAAATAAACTACATAAATTAAAATTAAAATAATATAAGATGTAAAAAACATTAAAGATGAATGCATAAAGTCATTGTAAAATTTGGATCAACAACTAAATAGCAATCAAAGAGCAACTAGTGAACAACCAAATATTGAATCAGAAATCGATAATGTAACAGAGAAACTTCAAACTATACAAATAAAAAAAATTATGGTGAAATCAACTTTAAAAGATTGAAATAAAAAAAAAATACAAGTTAAATATAAATATAAAAGATAATAGTCTAAATTAAAAAAAATGCTGCAAATGATTAGATTTGACTATAGAAAACAAGTGTTTAATTTTTTTTTTAAAGTATATGTTTAATTATTAAAAATAAATGTTTAAAATTGGATAAGAAGTTTTCAAGTTAAAAAGAAATTAAACAAAAAACTATTAAGTATATTTATTATAAAAGACATGTGGATAATGGTAAGATTTGATTACTCACATTAATCATGTAATAATTTGTTTAATTTATACTTATGAAGAATGAAAATATTTTAATATTTATTATAATAATAAAAAAAATTAAAAACTGAAATTATAATATAAAGATAAAATACAAAAATTCAATAAATAAAGTCAAATTAAAAAAAAATTACTAACAAACAAAAGCATAAAAATATACTTTCTCCGGCCCAAAATTTTTATTGCATTCGAAAATTTCTTTTGATCCATAATATTCTTCACATTAAAATTTCAAAAAAATCATTAATTGCTATTTTTCTAAATTTATTTCTAATAATAAGTAACTTAATAAGGTTAAAAGAACTAGTTAAATACTCCCTCCGTCCCGTTTAAGAAGGGACATATCCCATTTTTATTTGTCCCATCTAAGAAGGCCATATCGTGTTTTCTGTGCCAATTTATATTGAACTTCCACTTTTATCCCTTTAGTTATTTCAATATGCATTAAATGCAATTCAATTTACAATACATATATTCTATTATTAGAAAAAACCATATTAATTAATAGGGGTAGACATGACAAAATAAAATATTGTCTTATTTTATTAATATTTGTGCAAAACTCATTTGTCCCTTCTTAAACGGGACGGAGGGAGTATAAAACTAGTGGTAGTTAATATGGACAATTTAGTAAAAATATACAAATTAAGACATATTTATTAGTTTTTAATTTATGTGAAATGGCCAAATGTATAAATATTAAGGACCGGAAGGAGTAAAAAAAAAAGAACATAATAAATGAAATTATTGATTATTCAAAATAATAACATTTGGAGTAAAAAAAGTCAGCACACAGACGAGAAACACAAAATTTGTATTATTGATTTGACAAAATTAAAATGAAATGAATAAAAGATATATAATGGGTGGATAACTATCCTACTAACCAAATAAAAGCATATGTATGACTCTTTGAATAAACATAATTTTGAGAACAGAAAGTTAAAAAAACAAACATTGCTTGGAAATGTAATTTTTGAAGAGCTATTTTTGAAAAAGTAAAATAAAATAGGATAATAGAAGTAATTTCATATTGATAGTAAATTAATGGTATACTAAGTAAAATAATTTACTACTATAACTTAATAATTTAAAAATAACAAAACTATAAATTAAAACATAAATATTCCAACATATACTGAAATGTAGAGTAGTTTTTATTATAATGAAAAAGTTTTTTTTTTTTGAACTCTTACATTATAATAAGAAAATTATTTCTAAAACATGAAATTTGAACAGAGATTTCCGAAACTCTCAAAATTCAGTCTTCTTACTCTATAAGACTACTAATGATCCATGCATGATATTAGATATTAGATACTAATCTATTCCTATTTGAGTTTCCTTTAGGAAGCAACATAGCTATAAAAAGATCAACTAAAATAGTTTCCTTAGGAAGCAACATTTCGATTAAGTTCATATGATTAAGCTTGCCAATGACACTAACTTCTGCTCGGAATTCCGCTTCTCCTTGCTCTACTAAGTCTCTTTACGGCTGCAACTCAATTATCAGATAATATGCCTTTGCATACAATTCCTCCTGCTCCTCTTCCAATCTCTTCTATGAAACCTCGAATCGCTTTTTTCAGCTTAGTGTAGCTGAATTTTCGAAAGCCTGTCGCGCTTTGAAGGTAGCCTAAGAGGAACAAATGAAAAAGTAACGCAGATAAAATAAATAGCTTGCTCCAACTCTGAATGTGAATGTGAAAATTCATCATTTACAGAATACTACACATCTAACATGCTTGAATCAAACAGATAAAAGATCCAAAAGTTCCTGTTCTGCGCAACCATCCATAGCAGCAAACTAACAAAATTGTGTGATATTTGCGCAGCCCTACATTTCCAACCATCTCCAAAATAATATACATCCGTAACATCAGAATCTCCGAGCTGAACTATTCATGTTTTGTTAAAAACTCAGACATACATGTTACAAATTTTTACGTACTCGCAAGACCATAAACTCAAAACTGCTACAGCAATAAGTTGGCCAATAAAAGTGAGTTATAGCATGTAATCACGCGGTTAAAAGTGAGTTATAGTTTGTTCTCCTAATTTAATATTTTCTCTCGTTGTAAAAGAAAACCAGTAGACTCACGCTGACCAGCATTCTGGGACCATAGTCTATTAACAGGCACATCCATAATGCTGAATCCAATAATTAGGGTGATGCTTCATTACAAGCTAAGAAATAAACAGTTCCATTTATCACAAATAAAATTTAACTTCGGATCTCAGGAGAGGGAAAATATAATTAGCTCTTAATTTATATGAGATAGCCGGCAGGCATGCTGAAGCCGATATATCTATTCACAAATACAAGAGGGTCTAAACATACATACCTCACTCATAACATCTGCGACGTAACACCTTATCATGTCTTCATAGAGACCAGCAGACCTCTGTATTTCTGGAGCATCAGGCCAGCCGTAAGGAACAAAGGTAATTATTGTTTTTATACAGTTATCTGCAGACTCTGCAATTACAAGTACAGTAACCACAACTTACATGTAAAATTGGTTTGAAATAGAAGATCAATACTACATTCACAGAAATTGTAACTTAATGCTTTGAAATAGAAGATCAATACTAAATTCACAGAAATTGCATAAACTTACATGTAATCCTTACGAGTTATGACGTCTAGGGATTGACAACCTTAAGGTTCCTTTCTTCCTTCAGTGCGGGCCATCGGGTATTCCTAATTGAATCTAGACAAACCTTAGAGTTAAGACTAACATAACTAGTAACTGATTCTACAGCAAATAAGAAACTGAAACCCTAAAATCTATCTTTGAATCAGCAATCAAACCTTGCATTTTCAAAATCTAGCTTCTCGAATATCATAAATCAAGAAAACAAACAAAATTTCAGCCGACTGTTACTATGAATCAGTTACAAACTATGATGCACGGAAACGGAAACGGCAAAACATATTTTTTCAAAATACAGGAAACGGAAATTTGGGGGAAACGTGTAAATAGTAAAAATATAGGGGTATATTTATAAATATTAAAAGTTGAAAAATTATATATATATATATATTTATTTTCATATGAATAAACTATTATAAAAAATAATAAAATAAATTATTTGAATATATAATAAATATAACATTTCTAAAAAAAAAATAACATTATCAATAAATTTCATAATAATTATGTGTATTAATTAGATCCCTTTATTTATAGGTAACTTTTTTAGGGTTTATTTAAGATTTTTTTTTTTTATATAGGAAACGAGTTTCCAACTGTTAGTATTTACAGAAACGGCCCCGAAACGTTTCCAAAGAGTTTCTGAGAGTTTCCGAAACGGGAAAACTTACCCTAAATAAGGTTTCCGTGCATCATAGGTTACAAATTAAACTTCAGCTAAAACTTAGATTTTGCAATTTTATTCAATCTCAAACAAAATTGGTAAAAAATTTACTTAGTTTAGCAGTAGCATTATAAATAAATTCAAAACAAGCATCAATCAAAACTATAAGTAAGTGAAGAAGAATCATTATGACTATAATCACCAATAACAGCCAAAAACGACAACAATAGACTGAGAAATACGGCCACACATCATTGCCAACATATTGTAAATCAAAAGAACATAAAAATAATAGACGTTGAAAGAGAGAACCTGAAGAGGAGTGCAACAGTGAATGAAAACAAGAAGCTGTACAAAGTCATCCATTGTGAGGATGCTGTGAAGTCAGATTCACCGTCGCCGGCCTATCTAACAATTGAAACAAGCCGAATGAAGCCGGGAATAGCAGAAGTAAAGAAACTGTGATTGTTAAAAAAACCGTATTTCTTGAAAACAGAAAGTTTCTGCAAGTGATATTGGTCAAACCGTAAAATTCAACACTAATTGGTCAACCAGTATTTTTGAGATTACTTTGCTATTTTGTGGGCACTTCTCAAAAAACCCCTATCCTTTACCCCACTTTATTATTTTTAGCCTATTTTGACACATTACATTTACTTGCATTTTTTTGAAAAAAAAAATTACAGGTCTTTATAAAAGTTACAAGATTAATAGTAATGGGCGGTTTAATTTCTTTCTAGGATCCTATCTAGGCATGCTTCGGAAGGAAGCTTATTTCCTTTGCAAAGTTTACTAATCAAGGAGCTGCAAATTTCTGTTTCAACAGAATAACCAATCTTTAACATGTAATCAAAAACAAGGACACAATCATCTAGCTTTTCATCTTGTGAAAGGTGCTGAATCAATCTCTCGAGAGTCATCTTCTGCGGTATGAGTTTATTCTTCAGCATATCAATTAGCCATCCCATAGCCTCCATTAGACAATCATGTTTGCATAATGCAGTAATAAAATGATCATAATCGCATACCTTCGGCTTCAAACCTCTGTTTTGCATATCATTCCACATCCGTTTTGCTTCTTTCATGTCTCCCACTTCACATAGATTCTGAATAAGAGGAATATAGGATAAAGTCGATGGCTGTAAACCATGTGCTAGTAGCTCGTTAAATAGGCCTTTACTCTCGTCGATTCTCCCTTCTTTACAAAAGCCTCTAATTAGAGCATTATACGTGATTACATCTCGAGAAATTCCCTTCCGTTGCATTGTTTCAGACAAATCAAAAGCCTCATTTACCTTTTCAACCAAGCATAGATTTGAAATCATCATGTTGTAACTCGCCGTGCTTTCCCCATAGCCTTTGTCACGCATCTCTTTGTACACTTTCATAGCCTCTTCAAACTCTCCGTTCTTACAAATCCCATTAATCAGCGCATTATAAGTGTATTCATTCGGTAAAATACCCTTGTTTGTCATGTCAAACCAAAGCCTCCTGGCTTCATCAAGCCATCCTATCTCACAAAGACCATGAATCATTGTTGTGTACATTACTCTATCTGGGGCATAACCTCTGTCATTAAGATCATTGAAAATCCTAAAAGCCTCGAGCGACATTCTGTTCTTGCAAAGTCCACTGATGACTTCCTGATATGTATAAATATCAGGAGCACAATTTTTAGCGACCATCATGTGAAGAAGCTCAGATACTCTGCCATAGTTTTCCTGCTTACAGAAACCGGATATCAAAGCATTAAAAGCAATATTTCTCGGGACCAACCCCTTTTCCAAAACCTCTCTAAGAAGTTCATAACCCTTCAAAACTTGACCATCGCTACAAAATGCTCGAACAAGATATTCCACAGTTTCAATATCTGCCACAACCCCGAATTCTATCATATCATCATATAATCTCCAAAAAAGATCAGTCCGTCCAACACTGAGACATCCCAATAAAGCTGAATTCCATGTCGCTATTGACGGGCACACTTCAGTACCTTTAAACTTCTTAAACAATTCAAATGCATCCTGAATCAATCCACCCTCGCAAAGACAACAAATATAACGCTCTAACAAACTCACATCAGGATCAAACCCTGAAATTTCAAGAAAATATTTTGCTGCACTGCAAGCCTTAGCCTCCAAAAGTGAATCAAAAAGAAGACCACAAGACACTTGGTCAGGCACAAAATTAGAATGCAGGTGCAGCCATTGAAAGAATTTTAATGAAAGAAATGCATTGTTCTGGTGCTTCAAAACCTCAAAGAAGAACTGGGGATCAGTGAAATTGATCGAAGGAAAATCCGACGATAAAGTTCGCTCCCACTTGGACTTTTTTCTAATGATTTGAGCAATTTCTTTAGTTATATCAGTAAACTGCTGATTTACACTCCGACCCAATTCTTGATTCTGATTTGGGTTAATTGATTTTCCATTAAAGCCAACATCTTTAGATTGGAGAGCAATTTTTCTGATCTGGGTACTAGAGTTTTGCCTGCTAGGGTTTTGGCGAATAAATCTTGAAATAGGTGATGGTGTTCTAGCCATTAACAAAAAAAACCCTAATAATTCGAAGATACAGGTAATAAAATAGGGAAGCAGACCATTAGAAACTAGAAATGGACCTTACAAATTCTTGGAACTTACAGTAATTAACCAATTTCCAGTGAAATGAATGCGAATAAATCTTGGAACTTACAGTAATTAACCAATTTCCAGCTCTACTCAGCTTCAATTGCTATACCAATACTAAATATTGCAAAGAAATCGAATTAGTTTTGTCTGAACTCTGAACTGATTGTATTTATTTAAAAGTAACAAATTCTACTGTATCTAGGTTGGTTTTCGGCCGAAAGATAAACAATGAACAAACGATCACTTCACCCCGAACTTCGCACAAAATATCAAAAACGTCTAAATTAGAAAACTATATCACTTTTATATTGAATTTCGCAAAATTGTTTCAAAAACACCCTTATACTGCTGGGGCATCCTAATTAGAAAGTGAGATTCTAATTGTACTCTAATTAATCCTAATTAATTTAATCTAATTAAATATTTACCCCTAATTAATCTAATTTAATTAAATGATTAATTTAAATTTTAAAAACGATAAATTCAGCGGGTCTTTTTTTACACCACCACTGCTGCTATCCCTCTTCCTCTACCTTTACCAACCACCATCTAAAATCCATTAACCATCGGTCAAACCCAACAACAACCGCCCGAAACACTACCCACCACCCATCTCAGACGAACTGAGTTCGTCTCTCAGGAAAGACGAACTCAGTTCGTCTTTCAATACATCAACGAACCCAGATCTGGGTTCAAGAGTTGTTGTTCGTCTCTGTGAGACGAACTCGGCAGCTGCCGGAAACGATTTCCGGCAGCTGCTGATTATAATAAAAAAAATTAAAATTATTTTGTATAAAGTACAAAAAGGTATTTTATATTAGTTAATATAATTTTGATATGTA
Source organism: Mercurialis annua (assembly GCF_937616625.2). NCBI lineage: Eukaryota > Viridiplantae > Streptophyta > Magnoliopsida > Malpighiales > Euphorbiaceae > Mercurialis > Mercurialis annua. The sequence continues at coordinate 44,774,476 of NC_065574.1, read as the reverse complement.
AGGTTTTAAAATTAAATTATTTTTTTAATTATTAGGGACTAATTTATATAATGTTACAAAAATTAGGATCAATTTAAACATTTCACTATTAAAAACCACCTTGAAAAAAAAACCACCTCCAAAACCAGAGTGTGTGCTTCACTTTCTTAGGTGAGAGTGGGTGGTTTTTTGTACCAAATTTGACAAGTTCAAGGTAAAAGTGATCTTATTTTGCTAATTTGGACGTTTTGATACTTTGTGCCAAGTTCAGGAGGTAAAGTGATCCTTTGTTCGATAAACAATTTAGAGGAAATTACATCATTTACCAAAAAAATGAAAATAATTATAAAACTATATATTGATTTTTTTTTCATTTACAAAAAATTCTAGTTGATTTAAAAATAATCATAAAAATAATTAAAAATACCAAAAAATAAAAAATAATTATAAATATACGGTGGATATTGTTGGTATAATGTCAGTATATTAATAAACTAACATTATATCAACATTATGCCAACGTTATACCAACATTATGCATTCTGGAATTTTATTAATATCAAATAAAAATTTATCAAATTATATCAAATCGTATATTAAAAATTAAATTAATAATATACCAAAATTATACCAACAGTATACCAATAGTATTCACATCAAAATATATTGAAATTTTATTATTAGATAAATATTTACACTAATATTACACCACATCGTATACTAAAAATTAAACTAGCAATCTACTAAAATTATACCAATAATATACAAATTATCTAGTTCATTACCAATTATAGTGAAAAATACATATAGAAAGAATATACATGTTATCAACTAGAAAATATATATAAAAAATTATCGATATACCGAAAATATATTGAAATTATACCAATAATAAACCAAATACTATTTTTACATTCTCTGATTTATAGTTTTAATATACGGAAATTATACCATAATTATTTCGATATTATACACATTGTACTTTTGTAAATAATTTTTATTTTTTGGTAGTTTTGTAATTAATTGTAAATCAGTTCGATATTTTTGTAAATAAAAATATTTACCGGTACTTTTGTAAATATTTTTAAAATTTTAGATAATTTTATCATCATCCCAACAATCTAAGTAAAAGTTAGCCCGGCTGATCATGTAATATTTTGGCAGTCATAAGCATGAGGGGTGGGCATGCACCCGCTAATCATTCCATTGCTTAGATTATTGGATTTTTTTTAAGGAACTGTTGAAAAATATCAAGGCTTTTTACACATAATACGGTTTTTTTCTGGCCCAATATCTTTTAGGAAAATTTACAGAAATATGCCAATAGCGCTGATTTATTTTAAAAATGCTAATTTTCCTAATTATTTTCATTAACTGCTAATTTATCATTTACAACAAATACCTAAAAACGGAAACTTATTACAATTAATACCTACTTAATCCTAGTCCTACACGTTGCATCTGATTATTTATCGCCTACACCCCTTTCACATCTCCTCTTCCACCACTGCTGCCGTGACGATCACCATTCAAGTCCGACAATCGGCTTCTCTCCGACCATCTCCACATACCCTGCTCCAAAAGACGACTATTAATGCAGTTAAACGTCCAATTAAAAAAGTTTTGCTCATCACCACATTGTCAACAACAACGACTAACTCAATAATTTCAGCTCCGACGAGATCTGATGAACATACCATACGACGTTAAGATAAAGGTGAAAGCCAAGGTGATAGAGGTGGAGGGGCCTCGAGGGAAGATGACCTGCAACTTCAAGCACTTTCATCTCGATTTCCAGCTCATCAAAGACGACTCCATCGACAAACAGAAGCTGAAGATTGAGGCTAGGTTCAGCATAAGGAAGACGAGTGCTGCATCAGGACTACTCTCGGCCACGTGGGGAATCTCATTTTTAATTTCTGGGTGTTTCAAGAAAGAGTAAAAGATGTGCCCTTTGAGATTTATTTTGGTGTTTTTATCAGCGGTTTTGGCTGGTTATGTTGCTTGGAGGACCGTCAGATTGTCGTCGGATATTGAAAGTGCAATATCCGATGATTCAACGCCAGAGAAGAAACCATTGCAACATAGTAACACTAATCAAAAATTCAATGCGAAAAGGGTAAGTTTATTTTTTTTGTAATTCAAATCTTGAATTTCAAGAATTGTCTTTTTATTCCTTTCTTGAGTTTCTGTTTTGTGTTTGATTTTTAATTCTTGCTTTTATTTAATGCAGATGGTTCGAAATGGATTATGGATATTTATTGACATGGCTAGTGGAAAATACTTATGGAGAAATCGGAAGGAGATGAAAAAAGATGAGAAAGTGAAGAACAACTAGGATTTGGTTATAGTTTTTTACCATTTTCTTTCTACTTTGTTTCTCTATTTTCTTTCTGTGAAAAAATGTAGAGATTGGAATTTCAGAACAGGTACTTGTAATTTTCAGTATATAGACAATCAGTTGATAATCTTTTTTGCATTGGAGCTTGGAAATGTTTGTGCATAAGTTGACGATCACCCCTTTGCAATTATAAAGGATTGAATTAAAAGTGAATTTTCCTACACACCATGACTTATGTTTTACTCTTGTAGAAGTTTGAGTTTGATGATTCTGATGGAGTTGTGGATTAGGATGATTTTTTGTATGTTTAATAATATTAGTGTTGGGAATTATTGATTAGAAAGGTGTTATGCAATATTAGATAAAATTAGCGTTAGTAATTATTGTTTACGTTTCTGTTAATGAAAAAGTAATTTCAGTTTAAATTTTTATATGGGTTTGAGATTTGATAAATATGAGAACTGGGTATAACTTTTAAGGTGCACTAATTTCATTTTTTAAGTCTATGCAGCAAATACTTGGCGTCGAGGTGGAAAAATTGAATACAAAATTGAAATTTGGTTCGGTGCCACATATTTTATACATTTATGATACATATAAGATACATCACAAATACATTTATGACGACAATATATTGTTATTGGTTCATCTTTTTTATTTATATATCATGTATATACATATTGGATACATCAATAATACATTATAAATACATCACCTGATACGTCATAGATGTACCACCGGTACATTATAGATACATCATTGATACATCAATAATACATTACCGATATATCGTTGATACATCGTTGATATATCGATCAATTTTTATACTAGTGAACTAGCCCATACAAGTGATAATAATATGCTAACGCGAGCTCATCTTTGATCACAAGTCGATTTAATTATTATGCTCGAGAAAGTGTTAGAAAATGAGACCATCAATTTAGCATCTCCTCTTATGATACATTACAGACTGAATTTTTTTAAATTATAATTTTTTTTTATAAAATAAGTGTTAAGTTTAGGATATATTATAGATACATCTTTGATATATAATTTATGACTTAAGTAGCAATTTGCCCCCTCAACTTGTAAGCAATGGGGTAACACATAAATTAACTTTGTGGGCAAATTAGTCATGAACTTGCATATTATGGCAATTAGCCCCATTTTGGCAATTTGCCCCCTAAACTTGTAAATTATTTGTCCCTAAATTGGCAATTTGCCCCATACAATTTTAAGCTAATTTTTTTAAAACGGGGCGAATTGCCCATAATATACAAGTTCATGACTAATTTTCCCATAAAGTTAATTTATGTGTTAATTGCCCATTGCTTACAAGTTGAGGGGACAAATTGCTACTTAAGTCTATAATTTATGCATTGGGATTCCCTCAAGTTCAAATAAACTTGAGAGGGCCATGTTCACGATCTATACCGTTCACTATAAAATGAACGGTGTAGATTAATTTGATAAAAATTGTACTTTTTTAATCTACACCATTCATTATAACGTGAACATGACCTCCTCAAGTTCAAAATGAATATGAGGGAATCCCAATTCATAATTTATATATTGTAATTTTTATATTAAAATAGATGGATTATTAAAATTATATTTAATTTGTATTATTTATATATCGTAAATGTATTATTAAAATTATATTTAAAATATATTATTTGTATATTTTGATATGTATTATGTACAAATAGTGTATCAAAAACATATCGTTTAAGTATTTTGTATGCATTACATGATATATATTGACATGTTATTATTTGCTGATTCTTTTTCTATATTTTTTTATATAGTCGATGGCTCAATAGGGTATTTAATATTCTAAATTATAGTAGCAGAGAGAGATATTATTTGTGTATTTAATATGTATTATTTGTGTATTTTGAGATGTATCATTAAAGTCGTATTTAGTATGTATTATTTGTATATTTGAGATGTAGTATTAAAATTATTATTTGTTAACTTCTCTCAACTGTTTACTTTTATTTATAATTTATGATTTTAACAATTCTTTTTAGCAAGAAGTTTAGTATTACTACTAAAAAACAGTCGATTAGTGACGGATTTCAAATCCGTCGCTAAAATCAAATTTAGCGACGGATTTCGAATCTGTCGCTAAATCCTAAAAAAAATTGGCGGGATTCGTCCTGCCACTTTTAGCGACGGAATTTCTGTCGCTAAAAGTGGTGGGACGAATCCCGCCAATTTGTGTTTCACTTTTAGTGACAGATTTTGTAATCCGTCGCTAAAAGGAATACATTTAGCGACGGATTACAAAATCCGTCGCTAAATGTATTATTTTTATTAAAAAATTACTAATTAAAATAAAAAATTACAAATTAAAATAAAAAATAATTATTTATTAATTATTTATTAAAAAATAATTACTTATTTAAAAATAATTATTTATTAACAAAATAATTATCTAAAATAAAAAAGTTATTATATTAGAATGCGGGAGTAAAGTTTAATAGTAATAATTTTTTTATTTAAAATAATTATTAAAAAATAATTTATTAATTATTTATTTACAAATAATTAGTATGAAAAAATAATTAATTTATAATACAGATTTAAATTGCGGGAGTAATTTGTTTATTACTTTCAGTTATATTTAAATATAATATACATAGATATAAGAAAAGAATCTGAGTTGGTTAAGATGGAATCACACATGGGGGAACTAAAAGGTTAAAAAAGATTGGGTGAGAGCAATACATGATGGGTGACCTACAGGAAAATTGGGAAATTTGTAAAATTTGAGGGTGGGTGATAGTGTGTGGTGTATAGCGGGTGGGTGTATGATGGTGTGACCGTTTAAATAATATTTCATTTTACGAATTTTAATTAAAAAATTAATTTTTTAATTTTTTTTTATTCTTGAAAATTAGTGACGGATTAGCGACCAGACATTTAGCTATTTGATTCGGTCGCTAATTAAAAAATTCATTCCGTCGCAAATAATTTTTAAATCGGTCGTTATTTGATTAGCGACCAGACATTTAGCGACAAACAACGTCGCTAAACCTGTTTAGCGACGGAATTTAGCCATTTAGCGATGGAAAAATTCGTCGCTAAATGGCTGTTTTTTAGTAGTGTATACCGTGTTATTTTTGGAGAATGTATCTAAATTTTGAGATGAATACAAAGTGTATTCGAGTTGTTTCTAAAATTTCATGGACTGAACTCCAATTTGCTGATAAATTATTGATAGATCTCTAATACATCGTGGATAGTAATGGTTGTAATTCATTAGAGCTAGCAAATGAAAAGAGTCGTGAAGTAACTTCTGTTCGTTTAAATAGTTTTTGAGACACATACATAATACATATTAATAATATAATTTTGAGATACATAAATAATATATATGAATAATTTATATATTATTTTTACCAATAGCGATAAATTTAATGAAGAGGATAAATATTGTTATTAGTTCTTTTTTTTGGTATATCACATGTATATAAAAATATTTATATTGATAAAAGTGGAGTTAAAAAATCATAAATCATTATTTTTATACTTTAATTTATAGTGAATAGTAATATATCAAAATGTCGACGCAGCAGTGTTCCCAGGTCGACAATATATGGGAGTAGGAGTTGTGGTACGTGACTGGCGTGGAGAGGTTGTATAGGCTAGGCAATGCAGTTGGTTCGTCTCGTTTTCTCCTCGCATGGCTGAGTTTATGGATATTAGAGAGGCTCTTAGTTAGCTCAAGGGGCATGATAAAATTATTATTGAGCCGAATGCGATAGAGATTGTTTTAAAGATCAGAAATCCGACTAGTAATGAATCTGAGATGCTCGTGGATGATTGTCTAGAGCTAGCAAAGCAGTTTTATAATATTTATTTTGTTTTCGTGAGGCCATCTGCGAATCAGGCAGCGCATGTTTTAGCGCAATATGTTAAGTTCCAATTCAGGTCATCAGGAGTAGTTTTGTGACTTTCCTGACTATCTCACAAATGTAAATGCTCTCGATTTGATTTAATAGAATAGTTTTTCTCTTAAAAAAACATATCAAAATGTTATTGATAGTATTTGATGTGTGAATTATAATTAAAGCACGTGATACATATATCGTTTAATTTAAAATATATTATACATACACCTTAAAGACACATATATGATACATATTAATAATATATTTATTTATTTATTTATTTATTTTTGTTTTAGAAATATGAAAAAAAAAATCAAATATATCCTTGGTACATATCTGAGACACAACAGATACATAAATGATTCATGTTTGAATAGTTTTCACAAACGGACGCGTGACCGACACACGGTTCTGACGCGCGTGTCAAACGCATGTCAGAGGCGTTTCTCACACGTTTTTGACCTATTCTGATGCGTTTTTACCTTTTTTTTATTTGTTTTGTGTGTGCCATATGTTGCATCCTCATTGGGAAGGTATTAAATGTAAAGTTTCAGCTTTTTGAGGTGCTCATATAATATTTCAGCAAATTTAGCATTTTTGTTATTTTCTTCCTCTTTTTGAATATTTTTGTCATTTTTTCTGTCTTTTATATGAGCCAACTCTATTCTTTCTTTTTCATACAAATGTTTCTTACAAAGTTGACCTAAATTTTAAAATTGTTTTCTTTGTTACGTTTCTAAAATTCGCAGTTTCTTTCTCTTTTTCTTCTGAAAATTGCGGTTTCTTATAATGGGAAGAAAGTCAGTTGGCCATAGACCGCTAAAAGGACAATCGTCTGGTTCGTAATCTCTTGATAAAACTGTCAATGAAGCAATGTCTCATGAAACTAACAATGCTGTTGTTTTGAGGAATGATGAATATGAATTTATTCAGAATCCACCTGTTGTCACGAATGACTCTGAATTAGCGGAGTCTGTTTTAAAAAGTCAAGAGGATATGTCGGAACAAATCACATTTGCTGTTGAAGAATTGAATGTAGATGATGCACTAGAGAAGCGTAGCTGAAAATGCTAAGGAAGTATTAGACATGACCGAAATAGTGCTGAAAGCAAGTAAACCTAAAGTTCTTCGTGCTTTTAAGCATCGGAAAAAGACAGATTCTGATGTTGATAAAACATTAAAAAATCTTAAACTATTGTTACTGAAGTACAACATGATGTTCCAACATTGCCAAAGAAGCCCGTTTGTGCTTCTAAGCGTGTGAAGAGTGGTCCAAATGCTGGAACTGATTCGATGGTTGCTGAACTTGCCAAATTAAAGGCATCGTATACTAGCAAAAAATTGGTGAAGCAAGTTTCTTTTGAAACAACCAACAGTTCGAGCCGTGTTGTAAAAACTACATCCTAAGAAAACTATAAAGAAGAATACCAGTTGCGTTAAAATGAAAATTTCTTTTGAATCTACTGATTTGAATGGTGCTGCTAATAAAATTATTAAGGTATTAAATTGTTTTTGTTTTTTTAAGATGTTTTGATTATTCGTTGTATAAATATGTCTTTGTTGTTCACTAAATTCTTTATTATTATTTTTTCAGCAACTTGTTATTCAGGAGAAAAACAATACTCCAACTTTTTTTTTGAAGAGAAAATTTCCTCTTGAAAATTCGGAATCGGAAGATGTCTTTGTTGATAAGTTAGTGGAGGTATGCTATCTGATGATCATTTAGCGACGCCTCAATAACCGACGGAGATAATTCGTTGCTAAATGTATCTAGCAACGGAAAATAATCATTTAGTGAAAGAAAAATCCGACACCAAATGGCTATTTTATAGTAGTGTATGCCCGTTCTCTGCCAGAACATCAAGATTATTTTTCAGACGTTTTTAAATATCTCACATTTGTAACTATTTTTAGTTAACTGATATCACCAATTATTGTTGTTTTTAAAGACAAACAAAGTAATATATTAATGTAAAGTTTCATCTATAGAGTTCACTAAATATATCATTGATAATTATTGAGTTAAGGAGCATATGATGTCCCTAGTGGTGGAAGTGTTGTCTTTTACTCGAAGGAGACCAAATTCAAACCTTGGTTTTTGCAATTTATGTTGTTTCTTAGTTGATTAAAAATGTTTTTCAATTGAACCAGATCGAGTCTAATGTTCTATATGTCCAGTTCAACAAGTTAACCAGTTAGGTTTGAAAGGTTTTAGCAGTTCTTAAAAAAGAGGATTATTATAGCAATTCAAACAGGAAATCGGTCTGGCTCCCCAGTTATTCTTATCAAACTGACCGATCCGGTTTTGGTTTGAAAACCATGATATTATCAGATTCTAAAGAGCACAATTTAAGTTTCAAAGAAATTGAATGAAACCTCGCGAACTCAAAATTCATAATGACATTGCTCGTTATATATGTTTAGGACTAATGGTTAAAAAAATCCAAACCCTTACGATTTGTTGCAATTATATCCAAAACTTTTAATTTTTGCAATAATATTCAAATTGCATTCTTTGTTGCAATAATATCCAAATTGCATTTTTTGTAGATATAATAGTCAAATTGATGGTTAAACTTGTTGTTTTCAATTAAAATTTTAGGCTATTATTATTTTTTGATGTACAATAATATAGTAAAAGTCCCAAAAAATGGCAAAAAACTCAAAAAATTCACATAAAAGTGCAATTTGGATATTATTGCAAAAATTAAAAGGTTTGCATATAATTGCAACAAGTCGTAAAAGTTTGGGTTTTTTTTGCCATTAGCCATATGTTTATTTAGTGGAAGTGCAAATCCTGAGAAAGATTACAAAATTGGAATAATTTTGAGTTGTAAATACATGACCTAAAAGTCTACAATTTAATTTTTCTTTATTAATTAGCATGGTAATTAGTATTATTGATGCTTGTAAATTTCTTTTATTATATTCATATTTCTAATCAATCCCAATGCTATTCAATTATTATTAACATTGTATATGGACCCCTTCTTTCTTTCTTCTGTTTAAAAATAGGATAGAAGTAATACATATTCTTTGATAAATATTCAAGTTCATGATTCCATTGCTGACATTGTACATAGACTTCCTTTTTAAATAAGAAATATAAAGGAATAATAAGTTGTAAGATAACTTTAATTTTAATGTTATCTAATGACCATTTTCTGGAAAAACTATTTTAAATCAAAGTTGATGATATTATTTTTATTCATTATTTATTACTTTGGTCTCATATAAATGTTAAAGTTCATTTTTTTTAAAGGTCGAACTTTTACAGCTAAACTGAAGCTAATTCTAACTAATACTTTAAACCATTCAACTCATCAATTTAGACATTTGATGTGTCAATTAGTCGTTCTCAATATATTTTGTCACACGTCCGCTGTATCAAAAATGATGATTTTAAAAATACCGGATACATTTCACATTATCTACAAAGTTTTGGCTTTTTTAAACATTAAGCCAAATGTTAAATGTGTAATACTATTATAAAAGGTTAATATTAAAATGAAAACGTGGCATATTTTGAAATACTTGTAACTTTAACTTAAAGCTTTCTTTGTCATTGTGAAAAACATTTGTGCGTAAGTGGTACCACTTTGTAATTTATGCCTTTGAACTGAGTCCCTAAAATCATATGTGACCCTCCTACTGTCTCCTTCTCTTTATATCATTCATCATTGGCTACTTTCCTTTTATTTGCACTTTTTTTTACATTGAGGTCCCTCTTTTAGGTGCTGAATGACAAAAGCATAAACTCTCTAACATTTTTCTAAAATATTTTTGTACACAAATATTTATCAGACTTTAAAATAAAATTATTTATCAGACTTAAACATGAACAAAAGTATAGAGTGGTAATTTCTTGAAATACATATTTTGGTAACTTATTTACACCTTTATCTGTCAAGTTTTGATTTTTATTTTTTACCTTTTTTTATTTACGAAAGATATCTTTTTGTTTTTTTAATTTCAAAAATGCATTTCTTTCGGTTTTCAATTTCGGTTTTCGGTTTTTTCGGTTCGGTTGACCGAACCGACCGAACCTACAATTTTTTTATATAGTGTAAGATTAGTGTATATATAGTGTATATATAGTGTATATATAGTGTATATATAGTGTTAATTTTTATTTTTTATAGATTTTTTTCTAGATTTTTTTTATTTTTTATAGTGTAACAGTAGTGTATATATAGTGTTTTTATGGTGTTTATATAGTGTAAGATTAATGTATAAGTAGTATATATATAGTGTATAAGTAATGTATATATAGTGTATAAGCAATGTATTTATGGCATTTTGTAATGTTTTTTGTGGTTTACACCATGAAACACTGCAAATACACCATAAACACTGCAAATACACCATAAACACTGTAAATGCACCATAAATATACTAAAAACCGACAGAAATACACTATAAATACACCAAAAATACACTAAAACGTAAATATATTATGAAATTACTACAAATGCACCATAAATCAATTTTTTCTTTATAAAATCGGTAACAATAAAAAATCGATGAATAAGAAAAGACAAAATAAATAATTATATGAATAATAGAACAATTTTATAAACAAAAAATTATAGATTTACAATAATTTATTTACAAAATATTTAAATCATTACAAAAAACCTAAAAAATTACAAAAATCTAAAAACGAGTCGAGAAATCCATAGCGTGAACGGAAGAGACGAACAGACTAGCGCGAACAGAAAAGACGAACAGAAAAACGACCGGAAACGACGAGAAATCCATCTGTTGGACCCTTGTCCTTTCAAACTCTTTTGTTTTGACTTTGACAATCAACTATGAGTGATCTAATCTTGTTTATTAGTGTATAGGAACTCATAGGAACAATCGGAAGTCAATTCGGAGCTCTCTAGCAAAAATTGAGTTTTTGAGTTGCAAGTTGTCCAGAGAAAGTTAGCGGGCGCCAACTATAGTTAGCGGTCGCCAACTTTATCAGAAGTGAAATCCTAACCTACAACTCAAAGTTAGCGGGCGCGAACTTGGCTTAGCGGGCGCGAAGAAGATGACCGTTGGAGGGCCAACAGATATTTTGAAGTCCCCCAATGGAACGTTGACATGTGGCACTAGCCGTTGGAGTTTTTGTCCTTTAGCAGAAGTTAGCGGGCGCCAACTAGTTAGCGGGCGCCAACTTTGTCTGACAGCAAAATATGTTTTGTTTGCTTGTGCCTTTCTTGGGATTGCTTTGGGTATAAATATTAATCCATTTGTAATGTTTTAAGGTTAATGATTCACACACCTTGAAACAACAAACACACATTTTCAAATCAATTAGTTTTGTTGTAGTTTTGGAGTTATCTTGGAAACTCCTAATCATTATGAGTTAGAGTTTAGCTTTGGAAAAACTCAACCCTTCATAGGTTCTTTATTATCCTTGAAAAATCAATTGTGAGTTTGAGATTATCTCTAAGAAATCTCTTTGTAAAGTTGGTGTTTATCTATAAAGCACAATCCCATTTAGTGGATTCTAAAATCTCAATCTTAGATTGAGTAGTAGAGTAGGATCGTTAGTTGAACCACTCTAAATCTCTTGTGTCTTTAAATTCTCTTTTCCGCTTTAAAGAATTTAAATTTCCGATTCACCAATCAAAAACCGGTTTGCCTTATAACCCATATAGTATTTCACCATCGGAACTAGACGAACGGAAGCGCGACCGGAAAGACGAACGGAAAAGTAATCGGAGGAGATAAACTGAAAATCAAATGAAAAAGAAGAAGAAAAGAAGAAGAGAAGAAAAGAGAGAAGAGAGAAAAAAGGTGGCTATGTAAAATGATAACCTCAAATGAGATAAAACTTCTTTATATAGTGGGTATTTTTGGTAAATAAGTTAGCTTATTAGGTAACGTAGGATGAGAGAAAAAGATGAGATAAAATGGTGTAAATACTTTATTTAAAACAGGTATTTGAAAAAATAATCCCAAGTATATATTGGAGTTTTAATTAATAAAATTTGTATTTGTTTTGTAAATTCCTTTGTAAATAAATTTTGATATTTCTAAGCTAAATAATACTATTTATTTCGGTAATTTACCATTAATTTTTTTTAATTTTTGAACTAAATAATACTCCCTCCGTCCCAAATTAATAGACAGTTTAGAACAAACACGGATATTAAAAATTTAGCTTCTCTAAATAAAATGAGTTAATACATAAAAATATACTATACTTGCCCTCATTTAATTACTGTTGTTCAGGAAGTTCTATATTATATTTTATGTTTTTTCAGTCCCTCTATTTATCTAATTTTTAATGTTTTTGCCATCTTTTAATTATTTTTAATTTGTATTTACTAAATTTTCTTCCAACAACATAAAAAATATTAAAAATCGAAAATCAAATAAAAAAAGGAATCGGAAGAATAAACAAATAGTACATAATATTCCTCAATAAAAATAGCATGATATAGGAGTGCTCCGGATGGATTTTGCTAAAAAGAAGCTTGTCAAAGTTTTCAACTCAAAATAAATCCATAATTTGATTTTGGAGAGAGCATTTTTTTATAAAAATTATGATATGTATAAGAGTTGCCTCCAACGACAAAACTGTCCAGCTTCTAAGGTGGCCAAAAAGAATCCTTACCAATCTTTACTATATAGTTTTTTAAGCTTATTTATTCACTAAAATCAAACCACTATCATTAGACTTTATTATAAATTTATCAGACAAATAAAACTAATAAAATACTCCTTGTCAACCAAGACGACCCACGTCTAATTCGTCTTTCCTTCAGAAAAAACTTTCTTAGTTATTACCATTACTAGTACTACTAATACATATATGATTTCTATTTTAAACAATTTTTTTATTCAGCATAATACAACGATAATTAAATTATTTACTTTAGAATATTATTTTATTTTAAAAAAATTCCATACAAAATACCTATAGAACATATAACTAATCTAAACATATGGTATATATATAGATATATATCTAATACTATTGGAAAGACATACCCTATAATCATTAATATTCTTCTTTATTTAAGCTATATAATTATTGACATTCTTGTTGCTTTGCCATTTAATCATGTATCTCCCTTCCTAAACAACATACTTCCATTATTTTATGCACTAAATTAACTGGCAGAATCTTTACTTGGACTATAAGTTTCCTATAAATTAAAAGAATGCACCCTCCTCTTCTTTTAATTACTTTAATTTTTAGCTCTCAAACATAAAAGAAATGGGAAGAAAACCTTGCTGTGACAAGATTGGTCTGAAAAGAGGACCATGGACTATTGAAGAAGATCAAAAGCTTAATAATTTCATCCTTAACAACGGTATCCATTGCTGGCGATTGGTACCGAAATTCGCAGGTAATTCGGTCTTTAGTATTTTCAAATTTTACGTAACGTTTACTAAATTATTTATATTTGAGCTAAAATGAGTTGTGATATAAATTAAAGGGCTACTACGATGTGGAAAGAGTTGTCGATTGCGATGGATTAATTACTTGAGACCTGATCTTAAGCGTGGTGCTTTTACAGAATTTGAAGATGATCAAATTATTCAGCTTCATTCCCGTCTAGGCAATAGGTAAGGAACATGTAAGGTTAAGAGTTTGAATGGTGCTATATTTTTATCATATGTTTCAATGTGATGCTAAAACTTTAATTTATATCAATTCAAACGGTAGTAGAACTTTAATTTTTATTTCAAAGCTGCAAGGCAGATTACTTTTCAATCTTTCAAATCAAAATAAGTTGATATGACAATCAATTGTAATATATTCAAAAAATATACCGATATAGCCAATATGACCGATATTTCAATTTTTCAATCGATTTAATTGTTCCTACGTGGCAACTAAATGTGTAATTATTTTAATTATGCCTACGTGGCAACTGAATGTACTTTTTTTTAACTTGGTATGCCATGTAGACATAATTAAATTGATTTTGGATAAATTTCTAGCAAGTTGGCCAATTCGAGATAGTTTTAATTTTGGAAATGTTTAGATAGATTTCTAAAACGTCAAAAAGATTTGGCTTTTTGATGCCATTAAACCTTTTTGATAGCACTTATATAAGAACTAAAGTTTGCACACCAAATTATAAGATTGAACAAAATTTTGGTATCACTCATGTTAACACAAAAATACCAATCAATATATAGAAAAAAAAGTTAATATTACAGATTGATAATCGATGTTAATTGTGCATATATTTAGGTGGTCTAAGATTGCTTCACAACTTCCGGGTCGTACCGACAACGAAATCAAGAACCATTGGAACACCAGAATCAAGAAAAGGTTGAGGCAACTTGGGGTAGATCCTCTTACTCACAACCCAATTCAGCAAACAGAAAAGTTTGATACTGATAATGGTGTCAAAATCGACGAGGCAGTACAATCTAACTCGTCGACCGGACAAGAAGAAGAAGAAAAAGAAGTGCAAAAAAATGATATATTGAATAACTACGAAATGTTGTGTTCTTCAAGCTCTGATATTGTGTTTTCAAGTAATTCATCACAACATTCTTCAGTGGGTGAAACTTCATCGGTTCATCAACAAGATTGCTGGGTTGACTGTGTGGACTCTATTCTTTCATGGGATACCTTCAATGATCTTTACTTTCTTGATAATATTAATACCCAATTTCCTAATTGTTTATGATCAAGAAAATAAATGTAAAATATTGTGAAAGAGTGCTACAACATTAAAGTTGAACATCTCTTTAATTTCTTTTCTTATTCTTCTTATTATTAAATAGTCAAATTCCATTTGTTTTTTGTCATTGTAAATTTTTGTTTTTTCGCTTTCACAAAAGGGTGGATTGAAAAATTGTGCCATTATCAAACTCCAGTGTTATTATAGAAGGGTTATCGAATTTTAAATTTTACATTTTTTGTTATTGATGGAACAACGCTTCTTCGAAGAGACTTGCAAAACAAAAAAAGATCAGAAAATTAGTCAGACTGCATTTATAAATAACCAAATATAAATATGTTCTATATCTACATTTATATTGTCTATATCTATGTAATTATAAAATTAATAAAATCAAATGAAATTTTTTATTCTCATAAATAATTATTATAATTCTCATCAAATAGAAAATTGTCAAAAAAAAAAAATTCTAACTAAACTATTTATTTTGATTTCATCTTTTTAGCAAGTGTCATAAATTTCCACTTATCTAAACTACTCATTTTAATTTATTTTTTAATGAATTTCAAATTGTTACTAATTGATGGAAACCAAATTCCAGCATAACTATTATGAAATCGAGTCGTACAAGATCCACTCATACAAGAATCCAAGGACTCACCCAAGGCGAAGCATAAAGATAACAGCACTCGGATTTTGGAGATCTCGCAGTGTCTAAAGACTAAAGAGGATTTACTTAAATCCCAACAAGACCGAATCTCAAAGGATTCCGTGATATCTAAAATCAAGTTCAAAGCGCGTGGCCAAAGACCTGATTACATGGAAACAAAATAATATCCAGAAGACCAGGTATAATGGAATCACTTTCCTACTTGAAAATATACTCATATTTGGAAAGATAAACCTATTTAGGAAGTACACTCCTACATAGGACTCTCATTAAATAAGGAATCACTTTCTTATTCAAATACCTACTAATAAATAGGAATCACTTTCTTATTCCAACTCATACAAGGTATTTATCATGCACTGTATAAAGACATGAGATATGCCTACAATCACGAATGAATTCATTACACAAATACGCTGCTTAAGCCTAGATTCACTTAAGCATCAGAGCGTTAATCGGACAATCACCGTCTGTTTGACCATCTACTCTATTTTGCAGGTTTAATCTACGATCAGAGGACAAACTCCACCAATTGGTGGAGTCTGTGGAAAAAGCTTAAAACCTTCAAATTCGAAGGAGTTTTTCTGAACTCAAAACTAATTTCAATGAAGGAATGGCTTCTGGCGGATTAAACTCGAAGAATAAACAACCCATGGATTCGAAGAATCTGGATCAAACACCTCCGCAAGGTTTAAATGCCTCTAACACTTCTAATGTTACCGACGCCGACGGTGTCAACACCACCGGAGTGAACACCACTGACGCATGAAGTTCACACTCAGACATACTAAACCTAACACCTCAATATCAAACGGAGCAGATCAGGGGAAGCAATCCAATTGTCTTCCCTAATCTAGATGGAACTAGCGAGCAAATTCCAAACGTGGTTTTCCCAGAAGTCTATCACGATATGTTGAAAAAGATGTTGGGAGCGTTCCAGGCTAACCTAGATAAGATGGCGGAAGAGGCCATAAATCAACAAGTGCTCATGTTGAGAGCATAAATTTGCTGAGGAATCAATTTACTACACCACCCAATCACCACAGACAAAGGGTGGAAACGGATGGGAGAAACCCTAACAATCAAGGGACTCGAGGATGAATTAACAGAGCTGAAAGAGGTAATGAAGATGGGCGTAAGACCCCTAAGAACCAGTAGGATGAAGGGGACGAGAACAAAGGAGACGAAGCTAACCGAGGAAAAGCCACCCAAAATGGTAAAAATTGGGATGAAGCCAGGAGCGGGCTAAATTCAAAAAGAGGAGAACGAAGGGAGAAAGAAGATGCTTCAACACGGAAAAAAAAGACAAGAAAAAAAGACAAAAAAAGGTCCCACAAAGCCCAATCAAAAAAAACCAAAAGGACTAAGGCGAGTCCTGTGAATCTCCATAAAGGAGTAAAACAACATACGTAGCCGAATAAGACCTAGAAGAAAAGATAGCAAAAGCGCTAAAAAAGTTCAAAGATGAGGAATTGGATATAAATGATCTGAGACTAAAAGGATCTCCCTTATCCGCTGAAATTATGGAGGAAACAATTCGCCACAGTATGAAGTTATCGATCTTACCAACATTCAATGGCGAAGGACACCCGAGAGACCACACGTTAAGATTCTCGGCGACGATGAGGCCATAAGCGTTTCAGACGCCATTTTGTTGTAAGTATTTTTCACCACCCTGACCAGGACAGCTCATAGATGGTACAATAAGCTCAAACCGAGGACAATTAAGAATTTCACGGCCCTATCAAATGAATTTCTAAATGGATATCTCATAAACACATCGGCCAAAACCACCACCAACATCCTGAGATCATGGATCCATGAAGAGGAAGAAACGACAAGGAGCTACTTAGAGCGATTCAACAAGCAAGTCATGAAGATCGACAACCTAAACATTGACATGGAAACTGAAGTCTTTAGAGAAGGAATATTGTTCGGAAAGTTGGTGGATAAAGTGCAGGCCAACAAACCCACAACTTTCACGAACATGATGGGAATAGCACAGAAGTACTTTAAGTTTGACGAAGGACGAGAGCTGTAAGAGGAAAAGAGGCAAAAACAAAAGAATCCAAATAAAGATCAAGGGATAAGCCAAGATCGAGGAAAGAGGAGAGACGCTCGACCTTAAGAAAGTAGGCGCTTCGCCCCACAAATTAGATATGAGTCAAGGAATGACCCCCGAGACGATGAACGAAACTACACACCGCTCAACATGAGCAGAATCATTGTCTTGATTTGGATAAAAGAAAACGTGAAATATGTAAAATGGTCGCAGAAGATGAGAGCCGAAATTAGGGACACCGGGAAATTCTGCAAATTCCACGATGAGCATGGATATGACACCGGATGCCGAGATCTCAAGGTGGAAATTGAAGGAATGATTGATTTAGACAAACTTAGGAAGTTCATCGCCAAAAAAAGAAAAGGATAGCGACCAGGGAGAGAAGCAACACAGAGATGAAAAAATAAAAGAAAAAGAAGAAGAGAGGCCCTCAAATTTTTTGGGGACAATGCACATGATCAATGGTGGTGGCTCTAGCAGTTCTACCATTAGAAAAAAAACAAATAAAAGAAGTGATGAATATCCAGGAAACTCATAAGGCCCCGATCATATTTGATGTCGAAGACTACGAGCATTTCCAAGCACCTTATAATGACGCCTTGGTACTAACAAAAATCATCAAAAAGGGACATGGAGCGAATCCTCATAGATGAGGGAAGCGTTGTTAATTAATGACAAATACATCTTACAAAATCCTTGACGGAACAACAGCCAAACTACGCCGAGTCTCGATTCCACTATCTGCGCTCGGAGGACTATCCATCAAGCCTCTTGGAGCGGTGACTCTAGAGGTCATAATTGCGCTAGAAAAAGAAATCAACAAGAAGATCATGTCTCCACGATTCGGCGGCGGTGATCAGTATCAGGGCGCTCGCTATGAAAGTCTCAACCGAAAAAGGATTCGTGACTCTAAGAGGAGACCAAAAGATTATTAAGAAGTGCTATGATGAATCCATAGTCGATCTCCAATAACCAAAGAAAGATAAAAAGGAAGAATGAGGGGGAGTAGGCAAATAACACATCACCAGTAGGAACTTAGGGCCTACCTAATGAATGTTATAATTTTCTTTGTTTTTGTAAGAAAATTTTTATATCAATAAAATATTTTTATTCTTGCAAGTCTTGGCATGAATACACAAGAGACTAAAGCCCCACAAGAATAAAGAGCTCAAAGCTCCAATGAAGATAAGGGTCCAATACCCCATTAAAATAAACGAATTGACCATAACTCTACTAATTCTCTCAAAAGAATCTTGATCGATTCTAAAAAAGAATTTAAGATTTAGATTAACCTTACAAGAAAATCAAGAGAGTTTAGACTAACTCTCAAAAGAAAAAAGAGTTCAGATTAACTCTTCGATAAACAAAAAGGAAGGCGGAACGCCCAAAGGATGAAATCATATAAGACGGAAACGCCCAAAAGCAAACGAATCATAACAACGAGAAATTATAAAAGGCAAATCACCCATAAAAAATAATAGAATTACTTAAAGAAATTCAAGTCTTCATTAAAGGAAAATGGTTACATAAATCATTCGAAGAAAATCCTGAAGGAATATAACAGGCAATTCGCCCAATACAAAAATTACAATTAAGTTGATTTCGCAAAATCAGCTCGATCTTTTGTTATTTTCTCCATCAATGCCTTGGCTAAATCCCGAGGGTCCAAATCATTAACGCCAGAAAGATCTATATCGAGATTCTGCTCCCGAAGACTATCTTCAATGGCCAGCCTATATTCACTCATTAAAGCCGAATAGAATGACTTTGTATCGAGCAAAGAGATATGGCGAAAGGCCAAAGACTTTTCAAGGAACCTTGTTGTGTAGCCGGTTTGTGGCTGATGTTGTCATGCCTTTGGCATTTATCGCATTTCTTCACTAAGGTCTTTGGATTCTTCCTTTATAATTGGCCAGTAATAGCCCTGTAGCATCATTTTGTTTTGCTATTGTGGTAGCCTCTTCATGGGCTCCACAGAATCCATCATGTATTTCTTGCAGGCTTAGATTTCCGTGTTTTTTTTATACGCATTTTGACCAAGGATGAGTTAAGGACGTCCGGTAGAGAGTTCCCCCCATAGTAGGAGAAGTTTGCTGACTTTCGGATGATTCAAACAGCCTCATTTTTGTCTGTTGGCATTTTGTCGCTTTCTAAATATTCGACAATTGGAGTCATCCACGTTTTTTGTTCATCCATCTATATGACCTCAGCTTCTTCGGTGTTAGGCGATTGTAGTACTTCTTTAAGCTTCATTCAGCTGAATAATTCTCCCAACTCAAACGCCAACTTGGCTATGGAATTTGCGTCTGCATTTTTCTCCCTCGGGATTTGGTGAATTTTCCATTGTCCTCTTTGCTTTTCCAATGAGCATCGTTTTGAATTTGGCCAAGTTTTTGCTCATTCTGGTTTCCTTAGCTTGGGATTATCCTTTTATTTGGTTTACCACTAGCTGTGAGTCGATATGGATTTTTAAAATTTTGATTTTTACTTGTAGAGCTAGTCTGAGTCCAGCAATTAGTGCTTTATATTCTGATGCATTATTGCTCGCATCAAATTTTATGTGTACGCCATATATTCTATTTTTATTTTCTTGGTCCATTCAAGATGATTCCAGCTCCAGCTCCAGCTCCTTCGTCGTTTGTGGCTCATTCGACATTTAGTTTCCATAGGAAATTTAAATTTAGCTCTTTAGACACTCCTAGTGTGATTTCAGCCACAAAATATACCAGTGCTTGAACATTAAAAGTTTGCCTCGGTTCATAGAGAACGTCATATTCGACAGTTGGACGGACCAGCAGACAAGCCTTGTGGAGGTCTCGGGTCTTTGTAGCACTTACCTTAAGGGTTGATTCATTTTTAGTACTACAATGGGGCCTTGGATGTAATATTTTAGTTTTTTCGCCGTAGTTACGACAACTACCGCTATTATTTCTATTATTAGATATCTTGTTTCTGATCCTTTTAGTACTCGGCTAATATAATAGATATGTTTTAGTTCTTTGTCCTCCTCGCTGACCAGAACGGTTCCGATTGTTTTCTTTTTTATGCAAATGTACAAGTATAGGGTTTCATCCGTTATTGGCCTGTTTGGGAGAGGGGGAGATGTTAAGAACTTTTTTAATTCTTCAAATGCTTCTTGATATTATTCATCCCATTTGAATTTTTTAGGAACCTTTAAGGGCTTTAAAGAATGGAAGACATCGCTTTGTTGAGCAAGACATGAAACTTGCGAGGTCAGTGATTCTACCATTAAGTTTTTGGATCTTGTTGATATTTTTTGGAGGTACCATGTCCATTATGGCTTGAATGTTTTTTGGGTTCGCCTCGATTACGCTTTGGGATATCATGAACCCTAAGAATTTTTCTTCCTCAACTCTGAATATACATTTGTCTGGGTTGAGCTTCATTCCATATTTATTCAAGATTTTGAGCGTTTTTTCTAGATCTTTCTAATGGTCTTCCGATTTTCCACTATTTATTATTAAGTCGTCCACGTACACTTGGAATCTCTTCCCAATTTCTTCATTGAAAATGAAATTCATGAGTCTTTCGTACGTTTCGCCATCGTTTTTCAAACTGAAAAGCATTACATTATAGCAATATGCTCCCCCATCAGTGACAAATGAAATTTTTCCTTTGTCTTCTTCCTTCATTAGTATTCAGTGATAGTCTTGTTCTGCATTAAGTAGACTCACCATAGCAAGTCTTGCTGTTGAATCTACAATCTATGTCTGGTAGCGGATAGCTACCCTTCAGGCATGTTTTGTTCAGATCTGTGTAGTCTACGCACATACGATTCTTTCCGTTTGCTTTCTTCACAATCACCACGTTGGCTACCCACTCGGGGTAGTGAACTTCTTTAAGAAATCCTACTTTCATTAGTTTTTCTACTTGGTTGGTGATTGTATGCTACTTATCTGCTAAGAACCTACTTGTCTTTTATTTCATTGGCTTTGTGTTTTCATATACATTAAGCTCATGGGTTATGATGTGTGGATCAACCCCAATGATTTTTATTCCTTTGAGGCCAATGTTTTTGCATTTTTCTTCAGGATCACGATTATTTCTTCTTTGATTTTAGGGGCTATTATGGCCCCTAGATCCACTTTTTTTCTTCTCGTCAATCTCCAGTTTTAGCATCCGGCTTTCGATTAATAATATTTTTCTTTAATTTTTTGGTTCAAAATTTCTTCCATTTTAAAAGTCTCAAAAAAACTCCTTTATAGATTTTTTTATAACATTCTTTGGCCATCTCCTAGTTATCTTTTGTTGTGATGATTCCTGTGGTTGTCAGGATTTTCATGGTAAGTGTTTTTACACTGGTTACAGCTGCGGAATCATGGAGGAAAGGTCTCCCTAAAATGGCGTTGTACGGAAGGTTGATGTTCACTATGTTAAACAGTGTCGCCAATTTCTTGTCTTTTTCTCCCTTTCTGATTCTTATCGTTAGAGGTATATTCCCATCAGGATGATAGGCGGTCCCTCGAACCCAGAGAGTGGGATTTCAACTTGTTCCAACTGTGTTGGTTTCTTTTTCAAACTTTCGTAGGCCTTCTTCGTCATCGGGTTTATTGCGCTTCGTTCATCTATTAGGATTCATTCCATGTTCCAATTTTTTACAATCATCGTTATTACCAAAGCCTCGTTGTGTGGACTCTTGGTGTTGTCAAAGTCTTGTATGCTAAACGTTATTGCTAGAAAATTTGTGAGCTCATGTTCTTCCGTTCTACGTCTTTTTTATGGTGATAATTACTTGATATTATGTTGATAATTCCTTTTACTAGTAATGGGGTTACAATTAAGTTTCCAGTTTTGATTTGTACTTTGCGGTTAGTTCTATCAAAATTCATCTTAGTCGATAGATTTTTTGGTTCACAAAAAACTCCTTATAATGAAGTATTGTGAAATTTCCCATAGACGGCGCCAATTGATGGATTGGTTAGCTTCACGATGGCCTGAACCTGCAAAACATGGTAAATAGCTTATCGTACGGTAGTACTCTGATTAGCTCTCTAATGATTAAGTTAGTGTTGAGTTTAAGGGAGAATAGTTTGTATTCCAATTCCGTTGTGTGTGTAGGCATACCTCAGTTCCTTATATAGTGATTACTGAAAATCTGGAGAGTCCTAAAATGAAAGTGATTCCTTTTAGGAAGTTGAATCTGAATAGGAAAAGGATTCCTATTCAGTGCGTTTTCCTTTTTATGAATGAATCCTATTTAGGATTGAGTGCTAAATAGGATAATCTACCTGTATTATAATTTAGTCTCGAATAAGAGACTACCTTTGATTATTCTAGAACATCTAGGTTTTCTAGAATCTTCCTTCTTTATCGCTGATATAGTTGACTTGAGTTTTGCTCTCTTAATGAGAATTGTATCTGATATGATATTCTTTAATGACCGATCCTATAGGATTCGGCTACTATTTCATTGGGCAAATATATCTTGACTTTATTCCCTAGTCGGCGAATCTAGTAGGATTCGCCTTTGGCGTTTGAGATTCTCTTTAGTTTAGTCGTCCTGTGTTTAGACTTATTTTCGGCGAATCCTGTTAGGATTTGGTTTATCGGTATCGTGTGGAAAATGAGTTTCCATCATATATCTTTTAAAATTATTATATCTGTTGATCCTGAAACCCTTCACCCTTTCCCATCAACAGTTTGAGCACCTGGCCTGATTTAACAACATTGAATTTTGGTAGACCTCCTTTTATATTTGTATAAATTGGCTTGTAACTTGAATAATATAAAAATCAGTATTATTTTTGAAAGGATTTGATTCTGTTTTTATTGTATGTCTTCTTTACTATCAAACCAACCTATCTATATACTAATCAAAAAATACTAAAGGACTAAAAATAAGCAAAGGTCATTCCTTAATCTTTAAAACATTAATATAATAACTCTAGTATTAATTATCCACTATAACAATATAGACAAACTTTTCAAATTTCCTAATACTCTCTCTCAAGTTGGAGCATGAAGATTACAAATGTCCAACTTTCGAAGGAAAAGTTTAAATTGTTCTCACCCCAAAGCCCTAATGACTATGTCTGCTAATTGTTCACTACTTCAAACATATACAGTATAATCAATCCACATTGTATCTCGTCCTGTACAAAGTGAAAATCAACTTTGATATGTTTTTCACGTTCATGGAAGACTAGATTAGCGATAATATGCATCGCTGCTTGACTATCACAAAACAATGGCAGTTATAAAACTCCCAGTGACAGAAACAAGCCTTTAAGCCATTTAATTTCACACACACTGGCAGCCATGATAAGATATTTGGCTTCTGCTGACGAGCGTGATACCGTATATTAATTTTTGGTCTTCCATGAAATAGGTGAACTACCTAGAAAAATCATTTACCCTATAAGTGATTGCCTAGTCAATGGACAATCACCCCAATCAGAATCACAATAAGCATGAAGTTGAAGATTGCATTTTGATGAAAGGAAAATGTCTTGTCCGAGACTGCTCTTCAATTAACAAACGATTCATAATGTTGCCTCCCAATGTTCCTTTCGGGGCTGCTGCATAAATTGAGACAAAATGTGTACTCCATATGCCAATTCAGGTCAAGTGAGACTTAAGCAGATCAATCTCCCTACTAATTTTTGATACTTCTCCAGATCATCTAGTAATTCTCCTTTTGTTAAGGCAAGATAATGGTTCTGCTCCATGGATAATTTGGAGGGCTTAGTACCTAACAAGTCAGTTTCATAAATAACGTCTAATGCATACTTACGCTGACATAAGAAAATTCCATTCGCATTCTGCGCTACTTTCACACCCAAGAAATATTTTAAGACACCTAAATCTTTCATATGAAAATATTTACTTAAATGGGATTTAAGATTGACAATAATGTGTTTCTTATTCCTTGCAGCAATGAGATCATCAACGTCAGAACTAGTAAATGTGTTTCACCATGATGTAAAGTAAACAATGAATAATCTGAATATGACGTAACAAATCCATACTGAACCAAAGCTGCAGCCAACTTTGGAAACCATCACCGAGGAGCCTGTCTTAACCCATACAAAGTCTTCTTCAACCAACACACTTTCCCGTTTTGAGAAGTGTGAAATCCAGGAGGCATTTTCATGTATACATCTTCAGCTAATTCTCCATGAAGGAAAGCATTTTGAACATCCATATGATAATTTCCCATCCTTTAGCTGCAGCCATGGATAAGAAGGTGCGAATTGTCACCATTTTTGCTACCGGAGCAAATGTTTCATTGTGATCAATCCCTTCCACTTAATTATTTCCAAAATTCACCAGACGTGCCTTATATCTTTTAATTGATCCATCAATATTGTATTTAATTTTGTAGACTCACTTACTACCAATGGCATTCTTCCCTTTTGGAAATTCAACAAGCGTCAATGTTCCATTCTTTCCGAGTGCATCGATTTCCTTTTGCATTGCATCACGCCACCTAGGATATTTGCCTGCTTGATGATAAAATTTTGGTTCTTCATTTGCTATTATAGCTTCCAAGAATGCTTGATGTTGTGGTGAGAAATTTTCATAATTTACCTAATTAGCTAAGTTGTAGGACATTCATGAGGATGAGATTGGTGTAAGTGAACTTGCTGAGGGGCTTACTATTTTAGCTACATTTGTTACATAATCTTGGAGCCTAGTTAAGAATTGTTTTGTGCGTAGTCCTCGCCCAAATTTGTTCACTTCTCCAGCTGCATGTTCAGTTACATTTTCTGCCGCTTCTTTTATTGCTGAACTGGTTTATAATACCTCGCCTCCCTCCATGAATTTGTGACTATTTACTTACGAATCTGAGAGTCCTTCATTATCTGCTGGACTATGACCTGGTGGCTTAACTGCACTATTATCTTCATAAAATACATTATGCTAGAAATGCTCAATACTTAGTTTAGCTGCATATGGAATTTTGTATTTGTAGAACACGTCTCGAGAGACAAAATATTTTGTAGTCTCTAGATCATAAACTCGCCATCCTTTCTGACCAAACGGATATCCCATAAAAATACATTTATGCCTTTGGCTAGCAAATTTGTCTCGTTCCTGAGTCAGACTCTTTGCATAACACAAACAACCAAATACACTAATATAATTATAATTTAGAGACTTGCTGTAGAGAACTTCATAAGGTGTTTTGCCTTGTAAAACTTGTGAGGGAGTACAATTTATTAAATAACCAACATGCAAGACACATTCACCATAAAATTCAATATGAAGATTAGCCTGTAATCGCATAGCTCTTGCCACATTGAGAATATGGCGATATTTCCTTTCCGCTCTTCCATTTTTTTATGCGTTCGCACACATGAAGTTTGATGTAGTATTCCATTTTCTGAAAAAGAGCTTCTTAAGCTCATGAATTCAGTTCCATTATCATTTCTCACCATTTTAACCTTTTTGTCAAATTGTCTATTAACCATAGTAAAGAAGATTTGCAAAGTTCGTCCTAATTCTGTTTTTACTATTAACAAGTATATCCAAACACACCTTGAAAAACCATCAACAATTGTAAGAAAATAAAAGGCATTTGAGGAACTAGAATTTTGATATGGACCTCATAAATCATAATGAATGAGTTCAAATATTTCACTAGCTTTATCATCATTTGAACATAAAATTTCTCTAGTTTGTTTAGCTTTGAAGCAGACATCACAACTTTTATTTGAACTCAAATTTCCAACTCCAAAAGTTAAACCTACTATATTTGAAGATGGATCATATCCCATTCGTTTATGCCAAAGATCATGCACACTTGATGTCTCTGCTTTAAGTGCTTGAACTGATAACCCATTCTTAAAATAGTAAAGCCCTTTGAACCGTTCACCCATTCCATCACCATCATCGATATGCGTTCATGTATCAAGCATGACTTATCTGTAAAAAATAATAAATTGCATTTTAATTCATCAATCAATTGTGACATAGAAAGAAAATCATATTTCAATCCTGGAGAAACAAGAACGTTATCAGATTTAATTTGTGTGTCCATTTGAGATGCTCCCTTTTTGATGCCAACACTTTACTTCCATATGGTAAACCAATTTGGAAACTCAAATTCTGCCTCAGATTTGTTAAACTTTTTGATTTTCCTGTCATGTGATGCGTGGCTCCTGAGTTAATTATCCATTGAAATTTATACTTGCCGGCCTTTTTTCATCACTCCCTAAGATGCGTGTGTTCATCAAGGTTAGAACTGTTGCCCACTGTTCACTCGTCAGCTCCGTTGGAGCACAATTTCTTTCAATTTCTCACTTCTCTGTCCAATTATTTGAACATCATTGGCTCGTGATCCACTACGGCCTCGTCCTTAGTTTCATCCGCGTTTTCTTGCTCAATAGTTTCTTCCCTGTCCTTGACTTGATGCTTTGGTTGATCTCCCCACCAGTCGGGATACCCAATCAATTGAAAGCTACCATCAATATCACGTCCTTCTCTGTTGTAGTATTTACACATAATATTTTTCTCCTTTGTTTGAGCAACAAAACTTACTGCTTCCCTCTTGATTTCTTTCTATTTCGTGATGTGTTGTACTCGTTCTTTTTGGGAAAATCAGAGAATAAGCTTTATTCACACTAGACACGGGCATAATGCTCAAAATATTCGATCGTACTGTTCTGTACACTTCATCCGGTCCCATGAGAAATTGATGAAGATTTTCTTCCTCCCGTTTCTTACTCAGTTGACCCGTAATGTCACACTCACAGCCTGCACACTTGCATCCTGAAACCATATTAAAATGGGTAAGTTCTTCCCGCAACTGCTTCAATTTCGAATAGTAACTCATGAGGGGGAGGGGGGGGGGGGGGTTTCCATGTTTCTTGCAATTTATGAGTTCCACTTTCAGCTACTGTACTCGCAAAGTAACTGAAAAACATTCCTTGACGTCGTCTCATAGATCGTTTGCAATTTCTATGTGTGTTAGGGAAGATCTAACTGAAGGTTTAATCGTATTCAATATCCAAGGCACAAGCATGGAATTTACAGACCACCAATCTTCTAGATCTTCTTAATCATCTTCTGGTTATGTTACGGTTTTCTCGATAAAACCATATTTTTTCTTTGCTCTCAACGCCGTTCTTAATGCCCGAGCCCATTCATCATAATTGTTTTCTCGCAACTGTAGCTGGATTACAAGATTTCTAGAATTATCATTTGAAGACAAAGTATAAACGTATTTCTTAGTCTCACCGGCCATAGTATTTATAAGTTAGTTAAAATTCTGACTGCTATGATACTATGAAAGGCTTGGAATCTGTTTTTTTTATGTCTTATTTACAACCAAATCATCCTCTTTACATACAAATCAAAGGAATACTAAAGGACTACAAATAACCAAAGGTCATTTTTTAAATGTCTAAGACTTTAATCTAATAACTTTAGTATTAATCATCCATTATAACAGAATTTACAAACTTTTCAAATTTTTTAATAATTTTCTCCATTTTGTTTTACCACATATTATTGAGTTCATGCGGAATTTGAAGTCCTAATTTTTGTGCATTTAGTAGTGCAATTATGGGTAGGGGCCAAGATAACTGGGGTAGGTCGTGCTAACCACTGAATGCGAAGTGTATACTCATTTGTGCTGCTTAATTAATCAAAATGTGCATGTATCTACATTATTGACGGCTTAACCCCTATTTAATTAATTAGCTAATTAAATGAAAAACAAAAAGCAAACAACTCATATTTATTTTATTTTTTTTGCCTAATTGTCAAAATAAAATCAAACTTTTGAATGTGTTTGTAATTTAAACCAAACAGAACTTTTTGTAGTGTTATTTTTATTTCCATTTGACAATTTTATTCTAGTTATATCCATTTTTTCTTTTTTATTATATGCGCCTATTACATTATATGGGAAACATAATAGTTAATTGTTTATTGAAAATTTTGTCTGACTATTATTTTTCAATAAATTCTACTGAAACGGACTTTATCAAAGCTGTCCAATTTTATAATTATATTTGGAAACTGGATTACAGAATAGGCAGATATAAATTTGATATACTTCCACTTGGAGAAATTCTTAGGTAGACTCGGTCCACCACGTCATCCGTAGACTAAACCTATCACATTATGACACGTCATTAAAATAATGGCAGTATCGTAATATTACTATTCAAAAGTGTAAGTAAGTAATAAACAAAATTACAATAGTGCCAATATCTTGCCGCCAATCCCAAAGCATGCCTTTTAATTAAAGTTGTGATGATATTGACAATGCATGGAAAAATAAAACAAACAAAAATAGATGAAATAAAGCAATTAAAAGTAATCAGGGGAATAGGGCTGACGCGCGCGTGTCAGCAAACAACACGCGCATCATACCTTTTGACTCTTTTCTTATAAAATGTGCTGTCAATATTTGATTGGTAAGGTACACATGTAAACATTTTCTATTTTTTGGTACACGCGTAATAAATAGGATTAGTTAGTATTTTTGTAAAGTTGGCAGCTTTATTGGATACTTTTGTAGATTTCTCTTAATATAATTGTTAAAACATTGATTGGTTGGCAAATGGGCTCCCGTCAGCACCAAACCTTCTCTAATCGTCATCACAAGCATCAGCTAATAATTACAATTGCTTATTAATATAAGATTTATTGACATGATAATTATGTTCATGTCTTGTGAGCAAGTGGTGATCTTTTTTATTATTATTATACCTAATGTTGGAGAAGTTTAAACATTGATGCAATTATACAATACATTAAAACTTAAAAAAATGATATTATAACTAATTTCAGCTAACTCCTGCTAATCGTATTTTATATGAAAACAACTAAAAATAATAATATCATTTACCAATGACTGAAAAATAAAAGCAAAATGTGGACATTTAAAATGGTAAGAAACGAAATGGTAATAAGTTAAATGCCAACACTTCATAAGTATTATAGCTTATTAGACGGCTTAATACATCATTTGACCCCTAAACTATACACATTTGTTCTCTGAGATTTTAAATTAATTTTATATTCTATTGGACCTATTAATTTTATTTTATTTTCTATTTAACCCCTCAACTGCAACTTTTTTGCCGATTTGACCTTTTTGTCCAATGTGGCAAAAGCGCGTGTTTTTAAATGCTTTAAAGCACGTGAAAGATAATTAAAATGCATAAATTGTTCTGTTTAACTTCTGAACTACACTATTTATTCTATTTAACCCCTGAACTTATTTTGTCTTCCTACTGCACCTTTAAATTTTTAATTTTTACGCATTTAACCTTCTCGAAAATATAATTATTTAATTTTGAACCATTTTATGTCTAGCATGAATGATTAGAAGCATATAAATTAATTTATGTACGATCATATATAAATTTTAATAGTATTTTTATAAATTGTTAACGACAATAGAAATAAAAAAATATTGTTATTTAGTCAAATAATTACATAATATAACTTTTTGTACATGTAAATATTTGTTTACATTTCAATAATGATAAATGGAGTCTGTCTATTTTTAAAGATATTATAAAATATATAAATTTACTATACTATTATAATAGTAAATAAAGATTTAATTATTTAAAAATTATAATTTTTAGTGTGTTTCACGAATCTCCAATTTTAAATTTTTTAATACACCAGCTTTTAATTTTTTGCAATTTCAAACTTTTTAAATCAATTCTGAATTTTTAAAATTTATGTTAAAATGAAAAACACGCTAAATTTCATGATTTTTGAAGTAGTTAACCCTTAAATGATTTTTTCAAATAATATGTAAGGTACATCACTTTTTATTTTAAATTAAAAAAAATATTTAGGCTTAATATATTTTTTGACCCCTAAACTTTATTTTTTTGTTCCCTATGACCTTTAAACTATTTTAGTGTTCCGTTGGAGCTCTTAACTATTTTTTTGTTCTATTTAACCCCATGTCAGTAAAGCCATGTCAGCAATTTTATCCATTTCATCGCGCGTGGTGTGCACGTTTCGAAAGAGGGGTTAAATAAAAAAAAATTAAAAATTAGGACACGAAATTAGTTTAAAGGTCGCAGAAAATAAAATGGTATAGTTTAGGGGTTAAATGATGTATTAAGCCCTATTAGACTTATGTTTAATAAATTAAGAGAATGAGAAATAATACTTTTACTTTTTATATATATTAAATACACTTCAATGCTTAGATTTTCAAAAATGAATGAATTTTTAAATTATGGATCTTATTAGTTTATTACTAAAGTAAATGTATTTAATAAAATAATATTTTATACGATCACCAATTATTTTATTTTGTTAATTAGGGATGAAAAACAAAATAGTGGCTATTAAAATTTAGAATGAAATTATTTATGTTTTATGTTTTATGTTGATTTATGAAGATATTCATTTTATATTTGCATACTTATTTGTATTTTTAAAATATATAGTAAATTAAAAACTTTATATATGTAATATTTTAAGTTAAAAATGGTAAATTGGGATCATAATTTGAGTCTTCCATCATTACCCATTAATATAAAATATGTCTGGATATAATAAATTAATATAAATGTAAATGATACTTTTTTCCAGACAAATTAATAACTTTTTGTGGCTATGAAAAAATATGCAATTATATTATTTGGTTAGTTAGCGATAGTAAAAAACACAACGGTGGCTAAAAAAATAAAAATCATGAATTTATTTATATTTTGTTTTGAACTTTATAAACATCTCTTAAAATCTGCCTGTTTAGTCCATTTCAACATATTCAATATCTTTTATAACCATTTTTTTAAATCGAACCAAATTTTTTACTAAAGCGTCTGCTATTTCACTACTAGCTTAACAAATTGCTGACATGACAACACTTTTAATCCAACCAAACTACATGACAAAGCACATAATAATCGCATCAAAATCAAATCAAATTAAATCAAATTAATTAATTATGTTATTATAAAATTTATATACATATAAAAAATTAATATTTTCAAATTAAATAATTAAAAAAATTAAAACCATAATTAAATTAAATAAATCTAATTAACAAATTAAAACTAAATTAAAATCGTAATTAATTTTAATAAACATAATTGATGGATTGTGTGCTCCAATCGGCGGTAGTGACCTGCAAAACAATGTAGATAGCTAATCGGACGGTGATTGTCTGATTGGCTCCCCGATGCTTAAGCATGTTTAGGCTTAAGCAGAGAAGTATTGTATTGTCTGTGTATAGGCATTATCTCAGCTTCTTTTACAGTAGTGAGATCTGACCTGGTAAAGTCCTAGAAAGAAAGTGAATCCTTTAGGATGTAAAGTCAAAGTAGGAAGTAGATCCCAACTTTGTAGTGTGTTCTTCAGTCGAATACTATTTAGAAAAGAGTCCTATATAGAAATGTCTTCATGTATTAATCTTTAACTCCGTTAAGAAGACTATCTTTGATACATCTAGAACATCCTTATCGTCTATATTCTCTCCATGATTATAGCGTTATAGTTTATTTTGAATTCGATCTCTTAGTAAGATTTATGGTTTTAGAGTTCCATATCTATGTATTGCCGACTTCTTAAGGAGTCGGTCAATGTCTACTCGGGCAAAGTCTGTATGAGCATGCTCTCAGACAGGCGAATCTCTTAGGAACGACCATGCTGATACGCATTGTTAATTACTTCGAGACAAGTTATGAGAAAGGCTTCATTGGCCGAACCCTCACAAGCCTCGGCTCACCTATTATGGACTTGATTAAACGTGTTTCCATATTTAGCCCCTCCTCAGGTAAGCCAATGTCGGAGTATTTATGATCATATTAATGTTTATCTTGTGTATTGTTCATCATTTGGTTGAGGCGAGTCTTTTCGGATTCGGGCGATTTGTTTCAGATCCCCTATAACTGTATTTTTTTAGATACGTGGTGGCAAAAGGCTTTTGATTTTTGACATATGTCAGAGTATTTTGACATAAGTGGCCAAAGAAGCAATCTAACTTAGGAAACAATGGATGAATGGTTTGACGCAGGAATGGACCCAGCTCCACCTCCACCTTCATCTCACCTCCATCTCGCATCAACTCACCAGAGAAGAAAACCATGAACTCAGATTGTTCATTTTGCACAAACCCAGCTGGGTTCGTCTTCGGCTGGGTTCATTTGCATATGAACAGACATTTGTTTGTATGTGACGAACTCAGCTGGCGAACCCACCTCCAGCGAGGTGATGGCGAGTCTGTTCGTATTTCTCGATAACCATTTTTGTCAAGCGATGCAAAACATGAAGCTAAATTTTATTATTGCTTCTGTAACAAACAAATAGTTTCCACGACTTTCATTTGAAGTAGCTTTTCTGTTGAATTAAATTCAAATTTAGGAGATTCTAGTGGTGGTAGGGACTGTTTATTCTTTTGAATTAATTTAATTACAAAGTATAATTCTAATTATGCTATTTATTTTATAATGTTTTATGAATCTTCAGTTTAGAGCTAGATTTATTTTAGTTATGGATTGATATGATTTTATATTTCTATAATAAGAAAGGACAAAAAATAGACAAGAAGCTGAAAATTGATGATCATGCTAGACAAAAAGATTTAACCTTTATAATCTGTTATTGATTATATTTTACATGTGCTAATCGTAATTGGATACATGAGTTGGTGTCATTGATTTACGTTTCTTCTGTTTGTGTAGTATTTCAATTTAGTGGTTTATCTAATGAATTTAGTGCTTCATTTATTTATAAAGAAATAAGTTTGGATTTGTTGCCTCCTTTTTAAGGTGATAATCACTGTGTATGATCATATTGTTACTCAAGTTTTTGTAAAAAATATTATTATTTATATTATTGAGATTAGCTCTATTAGCAATTAAGTTCTTTTCATTGTTTTGATGGATAGTGGAGATATTGTGATTCTTAAATGTTTAAGATATTATAATTATAAAAAGAAGAGAATTAAGTCTGCTTGGAAAACTACATGTCATACAAATTGCAGCAGATGTCATGTTTATGGACACAAGGTGAAGACTTGCAGGAGTATGCCTAAGAAAAAATAGCTCAGTATGTGGTATTATTTCAAGTTCACATCAGGTCGCTTTTCAGTCTTATAGATTGTCAGTTACATTTTACTTAAAAAAAGTTATTCAATTCTTACAATAGACTATATCTCAAAATTCTCTTTATATAAAATGTCAGTTAAGATTGTAAAGAGCAGAAAGACAAATTTTATTAAAAATTAGATTGAGGTAGTTCGGTTGATATAAGTTCACGTCAAGTTGATTTTCGGTTTTATAGACTATCAAATACATTTCCCTTAAATCAATTTGTATATTACACTAAATCTCAAAATTCACTCTATATAAAATGTCATTTAAGATTGTAAAAAGCAGTAAGACAAATTTTAATAAGAATCGAATTAATATAGTTCAGTTGATATAGGTTCACATCGGGTTCATATCAGGTTGATTTTTAGTTTTATAGACTGTCAAATAAATTTCATTTAAGAGAGATATTCAACTTTTTAGTATTAATAAATTGTCTATTGCCGACATGCAAAACCTGCACTATAAGTAAAAAGTTGCATTTAATGCATGTTGGGTCAAATATCTATAAATATACTTCAGGCATTAGGTGTCCATCAAACCCAACTTAATTCAAGCCTTATTACTTATTGCATCCGACACAAGCCAATATTATTTCTGGATGTGAAAGCTGAGAGTTGCAATCTGATAATCAATTTGCTTAAGTAACTCATTTCCATCACGCTTTGGTTTCAACATTTGTTGCGCATATCTTAGTGCAAAAAAGAGCAGTTTTTGAATTTCAAAATCCAATCTGATATCCATATATCTCCTTGTTCAAATTCATATCTAAGTTAAAATTCACAAAACAAAATCAATCGCAAGCAACCACATGATTTCCTAAACCAATTAAGATTAAGGAGAGTCTACTTCTACACCAATTTCAACATCTTCTTGGACATTTCAATTCTACTGAGAATTTCAATACCACTCTTGTTCTTAATCTTCAATCCATGAAATTTAGATATGAAACCTCTATATCTGATTCAATTTCCAGTTCCACTTTGTCCGACCCGATTCATGAATATAACCATAAATATCTATCTCACCATTTTCACATATTATTTAAAAAAAACATAAAAGATTAAAAAGTTATTGATCCGGCGATCTGGATCCAGCGAGGGGGAGAGCAACACCGGAGATCCGACGATCGGAAGCAAGAATAAGAAGCAGCAAGGAAGGGAGCACCACCGGAAATTTAATAGTCGATAGCAACAGTTTAAAGCAGAGATGGAGGGAGCAGCACCGGCGGTCCAGCTACCGACTACCAAACGTCCAATATTTCGGCTACGACGCCAAAAGTCCGGCCACTGGCAGTCCGACAATAACAAACCGTTCATAAGACCAAATATACTTATTCTAAATCTAATGGTAGCAGCTATGGATTTGGTTGTTGGAGAAAATAAAAAAAGGATAAAATATGACTATAACTATAATGAGGTATAGATACAAACTGATTTTAGAAAAAAAGAGAGATTTTTGTAAAAAAAAAAAAAATCCTGAATCACTAACATAAATTTTTAATTTTTTGGGTTATATGTTATAATTTTCTCTACTATTTTTGTGAATGCATATACCATTACAATTTGATTTTCTGGGCTTGCTGAACCCAATCTAGTGGGTCTTAATTCGTACAGAAAGTGAAACTAAATATTTAAAAGTGCAACTATAAAGAGAAATTTAGGAAATATACTCCAATTTTTAAAATATTAGCAGATTTTACCTCACGCGTGGAAACTTAAAAGAAATACTCACCTCTTTTTAACTTTTTATGTTTTTACTCTAATGACTATTTTCTTTATTATAATACCTAAATATTCTAGAACAATATTCAAAAATACTCCATAAACTTGGTTTTCCACTCTTCATCCATTTACGACGCGTAATCTTTTTTCTTTTCTTTTTGCTAATCATATAATTAACTTTTTGCATCAAATCCATGGCTATTCATTTTCTTTTTTGATTTTTCTTGACATTTATAATGTTGTCTCACTATCTATTCGATGATGAGGCTCCTTGTACAAATTCGAAGCTCAAACACCGTTTTCAACCAAAACGACAGAGAGGTGGCGGCGGCGGAACGGAAAGCGGTGGCGGCGGCAGAACAGAAAGTGGCGGCGGCGAAGGAACGGAAAGCAGCAGATGGAGAATTGATTTGTTTTAGGTTTTCAATTATCCAATTATTTGGTAGAAGATCCAAAAAATAAAATCTGAATATTTGATTATTTGATAGGATCTGAGAAGCAAGTCAAGTGAACTGTGATCTACGATTAATTTTTATTTTAATTTGATATGTTATTTTTTGTAATCTTTTTGAATTTTGATCTATAATTTTAATTTTGGATTTTTTTTTCATTAATTTAAGTTGACAACAGGAATTCAGATGCACTGTTCTAGAGGAGGAGAGGTTCGGCCCCTCTTCTAAATATAGTCAAAATCAATGCAGCAACAACTCCATGCCTTGTTTAACCGCATTACTCATGTTTATGATAATGTATATCAATGTATCTCTGTTCCTTTTGAAATTGATAAAAAGGCAGTTGAATGATTCATATGAAAATTGTCATTTTCTCCTTAGAAATTAAAATTTGGAGTCCAGATGTCATGAAATTAAATTCTAATTATGAGTGTTGTTCAAATGATTTGGATTATTTGATTTTGGAGTGATTGATAAAGTATATTCTGAATATGTGGTATTGATGTTATTTATTTAGTAGTGTTTTAATTGCTTTAATTTAATAAAAATTGTCGTAGTGGAAAATAGAGAAACCATATATTATAAAC
Organism: Mercurialis annua; assembly: GCF_937616625.2. NCBI lineage: Eukaryota > Viridiplantae > Streptophyta > Magnoliopsida > Malpighiales > Euphorbiaceae > Mercurialis > Mercurialis annua. The sequence goes on along the minus strand of NC_065574.1, from coordinate 44,738,074 downwards.
CATGAAAAGGTTATAATAAAGTATTTAAAATAAATTTGTATAATAAAATTGTGATAATACTATGATAATATTATGATAACGTTACGATAATATTATGATAAGGTTATGATAAAGTTACAAAATTATTATTATGACAAAAATATGATAAGATTAAAATATATTGTGATAATGTTATTATGATAAGATTATAATAAAGTATGTAAAATAATTTGCATAATATTATAAAAATGTTATTTAATTTTGCATAAATAACATAAAATAAGTTATGAAACAATTATAATAACATTATGATAGTATTATGATAATGTTAAAGTCATGATAAGGTTATGATAAAATACATAAATAAATTTACATGATAATATTATGATAAGGATATGATAATATTATGAAAAGGTTATGGTAACGTTGCAAAAACATTATGATAACGTCGTGGAAAAGTTTTGATAACGTTATCATAATATTATAATGATGTTATGATAAAATATGTAAAATATTTTTTTATAATGATATTATGATATTAATATAATAAAATTATGAAAAGGAGTATCTTGAAGATTCTTGATTTTTCATATAATTATTTCATTGGTGATTTTCCTGATTCTTTGGCTATGTTACCAAATTTGGAAACTTTAGATTTGAGTTTTAATAAATTACGTAAAATAATTTATTTAATATTATGATAATATTATGATAATGTTATACTACTGTTATGATAAGCCTATGATAATACTATAATAAGGCTATGATAATATTATGATAAGGTTAATGATAAAGTTACATATTATAATAAGATTGATAATATTATGATAAGACTGATAATATGATGATAATGTTATGATAAAATTATGATAAAGTACGTAAAATAAATTTGCATGATAATATTGTGATAAGGTCATTGATAATATGTATGATAATGTAATGATAATATTTTTAATAATATAATGATAATATAATGATAATATTATGATAATATTTATGATAAAATTATGATAATGTAAATGATAAAATTACAATAAAGCATGTAAAATAAATTTTTACAGTAAAATTATGGTAAATTTATGATAGAATTATAATATTGTTAAAATGTTAACTGTTTGTACATAAATTATGTAAGATTATGATGATAATGTGACAAGATTATGATAAATTTGTGATAATATAATGATAAAATTATGATATTATTATCCAATTTTTCATGCATTATGTAATATTTTATATAAAATTATGTAAAAAATTATGAGAAGATAATAAAAAAATTAATTTAAATAATAAAATACTAGTTTATTGTTATCATAATATATAATTAATATATGTCTGTTATAAATAATTTTTATAATTTTTAATATTTTTGTTCATTTTATATAATTTTTTTACTTTACAATCAATATAATAGAATATCAAACAGTAGTATATATTTTAAAATTATCTAAAAAATTAATAATATTCAAACAATTGAAAAATATTAGTAATTTATAATTTTTATATTTTCTGTTAATTTAAAAAATAAAGAAAATGAAAGAACAAAAAAATATTGGAAAGAAAGAATGAAAAATATTGAGAAGTAAAAAATTGTTTGTGTTAAATAAATGTTGGAAATGGTGTCAGGTTGTTGTCACAGGAGAGTGGGAGAAAGAAAGAGGGAGGAAGAGAGGGGAAGGTGGTGTCAGGTTCGCGGAGAGAGAAATTGCATGTGTTATATATTCAGAGTAAAATTATTAATATTAACAATCCATATATTAGCGGCTTCCATTAACATATAATCCTGTACCATGGTTAGGAACACTATAGTAAACAGGGCAATTCCTAGCAGACGCACATGAAGAGTAAAATTATAAAAGAACTAATATTGTGATGTAATTTCCATATCTTTTCCATATTGAGGTAATTTATCATATTATTTTTTTATTTTAGGTAAATATCTAATTTTCCCAACTATAAATGAGGAAATCAGATGCGGAATGAATTTTTATTTAAATAAAGTCAAGTTTAAGCAGCCGGCGGTGGATTAAAAAATACTTGTATAACCAATTTAACGTGATTCTCCTATAATACTTTTAATTATTTTTATTGCTACTTTACAGATCTAAAACACCGAATTTAAAAGAACCACATGTATAAAATAAATTACTTAAATTATTTGCTTTGAATTGTCATTCATATAATCAGTTAGTATTATTGACAATGAAAAATTATTGCACGCAACTGTTGCGCCATGTCATTCGTGCAACAAAACAATGATGCATTAGACATGTGGAAAGATTGATATAAAAAAATTAAGCAATAATTAAAAGATCCCCTATTGCTAATGCTCATTAGCTTGTTGTAAATATGACATGACATAACCAATACATGGAATAAGACAATAATGAGTTCTTTCTTTTTAAAAATTGCATCAAAAAATTATATATGCTCAACCACTGTCTTCTCTGGTCTTCTGCTTCTCTCACAGACCTAGTTCCCTTCCCTTTAAAAAAATAACTCAGTTTTACCCTCCAAAACACCATTCAATTACTGGCTTTGATATCCAAAACCAAAAACGGCTCGTCTTCTCCTCTACTCTGGTAGTATCTTTTTGTCAATTGAAACGATAGACTGACGATATTTTGGGATTAGTTTTATTGATTCTTCCTTCTCTTTAATATTTTGGATAGAAGAGGTTCTTGAATTTGAAATCGGAAAAAAATTAATGGATTGAATATGGCGTTATTGTCATCGTCATCTTCTTCTTTTTCGCCACAATAATTATAGGTTGTTATCCGAATTCTTTCAAGAAAACCTAATGATGATGAATATGTTGATGGTGAAAAGAGAGTCAATTTCCTAACCATTTGAACCATAACAATTAAAACAAGCAAAAGCTTAAGGGGCCATTTGATTCAAGGTTAGAAATGGAAATCGGAATGGGAATCGGAATGAGAAGAAATGGAAATGGGAATGATTGTTTTCATTTTTTGTTTGGTTCAAAGTGTAGGAATGGGAATGGGAATGGGTAAAGTTTAATAAAAAAATTATTTATTATTTATTAAAAATATATTGATTATTTTTTAAAAATAAAATATTTTTAAATTTTTTTTTTAAAATAAAATATTTTTTTAAAAAAATAAAAAAATTATTTAAAAAAATAAAAATATTTATAATTTATCATTAAAATATTTTGTTAAATTTTGATTCTCATTCCCAGAAGTTCATTCCCATGTGGTAAGGGGGAATGGGTAATTCCCACTGAAGAGGTAATCACATTCCCATTCCCTAGTGTAATTTGACAAAACAAATACAAAAAATGGAAATCATCCCATTCCCATTTCCCCTTTTTTTGATAGAATAAAAATCCGAGACCAAAATACTTCATTTTGTATTGAAAAACTAAATCAAACGGCCCCTAAAATTCTCATTAAGGAGGTTTATTGAAATCAAATTAAGGATTCTAACCGTAGTAATATGCGCGGAGAGAAGATGATTTTCCGATAGCCGGAAAATCACCTTCACCCGCCCTCAAAATGATGAAGATGAAAAAAAAATCTAATAAAGAGGAAGAGCAATTTTTAAAGAGAGAATGGGGTGCTTGATTTCATATCATTTCTATGATTTTTGTTATCAGTTTAATTACAGAAGATTTTTAGATGTTGTCATTTTATTTTATTTTAATATAAAAAATTAATCTGTCTGAATCAAAATAATATTTTAAATGTGTTTTGCACATTGCTTCAGGTCTTCAATTAGCCGCAGATCAGGACATTCATTATTGTTCTTTTTATCTCATGCAAATAAGTTGATATATATGTATTCTTAACAAAAGTGGGATAGTAAAAAAATATAAGATCAGCACACTTTTATGAGACTATATTCATTTGATGTGGTAAAGTATGAACATATGAAGTTTTCTAATAATACATACATGTCTGAAGGAGGCATTTATTTGATAAATTACATATATGTATCAAAACTTTATTCATGGTTTTATTTTTTCATTTATAGTAAAGTTTATTAATACTTACTGTTGCAACGCTTAATTTTACATGTTTCATTTTTCTCCGGACTCAATCTTTTTTTCATTTTAAAAAATTATTTAATATAGTTGAATGTCCAGTAATTTTATTATTTAATATGACATGAATCTGCAGACAAAAAATTATATATTCCACACTTCTAAAAAAATAGATATTCACTAGCGCAAATGTGATTAGTATTAGTTCTATGAACAAAGGGTCAACGCGTCCTCTGAACTTGTAACACGGGGTCATATAATTCAATTTATACTTTTTTGAGCAATTAACCCCAAAACTCTACATTTTTGGGTCAAATAACCCCATAATTTATATTTTTATTTTAAAAAATAGATTTAGGATAATTATATAGCAACAATTAGGGAAGTATCTAATTACCTTTTTTCCATCTCTCACCTCCGATTTATATTTTACGCGTTTTAAAAATACAATTATAGGTTATTTGACCCAAAAATAAAGAGTTTTGGGGTTAGTTGCTCAAACAAGTATAAATTGGGTTAGATGACCTCGTGTCACAAGTTTATAGGGCCCGTTAACCCTTTGTTCTTTGTTTTATATCCATAAATATATTTGATATCCATTAATTAATTGTTTCAAAATATTTTTAACTATCGTATTAAAACAAATCTACTTATCTAATAGAAATAGATTATTTAAAGAAACTATTTTCAACACAAGTCTCTGCCACTGTTTGTTTTCCTCTCTCCTCTCTCAAATTAAAAACCTAGCCGTCAAGCGTTTCTCCATTTATTTTTCGCATCGGCTGCCGTCAATGGTCTATTTTTGCCGTTGGCTGTAGTCATTTCTTTTTTTATTGTTTTAGAATAAAATAAATGACCGGCTCCTTTTCATCTTTTTCATTTTGGTTGGTAAATCTATCGACGAGACGCATCAATTTCAATATATATGCAAATAAAAAATCAGAGATGCATCAAGACCTTTCAAGATTGAAGATGAAATCGTTATAGGTTATATTAGTTTTTTTTATAACTATTTTACAGCGATTGTCTTTCTTTTTTGAAAATTTTGTTGTTCTTTCTATATGAAAGATTTGTTGTTTTTTATGAAGAGTTCGTGAGTCTTCTGTCAGACAGAAAAGGATTGGATCTTATTCTTTAAAAAAAATTATTTAAAGAAACTATGAAATTATTTATTATCTGCATAATTCGTGGCCATCGCCTAATTTGAGAATAAATTTAAAAAAATAAATTTGTTTAGTGCAAAACCCAAGAGCTACTTTTTAGATGAGTTGACAATGAAGAGAGAAGGACGCCAACACGGGATGGTCAGAACCTGCAGAATGTTGCCATTTCCGTTCAATCCAAGCCCTCACACAAGATTCATCAACCGCCTCGACTCACCACCCACCGCCGGATTATTCACTAAGGTCCGGCCACGACCCACTAACCACTCCAAGTTCACCGGAAAGTGTGGTAAGCCAAGGTGCAATGAGTGCCATATGAACCCATCTTCTAAGTCTAAAGACAAAACTAAAGGTACCCACAAAATGAAGTCTGGTGATGGTTTGTCTATTTTTAAATCCATGTCTGCGTCTTCTGCTGCTGACGAATTTGATCACATTGATGACGTTATTTATTATGATCGTCTTGAGGCTGAAATTGGTCGAATTGTGGCTTGTTGGTCCTGTTGTTCGAGTTATCGCGATGAAGAAGAAGAAGAAGATGGTGATCTGAGTTATCGTGATGAAGTTGAAATTGATCGGATTACGGATTGTTTGGTGTTTGATGAAGTTGCAATTGAATTAGAAGATGAAGATTGGTATATGGTTGCCAAATTGTAGATTTCTTCTTTTGTTTTTTTAATAATTTATTGATGTTATCTCAAACACCCTTTAAAGATTTGAGTAAATATGTATCAATCATTAATGGAGTATTGAAGCTTGTGTTCCAATTCAGTAAACAAACATTGTTTTCAATCTTTAAAAAAGAGTACTTATTTTGCTTAATTTAAAAACCCAGTTCAGGAGACTGGCTTAAGTGAGGTCGCGGGTTCGAACCGTATATGCAGCCATTTAAAGTTTGGCGACTTGGATGAGGATTAGTCTGAATGTGAAAGCCTTATAAGTGTCGTCTCATGGTTGAGACCCGTTCAGGAAACCTCATGTACCATGTACCAAAAAATAAAAAAAATCAGTTCAAATACCATAAAAACAAATCTAAGGTTATGGCACGTTATTCGTGCATCAATGAAACTTTTCGTTGTCTGTAATAAACACTCCTAAACTATACTTGGCATAAGCCAAGTCATCTTGTCAGCAAATTTGATTGGAGGACACAGGTATGTAGTCCTGCCGTCGTCGAGCCACCAAATTCCAGGGAAATTGACACCATATTTGTTCACTTCATCTAAAAAGTAAATGCAATTCCCTTTTACACTCTCATTAAAATCTTTAGCAGAAACTGAGAGAGATGGCCCTCCTCCTGTAAATACAATTCGGTCAGTTTTTAAATCACGCTTCTTACTGCTAACACAGCCATCAATTACCTTATAAACATCATATTTTAACCGTTCAAAACTCGGATAATCATCTATTGCTGAACATACAAGAACTCTATCAATGACCAACAATTCGCCCTCGGATTGTACCATATATGTATCCACCGAATCGTTCACAACAGACCCATTTTCTTCAAACACTTGAGAGCGATAAGGATGCGGAATTAGTTTAATGGTGATTGTACTAGTTTCTGAAAATTTAACTTCATGTTGTAAAACAACATTATCATCATAATTGCTGAATTTATATAAGACATAGATTGTCCCCTCAAAGAAACACATGTCTCCAAAAAAGTTGAACTGTTCTGCTTCAACAATTATCCTCCACTCGTCATCACCCGCTCTGCAAATTGCTAATATCCCATCGTGAAAAATTGCGGAAATTATACGACATGATAGGGATAAGAAAAAAAAATCCACCTCCGAAAGGAATGCATCCACAGAAGTATACATATAACTGGAGTAAGATTTGTTAGACTGGAATGGGGTTATAGAGGGCAGTTTTATAATTTCTCCAGAAATTGGATTTAACATGGAAATTTGCGGTCTTTTAGACTGCTCTACTGTTTCTATCAAAAGCCAGCCTTTAGTAGAACCGAAGCACCGTGCTCCTGTTTGAAAGATACACTCGGGAAGATTGTATATAAATGTTCGATAGGTAGAGCAGTCGCGGAATTCGACATCCTTGCAGTTTGCCTCACGAGGGAACATTATCAGCGGAAATTGATGAACTGGAATATCTTTTTGCTTAGCAAGCCGACGCCATGACTTGCAAACACCGGACAGTATCAGACGATCGATTGTGTTTAAGCGTTTAATAATGTCAATCATGATATCATCTGGAAATTCATGCCAATCTGCGCCTTGATCATTGGCTTGCTCATCGTCATTGGCTTGCTCATCTTCATTGGCGGGAAGAGAAAGAGAAAAATTAGCTGCCTTCATAATGATATTGTTTTGCAATTAAATGCATATAGTTTTGGTTATATATAGACAGATTAATAAACACTACAAAAATTTGATTCCTATTCATATTAGATACGAATCTATTCAGTATCAAAAATTTGATTCCTATTCCTAATAGGAATATGAATCTATAAAGAGCACATTTAGTAAAACTAGTGTCGCTTTACGTGTTTCACACGTGGCTCGTAGTGAGACTCGTCAAATATTAAATAATAATTAAAAATAATCAATCTTATTTATCAAAAAATTAAAATATTATATATTAAATAATAATTAAAATATTAATTTATTAGAAGTAGTCTACTTTAATTAGAATTCTAAATAATTAATAACAATTAAAATAATTTATAATTAAATATTTAAAGTGGTCTATTTTAATTGGTATTCTAAACGATTATATTAACATAATATTATAAGTAATTAATTTTAGGACAAAAGTGTAGTTTTCTTTATTACTTACGAATGATAATTACGATATCATGATAATTAGACCAATAAAACAAAGTTGTTATTTAAAGAAAAGACAAAAAAACTACAAAAATAATAGTTCTAAATGATATTAGGTTTCATTAAAAGTATAATTTTAACATAATAACATAAAAATTTAAATTTAAATTAAAGAAGAGTCTAATATTTAATAGAAGTCTAAGTTAAAAAAGATACACAAATTAGTTGGTAAGAAAAAAATTAGTACTAACTAATTGTGATACAAACTTGATAGAAGTCGAATTGAAAAGATTAATTTCAATACTGAAAACTGAACTTATAAATACAATAATTCTACATGTATTGTGAAGGCTTATGATTTTTATGGACGAAGTGTCATCAATACCCATATATTGGTTAGCAGCTACAGAAGAAAGCAAATACATACATGAAGCACACAACTCATGCATCAACCAAATTATATAGTACCATTTATAGAGTTGTTGTACGGTTAGGTTAGTATTTTTTGCGGCAACTTACCTAATTTTGTATCCTAATGCGGCAACTTATCTTATTTTATATCCTAATTACATTATAACTCTAATACTAATTAAATGTCTAATTTAATTATAATTAATTAATAAATTACTAAAATATCCAACTAACTAATAAATTAACAAGGGCTATTAGGTAAAAGTGCATGTCCTCCCTCCATCCGTGCTTTTATATATAGTATAGATAAAGAGTATCTTTAAAATAACGAGTGATATTTTTATTTTTACTCCAATAAACTCTCTATATTTAATTTAAACTTTTTTAGTTTTCATACATAATAATAAAAATATTAAACATTAATTTAATGAATTTTCTAATATAAAGTTTTTTATTTAATTTAATATTTTTTAAAAAATACTAATAATATATATTTAATAATATAAATCTATTTTTATTTTTAAATTATTTATTTATTCAGTTTTAATATTAAAAGCAATTAATAATATATTTTAAAATAAAACTAACTAACTTATTTTTTGAAATTTAAAATTTGATCTTTTAAAATTTGAAGTAGAGAGTGAAAATGGCTCTCAGAGCTTAATTTATTGTCAAACTCTCTAAATTAAAGAGTTTTGCAATTTTAAAGAGTCTTTTGGAGATGCTCTAACTGTTTACTGTATCTTAAAGGCTTAATCGGAAAGAAAAAAAAACCCCACCTTTTAGCCCCTTTTCAATTACACCCTGACGTTGCAATTTTGTCAGCTGCACCCAAATTCGCACCTTTGGGTTTCAATTCCACCCTCAAAATCAAATTGGACTCTTTTTCACTCGGGAAAAATTAATAAAAACTCTTATAAAGTACTCGTTTGAACTCTTTTCGACACAAAAAGTTAAAAATGGATAATTTATTTTAACTTTTTTCAAATGGAGAAGAGATCAATTTAGTACTTGAGGGTGGAATTGAAACTCAAAGGTGAGAATTTGGGTGCAACTGACAAAATTGCAACATCATGGTGCATTTGATAAGGTGTTAAAAGGTGGGAGGTTTTTGGTGATTAAGCCTATCATAAACAAACAAAGATCATAGATTCGAATTCCATATCCAAAAAAAATGGACTTATTGGAAGCATTTGTGGACTCCGCCCTAAGGGTAGTCGGCTCGTTCCCTCTTCGACAAAAAAGAAATGTTTATTGTATCTTATATTAAGTTTTATTGAATTGACCTAAATACACTGCTCTTATATAATCAAGCTTGCATTAGTTTTTATTTTATGATCGTAAGTTTCACTTGTTGCTCATCATTTCTTTTTCTTTCAGTCTTGTACTTTAACTAAAGAGCAATGGATGGATAGTTGTGAACCTAGTACATAGAGAGGTAGTTGAGGATAAACTGGAATCTTCAATTGCTGCGGCAATAGCTATTTTTTTTTTATCAAAGGTGGAAATCGACTCTTTCGAGTCTCATGTTAGTTGTTAGTTACCGAGGCGTGATTCGAACCCAGAACCTCTTGATGCACTTAGAGACGTCTTAACCATTCAGACTAGGCCCACATTGGCGGCAATAACTATTGACCAGGATCATTAAGCTTCTGCTGTCAAGAGGGTCTAGTAGTTGTTGAGAATCAATGTGATTCCAAGAATCCTGAATAATGTTCTTGTTATGATAGGACCACAATAATTATGAGTTTGTAACTCCATCTACAACCAACTTATCAGTTGTCACCATCCAAAAGAGTTTAATTTTCACCCTAGCAGTTGAAGCTGACTTGGGTAACAGCAAGTTAATGGATTGGTTGGAATGGATTTTGACTTGGAAGATTATGCATATAAATTTTACAATGCTTATGCTAGGCATTAGGCAAGTAGTTTCTAGTGTTCCAACACTGACCTCGTAAGGAAACGAGAATAGGATGCAAGCTCAACTTGTCATATCTCGTTGCTGCAGGCAAGGTTCATACATTACATTCACAAAAGAGAGCTGCAAATTGGGCTCTGGTTTATTATGTGACAGAGTAGGAGATCGCGATGTCCATGGATATCGACCTGTCAAATATAATGCTAAACTACCTTTTAGACAAAGAAAAGATGTTAAAGAGGCAGAAGTAGCAAAGATGCTGCAGTATTTTCGAAGTAAGAAACTGAATAACTCTGCTTTCTTTTATTCTATGCAACGTGATGTTGAAGATTATATAAGCAACATACATTCTTGACTTTAATGATATAGTTTGCTTAGATACAACCCATAGATTGTATAAAAGATTGCAGTCTATTTTTGGCATTTATTGGGGTGAACCATCATGAGAAAATGGTGGGAGTTTTACGTAGTCGTGCATTGAAAGTTCTCGACTTTAGGAACACAGCTTCTCCCAAGCCAATACATTTTGAAGAGGTAGACTAGAGATGCAAGGGTTTGAGATTTTAAATGCACTAAAACCAGCGACAGTCACTTAGTAAGATCTGTGATCAGCTTTTTATTTTCTTCACGAGTGGTATCATTTTAATGAGAAGAGACATGTAAGGAAACGAGAATAGGATTCACAGCTCTACTTGTCATTTCAGTTGATTGGTAGAGCAATATGACAGTAACAAAAACAGAGAAAAAGTTGGAGCTGAAAGTTAATATTTCTCTCTATTACTTTCAAGTGCAGAAAATTGGTTTACACAAAGAGAGTTACAAAATAAAATAATGAGATTGCACAACTGATCTCTTACAAAAGTATGGCAAAATATTGGTAGTTCAACAACTACAAATATTGCCTAAAGTTATGGTTACACATACTTTTCGAAAAAGATAAACTAACAAAATATAGACTTCTGATTTTCAAGAGAAAACCCAGCTGTCTAACACTCCTCCTTGAGTTTTTTCTTGGATACTCCAAGCTTTTCTTTTAATTCTTCAAACTTGCCTTTTGGTAAGGCCTTTGTCAGTATGCCTGCAAGTTGATTTTCTAACTTGCAATGTACCAAGTAAATGTCCTCATCCTTTTCAGCCTCTCTAAGGAAGTGAATCTTCACCTTAATATGCTTAGTTCTTCCATGTTGCATTGGATTGTTGGCTATAAAAATTGCAGATTTATTGTTGACATAAATCACCGTTGGCGACTTTTGAAGCATTCCCAAATCAGCAAGAACTTTCCGAAGCCAAATGGCTTGATTTGCTGCTGCTGCAGCTGCTATATATTCAGTTTCAGCAGTAGATTGACCCCCAACTTCCTGTTTTTTTGAATTTCAAGAGAACACACCAGATCCAAAAGAGAAAACATACCCCGAATTGCTTTTGAGATCATCAACACTCCCAGCCCAAACACTATCAGTATACCCAGCAAGATTGTTGGATTCATCCTTCAAAAACCAAATTCCATCATCAACTGTACCTCGGATATACCTTAAGACTCTCTTTGCAGTACCCAAATGTTTTTTAGTTGGTGTATGCATAAATCTCGACAGCAAACTAGCGGCAAATATCAAATCTGGTCTTGAAGCTGTTAAATACAACAAATTCCCAACTAAACTTCTGTAATAAGTGGCATCCACCATTTCAGAATTATCACTCTTGGACAATTTTTCATTTACGACTATCGGAGAATCAATGGATTTGCAGCTTTCCATTTTGAATTTCTTCAATAAATCCATAGCATATTTTCTTGGGTTAATTACATATAAAATCACCACCTTTACACGAAATTGCAAAAATAACACGACCTTTAAAACGTGGCAATTCAGGGCACCACCTTTCATTTCTTTTCAAAAATAACACGGGCGCATTTTTAGTGGCATTTTTGCTGACGTGGCGTGACACGTGGCACTCTCATTGGGTGTCCAAGTCAGCAAAATTTTATCAAAAAATGTGCCCATGTTGTTTTTGAAAAAAAATGAAAGGTGATGCCCTGAATTGACACGTTTTAAAGGTAGTGTTATTTTTGAAAATTCGTGTAAAGGTGGTGATTTTATATATAATTAACCCTATTTTCTTTGTGACAAAAATATGCTCTTCTCAAACTAATGGATTTCCAGGCCAAGAAAGTAGTTCATTTCCCCTAAATTTGACATCTCTATCTCCTTCATCATTTCACTTTTGAATGACTGCACTGCACTTGAATCATGATAGGAGTATTTTACTCCTATTTAGAGTGTCTTTTCCGCATATTTTCATTAGATTTTATCACGGTCTCATGGTATTCTGAATGCCTTATTACGTGTTTTATCATTTCATGTACTTGAGAGCATTGCGGAAGTATTTTGGTGCAAAAGTTGGAAAAGTCGACAAAAGAGATGCGGAAGCTCATTTGCAAATCTGAAAAACTGACCCCCGTGCACTATTTGACCAATTTGGACCAGCTAGAAGATTCAAATGAATTTGTGCTCATCATGAAATTAAAGTAGACGTCCCAAGCTTTCCAACGGTTTGAGAATCGACTCAAACGGACATGTCTACAACAAGTTACGAAGGTTTGAAGACAGCAGTTTGGAGCGAGAAGAGTGAGCTCGAATCGAGCTCACTTGCTACCAATGTGGCTCGATTCGAGCCACCTCAATCTGAACCCAGATTGATTGAGCTCAAATCGAGCTCCTCACTTGGCTAGAGTGAGCTCGATTCGAGCCAAGAGGAAAAGAGGGGGGGAGATTGATTTCAAACAACAACAAGGCTTGATTCATTTTGCCATTTTGGGCCCAACACTTGTGTAATGAATGTTTTCCTTTCCTCTTTTGTGGGTACTATAAAAACAACATTATCTCTATTTTTAGGTCACAACTTTACACTAGAAAATTATTCCCTTTTGCTATTACTTTTCTTAGAATAGAATCTCTTTAGAATTAAGTGCTCCATAGCTTCCTCCATTGTTGAAGCTCTTGAAGCTTTTATTTGCTTTGTATGAACAAGATCTTCATTATTATTGCAAGCTTATTTATTATTGAATCTTCATTATCTCTTGTGATTGATTTATCTACTCATTTAATTAAGGTAACCCATCTTTACTTTATAATGCTCTATTACTCTATTTCATTGATTGCTTGTGTTGCTTTAAGTATGAGTGGCTAAACCCCCCCTTGTTAGGGGGTTGGTATGATGACCTAGGGTTTTATTGATTGGTTGGGTCTTAGTGCTGTATGCTTATGTTTCACTCCTATTGCTTATTGCTTGATTAGGATTAGCTACCTTAATCTTGTTTAGAGTTTGATTGATACACCGAGAGATGGTTGATTAGATTGACTAATAGGATTGAAAACCTAGATTTTAGAGCACCACGAGAGTGGGTTTGAACCTAGGTGGCCCTAGAGTGGATTGATTAATCGCTAGCTAATGATTTGGTTTTGCCGTGTGACACGAGAGTGAGCTTGGTATTGATTAGATGATTAGATAGCGGTTTTGTCATTCTTTGAGGCTCGAGAAAGCGGGAATGATGTTTTAGACCTCGCTCGGTCCTTAGCAATTTCCAATTTGACCAACCATGAAATGCATAACCTAGGTGGGAATACCAATCCCTTGACGTTTCCCATTTATTGAATTACATCTTTGATAATTAGTGTTTCTTAGTTGTTAATTGCAGGTTCTTTGATTAGTTAATTGTTAGTTGTTAGAATTTGTCACCTAAAACCAATCTTTAATTGTTGCTTTCCGAATTGAAATTCAAGATCGTAATTCACTCACATTAAACCTTTAGTCCTCGTGGGATCGACATCCGACTTCCGGATTTACTACGAGTTGGGTTTATTCTCAACAAGTTTTTGGCGCCGTTGCCGAGGACTAGGTTGCGTTTAATTGATTGAAAGTATTTTGAAATTCGTTCGAGTTAGCGTTATTTTCTGTTTTTACTTTTTGTTGTTCATCTTGCGTGTTTTCGTGATTTACGCTCGGTTCTCTTGTTTTTGCTTGTGTAGGAAATTGCCTTTTGTGTATGCATAATACACGACGTGCTAATCTCCCACTAGAACCTTTCCAAGAGGATCTCGGTAGTTACGAAAGAGGCGTGAGAAGAAGAGCCCGGATTCCTTTAGTTATGGAGGGTGACGGGCATGATTATGAGGTAGAAGAAGGATTCAATCCTCTAGTGGATGAAGGGGAACAACAATATCCACCCCCTCCTCCACTTGAGAATGTGAATCAACAAGGGCAACAAGAGCGACCAAGGGATGTTCGCCCTCGGGTGCAACCGCAAGTGCAAAATCAACCGAGGCAAACTTTGGGCGAGTTCTTCTTGCCGGATGTGGATAATGCCACGTTCGGATGTTTCGCTATGCCAGTTCAAGCGGCGACTTTTGAGATCAAGCCTAGTACTATCCAACTCTTGGAGAACCGTTGTGCTTTTTATGGGTTGAAGCATGAGGATCCAAATGCACATATAGCCAAGTTCTTGGGGGTTCTTAACACGTTCAAGCTTCATGGGATAACCGCAGACCAAATCAAGCTCCGGATGTTCCCCTTCTCTTTGAGGGATAAAGCTAGTTTGTGGCTCCAATCTCTACCCAATGAATCGATCTATACTTGGCGGGAGTTAGCTCAAGCTTTTGTTAACAAGTACTTTCCACATGGCAAGACAACAAAGCTAACCAAAGACATTCTCGAGTTTGTGCAATTCGACGGGGAGTCGCTCTATGAAGCTTGGGAGCGTTTTAAGGATTTACAAAGAAGTGTCCCCCATCATAAGCTTAACAAGGAGCATGTGATTCAAATTTTCTATGATGCAAAGAATGTCACCACTAGAGCCACTATTGATGCGGCTTCGGGGGGGTCTTTGATGCAAAAGACGTATGAAGAGGCTCTTGAGTTGGTAGAAAAGTTGGCCATGGTTAGTAGCACATGGGGGCCCATGGATAGAAGGGCACCGGCTAGTCAAAAGTCGGTAATGACGCTTGACCAAGTTAGAGAGATGGAGGCTATCAAGGAAAAAAATGTTTCACTCCAAGCACAAGTGGTTGCCTTGAAGAAACAAGTTGCACCAAGAAATGCTCCGGTAGCCTATGTCCAAGTAGGATGCGAGTTTTGTGGGGATTTCAACCACTCGGGGGGCGAATGCCTAGCTACGGGGCAAAGTATGAGTGAGCAAGTGAACTATATCGGGGGTGAAAAGCAAGCCAATGATCCTTATTCCAACACTTATAACCCTGGATGGAGAAATCATCCAAATTTTGGGTGGAGAAATCAAGAGGGGCAAGGCAATGCTCAAGGATCTAATCAAACGGGTTCAAACTTTCAAAGTCACAATAGACCTCCACAACAACAAGGTCATTACCAAGGAAACCCAAACCATGGGAACAACTATGGTGGTAGACCGCAACACCCTCCCGGTTTTCAACAACCACGGAACACGGATGAGGGAAATGTGCTTGCCAAGGTACTTGAGAAATTGGAAAAAATGGAGTAAAGGGAGAAGAACCAAGCTTCCACTATTCATCATTTGGAAACCCAAATTTCTCAAATGGCTATCTCACTTCAAGGTAGACCTCAAGGGGGATTGCCATCCACTACGGAGAATAACCCTAGAGAACATGTTAAGGCGGTAGAGCTCCGAAGTGGGAGAAACCTTGAGAAAGCCAATTTGAAGAAGCATGTTGTTGAGGAGGATGAGCCTCAAATTGTGGTTGATATAGCAAGCTCAAGCCAAGAGTTACCAAGGGAGTGTGAGGAAGTGGTTATCGACGTTGAAGAGCCTTATGTGACGCCACCACCGCCACCACCGTTTGTACCATAGGTCCCATTTCCAAGCCGGTTAAGGAAAGCTCAAGGGAACAAAAAATTTCATAAGTTCCTTGAGATTTTCAAGAAGTTGCAAATTAATCTTAGCTTGGCGGATGCATTACGTGAGATGCCACAATATGCCAAGTTCTTGAAGGATATCATCACCAACAAAAGAAGTTGGGATAGTGGCGCAACGGTTCCCATTCCAGAAGTGTGTAGCTCCATTATTTTGAATGATTTACCGGCTAAGTTGAAGGACCCATGGAGTTTTTCTATACCTTGCACTATAGGAAATATGAGTTCTATAAATTGCCTATGTGATCTTGGTGCTAGCATTAATCTTATGCCTTTAACTCTTTTCAGGACACTTTGTGGAGACCAAACCGTGAAAAGCACCTCGATGGTACTCCAACTAGCGGATCATTCGTTGAAAAGGCCATTTGGGATTGTTGAGGATGTGCTTGTCAAGGTAGATAAATTCATCTTTCCGGTTGATTTTGTTATCTTGGACTATGCGGTTGATAAGGAGTGCCCAATGATCTTGGAGCGACCCTTCATGAACACCGGAAGGGCTTTAATTGATGTACATGGTGGGAAATTGACCTTGCGGATTGATGAAGAAACGGTTGTATTTGATATGAAGAAGGGTATGAGGGGTACCATCGAGGAGGAGGATTGCATGAGGATAGATGTGATTGATGAGATTGTGGAAGAGCAACTGCGGGAGAATGTGCAAATGTTGAACGAAGCAAAGAGGGTAGGAATTTGTTTCCGGGATTGTGGATGATGAATACACCGAAGAGGATGAACCTAAGCCGGAGAATTTGAACAAGAGCAATGGTGTGACTCCACCATCTTCCTAGTTACCGCCAATTGTTGAGATGAAGTCACTTCCGTCTCATCTCCAGTATACCTTTGTTGGGGAGAATGAGACCTTGCCGATAATCATCTCGAACAAGCTTTCTAAGGATCAAGAGAGGAGGGTTGTGCAAGTAGTGAAAGAGCATGTGTTAGCCATGGGGTGGCAAATCTCCGACATTCGAGGCATAAGTCCTCAAGTGGTGATGCACAAGATCCACCTTGAGGATGAAGCCAAGAAGTGTACTCAAAGGCAAAGAAGATTGAACCCAACATGAAGGAGGTTGTGCACAAGGAAATAGTGAAGCTTCTAGACGCCGGGATTATTTATCCGATTTCCGATAGTGGTTGGGTTAGTCCGGTTCAATGAGTACCTAAGAAGGGAGGAATGACGGTAGTAGAGAACGAGAAAGGGGAACAAATCTCTACAAGAACGGTTACCGGGTGGAGAGTTTGTATCGACTATCGGAGGTTGAACGCGGAGACTAGAAAGGACCATTACCCGCTACCATTCATTGATCAAATGCTTGAAAGGGTGGCGGGTCACAAGTACTATTTCTTTCTCGATGGATACTCCGGCTACAACCAAATTTTGATCTTTCCGGATGACCAAGAGAAAACAACGTTCACTTGCCCCTACGGTACTTTTGCTTATAGACGGATGCCATTTGGATTGTGTAATGCCCCCGCAACCTTTCAACGTTGCATGACCTCAATCTTCAATGATATGGTGGAGGACATAATGGAGGTATTTATGGACGATTTTTCCGTTTTTGGTGATTCATTTGATGGTTGTTTGGCTAATCTTGAGCGAGTGTTGACACGATGTGAGGAGACCAACTTGGTGCTTAATTAGGAGAAATGTCATTTTATGGTAGAAGAGGGTATTGTGCTTGGGCATAGGATCTCGGAAGCGAGTATCGAGGTTGATAGAGCGAAGACGGAGGTCATTGAGAAGCTAGTTGCTCCGGTCACGGTTAAAGGGGTCCGGGCATTCTTAGGCCACGTGAGTTTTTATCGCCGGTTCATTAAGGATTTTTCATCTATTGCAAGGCCCCTCACAAGTTTGTTAGTGAAAGATGCCCCTTTTGATTTTACCAAGGAGTGTCATGAGGCCTTTGAGAAATTGAAAGAGGCTCTTGTGACCGCACCTATTATTTCATCTCCGGATTGGAGTTTACCCTTTGAACTTATGTGTGATGCAAGCGACCAAGCTTTGGGATGCGTATTGGGTCAAAGAAAGGATAAGAAGGTGCATGTGATATACTATGCTAGCCGGACCATGGCGGGAGCTCAACTCAATTATACCACTACCGAGAAGGAGATGTTGGCGGTAGTCTTTGCCTTGGACAAGTTCCAGCAATATTTGTTTGGATCGAAGTCCATAATATATACCGATCATGCCGTCTTGAGATATCTCTTCACTAAACAAGACGCAAAGCCTAGGCTTATTCGATGGATTCTCCTAATGCAAGAGTTTGATATAGAAATCCGAGACAAGAAAGGAACGGAGAATATGGTGGCTGACCACCTATCGAGATTCGAGAATCCGGAGCCAATTCCTATTGGTGTGGAGATTAATGAGCGGTTTCCGGACGAAACGCTCATGATGTTCGGGAAGTGGAAACACCGTGGTATGCCGATTTTGCAAATTACCTTTCGTCGGAAGTCATGCCTCCGGGGATGACATCTCATCAAAGAAAAAAGTTATTGTCCGACGTTAAAAGGTACTTATAGGATGAACCTTTTTTGTTTAAGATTTGTGGGGATGGGATGCTACAAAGGTGTGTGGCCTTGGGAGAAATGATGCCTATTTTATCATCTTGTCATGAAGCCAGCCATTACGGATCGGCAAGAACCGCCGCTAGAGTGCTTGAAAGCGGGTTCTTTTGGCCTACGTTGTTTCGGGATGCAAAGGAGTTTGTCGACCATTGTGACTGGTGTCAACGGGTGGGCAACATATCCAAACGTGATGAGATGTCTTTGACCTCGATTCAAGAAGTGGAAATATTTGATGTGTGGGGAATCGACTTCATGGGGCCCTTTCCGGTCTCATTCAAGAACCAATACATCTTGGTGTGTGTTGATTATGTTTCGAAATGGGTAGAAGCGAAGGCTTTGCCCACTAACGACGCCAAAGTGGTATTGAACTTCCTAAAGAGGTTAGTGAACCGTTTCGGGACTCCTAGAGTGGTTATTAGTGACGGTGGCTCGCATTTTTGCAACCGGCAATTTGGAGCTCTTATGAGAAAGTATAATGTGCACCATCGAGTCGCTACTCCTTATCACCCCCAAACTAGTGGCCAAGTTGAGGTTTCGAACCGTGAATTGAAAAGAATTCTCGAGAAGACGGTGAATGGATCCCGAAAAGATTGGTCATTGAAATTGGATGATGCATTGTGGGCTTATAGAACGGCCTACAAAACTCCACTTGGGATGTCTCCGTTTCGTATTGTCTATGGGAAGGCGTGTCATCTTCCATTAGAACTTGAGCATCGAGCGTATTGGGCAATAAAGAAGTTGAACTTTGATTTTAAAACGGCGGGGGAGAAGTGGTTGCTTCAATTAAATGAGTTAGATGAATTTCACTTCATGGCATATGAGAACGCCAAGTTCTATAAAGAGAAAATGAAGCGATGGCATGATGCTCACATCTCCCCAAAGGTCTTAGAGGTTGGTTCGTTTGTACTTCTTTACAATTCACGTTTGCGGTTGTTTCCGGGTAAATTGAAATCTCGATGGAGTGGCCCATTCAAAATCCGGAATGTGGCGAATCACGGTGCGGTGGAATTGGAGAATTCTAAGGGCGAGACTTTCAAGGTTAATGGCCACCGATGCAAACCGTATCTTGGACCCTTGACTAACCGGGTGGAAGATAAGATATCTTTCACAACTCCTACTTGAGTCCATCGTGCGACGGTCGAGCTTTAGACTTGAAACAAGCGCACTTGGGAGGCATTCCCAAGAGGTTCGATTTAATGTTTTTCTTTTTGTTGTTTTTCTTTAGTTGTTTGAAGTGTTTATAGTTGCATTTTTTTCATCTTTTGTTTGAGATAACGCCGGTATGTTCGAGTTTTGTGTGCGTAGGTACGACGAAAGAGGAGGAAAAAAAATCCTCCCCCTTGGCATACAAGCAGCTCGAATCGAGCTTCCATTGACAAATGGCAAGCTCGATTCGAGCTAAACAATTCTGTTGCCAGAATTATTTAGCTCGAATCGAGCTACTCATTTGCAATGAGGAGCTCGATTCGAGCTCCTTGTTTGAAAAGGGGGGAGTTATTTTTTTTTGTGCTTTAAGAAAGGGGGGACTTGAGTTAAATGAAATGTTCCTATTGGTTGGTTCTTTAAAGCTCTTGGATTGATGAGGTGTTTAAATCTTGGCCTTCCAATTAGAAACACACTTCACAAAGATTAATGACATGGCAAGATCTCCACCCCTCCTCTCATTCATTTGAAATTTTACCACAAAAAGAACTCCAACACTTCTTCTTCTCCAACTTCTTTTCCTTCTTTAGCAAAAACTCCATAGCCAAGAACTCCATTCTCTTTCTTCTAGCCAAATATTCCCCAAGCTCTATCTCCACCATACTAAAGCCAAACTCAAAACTAAATACACTTCCAAACACCCTTTTCCTCATTCTACAATGTCTCGAAATACAAGAGCAAGTCGAGCCTCCAAGCAAAAATCCATCCCTCCTATTGAGCAAGAATTTCAAGAAGAACTTCCACTCCGAGATATCCGTGCTTCAAAAAAAACAACCACCTCCGGGGCTCTCTCACGGAAATACAAGGCACCCTTCGAAATCTGTTCGGTTAGTGAGGGTGAACGCTATGAAAAGCTTACGAAACTTGGTGTCACCGATGCTTATGAAATTTGTTGGATGACTATGGAGAAATTGGGGATTGATGAGAAGTTGGACGATCTTATTCAATTCCTTTTTCTTGATAAGTTGATAAGGATACCGCACGAGCAATGCGAAGCACTCACATACGAATTCTTCACTACCCTTGATCCCACCAACGACACTTCGATTACCTTTCGGTTGGATGGCAAGGAGCGGGAATATTCCATGATCAACTTGTATCAAGACTTTGCGTTGACCGACTTAGGAATGAAACAGTTGCCGGAAGGGGGCGATTTTGATGCAAACGTGATATGGAATAAGGCATCGGGGAAACCAAGTTACGACTCACACATTTCCAAGTTGAAAGAGGTTCGAGATATTGCCACCATAATCTTGCTTAAGTGGTGCGGCCACACCTTCTATGGACGCCAAAGCGCGGTCGGATTTGTTCCTTTTGCAAGCTTTGGATCACTCAACGGAACCGGATAAGCAAGTGCATTTGGCGTACCGATTGATAAAGTTGCTCCAAGAGACTTCTAGAGCTCAAAAGAAGAAAGGATTCGGATGGTTGGTGTTGTTTTTGGCACGAAAAGATCCAGAGTTCGATGAAAAAAAGTATCGGATTCAACCGCCACGAATGATAGACATGGATCACTTGAGTATCGGAGGGTATGTGAGGAAGGAAAGAGTTGTGGGCAAATACAAGCACGATAATTGGGTGGAAGCACATCCCGGCGAACCAATTCCGCCTAGATTGCGCGCATCACCAAGACAAGAAGTAGAGCCGAGGCGAGCTAAAGAGCCGGTGCGAAGGAAAGACAAACATACGGCCAGAACAAGCGCCGAAGGAGGAGCGGTACCGGAGGGCGTGCAATGGGAGCCTCCCGCTCCTAATGTGGATGCAAGGAATGATTTTGAAGCCACCCAACTTCGATTCATGGAGGATCAACACAAGATGTGGGCACGTATGGAATATCGCCAAAAGAGGCTTCATGATCGACAAAGGCGTCACGAGGAGAAATTACGTGACTATTTCAATGCCCAAGGGGGGCCGGCCTATCCATCTCCAACTCCATCGCCCGAAAGACCGGAATTCGACTAAAACAAGATTTGCATTTCTCTAACTCAACTCATACAATTTTGCTTTATATTTCTTGCTTAGGGACTAAGTTCGAAATAGTGTGAGGAGGGTTAGTCAATTGTATGTCGTTAGTTGAAATTTATCTTGTTTTATGCATTAGTGTGTTTTATTTTGTTTTGTTGTTTTAGTTCGTGTTAGTGGTCTAGTTGTCGAGTCACCTCCGCTAAATCTTTGTTCTAAGCATGATAGTGAATGTTTTGAATATTTGTGATTGTGGCGGAATTTGCAAATTTATCAACTTGTGACATCTCCCGATCTTTAATGACATGAATGTGTTTTTCTAATTTAAACAACTTCTAAGGATGATTGATTGATGAAAATACTTTTGTGTGACATATTTGATGGAAATTGGGTGAAAATGTTCTTTGGTGAAAACAATTGTGAGCATGATAGTTGCTTTGAGATATGGATACATGATGTGCAAATTGTGAAAATTTTGTGTCATTTGTGAATAAAATTGGGCATGATTGGCATGAGAGCATAGGAATTAAAAAAGTGCATAACACCACATTCTTTTCTAAAAATGTTGAGCCTTGATTATAATTCTTGTGTGTTGTGTAGTTATATTCCTAGAACTTGCTTGGTGTCCATTTAAGACTATATAGTTGAGTGTCGATTGCTAAATGAGTATGGCATTAGGATCACCATTTTGTTTAAGACCACTCAAAAAGCCTACCCTTACCACTAGATCACCCCTTTGAGCCTTAAACCATTTCTTTCAAAAATTTAACACATGTTAACACACCATCCCTTCAACAATTTACCCTTTGAAAATACCCCAAAAATGTGACTTGAATGACTCATAACTATTAAGAAGTTTGTCTAGCTTGAAGAATAGGAAAAGTATGAGCAAAGAAGTAATTATGTGCCTAAAGAAAAGAAAGAAAACTAAAAGAAAGAAAGAATAAAGAAAGAAAGATCAAGAAAAATAGAAAAAAAACAAAGAAAAAGAGCAAAAAGAAAAAGTTGAATAAAAGGCATGAAAATGAAGATGAAATTCAATGGTGCAAGAAAATTCCAAGTTAGACAAATAATGTGATCAAA
This sequence comes from Mercurialis annua, assembly GCF_937616625.2. Classification (NCBI taxonomy): domain Eukaryota; kingdom Viridiplantae; phylum Streptophyta; class Magnoliopsida; order Malpighiales; family Euphorbiaceae; genus Mercurialis; species Mercurialis annua. The sequence continues at coordinate 44,715,100 of NC_065574.1, read as the reverse complement.
TATCTAGTCGTTAAGTCAATTTTTGTAGCCAAACTATCCCTCTTTACCTACCCCCTAACCCCTAGCCAAGTTACAACCCATACAAAAGTCCATATGATAGCAATTGATTACCGAACTAAGTAGTGGAGAATCGGACTAAGAGCAAGCCTATGGTGAATTAGCATATTCTTGAGCCTAATTGTGTACACCCCAAACACTTGTGTGTTAGAGTGAATCTTGTGAGAATTAATATGCTTTTAATTGATGCATATGTTTGCTATGCCTTGATTGCCCTCTTATCACTTGACCATGTAGTGCATGTCCCTTAGATGATCTTAGTGACTTGATTTGTTCAACAAGAACCTTAAACCAATGCAAGTGTAGTCTAATTGTCATTGATAGTGCATTCATCCCTTGTGTGCATCATTAGCGGTTGTTGACTTTAGACAATATCATTTGAGCCATTGTTGAATAGGAGTTCATTTGTTGATACTTGTTCGAGATCGCCATAGTTAGTTACCGTTTGATTTGTTTAAGTTCATTTCTTGCTTGGGGACAAGCAAAGATTTAGTGTGAGGAGGTTTGATAGGAGTATTTTACTCCTATTTAGAGTGTCTTTTCCGCATGTTTTCATTAGATTTTATCACGGTCTCATGGTATTCCAAATGCCTTATTACGTGTTTTATTATTTCAGGTACTTGAGAGCATTGCGGAAGTATTTTGGTGCAAAATTTGGAAAAGTCGACAAAAGATATGCGGAAGCTCATTTGCAAATCTGAAAAGCTGACCCCCGTTCACTATTTGACCAATTTGGACCGGCTACAAGCTTCAAATGAATTCGTGTTCTTCATGAAAGTTAAATTAGACGTCCCAAGCTTTCCAACGGTTCGAGAATCGACTCAAACGGACATGTCTACAACAAGTTACGAAGGTTTGAAGACAGCGGTTTGGAGCGAGAAGAGTGGGCTCGAATCGAGCTCACTTGCTACCAATGTGGCTCGATTCGAGCCACCTCAATCTGAACCCAGATTGATTGAGCTCGAATTGAGCTCCTCACTTGGCTAGAGTGAGCTCGATTCGAGCCAAGAGGAAAAGAGGGGGGGATTGATTTCAAACAACAACAAGGCTTGATTCATTTTGCCATTTTGGGCCCAACACTTGTGTAATGAATGTTTTCCTTTCCTCTTTTGTGGATACTATAAAAACCAGTATTTTAAAAACCGAACCGGCCGGTCCGACCGCCAACCGGCTGCTCTAACGGTCCAAAACAGACCTTTGGACCGGAAATCCGGTTTAACCGGATTGAACCGCTCAGAACCGTTCAGAACCGTCCGAACCGCTGAACCGGAAAATGTAGAAACCGGCCAGTTACATCAAAACGAAAATTTAAACCATTTTATCCAAAATTAGGGTTTTCTTCAGATTTCACTTTTCACCAGTGTTTTAAAATTAGCGATGGATTTTCATGGCTTATCACTGGTGGCGAGAAACTGTTTGTTTTTTTTATTATAATGGTGGAAATCCATTGCTGCCGTTTTTCAAGGTTATTTTACCTGTGAGAAAGTTAGAAGAAAAAATCCAGCTCAAATAGAAGAAGATACTTTTTTTCTCATGACAAGTTCGAACTTAATAGATTCTTATGGAGCAAAATTAGAAAAGTATAAAGAAAAGCTAGTTTAAAAAATTACAAATACTAAAATTTTGTGAAAGAAAAGAACCTTGAGCATTATATAATGGAGAAAAGTGGAATCCTTTTGCTGAGAAAATAGATAAAATGGAAGTGATCTTTAGTTTTTGTTTTAATTATGTGTAGAATTTAAAATTGAAAGAAAAGCAAGTCTATAAAAGGAGGCGGAGAAATCTGAATCTTAGAAATTAGGGTTTTCTTATAAGGTTATAAAAAGAAAAAGAAAATGTTTCTTTTAAATGGGGTTCACATTCACCCACTGTCCCGGTCAAACTTTATAATTTGTTGAGTAGTGCTCGGTTGTCAGCCATATTTACTAATATATGGACAATCTGTCCAATCGGTTCAACCGGCGGTTGAACCGGTTCGACCGGAATCCGGTGACTTCAGCGGTTCAGTCACCGGTTTGGTTTTTAAAACACTGATAAAAACAACATTATCTTTATTTTTAGGTCACAACTTTACTCTAGAGAATTATTCCCTTTTGCTATTACTTTTCTTAGAATAGAATCTCTTTAGAATTAAGTGCTCCATAGCTTCCTCCATTGTTGAAGCTCTTGAAGCTTTTATTTGCTTTGTATGAACAAGATCTTCATTATTATTGCAAGCTTATTTATTATTGAATCTTCATTATCTCTTGTGATTGATTGCTCTACTCATTTAATTAAGGTAACCCATCTTTACTTTATAATGCTCTATTACTCTATTTCATTGATTGCTTGTGTTGCTTTAAGTATGAGTGGCTAACCCCCCCTGTTAGGGGTTGGTATGATGACCTAGGGTTTTATTGATTGGTTGGGTCTTAGTGTTGTATGCTTATGTTTCACTCCTATTGCTTATTGCTTGATTAGGATTAGCTAACTTAATCTTGTTTAGAGTTTGATTGATATACCAAGAGGTGGTTGATTAGATTGACTAATAGGATTGAAAACCTAGATTTTAGAGCACCATGAGAGTGGGTTTGAACCTAGGTGGCCCTAGAGTGGATTGATTAATCGCTAGCTAATGATTTGGTTTTGCCGTGTGACACGAGAGTGAGCTTGGTATTGATTAGATGATTAGATAGCGGTTTTGTCATTCTTTGAGGCTCGAGAGAGCGGGAATGATGTTTTAGACATCGCTCGGTCCTTAGCAATTTCCAATTTGACCAACCATAAAATGCATAACCTAGGTGGGATTACCAATCCCTTGACGTTTCCCTTTTATTGAATTACATCTTTGATAATTAGTGTTTCTTAGTTGTTAATTGCAAGTTCTTTGATTCACTCACTTTAAACCTTTAGTCCTCGTGGGATCGACATCCGACTTCCGGATTTACTACGAGTTGGGTTTATTCTCAACAAATCACCACTAGTAATCAATAAATCATCCACATAAATGGACATAATAAGCCGACTTTTATCTCCACGGTCTCTAACATACAGAGTCGCTTCTGTTTCGCTCCTTTTAAATCCATTCTCCACCAAATGAGCGTTAATTCTTGTGTACCATGCTCTTAGAGCCTGCTTCAGGCCGTACAAAGCTTTGTGCAGTCTGTACATCTTACTTTCATTTCCTGTCACAAGAAATCCTTGAGGCTGCTCAACAAAAATTTCTTCTTCCAAAAAACCATTAAGAAATGCCGATTTGACATCCAACTGATATAATTCGCAGCCATTTTTGGCAGCTAATGCAACTAGCAATCTGATTGTGTCATGTCTAGTAACCAATGCGAATGTATCACCGTAATCAACACCCGATAATTGAGAGAATCCCTTAACGATCAGCCTCGCTTTGTGTTTGAAGATTGAACCATCATTATTGAGCTTCGTTCTGAAAACTCATTTGACCCCAATAACATTCTTGTATTCAGGTCTGTCAACCAAACTCCAAGTGCCACTTTTCTCTATCATTTCCAACTCCTCCTGCATAGCAAATTTCCACTCCTCAAACCTCCATGCTTCTTCAAATCTTGATGGTTCAGCAAGTGCGAGATTACACCTCTCGTATATCTCAGCAGGAGACTTAGTCTTGAGTGTAGCACCATCAGTAGTGGGATCATCAATCTCTTCAAGTTGTAACCCAGATGTTGAACCTGTATACGATACTGTTGAACTACTTGCAACATTTTCAGGCTGAATATCGTTTGTATTTTCCTCCACCATTTCCTTTTCCCAATTCCACAAAGCATTTTCATTCACAATAACATCTCTACTAACAAAGAGTTTGTTTGTTTTGAGATTGTAAATTCGACAACCTTTCGCTTGCGTTGCATACCCTAAGAAAATTCCCAAATCAGTTTTTTCATCTAACTTGGTTCTTTTTGCATTGGGCACATGAGTATAGCAAATAGAACCAAAGACTTTCAAATTTTTTGCTGAGGGTTTGACATCAGTCCAAACTTCAATTGGTGTCTTTCCACTAATTGCTTTTATCGGCAGCCTGTTTAGAAGATAAACTGCAGTATATACAGCCTCGGCCCAGAAGTACTTCAGAAGCCCTTTTTAGCTAACATGCATCTAGCCATTTCCATGACTGTCCTGTTTCTCCTTTCAGACACTCCATTTTGTTCAGGCGTATAACTAACAGTTAACTGATGTTGAATACCGGTTTCGTTGTAAAACTTGTTTAATTCAGCTGAATTATACTCAGTTCCATTATCAGACCTTAGCGTTTTAATTTCAGCACGAGATTACTTTTCCACCAATGCCTTGAACTTTTTAAATAGAGAAAATGCTTGTGATTTAATAGAGAGAAAGTAAACCCATGTCATTCTTGTAAAATCATCAATGAAAAGGATGAAATATTTGTTTTGGCTTAAAGAGCAAACACTCATTGGTCCACATACATCTCTATGAACCAGATCAAGCTTTCTACTTGCCCTTCTTACACCAGCCTTTGGAAAGCTTTGTCTATGCATCTTGCCCAATTGACAAGAACTGCACACACTTCCATTTTCAAAAACAGCTGGCATTTCTCTCACCATGTCATTCTCTTGCATAAATTTCAAATATTTGACATTGTAATGCCCAAATCTCTTATGCCAAACCAGCGTGTCATCTTTTCTAGCATTATAGACGTGTTGATCAACATAATTCAGATTAAGCACATAGCTATTGTCAATCTTTTTTACTTTAGCAATCTCAACATCACTTGGATCAAAAATAAAACATTAATTATTTTTGAACACCACAGAATACCCTTTGTTCTGAATTTGAGCCACACTAAGTAAATTCTGAGATAAGCTAGGTATCAATAACACATCAGAAATCAGCTTTGTACCTTGCTTTGTTTGTATTGGAATTAACCCTTTGCCTCGTGTTTTTACGATCATGCCATTTCCCAACTTCACTTCAGTTCTGAAGGCTTTGTCTATACAGCTAAAAAGACTCTCGTCATTCGTCATATGGCCTGTACACCCGCTGTCAATGTACCACATGTTTTTGTTTGTTGATCGGAGGGAATGAGAAACCATGAACAAATGACCCTCTTGCTGGGTTTGGTCCTCAATGATGTTTGCTTGCTATTGTTGAATCAGTTGATTTTGTGCAGGCTGATTCGTTCATTGCTTGCAAAATCTATCAATATGGCCAATTCTGTTGCAAATCTTGCATTGCGCCTTCTTCCAGCACTTGCTCTCATGGTGATTTGTTTTCTTGTAATGAATACAATATGGAAATTTGCCTTTTCCAAACTTTGAACTCTCTTTTCTATCACCGGATCCTTTCTTTCCATCTGCAGAAGTGGATTTCGCAACATGCCTGACATGAAATGCTCCTTCAGATTGATTTTTGAATCTCATGGAAGCCCTTTGTTCTTGGACTTGAAGTTTACTGATTAACTCAGCTACTGCCAACTTCTTAAGGTCACAAGACTCTTCAATGGCTGACACATTAACCTCAAATTTTTCAGGTAAACTAATCAAGACTTTCTCAACAATCTTATACTCTTCAATCACTTCACCGAATAACCTCATCTGGTTTACCAGCTCCATCACTTTTGAAGAATACTCCTTGACAGCCTCACTTTCCTTCATCTTTAGATTTTCAAACTCTCTTTTCAAAGAGAGTAATCTCACTGTTTTCACTCTTTCACTGCCTTCGTTTTCTTCTTTCAGCTTTTCACATACTTTCAAGCTGATTCAAGGGCCATGATACTAGTAAAAACATTATCAGCTAATGCAGCATAAAGGCATGTGAGAGCCTTGTCTTTCTTGAGTAACTCCTCTTCATATTGCTTGATTTGAGCAACGATGGGATTTGCTCGAAGTGGTGGAGGATCTCTTCCTATGATTACAGCATTCCATAAACCCAGGGACTTGAGGTATGATTTCATTTTTACCACACAACTCTGGTAATTTACACCTGTAAAAACAAGAACACCAGGTGATGAAGAACTAGCGGAAGCCATTTTTCTCTCAAGTGTTTGGATCTCTCACTCATAGATTGTTTAAACCTCACACCACTCAAAACACTCTTTCCTCACAGCTCCCTTAAGAACATGTAAGCTCCGATACCACTGTTGATTGGTAGAGCAATATAACAGTAACAAAAACAGAGAAAAAAGTTGGAGCTGAAAATTAATATTTCTCTCTATTACTTTCAAGTGCAGAAAATTGGTTTACACAAAGAGAGTTACAAAATAAAATAATGAGATTGCACAACTAATCTCTTACAAAAGTATGGCAAAATAGGTAGTTCAACAACTACAAACATTACCTAAAGTAATGGTTACACACATTTTCAAAAACGATAAACTAACAAAATATAGACTTCTGATTTCTAAGAGAAAACTCAGTTGTCTAATAATTTCTCGTCATCTAGATGGTAGATATTGTGTTGCCCATTTCAAAGAAAAACACCATTACAAACTTGTTACCTGCAGGCAAAGTCCATATGTTTCATTCACAAAACAGAGCTAACAAATTGGTCTCTGATTTATCACGTGACAGAGTAGGAGATCACTATGTCCGTGGATATAGACCTGCCAATTACAATGCTAAACTACCTTTCAGATGAACGAAAGATATTTCAGAGGCAGAAGCAGAAACAATTCAGCAATATTTTTAAAGTACGAAACTAAAGAACTCTGGTTTCTCTTATTTTATGCATTGCTGAAGATCATATAAGCATTAAATTTTGGGCTAATGCTAAATTGTTGGTGGAACAACCCAAAGACTGTATAAAGCACAGGCCGGTTTTGGCATTTATTGGGGGAACCATCAAAAGAAAATGGTGGGAGTTTTATGTAGCTTTGCATTGAAACCAACCACACTTGCTTGATAGGACCTATAGTAGGATGTGTGATCACACTTCTGTTTTTGCCTGAGTCGTTTTATTTTAATAATGTAGACTGGCTTGGATAAGTATCATTTTTATTATGAAGAATAACAGAATAAGAAATTTTATTTTGATCAATCTCTATGCTTTTGTGTAGTAGTCAACTAGTCATAGCTTGCTTGCTACATTTCATAAAGAATTTGTAATTGATGCAGTCTTTCTTGGAAACACTTAGAGAATTTTGCGCTAACTGTTTTGATTGCGTATGCTGAGGGATAAAGAGGTGTCGTTGCTTTGAAGTTCGTACTAATCACAAACATGAATTTGTGTCAGAAATTTAGAACCTTGGAATTTATCCTGTATCAAAAATTTGTCAAGATTGCATACCTTTTTTTTCCGAGTGAGGAGTGGCTAGAGGAAGTATAAATTCACTAAGCCGAAACTAGTGCACATGATTAGTAGTTGTTTAGTTGGAAAGCTATATCAAGGAAAAAGAACATCATGGACAGGAAATAGGCACCATGGTCGGAGTCCTTAGAGGGGTTGAGCAATCTTTGGATGCTTTAGAATTAGAACCAACTCTAGAATTATCACTCTTCCGGATAACTGTTGACGTTAGTTTATTAATTTCCTTGACAGGAGTGAAATTCATTGACTTGTGAGTTGATTTTGGAGTTTAAACGATTATTGATAAATAAAGGCTATGAAGAACTTTATTTGCCCACGTGTCTTTATCAAGAGAACAACATTGAGATATGTGATTATAGCTGTCTATGTTTGACATGCATATAAATGCAGTATAATGGGTGAAATTGCTTATAGATAAGTCTCCATTCATATAAATTTTACAAGTAAAGAATATTTACAAAAGGGTGAAATCTTCTCGAATATTTATTCTAGGGTTAATTACATATAAAATCATGACCTTTGCACCAAATTTCAAAAATAACATTACCTTTAAAATGTGTCAATTATAGACACCACCTCTCATTTTTTTCAATTTCATCATAGGCACATTTTTTGGTGAAATTTTGCTGACTTGGACAGCCAATGGGTCTGCCACGTGTCATGTCATGTCAGCAAAAATGTCATTAAAAATCGCCGATGTTATTTTTGAAAAAAAAATGAAAGGTGGTGTCTATAATTGACACGTTTCAAAGGTTATGTTATTTTTGAAAGTTGGCGCAAAGGGCATGATTTTATATGTAATTAACTCTTTATTTTAGGCCTTATTATTTAAAAAAAAACCCCATCTTATAACATTTATTCGTTTATACCCTGACCTAGGAAAAAGTTCATTTGTACCCGTTTTTTGATTTTTGATTTTCGTCTCTATCCTAAAGAGCTAATTTGACCTCTTTTTATTTGGAAAAATATTCAAATGATCCTTTATATTTAGCTTATATTCTAATTAAATATTAATATTATTAATCATTTATATAGTTTTCATCCTTTAATTAATTTAATTGTCAAAAATTTAAATTTTAGGGTAGAGATGAAAACGAAAAATCAAAAAAAGAGTACAAATGAATTTTTTCCTACGTGAGGGTATAAACGAAAAAATATTACAACGTGGGGTTTTTTAAATAATTAAATCTTTATTTTTATTGTTGGCTTATTATAAATGCTTTTAATTGTTATTTAGTTTAGTTCGTAAGTATTATTTATATTATTACTAAATTTATAGCATATATTTATTTTCAAACTCCTTTTAAGTTGCAAGTAGTCGGATTCACCTCTGACCCCACCTTTTTCAAGAAAAGAAATTTTACTTATATGTATAAAAAGTAAATAAAAAATAAATAGTTAAATTTTATAGCATTCCTAACGAACTCTTTATAATAGAATGATTTTTTACAAATTAGAAAGCTATTCGAATACATATAATATAATTTTAATTTTATTATAATAGATTCTCTAATTCATAAGTTATAAAAATTTAATGATTAATTTCCATTTTTTACTCTTAAGTATTTGTAATTACTATAATGTAATGTCCTAATATTTTTAATTGGTATTATAAGAGCATCTCCAATGCAATGCTAAAATGATGTGTTAATGTTATAATTTAGCATTTAATATTAAAATGCATCTCCAATGCAGTGCTATAGTCTGTGCTAAATTTAGCATATGCTATATCACGTGCTAAATTTAGCACAGACTATAGCATATGCTAAAATACAACAACCAATAACAATTCACTATTAATTACAATTTTACCACGGTCATTTTTTGCATTTATTATTTTAACCTATTTTTTTTAATTTTTTTATTTTAAATTTTGTGCTTCTATTTAATTTTACAACATCGATTTGATTTTTTAATAGTAGACCATACATCAATATAATTAAAAAATTAAAAAATTTATTTTTATATAATTCATCAATTTTTTGAAAAACTCATTATTAAATTAAAAAAAATATTACATAAAGTTTTGGTTTAAAATATTTAATTAAAAAAATTATTAAATAATTAGCAATTAATAAAATTAAGAGATAATTATCTTATTAAATAATTATAACATTTCTTTTTTATTTTGTGCATTGGAATAAAATTTGAAATGCTATGCTATCTATAGCATTTTACCACTTTTTCATGCTAAATTTAGCATAAAAAGTAGCATCCCATTGGAGATGCTAAATCATCGTAAATAGCGATGAATAATGTATAATAGAAATAATATTTATCTAAATAATTTTAAAATAGTAAATATATTATGATAATAAAATATAAATTCATATGAGTGTCTATGAGTTTATTATTATCATAAATTTTAAATTTATATAAATTAAATTTTAAGTTTAATTTTAAATTTAATTTTTTATTATAGAACTATTACAATAGAGCATTTTTCTAATTTTTTTAATTTACATAAATAACTTATTTAATTTTAGAAAGCAATCGATCATAAACATTAATTTAAATCGGACTCATATAAAATTATGTTTAATATAATATTTTAAGTTAAAATAAAATAAATGTCATATTAAATTTTATAATTAATTTTATAATTAATTTTTTTAAATAACATTAAATTAATTCTGCGCTATTGGGCAGGGGTATGACTGGTTCTTTTTTTTATGACGAGTACTCGCTCTACTGAACTGAAACTCAATATCATTGTCAAACTCCGGAATGCGGACTACCCGCAGTCTCACATACCTGGTAATTCCAGGTTTGTAATATCCCGTATTTTTATAAGCCACGTGTAAGGATTTTATTAGCCGGGAATATGTAAATTAAATTTAAGAGTAAATTTAATTTATAAGTATCCCTAAAAATATATCGTAATAATAGAAGTTTAAAATTTAAATCGGTGATTTAAATTTTAATAAAAAAATATGAACAGGACTAATCGAATAAGAAATACGATTGGAGTCGTAAGATAAAAATATATTGATAATTAATATATCAATATACCACTCTAATTGGAGAGTTTAATATTTCGGATAAAACTCCGAAATTTAAAATGTCGAAACTCGGAAGTCTCGACGTGTTATTAACGAATATAAGTTAAGATATATATATAAAAATATATTATATATATTAATAAAAAAAATATAAGATGATAAGAAGAGAGTGAGCGTGAGAGTGGAGGCCAAGGTAAGGAAAAAGGGCAACTTTAATCCCTAAACTTTTACTTCAATTAGTTTTTAATTATAAACTAATTAAGTATTATTCGTTAGTTCAAATTAAAATAAAATAAATTATAAGTCCCGAGCGAATAATTTTAGTGTCAATATTCGCGAAATAATTTGACGAAACTATCGTCAAAGTTCCATATAATTTGGACGTAGAAAGTTTAATCAAGTGGGACTGATTTGGACCTAATAAATATTCAGAGATTTATTAAGAATAAAATATAAATCGGTTGTTATATTTTATTAGAGTTTTGGGTAAAATTTGACAGAATTCGGAAATCGTTTCCGTTTAAGATACGGACGACTATATAAGAATTTGAGTTAAAGTGGTATATTTGCCAAATCTTCTATATATATGTTGCCATATAAATTGAAATGAACATTTGGTTCATTTCCTTCATTCCCACAGAGAGAATGAAGCTGCTTCCTCTCCAGATAACGCGCGACTTTTAGGTTTCGATTCCGACTCGTCCGTTTCTCGATTCTAACTCCATTTCTTCGACGATTACTCAAGTAATCGAGGTATTAAACCCGTATTAAACGTTTATTTAATATAATTCGATATATTTCGAATATATATTCGTTTATAAACGGTTATCGAATCGATTAATCGTTTTAAACGTCCGAATTGCATTTTGATTGCGTTTTTGTGAACTAGGACGTTTGTATACACGTTTGCAGCGATCCGGGCGTTCCGAGCACGTCGGAATGCCCGGGAAAATGAATTTCCACGGGCTGGAAATAGGCTGCATGAACGTGCAGCTGAGCTACACGAACGTGCAGCTTGGTAGCTGCACGAACGTGCATCATTGATGCTACACGAACGTGCAGCCAAAGCTGCACGGTCGTGCAGCGACCTGCTGTGCCATGCACAGCAGGTCCGACGCCAAATGGGGGGAGGACTTTTAGGGTTTTTTGCCCTACTTGTTTGACGTAGTTTTTGTCAAACGAAAAGTGTTTAAAAACGATGATTTGTTTAAAAGTAAAGTGAAAAGAGATTTAAACCTAAACCTATATACTTTTAAAATGAGATTTTAAAAGTAAAGTTAAACGTTTAAAAAGGACTTTAAAAGAGTTATAGTCGACGTTTAACTGGTTTTAAATATTTAGCAAACGATGTTGCTAAATAATTAGTATACGACTGTGAATTGTTTTGGCAATCAAGTCTATACTATTAAATGATTTTAATTAGGTATTGCTATACCTAAAACGACTTTTAGAGAAGTCAAAACGTTTTCTTGAGGTGAAAACGATCTATATGGTTTTTAAAAATAAAAAAGACCATAAGTGTTATATGTTATATGTTTGTGTGATTTGTCTGGACCTATGTTTCAGGACCTAGATGTTTATACCAGAAATAGATATTGATGTGTTGTCTTGTGTATTTTGTATGTTTGATCCGACTAGCTGTCCAGCAGTCAGACCAGGACTCCAGGGAGTCTGTCACACATACGGCGGTGCTAAGTAGTAACTTAGCAGTACTGTGAGTTTACGTGTTTACTTTTGAATATCAGTATTCAACTGTTTTAAATCCATAATCGCAATAGTATAAACTAGCCAAGAGAGGTCCATTGGAACGAGCTACCTATTGGGCGGCAATAGGGTTGCGTGATCACCAACACCGATTTTTAGATGTACTTCTGTCGAGGTATAGAGGTATGCATGTCGTGTAAGTCATTGGAAAAGTAGATGCCCTGACTTCACGGGTAAACCCTGAGACGGCAGTAATATAGTTACGGTCGCGGAATAAGCCGCGAAGGCAGTTTCTGATTACGCTCCAGGTACCAGAGATACAGAATTGGACGGCAGTGATTCAGTTCACGGTCTTTATTCTGTTGTCCATAAGCTCGTAAGATGAGTGTGTCTGTTGGGACATTTGTGAACTAGGGTTTCATATGGATCGACGTAATTGGTCATATTTTATATATAACTGTTTTATATATATAATGCGATTTTGGTATTTATCTGTAAACTGTTTACTCACTCAGAAATATTTATATTTCTGACCCCGTTGTTGTTATCCCTTTTTCAGGAAATGAACTTTGAGGTCAGTCGAGCTTCCACATCCCTTCTTCAGGAAAGCTCTTCTTTGGTAATGTACATAGGATTTTGTACTCTTAGTATGCTGCAATAGTATAAGTGTGATGTGCCAGCAGCCGTGCCACTAGTCCTTTGTTTAGTTACTCTGATAGGATCTAGTGCACGCGTGTATACCTTCTGGGTGGCTGCTTAGTGGCATATTGTATTTAGTTACCGAGTCGGCCTCGTGTGTTTTTGTGAGGGTCAAAAACAGTATGTTTTATATACGCCGGCTATGTGTAACCGGTCCGTTGTGTATTTTAATATGTTTAATACCACCGTTGCGAGACGCAGAGGTGTCCGCTTATTTTTATTAAATATATTAACGGTGGCGTGTGGTTTGGAACGGGGCTGCCAATGTGTTAAGGCAAGCGAAAGATAAGTCCCTGGTTTCCAGTACCTACCACGCCAGGTTTTCAGAAGGAAGCGAGGGTTGAGATAACGAGGTTATCCAACCAGTACTTCTGAAACCAGATTTCGCTTATATGTGTATTTTCAGAAATCGTGTTAAGCTAAAAGAGAAAAGTTTTAACGGTATTTTCTGAAAACGGATCGTACGCGAGGTGCGATCTTTTAATAATATTTGCGAAAAAATTCTAGAGGTTCTAGGCTTGCTACGGGTTTCGGAACAACCATTCCCATTCCCTAGCGCCGGTCGTGACTTGGATTAGGGTGGAATTCGGGTCGTGACAAACATGGTATCAGAGCAACATTTTGAGTACTCGACCATCCGAAGTACTGTTGCTGATACTGTTAAGTAAGTTGTGTTAGAAATTATGGGGATTCCTAGTAGACTATTGCAGCAACATAGGATTCGAGTCATGTCTTGATCAGTTTTCAGTTGTTGAAAACATTCAGCTATAAGTAGCAACTCATATACGTCTGTAGAGTATATGTGATGTTTGATCAGGAACATATGAGATGTTCTTGTGTTTGAAACACGATACTAACAAGGGAACATGTGAGATGTTCCTGTGTTCGAGACGCTCTATTAGAGTAGTACGCAATGGTCAGATCAATTAACCAGTATTCAAGGAAGTTGATTCTGTTCGAATACAGAACGAGGCGAAGATTCCAGAAGAATCGTTTGTTCGAGAAAATAGTTAGATTTTCTCTGAACTATATGTGTGATTGCTATGTGTTTTATTTTATATGTGTTTATAAGGTGTTACCTGTTATATGAAAATGTGTTTTTCTATAACTGTTATATCGGCTACTTACGTTATGGCCACATGTGTTTCAGCATGTCTGGGCCTAGTCGAGCTCAGCCGCATGTCGTGCCTGATAATCCATTAGAGGCTGAAGATTTTACTTCAGTTGATAAGATGGATACAGACGATGATGCTATTGAATTAAAGGATCTGGAAAGATTAATGGGAAACATAGATGTTATTGACGACAGTATTGATTCAGTGTCTGAATCTACTGTTGTATCAGCCTATATAGGGTTTAGGCTGGAGAAGTACTTAGCAGAGGTGAACCATCTGAGAAATATCCAGAAAGGGATAGTTATATGCCGATGCGAACGGGGAAAAGGTCCGATGATTCGAGAGGCATTACCGCCTCAACAATCATCCTCAGGTATCATTTAGATATGTGTCTTACGTTTAAGTAAGTACATTTATGTGTTTTAGTATGAGATACTAAAACTAGAAAACATAAAGTACAGATAGAGAATATCCTTAAACAAGAACACACATAGCTAATGAATAATAACTGTTAATAAACAGCATAACGATGAATAATAACATAAAAGGTAAATGTTGAATAAAGAACAATAAATCCTAATGTGAGGATTAGGAAAACCTTGAAATGGCACAGAGAAGTAGTTTGAAAGAAACTTATTAAAGTTTTATTTTACAGTTGAACATATAATTGTGCTCAGATGCATTAAAGGTGCATGTTGCAAAAATCACTATAGAAGAAGCATACCTGAATTTTATATATATTACATATATATACATAAAATGATTTTGATTAGGGCATGCATCATATATATTGATATATCAGTATATCAATGAAAAGTGAATTGAAATAGCAACTCTTTGGGGATGAGAGATGTCATCACCCTGAAGCACAATTGTATGAAAAATGTTTTATACCGTGAATTTGAGAATTCACAATTTGTTTGAAAAGAGGGATTTAAAAGGCTTGCGCAAGCAGGACGAATAATAATTATCTCAGACGAGATCAATTGTATTTGTCTGACAAATTGATTTGTATTTGTTAAGCGTCAGTGTACGCGAGACAAAACTGTATTTGTTTAAACGAAAACTCTGTGATAGTGACAAGGTAGATGGGAAAAAGGGGTTAAAGAATAACAGTTTTTATTATAAAAATAAATAATAAAGACCTAATTCTAATGTTTCATACCGAGACATTAGAGATTAACGAAAGCATGGGAAGATTAGAAGAAGTGAGAATCTATATTCTTACTCAGGAATAGATTGTTATAAGTCTAGTGGTGAACTTTTATGGTAAATAAAAGTTCGAGGGTAGAAAATAGAAGATTGTCACGATTAAGATAAGAGAGTAGGATCTAATTAAAAACAATTCGGTTAGTTTGACTTCAAGTAACTATATGTGAACAAAGTCATACGCACGTGTTTAATTAAACGGATTGGAGATCAGTCTTACAGACAGAACAGATGTCAGTAATGGACATATCTCTTAAATCCATACGAGTGGTTAGATAAAATCAAAATTCATAAGTCTGAGAGGAGTAACCTCAGCAGTTAAATAATAAACAACAACGAAACATCTACAAGAAAGATGGTAAAAGGAAATATGAGTATTCTCAGAACCAAGTAGGTACACTACTAGTTCTGATATGAGTAAAGAGGATTAATGAATATGTTAACGACTGATGGAATTGTCAAGTCGTGTTAACAAATATTCATTAATGAAAATGATTATTAAATCATAAAACGAATAAATAATATACTTAAAAAGTATATCAAACCTTGAACCAACATAAAATAAAGATGTTATCAAGGTGTAAATGAGATGGAGATAATGAATTGACGGAGCTAGTTTCAGCTATTGTCTGGAAACTGACGGGGTACAGTAAAACCCTAATAACTTATGATCGAACCGTTAGATCGGTTTGATATTGGGATATGACAATCCCAAGACGGTTATCTAAGTTTTAACCGTTGCGAACGTCGAACGGAGAGGTAGGAGATGCTCGATGATGGAGATGTTGTCGTGGAACTTGCGTGAAATTTTGGCGGTAAGCCAAAAGTGCAAGTGACAACGATAAGAAGTATAAAATTTAATTAACTTGGAATTATCAACATAAGCTCCAGATATGTATATAAATGAATTTGAAAACTGTGATGAGACAGTAATTTCAAAAGATGAAAATTCCGAGAACCGAGCCTTGTGACTGTGAGGTCTAGGCTGGCTGGTGACGGAATATACATGTGATGTACATGTATTTTCAATGTCGGGCTAGAAATACGTTAAGTATGGCCGACTAAAAGTGGAAAATGTTTAATGAACATTTTTGTTTCCAAAGTGAAATGTTTTGAAAACGGAGCTAGAGTTGATAGTCAGTTAATTAAACACGATAGTAACAGCTATAGTACAGTTATGATAACTGTTAGCTGTGAACAAGGAGAGTATGTGTATAGAAAAGAGGTTAAGAAGTCTAGTTAACCTTGGAAATACCGAAAACTAGTAATGAGTACAGTTTTGTGTGATTGTGGAGTAAGTGAGAAGGTGTTTCACGGTGAGATAATTAGGTTATAACCTACCCTTACACCTGTACAACCACATCATTAATGAGAGGAAACCAGTAATTCAATCTGTAACAGGAAGTTACTATAGATTGATAAGGAATTAGTAGACATTCTATACAAGATATAGAATCATGAGAAGATAAAAGACATTCTACACAAGATATAGAATCATAAGAGAGTGTAAAGGATGTTAAGGAAGAGTAGTCTGTTTATGGAACAGGAGTTCCAACAGATGAAGAGGGTAAGGTTAGAGATTGAAAATACTTAACCAATATTACCCTAAAACGAGTAAAAGATGTGAAACAAATTTATAATAAGATTAAAAATCTTAATTATAAAAGGTATTATAAAATGTACAACCAATAATTAACATTGAACTAGAAAGTTCAAAGAGTAAAAGAAAAGTGAATTCAAAGGTGATATCATAAAACTTAGTAATAAGTTGATATCACAGAGTGAGTTCAAAGTTTGTACTGTCTATAAAGAAGTACAACGAAAAGAAAAAATAATAAGATGTATAAAGAATACAAGTATGGCTAGTAGCCAACTTCAAGGATGATTTCGGAAACCGAAAAGAGGTCGGATTAAGTTCGACTCTTCACGAAAGTTGTAGATTGAATGTCAAATTATATGAATATGAAATAATATTTGGAAAAGACTGGTTTAAATGCTTGGTTCATTGGCTTCAATAACAGCCATGACGGCAGTTTCGCAGTCTTTTAAAATTAGCTCAAAGAGCCAACTTTGAGATCAATTTCCGATACCTTCGAGAAAGAATCTTAACTCGAAGTCTAAACGGAAGTTGTAGAAAACATTACCGACTATAGAAGCACCAAATTTAATTGGTAAACGGACGCTTCGAGATAAGCAATCCGGATAGCCGAAGTAGGCTCGAAGAGAAGTAACATAAGGGTGTAGCCCGAAGTTAATAAGTATAAAGATTTCTGATAACAGAAGTCAAGGTTATAGGTTAGGAACCTATAAGTGAAAGTACAGTGAGATGAGATGTAAAGCGATTGGGAGATATGAGAAGCAGTTAGAGAAGAACTGCAAGGTTTAGATACCCACTATTCGTATACTAGTAGATAAAGTATACGGTCCATAAGGACAAGTAAAGTAGAGATAGACAAGTTGATAGACGAAAGGTAGTAAGTTGAAAATAATGCACAGCTGTGCAACTATGCCATAGACGGCAGTAATTTTTATGATGTGCAATTGTGCCATAAGTGACATCAATTGGTCATAGACGACAGCAGTTGTGCTATAGACAACAACAGTAATGTTTATGCTGTAGAAAGCATAGAACAAGAAATAGAAAAAGTATTATTGGCTGTATAAGTAAAAGAAAAGGTGTATGTAAATTCGAGGACGAATTTATATAAGGGGGAGAGAATGTAATATCCCGTATTTTTATAAGCCACGTGTAAGGATTTTATTAGCCGTAAATATGTAAATTAAATTTAAGCGTAAATTTAATTTATAAGTATCCCTAAAAATATATCGTAATAATAGAAGTTTAAAATTTAAATCGGTGATTTAAATTTTAATAAAAAAATATGAACAGGACTAATCGAATAAGAAATACGATTGGAGTCGTAAGATAAAAATATATTGATAATTAATATATCAATATACCACTCTAATTGGAGAGTTTAATATTTCGGATAAAACCCCGAAATTTAAAATGTCGAAACTCGGAAGTCTCGACGTGTTATTAACGAATATAAGTTAAGATATATATATAAAAATATATTATATATATTAATAAAAAAAAATATAAGATGATAAGAAGAGAGTGAGCGTGAGAGTGGAGGCCAAGGTAAGGAAAAAGGGCAACTTTAATCCATAAACTTTTACTTCAATTAGTTTTTAATTATAAACTAATTAAGTATTATTCGTTAGTTCAAATTAAAATAAAATAAATTATAAGTCCCGAGCGAATAATTTTAGTGTCAATATTCGCGAAATAATTTGACGAAGCTATCGTCAAAGTTCCATATAATTTGGACATAGAAAGTTTAATCAAGTGGGACTGATTTGGACCTAATAAATATTCAGAGATTTATTAAGAATAAAATATAAATCGGATAAGAATAAAAATTATATTTTTATTCTTGTTATATTTTATTAGAGTTTTGGGTAAAATTTGACAGAATTCGGAAATCGTTTCCGTTTAAGATACAGACGACTATTTAAGAATTTGAGTTAAAGTGGTATATTTGCCAAATCTTCTATATATATGTTGCCATATAAATTGAAATGAACATTTGGTTCATTTCCTTCATTCTCACAGAGAGAATGAAGCTGCTTCCTCCCCAGATAACGCGCGAAACTTAGGTTTCGATTCCGACTCGTCCGTTTCTCGATTCTAACTCCATTTCTTCGACGATTATTCAAGTAATCGAGGTATTAAACCCGTATTAAACGTTTATTTCGATATAATTCGATATATTTCGAATATATATTCGTTTATAAACGGTTACCGAATCGATTAATCGTTTTAAACGTCCGAATTGCATTTTGATTGCGTTTTTGTGAACTAGGACGTTTGTATACACGTTTGCAGCGATCCGGGCATTCCGAGCACGTCAGAATGCCCGGGAAAATGAATTTCCACGGGCTGGAAATAGGCTGCACGAACGTGCAGCTGAGCTACACGAACCCAACCACTTTACCTCTAACCATCACCCATTGCCGCCATCTTTTTTTGGCCACCGCCACTACTGCTTTTCGGCCCCCACCACCACCTGCCTATCGCCGCCTCCACGACCGATTTTTTTTTTCGGCAGTCTCCTCCGAAGAACTGATCCCAGGTTTGTTCTTTGATGAAGAACAGACATGTGATCTGTTCTTCATTCAAAAACAGACTCACCTGGTATGTTCTTGGTGAAGGTGATGACCGGCCGAAAAAAAATTCCGGTTGTGGAGACGGGTGGGCTAGTGGTCGTAAAGCTGTGGCGGCGGAGGCCGGAGTTTATGGATTGAGTGGTTGGGTTAGATTTAATTGGGTTGGTTTTGACTGAAATAGATACTTTTTAATTGTTTAATTTTTTTAAATTGAATTTTGGGATTTTTTTTTAGGGTTTGTGGTGATGTGTTAGCTGCCACCTGACATGGGAACAAATTTTTGTTGATCTGACATTTCATCAATTTTGAAAAAAGCCCGAAAATTTTAGGCCCACGGGATTTAGTAAGCGCCGCCACAAAATCAGGGGGTTTATTGATCGTTTTTAAACATTAGAGGGTTAGGGATTACAGATCCAAAATTTAGGAGTCATGGATGATTATTAGCCCAACTTTTTTAGATGAGTTGACAATCTCTGTATTATCTTGGTCTCCACGCACTATGACCAGCTGAAGCTCCTTGCGTGCTTGCCAAGACTTCGCCGGCCGAAATCCAACTCTATAAACAGAAACCCAACAACACACTATTTTCCATCATCTTCTCCGGCCACCAAAACCGATCAACAATGAAGAGAGAAGGACGCCAACACGGGATGGTCAGAACCTGCAGAATCTTGCCATCTCCCTTTAATCCAAGCCCTCACACAAGATTCATCAACCGCCTCGACTCACCACCCACCGCCGGATTATTCACCAAGGTCCGGCCAAGACCCACAAACCACTCCAAGTTCACCGGAAAGTGTGGTAAGCCAAGGTGCAACGAGTGCCACATGAACCCATCTTCTAAGTCTAAAGACAAAACTAAAGGTACCCACAAAATAAAGTCGGGTGATGGTTTGTCTAACTTTAAATTCATGTCTGGGTCTTCTGCTGCTATTGATGAGGTTTATTATTATGATCGTCTTGAGACTGAAATTGATCGGAATACGGCTTGTTGTTCGAGTTATCGCGATGAAGAAGAAGAAGATGGTGATCTGAATTATCATGATGAAGTTGAAATTGATCGAATTACGGATTGTTTGGTGTTTGATGAAGTTGAAATCGAATTAGAAGATGAAGATTGGTGTATGGTTGCCAAATTGTAAATTTGATTTATCATATTGCTCACATGTTATTGTTCTTTTCTTTTTAATAATCTGTTGATCCCTTAAAGATTTGAGTAAATATAATGGAGTATTGAAGCTTGTGTTCAAATTCAGTAAACCAACATTTTTGTCTACTCTCTTAACAGTATGAATCTCAAATATCTCAAATAAGAAATAATGCAAAAAACTTTTGGGAACTAACCGCATTCTGTTTTTGATGCTGGTCTACTTTGATAAAGATTGAAACTCTAATTAATGTAAGTCTTCTCTTTGCACTTTAAGATTTTCGGATGATCTATCATTAGTTTTGTGCTTTAACTTCTTAAATCCGGCATTTTTTTTCCTTAAATTTATCAACAATGTGTAGCTGCAAGCAAGGTTCATACATTATATTTACAAATGGAGCTCATCAATTGTCTCTGATTTATTATGTGACAGAGTAGGAGATCGCGATGTCCGTAGATATCACCTGTCTATTTTGGGGGGGAACCATCAAAAGCAAATGGTGGGAGTTTTATGTAGCCTTGCATTAAAAGTTCTCGACATTGTAACATTAAGTTTCTCCCAAGCCATTACATCTTGAAGAGGTGGACTAGAGATGCAAGGGTTTGCGATTTTAAATTCATCGAAACCAATCACACTCGCTTGACAAGACCTCTAGTAAGATGTGTGATCACCTCTTTTTTGTTTTTTGCCCGAGTGGTATCATTTTAATAATGTAGACTGGCTTGAATAATTATCCTTTTTTATTATGAAGCATAATAGAGTAAATCTCTATCCCTTTGTGTAGTAGTGGTCATAGGTTGCTTGCTGCATTTGGTAGAGAATTTGTAGTGATGCATTCAGAGGGGGGATTGCTAGCGTGTGTTTTTCAACAAATAGAAATTTACATTTATTCAACTGATATCTGGGCCACAAATTAGCTAATTTACACAAACCTAGGCTAGGCTTTCTAAAAAAATGGTCATAAGATAGTTCATTTGCAAACAAGTCTGGATTTGCATGATTCATTGTTAATAGTCTTGCTTCGTCGCAAATCATCTTCAGTATGCAGCTCATACTTCAGTTGCAAAGCTCGCTTTGGCGCATTTCATCATCCAAAAGCTTCTAGGGCCAAACCTTTAATCCAGCAGTGTTTGCTGCTCTGTCATGCTGAATATTTGGAGAAGTATTCTCACGGGTAATTTCTCTGAGTCGTGAAGCCAAAGAACGAGGGTTGTGACTTTTCTTTCCCGTGATCTGCTTTGAGTCGCTATTCTTGACCGATGGCTTTTGAGAAGGATCAGAGGTGGTCTGTGCCATGCTGTGAATGGGTGTTCTTCCTGGGTTTGGTGACTCTAGTTGTGTCAATGCATCCTGTGCAACAAAGACAGGTAAAGCAAAAATTATAAAACGAAATCTTAATATGGCGGATGGAAATATGCACGCATAGCAATATTCAGAATGTACCTTGTCCATATCATTTTTTAAAGCCTTGCTTTCCTTGTAAAAGTTAGGCAGTGGCCTGGCCTTGAAGCAAAGGGTTCGGCGCAGTTTTTTAATTTCTGTTTCTGCCATCTCCTGGTCAAAATAATAATCTATGAGAAAGAGAGTTATGAATCATTTGGGGTTAGGCTAGTCTTAGTTAGATTTGATTCCTGTTGTGGTAGTTCAAGACATATTCATAAAATGGGATGACTAAAATTTGCTAGTTGCAAGCTCAAAAGGCAGCTTGACAATATACAGTATTTACCTTTAGTGTTGCTTGCAGCTGAACTTTTTCTGCCTGATTGGTATTGAATTTCTCTTCGAGCTTCTGAAAGTCGAACATGAGATTAAACAATTGAATTACGAGATATAATTTGGGATGTGAATTATTTATTTTTTGGCTTTATCTAAGCTAAATAAACAATATTGACTTGCCTGCTTTCTTCTTGCAGCTCTTTCTTCAGTCCTGAGGCTGAAAGGTGTAGATGTACTTGGAGATTGAGATTTGTTTCTGCAGGCACTCATAAACTTTGAGCAACTGGCACGCAAGAACAGCTATCAGAACTTAAAAACCCCTTTCAAGAATTATCCAATATGCAAATTGAAGGTATCTATCTATAAATAAATGAATTGCGCTGGCGTAAATTTTAAAATTCTTAAATATCTAAGCACTAATTATGCATTTCCGCATGGCCTGATGAAGTAATGTTATGTAAGAAGGATACAATTTAGCTTAAAACAATTAAACCAAGCTTTATATGTGCGAAACACATTACTCTGTGGGCAGGAAATGCCATTTTGCGCTAACTGTTTTGCTAGCGTTTGCTGACGGGTGAAGGGGTGTCGTTGCTTTGAAATTCGTACTAATCGCAAACAGAAATATGTGTCAGAGATTTAGAACTTCGGCATTTATCCTGTATCTAATATTGATCAAATTTGTCAAGATTGCATACCTTCTTTTTTCTGACCGAGGAGTGGCTAGAGGATGTTTGGATTCTCTAAGCCGAGAAACCTGCCATTCAAAAACTAGTACACATGATTAGTAATTGTTCGGTTGGAAAGCTACATCAAGGAAACAGAACATCAGGGATTCAGGGCCAGAAAATAGGCACCATGGTCGGAGTCCTTAGAGGGGTTGAGCAATCTTTGGATGCTTTAGAATTAGAACCAACTCTAGAATTGTCAATCTTCCGAATAATTGTTGACGTTAGTCTATTAATTTCCCTGACAGGAGTGAAATTCATCGACTTGTGAGTTGATTTTGGAGTTATTTTCTTTCTATCCATGGAATCTGTTGCAGGCACTTTGTTGATTGGGGTGGCATTGTTTTCCTTTCTGGCGCGAAATGGCGCAGCAGGTTTAGCTGGTGAACATGGCAGCTTTGATGGTCTACCAGTCATCAATGACTTTAAGGAAGAAACTGCAGGTTTCTTCCTGCTTATTGACGCCGAGTTCTCTCCTTTTGAGATGAAATCCTGCAAAATTGCTTTGTTAAACATGAACATGAATATGCAAAATTGCTAAGTTCTTCATGCTTAGTGTGATTTTCTTTACTTTTGCACCAAAAATGAACATATTTCTGTTACCTTTAACAAAGGTTTTTCCATTAGTTTTGATCCGCTAAGCTCGATTTCTTTCACCTCTTCCAAATTTTCAGCAACATCAAACTGGCTTGGAGACTCAACCTTCACACCATCTTCCTCAACAGCCCGACTTTCCGCAGTTAACGGAGCAACTCCTTCCTCCTTACAACTTTCAGAATCTCCCATTTCAAGATCCAAGTCATGTCCATTATCATCATCATCAAAACCTGGTTCAGGTTCATCAAGATCCTGATCAGAGTTTGCGGTCAGTTTATCTAAATCTTTGGTCTCACAATCTTGAAATTCACTTGAATGTTCATGGTCAGGCACTTTATTTGCATTTGCTTGCTCAAGCAAAGCTGCAGCCTTTCGTGCAGCAAGATTCTTGTAATGTGCTTCAAAGAAAGCTTTCTTCTGCGCAACCGACCCCGGGCGAGAGAATCTTTCAGCTTCTTCAACATACCTATTATGAGAGAAAGATGACCATTTTTCCCAGTCTAAAGATTCTGAAGTAAACCTTCCAAATGATACTGACTGCCCAAATGAATGAACTGGGTTGCCCTGCCATACATTAAGTTTGAAATTTCATCATTTTCTAAGTCAAATGGCAAAAACAAAAGAACCCATAATCAAATTCTGTGAACTATTACCAGGGTTTGAAGTGATTTGATGGCTAGGAAGACAAAAAACAAAGACTTACTGACCTGATCCGAGTGACTAGGAGGAACCGCAGCATAAGAGAATGGCTGTTGGTGCATGAGACAAGTTGGTTCCCCCATGAGCTAAACTTTTGTTTTGTTGACAAAATTCTACAAAACAAAACTGTGAGCTTTTTTCTTTGTTCTATCTGTAATATTCTACAGGTTATGCAGATGATAACAAACAAGAATTTGAATTTAAATTTCAAACGGTAAGAAAAAAGGACGTGGGCAATTGGGTCCATGCCATGGCATTATAATTAACAAATTAAAAAAAAAGGTGGTGGTTGATTTTTCTATATTGTCGGAAGTGGGGTTTTGGAACCACTTTTTTGGAGTAAAGCTGCAATCTTTTTCCAGCGTGTAAAAGTAGGGGGCCCACAATGTTGAGACATGTCATATTTTGAATTTTGAGAAAGATAACAAAAATGAAGCTCCAGGCTCTAGGGGCCTCGTCTTGGTGTGTGCATGCTCTCGAGGAACGGATAACACAATTCGCTGCAATTTTTCTGTAGCTCTGGGAGATATAACTGCCGCTGCACGAAAAAAAGTTAATTTCTTGAATATGTCAAGCTGCAACAAGTACTAGGCAGGATCAAAAATCTTTTTTTAATTAGATTAGATATGAAATTATTTTTATTCAATTCAGATAATTCAGAATATTGATTTAGATATAAAAACTACAAAAAGTAGAAATTTTGATTTTAAAATTTTAGTCCCGTTCTATATGATGTTGGGTTTTCTAGGTTCATAACGCAGCGGAATTTCAAAAAATTTATCTAAAACCCAAATCAAGATCCATGTAATTCGAATAAATAGATTAACTACATAATTAATACTTGTATGTCGAATTCAACAGCAATATAGGAAGGAAAGAGGTGGTTAACTTTGGTGATACCTGACCTCTACGAGTATCCACACGAACAGATCTTAGCCAAAACTAGTGTTTGTGTGCTAGCAATATTGCTTCACAAGCAATTTCGAATTTTAGTGATTTAGTGAATAATGCATTTCGTAAATCTCAAAACTATTCCTTAATGTGTATTTATAGTCATACAACAACACTAGGGTTTGAAACAAATTCGAATTTCAATCTCATTGCAATTCTTACAAGTTTATGTTTATCAAAAACTCCCTTTTTGATAATCATCCATATATTAATTATTATATTTATTATCTTCAAAATAATAAATTAAGAAAAACACTTATCCTTAAATTTCGAATTAATATATATTTATTAATATATATATATATATATATATATATATATATATATATATATATAATAATTAACCACTTAATCACATTGGCCTTATACAACCCATAACTGTTTTGGGCCTGTTCTTAGTGTGCGACCCTGTAGGTTCATATAACGTTGGCAGTAGGCCCGAAATCCCTATTTCAGCCCACAAGTCATAAGTGGCCTCTAGCAAGACATTATGACTACCCAAGTTATACGAATATCGACAATCTGATTTAACCATTTACAATAATATTTTAATCCCTTTGTCACTCGATATCCACATTGAATATAAGGCATAGTCTTGTCATCCTTATAATATTCAATCATTAGTTTCTTGACTCTAAGTAGACTGAAAATGATAACTCTTTATCAATTCATTTAGCATGGTCATGCATTTCCTTCAGTCTATCTTCTTCAAGGGGCCCATAGATATCTTACTCAAATAAATAAGGGACAAATTCCTTCTCAGTCACTCACATTTCTCCCATAGCTACTTTCATATCCAATGACAATCTATTCCATTATCCTGTTAAAGATAATGTAAGACTGTATCAAAATATGAAATAGCTATCTAGAAATTCATGATGATTTCAAGGTCAAAGGATTATACTAATAGAACCGTAATGATAATTACTTATGACAGTGATCTATGTAGTATTCTCATAGTGAGTCATCCAGTGCCTTATTTCTCAAATAGCACCTATGATTTGACTTAATATCTCATATACATGATTAGTAAAACATAATCATCAGTTAACATCATACTAATCTCAATGTTCTATTAAGATTAGGGATAGATGGTATATAATTCTTTTATAAAACCTAAGGGTTCTACTATCAAGTCATATACTTGATGACCTTAGAAAGAATTAACCATTCAAGTATTTTAATCATTAATATAAAATGATAAAAACTGCCAATCAATAAATAACAAAATGATAAAGTCAAAACATGGTCAAACATGATTGACCTAGTGCATATCACTAACACATGAGTCCATTTCCGAACTCGTAACTTTCAAGTTACCTATGGAGGTCTTTGGGCTTAGAGGGTGTTAGCAAAAAGCCAACTCGTAGTAATCCCGTAAGTACGGAGTCGATCCCACGAAAACTAGAGGTTTAAAGTGAGCGAAATTGGCTTTGAATTTCAATTCGGAAAGCAACAAAAGCAACGGTTCGGTAATTAAGAGCTAAAGAGATTAAAGTAAAATTATTAACCAATTACGCAATTCAACAAAAACAACTAATTAATAACGGTTTAAAATCAATGAAAGGAAACGTCAAGGGATTGGCAATCGCTCCTAGGGTATGCATTCATGGTTGGTCAATTTGGAAGTATTTCAAGGGCCGAGTTAAGTCTAATGCGCCATTCCCGCTCTCTCGAGTCTCAAATAACAACAAAACTGCTACCTAATCACCTAATCAAAACCAAGCTCACTCTCGTGTTACAAGGCACAACTAAACAATCAACTAGCAATTAATCAATCAACTCTAAGGCCACCTAGGTTCAAACCCACTCTTGTGGTGCTCTAAAACCTAGATTTTCAATCCTATTAGTCAATCTAATCAACCACCTCTCAATGCATTAATCACACTCCAAACATGATTAGGGTAGCTAATCCTAAGCAAGCAATAAGCAATAGGATTGGAACATGAGTAAACAACACTAGAAACCAACCAATCATACAACCCTAAGCTATCATACCAACCCCCCAATAAGGGGCTTAGCCACACATGGCTAAGTTCTCAATAAAAGTAATAAGCAAATAACTAAACATTAGAAAGTAGAGAAAAGTTACCTTAAGTGAAATGGAAGAACAAGAAATTATATAAGATAATGAAGATTCAACACTAAATAAACTTGCATTACTAAAGAGATCTTGTTCAATCAATTTAAAAGCTTCAACCTCACCAACAATGGTGGAAAAGATGGAGCACACACCTCTAAAATGATCCTTACTCTATTCTAAGAAAAGTAACATTCAAAAGGAATAAAAGCTGAGTATTAATTGCATAACCTAAAATAGAGATAAAATTGTATTTATAGTCTTTACAATTGAGGAAATAACGACAACCTAGTACAAATTGTGTCTAGCCAAATAGGGAAGTGGGCCTTAAGCCTTTGATCTGTTGAAAGAAGCTGAAATCCTTCCTTTTGTGCATATCTCGAATCGAGACACCTAAGTTGAGAGTGTGTCCCGGTCCGAGACATTAAATTATGGGCATTCTGCCCATCGTTTCCTTGTGTCTCGGACCGAGACACCTATGTAGAGGGGGGTGTCTCAGTCCGAGACAAGGCAAAATGCCTTGTTTCCTTGATCGCTTCGCCTCTCGGCTTCCCTCGCTTCTCGCTTTTGTCGATTCTTGCCATATTTGACACTAGAATGCTCCGCTATGCTCTCAACACCTGAAAATGCTCACACATGCAATAAGGTATAGAAAACGCTTATAAAACATGGTGAAATAAAGTTAAAGCATGCGGAAAAACAACTTATACATAGGAGTATTTTACTCCTATCAACCCTCCTCACACAAAACCTTACTTGTCCTCAAGCAAGAGATGAATCTTACTCGGGGACGCATGCTAGCTAATAACCTCATTCCCGTATATACATCAAACGCAAACGTTCCAACTAATGAATAACCGAATGAATGCTTCCCAACCTAACAACTAATGATTGATTCAAACAAGTGAGCAATGCAATATTAATGACATAAATTGATAGCATCAAGACTACAATCACGATAGCATACTTATCAACCCTTTTTTTATGCTACATTCTTGCCATCTTATGCGGGACGTGTGAACAAATCAGATTCAAGCTACGTTGGGCACAACATGGCATAAATGGTTTACTTCAAGCAATGGCGTATACCTCACTAGGTTTCACTCGCTCAAGATGTCAAAGGTGTACAAAAAACACATGCAAAGTCACCATAGGCTTGCTCAAAGTCCGAACTCCACTACTTAGTTCGGTTTCTGACAATTATCAAATGGACTTGTTAGGGTTGTAACGGGGCTAAGGGTTAGGGGTAGGTAAAAAGATAGATTTTGGCTAAAAACTTGACTTGAATAACATAATCACTTTTTAACTTGGTCTAGCTTGAAAGTTTACAAACAAGTGAACTTTTTTAACAAATGAGAACTTTTTTTTTCATGCCTTTGTTTATTCTTTCTTTATTTTTTTTTTCTCTTTTTTTTCTCTTTTTCTTTTGTTTTGTTTTTCTAAGGCATTTCTTCTTTGTAAGTTTTCGTTCACAATTCCGACTAATTCATCAAGCTAGAGTTTCCATCTATTTATATGTGAGTTAATCAAGTCAAATTTGGGATTTTTAAGAGGTAAAGTTTGAAAAGGTTGATTTGTGTGAAAATTGAGGTTTAAAACAAAAAAAATTGGTTAAGGCTCAAATTGTGTCGTCTTAGGATAAAGGGGTAGGCTTTTTGAGTGGTTTGAAAAAGTGTGTAATCCTAATTACCATTATCACCTAATTGCCAAAAACTCAATAATGCAATCTTGCTCGGACATAGGAGCAAGTTCTAGGACTAAAGCATGCAAAACACAACAAAAATATAGGCTCGACAATTCAGAAAATTAGGTGTGTTTTTACCAATGCTAGAACTAGAACACTTATGCCAAGTATGCCTAATTTCCCTAGGATTCAACAATTTTACTACATACACGTCATGTTTCCGCATCAAGCTAGTTGGTCATGCATTTAGGGTCGATTATTGCTATCAAGTGACTTCACCCTAATCCAATCAACTTATGCCATAAAAATTGGCATTTCACTAAGCAAGCATCACTAACAATTGTTAAAACGAGAAACACCATTAAATCATTCATTAACCGGAACATGACATTTGATATAATACAATTACTCGATCAACTTAACTAGCATAGTCAAAGTACTAAGCTAAGGGTTATGCTTCAAAGGTTTGACCAAAATTCTCAAAAGTAAAACATCAAACAAACACACAAACTAAAAGCAATAAAAACATCAAAAACACAAAAACACAAAATCCTACGCAACTACATTCAATTTTTCAACTCTCCTCACACATTTCGATGCAATGTCCTCAATGCTAAAAAATTAGACATATAAAAGCTGAATAGGAGTTGAGTTTAGAAAATCAAATCTTTTGTGTTCAATCGAACACCGGCGGTTCGGGAGATGGTGTTAGCGATAGATAGCGAGACCTCCCTTGGGCATTGAAGTAATCCCTTAGCTTTTTATCTTGTCGCCATTGGCGTGCCCGGATATACTTCCACATTGCCCTTTGTTCCTTCATGAATTGGCGTTGCTCCGCCTCAACTCACTTCCACCAGCAAAAACATTTGGAGCCGGAGGCTCCCATTTCACTTCTCGGGGACATCTCCTCCTCCGGCACTAGTTCTGGCCGCTTCCTTTCCTTTCCTCCTAATCGGCTCTTTCGGCCTCGTAGGGGCCGACTCCTCTCTAGGCGATCTTTGCATCCCCCTCGGAATTGGTTGACCCGAATGCCCGACTTTCCAATTGCCCGCTTTGTACTTGCCAACCACCTTGTCCTTTCTCACATATGCTCCCGCTCTCAAATGATCAATGTCAATCACACGCGAAGGCAAAATCACATACTTGCTTGCATCAAAATCCGGGTCCTTCCTTGCCAATTGTAGAATAAACCACCCAAACCCAATCTTCTTTGCTACATCGGGAATCTCTTGCATCATTCGAATAAACCGATATCCCACATCGACTTGCACATCCGGATTATCGGGATACGTGATAGCCTTCAATATAAGCAAATCTCTTTAGCTACCTTGCTATACTCGTTGCGCCCGCAGTATGTGAGTGCATACCATTTAAGCACCACTATTGTTCCGATATCCCGTAATTCATTCAATTTAGTCGTGTGGACATCAAAATAAGCTTTTCCCGATGCTTCATTCCATGCCACATTATCATCAAATTCATCGGACCCCGACATATACTTGATTCTGTGATCCCACATTGAGAACTCCTCCCTCAGTTCGGCCAAGGAATACTCCCGCTCCTTGCCAGCCAATCGGAATGTCATTACGGTGTGATCGGTAGGTGACTTAGCCAAAGTAGTGAAAAACTCATAGGTGAGCGCCTCACAATAATCATGCGATGAAGTCACCATTTTATCTAATTGCAACCACCCTATGAGTTGCTCCACATCCTCAAAGATACCCAACTTCCTCATTGAAGCCCAATCAATAACAAAGGGTGGGGCTATACCTCTATCCGCAAGTTTTTCGTACCTCTCGCCTTCCGCTACCGAGTGTATTTGGAATGGAGCCTTGAAACGCCGGGTCAAAGCGGCCGGAGTGTTAACCCCACAAACTCTAGAACCGGAGGCGGTTGTCTTGCGGGATTGACGGATAGCCCGGAGTGGTTGCTCATCTTATTCTTGTTCAATAGGCGGGTTATATGCTTAACCGGTGGCCTTTGATGATCTTGATGCTCGAGACATGGAGATTAGCAAAAAGGGTGTTCTAAAGTGGTGTCAGTTTTAATTTTTGACAGGAATATGGTGGTAGTTAAGGCCTATGAAATTTTGGCTAGAGGAAAGAGAGTGGAGCTTTTGGCTATGGAGTTTTGCTTAATAAGGAAAAGAAAGTGGGGAAGATGAAGTGTTGGAGGTCTTCTTATGGTAAAAATTCAAATGAAAGAGGGGAAGGGTTAAGATCTTGCCATGTCATTGACCCTTGTGGTGTGTTTCTCTATTTGAAAGGCCACAATTTAGCCACATCATTAATCTAAGTGTTTAAAGAAGGAGCCAATAGGAACATTTCAAATTCCTCCTTCATTAAGGAGTGTCTCGGATCGAAACACTCATATGAAAATGGGTGTCTCGATCCGGGACGTTACAATCTGCTTGGCAGATTGTAACTTCTCGATCCGAGACACCATTTTCAACAAGGTGTCTCGGATCGAGACACCCTATAACGAGGGGGACTTGATTTTTCCTCTTCTTCCACGCGTTCCAAACTCCTATAGTAAATATGGCAGTTTTGAGTCCTAAGATAGTTTTTTGGAGATCCGGACGTAGAATCCAGCTTTGATCGCTGTTGCAGCAGTTCATTCTTTGAGAATTGGAGCGTAATAGCTCAGTTTGATTGACGAAAAGTGGCTGGAAATTGTGTGTTTAGGGGTTGGAATATCCAGCCACGGGTGTGAAACTTAGGGTTTGTGTGTTTTTTTATTAATCATACGTGCCACCCTTTTTTAGGGGGTTTTAAGTGATATTTATAGAGATAAACTAGGGTTAAACTTAGGGTTAGGCGTTTAGGCTAGGTTAGAACTGTGTTTTTAATTAATTACATGTAATTTTTGTATTGATTATTGTGTGTCATGAAAAATGTGCGAAAATGATTCAGTGGTCACTAAAAGTGTCAAAAAGGGCCTTCAGTGCCACTAAGGTTAGTTTTTGGGCAATTTAGTATGTCAAACCTACAAATTGGCTCATAAACTTCTAAGGCATTGTAATTAGTCAAATTTTATAGACTTGTATCATAATTCCTTTGGATTTTTATGGGTTATTTTGCGACAACTACGCTTTAATCCTTCAAATTTGTCGTTGCGTGTCGATCTAGTCTACTTGAATTCTAACAGGCGGATCACTAGCTCGTCACTTGGACAGATGTCTTTGAAAATCATCATCAGACGCTTCTTCAGTCATTTATCACTTTTTTACCTGTTCGGAAAAGATGTGTATACAATTGATTTTTTTGACATATTTTCTTGAAAATGATATGAAATAGTAAAGTATTAGGTTTTTTTAAATTATTATTTTGAAAATGATTTTTTTTGATATTTTATGCTATTTTGAGGGGTGAATTGACCCTTTGTTCTATATTTTGTTACAAATTTTGCAGTTACTTTCTCTTTAAACCCTAATATATCAAAATTCTAACTACCAAAACCCCCGTTTAGAGAAAAATCAGAAGAAGAAATTGGCAATGGATGCAAAGAACAGGAAGAAGATGAACAAGGAACAAGAAGAAGAAAAAGTAAAAGAAACCAAAAAGAACAAAAATTCCGAATTATTTGCATCTTGTTCTTTCTCCAGTCTCGGTCTCCACCCCGCTCTCTGCGACCAGCTTCAAGGTCTCTCTACTTATCCATTATTTTATATTTATACATACAATTTTTAATTACGGAATCATTTGGTTAATTAATTAATTATTGTAAGCAGAGAAAATGAGCTTTGAAGCTCCAACGATTGTGCAAGCTCAAGCTATTCCTGTTATTCTCTCTGGCCGTCATGTGTATCCTTCAATTTTCATTTAGCTTCTGGGTATTCACTTAAACTGTTTTTTGTTAGTTTTTAGCTTCTGGGTATTCACTTTAATTGTTTTTTGTTGCATAAAAATGCTATCTTTATTGTTTATGTAGCATATACACTTCATTCGATCGACGTGTCCGTTTCATAAATGTTTCCGACACTTGAAAGTTTGGAAACGGAACTTCATTTTTTACATAGGAAACTCTAAAATAATGCCGTTTATCCTTTATTGCAAAGCCCAAGTACATAGAATTTGTTCATTCTGTTACTTGTTTAAGTTATGTTGTTTTTGGCTTCTGGATTTTTTTAATTTTTCTTTTGTACCATTAAAATACTTGCTTTTGTTTATTTTTTAAAACTAAACTTAACCGGTTGTATAGACTTGTTAATGCTGCTACTGGCACTGGCAAAACTATTGCTTATTTAGCCCCAATTATCCAGCACTTGCAGAGTTATAGTCCTAAAATCGAGCGCGCTCATGGAACTTTTGGTATGTTGCTTCTTCTGAGTTTGTGCTAATGGGTTTAATCTATATTGAGTGTGAACTTTATTTTGACTCCTTGCCCTTTATGTAAAAGGGATTAACTTTGATCTGTTTTTCTTTTTTTTATCATTATAATGTTGTAAATCTAGTTCATATGCTAGTGACTATCTCATGATATGCTTAATTGATTACATGGTGATAGCGCTGGTCCTTGTACCTACGCGTGAGTTGTGCTTACAGGTTTATGAGATTTTGCAAAAATTGTTGCACCGTTTTATTTGGATTGTTCCGGGGTATGTCATGGGTGGCGAAAGTAGGGCAAAGGAGAAAGCTAGGTTGCGGAAAGGTAGGAATTCTTTATATTTTTTTGTCTTTGGATATTTATCTCCCATGTTTGTCATTTTGGAAACTATTTAATGCATTTCCATAAGCCATAAGCAAAGCATAATACTTCGGTTGTTGCTGTCTTAATCACTTAAAAATTGATGTTTACTAGAGAAAATTAAATGGTCAAATTCTTGAGCTTTGTGTTACGTGTTCTCAAGTTTAATTACCAATACCTTATTCGTGAAATTTAGTGGTAAAGATTATGTATGCATGGTGCAGTTTGTTTCAATTGATATTTTTGTTATTTATGAACATTGCTTTTAAAGATGATGATGATGGTTCATTAACTTAAATCCAACAATTGGTCTTTAATTAAACTCCATTGTATTTTTATTGAATCTTGGGGGTAATAGTTGTCACTTACTAGAAGTATAAATATCTTTTTTTATATTGATTGGTGTAATGAATGTTGCGCTCGTGTCAGGTATATCTATTCTTGTTGCAACTCCTGGGCGCCTTTTAGATCACTTAAGAAAAACAGCATCCTTTGTGCACACAAATATGCGATGGATAATCTTTGATGAAGCAGATAGGTATGGTTTACAATATGAAGTCGAGTTGCTACCTTTAGCAAAATGTATATTGTTCATGTTATTGTCGAGTCTTATAGAGCATTTTTGCAGAATTTTGGAATTGGGATTTGGGAAGGAAATAGAGGATATACTGGATCTTTTGGGCTCTAGGCTAACTGGGACTGCTCACAAGGGAAATCAAGAGCCATGCTATCAAAGGCAAAATCTGCTATTATCAGCTACATTAAATGAAAAAGTAAATCATCTTGCTAAAATTAGTTTGGAAAATCCTGTCATGATTGGTCTTGATGACAAGAAGATGCAACCTGATCTTGAACATACTGAAGC
The DNA here is from genome assembly GCF_937616625.2 of Mercurialis annua. Taxonomy (NCBI): domain Eukaryota; kingdom Viridiplantae; phylum Streptophyta; class Magnoliopsida; order Malpighiales; family Euphorbiaceae; genus Mercurialis; species Mercurialis annua. The sequence goes on along the minus strand of NC_065574.1, from coordinate 44,680,712 downwards.
TGTAGAAACTGACATGGATGATGAACTAGAACATCCCACGAAAATAATCAAGTCTTCAACTGGAGATTTTAAAGTTCCAGCTCAGTTGGTTCAGAAATATGTGAAAGGTACAGAAAGTTTGATCAACCTTTGTAATTGGTATAGTGATGGAATTGGAGCCGTTAATATTTTTCTTTTTGCAGTTCCCTGTGGTTCACGGCTGGCAATGCTGCTTTCATTTCTAAAACATCTTTATGATAAACAAGCTTCTCAAAAGGTTAAGCTACTTAGCCGTTTACTAATTCAGTTAGTCCTTGCTTTACTTTTGGCATCTACGTAGAGATTTGAGTAGGAATTTCCACAAATTGGTATATGTTTCATCTGCAGTAATTATCGCCATTGCTTTTGTCCCCTTATACTATGACTAAGGCATATCCACGAGTTGATCTGAAGCCCTCAGTGTAGATGATCTTAATTCAAAAAATTTATAGTGCTTATAAGTAGAATCTAATGTGAAGCTATCCTAGCTTATATAGATTAAACGTCGAAAGGACCATCAGTTGAAGTTTGGGTATACTTATTGCCGTATGCGTTATATAGTGAGTAAATTTTCCTGGCATTTTAATTGCACCTTTTTTATCTCAAGTGTCAGTTGTCATTATTTTGAATTGCTCATTGTTAATCTGTGACTGGCTTGCTTGGAATTATGGAATCTTTTCTCTTGCCTCATGCACTGTTTACATTGTTAATTTTTTGAATTATCTTAGGACAGCTTTGTCTGACATCTTTACTCACTTGCTCAATTTACAGATCGTGGTGTTCTTTTCAACATGTGACGCAGTAGATTTTCATTTTTCTTTGTTGAGTGAGTTCCGCTTCTCATCCAGTTTACAATCAGACACTGAGGCTGCAGAGAAGTTTTTGAGATGCAAAACTTTTAGGCTACATGGAAATATGAAACAGGAAGATCGTAGAAACACGTTCCAAGCCTTCAAAAGTGAGAAAGTGGCTCTTCTGTTATCGACAGATGTTGCTGCTAGAGGCTTGGATTTTCCTCAAGTTAGGTTCATCATTCAGTATGATTCTCCAGGAGAAGCTACTGAATATGTTCACAGGTTTTTGTGGAATTCTTTCTACTGTATTTTTTGCATGTTTTATTTCTTTAGATGATTGTATATGAACTCGTTTAAGTTTGTTTTTTGTATTGTTTAAGACTGCTGATTGAGTTGACTTATGTTCATGATGTAGGGTCGGTAGGACTGCTCGGTTGGGTGAGATGGGAGATTCTTTGCTATTTCTACAACCAGTCGAAGTCGATTATATAAAGGACCTGGAGAAACATGGCGTATCACTGACGGAGTATCCCGTCCTTAAAATGTTGGACAGCTTGTCTTTGAGTGGGCAGATGCACCGGCACAAGAAGTTTGTTTATTTGGACTCTCATCCTTGGGTGCTAACTCTGCAGAAAGCTCTTGAATCTTTTATTGCAGCACAAGTATGATTCTGAACTTTCCATATTGGTTTTGTTTAGTTTTGGAACTTAATTTTGTACCCTATTTCAGGGGTTTGCTTTTGATTATGCCTCATATATGTTCACACTAGCCTCTGTGATACAGATTTCAATTAGGCATCTATGATCGTCCAATATATATGCTTTCATGAATTTTTTTGTTTCAAATGTTTCTATTCTATATGTTTGGAAGTAAAACAGCCAGTCTCAACCTATATAAAGAGCCCAGCACTTCGACCAAGTTAGCTAGACACTTGTTAAGTAACTAATTCACTCAAAAGTTGAAGCTTCCGGGTGATGCTCAAACAATAGTATTATCTCTAACATATCCCCGCATGCAAATGCTTATTGAGCTTGAAGCGTGTGACACGCATAAGCCCATGTTTCCTTGTGAATTTAAGTAATCAAGTTGGGATTTTCAATGGTTGAACTCTTGATCTTTCAATCCTAGAGGCTTTGATACCGTATTAAATAACTCAATTCACCCAAAAGCTTAATTTTTATATAAGGCTACAAGAATGGTATAATCTCTAACAAAACTGCTGAAATTTGCTTCCAAAACTTTCTTCTTATGTGCATCCCATTAATATGCTGCTTTCTTTTTTGGTCTTTCCACAGCTTAAGATGAATAAATTGGCCCAGAAGGCGTATCTCTCTTGGCTACGAGCATACACAGCCCATCGTGGAGATCTGAAAAGAATTTTTACAGTACAGAAACTTCACTTGGGGCACGTTGCCAAAAGCTTTGGCTTGAAACAACAGCCCTCTGTGGTTGTAAAAACATTTCAAAATGAATCAAAGAAGAGGAAGAGAGATGAGAAGCAAAAGGGCCTGTCCAAATCGAGGAAGCTCACTCGTAAAACATAAATCATTTTCTTCGCGAGAGCTACAAAAAATCCACCCTAGCTTTCATCTCCCGATGTCAGGGTCGACCCAACAGAGTGGTTTTGCTGCTGTTTATAGCAAAACTGTTCCAGTTCCAACACTCAACCTTACTATATACTATATTTAATGGACGAGCCGTTTCATCACATTAGGCGTCAACTGGGAAACTAATTTTTGTGTGGCACTTCTATAGACGGATGCTGCTCTGTGTTGCAATTTACAGGCACCCTAAATGGAGTAGTTGAAGATGGCAATTGTTCAGCATTTTGTTTAGTTAATTTGCAATGAACAATCGTATATCTTATGCTTATAGGCTATTGATAATTATTTTTGAATCAAAATCATAAGAGAATGATAAATGTCATGAATTTATTCTTGTACTCAGGTAACTGTAATTTAATACCTGCTGATTATGTATTACAGGATCCTACTGAATTCTTCAAATTTCACATACATGCGATATTGATTTGTCCAAGCAAACACACGATTCTTGGATTTACTGGACTGACTTCTGTTTTAAGGCAATGGTAGATCAAATTTTACCTTAAAATTGTTGAATTAAGTCAAATAATCAAATAGAAACGATAAATTTGCTTAATGTTATGATATATGTATTGTTAAAGCCTCAGCCAAAAGTTCAATATTATTTGATATGGTATCAGAGTGCCTATGACCGAAAGTCTAGAGTTCAATACTTGGTAACTGTAAAAGAATTAATTTGAACACAAGGTAAGTGCGTATGTGTGTTTGTTTGTTCACGCTTCAAGTCTAGCGAGCGCTTCAAGTCTAGGGAGCATGGCGCGTAAGAAATAACAAATTAATTTGAACATAAGATGAGATGGGTTTATGTACACTAGCTGAGATGAGTCTGTGTTATGTTCTTATTTGTTCACGATGTGTGCTTGTTTGTTCACACTTCAAGCCCAATGAGCATTGATGCATGCGAGGACATGTAAAGATATTTCTATTGTGAAATTCTCACCTAAAAGCTTGAGCTTTCGAGTGGAATGATTATTTGACAGTTAGATTTGACACTAATAATTTTGGTCTTTTAATCGGTTCGGTTTTGGACTTAACGAAATTCTGCCAAAGTTTTTGAGCAAACCAAACTGACTTGTTTGATTTGAATTTTTTACATCCTTGTATATCTTATTTGGTTCAATCTCCATTCATTACGATTCCGTTCAAACTGAATGCACATTGGGGCTAAGGTTCTAAACAGCTCTATCTACTTCAGTCACTAACTTGTAGCAACATGATCATCCTGAAAGATGATCTATTAATCAACAGATCTTGTAGATACCTAGATAAGCAATATACAGCAAAATCCTACAAGGTGCAAATTTTCAGCTCTAGCAAAAAAATGTGCACTCTATTTCATTCATTATTCAAAGTTACAATGGTAGAATGAGCAACCAAAATTTTCTATGGTAGTATCATCTCCTCTTCTGAAAAATATTCTACACTCTTCTGCAGTATCAGTATACTTCCGAGTCTGCAATGCTTTTAGATATCTGATCCTCTATAAATCAATGTGGTTGTTCTTAAACAATGTTAAGGTTACAATGATGCATCGGCATTGGGAAGAAACCGTTCACGGCCATTCGTATCCAAGAAACCCAAATACGATGATCTTCTTTTGTTTCTGTATCTTTTTCCTTTCGCTCCCTTACTTTTACGACCGACAAACATCATTAGCATTACTACAATAAATCCAACTCCAGATAGTGCCCATAACATAATAACCCAGATTCTCAAAGAACCAACGAGTCCATCTTTCGTTTTCTGCAAAGATGTTTCCTCAGAATCTTTGGTAGGCACGTTGCTTCTAACAACATTACTTTCTTCAATCTTGTCAGATTTTATTGAACTTACAGCTTCATTCGATGCAAAGGAATTTGAGTTCGATAAAGACCCAGGATCCGGGCAGTTTCTCCTCTTATGATGCAGGAGCAGTGCATCATTCAGTTTTTCTGCACACTCTATGCTAAGTAGGTCCCGCTGTAGGGTGTCGTTATCAGTGTGATCAAGTGTTAAAGGATCAGGCGGGTCCGGGAACTTCGCCCAACACTTATTGATCATATCAGTATCTCTCCATTTTGCCTTGTCAAAGCTCCAGTTTCCAACTTTAAATTCTAACCCATAGTGGAAAACTTTGTAGTTAGTGCCAGGCTCAGGAATATATCCAGGGTATATCAAGATTTCCGTGCTTATAATGTGTCGCAGTTGCAGCTGCATGCACAGATAATAAGTCAATAACAACAGACAACAGGATCAGATATAGAAGAGATAATTCTCAGATGCTCATACGCCTTCAGCATGAAATGAACAACATTCCCTATAGAAACTCGATATGCAAGTTCCTTGACGGAGATAGAAACTTTTCTCCACAATTCAATTGCTTGATTTTCCTATAAAACAAGGTTACATAAACTAGGCAAGGAAGCAATTCACAGGACAATGGCATACCTCAGCTGCACCAAAAGAGTAACCGTACATCTCACTAATCCAGCCAGAATTATATATGTCTCCGGTGAAATTTCTAGCATAATGAGCTTTGTCTGCACGGACCTCCTCAGTTTTATGCAACCATAGCATTGCAAATTTTCGAAGATCTTCTATATGCATAATGATAACACCCCCAACCTTGTCGCAAGCTTCAGGGTGGCGTGTATGGAGTTTTGCAAGCTCATTATCACAGCCAATAAGATAACTGACACGAACATAATATAGAATTGTTAGTCTCAAACATGGTTTTTTCTCCAAACTAAAGGGAGAATGTGGACAATAGCACCTATATATTGTATGAATTGTGTTTGTGTGTATGTGAGAGAGAGTGAAAGAGGTGCAGCTACGGCCATAATCAAAATAAACAGATGTGCAGTTATACTCAAAGTGAACATATAAGCCGTTCTCTTACTCGTAAGGAGTTGAAACTGGACGGCCACGTGCTGCTTTGAACTTCCATGGTGTGATTGGGCCTCTCATGATCATGTCAGCATCAAGAATAACAATAAACTCAGCATCAATTTCTGCATGATTAAGCCAGTGAAGAACAGCGGCTGGTTTATTAATGGCCGGATACCTGACATGGAATGAAAACAAGAATATACATTTATATTTCATGAAAATTCTCTTTTGATCATTTGGTACCAAGTGCCGCAGAAAAATGCCACGCAAACTTGAACCGAAGGACTAGTTTGACATTTCAGGACAGCCACTTCAAGAGAAAATGCTAAACATAAGACATTCAAGATCTTCCCTGCTAAAAACCTGCTGACCTGACATTTTTTTTGTTTCAAATTTGTTTGGCTGAGAATCATCCCTATCTAAATGTCAAGATTAATTTTAAATATTGTTTTTGGAAGTTCATTACCGATTCTTCCCGGTTAGAACAAGATCCTAAGATGTTTCCCCCGCAAAATCATAGTTTGTTTAATGCAACATTTAACATTACAATTTAACTTCAGGATAGGGAACCTGGGTACAATATTATCACAAGAACCAAAATAATGCAAATGCTCAAATTTACTTCAAATATATGCCGAAATTAACTTCCAATGACCATTCAATGATGACAATAGATATCCACAGAAATAAATTTAAAGATACTACTAACTACTTACCAATCACCAGTTAATGGATGCCGGCTCATAGAAGGGACATAATGGGTGGGAGCCAGATCATGACCTTTATACTGCTTTAAGTCTTCATCTGTACAACTGAGAAGCCTTGTGATATTTCCAGGTTGTCCACTTAAGTGGAAACTATGTACAAGGCCTACAGTCTGCCAATCAAAATATGGGATGCATTCTGTAGAAAATATGGTATGGATTTTTGGATATGGTTTGTGAGTGTCATCGGGGTTTTGCTGCTCCTTTTTAGTCTCAGTTTTTATACTTTCAGACACAAGTTGTGGCCGAGTTAATTCAGCAAAAGTTTTGCTCTTTAAGAAACTCAAATATTTCGTCCATTTTGGCTTAGAGCATCCATTTGCAGCATGCTGTAATAAGAGACCTTCATTCAAAGAGTTTATACACTCTAAGCTTAAAAATAAACCCCGCCTTATATTAAGATCAGATTCCATCGACTTTACCTGCAAAATAAAATATGTAAGTTTCAACAACTCTGAATTCAATATCAGCCACACAACACAAAAACTTTACAAAATATTCAATATTGGGCATAATCTAACTTAGATTACTTGATATATTAAAGGTTTGCACATGGTACACTATCAAGTCACAGCATTCCGGAAAGATTGCTTTGGCAGAATGAGGCTGATTTATTGGAAACAGTGGAAGGCAAAATCATATGCTTCAGAAATACTAAATTCACGAATTATTGCATTTGATAAAGGTTTGAGGTGTCTATATCTTTAACTATAAGTGGCATACCTCTCTAGGGTAAGGAGGCTCAGGAAAAAGCCTTCCACAGTCATAAACAATATCATCTTCATGGTGATTTAATTTAGAGAAAGACCAATTCCCCACACTAAATGGCAAACCATAGTGAAGTAGAATAGGCTGAACACCAGGTCGTGGAGTATAGCCTGGGTAGATCATCAAGTCATCACTAATCTTGTGCCGAAGTCCAACCTGAAAATGCAAACACAGCCCCAGAATACATATAAGAAAAGAAATTTAAAGAGTTGGCATAAAAGAAAATTAAGAAATCATAATTTCAGTTTGGACTGGAAATCAACTTACCTCTGCTGCACCAAATGAGTAACCATACATCTCACTTATCCATCCCTGTCCATAGATGTCGCCAGTTAAATTGGTTGTCCAGTGAGCTTTATCAGCACGTACCTCTTCGGTCTTTGCAAGCCACATTGGTGCTAGTGCTCGAAGATCATCAATATGCATGGCCAAAAGTCCACCAACCTTGTCACACTTTTCAGGGTGCTTCGTATGCAATTGAGCCAACATATTGTCACACCCAACCAAGTACCTGAACAGAAATTAATCACATCAAGAAACTTGCTTAGTGCTAATTACTTAAGCAATCTATGAAGGAAGAGGCTTGTATCAATATAAAAGACATGATTGGCGAAAAACAATACCCGTAATATGCTGCAACAGGCCTGCCTTTCTCTGCACCAAGTTCCCAAGGTATAATCGGACCTCGAATGATCATGTCTGCATCTAGAATCACAACCCAATCTACATTTTCTGCATCTTTACTATGCTTTAGCCAGTGGAGAACTCCAGCAGGTTTGTTGATTGCAGGGTACCTAGAGATAATCAAACCTAGCACCGTTTATTTTTGTTTTCTCCAGTGAGAGAAAATTTCAGACTTTTCAGAGTTCTTGTTACGCGTTAGATAATTAATGAAACTCAGTAACAAGCTAGTAAGAAGCTGTGAATAGTTTTCTGGTAACTCGGCAAACATTCGCTGAAAACCAATCAAATAGAGATAGAACAATATGCAAATGAAATTGTAAAGGATAGATAATCAAGGAAAAACATAATATAAATATCACAATGCCACAGAGATAGATCCAGATTTCAAAATGACACAAAGAACAGAATTACAGATTGCGAAAGCTCAGAAAAAACTGAGAAGCTTTACTCTTTATCATGAATAAGTAAGAATTATGTAGCAGTGGAACAACCCCATCTCCATTCATCATAAGATAAGCTAACTAACACATAACCTTGGCATCTCAAATTGAAATGGTATAGCAGTCTAAATTTGTTCGAATTTCTCATATTAGCCCCAAGATTAGCATTTCATGAGAAAAACAGTGGTAGCTAATAGCTGGACCAACTCCTATAGCCAACAACAAAGACAGCTCTAATCTATATCACAGATAATATACATTGAATTTCTTTTACCTTAAATCAGCTCCAAGTTTGAAAGCAAAATGTAGAATTAAATATCAACACAATAAAAAAAACAGCCTTAAAGACAAAGAGAACACAATGATATATCAAACCTAGGTAGCACGGGCACTACATTCAATCAACGTGTCCCGTTTTATAAACATTTCGGACACTTAAAGTTTCGGACATTCGGACACTTTAACATTTCGGACACGAAACTTCATTTTTTTCATAGAAAACTTGAAACTAACACCATTTCGCTATATCCGAATGTCCCGTTTTCCCGTGTCGGGTAGGATCAAACTTTAAACTTATATACAGCTCAAACATAGTAGAACAAAGAAAAAAGAAAGAAACAAACTTTACCAATCCCCAGTCTTAGGATGTCTACTCATGGAAGGAACTTCCATAGTAGGAGCCAAATGCATCCCTTTATACTTCCTCTTCTCCTCATCCGTACAGCTCAACAGTCTGGTAATGGGTCCTCGTTGCTTAGCCTTCTTAAAGCTATGCATGAGCCCAACCGTTTGCCAATCAAAGTAATTCTGACATTCAACTGAAAACAGTGTGTGAATCCTGTACGGTGCCTCCTGATCGGTCTTTGAACACCATCCCCCATCAATCCAAAGCAATAACAGATGCACCAAGATCAAAACTTTAGCCATGGAACACCAATTCAAGGGCTGATTTGAACTGGGTTTGTGTGAAAGATCCAAAATTTCATTGGTAATTTTGAAAGTCAATGATTGAAAGATTTAAAAATAAATAAATAAATGAAGAGTTGGTAAGTGGTGAGCCGGAAATGGTTGAACTGAGTAGTGTGTAGTAAATTAGTGATGATGGAGAAATGTTATTAAAGAATGATTATTGATAGATTTAGTATGTAATTAACAGTAATAATGAGTATTAAAGAAATAGTCAACTGTTTAATTTTTTTTTTAATGTTTGATCTGTTATTATTATGTGAATAATTAATATTGAGATATGAATCTGGAGTTTTTATAGGTCTTTCTTCTAGCCGCCATGGGTACTCACTACTAAACAGAGATAACTGAAGCGACATCGTTTGGATGTTGTTTTCTAATTAGTTTAGATAGTGTTTAATAAAACTGAAAATTTTGTGGTGTTCTAATGAAAAATTTTAAGAATTTGAAAGGTGAATATATTTGTTATTGAAAATTTCACCCTCGATTCCAGTTCAGAAAACAAGCTTCTACGCTTTAATCATTCAAAAACGCTCTACTGCTCATAGATCTTTTTTTTAGAATCAACATTGCATTAATCAAAGAACCAAATCGGTTACAAGTTCATTGACCGAAAAAGGAACATTTCCGTCAAAATGCAATCTCTACTAAAGAAAATACCCCACTTCTCTAAAGCGTGAGCACTTGGTTACAAATGCGGTTTGCATAAATAAATCTCACATCCCGACCTTCACAATCCACTAGACAATCATCTACCACCAGTTGCTTGTAATCAGCAGCCATGCAAGGGTTACGTAGCCTATTAGCCACGTTAACAACATCCATCTCGCAAATTACTCTTCTGAAGTTCAAATCCCACGCAAGAGAGAGGCCAAAATTTATAGCCTTTGCCTAAGCTATTTCAGCAACTGTGCAGCCATACAGGAACGACACACCACTTCTTATCACCTTCCCCGATGAGTCTCTACACACCGTACTTAGCACCGATAATCCTTTCTCAGTCGAGACAACCGCGTCTGAGATGATCTTTAGGTACAGTTCGGGCAGCGGAGACCATCTTCTATCTCCAGCATCACTTAATACAACCCTTGCTTCACTGTAACCATCACTCGTGTCCAACATAGAAGGAATGCAGCTGAATAACACCGGCGTAGGCATTCGCTTGTTATTGAAGACGATATTATTCTGATCCTTCCGAATCACCCAAAGCGACATAACAAAAAACTTGGCATCCTCACACTTCAACAAACTAAACATAAGAGTGAGCCATTCCTGAGCTGTAACACTTTGCAATCTGTCAACTCTCAGATTCAAATGTGAGATTAACCATAAACCCCGGACCTCCTCGCAGTCTTTCAAACCTCCGAGTTTTGACATCGAGGGCACATAACTGAGACCGGGACTTTCCTCTTCTCAATATTAACATTGCAAGCAAGTGTGTTGTGACCAATACACCAAAGGAAGTGTTTTACCTTTGGAGGGATCGCCAACGACCAAATATTCTTCCACAGAGGCATATGATTTCCTGAGTTTGAGGGGCCAGTTGCTCCTCTTTTCACCAAATGACCCGCCAAATAATATGCTGATTTAACAGTAAAACAACCCCTATTGTTATGAGGTCAGAACAACTTATCCAGGGGCCACCGCTTGCTGATGGGAATTTGAAGGATATTCGCAGCATCTTCATCAGAAAAGCTTGTTTAACTTTATCCCATCCCAACATTTCCTCTCTGCATCAATAAACATACTAACCCGAAACACCATCTTGAATATTAGCCCCAACAGGTTTCATGTAACCGAAGTTTACAATCCAATTATCAGTTTTAGCCGAAATGGAGTTGCCATCACCAATACGCCAAGCAATCCCCGCCTCAATAACCTTTCGCGCCTCAACTAAGCTTTGCCACATATAACTCTTGTTTACGAGAGGCTGGAGCCTTTAACACATCCGACATTTTACTTAGCCCTGAAAACTTTGCTACATAAAGACTCTGGAACCTGGATAAGCCTCCACACTTGCTTTGCCAACATAACCAAGTTAAAAGCACGGAGATTTCTGAAACCAAGTCCCCCTTGCTTCTTCTGTTTGCAAATATTACCACAACTAACCCACCGAATTTTCCTTTTCTCCTCTGACCCACTCCAATAAAACTCGCAATAGAACTTTGTACTCGTTGCAAAATGAGATAGGAAGCGCAAAACAACTCATTATATATGTCGGAATAGATTGGGCAATAGACTTAATCAAGACTTCCTTACCGGCCTTCGATAGAAAGCTTTCTTTCCAACCCGCTATTCTCTTATGGAGTCTATCTCGAAGAAAAGAGAAAATGGGTTTTCTGGCCCTCCCTCTCAACGTTGGCATACCAAGGTATTTTTGAAAATTCACTACCTCACGCATTTCCAGAATATTTCAGATATCATCTCGAGATTGTTGCTGTGTTCCAGAGCTTAACATCATCTCAGATTTTTCCATATTAACGAGCTGCCCCGAGGCTCTCGCATATCGCCAAATAACATCTTTTAAATACCTGTACTCATTGATGTTGGCCTTTGCGAATAGGATGCTATCATCGGTAAAAAACAAATGATTTATAACCGGCCCACCTTTACATACCGATGCACCAGACATCCTTCCCTCCTCCATGCCCTTCCTAAGCAACGCCGAAAAAGCTTCAGAGCATAATAAATACAAGTAAGGCGACAGCGGATCCCCTTGCCTCAACCCGCGTTGTGGTAAAATCTGACCTTGAGGAACACCATTTATCATAACTGAGAAAGACACTGAGCGGACACAAGTCATGATTAGGTGAATAAAATGGTCCGGAAACCTCATCTTACGCATCACCGCCTCAATAAATGACCACTCCACTCTATCGTACGCTTTACTCATATCGAGTTTCAGCGCCACTGTACCACGCCTCCTTTGTTTCTTTTAACCATCGAATGGAACATTTCGAAAGCCACCAGAGCATTATCCGTAATAAGACGACCCGGCACAAACGCACTTTGTGACTCATGAATAACCGTATCTAGAATACGCTTTAGGCGATTGGCGAAAGTCTTAGAAATTAGTTTGTATATGACATTACACAAACTAATAGGGCGGAAGTCTTTCATAGTCACCGGGTTAGCAATCTTGGGGATGAGAACGATGTTCTTATGATTCATCTTCTCAGGCATTACCCCATCCTGCAAGAACTTACGAACACATCCAATAACATCTTTACCCACTATATTCCAATACGAAGAGTAGAAGATCACCGACATACCATCCGGACCGGGTGCCTTAGTCGGGCCCATTTGTTTTAGCGCTTGGGTAATTTCTTCTGAACGAAACTCTAAGTTCAAAACTGCAGCTTGCTCCGTCGAAATAGCTGAGTCGAGGCATCTGATAACATCATCCTGATTAGTGGGATTTGATGAATGAAACAGAGTCTGAAAGTATCTCAAAGCTACCCTGTGAACAGCCTCGCCATTTTTCCAAATCCCCTCCTCATCATTGATACGCAGGATCCGATTATTCCTCTAACGGTTTGAGGCTTTTTGATGAAAAAACTTTGTATTTCTATCTCCACTCCGAAGCCAGTCCGCTCTTGATATTTGCTTCCATATAATTTCCTCACGAAGCAACAATTCATTAATTTCAACCTGAAGAGCAGTAGCAGTTTCGTTGTACATTTCTTCCCCATCTCTATCCTACAACACCTTAAGCTTTTCCATCTTCTTCTTAAGATCTTTTCGAATATATCCAATGTTATCTTGAGCCCAAGATCTGAAACAAGACCTACAATCACGTAACTTCTCCATGAAATAACGCCTCCCACCATCGTTCCCCCAAGTCTGAGCTACACAATCATCAAAACCGTTTTGACACATCCAAACTTGTTCAAACCGGAAGGGCTTTGTCCCAGACTTATAAGTTTCAGATTTCGTACTCAACAAAATGGGACAATGGTCCATTGAACTCGAGCTAAGTGAGACACTTACCAATCAGTATAAGCCTCTTGCCATCTCAGGTTAGCAAAGAATCTATCTAGCCTCGCCTGAACAAGCTGATCACCCTCTCTCCTATTTGTCCACGTGATTGTCTACCCCTCATATCCCAAATCAGCGACACCACAAACCTTGATAGAGGACCGAAACTCAATCAGCTACCTCTGCTCCCTAATCTGACCCCCTTGCTTCTCAAAATTATACATAAAGAGATTGAAATCCCCGAAGACCAACGTAGGGCCTTTTATCTTCACAAAGCTTTATCATTAAGTCACAAGTACGGTGTTTATTAATTCCTTCAGACCATTCATAAATCCCAATACCCTTCCATCTAACATTATGCACCACATCAGTAACACAAAAAAAACATAAAGTTTGCTGAAAAATCCTCAACATTCACATCTAGATTTTTATTCCAAAACAAAGTGAGACCTCCTCTTCTACCATTAGAATCAACGATAAAAGAGTTATAAGAACTGAAACTTCTACAAATAACATTGAACTCACCAGGGTAAGTTTTGTTTTCATAAAAAAGAAAACATTTGGGGAATTTGTTGAGACGAATAATTTGAGCGCACGTACCTTCCAAGGATTCCCCAATCCTTGAAGGTTCAACTTAGGATTTTCATTGCATCCGGCGAGACTGCTCAACAGTCTCCGCCGATATCTCGATGTTTCCAAACTTATCCGACAATCCATCTGTAACCTTCTTTGAGAAAAGATTAATCAAATCATGTTCCTCCAGAATAGATTGGTGATTCTGTTTGGTAGAAACCACCTTTCCAACACCACTGTCGCTTCCTTTCACACTTTTACGAGTAGATTTAGTACGGTTCCAAGTCCTTTTTTTTCCTCAATGTTCACCTGCAGCGTATCGCTACCTACATAGCTAGTATCTAGCAATATGCCAAAAACCTTCAATAGATGCCCTTGATTGACACTATTCTCCACAAGACCCTCCACATTAGCATTAATATCAGTAACGTCTGCATGGTTTTCTTGAACTGCAACAGTTCCATGCACAATATTCACACCAACTTTTTGCCTTAATACACCCTGCACTTCACCTTCATCAACCATCCCCTCTTCTTCGAGATTCAAAGAACGTCTCACCGTTTCCCTCCTTTGAGAGGTCGAAGATGCACTTGGTTGGCCCTCATTACTCAAACTTCCTCCACTCGCTATCGGTCTACTTCCCATCATTTTATGTTTGCGTGGCGTGGCTCGTAGACCAGGACCATACGGCCATTCTGATACTTCCGTTTGCTTTGGTTTGTCCTCACACTCCACCTCCATGTGATCAAGCATCCCATACCAATAACAGAAATTCTGAATTTGTTCATACTTAAACACAATCCAATAACGTTCGCCCAACGGATTAATGACATTCATACCTCCCATCAACAGTTTAGTGGTATCGATAGCCACTCGTATTCTGCTGTACCGATTCCACACTTTGCCCTCCTCTTCGTCCCTCTACATTATTCTGCCAATCTTACCTCCAATTTTACCCACCGCTGCCTTCCCTCTACAATTAAGGGGTAAATCATATATACGGACCCAAACTGGGCATTCAACAATCATCATATTGTTGGGTTGCATATTCCCATTTAGGGATTCGAACAGTATTATTTGTTTGTCAAAATGCCACGGCCCTTCACGCAGGATCCTCACCTTATCAACTTTGGATAAGAATTCACATACAAAAATATTATCACCCACATCTGTGAGATTAAAACCCCTAGCCAATCACCAAGCACTAGCGAGGGCATTCCGCATGTGATTCAAGTTATAAGGTTTCTTGGTTAAGAGTTTTCCCACCACACACAACTCAGATTTTCCTTCAATAACCTCATCAACCACGTCTTCGAGAATAATAGTCGATTGTTCCTCCTCGGTCAGTCTTAACTGAGCCCACGCCTTTACAATACCCTCCTCCATCTTTATATTTCAGCTATAACCCCAACCGCCTATAAACGGATAAGCAACGTACCCCGACATAATTTGCTCGAGAAATCCGAGAAAAAACTTCAGAAGAGAAGAGGAAAACCTAACCCTAGGAAACCCTAGAATAGGAGACAGAAAACTCCACAAAAACGGAAAGTCTATAAAAGGGTAACGATTTCACTATTTTAGGATACGTTCATCACATCATATACTTGGTACTAAGGGTATGAAAAAAACTGAACTGAATCGAAAATCAAACCAAAAATAGCCGGTTCGGTTTTAAAAATATTATTTTTAATGTATTTTGGTTCAGTTTGGTTTTGAGTTTTTGAAAACCAAAAAAACCGATATATTTAAATTTATTAATTTTTTTTAAATTACTATTATTTTTAATAAAATAATACTCCTCCGTCCCATAAAGATAGGCTTAACCAACTTTGCATAAGAATTAAGATGTTAAATTAGTTATATATTGTCAACTTTCTATTATATCCTTGATTTAATAATCTAGATATTTTAAATTTTATTAATTATCTATTTTGGGAACAACAATTGTTATTGAAATTGTAATATAATTTTAGAAAACCAAGTTTATTATTAATTTTGTATTGGATAAAGTAATAGTTAATGATGATTAAGAGAATATAGCAAAAGTGGTTGAAATTAACGAGAGACATTAGTGCTAATTCAAGTTAACAATTCAAATTAAAATAGCAACTTTGCTTATATTATGGGACACCAAAAATAGAAATTTTGCCTATCTTTGTAGGACATATAGAGTACGATATTCTTTCATATTTAAGCGTTATAGAGTATAAAACATCACAATTTGACTTAGATTTGATTTTTAAATTTAAATTTTCTAGTTTTTTGATATTTATTTTTTGATTTTTTATGAGTAAATTTTTTAAAACAATTGTATTGTTTTCCTATTTCAGTAAAATTGAAAATCGAACCAAACCAAACCGATTTTTTTGTCAAAGTTACGACTGGTTTTTAAATCCTTAAAAGACCGATCGATTTTGATAATTTCACTTCCCAACCGAACCAAAAAACCGAATGCACACCCCTACCTTGTACATTGTACTAAGTTTAGCATCGAAGTGAACCCGGAGTTTGTCACCCAAGGTTCACCCTTTATTTTTGTTTCTATCCTTGTTTCATACAAGAGCTCAATACAACCATCAGTAGATATTTTGCACATCACCCGAACCTCATATCATTTTTAGATCCATCATTTGGCGCCGTGTGTGGGAATCTGATTTACAATATAAAATGTAGTGATTGGATCCCCAAAGATGACGGAAACTAGGAAAAGCCCACCAAACCCAGTAACCAAAGAAAAAGGCCCGCTCAATCCAGACCTACCATAAACAAACTGGAGATACTCCCTTCGCCCCAGTACCTCCACACCCGACAAAACGTACGTCTCCTATTCACTTCCAGGGATTCAGAACACCCAAAACTAGCCAGGGAGGAAGCTTCGATCTTGTCACGACCCAAACTATTGATCCGAGACCGGCGTTAGGGAATAGAAATGGTAGTTGCGAAACCCGTAACAAGCCTAAAAAATCAATAATACTTTTCCACAATTCAATCAATTAACAATCATATACTGACCCTATAAACGGAAGTGATAGATTCAGATGTCGGATGTGGTTAGTGACTTAGGGATTTGAGTATCGATATTGAATGTTTGTTTAGTGATGGATGAGTTAGTATGTTGGACGTTTGTTCGTTCGGATCGCGTGTCCCACACTTACGGGTTCGTGGCCCTTTTATAGTGTTTGTGGCGCGCCTTCGCTTCCCTTCTTTTCCTGGTCGATGTGGGATTTGTGGTTCCCTTTTTTTCCCTTTGTTTATTTGTACATCATAAATCCCCCCTAAGAGTTATCGCAGTGGCTGGGTATTTATGCCGAGATTCGATCAGTGCGATCTGTGATGTTTTCCATTCGTGCTTTGTCCTATTCTTCCTTTGTTGGTGTTATCGCGTCCGTTTGTCTCTTTTGCGTCAGCATCTGCATCTTCTCCCGGAAATCCGAGACGACCGGTACGGCTTTCATTTTGTCTTTTATGTTTTTCTGGATTCTGCCAATACTTTTTGTAGCATGTTTTAGTTGTTTGATTTTCTTTAACCCAGCCAAATTAGGTTAAATAGAAGCTCAAGGAGACTCCATGCTCTTTGTAAGTTGTAACGGCCTTCTTTTATTTCTTATCTTTTTCGTTTTTGGGTTCTCCCTGTGCTTTTTGTAGCTTACCTTGGTTGACTGGTTTTATTTAACTCAACCTAAGCAAGCTACAAAAAGGCTCAAGAAGGCTCTACTCTTCGACCTTCCTTGTTTGCGTGTAGGTTTCTTCTTATTTGTTTCTTGTATTTATAATGCCGTGTGGTGGTGCATTCATAGATGTCACATCTTTCCGAGTTCCCTTCTTTTTCCGCGCATCGTGCTTCTCTCTCCTAATTCTTTTTGACGGTTGGGATGCATGTGTCTCTTCGTTTCTAGTGGTGCAGTGGTTACAGTTACTTTATCGTCACTTATTACTTCTGTATTTTTCCTCTTTTTCCCTTTCGTTTTTTCTTTTTGCCTTCCTAGGAAAGCTTATAAATAGCTCCTCTCTTTGATGTTTCCTTTTTTTTTTTTTACTTCTTTTTGGATTTCCTTCTTCATCTTTCTTCCACTGTCGTTTTCTTTCTTACATCCAAATGGCCAAAAATATCTTTGACTTTATGGATGTGGGTATGTTGAGTGATGATGAGGTTATTGTTGTTCCAAGTCTTCCTTTACTCGATCGTCCGATTACTCCCTTCATCTCCCTCTTGTCGGACAATGAGGATGGGCCTTCTGCTCTTCCCCCTTCAACGGCTACTGCCTCTCTGGCCTGTCTTCCTGCTCTCTTGCCCGTTGTTCCTACTTCTGGGGTTCTTTCTTCCGTCGCCATCGATTCTGTGTCGGTAGCGGTGGTGGTGTCTTCTCGGGAAGCTACCTCTTCCGTGTCTCTTCCTTTTGTTTCTACTGAGGGAACCAATAAGCGCTATGCTTCCGGTCCACCGTATTCGACTTTGCAGGATGCATCTCACCCTCGTCGGGACGTTCCTCATTCTATCTTTGTTCATAAGGGGGACGCTGTCGATCGAGATAGCTTCGTATTGCCGAAGGGTTCCCCTCTTGACTCTAATCAGGTTCGGCATGCCGTTACTGGGTATCTTCGAAGTTAATGTCCGTTATCGGTGGCCATTCAAATTCCTGGCATGGGTGGTGCGCCATCCATTTATGCCTCCTGTTTCCGTCTTCTTAACGATGTTCGTCGGCTGGAGGACGATAGGACTTGTCTTTCGGCCTATAAGAGTTCTCGGTCGACGGTTGACTCCCAGTTTGAGGAGATATTTGCGGCCTTGGGTAGGTTGCGAGAGGCGCATAAGCGGCAGTCGGAGGAAATCCTTTATCTGAAGGCTTCTAATGAGTCCTTGAGAAGTGATCTTCGTGAGAAGACCGTACTTGCCACCTCGATGGAGAAGCAGCTTGACCAGCGGGTTAAGCAGGTGGAGTCGTTGCTGAATTCCTCTCTGCAGTAGGAGAATCATGTTGCGGACCTTGAGGCTTCTTTGAATAACGCCCGTTTAGATCGAGCTGAGGTAGAGGCGGAACGCTCCCGTTTGGAGTTGTGCAATCAAGGCTTGAGAACCAGTTTGAGGAGGCTACTAGTGTGGTTCCACTGATGTTTTAACATTACCGTTGGTCTATTACGTCAATTATTTTGCGGAAGTACCCGATGGAGAATCTCTCCTTTCTTTATGTTGATCTGGTCCAGTTTCGTGATCAGTGCCTCTCTTCTTTAGCTGCTCAGAGGTTTGTGATGGAAGCGCCGATTAGTACTTCTCCTTCTCCCGGGGTTACGCCTCCTGTTTCACCTTGGTCGTGGGTTCGACTTCACCTGCCTCTTCTTCATTTGCACCTTCCTTTGTTTTTTCATCTGCGATGACCGGGTCTTTGCCTCCTTCCGCTGGTGGTGTTTGATTGGATCGCTTTTGTTATTGTTTCTTCCCCTCTTTTTTTTGTGATTTTTGGAGAGTGTGGCCTCCTTTCGTGCTGCACACGTTTTTAATAATATTTCTTTACATTTTTGAATGATTTTTCTGGTTTGTTTTATCGACTTGCCTTTCGTGTTAATTTTGCTTAATTTTGTGTTGTATCTCCGGTTGCTTGATTGTTTGCTTTATAGAGTATGTGCCTTTTGTGTGTGTCGTTTTCCTCGCTCTATTCCTTCCTTATTTTGTAGTTGTTGTTTGTTTAGGAGATATGTTTCTCCTTGTTTATTTGGTCGTTGCCTTAAGGATATATGTAGCTCAAATTGTTTGGCTGTTGCCTTAAGAGATATGTATCTCTTTTGTTTAGCCGTTGCATTAGGCGTTGTATATCTCTTTTGTCGCTTGTTTATATGTATATATTTTTTATTTGCATGTTCTGATTGTTGCTGTTAATGTTTTAATTTTTATGTCGCTACTTTGTCAAAAAAAGGACTTCGATTGTATTGAGATTGACATGGATATTTTAATTATTAACAAAAATGAAGGCTACTATCTTTATCCGCTTGGCCTTCGGTCCTTGGCTTTCCTTTCCCAGCTACGCTCTATCCCACTGCTTCTTTCGTGGCGATAGTGTAGCATTTGGCTGCTATTTCTGGTCCCCTTTAACACTGATGACTTCTTCTGTGGTTGGTATTTCCATTACCAGGTAGCGGATGCTGGTGATCGCTCTGGAGTTGTGTAGAAATGGCCTCCCCAGTATTCTATTGTAAGCCACTGGTATGTCCACGACTGAGAACATCGATTTGATTTCCTTTGTCTCTTTTCCTCCTCTTGCGAACTCCATCATCAATTTCGCTAGTCCTTTGGGTTGGATGGGGGTTCCTCCCAGTCCCATTATCGGCACCGGGCAATGTTTGAGCTTTTCGAGTTCCCCTCCGATCCTTTTGTACATTTCCCACGTCATCAGGTTTACTGCGCTTCCTTCATCTACTAGTAGCTTCATGACCAGGAAACTGTTGATGATTGCTTCTACCACTAACGCATCGCTATGTGGCCCTTTTACGTGCGTTCCGTCGTCTGCAGAGAAGGTGATGACCTTTGTTGTTCCTGTTCTTCCTCCTGCCTGCTCCACCACCTGCATTATTTTGGCTCTTAACCTTTTTGTTCCTTCTTTTATGCCTTTTCCTCCCACTATGATGTTGACGACCCCTGCGATCTCTTTCTTCCTTCCCCTTTCTTCTCTGTTTTTCTCTTCTTTTTCTGCTCCTTGTTTCCTCTACTCTTTTTCCTCTTTGTTGTTTGTGAACTTCCTCAATGCTCCTGATTCGATAAGCTTCTCCATCTCCTTTTCAGGTCGTAGCATTCTTCTGTGTCGTGCCCGTAGTCCTCGTGAAACTTGGAATATCGGTTCTCGTATCTTGTCCCGGTTCTATGGATCATCTTCCTAAGCCATGTTAC
This sequence comes from Mercurialis annua, assembly GCF_937616625.2. Lineage (NCBI taxonomy): Eukaryota > Viridiplantae > Streptophyta > Magnoliopsida > Malpighiales > Euphorbiaceae > Mercurialis > Mercurialis annua. The sequence continues at coordinate 44,660,378 of NC_065574.1, read as the reverse complement.
AGGCGTCCAACTTTGTTTGACCCACATCATGACGTTTGCTTGTGGTATTCAGTGGTGTGAATGCCTCCGTTTTATCGCCGTACCTCGATCGGTAGTCATTGGTATATCTGTTGTTTTTCCCCCAGTGGTTGTTCTACTCATAAGGGTTGTACCTGCTGATACTTTGATGGATCGTGCTGTAATCCTTTCATGAATGCGAAGATTGTCTCTGAGATGCACTCCCCTTGCTTTTTCCCTTTTTGGTGCATCGCTGGTCTTCTTGTTGGCAATTTTACTCGCCAACTTGTAATAAAAGTGGACTTTAAGTCTGGGTTGTCGAACCCAGAGAGATGAGAGGTTTAAAGTGAATGAAATTGACTGTGAAGTTCAATTCAGAAAGCAACAAATAGATTGATTTTTAGTAACAACTAAACAACTAACCATCAACTAACACTAATCTAGCGATTTACAACTAATTTAGTAATTATAAAAGACTAAAACGATTAATAATTAACGAGAATTCAAATGATAAAAGGGGTTTGAAGGTCGACAATCCACCTAGGTCATGCAATCTCGGGATTCGGGTCCAGGGTCATAAAACGAGGGCCGAGCGTTTCTAAATCGCAACTCCCGCTCTCTCGAGCCTCAAAGAGCTACAAAACCACAACTAATCAAGCTTAACCTACTCTCGTAGCACTAAACACAATTAGAGAAATTACACTAAATCACAACTCAAGGGCCACTTAATTACTAACCCACTCTCATGGTGTCACTAATTAAGCATCTAATTAACTCTTTCCAATTAATAAACCCTCTCTCAAGGCGAATCTTAATCTAACAACAATACTTAGGTAGCTAGTCTAAGCAAGCCTTAGGAGCATTAATTAGAACAACCAAACTAACCCAAACCCTAACCCAATCATGCATTAACTAGGATTCATATCAACCCCCAAACAAGGGGATTTAGCCAACCATGGCTAAATCAACAACAATCAAACAACAAGAGCAATAAAGCATTAAAGAGATAGAAGTAATTACCTTAAGTAAGTAGGGAAGACATATCATAAACAAGATAATGAAGATAGAAAACCAAAAGCTTACATTAATGGAGATGAAACCCAAATTACAAAATCTGGAAATTAATTGAAGAACACTAAGAACTATGAAGATCCTATTCTAAAAGTAGAGAGAAAAAAAGGAATTACAACTACACTAAGAATTGATGTCTCCTACACGAATGAGACATACCCTAAAAGAAGAGATAAAGATGTTATATAGTACTCCTAGAAAGGTAATAAAAGACAACCTATTACAAGAGTGTTTGGCCAAATAAGGAAGTGGGCCTAAGTCTTGAGCCTTTGAAATTTGAAAGCTGAGAACTAATTTTGCACTGGTCCAGATCGTGACCCTCATGTCCAGATCGTGACCCTCAAGGTCCAGATCGTGACCTCCTTTAAAAATGCCTTTTCGCCGTTTTCTTGCTCCAAAACTTTGCCGAATCGATTCTTTGCCAGTTCTTTCCGCTTTTTGGGCCAAATGGTCTCCATTACGCTCCAATGCTCCTGAAATGCATACACATACGATAAGGCACCAAAACACCTCAAAATACGTGCTAAAATGTATCAAAACGTAATGGAAACGACTATAGATATAGGAGTATTTTACTCCTATCAAACCTCCTCACACTAAACCCTTGCTTGTCCTCAAGCAATAAATGCATCTTTCCACAACTCACAACTAGCAAACTTGGCAATCTTGAACAAGCATCAACAAACATACTCCCGAATCAAGAATGCACAATTGCAAATGTCTAACATCAACAACTATTAATGATGCAAACAAATGAACAATGCAATTATAATGACATATTCCGAAGACAAAGAGAATACAATTGCATTAGCCAAAGGTCAAATCTCGAACAATCAAGTTATCACCATCATATACGAGACATGCGTATATTTGGTCAAGCAAAATATTGGGCAAGTTATGGCATAGCAAACATAAGCATTGAATAATGGCATATAAATCCTCACAAGGTGTCACTCTAATATATAAGTGTTTAGGGTGCAACAAGTATTAAGCTCACAACCCAAATGCATATTCACCATAAGCTTGCTTTTAGTCCCAAACTCCGCTACTTAGCTCGGTAATCAACAACTATCATATGGACTTAAAATGAGTTGTAACTTGGCTAAGGGTTAGGTGTAGGTAAAAATGGATAATTGGCTAAAACTTGACTTGAAAAACATATTGTAAGGCGAAACCAAATTCTTTACTTCTAGCTCGGAAATTTTCACACATGTGAACTTTCTTCTTCTTTTTTATGCCTTTATTCATTTGTTTCATTTTATTTTATTTTCTTCTTTTTCTTTGTTCTTTCTTTCTTTTGCTTTTCTTTTTTTTTTTCTCAAGGCAAATCTCTCTTTTATAGCACTTGTTCACTTTTTCTTTCTAAACATCAAACTAGAGTCACAAATTCCTTAGTTAAGTTAAACAAGTCAAATTAGGTGTTTAAAGAGGGTAATTTGTTGAAAGGTAAATTTGTGTAATGTGTGTAATCCAAAGAAAGGTTTGGGCTCAAGTTTGTGTAATCTAGGAGTAAAGGGTAGGCTTTTTACAAGTGGTCTAAATTAAATGGGGTAATCCTAATTGCCACACTCATCTAGTTGTCAACTACTCAACAATGCAATTTTGAACGGACACCGAGCAAGTTCTAGGAATATCATGCGATCGACACTCACACAAGCAATTTAGGCTCAAAAACGCTCAAAATATGTGGTGTTATGCCTAATGCTCAATTCCTATGTTCTCATGCCAAACATGCCCATAATTAAAAAAAATGACACCAATGTTTCAAATTATCGCAAATCATGAATCCGCATTAAGCTAAAACCGTCATATTCGAGAGTTTACAACTATCAATTTCACCACTATCCCCTCGCAACATGTCATACAAATTTGCATTTCATTAAGCAAGCATCAAGAATAATTGTTTAGGCTAGAAAAATGCATTATGACATTCGAGCTCAAGAGATAACACAAGTTGATACATTTCAAGTCATTGCTAAATTAAATTTCACTAAAAGCATTCAACAAGCTTGGTACAAGAGTTTCGTGGAGGTGACTCAAACATCCTAAACAACTAGACACACACGACACAAACATAAAGCAATAAAAATATAAAACACGATAAAGCGAGATACAATTTCACAACCCTCCTCACACTATTTCTAGCTTAGTCTCTAAGCAAGAAATATAAAAATAAAACATGAAATTGTATGAGATAGAGTTAGAAAGTGCAAATCTCGCTAGTCGAATGTCGGGGTGCCGGGCGATGGTGGAGGAGATGAGATCGCCATGGAAATGATCCATGTGGTTTGTGTTTGTTGGGGAATGGTTTAGATGAATGCCACCTCATCAATCCATGTAAAGGAGTATCATTTGCCCCAAGAAAAATTTCCCATTTTGCCCTTAATGAGGGTCACGATCGTGACCCTCTCTCCAAGGTGAGGTCACGATCGTGACCTATACATCACATTTCTCTCTGTACATTTTGTACCAAAGGTCACGACCGTGACCTTCTAGTCACGATCTGAATCTTCATTAAAAATCACAATCTCAGCTTTTTTCACCTATACACCAAAAACACAACACACCCCGAAATTAACTCGAACAAAAACATGATAACTAAACATATAAAACATTGAAACTAAAAGACTAAGAAAAATGAACAAAAACAATAAATCGAACCTCTCGGGATTGCCTCCCGAGTGCGCTTTAGTTGGAGTCCAAAGCTAGACTCTTCGCGTAAGGTTGCTAAAAATACAACCTAACATGTGGAAGCCGTCTTGGTAGCATTTTCTCCCTCTTTTGCCTTGTTGGCTCCTTCAAATAAAGCTCATGTGATATGAAGTATGCTTGTACTCTAAAATAATAAACATGAGGAGTATGAAGCATCTTCATACACTTGGTATTATTTTCGTCATACTCGGAATCAAACCCCTCTAAGAATGGATCCTTATAATCAAAGGATTTGTTGAATTCCTCGTAGAGTACCGTAATACCAAATTTTTCTTCACTTTCATCATTTACGCTCTTGGGACAAGTAAGTGGCTTGGAAATTTGAGCTTCAAGTTCAACATCCTCACACTTTTCTCTTTCGATCTCTATGTGAACCATTGTGTGAGGATGTTCTACTAAAGCACCATCATCTTTCAAATCTATGGCCATAGCATGTTGTGTTGGAGGAGCTTCAATTGCAGCTAGTAATCCTTATTGGTTTGTCTCTTGCAAATCACTAGCTAACCGAGCAACTTGTATCTCTAGGTTATGAAGATGTGTAGATTGAATTTCATGATGTACCTCCATTCTATCTAACAACTCCATGATCTTGTCGATTTTGCTAGATTCATCAAACATTTCATCTTGTTGAAAACCATGTGATTGTTGTGGTTCATTGCCAAAATTGGAATTGAGGTCCCATTGGTTTTGATGTGGGTGATAGCTTGAATCGAAGTTCAAGTTTTCATTGAAGTTCTCCCAATTGTTGCTCCAACCATAGTTCGGAGGGTTGTGCCACCCCGGATCATACATGTCGGAATAAGTGTCACTAGCTTGCCATTGATCACCCACATAATTGACATGGTCATTCCAATTTGAATAGAGTGTAGGACACTCGGATCCGGTATGACTAAAATCCCCACAAATATCACAATTATACTTAATGTTTTGTTACGGGAAATAACTTTGGTTCCATGCCATTACTCCTTTCCGACCATAATTTCCATCAAAAAGAATATTTGAAGATAAACCAATAAAGTCCAAGATTTCCTACGCAACCACAAACAAGAACACCAAGCGTAATTCACGAAAACACAAACTAACAAAAGAACAGTAAAAACAGAAAATAAGGCTAACTCGACCGAATTTTAAAATACTTTCAATCAATTAAACGCAACCTCATTCCCGGCAACGGCGCCATAAACTTGTTGGCAATTTTACTCGCCAACTTGTAATAAAAGTGGACTTTAAGTCCGGGTTGTCGAGCCCACAGAGATGAGAGGTTTAAAGTGAATGAAATTGACTGTGAAGTTCAATTCGGAAAGCAACAAATAGATTGATTTTTAGTAACAACTAAACAACTAACCATCAACTAACACTAATCTAGCAATTTACAACTAATTTAGTAATTATAAAAGACTAAAACGATTAATAATTAACGAGAATTCAAATGATAAAAGGGGTTTGAAGGTCGACAATCCACCTAGGTCATGCAATCTCGGGATTCGGGTCCAGGATCATAAAACGAGGGCCGAGCGTTTCTAAATCGCAACTCCCGCTCTCTCGAGCCTCAAAGAGCTATAAAACCACAACTAATCAAGCTTAACCTACTCTCGTAGCACTAAAAACAATTAGAGAAATTACACTAAATCACAACTCAAGGGCCACTTAATTACTAACCCATTCTCATGGTGTCACTAATTAAGCATCTAATTAACTCTTTCCAATTAATAAACCCTCTCTCAAGGCGAATCTTAATCTAACAACAATACTTAGGTAGCTAGTCTAAGCAAGCCTTAGGAGCATTAATTAGAACAACCAAACTAACCCAACCCAATCATGCATTAACTAGGATTCATATCAACCCCCAAACAAGGGGATTTAGCCAACCATGGCTAAACCAACAACAATCAAACAACAAGAGCAATAAAGCATTAAAGAGATAGAAGTAATTACCTTAAGTAAGTAGGGAAGACATATCATAAATAAGATAATGAAGATAGAAAATCAAAAGCTTGCATTAATAGAGATGAAACCCAAATTATAAAATCTGGAAATTAATTGAAGAACACTAAGAACTATGAAGATCCTATTCTAAAAGTAGAGAGAAAAAAGGAATTACAACTACACTAAGAATTGATGTCTCCTACACTAATGAGACATACCCTAAAAGAAGAGATAAAGTTGTTTATATAGTACTCCTAGAAAGGTAATAAAAGACAACCTATTACAAGAGTGTTTGGCCAAATAAGGAAGTGGGTCTAAGTCTTGAGCCTTTGAAATTTGCAAGCTGAGAATTAATTTTGCACTGGTTTAGATCGTAACCTTCCTTAGAGCATCCTCTCGGTACCATTTTCATGCCTGGTTCAGATCGTGACCCTCAAGGTCCAGATCGTGACCTCCTTTAAAAATGCCTTTTCGCCGTTTTCTTGCTCCAAGACTTTGCCGAATCGATTCTTTGCCGGTTCTTTCCGCTTTTTGGGCCAAATAGTCTCCATTACGCTCCAATGATCCTGAAATGCATACACATACGATAAGGCACCAAAACACCTCAAAATACGTGCTAAAATGTATCAAAACGTAATGGAAACGACTCTAGATATAGGAGTATTTTACTCCTATCAGGCAATGTTTGAGCTTTTCGAGTTCCCCTCCGATTCTTTTGTACATTTCCCACGTCATCAGGTTTACTGCGCTTCCTTCATCTACTAGTAGCTTCATGACCAGGAAACTGTTGATGATTGCTTCTACCACTAACGCATCGTTATGTGGCTCTTTTACGTGCGTTCCGTCGTCTGCAGAGAAGGTGATGACCTTTGTTGTTCCTGTTCTTCCTCCTGTCTGCTCCACCACTTGCATTATTTTGGCTCTTAACCTTTTTGTTCCTTCTTTTATGCCTTTTCCTCCCACTATGATGTTGACGACTCCCGCAATCTCTATCTTCCTTCCCCTTTCTTCTCTGTTTTTCTCTTCTTTGTCTGCTCCTTGTTTCCTCTACTCTTTTTTCTCTTTGTTGTTTGTGAACTTCCTCAATGCTCTTGATTCGATAAGCTTCTCTATCTCCTTTTTCAGGTCGTAGCATTCTTCTGTGTCGTGCCCGTAGTCCTCGTGAAACTTGGAATATCGGTTCTCGTATCTTGTCCCGGTTCTATGGATCATCTTCCTAAGCCATGTTACAGGCGTCCGACTTTCTTTGACCCACATCATGATGCTTGCTTGCGGTATTCAGTGGTGTGAATGCCTTCGTTTTATCACCGTACCTCGATCGGTAGTCATTGGTATATCTGTTGTTGTTCCCCCAGTGGTGTTTCTACTCATAAGGGTTGTACCTGCTGATACTTTGATGGCTCGTGCTGTAATCCTTTCATGAATGCGAAGATTGTCTCTGAGATGCATTCCCCTTGCTTTTTCCCTTTTTGGTGCATCCTTGGTCTTCTGTCTCCTTCCATAGTCCACGTTGATGCATTTCTGGGCCACCGTCATTACCTCCTGATATGTATTCGGTTTCTTCGAGCTTAGCTTGTTTCATAGTACTCCCATTCTTGTTCCCTTCTTCAGAGCTTGTACCACCGTATCGTTGTTCAGGTCCTCGATCTTCATAGCTTTTTTGTTGAATCTTTCAATGTAGGCCCTGAGCGTTTCCCCTCACCCTGCTTGCACCTGTAGAGTTTTTCCGAGCTTCTTTTGGATGGGATGTTTGTGAAAAATCTTATCACAAACTCCCTGTTCAATTGTCTCCAGGTAGCTATTGATCCGGCCTTCAAACCGTTGTACCATCGTTGTGCTGTGTCGCTTAGTGTGGTTGGAAACGATTTGCAAAGTATAGCATTTGAGACGTCCAGTAGAACCATCCTGTTGTAAAACTTTGTGACATGGATTTCTGGACAACTGGTTCCATCGAAGTTATCAAAATTGGGATCTTGAGTCTTTTTGGCCATTTCTCAGATAATACACTTGCTGCTAGGGGTGACTTTCCGTCCGTCATACTACCGGTCTGGACGTGTTCTCTCGAATTTTCTCCGGTCTTTCTGCATGGCTTCCGAAACGAGCCTATCAACTTCCTTTAAATCCACGCTGTCTGTTCCTATCTCTGAACGTCTGGGAGGGGGTATATATTCTTCTTCCTTGTCACTGTTTTCCTTGGGGTTGTCGACTGTGTGGGATGTCTTCTCAGTTCCGCCCGTCTGTTTTTCGGCTGTGCTCCGATTCTTGCTGTTGGGTGTGTGCGACCTGATTGATTCAGTTGCTTTATAGACTACGGTGGCCACCTCTTCTTTAAAACGTCTCATCGACCCATCCAATGTTCGGCCCAGGGTTTCTTATAAGTCCTGACCGGACCCATCTGTCGGAGTGGGTGTCGGACTTCCAAACCCCTGGAAGAAGATGCATGACCTCCCGGTTGCCTCTGGAGCTACGGGAGTCCGGGGACTGTCTTCGTTTGATACTCCAGATCCGCCACGCAAGGCGCTTTTTTCTTTGCCCTGCTGCGTCCTTGCTTACATCCGCCATGGTCAAATCTGATAACTAAAATTTATTTTAGGAGTTCCTACAGACGGTGCCAAATGGTGGATTCAGATGTCGGATGTGGTTAGTGACTTAAGGATTTGAGTATCGGTATTGAATGTTTATTTAGTGATGGATGAGTTAGTATGTTGGATATTTGTTCGTTCGGATCGCGTGTCCTAGACTTATGGGTTCGTGGCCCTTTTATAGTGTTTGTGGCGCGCCTTGCCATCCCTTCTTTTTCTGGTCGATGTGGGATTTGCGGTTCCCTTGTTTTCCCTTTGTTTATTTGTATATCCCATCAGGAACCATTTAAGCAAACATACGTACATATATACACTAGTAAAAAAAATTGGATTAATTACATATAAAATCACCACCTTTACACGAATTCTCAAAAATAACACGACCTTTAAAACGTGTCAATTCAGGACATCACCTTTCATTTATTTTTAAAAATAACATGGGCACGTTTGTAGATAAAATTTTGCTGACTTGGGCACTCAATAGGAGTGCCACGTGTCATGCCACGTCAGCAAAAATTCCATTAAAAATGTGCCCATGTTGTTTTTGAAAAGAAATGAAAGGTGGTGTCCTGAATCGCCACGTTTTAAAGGTCGTGTTATTTTTGCAATTTCGTGTAAAGGTGGTGATTTTATATGTAATTAACCAAAAAAATACAAGTTACTTCGAGTTTACTATTTCCGTATCTCATACGTACTAACCCGACATATATACTACTAGTTCAGGGTCATTCAACTGGAATCTACTTCTGTGGACAAAATACAAATGTCATAGCCAATATACATATACAATAGAGACAACACCTATAAAGAAATAAAAATATGTCGCTGTGCTAGGCTACGACTCTGATCAGACATACGCTACTACAACAACTACGGAAGTCGGAACTATACAAGTAAAATTTGACTCCCGATCAAAAGACGTACTTCTAGCCAATCATGAGTCTAGGCACCTGAAAAACATTTAAATCAACGGGGTTAGCTATAAGCTGAGTGAGATATACGTTACTTAACATATTACCAAAATAAGCATCACATTTAGAATCATTTTTCATATATACAATCATATCGATACAATCACATTGATTTCAATCAATTCATTTAGGCAAACAATTTAATCAGATCTTAATCTTAATCTTAATCCTAGACAATTCTTAACCTAGGCGTCTTCCCAGGCTTAGCGAGAGTACTGCTTTCTCATGTCCTTTTAGGTAAAATCCCGGGATAGTTCGACCGAGTTCAACCTATACCTAGTGATATCGTCCCGGGATAATTCCACCGAGTTCAACTCGTATCACGCTCAAATCCATTCGATTCAAGTATAGTTCCACCGAGTTCAACTCTTAGACACAGGTCGCGAGATATTCCCTTACCGAGTTCAACCTAGGGTCTAACGCGATATATGTTAGTCTATTTCGATCTATTTCTATCGTCTATACCGATTCGACTTGTGATTACATACTAATTCAGATCGTACACAATTCACGTTTTGCAAATAGTTGTCAAACAAGCAAAACAAAATACAATCCAAACAATTCAAATATAGATCAACCAATACAAGAAATTTCATATAATCAATCAATGCAATCGATGAGTATAATTCAATACAATCAATCCGTACAACACATTTATGCGATGCATTTTTTTTATTCATATAATCATTTCAAATATTAGTTTCAATATGACAATACGAGTAAGTAAAATATACTCACGCCTCGCTATCCAATTTTTCACAATTTTTATGTCCACCGAACCCTCCAACCTAAACCATCAAATCCGTAGCTCGCTGATATCTCTGTCACAATTATAATTAAAATATATTTAAATATAATAAACGTATAACCAATATGCATAGACCTAAACTATAGCTTTAGGTCGATACTTTTGATTTCAAAATAATACTTAAGTTTGATATTCTTTAAATATCAACTTTAACTTTTAAAGCTTCAGTGCTTTTATTTAAGACCATTAACGTATTTAATCGTTTTAAATATGTATAGCCCCAAATTCCATTTTTAAAGTCTTTACCAACATATTTTTGATGGTTATATCAACTATAACCAACTTATACACTCTACCTCGACTTATCACATTTTTATGTCAACTTCGCTTTTTTGCGTCAATTTTAAAGCTTACGTTTTAAACGTAAAAATGCTTATTCCGTAGCCATTATGCCTCAGCATTTTCAAGCTCAAAACAGCCCTCATTATACCATTTATATACATTTATATTCAATAAAACCTTAGCGTAATATTCGATTTCAAAAACTATTTTACGTCTAAACCGAAACTAGCTCGTAGTGATTAGCGTTTTAAACTTAAAACGCTTGATTCATAACTCATTTTTTATTGTTTTAATAATTTAAAACAGCCCATACATATGCTATATTCATTTATTTACATTCCATAAAACCTTAACTCATTTGTTCGTTTTCCAAAATCAATTTACGTTCAATTCGAAGCTAGCTTGTGTAACTTGATGTTTTACGCAAAATCCGATTGCGATAGGACCTTGGGAAAAGGTTGGTGTTCGGCTCTTTCCCCTTTACCATACCCTCCTCTTTCTTGATAGGGGAGGGATGATTATGGTCTGGTGCGTTTGCAATGGCAGCTCAGCGCCACCGTTCATTCAGCGCGGTGGTGTGCTTGCTGGACTGCCGTGTCCAGCAGGTCGGCCACCATAGCCACCTCCGGCCAGCCCCTATAGCATCCGCCCTAACATATCATCACAACACAACTCTCCTCAAAACTCACAATCAACCATTACACTTAGCTTTTCCTAATCAATTTACACCATAAACACCATTTTTAGCCTTAAAAACATCATCATCATCATTTTCAATCAAACCAGAAAATTACAGCCCTAAAACCTAATTTCAAGATGTGATTTTTACCTTGAATAATAGGGATAGATCAGTAGCTATCGTTTTCCTCGTTCCATGGTCGCAAGAATCATCCGAAACGGATCAAAAACGAGAAAGATATTAAGATTTGAACTTTTTGCATCCCCTTTTCTCCAAGTGAAAAAGATGATGAATTTTGGTGGCTGAGTTCAAATAATATTTGCTGGTTTGAATATCAAATAAAATTTCTTTTATATTTATAGTAAAATGCCTCCTTTGGTCCTTCAAGAAATCGACTCAAACCGTTTCGATTTTTAACTTATAAATTGTCCAATTTCATCTGTCGAACGCTAAATCTTTTAGGTCCGATAAACTACGTATTATTTATTTTTAAATAAATAATATTAGTCACATATATTATAACTTCATTTTCCGACAATTTATTTTGATAATTTTCGGACAAAAACACTCAATTTATAATTTGAGCTAAAATGCATCTTTTTCACTTTCTCGTCCAAATTTTGTTTTAATAATTATCGATAATCAATTTATTGATATTATTTTTTTAAATACTAATTCCCGTCAATAATCTATTCAATTTCTATTTTCCGGAAATTAAAAGCATATTTTCTAATTTTAGGCTAAAGTGTATTTTTAGCCACTTTCTCATATTTTTTTCTTTTTAAATCGAAATCCATTTCCTTTATGGAATATGAATATTGAAATTTTCTTATTAAAATTTCAATATCGACCTACTCGGATCTTCTTTTATTAAATCATTCCGCTCAATTTCTTATTTCTTTCATTTTAATCATTTAAAATGAAATGCACCACTTATTTCTAAAATACCCAAATTTCAAGGTATTAAAGATCCTACCCTGCAAGAGGTGATTAACCAGACTATTGACGGAGCTATGAAGCGGTTCCGAATAGACATAGTAACGGTAATAGAGGAGGCCACAAGCTAATCGCAGAAGAAGGATGAGCGAAGATCAAGAGGACGGATGTAGAGAAGGAGGAACTTCCGATGACGGAACGACACGAACGATGGATCAAGACAAGGAAGGGCGAAGAGATGAAGACGAAGCAGAGGACCACCGGAACAAAGACAAAGAAACAGAAAAAACTACCCCGAAGACAGAAGAAGACAATCGGAGATAGCTTAGTGGGATGTTGATATCATTTAAGATCGAAACTCGATGTTCATGCTTAGTTGAAGTTTACTGCTTTACTTTGTCCTGTGTTTCTTTGTAGTTTACTGTGCACAAGCCTATAAGCATACATAATAATTTCTGTCATGACTTTTATGCTGCTGTTGTTTTTCTATATCTTCATGCACGAGTATATGAGCTACTCGCTCGCTAAAGTCTGTAGCACTGAAGCGCATATCGGAAAGGTAATCCGTACTTCTACATATATGACTTTACTGGCTGCACTTGTTTGGGAACGGTAATGTACTTGGCTCCATCTTCAATCTTTTAACTTAATGTTCTATGACAATACATTTCTGTCGCTGTAGCTGCTTAGTATGCACTCGGTTCGAACCAAACCGAAATACTCATATTAATAAGCATCAGTGCAATTCTATCACTTTACCAGTTTACCATATGATGCTCACTGTTTGCAGAAACTGAAGGCCAAGAGCTACTATAAGTATGAGGAAACTGAAGGCCAAGAGCTATTATAAGCATGAGTAACAGCTTTGAACGTATTGAAGCTTCAAGAAATTATAGGGTGGATTGAGACATTTTCTGGACATGGAAAATAGTTATTGCTATTGGATTCTTGTCATAATGTTTTGTACTCAGATCGATGAACCTGACAACTGAACTCGAATTGCTCTAATAGTCCAAAATCATGTACTATTAAAAAAAACTCTAAAATTTAGCATCAAATAACTGCCACTGGTTGATATCATATTGTTCAAAGTGAGAACATAAAATTTTTAAGCAGCAAGCAAATAAGCTCACATTTCATCTTCTAATCTGGCTTTCACAAAAAACAGGTAAAATTAAGTAAAACTAATGTATTTGCTAATGTTTTTGCCAACAATTCCTTTCCTGTACACCGATGTAGTCTCTTCGCTGATGCTCATGAACAATTCTTTCTTTTCGTCGAGTTGCATCAAAATTCTGGTTACAATTTTTTAACCTTTTAGTCTCTTTGTGCTCGTTGTACAATAACCAACTACAGTCTCCATCATTTTCTTTTAGGAGGATCGCGGCTAAGTCCATGCTTCCTTAGCGTTCTGATATAATCTCTCATCAAGCTGAACTTATTGCTACCAAGATGATAGAAATAATCCCATGTAAAAATCCCAGTTTTATGCAAATCATCAAATATTAACCTGAACCATGTCAAATGCAAACCACCACTGTAAATAGTTGCTAGAACTAGTTTTATGTAAGAAATAATAACAGAGTTAGAAGAGTAGCAAGTACCTTACCCCATAGTTTCCTACAGGCTCTGCAGACATGATACCCACATGCCGCCGCCCAAATATCACCTAATTCAAGAACTTCAACTGGTCAAACAATTTATCCGTACATCCCCAGAAAACAAAGCTCCACAAGATCATCACAATGTCATGATTTCCGTCTTTGTTTATCTTGCTAGAAATGTACATGAACTCGAATACATTGGATTTATGATGACTAGTGAATGATATAAACTTGATGACACGCAAGTTGCAGCGTTTATAAAAGCAAAGTTGACGACTTCTAATAACATATAGTATCCAAATATAAACTAAAGTAAATTAATGATTCTAATTACACCTACGAGCCGCCAAAACAAAGATAAATTTATGAGAAATATACCTTGTCACCTCCAAATGACCTAACTTTCCCATCAACAGCCGGACTATGTATTCTCAAAAATTCAGCTGATAGATGGAACTTACTACCGTTGACATACTCCATCTCTACCTAACAAAATAGAATCAAAAAGAAGCTAAATATCAGAGTAGCGTAAAGGCTAGAAATCAATTATGAAAAAAAGAGCAATATCTTAATCAACATAGACAATTGAAGAAGACCAAATAGTTTTCTAATTTAATCTCACACCATTAATATACCAAATTTCAAAGGGGAAAATGCCTAATATACAAAATCCAACAGCAAATATCTGTTTAAAGTGGAGCACAAAAATTTCAGGAATAAAAGAAAACAACATACAGTAAAAAAAACATAATTAAGCTATAAAATTGATCAAAAAAAGGGAACCATCAAACATCACTATACACAAAAGGATTCAATTAAAAGATAAAGAATTTACAGTTTTGGGTGGTTTTAGAGTGAACCGAACGAGATGCGGAGCAGCTACAGCGGTATGAACCCATCTGATTGTTCTTCTCTGTATCCCTAACATTTCTCTTCACTCATCCGTTTCTCTGCAAATTTGGAAATAGTAGTTGATAGTTAGTTCACCTAAAACATATTTATTCCATACCACATTATCCTTCAACTAGGTCGATAACCGCGCGTTTTCCGGGTATAATTAATACTTTTTATGGAGAATGTAGGCCTTAAGTTTCACAATATTGTCGAGTTTCACGATTTTATTTCTTTTTATCATGAAAGTGTGAAATAGTAGTGACGATGTAATATATTATAGCAGATAAACATCAAGATACAGATTTTACATAATAATTCTCTGATCCAAATCCATATCCAAGATTTAAACTTGAAATTATGAGATTAAAAAGAGCAATAAATTAATCAATTAAGCCTAAAACCTAATCGAAATAAAAATCAGTTAAATGAACTCACCTCCGATAAATAGATAAAATCACAATGACTTGTCCGAAATAGAAACAGAAGAACTAAAACTGGGGTGGCGAAGAAACCCAGAAGCAGTATTGAAGAATTAATCCTTCCAAGAATAATAGAATTTGCTTACGTCGTAATTTACAGTTTAGTACCTATTGTATGATTCAATCGATTTGCTACATCACTTTTAATTTTGCAAATAATTACAACCTTTTGTTAAATTTGGATACTAAAACGTTAACGGAATTAAAAGTGAGATATTAAATTGTTTGAAAATGAAATATCAAATTGTTAATATAATTGAAAGTGAATTGTCAATATGAATGAAAGTGAGATATCAAATCGTTTGAAAGTCAATACCAAATTATGAACACAACTAACAAAAATCCTCTGTTAACAGAATTGAAAATGAAATATTAATTCATTTAATTTTCAAATAAAAAATATCAAATTTTGGATAATCACACATGTGGGAAGTATTAGAATAATCTGCTCTAGTATTTTTGTTGCGTTTAATAAAATTTATGGGAGAATAATTTTTATAAGAAAATAACACCAACTTGAAATCCTTGTAACTTGTAGAATTTAGACTAATGTCATCAATTAGTAAGAAGGGGAAGAAAGGAAGAAGAAAAAATTATACATATAGATTAATAGCGAGCACAAATTACATGATCACTTTTTTTTTTCCAAAAACTTACATTTTACTAAACAAAGCAAAAAAATTAAAACAAATATGTACTTTTTAACTGAGTCAGTGCGCGTCACTGTACGCGCGTCAGAAGGCCTGAGACACGCGTTAGGCCTTCTGACACTTTTTCTAGTATATCAGCATAGCTGACCTGTCAATGCAGTTTGAATTGTTCAAATTAGAACAATTCAAAAGCACAGGTCTTTTGAATTATTCAATTTGAACAGTTCAAAAACCATTAAATATTTTTTTTTATTTTATTAAATATATTAAAAATATTATTTATATATTTCCTCTTATAAATAATTATTTATGTATTTATTTATTTAAATTATGCCAAAAATTAATTTTTTCTAAATAAATTTAAAAAACATTAACTTTAATTTAAATTTTAACAATATAAATAATTGAATTAATTAAAATATTAATTTTTAAACCTTATATCAAGAAGTGAATTAGATATAGTAAATTGAAAACTTAATTAATTGAATTAATTAATATTTTAATTTTTTTTATCAATTTAATTGAATCAACCAATGTATATTTGATACATACAAAAAGTATTTGAAAATTATATTTAATGCATCTCTGATACATATACGATACACCTCCGATACATATTCAATGCATTATTAATACATATAGATACATATTCGTTGTTCGAAACCTTTTACTTACTTTTTATGTGTTTTTTAAGTTCTATTACTAATATTTTTATATATATCAGATACTTGTCAAAAATGTAATACCCCGTATTTTCAATTGTCGGTTTTGCCACGTATCGTGATAAGGGATATTATGAAGTTTAAATAAAAATTTGGACTATAATAATAATAATAATTATTATTATTCGGATAATTTATTAAATTTATTGAAGTTATAGTATTGAATTTAAAATTGATAAAATAATTAAATAGGACTAAAGTGTATTAATTGGATATATTATGAGGGATATTTAAGTTAGTGGGTATAGTTTGTGAGTCTTTTTGGGTTTTTATCCAATTAAAAAAAATGTAAATGATGATTTATAAAAGAGAAAATTAGGATAAATAATCCATTTTTAAAAATAATTTGATTTCCTACCTCAACAAGGAAAAGATAGAGAAAATACCTCACCATTTTAATGTTTTTATTTTTTTACTCCAACACTTATTTATATTATAATTATACCTATCTTTTATTATTATTTTACTCTAACCAT
Organism: Mercurialis annua; assembly: GCF_937616625.2. NCBI lineage: Eukaryota > Viridiplantae > Streptophyta > Magnoliopsida > Malpighiales > Euphorbiaceae > Mercurialis > Mercurialis annua. Next base: position 44,643,589 of record NC_065574.1, on the reverse strand, counting down.
ATTATTTCCACTCTTAAGTGACAACTGTTACTTATTTTATTTTTTTCTCTTTCTTCTCCATTCATTTTCTTCTTTCTCTGTTCTTTTTTTCCGCCATTTTTTTTCTTCATTTTCTTCTTCTTCTTCTTCTTCTTCTTCTTTATTCCTTCTTCATTTTTGTTCTATTTCTTTATCGTTAATTCATCATTCCGTCGTCGCTCCGCCATCATTCTGTCGCTGCTCAGCCGTTTTTCATATTCAATTTTAGCATTTTTTCCTCGACTCATGGTGATTAATACGATTGTTTAACTTTCAAATCTAAATAAATTACTCTTGAATTTCTCAATTTTAGCTCTAAAAATCTGCATTAAAAACGTTTTTAATACACAAAAATAATTTTCTGAAGAAAAAAAACTGCTTCTGATTATCATACGAGTATCATCACTGCATTATCATGCAAGTATCATAACACTGCATAAAAAATCAAATTTTTATTAAAAAACAGCGTCTGGTTATCATGTTATTATCACTACATTATCATAACATTATATAATTATGATAAGGTTATGATAATACAATGTACGATAATGATAACTAGATGATAATGAATTATAATAAGGTTATGATAACTGGATGATAACGTACGTGAAAATATAATTATAAAAAGATTCATGACACCAGTATGATAACAAGATGATAATAAAATAATAAAGTTATGATAATTATATGATAATATGATACCTGTATGAAAAAATAATTACAAAAAAATTATGATAACGAGATGATAATGTGAAGATAATAGTATGATAATATGATACATGTATGAAAAAAATAATTACAAAAAAATTATGATAACAAGATGATAAGGTGAAGATAATTGTATGATAATATGACCTTATTATACTCATTATCATACTATTTTCTCCATATTATCATCTCGTTATCAAATTTTTTATGTAATTTGTTTTCATATATGTATCATATTATCATACTGTTATCATAACTTTATTATCATGTAATTGTCATAACATTATCATTTAGGTACAGTAATACGTTATCATCTCGGTATCATATGATTATATTATGATAACGAGATGATAATACAGTGATAAAAATATGATAATCAGTTTTTTTGTAGAAAATCTTTCTTTATGCAGTGTTATGATAATAACATGATAATACAGTGATACTCATATGATAATCAGAGACTGTTCTTTTTATATAAAAAATCATTTTTTCTGCAGTGTTATGATAATCATATGATAATCAGATGCTGTGTTTTTGCAGAAAATCGTTTTTTGTGCAGAAAATCGTTTTTTCATGCAGATTTTTAGCTCTAAAATTGAAAAAAAAATTCAAAAGTAGTTTATTTATATCTGAATGTAAAAAAATTGCAATAATCACCATGAAATAAAGAAAAAATAAAATATGAATGAACAATGCAGCGACGATGGAGCAATGGAGAAACGGCGGCGAAGCGATGAAGAAACGGCGGCGAAGCGATGAAGGAACAGCGAAGAAAGAAAAATGTAGAAGAAATAAAGAAGGAGAAGAAAATTGACGAAGAAAAAAGAAACTGAGGAAAAGAAGAGAGAGAGAGAGAGAGAGAGAGAGAGAGAGAGAGAGAGAGAAATATTAAAAATATGACAATTGTCATATGATAAGTAAATATATACTTAGAGTAAAAAGTTAATAAAAAATGGGTATAATTATAATATAAACATATTTTAGAGTAAAAAAATAAAAGTATTAGAATGATGAGGTATTTCCTCTATCTTTTCCTTATTGAGGTAGGAAATCAAATTATTTTAAAAAATAGAGTATTATCCTAATCTTCTCTTTATAAAACCCAATTCACGAAGCCCACCAAATCAGTTTACCCATTTCTTTCGTCTTCTTTATGTTCTTTCTTATTTCTTAAGCAATAAACAAAGCTTTAACCCTAGGATTTATAAATCCATAACCAAGCCTCAAAACTTCACCGGATCGATTAAAAATACTGAAGTTATCGTCCTTATTCGTTAATCTTCAAGCGGAAAGCTTCAAATCTTTGATCGGTGAAAGTGGACGACGAATTGATTGAACGAACAGTGAAATACTTAGAGTTTCGACCATCGGATTTCGAGGAAACTTGAAGTTTATGTAAGGATTAGTAGTTTAATTGTTGTTAGAGATTATAATAGCTTATAATTTTTATTGATAAGTTTAGGTTTATTAGGTTTTATTCGGCTCTGAGTTTGATTGAGCTGTGAGTAATTTTTAACAAGGAACTTTTCCGTTTTTCTTGCTAGAATTGAATTGTTGCATATTTTATATAAGTTAATTGCTCTCACTATTGTTGTTTCTTACTAACCCAAGTTTGATGTATCTTTTTTTTTTGGTACAAAAGGGGAGGAGGCAAAATGCCTAGAACAAACTACACATAGCTTCTAACACTACGATTATAAGAAATTCCTTGAGCATCGTGATTCAACCAAGAAATGAGACTAACAGGAGGTGCCTCATGCCAATCAATACCAACATAACCATCAGCCATAACAGAAGCCAAGTGATCTGCAGCCATATTGGCTTCCCTGAACACATGCGAAATCTCCACTACCCATCTTCTCTTCAACATGTTCTGGATCGCGTTCAATAAGTTTGAGTAGCCAGCCGCTTCGCTCGACCCAGACCTGATCTTGTCCACCACTAGACTGTTATCCACCTCCACCAGCACCTTATCAGCTTTCAGATTCCACCCCATAATCAACCCATGGTAAACACCTCTTAGCTCAGCTCCCATAACCGAGTCATTACCAATACCCAAAGTGAAGCTACCAAGCCATTTACCAGCATCATCCCTGGCAAGACCTCCTGCTCTCGCATTACCAGTGACATGATTATAAGATCCGTCAGTATTAATTTTTATCCATCCCGGAGGAGGCCTGGACCAACTAACTGAAATTTCCTCATAGGCCAGAGCATCATTCCCATGCTTTTTCTTATTATCAATGGCTAGAGAAATATAGTGAACTCTATTTTCAATTTCCTTCAAGATTACCTCTACTGGCGTTTTTTTACCTTCAAACACAAGCTTGTTTCTCCACGTCCATATACTCCAAAGCGAGACACCAAACGTATAAATCCAATCCTCCTTGTCATTACCATTAAAAACACCTTGCAAGTTCAAAACGAGCCAATCTTCAAACTGCATATTAATGAAATTGCTATACTTATCAGGAACAACAATTCTTTTCCATAACAGCTTAGACAAAACACATTCTCTAAACACATGATTACTGGATTCTTCAGCAGCTTCGCATCGAGGACAAACCACATTGGTCGTTAAGTGTCTCCTGCCCCTCTCATCATTCGTCAAAAGCCTGTTATGGGCCACAAGCCAAAGAAAGAAACGGATTCTTTCTGGTCCTGGCCAACCCCAGACTGTATTCCAAATGCTGTCATTCTCCGAACTTTCTTTATCATCAAGGGCTAAGTACGCAGACTTAGTAGAAAAATTTCCAGAGCTTGAATAACCCCAATACATGAAATCTGAACCATTATCAGGTTTAGGAGGAATGAAATTGGCAATTTTCATGAGCCAAGTATTCGGAAAATAATCCGCAAATTTCGACCACCACCAACTACCCAAGTTATCCACAAAAGAATTCACTTTTTCATTTATAACAGAATCAGGTATAGGTCTTATAACCAAATCACGCAGCACAATACCTTCCCCAATCCAAGGGTCCAACCAAAAACGAATTGTAGCCCCATCACACATCGCCCATCTAACCCCTTTCTGAACATGATTCCAGCATTTACTCAACGCCTGCCATAAATGAGACGATCCAGAGATGTTCGGCAGAGGGAGAAGCCAGTCCTCACTAACTTTGTACTTGGCTCTAATCATCTTGACCCAGAAGATATCCTGATTAGCTAAGATTTTCCACCCAAGCTTCATTAGGAGAGCTTCGTTCATCAACCCTAATTTTTTGTAACCAAGCCCACCACTCGATTTTGGCTTTTGAATAATATCCCATTTGACAAGATTGATCTTCTTCGCTTCCTCCGTAGAACCCCAAAGAAATTTCCTGCAATTCACATCAATATCATTGCAAGAACTTTTAGGTAAAGCCGTTGTTTGCATCGTATAGATCGGAACAGCTGTAATGACAGACTTAATTAAAGTCGACCTGCCCGCAAGGGATAAGGTTTTTGCATTTGTAATACCCCAAAATAGTTAATTAGCTAATTGGACCACGTGTCCAGTTTTGAGTCGCAGAAGTGGTGAAATTGGAAAGTTTTCCGATAAATAAGTTTTAGCAGGTCGGTTTTAGAAAAGGTTATTATGGAGAAAGCTTATATTATATTTCAATTCTAAAGTTAGAATTGGAATTAAATGGAAAAATGGCGAGAAAAGTTCAAAAATAGGTATAGGGACCAAAGTGGTAATTTAGCCACTTTGTGTCGAAAATGGAAATTTTGGATTTTGACGGGAAAGTATTAATATCGAGTTTCGTATTATTTAGCGGATATAAATAATACGTATAAGTTATAATAAAAGAGTTTAACGATTTAGCTATGGACTAAGTCGTACGATTGAAAAGTTTAAAAGATAAATGATAAGAAACAAAAAGAACAAGGACTCAAGTGGGCTTTTAGCCAAACCATATAAGAAAGGAAATATGAAATGAAGGAAGCAGAGAGAACCATCCAGAGAATTGAGAGATTATCGTCGATTTCCGTCGTTTCGCCGCCGTTTCTCCGTACGACGTCCGATTCGCGTGATTCAAGCGGCGATTTCTTCAGAACCGAAAGCTCTATCACCTCCGGCCATCAAATTAAGGTAAAAGGTCGGGTTTTGGTATGAAAGTGATGGTTTTGATGGCTGTTTTAATGAGATTATGATTTAAGCATGAATTTGACGTTTTTGGGTTTAATATGGCGTTTTTGAAGAAACCGAGATATGGGTATTGAGCGTGGGTATGTTTAGCACGTCGGGATTGTGGCGAAACCCCGGAAAATCTGATTTCCGGGGCTGTGCACGTGGTACACGACCGTGTACCACGGGTGCACGAACGTGTACTGATGTACACGAACGTGCACCTAGCGAGGTACACGATCGTGTACTGAAGTACACGAACGTGTACTTCTCATGGTACACGAACGTGTACCCCTGAGGTGCACGAACGTGTACTCAGTTGCACGATCGTGCACCCGTCAAAACGCACACCCGTGCACCCCAACTCGCCCCCACGCGTGTACAAACTATAATTGACCTAAGTGTTTGACGTTTAGGGTAATTGGACGTGGAAAGACGGATTTCGGACTTTGAGAATCATTAATCTCGAGATTAGCTCGACGTTTTAGGTAAATTATAAAATGGAGAACGTCAAGGACGTTAAGCGATTCTCAAGTATGAGAAATAGTATTCACTAAGTCGTCTATACGACTAGAGATATCGAATACGTAAATAAGTATAAAACGAAACTAAATCATAAAACTTAAAAGTATTATACGTATAGGAATATGAGAATCACGTCTAACTATTAACGATTTATCAGACGTGTCAGCAAGTAGTGGAGTCAATAGAGGCGGACTAGCGAGAGCGTATTATCAGATCGATCATATCATTTCTGGGATTGCGGTCACTGTGAGTTGTACTTTTACTTTCATGTATTAAAACTATTTGACATATATATATATATACTGTTTACACGCATCGCATTATATATAATTGATTGAAATGTTATATGCTTTATTAATTTCTATATATGAGAACTAGTATGCGATCCGAAGAAACTAGCTACCTATTGGGTGTCAATAGGCTGTGTGATCACCAGTATCGAGTCAGTCTAGTATGTTTGCATTGAGAAATGACTTGACACAGCTGGGAGCTGTTGATGAATATGAAACTTACGATTGGGTATATGATTTCGATACGCAGAGTGAACTCGGCTACGGTGTAGCCTGGAAGTCCCCGTATCGAGTGGCTGGGCCACCAGCGAGTTGGACTCGCAATTGATTCTTACGATTGAGTTGAATGATATATGATTATTTGAGAGATGTGTCGCATGCTAGGATATTAGTTTCGGACGGATCAAATACATGGTTATATGTTTTATATTAACATTTTCTTGAGATGCGATGCTATGTTTTTATATTAATACTGTTAGTAAATGTCAACTCACTCAGTATTTCCCCAAATACTGACCCCTCACCTTTGATGTCTTTCAGGTGCTTAGCTTGTGGACTTAGCTAGAGACCAATTTTGAAGTCCAGAAGTCAGCTGTATATGTTAGTTTATGACTTCTGTGAGTGCTGCAGTAGTAGTCCTGTGTCAACAGAATAGTAGCCTAGTCAGCAGTTTATTTTGATTGTATATATCAACTGCTGTATTTGTCTATATGCTTTTTGATAGGCTACGTACGTTGTATGTGATCCACGGCCCCAGATGCCAGTGGGATGTTTGAAACACTAACTGATGTATATAGTACCGCTAGGCCAGTTCGTACAGGGTACGGTAACTAGAGCCCGCGAGGTTTTGAAACAGTTAGTGTACATATTCGGTTATATGTTATATATATGTATATATTTGCTTCCGTTGTTTGTTGTTATTTATTTATATTATATTTGCGAAAAATAAATTGTGATTTTAGGCTTGCTACGGGTTCCGGAGCTACCACTCCCGTTCCCTAGCGCCGGTTGCGGCTCAATAAATTTTGGGTCGTGACAATGTTGGTATCAGAGCAGTTTGGTCCAGTTACCACTGCAAATTTGTTTCAATGTTTGTTTGAGAGCAGTTTGGTCTAGTTACCACTGCTAAATTGTCTGATTGTTTGTTTGACTGGGAGTATTTGTCAGTAAGTATACCTAGGAACTACTGCAGCAAGAGTCAGACCGTGGTTGTCTGTAATTGTGTTATGTGTGCATTAGTAGTATGTGGCATTACGCGCGCGAACCAGGATTATTAAGTTAGTAAGTGAATAGTATCTGTTTATACGGACAACGAATACAACTGAGTATTTATTGCTTATACTAGAAGATAGATAGTGGTTATGTGGTTGCAAATTATGAATGATTGAGATGGTAAAGTATTTATTACTTGCGCTGAGGTTATTAAAATGGATATTTGCTTGCGAATTACGTGCGACTGGATTAAATGCTAAATGGTTACAGCATTTATAAGCTGACTTTGGAATTGCGTGTGAAATGGGCTCAGATGGTTGCTTACGTTCGAAATTGTTTCTTTTCAGCATGTCTGGGCAAAACGGAGCTCAGTCGCATGCTGATGAAGAACGGGAGGAAGCGCCTCCTATATTTCAAAACGGGTTTCATAATGAAGTGGGCGAACCATCTGGGGTCCATCAGAGTGGATTCCACGCAAATAATGGAGCATCGCCAGAGATATATCAAAATGGTTTTATGTCTGTGTCGGAGATAGGTAGTTCTTCCAGAAACAGAGTTAGAGAACATTCGCCGGAGATTGAATACAGCGAAGAAGAGGAAGGGGAACCGGAGGAAGACCCGGAAGAGGATCTTGAAGAAGATTTTGAGGAAGACCCTGAGGAGGATCCTGAGGAGGATCCAGAAGAAGAATTAGAGGAAGAAGCAGAAGAGGAAAATCCTCAGGAAGAAGAGTATGAAGAAGAGGAGTTAGATGAGTTAGATGTTGAGGAATACAGAGGTGACTATTTCTGGTCAAGTGTGCGGAGATACCGCAATCTGAGGGAAGATGCGGACATAGCTAACGGTCAGGCGCAAATAGCTTTAAATCAGGTTAGAAGGCAGATGCGTTCTTTTTCTAGAGGGATGTTGACTGTAGGAGCGTATTCTACTGACTTTCTGCGGATGGCAGAGGGAGTTCCTAATCTGAACGAAGACAATAGGACCATTAATCGTAGATATGTCAGGGGTTTAGGACCTCAGTTTGATGAGCTGTATGAGCACGTGGACGAACATTTCAGCACGCTTACTACAATGGCCCGTAGGATTGAAACAGAGCATGAATGGTCGGGTGATCCGATACGACCCTATTACTTTAGACGTGAGTATCACCCAGAGTACGTCAGTACGTCCTCTAGAACTACAACCAACCCCTATTTCGTGCAAAGAGGTGGACGAAACTCAGGTAGAACAGTTAGGGGCCGTCATACAGGCATAGTTATTAGGGAACCTAATGTTCCGCGTCAGGCACCCCCAGGTATTAGCAATTTATATGCTTTAAGTATTGTGTTTATGTGTTTGCATTATTGTGTTTATATAATTGCTGCATTGCATAGTGGAATGTCAGTAATAGGTTTTGCCTTTAGAATAATACCTCGAAAAGCGAGAACCTATAGGAAGCGTTGTAGTTAAACACGCGCCTAATAAAAGAACATATAAGCATAACACACAAAAACAATAATACAATAAACATCACAACACATAATTATCGCAAACGTAATTTCTATATTACGTTTTAGTATTTGAAGAAATAAATGGATTGTTTACAAGAAGTCGATGTGGAACATCGGCACTTGCGTTTGTATCTGACATAGAAGAGAATGTTGCAGAAGTGGATATGATGATTACAGCAATATAGAATTTTGAACTTAATTGAGTTATCGGAGATATGGAGAAAGAAGTGATGTGACAGACGAACAGTCTGTAAATGACAGCAATACAAAAATATGACAGCAGTACAAAAATTTAAAATATACTCAATAAGTATAAAGAAAGCCGTTAATAGTCGCAGAGCGTATAATCTGGAGTAAGACTTACGATTTTATGAAGATTTTAACAGTTTTTATGATTTTTCAAGGTACAATTGTGCTCAGGCATCGCATATGACATTGCATAACCACGATAGGAATGCATAAAAGAATGATTTTCAAAATTTTAGATCATGCATCATAATTTTGTAATGGAAAAAGAAACTGCGATTTAGAGCAACTCCTTAGTGATGAGAGATATCATCACTCTGAGCAACAATTGTACTAATGATTTCAAACGATTTATGAAAAGTGATTTAAAAGAGCTGGCCAGCCAAAGAATGTTTTGAAATCTTTTGTTAGTAAGTGAACTCAGATGTGAAACTCTGCGACGAATAATAAAATGTTCGTAGTAAATAAGAATAAAATTTAAAAGCAAATCCCAATAACAGAATAAAGCCTTGTTAACGATAATTGCAATAATGTTAAGGGAGCTACAGTGAAATGTGAACGAGGAGTTATTGCCGGAGAGCGAACGCAGTCAAGATGCAATGCGCTGGCAATATTTAAGGATATAGTAAATATCCTTATGATAAAATAAAGGATGAAATGATGGAGAGTCATGTTAGATGAAAGAAACGTAACAAATACGCAAGGATGAAGAGTATAAGGATTATTCCTATGTTGAAATAAGTAACGTAGCGAACGAGAAATATACTAGAGAAAGAAATTGAAAGTATAAGGGACGAGAAGACGATAATATGAGTGATGAACATGAAGTGATATTTAAAGAATATAACTTTATCAATATCAGTGTTCGAAGATACAGAAGTAGAAAGAGAAAGGATACGAAATGACGAAACATACGATTTTACAAGATATGAAAGTTTAAATTAGATAGATCAAGAGAGATAGTAGTGCTATATGACTGATATTAAGTAAAGTAACTAATATCAGTATCAAGAATTATAAGTTGCGTTAACAGAAAGGAGAAAGGCACACGTATAAACGTACGTGTCAATAACTGTAAGGATGGTGGATAATATGAAGAAAAATGTAAAGGTAAAATGCAAATACCTCAAAATTTAGTAAGGTGATTAGAAAAGTGAAAGTTCTAGAAATACGTCGAAAGGGTTGTCAGAATAGAACAACAGCAATGGGACTACTATAAACGAAGGAAAGACGTAACGAATATAACAAGTAAAAGACAAGACAAGAGTCAATACTAGTACAAAGAGATCTAGATATTCAAAAATAATTGGAATCAAAGTATAAGTGCTAAGGAAGCATAAAATGTGTAAGACGACGGTGAGTTGAAATTATTCCTTGACTTTGGGAATTGTAAAGTAAATGGAGTACAAATACTAGAAACAATCGTAAAACCCTTCAAAGAAAGACGATAGATAGAATAAGAAAGAAGTTAAATGAGGGTTAGCTAACGAGAAGGATTCTCGAAACAGCTAAATGTTAAAAGTCAACACAAAGAAAAGTACAGATGGCAATGGGGAATGTATGAAGAATCACGATCAATAGAACAACATAAAAATTCACAATAACTTAAGCAAAGCAAGGAAAGTTAAAGGAAGCAAAGGAAGTATCAATCTCAACTACGTTGAGAAATAATAAATATGATAGACAAGATACAAGTTGAGAAAAGATTGATTGATAAAGAACGAAGTGTCAGATACTAGTAGAAAGAGGTAAATACAACATTAAGGATATAGCCGGCACGTTGTCACTATTAACGTGTAAGAGAGACAAGTAGCGACTCGAGGACGATTGAGAATGAAACAGTAGACATGAAGAATACCGAGTGAGGGTTAATCGACGCTAATAAGGACAAAAGAAAGATCACAACCAGTTGTACAAGACGTCAGGATTACGATATCGGTGATACGCCTTGAGCCACACTATTTTAGACAGATGACCAATAAGACAAAGGTAACAGTAAGAAGATTCTCAGTTATACTACGACAAGAGACTATTATGAGCAAGATAAATAATCGATTAATGATAAGTACGAAGTCACAGCTATACGTGGAGAGCTAAGGGCTAAATAAAAGAAAAAGACATGACTGACGTATAGTAATGAATATCAAGGAAGGTATAAGAATAATTGTAAGGTCCCAACAAGTTTTATGAAAATTCGAGGACGAATTTTTATAAGGGGGGAAGAATGTAATACCCCAAAATAGTTAATTAGCTAATTGGACCACGTGTCCAGTTTTGAGTCGCAGAAGTGGTGAAATTGGAAAGTTTTCCGATAAATAAGTTTTAGCAGGTCGGTTTTAGAAAAGGTTATTATGGAGAAAGCTTATATTATATTTCAATTCTAAAGTTAGAATTGGAATTAAATGGAAAAATGGCGAGAAAAGTTCAAAAATAGGTATAGGGACCAAAGTGGTAATTTAGCCACTTTGTGTCGAAAATGGAAATTTTGGATTTTGACGGGAAAGTATTAATATCGAGTTTCGTATTATTTAGCGGATATAAATAATACGTATAAGTTATAATAAAAGAGTTTAACGATTTAGCTATGGACTAAGTCGTACGATTGAAAAGTTTAAAAGATAAATGATAAGAAACAAAAAGAACAAGGACTCAAGTGGGCTTTTAGCCAAACCATATAAGAAAGGAAATATGAAATGAAGGAAGCAGAGAGAACCATCCAGAGAATTGAGAGATTATCGTCGATTTCCGTCGTTTCGCCGCCGTTTCTCCGTACGACGTCCGATTCGCGTGATTCAAGCGGCGATTTCTTCAGAACCGAAAGCTCTATCACCTCCGGCCATCAAATTAAGGTAAAAGGTCGGGTTTTGGTATGAAAGTGATGGTTTTGATGGCTGTTTTAATGAGATTATGATTTAAGCATGAATTTGACGTTTTTGGGTTTAATATGGCGTTTTTGAAGAAACCGAGATATGGGTATTGAGCGTGGGTATGTTTAGCACGTCGGGATTGTGGCGAAACCCCGGAAAATCTGATTTCCGGGGCTGTGCACGTGGTACACGACCGTGTACCACGGGTGCACGAACGTGTACTGATGTACACGAACGTGCACCTAGCGAGGTACACGATCGTGTACTGAAGTACACGAACGTGTACTTCTCATGGTACACGAACGTGTACAATGAGTACACGAACGTGTACCCCTGAGGTGCACGAACGTGTACTCAGTTGCACGATCGTGCACCCGTCAAAACGCACACCCGTGCACCCCAACTCGCCCCCACGCGTGTACAAACTATAATTGACCTAAGTGTTTGACGTTTAGGGTAATTGGACGTGGAAAGACGGATTTCGGACTTTGAGAATCATTAATCTCGAGATTAGCTCGACGTTTTAGGTAAATTATAAAATGGAGAACGTCAAGGACGTTAAGCGATTCTCAAGTATGAGAAATAGTATTCACTAAGTCGTCTATACGACTAGAGATATCGAATACGTAAATAAGTATAAAACGAAACTAAATCATAAAACTTAAAAGTATTATACGTATAGGAATATGAGAATCACGTCTAACTATTAACGATTTATCAGACGTGTCAGCAAGTAGTGGAGTCAATAGAGGCGGACTAGCGAGAGCGTATTATCAGATCGATCATATCATTTCTGGGATTGCGGTCACTGTGAGTTGTACTTTTACTTTCATGTATTAAAACTATTTGACATATATATATATATACTGTTTACACGCATCGCATTATATATAATTGATTGAAATGTTATATGCTTTATTAATTTCTATATATGAGAACTAGTATGCGATCCGAAGAAACTAGCTACCTATTGGGTGTCAATAGGCTGTGTGATCACCAGTATCGAGTCAGTCTAGTATGTTTGCATTGAGAAATGACTTGACACAGCTGGGAGCTGTTGATGAATATGAAACTTACGATTGGGTATATGATTTCGATACGCAGAGTGAACTCGGCTACGGTGTAGCCTGGAAGTCCCCGTATCGAGTGGCTGGGCCACCAGCGAGTTGGACTCGCAATTGATTCTTACGATTGAGTTGAATGATATATGATTATTTGAGAGATGTGTCGCATGCTAGGATATTAGTTTCGGACGGATCAAATACATGGTTATATGTTTTATATTAACATTTTCTTGAGATGCGATGCTATGTTTTTATATTAATACTGTTAGTAAATGTCAACTCACTCAGTATTTCCCCAAATACTGACCCCTCACCTTTGATGTCTTTCAGGTGCTTAGCTTGTGGACTTAGCTAGAGACCAATTTTGAAGTCCAGAAGTCAGCTGTATATGTTAGTTTATGACTTCTGTGAGTGCTGCAGTAGTAGTCCTGTGTCAACAGAATAGTAGCCTAGTCAGCAGTTTATTTTGATTGTATATATCAACTGCTGTATTTGTCTATATGCTTTTTGATAGGCTACGTACGTTGTATGTGATCCACGGCCCCAGATGCCAGTGGGATGTTTGAAACACTAACTGATGTATATAGTACCGCTAGGCCAGTTCGTACAGGGTACGGTAACTAGAGCCTGCGAGGTTTTGAAACAGTTAGTGTACATATTCGGTTATATGTTATATATATGTATATATTTGCTTCCGTTGTTTGTTGTTATTTATTTATATTATATTTGCGAAAAATAAATTGTGATTTTAGGCTTGCTACGGGTTCCGGAGCTACCACTCCCGTTCCCTAGCGCCGGTTGCGGCTCAATAAATTTTGGGTCGTGACAGCATTCCAGTTAGATAAACGAGCTCTTATTCTTTGCATGACTCCTGCCGAATGACTTCTCATGTATCTACCATGTAAAAGAGGCACTCCGAGATAGTTCCCTAGATCTTCCGTCACTGCAAAACCGAGTTTATTAGCAAGCACAATTCTGGTAGCATTAGGGACGTTTGCCGAAAACAGCACCTTGGTCTTTTCAGTATTAATTTTCTGTCCTGACGAAAGACAAAAATTATTCAAAATACCAGAGATGACTTCAACCTGCTCCACAGAAGCTTCCCCAAAAAGAAGGAGGTCATCCGCAAAAAAGAGATGTGATAATCCTGGACAATCACGACCCATAATCAGCGGCTTCCACTTCTTATTAACACAGTCCCTATTAATCATTTGGGCTAATCGCTCAATGCAAAAGACGAATAGATAGGGCGAGATGGGGTCTCCTTGTCTAATGCCGCAAGACGGGTAAAACGCTTCCAAGGGAGCACCATTCCATAAAATACTCATAGAAGAAGAAGAAACACAATCCATGATAACCCTTGAGAGAAAAGTAGGAATTCCAATATCATCCAAAGTGTCCTTAAGAAAATCCCACGATATTCGATCGTAAGCTTTTTCTAAGTCAATTTTGATCACCATAGACCCCTTCCGACCTTTTTTCTTACGCATAGAATGCAAGGCTTCTTGGGCCAAAATGATGTTATCCGTAATTTGACGCCCTTCGACAAAACTCGTTTGAGCCGGACCGATAATAAACGGCATAATTTTCTTTAAACGATTCGCGATAAGCTTAGTAATAATCTTGTAAAGAACATTACATAAGCTAATTGGTCGAAAATTCTTAAACGAGTCCGGAAAATCGCATTTAGGGATTAGAGTGATAAGGGTTTTATTTAATTCAAGAGGAATTTGCTGACCATTGAAAACTCCATGGATAAAGTTGCAGACTTTACTTCCGACTATAGTCCACTGACTTTGATAAAACAAAGCATGGAGGCCATCTAGCCCCGGGGCCTTTAAAGCTTGCATGTTCCACAAAGCAACTCGAATTTCCTCATTAGTAATGTTGGCAGCTAATTGATTCTGGATATTACTATCCAAAGCAGGAAATAACCCACTGCAAGACAGTGGAGAAAAAATGGTAGAGTCTTTTGTAAAGAGGTTCCTGAAATAATCCACCGCCATGACTTTAAGATCTTCTTGATTATCAATAATAATCCCATTAGCATCCTTAAGAGCCCAAATCTTGTTATGTCTCCTTCTGACTGAAACACGTCTATGGAAATAAGCCGTATTTCGATCCCCATTCACCACCTCATCACAGCGGGATTTTTGGAGCCAAAGAAGCTCCTCTTGGTAAAGAGTTTCTTCTAGCTCATATCTTAGCTTAGCCTCGATATCGTTTAACCTCTGAGTCCAATAATTCTCCTTGGCACGTTGAATTCCTCCAAGACGAGCCAAAATGCGTTTTTTTCGTTGGAAAATATTACCAAAAACTGAAAAATTCCAGTGCTTTATCTTTTCAGTAATATCTTTGATTGAATCAACTATAGGAGCTGCTTGATTCCAATTACTACTCACCAAAGCACCAAAACTATCCACTCCCAACCACGCCGCCAAAAACCGAAAGGGCTTCTTAGTAGACTCAACATGAGGATGTTTACAGAATTGTAGAAGAATCGGGTTATGATCCGATTGAATACGGGGCAGGTGAATAACAAAATTATGAGGAAACATCTTCGCCCAGCTATCGTTACAAAGATACCGGTCCAACCTCTTTAGTAAGTTGCCTCTACGCCAAGTAAAAGGGGAGCCCCTATAACCAAGATCCACCAAATTAAAATTATTCACCCAATTATTGAACAAAGGACAGGATCCATTAATACTTCTTGCACCTCCTCTCCTCTCATAATCATTGAGAGCAGCATTAAAATCTCCCCCTATAAGCCAGGGTTCCGAAATCGTCCGAGCTAGCAAACCAATATCCTCCCAAAACCCTTTACGCAGAGACGCATTAGGGTTAGCATAGACAATAGTTACCAAGTATGAGTCCTCACCTCCAGCAACTCGAAGATGCATAAAATGCTTATTATTCTCCAAAATCGACACCATGACCTTATCTCTCCACATGACCCAAATACCTCCGGAGAAGCCTACCGCTTCAATTCTATGAGAGAACGGAAAACCGCTACTTCTAATGAAGTTGTCTGCATTCTGACCACTGATTCTAGGCTCAAGAATACCCACCACATCCACACTATATTGAGAGCAGAAATTCTTAAACACTCTGAGGAATTTCCTAGAAGCTGCCCCTTGAGTGTTCCAAATCATGAATTTATTTTTATCTATCATAAAAAATAAAAGAGATAAAATAAGTAACGCCAGGAATAAATCCTCAGTCAATAACAACATCCATCCCATCACCATTAATTTTAGGGTGATGATCTCCTCCATTTTCTTCAGGGCAATCAACAAACATAGAGTCAGAAGGTGACGCAATATCAGTAACAACAAGCGGGGTAGTCTCGTTCAAGTTTTCTTTGTTCGCATACTCAGCCATACTAACATCCGGGGGATCAGGGTCCTTCAACACAACCTCATCAATAGCCATGCAGCTATTAAGATAGTTATTCTCATTAACTGTATCATTAATTTTCAACTTAGTCTGCGTATTGAACTTAACATTCACAACAGAGTGTTTGCTGGCATCTAGAGAAGACTGGGCCTTAGTAACAATGAATTTCTTTCTCTCCAATTGGGCTTTAATGTTAGCCACATCAGAGAGGGCTTTTCTTTGGTAGACTGTCTCAATATTTTTGCTAAGGGCAGGACCAGTTTTTACTGCATGAGAAATCCTCGTATCCTTAGATTCCTTATTTGTGACGTTACTAGTTTTAGACCCGGAACTTTCCTCTTTTTTCTCCAACTGAATTGACAGAATATCTTCCTCTAACTCTCTTTCCTCAACCTCATTATTCAAAACATCAAATCTTGTACCTAGGATATTTTCCTTAACAGCTCGAGGATCTTTCCTAGAATAGTTTTTACTGCCACCAAATTTACCGTTTCTACCCACCATCATCCATGGACCGAAACTAGGGTTTCCACCCTGATGATCCCCAACCGTACTTGCTTCCTTTGCTACCTCAGGAACGCCGGCGTTATCTTTATTGGCCTGAAGAGTGACATCCTTCTCTTTGATTCTATGGGGACATGAGTCTTTGACATGACCGAACCTCCCACAATCAAAACAGATTCGAGGAAGACATTCATATTCCACGAATTGAACATTGCCATCAAGACGAAACTGAGAGACCAGAGGCTTTTTAAGATCAAGTTCGACTGCAATTCTAGCGAATTTCCCCCTCTCCGCAGTTTCGGTGCAATAATCAATCTTAATGACTTTCCCTACCACAGCCCCGATATGTCTAAGCACTTTCTTGTTATAATACTGGATTGGCATACGCGGTAATCGAATCCAAGCATTAATAAATCTAATACTGTCATTAGTAACATCAAACTCAGCGTTCCAAGCTTGCACAGAGAGATAATGCCTAGCATAACCCACGGCCCTCCTGTGATAACAGACTCCATGTCATTGAAGTTTCTAAATTTGACGAGAAAATAGTCTTGTTCTAGATCTATAACATCAAAACCATCCACAAAATTCCACATCGCTTCCAGCCGGTTACATAGGTTTCGGTATCCGATTGGTCTTCCAAGAAGCTTCACAATGACTGTAGAATGCCATTGTTTAGACAATTCAGTCTTAATTTTCTCTGAAAAATCAATGGATGGCATACCATTTCCCCTGCAAACAGTCACATCTTCCTCCTCCACTTCAAAGTCATCCACATCTCCACCCAGATACTCCTCCCGAACTTTCTCTGTCTGCATCACTTTGTCCCTAAAGGACATGGCTACTGTAGGGTTCTCTCCTGCTCCCCCTTCCCTGAATTTAGCCTTTTTGGTGGATCTGTCATCATCGGCCGGCGGTCGAGATTCTTTCGAGAGGGGGTCGTCCATATTTCGAGAGGGGGTCGAGAGTTATCGTCCTATCTCAATTTTGACATTACCTAAATATAACCTTAGTTTGATGTATCTTTAAATCATGTTTGTTGATTATAATTATATATATATCTATATCTATACTATATATAAAAGCACGGAGGGGGGGACAGGCAAATTTACTGAATAATCCTTTTCAGTTTATTATTAAATAAAGGTTTTATAGTCATTAACTAATTAGTTATTTAATTGATTATTATTATAATTAAAGTCCTAACTAGAATAGGTAGTTAAATTATCTCCAATTTAGTAATTTGTCTCCAAATTAATAGGAATACCTATCTTTTAGTTTGATTGAACTATAAAATTAAAATACTGTATTTGGTCAATATAATATTATTTAAATTTCTATCTTATTATTTTTAAAGATATTATTAATAAAATTAATTTAATTATGGCTATTATGGCTACTATAAAACCAAAAGAAGAATAACTTCAGTATTGAAAGAAATTTAATAACCGAATATATTATATTCACTTTTACAAAAATTCTTAACTAATTTAATATTAATTATAAATAAAAAATTGATATAATTTTAATAAATTTACTAATATGTTCATTGACGAGTTACGTTACGAGCCACGTGCATAGCACGTAATGCGAAACTAGTATATATAAAAAAGAAGGATAAAAAGGCTTCTTTTGTGTTTACAGAGCCAAAACTGAATTTGAGCAGTATGAGAAGTTTGATTTCTGATGATGCACATTAGATCAAAATTGATTAATAAATTTGAGATTATTTTATTAGTCTATGGTTATGGATATAGAAATACATCCTTATATATATTGTAAGTTGCAAGCAAAGCATACATATGAAGTTGTGGACCAAAAATTATTTAAACTTTTAAGTAAGAATATTTAATTTACAAATACTTTTTTTTATTGAAAGGCATGGCTTTTTAGGTCCAATTTTTGAAACATGTATTAGATTTATTATGACTTTTGTGAGTTGAGTGGAGTTATTTTTAAGGAGTGGATTTATGCATATCTAAGCTTAGGGATCTTTATTTTAGAAAGACCCCGTGAAAAAAATAAAATAAAAAGTTGTAATATCCCGTAAAATTTTAGTTTATTTTCTGATAAATTTCCGGTAATTTTCTGGTCGTTTTTGTTTATTTAATTTTTTTTGTAAGGGTAATTGGTTCGGTTTATGGTTCAACCAAAAATGGTTGAACCACCCCTTTTTAAATCAGGTCTCAAAAGAGACCTGATTATTTGGATGTCTCGTACGAGACCTTATTGATTTTGGCCTGGTCTCGTTTGAGACCAGGCGGTCTCGAACGAGACCTCAGCATTTTTGCTGAGTCTCGTTCGAGACTTGAACTGCACAAACGAGCCGTTCGGCTCGTGTTTTCCTATCCCTTTCCAACTCGATTTTAACCTAGATTCTTTCGGTATTTAAGAACGTCTTCTAAACAGAAATTATTCACCACACTACAAACTAACCCTAGCCGTCTTATTTCAATCGTTTCCCTAGAGATTAACGCTGCAAATCATTCTCAAAACCTTGATGTTCATCGTGAGTACGTCATCCCTTAATTTCCGTTTTGGCTTAAAACATTACTTCAGTTTTCTGATTCATTCTCCTTCGTCTTTGGATCGAAATCAGAACCATTTGATCCCAGAGATTATAGACTCGATCCTCTACGATTCTAAAGTTTCAGAATCAGAAACGGTACGTTATTTTCTTCGTTTGAGCCATCGCCGTTGTATCGTTTTGTTTGAATTCAGTTTTAAGATTTCGAACGACTCTCAGTAAATTGGTTGGTTCTTGCTCGTTTCTAGATCGAAATCAAAACCGTTTGTTCCCGGAGATTCTAGACTCGCGTATCTACGTTTCCCTACCTCATTTTTGCAAAACGGTACGTAATCGATCTCTTTTCAATCGCCATTCGGTTTATCGTTTTAAAGTGCTAAGACTGTTTCTTGGTTTGAACTGTTTACTGCTGAAGGTTGATTCATTAGCTAATGTTATTTCATGATCTCCTTGGCCTAAATTCCTAGGATTTTTCGTTTAACTGAATTGTTCGAATGATGATGTTCCGTCGTGTCGTCACCGTCCGTTTCATCGTTGTCTGAGTTTGTTTCTGTCGTTCCTCTTGATTTGTTTACTGCTAAGGTAGGGGGGGATGAGTTATTGAATGGTTATTATTTATGATTATGATTAATAGCTTGTTGTTAGAATTTAAGTTAAATTCATGATTAAGGTTAAAGTATGATAAGTAGCTATTAATGGTTCAATGGTGAGTTATTCATGCTTGGCGGGGATGATGCTGTGTTCAAATAAAGGAAATGGCCAAATGGCCATTTGGTCATCAATTGTTTTAACTAAAGTCTAATGAACCCCTCTAGTTAATTACATATTTATTTTGTTCTGATAACTTGAATTTTGTTTTGGTTTATAAATAAATGTTGAAAACGATAGTTAATTATAATTAAGTTAATATAATTACTCGGGTAATTATATTTAATTACGAATATCAATTTGGCATGAAAATGGCTAAATTACAATTTAGCCCTTAAACATTTTATAACTTATTTAATTAAGTTTTTGGTTAATAAATTCATATTTTGTTTTAATTATAAACAAAAGTGATTAACTTGATTTTAAATATCAAATTGGCTAAAGTACAGTTTAATCCCTCATTGGCTAAAGTACAGTTTAGTCCCTAAACTTTTATAAGCTTAAAATGGTTAAGTTTAGGCTGTAACTTGGGTTACATGAAATTGAAGTTATTGAGTTCTGCTTTTAAAATGGATTATTATTTATTCGAATTGTTTATAAATATAAACTCCGGTTTATATTTGATAAACGTTTTGAGTCGAGTTAGACTTGGGTCACCCGATAAGTGAGGTTAGCTTGGTAGTTATTGGTACCTCGGCTAACCCACTATTTGGAAATTATTTATTATTTAAAGATTATTAAATAATATTTATAAATCGGATTTTAGCGAGAACTCAATAGTCTTGTTTTAATTGGACTTTATTACCTATTGGGTATTTTTGGTGTTGTTTTGGATTGTTTAATTCCGACGTGTTATTTGTGCTAGTCCTATGTGGTGTCTAGTACTCTCTTGAGTTAGGGTCTGTTTTTAATAATTATTTTATTTGTCTAGACCCGTCTAATGTTCGTGCTTCAGAGGCAAACCAGAATTAGTTGCTTGCCGGTTATCACGTGGATTAGCAAGCAGTGAGTTTGTACTTACTATATTAAGTAAATTATTATTTTAATATTAAATATATATATACTATACGTATATTTCGAACTGTTTTTATATTATGGCTCTTAGTTGGAACATGCTACCTAATGGGCATCATTAGGATTGCGTGCGCACCGGTAATGATCTGGGTAAGGTATATTTGGAGATGTGGTAACTCGGTGTGAGCATAGCTATCGGGACCAAATAGAGTAACTCGGTGTAGCACAACTCTCGGGACTCTGGATATGGTAAAAGTGTGGTCAGTGATAACTCGGTGTAGCTCAGCTCTTGGGACTAGGCCTATTGGGTTGTGGTTATTATTTAGAATTGTGGATTAGGGTTCCAACTATTATTCATAATATTGTTATTAAATGTTTTAAACGGTTTTAAAGGTTTTCCACTTAATAAATGTAGATAGTGGTATAAACTCATCTCAGTATATCTGATCCAGTTGTTTTTCCAATTTTTTCCAGGGTTATGATCTGAGAGAGTCTGATGATCTCCGCATTTACTTTTCCTCGGAGGTTCCATTTATTTTAGTAGAACTATGATACTATTTTATTCTTAAACCGCAGTAGTTGACTAGACGTCCTTATTTTATTCTAATTGTTGTCAGATTGGTCCGACTAGATTATTATTGCTTTGGCATGTTATATAATTACTCACTACTATCTATGTTACGCCTATTTATAACTCAGTATCAGAAAACATGTCATATTTGAATGTTGAAATATTATAACTGCTAGATTTAGGCTGAAGTCTCGGTTGCCCCCGAGCATTGGTTTTCTGCAGGTTTATGTGTTTGTATGTTAATCGAAAGGCTAGCTACGGGTTTTGGTACTATATTACCCATACCCTAGCGCCGGTCGCGATCCATGAAAATGGGTCGTGACAAAAATAAAATAAAAATAATAATAATTGAGTAAACTATGTTGTGTATGTGAGATTTAATTGTGTAAGGTTAGTTAATGCATTTTAATTACAGATTTTGATCACCATCAATTAGAAAATGATGTAGTTTGGCCATTAACTTATTCACTTAATAAATTAAGGTAACCATCTTGAATTCATATTTCTTGTAGCATGAATATTGTAGTATTTTACTTAGTTCGTGGTGAATCCTAAAAGTCATTTCTCTTCAATATATTAAAAATGTATTAAAAATATTGTTATGTTCTGTGTTTGTGGTTTGTCTAGAATTAATTTTAAAATTAGAATTTCAACATTAAAATTGTATTTTGACGTTTTAATTCTAATTTAAATCCGACGAGTTCTAGAGCCTCCGGATCTGAACGTCAGGCCAATTAACAAACCATAAAGGAGTTCTATTTTTGGGGAAAAAGCGGTTTTCTGTGAGTTTGCATTTTTACTTTTGAATATTAATGCAACGTTGTTTAAATTTCTGAATATTTATTTTAAATCGCACTGCATATATTATTTAAAACCGATATAGATCCGATGGAACATGCTTTCCTATTAAGCGGCAATAGGACTGAGTGCGCACCAGTAATGATCATAGTAGAAATAAGTAATGATTATTTATATGTCTAAGGCGACGGTACATAGCTCACGGCCTATACTTAACGGGAAAATCTGAGGCGATGGTACATAGTTCACGGCCAGACCCCGATACAGATCTGAGGCGACGGTACATAGCTCACGACCCAGATACTGTAAAAGAATAAGCGAAAGTCTGTGGCGACGGTACAAAATTCACGGTCCAGACTTCTTTGGAATTTGATTGAAGGTTTATTGGAATATTTATGTATTGAGGTTTAGGGTTTCATTCGGATATTGTATCTGGCTGCATTGTATAAATTATTTATCATGCGATTTATTTAATTTAATTTTCATTAGTAATTATGCGAACTCACTCAGTTTTTACTGACCTGTCGTTTTTCACCCATTTCAGGTAAATAGTATTTTGGCGTGATCAGACTTCCATTCCTTCTTCCGGAAGTCAGTATTTTGTAATGAAAAGAAAACGCTGTTTACTTCTAGAGCCGCAGTAGTTTAGTAGTTTAGTGGTCTGGTACTGCTGTATAAACTCTGATTTTGAGACTACTACTGTTCGTATATTATTTACGGTTACTGTGTAGTAGTTGCTTAACTAAATAGTTTATCGGGTATCATTAATACCGTGTTTGTGTATCATGATGTCATTATGTTTGTTACAGGGTGGTTTGTGATACTTGTTACAGGTGGTGTTGCTCTGTTTTCAGATGTTATATTGCCATTTTTTCCTGGAAATAGTTTTATAATTCATATAATGTTTTTAAAACGCGAAAAATTTATAGTGAAATTTAGGCTTGCTGCGGGTTTCAGAGCTACCACTACCATTCCCTAGCGCCGGTCTCAGCCCGAGATTTCGGGTCGTGACAAAAATTTTAATTGTATCAACCAATGTATATTTGATACATACAAATGGTATTTTAAAAATATATTCGATGAAGCACCGGTACATATTTGATACATCTCTGATAACTATTTAAAACATTTCCAATACATATTTAATACATATTCGTTTTTCGAAACTTTTATTTTTTATATCTTATTTTAAGTTCTATTACTAATATTTTTATGCATATCAGAGACTTGTTGAAAATTTAATTGAATCAACCGTTGTATATTTGATACATACAAATGGTATTTGAAAAATATATTTAATGAATTTCTGATACATATTTGATACATCTCCGATAAATATCAAATACATCTCCGATAAATATCAAATACCTCTACTGTGAATCAACTACTCAAGATTTCGAACAAGATTTGATGGATATTATTTTCAGGTGTTGCATTAACGCATCTTTTTTTTACAAGTGTAATCACCCCTCTTTTATTTATTCGGGTTTAGATTTGTATAAGGATAATTTTTTTTTCGGAGTCATAGCCATTAGTGGGGAAAGCTCTTTGAGTGTAGTGTTTTACCTTTTTCATGAATTTTTATAAAAAAATTATTCATAAAAAAAATTATTATTAATTACGATTAAAAAATTATATTAAATAATAAATAAAATTTTAATAAATAAGTACTAATACGTCATAATTACATACCACGTGAAAAACACTTAAAATTATATTAGTCATGAATCTGCTGCTGCTATCACGAATATGTGCATAAAATCAATTTATCTAGAATTTAATGTTGTAACCACTCCCGTTTCTTGTCATTCTCTGTTTTGGTTACGTAAGGAAAGAAAAAAAAACTTGTTTTAAAGGACCCAGAAAATTAAAATCAATACCTACTAGTCGGAGAAATGGACCACTTAACCTCAATAATTTCTTCGTGTCATGAATTTATAGAACCCTCCAATTATATTATATATTATCCTTATACGTTAAAGTCAAAGAAAAACGATATGATATATAAATCACATAAATGATGCATTAAAAATGCACTGATGGAATTAAGGGAGTTTGATTCAAGTGATAAGCAGTTTGATATCGGTTAAGTAAGGTTTCGGATTTGAGTCTTGTGAATGCAGAAAATTCCCACTGATAGACTCACCTACCATACCAGGCGCGCGACGCGAATTGAATCCGGATTAGTCAGGGCGAAACTTTAAAAACCGGATGGACTTAAAAAAAAATGCACTGATTGAGATGTAAAATGAAAAGAAAACGACAATAGGCAATCAATAATCATCTACCATATCTTAATAAAGGCAAGATTAGATGGGAAACCAACTGCTACTCCTACAGCTATGAGTATGGGTACTGTTGTCGAGGATTACGCATAATTTTGATTCAGAAATCAAAAGGTGCAATAACATGAATTTTTAAAATAAAGTAAAATAAAAGATTAGGGTGAGAACTTTTTAAATGTCTCTTTAATATCCACATTCTCTAATTGATTTTTGAATTGAAATGGAATTTTTAATATTAATTTCTCGTTTTTTAGACAATAATTTATAAATTAAACTATATATAGATTAAAATGTAATCTTTGTGAACCTTTTTAGACAATAATTTCTCTTTATATTTTTTTTTTATCATTTATGTTATATTTTAAAGTAATTAAAATATAATTATTAAATTGGCGAATTTTCATAGAATTTATTTACCAAGTTGTTTGTAGATATAATCTATATATTTTATCATATTATTAAATATATAAAATATTTAATAACTAAATCATATTACCATCAATATTTGAATGATGTGATTAAATAATCTATCCATAAATAAATTGATGGACAAAGTCTATATAAAAACAAATTTATTAAATGAATTTTTTTATATTAATAAAATTTGCATTGACAATTAATTAAATAACATAATCAATAAACTTAACTAAAAATAAAATAAAATGCAATAATTTAAAATAAAAATATTCTAATTTTTCATTAAATTAGACTGTGTATAATGTTAAAAGTTTATGATAATTTTTCTTCTATTGTTATTCTATATCAATCAAATATGAGTGTTTTTAAAATTTATTTTAGAATATTAATCTATAGCAATTGCATCTTCACTGTATCTCAAAACTTTTGCATAAAAAGTGACTCATTTTTAGCGGCACATTATACAACTATGAGTGTTGGTTAAAAGAGCTAAAAGTCTGATAATAAAATACAATAAAAATTTTAAAAAAATATTCTAAAGTAGAATAAAAAAAACTCTTATTATAACTTTTAAAAATAAAACCCGCCACGGTAATATAATAAACCGAGTCGTATGATATTCGCCCATTAAAGTGAATCCAGAGACTTGCCAGAACAAGTTATAGACGAGTCACAAAGGACTCGCCTTACGAAGGCTATCTGAGAGGATTCGTCCAATCTCAAGAATGACCAAATCTAAGTAGGATTTGGTAGATCTCAGTAACTAGATCTAACGCGTCTTGCCGAAAATATTATTTACATGTACGATTAAATTACTATAAAGGTTCGGATCTCACGGATCTCGGAGATACTTTTCTATTTGGAATCAAGTTCCTATTTAGGAGTCATTTCTAAATACACTACCAAAAAACAGGCAGTTTGTGACGGAAAGATCCGTCACAAATCCGTCACAAATGGCAGTTTGTGACGGATTTGTGACGGATATTCGTCCGTCATAGTTTTGGGCGTCACAAAAAATTTGTGACGGAAAATTTAACCCGTCACAAATTTGTGACGGATTTGTGATGTAAAATTCCGTCAGAAAAGTCATTGGCGAACATTAAAGAATCCGTCACAAAATTAGTGACGGAATTTCCGTCACAAATCCGTCACTAATTTGTGACGGATTTGTGACGAAAAGCAATTAGTGACAGATAAAACCGTCATAGATCATCACTAATTAGGGTTGGATAAAGCCTTTTATGTTACTAATCCGTCACTAAATTGATTATATATAATATTAATTATTATTTGCTGTGTTTAATTTATTAAAATCGTTACTAATGGGGAAAATATGATCAGCACAGGACCGTCCATAAGCCCACCAGATGATATCCTGATTATAGCAGGCCACTAAAACACATATTGCAACAAGTTTGGTCAATGGTGTACCTAAGAATAGGTCAATCTAAGAAGGTAACTCACAATCTTCAGCAATTCATTAAACTTAAATTAACATATCCATTTTACAATAACATTTTATAATACTATATATCCAAGAGAAGCAATAAAATTATATACCTTGTCCTGGCCTCCAACATCCCAGCAGTGAAGCTAGCTAATGTTCTTATATTCAACAGTCTCCACAATAAATCCTAAGAGACAACAATAATATACATCAGTCGCAAATGAAATAAAACTGTTATTAACGTACATTCTATAATTGCTGTTAATGTTCGTCAAATACCGATAGTAGGAATAGTTGTGACAATCTTTCCGAGCTTGAGCTTATACAAAATGGTAGTCTTACCGGCCACATCGAGACCTACCAGAAGTATTCTCTTTTCTCTCTTGGCGAAAAGCCGTACTGAACAGCTTCGTAAACGAAAGCCCCATCTTCTTGTCCCAATTGCATTATTCACAATAAGTCTAAACTGTTACATAAAAATAATACCTAAATCCGTGAACAAAAAATGCTAAAAATACAGATGAGATCTGAAGATTAATTTGATTATATGACACAGATAAATAATCTGCCTCTTTTCATTAGGGTTTTAATATTTCCAATAATTTAAAAATGCGCATCATAGAATATCAAACAAACAACAGAGGCATTATATCTGTATCAAACAGGAACAAATCGATGTAAATCAAGAGCCATAAACTTTAAGATTAACCAAATAAATACATTTAAATCAAAATATTATGCAATCAGATCAAGATCTAAAACAACAAACAAAATAAAAAAAATTAAAAGGAGAAAAGGAGATTTAACTTACACAGCCCAAGAGTCATAGAGAGAACAACAAAATCAGTCACAACTCGATTAGACATTATTCTTTACTGGCTTTGAATCTGCTTTGCGTACCTTCAAAATCAGCAAAAAACAGAGAAATTATGTCAAAACGATAAGAGAAACAGATCAAAACGAGTGAATATTATTATCTCTCGACAAACAAAAAATATTATTATCTCTGAACAGTGAATTGCTTGCTTCTCTTAAACTGCTTCAATTAGAGAAACGAGTGAAGATTATCTCTGAAGAACACAAATGTGCGATTTGTTTGGAAATGATGTTAGGGATTTGTTGAGTTAAAGCGGAAATGAAGAGGAGTAGTGTTAGGGATTTTTTTGAGGAGAAGGGTTAGGTTTTTGGTAATTGATAAAATAAAGTAATTTGAGGAATACGGGCTGTAATCTCCGTTAAGGATTAATATTACACATCCGTCGCAATTCCCGTCACAAATTTGTGACGGAATTTGTGACGAACAGTCACAATTATACATTTGTGACGGTTGTGTCCGTCACAAATATTTGTGACGGACAAAGACGTCATTCTTCCGTCACAAACATAAGGATTTGTGACGGAAAATAAATTTGTCACTAATATCCGTTACAAATCCGTCACAAACTCCGTCACAAATTAGTAACAGATTATTTGTCACTAATTCCGTCACAAAAACATCAATCCTTCACTAATCTGTCACAAGTCCGTCACAAATTAGTGACGGATTTTTCCTTCACAAATTTCCATCACAAACTCACTGTTTTCTAGTAGTGATAGGACTCTTACTAAATAGGAATATCTTTCCTATATAGATTCATACACTGAATAAGAATCATTTTCCTATCCCCACTCTACAAGGTATTCCTCCACACTCACTATAAAAGAACTTGAGGTATGCCTATACACGCAGAATGACATTACGCAATAATACTCCCTTAAGCTCACTACTGACTTGAGCATCAGAGTGCTCATCGGATAACCACCATCCGATCAGCCATCTATCTTGTTTTTCAGGTCAACCACCTTTGAGAAGAGAGACTCTATCAGTTGGCGCCGTCTGTGTGAAGAGCTTTACAACTTCAAATGAGCTTTTTTGAGCTCAAATATTTTTATTAAAGGATAAATTCCAACAGAACTTACCCAAAGAACAAACAACCGATGGATCCAAAATATTTGTTGCGCCACCTCCCGCCCTGAATACCGGAGAAAACACCTCTAATGTAACCGGAGCAACCTCAATCGCAGCAACAAACTCAGGCTTGAATTCTCTAAACTCAACGCTTAAGTACTAAACACAGCAGATAAGGAGATCTAATACCATCGTTTTCCCTTCTCTAGACGGAGTAGCGGAGCCAACTCCCACGCTACTTTTCCCAAAAATCTACCATCAGATGTTGGAAACATTTCAGGCCAACATGGATAATATCGCAGAAGAAGCGAAGAAATCTGTGAATGCTCACGTGGAAAGCATCAACATCTTAAGAATTGAATTTGTGACACCTAATCGCTGTCGGCGAAACGAGGAAACCGGAGCGAGAAATCCAGAAGTTTGAGAAATGCAGATGGAACTAACGAAGAAGAGAGAGGCCAAGAAGCTAGGCAAAACGCTGCCAGGAACAATGGAGGCGAAGGAAGGAACCCGGAAAATAAAGGAAACGCCACACGCGGTGGCGAAGAGAGAAACAACAAAAGAAGCGGAAAAAATCCAAGGAAAAATGGGCAAGGAGAAGATGAAGACACTCCAGTAATGAGCCAAAGGCATGAAAAAGGAGCAGGAAAGGAGCCCTAAAAAGCACAATAAAAAGACAATAAAACCAAGGGAAGATGAGGTCAAATCTTCCAAGTCACCCCTCGAGAGCAAAACCACATATGTGGTGAAAGGGGACCTAGAAAAAAATTGCCAAAGCATTGAAAAAAAATAAAATACGAGGAGCTTGATTTAAACGGCACGAGGCTGAAGGGTTCGTCCTTGCCCGCCGAAATAATAGAGGAAACAATCCCCGAACACATGAAATTGCTGACTTTGGCAATATTCAACGGTGAAGGAGACCCGAGGGACCTTACGTCTTGAGTCCATGCAACAATGGGATTACTTAATATAACCGACGCTATCACGTGCCGAGTCTTTCCCACCATTCTCACTCAAACAATTCAAAGATGGTTCAATAGATTGAAACCCCGCTCAATCAAAAATTACACAACTCTATCAAATGAGTTCTTTAAACAGGTATCTGACCAACATACCTGCTAAGACCACCACGAGTATCCTAAGACCATGAATCCAGGAAGAGGGAGAAATCCTAAGGAGTTACATAGAAATATAAACAATGAAAATTGACAATCTCAATGTCTATATGGAAATCAGAGCCCTTAGGGAAGGGACCCGATTCGGAAAGCTAATAAACAAATTACTGATAAACAGACCAACAACTTTCTCAAACTTAATAGGAATTGCGCAGAAATTCTTTGAGCTTGACGAAGGACAAAGAGCTAGAAGAAAAAGAAGCAAAAGAAAAGAAATACAAACAAGAAAAGTCAAAGGAAAGATAAAAACTGAATCATGAGAAGAAAAGTCATCGACATGAAGAAAGTAGGTGATTTACCCCCTGCAATAAATACAAAGGAAGATACGATACCAGAGACGACGAACAAAATTATACATTACTCAAAACAAATAGGACATAAGTTCTAATATGGATATAGGAATACGCGCGAAAGGTGAAGTTGCCAGAGAATATGAGAGTTGAGGTACGATCACCAACAGATTCTGCAAAATCCATGAAGAACACGGACACGTCACTAAAGAGTGCCGAGACCTCAAAGTAGAAATTGAAAAAATGATTGAAGTAGGTGAACTTAGGAAGTTTGTCTCCAAAAAAGCCGGAAGCAGCAACCATCAAGGAGAAAAAAGATATAGGGATGACAAATCAAAAAGAAAATAAAGAAGAGGAGAGACCTAGTAAAATCATGGGAATAATCCATATGATTAATGGAGGAGAACCCAACAACTCTTCCATCAGAAAGAAACAAAGGCGAGAAATCATGAACATTAGAGAGTCTCCAATGGCCCCAAAAATATTCGACGTCGATGACTACGAGCATGTCAAAACACCCCACAACGACGCCTTAGTGGTGACAACAATAATAAAAAATTTGAACATGGAAAGACTCCTAATCGATGAAGGAAATGAAGTAAACCTCATGATAGATGCAGCCTACAAAAGGCTAGGCGGAATAGTGACCTAACTTCCTCTATATGAACTCGGTGGACCACCCATCAACCCTTTAGAATAGTATCCCTAACAGTCATTGTGGGTCCAGAAAAAGAGATCAACAAAAAATTCCTCACGCTATTCAATATAGTGGATATGGACGTGTTGTACAATAAAAGTTTAGGAAGACCTTTTCTACACGACTCCGTGGCCGTCACCAACATAAGGGCATTTTCCAAGAAAATAACAACTGAGAGCGGAGTCGTAATGATAAGAGATTAAAAGATTGCTAAAAAATGCTACCACGAATCAATAGTGAACTCCAAGAATAGAATAAGACTATTGACAAAAACAAATAATGAAGTAGAGTCAATAGAAAGACACATCGCCAGTAGGGACTCAAGACTTACCCGATGAAAGTTAAATGTTTCTTTATTTTTATCGAGTAGCATGTAAGAAAATTTCATCATCAATATAATAAAAACTCATTCATCACAAATATAACTAAAGATCCTTACAAATAAAAAAGGGTTCAAAAACCCTCCAAAAGAAAAAAAAAATGAAAAACGGAGTTTAAATTAACTCCTTTCAAATACAAGAAAAATAGAAAAATAAATCTTCATAAATTGAAACTTAAAGTACAAAAGGCGATTTCTATATTTCTGATTCTATCCTCTGGGGTGTCTGTATTTTTAATCTGATCTTCTGAGGCGTTCTGCATTTTGTATTATGTCTTATGGATAAATTTTCTGACATAGTTCTCTGGGAACATGATTTTGTTAGACCTTTGGGGAGTGCGTGCTTTGTATCATCTGGCGTAATTTTCTGGCATAACTCTCTGGGAGTGTCAGCTTTTGTCTTTTAGTGGCCTTGTGGCTTTTAAGAGAATATTCTCTTCATTTTCCACTTTCATTTCCCTGAATTTGCAAGTTTATATTTTATTTTGGAATATGGCACCACCATGGATGTTTAAGAAGCCGTGTAGAGAGCCTGACCTGCAATCTGTCCAGCATGCTTCGCTACTGGGGGAGGGCGAGGAGGTCCTACTCTTGATGCGTTTAGAGCAGCACTTATGCACTAATTTTCAATCCCAGTTGTGTTCGGTTGCGTTTTAGCTCTTATATAGATGTTTTTATTGCTTATATGTTTGAAATATGCCTAAAATATTGTCAAAACTTGATCGAAAGTGAGGTGAGTTCCGAAAATTCCATCCGGGGGACAAGGAAATGGTGGCGACGACACCAGAATGCAGTGGTACCGCCGCCACTGTACATTGGCGATGCCGCCACTATGCATTGGCGACGCCGCCAATGTGACTGGCATCGTGGTGACGATGCCAGTTCTCTCCTGGCATGCGTTTTCTGGCGTCTTTTTTTGCTTTCCCGGTTTGTTTTCTTGTGATCATGACTCCAGTTTTGGTCCTTTTGTGTTTTCAGGATATGGAACCGTTCTGTACTTATGGGATTTTTGTTGATGCACGTATCTATTATAGTTCTTTGCCCCATGATGTTCAGTCTCGAGTAGATGTCGTAGGCTTTGGTCGTCTTGGCAGTGAATTATTTACTGCGACGAGGGTATGTGATAGTGCTTCTCTGCGTGCAATGATGGAGCGGTGGATGGATACCTCCCACACATTTCACTTAACAGATGGGGAGTTGATCGTGACTCCTATGGACTTTTCTCATATCACGGGAATAGCTTCTGGATGTCCTCCCGTACCCTTTGATAGTGGTTTAGCGACCTACGCTCAGAGAGACGCTTACCTCTTAGAGATGCTGGGTTTTGTACCAAATATGAAGGGCTATGGTCTCCGACACAGTGAGTTGTACGATCGTTATCGGGATTGCATTCCGAGGACGAGTGACGAGGTTTATCCTATTGCCCGTGCTTTCATCTGTTATCTTTTGGGGACCATGATGTTTTGTAGACCGAGTACTACTTTTCCTTTTTGTGTGCTGCCGACATTGGAGGACTTAGACCAGGTTGTGACTTACGACTGGGGGTCTGTTGCTCTGGCTTATCTGTACACTAGCATGGATCGAGTGGTTTATAGGGGATCTCGTCTTTCTAGGATATGGCCCGATGTACATGTGAGTTCTTATACCGACCCTTATTTTCTTTGCATCGCAGTTTAATTCTTGCTGTCTTATCCAATTTTCCTTTTCAGATCTGGGTCATTCAGATGGGCATCTTGACTAGATTTTGGCACCCTATCGGTATTGGGGATCCCTCTGTTGAGGTTTTGGGACTTTTCTCGTACTTTGACAGAGAGTCAGAGGGCCGAGTGTAGGGGCCACATGAACGAGCTAGCGTGGATTGACATGAGTATTGAATTATGTCCTAGAATCATTCTATATCTTGAATGTGATGTTAGCCCGTGCTACTGCTTGCAGGTGGACAAGACCTGGAACACTCCTCTCGGAGAGCGTTGGCCTCGATGGATAGTGGGAGCTACAGATAGGTTGGACCTACGTTATATAATGCATGGCTCGAAATGTCGGTGTTGGTTTCTGGGGAGCGCATGCTCTACTGGTGGGGTAACCCCCGTGCATGTATGGTTCCTAGAGGACGTCCTTTATCGATGTTGCATGGTAGGGACGTTGTATCGCCTGTTCTTTGATAAGATCTGAGGGGTTATCTGGCTAAAGATCTGATATCTGCCCCTCAACTGAGTTACATGGATGACCTTGTGAGGCATCATCTTCTGGCGAGGATGCCTTTAGTTGAGGTGCCTATCGCTCCGGGTATTCAAACTCAACGGATGGCTATAAGCCGCAGGTATGTATCCCTTTTCTGAATTCATTTTTCTAGAATTCTACATCTGTTTGAATTTTCTTTTTAGTGTCCTCTCAGGGAGGAGCTAGGCGCGGGACTCGTGTTGTCCGTGCTAGGATAGACGTTCATGGGTCTCCTAGTCGGGTCCCTATTGGTGGGCGGGATGGTTTTCCTGACATGGTTTTTGGTTCCTTGAGGCAGATGCCGGAGAGGTCTGCTCGTTATGATAACGTGCTTCGGCCCATGCAAGATT
Organism: Mercurialis annua; assembly: GCF_937616625.2. NCBI lineage: Eukaryota > Viridiplantae > Streptophyta > Magnoliopsida > Malpighiales > Euphorbiaceae > Mercurialis > Mercurialis annua. The sequence goes on along the minus strand of NC_065574.1, from coordinate 44,610,386 downwards.
CTGTTCCTCTTTTTTACCTGACGCATTCCTTTATGCCTACTAACTATACTCATATGAGTGTTTTCTTGTGCTTGTGTTTAGTTTGAGGATCTGTTTGCCCCATGTACTGAGCATCCTTTTTTGATTTTTAGGTACTAGTGTCTGAGGTCATTCACCTGGCTGATGCTTCTTACTATTGGCGTGATCAATTATGCGCTTTTTCTATACAAATGAGGGTAAAAATACAATATGCCTAAGATTTATTATATTGTGTATGATATATGCATTTATGTAATCATAGCTGTGACTGCTCTCTGGTTGCTTATGCAGTTTTGCATTGACGATTTGGGAGATCGACTGCGCCGGGCCGAGATAGGTCCCGCTGATAGTGAGTCTAACATTCCCCATACGGCGGAGGTGGTGACTTCCGCGTCGGCGGTCGTGGCCTCAAAACCCGTGGTGGTCGAGGACCTGGTGTCCGTGGAGGTTGTGGAGATTTTGCCTTGTCTTCTGGTGGTGCGCAGGCAGGGCGCGTGCTGACGGTACGCCCTCTAAGAGCTGCTACGGAGATTTTGAAACCTTAGTGCAGGACTGGGGCTCTGACGAGTAGACATTTATTTTTTGTATGCTTGGTTTATTTTCGAAGATGACTGTGTACGTTAGTACATTGTTTAGTATGTTTGGTATTATGGGTACCCTATCTGTATTAGAAATATCATAGTTTTTGTTATCTGTTATATTCAGCCTAGCTTTTTCGGTATTTGTAGTTAGGATTTTGTAATTCTGGTGTTTTGAATTGTGGGAGACTTCTGTCCCTTAACATCTGGCTGGTGGGGACCTGATGCCCCCTAGTTTCTGGTTAGTGGGGATCTGATATCCCGTAGTTTCTAGCTAGTGGAGACCTGATGCCCCCTAGTTTCTAACTGGTGGGGACCTGATACCCATTGTTTCTGGCTAGTGGCTTTCGAAGCTAAGTCCTGATGCGTCTTCTTGTTCTATAGTGAGGCTAGTGCCTGTTTTGATTCTGGATTGAGGATGGCGCCTGTTCTGATTCTGGAGTAAATGGAGGCTCAGAGCCTATTGTTTCTTGAGGGAGATTACCTAAATGGATGCCTGCACTTGTTGCAAGGGTTTTGATTACCCCTGTTGCCCGTACTTTGTCTTTGTGTAATGAAGGCATGTCCCTTATTCTTAGTGTTTCTTGATAACATAGGATTGGCGCCTCTTGATTCTGGTTTTTATGGGCCACGATTTTGCAATTAAAAAATTTTCTTATGCACTTTCTAGTCGCATTATATAACTATTAAAATGTGCACACTGTTAAAAATAAACAGATGGGTCCCATCAGGTCAAACAACAAAATCCATAACGAATCGAGCAAACGGTCAAACTTTTCATTGAATCATTCAGTTCCTAACCAGAAAACTGAATGCTTCAATGAGGGGCCAAACCAGAGCCCAGAAGAAGCAAGTAACATGGCCGATTCCATTGGAAAATGGAAAATTGGGCAAATTTTTGCAGATTCGCAACACTAAATATAGAGGCGTCAGGCCAATAAGAAGGGGGCATCAGGTTCCCACAACCAGAACAAGGCGGAAAGCCTTCACAACTAAAACTAGGCGCTATACCTTGGTTACTAGAACTAGGCATCAGACCTTACTAATAAGAACTAGGCGTCAGGCCTCCATAACCAGAACTCGGTGCTAGGCTTTTGTTACTAGACATACACGGGGGGCATCGAGGTCCTACCGCTAGACACAAGGGGGCATCAGGTTCCTATTACTGGAGATACAGAACAAGGCCAATTTCATCGAAAAATGGAAAATTGGGCCACTTTCCGCAAAATTGAAAATGCAGGATAAGTACACCCAAACATGCAGTACAGCACCAAAACTATAAAAGTGACCACCAGAGTCCAAAAAATGCAAGTACATATCCATAATCTAATGTCAATATCATACAAGCACATAAGGAGTCATAGCTTACAATCAGACTCCCAATCCTGAGTCAGCGGCTTCGTATCACCGCCTTTGCTCCCTGAGAGCACGTCATCGTTACTACCAAAGTCCCTGACATCATTGCGTCCAGCCTAATACACCGTTAAATGAAGAAGCAAAGTCTCCACGACTAGAGGGGGATCCAAATTCACTCCCACCACCCGAAACATTTCCAGCTCTACCACCAGGGGCTCCATATTCACGCGCGCCAATAGAAGGGTCACCAGCTCCTTCACCAAAGGGCCCCAGTCCTTCACAACCTATCCTCCAGATCCTCGATGAAACTACAAAAGCCTAGAGAGCAGTAAGAAATTTAGTTGCATACACGCATACATGTTAGAATAAAGCATAAGCATATTGCATTTTTACCCTTATATTTGCAGATACGTTGCAAATCTGTTCACGCCAGTATTAGTCCTTGTTCGCTAGCTGAGAAACCTCATCCACCGACACCGGCAAACCAGAAGTAAGCACTCAGTCAAGGGGGCAAGCTCTTGTCTGTATAAACGAAAGCACAACATGAAATAATGGACTCACATGAGTACAACCGAGAGGCGCGAAGGAGCTCACGACATACGTAGTAGATATAGAGCTACCCGTGTGCCCACAAGCATCCCAATTGCAAGCAGTTCTCTCAAAATTTTGGCACATCCAATAAAGAACGGATTTAGAAGAGCTAGCAGCCGCCGGGTCACTAATAGGGACTCGTCCATGAGACCCAGGAATTGACATCGGGGCACGACCAACACGAGATCCACGTCTACTCTTTCCTGAGAAGACTCCAAATAGATAAATGGGGTTAGAAAAAGAAGGAAATAGACCCCAATTACAAAAGACCAATAAAAATGGTACATACCTGAGGCTCAATAGCAGCCTTCTCAACTAGAGAATTTGAAACATTCGGCACCTGGTCTGCCATCACGCCTACGTGAGGTAGACTACTCATAAGATGGGGTCGCGCCAAATCATCCATGTATCTCAACCGAGGAGCAGGCGCAAGGTCATTGGCAGGGTAACCCCTTAGATCACTACAAAGACCAGGGGATACGGCATCTCGGCCACGCAACATAGTCAATGGCGGCGTCTTAGGCACCAGGCGCTCGCGAGGTCTGAATCACCATCTGAGCACTCGCTCACCCAGAAACCAAGACCGGCAATTTGGGCCATGCATCAAATAACTCATGTCAGATCTATTCATGGCTCCTTGAAGCCAACACGACTAATGCACCCAGAGGAGTATTCCAAGACGAATGCAACCGCAGAAATACTCAGTAAGTATACAATTCAAATACAGTTTACACACTAACCAATTTGTTGTATGTTGTGTCCATCAATCCAAGCCAAGTCGTTCAGCCAGTTTCTGCAAGCAGCTCCTTGATCTTGAGTCAAAGTAATGGAAATGTCTTAGGACATCAATAAAGGAATATTGGCAAAGGTAGAGGGCCGAATCCAGTCAAGATGCCGGTCTGGATGGCCCAAATCTGAAAAGGGAATGCAGAATTAAGTTAAAAATAGGAAAAAAAATATATCATTCACAGAAAAAGAGGGCCATAAAAGGAACTCACATGCACAACGGGCCACATCCCATATAGGCGAGATCCTTCATGGAAGACCTAATCCATACTGATATACTTATAAGCAAGGCCAGTAGATGCCCGTTCATAGGTTTTAATCTTATCGAAATCATCCAACGCCGGTAAGACACAGAGGGGAAGAGTCGATTGCGAGTTACTAAACAAAATAGTCCCCAACAAATAGAATAAGAAAGCTCGGGCAATCTAGTCGATATCATGAGCACTCCTCGGAACGCATCTCATATAATGGGTATACAACTCAGTGTACAATAGAGTACGACACTAGACATGCGGTTTGAAAGCCCAATATCTCAAAGATGTAGTCATATCGCTTATTAGAAGTCAGGAGACCACTATCAAAAGGTACCAGCTAACCCCTAAACTCAAGTCCAGTAATAAGAGCAAAATCCAGAGGAGTGACCGTCATCGGTGTGAGTGGTATCCATCCACCTTTTCATCGGAGCATCCAGTGAAGGACCATCAGAAATCCTAGTTGAGGTAAATAAAGCATGACAGAAGACTAAAGCCAATATCGTCAATCCAAGATTGAATAGAGCGGGGCAAAAAATTAAACCACGTCCGAGCTCGGACAAAGTTACCAGACATACGAAATACGTCTGTATCCTGAAAACACGACAACATCAAATTTGTTAATGTTGGTAATGAAATCCCCTGAAAGTAGGCTAAGGAATCAAAAATTTGACCGGAAACAACGCACCACCAGAGAAGTGGCGCCATCACCATGGCGCCAGAATTGCCACTCCATCCTAGCGCCGACGGCAGTTCTCAGCGACATCATTTTTTTGGACAACGGGCCTATTTTCGAGCAATTTTGAGTGATATTTTGAATAATCGAGCGATTGAAACATCTATCTAAGAGAAAAATTTGGAAAACAAAAAAAAGAATACTTCGTAGGGTCTCATTTGCAATTATTCTTTGCTTTGTTTTCCATCATGTTGCCATAATGCAAAATGAAGCAAAAGGATACTTGCAAATTGAGAGAAAATTGAAGGTAAAAGTAAGTCATGAAACTCCACCTTCCTAAGATTTATATGGCACAAGCCCATAAAAAAACAAAAGCTGCCCAGAGCTATTTTTCCGAAAGAGGTTCTACTAGAAGGAATTTTAGATTTTCAAACTGCCAGACGGGTTTTGTAATACCCCAAAGTATTTTAAGGTAATTAAGTCGTGCCACGTGTCGAGATTTTTGATAAATTAAATTAAGGAGAATTTAATTTAATTATATCGGAAATTCAAGAATAAATTTAATGAGTCAATTAGCGGGATTAAAGGAATTAATTTTGAAAATTTGAATGTGGAGGTATTTTGGGGCTAAATTGCAAATTATGCAAAGTTTAGGGGCTAAAGTGCAAATTAGCCAATTGAGCCCGAAAATAGAAATTGGAGGATTTTCGATGAAAATAATATATTTTAAGTTAGTATTATTTATTTGGATATAAATAATACGTATATGAATTAATAGAAAGATTAATTGATTTCGATTTGGACTAAATTGTAAGTTTTGAAAAGTTTCAAGGGCCAAATGGTAAGTTGACCATTATATATATAGGAAACCTTCATCAGTAAGATGAAGGATCCAGACTTCATCTTCTTTCTCTTTTTCTTATTCTCACCGTTGTTTTCGTACGGTTCCATCGCTCGATTCCGTTTCTCGTCCGTTTCCGACGTTCTATAACTCCAAACGATCGTATTTCGACGGGTAATCACGGTAAGCTTGACATTTTACCGTTTCGTTGATTATATTTTGAGTTATATCGATTCAAAGTTTTAGGCCGCGAAACGATTTTATCGTTTTATCGAGTTTATGATTGATATATAACGTTTTGAGCTTAGAATACGCGTTTTGGTTGAGTTTGGAGCGTTTTTACGTTTATTGCAGGTCGGGAACCCCGGAAATCGATTCCGGGGGATCGTGCACGACTGTACACGATCGTGTACCGTGGTACACGAACGTGTACTTGAGGTACACGAACGTGTACCATCAATGGTACACGAACGTGTACTAAAGTACACGAACGTGTACCATCATATGGTACACGAACGTGTACCTCCCTGCACGAGCGTGCACCCTTCGATTCTCGCACCCTGAGTCTTCGTACCTCGATTGAATTAATGGAATTCACGTATTGAATCAGAAATCGAATAGTAGTTAACCTAATGAGGTTATAAGAAGATTGAATTGGAAGTAATTAGCGATCCGTAAACGAGTTTGATATCGTTTAATGGGATATGCGTGAGAAGCACGACGATTAATAAGAGTTCAATGTGTCGAGTCTCGAGTCTAGAGTCAATCTTAGAATAGGATTCTGATGTGAGTCAAATGTTTTGAAATTGTTTTAGATCCAGCGAGGCAAGAAGGAGCTGGACCAGGAGCTCGGGAAGCTTGACGTTTCTAAAGCCCCGACGTATTTTTGGATAAGCGTTTTCAGTGAGTTTATACGATTTGCTTTTAAAGTATTTACTTAAGCAATTATTTTATATTGCTTATTATTTAAACTGCATGTTTTATATGCGAAACTTTTATACGAATTGCATATGCTTGATTTGAAACTAGTATCGATCCGATGGAACGTGCTACCTATTGGGCGACAATAGGACTGTGTGATCACCAGTTTTGATATGACTCAGCTGGGAGCTGATGATGAATATGAGATTTACGATTGGGTTATGATTTAGATACGCAGAGTGAACTCGGCTACGGTGTAGCCTGGAAGTCCCCGTATCTAGTGGCTGGGCCACCAGCGAGTTGGACTCGCGATTGATATTTATAATTGGGTTGATCGATTGATTATTAGTATGTTCGAGGATTAAGGTTTCAATCGGATCTTGTACTTGGCTGCATATGATTGATTACGACTTTATGTTTTATTTGAATACTTATTAGTAAATATATGAACTCACTCAGTATATCCCAATATACTGACCCCTCACAGATTTCCTTTCAGGATAAAGACGCTTTGAAGCAACGGACTTCTATCCTACTTCCAGAAGTCTGTATTTTTGAGTATGTAAAGAAACAGTACTTTACTCTTAGAGCTGCAGTAGATAAGTATTTTGTGAGTCAGCTGTAATATATAGTTTTCTGTAAATATTACTCTAACGTTTTAAAGTTTTAAACGTTTTACGCTTGCTGCGTTATTTATATATGGTGACTGCCAGAGGATATATGTGCCTGGCATGTGTGCTTCTGCATGACACGTGTTTATTTATGTCATGCATGACGTTTATGTTTCGCGAAAAATTATTTTACGTTTTTAGGCTTGCTACGGGTTTCAGAGCAACCACTCCCATTCCCTAGCGCCGGTCTCGACTCTGAGATTGGGTCGTGACAATGTTGGTATCAGAGCATGGTCCAGTTACCATTGCTTATGTTAGAAAAGTGATTGATTTTCCTAGGATTCTACTGCAGCACATAGGACTCAAGTCTTGTCTTTGTTACGTATTCGTTTGATTTTCAAACTTTCAGCTTTCCCTCTAGGATGTGGGTCTGTCTTATGTGTGTGTTCGTATGTGAAGAGATGCGCGTTTATTACGGTATGCGTTTGCGATAATATGCGGTTATGTGGCTAAATAACGCTGTTTGTCTTGGTCAGGATGACCAACGACAAGAAGTAGAGCGAGCTGCCGCTGCAGCACGTAATGTTATAGAAGGGGCGCATGACGTCCATCCAGAAGCTCATGATGAGTCTTCTGTTCATGGAGGAGGTGGTGGCCAAGAGGCCCAAGCGCAGGCACCTGGAGTGCAAGCGCAAGCCCAGCAACCTAATGTTGTGGGTTTTGATTTGAATCAGTTCCTTACGGGAATTGCGGCTATGCAAGCCAATCAGGCTGAGGTGCAGAATATGCATCGTGAGCAACTACAGCAGCAACAGTTGCGTAACGTGGCTTTCACTGACCGAGATATCGTTTTGGCTTATATGCGCCTTAAGCCAACTAAGTTTGACAGTACAGGCGATGCTCTCGATTTCCTCGAAGAAGTAGAACGTAATGCTCGACGCCTGCAAGCTAATGAGAGACAGACCATCATTATGGTGGAAATGTCATTGAAAGGACCTGCGAAAGATTGGTTTCAGCAGCATATTCAGCCAACCATGGATACTATGACCTGGGCTGAATTTGCAAACCACTTTAGGGAATACTTTTTACCTTATGCGGTGACGGAGAGTTATCGTAGTCAGTGGTTGACCCTAAGTAGAGGCAATCGATCTGTGCAAGAGTATGTAACAGAGTTTACCAGAGTGAGTAGGTTTGCACCAGACCTGACTACAGACCCTGTTAGAGTGAACTCGAGGTTTGTAGAGGGTCTAGGAGCGGAATTTGTAAGTCTGACGTCTGATATCGGAAGAACCCTAGTGCAACTGATTGATAGTGCTAGGCAAATGGAAGTTTCGCTGATCCGTTTTGGAAGAATTCCTGACCCTTCCAATGTTGCGCCTGTGAGAGATACTGTGTTTCGCAGCGCACAGAGCGCACCTACCCAATCATACGTTAGGAGTTATTCTCGACCCCCATCACGTCAACAGAGAAATAAGAGAGCTCGGTATGGAACTAGAGTCAGTACTTCAGGCACCGGATTTAGTGCCAGATCGATGAGTGACATGGGAGGCGGAGTTCCTTTATGTTTGAACTGTAATAGGAGGCACTATGGCACGTGTTACACTGCTAATGGAGTATGTTTTAATTGTGGTCAACGGGGCCATTTCGCTAGAGACTGCCCGAGGCAGATGCCCCAAGGCTCAATGACTACTGTAGTACAGCCTTCTTATCAGCAGCAGAGAACCGCGCATCAGATAGCGTCAGGATATGATCAGACTGGAAGTACCTTTACTGGCCAGAGGGGCCGTGGCTATGGAAATCGTGGAGGAAGAAATGGCGGAGGACGCGGTACTGGCGAGACTTCGCAGGCTGGCGGGAGTCAAGATAGGGTCTTTGCACTGAATCCTCAGGAGGCTCAGGCTTCCAACGCAGTGGTGCAAGGTACCTTTCCTATCGCTTCTCAAGACGCATTAATTTTATTTGATCCGGGCGCTACGCATTCGTTTGTTTCGCCTAGTTTTGCTAGTAAGTTAGGAGTGCAACCAGCGTATCTTAGGAATCCCTTATCCGTAGCTACTCCAGTTGGAGAAAGTGTGGAAGTTAGTATCGTTTACCCGTTTTGTCCTGTGAAAGTTCAAGGACGAGATTTGTTAGTTGACTTGATTTTACTTGAGGTTTTAGCTTTTGACGTCATACTAGGAATGGATTGGCTAGCTCAGCACTACGCCAATGTGGATTGTCGAAAGAAGACGGTGACATTTAACACGCCTGGAATTGAAGCGGTTTCAATTCAGGGCGATAAGATGGAATCTTCTACGAGTATTATTTCAGCTATTAAAGCTTGTAGTATGTTGAAGAAGGGATGTCAAGGATTCTTAGCAATAGTACGAGACGTGGAGAAGAAAAGTGCAAAGTTAAGTGACGTGCCAGTTGTGTCGGAATATCCAGACGTTTTTCCAGAAGAATTACCTGGATTACCCCCAGATCGCGAAATTGAATTTTGTATCGAATTGGCTCCTGGCACGAAGCCAATATCGATACCTCCTTATCGAATGGCGCCAGCAGAGCTCAAAGAACTTAAGGATCAGTTAGAAGAATTGTTTGATCGTGGTTTTATTAGACCGAGTGTATCCCCGTGGGGTGCACCAGTGTTGTTCGTGAAAAAGAAGGATGGATCGCTTCGATTATGTATCGATTATCGACAGTTGAACAAGGTGACGATCAAGAATAAGTATCCGTTACCTAGAATCAATGACTTGTTCGATCAGTTACAAGGAGCGAAGTTTTTCTCCAAGATTGACCTGAGATCAGGCTATCATCAGCTAAAGATTCGCGATGATGATGTTCAGAAGACTGCTTTCCGAACTCGATATGGACATTATGAGTTCCTCGTTATGTCATTCGGATTGACGAACGCCCCAGCAGCCTTCATGGATTTGATGAATAGAATATTCAAACCATACTTGGATCAGTTTGTGATCGTGTTTATGTTAGTAGTATGTGCCCTAGGGCCATTTGATCATGTATATTTGTAGAACTAATCCCAATGGCAAAGATATATATGTTCTAATTGAACTAAGTGTCTCATCAACTAAGTGTTCATTTATTACGTATTGTCCTTATCACATTGTGATAGAATCTATTCTTAAGGTGTTAAGAATATGAGTTACAGATTTTATTATACATGTGATCTAAATAACAGTTCATGATCGATGGGGTCCTACGAATAAGGGCATCGTATTATCCCGGAAAGATTGTCACCTCTGTTTATTCTCCTGATTAGTAAGGAGTTACTAATTATAGGAAGTAGTGAGTCTCATACTACTTGATGGAGATCAGGATAAACATGTGGACACTCAAGATGTTGAGTGGGTCGAACAAGTGACGCTAGATGACTTATACATGGTATTTCATCAAAGTCAATTTAATGTCATCTAGTTCATAATTGTACATATGTCCTTTGATTTGCGGTGACACTATCTTGTATATAGGTGATTAAAGTTTGATACTCCTTATCCCTAGATCTTTCATGAGCTAGGGTCGCGGGATGTGTTGGATTTAGTTAGTTGTATATAGAGATAGGGGTTTAACCAAGAGAGGATTTATCACTCCGGATGAACGGAGAAAAGATTCTATGCTATCTCAAATTGTTCTTGATGGATGATAAAACCTGCGCGGGTGTATATGACTTACTTAGAAAGTTGTTTCTAGTGGAAGTCATATTTATCAAGAATAAGAACTGAGATGAGGTCATATGATTAAGACAAACAGTGTTTGACTTAACCGTGACACTAGTCGAGATCCGAATCTTAGATGAAGGGAATTTTGAGTGTACGGTAATTATGAACATTGGTTCATAAAGAATGCATCGAAACATTCATATCTATTTGGGGGTCGTGATATGTTGCTAGACGTCACTCACGACCTACGAGAATTAATAATTAATGGGATTTAATTATTTAATATAAGAAAGGCGTTTCTTATGACTCTCGTTGCCATATAGATGTGAACTTAGTTAGTCACACACAATAGGGTGTGCAACCGATTGAGTTTACGAGAGATCGATTTCATATAGATACTAGCATATCTCGGAAATTAATCTAAGATGAAAACAAGTATAAATTAGGGACTAATTTGTAAGAGTTATAAATTAGTAAGCACCTAATTGTATTTTAACCAAGTTAATGTGATGATGTCATGTGATGATGTCACGATGATGTCATGTGATGATGTCACGATGATGTCATATGATGATGTCACGTGATGATGTCACGATGATGTCATGTGATGATGTCACGATGATGTCATGTGATGATGTCATGTATGTCTCTGTGTGTGACACCTAGCATCCGACGTGTCAGAAGGTGGCAACACCTATGCTTGATGTGTGACACCTAGCATGTGATGTGTCAGATGGTGGTAACACCTATGCTTGGTGTGTGACACCTAGCATGTGAGGTGTCGAATGGTGGCAACACCTTTGCTTGGTGTGTGACACCTAGCATGTGAGGTGTTGCATTCTTAAGCAAAGCTCTACCCTATAAATAGAGGTTGTCTTTGCTCATTTAACACAACAACACACCACACTTAAGAGACCATATTTGAAGGAGTTCAAGTAGTCATCAATCACAGAAAAGCTTGGAGAAAGTTTTTCATACATCCCAGCAAAGACGTAATCGAGGCGATAGTTTGAGCCTAGGGTTGCTCAGCAAGAGAAACTCTTGCAGATTACTTCAAGGCGAGGATTCAATCGGATGCATACTCGTGTGGACGAGCTTGAGGTCGCCGTACTATCGGGACTACAAGAATCGTTGGAGAATCGACATAGGTATTCTTCTTACGGTTTCTAGATGCGTGCTTTAATTACTAGATGATACGTCGATCCATTTGTTATTGATATGATCAATTTCTAGATCCGAATTGTTGGAATTCCAATTTTGAATTGAAATATACGATTCGGACCCTCACGTCCCGCTGCACCAACAGTGGTATCAGAGCCACCGTATCAGCAAGTATTAAAGCTTTACGATTGAATGCATGTATTAATAATCGTGGACTTAGGAATTATTAATTGGCATGTAATTTATAATTCCGAGGGCTTAGGTCTTGTTTGCAAAAACGAGCGAACAATATTGTGACATTAATTACATTTGATTAAATTCTGTCTAGGAGATTGGTACTTAAGTGGTCCGCTCGTGACCCTCCAATCTATCCTGGGAATTTTTCTAATGTGATTATTTAACACAATACATGACTCGCTTGTGCATTATGTTGTCGTCAACAAAACATGCGAAACAAATAATAGTTTGCTCATTCTTTTGTGGCTAAAGAATGAGACCTAGGAAGTCCATGATCATACATGTGTGATTGCATGATTCATTTTAGCTTTAATATGTATGAGATGCATGCTAAAATGTGTTGTGGGCTTAGTGAGACCGGAATAACTTAAAACCCTAAGAAATCTTCCTAAAAGTAAAAGGATTAAGTTTATATTGATTAATCATTAAATTGATTTATCAATGGCTCTCCATTGGAGCAATAAACTAACACGCTTTGAGTTATCATCTTGTCGGCTATGGATACATAGGGGTGAGATGATATCGTCAAGAGATGTTGTCGAGTTTATTGTTAAGCATGCGATGTTGCGGGTGTAGTCGATATAATATACGGCGAGAAAGGCAATTAGGCGTACCTGAGTCGTATATTATTCAAATCGATACATCTTAGTTGATTCAATGGGTTAAACTTAACTAATGTGGAAACCCAAGAATAGCATTAAGTACTTGAGGGTGAAAGCATTAGGAGCCGGAAATGATTGAACCTCATATGAGATATGATGAACAAGTAGTTGTTCACTTATATATCATTTTGATCCCAAGAATAGCATTAAGTACTTGAGGGAAAGATAAATGAGTATAAGAATTCAATCACCCGCTTGAAATCTTTTCCAACAAAGATTCACGTTTCCTATTTTGGAAGTGTAGGATTCGAAAAAGATAGTGGGAGGCCATTTTGATAGAGACCAAATCATTATGGTTAAATATACAAAATAACACGAATACTAATTAGAGATTTTTGCTATCTAAAGGATAATAAGATTAAATAGAATCCTTTTAAGTGACATTCACGATAGTAATCGGCTAGTGGTTTAAAACCATTTTTTGATTGATTAAGATATTTAGATGCCTCCAAGGCTTTTGCGAAAAAGAAATGCATATTGGTTAACAAAGAAAAGTGTTTTCGTTTGTTAAGATGTAGGACAGTATAAGTCATAGCCGGAAATATTTGGAATATTTAAAAGGCGGTTCGGTCAATAAAAGAAAGTGTTTCTTTTGTCAAACCGAAAGACATTGAAATGGAAATTACATTAAGTATTGTGAATACTTAAAGGGCAATGACGAGAGGAACGAAAATTCCATCAAGAATGTGTCCATCTCATATTCCAATGTCAATTGCTCATTTAAAAGCTTGGGCATTGAATACCGATGCTAATTCTCACATTTGTTTATCTTTTACGGATTTAGTAAAAGTGAGAAAGAAAGGAAAAGGATGAAGTAATCTTAAATCTCGGGAATGACGCAAGCGTTGCGACAAGAGCTATAGGATCAACTTCAATTTTCTTAAATAAACATAAGTTGTACCTAAACAAGTTTTTTGTACTCACCCAATATATATAGAAATATCATATCCGAATTTGTATGACATATTTGGTAGTTGATTTTCTATTTACAAAGGATGTTTGTAGTATTATGTTTGATAATACGGAGTTGGGTATAGATATGTACAAAATGTTCTTTATGACTAGAATAAAGATGTTTAATGCAAACGATGTTTTGGAAATTAATATCATAAGTTATCAAACTTCTAAACAACTTTGGCATTTATAATTAGGACATATTGCAAAAGATAGACATAACAAGTTAGATAGAATGGGAATCTTGAGCAATCAGGATTTTGCATCTCTTTCGATTTGTGAGTCGTATCTTAAAGGCAACATGGCCTGATTATTCTTTATGGGACAAAAAGGTAGAGCTAAAGCCGTTTAAGAGATCATACATAGTGATGTATATGGTACGTTTAAAGAAACGGACAAAGGTAGATACTTATACTTCATTTTCTACATCGATGATTTATCACGATATAGTTAAGTTTGTCTTATGAAGAATAAACATGAAGATTTTGAAATGTTCAAATGACTTCAAGAATGAAGTAGAAAATCAAATTGGAAAAGGTATTAATACTTTACGATGTGATCGAAAAGGAAAGAATACTTGAGTACAGAATTTGGTATGTTCCTAAAAGGAATGTGGTATTATTTTTCAACTTACTCTTTGGGAACACCATGGTTGAATGGTGCGTCTGTCAAGAAGGACGTATCGTACATTGTGGGAAATGATACGATCAATAATGAGCTATATACTGACTTATCCATCTCGTTATAGGGTCAAGCACTTCTTACCGCAAATAAAATTCTAAATTAAATTCCAACTAAATTTGCACCATAGATACCTTATGAGATATGGTATGGAATCAAGTCTTAAGGATGTTAAGATTTGAGGGTTTTCGGAACATATCAGGAAACTGATATCCGATATATTTGGAATCAAAATCAATCATGGAAAGGCTATGTTGGATATCCTAAATACAGTTTAGGATATTGTTTCTATATTCGAACCGAACAAACAATCGTTGTTTAACGGTGGTAGTCTTTCTTAATAAAGCGTTTATTCAAGAGGGACACTAAGAAAGGAATATAGAATTAGATGAGGAGTCATCTAGTTACCAACAAAATAATGAATCAATGAAGATTGATCAAACCCACTAAAAGCCGGAGTTAGTAAAAGATGTATCTACATTAACAACTCGAAGATTAAGTAGAGTATCACGTCCACCGTAGAGAGATGGTTTTCCCACATGATAAACAAGAGTTGTTTAGTCATGGAGTAAAAGATCAAGTATTGATCCCTCTACTTATGAGGAAACTATATGTGATATAGATTCTTCAAAATTGGTTTGAAGGAATAAAATCTGAAATGGATTCCATATAAAGAAACCAAATTTTAGGAGCTAGTCGATCCATCCAAAGGTATTATACCAATAAGGTTTAAATGGATCAACAAGTGTAAAATTGGTACTAATGGAAAGGTGGAGACATTTAAAGCAAGGCTTGTTGCAAAAGAGTTTTGCTAGAGGCAAGAAGTTGTATTGTGAATACACTTTCTCGCTGGTAGCCATGCTTAAGTCCATCCAGATTCTTCTTGCCATAGCTACATATGTAGATTCTATGGTTGGACATGTTGATGTAAGAACCATATTCCTTAATAGTTAAATTAAGGAGTATATCTATATGGAACAAGCCGAGGATTTTGAATCCGAAGAAGGTTCTGAGGCGTGTCAGCTAAAATGATCCCTAGTGGATGGAAACAAAGCTTCGAGATTCGTCGTCTTGATAAAGCCGTAAGGAGTTACGAATTTATTAAAAACGATGATAAACCCAATGTTTACAAGAAGGTTAGTGGGAGCAGACTCACTTTCATGATCTTGTATGTAGATAACTTATTACTAATAAATAATAATATCGGAATGTTAACTTTTGTAAAACTTTGGTTTATCTAATACGTACTCCATCAAAGACCACGAAGAGGTAGCCTAAATTCTCAGTATTAGACTCTATATAGATAGATCTAAGAGAATAATTGGTTTCTCCTAAAGGCTCTTCTTAGAAAAGATATTGAAGTAGTTCAATATGGAAGTTCTAAGAGAGGATTGATACTAGTTAGGCATAAAATAAATCTTTCAAAGGGAGTGTCTTCCGAAACTTCTGAAGAAAGAAACAATCTAGCAAAGATACCATAAGCTTCGGCAATTGGTAGTGTGAGGTATGTGTTGCCACATACAAAGCTAGAAATTGTCTATGCGGTTAGTGGGACTAATCGGTTTTAATCCAATCTATGTTGAGAACATTGGATGGATGTTAAAGGTATCTTTAAGTACTTTTATAGAACTAAAGATATGGTATTAACAAATGGAGAACGAGATTTTTAAGTAGACCGTTTTACAGATTTTGATTAATAATCAGATATGGATAATAGAGAGTCTATCTCCAGATTCATATTTATCTATAATGAAGGAGTAGTGAGCTAGAAGTGTTCTAAGCAAGAATCAACTCCATATTCCATTATAGAAGTCGAGTATATTATGGCATGAGATGTTGTAATAGAAGGTGTTTGGATAAAATAGTTCTTAATAGAACTAAGTACGGTTTCTTCCATTAAGTCTACAGTTCCTCTTTTCTGCGACCACAATGGTGCTACTGCCATAGCAAAGGAAACTGGGTCTCACAACTTATCCGAACATAAGGAAAGGCATTATCATATTATCTAAAGAAATTGTTGGAAAGAGAAAATTGTTTCTCTAAAAGATAGCATCAGCTGATAACACGGCTGACCCACTGACAAAGCCCATGACTTAGAGTCATTAAGGTTTACATGACATAGAGTCATTAAGATTTACATCTTGTAAAGATGGGGCTTAGATATAGTTGCCAATGGCACTAGTGCAAGTGGGAGATTGTTAGTAGTATGTGCCCTAGGGCCATTTGATCATGTATATTTGTAGAACTAATCCCAATGGCAAAGATATATATGTTCTAATTGAACTAAGTGTCTCATCAACTAAGTGTTCATTTATTACGTATTGTCCTTATCACATTGTGATAGAATCTATTCTTAAGGTGTTAAGAATATGAGTTACAGATTTTATTATACATGTGATCTAAATAACAGTTCATGATCGATGGGGTCCTACGAATAAGGGCATCGTATTATCCCGGAAAGATTGTCACCTCTGTTTATTCTCCTGATTAGTAAGGAGTTACTAATTATAGGAAGTAGTGAGTCTCATACTACTTGATGGAGATCAGGATAAACATGTGGACACTCAAGATGTTGAGTGGGTCGAACAAGTGACGCTAGATGACTTATACATGGTATTTCATCAAAGTCAATTTAATGTCATCTAGTTCATAATTGTACATATGTCCTTTGATTTGCGGTGACACTATCTTGTATATAGGTGATTAAAGTTTGATACTCCTTATCCCTAGATCTTTCATGAGCTAGGGTCGCGGGATGTGTTGGATTTAGTTAGTTGTATATAGAGATAGGGGTTTAACCAAGAGAGGATTTATCACTCCGGATGAACGGAGAAAAGATTCTATGCTATCTCAAATTGTTCTTGATGGATGATAAAACCTGCGCGGGTGTATATGACTTACTTAGAAAGTTGTTTCTAGTGGAAGTCATATTTATCAAGAATAAGAACTGAGATGAGGTCATATGATTAAGACAAACAGTGTTTGACTTAACCGTGACACTAGTCGAGATCCGAATCTTAGATGAAGGGAATTTTGAGTGTACGGTAATTATGAACATTGGTTCATAAAGAATGCATCGAAACATTCATATCTATTTGGGGGTCGTGATATGTTGCTAGACGTCACTCACGACCTACGAGAATTAATAATTAATGGGATTTAATTATTTAATATAAGAAAGGCGTTTCTTATGACTCTCGTTGCCATATAGATGTGAACCTAGTTAGTCACACACAATAGGGTGTGCAACCGATTGAGTTTACGAGAGATCGATTTCATATAGATACTAGCATATCTCGGAAATTAATCTAAGATGAAAACAAGTATAAATTAGGGACTAATTTGTAAGAGTTATAAATTAGTAAGCACCTAATTGTATTTTAACCAAGTTAATGTGATGATGTCATGTGATGATGTCACGATGATGTCATGTGATGATGTCACGATGATGTCATATGATGATGTCACGTGATGATGTCACGATGATGTCATGTGATGATGTCACGATGATGTCATGTGATGATGTCATGTATGTCTCTGTGTGTGACACCTAGCATCCGACGTGTCAGAAGGTGGCAACACCTATGCTTGATGTGTGACACCTAGCATGTGATGTGTCAGATGGTGGTAACACCTATGCTTGGTGTGTGACACCTAGCATGTGAGGTGTCGAATGGTGGCAACACCTTTGCTTGGTGTGTGACACCTAGCATGTGAGGTGTTGCATTCTTAAGCAAAGCTCTACCCTATAAATAGAGGTTGTCTTTGCTCATTTAACACAACAACACACCACACTTAAGAGACCATATTTGAAGGAGTTCAAGTAGTCATCAATCACAGAAAAGCTTGGAGAAAGTTTTTCATACATCCCAGCAAAGACGTAATCGAGGCGATAGTTTGAGCCTAGGGTTGCTCAGCAAGAGAAACTCTTGCAGATTACTTCAAGGCGAGGATTCAATCGGATGCATACTCGTGTGGACGAGCTTGAGGTCGCCGTACTATCGGGACTACAAGAATCGTTGGAGAATCGACATAGGTATTCTTCTTACGGTTTCTAGATGCGTGCTTTAATTACTAGATGATACGTCGATCCATTTGTTATTGATATGATCAATTTCTAGATCCGAATTGTTGGAATTCCAATTTTGAATTGAAATATACGATTCGGACCCTCACGTCCCGCTGCACCAACAGTGGTATCAGAGCCACCGTATCAGCAAGTATTAAAGCTTTACGATTGAATGCATGTATTAATAATCGTGGACTTAGGAATTATTAATTGGCATGTAATTTATAATTCCGAGGGCTTAGGTCTTGTTTGCAAAAACGAGCGAACAATATTGTGACATTAATTACATTTGATTAAATTCTGTCTAGGAGATTGGTACTTAAGTGGTCCGCTCGTGACCCTCCAATCTATCCTGGGAATTTTTCTAATGTGATTATTTAACACAATACATGACTCGCTTGTGCATTATGTTGTCGTCAACAAAACATGCGAAACAAATAATAGTTTGCTCATTCTTTTGTGGCTAAAGAATGAGACCTAGGAAGTCCATGATCATACATGTGTGATTGCATGATTCATTTTAGCTTTAATATGTATGAGATGCATGCTAAAATGTGTTGTGGGCTTAGTGAGACCGGAATAACTTAAAACCCTAAGAAATCTTCCTAAAAGTAAAAGGATTAAGTTTATATTGATTAATCATTAAATTGATTTATCAATGGCTCTCCATTGGAGCAATAAACTAACACGCTTTGAGTTATCATCTTGTCGGCTATGGATACATAGGGGTGAGATGATATCGTCAAGAGATGTTGTCGAGTTTATTGTTAAGCATGCGATGTTGCGGGTGTAGTCGATATAATATACGGCGAGAAAGGCAATTAGGCGTACCTGAGTCGTATATTATTCAAATCGATACATCTTAGTTGATTCAATGGGTTAAACTTAACTAATGTGGAAACCCAAGAATAGCATTAAGTACTTGAGGGTGAAAGCATTAGGAGCCGGAAATGATTGAACCTCATATGAGATATGATGAACAAGTAGTTGTTCACTTATATATCATTTTGATCCCAAGAATAGCATTAAGTACTTGAGGGAAAGATAAATGAGTATAAGAATTCAATCACCCGCTTGAAATCTTTTCCAACAAAGATTCACGTTTCCTATTTTGGAAGTGTAGGATTCGAAAAAGATAGTGGGAGGCCATTTTGATAGAGACCAAATCATTATGGTTAAATATACAAAATAACACGATGATGATGTCACGATGATGTCATGTGATGATGTCACGATGATGTCATATGATGATGTCACGTGATGATGTCACGATGATGTCATGTGATGATGTCACGATGATGTCATGTGATGATGTCACGATGATGTCATGTATGTCTCTGTGTGTGACACCTAGCATCCGACGTGTCAGAAGGTGGCAACACCTATGCTTGATGTGTGACACCTAGCATGTGATGTGTCAGATGGTGGTAACACCTATGCTTGGTGTGTGACACCTAGCATGTGAGGTGTCGAATGGTGGCAACACCTTTGCTTGGTGTGTGACACCTAGCATGTGAGGTGTTGCATTCTTAAGCAAAGCTCTACCCTATAAATAGAGGTTGTCTTTGCTCATTTAACACAACAACACACCACACTTAAGAGACCATATTTGAAGGAGTTCAAGTAGTCATCAATCACAGAAAAGCTTGGAGAAAGTTTTTCATACATCCCAGCAAAGACGTAATCGAGGCGATAGTTTGAGCCTAGGGTTGCTCAGCAAGAGAAACTCTTGCAGATTACTTCAAGGCGAGGATTCAATCGGATGCATACTCGTGTGGACGATCTTGAGGTCGCCGTACTATCGGGACTACAAGAATCGTTGGAGAATTGACATAGGTATTCTTCTTACGGTTTCTAGATGCGTGCTTTAATTACTAGATGATACGTCGATCCATTTGTTATTGATATGATCAATTTCTAGATCCGAATTGTTGGAATTCCAATTTTGAATTGAAATATACGATTCGGACCCTCACGTCCCGCTGCACCAACAGTTTATCGACGATATTTTGATCTATTCACGTTCAGAAGAAGAGCATGCACAACATTTGCGGATAATACTACAGACGCTAAGAGAGCATCAACTTTACGCCAAATTCTCTAAATGTGAATTTTGGATAACGGAAGTGGCTTTCTTAGGTCATGTGGTGTCACAAAGCGGCATTAAGGTTGATCCAAAGAAGATTGAAGCTGTGATAGAATGGAAACGACCTGAATTAGTTACGGAAATTAGAAGTTTCCTTGGTTTAGCGGGATATTACAGACGATTCGTACAGGATTTTTCAAAGATCGCTGTACCTTTGACGAAGTTAACTCAAAAGAACGCGAAATTCAACTGGACGGACCAGTGTGAACTCAGTTTTCTGAAACTGAAAGAGTGTCTGACAACGGCACCAGTCTTAGCGTTACCAGAAGGAACGGAAGGATTCACAGTTTACTGTGACACGTCAAGAGTTGGACTAGGATGTGTCCTTATGCAACACGGTCGAGTGATTGCATACGCTTCGCGACAGCTCAAGAAGCACGAAACGAACTATCCGACGCATGATCTAGAATTAGCGGCGGTGATCTTCGCGCTAAAGATCTGGAGACATTATTTATACGGCGCTACGTGCGAGATCTTTACAGATCATAAGAGTCTCAAGTACATTTTTGACCAACGAGAGTTAAACCTCAGACAGCGGAGATGGATGGAACTACTGAAAGATTACGACTGCACGATACAATACCATCCAGGCAAGGCCAACGTAGTGGCAGATGCCTTAAGCAGGAAGTCAGCTGGGAGTCTCGCGCACGTTACAACGACATGGCGGAGGCCATTGATCAACGAGATACATACGATGTTTAGCCAAGGAGTGGAGTTCGAGATCTCATCTCTCGGAAACCTAATGGCTCAGTTAACGATACGATCAACGTTGATAGATCAGATCAAAGAATTGCAAGCAGACGACCCTCAATTGAAGCATCTAATTGAGGAAGTTCAACAAGGAAAGAGTCAAGATTTCAGTATCGTCAACGGAATCTTGAAATACGGCAGTCGAATGTGCGTTCCAGATGTGGAAGACTTAAGACAGAAGATCATGGAGGAGACTCATGGAACGATCTATAGCGTTCATCCTGGTTCCACGAAGATGTACCACGACATCAAATCAACGTATTGGTGGAGCGGAATGAAGAAAGACATCGCAGAGTTCGTAGCGAAATGCCCGACTTGTCAGCAAGTCAAATTGGAGCATCAGCGACCTTACGGATTTCTTCAGCCGTTACCCATCCCGGAGTGGAAGTGGGAGCAGATCACGATGGATTTCGTAATCGGATTACCCAAGACGCAGAAAGGGTTCGACTCTATTTGGGTAATCGTAGATCGTTTGACGAAGTCAGCGCACTTCATTCCTATCAAGACGATTTATTCTGCAGCAAAGTTGGCAGAGATTTATATCGATAAGATCGTGAGCCTACACGGAGTTCCCGTGTCAATCGTTTCAGATAGAGGTTCCGTATTTACCTCTCATTTCTGGAAAAGCTTACAAGACGCGTTAGGAACGCGATTAAATTTCAGCACTGCGTTTCACCCTCAGACGGATGGACAGTCTGAGCGAACGATTCAAACGTTAGAAGATATGCTTCGACTTTGCGTATTAGACTTCGGAGGTAGTTGGGATACGTACCTACCTCTAGTCGAGTTTGCCTACAACAACAACTATCATTCAAGCATCGAGATGGCTCCTTACGAAGCATTATACGGTCGCAAGTGTCGATCCCCTATCTGTTGGGATGAAGTCGGTGAACGAAAGCTCACTGGAGCAGAGATCATCCAGATTACGTCAGAAAAAGTACCGTTGATAAAGCAACGTCTGAATACTGCTTCCAGTCGACAGAAGAGTTACGCGGACCCCAAGAGGAAGGATATCGAATTTCAGCTCGGAGACTACGTGTTTCTCAAAGTATCACCGATGAAGGGAGTAATTCGTTTCGGAAAGAAGGGTAAATTGGCTCCGAGATATGTCGGACCGTATCAGATCGTGGAGCGTATAGGCTCAGTTGCCTATAAGCTAGACTTGCCACAGGAGATGTCGCAAGTTCATCCGGTCTTTCATATTTCCATGCTTCGGAAGTATGTACCAGACCCTTCTCGAATAATTCAACCACAAGTGGTGGACGTGAGCGAGGAACTAACTTACGAAGAACGACCAGTGCAGATTGTCGATATGCAGATACGACAATTGCGAACGAAAAGAATTCCAATGGTGAAAGTTCTTTGGAGAAGTCGATCTGTAGAAGAGTGCACATGGGAGACAGAAGAGGATATGAGGCAGAAGTATCCTTACCTTTTTACTCAAGGTACGTGGCTAAATTTTAAATTCGAGGACGAATTTATTTTAAGGAGGGGAGAATGTAATACCCCAAAGTATTTTAAGGTAATTAAGTCGTGCCACGTGTCGAGATTTTCGATAAATTAAATTAAGGAGAATTTAATTTAATTATATCGGAAATTCAAGAATAAATTTAATGAGTCAATTAGCGGGATTAAAGGAATTAATTTTGAAAATTTGGATGTGGAGGTATTTTGGGGCTAAATTGCAAATTATGCAAAGTTTAGGGGCTAAAGTGCAAATTAGCCAATTAAGCCCGAAAATAGAAATTGGAGGATTTTCGATGAAAATAATATATTTTAAGTTAGTATTATTTATTTGGATATAAATAATACGTATATGAATTAATAGAAAGATTAATTGATTTCGATTTGGACTAAATTGTAAGTTTTGAAAAGTTTCAAGGGCCAAATGGTAAGTTGACCATTATATATATAGGAAACCTTCATCAGTAAGATGAAGGATCCAGACTTCATCTTCTTTCTCTTTTTCTTATTCTCACCGTTGTTTTCGTACGGTTCCATCGCTCGATTCCGTTTCTCGTCCGTTTCCGACGTTCTATAACTCCAAACGGTCGTATTTCGACGGGTAATCACGGTAAGCTTGACGTTTTACCGTTTCGTTGATTATATTTTGAGTTATATCGATTCAAAGTTTTAGGCCGCGAAACGATTTTATCGTTTTATCGAGTTTATGATTGATATATAACGTTTTGAGCTTAGAATACGCGTTTTGGTTGAGTTTGGAGCGTTTTTACGTTTATAGCAGGTCGGGAACCCCGGAAATCGATTCCGGGGGATCGTGCACGACTGTACACGATCGTGTACCGTGGTACACGAACGTGTACTTGAGGTACACGAACGTGTACCATCAATGGTACACGAACGTGTACTAAAGTACACGAACGTGTACCATCATATGGTACACGAACGTGTACCATCATATGGTACACGAACGTGTACCAAGGTACACGAACGTGTACCTCCCTGCACGAGCGTGCACCCTTCGATTCTCGCACCCTGAGTCTTCGTACCTCGATTGAATTAATGGAATTCACGTATTGAATCAGAAATCGAATAGTAGTTAACCTAATGAGGTTATAAGAAGATTGAATTGGAAGTAATTAGCGATCCGTAAACGAGTTTGATATCGTTTAATGGGATATGCGTGAGAAGCACGACGATTAATAAGAGTTCAATGTGTCGAGTCTCGAGTCTAGAGTCAATCTTAGAATAAGATTCTGATGTGAGTCAAATGTTTTGAAATTGTTTTAGATCCAGCGAGGCAAGAAGGAGCTGGACCAGGAGCTCGGGAAGCTTGACGTTTCTAAAGCCCCGACGTATTTTTGGATAAGCGTTTTCAGTGAGTTTATACGATTTGCTTTTAAAGTATTTACTTAAGCAATTATATTATATTGCTTATTATTTAAACTGCATGTTTTATATGCGAAACTTTTATACGAATTGCATATGCTTGATTTGAAACTAGTATCGATCCGATGGAACGTGCTACCTATTGGGCGACAATAGGACTGTGTGATCACCAGTTTTGATATGACTCAGCTGGGAGCTGATGATGAATATGAGATTTACGATTGGGTTATGATTTAGATACGCAGAGTGAACTCGGCTACGGTGTAGCCTGGAAGTCCCCGTATCTAGTGGCTGGGCCACCAGCGAGTTGGACTCGCGATTGATATTTATAATTGGGTTGATCGATTGATTATTAGTATGTTCGAGGATTAAGGTTTCAATCGGATCTTGTACTTGGCTGCATATGATTGATTACGACTTTATGTTTTATTTGAATACTTATTAGTAAATATATGAACTCACTCAGTATATCCCAATATACTGACCCCTCACAGATTTCCTTTCAGGATAAAGACGCTTTGAAGCAACGGACTTCTATCCTACTTCCAGAAGTCTGTATTTTTGAGTATGTAAAGAAACAGTACTTTACTCTTAGAGCTGCAGTAGATAAGTATTTTGTGAGTCAGCTGTAATATATAGTTTTCTGTAAATATTACTCTAACGTTTTAAAGTTTTAAACGTTTTACGCTTGCTGCGTTATTTATATATGGTGACTGCCAGAGGATATATGTGCCTGGCATGTGTGCTTCTGCATGACACGTGTTTATTTATGTCATGCATGACGTTTATGTTTCGCGAAAAATTATTTTACGTTTTTAGGCTTGCTACGGGTTTCGGAGCAACCACTCCCATTCCCTAGCGCCGGTCTCGACTCTGAGATTGGGTCGTGACAGGTTTTCTAATTCTCCGAGTACCAGAGTTTGGGTTTTCATATCCATAGAGCACCAGATTTCGGATTTTTAGACCCCTAGAGCACTAGAGTTTGGGTTTTCAGATCCCTAGAGCACCAGAGTTTAGGTTTTATATCTCCAAAGCACCATAATTTGGGTTTTAGATCTTCAAAGTACCAGAGTTTGGGTTTTTAGATCTTCAAAGAACCATAGTTCAGAATTTCAGATCTTCAGAATACTAGAGTTTGGATTTTTAGCTTTGAACATTCATCGGTAAAAAACACCAAAATATCCAGAACTAGTAAACATAATAACAACGGTCTAACCGTACATGCGAGATTCTAGAGGAGAAGCACATTATTGTTAAGAAGACATTACAGACTCGTCTGTAATAGTTCAAATAAACTTCAGACATTTTTTATAGTTGTGGAATAACTAAGGAATCCAGACATCCACATAATAGGATGACCCTTAGGACGGCCAAAGGGATGATGTCCCCTCTACAAATCCAAGAGGCTTCAGACAAGATAATTTACCAGGCATCCATGCAATAGGATGACCCTTGGGACGGCCAAGGGGATGTTGTTCCCTCTAAAACCTTGGAGGTACCTAATAGGATAATGACCATGCATCCATGCAATAAGATGGCTAAGAGGATGATGTCCCTTCTACAAATCTAAGAAGTACCGGACATGATAATTACCAGGGGTCCAAGCCATTGGAACACTCTTAAGATGGCTAAGAGTTTATAGCTCCATTCCACGGGACACACTACGGGAAGTCTGAACCCAACGAATGACCTTCAAGACAGTTGAGAAGTATTACTCTTGGATAGAGAGTAAACCAGAACTAAGAGGCATGGAATCAGAACCACGCACCACAACCGGTAATTCTCAAGTCATGGGATTACCAAACAACCAGAGAGCGAGTACCCTTATTGGTGGGCATTATCCTTGTCGCTTGTCGAATAGTGAGTCTCATTCTTTGATAAGAATTGACATACTTTGGCAATTCCTATCAAAGAAGTGGAAAACTATAGACACCTATTTTCTGGACAGGTAAAAAGTGATAACGGACTGAAGCGTCCTATAACTCGTCCGAGTGACGAGCTAGCGGTCGGCATGTTTGAATTCAAGTATAGGGCGACGAACTTGACAGACTGAAGCGTAATTAGCCGCAAATAGCGCATAAAAATTGGACTAATTGTTATGCCTTAGAAGTATATAGGTTAATTTGCAAGATTGATGGATTAAATTGACCAACCCAAACCCTTATGGCCCTGAAAGTCCTTTTGACATTTCTAGGCACCAAAATAGCCCTTTAGCGGCCTTTTTCATGACATCCATTAATTAATACGAATTTAACTTGTATTTATCTCTTTTAGCAATCACTTCATTCACTCTCACATTCTTAATCGATCTCAAACACTTAAAACCCTAACTTTAACATAATCACTATAAAAACTCATCTTAATCAACTGACCTAGGGACTGGACTAGAGACATACACAATTAATAGAGAAACACAAATAAGAACCCTAATTTACTAAGCATATCTGAACCATATACTACCATCATACACACACTCCTTTAAAAAACACAAGCTTCTACGCTTTAATCTACTCAAGAACGCATTGCTACTGTTCGAACCTAAGCTGAATTCTTAATCCGGACTGCTAAAAAACAAGCTAAGGACTCAAAATGGTACATTTGAGGATCCAATTTCATCTTTTATCACTTTATTATGCATATATGTAAATTTTGTATGTATCTATTAAAACCTGCCATTAGAATTGCATGTTTAGCTATTAACTGTCATAATTGCATGTTTTATGTTTCTGCCATGATTGCCATGAAACTTAGAAACATATTTTTAGGATGTTTTAATCAGTTTTAATTAATATATTTTGAATCCACAACATTCCAGTATGTTTTCTTATGCATTTTTGTGTTTCTTGTACATTTTTTACTGAAAATCGAACCAACCTATGAACTTTTGCGGACCATTTTATGGTGGCGCTGCTGCCACCTTATTGTGGGGCCACCGCGACATTAAGGTTGCACATCCGCCCCTTCTCTTGGCGCCAATGCCTGTTCTTTTAGCGCCGTCGTTCTTCTGCTCCAAACATCTTAAGATCTTCGATTCATGGTTGTAGCAATGTTTTTGCGTTTCCGGGTTAGTTTGAACTCGAAAATGGGCCTCGTTTTAGCCCACAGTTTTGTATTTTCTTGTAGAATTATATTTTGTGCTGTAATGGGCTAGACCCATTTTGTATCGGGCCGTAAACCCATTTCTATTTGCTGCCACATCATTTGTTTGAATTCGGAATCAACCCCCGGTTTGAACCAGTTGACTCGTATCGACCAGACAAAGAACTTCCATGTTTTAACCGAATCCTAATTTTGATGGTACAAATAGCCAGATGACCGAAGAGTGCCATACACTCTGGTTTTTCAAGGTTCAAAAGTATTTCTATCCTTTCATGTATGTAAACTGTATGTGGGTATGTTTGCATTGTTTAGTCACTTTCCAAAGCATGTCTAGGTCCAATATTAATATGCTTAATAACTTAACCACATTAACTTAACTCCAAATCAAACAAGTCCAGCAAATCATTTAAAAATTCTAGGATTTCTATGAAAATGTAATCAGTGGTTGTATAGGCATTCAAGATGACCTAATTAAAATCAATCTCACATATACATCCGTTTTACGCTTTGTGCATGTAAAATGACCAAGACCCACCACTATCTGCTACATGATAGAAATCCAGAATTAGATGCTTGTTTAGAAGTATTTGCTACATTGCCTTATATGTCAGTCGCGATCGAGTCATATGCACGTCTCACATGATTTCTAGATTTTTTAGTTTACCAGCTTTCCTGACTTATTTATTTTCCAGTAAATTATCCACTGGACTCCATGTATGATTAAGATGAGATATATCAGATATGCCTAGTAAATGAATTCAGTCGATAAACCAAATACAAGAGTTTTGGTAGTGTCTATCACACCTAGTATTTTGGTCTGATGCACGAGGATCTCGCCCATAAACGTATGAGATTTCCTAGTCGATAGAAAAGACATTTCCTAATTTAGTTAGGTGGGGACTCCATTTTTTAAAATCTAACCAAATCCGAAGTCACTCATATGTCTAGACGAGAGGTCCCTGAACCCCGCTCCGCTCAAACATATTTATATATTTCATTCCATAGTTGTAAAATTCTACAACCGTACTCCAACACGGCAATATCTATACAATTCAAATATCTTAGCGTCAATCGATAGCTAGAATATACAATGAAAATGAATCAAGCATTACAAAGAAAATATAACAACTTTTATAGAAATAAATGGATAAAAATAATATTATCTATATCTTAATTGATTTAATTAATGAACATAATTTTAAAAAAAATTCTTCCTCAAAAGTCAGGAGTGAGAGTAAATTGATTTACATAGAAAAATGTTTTATAACCCATCTTTTTAACTCAGCTTTTTTAACCGAAATTATGTTTCAAGGTTTTATTCGTCGAATTCCCTTTGTATATATTTCTCAAAAAAACAGAATTTAATCAATCTACTCTTTAATTCCACGTCAGGCGGTATAAAATGGGTTAAAAAATTTGAGTTATATAGCATTACTCATTTGAAAAATAAGAGAAATCTTGAAACATGATCTTTTAATACTTGATTTATTAACAAATCAATTATTAATATAAAATCAAGTAGTATAATTATGTTGGTGTAAATAAAAAAAATAAAGAATAAGAAGATTTGATTATAATTGCAAGTGACTGTTTGTCCGGCTGGCCGCAGTTCACTATGCATCTGCAGAGGGCTTAGGTTTGATCCACCCCTCTATCACCCAGTGGGCTGATAAAATGTAATTTTTAAAAGATTTAACACTGATAATTAACATCTAACCTAGTCTAATTTTATCTTTGCCAAAAAAAAGGATTATAATCATAACTCATAAAGATGTAAAATTGATAGGAATAGAATTTAATTCTGATCATGACAAACTGAAAGATTTCAAATAAATAAATTGATGGAAATGAAAAGTAAATTAAGAACGAGAAGAGTTGGTAAAAAGAATTCAGAATGAGAACAATTGGTAATAATCATAACTCACGAAATTCTAATGATGGAAAATTGAAAGATCTCATAACTTAATTGATTAATTAATTATACTATCTAAGGCTAAAAATAAAAAAAGTTATTTATATTCATAACTTATAAAAAAGGAAATTAATGGTAATCTAATTCCGTTTTGAAAATGCAAAGTTAAAAAATAATAGTTAAATTTCATGTGTAAGAGATAGGATTAATTGCAAATTAAATCACGAATTTTATCATAATTTGCAGGCTTATCCTCTAGAAAACCCCTCACCTTTCATTCCCCTTTCGTTTGCACCCTCACCTTTCAAAATCGCCAATTTTACCTAAATTATCACCTTTGACTTTCAATTGCACTCTCGAAACACTAAATTGACATATTTTTATTGGAAAAAGTTCAAATCAATACTTTATATTTCAACGAATATTCTAAACAGTACACAATGTTAAAATATAAACAAAAAGACCATCTTCCCAAAAATTAAATCTAATTAATCTTAATTTTTTTTAATACAAAACAATAAAGAAAACTTAATTATATCGATAGCCTATATCTTTTGGATTTGGTTACTAGTGTTAGACTCAAATCTTTGACAAGGTTAATTCAATTTTTTAATTTGTTCCCACATTTCCTTATTTTTTTAAGAAATTACATCCTAGTTCCTGTCTTTTCTTAGCTAACAGCTATGTTCATGACAGAACTATAGTAACTTAAAAGGACAAGACAATTAATTCAACGTCTTCATCTTCATTTCCATTTTCAGCAAATAAAGGTACCATTGTTTTCCCCAAATGGAAGCTCAGATACCTATTGATGTTTCTTGGACTAAAACAATCGAAAGAATCTGAAGCACTGTGTTTGAAAATTAACTTAATTCTAGAATTGATTTCCTTAACTGCTTATACATAATCTTTTAGTCAAATGAGAATCAAAATTAAGAACTGACAATCATGGGATGACTCAACTAACAATTAAACTATCCCACAAAAAACGTAATTTTTTTGAATACAAATTTTAAGGAAGAAGATAATGTAAATTTGTATTAAAAAAAATTGAAGATTAATTAGATTTAATTAGATTTAATTTTTGAGAAGATGGTTTTTTTGTTTATATTGTAACATCGGGTACTATTTAGAATATTTGTTGAAATATAAAGTATTGATTTGAACTTTTTCCAGTAAAAATATGTCAATTTAGTACTTTGAGGGTGCTATTGAAAATAAAAGGTGGTAATTTGGATAAAATTGGCGATTTTAAAGGATGAGGGTGTAAACGAAAGGGGGTTGAAAGGTGAGGGGTTATTCAGGGGATTAGCCTAATTTGTAATTACAACACGAACTTTAAAACTTGCAATGTCAGTAACTAACTTTCATTTTTGGCAAATTGATACCCCGACCAATCATGCAACGACACGTGATGGTTCGACTTGCTCGACTTTCAACAGATGAGAGTGTCTGATTAATGGAGATGTAAAAAAATTATCATTTATTTGAAAAAATATTCGAAAAACTTGTTGTCTGTATAAGAAAGTTAGGGGTCTCTTTATCTCAAATATCAAGTATAATGTGGGTGATGGTAATTCGATTTCTCTTTAGAATGATTATTGGATGGAGTATCGTCTAGTGTTATGAAAATCTTCAAAAAGTGGAAATCTGACTAGTAGTAATGGATAATCATTTTTTATTTAAAATAATGTTATAATTAGTAGTAATGGACAATCATTTCATTAGCAAACTTTACAAACTGAAAATCTGCATTAGTTAAATTACAATACAATTATTAATTTTATTGATTAAATTATATTGACAATTAAAATAACATTAAAAATATTAATTTAAAAGTGATTGTCCCCATTGTATTTTTATATATAAGTATAGATAACACAATTCATGGAAGTCATATCTCAGTTTTCAGTAAGCTAGCAAATCTCTTCAGTTTGTGATCATTATCATGGCACATAACATTCCAACTTTTGGCGTCATAACAGCATTCCTAGCAAGATTTGAAGGACTCTTTGGACAGTCCGAACCGGAGCCAAATCGTAATTTCGTAGAAATTTCGGCAACGGATGTGTTTGCTCCGACGGTGAAGATGGAATTTGAGAGAGCAGCAAGCAATCCCAACTTCTTTCACTTTCGATTTTGTTTTAGCAACAGGTACTGGTCACTCCCCAGTCCATACTCATCGTCAATTGTTGCAGTGTCCGACCAAAAAAATGAAGATACATCCCAGCAGACATGTACATTGTTTGAGCCAGTTTTTGATGCACAGAGAGGAACATATTCCATCAGATTCGTTCACAATGGAAGGCATGTTCGAGTAACGAACGGAAACCGTAGAGTCATTGTTGATAATCTAGGCCCTGGAGGTGTGGATCAGTTCTTTCGTTTCTACTTGACAGAGTGGGATACATTTACAAAGCTGCCCAAGTATATAACATTCCAAGGACATAATAACAAGTTCCTCAAACCTGTCACTCTGCAAGGACTTGTCTACCATTCATTCTCTTCAGACGAAAGCAATTCCCGCGAAACGTCCTACGAGGTCATCGAGATTGGAGATGGACATGTCCGTATAAGGCCTTTAGCCTTCGAAACAGATGAGGTCTGGAGACGAAATCGTGATGATTGGATAGGGCAATCGATACCGGATCGTACCCGAGAAACTTTGTTCTGGCCGGTCAAGGTTGGTGGTCGTGTAATTGCGCTTCGCAGCGCAGGCAACGACAGAATATGTAGAAGCCTTACACAGGGGAATATGATAGATTGCCTCACTGCTCAGGCTACCGGACTCGTTACACAAACTAGACTCACAGTGAGTGAACTAGTTATGGGGAGGCGAATTTATGATGTTGTTTATCACATGGACAATGCTCGGATCTACGGTCACAGAGCTGTCGTAACAGGATCTGGCCGTTCTACTAACGGCGGACAAGAAGAAGCTACTCAAAGTATTGCCGTTACGTTTACAGATACTAGCTCTTATACTTTTTCAAACAGCAACTCGTTATCGACAGGTACCTCTTTTCTGTTTTTATCTCGAAAAATTAAAAGATTTAACTCCTAGTTCCGTTGCAGTGACTCATATCGAAGACCTATTGGTCTTAGGTAGAGTACTCCTGCAACTTAATCTAACTCATCTCGTCATTATCAACAGGAGTTACTACCTCTGTTACTGCTGGTTTTGGACGCATCGTGTCCACGGAGGTAGGTATCGAAATATCGTCTGAGCAAACTGTTTCGGTGGAGGTAGGAGAAGAAGTGTCGAGATCAGTCACCGCAGAGGCTACATATACAACAGTTGTGCCGCCAATGAGCACGGTAATAGTTCACTATGTGGCAACAGAAGGAAAGTGCGATATTCCTTTCTCGTACACGCAGCGCGATCAGGATTCTATTGATGGGAGTTTTCGTTTTAGTCATAATAACGATGGTGTTTATACTGGTGTCAATTATTTCAGCTTCCACTTTGACCAGCCTCAGTTTAGAAGCCTGCAAGAGAGTGATTAAAATCGAAGTGTTGTGTTGTTTCTTTCTTTTTAATAAATGTGTTGTTTGTTTCTTATTGCAACTCTTTATGTTCTGCTTTGTTTGCTTCTCTTAGTACCATTATATGATGGTCTGTTTGATGATTCTGTACTTTATTGTTTCAGTTTAATGTTATATTATTACTACAATTAAATTACGTACAACTAATTTTCAATACTAGGATGATAAAACGTTCGTTCACAAAGCAAATTCATTCAGAATTTGAACATTGGAATTGTATTAATGAAAATGTTTACCTAAACTTTAAAAGAAAGTTGGAAAATACAGAATTAAAGCTAATAGATCACATTTTGCAGAATTTTAGTTTTATTTTGGATTATGTGTTGGTGTCTTGCATGTTGGTAGTCTTCATGCTTCTAATTATTGCTTTTAAATTATTATCTAAATAATAGGATATCAAACTTTCTGGGTCACTCGTTTTATCAGAAATTACAGAAGGAGTACAATGTTTCAAATCGTTAAAAAGATCTCACTTACAGTTTTATTACAACGAGTCATTGTCATAAACGCAAAAAATATAGCGTTTTTGCTTACATGGCATCACTGAAATTACAAAAAAAAAAGGTTATAACTTAATATTATTTTTTTAACAAAAGGTACAAATCAGTACACTTATTGATGTTAGACCAACAAAAATCTGACTTCATGTCAGCCCATGTCTAGTGTCAAGTGATACCTCATCACAAACCCAAAAAAATCCAAAATATCTCCAAAATCCAACTAAAAAAAATTAAACGAAGAGCATCCACAATGGAGTGCTAATTTTTATGTTAAATTTAGCATGAAAAAATGACAAAATGTTAGATTTAGCATAATTTTTTAATTTTAACTCCAATGCAAAATTTTAAAATAATGCTATAATTGCTTACTATGATAATTATTTATTATTATTTTTATTATATTATAAAAAATTAATCATATATTTTTATAATTTTTTACAATATACTACGACCACATATAGAAGTGATGCTCTTTGACTTGGCAATATGGAACAAATAATAATTATTTTTAATTTGATATAATAATGAGTTATTTTAAATAGAACTGTTATGTGAATCAATAAATTAAAAATAAAATATTTTAATATGTTGGCGTGCGGTCTATAATTAAAAAAATTTAATCAATCGAGATCGTAAA
The DNA here is from genome assembly GCF_937616625.2 of Mercurialis annua. NCBI lineage: Eukaryota > Viridiplantae > Streptophyta > Magnoliopsida > Malpighiales > Euphorbiaceae > Mercurialis > Mercurialis annua. Next base: position 44,576,894 of record NC_065574.1, on the reverse strand, counting down.
AATAAAAAAGAGAGCATAAAAGTTAAAATAAAAATAAATAAAAAAACAACGCAAAAAAAATAATAGTAGAATCATACTTAAAAATGAATTTTGATTGGTTGTTCAACTTTAGCATATGCTGTAATGAGTGCTAAATTTAACATGCAATATAGCATATGCTAAATTTAGCATGTAGTATAGCATTGCATTGAAGTTGAACTTTATGTCTCAATGTTAAATTATAGCATTAGCATGCCAATTTAGCATTGCATTGTGGATAACTCAACCTAATTAAACCCAACCCTATTGAATCACACCAAACCACCCTAACCCACCCACAATTCTCCGACCACCACCACCCGCCACTCTCAGGCCAGCACTAGCCGCCGCTTAAACGGCCAGAATTTTATTCGGCTGTTCTTCAGATCTGTTCTTCGTTGAAAAACGGACCCATCTGCTATCCTCTGGCAGTTTTTATAAATATGCAAAAAGCTAGAAGTTAAACTCGTATTACTATAGGTCTTTAGAAGAACATCCTTCATAATCCACCTCAAAACAATATTTTTATTTGCAATTCTATTAGCAAAAATAAATCTAGTACTAATACCTTTCCAAATATTTTAAATTATGCATATGTTTTTCATTCTTTCAATATTTATCTTTTCCTCACTATTTTTCTGGAGAACCATGTGGTTGTATCTCTATCAATTAAGCAAGGTTGCAAAACATTCTTAAGAATCTTCTAGGAAATATGGAAGTTAAAAAACAAATGCTCAATCCACAACATTGTTAAAAGAACACAAGAATTCTCACCAATGAAGCCTCAATTTTTAGCTTATTTCTAGTTTTGAGGTTTCTTCTGATAGCTAACCAAGCAATAAAGTTGTGCCTTGGAACATTGACTGATTTTTAAAGCACCTTCCACCACGTTACACTAGGCTTCACCTCTCTAAATATATAGCTCCAAGCTGAACTGATAGAAAAATTAACTCAAATAAACTTGCATCCCAAATAGAACAACATTAAGCTTGGCTGGTATAGTTATGCACTTATAGAGAATATTACAGCATGAAATAGGCCTAAAATCACTAAGGATTTCACCATTATTGATTTTAGGAATAACGGTTATAATGGTTAGCTTCTTGAGTAAGATGTTGGACTCAAAAAAATATCTAATAGCTTTGATTTCCTTATATGACAGTCTTGCAGAGCATCTCATTATCTTCCAAAGACACACAATTTCTAGAAGACAAAACAAAATAAACAACATTGGCCGTTCTAGGTCTATAGTGACCAAATAAGCCTTAATCCATAATCTTTTTAGCTATTCGCTTTTAGGAGCCGTTTGGTTTAAGGCTGGAAATGGGAAATCGGAATGTGACGAATGTGAATGAGAATGGAAATGATTCTTTTCATTTGTTGTTTGGTTCAAAATTAGTATAGGAATGAAAATAGGTAAAGTTTAATAAAAAAACATATTTTACTTATTAAAAATATTTTTTACATAAAAAAGTTTATTTTAAAAAAAAATTAAAACAAAACTTTTAAAACAAAAATTAAAAAATTATTTTTAATTGAAAAAAATATTAAAAAAATATTTTTTAAAAAAATTAACAAAACTTATTTTTTAAAATAATATTCAAAAAATATTTTTTTTAGTATTTTCAGCAGTGATGGGTTTATGTGAGGGCCAAGGGGGACACTGGCCCCCCCTCAAAAAATGGCCAGAGACTCTAATTTTTTTATATTCAATTATATACTTAGAACCCATATATTAATATAATCACACATTTGTGATGGACCCACCTATAATCACAATTTTAGAATATTACATCATATAATTACCTATTCCTAATTAGTTTTGGACACAATTACCTATTCCTAATTAATTTTGGACAAGTCAACATACGCATTACCTATTCCTAATTGGTTTTGCATACAAATTCTTTCTCTTTTTCCTATTTGGATTTACATCATAATCTCTATATAGCTGTTTGTCAACAATTCATCACATATTTGTGAGATCTAATTTTTTTCTTTAAATTGCTACATAAAGTGTTAGACAGTGTTAAATTTTCAGCGATCTTCAATTTCCAGCTGTAATAATCCAAATTTTTAAAATATGACGTAAGTGTCGTGGAGCATGAGAATATCGGATTAAGGACGAGAATATCGGATTAAGATTGGATAATAAGGACTTAGACCGAAGCAGGTCTATTGGAATTATCGAAAAATAATAAGTTAATGGAAAATTATTATCGATAAAATTGGATTTAATCGGGACTAAAGAAAATAAAATAAAATATTGGAAAGTCCCGAGCTAATCAATTTTACGATAGATATCGTAAAATAAATTTATGGATATAAGATTAAATTTTGTGAAATTTAGACGAAAATATTTTATTAAGCGGAATTTGAATATTCGGAAAAATAAAATTTAATAAATAAATTATTGGGCTCGAAAAAAATAATTAAGGCGAAAAGTCCATTATTTATCTATAAACAATAACCGTCAAGATTTCGTGTAATTACGAAAAAGAAATTTCGTATTAAATTGAGGAAATTAAAAGTTGAAGGATTAACTTGAAAGAGGTGCCAAATTGAAGCACTTACATGGATTATTTCCCTCACAAGGCTAAGGAAATGAAGACACATATTACCCCCACCTCTTCATTTCTCTAGCCAAGACTAAATTCAGATTTTAAAAAGCAATAGAAAACCTAAAACTTCTCATTTTGCTCCATGAATGCCGATCATCATCACCATCACTTAGTTCATCATTTGTTTCATGGAATTTGATGATATTAGAGGCCAAATGATCCTAAGACAATGAGGAACCAAGGTAAGCTAATATTTTTTTAAGTTCTATGATTATATTTGAAGGTATCTTGATAAGAATAATTAAGGTTTTTGAGCTTAGGTTGATGTTAAGTGTTTGATGTTTGTAAGGTGAAAAGTTATGGTTTTTGGAGCAAATTTTGGAGTTTTGATGATGAGTTCTTGAAGGAATTGGTTTGACCAAGAGGTTAATTTATCAAGCTCAAGGTAATTTCTAGAGTTTAATAGCTTATGGAGGTTTTGATGTGTTTTGTGAAAGTTTGATTGAGTTTGGTTGAGATTAAGTTAAGTATAAAAACTGTTTTGAACTTTCTTAAGAAGTTGACTTTGAGCAGCGTTTTGGTCGGCTTAGAGTCGGTTTTTATGGCAGAAAATTAGTCGGATTGGTCGTGTGCGTGTCAGAGTACAGCATGGCGGTGACGATTCTGCTCCGGCGAGCAGAACCAGTCTGCTCCGGTGAGCAGAACAGCCCTGCTCACCAGAGCAGACACTACCCTGTTTCTGGGCAGATTCTACCCAGAACAGGGCAGCCCAGGGGGGCTGTTTTGGCAGCCCCCAGCCGCTCGTAGACACGTCGGTGCTCGTTTGGTCCTTCATAAGAGTTGTAGTCGGGGTATTCGAGAATAAAGTGTATGATTTGTTCAGCCGTTCGACATTTTTAAGTATGTTGTTCATTGGCTCAAAGTTGACTTGTTAGTCACTTTAGAAAATTAATTAATTTTAAGGAAAAATTATAAGAAAAATAAAGTGGATAGTCGGAGGTGTAAACTATGAATTATCGGAGTTAAAAGGACATAGGCTTCGAAAAAGTTGAATTAAAAATGGGTTAAACGTATTTTATGTTAATAAAATAGTGTTTTAAAAGTTGTGTTCGGGTTAAGTTTGAGAGCGGTTTCGGAGGTCGTTAGGGTTATCTTTCATGTCCGAAATTGTACGTATGGCGTGGGTGCATGTCGGACTAAACCCCGAACAACTCGGTTCTGCCCCACGAGGCAGAATATGCCCTCCACAACAACCCAAAGTAGGCTTGTTAAGTAGTTTTAAGGGCTGCCAACAGCTTTAAAATAGTGCAGGATAGGCAGTTCGAGTGCGTTTTCCGACCCCCTACGCATAACGAATCAAGTTTGGACCTAAACAGAAATTGTAGATCGTATTACATATATTACATATGAACAATTTAATCACAGTTTTTATGCTTTAAGATAAGTGAATCTAAAGCTCAAAACCGCATGAAAAATGCTGAATTTGGATTAAAATGAATTAAAGAGTCAACTTTGGAAATTTATTGTGAATAATCGAGATGTCGAAACTAGTCGAAGTCTTCACGGAAGTTGTAGGTATGAATGTGAAGTTTAAGTATGTTAGGTTTGTTTTGAGAAATGATCATTATACATGCTCGGTTTTAGGGCCCAAAGTGGCAGCCCTAGTGGACTGTTTGTGCAGCCCCAAAATGTGTAAATCAGGGAACCAACTTCCGACTCATTTTCCGACACCTTTGGGTGCTAGTTTTAGTCCGAGACCTAAACAAAAGTTGTAGGCGACATTCCAAACTTTAAGAATGTTGATTTTGTTTAGGAATTGGACTACTTTAAGTGAGCGTTTTTAATAGCCGAAGTTGGCTAGAAAACCAACTTATTAGTTAATTGGATATAGCTTGAATTTTATTAATTCTTGCTATTATTATGTTTACGTAGACCCGAAGAGACGATTATCGACAAGGCACGGAATTTGGAAGATCGTGATATCGCTTAGCCGTTTTAAAGATTATGAATAGCAAGTGGTGAGTACACTTTAAATTACTCGCTAATATTCATAAAGCTACGTATTTTAATACGAAAAGCTATATGAATATTTATATATTTGAAAAGTTTGTTTTTAAATTGTATACGTATGTATATTTTGAAAATGATGTTTTATCGTAATGTGTTAATTTGATAATAACATAAATGTTAAGGTACCGGGGATGGGTAAAGTAAAATAACGTGAATTGAACCAAATACAAATAAGAAAAGTACAGTACATTCCTATATGTACTAATAAATCGAATGTCGAATAATATACAAGTATCAGATCAAATATGAATAAGGAAATATAGTACATTCCGATATGTACTACCAAACATAATAAATACCCATACGTGCGTGTGTTATAGATGTATGCTTGTAGATTGTAATGTGCATGCCATGGTCCATAAAGGATCAATACAACAGAACGAAAAATACAAAAACGTAAAATGAGAATTGTACTATGGTACACAAAATAATAAGAACTGAGATACAAGGTTGAACTCGGTAGAATTATCCCGGGACCTGTATCTCATCCATTCTCGATGATAATCCTCGGAACTCATACGAAATAAAAAGTAAGTGTGATACATCGAGAATCAATACGAAACAAGATCGAGACACAATGTGAACAAACACTCCAATTAAATGTCAATAGGAATCATATGAATCGACAGTTAAGTTCAAAAGACCTGCAGGGTGCAGAGTCCGAATGCAGACACGAAGGTAACTCGGTTGAACTATCTCGGGACCCGTGTGTAAGGAGTAACTCGGTTGAATTATCTCGGGACTCCTATCGATCGTTTGGGATTGAGAAATGGTACAAGTAACTCGGTTGAATTATCTCGGGACTGTACCATATGGTTATTGGTAACTCGGTTGAACTATCTCGGGACCCAATCATAAGGATCAAGTCACAAGAGACTTGCCAATGATTTAGTTCGACTTAGAATCATGATAATATAAACTTGGATTTAAGATTCGGTCGAAAACTAATGTCACAAAACGAGAAAGAAAAATATCAATATCATAATAAGAAATCAAGAACGACAAATACTTATAAACTATAAGTTTATGAAATAAACAAAGAGTTATGAAGGAAAGTAAAGAAGATACGCAACATGATGTCAAAAGATTATTTTTGATATATAAAATGGATTTTCAATGGATTTTAACCCTTTATGTGATATTGCGTGTAATTTGGTGAACTCACTCAGTTTTATACTGACCCCGTTGCTCCTCCCATTTTTTTTCAGGGATAGCATAATATGATTTGGAGAGTCAATCTTCCGAAATTTTAATTCTCGGAAGTGATTTGTACAAGACGAAAACGAAGGTTTTCATTCTAGCGGTCCGCAGTAGTCTAGATCTTTTTGTATGTGTATTTGTACAACGCATTTTAACTCTGATGTTTTTCGTTAAATGGGGTCACATGTATTTTGATATATGAAATATGATTTGATTTGCGAAAAAAATTTACACAGAATTTTAGGCTTGCTACGGGTTTCGGAGCTATTACTCCCATTCCTTAGCGCCGGTCGCGACTCATAAATTTGGGTCGTGATACCAGTCGTCTTCAAATATTCGACGACTCCAAATTTCTAATCTTTAAAAGGTAAGTCTATTTAACAAATTTTTAAAATTATTAATATTCACTTTAAAGTAATAATTTTAATATAAAGTTCTCAGTTAACTATTAATTTTATTTTCTTTATTTATCTAAAATTAATATTGTACAATTTTACTATATTTAGATTATATTTAAACTTATACTTAAATTAGTGAATAATTATTTTTACAATTAAATTAACCAGTTGATCTAATTTTCTATTTTCAGTTATGGAGCGATATTTTAAAAAAATATCGGATGCTACTAAGCCAATAATTCCACCAAGAAATCAAGCAGAGAAATTAAATGTTGAGGTGGAATCAAGCGATCAACCTACTATTCATGTTTCACCGATACCAATTGAGATGGAGATTGATTTAGATAACCTTCCTAGCGATCCTGGATTACGACCAAATATAATGAGTTATTCATCTGACGTGAGAGATCAAGTTCGTAGAGAATATTTATTAAAAGGACCATGTCAGCCGCGACAACATATTTTTCCTCAAAGGATGGATGGAAATCGAAAGCGTAAATTTATTGTCACTTGGTTTGACGAATTCAAGCCTTGGTTGGAATATAGTATCGCAAAAGATGCTGCATTTTGTTTATATTGTTATCTTTTCTCAGCTGGCCGCAGCGAAAGGGGCCATGATGCTTTTGTAACAGAAGGTTTCAATGCCTGGCGCAAGAAGGAAAGGTTGTGAGACCATGTTGGAGACCATGACAGTGATCATAATAAATGTAGGTTGACTTGCCAAAATTTAATGAATCAAGCTCAGCACATTGAGGTATGTTTTTCTAAACAATCCGAACAAGCAAAGCTTGATTATCGTTGTAGATTGAATGCATCGATTATTTGTCTACGCTACCTTATGATGCAAGGATTGGCTTTTAGAGGGAATGATGAAACTGAAAACTCACTGAATCAAGGGAATTTTATCAAGCTTCTAAAAGTTATTGCTTCATGCAATGAGGATATCAATAAAGTTGTTTTAAGTAATGCTCCTGATAATCTTAAACTTACAGCTCCTCATATTCAGAAAGATATTATCAATGCAGCTGCAATCGAGATAACAAATGTTATAATTGAAGACATTGGGAATAATTTTTTTTCTATTCTAGTTGATGAGTGTCGAGATGTATCAATTAAAGAGCAAATGGGAATCGTTATTCGGTATGTCAACAAAAGTGGATGTATTATTGAACGTTTTCTTGGCCTTGTGCATGTTAATGACACAAGTGCTGCATCACTTAAGAAAGGCATCGATTCTTTGTTTTCCACATATGGCTTGAGCATATCTAGTTTGAGAGGTCAAGGTTACGATGGAGCCAGTAATATGCGAGGAGAATTTAATGGGCTTAAAAGTTTGATACTAAAAGAGAACTCACAAGCTTATTATATACATTGTTTTGCTCACCAGCTTCAACTTACACTTGTTGCTGTTGCTAAAAACCATGTAAGTGTTAGTTCTTTTTTTAATACTGTTGCACGTTTGTGTAATGATGTTAGTGGTTCTTGTAAGCGTATGGATATGCTTCGAGAGAAGCAATTGGAGAAGATTCTTCAAGGAATAGAAAACGATGAAATCATGACTGGAAGGGGTCTTAATCAGCAAAGGTCATTGAAAAGACCGTCAGATACTCGTTGGAGTTCCCATTATGGTACACTAATGAACCTTATACATCTTTTTTCTTCGATCACCGATGTTCTTGAATATATTGGAGAAAATGTTAAAGATGATCCACAAAAGGCTGAAGCAGTTGATTTGTTAGATATTATAACTCGTTTTTAATTTGTGTTTGTGTTGCATCTTATGAGAAAAATATTGGGAGTCACACATGAACTGTCACAAGTTCTACAGAAAAAAGACCAAGATATTATAAATGCAGTTAATCTCGTTAAGGTGTCAAAACTACAGTTACAAGAAATGAGAGATAATGGGTGGGAGACTTTGTTATCTACAGTTTCTACATTCTGTAGCATGGAAGAGATAAATATACTGAGTATGCAAGACGTATATGCAACTCGTGGTAGATCACGACGTAGAATTGCGACAATCACTAATCTTCATTATTACCAGGCTGATTTATTTTACTCCGTGATTGAACTCAGTTGTATGAGTTGAACAATCGTTTCAATGAAGTGAATACAGATTTGCTTCTATCGATGGCATGTTTAGATCCAAAAGAATCATTTTTTGCATTTGATAAAATTAAGTTGATACGTCTAGCAAAATCATATCCAAGGGATTTCTCTCCAATTTCTCTAATTGAACTTGAATGTCTGTTGGATAACTTCATTATTGATATACGCTTGGATGAAAAGTTTTGTGAAGTGGTGGGAGTTGCAGGTCTCGCTCAAAAGATGGTCGCGACAAGAAAAGACGACGTTTTTCTATTGGTCTATTTGTTAATAAAATTATCTTTAACTTTACCGGTTGCTACTGCTACAGTGGAAAGAGTTTTTTCTGCCATGAACATTATCAAGAGTCCGTTGCGCAATCGAATGGGAGATAAATTATTAAATGATTGTTTGGTAACTTATATTGAGAAAGCTATATTTGCAGGCATCACCAATGAGACGATTATGCAACGATTTCAAAACATGAAAAATAGAAGAGGAATTCTATGATATTGTATAATATAATGATTATTACCTTTTCTATGTTAGTATTAATTTTTAATAATTTTTTTTTATAATATAATACTTAAAATTGGACCCCCCTGTTTGATATTCCTGTGTCCGTCACTGATTTTCAGTATTTTTTTTAAAATAAATATTTAAAAATAGTTTTTATAATAATTATATATTTCTTATTAAAATATTTTATTAAATTCTGATTGCCATTCACAAAAGTGCATTCTCATGGGGTAAGGGGAATGAGTGATTCCCATTAAATGAGTAATCACATTCCCATTCCTATTGCAATTTGACAAAACAAATACAAACAATAGAAATTATTCCCATTTTCATTTTCATTCTCCCTCTTTCAAGCGAAACAAATGGCCCCTTAGTCAGTAACAATTACCCCATCACTGTTGAAAGACGAATATGAATATAAACATTTTAGGGTTGAAGTGAATCAACCCACTGTTTCTCTATTTGTTCATTAAGATGTTTTGTAGTCTAAAGAAATTGGCTTAGTACTACTGGTACCGAATCTTTATACCTTGTATAAAAATGATACCCAAACTTTAATTTATATTTTTTTGGTATCGTGACTTCTATTATTATTTCACATCCATTTTTTTAGGCTTAACCCATTTAGAGGCCTCTGTACTTTACACTTTTTTTTCCGTAAATCCTTATACTTCATTTTTGTATTATCTGGTCCTTATACTTACCTATTTTCGATTTTCAGGTTCTTTTTGAGTTTTTTCCAGTCCCTCTACTTACAATTGTTTTTTCCTCCAGTCCCTATACTTACAATTTTTTTTTCCTCCAGTCACACAAAATGACTAAAAAAAACTCAAAAAGGACCTGAAAAATAAAAATAGGTAAGTAGAGGGATCAAATAATACAAAAATGAAGTATAAGACCTACGGAAAAAAAAGTGTAAAGTACAGGGACTTCTAAATGGGTTTGGCCTTTTTTTTATAAAATCAGGCAACTTTTAATGACGTGGCAGCTGAAAAAACTTTTTTTCCACATTAAATTGATACATTAGATTGACCATAACTTATATTGTTGGGTATTTGTTAGTTTATTTGATTTGTCATTTGATGTGAAAACAAATAAAACAAAATTTTATTCTGGATACCACGTCATTAAAACTTGGTCATATTTTATTAAAAAACTGATATGCAACAAATTATATAAGCTATGCTACCAAAAAAATAAAAATTATAGGTTAGATATGATTTTGATACAAGATATACAAATTGAATATCATTTTGGCTAATAATCCATTAATAACAGAAAAGATCAAAGCATACTTTCATTTGTTCTTTTCTTTTGCTTCATCTAACAGGAACTTCACAAGGAGAATGATACTCCAAAAGCTTGAGACCCATTATTGTTTAAATTTCATCATTCTCACTATTCACTTCTATTGTCGCCTCTCCCTGGTATCTGAACTTCATAAAATTATCTTTTTTATCCTGATTCATTTTCCGATGCTAAGAGAAAAACATTTTGCTTTTAAATCATAAATTGTTTTGATGTTTTTTCTACAATATTAAATTATTAAGGCATTGAATTTTTTACATTTATATTTGTGTCAAAAATAAGTTTAAAAACAAATTTGAAATTTTAGGTTTTTTGGTTGACTGGCTAACACAAAAAATGAACGGAAATTAATTGACGAAACAAAAGTGATGGACAATATCATTTGATTTTCAAACGTAAAAGATAAAATCGTAAATTATGACATATGTAAAAGATCTTGAACTAAGTTTTTAATGAAAAATCTACATGGACGAAATATATTTGATTGGTTGTTGATTGCCTGGATCTATGACTATGATGTGATTTGGAAAGTACAAATTCAACATCTTGGGCTAAAAAGGTGTTATACAACATTACTCTTATAAAAAATGTATTATAACCCACCATTTATAACCCTCCTTACGTGTTAGTATTTTATTCGTCCAATTTCCCTATAAAATGTATATTTAAAAAACATGTTTTAAGACATACACTCTTTTAATGACACGTCAGGTGGCTTCAATAGGAAGGTTATATTGCATTACTTTTACTTATTGGCGTAATGGTGTGAAAAAGCTAAACCTTTTCGAATTTCTAGAAATATATCCAGAACTTTTAAAAATTGTAAACCTATTTATATTGACAAATTCCTTGTAAATTTATCCATTTTACAAAAATTGATTTAACTATCTCTATAATAGCAATTGAATATGTGAAATTTTTAAAAAATCAAATGAACAAGAATTCTGACTTAGGATGTCACATGGAATTATTAAATCAATTTTGAAAAAAAAAACCTATTTTTAAAAATTGGATAGATTTTGAATGAATTAACCAAATTGGGATAGATTTAGAACTTTTGAAAGATTTGGATATATTTTCAAAAAGTTAGAAAAAATTTAGGTTTTTAATACCACTAGACCTTATTTATTCAAATGAATTTCTTTCTATAAAATGCTTTATAACTCATCATTTAACCCATCTTTTATAACCCTTCTTACGTGAGTATACTATACTCTCGCCTATACTCTCGCCTATTATTAAGCTATAAATATATTAGTAAATATTTGTATGAAACTCATAAAATACATCGCTTATATGATAATTTATCGTGATTTGAAATTGTACGAACTAAATTATTATTCTACCATGAGATACACGACATATGAGTTATTTTATAGCTAAAGGTATATATATATATATATATTGATTGATTGTAGGAATTGGTAAATAAGATGTATATATATTGATTGTTTTGTGGATAAATAAACTTGCGTATTTTGTGTTACGTTGTGGTTTGTTTATATGTTCATGAATATGATTTGCGGTCCGAGGAAACTACCTATTGGGTGTCAATAGGCTGTGTGATCACCAGCGCCAAGTCGGTCTTAGAGAATAGAGATAGACTAGCTTTTTGAATGAAACACGAGGTTGAACTCGGTGGAACTGTCTCTGGACCTGTGACTACGGAGTTAAACTCGCCGGAACTATCTCGGGACTCACCTTGATGAATTTGGATATGAGTATTGGTACGAGTTGAACTCGGTGGAACTATCCCAGGACTGTACCAATTGGTATAGGTTGAACTCGGTCAAACTATCTCGGGACCTTACCAAAAAAGGATTTGAGCAGTACTCTCAATAAAACTAGGGAAGTACCTAGTTAAAGAATTGTTTTAAGATTAAGGTTTCCTCCAGATCAAATACTTGTTATGAAAAATTGTAATTTGACTATATGATTGTTTTGAATTGCGATGTTATTTTTATAATACCGTTAGTAACGTATATCTAACTCAGTTGATATAAATGTTTTTCAGGTACCTAGACTTTGGACTTGACTAGAAGTCCATCCTTTTGATTGGAAGTCGATTTTGCTTCTGTTTGTACAGTCACGACATGTTTGATATGTTTGTATAGTCACGACATGTTTGATTGTCTGCGAAAATTTCATTGTAATTTTAGGCTTGCTACGGGTTTTGGATCTACCACTCCCATTCCCTAGCATCGGTCTCGACTCAATAATTTTGGTTGTGACAGAGGTTCTCCTAGAGACATTTTCTTATGTGTTATCGGGAGTGTTGCCCGTTAGAATTGTACCGCTTCCTCCCACCAGGAGTGTCGGAGGTGGGGTGATGATGTGTGTTTCTTTTGGATCCATGGGCTGCTTGTCCTTCGATTCTAGTGATTGTTTATTTCTTATATCAGCTCTGTTGGTAGTCATCTCTTCTCAATAATTTTGTTTTTTTCGCAGAAAATCCCCTTCAATGAAGTTTTGTTTAAGCTTTTCCTACAGGCGGCGCCAATTGATGGATTGCGAGCTCCATTTAATGGTCGTAACTTGCAAAACAAGATAGATGGTTAGTCGACTCTTCAATGCTTAAGTCATTTAAGGGTTTAAGCTGGAGAGGTAGTATTATTGAATCTTGTGTATAGGCGTTACCTCATCTCCTTTTATAGTAGTGTGATGTGACCTGGTAGAGTTCTAAAAGGAAAGTGATTCCTTTAGGAAGTAGGATTGAAGTAGAAAAGAGATTCCTACTTTATAGTATGATCTAAAATCTTGTCCTATTAAGGGAATAGTCCTAAATAGGAATGTCTTCCCGATTTAGTCTTTGATCCCGTTTAGGAGACAATCTTCGATATATTTAGTAGATCTTATCTTCTGCATTCGCTCCGCAATTATAGCGTTTATAGTTGATTTTAGATTCGATCTCTTAGCAAGATTTACATCCTTAGAGTTCGGTGTTTTGAGCATTGCCAATCGCTTGAGGATTTGGTCAATATCTTATAGGCGAAGTGTGTACGAGCGTGCTCTTAAACAGGAGGATCTCTTAGGATTCGGCCGTGCCAATACGTGTCACTGATTATGTCTGGGTGAGCCCTGAGGTAGGCTTCGTTGGCCGAACCTTGACAAGACTCGGTTCACTGTCATAGTCTTGATAAAACGTGTTTCCATCAATAATAATAATTAAAATAGTAATTCATTAGAAATATTTTACCTTATTTAAATTCTATATGATTAAATAATAATTAAAAACTGGACCCATGACTATCTGCACCGTCAACTGTTTCTGTTTTAAAGTTGGAGCCATGACTATCACCCTTCTAGATCTCGCCCTTATTCTCAACGTCCCTCTCAACGGCGAGGAAGGCTATGGGTGCCTCTCTGTTTTAGTCAAGCGTCGTCAACTGTTTCTGTTTTAAAGCTGGACCCATGACTATCACCCTTCTAGATCTCGCCCTTATTCTCAACGTCCTCTCAACGGCAAGCGCATCATACCCAATATTAAGGCTACCATCCCAAAGTTCATCCTTACCAAGTCTCAGAGGAACTACGGCCTTTTCATCAAACTATTCATGTCCGAGACCGTTGTCCTAGGTTACAGGGAGCACATAGCCTTCCTCGCTCTTTTTATAGCCCGAGACCGTTGAACAAACATGCATAGTCTGAATATCACATAAAATGTTTTGTCTCAGTACCACGAAGAGGTACTATAGGGGTATGAATATGTATCTGTAGAACGATATCACAAGGACGATAGTAAAGTGTCTACAAGACTAGTAAGTCAAACTGGAATGCCAATGACTATATTGATTTGGCAACTATTTCCAAAACTAGAATGGAAATAAGTAAAGATGTTACAGGATTTGTAGTCATAATATCTTGGTATCGAGAAAATTTTGACTCAATATCAGTGATTGTGAACAGTATGATGAAGATCATATATTCCATACTCTCAAGACTTTGCAAATAACAGCAAGTTGATGAGAGTTAAAACGATAAAGGTGAAGTCTACGGACGAGTAAGACTTGTGAAAAGTTTTGGATCAGCAAATAGACAGTAGTATCGTTTGTTGCCCATAAGTAGCATACTATTTAAAGGGGTAAACCCAATAGTAAGAGTATACACATCCCAAGTGTATAAAAGACTATGGAGTTAGAAAAACCTAACCGATGATAGAGCACTCATGTAATATGATAGGAGTATTTTACTCCTATAATTAGGGTCGATTATACTCAGTTTTTATCACATTTAGTATTAATTTCATACATTATTTGGCATTTTTATGTTTGATAGTGTTTGTTAGTGTTTTAGTGGAAATTAGGTGATTATCGAGTATTTGGAGCTAATTAATGATGGATTAAGCGTTGGAGTGAAAGCGTAGCTTGCGGACGAAGAAATTAACATCGTAAAGAAAGGTTCAAACGGGGATATCAAAGTATCGTACGTACCTTATGCAGCAAAGCTATGGTCCCGTTCGAAAAATTCAATTTCGAACGAGACCCATGAAGAAAAAGCATGAGTCTCGAACGAGAAAGGGTTTCTCGAACGAGACTCAAAGGGAAATCTTAAGGGTTCGTTCGAACCAAGGAAGGGGAAACGAGATTTTGTTCTCGGAAACTCTTATTCTCGAACGAGAAAGCAAAGGACAAACGAACCATGGAAATTTGGCTTAGGTCTCGAACGGGAATCAAGGGTACGAACGAGAAAGAGGTGAAATTTTCCTAATCAGACTTGGACTTGGACTTAATCTCCTTTTCCGACTCCAAACGCGACTCCTATTACAAATTCGATTTGTAAATCAATTTAGAAGATTCCAGAGCTTCCTCCACTATATAAAGACCTTATAATAGACTAGTTTAATACATTAGATTACATTAGTTATATTTTCGTTCTCTTAAAATAGCGTTTTAGCTTCTTTTTCCAGCAGTTTATAAGTAGTTTATTACTAGTTTCTGCAAAGAACGATTGTGAAGATTTCAAGTTTAATCAAGACGATTCTTCCGAAATTGACAACTCCGGTAATTATTGTTCTAATTATGTTAAATTCTTCATTTTCTTCTTTGTTTAATTTAAGCTTGAGCATGAGAAATCCTTTGTTCGGGGATTGATTGAATACTTAGATTAGTTTTCAAATTGGATTAGAATTTATTAAGTGAGTAAAATTGTGTTTTAATTACTACAACTAATGCTTGAATTAATTTGATCACTTAGTTTATGATTTTGTGTTTAATTAACTAATTGAGAAATTGTTAATTAAATAGACATAGGTAATTAAAAACTTAGAGGATAACACCGTGAGAGCGGGTTGGAATTTAGGTAGTCGTTGAGTTTGCTTCATAATTACAATTTAGTTATTTAATTCAGTTTTAATATTGTGAGAGCAAGTTAATAATTGATTAGTTAATTAGGTTGTGATTTTATTTGAATCTTTGAGGCTTGAGAAAACGGGATTCGGTGCATTAGAATAGCTCGATTTATAATAAAATCACTAAATAAGTTTTAATCCACTCTTTGACTAGTTTATTTGGAATTATCAATCCTTGAGCTTTTTGTCATAATTGTTTAAACTTCAATTTATTTATTTGATTTCAGATTTTTAGTCTAATTACTTGAGCTAGTTTACTTTAGTTTTTAATTAATTAATTTACACAAATCCATTTATTTTTCTACTAGCCAATTAAAGAATACTAGAAATTAGTTGTTTAATTCATTGTTCCTTGTGGAATCGATACTTGGTCTTCCAAGTTATATTACTTGAGCGATATCGTAAATTTGCGATTAATTGCCAACAAGTTTTTGGCGCCGTTGTCGGGGATCAATTGCGATTCAATTAATTAAGAGTATCTTATTCTTAATTGAGTTAGTTTTATTTTCTTTTAGTTATTTCTTTTTATACTTTGTGAGATTATTGTTCTTGGATTTTACGTTGGTTTTCTTGTTTGTGTTTGCGCAGGAGTTTTGGTTAGTGTATGCCTAATACACGACGTGCCAAAAAACCGCTAGAACCGTTTCAATCAAACTTAACGTCCTTCGAAAGAAGTATCCGAAAAACAGCTCGGAAATCCAAAACAATGGAAGATGACCGTTACCCTACGTTGAATCATGATGGGGTTATTCCACCACCACCACATGATGGACTAGCTCTTAATAGAGCAAACGAAAGGGTTGTCCCCCATCTGGAAAGACGTACCTTGGGAGAGTTCTTCTTACCCAACGTAGACAACGCCAACTACGGATGTTATGCACCTCCAATCCTTGCTAACAACTTTGAAATCAAGCCGGGAACGATTCAATTACTCGAAAGTCGTTGCCAATTTAATGGGTTGGAACGCGAGGATCCAAACGCCCATCTTTCAAAATTTACGGAGGTGTGCAACACATTCAAAATCCATAATGTGACGGAGGATCAAATCAAGCTTCGTCTTTTCCCTTTCTCTTTGAGGGATAAGGCGAGGAATTGAATTCAATCACTTCCAAGCACCTCAATCACAACATGGAAGCAATTGGCACAAGCTTTTCTCAATAAGTATTTCTCTATGGGAAAAACGGCGAGGATGACCAAGGAAATTATAGATTTTCTCCAATTACATGGCGAATCTCTATACCAAGTTTGGGAACGCTTCAAAGAGCTTCAAAGAAATTGTCCGCATCATCATCTAGGAAGGGAGCATCTTGTCTCTATTTTCTACAATGGTACCAATGAGAGTACGCGGGCAACTATTGATGCGGCATCGGGAGGATCACTTATGAAGAAAACTTATGATGAGGCCAACAACTTGCTAGAGGAACTCGTTACAAATAGTTGTTCTTGGTCAACCGAGCGGTTGAGGCAACCATCTCAAAAGGGTATAATGACCCTCAAGCAAACCCAAGAATTTAAAGCAATGAAAGCAAAGAATGCGACACTTCTAGCACAACTCGAGATGTACAAACAACAAGCTAATCAAAGGAATGCTCAACTTGCGGTAGTTCAAATGGGTTGCGAAACTTGCGATGGGCACAATCATTCGGGAATGGATTGCCCCGTTCTACATCAAAACTCAAATGAGCAAGTCAACTATGTCAATGGGCAAAGGCAAGGCAATGACCCATATTCCAACACCTACAATCCGGGATGGAGGAATCATCCTAACTTTGCATGGAGGGACAATTCGGGTCAAGCCCATGCCAACCCAAACATGGGAGGAGCAAATTTTCAAGGAGGAAACCGTGGTCCACCAAACCAAGGCAACTTCAACAACTACCGACCACAACACCCGCCCGGTTGTCAACAAAATCGAAATGCGGATGAAGGGAGAAAAATTGACAAGCTTATTGAGGAAGTTAGAGCCGGTTTCAAAAACCAAGCTTCCGTTAATCACCATCTCGAGACACAAATTTCTCAACTTGCCATCTCGCTTCAAAATAGAGTTCAAGGCGGTCTACCTTCTACAACGGAATCAAATCCGAGGGAGCAAGTAAAAGCCATTGAACTTCGAAGCGGGAAAGAACTTGACTATCCACATGCAAGCAAAGAGAAAGCGGTTGATCTAACAACTGATATGAATGAGGAGGAAGTAACTGAACTTCCATATGTCAAACCGCCACCTCCTCCTCCATTCGTGCCAAAGGTCCCCTTTCCGGGACGATTGAAAAAGACGCCGGACAACCAAAAATTCTATAAATTTCTGGAAATCTTCAAGAAACTCAAAATCAACATATGCTTTGCGGATGCTTTGCGTGAGATGCCTCAATATGCAAAATTTCTCAAAGAAATCATAACGAAGAAACAGAGTTGGGACGACAAAGGCACAATTTCTCTAACGGAAAATTGTAGCTCACTCATCCTTAGTGACTTGCCCACCAAGCTTTAGGACCCAGGGAGTTTTACAATTCCATGCAAAATAGGCGATTTAAATTCAATTAATTTTCTATGTGATTTAGGGGCAAGTATCAATCTAATGCCTTTGTTTCTTTTCAGGGATATTTTTGGTGATCAAACATTGAAGCAAACATCGATGATGCTTCAATTGGCGGACCATTAACTCAAAAGCCATACGGAGTGGTAGAAGATGTTCTAGTAAAAGTAGACAAATTCATCTTTCCGGTGGATTTTGTCGTACTTGACTATGCGGCGGATAAAACATGCCCTATGATTCTTGGGCGTCCCTTCATGAACACGGGGAAGGCATTGATAGATGTGCACGCCGGACGACTCACTTTGCGTATCGATGATGACAAAGTGGAGTTTGATATGAAAAGGATCATGCGTAACACTTTTGAGGAGGAAGAATGCATGAGATTGGATATGATTGATGGAATCGTGGAAGAACTTTTCCCGGTTTCAAAAGTCACATTCCATTCCGATGAGACACATGAGACCACCGGAGATGAATATTCCAAGGAAGATGAGCCGAAAGCTGAAAATTTGATTAGAAGAGAAAGCGTTACACCACCTTCTTCTATCACTCCACCAAAAGTTGAGCGTAAAACGCTACCTTCTCACCTACGGTATGCGTTTCTAGGCGACAACATGATACTTCCCATCATCATCTCAATCAACTTGTCGGAAACACAAGAAGCGAGAGTTGTCAAAGTGGTCAAGCAACATATATTGGAAATTAATTGGCAAATTTCGGACATTCGAGGAATTAGTCCATCGGTGGTCATGCACAAGATCCATCTAGAGAGGGAGTCAAGAGCATCGGCTTAAAGACAACGACGCTTGAATCAAAATATGAAGGAGGTCGTGCACAAAGAGATAGTAAAGCTTCTCGACGCCGGAATTATATACCCCATATCCGATAGTGCGTGGGTTAGTCCCATTTAATGTGTTCCAAAGAAAGGGGGTATGACGGTGATTGAAAACGAGAAGGGTGAGCAAATTTCCACAAGGACGGTAACGGGATGGCGTGTTTGTATTGACTACCGCAAGTTGAATACGGAGACGAGGAAGGACCATTTTCCGTTGCCATTTATCGATCAAATGTTGGAGCGGGTAGCGGGCCATGCTTATTATTGTTTTCTCGATGGATATTCCGGGTACAATCAAATTCTTATCTTCCCGGATGACCAAGAGAAAACAACTTTCACATGTCCTTATGGAACATTTGCTTACCGAAGGATGCCATTCGGTCTTTGTAATGCACCGGCAACATTTCAACGATGTATGACCTCCATCTTCGCCGATATGATTGAAGATATTATAGAGGTCTTCATGGATGATTTTTCGGTATTCGGGGACTCTTTTGAGATGTGCTTGAATAATCTTGAACGAGTGTTGGCCCGGTGTGAGGAGACCAATTTAGTCTTGAATTGGGAGAAGTGCCATTTCATGGTAGAGGAAGGAATTGTCTTGGGACATAAAATCTCCAAGGACGGCATTGAAGTAGATAGAGCGAAAACGAAAATCATCGAGAAATTACCACCACCAACTACCGTAAAGGGAGTTCGTGCTTTCTTAGGGCACGCCGGGTTTTATCGACGATTTATCAAAAAATTATCTTCCATTGCTCGCCCTTTAACTAATTTGCTTGTTAAAGATATTCCTTATGAATTTACTAATGATTGCCTTGTTGCTTTTTCTAGGTTGAAGAAAGCTCTTATCTCGGCCCCAATTATTTCATCACCCGATTGGACTCTTCCTTTCGAACTTATGTGTGATGTAAGCGATATAGCACTCGGGTGCGTATTGGGGGAACAAAAGGAGAAAAAGCTTCATGTGATATACTATGAAAGCCGAACATTGGCGGGTGCTCAACTCAATTACACCACCACCGAAAAAGAGATGCTTGCGGTGGTGTTCGCATTGGATAAATTGCGGTCGTACTTACTTTGCTCTAAGGTTATCATCAACACGGACCATGCGGCCCTTCGATACCTTTTTGCAAAGCAAGATGCTAAACCGAGACTAATCCGATGGGTGCTTCTCATGCAAGAGTTTGACTTCAAGATCCGCGACAAGAAAGGAACGGAGAACGTCGTCGCCGACCATTTGTCAAGGTTAGAGATTCCGGAACAAATTTTAAGTGGTGTAGAGATTAATGAAACGTTTCCGGATGAGATGTTGATTGTACTTTCGGAGGTGGAAACGCCATGGTATGCGGATATTGCAAACTATCTATCTTCCGAAATAATGCCATCGGACTTGACTTACCACCAAAGGAAGAAGTTCTTAAGCGACGCTAAACGGTTTCTATGGGAGGAACCGTACCTCTTCAAGGTGTGTGGAGATGGGATTTTGAGGAGATGTGTACCACTACAAGAGATGATGCCTATACTTAGTCAATGTCATTCATCGGATTATGCGGGTCATTATGGTACATCACGGACCGCCGCTCGTGTGCTAGAGTGCGGATTCTTTTGGCCTACGCTATTTCGAGATGCCAAAGACTTTGTTAGTCATTGCGATAGATGCCAAAGAGTGGGGAACATATCTAAGAGAGATGAGATGCCTCTTACCACCATTCAAGAGGTGGAGCTTTTCGATGTTTGGGGAATAGACTTCATGGGTCCGTTTCCTATGTCGTTTGGAAAACAATACATATTGGTGTGCGTAGATTACGTTTCAAAATGGGTAGAAGCGGAAGCATTACCCACTAACGATGCCAAAGTTGTGTTGGATTTTCTCAAACGTTTGATGGATCGATACGGGACTCCTAGAGCAATAATAAGCGACGGTGGATCTCCCTTTTGCAATAGGCAATTTGATGCTTTGATGCGGAAGTATAAAGTCTATCATCGGGTCGCTACTCCGTACCATCCTCAAATAAGCAGGCAAGTTGAAGTTTCTAACCGTGAGCTAAAAAGAATTCTAGAGAAAACGGTTAATAGCACAAGGAAAGATTGGTCGCTAAAATTAGATGATGCATTATGGGCGTATCGTACGGCTTTTAAAACGCCTCTCGGAATGTCTCCATATCATATTGTTTTTGGGAAAGCTAGCCATCTTCCGGTGGAACTTGAACATAGAGCATATTGGGCCATAAAAAAGCTCAATTTTGACCTTAAAGCGGCGGGGGAGAAACGTATGCTTCAACTCAATGAGTTAGACGAATTTCGGTTAAATGCCTATGAAAACGCCAAGCTTTACAAGAAAAAGACGAAACGATGGCACGATGCTCATATCGTTCCTAAAACCTTTTCGAAAGGGTCGTTTGTCTTGCTCTACAACTCACGCCTCAAATTATTTCCCGGGAAATTGAAGTCTCGTTGGAGCGGTCCTTTCAAAATTCGAAGTGTGGCAAGTCATGGAGCTTTGGAATTGGAGAATGCTAGCGGTGAAGTCTTCAAGGTAAATGGACAACGGTGCAAACCGTATCTTGGACCTTTGACGGATCAAGTGGTGGAAAAAATCATGTTCACCACTCCTCCATAAATTCCGGGCCACGGTCTAGCTTTTAACTAAAAATAAAGCGCACTCGGGAGGCAATCCCGAGAGGTTCGTGTATTTTTATAGTTATTTGTCTTTTTTTTCTTTTAATATGTTTTAATTTTATTTTGTTTTTTTTATTTCCGTTTAATTCCGGGCTGAGTTTTTGTTTTTGATAGTACAGGTATTTAAAGGGTTTATATCAAGTTTCAGAAGGGTTTCCAGAAAATTTTTGAGCTATTTTGCCTTGGTCTCGTTCGAAATTAATAAATTTCGAACGAGACCCTTGCAAAATTGCTCAATTATAGCTCAGGTAAGGGTTTTCTCATTCGAAATACAAAAATTTCGAACGAGAAATGTTGAATTCCTCTTGGTCTCGTTCGAGAATCCCATTCTTGTTCGAGACCAAGCGAAATTTTTAGAGCTAAAAGCTCTCGGTACTTTTTGGACTAAAGGATTTCGAACGAGATTTGCTTTCTCGTTCGTACCCAGGCGAAATTTGCCTTGGTCTCGTTCGAGAATGCCTTTCTCGTTCGAGAACCAAGGCAATTTTGCTTGGGATCGATAAGGTTTCGAACGGGAAAAAGTTGAAGCAAACGATCCAAACATTAAAAATTGAATTTTTTTCGTTCGAAATTTCTTATTCCCGTTCGAGAATTGATTAATTTTTGTGGGAAATTTGAATTTTTCATTTAAAACTTTTGAATTAAAGTGTAGTAGATTTCTTGGGACTTGTGTTTCTTTTGGGACTTATGTTTCTTTTGGGACTTGTGTTTCTTTGAGATTTGTGTTTGAAAAATTTAAATTTTTCACTTGGATTGATGAGTTGGCAAATCCGAACCATTCATTAGTGCTTAATTTCACTTGGATTGATTACATGGCTTCGATCTAAACCGTTAAATCAATTCAAAGTTATTAAATTGAAAGTTTGAATTTGCTGGTGGGAAATCTTGAGGTTTGTTATATTTTCCCTATAAATACCTTGCATTTTTTTATTTTTCAATTCACACATATTCATCTTCTAATCTTCTTCTTTTCTTATTCTCTAAATTTTTTCTTAGAAAAATTCTCATGCCGAAAATCAACCAATCCGTTGATCAAGCGCTAGAAATCAAGCGGTGGAGATTCCATCTTTACCCGCCGTTGGAAAAATTCGTTCAAAATCAACCGGTCCCTCCGCCGCTAGACTTAGCACCACGGCGATTTTGACATCTCGCCACGAGGCCCCTTTCCAAATCCATACGGAGGAGGAAGGTGACTTGTATTTGGAAATTAAGGAGAGGGAGATAGCAGTTCCGTTTTTCATTGATTTTGATGATATGGAGCGCCTTGGGATAAAAGATGAAAATGAGAGGTATTTAGACATATTGGGTCTAACGGCGTAAGCATAGGTACGTCACCATTCTTACGATGAAATGACTTATGAATTCTTTTCTACTCTTCAACCGGTTCAAGGTTCTCCTACTTCCATCACCTTCCGCATCAACAACACGGGTCATCTCCTTCGTGTTGAAGATTTAGTGGAACTTTTGGAATGAGGGGAACGGGATTAGCCAATTGATCACAAGAGTTTGATCAAGTGGCAATTTGGAGAGAATTGACGGATCGTAGCGACTACAAGTCTAAGGTGTCTAAAATGAATGAAGTAAAAGACATCGCTATTGTGGTGTTTTTGAAGTGGTTTGGGCATTCTTTTGGCGGGCGTCATGAGTACTCCAAGGTGGCAACGATTGATCTTTTGGCGTTGAATGCCATTTTACATCCGGAAGTTGATGCATACCAAGTAAACACGGCTTATCGTCTTTTGAAGTGATAGCGGTTCCACAAGAATCTTCAAAGCTTGGTTATGGATGGTTTATTCCAGCTTTAGCCGAGAAATACAATTGTATGCCCACGGCTTCTATCTTGGCAACTTTTTAAGCTACTCCGGAGCGGATGATCAACATGTCACATTTAGATGTGACCGGGTACGTGAAGCGGGGGAGAATTATTCCCTATCATAGAAGGATGCGGTTGTTGTCTAGAGCCGAAAGAGAAGCGGCGGTGAAAGAGGAGAGAGCGGAAGAATAAGCAAGAGAAGTAGAAGGAAGAGTAGGAAGGCGGGCGGGAAAAGAACCCGCAGAGACTTCTCAAGCCGGAGAAGCGGCTAATGTTTCCGGGTTTAATCAACGGTTTTCTCAGTTGGTTGAACAAAACCGGACAGAATGGGAGCAAAACCGGGTTGGTTGGGAAACTAACCAAAAATTACTTGAAGACATCTGACATGAGCAACATGTTGGTCTTGCGCAACTTCAATGGAGGCAAGATCGAATGAGGGCACGGCTTAATCGGCAAGAGGATTTTCTTCGGGGTTATTTTAATGCCGCCGACGGAGCTCGTTATCCATCACCGGAACCATCACCGGATCCACCGGCCTTTGACTAGAGCGAGATTTGTTTTTTCTAACCCAAACTCCTTTAATTTTCTGTTTTTACTTTTCTTATTTCTTAGCTTTGAGGACATAGCTAGAAATAGTGTGAGGAGGGGGGAAGAAAATTTTATCTTTCGTTTGGGTTATTTTCGGTGTTTATCTTCTTTATTTTCAGCTTTATTTTTGGTTTTTAGGATGTTGAAGTAGTTATTTTCAGCTTTATTTTTAATTTTAGTAGAATTTATTAGGGTGTTAAAGTAGTTTATTTTCAAAGTCTTGTATTGCTCTAAACTTTGTCTTTAAATATGAAAAGTGTTAGTTGATTTGGTGTGTATCCTAAATAATTTGTCAATCTTAGATTTCCCCGAATCGATGAATGTATGAACACGACTTCTTAATTCGACTATTGATAAGCGATGCTTGCTTAATGACTTAATAATTCGTTTACATAATCCGATGAAATAAGGGTGAATTCAAAATTTAGACTTGTTCAAATAGTTGAAGCCTAATTGAATAACTTGATGCGGTTTCATGATATGTCAACTGTTTATTTTTATAGTCGTTTTTAAACTTTTGACATAAGTAGCATAATTTTTGTAGGAATTGATTTTATGGCATAACACTACACACATTTGAGCGTTTTCAGCCTAATTTCCTTGTTGTGAGTGTTGATTTCATGTTTTATTCCTAGAACTTGCTCGGTGTTCGTTTAAAGTTACACGATTGAGTTTTCAACAATTAGATGATTATGGCAATTAGGTATACCCTTTTCTTTTAGACCACCTAAATAGACAACCCTTTATCCCCTAGATTACACCAATTTGAGCCTTAAACCTTTTATTGTTTTTACCATATTTTACACCTTTTACCATTCTATGTTTTACCTCTTTTGTCTACCTTATCGACTTAATATATAATTTATTATAACTATGATGAATATAAGTGATTCAAAACTCAAGATTAGTGAAAAGAGAAAGTGAACTACATTGTGCTTAAAAGATTAAGTTTGCGCTTTGAAAAAAAGATTGAAAGAAAAAAAAGAGAGAGATAAAAATTTGCAAGCAAAAGCTCAAAAAGAAGAAAAATTCTAAGATTGCAAAAAATCAATAAGTAAAGCGTAATTCAAAAAGAAAAGAAAGTTATGAGTTCACATAAACGCAAAAGCGGAGTTAGATCAACCTAGAAGTTAATAGTAGTAATAAATAGTCTATTAAGTTGATATTTTAGCCTTGTTTTATCCTTTTTACCTACCCTTTTACCTTAGCCACATTACAACCCCATAAAAGACCATATGATTTTTGTTGATTACCGAATCAAGTAGTGGAGTTCGGGACTATGAGCAAGCTTATGGTGAGTATTCATGTTTTCAATTGTGAGTTTTTCTTTGTTATATACCCCTATTTGTTGATATATTGATGCCATTAGCTTAGTTTTTACTAAATTGTGCTATGATTTGCCTAAGTGAAAAAATTGATTATTTTCCATGTCCCGCAAGTGATAGAGAAGCTTGAAGTGTGATTCAATTTGACCTTGGACTAATGAGTTAGTAACCGTTGTTAGATTGAATTATGTCTTAAAATTATTATTGTTATTTGATTGCATCATTATTTAATTGTCGGGTTTACAAGCTTTGATTGTTCATATTGTTCATATGATTGGGGGATTTCTTTTATTGATTCATTGCTTAGATATATGCTAAGGATTTCTAACATATTTTTTAGAGTGAGATTTATATCTTGCTTGAGGACAAGCAAAGGTTAAGTGTGAGGAGGTTTGATAGGAGTATTTTACTCTTATAATTAGGGTCGATTGTACTCGGTTTTTATCACATTTAGTATTAATTTCATACATTATTTGGCATTTTTATGTTTGATAGTGTTTGTTAGTGTTTTAGTGGAAATTAGGTGATTATCGAGTATTTGGAGCTAATTAATGATGGATTAAGCGTTGGAGTGAAAGCGTAGCTTGCGGACGAAGAAATTAACATCGTAAAGAAAGGTTCAAACAGGAATATCAAAGTATCAAACGTACCTTATGCAGCAAAGCTATAGTCCCGTTCGAAAAACACAATTTCGAACGAGACCCATGAAGAAAAAGCATGAGTCTTGAACGAGAAAGGGTTTCTCGAACGAGACTCAAGAGGAAATCTTAAGGGTTCGTTCGAACCAAGGAAGGGGAAACGAGATTTTGTTCTCGGAAACTCTTATTCTCGAACGAGAAAGCAAAGGACAAACGAACCATGGAAATTTGGCTTAGGTCTCGAACGGGAATCAAGGGTACGAACGAGAAAGAGGTGAAATTTGCCTAATCAGACTTGGACTTGGACTTAATCTCCTTTTCCGACTTCAAACGCGACTCCTATTACAAATTCGATTTGTAAATCAATTTAGAAGATTACAGAGCTTCCTTCACTATATAAAGACCTTGTAATAGACTAGTTTAATACATTAGATTGCATTAGTTATATTTTCGTTCTCTTAAAATAGCGTTTTAGCTTCTTTTTCCAGCAGTTTATAAGTAGTTTATTATTAGTTTCTGGAAAGAACGATTGTGAAGATTTCAAGTTTAATCAAGACGATTCTTCCGAAATTGACAACTCCGGTATTTATTGTTCTAATTATGTTAAATTCTTCATCTTCTTCTTTGTTTAATTTAAGTTTGAGCATGAGTAACTAAATCCTTTGTTCGAAGATTGATATGAACACTTAGATTAGTTTTCAAATTGGATTAGGATTTATTAAGTGAGTAAAATTGTGTTTTAATTACTACAACTAATGCTTGAATTAATTTGATCACTTAGTTCATGATTTTATGTTTAATTAACTAATTGAGAGATTGTTAATTAAATAGACATAGGTAATTAAAAACTTAGAGGAGAACACCGTGAGAGCGGGTTGGAATTTAGGTAGTCGTTGAGTTTGCTTCATAATTACAATTTAGTTATTTAATTCAGTTTTAATATTGTGAGAGAAAGTTAATAATTGATTAGTTAATTAGGTTGTGATTTTATTTTAATATTTGAGGCTTGAGAAAGCGGGATTTGGTGCATTAGAATAGCTCGATTCATAATAAATTCACTAAATAAGTTTTAATCCACTCTTTGACTAGTTTATTTGGAATTACCAATCCTTGAGCTTTTTGTCATTATTGTTTAAACCTCAATTTATTTATTTGATTTCAGATTTTTAGTCTAATTACTTGAGCTAGTTTACTTTAGTTTTTAATTAATTAATTTACACAAATCCATTTATTTTTCTACTAGGCAATTAAAGAATACTAGAAATTAGTTGTTTAATTCATTGTTCCTTGTGGGATCGATACTTGGTCTTACAAGTTATATTACTTGAGTGATATCGTAAACTTGCGATTAATTGCCAACATAATACCCCAAATATTTTAAAGCAATTAAATCGTGCCACGTGTCACGAAGTCTGATAAATTAAATCAGGATGGATTTAATTTAATAGTATCAGGAATTTAGACAAATTCTTGTTAAGCATTTTAGCGGGATTTGAGGACAAGGTTAGAGAATTAATATAAAATAAAATATAAATCCCGTGATGGAAATTATTTCGCCAAAGTCCGCGAAATATGTTATAGTAATAGTGGTAATAGTTTTGGGTCAATCAGAGACCTTTTAAACTTTGGACGCGGATACATTTTGGGCTAAATTGTAACTTTTGAAAAGTTCAAGGGTCAAAGTATAAATTAGCCAATTAATCTTCGAGAATAGAAAGTAAATGATTTCTGACGGAAAATAATCATTTTGGATTAGTATTATTTACTTGGATATAAATAATACGTATATATTCGAGCTTAAATGAATAATTAACCGTTTGGTTAAAAATAAAAAGTTTGAAAGAGAAATGGTTTAAGTTAAAGAAACAAAGGATCAAAGTGACAAATTTGCCAACTTATATAAACCTTTCCTCATAAGTAAGGAAAAGAGGAAACGATGATTCAAAGAGCAAAGGAAACGGCAATAACTTCGATCCGTCGCCGTTTCGCCGTTTCTCGTCCGAATCTGGTGATTCTCGCGCCGTTGGATCAAGAATTTGATCCTCTATCTTCCCCAAGCTTTGAATCAAGGTGAGTTTATTGTTTTGGGTGCTGAAATCGAAGAGTTAGGGGTTGTTACGTTTTGATAATCGAATCAATCGTAACCACGTCGTTTTTGACGTTTTGATGATAGATGAGTTGAGTTTTATGTTAATATAGTGATGGGTATGTGAATAAAGCTTATAAGCATGTCAGGAACATGTCAGATTGTCAAAAGCGATTACGTTAGGGTTTGTAGCGACGCTTTACCATTTGGAGCGACGCTACAAGCGACGCTACACCATGTGTAGCGATGCTACAAAGGGTGGAGCGATGCTACACCATCTGTAGCGACGCTACACAACCTTAAGTGACGCTACATGCATCGGCACAACGTGCCAAGCCTGTTTTTTCTCGGGAATACCATCCCGAGACCCGTACGATGCATTTCAACTCGATATTGACGTACGGTCTCCGAAAACATAAAATTTGGATATAGAGCACGACGTATACGACTAGGGTTTTGATATGTATAAAACCTATAGTTGGAGATCGATGAGTATAATAAGTATCTCGACTAAGTAGAAGAATACGGCTAAAAAAATATCAAGTTTAGTGTCGTATTTGGAATAAGATCGTATTAACCTAAGTTTGAAACTTAGGGTTTCGACATTAAGTTTATGTTTATAAATTAAACGTACGCACGATTTGAATAGGAAATGGATATATCGACGAGCTACCAGACCGACGAGCTGGAGTAACTAATAAATTAAATGACGCATGGAGCTTACATTTGGATATAGAAGGCATCAGTTACTATGAGTTTGTTTATTATGCTTGCGTATTATCGTTATAAATTGATTATTGTCTTATTGAGATGTTGATTTCGTTATTTATTATATGAATTGCATTATGATATGATCACGAATAGCTTGTATTGTGATATAATCGTGGAAAGCTTGTTTGTGATTGTGATTGCGATTTTGATGATCCGAAGAAACGTGCTACCTATTGGGCGTCAATAGGACTGTGTGATCACCGGTGAGCATGTCAGTGTAGGGGTGTCTAGATTGTTATCGTGCTATGGAATTATATCGAATATCAATCATCGTTATCGTATTGTATCGTATCGTATCGAAGTTGGAATATATATATTGAATTGGATACGAGGTTTAACTCGGTTGAACTATCTCGGGACTCGTATCTAGTGGGTTTAACTCGGTTGAACTATCTCGGGACCCACACTTTAGGATTAAGCGACGGTAGAGGTTTAACTCGGTTGAACTATCTCGGGACCCGACCAATTGGATCGATCGAACTGATTAATATCGTAAGAATCGTATATAAGTTATAGATCGTATTGAGATTCAGGATTAGGGTTTCTATTGGATCAGATTATTGATTTACTGTGCAAACACTTGATCTGTGGATCGGATAATTGTTTTGCTTACCGGTTAATTACTTTGTATTGAATTTTTGTGTTCAGTCATCGAGTATTTTAATTGTTTGCTATACGTTTTCTGAATAAGCAATTTATATGTTTAATACCTTCTATAATTGCAAACTCATTCAGCATTTCCCCAAATACTGACCCACTCACAATGTTTTGTTTCAGGTGATCGGAGTCGGATCAGACAGACCATCTCCTTTGTGTTGAAAGTCTTCTGACTTGCACAAAGTCCAAGTTCTTAGAGCTGCAGTAGTCAGTAGGTGTTAGTGTTAAAGTAATGACGTAATTTCAAACGGTATTTTGTATAATAAACTCTGATGTGACTTATAAATGAGTTTTTTTATGAAAAGTTGTTATATCCGAATTTGTTATTAGAAAATGAATACGAGATTTGATAAATGTAATTAAAGCTTTGTGGAAGCATTTTATATATAATAATATGTTTTTATTCGCGAAAAATTTATAGTGATTTTAGGCTTCCTGCCCATTCCCTAGCGCCGGTCTCGGCTCAATAATTTGGGTCGTGACAACTCATGAAGTAATTCTATAAGAAAGTATTATGGAATCAAACTAGTTGATCCCCCTTTTGTTAAGAGAAGTGAAAGAAAGAGAGGCTATAGAATATACAAATCATGTATATGCATACGAATGAATAGTGTCGAGATTTATACTTCGTTAAAAGATGAAGGGCACTGATCCAAAGAGTAAGAGTAATTAAGAGGTTAAGAGTAAGAGTAATTAAGATTTTTATAAGGAGGGAAGAATGTAATACCCCGTATTTCTATAAGCCACATGTAAAGAATGTTTTAGCCGGGAATATATAAATTAAATTTAAGCGTAAATTTAATTTATAAATATCTATAAACGTATATCATATGTAATACCCCAAAATATTTAATTATCTAGTTGGACCCCAATTTTAAGTCGTCGGAGTGCCGGTATCAGAAAACCTTCCAAAAAATTAAAATAAATAAAGTTTTTAAGTCGGCTTCGCGAAAGTAATGAGGCGAAAATTAATGTTATATTTCAATTCTAAAGTTAGAATTGGAGTTAAAAGGAAAAATGTCAACTAAAGTTATAGAATAAAGTTCAGGGACTAAAGTGGTAATTTAGCCACTGTCTCAAAATGGAAATTTATAAGTTTTGACAGGAAAATATTAATATTGGAATTCTTATTGTTTATTGAATATAAATAATACGTATGAAAATTGGTCAAAGGATTAATCAATTTAGTTATGGACTAAATTGAACAAAAGAAACGTTAAAAGGATAATTAGTAACAACTAAAGAAAATAAGGATTTAATTGGTACATTGACCATTATATATATAAGGGATTGATTATGAAAGAAAAGGATCAGGATGAGAAGAGAAAGATCGAGAGATTTAGTTCATTTCGCCGATTCACTTCGTCACTTCGCCGTTTCGCTGTTCGGCGTCCGTTTCGGACGATTTTCGCGTCGATCTCTTGGGAATTCAATCCTCTATCCCTCCCAAGCATTAAAACAAGGTGAGTTACATATTTTTACCACGAAAAATGAAGATTAAGGGGCTGTTTTGTATAGAAAGTTACGTTCGAATCGTACGGTTAGGAATCGAGTTGTTTTTGACGTTTTTGAGTTGTAAAATGATAAGATAAGTGTTTAAATGAAGTGGGTATGTATTGGTGTTGATTTTGGGAGTTTTGGAGCTCCGGAAATGGTCCGGAGACGCTGGGAAACGTCGCACCCGATTGGTGCACGATGTGCTGCACTTCAGCACGTCGTGCTGGTGCGCGACGTGCGCCACAAGGGTGAACGACGTGCACCAGTGAAGGGCACGTCGTACCTTTCATGAAAAATGAAGGGCACGATGTGCCAAGCTAGCACGACGTTCCCTACTTCAACACCGATCTCCGGGGACTTCCGTGAGCGAAAAATGGCATCCGATAGCTTGATTTGGGTATGAAACTCAGTCAAATATAAATTAAAATGATTTGGAGAGTTTAAGATTTTGGATAAAATCCCGAAATTAAAATGTCAAAACTCGGAAAGCTCGACGAGTTATGGACGAATATAAATTAAGATAAAAAGAATTAAAAGGAGAGGCTGCACTTGTGGGCAGCAAGTAAAGACAATTGTCCATTTTAGTCTCTAAACTTTTACTTCAATTAGTTTTTGATTATTAACTAATTACATATTATTCGTTAGTCCAAATTAAAATAAAATAATTTATAAGTCCCGAGCGAATAATTTTGGTGTTAATATCTGCGAAATAATTTGACGAAGCTACCGTCAAATATTTATGGAATTTGGACATAATAATTTTAATTAAGTGGGACTGATTTGGATCAAATAAATCTTCCGGGATTTATTGAAAATAAAATAAAAGTCGGATGCGAATAAAAAATTATATTTTTATTCGTTTTATATTTTATTGAATTTTTGGATAAAGTTTCGTAAAATTTGGAATTAGTCTCCGTTTGCACTACGGACGACTAATTAAAATCAGAGTTAAAGTGCATGATTGAGTTAGTACCAAATGGTATTTTATCCAAATCTAATTCTCTATAAATAGAGGGGGGGACTCAGAAGCTCACCTCAGTTATTAAACTGAGGTGCTGGCTAGTCATAGCAAACGGGCCGTCGCGGCACGATGACTTCGATTCTTCAATGAATCCGTTAGTAATCGAAGTATTAATCTCTTATACGATGTTTATTTCGATATATATTAATTATATATTCGATATTAAACCGTAAGCGTATTGAATCGATCGCGTACGTAACAATTCGACGTTTTAATTATAGAATTGAATTGTTTGGATTGAGTTTAAGTGTTAAGAGCAGAAAAATGGATTCGAGCACGTCGGAAATCAGCCCGGGGAGTCACCCTGAGGTTGCACGTCGTACAGCCAGTGGGCTTGCACGGACGTGCATCATAGGAGCTGTACGAACGTGCAGCTAGGCTGCACGAATGTCCAGCTAGGCTGCACGAACGTGCAGCACTGAAGCTGCACGACCGTGCAGAGTTATCACGACCCAATTTCATGGATCGTGACCGGCGCTATGGTATGGGTATGGTTGTGCCAAAACCCATAGCAAGCCTTGCGGAAAACCACTAATCATATAAACCTGCAGAAAATCTAATGCTCGGGGGAAACCGAGACTCCAACTTAAACTAACAGTTTAAATATAAGTACTTCCATTAAATAAAAATATCCAGAGTTAAACAATAATAATTCCAAAGCATAAAAATAAAGCCAGTCAGACAAATCCGACAAACAGACTAGAATAATATAGACTTCTAATTTACTACTGCGGTCTAAGAATAAAAGTAGTTTGACAATTTATTAGAAGAAAATAAACCTCCGAGGAATAAATATTCGGAGATGAACAGACTCGCTCAAAATAATAAACCTGGAAAATTTAGGAAAACAACGGGGTCAGATATACTGAGATGAGTTCGCAATACTATTTACATTTATTAAGTTTAAAACCCTTAAATCAAAACCTTTTATACTAATAATAATATAATTATGGAATAATATTATTGAAATGATCCCAGCGTAAGTATGACATAGCATACTGATAAACCCAGAGTGGACGGGAAATAAATCCTCGTCATATACCAGCGTAAGCAAGTGTCACGACCCAAAATATTGAGCCGCAACCGGCGCTAGGGAACGAGAGTGGTAGCTCCGGAACCCGTAGCAAGCCTCAAACCACAATTAATTTTTCGCAAATAATAAATAAATAATAACAAACAACGGAAGAAAATACTCATATATAACATATAACCAAGTATATACACTAACTGTTTAAAACCTCGCGGGCTCTAGTTACCGTACCCTGTACGAACTGGCCTCGCGGTACTACATACATCAGTTAGTGTCTCAAGCTTATCATCGGCATCTGGTGCCGTGAAAAATCATGTTATACGTAGCCTATCAAAACATATAAACAAGACAGCAAGTGAAATACACAATCAAAAATATACTGTTGTCTAGGCTACGACTCTGTTAACGCGGGACCACTACTGCAGCATTCACAGAAGTCAGAAACTAAACATACACAGCTGATTTCTGGACTTCAAAATTGGCCTCTAGCTAGGTCCACATACTAAGCACCTGAAAACATCAAAGATGAGGGGTCAGTATTTGGGAAAATACTGAGTGAGTTTGCAGTTTACTAACGGTATTATTATAAAAACATAGCATCGCATCTCAATAAAACAATAATATAAAACATATAAATAGGTATTTGATCCGTACGAAACTAATATCCTAGCATGCGACACATCTCTCGAATAATCATATATCATTCAACCCAATCGTAAATATCAATTGCGAGTCCAACTCGCTGGTGGCCCAGCCACTAGATACGGGGACTCCAGACTACACCGTAGCCGAGTGCTCACTCGTATCAAAATCATATACCCAATCGTAAATTTCATAATCATCATCAGCTCCCAGCTGTGTCACATCATTTCTCAAATGCAAACATACTAGACTGACTCGATACTGGTGATCACACAGCCTATTGACACCCAATAGGTAGCTAGTTTCTTCGGATCGCATACTAGTTCTCGTATATAGAAATTAAGTAAACATATAACATTTCAATCAATTATATGTAATGCGATGCGTGTAAACAGTATATATATCTATATAAAATAACTTTAATATATAATACACGAAAGTAAATACAACTCACAGTGACCGCAATCCAATCACAAATATGGTCGATGAAATGATATGCCCTTGCTATCCCATGTCTACTGACCTCTCTGCTCTGACACGTCTGATAAATAATTAATGTTTAATGATTAGACGTGAATCTCGTATTCCTATACGTATAATACTTTTAAGTTTTAGGGTTTAGTTTCATTTCAATGAAGTTTTAAGGAGTTTTCAAGACAATGTGCAGGTGCTGCCTGCACACTGACACTGTTTAGTAAAATGACGATCTCTCCCAATTGAACCGTTGGATCGACATGAAATTTGACAGACGCGTTCCTTAGAGGCAAATCTATAAACTGACCGTTGGGATTTTGAATCTGCCAAGTTTAGGGTAGTGTGCGAACGCACACAATGAGTGTGCGAACGCACACCCTCAATTTCAAGGAGTGTGCGAACGCACACTCAATGTGTGCGAACGCACACCCTTGACAGCCCCCCGGAAAGTCGTTTTTCGGGGCTTTTCAGCCATCTCGACGTGCTATACATTCAACTATACAAAACCCGCATCTCGGTTTTCATTAAAACGCTATAATAACTTCAAAAACGTCGAATTCAATCCTAAAACTCAATTCCATCAAAACAGCCAATAAAATCCTATTTTTGTATAAATTCTCGAGATATTTACCTTGATTTGATGCTCGGGATTGATAGAGGATTCGATTCTGAAGAAATCGCCGCGAAAATCACTCGAATCGGACGTCGAACGGCGAAACGGCGGCGAAACGACGGTATCGTCGAAGGTTTTCCCATTTCTCTCGATCCTTCTCTGCTTCTATAATTCCATCTTTCATTTCATATATAATTCGGCTAAAGTGCCACTTTGATCCTTGTTCTTTTTATTTGTTATCATTTATCTTTTAAACTTTTCTTTCATACGATTTAGTCCATAACTAAATCGATAAACTCTTAAATTATTACTGTTACGTATTATTTATATCTGATAAATAATACAAGGCTCGATATTAACACTTTCCCGTCAAAATCCAATATTTTCATTTCCGACACAAAGTGGCTAAATTACCACTTTGGTCCCTGTACTCTATTTTGGGCTTTTCTTGCCATTTTTCCTTTTAATTCCAATTCTAACTTTATAATTGAAATATGATATTAATTTCTCCGCAATAATCTTTTCTAATACCGACCTACTAAAATTTATTTATCTTAGTCTTATCGGAAATCTTTCTGATTTCGCCATTCTGGCGAATCCAGACTGGACACGGGTCCAATTAGCTAATTAAGTATTTTGGGGTATTACATTCTTCCCCCCTTATAAAAATTCGTCCTCGAATTTTCATAAATTTTGTTGGGATCTTAACTTATCCTTACAGTTTCCTTGACGTCCATTAATACGTTTTGATCACAGCTTTTCCTTTTATTTAACTTTAGTTTTCCATGCACAGCTATAACTTCATACTTGTTGCTAATCTATTGTCTATTCAACTCTTAATAGTTGCTTGCTGTTACGTCATTGAGAATTCTCTTACTGGTACCTTCGTCTCATCTGTTTTCTTTTCCGAGATAGAATAGTCCTTGGACGTATTCTTGATGTCATAGTCCTTACATCATTGCCACCTAGTTGTCACTAATCATAATCGAATGTTTTCTCGTTTCATCATTTCATTCTTAGTAGCCATAGGGTTGCTACTCGTCTCCTTTATACGTGAATGGTCACGACGTGTCAATTTCATCTTAATGACGTACTTACCTTATTCATACTCCCTATGAGTATTTTCTCTTGTAATCATAATTTACAGTTATGATCTTTACTATCGTCTGTAATTATCACTTTCCTTTCTTAACTGGTTCTTGTCATTTCTCACTCCTTTCTATCATTGTCTGACACTTTATTCTTCATTAACCAATCTTTCTCAACTTGCGTTATGTTAAATACTTTCACTTTCTCTTAACGTAGCTAAACTTAATACTCTTTTCACTATCTTCCATTTCTCTTTCCTTTGCTCCTTTAATCTATCGTGAACTTCCCGTCGTTCTGTTGGTCGTGATCCTTCATCCTTTACTATTGTCTTAAACGTTTCATTTCATGTTACTTTTAATCGTATGGCTTATACAGTTGCCTTTGTTACTAATACTATTCGTATTCTTATCCTTTTCACTTCCCTCTCATTACCCTTTTGAGGTACGTCTCGAGTCTTTTATTGACTTTCCAGTCAAAGATGTCTTACCTTTGCGTTACCGTTCCTTTTTCATGATGATCTCGTAAGAATCTTATTTTTTTTTTAACATTTAACTATTTCAAGAATCCTTATCGTTAGTTAGCCTTCGCTTAACTTCATCTTTACCTTTAATCTTTAACAAATTCAGTAGATCCTTAATAACGTATTTACTTTCTTTATCGTTATTCTTCCTTACTGTATAAACAACTTTCTCTTGTATCTTACACTTCTTCTTCTTACTCTCGAATAGCTTCACAACGTTGTTCTCACTTTTCAAGGTATCCTCTTGGCACTGACTACAATCATTTCTTAGTTTGTCTTTACTCTGGCTCTCATCTTCCTCTTGAAGTGTTTCCGACTATTCCTAATGTATAAGTTATACTCAACCTTATAAATTCCAAAATTAGGGAATAGTTTCGATTTTGTTGTCCTATACACCTTATGCTTCTTTAGCACTTATAACATGGTTCTCATTGTCTTTAAATAACTTAATTTTTCTGCACTAGCATCATTTCTCGTTCTTGTGACATCACGACTTCTTAGATACAGTTCACTCCTATCTGTTTAATAGCAATGAAGTATCATCTTATCCCTTACTTACTGTATTTATTACGTCTTTTCTCCATTTATAATAGCTCCATTATTATTGTTCTATTCTGATGATCCTTCTGACGTATTTCTAGAACTTTCTCCTCTATTCATCTTACTAAATCTTAAAGGTATATGAGTTTCCTCATTATACTTTCTTTCATATTATCCACAATTCTTACATTTACTGACACGTATGCCTATACGTGTGCCTTTCTCCTTATACTAGAATTTTACAATTTAACTTTTCTCCTTTCAGTTAACGCAATCTATAGCTCTTAATGCTGATATTAATGACTTCACTTAATATCAGTCAATTAGCGTCATTATCTCTCTTGATCTATCTAATCTTAACCTTCACTTTTACTGGATTATCTTCTTTATCGTCTGTATCCTTTTTCTTTCTACTTCTGTACTTTCTATTACTGACATCCATAAGGTTACATATCCTTAAAATATCTCTCGATATTCCTCATTCATATTATCGTCTTTTCGTCCTTCATACTTCCAATTTTTCTTTTCCAATATAATTTTCGATCGTCACGCTACCTATCCCAACATAAGAACAATCGTTATATTCTTCATCCTTGCGTACTCGTATGTTTCTTTCGTCTAACATAATTCTCTGTCATTTCGTTCTTTATTCTATCATGAGAATAAATATTGTATCCTCAGACATTGCTAGCGCATCGCATCCTAACTGCGTATGCTCTTCGGCTGTAACTCCTTATTCGCATTCTCCTTTAGCTTCACTAGCTTTACTGTAATTAATTGTTAACATGGCTTTATTCTGTTTTTGAGGTTTATTTTACAAGTCTTATTCTTATTTCTTAGGAATCTTTTATTATTCGTCGCAGAGTTTCACATCTGAGTTCACTTACTCAACAAATGATTTCAAAACATTCTTTGGCTAGCTAGCACTTTAAATTATTTTTCTAAAATCGTTTGAAATCGATAATACAATTGTAGCTCAGAGTGATGACACCTCTCATCACCAAAGAGTTGCTCAAATTGCATTTTCTTCATCATTGCGAAAATATGAGGCATGGTCTATGCTTTGAAAATCATTCTTTAACGCATTCCTATCATGATTATGTGATGTCATATGCGATGACAGAGCACAATTGTACTTTGAAAAATCTTAAAAATTCTTCATACTTTTCATAAAACATAAGTTTACTCTAGATTGGACACTCTGCGACTATTAACGGCTTTCTTAATTATTATTGGGTACATTTCAAATTTTTGTATTGCTGTCACTGATTATCGTCTTCTCTGACTATTCTTCTGTCATTTCATTTCTTTCTTCATATCTCCGATAACTTAATTTAATTCAACATTTTCTACTGCTGTAATCACCACAACCACTTCTTTAACACTCTGTACCATGTCCTATACAAACGCAGGTACCGATGTTTCACATCGATTCCCTGTTGGTAACCCATCTCTTTCTTCACAACTTCTAGAACATAATACAGGAATTACGTTCGCGATAAATGTATTATTTATCGTTTATTATATGATTGCTGTTGCAAATTATGTTTATATATTCATTTCTTAAGCACGTGATTG
The DNA here is from genome assembly GCF_937616625.2 of Mercurialis annua. NCBI lineage: Eukaryota > Viridiplantae > Streptophyta > Magnoliopsida > Malpighiales > Euphorbiaceae > Mercurialis > Mercurialis annua. The sequence continues at coordinate 44,538,453 of NC_065574.1, read as the reverse complement.
TCAATATCGCTTCCTATAGGCCCTACCTATCTGAGGTATTATCCTATAGGTACATTCTACTCGTTATGCTCTATCATGCATGCAGTAAACATATACACAACAATGCAACATATAAACACAAATACTCAAAGCATATTAATCATTTATACTTAAGGGTGCCTGATGTGGAACGCTAGGTTTCCTAATAACTATTCCAATGTGTCGACCCTTAACTCTTCTACTGGAGTTGACTCCGCCTCTATGCACGGAGTGGGGGTTAGTCCTAATACCAGAGGATCGACTAGTATAATCTGAATAGAACGCACGTCTGAAAAAGTAGGGTCGAACAGGATTGCCATCCCACTCGCGGCCAGCCTCGATCTTACGGGCCATCATAGTGAGCGTCCCAAAGTGCTTGTGAACATACTCATATAGCTCATCAAATTCGAGTCCCAAACCCCTAACGTATCTACGGTTAATTGTCCTATTATCTTCATTAAGGTCTGGAACTCTTTCATCTATGCGCAGAAAGTCAGAGGAATATAGTCCCACTGGTAGTATTCCTCTAGAAAAGAAGCGCATTTGCCTCCTAACTTGATTCAGAATCACATGTCCCTGACCTTTAGCTATCTCTGTATCCTCTTGCAAATTGCAGTATCTCCGCACATTGGATTAGAAATGTTCACTCCGATATTCCTCGACATCTGACTCATCTGATAACTCTTCTTCTTTAAAGTCCTCCTCTTGAGGAACTTCTTCTGATTCTTCCTCTAGATCCTCCTCTGGATTTTTCTCGGGATCTTCCTCACTTTCCTCACTGTGTTCCATTTCAAGCGAGTGAATTCTACCTCTAACCCTAGAAGAACTATCAATTTCTGATACTGACATGAAACAATTCTAATATATCTCAGGCAATCTCCCAATATCTACGTGGAATCCATTCTGGTGGATTCCATATGGTCCGCCTACTTCGTTATGAAATCCATTCTGGTATATAGAAGGCGCTTCCTCCTGTTTCTCTGCAGCATGTAGGTGAGCTCCGTTTTGCCCAGACATGCTAAAAAGAAACAGTTACAAACGCCAGCGACCATTTGAGCCCCCTTTTTCCTTGCTTAACTTCAGTATCATCTCGTAAGGCATCACAAACATTAAACTTTCAGTCAATCTATACCTAATTAACAAATATGGAATCACCTAATACCCCTTGCACAAGTAATAAACACTTAGTTGCCTTATCCGCTCATATACACAGATATTCATCACTTCTCCATTTAACCATCTCGGTTCGCACGCTTTATGGAACTTACTAATAATGCACATATCAATCAAATGCAAACAACTAAGGTTTGACTCTCTTGCTGCAGTAGTTCCTAGATTTACTTACTGACAGAGTATTCAAAGTCAAAAAGACATTCAGACACAACTGGCAGTGGTAACTAGACCAACTGCTCTCAAACAAACACTGAAACAAACTTGCAGTGGTAACTGGACCAACTGCTCTGATACCAACATTGTCACGACCCAAAATATTGAGCCGCAACCGGCGCTAGGGAATGGGAGTGGTAGCTCCGGAACCCGTAGCAAGCCTCAAACCACAATTAATTTTTCACAAATAATAAATAAATAATAACAAACAACGGAAGCAAATACTCATATATAACATATAACCAAGTATATACACTAACTGTTTAAAACCTCGCGGGCTCTAGTTACCGTACCCTGTACGAACTGGCCTCGCGGTACTACATACATCAGTTAGTGTCTCAAGCTTATCACCGGCATCTGGTGCCGTGAACAATCATGTTATACGTAGCCTATCAAAACATATAAACAAGACAGCAAGTGAAATGCACAATCAAAAATGTACTGTTGTCTAGGCTACGACTCTGTCAACGCGGGACCACTACTGCAGCATTCACAGAAGTCAGAAACTAAACATACACAGCTGACTTCTGGACTTCAAAATTGGCCTCTAGCTAGGTCCACATACTAAGCACCTGAAAACATCAAAGGTGAGGGGTCAGTATTTGGGAAAATACTGAGTGAGTTTGCAGTTTACTAACGGTATTATTATAAAAACATAGCATCGCATCTGAATAAAACAATAATATAAAACATATAAACAGGTATTTGATCCGTACGAAACTAATATCCTAGCATGCGACACATCTCTCGAATAATCATATATCATTCAACCCAATCGTAAATATCAATTGCGAGTCCAACTCGCTGGTGGCCCAGCCACTAGATACGGGGACTCCAGACTACACCGTAGCCGAGTGCTCACTCGTATCAAAATCATATACCCAATCGTAAATTTCATAATCATCATCAGCTCCCAGCTGTGTCACATCATTTCTCAAATGCAAACATACTAGACTGACTCGATACTGGTGATCACACAGCCTATTGACACCCAATAGGTAGCTAGTTTCTTCGGATCGCATACTAGTTCTCGTATATAGAAATTAAGTAAACATATAACATTTCAATCAATTATATGTAATGCGATGCGTGTAAACAGTATATATATCTATATAAAATAACTTTAATATATAATACACGAAAGTAAATACAACTCACAGTGACCGCAATCCAATCACAAATATGGTCGATGAAATGATATGCCCTTGCTATCCCATGTCTACTGACCTCTCTGCTCTGACACGTCTGATAAATAATTAATGTTTAATGATTAGACGTGAATCTCGTATTCCTATACGTATAATACTTTTAAGTTTTAGGGTTTAGTTTCATTTCAATGAAGTTTTAAGGAGTTTTCAAGACAATGTGCAGGTGCTGCCTGCACACTGACACTGTTTAGTAAAATGACGATCTCTCCCAATTGAACCGTTGGATCGACATGAAATTTGACAGACGCGTTCCTTAGAGGCAAATCTATAAACTGACCGTTGGGATTTTGAATCTGCCAAGTTTAGGGTAGTGTGCGAACGCACACAATGAGTGTGCGAACGCACACCCTCAATTTCAAGGAGTGTGCGAACGCACACTCAATGTGTGCGAACGCACACCCTTGACAGCCCCCCGGAAAGTCGTTTTTCGGGGCTTTTCAGCCATCTCGACGTGCTATACATTCAACTATACAAAACCCGCATCTCGGTTTTCATTAAAACGCTATAATAACTTCAAAAACGTCGAATTCAATCCTAAAACTCAATTCCATCAAAACAGCCAATAAAATCCTATTTTTGTATCAATTCTCGAGATATTTACCTTGATTTGATGCTCGGGATTGATAGAGGATTCGATTCTGAAGAAATCGCCGCGAAAATCACTCGAATCGGACGTCGAACGGCGAAACGGCGGCGAAACGACGGTATCGTCGAAGGTTTTCCCATTTCTCTCGATCCTTCTCTGCTTCTATAATTCCATCTTTCATTTCATATATAATCCGGCTAAAGTGCCACTTTGATCCTTGTTCTTTTTATTTGTTATCATTTATCTTTTAAACTTTTCTTTCATACGATTTAGTCCATAACTAAATCGATAAACTCTTAAATTATTACTGTTACGTATTATTTATATCTGATAAATAATACAAGGCTCGATATTAACACTTTCCCGTCAAAATCCAATATTTTCATTTCCGACACAAAGTGGCTAAATTACCACTTTGGTCCCTGTACTCTATTTTGGGCTTTTCTTGCCATTTTTCCTTTTAATTCCAATTCTAACTTTATAATTGAAATATGATATTAATTTCTCCGCAATAATCTTTTCTAATACCGACCTACTAAAATTTATTTATCTTAGTCTTATCGGAAATCTTTCTGATTTCGCCATTCTGGCGAATCCAGACTGGACACGGGTCCAATTAGCTAATTAAGTATTTTGGGATATTACAGCAAGACTTTAGTCTGCCGATCTCAGATTACTTACCGGTGCACACAACCTCGATACAAGCCTATCAAGTAGCTCGTTTCAATACAAATCCATAATCGCTTAAAATAATTGAAAAGCATTTATAATATTAAAATATGATGTGGTATTTAATAAAGCGGTAAATAGCACTACAAACTCACTGCTTGCTAATCCACGTGAAAACCTGGCAAGCGACAAAATCTGAATCGACTCCGAAGCACGCACAATCGACGAGTTTAAGAACAGAGTAAAACCAATATTAAAATCTACCCCTAATTTTATAGAGTACTAGACACCACATAGAACTAGCACAATACTGAATCAAGCATAAACGTAACCAGAATAGAATGAGCAATTAATCACGTAATGATCAGAGTCAAAAAAATGAATCACATCGAGTAACACAATACTCAAATAAATAAATCAGCCAAGTCTATTGGGTTTCCGCTTTAAAATTCGTTCTGAAAAATATTACTTAAATAATAACTTAAATCAATTTCCTCAAATATTAGGTTAGCCGAGTTACCAATAACTATCAAGCTACCTCACATGTCGGGTGACCCAAGTCTAACCCGACCCAAAATGTTTTATCAAAATATAAACCAGAGTTTATAATTCCCAAAAATCACATTAATAAAATAAACATAAACATATCCAATTATAAACCATAGTTTATAATTATAGAATCAAGTTGATAAAATAATAAATCAATATTTAAAACGGAACCCAATAGCTTTAACTTTAAGTAACCCAAGTTACAATTAGAACTTAATCAAATAAGTTTTAAAATGTTCAAGAGCTAAATTGTAATTTAGCCGAAATGACTTAACAAAAAGATATTTAAAATCAAATATAATTACCCGATTAATTATATTAATTTAGATTATAAAATAATCATCGTTTTCAATTTGTCAAATTATATAACGAAATCCAAAAGTTAAAATATAATTTAATCATGTTGGCACGCTAAGCCCAAAATCACAAATTAACAATTAAATAATAATTATTAATTTAATTTTAAATAACTCAACTATTATTTTTAGGTTTTAAAAATAATATTACTAATTTGATAAACTTTCAAATTAAAATAAAATCCCCAATTTAGAAATGAAAGTCAATTAATGAAATCAAATATAAACCAATTTAATAAATAACTTAAGGAACTTACTTCATTAACTACAAACAATTCAATGATTAAAACCACTTTTTAGCCAAAAATACAACAACTTAGCCAAACAGACCAAGACACATCATCATCTCCTACAATTCATAACTCATCCTATTAACATATTGCAGTAACACAAAACGTAACCCAGAACCAACATTTCCAGACTTATCAAACTTCCATATCTTCTTAACAATCCAAACAAATTTCCATATCTTCTTAACAACGTAAGTAACATTAAGATTGCAGCAACCCCAAAGCTAAACAACAAATCAAAGTTTTCAGCACAAGAACAAGAATAGAACTCCCTTTACTGGCAACCAAGAACAATGGAAGAACCGCAACTTAACTCAAGAGACTCACAGTAAAACCATAATCAATCGGTTAAACAAACAATCTAGCATCATGGAATCACCTCAACAATAACAAGAATAACATCACAAAGACAGAACCTATCGGAAGAATCTCAATCCAAAACAGAGCAAAAATGACGCACAATAATGATGAAACAGCAACGAAAATAACATAATGATTTACGTACCGTTTTGCGGAAAACGACAAGCAAAGTTGTAGAGGAATGAGTCTACTTCCACGGGAACAAGACATATCTGAATTCGATCTAAAAACGGCTACGAACGGATCGAAAAACAAAGGTGACGTTTTTAGAAATTAAAATAGAAAATAATTGAAAACGGTAAAACGGCGGCGTTTAATACAGAGAGATTAACGTACCAAATTCAAATTCAAAGTTTGAGGACGGAGAGGACAGAGTCCTCTATCGCTGGAATCAAACGGTTCTCAATTTGATTCTCTAACGAAAGAGAACGAATCAAAGTACGGAGGTGCCGATTTAAAGAAACAGATTAGAAAATTTTGAAAGTTTGATATACTGATTTCACCAATCTTTTACGGATGAATAGAGCAACATTTTTCCGAGGTTTGAAGAGAAATGAGGCGGCTAGGGTTTGATGAATATATAGGGGAAACTTTAGGATCGAAACGGGCTTTAAACAACGGACGTTTCATGGCTGAAACGTGCAGCCACGAAAGGTCTCGTTTGAGACTGTCTGGTCTCGAACGAGACCTGACCTGAAATGAACAAGTCTCGTTCGAGACTGTTTGGTCTCGAACGGGACCAAGCGTAGAATCTCAGGTCTTTTTTGAGACCTGAGATGGATCGATTGTGGTTCAATCACTTTGGTTGAACCACAACTCAAAGGAACAACAACTCAAACCAAAACTTGAACCGAACCGCAAATCTAACCGCCAAACTAAAAAAGACCCGAAAATTTACCGGAAACCCCTCAGAAAAAATTAAAAAATTACGGGTTATTAAATTCTTCCCAACTTATTAAAAATTCGTCCTCGAATTTACCACAAAACCAAGGTTCTATAAAATATAATCATAGCACGCAAAAATCACACATAACTCAAAATACCGAGCAACGCATCCTCAACTGAACGAAAGAAAACAATTGCGCTGATCCCCAAATCACTTTCAACCGAGTGACAACGCAACGGGAAACAAAATGCAAACCGCTTAATTCAGCCTAAGTAAAAACACCACCGCAATCTCAAAAGATTAAACAAAAATTCTATCCAAGTGTAATCTTACCATAATGACAACTAAGGAGAGTCAAGAGAAATGAAACATCATCTAAGCGAAACACGCTGAAAATTTTACGGATAATCTCCCCAACTTATTGAACTTCGACTTCGAATTTACAACTGGTTTGAGAACTCGAAAGACCACCACACGTAAAAGCGAAAAACTCTAAGATCAACAATTTGGTACCTCAAACGGCTCCTCAAACACCACGTGTGAACGAATTAAAAAATTTATTTTTCAAACCCAAAATTCAAATTATAAACTTATAATGCCAATCTCCAACGCTACAAACCGAAAACCAACAAGCACTCTCTACTGAAAATAATCTTACATCACTTAACGCCTACGCACTATAAAACGTATTGTGGTCACAACACCAAATGCCTCTTAAGAGAAAGCTTAACAGCAAATCAATATGCCATCTGATCCAAAAAATGCTCTTACAAAATATGGCTGAAAACTAACACCATTAGTATCGTTTCGGTTCAACCAACTAAGATCTCCTCGACAATACCATCAACTTCGAGAACTAAGACGTAAGAAAACACACCAATTTCTAAGGAAACATAGCTTAAACTTCTGACAACAATATTTTCCATCCTCGACATTTATTTCTAAATCACCAAATCCCCGAATCCTACCGAATATCATTAAGATCAAATCGCAATCAATCGGTTTATTGGTTATGCTCAAAACAAAATTTTTTTTTCATGGAAAAACACTTTTTGCAACACAAATATTTAATAACTCCGTCCGCTTTTAATTTGAAATCTCTAGTATCTCAAGTTTAATTTCATTTTTAACCGAAAATAATTAACCCGTTGAAAAGTCTTTTTGTTTGTAAATGCATCAACAAAATAAACTCTCTCATCGTCATTTTTTTTAAATCATAATCGAATCTTATTTTCAAAACAGATTCACGATTTTTATAAAGTCGTTCATTTAGAAAAGTCTTAAAATCTACTTTTAAATCAAGCTGATAAAATTACATCACTTTCCAAAAATAAATTTTACAAATGAGAACCTCTTTGTTTAAGAAATAATTTCCATACCGGTATCAAAACTTTTTAAACATAAATCGAATCTGTAAAAATAAAATTCATTTTAAGTCTTTCAGTGTAAATAACACGCAGGGCATCACCAATTTCCTTAAATCAAAAATACTCAAATTATATACTCTAAGCTGACACAATTCTATAATCCGAACTCAATTTTTTTTCCGCACTTAACACAAGTAAACCTCGAGTACAACCTTACAACCGTATCCCTTCCTTATCAAATACGAATACTCCAACAATATAAAATAAATCCTTATAATATAATTCCTCTTAAATAACCACCGTCATCACATAGTATTTGTCTAGTTTCCAAACAAATAAAAATTTAAAAACCGTTTGAAATTTAATAACCTTTTAAACACCATTTTCACAATATAACTCGCGAGTTTACAACAAAATATTTTTCATGAAAAGTATCACTGATAAAATTTATTTTACATAATTGTGCGCCAGGGTGATGACAGCTCTCATCCCCAAAGAGTTGCATTAAACCCTAATCATCTAATGTCGTGATGAATGTACTAAATGCATGTATCAATTATTTATTTCTCTTTTAATTAGTGATCATACTCAATGCTCAATGCAGTTTCCTATTCGTGGCATTTCAAATGCATGTTCATGACATGTCTGGTCATAATTACGTGATAAAAACATTTCAATTTCTTTAAAAGTTATTTTAAATCAATTTTTCTTTGAAACATTTTCTAGACATTACACTCTGTGAGACGTGCACTCGTCCATCTTGACATTTTTGCTTATCTCTATTATCCTAGTCCACCAATTTGCATTGTCAAAAAACGAAATAACCCAAAATCAACAACGAAACTAAAAAATTTACCTAACAACAAGTTTCCCCTCAAAATTTTCCAAAGGAAACAAACAACACGACCGGCTTCACAGCTCCACTATCAGTTTCGGTGTTTCACCGATCTACCTAAAGAAAATACCAGTGTACTACTACACTGATCTACCTCGATTCACAGACTGCATATCTATTTCTAGAATGCTAACAACCAAAAATTTCGATATAACAAATCGTCACAAACGAGCACGACCTAGAAACGCATAACGTTCGAAATTCCACGCACGAGACGAACACTCACAGGAAGAATTATTCCACGGTGCGAAGTAATATAACTCGAATCGCCTTTCTCTGTCAAAGAAAGATTTTGAAATCGAATCTGAAAACAAATCTTGAGAATCGCTCCTCAAATTTCTTGATAACGAATTTAATCACTTCGAATTTTAGAGTCCAAATGTTTGATCCGGCTAAACCAATTAGAACTTCTAAACTGATGCAGGGTCAAAACAAAGGTTCAAATTGCACATTGACCCCATCGTCAAAGTTAAGCCAAAGAAAGACTAGCGAGAAATACCCTCAAGTGCTGCTCCACACAATGAGGTCAACGAGGACAAAATAAATATGGCTTAACTTATTCAAACACGAGAGAAAAGAATAATAACATAGTAATATAGGTCAATAATTTCTCACACATCCGAAAAGTACTTAAACATCTTGCAGTAAAACAATTACTCATTAGGGTAGGTAAACAATATAATTCCAAAGGATTGAGCATAGAACATCTTATGTGATCAATGAATTCCTACCGGCATGACAGTAACTTAAATAGCCCAACAATGATTAAAAATATTAAATCATATAATAACATGCTCAAAACGCCAATTCAGAATAGAACGAGTTGTGATACTGATCAAAAGTACGCATTAGAACCAATTTCGAAAGATAAAATTTATAAAATATATTTCAAGTTCATGTCGAGCCCCATAGTTTTAAAATCATTTTCCGGAAAACCTCTTTACAAAACTATGGTTAAAAGTTTGTTTCGAAATGCCACAAATTAAAATTATCGAGTTACCCGAGTAATTACAATTCCCAAGTTTAACTCCAAATTTGGGTGACCCAAGTCAACCCCCTAATAACCATTTATAAAACTTATACAAAATATTTTAAAATCCGGAAAAACGCGTTTTAAACAAATTCCAATCCTTTCAAAAAATAGGAAGTTCGATGTCTCCCAAATGACAACATCAAAACATCTCGCAAGAGAGAAAACAATTTTTTTTTTACAACCTCTTTCAGAAATACTAGCTTAGTCAAAAACTAGCAAATCGAGCACAAGACCAACAACACCCAAAGTGTTCACAAACCAAAATATGGTAAAATTACCAAAGTGATGTTAAATCATCAAAACGGTATCGCATTACAAACTAATTTTATTACAAAACCATTATCTTGAAAACACCAAGCTAGACGTAACATTCAAATTTTTAGAATTTGAGAAATTCATTTTATTTAGAAAGAGCAACCCTTTTTCAATCCTTACTCAAATATAAAATTTTGAAATAAACGGATTTCATTTTACTGGCAAGATATCGAAAATAATATTTTAAGATGTCGTGTCCAGACTACCCATTTGACATTTAGCGTCAAAACACCAGTTAGGCAAAAATAATATCCTTAAGGTAATTTAAAACCAATACTTGGCCAACAATGTAATTCACAAAACGTGAAAAAAAAATTCAGTCAAAAATCATTTAAACCCAAAACAATGTCAAAGCCTGACAAAATATAAAAAATTTAGAAGTCAAAGCTCACGGCCAAAGCCAGAAGTACTCATAAAACAATTTAAGTCAACAAATTTTTTATTAAAGGCATAAAACAGTTAAAAAATTTATCACCCAGTGAATCGCATCAACAACATGATAAGAAAAATAACATCATGTCCAAGTATGAATTAAAGCAAATCATCAACACAAGATTTACTGAGAAAATCAAAAGCAATAAAAATCACCCAAGTGAAATAACCTCAACATGATAAAACACAACAAGTAACATCCAAGTGAAATTAATTGTCAATCATAGCATCAACACCAAATAAAGACTGACAGACATTACCTATAGGATGTAGGCTGAAAGTTTGAAAATAAAAGATGACATTTTAAAAGACAAGACACAAATCCTAATTTCGCAGTAGATCCTATGACACAACAACAACACTTAACATGCCTTAAAGCGATAAACACATAACATGCAAAAATTTGGCCTTAGTTCGAAACTAAACCTCTGATACCAAGTTTGTCACAACCCAATTTCATGGATCGTGACCGGCGCTAGGGTATGGGTATGATTGTACCAAAACCCTTAGCAAGCCTTGCGGAAAACCACCAATCATATAAACCTGCAGAAAATCCAATGCTCGGAGACAACCGAGACTCCAACTTAAAATAACAGTTTAAATATAAGTACTTCCATGAAATAAAAATATATCCAGAGTTAAACAATAATAATTCCAAAGCATAAAAATAAAGCCAGTTAGACAAATCCCACAAACAGACTAGAATAATATAGACTTCTAGTTTACTATTGTGGTCTAAGAATAAAAGTAGTTTGACAATTTATTAGAAGAAAATAAACCTTCGAAGAATAAAGATTCGGAGATCAGCAGACTCGCTCAAAATAATACACCTGGAAAATTTGGGAAAACAACGGGGTTAGATATACTGAGATGAGTTCGTAATACTATTTACATTTATTAAGTTTAAAACCCTTAAATCAAAACCTTTTATACTAATAATAATATAATTATGGAATACAGTATTGAAATGATCCCAGCGTAAGTATGACATAGCATACTGATAAATCCATAGTGGACGGGAAATAAATCCTCGTCATATACCAATGTAAGCAAGACTTTAGTTTGCCGATCCCAGAGTACTTACCGGTGCGCACAGTCTCGATACAAGCCTATCGAGTAGCTCGTTTCAATACAGATCCATAATCGCTTAAAACAATTTAAAAGCATTTATAATATTAAAATATGATGCGGTAGTTAATAAAGCGGTAAATAGCACTAAAAACTCACTGCTTGCTAATCCACGTGAAAACCTGGCAAGCGACAAAACCTGAATCGACTAAGTCGACGAGTCTAAGAACAGAGTAAAACCAATATTAAAATCAACCCCTAACTCTATAGAGTAATAGACACCACATAGGACTAGCACAATGCAGAATCAAGCATAAACGTAACCAGAATAGAATGAGCAATTAATCACGTAATGACCAGAGTCAAAAAATATGAACCACATCGAGTAACACAATACTCAAATAAATAAATAAGCCAAGTCTATTGGGTTTCCGCTTTAAAATTCGTTCAGAAATATATTACTTAAATTATAAATAAATAATAACTTAAATCCATTTCCTCAAATATTGGGTTAGCCGAGTTACCAATAACTACAAAGCTACCTCACATGTCGGGTGATCCAAGTCTAACCCGACCCAAAATGTTTTATCAAAATGTAAACAAGAGTTTATAATTCCCAAAAATCACTTTTATAAAATAAAATAAACATATCAAATTATAAACCATAGTTTATAACTATAGAATCAAGTTGATAAAATAATAAATCAATATTTAAAACGGAACCCAATAGCTTTAACTTTAAGTAACACAAGTTACAATCAAAAATTAATCAAATAAGTTTTAAAATGTTCAAGGGCTAAATTGTAATTTAGCCAAAATGACTTACCAAAAAGATATTTAAAATCAAATATAATTACCCGAGTAATTATATTATTTAGATTATAAAATAATCATCGTTTTTAATTTGTCAAATTATATAACGAAATCCAAAGGTTAAAATATAATTTAATCACGTTGGCACGCTAAGCCCAAAATCTCAAATTAACAATTAAATAATAATTATTAATAATTATTAATTTAATTTTAAATAACTCAAATATTATTTTTAGGTTTTAAAAATAATATTACTAATTTGATAAACTTTCAAATTAAAATAAAATCCCCAGTTTAGAAATCAAAGTCAATTAATGAAATCAAATATAAACCAATTTAATAAATAACTTAAGGAACTTACTTGATTAACTACAAACAATTCAATGATTAAAACCACCTTTTAGCCAAAAATAAAACAAGTTAGCCAAACAGACCAAGACACATCATCATCTCCTACAATTCATAACCCACCCTATTAACATATTGCAGTAACACAAAACGTAACCCAGAACCAACATTTCCAGAATCATCAAACTTCCATATCTTCTTAACAATCCAAACAAAGATTTCAAGAACAACAACTTAAGTAACATTAAGATTGCAGCAACCCCAAAGCTAAACAACAAATCAAAGTTTTCAGCACAAGAACAAGAATAGAACTCCCTTTACTGGCACCCAAGAACAATGGAAGAACCGCAACATAACTCAAGAGACTCACAGTAAAACCATAATCAATCGGTTAGACAAACAATCTAGCATCATGGAATCACCTCAACAATAACAAGAATAACATCACAAACACAGAACCCATCGGCAGAATCTCAATCTAAAACAGAGCAAAAATGACGCACAATAATGATGAAACGGCAACGACAATAACATAATGATTTACGTACCGTTTTGCAAAAAACGAAAAGCAAAGTTGTAGAGGAATGAATCTACTTCCACGGGAACAAGATGGATCTGAATTCGATCTAAAAATGGCTACGATCGGATCGAAAAACAAAGGTGACGTTTTTAGAAATTAAAACAGCAAACAATTGAAAACGGTTAAAACGACAACATTTAATACAGAGAGATTAATGTACCAAATTCAAATCCGAAAGTTGGAGGACTGAGAGCACAGAGTCCTCTATCGCTGGAATCAAACGGTTCTCAATTTGGTTCTCTAACGAAAGAGAACGAATCAATGTACGGAGGTGCCGATTTAAAGGAACAAATCTGATTTCACCAACCTTTTACGGATGAATAGAGCAACGTTTTTAGAGGTTTGAAGAGCAATGAGGCGTATAGGGTTTGATGAATATATAAGGGAAACATTAGGATCGAAATGGGCTTTAAACAACGGATGTTTCATGGCTAAAAAGTGCAGCCACGAAGGGTCTCGTTCGAGACTGTCTGGTCTCGAACGAGACCAGACCTGAAATGAACAAGTCTTGTTCGAGACCAAGCGTAGAATCTCAGGTCTCTTTTGAGACCTGAGATGGACCAATTGTGGTTCAACCACTTTGGTTGAGCCACAACTCAAACCAAAACTTGAACTGAACCACCAATCGAACCGCCAAACTGAAAACGACCCGAAAATTTACCGGAAACCCCTCAGAAAAATTTAAAAAATTACGGGTTATTACAAGCGTGCTGTTGCACGATCGTGCAGTCTTTTTCCGACGGATTTTAAGTGGGCTTTTCGGGGCCCTAACGCGACGCGGAAACTCGATCTTTGAATAGTTTCAAGTCGTGTGATCAATTGTGATTCCATTGAATTTCAAAATATGAACTAGGACGTTTAACAGGGTTAAAAGAACCAAGACGTGTGAGGATAGTCGGGTTATTAAAACGCTGTGATGTTTTAATAAAACTCTACATTAATAAATGTGATTAATGTTAAAAGGACTATAAGTCTATACCAAGAGTGGTATTACATATTGAAAGAGAAGTTCAACATTGAGATTAGTTTATGTGTTTGTTTATAGAGTCGTCTATAAACATTAGTTGTTGAGTCTATCGTTTATATGATAGGACTAGAGTTAGAATGTCACGACCCAATTTCATGGATCGCGACCGGCGCTAGGGTATGGGTATGGTTGTACCAAAACCCGTAGCAAGCCTCACGGATAACCTTATAAACAAATAAACCTGCAAGAAAACCAATGCTCGGGGGCAACCGAGACTTAGCCTAAGTTTAGCAGTTTATATAACAGTTCTAATATAATCATTTGATAACAATTCGAAACTACGAAACATGCCTCATATATAAAAATCCAATGTAACATGCCAAAGCATGATAACATAAAAGTCGTACCATTACGACAAACCAAAGTATAATAATCAACACTATACTAGTTCTACTACGGTCTAAGAAGTAAAACATTTGACTAGTTTAATAACATAAAAAGACCTCCGAGGAATCAAAGAAATCGGAGATGACCAACGCTCTCAAAATCATAAGCCTGGAAAATTGGGAAAACAACGGGGTCAGATATATTGAGATGAGTTCATACAACTATTTACATTTATTAAGTGAAAACCTTTAAAACCCAAATCACTTTTATACTAATATAATATAACATTATGGAAATACTGTATTGAAATGATCCCATCGTAAGTGCGACGTATCACACTGAATCCCAGAGTGGACGGGAAAAAATCCTCATCGATTCCCAGCGTAAGCAAGACATTAGTCTGCCGATCCCAGAGTACTTACCGGTGCATACAGTCTGGATACATGCCTATCGAGTAGCTCGTTCTAATCCAGATCCATAATGACTTAAAACAGTTCGCAAACATTTATATATATGAAAATACACAATTTACTTAATAAAGAGGTAAATAGCGATATAAACTCACTGCTTGCGAATCCACGTGAAAACCTAGCAAGCAACTAAACCTGATACGACTCCGAAGCACGAGCAGTCGACGGGTCTAAGAAACATAAATAATAATCAATATCATCCCCTAACTCTAGAGAGTACTAAACACCACATAAGACTAGCACAGATATCAATCAATCCGAAGTACAGACCATCACAATGCCATTACACATAAATAGCCAAAATGCCAAGGCATAAACCAACATGGAGTAATCATACTTACTCACACTATCACCAAAGTCATACAACCAATTAAGTTAAATTGAGTTCCCATTTTGAAAACATAATCCGGAAATCCATTTCAAATAACTTAGTTAAATTCATAAACCAAGTTTAAAACCAACAAGGTAAGTCAGCCAAGTCTCCACAGTTGCAAGGCATCTTCTCACAAATCGGGCGACCCAAGTCTAATCCGAACAAAAAACTAACCAGAGTAAAACCATAGTAATATTTGGAACATTCTTTGATAAATCATAAAAATTCATTATCTCGTAAAAACCAATTTCAAAGTAGTGAGTCAACTGAGTCATCTCGTCGCTCAGTTTCTTCTCATATGTCGGGCGACCAATTGTCTAACCCGACCCAACAACCAAAGTATAAACCAAGTTTTAAAAAAATCCGGAAACCTTTATAACAATATCAACTTGAAATCCAAGGAACTCAACAAACTTAACAACCTAAGCCAAAGTAACACCACAAAGCAATCTTGTAATCAATTTACCAAAACACAACAAGAAATTATAAAATGGCATTTGGCATAAACTATTTCTATTTTCAGATTCAAATTCTTTAGTCAAAACATGCTAATTGATCACAATTATCAAACCAATTAACACACAACTTGATATACACAAACCCAACTAATCCAACTCTATTAATTTGATTTTAGATCACCAAACTCATGGTATTTCAACAATTTACAGCCCTATATTAAGAACAACCAAAACAATTTATAACAATCCATTATCGCTACAACATTGTAACAATTAACCAATTTGATATGTGACTAAGATTCAACCAAATCATGATACAACATTCACAAATACAAGGATCTAATCCAAATCAAGAATGGGCAGCCAATCAATCAAACAAAACAGTGGGTAAAGCCTTATCAAAATCAATAATCGATTTATACGTAACACAGCCACAACACAACACATAGATTCGAATCGAATGACAAAAGAGTGGATTGAATACCCTGTTAACCCAAGGAGCAAGGGAAATCTCAGAGAAATAGTGGATGTATTGCTACAACAATGAAAAATCAAATGACCAATGAATACCCAAACGATTTGATTACATAAACCATGAATGGAATGATGGAATGTAGGTTAGAATACTTACCAAGTGTTATGGACACCAATAATCAGAGGGAAATCGCCTAGGAATAGTTTAGAATGAGGTTAGGGTTTTTAAAAATTGAATTGGGGGCTGTTTAGGTCGAGTAAAGTCTATTTAAAGCCTCCAAAACGAACCCAACTGGTTTTATGGCCGGTTCTGCCCAGTAGAACCGGTTATAGAACCGGTTTACTCACTGAAACCCAAAAAACGAAGTGGACCGGACCTACGGCTTGATCTACCCAGCAGGTCCGGTTCACAGGTCCGGTTGACCCGAAAAAGGGTCGAAACGACGATCCGAACGGTCGAATGAAAGACAATCCTCTTAGGTACAACATATCCAAAGGGCAGCCCGATCCGACGGTTAAATTGGGAGATATGGACGTTTTACTACAGCATGGCAGATTCAGAAAACATGCAAACATTGTTTTGATAACAACCTGGAAATAAATCATTTCAACATCAAATACTTAAAGGTTCAAGGGGTACACATAAGTCATTCAACATGACACAACCAAGGTACCACATATGCTAATTCGCACATAAATCAATCCGAAAACAAGTCGGAAGCACAATGAGAACATGTCGAACTGAAAACACAGCCAAAGTCCATCACAAACCAAACTTTAATCGGACAACCAGCCACCAAAAGAAGTTATAAAAATACAGGTTATTACATTCTCCCCAACTTAAAAACAAAATCGTCCTCGATTTTAACACAATAGCAACCGACGTAAATTATAACATAAAACTACATAGAAAGCCATACAAAACGTACATGACCAACGTAAGAACACATAATCATGATACCCAAAGAAATTAAGGAAAGCACAATAACAAATTTGCATAACCAACTCTGTCTCTCAAGAACATTCTTCAACCAAGTAACCAACTGAAACTGTAATCATAGGAATTGCGTTATTCATCAACCTACACACTTGCGTAACCACAAAAATAACAGGTTTCTCCTCGAATGATAACTCAAAACCACCACTCATATAAATCAACAAACTCAAATGGTCACAACACACATATGCACAAAATTGATTATAACAATTTGGTGCCCCAACTATTACTCGATCAACGCAATGTGAATAACGATAAATTTCCCACTGAGAGTCACAATTACTCTGTACCGGAGTGGCTTCCAAAACAGTTCGAATTTTATCAATTATAAATTCCTCAATATCAAAGTGCAATATCAATCCCAAAGCTCAACTCTAGGGGTACAATTCCAAACTCTATCATCTCAATAGGAAAATCAAAAACACAACCTGAAAAAAAAATCTTGCGTTCTACATCACTTACTATCTTCCACTTATAACAAGTTCGACATCAAAATAATCGATAATAATACCTAAGACTTCAGATAAAATTTCTGCCAAAAAACACACTCCTAGAATCATCTGGTTCAAACGACTAATACCAAACTCAATAATACCATCAACTATGCGAATCATAAAACACAAAACTCATACCATTATTCAAAGGAAAACGTGCATGCACTTATTTCATGATAACATAATCTCCAGATTAGTAATAAACAATCTCTATCATAATGATTCCTCCAATCATTCAAAAATAAACAACCTGATATAAACTGAGGTAACTAACCATCAACTTACCTTTAAACTATATTTCACAGATCTAACTTAATTCTACACACCAAAAAAAAGTTCAATATTCGAATCAACTGTATCCAGACTTTCAAAAATTTAAACCCTCAATCAACAGTATCGATTAACACCCTGGTTATCAAAACCTATTAACCGTGATCCTCGATTCTCAAATCAGCTAACTCATATAGCCAAATCGAACTCAAATTCTGAAAATTATTCCTTCCATTAATTATTGCTTGTATATAACGAGAGATCACTACGAACAATTCATCACGACCGGATTGTTAGTTATGCTTAAAACCAAACCCACTATGGTAATAAAATCTTTCAATACCCAAAAAATTTTATTCTCAAAATTTTCCACTCCTCTTTAAAAGACTCCACGTCTTAAACTTCCTTCTGTATTCAAAATTGAAATACCTTTACAGTTGAAAAACCATCAGCTTTCCCTTGAAAGTTTTCAAAATATTCACGTTTTGAATCCGAACTTTACCCTTATTTTTAAATACATTTGCAAATTTATGAAATAGTTCAACTGGCGAAATTTATGTTCTCTTTAAACAAAACTTGCTAAAATCAATTTATCCTTCTTTTTGTAAAATTCAAACTGTGGCAAAATCCTCCGTATTTAAAATAAACATTGATGTTTCGAACATCCAAAATTTAATTCGCTTCTAAATTTTCTCAAACAAAAACACAATTTGAAGAATCGTTCAATCAAAAAAATTCATTATTTCTTTTGAATTAAATTTGACAAAATTTATTCCTTTTCTCAGAAGGGTAATTTTTTAATGATGCAAATTTCTTTATTTATGAAAATACTTATACATCCATTTACCCAAAGTAATTGGACAAAATCTAATCTGAAAGATAAAGTCTCGTTTAAACAAAAATATAATGTATACACACAAAAGGAGCATAACCAACATCCTTAATCCACAAATTCTTAAATCACAAATCGGAAATTATCACAAACACTTCCTAATTTGAATCTAACAATATACCGCACTTGGCACAACTATATCTTGAGTTCAACCTCAAATTCATTTTCACTTCCTATGAAACACATGATTCTTTACAGACTGATCTCTAACAACATAATCATCCAAAAATCCACCACCATCATCACAGAGTATTTGTCTAGCTACCTTTTGGTAACTGTTTCAAAATCATTTGAAATCTGACAACTTATAAATAAGTTTATCACACAGTGACTCGCGAGCTCGTTTCAAAACACTTATCTCAAAACACTTTATCGATGAAAATTCATTTTACATAATTGTGCGCCAGGGTGATGACATCTCTCATCCCCAAAGAGTTGCATCCAACTCTAATCATTTCTATGCACGTGATGCATGTACTATTATGCATGTACCAATTACTTATTTCCTTTTTTTTTATTTAGTGTTCATACTCAGTGCTCGATGCAATTCCCTATTCGTGATATTCATAATGCATGTTCATGACATGTCTGGGCACAATTACATGATAAAAATCATTTCAAATACTTTAGTAGATAAACATTTGAAATCAATTTCTCAATAAACATTTGCTAGACATTACACTCTGAGAGATGTGCACTCGATTGCATCAAAAAAATTTCCCACTTGCAATCCACCAATATACGTTACTATCATAACAACTAAACCTGATAACTCGTTAAAAACACTTCCTTAGAAAAAAGTATCAAACTAATTTCAACCAAACTTAAACTTATACCCAAGGGAAACAACACGTCAAATACGTTCCTACAAAACTTACCGCCAGTTTTCACACCGCATTATCCAATCTTGAAGAAAACACTATACACTAATACACTAATCTATCTTATTGGGTCAAAATTTCCAATATCCTTTCTAGGATGATCAGAATCCATCAACCGATCCAAATAAATATTTTCCTTATCATCCATATCAAAACAAAACAATAATATAAAACTCATGGGCTAAACAAAGGTTCGACTGAAATATCAATGCCAATCATCAAGTTGAAGCCAAAGCAACGCCTGCTAGTAATGACCTCATGTGCTATCCACACAACGAGACAAACAAGATAAAACAACTAACATAGCAAAACATAACAAATATACGAGGCATATTAATATGGAACAACACTAACAAGTGATGGTTTCCTCCTAATCATAAATCACCCAAGCATGCCTTAACCTGCATTTAATCCAAACATCTTGCCATATAACAAATCATAAATATGGCAGGCAACTAACATGCTATCAGAAGAAATGAGCATGCAACATCCAATTGATCATTATCTCTCTACCGACATGGCATACCAAACCCATATAACCTAATTATATCTCAAATCTGAAAACAAAACATGCTACAACATACTCAGGATCGTTGTAAAAAATCAACATTTGGTATGGCATCGATCAAAAGGTAATCATTTGAAACTCTTTTCAAACATAAATCAATTCGCGATTGTTTTCAAGTTCAAGTCAAGCTCCACGGTTAAAAGTCATTTTCCAGAAAACCTCTTTTATAAATCAAATGATCAAGATACCTAAAATTATTTAATCCACAAAACCATCGAGTTAACTAAATTATTTTAACTTTCAAACTCAACTCTCAATTTGGGTGACCAAGTCACGCCCACAATAACCTTTATAAAACATTTATAAATTCGGAAAAACATTTAAATAAAATCTCAATTTCTTTCAAAAAAAAATAGGAGCTCAACATAATCTAAGAATCAAAAGCATTTCAAAAACTTAAGTGAGAAAATCTTTAATCTCAAACAGTCATTCTGTAAACACCAAATCTGGCCAAAAAAAAACTACCAAACATAAGACCAACGACGCTTCAAACGTCAACAAACCTCAACACGGTGAAAATATAACAACAACAACCTCAAATACTCCATACCGTCGTCCCAATCCAAACGTAAAATTCTGAAATACGAGAAATTTGTTTTACTTACAAAATAACCAAAAATCACATTTTTTTTAAAGTATTAAAATTAGACTTCTCTTCCGATTCTCGTGTCAAAACATAATTCAAATCAAAAATAGTTTTCTCAACAAAACCATGAAACAACCGTGTGATCAAACAACGTGTAGCCACAAAACATGCTTAAAGATTTAACATGAAAATCCTTTAAAAGCAACACCAGGCCAACGCCTGACATATCATAGTACGTGCAAACCTATTTAACACCCAACAACATAGCAAAAACCAAACTTTACTCACCGACAAGGTGAAGGGAATCCAATTGTAATCAAAATCATCCAACGTGTAAAAGCCAACAACTAATCACCCAGGGTAAACATCATGTAAGGCACAACAGCTAATAAAGCATCACTCGAAGTAAACACCATATAAGGTACAACAGCCAACAAAAAAAACAATCACCCAAGGTATATCTCATATATGGCACAACAGCCAACAAATTACCCAATGTATAAGCAATAAACATTCAAAAGTAAAGCATTAGTAACACATAAGACCGACACTCAACATTCCTATAGATGAAGGTAGAAAGTTTTTTAAAACAAAAGATGACGTTTCAAAAGACAAGACTTGAATCCTAATTCCGCAGTAGATCCTAAGACACAACAACAACACTTAACATGCCTTAAAGCGATAAACACATAACATGTAAAATTTGGCCTTAGTTCGAAACTAAAGCTCTAATACCAACTTTATCACGACCCAATTTCATGGATCGCGACCGGCGCTAGGGTATGGGTATGGTTGTACCAAAACCCGTAGCAAGCCTCACGGATAACCTTATAAATAAATAAACCTGCAAGAAAACCAATGCTCGGGGGCAACCGAGACTCGGCCTAAGTTTAGCAGTTTATATAACAGTTCTAATATAATCATTTGATAACAATTCGAAACTACGAAACATGCCTCATATATAAAAATCCAATGTAACATGCCAAAGTATGATAACATAAAAGTCGTACCATTACGACAAACCAAAGTATAATAATCAACACTATACTAGTTCTACTGCGGTCTAAGAAGTAAAACAGTTGACTAGTTTAATAACATAAAAAGACCTCCGAGGAATCAAAGAAATCGGAGATGACCAACGCTCTCAAAATCATAAGCCTGGAAAATTGGGAAAACAACGGGGTCAGATATATTGAGAGGAGTTCATACAACTATTTACATTTATTAAGTGAAAACCTTTAAAACCCAAATCACTTTTATACTAATATAATATAACATTATGGAAATACTGTATTGAAATGATCCCAGCGTAAGTGCGACGTATCACACTGAATCCCAAAGTGGACGGGAACAAATCCTCGTCAATTCCCAGCGTAAGCAAGACATTAGTTTGCCGATCGCAGAGTACTTACCGGTGCACACAGTCTCGATACATGCCTATCGAGTAGCTCGTTCCAATCCAGATCCATAATGACTTAAAACAGTTCGCAAACATTTATATATATATGAAAATACACAATTTACTTAATAAAGAGGTAAATAGCGATATAAACTCACTGCTTGCGAATCCACGTGAAAACCTGGCAAGCAACTAAACCTGATTCGACTCCGAAGCACGAGCAGTCGACGGGTCTAAGAAACATAAATAATAATCAATATCATCCCCTAACTCTAGAGAGTACTAAACACCACATAAGACTAGCACAAATATCAATCAATCCGAAGTACAGACCATCACAATGCCATTACACATAAATAGCCAAAATGCCAAGGCATAAACAAACATGGAGTAATCATACTTACTCACACTATCACCAAAGTCATACAACCAGTTAAGTTAAATTGAGTTCCCATTTTGAAAACATAATCCGGAAATCCATTTCAAATAACTTAGTTAAATTCATAAACCAAGTTTAAAACCAACAAGGTAAGTCAGCCAAGTCTCCACAGTTGCAAGGCATCTTCTCACAAATCGGGCGACCCAAGTCTAACCCGAACAAAAAACTAACCAGAGTAAAACCATAGTAATATTTGGAACATTCTTTGATAAATCATAAAAATTCATTATCTCGTAAAAACCAATTTCAAAGTAGTGAGTCAACTGAGTCATCTCGTCGCTCAGTTTCTTCTCATATGTCGGGCGACCAATTGTCTAACCCGACCCAACAACCAAAACAATTTATAACAATCCATTATCGCTACAACATTGTAACAATTAACCAATTTGATATGTGACTAAGATTCAACCAAATCATGATACAACATGCACAAATACAAGGATCTAATCCAAATCAAGAATGGGCAGCCAATCAATCAAACAAAACAGTGGGCAAAGCCTTATCAAAATCAATAATCGATTTATACGTAACACAGCCACAACACAACACATAGATTCGAATCGAATGACAAAAGAGTGGATTGAATACCTTGTTAACCCAAGGAGCAAGGGAAATCTCAGAGAAATAGTTGATGTATTGCTACAACAATGAAAAATCAAATGACCAATGAATACCCAAACGATTCGATTACATAAACCATGAATTGAATGATGGAATGTAGGTTAGAATACTTACCAAGTGTTATGGACACCAATAATCAGAGGGAAATCGCCTAGGAATAGTTTAGAATGAGGTTAGGATTTTTAAAAATTGAATTGGCGGCTGTTTAGGTCGAGTAAAGTCTATTTAAAGCCTCCAAAACGAACCCAACCGGTTCTATGGCCGGTTCTGCCCAGTAGAACCGGTTATAGAACCGGTTTACTCACTGAAACCCAAAAAACGAAGTGGACCGGACCAACGGCTTGATCTACCCAGCAGGTCCGGTTCACAGGTCCGCTTGACCCGAAAAAGGGTCGAAACGACGATCCGAACGGTCGAATGAAAGACAATCCTCTTAGGTACAACATATCCAAAGGGCAGCCCGATCCGACGGTTAAATTGGGAGATACGGACGTTTTACTACAGTATGGCAGATTCAGAAAACATGCAAACATTGTTTTGATAACAACCCGGAAATAAATCATTTCAACATCAAATACTTAAAGGTTCAAGGGGTACACATAAGTCATTCAACATGACACAACCAAGGTACCACATATGCTAATTCGCACATAAATCAATCCGAAAACAAGTCGGAAGCACAACGAGAACATGTCGAAGTGAAAACACAGCCAAAGTCCATCACAAACCAAACTTTAATCGGACAACCAGCCACCAAAAGAAGTTATAAAAATACAGGTTATTACATAGAAATTCAATGTCTAAAATTATTTTTGACATTTGAATTTTAATTAGATCCGACGAATAGTCAATCTAGCGAGCCAAACACCAACGTGTTTGACTAACAAGCTTGTTTGGAGCTTACGTTTTTGAAAATGGGGACGACAGTACTGTGAGTTTTACTTTGTGATTTTTACTTTTGAATATTTATATTTAAACTTTTTTAAATAACAAATCGCAATATTATAATTAAGCCATTATAGATCCATTGGAACATGCTATCTATTGGGCAACAATAGGACTGTGTGATCGCCGGTGTTAATAAATCACACATTGCATATTGATTGGGTTCTTTGGCTAGATGCTTGCAAAACGGCCTAGACCCTACAGCTTGTACTGGAGAGCTAGTAATTCAATTTACGCCCAACAAACCTTACACAGTGTTAAAATGACTGTGACATTGAGAGTTCACAGTTCATCTTGTGTTAAACAAGTAAGCATGAACTATGGCGATATCCATAGTTAACCAAATGGGGTTCCTTCTAGGGTTTCATTTGGATCGATTATTTGATTAAATTTTATACATACAAATGCTTTATGTATATGCGATTTAAATATTCAACTGTAAATATGTGAACTCACTCAGAAATATTTATATTTCTGACCTTCCCCAATATTCACCTTTCAGGCTATCATATACGAGGTATAATTTCCACAATAATTTTGGAATTCAATGTCAGCCATACCTCTAGAGCTGCAAGTAGTTGGGTACTGGGAATTCTGTCTTTATATTTACAGCAGTTCAAACTATTTTGATAATCTCTGATTTGAACTACTGTATATATATATATTATTTCAAAGCTGCGTGTTTTTTAAAATGCTTTGACCAGATGTTTGAGAGATACACTGGTTTTGTGTTAAAAGCATTTTAGGATTGTATTAGAAATAGAGCAAGTACGTCATATGAGATTGATGTTTGCGCTCTAGTTTCTTGAAATACAATCGGGGTTTTATGAACCCGTTTTCAGAAATGTGTTTTCGTTAAACGAGAAAAAGGTTTTAACGGTATTTTCTGAAAACAGATCATATGTGATATATGGTTTTGAATTGCGATCGCGTTTTTAATAAAGGTGTTAAAGTATTTCTGCAACGAGGTTCCAAACCTTATTATGTTTTAAAATACAAAAAATTTATAAAGGTTTTTAGGCTTGCTACGGGTTTTGGAGCAACCACTCCCATTCCCTAGCGCCGATCGCGATCCATAAATTTGGGTCGTGACAAGATAAATGTTTGATATAATTTAAATAAATAATTTGTTTTATTAAAATGACATTGCAAATGGGACGGGAGAATATAATATTTGTTTTAGTAATGAAACGAAAAAAAAGTTTGAAAAAAAATGAAAGGAAAAGTAGAAGCACAAAGATTAATTAGTGGTAAAAACAATTCCCAATAAAATTAGAAATAGGAATTTCGTTACACCATTAAGTGTGAAGTGAAAAAATGACATCAGTAAGCTGGTGCACACACGTAAGCATCAAGTGTGACGCCGGCACATTAGGTGCTAAAGAATTGTTTTTTAAAAGAACGTGTTGTTTAAAAGATTTTCAAAAAAAAAAATGTACTGCGTAAGATTAGTGGTCCTTTTTTTGAATATTTATGTTGTACATTGTAGATATATAATTTATATATGATAATTATAATTTTTACCATATAATTTATATATGATATATACATTTTTTAAATATGCTTCATAGATCTGATACATAATTTATATATAATATATATGCATCAGATCCGTATTCGGTATGTATTAACAATATATTTGATAAGTAACTCATAAAATTACATATTTTTAAAATTGTATCATCAGTGTATTTTTATATTTTTAAAATTAAAATTAATATCAATAAAAATATTTTTAAAATTTATATATAACACATAAATGTTCGATATAATTTAAATACATAAATATATAATAAATTATTTGTTTTATTAAAATGACTTTGCAAAAATGGGACGGGAGAATATAATATATGTTTTAGTAATGAAACAAAAAGAAAATCTGAAAAAAAATGAAAAGAAAAGTAGAAGCACAAAGATTAATAAGTGGTAAGATATTTTTCCATTTAAAATTAGAAATAGGAATTTCGTTGCAGCATCAAGTGTAAAGTGAAAAAATGCCATCAGTATTGCTGGTACACACGCGTCAGCATCAAGTACGATGTCGGCGCATTAGGTGCTAAAGAGTATTTTAAAAAAAAAACGTGCTATTTAAAAGATTTTCAAAAAAACAAATATCGCGTAAAATTAGTGATCCTACACGAAAATTGCCCATTTTTCATAGGGATTTATCCATAACAGAGATGCACATTGTTTTCGATATTTTAGTTACTTTTTTTCCCCTAATGTTGTAATCAATCACGTTTTTTGTCAATATTTTTGGTGACGTAAGGAAATAAAAAACCTTGTTTTAAAGGACCACAAAATTAAAAACAATAGCAACTAGACGTAAAAATGGACCACTTAACTTCAATAATTTCTTCGTGTCATGAATTTGTAGACCCCTCCAATTGAATATGAGAATATGTAATCATTGTGATGTTTAAATTAAGTCCATCTACTATAATTCATAAGTATTCAATTTAAATTGGCTTAAATGCACCAAAATCACCAACTTTTATATAGTTTGAGTATTTAACATTATCTTTTAATTTTGGCAAAAAAATACATGAACTTTCAAAATTTTGCAATTAAAGACACCGACGCCATCTTAGACGTAAAACGGCACCGTTTTAGATGTAAAATAACACTATTTTTCAAAGAAAACGCACACGTGGTCTTAATTGCAAAAAATTGGAAAGTTCATGTTATATATGCCAAAATTAAAAAATTATGTTAAATACCAATACCGGCTAATAATCACCGACGGTCCTCGACTTTTACCCTAAACTTCCCTAAAACCCCTATACTTTCAAAAGCCCAAAATACCCCTAAAATAAGCCAATCAAACCAAAACCTAACCAAACTAATGAAACCACGCTCAATTAAATCTAATCATTCAAACCAACCACGTTCAACCCGGTCAGCCGCCAGCCGCCGCCTGCCGCCGCCCGCCGGTCATCTTCCCTAAAATATGTTCTTGAGAACAGATGTATGTTCTTGAGAACAGATTCGGAAGATGACCGGCGGCAGGCGGCGGGCGGTTGGCCGGGTTGGGTTTAATTAAGTGTGGTTGGTTTGAATGAGAATGGTTGGATTTAATTGAGTATGGTTTGATTAGTTTGGTAAGGTTTTGATTTGACTGCCTTATTTTAGAGGTATTTTGGGCATTTAAATTTTTTTGATTTTTTCTGACATGTCAGATGACGTGGCACCGCCAGCCGCCAATTTTTTTTGTAAGGGTATTTTTGTCCATAGGGACTGTGAATGAGCGCCGCCATAAAGTCTGGGGGGTTTAGAAAGCTTTTGAAAGAATAGGGGGTTTAGGAAAGTTTAGGGTAAAAGTCGAGGACCGTCGGTGATTATTAGCCGTTAAATACCAAAAACACGCAAAAATTGGTGATTTCCTGTGCATTTAAGCCATTTAAATTTATAGGTGTTAAAATTTTCTATTATAAAAAATATTGTCAGTACTTAATTAAACTAAATTTTTTGACATACATATATTTTGCCATTACACCATAAAATCTATAAAAAAAAGTAAGGAAAATTCCAAATCAAGTATAACCTCTGAAAAATACTATACCAAATATTTCTAATAAAATCACAGTGAATAAAAATATGATTTAGTATTTTCACAACACCACAAAGCATACACAAAGAATTTTCAACAGAGATAATCGAACGTATTGCCAAAAATATAGAGACTGAACTCTATTATACGATGCTAGCCAAATAAAGCACTTAACTCGAGGTGGTGCATTTGATTTCTCAAGTTGCAAAAATGGAGTCATGACAGTTGCTTGGGCCGCCGAAGCTCCTAAGACCCGCTCAACAGACAAAACCTTCCTGCTCCTGATCCCGACGTCCACAACTCCTCCACTCCTACCATCGGCGACTCCTGCAGCAGTAACCAATCCCAAACCAGAAGCAGTAACAGTGGTTGTCCCGCTCTGAATTCTAGCAGCATGACTAGAAACATGAATAGAATAATACCGAGCTGTAAACCCTCCGTCAGCCACTCTATCATTCCCCATTAAAAGACGGAAAAACGTGGCCGAAAAATTAGAGTTCCACCAAACTATATCAAGGTGACACAAACGAGAAGATAGTAAGTTAAAGATAGAAAGAAAATCACGAAGCAATTCAACTATGTACCTCTCAAACGACGCCTTCATCTTCATCCCTCCCTCTAGAAAAACACTTATAGTTGCTCGTTTTTGGGTTGAAAGATTAAAAAGTCAAGGAAACAAGTTACAAGTCGGACCATTATCCATCAATATTGTAATTCCAAAAAGATATAGAATCTCCACTACCTACCTTATATTGCAAATTGGTAATACAGAATCTCCAAGCTCTTTTTTCATAACAACATAATTTCCTAATGCATTTTCAAATGAAAGACATTTTTTAGCATCACCATTCAACAAAAAATTCAAGTCAACAACTAGTAATTATATTGAACAAAAGTGAGCCATCATTGTTAATTCTCAATTTCCATATCCATATCCATTTAAAAAGGAGACTCTGATTCCTTGCCTGTAGATTTGAAATTTCGAGACCCCCTTTTACAAAATCTTGGCATACAATCTTCCAAGAAATCTTACTCGGAACATGAGAAGAAACATTACCCTTTCAACATACGATTCTAACTGATTACGAACCAAAGGCATGCATACTAAACATGGACATAAAATAAACTGGAATATAGAACATAACTGATTTAATGAAAACTAACTTGCATGCAGAATAAAAGTAGAGAACCCTTCCCATAACGCCAAAATGCAATTTGAATCGCTCGACAACATAGTCCTAAGACCCAGTAGAAAGCTTCCTATTAGACAAAGGAAATCCAAGATATTTGATCGGAAAAAAAATCAATTTTACAGCCAACTGATTGCGCCGTTATCAATAAATCTACCTCATTGACATTGATTCCTATTATGGAGCTTTTAATAAAATTAATAGTCCAGTCAGAAATCAACTCAAAACAACGAAAAATTCGGGTCTAATTCTTGAACTTCTAAATATTATAGGGAATATATAAAATAGTGTCGACTGCAAATTGCAGCAAAAATAGGCTCATGGCCAGCTGCAAAACAAATATCTTGTGTGAACCCCAATCCATCCAATTTGTCTAGAATCTGTTTCAGCCCCTCTATCGCAATAACAAACAGATAAGGTGAAATTAGGTCCCCCTAACGAATACCTCTCTGTAACCCAATCGGCTCTACAGGACTACCATTAACAAGGACATCAATGGATGCCAAAGACAAACAACAAGACATCTATTCAATCCACTCCACAAAAAATTCATACAACGCATTACGGAAAGCCAACATTGAAGACGAGTAACCCCCACATCCATTTAATCTCTCCTCTAGAAGCAAAGTTTCATTGAAAATCTTCATTTAATAGAGATTGTCCCCATAAAGGCCAAAAAACAACTTAATTCCTATCATAATAATAACCTCTCTGAAGCAACATTGCTTGCATAAATAAAAATATGATGATAAAGAATATTACGGCAAATGAAATCCATGGCAATCCATCTAGAACCTTTAGTAATCACAACATTACACAATTAAATAGAGTTCCAAACAAGCAATAAACCACCCAAAGCACAATTAGAAGGAATCTAATCAAACTCAAAATCCAAATTAGGTCACAAATTTTTAACAAGAATTTTTTTAACATTTTCCTTTTTGAATTCAGTCAAACCAATAAACAAAATATTATAAGCAGAGACTAACTTTCGAATAAACTTCTACTTCCTAATATTTAAAAGACTGCCACTACAATTCCAAGAAACAAAGATAAGGGGCAAAGACATAGAAACAAAAAAACACTCGAGCTATGAAAGCTTAAATTTGTTTCATGCTGACATTCGAATCAATGTTTTTAGCTAACCTCCTCACCATAGCTGAATGTGTTTCCCTTTTGAAGATTCCCAAGTCATGCCCAATCTGCCATATTTTCCCGACCTCATCCTCTAGAGTAGTTGTGACAATATCGTCCCTTATAAGAGCATTTAAACGGCCAATATTCGCAATATCCACATCAGATAACTCATCGTCCACTTTTACTTGGCTAGTATAACACGAGAAAATATTGCGCTACGAATCAATATTTTTAGCCGGGCGACGAATAATAATTATCTGATCATCCAAAACCTAAGTTTCTAAAACCTGAGTTTCGAGAGTTTGCTCCCCAACCTGCTCTACACCAACAAGCAGACGACTTTCTACATATCAGAGACGGCGTCTATGATTACGGACGATCGTCTGTCGCGTCAAGTCTATAAAAAGACCCTCTTTTCGTTCCAAAAACTCATTTTACTCCCAAGTACTATTCACCTTCATCCCCAACCCCATTTTTCACCATTTTAGCTTGTTTTTTAGGTTTTATTCACCCAAACACTTCCATCAAACACCCTTATCATTTCTAACTTTAAAATGTCCACATGCATTTGAGTTTAATCTTTTAGGTATTCAAAAAAGCTTCATTTTCTTTCATTCTCTTCTTGATTTTCTGGTTTGGAGCTTCAAGAGATTAGTGTTGACCTCTACTTTTGATTCCATGTGTTGCATGTCAATTTTGAATTGATTATTCTTGCTTTTGTTGCAATTTTATTTAAGGATTTTTTGTTGATCATGTTAACTTGACTTCTTGGCATTTTTTACCATGAATCTATAAGATGCAAGGTGTTTATCATGGCTATTATATTCTGAAAATTTCATGATTTGTATTGCATGTTAGTGTAATTGAATCTTGGATTATTACATGTTTTAATTTTTGCAATTTGATGTTTAAGTTGAATTTTGGTCAATTTTATGGACATGCAAGGTGATAAGTGGATTTTCTATAATCTTGAAATTCAACGTGTTTATGGTCTTTTCATGTTAGTTTGATGATAAGGGTGAATTTGGCATGTTTGATAAGTTTAGGGGCTATTTTGCTTTTTTTTGGCAAAGTTAGGGACCTAAATTGCATGTTTGGATATGTTTGGGTGTGTATAAGTTGCTAGACTTAGTTTATGGGTTGATGGATAACTTTTTACATGTTTGGCTTGATTTTGATGTGATTTGGCGAATTCGAAAGTTTAGGGATCAAATTAACAATTTTGATAATTTGAGGGGTTAACTGTAATTTTGCTAAATCTGAGTTTTAAATGTCTTAGAGGCTGTTTGGAATGATTGTTTGAGTGAGTGGTTTAGTTAATTGAATTTGTATTGGTTTAATTTGTGTGGTTTTGGTCGATTTTAAAGTATAGCGCTAAGTGTAATTTTTACAGATTCAATGGTTAATTTGTAATTTGACTAAATCTGAAGTTTTTTCTCAAGGGGCTCATCTGATAAAATATTTTGATTAAAATATTTAATGGAGTTATATGGAATCGATTTAAATGGTTTTGCTTCGAAAAGCAATTTTGACGGTTTTCGATAATTGGGGAGTTTTCGGCATTTTGCCCAAGTATTGATTTTGGAGACTTAAGGGCTGTTTTAGCATAAGGTTTTCATGGGAAAGAGTTTCGTATGTTCTTTTGGATTTGTCCTTGAGTCTAGACGCGCTCCGTTTTGTGTTATTAGCGTTTTACAAAAATGAGATTTTTATGCTTTAAGCCGAAATTGTTTTAAAGTTAGAACTCATTCTCAAAATGGAAGTCTGATAGTACATTTCTAGAAGAACTAGAGTTTAACTATGTTCTTGAGATTAGTACCGTCCGGGAATAACAACGAGGGTCAATTGAAACTTAGTGAGTTGTATAATATTATATCTAATTATTAAGTCGAAAACCAAAACATCAGATATACAAATAAATCAGTACATAAACCAATGGCAACCTAAACCTCAATTTCGTGATATCTCATAATACTATTGAAAATCCAGGTGATCGCGGCTCCTAACAAATTAATCCACCGATACGTCTCGCCGATCAAACCCTTATTCCACAATTCAATCTGAGGAGTCATGAAGCCCGATAATTTAATTAACCGAATACATAACCGACTTCACTTAATCCCAAGTTGTGAAGCCCGAAAATTTAATCTACCGAGTACATCACTAGCTCATAGCCCGAGAACATAATCCACCAAGTACTATCGCTAAACATAAGGCCCGAGATTCTAATCCAGAGCTCATACTACATCCTCAATGCACATGTATAATCAAATTTCCTAAGTTTTATTCATACCAATGCGCATGCAGTCCTAATGACGCCCATTAGGTAGCCCGTTCCATGTCCTAGAGTCTCGACGCGCTCCTAAATAGTATTTTGGCGTTTTTAAGAAAATGTAGATTTCGTGTTTTTAAGCCAAAATTGTTATAAGATGGAAACTCATTTTCGAAATGGAAGTGAGATAATACATTTTTGAAAGAACTGGAGTTTAACTATGTTTTTGAGATATAAGTACCGTGATGACAGAAATTTGGGTTTTGGGCCTATAAACGAGATTTGAGCCGAAATGAGTGTGTCGACGCCCCAGTGAAATGTTTTAAAGTTTTGGAAACTTGTTTTGTTTTAAAATTGTGATTTATTTCAGAAAGATGGTTTTCAACCAGAGCGTAGTCGGAATTCGGGAATCCTTCAAGTTTAGCAATTGTGGTTTCACTCGATTTGCGTGTTTGAATGTTTTGTGGTGTTATCGAGTGTTTACCTTATGTGTTGTTTGTCTTGACGTGTTGGTTGTTTAGAATTCTGGAGTTGTGCGTGGTTGTTGTCATATCGTTTATTAATGTAATACCTCGTATTTTTTAATTTGTGTTTTACGTTCCGCCATTGGGTTGATTGTTTTTGTGCTTCGGTTGTCTCGTTTGACTTGTTGAATAAACTCTAGGTTTTGTCCGTCATCACTTATGGGCTTTATATAAGAATTCAGCATTTGTTGTGTGTACCCAAAATAATAATAATGTCAAAAAAATAAAATAAGATAATAATAACAATAATAATAATAATAATAATAATAATAATAATAATAATAATAATAATAATAATAATAATAATATGAAAAAATAAAGTAAAACAATAATAATATTTTTTTATTTTTTAATGAAAAATAGAACTCTAATCTAGCTAAGTGTATATAAAGGAGTCTTAACTAATCTTTTTCTCTATACAAACAACAAATACGACCAAAAAGAGACATAAAATTTTGGCCGTGTTATTCAAATCGGTTCTTCATCTAAAGGTATAGATTTTTTCCACTTGTTCTTTTGGGATTATATTCTTTGGGCAGATAATGAATTGCAGAATTGTTATTGGGGTCATTTGATTCTATGTTTAATTTTTTTATTCTTAATTTTTTTTCATGACCATATTTAGTAATTCCCGAACTCTTTCTTCGTTGGGATAAACAAGCAAGGGTTTCATTTTCTGCTTGCTTATGGGAATGCTATTTCTTGTTTATATTAGTTTGGATAAGGGTACAACAAATTGGTTAACTTTTCTTTTCCCATTAATTAGGTTAGTACATAATCTGTACACTTTGCATGAAAGACAAAAATGATGTTAGCCTTCTTTTTCTTGTTTCATGGTACAATTGTTTTTATTCTTTCATAAGTAGTATTACTCCAAAACAGATTTAATCTCTTTCAATTATAAGAACAATATTACATTTGTGTTTGAAATTTTATTTGATTAATTTAATCTGACTTGTTTGATTCATTTAATCTGAATTATTTGATTCTATATCATGTATCTGTGTAATCGATTTTCATATTGAGTTCCATTTTTTTTAAATGAGTATTTGAGTTTGTAAAAACGTTTTTTGGACTTTTAAACTTTGATTTATACGTTGGTAAAATGTTTGGGTCGGGTTAGACATGAGTCGCCCGACACGTGAGGATAAACTTGTTAGTGGTGATAACTCGGCTAACTCACTATTTTTGGATTTTAACTTGATTTTCATGTTTTGAACTAAATTATTTAAATGGCTTCTGAAATATGTTTTAAAAGTGGGAACTCAATTAGACTGAACCTATTGTTTGATTTTGGCGATTGTTTGAATTGTGTGATTACTCTATATGCGGGTATGCTTTGCCTTGTGTTGTGGTAGTACTATGTGGTGTCTAGTCCTCCTTAGAGTTAGGATTGATTTTAATACCTGTTTATGTTTTCTTAGACCCGTCGACTGCTCGTGTTTCGAAGTCGAACCAGGTTTAGTTGTTTGCCAGGAAATGTTTGGGATTTCGCAAGCAGTGAGTTTATATTGCTATT
Organism: Mercurialis annua; assembly: GCF_937616625.2. Taxonomy (NCBI): domain Eukaryota; kingdom Viridiplantae; phylum Streptophyta; class Magnoliopsida; order Malpighiales; family Euphorbiaceae; genus Mercurialis; species Mercurialis annua. The sequence goes on along the minus strand of NC_065574.1, from coordinate 44,503,881 downwards.
TACCTCTTTATTAAGTAAATTGTGTCTTTTATTATTTAAATGTTTTCGAACTGGTTTTCGAATCATAATGGATCTGGATTGAAACGAGCTACTCGATGGGTATCACCGAGACTTTGTGCACCAATAATTACTTCGCGTTCAGCATAGAGACGTCTCGCCTACTTTGGGATTAATTCAAAACTTATTCCATAATGTTAAATGTATATCTATGTATGTATGTATATATGTAGATATGTATATGTATGTATGTATATATGTATATGTATGAAAACGTGTTATAATTTTAAAGGTTTTTCACTTAATAAATGTAAATTATCGTATGAACTCATCTCAGTATATCTGATCTCCGTTGGGGATTTCGCAAACAATGAGTTTATATTGCTATTTACAACTTTATTAAGTAAATTGTGTATTTTATTATTTACATGTTTTCAAACTGGTTTTCGAATCATTATGGATCTGGATTAAAACGAGCTACTCGATGGGTATCGTCGAGACTGTGTGCACATAATTTTAAGCTCACTTCTTATCGATCAAGGTTACGTATTCAGCTTTGAGATTGGCACAGTTGTACATTGACCGGATTGTTAGTCTTCATGGTGTACCAGTGTCGATCGTTTCAGATAGAGGTCTCGTTTTCACCTTTAGGTTTTGGAAATCCTTGCAGGAATCTTTGGGTTAGAGGTTTGATTTCAGTACTGCTTTTCATCCTCAGACTGACAGTCAGTCTTAGAGGACGATTCAGACTTTGGAGGATATGCTCAGGATGTGCGTGTTGGATTTTCAGGCTAGTTGGGATACTCGTTTGCCTTTGATTGAGTTTTCGTATAGCAACAATTACAACGCTAGTATCGAGATGGCACCTTACGAGGCTTTGTAAGGGCGCAAGTGTTGATCTCTTATTTGTTGGGAAGAGGTCGGCGAGCGTAAGCTTTCTGGAGCGGAAATCATCCAGATTACCTCTAAGAAGATACCTTTGATCAAGCGTAGATTGAAGACTGCTTTTAGTCGGCACAAGAGTTATGTTGACCTTAAGCGGAAGGATTTTGAATTTCAGGTGGCGACTTTGTGTTTCTTCGGGTTTCACCTATGAAGGGTGTTGTTCATTTTGGTGTTAAAGGGAAGTTAGCGCTGATAGGAGTAAAATACTCCTATAATTTAGAGTGTTTTTGATGCATTTTAATGTCTCTTACTATGCACTTTGAGGTGTTTTAATATCTTATTTGTGTGCTTAAGCGTTTCAGGATTATGGAGCGTTAGGATGCATCTTTGGTGTAAAAAGAGGGAGATTCAAGGAAAGGAAGCGAAGAGCAAAGCCGGAAGCAAAAGAATTAAAGATTTCCTAGAAGCTAGAGCCTTGCACGGATCGTGCACCTCCTTGCACGGATCGTGCACCACAAGAGACCTAGGCAGTAGGTTCTGAGGACTCTTTCACGGATCATGCAAGCTCGGATAAGTAGAGTTGCACGAATCGTGCAATGACAAAAAGAAGGAATTCTAAAATCTGAAGAAAAGGACTAAGGCTTTTGCACATTTCCTCTTTTGGCCCAACACTCATTTGTAGGATGTTTTTATTTCCTTTTTGAGACTACTATAAGTACTACTTTATGATTCAAAATTAGGGTATGCAACATTCATTACTTTTATTCCTTTTGTGTTGCCTCCGAAAAATAGCTTAGAATCTCTTTAGAGTTGTGTGCTCCATCTTTTCCACCATCGTTGGTGAAGTTGAAGCTTTTAATGTTTGATTGAACAAGATCTCTTATTAATTAATGCAAGTTTATTTATTGTGGAATCTTCATTATCTTGTATGAGTTATTGTTCTTCCATTTTACTTAAGGTAACCTTTCTCTACTTTTTAATGTTTAGTTGTTTGATTAGTGCTTGTATTGAGAACTTAAGCATGAGTGGCTAAACCCCCTTGTTTGGGGGTTAATAGAATCCTAGTTAATGCATGATTGGGTTAGGATTAGGGTTTGTGTGAATGTTCTAATTGATGCTCTTAAGGCTTGCTTAGATTAGCTACCTAAGTATTGTTTGTTAGATTAAGACTCACCTTGAGAGAGGGTTTGTTAATCGGAAAGAATTGATTAGATGCTTAATTAGTGACACCATGAGAGTGGGTTAGTAATTAAGTGGCCTTTGGGTTGTGATTTGTTGTAATTGCTCTAATTGTGTTTAGTGCTACGAGAGTAGGTTAAGCTTGATTAGGTGTGGTTTTGTAACTCTTTGAGGCTCGAGAGAGCGGGAGTTGGACTTAGAAACGCTCGGCCCCCGTTTTATAACTTTAAACCCGAAACCCGTGAATGCATGACCTAGGTGGATTGTTGACCTCCAAACCCCGTTTATCATTTGAATTCCCGTTAATTGTTAATTGCTTAAGTCTTTTGTAGTTGGTAATTAGTTGTTAATTGCAAGTTCTTTGTTAGTTAATTGTTAATTGTTAGAATTTGTCACCTAAAACCAATCTTTAATTGTGCTTTCCGAATTGAATTTCACAATCGATTCCACTCACTTTAAACCTCTAGTCCTTGTGGGTTCGACCTCGACTTGTCGAGTACTACGAGTTGGTTTTTTGCCAACAAGTTGGGCCGTATGAGATTGCAGAGAGAGTTGGAGCAATTGCTTATTATTTGGCTTTACCGCTGGATTTGTCGTTGGTGCATCCCGTGTTTCATGTTTCAATGTTGCGGAAGTGCATTTCTTATCCTTCTCACGTGATTGTACCACAAAGTGTTGAGATTGACCAAGAGTTATCGTATGAGGAACAACCTGTTGAGGTTGTTGATACGCCGGTGCGTAAGTTGCGGAACAAGGAGATTATGATAGTCAAGGTCCTATGGCGAAATCATTCTGTTGAGAAGTCCAGTATGCGGAATCGTTATCCTTTCCTCTTTCCTTGAGGTACGTTAGGTTTGATGTTGTTTCATGTGTTATGTTTCTATGGCTGTATATTAGGTTTATGCTTATGTGTTTACATTTGGTTGTTTTTGCATGCTTATGTGTTGTTTTGTTCTTGGATTGCGTTGTGTTAAAATTGAGGACGATTTTGTTTTTAAGTTTGGGAGAATGTAATACCCCGTTTTTTCCGGCTCGTTCCGATGAACTTTCCGATGTACCTTGGGTTCGGTTTGGTTGGTTTGGTTCCTCAAAATAATGGTTTAGGGGTTCATTACCTTTTATAAGTTGTTTTAAGATGTTTTGTGTGCGGCTCGGGTTTTTAGAGTGATCCCGAGATTAAATTCAAAAATCGAAATTTTGCGTAGGCAAAGGTTTCTCGCGGGAGCGACCTGTATCGCGGTGCGACGCGACACTGTGCATATCGCTATTTTCTATTTAAACTCACCTTATTTCGACCTAATTTCATTTTTAAACATTTCTAAACTTTTCTAAAACACTAGAACCGCTGGAACCCTTATCTTAAATCATTTCCTCATCCTTTCCTCTCAATTTTGATCATTGGTAAGTGTATTAATCTAGTTTTTATTATACAAATCATTGGTTCTTGTTTCTTTCGACTTCTTTCTCAATTTTCCATTGTTTTAACATGTTGTAGGCTGATTTGATTGATTCATTTCTGATTTTTATTTTACTTGGACTAATCAAGAGGTATGTGATCCAAATTTCATTGTTCGTTGCTTAGAGATTCGTAGGTTGTTGAAATTGATTAATACCTTTGGCTGTTGTGGTGTTTATTTTTTGTTTTCCATGGTTATAAATCTATAAATATACTTTGTGTATTTAATTTGTCTTAGAGATGTTGTTCATACCTTGGGTGACTTGGATTACTTGTTTTGAGTTAAGGGTATATCAATTTGTTATTTTTCTTGATTTGTAATTCTGTTTTTGGGTATTTAAAGGGTTGTAAATCTTATACCTAGGGATGTTTTAATGTGTTAAAAGTATCACTTTGGGTGCTCAATGGTTGGTGATCTAATTGTTTAGATTTAGGGTTTGTTTTGCTTAAGTTTGTATTGTTTACTTGGGTTACTAGATCAATTGAGTAAGTCGCTGGAAATGCACTACCTAGGATTGTTTTGGTATGTTAGAATTGAGTTTTGGGTTATTCAATTGTTTAATGATTAATTAAGTGGTTTATGTAATCGTTATGCCATTATTTAGGTTGTTTAAATAGTTTTGTGTTGAGAATTTCAATGGCTGCCCATGGGTGTTTTGGGACTGTTTTGGTAAATTAAATATGTTGATTTTGTTTAAGGATGTTTGCTTATTGATTTTAGGAATTGTATATGAGCTATGTAAGGTTTTGCCATTGTTTTATTAGTTGATTAGATGGATATTTCAGATCTGAGATTGAGTATTTAAAAGTGTTTAAAATCATTTTGATTTCATTTAAGATGACTTATTTAAGTTGTAAATACTTTGGGTGAAATTTGCCAAGTGTTGGCATATTGTTGCTAGTGAATTTTGGTTTGATTAAGCTTATAAATGAGTTCTTGTTTTCGAATAACTTTGATTTTAATTAAAGGATTTGATTTTAGTTTGGATTATACTTTAGCCTTTGTTGGGTCGGGTTAGACTTGTGTCACCCGACATGTTGTGTTGAGCTTAAAATGCAGTTTATGGCTAACATACTACTTTGGGAATTTCAATTGTTTTTAAAGGAATTATCTAAGTTATGTAAGAACTCCGAATTTTGGTTTTTAAAGCAAGAACTCATCTAAGCTTAATTTGTTGTTTAATTTGTATAGATGTATGTTTTACTTTAACTTGTACGTTGGTTGTGATTTGAGATGCTAGTCCTATGTGGTGTCTAGTATTCTTAAAGTTAGGGGTTGTATGGATTTTAACTTATGTCTTGTTTTTAGACTCGTCGTCTGCTCGTGCTTCGGAGTCTGCGCATGGTTAGTTTGCTTGTCAGGATTATCACGTGGTTTCGCAAGGAGTGAGTTTGTAGTGTTATTTACTGTTTTATTAAGTAATGCAATATATTTTAGTTTTATAAATATTTTCGAACTATTTTGAATGGTTATGGATCTGGATTGGAACGAGCTACTCGATAGGCATTATCGAGACTGTGTGCACCGGTAAGTACTTTGGGATTGGCTGACATGATGTCTGGCTTACTTTGGAATTGACGAGGATTTGTTTCGTTTACTTTGGGCTATCCTTTGGGATTCATTTCAATACTGTTATTCCATAATCTTATGTATATTAGTATGAAAGGATGTCAGGTTTTAAAAGGTTTTTAACTTAATAAATGTAAATATTATTATGAACTCATCTCAGTATACTTGACCCTGTTGTTTTTTCCATTTTTCAAGATTTATGATTTTGAGAGCTTTGGTTGATCTCCGACTTCTTTGATTCTTCGGAGGTTCTTTTGTTTTAATATAACTAGTCAACTGTTTTATACTCTTAGACCGCAATAGGACTAGTTAGTCTTTTATTATAATTCATACTTTGGTTTGTCGGATTGGTCCGACTATTTGTTCATGTTGTTGGCATGTTATACCTTGAATTCTCTTATTTATATATAAGGCAATGTTGTTGGATTCTCGGATTTGAGCCGAGCATTTAATTATTTAACTGTTATATAAACTGCTAGTTTAGGTTGCAATTTCGGTTGCCCGAGCAGTGGTTTTTTTGTAGGTTTATATGTTTGTGTGGTTATCTGTGAGGTTAGCTACGGTTTTCGGTACAACCATATTCATATTCTAGCACCGGTCACGATTTCTAAAATTGGGTCATGACAAGAACACAAAGGTAGAGAGAAAACACTTAAAAAGCTTTAAGCTTCAGCAATGGAATTGATACAAACATCCACGACTTCAACTAACCCAAAAATACATGACATATGTGAAAAAATTCAACAGGTTTCACGATTTAAAGTTCAATATGACTCTAAGAATTTAAATAAATAGCTTGGGGGAGGTGTTTTAATGGTGGATAGGGGAAATAAGGGTTTTGAGTGGAGAAGGAAGTGAGGGAAAGAAAATAAAGGAGTGGTTTTTAGACAAACCCTGAATTTTTTTAAATCCGTCACTAAATTTTTTAAATTAAAAAAAATAATTTTTTTAATTAAATTGTAAAATGAATTATATTATTTAATCTATCACCCACTGTCATCCACCACCGCATTAGGTCATCCACCATCATTATCCCATGATTTTCCGCAAACCAGGGTCCCTAAATTTTTTAAATTACGTCACTAAATTTTTTTTCCGTCGCTAATCTATAGACTAATCATTCGGTAATTTTGTTTTCAATTTATTTAGAGATTATTTTATATTCAATCACCATACCCATTTGCAATTGGGAAAAAAGTCAATTATACCTCTAACATTTGGCTCAGGATCATTTATGCCCTCATGTTTTCGAAAGATGCAAATATATACCCGTAAAGTCTTTAAATGGACTCATTTGGACTGCTCACTTAGAAAATATCTGATGAGTTGGACCATAATTATTAAATTTTTTTTGGGTAAGGAATTATTATTTTTATTGATTAATTAAATTAACAATTCGACTAATATTAAGAATATTAAGAAAAAGTGATTGTTTCCTATGATACTTTTATATGCTACTAGTTTCGCATTACGTGCTATGCACGTGGCTCGTAACGTAACTCCTCAATGAACATATTAATAAATTTATTATAATTATATCAATTTTTTATTTATAATTAATATTAAATTAGTTAAGATTTTTTGTAAATGTAAATATATTCGGTTATTAAAATTTTTTCCATACTAAATTTATTCTTTTTTTGGTTTTATAATAATCATAATTAAATAATTAACTTAATTTTATTAATAATATTATTAAAAATAATAAGATAGAAATTTAAATAATAATATATTGACCAAATACAGTATTTTAATTTTGTAGTTGAATCAAACTAAAAGATAGGTATTCCTACTAATTTGGAGACAATTTAGTTATTGTTTACATATTAAAAATTAAATTGGAGATAATTTAGCTACCTATTCTAATTAGGATTTTAATTACAATAGTGATTAATTAAATAACTAATTAGTTAATGACTATAAAACCTTTATTTGGTAGTAAACTGAAAAGGATTATTCAGTAAATTTGCCTGTCCCCCCCATCCGTCTTTTATATATATAGTATAGAAGATATATATATATATATATATATATATATATATATATATATATATATATATATATATATATATATATATATATATATATTAGATAAGATCTCTGTTTTCAGTAAACTAGCAAACCACTTCAGTTTGTGATCGTTATTATGGCACATAACATTCCAACATTTGGCGTCATAACATCAGTCCTAACAAGATTTGAAGGACGCTTTGGACAGTCTGAACCAGAGCCAAATCGTGGCTTTGTAGAAATTTCGGCAACAGATGTTTTTGCTCCGACGGTGAAGATGGAATTTGAGAGAGCAACAGTCAATCCCAACTTTATTCACTTTCGATTTTGTTATAGCAACAGGTACTGGTCACTCCCCAGTCCAACCTCATCGTCAATTGTTGCAGTGTCCGACCAAAAAAATGAAGATACATCCCAGCAGACATGTACATTGTTTGAGCCAGTTTTTGATGCACAGACAGCAACATATTCCATCAGATTCGTTCACAATGGAAGGTTTGTGCGAGTAACGAACGGCAACCGCAGAGTCATTACAGATAATCTAGGCCCAGGAGGTGTGGATCAGTTCTTTCGTTTCAATTTGACCGAGTGGGATACATTCATAAAACTGCCCAAGTATATAACATTCAGAGGACATAATAACAAGTTCCTCAAGCCTTTCACGCGGCAAGGAGTCGTCTACCATTCATTCTCATCGGACGAAAGCAATGACCGTGAAACGGCCTACGAGGTCATTGAGATTGGAGATGGACATGTCCGCATAAGGCCTTTAGCATTAGAAACAGATCAGGTCTTGAGACGCAATCGTGATGATTGGATTGGGCTATCCATACCGGATCGTACCCGTGAAACTTTGTTTTGGCCGGTCAAGGTTGGTGGTCGCATAATTGCTCTTCGCAGCGCAGGCAACGACAGAATATGTAGAAGCCTTACACAGGGGAATATGACAGATTGCCTCACTGCTCAGGCTACCGGACTCATTTCACAAAGTAGACTCACAGTGAGTGAACTAGTTATGGGGAGGCGAATCTATGATGTTGTTTATCACATGGACAATGCTCGGATCTACGGTCACAGAGCTGTCGTAACAGGATCTGGCCGATCTACTAACAGCGGAACAGAAGAAGCTACTCAAACTATTAGCATTTCGTTTACGGATACTAGCTCTTACACTTTTTCAAATAGCAACTCGTTATCAACAGGTATTATTTTTTCTTTTCTCTTCTATTTTAAAAAAATTAGCCTCCAACTCAAAGACGTATTGGTCTTACGTTGAGCGCTCCTACCACTTAATATAACTCACTCATCTCGTCCTTGTCAACAGGTGTTACTACCTCTGTTACTGCTGGTTTTGGAAGCATCGTGTCGATGGAGGTAGGCATCCAAATATCGTCTGAGCAAACTGTTTCAGTGGAGGTAGGAGAAGAAGTGTCGAGATCAGTCACCACAGAGACTTCATATACAACACCTGTGCCGCCAATGAGCACGGTAATAGTAAATTATGTGGCAACGGAAGGAAAGTGCGATATTCCTTTCTCCTACACTCAGCGAGATCAGGATTCTGTTGATGGGAGTTTTCGTTTTAGTAATAATAACGATGGTGTTTATACTGGTGTCAATTATTTCAGCTTCCACTTTGAACAACCTCAGTTTAGAAGCCTGCAAGAGACTGAGAGTGATTAATATCCCAGTGCTGTGTTTTTTTTTTATAAATCTGTTGTCTCTTTCTTATTGTAACTGTTTCATCCACGTTCTGCTTGCTATGTTGCTGTTAGCCGACTCTGTACTTTATTGTTTCAGATCAATGTTATATTATTGCTACTATCAAAATTATGCAGGATTAATCTTCAATACTCGGATGATAAACGGTTCGTTCACAATTTGAATATTTAAACATTTGATTTGTATTAATGGAAATTGGTTTACATAAACTTTTTTAAAAAGTTAGAAAATACAGAATTAAAGCTAATAGATCACATTTTTGCAGATATTTAATTTTATTTTGGATTATGTGTAGGCGTCTTGAATGTCGTTGGTAGTCTTCTTGCTTCTGGGTCACTCATTTTATCAGAAATTACAGAAAGGGTACAATGTTTCGAATAGTTAAAAAAAGGTATCTCAGTTATAGTTTTATTAAAGCGACAGTCACTGTCATCGAAAAACGTGAAAAACGTAGCATTTTTTCTTATGTGGCATTGTCGGAATTACAAAAAAAATATAACTTGAAATCCTTTTTTAATAAAAGGTATAATACAATTCGCTTTTTGCAGTTCGCGATAGTGTAATGCTATTTAACCAACAAATTTAACCCACCTAATTGTACCACGTCAATCAATTTAAAGTGGGAAAGTAAAGCATACCCTTTTGAATAGGAATTGAGCAAATAGAAATATACCAAGTAAGGCGGTACGATAAAGTGGATTAAAAAAGTTGGATTAAATAGCATTTGAGATAACCCATCTCCAAGTCCCTGCACTTTTATCATTTTTAATTTTAAATACCTGCACTTTGAATATTGCACTACAGGTCCCTGCACTTGCATAGTGCGTTTAGCATAGGTCCCCGCGAAAACATATCAGAATTTTAACTATAAAAAAATGGCAAATTTGGTTCCTAGACTTTTTAGGCAGCAGTACTGACAAGTACAAAAAAAATAGTTTCAAATAAGTCCACATATTTTTATAATTTTTAAATAAGAAAATAAACTTCTGAAATAGTACACATAATACTATTTGAATAATTAATTAAATTAGGCTTAATTAAGCCAGTTTAATGGGAAATCCAACCGAGAGTTCAGACTCTAGTAATCCATCAGAATTGACTTCGCTACACAACGTGCAAAGCGAAGTGCACCAACTCCTTGAACATTTTCATGCAAAAGGAATTTTAGGTAATTCACCAGAAGAAAGATCTACTTTAGCAAATGAAGTAGGAAAACTGGTAAATGAAAGGTTAGATGCAATTGAAAGGGAGGTAAAAGGACCAATAACTGAAAAAGAACTTCTTCAAGTAAGAAAAAAAAATTGTTCCTTTTACTGCAGATCCGACAACTAAAGTAGCCAACATGAATAATAATAATTTGGCACAAGACCTTATAAAATCTTTAGGATTGGTAGAAGAAGCTCCTATGCATATAGATTATAGAACTTTTAATGAGCTAGTCTCTACGAAAAGAACAATGTACAAACCCAACTATCCTCATAGGACAAAAGAAGAATTTGTACCTAGGGATAACCCTTTGAGACCGGTAATTAGCCCAGCGGCATATCTTAACTTAGATTGTGAAAAACATGCGTCTGAAAAAATAGATGAGTGGATTACTATTATTAGATTTACAGTCAAATCAGGTGGTTGCACTTCTGGAGGTGCCTACGAGTTGTGCAAAGCCACCATGGTTGGCAATGCTAAAAAATACTGGGAATCATTAATAGTTCACACTCCAATAAAAGAAGAAATTGATAGAGAAGTGTTTGCTGATGGAGTTCTAACTTTAGTGGTAGATGCCTTGAAAAGAGAATTTTGTGGTTTCTCGTTGTCCACAGAGTCATTAGAAAAAGAACAATCTTTAATGGCTTTATTGAAACTAAAATCTGTGGCATGTGCTATTTTGATACTTTGCCTGTGAATTTTAAAAATATTATTATAATTTAGACTTGGCAGCCCAAAATTACATGTCAGAATTATTTTTTGCTAAACTCCCGGATCCTTGGCCGGAAGTAGCAAAGACTGCATTTCAACTTCTCCTAAATGAAGACAAAGTGGTCAATGGTTTAAGAGGAAGGATACAAGCAGTGAGATATACTATGAGAAAAGCATGCACAAAACTCCAAGTAAGGCAAGACACAAAACGTCTTCCTTATTTAAACAAGAGTTGTTGTTCTCAGATTGAGTATGTTCTAGGAAGGTATGGATGTTCTTCTGGAACAGAAGAAAAAACCAGAACAGGATATTCTTCAAAGAAGTAAAGTTTCAGAGGATATAGGAAGAGAAGAATATCGAGAAAGGATAGAGAGGACAAGAGAAAGTCTGATAGGCCAGGTAGGTTTATTAGAAAAAGAAGTAACCTTAGAGACAAAGATAGGATAAATGCGTTCAAGAAAAAATATGGTAGAGAACCAAAATGTCCTAAGGGAAAACCTTTGAGCAACTATTCTAGTTGTTGGGTGTGTGGATCTAAGAGTCATAAAGTCGATACATGTCCTCAAAAGAATAAGCGGAGAGAAAATCTTAGGAGAGTATTTTTCGAAAACGAGAGTCTAGCATATGAACCAATAGATGAAGAAGAGTTTTCTGATATAGACTCTGAAGTAGATTCAATTTATGAAGTAGTTTCTGAATATGAAACTGATAATGATGAATCTGGTTTATGGACAGCTCAATTATTCATAATGAACACTTCGGGAGCTGACATGGATGACGAGTTAGTACCATTGGATACTACTCTGGTACATGAAGAGTCCTTTCAGTACGAGGATCCATCTAGAAACTGTCTAGAATGGAGACTACCTAAGGTAGACATCAATTCTATTAATAGTAAGTCTAGATTTAGCTTCAAATCAATAGTCGATGTGTAATACCCCGTAAGTTCAGGTGCCGTTTAGTGCAACGTGTCCGGCAGAAAAGGACCGGAGTTGCAAAGATAAAGATATGGGATATTAAAGAAAAGGATAATATGGAGTAAGACGTATATGTTTGAAGATTAGAATAAGAAAATAAGGAAAAATATCAAGAAAAGTTACAAACTAGAGTTCAGGGACTAAAGTGGTAATTTAACCAGTTAAGTCCGAAAATAGAATTATTTCGCCAAGGTCCGCGAAATGTTTTATAGTATTGGTGGTAAAAGTTTCAGGTCAATCGGAGACCTTTTAAAATTTGGACGCGGATTCATTTTGGGCTAAATTGTCAATTTTGAAGAGTTCAAGGACCAAAGTGCAAATTAGCCAATTTAGCCTCGAGAATAGCAATCGGAAGATTATCGACGAGAATAGTTATATTTGGAGTAATATTATTTATCTGGATATAAATAATACGTAGATATTCGAGTTTAAGTGAATAATTAATCGTTCGGTTAAAATTGAAAGTTTAAAAGAGAAATGATTTAAGTTAAAGAAATGAAGGATTAAAGTGGCAAATTTTCCAAACTATATATGTTTCCTTAAGAATAAGGAAAGGGGAGAAGGATCAGATGATCCAGAGAAAAGGAAAACGACGATTATCGTCGATCCGTCGCCGTTTCGCCGTTTCTCGCCCAAATCACGAGTTCTTTATATCGATTCGTTCAGAATTCGATTCCCTATCATCTTTAAGCTTCAAAACGAGGTAAGCTTGACGTTTTGGTTTAGGATTTCGAGCGGTTTTACCGTTTTAATGATTTTGAGTTTGAATTCGACGTTTTAAGTTTGAATCTTGAGTTTTAGATGTTATTAAGCGTTACGGAACGATTTAGCATGTCGTAGCATGTCGGAAATGGCCCGGGGAATGAACCCCGGGGCTGCACATCGTGCAGCTAAAGGCTGCACGAACGTGCAGCAGACTGCACGATCGTGCAGCACAGCAACTGCACGATCGTGCAGCGTACTGCACGTTTGCACGAACGTGCAGTACACTGCTGCACGAACGTGCAGTCCCTCGTTAGCGGGAATCGACGATTTTGTCTTCCAGAGCCCTGACGCGACGCAGAAACTCGATTTCAGACAATTTCAAGTCGTGTAATCAATCGTGATTCGATTGAATATCAAAACGTAAACTAGGACGTTTAAAAGAGAAATATGATTAAGAGATTACTAAAGTTAAAAGTCGTATTTGAACTACGATTATATTAACCTAAGTTTATAACTTAGAGTTTTGATATTAAGCCTACGTTTATGAATTAAACGTACGTATGATTTGAATAGGAAGTGGATACATCGACGAGGTACGAGATTGACGAGCTGGAATAGTTAAAAGAGTGAATGACGTGTGGAGCTTACGTTTGGATATAAGGAATAGCGATCGTTGTGAGTTAAACTTTACTTTGAGTATTATTACGCAATAGATAGTTTTTATATTATAAATATAATATTAAACTACATCGCATGCTATAGTATTTTATCGATAGAAATGAATCTGTACATCGTATTATCGAATATATATAGATTGTGAAAACTAGTATATGATCCGGGGGAAACAAGCTACCTATTGGGTGTCAATAGGCTGTGTGATCACCAGCGTCCGGGTAAGTCATAGATAGAGATTTCATGGGTCGTATATCATACTTGTTTGTGCATGCGATACAGAGCCTATCTGGTTGAACTATCCCGGGGCCTGTATCTGCGAGTCGGCTGGTTGAACTATCCCGGACTCATATCGATCGATCGTTAGATGTTGTGATAATGTTCATTATGCATACTAAGGTATTAGGGTTTCGATCGGATCAAATGCTCGAAGTATAATATGTTTGTATATATGTGTTTTGTTTTAAATGCGATGTTATTTTCTATAATACCTTAGTAATGTGTTATCTCACTCAGTATTTCCCCAAATACTGACCCCTCACATTGATGTTTTTCAGGTGTTTAGAGTCAGATCAGACAGACCATTTTTGGTGTGCTGGGTACAAGACCCCTTGGTGCTGCAGTAGTATACGTGTGACGAGTCTTAGCCTAGTATAGTTAGGTCTTATAGGTTGTGTACGTATTTAATGTTTGTTTGATGTGATGTCTTTTGGTTGTCAGTTTTGTATTGATCGATAGACGGGCTAGTACGTACAAGTTACGGAAGTGAGATACCCACTATGGTTGTATCGATGGTGTGATATATATGATGTACGTTATGATTGTAAACGTGTCTTCTTATTACATGTTTATAGGATAGTTGTGTTTGCGTTTCCGCGAAAAAGTTAGAGTGGTTTTAGGCTTGCTACGGGTTTCGGAGCTACCACTCCCATTCCCTAGCGCCGGTCTCGGCTCAATAATTTGGGTCGTGACAAAGTTGGTATCAGAGCAGTTGGTCCAGTTACCTCTGCTAATATGTGATTTGAGTGCAGTTGGTCCATGATACCACTGCAAGTCTGTGATTGATGTTTGTTTGTTCCTAGGTATTAGGTCATTAGACTAAGCTAGGAACTACTGCAGCTATAGAATTGAGCCATGTCTGATCCAAGTTGTTTGTATTATTTGTTTTAAGATCGAGCTGATTGATTGTGAATTTTTGATTGATTGAGAATTCTTGTTTGTTTCATTATGACAAGTATGATCGATGGATTGTGAAACCTTTGTTTGTTTCTTTGCGAATACGTATACGATGTATAGATGGTATCGAAATCGAATTATCGAAATGTCGAGATGTGCATGAAGAAGAAGTATGAAGTTACAGAAGTGGAAGAACCTACCGTGTACAGAGTTTAAATGTCTAGAGAATTTACAAAACTCGAAGTTTAAAACTTTTTGAAAGTTGTTTGTGTAAACGATTTTGAAAACATAGTTGTGCCTAGACCCGCGATAGTCATCGATAAGTGCCACGACATTGATAGAAGTGCATCACTACATATATCTGTACATACATCAATAGGACATGCATCATATGCATTATGTTCGGACGAAAAGGTGAGATGTGGCAACTCTTTGGGGATGAGAGACGTCATCACCCTAGTGCACAATTTTGTTAAAATGAAAATGAAATTTGATTTAAAGTTCAAAATGAATCGTTTTATCGAAAGAGTTTTGAAAGAGTTTTGTTTTCATGTAAGTATACCTAGACCAGAACTCTGTGACGGAAGTGAAGTGCTCGCGAGCCAGCTGCGATCAAGACCAAGAAGCGAATGAATACGTATCGTTGCGAAAATATAGACGTTATGCTTCTAGGATATGAACTTAGTTTCGAGTTAACGAGCTAGTATATAGTTAAGATCGTGAATACGTTGGACAGTGATATGTACCTGATTAGTGATGTGTTAGAAAGTAAGTATTTCTTTGACGGGATGTCAAAGATCTTAAACAAGGATATAAGAGAAGAAGTGGATATGAAGGATGAAGTTTGTATAAGAGAAGTAAATGATAGATGTACGTGAATAGCGGAATGAAAATGATTGGATGGTGAACTAGGACGTTCATATTGTATGATAGGAGTATGAAAAGAGGATAGTTGAGTATAGGAATCGATTTATAGTTTATGCTTTGAAGATAGAAGATTGCCCTTATGATAAGATGAGGTGGATATTGTGTGATATTAGAAAGACGTCGGATTTAATAAGGATATCGGCGATAGATGTACAAGGATAGGAGCGACGAGTCAAGAAAGCGTGTGATGGAATACAAAGTACATAGTATTGAATGTTAAACAAGGAACAAATGAAAAGGGTCAAGGGTTTAAGATAAGTAAAAAGGTTGTATGAAAATTCGAGGACGAATTTTTATAAGGGGGAAAGTATGTAATACCCCGTAAGTTCAGGTGCCGTTTAGTGCAACGTGTCCGGCAGAAAAGGACCGGAGTTGCAAAGATAAAGATATGGGATATTAAAGAAAAGGATAATATGGAGTAAGACGTATATGTTTGAAGATTAGAATAAGAAAATAAGGAAAAATATCAAGAAAAGTTACAAACTAGAGTTCAGGGACTAAAGTGGTAATTTAACCAGTTAAGTCCGAAAATAGAATTATTTCGCCAAGATCCGCGAAATGTTTTATAGTATTGGTGGTAAAAGTTTCAGGTCAATCGGAGACCTTTTAAAATTTGGACGCGGATTCATTTTGGGCTAAATTGTCAATTTTGAAGAGTTCAAGGACCAAAGTGCAAATTAGCCAATTTAGCCTCGAGAATAGCAATCGGAAGATTATCGACGAGAATAGTTATATTTGGAGTAGTATTATTTATCTGGATATAAATAATACGTAGATATTCGAGTTTAAGTGAATAATTAATCGTTCGGTTAAAATTGAAAGTTTAAAAGAGAAATGATTTAAGTTAAAGAAATGAAGGATTAAAGTGGAAAATTTTCCAAACTATATATGTTTCCTTAAGAATAAGGAAAGGGGAGAAGGATCAGATGATCCAGAGAAAAGGAAAACGACGATTATCGTCGATCCGCCGCCGTTTCGCCGTTTCTCGCCCAAATCACGAGTTCTTTATATCGATTCGTTCAGAATTCGATTCCCTATCATCTTTAAGCTTCAAAACGAGGTAAGCTTGACGTTTTGGTTTAGGATTTCGAGCGGTTTTACCGTTTTAATGATTTTGAGTTTGAATTCGACGTTTTAAGCTTGAATCTTGAGTTTTAGATGTTATTAAGCGTTACGGAACGATTTAGCATGTCGTAGCATGTCGGAAATGGCCCGGGGAATGAACCCCGGGGCTGCACATCGTGCAGCTAAAGGCTGCACGAACGTGCAGCAGACTGCACGTTCGTGCAGACTGCTGCACGAACGTGTAGCTAGTGCTACACGATCGTGCAGCACAGCAACTGCACGATCGTGCAGTACACTGCTGCACGAACGTGCAGTCCCTCGTTAGCGGGAATCGACGATTTTGGCTTCCAGAGCCCTGACGCGACGCAGAAACTCGATTTCAGACAATTTCAAGTCGTGTAATCAATCGTGATTCGATTGAATATCAAAACGTAAACTAGGACGTTTAAAAGAGAAATATGATTAAGAGATTACTAAAGTTAAAAGTCGTATTTGAACTATGATTATATTAACCTAAGTTTATAACTTAGAGTTTTGATATTAAGCCTACGTTTATGAATTAAACGTACGTATGATTTGAATTGGAAGTGGATACATCGACGAGGTACGAGATTGACGAGCTGGAATAGTTAAAAGAGTGAATGACGTGTGGAGCTTACGTTTGGATATAAGGAATAGCGATCGTTGTGAGTTAAACTTTACTTTGAGTATTATTACGCAATAGATAGTTTTTATATTATAAATATAATATTAAACTACATCGCATGCTATAGTATTTTATCGATAGAAATGAATCTGTACATCGTATTATCGAATATATATAGATTGTGAAAACTAGTATATGATCCGGGGGAAACAAGCTACCTATTGGGTGTCAATAGGCTGTGTGATCACCAGCGTCCGGGTAAGTCATAGATAGAGATTTCATGGGTCGTATATCATACTTGTTTGTGCATGCGATACAGAGCCTATCTGGTTGAACTATCCCGGGGCCTGTATCTGCGAGTCGGCTGGTTGAACTATCCCGGACTCATATCGATCGATCGTTAGATGTTGTGATAATGTTCATTATGCATACTAAGGTATTAGGGTTTCGATCGGATCAAATGCTCGAAGTATAATATGTTTGTATATATGTGTTTTGTTTTAAATGCGATGTTATTTTCTATAATACCTTAGTAATGTGTTATCTCACTCAGTATTTCCCCAAATACTGACCCCTCACATTGATGTTTTTCAGGTGTTTAGAGTCAGATCAGACAGACCATTTTTGGTGTGCTGGGTACAAGACCCCTTGGTGCTGCAGTAGTATACGTGTGACGAGTCTTAGCCTAGTATAGTTAGGTCTTATAGGTTGTGTACGTATTTAATGTTTGTTTGATGTGATGTCTTTTGGTTGTCAGTTTTGTATTGATCGATAGACGGGCTAGTACGTACAAGTTACGGAAGTGAGATACCCACTATGGTTGTATCGATGGTGTGATATATATGATGTACGTTATGATTGTAAACGTGTCTTCTTATTACATGTTTATAGGATAGTTGTGTTTGCGTTTCCGCGAAAAAGTTAGAGTGGTTTTAGGCTTGCTACGGGTTTCGGAGCTACCACTCCCATTCCCTAGCGCCGGTCTCGGCTCAATAATTTGGGTCGTGACACGATGTCTCCCAATTTGAATCCACAGCTCATGTTTCTAGCACAGAATTAGAAACGTTTGATGTATCTCTGATTACACTTGCCAAAATTAGAGAGATGATGAACAAGTCAAAAGGTGAATACAAATACATCCATGTTGGTTTAGTCCAAGTAGGATTGGTCCCTTTGTTTAATCTCACAGCGGACAGTCATGTGATAGCAGCAGTCTTAGACAAAAGATGGAAAGAATTTAAAGACCAGCTAATATCAGGAGTTCAGACTAACCTAACAAATGGTCCAGTCTGGTTTCAAGCCTCTCCAAATTATTTGATGGCTTTAAGCGATAAATGTTTGGGAAATTCATTAACTCTTAGGATAAAATCCTCTAAGATGAATGGAATGAGTTCTCAGACCAAGTACCTGGCATATCACAATAGGATTGTCTTTAGACTTATCAACACGACAAATCCAGGAGTGAGGAACATTTCTAAAGTAACAGAATTGTTCGAAGAAGGTTCAGATAACTATAAGCAATTCAATAGGAAAGAGATCAATCATGTAGAACTTAGCTGGCCCAAGAGTTGGGTACTTACAGAACCAGCTGAATCTTCAAGACAAATAGGATCTTCTCAAATAACCCAAAGAGGAAAAGACATTATTCTGAATCTCGAAGAGCCTATGAGAACTTTTAGAATCTTTGATCCTATTCTCAGGAGATCATTATCCTCTAGAAACATGTTTAATTCTACGATTGTAGACCAACTACCTAGAAGATCAGTGTCTAGTACAACTGAAAATAGGATAGAAATTCCTAGAACATCAATAAGAGAAGAAGATGGACAGTCATCTGATAATAGGAGAATTATAGGCTACAAAGAAATAAGTCTACCTATCTATGCAGATAAAGAAGAAGGTCAGGAAAGTGTAAGATTAGTGAGACAAACAATAATACTTCCTGAGGTTGTTCGAAAAATCCAAACAATTTCGCAATAACGTTCAATGCCTTTTGAAGATATTTGGAATATGTTATCACCTATTCAAATGGCCTCACAAAAGATCTTTAGCCTGGAAAAAACCAACTTGAGCACTTATATTTCACTAACATTCAAATTTTCAGGTTATTATGATTATTGTTTAGATGCGTTAATTGACACAGGAGCAACAATCAGTAGTGCAAGACCTAATGCATTACCAGATGAATGTTGGAAGCCATTGGCCAACCCTATTGTTTTACGCATGGCAGGAGGTGAGGTAAATCTAGTAACACATTTTGCTGAAAAGGTTCCTGTTATCATTAATGAAAAACAATTCATTATTGATAAGATTTTAGCCTTTCCTGAACTAGATGCAGATATTATTTTAGGAAATTCTTTCCTAAAAGGGCAAAAAAACCGTCCTTTTGTGCAAGATGATGTATTTATCTCAATTGCAGGTGTCAGAATCACAACTCTTAAATGTCCGCAATTAAAGTTAAAATTTGATTTTTATCCGGTAAAAGTTTCTGAGTTGTGTGGATCTATACCTTGTGAACCAGCATACAGAGTGCGAGCACAGCGTGGTGAGTCATGGATAGATTGTTTATTTGGATCAGAAATAAAAAAATGATACCAATGTCACGACCCATTTTCATGAATCGCGACCGGCGCTAGGGTATGGGTAATGTAGTACCGAAACCCATAGCTAGCCTTTCATTTAATTCATAAACACATAAACCTGCAGAAAATCAATGCTCGGGGGCAACCGAGACTTCAGCCTAAACTAGCAATTATAATAATCAACAGTTAATATAACATGCTTATTCAATTTTGGGTCTAAATAGGCATAACATAAATAATCCAGAATAAATACATAACATGCCAGAGCAATATAACCCGCCAGACCAATCCGACAAATAACTGTAACAATAATAAAGACGTCTAGTCAACTACTGCGGTCTAAGAATAAAATAGTTGACAGTTTATCAAAATAAATGGAACCTCCGAGGAAAAGTAAATGCGGAGATCACCAGACTCTCTCAGATCATAACCCTGGGAAAAATTGGGAAAACAACGGGGTCAGATATACTGAGATGAGTTCATACCACTATTTACATTTATTAAGTGGAAAACCTTTAAAACGTTTAAAACATTTAATAACGATATTACAGATAATAGTTAGAACCCTAATCCACAATTCTAAATAATAATAGTAATCCAATAGGTCTGGTCCCGAGAGCTGAGCTACACCGAGTTACCACTGACCACACTTATACCAGAGTCCCGAGAGCTGAGCTACACCGAGTTACTCTACCTGGTCCCGAGAGCTATGCTCACACCGAGTTACCACATTTCCATATATACCTTACCCAGATCAATACCGGTGCGCACGCAGTCCTAATGATGCCCATTAGGTAGCATGTTCCAACTAAGAGCCATAATATAAAAACAGTTCGAAATATACGTACAGTATATATATTTAATATTAAAATAACAATTTACTTAATAAAGCGGTAAATAGTAAATATAAACTCACTGCTTGCTAATCCACGTGAAATACCGGCAAGCAACTAACTCTGGTTCGCCTCTGAAGCACGAACAGCAGACGAGTCTAGACAAATAAAATAATTATTAAAATCAGACCCTAACTCTAAAGAGTACTAGACACCACATAGGACTAGCACATATAACATGTCGGAATAAACAATCCACAGCACACACAAATATAACCAATAGGTAATAAAGCCTAATTAAAACAAGTCTATTGAGTTCCCGCTTAAAATCCAATTTATAGATATTATTTAATAACTTTAAATAATAAATAATTTCCAAATAGTGGGCTAGCCGAGTTACCAATAATTACCAAGCTAACCTCACTGGTCGGGTGACCCAAGTCTAACCCGACTCAAAACAATTATCAATATAAACCCAAGTTTATATTTATAAAATAAATTAACAAAATAATAATCCATTTTAAAAGCGGAACTCAATAACTTCAATTTCAAGTAACCCAAGTTACAACCCCAAAACTCAATCATATTAAGTTAATAAAAGTTTAGGGACTAAATCGTACTTTTGCCAATTAGGGACTAAATTGTACTTTAGTCAATTTGATATCCGAAATCAATTTAATTGCTTTTGTTTATAATTAAAACAAAACATAAAATTACTAATTAAAAACTTAAGTTAAATAAGTTTTAAAACGTTTAGGGACCAAATTGTAATTTAGCCAATTTAAACCAATTTGAAATTTGGATTTAATTATAATTACCCGAGTAATTATATTAGCTAAATTTATAAATAGAAATCGTTTTCAATTTAATAACTATAAATCAAATCTAAATTCAAAAGTTAATATTAGACAATTGCTAAATTCTAACTTTAAGGGTTTAGTTGATTTGGTCAAAATAACTCAAGTAATCAAAATGGCTATTAAGTCATCTTCTCCATTTCAAAAGAAAAGGAATTCCCACCCTTGCCTAAACCTATGCTGCCATTGCCGAACCTTACCAACCCTCTATGTTTCAACACCAAACTCAACCCAAAATACATAAGCAATCATAAGGGATCACTATAATCACCAAGGATGGCAATAAAGCCATGGATCCTATGAACTTAGAATTAAACAAAGAAACACAGTAACTTATAATAAACGAAACCGAGAATTGTGAACATGACGGTTACGAAACTATGGATTCAATCCACAACCGAAAGCTAAATACAACTAACTGGCATTCCATGATTCACAATCATGATCTTAGCAAAATCAAGCCACAAGAAGAAGAAGGCATACGGCAGAAACAAAAAAACTAAAACAGAAATTATAAAGCTTTAAAACGTAAACCGTACGGCGATTGAAACGAGATCGATTACGTACCGTTTAACAAAACCGAGATAGGGAATCGAAGGTACGGGAGTCTAGAACGTCTGGGATCAAACGGAAACAGTTTCGATCTAGAAACGAGAGAGAACGATCAAAAACACTGAGGTGTCGATTAAGGCAAAATCTGGAAATTTGATGAACAAAGGAGCTTACCCGAGCAGCAACTTTGGAGGATGATTACAGCTACGTTTCTCAGCGAAAGAACAAACGAAAAAACGGCTAGGGCTAGCTTGCAGCGTGATCTAGGTTTTCTGTTTAGAAGTCGCTTTTAAATAACGAGTGGAAGCGGGCCGTAAACGAGGTCGAAAAGGGCCAAACGAAGGGGTCCTATGGGCTGTGTGATTCCCGAACGGGAATGGCCTTTCAGGCCATGATTCCCGTTCGGGAATGCCTGGTCTCGAACGAGACCAGGCCCAAAAAATGAGATTCCCGTTCGGGAATTTCAATTCCCGAACGGGAATGACTGAATTCTATTTTTTTTTTATTTTTGATTTAAAAATATAATTGGTTAAACCAATAAAATCACACCCAAACCAAACAACTCGAACCAAGCCACTAATATCGAAATTACTTCAAAACGACCGGGAAAAATGTCGGAATTCAAATGTAAAAAAAAATGTAAAATTTTACGGGATATTACAACCAATTGGTATGAAAATTTGTGTCAAACACAAGATGTAATAGAAAAACCTATTACAAGAAGCATACAACTTGCAGGAAACAAATGGGATAAGTTTCTAAACAAGTTAGTTGATAACTTTAGTGAAGATCCATTAAAGTTATGGGTTCTAAATGGTATAAAAGCCAAACTAAAACTGCAAAATCCTGATATTATCATCAGATCAAAAAAATATAACATATTCTGAAGAAATGATAGAAGAATTTGATAAACAAATTCCTGAATTGCTCGAAAAAGGTTTGATTAGAAATAGTGAAAGTCCACATTCTAGTCCAGCTTTAATGGTAATTAATCCTGCAGAGCAGGTTCGTGGAAAAGCACGAATGGTTATAGACTATCATCAGGTAAATCAAATGACTAAAGAGATGGCTATAAGATTCCTACAGCTGGAGATGTAATTGATAGGTTAAGTCTTAAACAACCATCTATTTTTTCTAAATTTGATTTAAAGAGCGGTTATTGCAGGTAAAAATAGAAGAAGACTCTATACCATTAACAGCCTTTAATGCTCCTCAAGGAATGTATGAATGGTTAGTAATGCCATTCGGTTTGAAAAATGCCCCAGGTATATTTCAATGCAAAATGGATAATGCTTTTAAAGCATTAAAGAAGTTTTGTGTGGTCTACATAGACGATGTGTTAGTTTTTAGCAATAA
This sequence comes from Mercurialis annua, assembly GCF_937616625.2. Classification (NCBI taxonomy): domain Eukaryota; kingdom Viridiplantae; phylum Streptophyta; class Magnoliopsida; order Malpighiales; family Euphorbiaceae; genus Mercurialis; species Mercurialis annua. The sequence continues at coordinate 44,480,797 of NC_065574.1, read as the reverse complement.
TGAAGCTGAACACATGAGTCGCCTTAAAAAGGTGACTAATATCCTTCAAAAGGAATGTATGATTCTATCTGAAAGAAAGATAGAATGGTTTAAGGAAAAGATAAAATTTCTAGGGATAGAAATAGCAAAAGGAAAAATATGGCTACAAAGTCATATCTCTGAAAAACTTATCAATTTTCCTGATGAATTGGAAGATAGGAAGCAAGTACAAAGATTCTGTGGACTTGCTAACTATGCTAGACAATTCGTGAAAGATTTGTTCAAATACTTAGGAAGGATATCTAAGAAATCTTCTAATAAAACTCCTTGTTATTGGGATGAAGAAGACACTTTATAGCTGTACAACAGGTAAAAGAAAAAATGAAAAATTTGCCATGTTTAAATTTACCCTCTGATACAAATGAGTTAGTCTTAGAAATAGATGCTTCAGAAAAGAGTTGGGGTGCAGTCCTTAGAATCAAAGGACGAAAACCTGAACCTATTTGTAAGTATTGGTCTGGAACCTTTAAAGGTGCAGAATTAAATTATCCAATTCATGAAAAAGAAGTATTAGCGGCAAAAAACGGTATGAAAGCTTTTTATCTCTTCTTAGCACAAAAAAGGTTTATTCTTAGAACATATTCTACTTATGTTAAATGATTTAGAAATCTTAACTTCAAAGAGGCTAGACAAACTAGACTCTTGAGGTTGCAAGAATGGTTTAGTTATTATAGTTTTGATATTGAATACATTGCATCTGATAAAAATGTAATAGTTGATTCTCTTTCTCGTGAACTTTCTGATATTGCAGATGGATCATGCTGCCAAAAACAAGTTATGTTGGATTTGCAAGAAGGAAAGGCATACAAGAAAGAAATGTCCTACGAAGCGAGGAAATGAAGAGAAAGAGAGCGTTGGCTCTGGTCCTAAAAGGACGAACAAGAAAACAAAGGCTTCAAAATATAGTCTTTGTTGGCGGTGCAAGCAACTTGGTCATTTTACTTCCATATGCCCAATAGGAAATGAAGCTGCGAGTTCAAAAGAACTGATAAACCATTAAAAGGTTTATGAAAAGGTTAAAGAAAAATCTTTGGTTCCCCAAGAAGAACGAAAAGAAAAATTCTTGGTTCAAAAGAAAGAGAAGGTGCAAGAGTCTCAAACAACAGGAAGAGACTATTTAGCTGAAGGAGCTGACAAGCATGGCCTATCAAAAGAACGGGCTGCAAAAATTATTGAAGAAATGCATAGGAGAGAAGACTGTTACGACCAACCTTCTTCAAAAGACAACTCTGGTAAAAGTCATGAGGCAAACACCAGCAAGCAGGTTAAAAATTTGAACAGAAAGTATCATCAGATACCAGTGTTCAATGATTTTGAAGATGACTATTCAGACAGTGATGAACTTCTTGATGATGGTCCTGAGTGGGATACGTTGGGTGAACCCTCTGGAAAATATGACTTCAAAGTCAAATATTCATTTGAATAACCATCACATTCTCAGAAAGAAAGAGATTCAAAAAACGAATCTGAAGATATTGATCTTGGAGGATTTCTTGCATCATTAGAAAATCCTGAGGTTGAACAAACCTGGAATTATTATAAAGACAAAAGTCTTGGTATTTCAAAAGATGGATCTAATTTGTGTGCAGGTCTAATAGGTGGAATCCGAAATAAAGATTTTCAGCTAATATCACACTTTGCAGATGAAGTTGTTCAGTACATCCTAAAATTAGAAAAACAACTTGGACTCCGCTCAGCAGGAGAAGAAGATTTCCTTAACCATATTTCTGAGAGGAAAAAACTTCTTGAAAGAATGAATCAATATTTTCCCCCAAATGTAAGATACACCATCAAGAAGAAAATAGTTGATTCGATAGATCGTTCTCTCAAAGACTGTTCTATGTTACAACCTTATATCCATTGGCAGTCACATGGATGGCCTGGTTTGCAAGTTGAAGCAGATATGGTGGTGGAAAGTCTAAAATTCATAGAAGCAGGTCTAACTTCAATTTTAGAAGTGGATTTAGAAACTCCCCGGTCATTATTTCCAGGAATTGTGCAAACGGCTTTAAGTTATGTTAAACAAACATCTAGGTTTGTTACATTTCAAATTGTAAGTACAATGATGGAATATGAAGACGATGGCAAGGTCTGGTATCCTTATCAAATTTGGGATCTTCGTCCTATTACCAATAGAGAGCTTGTGGAACCCCAGAAAGTTAATAGTCAAAATCAAAAGTTAAGGTGGAAAATGTATGAAGAATCAAAGCTCGCAAACAAAGCTCTTCATATTGAATTCCTCAAGTCTGTTCTGGAGAATATAGTTAATAATTCTAACTATATCATTCTCGGAGATGGAAGAATGTTCATAACCATCTGGACCAAAGATCTTGAAGTCATAGATAATGAAAGATTTATTATTGGACGAGAAGAGGCAAAAACATTGCTCTTGAAGCTAGTTAACAGGGATGCTTGTTTGAATTTCAAATCAGAAACCTTTGAGATTTGGAAGATAGTAGCTGAACATAGAGAGGAGCTCTTTGAGAAAGCTAGGAAAGAATTAGATGAAATGAATTGGGACTTGCCTGTCACTCACTCACAGGTGGCATGACAAAAACGTCATGCGTGACGAATGCTTCAATACATAATTGAGGCAGACACCCTTCCCAAAGCACTACATGTGAATTGGCCCCTACTACTTTAGTTAGCGGAGACAACTTTAGTGCTGTGTGGGAATCTAATTATTATAATTTGTGTGCACCAGCTGGACAACAGTACCAGAGACACCAGCTGTCTTGTTTTATTATTGCGCACTACTTTTTGTTAGTGCTTGTAATTATTGTTGCTTTTGAGTTGGCAAACATCACTAGAGGCACCAACTACTAGTGTATTTTCCTATAAATACCCTGAAGTTCTATGAACGAAGGGAGCAGAAATAAATCATAGTGTCTTTTATATCATTTTCTAAAGAGTATTTGCTACTATATACCTTGTTTATTTTACGACAGTCTGTTTTAGTAATGAGTGTTTCATAAGTCCCATAACCAATTGAAGTAAAGCGGGCATTCTTAACATGGAAGAACCTTCTAGCTGCTGGTGACGAGCGTAAAGGAAGTGGAAGCTATTTGCGGAAGCTTAGTGGATCCTGTTCATTGAAGGTATATATTTTTAGATGAATAAATTATTTTATTTATCTGAAGTTGAAACTTGAAATTTTATTATTCCTTAATTGATAAAATTTAGGATTGAAGTTTTAGCTTGAAAGTTTGATGAATGATAATTGCCCTCATCCTGATTGTTTCCATTTAGATCACGGAGTAGGCAAGGAACCAATAATAGGATTATTAAATTATGTTGTTGATCGTCTTAATTCTCTAAGTGTGACTTTAGAAGCTTTAAATAAATCTGTATAAAGTTTTTCTAAACATTTAGAAGAGTTGACTCTTAAACAGAGTGAATTTGAAAATTATTTTCTTAAAGATAGAGAACAATTAGGTTTTGTTACAAGCTCTCGATACTTTCATGAGTATGAGAAGTTCAAGGAGTCTAGAAATAACAGACACAAATTTTAAGGATCTTTGAGTAACTCTTTAGTTCCGCCTTTGAAGGAGTAGGCTCACAATTGATGGTATCAGAGCCTAGTAGATTTCTGAACATTTCTGGACTGTTTTGAAAAAATAAAAGTTGAAGGACTAAAACTGAAATAATTGAAAAGTTTGAAAATCTGATTAAAAGAAAAAGGACCTATGATAAAAAGATATCATAGTGCAAGGACGCAGTATAGACAATTCAAAGCGGAGGGACTTAAAGTAAAAATTAATAAAAGTGTAGGGATGTACAGATGTATTGAGCCGTAGAATTTTCCTTCGCGATAAACTCAATGATCTTTTCTAACAATGGCGACCTCCCGTTGTTATAAAATCATAACTGAGTGACCTTTTTTAACAATTTAAAACACAATTTCTTTTCAGTAATGTCGAATAAACTAAGTGACTCAAATTCAATATCTCTAAATAGTGTGCATCTTTTTACATTTTATGTCCCGTTTAAAGAAAATATATTTTATTTTGCATGTCCCATCTAAGAAGTCTATATCTTGCTTATAGTTGTACTATTTTATATGGAATTTCCACTTTAATCTATTTCTCCTTTTCTAAAATTAATGTCTATAACGTTAAATACAATTTAATAGATAATCATCAATGATAACATAGTAGGTAACACATGAAGGGAGCGAAGAAGCCTCATCGAGATAGGATATCACCGAGTCAAGCGATTAGGAGACCTGGACCGAGATACCATCGTGACAGGATAACTATCATAATCGAACAAGAATCGAAAGGAACCAAACGAACTATAGTATCTCGATATATTATTAGAACCGATACGACAAATGCGATCTAATAAACAACTCGGCCCAATAATGAGCCTGGATAATGACAAAGCTCATAATTTCTTACAAACCGAGATAATAAACTCTCCTAACAATTACTTCTTGGGACCACATACAAGATCTGATACATAGAGAATGTTCCTTGCATCGCGTATCTGACTCAACATTTGAGGCACAACGAGAAGTTTCCACATCAGCTAACCAAATTGTAGGGACCAAAAAAGAGAAATGATCAGCTGCGATAGGTTTGCACAGGGTGAAATTATAAAAAGCACCTTGCGTGCAAACCCTAAGATAATTCTTTTTCACCATTCAACTTCTTCTTCTTTTCTCTTTTGATCGTCGGAGCGAATTGCCGGTGTCCCTCATCGGTATTCGATCTGACATTTACTGTCTCTTGTTCTTCAAGTCTAGTAGCTGGGAGCAGTCGGCAACGATTTATCACTTGGCGCCATCTGTGGAAAACTTTTGTAATATGCCCTATTTTTTTCTCTATTTTGGTTTGTATTCTTGCTTGATAACACCAAACAATGGCAGAAGATATTGTGTTGGAGGGGGTGGAGCCTCCAGGCTCCACAAGAAACGAGACTGGAGTAGTGGAAGGTGGACCTATATGAGGTCGTACTTCTGTGGTAACAAGGTTAACACCTCCAGCAACACTCAGTTTGGAAGCTTGCTAGCATCGAGCAGCGGTACTGGTTTTATCCCTTTGTACGGTTTGGATAGGTATCCCCGACCCAACCCACAGAACCCAGATTTGAGTCATCAGGTGTTGTCGACACCAGGAGTGGTGGCTCCTCAGAGTTTCCTACACAACAACCTGACTCCCGCGCATCTCTCTTTTCCAATAGACGCTACCATGGTGGCTACCGGAACCGGGACAAGGCATTCGGTTGAGATACACCCGACAGTGTTGCAAATGCAAGAATATATGGATTACATGAACCGGCATATGCAGCAGGCCCAATAAATACAGTTGGCAATATTATAACAATATTGTCCAGGATATAGGACACCGACGCCTCCAGTACCAAACCTACCAGTTACAGTTCATGGTGCAAATAGTACCAGGCCTATGCTGAGTGGTGCAGAAGTTCCGGGAGGTGAAGGCCTCTTTTCCCTCTTGCATTCCGACCAATCACAACCTACTCCGCTAAACACTCTGCCACCATCAACAACAATGTTCATCCCAAATAGGAATAATTCGATGCGTTCAGGATGAACCTAGAAGTCGCCACCATCAACGCAAGTTTTTATTCTGTTTGTACCAAAAGTTCCGAGAATGACTCATTTGATATTTTGTGACACTATAATATTGCTAAATTTGGTGATTAGACTTTTAAAAAAATTCATATTTAATAACTATAAGTGTTATTGATACACATTAAAAAACTTCAAATTTTGTAGCCATAAAAAACATAAATTAAATTATAAAAATATTTTTTATATCATAACCTATAAAAGTATAACCAAATCTTTTACACCTTTACCTCTTAATTTATTTATCCTTCTTATTTTTGTTTTTATTATCCATATGTAATTTAATTAATTATCACTTCAATTCTCTACTTCTTTTACTTTAACACTTTTCCTTTTAACTTTTCTTTTATTCAATTTTATAACTTTAACTCCGAGATTTACGTATTACTTATAACCAAATAAATAATACGACTCTATAATATATTATTTCTCACCGATAATCTTTTATCTATCGATCTCGATTATTATATTCTTGTCGCTCCGGTTGTTCAAAACGAGACACGTTGCCTATTTTAGCAACGTCAAATTTACGGAATATTACATAATGCCTTGCGGTGCTCCTATTTTGTCAAAGTAATCTTTATCCAACTTCAGAGCCAAAGCCATCAATGAGAGTACTGCTTTTTCCGTGGACCTGAGGTTATGAGATTGAAGAATTGAAGAACATAATACTAATCAAAATTAATGCAGCACTGGTGGTAAAAAATGACAAACTTACAGAAGGTTTGATTACATCTGGTGTCTGTTATCCTCTAGAGTCCACTCCGATGATAAAGTCAATAAAAATAATTATGGTTACTGAATAATAATAAGGGTTAATGTAATAAAAATTCACAAACTTTACACGTTTTCTCATTTTTTCACGCAGTTTAAATTTTCTCATTTTCATACACTAACTACCCCTTTTTCTCAAATTCATGCACGGTGGTGAAGTGTCATGGCTCCATTGGTGTAATTCTCTGAGGTGGAGGTCATTTTACACCAATGTGAAATTTTAAGATATACCAATAATAACTGGAGAAAGTATCATATAGACTCAGTATAACACGTCATTCTTAAACTAATCCAATCACATTTAACATATCATTAAAATAATGGCAATATTATAATGTTGCCATAAGTAACAAACTGAGTCATATAAATATAATTTTGCACTTAGGCCAAATACAATATGAACATAAGTACCAAACTTTACTTAATTAAGCATTAAATACCAAATTATTTAATAAAGTACGACATTCACACACTGGATAATGATAAAGTACTCCATAGTACACCAAATATGTAACTGTTATAACTTCAATGGAACTCGATATTTCAGCAACCAATTTCGCTCCTAAGGCTTCACTCTATGAGTCATATGTTAACCTCAGCAGCTCCTTTATATAGTCTCCACTGCGAATTGGAGGAAACCTACAAACCATCCAAATGTTTCACCTTTTTAACGATTTACCAGATGATTTCCTAGCGAAATTGAAGAAACTGATACCAAATAGATCAAAGGTTTTTATCAGAAGAACCAGATTAAGAGAGATACCTTCGGGGACACGATTCACTGTAACAACTTTCCAAACATTGGACAATGCAATCAGGGTTCGGATTCACAAAGTATGCCATCTGCAAATATATAGCTCCAATATATCAACCATTACAATATAATAGGTTAAACTGATCATGATCACTTGCATGTCAAGTAATAAATAATTACGGAGTAGCGTTTTTGTCCTGCCGGGATCACTCTGTGCAATGTGGACCTATAAGTAATTGAGACTTCAATTTCAGAAACTAAACGATGACAAAACATTTACCAATAATATGAAAAGCATATATTAAAGATATAGCTTTGATGATGAGTATCCGAAACGAAAATAAATGTAATGTTAATTACCGAAAAGAACAATTAGTCCATCTCTCCATCAAGTCTCCAATGTTGACAATGAAGGCCCTGCAAGCTCAAATTTACAAAACCGCGAGGTTCGAATAATGAAGCAACAGAACAATTCAACCCAGGAGAATCAGAATGCCAGAGAACAAATTGGACTGAAAAAACTACTTACCCATCCATATGTAAAACATTCTCCCAGGTCGGTGTTTCCTTGAATTTGTCTCTACAAACCTGTTATCAACGAAAAATCAGATACCGTGAACATAAATTAGCAAGTGAAATTAAGAACTAAACACATGCCTGAAGCCCTGGCACACCCTCGGTCATCAGAAGAGTGATCATTCCGAAGTCTGAATGTGCCGCAACGCTCAATATCTCTTCCTCAGAACGCTCCACTTCACCTGGATAATGTAAGAGGCGAAGAGTGCCTTGCGGTGCTCCTATTTTGTCAAAGTAATCTTTATCCAACTTCAGAGCCAAAGCCATCAATGACAGTACTCGTTTTCCCGTGGACCTGAAGTTAAAAGATTAAAGAATTGAAGAACATAATACTAATCAAAATTAATGCAGTGATTGTCACAAAATCACAAACTTACAGAAGGTTTGTGTGATAAGCTTCCATCGTTGGTTTCCATGATGGGGGAACTTCTGAAATTTCATAGCCAAAAGAATATAATCTCATGCACATGCTTATACAAACAAATTGAATTATCCAAAATGAAAAAGAGACATAAACTACGTACCTTCCGATGGCCACCGATTTTCACTATTTTCCAAAGGACCAATAGAAAAACTTTCATTTGCACTACCTTTAGAATTACGAGAAGCAAAATCAAAATTCTGAGAGTATAATGGAACGTAGCCTCTGTAATTCTGGCGAAACAATTTCATTTTCTCATTCAAAGGAAGTGAGAAAAGTTTCTTGCTTTCTTCAAAAACTTCAGCGATGAAACCTTTCTCTATTCCATGATTGATAAGGTAGAAAAATCCATATTCCTCACATGCCTGAAAATGTATGCAAATTATCGGGTAAATATTTCGTGAAATTCATAAAACCATTCAATATTTAATGTTTTCATTTTTTTTTATAAGTGATAACGTAGCTAGTGACATAAAGGCAGCAAAGCTACGTTATCGATAACTATAGTTATAACAAACAAACCCGGCGGATCGAGTTGGCGAGTGATAAGTGGTCCGGTGAAGAGAGGTCAACGATCGGAAGTTGTGCAGTGACTGTCATTGTGAGTTGTGGGGAAATATGATGTGTGGTTTCAGGATGCAGCAGAACAAATATGACATGGTTTGCTAGGCGGTGAGTACAAGTATTTATAGAAACTTCCATGGCCTGACTAACATGGCATGAAGATGACTGTTTAACTAACTGTTATGTAGTGTAGAGTTTATGTAGTGACTGTTATGTAGTGTAGAGTTTATGTACTGACTGAATATATATTGTAATAACTTATCAAATAGATTTTACGAAAAGTAAATTATTTTGATATGACTTTATGGAAATTAACAAATAATTGGTGAAAAAGAAAATAGGATAGTTAGACACTAGCTATGACTAGTAAATATATTAGTTCTTTAAAAAAACATGCATTGAACTAGCTATGACAAAAATTCTGAAAAATTACTATTCATTATGTTTTTTAACATCTGGCCTTTTATTAAGCCAAAACGAAACTTAATCAAACTAAACTATATTGACTCTACAGTGATGGTTCTGCGAATGATAGGATCTTCTCTTATCAACCTGAGATCACGAACACAGGTTAGAATGAGTCGGACGTTGTGTCCGACCACACTCCGATGCCTAAGTCAGATACCTTGTAAGGTTCAATGATAAATGACGTAGTTTAAAGAGAATGAATTAGGGTTTACCTTTGGTCTTCGGTCTACTTATATAGAATCCTTTCTCAGTAATTGACTCGAGGTCATCTTCTTGTGATTGTGTTTAATTCGGACTCATGCTGGAAAATAGGGATTTAAGTCAATCCCAATCTTTCCGGATTCCCAAGATCATATCAGCTAGGATCTGCGTCTACTGACTAATGACAGCTGTTTGGTATCTGCTGTCTACTATACTCATTTGACTATATGCACTGGGGTCAACTGCGTATCCATCATTAGCCCCTCCCCTCTTTATTCCGTAGCGCAACTATTTATGGTTGTTCTGAAGCACTACCCGGGTAATTTAAATGCAAGGTAACCTTAGTTACGAAGTAATCATTCTTTCCTCATGCCACGTGGCTCACTTTTTGAAATTTCAAAATTTTGAAAATCAAAATAATATCCGTCCGTTCCGTTCCTCATGCTTTCTCCCATCTCCACGTGTCCTTTTTTACCTTTCCTTATAACTGCTTCTCTTCCTTCTCTCTCCCATTACTTCTTTCCTTTTAACGAGTTTCTGTTTTCTTTTTTCTTGCAAATTTCTACTTTCTTCTTTCTTTCTTTTTTGTGGCGATCGTCCTCTCCATTTTTACCAGGTATTTTCTTTCTCCTTTTTATTTTTATTTTCTTCGTATCATGACTCGCACCCGTTCTAGTGTTGCCACTCCTTCTTCTGGGACCACTGTAGATTACCGTAGGGATTTAATTGAGTTTACCTCTAAAATTGATGATAGCATGCTTACTGGTATACGCGAGACATACGACATTCCTTTTGATTACACCTTGCATTCCTGTGATCCCTCCTTTAGTGCCAACTATCGTCCTGAAACCGATCGTATTGTTGTTTACAAAGAACAGTTTCGAGGTGGACTTCGTTTTCCCCTCACTCCTTTCCTTCACGGTTTCGTTCTTACCCACAAAATACCTCTAGGACAAATTCATCCAAATGCAATCCGGTTGCTGTGTGCGTTTGCTGAACTGGTTCACCAGAAAGGTCTAATTCCCACCTTAGGTTTAGTGGCCGAAGTGTTCAATGTTTCCCGGCGAGCCAACGAATTTTACCTTTATCTTCCTTTTGTTCGTGGCAAGCGTCTGCTTGCTGGTCTTCCTAAACTCAATAAGGGTTGGCAAAATTTGTTCTTCTGTGTTGGTCATCAAAATGCCTTTGCTTCCTTTCCCCTTATTTGGTTGGACAAACCTTTGCCAATTTCTGTTACTAAACCTCCGAAGAAAGATCTATTTCTTCTGGAACAGCTTATTGGTGCTGCGCGCCTCAAATGCTTCAGTGCTCCTGACCTTGTTAACAATTACTTGGCCCGCTTGTTTCCTGAGTATGCTCCCCTTGTGGACGATTCTGGTGGATCCCCAGATCCTAGTGCGGGTAGCCAATCTCTTTCTCACGAACCTACCGAATCTGCGTCACTTATGGATCTAAGTTCTTCTGAAAAGGGTATGCTAATCTCTCCTTTGTTGTGATTTTTGTTATGTGTATTGATCTGCTTTTGCTGTGTCTTCAGAAATGAACTACCTAGATGACATCAAGATTGTTGTGGAGGAGTTGCCTGGTGTGACACCTTCTGCGTCTGCTCTTGCTTCCTCTACTCCAACTGCGTCTGGGGGCTCTCAGACAATGCCTGCGTCGCGATCTGCGCTGAACAAACCTCCTATGAAGAAAGGGGATTCTTCCTCCAGAAAGGTGCCTGAGCCCTCTACCCGATTGAAACAGGCGTCTGCGAAACGCCGGAAGCTTGACTTGGATTTGTGTCCTGATCCCCGTGCCTGGATTGAAGAGCACTTCGGATCTGCGTCCATTCATGACGCGGAGGTGTCTGGTCTGTACTCCCAGTTTCTTCAGTTGAGTGGAGATATGGATGCGTGGAGGCAGGTGCCTGTTGATGACATTTTTGATAAATTTGATGCTTCCTTGCTGCATGTAAGTTTCTCTTTCGTTAATCTCTTACTCTTCTTTTTACTTTGTTTGTTCTGCTATCGTGACTTATATACTATTTATTTAGGTGGTTCAAGGCGTCTCTTTTCTGCGTCAGCAGAAGGATCACCTGACGGAAAAGTATGAACGAGAGCTTGCGTCTCTGCGACAATCTGCGCAGGCGGAAACGCAGAAGCTGAAAAACTCTCTCCAGGTGGCTGTTGACAAAGGCAAAATCCTGGAGCGAAAAGTTGCTGATCGTGACGCTTCTCTGTTGGAGGTGCAACGGGTCCGTGATAGGTTGCTGTCTGAGCAAAAAGAGAATAGAAAAGATGTGAATGCCTACATTTCTGGCTGTTTAACCGACTTCTGTGCTACTGCTGTCGGGGTGGTTCGTCAAGACTATCCTGACTACGACATTGGGAAGTTCTTAGCCATTGACCTCCGTGCCTTGGGTCAGCGTGTCATGGCGAAGACAGCTGCTAAGAAGAAGTTGTCTGTAGATGCTTCTACGGAGAAGAGGGTTGCTTCTGCGCCTCTAACGCCGCGTTCAACGTCTGGGGCCACATCAACTTCTGATGAAGGATTGGTATTCGACAAGCCTCCTCTTTCTGAGACCGCGGCCCTTAAGAGCGCAGATGATGTTGAAAAGGAGGTTGCCGAAGAGCTCCCTACAGCTGACTCTTCTATTTTGGTTGAGCGTCCTTCTGAAGTTATTCCTGAAGATGCCCTTGGCGTGGATGATGTTCCTGAGAAAATGCTGTCTGCTGGAGAAGGAGATGCTTCTGTCACAGAGACTGCACCTTCTGCGGAGGAAGTGGTGTAGGCAGTGAAGCCCTTCTTTTACATACTTATTCTGTTAAGCTAGCTTTCTTTTGTAATTGCCTTTTGGACAAAAACTTCTTAGTTCTTTCTTTTTGGGGTACTTATGTTTTATTTGAACTGGCCCACTATTTTTAGAACTGTTACTTGTGGTGGTTATTGATGCAATTTAGACTTAAAGGGAAAATAACAGATGCCATGCTTTATTAAAATTTGAGAATGATAGCAAATACATCTACTGGAAATATTTCTTCATGTCATTAATATTCCATGTTCGGGGGAGAATCTGCCCTTCTAGGCGAGCGATTCTGTAAGCCCCTTTTCCTACTACCTCTACGACTCGAAATGGCCCATCCCAATTGGCTCCTAATTTGCCAACTCCTGCTGCTCCTTTACCAATTTCAGCTTTCCGGAGTATCAAATCTCCTACCACGAAGCTTCTTCCTTTTACTTTGGCATTGTGGTATCTAGCCATCTGCCTCCGGTATGCTTCAGCTTTCACAGCTGTCTGGTGTCTTCTTTCTTCCAAAAGATCCAGACATAACCGCATGGATTCTTCATTCTTTTCTTCATCAAAAACTTGCACTCTTAATGTGGGCATGCCGATTTCTACTGGTAATACAGCTTCTGCGCCATACACCAGACTGAAGGGGGTTTCTCCGGTGGCTTTTCTGGGTGTGGTGCGGTACGCCCAGATGACTTTGTACAGTTCATCAATCCATCTCCCCTTCAGATCATCAAGTCTCTTCTTTATTCCTGTGAGGATAGTTCTGTTGGTTACTTCTGTAAGTCCATTCGTCTGCGGGTGGGCTACTGAGGTGAACTTCAGCTTTATGTTCAACCCTTCACAGTATGCTCTGAACTTGTGGCAATCGAATTGCTTTCCGTTGTCAGTGACTAAGGAATGTGGTATGCCAAACCTGTCTATTTATGTTAGCAACATGCGAATGTGTACAAGTATATGATAAAAAATACAACACGTTTTACCTTCCCATGACTTCTCTTGATAGCCAAGTTTGGATTTTCTCCGTAGTGATTGTCTTCATTGGCTCTACCTCCACCCATTTGGTGAAATGATCTACGGCTACCACGATGAACTTTACTTGTCCCCGCGCTGGGGGGAAGGGTCCCAGTATATCCACGCCCCAAGTCATGAATGGCCATGGACTACCGATAGGGTGTTGCTCAGATGCGGGTGTTCGTATTACTGCGCCAAACTTTTGGCACTTATCACACTTAAGTACTAGGTCCTCTGCGTCCTTCTTCATTGACAGCCAGTAGAATCCTTGTAAAGATGCTTTCCTAACCAGGGCTGCGGACGCCTCATGGGCTCCGCAGATCCCCTCATGGATTTCCTGCAGAACGTATAGACCCTCTGTCTTGGTCAAGCATCGAGACCATGGGTGCGTAGCTGATGCCCTGTAGAGTACTCCTTCTAGGACTGAGTATGACGCTGACTGTCGAACTACTTTTGCGGCTTCAGCGGTTTGCTCTGGTAGAATGCCTTCTGTTAGGTATGCCAATAGTCTCTGCATCCAGGTGTCTACCTCCTCTATGGGTAATACTTCCTCCTCCGTGTCTACGGAAGAAGTCGAACGCTCCTCTGTCATTTTCATCTCCATGAAACGCTGGCTCTTTGCAGCTGCTGCTTTGGCGATTGCGTCCGCGGCCGTGTTCTCTTCTCTGGGTATGGGGCAGATTTCCCATTCTCCTCCAAATCTCTCTATGTCATTCAAAAGTTCTTTCGCTTTCTCCATATATTTCGCCATCTTGGCCTCCTTTGCTTGGAACTGTCCTCCTATTTGTCCTGTGACTAACTGGGAGTCGCTATGGACTCGTAGGACTTCGGTTTTCATTGCTTTCGCAATTGACAGTCCTGTTATGAGAGCTTCGTATTCTGCAGTACTATTAGTTTATTGCAATAAATGGTATGTATATTTAAACGATAGATTGATACCATACCTGCCATGTTATTGGTAGCTTTGAACGTCAAATGTACTGCGTACTCGATTGTTATTCCCATTGGTCCCTCCAAGACAACTCCTGCTCCTGCTCCGAGGTCATTGGATGCTCCATCTACATAGAGGTTCCAAGTAACTGCTTCTCTGGGTTCTTCAGTGTCTGGTTTCTCCGTCATCTCTACCACAAAGTCTGCAAGTGCCTGCGCCTTCAACGTTTTCCTCGGCTCATATCGTATATCATGTTCTCCTAACTGGACGGACCAGCTGACCATCCTTCCCGACGTTTCTGGTCTTTGCAATGCCTTCCTCAAAGGTTGATTAGTGCGTATGATAACCGTATGCCCTTGAAAATATGGCCGTAGCTTCTTCGCTGCTACTACCACCATTAATGCCAACTTGTCAATTGTCGGGTAATTTATCTCTGCGCCTTTCAACGTTCTGCTGGAGTAGTAAATAGGCAGCTGCTCTTCTTCTTCCTCTCTTACTAGTACTGGCGCGATTGTTTCTTTACCTGCTGATAGGTACAGGTACAGAATTTCTCCTGCTTTTGGGCGACTGAGTAACGGTGGGCTGGTCAAAAAGACTTTCAATTCCTCGAAAGCTTTCTGACATTCCTCATTCCATTCGAACTTCTTCATGTTGCGCAGTTGCTTGAAAAAGGGGAGACATCTCTTTGCGGACGAAGAGACAAATCGCCCCAACGCTGTTACCCTTCCGTTTAGTTTTTGGACTTCTCTGATGCTCCGCGGTGCTACCATGTCTAGGATGGCTTGAATCTTTTCTGGGTTTGCCTCTATGCCTCTCTGACTTACTAAGTACCCCAGGAACTTCCCGGCTTTAATGCCGAACGCGCACTTCTCCGGATTTAACTTCATGTTAAATTTGTTTAGTACCGCAAAAGTTTCTTCCAGGTCCTTGGCGTGCTCTTCGGGTGTGCTGCTCTTTATGATCAAGTCGTCCACATAGACCTCTATGTTCCTTCCTAGTTGATCCTTAAACATGAAGTTCACCAGTCGTTGGTACGTTGCTCCAGCGTTCTTCAGCCCAAATGGCATGACGTTGTAACAATACGTTCCCAAGTCGGTAGTAAAAGTTGTCTTCTCCTGATCTGCTTCGTTCATTAGTATCTGATGATAACCCTGTTTAGCGTCTGCGAGACTATACAGCTGATAGCAAGATGTTGAATCTACCAGCTGGTCAATATTCGGCAGCGGATAGCTGTCCTTTGGGCATGCTTTGTTTAAATCCGTAAAATCTACGCACATGCGGTATCCTCCATTTGCTTTTTTCACCAGGACGACGTTAGCAACCCATTCCGGGTACATCACCTCCCTTATAAACTTGGCTGCCTCCAACTTCCTGACTTCTTCCTCTATGACCTTCCTTCGATCTTCTGCGAAACGTCTCTTCTTCTGTACTACCGGTTTGGCTTCTTTGTAAACAGTCAATTTATGAGAAGCTATCGCTGGGTCTATTCCTACCACTTCAGAGGCCTCTGCGGCAAAGGTGTCCCCGTTCTTCTGTAATACACTTTTGATTTCTACGGCCACGGCCTCTGGTATTTCTGTTCCGATCATCACTGTTTTCTTCTGGGTGATTTGGAATTCCCTTATGTTGCCTACTGGGGCGTTCCTATCTCCTTCTTCTTCTTCTGGATCTTCAGGGAACGCTTCGATGTTCAGACTTTCGCCTTTTTCTTCGGTGATCAAGTTGCATTCTCGTGCGGCCAACTGGCTTCCTTTCACAGTTACTATCCCTTCTTCGTCCGGAATTTTAAGTGTCAGCCATCTGATGCTGGTTACCGCACCACACTGGTATAGGAAAGGTCTTCCCAAAATGGCGTTGTATGCCAACGGGATATCTACCACGTTGAAAACTGCTGTCATGGTCTTCAGTGGTCCTTCTTCTGCTTCTCCCAGAATTATCTCCAGCTCTACCATCCCTTCCGGTCTGATAGGCTTTCCTCCTAAGCCAACCAACGGCACAGAAACCTGTCTGAGATCCGTTACTGATCCCCTTATCCCCCTGAAGACTTGCAAAGTAAGGAGGTTAACCGCGCTTCCTTCGTCCACTAGGATCCTCATCACTCTAAAATTGTTAATCAATGCTCTGATTACTAGCGCATCGTTGTGCGGTTCCTGCACATGTCTTCCGTCTTCCGGTCCAAAGGTGACCAACGGCAGCTCGTCTGCGGATGCTCTGGTGCTTATCGAGTACACGCCTTTACGTATCTTCTTCTTCTGTGCTTTCGAATAGGGCTCCCCTCCTTCTATCATGTTGATTACGCCCATAGGTTCTTTGAATCTTTTGTTTGCCTCTTCCTTTTCCATATGTTCTGGTTTCCTTTTTTCTGTACTTCCTTCTGTACGTACAAACTTCTTCAACACTCCTGACTGGATCAGCTGTTCTATCTCCCGCTTCAAGTCCCAGCACCTATCTGTGTCGTGGCCATATCCTTCATGGAATCTGCAATACTTGCTCTTATCTCTCTCTTTGTCTGGGTGTAACTTCCTGGGTGCATTGTACATGACCCTATTGTTCTTCATCCAACTGAATATTTCCACTGGTGCTCTATTCAAAGGCGTGAAGTCAAATGGCTTGTTTCCTCTTCCAAATCTCTGTGCCCTGTCGTCTCCTCCTCTACTGCGGTATCTCTCCGGTTTATCCTCTTCGTACTGCTTTGTCAGCGTTCTTCTTGCTTCATCCAGTTCCACATACTTATGTGCTATTGCCATCAATTCTTGGAAAGTGGAAGGCTTTTTCATTAAGATCTTGTCTCTCAGTCGTTCGAACCTAGTTCCCATCTTCATGGCTTCTATGGCTGTATCATGGTTTAGGTGCTCTATCTGGACTGCTTCTTTATTGAATCTCTCTACAAAGTTTTTCAACGTCTCGCCTTCACCTTGTCTGCACTTCCGTAAATCACTTGAGTTCTTCTGCAGCGGGATGTTTGTGCGGAAACGCCCTTTGAATGCCGTTGCCAGTTCTGCAAACGTTCCGATGGTATTGGACTTCAGTCCGAGGTACCATTTCTGCGCTGATCCCTTGAGGGTGGCGGGGAATACTCTGCACAGCATCGGATCTGAAACATCCTGAAGTAACATTATCGTCTTGAATTTTGAAATATGGCTTTTTGGGTCTCCGGTCACATCGAAGGGCTCGAACGCAGGCAGCTTGAAACGAGAAGGGAATCTCACGTCTAATACCTCCCTTTTCAGTGGTGAAAAATCATCTCCTCCTTCATCGTCTTCGTAGCTATCCTTCTGGTACTTCCTCATCGCATGCTTAATCTTCTCATCTAGAGTGTTCTTCTCCCCAACTGCCCTTCTTCTATTTGAAGAGTGGCTTTCTGCGTCTCGTTCCTTCCGTCTGCCTTCTCCCTCTTCCTTCTCCAGGTCTACGTATTCTCTCTGCTTCTTCGGAACTTCTCCATCCCTTGTTTTCTCGCCTTGCTGTGCGTCGTTCCTCCCTTTTTCTTTTCCCACGTCTCCTGGGAGTGGAGCAGTAAGAACACGCCGGGGGGCCGTTTCTTTATCTTTCCGTGCGTCTTTGTCTCGCCTTCTTGGGATTGGTTCCGATTGTTGCTTCCTCTGAGCTGGTGCTTTATCTGCTTCTACCGTTTTTTCTTTCGCGATTCCAATCAGTCTATCTTGGAAGTCGTTAAAGCTCTTCAGCACCGCCTCATGGTAGAGCGGTGGTAGCTGGGCTCCTGGTGGTACATATGGTGGAATGTATCCAGCTGTTACCGCTGTGACGGTTCCTTCTGCGTCTAGGGACGGAAAAGGAATCGGTGCGGTGGGTCTTTGATATCCCTGGTGGTACTGGCTACCCCATGGGGTATACGTCTGTGGCCAACTTGCTGCGTTTTGATTATACAGGGGTGATGGATAATACATATTCTGCGGTGTATAATAATTCCAAGGAGGGAATACCTGACTAGTTCCGGGTAGTTGCGCTCCTCTGCCCATCAGCCCTGCTGTTGACCCGGGTATGGAAACCGGTGGTGTGATGCTCGCACTTGCGGCTCCGATTCCCACTGGGATTCCCGTGTTTGTCCTCAAAGGACCCGTCGTTCCCGCGGCTCCCGTCGGAGGTGGGTGAAGGGGAAAGACCATTCCGTCTGTTCTTGCTAACAGAGTTGGATTGCTGCCTCCGGCCATCTCTCTATCTCTGACTCCGACTCCAGGTGGTGGTGGTTCATCATGGTTGTCCATGAGTTTGTTTCAGCTCGTAGAACCAAAATTAGTTGATTTTTAGGAAAGAACAAATCGTTCCCACAGACGGCGCCAAATGATGGTTCTGCGAATGATAGGATCTTCTCTTATCAACCTGAGATCACGAACACAGGTTAGAATGAGTCGGACGTTGTGTCCGACCACACTCCGATGCCTAAGTCAGATACCTTGTAAGGTTCAATGATAAATGACGTAGTTTAAAGAGAATGAATTAGGGTTTACCTTTGGTCTTCGGTCTACTTATATAGAATCCTTTCTCAGTAATTGACTCGAGGTCATCTTCTTGTGATTGTGTTTAATTCGGACTCATGCTGGAAAATAGGGATTTAAGTCAATCCCAATCTTTCCGGATTCCCAAGATCATATCAGCTAGGATCTGCGTCTACTGACTAATGACAGCTGTTTGGTATCTGCTGTCTACTATACTCATTTGACTATATGCACTGGGGTCAACTGCGTATCCATCATACAGTATATTAAATAAATTAAATGATCATGTAATTGAAGAGATAATATTTGATTATGAATATAATTAGTAAGGTTAAACACTATTAGATTTCAAAATAAAAATTAGAAAATAGAATTAACTTTTATGCAATTTACTATCATTTTTATATTATTTTGGACTATTTTTAAAATAAATAATTTCATATTAATTTTTATTTTATTAAAATTATATTTAATTTTAATTTTTTTTAATTTTTCTCGCTTATTATTTTCTTGCACTTATTATTTACCAAATTTTAAATTTTTTTAAAAACATTTATCCTTTTTTTTATTTTTAACATACAGTGTCCCCTGCTTTGTTAGTTTTAAGATCAATCAAATATTACCAAATATCAACCAAAAAGTATATTAGCTTTTTTTTTCAACACTTATTTTTTTATTATTATTTTGTTCATAATTTTTCCGCACTTAATTGTTTACCAAATATTAAATTTTAATTATTTTTTAAATATTCATGTACATTGTCGTTTTTAAATATTAATGTATCAATATTTTGTTTCAATATAAAAAATGGTTTAATTTTTTTTTTATGTACAGTTGCTTTATTAGTATTCTATTTCAATAATAATTAACAAAATCAATTAAATGTCAATTGAAACCTAACACAAAATCAACACACATACAATATCATTATATTATAAATATTTAAAAATTAGTCATCATTAATAAAAACTGCACAAGCCTTATTTCATAATTAAAAAAAAAACATAAAAGCAGAATAAAATAGAATAAAATGCAGAAGTAACAAAATTTAACTCCATAAATGCTAGAAGTATATACAGCGGCATGGAGCATGTAAATGCAACTATCATGAATTTATGGTGGCTCCAGGCAGCTGGCATTACACATTACACATTACACAAACATTAAAACCTACAAAATTGATGCTGCTTTAAAAAAAAATTATTTATTTTAAATGTTCCTGGTAACCGGGTAACTGATAGCTAATAGATAATATATATTTTAAATTTTTTGATTAATTGTTGTTTTTGATATGTTAAATAATCTTAAAACATATAATTTTATTTCTATTTTTTCTATTTTCTATTTTACATTAATCATTATTATATTTAAATGAAAATAATATACTTATAATAAATAACATTTAATTTTAAAAAATTATATAAAAATTTCATAAACTTCTAATTTACTTAAAAATTTATTCAATTATTACTATTATAATATAAATAAGATCATCTTTCTTTCAAAAAAGATAATTTTATCTAATTTATAAATAATTTAAATGAATTTATTTATTGTAAAAAATTAAATAGGAGTAATTTTGTCTAAATAATTAATAGGGTTAATTTCAATAAAATACCAAAATTGCCGGTTTTGTCAGTTATAACCAAATCTTTCAAAATCGGCTAATTTAGCCCATTTTGTGATATTTGAAACCTTTTCTAGCCATTCGTTCAAATGGAAAAAATTTCCATTCGTGATGGGTTAAAGTAACCGATTTTGAATTATATTTGAAACTTTTTTTAGCGAAATCAATCAAAATCGATTAGTTTAGTCTATTCATAAATGACAAAATTTTCGGTTTGGTTCATGAATGGCTAGAAAAGGTTTCAAATATCATAAAATGGGATAAACTAGCAGATTTTCAAAGTTTTAGTTATAACTAACAAAACCAATAAACGATTGGTATTTCTTGGATTAATCCTAATTAATAACATTAAAACAACTAATTGGTAAAAAAATAAAAAAAATTGTTTTCAACAATAGCTGTTGAAAGTTTAAAAAGCGACCAGCAATTGTTTTTGTTTTTTGTTTAATAACCGTAACTTATTTTTTTTTAAAGCATGAGTTAAAAAATTTACTGAAAAGTTGAACCAAACGCTCCCTTGTTAAGTAATTATGTCTAGCTTTTGTTGTTATCAAATTTTTTTGAATAAGTAAATACAATTAAATTTAATACTTTTATATCAGTTAGATTTTACTATTAATAAATCAAAAAGAAATTACTATAAGGTCCCCCCACATATGCCATAACTCATAGTTTGGTACCTCATGTTTGAAAATTAAACGATTAGGTATCTCGCTTTTAATTATACAAACGATTACAACCTTCTTTCAAATTTAGGTACCAAATTGTTAATGGAATTAAAAATTAGGTACCAAATTGTTTGAAAATGAGGTAGCAAATCGTTAATATAACTAATGTGAGGTACTAAATCATTTGAAAGTGAGTACGTACCAAATAGTTAGCGAAACTTAAAAGCCCCTAACTGTTAACGAAATTAAAAATGAGGTATCAAGTCATTTGATTTTCAAACAGGAGGTATAGCAAATCGTGAATTTATGGTATATGTGGGGGCTTCATGTAATTTTCTCATAAATCAACAATAAGTCTTTTTTTTACTTTTAAACGTTTTAGATTATAGAACGCATTTTGTTTTCATCAGAAAACTCTGATTTTAAAATTTTATTTACCTGTTAGTAAATTACACAGGAAAGAGAGGCTTGTTTTTATTTTAAACGTTATTTTTAAAAAATAATTTATTAGATAAATATTTAAAATGCTTTAATGGAATGAAATGCTTTTAAACCCACTTATTCATACCAACTTTGATGTCCCTCGTTACTAGAGTTGGTAAAATAAACCGATCAAATTAGACAGTCGAGCTGCAAGATATGGTTAATCAGCCCAAAAATTCAGGTTTAGATTTTAATTTTTAATTTTTTATGGTTAATGGTTTAGGTTTATGATTTGAAGTTTTAAAACCGTGGTTAACCGGTTAACCGATTTATAAATAATAATATGTGATAACTTGCGGAAGGGATGGCTGTCTCAGGTCCGGAAATGCCTTCAGGAGAGTACTTGATAACCACAGCACAACCTTTAGAAGGGCGCCGGAAGGGGATTCGGCACACCTCTCTAACTGTCAAGTCAATAGATGTTTTTGTGAGAGAAAAAAATGGGAAGTGAAAGGAGTTAAGAGTTGAGAGAAAAAGAGTATTAACCTTTTTTACCTACTTTTCCTAATTCTTTTATACTATGCCTTTTGTTGCCTCTTTGTCTGGGCCGACAGGTTTGATGTAATTCTCTTTGTTTGTGCAGAGAATGTTGAAGATGTCAGAGTACCTTCTGTTAGACTATGTCTTTGTAATCAGGGCAAATCCTGCTCGGTTGGACGAGATGGTCGTTGTGCTTTTAAGGGTCCTGCTCGGTTGAATGAGATGGTCATTGTCCTTTGAGAGATCCTGCTCGGTTGAACGAGCGAGTCTTTCATTTCTGGGGTTTGCTCGGTCTGCCGAGGTGGCATCTTGTTCATGGGTAAGTCTTGCTCGGCTGGCCGATCAGTTCCTTGATGTTTGCCTTGTTTACCATCTTGGGTAATATTGTTTTTAAAGGTGAGGATACTTGATTCTGTTATTTTTGATATTGTTCCATCTATATTATTATCACAAGTCTTCCTCCCCAATTTTGCGGATATTTATGTCCATGCTCGGTTTCTTGTTTTTGTTCGGTTTTTTGTTTAATCGTTTTTTCGTCGGTGTTTCTTGATCGGTTTTGATGTTCGTGGCTTTTGAATTGCTTGTTTGCTTTATATGTTTTATGACACGTGTCCCTTATTTACTATCGCCTTTTGACACCTGTTTCTCACTAGCACATTTATTGAGGAGTCGTTTCAGTTGCCCCGTTTCGGTTTCTATATAAACCTTCCTTTCTTCATTTGCTCAATTTTTTCTTTCTTTGCTCTCTTCTTTTCTTTGCTACCTCGAGAGATTTCATTTTCTAATTCGAAGATTCATCAATAAGTTCTTATTTTTCTTGTGTTTTGATCTTTTTTCTTGTTTTCTTTTTTCCATTTGTTCTTTGTGTTCTTGGATTTTTGTTTGCATTTAGGTTTGTGTAGTTGGCTTGAGTGATTTGTATTTAGTTGTTTTTTCTTCTCGGTGGAACAATGTCGTGTGTGGAGGATTCCCAAAACATGGATGAGGAGGTGTATGTTGACGGTGAGGAGACATCAGATATTAATCATTCTGAGGAGAACGTTGGGGCCGATCACACTAATACGGTCGAGCAAAATAAAGAGGAAGATCTTGTTTTGGGAAGTATGTATAGATGAAGTTCCTGTCAGTAGTGCTGCAATTATTTAAAGTCCTATTCCGTATAAAAACTGCGCTTAAACTGTTTTTTCTACGAAACAAGGCTATGCTAGATATGAGATATCGCGACGTAAGACCCTAGTTTTTGTAAATTGTTTTTAGAGAACAAGTAAAAGCTTGTAATGACAACGCTTTAAATAGTTTTGTTTACGAAAGCGTTTTTATATAGTGATCGATTGCGAAAAAATTATTGTGTTATTTTTAGGCTTGCGGGTTTTGAAACTACCATTCCCATTCACTAGCGTCGGTCTCGGCACGATATTTTGGGTCGTGACACGCGATCAGTGCATAGCTGCGAACTTGAGGGGTTAAAGTGTAATTAGTCGTAAATAGCCTATAAAACAATCTAAATAAATTATAGCTAAAGTCTAGAAATTGGACTAATAGCAATAACTTAGAAGTTTATGGGCCAATATTGAAGTTTGACGGAATGAAACTGACCATGTCCAAACTCATTTTAAACATATTTGTTAATATTTTAACCAACTATTGAATTTTCTCGACTTTAATTTTCCAAATTAGGACATGTTGCATAACTTAACTTTTTAAAATTGCAGGGTATTACAATTTCATTCTCAACCCCTAACAAAGTAGTTCAGGCGATCTCAAAGATTTTTTTATAGAATATAAGGAAGGGCTTTTTCTTTTGAAATGAGCGAAAAACTATAGTATTCAGCTTTGATGGGAGGGTCGAGCTCAAATAACTTCAGGAAGTAGAAGGCGAGCCAAAATGGGCGATGTCATTCAATGTGTTGTAAATATTTGCCATCATGAATCCTCCTCGATTGCATCGACTTCCTTCGGCTAACATAGAGGCGAGTAGAAAGCAGCCTTGGGTCACCGGAAAGGAAGCAGTGAACAAGATGTATTTTGCCACAAAGAAGGTGAGAAAGGCGACATGTAATCAAGGGTACTTCCATCTTCACCCTTGAACAACTTTACAAAAGGGCCATAACTTCGTTGTGCTTTAGTCAAGGTAAGTACGGGTATATCGGCATCGATGTTTGGGGAGATTCTGTCGCCATTGATTGGAATGATGAGCAATAGAGCGAGATCGAGTAATGTAATCGTCAAAGGAACAAACTTGAAGCAGAAGAAATTGATGGCCTAAGACCAGTATAGAGATTCGCCCATGATGTAATGTTTGGCGATGGGTCTTCTTGCTTAATAAAGGGCGATTAAATCAAAAATGCTTGTATCAGTCCAAATATTTGTCACGATCCAAATTATTGAGCCGAGACCGGCGCTAGGGAATGGGAGTGGTAGCTCTGAAACCCGTAGCAAGCCTAGAAGTCACTATAAATTTTTCGCAAATAATCAAACATATTATTACATACATACGGAAGCAAACATATCAATGTATATGTATATGTATACCCTTCGATCTATACAATTCATACGGGCGTTTCACTTCCGTAACTTGTACGTACTAGCCCATCTATCGATCTATATAAAAGTTATTAGCATAAACAGCATCACATGATCATATAGCGTAGCCTAACCAGACATGCTCATAACATATAAACCTTACTATACTAGGCTACAATTCGTTATTCGTATACTACTGCAACGCTAAGGGAACTCGTACTTTGTGCAAGTCAAAGACTTCCGGCACAAAGGAGATTGACTGTCTGATCCGACAATAGCCACCTAAAAGGGGAAAATATCAACGGTGTCAGACAATGCTGAGTGAGTACACATTACTAATGGTACTACTAAAAAATAACATCGCATTTAAAAACAAAACGTATATATGAACATATATTATAATTCAAGCATATGATCTGATCGAAACCCTAATCCCAAACCAACCTGGACTAGGGTAGAATTCCTAATCAGAACGAGCAAATACGATTTCTTAATCCTGATGGTAGGTTATGAGATAGTTCAACCAAGTCAACCACTACCATCTGGTACAGTCCCGGGATAGTTCAACCAAGGTGACTCGTACCATCACTCAAATCCAACAATCGATATGAGCCCTGACATAATTTAACCGAGGTGACTCGTTAGATACAGGCCAAGGGATAGTTCCACCAAGCTGACCTCGTATCGAAACAAACGATGAGAGTACTCTACAAGGCTATCGAGACTAAGTATATGACTTACCCGGACACTGGTGATCACACAGCCTATTGACGCCCAATAGGTAGCTCGTTTCTCCGGATCATATACTAGTTTTCACAAATCAATATAATCGATAATTCGATACACAAAATACACATATATACATTGGAAAAATAATTTATCATGCGATGCATTTTAATATTTATGGATATAATATTGTAAAATAACTATAGTGTAATAGCACGCAAGAGTAACGTGTTACTCACCTGGATTGCAAATAATCCAGTAATAATAAATAATAAATATAACGTCTATCCTCGTCGAACTTCTTTGGATGGTCAAATTCGTTGCTCTATAGCTCGTTGAAACTAAACATTAAACTAAATATTAATATCGTAATATGACTAACTTAATCTTTTATTCTAACTCAAACCTTTCTATAAATAATGTTTTACGACTAAACCATTACTCGGTTCAATTATCTAATAAATCATAATACGTTTCATACGTATTTAATCACGTTTAAAACTTTAATTCCTTTAAACCCTTAAAACCAAACTAAATCAATTCCGTCGATTTGTTTTAATTAGGCCCGAGTTAAAATCACGTCGTCGTGTTAGGTTCTGTTTGAGTTGAAACGAATCAGCCCCAGGCTGATTTGGGGTGCATTCTGCAGCCCTTGTCTCTGCTCTCCGAGCATAGACAACTCTGCTCTTAGAGCATAATGCTTCTGCTTGCCGAGCAGAACAACTCTGTTCTCTGAGCAGAGCGATTTTGCTCTTCGAGCAGAATTGATTTCTGCTCGTTGAGCAGATTTTGGTTCTGCTCTTTTGAGCAGAACCGAGCTGTCCAAGCTCCTCGGTCCTTATTCCGAGATGTTCACGTTTAATCCAAAATCAAACATTTAAATCCATAGGTTTTATCGTTTAAAACGTTTAAAACGATAAACCGCACTTAATCTTGACATAACGGAATAAATATTTAACTGAAATCAAAACGGAGCATCTCACCTAGTTCTTATGTGAGTTAGCTAGAGAACCAAGCTTGAATCATTGAAATCGGTCGTTGGAACACGAAGATATTGACGCTGTCGTAAGCGTCGCGCAATGAAGGAAAGAAATGGCGATGATGAACTGCTGATAAGAAAATGATTCTGAAACCCTAACTTTGATTCATATGCATGTATATATAGTGGTGGCTAAAGTCTCTTTTGACTCAAGCGCCTCAATCACGTACTTTATCCAAATTCTTTAATTATTGTCCGAAACCAATTTTTAACACAGTTTCGTAAATTTACGAAATTTGGACGATAATTTCCGATAAATATTTAATGCACTTTTGCATAATATTTATCACTGCGAGACCTATATTTTATTTCCTTATTGATAATTGAGGCACCGCTCACTCCCACTTGATAAAATTATCTACGTCCAATTTCTATGAAATTTTAACCATAGCTTAATAAAATTATTTTACGTACCTTGACGTAAAATTGATTAGTTTGGGACTTACAAATTATTTTATTTAAATTTATGGTCTTTCCTTAATCCCGTTTAAACTCTCTTTAACAAATAATAATTCTCCATAATTATTATTATTTTGCGATCACTAAAATAGACTCATTTCGGTCTAGGTCCTTATTAATTTAACTTAATTGCGCTTTCTCACTTTAATTATCCAAATTAAGACACGTGGCACGACACTTAGTACTTTTAAAAGTACGGGATAATAAAATATTGCCAAAATGGGGCGGAAGTCTGATTACCCAGTCTTGATATACAGTGTGTTCAATCATCTAATTTTTAAAAGTAGTGTCAGACCTAGATGGACGAATGGTGGGATGTGGTAAAACGTGGTGGAGCTTCATCATGAAAAGGGGAGGTTGTTTGCATATTTGGCTGGACGAAGTTAGGATAAGTCCAATACAGACTTAATTGTTGCCGGCATCGGTTATTACCTGAAATTCGGTAGATGGAGCAGCAGAGCGATTTTCATCAGTCTTAGTTATAACTCGGGCGGCGAGGTCAGCGTTTTGAGCATCCATTATAGCTTCAAGAAAAGAAAAATTACACGTTAGGCGAAATGATATGAAGAAAGAGGATGATACAGAAAATGTGATTACGTACTAAACAAGTTGGAGTTGCAGGAAGCTAAAGAAAGAGAAAGGTTTTTTGAAATTAAAAAAACTAGGATAATTAGAAAATGTGTTGAACTTTCCTAATAAGGTAAAACTGGGTAACCGAAGAGTTCATACTTGGATGACATGGCAATGTGGAGTACCGAAGAGATAGTAAGCGCGTGGGTACCAGGCATGATTCAATTGATGAGTCCAAATTATTACGGCTTTTTATACAAAATAATGTTTTTTTTACAACGTTTACTTTTATACCATCCTTTCTAAATCTTTACATTTCACACCAACTTTCTTTTCTTTTATACTTTTTTTTAAAAAAAATTACTTTCTATACTAACTTTCAGTTTTCCACCATTTTTTTTCGTGGCAATTTCCCAAAATACATGTTTTGCCATTTTATTTACAACTTTACATTGCAAGTTTTGACTTTTCTTTTTTGACTTTTTTCATTTACGAAATATACCTTTTTTTTTTAATTTCATAAATACCTTTTTCGGTTTTCAATTTCGGTTTTCAGTTTTCGGTTTTTTTGGTTAGGTCAACCGAACTGAGCGAACCGACCGAACCGACCGAACCGACCGAACCGGCCAGCAGTTTTTTTATATAGTGTAAGATTAGTGTATATATAGTGTTAATTTTTATTTTTTATAGATTTTTTTCCTGAAATTTTTTATTTTATTTTTTAAAGTGTAACAGTAGTGTATATATAGTGTTTTTATGGTGTTTATATAGTGTAAAATTAGTGTATATATAGTGTATAAGTAGTGTATAAATAGTGTATAAATAGTGTATAAGTAGTGTATAAGTAGTATATTTATGGCATTTTGTAGTGTTTTTTGTAGTTTAACCATAAAACACTGCAAATACACCATAAACACTGCAAATACACCATAAACACTGTAAATGCACCATAAACACTGTAAATGCACCATAAATCTATACTATATATAAAAGCACGGATGGGGGGGATAGGCAAATTCACTGAATAATCCTTTTGAGTTTACTACTAAATAAAAGTTTTATAATCATTAACTAATTAGTTATTTAATTAATCACTATTGTAATTAAAATCCTAATTAGAATATGTAACTAAATTATCTCCAATTTAGTTTTTAGTATGTAAAAAATAACTAAATTGTCTGCAAATTAGTAAGAATACCTATTTTTTAGTTTGATTGAACTACAAAATTAAAATATTGTATTTGGTCAATATATATTATTATTTAAATTTCTATCTTATTATTTTTAAAGATATTATTAATAAAATTAAGTTATTTATTTAATTATTGTTATTATAAAACCAAAACAAGAATAAATTCAGTATGGAAAAAAATTTAATAACCGAATATATTATATTTACTTATACAAATATTTTTTTACTAATTTAATATTAATTATAAATAAAAAATTGATATAATTATAATAAATTTACTAATATGTTCATTGACGAATTACGTTACTGGCCACGTGCATAGCACGTAATGCGAAACTAGTATACTAAAAAACGGCATAAATACACCATTAATACACCAAAAATACACTAAAACGTAAAGATATTATAAAATTATTACAAATGCACCATAAATCAATATTTTCTTTACAAAATCAGTAGTAATAAACAAATCTATTAATAAGAGAAGACAAAATAAATAATTATATGAATAATAGAACAATTTTATAAACAAAAAATTATAGATCTACAATAATTTATTTACAAAATAATTAAATCATTAAAAAACCTAAAAAATTACACAAATCTAAAAACGAGTCGAGAAATCCATAACGCGAACAGAAAAGACGAACGAAAAAACGACCAGAAACGACAAAAAATCCATCGGAAGTAGACGAACGGAAGCGCGACCAGAAAGACAAACGGAAAAGACGAACAGAAAAGTAATCGGAGGAGATAAACTGAAAATCAAATGAAAAAAAAGAAGAAAAGGAGAAGAAAAGAAGAGAGAAGAAGAGAGAAGAGAGAAAAAAAAGGTGGTTATGTAAAAATTTAAAAAGAGATAAAACTTCTTTATATAGTGGGTATTTTTGGTAAATAAATTAGCTTATTAGGTAATGTAGCATAAGAGGAAAAGATGAGTTAAAATGGTGTAAATATTTTACCCAAAATAGGTATTTGGAAAATAATCTCTTTTCTTTCATTATTTTTTTTTCACAATTGTATTTCTGCACTTAATATTTATAATATATTTAATTTTTAGATTTTTTTATTTTTTTGACTTTTTTGACTTTTTTGACTTTTTTTTACTGTTAACATTTTTCGTCAATTTTTATCAAAATAATATAAACACAATATCAACAACATTTAATAAATTGATTAATATTAAATTTTAAATTTTTTTTATAATGATTTTTACTTTTAAATATTTTTTATTTTTTATTTTTTATTTTTTGCTCATTTTTAATTAGTATTTGTTATTTATCACATATTTAATTTTTTATATTTATCAACATAATATCAACACAAAATCAACCAATACCAACATGTAATAAATGAGTTAATCTAAATTTTTAAATCTTTTTTATACTAATTTTTATTTTTTCAGCATTTTTTAATTTAATTTTTATTTTATTTATTTATTTCACGTACAATAACGTTCTTTTTACTAATGTTAAAATCACCTAAATATTAATCGTATATCAACACAATATCAACCAAATGTCAATACAATATCAACACTGTAATATTACAATAATTTAGCATTATTATTATGTTATTCACCAGTACTAAAATCAATCAAAAATCAACACTGTAACATTTCAATCATTCAATATCATTATTTGTATTTTTCACCAATACTAAAATTAACAAAATATCAATATAATATCAACCAAATATCAATCTAGATTTAACAAAAAAAATGTATTAAATCAAAAGATAAATAGTTTTTTTATACGACAAAGTGAATTATTCACAATTTACTGACGAACTGAACGATCTGAAATACAATACCCACAAGTTACACTACAAAAATGCAAGATGAACATATAACAGCAGCGGCATCTATAACACCAAAGCAACAATAAAAAGGCAGAATCATGTTACAGTTCTCTTTGACGATTTTCGATTTCTCGAGAATGAATTTTCCTTCTTTGTACTTCTATGTTTCTTCATAAGCTCGTTCGATTTCTCGAGAATGAACCTCTCAGTTGAAAGAATAATCAACAAATGGGCAAGATCCAAGTTAGTAAATCGGATCAAAATCATTATCAAGAACCCAACACAAGAAAGTTTTGAAGAAATAACACCATCTCATAATTATCCTAATTTTGCCCTTCAAATTTATCAAACTTCCATCTTCTACAACCGCCATTCCAATTTCCACCACTGCCACCGCCAAAAGAACCATCACCATCACCATAGCTGCCGCAAAAATCCAAAACCCTCTCATCTGTCTTCCGACTCACCGCCACTGTACAATCTTCACCTTATCTCCCGCTTCTTGCGGAGGAGTTCCGGCGGATGGGTTTATGCTTGGATTTGATAGATAGGGGAGCGATTGGGTCGAAAACACCTCCAGTGCAGATAGCGATGTTGAAATTAGAGATCAGATTTTGACTATGAAGAAACAAATTTTATAATAGTGGCAACGATGAGGTGAACGGCGGTGGAAATAGGACAGCGGGAAGAGAAAGCGGTAGAGGAGAATGATATTTCCAGAGTCAGTAATAGAATAGTAAATAACAATTCACATATGCATCTCAAAAAGATGGTATAAAAGAAATAATTGGACGCGCGTACAGTAGTTTAGAAAACTAAAAGTGGATATCGTATAAAAGTAAGGGTTTTTTACACAAATCCCTCAAAAGAGCAACTCTCTACTATTTTTACCTCACAAAATAAAAATTTATAGAAATCACTCAAAAAGATAAAAAAGTTTAAGTAAATCACTCATACCCCAAAATAAGTTGAGTTTGTTATAAAATAGGACAGTTCTACCCCTTTCTATTTCAAAACACATGTACGATATTACAGAGAAAAAAAAACCCTTAGTTCTTAATCTCCTAACTCTGATCTTCAAAAACAACGACGAAGTATAATGAAGATGACCATTAAATTGAGTACAATCGCTGAAACTTCTCATCGGAGGAAGAGGAATTGGTCGTTGCTCCAGCAAAGAAGGTTGTTGGTACAGCGGAGGAGAAGGATTTGTCGGCAGCGGCTCGGATGAAACGGAGTGCTGATCGGATTCTAAAATTTGACTGATTTAAATCGAAGATGGTAGCCATGGAAACAATGACTGTAGTGGTGAAGTGAGAAAATAAACAAATATTTTGTAAATGAAAATAAAAAATAGATTGAAAATTGTTTTAAATTCAATTAAACCTTCTTGTATTTTGATTTATATGTTTTTCAATTCAAAACGATATAGTGAAGCCCTATTTGTTGCAAGGAATTTGATTGGAAGTGGTTGTTGAATAAACTTGTTAATTGGTCTTGAAGCACTGTGATTCAAAAATAGACATGGATGTGCTCTGCATTATATTTGAGGAGAGTTTTTGGATATCATGACGATGCGTAGCCTGTTGTTTGTGCTTTTATTTGTGAGAACGGGCATGTCTTCGATCCTTGGATGAATTTTCCGTTGTATACTTGACGGTGTTTTTTGATGGGTGTTTCTGATTTGAGTGCTTTCTATTTATTTGAGTTTATAAATGTGATTTTGTTTTATTTTTTATCCATGAAAATATTGTTTCTGTTGTAACTATAACATATTTGAAATTATATACTTGAAAGTATTTTCATGTCGTTATCTGTGATTTTATGATACAATTTTTAACACTATTTCTGGCTTGTATATACTATAAACAATTCGTTTTACATTTTATTAAAAACTGAATTAAAGTAGTTCAGTTGATATAGGTTCACATCCGATTCATATCAGGTTGATTTTTGGTTTTATAGACTGCCAAATATATTTCACTTAAAAGAGATATTCAATTTGTATATTATACTTAATCTCAAAATTCTCTCTATATAAAATGTCATTTGAGATTGTAGAGAGCAACAATATAAATTTTATTTAAAATTGATTTAAGATAGTTTAGTTGATATAGGTTCACATCCAGTTCACATCAGGTTGATTTTCGGTTTTATAAAATGTCAAATATATTTTGCTTAAAAAAGATCTACAATTTGTGATTACAGTAAACCTTAAAATTCTCTATTTATAAAATGTCATTGGAAATTGTAAAGAGTAGCAAGAAGGTTCCTTTTCAGTTAAAGATTGCAGTAAGGTGCAGTTTGATGTCAAAACAGCTTTGTCTAGTGAGGCTTATGCTCACCCTACAGTTTCACCGACTGCAGTTACATCTCTGGTCTTCCTTCTTAGTCCACAATTGCAGCAGAATTTTGACAGCACAGCAGGTCCAGTTTTTGTTAGTTCTAATGCAGAGATTGCAGCATCCTCGGGCAAGACTCCAATTTCATTTAAAGGATTTATCGAACACAGGCGTAAATTCAAACATGTTGACATCGCTGGTCGTGTTTGCTCAACGGTATCAAATTCTGGAAGCCATGGAAACTCCCTCTCAGATGGCAACATCAGGAATATGAACGTCCTTAATTCTGCGAATGATGATAATCAGAAGAAGGAATCTGAAGCTAAACAAACATGGAGCATTGGGTTAGAGCTGGGTCTATTTGCGCCGGATAAAGAAGAAGGTATTGTCCAACTTCTTTCGCAGAGGATCGCTTCAGAGACTTAGTTTTCTGGTTGCAGCTTCTTTTGTCCAGGTTATAGCATTTTATATGTCTTACAACTTCAATTTTGTTTCTTGGAATTGCCGTGGGGGTTTGTCTTTTACTCGTAAGCATCGCTTTATTCGTTTTTTGGTGTCTTCTCATAACCTTTCTCTTTTGGGTTTGATTGAGACGAAAAAAGAAGTGTTTGATGATTTCAGTGTTCGTTTTTTGTGGCCTCGTTTGGACTTTGATTATTGCTTTGTTCCATCCACTAGTGCTTCGGGAGGCTTATTGTGTGTTTGGAATTCTAAACTTATAAATCCTTCTAGAATTTATAAAACTAATAGATGGATTAGTTTGGATTTTGTCTGGGGTGGATTAAATGTGAGATTCATTTTGGTGTATGCTAGTAATTGTCCGAGGGAAAGAGCTTCTATGTGGATTGATATTCTTCCTGAGCTTAGTCCGGATTTTATTTGTATTCTTGTGGGAGATTTTAATGAGATTCTAGACCCTTCAGAGAGATTAATGGGTTCTCTTCTTCTATGCTAGAGTTTTCGGCCTTTATCTCTAGTTCTAATTTAGTTGAAGCCTCCTTACAAGGCAGATTCTTTACTTGGAAGAACAGTATTGCTAGATCGAAAATTGACAGATGTTTTCTATCTCCTATTGTGTGTGCTTCTTGGCCGAATTTTTTTTTGAAAGCTTTGCCTAGATCTTACTCGGATCACGTCCCCATTCTTTTCAGTTCAGAGGTGATTACAGATTGGGGTCCTAAGCCTTTTAAGTCTATCAATGCCTGGTGGAGTCACAATGATTTTAGTTCGTTTGTTGCGGATTCTTGGTCTTCTATTGCTCTTAGGCTTCCGAATGCAAATATGGTCGTTAGATTGAAAGAGCTAAGGTTTTTGATCAAAGCTTGGAACAGGGAAATCTTTGGCAATTTAAACAACCGGTTAGCTGCAGTGCAATCCTCCATTTCAGATTTGGAAGCAAGCTCGGATTTTCTTACTCTTACTGAAGCCGATGGTTCTAGGCTCTCATCCCTGCATTCCGAGTTCAATCAACTATCCAAGCATATTGAGTCTCTATGGCATCAAAAATCTAGGCTGAACTGGAATTTAAATGGAGACAGAAATACTAAGTATTTTCATGCTATGGCTTCTATTCACTCAAAGAGCAATTTGATTTCTGAAGTTATTATTGATGGTGTCTGCTATTCTTCTCCTGCTGATATTAAACAAAGAGTTCATTCTTTTTATAAGAATTTGTTTAAAAAGCCTGCTAGTGTTCACTTCTCCTTGGATGATCTTCCTATCAAGTCTCTCTCTGACTCGCAAGCTGCAGCTATTTCGGCCCCTTTTTCGGAGGAGGAGATTTTTTCAACTCTCATGAGCTGTGATGAAAATAAAGCGCCGGGACCGGATGGCTTCAACTATTTTTTCTACAGGAAAGCCAGGAAGACGTTCAAGAATGATTTTATCTCCCTTTTTGGCGAATTCTTCAAATCGGCAGCCTTTCCAATAGGTCTTAATACTGCTTTTCTTGTGTTGATTTCTAAATTTCAAGGTGCTACGGATTTAAAGGATTTTCGACCGATTAGCTTGATCAATGGAGTATTCAAGCTTCTCTCCAAGGTTCTGGCCAATAGGTTGTCTCCGGTTCTTCCTCTGGTTATCTCTGATAATCAATTTGGGTTTATTAAAGGAAGGAGTATACACGATTGTCATATGATTGCTTTGGAAATTATTCATCTGGTTAAACGGCGGAAAGAAAAAGTTTTTCTTATAAAGCTTGACTTCAGAAAGGCTTTTGATTCTATCTCTTGGCAATTTATTTTACAGGTGCTTCAGAAGATGAACTTTGATAAAAAAAATGGATCAGTTGGATTTCTTCGTGCTTTGATTCTGCTCAGCTATCTGTGCTCTTAAATGGCTGCCCTACTGATAATTTTTTCATGGAAAGAGGAGTTCGTCAAGGGGACCCTATTTCCCCTATGCTTTTTGTCTTGGGGTAGAAAGTTTGAGAGCTATTTTTGCAAAAGCTTGCGCGTTGGGGCTGCTTTCTGGCATTCGGGTTGATGGCTTGGTGGAGGACCTTTCTATTCTGCAATTCGCGGATGATACTCTTTTATTTGTTCCTGGAGATTTGACTTTGATTAAGAATTTGCTTTGTATCTTGCGCTGCTTTGAATTGATTTCTGGTCTCAAAATTAATTACCAGAAGTCTTCTATTATTGGGATTAATATTGATTCAGTAACTCTTTCTGAAGCTTCTGAAATTCTAAAGTGCAAAATCGAGGAATTACCGATCACTTACCTAGGGCTTCCACTTTCGGATAGAGCAGTTGGTCCTAAGTTGTGGGATCCAGTTGTTTCTAATTTTTCAAGTCGACTGTCTACTTGGAGAGGTAATCTTTTGTCGCCTGCAGGTCGGTTAACTTTGATTAAATCCGTCCTGTCTAGTCTTCCTGTTTATTTCCTTTGTTCTTTTCGTATTCCTCAATCTGTGGTTTTAGCTCTGGAGCGGATTATGAGGCGGTTTTTGTGGACTGGGAATTCAAATAATAAAGGTTTCAGTAAAGTGGCATGGTCGGATGTTTGTGTTCCTTATTCTGCAGGTGGTCTTAATATTGTTCCTTTGATTATTAAGAATTTTTGTTTACTGCTGAAATGGATTTGGAAATTGATGATTTCGGATTGGACTTCGATTTGGTTTGCTGTGATTTCTAGTAGCTCCTCCATTTTCTCTTGGTTTGACATTGAAACAGCAAATGTCTTACATTTATCTCCAATTTGGAGAGGTATCTTCAATGCTTGTGTTAAAAATAGTGAATTATGGACCTGTTTTAAAAATTCAGCAGCTATGGTTATGGGTGATGGGCATTCTACTCGATTCTGGAAGGATAACTGGGCTTCGGTTTTGCTGAGTTCTTCTTTCCCAGACTTGTTTCTTCTTTCACGCAACAAAGATGCCTCAGTTTCAGATTTTTTTGACTCGGAGTTGCAGCAGTTTTCGAGCTTCACTTGGTCACGCCGTCTTCGACTAGGAGAGCAGCAACGCCTCGACGATCTTCTGCAGCAGCTTCCCAACAGTTTACTTCTTCGTGACACGCCGGACAGACCAACGTGGGGCAAGCATGATCAGTATTCCTCTGCGTCTATGGCGGAACTGCTGAACCAGAAGATTATTAGCAGGTCTTCATCTTTTATGTTGCGGCAGATTTGGAAGGAATTTCTTCCGCCACGGATTCAGTTATTTGTCTGGTTATTAGCGAGGGATAGAGTATCTTCTAACGCTACTTTGGTTAGAAGACGAGTTCTCCATCCTGACTTGATTTCTTGTGGGGCTTGCTCGGAGGAAGAAACGGGTATTCATATCGTCCTTCATTGTCCTTTTGCTTGGCGTTTTTTGTCTATTCTTTTATCTAGATGCAATGTAAGCTGGGTCGCGCCGGGTACTCTTGATGATTTCTTTAATCAATGGGTTTCCATCTCATCCGGTAGACATCGCAAGCTATGGAAGCTTTTTTGGTTCTATGGAGTTTGGCACCTTTGGAAGGCTAGAAACAGACGGGTCTTTGAAGGGGAGTCTTCTGATGCTATTTCTTTGCTTTTTCTGACTGTCTGCAAAGCAGTTGAATTTCACAAGATTAAGGATCAAGGATTTTCATATTCGGGCAACAATGTTTTTAGATGCGTTGAGTTCTTTTGTAACTTTTTTTAGTTTCTTGCCTTGTTTTTGACTCTCTTTTGCGCACTCTTATGGATGTGCTAATTTATTGATCATTTACCAAAAAAAAAATTTATTTAAAATTGATTTAAGATAGTTCAATTGATATAGGTTCACATTCGGTTCACATCAGGTTAATTTGTGGTTTTATAGACTGTTAAATATATTTCAGTTAAAAGACATATTTAATTTATGATTACACTAAATCTCAAAATTCTCTCTATATAAAATGGCATTTATGATTGTAAAGAGCAGCAAGATTAATTTAATTAAAAATTAAATTAAAATAGTTCAGTTGATATAGAGGTTCACATCCGGTTAACATCAGGTTAATTTTTGGTTTTATAGACAATCAAATATATTTCACTTAAAAGAGATATTCAATTTGTATATTACACTAAATCTCAAAAATTCCCTCCATATAAAATATCATATTAAGATTGTTAAGAGCAGCAAGACAAATTTTATTAAAAATTGAATTACGGTATTTCAGTTGATATAGGTTCATATCCGGTTAATATCAGGTTGATTTTCGGTTTTAAAAGCTATCAAATACATTTCACTTAAAAAAGATATTCAATTTGTATTTTCAGTTGTATAAATTTATTTTTAATATTATAACCAAATAAACATCATTTTCTTCATAAAATGTCTACCAAGGATTCTAACTGCATTATGGACAAATAAGAATACTAATAATAAGTAACATATTTTTGAGACACCAATAAAAAAAAATTACATAAATATTTAACTTAATTAAAATAAGTTATTTGAAATTTCTTTAACTTTTGATTCATTTTATTAAATCTTGAAAGATGAAAGCAATGTTACACTCTTTAATTTTTTTAAAGTGTAGATGATCTTCCACTTCCACCTGAAACTAATTACCATATAATCATCAATAAATTCAATTCCATTTTAGTGTCATTAGTAGGGTATATAAGGTGTTACAATATCTTGGTAAACAAACAAATCTTGAGATAATAGATATATGAAATATCTTGCAAACTTGTTCCATCAGCTGTAAAACTTGCTCATGTTTCTTTTCATTTACAAAAAAAGCACCATACATTCATGTCAAATTACAAGTAATGTGAAAGTAGATACATTAGGCTTTTTTAGCATTGCAAGAGCAATAAGATCAAGAAAACAAGTATTGTTAACATTTCCAGCCAAGTAGTTGCTACAACTCCTATTGGCAAGAATGCAGCAGAACATAAGCATCGCACTGTTATTCCTCTCATCAATATCTACTTTTTCTATAATCTTAACAAGAAATATCAAACCGGAAAGTGCCACCACTTGACCAGCATTCTCCAGTTCTTTCCTTCACTAAAATCGGTTAATAGTTCACTCAGAAAATAAAGTGTTGCATTTTGAGGCATGCATCTTACACTGAATAAGATTTGCACCTGATCTTCAAATTCTAAAACTCGAAGAGCTATCGCAACCCAGTTCACTGATATCATCCTTTTGGCCTTTGGCTTCAGCTGACAAAGCAGAGCAGTAACTTCAATAAACACATTGCTACTTTTCAATAATCTTATAAGAATTTCAAGTAGTGGATTGAACTTCAGAATTATCAGTCTATTAGTATCATACTTTGATAGGAACTCTGTAAGAATCGATATTGCCAATTAATTCTAGAATTTCATCATCATCTGAACCAAACAAGACCTCTAAAAGTCCTCAAACAAGACACTGCCCACTTTCTCGTCTACAAGACTTTCTCTTATCAACATCTCATAATCTTCTATTGAAGCTTCCTGTCTTTCAATTTATAGCACCGCAAAAATTCTATAAATTAAAATCAATTGGAGTCTATTGTCACCTTAAAATTGAGAACGAATTAATTGGTACTTATTAGACAATCAAGCAGTGATACTAACCAAGAAAGGCGTGACCACCGCCGGAAGCATCGCCGCCGTTGATATTGACAACCACCATCTATCGATCTACTTTATCTTCATCTTTTATCTATTTTTTTTAATGTCTTTCTCCGATTTTTCTGCCCGACTACCGCCGCTGTTGGTATCGACGGATCTATCGATCTACTTTATCTTCATCTTCTATCTAATTTGTTTTTTTAATGTCTCTCTCCGATTTTTCTGCCCGACCACCGCCGATGTTGGTATCGACGGCCACCATTGATCGGGCCACCGTCAGCTGAAGGCTGGAACATCATCTGCTGAACCATCACCTTCCAAAATCTAATTCCTATATGTTAACTTTTAAATGAAGGGTAAATTAGACTTAAAATTATATTGAGGTACACCATCTAAACAGATTTGAAAAAAATGAGAGATTGTTGCAATAAAAAAAATCCTGAGTCATTAATATAAACTTTTCAATTTTTGAGTGATTTGGTGTAATTTTATCTAAAAGTAATCCAAAATAGAATGCTGGTTATTCCTGAAAAAAGCCCAAATTATTAAGGCTGAAGGGAACAAGCCTAAAATTATCATATTAGCTTATTGGGGGCATTGTTTACACTGGCCAAAAAATAGAGGTGGTCCAAAAGAGTCAAGCGAGCTTATTTGGGCTAATAATCACCCATGGCACCTCAACTTTGGGGGGTATGGGCGCTAAAACCCCTGATGTTTAAAAACAGGCGCTAAACCCCCTGATCTTTGAGGCGGCGCTTACAAAACCCCCTAAG
This sequence comes from Mercurialis annua, assembly GCF_937616625.2. Lineage (NCBI taxonomy): Eukaryota > Viridiplantae > Streptophyta > Magnoliopsida > Malpighiales > Euphorbiaceae > Mercurialis > Mercurialis annua. The sequence goes on along the minus strand of NC_065574.1, from coordinate 44,441,529 downwards.
ACCAAAAATCGTCGTTTTTTTTCGTTTTTTGTCGACGTGGCATCCAATTTCTCGTCCGGACACCAACTGGCCGCGCCTGTCCCCCCTGCATGCATGTCTGACATCTGCTGCTTGTGTAAGAATGTGTCAGTTGACTTTTTCCAAAAAATTAAATGAAAAGTGACCGCGGTAAATTTTTATTTTCTCTCTCCTACTTTTCCTTTTCCCCACTCGCTCCCCCCCCCCCTCACTTCCCCTCACTTTTGTTTCATTTTATTTTCGTTGCAAATATTTTCTCCACTTTTCGTCTTCTTCGTTCATTTTCTTCGCTGACACTGACCTAGGGTTTGCTCCTTTCCCATTTTTCGTTCATTCTTTCTCATTTTCCTTGCATTGTTCCTCATTCTTCCTCCATTGTTCAACATTGTTTGTCATTTACCGAAGTGTTTTAAATTTGTGTCTTGTCTGTCTCTGTTAATTTTCAAAAAATGGGGTCCAAAAAACGACGAAATTGGGAAAAGAAGAAAGAGAAGGGAAGAAACGAAAAGGTATGATTTTTCTGGTCTCTGTTATTTTTTTTTTGATTATTTTGAATTTTGGGGTTGATTTTTTATGGGATGTTGTTTTTTGCGGGTATTTTGTTTCTAGTTTGTCATTGGTTGTTGTTTCAGTTTGGGTTTTACTTGTTTAGTAATTGAAAATTGTTTGTTTGTTTTTAAATTTGTTGGTTTGCGCAGCTCCTAGTGAAGAATGTTTTTTTGAGGTCTTTGAAATTATTCTTAACTACAATGAAGACTTTGAATGGTTTTGTTATTTTAATGAGGATGTGGCTGTCAGAAAATTTCATATTGAGGATATAGGATTAAATAGTCTAGATAAGTGGTTACTTGAATTGAAGGTTCAGGGATTGTTAATGTATTATTGGAGGCGGGCTGGCATGTATACTGAAGAATTAATTCCTATGGAAAGTGATGACCATGTCATGGACATGACACTGGCTGGGCCACAAGATGGTAGTGTTGATGTGTATGTTAGGAAGTTAAGCTGTGTTGACGTGTGCAACCTAAGGCCTGTATTTGGACATACATTATTTGAGTTGAAAGAACTTGAAGATGGGGATGATGCATTGAAGCTGCAGGCTGTTGGTGAGGTTGAACCAGTGCAGGTGCTGCAGATTGAAGGTCTCAGTGAACCAGTGGAGGTGCTGCAAAGTGAAGTTGTTGATGAACCCCTGGAGAAGCAGCAGTCTGGTGGTTCAGACTGAAGGTTGACACACTTGAGTTACCTTTTTTGTGCAAAGTTATGGATCAACAGTTGTAACCTTTTAGGTTAATATTTATTTTGCAATTTGTATTAATACTGAGAATTTCTATTTTTGCGCTGGTTGATTAAATGTTGGAAAAGTATTGTTTGTTTGCTTATGATATTCCCGTTTATTATTGTGTATTGGTCGTTATTGAAATGTTATTTGTTTTTCTACGTGTTGGTTGGTTTGGTTTTTAGGAAGCTAAACTTAACGATCATATGTATACTGAACTTTATGACCGTTGTTCACTTGTGGACCTTAAACTTTATTTACTTGTTCAACCAAGGACCCTGATCTTGTATTATGTAATCAAGTAAAGACCCTTAAAATAATATTTTAAGAAACATACAATAATTAGTATATTACGTCTATTTTAAAACGCATACTGATCAAAAGTCTTGCATATTCAAAAAAACAGAAAAGGTTCCTACAAAAAAACTAACTTATATATTCTCAGTTTCTAAACAAAGTTACTACACAAAAACTTAATACATCATCAAGACCTAGAATTTGACTTCGGGCAGCATCCTCGTCATTATATGTCATCCTCCGAACCAAGCTCCCATGATCGACATACACAAAGCTCCATCTTTACCAACCCGTCAGGAAACAAATCACGATCACTGCTATCAATAAGTAACCCTGTCAACGAACGGTTGTAACTGTTGGTGTCTTGAAAATTCTTCGTAGAAGAATGAAACCTATCAACGGAGGATTCAGTAAATTTTATTTCGATGTCATAAGGGCAGCGTCCGTTTGACATTGGTCCCAGACAAAACACAGTTATAATATTCCCATAAGAAGACGTTGTGTTGTTCAGAACAAACACAATGTCTGATGTGTCCTCTTGGATAAGTAAGCCCATATCATCCAAATTCAGAGAAACACCGAATCTACGTCCAAAATGAAATGGTATAAAAGAATCTGTATGCATCTCTTTGCAGTGAGCATAAATCATTTTGGACGACCCTTTGACGTTGCAGTCTGGAAGCGGGCATGAACACGCTACGAAGGAACATTACTTCTCGTGTTTTGTCTTTGCGTCGTAACTGAAGCTTTCAGTGCATCCATAAATTTTGTTCTGGCAAAACACTGTAACAGCCTCCACGACCGCTTCCATTGCCCGATTTCTCATTGATCCTATGGGCAAAGTGCAAGAATGGCAATTTTTAACCTTCACAGAGCATGTGCTGCAAGTTGTGTGGCCATTCTCACACTGAAGAAAATAAACTGTTATATGATAAACAATAAACTAATCTAAAAGTTCCAAAAATGAAAACATATAAATGAAATGTCAAAAACCTGAATAATTGGAGGAATTAACGGTTCGCAACAGATGGGGCAATCCATAACTTCAAGATTAAATGAACGGACTATATTATCAGACATAGCTTTGCTTTTTTTAATATGAAGAATGATCTCTGCAAGTGGTAAGTCGGTTGTAATTAAGCATGATAACTTGTTTAAATAAGTTGGATACTTGTCTTTTCATATTCAACCTAACCATCGTGTTGTTTCCCAAGTCAGTGGATGTACTTAATGGGGGTAATCAAATGGTTTATACTTAATTACCAACGGATGAGTTTATTGGTTTCTTAAACATAATTAATGATGAGACAAGTCAGTAGTTATAATTAATGATATTGGGCTGCAAACTACACCAAACATCCATAATATAATAATTACTCTAGTAAGTTAATAATTACTGTACAAAATTTAAATTACAAAAAATTAATGATAAGACAAGTCAAATTTTTTTCATTAATAATACGCAACATTACATTAAAGGAAACAACATTACATCTGTTAATATTTTTATCAATTTTTCTTCATGCAATGAAAGGCTACACTGCATCCTGCAACTGCACAAGCAGCACAAAAACCAAACTTCATGATCCTGGTTGACCTCTTCAAGTCTGCACACTTGACCTCCATGTCCTTGATCTGTTCCTTCAGTATGTCTATCTCCATAAAAATTAGACCACTTTCCTCAAACAAGATTCCATTTTCATCGCGATACATCTCAATGGACTCCTTCAATCCCTCATTTTCGTCTACGTACATTTAATGGAACTCCTTCAATCCCTGGAACTCGTCATTTTTAGCAGAAAGCAAACTTTTGGCCTCCTCTAGTTGAGCAGTCATGACATTAATGTCACTTTTCAAGCCTCGGACCACCGACATTTGGTAAGGCATGTCATTGTCTAGCTAGGCAAAAAAATCACACTGATTCTGGAAAATTTAGGTCGAAAAAATAAAGGCTCAATACATGCAGCAATTTGAACAAAGAAATAAAGGCTCAGTACATGCAGTAAAGCACATCAATTACTTACAGTTCTGTTTGAACAAGTGTGGAATCTTCGACCTAGGTTTCTATCCGTTGACGAAATTTGTAAACGGCATGGGATTCCGCAATCGCAAACCACTGGTGCAGATAACCTTTCCATTTGCGGACGTGTTCTTTGTTAAAAAACAGTTCCGAAGTTCGCAACCCTAGAAGTCTAAGTAGTAAGCGATGGGTGATAGATGGAAACAAAGAACGAAATAAGAAAACCAACTACTTATTGACTATTTAAGTGGGGCGCTATTAAAATTCAAATGTAGGCCATGCTGATATCAATTAATAACTAAAGGGCCATAGATGATCATCTATTTAAACATTAGGGGCTACGGGTGATGAAGCTTAAAATATAAGGGTCCACGGTTGATAATTTATATAATATGAGGGTCCATTTTAAAATGCGACTTGGGACATGCGGAATTTACAAATAAACTTAAGGGCCATGGATAACAATTTATTAAACCTCAGGGTCCATGATTGATTAGTCTTATGTTTTGAGGGTCTGCACTGGACTGACACTATTCATATCTACTAAAATGATCATATATCAAAAACCTGCAAAGTAATAGACATGAAATATAATTTACATAAATAGACAAGAAATTCACAGAAAATACGACAACCAACCAACATTATAGAAGGTCCAAAATCAACATTATCTAGGCACAAAAGAAATCTAGCCCTGCCTAGGTCTTTTCCTCAAATGTTCCTTGTATCTTTCAGACGCATCTATACCACTCTTCTTGCGCTGCCTTTTGGGTGGAGCACCATCATCAACTGCACTCGTTTGGCTGTCAAGATTACAAGCAGCTTCTGTTTCAGATGGAAATGTCTGGTGTGCTGGGGACGCATGCGGCACTTCAGTAGTAGCCTACAACAAAAACACAATTAGAAGGGAGATTGTACTTACACAGGCAACCGAAATTTCAGAAAGTTACTTACGTCGGGAATCTGTACTTCACTTTCTGCCATTGGTCCTTCACCTTCATTTACAGATGGTTGTTGTTCACCTCCACCCGAAGCTTGACCTCTTTCCTTTAAATGTTTCCTGATATTTTGGCCAAACTGTCCACATTCGCTACATTTAATTCGCTGACGCCCCTTGGGTGATAACTTGGCCCTCGTCGCTTGTGCTTCGCTTGCTTTCTCGGCAGCCTGCTTTTCAAGCTCCTCAGCCTCCAGTCGCCTTACCGTTGCCTTTCTCCCTTTCTTCTTTTGTTGCACTGGTGAGGGTGGGAGTATGATATTGAAGGGGTTTGGGTCTGTTTCCCACATATCAGCCCCATTCATGGGGTTGATAACAAAGCTATAAACTCGCTCGTACACCGCTTTGCTATAACAGTCATCAATATATCTCTGTGGGTGTTCATTGTTCTCATGAATAGCAGCACACGCATGCACGCATGGAATCCCAGTCAGGTCCCATCTTCTACAGGTGCAAGTTCTTTCAGGCAAATTCACCACAAACTGCCCCCCGGGACCACTAACTTGAACTTGTGGGCCGCCGGTAGGAGTTGCGGTGTACTTCCATCCCTCATCGATGATCTTGTCAAGCTTCTTTAAAATTTTAGGGCACACATCAGTCTGAAATTTACTCCCCAAAATTTGCTTGTCACTTATCCGCTTCATGAGCTGGGTTCTGATCATTTCGAACATGGTCAAAATTGGTTTCACTCTGGCAGCCAGGATGTACTTGTTGAACGCCTCGGCCAGATTGTTGAGGAGAATGTCGCACTTCACTTCTGTACCAAAATAGTACCTAGACCAATGCACTCTTGGTCTAGCACTAATCCACTCGTATGCCTCTGCATGGCTGTCTTCCAAAACCTTCATTGCCGCAACATATTTGGATTTGTAAGAAGCTATTCCAATGTTCCATATCAGAGGCTTCAAGTGTTGATGGTGAAATGTGGACCTATAATTTGACCACAGATGCCTCCAGAAGAACCTATGCTCAGAATAGGGAAACAGCTCCTTCACGGCGTTGACCAATCCCTGCATGTGAACCAGCATAATAGAATGATCAACTATGGACCCTGGATTACACATTTTAAATCAGCAGTGGACACTAAACATTCTAAACTCCTTCAGTGTGGACCTTTAACTATGAATCTGTCATCTACTGAGATCCCTAGAGTTTTTACTAACATCAACTGCACATTATAGTCAGCAAGAAACAAAACAAGCTGCTGCGATAAAGTAATTACCTTCTGTTTATCAGACATAAAAACTGTGATGTTGCCCAAGTGCAGATCCGACTTCAGCAGCTCCATAAACCACGTCCAAGACTCTGTGTTCTCCACCTTCACCCACGACATTGCAAGGGGTACATGCAATCTACTAGGGTGTTCTAAAGCACTTTTATGCTATTTTCATAGTGTTTTAAGATGAATTGAGTACCTTATTACGTGCTTTACCTTTTCAGGGCATTTGAGTGTTTAAGAGCGGTTTTGGCTAAAGGAAGCGAAAGAATCGTCAAGAAAGAAAGGAAGCTTGTCTCGATCGAGACAGACACTAGGAGAAGTGTCTCGATCGAGACAAGGCCAAGAAAAGGAGCAGTAGCTTTTAGAGAAGCTTGTCTCGATCGAGACACACTCTTTAATGAATGTCTCGATCGAGACAAGGGGTAAATGATGGGCTCAGATTTCGAATTTTGAAGAATATAAGACTTAGGCCCACTTCCTTATTTGGCCAAACACCCATGTAATAGGATGTCTTTTATTTCCTTTTTGGGAGTACTATATAAACCCTTTTATCTCTATTTTTAGGTCAATTACATTATTATTGCAAGAATCAACTAAAAGTAGAGAGAATTTCCTTTTGCTCTAGAGAATATTTCTAGTTTTAGTGTTCTTGATACATTTCCAGATTTTGGGATTTATACCCACTTTAATGCAAGCTTTTATGATTCAATCTTCATTATCTTGTTTATGTTTGTGTTCTACTTTCTAATTAAGGTAATCTGTCCTATTTCCATTATGCTTATTAGTTATTACCTTGTGATTAATGTTAGATTAAATATGGTTGGCTAAACTCTTTGTTTGGGGGTTGTTAATTTAGGTTGTTAGTTGATTGGGATTGGATTTGTGATTGGCTTGTGTTTGTCTTGGCTATGTGTTCTTAATGCCTAGGTTAGTGTGATCTATTAACCTAGAATTTTGGTCTAATTAATTAGGCGAGGGTCAATTAATTAGACGGAATTGATTAGTCATGAACCTAGGACCTAATCACGCGATGGCGGTTTAGGGAGTAAGTGGTCTTTTAAGTTTGCTTGATTAATTGTAATTTGCTCGTTTAGTCGATAACTAATTATGCTAGGGCAATTTAGTTATCGGTTGATTAGTTCATTGCAATTTTCCTAGTTTTAGACTCGAGAGAGCGGAACTTAGGGCTTTCGAATAGCTTGACCCAAAACCGGCGCCATTCAACAATCCCGACTCTAAGATATTACCAATTTAAGCTAGCAACCCTTGAACTTACCTTTATTATTGTTTCAATCTTTAAGTTAAATAGTTGATTGTTTGGTTGTTATTGATAGATTAATTATTGTTTACCTTACTATTAGTTCGTAGTTATTACTCCAAATCAATTGTTTGTTGCTTTCCGAATTGGAATTCAAAATCCGCGTTCGTTCACTTTAAACCTCTTGTCTTCGTGGGATCGATTCCGTACTTCCGGATTATTACAAGTTAGTATTTTTGCTAACAAGTTTTTGGCGCCGTTGCCGGGGACAAGGTTGCGTTTAATTGATTGAAAGTATTTTGAAATTCGGTCGAGTTAGCATTATTTTCTGTTTTTACCTTTTGTTGTTCATCTTGCGTGTTTTCGTGATTTACGCTCGGTTCTTTTGTCTTTGTTTGTGTAGGAATCTGCCCTTCGTGTATGCATAATACTCGACATGCTAATCTTCCACTAGAACCTTTCTAAGAGGATCTCGGTAGTTACGAAAGAGGCGTGAGAAGGAGAGCCCGGATTCCTTTAATTATGGAGGGTGACGGGCATGATTATGAGGTGGAAGAAGGATTCAATCCTCTAGTGGATGAAGGGGAACAACAATATCCACCCCCTCCTCCACTTGAGAATGTGAATCAACAAAGGCAACAAGAGCGACCAAGGGATGTTCGCCCTCGAGTGCAACCGCAAGTGCAAAATCAACCGAGGCAAACCTTGGGCGAGTTCTTCTTGCCGGATGTGGATAATGCCACGTTCGGATGTTTCGCTATGCCGGTTCAAGCGGCGACTTTTGAGATCAAGCCTAGTACTATACAACTCTTGGAGAACCGTTGTGCTTTTTATGGGTTGAAACATGAGGATCCAAATGCACATATAGCCAAGTTCTTGGGTGTTCTAAACACGTTCAAGCTTCATGGGATAACCGCGGACCAAATCAAGCTCCGGATGTTCCCTTTCTCTTTGAGGGATAAAGCTAGTTTGTGGCTCCAATCTCTACCCAATGAATCGATCCATACTTGGCGGGAGTTAGCTCAAGCTTTTCTTAACAAGTACTTTCCACATGGCAAGACAACAAAGCTAACTAAGGACATTCTCGAGTTTGTGCAATTCGATGGGGAGTCGCTCTATGAAGCATGGGAGCGTTTTAAGGACTTACAAAGAAGTGTCCCCCATCATAAGCTTAACAAGGGGCATGTGATTCAAATTTTTTATGATGCAACGAATATCACCACTAGAGCTACTATTGATGCGGCTTCGGGTGGGTCTTTGATGCAAAAGACGTATGAAGAGGCTCTTGAGTTGGTAGAAAAGTTGGCCATGGTTAGTAGCACATGGGGGCCCATGGATAGAAGGGCACCGGCTAGTCAAAAGTCGGTAATGACGCTTGACCAAGTTAGAGAGATGGAGGCTATCAAGGAAAAAATGCTTCACTCCAAGCACAATTGGATGCTTTGAAGAAACAAGTTGCGCCTAGAAATGCTCCGGTGGCTTATGTTCAAGTCGGGTGTGAGTTTTGTGGTGATTTCAACCAATCGGGGGGAGAATGCCTAGTTACGGGGCAAGCTTTAAGTGAACAAGTAAACTATGTCGGGGGTCAACGTCAAGTGAATGATCCTTATTCCAACACCTATATTCCCGGATGGAGGAATCATCCAAACTTCGGATGGCGGAATCAAGAGGGGCAAGGAAATGCTCAAGGGTCTAATCAAGCGGGTTCAAACTTCCAAGGTCACAATAGACCTCCACAACAACAAGGTCCCTACCAAGGAAACCCAAACCATGGGAACAATTATGGCGGTAGACCGCAACACCCTCCCGGTTTTCAACAACCACGGAACACGGATGAGGGAAATGTGCTTACCAAGGTTCTAGAGAAGTTGGAAAAAATGGAGCAAAGGGAGAAGAATCAAGCTTCTACTATTCATCATTTGGAAACTCAAATCTCCCAAATGGAAATTTCACTTCAAGGAAGACCTCAAGGGGGATTTCCATCCACAACGGAAAACAACCCAAGAGAGCAAGTTAAGGCGGTAGAGCTCCGAAGCGGGAGGAACCTTGAGAAAGCCAATGGCAAGAAGCATGTTGTTGAGGAGGATGAGCCGCAAACGGTTGTTGATGTGGCAAGCTCAAGCCAAGAGCTACCAAGGGAATGTGAGGAGGTGGCCATCGATGTTGAAGAAGCTTATGTGAGGCCACCACCTCCGCCACCATTTGTACCACCGATTCCGTTTTCAAGCCGGTTGAGGAAAGCTCAAGGGAACGAAAAGTTTCATAAGTTCCTTGAGATCTTCAAGAAATTGCAAATTAATCTAAGTTTAGCGGATGCACTCCGAGAGATGCCGCAATATGCCAAGTTCTTGAAGGATATCATCACCAACAAACGGAGTTGGGATAGTGGTGCAACGGTTCCTATCCCGGAAGTGTGTAGCTCTATTATTTTGAATGATCTACCGGCTAAGTTGAAGGACCCAGGGAGTTTCTCTATACCTTGCACTATAGGAAACATGAGTTCTATTAATTGCCTATGTGACCTAGGTGCTAGTATTAATCTTATGCCTTTGACTCTTTTCAGGACATTATGTGGAGAGCAACCCGTGAAGAGCATCTCGATGGTACTCCAACTAGCGGATCACTCATTGAAACGGCCATATGGAATTGTTGAGGATGTGCTTGTCAAGGTATATAAGTTCATATTTCCGGTTGATTTCGTCATATTGGACTATGCGGTAGACAAGGAGTGTCCAATGATTTTGGGGCGACTCTTTATGAACACCGGAAGAGCTCTAATTGATGTGCATGGTGGCAAATTGACCTTGCGGATTGATGAAGACTCGGTTGAGTTCGATATGAAGAAAGCCATGAGGGGTACCATCGAGGAGGAGTGCATGAGAGTTGATTTGGTGGATGATCTTGTGGAGGATCAATTAAAAGAGAATGTGGAAGCCATCAACCGGGGAGTGCTACGAAAATTCGAAGGTTTTGACCACTACAAGGAGTGTCTCGATCGAGACAGTAACCCAGAAGCTTGTCTCGATCGAGACACATGTAGCACAAAAGCTACTGCCTCAAAATTTGGCCTAGTCTCGATTGGGACAGGGGTGTCTCGATCGAGACAAGAGAAAATCAATCCTTGTCTCGATTTGGACCCCTCTGTCTCGAAAGAGACAAGCTTAAATGGGAAAATTGCTGAGTTTCCTCGAGTTTCAAGGGTTGTCTTCCATTCCGATGACATTGAGGATGAGTATTCTGAAGAAGAGGAGCCAAAGCCGAAAATCTTGATAAAAGAAAGGGGAGTTACACCCCTATCTTCCGAGGTGCCACCAATTGTTGAAATGAAGCCGTTACCACTTCACCTCCGATATGCATTTGTGGGGGAAAACAAAACGCTCCCCATCATCATCTCCGATAAGCTTTCAAAAGATCAAGAGGAAAGGGTTGTTCAAGTAGTGAAGAGTCATGTGTTGGCCATGGGATGGCAAATTTCCGACATCCGAGGGATAAGCCCTCAAGTTGTGATGCACAAGATTCATCTTGAAGACGAGTCGAAGAGATCAACTCAAAGGCAAAGGAGATTGAACCCAAATATGAAGGAAGTTGTGCACAAAGAGATCGTCAAGCTCCTCGATGCCGGGATAATCTACCCTATTTCGGATAGTGGGTGGGTTAGCCCGATTCAATGCGTGCCTAAAAAGGGAGGTATAACGGTGGTGGAAAATGACAAGGGAGAGCAAATCTCCACAAGAACGGTGACCGGTTGGAGAGTATGCATTGATTATCGAAAGCTCAACGCGGAAACCCGAAAAGATCACTTTCGCTACCATTTATCGATCAAATGTTAGAGAGAGTAGCGGGTCACAAGTTTTACTGTTTCCTCGACGGGTATTCCGGATACAACCAAATATTAATTCTCCCGGAAGACCAAGAGAAGACGACCTTCACATGCCCCTATGGTACCTTCGCATACCGCCGGATACCTTTTGGTCTATGCAACGCACCCGCTACATTTCAAAGATGCATGACCTCAATCTTCAATGATATGATTGAAGATATTATGGAGGTGTTTATGGATGACTTTTCCGTCTTTGGGGATTCTTTTGATAGGTGCTTGGTAAATCTTGAACGCGTATTGAAACGGTATTAGGAAGCAAATTTGGTACTTAATTGGGAGAAGTGCCATTTCATGGTTGAAGAAGGTATTGTGCTCGGGCACAAGATTTCCGAGAAGGGTATTGAGGTGGATAGAGCTAAGACGGAGGTAATCGAGAAGTTGGTTGCCCCGGTCACGGTAAAGGGAGTCCGGGCATTTTTAGGCCATGCGGGGTTTTACCGGCGATTCATTAAGGACTTCTCATCTATTGCAAGACCGTTGACGAATCTCCTAGTGAAGGATGCCCCATTTGAGTTCACAAGTGAGTGTTGTGAGGCGTTTGGGAAATTGAAGGAAGCACTTGTGACCGCTCCGATTATTTCTACTCCGGATTGGAGTTTGCCTTTTGAGCTCATGTGCGATGCAAGTGACCAAGCTCTAGGGTGTGTGTTGGGGCAACGTAAGGAGAAGCGAGTCCATGTGATTTATTATGCTAGTAGAACTTTGGCGGGGGCTCAATTGAACTACACCACCACGGAAAAGGAGATGCTCGCCGTGGTTTTTTCTCTTGATAAATTCCGGTCTTATCTACTTGGGGCCAAGACTATTGTTTTTACTGATCACGCGGCATTGAGGCATCTCTTTGCCAAGCAAGATGCAAAGCCTCGCCTAATCCGGTGGATCCTATTGATGCAAGAATTTGATATTGAAATCCGGGATAAAAAAGGAACGGAAAATGTGGTTGCGGACCATCTATCAAGGCTTGAGAACCTGGAAGCAATCCCAATTGGAGTGGAAATTAATGAGCAATTCCCGGATGAAATGTTGATGGTGATCTCGGAAGTTGATACACCTTGGTATGCGGATATTGCAAACTACCTATCTTCGAATATCATGCCTCCGGATCTATCCCATCATCAAAGGAAGAAATTTTTGAGCGATGTGAAACGATTTTTGTTGGATGAACCCTACCTATTCAAGGTATGTGGGGATGGGATGATTCGGAGGTGCGTGCCATTGAAGGAAATGATGCCAATCTTGAGCCATTGTCATGAAGCGGATTATGTCGGGCACTATGGGTCATCTAGAACCGCCGCAAGGGTTCTTGAGAGTGGTTTCTTTTGGCCGACCCTATTTCGTGATGCCAAGGACTTTGTGGGGCATTGTGACCGTTGCCAAAGGGTTGGCAACATTTCAAAACGGAATGAGATGCCATTGACCTCCATTCAAGAAGTGGAGATATTTGATGTTTGGGGGATAGACTTCATGGGGCCCTTTCCAATGTCTCACGGGAAGATTTTCATCTTGGTATGTGTGGATTACGTGTCCAAATGGGTAGAAGCGGAGGCTTTGCCTACAAACGACGCCAAGGTTGTCCTAAGTTTTCTCAAGCATCTCGTGAATCGTTTTGGTACACCAAGAGTCATCATAAGCGATAGGGGGTCTCATTTTTGCAACCGGCAATTTGAAGCCTTAATGAAGAAGTACAACGTACAATATCGAGTTGCAACTCCGTATCATCCCCAAACTAGCGGCCAAGTCGAGGTGTCCAACCGTGAGTTGAAAAGAATATTGGAAAAGACGGTGAATGGGTCTCGAAAGGATTGGTCCTTAAAGTTAGATGATGCGTTGTGGGCATACCGGACGGCTTTCAAAACACCGCTTGGTATGTCTCCTTTTTGCATCGTCTATGGAAAAGCGTGTCAGTTACCGGTGGAATTAGAGCACAAGGCTTATTGGGCCATCAAAAAGTTGAATTATGATTTCAAGGCGGCGGGTGAGAAGCGCATGTTACAACTCAATGAGTTGGATGAAATCCGATTCAATGCTTATGAGAATATTAAGCTTTATAAGGAGAAGACAAAAAGGTGGCATGATGCTCACATCTCACCCAAGACTTTTGAGGTAGGAGCCTTTGTGTTGCTCTACAATTCAAGGTTAAGATTGTTCCCCGGAAAATTGAAATCTCGGTGGAGTAGACCTTTCAAGATCCGGCATGTAGCGGACCATGGAGCTCTAGAATTGGAAAACCAAAAGGGGGAAACGTTTAAGGTCAACGGACACCGTTGCAAGCCCTACTTGGGACCTTTGACGGATCAAATAGGCGAACAAGTCTATCTAGCCCCTCCTTCATGAGTCTCATGTGAAAGAACGGTCGAGCTTTCGACTTAAAACAAGCGCACTCGGGAGGCAATCCCGAGAGGTTCGATTTTTAATCCTTGTCTTTTCATTTTCTTAGTTAATTAATTTTAGTATGTTAGTTGTTATTTTAAATTTTTGTTGTTCGATCTTATGCCGGGTGTGTTGTTTGTGTTGTGTAGGAAAAAGATGAAAAAAAATTTAATTCCTTGCAAGAATGGGTGTCTCGATCGAGACATTCATTAAAAGAATTGTCTCGATCGAGATAAGAGGAGATATCGAGGCAGTAGCTTCCCAGCTACTAATGTCTCGATCGAGACATTCATTAAAAGAATTGTCTCGATCGAGACAAGAGGAGATATCGAGGCAGTAGCTTCCCAGCTTCTAATGTCTCGATCGAGACACACACCAAACCCAGGTGTCTCGATCGAGACAATCATTAAAGGGGGAGGATGAATTTTGTCAAACACAACCACATGGATTGATGAGGTGGCACGATCCTAGCCATTCTTGCGAAACACAAAAGACATGGATTGATGAAGTGGCAACATCTTGGGCTTCCATTTTGAAATTAAAATTTTTCCATAAAAGCTCACCCACCACTTCATCTTCTCCATCTATCTTAGCCATTTTTAGCAAAATCAAAGCTTCTTCATCTCTCTTCCAAGGAAATTCGGCCACCCTATTGCCACCACCAAACCACCACCAAACTTCAAACAAAGTACGTTTTCGGATACCCTTTTCGCCGTTCTCACTATGGCTCGATCCGGTAAGACCGTTAAGGAAGCTTCCACCGCACCCACCAATGCCGCCACAAGCTCAAACCCTCCCGCTCAAGAGCAACCAAGGCCCAAGAGAGCTACTCGGAAGCAATCCGCCTCCGGTGCAAGAGTATTCGGACCAAACACTCCCGAGGCTCTAACAAGACGTTTTGAAACTCCATTTCAATGCCGCTCGGCAAAGGAGGGGGAGAGGTACGAAAACCTCCATACTAGGGGCATTGCCAAGCCATTTAAGATTGATTGGAAGGCTATGAAGGATTTGGGGATTGAAGAGGATGTAAAAAGGCACTTGGATGTCTTGGGATTGCGTCGCATGGCGGAGATTCCGCATGATTATGTGGAGGAACTAACTTATGAGGTTTTCTCTAAAATTAAAGTGGCGGGCGAACCGGGAGATTTTATGTTTCGGATGAGAGGAGAGGACTACTATGTTGATGCGCATACTTTGAAGACGACATTTGAAATGAGGGAGACGGGGTTGACTAGTATGCCGGACGATTTTGATGCGGATGCCGTTTGGAAGGAATTGTCGGATGAGGACTTCTATGATCCTCACACATCCAAGGTGAACGAGGTTAAGGACACCGCTATTGTGGTGGTCCTAAAGTGGTACAGACATTCGTTCATGGGACGCAATGAGTATTCAAAAGTGGCGAAGGAGGATTTGCTTGCTTTAAATTCAATTTTGCATCCGGAGATTGAAGACATTCGGCTCAACACCGCTTTCCGTTTGAAGCATATGTTATTGGAGGTTCCGGCTAGCAAAACGAAGAAAGTGGGATTTGGATGGATGATTTTACACCTTTTGAAAACTTGGGATCGCGGCCTCACGAATGAAGACTTGAGTCCGTGGGAAATTCACACTCCGAGGCGCCTTGGGATGGATCATTTGAAATCGGCTTCGTATGTGCACGAGGGTGTGGTGGTCCCCTATTACAAACGTGCGAGTTGGATTAATAGACATGGAACCGATACGGCATTAAGAGCGGAGTTTCCAAATGCGGGACAAGAAGAGGATCGACCGATTGCTAGGCCGGTGAAGGAGCGTGTGAGGAGGAAAGGAAAGGAGAAAGTGGGTGGTACATCTCAACCCGAGCAAGCCCCCGAGGGGCCCGAACCCAAGCTAGGGGGGCCCATGGTCGACCTATGACCATCGCTTCAATGAATTGGCGGAGGAAAATCGCCGGGCTTGGGAGGAGCAACGATTAATGTTAGAGCGCATGGAAGCGGCGCAAAGGCGTGGAATGGCTAGACTCGAATACAAGCAAGAGCGCTTGAGAGCGAAAATGGACCGCCAAGATGAAAATTTCCGCAACTATGTGAATGGCTCGGGAATCGTATGGATCGACACCCCACCTCAATCACCCGCCACCCCGGACTTCGACTAGCGAGATTTTCTTTTTCTAACTCTCTCATTACAATTTCTTGCTTTATTTTATATTTCTATGCTTTAGGGACTAAGCTAGAAATAGTGTGAGGAGGGTTGTGAAATTGTATCTCGCTTTATCTTTATTGATTTATGTTTGTGTGTTTTCTTTATGTTTGTGTCGTTTTGAGTCTAGTTGTCGTAGGATGTTTGAGTCGCCTCCACTAAACTCTTGTACCAAGCTTGAAATGTTGATTATTGAAGATTAGTGAATTTGGCAATATCTTGAGTAGCATCAACTTTTACTATCTCTTGTACTTAAATGTCATAATGCATTTGTCTAGCCTAAACAACTATTCTTAATGCTTGCTTAATGAAATGTGATGGGCATGACATGTTGCGAAGAGATAGGGAAAAAAATTGACCTTTAGTTGATTCTTGAAAATGATAGTTTAGCTTAATACGGATGCATAATGTGCGTAATTTTGAAAAATATGTGTTATCCAACTTTTGGGCATAATTTGGCATGAGAACATAGGAATTGAGCATAAGGCATAACACCACATTTTTCTTGAGCATTTTGAGCCTAATTGATTATTGTGAGTGTTGTTTTGTCCGAAATTTCTAGAATGGGAAAAGGGTCATTTATGCCCCTATGGTTTATCTACAGGATCAATTAAGCCCTCAACGTCCGGAAAGGTTCAAATATGCCCCTAAAGTCTTAAAATGTTGACAGCCAGACCCCTAATTTTGACGCATAAATGAAACGTTAGGGGCCTGGTTGTCCAAATCGGGGGCCTGATTGTTCATTTTCTAAGACGTTAGGGGCTTATTTGAACCTTTTTGTACGTTGAGGGCTTATTTGATCTTAAAGCCAAACCTTAAGGGTATAAATGACCCTTTTCCCGACTAGAATTTGCTCGGTGTCCATTCGAGATTGCATGGTTGAGTGATTGATAATTAGATGAGTGTGGCATTAGGTGTAACCATTTCTAGAGACCACTGTAAAGCTTACCTTTTACCTCTAGATAGCCAATTTTGGGCCTAGACCTTTGTTGATATTTCCATATTCGCATCATAATCCGTTCTTCAATTTCCACTTTTGATCACCCGAACTTGACTTGAGAACTAGTGTGAAGAGAAGAGGGTATTAGCTTGATGAAAATTAAGAAGTGTGAACTTGAGCTCCAAAGACAAAAATCTACGCCTAAGAAAGAAAAATCTTCAAAACAAAAAAAAAAGAAAAGAAAATACAAAAATAGAAAGTAAGAAAATAAATAAAGGCGTTAGAATGAAAAAAAAGAAGTTCAATTTTGCTAAAAATTCCAAGCTAGCCTAAAAGCTCGATGTTAATGTAATAACTAGTTTCAAGTCAAGTTTTAGCCTAAATTATCAACTTTGACCTACCCCGACCCTTGGCCATGTTAAAACCCGTGCAAAGTCCACATGATAATTGTCAATCACCGAGCTAAGTAGTGGAGTTTAGGACTATGAGCAAACCTATGGGAATTTCGTGTGTTGTGTGCTTCAACTTTTTCCTTATACACTTGTGTGATAGAGTGACACCTTGTGAGGATCTTATTGCCTTTGTTCAATGCTTATGTTTGATTTGCCATAACTTGCCCAATTTTTTGTTTGACCAAATATTCGCATGTCCCGTAGATGATGGTGATAACTTGACTATTCGAGATTGACCATAGACTAATGCAATTGTATTCTCTTTGCCTTCGGAATATGTCATGACAATTGAATTGCTCATTTGTTTGCATTGTCTCTAGTTGTTGATGTTAGACATTTGTATTTGTGCATTCTTGTTGTGGAGTTTGATTGTTGATGCTTGTTCATTATTGCCAAGTTGCTAAGAGTAAGTTGTGGGTTGAATGCATCTCTTGCTTGAGGACAAGCAAGGTTTAGTGTGAGGAGGTTTGATAGGAGTAAAATACTCCTATCTACTAGGGTGTTCTAAAGCACTTTTATGCTATTTTCATAGTGTTTTAAGATGAATTGAGTACCTTATTACGTGCTTTACCTTTTTAGGGCATTTGAGTGTTTTAGAGCGGTTTTGGCTAAAGGAAGCGAAAGAATCGTCAAGAAAGAAAGGAAGCTTGTCTCGATCGAGACAGACACTAGGAGAAGTGTCTCGATCGAGACAAGGCCAAGAAAAGGAGCAGTAGCTTTTAGAGAAGCTTGTCTCGATCGAGACACACTCTTTAATGAATGTCTCGATCGAGACAAGGGGTAAATGATGGGCTCAGATTTCGAATTTTGAAGAATCAAGACTTAGGCCCACTTCCTTATTTGGCCAAACACCCATGTAATAGGATGTCTTTTATTTCCTTTTTGGGAGTACTATATAAACCCTTTTATCTCTATTTTTAGGTCAATTACATTATTATTGCAAGAATCAACTAAAAGTAGAGAGAATTTCCTTTTGCTCTAGAGAATATTTCTAGTTTTAGTGTTCTTGATACATTTCCAGATTTTGGGATTTATACCCACTTTAATGCAAGCTTTTATGATTCAATCTTCATTATCTTGTTTATGTTGGTGTTCTACTTTCTAATTAAGGTAATCTGTCCTATTTCCATTATGCTTATTAGTTATTACCTTGTGATTAATGTTAGATTAAATATGGTTGGCTAAACTCTTTGTTTGGGGGTTGTTAATTTAGGTTGTTAGTTGATTGGGATTGGGTTTGTGATTGGCTTGTGTTTGTCTTGGCTATGTGTTCTTAATGCCTAGGTTAGTGTGATCTATTAACCTAGGATTTTGGTCTAATTAATTAGGCGAGGGTCAATTAATTAGACGGAATTGATTAGTCATGAACCTAGGACCTAATCACGCGAGGGCGGTTTAGGGAGTAGGTGGTCTTTTAAGTTTGCTTGATTAATTGTAATTTGCTCGTTTAGTCGATAACTAATTATGCTAGGGCAATTTAGTTATCGGTTGATTAGTTCATTGCAATTTTCCTAGTTTTAGACTCGAGAGAGCGGAACTTAGGGCTTTCGAATAGCTTGACCCAAAACCGGCGCCATTCAACAATCCCGACTCTAAGATATTACCAATTTAAGCTAGCAACCCTTGAACTTACCTTTATTATTGTTTCAATCTTTAAGTTAAATAGTTGATTGTTTGGTTGTTATTGATAGATTAATTATTGTTTACCTTACTATTAGTTCGTAGTTATTACTCCAAATCAATTGTTTGTTGCTTTCCGAATTGGAATTCAAAATCCGCGTTCGTTCACTTTAAACCTTTTGTCTTCGTGGGATCGATTCCGTACTTCCGGATTATTACAAGTTAGTATTTTTGCTAACAACCCCCATACTTTCCCTTGAGCCAACAACTGTCAAGGCACACAATCTCCTTAAGGCCATTCCTGAAAGCCTGCTTCATCGCATCAAAACAGACATACATGCCTTGAAATTTCCCTCTCGGCTCTTTAAACTCGACAGTGCTGCCAGGATTTGTTTTAAGGACCTCCCTCCTGTAGTCATACATCTTCTGATACTGCCCATCTTCATCCCCCTCCAACTTATTCAATGCCATCCTCTTAGCTCTTCTTGCTTTCTGGAGAGGGATGTTCTGTTTCAGCTCTCTTTGGATCTTGCCCTTAAACTGCTCAGGGCTATAGTCGGGATTGTTTCTGAACTCCTCCAAAAAACTATCTGCCAGATACGCACTTGTGACGTGGAAGTTGGTTGTCCTCTTAGGACAAGTGTGTTCCAAGAAAAAGGTCTTCACTTGGAATGTCTCGTCTTCCGGATTTGCCATATTTAGTTTTGAAGCGAAGATGAAAAAACCACAGTTGACATAGCACTTGCACCTAACCCGCGTCTTCTCATTAGTGGGGAACCAAACTTGATACATGTTGACTATGCCCCACTCCCTGCAGGCCATCTTGAACTGGTGCCTATTATCAAACAACATTCCTTCAGTGAACGAGGGATTGGCTCTCGCAGCCTGCTCATCAAACCTGTTAAACCGCGTACCAGTTTGACCATCAGAATCAGAGGCTGTGTTGTTGTCATCCGATGCAATATAGTCCGACTCAGCTTCATTCAAATCCGGATTTATGGTTCTTTCTACACCACCTGGCCCAAATTTTGGCTGTGAACCACCCCTTGGTCTGCCACCAGACCTCTGTGTTGATTGAACATCGTGTTCATCCCCATTGACTAGAACTGATGACTCTCCGTCTAGTTGGTCTGTTGATCTCAGCTCTGTCAAGAGATCGTCGTCATCATCCCATACATCGTAATCAGGGTCAACTATGTAATCATCAATATCGGGGTCAAATGCATCATCCACATGCCCCCCGTCATCTTGCACATTATGCTCTTCATCCACAGGCCCCCCCTCTTGCACATTCTGCTCTGCATCCACATGCCCCCTTCCTCTTGCACATTCTGTTCTTCATTTACAGCCCCAGCCTCCGGCACATTATGCTCTTCATTTATAGCCCCCTCAGGAACATCCTTCTCTCTTTCACTGGGCATTTCGAATAGCACCCGAAGCTCAGCTGAAAGGCCATCTAACAACTCATCGAAGTTCCCCCATTTTTTCCACTGGTCCTCAACCTGACTTGGCCTCTCAGGTTCCCATTGCTCATCACCAGCAGGGCCCCTCTGATTAATTGACCTCACCAAGGTCCCCTTCGTTCCACATCCCATCAGTATCAGGTAATCCATCATAAAGCCCCTCACTAACCTCATCTATTCCCATCTGCCCATGCTCGTCGTCGTTTGGCCCCTCCATTTGGCCCTCACTCACCCCATCTTTCTGCCCCTCGTTCAGCTCCTCATTTAGCCCCTCATTCAGATTTTGATTTTCTCCCTCATTTAGCCCCTCGTTCAGCCCCTCATTTTGCACCTCCTCAAACCTCTCAGTTAGATTTTGGCCCTCACTAGGCCCCGCCCTCATCAGATCTTCCATAGTCTTTTTCATCCACTGTCGAACCTCTGAATCACCAACGGCTGTGTACGGAGGGGGGGGGGGGTTCAGGTTCCAATTGACCTTGAATCATTAGTGGTCCTTGACTTGCTGACCTTGTTCTCAACCATGGCCCCTGGCTCCCTTGAGTTTTCACCCCTGGCCCCTGACTTTGCACCATTTTGATCGCACCTGGCGCCTTTTTTCTGAAGCCCCGATCCCCATGCTTCTCCCAATTTTCCTGACTCAACACCTGGTGTTGACTAGGATAACTGAAACTGTCCTTCGCTTCTTCAATTTCCTCTAAGAAAACTGCTGATGGAGGGGGAGGACTAGGACTTCTCTTAGGCTTTAATTTCCTAACATCCCCAACGGAGTACTCCCTAACGTACACCTCAACACTCCCCGCCTTTGCCCCAGCCCTAGCCATTTCCATAAAATCATCCTCATGGCTAATTGGTTTTATCCCCACGTTATATTCTACGGCTGTCTCTTTCCAATGGTAGTCAATAAGCTTCTTAGGTAACAGTTTTGCCACCCATTTATCAAACTTTTCCATTCTAATGACATCAAGGTTAAATACCCTATTCTTCACTTCCCCGTTATGATATCCCCACTCCCCAAGTTCCCCACCAATGTGTAAGTTGATGGTAAAACAATTTAAATCTGCAGGGGAAACTGAAAAACAGAAAAAAAAAAAGCAACACTAAATTCAACCAACCAACCAACCATCATTAAGTACACAAACAATAATATTTAATTGTCTAAAACAGCAGTTCCAACACATAAAGACATATTAAATACTCAACTATCACAATCACCAAGCATACAAAGCATATTCTATTATTTAAAAAGCATATACAGACAAAAAAAATGGTCCCAAACCAATCAACCAATTTATCTCTAAAAAAACAATTTGACATGTTTCTTAATTAAGTGGTCCTACAAATTTATCAACTTTAACAGTCATCAACCCCCGCCAATTTCTTAGCACAAATGTCCTATAAAATAGACTACAAGCATACCTTCAACAACATCATCGCTGCTGGAACTATCCATCAAGCCATACCGAGGAGTTTCAGGAGTCCCTCTTCTGGAATCACTCTTTTCTTTTTGTTTTCCTCTTCTGAATCCTTTTCTCTTCATTTTTTGCAGCCACACAAACTAAAAACCTGCCAACATGTTAGTGGAGTTAAAAATTTCTAATCAACCCACAAAAAATCAAATAGCTAGTAACTTTAAATTTCTTACCTTTATCACAAAACAATCTTCAACTACTTCCTTAATCACTTTCTTGTTCTTTGTTGCAGATGTAATGTTCTCTTTTAGTTAGGTTTTTCAGCGATTTTTCTTATATTTTTTACAAAGGTGTAAATGACAAACAATGTTTAACAATGGAGGAAGAATGGGGAACAATGCAAGGAAAATGAGAAAGAATGAAAGAAAAATATGAAAGAAGCAAAACCTAGGTCAGTGTCAGCGAAGAAAATGAACGAAGAAGACGAAGAGTGGACAAAATATTTAAAACGAAAATAAAATGAAACGGAAGTGAGGGGAAGTGAGGGGGAAAGAGTGGGGAAAAGAAAAAGTAAGAGAGAGAAAATAAAAACTTACCACGGTTATTTTTCATTAAAGTCAACTGACACATTCTTACACACGCAGCAGATGTCAGACATGCATGCAGGGGGGACAGGCGCCGCCAGTTGGTGTCCGGACGAGAAATTGGGTGCCACGTCGACAAAAAACGAAAAAAAAGGCGATTTTTGGTCTTAGGAGGTTTTGTAAGCACCGCCTCAAAAATTAGGGGGTTTAGCGCTCGTTTTTAGACATCAGGGGGTTTAGCGCCCGCAACCCCAAATTTGAGGTGCCATGGGTGATTATTTGCCGTTTATTTGAGTATTAAAACTCATGGAAGTACTGTTTAAATAAGAGATTTAGTCTCATTAGGATATTTTTCTCTTAGGAATAAGAGTTAGACTTAAATTAGAATTTTAAATTATTATGACTATAAATAATTGAACATTTATTTATAAAAAAGATTCATTTAATCAATCAATTATCAAAAAGCTAAGCCATGTGTGTGCCTTTTATCCTGTAAATTCTCAAATTGTTGTTAATTTAGAATTAAATTTGATATTAATTTTGTTTGGGTTAATACTTAAAGCTATTTTTGGTTAATTAACCTAAAAACCCTGTGTGACTCTGAATATTGATTAGGTTTAAATATCAAACATAAATACTATCCATTCAAAAATTTGAGTAATGACCTATTTCCGTACGAACTATATTCATTATTGTTTCAATAAATTATAATTGTATTAATTATTTGTCTTAATAAATTGATTCTATTACAAAAATATACAAGAAGGAGGGGCTGAATGGATCAATGAATATTGAAAAAATATTGGGCTAATAAAAAAGAAATCAGATTCACAATTCTTCCATCATACACTTCTTTTTCTAATAAAACTTGACCAAACCCACATCGCAAATCGCAATAACTCAAATCCTCACCTCCTTCTCCATCGTCTCATAATCAAGAATTTCTCCTCTTTTAAAAAAGTAGAGCAAGCAATATCATCGCCATCATAGCACAAATCACAAGAATAACAAGAACCGGCAATATCATAATCATAATCATAATCATAATCATAATCCTAATCATGATCATAAAAATCAACGTCATCAATGTGATCCAATACGCCCGCAGCAGAAAAGCCAGACATGGATGTAAAATTTGACAAACCATCACCGGACTTCATTTTGTGGGTACCTTTAGTTTTGTCTTTAGACTTAGAAGATGGGTTCATATGGCACTCGTTGCACCTTGGCTTTCCACACTTTCCGGTGAACTTGGAGTGGTTTGTGGGTCTTGGCCGGACCTTGCTGAATAATCCGGCGGTGGGTGGTGATTCCAGGCGGTTGATGAATGTTGTATGAGGGCTTGGATTAAATGGAGATGGCAAGATTCTGCAGGTTCTGACCATCCCGTGTTGGCGTCCCTCTCTCTTCATTGTTGACCAGTTTTGGCAGTTGAAGAAGATGAAGTAAAATTGTGAGTCGTTGGATTTTCATTTAGAGAGTTGGATTTGGGATAAGCCTTGGCAAGCAAGCAACTTTGTCTTTGGCTCGTCAATGGTGTACGTACGTGGAGACCAAGTTAATACAGAGATAGGCAGCTCATTTACAACATTTTAAATTGAAAAGTATACCTCGTCTATCGATCTCGTCCTTTTATTTTAGGCCTAATCACTCAAAAAAAAATCCACCTTTAATCCCTTTTATAGATATACTCCGACGTAAGAATTTCTCCAATTTTATCCTAATTTGTCCTTTTATGTTTCAGTTGTACCCTAAATTTAGAAAAAAGTTTAAAATAATCCTTCATTTTTAATCTATATTTCAATTAGACCCTAATATTATTAATAATATAAAAAGTAAAAGATTATTGTAAATTTTTTATAAGTAAAAAGAGGTCAATTTAATGTTTTGGAGTACAAATGAAATATAAAAGGGCAAATTAGGGTAAAATTGGAGAAATTCCCACGTAAGGGTATATTTGCAAAAGGGGATAAAGGTGGGGAGTTTTTGAGTAATTAAACCTTTATTTTATTATAAAATTTATAAACTAAACTATTTTTTAAATCTTAATTTTTGTGTCTTTCGTCCGTTACGATCAAATTTTTAAATTTTTATGACTATATCCAATTTGAACTTTATTTTTTGCAATTATTTTTAAAACTTTAAATTTCTTTTCTTAATCTGATTTTTGAGTTTTTTTATCAATTACAACAAAATTTTCATAGTAATTGTTTTTAGAATTTATTTGATCATATTTAATAAAAGATATAAATGTTTGGATTTAAAAAATAAAATTCAATGTTTTGGACACAAATAAACAAAACACCTTTAAATTTGACATAGTAGTAAAAGTTCAACAATTTAGTCGTAATTGATAAAATACGCAAATGTTTGGATTTTAAACGTTATTGTGCCAAATTTAGCTACGTATTAAATTTATTTTATAATATTGCACTCATAAGAGGAGTGGGTTTGGGAGGACCGGGCTGGATACTTGTCTCATTGAACAGCTCCAGCCTTAGCCATGGTACTGAATCTGACTAAAAATCTAAGAATTATTACATAAATATTAATTGAGAGGAGGATTAAGAGAGTGAAGTGATGATGACTTAAGTTCTTTTTAGGCATCAAGTGATTTTAGGTATGTATATTCATCCCTTTTTTTTAGGAACATTCTGATTAAACAAAGCTGAATGATGGCTTAGAAAATGTAAATTGAGACAGTATAAATGCGAGGCCAAACAATTGGATCATTTTCATTCTCATGATTGAAAGTGATAAAAGTTACTTGCATCGTAATTCTGATAGCATTGGAATATAATATATGTTGTCAGAGAAATGCCTATACTCGAAACAAAAGCTATTTACAATACAAAGTTTGAGATTGTACAACAAGCAAATACTACAGGACTATCTTTACATTACACAAACTATATTATGTGTTTGGTTTATTACATTAAGAGCCAAACTAAGTCTCACACATTTTCTGATGTCACTTCATCGGACGACTTGATCAGTGGCTCTGCACCTTCGTTATTGATCTTCCGAGATGGATGTGCTTTCTTTTCAGGGTATAAGATATAATGTTGACACATGAATAGGAGGTCAAAGAACACGGAGACCTGCAAAATGTATTTGGTCAAATTAATGCACAATAGAAACATAGCATACGAGTTTGTGGATTTATTTTTTGTTCAGTGAGAAAGAAAGATATATCAAGAAAATACTATGGTAATATGAAATTAAAGAGTTTTGGTTACTCATCGATTGAGCAAACAGAGGAAATGTTGCTTACCACAGATAAGAGTGTCTTCCCTATGTTGCCGTAAAAGTTCACCCACGAATCTGGTGATGTCAATGAAGTTAAGTCAAGAAGGATCGTTTTGGATAGCAAGATTATAGTTGAGGTAGAGATTACGTACTTTGATCTATTGATTGCACAGCCATCTGGCCATAATTTGTCACTCCTCCAACAAAATCAAGCAAAATGTTCCCAATGCTAAAGCCGTCGGTGCTCTTTCTCATAAAGTTGAATATTGCCTGATTTCAGAGCAATCATAAACAAGATTTCAGTAGCCACATCATCCCGATAACCAACTTTATCACTACCTATATCATAGAGCAAAATGTTCACTGAAATACTAAAAATATCAATGGGGTACATAGAATAGGATAATTCATCAGGCCATATAGATTATTTTCAGTTTTGACATGCAGAACAGCTAACAGGCAGCAAGAGACGATTATATGCACAAAAACAGAGAATAAACCGCAGTGGCTAAGATGAAAGAATAAAGATACCATAAACATCTTCTTTAGAATAGGTAGCAAATTAGGTTTATTTAGCCTGTGAAACGTGAGGGTGGCCAATTCTAACCTGTGGAATATACTTGATGACTGTCATGAAAACTTGTATTGAGCTGCAAAAGAAATAATACAACATTAGAAATAAATTTCTACCGAAGTTCTATCAATGTTCTTTGATTGACAAGCAAAAGAATGAAATTATGCAATACAATTGAAGGTAGATAAAATTCCAAGACAAAGTAGCACTAAGTTATAAATTTGATCTCGAGATAATGTAAACAATAAGTCTCTAAGAAGGATGATTTGTTCCCCTGCAGCATATCTGCAAATGCCTGAACCATTTGCTTCACTTCTCCATTCATCTAAAGCATCTATTAGCCTTTTCATAATTGTTCGTTCCAGAGCCCATACTTTTCTCCCATCCCGGGCAGAGGCAAAACTAGATTTCAAAGAATTGTGGGGAGGGGGCCAACAAACAACAGTTGAATCCTACTTGAACTACTTTAAAGAAGTGGATTTCATAAGAGCATGAAGAGGAGATACAAACATATATACAGTTAAGTTTGATAGTTATAAAGTTTCCAGCTCCGTTATCATAGAGTTGGGCACAATAAGAAATATAGATTATACATGGTAAAAAAAAATAGAAAAAGCAAAAATGGTTGTGATAACAGCTAAGTTAAAGCAACAAGAGAAGGTCATTCAGAATAAGAGTTTTAAATAGCCAATGAACTTGAGAAATTCAGATTTCAATCACGAAGTGAAGTTATGAAACTGTCTTCCACCGGGACTTTCAGCTGTGCGTGCATAAATAAAAATGGCATCCACTTCCAAGTTTAAGATACATATCTTCACTTTATGTATTGTTAAGAAGCCGTGAAATAATTTCTTTAGAAGGAAATAATGCCGAAAAGAACTCTCCTTAGCGTGGCTTTGCAAATAAAACCTAATTGCCGACATATTATGACAACGACCTTCTAGATACCCATACTTGGATTAACACAGCTCAGGTTATTAGACCAGGGAACAAATAATTGATTTGAATTAAAACCACGACAAAGCATAATTTATGGGAGATAAAAGAGAAAATTACTTGAATATGGTGATGAGCCACAACCAAGAGTGGCCAGGTAAAGCTACGAAAAAACAGATAGCAGCAGTTAACCACACGGCACATACAATTGCTATAGAAAGCTTAGAGACCTTTTGATTTCCTCGCTGTTTAGAATGAAAAATCAGGCTTCAGTATACAATAAATAAAGGAGAACATTAATTTATAAAAACAAACGACTTACATCATAGATTATAATTTGAATGAGTGTAACTGCTGTTAACAGTACAGCATGTATTGAAAAAGCAACATCATTTGCAGCAACAGGTATCATCTGAAATATGAAAGAGAAGAAATTTCAAGGACAAATACGTGTGAAGACTAACCGAATGCTGTATTCTTCTTTCTATTTTTTTTCCCGAAAAACTCAAGTGAGGAGCATTTCTAAGCAAGCACCAAACCTTTAGCATTGTTGTAAAACTGATTGAAGCAGTTCAAGACTTCAAGTTTATGCTTCATAGCTATTGTGATAACGGAATTAATTTTGCCATGCAATTCTTTAGTATAACTTTCCTAAGTATGAGACTTAAATACTTAATTTAACATCGCGAATTTAAGCAACTCAAGTTCAAACCTTGTTCATTCAAATAAAGTTATGACAAACAACAACAATATGGATAGAGTTCAAAGAAAAGGCAAATTAAGCACGTGATTTGCATATCAAACTAGTATAAATTTCCAATACATTGAATCTAGAAAAATACCAATAATTTTTTCATAAAATAAGCAAAGTATATATCAATACTTTGAATTTTTTTCTTTGTTTGTAGATCCAAAATAAGCCCGAAAGGAGTGAATGTACATGCTAAAACTAATTCCACAGAAAATTTCACTAAACAGAATAATCAAGCCCTTATAATAAAACAAGTTCAGTTTGTTATAAAGCCATACAGCTTCTGCACCTCTCTCAACTTTCATAAACATAAATCCAAGAAAGAAAAAAAAAAAATTATCCTATGAGTTCCACAACATGCACCCATAATTGTGAGTGATCCCCAATTATGAACATTTTCATCTCCTTCAAGTTGTAAATGCGCAGATCAACTTGAAAAAATCGCAGCTAAAACAGATAAATAGATAAAAGATTTTTAACTGTGATAATAAATAAATATACTCGCTGTTTCTAGTTCAATATTCACCAAAAACTAGCAATAATTTCTTTTGTTAGATAACGAGGACTCACTCTCCCAAGAACAAGCTCGAGATCATTGTCCAACGCAAGAATATGGACCGCTCGCAAGTCCATATATCTGGCAAATCCGGACTATAACGGCCAACAGTCCGGTACCAATGACCCCATAATTATTGGAAAGCACGTAGCTCGGATTTAAACCCGCGATCATGACGACCAGATAACTAAGGTTAGACAACTGGTAATAATTTGTATGTAAAGCAAAGAGAACAAACCTGTCCAAAGCCAAATTTCTGAAAATACTGTTGCTGAATAGCAGAGCTAAAGTAAAGAGAAGCATTGTAAATCAAATAAGAGGAGTGCTTTGTCAAATTCAACACCACAAAATCAAAATTCAATCCCACCACACTGTCAAAACACACAAAACAAAACGAGTTAACGAACTGTGTGATGAAATGAAAGAATTTAAAAGAAAAGTAAAGACCTTTTGCGACGAAAATTCAAGATGACTTGTGGGTAGAAACTGATAGACCAAGAAAAGAAAGCGATCCAACCCAATGTTTGATATGTGATTTCCAGTGGAATTGAATTCCATGTCGCCATTTTTTTTCTCTCTGTGTGTTTCCAATTTTGCTGGACAAGAAGAAATGAGCGTTAGAAAATAAGTGAGCAGCACAATTGAATCTCTATCGTTAATTTTTAGTGTGGGACCACTGATTTTAGTTGGTCAATCTGATCTATGGTGACGTTCGCCTGTAGATAGATTGCACGTTTGGCTGGTTCTATATTTTTATCACCTTATTTTCCATTATTTTATTTTTGATTAATTCCTAAAAAAACAAGAATTTTACAAGAAGTTTTATTTTAATCATAACATCTAAAAGTTGTCATTTAAAGACATGAACTTTCATTTTACTTCAAATCTATTACCAAAGTAAAATTCGGTGTATTTTATCTGACTAAAAATTCCTAATTCTAGATACTCTAACTGAAAGATAATAAGATTTGATGTTGATTAATAACTTGAGTCTTTCATTAATAGTTTAATGAAAAATTTAATCAATAAAAATACACTGAAATGATGAATTTGAAACAATATGAAAGTTCGTGCCTTTAAATGACAACTTTTAAAGATCATGATTAAAATGAAACTTCAAGTAAAGTTGGTGACTTTTTTTAAGAATTAATCCTTTATTTTGCAATTATAGTTATTGTTATTAATTAATTTATAATTATAATTCCTCAATTTTAACTATTTAGAGAAAAAGATAATTGAAGTCAGTGCTGATATTTAATTTTTTTTAAGTTGGTAACTTAAATATTTACTATTTTTAAATTTACAAAATCCAATTTAATCTATATGTTTATTTTAGAAATGAAAAATTGAATTTGGTTTCAATATGAGTTAAATATTATTTCAAATGATGAGAAATTTTTAGGTAGAGTTCACCACGTCATTTATAGACTAAGAGCATCTCCAATAGTAATTTCTATTTTAGAGAGCATATTTTATAAAATAGAGAGCATCTTGCATATAAAGAGCATATTTTTTAATTTTACTCCAATAGACTCTCTAAATATAATGTTTTATTCAACAAGTATTAATTTATTTAATTAATATATTTACTTTTTTTTATTGTTATTCTCATTTCTATAATTTTTTTTATTGAAATAAAATCAAAACACATATTTTTAAAAACAAAAAGATAGTCTATATATTTTGAATTTGAAATTTTATTAAAAAGATAAATAGAGAGTGAGTTTGGCTCTCCACATGTGGAGAGCCAAACTCACTCTCTTTTTTAAATTTAAATTATGGAGAGTCCATTGGACTTCAAATTTTGCATGAAACTCTCTAAATTAAAGAGTTTGATAAATTTAGAGAGTGCATTGGAGATGCTCTAAACAATCACATTATGACACATTATTAAAATAATAGCATCGTAATATTACTATTTAAAAAAGTAACAAATAAAATTACAATAGTGTCAGTATTTTAATATTGGGTCATAATGTGATAGGCTAATACATGGATGACGTGGTGGACTGAGTCTGCCAAAAAATCTCTCTCAAATAATTTATTTTAATCATTCCGAATAATTCATAAATTACTAAAGATATTACTTATGAAATTGACTATTACTATATAAAACTATTATAATATTTTATCAATCAATTTTCCAAAATTAAAAAGACCTAGTATGTCAAAAATGTTAGACATTTGCTAGCAAAATCAATAACACTTTTGTTTTAATTTTCAATAAATATATTTCAATTTTAACCAATCTTCCATTTATTAAAAGAAATTAATTTTTTATAGTATTTTTTGTTTTAATCAAATCTAATATAAATACTTATTAGAATTGACAAAACGGTTATTACCGAAAGAAATCAAAAGGTTCTGGTATTCTTTTCAAACAAAACGAGTGATAAAATTGAAAAATAATTATCAAAATTTATGTTTTTAAAAGGTTCTATTATAATTTATCTCAACCAGAAAAGTGTAATATTTTTAAAAACATTAAACCAAACAAAAATAGTGTAATTCAAATTTGATTACTCTAATATATTCTCAATTTTATTATTTTTTAAAAATGTTGTGAAAATTAAGCTTCTTGCATAATTTACTAAATAAAACTTAATATATTTTTTTTTTATCTGATCATGAGGTGTCCTGAACGGGTTCCAACTATAAAACGGCACCTTTAAACCTTCCACATTCAGACTAATCCCCACTCGAGCCGGGTAGGTCCTTTGCGGGAGGCAAAGCTCTGGCCCCAAGTTTTAAACGGCTGCATACATGAGTACGGTTCGAACCCGCGACCTCACTTAAACTAGAAGAGCGCCTTACCAACTCATTTACGTCTTGGGGTTATATTTATTTTATTTTTGACAATACAAAAACATTTGATAGAGGAGATAAATAATAGTAGAAGGTATTGCATTTTCAGGTTTTGAAAAGTCAAATACGTCACTGTGAAATTATAGATTGACCAATTGAAGAGGTTAGTGTATGTGAGCAATAAAAATGGCGATATTTGTCGCCACTCAAGACCCATTAAGGCATGAACTGGGACGGAGTTTGCGACTACATTCAAGACTAGTCTATCCCTCCTATCTTCTTTTAGGTTTCCGATTAATGAATTCCGGATTTTTTTTATTAAATTATAGATCATATTAAAATAAAATAAAATACATTAAATAAATTAAATATTAAAAATCAAGAACCACAAATTGAACCTAACGTTCATAAAAAATAAAGATACATAAAACAAATAATATATAGATTACATAGAGATCTTGACAGTGTTAATAGATCGAAAAGATTCTGAATATCGTCTATATATGTTTATAAATATTTAATTTGTTTCATTTGTGAATATATTTTCATTAAACTTCAAAACCTTAAATCTTGTAATATTTGAATCTAAAAGTCCAACAATTGCTGAATTTTTTTAGATAATTCACGTATCTATATAAAAAAATCAAAATTTCATAAAAATATACACACCAAACAATAACACATGAAATTTAGGATCAAATATTTTATTCAAGAAAAATCATACTAGATGAGTAAATATAAATGCAATGCATGGGTGAAAGAACGGGACTTCATGTTAGCCAAAATAATAAGCGAATAGGAATGAATAATTTTAACTTTTTTTTAAGATAAATGTAATTTAGGTTAGGTCTAATGCCCTCCACTTTTAAACTTTTTTTCAATTGCACCCCGACGTTGGAAAACTCTTCCAAAGACCTCTCACTTTTACATTCCATTCCAATTGTATCCTGACGTGGGAAAATCTTATCAAACCCCCCCCCCCCCCCCCCATCTTTAGATTATTTTTCAATTATACCCTAAATTGGAAATTTTTATGGTTTTGATTTTAAAAAGTTATTTGATATAATTTTAGGAAGAATGATTTTTTACATTATTAATAATATTAGTGTTTAATTATAATATAGATTAATAATAAAAAATTATTTTAAATTTTTTCATGTGAAAAGAGGTCAATTTAATACTTTGGGGTACAATTGAAAAAAAATCTAAATGGGGGGGGGGGGGGGGGGGGGGTTCTGAGAAAATTTTCCTACGTCAGGGTGCAATTGAAAAAAAATTAAAGATGGGGGCTTTTGAGTCATTAAGCCTTTAGATTAAGCACAAACAAGGAGTGGAATGTAAACTACCCAAATAAATGATCAATCAAAGGATTATAAAAATATCCAAATATCTAAAAACATTGTTTTCTGAATTGGGGAAATGCTGGTGAAAAGCAGAAAAAAAAACTGAACTACCTTGCAAATACATAAATAGGCTAGAAACTCGTAAAAAACCAAAAAAATCATTAAACGCCATGTTGTTGCGACCTTTCCAAAGCTCTCAAATGCTGAAAATCAAAATAAAATGCCATAATTCATTGTGAGAAGAATGCGCGAATGAAGTCCCTAAATCATAAAAGAGCTGGATCAAAGATGGAGAAACCCAGACAATATCACACTTAGCCAAAATATAACACAAAAATTTCCGAACAAAAGAACAATGACTAATAATATGAATACTTGTTTCATCCCAATTGCAAACCGAACACCCAATTTGATTTGAATTCAAGATACCTAAAGCAATCAATGAAGCGTTTGAGAAAATTCTATCTCTAGCAATAGGCCAACTAAAAAATTGAAAACTCTAGGAAATTTCCAAATTACAGTAAGGGAAAAATTACCTCACAAATAAGTTACCATTGACAGAATTTGTTGTTGCAATAAAAGAGAAATATCTCTGAGTCTGAAAAAATATTTCCTTACCCCTCCAACAAAACTCATCTGGTCTGCTTTTAGAAAGTTGTAAGTTTGTAATTTCCTGGAAAAGGAAGTCGAGCTACTACTTCTCCCCCACATGCAGCCTATACATCCAATTGAAAATATGCAGCCGAAACTATTGAGCTGAGGAGTTTCCCTACATGACCTAATGACAAGTAGAATGCAGCCGCCAAACAGTTTCAGAGTCGTTCCTCGAAAGATTATAAATGCGACTGAAACGAGTAGCTAATCGGAATCATTCAACCAAATATCCAAGCAAAAGCTAACCGAGGCATCCTTCCTAAATTGGCCGAAATATTTTGATTGAATAACAACCAAATTTGAGAATTAGAGATACAAACCTTGTGGATAGCTTTCCAAAGATGCGATACGAGTTGGACATTACAAATTTCCAAATCATGCTAGGACTGAATTGAGCAACTATTAATAACCACACAAAAACAAATAGAACTATTATCTAATAGAAGTTTCCATAACCATTTGCAGACTAGACTTGATTTTTTAATTTAAAATGGATCAAATTTAAACTATCTTTAAATCAAAAGGAAGGCAAACACTAGCCCAAAACACCTTGCAAGTACCCTTACCAGCAGGCTTACCCCACCAAATGTATCGTTTCATACAACGATCAAGAATGAAAATAATTGATGTGGAATAACTAAAGAACCCTTAAAGTACACATGAAGACTATTTAACACAACTCTAATTAAAATAAGTCTACCTGCAAGAGAAAGCAAATTACCCTTCGAGAGAGCTAATTGATCTGTAAATTTAGCCACCACAGGTTTCCACAGAGAGACACATATATGCTTATTTGAGAGGGGAAGGTCGAAATAGGTGATAGGAAAATGGCCTATAGAATAACTCAGAATACTCGAAGTAGCTAAAAGGGAATTATCATCGACATTAATGTCCAAAATAGAACTCTTCTGGTAATTAATTGAAAGGCCTGCAACCAACTCAAAACAACGAATAACTCGCAACATATTCTTTATATCATATCCAAATCTTGAGGAATAAATATTAGAGTATCATATGCAAATTGTAGGATAGAAATTAGATCATTGTATCCATCAATACGAACCTCCTCCATCAAGTTATTACTAATATCTTGACTCATTAAAGCTTTTAATCCCTCAACTACTAAAGCAAACAACATAAGAGAAAGAAGTATCCATGTCTAACTCTTTTTCCCATAGAAATATTCTTGGAAGGGCTTCTATTAATAAAAACTGAGAGGTGCAAAGAATTATAAAAAGCTGAAATCTACTTCCGCCAAGTGTAGTTAAAGCCCATAACAAAATCCCATGAAATACTATCGTAAGCCTTACAATGTGAATAATTTCTGAAGCTATCATACGACAATCATGAATACTCTGCCTTTTGATAAAATCAAACCAATTCTCTGAAATAATATGCGGAAGAATTAGAGTCAGTCTATTGGCTAACACCTTGGAGATCAATTTAAAATACCATTAATAAAACTAATCGGTATGAAATCCGAAATATTAGTAGCCCCCTTAACTTTCGGAATAAGAATAAAAAAAGCAGTATTAATACATGGGGAAAAAGATCATGTGTTATGAAGAGAGTAAAAAAGCTCAAGAATGTATGACTTCAGAATAAACCAAGCTTTCTTGTAAAAGAAAAAAATTCTAGCCATCTGGCCCTAGAGCTTTATTATCATCACAACTCAATAAAGTCTGATAAATCTCCTCATCCAAAAAAAAAACGCAATCAATGTTGCTGACTAAACAATCGAAAGACAATGAACCGTTAAGTTGCCTACAGAAAAAAGAAGAGCAACATTCCTTTTAAACAACTTCTTATAAAATAAGAAGACTTGCTCTTTGATATCACTTGGAGTGGCACAAGAAATATCATCAACCATTATCTCAGTAATAAGATTATTCCTAGAATGAACCAAAGTCATGGAATGGAAGATTTTGTTATTCATGTCCCCCTAACAAGTTCCAATTCACCCTTGATTTTGATGTCAGAGAAATTCTAACTGCTTAGAGATGTTATAGCTCTTGGAATGGAGGGAATAAAGGGCATTCCTATCACTATATGAAAGGTCAGAGAAGTCAGTAAAAGACTCCAAAGAATGTATTTGAATAGGAAAATAAATTCGAGCCTTATATATCACACTTTCTCCTCAAAACATTTTTGCCCTTACAGGTATGTAAATTGCAACTTGTTCTTAGGATAAATCGAACTACAACAACATTATAGTATTTACGAGCGGAGCAGGGTTTGGGGCCGCTTGCCCAGGCTCATGGCTGATTTTGAATCTGGAAAGGTTTTAAAAAATGGAGTCGCCACCTATCTCAGTTAGGAAATGCCTTTTATACCGACTAGGTAGATCTTTCACGCTTATGGGTGAGACCACCTTACATCGGACCAAAAGAACGGGTTCGATGAACACTACCAAGACTCTTGTACTTGGTTATCCACCACATTGTATTTACATGACATCCAGTTATCTTATCTTAATCATACATTTAGTCCATAGGATAATATGCCAGAAACGTAAACAAGTCTAGAAAGCGGTAAATCATGTGAGACACGCATATGACTCAATTTGGGTCTTACATATGAGGCATGGAGCATGAGCTCCTAAGTAAACATCTAATCCTGCTGGTTTCTATCACGTAGCAGACAATGGTGATCTTTAGTCATTTTGCATGCATAAAGCCTATATCAGATGTCTATGTAAGATTGATTTTATTTTAGTCATTTTGATTGCCTACACAACTACTGATTACATTTTCATGTCAATCCTATGAATTCTAAGTGATTTGTTGGACTTGCTGAATTTAGTGCCAAGTTAATGCGGTTAAGTTAAATACCCGGCTAATATTGGATCTGGACATGTTTTGGAAAGCGTATAAACATTGTAAGCATACACACACGTAGTTGATATACATACAAGGTTAGGAATACTTTTTAACCTTGTAGACCTGGAGTGTCTGGTACTCGTTTATCGTTTGGCGATCTGTGTGATAAGAATCAAGACTCGGTTAGACCATGGAAGTTCTTCGTCTCGTTGATAAGGATCTACTGGTTTGAACCATGATCAATTCTAAATCCAAACGAACCCGAAATGGCTTTTGGAATATTATGGTCTCCAGCGGGCTTGGGCTTCAGGGCTCGGTTGGCATGCCAGATAACACGACTTTTGGGCCCGAAATAAATTGGGTCTTGCCCATTACAACATGAAATCATATCCTACAACTAGTTACAAATCCATGGGCTCAAATGCGGTCCAACTCCGAGTTCAAACAAACCCAGAAACACAAAAATAAGATATGGATCGCGTATGGAAGATTTGAAGGCGTCTGGAACTGAAGAACAATGGCGCCATATGGACTGGCGATGGAACCACTGTGATTTGCGATGGAGCCACTAGTTCATCGTTTTGGTTCATTTTCATGCAAAAACAACATAAAACTAGCATAAACCAAAGGAAAAACATACTGGAACTGTTTTGGGGTCAAAATATAAAATTTATAACTGATGTAAACATCCTAAATACTTATTTCTAGGTTTATTTCATGGCAATCATGGAAAAATAACTAAGAACATGGAAAACATGGCGATTTAAACTCTAATATTCGTTCAAAGCATTCGATTTGAACAGTTAAGCATGGTTGAAATTAAAATTGGTGGAAAGAACCAATAAACATGTTTCTAAATCAATTTCATTGCAAACATTATGAAATATTAAAAAAAGAGTAATTATGGCAAAAATATTGAAAAATAAGCTAACAAGCATCCGAATGACAACTTTTGACATAGACATGCGGAATTGACATGTGAACATGAATAAGTGATAAAAGATGAAATTGGGTCCTCAGAAGTACCGTTCTAAGTCCTTGGCTCAATTTCTGGCTATCGTAATATAATATCCAGCTTAGGATCTATGTGCAGCAATGCGTTTTTGACTAATTGAAGCGTCTTTAGCTTATTTGATCGACTAGTGTGTGTGTGTGTGTGTGTGTGTGTGTGTGTGTGTGTGTGTTTGTGTGTGTGTGTGTTTGTGTGTGTGTGTTTGTTAGTGTGTGGTTCGGACAAACTCATGAAATCTTAGGGTTTGTGTAATATTTTTGACGCATACTGATTTCTTCGGTTCAACCTCTAGCTAGGCTATGCTAGGGTCCTATTTATAAAGGGTTGGCTACACCTAGTGCTACCAAGAGTCTAAGTTTGATTAGGAGTCTACAAAGTAAGTATTAGAGGTGCATAGAAAGTGTGCAGGTGTGTGAACGGGTAAGCTTAAAACTCTAATTAGGATTAGGAGTGTGCAAGTGAATGTTTAGATTAGGTTGAATGTCTATCCTAAGTATTTAATTAATTAAATTCGTATTAATTAGTATATGGCATGAAAATAGGGTGTAAAAGGCTGTTTTGGTGCCAGGAAGTGCTAAAAAGGACTTTTAGGACCCAAAGGGTTTAGATATTGTCAATTTAGTCCGTTATGCTTGCAAATTGGCCCATAAACTTCTATGATATTGCAATTAGTCTAATTCCTTAGACTTTGTGTGAGCGAAGCGGGGTTTGGGTGCCGCTCGCCCAAGATTTATGGCTGACTTCTCGATCTGGAAATGGTTTTAAAAATGGAGTCGCCACCTAGTTCAACTAGAAAATGCCTTT
Organism: Mercurialis annua; assembly: GCF_937616625.2. Lineage (NCBI taxonomy): Eukaryota > Viridiplantae > Streptophyta > Magnoliopsida > Malpighiales > Euphorbiaceae > Mercurialis > Mercurialis annua. The sequence continues at coordinate 44,404,039 of NC_065574.1, read as the reverse complement.
TAACCGATTAGGTAACATTACTCGCTTATGGGTAAGATTACCGTGCATCGGACCAAAGACTAGGGTTTGTGGACCTCCCCGAGACTCATGTGCTTGGCTTATCTGTTATCGGCTTTATTTAATTTATTTTAATCTCATCTCAATAGTATATGCAGTTCACATGATATGGTGCTGGAATTAAATAAGTATGAAAGTGATAAACACGTTTGACGCGCATATGACTCGATCTGGACTAGACATAAAGTGTCTGTCAAACACATTCCACTTTTGGCAGGCCATACTTTACACATTTCTTGCCCGTGATAGGAGTAAAATACTCATATGATTTAAGTCACTTTTACATCGCTTGGTATGCCTTTTATCATATGTTTTAAGTGATTATGTATCTTATTATGTGTGTTAGTGTTTCAGGATAGACGGAGCGTATGAGAAGGTTTTTGGGTCCAAAAGTGCAAAGTATTGAAGCTATTTGGAAGTCGGAAGATGGATTGAAGCCTTAGAGCAAGCTGGCGATCAAGAAGTCCATTTCAGCCTAGGTCTCGATCGAGAAGCCCCAGCCTCACATGCTTCTCGATCGAGAAGTGTTCTAAAAACAAGCAGAAAATCAACAAAAAGCCCTTCTCGATCGAGAAGCTGGTTTTAATGAAGCTTCTCGATCGAGAAGGGGATATTATCAGCAATACAAATAAGTTTGGGGCCTTGTGCTCTCTTGGCCCACTTCCCCTTTTGGCCAAACACACTTGTAATATGATGTTTTTTATTCGTATTTTGCTTGACTATATAAAGCACCTTATTTTTTTAAATCACTTTATATAGCACTTTGTAAGACATCAATCAAGTAGTCATAGTTTTTATTCCTTTTGTTCTCTCAAGTAGTGTAGAGATTTGAATGTTTTGGTGTTCTTGACATTAATTTTCCATGTTTTGGGATTAAAACCCCTTTCAATACAAGTTATTATTAGCGGATCTTCATTATCTTGTGTATGATTTATTTCTCTTCATTTCTTTTTAAAATAATTATTCCTACTCTTATTATGTTTATTCATTATTGCTGAGTTGCTGTTGTTAGCTTAGTAATGGTTGGCTAAACCCCTTGTTTGGGGGTTGTTAATGAAGGCATGCTAGTGTTTAAGGATTAGGAGTGTGTTTGGCTATGGTTTGTTGTGGTTATGTATGCTTAAAGCCTAGGTTGGTGTGATCTATTAACCTAGGATTATGGTCTAATTAGTTAGGCTAGGGTCAATTAATTAGACGGACTAGTTAACCACAAACCTAGGACCTAATTACGCTAGGGCGGTTTAAGAATTAGGCGGTCTTTAAGTTTGCGTGTTTAATTACAATTAATTGGTTTAATCGACATATAATTACGCCAGGGCGATTTAGATGTCAGTTAATTAATTAATTGTGATTTTCCTAGTTCTTCACTCGAGAGAGCGGAACTTAGGGCTTTAAAATGGCTTGACCCAAAATCGGCGCCTATTTGCATTTCAACTACTAGGATTCCACCGGCCCCTATTTAGCAACCCTTGAACTTCTTTTATTATTGTTTTAAACTCGTATTGTTTAATCAATGTTTAATTAGTCTTTTAAATTCCAATTCAATAATTGTTTAATTTTAGTTCTTTGCTTATTGTAAACCAAATAAATGTCATTCTTGCGCTAAACGAATTGAATAACATCTAAGTTCATTCTCGTCATTGCTTAAATCACTCTTCGTGGGATCGACCTTGTTCTTATCGAAAACTACTAGTTGCGATACCGTATACTTGCAGTAAAGGACCAATAAGTATTTGGCGCCATTGCCGGGGAGTGATATTAAATGATTGATTGAAATTAGTTGAAATTCGGTCGAGTTAGCTTTATTTTATGTTTTTATTTTTTATTGTTCATTTTTTCTTTTTCGTGGTTTGCTTGTTCTTGCTTGTGTCGGAAATCGACTCTAGTGTGTGCACAATACACGTCGGACCAATCTCCCACTCGAACCATTCCATGACAACCTCGATAGCTTCGAAAGGAGTGTGAGACGAAAAAATCGTAGACCCGCAAATTGCAAAATGTTGAAGATGATTATGAGGAAGAGAGGTACCATCCTCAAGTTGAGGGAGGGAGACAACATCACGCACCTCCTCCTCCACTTGATGATGAGAACCAACAAGAGTATCAAGGGCAAGACTGCTCCCAAGTACAAGGGCAACAATCGTCGAGGCAAAATTTGGGAGACCTTTTCTTGCCGGATGTGGATAATGCTACTGATGGGTGCTTTGCTCAACTGGTCCAAGCGGCTACCTTTGAGATAAAGCCAAGCACAATTCGATTCTTGGAAAATCTATGTGCCTTTTATGGCTTGGCAAGCGAAGACCCCAACGCCGATAATGCTAAGTTTTTGGGTATTGAACACATTCAAGCTTCACAATATCACCGCCGATCAAATTAAGCTTCGAATGTTCCCCTTTTCTTTGAGAGACAAGGCTAGCTTGTGGTTTCACTCACTACCCAACGCGTCGATTCATATTGGCGAGTTCTAGTCTCAAGAAGTATTTTCCCATAATCAAGACCGCGAAGTTGACCAAAGACATAATTGAATTCTATCAATATGATGGGGAGTCTCTTTATGAAGTTTGGAAGAGGTTTAAGGATCTTCAAAGAAATGTCCCTCACCATCGCCTCAAGAGGGAACATGTGGTTTAAATTTTCTATGATGGCTTGAGTAAGACCACAAGGGCTACCATTAATGTGGCATCGAGGGGGTCATTGATGCAAAAGACGTATGAGGAAGCCAACGAGCTGATTGAAAAGTTGGCGATGGTTAGTAGTGATTGGTCCTCGGATAGAAGACCACCGGCCCAAAAGGTTGTGATGAATCTTTACCAAGTATAAGAATTTGAAGCCATGAAGGCTAAGAATACCTCTCTACAAAGTCAAATGGATGCTCTCAAGAAGCAAGTGAATCCAAAGAATGCTCCGGTTGTGTATGTGCAAGTGGGTTGTGAGTATTGTGGAGATTACAACCATACTAGTGGAGAATTTTGGCTACGAGCCAAGCATTGAGTGAGCAAGTGAATTATGTTGGTGTACAAAGACAAGGAAATGACCCCTACTCAAATACCTACAACCCCGGGTTGAGAAATCATCCTAACTTTGGGTGGAAGAACAATGAGGGGCAAGGCAATGCTCAAGCCCCTTAACAAGCGGGTCCATGATTTTAAGGTGGGAATAGGCCTCCACAACAACAAGGGAACTTTCATCAAAACCATGGGAACAATTACGCTAATCGGTCTCAACATCCTCCTAGGTTCCAACCACAAAGGAATCTGGATGAGGGAAATTTACTTGCTAAGGTACTTGAGAGGTTTGATAGGATGGAGGCGGAAAGTAAACAAAAAGATAAGAATAATGCCGCTACCTTCCACCATTTGGAGACTCAAATCTCCCAACTTACTATCAATCTCCAAGGTAGACCTCAAGGAGGATTGACATCTACTACGGAAACCAATCCAAGAGAGCCACTCAAAGCGGTTAAACTTAGAAGTGGGAGAAACCTTAAAAAGTCTAATGGCAAGAGGCATAGAGTGGAAGAAGAGGAGCCTAATGTTGAGGTGAATAATGCTAGCTCTAGTCAAGAGATACCCAAGGCTATTGAGGAGGTTGTGATTGAAGTAGAGGAACCTTATGTGAGACCACCTCCACCTTCTCCGTTTGTTCCCAAGGTCCCATTTCCGGGCCGGCTAAGGAAGGCACCGGATAACCAAAAGCTTCACAAGTTTCTCGAGATCTTCAAGAAGCTCTAAATCAATCTTAGCTTGGCAGATGCATTGAGGGAAATGTCTCCATATGCAAAGTTCCTAACCGATATCATCACCAACAAAAGAAGTTGGGACAATAATGCAACCATCCCTCTTTCGGAGAGTTGTAATTTAATCATCTTGAGCGACTTATCGGCTAAGTTGGAAGATCCAGGGAGTTTTACTATACCTTGCACCATTGGAACCATGAATTCTATAAATTGTTTATGTGATTTAGGTGCTAGCATCAATCTTATGCCTTTGTTTCTTTTCAGGACGCTATTTGGAGACCAACCCGTGAATAACACCTCGATGGTACTCCAATTGGCCGACCACTCATTGAAGAAACCATTTGGCATAGTGGAAGATGTGCTTGTGAAGGTTGATAAGTTTATATTTCCGGTTTATTTTGTCACCTTCGACTATGCGATGGACAAAGAATTCCCCATGATCTTAGGGCGACTGTTCATGAATACCGAGAGAGCTCTAATAGATGTGCACGCCAGTAAGTTGACTTTGAGAATTAATGATGATAAGGTTGAGTTTGATATGAAAAAAGCGACGAGGAGTTCCATCGAGGAAGAAGAGTGTATGAGAATTGACTTGGTAGATGAACTAGTGAGGGATCAACTTGAAGCGAATGTGCAAGTAGTCCACCGGGAGATACAAAGAATATTCGAAGAATTTCCTTATGAAGGTGAGCTTCCCGATCGAGAAGCAGAAACCCAGGAGCTTCTCGATCGAGAAGGGCTTGAAAAGAGGGGCAACAATTCTGGAAAACATGCTTCTCGACCGAGAAGCAATTCCCAGGCCACTTCTCGATCAAGAAGTAAGAAAAAAAATAAGTTTGCGCAAGTTTTGAAGGTTGTCTTCCAATCCGATGGTCTTAATGATGAGTATCCCGAGGAAGATGAACCCAAGCCAGAGATTTTGATCAAGAATGAGGGAATTAAACCTCTATCTTCCGAGGTACCACCCATTTGTGAGATGAAACCTCTACCACCTCATATCCGGTATGCTTTCGTTGGTGAGAATAAAACTCTTCCAATCATTATATCTAACAAGCTATAGGAAGCTCAAGAAAAGAGAGTTGTGCAAGCAGTGAAGGGTCATGTGTTGGCCATGGGATGGCAATTTTTTGATATCCGAGGGATAAGCCCTCAAGTGGTGATGCATAAGATCCACTTGGAAGATGAGTCCAAGAAATAACTCAAAGGCAAAGAAGATTAAACCCCAACATGAAAGAAGTGGTGCATAAGGAGATTATCAAACTCCTAGATGCCGGAATCATCTATCCTATCTCGGATAGCGAATGGGTGAGCCCCATCCAATATGTGCCCAAGAAAGAGGGGATGACGGTTATTGAGAATGAGAAGCGTGAGCAAATCTCTTCGAGGATTGTGACGGGGTGGCGTGTTTGCATCGCGTACCACAAGTTGAATGCGGAGACAAGGAAAGATCACTTCCCGTTTCCCTTTATTGATCAAATGTTAGAGCGGGTAGCAGGCCATGCTTATTATTGCTTCCTTGATGGTTATTCCGGGTACAATCAAATACTTATTTTCCCGGATGATCAAGAGAAGACAACTTTTACTTGTCCGTATGGGACCTTTGCTTACCGGAGAATGCCATTTGGGCTTTGCAATGATCCTGCCACCTTGCAATGGTGCATGACCTACATCTTTGTGGATATGATTGAAGAAATTATGGAGGTCTTCATGAATAATTTCTCGGTGTTCGCGGATTCGTTTAAGATGTATCTCAAAAATTTGGACCGAGTTCTAGCTCGATGTGAGGAGACAAACCTTATTTTGAATTAGGAGAAATGCCACTTCATGGTGGAAGAAGGAGTTGTTCTTGGTCACAAGATTTCCCAAGCCGGCGTTGAAGTTGATAGAGACAAAACAGAAGTTATTGAGAAACTTCCACCACCTACTACTGTAAAGGGAGTCTGTGCCTTCTTGGGGCACGCCGGTTTTTATAGACGCTTTATCAAAGATTTCTCTTCAATTGCTTGACCTTTAACCAATTTGTTTGTTAAAGACTCTCCTTTTGACTTTACTAATGAATGTGTGCTTGCTTTTGATAGGTTGATAGAAGTGCTTGTCACCGCCCCAATCATATCATCCCTGGATCGGACTTTTCCCTTTGAACTCATGTGTGATGCAAGCGATCAAGTCTTGGGATGTGTATTGGGGCAAAGGAAGGACAAGCGGGTGCATGTGATCTATTATGCAAGTCGGACTATGGCGGGAGCGCAATTCAATTACACCACCACCGAAAAGGAAATGTTGTCGGTGGTCTTTGCTCTAAACAAATTCCGAAAATACTCACTTGGCTCAAAGGAAATCATATACACCGATCACGCCGCTTTGAGGCACCTTTTTGCCAAGCAAGATGCAAAGCCAAGGATCATTCGGTGGATCCATTTGATGCAAGAGTTTAATATTGAGATCCGGGACAAGAAGGGTACGGAAAATGTGGCAGCGAACCACTTGTCAAGATTTGAGAATCCAGAACCTATCCCAATTGGGGTAGAAATCAATTAGCGCTTCTCGGATGAGATGTTAATGATGATTAGTGAGGTTGACACACCTTGGTATGCCGATATATCCAACTACCTCTCTTCCAATGTGATGCCTCCGGATTTGACTTACCATCAACGGAAGAAGTTCCTCTCCGACGTGAAGAGATTCTTGTGGGATGAGCCTTATTTGTTCAAAGTTTGTGGAGATGGGATGTTAGGAGGTGTGTTACCTTGAAGGAGACGATGCCTATACTAAGCTCATGTCATGAGTCCGACTACGCCAATCATTATGGATCAGCAAGAACCGCAACTAATGTTCTTGAGAGCGGGTTCTTTTGGCCAACACTATTCCGCGATGCTAAAGACTTTGTGGGTCATTGTGACCGTTGCCAAAGAGTTGGCAACATTTCAAAGAGGGATGAGATGTCATTGACCTCTATCCAAGAAGTTGAGATTTTTGATGTGTGGGAATTGATTTTATGGGGCCGTTTCCAATGTCGTATGGGAACCAATACATCTTGGTTGGCGTTTGTTATCTGTCTAAATAGGTTGAAGCGGAAGCCTTGCCCACCAATGATGCCAAGGTTGTGTTGCAATTTCTCAAGCGGTTGATTAACCGGTTTGGCACCCCTAGAGCGATAATTAGTGATGGTGGTTCACACTTTTGAAATAGGAAATTCGAAGCCTTGATGAAGAAATATAGCGTGTACCACCGGGTCGCTACCCCCTTACCATCCACAAACGAGTGGTTAAGTGGAAGTCTCAAATCAAGAGTTGAAGCGGATTCTTGAGAAACCAGTGAATGGCACTAGGAAAGTGTGGAGCTTGAAGCTAGACGATGCATTGTGGGCATATCGCATGGCATTCAAAATGCCATTAGGTATGTCCCACTATCGCATTGTGTATGGGAAAGCGTGTCTTTATCTATTGAGTTAAGTACCAGGCATATTGGGCGATCAAGAAATTGAATCATGATCTTAAGGCGGCGGGAGAGAAGCGCTTGTTGCAATTGAATGAATTGGATGAATTGGATGAATTCCGACTCTCGGCATATAAGAATGCCAAGCTCTATAAAGAGAAGACAAAGCGGTGGCATGATGCTCATATCTCTCCCAAGACCTTTGAAGTATGAGCATTTGTTTTGCTCTACAATTCGAGACTGAGGTTATTTCCGGGCAATCTTAAGTCCCGATGGAGTGGCCCCTATAAGATCCGAAGTGTGGCGGATCACGGTGCTCTCGAGTTATAAAATAAAAAGGGGGAGACATTCAAGGTCAACGGACATTGTTGCAAGCCCTATTTAGGACCCTTGACGGATAAAATTGGTGAGCAATTCTACCTTACCCCTCCTTCATGAGCGATATGAATTGACGGTCGAGCTTTCGAATTGAAACAAGCGCACTTGGGAGGTAATCCCAAGAGGTTTGTTGTTATCCTTAGTTTAATTGTTCTAGTTATTTACTTTGAGCAAATTTTCTTGTTTAGTGTCTTATTATCTTTTGTTCCATTTAATGTTGGGGTGTTTTTGTGTTGTGATGTGTAAAGATCGGGAAAGAGAAGGGTCAAGCTTGGAAATTGAAGTGTCAATTTTTTGCAAGTCTCAAAAGAAAGCAAAGAATGGCCTAAAATCAAGCTTCTCGATCGAGAAGCAACTCTCAGGTCACTTCTCGATCGAGAAGTGCTTCTTTTGAGAAGCAGAAAATTGACAATTTATCCTCCTCGATCGAGATTCTCAGTTGCTTCTCGATCGCGAAACTTCATTTAATGCCACATCATCTTTTGATTTTCTCAAGACTCTTAAAGTACTTCACATGGAATGATGAGGTGGCGTAATCTCAACCATTCAAAAGAAACACAACTCACATGGATAGACGTGTTGTCACCATCTCATGAATTAAAATTCAAATATGTGTTTCTTTTCCATAAAAGCTCACCCCCATTTCATCTTCTTCCTCACTCTTTTCCATTTTTAGCAAAATTCAAAAGCTCCTTTCTCTTTCATCCAAGAAATTCGGCCACCACTCTACCACCCCTAACCCACCACCAAACTTCAAAAGAAATACATTTCTAACACCTTTTTGCTCTACTCAACATGTCTAAGACCGGTAAGAAAGCGAAGGCCGCTAGCGCCGCCACTACCGCCACCGCCGCTACCACTTCCTCACCTCTACCACCATCAAGACCACTTCGAGCTAGGGGAAACAAACCGCATCCGGGTCACGAGTTGTCAGAGTTAACACCCCGACTTCTTTGACAAGGAGATTTAAGGCTCCATTTGAAATCCGAACGGTGGAGGAGGGAGAGCGCTTTGAAAAGATCAAGGCAAGAAAATTTGCCATTCCATTCCAAATTAATTGGTGCAAAACAGCAGGGTTGCAATTGGTGGAGAACTTAGAAAAAAATACTTGGGAGTTTTGGGCAGAGTGCGTATTGCGAAACACCGGGGAATCGGGTATAAGGAGTTGACAAGGGAGTTTTCACAACTCTCAAACCGGCGGATGACAATGATTTGGTGCATCATTTTTGGTTGTTCAATGTGGAGTATGTTTTGGATATTGATGTGCTAGCGAGGCACCATTCGATGATCACAACAAGATTGAAGGATAACCCGAAGAGTGTTGACTATAAGGCAGTGTGGGAAGAGGTTTCCGATTTAGGTGGGTATCAAGCGAAGACGGCTAAGGTGAATGACATCAAGGATACCGCTCTTATGGTGGCAGTGAAATGTCTTAGTCACTCATTCGAGGGGAGACATGAGCATAGAAAGGTTGGTGAATTCTAGGTGTTTATGATGAACACAATGTTGCTCCCGGAAGTAGCCAAGTACAAGATTAACATGGCCTACCATTTGATGCGAACCTTGCGAGAAGTTCCAGATTCGGATACAAAGATTGGATTCGGATGGTTGATTACTCGTTTCACCCAAAATTTTGGAGTAACCAATGAGGCATTTGAGGGAATGACTCCTATTCCGTACCGTTTGCTAGATGAGGCACATTTGGACAAAGCCGGTTATGTCTAAAAGGGAGAAGTTGTGCCATACTACAAGCGATCGTCTTGGATCAAGGCGCATGGTATAGAAGTGGCACGTCGAGCGAAATTTGGAATGGAAGCGGACGTTCAAGAGGAGGAGCAACCGGCTCCTGGAAGAGAAAAAGAGCAAGTGAGCAGGAGTGGAAAGGAGTCGGCCGAAACGAGTGCTCAAGGAGAAGGAGTGCCGGAAAATGTGCAATGGGAGCAACCGGCTCCGAATGCTTTTGAGGAAAATGCTTTTAAGGGGCAGCAACGCCGCTTTATGGAGGATCAAAGGCAAATATGGAAAAGAATGGAATATGGGAAATGGAGGCTCCGAGATCGACAAAGGCGCTAAAAAGAGAAATTGCGCGACTATTTTAATGCTCAAGGCGGACCACCTTATCCATCCCCAACTTCATCTCCCAAACCTCCGGCGTTCGATTAAACAAGATTTGCATTTCTCTCACTCAAACTCGTACAATTTTGCTTTATCATATTTCTTACTTAGGGACTAAGCTCGAAATAGTGCGAGGAGGGTTGTTGAATTATATCTCGTTTATCGCTTTATCTTGTTTATGTTTTAGTGTGTTTTATGTTGTTCTAATTTTTAGTTGTTAAGTTGTTGTGTCGCCTCCACTAAATCGTTGTACCAGGCTTGTTGAATGCAAATGTTAATGATTTTGGCGAAATTTGAAATTTATTAACTTTTGATATCTCCCGATCAATGAATGGCATGAATGCGTTTTCTAGTTTAGACAATTTCTTTTGATGCTTGCCTAATGAAATGCAATTCATATGACATGTTTTGATGGGATTTGGGTGAAATTGTTCTTTGATTAAATGAAATGTAAGCATGATTGTTTCTATGAGATATGGATGCATGATGTGCATTGTTAAGAAATTTTGTGTCACTTTTGAGAATTTGGATATGATTGGCATGAGAACATAAGGATTGAGCAATTGCATAACACCATATTTCTTTTAAGGCTTAATTACTTAAAAAATCCTCACCTTTACCCTCGAGGTATTAAATTTATCTCTTTCATTTGAAAAAAGTTTAAAATAGTCCTTCATTTTTAGTATATATTCTAATTACACGTCAATATTATTAATTATACAAAAACACCTTCTTCTTTAATAAAATCAATTAATCATAATTATTTAATTATTCCCGACCTATAACCGTACTCCAATTTTAGAATCTGCTATCAAAATTAAAAACCGTAAAAAAAACTCTTTAAACAAAATTAAATTAATTTTTTTAAGCAAAAATTTCCACCCACCGCCACCGTCCTCCTTCTGTGGAAGGAGGAACCGTCGTTCTCCTTCCATGGAAGGAGGAACAGTGTTCCTCCTTCCATGGAGGAACACACTGTTTCTCCATAGAAGGAGGAGAGTGTGTTCCTCCATGGAAGGAGGAGTAGCTGCTCCTCCTTCCATGGAGGAGCAGCTGCTCCTCCTTTTCCGGCGTCGGTTTTGAAAATCAATTTTTTTTAAATAATAATATTGGCGGTTTTTTAAATTTGAGTATAATTGTAGGTTGTAAGTAATAAAAAATATTTTATTTATTTTATTTTATTTAAATTAAAAAAAAATTAGGACTTATTTGAACGTTTTTAAAGTTGTTTGTAACTTTTTTATTAGAAAAAGATATAAAATAACTCTTATATTTAGTTGTTTTCAATAAATCATCTTTTTTTTGAAATTTGGGGTAGAGGTGAAACATAAAGAAAAGGTCATGAGTATATGTGACAATTTTCCTAGGTCAGGGTATAAACGAAAACAAAATTAAAGGTGAGGGTTTTTTAAGTAATTAAGCCTTCTTTTAAATGATTGAGCCTAATTGTCTTTCATGTGTGTTGTGTTTGCTATATTTTTAGAACTTGCTCGGTGTCCATTTGAGATTATATGGTTGAGTGTCGATTACTAGGTGATTACGGCATTAGGATTACCAATTTTTCTTTAAACCACTTAAAGCCTACCCTTAAACATTAGATTGCACCTCTTTGAGCCTTAGACATTTTTATTGTTTTAACACACTCATACACATTATCCTTTTAACATTTTACCTCTTTTCAAATACCCCAAAATTTGACTTGAATAACTCATGTTACTAAAGTATGTCTAGCTTGAAGAATAGAAAAGATGGGAACAAAAAGAAGAAAATATGTGCCTTAAAAAAGAAAGAAAAACAAAACGAAGAAAGAGTAAAGAAAGTGTAAAAAAAAAGAGAAAAACAAAGGAAAAAAATTGATTGAATGCAAAGGAATAAATGGAGGCATGAAAAAGAAGAAAAAGTTCACTTGTACGAAAACATTTCAAGCTAGACCAATGTTGTGATCAATGTAATAAGTCTTCAAGTCAATTTTGTAGCCAAATTATCCCTTTTATCTACCCCTAACCCCTAGCCAATTACAACCCCGAATAAAAGTCCATATGATAGTGTAATTGATTACCAAACTAAACAGTAGAGAACCGGACTAAGAGCAAGCTTATGGTGAATTAGCATTTTTTTAGCCTTATTTTTACAACCTTAAACACTTATGTGTTAGAGTGAATCTTGTGAGAATTACAATGCTTTTATTGATGCCTATTTTGTTATGCCATGATTGTTCTCTTATCATTTGACCAAATTCTTGCATGTCCCGTATATGATCATAGTGACTTGATTGTTTCAACAAGAACCTTAAGCCAAAACAAGTGTAGTCTAATCGTCATCAGAATATGTCATTACAATTTCATTGCTCATTTTTTTGTCTCATTAGTAGTTGTTGACATTAGACAATTGCATTTAAGTTTGTTTTTGATTGGGGGTTCATTTGTTGATACTTGTTCAAAAAATGCCATGATTAGTAACATCTTGTTATGTTTTGGTTCATTTCTTGCTTGGGGACAAACAAGGATTTAGTGTGAGGAGGTTTGATAGGAGTAAAAAATTTATATGATTTAAGTCACTTTTACATCGCTTTGTATGCTTCTTATCATATGTTTTCAGTGATTATGTCTCTTATTACGTGTGTTAGTGTTTCAGGATAGACAGAGCGTATGTAAAGGTTTTTGGTTCCAAAAGTGCAAAGTTTGAAGATATTTGGAGGTAGGAAGATGGATTTAAGCCTTGGAGAAAGTTGACGATTAAGAAGGCCATTTCAGCCTAGGTCTGGATCCAGAAGCCCTAGCCTCACATGCTTCTCGATCGAGAAGTGCTCCAAAAAGAAGCAGAAAATCAGCAAAACGCCATTATCGATCGAGAAGCTGGTTTTAATAAAACTTCTCTATCGAGAAAGGGATATTCTCAACAATACAAATTAGTTTAGGGCCTTGTGCTCTCTTGGCGCACTTCCCCTTTTGGCCAAACACACTTGTAATAGGATGTTTTTTATTTCCTATTTTGCTTGACTATATAAAGACCTTATCTTTTTAGATCATTTTATCTAGCACTTTGTAAGACATCAATTAAGTAGTCATAGTTTTTATTCCTTTTGTTCTCTCAAGTAATGTAGAGATTTGAATATTTTGGTGTTCTTGACATTTTGAGATTAAAACCCCCTTCAATACAAGTTATTATTAGTGGATCTTCATTATTTTGTGTATGATTTATTTCTCTTCATTTCATTTTAAGGTAATTATTCCTATTTTTATTATGTCTATTCATTATTACTTAGTTGTTGATGTTAGCTTAGTAATGGTTGGCTAAACTCCTTGTTTGAGGGTTGTTAATGAAGGCATGTTAGGGTTTAAAGATTAGGAGTGTGTTTGGCTATGGTTTGTTGTGGTTATATATGCTTAAAGCCTAGGCTGGTGTGATCTATTAACCTACGATTATGGTCTAATTAGTTAGGCTAGGGTCAATTAATTAGACGGACTAGTTAACCATAAACCTACGACCTAAACGCTAAGGCGATTTAGGAATTAGGTGGTCTTTAAATTTGCGTGTTTAATTACAATTAATTGGTTTAATCGACATCTAATTACGCTAGGGCGATTTATATGTCGGTTAATTAATTAATTGTCATTTTCCTAGTTCTTGACTCGAGAGAGCGGAACTTAGGGCTTTAGAATGGCTTGACCCAAAACCGGCGCCTATTTGCATTTTGACTCCTAAGATTCTACCGGCCCTATTTAGCAACCTTTGAACTTCTTTTATTATTGTTTTAAACCCGTATTGTTTAATCATTATTTGATTAGTGTTTTAAATCAAATTCAATAGTTGTTTAATTTTAGTTCTTTATGCTTATTGTAAACCAAACAAATGTCATCCTTGTGCTAAACGAATTGAATAACATCTAAGTTCATTCTCGTCATTGCTTAAATCACTCTTCGTGGTATCGACCTTGTTCTTATCGAGTACTACTAGTTGCGATACCGTATACTTGCGGTAAAGGATCAATAGCCTGACATTCAAAATACATGTACTATACATGTATATTTGGTCACCAGTTAGCCAAGACTTCATAGTCACAAGGCCCGGTTATCAAAAATTTTACATTTGAAACCACTGTTTCACAATAGTTCTCAATTTCATTTACATATATATGGAGCTTACATTGGTAATCCTAAGTCAATTAAAATTTTGTACTTCACAATTTCTCACTCTCACTTTTGGGTCAATGCCAAAATTCACGCAAGTTTCGCATCGTTACGTTCAAAAAAAACTATCATACCTCTCTGTTTGACGATCGCAAAGGTTGATCTCTACGTAACCGTCTTAAGAATATCATAATTCAAAATCAAACCGATCCAACGGTTCGATCAAAAGTTATCAGGGTTTTATTACACTCTGTCGGTTTTAAGACATTATCTGAAACTCGGTTCATCAATCACTACTAAAAATCAGGTAAAATTCTGTCGCTAATTACCTAATTTCCGTCGCAAAAGCATATTTGCGACGGTACATGTCGTCGCAAATTCCTTGTTCGCTAACAAAATAGCGACCAAGGCGTCGCAAAAATGGCGGCGGAATGTTCGTCGCCATTTCCAAAATTCCGTCGCCAATCACGTCTCCCATAAAACGAAAAGGAGATGAAATGGCGACACAATTTGTCCGTCACCAAATACAAACAATTAGCGACGAAGTTAATCTGTCGCTAATTGCCTTTGTTTGGAGACCAAACATGGGCAATTTGCGACAGAAATTCCGTCGCATATTGGTAAAACATCTGACAGAATTTTTCTGATTTCCGCCCTTTTTCCTGTTTTATTCATGTCGATAAAAACCGTATAATCTACTATTTTGTCACGACCCGATTTCCGCTTAGAAACACGTGTCGAGACCGGCGCTAGGGAATGGGAATGGTTGTTCCGAAACCCGTAGCAAGCCTAGGAAAAACAGTAAAAACTTTTCGCGTTTTGAAAACATAAAAGGTCTCAATTTCTTTTCGCAAGTATTTGAAAACCTTCAAATAAACGTGTAATCAAAACCATGCAATCGCATTTCTGGACTCAGGGTAATACATGTATACTGCACACACCTTGACACAACCCTGTCCAAAAACAATGCCAACGGTGCAAACCAGTTATCACGTCAAGTAACTGGTTTAAGCATGCCACTTAATTAATCACAAAGCTTTTATCAAAACCAGGTTTCTTATAAACAACTGGCAAAAGCCCTTTTTATAAAAACATGCTTTTGTCCCAAAATGATACTGACAGTAGTTTCATATCAGAGTTTAAGTATTTACAATTGAACTACTGTTCGGAGCTAGAACTACTCTGCAGCTCTAGAGTGACCTTTATTTGGTTACAACTTCCAGAGAAAGAATTGGAAGTCTTGTCACGTCAAAATATCATTTACCTGTGAAAAGGGAAATCAACGGGGGTCAAATATGAGTGAATTCACATAGTTACTCAAGCATATTAATAAAAGCAGAAATCGCATGTAAACACACTTTGTGCAGCCAAATAACCGATCCAAATGAAACCCTAAAAGAAACCCCATTTGGTTAACTGTGATTAATGTCACAGTTCGTGCTCTCTTGTTTAACACAGGATGAAATGTGAACTCACGTTATCACAATCATCTTATCTCTGTGTAAGGTTTGATGGGCCGTAAATCAAATTACTGGCTCCCCAGGATAACCTGTTAGGTCTTGGCCGCTTTGCAAGCATCTGGCCAAAGAACCCAACTAGTATGCAATGCAATGTTTTATTAATACCGGTGATCACACAGTTCTATTGTTGCCCAATAGATAGCACGTTCCAGTGGATCTATATATTGGTTTCAAATCGACTCTATGCAATGCAATTTCAAACACATTTTTAGTTATAAATGTTTTGGCATCAATATTCAAAAGTAAATATGCGAACTCACAAAACCGTTATCCACAAAACAGTTCTCGTTCACCCTCTACTCTCCTGGTCCGGTAGCTTGCTTGCTCGTCGGATCTAGTTAGAAAATAATTATTAAACACAATTGAAACAAGAATTCTAACTCTAAAGAGTAGACTCTCTATTGACATTACTAAACATATAGCATATCTGGTCTATACTCATTTTTAATCTCAACTCATAGTCCTTTAACTATTAATCACTTTGATTAATAGAGAATCTAATTAAAACGTCTCTAAGTTTTAATTAATCGAACTTCCTTAAACGTCCAAGTTCTTTTTTTAGTCCTTATTGAACGTAAAATTGTTCAAAATTCGTTGGTTCGGAACCCGACGTGCAAAAGCACGTCGGAAACACGCGCTGGCGCGAGGCCCTGTGCGCCCGCACAGTGTCCCTGTGCGTCCGCACAGGTGACTGTGCGGTCGCACAGTCTCAAAGAGACTGTGCGCTCGCACAGTCGGGCTGTGCGTGCGCACAGCCTGGCTGTGCGTCCGCACAGTCACTGTGCGACGCACAGTGGCTGTGCCGCACAGCCATGGGAACTCCGTTCCCGGGCCGATTTTCGTCGAGCTAAACCCATTTTTCGATCCAAAACGCATATACAAATACCAATCTATCCATTTTCACTATCGGAACGTAAAATCATTACGTATACGTTCGATTCGATACGGTAACCGTTATATATTCGATTATAATCCATTTTCTATATATCCAAATTCAAAATAACGGTTATAACTTCGATTATTAATGGATTACCGAAGAAATTTGAGTTAGAAACGAGAAATTGGATCGAAATCGGCGAACCTACCGTCGATCGCGTCGTCGTTCCTCTGAATACAAAACCTAAGTTTTAGGTTTCTGAAACTAATGAATTCATTTGAATTCATATTGATATATATAGTTCGGCAAAATGTCAAACTAGTCCCTAGGTATTCACGCGTTACTTTAACCCAAATTCTTAAATACTCGTCCGTAACTAAAACGGACAACGAACTCCAAATTTTATGAAATTTTAACCACGAATTCCATAATTCGTAATTAGAATAAAAACGTAATTTTTATTCTCACGGGACTTATATTTTATCTTTAATAAATCATTAAAGATTTATTAGGGCTAAATTAGACCCACTTAATAAAATTTCTATCTCCAAATTCTATAAAATTTTAGGGGTAACTTTCTAAAAATATTTCGTGAATATTAACTCCAAAAATATTCACACGGGACTTATAAATTATCCTATTTTAATTTATAAGCATTTCTTAATTTCCGTTAGTTAAAATATAAATATCCAATTTTTATATTCTAACTTCTATAACTATTTTATATTTCCGGAGATACTATAAATTTAATTTATCCTTAAATTTAATTTTCGTTCTCCCGGTCCTATAAATTATTCCTTAAGTGGAATAATTTAATCCTTTAATTTTACGGGGTATTACATATTTACAATTCACATTCAAACACAATTTTTGGAAAAAAGAACGATGTGATATAAAAACATGTAATAGTTTACATATCGTACAAAATGTATAAAGCGAGAAAATACAAAATGTATAAAGCTATAAAATACAAAATGTCAGAAATACAAATATGACACTACATGTCGAAGTGTCGTCATCGTATGAAGGCCTTGGCGGTGGGCGAAACTGCGGAGGAAGAGTCTGCATCATCTTTGCCAGCTCAGCCTGAACAATCTAGGCCAACCTCTCATCGGCGCTCTCATGCTGGGCATGGAGAGCCTCCACCTTGGTAGTAATCTGGTGCAGTTGATCCTGGATCCCGGCCTGCACACGCCTCTTGATCTCCTCGTCAGATTGATGTGACTGTGTGGACCTGGTCCTCGCCCTACTGGTCGTCGTCATATCCACGTACGCAGTAGTCGCTGAACCCAACCCGTAGACACGCTGCTTCTTGTTGATGCCCTCGATATCTAGAAACAGCTGTGTCTCGTTGACGTCCGCTGTGCTCGAAAAACTACCATCTCCGGTCGGCGGCTGGGACGCAACAGCAAGTCTCTGAGGAATCGCATCCTACAAAAATATTAAAAACATATCAGTTAATTGCTAAAAACGCATAATATGAAACGTAAGTATAATTCCAAACGAAATTTCGGCAGCATTTCCTCTATAATTTGATCATCACCCATTTTTCAGGGACACCCTGCAAACATATACATTTTATATACAACCCAACGGCTGTTAACAAACATAATCTAACATTTAAAATCTAAATTCGAACACATTTTGCAATAAATTAATCTAACACTTAAGCAAACTAAAACAACTAATAAAATTATTTAAATTTATGACTTATACTCATGTCATGGGCCCTCTTGTCTACCATAACACCCTTGTCAGCCTTCATGGAGTGTATCCGAGTATACAGCTCCGTTGCGGTCGGCTTGCGACCGAGCTCTTCAGCCTAAGAGAGAAATAAGCAATTTGTTAGTTCATCAGAAAAAAAAAAGATAGTTCCAGTTATCTAAATAAAATAGAATTGAGGAAACAAACCAACACATCCATATGTCGGATGGCGGAACGGAATTCCCCTGTATGGCATACTGGTCCGGAACCGGCTCCTGTAGGCTCGCTCATCTGATTAGCGCGAGCTATATCAGACTTCTTCTTCTCATCCTTTGACGCCCAGAAGGCCTTCCAGGCATCCCAGATTAAAAACGTTATCAAGGACATTTTTCATAATGTGCATGACATCGAGATTGTGTCGAATTACATTCGTTCTCCAATAAGACAAATTGTTGGGGATTTTACTCACCAACTTGTAATATAGTGGACTATAAGTCCGGATTGTCGAACCCACAGGGATGAGAGGTTTAATGAGAATGAAATATGATTTTGAACTCCAATTCGGATAGCAAACGAGTGATTGGTTTTTCGATTAACAACTACGGAAATTAAACTTAAGCAATCAACTATTCAACTATAAAAGCAAACAACAATCAACAACTAAATGATAAGAGGATTGAAGACAATAAGATTAAAGTGTTTGAGGGTTGATACTAGCTAATTAACATTGCAACAAACGGAAATGAACATCATGGCATTCAACAAGAACCGAGTTGTTTCTAAAGCATCGTTCCCGCTCTCTCGAGCCTCAAAGAACAACAAAACCACCTATCGAGCAACCAATTAAAGCTTAACTCACTCTCGTGATACTAAACCTAATCAATTAAACAACAAGCAATGATTAATCCAACTCAACGGCTACCTAATCCCTAACCCGCTCTCACGGTGTTATGACTTAGACTTCTAATCACATATGTCTATCTATTTAACCATCTCTCAATGCATTAAACAAACATTAATCATGCTTTAGGAGATCAATCTAAAACAAGCATTAAGAACAATGATTAAAACATGTTATTCAAGCCATACATACAAATCCATTCAAAGCAACATTTAAGAGTTCATATCAACCCCCAAACATGGGGGTTTAGCCAAACATGCTAAACATCACTAATAACTACTAAGCAAATGGAAATCATATTGAATAAATACTTACTTGGAAGAATTGAATCAACAATAAAGACTTGTATTAATAGATAACTCTTGTTCAACACAAATCATAAAGCTCCAACACCACAACAATGGTGGAAAAGATGGAGGCACAAAACCCTAAAACTATTCTACTCCTAACTAAAAGAGACAACTACAAAGAGAACTAAATGATGTAAAATGTTGTCTATCAATCTTCTTCCTAATTTGGAGATAATGTTGTTTTTATAGTACCCACAAAAGAGGAAAGGAAAACATCAACTACAAATGTGTTGGGCCCAAAATGGCAAAGAGAATCAAGCCTTGTTGTGTTTGAAATCAGAAATCCCCCTTTTTTCAAGCCTAAGCTCGAACCAAGACACTTAAAATAGAGGAGTGTCTCGGTTCGAGACACTATAATCTGCCTCCAGACACATTTGTCTCGAATCGAGACACATATCACACTTTGGTGTCTTGGTTCGAGACACCCTTTGCTCTGCAGAACCGCGA
Source organism: Mercurialis annua (assembly GCF_937616625.2). Taxonomy (NCBI): domain Eukaryota; kingdom Viridiplantae; phylum Streptophyta; class Magnoliopsida; order Malpighiales; family Euphorbiaceae; genus Mercurialis; species Mercurialis annua. Next base: position 44,384,389 of record NC_065574.1, on the reverse strand, counting down.
TCTTCGAAACTTCATAACTTGGTGTAGAAATGTCCGATTGAGTCGATTCTTGAACCGTTGGAAAGCTTGGGATGTCTACTTTAACTTTCATAAAGAATACAAATTCATTTGAAGCTTCTAGCTGGTTCCAATTTGCCAATTAGTGCAGCAGGGTCGGCTTTTCAGACTTGTAAATGAGCTTTCGCCTGTTTTCCGTCGACTTTTCCATCTTTTGTACCAAAATGCTTCTGCAAAGCTCCCAAGTACCTGAAATACTAAAACATGTAATAAGGCACTCGGAATACTATAAAACCATGATAAATCATAATAAAAGCATACGGAAACGACACTCTAAATAGGAGTAAAATACTCCTATCACAAATCCCAGAAGATACTTCTTTTATTCCACCCATGAACTTTTGACAGGAATGCATTAGTATCTTTAGCACCAGGCTCAAACGCCTTCTTAAACCTCATACGGTCAATCTCTGCTAACAGTTCATCTCCAGTTCTCACCCCTGTAAACCTTTTGCTCTCTCGTTTCCCCTTTCAAAAATCAGTAGCATTTCGACAGAATTGGTGAGACAGAGGCAAAAACTTGCGATGACAATCAAACCATGATTGTTTACCTCTTTTATCCAGTGCGAATGCATCCGTGTTTTCCATGCAGCTTGGGTAGGCTTTTCTACCACCAGTGCTCCAGGCAGACAACATAGAATAAGCGGGAAAATCATTTATTGTCCACATAAGAGCCGCTTTTAGTTGGAAATTTTGATGCTTATGAATGTCGTATGTCTAGACTCCACATTCCCACAGTTGGTTCAACTCTGCAATCAACGGCTGTAGGAAGATATCCATTTCGTGTTTTGGATTTCTAGGCCCCGGTACCAAAACCGTCAAAAACATAAACTCATCCTTCATGCACATGCCTGGGGTGAGATTGTTCGGCGTCAAAATGACCGGCCACGAGGAATACTGCTGCTCAAAATTGGTAAATGGCTGAAACCCATCGGAACATAACCCTAATATGATATTTCTCACTTCATCGACAAAATCAGAATGCAGCTCGCTAAAATGTTTCCAGGCCGGAGAGTCAGATGGGTGGCACATCTTGTAGCCATCCATCTCGTGGTCTGCGTGCCACGTCATATGTCGGGTAGTGGCTTTCGAAGCGTACAACCTCTGTAACCTCGAAGTTATTGGAAAATAGAACATTTTCCTATATGGCACGTTAGCCTTTCTTCTTACAGATTTTCCTTGGGTCACAGGTTTCCACTGTGCGTAATTACATACTTTGCAGTGCGTTAGACCCACGTCCTCCCCCAGTAAATCATACAGTGATAGAAACAGCAGTCAATAACCTCAACCTCAAACCTTTAACTAGCTTCTTAATTTTAGCAAAATTCGTTGGCATCTTGTAGTCCTCCGAGAGCATCTCTTGTGTCAATCCGCAAACGTCGTCTATTAAAGCTATTGAACCCTGATGTCGACACTTGATATCCATCACTTTAGCAGATGCAGAAAATGGAGAGTGTCTGTTATTTCCAGGCCATGTCTTCTTCGGCTGCACGCATCACATCATAAAATTTCTAAGCTTCTTCATTCGGGAGCTCATCTTCAGGAAACGCTATTTCTGGACCGGCAACATCAAGAATCATTCTTTGAGCAGAACTGAACTCACCCGGCCCCTCATTTTCATAGTCGAAGTCAACATCATGCTCTGATAACTGTGCAAGGGGATGGGGATTCAAAACGGTCCCCTCGCCATGAAAAACCCATACTTGGTAACCTTCCATAAACCCATTCTTCAATACATGAAATTCCACCTCATCGACATCCCGATAGCTTGTATTTCGACAACCTCTCATAGGGCAGGGGCATTTAATCTGCACTCCACTCATACAAGCGGGATGCCGTAATGAAAACTGGAGAAACTCCTTCACATGCTCCTTATACCCTGTGGTTAGCAACCCGTTTGTGTGGCTTTTGTAAATCCAACTGCGGTCTGTCTCCATTTTTGTACCGCGGATGATTAGAGGTGGGTTTTTCACTCGAGATAAGCAAAGTCAATGTAATTGACTGCTAAAAAGGTAGGGCCCTATCCCATTTGTAAAACTGGCGCCCCGTAACTCGGCCACGATATATGCCTAGATACAGAGAAAAATATTCGGCAGCCTTCCGGCGTCGTTCTCCTTCAGTGTGATATTTATTGTATGTGCTGTAAGGCTAATTATATATTCCGCGAGGAATAAGCGTTGCAAAACATGTACTATACATCCACCCGGAGAACAAACGCTGGAAAACAACCGAACATTTTTCTAGCGATACTAGACATATATGGTTTTTCGTGATCGAGTTACGGGAGCACCAGTTTTGCGAACTGTACAAACTGTACAATCCCGTGACATTCAATCTCTTAAACACACGGGACGGAAACTCTACGGCTAGGTTTACGATTTTATTCGGTGGGAATAAAATTGAAGTTTATTTAGGTTGAATGTTGTAAATAAAATATATCCCAACTAAAAGAAATCAAAATAAGCGATAAAACCTACTTGTTGAAGGGCAGAACCGCAAAGAGAAGATGAAACGGCCGGATCAGTCGGAACCACGGTGCGCGGCTATTAAGGGCTATCAGCAACTGTTAGAGAATGCAAACTTATCATATTAAATAAAAACACGTTTTAATAAAAAAAATTATAATAAAAATTCGGCATCACTTCCCCTAAAAATGAGCATCACCCATTTTTCAGGAAAGCTCTGCAAGCAAATTACATAGCACAATCCAACAATACAATCCAATTACATCAAAATTACATTTATAATGTTAATTAATATAAATTATATTAATTAACCAATTTTATATCAAATAAATTAAAAACCTCCTAAATTAAACAACTAATTAAACAATTAACTCGATTAACTACACATTTAAACATTTAATTAATTAAACTAAGTAACCAATTATGTACTTTAATATGCTAATTATGCAATTAAATCATTTAATAAATTAAACAATTAACCAACTTAACAATTTAACCTAATTAAACAAAAAATTAATAATTAGTTAATAAACTAATAGTTAACTTAATTATTAATCTAATAATTTAATTAAACAACTACTTAATTAATTAGCCCAAATTATAATATAATCCTAATTTAACAAATTAACTTAACAATTAACCTAATTAATCAACTAACCTAACTTAACAATTAACCTAATTAATCAACTAACCTAACTTAACAAATAACCTAATTAATCAACTAACCTAACTTATATTAACCTAATTATTGATAACAATTAATTTAAAATAAAATGAAAAATAGTACTAACCTTTAACTGGAAACCGGAATCAGAGGTGAAGGAGGACGGTGACGAACGGCAGCGGCAACAAAAGCACCAAGGCGGCAGCGACAGAGGAACCACGGCAGCCACTGCCATTTTTATCAAGAAAATTAAAATAAATTGTAAACTAAACCTAATAATCAGAAAACTAACCTAATGATGGGAGAGAGGAGCAGCGGAAAACCAGAGAGGAGAGGCGGCGATCCAGAGAGCAGCGGCACTACCGGCCGCAGAGAAAGGAAGAGAGCAGTGGCATCACTGTCTGAGGAAAGGAGGCAGCGGCAGGGCTCGATGGCAGCGTCAGACGGCAGGGGAAGAAGGCAGCGTCAGTCAGTCGGAAGGGGAAGAGGGAGACGTTGCGTTTTTTGGTTTAGGGGAAGAGAAAGGTAACTATGAAAGAAAGAAAGAAGGCGTTGTGTTTTATTTATCTGGACAACTAGCGACAGACGTTTAATCCCGTCGTTAATTGTGAGATAAATGATACGCAGTGTTTTGGAAACGTATTTAGCGACAGAAATTAAGTTTTCGTCGCTAAATAAGTTACCAAAATGCAACGCTTTGGTTCCTTTGCAAGTTAGCGATGGATACTAGTAGCCGTCGCTAATTTTGATAAAAAAATTAGGCGCCCAGCTTTCCCTTCAAAAGCCGGCCAATTTAGCGATGGATCATCCGTCGCTAAATTGGCGGGCTCTCACCCGCCATTTTTAGCCCTGTCTTGGCGACGGATTTAGCATAGGTCGCTAAATCCGTGGCTAAAACTAGAAATTGGCGACGGATGTAAAGTCCGTCGCAAAAAAGCTATTTTCTAGTAGTGAATGCACTATCTCCATATACTACACATTGAATCGTGTATCTTCTACTTACCTTAAGTCTTCCTTAACTCAAGTTGTAGTGGTCACTAGTGAGAAATCACGTATTTATAACACCTTAATCAACTAGTCGATTGGTAAGTTCCATCCCTCATTTCTTACACATAGTGTCTCTGGGTACAATGCTCTGGACATTTTGTTTCATCATCTGTGCACATTTTCAAAACAATTTGTTTAAAACACACTTTTAAAACATCCTCATAATTGTGCGCCAGAGTGATGACATCTTTAATCCCCAAAGAGTTGCTCTTGCAAACCACTTTCTTTTGTTATATATATATATATAATTTGGATATGCTTTTCTACAGTGATTCTTGCAACATGCATCGACGCTAACTCTGAGCACAATTATGCCTTAAAAATCATTAAATGAATATCCATAACAGAATATAGCATTTGGTTTTTGTAAGTTTCCTCCTGACCCTAAACTCTGTAACCAGCAAGATTTCTTCCACAACTGCTCCACTTCCTTAAACTTGTACTTCTTCTGTCAATCATTTCTTGTTACTACTGTCGAATGAATTCAATAGTATCTTCATGTCATGCTTGTTATTCAAACATCGATATCGAATTGTCTAAATCACACGCACGTGTATTTCACAGTCTTATATCCTAGTAGGGAAGATTGAGAACCTATAAAACATAAGAATATGTGTAGAAGACATAACTTCAATCCTATGTGCTGCATTAGTTCCTATGAGTACCCATGACACCTACCCAATTTTCCAAAATCATGTATTAGCAATATTTTTAAATTCTTGAGTCCGATAACCATTTCTCTAATACTATCCTTGTCACGACCCGATTTCCACCCAAAACTAGAGCCGAGACTGGCGCTAGGGAATGAGAGTAGTTGCTCTGAAACTCGTAGCAAGCCTAAAAACCTTTACAATTTTTTTTTCATTTAATAAATATAATAAGGTTGGCAACCTCGTTGCGAAAACACTTTAAAACCTTTTTTGAAAATACATTCGTAAACTGTGATTATATTTCTGGACATCAGAGCGTAATTGTCATTTCAAATAACACATTGCCCCTATCTGGACACAATGCCAACAATACGAAAACTGGATTGTAAAACCCTGATTGTATTTCAAGAAACCATAGCGCAAACATCATTTCTTAATGCAAAACCAATGTACCTCTTTAAACATCTGGTACAAAGCATTTTAGAAAACACGCAGCTTTTAAAACATGTATCATATATAGTAGTTCAATTTAGAGTTTATCAAAATAGGTTGAACCATTGTAAACAGAAAGACAGACTTTCCAGTACCCAACTACTTGCAGCTCTAGAGGTATGATTGACATTGACTTTCGGAATTATTATGGAAGTCCGACCTCGTACTTGATAACCTGAAAGGTGAACACTGGGGGGGGTCAGAAATATAAATATTTCTGAATGAGTCTACACATTTACAGTTTAATATTCAAATCGCATATATATAAAACATTTTGTAAATATAAAATATTACCAATTACTGGATCCAAATGAAACCCTACAAGGCAGACTATTGTATGGGTCTCAACCTACACAACATGGGTCTTAGACCGTGAACTGAATCACTGTCGTCTAAGCCGGGTGTCTGGACCGTAACCGTTAAACTGCCATCACACTGTTACATGTGATTGTAGCCGTTCAGCCATCTCAAACTGTTAAGTTAGGGTCGCTAGAACTTCACGCCCAATGACTTAATTAACCTCTATGTCAGACACATTCTCGTATCTAGTGTACTACTGGTGATCACACAGTCCTATTGAAAACCAATAAGAAGTTTGTTCCAATGTATCTTTCATGGTTTAGTTAGACTAGTGCGACTTGTTATGTAAAATAGTTTAAACATAAATATTCAAAAGTAAAAACCACAAAGTAAACTCACAAAACCGATGTCCCCCAAAGGCGTATGCTCCTAATAGCCCACTAGTCAAACATCCTGGTGTTCGGACTTGGCAGATCGACACTTGTCGCATCTAGTTGGAATTCAAAAGTCACACTATATCATACATCAAATTCCCAACACTAGTCCTAACGATAGATTTTAAACAACTTATGTTTATAAACAACTCTATAAATTGAACATATAAACTACCTCGACATTGAACTTCTCGTTCAATTTATAATACTGTTCTCGGCATGGACTTATAGTTCTTTTAACATTAATCACTTTGATTAATGTAGTGCTTTATTAAAACATAACATTGTTTTAATAAACCAAATACCTTTCACTTTACATAAACGTTTTAACCTTTTAAAATGTCCTAATTCACTTTTTGATATTCGTTTAACCCAATTGAAGTGTAAGATTCAAAATAGAATCAAAAACGTCCCAATACAGGACGATCAAGCCGCTGTGTGTCCGCACAGAGTAGCCTGTGCGTTCGCACAGCCACGAGGCACTCTTCCCGGGCTACTCTGACGTGCTTAAACGCTAAAATTCCGCTCCGAACATTTACATACAATCTAAACAATCCAATTCCGCAATCAAAATGTTAAATTGATTCGAATTCGATTCATTCGATACGTTCGACGTTATAAATTTAATTATAATCCAAATTAATAATAACTGAATTCAAATTAACAGTTATTACCTTGAATATGTGCGGATTATCAAAAAAATCGGTGTCAGAATTACTAAATAAGACGAAAAGGATCGAAACCCAACTCTCTGAGTGCACTGTTTGCATAAGCAGTTCACTATTCTCGTGTGCACTGTTTGCAAAACCCAATTCTTGTGCTTCATTTTCAATTCAATTGATATATATAGCTAAAATACACTTTAGTACTAGCTCAATCATATACTTTAATCCAAGTTTTAATTAGTCGTCTGTAGTTCAAACGGAAACAAATTTCAGATTTTGCAAACTTTATCCAAAAATCCAATAAAATATAAAACGAATAAAAATAAAATTTTTATTCGAATCTGACTTATATTTTATTTTTAATAAATCCCAAAAAATTTATCAGGTTCAAATCAGTCCCACTTGACTAAAATCACTACGTACAAATTTCATAAAAATTTGACTGTAGTTTCGTCAAATTATTTCGCGAATACAAATACTAAAATTCGCTTGGGATTTATAATTTATTTTATTTTAATTTGAACTAACTAATAATATTTATTTACTTGAAAATTGAAAAATAATTAAAATAAAATTTTAGAGATTAAAATCGTCTTTTTTACTTTAGTTTGCTTCCACAGCACACAACCTCGTCATTTATTTATTTTATTCTTAATATATATATATATAATATTTTAATTTAACATCAAAACCTTCGAATTTCGACATTTTGTCTGATAACATTAAACTCTCCATTTAGAGACATATATTGATATATAAATTACTAATATATCTATTTATACGACGCTAGAGAGTATTCTTAAATTTATTATTGCCGTTCACACCCTTTTATTAAAATTTCAATTCTCAATTTAATTTTTAAACTCACATTATTACGACACACTTTTAGAGATGCGTATAAATTTAATTTACGCTTAAATTTAATTTACGTATAAATCACTTCCATGATTTAATTTAATAACTTTAAATAGTCAATCCTGACTATTATGCTTTAACTATTAAACTTAGGGGCCGATTGGTTTAAGGTTGGGAATGAGAATGAGAATCGGAATGAGAAGGAATAGGAATGGGAATGATTGTTTTCATTGGTTTTTTGGTTCAAAATTAGTGTAGGAATGGGAATGGGCAAAATTTAATAAAGAAAATGTATTTTATTTATTAAAAGTAATTATATATTTATTATTTATAATTAAAATATTTTGTTAAATTTTGATTCCTATTCCCAAATGTTCATTCTCATGGGATAGGGAAGGAATGGGTTCCCATTGAAGGAGTAATCACATTCTCATTCACTATTACAATTTGACAAAAAAAAATACAGATAATGGGAATCATTCACATTTCCATTCTCATTTCTCCCTTTTTAGGCGAACCAAACGGCCCCTAAATATTGTCGAGTATTTTTTAAATATTTAAACTCTTAAAATATTATTTTTAATATTCTAATTATTCTAATTTGATCTCGTGGAATATTTTAATTAACTAAAATAACGGAATTACAAAGTAGGCGATTCTACTATCATTAGTAGAATAATTATAATCACAAGGAAAAAAGTAACACTACTCACCAGGAAATCATTCATTTTAAGTATACGGAAATCATTAATAGAAGCCAAAAAGTATCTATGTCAACTTTATTTTTGTATGTGCATATAATTTAATAGTTGTTTTAATTTTATTTAATTATGTTATTACAAAGGCCTCGTGTACTTTTTTCCAAAAAAAAATGTCACGAGGGTTTTATTTATACACCAACTTATAAATTAGAGGTATATTTAGATTTTTTTTCTATATAATATACAATAAATTTTTTTAAGAAGGATTAAAAATAAAATTTGAAAATACTAGATTTCTAATGGTATACATATTAATTTTTCAATTTAGAGGTTTATATAGAAAAATAAGAATTCTCAATATAGGTCACTTCATTTAAAGAAATTCAATTTTTTAGACTAAAATCATCATACACACACTTGCAGAATTTGCCTCTCTCGAGCTTCAATACATTCAAAATCTTATTCAAAATCATCATATATTTATCTAATTTAAGAAATCTCGCAGAGTATTATAATTATTTTCTACTTGTACTTAACAAAGTATGTACTATACATATACTAATTTATTATCATTATTACAATTCTTTTTTTATTGTTTTGAAGGATATTAAAAGTTAGCTTTTTCAAAACGATAATATTTAATATGGAAACTAAGAATAATATTTCAATTAAAAAAATTATAAGTTTTTAACAATCACCCACTATATGAGTGTCACAATTATATCTCTAATATTTTGCACATCTTGCTAGACAATTAATCAATATTTTCTTATTTTGTTTCTTTAATATTTCTAATTAGAAAAACAATATGAATGGTTCATGAGATTAGAAAACAATGGTATGGTTCCTAACCCTAGAGAGAACGATACAGAAAGTGTGAATACAATGATCCGTAAAACTATGTTTGGCACTAGTAAATTTATGTCTGCTATGGATACTGAAATGCTAGTAACCAAGCAGCCCTAGAAAATGCAAGTGCCATCAATGCTAAGCATCACTAGTCGGATACGCACATACTTGTCCAATATGACTATGGGTGTCAATTAAACTTTGATCCTAAGTAGACATGTACATGAGGTCGGGCCCGCCGGGCTTTTTAATTTTTATACAAGCCCAAACCCCACCCGAGCCCTGCTCGGCCTTTATATTTCCTATCCAAAACAGACTCTAACACTATATTTTTGCAGGTTCGAGCAGGATTAATGAAAGCCCAAGCCAAACCGTAAAATAGAGGGTTTTATTCGGGCTCGAACTCTAGCCGGACTTGGGACAAAAAATCACTGCCCAAACCCGGCCCTTAAGGCCGGGCCTGGACGGATTTGGGCGGATATCCAAACCCATGAACATGTCTTATCCTAAGACAAATAGCCCATAACTAACCAACTTGTTTTTCTTCGTTTACTTTAATGTAAGTTTAATTAAGTAAGCGAGTATCAATGGAAATGATACAATATCAACTGCTGAATTATTTGTAGAGTGTCCAGTAACAAGGTAACTTAAACTGTGGTTGAGGTTGAAGACATCAACTCCCTCCACGAATTTTTCTAGGAATGTTCAACCTCTCTTGTTTCCTCCGATTGAATAGCAATAATTAGTCTCATAATATGAATACGGTCGTCCACCCTTTCTACTATTCGTGTACATTTAGTAACTATTTTAGTGGCATCAGCAACACAGCCTTGGATAATGAGCTAAGTAGGCAATTCTAATATCATCAGTAAAATAATTATGATAACAAAAAACGAAGTAACATTAATAACCAAGAAATCCAACCATTTTAAATGTATGGAAATCATTATCTAATTGAAATGTAATATGGAAGCCTAAAAGTATCTATGTCAGAATTATTATTGTATGTGCATATAATTAAATCGTAGATTTAATTTTGTTAAATTCTGTTACAATAATGGCCTCACGTATTTGTTTTCCAAAAAAAATGTCATGAGGGTTTTATTTATACACCAACTTATAAATTAGGGGTATATTTAGATGTTTTCCTATATAATATACAATAAATATTTCTAAAAGGGATTAAAAATGAAATTTGAAAATACAATAATTGTTCAATTTAGAAATTTATAGAGAAAAATAAGAATTTTCAATATTGGTCACTTCATTTAAAGAAACTCAATTTTTTTAGACAAAAATCATTATACATACACTTGCACAATTTGCCTCTCTCGAGCTTCAATGCATTCAAAATCTTATTTAAAATCATCATATATTTTCCAAATTTAACGAATCTTACAAATTGTTATTGTTATTTTCTATTTGTACAACACTTAACAAAGTACGTACTATATATGTGCTAATTTATCATTATTACAGTTCTTGTTTATTTTGTTAGGAAGGAAATTAAAAGTAACCCCAAGTTGGCCCGGGCCTACCGAGCTTTTCCAAAACGACAATATTTAATGTGAAAACTAAGCATAATGTTTTAATTATAAAAATTACAAGCAATCCTAGAAAAATGCAAGTGCCTCCAATGCTAAACATCAGTAGTTGGATACGCCCATACTTATCTAATATAAACATGGGTGTCAATAAAACTTTAATCCTAAATAGACTTGTTCATGAACCGGGTTCGTGCCTGGCTCGCCAGACTTTTAATCTTTTATACAAGCCCAAGCCAGGTCCGAGCCCAACACGGGCTTTATATTTCCTACCAAACTCCGGCCCTAACGCTATATTTTTGCGGGTTCGGGAGGATTTGGGCGGGCTTACGTAGAAATCTTATAAAAATGAAAGCCCGACCTGCCCATAAAATAGCGGACTGTTATCCGGCTCTAGCCGAACTTGGGACAAAAACACATTGCCCAAGCCCGACCCTAAAGATCGATCTTGGGCGGGTACTCAAACCCATGAATAGGTCTAATCCTAAGACTCATAACTCATAGCAACCCAACTGTATTTCTTCTTTTACTTTAAAGTAAGCTTAAATATGTAAGCGAGTATCGGTGGAAAGGATACTATATCAACTGTTGAATTATCTGTAACTGTCCACTAGCAAGGTAACTCGAACTATGGCTGAGGTTGAAGACATCAACTCCCTCCATAATATTTTTCTAGGAATGTTATCAACTCTCTTGTTTTGTCCGATTGAATACCAATAATCAGTCTCATAATATGAATACGGTCATCCGCCTTTTCTACTATTCGTGTACATTTAGTAACTATTTTAGTGGCATCAGCAACACCACCTTGTCGAATGAGCTAAGTAGGCAATTCTAGTAGTATTAGTAGAATAATTATGATCACAAGAGAAGAAGTAAGACTAATAACCAAGAAATCCAACCATTTTAAATGTACGGAAATCATTATCGAATTGAAATGTAATACGGTAATTAAAAAGTATCTATGTCAGCATTATTTTTGTATGATATAACTAAATTATAGTTTTAATTTGCTTTAATTCTGTTACAATAAAGGCCTCACGTATTTATTTTCCAAAACAAATGTCATGAGGGTTTTATTTATACACCGACCTATAAATTAGGGGTATATTTAGATTTTTCCCTATATAATATACAATAAATATTTTTAAAAGGGATTAAAAAAATGAAATTTGAAAATACAGGATTTCTAATGGTATATATATATATTAATTGTTCAATTTAGAGGTTTATACAGAAAAATAAGAATTCTCAATATTGGTCACTTCATTTAAAGAAACTCAATTTTGTTAGACTAAAATTATTATACATACAATTGCAGAATTTGCCTCTCTCGAGATTCCATGCATTCAAAATCTTATCTAAAATCATCATATATTTTTTAAATCAAAGGAATCTCGCAAATTGTTATAGTTATTCTACTTGTACAACACTTAACAAAGTACGTACTATATAAGTTCTAATTTATCTATCATTATTACAATTCTTTTTTATTTTGTTATGAAGGATATTAAAAGTAAGCCCAAGTCGGCCCGGGCCTACCGACCTTTTTCAAAACGACAATATTTAATGTGAAAACTAAGAATAATGTTTCAATTAAAAAAATTACAAGTTTTTAACAATTACCCACTATATAAATACAATTATATCTTTAAAATTTTACACATCTTGCCAGACAATTAACCAATATTTTCTTATTTTGTTTCTTTAACATTTCTAAAGCCCAAAGATATTTGAAAAATAATATGAATGGTTCGTGAATTAGAAATGAATGGTATACGTCCTAACCCTAGAGAGAATGATGCAGAAAATGTGAATACAAAGATCACTAAAACTATTTTAGGCACTAGTCAATTTGTGGCTACTATGGCAACTGAAATACAAATATCTAAGCAGCCCTGGAAAAATACAAGTGCCTCCAATGCTAAACATCATTAGTCGGATATGCCCATACTTGTCCAATATAAACATGGGTGTCAATAGAACTTTGATCCTAAGTAGAAAGTTCATGAATTAGGTTCGGGCCAGGCCCGCTGGGAGGCACGGGCTTTATATTTCCTACCAAACCCCAGCCCTAATACCATATTTTTGCGGGTTGGGGCCGGATTTGGGTGGGCTTACATGGAAATCCTATAAAAATGAAAGATGAGCCCACCTATAAAATAACAGGCTTTTTTCGGGCTCGGGCTCTGGCCGAACTTGGGACGAAAAATCATTGCCCAAGACCGGTCTTAAAGACCGGGTTTGGACGGGTACCCAAACTCATGAAGAGGTCTACTCCTAAGACAAATAAACCATAGCAACTTAACTTGTGTTTCTTCTTTTACTTTAAAGTAAGTTTGAATTATAAGTAAGCAAGTATCGGTAGAAATGATACTATGTCAACTGGTGAATTATCTGTATATTGTCCACTAACAAGGTAACTCCAACTATGACTGAGGTTGAAGATATCAACTCCCTCCATGATTTTTTTTTTATGAATGTTATCAACATTTCTTGTTTCGTCCGATTGAATACCAATAATCAGTCTCATAATGTGAATACGGTCATCCACCTTTTCTATTATTCTTGTACATTTAGTAACTATATTAGTAACTATTTTAGTGGCATCAGTAACACGGCCTTGTCAAATGAGCTAAGTAGGTGATTCTTGAATCATTAGTACAATAATTATAATCACAAAGGACGAAGTAACTATAATAACAAAGAAATCCAACCATTATAAATGTACGAAAATCTTTAATGAATTGAAATGTAATATCGAGCCAAAAAGTATCTTTGTCAGCATTGTTTTTGGATATAATTAAATAATACTTTTAATTTTATTTAATTTTTTTGCAATAAAGGCCTTATGTGGACTATTTCAAATGTATGTTCTTCCAAAAAAATGTCACGATGGTTTTATTTATTCACCGACCTATAAATTAATGGTATATTCAATGTATAACATACAATAAATATTTCTAAAAGGGATTAAAAAATTAATTCTGAAATTACAAGATTTCTAATGGTTTATATATTAATTGTTCAATTTAGAGGCTTATAGAGAAAAATAAGAATTCTCAATATAGGTCACTTTTAAGAAACTCAATTTTTTAGACAAAAATCATCATACATATATTTGCATAATTTGCCTCTCTCGACTTTCAATACATTCAAAATCTTATTAAAAATCATCATATATTTTTCAAATTTAAGGAATCGCGCAGATTGTTATAATTTTTTACTACTTGTACACCACTTAACAAAGTACGTAGTATATAAATGCTAATTTTTTTATCATTATTACAGTTCTTTTTTATTTTGGTTTGAAGGATATTAAAAGGAAGCCCAAGTCCGTCCCGGGCCTACCTCGGTTTTTCAAAACGACAATATTTAATGTGGAAACTAAAAATAATGTTTCAATTAAGAAAATTACAACTTTTTAACAATCACCCATTATATGAGTGTCAGAATTATGTCAATAATATTTTACACATCCTGCTAGACAATTAATCAACATTTTCTTGTTTGGTTTCTTTAATATTTCTAAAACTAAAAAATCTTCAAGAAACAATATGAATGGTTCGCGAGATTAGAAATGAATGGTATGGGTCCCAACCCTAGAGAGAATGATAGAGAAAGTGTGAATACAAAGATTAGTAAAATTATGATAGACACTAGTAAATTTATTGCTGATATGGATACCGAAATACAAATATCCAAGTAGCCCTAGAATACAAGTACCTCCAATGCTAAATATCAGTAGTCGGATACGCCTGTACTTATCCAATATGAGCATGGGTGTCAATAAAGCTTTGATCCTAAGACACATAGTCCATAGCAAGCCAACTTGTATTTCTTCTTGTACTTTAAAGTAAACATAAATAAGTAATGAAGTACCGGTAGAAATCATACTATATCAGTTGTTGAATTATCTATATACTGTCCACTAAAGATCGGGCTTGGGATGAAAAATAATTGCCCAAATCCGGCCCTAAAGACCGGGCTTGTACGGGCCTAGGCGGATATTCAAACCCATGAACATGTTTAATCCTAAGATAAATAGCCCATAACAACCCAACTTGTGTTTCTTTTTTTATTTTAAAGTAAACTTAAATAAGTAAGCGAGTAGTGGTGGAAATTAGAGGTGGCCACGGTTCATAACCCGGCGGTTCCGGTTCGGAACCGCCGGGTCACGGTTCAAGAAAAAGTGGAACCGGCCCGGAACCGCCTAAGAGACGGTTTCATGACGGTTCGGAACCGGACGGTTCCGGTTCCGGTTCCGGTTTAGGACGGTTTAGAAAAACAATTTAAAATTTAATTACTAAAAAATATAATTTAACAATAAAATAACTCACGGAGTTAATATTATAAGAAAATAAAGAATTTTGTTTTAAAAATTAAAATATTAACCAAAAATTTAAATAAAACAAATATAACATATATTTTATTGTAAAAATAAATATATAATATAATAAAGATATAATATGTATTTCAAATATATAATATATATTTTTTATCAACGGGTTCGACCCTTAAACCGCCGGTTCCGACCCGGAACCGCCGGTTCACGGTTCAACAAATCTGGAACCGGCCCGGAACCGCCATTCGTACGGTTCCGGGCCGGTTTTAGTCCGGTTCCGGGTTTGACCGGTTCCCGGCCGAGTTTGACCGGGCCGGTTCCGGGCCGGTTCACGGGCTGACCCGGCCCATGGCCACCTCTAGTGGAAATGATACTATATCAACTATTGAATCATCTGTACACTGTCCATTAATAAGGTAACTCCAAATATGACTAAGGTTGAAGACGTCAATTCCCTCCACGAATTTTTCTAGGAATGTTATCAACATCTCTTATTTCGTCCGATTGAATACGAATAATCACTCTCATAATATGATACAGCCATCCGTATTTTTTACTATGCGTGTACATTTAGTAACTGTTTGAGTGACATCAGCAACACGGTCTCGTCTAATGAGCTAAGTAGACGATTCTGGTATTATTAGTAGAATAATTATAATCACAAGGGACGAAGCAGTATTGACAACCAAGAAATCCAACCACTTTAAATGCACAGAAACCATTAACAACTTAAAATGTAATTATATGGAAGCCAACAAGGATACATACTAAACAACACTTGAAAATTAAAAAACAAATTAGTTTGTGCCCAAGTTTTATGTGTCCTGTGGCAACCGAAAAAACTACAAATTAAATTAAACAGTATGAGTGGTGTTCATGGCTACTTTTATTGCGCCTTATAATCTGTGCAATTGTTGTAACAAGATGTCTCCATGTAGCTAATAAAATCACTAGTTATTGTTGAAAGTTAATGATATTTTTATTTTTGACACTTGAATCTTCAGCAGATTTTAAATCTTATTTTAGTTTAATAACATGAAATATCTAATTATATCCTTATACAATGATAATTATATTTTTACAGTTAGATTGATTATCACCCTCATCAATTAACTTCTAACTAAATATATTTCCAATATTTTCTTTATTTTCTTTCTATTTGTTAGAGCCTTTCCATTTTTCATTTTTTGCTTTAATATCTTTTTTTTATCGAAGGCTAAAATTTTCATTAATAATAATGAAAATTACATAAATGAATAGTTCTTGTATCAACTTGAAAGAAATTATTCTAAAATAATGATGAGAGTTGTTTTAACACAGTCATCGAACCGGGCTTTTTCAACCATCAAAAGCTTACCCAAATACATAAATGGTTCAAATATTGAGACTACGATCTTGAAACCACTAGAGCCTTTTCATTTGTCTTTTCTTGCTTCATTATCACTTATTATTTTGTTCACATAATACATTAAGTTACATATAATCATTTAGAGGCCTCTCCATCTCCTTCTACCTACTTCCACTCTCTTCATCACGTACATCTATAACATTTACAAGGTTTTTAATACATGTTAGTTAAATTCACTGCATTTTCAGTTTCATCATAAAATAAAGCAATTTTTGAAAGACTGTCATAAGAAAGCATTGACTCTAGATTGGAAAAGATAAAATACATAAAAACCTCCTAAGCTATAATTCATCTATGTACATTATAAGTACTTAATCTAAAAATCTAAAGGTTGAAATTAATTTCAACAGATGTACCAATATTATAAAACCTGATGCATTATTCATCACAACCAACTATTTAGTTAGAAAAAAAAGAAGAAAACTATTCTTACCGTACAACCTACCCTAAATATAAGTAGACCTATTCATAGGCCTAGCTACCCGCCCAGGCCCGTCCGCTTAGGGCCGGACTTGGGTAGTAATTTTTGGTTCAAGCACGGCCCGAGTTAAAACCCTAGAAGCTCTCTATTTTATGGGCGGGCTTGAGCTTTTATTTCTGTATAGTTTTATAAGTAGGGCTAAGCACATAAATCTCCTAAATAGTCCATTTGTTTTCATAAATAAATCACCTATTAAAGAAATGCAGAAATCTCTCAATAAAAAAATTAGATTTTCATAAATATCTCAAATCCAAAAACACGGAGATTTGCTATTAAAATAGAACTATTCTGCCCTTACTTACTCTTAAAATAAGACATTTATGCCCTCATTCTCAACATATCTGCTGAGAATAACATTACGGCAACCTCCGGTCGACACTTCGACCACCTCTAGAGATACCAACTCCTAGACCACTACCAAGCTATCCAGTCCCACCGCCTCCAACTCCTCTGCCCTATGTTCTACTCCCACTACAATGAACACCGTCGCCTCTGCCGACTAATAGTTAGAACAAATCAAATCAGTTTGAAGAATTGTTAGTTCATCGGAAAAAGAACTTGTTGCGTGGAGAAAGTGGAGTTACAGATGAAATCGTGTGTGAGGAAAGAGGAGCTGTTGATATCCTCTAGTGTTGTTGATCGTCTTCAGCCTTCATTCTTACTAGCATCTTCATCTTTTCAATGTCTGGTTCATTTTCTCTATCTTTTTAGACAAAAACGCAAAAAGAAATGTGAATGAAAAACAGATCTTCAAAAGTGATTCCATTTTTATACAGAGCGTTAATTCATTATTAGTGGAATCTTTTTTGCAATTCCAAATTTGTGGATTTTGTCTCGTTTTGGTGTGAACCGTAGGATCAAAGATAGATGATGTCATCGCACGGGGATTCGGACCTTCAGATCGAGAACCTGATGGAGTGCAAACCGTTACCGGAAGCGGAGGTGAAGATTTTATGCGATCAAGCGAGAGCGATACTAGTAGAGGAATGGAACGTGCAGCAGTCAAAATGTCCGGTGACTGTTTGCGGCGATATCCATGGACAGTTCTATGATCTCATTAAGCTTTTTAGGATAGGCGGGAATGCACCTGATACTAATTATCTCTTTAAGGGAGACTATGTAGGTCTGTTTTTTATTTTGATTTTCATTTATTTATTTATGTATGTAATTATTGTGATTCTTATGTGTTTTTGTAGATTTTGTAATCATTAATAATTCGTGTTGTTGTGATTATAACTGCTTGTGTTTATGTTTGATCTTTTATACTCTTTTTTTGGGTTATTTTAAGTTTGATTAATTTATGAAACAATTTATATCGAGTTGACAATGGGTTGATTTGGGGTTATATAAACACAAATAAAACTAATAAATATATATTATAGAGTTAACAATGAGTCAATTCATGACTATAAAAACACATGATAAATTAATATATGTTTTAAAACGTAAAACTGATATAAGTTGTTTCATGTTTAGACAAAAACATGATAAACTAATAAATAAAAATTTAAAATATAAATTTGATAAAAAAAATTGACTTATGATTATATAAACACATGATAAACTAATAATTTTTTATTTAAAATATAAAATTGACAGTAAGTGAATATATGGTTATAGAAAACTTATAAAATATAAAGTTGACAATGAGTTGATTCATGTTTACAAAAACACATTATAAATTAATAAATATATATTTAAAATATAAAATTGATAATAGGTTGATTCATGATTACAAAAACACATTATAAACTAGTAAATGTATATTTAAATTTTAAAGTTGACAGTGAGTTGATTCATGGTTACATGAACACTATTTATGTATAATATTCTACAGTTGACGATGAGTCGATTAATCGTTACAAAAATACATGATAAACTAGTAAATTTACATTTAAATTTTAAATTTTAAGTCGATTCATAATTCTATGAACACTTGATAAAATAATAAATCTATATTTAAAATTAACAACGAGTTGATTACACGATAAACTAATATATGTATATTTAAAATAAAAAGTTGATTACACAATAAACTAATAAAGATAAATTTAAAATCTAAAGTTGACAATGAGTTGATTTATAATTACTTAAACACATGATAAACTAATAAATGTATATTTAAAATATAAAGTTGACAACTAGTTGATTCATGATTACACGATAAACTAATAAATGTAAATTAAAAACTAAAATTTTTAAATTGACAATGAGTTGATTTACAGTTACTTAAAAAGTTGATAAGTTAATAAATATATATTTAAAATATAAAGTTGATAACGAGTTGATTCATGATTACATAAACACATGCTAAAATAACAAAATATTTATTTAAAATTTAAAGTTGATAATAAATTAATTTATGGTTATTTAAACACGTGATAAATTAATATACATATATATAAAGTTGACTACAAGTTGATTTAAGATTAGATAAACACATGATAATACAATAAATGTACATTTAAAATATAAGGTTGACATGAGTCGATTTATGATTACTTAAAAACATTGGTAAATTAATAGAAAAAACTCAATCTAAAACTCATATATCATTTGGTCGATATTTGGTTGACATTTGGTTGATATCTGGTTGATTTTCAGTTTATTTCGGTTGACATTCGGCTGACCTTTAAATGACATTTGGATGATCTTTAAAATTTAGTAAAATTATAAAATAAGAGTTTCAGAAAATTAAAGCAAACTTGCTAAAATAATGGAAATCAACGTTTGTCAATGTTAAAGAGGGAAAACATGGTAATAATAGTTTTTAAATGTGTCGTTGAAGAAAAATAAAAAATCATTTGGTTGATATTTGGTTGAAATCTGGTTGATATCTGGTTGATTTTTAATTTATTTCGATTGACATTCGGTTGACCTTTAGTTGACATTTAGTTAATTTTCTGTTGACATTTGGATGATCTTTAATATTTAGTAAAATTATAAAATAAGAGTTTCAACAAATTAAAAGAAACTCGCTAAAACAAGCGAAATCAACGTTTGTCAATAATAAGGAGGTGAAACATGATAATAATAATTTGTAAATGCGTCGAAGAAGAAAAATGAAAAACCATTTGGTTGATATTTGGTTGACAATTGGTTGATATCTGATTGATTTTCAGTTGATTTTTTGACTAACGAATGAGCCACTCAATTACCGGAACATCTAGTAACACATGATAAATTAATAAACAAATATCTAAAATTTAAAGTTGACAACGAGTTTATTTATAATTACAAATATACATAATAAATTAATAAATGTACATTTAAAAATTTTAAAACTGACAACGAGTTGATTCATGATCACATAGACACTATCAATGTCTATTCTAGCTATAGTTGACAATGAGTTGGTTCATAGTTATAAAAACACATAATAAATTAATAAAATATATATTTAAAATTTAAAATTAACAAAGAGTCGATTTATAATTATATTAACACACAACAAACTAATAAATATATATTTAAAATGTAAAATTCATATTTATATAAACAAACCAATTTAATATTTGATTAGAATAAACAACGGAATATGATTTGAAAAATCAATCATCCTTATACAAATAAAGCATCCAACTTCTTTCAGAAAAATAAAAAATAAATAAATAAAGCATCTAACTACTAAAATTATTATGACAGCTAGTACACTAATTAACCTTTAATTATCAAAAAAATCAAACTAATCCTTTTTGTCCTCCATGGAAAATGAAGTACCCATCTCAAAAGCACCTACAGAAAACCAAAATCAAATTTATTATAATTAAACAAAGACCTTCTGGCATATGGGTTCCAGAGACACCACAAAACAAAATCAAAAAGTGACGATGAGGTTGCTTGTCCGATTTGTGTTTCCAAAACTCGAACCAACTTCACTACCATACATCTGCTCACTAATTCTTCCATCTTTATAAAATTAAATACCTTCTTAACCATAAATTCAGACTTGCTTAATGATTTTTTGCTTCTAATACTGCAAATCTCAGTTTTCAGTCTGCTACTTCCTTTGAGACACTGCATAATCATTTTTCATTTTTCTATTCCGGCTTACATCTGAAACATCTCCGCTTATGTTTACGTTTGCCGGTTTTCTCCGTCTATTTTTTATTATTTTCTCCAACAGTAGAAATTACGTGCTCCGCCTTAAAAATCTTGGAAGTAGATGGACGAAAGGTCGAGCTATTGAAGCATAAACGTCGATTGTCGGAGCATAGACCATGGATGGAAACCATCATCTCCTTCCCCCGGTGTCGGCGCCTCCGCCATTCTCCTGTGGCGTTATATACCGTTGCTTACAGAGATCTTGAGATTCAAAGAAAATATCATTCATTTAATAGCCACAGGGTAAAATAGGAATAAATATGTTTTGAGGTATAGATGAAAAGATAAAAAGCCAATTGAGAGATTTTTGCACTATTTTTTCTTTTGAGTCACTAACGTATACTTTCATAGAAATTGAGACATAGAGTGTAATTTCCTCTTATAAGTATGCCCGAAAAATTGACTCGTGCCCGCAAAAATAGAGTACAAGGGCCGAGTTTGGTAGCAAAAATGAAATTCTGACCGGGCTCGGGCCGGACCTAGACTTACTTTAAAAATAAAACGGCCCGATAGGCTTGGACAGAGCTCGAGTCCGACCCATGAATAGGTCTAGATGTAAGTAAACTTAAATTCTTACATAAATATCTAGTTCGTTTAACACAATTTTTCCGCGTGTATACTCATTATTTTTGTGCAAGTTAGATATGAGCCAAATCAATTAAACATATCCGAGTTGTATTTCTAATTTTAATTAATGAGATATTTTTTCGTATCAATGACATTCATAACTCATAATTTTCCTTTAAAAGACTTTAAGGAAGAAATTCTTGAACAAAACCAAAGATAAAAGGACGTGAATTTCATTGACTAATAGAAAGGAAACGACAAGAAATAAGGAATATTTACACTCTAAAGGTTTTGTTTTCAACTTGATTAAATTGAAACACAAAACAAATCTCAATAATGAAAGAAATAGAAAAGACCAAGTTTTTCTTTATATAACATTAAGAATAACTGAACTATAAAATTATTTCAGCAACAAATTTTAAGTTGCGAGTCTAGTAAATGTAAGATGATTAATATATCTACCATACATATCCTTTAAATTTGAAATCATGTCCTAGTAGGTGGTAAAAGCTTGTAGATTACAAATCAATATTATTTATTTCAGCTGCACATTAATAAAAGTAATTACATATAAAATCATAAGTTTCAAAAATAACATTACTTTTAAAACGTGTCAATTATAGACAACAGCTTTCATTTTTTTTCAATTTCATCATGGACATATTTTTTGGTGAAATTTTGCTGACTTGGACAGCCGATGGGTCTGCCACGTCAGCAAAAATGCCACTAAAAATCGCCGATGTTATTTTTGAAAAAAAATGAAAGGTGATGTCTATAATTGACACGTTTTAAAGGTTGTGTTATTTTTAAAACTTGGCGCAAAGGTCATAATTTTATATGTAATTAATACTTAATAAAGATTATTTTCTTTTAAACATTCAATAAGACAAGTAAGAAAAATTTGATGTAAGAAATGAACAAGTGAAAAATGGGAATAAACAGAACAACTTCCATTAACATCTAGAAGGTAGTAAATATAAAGTTTTATAAGATTAATGCAACTAATCTCAGTAAATGGTGTGAAGAAATCTCTTACTGGAGGAGATAACTTTGCAATATATATCCCTGACCAATTCTAGTGCCAATCGCAATGTGAGTATAAACTAAAATTGGATATCGGTTGGATAGATAAATTAGCACAACTCCAGAAAATGAGATAGCTGGATAGAATCACTACCACACCTTGTCCTCTCCGTATCCCGGCAGTTAGAGATCCAATAACTTCAAATATAATATCAATTGCTTCAAAAGTTTGATGGCACTCAAGTTTGATATTTAGCATTTCCATTTGTAATCTTAAATGCTATTCAACATTACTGTTTTTGCATACAACATAATAATATTCAACATATTTAAGCTTCGTAATATATTTAAATCAAAAATAAGAAAAAGCATTTGAAATTGGGATTATATAATTGAAAAAGAAACTTATAAAGTGTTAAACATATTATATAAGTAATTAAAACACATATGATATAATTATGCAAATTGTTATGGTTTTCGATATTGGAATAGATTTGGGAACTAAAAAACAAATGCCTCTCCCAACTTTGTGGAGTTTCTCTCTCTAACTAGGGTTTCCTACGTTTAGGGTTTTTTTCTGCCGTCTTCGTGACTGGAGTTTTTCCTCGGATTCATTCCGTTTTTTTGTTTCGTGTTATTGAGTTTTGTTTTGCCCTTGTGGAATAAGGCGTCTGGTGAATGATGGAAGGGAATTTAGCTGATATGTGTGCTCAGCTGAGGTTAACTGATGATGAGGACACAGCCATTAACCTGGAGGATGTTGTGGACGCTGATGTCGAAGAAAAAGCGAACCTGAGTCTGATAGGTAAGTTGTGGTCGAAAAAACCCTACAATCTAAATCACTTGAAGAATGCGTTGACAAGTGCATGGCGGCTAGCTAAAGGTTGTAATATACGAGATATTGGGGAGAATCTATTTGTTTGTGAATTCAATGCAAAAACTGACCGTGCCAGAATCATACGAGAATCCCCATGGCATTTCGACAAACAAATTATCGTCTTTGAACCACTATGTGGCAATATGCAGCCAAATAATATGAATCTCCATGAGAGTCCTATCTGGGTTCGAATATATGACTTACCTTTGAACTGTAGAGGTAAATCTGCTATAAGCAAGATAGGAGGGAAGATAGGTAGGGTTGTGGAATGGGGTGATGGAGAAGGTGGGGTGTGGAGCAGGTACGGACGTGTTAAGGTTATGGTCGATCTCTCTAAACCTCTCATTAGGGGGACCAAGATCATTAATCCGTTGGGGGAGCACTGCTGGGTCTCTTTTAAATATGAAAGAATACAAAATTTTTGTTATTGGTGTGGTCTCCTCGATCATACAATAGCGGACTGTGAGACTAAACCAGAAGAGACTGATGTGACAGAATGGCCTTATGGCCCTATTCTCCGTGCTACTCCTAAAAAACGTAGTATGATGGGGACGAGGCAATACGAGAACAATACCAGGAAACCGCAGGAGGATAGAGCGGAACCTGTGGACCCAGGGCTTCATGGGCAAAATCTTAATGTCTGTAATGCTAGAAGAGAGTTGCATCTTGATGATGAAGAGGCAATGGCACATGTTGGCATTCAGGTACCAAATATTCAGGCCACTATCCGAAGTGAGGTTGGAAAGGATCTAGATTCAGGCAAAGCTGGACGGGTGGTGGAGGACGGAGGCTTTAGTGGTGACGAGTTCATTGAAGTTAATGTTTCCCAAGTCCAGAATGCCAAACACATATCTAGTTTGGCTAGTACAAACACTATTACCCCAGATAATCAGAATCCTAACAAGAATCTACGCAAAAGCTCATGGACGAGAAGTACGAAGAAGAAGAGGGTGGATGCGAATGGGGTTTCGAGCAGCTCAGATAGTAGAGGAGTTACAAAGAGATCTTTCGATACGTTTCAACCGGTTATGGAATCTGCAGGACTTTTCTCCAAGAAAGCAAGAGATGGTCTAATGGTTCAGTTTGAGAACATTGAGATATCGGCGGAGGCTGTTGATCAGTCTCGCCGGAAGCCATGAAACTCTTAAGTTGGAACCTCCAGGGAATGGGGAATCCTTGGACGGTACGTGCGCTGAAATTTTTTGTTACTATTAATTCCCCAGATGTTTTTTTTATTATGGAAACTAAACTCGGTCGTAGTGAATTTGATGCTATTTATAGGATTTTTAATACGTTTAATTCTTTTGTTGTTGAGGCGGAAGGAAGGAAGGGTGGTTTGGCTTTGTTTTGGAATAAAAAGTTGGATATTCAGATTAGCACTTTTTCAAAAAATCATATAGCTTTTTATGTGGTTGATGTTTTGTCTGATTGTAAATGGAAGGGTGTCGGCTTGTATGGATGGCCCGAGTCTAATAACAAACAGCGTACTTGCGATTTAATGCGGAGTATGGCTGTGAATGATGGAAGTCCTATGATTATGTTTGGAGATTTTAATCTCTATCTTTACCATTCTGAGAAGTTGGGAGGTAGAATTCGTGACCAACGGGAGCTGGACTCTTTCCGGCAAGCAGTTGATGATTGTGGGTTAGAAGACTTGGGGTATGAAGGTGCAGATTTTACTTGGTCGAATAAGAGGCTCGCTGAACAGAATGTGCAGGTGAGACTTGATAGATTTCTCGCCAATGATGCATGGCAGGAGAAACACTTGGGGTGGAAGGTTAGGCATCTTGTCAAGTACAAATCCGATCATTGCCCAATTATTATTAACACGATGGCTAAAGTCCAATTTAACAAATCGAAGCCTTTTCGGTTTGAGAAGTTTTGGATGACTCATGATAGATTTAAGGAAGCAGTTATATCTGCTTGGGCTGGTTGTAGGGACGGTGAATATGAGTTTATGAGCAAACTGAAGAACTGTGGAGAGAACCTCCAAATCTGGCATCTCACAACATAGGAAGTCTCCGCAAACAAATAAAAGAGAAGGTATCTGAGCTTCAAACCATCCAGGACTCGGGAGCGGTGGATGGTTCCAATTCTGAAACTTCAGTCTTGCAAGCTGAAATTGATGATCTTCTTTTTAAAGAAGAAATTATGTGGAAACAGCGGTCAAGAGCGGATTGGCTTAAAGAAGGGGATCGAAATACAAAATTTTTTCACCAAAAGGCGTCTATGCGGAAAAAGAATAACAGTATTCAACGGATTAGAGATAAATTCGGGGAATGGAAGACGGGTGCAGATGTTGCTACTGTTGCGGTGGATTATTTTGCTGATCTTTTTTCTTCATCGTTTCCTTCGGGTCAAGAGGAAGTGATTAGCTGCATTGATACGGCTGTGTCCCATGAGCAGTCAGAGAGGTTAAGCAGACCGTTTGAGGAAGGTGAGATCCGAGAAGCGCTTAAGCATATGGGACCTCTTAAAGCCCCGGGTCCCGATGGAATGCCAGTCATTTTCTATAACTCGTTTTGGAATATCGTTGGTGAAGATGTTGTTAAGTGCGTTCAGCAATTCTTGCAAACTGGTGTCATGCCAGAAAAGTTGAACCACACCTTTATTTCGTTAATTCCAAAAATAGCTTCTCCGGAGACGATGAAAGATCTACGGCCCATTAGCTTGTGTAACGTGGTGTACAAAATCATTTCCAAAGTTCTTGCTAATAGACTGAAAGCGGTGTTGAACTCAGTTATCAATGAATCGCAAAGCGCGTTTGTGCCGGGTAGGATGATTACGGATAATGCGCTTGTGGCTTTCGAAATGTTCCATTCTATGGCAAAGAGGTCTCAGGGGAAAGTGGGTAATTTTGCTTTAAAGTTGGATATGAGTAAGGCATACGATAGAATTGAGTGGAGCTTTCTCGAGATGGTTTTAAAAAAAATGGCTTTTCCGGACCATTTTACCAATCTGATTTTGAGGTGTGTCTCGTCGGTCTCTTTTTCGGTGTTGGTTAATGGATCTCCTTGTGGTCTCATTTATCCGCAGAGAGGACTTCGCCAGGGTGACCCTATCTCGCCATATCTATTTATCTTATGTATGGAGGGGCTGTCAGCTTTACTTAGAAGAGGTAATCAGACGGGTTCGTTATCCGGAGGGCAGGTGTGTCGTGGGGCTCCAAGAATTAGCCACTTATTTTTCGCGGACGATAGTATTTTGTTTGGTCGAGCTAATCAGCGAGAAAGCCAAGCAGTTAAGCAGTGCATCACCACGTTTGAGAGAGCTTCGGGTCAGCTTGTCAATTTTGATAAGTCCGAAATTTTCTTCAGTTCGGGTGTTACAGTTAATAACAAAATTGCTGTTCAGAATGTTTTGGGGGTTAGAGTGGTTGATTACTTTCGAAAGTATTTGGGTATGCCCACAATGGTGGGGCGGTCAAAAAAGCCTATTTTCGCTTTTCTTCGAGATAGATTAAACAAGCGCATATCAGGTTGGAAGGAGAAACAGATTTCGAAAGCAGGTAAGGAAGTGCTGATTAAGTCCATTGCGCAGTCAATTCCCACATATATGATGAGTTGTTTTGAGTTACCGAGTACGTTTTGCGATGAAATGCAGCATATTATCTCTCGATACTGGTGGGATAGCACGAAGGAAAAACGGAAGATCTCTTGGATTAGTTGGGAGGCTGTTTGTAAGTCGAAGCAGGATGGCGGTTTGGGGTTTAAAAATCTGAGAGCTTTTAACTTGGCGATGCTCGCTAAACAAACGTGGCGTCTTTTGAATAATCCTGATTCGCTATGTGCTAGAATATTCAAAGCAAAGTACCATCGAACTACCAACATTTTGCAGACAACTAGACAGCGTAACTCCAGTTTTGCTTGGAAGAGCATTATGGAAGGCCAAAAGATGTTGAGGTCAGGTCTTGTTTGGAGAATCGGGAATGGTAAGTCCGTCGATGTTCAGAAAGATAAATGGGTTGTTTCTAACAATAGTCCTTTTTTTCTGAGGCCCTTAAATGTTCAAGAAGGTTGCATGGTGAGTGAATTCATTGATGAAGATAATGCTCAGTGGGATCTTGTGAGGTTGAATAATACTTTCCTTCCTAATGAAATTGCTGAGATCACCCAGATCCCTTTGAGTTATCGTCTCCCTCCTGACAGATTGATTTGGTTTCCTAATAAGAATGGTGTGTACTCCGTCAAGTCAGGGTATTACCAAGCTCGTAAATGGCTACTCAGGGATAGGCCGAGTGCGTCAGGTAGCAACAACGATGAGAGTGGTCTGTGGAGGAAAATGTGGAGTTGTAGAATCCCTCCCAAGGTGAAGCATTTCGCTTGGAGAGTATGTCAAGATATTCTCCCATGCAAAACAAATTTAATTAGGAGGAAAATTCAAGTAGACGCTGCTTGCCCTAGATGTGGATTGAACGAGGAATCAGCCATGCATGCGTTTAAAGAGTGTGACATGGTTAGAGGGCTTTGGTTGATTTCTCCGTTAAACCTTCGAGTGGAGATGTTCAAGTGCAACAGTATGAAGGAGTGGATTATTATGATGAGTAATGCGTTGAAGAAAGAGGACTTCCACTATTTTCTTATGTCGCTATGGGTAATTTGGAACGATAGGAATAATATTGTGTTTAATAATAAACGCCTGAGCCACAATCTCTTGTTCCAGTGTATTGCTCCTATGATCCATCAGTTTGAATTCAGCCAAGATGGTGAATTGGGGCCTGTTGATCGCCATAAGCAGAAATGGGAGCCTCCTCCCCATAATGCGTTCAAAATTAACTGTGATGCTGCAGTCTCTGTTGGAAAAAATGGCTCAGCAGTTAGCGCGGTGTGTAGGGACTCGTATGGTAAGGTTGTTCGAAGCGGCGTTTTGCTGTTGAAAGGTATCCTAAACGTTGAGGCAGCTGAAGCTGCTACAATTCGGTATGGGATCAAGCTGGCTGAACCGTTGAACCAGTCCAGAATCATCTTCGAGTCTGATGCTGCTGAAGTTATTCGAAGATTCACAAATAATAATGCTGCCATGGATAATGTGCAGCTGATAGTGGATGATTGCATGGAGTTGACGAAGGATTGGAATGTGAGCTTCAAGCATGTGTATAGAGATGGTAATCAAGTGGCCCATTGCTTAGCAAAGTGGGGTTTTTTCATTGAGAAAGATTGTGTTTATGAGGGATTAGTTCCTTATCCCGTTAGTAATCTTGTAACCTGTGACTTGATTTAATAAAGCTCATTAGTTACCTCAAAAAAAAAAAGATTTGGGAACTCAACTTATGACTAGGTTGGTTAACTGATGTTTTTCCAATTCTTAGAAAACAAAATTTAAGAGGACAAAACTTGCAATTTCGGCCATCGATCAAGCCAGATTAATAAATGCACACTTCTCCATCGACAAATTAAACTCATACTTATTAATCTTTTTAGTTGTTTCCAGTTCCCAACAAAAACGCAAAGGAGGCAAAGTTTTTAGTTAAATTTCATGTTTAGTCCCTAATGTTATATTTTGCTCACTATAGCTTTTAAATCTCAATTTCTATTACTCCAAATTTTACATTTTAATTTAAAAGCCCAATACTTTCAAAAAAAAAAAATTAAAGCCCAATTTTTGTTTTCTGTGTCTCTAACAAAAGCGTTAATTAATAATATGAAATAAGGATTTCCAGTAGTTCGGTAGACTAGTACCATTATAAACGTTGATTATAATTTTCTCATAATTGTGCTAAATAAAAAAATTATTATTGCAAAATTCTATGAAATTCCATTTTACAAATTAAAATACAAAGATTTTAGTAAAAATTTACACTTAAAATCAATAATATTTAGATAGATAGATAGATATTGTAGCTTTTATTTATAGAAATACATATTAACAAGTGAAGAAGAAAGATAAAAATACTCACTAAATGCAAAGATAACAAAAATGGTGCTGAATCTATATAATAGTATAAAAGTGAACCCAAAACACTGTTCATGAACAGTGTTTTGGGTTCACTTTTATACTAAAAGCCCCTCATAATGTAGTAATAATTTCACATTCTAATACTATATTCAAAGCTATTTTTTTTTGATCTGATCATGAGGTGTCCTGAACGGGTTCCAACTATGAAACGGCACCTTTAAGCCTTCCACATTCAGCCTAATCCCCACTCGAGCCGGGTAGGTCCCTTGCGGGAGGCAAAGCTCTGGCCCCAAGTTTTAAACGGCTGCATACATGAGTACGGTTCGAACCCGCGACCTCACTTAAGCTAGAAGAGCGCCTTACCAACTCATCTACGCCTTGGGGTTATATTCTTGAACTTAATATTCAAAGTTATGATATTCAAAGCTATTTGTATGCCTATTTGTGTAACTTCAGCTACAATCTCATATAAATGTCCATGTTTTTCTATTATATTACAATAAGCCCAATTGCAAGTGGATTTTCTCTTTATGATAAGACCATAATTATAGAGATAATTACATAATTAACACTCAATAAAATGATGCCGTTTTATTTGTTGGATGGAAAGGTCTATGTATTGTTGAGTGAAATGTGTTGTTTTATAAAAATTCAATTTTGATTATTTTATTTACAAAGAACTACTCTTTGATATTATTTCTCTTTTTTACAATAATTTCAAAATTATTTATACTATGGATGTCTATTGTTAATTCTTATATTTTCTAATTTAAAGAGTCAATTTTATTTTTATTTTAAAATTTCTTTTGCTAAAATTAGTTTTGCACGGAGTATGAATTATAAAAGTTTAATTTTTTTAATTAAAAAATCATTAAACAATATCATAACTTTGACGTTTATGTTTATCCTTAATTTTAAAATTGGTGTCTAAGTTTATTCTTGAACTTAATATTCAAGTTTATAAAGTTTTTAGTATATAAGACAAAAAAATCATATATATATAACATTAAAAGAAAAATTATACCTAATTTTTATTACCTATCAATTTTATTATTAGTTTTCCATATTCGCATTTCACCTCTCGTTCTCTTTTATTTTTAGTGTTTATAACAAAAGAAATCAAATTCATATATAATAAAATAGATCATGTGATGATGAATACCTTAAAAGTGGTATTTATTCATGATTTTGCTATTATTTTGAATTTTTGGTTGGTAAATTTTTGAATTTAGCTTAATCGACGACGTGTTCCATTAAATAGGTTTCAAACTCAATGTTGATGTGCTGAAACTGAAATATAAATTAAGGAGTTAATTTTATTTGAATTGTTTGATTCTTTATTATATGGTTTATTAATAATTTTATTTTTCTTAAATTGAATCAGATTATTTTTGATACGATTAAAAGACGCATAAGATTTTGAATCATATTTTTTTCCCAAAAATTATCTACAATTTTCATGTCAATATTTTATTTTCCATATATTTTTATCATTTATTTCCATTTTAATATAATTTTAGTTTGCTTCGGTTGAATTGCACCGAATTGGCGCACTTCTAGCAACATACATATTTGAGTTTTTAGTTTTTCTATTTAAATTTCATTTTTTCGAATCTTTTTATTTTTGATTTTAGTTGTCTTTTTTTAATTTTTTTTAATTTTTTGGTTTTTTGATATAGCACGAGTTTCGTTAATGAAGATCGATCAACAAGATAGAGTCTTGAAGAAAAAATAAATTTTATTGAAAAACTAAATTTTTGAAGTTAAAGATAAATTTGGATTCTATTGATCTATATAGCTGTATTTCTAAAAAAAATAGAATTGAGCTGGAAATTTTATTATGTACGAAAATAATATTATGGTGTTATTGAAACTGATATTACAATAATTTGATGTGGAATACATATTGACTAATTAGTTGTATTGATGAAATAAAGAAGCTATTTTCAACTAAAATATATTAATAAAAAAAAATTAATTATCTCCTTTTAGTATTTATATATAGCTAACTTGCTATTATACAATACTTAATTAATGTTGCATATTATTTATTCATTTTATTCAAATTTTAATGTGTTTGTTTTTTCGAATAGAAATATAAATTCCGATGCGAAGCGAAGCGAGGGTTTCGTACTAGTATAATATAAAAAGGTTTAACTATAAAAAAATAACCTAATTTTTTTGTTTATAACCCAAACTTTAAAAATCTTCAATTTTGGACAATTTCGTATATTTTAGTTTTAATAATAGCCATTTGTTCAAATTTAAGTGGAAAAAAGTTCAATATAAGCTTCAGATTACTTCATATTTGTAATTTTTGATGGTAAAAAGATAAAATAGAATAATATAAAGTAATATAAAGAGCCTATTTAAACTTTTGTCCTCTTTAATTTAAACAAATGGCTATAATTAAAATTGAAAAATGAAAAAATATCTAAAATTGAGCATTATTGAAAGTTTGGCCATAAATGAAAATAGAAAAGTTGGGACATTTTTGAATGATTAAGCCATTTAAAAATAATCCGATGGGAAAATTTGTGACATTTAAATTTAAGAGTATATCATTTTTTTAAGAATACCAAATAAAATTTACATTCCAAATATAACATTAAAAAAAATCATTTGTTCAAAACAGATTCTAAACCAGCTGATAATTATTTTATTATAGGCAAAAAGTAGAGAAACCTATGTAGGCTCCACTAATAACATTGTCTTGCATTTTTATTTGTGAAATGCAGGTCTGGCATTCACCTAGATAATCAGAAATATTTTAAGAAAAAAAATGGAAAGAAAACTATTGTTGAAGTGAGCTCAACGAAAAAATATACTCCTAGAGATTTCCAACTAGGACTAAGAGTCAAAATAGTCAATCGACTCATTCTTATTCAGAACATATGACTTCAAAGGAAAAAAAAACTAAAGAAAAAAACGGTGAAATGAAATCCATGGGAGCAGCTCATGCAATTGAAGAGGATTTAATCAATGATGCTACGAAAGGGAACAGAAAAAAGAACTAGAATATCTCGAAAAGGATGCGGAGTAGCAGGAAGAAACCGAACATCTTGAGGAGAATATTGAAGTATAACCAAACGAAGAGACAAGTTCAAATATCAAAGATTCTTATTATTATCAATAACTGATAATGAGCAGAAAAATTATATTTGAGTTGAAGATAGGCTATATACTTACCTCTTTGTAGACATCAACCGGAAGTGGTAGCCTAAGAAATGAAATCCATGCCTTAGTGAGCTTTAATTTCATCTTTTTGTTGATCTTGACAGCAAATAAACACAACGTATTTATTGA
Source organism: Mercurialis annua (assembly GCF_937616625.2). Lineage (NCBI taxonomy): Eukaryota > Viridiplantae > Streptophyta > Magnoliopsida > Malpighiales > Euphorbiaceae > Mercurialis > Mercurialis annua. Next base: position 44,351,660 of record NC_065574.1, on the reverse strand, counting down.
CAGAGATATGGTAGCCCAACGAGAAAAGACACAAACAGAAAGGAAATCTAGTAATTAAAAATGGCTTAAAGTATATGCATGTATAATAATTGGTAACTTGCATTCTTATGATGCTTATCTTTCTCTTTTGTTTTTTTCTTTTCTAATCTGCATATTCTGCCTGTTCCATTTAGGAAAAGAGCCCAAAGAGAAAAGAACTAGAGGACATAAAAAGAATGAGGCGGTGGAGAAGTGGCGCTAAGTTGGAAAAATGTCCACTTTGATCCCTGAACTTTTAACTTTAATTAGTTTCAGTTATAAATTAATTAAATGTTATTAGTTGGTCTAAATTAAATATAAAATCATATATAAGTCCCGAGCGAATAATTTTGGTGTCATTATTCGCGAAATAATTCGAAGAAGCTACGGTTCAATTTTCATTAAATTTGGACGTAGTAATTTTATTTAAGTGGGACTGATTTAGACCTAATAAATCTTTGGACATTTATTTAAAATAAAATATAAGTTGGATGCGAATAAAAAATTATATTTTTATTCGTTTTATATTTTATTGGATTTTTGGGTAAAGTTTGACGGAATTTAGAATTAGTCTCCGTTTGGACTACGGACGACTAATTAAAATCAGAGTTAAAGTGCATGATTGAGCTAGTACCTAATGGTACATTAGCCAAATCATTTCTCTATAAATAGAGAAGAGGGGGCAGCCTCACTTCCTTGCGCAGGGAAGGAGGGACCTGCTTGCTAGGCTTAGCAAGCAGAGGTGAGACGGTGCCGGCGCGGCGCGATCCGATTTCGCGATTCCGACTTCGATTTCTTCGGTAATCCGGTAGTACGAGGTAATAATCGATAATTAGTAATCGATTAAATAGAAAATAAATTAAAATATTATAAACGTAGGAAGCACGTCGGGAATCGGCCCGGGAACGAAGTTCCGAGGGTGGCCTGACGGTGTACACAAGGTGCACGAACGTGCACAAGGTGCACGAACGTGCATTGGCCAAGGGTTGTGCACGAACGTGCACAGGCAGTGCACGAACGTGCACAGGCCCTACACGGACGCGTAGTCCAACTCTGAAGGGGTCTTTTCAGGCGGCGAATCTGAGGGGACTTCGCCTAGTAGGACGGCGTGTTTACCGTCAGTCAATAAATGTTTAAAGGTGAACATTTTAAAATGATATAAGTCTATACGTTAAAACGATAGGACGTTTTAACTAGGTTTTACATTAATCAAAGTGATTAATATTAAAAGGACTATAAGTCCATACCAAGAGTGGTATTATATATTGAACGAGAAGTTCAATATTGAGATTAGTTTATATGCGATATTTATAGTGTCAGAGTTTGTTTATTGAGTCTATCGTTTATACGATAGGACTAGAGTTAAAATTCAATGTCTAATGTGTTTTGACATTTGAATTTTAATTAGATCCGACGAGTGGTCGATCTAGTGTGCCAAACACCAACGTGTCTGACTGACAAGTTTGCTTGGAGCTTACGTTTTTTTTAAAAAAATGGGGACGACAGTACTGTGAGTTTTACTTTGTGGTTTTTACTTTTGAATATTTATATTTAAACTGTTTTTAAATCACAAATCGCACTAGTATAACTTAACCATGAAAGATCCATTGGAACAAGCTTCCTATTGGTTGTCAATAGGACTGTGTGATCACCAGTAGTGTTTCTCGATACGAGCCTGTGTCTGACATAGAGGTCAGTTAATGTCATTGGGCGTTGGAAGTGCTAGCGACCCTGACTTAACAGTCTGAGACGGAAGTAACGGTTACGGTCACAGGCAGTACTGTGATGGCAGTTTCACGGTTACGGTCCAGACACCCGGCTTAGACGGCAGTGATTCAGTTCACGGTCTAAGGCCCATATTGTGTAGGTTGCGACCCATACAATAGTCTGTCTTGTAGGGTTTCATCTGGATCGACTAATTGGTAATATTTTACATATACAAATGTTTATGTATTTGCGATTTGAATATTCAATTGTAAAATTGTAGACTCACTCAGAAATATTTATATTTCTGACCCTCCCCAACGTTTACCTTTCAGGTAATCAAGTACGAGGTCTGACTTCCACAATAATTTCGGAAGTCAATGTCAGCCATACCTCTAGAGCTGCAAGTAGTCGGGTACTGGGAAGTCTGTCTTTTTATTTACAGCAGTTCAAACTTATCTTGATATACTCTGATTTGAACTACTGTATATGTATATGATTGAAAAGCTGCGTGTTTTCTAAAATGCTAGGACCAGTTGTTTGAGTGATACACTGGTTTCATGTGTTTAGCATTTTAGGATTGTATTGGAAACAGAGCAGGTGCGTCAACTGAGATTGATGTTTGCGCTATAGTTTCTTTAAATACAATCAGGGTCTTAAGACCCAGTTTTCAGAAATGTGTTTATGTTAAACGAGAGAAAGGTTTTAACGATATTTTCTGAAACAGATCATATGTGATATATGATCTTGAATTGCGAACGCGTTTTTAATAAAGGTGTTAAAGTGTTTCCGCAACGAGGTTGCAAACCTTTTTATATTTTAAAACGCGAAAAATTTATAAAGGTTTTTACTCTTGCTACGGGTTTCGGAGCAACCACTCCCATTCCCTTGCGTCGGTCGCGATCCATGAATTTGGGTCGTGACAAACTTGGTATCAGAGCAATAGTTCTCGGATGTCACGACCCGATTTCCATCCTCGAAACTCGAGCCGCGACCGGCGCTAGGGAATGGGAGTGGTAGCTCCGAAACCCGTAGCAAGCCTAAAACCACTACAAATTTTTTTGCGATATAAACAAGCAAGCGTTTTCAGAAAAGCTTTTTAACGATAAGATATTAAACATCTATGTACATTTTCTGAAAACCATCAATAGAAACTAGGGTCTTACAATGCGATGCCACATCAAGCATTGCCCTGTTTCGCACATCAAAATCAAACGGTTTAAAGCGCAGTAACACCATTCAAGTTTACAAACATCAGAGTATAAATATACATTAGACCGTTTGACAAAACTATATACATATCTAGGACTGGTCTACTGCAGTACTACTGATACATATTTCTTCTATACATACTTCTAAGCAGACTTCTGAAGCAAGAATAGAAGCCTGTCACGTCAAAAGACTATATACCTGAAAAATGGTTATAACAACGGGGTCAGTCGAAACTGAGTGAGTTCATAAGTTTACAATCGAGTATTCTATAAAACAAAACAATGCAATAAATCATTCATTCATATGCATCCAAATATAACTTCCGATTGAAACCCTAATCCTTGATTCATCGAATTATCAAAACCAAATTCTTTCTTTCGAACAAAACGATATATCTTAATCCTGTTGGTAGGTTGCGGGATAGTTCAACCAGATCAACCAATACCATTTGGTACAGTCCCGGGATAGTTCAACCAAGGTGACTGCCCATCTTAAAGTCCAACGATCGATCGATATGAATTTCATATTCAAACAAACAAAACATTTTCAAACAAAACCAAAGGAGTATACAGCTTGAACTTAACTAGTGATCACGTAGTTCCTATTGCCGCCCAATAGGAAAGCATGTTTCATCGGATCTATACTGGTTTCAAGATAATGATGCATGTATTTCATACAAAGCATTTTTTGATAACAAATCGTGTTATGCAATTCATATAAATCATTTTACGTTTAAAAGCAATGCATTTTCAATACATCAAAAGTAAACACATATAAACTCACTGCTTGCTTTTTCCCCAAAAACTTTATTACGCGACCTCCGTCAAGCTCCTTGTCCGATAGCTGGTTGCCTTGCCGGACCTAAGAAACAGACAAACATAACTCGAGTGAGAGTCTAACTCGATAGACATTCTAGACTCGAGATATAAACACACACGTACTCGCTCACGGATCGAACATTACTTTTCATTCAATTCTCGTCATGCGCGTGCGGCGACGAGTGTTAAACTAACTCAATAGGAGTACGAAAAATCGGGGATGCGAGGGTCGGGGGGTTTGCACGATCGTGCAGGGAGGTACACGTTCGTGTACCTTGATGGTACACGTTCGTGTACCTTGGTACACGGTCGTGTACCATATATTGGTACACGTTCGTGTACCTTGGTACACGTTCGTGTACCATGGATGGTACACGTTCGTGTACCACAAGTACACGATCGTGTACTATCGTACACGATCCTCCGGAATCGATTTCCGGGGTTTCCGACATGCTATATACGTAAAAACGCTCCAAACTCAACCAAAACGCGTATTCTAACATCTAAACATCCAAAAACGATCCTATAATCGATAAAACGATAAAATCGTTTCGTGGCCTAAAACTTTGAATCGATATAACTCAAAATATATCCGTCCAAACGATAAAACGTCAAGCTTACCGTGATACACCACTGGAATACGATCAATTCGAGTTAAGAAACGTCAGAAACGGACGAGAAACGGCGATCGGACGACGGAACGTAATTGAAACGGCGAGCGAGAGAAAGAAATGAAATGATAATGATGATCTGATACCTTCATAGAGAAGGAGTTGGAAGATATATACAATCCGGCTAAAGTACACTTTGATCCTTGAAACTTTTTAAATGTTTCAATTTAATCCAAAACTTATTCAATTAATCTTTCTATAAAATCATATACGTATTATTCATATCCAATAAATAATACTATCTCAAAATATATTATTTCCGTTAAAATCCTCAAATTCCTATTTTCGAGGCTTAATTGGCTAATTTGCACTTTAGCCCCTAAACTTTTCACAATTTACGATTTAGCCCCAAAATGCCTCCACATCCAAATTTTCAATATTAAATTCCTTAAATCCCACTAATCCGCTTTCTAAACATTATTCTAAACTCCCGATAAAATTAAATTAAATTCTTCTTAACTTAACTTATCGGAAATTACGACACGTGGCATGACTTATTTATCTTCAAATAATTGGGGTATTACATTCACCCCACCTTATAATAAATTCGTCCTCGAATTTAAATCTTAACCACATACTTATCGAAAGAAACTAACACATCCATAAGAGTTATAAAAGATACCTTGAGCACTATCGTCAAACTCTTGTGCCTCTTGCGGATTCAAAGCAAAAACTCTGGCTTGACCCCCACTAGCCTGTGAAGTCTGACCAGCACCACGACCTCCACCATTCCTTCCTCCACGATTTCCATATCCACGGCCTCTCTGGCCGGTAAAAGTACTTCCTGTCTGACCATATCCAGATGCTGCCTGATATGCAGTCCTCTGTTGGTTGTAGGAAGGTTGCATCACAGTGGTCGTTGAGCCTTGAGGTATCTGTCTCGGACAATGTCTAGCAAAGTGACCATATTGACCACAATTAAAGCACGCTCCTGAGACAAGATGGCACACTCCGTAATGCCTCTTGTTACAGGTCTGACAAATAGGAGGTTCCACTCCTGCATCACTTGTTGTCCTTGCACTATATCCTTCTCCAAACGTATTAGCTTGTGAATCATATCTAGCTCTTTTACGTTCTCGATTACGCTGAGGTCTAGGGAAGTTTCCATCATGAGACTGTACTGGTGCACTCTGCACCACATGCACATTCTCATTTCTAGTCGGCACTCGATCAGAGGGATCTGGAAGTCTCCCGTATCTAATCAGGGTAGACTCGATTTGTTGAGCATTATCAATCAGCTGAACCAAATCCCTAGTCACACTCGACATCAAGCTCACGAACTCAGGTCCTAATCCCTTTACGAACCTCGTATTCACTCTAACTGGATCCACATTTAGGTCTGGTGCAAAACGACTCAATCTTGTAAAATCCGTAACATACTCCTGCACCGACCTATCTCCCTTTTCCAAATTCAGTAATCGATCCCGATGCAGCTCAGTTACTGAGTACGGTAGATAGGACTCTCTAAAGCGATTAACAAACTCAGCCCATGTCATCTGATCCATAGTCGGTTGAATAACACGTTGAAACCAATCCTTTGCTGGTCCTTTCAACGACATTTCTATCATCATAATAGAATGCCTTTCATTAGCTTGGAGACGTCTAGCGTTACGTTCCACTTCGTCCAGAAAATCCAACGCATCTCCAGTACCGTTGAATGCAGTTGGCTTAAGACGCATGTAAGCCAAAGTAATATCTCTATCCACATTCCCGATTAGATGTTGCTGTTGTTGCAGCAATTGCTCCCGTTGCATAGTCTGGTTTTCCACGTGAGTTGTTGCCATAGTCGCAATTCCAGCTAAAAACTGTTCCATATTAAATCCTCCAAAATTCACTGGTTGAGGCATTCCTGGTGCCTGCACTGGTTCTTGCACATTGGCAGCTTGTCCTCTGCCTCCTCCAGCTGCTCCAGCCGGTTCCTGCTGTCCACCCTGGACAGAAGACTCATCTTGAGCCTCTCCAGCTATTGCTCGTGCCATAGCGCTACGCGATCTAGTTTGTCTCTGGCCAGCCATCCTGACCAAAGCAAACAACGCCCCGATCAGCAATCATACGATGAACATATTCTTACTTCTAAGCGCAAAACTAATCATATATGCAAACAAAGGCATCCGTATACTATCGATCACACGTACAACAAACTCACATCCTATAGATAAGAGTTGAAAGCGCGAAAACAAACGAAGACAATTCAATGACATAATTCGAATCCTATAGCTGCAGTAGTTCCTATCTTAACCTAAAGGCGTTGTCAATCCTAGGATCACATAATAAACAAAACATAAGGCAATGGCCTAGGAAACTAAACCATTGCTCTGATACCAACGTTGTCACGACCCGATTTCCATCCTCGAAACTCGAGCCGCGACCGGCGCTAGGGAATGGGAGTGGTAGCTCCGAAACCCGTAGCAAGCCTAAAACCACTACAAATTTTTTTGCGATATAAACAAGCAAGCGTTTTCAGAAAAGCTTTTTAACGATAAGATATTAAACATCTATGTACATTTTTTGAAAACCATCAATAGAAACTAGGGTCTTACAATGCGATGCCACATCAAGCATTGCCCTGTTTCGCACATCAAAATCAAACGGTTTAAAGCGCAGTAACACCATTCAAGTTTACAAACATCAGAGTATAAATATACATTAGACCGTTTGACAAAACTATATACATATCTAGGACTGGTCTACTGCAGTACTACTGATACATATTTCTTCTATACATACTTCTAAGCAGACTTCTGAAGCAAGAATAGAAGCCTGTCACGTCAAAAGACTATATACCTGAAAAATGGTTATAACAACGGGGTCAGTCGAAACTGAGTGAGTTCATAAGTTTACAATCGAGTATTCTATAAAACAAAACAATGCAATAAATCATTCATTCATATGCATCCAAATATAACTTCCGATTGAAACCCTAATCCTTGATTCATCGAATTATCAAAACCAAATTCTTTCTTTCGAACAAAACGATATATCTTAATCCTGTTGGTAGGTTGCGGGATAGTTCAACCAGATCAACCAATACCATTTGGTACAGTCCCGGGATAGTTCAACCAAGGTGACTGCCCATCTTAAAGTCCAACGATCGATCGATATGAATTTCATATTCAAACAAACAAAACATTTTCAAACAAAACCAAAGGAGTATACAGCTTGAACTTAACTAGTGATCACGTAGTTCCTATTGCCGCCCAATAGGAAAGCATGTTTCATCGGATCTATACTGGTTTCAAGATAATGATGCATGTATTTCATACAAAGCATTTTTTGATAACAAATCGTGTTATGCAATTCATATAAATCATTTTACGTTTAAAAGCAATGCATTTTCAATACATCAAAAGTAAACACATATAAACTCACTGCTTGCTTTTTCCCCAAAAACTTTATTACGCGACCTCCGTCAAGCTCCTTGTCCGGTAGCTGGTTGCCTTGCCGGACCTAAGAAACAGACAAACATAACTCGAGTGAGAGTCTAACTCGATAGACATTCTAGACTCGAGATATAAACACACACGTACTCGCTCACGGATCGAACATTACTTTTCATTCAATTCTCGTCATGCGCGTGCGGCGACGAGTGTTAAACTAACTCAATAGGAGTACGAAAAATCGGGGATGCGAGGGTCGGGGGGTTTGCACGATCGTGCAGGGAGGTACACGTTCGTGTACCTTGATGGTACACGTTCGTGTACCTTGGTACACGGTCGTGTACCATATATTGTTACACGTTCGTGTACCTTGGTACACGTTCGTGTACCATGGATGGTACACGTTCGTGTACCACAAGTACATCGTACACGATCCTCCGGAATCGATTTCCGGGGTTTCCGACATGCTATATACGTAAAAACGCTCCAAACTCAACCAAAACGCGTATTCTAACATCTAAACATCCAAAAACGATCCTATAATCGATAAAACGATAAAATCGTTTCGTGGCCTAAAACTTTGAATCGATATAACTCAAAATATATCCGTCTAAACGATAAAACGTCAAGCTTACCGTGATACACCACTGGAATACGATCAATTCGAGTTAAGAAACGTCAGAAACGGACGAGAAACGGCGATCGGACGACGGAACGTAATTGAAACGGCGAGCGAGAGAAAGAAATGAAATGATAATGATGATCTGATACCTTCATAGAGAAGGAGTTGGAAGATATATACAATCCGGCTAAAGTACACTTTGATCCTTGAAACTTTTTAAATGTTTCAATTTAATCCAAAACTTATTCAATTAATCTTTCTATTAAATCATATACGTATTATTCATATCCAATAAATAATACTATCTCAAAATATATTATTTCCGTTAAAATCCTCAAATTCCTATTTTCGAGGCTTAATTGGCTAATTTGCACTTTAGCCCCTAAACTTTTCACAATTTACGATTTAGCCCCAAAATGCCTCCACATCCAAATTTTCAATATTAAATTCCTTAAATCCCACTAATCCGCTTTCTAAACATTATTCTAAACTCCCGATAAAATTAAATTAAATTCTTCTTAACTTAACTTATCGGAAATTACGACACGTGGCATGACTTATTTATCTTCAAATAATTGGGGTATTACATCGGACTCAAGAATTTAAAAACATTGCTGATACATGGAAATAAAGTATGGGGTAGATGTCATAGGTACTCATAGGAACTACTGCAGCACATAGGATTCGAGTCATGTCTCCTACATATATTCTTATGTTTCATAGGTTCTCAGCCTTCCCTTTTGGGATATAAGACTGCGATATACGCATGCGAGTCGTCTAGACGACGCGATAACGATGCTTGAATATCAAGCATGGAAATAACGTGAAGACACTGTCGAAGTCATTCGATAGTAGTACAAGGAGACGACTGACAGAAGAAATACGAATTTAGAGAAGTGGAGTAGTTGTGGAGAAATCTTACTGGTTACAGAGTTTAGGGTCAGAAGGAAACTTACAAAAACCAAATGATATAACCTGTTATGGTTATTCATTTAAATGATTTTAAAAGCATAATTGTGCCTAGACATGAGACGTCAGCACCCTATGCACAACTATGCAAATGTTTAAAAAGTAAGTTTTTGAACAAATTGTTTTGAAAATGCGCGCAAATTATTGAAATATTTCAAATAGATTTGTTTTTCTTGTAAGTATACCTAGACCAAAACTCTGTAACAAAAGTAAATACTCGAGATCAAGTAGTAAGCGATTCTCGAGGGGGGGCAACATAAGCATATAAGAGTGAGAGTTGGAGAATATAGTTATGGACAAGAACGCATGAAGCGAGTTGTAGTTCAATAAACTACAATATGAATTCGGATAGCAATGCATATCCGAGTTACGACAAGGTAAGGATAAGTATATCCTTAAACAAGATGTCTAGGGCATTGTACCCTGAGACACTAGGAGTAAGAAAGGTCAAATAAAACATACCAATTGAGCAATGGTCAAGATGTTAGAGATACGTGATTTTTCACTAGCGATTAGTATAACTTGAGTTTAGGAAGACTCAAGGTAAGTGAAAGACGCACGATTCAGAGTGTAGTTGATTGGGATAGTGTATTGATAAAGTAAGTTTCAGATGATGTCTGAAAATCGACAGGGTGTAGTAAAACCCTGATAACTTTTAATTGAACCGTTGGATCGGTTTAATTTTGGAATATGGTGTTCCTAAGATGGTTACCTAGAGATTAACCGTTGCGATCGTCGAACAGAGAGGTAGACGATAGTTGTTTCTGAAAGTAACGATAGGAAACTTGCGTGAATTCTGGCAGTGAGCCAAAAGTGCAAGTGACGAGATTATGAATTATAAAGTTTAATTAACTTAGGATTATCAATGTAAGCTCCATAGATATGTAAATAAATTTGAAAACTGTTGTGAAACAGTGGTTTCAAATTGTGAAAATTCCGATAACCGGGCCTAGTGACTGTGAAGTCTTGGCTGGCTGGTGCGGAATATACATGTAGAGTACATGTAATTTGAATGTCGGACCAGAAATGTGTAAAGTATGGCCGACCAAAAGTGGAAAATGTGATATAGATGTTTTATTTTTAATGTTTTAAAAACGGAGCGAGAAGTTGATAATCAGTTAATTAAATGTAGTAGGGGCTATAGAGCATTTAGAATGACTTTTAGCTGCGAGTATGGAGGCTATATGTGGATAGTCAAAATGGGATACGTAGTGTTAGTCAGATCAAAGATATAAGATCTGAGAATGTTATGCATCAGAATGAATAAAAGATTCTGAGTAAGTCATAGTTTGAGATAAACAATATGTTAAGAATAGATATATCTAGATAAGAGTTCCGCGATAATAAAAGGAAAAAGACTGTTGACCCGTGAAGGGACACAACATATAGTAAAGATATATGAGGAGATAAGAAAGTGATATAGAAAGTAACGTCGTATTGAAACGAGTTACGATGAAATAGGCGTACGAGTGAAAGGTAAATCGCTTATTACATTAAGAGAGAAAGTATATGGGAAATAAGTATAAAGTCTAAGAGCTTATATTAAAGAATTATATAAGCTATAGACGCAGAATAAGAAGAGAAAACATAGGTTGCGATTAGTGTGTATCGATATTAAGAATAACATGGAAATGTTTTATCGATACGTGCAACAGTACATTTGACTTTACCTAGCTATGATATAAGTAAAGTCACTAATTTAAACTCAATTGAGATTGAGATAAGATACACTGACAGTGAAGGTGTCAGTAGTAGACATAATTATAGGAGTGCAAAAGAGTATTGCACGAAGAGAGATAGAGAAGTATAATAGAAATACGCCTCACACGTTTGTTAAACGTGGAAACAAAAGAAGTTAAACTAAGGCCTACCATGAAGATAGTATAAGTTAAATTCGATAAGTGGATTTGCAGAACGTAGTATGAGTACTACTAGTTCTGATGTGGACATGGAGCGAGCGAACACTTTAACTGTTCTTATGAGATATATAAGAACAAGGAGTCAAGCTACTTCTGGATTATTTCTGGAAGTGGTGTTAATGGACAATGAGTCTGTGTGACTAATAGAGGAAGGATACGCACAATGTGTGCGACCAGTGTTATAAATTCTGAGAGAACGTCAGAATTAAGTTAAGATTTCCAAAAGTGAGTGACATTTTGGAAACACTAAAAGTCTTAGATGACATCTAGTTAATCTCAAAAAGATCAATGTGATTAATAAGTGTAAGTAACCAGGATGGTTAAAGAAATTAGTAATTTCTTGAGTTTCGCAGAGGAATGCGAGCACTGCTTGCAAGATTTTTTTCAAAAAAAAAAAAAATCATTGCATCAGTTATGGAATTCAAACAAGAAAGTGTGAAAGTTGATTAGGCAAATCAACGTGAGATAGGATGTGGGGATTTATAAAGGATGATTAACAGTAGTGCAAGTGTTAGCACTACTCATAGGATGTTTATAAAAGTTAAAAAGAGATATGTTATGATATAACATGATCAAGATATAGATTATGTTCCTCGATGGCTGAGAAAGCACGAGGTAAATTGTCAATACATGGTTTGGAATTGACAATAGTTATAGTTGCACCGAAAGTCAAAAGACATTAGTGATGTAATACGACGTGCGAACTATTTACAAGAAGAAAAGATATTGTAATAGGAGTTAAGAGGCACTACCTGTAGTATACAAGGAGTAAGTTGCCTACAGATCAAAAGTTAATGAAAATTAGATTTTTGATATAAGAAGAATATCATATAAGGATCGTATAATTTAACTGTAAAGATAGCAGTTAGTGGATTGTGAATCAAAGTAGCGCAGTGAAAGTGTGGAGGTTTGCAAAAATATATGCATACTACACTACTGTGCTAGTGATTATTAAACAAGACATTCATACCTTGAATTGTGAAGTATGATCAGGTATTAGACGTAAGGTCTTAAACTTTGGAATTCTATTGGCTCAACCAAGTATGAGACCAATATGAAGTGATTACTTTAGAGAGAGTATAAATTAGAAATACACAATTTGAGTATGTGATAAGTATTGATACGCAAAGAAAAGTTTGCGAATCCAGTATTGTTGATGAAATACTGAAACAGGACAATAGATTGTGTGAACCAGGCATGTATAGTCTGAGTGTCACTATAAAGTGTTTTGTTTTAGTATCATGAAGAGGTACTAAGAGATTATAGAAGTCTATCGGTAGAACGATATGACATGAATGGTAGTAAAGTGTCTAAAGGACTAGAAAGTCAAACTGGGATACCAGTGACTATATTGATTTGGCAACTATTGCCAAAACTGTAATGGAAATAAGAAAAGATGTTAAAGGATATGTAGTCAAAATATCTTGGTGTCGAGAAAATTTTGGCACGATATAAGTGATTGTGAACAGTATGATGAAGATCATATGTTCCATACTCTCAAGACTTTGCAAATAATAGCAAGTTGATGAGAGTTAAAACAATAAAGGTGAAGTCTACGGGCGACTAAAACTTGTGAAAAGTTTTAGATCAGTCAACAGACAGTAGTATCGTTTGTTGCCCATAAGTAACAAACGACTTAAAGGGATAAACCCAGTAGTAAGATTATACACAACCCTAAGTGTATGCTAATTGTGGAATTGAAATAGTATATACAATTAAGAGAATCGTTTAAATGCTAACTAATGCTATAAGAAGCATTAGACAATCAAAGAAATATATCTTCTTTGTGTTAAGAAAAGTGAGGCAAAGGAAAGTGGAAAGAGATAGAGATCGTGTAAGTATATACGATTGAACAGTGTAAGGATTTACGCTTCGTTGACAGATGAAGAACATTCAGTGAAAGACACTGATCCAAAGAGTAAGAGTAATTAAGAGGTTAAGAGGAATACGATAAAAAATATAACCTAGGTTATAACAAAATGTGAAGTGTTAACTCCAAGTCATGATGAATCATGACATATAAGAAGATTGCATGAAGATGCAACCGATGAGCTGTCGTCGTGAAAAGTATTTCGTGTATCATACACGAATACTATAAGGATGGAGCTTAGAATCTACCTCTAGTAGAAGTAAGCTTATGCTATATAAGGCATAAGGATCGAGGTATAAAAGATGTTAAAGATTAATAGAGTTGTTTAATAAGTGGCATTAGATTTTAAATTCGAGGACGAATTTTTATAAGGAGGGGAGAATGTAATGCCCGTAATTTTAAGTAATTAATTATGCCACGAGATCAAATTGGAGTAATAAAAATATTAAAAATAATATTTTGAGGTTTCGAATATTAAGAAAAATATTCGAAAAGACTAAGTTTAATAGTCAAATGGCAATAGTAAGATTTGACTATTTAAGGTTTTAAAATTAAATCACGGGAAGTGATTTAATAAATTTAAAATACGTAAATTAAATTTAAACGTAAATTTAATTTGTACGTATCCGTAAAAGAGATATTCGTGATAATACGAGTTTAAAATTTAATTTGGGAATTTGAATTTTAAACAAGGAATATGAACGGAGTTAATAAACGGAAAATACGATTTCGCGTCGTATATAAAAATATATTGATAATTAATATATCAATGTACATCTCTAAATGGAGAGTTTAAGATTTCGGACAAAACCCCGAAATTAAAATGTCGAAACTCGGAAGGCTCGACGTTTTAAGGACGAGTAAAAGTTATGATATATATATATATATATATATATTTAAAAAAAAAGAATGAGGCGGTGGAGAAGTGGCGCTAAGTTGGAAAAATGTCCACTTTGATCCCTGAACTTTTAACTTTAATTAGTTTCAGTTATAAACTAATTAAATGTTATTAGTTGGTCTAAATTAAATATAAAATCATATATAAGTCCCGAGCGAATAATTTTGGTGTCATTATTCGCGAAATAATTCGAAGAAGCTACGGTTCAATTTTCATTAAATTTGGACGTAGTAATTTTATTTAAGTGGGACTGATTTAGACCTAATAAATTTTTGGAGATTTATTTAAAATAAAATATAAGTTGGATGCGAATAAAAAATTATATTTTTATTCGTTTTACATTTTATTGGATTTTTGGGTAAAGTTTGACGGAATTTAGAATTAGTCTCCGTTTGGACTACGAACGACTAATTAAAATCAGAGTTAAAGTGCATGATTGAGCTAGTATCTAATGGTACATTAGCCAAATCATTTCTCTATAAATAGAGAAGAGGGGGCAGCCTCACTTCCTTGCGCAGGGAAGGAGGGACCTGCTTGCTAGGCTTAGCAAGCAGAGGTGAGACGGTGTCGGCGCGGCGCGATCCGATTTCGCGATTCCGACTTCGATTTCTTCGGTAGTCCGGTAGTACGAGGTAATAATCGATAATTAGTAATCGATTAAATAGAAAATAAATTAAAATATTATAAACGTAGGAAGCACGTTGGGAATCGGCCCGGGAACGAAGTTCCGAGGGTGGCCTGACGGTGTACACGAACGTACACAAAAGTACACGAACGTGTACCAAGTGCACGAACGTGCACAAGGTGCACGAACGTGTACCATGTGCACGAACGTGCATTGGACAAGGGTTGTGCACGAACGTGCACAGGCAGTGCACGAACGTGCACAGGCCCTAAACGGACGCGTAGTCCAACTCTGAAGGGGTCTTTTCAGGCGGCGAATCTGAGGGGACTTCGCCTAGTAGGACGGTGTGTTTACCGTCAGTCAATAAATGTTTAAAGGTGAACATTTTAAAATGATATAAGTCTATACGTTAAAACGATAGGACGTTTTAACTAGGCTTTACATTAATCAAAGTGATTAATATTAAAAGGACTATAAGTCCATACCAAGAGTGGTATTATATATTGAACGAGAAGTTCAATATTGAGATTAGTTTATATGCGATATTTATAGTGTCGGAGTTTGTTTATTGAGTCTATCGTTTATACGATAGGACTAGAGTTAAAATTCAATGTCTAATGTGTTTCGACATTTGAATTTTAATTAGATCCGACGAGTGGTCGATCTAGTGTGCCAAACACCAACGTGTTTGACTGACAAGCTTGCTTGGAGCTTACGTTTTTTTAAAAAAATGGGGACGACAGTACTGTGAGTTTTACTTTGTGGTTTTTACTAGGGGTGGGCAAAAAAACCGGTCAAACCGCAAAACCGAACCAAAACCGGAAAACCGAACCGAAAAATATGGTTAACCGGTCCAAAAGTTTAGGTTTAGGTTTTAATTTTTGATTTTTATGGTTAATGGTTTAGGTTTAGGTTTTGGAATTTTAAAAACCGCGGTTAATCGGTTAACCGGTTTATAAATAATATATATTTTCATAGATTATATATATATATACATACATATGTTATTAATTATTCAAATAAAATATATTTTACATCTACACATAAAAATTCTAAACAAAAAAAATATTTAAAAAATATTTTATTTATCAATATATTTTTATTTTAGGAGTATATATATATAAAGAACTTTATTTTTCTTAATAAAATATTTATATACCTAACTGAAATAGGAATAAATAAAACTTATATTTTAATAATTAAATAGAATGAAAATGAAAGTTTAATTATTAGACTATATTTAAAATGTTATCTATAAATTTTATCTTTTTTATATCTAATTTTTTTAATGGTTTCATGGTTAAAAACCGTAAAACCGAAAAACCGAACCGTTTTAAATGGTTAACCGATTTAATGGTTAACCGTTTAAAATTTTAGGTTTAGGTTTTTAATTTTAAAAACCGAACTACTATGGACCGGTTTACATATTACCCTCGTGGACCGGTTAACCGGTCCATGCCCACCCCTAGTTTTTACTTTTGAATATTTATATTTAAACTGTTTTTAAATCACAAATCGCACTAGTATAACTTAACCATGAAAGATCTATTGGAACAAGCTTCCTATTGGTTGTCAATAGGACTGTGTCACCAGTAGTGTTTCTCGATACGAGCCTGTGTCTGACATAGAGGTCAGTTAATGTCATTGGGCGTTGGAAGTGCTAGCGACCCTGACTTAACAGTCTGAGACGGCAGTAACGGTTACGGTCACAGGCAGTACTATGATGGCAGTTTCACGGTTACGGTCCAGACACCCGGCTTAGACGGCAGTGATTCAGTTCACGGTCTAAGGCCTATATTGTGTAGGTTGCGACCCATACAATAGTCTGTCTTGTAGGGTTTCATCTGGATCGACTAATTGGTAATATTTTACATATACAAATGTTTATGTATTTGCGATTTGAATATTCAATTGTAAAATTGTAGACTCACTCAGAAATATTTATATTTCTGACCCTCCCCAACGTTTACCTTTCAGGTAATCAAATACGAGGTCTGACTTGCACAATAATTTCGGAAGTCAATGTCAGCCATACCTCTAGAGCTGCAAGTAGTCGGGTACTGGGAAGTCTGTCTTTTTATTTACAGCAGTTCAAACTTATCTTGATATACTCTGATTTGAAATACTTTATATGTATATGATTGAAAAGCTGCGTGTTTTCTAAAATGCTAGGACCAGTTGTTTGAGTGATACACTGGTTTCATGTGTTTAGCATTTTAGCATTGTATTGGAAACAGAGCAGGTGCGTCAACTGAGATTGATGTTTGCGCTCTAGTTTCTTTAAATACAATCAGGGTCTTAAGACCCAGTTTTCAGAAATGTGTTTATGTTAAACGAGAGAAAGGTTTTAACGATATTTTCTGAAACAGATCATATGTGATATATGATCTTGAATTGCGAACGCGTTTTTAATAAAGGTGTTAAAGTGTTTCCGCAACGAGGTTGCAAACCTTTTTATATTTTAAAACGCAAAAAATTTATAAAGGTTTTTAGGCTTGCTACGGGTTTCGGAGCAACCACTCCCATTCCCTAGCGCCGGTCGCGATCCATGAATTTGGGTCGTGACAGGAACACACTTTCCTTTTGCTTTGGTGGAAGCAAACAGATAAGGAATCTAAGAGGCTCCTACAAATCATGGCATGCAAGGTTTAACATTTGCATCCTTCATTTGAAAATGACAAAGAATACTCTTTGATTGGAACTATAGGTGCATGTGGAAATGAAATATATCAGACTTAGAAAGTTTCTTGAGAGTTGTATGGGAATGGAGGAACAAAAAAGTGAAATGTTTTGCTCTCATAAATTAAGTAAAATGTTTAGTAAAATATTTCATCTCCATCTTGTCTTTTTTACAGCGCATTAGTGAGATAAATGATGAAAACGGAACGAACAAAAGGATATGCATACTGCGGGGCCAAAACGTTTTCCTAGAATAAGAAAATAATTGGTAAGAATTTAGTTTAATTGATTTAATTCAATCTATGACATGATATTCACCAACGGTTTTATAATTTCATGTTGCAGCAAGATGAAAATGAGGATAAGGCTGATCCGACTTTGGCGGAAATACTCATTGCCACGTGCAAGAGAAAAGCGGGTCGTTCTTACAAAGAAACAATGGAAGATACAGCTAGTAAAATTGTAAGATTCTTATCTATCGCTTTTTTTCTTTCAATCAAAAATTGTATACTCACATTTTTAATGGCTCTACTTCAGCTGCAACTTATTTGGATGGTATGCTCATATTTTATTTATTTAAATATGACTAATGTATACTTAGCACATTCATATGTTTCTTTGACTTGTGTTTTATGTTCTCTTTTATGTAAATACTAGTTCTTTTGCACATTTATTTTATTATGTATTATGTTTCGGTATTCAGAGTATGATTGTTTATGTGGTTTTGCAAGATTTCATGAAGATATTTGTGGAAATGATTCAATAGCAGAAAAGACGTTCAATATTTTGCAGTATAATCGTTATGTTTGGTGAATATTTTGGTGAAAATTTTCTTTTTGTTATGTAATGGATGGATAAAATATATTTAAACTTTGAATTTTATGAATATTTTCCGTCTTCTAATTTTAGTGAATGTTTTTCGTTTTTAAATTTAGCGAATAATAGTTTCCGCTTTTAATTCTTGTTCTTTAAATAGAAATTGATGTGTTTTCTATATAAACCGTTATTTAAAGTTTTATCCAAACCATTGCATCAGTATAGTGTTGCCTAAAGTACTATCCAAATTGTTGCTTTATAAAAATAAATGTTGCCTAAAGTACTATACAAATCGTTGCCTTATAAATGTTGCCTAAATTACTATACAAATCGTTGCCTTATAAAAATCAATGTTGCCCAAAGTATTCTACAAATCGTTGCCTTTAATAAAATAAATGTTGCCTAAAATGCATTGTAAAACTGTTACAGTAGATGTTTAAAACCGCTGCTTTTGTTATTAATTGCAGCGATTTTTTTCTATTACAATAGTATAAAATAAAATGTTGCAATAGCTATTAAAACCTACTACAGCGGCCGCAAATGTAGCTGATTGAAAAGCGTTGCAATAGGTCTAAGACAATGGTTTTTATACATACAACAACGCTTATCTAGTGTTGCTAAAAGTGACTTATGTGGTACTGTTTAATACTGTAGTTCAGTAACAATTTTGTAGCTTTTTATAATGTTGTAACCGTTTTGAAAAACGCTATAATTCGATGATCTAAAAAATATTTAACCCAAATAACTATTTCATAAGGAATGTAATAGCTATTCTTTACTTTTTGAGAGTGGTATTTTCACAAAATCATAAAATAGCAAGTCAAAGAAATATTTATTACATGAATCAAAGTAAAGAATAGTTATTATATGCAAAATAGTTATTTCATTCCGCATCTATACCATGAACCAAACATAACCATAGAAGAATTACATAGCTTGAACAAGTAACGTCTATGAAAAAATGGTTCTCTACCTTATAATTAATTTGGTGTTCCTTTATTTGTTGGTTTACCAAGAAAAAAGAGGAAATTGCACAAAAAAAAAACTCTCTTTTCTAACTTATTTGCTATGGATGCATCAATTTTAAAAATTTATTTTCTCACCTCATTTTTCTATTGTTTTTAGTTGTACTCCCAACAAAATTTCATTTATTTGCATTTTTACTCTCTCTCTTTTAAAAAGCATGTGCACCTTCTCTGTAATTTCTTTTTTTTTTCTTTTTTTTATTTCAATGATTTTATTTAGCAAATTTTATTTAAAATTTTCTAAAATTTATGTAATATATTCAATTTATAACACAAACAATCAAAGATCTGAAACAAATAAAAATTCAACGATGAAAAAATCAATCATATTTGTTTTAGAAAATTTGAAGCAACGGAAGATTCTATCGCCACCATCATATCCTCTTATTCTGGAATTTCTTCTTCTTCTTCTTCTTCTTCTTCTTTTTAATTTTTATGTATTAATTTTTAATTTTTATTAATAATTTCGTTCATACGTCTGGAACTATATTAAATCGTTTAAAACTGTTTTTAGAAATTGTTTTAAATTGTTTTTTGTAATTTTTATAAAATGTTGAAATATTTGTAAACAGTTTTTATAACTAATTTAACTTTTTATGAAATGTTTGAAACTGTTTTTAAAATCCGTTTGAAACTGGTTTAAACCTTTGTAAACTGTTTGAAACTTTTATAAACTGTTTTTGAAATTTTTGTAAGTTGTTTGAATTTTTTTTAAACTGTTCGAAAGCTTTGTAAACTATTTGAAATATTTTTAAACTGTTTGAAACCGTTTATAGATAAAGTTTGTAAATTGTGTTTTATGAAACTGTTTGAAACGCTTGTAAACTGTTCGAATGTGTTTTTGTTTGAAACTGTTTGAAACGCTTATAAATTGTTTGAAACTATTGTAAACTGTTTGAAGCTGTTTTTTTAAACTGTTTGAAACGCTTGTAAACTGTTTGAAGCTGCTTTTTTAAACTGTTTGAAACGCTTGTTTGGAACCAATGTATAAAGTTTTTTTAAATGATAATAAAACTGTGTTTTAGAAACTTTTTAAAACCGTTTGAAAATACATTTGAAACCGCATTTGAAACTGTTTGCAACCGTTTTTAATAGATTATTAATGAGAACAAATAAATTAATAATTTACAGTTTTTTTTATTTTTTTTGGAGAAAGTTATGATCGTGTATTTGAATTCGAAGTGATTTTATTACGAATTAAAAATTTGAGCGGATCGAAACTAAATTTGAAACTCAAAATAAATTTTAAAAAAGTGGTGATAGAATTAGAAAAGTCAATCTATTTAATTGTTATGGGCTGAAAAATTTGATTTATTTGTCGAATTGTTAGCTGTTTTATTTGGATGAACTGAAAGAAGAAGAAGATGATGAAGAAGAAGAAGAAGAAGAAGAAAAAGAAAAAAGGGAAAAAGAAGATGATGAAGAAGGAGTATAAATCCAAAGCGGCAGAGTATGAAAATAAAATAGGAGAGTAAAAAAATAAATAGTAAACACGCTGGAGTACAAAAATCAAGTTGAAAAATTATGGTTAACATATGCTAATATTTTTTTTTTAAGTATTCTTCTAATTATTCCAAGAAAAAATGGTTGAACCCGATTGCTAAAAACAGCTGTAAGTTCACTAAACGGAATGGTCATCATCTCTTTTAATGGCCATTGAGTGTTATATGCGTAACTTTTTATGCACATGTTCAGTTCAGGTAAAAGACTTATCACGGTTCCATGGAAGATTTATTATCAGCCATACAAGGAAGGGGGAATCAGTATTAAAAATGTACAAATGTTTAATTTTAGTGTGCCTGCAAATTAGCTTGAAAGCTCATTACTTCTTCATTCGATTTCCCTATGTTGGCGTTTGCTAACTTATCTTCAATCTACAGTTTGGGCTTCCATTAGATCCATTGACTCTTTGCTTCGATAAGAAATTATCTGGCTCATTGGGCAGAATAGCAATCTGAATTTTTGGACCGAGGAATGGATTAGTCCTACCATAATCTACTTTATTAACGAGCGGCTGGTTCTTTCGGTGTCTGTTTCGAATTTCAATTAAGAACAATGAGTGGTAAATTTCTAATATTTTAATAATGAAGTTGAAGCTAATGTTGTGGCTCTCTCTTCAACAATGATTTGCAAGGATATTTGCATCTGGACCTCAGTAAAGGATGGTATTCTATTAAGAGCATGTACAATTACTTATGCTCTTTGTAGACTTTACTTTGGCTAAGTTTATTTGGAAAGACTATTTACCACCTCCAAATCATTTGCTTGTTGGATTATTTTGAATTACCTCCCAACTGGGGACAAGCTATGACAAAGAGGTTTTCAGTTTGCCTCTGGACGCTCACTTTGTTTGGACCATGATGAGAATCATGCTCATTTGCCAAGGCA
Organism: Mercurialis annua; assembly: GCF_937616625.2. NCBI lineage: Eukaryota > Viridiplantae > Streptophyta > Magnoliopsida > Malpighiales > Euphorbiaceae > Mercurialis > Mercurialis annua. The sequence goes on along the minus strand of NC_065574.1, from coordinate 44,330,049 downwards.
ATTTGGCAAGCTATTTCTATTCTTTTTGGCGCAACGATGAATGGAATGGATTTGCTTCTAAATCTGATTCAGCATGCTAGTCCGTGTTCTTTCAGTTCGCAAGTGGCTGTGCTGTGGTGTTCGTCTATTGTGCAAGCAGTTTGGGTGATCTGGAAAACAAGGAATGCTACAATCGTCGGAGATTCTCCTATAAACATTCATCATGCTCTTATAATGACTTGGAATTGTATCAAAGAATTAGATTTTTTTCAGGCTTGGTTGTATGCATAATTCTATAACAGATCTGCCAATCCTGAAGTTGTTTCAGATTAAAGGTAATCCAGCTCCTGCTCCTCGTATTGTTCATGTCCTTTGGCATCCTCCTCTTAGCAGCTGGACCAAGGTTAATGCCGACGGCTCAGCATTGGGCTCTCACAGAATAGAGAGTGGCAGAGGCATTGTCTGAAACGCTGCTGGTTTCGCTAGAGAGGCATTTGCTTTCCCATTAGGCAATGACTTTGCGTTTGTGGCAGAGCTGGCAGTTGATGTTGCATTGAATAGAGGGTGGCATTCTTTATGGCTTGAGTGTGATTCTACATATGTGGTTCAGCTTTTTACTTCGAATTTGAAACTTCTATGTGAAATATATGCATAAATGGCTAAGTTATCTCCAACAAGTTTCTAATATGAATTTTCATTCTCTCGTATTTACAGAGAAGGGAACTTTTACGCTCTACGCTAGTACCTATATGTATAACCCTTTTCTGATACAATTAATACATTGTAGAGCCAAATTTAAAAGCCTACACATTTTCGGCTAAATCTAAACAACTATACAGTCAGATCATTTTCCTCTGCTGCACCCTCATTTCTGATTTCAGATGAGTCATTCTTGTCGCTCTTGTTGGCAGGATACAGTATATAATGTTGAATCATGAAAAGTATATCAAAGAATATTGACACCTGAAATTTGCATTCGTTATGTCAATAAAACCTTCATTCCCATTATAAACTACTCGAAATCATTATGTCTGTAATTGTATCCCACTTACCAAAGACAACAATGTCTTCCCTATGTTTCCATAGAAGTTCACCCATGAATCTGCAAAAAAATAGCATTTAACCATCAACAATATGCATGAAAATAAATCGAAACAATGGTTTGTTTAAGGAGGAAATAACATAACATATCGTAACATACGCTGGTCTATGGACTGTGTGGCCATCTGGGCATAATTTGTCAATCCTCCAACAAAATCAAGTAAAATGTTGCCAATACTAAACCCATCGGTGCTCTTTCTCATAAAGTTCATTATCGCCTGTTAATGTCGTACCAATTGCATTTTAAATCAGTTAGCGTAACCTTTGTTTGATTCAATTCTAGTGCAAAAAAATTCTATTCGTTTTGATTTTTCTATTCGTTAGGCCTTATTCTAATGGGAGAATTCTGGTGGCATTGGCAATGCAAAAGAAATTAACAACCTTCAAACAATTCTGACCTGAGGAATGTACTTGATCACTGTCATACAAACTTGAATTGTGCTGCAATTATTATAAACACAGTCAAGCAATCAACATTTATAAATCTTAAATCGATAAATTAATATTATTAATTATGTTCTAAAAACTTACTTAAAGACGGAGATGAGCCATAGCCAGGAGTGGCGATGCAGAGCAACAAAGAAACAAGCTGCAGCAGATAGCCATACAATACCAACAATTGCAATCGATATTTTAGACACTTTTTGATGTCCCCTCTGTTCATACAAAATTAATTCATTATTAATCACTGAATTAAACTAATTAATCTTCAATGAAATAATAAAATTAAAGCACTTACTTCATAAATTGCAATTTGAAACAATGTTATTGCTGTTAATACAACAGCATGCACTGAAAATGCTACATCATTCACTGCTACAGGTATCATCTACAAAACAGATTCAGATTCAGATTTCCTCCCATACCTAGTTTCTCAATTCACTCACAAACCAGGCAGCACAGACACGTCATTCAATCAACGTGTCATGTTTCTGAAATGTGTCGAGCACTTGATGTTTCAAACACGAAACCTCATTTTTACATAAAAATAACATTAAAATAACATAGTTTTGCTGTGTGTCTGTGTCCAAATGTTCCGTTTCGCTCTGTGTCCATGCTACCTAGCTAAATTAATTGGTTTAAACCCAAAATCACACATATAAGTACAAACTTGGGGATGTGCAAGTACCTGTTTTTGGCCATACTTATCCAAATACTGATTCTTAATAGCAGAGCTAAAGAAAAGAGAAGCATTATATATCAAGTAAGACGAATGCTTCGTCAAATTCAACACCACGAAATCGAAGTTTAATCCCACCACACTGTATTTAAATCAACATAAACCAAATTAACAAAAACTAAGAACTTTCCAATCATATACAATGCAAAGAAAAATAAATCAAACCACCTTTTTCGTCGAAAATTCAAGATAACTTGCGGGTAGAAACTTATAGACCAAGAAACAAAAGCTACCCAACCGAATATTTGGTATAAAATCTTCAGAGGAATTGAATTCCATGAAGCACCCATTACTTGATTATATCTGTCTTTAATAATGAATAATCTACTCAATGTTGGATCATATATAGTAGTAAATTAAGAGATAATTGACGTGAAGCAAATTAATTAAGTTTTAGCTTTTTTGGTGCAGTAGGAGAATTTGGCGGGCAAATTGGTTTCTTAAAAAGGACAGTGATGATGAAGATAACTTTTAAATGCTGATTATCTTTTAGGTTGTAATAAATGCTACAGCAGGTTTTCTTGGGTTTGATAAGTCTTTATTTATCTTTTTTTAACTTGGCCTTTATTTGGGTTGGATTCAACATTTCACTGAAATATCGTTTAACCTAATGAATATTTCAAAATATTAACTCGGTTTTATAAATATTATAATTAATTTTTTGTTAATCGGGATTAGAATGTTGGAAAGAATTGTAGCTAGGTTCAGAATTAATCTGGACTTTATTATAATTTAAAAATTATTTATTTTCCATCATTTCTAACCAACAATCAACTGTTTGATTAGTAGAACACCTGAACTCCCATATGGAACAATTATGCTTTTAGGGAATTTAGAAAAAATTATAAGAAATATTTTACATTTTAACCAATTAAAATTAGATATATACCGGTTGTTATATTAAAAAGAAAATATCATCATTTAAATATAAATGGCCTAATGACCCCCAAAAGTTTAGCGAAAGTCTCATTATATCTCACTATTTAAATCGTCTTGATAATGTACAAAATGTTTTATAATGTCTCAAAAATGTCCAAATCCAAAAGTGTTGCGGCTTAAGTGGCGTGTCGGTGCGTGCTACATCATAATATATTTGGACATTATCGAAACAATTTAAAACGTTTTGACATTATGGAGACTTTTGCTAAAAAAATTGGACATTATGGAGACTTTTTTAAGAGTTTGGCATTTTAAGGTTTATATTTTATCAACGTGGCCCTCACTGACAATGCCACTTAAACGACACATCAGCAAAAGCATGCTCCATTTGGGGTTGGACATTTTAAAAACGGTATATTATGTTTTTGGATATCATCGAAACGATTTAAACGTTTGGACATAACAGAAAATTTTGCTAAACGTTTGGTCTTTTTCGATTATAAGGGGAATAAGTATTCTTTTGCCTAAAAATCAACGTTTTAAGAAGAAAGTCGGTCTAGAACAAGAGTTTTGCGGCAAAATATTTTGCCGCAGAATGCTAATATTTTCCCATTGAAGTTATTAGTGGCTAAAATATATTTTGCCTTGATTTGTCGCTGAAAATCGATCACTAAAGATCTTAATAATAAAATTATATTTTTCCACTAATAGAATGTGTTAGTGGCAAAACAATGTCTTGCCACTAACTTCAGAATATATAATGTCAATTTTTTTTTTTTGCCACTAATGTCAGAAACTATATAGTGGCACTAGAATTTTTTCGATAAAACAAAATATTTTAGTGGCATAATTGTTTCTCATTAAGTGAAATAACAATATTGGCAACAAAAAAGAGCCACTAATTTCATGAATTTTGTTACATAATTTTGTTGCCACTAAATCAATTTATCATCATTATTATACTGTCAGTATTAAAGTACTATTTATACCACTGAATACATCCATTAAACGGTTTTTTTTTGTTATTTCTCATCTAAAGTTTTGAGAAGAACTCAAAAATACAATTAATTTAACTTTACAAAAATGTACATAAGATAGTATTAATTTTACGCTACTTGTTATATTTCAGTGACAATTAAAATTCATCACACATTAATCCTTCTCGATGTACTATAGACAACAAGCTGTAATTTGTTTTTCAAACAATACAATTGATTCATATCAAATAAAAGGAGACTACTTCTACTCTTTTTGAAAGAATATTTAAAACTTGATGGAAAATCTACCAAATCCTTCGAAAGGTGCTTAAATTTTAAAATAACATAATTATCGCCAGGATAAGAAAGGAGTGCATGTAGGAATTGAAAAGGCATAACTTGTAAAATAAGTTCTCAAACCATAATCCATTAGCAATAATAGATTAAAGACCCTAATTTACATAGCAATGCATGTAGCACATAGAGAGCCAAATAATTAGAGAACCATACAATTTGACTCATGCTTTCAAAGTAAAAAAGACTGAAAAAAATTACCTAATGCAATTTTATCTCTTTCAGTCAACTATATGTTTTAATAAACTGAAATTCAACTGAAACTCAATTCCATGTAAAAGAAACTATGAAATGAGCTAACTAAGCATAAAAACCGCAAATATACAAATGTTGCTCGTAATAAATAAAAACTTTTAGGAAGCCGATACCTAAACCAATGGTAGAACTGAAATTCCGGTTAGAATCAGCCTTTCACAACTTTAGTGCAAGTTTCACTTTTCTATCACTTGAATTAATCCAATTTAACCAAATCTTTGGAGCCAAAATGATGTAGCGGAAGTCACAAAATAAACACAAGATAACTTAAAAGTTGTTGATAATCAAACTATGCCAGCAATTAACTTCTAAAACATATTGATTCAATAAAGAGAATACTAGGTAATAGGCATCAAAAATCGTTGATTCAATTGAATACCGATATTTGGAAAATAATCAAATTGTCTCAAAATATCAAAAACTGCTCTTCAACAACTCATAAGGTTGTTCAAAATACTAAGACAAAATAAAAACTTTAAACTGGGTGTAAAACGAAATAAACTAAAATGCCTTAAAAACTGCCGAAATTACAAAAACGCCATTTTCAGGGCCCGGAAGATGGAAATCAGCCCAAAAGCGACGTAGGCCATGACTGAAGCTGATGGGTATCGATCGTTGGCCCGTTTCCAATAAAGTTAGCCTTCGGAACCGCCCAAATCGCACACTTTCAACTTCGGCAGAATTACGAAACTGCCATTACACCACTAACGCTCCCTTTTCTCTATGAACTCAAAATCTCTCTCTGCAACCGCATCACAAAATTATTAGTAAATCTTTATCTATATGGTTTCCAATTCTAATTTATAGATCACTATTCTAGCACCACGAGCATCTACATTTTGAGAAAATAAATTATTCGAACCAATCTCCGAGGAGCAGATGTCGGGCTTCTCCATGCCCAGTAGGAGAGTGCCGATGAACGGGTGGCCACGCTTGTCCGGGCTGAGCTGGCGAAGATGATGCCAACCCTTCCTCTAGAATATCGCCCACAGTTTCCCCCAAGTCCTTCACACGATGACGACGCCACGACATTGTATTGTTTTATTTGTTTATTTTATTTCCGATCAATTTTTATGTAGTGTAACGCTTCATATTGATGTTTTTGTAAACTTTGACATTTTGATATATTAAAGCGTTCTCTTTTCGTTAAATGTGTTTGTAAAAATACTAGATTTAACAGGGTTCAATCGACAGGAAAAACAGAAAAAACAACAGAAAATGGAAAAATTCCATCGGGAATTGAGCCTGATTCCCGACAGATTTTTTGTAACTAGCGACTAGCTGTCAGTCGCTAATTATAATTGTATAGCGGCGGCATTTATTTGTCGCCAAAACTAAAACTTCGTCGCCAAAACGTCTCCATTTTCGTCTCGTGCATGGCTATACATTTTGGCGACAGAGTTTTTATTTTTGGCGACCGGGATGTCTGTCGCCAATGTTGCAACGGAGCCGTCGCTAATCATTTTGTGACAAACTAGTGTATGTCGCTTATCTGTCGCCAAATGTGATTGCCGGTGGATTAAAGGTGATTAGCGACGGAAAATTATGTTGCTAATAACCGTGTTTCTAGTAGTGCTAGTGGTTGAATTCTATTCAGGTTAGGTTTCTAGATATGGATGAACAAGAAAGGTGAAATATTGTGAAGTTATAGCCTCTTAGTATTAGGGTTGAGCTAAACTTCTATTTAATTTAATGAAATTCGTATTAATGCTTGTTGGCTAAAAAAAGTCATTTCTTGTACCAAACGTATTAAAAAAGGGTTACGGGAGCTTATGGATCTGGGTATGGTCAATTTTAGTCCGTCAGATTTGAAAAATTGCCCATAAACTTCTAAGATATTGCAATTAATCCAATTTGTTAAACTTAGACTTTAATCTTTTTGGATTTTTATAGGCTATTTACGGGTAATTACGTTTCAATCCCTCAAATTCGCAGTTTTGCACTGATCACGCCTACTTGAATTCAAACAAACAAATCGATAGATCGTATCCTGGACGAATTTCTCTATAAATCGTCATTAGACGCTTCAGTACTTTATCACTTTTGACCTGTCCGGAAAATAGATGTCTACACTTTTTTTTATGGAGATAAGTAATTTTTAGATTAACTAAAAATGTATCACAAAATAATATATATTATTTATTAAATATAAATATTATATAATATTTTGAATATTTATTAAAACTAAATAAGAAACATTATTAAAATAGATTATATGTTCTAACTTTTTTTAATTGATAAGATTTATTTGATTAAACATAAATTAGAAGAGCGTAATAAATAAAAAAATAAGAAATAGAGGAGCTAAAATAAATATTTTTTCACTTTCCATTTGACAACGTCAACAACCTTTTCAACGGAAGGATTTATGTTCAACAAAAGTAAAAGTGCAAAGACTCTCCATGTTTTTTGGTCAATGAAACCGAAATATATTGATAAAGATAGAACACCATACAACCAACTCAAGAGATCAGCTACAACCAGCCACCAAAATTAGAAGCAGCTACCCTTCCCTGAAATTTACACAGCAGTACAAGACTAATTTTACTAAAAACATCCTCTTGGCTAGGAGTAATATCTTTAAAAATAATTCTATTTCTTTCCTGCCAAATACAATAAACTGAAGAACAAAAAGCTATGCGACTCAATCTATGTCTAATATTTCTGCCACAACGATTCCTGGTGAACCAGCTAACTTCTCTGCACAACCTCAGAGGACCTCTATTAATTCTGCAAGCCAAGAGAACTCTCTTCCAAACATCACAAGAGAAAGGACAATCAAAGAATAAATGCTTTACTGTCTCAACAGCACCATTGCATAACACACAGTTAGGATTAGGAACAGAGCCCCATCTAAACAGTTTGTCTCTTGTTTTCAATCCATTATGAATAGCCAACCAGGTGATGAAACTATGTCTAGGAACAACAGGAGGTTTCCAGAGAAGTGCATACCAAGAGACGTGGTGAACTTCTGGGGACAAGAAATTCCAAGCAGCTTTAATGGAGAACATATCATTTTTAACTAGCTTAAAAATAATCTTGTCTTTATCTAAATCAATGATAACAAAATTTCTTTGAATGAACTCCCAAGCATGAAGAGTAACATCATCCATTGCATCCGGGAAAGACCAACAACCATTTCTAATAACATCCGAGATTTTGGCATCCTTTGAATATCAACATCCTGTATATCAATATCAGTGGAGCTTACAGTATTCCTTTTTATCATAACTACAGGCGCAGGCATTTCGGAGTTTGTTTGGTAGCAACAGGTAGTTGCTATGCTTGTGGCCAACCGGGCCATTTTGCTAGAGAGTTTCCGGTATCTGGGCAGCAGGTGTCATCGGCTAGTGTTGCTCTGCCGTCTTATCAACAGCAGAGGTCTGATTTTGCTCCTTCGGCAGGGTATTCTCAACTTGCCGCTTCGTTTGGTGGCCAGCGGGGCCGTGGTTCATGAGGACGTGGTTTTGGTGGCCGTGGAAACTGTGGTAAAGGCTCGGGTAGTTACAGTTCTGTTCAGACACCGCAGTAAGGACATGGTCAGGCTAGAGTGTTTGCTTTGACTCCTCAGGATGCTCGTGCATCAAATGCCGTGGTGCAAGGTACTATTCCAATTTCATTTGTAAATGCATTGGTCTTTTTTGATTCAGGTGCAACCCATTCTTTTGTTTCTTTGAGTTTTGCTGCTAAGTTGGGTGTGACACCATCTAGGTTGTTAGAGTCTTTATCTGTATCTACGCCTTTGTCTGATTGTGTTATGGTGGATGTGGTTTATCCGTCTTGTTCTATGGTTATACATGGTAGGGATCTTAGTGCTGTTTTGATTATGCTTGACGTGTTGTCTTTTGATGTCATCTTAGGGATGGATTCTCTTTCACGCCATTGTGCTTTGATCCATTGTCGACGGAAGTCGGTTGTGTTTGAGATTCCTGGTGATATGCCTTTTTCTTTCCAATGGGAGAAGGCGGAGACACCTAAAAATCTTATTTCGGCGATCAAGGCTAAGCGTATGATGGGCAAGGGTTGCTAGGGTTTCTTAGCGGTGGTTCGTGATTTGGAGGCTGACAGTGGCGATGTGCATAGTGTTTCAATAGTGAATGAGTTCACTGATGTGTTTTCAGAGGAGTTTCCTGGATTACCACCTGATCGTGACATCGAATTCTATATCGATGTTGTTCTTGGAACATCTCCTATTTTGATACCTCCATACAGGATGGCTCCTGCAGAGCTGAAAGAGTTGAAGAAACAGTTGCAAGAGTTGCTGGATAGTGGTTTCATCAGACCTAGTACTTTTTTGTGGGGTGCTCCTGTTCTGTTCGTCAAGATGAAGGATGGTTCCTTTCGGCTTTGTATTGACTACAGACAGCTGAACAAGATTACTGTCAAGAATAGATACCCTCTTCCTCGCATTGATGATTTGTTCGACCAGTTGCAAGGTGCGAAGTGCTTTTCTAATATTGATTTGAGATCCGGATATCATCAACTTCGGATTCGAGATGTCAGTGTGCCTAAGACTGCTTTCAGAACGCGTTATGAACATTTCGAGTTTTTGGTCAAGTCGTTTGGGTTGGCTAACGCACCAGCAGTGTTTATACGATGAATCGGGTATTCAAGCCTTTTCTGGATCAGTTCGTTATCGTGTTCATTGATGACATACTGATTTACTCTCGGAGTGAGGAGGAGCATGCTTTCCACTTGAGGACGATACTGTAGACTTTGCATGAGCATCGGCTGTATGCTAAGTTCTCGAAGTGTGAATTCTAGTTGGATCATGTTACTTTCTTAGGACACGTGGTGTCGAAGGATGAGATCAAGGTTGATCCGAAGAAGATTGAGGCGGTTATGGATTGGTAGAGACCGAGGTCAGTTAACGAGATCAAACGTTTTCTTGGGTTACCTGGCTACTATCGTCGGTTCGTGCAGGATTTCTCCAGAATATCTGCACCGCTGACTAAACTGACACAGAAGGGTGTTAAGTTTAAGTGGACTGACAAGTGGCGAGCTTTGAGAAACTCAAAGAGTTTTTGACTACAGCTCCTGTGTGGACTTTGCCATCTGGCATTGAGGGGTTCACTGTGTATTGTGATGCTTCTCATATCGGTTGGGGTTGCGTGTTGATGCAACATGGTAAGGTGATTGCCTATGCTTCTCGCCAGTTGAAGAAGCATGAGGTGAATTATCCTACGCATGATCTGGAGTTAGCAACTGTGGTTTTTGCTCTTAAGATTTGGAGGCACTATTTGTACGGTGCGACTTGCGAGATCTTTACTGACCATACGAGTCTGAATTACATCTTTGATCAGCACGAGTTGAATATGAGGCAGCGGAGATGGTTCAAGTTGCTGAAAGACTATGATTGTTCTATTCGGTACCATCCGGGTAAGGCTAATGTGGTAGCCTATGCGTTAAGTCGCAAATTTTCGGGCAGTTTGCCCATATTTCAGAGGTTGGGCGAAGACCCATGGTTCGCGAGTGGCATAGTCTGTTAGTTTCGGGATTCGGATTTCAGGTTTCACAGAAGGGCTGTTTGTTGGCACATTTGCAAGTGCAACCGGTTTTGATTGATAGGATCAAAGCTTTACAAGCTGAGGATCCACAATTGAAACGGGTTATAGACGGGATTCATTTGGATGTGAATTCTGAGTTTGTGTTTGTGGATGGAGTTCTCAGGTACGGTTTTCGACTGTGTGTTCCAGATTCGAATGGTTTGAGAGACCAGATTCTGGAGGAAGCACACAAGTCAGCTTACAGTGTTCATCCGGGTTCTACCAAGATGTATCATGATCTCAAGGGTACGTACTGGTGGAGCGGAATGAAAAAGGATGTTGCAGAGTTTGTGTCCAAGTGTTCGACTTGCCAGCATGTAAAGTTGGAATATTAGAGACCGTTTGGATATCTGCAACCGCTACCTATCCCTGAGTGGAAATGGGAGCGTATCGCGATGGACTTTGTGGTTGGTTTACCACGTACCCAGAAGGGGTATATTTCGTGAAGACGAAGAGGACGACGGTTGTAACGTTCTCCGATTGCGATTAGGATGGCGGATCTGAAAGAACAATTCACTGGATTTGAACCTAAAGAAAGACATTTTGATGCCGACAAAGAACGAAAAAAGAGGTTGCGGGTCTGCCGAATCTGAAGAAGGAGATGCTGCTATGAACAGGCTATGGCGATGGTGGGCGATGGCGAAGGGTTTGCGACAGCGGCGAGCTTACGATGGCAACAACTTGCAAAAATGGTAGCAGCGAGCTTGGGACAATAATTGCTGGCGGCTGCAGTGAAATAAAATAAGAAAAGGTTTTGAGTTGAAATTGAAGAAATTAGGTTATGAAAGAATTAAAGGAGTAATTGGTAGTTGTGTAAAAGTAAAAATATAAAAATTTAAAAAGAAAGAAGGAATTGTATTTTCCTTTTCAAAAAGCAAAGATGTAGGCATATTTATGAAATAATTATACAACGCAACGGTTGCGTCACGTCATTCATGCAACAAACCAATGAGGCGTTAGCCATGTGTAAATATTTAATGATAAAAAATTAAATAATAAATAAAGATTTATCGTAAATTCTTATTGGTTTGTTGTAAACATGACGTGGCACATCCGTTGTGTGGTAGTTTGTGTAAATAAGTCAAAATTGAATGGCAAATTAGCCATGAAACAAATTCCCTCGAAAGCCCATCTCCCCCCATTCTCAGCTTCTCCTTCTTCGTTTACTGTCTCTAAACCCTAACTCTAAATCAATCAAAACTTCCAAAATCCCCATTCTCATTTCCATTAATTTTAAAAATGGCAACTTCACTTATCACCAAAACCCTAAATTCAATCAAAAACCCTAAACTTCTCTATCCACTCTCCTCATCTGTCACCCGCTGCTTGGCCTCAGTCGCAACCGCCCAATCCGACGACGCATCTTCTTCTTTCACCTTCACTGACACCACTAACGACACCATAAGCTTAAAATCCCCAAATTCTAATGCGAAACGTGAAACGTCGTCATCCTCAGTGACAATGCCAATGTCGTTCATGACAGGGTCAATTGTGGGCAAAAGATTTTATAAACAAGTGAGTACTAGAGATTCAGATGATGGGGTTGGATGGAGTGTGATGCTTGATTATAGGACGCTTAAAACTCCTTCCAAAAGGCCTCTCAAGCTGCCTACTTTATCTCTTGCTAAAGCCATTGCTGCCGAATGGGACTATCAGGTCTGTTTTACTAACATCAGTTCATTTTTGGTTTTTCTGTTCGGTTTTTGCTATTCCGTATTTCAATTCTATTTGCTGAATTAGGTAGTTTCTTTAATGAAATTCTTAGTTGGGTTTTTGCGGGTTTGATTTTTTTTTTTTTTTTTTTTAAGTTTGCAGCTTTACTTATTTTGTGTCATTGAATTAGTTTTTTTTTTTTTTGAAAGCAAGGGAACTTCATATTAGCTTAGAACAATAGTTACAAGTGTAAGCTTCAGAAAAATCTCGATGACCTGTCTTAGAACAGGACGCCTATATTAGAACATAAACTTCTTGATCACAGACTGCCGTACAATCTAAAAAAGATTAATTACGTTACCACGTTGGAGCTTTAATTCTTCAAGAAACTCGTAATAGACAAGCATGAAGCATTGCCTAAAGTCTTGAATCAAAAAGAATCGATAACATACAAGCCCAAACCATCACAAAGAACTTAAATGAACCAACAATCACACTAAAAGTAGGATTAACCAAGAATCAAAATAGGCGATCGTTCAAAATAATAGGATCTTGATTGAATTCGGAAAAACAAACTACACCATCAAAATAAACACGACAACCAAAACACATCTCTCATATAGAGAAAAATTATTCAAAAAGAAAAAGAAAAATATAAAACATATGGGTGAAGAAACAGTGAAAGTCCGATCAAAGACCGGAAATCACCGTTTGCCACCCAAACAAACCTTATGGTGAAGAAACAGAGAAAAAACAGTGATAATAAGTGATTTTCTCTCTCTAGACTAGAGAGAAGGAAGAGCACACAAAAATTACTTCTTGTATGTGTTTATTGTCCGTTGTTCCATCGTTATGATTGATAGGAAGAATATAACTATATGTTTTTTGTTGTAGGAAACAGATGGGATCAGGCCTTTTACAATGCCTATTATGAGACTTGCTTGTACTGCATTGGAGAGAGTTCCACTTACACGGGCAAAGATTGTTGACAATTTGATGAAGAAATTTCATCAAGATTTAGTTTTTTGTCGTGCTCCTGGGGATAATGATCTTACAAGAGGAGTTTATGGTATGTTGTCTATTGATGTGTATGAATTTGCCTTTACTTTGTATACTTGTGCTTTTGTTGTTTTCTTGAGCATTGACTTGAATATTTGTTATTGATATAATGGAGTACAAATTTGGATTACGACTGGGAACTACTTGGCTTCATGTGATGGAAGATATTCAATGTAGGGTAGTGTTGTTGTCGCTTATCCTTGAATACCTTTTCCCAAACTCCATTCTTTTTAGTTAGTAATTACTCATGGCTTGTTACCAACAATTCTAAATCCCTTTTTTTTCTTTATTTTAATACTTGCTTTGCCTTTCAGTTGGTGCATTTGGTTGATTTACATATATGACTTGGTTTAAAATTTTGTGTTTTCATACCCGATGATTCCATTAATATGTGGCTTGAGCTCCCTTTATATCTTTTAGATAACCTAGTTATTTGGCTTTTCTGGATCTGAAAGATATGCCTTGTTACTGTAGGCAACTCCATATAGAGGTTTTTGAAAATAATACCAGATGTTTTCCATTTTGAATACTAAACTTTCAATTTTGAAGCTTCTGCTAATTATTTAATCATTATATCATTGTAACTTTGTGCTGGCTCATTCGGTATTCTATTTATGAAGTTATTTTGGAATGCTTCTATTTTGTCAATGATGAAAAATACTCCTGAACTGTAAATTGGCACAACACTAACTCATCTTATCCCACTCTTATAAATTATAATAACTAATGCATGCCTAAGAAGCACGGAAACTTCGATAAAGTTACGTTTCCTGTTTCGGAAACTTCGATAAAGTTGCGTTTTCTGTTTCGGAAACTTCGATAAAGTTGCGTTTCCTGTTTCGGAAACTTCGATAAAGTTGTGTTTCCTGTTTCGGAAATGTTTTGGAAACCGGAAACTTTAGGACACCCGTACGAAACGTTTCGGGCCGTTTCTGTAAATAATAAAAATTAAAATTTTGTAAAAAAATTTAAAAGTATTACCCACAAATAAAAAAATCTAACTAGTTACCCATAAATTTTACATTCGCATTGCCTATACATCAAATATACTTATTTATGTTGAATTATATTATATTTTTTTATATATTTATAAAATTTTAAATATTTAGTATATTAAAATGAATTATTTTGTTAATTATTATAAATATTTAAATAATATTTTTATAAATATATCCCTACATTTTTGTTATTTACACGTTTCCCCCACGTTTGGTGTCCTTCATTTTGAAAAACTTTTGTTTCCCCGTGTCCGTTTCGTATCATTTCCGTTTCCCGTTTCCGTTTCCGTGCTGCCTATGCTTGATATTAATACATTAAAGCATAGCAGTTTAATTTTCTAATACATGATGATTTATTTTAAATTGTTGTCTGTTTGATCATAATGATAATAATAATTCTCTGGGTTGCCTTGTATTATTTTCTTTAGAAAAGCAGGTGGAGAAAATAGATCCCTTGCTTGATTGGGTGAAATCTGAGTTCGGGTTTAAACCCGTTGTGTACTCGAGCTTTTATGGTGGCAAGCAAGAGGAAGGGTTGGTGAAAGAAATAGAAGACCTGCTAAAGAAAACTGACAACTGTGAATTGGCAACAATTGATGCGATTGCATCAGCAGCTCATTCTTTAGTAATTGCTGTTGGAATTGTCAGAGGAAAATTAGATATAGAGGAAGCCATTGAGCTGATCAGACTTGAAGAAGATTTGCAGGTTCTTATTTCTTCTCTCCTTGTTCTCTTGTTCAGACATTGAAGTGCATGTTGCACTGGGGTGTAACTAAGTCGAGTCAACCCGTGAACTAATAGGGATTGGTTCGAAAAACATTCGAAATTGACTTGATATTGTTTGAGTTTGAGCTACTTGAGTCAATTGTCAAATCGAGCATCAATGACTTTGGCTCGATAAACTCACGAGTCTAATAAGGTTTGGTTAATTTACCTTTTTATCCTTATAATAATACATATGTACAATAACATCCTTTTTTTTATTACTAAAATTTTATTTTTAAATATATTTATACAGATAATCAAATCAAACCGATTCGAGTTTGATTCTCAATTATTCTACCGAGTTCGAGCTCCTAAAACAAATTTCAATCGAGCTCGAATCGAGTTTTAAATTTTAGAACCGAGTCAAGCTCGAGCTCGGGCTTTACAGTGTTTTGACTCCACTCTACTCTATTATACCCCTATGCATACATGTGCACACACCTGCATTGAATCAGATTATCTCGATTCCGCAACAAGATCTGAACACCTCTGATATCTCCTGTTTTATTTAGTACTCCGATTTATAATAACAGGTATATTGAATTTGTATGCAGGTTGATAGGTGGGGCTTAGTAGAAGGTGGTCATGATTTAGATATTGCTGATCTGAGGGTACAAATATCATCTGCTGCTGTGTTCCTTGGTCTTTCAAGGACATGAAGTTTGTGTACACCATAACCTGTGTCTTTTTTATTCATAGATCACAGAATATACGTAATGCATGAGGTATGATAATCGAGAACGAAGTCGAACACATTTTTGCTTGTATAACCAAGGGAGTGGATGACGAAAGAGTTTCTAAATACATATTTGATTAAAGAGTGTGGATAGTGATTCCAAGGCAAATTCTGTGCCGGAAGTCGAATAATTATAAAAATGAGGCTCATTAGTCATGCCTTGTTAGTCATACCAACCTACCTGTTTTTTGTTTTTTTTTATTTGTTGAAAAACAAAGTTTTGTTAGTTCTGCACATGAGTCAATAAAATAAATGATCAGCAGTTGGGTGCTGCTTTTTCTTTTTCTTTCTTTCTTATGGATTTTTGTTTCTTTTGCCAAATTGTTCTTAATTTCCATTTTGGCAGCAACTTGAACTACTGGTGAGGGTGATTATTAGAAGTGTATACAACTAGAACCAAATTATCTAATTGAACTAATAATTTGGTTCAATTTGGTTTAATATTATATTTTTTTGGTTCAGATAGTTTTTGAGAGAAAATGTCAGTTAGTTTGGTGCCAATTAATTGAACTAAATCCAAAGAATCGACTTGTTTGGTTAGGTTTGAAAAATTTACATCATTTTTAATTCAATTCAAATCGAATGCACACCTCAGCCTCCAATGACTATGGTGAAGTTGCATGCTTATTCTTTTTGCCAAAATGAATGAATCACAAGTTTCTACCAAAAATTAAATAAACAAATAAACAAAAAATAATATCCTCGGTATATTGAATGTAGGTGATGCTTCTTCCTCCGAACGTTGAAGGAGTCAGAGCTAATCCTCTTTGCAGCATTGCACGCATACGGGTGGCTGTTGCTTAACGTCACAGTTACAGCAAGCTGCATCACAGTCACTGTTGCATCCTACACACACAAAAGAAAGTTCATCATTGGCATATCAAATGTCTCTATATAAGTTGACAGCTCTAATCCTTACATTACATGAAATTTAAACCGAATTACCTGTTACAGTTATGAACTTGGGTGGTTGTTCAAGCTCGTAAGTTTCTATAAGAAACGAACCACGAATGCTTGCATGGATAGTATTTGTGCCGAGAAAGATCACAACAACTATAATCCAAGCAATTCCTGACATTTTCATTACTGCAGTACTATGATTAGCTTAAGAGCAGCTGCTTTGATGAATGGATGAAGTTTGGTCATTATCAAAGGATTATATATAAACAGGTCTGAATATACGTTTGAAAAACCTATGAATATGTCTATAATTGTGTTTAAGAAGATGTCATCCTAAATCTGTGTTGAGCTCAAAGATTTTATTCTATGCTCTTGTTATAAAATTTCCAGGGTCATGCCAATCATATGAAGCAATGATGCTGTGTCAGTGTGTGTGACATTAAATTTTTAATATTATCATTACAAATATAACTATAGGATATGAGGAGCTCAAAATGTATTCATCTTTTTTTATTCAATCTTTGTCACCTAATTATGGACCTAACTATGTCCCAGATCATATTGTAAACACAATGAAACAATTTGTTGGAATCATTGGTTCAGTGACAAGTATTTTAAAACAAAGCAGAACTGATTTTATAAGAATTTTCAAATTTTCAAATCTAACCAGAATTCAGTTTGATAAATTTTATTAATTCGGATCTTTTTTTTATGTATTTGTTTATTTGGCATAAACATACTGCGTTTCGACCATGCACAACATTAAAATCTCCAGCAATTTTTTCATACCACAAAATCATACATTTCTCTGTATCATGTCAATGGAGCTAATCGCAAATAATGTTCAAAATCATAATTTCAATAAGTTCTATAAACATTTATTGGGGAAAGAAGGGCATTACACTTCAATCCTCAACTTAAATACAATGGGGATGTACGATACAGTGCAAATATTATTATAAATGTGAAATATAAAATTGTTGGATCCTCCAAAACAAAATCCTAGAATAACAGTCAGTTGCACATCCTCATCCTTCTCCAACCTAAAAACTTATTATGCGCCTCCTGCCATCTGGAGCTGCTTGATATGCATGATCTGCTTTCCAGGGTTCAAACCTTTAGGACAAGCACGGGCACAATTCAATATGGTATGGCAACGGTAGAGTTTGAATTCATCGTTAATTGCATTCAGACGCTCATTAGTATATTCATCACGACTATCGCTGATCCACCTGCAAAACGTAATCGCACAAGCAACAGAGATAACCATTTAGATCATATTTCCAGGAAGCTTCAAAGCTATTTCAGATAATTTCCAGATTAAAAACCACAAGACAACAAAAGGAAGGAACAGTAACTCGCAAAAACATTCAAGGGGTTGGTTTATGCCATCATCTAATCTGTAAGTTAGTCCGACAAATTTCCATGTTCAGCGGGGCATCATATTACATCAGGGTATACATAAAGCAATCACTCAAGCATTACAAAATGAGTGTACTGTTAGAATATACCTAGGCATCAAGTTTTAACCTAGACCTTACAAGTTACTTCAGGATAGCTTACAATATTTTTGGTCTATACCTTAACTAAATTGATGATCACAAATTCAAACTTTGATATGAGTTTCCAGTGGAGTTTCTCCATCATCAGTTCTCCAAATCAAATTCATAATCACAGGCAGACCAAATCCTCGAAATGGTTTGTGATGATTATCTTATCAAGAGAGTCATTAATTTATAATATGAAAGGCTCACATAGTAAAGAAAAAAATCCCTGTAAGGTTAAAAATCGACAAAAATGTTCAAGAAAAACATTGGATCACAACCAGCAAGGGAAAAATATAACGAATCATGATTTAGAGCTTCAGGTTTTCATATATATAACAGGATAACCTATCATAGAAATCATTTCTTATGTTCGTTGCAAATTCAATACCATGTAGTCAATTGTTAGAAAGTACTATAGGATTATAAGAATATACATATAAGTCAAGTCCTTAATAATCTAGTCTCAAGCAAATGGAACTATGAAAGCAACAAAACAAAAAACAGCGCAAACTTTAAATTAGGTTCTTAAACAAGAACATTTAAATTTTCCAAGGAACTTCTCCTAAGCCCTAATTAAATAAATCTTTTCAAATTATATGTAAGCAATGACCATTCATCTCTTGAGACATTGATTCTGTAATTAGCACACCTAATCATCACTCGACTACAACTAAATTAATAATGTCTCATAAAACCCAATCTTCAAGAAATTTTCATTCCTCAGTCACTCCTAAATATATCCAAATTAGTTCCATCTATTTCTTTTTTCTATTAATTTCCTACTAAAATTAATCATAACACAGACCCTTAATCTTCAAACATCCCAAATCCCAATGATAACACCAACACTGCCAAAAAAAAAAATGGAACCGAAAACAGCTAATAAACTAGTATTGGCATATTAAATCCCAACGTATTGTAGCAATCTAATCTCATGGATAAAAACGTTACATATAAAATCATAACCTTCCACGTTATTACATTTTGTAGCCCAAACTTTCCAGCAATTTTAATCATACATACCATCCGTGCATCAATGCCACATTGTACATGACATGGCACTCCGATATGCCACATATGATCAAAATTGCCGGAATATAGATATGGACTACAAAATGCAAAAACGCGAAAGTTTTAGAATTTTATATGAAACGTTTTAAACCATGAAATTAGATTGCTACAAACATTATATACGTTGGAATTTAATACGCCAATAACCCTAAAATAACCAAACAAGAAAAACACATACCAAAACCAATTGAAAACCAAAAATAAAAGGAAAAGGCAAGATAAATTATACCTATTAGCATGGAGCAAAGCAGCAGGGCCCAAATAAGATTCAGGGTTCCACCAATAACTAGGGCAAGAAGTACTACAACAAGCACACAAAATACACTCATACATCCCATCCAGCTTAGCCCTATCCTTTTTACTCTGCGGAATCTCCTTCCCGTCAGCCGACGGGCTCTTCCTCTTCAGCCACGGCTCAATACTCTTATACTGATTATAAAAATTCGTCATATCCACCACCAAATCTTTAATCACAAACATATGGGGCAAAGGCGTGACGGTCGAGCTCGACCCAGATTCAATCTTTGTCAAACAAGCCAACCCATTGCACCCATCAATGTTCATCGCGCAGGAGCCGCAAATTCCCTCGCGGCACGATCTGCGAAAAGTTAGGGTTGGGTCGATCTCGTTCTTGATCTTGATTAGGGCGTCGAGAACCATTGGGCCGCATTCTTTGAGGTCAATTTCGTAATCTTTGAGCTCGGGCTTTGATAGGTTGTCTGGGTTCCATCGGTATATTTGAAAAGTTTTGAGATTTGTTGATGAGCTTGCTTTTGATTCGATTTTTTGTGCTTCAGCTTCTGATGCGTGAAATCTTGTTGGGATCAATCTTGAACCGATAAACGGTGCCGTTTTGGCGAGCCTGGCGATCGAGAGGCCTTTCTTGAGCAACCCGGTTGCCATTTTTTAGAGAGAGAAACGAGAATTGGAGATTGTTTTGTTTTTTAGAGAGAGAAAGGAAAGGGAAGGGGACGAATGAAATTTGATTTTTTGGAGATGAAATGATAATTTAATTTAATAGAAGGGTATTTTAGGGATTTGGAGATGGGGGATTAGGGGCTGTTAATGTGTCTACGTTAATGGGGTTTAAACAGGTGACGTGGATTAGTTGAATTTGACGACTTTTGTGACGTGGCTAAATATGAGACGTTTGTTGAGAAAGTGAAGATTTAGGAGGGTCTTATTATGGAGCAAATGGTCAATTTCGCTGTTTGATTATGATTATTTTATGGCGTGTGGCCACCATGGTCTTTGCCCATTTAGGGACTACCACGTGGCAATGTAGCTCCTGGAAAGCCCTATGGAATCAAGCCCATCTAGAGGATAAATGAGCCCAAATATATAAGGGATTTTTAGACAAATACCTATAAAACACCTAAATATTCTCAAAAATACCTTTTGACCAAAATTAGTTAAAATTTACGGTTTGACCAAATATTTTTATAAAAATACTTTTTTTATTTGCAAAAATACGATTTCAGTTTACTAACGGTTTACCAACGGTTTACCAAAAATCTATTCACTATTAGTTCACTAACAGTTTACTAACAGTCTGCTATAAGTTCACTAACAGTTTACTAATGGTCTACTATCAGTTTATTTAAAAATCAAATTACTATTTTTTATTTTTAAATTATAGAATGCTAAAATGAATTATTACTTAATTTACTAAAATTATTGGTGTGCTATTAGTAAATTATTGGTTAACCAAACAACAAAAATATTACAGATACACAAGTGAAAAAAAATTATATAAAAAAATTGAAAGCATCATAAAAACAATAACTATAAAATTTACCAACGGTTAACTTAAGGTTTACTAATAGTATTACTAAAATTAAATTTATTGGTATACTATTGGTAAACCAACAACGAAATCATTACATAATTTACTAAATTTTTTGGTGTATGATTAGTAAACCATTGGTTAACTAACAAAAAAAACCATTGCACATACACAAGTGAATAAAAATATTATATAAAAAAATCAAGATCATCATAAAACAATAATTATAAAATTAACAACGGTTAACTTAAGATTTACTAATGGTATTACTAAAATTTAACTTTAGGTATACTATTAGTAAAACATTGGTAAACCAACAATGATATAATTACAATCATTATTTACAAAATAAAATCACAAAACATAATGTTTTTATTTTTCTAATTCGGGCATAGACTCCATCTTTCTTCCAATACGGAGGTCCAATACTATATCATTTTTTTCCGAAAATCCTTGTACTATTTTTTAATTATTCTAGTCCCTCTAGTTATTCAATTTTTGATTTTTAACGTCTTTTTATTTAGTTTTTTCCATCCCTCTACTTATTTTTTTTCCCCAGTCAGGCATAAAATCAAAAATGAAATTAGTAAAAGGAACTAGAAAAAAGCAATCTTTCACCATAAATAACACTTGCACTAACACTCATACTAACACACATATGATTAGCATCACAACTTAAGATGTATCCATTTTATAAATTTACCAATGGTTGGCTATCAGTTTACCAACGATTGACTATCAGTTTACTTAAAAAACAATTTACTATTGTTTTTTTTAATTATTAAATATTAAACTTATGATTTATATCGGTTGACTAAATATAAGTTTACCAACAATTGACTATCAGATCACCAAAGGCAAAGACAAAAGGGTTATAATGTTTACGTTAAAATGTAAAAATTAGGCAAAAGTGTGCAAAGAATAGGCAAATAATAAAAATATGGTTAGAGCTCAATAAATATGAAAACTAATTGAACCTTTGACTAACTCTACCCATAATTATTTCACATAAATATGTTTCTTGCAGTGTATTAACCACAACTTCAAAGTTATATAATAAACACTTTAATATATTTTGAAAGTGAATATTAACCATAACTTGAAACACAGTAATACATTTTGAAATTTCCTTGTTACACTTGCTACGTGTATAATTTCATATTAAATTAAGTAGCATCCAATATTAATGACTCTGCTATTATTACCTTTTTCTCCATTTCATTAAGTGAATCAAGGACTTTCCCATTTCATTGAGTACATAAACAGTATAAAAATCTCTCTCAGACTTTTCATCAAACACTTTATGTGCAACTTTTTTAACTCTTCCATTGAATTCATTCTTTTTATACAGTATCCATTTTATAAAAACAAGTTTCAACAATCAAATCGAAATTATAAATTACATGAAATTATAAATAAAGCACAACAGTAGCAACTCGTTATCGGGAATTAGGGAAGATTACATAGTTTTTTTTAGGAGTAGATATGTTGATTTCAATTTAACTACAACTGAATCAACCCAACATCGTAATCCTTAGCCAATTCAACGAAAATTTTGCATCATGGCCGGAAAAGTCTCAGCGAATTTCTATTCCGACGACGGATTTATCATCATTGGCGGAGAAAACGGTGGTTGTCGGGGCCATTTGTTAGATTTGGATATGAAGATAGCATCGATGTAAAATCAGTAGTTGAAGTGATAAAGATTAGAATCGAACCCAAGCGGAGATAGTCGGGCGGTTTACGGTAAAAACAAAAAACAAAAAATCAAAAATGAAAGGAAATCAGTTTAGGACGTAGTCTTAGAAGGATGACAGCTGCATCGTATTTGTGAGAATAAAATGGGTTTTGATGGTGGTGAGCCTAATTTCCTCAATATATAAAGTGAGGAGTTGTATTTGGGCTTCACATTAATCAGAATCAAAACCCTCCAATCTGCTCAATCTCAATCTGCATGGATTGGATTTGTATATCTATTGAAACAGGGGTTTTTTAGATAAATACCAAAAAAAGATAAAATATTCTCAAGAATACTACCTCAAAATTTTTTTTTGAAAAATATAATTTGTACTTTTTTTTTTGAAAAATAACTTTTGTTATTCTCAAAAATATCTTTTTTAATATCAGGAATACGATTTTAGTTATCCAACGGTATACTAACACTGTTGGTTAACCAACAAACAAAACTATTACAAATTCAAACCTCCATCTTTATTAAACTAGTTGAAAATTCTATTACAAATCCCTCCGCCTTCATCACCGCAAGAATAATTGTCAAATAAAACCTAGATCGTCTTTTTAAAATCTAAAATTATTGACTAACCATTTGTTAACCAACAAGGTACTAAAAATAAGGTCATTGGTATATTATTAGTACACCATTGGTTAACTAGCAACAAACATAAAATTCAGCAACTGTTTACTAACGATTTTATTAACAATATATTCAAAATAAAAATTACAGGTTAGCTAACAGTTTACCCAATATTAACCATTGGTTATCCAACATCCAAAAATATTATAATTCTCACAAGCATTTCTTCAAACACCTAGAGTGCAACATATTATGCAACACAAAAAAATCGAACCACAAACATAAAATTCAACAACTGTTTACTAACGATTTTATTAATGATATATACAAAACAAAAATTACAGGTTAGCTAACGGTTTACCCAATGTTAACCATTGGTTACCCAACACCCAAAAAATATTACAATTCTCACAAACATTTCTTCAATGTCACGATCCAAATTATTGAGCCGAGACCGGCGCTAGGGAATGGGAGTGGTAGCTCCGAAACCCGTAGCAAG
This sequence comes from Mercurialis annua, assembly GCF_937616625.2. NCBI lineage: Eukaryota > Viridiplantae > Streptophyta > Magnoliopsida > Malpighiales > Euphorbiaceae > Mercurialis > Mercurialis annua. The sequence continues at coordinate 44,306,450 of NC_065574.1, read as the reverse complement.
CCTAAAACCACTAATAATTTTTCACAATTAAAAGTATAATATATGATATATATATTAAAACATTTTCGGAAGAACTCTTTTTAAATAATACACTTATAGATATTAAAGTATTATATCAGAGTCTACAATATAAAATATCATTTGAAGTTAAAGCGTCTATCTAATACTAACAACTACTGACTACTGCAGCTCTAAGAACTCATACTTGTGCAAGTCCAATGACTTCTGGCACAGTGGAGCTGGTTTGTCTGATCCGACTATGTCTACCTGCAAACATCAGAGTGAGGGGTCAGTATTTGAGAAAATACTGAGTGAGTTTGCAAGTTACTTATAGTATTATCAAAATATAGCGTCACACGCTTAATACATATATAATTTTATGATATAAACAAACATTATTAATTTCAAAAGTGTGAGTCCAACTCACTAGATACGGGGACTTCCAGACTACACCGTAGCCGAGTTCTCACTCGTATCGAAATCATAAAGTGTGAGTCCAACTCACTGGTGGCCCAGCCACTGGTGGGCCCAGCCCACTAGATACGGGGACTTCCAGACTACACCGTAGCCGAGTTCACTCTCGTATCAAATTCATAATATATTATGCATCGACATATATTAATTCTTAATCATAAAGTCAAGTACTCTAGACTGACTCACCAATGATCATGTAGCCTATTGACACCCAATAGGTAGTTAGTCTCTTCGGACCGCACATTAGACACTTATCTCCAAAACAACGAATACAACAACATTCATATAATCAAATCTATCAAACAAAACAGCTTATACGAGCAAATCGTATAGATACGAGATATTTAATATCAATACTCATAATATAAGAAAATAACTTTTATAATAATACGCAAAAGTAAATTGCCACTCACAGTGACCGCTTTCCGGATAATAATAATATAAAGATCCCATGAACTTCATGCGTCGTTTGATCACACAGCTATTCCAGCTCATCGGCCTGGTAGCTCGTTGATACTTCAGTTACTTAGTCAAGTTACCTGTACGTTTAATCCATAAACGTAGGCTTAGTATCAAAACCCTAAATTATAATCTTAGGTTAATATAATCGTATTTCAAATACGATTCTTAACTTTGATAGTATTCTAATACTTACTCGAGACATTCGTCATATCTCTTATTCCTTAATTCTTAAACTTAGGTTCCTTATATCTCGGAACCTTAATCGAACTCATTATGTTCGATATCCAAATTTCTTGTTTTCGGGGTCCGTGATACACTTTTAATATCCGACTTACTTAAAGTCGGAAAACGGAGTCATAGCGGGGCGAAAATATTGTATAGGTGCTTCACGTAAACTATGCGCCCGCATAGTCTACTTGCACGCCCCCGCAAAGTACTTGCGCGCCCGCGCAAGTTTGTTACGCGCCCGCGTAACATTGTTACGCGCCCGCGTAACATTGTTACGCGCCCGCGTAACTTTGTTACGCGCCCGCGTAACACTCGCCTCGGCCATTCCGACGTGCTTCCGGCGTGAAAACGTTCCAAACACATCCGAAACGCTTAATCTAAGCTCAAAACACTATAATCCAATTCTAATATCGATTAAAACGATATAATCGTTTCGTGGCCTAAAACTTTGAATCGATATAACTTAAAATATATCCGTTTAAACGGTAAAACGACAAGCTTACCGCGATTCGCCTCTGGAATACGATCAATTCGAGCTATTAAACGTCGGAAACGGACGAGAAACGGAGATCGAGCGACGGAACGAGATCGTTCGCCATTTCCTCGCTTTCTCTCTTTTCTCTCTGGAACTATCTGTTCCTTTCTTTTCATTTCCTTATGCCTAAGGAAATGTTTATATGTTTTGGCAAATTTGCCCTTTTGATCCCTCACTTCTTTAACTTAAACCATTTCTCTTTTAAACTTTCTATTTTAACCAAATAGCTAAATTATCCTTTTAACTCACTTTCATACGTATTATTTATATTCCAATAAATAATACTAACCCAATATTATTATTTCCAACAATAATCTTCTAATTGCTATTCCCGAGGCTTAATTGGCTAATTTACACTTTAGCCCTTGAAACTTTTCAAAAGTTACAATTTAGCCCAAACGCATCCGCGTCCAAATTTTAAAAGGTCTCCGATTGACCCGAAACTTTTACCACATATACTATAAAACATTTCGCGGACCTTGGCGAAATAATTTCCATTTTAAGTCGTAGTGGCTAAATTACCACTTTAGTCCATGTACCTTATTTCGAGCTTTTCTTAACATTTTTCCTTCTTATTCCAATTCTAATTTTAGAATTGAAATATAATATTAAATTCCGCATAATTACTTTCCCAAAACCGCCCTACTAAAAGCTTATTCACTTTAATTTCTTGAAAATTATTTCCAATATCGCCACCCTAGCGAATCAGGACTGGACACATTGTCCAATTAAATACTTAAATATTTTGGGGTATTACATTCTTCCCCCCTTATAAAAATTCGTCCTCGAATTTTCATATACTTTTCTTACTTACTTTAATCCCTCTTTTTACATCTAGAATTGTATTCATAGTAGGAATACCATGTTCGTCTTTTAATGCTGGTCAGCGCAAGGAATCGTCATTCCAATTTCTGTACTTCTTGCACCTTGATGTCAGTTATCACTGACAACCTCACTTTTGATTTTATCTTTTTGAACTTTTAGTTTCTTACTGCAATCCAATGGCAGTTCGTCTTAATGACGTCTTATTACTAAAGACGATAATCTTTGTCATTCAACATCTCCCTTATATGACGACATTAGTCGTATTCATATGTATCTATGATTCGCCGTTCTTAATTCTTTACTTTTGTAGTCTTCCATATGGCCGTCATCACGGTCTGATTCTTATTTGTCATTATGTTGGGATTTTTATCCCATTATCCACTATTCTCTTTTTGTCTCGTCACTTTACTTCTCGTATGAAGATTCTTTCGTTATCGTCGTTAATCATGGTTATCCATGAGGTGAATCCTCAGGACATATCCTTATGAGGTCTTCAATTTTCTTGTAAAGCATGCTTAACCTTCTTCTTGCATCTTAATATCTCGTATACCTCTTTATTCGTTTGCATATCCATTGATCTATTTGCTTTTTCTTAAGCATGACGTACTATTCTTTGAAATTCCTCGTCTCTTCCTATATCACGTCGATCTGTTTCATCAATCAGGTCTTTAACCAGATAGGATTGTCATATAAGTCGCTCAATTCTTATTTTAATAAGACAGCGTGTGACCAATGCCCATGCAAGCTTCCTTTGCTTCTAATCCTTAAGTGAAGATCTTAATCCCTTTTTAATCATATACTTACATCTGAAAGTCCTCTGATGACGTTGTTACTTACTCCGTCTTTGATCTTTTTATTCATCATTCTTTCTTGTTTTCCTTCTCAGCGCATCTTGTACATCGTGTACTACTTGCTTTTAATATCCACAACATCAATCATTAATTGAGAGTTGTGGCCTTCTTCATCTGAATTTCTCGACGTAGTGCGTTCTTAATTGTATATATATCATCTTATCGTATTTGTATTATCATCATGGCCGTCTGTAAAGCCGATCATATGCGGGTAATACCTCTATCGCATCTCGTATTCCTGATATTTCTTGTTTCGGCACTCTGAACGTCGATTACCAATTTAATAATGGGTCGCAATTCTTTTGCCTGAATTATCGACGTAGTGCATTCTCCATTACTTACATATCGTCCTATTGTACAATTACTGACATCTTAACTGTCAGTGGACCCATTCATATGACTCTATCATCTCTATCCCCTTTTTATTTCTATGCGTTGACGACTACATAGAATTTAATTCATATAATCCTCTCGTCATCTTTCCACGTGACTTTCTCTTTTTCATTTTTCAATAACTCTTATCAAGTTCTTTGCGATATACGCAGGTTATCCGTACTTTCCTTATCTCTGTTTACTTTAACAAATTTCTTATTATCCACAATCTACTTTTGCGTCTTTATACTTTATCATATACGTCATGTACCTTTGGCAATCTCTTGACCGTACGCAGGAAGTCGGTAGAATACTGTCCCACTGGTAGTATTCCTTGTGGAAATGAGCGCATTCGCCTTCTAATCCGATCCAGAGCCACTTATGTCCAACCGTTGGCTATCTCTGCATCCTTCCTCAGATTGCGACATTTCCGTACATTGGACCAGAAATACTCGCTCTGGTACTTCTCGACATCGAGCTCGTCTGATAACTTTTATTTTAATGACCAATAGCCTTCATTAGACATTCTTTATCTAATGATACTTTACTGTATCCTGATTTTTATTCTTTGCGTTGTTATACTTCTATATCGTTAGCCATCTTGTGGTTCTTGAATTCTCTTGATTCGATCCTTCATACAGTTTATTAATCCCGAAGTGTATCAAGTTTAACTAATTAAACTTTATTATCCTCTTAACTATCATTTTTAATGGATACTATACTTCTTTCTGTATACATCCTTAACAACTCGTTTTACGTTGGTCTATGAACCCGTAGATAACTTATACTTGGAGTTATCGAAGTAATGTCTTTAGATTTCTATAATAACTCTTCTTCCTCGAAGTCCTCTTTCTGAGGATCTTCTTCTAGGAATATATCAAACAAGTCTGATCGTGTCTAACACATCTTAATTTTTCAAGGATCATAATCAATCTTCTATATCTATCACATTATGCACTTTACTTTTCATTTGATCTAGTTTGAAGTTCAAGGTTTAACATTTCACAAACATCCATTACGTTTGTACCTTTCACAACTTACTATTCCACTTCATAATCTAAATTTTAAAGTGGAAGTTCCAACTCTCAATCCACCAATTGCAGTTCTTATTGTTTATCTCTCGATCTTTCTTATCATATACTTCCATTATTCATTTTCATTGTATCTCTTGATTTAAGTACCTTAATCTTTCCCGATTATCCTTAACCGGAACTAATAGTTGAGAGAATTTCCCCAAGTCGGGTCACAAACTTAGTTCATGTTATTTGGTCTTTCACCGCTCTAATTGCATGTCGGAACTAATCATAGGTTGAACCTTTCATCGACATCTTTATCGACATTACCGTTTGTCCGTCATCCGCTCGATGTGTACAAGCATCTTACTTTACTTTCCTAGTGGATTTAGCATACCGCTTAATCCGTCAAACTCTATTAGTCTTAACTTAAGCATACAAATATCAAATCTCTATAGGTGTTCCTTTCTTCACGTTGATACTATCTTTATATCCATCGTCCTATCATTGGCACACAAGTCCTTATATCAGTTGCTTTTACGGCCAACTGATTTATAATGACGTGGGGTTACTGCGGCACTCCCGATGCCTGTACATTCCCACTTTATCTTGTTAGGTTCCTATTGACCTTCATCGTATTTCTGGCCTTTGCAGGCCAATTAGACTAGGTTGTATTCGCTTCTGTTACTTCGATCTTCTTCTCGCACCTCATATACTTGCTGTGCAACAGCACGCGTTCGCCCAGTTCTTTGTTCATAGTATGGCGATTATAAAGAATATTAATGAATTCCTTAAATATATCATTCTAACTGTGTACTAGCCTTTTTAGTCTAGGCTAAGTTTATTAACTAGAGACACAAATCCTATGTTCTCACAATTATACTTATTCATTTGCCTCGTGGCCTTGATTGTAGCTTGCTCGCGAGCACTTCACTTCCGTCACAGAGTTCTGGTCTAGGTATACTCACACTAAAAACAAAACTCTTGAAAACTCTTTCAAATAAAACGACTCATTTGAAAATTTTCATTTAAATCTTAGCAAAATTGTGCACTAGGGTGATGACGTCTCTCATCCCCAAAGAGTTGCCACATCTCACCTCTTCGTTTGAACATAATGCATATGATGCATGTCCTATTAATGCATGTACTGATGTATGTAGTGATGCATTTCTATCAATGTAGTGGCAATTATCAATGGCTATTACGGGTCTAGGCATAATTATGCTTTCAGAATCGTTAAACAAATAACTTTTAAAAGTTATAAACTTTACGTTTTGTAAGTTCTCTAGACCTTTAAACTCTGTACCTGGAAAGTTCTTCAACTTCTGAAACTTTCCATTCCTTCTTCTCACTCTTTCTAAAATTTCGATCGATCGAATTCTATAGCATCTATCACGTTATCTGATGCTAAGCACACATATATATGACATCAAATCACAATCATATCAATAGTATTCTATTTATAGGAGGCAATACCTCTCCTAAAAGCTTCATCTCAAAAAGCATATCATGTATGCCTGTCTCATCGAAACAACATATACGTATATACCTCGTATATACGTGTCATAAAAACAAATAAGCATTTCACAAATCAATCTGTCATACCGATCACAAAGTAAATCACACTAACAACTTGGATCAGACAAACCTCAACTCTAAAGCTGCAGTAGTTCCTAGGTTACTTAACTGACAAACACATCTTAGCAGAGGTAACTGGACCAACTGCTCTGATACCACAATTGTCACGATCCAAATTATTGAGCCGAGACCGGCGCTAGGGAATGGGAGTGGTAGCTCCGAAACCCGTAGCAAGCCTAAAACCACTAATAATTTTTCACAATTAAAAGTATAATATATGATATATATATTAAAACATTTTCGGAAGAACTCTTTTTAAATAATACACTTATAGATATTAAAGTATTATATCAGAGTCTACAATATAAAATATCATTTGAAGTTAAAGCGTCTATCTAATACTAACAACTACTGACTACTGCAGCTCTAAGAACTCATACTTGTGCAAGTCCAATGACTTCTGGCACAGTGGAGCTGGTTTGTCTGATCCGACTATGTCTACCTGCAAACATCAGAGTGAGGGGTCAGTATTTGGGAAAATACTGAGTGAGTTTGCAAGTTACTTATAGTATTATCAAAATATAGCGTCACACGCTTAATACATATATAATTTTATGATATAAACAAACATTATTAATTTCAAAAGTGTGAGTCCAACTCACTAGATACGGAGACTTCCAGACTACACCGTAGCCGAGTTCTCACTCGTATCGAAATCATAAAGTGTGAGTCCAACTCACTGGTGGCCCAGCCACTGGTGGGCCCAGCCCACTAGATACGGGGACTTCCAGACTACACCGTAGCCGAGTTCACTCTCGTATCAAATTCATAATATATTATGCATAGACATATATTAATTCTTAATCATAAAGTCAAGTACTCTAGACTGACTCACCAATGATCATGTAGCCTATTGACACCCAATAGGTAGTTAGTCTCTTCGGACCGCACATTAGACACTTATCTCCAAATCAACGAATACAACAACATTCATATAATCAAATCTATCAAACAAAACAGCTTATACGAGCAAATCGTATAGATACGAGATATTTAATATCAATACTCATAATATAAGAAAATAACTTTTATAATAATACGCAAAAGTAAATTGCCACTCACAGTGACCGCTTTCCGGATAATAATAATATAAAGATCCCATGAACTTCATGCGTCGTTTGATCACACAGCTATTCCAGCTCATCGGCCTGGTAGCTCGTTGATACTTCAGTTACTTAGTCAAGTTACCTGTACGTTTAATCCATAAACGTAGGCTTAGTATCAAAACCCTAAATTATAATCTTAGGTTAATATAATCGTATTTCAAATACGATTCTTAACTTTGATAGTATTCTAATACTTACTCGAGACATTCGTCATATCTCTTATTCCTTAATTCTTAAACTTAGGTTCCTTATATCTCGGAACCTTAATCGAACTCATTATGTTCGATATCCAAATTTCTTGTTTTCGGGGTCCGTGATACACTTTTAATATCCGACTTACTTAAAGTCGGAAAACGGAGTCATAGCGGGGCGAAAATATTGTATAGGTGCTTCACGTAAACTATGCGCCCGCATAGTCTACTTGCGCGCCCGCGCAAAGTACTTGCGCGCCCGCGCAAGTTTGTTACGCGCCCGCGTAACATTGTTATGCGCCCGCGTAACTTTGTTACGCGCCCGCGTAACTTTGTTACGCGCCCGCGTAACATTGTTACGCGCCCGCGTAACATTGTTACGCGCCCGCGTAACACTCGCCTCGGCCATTCCGACGTGCCTCCGGCGTGAAAACGTTCCAAACACATCTGAAACGCTTAATCTAAGCTCAAAACACTATAATCCAATTCTAATATCGATTAAAACGATATAATCGTTTCGTGGCCTAAAACTTTGAATCGATATAACTTAAAATATATCCGTTTAAACGGTAAAACGACAAGCTTACCGCGATTCGCCTCTGGAATACGATCAATTCGAGCTATTAAACGTCGGAAACGGACGAGAAACGGAGATCGAGCGACGGAACGAGATCGTTCGCCATTTCCTCGCTTTCTCTCTTTTCTCTCTGGAACTATCTGTTCCTTTCTTTTCATTTCCTTATGCCTAAGGAAATGTTTATATGTTTTGGCAAATTTGCCCTTTTGATCCCTCACTTCTTTAACTTAAACCATTTCTCTTTTAAACTTTCTATTTTAACCAAATAGCTAAATTATCCTTTTAACTCACTTTCATACGTATTATTTATATTCCAATAAATAATACTAACCCAATATTATTATTTCCAACAATAATCTTCTAATTGCTATTCCCGAGGCTTAATTGGCTAATTTACACTTTAGCCCTTGAAACTTTTCAAAAGTTACAATTTAGCCCAAACGCATCCGCGTCCAAATTTTAAAAGGTCTCCGATTGACCCGAAACTTTTACCACATATACTATAAAACATTTCGCGGACCTTGGCGAAATAATTTCCATTTTAAGTCGTAGTGGCTAAATTACCACTTTAGTCCATGTACCTTATTTCGAGCTTTTCTTAACATTTTTCCTTCTTATTCCAATTCTAACTTTAGAATTGAAATATAATATTAAATTCCGCATAATTACTTTCCCAAAACTGCCCTACTAAAAGCTTATTCACTTTAATTTCTTGAAAATTATTTCCAATATCGCCACCCTAGCGAATCAGGACTGGACACATTGTCCAATTAAATACTTAAATATTTTGGGGTATTACATTCAAACACTTAGAGTGCAACATGTTGTGCAATACAAAAAAATCGAACCACCATTCATCAACAGCGTTCACAAAAGAAAAATAAAAAATGGATTAAACAACACACAAAATGTGATTAACCCAAAATATTCACATTAACAAAGGATTAGACTGAAATCAAACTTCGGATCCGCCCATGAACCATAATTTCCTTCACCATTTTTAATGATTCTGCTGTGAAAAAAGCATTTGTAATTTTCTGGAAACGTAGGCAATCTCTTCACGAACGGCGATGGCGGGCGATGGCGGCAGACTTACGACGGCGCCAATGGTTTGTTGACGATTGAATAGAGGAGAGGAGATCTCTAGGGTTTGGAAATTGAAGATGAAGAATTGATATGAGATTAGAGATAGAAATAGATTGATTGTAGAATAAAACAATAATAAAAAACGTAAATGTCAAAAATAGAAAACCTAAAACTCAAAAACAAAAGATGGAAATTGTATTCCTCAAAAAGAGAAAGTTCAACCGTACTATTCTAATTACTTTGGGTAATGAAAGTATTTTGTCTAATTAACTCTTGAAACAGTTAGGGAAACACTCCATTGTAATTTTTGTCATAATAATAATAAAAAAATATATTTCATCTTTTTAGCTCTTTTATTTTTTTGCTCTAAAATTTATTTTTATTATGATAATACCTATCTTTTTATTATTTTTTAAGATTAATGTCACAAAAATTCATCAACTTTATACGTTTTCTTTTTTTTAATCACGCCGTTTAAAAATCGTCATTTTCATACACGAACTATCAATTTTTCTCAAATTCATACACCGACCAAAACTCCGGTTAAAATTACTGAGTTGGCAACTGGATAGTGACACGTCATAACAAAGCATATAGTGACACGTCAACAGTTTTTACCGAATTTTTGAACGGTGTATGGATTTGAGAATAATTAGTAGTTGGTGTATGAAAACGATGATTTTTAAACGGCGTGATTAAAATAAAAAAACGTGTAGAGTTAATGAATTTTTATGACATTATCCCTATTTTTTACTCTAGACATTTTTTTTAGAATTAACTCATTTTAAGGTCTCTTAACTTTACATTTTTACTCTGTTTGGTCCTTAAACTTTCATTTGATCACATTTGATCCTTGAACTTTACATTTTTGTTTTATCTAATTCTTAAGTTTTCATTTGGTCTTATATGTTCCCTGAACTTTGATTTTTTTTTTTGCTTCCTCAAATTTCTCAAACGGATAAAAGTTCAAGAACCAGATAAATTAAAAATGTAAAGTTCAGGGACCAAATAAGATCAAATGGAAGTTTAGGAACCAGATAAACAAAAAATGTAAAGTTTAGGGATCAAATAAGACTAAAAGAAATTTTAGGGATTAGATAAATTAAAAACATAAAAATAAAGAATTTTAAATGGGTTAATTCTTTTTTTTTACTCTACCACTTGTTTTTTGTTTTTTTTCTTCTTTATTTCTCGCTCTCCTTTTCCTTTTCCTTTTCCTTCTTCTTCTTCTTCTTCTTTTTCTTCTCTATTTTTTCTCTTCTTTTCCTTTTTTTTTTGTCTTTTTCATCACTCCGTCGGCGTTTCTTCGTCGGTCCGTCGTGACTTCGTTGTTCTTTCATATTTAATTGTAATACCCCGTATAATTTAAAGTGTTTCTTCGTAGTTTCTTAGGATTGGATGGTTATTACGGACGTTTTGTGCAAGACTTTTCTAAGTTGTCTGCACCATTAACCAAGCTAACTCAGAAGAACGCGAAGTTCATTTGGACTGATCAATGTCAAGCAAGTTTCCAGAAGCTGAAGGAGTGTTTGACAACAGCTCCAGTTCTGGCATTACCAGAAGGTAACGATGGACTAACAGTCTATTATGATGCTTCTAGAATCGGGTTAGGATGTGTACTAATGCAACATGGGCGAGTTATAGCTTATGCTTCTCGCCAGTTGAAATAGCATGAAGTTAATTATCCAACCCATGAACTAGAATTAGCAGTAGTGATTTTCGCATTAAAGATTAAGAGACATTATTTGTATGGAGCAAAGTGCGAAATATTCACTGATCACAAAAGTCTGAAATACATATCTGATCAGGGAGAGCTAAATCTCAGACAGAGAATGTGGATGGAGTTGCTAAAGGATTATGACTGTACGATACAGTATCATCCTGGCAAAGCTAATGTGTTAGCTTATGCGTTGAGCAGAAAGTCAGCATGAAGTTTAACTCATATTACTTTAGTTGAGAAGCGACCAACGATTAGAGAAGTGCATTCGTTGTTCGATCAAGGGGTTCAGTTGGAAGTTTTGTATTTGGGAAATTTATTAGCTCAAATGATGATTAAGCCAACCTTTAATAATCAGATTAGGGAACTTCAGACAACGAATCCTCAACTAAAGCATGTTGTTGGTAAAGTAGAAAAAGGAGAGAGTATAGAGTTCAGAATGGAGAATGGGTTCTGAAATTTGGATCGAGGGTATGCGTACCAAATATGGAGAAGTTAAAACAAATAATCATGATGGAAGCACATGGATCTAAGTATAGTGTTCATCCTGGTTCCACCAAGATGTATCACGATGTTAAGCGAATGTATTGGTGGAGCGGTATGAAACGAGATATAGCGGAATTTGTTGCAAAGTGTCCGATATGCCAACAAGTGAAGTTGGAACATCAGAGACCATCTAGATTTTTGCAACAATTACCAATACTAGAGTGGAAATGGGAAAGAATAACCATGGATTTATCGTTGGATTACCTAAGTCGCAACGAGGTATTGATTCGATATGGGTTATCGTAGATCGAATGACAAAGTTAGCTCATTTCATTTCGATCAAAGTTACCTATATAGCGGCGAAATTGGCACATATTTATATTGACAAGGTAGTCAGTTTACATGGAGTTCCTGTGTCAATTGTGTCTGATCGAGGATCAGTTTTTACGTCCAGATTTTGGCAAAGTCTGTAAGAGGCTTTAGAAACGCGTTTAGATTTCAGTACGGCGTTTCATCCTTAAACAGATGGACAGTCTGAAAGGACTATCCAGACTTTGGAGGATATGCTAAGAATGTGCGTTTTGGATTTTGGAGGCCATTGGGATGAGTATCTACCGTTAGTAGAGTTTTCATATAACAATAGTTATCATTCCGGTATCGAGATGGCATCGTATGAGGCGTTATATGGACTTACGTGTAGATCTCCAATTTGTTGGGAGGAAGTAGGAGAAAGAAAGTTGACAGGAGCGGAAATTGTACCTATTACATCAGAGAAAGTGCCGTTGATCAAGCAACGTTAGGAAACTGTATTCAGTCGGCAAAAGAGTTACGCTGATTTGAGAAGCAAAGATATAGAATTTCAAGTCGGAGATTTTGTGTTTCTTAAAATATCACCTATGAAAGGTGTAATCCGATTTGGAAAGAAAGGAAAGCTAGCGCCGAGTTATGCTCCATATGAGATTATTGAACGAGTATGAGCGGTAGCAAAGTTACCATTACCGTCGAAGATGTCGCAAGTACATCCAGTGTTCCTAAACGAGGAGCTATCTTATGAAGAGGAACCCGTAAAGATTGTTGATACCCAGATTAGGCAACTTCGTTGTAAGGAGATTCCTATGGTAAAAGTGCTCTAGAGGAGTCGAACAATCGAGGAATGTTCGTGGGAAACATATAGGCGGATATGCAAAAACGATATCCCAACTTGTTTGCCCAAGGTAATAGTTTGTTTTCAAATTCGAGGATGAATTTTTTTTAAGGAGGGGTGAATGTAATACACCGTATTATTTAAAGTGTTTATTTGCGAGCGCGTCCAATTTTAATTAATTAGGACCTCGAAAATCGTTATTAAATTCACGAGATGAATTTAAAAATGTGGAAATAAGATTTGGAATGTGTTTTGCCTTAAGTTTGACTTTTGGCAATTTTATGTGTTAAAAAAATAAATTTTGCGTTTTTACGCTAAAAACTGTCAAAATAATTATTTTAATTATTTTTAAAAGCCCAAAAATATTTAATTCAGCCTGTAAAAATTATGATATAAGGTTTTGGAGTATTTGAGAAATTTAAGTCAATTTTGCCCCTAAAGCTTGTAAAACTTTAAAATTTGCCCCAAGGGCCTAATTGCAAATAAATAAAAACTATATATAATTTCTCTTAAGTCTTCTTCTTCATTACGCATGAATCATATTCACCTCCGTTAGAGTCATTTTTCCGAAACTCTCAACCAAACCTTAACCTCCATTTTCTTTCATTTTTTCACCAAATTTCCTTAAGAAAAACGTTGCAATTCTTCCGTAGATTAATAATCTACCATTGCATGTAGGATCAAGGTATATCTTCAAGCTCAAATAATTATTTTTATTTACTGATGTTGTTTGAGTTTAAAAACATGCTAAGACTGTTAAAATTGTGGTTTGATGTTTAAATAATCGGTTTTAATTGTTGTTTTGTTTGGGTTTCGGTTTTAATTAAATTATATATGAGAAATTAAATTATTTTTTTCAATTTCTAGGCTAATTTAATTAAATAGACTAATGTATGTTTCAAAGTGTATTTTTCATAGATTAAAAGTGTTAAAAATTTAGGGTAACTATTTAATGAAATGGGTTTCGGTTTTTATGAGTTTTAAAACTCAAAAATTGTTAAAATAAGGATATTTAAGTCATTTTAAATTTCTAGGCAGAAATTGATTATAAAAATTTATGAAATTTATTTGTCGATTATTTATAGAATTAAAGTGATTAAAGTGATGAGTTTTGACGGATTAATAATCGGTTTTGATCATTAATTGTTTATTCGGTTTTAAAGTGTTAAAATCATGGAAAATAATTATTTTGGACCGCTGTAATTTTAAAGTAAAAATTAAAAATGTGTTCAAAATAAATTTTGCTGAATTTTGATGTTAAAATTGCTCAAAATGGATTTTTAAGCGTTTTAGAACGTTTAGTATTTTCTGGCCAAAAAACCACCGGAATCCGGTGACCGGAAATGGAGCAGAGGGGACAGAGCATGGTTGCTCAGTCCTATGCTCATTCGAAGTTGCTACTGCCGAAATTTCTCCGGCAGTAAACGAAGGGGGTCCGAGCCCGGGTGCCAAAATATTTGACAGAAAAATATTTTTGGATTTTAAAAGTGTAGTATATTTGTCTGAATTTTCTAAAAGTATATTTTTAGAAAATAATGTGGATTCTTAAAAGTGTTAGAATTATAAATGAGTTATACTTCTATGTTTATTTATTTAGTTAAATAAACTAACGTGGATAGAGTTTTATTGTATTGAAATACGATGACGCGAATAGAGATAGTCGGAATCAAATTTGGATATTTGATTATTTGGTTTCTTTGGTTGAGTCGGTCTAGAATATATCCTAAAATTTAGAGTTAATACATTTATTAATGTTTAATTTTTAAATTATATCCAGCGAATTTTGTCGCGAGTACCAGTGAACGGAGGTTTTGAATTTTCAACGTGCAGAGTTTTTAAATTTGGAATAAACGAGTACTGTGAGTGTGTTTACAACTTATACTGCTAAATATTAGTATTAAAAATATTTGCGAACTGCTTTACATGATTTATAAATGCCATATATATATTTTAATATTAAATTGCATTAAAGATGCACACGTGTTGAAACCGATTTAGATTCAGTGAAACATGCTTAATATTGGGCGACAATAGTGATGTGTGATCACCGGTATGGCATTTTGAATGGGTTGCATGTGCTGTGTGAATCTAGGCGACGGTCTGAAAGTCTGAGATGACGGCCCAGACATAACGTGGAATAGATCTTAAGAGGCAACGGAAAACTTACGACCAAAGGCTAGTCAAGAGTGCAGCCGAGATCTGAGTGTGTCACGACCCAAATTATTGAGCCGCGAACGGCGCTAGGGAACGGGAGTGGTAGCTCCGGAACCCGTAACAAGCCTAAACCACTGTAAATTTTTCGCGATTAAAACATAATATTATATATAATACATTATCAGAAATCTTCTTTAAATAATATAATTCAAATATTAAAATATTGTATTCCTTTTCTGAAAACATTCGCGAAACATTTCTTAGAAACCAGGGTCTTACCGAGCGATATCTCATATCCAGCACCGCCCTGTTTCTGATCACAAACATCACCAATTCCACTCACGGCAATTGTTATCAAATTCAAACGGATAAACGCCATCTTTCTAAACAACTCATTTATATAATTTATATCAGAGTTCACATTTTAAATACCGTTTCAAATCAAATCATAAATCTTATTTTGACACCTAATGACTACTGCAGCTCTATACAAACTCGTACTTTGTGTAAGCCAAAAGGCTACCGACACAAAGGAGATGGTCTGTCTGATCCGACTCCGGTCACCTGAAAGGAAACACTGTGAGGGGGTCAGTATTTTGGGAAATACTGAGTGAGCTTGCAAGTTACTAACGGTATTAATATAAAAATATAACATCGCATCTTAAGAAGACAATAATATAAAACGTATAAACAGGTATTTGATCCGTACGAAACTAATATCCTAGCATGCGACACATCTCTCGAATAATCATATATCATTCAACCCAATCGTAAATATCAATTGCGAGTCCAACTCGCTGGTGGCCCAGCCACTAGATACGGGGACTCCAGACTACACCGTAGCCGAGTACTCACTCGTATCAAATCATATACCCAATCGTAAATTTCATAATCATCATCAGCTCCCAGCTGTGTCATATCATTTCTCAAATGCAAACACACTAGACTGACTCAATACTGGTGATCACACAGCCTATTGACACCCAATAGGTAGCTAGTTTCTTCGGATCGCATACTAGTTCTCGTATATAGAAATTAAGTAAACATATAACATTGCAATCAATTATATATAATGCGATGCGTGTAGACAGTATATATATTTATATAAAATAACTTTAATATATAATACACGAAAGTAAAGTGCAACTCACAGTGACCGCTATCCCAAAATTGCATTATAATAATCCCGTAAACGTAAGCTCCATGCGTCGTTCTCATAGCTATTCTACCTCGTTGGCCTGGTAGCTCGTCGGTACGTCATTCACCTATTCACGTTACCGAATTCTTGATTTATAAACGTAAACTTAGTACTTAAATCCTAAGTTATCGACTTAGGTTAACGCTATCGTATTCCAAATACGATTCTTAGCTTTGATCATGTTCTGACACTTAGTCGAGATACTTGGTATATCTCTTTTTAATTAATCGGGGTCCTTAATCATTTTTAGGATCTAATATTGAAAATATCAAAATCCCATTTCTTTATGGCTAAAAGTCCATTTTAGCCCCTCGGGCAAAAAGTCCATTTTAGTCCCTCGTGGACCCGCTGCATGCTCGCACAGGGTGGTGTGCGTCCGCACACCATCACTGGTGTGCGTCCGCACAACATCACAGGTGTGCGTTCGCACACCACGGGTGTGCGATCGCACACCACGTGCGACCTGAACGCAGCCCCTGGAAACGTCGTTTCCGGGCTTCCCGTCGTGCTATCTTCCGCCATACACGTATAAAACCTCATTTCCTTCAAAACCCGTAACTTTGTTTTTCCAAAAACGTTAAAAACGATCCAAAATCATTAAATTCCTAATTATAACTAAAACGGCTATATATTCAAATTTTCTACCAAATACCACGATATTTACCTTGAAACGAAGCTTAGGATTGATAGAGGATTCGATTCTGAAGAAATCGTCGCTTGAATCACTTGAATCGGACGTCGAACGGCGAAACAGCGGCGAAACAATCGATCGACGATGGTTTCTATAATTTTCTCGATCCTTCTCTCTGCTTTCCTTCTTTCAATTTCTTCTTCTTATATTTCCTGGCTAAAATGCCATTTTGGTCCTTGTTCTTTTTGTTTATTATCATTGATCTTTTAAACTTTTCTTTCTTACGATTTAGTCCATAACTAAATCAATAAATTCTTAAATTATTACTTTTACGTATTATTTATATCCAATAAATAATACGAAACTCAATATCAACATTTTCCCGTCAAACCTACAAATTTCCATTTTCGACACAAAGTGGCTAAATTACCACTTTGGTCCCTGTACTATATTTTGGACTTTTCTTGACATTTTTCCTTTTAATTCCAATTCTAACTTTAGACTTGAACTATATTATTAAATTCCTCGCATATAATCCTTTCCAAAACCGACCTACTAAAACTTATTCATCGGAAAACTTTCCGATTTTGCCACTCTGGAAAATCTAGACTGGACACGTGGTCCAATTAGATAATTTAATATTTTGGGGTATTACATTCTTCCCCCCTTATAAAAATTCGTCCTCGAATTTTCATATAACTCCTTGGCTTAAATTTTAACCCTTAACCATTTGAACTTCATTCATCACTCCATTTCTGTACTCCTTGTAGATTAATGTTAATCGTTATTGACGACCTTTCATATCGTCTCCGTCTTTCATAGTGTTTTTAGCCATTTTCTTATGTACTATAACTTCTTACCTTTGATTGCTTCTCTTAATTTTACAACGCAATCGTTGTGTTTGTCCTTTGTTTGACTGATATTCAATACTAGTTTGTCCTAGTAATGTCCGATTATTACTAACGATAATCTCCACTCTTAAGCTTGTTCATTTATATTCAAATGATGTAGATAATCCATTAGTCTGTACCTCTTAATCTTCTTTTAGGATGATATTTATCGTGTTCATATGCACTTATGACTTTCCGTTCTTGATTTCTTCCCTCTATCTACTCCGTTTAATCATATCATCATTCCTAATTGAAAGATGTGGACATTCAACCAACTCGGGCTTCACTACTTACGTAGTTTCTTTCGTACTGCTGTTGTCACCATCTGATTGTTATTCGTCGTGGTGTTTGGAATCTAATCCCATTATCCACCATCCTCATTTATCTCGTTATTTCGCTTTTCATACAAAATTCTTCTGCTATCGTCGCTTTATCATGATCCTTCATGAGGTGAATTCTCATGGAGATCTTTGTCAATCCCTCTAGCAAGCGTAGCCATTCCTTACGACTTTTGAGGAATGCTGATCCTTATGATCATTACTGTATTCAAATCCTTGTTGCCATATTTGGCACTTTACAATCTCCTACATCAATCTCCTCTTGATATCAATTTCTCCTTTTAATGAATTTCTCACTATGCGTCTCGTCATAATCCATCCTTTGGAATTCCGATATCAATTTTAGTATTAACTTTTAGATTATACTCGTCCTTAATTACTCGTTTACCTTTTCGTTTCATCTTATCTATCTTCTTTCATTGTCTTATTAACGTTGATCGTCTTACAACCTTCAAGGATGCTTTTAGCATTTATCATTATAATCCAACTCTTTCTTATTTCTTTCTTCCTTCCAATTCTCAATCTTAGGTGGCTCCTAGCTTTCAAATCATTTCCATTGACTATCATGTAGCGTTAAGCTTACTTCTCATTACTATCTATGATCTTGCTAATCCTACTTTTGTTCAAATCATAAATGTATTTCTTCATAATTCTTCTTTGACTTCTTGTTCCTAATCAATCAATAGGATTAATAGTCGTAATGCTATAACCCTACGGTACCTTTCTTATGTTCCATATTCATGTTCTTATCACACGCCTCGTTTGTCTTTTATTGCATTCTTTGTTATTCTTCTTCATTATACCTTGTATCTATTATATTTCTTGTTTTAACATCTTTAACTTCGACTATCAATAGAAGGTTGCATTCTTTCCGTTTAAATTACTCGACGTGTTACGCTCTCGACCACTCGCATATCCACTTATTGTACTCTTACTGACAATTTAACTGTCAGTGGATCCAATCCTATGTCTTTGTCCTCTTTATCCTTCCTTGTTTCTATGTGTCCGCGACTACATAGAATTCCATTTCTCTAATCTCCTTGTCAACTCTCCACGTGACTTTTCTCTTTTCTTTTCCTCGATCACTCTTATCGAGTTCCTTGCGACATACGTAGGTTATTTGTACTTTCTTAATACTTATTACCTTAACTGGTCTCTTATTATCCATGACCTGCGTTTGAATCCTTATATCTTATTATACATACCTCATCCTTCCTTCCACATGGATACTTTTTGTAGGTATCTTACTTCTACCTCTTGCCTTATATTTTGATCCATCTGATGTTATTTTCTTCGTATAGCTCAGTTCTGACATTAAGTCTCCTCTTTACATCCTTTCACGCATTTCAATGCTTGAAGTTTCAATCACATACGAAACACGTTCATGTTATATAATGTATCTTAATCCTTCATATAGTGTTTACGTCTTTACTAAAGGATTACCATTAATTCTCCCAGTCGATTGCACTATGCATTTCACCTTTTTATCATTCGAGCTTGAAGCTTGAGATTGTACACTCCACATACGTTCATTACGTTTATATCTTCCTTGGTTTACTAATCCGCTTCATAATTGCAATCTTACGATGAAAATTCCAACTCCTAATTCACTTATTGCAACTCTTGTCGTTTACCTTTTGATCTTTCTTATCATGCTTTTCAAATCACTACATTCTATGCGGACTTGATGTTATCTATACTTAATTGATCCAATTCCATGCTCCGTACTTCATATTCTTGTCACTCGTCTACTTGGCTCGTCACTTTATCGACATATATCCATTATCGGTATTCTTATGAAATCTACTTCACGTTCTCGGTTTGCCGATCGTAATGGTTAACACCTAGGTCACCGTCTTAGGGACATCGTGTTCCAGTGACAACTTGATCCAACGGTTCAATAAAGAGTTGTCACGATCTTATTAAACCTGACGACTTTCTAACATTACGCACTATTCACATTATCCTTTCATAAGGGTAATCTTCTATCTTCAGGGTGTAAACTGTGAGTCGATTTCTATACTCGACTATCCTCTTTCTTACTTATGGTGTGGTAGCATGATGCTCTAATCACTTCGTTTAAAGATAGGAACATCCCAGTTCATCGTTCGATTAGTTACATTTTTGCTACTCACATACATCTTACCATTCGCTTCTCGTATATAAACTTCGTTCTTCTTATATACTTTTTCCCTTATATCGTAGTTTAATATCTTTGACATCCTGTCAAAGAGATACTTACTTTCTAGCTTACCACTAATCTGGTACGCGTCACTTTCCAATACATCTGCGATTTTTAGCTATATTCTAGCTCGTTAACTCATGGCTAAATTCATATCCTAGAAGCATAATTTCTATATTCTCGCAATTATACGTATTCATTTGCCTCATGGCCTTAATCGCAGCTTGCTCGCGAGCACTTCACTACCGTCACAGAGTTCTGGTCTAGGTATACTTACTTAAAAACAAAACTCCTTGAAAACTCTTTCAAATAAAACATCTTGTTTCGAAATGTAAATCGAAATTTCATTTAAATCTTAGCAAAATTGTGCACTAGGGTGATGACGTCTCTCATCCCCAAAGAGTTGCCACAGCTCACCTTTTCGTCTGAGCATAATGCATATGATGCATGTACTATTAATGCATGTATTCGTTTATTCTTTTCATTAGTAGTGTATGTAGTGATGCATTTCTATCAATGTCGTGGCATTTATCAATGACTATCACGGGTCTAGGCACATTTATGCTTTCAAAATTTGTTTAAACAAAACAACTTTAGAAAGTTATAAAGTTTGAGTTTTGTAAGCTCTCTAGACCTTTAAACTCTGTATTTGGAAAGTTCTTCAACTTTTGTAACTCTGCGATCCTTCTTCATCCTATTGTTGACGCTTCGATCGATCGAATTCGACAGCATATGGCGTTATTCAATGCCAACCACATGCGTGTTACTATCGAGTCATAGTAACATCGATTATATTCTAGTCATATGGGGCATTGCATCTCCCCGAGATTCCATCTGGATATGCATGTCGCATATGCATATCCTATCGAACACAAAATATGTGTATGCATCTCATATATGCATGAAACAAAAACAAACAAGTATTTCACAAACCAACCTATCGCACTTATCGCAAAACAAACAATGCAAACTACTTGGATCAGACAGAACTCAACTCTATAGCTGCAGTAGTACCTAGGTCACTTAACTGACAAAACACATATTAGCAGAGGTAACTGGACCAACTGCTCTGATACCACAATTGTCACGACCCAAATTATTGAGCCGCGACCGGCGCTAGGGAACAGGAGTGGTAGCTCCGGAACCCGTAACAAGCCTAAACCACTGTAAATTTTTCGCGATTAAAACATAATATTATATATAATACATTATCAGAAATCTTCTTTAAATAATATAATTCAAATATTAAAATATTGTATTCCTTTTCTGAAAACATTCGCGAAACATTTCTTAGAAACCAGGGTCTTACCGAGCGATATCTCATATCCAGCACCGCCTTGTTTCTGATCACAAACATCACCAATTCCACTCACGGCAATTGGTATCAAATTCAAACGGATAAACGCCATCTTTCTAAACAACTCATTTATATAATTTATATCAGAGTTCACATTTTAAATACCGTTTCAAATCAAATCATAAATCTTATTTTGACACCTAATGACTACTGCAGCTCTATACAAACTCGTACTTTGTGTAAGCCAAAAGGCTACCGACACAAAGGAGATGGTCTGTCTGATCCGACTCCGGTCACCTGAAAGGAAACACTGTGAGGGGGTCAGTATTTTGGGAAATACTGAGTGAGCTTGCAAGTTACTAACGGTATTAATATAAAAATATAACATCGCATCTTAAGAAGACAATAATATAAAACGTATAAACAGGTATTTGATCCGTACGAAACTAATATCCTAGCATGCGACACATCTCTCGAATAATCATATATCATTCAACCCAATCGTAAATATCAATTGCGAGTCCAACTCGCTGGTGGCCCAGCCACTAGATACGGGGACTCCAGACTACACCGTAGCCGAGTACTCACTCGTATCAAATCATATACCCAATCGTAAATTTCATAATCATCATCAGCTCCCAGCTGTGTCATATCATTTCTCAAATGCAAACACACTAGACTGACTCAATACTGGTGATCACACAGCCTATTGACACCCAATAGGTAGCTAGTTTCTTCGGATCGCATACTAGTTCTCGTATATAGAAATTAAGTAAACATATAACATTGCAATCAATTATATATAATGCGATGCGTGTAGACAGTATATATATTTATATAAAATAACTTTAATATATAATACACGAAAGTAAAGTGCAACTCACAGTGACCGCTATCCCAAAATTGCATTATAATAATCCCGTAAACGTAAGCTCCATGCGTTGTTCTCATAGCTATTCCAGCTCGTTGGCCTGGTAGCTCGTCGGTACGTCATTCACCTATTCACGTTACCGAATTCTTGATTTATAAACGTAAACTTAGTACTTAAATCCTAAGTTATCGACTTAGGTTAACACTATCGTATTCCAAATACGATTCTTAGCTTTGATCGTGTTCTGACACTTAGTCGAGATACTTGTTATATCTCTTTTTAATTAATCGGGGTCGTTAATCGTTTTTAGGATCTAATATTGAAAATATCAAAATCACATTTCTTTATGGCTAAAAGTCCATTTTAGCCCCTCAGACAAAAAGTCCATTTTAGTCCCTCGTGGACCCGCTGCATGCTCGCACAGGGTGGTGTGCGTCCGCACACCATAGGCGTGCGTCCGCACACCTTGGGCGTGCGTCCGCACACCATCACTGGTGTGCGTCCGCACACCATCACAGGTGTGCGGACCCAGGTGTGCGTCCGCACACCACGGATGTGGGATCGCAATCCACGTGCGACCTGAACGCAGCCCCTGGAAACGTCGTTTCCGGTCTTCCCGTCGTGCTATCTTCCGCCATACACGTATAAAACCTCATTTCCTTCAAAACCCGTAACTTCGTTTTTCCAAAAACGTTAAAAACGATCCAAAATCATTAAATTCCTAATTATAACTAAAACGGCTATATATTGGAATTTTCTACCAAATACCACGATATTTACCTTGAAACGAAGCTTAGGATCGATAGAGGATTCGATTCTGAAGAAATCGCCGCTTGAAACACTTGAATCGGACGTCGAACGGCGAAACGGCGGCGAAACGATCGATCGACGATGGTTTCTATAATTTTCTCGATCCTTCTCTCTGCTTTCCTTCTTTCAATTTCTTCTTCTTATATTTCCTGGCTAAAATGCCATTTTTGTCCTTGTTCTTTTTGTTTATTATCATTTATCTTTTAAACTTTTCTTTCTTACGATTTAGTCCATAACTAAATCAATAAATTCTTAAATTATTACTTTTACGTATTATTTATATCCAATAAATAATATAAAACTCAAATATCAACATTTTCCCGTCAAACCTACAAATTTCCATTTTCGACACAAAGTGGCTAAATTACCACTTTGGTCCCTGTACTATATTTTGGACTTTTCTTGACATTTTTTCTTTTAATTCCAATTCTAACTTTAGACTTGAACTATATTATTAAATTCCTCGCATATAATCCTTTCCAAAACCGACCTACTAAAACTTATTGAACAAAGGATCAAAAAACCCCCTCAACTTGACACGAAGTATCAAATATGTCCAAGGTCACAAAACCGGATCAATTCAGTCCACTACTATACCAAACCGGATCAAATACACCCTCCTCCACTCTCACTTCCGCGAGTGAAACACACTCTCCCTAATTAAATGGAAAAAGGTTTAAAATAATCCCTAATTTTTATTCAATTCTTCAAATTAATACTTAATGAATTTTCAATTTCAATTACAATCCTGATATTTTAAAACTTCAAAAATTACATTAATTTTAAAACAAAAACTGAAGGATTATTTCACATCTTTTTCATCTTTAAATTAAATTTCCCTAACCTATTCATCTTCTGCATTTTTTCACCGCCGCCCACCTCACCTTGCCAGCCACCTCACCTCATCTTCGGCATCAAAGAACACCGTTCTCCACCATGGGACGACCGGAAACACCCATCTCTTATCCCCTCTCTCGTCGCTGGTCATGAACGGCAGAATTTCTCAAGCCGCATCAGCCACACTCAGTTACAACGAGCAACAACAGCAGAGGAGAAACGAGCAACGAGAGATAACTCTGAACGATAGCTGATGGAGGATGCTCGACGCCGGTGATGGATGGATGAAGAAAATGAAAACGAAGAAGAAGTATGGGGATGGGGATGGGTGGTTGACAGTTTTAGTTAAGGTGAAGAAGGGTGGGAATGGCGGCAGTGAAGGGTTTAGGTTAATTAGGGTTGTTAATTTTAGTTGAGGTGAAGAAGGGTGGGAATGGCGGCAGTGATGGGTTTAGGTTAATTAGGGTTGTTAATTTGGGTCAATTAGAAATAATTAAAATTAATTGAGGTTTTAATTTATTGTGATTAATTAGAATCTAATTAAAATTAATTAAATTTAAGTATGATTAATTAGGATTAATTAGGATTAATTGGGTCAAATTAGCAATCTCACTCTCTTTTTGTGTTAAAAGGGGGTTTTTGACCGATTTTTGCAACTATTGGTTTTTTTTGACCCCTTTTAACGACCTTGGACTAGTTTGATATTTCGTGCCAAATTGAGGGGGTTAATTGATCCTTTGTTCAAAACTTATTCATCGAAAAACTTTCCGATTTTGCCACTCTGGCAAATCTAGACTGGACACGTGGTCCAATTAGATAATTTAATATTTTGGGGTATTACAGAGTGGTTAAACCATAATGAAATAGTTAACCCGTATAAAGTGGAATAAATTTATGTTCTTATTTTGAAAGCATATAGGAACATGAATCATTAATTTGGGTTTCATATGAATCGGTAATCTAGATACATTGCTTTCATATTAATGTTTATTAGTACATGTTGTACGCATTCACTCAGTTTTTGTAACTGATCCCGTTGAATTTACAATTTTTATTCCAGGAGAGTAGTTTGTGGTGTGGATTTCCAATTCCTTGTTCCGGAAATCTCTAGCTGAATAAAGTATGATGACCCTTTTCTTCTAATATCTAGAATTGCAGTAGTTATAGTATCGTAAGGTGACGCCTTAATAGTCGTTGCACTTATTTATGCATTAAATTTTATGTTAACGCTAAAACTCTGATATGTAATGTGTGTATGTTGTGCAAAAGTCCAAGTGACTGCACCAGAATAATTATAATGAACGAGTATGCATAATGAAATGCAGTTATAACCATAATGAGATGGTTTGTGCATAATGAAATGCATTATAAACCTTAATAAAGTGATTATGAAACTCTAATATATTAATCAAAGAGAGAATTAATAGTAAAGTTTCAAATAATGATTTTTACCAGAACATTTTAAATGGAGATTTTTAAAATGTTCGAAAATGTGTTTTGACTTCCGCGAATTTTTTTTAAGTGTTTTTAAGGCTTGCTACGGGTTTTGGAGCAACCACTTTCATTCCCTAACGCCGGTCTCGATGCCGAGAATCGGGTCATGACATTAATTTAATTTTTTTTTTAATTCGTAGTGATTATTATGATTTATTTTAACTTTCAAATCTAAAAATATTTCTCTTTAATTTTTTCAGGTTCAGATCTAAAAATATACATAAAAAACGATTTTATGATGAAAAATAATTTTCTGCAGAAAACAGTGTCTGATTGTCATATCAGTATCACTGATATTATCATATCTGTATCATAACATTGTAGAGAAAAATGATTAACTGTCGAAAAAAGGTTGGATTATCATATCGGTTATTTTATCGGTATTATAATGTTATCATATCAGTATCATAATATTATATGGTAATAGTATGATACAATTATGATAATATTATAATACAGTTTTGATAATAGATAGATAAGGTTATAAGGTTATGATAATAGTTTGGTAAGGTTAGGATAAAAACTTATAATTTATGATAAAATTCTGATATTGTTATATGATAAAATAAATAATGATAATGTTATGATAATTTTTATAAAAATAAATTATGATAAATGCTATGATAAGATTATGATAATAGTATGATTACGTACAAAAAGTAATTTTTACAGAAAAATATTGATACCGAGATGATAATGTCATTGATACCTATATGATAACATGGTAAAATCATAATTATTTTAATACCAAAAGAAAATGTATGTATGTATGTATGTATATATGTATGTATGTATGTATATATGTATGTATGTATATACACACACGATACTCATAAAACTATCCAATAAATTCATTTAATTTATAAAAATATATACGTAGTCAAAAAAATCAATTGTACCTAAAAATTAAAAAAAATACATAATTTACATATTTTTTTTATTTTAAAGAAATATATTTTTAAAATATATTTGATACATATTTGATACGTTATCAATACATCTCTGATACATTTTTGATACAATACATAAAAATGAAAATCTATTTCGTATTTTTATAAATTTTTTAGGCATGAAATATAAACTTTTTAAGAAGGTGTATTTTTATAATTTTTCCCGTTTCATAATTTTTTTATAATTTTTCCATAAATATACATATATATGTAAGATATATGTATATATATATACACATATGTACGTGTTTATATATATATATATACAATGACGAAGTCAGACCACGATTTCAAGTAGGGCACAATTTAATTATAAAAAATATACACTAAAAATATATATTATTAAAAAATTGATCAAATATTATATATATTTTGTTTTAGTTATTTTTGTTTTATATTAGCCAAATTAACCAAAATAACCGACTAATTCGGCTAGTTTAATTTTCCATTTTCAATATTTTAGTTAAGTCAATTAAATCAGTTTTTAGTTAAAATTAATAATTTGATCGGTTGAAGAGATAATATAATTCGGGTTGATTTGGTTTTATTAAATTTAACGGTTCTTATTTTTGTCCACTAATTATTTCATAATCATAAACAATGAACTAGGTAAGACGGAAAGGGATATTGGGAAATGGAAATTCGAACACGGCAAAACAATGTTATTTTAAAGTTTTCTATGTAAAAAGTGAAGTTTTGTGTTTGAAATGTCAAATTTTTGAAACGTTTCTGAAACGGTACACGTTAATTGAATGACGTGTCTGTGATACCTAGACAATAAATAAATCCATTAACTAACTTGTTATGGCTGAGCAAATGCCCCGTTAAATTAATTATATGGACAAAATTTGATTAAAGTCTTTGATAATTTATTTGATTCGGTCCATAAAATATTATGGTTAAAAGTTGTGATTTTTTGGCTAACTAAATTACCTAAATAGTTTATTTTTTTATAAAACTAATTTTTTTTTAAATAATTTTTTTTGAGGTAGGGCTCAGGTACAGCCTGACCCTACCTTATCTCCGTCACTATATATATATCTATATATATATGTACATACATATTTATGTACATATATACATATATATATTAAGCTAAAAATAAAAATATTAATAGTTAACATTAAATCTCATTTAAACTAAATTGTATTCACATTGACAGAGCGGACCCAGTCCTTTAGGGTGAAATGGCGTCCGCCCCGTAAACTTTTAAAAAAGATCAATTTTAATATTATCTTTTTAAAAATAGTTATTATAAATTTTACCAATATTCTAACTACTTAGTTGCGTATATATATGCATCATGGTTTGATATATGTTATTTTTTATATATATTTTTATTTTTATTATGATTAGGTATATTTTTTACGATAATTTTTTTATATCCCCTCATTTTAAATTTCCTAATTCCGCCCCCTACATTGGATCACTTTGAAATATTTTTAAGTCAATTATGAAACATGTGCAGAAGACCAATATAAGAATAAATAATTCTTTTATTTATAATGCATAAGGTAATATTCTAGTTAATATTTGAAAGGTCGATGAATTGAACCTATATATAATAGCACTCACTACATGAAACGTCGTGCAGGCATTACTAGAATTAGCCAAACTCTACATTTCTTCTACACAGCCCTGTCTTTAATGGCTACCGACATTCTATATATATACATATATATATTTACATATATACCAACAAACTATAGCTGAAATGATATAAACACTATGCAATAAACTACGAGGTCGTGACGTTTCAATTTTTCGCGCTTTCATATTGTGTAGCCTATAGTAACTAAAAGAATGCGTAAAAAAACGGCGCCATTTTTGTATACAACGACGTCATAAAATGATAATATACTATCCAATGCCGACAATTAAAAAATTTAAAAGTTCGATATGACGTTTTAAAAAATGAAATCAAATCGCTATAAACGTGAAATTTTGATATGCAAATAACCTTTTAATGTTTTTTCTGAATATTATAATTTGATTAATAAAAATCTAATTCCGTCCTAAAAATTGAATTAAAGTTTAGGTGAGAATTTTCCAGCAAATAATACTTTATAATTCCCATAAACAGCTATGTAATAATTAATAAGATAATGAAGTTAGTTAAATGTAAGGTTAGTTAGAGACATGCTAAGAGATTAGGTGTAAAAAGGTGATCAAATTAATTAACATCCGCTAATGTCTAAACCTCAACAATAATGTAATGAAAAACAAGTTGTCCATAATACTCGCTCTCTCTAATTTTCATCATTAACTCCAATTTTGGGTTAATTATTTTGTTTCTCTCTCTCTCACTCCTCCTGGTCTCTCTCCATTTTTCTTTCATTCTTATTCTTCACCCACATTTTTTTTGCCACTAGGAGTCCCGGCCATAAATTTTTCATGGCAACGGTAATATTTTCTCTCTCTTTTTTTTATTCTTTCAAGTTCAATTCTTGGTTATGATTTTGATCCAAAAATACCTTTGTGTTTGACATGTTTATATTGTAACAAAATCATATGATTATGTTGTAAAATTTCATGTCTAATGCCATGCAATTTCTCTATTTTGTTAGTTTTATTCAAGGCATTATAAAAGTTTGTAATATTTAACATAAATGACTAAAGAATATGTCTTTTACAATAGTTTTAGAATTTAGAAACATTTTGAGAATATGAATTTGAAGCCGAAACGTAGGATTTACAAAATTTCCGTGCAATATAGACGTATGGGAAATGTTATGGAATTATGAGAATTTCTTTAGGAAGGTGTATAATATGGATGATATGATTATGTAAACATTTTTTTGGTGGTAAAAGTTTGTAGTGATAATTGTGTATATATACGCAGCAGGATAAGGGTCGGCCTCTGCCGAAATTCGGAGAATGGGACGTGAATAATCCGGCATCTGCTGAAGGATTTACCGTAATATTCAGCAAAGCTAGAGATGAGAAAAAATCCAATGCAGCTGGAGGCGCTGGGGCTACCTCTCAAAGGAACAATCATCTCCATAAACCTGATGATAATAACTATCAGGATCCTAATCCCGTATGTTCACTTTTTCTTCTTCATTTCTATTTATCAATTACATGTAACACGGAAACAGAACCGCGGAAACAAACTGTATTTTTTACAAGAATTCGTTATAAATATAAAGTTCCAGAGTTTCAATAGAGTTTCAATAGAGTTTCAAATTTAAGAAGTGTTTCCAAAAACAGAACGAAACGAGAAACATAGTGTTGAAATGCTTCCGTGCAACGTAGTTAATCACAAATTTCTGTGATGTTTATTTAATTTTTTGTTTTATTCAAACTCGAGAGTTCGCATATTCGAAGACTAATACTATTGTTTAAATGTTTTTGGTTGCAGAAGAAGTGGTTTTGCTGTTTCTAAAAGACGGATAGCATTGGAGAATATAAATTAAAATGAGTGTAATTTGAGAATTGTGCTATGAGAGTATGAAGCTTTATTGGTTTCAGATGAAGAGCAGGAAATGAATTAATATTGCCGGTTCCAATCTTATTAATTTCCTTCCATCTCTCCCCATTCAATATTTTTCTATCTTAATATGATTTGATTTGTGTTAATTTCGCCGAAGTATTTTCTTATATATGTAATCTAGGAAAACAAGAACAGAACAATTAATGATAAACATAACTGGTATTGCATCTTTTCTAGTAATGTTCATCTTATACTAATGACTTCATCCTCAAGAAACATGATCCTTTAATTTTCTAAATGATGATGCTACAATTTAATTAGGTTCTAGGAAATTAGAATTTGTAGTTTTCTTATAACTATTTAATCATGTTTACTAGCAGATTTACCAATTTGACCCATAAACTCACAAACGATGAGCAATCAATATCAAAATGGCATAATTGCTTTAAAAATCACAGACTTTAGCGTGTTAATTTAATACAAAGTTTCAATTTTTGCAATATCGAACACCAACTTTTTAAATTTTTGCATTTTTTTGTCAAAACAATGTTGATTGAACACGGAACAAATATTTATTCCGTTTTTTTAACGGAATATTGTTTGGTATTTTGACTTGCAAAAAAATGATAGTTTTTGTTTTGATAATTAAAAAAAAAGATAGTTTATATATGTATTAAACTATCAAAATGAAACGTTTGTGTTAAAATTGCAGAAATTTATTGTTAAGGTTCATGATTTTTAAAACAATTAAGCTTACCAAAAAGAACTGATTTATCAATTAATTCCTTAAACTTTCAATCTTTATCAATTACACCCAATACATCAATTTTTAAAACAACCAAATAGAGTTAATTGACCAAAAAAAATTCAAGTTAGGCCGTCTAATTTGGATTAATTGACAAAAACTAACAAATATAGTGGACTAATTGATAGAAGTAAATAAACTGATATTTAAGTCCATAGTAAAAGTTCAACAAAACAACTAAACAAACACATTAATTAATGGCTAAAATGTGAACATAAACTAAACTGTTCGTCTAAACTAGGAAACAGAAACCAAACCACAAACTGACATTACAAATAAAGAACAAACCTAGTAGAAAATAACAGAAGCAACAGAACCAAGAACAAGATGAACACATGAAATTTTAGACAGCACCATTGCAGAAGGAGAAGCACCAGACTTTTTGGGGCCATCACCACCACCATGAGAAGGATCATCACCTTCTTCAGCACCTATGACCTTCACAATCATCTTCTGTCCCTTCTGACAATGTCCAGAGACTCCACTAATGAAGTAATAAGGTCCAGAATGGTCAAGCTTATAGACAGTATTCCCTGTGTTGGAGAAGAAATTAGGTTTACTTGAGTTGCACTTCTTGTACTCCTCTTCCATCACCAGCATTACTGAATCTTTCCTGTACTTAAACCCTAATGAATGCAAGAAAACAAGTTAACTATGATTAAAACAAACGAAACGAGTCGCGTTTGATGTTGTTTTTTGGGTGGGAACTTACGGATGGAGTCTCCGACGAGGAAGCGATTCTCGGAAGCCCAGTCGTTGTAGATTCCGGTGTCGTTGGGAGGAACGACCCAGCCTTTGTCACCGCCGACTTGGTATTCGAAGGAGGAGACGGAGAAGCAGTGAAGAGAGAAGAAGATGGTGAAGAGGAGGAGCAGTAGGTTTGTAGTAGCCATTGATGGAAAGTTGTGAGAGAGGTTATGAGATAACTTGCTGTGGAAGTAAACAAAATGAGAAAGCAATGCGAAGTTGGCAATTAGGGTTTGGAGATTAGTTGTGAATTTAAATATGGAGGTTCGTGGGGGGTTACTTGGGAGTAAAGAGTGGAAATGGAGATAGTGGGGATGATTGGAAGTTAACAGTTTCATAATAGATTTTGTTTGACTCGGTCTGTTTTTTGAGAAACTGACTTCACATGGATTGACACATCACCGTGTAACATTAATGCCACATCGATTAATATAAAGCCACATGATATATGCTTTTGGGTATCGAAATCGGAATGGAAATCGGAATGAAAAGCAATGGGAATGTGAATGATTGTTTTCATTTTTTTTTAGTTCAAAATTAGTATGGGAATGAGAATGGGTAAAGTTTAATAAAAAAAATATTTATTATTTATTAAAAATATTTTTTTTATTTTTTTTAAATATTTTTGTTATATCAAAAAAAATTTAAAAATTTATTTTTTTTAAAATTTTAAAAAATTAAAAAAAATTAAAAAATTAAAAAAAATTAAAACAAAATTAAAAAAATTATTTTGAAAAAAATTAAAACAGTTATTTTGAAAAAAAATAAAAAAATTATTTTGAAAAAAATTTAAAAAAATTATTTTGGAAAAATTAAACAAATTATTTTAAAAAAAATAAAAAAAATTATTTTACAAAAATTAAAAAATTATTTTAAAAAATTAAAAAATTTATTTTAAAAAAAATATTAAAATTATTTTTTAATTATTTTAAGTAGTTTTTTTAAAATAAATATTTTAAAATAGTTTTTTTTAATAATTATATATTTATTATTTACACATTGAAGGGGTAATCACATTCCCATTCCCTAGTATAATTTGACAAAACAAACACAAACAATAGGAATCATTCTCATTCTCATTCCTCCTTTTTATGGCGAACCAAACGGCCCCTAATATTATAAGATATAGTTTTAAAATATATTAATTCAAATGAATTCTATGTATTAAGCGTCAAAAAAATTGTTGCTTCATTAATTGGATACCGAAAATGGGAAAAAAATCAAAAGCCGTTCTTTAACATTAAAAAGTATGTTTAAAAATTTCAAACTTATATATAAATATTAAAAATAATTAAATTATAGGCAAAAATAATTAAGTGTAAACATAAATTATAATACATCTCGAACTTTGACAAAACTACAAAACTGCCACTATCCAATTTGTCGATCTATTTTGGGAAAAGTTGAAAAATACTTGATTTTGTTAAAATAATCTCAAAAATACTTATGTTTGTTTTTATTTGCGGACAATACTTACAAAAAAAAATTGCACCTAGCACTTGATTTAATAAAAACATTAAACCTAACACTTAAAATCTTATTTCTCTAAACCCTAAATCCTAAATCATACTAAACCCTAAACCCTAAATCATGCTAAAGTCTAAACCCTAAACCCTAAATTCCAAACTCTAAACCCTAAAACATGCTAAACCCTAAATCCTAAATTCTAAATCTTAAATCCTAAACCCTAAATCATGCTAAACCCTAAACCCTACATCATGCTAAATCCTATATCCTAAATCATGCTAAACCCTATATCCTAAATCTTAAACCCTAAACCCTAAATCATGCTAAACCCTAAACCCTAAATCATGCTAAACCCTAACCCTAAAATCATAAACCCTAAACCCCTAAAATCCTAAAATCTAAATGTTGGATGAATAAAAAAGGTGAAATCAAGGTGAAATCAAGTGTTGGAGTTAAATGTTGGATGAATAAAAAAATGAAGTTAAGTGTTGGATGAAATAAAAAGGTGAAATCAAGTGTTGGATAAATAAAAAGGTGAAATCAAGTGCTGGATGAAATAAAAAGGTGGGATCAAGTGCTGGATGAAATAAAAAGGTGGGATCAAGTGTTGACAGAAAAAAAAAGATGCTCAAGTATTTTTGGAATTATTTTTGATAATCAAGTGCTGAGTCTAATTTCCTCATCTATTTTCTCCAAAAACTCTAATTCCACATGTATACCTGAATCAATAGATGACATAAGGAGTGTATATGGTTTGATTTGACTGGTTTATTATTGATATTTTAATCCAAACCAATTATATCGGTTTGACAAATTTCCAAACTAAAATCAAACCAAACATATTATAAACCAATAAAATTGGTTTGGTTTGCTTTGATAATTTTTTCTTAGTTCAAACCATCATCAAACAATTATAATTTATTTATCATGTAAAATTAAAAAATTTAATAATTTAAAATTATCTATTCGTCATAAAATAATGATTATAATTATATGATAAATTATAATATTGACTAACAAATAACAAAAATTATAATTTTTATTTTATTTTAAATTTTTACATTTTATTAATATGATATCTTAATATTATAGAAATATAACATTTATTAATTATTAATAAATATACAAATATTAAAATTATAATTAACTATAATTATTTCATCAAGTAATATTTAAATATATTATTTTATCAAGTACATGTAGTCGTAGAAATTTTAAAAGCTATAATATTCATAATTTTATGGGTTTAAGTACAAAATGGCCCTAATGTTTACCATGTGGCTCACATTCGCCCCTAATGTTTTTCGAGTCTCAAAAAAGACCCTACGTTACTAAATTGGAACAAATATACCCCTGTCTAACGGTAACGTGTTTTAACGTTAAATTGGATGATGTGGCATACAATTAGTCGTTGCCCTAATGTTGTTGGAATCTCAAATATGACCCTGACGTTATCAAAGTGGAACAAATATAACCCTAACGTTATCAAAGTGGAACAAATATACTCCCCGTCTAACGATGGAAGATATATTTGTTCCACTTTGATAAGGTTAGGGTTATTTTAAAGACTTAAAAAACATTAAGGGAAGATATGAGCCACAGGATAAACATTAGGGTCATTTTTGTACCTTCTCACTGATTTTAATAAAAAAATGTATATATGTATATATATATCGGTTTGGTTTGGTTTATGTTGGTTTATGATTTTGAAACCACAAATCAGACCAATAATTACTCTTTTTCTATTTTTCAATTAAAAATCAAACCATCAATCTTTTAAACTGTAATATTTGGTTTGGTTTGGTTGTATTAGTATGACTTTTTTCTATACAGCCCTAGATGACATCACTGCATCATCTAAAAATGATAAAAATAAGCCAAAACCCATCTTCAGGTCCTTCTACTCTTCATCTTTTTTTCATCAGGTCCATATACTTCAATTTGTTGTTTTTAAATCCCCGCACTTTAATTTTCGTTGTTTTTATACTCTTAGACGCATGGAATGTGGAGAGATACATTCTCTGTTAAATAATAAACTCCGTTATATTAAAATAAAAATAGTTATGTGGCTAAAATTGAAGGACCAAATAACACTTTTTCCAAAAAAACAGACAAATTTTTTTTGGCCGGTTACCACTGAAAAGCAGCCTTTTTCCCTCCATTAATGGAGGAAATCTGCTGATTTCCTCCATTAATAGAGGAAACGAGCTCTCTTCTCCATTAATTGAGGAAAGAAAGGTCACCACTTTGCATTGGTGGCCGGCCGAATTTTTTTTTCAGGCATTAAAAACAAACCCGATTTAAATTAATATTTAAGTAAATTAAAATCAAATTTTTGTAATTAATTAAATAAAATTTATACGGGTGCCGATCGGAGTGGGGGAAGAAGATGATGTCGACGGGACTATGATTACGGATTAAATTTTATTTTATAATGAAAATTAAATTTCGAAATAAATTAAACTATTAATTATTTATAAATATATGAATTTATAATAATATAATTAATTAATTTAAAAAAAAATTGGGTTTTATTTTGATTTGTAGAATAAGTACAAGAATTTTAATGTAGCATAAACTAAATATAAGGATTTTAACGTATTTTTTATTTTATTTGAAAGTTAAAATGTTATTGTTTTTTCACACTCTCAATAACGGAGAGTGAGGTACACTCTCCAAATTCCATCCTTAAAAGGGTATAATAACAACAAAATTGAAATTCAAGGGACCCGTAAATGTCAAATTGAAGTAGAGGGAGCTATTGAAAAAAAGGTGAAGAGTAGAGGGACCAGAGGATGGGTTTGGCCTAAAAAGTAAAACTAAACTAACACAATAATTTTTGATATGATAAATCAAATATGAGATTTTATTGTTACAAATCAAAATCATATACTATATTAGAAGAGAAGATAGGAATGAATATAGGGATTCTAAGTATAAATTACACCAAAAATGATGCTGAAAAATAGAATCAATGTAAAAATTGGGTCATAGTTTAAGCATTCAAGTGAAACCATTAATTAGAAAAAAGATTGCTCTCTCTACAAAGCACTAACATATATGATTATACAATATCCACATCCCTTGTAACTTCTTGGGAGGAATGATTAGAGCCATTATGGTTTGATTTGCTTTTATTAGAGCCATCATGGTTTGATTTGCTCTTATTAAAAGATAAATAACGGGCAAAGGCGCTTTTTGATCTTCCAATAGGTCGAGGAGGCAGCCCATTGCTCGATCTGCTGTCTCCATTCTTCTTGGCAAGATCTTCAGATAGGATCTTGACAAGATTCTGGAAATGTCGTCTTGATGTTGGATACCTTGATATCGATTTGGTGATCCCTCGAAGTCTGAATCGCCAAACGAAGTAACATCATCACAAAAAGAGAAATGCAAAGAAAACAAAACCACAAGGATGACTCAAGTATGCTACAACAGATTGACATTGTTTACCTTCGAGCTAGGGCATCAAGTTCAGCTCGTTTACGCTCAGACTCAGGTGCTAGACTAATACTTGCAATTTTCAATTTCGTAGGATCGTCATTTAACAGTACTAGTTTGCAGAGATAATTCTCTTCTTCCTCGGAAAGATTTTGTGCTTTAATCTGATCTTTCATGATAAGGAAAGGGTTGAAGAACCAATCAAAAAAGGCATCTTTTGGCCTGTTGTTGATTGTTATCTCCGTACGATTATCGCCTGCATAAATGAAGCATACATTAAAAAATAGAAACTGCTGAAACGAACAACAATAACTAAATTTGTTTACGGAATGAAGTCGAGATAAGTAACACCGCCTTGCGGGGAAAAGCATTCACTTACTCAACAAAAAACCCTCTGAGTTGGCTTTTGCAGAGCGTAAGAGCGCCTGAAGAAGGCAATAAGCTGGCAAGCCAATGCTCACCACCGTACCACCTCTATTAAATTTGGCATCTTCAATATCTTGACCAGTTATGAGTCCTTCAGAAACAAACTTCTCTCCATGACGCTGGCATTCCTTAAATAACCCATTAAGTAGCTGAACAAGTGGCAAACACAATTTTTATTCAGTATCTAAGCTATATCATGCAAGGACCCTGGACTCATGCATCATCACATACACGATAATACAATCCAGAATCTCATATAATATAAGTCAAACGGAAAGATGTAGAACACATACGTCAAACGGTTTCAGATCAACCATAGGAGTAAGCGAATCTGACCGACTTTTAAAAGAACTGGGCCTTGAAAAAGAGGAAGCACGAGATGGACTCTTTGACAGCTGAACATTCTTTCGGAATCGTGGCCTATTAGATGAGAAATTTAGTGAGCTTTATCAGAGTTCATAAGCTTCTAACACAACCATAAAGTACTCAAGAACTGAACAAAACCTTGGAAAACAAGATCCTTCTGGCATGTCCAAAATGTCATTGCTGTATTCATCATAAATAGCCCATGATGCAACAATATAGCAAAGCCCGTACCAAAATGAGGACTCCTGTGATCCAGAGACCGCATGGTTAATAGTTATATTTCCTGCAATTAGTGCATAAAGGAATTTGAAACTACTCTCTCTGCATGTAATATGATTTTAAAGACACATTCGATAAGAATATCATGATGCAACCAACTTAAAAAGAAGAATTTCTTGGAATGTATTGGCGCACGAGTTTAACTTACAACTACTAGGGCAAGAAGACACGGAACCTGATCTCAGGATGTTTGGTAAATATAAATATTTCATCAAATTTGTTATTCTTACTCGCTAATACAAATTCATAATATAAATTCACTTATTGAAGCTGAAGTTACATGGATAAAGAATTCATTTTCATTATAAGTAAAGATAAAGCTGTATAGATGTCATTTTAGTGAAAAAAGTATAAACATAATGGCCCAATTTGAATTCCGTATTTAGGGTGCCCACATGCATGAGCATATACAAAAATTACATTGTATAAAATCTTTTAAAAAATAGTAAAACCACTATGAAATAAGATTTTGACCTGATAAACAATAACGCCTGCATAAGCACCAAGGAAGATGCTTGATACCATGGACCCCAAAACTGCTCCAACAACAGCCAATGGCCAGAGAATTATAGCTAGACCTGCAAATGGTACACATATTGTTTCCAAGAAAGGGCCTTCCCTTCCTATAAGGTCATGAAACAAACGATGCCACCCCTTCAAGAGCATGTATGGGCTTTTGCAGACAGCAATAATTGAGATTAATGGAAAGTCGAGCATAGAACCAAGTAAACCAGCAATAAGAGCACCAGGAAGATGAAGCAATCTGCAAAACATTGATAAAGAATTCACGTAAATGGCAAAAAAGATAACAAAGCTGTACTCAATTATGCTGCGAAATGAAAAATCAGTAGAAAAATATTGGTTTCCAATATTGTTGGTTTCTGATTTTTAGCTTCAACCATCCAGCGAAGAGTCTCAATATCCATGTTTGAATATTGATATGACTAGTTCATGGTGTGAGGTCAAAGGTCAATACACAACGAATTTCTGAAATGTCAACTATCAAGTCCTAAACATCCATTCATCACGATAGTTGATTTCAAACATCTTTTTTTGTAAACTAGGTATTATCAGTCTGTCTAGTAACAAATCATTGTGACCAAAGACCCAATGCAACAATGCTGTTCAAGAATATAGAATACTGCTGTCATCTCAAGCTCTTAAGAAGAAAGGTCTTCAGACCACCCAAGTAGCGGTCATTTCAATATAAATTTTTTTGGCCTCAATTGACTTCTAAAATGATAAAAAATTTAAAGTCGCCAGTGCATTGGAAATGTTGAAAATGATAATACTCGATTTCAAGAAAAAACAATCAGGAAGAAGGAACCGAGATGTTTAAAATAGTGAAGAGCTTCCATAAATATATAACCCTATTAAGCTACAAATTAATTTGAACTTCCATGTAAAATTACTTTGAACATCAAGCTGGTATAGCGCATTCTCGGCTAGGGACAACAATCTTATGGATAGGCTATGGCTAAGCAGACAGTTTGTTCAAAGTTGTTTCACCCTCAAATGTTGTTCTAAAATAACTTACATGAAAGAAAACAAAATGAGCTCAACAGGAACAGAACAAGAGGAAAATGTTTAAAGAAAAAAAGAGAAAACCTGATTTCATAATATTTTCTATCTGAAGGTTGTTGCCGTTGTAGGTCATCCATATATGATAGATAAGAATGATAACAAAAATCTCCAAAATCTCGAATAATAGTGCAAGTCTTTTGAAGAGTGTCCCATGTTCCATCCTGTGAATTTAGAGCCAATAAAAGTTATATATGTGAGGAAAAAAGTAAAGAAGGTAAGTCATTTATCATCTAGAAATGGTATCAAAATAATACATACATAAAAACAGTGATAAAGCACATCAGTTTTCCCTTCTCCAACAGCATCAAAAGTGGCAAATACTGGTGAAAGAAAGCCATAAAGTAGGCCACCGACGACACTTCCAACAATGCTAGCCACCAACCAAATAACCAATGGGGCTGGTAGCAATATGCAGACAACGAGCTTCAGAACCGGCCCTAATAGCATAGCTCTGCCATTAAAGAAAATAAGAGAATAAGAGAACACCGCAAACAGTAAGAGAACCAAGTATAAAGAGAATTTCAGGGTCAGGAAAAAGCACCTCATAATTGAAAAATATGTCCAGACAACGTGTAACGGAAAAAGCCCCAATATGATCCCAGAGTTTCCAACTGACATGATAACACATACCAACGGACAGAAAATGATACCTGCACATAAATATTTAATGTATTTTCATAATACACTCTATATATATTCCAGTTTCTGGTTATACAACCCATCAGAGACTTTGTTTGGCAAATTACAGTGATTCATTTCAAATGTGTCATTGAGGAATTTCATCCAGAAAATAATATAAAGCACCAAAATGGGAAAAAAAGATTAAGAACCTAATACAAAATCATTTCGAGCAAAGGGTCAACCCGGTCCCTAAACCTGTAATTCGGAATCAAATAACTCATTATCAACCATTTTGATAAACTAAGCATAAAATCGGGTCATCCCGGTCCTGAACTTGTTTACATTATGCAATATTGTCCTTAATTGACCTAACAACATAAAGTATTATCCTTAATCAATCAAAATGGCCGAGAGTGAGTTATTTGATCCCGAGTTACAAGTTCAGGACCGGATTGACCCTCTACTCAAATCATTTCTATGGCAGCAGAACATTCACATTCAACACCAGTGAAACAATATGGCAAGGGTACAAAACACATTCAAAATAACTTTGCAGGGAGCAGATTATTCAAATTGATAACAAACCCAAAATGAAATAAACACTAACCTTTAATAGTACCAAGAAGCAAAAGTCCAACAAAGTAAGGGAGAAAGCAAATGAAGTTCCACAAAGTAGCCAAAATACCCCTTGGTGGCTCCATACTCACTTTTTTACACTTCAGATCTCAAAACATTGCTCTAACTGCTCCTGAACTCACCAAAAACCTCATCTTTAGCCACCATGAAGTACAAAAGCAACCATTTTTATGTATTTAACCGAAGAAAAATGAAACCCCACTT
Organism: Mercurialis annua; assembly: GCF_937616625.2. Classification (NCBI taxonomy): domain Eukaryota; kingdom Viridiplantae; phylum Streptophyta; class Magnoliopsida; order Malpighiales; family Euphorbiaceae; genus Mercurialis; species Mercurialis annua. The sequence continues at coordinate 44,266,084 of NC_065574.1, read as the reverse complement.
CACAAACTAACCAAAAGATTTGAATTTGCTCACCTTCTTCGAACACTGCAGTTATCTTACTAAAGATATTGGGATTTGAACCACTGAAAAACAGCAGTTATCAAATAGAGCAGAGTAAAAAGGGCTAGCGGTTGCAAATAACCGTCATACAGTGGCCCCAAATTCAGATAAGGAGCCGACAAAACAGTTACAGTCAAGACAGGAGATTGAGAGGAAGAATCTTTACTTGGGAGTTCTATTTGCTGTATGGTTCTGTGCTTAAACTTAAAGCAAAGCAATGTGTGGAGTGGTTACATTAATACTATAAAGTCTGTAATGTTTAACATTTCTTGATACTGGTGATAAAGACATGTGTTTGGTTAGTCCGAATTGGTACCTATAATGCTTTACAATTGGCCACTAAAGTAAGTAAAATTTATTTAAATTAGGAGGAATTAGTATTTAAATTGAGCAATGACCAAAAAAAAAAAATGAGTCGAATTACACCAAAGGTTAATAGATATTTCTATTTTATTAAAGTTATTATAATAAAAATTTAATAGATATTTTAGTATGTACATATATTATAAAGTATAGAAACATCTATTAAATTTTTATTATTGTAACTTTAATATTTGTTTCTTTCAAAAAAAAAAATTAATAATTGAATGTGTGTGTGTGAGCATCATTAGTTTGTGAATTGCCATTTTTTTAACATACAAATAAAAATTACAATCTATATCTATATATTTATATAATTCAGAGTACTAACGGAACTCTCTCATTAATTCTCACCAAATCGAACACTCTCATTAGTTTTCATCTTTTTAAAAAAATTTATTTTAATTTAATTAATTAAATCAACTCCCTACTAAAAACAAGTTATTATAAAATCAACTTACACTATAAATCAACTTCCTACTAATTTATGTCATTATCTTATCATTAAACTTAGCAAATCACTTTTAGTATACGTCAACTTTTTAAACGATTAAATGCTAATTACATAAGTTAAGCTTTCTAAATTCCAAGAACTTTTTAAATTCTAAAAAGAAAAAGAAAATCTGGCACGAAGAAAAAAATGTCTTAGTAACATTATGCATATAGGTAAGATTAATGAATATTTATTGTTTATTTCAATAATGTAATCTATGATTTTCTCTCTTTTTTTACAAACTTTATATGTCTATCATGTGGGATATTTCCCTTTTTTGATTTTGCTTCTTTGATTTATATGTTGTGCTTATAAAGCAAATTAGCTACTATTATATTTTTCATTTTTTGTTCATGTATGGAACAAATGTTGTGCTTATAAAGCAAATTAGCTACTAATATTTTTTTTCCTATTCCAGTATGGAACATGCATGTAGATTAGATCAAAATAAATGAAATACACAATTTTTTTTTATAGATAATATATATATAAATGGCCACGAGAAATGGAAAAGGACCTTAATTTTTAAGCTTTCACACAAAAAGTGGCACATTTAAGATGGCGCACTAGACGTTACGACTTAGAGAAAGGTCAGAGAAAACAAAATCAAATGTCCGAAAACAGAATACAAAACAAATTCCTAAAGAAATTCAACTCCAAATAACTGAACTCCCTATAACAACATTTATAAATAAATGTTTAGAAAAACAGTTTAAAATCACCGCCTCTTTATTGATTCTTTATGATGAAAGATTCTAATGTTCCTACATTTTCATATCTCCCATAAAACTAAAAATAAAAAAAACTTGCCAAAACTTCCAATATATTTTTTTTGGAATAATATTCACTCGTTGCACCATAAAATCACCAAAGGAGTTTGGAAAAGACCAAAGAATATCAAGTTTTTGAAGAACACCACACCAAACACTTCGAGCAAATTTACAATGAATAAGAATATGAGCTTAAGTCTCCACCACACCACAAAGAAAACATAGAGAATTATCAACCGAGACTATAGAACGAATAGCTGAAAACTCCAGAGAAGGTATCCTACCATGCAAGGCAAGCCAAATAAAGAATTTTACTTTAGGAGGCGCATAAGATTTCTACGCAGAAGCAAACAACAGATGAATCCCATTTGTTTCCCTAACAGTTGGTTCAACAACTGAACCATGCCCAATATTAAAATTTGGTCATAATTAGCAACAAAAGTCGTTGATTATCATTCACATCAGCTGAATGATGATGTCCAGAAATCATAACAGGTTGCCATTGGTCTTCAGAAGCAGCACCAGTCATATGATGTATACTAAAAACAGCAGGTTGGTGTCTTCCAGAATCAGTAGTAGTCATACGTTGTATTTCAAAAGCAGCAGTCGGTGATTTCCAGAAGCACTAGGAGGTCGGTGATTACCAGAAGCAACAGCAGATCGGTGATTCCCAGAAACAGCAGCAGGTCTTCGATAGGTATGAGAAACATCAACAGGTCTTCTATTCAGCACGTCTTTATCATTACCAGCTCTCAGCATATTAACAGCGGATTGGAGCGTAACATCTCCTCTCAAACTAGTAAACACCGGACCAAAAAAATTGTGGGATTGTCGAATAAAAGAAGCTAAATTAAATAATTTAGAATTTGTATTCCAATAAACCACATCTTGCATCCCCATAATGGCATTAACATCATTAAAACGATATTGAAGCTCACCCAAAATCAAAATTTTAGCTCCTCTTAAACGACGCCTCTGACGCCATCCCGTATCCCAGACATCTTGTATAGTAGCATTTTTTTGGTTTGAAAGCTTATAAAGACGCGGAAACAAATGTAACGTCTTGTCACTCCACAAAAAAATATTTGCTCCCTCGACAATGGAATATTTTAAATTATTGATAAAAATACTCCAAGCATCGATATCATTGCAGCAAATCTTCTTTATACCCTTCTAAATAAATGACAATTTTTTCACATCCCCATGAACCAAAAAATTCCAATCAACCACTGAAGAACAACTAGACACCACCTTGAACCATAGAGAGCTACCATTATTAATTCTCAAATTCCAAATCCATTTAAAAAGGAGGCTTTGATTTATAAGATGAAGACTAGAAATACTTAAACCCACATTTGCAAAAGTCTTGACAAATAACCTTCCAAGCGACCTTACACATAGATCTAGCAAACTCATCCCCCTTCTAGAGAAAATGCATCATATAAGACTCTAACTGTTTCTGAACATGAGTGGGCATGCTAAAATGGATATATAATAGACCGGAACACTGAATAAGACTGACTTAATAAGACCTAACCTTCCTGCAGGACAAAGCAGAGAACCCTACCAAAGAGCTAATCTCAACTTAAATCGCTCAACCACACTGTCCCAAGAGTTAGCAAAGAGCTTTCTATTGGTAAGAAGAAGACCCAAGTACTTAATCGGAAAAGAATCAATCTTACAACCAGCCGTCTGAGCCGCCATCAATAAATCAACCTCATTCACATTAACTTTAGTAATGGAGCTTTTGTAAAAATTTATCGTCAGACCAGAGATCAACTAAAAACAGCGAAGGATACGTGTCAATTTCTAAGCTTCTCAATATGAAAAGGAATGAAAAGAATTGTGTCATCCGCAAACTAGAGAAGAGAGACATGATCATGATTCGCAGAATAGCAGTAACCCTGAGTGAGACCCAAACCATAAGAACGGGTAAGAATCTGTTTTAATCCTTCAACTGGAAGAACAAACAGATAAGGGGAGATCAGATCTCCCTAACAAACTCCTCTCTTAAGAGGAAAAGGATCAATCAGACTACCATTTACCAGAATAGAGGTGTTAGCCGAAGAAAAACAACAAGCCATCTACACTGCATCACATAAATCAGATAATCCCAATCAATACTGTCAAAAGTTTTGTGGAAATCAAGGTTTAGAATAAGCAGTTTTTCCTTCCTATGTGAAGCTGAATGGACAAGATCATTAGCTATCATAGAGCACTCCAGAATACTTCTCCCTTTTTAAAAGGCGTGCTGACTATCAGAAATCAAATTGGCAAGAAGCGGCGCTTATCTTCGAGAAAGAACCTTCGAAAGAAGCTTGAAAAGGCCATGAAGTAAACTAATAGGACTATAGTCCTTGATATTAGATGGACCCGCCACCTTTGGAACCAAAACCAAGAATAAGGAGTTAATAATCTTAGCAAGATGTTGAATCTAAAAACCCTAGAGAAGAAATCAACAATTGCATCCTTCATAATAGGTCAAGCTTTCTGGTAAAAAAGAAGTTGAAAGCATCAGGCCCTGGTGCCTTTTTTCGCCACAAGAACAAAGAGTACCAAAAATCTCACACACCATAAATGTCTAATCAGAAGGTCAGCATATGGATCCGTGACTTTTGAAAAAGCCAACCCTGATAAGTCATACACAACTCTTTCACTCTAATTGTAAAGAGTACTAAAGAAATCCCTGATATGGAATCTGATATCCTTTGGCTCTATGAAGATAGTGTCTTCCACTTGAATAGAAGAAATGTGGTTGTTTCTATAATGCGTAGAAGCCACACTATGAAAAAATTGGTATTTTTGTCCCCCTCAACATTCCATTTCAAGCTAGACTTCTGAACCCAAAAAGAGTCCACCCTTTTCTCTGTAGTCCATAATTCTATTTTGAGCTTACTAATATTGTATTTTTCAGCCTCAATGAGTAACCCAAATTCTACAACAATTTCCTTAACAAGAATATCTTGGGTAAGCTCCTTAATACGTTTGTTCTGATCACCAAAAACTTTTGAATTCCATTTCTTAATTTGTTGTCGCAATTCTCTTAACCTCTGAATGAGATTTTGAGAATTTAAACAAACTAAAGCCCAACTCTTAGTAACAAAATTGTTGAACTCCTCATGCTCCCACCATGAATTAATAGAGCGAAAGGGCTTAGGCCCCCAATCAGAAGCATTAGCACTGCAAAAAGGAATAGGAATGTGATCTGACTGACCCTTAGGCAAAGCTGTCAGCGACGTATGTGGCCAAATAGGGCCGGCGGTAGCTGAGACCAAACATTTGTCTATACGTGACTTTGAGAGTGAATTTTTCCAAGTAAAAAGTCTTCCCCGAAGGGGGAGATCCAACAGCTCTGAACTATTGATACAATCACGAAAAGCCTACATCAAAGGAGTAAATCATGTACTATTCCACCTATCCTCCGAAAAAAGAGTCTCATTAAAATCTCCACTGATAAAAATAGTTCCTAAAAAACCCAGAAGATGAGTAAGCTCCTGCCATAACAACAATCTTTCAGAAGTAACATTACTTGCATAAGCAAGATTATAACAGTAACGAATATTATCAAAGACAAAATCAAGAGCAATCCATCTAGAATCCTTAGTAATAGTGGCATTACTAATCAGAACAGAGTTCTAGATAAGGACTAAACCACCTGAAGCACCCACAGAAGGAATCCAATCAAAACCAAAGTCCAAATTAGGCCATAAATTGTTAAGAAAATTATCAACAATTTCTTTTTTGGACTCCACAAGACCAATAAACAATAAATCATGTGTAAAAATCATCCGACGAATAAACTTCTCCTTCCTACTGTTGAATAAACCTCCTCTGCAATTCCAAAAAACAAAAGATAGGGGCAAAGACATGGAAAGGGAAAAAACTTCGAAAGGAAAAAAAAACTTAATTTTGCTGAATTCCAGCTGTGGAACCCATTTTTTGCGCCAATTTGCGCAAAGTTGCTGATCTGGTTTCATGTTGTAAGATACCTAGATCATGCCCAATTTTCCATGTCTTGCTTACCTCAACTTCTTGTGCTGATACCTCAGGAAAATCTTTCTCGACTCCATTGATTCTATTCATGTTTGCAATATCCGCATTCGATAAATCGTCTCCACTTGTCACCTCCTTAGTAGAGCATGATAAAATATCTCCCATTCTATCAATTTTCTTCATCTTCCTTTTGCCACGTGCTGCATTTTTACCACCAGACTCCTCCATCTGCTTCTCCACGACAAGAATAGCATCAAATTTGTTCAAATCCGTAGGTGTCTTTATAATCATCTTTAAAGAAACTGTTGTATCGTTGATAACAATATCTGAATCCTCCAAAGCCCTCTGTTCAACACCCATTGGTTCAACAACCTGCTCTGTACCAACATCAGATATTGTTCCATGTTGTTCACTAAAATGATGATCAACAGCAGCGGTTTGGCTGATCAACGATCACATTTTTTGCACCCAGACCCTCTTTGTTCAAATTATATTGCTGATCCTCAAATGCATTATATTTCATGCTCAAGACCTGTTGCTGAATCTTTTCCACGCCCAAGACCTGCTGCTCTAATTTTACTTCATTCAAAATCTGTTGTTCCACGCAAAACTGTTGTTCTACGCACAAAACCTGTTGTTCCACACCCAAAACCTACTGCTCTAATTCTACTACATTCAAAATATGTTGCTCCAGAAATTTTCCTTCTCTTCCCGTCAGAACTGATTTAAATAACAGACTGTTATTAGCAAACATCTGCTGAGTATCCATGCCTTGAAGATCATTGGTTTCCTCAACGACTTCAATGCTCAAATTCTGTGATGAAACAGAAATATTTCCAGCTTTCTCATGGCTAGCTGAATTTAAAAGTAAAGGTTCCTCAAGATGCAAGGAACAATTACTCTCAACAAGACGATCAATGAGAGCCCCTCCAAGCATGTGATCATGAAACGATTCCTCTCGTTTAACAATTGGGTCAGCAACCACAATGTTGAAGGAATCAAGCAAATTAACGCTAGGAATGGTAGGTTGCTCCACACTGTTGTCCACAACTAGAATAGAAGAATCAGTTCTTACTCTATACACAATAAAGTCAATTGGTTTGTCAACTTCCTTGATAAATATAGGGTAGGATTTATCACCAGAGATCACCTCCAGAGAGTAATTAATGTGTCATCACGAGCTCGAGATAAGAACACAGCCCATATTAACCCGATTTCTATTTACAATATCTGAGTCAATCAAAACCATCTCATCTACCATATTACCAATCTCTTCAAACATAATGGGAGACCAAAGATAAATAGGTAAACCCGAGATTGAAATCCACACAAGACGGTTAAAAGCACAATCATAATTCTTAGCCCAAACAAAGGATTGAAAAAAATCCATAAGAGCATGACCTACATTCTACTTAAAATTGTTAGCAAGAATAGCACAATTAAAAGTTATTAGTAAAAGATTACCTCCCAAGAATGTCAAATTCTCCGCATCAATGTTTTGACTTGAAAGGAATAACTTTGCCTCTAAAATTGATTCGATGTAGTTTGCCCTAGCAACAATAGATCTTTCAACCCATTCCACATCTGCTATAACTCCCGCTATGATCTGATTGGACATCATTAATTGCAAATCATATGAAACAGCTTCCTTGCTCGATGAGGCCTCATTGATAACACCTTTCGTGAAAGCATCACAATATGACCTATTATCACGCAGTGCAGGTGACAAGATAGGTCTGCTTTGTTGAAAATGGTATTTCTTTCCCGAACTGCTGGTTGAGATGTCGTCTACTTTGTTGAGAATTTTGCATGCTCGTAGTTTAAATTTCCCAATACAGATCAAGTTCAGTTGCTCAATGATACATACTGTAGATCTATCAGAATCCGGTCTGAAAAAAACAAAGCTAACATTCCGTTTTGTAAGTTTCGCAGCTAAAGAAACTCTACCCTTCATACCATACCTTGCAAAAACCTTCTCTAGATCATGATATCTCCATGTTTTAGGGTAATTCTCAAAATAGATAACCCTTCGTTCGTCTTGAGAAGCCGAGAAACTCCGTTTTGGCTGCCTTGTCTTGATCGTTTCATGGATTGCATGGTTTGAAGCTTGAATAGGGTTAGGGTTTTTGGTGGGGTTTGTAATTTTTAATGAGGAAATAAAATCCCCTTTCTTTGGCTGAGCTATGGTGACAATTATCTCTGGCATAAACTATGTAGTGCCCTATTATTTTTTAATTTAATTCAATAGGTTAAATCTAAGAGCTACTCTTTTGAGTATATGAGAACCCTGTCAAACATAAAAAAAAGAACATTCATGGTCGCATCACTGTAGACGGTCTCTATGATTTCATTAAGAGCATCATGCGAGAGGTGCAACTATGAGAGGTTAAAATACTTCAAACAGTCAGTTCGTTCATTCAATTAAGATTATGCGTCAATGCGCCATTATATTTATTATGCATTGACACCAGTATATGAAATTTATACTAGCACCGTACACATTTTAATTAAGAAATTCAAATTGTTATGACCTCATGTGCGTGCAATTTGATCTCATCGGTAAACATGCACAAGATACTAAATTGGGTATCATACACTGTAAAGAGTTTTGATTGCAGTTGACTAAAATAACTTTTTCCTCAGAGGTTCATTTTTAATAGGCTTGAAATTCTCCATTAGCTTGAAATCCTATGCCAGTGGACTATCTCTATAAACTGAAATCTGACGTAAGTGGACTATCTAATAATTTTATCACCATATTTTTTTGCAGACTTTGGTTTAAACTTTAACCAATGTATGCTATCTTTCATCCTAATTCGATGTTGTATTAATATGAAACCAATCTACAAATAGATTCTTTTTGTTTTTCAAAATTACAAGGCATTTAGTTCAAATAGTATCATTTATGTGCTAAACATCTTAGATGTCAATATTGCCAAAAAAAAGGAAGGTTTACTCATTTTCTCAAATATTGTATTTCATCATGTTAACGTATATTCATTCATTATCGAGTTCTAGGTGCATGAGATAAAGGAATTGTCCTTTTGATTCTTAGTGTGTATGCATTCCAAGTACTATTCTGATGAATATTATGTTACTTGCTACAATTATTGTGATTGTTTTGCTGCTGTACTCTATTGTATTGAGCCATGTTCATGTCAAGATTGTTTTAACAAATACACTCAGAGGGACAAGTTTTTGGAGATTCAAAAATAGATTGAATCTCGCAATCCTCCTGCATTTGATTCGTGAGTGATTAGAATTGCAAATAATTATGTTATTAAACTTAGGGTTAGAAGTCCTCCTATTGTAAGACTATTAAACGACCGAGTTATTGTGACAATCGAATTTTATCATCTAAAATATGTTTTGATCTACAAGATAATATTTCAAAATGTTGTGGTCTTCCACAAATTCATGAAAAGGATATTACATCGGCTGTAACTTTACTCAAATTTAATTAGATAAAATCATTTAATGAATCAGTTTTGCCTGTTTTGTTGACTATTCCTAACAACCTTTTTACCAAATTGGTTTATTATTGATACTTTGAGTCTTTCAAATGGTAGAGAACCATTTTGATTTTATTTTTTCAATTCAATTTTAGTATAATTTAATTTGTAGATTGTAGTTATTTTTTTCAACTACAATAAAAAGAAGGACGTCATTGATTTCCAGACACTAAAATTTTACAAAAATATAAATTTAGAAAATAAATATTTAATTATTTAAATGAATTTATTACTATAATCATTAGAATAAATATTAATAATTTATATGAAATTCATAGAAAATTATTGTTTCAAATAACTAATAATTAGATTCCGAGTAAATATTGTCTTACGACTAGTACTTATATAACTGAGAGGACCAAAGGAGCATTCTCATGCATTCCCAACTTTAATAAAATACTTATTTAATTTTTAAAGATTGTTAAGAATAAATAATTTCCATTATTTTTTGACATGAATACATATATGTAATTCTAATATTACAATGTTCCGGTGTTTAACTTTTAATGAACTCTGTCTCTTCAATATTAAGATTTATTTTAATATTATTATTTAAAGAGTAATTTCAATAAATTATTTGTTTTTAACATTTACAATATATCTACATTTAGCCTCTTTATTTTAATATTTCTATGGTTTCCACATTTTATCCTCTTTATTTTTATTGATTCCAACTCAGATTTGCAATAAAATGTATATAGATATTTTTAATCATTGTTTATCACTTACATTCAATAAACTTTATTGGATTGCGATTAAATATATTTAGTGTAAGGATTTGAAAAAAAAGGTTCTACTAAATTTGAGTTTATTAATTAAATTTCCATGTATACAATTTTTTTAACAAAAGATCGTACAAATTTCATTCTATTTAATATTCAAATTATATAAAAAAATTAGAATTTTAATTGTTTTTCTATAATTTTATGTACAATATTAAAAAGGGTCAATTTGATATGATTCTGAAGTGTAAGGAGATAATTATAAATAAACTTGCGATTTTTATTTAATATTAGTTATAATTTTATCGCATCTTTTTAAAGTTAATAATTTTATTCGGTAATGTTTTATATACAACTCAACATTCGTCGATGAAACACATCGACTCAAATTGTAGATTAATTGTAAACAATTTAGTATATTTACATGAAGTTCAAATTCAATCACATTTGTTATATGGAATTCTAATGTTATCAACAAATTCTAAAATTATGATAGAATTGTACAAATAAATTGGTGTTTGATGAAATTGCCAATTTTAAAATGACATAATAGACTTGCAATTTCATATAAATATTATGAGTACATATATAATTAACTAAAATATAAAAGATCTTAAAACAAATATATAATCTATTTATTATTGTAACTTATCAATATTTTTTGTAAAAAAATTAAAGAAGAGCTTAGTAATTTTAAAAAAACCCTATAAAATGAGATCAAGCACACATTGTATAGTAAAAAAGGAACATCAATTTTATTAACATGTGAAAAACGACCAGATTACACACGAATTTAATAAATATCATAAAGTATTAATAACTATATCACTTGGTTAATATTTCATGACAATGAGTAATTTTATGCAAATTTGGAAGAAAGCAAAAAAGAAATCTCATTAAAGAGATAAAAATAAAATTCCAACATAAAAATATAAAATACAAAAAACGTATCATACTCGATATTTTAAAATAATTAATTATTATAATTGAAATTTGTTTATTTTTGCTTAATTAGTTGATATTATAATTTTTTTGGCATTAGTTGGATAAATTTATTTAAAAAAAAAATTAGGTTCCGCGTAAATACGCGGGTTTAGAACTAGTTATAATATATTATCAACTTTTATTTTTTATAATTTAAATATAATTTGTTATTATATAATCTTATTAAATGAGTCTTATATGATAATATGGATTTCAATATCATTACCAATTAGCTATAACTCAAATCAGAAACGGATCCAGTTGAAGGAGCAACCGCTCTCTAATTTTATTTTATTTTTTTAAATACTATTTCAAAATATTTAATTTTTTAAAAATATGGTTACTAACTTTTTATTTTTTATAATCCGCCTCAAATTTCTGTTTGTACAATCACACTTCCCATGTTTAAATTCATGATTTCGTCACTAGCTCAAATGATGTATGTACTATAATTCTACTAGGTCATGAGTTTTATTTCTCCCGCAAACATTATCCTTTTCTAACTATCAAAAATAAAAAAAAATTAATATTAATACTAATTGATTAATTTTTAAATGTGGATTAAAGTTATAAAAAAAATTATTTTTTAAGATATAATTATAATTTATCATTTTATTAGGAATAATTGTTAATTTCCTTTGACTTTAAGTCATAATATTAGTGTCCCCATTACTTTTAAAAAGTCAATTATTTACCTTCTGACGCTTAATTAAATTAACTACTATTTACTTACTTTAATTAACTCTGTTATTTGACTTAGTCAAAAGGTCTGATTGTAAAAAATAAAGTTTATTTTGAACCTTAAATTTAATTTTTGTCAATGAAGCCCACAAAATTACTAAAAAAATCAGTTAATTTTTAAAATAATTTCAAATTACTTATCAAACCATACGATTTCTATAAAAATTAAATTTTATTAAAATAAAATTAAAAAATAATTTTTTTTATCAAAAGAAATTTATAAATATAAAAAATTAATTAAATTTAATATATTTTTTTATCCCTATAATAATTTGAAAAACAATAAAATATTATTTTAAAATATGTTTGATAAAATTCAATTATGTATAAAAATGAATTAGACATTGTGTTTTGTTGTGATTCTATTTACAAATTATATAGTACAATATGTTTTTCATATAACTTGATTTTGAACTATTCAAATTTTAAATTTTAAACTAAATAATATATATTAAATTTATTTTTTTTGGTTTATAAAAAAATTAATTTTTAATTTTATTTTAATTAATGAAAATATTTATAGAAATTCTTTGATAAGTAGTTTGAACTTATTTTTTAAAATTATATGAATTTGTTTTGCAATTTTATGGACGTTTTTGAAATAAATTTAAATATAACGATCAAAATGAACTCTATTTTTAACAATAAGACTTTTGACTAATCAAATTAACAGAATGAAATGGTATTCAATTTAATCAAATATCAAAAAATAAACAATTGAATTTTTAAAAGTATGGAGGAACTTAGTATTTATGATTTAAAGTCGGACGAATTAGTAATTATTCCAATTTTTTATAGCTAATTTTTTCTTAACTAGGGTATGACGTTTTTAAACATCGGATATGGACATTACATTATTTATTCTCTTTGATGTTTAAGTTGTAGCATAATTCTTAAATGGACTGTCACGAGTCAACATCCAGGTTGGGTTTGATATAATCTAACCAGAATCAAAATCTATGAAATAGACATGACAATTCATATATACACATGAGAATTTATCCATAGATCATCTATAGGTCATGGCAATTTAGATTTATTATATGATTGATTCAAATATGAGTAAAATATCATTATTGTTTATGTTCAGTCTAAAAATTTAATTATAACCGACTTCTAATACGAATTATACAACAGAGCACATACAAATTAACATGTTTAATTAAATATATTAATAGATTAAATTATTTATGACAACGTTTAATTTATTTAATTATTTAAATATTATTATTTACATCAAAATTAAAATAGTCCAAAAGTCCAAGAGTCCAAAATAAATAAGAAATTTTTATCTCAAAATTTCTAAATTGCCAGAAACCCAGAATTTTTCTGAGGCCTAGAATCTTTGAATTGTCGGAAGTCCAGAATCTCTAAATTTAGCAAGTGCTGACAATTTTAGCACAACGGCAGTTTTTATAGAAATGGAGAAAGTAGGAATGTGGGAACTTGAACAATTAAAAAGCAATTGAAAATTTCACATTTTTAAAAAGACGTTATAAATAAAAGAAGAAGACAACGATTTAGGGCACTAGCAAAATCAACCAAAAACTCAAAAGCTCTCAGAAAAAAAAAATCAATGTCAAACACTTTAGTTTTATGAAATTATTTATACTGCAATTTATATTTTTCTTATTTTTCAACATTATTTTCAAACTGAATTTCAATTACATCGTCAAATTTTAGTTATTCAATTACATAAGTTCTCTTTCAATTTACGCTTTTAGAAAAATTGTTTAAGAACTTTTGAGATTTTTTACGTACTTTGAAAATCGATCACAATCGCTTGATTATTTTTCAAAATCTTAATTTGAAATATAAACTTTGGCATGCTCTCAAAGACACCAGCCATTTTCTAAAAAACATAGAAAACAATTTGGCATGCCTAGTGGGACTATCAGAAAGACAGCTCCAAGGACTCGTAATATGCTAGGAAAAAATGTAGCCAACTCTCATGAGGAGGACAGTGCGCCTGCAACAGCAGAGCAGAAGAAATCGTTCACACTGTGGTTGAATAGATCGAAAAATCATTTGTGCCTCTGAATCATGAAAATCAAGAGGCGCCATAGAATGTTATTCTTGTAGCAGGACCTATAGAAGAAAAAGAAAAGGAGAATATAATCAGTGATTCCCTAGAAAATATCATAACTCAAATGATAGATTATTTCAAAAAGATGGAAATGAGGCACGAGAAGATAGAGAAATAGTTTAAAGAACAAGCCAAAGAAGATGCAAAACAGATGGAGGAAAGATCTAGAGAGAATGCTCAGAAGATCGAAGAGAAATCCATAGAGTACTCTAGAGAAAGTAAGGAACCGTATAACATCGTGATGAATACTTTAGAGAAAATGCAAAATATTTTGTCTCAAAAGGAAGAATCTGCAAATAAAAGTTCAAAACAAGCATAACTCTGGAGGCATGCTTCTGATAATCATGCTAAGGAGGTAGCAGAGTCAAGTAAGACATCTCAACATTCTCCTATTATTAATCTTGTTTCTGAGCAAAGGTATGTTCCTCCTCATCGTAAAAATGAGGTGATAGGCACTCCTTACAAGGGAGCTTGCCATCAAGGAACGAAACCACAATATTTCAGACATACTAATGTTAATACAAAATCTAATGTGTATGATGAAGGTTTTAACCATGTCAGGAATAATTGTGATGGAGTCACAAGAGAAAACATCACTCTAGTGCCTGTTTTGCAACCTCATGTAGTTCCAAACCACATGGATACTGATACTTGTTGCGGAAGCTCAATCGATTACGCTAGCGAGTCACGTAGTGCTAAATAATTATACCGGAAAATTCCCAGGAAAGAATGGTGGGTCACAGGCGGACCACTTAAATACCAAACTCCTTAGACAGAATTTCACACGATATAAATAACTTCACAATATATAACTCCAACTAGCCTGAATGTTAGCTAATAAATAAACAATAAAGAGAACACCAACCTTTTAACGAGGTTCAGCCAGAAATGACCGGCTTACATCCTCGGGCACTGCCCAAAATACTCCACTAATTGTTTGTAACAGAATACAAACTAGAGAGAGAACCAACTAAGCCTTAGGAGTTAATAAGGCTTGTTGTGGGATGAGTTTCAATGGGTAGAGGAGACTCCCTTTTATAGGCTAAGGAAGTCCTCACCCTTCCACTCCTAAGCAATGTGGAATTTCTACACTATATGTATATAGCTCAACAATTACAAGTCCCTTTTCTAAACAATGTGGGACAAGTCTAAAATGAGCCATATCCAACAAATCTCCACCTTGGCGAATTTTCTCTCTACCATCTCGGACTATCTTCAATAGTACCTTCAATTGCGCTTCAAAAGCGCCAACTCTCAACTGTAGCAGTCAAGTACCAATGTGAGATTATCCCACTTCAACACTCTCCCTCACGCATAGCATGACCGAGCAGAGCAACCAATCCCCCCTCACGCATCGCGTGGGCCGGGCCACATTCAAATCTCAAATATTGAGAACACTAATCAAATTCAAACAATGTTTGAACTTGACTGCCTTCACAATCTTTGTCATCATATGAGCAGGAGTTTCCATGGTCAAAATCTTCTGAAGTAGGACTCCACCTTCTTCAATAACCTCTGGCACCAAATGATATCGAACATCAATGTGCTTCGTCCTTGCATGGTAAACTTGGTCATTCTCTATAATGTCCAATTTACCAAGCAACCCATGAAGCCAAATTGCTTCCTTAACAGCTTCTGCACTTGCCATGTACTCTACCTCCGTGGTAGACAAAGCAACTATTGACTGCAAGGTAGACTTCCAACTAAACGACGCCTTTGCTAGTGTAAATACATAGCCTGTAGTCGATCGCCGTTTATCAACGTAGTCCGAATCATTGTACCCAACTACATATTGACCATCTTTTTAGTCCTGCCCAAATATTAGACCAATATCCACAGTATTCAAAGTATACTGTAGAATCCAATTTTCATCTCCAGCCACCTTGAGTCCATCTGGCTGAGTCGAATTGATTTCCCCATCCAAGAATCCATGTAAAAACATTGTTTTTACGTCCAATTGAACTAGTTCCATATTCAAATTTGCTACTAAGGCCAACAAAATTCTAATGGAAGAATGTTTAACAACTCGACAGATAGCCCCAATTCCTTCCGTCCAAACATAGCTTTTAGCTACCAACTTTGCCTTATAGCCAATATCATTCTTGTTCAGAAATCCTTCTTCATATATCCAATTACAGGGACGTAGTCCCTCCAATAATCCTTGAGTTGCAAGAACCGTCAAGAATTTTCCACCATCATGCCCCAAACGCCGATGCCAAAGACTGATTTTTTCTAGCTCATTATCATCACTAGAAGCAACTATAGCTGACCCAATAATTGCATTACCCTGATAGTAATACAAGTTATTGTTCTTTCGAATTCCTTTTATGACAACCTGTGCACCCGAGAATACCTTCATAACTCCATTTACTGCAGTCACAACAAAGCCCTTTGATTCTAGGACTCCTACAGAAATGAGCTTCTTCGTAAAACTCGGTACATAGCGAACATCTTTCAGAATCCTTATTGACCCATCATGGTTCCTCAAGTGAATTGAACCAATTCCTTTTGTTAAACAAGGATTGCCACTTGCTGTGTAAACAACTCCACCTTCTAGCTCTTTGAAGTCAACAAACAATTCCCGATTGGGACACATATGATGACAACAACCCGAATCTAGAAGCCATTCAATAGGAGTATTTACCGATGACACAACAACCAATGAAAGATCTGAATCTTCGTCGTCACACTCAGCTACATTCGAAGCAAACTCAGCTTTTTCTTTATCAGTCTTGCCTTTATTCTTCAATTTGGGACAATCCCTTTTCCAATGCCCTTTCTCTCGACAAAAGCACATTCATCTTTCTCTGGTCTGGATTTTGATCTCCCTTCCTTTCCAATTGTTTGGCTTTTCAAACGGCCTCTAACAATCAAAGCTTCTGCTGCACTACTAGTGTTTTCTTTCTTATCTTTTCTTCTCAATTCATAACTATATAATGCAGCGCAAACTTCGCTAAGAGACACACCAACCTTCCCATGAAGGAGAGTAGTTTCAAGAAACTCAAACTCTTTAGGAAGTGATCCCAACAACATCAAAGCCAAATCTTCATCATCAAACGTCACATCCAAATTCAACAAATCGGCTACTAATTGGTTGAAATTTGTGATGTGCTCATTCATAGTAGTACCTGGGAGATACGTGAACCGAAACAGCCTTTTCTTCATGTGAAGCTTATTCTGACTGTTCTTTTTCAAGAATTTCTCCTCCAATGCTTTCCACAAACTACTTGCAGATGTTTCCTTTGAGAAAGGATATCTCTGCTCTCTGGAAAGACATGACCGAATGGTACCACATGCTAAACGATTGATGCTACTCCATTCTCTCTCATCAACATCTGTTGGTTTCTCTTTTTCAATAGCGACATCTAGACCTTGCTGAAATAAAGCGTCTAGAAGCTCACTTTGCCACATGCCGAAATGTCCTGTACCGTCAAAAATCTCCACCGCAATTCTTGCATTTGACATTGCCATTCTTCCCGAAGAAGAAGCTATCAACGTGGATAGACGTTTGCTTCCAGACATTTCTGCTCCAACTTTTATTTAATAGCTAACCGATATGCCAAGGATAGAACCTTAGCTCTGATACCAATTGTTGCGGAAGCTCAATCGATTACGCTAGCGAGTCACGTAGTGCTAAATAATTATACCGGAAAATTCCCAGGAAAGAATGGTGGGTCACAAGCGGACCACTTAAATACCAAACTCCTTAGACAGAATTTCACACGATATAAATAACTTCACAATATATAACTCCAACTAGCCTGAATGTTAGCTAATAAATAAACAATAAAGAGAACACCAACCTTTTAACGAGGTTCAGCTAGAAATGACCGGCTTACATCCTCGGGCACTGCCCAAAATACTCCACTAATTGTTTGTAACAGAATACAAACTAGAGAGAGAACCAACTAAGCCTTAGGAGTTAATAAGGCTTGTTGTGGGATGAGTTTCAATGGGTAGAGGAGACTCCCTTTTATAGGCTAAGGAAGTCCTCACCCTTCCACTCCTAAGCAATGTGGGATTTCTACACTATATGTATATAGCTCAACAATTACAAGTCCCTTTTCTAAACAATGTGGGACAAGTCTAAAATGAGGCATATCCAACAATACTGTGAGGGAATGGTTCAAGAACTCTATGGTCCCGGCTTAAGGCAAATTGGAAGGCTAGAGTTCCACAAACCATATCTTGAAGTAATTGACAGAGATAATCCATATCTAAGAGGTTATAGAGTTCCTGACTTTTCTTTGTTTTCAAGAGATGAAGGCCAATCAACGCTTGAACATGTAGCAAGATTTACCATACAACGTGGAGAATTAGAAAATGTTTTTGATTTTTCAAATCTTAAGTTGAGATTAATTCCTAACTCACTTACAGGAGCATACTTTGTATGCCACTCTTCCTAGAAATTCCATTTTTGCTTGGCAGGAAATGGAAAGGAAATTTCACACTCAATTTTTCGTTGCAGAGCTTGAGGTCTCAATTGCTGAAATTTCAAAAATAACTCTGAAGGTTGGAGAACCTGCAGACTTATTCATAACAAGGTTCAAGAAGTTGAGGAGCCGCTACAAAGATGAAGATTCTAATGAAAGTACTCCAGAAGTCAAAAGAAAAGAATTTTTTATAGGCGGAATCCCTATTCCTTTTGAATGCAATATTTCTTCTCTAACTTTACCATTTATCTTCCTGTCTAAGAATGAAGCAAGAGAGGAAGATTTAATTGATGTCAAAAGATCCGAGGGGGCAAAAGAAGAAAATCATTGTCAGGATATTGGATTAACCATTCAGGCTAATGGTCCATATTTGCCTAAGAAAGTGATTTTGGAGAAACCATCTTCTCAAGTATTAAAGCATATAAAACCATTGTATGTCAAAGTTCAGGGTAAGCCAATACAGAGGGTCTTGGTGGACAATGGATCAGCTGTCAATATTACACCTGCTCGGATGCTTAGAGCTTTTGGGAGGAAAGAGGAGGATCTTATAGAAACAAAAGTCATAGTCACTGGATTTACTTAAGAAAGTATGAGAACGGTAGGTGTTTTGCCCATGAAAACTCGTGTTGGTAAAAAATCTTCTCTTACCGCTTTCTTTGTTGTCCATACATCTGCTCTTTGTAATGTTTTCTTAGGGAGAGATTGGATTCATTCGAATTCGTGTGTCTCATCATCCCTCCATCAATTTCTAACTTTATGGAATGAAGATGATGTAAAGCTTGTATGGGCAGACAACCAACCCTTCGGGGCCAACACAGACGTTATTGATGCACGCTTTTATGATAGTGAATTTGGCCAATTAAGTTTGCTGAAAAAAGAAGAACGGTGACCCCAAATATGCTTTTATGGGAAGTGAAGAGATGATCATTACTTAGAAAGTTACATAGGTGATATTTTTCCTACTTCTATCGTGCCTTATTATCGGCCAATGATGAAACCAATCATAAAAGAGGTTGATGATTGAATACACCACAAAAGAACTGGCAGCAGCTGTAGCGGCCATATGGAGAGGGCATGTGCAGCATTTGATAGACAGAGTAGGAAGAGAAAATATGATAAAAGTGAACAAGGGAAGAGTTATTGTATAAAAGAGAACCTAAAGATGATATGGAGATTCAGTTAGAGGATCTAGAGATAGCACACCCTACTTTAGACGACGTAAAAGTAGAGGTACAGGATTTCCCGGAAGAGGTAAATTTAGGTTCACTTGAAAATCTCAAAATTACTTTTATTAGTATTTTGTTAAATAAAGATTTGAAAGAGCATGTGAAAAAAATTATATTGGAGTTCAAAGATTGTTTCGCCTGGAGTTATAAAGAGATGCATGGCTTAAGCAGAAATCTGGTGGAGCATCGCCTACCGATCAAACCTGAATTCAAACTGCATCGTTAACTGCCTAAGAGGATGTCAAAAAAGGTGGAGCTGAAAGTCAAGAAGGAGATTGAAAAATTAACTAAAGATAATTTCATCAAAATAGTAAAATACACTGATTGGAATGCAAACATATTCTGTGTGGTGAAGAAAAATGGTAAGCTGAGAATTAATTGATTTTTGAAATTTAAATGCCGCCACACCTAAAGATATGTATGTTATGCCTATATTCGATTGTTTTATTGATACAATGCCTGATCATAATTTGGGTCTAACCAAATTTTTATTGCAGAACATGATACTTGGAAGACAACTTTTAGATGTCCAAGTGCTATTGAAATCTTTGAGTGGGTGGTCATATGCCCTTCGACTTCAAAAATGCTGAAGCTACCTATCAAAGAGCAATGAATGCCATCTTTCATGATATGATTGGCAGGAACTTAGAGGTATACATTATCGTTGTGAAATCTAACTCGTATTTTTTATTCTTACCAAATATATCCATAATTTGTTGAACTAATGTGATGCAATATTGTTTTTTACATATACAAAATTTATCCTGCGTGAACATGCCACCTTGAGCCATATCAGCTCCAAATGAGTCGTGGGTATATTTGACAAAAATTTAAAAAATGATTAATCAAACTGATAAGATATAAAGATCGTATATTTGGCAAAAACGTTTAAGTTGTGAGTAGATAAATTAACTTTGCCTAAATTTGATTAACGAAGTACTTTACAATTGTATTACTTCATAACATTTCATGTTTGAATAACATTATTTGGTGGGTTAATCTATACTATATATAAAAAGCACGGATGGGGGGGAGGGAGACAGACAAATTTACTGAATAATCCTTTTCAGTTTACTACTAAATAAAAGTTTTATAGTCATTAACTAATTAATTATTTAATTAATCACTATTATAATTAAAGTTCTAATTAGAATAGGTAGCTAAATTATCTCCAATTTAGTTTTTAGTATGTAAAAAATAACTAAACTGTCTCCAAATTAGTAGGAATACCTATCTTTAAGTTTGATTGAACTATAAAATTAAGGCCAAACGTTGTAAAAAGGCCAAATCTTTCACAAAAATTTCACAAAAGTCCTGACCTTTTAATTTTGTCGATTTTGGCCAAAAACTGATTATTTGGTTTCACAAAATTCCTGACCTTTCAATTTTGTTGATTTTGGCCAAAAATGGATTATTTGGTTTCACAAAAGTCCTGACCTTTCAATATTTGGCATGCTACATAGGCGTCACATAGGCAAATTGAAATTAAATTGAGAGTTGGCCACAATTGAAACCAAATAATTTGTTTTTGGTCAAAATCGATAAAATTAAAAGGTCAGGACTTTTGTGAAACTTTTATGAAAGATTTGGCCTTTTTACGACATTTGGCCTAAAATTAAAATATTATATTTGGTCAATATATTATTATTTAAATTTCCATCTTATTATTTTTAAAGATATTATTAATAAATTTAAGTTAATTATTTAATTATGGTTATTACAAAATCAAAAGAAAAATAAATTTAAATTAATTAATATTAAATTCTTAACTAATTTAATATTAATTATAAATAAAAAATTGATATAATTATAATAAATTTACTAATATATTTATTTACGAGTTACGTTACGAGTCACGTGCATATCACGTAATGCGAAACTAGTTCTAATAAAATATCAAACGTTTGTCGTTCGTGAATGAGCTGAAATAGCTGATTTTAAATGATATGTGATATTTGTAATTTTTACTAGCGAAATCAATTGAAATCGGCTAGTTTAACCCATTCATGAATGACAATTTTTTTGATTAGTGCACGATGGCTAGAAAAAAATTTAAAAATTCCAAAATGAAATAAATTAGCCGATTTTGAAAGGTTGATTATAACTGACATAATCTTCAAACGTTTAGTATTTTATCGAGATTAATCCTTATTTGGTATTGCTAACATGTTAATTTCTAAAGGTTGTTTTGCCCTTATTAGATTATATATATATGAAAAAAACATGGACTAAACATTCAAAAAATATATTTTTAATTTATATTTTAAACTTTAAAAATCATTAATTTTATTTTATTTTCTAATTTTTATTTATTTTTCTAAAATAAATTTTTAAAAGATTTAATTATCCTTCATATTTGACATACAATGTCAATATTTTAGTACTTATTAAAATATTAAAGGTTTATTTAGATTACGTTTCACACGAGAAAGATTTATTAAAACATTTTTTAGAGTGATAGATTTTAATTTAAAAAATGAATATAATTTAAAATAAAAATTTAAAAATAAAATAAAATTCAATGATTTTTAAAATTTGAGATGAATAACAAAAAGTCGAAATGTAGGTTTTTTTTTGGGATGATTAAATCTAAAAATACCATATGGTGCGTCAATGTTAGATGGCTATTTTTTATTTCATGCATTGTAATAGACATGAAATAGAGTAATTAATTTTTTTAACATAAAATAGTTATTTTTTATTATTCGTCTACAAAATTATTCTATAAAAATTATAGAATTTATTACTTCATAAATTAAAGAAAAAAAATATTTTCTCATTCAATTTTTATTTATTTCATGAACCAACATATTTTTTTAGACCTAATCACTCAAAAACCCCTCACCTTTAAACTTTTTTTCAATTCCACCCCGACGTTGAAAATTTGTCAATTTTACCCACTTTTGAATTTTCCGTTTTCAATTATACCCCAATATTTTAATTTTTGTTAATTTTTTTACTTAAATGATGAAATCATTCAATTAATTAAGTCTAAATATGAAATTAAATTCTTTTTTATCCAAAAAAGTACAAATAAGTCCTTTATTTTTAAAAACTAACTGAAAACCACAATCAAATTAACACTAATTTAAATTCTTAATTAATTTAACTAAATTTAAATAAATTTTAAAAATATACAATCAATATATGCGAGACATGGAGAATGTTTTAAACAAATTTCCAAACGCAAAAGACGTTAATTTAATTTTTCAGGGTACAATTGAAACACAAAAATACAAAATAGTGTAAAATTGACAAATTTTTAACGTTAGGATATGATTGAAAAGGGGTTAAAAGGTCGGGTTTTTTTAAGACATTAGGCCTATTTTTTAAGTAATCTAGCTAGCCACTTTAGCTACTAATTCTTATATTAGAATTTCTTCTCTTGATAGAAAAGAAAATCCTCAAGAGATAACTTTGTTGTTTAGTTCATTCTAAACTAATAAGACTTATTTTAGGTAATTAAATTGATGGAATTGAACCTTAAAACCTAAAGAGTTAACTAAATATATATATAGATCCACCAAATTGAACAAACAATAGGTGAAGTCTGTTAAGATCATTTTGTTAGATATGAACAACTCATGCCTATAGTTATCAATCTCAATTGCATAATATTAATCTTTTATAAAGTGATACAGCACTTCCATTAACTTTCTTGTCTTTGATCAACACTTGTAAAACATAACAAATCAATATATAAAGTGATACGTGTTTTTTGTTTTTTGAGAAATGATACGTGTTTGATATAAGGCTTAATGATAAATAAAATAAATAAAAATTTATGGGTTTTAATTTCATCCAAAATTTTTAATTTTTATAATAGTGGTCTAATTTTAAGTTTTCGTTGTAATTTTAGCAATTTTTTTTAATCAATTTAATTTTTTATATTTTTCACTTTAATACAATACCTATTAGTTTCGTTTGACCTTTTCAGCTATTTTTCGCTTCAAGTTTGTTATTTTTTTTCCTTTAAAAATCGAAAACGTTAGTAAATTCTTGTCATTACTAACATCACATAAGAATTAAATGATAATTCACACCACAAAACCCATACCAATTCGGTATTCGAAACCTTAAATCGCCGATTCGTCCAAAGTTAGAATTTCGACATTGATTTTGACATAAATCCTTAAACAACTATCAAATCGTCTAGAACTTACCTCCAAGATAGTCTCTTCACTTCCTAGAACAATTTGAATTAAGAATCTTAAAGAAAACAGCAAGAGCTTCAACTTGACAATAAAAAACTTCCACAATTTCACGTAACGATCTTCGATGCAGGTACTTTTCAGTTTTATCAATGATTTCTATTGATTTGAAATTGTTCGTGTGTTAGATTTTCACCTAGGCCTATTTCTAGGTTTCCTAGGCTCTAAAACATGTATGAAAAATGAGAAATAGCGTCCTTTCATCGTGAAGGCCGTATTTATAGACCTCGACATTGACCTAGTGTGCACTCGCACATTCTTTCAATACAACTCTGTTTGCAAAACGCTCTGGTGAATCTTTAGCTAATCCTATAAGGAATCCCTCTTTCTAGTTTTATCCAAATCGCACCGCTAGATTGAGGGAGATCATCGTTTCATCAAACTATTTCAGTTTTTGTGGGACATCCGAATTCTATCTCAAGTAACTCCTAAAAATAATTGAAACGACCTCGATATAATCCTTATTTGTATACTCGCTACATCATCTCATATTTCATTCATAAAACATCCATTTCACTTTAAGAAACATACAAAATTCAATTCTGAACAATAATCAAATCTATTAACAAAATATAATCTTAGTTCACCTGGATACGTTATTGTCGTATAACCTTTCAATTTTAATACAACTCCTTAATCTATATTCTCATTAGATCAATTCATATATAAATTTCACATACTTCGAATGCCAATTATTACAAAATACACCATGTATCAGTCGAGATTTTGACGGATCATACATCACACATTGAAAACTTACATCATAATGTTGCGGAGTATACCAATTATAAAATAAACCGAACAGAAATAATCAAACAAAAACTTGACAAAACCGACCGGTTTGGTTTGAAAAAATAATTCTTCAATATTAATTAGGTTCAATTTAATTTTGAAGAAATGAAATTTTTTAAGTTCGTTTCTATTTGAAATTATATAAAAATTGGTTTGGTTTTGAACATGAAACTATTTAGTTAATTTTTAATGTAAACCCAGACTCAATAATCGAATCGACTAGTTTATTTTGATTTAAAAAATTAATTCTATATTTGACACAAAAAAATTAATTCTATAAAATCTTGATTCAGTTCCGCTTTGAAAAAAATAAAACAATCTTGGATTAGTTCGACTCCTTTCGTTTTGGTTTGAAGTTATAAAAAAATATCTTTTGATTCAGTTTGATCGCGGACATGAAAATATTTGGTTAAGTTCTAATATAAATTGAATTAAAATAACTGAACCAAAAAATCGACAAACTGACCGGTTTTATACGGCTTGAAGAAAATAAATCCTGTAAAATTTTGGTTCAATTTAATTTTTGAAAAATAAAAAATAAAGAAGTTCAAATTTGATTTGATTTTAATATTTAAAATTCTTTTAAACTATTTTAAAAATAAATAAATAATATTTGTAATTGATTAGTATCTAAATCTTATATTTGGAATTTGAAATTTTAATTTTTAATTTTTTTGCTATTCAAAAATGAAATAGAAATTATTAAATTTGAAATTTTACTCAATTTTGCCTTCTTTTAAGCTTTTTTATCTGAAATATTTTAAGATAAAAATGAGTTACGTAAAAAAAATGAATGAAACTTATATTAGATAAAAATGAATGATTTGTTTTTGATAATTAGAAAGGGAGAACGTTTGTGAGAGAATTTAAACCTATAAACTAACAGTTTGTTGTCTATCGTTTATACGATTTGAATTATAACTCATTACATGAATGAATCTTTTAATTTAAATTGAGTCGGATGTTTAGGTTGAACTATCAATTACCACTACTATCTACCCTAATTACCTCTGAAACAGTATAATGAATGAGTTATTGCTGATAAGGAATTAAAGATAGACTAGAAAAGGAGTGTTTTGAAGTAATTTGTTCAATGTGTTCTTTAAGCAAAAAGATTCCGATTTTTTCAATTTTTTGTTCATACAATATGACCAACATTATTTGACATGTCGAATGTTGATGGGATGGTCATTGGTGGCTGCAGCAGCGTTCAGAGAAAATCCTTTCTTACAACTCTCAACTCTGATCAAACCAGCATTTTAAAACTTGGGCGGCCAAACTCATCTAAAGATCTTTATATTTTACACTTTTTTTCCCGTAAATTCTTATACATTATTTTTATATTATCTGGTCCCTCTATTTACCTATTTTTATTTTTCAGGTCTTTTTTAAAATTTTTCCAGTTCTTTTATGTGACTGGAGGAAAAAAAGATTGTAAGTATAAGGACTGAAGGAAAAAAAATTGTAAACAGAGGGACTGAAAAAAATTCAAAAAGGACCTAAAAATCGAAAATAGGTAAGTAGAATGATCAGATAATACAAAAATGAACTATAAGAACCTATGGGAAAAAAAGGTATGAAGTACAGGGGCCTCTAGATGTTAAGCCGAATAGATAATAAAAGGTTTAATCCATCTGGAGGCTCCTATACTGTTCACTTTTTTTTTCATATGATCCCTGTATTATATTTTTACTCGTCTAAATCCCTGTACTTATCCTTTTTTGTTTAAAAGGTCCTTTTTTAACAGAACCATCCGCGCGTCTGCTCTCCGTCTACGCGATTCGGCTCCTTTATTCATACGCCAAATCATTAACATATAGAAAAGATTATGCCACATCATTATTTTCATGCCTAATCAGCAAAAAAACAAAACGCAACCATTTTAAATCTTATTTCTTTAAAAGTCCTAATCAGCAAAAAACAAAACACAGCCGCGAGCAGACACACACAGATGGTTCTATTAAAAAAGGACCTTTTAAACAAAAAAGGGTAAGTACATGATTCAGACGAGTGAAAATATAGTACATGGATCAGATGAAAAAAAAAGTGAATTGTACAGGGCCCCCAGATGGGTTTAGACATAATAAAAAGGGCTTTCTTCATAAATGCTTGAATTGGGCTTGGTCTTTTTAAAAATACTCTTCTACTAAAACATTAGCACATTTACTCCTTTTTTAAACGGGCTTCTTATATAAACATTCTATTTTGCCTATTTGTTTGCACATAGACGCCCATAAAATTTGCTTTTCATTTATACTCCTTTTCAAAAATCCAAATTAATATCTGTGCGCTGGTCACACCTAATCCAATTCACTTTCTTTTTTCGTTTTTGTTTTAACTTTACATGTACAATTTTTAAATTCAAATTAAAAAAATTGTTAGCATTATTATTATAATAGTTACATTTAATTTTTAAATTAAAATAAATTTATTTATATTATCAGACACTTATTTATTTTTAAATATTTATCTTTCTATATATAAATACTTGTCTTATACACTAAAACACTTATCATTTTAAAATTTTTATTTTTTTTATTTACATTTTATCATTAATTTATCAAGTCATTGTGTACTATTATCTCCGAGCCATAATATTTATCGAATTTGGTTATTTCACATGTACTAAGAAAGTAATAAGTATGTCTACATATATTTTTACTAAATTGTCTATATTAATTACTACTACTATTTTTATATTTGACTATATTTTTTAACCTTAACTAAGTTATTTATTATTAGGAATAAATTTTTAAAAATAGCAATTAATACTTTTTTGAAACTTTAAAGTGGCAAATATTATGTCCTAAAAAAATTTCTCAAATGCGACAAAAATAATATAATCTTTTTTTATCTTTTGTTATTTATAAATATCATCTATTTTTTTTATAAAATGAACAATATAAATAATATTTTTAAAATCTGTACTACTCAATTATATTTTACACATGTGCAATGAGAATATAAAAATAAAACAACATTATCTTAGATTTTTAAGGAACATAACTCTTCTTAACATAATTTTTTATTTTTTTAATTTGTTTTTTTTTTTGGTAGTTTTTTCAATGCTTGTGTCGTTTTTTAAATAAACTATTATAGTCACGTGTAAAATTAATGTGTTGAAGACCTAAAAGGAGAAAAATAAAAAAGCGTAAAAATTTTAAAAATCAGATTAGATGCAGCAAATAAGGAGCGTACAAACATAATAAAAAAAATGTAGGAATATTCCTAAATAAAGATGAGCATGACAATCATTTTACGCGTATCATTACTATGTAATTCCGTATTGGTGTTTAAAATATATGTAATTTATTAGTGAAATATAATAACTAAATATGTTTAAATCGTTTAATTTATATTAATTGTGTTCTGTATTAGTTGCATATATAAAAATAATTTTTACTTTCAACATGTTAAATTATTTTTAAGTAGCTTGTTAGTAGCTCGTTGGTAAATTTCTAGTAGCTCATTAGTAGATTTTAACACTTTTTATCTTTACTGTTTAATATAGTAATATTGAAGTAAATTTCAGGTAATCGTTAGTAGATTAATATATCTATACAACATGTATTTTTAAAATAGTAAACAATAGCAAAGCAACCAGCGAGCAACTTCAGAGCAACCACGAGCAACTATAAAGCAACGAGCAAGCAACAAAATAATTAAAAAGTAAGAAAATTAAAAATATTGAGAAACAATTATTCATCTTTAAAAATAAAGATAATACTCCCTCCGTCCCACAAAAATAGCCAAAATGGCTATTTTGGACGTTCCAAAATATAGGCCAAGTTACTATATTAATTTGAATAATATCAATATTAACCTTAATCAATTTCAACCATTTTTGTTACATTCTATAAATCATTATTAATTATCACATTTTACAATATAAAAATTAATAACAAATTTATCTTTTCAAGATTTAATTACAATTCCAACACAATATTTACCTTTACCATAATATAAATTAATAATACTTAAAATATTTATATAATTAAATTAAGGTTATTATTGTAAGTTATTAAAATATAACTACTTTAATCATGATTTTTTAATTCATGTGCAAACTCTATTTTGCCTATTTTTACGGAACAGAGGGAGTATAATGTTATTTTATAAATATAATTGCAAAGAATTTTTAAAATACATAAATATTCATACTTATAATCTTTTTTTTTGAATAGTGATATACAAATAAATTACAGGGACTCTTTGATAGATTATATATATCTAAACAAGATTTATTATAAAAAAGTATCGTAAAAAACTTAAATGAGAAAATTTCATAAATATTAAAACATGAAAAATAAAGAATCATAATTTATTATCTACTAAAATTTTTAAAATTTATAGTTTTTTTTCCTTATCTGAACATTTGATATTAAAAAAAAACAAATAAACCAACTAAATTCAAATTAAAAAATATGAAATATAAAATTCATAAAAACAAGAATATAGAAACTTATTGTAAAAAATGGATCAATAATTAAAAATCAACTAAAGAGAAATCAAAAAGCAATCGACGGACAATCAAAAATTTAATAAAAAAACGATAATGTAATAGAGCAACTTCAAACTATATAAATAATAAAAAAAGATAAAAAAAATTATGATGAAAGCAATTTTAAAACTTTAAAATAAAAAGAAATTAAAATGACAAGTGTATAAATATATAAATAATGATTTGGAAATATAAAATAACAAGTGTTTCATTAATATTAGAATAAATTAAATAATTCTGAATTTTAATTCAAGCTAATTAATTAAAAAATAATTTTTTTTTTGCATGTATCAAAATTTAATAGAGAATAGAAAATAATATCTAAACATAAATGAGGAATAGAAACAAAACAGAAATAATTGGAGCAACAAAAGGAAATTGTCAGGGCATAATCATTAAGTAAGAGATATTATGTTATTAATGGAATGGGAAAGTAAAGGCGTATTTGTGCAAATAAAATTATAAAACAGCGCACGCTTGTCCATATAGAAGACAACGAGGTATTTTCAAAAATAAAAAAAAGCGTATAGAGTATCATTTCCTCTAATAAAAAGATGATAAAATTAAGGTAAACTATAAATAAATTTTTGAAAAAAGAAATTATGACATTTCATCATTTTTTTAATTATTATAAGACTTGTATACAAGTGATTATGCATTTCTACATAAAGGGTTAATCGATGACGGTGTTCAACTTTAACACTTTTATTCACCGGTTTAAAACATTGAGGGCTAATATGACAATGAAAATAATAAAAGAGTTTAACTTCATCTTTGTAAAAACTGCAAGGATTTGTTTGTTACTTATGCCAAATAAACATTGTGCTATAATTTTACTACTAGAAGCTGCAACTATTTTCAGCTACTTACAAAGATAATGTACAAAGATACAAATGAATATAGTTATAACCCAAAGTTCGTAATCGAACCAGAGTTATTTGTTTCCTTCTACTTGTGACGGGTAAATTTCGTGTCGATCAAATGGTTTGCTTCTCCTAGGAACACCAGCCAAATCACAGAATTCTGTCAAAGTTTTCCTGATTTGCACTCTCTTCTTTCTCTCTGGTGGTCGAGGTCCTAAAACATCTACGTCGATAGTCGCCCCATTAACCTCAGAAGAATGCACAACTGCATCATAAGCCTTTGCAGACAGGTCAAGTTTCTCATTTTGAGCCTTCAAATATAGTTCATATGCAAGCCTGGGTTTACCATCCTTTGCAAGAGCCTCAATCACCATTTGATACGTAATCTTGTTCGGTACCATATTCTGATTTTTCATACGATGAAACCACTCGTATGCTGCACTACCCATATTATTATGTGCGCATCCGCTGATTATTGCATTGTATGTTACAATCGTCGGTTCGATGCCTGATGAAACCATCTCCTGAATTATGGCGTCAACGTATTTAAACTTACCTTGTGCAGCGAAAACTGAAGCCATAATTGTGTAAGCATACACATTAGGCTTCACACCGACCTTAAGCATATGGTCCCACACGCGGACTGCCTCGATGTAAAGTTTACCTTTTTCTAGGGCACTAAGCAACGCACCATAGGAAATAATTGTTGGCCTTTCGCCTTGTTCAATCATTCTACGAAATATTTGCACAGCAGCAGAAGTTTCCGAAGCCTTGGAACAAGCAACAAGAACTGCATTCCATTCCCTACTTCCCGGCTTAAGGCCTCTATCTTCCATCTTGTTTAATAACCTAACGCCCCATCTCCAAATTCCTCTTCTCTTAGCTGCA
Source organism: Mercurialis annua (assembly GCF_937616625.2). NCBI lineage: Eukaryota > Viridiplantae > Streptophyta > Magnoliopsida > Malpighiales > Euphorbiaceae > Mercurialis > Mercurialis annua. The sequence continues at coordinate 44,235,449 of NC_065574.1, read as the reverse complement.
GTAAGTAAGACATTAAAATGAGAAACAATCAACTCAGAAGACAAGTTATTCGGATTCGGTCCTTTGTCTAACATGTCTTCATAAATTTCCAAAGCTGCCCACCATTTTTTAGTCTTTCCCATCAACCAAATTAGATGGTTGCAGACTGATAAGCTTATTTCAGAATATCTCTCTCTGATCCTAATGTACAATTCTTTTCCAACAATATAATGATCTTCGCGGGTGCAAGCCCACACTAGGCGCTCATACTCTGCTCGACTCGGCTGAAACCCAGCTTTATCCATATCTGCTAGCAGTTTCAATACATTGGTGCTAAAATTGTCATTCCTAACAAGCCACCTCCGCATCACTTGGTAGCAAATACGACTAATGAAGTTTTCGAGCTTAACGAACTCCTTTTCCCAATCCTCATTAGAATCTTTTCCAATCTCACCTTTTAGATACTTCTCTTTGAAATCTATAAAGAATGCGAGAGCTCCATGCCCATCTTCCATACTTCGATAAGCCAGCAAAGCAGTGGAATAAGAAGCAACAGTCGGGGTAAAGCCCTTATTATGTATCTCCTCAAGAATATCAAGGGCCTTCGTAGCTTCTCCCTGCTCTACATAAATACCCATCAAAGTGTTATAAGTTACCACATTAGGATCTATTCCATCTTCAGCCATATCATTCAAGATTTTATCCGTTTCTTCAAATTGTTCAGACTTTTTCACTGCACTCAATAAGCTGTTATAAATAAAAAGGTTTGGACCAGCATGACCACCAAGTTCCTTTCTTCTCCTGAGCCACTCAACGAGAGCCAGGGCGGACTCCATTTTCTTATCCCAGCCGAAACCCTTAATCATAGATGAGTAAACTTTAAGCGGCAATTCACCCTGGTCTTTAAGAACCTCGTCTATATCATCTGCCGTTTTAGCAGAATGCAAGCTACAAGCTAGATTGCGAACATCAATCCTCCTATACTTATATTTACCTTCTTCTTCATCACTTCTAAAATCTAACTCTCTATTCTCTTCTTCGCAATTATTATCGTCATAACTATCTTCTACTCTATCTAAACTACGAGAACCAACATCATCCTTATCACTATTCCCGGACAAACCATCATCGATACTAGATTCTACTTTACGAAATTCACCCTCAATTTCTTGTTTTTCCAATGCACAAGCAAAGGCCACAGATGACCTAAAAGAACCCTTCTTTGGTTGACAAAAGAGCACAAATTTCAGTCTTTTCACATCAAATTGTAAGCTCAAACAACTTCCAATTCTACCACATCTCAAATTACTAGAAACCATTAAAACATCTGAACTTGTACCATGATAATCATTATCAAAAAGACTGTATCTTTTTCTCCTCCTCCTCCTCTTTATACTTGAAAAATAAAGGGAATTCACTTCAACATCCAACTGGGGCACTATGCAGAGGCCACCTTTTAAGGACCACATACTTAAAACTTGCATTTTCAATATAATTTAGCAGAAAATTTAAGACCCGGGACGCTAAATTCAGTTAAAGAACAATATAACATATTCTTCACAGCAGTATTTTTGACAAATTACAAAAGAAACAGAAAAAAATAGTGGACTTAGTGTCTCTGGTTAAACATTAAACACAATCTTTAGTAAAATTAGTTCAGAACTTTGTACCTGAATTGCTGGCAAAAAGCTTTAGTGAACTGAAGTGATAAGAAAATGTTCGATTCTGTGTATTATTTGGCGCTGCTGTGGTATCCTCGTAGCCATACACTTGACCATACAGGACTGAGCAACAGAATGGGAAAATCAGCTATGATAAAAGTTAAAATTAAAATAAGAAGTGGAAAAATCACTGATAAATACTGCGTCGTTTCAAGCATTTTTGTGGGCCGGATAAAGCCTTCGTGATGAAACTAGGTTTGTGGTCTTGTACTGGGGCCTATTTCTGATATTCAAGTCTTTAGTCTCTTTACCTAATGACGAACAAAGGATGAATTCACCCCCTCAACTTCGCACGAAATATCAAAAATGTTATTTAAAGGCTTTTAGATTAAATAGACCCGCAACTTAGAACTTTAATATCAAAAAGCTCCCCCCCCCCTCTGACACAAAAACACACACAAAAAAAAGTGAGATTTTCTAATTACGAATTTTAATCATATATTAACACTAACTAAACATAAATTAAATCCTAACTAACACTAATTAAACCTTATATTCTAATTAAATCAAAAATCTATCACCAGCTCCAATTAGACGCTTAAGTCTCATATCAATTTTTACCTGTTCTTAAAATAGGTGTCTATATTAAAGGTCTTTTTAAACTTTTTTCATTTTTATATGAAGAGTGTATCTCACTCGAGGGAGTGAGAGAGGGAAATGTCTTTTTAATGCTAAATATAAAGTTGTAGGTTAATTTGATCAAATTTCTTCAAAAATGATTTTTTTGATATTCCGTGCCATGTTGAGGAGGGGAATTGATCCTTTGTTCACCTAATGACATTAATACTAGGAATCTTTACAAAAATATCTTTATAAAAATATTTGCAAAATTCAACTCGCAAACTATAAATTTTTAGTCATACTTAGCGTGTCTCATGTTTTATTTTTTTACTTCGCAATTTTAAACAATTACTAAAAACATAATTTGAAATTGTTTCTAAAAAGTTCTAAACGGTTTCAAACGGTTTATAAAATTGTGTCGCAACCGTTTTTACAATTTTTTTTTAAAACAATAGAGTATTTTTAAAAACAATTTTTTGGTTACAAAAATAGAGTATTTTTAATTATGAAGTAAAAAATAAATTTTCAAACATAAGAGTATTTTGTACAAATAAAATTAAAAACGGAGTATTTTGACAAATTCTCCTAATATACTAAGGAGAAATTTATATAAAAAACTCCTATTTTAGACATATTTAAAATTGTCACATGCAAAAAAAAAATTAAAAATATTTTTCCGATGTTAGACCTATGTTTTATTTTTAAACCCTTTTTGTTATATATTAATATCTAATTCTTTTATATATAAATACAATAAAATTAAGGGTAATTTTCACCAACTGTCCCTAAACTTTCGTCTCTCTTCCGCAACCGTCTCTGAACTTTAATCCGTACCTCAATTGTTCCTGAACTTTAATTTCATATCCCATAGATATCTAACGTCACTTTTATAATAACTCTGTCGAATACGCTGAGCTGGAAATGTGACTAGGCGTCTTTCTTTTTTTATTTCTCCACATAGGCGTCATCTTACCATTTTTAGTTTGCATCACCTAGGCGCCTAGTCACGTTTTCAGGTCAACATATTGAACGGAGTTACCATAAAAATGATGTTAGAGACCTTTAGAATATGAAATTAAAGTTCAGGAACGGTTGGGGTACGAATTAAAGTTCAGAGACGATCGGGAGAGAGAGACGAAAGTTCAAGGACAGTTGGTGAAAATTACCCCTAAACTTAAAGGTTATTTTTTGATTATAGACCTTTTATGTTTTACTAGTCATTTTCCCGCGCAATTGTGCGGAACTGATATAATATTATTTTTAATAATTTATATAAATTATTTTTCTAATTAAAAAAGAAAAATGTTGAATTTGAAAATTTCATTAATTTTTTATATTTATTTAAATACTCTTTCCGTCCTATTTTAAAAGTCTCATTTGCTTTTACACACAAATTAAAAAACATCTATTATTTTTGTTTTCCATGTTTTTTCATGTTTTATCCCTATTAATGATAGTAAAATTTTCCATAGAATTTATCTAAGATGACTTAAGGCAGAATAAAAAGAGAAATTCAATATAAAAATATTCTAAAAATATAACTTTTAAAGTGGACCATTTTAAAATTGAATATGAGACTTTTGTTAATTTTTTGGTTACATTAACTATGATATTAAAATAGAGTATTTAAGAGAATGTTTGCATAGTAATTGAATTAGATATTTTAGATGAATAAAATTTAAAAGATAATTAAAAAATAGAATTAAAATTAGTTTAAAAAAGTTAAAAACTATAAAAATGTTTTATATAACCTGTAAATCGAAGACAATGCTCAATTAATAATAATATTTGATATAGTAAATATATATTAGATAAAACATTTTTTTAAAATAAAATGTATAGAGTTTTAAGATTTATGAATTAAATTAATTTGAATTAAAAGTAATAATTTCATGATAATGTTTTTATTTCTTTTTTTAATAAGTGTTTTTAAAGAAAAGAAACTCATATAAATGCTATATTTGATGAGAATTAATGAGATAGTTTCGTTGATTCTCTCAATTATGTAAATATATAAATTCTATGGGTGAATTCGGTATGAAACAGACAAACATTTATCTATACTATATATAAAAGCACGGATGGGGGGGGGATAGGTAAATTTACTGAATAATCCTTTTCAGTTTATTACTAAATAAAGGTTTTAAGTCATTAACTAATTAGTTATTTAATTAATCACTATTGTAATTAAAATACTAATTAGAATAGGTAGCTAAATTATCTCCAATTTAGGTTTAGTATGTAAAAAGTAACTAAATTGTCTCTAAATTAGTAGGAATACCTATCTTTTAGTTTGATTGAACTACAAAATTAAAACACTGTATTTGGTTAATATATTATTATTTAAGTTTCAATCTTATTATTTTTAAAGATATTATTAAAAAAATTAAGTTAATTATGGTTATTATAAAACCAAAAGAAGAATAAATTCAGTATGAATTTTTTTTAATAACTGAATATATTATATTTACTTTTACAGAAATTCTTAACTAATTTAATATTAATTATAAATAAAAAATTGATATAATTATAAAAAATTTATTAATATATACATTGACGAGTTACGTTACGAGCCACGTGCATAGCACGTAATTCGAAACTAGTCTTTTAAAAAGTTCCAAAATAGCCATTGGTCCCTAATCGGTGTTAAAAAAGCAAAGAAAACAAAATAGCAATTGATTCCTAAATTTATAAAAGTTGACTAATTGTGACAATTTTATTATTTTAATAAGTAAATATTGTATTTTAATTAAAAATTAAATAAATTTAAAATTAAACTATAAAACTTTTTTACATATTTTATTTTGTTTGAAATAATAAAGTAAAATGAATTATTTTTATCTATTAAAATTGTAAAAATTAAATTTTATACACAATATTTTAAGAGCCAGTTACACTGAGGTCCCTGAGATATAACATAATTAATAATTTAGTACTCTTTTTTTTTCAGAAGTCTGCTAAATAGACTTCAGTTTTAATTTGGTTAACTAGGAAAATCTTATGTTAATTTGGGGGACCAAATCATTTAACGGAATTGAAACTAAAGTACCAAATCATTTAATAGTGAGATACCAAATCGTTCATGAAATTAAAGGTGAGATACCAAATCGTTTAGAAAGTAAGTGTCGAAATTAATGGAGGGGCCTAATAGTTAACGAAATTGAAAGTGATGGATCATTGAGTAGGATTTTGAAACAATAGGTATCAAACTGTTAATTATGATATACCTCAAGAACCTTAGCGTAATTTGCTCTATTTTAAATAATGTTTTTTAAAAAGTCAAATTGTGAGCGGAGAGGGGTTCGGGGGCCACTCGCTCAAGGCTTATGGCTGACTTCTCGATCTGGAAATGGTTTGAAAAATGGAGTCGCCACCTAGTTCAACTAGGAAATGCCTTTTAACCGACAAGATAACCTTACTCGCCTCCGGTAAGATAATCGTGCATCGGACCAAAGACTAGGGTTCATGCACCTCCACGAGACTCTTGCGTTTGGCTAATTTGTTACCGGTTTTATTTACTGGACATATTCGTTTTTATCTCATCTCGACAGTATATGCAGTTCACAGGAGATAAAAGCTGTAAATAAACAGGGATGAAAACAGTAAACTTTGACCCGCATATGACTCGATCTAGACTGGCATTTAAGGCAAGTAGCAAGTACTCCTAATTAACACACATCTAACCTTAGAGGTTTCTAGCAAATAGCATAAGTCTGTCTTGTCTGAATTGATTACATGCACAAAGTTTAAAACCGTATGTGTAAGTGTGATTGATTTTATTAGGTGAGTCTTGAAAAACCTATACAACCGTTTACTACTTTTTCGTATTAATCCTACGATGTCTAAGTGATGGGCTGAAATTGCATTAATAGGCCAATTTTAGGTGATTTGTCATTTAACCGATGATTATTTGATTTGGAATGCTTTTGAAAAGCGGTAAACAGTGCTGGCATGCTCAGGGGCAGTTGGATATATATACAAGGTTAGGAATACTTTTCAACCTCGTTGACTTTTGAGTGCCTGGCACTCGCGCGGATTTTGACCATCTGTCTGGTCGGAATTGGCTTTCGGTCAGATCATGAGAGTTGTGCGTGCGTCGATCCTGTTCTACTGGTTTGATTCGGAGTCGATTTCAAGTTCGGGTTGGCCCTGAATCGGCTCTGGAAGTTGCTGGTTTACTGAGCCTCGGGCTCGTGGGCCAGTTTATACACTATGTTACATATTTGGATTTTGGATCCATTTTATATCAGTTCTAGCCCATTACAATACAGAATATTACATCAGACTAGCTACGTCTGGGTTCAAACTGGGTCTGATTTGGAGTCCGGATGAGCACGGAAACACGTTTTGAAGTTTGGATCGAAGTCTGGAAGATCTGGGAAGCGATTTTAGAGATGCTGATGAACGACGAACATGGCGCCGGTGTGACTGCCGGCGCCGGCAGGTTACAGTGCCGGCATCGCCACTTTGTTCTGGCGGCGCCGCCTGTTACAACAACGGCGGCGGCAGTTTTTGACAACAGTTCTGGGATTTTTATTTTGCTTCGTTCTCACTCGTTTCAAATCTGCTTCTCATGCATAAGTAGTCAAAATCGCCTATAATCGAACAAGCAATCCAAATATAGCATTATCAGAATGTTTAAAGCTCATTTAAACAAAAATTTATTTCGGTGCAGCAAGTTCAAAATTAGATTTTTCATGACAAATAAGCTTGAAATCACACCTAACATGTATTCTAAGAGCTACAATCTACTGGGCTTCTGGATTTAAATACATTAGACACATTAAATCAGTAATCAACATGCTTTTTCATCGATTTCATGGCAATTTGACAATTTAAATATTAAGCTAAATATGGCAATTTTATGGCTAAAATCAACACATGAGCTAACATACACCCTAAAATACACAATCACAGCAATTATGATATTCATGGCATACAATGGTAAATCAAAGGAACAAAATAAGAGGGTCCTCAGAATTACCGGTCTGAGTTCTTGGCTCGTTTAATGGCGAAGTGGATGCGGAATCCAGGTTCGAGTGCGGATGTTGCGTTCTTGGAAAATTAACATGCGTTTTACTGTTTTTAAGACCGGAATTGATGTGATTTTATGTGTGTGTGTGGTGTAAACTTCGGATTTGCTATTCTAGGGTAGTGGCCGATTTTTCTGTCTAATTTTCTAGGGTTTGTGTGTCACTTTTGGATAGGCTTATTAAGGGTTGTATTTATAGTGGTTAGGTGTGACCTAGGATTAGCTAGAGGTTAAGTTGATTTTAAATTCTCTTAATTAAAGTTTTAGATATACAATAATAGTCAAATAGTGTTAAGTGATAGATTGTTAGGATTAGGATTAGATTTAAATTATTTATCTTAGGTTTTTACTTCTTAAATTCGTATTAATTAATTACTTAAATGATAACTATGTATAAAAGTGTTATTTGGTGCCCGAAAGTATTAAAAACGACTCTTGCGACTCTATGGGTTTGGGTATGGGCAATTTCAGTCCATAAAACTTGCAAATTGGCCCATAAACTTTTAAGATATGACAATTAATCCAATTTCTAGACTTAGATTACAATTTCTTTGGATTTTTATGGGCTATTTACGCCTAATTACGTTTTAATCCTCCAAGTTTGCAACTGTGCACAGATTACGCCTGCTTAGATTCCAGCAAGCAAACGGAAAGCTCGTCATCCGGACAGATTTCTCTAGAAACCATCATTGGACGCTTCAGTTCCTTATCACTTTTTACCTGTCCGAAGGTGTCTACAAAAATACATATCTTTGAGGCAGTAATTTGTTTAATTTAGAGTTTAAAATAACTCATTTTAAAAATATAATAAACATTTTAAGTTTTATATAATAATACTAAGTAAATTTTAGAAATAAAAATAACATAATTTTATTATTGTTTATATATAATAGATCCACAAAATAATTCAATTTTACTAATTATTATCACCATCTTTACTAATTTCATGTACTTTGAATTTCGAAGATTCTATCTTTTAATTGAAATATAATATTCATTAGGGTTAATGTCATCATATATCATCACCTTAATTGTTTTGTTTTCTTCAATTTAAGCATAATTTAGAATTTATCTCATCCCACATTCTAGTTCTAATCATTTTATTATATAATCGTTTTTTAGCAATTTTACTCTTATGTGGCCTATCAGAGATCCATGTCATTGATAGCGTGTCAAACTCCAAAAACTGGGCTTCCTGCCGTCAAGGTAGGTCCCGTGATATTTGAAGTTTTTTTCTTTAGTGAGTAGTGTAGGTGAGGTGGTTTTTGGATTCTTCAGATTCATCGGTTGTTTGTCCTAGGGTCAATTCCTTGGAATTCATCCTTCAATAAAAATTTATTTGGTTCATGAAAAAATTTCTCTAATTTGATGTTTGTCAAGCTTTTTCTACAGAAGACCCAATTCATGGAGTCTATCTTTTCAACGAATTAAACCTCCAAAACAAGAGTTAGACTGCTGCTCGGACGACTGTTGTCCAATGCACACTCCCATTCTTAATTCAGTATTAAGTTTAAGGGAGTATTATTGTAATTATGTAATTCAATATGTGCATATGCAATATCTCAAATTCTTTTATAATAAGCATGGAGAAATACCTTGTAAAATCCAAATAGAAAAAGGATTCTTATTTAGCATATAAGTTCAAATAGAAAATGGATTCCTATTTAGCACATGAGTCTATTTAGAAATAAGTCTCCTAAATAGGATAATACTCTTGAATAAAAATTTAATTCCGAATAGGAATGTCTCTTGTTCTTCTAGAAGATTTGGGTGTTCTAGAATCTCTTTTATTATCGGTATTGTAGTTGAATTATATCCAGATTCTGGATCTTCGAATATCCGTATCAGATCTAATTACCGAATTTTGTGAGAGTCGGTCATTGCACTTTATGTGAATTCGTATGGACTCTATTCTAAATGGGCAAGTCTCATACGACCCAGTCTCACTTAACACGAACTAGGTTCTCTTCAGTTTATCATTTTTCAGTGAGTCCCGAGGTACGCTTCATTGAACGAATCCTATAAGACTCGGTTCATAAAGTTACTATATGGATTTGAATTTTCATCAAAAACTAAATTGAAACTCATTTTTTTTAATTAAGTCATTTGATTCAAATGACCGACTAAGACTAACAAACGGACGAAGGGCCGTTGACATAAATAAAAGCGAAGGACAATATCATTTGATATTCAAATAAGAAGGACAAAAGCATGAATTGTGACAAATATAGATGGCCTCAGATAACTTACTCTTAAGTTTATTTAATTTTTTATTTACATTTTTAATTTTGAGAGAACAGTATAAATTTATCTAATTTAAATTTTTATGTTTAAGTGAATTTGAAAAAAACTTAATTTAATAATTTTCTTCTTAAATCACACAATCATATTAGATTGTTAATTGCAGTTGTTAAAATCAAGTAATAATGGTCTCTTATGTATGTAGTTTTAAATTAATAGTGTAGTAGATATAATCAAAACCAGCAAAGAATTCATGATAAATAGAATGAAGAAAAACATAATTAATATGAGGAGAGGACAATACTATATTATTAGAGATTCCAGATTTGATTCTTTCTATCAGATTGTATAGGTTGGGAGTGATCAAACGGTCAGATTCAATAAGAAATTAACGGACCTAACTAAAATCAAAATAACTGAACCAGCGGGGTTGCTTCAAGTTGTAAGCGGCTTGATATCGTTTAAGCAAAGTCTCGGATTCGAGTTTGTGAATGCAAAAAATTCCCATTGGAAGACTCACCCATCATAACAGGTGCGCGACGCGGGTCGGATCCGGATTAGTCAGGGCGAAGCCCTGAAAACTAGATGAGCTAACAAAAAAAAAATCAAAATAACTGAATGTTTTATTTTTATAGTCAAATCTATTGAATTAATTAAAATCAAATTAGTTAAATACTAAAAAAAAATTGAACCGATTCTAGTCAATTAATTCGATTAAACCGGTAAAAATATAAATAATAATAAAAATTTAATTTTTTATTAATAAAAAAAATTTAAACAAATTATTTAGTTAATTTGGTTAATTTGATTAATTATAATTAAACCGCGATATTCTTAATTAGGCTAAACTAACCTAGATTTTTTAATTAAATAAAATAGAAAAAGATACATTAATTTTAAGTGAATTTTTGCTCACTTATAATAATAGGCCATATGCATGTAAAGTGTATAATTGAGAAAAAAAATATATATAATAATTGAGATGAGCATAAAATCAGAAGACTATATCTTCGAAATGAGAAGCAAATCTTGTTGGAAATGTGATACGATCAATCTTGTGCTATTCCCTACACTTTCACTTTTCTTCTTGGACCCATATGCATGCTATCTTGAAGTTGCCCCTATAAATCTCATCATCCCCCATGTGTTCATTTTAATCATTTCCCAACAAATTATGAGATCCTTACATTAAATCACAAATCTTCATCAAAATACAAGTTCTTCTAGCTAATAAGATCTATTCTAGGATTTCCTAATTCATTAATTTAAAGAATTAAATGGAATTAGTTTTGTCATATGAATTTAAATAAATTATTATGTTTTGAAAAATTTGATACTCTTATTTAGGTTCCTTGCATAGATATATAGTTCACAAATAGTGTTTACATAATTATTTTGTTTTCATCTCAATTATTTTCATTGAGGGAATGAGAATGTCTCTGGCCCTCCTAATGATTTTGTTTCTAATAATTTTTTGAAAACTTTATATTAGACATTCAAAAATGGTACAATTAAACTATATATGATTATATTATTTAAATAATAATAAACTTAATTTGTCTTTCTTGAATAATTGTTGCTGGCTCTATCACTGTCTACAAAGTCATTTGATATAAAGTAATTTATAGGATATATATAAGAACTTAAGTTTCTAAATTATTGCCACCTTATGCATTATATAAGAACAATTAATTCAGCCACCAAACTTGATTCAATGTCCTAAAAATCTAACAAAACTAATTCTCTCAACAGAAAATAACAAACTAAACCAATTATCTTAACAGAAAAAATGCAATTTTAAGCCCATACCTAAATGACACAATTATGATGTTTCAATATAAATGTCTACAAATATATAAGAAAAATCATGAACATGCTCATGTCTTGTCCAACCAAATATACATTTCTCTTTTTTCCTTCTATTTTATAATTTTTCTCACAGCTTTTTCACTAAAGTCATGACTTTATGTCCTTTGAGACTTGCAAGAGTGAATATTCTAGTCTTTATGACTTTATGGGGCAGCAAATATTTCTATTAAGTAATTGTTTATACTTTCTTTATTTTTCTGAAATTAAAGAGGTTAGTCAAGCTTTAAATTCTGGACTTTCTGATTAACATATATATAATATTTATGAATTTAAAATTAAATAGAGAAAACTCATTAAGTATAATCAGAAAATTTATGTTCTAATATTAAAAAAAAAACATGTTCTATTGATCCGATGAAAGCATACTCAATTAATCACTAAATTAAATTATCCGCTTATTGATTTAAGAGATATTAACAAAACAAATCCTAATGTTTTGACTTTGTATCGATTTAGTTCCATTGTCCAAAATATTCAAAAGAAATCCTAACCTTTTCATGTTTGCATTTTGTATCCCAAACCGTCTTTTGACAACTTTATGCATACATAGCGACCATTTCAAATACATATATTGTCATATTAAATTCCAATGTTTTAAATACTAATTCTAGTCTCGCTTCTCTCTTTTTTCTCTGAAAAAACCCTATCCGTCTATAGCTTTTTTTTTCAATTCTTCTTCGGCTGCCGTCAATGGTTTAGGTATTGTCATTGACTATAGTCATCTTTTCTTTTATGTTATTTCAATCTACCATCGTATGCTAAAAAGATGATGGAAACATTCCATGCCAACCTGGACAAAATTGTAGAAGAAGTAAGAAAATTTACGAATGCACATGTAGAGAAAATAAACCTCTAAAGAACTGAATTTGTGACCTCTCATCGTCACAAGTGAAGCGGGAAAACTGGAGCAAGAAACCTAGAAATTCGAGAAAATGCGGGTGGAACCAACGAAGAAGGGAGAACCTGAGAAGCCGGGAAAAATGTTGTCAGGGATAATAGAGGCGAAGAAAGGAACCCAGAGAACTAAGGAAACGCCACATGGAGTGGCGAAGAGAGGAACGACGCAAAAAGCGAACAAAACCTAAGGAGAAATGGACAGGAAAGAGGAAGAAGCTCCTGCAAAGAGCAAAATATCAGAAAAATAAGTACAAAAAAATACCCTAGAGGGCGCAATTAAAGAAGAAAAACTAAAAGGAAGACGAGGGCGAATCCTATGAATCTCCACTTTGGAGAAAAACCACGTACGTAGCAGAAGAAGACTTAGACGAGCAAATTGCTAACGTATTAAAAAGATGAAAGCAGAGGAGCTCGACTTGGAAGATTTTAAACGGAATGGCTTGGCCCTGTCAGGTGAAATAATGGAGGAAATAATTTCCCACATCATGAAATTGCCAACTCTGCCGACTATGAATGGCGAAAGAGACCTAAGAGATCATACATCTAGATTTTACGCAACGATAAAACTACTCAACGTGACTGATGCTATCATATGTCAATTTTTTCCTACAATACTCACGGGAACAGCCCGAAGGCAGTTTAACAGATTGAAGCTCCAGTCCATCAAAAATTACACGGCTTTGTCAAATGAATTCCAGAACAGGTGTTTGACAAATATTCCAGCAAAAACTACCATAAGCATACTCAGAGCTTGTATCCAAAAAGAGGGAGAAACTCTATGGAACTACTTGGAAAGGTTCAATAAGGATGTAATGAAGATCGACAATCTTAATGTTGACATGGAAATGGAGGCCCTCCGAGGAGGAACGAGATTTGGGAAATTAGTCGATAAATTGTTAATTAACAAGTCGACGTCTTTCTCAAACTTAACGGGAATCGTCCAAAAATACTTTGAGCTTGACAAAGGAGGAGAGCCATAAGAGAAAAGCTAGCAAAAGAAAAGGAATCCAAGCAAGAAAAATTGAAGGAAAAACAAAAACCAAAACATGCATGAGGGGAAATGTGATCAGAACGAGGAAAGTAGGCGATTTGCCCCTTATAGCGGATACGAAGGAAGATCTGACACTAGAGATGATGAGTGAAACTATAAACCGCACAACAAAAACATGTCAGAAGTCCTAATGCAGATAAAGAAGAATGCCCGAAACGTGAAGTGGCCACATAAGATGAGAGGCGAGGTACGAGGTACCAAAAAGTTTCAAAAACTTTACGGAGATGATATTTAGGAGTGATGAGACCTCAAAGTAGAAATTGAAAGAATGATTGAAGCGGGCAAACTTATCAAGTTTGTCTCCAAAAATATCGGAAGAAGCGACCACCAAAGAGAAAAAAGATTCAGGGATGAAAAACCAAAAGAAAAGAAGAAAAAAAGAGAGGCCCAGCAAAATCATTGGAAAAATCCACATGATTAATGGAGGAGGCTCCAACAACTCTTCCATCAAAAACAAGAAAATGCGAGAAGCCATGAACATTAGAGAGTCGCCAATGCCTTGGTCATATTTGACGTCGAGGACTACCGGCATGTCAAAGCACCCCATAATTGTGGTGATAAAGAGAACCAAAAATTGGAACATGGAAAGACTCTTAACCGATGAAGGAAGTGCATTGAATCTCATGACAGACGCTGCCTATAAAAGGTTGGGTGGAACGTAGGCCAAACTTCGTAGAGTTCCGACTCCTCTAGCAGGACTCGGCGGGCTGCCCATTAACCCTCTGGGAGTAGTAGCCCTAACAGTCACTGTGGGGCTAGAAAAAGGTATCAACAAAAAATCATCACGCTCTTAAACATAGTGGATATGGACCAATCATACAACAAAATTCTAGGAAGACCTTTCCTACACGATTCGGCGCCGTTACCGGCATAAGGGCACTCAGTATGAAAATACCAACTAAGAAAGGAGTCGTAATGATAAAATGGGATAAAAAGGTTGCTAAAAAAGCTATGACGAATCAATAGTGGACCTCCAAGAGCAGAAACAGACGATTGATAAGAACGAAGAATGAAGTGGAGCTAGCAGAAGGACACATTGCCAGTAGGGACTCGGGACTTAACCAACGAAAGTTATATGTTTGTTTATTTTTACCAAGTAGCTTGTAAGAAAATTTCATTATCAATAAAAATCCATTCATCACAAATATGACCAAAGATCCTCACAAATAAAAAGGATTTAAAAACCCTCCAAAAGAAAAAAAAGGGTTTGAAACTCTCCAAAGAAAAATCAAGTGAAGTCAAAAACCAAATGCAAAGATCTACTCCCTCCGTCCCAATAGAGTTGTCCACTTTGGCTTTATCACACAGTTTAAGAAAAGTAATTATTGCTTATGGGTTTTGTAAAATTTTACTTACTTTTCTTGTCATATCCCTATTTAATATAGGGTCCACTTGCAATTTACTTTGAAAAGACTCATTAGTGGATTTTAAATAGGGGTAATATAGGATTTTGAGTGTAAAAGTTAGTTACTTTTTGAAAGTGGACAAGAGTTTTGGGACAAAAAAATTTCTCAAAGTGGACAACTCTATTGGGACGGAGGGAGTATTAGGGTTTAGATTAACCCTAAAAAATTCTTAAGTCAATACGAAAAACAGAATCTAAATTGATTCCAAAAAAATTGAAGTTTAGATTAACCTTAAAAGAAAATCAAGTTTATATTAACCCTTGAAATAAAGAAACAAAAAACGGATATTAGATTAACTCCTTACAAATAAAAGAAAAATGGGAAAATAAATCTTCATTAAATCAGAACTTGAAGTACAAAAGGCGACTCGCCCCAAGAAAAAAGATTAAAAATTAAACGTAAACTAGGAGGGTTTTGCTAACAAGTCGGCCTGATTGTTCTTCGTCTTTAAAATCACCGCCTTGGCCAAATGCCTAGGATACAAGTCGTTCACACTAGAGAGATCTATGTCGGGATTTTGTTCCCTCATTCTCTCGCCAATAGCAAGTCGATATTCACTCATAGGAGCAGAATCAAACGATTTAGTATCAAGAAGACAAATGTGAAGTTTTTCTACTTTTGCTCTTACCAAATCCCTCTCACCAAAGCGTTAGTACCAATCAGAGCCTCAATCTCCTGGGTCAATTTAGAGGAGCTTTTCTCAAAACGAGCCACTTGATGTTCGTAAATGGCATTCTGAGCCTTCAAATCAAGAAGGAGAGAATCATGCATGCTCCTTTAGTGACTTCCTAAACCTCTCCTTCTCTGAATCCGATTCGACAAGAAAAGTTTCAAGTCTTCAGAACTCATTTTAAGCAACATGGGGACGATCTTTCAAAATGACAACCTTTAAACAGTCTACAAAAACAAAGTCAAATGAACCGGTGAAAAAAGCAACGAACATAAAAAGAACAAAACGAAAAGAAGAAGAAAAAATTATACACAGACTATGGTGGACACGTGCCAAAAAATTAAAAATCAAAAAGATTCAAAAAGATTCTCATATTGAATGAAACGACTTGCCCAGCAAACGAAAAGAGTCGCCAAATAAAGCTAAAATCAAACAAGGCATAAATACCAAGACATTAGCTTACTGGTGGGAAGGCTAATAATGAAAACCGAATTCCAAAATAAAATAATCATATGGGATTCAGGCATTTAAGTGAACCTAGAGACTCGCCCAAGCAAGTTTTGATCGAGTCGTAAAGGACCCGCATGATAAAGGCAATCTGAGATTCGCCCAATCTCAAGTATGACATAATCAAGTAGGATTCAGTAGATCTCACTTACCAGATCTAGCGCGTCTTGCTGGAGATATTGATTACGTATCCAATTAAATTATCATAAAGGGTCTAAAAGATCCAGATCTCATGGATCTCGAAAATATTTTCCTATTCAGAAACATATTCCTATTAATGAGTCCAATCCTATTTAGGAATCATTCTAATTAGGACTCTTGCTAAATAGGAATATCTTTCTTAGGTGGATTCACACACTGAATAAGAATCATTTTTCGATTCCAACTATACAACATATTTGTCCATGCTCACTATAAAAGTACCTAAGGTATGCCTACACACGGAGAATTATATTATGCAATAATACTCCCTTAAGCTCAATACTGACTTAAGTATCAGAGTGCTCAGTGGACAACCACCATCCGGTCAGCTATCTACCCTGTTTTTCAAGTCTTCCAACATCTTGAAGACAGACTCCATCAATTATAACTTAAAATGAAGGACTATATAAAGTTATGTTATAATTGAATACAGAATGAGGAAATATATAAATGGATTAGGTTTAGAGAATTTTTGGAAAGGGGATGTGTCCTTTAGAGCTTTATATAAAATCTCTTGGAAGGTGATTTGTTAGGATTTTGATATGGGTGATTTAGATGTTGCTAACCTTCAAACTCGGAATCAAAGTTTGTTGTTTAAGTGGAATTGAAAGTAGAGATTTGATAGCAAAAATTCTCTTTGGTTCCACGTTATCTCCACTTGTTCTTATATTTCAAATTGGAATTCTTTCGTTTTTGGTGATGTTATTAAACTTTCTTTTGTTTGGAAAGGTATAACACTACTAGAAAACAGCAAATTAGCGACGAAATTTTTTGACGGATTGAAATTCCGTCGCTAATTTGCTTGTTTTGCGACGGAATCAGCGACGGACGTATATCCGTCGCTGAATATACCAAAATTTTGGGCGGGAGTGTCCGCGCCATATTTTGTGACGACCAATCCGTCGCAAAATTTAATAGTCTCTCGCAAAATTTGGCTGGAGTCTCCCGCCAAACTTTGGTGCGAAAAATTGCGACGGACTAATTCGTCCGTCGCAAAACAGCGACGGATATATTGTTCTGTCGCTAAATAGCGACGGACAAATTAGTCCGTCGCAATTTGTAACAAAATTATTTGGAGTATGTTTATCTCAAATGTTCTTTATAAGGTGGGGGATGGTTCTTTGGTTGATTTGTGAAATGATAATATGTTAGTTTTGGGGACTACTATCACTCTATTATTGTGCTTTTATAACCTTTCGAATCAAAAACATGTTACTCTTAAGCAATAAGTGTGTGATGGTTAGCGTTGGAGGTGTAGGTTAAGAGGTGCTGAAATGAAGGTGTACAATACTCTTCTAATTCACTTTAATAGGATGATTATTTTTACTGGAATTATGGATGTGATGTTGTGGACTGCCTTGGTAGTCCACAACTCTGCTTCCTTTGTCGTATTCTGTCAGCCGCTGCAGGGGCTGGTCAATCGACTACAGCATCACTCCACCTTTCCCAGCTGCGCGGGCCTGCTAGTCAGCAACAAATGTCTTCGGTACCTGCTGTTTCTATGGCAGTAAATAAGGGAGCATCATATATGTTATCTAAGCATTGGAGTCTTTTGCTTCTCCCATGTGGACGGATTTTCATGGTAGTGTTCCGACACTTGACTTCTTAACTTTCCGTCGCATTATTCCTATTATTAACTTGGGTTGTCGGATTTGTTCATGTATTGAGACTAGACAACATTTATTCATGCATTGTGATTTTACTCTTTTGATTTGACATGATGTATTATAAAAGTTTGGGTTGATGTCGGTGATGCCAAGTTTGTTTGATGATATCTTTCCTCAATGGGTTAATCATATTTCAAGAGAAAGTTATGCAAAATTGTGAGGAGGTGAACTAGAGCTGGAGGACGGCCTTCGTAA
Organism: Mercurialis annua; assembly: GCF_937616625.2. Lineage (NCBI taxonomy): Eukaryota > Viridiplantae > Streptophyta > Magnoliopsida > Malpighiales > Euphorbiaceae > Mercurialis > Mercurialis annua. The sequence goes on along the minus strand of NC_065574.1, from coordinate 44,217,452 downwards.
CACGGCAGCCCTAGATTCCTAAGCAGGAAGGAGGGATTTATGGTGGATTTATGATTTGGAAAGGAGAATTTTTCTTAATACGGTTGCAATGGCAGAGGAAATTATCTATCTTAAAGTCAATTTTTTTATTTCATTTATAGTAATTTTAGTTTTTTTTATTCGGGTTTGGACTTTTTTAGAGGTTCTGATTGTATTATTGGTTCAGTGACTCTTTATTTTCTTCTCTCGTAAAGTTGTAATATTTAGTGTGCAGTTTATTTTCTATATTTTATGCGTAAGCTTTATATAGAGAGATCTTTGCCACTTCTTGTGGCCCTTTTATACCATTTTTATTCATAAAGATATATATATATATATATATATATATATATATATACACGGATTAAAAAAGAGGTGGATGTTCATATATTTTCTAAATTTTCACATGGGTTGATACCTTATAGACTACCCAACTAATCTCAAATAAAAATAAATTTTCAAGCAATTGTCTACAGCCTACCTAATTAAACCTAAAGGATCCAACCCAAATAATAAATTAATGTTAGCAAAAGAAGACAAAAACCTTTCTGATCCAATAAAATATTATAAATAATGAAACATATATTCCATACATCATTTAAGATCTACATCCTATAATTCGGCTGCAGAAATTGACACTTAAGGGTCTAACTGAATGAAATCAAATAAAATGTTCTAAGATATATTGATTGTAGCATTATTAATCCTATACATTAAACCTGAATCAAAACTACATAAAATTTTAAATAATAATAATAAAATAGATTCGAATGATTGTCGTTTAGAATATAGTATTGTCCATTAATACGTATTATAAAACAAATAAAATAGCAGTAATTTAAAAAAAAACATTATACATCAATTTAGCATAACCTTTTACATTATATTATATATAAATATAAGGACAAATAACCACCTATGTTGCCTCATTTTAGAGCCTTCTATCATCAAATCTCCTTTATAAAACAGTCACTATGCTCTCTAAGTTTTGTTAATTGGTTCAGTAAATTCTTTTTACCCAAAAATAACAAAAATATTCCTAAAATTTATTAAAAAAAAAAATCAAATCAAATCAATCCAACCAAACCTAAAGTCGTTCATCCAATCAAATCAAACATAAACCATCTATCCATCTAACCAAATCAAACCTAAACACCAATTCACCCAACTAAATCAAACTACTCAACCGGAAACCGCCACGCACCGCCACCATCTTTTCCCGGCCACTGCCACCCATCCATCGCCGCCTCCATTCTCAGAAAACATTTCCGAACAAAAATTAAATAAATATTTTTACTTTTATTTTCATCTGAGAAGACAAACGGGATGAACATGTTTGTCTTCTCGACGAGGTTCGTTTTCATGCAAACCCATCTGGGTTCGCCTGAAAATCGATGAACAAATTCATCTGGATTCGCCTGAAAACCGATGAACGGATCCATCTGGGTATGTTCATCAGCACAATGAACAAACCCAGATGGATCCGTTCATCGGTTTTCAGGCAAACACACATGGGTTCATCTGAAAACAAACCTCGCTTGAGAAGATAAATGGGTTCATCCCGTTCTTCTTATCAAATGAAAAAAATTAAAAAAAATATTTAATTTTTGGTCGGAATTTTTTTTCCGGTAATGGAGACGGCGATAGATGGGTGGTGGTGGCCGGAAAAAGGAGGCGGCGATGGATGGGTGGCGGCGGTAAGCGGCGGTTTTTTGTTGAGTGATTCGATTTATTTGGGTGGATTTGTGGTTTATATTTGACTTGGGTGTATGAATGATTTATTTTTGATTTGATTAGATGGATGGATGACTTTACGTTCGATTGGATTGGATTAATCTGATTTGTTTTTAATAGATTTTAAGGGTATTTTGGTCATTTTTGGTACAAAGAGAGCTTACTGGCCTAATTAGCAAAACTTAGATGGTTTAGTGATCGTGTTTTTTTCTTAAGAGATTTTGTGATAGGAGACCCTAAAATATAGTGCCATGGGTAATTATTAGCTCTATATAAGTTATGAGTTACTATTAACAAAACCTATATAGAGGTATCTGTATTATACCATTTTTATTTTAGAAGTCCTTGTACTAACGTTTTGTTTTCTAATCCTTCTACTTATCTAATTTTTTATTTTCAGGTCTTCTTTTAGTTTTTCCAGTTTTATACTTAAATTTTTTTTATCCTACAGTCATACAAAAGGGTATAGCAATCAAAAATTATATAATAATAAGGACTAAAAAATAAAAAATAAAATGAATTTTCGAAATAAAAATGGTAAATTACAGAAACCTTTTTATGAGTTTAACCTTACTATTACAAATTAACAATTTTAAAGTTGAATTATTTGTGTGAAATGCCCATATTGTTTTGTAATTATTACTTTTCTTCTTAATTTAGTATTATTTAGTTTCTTTTGTTTTCACTCACAAGTACCAAAATTGTCTAAACATGACAATCGAATCAAACAATGTATCCATCGACTTAAATCATATAACTACTGATCTAAACCCTAGCCTCTCTGCTCTCCTTTTTTTCTCTGAAAAAAACCTAGCCGTCTATAGCTTTTTTTTTATTCTTCTTCGGCTGCCGTTAATGGTTTAGGTAATGCCGTTGACGGTAGCCATTTTTTCTTTTATGTTATTTTAATTTCATATAATATAATAAATAGCCAAATGTTTTTCATTTTTTTCTTGAGGGATTAACATTTATCGACGAAGCGCAAATCCAATTCAAATTTTCATAAATCAAGAATCGAAGATAGAGTGGAAATCTTTCAACAACAAAGATGAAATTGTTCATGGCCTATAGTAGTTTCTTTATTGTTTTAGTATTGTATTTTGTTTTGAGAATTATATTTTGTCCTTTCTATATGAAGGGTTTGTTGTTCTTTCTATGTGAAAGGTTGTTGTTCTTTCTATGTGAAAGGTTGTTGTCCCTTTTTTACGAAGGGTGTTCATGTGTTGGTTGTATGCGATGTCACAACTGTAGTTTCTGATTTCATAAATCAGTTTGCAGGTGATGGTGAAGATTGAGCGAAGATGGCACTTTATTGGCGAAACAGTTAGATAATTTATTTTTTATTTTCGTAAGTAGATCTGCGAATCAGACAGTATGTTGTCTGTTCCATGTCAGGTCATCGGATTTAATTTTCGAATTTTTCCGAATTTCTTACAAATGTAACTGTTTCATATTTGATTAATGAATTCTCAAAAAAAAAAAAAATATAACTACTGATCTTAAAAAATATATAGAGAGACAGAGTAAAGTTTAACAAAAGATCAACTCTTTTCTTTTGAATATTTTGGTTTCGATTTTATCTTTAACGCAGAATTAAAGTTTTGAACTAATTATGGTGAGTGTTTACATTAAGTTTTGTTTACAATTTGTAATATAACTTAATTAAAAATATTTGTGTTGTATGTGATATTTATTATGGGTTAGATAATTTAAATTTATTAGAGATTTTAATTTTTGGATTAAACCAAACATTTAATTTAAAAATATGATTAACATGTTGAATATATAAGTAATATCGTTAAAATTACAGTATTAGAAAACAATAGATTAGCGACAAAAATCTGTTTACCGACGGATTTAGCGACAGATTTTGTATCCGTCGTTAAATCTAAAAAAATTGGCAGGTGTCATCCGGCCATTTATTTCAACATCTTTAACGACGGATTCAAACAACATGTTGCTATTTTTAGCGACATATCGTTGAATTCGTCGCCGATGTGTTAAAATAAATAGCGGGATAACATCGATTATTTATTTTACAGTTTTGGCGACGGAATAAACAGTGAGTTTCATTTTTCATTAGCTATTTTTGTTTTGGTTTTAGTGACTAATTTAAATCCATTACTAAAAATAACCCTCCCCCCCTACTTCACAATCTTCTTTTCTTTTTTTCTTTTTTTTCCTTTCCTCCAGAAAATCTTGCTCCTCCAAACAATGCTGCCTGCTCATCATCCCTCTCCCCTCTGGCTGCCTTCGCCTCCCTCTCCACGCCGCCTACCATCGACTCCTTCTCCCCTCCGACTGCTCAGCCTTCCTCTTCCCTCCAGTTGCCTCCTTTTCCATCTCTCACTTCCGACTTTCTCTCCCCTCACTGCCGGCTTCGACTGCTCACCCTTCCTTCGTCGTCGTTCCTTACTCCTCCGGTTAGTGGTTTTTTGTTTGTTTTTTTAATAATTACTTTAATTAAAATAAATTTAATAAATTAACTTTATATAATTAGTTTAATATAATTTATTTATATAGTTTTTTTTTATAATTGGGGAGGGGGGAGCGCTTGTGGGAGGAATCGAACCCACGACCTAGCAGTTTGCTGCCTAGCGCTTATACCATTTGAGTTATAGCTCATTGGTATTTATTTATATAGTTAGTTTATGTAATTTGTTGTAATTTTTTTTTAATTAAAATGAGTTTATAAATTAATATATTAATTGTTAATTAAATTAGAATGTATTTATTAAAATTATTTTATGTTAGATTATTAAAATTAGGTTAAATTAGATTCGGTTAGTTCGTTTAGAATTAAAATTAGGTTGGAATTAGGTTAGGCTTAGTTTATGTCACATTATTATACTAATTAAATTAAAATTGTAATAATATATAAATTTAGGTTAGAATAAGATTATTATTAAAATTAAATTAATAATTTTTTTATAATAAATAAAATTACGTTTATATAATTACTTTGTAAAAATTTAAATTAACCTGTCACTATCATTACATTATTTAACTGGGTAGTTTAATTAGTTAAAATAGTATGGTGATATATATATATATATATACTATTATGATTCATTTTGTTATGGTTCATATTTTAGTTTGAGTTCGAGCTGTGATTTTGATTTTTAAATTCTTTTTGCCATTTGGCTTCAGAATCGCAGAATTGAACTTTCTGGTGTTGTTAAAAAAACAAGCATCTCATCTTTATGTTTGTGTTTTCTTGTCTCTTCCTCAATTCGAAGGCAAGTACTCAAACTTTCAACCAAGAACTCCTTGATTTTCTGCCTGAGAGAATTCTTAAAATCCTTCAATGAAGGAAGTAGTTTATTAATCAAAACAACAACTTGAAATTGTTCCTAAAGAATCATACCTTATGAGATAATCTCATGAACGAATTTCTATACCTCATGGGACTGCGCATCGAAAGATTTATCCTCCATCATCTGATATTTGAGGTAGTGGCTAAAAGCATACTTTTTCGTTCCATCCTCCCCAATGTCATATTTTTTTCATAGCGCTTCCTAAATCTTTTTTTTGTCTTGTCATTATTAAAATAGTCATATAGATAGTCGTAGAGTGCATTCGGAATGAAATTCTTGCACAACTAATTATTATTCATCTACTACAGCAATTCTGCATTTTGTTTGACCCTTTTTTCATCAGCAGCAAACTCATTGACAACATGCATATCAATAGTTAAAACATAAACAACTTTTTTTGTGGTAAGAAAAAACGTATTTGAATCACATGAAATAGGGGGTTATTCTAAATTCATGTGATTGTTGATTAAATAATCAAAAACATTACTCTTAATAACGAAGGACTGCATTAATAAAGAAAGATATAACTTAGTTTTCAGATTTTAAATTATAGATTCATATTACTCACAATATTTTAAGTCAATAATTTATCTACACATAATAAAAGCAAACAAATAAACTGTAATACCCCGTAAATTTAAAGTACTAAATTATTCTACGTAACGAATAATTAGTAGGATCAGGAGAACGTAAATTAAATTTGAGGATAAATTTAATTTATAGTGTCTCCAGAAATATAAAATAGTTATAGAAGTTAAAATATCAAATTTGGATATTTATATTTTAACTAATGGGAATTAAGAAATGCTTATAAATTAAAATAAAATAATTTATAAGTCTCGTGTGAATATTTTTGGAGTCAATATTCACAGAATATTTTTAAAAAGTTACTTCTAAAATTTTATAGAATTTGGAGATAGAAATTTTATTAAGTGGTACTAATTTAGCCCTAATAAATTTTAAATGATTTATTAAAAATAAAATATAGGTCACATGAAAATAAAAGTTACATTTTTATTCTTATTATGAATTATAGAACTTATGGGTAAAATTTCATAAAGTTCGGAGTTCGTTGTCTGTTTTAGTTATGGACGAGTATTTAAGATTTTTTTTTAAAATAACACGTAAATCTCTAAGGATTAGTTTGAATTTTGCCAAATTATATATAACAAGAATTCAAATAAAGAATTCATTTGATATCAGAGAACCAAAAGTTAGGCTTTCAACCGTTTATGCTTTCAACTGATGATCGACGATACGTTTTCCGTTTTTGATCCGATTTCTCGTTTCTAACTCAAATTTCTTCGGTAATCCGTTAATAATCAAAGTAATAACCGTTATTTGGATTTCGGTTTTATAAAATTTGGATTATATATTGAATTATAACCGTTACCGTATCGAATCGATCGAATACGGATTGATTTTACGTTTCGATTGCGAAATTGAGTTGTTTGGTATGTGAATTAGTTTTTTGGATCGAGAATTAACATTTTAGCTAGACAGATTAAGCCCAGGAATGAATTCCCGCGGCTTTGCGGGCGCATAGGGACCCGTGCAGGCACACAGGGTCCCGTGCGGCGTGTGCGTTCGCAAGTCGAGCTTCTAATTGACGAGGTTCGGACAAATTTGAACGGTATGTTCGCTACGGAATCAAAAGGACTTGGAAATATGAACCAAGACGTTTAAAGGACTTAGACAATTTAAGAAATTCGACTGATTAATACTTAGAAACGTTTTAATTAGGTCCTCTATTAATCAAAGTGATTAATAATTAGAGGACTATGAGTTGATATCAAGAATGAGAATAGACTATGTCACGACCCAAATTCATGGATCGCGACCGGCGCTAGGGAATGAGAGTGGTTGCTCCGAAACCCGTAGCAAGCCTAAAAACCTTTGAAAATTTTTCGCGTTTTAAAACATAAAAAGGTTTGCAACCTCGTTGCAGAAATACTTTAACACCTTTATCAAAAACGCGATCGCAATTCAAGATCATATATCACATATGATATGTTTTCAGAAAGTATCGTTAAAACCTTTTCTCGTGTAATGAAAACACATTTCTGAAAACTGGGTTCGTAAAACCCCGATTGTATTTAAAAAAACTAGAGCGCAAACATCAATCTCAGTTGACGCACCTGCTCTGCTTCTAATACAATCCTAAAATGCTAAACACATGAAACCAGTGTATAACTCAAACACCTGGTCCTAGCATTTTAGAAAACACGCAGCTTTTCAATCATATACATATACAGTAGATCAAATCAGAGTATATCAAAATAAGTTTGAACTGCTGTAAATAAAAAGACAGACTTCCCAGTACCCGACTACTTGCAGCTCTAGAGGTATGGCTGACATTGACTTCCAGAATTACTGTGGAAGTCTGACCTCGTACTTGATAACCTGAAAGGTAAACATTGGGGAGGGTCAGAAATATAAATATTTCTGAGTGAGTCTACAATTTACAGTTGAATATTCAAATCGCAAATAGATAAAACATTTGTATATGTAAAATATTACCAATTAGTCGATCCAGATGAAACCCTACAAGGCAGACTATTGTATGGGTCTCAACCTACACAACATGGGCCTTAGACCGTGAACTGAATCACTGCCGTCTAAGCCGAGTGTCTGGACCGTAACCGTGAAACTTCCATCACAGTACTGCCTGTGACCGTAACCGTTACTGCCGTCTCAGACTGTTAAGTCAGGGTCGCTAGCACTTCCAACGCCCAATGACATTAACTGACCTCTATGTCAGACACAGGCTCGTATCTATCGTAATACTGGTGATCACACAGTCCTATTGAAAACCAATAGGAAGTTTATTCCAATGGATCTTTCATGGTTAATTATACTAGTGCGATTTGTTATTTAAAACAGTTTAAATATAAATATTCAAAAGTAAAAAACCACAAAGTAAAACTCACAGTACTGTCGTCTCCATTTTTAAAAATATAAGCTCCAAACAAGCTTGTCAGTCAAACACGTTGGTGTTTGGCACACTAGATCGACCACTCGTCGGATCTAATTAAAATTCAAATGTCAAAACTCATTAGACATTGAATTTCTAACTCTAGTCCTATCGTATAAATGATAGACTTCAATACCATTTCTGTTTATAGACAACTCTATAAACTAACACATAAACTAATCTCAATATTGAACTTCTCGTTCAATATATAATACCACTCTTGGTATAGACTTCTATCATTTTAATATGTTCACCTTTAAACATTTACTAACTGACGGTAAACACACCGTCCTACTATACGAAGTCTCCTCGGATTCGCCGCATGAAAAGACCCCGTCGGAGTCGGACTACACGTTCGTGCACTGCCTGTGCACGTTCGTGCACTGCTTGTGCACGGTCGTGCACACGTGCAGGCACCGGGATTTCATCCCCGAGTCACTTTCCGACGTGCTTGATTGATTTTTTCCCGCTCCGAACACTTAACCACAATCCAAACAATTCAATTCTATAATTAAAACGTTGAATCGATACGCACACGATCGATTCAATACGTTTACCGTTTAATATCGAATATATAATAATTATATATCGAAATAAACTTTGTATACGAGATTAATACCTCGATTACTTGAGTAATCGTCGAAGAAACGGAGTCGGAATCGCCAAATGGATCGCGTCGCGCCGCCCTCGGCTTGCTATAACTAGCAAGCACGTCAACCATCTTGACGCAAAGAAATATGATGCCCCCTTCACTTCTATATATAGGCATTTGGATTGGCTAAAGTACCATTTGGTACTAGCTCAATCATGCACTTTAACTCTGATTTTAATTAGTTGTCCGTAGTCTAAACGGAGACTAATTCTAAATTTTATAAAACTTTATGCAAAAATCTAATAAAATATAAAACGAATAAAAATATAATTTTTATTCGCATCCGACTTATATTTTATTTTTAATAAATCTCCAAAGATTTATTAGGTCCAAATCAGTCCCACTTAAATAAAATTACTACGTCCAAATTTAATAAAAATTAGACTCTAGCTTCTTCGAATTATTTCGCGAATAATGACACCAAAATTATTCGCTCGGGACTTATATATTATTTTATTTTCAATTTAGAAAATCTAATACCATTTAATTAGTTTATAATTAAAACTAATTAAAGTAAAGAATTCAGTGACTAAAGGAAACCTTTTTCCTTATTAGCCACCGCCTCCACTATTCTTCTTCTTTTTTTTAATATATATATATATATATATTATATATATATATATATATATATATATATATCTTGACTTATATTCATCCATAACTCGTCGAGCTTTCCGAGTTTCGACATTTTAATTTCGGGGTTTTGTCCGAAATCTTAAACTCTCCATTTAGAGTGGTACATTGATATATTAATTGTCAATATATCAATTTATACGACGCTAAAGAGTATTCTCAAATTTATTACTCACGTCCACACTCGTTTATTAAAATTTAAATTTCCGATTTAAATTTTAAACTCATATTATTACGATATTTTTTACGGATACGTATAAATTAAATTTACGTTTAATTAATTTACGTATTCTGAATTTATTAAATCACTTTCCGTGATTTAATTTAAAAATCTTAAATAGTCAAACCTTATTATTACCATTTGTCTATTAAACTTAGTATTTCCGAATATTTTTCTTAATATTCGAAACCTCAAAATATTATTTTTAATATTTTGATTACTCCAATTTGACCTCGTGGCATATTCTAATTACTTAAAATTACGGGGTATTATATTATCCCCTCCTTATAAAAATTCGTCCTCGAATTTAAAATCTAATGCCACGTACTCAAATGACTTCATACAACCCTTTTATACGTCAATACTTATGCTTTACGTAGCATACGGTTAATTCCAGATATAGGTAGGCTCTAAGCCCTCTTCTTATAGTAGTCGTGTACGAAACACGAAATACTTATCACAACACTAGCTCATCGGTTGCATGTGTATGCAATATTCTTATATGTCATGATTCATCATGACTTGGAGTTAACACTCCACACTTCATTGTAACTTAGGTTATATTCTTTATCGTATTCCTCTCAACTTCTCAATTACGTTTCATCATCAGATCAGTGTCTTTCACTGAATGTTCTTGGTCTGTCAACGAAGTGTAATCTCTAACACTGTTCAATCGTATAAGCTTACACGATCTATCTCTTTTCATATTCCTTTTCCTTTGTGTTTGTGCATTTCATCCATTGGTAAAGTGTGTTTTCTCACACTATTTCATCGTATATATTTACACATTTTGTGTACTCTATAACCTCTCTTTCTTTTACTTCTCTTAATACAAAGGAGATCAATTACTTTGATCTCATAATGCTGCCTCTTAGCATTATTCTATGATCTTTTCATTATCGGTTAGGTTAACCTAACTCCATAGTCTTTTATACACTTAAGGTGTGTATACTTTTACTATTGGGTTTACCCCTTTAAGTCGTTTGTTTCTTATGGGAACAAACGATACTATTGTCTGTTTACTGATCTAAAACTTGTCACAAGTTTTAGTCGTCCATAGACTTCACCTTTATCGTTTTAACTCTCATCAACTTACTGCTATTTGCAAAGTTTTGAGAGTATGAAACGTATGATCTTCATCATACTGTCCACCACCATTTACATTGAGTCAAAACTTTCCTAATACTTAGGTATTTTGACTACAAATCCTTTGTCATCTCTTCTCATTTCCATTCTAATTTGGAAATATTTGCCAAAATCAGTATAGTGACTGGCATTCCAAATTGACTTACTAATGCTTTAGACATTTTTCTACCATCCTTTTCACCTCTTTCTTTATATCGTTCCCTCGATACATTACTTTGACATCATAGTACCGTTTCGTGGTACTGTGAAAAAATAATTTATCTGATACTCAGACTATACATGTCTGGTTCACATAATCATTCGTCCTGTTTCAGTATTTTGTTAATAATACTGAAATCGCAAACTTCTCTTTGCTAATTTACATCTAGCGCATACTCAATCATATATTATATCACACATTCCATCATATACTCAACTGGAGTGTTTCCACTTCATCTTATACTTGGTTCTGTCAATAGACTTTTCAGGTTTGAAACCTTATGTCCAACACTTAACTATTTAAAATTTGAATGTCTTACTTACTGGTCGCTAGCACCGTATTGTAGTATGTATATAATTTCTGCAAACCTCCACACTTCCACTGCGCTACTCTGATATACAACTCACTAACTTTCTCTTTACAGTTAGATTGTAGGATCTCTATATGATATTCTTCTTATATCATAATCCTAACTTTTATGATTTTTTTTAATTCGTAGGCAACTTACTCCATGTATAATACAAGCAGTGCCTCTTGACTTCTATTACAATAACTCTTATTCGAAATAGTTCGCACTTCGTATCATACCACTAGTGTCTTTCGACTTTCAGTGCGACTATAACTATTGTCAATTTCCAATTCATACATTGGCAGTTACCTCGTGCTTTTTCGGCCATCGAGGAACACTTTCTATATCTCAATCATGTTATATCATAACATATCTCCGCTTGAATCTTTAACACATCTTATGTATCTTATGAATAGTGCTAACACTTGCACTATTGCCAATCATTCCTTTTAAATCTCCAAAATCTACTTCACGTTGATCTATTCAATCAACCTTCACACTTTCTTTATAGAATTTCATTGTTAATGCAAAGATTTTTGAAAAATCTTGCAAGCAGTATTCGCAGTCCTCTGCGAAACTCAAGAAATTACTAATTTCTTTGACCATACTAGTTACTTCCACTTATAACCATTTGAATCTTTCTCAGATCAACTAGATATCATCTAAGATTTCTAGTATTTTCAAATTGTCACCTACAATTGGAAATCTCAACTTAATTGTGACATTTTCTCAGAATTAATAACATTGATCGCACACATTGTGCATATCCTTTCTTTATTAGTCACACAGACTCATTGTCTATTAACATCACTTTCAGAATAATCCAGAAGTAGCTTGACTACTTGTTCTCATATATCTCATAAGAACAGTTGAGGTGTTCACTCACTCCATGTCCACATCAGAACTAGTAGTACTTATACTGTGTTCTGCAACTCCACTTATACTTAGTTTTGAAAAATCCATCACTCGGATCTAACTTACGCTATCTTCACGATAAACCTTAGTTTAAATTCTTTTGTGTCCACGTTTAACAAACGTGTGAGACGTTCTATTATACTTCTCTATTCCCTTCATGCAATACTCATTTGCACACTTATAATTATATCTACTACTGACACCTTCACTGTTAGTGTACAATATCTCAAACTCAATTGAGTTTACATTAGTGACTTTACTTATATCATATATAGGTAAAGTCAAATTTACTGTTGCACGTATCGATAAAACATTTCCATGTTAATCTTAATATCGATACACACCAATGCAATCTATGTTTTCTCTTCTTATTCTGCGTCTATAGCTCATATAATTCTTTAATATAAGCTCTTAGACTTTATATTTATTTTCTACATACATCCTTTTTTAAAGTAATAAGCGATTTATCTTACATTCGTACGCTTATTTCATCGTAACTCGTTTCAATACGATGTTACTTTCTATATTACTTTCTTATCTCCTCATATATCTTTACTATCTGATGTGCTCCTTCACGAGTCTACAGTCTTTTTCCTTTCATCATCGCGGAACTCTTATCTTGATATCCAAACATTTCTACTCTTAGCATGTCATTTACCTTAAACTATAGTTTACTCAGAATATTTCATTCATTCTGATGCATAAAATTCTCAGACCTTACATCTTTGATCTGACTATCGCTACGTATTATTCCTTAGCCTTATACATATAGCCTCTTTGCTCGCAGCTAAGAGTCATCCTCAATGCTCTATAGCCACTACTATATTTAATTAATTGACTATCAATTTCTCGCTCCATATTCAAAACATTTCATATAAAAATAAAATATTAGTTTCATACTTTCCACTTTTGGTCGGCCATACTTTACATATTTTTGGTCCGACATTCAAATTAGACGTACTCTACATGTATATTATGTCACCGGCCAGCCAAGACTTCATAGTCACAAGGCCCGGTTATCGGAATTTTCACATTTTGAAACTACTGTTTCACAATAGTTTTCAAATTCATTTACATATACATGGAGCTTCCATTGATAATCTCAAGTTAATTAAACTCTATACTTTATACTTTTATCACTTGCACTTTTGGCTCACTGCCAAAATTCACGCAAGTTTCCCATCGTTACTCTCAAAAATAGCCATCTTCTAACTCTCCGTTCGATGATCGCAGCGGTTAATCTCTACATAACCGTCTCAGGAATATCATATTCCAAAATCAAACCGATCTAACGGTTCAATCAAAAGTTATTTGGGTTTTACTACACCCTGGCGGTTTTCAGACATCATCTAAAACTCGCTTCATCAATACACTATCTCTATTTACTAAGCCTTGAATCATGTATCTTCCACTTGCCTTGAGTCTTCCTAAACTCAAGTTACACTAATCGCTAGTGAGAAGTCACGTATCTCTAACGTCTTAATCACTGCTCGATCAGTAGGTTCTATCTCTCCTTTCTTATTTCTAGTGTCGTAGGGTACAATGCCCTAGACATCTTATTTAAGGATATTCTTATCCTTAACTTTTCGTAACTCGGATATATATATCTATCCGATACAAGTTGTAATTCGTTTAACTAAAACTAGTTTTGTGCTTTCCTGTCCATAACTTTTATTCTCCAACTTCCATTCTCATATGCTTATGTTGCCCCCTCGAGAATCGCTTACTACTTGATCTCGAGTATTTACTTTTGTCACAGAGTTCTGGTCTAGGAGTACTTACAATAAAAACAAATATGTTTGAAATATTTCAATCATTTGCGCGCATTTTCAAAACAATTTGTTTTAAAAATCATTTTTTAAATAGTTGCATAGTTGTGCATAAGGTGATGACGTCTCATGTCTAGGCACAATTATGCTTTTAAAATCATTTAAATGAATAACCATAACAGGTTATATCATTTGATTTTTTGTAGGTTTCCTCCTGATCCTAAACTCTGTAACCAGTAAGATTTCTCCATAACTACTCCACTTCTCTAAATTCGTACTTCTTCTGTTAATCGTCTCCTTATACTACAATCGAATGACTTCAATAGTGTCTTCAAGTTATTTCCATGCTTGATAATCAAGCATCGCTATCGAGTTGTCTAGACGACTCGCACGCGTATATCGCAGTCTTATATCCCAAAAGGGAAGGCTGAGAACCTATGAAACATAAGAATATATGTAGGAGACATGACTCGAATCCTATGTGCTGCAGTAGTTCCTATGAGTACCTATGACATCTACCCCATACTTTATTTCCATGTACCAGCAATGTTTTCAAATTCTCGAGTCCGAGAACTATTGCTCTGATACCAAGTTTGTCACGACCCAAATTCATGGATTGCGACCGGCGCTAGGGAATGGGAGTGGTTGCTCCGAAACCCGTAGCAAGCCTAAAAACCTTTGAAAATTTTTCGCGTTTTAAAACATAAAAAGGTTTGAAACCTCGTTGCAGAAATACCTTAACACCTTTATCAAAAACGCGATCGCAATTCAAGATCATATATCACATATGATCTGTTTTCAGAAAGTATCGTTAAAACCTTTTCTCGTGTAATGAAAACACATTTCTGAAAACTGGGTTCGTAAAACCCCGATTGTATTTAAAGAAACTAGAGCGCAAACATCAATCTCAGTTGACGCACCTGCTCTGCTTCTAATACAATCATAAAATGCTAAACACATGAAACCAGTGTATCACTCAAACACCTGGTCCTAGCATTTTAGAAAACACGCAGCTTTTCAATCATATACATTTACAGTAGTTCAAATCAGAGTATATCAAAATAAGTTTGAACTGCTGTAAATAAAAAGACAGACTTCCCAGTACCCGACTACTTGCAGCTCTAGAGGTATGACTGACATTGACTTCCAGAATTACTGTGGAAGTCTGACCTCGTACTTGATAACCTGAAAGGTAAACATTAGGGAGGGTCAGAAATATAAATATTTCTGAGTGAGTCTACAATTTACAGTTGAATATTCAAATCGCAAATACATAAAACATTTGTATATGTAAAATATTACCAATTAGTCGATCCAGATGAAACCCTACAAGGCAGACTATTGTATGGGTCTCAACCTACACAACATGGGCCTTAGACCGTGAACTGAATCACTGCCGTCTAAGCCGAGTGTCTGGACCGTAACCGTGAAACTGCCATCACAGTACTGCCTGTGACCGTAACCGTTACTGCCGTCTCAGACTGTTAAGTCAGGGTCGCTAGCACTTCCAACGCCCAATGACATTAACTGACCTCTATGTCAGACACAGGCTCGTATCTATCGTAATACTGGTGATCACACAGTCCTATTGAAAACCAATAGGAAGTTTGTTCCAATGGATCTTTCATGGTTAAATATACTAGTGCGATTTGTTATTTAAAACAGTTTAAATATAAATATTCAAAAGTAAAAAACCACAAAGTAAAAGTCACAGTACTGTCGTCCCCATTTTTAAAAACGTAAGCTCCAAGCAAGCTTGTCAGTCAAACACGTTGGTGTTTGGCTCACTAGATCGACCACTTGTCGGATCTAATTAAAATTCAAATGTCAAAATTCATTAGACATTGAATTTCTAACTCTAGTCCTATCGTATAAACGATAGACTCAAATACCATTTCTGTTTATAAACAACTCTATAAACGAACACATAAACTAATCTCAATATTGAACTTCTCGTTCAATATATAATACCACTCTTGGTATAGACTTCTATCATTTTAATATGTTCACCTTTAAACATTTACTAACTGACGGTAAACACACCGTCCTACTAGACGAAGTCTCCTCGGATTCGCCGCATGAAAAGACCCCGTCGGAGTCGGACTACACGTTCGTGCACTGCCTGTGCACGTTCGTGCACAGCCTTGGCCAGTGCACGTTCGTGCACTGCCTGTGCACGTTCGTGCACTGCCTGTGCACGTTCGTGCACTGCCTATGCACGGTCGTGCACACGTGCAGGCACCAGGATTTCATTCCCGAGTCACTTTCCGACGTGCTTGATGTATTTTTCCCGCTCCAAACACTTAACCACAATCCAAATAATTCAATTCTATAATTAAAACGTTGAATCGATACGCACACGATCGATTCAATACGTTTACCGTTTAATATCGAATATATAATAATTATATATCGAAATAAACTTTGTATACGAGATTAATACCTCGATTACTTGAGTAATCGTCGAAGAAACGGAGTCGGAATCGCCAAATAGATCGCGTCGCGCCGCCCTCGGCTTGCTATAACTAGCAAGCACGTCAACCATCTTGACGCAAAGAAATGAGATGCCCCCCTCACTTCTATATATAGGCATTTGGATTGGCTAAACTACCATTTGGTACTAGCTCAATCATGCACTTTAACTCTGATTTTAATTAGTTGTCCGTAGTCTAAACGGAGACTAATTCCAAATTTTATGAAACTTTATGCAAAAATCCAATAAAATATAAAACGAATAAAAATATAATTTTTATTCGCATCCGACTTATATTTTATTTTTAATAAATCTCCAAAGATTTATTAGGTACAAATCAGTCCCACTTAAATAAAATTACTACGTCCAAATTTAATAAAAATTAGACCGTAGCTTCTTCGAATTATTTCGCGAATAATGACACCAAAATTATTCGCTCGGGACTTATATATTATTTTATTTTCAATTTAGAAAATCTAATACCATTTAATTAGTTTATAATTAAAACTAATTAAAGTAAAGAATTCAGGGACTAAAGAAAACCTTTTTCCTTATTAGCCACCGCCTCCACTATTATTCTTCTTTTTTTTTTCTTTTTTTAAATATATATATATTTATATATATATATATATATATATATATATCTTAACTTATATTCATCCATAACTCGTCGAGCTTTCCGAGTTTCGACATTTTAATTTCGGGGTTTTGTCCGAAATCTTAAACTCTCCATTTAGAGTGGTACATTGATATATTAATTATCAATATATCAATTTATACGACGCTAAAGAGTATTCTCAAATTTATTACTCACGTCCACACTCGTTTATTAAAATTTAAATTTCCGATTTAAATTTTAAACTCATATTATTACGATATTTTTTATGGATACGTATAAATTAAATTTACATTTAATTAATTTATGTATTCTGAATTTATTAAATCACTTCTCGTGATTTAATTTAAAAATTTTAAATAGTCAAACCTTATTATTACCATTTGTCTATTAAACTTAGTCTTTCCGAATATTTTTCTTAATATTCGAAACCTCAAAATATTATTTTTAATATTTTTATTACTCCAATTTGACCTCGTGACATATTCTAATTACTTAAAATTACGGGGTATTACAGACTAGATATGTTATATGTCTAGTAATGTCTATAGAGTCTATCCGACGAGCCAGCGATCTACCGGACCAGATGAATAGAGGGTGTTCGAAAATTGTTTTGTGGGTAACGATTTTATGAGTTCGCATATTAACTTCTGAATATTAATGCCAAAACATTTATAACTCAAAATGTGATTGAATTTGCATTGCATAGAGTCGATTTGAAACCAATATAGATCCATCGAAACGTGCTATCTATTGGGCAACAATAGGACTATGTGATCACCAGTATTAATAAATTATTGCATCGTCTTGCATGATAGTTGGGTCTTATGTCCAGATGCTTGTAAAGCGGCCTAGACCTAACAGGCAGTCCAGTGGCGTTAGTATTTCAATTTACAGCCTGACAACCCTACAGAGAGTTAAGATGGTTGTGACATTGCGAGCTCATAATTCATCCTCTGTTAAACAAGTGAGCATAAACTATAGTGTTAACTATAGTTTAAAAAAATGGGTTTCTCTTAGGATTTCATCTGAATCGGTTATTTGGCTGCATAAAATATGTTTATTTTGATTTCCATTTTTATTAATATGCTTAAGTATCTATGTGAATTCACTCATTTTTTACCCCCGTTGATTTCCCATTCACATGTGAATAACATTTTGACGTGACAAGACTTCTAGTTCTTTCTCCGAAAGTTGTAATCATATAAAGGTCACTCTAGAGCTGCAGGGTAGCTCTATCGTCGCACAGTAGTTCATTTATAAATATTTTAACTCTGATATGAAACTACTATTAGTATTAACACATTGGGAAAATGCATGTTTTATATAAAAAAGGGGTTTTTGCCAGTTGTTTATAAAGAAACATGGGTTTTCATAAAAGCTTTATGTTTGTATGAAATTCTTTAACCGGTTACCTGATATATTAACTGGTTCGCACCGCTAGCATTGTTCTGGACATGGTTATTTTTAGATACGTGTTGTGTACGCGTACTATCCTGAGTCCAGGAATGAAATCGCAGGATTTTGATTGCATGTTTATTTAAAGGTTTTCAAATACTTGTGAGAAGAGCTTGAGACCTTTATCGTTTTCAAAACACGAAATGTTTTTACTGTTTTTCCTAGGCTTGCTACGGGTTACGAAACAATCATTCCCATTCTCATTCCCTAGCGCCGGTCTCGACTCGAGTTTCGGGTGGAAATCGGGTCGTGACACAAACAATAAAGAACTGCATAATTTAAGAGAAGGAAGAAGAAATCAAACTTGATTTGACTTGAAAATAATCCTCTTCATTCTTGAAATCCAAAATGTGCTTGGATGAGTTTATAAGCTAAACTAAAGAACAACTGAACTAAAAACTAAACTAAACTAATAAACAAAGAATAGAATAATGAATATATTTACATAATGAATTGAATAATTTATTAGCCTTGAGCTGAGCTCTATTTATAGAGGTCTTGAAACTTGAGTTTTTCCCTAAGTCAATCTCGTAATGGGATTAAAATTAAGTGTTGAATGTGTACAGAAACACTCCTAATCCAATTTAGACTTTGATCTTTGATGCTCTGAACCTTCTAGAAGTAGAAGATTCCACATTTTATGTTGCAAAATAAGTCCGGGTCAAATTAGAATTGATCCTTAATGAATTTAGCAATTCAGATGACTTTTTCTATGTTCAGCCGTAATTCCTACCGAGCAAGCCATTCCTGTCGCCCGACAGGATCTGGTCACCTCGAAAGGACCACTTTCCAGAAGTGGTTCTTGCCGAGGTACTCATTCCTTCCGCCCGACAGGATTTCAGTGCAACCACCGACTTCGGAAAACCATTACTCTTTGTATGCACATCCAAATGACTTGGTTCTTTATTCACTGGAAAGCTTGAGATGTCTAGTTTATTTCATATGAAGAACAAAGAGTCATTAGAGATCTCTAAGTATTCTGAAATATCCAATTAAGGCATAAGGGTCAAATCTATAAGTAAACTAATGCGACGTGCACTTTTGTCAATCTTAAAAACTTCATAATCTGGGCTAGACAACTCCGTATGATGTAACTCTTGATGTTTTGGAAAGGTTATGGTGTCTACTATAATTCATATGGGGAACTCATTCTCATTTAAAGTCTTGAAAAGGGCCAAAATAACCATTTTATGTACAAGGATCAATTTGATAAAATTTCTTCGTTTCTTTGCAAATTCCTTCGATTCCCGGTTGATGACTTTCTTGTATAAATCACCTACAAAACAACACCTATTCAAGCATAATGTTCTCAAAAAAAATAATATAAAATGCACACATTATACTTAGAATAGATACTATACAAATTAAGCGTATCAAATAAAATTTAAAGTGCAAACCCTCAATACATAAGGGTTTATTAGCGTTAAAAGCAGTAGCATTCAAACCAGCAACATCGATAGAACCCATGGCAGAAACTTAACTCATCTTAAAATTGATGAAACAAATTGATAAAAATACAAAATTCCTAATTGATGTTGCTGACTGAGTCGCAGATTAGGTTGCTTTTTTTTTTAAGATGTTTCTCAGCTCCGTCTTTCTGGTCAAAATAGTCTAACTACTACGTTGCATCTAGAATAAAACAGTCAAAATACATTAAGCACTGGACAATGCTTAATCATTCTATTCCACTTTTTCTATCTTGAAATATTTCTCAAGCATAACACTGTTTTTCTATAGTGTTTTTTTTTTTTTTTTTGTTTAAATAGGAAGACAAAAGCTTTATTTATAGAAAAAAATTGAAATAGCAGTATTAAATGTAGAATTTATTTTCACGATTTCATATATTCATGAGTTATAAAAATGAAAAATCTAGATGATAAAAAAAAATGAAAAATCTATGAATATAATAAAAAGATTGAGTTACACGAAAAACAAATATAATAGTATTCAAATCAAGTTAAACTAGCCGGCCAGTCGGCGCACGGTTATATATATTTAATTAGAAATAATTTAACTTTTTATGTGTTTACAAAATTGGATATCTTTTATAATTTAAATCTAAGTTTCTTAATAAATATATTGATTAGTTTCTTCCTAAGCAATGTGGGATAAAAATATTTCAATTTTTTTCAATTTTCACATAGATTACAACAAGTTTCCATACTCTTCACATTTTAAGACTTCAACTTCCAAAAAAATCAAAAACAAAAAAGGTTGATAAAAGAAGAGGAAGAAACAACAGAGCACATGATTTGATTATATCTGGCCCGTTAATCAAGCAAGCGTGTAAAACAATAGCACCAACTCCCATGTGCCCTAGCCACCCTCTCTCCATAAATTTAGCACAAGAAACTATATATTTTTCTCCCGATATGAATATATAACCAATTTATGCCCATCCTATACCCCATGTGTCATCATCTTATATGTTCTTTTCATGTTTGCTACTCTCGGTTTCAAATTGATAGGCAATTTAAGATAAAAACAAATATTAAAAAATTTAATAAATTTATATAAAATAAATAATTTTATAAAAATATAATACACTTGCCCTTATTTAATGTTGTGTTAATTTTTTTTATTAGTGGGTTTTTTTTTCTCTTTTTAATATAATATATTGCAATTAACGAGGACATATATATCATTTAAGCATTTATGTAATAAATTACTGTCTATAATTTGAAATAAAAAAAATTCAAAATACTGCCTATCAATTTGGAACGGAGGGAGTACTATAACAATTATCCAATTTCTTACTATTGTTTTTCATTCACTATGTTGGAAACATTACACTAATTGAATTATCCAATTAAAATAGTTTAGTATTTTCTGAACACCGAATGCGGCTTATATTTTATTCATTACCTTATATGTTGTCCTACTATATAACAAAGCTACTCTCAAGTTCTTTTTTCTCCCCATTAACTTTGAGCTCATTTTTGAACAAAAAAGAACACAAAATTTAGTTAATATCAAGTTTATATAAACATGATGAAGTTTAGGTCTAAGAGGTTTTGCAGAGGCAGTTTTAAGTTTTGTGGAAATAATAATAATAAAGGAAGTGAAAAGGCGAATTGTGAAAACATTTACAATAATAGTGAAGTGAAATGGGAGGTTAGGCCTGGGGGCATGCTTGTTCAGAAAAGAGACTCCGGTGATAGTGTTGCAGAGTTGATCTCTATCAATGTCTCTACTCTTTCTCACTTCCATCTTATTTCTATTGAGGCTACCTCAACCTTCGGTAAGTCCGAATTAATCTCTATATTGAACGGAAATTATAGAATTTTACATCTCGATATTATTTCTGTTTTCAAAAACGCTTTTAAAATTATAAAGTCTTTTATTTATACTTTATTTTAATTAAAAATATTGTTAGACAAATTTTTGTTTTGGAGCGTTTTTACTTTCTTGAAACGCAGATTTCAATCATCATTCTGTGGATTAAATATTTTTATAATTACCAAACTCTAAATTTCTTGACTAAATGGTTATCAAATTATAAAAAAATTACAATTAATTTTTAAAAACGGATTTGGAATTTTTCAGGGGAACTAAAGATGGTATTGTCATTGGTAAGTGGGTTGGAACCAAGAGAGCAAAGATTATTGTTCAAAGGAAAAGAAAGGGAAGATAGTGAATATTTACACATGGTTGGGGTTAGAGACAAGGACAAGGTGTTCTTGTTAGAAGATCCTGCTATCAAGGAGATGAAACTTCATAGCATGCCACGTGGCCAATCCATTGGAACTCCTTGTATAACTGTATAAACAAAAACCTAACCACCTTAATTAAATATATCATTGTCGTTTCTTTTAGTTTTGGGAAGGGAACACTATGATTTGAACTTGAAATTTAATATTTGACTAAAGTCTAATTAATGGGTAAATTACTATTCTAACAACAGAAAGATAAAATGATGTTTGGGTATCTCTCTTAGATTAATGACTTCAATTGTATTATTTCAGCAGATGTGTGTAAGTTGATGCATATCCTAGTCATCTTCTTTACTTTACTATGTAAAATGATGTTGTATAATATTCATAAAGTGGTGGGAAAGGATTTTCGCAATCCATTAATTTACAACAGCGCTTAAACCTGTTCATGGGTCGGGTTTGAGCGGCTCGGATCGGGCTTGACTTTTTTAAAGGCAAGTTCAAGCCTGTCCAAGCCCGGTTTAGACTTTAAATATACTACCCAGACCAGGTCCTAATGTATTATTTTTACGGGTTCGGGTCGGGTTTGGTCGGGCTGTTAGCAAAAATACTAACTTATAGTAATCCGGAAATACGGAATCGATCCCACGAAGACAAGAGGTTTAAAGTGAGCGAACACGTAATTGGAAATTCAATTCGGAAAGCAACGATCCATTGGAATTATAGTAATGACTACGGAATTTAAAACTAGTGAAATTAACACTTTAAGCAATTAAAAACTAAAGCAATTAATTAATAAACGGGATAAAACAATAGGCAAAAGGCGTTTAGAGGTTGTTAAATCGATTTGACACGTTCTAGCTAACCGGGGTTGATTTGGTAATTAGTTCGGGTCAAGTTTTCAAAAGTGCCTAACCCGCTCTCTCGAGTCCGCAATTAGAACTAATTGTAATTAAATTAATACCCCGAAATCTAAATCGCTCTCGCGTAATTAGATTTCGATTATATCAATTTAATCCAATCACGAAGTTTAACCTAAAACCGATTAAGCCCTAAACCGCTCTCGCGTGATTAAACCCTAATTAAGTGATTTGCTAATTCCGGGTTATTAAGTGACTCTCGCCTAATTAATTACCCTCTTAACCTAGGATTAGGAGATCAATCTATCCTAGGCATTAAGCATACAAATCACTACAAACCCTAATACCCAAATCAAACCCTAGTCAACTAATCACAACCAAACTTCATCAACAACCCCTAAACTAAGGATTTAGCTACTCATCACAAACATCATAGCAATAACTAATAAGTAAGCATTAGGAGTAAACATAGTTAGAGATTAATTACCTTGCAATAATTGAAGATCCAAGCATAAAGAGATAATAAAGAACAATAATAAGGAACCAACAATCTTCTATTAATAATAATAATCTTCAATTAATAACATCAAACTCAAAATAGCGCTAAGAACAAGTGTAATTCAAAAAGCTGAGAATAGTAAAAGGAATTGGGGGCTACAAATCTAAATCTAGTGCATAACCCTAAAATGGGAAAGAGGGGATCCTTTTATAGTACTACCCAAAATAAGGAATAAAAATACAACCCATCTAGAATGTTTGGCCCAATAGGGAAAGAACCCAAGAAAATTTCGAGCCTCCTGTTAACCCTTGTCTCGAATCGAGACACACAACTTATAGGTGTGTCTCGATTCGAGACACAGATTGCTAAGCAATCTGTTTCTTGAATCTTTGTGTCTCGATTCGAGACACACATATAAGTGGGGTGTCTCGAATCGAGACACCTCTTCAGAAGGGGAGGGATTCATTTCTTTCGCTTCCGGCTTTAACTCCTTTCGCGCTCGACTTCCGTTTCCGCTCATTTTCCACTATTCCGGCTTCAAAACTCTTCGTAATGCTCTTGATTCCCTGAAACATAAACACCCTCTATAAGCTAATCAATTCCATATAAAAGTGGGGTGAAAGCACATAAAAGCATACGAAAAGACATCCTAAAGATAGGAGTATTTTACTCCTATCAAACCTCCTCACACTAAAACCTTGCTTGTCCCCAAGCAAGAAATGAATCTCACTATCAACCACAACAATTAACAACCTTGGTGATTGTAAACACATGACAACACACGAACTCCCAACCAATGAAGGCACAAGACAAACTTCTAGTGTTATCAATCGTAAGCGATGCAACCAACGATGAATGCAATTATAATGACATAGTCCAATGACATTGAGAATACTATTGGTAAGGCATTTGTGTTAAGCAAATTCGGAGTTACAATCATCTACGGGACATGCACACATTGGCCAAAATGAAATGGTAAATCATGGCATTATTCTCATAGAAACCAAGCAAAGCACAATGAAACTCACAAGATGTCACTCCAACACACAAGTGTTTAAGGTAAACAATTAAACTCACATCGTGCTTATTCACCATAAGCTTGCTTTTAGTCCCGAACTCCACTATTTGGTTCGGTAATCAACAACTATCATATGGACTTGTGAGGGTTGTAACTTGGCTTTGGGTTTGGGCTAGGTAGATTTGGATACTTGGCTAAAACTTGATTTGAACGACTCTTTTCTAAAACACTTCTGACCTAGCTCGGATTTTCAACACTTGTGAACCTTTCAATTTTTATTGCCTTTGTTTATTCTTTCTTTCTTTTCTTTTCTTCATTTTCCTCTTTTTTTCTTTTGTTTTCTTTTTCTTCTTGATATTGTTTTTATTCTTTCTTTCCTTTGATTTTCTTTTCCTCGAGGCAAATTTCTATTCTCTTAACACTTCACATTTTCTTTTTAGTCATCAAGCTAGTGTCACATTTTTCTCATCATTAAGTCATTCAAATCAAATTGGGTGTTTTAAGAGGTAAGTTGTTGAAGGGAGTTGTGTGATTTGTGTTTGACAAGGAAAGGCTTAGGCTCAAAATGGTGATTCTAAAGGTAGAGGGTAGGCTTTTAAGTGATTTTGTTCAAAAATTTGGGGTATTCCTAATGCCATACTCATCTAGTCATTGACACTCAACCTCTATAGTTTTGAGCGGACACCAAGCAAGTTCTAGGAATTAAGCATGCAATCAATACTCACAACAACAAATAGGCTCAATAATCACTCAATAAAAGGGTGTCATGCCAAAACTTAATTCCTATAAAAACATGCCAATCATACTCAAATTTTCAAAAATGGCACAAATTGTCAATTTAAAAGCACACATCATGCATCCGTATTAAGCACTACAACTTGTCAAAACACAACACCAATTAACATGGAATTAGCTCGAATTTCATTGAACCATGTCATACAACTTGCATCTTATTAAACACATCCACATTTGATTGATTTAAACTAGAAAAATGCACTTGCTAACTTCATTGATCGGGAATAAAACTTTCATTTCACAAATACACCAAGGTCACTAATCATGCTTCAACATACACAAGCCAACGATTTAGTGCGAGGTGACTCAAAATAAACAACATAAAACAAACAAACTAGACTCCTACACGCAAACATAAAAAACAAAACAATAAAACCGAGACTCTAACGCATTCATATTTTCAACAACCCCTCCTCACACTATTTCTATGCTATGTCCCCATGGCAATGAAATAAAACGGAAAATTGCATGAGTTAGAGTTGAAGAAAGCAAATCTTCGAGTTCAATCGAACTCGGGTGGCTCCGGCGAAGGTGTAGGAGACGGGAAACGCGGACCGCCTTGGGCATTGTAAAACTCTTGCATCTTTTGTTCATGCCTCCTTATGCGATGTTGCATCCTTTCTTGCTTATACTCCATCTTCTTCCACATCCTTCTTTGTTCCGCCATAAAAGCGCGTTGATCCGCTTGGAAATCGTATGGGGGAGGTTGCTCCCATTGGGCCCCTTCCGGAACTTCTTCTTGCTCGGTGCTAGTACCGGCCACATGCTTATCTTTCCTTCTTGGTTGCTCTTTTTCTCGCCTTGGAGCCGGTTCTTCCCTCGGTTCATTCTCCTCCGCAAATGGATGTTGCTCGCCGGGATGGGCCTCTTCCCATATTTCTTGCAAATATTTGCCCGCAATCCGGCCCTTCTTCACAAAGGCACCCGTAGAGAGGTGACCTACATCAAACAATTTGGGGGACACGATCCGATACCTCGTTTCGTCAAAATCCGGGTCTTTCCGTGCTAAGTGCAAAATGAACCATCCGAACCCCAACCTCTTTGTTTTCCGAGGTACTTCTTGCACCATTTTCAAGAACCGGTAGGCTAAGTTGATATCACAACTTGTATCGCCAACATTTTGCAAAACCCGAAGAATGAGCAAATCGCTTCTTGCCACTTTGTTATACTCATGACGCCCACAATAGCAATGGCCGTACCACTTGAGAAGAACCACCTCATATATATCCCGCACTTCATTCAACTTGGCCTTGTGTGGATCATATACCGCTTTTCCCGAAGCCATGTTCCATACTTTATTGTCATCAAAGTTTTCACTTGAAGGCATCCACTTGATTCCGTCATTATCAAGATTAAAATCATCGCACAAATTCTTCAATGTGTATACCAATTCCTTTCCCCCTAACCGATAGGCAAGGCTCGCATCTTCTCCGGGTACCTCCTTCAATGTTGTGAAGAATTCGTAAATGAGTTCTTCGCAAAACTCGTGTGGTGATTTGGCCATCTTGCCCAATTGGAAGCATCCAAGGGCGTCTTCAATCCCCTCCCGGATTTTTAGCTTTTCCAAGGTTTCGCAATGAATGGCGTAATGATCGGCTATTCCTCGCTTCTTAAGCTTCTTGTATAACTCGCCTTCATCCCTTGTCCGAATTTCAAAAGGTGCCTCGTACAACCTTGTTAGAGAACCCGGGGTATTCACTCCGGTAACTCGAGCGCCGGAGGCGGTGGTTTTCCGGGTTGAACGAAATGCTCTAATGGGTTGTTCTTCTTCAACGGGCGGTATGGATGCTTTCCCTTTTGACCTCGTTGATCTTGACATGTTGAGGGGGGGAAAGGGTGTTCGGAAATGTGTTTGGAATTAATTTTGGCTAGATTGAATGGTGGCTAGGGCTTCTTGAAGATTTGGCTTGATGAAAGAGAAAGAAGCTTTTGGATATGGAGGTTTTCTAATTTTGGTATGGAATGGTGGAGAAGATGAAGTGATGGAGTCCTTTTTATGGCTAAATTCATAGCTATAGATTGAAGGGCCAAGATGTGTTGGAAGTTGGTGATCCATGCCAAAAATTTGAATCTTGAAGGGTTAGGATCGTGCCACATCATCAATCCATGTGAAGCAAATAAGAGCCAATGAGGAAATTTCAAAGATCTACCCCTAAGTCAAGTGTCTCGAATCGAGACACCCTTGTTAAATAGGTGTCTCGATTCGAGACACCAAGAAAAGAGAAGCAGAATAATCTGCTTCTTTTGTCTCGAATCGAGACAGCTTCCTAAGAAGCTTGTCTCGATTCGAGACAAGGTAAAACAGATTATTCTGTTTTTCCTTTCTTAGGGAACCTTGATTTTTCTGAAGAATCGCTTCACCGAACTCCTACACATCCAAAAACCGAACATACCACGCATTATCTCGAACATAACAATCATATGAATTACGCCAAATCATCAACAATTACAAAAGAAAACTTAAACTTAAGGTAATTGTAAAACAAAAACAACAACTAAAAGCATTAAAATTCAAACCTCTTGGAATTGCCTCCCAAGTGCGCTTGTTTAAGGTCGAAAGCTCGACCGTCAATCCGTGGCACTTAAGTTGAAGGGGGAGCAAGATAGATCTTGTCATCTATTTGACCCGTCAAAGGTCCCAAGTAGGGCTTGCAACGGTTTCCGTTGACCTTGAACGTCTCTCCCTTTTGATTTTCTAATTCTAGTGCTCCATGAACCGCCACGTGCCGGATCTTATACGGACCACTCCACCGAGATTTTAATTTTCCCGGAAACAACCGCAACCTTGAATTATAAAGCAACACAAAAGCTCCAACTTCAAATGTCTTGGGTGAGATGTGAGCGTCATGCCATTTCTTCGTTCTTTCTTTATAAAGCTTGGCATTCTCGTAAGCATCAAGTCAAAATTCATCTAACTCATTAAGTTGCAACAAGCGCTTCTCACCGGCCGCCTTGAAGTCATAATTCAACTTTTTAATTGCCCAATAGGCCTTATGTTCTAATTCAACCGGCAAGTGACACCCTTTACCATACACAATTCGATAAGGCGACATACCGAGAGGTGTCTTAAATGCTGTGCGGTAGGCCCATAAGGCGTCATCCAACTTGAGGGACCAATCCTTTCTTGTCCCATTTACTGTCTTCTCTAAAATCCTCTTCAATTCACGATTTGAAACCTCCACTTGGCCACTTGTTTGAGGATGATAGGGGGTAGCAACTCGGTGGTACACATTGTACTTTTTCATCAAAACTTCAAATTGCCGGTTGCAAAAATGCGACCCCCCATCACTAATGATAACCCTTAGAGTCCCAAATCGGTTAATTAGACGCTTGAGAAACTTCACCACTACCTTGGCATCGTTTGTAGGTAAAGCCTCCGCTTCTACCCATTTTGATACGTAATCCACACAAACCAAGATAAAAAGATTACCATGAGACATCGGAAATGGCCCCATGAAATCTATGCCCCACACATCAAAGATCTCTACTTCTTGGATTGAGGTCAATGGCATCTCATCTCGTTTGGAAATGTTCCCTACTCGTTGACAACGATCACAATGCCCCACAAACTCCTTGGCATCGCGAAATAGGGTAGGCCAAAAGAACCCACTTTCTAGCACTCTAGCCGCGGTCCTTGACGCCCCATAATGCCCGGCGTAATCCGCCTCATGACAATGGCTCAAAATTGGCATCACTTCCTTCAAAGATACACACCTCCGAATCATCCCATCACCACATATCTTGAAAAGATACGGCTCATCCCACAAAAAACGTTTCACATCACTCAGAAATTTCTTCTTTTGATGGTGCGATAGATCCGGTGGCATGACATTTGAAGACAAGTAATTAGCTATATCCGCATACCAAGGTGTCTCCACTTTCGAGATTACCATCAACATTTCATCCGGGAACCGTTCATTAATATCAACACCAATTGGAATAGGTTCCGGAACTTCTAACCGTGATAGGTGATCCGCCACAACGTTCTCCGTTCCTTTTTTGTCTCGGATTTCTACATCAAACTCTTGCATTAAAAGAATCCATCGAATAAGCCTTGGTTTTGCGTCTTGCTTAGCAAAAAGATATCTCAAAGCGGCATGATCGGTATAAATGATGGCCTTTGATCCGAGCAAATATTGCCGAAACTTGTCTAAAGCAAATACCACCGCCAACATCTCTTTTTCGGTGGTGGTATAATTGAGTTGAGCTCCCGCCATAGTCCGGCTCGCGTAGTAAATCACGTGGACCTTCTTATCCTTCCTTTGACCCAAAACACACCCTAAAGCTTGGTCACTCGCATCACACATGAGCTCAAAGGGCAAGCTCCAATCCGGAGACGATATAATTGGCGCGGTCACAAGTGCCTCCTTAAGCTTCTCAAAAGCACCTTGACATTCCTCTGTGAATTCAAACGGCGCATCTTTAACTAGCAATCTCGTCAAAGGCCGTGCAATAGATGAAAAGTCCTTAATGAATCGCCGGTAAAAACCCGCATGGCCTAAAAATGCCCGAACTCCTTTGACCGTAGCCGGAGCGACTAATTTTTCAATAACCGCCGTCTTTGCCCTATCCACTTCAATTCCCGCTTCCGATATCCTATGCCCGAGTACAATGCCTTCATCCACCATAAAGTGGCACTTTTCCCAATTTAGCACCAAGTTTGTCTCAACACATCTTGCTAAAACCCGCCTTAAGTTTGCTAAACAACCATCGAACGAATCGCCAAACACGGAGAAATCGTCCATGAACACCTCCATAATATCCTCAATCATGTCGTTAAAGATTGAGGTCATACATCTTTGAAATGTGGCGGGCGCGTTGCATAGTCCGAAGGGCATTCGCCGATATGCAAAGGTACCGTAGGGGCATGTGAAGGTCGTCTTCTCTTGATCTTCCGGGAGAATTAATATTTGATTGTAACCGGAGTACCCATCAAGGAAGCAATAAAATTTGTGTCCCGCTACCCTTTCTAACATTTGATCGATAAATGGTAGCGGAAAGTGATCCTTTCGGGTTACCTCGTTGAGCTTCCGATAATCGATGCATACTCGCCAACCGGTTACCGTCCTTGTGGATATTTGCTCTCCTTTTTCATTCTCCACCATTGTCATACCGCCCTTCTTAGGGACACATTGAATTGGGCTTACCCACTCACTATCCGAAATAGGGTAGATTATTCCGGCGTCGAGGAGCTTTACAATTTCTTTGTGGACCACCTCCTTCATATTCGGATTTAGTCTTCGTTGTCTTTGAGTTGACTTCTTCGACCCATCTTCAAGGTTGATCTTATGCATAACAATTTGCGGACTTATTCCACGAATGTCGGAGATTTGCCACCCTATTGCTAATACATGCTCCTTCACCACTTGCACAACCCTCCTCTCTTGTTCCTTAGAAAGCTTGTTCGAGATGATTATTGGCAAGGTCTTATTCTCCCCAACAAAGGTATACCGGAGATGAGGTGGAAGTGGCTTCAACTCAACTTGTGGTGGCACCTCGGAAGATGGTGGAGTAACACCACTACTCTTGTTCAAATTCTCCGGCTTAGGTTCATCCTCTTTGGAATACTCATCACTCGGATTATCGGAATGGAAGGTGACTTTCGAAATTTCAGAAAAATGTGGTTCCCCTTCTTCTGCTCTTGGCTCGATTCGAGACAGTCTACTTATGGGACTGTCTCGAATCGAGACAAAACCATAGGGAGCTTCTGCTCCCTTTTCATTGGTGTCTCGATTCGAGACACTCTCTTTAATTGGGTGTCTCGATTCGAGACACTCATGTAGGGAACCCAGAATGTGATTTTTCGTCACTCCGTCTTTATTAACCTCTCCCATACTCGCTTCAAGTTGATCCCTCACAAGTTCATCAACCAAATCGATTCTCATGCAATCTTCCTCCTCGATGGCATTCCGCATCACTCTCTTCATGTCAAACTCCACACTCTCCTCATCAATTCTCAAGGTGAGCTTGCCGGCATGAACACCGATGAGAGCACGCCCGGTGTTCATAAAAGGGCGACCGAGAATCATAGGACATTCTTTATCCACCGCATAGTCTAAGATCACAAAATCCACCAAAAAGATGAATTTATCCACTTTAACGAGTACGTCTTCCACTATCCCATACGGCTTTTTGAGAGAGTGATCGGCAAGTTGCAATACCATCGAGGTGCGCTTTACCGGTTGATCACCAAACAAAGACCTAAAAAGAAACAATGGCATCAAGTTAATACTTGCCCCAAGATCACACAAACAATTTATAGCATTCATATTTCCTATGGTGCAAGGTATGGAAAAACTCCCTGGATCTTTAAGCTTTGTCGGTAAATTGCTTTGGATTATGGAACTACAATGCTCCGTGAGCGGTATTGTCCCACCTTGCTCCCAACTACGCTTGTTCATAATTATGTCTTTCAAAAATTTTGCATATTGGGGCATCTCCCGAAGTGCATCCGCCAAGCTTAGATTGATTTGCAATTTCTTGAAAATCTCAAGGAACTTGTGAAATTTTTCGTTCCCTTGAGCTTTCCTTAACCGGCTTGGGAATGGAACCGGTGGTACAAACGGTGGCGGCGGTGGTGGCCTCACATAGGGCTCTTCAACCTCGACAACCACTTCCTCACATTCCTTTGGCAACTCTTGACTTGAACTTGCTATGTCAATTACCACATGAGGCTCATCCTCCTCGACAACTTGCCTCTTTCCATTGGCTTTCTCAAGGTTTCTCCCGCTTCGGAGCTCAACCGCCTTAACATGTTCTCTAGGGTTGTTCTCCGTAGTAGATGGCAATCCCCCTTGTGGTCTACCTTGAAGATTGATAGCAAGTTGAGAAATTTGAGTCTCAAGCATTTGATTAGTGGCGGCTTGATTCTTTTGAAGTTGCTTCATCTCTCTAAGCTCATCCATCAACTTAGCAAGCATATTCCCTTCATCCATGTTTCTTTGAGGTTGAAACCCGGGAGGATGTTGAGGTCTAGCACCCGCATTGTTGCCATGACCTTGATTGTGATGGTAATTTCCTTGTTGTTGGGGAGGTCTATTTCCACCTTGGAAGCTTGGACCCGCTTGATTAGGCCCTTGAGCATTGCCTTGCCCTTCTTGATTTCTCCACCCGAAGTTTGGATAATTCCTCCATCCGGGGTTGTAGGTGTTAGAGTAGGGGTCATTAGCTTGCCTTTGTCCCCCGATGTAGTTGACTTGCTCACTCAAGGCTTGACCCGTAACTAGGCACTCTCCTCCCGAATGGCCAAAATCACCACAAAATTCACAACCTACTTGAACATAAGCCACCGGAGCGTTTCTTTGCATAGGGGCGACTTGTTTCTTGAGAGCATCCACTTGAGCTTGAAGCGAAGCATTTGCGGCTTTTATGGACTCCATCTCCCTCACTTGATCAAGAGTCATGAGTGACTTTTGAGTAGGTGGCGCTCTTCTTTCCATAGGACCCCAAGTACTACTAACCACGACCAATTTTTCCACCAATTCAAGGGCTTCTTCATAGGTCTTTTGCATAAGCGAGCCCCCCGAAGCCGCATCGATAGTAGCTCGGGTTGTGACATTTGTCCCATCATAGAAGATTTGTATAACATGCTCTCTATTGAGCCGATGATGGGGTACACTTCGTTGTAAATCCTTGAACCGCTCCCATGCCTCATGAAGTGATTCTCCTTCAAATTGGACAAACTCAAGTATGTCTTTAGTCAACTTTGTAGTCTTGCCATGAGGGAAATATTTGTTAAGGAAGGCTTGAGCCAACTCCCTCCAATTGTGAATGGACTCATTAGGTAGAGAATGCAACCAAATGCTAGCCTTGTCCCTCAAGGAAAAAGGAAACATCCGAAGCTTAATTTGGTCTGCCGTTATCCCATGAAGCTTGAATGTGTTTAGAACACCCAAAAACTTGGCGATATGCTCATTAGGATCCTCATGACTCAACCCAAAGAAGGCACAACGATTTTCCAAAAGTTGGATGGTACTCGGCTTGATCTCAAAAGTTGCCGCTTGAACCGGCATTGCGAAGCATCCAAAAGTTGCATTGTCCACATCCGGCAAGAAAAACTCGCCCAAAGTTTGTCTTTGTTGGTTTGGCACTTGTGCGTGCGCTTGGGGTCGATCATCCCTTGGGTGGTCTTGTTGCCTTGGTCGGTTCACATTCCCTAATGGAGGAGCGGGTGGATATTGTTGTTCCCCTCCATCCATTAGAGGATTGAACCTCCCCTCTTCATCATAATTGTTTCCTTCGTTATTCATAACTTCAGGTATACGGGCTCTTCTTCTTACACCTCTTTCGTAATTACCGAGGTTATCTTGGAACGGTTCTAGCGGTAGATTTGCTCGTCGCGTATTGTGCATACACGAAAATCAAATTCCCTACACAAACAAAAACAAGAAAACCGAGTGTAAACCACGAAAGATAATTAATAAACAATAAAACCAAAAACAGAAAATAACGCTAACTCGACCGAATTTCACAATACTTTCAATCAATTAAACGCAACCTTGTCCCCGGCAACGGCGCCAAAAACTTGTTAGCAAAAATACTAACTTGTAGTAATCCGAAAATACGGAATCGATCCCACGAAGACAAGAGGTTTAAAGTGAGCGAACACGTAATTGGAAATTCAATTCGGAAAGCAACGATCAATTGGAATTATAGTAATGACTACGGAATTTAAAACTAGTGAAATTAACACTTTAAGCAATTAAAAACTAAAGCAATTAATTAATAAACGGGATAAAACAATAGGCAAAAGGCGTTTAGAGGTTGTTAAATCGATTTGACACGTTCTAGCTAACCGGGGTTGATTTGGTAATTAGTTCGGGTCAAGTTTTCAAAAGTGCCTAACCCGCTCTCTCGAGTCCGCAATTAGAACTAATTATAATTAAATTAATACCCCGAAATCTAAATCGCTCTCGCGTAATTAGATTTCGATTATATCAATTTAATCCAATCACGAAGTTTAACCTAAAACCGATTAAGCCCTAAACCGCTCTCGCGTGATTAAACCCTAATTAAGTGATTTGCTAATTCCGGGTTATTAAGTGACTCTCGCCTAATTAATTACCCTCTTAACCTAGGATTACGAGATCAATCTATCCTAGGCATTAAGCATACAAATCACTACAAACCCTAATACCCAAATCAAACCCTAGTCAACTAATCACAACCAAACTTCATCAACAACCCCTAAACTAAGGATTTAGCTACTCATCACAAACATCATAGCAATAACTAATAAGTAAGCATTAGGAGTAAACATAGTTAGAGATTAATTACCTTGCAATAATTGAAGATCCAAGCATAAAGAGATAATAAAGAACAATAATAAGGAACCAACAATCTTCTATTAATAATAATAATCTTCAATTAATAACATCAAACTCAAAATAGCACTAAGAACAAGTGTAATTCAAAAAGCTGAGAATAGTAAAAGGAATTGGGGGCTACAAATCTAAATCTAGTGCATAACCCTAAAATGGGAAAGAGGGGATCCTTTTATAGTACTACCCAAAATAGGGAATAAAAATACAACCCATCTAGAATGTTTGGCCCAATAGGAAAAGAACCCAAGAAAATTTCGAGCCTCCTGTTAACCCTTGTCTCGAATCGAGACACACAACTTATAGGTGTGTCTCGATTCGAGACACAGATTGCTAAGCAATCTGTTTCTTGAATCTTTGTGTCTCGATTCGAGACACACATATAAGTGGGGTGTCTCGAATCGAGACACCTCTTCAGAAGGGGAGGGATTCATTTCTTTCGCTTCCGGCTTTAACTCCTTTCGCGCTCGACTTCCGTTTCCGCTCATTTTCCACTATTCCGGCTTCAAAACTCTTCGTAATGCTCTTGATTCCCTGAAACATAAACACCCTCTATAAGCTAATCAATTCCATATAAAAGTGGGGTGAAAGCACATAAAAGCATACGAAAAGACATCCTAAAGATAGGAGTATTTTACTCCTATCACGGGCTTACCTTGTTTTTTACAATATTAGAAGACCGAGCCCGCCCATAAAAAATCAGGCTTTTTCGGGCTCGGATTCGGGTCGGGTTTAGGACTAAAAATTGGTGCCCAAGCCCGGCCCTAAGAGGACGCGCCTGGGCGGGCGGGTCGGGTACCCAAGCCGATAAACAGGTCTACCGCGCTTGGACCTGTTCATGGACTGGGTTTGGGTGGGCTCGGACCGGGCTTAGGCGGGCTTGACTTTTTTAAAGGCAAGTCCAAGCCCGCCCAAGCTCGGTTCGGGCTTTAAATATACTACGCAAACCCGGCCCTAATGCACTATTTTTACGGGTTCGGCCGGGCATGGACAGGCTTAACTTGTTTTTTTACAATATTAGAAGTCCAAGCCCGCCCATAAAAATTCAGGTTTTTTCGGGTTCGGGCTCGGGTCGAGCTTAGAACTAAAAATTGGTGTCCAAGCTCGGTCCTAAAAGAACGGACCTGGGCGGGCCGACCGGATACCTAAGCCTATGAACAGGTCTAACCGCGCTCCAACATTTTACTAATAGACTAATTTGTCCCTTAGATTAGGTTGTCTTTTGCACTAGAAGATAAAAATAACTAAAGCGGCTTTCTTCCTTTGTTTTACTTTTTTTTTTTTCAAAGTTAGAATCATTAATGAAGATTAAATTACAGCAAGTGAAAGTCATATAACAAAAGTCATATATATAATTTTTCTAATTTTGAGATAATAAATAATAAGCAACAATTCACATACAAGCTATAAAAAATCGAAAAAATAGAGAAAAATCTAAACTTGAGTCCTGAAACTTAAACACAGCGATTCGTTGAGCGGGTGTTAGATGATTCTTTTTTCCGATTTTCCCGTCGATCCGCTTGATCCGTTGAAGCCTACTATTTCCGATCTTCATCTTCATTTAGATCCTAAAAAGATAGATCCACAATCTCACCATTTTTTAGATCTACAAAAATTTGGATCTAAAACTCAAATAAACACTAAATGTTCTTGAGGATCTAAAAATATAAACAAAGGAGGGTATAAAAGACCTTATTATTTCTTCAAAGATGAACAAAATAAAGACCCAAACCAAAACTAAAATTTTAACAAGGAATTATTGAAAGTAATAGTAGAGCCCATAATAAACAAGTGAAGAAGATGAGAGTTTTTTTCAGAGAGAAAGGAGAAAAAAAAATTTCCTTTGTTTTACTTGACCTTTCATATACAATTAATTCTTTTAATTATTTATTCTCTAAGGTCCTAATTATATTATTTTAATTCTCTACTTCTCAACTACTATATTATATATTATATTTTTGGCATTTTCTTTTTAAAATATCTTAAATGCAATTAATTTTATTTAATATTTTATTTTATTACTTTTAAGAGTATATTTAAATAAATAAAAAGTTTTTAGTAAAAAAAAGTGAAAGTTAATTTTTATTTAATATTTTTTAAATTTAATGATTATAGTTCATAATTTTAAAATAAATAATTGAAAAAGTGATAAGAAATAAGATTTTTATTAAATTTACACATGGTTGGAGTTAGAGACAAGGACAAGGTGTTCTTGTTAGAAGATCCTGCTATCAAGTAGATGAAACTTCATAGCATGCCACGTGGCCAATCCATTGGAACTCCTTGTATAACTGTATAAATAAAACCTAACCAACATTCAATTAGGGTAATTGATTTTAGAGGTTACTGTACTTTTTAAAAATTGCAAAATGCTGACCGAACTTTAAAACGTAACATTTTTTTTTGATGAATGTAAATTTTTATAAAAGCCACAAGAAGTGGTAAACGCTCCAAACAACAAGAGTTTTCGCACAAAAAGTGGCACGAGGCACACTAGAGGCTACGACTCGAGAGAGGAGAAACAATCATCGGAAAAGAATACAATCTGGATTTCGAAAGAAGTCCAATCCCGAATATGGGAAGCTAGAAACATTGCAATTGAAATAAAAACCCGCTGAGATAAAACTTCTAAAAACGAGGTCATCAATATCTGTTGATTTTTGTTCGAAAATTCTTCGGTTTCTACTCTTCCATAATTCCCAAATGGTGATGTCCCAAAGAGAAAACCAAAGTTGCGGTCTAGAACAACGCGGAATCAGACAATTCCATTTTAGTTACTATACTATTTGGTAATGTTAAGATAAAAGGATTTTTGGTCACTGAAGGAAAATATTTCGAGTCGATTTTTTGTTGATTGTGTGTATATATGAAATATAAGGTATTATTTGTCATAAATAATCAAAATTTGATTACTACATATGTATAATTTGACCGTAAAACACTTAAAAACCTCCCAAAATCACATATTTAAAAGATTAGTAACCATTTTGTTACGTTTTGAAGTTCGGTCACCATTTTGCAATTCTTGAAAAGTACAGTGACCCCTAGAATCAATTACCCGAATATATCATTGTCGTTTCTTTTAAATTTAGGAAGGGAACACTATGATTTGAACTCCAAATTTAATATTAGACTAAAGTCTAATTAATGGGTAAATTAGTATTTTAACTACAGAAAGATGAAATGAAGTTTGGGTAGCTTTCTTTTAGATTAATGACTTAAATTGTATTATTTCAACAGATGTGTGTAAGTTGATGCATATATATCCTAGTCATCTTCTTTATTTTACTATGTAAAATGATGTTGTATAATATTTATAAAAGAGTGGTAGTGTCTTTTAATACTTATTTTTATCATGCCATGCGTGCACACCGACTAATTATGTCCACTAAGGTTGCGTTTGATAAAACTGAAAATTAAGTGCTGAAAATTAAGTACTGAATTTTAAGTGCTGAAAATAATAATTGCTGATTTTTTTAAGTGCTGAATTAAATAAATCTGTTTGATAACTGCAAGTCTGTAATTACCGAATATTATTGAAATTATTATATTTACATATTAAATTTTTAAAGATTAACTATTTTAAAATAAATTACTATATATAAATTATAGATTATTTAAAATTTTAAAATATAAATAAATGATATACAAAAAAATATTATGAATATTATATATATCATAAATTTTAATTGCATATTCTGATAATTAGTCCATAAAGATTATAATGATGCTCCCTTTAACTTAAAAATTAGCCCTTAAAATAAAGGCTTAATCACCAAAAAATGTCAAACCTATACGTCTTGTGTCAATTATAGCCAAACCTTTAAAAATCACCAGATTTAGCCAAATCTTATATGTTATGTTTCTTTTGTAGCCATTTTTGAATCGAACCGGTTTTTTTGACACCGTGTCATCCACGTCATCGCCAACTAAGCAATTGGCTGACATGGCAGCTGAAATATTTAAATAAGGTTTGGCTATAACTGACACAAAATACATAGGTTTGGTATTTTTCGGTGAATAAACCTAATTTTAAAATTAAATAATTAAATGATTAATTATATTATAATGAAATTCATATATATGTAAAAAATAATATTTTTATTTAACGTTAATTAAAATTAAATTATTTTTTTTTACTAAATTTAATTAATTCTAATAATTTTTTTACATATTTGATGGATATATAATTAATTTAAATTCTATAAAAAACAAAAAATGTCATATTCATCTTAATTTTTTTTTAAATTCAATCGTCGGTTCGTTGACACCGCCGCCCTTTAAGACCCAATTGTTCGTCTTCTAACGAACAATCTGAGAGTAATATACACAACAAACATACGACAATGTTCATTATTCAACTATACACACATAAACATAGAAATAATCACTGAATATACTGCTTATTTAAAGGACGAGTGTAATTTTTTCTCATTTTTTTCTTTAAAAAGTGAAGCTCATTCTGGTGTAATCAATATATATCATGATGTTTATAAGCATAAACGCATATGTTATTTTACTCGGTATAGCCAAAAACTTACCTTAATTTACACATAACTATTTTATTTATTATCTAAATCCAGTCATAACAAGATCTCAACAACATTAAAAATAATAAATCAAGTTCAAAATCATCATGAACATTAAACACTTTCACCAAATTTAATTCAACATTAATTCCTAAGTAATACATTAATTCATTTTTTAATTACATATTCGTTAAAATATATTATAATATAAATTTATTAGATTTAATTAGATTTAATAAAAAATTAAAATTAATTTTAATTAGTGTTAAATATGAAATATTAATTATTTTAAAATATATATAGATTTTATAATTAATTTACTAATTATAAAATTTAAAAATTAGTTTGAATTTAAAATTAGGTTTATTCACCAAAAAATACCAAACCTATTTCTTTTGTGTCAGTTATAGCCAAACCTTATTTAAATATTTCAGCTGCCATGTCAGCCAATTGCTTAGTTGGCGGTGACGTGGATGACATGGTGTCAAGAAAACCGGTTCGATTCAAAAATGGCTAAAAAGAAACATAACATATAAGGTTTGGCTAAATCTGGTGATTTTTAAAGGTTTGGCTATAATTGACACAAGACGTATAGGTTTGGCATTTTTTGGTGATTAAGCCTAAAATAAAATACTAATTTTTAAAATTTGAAAACCGTTTAAATCTGATAATTGATGTTGTGTGTTACAAACAGAAGTCCAAATAATATTAAAAAGCGGAAATATTAAATAAATGACATATGCACTATAAAAAAAGTACAAATAGAAAATAAAATATTTATAATGAAAAATATAATACTTTGCAATTTTAAATGCTGATCTAAGTATAATACATCCATAGTGATATGATATATGTTAGATACAATATTTTTATTCGTGAGTAATAGTTGGAAATAATAAGGATATGAAGTTTATTCAATGTTAAAACTAATATTTAATAAATTAATGTTTTCAGTTAAAAAAATAAGTCAAATTTTTTGACTTATTATTTTAAGTGTTTTTTGACTTAACTGAATAAGTTAAGTCGAACCTTTTTAAGTTATCAAATCAACTTAAAACAATTAAGTGCTTAATATATTAATTTAAGTAATAAGTTGGGTTATCAAACACCCCCTAAGTTAAAGCAAAAGTACATAAAAGAAAAATATAATGACAGATCAGAAACCCTCCTTTATCTAAAAATTATTTTAGCACAACAATCTATATATCTATATATCTATATCTATTCTATAGTATAAAACTGGGTTGAAAACACTGTAGAAGTAACAGTATTTTAGCGGTTTTATCCTTTACTAATTAAATTATGACTTCCTTGTCTTTTGATTTATTTCTTTTCCAATTCTCTTTTTGTTTAGTCTTATCTTTTTGCTTCTCTTTATTTTTCACTTATATCTCACTCTCTTTTACTTTTTTCATGTCTTTCTTAAGATACAAATCCCCCCTAATTTGTCGATATTTTTTAGGCCAAATGTTGTAAAAAGTCCTACCTTTCACAAAAGTTTCACAAAAGTCCTGACCTTTCAATTTTGTCGATTTTGGCCAAAAACTGATTATTTGGTTTCACAAAAGTCCTGACCTTTTAATTGTGTCGATTTTGGCCAAAAATGAATTATTTGGTTTCACAAAAGTCCTGACCTTTCAATATTTGGCATGCCATATAGGCGCCACATAGGCGTCATATAGGCAAATTGAAATCAAATTGAGAGTTGGCCACAATTGAAACCAAATAATTTTTTTTTGGCCAAAATCGATAAAATTGAAAGGTCAGGATTTTTGTGAAACTTTTATGGAAGATTTGGCCTTTTTACAACATTTGACCTATTTTTTATGGTTTCTCTGCTTTTAATTTAGAAAAATGTTTACTCTTGGATTCACCTTCTTTATCTTCTGTTAACTGTAAGTTCCCATTCTACTTTCTTTATGGTCATTCATTTTCATCTCATGTAAACAAGAATAGTAAAAACCCTAAAAAATGTGATTTTTAGTGTTTTTAGAAATTTAGTTGGAAATTTGAACTGAGTTTTGTTCATTTTCGTATTGAAGTTGTGGGCTTCTAATGGAATGTTGATTGGTAGTGTTAATTTGAACTATTGTTTTATGTTAAAAAAAATTTCTATCATTTGAAAAAAAAAAAGGGAAAGACCCTTAAATTATAGGCTTAATTTCTTAAAAAACCCCCACCTTGCATTTTTTTTTCGTTTATACCCTGACCTTGTAAAAACACCATTTGTACCCAATTTTGAGTTTTTATGTTTCATCTCTACCCAAAAGCATTAAATTGTACTCTTTTCATTTGAAAAAAAAGTTTAAAACAATCCTTCATTTTTAACTTATATACGAATTAGATATTAATGTTATTAATAGTACAAAAATACCATCTTTTTAAAAAAAAAAATTAGTTTTTTTAAAAAATATTTCGAATTTTTTTTAATTTTTTCAACTTTTTTAAAAATATTTCCGACAAAAAAAATTAAAGATAATAATAATTTTTTTTAGTTTTTTTAAAAAGTATTTCAAATTTTTTTAATTTTTTCAACTTTTTTAAGAATATTTCCGACAAAAAAAATTAAAAATAATAATATTTTTTTTTAATTTTTTATTATTTTATCAAATTAAAAAAATTAATTAATTATTTGGATGTATTTGATTATTTTTTAAGTTTAAGGATTTATTTGTATATTTTAAAATAGAAAAAAGTATGTTTTAAACTCTTTTCCAAATGAAAAAAGTACAATTTAATGCTTTTGGGTAGAGATGAAACATAAAAACCCAAAATTGGGTACAAATGGTGTTTTTACAAGGTCAGGGTATAAACGAAGAAAAAGTGCAAGGTGGGGGTTTTTTAAGGAATTAAGCCTAAATTATATGTGATTTTTGTTGTGTTTTTAGAAATTTAGTTGAAAGTATGAACTGGGTTTTGTTCATTTTCATATTGAAGTTGTGGGTTTCTGATGAATTGTTGATTTGCAGGGTTAATTTGAATTGGGTACTATATAAGACCTGTTCATAGACCTGTTCATGGACCGGGCTTAGGCGGGCTTGACTTTTTTTTTGTTATAAGAAGAAGAGGAAAACACCTACACAAACCTACAAGCTAACTGAACGAGTATATGAAACTCCATACAAATCATGTTTGAGCCAAGGTAAAACACTTGCAGGTGGCAAGTCATGGACAATATACTGTATCAGATTCTCATTGCTCCAAGAAGCAAGATGATCAGCAGTGAAATTTGCTTCTCTATACATATGGACCACCCGAAATTCCCAATTACGCTTAAGAAGAGCATGAATAAAGCTAAAATATTCGAATAACGAGCAGCTCCAGACTGTTGTGAATCTTTTCCACCACCAACTTATTATCCACCTCGATAATCAACTTGCGAACTCCAATTCTCCATCCAAGCTGAAGCCCATGGAGTACTCCTCTAAACTCAGCCCCCATCATCGAATCTTCTCCAATCACATCACAGAACTGCTGTGAATCTTTTTTAAAGCCAAGCCCAAACCCGCCCAAGCACGGTTCAGACTTTAAATATACTACACAAATCCGGCCCAATGCACTATTTTTATGGGTTCGGTCCGGGCTTACCTTATTTTTTTACAATGTTAGAAATCCGAGCCCGCCCATAAAAAATCGGATTTTTTTTGGATTCGGGCTCGGGCCGGGCTTAGGACTAAAAATTGGTGTCCAAATCCGGTCCTAAAAGGACGGACCTGGACGGGCCAGCCGGATACCCTTAAGCTCATGAACAGGTCTAACCGCGCTCCAACATTTTACTAATAGACTAATTTGTCCCTGAGATTAGATTGTCTTTTGCACTAGAAGAAAAAAAATAACTAAAGCGG
Source organism: Mercurialis annua (assembly GCF_937616625.2). NCBI lineage: Eukaryota > Viridiplantae > Streptophyta > Magnoliopsida > Malpighiales > Euphorbiaceae > Mercurialis > Mercurialis annua. The sequence goes on along the minus strand of NC_065574.1, from coordinate 44,174,460 downwards.
CTTTCTTCCTTTGTTTTACTTGACCATTCATATACAATTAATTCTTTCAATTATTTATTCTCTAAGGTCCTAATTATATTATTTTAATTCTCTACTTCTGAACTACTATATTATATATCACATTTTTGACACTTTTCTTTTATAAAATCTTAAATGAAATTAATTTTATTTAATATTTTATTTTATTACTTTTAAGAGAATATTTAAATAAATAAAAAGTTTTTAGTAATAAAAAGGGAAAGTTAATTTTTATTTAACACTTTTTAAATTTAATGATTATAGTTTATAATTTTACAATAAATAATTGAAAAAGTGATAAGAAATAAGATTTTTATTATATTTAAATAAAAAATTATTTCTAGTGTTTAAATAAAAATTCATTGACGCATCGTTTTATATTATATCTTTGTAATAAAAAATTATATTATCTCATTAAAGACTCCATAATAGATGCTCGTAAAGGGTAAAATTTAAATATTTGACAATATCTTTAATTTTGGATGGAATATGGAGTTATTCAACACCGAAAACAGGTACTTCAAAACATATGTCCAGTTAATTTGATTAACTCGTTGTGTTATAAGTAATATAAAAAAGAAAATTCATATTTTATAATATATGTTATAGATATCATGATAGCATAATAATGTTTCAATAAGTGAATTGGTATTTATGGCAATAACACATATTTGATGGCTTTTTCTATGGTTACTTTGTTGTATTTACTTTATTTATTTTTCTATTGGAAGAAAATTAGTATAATTTACCCAGTAGTGATAAATAAATAAATTAAAATATCTTATACGAACAAAGTAACCATAAACTTATATTTAATTGCTAATTTTATTTCATTTGGTTATATATATTGCTTATTTAAAGTTATCAAAATTTTAGACATCTATGAAAAAGTTGTTACTATAGTATCTTCTCATCTTTTTAGGAACAATTGCATTTTTTTTCTTTATTGGTGCAGGGATTTGAAGTGACAGTTAGTTTCAGTTTAATTTTTCGGTCACTTTATATATATTTGGATGGCTCATTTGGTAGTCAAAAAGCCCTATTGAATGACTGTTTTGCAGTATCATAATTTGATTTTGATATCACTCACTCATTGTGATGAGAAGTTGTTATCTCTGTATATAAATACTTTCACTTCATTTATTGAAATATAGCCTATGATATAAACAAAACTACTATATTATTACTTTATTATTTAATCATTATTCTTTATACTATATTTTGAGTTTTGAATTTTTTTTAAGTATTTAAATTAGTTATCATAAAAAATTATCAATTCATTTACTTAATATAAGAATTATTACAAATATAAACATTCCAAACTATCATCATTTACTCAAAAATCATTTGATATATACTGATAACAAAATCAATTTATTTTAGTAAGATATTATATACCCATCACTGATTAATAATAGTTCATATATTTAGTAATAATATACATCAATGTTCCAAAAAATTATTATATAGAATTTATAATTAATATGCAATATAAATGATATCTTTAAAGAATTGTTTTTGTTTTATATGTTAATTTTGAAAGGTAACTGATGGAGTCTGCCTTCTGAGCCGGTGATGCAACCTGCAAAATATGGTAGAAGCTAACCGGACGGTAGTTGTCCGATTAACTATCCGATGTTAAAATCAGTTTAAGCTTTGAACATCGTTTGAGTATGTAATGTAGTTGTGTGTTTAGGCCTACCTCAAACTCTTTTTTATAGTAGATGATTGTATACCTTGTAGAGTTGTAATAGGAAGGTGAATCTTATTTCATAGGGTTTGACCCTGACTAGGAGTTCTATTCCTTATTCAGACATGAGTCCTATTTAGGAACGTCTTCCTAAATAGTTCTGTCTTCCTAATTTAGAGGTTATCTTCCTGAATTGAAGTTTGTATCCAAATAGGAAAGATACTCGAGAATATAGACAGATCTGGCAATCTGTCTGAATCCCGGGGTCGACGCGCTTTGTCTGAGTCCTCAGAGATTCGGTCTTTATCCTTGTGGATGATATCATATTACAGTCGAGGCAAATACTATGGATTCAGCCGCCGGTTTCGTCTGACTTAGCCCTTTGGACGGGAGTCTGGTATCGTCTTAGAGTGGATCTCCTGCGACTCGGCTCTATTGTGTTTAAGATAGAATTTGGTATCCATTAGTAATACTAGAATGGTATGAAATTATTCTAATTCTAAAAATTTCAATTTTACAAAATCATGATCTTTATAAATTTACACAACAAAAAATTAAAATCATAATAAAACTGCAATGGCAAAAATTCAGTAGAAAATATTATTTTTCCTCAAAAACTAAACAATGTGTTTACACCAAAATTAAAAATATGGTCAAAAGGCCATAATAAAACCCATGTTCCTCTCAAAAGATAGAAAAAGCTGCTGTGATTAATTAGCCATAGGTTGACTGCAGAAGTTGATTTCAAAAGTTGACTCTAGAGGTTGACTCCAGAGACTAATCTCAGAAGTCGTCTCTAGAGGTTGACTCTAGAAGTTAATGTTAGAAATTTATTTTAGAGGTTGACACCAGAGGTTAATCTTAGAGGTTGACTAGTAATTTCTCAGAAGATTTAGAAGGCCCAAGTCCATATTCAGAAGAGTAAGCCCATATTTAGAAGGGCCATTAAACCATGTTTAAATGGCTAGAAGGCTTGTCAGAAGTTCAATTGGCAGAAACCCAAGAAATCACGTGTTTTTTTTTGTAAAGAGACAGTTTAGAAGTAGTTTGTAGAAACGGAGAGATGTGAGAACGTGTGCAGTTGAAGATGACAAACAGTTTTTGCAAACGCTAAAGTCCATAAAATAAGAGAAGAGCATGAAGATTAGAGTCCCCGATCAATCATCCAAAAAACACGCCCAAAAGCTAAAACACTCAAATCTCTGCAATTTCAATTTTCTTTAATTAGTAAAGAACTTTACGATTGAATTACTGTATTCTCTACACAAACCCTTGTACTTTCATTTTCTTCAATTTACTTATTGGAGTACATGTTATAAGGTTAACCAAGCATCGATTGCTTATTTTAAAAAGTCAAGTTACAATTTGAAATCTGCTTCCTGGCACGCCCGCAAATTCACACACACTTGTTGTTACAGGTATTTTCACAAATCACAAAACATCAGCACCATAATGTATTAAATAATTAAATAATCTCACAAATATATAATATTAATAAAATATATTTTCTTTTTTAGAATATTGGTTATTTTTTAAAAACTATTACATTAAATAAATTAGATATTTAAAAGGAGTTTTTTATGAATATATTTAAAAAGAGTTATTTAATATTAATTATAAATATCAAATAGAATCATATTATTTTCACTATAAAAAGAATATATTTGAATTTGCATAAAATTAAGACTCAAAAAATCACCAACTTTCGTGTGTTTTTGGTATTTAATATAATCTTTTTTCTCGTCATAAAAAATCATCAACTTTCATTTTTTGGCATATTCGTCCACATAGCCGTTTTCTTAAATTAAGCGCAAAAGGACGTCGTTTTAACGAAAAACAGTGTTGTTTTATATTCAAAACGGCTCTGTTTCACATCTCGTGGACAAATATGGCAAAAAATGAAAGTTGGTCATCTTTTATGCGAAAAATAAAAAGATTATGTTAAATACCAAAAACACGCGAAAATTTGTGATTTTTTATACAATTAAATAGAAAGGACTAATTTAAACTAGGCTTAATACATCTGCGTATCCCTGCACTTTTCTGTTTTTGCACATAAGGTTCCTGCACTAAAGTATTCCATTATTAAATTCCTGCACTTTAACTTCCATCATCCCAAGGTCCCTCTGTTAAGGTTCTGTTAGCGCGTGCAGTAGACGCGCCGTTAATGAGACTAGTATTCAATTTTGTAGTTTGATATATATAAATAAGGTCCTTGCACTTTTAATTTATACAAATAAGGTCCCCACACTTTAATTTTATGTAAACAAAGTCCTTGTAATTGTTTTCATATAAAAAATTATTTTAATATATACATTTTAAAAAATATATAATTTTTAATTAATAATATAAGATGTTAATGCAATTTAATTAACTTTTTAGAATGTTTAAATTAACAATAAAAATATTTTTTAAATTAATAAAAATATTATTATTTTTTTATTTTTTATTAGAAATGGAAGCAGTCAGCTTTGTTTTGTAAGTTTATATAACACACTCAAATTTAAAATTGACATATATGAGAATTGACGTCTGTTTACTTTTTTTTTTTTTGAGAATACGTCTGTTTACTTTTGTAAGTGCGATGTTGTTATATATTATTTAAAACAAATCATTGGTATAAAATATCATTTTAATAATTAATAAATACTATTAATATTAGTTTTATTTAGGTTAGTTAATATTTACTTTATAGAAAATCTAGTTCACTTTTATTTTTTAATATAATTAAAGAATTAAATATTTTTGTTTTTATTTAAAGTTAAGTAATTTAAAGATTTAATAAAATTATATTAACAAACATTCTATCAAAATAAATATGATTTAAGTATTAGAGTACATATCGTGAATGAAGGTCTTACTTAAGAAATATTCAACATTAGTTTAAAAAAAATTAAAGGTAACATAAAAATTATTAAGAAATTAGAAATTTATTCAGACTTCAGCTTGATATGTCTCCTTTAAAAATGGAAGTAGATAGCTCGAACTTGTGAGTTTATATAATATACTCAACTTTGAAATTGACATATATCAAGATCAACGTCCGTTTACACCTCTAAGTGCGATGTTATCATATTATTTAAAAAATAAAATTTATCGTTATAGAATATTATTTTAATTATTTAATAAAAATATTAAAATTCGTTTTATTTCTCAAAGTTAATGTTTATTTGTTAAAAAAAATTAAATTCACTTTTATTTTCAACATAATAAAATAAATAAATAATTTTTTTTATTTATAGATGAATAATAATACATTAAACATTCAGTAAGTATGAATAAAATTTTCAATAAAATAATAGCTAAAAGATATAATTTTTGACATTATTATTATTTAAATATATTAAATTCGTACCCTTTAAAAAATATTAGTTTTAATATTTTATACTTAAATTTAATTTTATTAAACTAAAAATTAATGCATGTTTATATATGATCTCAACATTTAAAAGTACAGGGACGTAACATTAAAAAATTAAAAATGCAGGGATCTAAAATTAAGAAAACTGAAAGTGCGTTAACGGCGTCAACACTCGCCTTAATAGAGGGACCTGGAGATGATGAAAGTTAAAGTGCGGGGATTTAATGATGGATATTTTAATGCAGGGACCTTATGTGCAAAAACAGAAAAGTGCAGGGACACGCAGATGTATTAAGCCTTTAAACTAATAGGATTAGCGTTATTGCCGAGATTAACTACTATTGCACAAGGATATATTAGTCCACTTATAAAGTTATGGAGCCCAATTATAAACTCTTGGAGTGCGAAAATCAGCACCAAAGACAAGAGTGGTAGTGTCTTTTAAATGTTTATCATATGTTTCTATCCATGCGTGCACACCGACTAATTATGTCCACTAGGTTAAAGCAAAAGTACATAAAAGAAAAATATAATGACAGATCAGAGACCTTTCTTTTTCTAAAAATTATTTTACTACAACAATAACTTTTTAAAAGTGAACAAAAATATTCCTGAAGGGTGGGGATTTTTACACTCCACTATTTATAATTGCACTCCAACTTTAATTGTAAATGACTTTCTTATCCTATATTAGAAATTATTTATCTTTTTTACACTACTTTTTATAATTAACTACTCTAGCTAGTTTTAGTGCAATTTATGTTGCTTAAAATTCCTTATTTCATTAATATTTTCAGCAGGTAATTCATAATTAAAAGAATAGCAATCATACTTTAATATAAAAAAGCAAAAGTTAAACAATCAAAAATTAATTTTATATCGAGTTATCCAAAACTTTCTCATCATTTAGATATTTTATAAATATTTATGATTAATATATTATTTTACATTTTTGAAATTATTTTCAAATTCATAATATATTTAAAATTATTTGTAGATATATTTGTATAATCTTCTAATGTACAAATAAATTTGTATAATTATTTAATATATATTTATCTATTTTATATTTTCTAATTTGAAGTTTGCTTTCGTATTTTAAATAATGTTGATGCGACAATTTTAAATTTGTAATAATTTTTTATTTTAATCATTTAAAAATAATAATTAAATTGTCTAATGTTATAATGAGATAGATTATAAATTTATTATTTTAAATTGCTGAAGTCAACAAAAGAATCATATACATTTAAGCGTTTTTGTATTAAAAAATTTATGACCCTATTACGGATTCTACTAAATTTGAATATATAGGTGATATATTAATTAATCTCATGAATATAACACTACATATATAAACATATGTTTTTCTTAAAAAAATATCAAAAATATTAAATTTTATGATATAAAGCAATAAAATATATTATATAGTGTTACATAAACAATTAAAAAAATGAGTATCTTTTACTTTTTTTTGGTTAATAATTGGATAAATAAAATCAAAAAGAATAATTTGGATTATTGTAAAGTGAATGCAGACAAGTGAGTTGAGGGCAATAAGGCCATATTTAAATTAAAAAGTATACATGGAGTGCAATTATCAATTTGTGGAGTGCAAAAATCTCCACCCATTCCTGAAAACTCTTTTCCGCCTATGATAATTCTTGAAGTGTATCACCCAACTCTGCTCCTTGTTTAGTGATTAACAATACATTGAAATTACCCCATTTATAAAAAAAAAATTATAGAACTATATGTCGATTTTTTTCTAATTTATAAAAATTAATTGATTTAAAAATATTTATAAAAATATCAAAAAAAAAAAAATTACAAACATACGGTGTATATTGTTGTTATAATACCAGTATACTAATAAACTAACATTATATCAATATTATACAAACATTATACATATTGAAATTTTATTAATATTAAATAAAAATTTATCAAAATTGCATCAAATCGTATACGAAAAATTAAATTAATAATATATCAAAATTATACTAACAGTATATCAAGAGTATACACATCAAATTATACTGAAATTTTATTATTAGATAAAAATTACACCAACATTACACCACATCGTATGCTAAAAATTAAACTAGCAATATACTAAAATTATACAATCAATATACAAATTCTCTAGTTCATTACAAACTATAATGAAAATTACATAAAAAAAATGTATATTATCAACTAGAAAATAATAAAAAAATTATTATCAATACACCGATAATATACTGAAACTATACAAATAATAAACCAAATATTATTTTTAAATTCTCTGATTTATAGTTTTAATATACCGAAATCATATCATAATTATGCCGACATTATACACATTGTACTTTTGTAAATAATTTTTATTTTTTGGTAGTTTTGTAATTAATTTTAAATCAGCCGATATTTTTATAAATAAAAAAAGTTCACATGTACTTTTGTAAATATTTTTAAAATTTTAGATAATTTTGTATCCCTAATTTATAATCTTAATAGCGAAAAAGCCAAATTTTTACAATTTGTTGTCATTTAACTAAATTTTTTACTTTTTGTAATAATAGTTAAATTCGATCTTTTTTTACAATAATAGCCAAACTTGATTTTTTTTTTGCAAGTTTGACCACCAATTTGCCTATTATTGCAATAAAAAAATACAATTTAACTGTTATTATAAAAATTAAAAAATTTGGTTTAAATTACAACAAATCGTAAATGTTTGGTTTTTTTAGCATTACGCCTAATTTATAGGGGCGTACACTAAACCTAATTGAATTAATTATATATTATAAATATGTAAAATCTGTTTGATTTTAGTTTAAAATTTGTAATACAAAATAAAAGCACTGAAAATATCAAACAATTATATAACTTTTATATTTCTATAAATAGCACTATTTTTTTAAAATAATATTTTTTATGTATTTAAATGTTAAAATGTGTAATACATTTTGATTTTATAACTCATCGTCATACTACAGGTACAAAAACTACATATCTAAAAATGTAAATTTTAAAATAAATACTTTATCAAAATGTTAATAACTTTTAATAAATTAATTTAAATTCAGATTTCTAATATATGATAAATAGATAATAGCAGACTGGCTAGCTATTTATATAGAGCATCAAAAATGTATTTATGGACAAAATTCATCAGGCACCGTTTGGATTGATGGATTCTAAACGATGGATTCTAAACAATCCATGGATTTGGACAATATCTATCGTTTGCCTAGAAAACAAAATTAATAGAATGCATGGATTTATAAATTCCCTCATTTTCTACAATCCATCATTTTTTGAGGGTTTTGATTTCTCACCTATTAGGTGGGAAAGTCCAAATGCACCATTTTTTATAGATGATGGATTGTTATACTATTTATTATTTTCCATAAATAATATTAAAAATCCATTGATTTTATATTCAATCCAAACGATGAAATTTTAAAATTTATGGATTTAAATTCCATCGATTTAAAATCCATTGATTTTGCTAAAATCCATAGATTTTAAAAACCCTCAATCCAAACGGTTCAGTTCATTCCATGCCTTTTGCATATATATGAAAAAAGTCATTCAAGATCAACAAATGTTCATATATTAATTTATAAGTGAATATTATCTTCGTAATTTTGAAAAAAAATTAAGCTAAAAATTTTTAGCGTCAACTCCATTATATATCTCTTCATATTTGAAATTTTGTTTTAAAAAAAGACAATTTTAGAGAAAAAAGTTCAGTTTGATAAAAGTTACTAAAAGTATGAAAATTATAGATATTGTCATCGTATTACCATCATTTCTAATACGATGTAACAAAATCTGAAAGAGAAAAAACCCTTATAATCTTAAACAAAATTTTGATCACAAATAATTAAAAATACCTAGCGGCTATATACACTCAACAAAAAAGAAAACAGCTCCTTAACTAACTCTAGCTGGATTGATGACATGCATGGCTATACACAATGTATGTACATTTAAATGAACTAACTCAAGCGGCTCTTTCGTTCCATACTCAGAATCCTCAAAAGTAACTGGTTCACTTTTTTAAACTGGCATCTAACACATATAGTGTCCTCTCGAACATCAAATTAAGAAAGTTTTTGAGCATAAACTTTTACATCATCAGTTATCATCTTTAACTTGTAATAATTCACATGTTCAAAATGTGCATGTTTGAGGTTAACGATCTCCTTTTTTTTCTTGTCTCTTCTATATATACCGTTGAGCGGACATCACGTAGACAAACTCTAAATTTTATTCTTCCATCAATTACTTACTTGGTAGTTTCAAGTTTTGATCTTCACATTTTTGGACCCAAACATTATAAAGTGTCAAAGGGTTAGCATGATCGATGGTGACGGTCAATAATTTTCTATATTGTAAAAATCTCATTGTATAGCAATTCCCCGTAAAATAGGCTTATGATTTATTTATTTTCTTTATTTCCATGTATCTACTTGTGTATATATCTTCCTCATTTTCATATAAATAAGGCCTAATTACTTAAAAACCACTTACCTTATAACTTTTTTTCATTTATACCATGATCTAGAAAAAATTTCAATTGTACCCTATTTTCGATTTTTATGTTTCATCTCTACCCTAATGAGTTAAATTGACCTATTTTCTTTTGACAAAGAGTTTAAATTAATTCTTTATTTTTAACCTATATTCTGATAAAACGTTAATATGAATCATTTATATCTCTTGTTTTTAATATTTTCATCCTTAAATTAATTAAATTATCAAAATTTTTAATTTTTGGGTACAAATGAAACATAAAAACTGAACATAGGGTACAATTAAAAAATTTTCTAGGTCATGGTATAAATGAAAAAAGTTACAAGGTGGGTGGTTTTTAAGTAATTAGGCCTATAAATAACAGACAAGCTATTCAAATCCATTCTCTGATTTGGTATTAGAGCCAAACCTATGGGTTGTTTTTTTTTTTCTAGAGCAAATAATGACTTCTTCCTCTTCTTCAACATCTCCTTCCCCATCAACCATCTCTGTACCCAAAAATCATATCCCTTCTCATCTATCTATGATAACAACCACTACAACCATTTTTTATCAACCTAAATTCAAAAAATTATACTTCTTGGAATTGCAGTTCACTCCTCTTCTTAATTTTTACAATCAACATGGAATTCTCAATGGCATAGACGTACCCCCATCCAAATATATTCTCAATTCCGACAAGAAGTTAATCCAACGCACCTAACATGGTTTAACAAAGATCAATTACTTTTCTCATGGTTGTTGTCATCAATATCAGAGGAGGTTCGTCCTCTTCTCATAGGACTGAACTCTGCTTCAGAAATTTGGTTTGCACTAGTCTCTTCCTATGGTGTTGTGAGTCAAGCACAATGTACCCAACTATAACAAATTGGGTGCTGCTTTTGATGGAATTATTGCTGCTTTACAACACACTTAGGTCTAATTTAATAAAATGGCATTAAACACATACATTCTTGATGGATACCGAATCCTACTGAAAGTATAATGGAGCCGAGTTGCAGGAGATCCACTCTCAGGCGACACCGGACTCCCCCTGAAGACCGAAAGATATGAAGGAGATGCCGAATCTCTAAGATTCGGTAACACACTAATAAAGACCGAATCCCACATGATCCGCCGAGAGCGCGTCAGGTCCGGGATTCGGGTAAACGACTAAGTATGGAAATATTGTCCTATTAGGACACAAACACTACATATGGAAGGATAAGCTCTACTTTAGGAAGATAAGACTATTTAGGAAGACGTTCCTAAATAGGATTCTTATCAGATTAAGGTAGATCCCGACAAATCAGGAGAATCTCTACGATACTGCCGAATCCCTACAAAGTAGGATTCACCTGCCTAATACAACTCTACTAGGTATATTCGACTACTATAAAAGGAGTACGAGGTATGCCTAGAATCACAATTACATTCATATACTCAAAACGCTGCTCAAAACTCTAAACTGACTTTAGCATCGGAGAGTTAATCGGACAACCACCGTCCGGTTAGCTTCTACCCTGTTTTGCAGGTTCACTCACCGGTTCAGAAGGCAGACTCCATCAATTGACGCCGTCTGTGGGAAAAGCTTAACTAAACTTCAAAAGAAGGAGCTTTTCTGAACTCAAATACAAATCTCATTGAAGAAGATGACTTCTGAAAGAGTAAACCTGAAAGACAAACAACCAATGGACCCAAAAAGCACTCCGGAGATAATCAACGTGACGGAAGACGGGCTTCACAACTCCGGGGAAAAAAGCAACACCGGAGGGCCTTCTTTCTCAACACCCCAGTACCAAACTAATCCGATAAGAGGAAGCATCCCAATTGCTTTCAATCTAGGCACTGAAGAACGAGCACCAAATGCAGCAGCACAAGATTCACACAACGAAATGCTGAAGAAGATACTGGAATCTGTACAGGCAAATCTTGACAGATTGGCTAGCGAAGCCAAAAGAACAAACGACAGGCACGAAGAAACTATGAAAATCCTAAGGGAAAACTTCAGCCCTACAGCTCCCCGAAGAAGAGAAAGAACAGAAAATGCAAACCCAGGCCGACGAGAGGCAAGGGCAGAAAACAATAAAAGCAAGGAACCCCGAACCAGAGGGAACGGAGAAAGAAACGAAGCAAGAAACCAGCGAGAAAATAGAACCAGCAACGAGGAAAGTCCGAACGGAGACAAATCTAACGAGGAATCACCGGAGACACCCAGAAATGAGCACAACCAGGAGGACGCCCGGAGCGGTCTGAATTCAAAGAGAGACGAACGAAGGGAGAAGGAAAAAGAAGACGCCCCGCCAAGGAGTAAGCGACAGGAAAGAGATGCAGGGAAAGAGCAAACTAAGAAAAAACACCAAGAAGGAGAGGGCGAATCGTCAGAGACACCCCAAAAAAGCAAAGCCACATATGTGGTGGAAGAAGATTTAGAAGAGAAGATCGCCAAAGCTCTCAAAAAACTAAAATCTGAAGAATTGGATATAGACGACCTCAGGTTGAAAGGATCACCCCTCTCGCCCGAGATCATGGAGGAAACTATCCCGCACAGCATGAAGTTGCCGATCCTGCCAATTTTCAATGGGGAAGGAGACCCCCGAGACCATACCTCTAGGTTCACAGCGACCATGGGGCTACTCAGCGTATCGGACGCCATCCTCTGCAGGGTTTTCCCTACCACACTCACGGGCACAGCCCAGAGATGGTATAACAAATTAAAACCGGGCTCGATCAAAAGCTTCGCTTCGCTTTCAACAGAGTTCCTTAACAGATATCTCACAAACATCCCAGCTAAAACCACTACCAGTATCCTGAGAGCCTGCATCCAAGAAGAAGGAGAAACCCTGCGGAGCTACATCGAACGATTCAACAAGCAAGCTATGAAGATAGACAACCTGAACGTCGACATGGCGACAGAAGCATTGCGAGAAGGGACGCGATTCGGAAAGCTGGTGGACAAGTTGCTAGTCAATAAACCCACAACTTTCTCGAACCTAATGGGCATAGCCCAGAAATACTTCGAGTTAGACGAAGGGCGAAGGGCGATTCGCGGAAAGGAAGCAAAAGGAAAAGAATCGAAAGAGAGATCCAGAGAAAAAACCAAGTCCAAACCTGATGACAGGAGAGGAAGACCCGAAGAAAGCAGACGATTCGCCCCCCAGACAAGATATGAATCGAGATACGATCCCAGAGATGACGAGAATAACTTCACTCCGCTAAACACCAGCCGAACCAATGTCCTCATGTGGATCAAAGAAAACGTCAAAAACGTGGTATGGCCACCAAAGATGAAAGCAGAGATAAGAGACACTAGAAAGTACTGCAAATTTCACGACGATTACGGACATGAAACGGATACCTGCAGGGACTTGAAGGTCGAGATCGAAAGAATGATCGACACAGGCGAGCTGAGGAAATTTGTGGCCCGAAAAGAGAAGAGCAATGACAAGGGAGAAAAAAGAAATAGAGAAGACAAGCCGAAAGAAAAGGAAGACGAGCGCCCATCCAAAATTCTGGGAACCATACACATGATTAACGGTGGAGGGCATAGCAGCTCCACGATCAGGAGGAAGCAAAGAAAGGAAGTAATGAACATACGAGAAACTCACATGCCGCCAGTGATCTTCGATGTAGAAGATTATGAACACGTCAAAGCACCCCACAACGATGCTTTGGTAGTGACTACCATCATTGAAAATTGGAACATGGAGCGGATCCTAATCGACGAAGGAAGCGCGGTAAACCTGATGACAAACGCAGCATACAAAATGCTGGGAGGAACAGCGTCAAGGCTACGCCGAGTCCCAATTCCGCTATCAGGACTCGGCGGCCCCTCCATCACTCCACTGGGAGCAGTTACCTTGGAAGTAATAATCGGCCCAGAAAGAGGAATAAATAAGAAAATCATGTCACTATTCAACATAGTGGACATGGAACTGACATACAATGCCATCCTAGGAAGGCCTTTCCTCCATGATTCGGCAGCAGTAACCAGCATAAGAGCGTTGGCAATGAAAGTACCAACCGAAAAGGGAGTAGTGACGCTGAGAGGAGACCAAGGAATAGCCAAGAAGTGCTATGACGAGTCAGTGGTGGATCTCCAAGAAAACAAGACCGAAAAGAAGGAAGAATAGGAATGAAAAACGACCCATCATCGGTAACGACTTTCCGTCTTACCAGATGGCGTCAAATCTATCTTTAATGTTTTGTATGCCATCTTTTTATCAATAAAAATTCAATTTGGCTACCATCTGATTAGCCAGACGAACCAATAAAGAAATAAAAATCAAGAACAGCCACGAATGATTAAATCAAAGACGAAAGAAGAAAAAATAAATTAAAGATCAAATTCAAGAAAAGCTAAAAGCCAAGAAAATGAGTTTAAATTAACTCAAGGCAAAATCGCCGAACTAGGCAAATCGCCACGAAAGGCTAAGAGCCAAGAAAATGAGTTTAAATTAACTCAAAGCAAAATCGCTGAACCAGGCAAATCGCCACAAAAGGCTAAAAATGAGTTTAGATTAACTCAGAAAAGGCAAATCGCCAAAAAAGAGTTTAGATTAACTCGAAACAAAAACAAAAATAAAAAGAGTTTAGATTAACTCTACAAAAAGCAACGCCAAGAACAGGGTTTAGAATAACCCTCGAGTCAAGACAAGTACATAAAAATAAGGCGAAAGCACATTTCGAAGAAACACGAAGAAAATATATTCATAAATTGCGAATTACAAAAAGCAAAATTAGTACATCAGCAAATACAATCAAAAGATAAACTACTAGACACGGTCTTTAGACATCTTGACAAGAAGATCACGAGCGATGGCTTGGGGATCCAACCCGTTAACCCCAGAAAGATCAATATCAGGATTTTGCTCTAGAAGCATCCTCCCAATCGCAAGACGATACTCGCTTATCAAAGCAGAGTAAAAAGCTTTCGTATCTAGCAGACGGATATGAAGACTCTCAACCTCCGATCTTAGACTGTCCCTCTCCCCACCAACGAGGGAATTGATTCGAATGAGCTCCTCAATCTCTTGAGTCAAGTCATCAGTTTTCTTCTCGATCATTTTAACTTGGCGATCATTAATCGCATCCTGCGCCTTAAGCTGCGCCATAAGGGAATCATGCTCTTCCAAAGAAGCCTTCAATTTGGCCCTTTCAGACTCGGAAGTCGCCAAAAGAGAGGACAGACGCTCAACCTCCTCCTCGGCACACTGTCGGCGGTCGTTCAATACCAGAACAGATTGAAGAGCCTACAAGCACCAAAAATAAACAAATAAGGAAACAATTGAATACAAAAAACATATAATATTCAAGAAAGAAAGCACTTACAGAGAAACCATGAAAACAAGCCAGATCGGAAAGCTCCTGACCCGGCCTACCACAAAACCACGTAACATCATCAGGAATCGCCAAAGTCCGGATATATTCCGCTAGCACTCTAGGATTCAGCAAACTGGCAGGATCCTGACCTTCGACCCACTGCACCAAATCTGGAGCAGAAGAAGAGTCTCCAGGAAAATTCTCCCTCGATGGAGAACCATCGCCAACTCGACGCCTCTTCCTAGACGGAGAATCCGGGTCTCGACCCTGAGGAATCTCTCCCGAATCAGCAACAACCAACCCCTCTGAAGTCACACCCCCAACTCCCCCAGAAACGGCAAATGATGCTAGAGGGGGAAGTGGCGACGGAACCGCCTCGTCACCTACTGGATCAGCCGAGTCATCATCATCATCATCATCATCATCATCATCATCATTTACAACAATAACCTCAGGCAACGCTATCTCGGCGGGAGCTAGGGGGATATCAACAGGAGCCCCATCCACGACAATGTCGCCAGGAACAATGTTGGCGATAGGAACGTCAGGACCACCCATCGGAACGTCCAAATCTACTTGAAATCCGGAAAGGAAATCGTCAGAAGAAGAAGACATCCTACAAAAGAAACATTAAAAAGAACTTAAGCAAATTAATATACCTTGAACGAAAGAGTAGCAAAGATCCGCCAAGCCTCGAGGAGGATCCTCCAAAGGAAACCATCGACTCCGAAGATGACTATTGACCAAGACATCTAGAATGGGACGCGATACAATACTACAGGAAGATATGTCAAAAGCAAGTTTTGACTCGGATAAACTTAAAGGAGACGGACAGCTCCGAACTTGATGAGAAGAAAAACCATCCGAAAAATGAAGAAAAGCAAATTTATGATAAACAATAAAGAAACGCCTTCGCCAGCGACTGGTTAGGCAAGGAAGATAAATACGAGATCGCCCTTCCCTGCCAAGGGCGAAAACGAAGCAACCATCACACTTCCTAAAGTCTACAAAATGATATAACACTTTGAGAGAAGGGGCACAGCCCCGGAGCCTACATGCCTCCGAAAAGGCGAGCACTACTTTAATCGTACCAGGGTAAAGTTGCCCCAGAGCAACCTTTAAATCCCTACACACTTCTACTAAAAATGAATCTAAAGGAAACCTAAGACCAGCAGAAAATTGCTCTTCGAAGAGAACCGCCCTACAAGAAGATCCTGGAGAATCGGACGCAGCCATATCGGCACCGGGTAATATTACCCTATAATCAAAAGGAAAGCTATACTTAAAATAGATATCTAAGACTTCATCCCTACGAAGCTTTGATCGGGTAAAAGCCATAGCAGCGCATGCATCTTCCACTCGACTAAGAGGCATCCTAGAACAGGAAATCACAAACATAAACACAGAATAAGGATCAAACAAAAAATATATTGAAGAACACGTTGAAGAACACATCGAAGAACACCAAGTACAGAAAAGGAATTTCCAGAATATAAATCATGGAGAATACATACAAAGAAGAAAGCCATATTAACATCCAAACGACGAAAGAAAACATACCTGAAAAATCTGGAGGAAACAAGTCACGAAGAATCAAATAATCAAACAAAGAGCGAAAAGGAAATAGTTGCAAGAAATAAGAGTAAATTCGAAAAGTAAGTAAGAGGGAAGAGAAGAAATGCAAAGAGATTAAATACAAAAGGTTTTTGAATCATTAACCGTTGAATCATCAAATGCCGACACGTGGCAACACAGAATCTTACTGAAGAAGAAACGTCACCCACAAACATATGAAACGACTCGCCCGTATAAAAGAACTCAGCTCCAAAAGAGCTAAAATCCACTAAGGCATAAATGCCAAACTACTTCAGCTCACTTGTGGGGGGGCTAATGATGGATACCGAATCCTACTGAAAGTATAATGGAGCCGAGTTGCAGGAGATCCACTCTCAGGCGACACCGGACTCCCCCTGAAGACCGAAAGATATGAAGGAGATGCCGAATCTCTAAGATTCGGTAACACACTAATAAAGACCGAATCCCACATGATCCGCCGAGAGCGCGTCAGGTCCGGGATTCGGGTAAACGACTAAGTATGGAAATATTGTCCTATTAGGACACAAACACTACATATGGAAGGATAAGCTCTACTTTAGGAAGATAAGACTATTTAGGAAGACGTTCCTAAATAGGATTCTTATCAGATTAAGGTAGATCTGGACAAATCAGGAGAATCTCTACGATACTGCCGAATCCTTACAAAGTAGGATTCACCTGCCTAATACAACTCTACTAGGTATATTCGACTACTATAAAAGGAGTACGAGGTATGCCTAGAATCACAATTACATTCATATACTCAAAACGCTGCTCAAAGCTCTAAACTGACTTTAGCATCGGAGAGTTAATCGGACAACCACCGTCCGGTTAGCTTCTACCCTGTTTTGCAGGTTCACTCACCGGTTCAGAAGGCAGACTCCATCAATTCTCATCTATTAATATATTTGATGATGCTCATATAATATAAAATTAATATATCAATAATCTTAATTATACAATATCATTTAATATTTAATTATCAATTATAAATAAAATATTATATTGTATTGTATTGTATTATATTATTTAAATTTTATGTATAATTTATTAAAGGGTTAATTGCAAATTAAATCACGAACTTTACCTTAATTTTCACTTATAACACGAACTTTGAAACTTGGCAATATCAGTAACCAACTTTTATTTTTTGGCAAATCGATGCATCGACCAATAATTCAACAGCAAGTGGCAGTACATTACAATATCCACGTCAGTGATAGAAGACTTTAATGTAATAAATGTATTTTTATAAATTAAAATAATTTGGACTTTTTATATGAAATACTGTTTCTTCTACAACATTTACATTTTTATTATCCCTTCTAAATCCTTACATTTCATACTAACTTTATTTTCTTTTTTATACTACTTTTTTAAAAACTTTACTTTCTACACTAGCTCTCATTTTTCAACATTTTTTCTCATTATTTATAAAAAAAATTTCACTATTATATTTCTGCACTTAATATTTATCATATATTTAATTTTTAAAATTTAATTTTTTTGACTTTTTTGAATTTTGACTTTTTTAAGTGTTGACTTTTTCCGTCGGTATTCATATCAACAACATTTAATAAACAGGGTAGTATTAATTTTTAGATCTTTTTTCATATTAATTTTAGCTTTTTTTATTTTTATTTTCTACTTATAATTAATCAGCATTTATTATTTATCATATATTTAATCTTAATTTTTTTTTCATATATCAACATAAGATCAACACAGACTCCACAAAAAAATTAACAACGTGTAATAAACTAACTAATTAAATTTTTTACACTAATTTTTATTTTTTTCAACATTGCTTCGATGAAATTATTATTTTTCTATTTTATTTCACGTATTATTTTATCTTTTTCGCTAATGTTAAAATCAACTAAATGTCAACATAACATCAACACTAGCAACACAAAATCAACACTGTAATATTATGATATTCTAACATAATTATTATCTTCATCATGCTAAAATCAATAAAATATCAATCAAAAATCAACACAAAAGCAATATTGTAAAATTATGATAATTCAACATCATTGTTGCGCTTTTACTATTACTAAAATCAACAATATATCAACCAAAAGTCTACATAAAATTAACACAAAATCAATCTAAAATTAACCAAAATAATAATACGGTTGGTTAATTTTGCACAAAATAAAATATAGTAGTGTTAATTTATTTTATTTTATAATTTTTTATTTTTAATAAAATAGTTATAAGGTTTATTTAAGAATAGAAATAAAACAATTCTATTCTATTCTATTCAAACATAAATAGTCAAAAAGCTTATACTACACTAATCATCATTTCTAAATAGTGTTTTATGCTATTATTATTTTCTGATGTCAAGATAGTTAAAAGACGAATTGATCTATTATTTAAGGTACCTATCCGTCAAAAATCAAATGTGTGACATGTACAAAACTCCTTCCCAGAAAAATTCAGTTTCACTACAAGAACCACCATTTTGAATAGGGGTGTGCATCGGTTGGTTCGGTCACCGAACCGACCGAAATCGAATTAACCGAACTCGAAATATTAGAAATTTTCAAAACCAAAACCGAACCGAACTATATTGAAATCGAAACGAAACCGAAACGAAATAATATTTTGGTTCGGTAGGTTATTTCGGTTAACCAAAATAACCAAATTTTATTAAAATTAATTAATAAAAAATAAAAAACAATAATTTTAATACTAATTTATAATTTAAGTACAATTTTAGGGGCTTTAGTAACTAAATTCTAAAAAAATTATAAAATTACCTTAACTTTTTTTAAAAAAATTACAAAAATAACACAATTAATATATATAATTCGGTTATTTTGGTCGGTTCGGTTAATTCGGAAGTTCCATAGCCAAAACCAAACCAAAACGAATTAACTAAAAATCGAACCAAATTAAAATTCCGGTTTGGTTCGGTCGTTTAATTCGGCTTTAACCGAATACTGCACACCCCTAATTTTGAATGGAAAAAAAAAATCACAAAACAAAACATGTAGTGTTTGTTGTCAACTCATATTTATGGAAACCAAACTATGATAATGTCGTATAACTAAACTACAACAGTAACATAATTAACCAGAATTTTCTAATGGCGGCAGAGGAATCAACAGCAGTGGAATCAGTCAAGGATATAGCGGAGGCGGAGATTCTAGTTTCAACGATTCTCCGTCGTCCTCATTGGGAGGAGGTGGAGTTTTAGGTATTCTCGGTATTTACTTAAACTGATGGCGATGCATATAACCACCTAACTTATCTCCAAACTCAGATATGGGTTGTGATGGCGGCGACTAAAACACTGCTGGACTGTGGTGGTAACAGTGGCAATGATGAGGTGTTCGGCGGTGGAGGCGGAATAGTCGGAGGATAGAGCGATAGAGGAGAATAATGTTTGTAGGGGCAATACTGGAATAACAAAATATAATTTCACAAATGCGGTATAAGACGCGTGTACCAGAGTTTAGGAATTTAAAGTTAGCACCGTATAACTATAAATCAAGATAGAATCTTCATTATTTCTGTAAAAATCATAAATGAGTTCTTAGGATAATTTTGTAAATTTGGTTTAGAAATTTTTAGACAATATTCTCAAAACACCTAAATATTCTCAACGGTACCAATTGACTAAAATAATTGTAAATATATGGTTTGACTATAAAAATAAACTTTATGTATTGAGAAATACGATTTATTTCAATAGTTAACATATCTATTCCAAAATCACAAAGCCAAAATCGGAGATTCTTTCAACCGATTTTGACAACTATTTCTTTCTAATTCCAAATCAAAAATCAATTTGAAACAAATTCTATCGCAGTACTACTGGAGAAAAAACTGTGGTGGTTCATTGTGGTCGTCGGTGAAGCTCTTGCGTTTATGGCGATGTTCTAAAGTCTGGAAACAAAATTCTGCAAAGATGAAATTGGGCCTGAGTTTTGTAATTAGAAATGAATATGGTGTTAAATTTTTTTCTAGAGATGAAACTGAAACTGAGACAATAATTACCGTCGGCATTGAATCTTACGGCTAAAACTGCTCCTTCGTGGCCTTTCAGGGTGTTTGATTTTCATTGCGTGGCAAATCGGAGATGCTCATATTCAATTGCTCACTTGTTCACTTCAGTTTTTCAGGCGGGAATGATTTATTAATTAGCAGTTTGATTGCCAATAAGGGAACTGATTGACAAATGCAATCGCAATTAAAATATCATACAGTATCGTTTAGAGAATAGCTTTCAACTTTAAGAAAAAATTACCGACTTAAGTGGTAATTTATCCCCTCAATTTGCAAACAATGATCAATTAGCATAAATTTTAATTTTATGATCAATTTAGCTCTAAATTTGTTTTTTCTAGCAATTTAGGTTATTTTTACATATGATTTGGCGCGTATTGCTCACCTCCGATAATAATTATTATGCTAAAATGAGACAAATTGATAAAAAGAAAAACAAATTTATGACTAAACTAATTATAATGCAAAATAAAATTAAAAAATGTTTACTATCGGCTTATTAAAAAAACAAGTTTACTATTAATTTACTACCGGTTTACGTTAAAAAAAATATTATCAGTTTACTAAAACAATAAGTTTGTTATTAGTATACTATCAATTTACTTAATAAATTTACTATCTTTCAAAGCCTCCATTCTTTTTAGTAAGCAAATAATTTTTTTTAGTATATCGTTAAAATAAACGATTTTTCTTAGTTTACTACCGGTATACTATTAATATTATAAATATGTACAAAATTAAATTAATTTTTTTTATTTTTAGTCTACTAAAAAATAAATTTACTATTAATTTCTTGGAAAAAAAAAACAAGTTTACCAATTAGTTTATTTTTTGAAATTATAAAAGCTATTGTAAACTAAATTAAATTTTAATTTATAAATTTTAACTTTCAAATTTAGTTTACTATAAATTCAGAGGTTAACTTTAAAATAATAAAATGGTTAATTTCATATAAAATCACTATTTTTACATGTTTTTTCATTTAAATTGCGTCCTTTAAAAAGTGTCAAATAAAATCACCACTTTTCATTTTTTTGCAAATCTATCACGAATGTGAAAATTCGGTGTATCTTTGTTGACTTATCAACCGGAATCAACAAGAAAATAGTAAGAGGAATGTATTTTTTGTGATAATATGGTATTAGTCAAAAACATTTATTTGGGAGAAAAAAGACATCGAATTTTACTCATCGATGATAGATTTATAAAAAAATAAAAGGTGGTGATTTTATTTGACACTTTTTAAAGGACGTGATTAAAATGAAAAACCTGTAAAGGTGGTGATTTTATATGGAATTAACTCATAATAAAATACCATAGGTTTACTATGAGTTTATTTTGACGGAATAAACCATTATAATATTTAATATAATGTAAAATAAGTTTGCAAAATATTTACCGACGGGTTTATCATAGGTTTACTTTGACATTATAAACTAGGGTTAATTACTTATAAAATCACCATTTTTATACAAAATTTCAAAAATAACACGACCTTTATAACGTGCCAATTCAGGACACCACCTTTTATTTCTTTTCAAAAATAATATCGGCAATTTTTCGCTAACGTGGAATGACACGTGTCACTCCCATAGTGTGTCCAAGTCCGTGAAATTTTACCTAAAAATGTTCTCACGTTGTTTTTGAAAAGAAATGAAAGATGATGACCTGAATTGACATGTTTTGAATGTCATGTTATTTTTGAGATTTCATGTAAAGGTGGTGATTTTACATTGTAATTAACTTATAAACTATTACAAGTTTACCATATATAAACCGATAGTTTACTTCGATGGAATATATTTACTAGCAATATTATAAACATGTGCAAAATTAATTTAGTTTCTTTTTTTTCTTTTTTTTCTTTTAGATTACTAAAAAACAAGTTTACTATGGTTTACTTAAAAAATAAATTTACTAATGGTTTACTATCATTTTATTAAAAGATAAATTAGTTTACTAACAGTTCCATCAGTTTACTAACAGATAAATTTATTATTAATTTATTATCACTTAACTATCGGTTTACTATAGGTCTAGAAAAATTAATAGACATAAAACAACAAGAGCAATGATCAAATTAATTATTAGTTTACATCAACATTATTAAATGATCAAAGATAAGTTTTATTACAAGTTTACTAATGGTTTAATAACGGTCTACTATCGGTTTACTTAAAAAACCAATTTAGTATTGTTTATTTTTTAAAGGCTCAATGCCTTAAAAAAAACTCCGACCTTTCATCCCCTTTTCAATCCTACCCTGACGTTGAAAAATTGTCAATTTTACCCCAGTTTGCATTTTTTCATTTCAATTGTACTCTGACGCATAAATTGACCTTTATTTATTTGACAAAAGTTCATTAATTTTTTAAAAAAATATTCAATTTAATATAAAAAGTTAATCTAATGCAAAAAAGGTCAATTTAGAGATTTTTTATCAAATAAAAAAAGGTCAATTTTATGCTTTAGGGTACAATTGAAATGAAAAAAATGCAAAATAGGGTAAAATTGACAGATTTGCAACGTCAGGGTAGGATTGAAAAGGGGATAAAAGGTCAGGATTTTTTTAAGACATTAAGCCTTTTTTAAATTATAAAATATTAGAGTCAATTATTACTTAATTACTATCGGTTTACTACCAAAGAAATTAGTTTTTTTCTTTACTTTTAGATTACTAAAAAACAAGTTTACTATTAGTTTAACATTGGAATACTATTAGTTTATACAATATTTTTGAAAGATTTTTAAATAATAATCATATTGAAAAACTAATTAATGTTTATACTTTAACAATTTATTTTTACTTCACTATCGGTTTACTATATGTTTACTTTCAGTTTACTCAAGGATACCTTTACTATCGGTTTACTTTCAATTTACTAAAATATAAATATACTATCAGTTTACTAGCAGTATTAGAATATGTACGAAATTAGTTTTTATTTTATTTTTACTTTTAGATTACTAAAAAAACAAATTTATTATTATCCAATTATAATCCAAAAAATAAATTGAATAGTGAATACATAATTTTGCAATTAAAAGATAAAAATTAAAACAAAAAATTCACAATTCTACAGGCAAAATTATAAATGGGTGCTATAATTTTCCATCTCCAATTCCTAATTAATCAAATTGGCCGGCTTCAAAATGAAAATAAAATGACTAGAAGCCTGCTCATGGAAAATTAAGAAACAAATACATATTTACATTTCTAGAATCAACAGAAAATGGAAGATGATACTTCACTCTATCAATGAACTACTACTGTTGAATAACCTCATCTATTCTTATAATTCATACTCTAATGGCATTTTCCTCTTCAAGATCCATTTTATTGCCAGATTTGGTCTAAACACCATTCAACTCAATGCTTTCCATAATCAAATCCTCAATTCTTTCTTCATTAGCTGACTGTGAAGGCAAGTTTATGGGCAACTCGTCAACAGATGCTAATGCCAATATCTAGACTTCTTCTAAGCCGGACCTAGGCTATACCGACTACCGCCGCTGTGGAGTTAAGACTGAAAATCAATCAAACCGACCGCCACTGCAGCCGCCTCCTTTCAACACAGAGAAACAAAATCGGACGGGGAGAATCAACCACTAGAAGAAGTAACAAACGAAAAATCCAAGAGCAGTTACAAGCCTTAGACTATAGTGAAAAATTGAATTAGCGGTTGAAGTCGTAAAAAAAATATAATTTTAACAGTTAAAAAAAAGATAAGTTGAAATATAGAACACGAACAATTTGCGTCGTATTTTTACAAGATGACATGTCAGCCCCGTGTAAATGAAAATATTTAAATTTTTTGTGGTGCTGGGCCTAATTTCTTTTTTGGTTTAAGCCCAATGGTAAAGAACCATCATATCACAGCCCAATACATTCTTTTGAATTTTTCAAGAACTTGAATAGTGCAGTTCTATAATTGGGAATCGCTGCGAGTAGAATCCGAGTATGATAAATATTACCACCTTGACCGACTATTACAAGAGAATGTACTGAAATTTTGGTTTAAGTTGAATTGAATGATCAAAATTATAAAATATCATAAAATTGTTAAATAAATGTATTGAGTAATAATTACTCCCTCTGTCTCAAATTAATAGACCGTTTAGGATAAATACGACTATTAAAAAATTTAGATTTTTTAAATAAAATAAGTTAATATATAAAAAAAATACCATACTCGCTTTCATTTAATATAGTGACAACTTTTGTCTTTTAGTGATTTTTATTGTCTTTTTAAGATATTTCCTATAATTAATGAGGGTATATTTGACAATTATTTAGTAAGATAAATATCTAGTGTCTATAATTTGAGACAAAAAAAATTGAAATAGTGCCTATCAATTTGGGACGGGAGAGTAGTAAGTAAAAACTGTTCTTGAATAATATAATGTGCTAAAAGGTTAATTATGGCCTCCAACAACATGCTTCTGAACATGAATCAGACACTATTTCCACATCAATATAGCAGTATATTAGCATCAGATTGAATCAAATTTTATCAATAATTACAACAACGGTCGGTGTCATGAATTTCTAAAAAATAGTTCATAAAAATTAAGTGCCACTAGGTACAGCTTAGTTAAGGTTGAACTTGTCTGATCAGAAATATTATTCCAAACATGGCATTTGAATTTTGATAGGCAATGTGCCATGCCACCACGTTGAGGAACTGTGCTAGAATCATGGAGAAGAAAAAGATACCGCCAAATTAAGAGGAAAGGAATAAACAGTAGGAAAGTAAGAATATAAAGAAATTAGATTATAATTTTAATTTTGGATCGTAAGAAAAGTAAATTTTGAATTTAGATTATATAAAAGTAAATATGGGATCGGTAAAAGGCCCAAGAACTATCATATCATAGCCCAATACATTCTTTTGACATTACCAATAACTTGAAGGCCTAATGTCTTAAAAAACTCCGACCTTTTAACCCCTTTACAATCATACCCTGACGTTGAAAATTTGTCAATTTTATCCTATTTTGCATTTTTGTGTTTCAATTGTACCCTGAAAAATTAAATTAACGTCTTTTGCGTTTGGAAATTTGTTTAAAACATTCTCCATGTCTCGCATATATTAATTATATATTTTTAAAATTTATTTAAATTTATTTAAATTAATTAAGAATTTAAATTAGTGTTAATTTGATTATGGTTTTTAGTTAGTTTTTAAAAATAAAGGACTTATTTGTACTTTTTTGAATAAAAAAGAATTTAATTTCATGATTAGACTTAATTAATTGAATGATTTCACCATTTAAGTAAAAAAATTAACAAAAATTAAAATATTGGGGTACAATTGAAAACGGAAAATTTAAAAGTGGGTAAAATTGACAAATTTTTAACGTCGAGATGGAATTGAAAAAAAATTTAAAGGTGAGGTTTTTTTAGTGATTAGGCCTAACTCGAATAGTGTAGTTCTATAATTAGAAATCGCAGCCAGTAAAATCCGAGTATTATAAATTTTGCCACCTTGTCTGACTATTACAAGAAAATAATACTGAAATTTTGGTCTAAGTTGAATTTAATGATCAAAATTATAAAATATCATGAAATTGTTAAATAGATGTATTGAGTAATAAGTAATAACTATTCTTGAATAATGTAAGGCTTAATAGTCAAAAAACCCCCACTTTTTAACCCTATTTTAAATGTACCCTAACGTTGTAATTTTGTTAGCTGCACCCTAATTCGCATCTTTGATTTTCAATTTCACCCTCAAATACTAAATTGATCTTTTCTCCATCCGGAAAAAGTTAAAATAAGTCATCCATTTTTAACTTTTGTTGTGTGGAAAAGAGTTCAAACGAGTACTTTATAAGGATTTTTATAAATTTTTTCCGAGTGAAAAAGAGTCCAATTTGATTTTGAGGGTGGAATTAAAATCCAAAGGTGCGAATTAGGGTGCAGATGATAAAATTGCAACGTCAGGGTGCAACTGAAAAGGGGCTAAAAGGTGGGGGGTTTTGGTAATAAGCCATAATATAATGTGCTAAAAGGCTAATTATGGCCTCCAACAACATGCTTCTAAACATGTATCAGACACTATTTCCACATCGATATAGCAGTATATTAGCATTAGATTGAATCAAATTTTATCAACAATTACAACAACAGTCGGTGTCATGAATTTCTAAAAAATAGTTCATAAAAATTATGTGCCACCAGGTACAGCTTAATAAAGATTGAACTTGTCTGATCAAAAATATTATTCCAAACATGACATTTGAATTTTGATAGGCAATGTGCCATGCCACCACGTGGAGGAACTGTGCTGAAATCATGGAAAAGAAGAAGAAACCTCCAAAATTCAAGAGGAAAAAAATAAGGCCTAATCACTCAAAAACCCCTCACCTTTAGATTTTTTTTCAATTCCACCCCGACGTTGAAAAATTGTCAATTTTACCCACTTTTGAATTTTCCGTTTTCAATTGTACCCCAATTTTTTAATTTTTGTTAATTTTTTTACTTAAATGATGAAATCATTCAATTAACTAAGTTTAAAGATGAAATTAAATTCTTTTTTCTTTAAAAAAATACAAATAAGTCCTTTATTATTAAAAACTAACTAAAAACCATAATCAAATTAACACTATTTTAAATTCTTAATTAATTTAACTAAATTTAAATAAATTTTAAAAACATACAATTAATATATGCTAGACATGGAGGATGTTTTTAAATTTTTTTCCAAGTAAAAAAGACGTTAATTTAATATTTCAGGGTACAATTGAAACACAAAAATGCAAAATAGGGTAAAATTGACAAATTTTCAACGTCAGGGTATAATTGAAAAGGGGCTAAAAGGTCGGGGTTTTTTAAGACATTAGGCCAAAAAATAAACGGTAGGAAAGTAAGATTTTAGAGAAATTAGGTTATAATTTTAATTTTGAATCGTATGACAAGTAAACTTTGAATTTGGATCGTATAAAAGTAAACATGGGCCGAATTTCAGTATATTGGATAAAAATGTCCAAGAACCATCATATCATAGCCCAATGCATTTTTTTGACTTTACAAATAACTTGAATAGTGCAGTTCTATAATTAGGAATCACAGCGAGTAGAATCCGAGTATGATAAATTTTGCCACCTTGACTGACTATTACAAGAGAATATACTAAAATTTTAGTCTAAGTTGAATTTAATGATCAAAATTATAAAATATCATGAGATTGTTAAATAGATGTATTGAGTAGTAAGTAAAAACTATACTTGAATAATATAATGTGCTAAAAGGTTAATTATGGCCTTCAACAACATGCTTCTAAACATGTATCAGACACTTTTTCCACATCAATATAGCAGTATATTAGCATCAGATTGAATCAAATTTTATCAATAATTACAACAACGGTCGGTGTCATGAATTTCTAAAGAATAATTCATAAAAATTATGTGCCACCAGGTACATCTTAATTAAGATTAAACTTGTCTGATCTGAAATATTATCCCAAACATGGCTTTTGAATTTTGATAGGCAATGTGCCATGCCACGAGCTTTTGTAGACTTAATTTGTGTTGATTTGTGAACTCATATTTGCATATCCCTTTTAAACATTTAATTAGGGACTCTACTATGCGTATAATGTAGAACACAGTCTACTAAATGAGAGCTCCTTTGCTTAATACTAAACTATTAATTGATAATGCTAATTACTCCTCCTCATTTCTCTTCACAAATCGTCCCTGTTAAAAATGAAACACTATATCACCATATTGAAAAAAATAAAAGAGGAAATAATATTGTGTTTTTGATCTTTTAAATTTTTCGATTCGTTTTAGTTTTTTAATGCTTTAATTAAAAATTCAAAATAAACCAAATCGATATAAATATGTATATGTAAATTTTATACTCTATCTGTCCAAAATTGATAGGTATTATTTTAATTTTTTTTTATTCCAAATTATAGACATTTAATAATTATAGTGGAGTGTTTTGGAAAGAAAAAAATAAAATAAAAATTACCACTATATAGAATAAATGTAGTATATTTTTATAACTTACCTTATTTTAACTAGTTAATCTAAGTGTTTTAATAAGTTTTTTTTTTGAGCAAATTACTCTAAGGCCCCTCATATTTGTCATAATTCACAGTTTAGTACCCTTTGTTTGAAAATCAAACTATTTGGTACCTCAGTTTTGATTTTATAAACTATAAGACTCTTCTGTTAAATATAGGTACCAAATCGTTAGTGGAATGAAACGTGAGGTATCAAATCGTTTGCAAATCGTTTGAAAATGAGGTACCAAATCGTTAACGGAATGATACATGAGGTACCAAATCGTTTATATAATTAAAACTGAGGTACCAAATCGTTTGAAAATAAAAATCAAATTATTAACGGAACTAACAGAAGGGTTTTATAGTTTAAAAAATCAAAATTGAGGTACCAAATCATTTGATTCTCAAACAAAGGGTACCAAACTGTAAATTATGATAAACGTGAGGGGCCTTAGAGTAATTTGTTCTTTTTTTAAATGCCAATCAATTTGTAACTATTGGAACCAAAGTTTAACTTTTTGTTTAGATTTAGTCATTTAGAAAAGTGATTACCTTGAAGCGAGGGCGTTTCTGAGCATTAAGTTTTCGAACTTGATATCGAATTTTCTTGGAGAAAAGCCTATTTTGCCTCTTTTCTTTGTATCTCAAAACACTTGCCTCTCTTTGCCCTAATTTCCATTCTTCTTTCTCCTTTTGAATCCCCATTTCTGGCACTTTCCATACATTTCCCCATCCATCCGTTAAGCCCTAAACAACACAAAAACACAAACCAATTTTTAATGTCAAAACAACAATAATAATTAATTTTTTTTATATTACGAGAAAATTTCTCAATTTTTACATTTCGGTGTATCGTTTATTTTTTCAAAACAGTTTTAAAATTTTATATTTATAGCTACTTTTGCTGAAAAAAGGGTTTAATAATCCAAAAATATCCTACATGTTTTATTTTTTTTGTTTATGCTTTAAACTTTTAAAATTAACAATTACCATATTTTTTAATTTTCAATTTTCGTTCTACCCACTTTTAGAAGTGGAGTTTTTCAGTTGAAAAATATCCAAATACGTCATCTATATTTAACAAATAGTCTATTTTTTAACATTTTTTAAAATATTAAGGATTTATTTAGATTTCGTTCCAAAAATGAACCACAGACGAGGCTACCTCTTATCTAAGGTGGTCTATGACCACCTTTGATAATTAATTTCTTAATTAATAGATACATATAGTAATATAAAATTATATAGGGTGGCGATATTTCCAGAGCAATTTTTGATAGGGACAGAGCAATTTTTAAAATTTAGACATTATTGTCCTTTTGTAATTTGTTAATTATTTCCTTCTCTTGACTTAATATTTTCATTTCTAAATTAGTCTTGTTTTTTCTTTTGGAAAGAAATCAATAACAATAATTATTTTACTAGACATCAAATTGTTAGATTTAAGAGCATTCAACATATACAATAGAAAAACAATAATCCACAAGAAAAAATATAATCAAATTCATAGAGGTCATTAATACTTATAAAGCTTGTTTAAATTTTGGAATGGAGAATTACGATACATAAATTATCATCCTTATTTGATTACATTCATGAATCTAGATTAGCTTTATTATTGTTAATAAGACTTTATTTCGAATCTGATTTGAAATGCCGGGATAACTATTATTCATCTCATATTGTATTTCCGATTTATAATTATAAGTTTACTTCCCCATGTTTGCCATTTTTATCCAATCCTTCCAATCAGCTTATTTATCCATTAGCTGCACACGGTGGAGGCTAAATTAGCATAATATTTTAAATTTTGTTGTTGTCTGTCTCCTACTTGAGGCTGTAATTTTTTTCTGTATTTTATTCTATGTCATTTAGACTCCTTTATTAGTTGCATCTTGATTTTTTTGTAAATATTAATTCTTTTCTAATATATTTCTAGAGATGAAGGGATCTCTGAAATCAAATGCAATTTATAATAGTTAATTAAAAAGGAATGTGATCAAGATATACTATAATTGATTTCTTTCCAAAACGAACAAGACTAATTTAGAAATGAAGATATTAAGTTAAGAGAAGAAAATAATTGATATATAAAAGGATAATAATGTCTAAATTTTAAAAGTTGCTCTGGCCCTATCAATACTTGCTCTGGAAATATTGTCACCCAATTATATATTTATTTAACTTTACTAATATCTGCACACCTTATTTTTCTAATTATACCTAATGTTTTAATGTGCGAGTTCCCCAAATAATAGTCTATGTTTCAATAATATCTTCTAAAATATTAGGAGTTTATTTAGATTACATTCCAAAAATGAACCTGAGGAGAGGCTACCTCTTAATTAAGGTGGTCGATTGATCACCTTTGATAATTAAATTCTTAATTAATATATATATATATATATATATATATATATATATATATATATTTAAAATTATATAGTTAACTAAATATTCCATCTTATTCCCTCCTCCTCCTTCTAAAATAGTGTTAAAAATAACGAGTACCATGAAAATTGAAAATTAAAGATTAAGTAAAAGTGACAATTTTAAATGTTTGGATTTGGGATATAAACAAAAAAATTCAAAATGAAACATTTTTTATGATTAGCCCTAAAAACTCACTTCATTTAAATATTTTTAATTTGTGCAATTTCATTTTCAAATTACCTAGTATAATCATAATTGACGGATTATAGAAGAAATTTAGCTATTAAATTTTATTGAAGGATCAATACACGTAATATTAAATTTTTAAACAAATATAAATAAATTATATAAAAAATTTAAAGGGAGTGAGATTAAAATTATGGGTAATGTTATAAAAATTCACCAACTTTACATGTTTTCTCAATTTAATCACGTTTTTTAAACACATCTCATAAAAATACACCAACTTCATTTTTTTCCAAATTCATACACGGTGCTGACATGACATTTATTCATTGGTGCAATTTACTGAGCTGTAAATTATTTTTAACCAATGAATGAGTAACACAACAGCACCGTGTATGAATTTGAAAAAAGATAAAAGTTAGTATATTTTTATAAGTTTTAAAAAACGTGATTAAATTGATAAAACATGTAAAGTTTATGAATTTTTATGACATTAACTCTTAAAATTATTGTTACTACATATTTTTTTTTTTTTAACAAGTTATAAGAGCTTATTCTGGAACCCCTTAATACCGACATTGATTATGAAACATCTATATCCTAATTAAAATTGGTATTTAATTATCATTTATGAAGGAAACCTACATTTATTTGATATATTTATTTTGTATGTAGAATAAGAACAAAACAAATTAATTTCATGAACAACTTGCTAAACTGGGCCATGACTTTTAGCTGGCTATAAAAGGTACACCCACGTCCCCATAAAAGCAAAAAAGTGTTGTGTGGCCCTTTTGATCTATTGTCATTGTTCAAAGATTCCAATAATGAGTACATTCAAATAAAATACAATATTTTACATAAAATTTAGTGTGATCTCTAATTTTAGTATATATTTAATATTTTTTGTAATTTTTAATACAAGTTTTTAAATATAGAACACTTAAATATTTTAAATCAAATAGAGTTGCAAATTATCAAAATCTATACCTTTTAATTATAGCGATTCGGACAATCTATCAAATAAATCAATTAAACAAAAAATAGTAATTTTTTATTTTCAACAATCATCAAGTATTTGTCAAAATACAAACTTAATTCCAACACCTTAAAGCATAATTCTAAATTACAAAATCTAAAACATAACAAAATCTCTTTTTTTTTATTGGAAAACATAAATTAATTAATCTTAAATATCCCTTTTCCTTGTAAGTTTTTTTTTTCAAATAATATAAAAAAAGCTAATTTTGTCAAGGAATTAATTATTAATTTGTCTTTTCACATGCCTCCAATAATTTAAAAATGAACAACACTAGCACATGTGTTAATTAAAATGCATAAAAATAAAAAGGAGGAAGATGACATTACAGTGGAAGCATGAAGCAAGTCAGGTACAATCTGTGGGGACTGATCTCCATCTCCTCCATTGATATAAAGTGGGCCCTTATCAGACCAAGCATTCATAATCTCTTCATAATCAAGCTTTAACCCTACCAACCCTATCATCTTCTCATCACCATCACCAATCTGCTGCATCACCATCTTCTTCAATGTGTCGGCAACTCCATGGCAGCAATTCACAGTAGTACTGCTCACTTCCTCTTGCTCCTTCTTCTCCACCACTTCGCAGTAACTCACCCATCTCTCCTCACTCACGTCCCGTTCTTTGCACCGCTTCATCGCGGTCTTTACGAGCGATAGCCCTTCTTCTTGATCATCATTCTCGTTTCTTGATCTGTGTAGGTCAGCCCACGGTACTACCGGAATACTACCCTCGTCCGATGTGGTCGTTGCGGAGTCAAGAATTGCATGCAGAGACGTGGAGGAGTCATCC
This sequence comes from Mercurialis annua, assembly GCF_937616625.2. Taxonomy (NCBI): domain Eukaryota; kingdom Viridiplantae; phylum Streptophyta; class Magnoliopsida; order Malpighiales; family Euphorbiaceae; genus Mercurialis; species Mercurialis annua. Next base: position 44,141,470 of record NC_065574.1, on the reverse strand, counting down.
GTAGCTGTTTGAAAGAGAAACGCTACGTGATCGGCTTGATCATGATCGTGATGATGATGATGAACATGTTGTTCTTGATCTTGAGGAACAAGATTGTTATTATTATTATTATTTTCTGGGTGGAGAGGAAAAAGATTGATCAGTTGTTTTTGTTGGGGTTGAGGTGGCATGATTTTGATCTTTTGTTTGGTTTTTTTGTGTTGGGGATGATTAGATTTGGGAGAGAGTTGAAGTTTTAGAGATAAATATTTAGGTTTTCTTGTCTTGGATCTTGATTTTCTTGCGGGTGTTTTTGATTTTCTTGGTTTGATTGAGCAATTTTTGTTACTCATATTTTTCTTTCTTGTTCAAGCTGAGAAAGTGAAGGAAAAACCAAACATAAAAAGCTGAGATCAAAAGTGCAAGATTTTTGATTACTTGGCAACATAAATTGGTAAATTAGATCCAACTAGAAATATGATAGTGATGTATTGGATTATTGACACGTGGAATGACAGGATTGGACTAGGGGAGTGGATTATGTTGTTATCTAGATTTTCTGATGAGGTTTTAGGAAAGGGTAAATGAGTAAATTTGGGTGGGATGAGGCTGCCAAAGGCAGAGGGTACGTGACTAAAGCAGTGCCCTTCAATTTAAATGCAATTCACGGATGGGGTGTTGCAGTACTATACACTGTTGCTCAGGCTACAAGTAAATAGCTTTGTTTTTTTAGCACAAGAATGAGGGCATGAGATTCTCACTCTTGTCTGTTCATGGGCTTCGGTATCCGTCCAGACCCATCCAAATCAGGTATTTAGGGCCGGATTTAGATAATACTTTTTAGTCTCAAGTCTGGTTTGAGCTTGCAAAATGCCCGCTATTTAATAGACGGGCTCACACTTTTATTGAAATTACATGTAAATCCGCACAAACCCGGCCCGGATCCGCAAAAGTATAATATTAGGGTCGGATTTGGGTAGAAAATATAAAATCCAAAATGAACTTGGGCTGGTTTAGAGTTGTATAAAAAATTAAAAAGTGTGTCGGGTCTGGTCCGAATCCGGCCCATGAACATATCTACTTTTATCACAGGTACGTTGGCAAAATCAAACCGAATTGAATTATTCAGTTTGATTTGATAATTGAATCAAAAAGAATCAACTGAATTCGATAATTAAATTTTAAATGTTTAGGACTTTTATAAAACTACTCTGGTTTTACGTGCTAGGCATTTTAACGTGACTTTTCAATTTATGTATTATTATTTAAAAAAAAAAATTAATTTATTTTTTTATTTTTATCATTTTATTTTAATCATGGCTAGTAATATGATTCGTTATTTTATATTTTGTAAATTTTATTGTAAAAATAAAAAATAATTTAGAAAAAATATATAACATAGGGAAAAGAAATCGTAATATGTATTTTTTTATTATTTAAAAAAGACACTGTTGTATTAACAATTGAAAAAATGACATTTTAAATTTTTAAATGAAAATGATGAAAATAATAGTAGTCAGTATATAATCCATCCGTCCCAGTAGAGTTGTCCACTTTGAGAAAAAAAATTTATCCCAAAATTCTTATAACTTTCAAAAAGAAACTAATTTTTACACTCAATTTTCCTATATTACCCCTATTTAAAATCCACCAATGAATAAATTGAAAGTAAATTGCAAGTGGATCCTATTTTAAATAGGGGTATGACAAGAAAAGTAAGAAAATTTTTACAAATTCTATAACAATAATTGCTGTTCTTAAACTGTGTGATAAAGATAAAGTGGACAACTTTATTGAGACGGAGGGAGTAATAACATAGGTGATTTAAGTAGTTCAATTCTTTTAAATTGACATTTAAATAATAAATATATAAGAAAAAGAATTTGAATAGTTAGTTGTTCTTTGTTAGATTAATAATACTATAAATTCTTATTGATAAAATTATTTCATCATTGAAAAGCTCTAAATGGACCGAATAATCAAATCGAATGTAAATTCTGTGTTATTCACCATTTCATAGTATTTAATGTTTTTACTCTACGTTGATATTCATATATATTTCTCTTCTTTAGTGTAGATATCTATATATTAATATTTTTATACTGAAGTAGTTACATATAAAAATTAGGAGTAATATTTTAAATGATTAATTGTAAAATAATATAAAACTAAAGATTAAGTAAAATTATTAAAATTGTAAATTTTTTTAAGCTACGTATGGTAGACATGTTACTATAAAACATGTGAGTATTTTAATTATAGTAAAAGTAGTTTAAGTTCTTTCAAAAAAAAAAAAGTAGTTTAAGTTAGCTAATATTTAAACAAAATAATTATTATCAAATAATTATTAAAAAAAATAGTAAAAACATTAACGTAAATATATTTATGTTACATTAACTAACAATTATTTGAAAATTTTTAATTTTATAGCTAGTTTAGTCAAAGCAAAAGTTTGATATCCCTATTAATTTGAAAAAATTTAGCTATTTTTCCATACTAAATTAATATTTTACCGCCAAAAACTAAATAGATAAATTATATTATGATATAATTTTATTTTAGTTAAGACTCTAGTTGTAATATTTTTTTAATAATTAATTAAATAACTAATTTGTTAATTGACTATAAAACTGCTATTTAATATAAATTAAAAAGAGTTATTTTATAAATTTGTCTATCTCTCCCTACAACGTGTTTTTATATATAGTATAGATTTGTTGGTTCAATTATAAAAAGAATGAATTTAATTTGATTTTAAATTGAATGCACATCCTAATAACTATATGTTTGTGTTCGCAAGGAAAATAAATCGAGATCGAATCTTTCATCTGGGACTTTACGGTGTGATATTTTTAATCATTCTGTATTGGAAAAGTAATCACAGGATGTAATGAATGTAACCTCCAATACTAGAAAACAGTTGATTAGTGACGGATTTTTAAATCCTAAAAAAATAATTAGCGAGGTTCATCCCGCTAATGTTTTTCACTTTAAGCGACATGTTTTGTAATTTATCGCTATAAGTAATACATTTAGCGACGGATTACAAAATTTATCGCCAAAAGTAATACGTTTACCAATAGATGACAATATTCGTCTCTAATCTATTACTTTTAGCGACGGATCCCACAATCTGTCGTTAAAAGTATTATTTTTATTAAAAATTATTATATTAGAATGCGGGGGTAAAGTGTTAAAGTAATAATATTTTTTTATTTAAAATAATTTATTATTTATTTATTTAAAAATAAGGCTTAATTACTTAAAAATCACCCACCTTGAACTTTTTTTCCGTTTATACCTTGACCTAGGAAAAAAATTCATTTATACCCTGACGTATGTGTTTATGTTTCACCTCTACCCCGAGGCACAAAATTAACCTCTTTTCATTTAAAATAAAAGTTTAAAATAGTCCTTCATTTAGAGAAAAATTCATTTCTTATTAAACTCTAATTAGTTTAGGTTAAAAATGAAGAACTATTTTAAACTTTTTTTTAATGAAAAGAGGTTAATTTAATGCCTTGGGGTAGAGGTGAAACATAATACATAAGTCAGGGTATAAATGATTTTTTTCCTAAGTCAGAGTATAAACGAAAAAAAGTTTAAGGTGAGTGGTTTTTAAGTAAAGCCTAAAAATAATTAGTACGAATAATTATTATTTTATAATACGAGACTAAATTGCGGGAGTAATTTTTTTTTTTTACTTTCGGTTATATTTAAATATAATATACATAAATATATAAAAAGAATCTGAGTTGGTTAAGATGAGTTATGCGTTGGCGAACTATAGAATTAAAGGGAATTGGGTGGGAGCGATTTGAAGGATGGGTGACCTATTGGGAAGTTGGGAAGTTTGCAAAAATTGTGGGTGGGTGACAGTGTGTTGTGTAAAGCGGGTGGGTGGGTCGCAGTAGGCTGCCAATTAAATAATATTCATTTTATGATTTTAATTAAAAATTTGATTTTTTTAAATCCGTCACAAAATTTTGTATTATGTCGCAATAAAATTTTGCGATCCGTCGCTAAACTTGTTTAGCGATAAAATTTAGCCATTTAACAACGGAAAGCTCCGCCGCTAAATAATTATTTTCTAGTAGTATCTCTAATACTACAATTATGTAATCAATATGAAAATCCAAAAACTGAAGCGAGAAAAACTTTTCTTAAATTATATTTTTAATATGGAGATTAAGGATATAAGCCTGAACTTGGTTTTGTTTGATAAAAAGTGTGTCGTTTGGTGCAATGACATCCCAACTATTTATAAAGAAAAATCATACCTAAAGTTCTAACTAGATCAAAAATCCTAATTCTAACAAGAGTCCTTATCCTAATGAATATCAACTTCTTTATTAAGATAATTACTAAAAATAAATAATAAAAGATAAATTAGCTTTCTTAGATTTCAAGTCCACTCTTCACCTCTTCCTATATGGGTTGGGCTTTTTATTTCTCTAAACTGAGCCTATTTGTGCCGGTGCAAAAATGTTCCCAACAAACACATTATGATAATATTGGACTTGTTATTGTCCAGCTTGAGACTTTTTATTTGGGCTTGGCATGCCCGCTCGGTATGCAACCATCTTCAAATAATGATGGCTCTATGAATTTATGGACTTCCACTTTGACCTTTAATATAAATTCGTTGCTATTTCCTTTTTAGTCCATTTGCAACTTGTCTTCTCAATAACTTTCAATCTCTTCATCTTACAACTGAATCAACTCCTTAAGTGATCTTAATTTTCATGCTTCCATATTCTTTTACAAATTGGACCCATCTTAACTTGCCCTTCCTTGCAGCACGAATGGCTCACCAAGATCAAGAAATCTCCAAGTCAGTTCGCGATATTAATCAAACAAGTTTGTTCCTCAGATACATCTGCCAATTTCGAGATAATTATACCTATCAATAGTGAGTGTCACTGTTTGGGATCTATGCTTAACGCGCCCAACGAATTATGCGAGATTGCTACTCCTTTCCACGAGCATAGCAAACCAATATTAATTTAGCCATACCACTCGTCCTTTTGGTAAAAGGAACTTTTAGAAACTGGCCGCACTACAATGAATCCTTCAAAGTATGGGTCAAAAGACTTGCACCGCACTACGAGTATATATGGAAGGCTACATGCATCTATGACCTCACCCATATCTGCCAAATCGGCCAACCTATCTCAAACACTACCTGATAGGATCAACCTTTTTATGGTCTAGAGAGATTAATGGCTTCTACTTCAGGTTGGCCCTATGTCTATAGCATTGTTAGACATGGCTTGCATGCTGACTGTTCCCATCACTGGTCAAGCTATATATCCCTTGCTGCAAGCCAAAACCTCTTTCTTTCAACTCGGTTCAGCGAACACACTTAGGTATTATGGGAGCTTATTAGCCTCTCATATATGTGACAACTCTATCGTACTTGACAAAGCCGAAGACATAGCATTCATGAGTTACTTCTTTACTAAGTTCAGCATGTGCCCAACTTATTCCACATCACCGCTGATTGATTCACCATTGCAACCGCTTTCATTGAAGGCTGAAATCTCAACCTTAGCAAATTTATGCTTACCCATGTGTATCGAGCGATGCATGATATTCTTCTTCTTGGCGACCCAAAAGCCTTCAAGTATTGTAATAGCCCTCCATTAGTTGTACAGATGTGGTTTGAATTCTACTTCTTCGAGATGATCAAGGTTGGCCAATATCATAAGGCATATTATTATTGCTACACATTATTGAACGGTCTGACACTTCTGAAAGATGTTTGTAGACACCTATTTTCCGGACATGTAAAAAGTGATAAGAGACTGAAACGCCCATTGGTGATATCTAGAGAAATTTATTTGGGTGACGAGCTTGTAGTTTGCTTAGTTGGATTTAAGCTGGCCAGATCCGTGCGCATAAGGCTGAGCAAGAACCGAACCAGACCAAAAAACTGAACCGAACCGAACCAAATTTTGTTGTTTGGTTTGGTTTTTCGGTGAAAACGGTTTGGTTCGGTTCCTACTTTATGTAAAGTTTGGAGTTCGGTGTTCGGTTCGGTTTGGGTGTTTTGAAAACCAAAAAATCAAAAAAACCGAATGAACCGAAGTTTAATATAAAATATATAACTTTTTTAAGAATAATATACATATACTCATATTTATATGTTTTTTGTCCTTATATCTTTATTATTGTTGATATATGAACTAATAATAGTTATTTAAACATATATAAAAGTATATTACACTCTATTTATTTAATATTTGAATTAATTTTAATAAAAAAAATTAAAAAATAGAAAATATAATTAAATTCGGTTTTAATCGAACCAAACCAAATCGAACCAAAATATTTTGGTTTGATTCAGTTCTGTTTTTTATTTCCAGACTAAAAGTTCGGTTCGGTTTGAAAAATTTCCAAACCGTAAACCGAAAAAACCGAACCACCGAACCGAACCGAACTAACCGATGCTCAGCCCTACGTGCGCATTTGTAAACTTGAGGGATTGAAATGTAATTAGCTACAAATAGCCTATAAAAATCCAAAAAAATTATGATCTAAGTCTAGAAATTGGACTAATTGCAATATGTTAGAAGTTTATGGGCCAACTTATAAGTTTAACGGACTAAAATTGACCATACCCACACCCTTAGGATCCCAGAAGTCATTTTTAATACTTTTAGGCATCAAAATAGACTTTTAGTGCCCATTTGATTAACATACAAGATAAAGTTCGAATTTTAATTAATCAATCCTATTAATAATAGTAAAATATAATCCTAAAACTCTATCACTTCACACTCTTTCACTTTCCATGTACATTTACAACTCTAGTTAACAGATGCCTAACCTAACTTAAACTCTAGGAACCCTAACCCTAAATTCACCTCTATAAATAGCACCCTAGAACAGCCTAGTTAAAAATCGAACTAGAAGAAATCAAACACCAAACCTTAGAAATTAGAATATTCTGAACCCCCTCTCTCACACACACACACCAGTCGATCCAATCAGGCTAAAACGCTTCGATCACTCAAGAAAGTAGAGCAGCACATCGATCTAAAGTTGGATTCCACAAATGGATCATTTAAAAACGAGCCAAAGACTAAAAACGGTATTTTGAGGACCCATTAAAATCTCCCATTAGAATTGCTAGAATTAAGACCACATAGATAGTCAAAATCGCATCGAGTGCTAGGCATCTAACCTTGTATGTTTATCCATTGCATTGTGTGTATGTTGATAATGTTTAAAATGCTTTCCAAAAGCATGACAAATCCAATTACTAACAGGCTAATGTATTAGTCACGTTAAAATTAGTAATCAAATCAATCAAATCCAGCACATCACCAAGACATCTTAAGACTGCCATGAAAACGTTAAATAGAGGTTGTATAGGTTATTCAAGAGGAGTTATTAAAATCAATCACACCTATCAATCCGGTTTGTAGGTTTTGTGCATGTAAAACGATCCAGACCAGCCATTATTTGATAGAAATCGCCAGGTTTAGATGTGCTTAGGGGTAAGTGCTATTTACCTCACATGCTAGTCCAAATTGAGTTATATGCGAATTTACATGTTCACTACTTTCAGACTTGTTTACATTTCCTGCATTATATCCTGTGGCTTGCTTTTGAATGTTGAGATGAGATAATCAAATATGTCAAATAAATAAACATATAGGTGATAAGTCAAGCACACGATTCGATGAGGTCCATGAACCTGGTCTTTTGGTCTGATGCATTATAATCTTAACCATAGGCGAGTAAGATTGTTTAACCTGTATAAAAGGCATTTCTTAGTTTAACTAGGTGGGGACTTTATTTTTCAAACTTTTCCAGATCAGGAGTCAGCCATAAGGCTGGGAGAGCGGACCCCGAACCCTGAACCCCGCTCCGCTCATAATTATATACATTTATTTGAATTTTTTTATAAATGGTTTAAGGCCACCTCATATTTTAGTTTTGAGAAACAAAATCTTAAACTGATGAAAAGAGATATTGCTTATTGTCGATCGAAACGTCTGAAAGGATACAATTAAAGCTTAATGGCAAAAAACATCAAAACCTTTACGATTTGTTGCAATTTAAATTTAATTTTTACAATAATAGCCAAATTGCATTTTTTGTTGTAATAATAGCCAAATTGCACTTTTTATATGAAATTTTTTGATTTTTTTTGTCATTTCTTGTGACTTTTAATATATTCTTATACATTAAAAGATAATAGTAGCCTAATATCTTGATTGAAAATAATAAGTTTGACCACCAATTTGACTATTATTACAACAAAAAATGCAATTTGGTTATTATTGCAAAAATTAAAAGATTTGGTTTAAATTGTAACAAGTTGTGAAGGTTTAGATTTTTTTACTATAAGACCTATAATTAATATGAAAAAAAAAAATAACAATAAGTGTTTAAATATTAAAGTGCGTTTTGTGGAGTCGGACCCACATGAACCGTCTTTTCTTGTACCATTTTGCATATGTGTACAAATTATCCAACTTTTTCAATTTTATTTTAAATATTAAGTATTCATTTGTTCTGTGATATATTTCTGTGCGGATTTGACATCTAATACGTCAGCATATAATGTGTAAGATTAAGGCAAAGGCAAAAAAAAAAAAACTCCTGAGGTTTTTAAAAAAATACAAAACAGCTCTTTTTAATTTTTGGGATACAACTCAGTCCTTCAGTTTTTTTTCTTGAACAAAAAAATCCTTCCGTCTATATTGCCGTTAATTGATGATGCGGCTTTAAAAAAAAATTCAAAATGATACCTAATGTTTAAAATATTTACTAATTTTATATTCATAAAAAATTAACATATTTTCACCCCCTCTATTTAATTAACTCTACCTAATTAAAATTAATAAAAACTTAATGAAATCAAACTAACTCAATCAAATCAAATACAATAAAATCTAATTAAATAAAAAAACCCAATTAATAAAATCATAATTAATCTAATCAAAATATGATTAACCCAAATAAAAATAATAAACCAAATTTAATTCAATTAGAACCTATTCCGAAAACCATAGGCCTTTTTTAAAAATCACCGTCAATTTCAAAACCACAACCGGCCTCAAAACTAGCGCAACTCCCAAAACCACCATCGATCCGAAAACAACCGCGACACGGGTTTGGCTGTCTGTTCTCCGGTAGAGAACAGCAGGGGTATGTTCTCAAGTAGAGAACAAACCATTGTCTGCTCTCGGGTAGAGAACAGACGAAGGTCTGTTCTCAGGTAGAGAACACACCATTGTCTGTTCTCGGGTAGAGAACAGACGAAGGTCTGTTCTCGGGTAGAGAATCAGGTAGAGAACAGACGAGGTCTGTTTTCAGGCGAGAATACGACCTCCGGTGGCCGGAGGTTTTTTTTTTATTTTAATTATTAAATTAAAAGAAAAATAAAAAATATCATTTGGGTTCTTAATCTTTTTTATATAAATATAAGTCCTTTGAAGATTAAATTGACATATATTATACATATTAAGAATTTTTTTAAATTTTTTCCTCAAATACATGTGACACCGTTAACTGTCATTTTTTAACAGAAGAGTTTTTTTATTCAATAAAAAAATTTAAAGAGTGTTTTTGTTCAATAAAAAAATTGGAAGGCTGAATTGTACCTTAAAAATTAAAAAAAATTATCTTAAACTTTTGGAGAATCCTCAGGATTTTTTTTGTATCTTATGCCTATGATTAATATGATGCGACGCTGTTTTTTTTGGATTGGGATTCCCTCAAGTTCAAATGAACTTGAGAAGGTCATGTTCACGATTTACACCGTTCATTGTAAAATGAACGGTGTAGATTGATTTGATTAAAATTGTGCTTTTTAATCTATACCGTTCATTATAAAATGAACGGTGTAGATCATGAACATAACCTCCTCAAGTTCAAAATGAACTTGAGGGAATCCCAATCCGTTTTTTTTTGGTATCTTTAAAAAACGTTTGAGTCAAAAATGAAAAAAGATGAATGGGGCATTCCGAGAATTGAACTCGGGACCTCTTGCACCCTAAGCAAGAATCATGCCACTAGACCAAATGCCCTTTTATGCACAAATATTGAAAAACAAAACTATTCAACTTTTTCAAAGCAGATAATAATATTTGGACTCTTTTCACCCACAGTTCCTCACATTTGAGGTGTATTTCACAAAAGTCCCTGAAACTGTAAAAAGACAAATCTGTCCCTTTTCAAAAGTATTACTAAAATTAAAGAAAAGTTTGTTTCCTAAAGTTTTCAAGCTGTAGCATTCACTAGTCTAATAAAAAAGAATCAATTTAATCCATTTTTTAAATGTTCAAATAAAAAGCAAACATTTTTTTAAAAAATACAAAAAACTACCATTTGAATACTAATTAATTAAATTTAATTTTAATGGAAAGTTCAAACTCTAATAGTCCATCGGGATTAATTTTTTTACACAACGTGTAAAATGAGGCGCATCAATTTTTAGACAATTTCATACAAAAAGAAGAGAGATTCTTAGGTAGATTCAGTCTACCATGTTATCCGTGAACTATCCTATCACCTTATGACACGTCATTAGAATAGTGGCATTATCGTAATTTTATTATTACTTTTTTACACATTTGGATAGTAATATTATTTTAATGACGTGTCATAATGTGATAGGTTTAGTCCATAAATAACGTGATAGACTGAGTCTACCTTAAAATATCTCCAAAAAGAATTACTCCTTCTATTCTGTTTTAGTTGTCCATTTAAAACACATACCAAAATAGTGCTCATTTTGTCTTATATTATAAAGCAAAATACTATTATAACCCTATTAGTTAATAAATGCTTTATAAAGTAAAATATAGAGTTATTTATTAAGTATGGGTAAATTTGAAAGATAAAAATTAAAATTACCTTAAATTTTTAAATGAACAATTATTTATAGACAAAAGAATTGACTAAATGAGAAACTAAAAATAACGGAAGGAGTAGATGATTTACTAGGAAAAAAAATATTTTGGCAAACAAAGTAAGAAAAGTGATAAATGAGTCAAATGACAGACTAATCTCAATTGAAAAAAGGGGTTAAATCACATCCTTATCCTTCAAATGCTCTCATCCCTAGGGGTGTAAATGAACCGAGTCGTTTGCGAGCAGCTCGGTGTTCGGCTCGATAAGAGCTCGGTTCATATTCGTTCGTATTCTAAACGAACCGAGCTCGAACTTGATTTTATGTTCGTTAATATAAACGAGCCGAACATGAACATAGTGGTGTTCGGCTCGTTTATGTTCGCGAACAGTTCGAATAAGAGTTCATGAACAAGCTCGTGAACGAGCTCATATATAGTTCACGAACAAGCTCGTTTAGAAACTCGATTAGGTGTTCGCGAACTAATTCATATTTAGATTAATTTGTATAATTATGTTTCTAATTTATTAAGCTCATATTCGTGAACGAGTTCGATTAGATTGTTTTTAATTTATTCAGCTCATATTCGTGTTTGTTCGTTTAAAAGTTCGTTTCGTTCGTTTATCCGCTAAACGAGCGGGCTCACAAACGAGCTCGTTTAGTACTTATCGAGTTCGTTCGCGAGCTTGTTCGTGAACGAGCTCGTTTAGTACTTATCGAGCTCGTTCGTGAGCTCGTTCGTGTGCTCGTTCGTGAGCTCGTTCGTGAACTTGTTCGTTTAGCGGCTAAACGAACGAACACGAGCTGAACACGAACCGAACATGAACACTATAAAATTTAAACGAACCGAACATGAACACTCAGTTCAAAACTCGACTGAACATGAACCGAACATGAACACCTTGTTCGCTAAACGAGCCGAACATGAACACTCCAAAACTCGGCTCGGTTCATTTACACCCCTACTCATCCCACACTAATTAAATTTCTAGTTTTTAGTGTTGTTTTTTTGTTTTTTGTTTTTTTTAGTTTTCCTATCATATATGATGAGTTTGCTCTTCTCCATAAATGAAATTTCTACAAAAAAATCGTCTAAAATTCGTCTCAATTAATAGATCAACAAGGTTGAAATATTCTCAGATTTTGTAGAAAAATTACATCTTATAATTAAATTTTTAATATTTTTATATTAATGACTCATTAATTTATTTCTTCCAACAATCTTTTTTTTTTAAAAGCCATTTACCTGTATACAAAAATATAGTTTTAACTTCAATTTATCCTCACTAGACATTAAGCTCAGTCCTTCACTGCAAATCCAAATTCCCAACCTTTCATATCTTTTTTGTTGATAGATAGAATCTAATTACTTTAGTTGTTAGTTCTTAGATAATAAATTGACCATAAACCACTTAGTCCTATCGAGATTCGGAGCCGAGATTTCAGGAATGTACTTGGAGTACCTAACCACTTGAGTTAGGCCTCACTTGCCTCAACCTTCCATCTAATCACAATTAATTTAAATTTCTTCAAAATTCACGATTATTGCCATTCACAGTCTACACTTCGACGACCAGCAAAGACGGATACTCATGGTCCAACGACCGAGAACAGGAATGCCACATATGGTGTCATCTTATCAATTACCACCACATATTATCATGGACTACAATCAATGTACTCCATTTCCTAAAATTAGTGGAAGATTCAGTATTCCTTACATGTTTTTTCTTCAATTATAAAATTTTAATTAAGTTTTTTTTATACTATTTCTAGGTATGTATGGATTTCAAAGTTGGTCACAATCTCAATATAAAATGTTAACAACTACTATATCAGTGATAAAATTAGAACAACAAAATAACTCCCACCTTGCCCTTTTCAACTGAAACAATAATTTATGAAATATTGAAGAACTTAGAAAAACGTGTAAAAGCTAAAAATAACATTATTTGGTCATATATTTGAATATATTTTAACTGTGCAGATATGTAAACTATGAGGAGATGTTTGCTGCTTCTAGACTAGATATCCCTAATGCTTCGCAAATGCCTCATCAAGTAATCTTCATATCATTAGTTGTTTGTGTGAATGTACATGTGTCCAAATATTGGTTGGGTATCTCCACTTAACACCATCTGTTTTTAAGATGGAAGCTAACATGGTATCAGAGTTTTGTCCATTCACACAATTTGAATTTGACACGGCCCAAGTGAGATGCTTAAGGAGGGATTGGTTGCTCGACCCGAACACGCTAATGCGTGAGAGGGAGTGTTGAAGTGGGAGTATCCCACATTGATTGCGTGTGTGAATGAACATGTGATTAATTATTGGTTAGGCATCTCCACTTAACACCAATTGGTTTAAAGATGAAATCTAACAAACCTACCCTTTTTTATGTTTTGGCTCAAATGCTTTAATGATCAAGAATCAATAAATGGCGGAGAAGAGGTTTTGAGAATTTAGAGGATAATCATTTTACAGGTTAATGCTCAAAAGCCGAAGAGCATGTCGATCATGTGATTTTAGGTACAGTTATTACCGAAGACCTACCTTTAATAAATATACAAAAGTACGCCTTGTAGCTAGTGTTTCTATATAACTCGTAATTTGCATTTTGTTTTTGAAAAGTATACTTTTTTTCATAGTTGTTGTTTACGACTATACGAAACATGGAGGTATTGATGAAAGTGAAGATCCTAAGACTGTAGCCGCCCAGGAATTAAAAGAAGAGACAGGGATCAGTTCCACTGAAGTTCTTGTCGAGGTTTGATTTTACGTGTTTACTTTTTGTTTGGTTGGAGTTCATTGATTTGTTTACTAAACATTGAGGATGAATGATGATGTTCAATGAAGTATTTTCTTTTGCATATACGATGGAGTACCTCCTACATGATACGATATGATAACTCACAGATTATCAAAGCGGATTTGTGCCTAGAAAGTCTGATGACGTCCGCTTGAAACAAAGGAAAAAACCGCAAGAAAGACGCCAGAAATGGATTACGAGTCGATGCCGCTCTGACGGTCAAGTCAGTTTGATTATGAGAAAGAAACAAGAAGTGAAATATAGATTAAAGAGTATGAAAAAGAGTATTGACTTTCAATTTTACCTATTTGAGGTATTTATGACGGATGATAATGTGGTAGTGTTTGTTAGCCTTGTCATTACGTGGGAAAATTAGTTAGGATTTATGATGACATGATATATTTGATTATTCTTTTTGCCCATGCGTGATACGCGGGTATGTTGTGTTAGAGTATCCTTGTCAGAGGTTCTTATTGACAGGTGATCTTTGATACGAGAAGATCCGTGGATATGCTGTAATACCCCGTAATTTTTAATTATTAAACTAAGCCATGTGTCATCCGAGATTGTGAAAAGTACAATTAAAATTCAAATTGAGAATTTTAATACCCGGTGAGCCCATAAAATATGGAAACCACAAGAAATTAATTTGGACAATTAAGTGGATTTTTATTTTGGATAAAACCAAACAAAAAGAGCTTCATTACTGATTGTAACAAAGAATACAACTCAAAGACAAGCCTTCACAAAGCTAAACTAACAACTTATCAACAAAAACTCAGAATAGAGAAAACAACACAGAAAAAAACAGCTATCTAAAGGTTTTGCACATTACAAAGAGCTTCATTGGAGAAAATCTTCTTGTTACGAGCTTTTGAAATATTGTAAACAGTTGCAGTCAATAAATTATTTCTCAAAGTAGCTTTACCAGATTTACCATTTGTTCTTCTGCAGAACCAACTAATAACTCTTCTCCAGCTTCTGATATTAGGACAGTTGCAAATATTTAGACAATCATAGAAAATGTGGTAACTGGTTTACACTTAATTATGACAAAATTCCCAGAGATTTTCATCAATAACCCCACTTTTTGAGCCCATCTTTGTTCGAAGTCTGTTCTTCATAATGTCCAGAGGATAAAATTGTGCATGGGAACTGAGTTCCTGTCCCAAACCAGTCTATGCCAAGTCACTTCATCATAATGCTCTCTGAAGTAGTCCCCAGTCTTGGATAGATAGAACTTGTTGTTATAAACTACCTTCTAGTTTATACTATCCCTTTCATTTGACCGCTCAAAATTTCTTATGATATAACTTCATGCTTCTTATGTTTCTGAATCAATGGGATCTGGAAGGATCCATTTACTTTTCCAAAGGACAACAACTTTGGCATTCTTGTTAACAGCTGCATCCCTCATCTTGACTCGAGGAAATTTCTCAAGCAAAGAATTATCATGAACCCCTTCATTCCAAAAATTGACACCAGTACCATCCCTTAGCTTGTAGTATGTAATATTTTCAGGTCATTTCTCAAATTCAGCATACCTCTCCACATCCAGTTAGCATCTAAATTGGTCTTTGCTCCCCAAAAGCTATCATTTTTTATTGGGTTAATTTCAATAAAATACCAAACGTTTGCGGGTTTGTCAGTTATAACCAAATCTTTCAAAATTGTCTAGTTTAGCCCATTTTAGAATATTTAGAACCTTTTCTAGCCATTTGCAAAAAAAAAAAATCAAAAAGTTTGTCATTCGTTAATGGGCTAAACTAGCCGATTTTGATTGATATGGGATATTTGAAACATTTTCTAGTGAAACAAATCAAAATCGGCTAGTTAAGCCTGTTCACGAATGACAATGTTTTTGAATTTTTTTCGCGAATGGCTAGAAAAGGTTCTAAATATCCCGAAATGGAAATGGGTTAAACTAGACAATTTTGAAAGGTTTGGTGATAACTGACAAAAATCGCAAACGTTTGGTATTTTATTGGGATTAACCCTTTTTTATTTTGCTGTTTTTTATCCATCTCACCCACATGGAATCAATATTATTGAGAATATGCCAGGCGTTTTTACTAATTGTAGCTTTGGTCCATATGCTTATGTTATTTTTTTTGATGAAACAAATAAAAGCAACACAGAAAGAACAAAAGCAAATAACAAGAGCTATAAAAACTTAACCAACATCTCCTTTTTCTTGGATCCAAACTTCTTCAACAGCAATGGGAAAACTCTCCATCCAGATATTGTCTTCAACCTACTCTGCTAGAGCTGCCATACCATGAGCCATCTTGTTACCCTCTCTTCGAACGGAACTCCATTGAACTTGGTGGAAATTGTTATGACAGATCGAGAATTTTTTGCACAATATCACCCACTTCATTACAGTAAGAAATATCTGCATTTAAGGCCTTGATAATTTGAGCATTATCACTCTCGATTATGATATTCCATAAACTGCAGCCCAACGCAATCCTTAGACCAAAAAGAATGGCTTCTCCTTCGGCGATAATAATGTCAGCTTCAGAACCGAGCAACCGATTCCCCGCCACTAACACTTCTTTCTCACTGTCTCGGACAACAAAACCCATTTTCCAACTTCCTCCCCTAGCCTGCCTAGCATCTGTATTCAACTTCACCCATCCAACTTCAGGTTTCAACCATTTAACCATTTCTGAAGAGCCATTGTTTAAGGTTTTCAAATTTGCTGCTTTAAAATCAGCAATAATACTAGTGGTGGACTCCAAAATACGATCACAAGAAATATCAAAATCATTAAAGCAAAATTAGTTTCTAGAATACCAAATCATCCAACACAAACCCCAAAACTCTTCAATGTCCTCCTTTTGAAAATTCTTGAAATAAACATCTATCCATTGTAGGAAATTCCCTTCAGTCAAGCGTCTAGTATCCAAACCCAATCTACTTGCGAACCAAATCCCTCTCACCCACGGACAGTCTTTAAACATGTGATCGATAGTTTCCCTGCTGCCACACCAACTACAAAGCCCGTCTCCCATCTTAGTTCTATGTTGGATAGAACTTTTTGTTGGTAAGCTTCTACGCAACAATCTCCAAATACAATGTCTTATTTTGGGAGGCAAATTCGAATTCCATATACCTGTCCATTTCATACCACAACCTGTAGTATGGTCACTAGAGGAACTAGCTCGGCTGTTTTCATCACTCACCAGAAAATAAGCCGACTTCACCGAGAAGAAACCAGTTTTAGAATAGTGCCACATGAGTTTGTCCTTTTGATCTAAGCCTCTCCAAGCCATCTCTTTAATGAAATTTGCGTCAACTTCCACACAAGACTTGTTAATAATCTCCTCATCCCAAGCATTACCTTTAGCTACAACAAGATCTCTAACTCGTAGGTTCAAGTCAATCTGATCATTTTTTGGGTAAGAATAGAACAGACCATCCCTGGACATCCACAGGTCACCAAAAACCTTCACAGAATCTCCATTCCCTATCTTCCACCGCAGCCCCTGTCGGAGTAGCGGAATAGCTCCTTAAATGCTCCTCCACGTGTAACTTGCTCCCGAGTGAACTTTTGCCTCTAGTAATGTAGAGCGCGGGAAATATTTTGCTTTCAGGATTTGTGCAACCAACGAGTCTTTAAGTCTCCAACCTTGCTTTGCAAGCATAACTCGATTGAAACACTCAATATTTCTGAAACCAAGTCCTCCACAATGCTTCGCCATACACATCTTTTCCCACCCTACCCAAGCCATACCCTTTTTATCATCTCCGCCTCTCCACCAGAAACTAGACATCAAACTTTGCAGCTCGGAACATATCGAAGCAGGTAACTTAAAAACCCCCCATCGTATAGGTCAGGATAGCTTGAATTACTGATTTCAACAATACCTCTTTAGCTGCCTTTGATAAACAGTTCTCTTTCCATTCGCTTAATTTCTTCCACACCCGCTCTAACAAGATATTAAAAATTTCTCGTTTTGATCTACCAACAAATGTCGGAAGACCCAAATATCTATCATGATGCACTACCTCTTTCACCCCCAAGTTTCTTGCTAGAATTTTGGACCGGTCAGATTTAACATTTCGGCTAAAGGAAATTGCCGTTTTGTCGAAGTTGATCACTTGCCCACACGCATCTTCGTAAATCTTAATGATTCTTTTTATCTCATTCCCCTCCCTCTCGTTTGCTCTAGCAAATGTAACCGTATCATCGGCAAAGAATAAATGCGAGACTACCGAAGCATTTCTAGCAATTTTAAACCATGAATGTGCTGATTATGCACAGCTTTACATAACAGGCCAGAGAAAACCTCCGCACATAGAATAAAGAGGAAAGGCGATAAGGGATCGCCTTGCCGAAGGCCTCTTTTAGGTGAGAAGCAATCTTGCAAGGCACCATTGATCAACACTGAGAAGGATACCGAATTAATGCAGTTCATAATTAGCTCTCTAAACTGATTAGGAAAACCCATTTTTTCTCAAAACAACATTTAAAAAATCCCACTCGATTCTATCATATGCCTTGCTCATATCTAGCTTCATCGCCATATATCCTTGTTTTGCTTTTCGCTTCGTGTGCATATGGTGAAAACATTCAAAAGACACCAGAATATTATCAATGATAAGACGGTCCGACACGAAGGCACTCTGAGTCTTAGACACAATGTGGGTCAAAACTAATTTCAGTCTATTACATACAACCTTCGCAACCAACTTGTAAACCACGTTACATAGGCTAATTGGCCTGTATTGGTGTTTAATATTAGGAATAAGCACAATATGGGTGTGATTGAAGCTCTCCGGGAAAGGACCTCCATTCAGTAAATTCAAAACGAGAGTGCCAACGTCTTGGCCAACAATATGCCAATAAGTTTGGTAAAATAGCAGGGACATACCATCTGGCCCCGGAGCCTTGTGCTGATGCATTTGGGACAGCGCCTGTACAATCTCACCCCTGGAGTACGGTTTTTGCAGATTTCTCACAATGTCATCTGTTAGCACGTTTTGAATACCTATTAAAGCGACATCCATGTTAATCGGATTAGAGATGTTAAATAGGTTTTTGAAGTACTCCATAGATATCTGACCAACGCCCTTTAGATCCTCACTCCAAATCCCGTTTGAATCATAAAGACCCGTAATAAAATTTATTTTCTTCCATTGAGTCGCTTTTTGATGAAAAAAAGAAGTATTTTTATCACCTTCTTTCAACCAGAGAGCTCTTGAGCTTTGTTTCCACATTACTTCTTCACAATGTAGCAATTCATTGAGGTCCGTTTCCGCCTTTTGAATTATTTGGTATTGATCAAAGTCCACCTTCCCTTGCTGAAGCTTGAAAAACATTTCTCGCTGTTTCCGAATTCGACTGCTTAGATTTCCAACAACTTCATCATTCCACTTATTCGGCTTAGTCAAACATTGAGCAACTTTTAGAGTTATCGAGCTAGAATTATTCCCCACCGTACCTCCCCAAGTTTCACGTATGATTTCCTCACAATCCGGTCTCCGGACCCACATAGCTTCAAATCTCTTCATTTTTAACCTCCGACCTGTATTAAGAACCATATGGTAGTCAGTATCCAACATCAACGAAGCATGGTCTGAGCTTTCCCTCAACAAAACAAAAGTCATAACATTTGGAAAAACATTTTTCCAATCAGAATTAGCTACAATCCAGTCTAATTTTTCTAATATCGGCCTTCTATCTTCGTTTCCCCTGCACCACGTAAATTCACATCCGTTTGAACCTAAATCTGCCAACTGAAATTGATCCAGTCCTGATCTGAAACGTCTCATCATTCTCTCATCTCTCTTGTGCCCACCGCTACGTTCCCTTTGCCACATTATCTCGTTAAAATCACCACCAACAATCCACGCTTCATGCTCTTCAAGAAAGAGTTTATGTAACAGTTCCCATGATTTTACTTTATCTGTATCTTTAGGGTATCCGTAAAATCCAGTCAATCTCCACTTACTTCCCAACCTTCCACATCTCACATCCACATCAATATGATTTCCGGATTTCGATCGAAAGTGGACCTCTAAACTATCTTTCCATGCCATTACCAACCCTCCGCTCGCCCCATTGCTATCCACAACAATAACATCGTCAAAACCAAGATTAGAAAACACTCTACTTATCCTTATTACATCCAACTTCGTTTCGGATGAAAAAACCAAGTCGAGGGAATAACGTTGAATAAGACAACGTAACGTATTGACTGTTCGGAGATTTTCCATTCCCCGACACTTCCAAAATAAGTGTTTCATTGTTCACGGCAGACTCGGTATTCTTCCAAGTCGGCCGATAATGATTGTATTTCGTTCGCATTCCCTTCCTTAACCTTTTTCAACACACATCCTTCATCTATATCCATCTGGCAGCTTTCTTCTTCACCGACATTCTGCCCTTTTCTCTTCCTTCCTGTTTTAGATCCACTGCTAGAGTTGGTCCCCTTTTTCCTAGCCGCTCTCTTCCATTTGGTTTTGGAACATTGCGACTCCTCACTTCTATTTTAAGTTTGACAACTTCTTTCCAAGAGACTAAATCTTTACTCTTTCCTTCATTAGAACCATTCCAAAGGAATGTAGAACAAACTCTGTGAATATCCTTAACAACACTTTTTTGTTAATATAACCACCGAAGCTCAAAAAACATGCATACTCATAAGAACAGAATAAATTAATTGGATTCTACCAGCATAAGACAAAGTTGTCCAAGAATTTATTATGTTGGTAATTTTTAGAGTGATACCTTTCCAATCTAACTTAGAAATTCTAGTGGAAATAAAGGGAATTCCAAGATATGTATTGGATAAACTACC
Source organism: Mercurialis annua (assembly GCF_937616625.2). NCBI lineage: Eukaryota > Viridiplantae > Streptophyta > Magnoliopsida > Malpighiales > Euphorbiaceae > Mercurialis > Mercurialis annua. The sequence goes on along the minus strand of NC_065574.1, from coordinate 44,121,003 downwards.
TAAAGCCCATGGTGTTCAGAATATTGATTTTCACACTACTATCAACATTAAAGAAAAACAACTGACTTTTAGAGGGGTTTATATCAAGACTAAAAGTGTCTTGAAACTTATTCAAACATTCAACAAAGAAATTAACAGAGGTGAAATCACCATAACAAAACATCATTAAGTCATATGCAGACATAAGATCATTGACTCTTATGATTTTTTCAATTTTTATGGAATTTAAAGGAAGTACTTGGGTTGTTAAGCATTCTAGAGAGATAATCCATGCAAATCACAAACATGAGAGGGGAAGTTGGGTCTCCTTGTCTCAAACCTTTTTAAGAATTGAAATACTTTCAATTATTACCATTCCAAATATAGAGTATTTGGCAGTTTTCACACAGTTCATTCTAATATCGGCAATGTTATCATAGACACTGCAGTTCTACAACCTTACTCTCATACCAAATTTGTCACGACCCGATTTCTGCCCAGAAACTCGTGTCGAGACCGGCGCTAGGGAATGGGAATGGTTGTTCCGAAATCCGTAGCAAGCTTAGAAAAAACAGTAAAAACTTGTCGCGTTTTGAAAACATAAAAGGTCTCAATCTCTTTTCGCAAGTATTTGAAAACATTTAGATAAACATGTAATCAAAACCGTGCGATTGCATTTCTGGACTCAGGGTAGTACGTGTACACTGCACATATCCTAACACAACCCTGTCCGAAAACAATGCCAACGGTGCAAACCAGCTATCACATCAAGTAATCGGTTTAAGCATGTCAGACAAACAATCATATAGCTTTATCAAAACCAGGTTTCTTTATAAACATCTGGCAAAAGCCCTTTTTGTATAAAACATGCCTTTGTCCCAAAATGATACTGACAGTAGTTTCATATCAGAGTTAAAACATTTACAAATGAACTATTGTGGGCTAGTAGAATTACACTACAGTTCTAGAGTGACCTTTATCTATTTACGACTTCCGGAGAAAGGACTGAAAGTCTTGTCACGTCAAAATGTCATTTACCTGTGAAAGGGAAATCAACGGGGGTCAAATATGAGTGAATTCACATAATTACTTAAGCATATTAATAAAAGCAGAAATCACATGTAAACACAGTTTGTGCATCAAAATAACCGATCCAAATAAAACCCTAAGAGAAACCTCATTTGGTTAACTATGGTTAATACCACAGTTCATGCTCACTTGTTTAACACAGGATAAACTGTGAACTCCTGTTATCACAGTCATCTTAACTTTGTGTAAGGTTTGCTGGGCCGTAAATTGGATTACTGGCTCCCCAGGATAACCTGTTAGGTTTAGGCCGCTTTGCAAGCATTTGGCCAAAGGACCTAACCAATATGCAATATAATACAGTGATTTAATAACACCGGTGATCACACAGTCCTATTGTTGCCCAATAAAATGGATCTATATTGGTTTCAAATCGACTCTTATGCAATGCAATTTCAAACACATTTTGAGTTATAAATGTTTTGGCATTAATATTCAAAATTAAATATGCAGACTCACAAAACCGTTATTCACAAAAAAGTTTTTGATCACCCTCTACTCTCCTGGTTCGGTAGCTTGCTTGCTCGTCGGATCTAATTATAAAACAATTGTTAAACACAATTGAAACAAGAATTCTAATTCTAAGGAGTAGACTCTCAATAGACATCAATAGACATATAGCATATATAATCTATTCTCATCCTCGATATAAACTCATAGTCCTCTATCTATTAATCACTTTGATTAATAGTTGACCTAATTAAAACGTCTTTAAGTTTTACTTAATCGAACTCCTTTAATTGTACAAGTTCTTTTAGTCCTTTAAACGTCTAGGTTTAAGGTTTAAAGTCCATTCGAATCATCCACAATTCGACGATTACTTGCGTCGAAAGTTAGGGCAAAAGCCGCAAAATATCCTCCCCCTTCGAGTCATGGCATCACGATCGTGTAACCCCGTGCACGGTCATGCTTCCTGGTGCACGTTTGTTCACCCAGGCCGGTGCACGTTCATGCACCATGGTGCACGGTCGTGCACCTTAGCTGGTGCACGTTCGTGCACTCAGCTAGTGCACGTTCATGCACTCTGTGTGCACGTTCGTGCACCAAGCGTGCACAGCCCCGGGAAATCGCATTTCCCGGGCTTTCTGACGTGCTTAAACGTCAATTTTCGATCCTAAACACATATTCAAACACCAATCTATCCATTTCCGCTATCAGAACGTAAAATCATTGCGTTTACGTTCAATTCGCTACTGTAACTGTTATATGTTCGAATATAATCCATTTTCTATATAACCAAATTCAAAATAACGGTTATAACTTCGATTAATATCGGATTACCGAAGAAATTTGAGTCAGAAATGAGAAATCGGATCAAAATCGGCGAACCTACCGTCGCGTATCGTCGTCGCTTTTCTCTGAGTATAAAACCTAGGTTTTAGGTTTCTGTTTCAAAATGAAACATTCAAATAAAATTGAATGTTATAAATAGTTTGGCTAAAAGACAAACTAGCCCCTAGGTATTCACGCGTTACTTTAACCCAAATTTTTAAGTACTCGTCCGTGAACTCCGAATTTTATGAAATTTTAACCATGAATTTTATAATTCATAATTAAAATAAAAACATAATTTTTATTCTTACGGGACCTATATTTTATTATTAACAAATCATTTAAGATTTATTAGGGCTAAATTAGACCCACTTAATAAAATTTCTATCTCCAAATTCTATAAAATTTTAGGGGTAACTTCTTACAAATATTCCGTGAATGTTGACTCCAAAAATATTCACACGGGACTTATATATTATTTTATTTTAATTTATAAGTATTTCTTAATTCCCGTTAGTTAAAATATAACTATCCAAATTTTATATTTTAACTTTTATAGCTATTTTCTATTTCCGGAGATACTATAAATTAAATTTATCTTTAAATTTAATTTACGTTCTCCCGATCCCATAAATTTTTCCTTTGGCGGAATAATTTAGTCCTTTAAATTTACGGGGTATTACAAAATTGTCTCTCCTGTTGCTAACACGTTTTTACATATCTCCTCTCCTACACTAGTAGAAGCGATGGCTCTTAGAGAAGTTTGTGAGTTTCAGTATTTTAAAAATCCAAATCGAAGGGATGCTAAGAGTATTAAATGGCTCGGTTATGGACATTGATAGTGAAATTATTTTACAAGAATGTCCTTTTTCTTGCCGAAGATAACAATATATAAATATAAGAAGAAAGGTCATCTCATGAAGATGATGAGCCATTCTTAAAAAAATAAATAAAAGCGGACTTAACGGCTACTAGTTGAGCCATCCAATTACACGTTCGTTTAAAAAATTAGAATACCAATACTTGTATAATTTGCTAAACGAACGGTAGCAATATAAAACGATAAAATTTTAAAAAACAAAAATCACTTACTGTTAGTAGCGACTAAGGTAAAATACATATTACCTTAATTTTGTAGACACGCAGAACTGAAATATCGCGATCAATCATCAAAGCATACCTTATTATTTAAATTAGAAAATAATATAAAAATTAAGATAAAACTAACATGATAGTAGAGGAGTTCCATCAATTGACGATAGAGGGTGGGAGTTAGAAGGGCCGTTTGAGAGGCCCCTCTTGTAGAATAAACTTTTATGAGAATTCCCTCTTCTTTAAACTAAAACATTATACGTAATAATGAGTCATTTATGTAATACAAACACCCATAAAGAAGAAAAAAAAACACCCATACCCAAATGGAGATTAAACCAAACTCAATTTGAAAAGCAAAATTTGATTATAAATAAGAAGAAACATAAATAAATAATGGATATGAAACAATTTAAAACTAATTCAAAAGGTGAAAGACCAGTTATGCATATAAATTGTAATTCCACGACAGTTGTTCAAACACAAAAATATGATGCACAGATAAAAGATGAAAATTTTACCTGAATTGTTTGTATGAAGACTCCATGCATGCGATTTCTAAGAGTGCATGAAGGAAGGGACATTTCCAAAATTAAGCGCTCATTGCATTATCATTTGTTGATAGGCTGAAAGAAAAAATTATGCCCTCTAACTACTAGATAATTAACTGCTTTATCAAAGAATGATGATGCACAACAACTGAATTGGGATTATGCAAAAATCGGACGCACCAGAAAAAACCAATTATATTATATTAAAATGTAAGAAATGCACATTAGATGATTGAACAGATGATCCATCGTAAATAGTTAAACAACAGAAGGAAGACAAACTAGTTAATTAGCCAATAGTTTAGTAATGATTATCCCAAATCATTTGCATGAAAAACAACAAACTTCAAATTAGTAGAAAATATAACAGACTTAATTAATACTTACAGAATTATAATTTTATGGATGATGCATGTTGATGTGGAAACCAGATTTTTGTTTCTTTTGTAAGTTCAATTCATTTTCATATCCAATTGCAGTTGGTAATGTTAGTTTTGAGCGTTTGAGGGTTATACGAATTGGGCGGCGGTTCTGTGCGTTAACGGCGCCGAAGAGAGTTTTGAAAAACTGCAACTATTTCATGAGAAAATTAAGAAAGTGGGTAACCGTCAAATTAACCGTCTCTTGCGGTGGTTACTGAAGAAGAGAATAAATTCCGGTGTCAGATTAACCGTCTCCTTACTTCTTCTTTGAGACATTACAAGAACTTGGATTGCTATTTTCTTATAGGGTTAATATCATAAAAATTAACGAACTTTACACGTTTTTTCATTTTAATCACGCAGTTTCAATTTTCTCATTTTCATTCACGAACTACCACTTTTTCTCAAATTCATACACGGTGATGAGGTGTCACGGTTCCATTGGTGTAATTTGCTGAGGTGGATATCACTTTACACCAATGAATGAGTGCCACCTCAGCACCATGTATGAATTTGAGAAAAAGTGGTAGTTCGTGTATAAAAATGAAAAAATTTAAACTACGTGATTAAAATGAAAAAACATATAAAATTCGTGATTTTTTTGACATTAACCCTTTTTATACATATTTTTTAGTTATGTTAGTAGGTATTTCTAACTCGATAACTCATTTTGTTGCCAAAAAAGCTATTTTTTTTTAATTTCTATTGTAATTCTCTAGACCAAATAAAATGGCTAGATTTGAAACTTTTAAAGTCAAAAACTCTAAATGAATGATACACCATCTTTTATGTCAAAAAACATTAATGGATTTATAAATTTAGTACTTATATTTTAATTATGGAGGGAAGAAATCCTCAATTATTTAAATGAAAGAAATCATGCATATAAATAAATAGCTTCAAATACATTTTAAACTATTGACCCTAAAAAATTAAAAAAAATTAAATCTTTTCGGGTGAGGTCCGTTCTATCCAAACCTTTAAAAAACACCAATTTTCAATAGGTGTATTTTTATTTTTATTTTTTGTTTTGATCATGAGGTGTCCTGAACAAGTTCCAATTATGCAACTACACCTTTAAACCTTCTATATTCAGACTAATCCTCACTCGAGAAGGGTAGGTCCCTTACAGGAGGCAAACCACTAATCCCAAGTTTTAAACAGTTGCATATATGAGTACGATTCGAACCCGCGACCTCACTTAAACCATGAAAGTGTTTTACCAACTCACTTGCGTTTTGGGGTTAGGTCACTACAAGAAATACTAGAATTCGCAACAAACGTTTTTGCTGCTAATAATGCTAAAATTGTTACTATTAACATATAGCAACAAAATAAAATTGTGGCATGTTGCCTTAAGTAATTGGTAACAAAATTTACAGTAAAAGGCTGCTATAACTTAACTAATGGCAGCAACTTTTGAAATTAATGCTGCAAAATGTTTTTTAGCAGCAAAAAAAATTAACTGTAAAAGAGTTTGTTGCCAAAAAAATTAGTTGTAAAAGAGTTTGTTGCCAAATACAGAATTTCTTATAGTGGGTGCATTTCAATTTTAACTAATCACATTTTGTTTTCAAAAAAATACCAAACCTTTTAAAATATTTTCAATTCTAACATATAAAATTTCTTCATTTGAAAAATACTTATAAAAATTGTCCAAAATTGTCATAATCGAAACAAATAAAAAGCGTTAGACGTTTGTTTGAAAAAAAGAAAGAATGATTAGATAAAATTGAAATATACTTAGAGGAAAATTTTCCTGCTGCCCTGGGCAGCAGGAGTTTCCTGCAGTCTGCATAGGCTGCCACCTCCCAGACTTTTCTTTTTTACCAAACTGGTAAATTTTCCAGTTCAGTCCTTGATAATTCCAAGACTGAACTGGAAAATTAGCCAGTTAAGTATTCCTAATTTAAGACAGAAACATCCCGCACGCAGCCCTAGGTTTGTTTTTTAATTTGATGAATACGCAGCCCTAGATTAACAGTATATAAACATCTTCTTTCCGTTCAAATCTTCAACTTCAATCAATTATAACTTCATAATTTCAATTTCTCTATTCATTCCTTTTCAAGGCTCAGTTGCTAATATTTTGAAACTTTATTAATAGCTCAAGTATCCATTGTCGTTCACAAAGAATAAGGTATTTTATTCAAATTATTATTTTATAAATATATCTATTTTATATCAATTGTAATCCAATTAATTATTAATTTAATACTAATATAGTATTTTTTGTTTAAATATCAGACTTATGGATATCGAGGTGCCATGTGTTGGTAAAAAATTTGACGGTAAAGAGAGTGCATATACTTTTTATAAAAGTTATGCTCATAAATTGGGATTCAGTGTGAGATTAAAATATTTGAAGCGTGTTAATGGACAGATAAAAAGAAGAACTTTTTGTTGTTCAAAACAAGGTCAGAAAGGTGTTGATAAAAGGTGCGAACAAGTGAAATTTGAGCATCAAAGTTCCCGAGTAAATTGTTTGGCACAAATGACTTGTCAACTCAAATCGGACGGTATGTTTGAAGTTGTTTCTTTTAAGGCAGATCATAGCCATGAACTTACTCCTACACCAATGAAACATATATTAAGATCACAAAGACAAATTACACCAGCTCATAAAGCTGTCGCTGATGATGCTGCAAAGGCTGAATTATCTGTTAGATCCACTATTAATTTATTGACTACACAAAGTGGAGGTCGTGAATTTAAAGAATTTTTGGACGGTGATTTTAGAAATTATATATCTGCCAAGCGTAGAATAGAGATGATTAAGGGAGATGGTCATGCTATTATGGAATATTTTCATAAAATGCAATTACAAGATCCTTCTTATTTCTATTTGGTGCAACTTGATGATGATAATTCTATATTAAATGTGTTCTGGGCAGATGACAGATCAATTATTGATTACCAACACTTTGGAGATGTTGTATGTTTCGATACAACTTATAGAACAAATGAGTATGCTAGGCCGTTTGCTCCATTTGTTGGTGTTAATCAACATAACAAAAGTATTATTTTTGGTACAGCTTTGCTATATGATGAAACGATATCATCTTTTAAATGGTTGTTTGAGACTTTTCTTAGTGCAATGTCCGGAAAACAACCTGTGACGATATTTACAGTTCAATGTGCAGCGATGGCCAAAGCAATTGAGGAGGTATTTTTTTAAACCCATCATCGATTATGTGTGTAGCATATTTATCAAAATGCGGCTAAAAATTTAAGCCATGTTTTTCATTCATCAAAACAATTTGCAAATGATTTTAGCTCATGTGTATATGATTATGAAGAAGAAGATAAATGGCTTTAAGCTTGGGATAATATGCTTAATAAGTATATGCTTACTGATAATAAATGGTGCAGTTGAATTTTTGAAGTAAGAAAAAAATGGGCTATGGTATACGGACGTCATATGTTTACAACTGATATGAAGATCACTCAACGGAGTGAATCAATGAATAGTGTTCTAAAGAAATACTTGGATGCAAAAAATAACTTTATGCACTTTTTTGATAATTATAGCAGGTTGCTATCAGATAGACGGTATGATGAGTTGTTAACAGAATTTAAAATGAGAGAAAGGGTTCTAGTTTTACAGGTTAATGTTGAGATGTTAAGGCATGCTTCAAAAATATACACTCCTGCTGTATATAAAATGTTCCAAGATGAGTATATGAAGGTTTTGGATTGTGTTATGCACAGAGTTGACAAATCTGAATTTGTTACTAGTTACAAGGTTCAATGTGGTAAAAAGGATCAAGAACACTTGGTTTCTTTAGAAATGTCAACAAGAACTGTTAAGTGTAGTTGTATGAAATTTACTTTAGTAAGGATTTTATGCGCGCATGCTCTGAAAGTTCTTGATAAAAAAAATATCAAACAGATTCTGCCACAGTACATCATGAAGAGATGGACAAGAGATGTAAAATTTGGAACGATTAAGGACAATTATAGTATTGGGGTTGGAAGTATTCCGCAAGAGTTGATAAGAAAAAGATATTCATCTCTAAGTCATAATTTTCGAGAAATATTAACACTTGCATCAGAAAGTGAGAATATGTATGAATATGCATGTGAATATTTCAAAAATTATTGAAGAATTTACAAGAAATGAAGATAAGTAGCGATCCTGCTAGTTTATCTAACTCAAAAGATGATAAAATATCTTCTCTAGTTATATGTGAAGTCAAGACAAAAGCAACAGTTGGACGTCCAAGTAAAAGAATTAAAGGTGCTTTAGAAAAAAAAAGATCAAACAACCCAAATTGCAAGTATTTCTTCATATACAAAAACATATTTATTTATTTTATATGATTTTTTATAAAATAATTATAAATATTGTTTCTACATGAATTTCTTAGGTTGAAAATAGCCCTGACATCTTTATTGAACAAAATAATTTGGATGTTGAATTACAAGTATCTGAAAATATGACTCAGGTACACATTGTAATAGAGTTATGAAATTATTTTAGTTAATATGTTACTTCAAATATATTTACATGCTATTAATTCGTTTAAAGAAATCAAGTGAAAGATGTTTATCGAAGGAGTCTATTACTTCTCAGGAGATGGCCGAACATTTATCATAGAATGATACGTCTTATACATTTACTAATTCGGATACTTTTTCATTCATTCAACTTCAAGTAATTTGACAATTTTAAAATAAATTTTTTAATTTTTTTTATTATTTCAATATTTATGATAACAATAATTATATTTTTTTTATAGGATGCAATTGCAAGTTCTAAGGAGAATAAAATTGAATGAATTAAGTATTTTTGTTGAATTTATTTTTATAATTTTTTGTTGATTTATATTAAATTATAAATTGATAGACAATTTTAATAAATGTTAGTATAAAAAATTGTCGTAGATTAAATTTTATATTATGAAATAATGAGAATGCATGTTTGATTAGCAATACTGTACAACTCAGAGAATAAATTTTAAAGAAAAGAATTGTTTATACAATGTTAATCTAGGACTGCGTACGAGAAGTTTCAGTGTGGAATACTTAACTGGCTAATATTTCAGTTCAGTCCTGAAATTATTAAGGACTGAACTGGAAAATTTACCAGTTTGGTAAAAAGAAAAAGTCTGCGAGGTGGCAGGCTGGGCAGGAGGAAAATTTTCCTCATATACTTATTAAAAATTGGCTAAAATATGTATTTTTAAAAGGTTTGTTTGGAACTGATCTCACTTGAAAAAAATATTTGATACGTTTAAGATATTAAACCTAAATAATAACTAGAGTAAATTACTCTTAGATTTTCCTCAAATGCTACAATTTACATTTTTATTTAAAAATCAAACAATATAATCCTCCATATTTTAATTTTTTTATTTATTTTCAGTATTAACTAACTATTTTTCTATTTACTTTTGGTATTAACCAACTAAATTAAAAATCTTAACTAAAAAAAGTACTACATTAGTACTTAATTGAATGTGCTTTAACCACTAAACAGTTGACACTAACCACTATGTATGAGAACACAAGTAAGGCTTTTTGTCACCAAAATTGACTTAAGAGACAAAAGAGTAGACAAAAGAGATTAACGGTTCTAAACTACCAACACAAATTGAAAGAGCAACACTATTACCTTAAATTGCGATACATTAACTCCATACTCTGCCCCAATCTCTTATAATAATCACGCCATTATTCTCGGCTTTTAACTCCTTTATAAATATTCCCCTAACTCTCTCATTTTCTAACACAACTAACAACAATGTCTACTCTTTCAATCTTCTTCCTCGTCTCTCTTCTAGCTCCTTGTCTCGTTTTGTCCTCCCCTCTTCATGATGCTGACCTAGTTGTACAAGATGTGCACAGGTAATTAGTTAGTTCGTTTAATGTACTTTATATTTTTAATCTCGGTAGCACGGACACGGTAAAATGGCGTTATTTTAATGTTCTGTATGTAAATGAAGTTTCGTGTTCAAAACACCAAGTGTCACATTGATTGAATGGAGTGTGTGCTACGTAGTTTTGAATATATACCTAAAATGTGAGATAAATTTATATTTTTCTTTGTGCAGGAGAGTTAATGAGTCCAGGAGAAATTTAGGGTATATGTCGTGCGGAACAGGCAACCCGATTGATGATTGCTGGCGGTGCGACGGAAACTGGGAAAGCAACCGTAAAAGACTGGCAGATTGCGCTATCGGGTTCGGTAAAGACGCCATTGGTGGAAGAAACGGTAGGTTCTACATGGTAACAGATTCCGGCAACGACGACGCCGTAAATCCGAGGCCAGGGACTCTACGACACGCGGTGATTCAAGACGAGCCGTTATGGATAATTTTCAAGAGAGACATGGTGATTCAATTAAAGCAAGAGCTAGTAATGAACTCCTACAAAACAATCGACGGTAGAGGCGCTAGCGTTCACATTGCTAACGGACCGTGCATTACTATTCATTACGCTACAAATATTATCATCCATGGAGTGAACATTCATGACTGTAAGCAAGGTGGGAATGGTAACATTCGAAACTCTCCCCATCATTCGGGATGGTGGACTCAATCGGACGGCGACGGGATCTCCATCTTTGCTAGTAAGCATATTTGGGTGGATCATTGTTCGTTGTCTAATTGTCATGATGGACTAATTGATGCAATTCATGGATCGACGGCTATTACCATATCGAATAGCTTCTTTACTCATCATGACAAGGTCATGCTCTTGGGACATAGTGACTCTTATACTCAAGACAGGGACATGCAAGTTACTATTGCTTTTAATCATTTTGGCGAGGGGCTCGTGCAACGAATGCCGAGGTAATAACTCACTCTTTTTCTTCTTTCAAATTATAATATACTACTAGTATATTTTTATGAGAATATCTTATCTAGATCGGATCTATAATTTCATTCATGGACCCAACTGATCATATTTTAATTAGAAAATGAGAAATGGTGTAACACTTTTTAATATTTCATTGCTTATTATAATTCTCAAGCAAATATTATTACATTTCCCGAATTATAACTTTTTTATAAAATGGTTATAAAATTATAAAAAATTTATACTAAAAGAAGGGTATGTTTTATTAAAAAAATGCAGGTGTAGGCATGGATATTTTCATGTGGTGAACAATGACTACACACACTGGGAAATGTACGCCATAGGAGGCAGTGCTTCGCCCACAATCAACAGCCAAGGTAACAGGTTTCTCGCACCCTCCGCGAGGGAAAAGAAAGAAGTAACGAAACACGAAGATGCACCCGAAAGCGAATGGAGACACTGGAACTGGAGATCCGAAGGAGATTTATATCTCAACGGTGCATTCTTCAGGCAATCAGGAGCCGGAGCTTCTTCGACATTCGCTAGAGCTTCGAGCTTGAGTGCGAGACCTTCGTCGCTGGTTAATTCTATTACTAGAACTGCAGGTGCACTTTACTGCAGAAAAGGCGCTCATTGCTAGTTTTTATGATTATGCAGAATTAATGCTGCAGTTTTTGTGTTTCTTAATTTATGTTTGTGACTGTTTTTGTGGGTTTGACAACCTCTGTTTTATTTAGCTTTGTAAACTTTATGGATTGGATTATAGAGGCAATCCTTTGTTTGTTAAGAGAAGCAAGAGCAGAAGTGTTGAGTGTTTTTTATTAGTTAAATTTGAGAGTTTTACCTTAATTTACATGTGTGAGTTAATAATCTTTTGTGTTTCAATAACTCTCTTTTTTCGTTTTATAATTAGATTACTCTTTTTTTTATGAACATAGGTCAACACGGTCTCAAACTTATGTCTCGGGATCAGATTTGTATACTTTAACTTTTTTAGATCAATTAGATTTGAAAATTTATAATTTCGGATCAAATAAGTCGTTTTTTAATTTTATCAGTCAATTAAGTCCCAAGTTTTCTTAATTTAGGTCAAGTAATTCCAAAATTATTTACACTCGGACTTATCTGACCCTCAAATATAAATTTGGTAACCTAATTGATTATGGTGATCTATTTAATCTGAGAATACAAATATGGAGATGTTTTTTTTTTGTCAAAGATGGTAATCGACTCTTTCAAGTCTCAATTGTTAGTTTGTTAGTTACCGAGGCGTGCTTCGAACCCACAACCACTTGATGCACTTAGAGATACCTTAACCATCCAAGCTAAGCTCACATTAGCCAAATATGGAGATGTAATTGACCCAAAAAAATTACAATGTACTTGTTTAATCTCGAAACACAAATTTGAGGGCCGCCCTTTATCCATTTTTTATGGATAGAAATTTATATTAAAAAAAACTACAAGTGGCAAAAAATTCCAAAAATTAAAAAGACTATGCACAATGAACGCTATAATTTTGAGCATGAAAAAAACAGAATTCAACCAACAATAAACCAACAATTTGAATTCCTATATAATGAGAAAAGGCCGCTTTGGAGAAAAACTAACCTTATTTTCATCCAAATATTTCAAGTCGGTAAGTCCCAAATAGGATACCAAATTCTAAAAGTGCTTCAACCATAGAGTCAGCATGCCAAAAGTATTAGATATTTAAATTTAACTTAATGTTAGCAATTGTTTTTGGTTACTCTGTTATTTTCTTTGTTAATTCATATTTCTTTCAAATTTAAATCCGAAAATTTGTACTCTGAAAATGATTGGGGTATCAATTAAATTATTAGTAATTATTACTGATGGGAGTTGTCCTTATGAATGTGAAATGGGATAAAATGTCAGCTACTAGAGGAAAAAATTCTTGCCATGGAGAAAAAAATTTAGAGATGAAATAATACTTTACTCCGTCAATCGTGGAGAAACACCTTCAAATATGGGGCATATATAATAAACTTTCTGTTTCTCTATGGTTTAAAAAAACTTAAGGGTCAAATTATCTCTTCAAATTTGAAGTTTCTGTTCAGTTAGTTTTAATATTAATTTCGTTATAAGATAATTCTTTGAATGTCAAATTTTTAAATTTTTCTAAATTAATTGAATAAACTTATAAATATGGAGATTGGTTTATAATAAAATTAAGGGATAGTTACTGTTTACCTCATAAGTTTTTTTTTTTGACTACCACCATAAAGTCAACCGTTTTTGACCAAATTCATCATTTCCTTTTCCGTCAGTTAATTTCGTTAGTTGACTTGGTAAAAGGATCCTATTGTTAAAAATGGGAATATTGACAAAATAAATCTTAACGTTTCATTTTTTAACGATTTAAGTGTAACATTTAAAAGGCTACGAAACAAATTATAATCTTTCCAATTTTTGCAATTTGTAACCCAAACCGTTTTTCGGCAATTATTGCAAATGTGGCAGCCATATTATTGACACATTATTTCAATGTTCTAAATTTTTGTAAATAAAATTTCAACTTTTTGCATTTTTGCACTATACAGTTTAAAAATATGACAAAATAACTGGAATTCAAAATGAGGCTACAAAATGCATAATTGAAAATGTTAGCATTTATTTTGTAACGTTTTAAACGCTAGGCTTAAATCGCTAAAAAAGTGAAACGTTAGTGCCTCTTAAAACTACAGTTCGATAAAACCCTTAATTTTTTTAAAATTTTTTTTTTTTATAAAATTATATTACTTTTTTTTATAAATGATATTTGTATTATTTTTCTTAATATTTTTTTATTTTGTAAAATAATTTTTTTATTTTGTAAAATAATTTTATAATTTTTTGAATGAATAAATAAATTAGAGGTTAAACTGAACTTAATTATTAACATCAGACGCTTTAACGAAGTTAACTAATTACAGACTTAACTGAAGGAATGTATAAATAGTAAATTTGATCAAACACTAAGAAAAACAATTGTTGCTTTTATAAAACAACATGATTCATCATTTCAGCTTCAAGTCAAAATTGTCATTCTCTATTATTCTAGGCAAAAGGTACAAAAACCTCCAAGTTTATCCAAAAATACAAGGCAGCTCTTTAATTTATTTTTAGCTATCCTTATAGTTCTAAAATCGAACAAAAAATCTCCTTCATCCATGACTTTAACAAACGGACGTTAAACTAGTGACGTGGCACTAAGAAAAAAATTCAACACCTTTAATTTCTAAAATATTTATCAAATTCATATTTCAATTTTTTTTAATTATTTCACCCTCATAAAAAAATTCAAAAATACCCTTAACATAAAATACATTCAATCAAACCCTCTTCTCCACTAATTTTAAAATAAAATAAAATAAAAAATAGACATATCTTCTCGACCTTTTTTCCGGCAACTTCTCCGACCCACCGCCATTGATCTGCCGTTGAAAATGTTTGAATAGAAACATGTTAATTGTTAAAATAGTTTATGTGAATTGGAACAAATACTCAATTAATTTTGCCAGCTGAGTTACGTACTAAGTCCCTTTTTTAAGACATTTTACATTTTGTCCAGAGGTACAAATCAATCTATCAATCACGTCGTTTCAGAAGAAAAGAGTCATAAAATCGATTAACACTGCACTATGACTAATCGTTCTAATAACATTTCATGTATTATTCAAGAAACTCAAGAAATAAATATATGATTATTATTCGTATTTGTTTAAAAATTATCTCTGTTAAAATGTTTTTGGTTCTTTTTATTCTTTTGTATGAAGATAAACCGATATATAACACCAAAACCAAAACATTAATAAAATCAAACAAAAAGCTACATATTTGATGATTAACTATTTGTCATCAAAAAAATAATTATAACTGTTAGATTGCAAAATGAGACGTCTCTCCCTCTCCAAAACACCAACCTTAACCTTAGTAAAAATCCCATTAATCTTAGCTTCAAGATTAGCCAATAAAACATTGCCCTTGTCTGCAAACACGACATCTACGTCCACTGTGATTTATTTTGAACATTTTCCTCGATTTTGGAAATACACGGACTTGCAAAATGATTTTGCAATATATAACGTTCATGGATGTGTTATCCTAGCTAAGAAATTAATAAGAGGAACTGTTGTTTTGGATTTCTTCGCCCTAAGATTAATCTACAAACCAATTAGGTTATCTCTCAGCTGAACCGTATTATAATAGGTGTTTTAAACTACGTGCGTTCCTTTTTAGATTTCTAGCAAAACGCCCTATTGCTTATCCTCCGGTTTTAGCTCCTATAGTTCGTCCTCTACACTAGAAAACAAAGCATCAGTTTAACCTTTTTCTGTGCGATACATGGTCATACGCAGATGTTGCCTCTAACACCATGAATACTATTGTCAAGGTTACTTCGGTTGATCGGGTTTTGACACTGAATTTTGATAATAATTCGATGTTGAAATATAATGAGGATTGTTTATCTAGGTCGGTTGTTGTCACAATGAATTCAATCAATTCTATTTTAAAAATAAACAGGTATTTGGTTTATTATGGGATTGTTTTTTAGAAGGCTTCCATATTAGGTGGTAATCAACATCTTGTAACGTTCCATTTTTCAGTTAGTTGATTCACTAGGTTTTTTTTGGAATCCTGAAATCCATATTTGAATAACTTCCTCTTATCGGTTCACAAAGCAATGGATGTTCATCGAACTTCTTTTCGGTTAACGTCGGTTAATGTTGCAAGGATTCCTATTAATATTTGGTCACCGTAATTGTTTAATGGTGTTGGATATTTAATGGGTGAAATGATAAAGGTTCATTCTTCGGTTTTTCTTAAGTATCGATTAGATTCGGGTTGCATTCTTATCTCTATGATATGTAGTTTTATCAATAAATCTTTGAAGATTGTTAATTGTGGTAAGTCCATTTTGGTACACGCAAGGGAAGTTGATATTACAATTGATTTGGAGGAGGCTCGATTAAATGATACGGTTGTTGTTTATGTTATGAAAGAATCAAAATCTTGGAATAACATTGGAGATATTTCTGTTCCTTCACTCTAATCAGTTTCTCACAAAACTTATATTCTTACTGCTTTTGCTTCAATTTATATTATTTTGGATACTAGTTGAGATAATGTTCCAGAGTATACTGATGTTTTTCCAAGTCACCTAACTCTTGTTACTACGAGGAAGAATAAGATAATTTTTAAGACAATCTCAATTGTTGAAGATGTAAACTCCCCTTTCGAACAATAGATAGGCTTCAATATGAAAATTACTAACATTTGTGTTAATAAAATGAACACTCTCCACTATGATGTTTAGTTTAACAAGCAACCAGAGTTGACGAATGACAATTCAAACCTAATGCACGAAACTTTGAAAACTTAGGAAGTTGGGCGTGCAATCGATATTTTTCTAGAAAATGTTAAGTCAACAGGGGTGGACCAGCTGCTACTTAACTTGAAAAGTGAAAAGGAGCATTGAAAAGCTTAATTCTGGTTTCATTCAAGGTATTTTAGTTGATTGATTGTGTCTTTGCAATTAAATGTTGTTTTTTGAAATTTTTAAGGACGACTTTTGAATCTTTGGAAACGATATTTTATTCGGAATTTGGTGTGTACAAATAACCTCTTTTGTGGTTTGGAAGAAACAAAAAGAAAAATCGTTTATGACTTTCTTGTTAGGAGTTTGTGGTCTCATTTAGATTTTGATTGTGCTTGGATTCCGATTGAGGGTGCTTCTGGTGGTCTTTTGATAATTTTATAGTATCATGTACTTTTGTAACGTCGGTTATTTACGTATGATGTGTGAATTGTCAGAATCTCAACATTACACGTGTTATATATGAGGTGAATTCATTGGAAAATAGGTGATGTGAGAATATGAATTAAATCACTTCATAGTGCAATGACATGTGCATGGAGAATCAATAGTGGGTTCAATATTTTGGACATGGGAAATGGAGTTTTCCTTTGCGAAGTTAAGAACGTATAAGATAAGGGGAAAGTATTGAGAGATGCCCTTTGGAAGACAACTAATCGTGCTTGTAGAGGTGAAGGGTGATGAGCAACTCTCTGATATTAAGTTGAAGTTCCCCCCTTTTTGGATTTATTATGTAATGTACCTCTGAACTGTAGGGATACATATAGTATTACGAGGATTATTGGAGGACTGGTGCAGTTTTAAAAATCAAAGAGCAAGATTTATTGGTGTTGGGCAAACATATTAGGGTTAAGGTATTAGTAGTCTGCCTCTAAAACGTGGTTCTTGTATTCGCAACACTAAAGGGGAGAAAGTTTGGGTTTACTTCGATTTCGAACAGTTGCCGAATTTTTGCTATTTGTATGGGTTATTGGGTCATGTGTTTGACGATTATGATTCCTTACCCGCCTGGAATTACGTGCTTCCCGTTTCCAAAGAGTTGTTGGTTCCAAAATGTCTAGAAGTGGTGGTAGCGATTCACATGGTACGGGTGCTAATATTTAGAAAAAGGGAGATGGAACACAAATGAGATGGAAGCTAGTGGTGGATGAGGAGGAAAATATTAACAAATTGGTTATAGGAACCCAACATTTTTTTTTCTTCTTAATGTAGAGGACAACGAAGGTGGTGTCAAATGGCAAGAATAGAGAAACTCAACATGAGCCTGATATTGGGAAGGAATTCTACTAGACCATCTACTATTTACGGTAGGGACGACCTAGACTGAGCAAAATGCTAAATTGCAAGTTACTCAGAAGAAAAAAGGGGGTCGCATGAAGGTGGTAGCTCGTAATGCACAAGAGCAGTGGTCACGTCTTGTTACCGAGCCAGCTGTAATCTAAAGGTCCAAAGAGGAAGCACTCTTCTCATATTCAATTGATAGATGAACCTATGGAGGATATAGTGATGCTTGATCTTTGCACCAAGAAGCCAAGGGTTTTCAGATGCTGGACTTGATCAAATTTCTCCTGAAACGGAAAATATTGCTAGTCACTCGTCAAGCGCATTAAACATATTTAGTTATAACCTCTAAGGTATGGGGAATCCTTGGACTATGCGAGCTTTAAAGCATTATGAAATAGTGAATAACCGTGATATTATTTTTTTAATGGAGTCTCGTCTTTATCTTTTTGAGTTATATTTCTTTAAGTATTCCTTACCTAGTTATAATTATATTATGGTTGATGTTAGAGGGCATAATCGAGGGCTGATATTGATGTGGAAAAAAATTCTGTTGTTAGTACTTTGAGCTATTCTTATAATCATATCGATTTTGAGTGTAACCCCTTAAATAATAATTGTACATGGCGTGGGACGAGAATTTATGGAGGGCCTGAAACGGGGTCTAGAGGGGCTCCCTTGGGATTTAATGAGATGACTATGTGGTGTCTCGTCTTTTCATACAAAGCACAATAAAAGCAAGACAAAGCACAACAAAAGCATGCAAAAACAATTCTAAAACATATGTACACTTTGCTCTTATCAAAAGTCTCCCATAGGAAGAAACAAATTACTATCATTAGATTGTAGGATGATTTGGGTGTTCTGAAGAGTAGTGAACATGAGGTAGATCAAATTGTAGGAAATTTTCAACTAAGAGAAGCAGCAATAGTTGTGATTAACCATCTAGGAAACAAAATTTATAGAATTATTGGTCTGTTAGTGCTCATCAAATCATGAATTCAAACCCAAGCACTTATGTCATACTTATGGTTACTTTTTTGAATTTAAAATCATAAACTTACACCGTGATGGAAACACATCGGAAACATAACGAAAAAACACGGGATATTACAATCTGCCCAACTTATATAAAACTTGTCCTCGAATTTAACACACAAAACATACAATCATAAAACAACACATAGAATGCACATAACAATTAAAACTAAAACACATATGCAATGAACCCAATGTACCTCAAGGAAAAAGGAAAGGATAAGGTTCCGCATATCAGACTCCATCTCCCAAGTGTACTCCTCAACAGAATAATTATGCCACAAAACTTTAACCATCAGAATCTCCTTGTTCCGCAACTTATGCACTTGTGTATCAACAACCTGAACATGTTGCTCCTCATACGATAACTCTTGGTCAATATCAACGCTCTAGGACACAATCACATGTCAAGGATCAGAAATTCACTGTTGCAACATAGAAATATGGAACACTGGATGCACTAACGGCATATATGTTGGCAAATCCAAACGATAAGCCACTGCTCCAACTCATGGACCAACGTATCTTGGTGCTAACTTCCCCTTAACACCGAAACAAACAACACCCTTCATAGGCTAAACCACAAGAAACACAAAGTCACCAACCTGAAACTCAAAATTCTTCTGTTTAGGATTAGCATAACTCTTATGCCGACTAAAAGCAGTCTCCAACCTGCGCTTGATAAAAGGTACCTTCTCAGAGGTAATCTGGATGATTTTCGCTCTAGAAAGCTTACGCTCGCTGACCTCTTCCCAAGAGATAGGAGATCGAGACTTGCGCCCATACAAAACCTCGTAAGGTGTCATCTCGACACTAGCGTGATAACATTTATACAAAAAATCAATCAAAGGAAAATGAGTATCCCAGCTACCTTGAAAATCAAGCACGCACATCGTGATCATATATCCTCCAAAGTCTGAATCGTCCTCTCAGACTGACCGTCAGTTCGAGGATGAAAAGCAGTACTGAAATCCAACCTCGAACCCAAAGATTCTTGTAAGGACTTCCAGAACCTAGAGGTAAAAATTGAACCTCTATCTGAAACAATTGACACTGGTACACCATGGAGACTAACAATCCGATCAATGTACGACTGTGCCAACCTCAAAGCTGAATACATCACCCTGATCGATAAAAAGTGAGCTGACTTGGTCAGACGGTCAACAATCACCCAAATCGAATCATACCCCTGTCGGTTACTCCGAAGCAATCGCTCCTACTTCCACTCTGGAATAGGTAGTGGTTGCAAATAGCCAAATGGTCTCTAGTGTTCCAACTTCACCTACTGGCAAGTCAAACACTTAGACACAAACTCCGTAACGTCCTTTTTCATTCCACTCCACCAATAAGTAACCTTTAGATCATGATACATCTTAGTAGAACCCGGATGAATACTATAAGCTAACTTATGTGCTTCCTCTAAAATCTGGTGTCTCAAACCATTCGAATTCAGAACGCACAGTCTAGAACCATACTTATAAACTCCATACACAATTACAAATTCAGAATTCCCATCCTGAAGGACCTTGTCCATAATCCGCTTCAATTGTCGATCCTCAGCTCGTAAAGCTTTAATCCTATCAATCGAAAGCAATTGCACTTGCAAATGTGCTAACAAACTGCCACCCTGAGAAATTTGAAAACGAAAATCCAAAGCTATCAAACCATGCCATTAGTGAACCATGGGTCTACACTCAACCTCAGAAATATGAGCCACACTGCCCGAAGACTTTTGACTCAACGCATCGGCTACCACATTAGCCTTACCCGAATGGTACTAAATGGTACAATCGCAGTCCTTCAGTAACTCCAACCATCTCCTCTATCTCAGATTCAACTCACGTGATCAAAGATGTACTTCAAACTCTAATGATTAGTGAAAACCTCACAAGTCGCATTATACAAGTAGTGTCTCCAAATCACTAAAGCAAAAACTATAGCTGCCAACTCCAGATCATGAGTAGGATAATTCACCTCACGCTTCTTCATCTGGAAAAAAGAATAGACAATCACCTTACCATGTTGCATCAACACATAACCCAAACCAATACGGGAAGCACGACAATACACTGTGAACCCTTCAATGCAGATGGCAAAGCTAAACTAAGAGTTGTAGTCAAAATCTCTGTAAGCTTCTGAAAACATGCCTCACACTTGCCAGTCCACTCAAGCGTAACACTTTTCTCTGTCAGTTTTGTTAATGGTACAGATATTTGGGAGAAACCCTGCACAAAACGATGATAGTAGCCAGCTAAACCAAGAAAACTTCTGATCTCGGTAACTGACCTTGGCCTCTTCAATCCATAACTGCCTCAATCTTCTGCCGATCACCTTTGATCCCATCTTTCGACACAAAGTGTCCTAGAAAGGTAACTTTATCCAACTAAAACTTACACTCGTAGAACTTGGCATACATCCGGTGCTCTCGCAACGTCTATAGCACAGTCTTCGGATGGTAAGCATGCTTCTCCTTACTTTGAGAGTAAATCAAAATGTCATCAATGAACACGATAACAAACTGATCAAAAAATGGCTTGAAAATCCGATTCATCATGTCTATAAACATTACTGGTGCGTTAGTCAACCCAGACAACATGACCAGAAATTCGAAATGCCCGTAACGCGCTCGGAAATTAGTCTTAGGCACATCGGCATCTCGAATCCGAAGTTGGTGATACCCGGATCTCAAGTCAATCTTAGAGAAAGTCTTTGCACCCTCCAACTGGTCGAACAAATCATCAATGCGAGAAAAAGGATTTTTGTTCTTGATAGTAACCTTGGTTAATTGTCTGAAGTCAATACACAGCCGAAAGGAGCCATCCTTCTTTGTGACAAAGAAAATAGGAGCACCCACAGAGAAGTACTCAGTATGATGAAACCATTATCCAGGAACGTTTGCAACTATTCCTTCAACTTGTTAAGCTCGGCAGGAGCCATCCGCTATGGGGGTATCAAAATAGGAGCTGTTCTAGGAACAACATCGATACAGAACTCGATGTCACGATCAGGTGGTAATCCAGGCAATTCCTCTGGAAAAACGTCAGTGAAATCATTCACCATAGGAACATTGTTCACAAAGCCAATATCTACATCGACATCATGAACCACCAGTAAGAACCTTTGGCAACCTTTTCCCAACATACGCTTGGCCTAGATCGCAGATGAGATTTTTAGGCGTCTCCGCCTTCTCCACTTAGAAAGAAAAAGGCATATCACTAGGAATCCCAAACACAACCGACTTCCCTCGACAGTCGATAAAAGTATAATGGAGTGAAAGCCGGTCCATCCTCAAGATAACATCAAAAGAAAGATCGTCAAGCATAATCAAATCAGTACATAGGTCTCTACCATGAATAACCACAAAACACGATGGATACACAACGTCTACCACAATACTATCAGACAAGGGCATAGATACAGATAAAGGCTCAATCAATCTAGATGGTATCACACCCAACTTATCAGCAAAACTCGAAGATACAAGGGAGTGGGTTGCATCCACATCAAATAACACCAAAGCATCTACAAAGGATATCGGGATAGTACCTTTCACCATGGCATTGGATGCACGAGTCTCTTGAGGAGTCAAGGGAAACTCTGGCATGACCCTGACCATGTTGTTGCGGTGTTTGACTTGTAATATAACTACCAAAGCCTTGACCACCGTTACCTCGGCCCCTAGAACCATGTCCTTCAGAACCACGGCCCCGTTGGCCACCAAAAGAAGCGGCAGGTTGAGAATACCCTACCAAAGGAGAAAATGCAGGCCTCCACTGCTGAAATGATGAATGAGCAACATTGGCTGATGACATTTGCTGCCTAGATGTCGGGCATTCTCTTGCAAAATGACCTGGCTAGCCACATGCTTAGAAACTACCCTGGGCCACTTGACACTGCCCCGGGTGTCTATGTCTACAGTTCTGACAGAATGGAATACTAGAAGCCCCACTGTTACCACGACCAGATCCACAGCTACCCCAACTGTTTTCAGAACTATGAGGATACAGATGACCCTCTTCGATCATTTTTCTTTTTACTTTTATACTAAGATGATTTCGATTGATAGCTATTGCTACCACTCTGCTATCCACCACCAGGAACAACACTACCCACTTTCTTAGTCTCAAAAATCTCCCCAAAATGTAGCAAGGTACTCTCCAATTATCGAGCACTGTCCACAACACTGGTGTAATCTCTATGCATCTCGGTCAGGAGACCAACAAACTTAGGGCCTAAATACCAGTTGTTTACCCTCATCTGATCTGTCTATAAGTCTGGGAAAAACGACTCGACCGAACATACTTTGTCGTGTATTATTGCACCGCCTCTAGCAAGAGTAAGCAATCTATCCCTGTGACCCTCAGTCACTGAAAACGGTAAGAAGAACTCTCTGAACCATGCCACAAAGTCTGCCCAAGTAGTAGTGACCATCACAAGATGAATGACCCAGCAAATTCAGTCCCTAGTAGGACGTCTCCACAAGAATGATAGTATGTCGCTCTATAGCTTGTAAGCGCTAAGCATTCTGCTCAACCTCCTGTAGAAAGTTTAAGGGATAACCACTGCTATCGAACTCAGTTGGCTTTAGCCTCATATATGCCAAAACCAGATCCTTATCAGTGGATCCAACACCACCGACCATGACACCACCAGCCTATGGTATATGCTGCTACACCAGCTGACCCAGCATAGCTTACTAATTCTACATGGACCTGCCTGCAATTGTACATGATTGTTCTGAAGTGCCGCAATCCCAACCATGAACGTAAAGAAGTCGAACGGATCCAAAGGCGGTTATGGTACACTTGATGCTGGATCACCTACACTACCGCGCCTTCTGCCTCTGCCTCTACCAGCCTGGCCTCTGCCAGCTTAAACCTTGGGTTCGTTCTGGTTAACCTCTACTGACATAGCATCATTAGCATCAGCATTAGGCTGAGCTGCAGCACGAGTGTTCATTCCTAAGAATGAAACAACAAACCTCAAAACACAAAAATAAAACATCACCCAAAATAATCACATTTAAGGCACAACAGCCAACAAAACACCTAGAGTAAACAATAATCATTCCAAAGCAAACCATCAGTTAAGATATAAGACCGATGCACAACATTCTTATAAGTGAAGGTAGAAAGTTTTAAAACCAAAAGATGACGTTTCATAGACAAGACTTGAGTCCTAATTTCGCTGTCGGTCCTATGACACAACAACACTTAATATACCATAAATAATAAACATATAACATACGAAAAGGCCTTGGTTCACATAATCTGGCTCTGATACCAATTCTACCACAACCAAATTTCAGAGATCGTGACCGGCGCTAGGATATGGGTATGATTATACCGAAACCCGTAGCTAGCCTCGCGATTAACCACACAATACAACTAAACCAACAAAAAACCAAATCTCGGCGGCAATCGAGACTCTAACCTAAGCTAGAAGTTTAAATACACAATTATATAATCAAATGCTCGGCTCAAACCCGAGACTCCAACAACGTGCCAATATATAAATAATTGAATCCAAGGTATAATATGCCAACAACATAATAAAATAGTCAGACTAATCTGACAAATCAAAATATAGATAACTATAAATAAACTAGTTCTACTATGATCTAAGAGTGTAAAACAGTTGACTAGTTTAAATAAAACAAAAGAACCTCCAAAGGATAAAAAAATTGGAGATTGACCAAGAGCTCTCAAATCATAAACTTGGAAAATGGAAAAAACAACGGGGTCAGATTTACTGAGATGAGTTCATAATATTATTTATATTTATTAAGTTAAAACCTTTAAAACAATAAATCTTTTTGTACTAATATATATCGCATTATGAAACAGTATTAAAATGATCCCAGCATAAGTGTGACGTATCACACTGAATCCCATAGTGGACGGAAATAAATCCACGTCAAATCCCAGCGTAAAAAAGACATTAGTCTGCCGATCCCATAGTACCGATGCACAGTCTCGATAATGCTATCGAGTAGCTTGTTCTAATCCAGTTACATAATCATTCAAAACAGTTCAAAAATATTTATACACTAAAATACATAAGTTACTTAATAAAGCGGTAAATAGCATTACAAACTCATTGCTTGCGAAACCACGTGATAATCCTGGCAAGCAACTAACCATGCGCGGACTCCGAACACGAGCAGACGACGGGTCTAAAAACAAGACACAAGTTAAAAAAACATGCAACCCCTAACTCTAAAATTATTAGACACCACATAGGACTAGTATCTCAAACCACATCCAAAGTACAAACCAAGCCACAACATAACATTCAAACATACTAAACTCAAAACAAACAAGCTAAGCTTAATTGACACTACTAGAACACTGCATTTTAGCAACAGATTTTTCCGTCGCTAAAGGCTGA
Source organism: Mercurialis annua (assembly GCF_937616625.2). Classification (NCBI taxonomy): domain Eukaryota; kingdom Viridiplantae; phylum Streptophyta; class Magnoliopsida; order Malpighiales; family Euphorbiaceae; genus Mercurialis; species Mercurialis annua. The sequence continues at coordinate 44,095,708 of NC_065574.1, read as the reverse complement.
AATCCGTCGGTAAATTAAGTTTTCCGTTGGTAAAAGGCTAAAATTTGTCGTTAAATCAAAACATTTCCGTCGGTAATTCTCTATTTTCTAATAGTGTGGGTTCCCTTTGAAATCATAATTTGAAAAGCTTAAAAAACTTAGTTCAACTCTTTAAAACTAAGTGAAAATCCCAAGTTAGTGGGTTAGCCGAGTTAACACAACCACAAGCTAACCTCACATGTCGGGCGACCCAAGTCTAACCTAACCCAAAGATACCAAGGCAATATCCAAAGTTCAAATTCAAAACCTTTAAACAAAAACAATACTCATTTGAAAACATGTAACTCAACACAGCTTAACAACAACGATTCACTTATATAACAAGCTTAATAGTAGCCACAATTGGCTAAAATCACCCAAAGTAGACACAGGCGTGCGAAAATACTTAAATAGGTTTAATAAGGATTTAAATATGCATTTGAACCCACCAACTTAGATCTGAAATAAAGAAACCAATTCAATAATACACATGGCACAACATTGCCAACTTATACACAATTAACCTGAAATGATAGCCAACCACTTAAAACGATATCAACATGCTATAAACATCCAAAACAGCCCTAAATCATCTATGGGCAACAACTATAGTGCTAAACAACAAACAATTCAAACCAACGTATACTTACACATTTAAAGCCAACAATTCAATAATATAGCCATCGAACGATTGGATAAACCAAACATTATTCCTAAGGTACAAACTCAGCCCTAAGACATACATTTACAGCCATCATAATCATGTTAAATTTTTTAGTGATATGCATTAGGTCAATCATGTTTGACCATGTTTTGACTTTATCATTTTATTATTTATTGATTGGCAGTTTTTATCATTTTATATTAATGATTAAAATACTTGAATGGTTAATTCTTTCTAAGGTCATCGAGTATGTGACTTGATAGTAGAACCCTTAGGTTTAATAAAAGAATTATATACCATCTATCCCTAGTCTTAATAGAACATTGAGACTAGTATGATGTTGACTGATGATTATGTTTTACTGATCATGTATATGAGATATTAAGTCAAATCATAGGTGCTATTTGAGAAATAAGGCACTGGATGACCCACTGTGAGAATACTACATAGATCACTGTCATAAGTAATTCTCATTACAGTTCTATTAGTATAATCCTTTGACCTTGAAATCATCATGGATTTTTACATAGCTATTTCATATTTTGATACAGTCTTACATTATCTTTAACAGGATAATGGAATAGATTGTCATTGGATATGAAAGTAACTATGTGAGAAATGTGAGTGACTGAGAAGGGATTTGTCCCTCATTTATTTGAGTAAGATATCTATGGGCCCCTTGAAGAAGATAGACTGAAGAAAATGCATGGCCATGCTAATTGATAAGAAGTTATCATTTTCAGTCTACTTAGAGTCAAGAAACTAATGATTGAATGTCATAAGGATGACATAACTATGCCTTATATTCAATCTGGATATCGAGAGACAAAGGGATTAAAATATTATTGTAAATGGTTAAATCGGATTATCGATATTCATATAACTTGGGTAGTCATAATGTCTTGCTAGAGGCCACTTATGACTTGTGGGCTGAAATAGGGATTTCGAGCCTACTGCCAACGTTATATGAACCTACAGGGTCGCACACTAAGAACAGGCCCAAAACAATTATGGGTTGTACAAGCCCAATGTGATTAATTATATATATATATATATATATATATATAATTCGTAATATATATATTAATAAATATATATATATATTAATTCGAAATTTAAGGATAAGTGTTTTCCTTAATTTATTATTTTTGGAAGATAATAAATATAGTAATTAATATATATGGATAATTATCAAAAAGGAGTTTTTGATAAACATAAACTTGTAGAATTGCAATGAGATTGAAATTCGAATTTGTCTCAAACCCTAGTGTTATTTATCACTATAAATACTCATTAAGCAGTTGGTTTGAGAATCACGAAATTCATTATTCACTAAATCACTAAAATTTGAAATTGCTTGTGAAGCAATAGTGCTAGCACACAAGCACTAGTTTTGGCTAAGGTCTGTTCGTGTGGATACCCGTAGAGGACGCGTTCTTTTGGAGGCGTTTCTGATCCGAGGCCAGGTATCACCAAAGTGAACCACCTCCTTCCTTCCTACATTGCTGTTGAATTCGACATACAAGTAAGTAATTATTCTGTTAATTCGAATTACATGGATCTTGGTTTGGGTTTTTAGATAAATTTTTGAAATTCCGCTGCGTTATGAACCTATAAAACCCAACAAAAATATCCCACAACGATCTACAATAGACAATCAAAATCGAAGCAACCTAAGCATTTAAGCGATACCAACAATTATACATGTACATGCTAGAGCAGCCCTAACATGCATATTCAGATCTAAAAAAGCTAGCAAAACAAAATATAATCATACAACACCCCAAGCATAGATTTATAATGATATCTCGCAAGATATGATACATATAAATAGAGAAGATGCGAAAACAAAGGCGCACAATCAAAGATAAACTCAAGTTCATATTAGGTACGCTCTTCCGCCTCCACACTCGTTGAAAATCAAGGACAAAGAGTCACGATAAAGAATTGAAAGAGGAACAAACGAGTACTAAACGAATAAATATGCGATACATCTACCGGAAGCCAAAAATGGAAGAGCTGGATGGAAAAAGATTCAATTCAGAGAGTTTTTTTATGAGAAGGGGTCAGTTAAGGCTTAAGAAAAATGACTGAAGTGTTTTAGATCAGATAAGGGGTCTATTTATAGACACTATGGCAAACCCATACACTAGGGCGCGATGGGGGGCGCGTTGCGAGGCGCGATGGACCCATCACACCATACAACTTAGCCTAGGGCGCGATGGCCTCGTCGCGCCCGAGCCTGTTGGGCCCAAAACCGACATGCTGAATGCATAGGGCCCAACGGCAACGATGGACCTGAATCCAAGCCCAAACACTGACCTAAACGAGCCCAACTGACGTCCAAAATGATCGACACGGTGACAGAAACACACCGGAAACAGAACATGAAAACACGAGATATTACATTTCCTAAAATCATAAAAAAATCTTCATTCCATGCAGAAATAGGGATACCCGAAAAATGTAATCCATGTATAACGTTCTTTTGCAATAAAAGTATCGTTCCAAGGTAATACCTTGTCAAAAACATTCGGGAATAGAATGCTAGATTTCAGACGGAAGCTATCTAGATTAAATGGATTCTCAAACTTCAATAAAAGTAAAGTTCCTCTTAGAAGCGAACTTCTCGAGAAGCAAATTCCTTTACTCGAAAGAAATAAATTTACTCGTAGCAAATACATTATGCATCTGACAGAAACAATCAAGCTAAAGTTATCATCTGAAGCAGCTGGAGCATGATAAATAATCTATTTTTTTTGGAAACAACGGTAAGTAAGATCGAGAATCCCTGATGGATTCAAAGCCAGGGTGAGCAACATCGGAGCGGACAACAAGAGGCATATGTTTACAATGATGCTAATTTGTACCTGAAGTATTACAATGATGCTAATAATTCATGCTGATTCTTATATTTAAATATATTATTATAACAATTATTAATTTTTTTTGTTATTTATTAAGATTTTGATAGAGATATTTTATATCACCTTTTGTGAAAAATAAGGGTTCATTTTTAAAATAATGATATTTAAAATTTTTAAAAATATTAAATTTATAAAATAGTGATTTTTAATAAATTTTATGTAATGATATTTAAAATTTAAAAAAATATAAAAATATAAAAATATCTACCAATAAAATTAACAAAAATTGAAAAATTAATAATATGTAAATTAATTAATTCCTATCCATGAAAAGTAACGATTTATTTTTAAAACAAAAAATAACAGTAAATGAATATTTGTATTGGCACTACTACAAAATAGCTATTTACCAACATAATTTTTTGTCGGTAATACACTAAAATACATCATTAAATGAATTTCTATATCCATACTATAACTAAATTTAGAAAAAAAAATACCATTAAAATAATTTCGACAGTCTTATTTATCAATTTTACAAATTATGAAATTATTTTAGAAAAAAATAAAATATATAATTAATAAAAATAAGGCACAATTTAGTATATTAAGTTCTTTTTCTGATAAGTTAGTCCATTTTATATTTTCATATTAGTAATTTTTTTGGAAGATTTATACTCTATACAAAATAAGGTAAAATATTTACAAACATACTATCTTATCTTTCTTTATACAAAAATATTTTTTTTTTAGAAAATCAAAAAAAGAGCTTTATTACTTGACTAGCAATAAAGAATACAACTAAAAGGCATAGCCTTCAAACACCCAACAACCTGGGCTCGCTACAAAGCAGCAGCAAACAGCTAAAAAACAAACATCAAGCTACCAAAGCCAAGGAGCTGTCTAAAGAAAACTAGGCACAGACTAACAAAGAATTATAATCTTTGTAAGTTACAAATAGATTCAAAAACAGCAGAATTCCTGGATACGGAGCTGAACTTTGCAATTCCAGCAGCCTTAATTCTAGAGAGGATATTTTCCACATTTGGGGTCTCATGAGCAAAGATCTTCAAATTCCTTTCTCTCCATATGTGATAAACAGTAGTTGTAGGCGTAATTCTTCTCAGATTTGCTTTGACACTTTTACCAGCAGATTTCCTGCTAAACCAGCTGATGAGTCTGTTCCAATTTCTGATATTCAGAGGGCAGTTGCAAATAGGAAGGATTCTGTTCCAAATTCTTTTGGTGAACTCACACTCAAAGAAAATATGGTTAGCTGTCTCTTTGCCATTATCACAGAGCTCACAGTCTTCATTATCAGTAATACCCCACTTCATAAGCCTGTTCTTAGTTCTTAACTTTTTCTTCATAACTAGCCATAAGTTAAAATTGTATCTGGGGATAGAGTTCTTACCCCAGACCAAGTTATACCAGGTCACTTTGGTATGCTGCTCCCTATAAATATTCCAAGTCTGAGCTATGGAGAATTTACCATTTTTAACAACTTTCCAATCAATATTATCCTTTCTCCCCTTGACTGGATTGAAGTGATTCCTGATATACTGCCAAGCATCATCAGTATCTTCATCTATTGGATCTGGAAATTTCCATCTGCTATTTTTCCAAAGATCACTGACTCTTGTTGTCTTCTCAATCTCTGAATCTCTCATCTTTGCCCTTGGAAACTTTTCAAACATAGACTCCCCATGAACCCAAGGGTCATTCCAGAAGTTAATGCTAGAGCCATCCCCTAACTTATACTCCAAGACCTTTTTAATGTCATTTTTAATGCTGAGAATCCCCCTCCAGATCCAGATGGAACTCTGATTAGCTTTACTGCTCCAAAAGCTACCTTTTTTGATTTTGTTGACCTTAATCCAGTTAACCCACATGGAGTTGACATTGCTAAGAATATGCCAGATATGTTTACTAACTGCAGCCTTGTTCCAAACAGAGATGTCTTTAATATTGAGTCCTCCCTCTTTCTTCAACTTTGTAACCTCCTTCCAAGAAACTAAAGCTTTATTTCTGCCATCATTAGAACCTGTCCAAAGAAATCTAGAACAGATTCTTTGGATAGTTTTCACCACACTCTTGGGAAGAATAACCACAGAAGCCCAGAAAATGTGCATACTCATGAGCACTGAGCTAATCAATTGGAGTCTTCCAGCATAAGACAAAAAATTGCTAGTCTAAGAGCCGATTCTACTAGTAATCTTTAAGATAATGCCATTACAATCATTTTTAGATAACCTAGTAGATATGAGGGGGATTCCTAGGTATCTTAAAGGTAACTTGCCCTTTTTAAACCCCAGGATATTGATAATACAGTTTTTAGTTCTATCATCAACATTACAAAAGAAGACTTGGCTTTTGTGAGTGTTGATGTTAAGACCAGAAATGTTTTTATACTTATCAAGGCTATCAACAAAGAACTTAACAGACTCTAAATCACCATGAAAAAAAAGCATAAGGTCATCAGCAAACATAAGATGGTTCACTTTTAACATTTTACATTCTTTATAGTATTTGAAAGAGTTAGGGGCATTGTTAAGCTCCCTGGACAGGAATTCCATGCAAATGACAAAAAGGAGGGGAGAGATGGGGTCTCCTTGTCTAAGGCCTTTTTCAGAGTTGAAAAAATCTCCATTATCACCGCACCAATTCACAGAATATCTAGTGGTTCTGATACAACTCATAATCAGATTAATAATATTATCAGGGACAAGAAGATTAAGAAGCATTTCTTCAATATAATCCCATGAAATGGAATCATAAGCCTTCCTAAGATCTATTTTGAGAAGACATCTAGGGCTGCTAGAGTTAATGTGATAGTTCCTAACCAACGCATGTGCTAGCATGATATTATAGGCAATAGATCTTCTAGGAATAAAGGCAGATTGATTATCAGAGATCAGGTTACAAAGAACAGGGCTGATTCTAGCAGTTAAAACTTTGGAAATCACTTTGTATAAGACATTGCAGCATGCAATGGGTCTAAAGTCACCTAAGGTTTCAGCATTAGGCTTTTTAGGAATGACAGTAAGGGATGTAGTATTGATTTGTCTAAGAATTTTACCTAAAGTAAAAGCTTCCTGGACAGCTTTGACCATATCATCCTTGATAATCCCCCAGACAGACTTGAAAAAGTGACTGTTGTATCCATCAGGTCCAGCAGCCTTATCAGAGCTAATAGAGAAAATTGATGTTTTGACCTCATTCTCTGTTACAGATCCAGCAAGAATATTCCCATCCTCCTCAGAAATCACAGGACCATTTCTCATAACATTTTTGTCTATATGCCGTCTATTAAACCCTTTGTTACTAAAGAGATCTCTATAATAATTAGTCATTTCAGCATGGATTTTGCCTTTATCAGTAATGACCTCCCCCTTCTCATTCTTAATAATTGCTATGTTGTTTCTACTCCTTCTCTGTTTGACAGAATTGTGGAAGAATTTTGTGTTGGAGTCCCCCAGGCTTAACCACTGGACTTGATTTCTGCTTATAGAAGCTTTCCTCACTAATCAACAGCTTCTTAAGATGGCTGGCCATGGCCCTTTCTTCTTCCAGTAACACATTATTCATATTATCTGCTTGAATATCTTTCTGTAATTTCTTTAGAAGATCTCTCTGAGTAATAACCCTTTGAGATATACTAGAGTAGTTGTTTCTGTTAAGCTTTAAAAGCCTATACTTGATAGCTTTGAGCTTTTGCACAATTCTGAACATAGAAAACCCCTGGTAATCTTTATGCCACTCCTCCTCAAATATCTTGTTATGATCCTGGTTTTGAGACCACAAGTTCAGATATTTGAAACTATGATTCCTATTATTGTTGGCTTTTATGATGTAAACCAAAATAGGACTGTGATCTGAGATGCCACTTGGTAAAGCTTCAAAATAACAGTCTTGATATTTATCTTGCCAGTCTCCATTACTAAAAGCTCTGTCAAGTCTTCTCCAAATCCTGCTGTTATCTAGCTTATTGTTACTCCAAGTGTAGAAGCAACCTATGTTTCTTAATTCAATAAGGCCAGAACTAGCCATACACTCTGAAAGCTTAGTAGCATGATAAAAATCTAAACTGTTTCCTCCACATCTATCCTTCTCATTCATAATAGCATTAAAATCTCCTTGGATAGTCCAAGGCCCATCAATAGTTCTTGAAATATTAATGATCTCTTCCCACAGCTTTTGTCTATCAGAAATAGCATTAGCCCCATAAATAACAGACCAGTAAAAACTACAATCACCTTCCTCAACCTTACAGTGGATAATCTGCTCAGCCTTAGAAATATTTTTCATATTTCTAAAAATACCATCTTATCTATTTTACTAACAAAAATGTCATTTTCCTCTTTTTCTTCATCTTTTCCATCCAAATTCTAATTTTATTTTCTCTATTCTTCATCTCTTAAAACCCTAATTTTATTTTCCTTTTATTCTTCCATTAACGACCACCACTAATTATCTTCCAAACCACACCACCACGACATCAAATCGCGCCGCCATCGTTGCCGCAGCTTTGCTTTCTAGACCGGCGACAACAACCTCTGATTGGCAGCACATGCCGTTAAGGTTGCTATGGCGTCTGATTTGTTAGCATGGACAATGTTGAAGCCTCCTAGTGAATTAGGGGCATATATTATTGCTGGGTCTGCTCAGAGATTTGGTGTTCCAATGGGTTATAGAGGTCCTCATGCAGCTTTTGCAGATCTAGCCGTGCCGCCTTCGCTGCCGCTTTATTCGCCGCTACCGCCACTGCTCTGTTTGGCTCGCCGCCGCCGCTCCCTCTTTCTCTGCTCGCGCACACCAAAGCTATCCTCGCCTCCTTGTTTGATTAAATACGAAATCAGATATTAAAATATGTGAAATTTCAGATCTGATATTTTTAGATTTGAATTTATTTTTTTAAATTGTATGCTATCTGAATTATATATAGATTATATGCGGATTATATACAAATTAAAAAATCATATACGGATAATATACATATCATATGCGTATTATATACCAAACAAATACAAAAGCTGGAAAATATGATTTTTTTTATAAAATCGTATTTTGTAAATATTTTTTGAAAAATTGTATTTTTATAATTATTTTTGTATTTCTGTTAAAAAAAATACTTGTAGTATCTTTGTAAATATTTTCATTTTTTTCGGTATTTGGATAAAAACCTCAATTTTATTTTAAAATAATATATACATTTTCATAAAATTAGATGGATAATTTCTAAAAACAATGTTTTCTTCAATTTATGGACTAATATATTAGGTATAAAAATATAAGTTTTTTTTATCAACCAAATCCTTCATCTTTTCCATTTTTTGCTTGGATATAATTGTTAGGATTTACAAATATGATAATGTATTATTTGATTATAGTTATGGATAAATAAAATTGTTTTTCCTTAAAAATTTAGAAGTCATATGCATAAAACTATTAAAAATTAAATAAGATATCTGAAGCTTAATTTTTTAAAAACAAAAATTACAAATTTTAGCATGTTGTACAATTTTAATAGGTTTTTTTATCAATTTTGACAATTTAATACATAAACCATCATTTTTTACAATTTGATACACTGAATAATATTATTTTAACAAAACGTTGATGTAGACACAAGAATATAGACTATTCCGGTATCCATATCGTCAATTTTTTTTAACAAAAAATTGTTCGGTGTTTATAATTGCGAAAATTCGAAAGTTGATGTCCAATATTACCAAAATTGAAAACTCGTGTTGAAATTATAGAACACGTTAAAATTTTATAATTTTAAAGCAATTAAGTCAATATTGGAAAAAATAGTTTCATAAAAGTTGTATATTTTTCATTAAAAATATTAAAAATATATGTAAAATTAAACAAATTAGTGACATTTGGCTAGAACTGTTGTTAACTTTTTAAAATTGGAATAAAACTCTCTTGAATTAAAAAAATTTGGTTAGATTTGCAAGAGTGGAAAAGGTTTGAATATTTTTAACTATTAACTCAATTATATAATTAAGCATATACAAATACACGTAAATAAAAATGATTAAAAATTGCATATTAAGAAGTCATTATCTGTGAAAACTGATCAAATATACCACCAAAAAGAATACCACAGAGACGATCTTAATACAAAAGAAACACAATTAGAGCTCTGCAGTTTAAAAACACACAATCTAGAACGTACGTAAATAATATATAGTAAGTATATGGCTTCTTCCTTATAAACAAACTAAATAAAATTTGGAGACTCCAATCTCAAATAAACAACTGCATGCAAATATATTCTCATACATCGTTAACATTATTGAATTTAAAAGAAGAAGAAGCCAGCAGCGGCGACAGATGCAACTCCGGCGGACACCTTGAGGGTGGCAGCAGAGTTTTTCTTGGGTGGAGAAGCAGCTGGGCTGTCACTTGGGGCATCACCAGCTCCAGCTGGGCCATCGGCTGCTGCTGGGGACAAGCCATCAGTGGATGGTGCAGGTGGTGAAGAGAGCGGAGAGTCACTGGATGCCTCTGGGGCGGTACCTTCGTCAGTAGAGGGTGATGGGCCGGCGGAGGTGGTGGTGGGTGCAGAAGCTGAAGAGTCAGGTGTTTCAGCTTTAGGAGATGCAGCGGAGGCTTTTGGTGCCTGGGCGGCGGCTTTGGGTGCAGGAGCCGCAGATTCCTTAGGGGAAGGAGCGGCTTTGGACGCCTTTGGCGACGGGGTGGAGGATGGGGTAGCAGCGGGTGATTCAGCGGCGAATGCGCCTACAACAGCGACGAAGACGAGAGCAAGAACAAGAAGTTGACGAGCCATTATGAATGTTTTTTTATTTTGTTTCGGTAGGATTAGGGTTAGGGTTAGGGTTAGATTCTAAAGAATACGCAGTATCTCTCTAGACAATATAGAGAAACACTGCTGGGCTATAGAATGGAAGAAAAAGAGAATGGAAGGAAAGGAGTTAAATAGGGTATGGAAAAGAGGAAAGTTAGGGAAATGTAAGGAGAAAATTCTCATACTTTTTTCTTATGTTGGGCTGTGTTTTTTCTTTTTTTGTATGTTTGGATGGTGTTAATTGACCGAGTTTTGTGGGTTGTTTTGTGTTGTTTTTGATACAAACGATTATTCGTGGCTTGTAGTGAACCCTAGCTAATTTAGTTTGTTTCTTAACCAATAATTTGGATTTCTATTTAGAGCACAATGTAATAGATGTACTAGTTGGGCACAATCCCATTGTCAAACATAACTATAATTAGGATCTTTTAATTTATGTATTTTGCCTATGTTTTGTACCAAATTCTAAGGGCAAAATGAATATTTGTTGCATTCAAAAATTTGTATCATTTTTATTATTTTATCTTAAAATTTATATTATATTTTAGGTGTTATTTTATATAAAATTTCTTTTTACCCATTTGAAAAAAAAATTATAATTGTAATTTTAAACATAATTTATAAGATCATTATTATATGGATAAAATAAAAATAGAAAGTCTAAATTATTGTCTTTTTTATTCATGTTCAAAAAATATAGCCTTTCTAAACGGCAACAAACATTTTCTAGAGTTATTCTTAAACAAAACATTTTCTAGGGTTAAATCGGAGTGCAGATTTAGATTTCCATTCAATTTTCAATTTAAGGTTTGAAAATGAATTATAAAGAGAGGCTCATTTAAAATGATGAAATAATTTTATGGGCTATACTGATATTTTTTAAATTGTATTTTACTATTCGTTGTCATTTATTGGTGAAAAATTTGTTATTCTTTCTATTTGATTATCTTTTTTTTTATGAAGGATTTGTTAGGTGATGGATGAAATGGATGCTATGATTGTAGTCTTTGATATCAGAAATCAATTTGCGTTGATCAAGAGTTGATACTTTATTTTTTATTTTCGTAAGTAGATCTACAAATTAAGAAGCGCGTGTTAGCATAAATTGTCTGTTTCATGTCAGATTATCGGATTTAATTTTAAATTTTTCCAATTTCTTAAAAATGTAACTGTTTCACATTCGAGTTTATAAAATTTGAAAGATTCAAAAAAAAAATTAACATAACAAAAACAATAGAAAATATTATTTTATCTATATCTATACTATATATAAAAGCACGGATGGGGGTAGGCAAATTTACTGAATAATCCTTTTCCGTTTGTTATTAAAAAATATTTTATAGTCATTAATTAATTATTTAATTAATCACTATTATAATTAAAGTTTTAATTAGAATAAATAGCTAAATTATCTCCAATTTTGTTTTTAGTATGTAAAAAATAACTAAATTGTCTTCAAACTAGTAGGAATACCTATTTTTTAGTTTGATTGAACTACAAAATTAAACACTATATTTGGTCAATATATTACTCCCTCCGTCCCAATAGAGTTGTCCACTTTGTTTATCACACAGTTTAAGAAAATCAATTATTGTTCATGGATTTTGTAAAATTTTCCTTACTTTTCTTATCATACCCCTATTTAATATAGGGTCCACTTTCAATTTACTCATTAGTGGATTTTAAATAGGGGTAATATAGGGAGATTGAGTGTAAAAATTAATTACTTTTTGAAAGTGGACAAGAATTTTGGGACAAAATTTTTTCTCAAAGTGGACAATTCTATTGGGACGGAGGGAGTATTATTTAAATTTCAATTTTATTATTTTTAAAGATATTATTAATAAAATTAAGTTAATTATTTAATTATGATTATTATAAAACCAAAAGAAGAATATTCAGTATGGAAAAAAATTTAATAACCGAATATATTATTTACTTTTACAAAGTTTCTTAACTAATTTAATATTAATTATAAATAAAAAATTGATATGATTATAATAAATTTACTAATATGTACATTGACGAGTTACGTTACGAGACACGTGCATAGCACGTAATACGAAACTAGTATATATAAAAGACTTGCGAGCTTTATAACCTTTTTAATTGATATTCAAACTCGATTCAAAATTAAATTCGAGTAGTTCGATTTTGACTTTAATATTCAAGCTGAAATTCAATTTTTCTTTTCGAGTTGATCTCGAGTTACGCACGAATAGTGCTGCCTATATACATTTAGGCTAACCACACAATTACTACAAAAATTCACTTAAGTGCTGAAAATACTCTCCAAGTCCAAATATTTCAATTTTACATAAAATGATTTTTTTCCACATTTTATATGTTTATTTTTGATACACATTTAATACCTTAAAAGATACATTGTTAATAAATCTTTGATATGAAAATATACAAATGAAAAAATTTAAAATATTTAGCAAAAACATTTTAGATGCTAAATGAAAAAAAAAGTCATAATAAGAGTGTATTTTTGGAAAAAGTTCACCGGTTTTCTGAATTTTTCTATAATTTTTCATTTACACTGTTAGGATTGATTGAACTATTGAAAGTGTTTAAGCCAATATAGATCTAATTTGGATGGTTAAGACATCTTTTAAGGGACTGTTTGTTTGAAGCAAATAAAACTCTAGAATGGAAATGGGCATAACCCATTCCCATACGACTTGTTTGTTTCACAAAATTAGTCCGAAAATTGGGAATGCTAAGACCCAAGGAATGGAAATGAACCGTTCCCTAACAAACCCATTTCAATCATTGGGAATGACTAATAGCTTTTTGAAACTTGATTTTTTTTGGCCTAATCATTTAAAACCTCCACATTGTAACTTTGTTTCATTTACATTTCGACGTAAAAAAAATTTCGATTGTACTCTATTTCGGGTTTTCAGGTTTAACCTCTATCCGAACGAGTTAAATTGACCACATTTTATTTAAAAAAAATTCAAATTAATCCTTCATTTTTAACATATATTCTAATTAAAAGTTAATGTTATAATTAATACAAAAATACCATTTTTTTTAAAAAAAAATCAACTAATAATAAATTTTTTATTTAATTTATTAAATAAATTTTAAAATTAAAAACATAAAACAAATATTTTTTATAAAAAAATAAAATCGATTTACGTTTTAATTTTGTTTCCCATTCTCAGGGGAGAAGGAGGATTTCCTCCTCCTTGCCTGAAAATCGGAAAAAAAAATAATTTCTTGTAAAATGAATTATCGGATTTAGGTGGCGGGTTCGTAAATCAGATGAGTACGGTTGTGGGTCGAAATTTATTTAATAAAAGTTTAAAAAACAATTAACATAATTTAAAATTAAAGGACTTGTTTGTATTTTTAAAATAGAAAAAATATATATGACATAACCCTTCTATTTAATTGTTTTTAGTATTTTCATTTTTAAATTAATTAAATTTTCAAATGTTTTACAATTAGGATAGAGGTGAAACCTGAAAACCCAAAACAGGGTACAATTGAAAAAAAAAATCCTACGTCGAGGTGTAAAAGAAAAATAACGTTACAACGTGGATGATTTTTAAGTGATTACCTTGCTACTTATTAAAAAAATATGAAAAATATAAAATTTATTTCAAATATTCATCTAAAAAAATTTAGATAAAAAAATAATTTTTTAAATTAAGATCTTTTATAATTTTTAGATAAGCAATTTTTTTAAATAAGTATTTTTTTTTAATTTCTATCTATTCTCATTCTTATACTAATTTATTAAAGTAAACAATATATGAAAACAATCATTTCATTTTTTTTTAGGAAAAGTTGTCATTCTTCATTGAAAATCATTATGAATAACAGAAGCAATGAAAGGAGGTGGACCATTCCTCTCTCTACACACAGACACAGAATCGACTGCTTTAGCTAAGCTATGAGCCGCCGAATTCGCTGTGCGTTTTACAAAGGTAACAGATATCTAAATTGTTAAGCAAAGAAATACAATCAAAAACTATATCAGAAAAATAAGATAACTCCCTACTGGGATGATCCAGAGCTAGAACGAGTTCTTGACAGTCGGACTCCATACACACATGAGTAAGACCCTTCGGCTTGATCAAACTTAACGCTTCTCAGAAACCGATAGCCTCATCTACTCTCGGCTCCATGCTCCCAGCAAAACCTCATGCTTAACTGTAATACAAATACCCAGATGGTTGCGAATTAAGAAACCAGAGGCACAACAGTCGCCATTCACCGGAACCGCTGCATCCATATTACAAGTTAAGTGGCCAGAACTCGGCCTAGTCCACTTATTCCTGGACAAACTGTTATGATCCATAGCACGACTTGGTTTCTCAGATTTTGCAGCAACCCACTAACTAAGATAACAGCTTGCTTCAGTAACCACTTCATGGGGCGTTTTTGAGATGTCGTTCCATAGGACATTATTCTTGTTGGCTATAGGCCCTTATTTTTTATCCCTTGTTTTGATGATAACTAAAGCCCACTAATGTGTTGATTGAATTATTGCAAGGCCCAATTTCTAGAAGCATCTTGATCTTTCCTCTAGCAACAATGATGGGGGGTATTTTCGGAATCAGCTTGAAAATTATCAGCCCGGCACTATCAGGTTGTCAGTGTACCTTGTACTGCAATCAGGCTGCCAGCACTACCAAACAAACCTGAGCTCAACTTGATTGGCCAGATCAGCCTAGAATAGGCTCCTCCTCTTGTCACCATGTACACCTTGCATAGAGGATAAGAATTGAAGGAATATCCTGATGTGACTCAGCCCTACTCTCTAGAAGATTCTTGAAGTCTATAAAAGGCATTCTTCTCCATTTGCAAAGGTGTGGGAAATCAAGTGAAAAAGATCAAGTTTCCACATTTTCAAGAGCTTTCAATCCTCGGTGATTTATCTCAAGAAAACTAGGAATAGTTTGAGTGAGAGTTTATACCATCTTTCTGTAAACAACTTGTGAGGAATAGATTAGGTTCTGGGTAGAATCATATTTATTCTCCAAACGGTATTAGTTTGCTGAAGCTATCAAATCAGCTTGTAAGTTACAGACTAGCTTCTGGGTAGAACTAGGGTTGTATTCTTATTGGCTTTATCTCTAGCCCGTAATAGAGATCTAAGAGTGGAATACTTAAGGATGGGGATCCTTAAGGAGTGGATGTAGGCAGGGTTGCCGAACCACTATAAAAATCTGCTGTTCAGTTTTATGCTTTAGTTTCTGCTTTATTAGCTTCATCTGAAATCGTTTTTGAAAGAAAGCTTTTCTTTAAAACTATACAAAACCTTCTATTATCTTAGTTTCTATACTCTGTTAAAAAGGTTTTCATAAGTCTATATCACATAGCTCTCAAACTGATCCATACTTGATTAGCTTGTGAAGACTTTATATTCATCAGGCTGAAGCTATTCCATTAGCTTTGCATATTTAAGTAAAAGTTTTTAAGTCTCAATTCACCCCCCCCCCCCCCCACCTCTTGAGCTACTGCTGGACCCAACAATTGGTATCAAAGCAGGTTATATTCTCTCAAGCTAATATTCCAGCTTGCCAAAGTGATCCTAATGGCTACTAGCTCAACAGACGTTTCTAGTGCTTCTGGGGTACCAGAAGGGAGTTCAATTTCGAGACCTCCACTCTTTAATGGATCTAACTATGATTGGTGGAAAAATAGAATGAAAAATTTTGTGCAGGCCTATGACATTGAATGCTGGAGAATCATTTTGAAAGGAATCACACCTCCATCACTTACTGAATTAAATGGAACTAGAAGAGAAAAGACTGAAGAAGAGTACACCGATGAAGATTGGAAAGCTGTTCAGCTCAATGCCAAAGCTATCAACATGATTCATTGTGCACTAGATGCCACCGAGTATAATCGAATTCGAGGATGCTCAACAGCAAAAGAAGCATGGGAAAAACTTCAAACCACGTTTGAAGGAACAGATCAGGTTAAAGAATCCAAAATCAACATGCTAAAGAGACAGTATGAGCTGTTCCAGATGCAACCTAATGAATCTATTCAGGAGCTAAGCACTCGCCTTTCAAATATTGTAAATGGAATGAAGAGTCTCGGGGAAAACATAAGAGAAGAAGAACTTATGAAAAAGGTTCTAAGATCTCTTACCGATAAATGGGACAGCAAGATAGATGCCATCTTTGAAGCAAGAAATCTAAAAGATTACTCCCTGGACGAGCTAATGGGTTCGCTGTTCACTCACGAGCTAATTAAGAAAGGGAAAGAGTCAGTCTTCGATAAAGAGAAGAAAACTGATCTAGCTCTAAAAACTGTCAATCAAGAGAGTGATTCAGATAACTCAGAAGAAGAAATAGCTCTCATGACTCGAAAGTTTCAGAAGATGTACAAGAAAGGTGGAAGAAGATACAGAAATGACTTAAAGAAATCATACAATCCCAGACCTGAAGCTAAGAAGGAAACACTAGAAGCTAACTGCTTTGAATGTAACAGCCCGGATCATTTCAAAGCTAATTGCCCAAAGCTAAAGAAAAGATATCGGAAAGAAAGATTTGATAGAGCTATGAAAGCCACATGGAGTGACAGTGAAGCATCCAGCTCAGAAGAAGAAACACCAGGAAATGCCATTGTCTGCTTAATGGCCAAAATAGGAGAAGAATGTGATCCCCAAGACAATGCTGAAGGCTATCAAGCTAATCAATGTTCAGAAGCTGACAGTTCAGAAACTGATCATGAGGTAAAAACTCTTGACGTAAGCTCTCTTGATCTTCAAGATTTATACAATGCTCTTTTCAAAGAATACACCAAGGTTTCTTTAAAATATCTAAATCTAAAAGGAAAATGCAAAATCGCAGAAGCTGACAATTTGACTAGCCAGCCTGACCATGCTAAAGCTAATCAAACTAATCAGCCTGAGCCTGATGTTGATCAGCTCGAGACTGATCCTACTCAGCCTTCTTGCGATTTGATTGAGGAGCTTAGACACTCTAAGTCCCAAATCAGATTTCTCAAAACTGAACTTGAAGTTTCAAACAATGTTAAGAAAATGTTTGCTAGACTTAATGAAAATTTGAAAATCAAAATCATTGGCTTAAATCGAGATCTTGAGACTTTCACAAAAGGTAGATCCAATCTTGACATGCTTCTTGGAACTACTGATATGCGCTTATCTAAAAGCAAAGTTGGCATTGGGTATGATACTTTGAAAATTCAAGAACCCAAAGCTACTCAGTTTGTGAAAGCCATGGTTGGCCCATCTCGATCTAACTATCAAGCCCAACCTTTTGCCACTAAAGAATCATGCTTTTACTGTAACCGAAAAGGCCACTCGGATGAATTTTGCAATTTCAAAAAGAAAGCCACTCAAGGTAATCAGACTCGGAACAACTTATATGTCAAAGCTAACCCATCAGGACCCAATTTAGCTTGGGTACCTAAAACTAACTGATCTTTTCAGGTTTGCCTAAGGAGCAAAAAGGCACATGACAACTGGTACATGGACAGTGCATGCTCTATGCATATGACGGGTGACAAATCCAAGTTCACCCAGCTTAAACTAAATGGAAGAGGATCAGTTAGCTTTGGAGACAACAGTCAAGCTAAAATTATCGGTTCAGGAACTATTGGGACTAATCATCCTATCGAAGATGTATCTCTGGTCAGCGGGTTACAATTCAACCTACTCAGTGTCAGCCAATTATGTGATAAAAACAGAAGAGTGATTTTTGAACCTAACAAATGCGAAGTTCAAGACTTGTCTAGTAACCAAACTCTAATCACAGGAGATAGAGTAGACAACATATATCTCATTGATCTAGAGAAACTTAATGAGTCTGATCTATGTCTCGCTACCATTGAAGAAAATTATTGGCTATGGCACAGACGATTAGGCCATGCAAGTATGAAGCTAATCAACAAATTATCCATCTATCAGCTTGTGGAAGGACTGCCCAGCCTAAAATTCGAAAAAGGTTCCATTTGTGATGCATGTCAAAAGGGGAAGCAAACCAGATCATCCTTCAAATCTAAAGGACAACTAAACTCTAGTAGACCTCTGGAGCTACTTCACCTTGACCTATTCGGTCCAATCACTCCAACTAGCTTGGGAGGTAAATCTTACGCCTTTGTGATTGTGGATGATTATTCAAGACTCACTTGGGTTCTTTTTCTTGCTCACAAAGATGAAGCCTTTGAGAAATTCTCAAATCTCTGCAAAAGAATTCAAAATCAACAAGGGCTAAAGATTTCCACCGTTCAAAGTGACCATGGAAGGGAATTTGAAAACAAGCTATTTGAGGAGTTTTGCAACGACAATGGAATCACTCACAACTTCTCAGCACCTAGAACTCCCCAGCAAAATGGAGTGGTAGAGAGAAAGAACAGAACCCTTCAAGAAATGGGTCGAACCATGATCAATGAAGCCAAGCTACCCAAATACTTCTGGGCCGAAGCTATTAGCACAGCCTGTTACATTCAAAACAGAGCATTGGTAAGATCTATTCTGAAAAAGACTCCTTATGAGCTCTGGAAAGGTAAACTCCAAAATTAAGCTATTTGAAATTTTTTGGTTGTAAATGTTTTATTCACAATAACAACAAGAATCAGCTTGCTAAGTTTGATGCCAAAGCTACTGAAGGTATCTTCTTAGGATACTCAAAACATAGCAAAGCTTATAGAGTCTTCAACAAAACATCACTTGTTGTTGAAGAATCTATTCATGTTGTTTTTAGTGAAACTAATCCCTCTCTATCAAGGAGAGAATCTGTTGATGATGAAGAAACAGGTTCGAACCAAGAAAAGACACCTCAAGCTAATAAAACAGCTCAAACTGGAGATACAACTACAGAACTGTTCAATCAGGCTCAGCCTGATAATGATCAGCAAAAGGAGTCTCTAAACTGGGAAGATGATCAGCAAGCTAATAATCTCCAAACTAATAATGACGAACAGATCCACACTGATCTACCAACCGAATGGAGATACCACAAAGATCACTCTAAAGAAAATCTTCTTTCCAGTCCTTCAGACAGGCTAGTTACAAGGAGCAAACTGAGAAACATGATAGGAAACATAGCCTTCGTATCCAAGATCGAACCAAAGTCAATTGAAGAAGCTGAAGCTGATGAAAACTGGCTAATGGCTATGCAGGAGGAGCTAAATCAATTCGAGAGAAACAAAGTCTGGCAATTAGTTCCTAAACCAAAGAATCAGTCTATCATTGGAACTAAGTGGGTGTTTAGGAACAAACTTGATGAAGATGGAAATGTGGTCAGAAACAAAGCAATATTGGTAGCTAAAGGTTACAATCAGGCTGAAGGAATAGACTTTGATGAAACATTTGCCCCGGTTGCTAGACTTGAAGCTATTCGAATGTTATGTGCCTTTGCTTGCCACAAGAACTTCAAACTTTTCCAGATGGATGTCAAAAGTGCCTTTCTCAATGGATATCTAGAAGAAGAAGTTTATGTCAATCAGCCCCCTGGTTTTGAAGACTCTGCTAAACCTGATTATGTCTACAAGATAACCAAGGCTCTATATGGGCTAAAACAGGCTCCTAGAGCATGGTACGATAGGCTGAGCAAATTTCTTCTCGAAAACGGATTTGTAAGAGGCAAAGTTGACACCACACTCTTCACCAAGAGAAGTCAGAAAGAAATCATCATTGTCCAAGTATATGTAGATGACATTGTGTTTGGAGTTACTCAAAGCAGCTTGTGCAATCAGTTTGCAGAGCTAATGAAGAATGAGTTTGAAATGAGTATGATGGGAGAACTCACTTTCTTTCTCGGTCTTCAAATTAAGCAAAGCCAAGATGGGATTTTTATTTGTCAAACTAAATATACAAGAGAACTCCTCAAAAAGTTCAAAATGACAGAAGCTAAGGAAAGCCGAACACCAATGAGCACAACCACCAAGCTAACTACAGATGAAAAAGGTAAAGAGGTAGACATTAAGCTCTACCGAGGTATGATTGGATCTCTTCTTTATCTTACATCTAGTAGACCTGATATTCACTTTAGTGTTTGTTTATGTGCTCGCTTTCAAGCTAACCCAAAAGAATCTCATCTTATTGCTGTCAAACGCATTCTTAGATATTTACTTGGGACTGATGAATTAGGCTTATGGTATTCAAGGGCTGCTTCATTTGATTTGGTTGGGTATAGTGATGCTGATTTTGCAGGTTGTCAAATTGATAGAAAAAGCACTTCAGGAGGATGTCAATTCCTAGGAAGCTCATTAGTCTCATGGCAAAGCAAAAAGCAAAAAGCAAACTTCTATTAGCTTATCCACTGCTGAAGCTGAATACATAGCTGCTGGAAGCTGTGTTGCCCAGATTATATGGATCAAGCAGCAGCTTGAGGACTATGAGCTAATTTATAAACTCATCCCCATTCTATGTGACAACACAAGTGCCATCAACTTGTCAAAAAATCCTGTGCTACACTCAAGAACAAAGCACATTGAGATCAGACATCACTTCATTCGAGACCATGTTCAGGCTGGTAACATCAAGCTAATCTTTGTGCCTACTGAAAATCAGCTTGCAGACATCTTCACCAAACCTCTCTCTGAAGATCAGTATTGCAAAATAAGAGGAGAACTTGGACTAATGAAAATCAGCTCTTAAACAAGTTCTAACTCAATCACTTTGGCAAATACACATCTCTCTCTTCTCTCTTTTATTTTATTTTATTTTACTTTATTTTATTTTATTTTATTTTATTTTATTTTATTTTATTTTGTTTTACCTATTTCTGTCTTTAGCTTTTTATTTTCCCAGAAACAGGTACTAAATCAGCTCAGGGTCAAGGCTAATCAGGTTACCTCTCATCTGGGTCGAAACAAAGCTCTCAGAGGCCCACAATTTTTAAATCTCTCTTAAAAAGCCCATTCCCTTACCCATTAACCCCACTTACCCCACTTACCCTACCCACTCATTAAAACCTAATTTTCTATTCCACCTCATCTCAAAAACCGCCGCACACCTCATCTTCTTCCTCAAACCACCTTCTTCTCTCAAACCAACTCATCACCTCTCACCATGGGCAAGAGACCTGCAAAAATTGTTGAGGAACCCGAAGGGAGTAGAAAAATAGCCGAATTCCTTTTTGGCACGACTGAAAGCACACCCAAGTCAGAAACATCTGAGCAACCGAGACGAACTCTCATCCCTCCTAAATCAATCGATTGGGCATTCTATGGCAAAGAAAAATTCTCCTTCAAGGAATGGTTTGAAGCTCAACAATGGACAGCCTTCATTCAGATCAAAACTGGGATATATGAAGAATTGGTGAATGAGTTCTATAACTCACTCAAACCGAAAGGGAAAACAGAATTCACAGTGACTCTAAGGAAAAAGAAGTGCCTAATCACACTATCAACCTTATCTGAGGCTTTCCAGATCCCTAACCAAGGAACTAGAGGTGCTAAAAAGGCAGAAGTCTGTCAACTCTCTGCCTTCAATGAAGGTACTTTCAAAGCTCTGGCCACCGCTCAATCCGAGATAAAAGGTTCCGAACACGTTAGCTCTGCTTCTCTCATTCCTAGACTTAGAGTCATTCATAAATTCCTTACCTGCTTCATTTCCCCCAAGTCTGGTAGTCACGATTATGTTAGCAGTATTGAGCTCTTTGTCATGTGGCATTTAGTCAAACTTAAACCCTACAACCTGTGCTATTTACTAATGACTGTTATGCTTGGTGTGAAAAAGAACAAAAATCTGCCCTATGGAATGCATTTGACTTTACTGTTTAAACATCTAGGAGTAAATTTATCTGCCTATAAATGTACACATATTGCTGAAACTGATGTGGTGTCCAAGCTATTTACTACTCGTACTAAGAAGAGAGGTATTGAATCTGGGAGTTTTCAAGCTGTTAAGAAGATCAAACAGGAGAAACAGGTTGAAAGTGAGAAAACTGAAACTGTGGAGGTAGGTGATTCTGGCTCCTCCAAAACCAACTCTCTTGACAGTGTGAAGAATGGTTCAGATAAGGAATCCAGTGAGAAAGATATCAGCTCATCAGACAATGAGCCTCTGCTAATGAGGAAAGCTGCCATCCAGAAATTAGCTTCTGGGAAAAACAAACAGAAGCTAAAGGCCCCAGCCAAGACTGAAGCTGATAGGATCATAGGTGGCCTACTGAAGACCTCACGGGACAAGGAATCTGAAGAATCAGTTGGAGAACAAAGTGCTGAGAAAGCAAATCAGACTGAGCCTCATTCTGATAACACAGTCAAGATTGCTGATCCAGAAGTTATCCCTGCAGATCCAAATAAGAAGCTCCTAGTGAACCTATTCCTCAGGCTAATTTGCCCTCTGAGCTAATGAGTAAATTTGCTGTCTTTGAGAATTTTTGCAGGAATACCTTTGACCAGAGCATGCTAGCTATGAAAGCAGAATTCTCCAAGCTAGTCAAATTAGCTCAACCTGAAGCTAATCCTGTTCCAGCTCCGGTCATCAGCCTCCCCAAAAAGAAAGCCTCTGACTCTGACAGACTGTCAACCAAAACTGAACCAGCCTCCAGACCTCCCAAGCTGCCTATCAGACGGTCAACTCGATCAAGCTGCTCTTTCAAGACTGTTCCAATACAGAAGGGTCAGCCTGGGTCAAAGGACAAGCCTGAAGAACTGTGAAGCTAATTGAATTAGCCTGTTTTCTGAACCTAATTTACTTATGTTTTTTTTCTTCTGAACTTGGTTTATTTTGCCTTTTTGGATGACTGACAAAAAGGGGGAGTAGTAGCCCCTCTTTTCATGGTATTTTGTTAGCTTGTTAAAGCATTTATTGTCTTGTTCTTTTATGATCATATTTCATGGCATGTCTTTTATGAAACTGTTTTATTTAGCTTCTTCATATATGCCATATATTCAGGGGGAGCATGCTAAATAACTCTTACTACTCTTCTAGAAATATTCATATCTTGCAAATGGAAAGGTTTTGTCATCATCAAAAAGGGGGAGATTGTTGGCTATAGGCCCTTATTTTTTATCCCTTGTTTTGATGATAACTAAAGCCCACTAATGTGTTGATTGAATTATTGCAAGGCCCAATTTTTAGAAGCATCTTGATCTTTCCTCTAGCAACAATGATGGAGGGTATTTTTGGAATCAGCTTGAAAATTATCAGCCCAGCACTATCAGGTTGTCAGTGTACCATGTACTGCAATCAGGCTGCCAGCACTACCAAACAAACCTGAGCTCCACCTGATTGGCCAGATCAGCCTAGAATAGGCTCCTCCTCTTGTCACCATGTACACCTTGCATAGAGGATAAGAATTGAAGGAATATCCCGATGTGACTCAGCCCTACTCTCTAGAAGATTCTTGGAGTCTATAAAAGGCATTCTTCTCCATTTGCAAAGGTGTGGGAAATCAAGTGAAAAAGATCAAGTTTCCACATTTTCAAGAGCTTTCAATCCTCGGTAATTTATCTCAAGAAAACTAGGAATAGTTTGAGTGAGAGTTTATACCATCTTTCTGTAAACAACTTGTGAGGAATAGATTAGGTTCTGGGTAGAATCATATTTATTCTCCAAAGGGTATTAGTTTGCTGAAGCTATCAAATCAGCTTGTAAGTTACAGACTAGCTTCTGGGTAGAACTAGGGTTGTATTCTTATTGGCTTTATCTCTAGCCCGTAATAGAGATCTAAGAGTGGAATACTTAAGGATGGGGATCCTTAAGGAGTGGATGTAGGCAGGGTTGCCGAACCACTATAAAAATCTGGTGTTCAGTTTTATGCTTTAGTTTCTGCTTTATTAGCTTCATCTGAAATCGTTTTTGAAAGAAAGCTTTTCTTTAAAACTATACAAAACCTTCTATTATCTTAGTTTCTATACTCTGTTAAAAAGGTTTTCATAAGTTTATATCACATAGCTCTCAAACTGATCCATACTTGATTAGCTTGTGAAGACTTTATATTCATCAGGCTGAAGCTATTCCATTAGCTTTGCATATTTAAGTAAAAGTTTTTAAGTCTCAATTCACCACCCCCCCTCTTGAGCTACTGCTGGACCCAACAATTCTCATTTCTTTTTTATTCCCATTACTATTCTGATCCTCAACCTTAAACCAAATGATCCCTAAGAGCATTAAGAGGATGTGGATTCGAATCATACCTCTGTAACTAACAACTAACAATTGACACTATAAAGAGTCGCTAACCATTTTTGATAAAAAAAAAATGAGGGTGTTTAACGCAGAGATTTAAAAACCAAACCGGACTGACCTGTCAATCTGGTTAACGGGCCAATGGTCCAGTCTAAACTGTAAAAAAATTGAATGTTTTGGTTAAATCAGGTTGGACCGGGTTGAACCGGATCGAATCAGATTAAACAGGTAAAAACCCAAGTGTCGAACCAGTGAACCGGAAGCTGAACCGATAAAAACTGATAAACCATATTTTTTTTTAATTTTTTTAAATTTATTAAACCAGCTGAACTGGTTATTAAATTGGTTCAACCGGTAACCGGTGGCCTCACCTTTTCGGCCACCGGTTCGGTTTTTAAAACACTGTTTTAAGGCTCATTTAAATGACATTTTGGCTTAATACTTGCAGTTAGTAGCGCCAAAAAGTTACCCATCCATAGAATTTACAGCAACATAAGTCCTCCGCCATTGAAACCACATCATAGAATGGCCGATGAAACCATTCAAACACCTATCTCTGGTGGCAGGACGGTAGAAGAATGCCAGGACATGATTCGTAAAAGTCTCCGAAGTAACAAAGCTTTAACCTTTGTGTCTTTTATTTTCAATCAAACTAGGGTTTTAGGGTTTTAGAAATCGAATTCAAACCATTTCAATTCTTCTAATTCATCATAAAACGAAATGGGTTCTTGCAATTCTGTCATTTATTGATGTTTCTTTTATGGGTTTGTTTGAATCAGCTCCAATGGTGAAATTTTTGAGGGAGCATTTAGAGAAGGCAGGGTGTGGAATTGGGGATAGCTTTATCAAAGCTGTTGATTGTGATAAGAAGATCAGTGGCGGTTATGTTCGCGGTGATGGGGTAATTATGTTTTTTCTTTGTTAGTTTCATTTGTATGCAATTCATTTCTTGACAATTGAAAGTATTGAATTTTAATTTATATGAGTTGATAGAATTCGACATTTCTCTCTGAAAGAATATAAAGCGGAAGATAATATCTTAATGCATGATCTAAACACTATTAATGATCCTAAAATTTGTATTTTGATTCTTCTTTCTTGACAAACATTATCGACTTATGTCATTAGTCGCCATTTCTATAATTCTTATACTTTGCATTGTAAGATAATCGTATGCAGTAATCATATGAACATTCAAGATGAGGTTGATCAAGTGGTTATTCATGAGCTTATTCATGCTTATGATGACTGTCGTGCTGCCAACTTGAACTGGGCTAATTGTGCTCATCATGCCTGCAGTGAGGTGAGTGTTATGGCTATCACTGTTGAAGTGTTAATGGAGTTGGTTTACTGCCCTTTTTACTTGTTCATACTTAGTTCCGGTTTCTTATTGTGTCGTTTATGTGGTACAGATTCGTGCTGGCCATCTAAGTGGAGATTGCCATTTTAAAAGGGAATTGCTCCGAGGTTATATGAAAATTAGAGGTCACGAGCAAGTGAGTTTTAAAACTCTTTCAAAACTATGATTCTGGCTAATGCTTTTTTCCTTTATATGCAAGTTTACAACATTCCTGAACCAAATAGCAGAATTTGATCCCTTATTCTCTGAACAAATTGGTGGTGTAGTATTCGCAATGACATGTATGTATTTTGAGAATACAAGTGCATGAGATCACGGTAGACAGTCATAAAACTTTTCAGAATGCGACAAATTGAACACCAACTCCTGCAGATTTAAAATTTAAGACCACGAGCTTCTTAGAAGGCAGCTCAAAAACGAGTGCATGTCAAACTAGCTCTGTTAATAATAGAGAATATAAGTCATTTTTTTCTCAAAATTGGATCTTAAATTTCATTTATTGCAGTAGAATATCTGGAAGAGAAAGTTAAACCTGAAAATCTCAAATGATTAAAATAACTATAATGATTTATTTCATTTAGAAATTTATAGATCAAGTGCTTTAGCATGCTCATGTTGCAGAATTACATTTCCCGAAAGAGCATTTTGGAAGTTGTATTCTCTTATGTCAACTAACTCCTCCTTAGTATCCACTTAGGCCTTGTGATTTAATGCTTTATGCATTGCATAATGTATGAAGCTCTTGTTTTTTTTATTAGGTTCTCAAATGGTAATTTTAGTTGGAGATCAATGGGTGCTTAGCACAGTCCGTCGTCTTATCACTACTGCAATAGAAAGGAAAAATGACTGGTTGTCAGTACTAATAAAAGTAGTCTGGATTTTTTATTATGACGTTGAGATTGAGGTGCTTTTTGTTTGCTAGTTGGTGGCTTTATGTTTTGAGTTGACAGAACTCATTATGCCAATTTTCGCATGTTCAGGGTGTAATGTGAAATGTGGAATTGCTGAAGAGCATTGAAAAGTTTATTTCTTGTTTATATTATCTCCAGTTGTCCTCTTCCGTTGGTGATTCCCTTATGAAATATAGCGCCCACTTTTACCTTAATTTGATTGTTAACTTACAGTTACTTCTCTTGACCTCATCTCAATTGAAATGCTTGATGGTGTTGTGGAGGTTTGTAAAAGAACATGTTCAATAAAAATGTAGCATTTTTAAGGGAGCGCAAATGGATAGTTTAGAGCCAACTCTGATGTTGAATTATCACTGTACTATTAGGCTCTGTCAAATGGTAGTGATGTAGAGAGGAGACACCTTCTGTTAGGTCCCTCAGAATGTAGTAACCATTATTGTCCAAACCCCATTAATGAATTTTTTTTATCCTGAGAGTTAAGCTTGAGCAAACGATTTAGCATCAGCATAGGTCTTCCTTTATCTTTCTTTCCATGCATGCGATTTTGTTAAATTGCGGTTATTATGTTTAACTGTAATCTAATAACAATTTGCTTCGTATAGGAAGCACATTCCATTTGTTATTTTCCCTGTAGTTTTGTCGAATTTGTTTGAGACATTTATTTAAAAGTTCAGAATATTTCTGAAGTTGTCAATGTTAAATTTGAAGGAATGCGTGAGAAGAAGAGTGATGAAATCTGTGATTGCTAATCCATACTGCTCAGAAGCAGCTGCAAAGGATGCTATGGAAGCTGTCTGGGATGTCTGTTATAATGATACAAAGCCCTTCGATAGAGCTCCTTGAAACACCATTATGACCACCAAATCAGCTGCTGCTGCTCCAGCTTTTGTTTGATCATAGACGACATTGGTTTTCAAGGAGTCAAGTGAACGCGGATGTCTTGAACAACAACACTCAAATTATTTTGAATTTTCCTCATTTTTCTCATTGACATGTAGCGGCGCCAACAGAAAGATTCTATATATGAACTATAGACTGATATTTTTGACATCAATGATTGATGTTCCTCCCAGAGGTAAGGTAAAAAAAACAAAACAATACTTGTCCGGTTCACCATTCTCAGAAAGGAATGCAGTGAAGTACGCCGATTCTTTTGGATGAGATTTGTATCATGATGACAATAGTTAAATACATGATTTTAGAAGCTGACTTACAATGTCCAGAACAAGCATATTCTTCAGAAATAAGTAAGCAATTGAAATATGGCCGATTCTTTGGATTTAGCTACTGGTGACTCTTTTATCAATTATGACTCGTCTTGTTTGAGATTATCTTGGTGCCGTATTCTGACTTTATTCAAGCAGTTAGCGTGTTGGTGGAATATACTACATACGTTACGCAAATAGAATGCTGTCGCCATAAATATAACGGTCAAATTATGACTGATGAATATTTGTGTTGCGAAGAATTTATGATGCTCTTTTCAGTAACACATGCACAAATTCATCATAAATAGCTGTTCGATGGATTCTATGGCAGTTTTTTTTCTTTATTTGAATAATAAAACTTCTCATTCATTAACTTAATCAGACCATATATATGCACTGAACGCCAAGGCATGTGCATAATAACTTGAACCCTTAAGACTCTGTGTTCCTTCTGTCGGGATAATATGTTGTTCCTGCTTATGAATTATTTAGATAAAATTTTGTGCACATTTTGTCTAGATTGAAGATTTTGTTCATATTTTCTGTTTCTACTGTGAGAATACAGTAAAAGAAAGCTGTTAAATAATATTGGGATATTCGTAAAAGAAAGCCACATTTACTGATTTAAGTTTGTAGCGATTTAAGCATAATTTTTAAAATCTAGCGTAAGAAAATCCAACATTTCATTGTTTTGGTATTTCATCGTTGAAAGTCATTATCCAATATCGTTTCATTCATTAAAAACTGCCAAAATGACATTATTTGGCAAAGAAAAAATGTCTTACTACTAGAAAAAACGCCAAATGATAAAATGTTAGGCTTTTTTTATGTCAAGTTTCGAAAGTTGTATTCAACTTGGTATAAACAGTTTTCAAATATCACGATCTTACTAGAATGCGTTCATTGATTTGATCAAAGAGTATAAAACAACTTAGCATCATTCAAATTCAAATTCATTCCAAATTCTCATAAATTGGGAATCCAACATAAGAATCTTCAACAAAAAAGAAAAGAAAAACATATTTAGGAATTTTTATAATTTAAACATGCGAGTTTTTTTCTTTCTCATTTTAAGGGGTGTAACACGAGAATTTCACAAGAAATCACTTATCTGCTTTCGCCCAAACTCATTTAACTTCGGAGTTCCGATGAAATCCGGTGCATAAGAGTGCTGCTAACCCACATGCGAGTTTTATGAAACAGAAAAAATGAAAAACATAGAAGAGATCGCCGAAGAATAGAACAAGTAAAGCAAAGAGACATCATAGTACACATCGAAACGTGTCTGCATTCTCCGCCCTGATGCGTTTTCTCTTTCCCTTTTTCTCTTCATTTTCGCCTTCTTCTTCTTCTTCTCTATTGCTCACCAATCTCTTCATTTCTCTCCACAATGGCTCCTGTTCCCCCTCCTGAAACCCACCAACACACTACTAATTCTCCTACAAACATTCATTCTCGTACCATGTCTAAAGTTACAGTCGTCGGCAGTGGCAATTGGGGTAGTGTTGCTGCTAAGCTCATTGCTTCTAACACCCTCCACCTCCCTTCTTTTCATGGTCAGTCTTGTTTTTCTACATTCATTTCTCTATTTACATTGCATTTTTCATTGTATAAGCGCTGCACGGTATTCTGCTTCAATTCAATTCCTCCCACGAGCGCTCTTCCACCCTGATTATATTAAAAAAGAAAAGATTGATTCTTTTTTATTATTTCTTGCTTGGGATAGCTTTATTGAATTATGAATTTTTGTGGGCGGTCGCTAGAAATTTTGTTTTTGTTTTTCATATGGTAGATGAAGTTCGAATGTGGGTGTTTGAAGAGACATTGCCAAGTGGTGAGAAGCTAACAGATGCTATTAACCAAAGCAATGTAAGAGGAAAATGATTTTGTTTGCACTTTTTGATTGTGCATAGTAATTCTTCATTGTAATTTTTGAATTTGTTTTGCAGGAAAATGTTAAATACCTACCCGGCATAAAGCTCGGAAAGAATGTCGTTGCCGACCCTGATATTGTTAATGCAGGTATTCTTTTTCTTGCTTTGATGAGTTTACTAGCTATGTTGCACGGAAACCTGTTGAGTCCTACGCGTTTCGTTTCTGTTTCTGAAAACACTTCTAAAACTTTGAAGCTCTAGTTTATAACATAATGTAGTTTTTCCGTTTCCTTTTTTGGCCTTTTTTTATTTCGGCATTTCTTTTCCCGAGCTGCATAGATTAGTGGTACATAGTAGATTGGGTTTGCAGTCTTGTAGATCTAACTTGGGGATTTTGCAGTAAAGGATGCAACCATGTTGGTCTTTGTGACTCCGCATCAGTTCATGGAGGGTATATGCAGGAGGCTAGTCGGTAAAATAAAGGAAGGTGTAGAGGCCATTTCGCTTATCAAAGGAATGGAGGTCAAAATGGAAGGTCCTTGCATGATCTCTAGTCTTATTTCTGAGCAGCTTGGGGTTAACTGCTGTGTGCTAATGGGGGCAAACATTGCAAATGAAGTAATTAGTCAATTTTAAAATCTTTATGGTGAATTAACTTTGCTTGCACTCACGGATAATTATTTAACTATATGCTGCTTCATGTAGATTGCTGTAGAGAAATTCAGTGAGGCGACAGTGGGATACAAAGCAGACAAGGCGATTGCAGAGAAATGGGTTCAATTGTTTAGTACTCCCTACTTCATGGTGGCCGCTGTGAGTACAAGAAATATGGTTTACTGCTGCTATCATTGTTAAAAGAAGTTTATTATGGTCGGCATGATCACCAATAATTATCGAGTGCAAATTGTATGATAGAAAATGACTACATTTAAGAGTATTTTTGCTGGTAAAATATGACAATGCAGATACATTAAACAGAATGCATAGAAAATATCCGTCAAAATGGAGTCCTTAATCACATCAAAGTTATTGTCGTTTTGTATGAATACATAGGTCCAAGATGTGGAGGGAGTCGAACTATGTGGAACACTGAAGAATGTAGTAGCACTAGCGGCAGGTTTGTATACCGGAACTCATCACCCTCATTATGATTGCAATTTTCATAGTAATAAATCTCTTGACCTCTGTTGGGACAGGTTTTGTGGATGGTCTGGATATGGGAAATAACACAAAGGTACGTACATATTAACAATTGTGATCCAGTTTCGTTCTTTATTGCATTTCTTTTTTTACATCTTAGTTGTTTCTGTGACACGGTAGGCTGCAATAATGAGAATTGGTCTAAGGGAGATGAGAGCCTTCTCCAAGCTTTTGTTTTCATCTGTTAAAGACAACACTTTCTTTGAAAGCTGCGGTGTAGCTGATCTCATCACGACATGCTGTAAGGAAGTGTTCAGTTTTTGTTATTCTGTGTCGTTTATAGCGTAGTAGCTCTAAAAATAATTATACCATCTGTGGCAGTGGGAGGAAGAAACAGAAAAGTTGCCGAAGCTTTTGCGAAGAATGGGGGCAAAAGGTAATCTTTTTCCAATTGGTGTTGAAAAAAATAGAAGACTGTTAAGGATTCTGTATTTAGCCCTGCTGGTTCTAATCTGCAGGTCTTTTGATGACCTTGAAGCAGAAATGTTGCAGGGCCAAAAATTACAGGTACATGCCTAAAATTTTCGGAGGAACTGTTTTTTTCACATATGCATGCATGTAGTGTTCATATGGTGTGTGCATTCCAGGGGGTCTCGACAGCAAAAGAGGTTTATGAAGTTTTGAGTTACCGCGGATGGCTAGAGTTGTTTCCGCTTTTTG
The DNA here is from genome assembly GCF_937616625.2 of Mercurialis annua. Taxonomy (NCBI): domain Eukaryota; kingdom Viridiplantae; phylum Streptophyta; class Magnoliopsida; order Malpighiales; family Euphorbiaceae; genus Mercurialis; species Mercurialis annua. Next base: position 44,064,046 of record NC_065574.1, on the reverse strand, counting down.
CAACAGTGCATGAGATATGCATTGGACGCCTCCCACCATCAGCCATAGTCGAATACACCGGCCACAAACCCAACTTAGCACTGGTAGAATGCTCAGCTCAGCTTTATTGACTTTTCTTGAGGATGAAACTCATATTTTCCACATATTTCAGGTATAAAAGTTAATAGAGCCCTTTCCTATGCATCATGCCTAGAAGAACAGGCTTGGTAGAATATTTTTATTTTGTTTTTCTTGTTCGCGATGATAAGTTTTGTGCTACCATGCCTGAAACTGAACTGCACTACATTAGGGAGCTTCAAGGATGTTGGTGACGAAGGTAGTTTATCAGTTCTGCCACGGTCCTCTAGAGTTTTGCTTTAATTGTTCATGAACGGTGAAAAATCATTTTATACGCATTTAGTTTGTAACATGTAGAATGAATAATAATCTTCAATTTGACAGGCCTTCAAATTTTGTGAAGCAATATGCAAAATGTATTGAATGATGTCCAAGAAAACATTCTGATTATTCATGGAACGATGCTTAATGCAAATTATTGCTTTAAAAATATGAAAATGCATATTATTAGATTAATACAGACTCGAGCCAAAAAAAGTCAGATTTATCTAGAACTTTAGACTGCCGGTAAACTAAAGCGGGTCTAATGATCAGAGGAAGAAAATCCGGTGTCTTCAATCCGTATTCAATTAACAATTTGATTCCTGATCCAAGCATTAAGCACAATGGCAATGATGAAACATGGAAGAGTTATGAACCAATATAACAGCAAACCTTTTCTCATTTCATGCCTTAGTTACTATAGAAATAACACAAGCCAATTACACTGCCAGAAAACCATATAAATTAGACAAGAAACCCAAAAAATTGCCCACAACACCAAACCCCTGCATATATTTGTGCAATTGGTAATTAAATATTAACCAGTTCGTATTCTTTCCAACCTGTCTACACTTTTCCGTGCTCTTTCAAGTTGGTGTTCCATGCTTTTCCGAGACTTCTCATGGCTATCAACACTTCTACGAGATCTTTCTAGTTGATCGAAAGACAACCGGAATTTTTCTAGCTTCTCGGCATTATTGGACGGATTTTTGAGCTTTTCTAGCTTGTCGGACTGAGTTTTCGATTTCTCATGCCTGTCGGTACTATGCCTTGGTTTGTCCCTCCGGTCTGTACTTTTCCTCGAAACCTCGAATATATCTGTACTCTTACGGGATTGTTCAAACTGGTCTGTGCTTCTCCTTGACTTGTATCTTTGAGAATTTGATTTCTCAACAGTAGATACAAACTTCTTCAAATGCCTGATATACTCCGGAAAGTGCTCTAAGTCGCAATGGTTGCCTCCTTTGAGCCAGAGTGGTTCGTACTTCTCTTTACAGAGGTCCCAGAGTTGTTTACCATGGGAGCAATCGACAACTTCATCTGAAGTTCCCTACGCATCAATATAAAAGATTCAAATATAGAAACAAACAGACGATTAAAATTATTCTTTAAGGGCATCTTGCAATTGATTTTGAAATGCTAAAGAAAGTCCCTTTGCTGCTAATTATCATACACTCGAAGAACAAAGATTAGCACTCTCGAAAAGAAGCCAACACATGTTCTACTTCTCTACTTCATCGATAATAATCTGTTAGAAGACACTGTTAGATCCATGACCCTCAAAACTAGCAAAGCAGAATCATATTCTATGCATAGTTGGACATTGTTCCTAATTTTTTCGCGAATCGTTAAGTCTAGGTTACAAATTATGGCATAAAACCACAAGCAGGTTGGCCATCAGTTGCGAAGGGTGCTAGCGGGAGCCCACAATCTGACTATTCCTATGAGAAAGTGCAACCAAAAAGATATTTCCATTTTAGAGAATAGTACTACAATGCAGGAAAAAAGAAGCAGAATTGGAAGGATTCAAATTATCCTGATGCAATAATTAATTTATTGACCAGATAAACACAAAAACGAAATCAAATATGAAGAGTTTAGACAGGACAAGATCTGCCTGAGATGCATTTGTTTGCATCTCCATTCTCCACAGTAGTGAAAAATAGCAGTGATGTCAGCAGACAGCATTATCCCTGCTGTGAGTGCAAACAAAAGGCATAGGAATGTGGAGTAGCATACCCATGGGTCCATTTGGCTTGCCAATTTTCACCACATATATACTCACAGAATAATCCTTTACATTTTAATCCTATTTACTGGATAAACAGCTCTCATGCTTGCCAATTCAATTCTATTGCTCCTTAAACAATTTGACATATTTACTCAAATATACGGTTAACTCCTATGCATCAGGACAATTTAGAAAATTATAAAGGCTCGATATATTAGATGTGAAACCCTTGAACCAGGCAAGATAATAAGCCATAAACATGTGAAAACTGTAATCTTGCTTAGATTAAGGATGCTCGCAAGGGGCAAACGACCAATGCAGACACAACCATGTCAGCTTTATCAAGAACTATATGGTAATTGTGCTCTCTAACAAGCTCAATTGTATGAAACTAAGTCAATAATTGAATGTGGCAGAACGTGGAAGTATAAAAATTTAAATCTTCAAAATTAGGAATCAAGCCACAAAATGTGAAGAAACTTTGAAATGTAAAAAAGGCCTTAGATGAGCTAAACATCTAATGTGCCAGAACTTCAACATGCTTTCCGGACTGCACTACTCATTCTTGAGCAAATTCATAGCACTGAATTTCTGATATAAATGAAATAAATAGAATATTTGGGAAATTAGGAAAAGTGCACATGCGAAAAAGATAAGCTTTTGGAGGAGGTCAACCAAGTTCATTGTATGCCAGTTGTCTTGTGACACAAAGGCCCATACAAGCATATAATATAAGTTTATATATCTATTATCGAACAACAAATTAGAAAACAAAACAAAGAGCTTAGGATGTTGTTTATGTGCTTCTTCTTTTTCACGTCATGTACTCTGATGGATTTTAGTAATTAACTAGTGACATTTTGCCAATTATGCTAATTTTATTGTGACCCAATAGAATGAACATGTAGGAATATTATATAAACAGATATAACTGAAAATATAGTTAAAATAGCTTAAGAAGTTCTAACGGGAATTTGAAGTAGTATACTCACATGAATTATAAGAACAGGACAATCAACTAGTGGAATTTTGTCAATATTCTGCAGACAGAAAACGAGACAAAACAACAAGCTCATTACGTTGAGAACTAAAATTATTTAGTCATGACTTGAGTAACAGGAGAAAATACTCATAAAAATATTACCTTATAAATGTCAAACCAGTATGTACGCTTGGTAGGATACATGACTCTTAAGCCTGAGAGTATGGGACTATGCAGAACAACAGCTCGTAGCTGAGGCAATCGGGCAGCGAGATCTAAGGTGGGGCCACTGCCGACAGATTGCCCGTAAAGTATAATATCTTCTTGCTTGGTGCCATAACTTTCTTCAAGACACTTATATACAGCTTCAATATCTGCATAAGTATTCTGTTCACTTGGCTGCAACAGAGGAATCAGACTTTTAGATGAAACTTGCAATTTTCTTCCGCAATCATCATAAAGTTGATGACACTCCGATTATGTATCAAACGCATTAATTAATAAAATATAAACACACATCAAATATGAGATGGTGGAGGCTGAAATATGCATAGAATTCAGAAAAAAAATGTTTTTCTTTTAATTGATTTTCACAGAATTTATGAAGCAAACCTTTCCAGAAGATTGTCCATATCCGGAGTAGTCATACCTGCAAAAATTTGAAAATTCATATGAGAATTCTAAACTATGAAAATGCTTCTGATTGCAAAGATGAATTAACAAAAAAAGTATGCCTATGGGGCTTTACTTCAACAGCGCAGATAGCTAGTTCATCCAGAAGAAAAAAAACTCAAACTCATGGACCATAAAAACTGGATAAAACCAGGGAAAATGATGAGTTATTAATACAGTTACAACTTAAGAAACATGAATGGGTCAAAAAAATTGTGCTTAGGCTGTTTTGAGCATTCTTCTCTAGATAGATACCAGGCTAAATATCTTAGGCATGACCATAATTCTGTAGGAGCCAATTCATCAAGCAACACTACTGAAGCCACTAGCAATTAGTACAGAACAAAACTACACTGATATACAATGAAAACATTGAGGAGATGCAGAATGGGGTCTCAAATACAACAATTATAGCTCATCCCATCTTCATGTAAAGCAACACAATTTTCTGCAGAATCAAGATTGTACAAACTTGAATTCTAACTCTGCATGCCAACACATCAGACAAATCAATAACAATTAACCCAACTAAACTAACCCATCACCAAACCAACCAAAAATAGAGTCATGCCAAAGTGTCAACCAGAAAACACCCATCAAATTTATAGTTAACTAATCCAAAGAAGCAACTATAACATCAGAAATCATATAAACAACAAACACCCAGATGCCTAAACTACATAACAATCACACTCAACTAAAAAGTTGCACAAAACAATAACAAACAAAAAAAAAACTTTACCCCATGAGATTAACTCTCAAATGGATGCTTAATTCGATGAAAAGCTCATACATCTGACCCAGATCGGCGGCGTTACCATGAGAGTAAAGAAGAGTAGAAGTAGCCATAGGATGCCTAATATACATAGCAACTATCTCAGTTCCTTTTCGGGTTGGCAGCTTCAAGATTTCTACATTTTCACGGTGTGGGAATGGGTTTAACAGCAAAAGACTTGTAATTTCATCTGTTACCACCTTGTAAGTTGGTGGGTTCGGTGGGAAAAATGCAAACTTTGCTGCCATTGATGAGGTTACCCCTCCCATATTTCCTCTGTTTTTGCTCTGTTTTTTGCTCTGTTTTTGCAAGAGAGTGAAGTAGTAAAACTTAGTTTAGATCAAAAGAATAAAACATTCTAGTCTACTTTTTTTCTTTTCTTTTTTTGGTGTTGCTATTTCCAGAAGAATATAACTTTTTCATAAAGAATGAGAGAGTGATGGAGAAAGAGAAATTTGCTTCAAATAACGGGATTATATGTTGAGTAGTGAAGTTCTACCTGAGCTGAGCAGAAATCGAACCAAATCGAAAAATTAAACCGATTGGAAATTTTGGTCAATTTTTTTTAATGTTTGAATAAAAAGAATTACGGTTTGATCGAAGATTTGGAAAATTTCAACACGATCAATTTCAGTTGATTTAAAATCGAACCGAACCGACCGAAGCTTACATCTAAGTGTAGTATTATGCTCTATTAATTACATTTGTTGTATAATTTGGGTTTTATTGAAAGATTTGATTTGTTTTTGTAGGTTTGTTTGAAAATGCATGTTTTTGTGTAGGGTCATTACATATGGAATTGAGGAAGGAAAGCCATGTACCCATGTGGGTAAAGTTGATTATGATTTTGATTTTGGGGATTGGCAAATTGATAAAGCCATTTGGATTGGCAATTTTTTTGGTGGATTTCATCTTCTTGTTTTGCTATTGTTATTGTCTCAAGAACTTTGTTTGACTTGATGATCCACCAATATATGATTGAAAAATATCAACATCAATTAGGTTTTAGTTTTCAATTAAGGTTTAATGTATAAATTAATGGTTGAAATGTATTATTTTATTTAAATTTTTTGATTAATTATAGTTTTTACTGAAATAAGATATATTTTTTATTCCGAAAACGGCGTTATTCGATAAAAAAAACTTTATAAAAGTAGGTATCACAATAGAGTTGTCCACTTTTAAAATTTTTTTGAACAAAAGGTTAACGCGCCCACTAAATTTGGAGAAGATTGGGATAATACTATATTTTATAAAATAATTTGATTTCCTACCTCAATAAGGAAAAAATAGAGAAAATACCTCATAATTCTAATGATTTTATTTTTTTACTCTAGAGTATGTTTATATTATAATTATACCTACTTTCTATTAATTTTTTATTTTAAGTATTTTATGTAACAGCTGTCATATTTTTACTTTCCCTCTCTTTTTTTCTCTCCTCTCTCTTCTTCTTCTTCTTCTTCTTCTTCTTCTTCTTCTTCTTCTTCTTCTTCTTCTTCTGTGTTTTTTTTTTCTTCGTCAATTTTTTTCTTCTTCTTTATTTCTTTTTTTCTTCTCCATTTTTCTTTTTTCGCCGCTCTTTCATCGCTTCGCCGCCGTTTCTTCATTGCTCCACCGTCGCTGCATTATTAATTTCTTTTTATTTTTTCTTTAATTCATGATGATTATTGCGATTTTTTAACATTCAGATATAAATAAATTACTCTAATTTTTTTTTTCAATTTTAGATCTAAAAATCTAATTGAAAAAACGATATTATGATGAAAAAACGATTTTCTGCAAAAAACAGCATTTGATTATCATATGATTATCATAACACTGTAGAAAAAAAAATTATAAAAAAAAGAGTCTCTGATTATCATATGAGTATCACTGTATTATCATGTTGTTATCATAACACTGCATTAAGAATGATTTTCAAAAAAAAATTGATTATCATATTGTTATCACTGTATTATCATCTCGTTATCATAATATACTCATATGATACCAAGATGATAATGTATTATTGTACCTAAATGATAATGTTATGACAACAACATAATAATAAAATTATGATAACATTATGATAATATAATATATATATGAAAAAAATTACATAAAAATTATGATAACGAGATGATAATGTGAAGAAAATAGTATGATAATGAAGTATAATAAGGTCATATTATCATACTATTATCTTCACCTTATCATCTTATTATCATAATTTTTTTTGTAATTGTTTTTTTCATACATGTATCATATTATCATACTATTATCTTCACATTATCATCTCGTTATCATAATTTTTTGTAATTATTTTTTTCATACAAGTATCATATTATCATACTATTATCTTTACATTATCATCTCATTATCATAATTTTTCTGTAATTTTTTTACATATGGGTATCATATTATCATACTATTATCATAACTTTATTATTTTATTATCATCTGATTATCATACCGGTGTCATGAATCTTTTTGTTATTCTATTTTCATGTACGTTATCATCTAGTTATCATAACCTTATCACAATTCATTATCATCTAATTATCATACTCTGGTGTTTTGATAACGACATGATAATCAAACATTATTTTATCATACATTATCATAGATGTTATCATATATGTACCATAAATATTATCATCTCGTTATCATATGATAAAACATTATCATATGACGCTATTTCTGTAAAAAAAATTCATGTAAGTATCATATGATAATGTTATGATAAAGATATATGATAATATTATGATAACGATATGATAATCAAACATTATTTTCTGCATAATTTGTTTTCCTGCAATGTTATGATAATTACATGATAATATAGTGATACTCATATGATAATCAGGGGATGTTTTTCTATATAAAAATTATCTTTTCTGCATTGCTATGATAATGTGATGATAATGCAGTGATACTCATATGATAATCAGATGCTGTTTTGTTTGCAAAAAAAAAAAATTGTGCAGAAAATCGTTTTTTTTTCATCATAAAATCGTTTTTCATGCAGATTATTAGATCTAAAATTGAAAAAATCAAAGAGTAATTTATTTAGATCTGAAAGTTAACATAAATCGTATAAATCACCACGAATTAAGAAAAAAAAATCTAATATTAAATATAAAACGAACAGAGAACGACAGTAAAATGATGGCAGAGCGGCGGCGGACTGATGGCGGAGCGGCGAAGAAGAAGAGAATAAAAATGAAAAAGAAAAGAAGAAGAAAAGAAGAAGAAGAAGAAGAAGAAAAAGAAAATGGCGGGAAAAAACAAGCAGAGAAGAAGAAGAAGAAAGAAAGAGAGAAAAAAAACAAAAAAGTGACAATTGTCACTTAGAGTAAAAAAAGTGGTTAGAGTAAAATAATAATAAAAATTAGGCATAATTATAATATAAACATGTGTTAGAGTAAAAAAAATAAAAACAATAAAAAGGTGAGGTGTTTTCTTTATCTTTTCCTTGTTGAGGTAGGAAATCAAATTATTTTTAAAAATATAGTATTTATCCTAATGTTCTCCTAAACTAGTGACACGATGTCATCTAACCCAATTTATACTTTTTTTAAAGCAATTAACTCCAAAACTCTTTATTTTTGGGTCAAATAATCCCATAATTGTATTTTTAAAACGCGTAAAATACAAATCGAAGGTGATGGATGCAAAAAAATAAGTAGATACTTCTCTAATTGTTGCGATATAATTATTCTAAATCTATTTTTTGAAATAAAAAATATGAATTATGAGGTTATTTGGCTCAAAAATGAAGAGTTTTGGGATTACTTGTTAAAAAAAGTATAAATTGGGCTAGATGACTCCATGTCAAGAGTTCAGGGGGCGCATTGACCCTTTGTTCGAAATTTTTTTTATCCCACAGTCCTTATCCACTTCTAAAAAGTAACAATGTTTAAACTTTATCATTTGATACTACCCTTATTTAAAATCCACTATTAAACTAGAATTTATTGATATCTATAAGTAAAAGGATTATGACAAAAGTATATAAAATTTTAAAAACTCCCACCTTATAACATTTTTTCGTTTATACCCTCACGTAGGAAAAAGTTCATTTGTACATTTTTTTTGATTTTTTGTTTTCATCTCTACTCTAAAATTTAAATTTTTGACAATTAAATTAATTAAAGGATGAAAACATTGTAAATAATTAATAATATTAATATTTAATTAGAATATAAGCTAAATATAAAGGATCATTTTAAATATTTTTCCAAATGAAAAGAGGTCAAATTAGCTCTTTAGGATAGAGACAAAAATGAAAAATTAAAAAAAGAGTACAAATGCACTTTTTTCTAGTTCAGGGTGTAAACGAATAAATGTTACAAGGTGTGGGTTTTTTAAGTAATTAGGCCAAAGGTTAATCCCTAGGAAAGTTATATAGAAGAAACGCCATTAACCTTAGGTTAAAGTTGCATTTTTCTTTAAATATTAAACAATATGCTGACTGATTATAAATTCATCCTCTCTTTTTGAAACTCTATTGTATAATATAATTGCAACAAATGTAGATAATGATTGATTTTGATTAGTTTAATTCCAGCTCATCATTGGCCAACTAATGTCATCTACTGAAAAAGTTGAAGATAAATCTCTAGAGTAGTTGCTAATTTTACGCAGTCAAAATGCTAATCATATTAATCATAATATTATAAAATGTTTAGGAGACCGATACAATTCCATGGCAGGATTAATTCATGTTCAAAACAGAAGAATGTTAAGTTCATATTACAGTGATTTAAAAACCGAACTGGACTGTCCGGCTCCGGCTCGGCTGTGGTTAATCCAATCCAAAAGAAGCCGAGTGTGGGACACTGGAATTCAGTTGGTTTTGAACAATCTGGATAGAGTTTAAACCACTTAAACCGGTAAAAAAAGATTTGCTAAATGAGTTTTAAAATAGAAAAAAAAGTGTTCTTTACAGACTGGTCGGACCAGCCAGCTGAACCAGTCCAATCAATCGATTGAATCGTAAATCGGTGGCCCACCGGTTCAGTTTATACATCAATGCAAATTCATGACAAGGAAAAAACATATATTCAACAAGGCTTGATGACATGCTGAAGCACAAGGCAGAAGATTACAAAATTTAATGTTACTATGCCAAAGTTGAGAGAGCTCAATTATTTTGTGGGAGGCAATGGTTGTGTGGTGCTTGTAAAAACCAAAGCAGAGTAATTTGACTTTGTTATTTATTAGTAAGAGTGTCCCCTTCATCAACAACAATGAGGATAATAAATAACCATAACTACAAATACAAAGAGACAGAGATTCAAGAACCCAGAATGCACAAGACAGGACACATTAGAGCAAGCTAATAATGGAAGATTTGAGGTATTACCCACCCACAATTATTTACTAGCTTAAACATAAATTGAAAGCTCAAATTCCTTAACATTGACTCCAAGTATGTGTGTCTCTGTCCTTGTAATGTCTCTAATCATAAGACTAAAAGGCGACGCTAAAATAACCAATGCTTATCTAACGTATAAATACATATTGTTTTAATATCAAACAAATCTTCCTATAGAGTAATTTTAATGTGGCCGATTTTCCATCTCTTGCAACAAGTTTCGCTACGGCACATGCAGTTCTAGCTATTTATCCATCCTTTCTAAATGTGAATCCCTATTAACCAAAGCCATCGACCGACTTGGTCGATTCTTCCCAATGACCTTCTCTATTTGTTGGGCCCCAACGTCAGTCAGCCGATACTAAGGCCAAGAGATTTATAAGTGGTAAGTAGTCTATCTCTATGAGCACATCAAGCTTAGCATCATTTCATACATCAATTCTCATTTCATTTCTATGCGAAAGTGCTAAGGCCATACAGTTGCAACATATAGGTAAACCAAACTACTAGGGTCCTACTCAACAACCAACCTTGTTGTGATTCTTCAAGAATCAACTTTATCATGTCTTGCCTAAAATCACAAACAAATTGTAATCAAATTCTACAGTTTCAGTATATGTATGGCATCTCCTACCAGAAAAATGATTCTTTATTCTACTTGGTCTAGTGAAAGTCCTTATTTCAATTCAATTAGAAGCACAATCATAATCACATGCCGCTACAATAGAATTGCCTTAAAATTTATTTTGAAAATCATCAAACCATAAGTTTTTACAAAATCCTGATCAATAATTTTCAGGAGACAACCAGCAAAACACAATTGCAGCAATGTGCTGCATTTATTACATATACACAAAACAGTCAAATATCATAGCTGAAACTCCACAACTAAGTTTGAATGTGCAGAATATAGACTCACTTTGTAAATAACCTATATCATCCTAAGATTACAAAAACGAAATAAAATTACCTTAAGTCTTGAAAAGTATTATGCACCAATTCTTTAGTACTTCAGCCTGACACTATCAAGGCCCCAATTATTACAGATGCAGACAAGAGAGAAGAAAAAAAAGGTTGATTCTAACTGAAGTAGTGGGAACAAACAGTCCGAAACCTGTAGCCTTGAATTAAATAAATTAGCAGCACAAATCCATGCACTTCTTGTAGAGTTCCATGCAGGTTGAAGCAAGACACAACCAGGACTATTCAAACTAAAGCCTAATCACTGACAAACAATCAGCAGTAAAAGAAGTTAGCTTTAGATACTTGCTATTTTCCACCTCTACAACTAAAATTGAGAATGTATGCTTAAGGCATTTCGTCCACTTCAGATACTTTCTTGTCTAAGAGCCATCTACTATATTTCCTGATACGACGTTATAACTAACATACTGCAAAATATATATAGCTTTCAGAAGAAAAATGCATTCATGCTTGAGAGTTGACACATAGTTTTAAGAAACAAAATGCCTGCATGCTTGAGAGTTGAGATACACACAAAAGAAATTAAGGAAAAAAAAAAAATCTCCAAAAAACAAGGTAATGATCAGAGATAAACATAATGTTATTGCAAATCTTGCATTTCTATGTTTTATGAATAACACTGTACCTGTCTCCTTCTTTAAGTCAACCAAATGATGCAGAGTCATATGGGAACTTTTATAAAAATTGCTCATTCTGTGCTTCAAGTACAATTTTATTTCTATCTACTTTGTGGATATTAAGTGAAGAGACCACTGAATACCATACATAAGAATATATCTATGCTAGTTCTATTTTTATTATGACACTATGAAAGAATAACGCAATATATCGGGACTCCAAGACAACCCCACCAATGGCAACAATCGATCTTTAAGAGAGGATAATGGTTTCTTGTAGGTGGAGACATACTCAATACTCGCGAGTGAACTTTCAGCAATATATTCTACATTTGAATACAAAGGCTAGCTAGAATATATCATTATGATCGTTAACACTACAGCACTGCTCTACATAAACAAATACACCGTGATAGGAAATACTCTAATCCTCAGTTATCTTGAAACGCACTTCTAATCATTTAAGATTATCACTGGGAAATTGAAAATGACAAGTGAATAAAAAACCCACCTCCTTATGTCTCACCTACAAGAAACCATTACATGCACAAGACAAGAACACTGCTAGCAAACGACATTTCAACCATAACTTGAAAGGTTATTTATTTATATTTTATATCAACTCAAAGAAACACCTTCACGATCAAAGTTTCGTGCAATAGAGTTAGAAACACTTTGCTTTCTGCTCCTAAGTTTTCAGAATGTGCAATGGTTCTAACAGAGGAACACATTTGTGAAAAGAAAAAGAGACATCTTGATCAAAAAGCTATACTCTTCATTAAATGATCAACAATCTATCATTACTAAGTCGAGCCAGTAGACAATTGAGTTGGACATGTTACCTACTACACATATTAATTGTATTCCAGGTACCTGATATTGAGCTACCGACTAAACTTTCTACCCCATATAAACTATTCGAACAACAAACATCCTATTACACCATTAACAAACTAAAGAACTGAATCAAACTATAGCAAGGCCATCTATTATTTCAAAAAAACATGCATTCAATCCTAAAATATAGTTCACAAAATTCCTACAATTTCTCTTTCCAATACTAACTCATCATAATTCCAAAAGCAACAGTGCCACAGTTAATCCAAACTTTATAAAACATCCCTGATAACTTTAAACAGAAAAAAATGGTTTCTTCAAACTCAATTAAACTAAAAAAAAGTCTAAACAATGTTTGCCATTAATTATCAGGAAAAACTTATCAGTTACCAATAAAAACAATTGAAGAACAGTCCTTAAGTCTTTCTTCTGAGCCGCTTCCTCAGCTTCTTATATTTATGCTTATTCATCTTCTTCTTCCTCTTCTTCTTTACACTATCAGCCCACATACCCTCATCATTATTTTGCAAATCTGAGATCGACCCACTTGCTAAAATCGAATTTGAACATAACCCAAATGGATGGATCGGTGAAAAGGGCAAGGAATCGAAATGGGTGAAGCTCAATTCTTTAATTGGACCCAAAAAGGAAGCGATTTTGGTGGTGTGATTTTCATGAAATGGAGTGGTGGGATTGTTGAGCGGGTGGGATTGAGAGGGGTTTGGGGAGTGTTGTTGAAAACAGGTGTGGTGGAGAGAAGCGAGGATTCTTGATGGAGTTGGTGCGGTTTTTAGGACTTTTTGGAGGGTTGAATGTGCTGCCATTGTTGGCCTGATGAGGATTGTGAAAGCTGCGATTTTGGGCTGTGTTTAGAGTAAAGGAATGAGGAGTGTTTGTTTTTAAGTTTTGCATGTTCTCGAATAGGATTTAATTTGGCTAAATTTCACAAATGCCCATACATATAAATCTTTAGTCATTTTGACCTCTTCGAGTGTAGAGTTTTGCCTTTTAGAGACAGAAATTTGACCCTTAAGCCAATTTTATATCTTTCTTTTAATAGCTCATTTTTCGACAAATAGAAAAGTGATTAGGGACTTTAACGTTTAATGATGATTTTTAGAGACACAAATTCGAACAACGAACTGGTGATCTGCTTAACAGAATTCAAAAGTACTAAATTAATGTGTAGGGATAAATTTAATGAATTAAAACATATTTGTCGTAAATAACACATAAAAATTTAAAAGAGATTGTGGATAAAGTCTAAAAAATTGGAATACATGCCTTACTTTTGCGTTATTTTTGGCCTTTTTTTGTGATTTTTGATGTAATAATTCGATTTTACAGGAGCAACAATGAGTTGGCGACACGGCGAACTCACCTCCATGGTGTCAAATCTAGTTGGCATTGCCATCTAATCCATGTCAACCAATCGGCTTATAATCACTTATGTCACTCCAACTTAGGCATTCCACTAACCAAGACTCCTGAATTAAATTTTGGCCCGCTAAACCCCCTAAACTTCATTTAATAATCACCTATGATACTTTTGGCGTAATTTGACCAAAATACCCTTCAAATCTATAAGAATAACAAACAAACCAATATCAACTCAATCTAACCAAACCTAACGAAGGTGGATCTGATCCAAATGACACAGACCCACCACGACGGTGGGTAATGTTCTTTATCTGTGACGGTGGGTCTGATTAAAAAAAATTTAAAAAAAATCTTAAAAAATTATTTAAATTAGAAATAATAATTTATTTAATATTCAAAATAAATATTTTTTTTTCCGGCGATGGGAGGTGGTTGGAAAAATTAGCGGTGTCGGGTGACGGTTTCCGATTGAGTGGTCTGATTTAATTGGATGGATTGGTGATTTAAGTATGATTTGGTTGGATGAATGAGTTATGTTTGATTTGGTTGGATAGGTGATTTTAAATTTGGTTAGATTGGATTGGTTTAATTTTTCTTATTGATCTTAGGGGTATTTTGGGCATTTTTGAAAAAAAATGGGCTTGGGGCGGGTTTTTGGGCGGTTTTGGGGTAAACGTGCCATATGTGATCATTAAGTTAAGTTTAGGGGGTTTAGTCGGCCACAATTTAGTTCAAGAGTCTTGCTTAGTCGAATGCCTAAGTTGGAGTGACATAGGTGATTAATAGCCCAACCATTCCCCTCCACTTTGTTTGTAGATTTTCACAAATATACATAATCTATACAAGTCATAAAAGATGGTGAAGTTCAGATATCGTACCACGAAGAAGACAGATTGTAAGCACCAAATTAATTTTAAATTGTTTAGCGGAATAAAGGGAGATTTATGATTAAACTCAAAATATTCAAAGCAATTGTAAATCAAACAAGGAAATTCTTGAATAAAAACTATGGATACAACAATTGAAAATTAACATATTTCTTATGCTATTCGAGTTATGAAGTATATTAACGTGTCGATTTTATAGTCCAATTTGTTCTAAATTACTAAGCCATGCTCCCTCGAGTGAATTAACTAGTAAACGTTTAATTAATTCAAGTAACCGATAAGCAAATCGCTCTTGTATAATTACTAACCAAATTAATCAATTAGCTCAACTTATTAAGCTAATCTTAAGGACATTTATTGCTGAACTCATTCTCATGTTAATCATTGAATTTTTTTATTACTAGGTCTATTATAGAAAACACACTCTCAAGTTAAGTTTCAAAATACAAAACTAGGTGTGAGCGGAAGCGGGAGTTTCAGGGTCCCATTTTTCCAGACTTATGGCAGAACTCTATTTTGGACAGGTTTTAAAATAAGTATAGAGTCGCCACATAACTTAGCTAAAAAATACCTTTTATACCGACTCAGTAACCTTAATTGCTTATGGGTAAGATTACCATACGCCGGACTAAAAGACCGGGTTCGTGGACCTCCCCAAAACTCGTGCGCTTAGCTTATCAGTCTCCGTTTTTTACTTACTAGACATATAGATATAATTTTAACATACATTGCAGTTCATAAAATATATTGTTAGAAATGTAAACACTTTTTGAAAGCAGTAAACACGTTTGACGCACATATGACTCGATCTGAATTAGCATTTGAAGCAAATAGCAGTTACCCCTAAACATTCATCTAAACCTGATGGTTTCTAACAAATAGTCAAGTATTGGCTGGTCTGGATATTTTGCATGCACAAAACTTAAACTAGATGTCTAAGTTTGATTGATTTTATTAGGTCAATCTTGAAAGGCTTAATTACTTAAAAATCATAAACTTTTTTTTTGCGTTTATACCCTGACTTAGCAAAAAATTCAGCTGTACCCTTATTTGGATTTTTATGTTTCACCTCTACCTCCGAGGCATTAAATTGACATCTTTTTATTTGAAAAAAAGTTAAAAACAGTTCTTCATTTTTAGTATATATTTTAATTAGACGTTAAAGTTATTATTAGTAGAAAAATACATTCTTCCTCGTAAAAATTAACAAATTATAATAGTTTTTTTATTTAATTTATACTGATTATCAATATATGTTTATAATTAAAAACCGTAAAAAATATCTTTCAAACAAAATAAAATAAATTTATTTAAAAAAAAATATTATCAGACGGACCATTGGAAGGAGGAGCAGTTGTTCCTCCTTCTTTTGAAGGAGGAGCAGACCGTTCCTCCTTCCATGGAAGAAGGACGGCGGCAGATTTGAGGAATTCGGACGGCGGGTACGAGGAAGTCGGGTGATGGGTCCGACATAAGATTTTTTTTTTAAATGGAAAAAATTAATTAATTTCAGGACGTACTTAAACATTTTTAAAGATGAACTTGTTTATATTTTTTTTAAAAGAAAAAAGTGTGAAATAACCCTTATATTTAGTTCTTTTTAATAAATCATTTTTTTTTAAATTTGGGATAGAGGTGAAACATAAAAACCGAAATAAGGGTACAACCAAATTTTTTCTAAGTTAGGGTATAAATGCAAAAAAAGTTAAATGTGGGTGGTTTTTAAGTAATTAGGCCTTCTTAAAAAAAATTCCTATTCAACTTCTAATTACATTTTACATGCAATCTTAAGATGTATAAGTGATTTGTTGCATTTGATTTGATTTTCTAATTTAACGTGGTTAGTCATTTATCTTGTTAATATTAGATTTGGCATACTTTTAGAAAGCGATAAACAGTTTCACTCGTGGGTAGTTGGATAGACATGCAAGGTTAGGGATACTTTCAAACCTCGTTGAAATCAGATAAATGTGGAGAATATTATAGTAGATACATTGAGAATGGACAAGCACTTGGACCATTTGCGAAGTTTCTTCAAGAATATAGGATTGTTGCCCAATACACTTTGCCTAATACTCCAGACCAGAATGGTGTATCCGAAAGAGGAAATCAAAAATAGACATGGTGAGAAGTATGAGGAGTAACCGAAAACTTCCTATATTCTTAAGGACCGAGGCACTAAAGACGACGTTGTATATAGTAAACCGAGTTCCAACCAAGGCTGTTTTAAAGACGAGTTTTGAGTTATTCAAAGGTTGGAACCCAGTTTACGACATATACCCGTTTGTGGATGCCCGTCCGAAGTGAGAATTTATAATCCACTTGGATATGTTGAAAAGTCTAAAGGTTATAGATTCTATTGTCCATCTCATAGTACTAGGATTGTAGAATCAAGAAATGCAAAATTTCTCTAGGATAACTTGATTAGTGTGAGTGACCAACTAGATGACTCAGTCTCTACATTGGATCACAATGAAGCTAAACCCTCTACTTCAAGTGATATACTAATTATCATACACATTCCTCAGGCTCAACGTGTGTAAGACAACTAGTTGTTGAAATTCCACAAATTAATGATGCTGATCCACTATATCAAGTTGTTAATCAAAATAACGTTGAACAACCAGAGGAGCAACCGGTTGAACAACAAGTTCCCCAAGAAAATGATGAAACAACATTAAGAAGATCTACGAGAGCAAGAATATTGATAATACCTAGTGATTATGAAGTGTATTTGCAAGAAATGGACTACAATATTAGAGCTGAGAGTGATCCTATAACATTTTCACAAGTTGTAATTTCTAAAGAATAATGTTGACATTAATGTGTGAAACATTCAAAAATTAAAGATTATATTTTTTTCCCACATGGAAAAAGAGAATGGTTTGTCCTCTCTAACTATCCTATAAATTAAGGCTTCCTCCTCATTAGCAAACACATAAAAAATTAGAGCATCTCCTCTAAGATAAAGAAAAATAGTTTTGTGTTATAAAAAACACAGTCTTGTGTTATAAATTAAAGTATTGTTTTTGTTAAAGAAACACAGTTTTGTGTTATCAAGAAAACACCGTCTTGTGTTATAAATAAAGTTTTTATTTTAGTCAAAGAAACACAGTTTTATGTTATAAAAAAACACAGTCTTGTGTTATAAATAAAGTTTGTTTTCCTTGAGTTAAAGAAAACACAGTCTTGTGTTATATACCGTTCTTGAACAATATGACTTAGTGTTATTGAGCTGTTACCACAGTGCAGTGGTGGCAGTATTTTCTGGCTGTTTTATCCTATGGACGACGCGGTTGATAGTCAGCTTTGCACCTCCAAGTTGAGCCACGAAACGTCTAAAAGAGAGCGACCTAGTCCGCGACTCAGCCTTTTCGGAAATTCATGTTTCAACCGGCAATTGTTCCAACAATTTTTAGACGTGTCCCTTAACAGTTGCTGGCATGAATTCCGAAGAGGTTGCAAAAACAAAACTTTGATCGTGAAGTTCTCGTTGTTTCTTGCAACAGTTCTATTAGAAAGTTTAATTATAAATTAAACTTATTATGAAACAGCAACCACCTATTGGAAATGACAATAACCAGTTTGTGAGTTACAACTGTGATAAATCATGTCATATGACACACAAGTATCAGAACAGGTTTAGTTCCGTTTAACAGAAATAACCTGATTGAAAAAACGTTCACGTTGTGAATGTTTATTTATGAGATCAATCTTCATGATAAACCAGACAGATGGTGGGCAAACACTGGCGCATCATGCTATTTCTGTTGTGACCATACTATGTTCAAAACATACATTGTTACTAATTTAAGAAAGTGTTGTTGGGTGATACCCACACCACTACACTTGCCGGATTCGGCGATATAGAACCGAAGTTTACTTCAGAAAAGAATGTGATTTTGAAGGATATGTTGCACACTCCTATGATGAGTACAAATTTGATCTCTGGATTTTTCCTGAATAAAGCCAAATTTACTCAAAATATCGGAGATGATTTTACCACTGACGGTATGTTTAAATTAATTGTAAATTTAAATATTATTTTTTCTGTCTGCATACATGCTATGTGCTTTTAATGCTTGGCATGCTAAATTTTATCATGTTGATAATAAAATTATTAATTAATTGAGTTCGTGATGTTTAATACCTAAAACGATAGTGAATGATTTTTTTCTAATGGAAAAAAATGTGATTCTTATAGTTAAGCGAAAATGACTAAAACGGCGCCTAATGTTTTATTAGAATATCTGAAATGTTTAAATTAGTTTATTCGGATATATGTGAATTTGATGATACCTTGTGTAATACCCCAAAATATTTAATTAGCTAATTGGACCACGTGTCCAGTTTTGATTCGCCAAAGTGGTGATATCAAAAGAGTTTCTTAAAAGATAAAGTAAATAAGTTTCAAGTAGATCGGTTCTGAGAAATTAACTATGAGAAAATTTAGGTTATATTTCAATTCTAAAGTTAGAATTGGAATTAAAAGGAAAAATGTCAAGAAAAGTCCAAAATAAAGTACAGGGACCAAAGTGGTAATTTAGCCACTTCGTGTCGAAAATGGAAATTTGTAAGATTCGACGGGAAAATAGTAATATTGAGTTTCGTATTATTTATTAGATATAAATAATACGTATAAGTTATAATAAAACGATTTATCGATTTAGTTATGGATTAAATCGTACGAAACAAAAGTTTAAAGGATAAATGATAGTAAACAAAAAGAACAAGGACTCAAGTGAGCTTTTAGCCAAATCATATATAATCAAGAGATTATGAATGAAGGAAAGGAATCAGAGTCCAGAAGTTTCAGTTGAGCGATTACGATCGCTTCGCCGCCGTTTCTCCGTTCGACGTCCGATTCGAGCGATTCAAGCGGCGATCTCTTCAGAATTGAAAGCTCTATCGTCTCTGAGCATCAAATCGAGGTAAAGTTCTTGAAATTTGGTGCTAAATTCGAAATAACAGGCTTTTTTGAGTTAGGATCGAGTTTGGATTGGAATTTGACGTTTTAAGGTTATTATGGCGTTTTTGAAGAAATCGAGATATGGATATTGACTAGGGAAGTGTTTAGCACGTCGGGATTGTGGCGAAACCCCGGAAAATTTGATTTCCGGGGCTGTGCACGTGGTACACGACCGTGTACCACGGGTGCACGAACGTGTACTAGAAGTACACGAACGTGCACCTAGCAAGGTACACGGACGTGTACCTGAAGTACACGAACGTGCACTTTTCATGGTGCACGAACGTGTACTGGAAGTACACGAACGTGTACCCCTGAGGTGCACGAACGTGTACTTGGTTACGCGATCGTGCACCCACCAAAATGCACGCCCGTGCACCCCGACTCGTATCCATGTGTATGTGATGAATATTTGATGTAGAAATTCAACGTTTTGAGTAATTTGACTCTAAAGGATGGATCTCGGACTTTGAGAATCATTAATCTTGAGATTAGCTCGACGTTTTAGATAACTAATAGTAATGGAAAACGTCAAGGACGTTAAGCGATTCTCAATTATGAGAAATGGTATTCGCGAAGTCGACTATACGATTAATGTTATCGGATACGTAAATAAGTTTAAAATGAAATTAAACCCTAAAACTTAGAAGTATTATGTGAGTAAAATTACTAGTTTCACGACTGACTATTAAACGATTTATCAGACGAGTCAGAGCAGAGAGGCCAGTAGACATGAGATAGCGAGGGCATATCATTTCATCGACCACATTATTGATTGGATTGCGGTCACTGTGAGTTGTATTTACTTTTGTGTATTATTATTAAAGATATTTTATATAGATATATATACTGTTTATACGCATCGCATGTTATATAATTTGATTGAAATGTTATATGTTTCTATTAAGTTTATATACGAGAACTAGTATGCGATCCGAAGAAACTAGGTACCTATTGGGTGTCAATAGGCTGTGTGATCACCAGTATCGAGTCAGTCTAGTATATTTGCATTTGAGAAATGACTTGACACAGCTGGGAGCTGATGATGATTATGAAATTTACGATTGGGTTTTTGATACGAGTGAGTACTCGGCTACGGTGTAGTCTGGAGTCCCCGTATCTAGTGGCTGGGCCACCAGCGAGTTGGACTCGCAATTGATATTCACGATTGAATTGAATGATATATGATTATTCGAGAGATGAGTCGCATGCTAGGATATTAGTTTCGTACGGATCAAATACATGTTTATATGTTTCATATTATTGTTTTCTTGAAATGCGATGCTATGTTTTTATATTAATACCGTTAGTAAATGTCAACTCACTCAGTATTTTCCCAAATACTGACCCCTCACCTTTGTTGTTTCCAGGTGCTTAGTGTGTGGACTTAGCTAGAGGCCAATTTTGAAGTCCAGAAGTCAACTGTATATGTATAGTTTCTGACTTCTGTGAATGCTGCAGTAGTAGTCCCGCGTTGACGGAGTCGTAGCCTAGACAGCAGTGTATTTTTATTGTACATATCCTTGCTGTCCTGTTTATAGGTTTTTGTAGGCTACGTGTTTTATATGTTGTGCACGGCACCAGATGCCGGTGATAGGTTGGATACACTAACTGATGGATATAGTACCGCGAGGCCAGTTCGTACAAGGTACGGTAACTAGAGCCCGCGAGGTTTTTGAACAGTTAGTGTAAATGTTTGTGTATACATGTCATGTATACTTGCTTTTGTTGCTTTGTGATAATTGTTTATTATTTGCGAAAAAAAAATTAATAGTGATTTAAGGCTTGCTACGGGTTCCGGAGCTACTACTCCCGTTCCCTAGCGCCGGTCGCGGCTAAATAATTTGGGTCGTGACAATGTTGGTATCAGAGCAGTTGGTCCAGTTACCACTGCAAGTTTGTTTCAGTGTTTGTTTGAGAGCAGTTGGTCTAGTTACCACTGCCAGTTGTGTCTGAATGTCTGTTTGACTTTGAATACTCTGTCAGTAAGTAAACCTAGGAACTACTGCAGCAGAGAGTCGGACCTTAGTTGTCTGCATTCGTTTGATCTGTGCATTGGTAGTATATGGCATAACGCGCGCGAACCAGGACTATTAAGCTAGCAAGTGACTAGTATCTCTTTATACGGATGATTAAAGCAACTAAGTATTTGTTGCTTATGCTAAGAGATAGAAAATGTTTAAATGTTTGCAAATATGAGCGGATAAGGCAACTAAGTGTTTATTACTTGTGCAAGGGGTATTCAGTGATTACGTATTTGCGAATTACATACAGATTGATTGAATGTTAAATGTTTATAGCACCTTATAAGTTGATATTGAGGTTAAGCGAGGAAAAAGAAGGCTCAGATGATCGCTGGCGTTTGTAATTGTTTCTTTTCAGCATGTCTGGGCAAAATGGAGCTCAGCTACATGCTGCAGAGAAATAGGAGGAAGCGCCTCCTATCTGTCAAGATGGATTTCACAACAAAATAGACGGACCATCTGAAGTCCACCAGAATGGATTCCACATAGATATTGGGAGATCATCTGAGATATATCAGAATGGTTTCATGTCCGTATCAGAAATTGGTAGTACTTCTAGGGTTAGAGGTAGAACTCACTTGCTTGAAATGGAGTACAGTGAAGAAAGTGAGGAGAATCCTGAGGAGGACTTAGAAGAAGAAGAATTGTTAGACGGGTCAGACGTTGAGGAATACCGAAGTGAACATTTCTGGTCCAATGTGCGGAGGTACCGCAAATTTGAGAAAAGATGGAGGGCTAGTATATGGCCAGGCACAAGTGGTTTTGAATCAGGTTAGGAGGCAAATGCGCTCCTTTTCTAGAGGAATACTACTGCCTGTGGGACTGTATTCTTCTAACTTTCTTCGCATGGACGAAAGAGTTCCAGACCTTAATGGAAATAATAGGACGATTAACCGTAGATAAATTAGGGGTTTGGGACTCGAATTTGATGAGCTATATGAGTATGTTCACGAGCACTTTGGGACACTCACTATGATGGCCCGTAAGATCGAGGCTGACCGCGAGTGGGATGGCAATCCTGTTCGACCCTACTTTTTCAGACGTGCGTTCTATCCAGATTATACTAGCCGACCCTCTGTTATTAGGACTAACCCCCACTCCGTGCATAGAGGCGGAGTCAACTCCAGTAGAAGAGTTAAAGGTCGACACATTGGAATAGTTATTAGGAAACCTAGTGTTCCACATCAGGCACCCTTAGGTATAAATGATTAATATGCTTTGAGTATTTGTGTTTATATGTTGCATTGTTATGTATGTTTACTGCATGCATGATAGAGCATAACGAGTAGAATGCACCTATAGGATAATACCTCAGATAGGTAGGGCTTATAGGAAGCGATTTTAATAAACACGCGCCTAATAAAAAGAACATATAAACATAACTCACGAAAACAATAATATAATATATACTACATAATACATTTGTAGTGAACGTAATTCCTATAATACGTTCTAAAACCTGTGAAGGAAAAGATGGTTTACTAAAAGTTAATCGATGCAGAACATCGGTACCTGCGTTTGTGTATGATATGATATAGTGTACCGAAGGAGTGGATGTAGGGATTATGGTAACAGAGAAGTTTGAATTGAATTGAGCTGTCGGAGATATGAAGAAAGAAATGATATGACAGACGAATAGTCAGAAAAGTGACAGAAAGTGACAGCAATACAAAAATTTGAAATATACCCAAAAAGTATAAAGAAAGCCGTTAATAGTCGCAGAGTGTACAATCTAGAGTAACTTATGATTTTATGAAAAAATTTAAGATTTTTCAAGATACAATTGTGCTCAGACATCGCATATGACATTGCATAATCACGATAAGAATGCATAAGAAAATGATTTTCGAAATGTAGATCATGCATCATATCTTTATAATGATGAAGAAAAATGCGATTTTTAGCAACTCTTTGGTGATGAGAGGCGTCATCACTCTGAGCTACAATTGTACTAATGATTTCAAACGATTTATGAAAAGTGGTTTAAAAGAGCTGGCCAGCCAAAGAATGTTTTGAAATCTTTTGTTAGTAAGTGAACTCAGATGTGAAACTCTGCGATGGATAATAAAATGTTCTTAGTAAATAAGAATAAAATTTAAAAGCACATCCTAATAACAGAATAAAGTCCTGTTAATGATAATTGCAATAATGTTAGGGAGCTACAGTAAAATGTGAACGAGGAGTTATTGCCGGAGAGCGAACGCAGTTAAGATGCAATGCGCTGGCAATATTTAAGGATATAGTAATTAACCTTATGATAAAATAAAGGATGAAATGACGGAGAGTCATGTTAGACGAAAGAAACGTAACAAATATGCAAGGATGAAGAGTATAAGGATTATTCCTATGGTGAAATAAGTAACGTAGTGAACGAGAAATATACTAGAGAAAGGAAATTGAAAGTATAAGGGACGAGAAGACGATAATATGAGTGATGAACCTCAAGTGATATTAAAAGGATATATAACCTTATCAATATCCGTGTTTGAAGATACAGAAGTAGAAAGAGAAGGGATATGAACGATGAAGAAGATAATCCAATAAGATGTAAAGGTTCGAAATTGGATAGATCAAGAGAGATAATGATACTAATGGACTGATATTAAGTGAAGTCACTAGTATCAGCATTAAAAGCTATAAGTGGCGTTAATAGAAAGGAGAAAAGTTAAGCTATAAGACTTAATATAAAGAGAAAGGCACATGTATAGGCATATGTGTCAATAAATATAAGAATTGTGGATAATATGAAAGAAAATATAATGAGGAAACTCATATACCCTTAAGATTTAGTAAGATGATTAGAGAAGTGGAAAATTCTAGAAATACGTCAGAAGGATTACCAGAATAGAACAGCAATAATGGGGCTATTATAAAGGAAGGACACAATGAACACAGTAAGTAAAAGATAAGATGATACTTCATTGTTATTGAACAGATAGGAGTAAATTATATCCAAGAGGACATGATGTCATAAGGACGAGAGATGATGCTAGTACAGAGAAATCAAGTTATTTAAAAGAATAATTAGAATCATGATATAAGTGTTAAGGAAACACTTCGAGAAGAAGATGAAAGACAGAATAAGGACAAACTAAGAAATGATCGTAATTAATATTAAGATGATACCTTGAAGAATGAGAATAAAGTTACGAAGCTATTCGAAAGTAAGAATAAGAAGTATAAGACGAGAGAGGAAGTTGATTATATAGTAGGAAGGAATGACGATTAAGAAAGCAAATAAGTTATTAAGGATTTACTGAATTAGTTAAAGATGAAATTAATTAACGAAAAAGATTCTCGAAACAGTTAAATGGTAAAGAAACATATGAGATTCTTATGAGGTGATCATGAATAGGAAACTGTGACGTAAAGGAAGAACATCGTTGACTAAAAAGTCAATAAGAGATTTGAGGCGAACCTCAAAGGAGCAACTAGAGAGAAGTGAAAAGGATAAGAATATGAGTAGTTCTAGCAAACAAAGGCAATTGTACAAGCCACACGACTAAAAGTAACGTGAAATGAAACGTTTAAGACAATGGTAAGGGATGAAGAATCACGACCAAAGGAACGACGTGAAAATCACGATAGCTTAAAGGAGTAAAGAAAGAGGAATGGAAGATAGTGAAAAATGTAGTAGGCTTAGTTACGTTAAGAGACAGAGAAGGTGTTAGACATGATACAAGTTGAGAAAGATTGATTAATGAGGAATGAAGTGTCAGACAATGATAGAAAGGAGTGAGAAATGACAAAAACCAGTTAAGAAAGAAAAGTGATAATTACAGACGATAGTAAGGATCATAACTGCAGGTTATGATTACGAGAGAAAATATTTATAGGAATACGGATAAAGTAAGTACGTCATTAAGATGAAATTGACACGTCGTGACCATTCACGTATAAAGGAGACGAGTAGCAACCCTATGGCTACTAAGAATGAAATGATGAAACGAGAAAACATTAGATTATGATTAGTGACAACTAGGTGGCAATGATGTAAGGACTATGACATCAAGAATACGTCCAAGGACCATTCTATCTCGGAAAAGATAACAGATGAGACGAAGGTACCAGTAAGAGAATTCTCAACGATGTAACAGTAAGCAACTATTAAGAGTTGAATAGACAATCGATTAGCAACAAGTATGAAGTTATAGCTGTGCATGGAAAACTAAGAGTTAAGTAAAAGGAAAAGCTGTGATCAAAACGTATTAATGGACGTCAAGTAAACTGTAAGGATAAGTTAAGATTCCAACACGATTTATGAAAATTCGAGGACGAATTTTTATAAGGGGGAAGAATGTAATACCCCAAAATATTTAATTAGCTAATTGGACCACGTGTCCAGTTTTGATTCGCCAGAGTGGTGATATCAGAAGAGTTTCTGAAAAGATAAAGTAAATAAGTTTCAAGTAGATCGGTTTTGAGAAATTAACTATGAGAAAATTTAGGTTATATTTCAATTCTAAAGTTAGAATTGGAATTAAAAGGAAAAATGTCAAGAAAAGTCCAAAATAAAGTACAGGGACCAAAGTAGTAATTTAGCCACTTCGTGTCGAAAATGGAAATTTGTAAGATTCGACGGGAAAATAGTAATATTGAGTTTCGTATTATTTATTGGATATAAATAATACGTATAAGTTATAATAAAAGGATTTATCGATTTAGTTATGGATTAAATCGTACAAAACAAAAGTTTAAAGGATAAATGATAGTAAACAAAAAGAACAAGGACTCAAGTGAGCTTTTAGCCAAATCATATATAATCAAGAGATTATGAATGAAGGAAAGGAATCAGAGTCCAGAAGTTTCAGTTGAGCGATTACGATCGCTTCGCCGCCGTTTCTCCGTTCGACGTCCGATTCGAGCGATTCAAGCGGCGATCTCTTCAGAATTGAAAGCTCTATCGTCTCTGAGCATCAAATCGAGGTAAAGTTCTTGAAATTTGGTGCTAAATTCGAAATAACAGGCTTTTTTGAGTTAGGATCGAGTTTGGATTGGAATTTGACGTTTTAAGGTTATTATGGCGTTTTTGAAGAAATCGAGATATGGATATTGACTAGGGAAGTGTTTAGCACGTCGGGATTATGGCGAAACCCCGGAAAATTTGATTTCCGGGGCTGTGCACGTGGTACACGACCGTGTACCACGGGTGCACGAACGTGTACTAGAAGTACACGAACGTGCACCTAGCAAGGTACACGGACGTGTACCTGAAGTACACGAACGTGCACTTTTCATGGTGCACGAACGTGTACTGGAAGTACACGAACGTGTACCCCTGAGGTGCACGAACGTGTACTTGGTTACGCGATCGTGCACCCACCAAAATGCACGCCCGTGCACCCCGACTCGTATCCATGTGTATGTGATGAATATTTGATGTAGAAATTCAACGTTTTGAGTAATTTGACTCTAAAGGATGGATCTCGGACTTTGAGAATCATTAATCTTGAGATTAGCTCGACGTTTTAGATAACTAATAGTAATGGAAAACGTCAAGGACGTTAAGCGATTCTCAATTATGAGAAATGGTATTCGCGAAGTCGACTATACGATTAATGTTATCGGATACGTAAATAAGTTTAAAATGAAATTAAACCCTAAAACTTAGAAGTATTATGTGAGTAAAATTACTAGTTTCACGACTGACTATTAAACGATTTATCAGACGAGTCAGAGCAGAGAGGCCAGTAGACATGAGATAGCGAGGGCATATCATTTCATCGACCACATTATTGATTGGATTGCGGTCACTGTGAGTTGTATTTACTTTTGTGTATTATTATTAAAGATATTTTATATAGATATATATACTGTTTATACGCATCGCATGTTATATAATTTGATTGAAATGTTATATGTTTCTATTAAGTTTATATACGAGAACTAGTATGCGATCCGAAGAAACTAGGTACCTATTGGGTGTCAATAGGCTGTGTGATCACCAGTATCGAGTCAGTCTAGTATATTTGCATTTGAGAAATGACTTGACACAGCTGGGAGCTGATGATGATTATGAAATTTACGATTGGGTTTTTGATACGAGTGAGTACTCGGCTACGGTGTAGTCTGGAGTCCCCGTATCTAGTGGCTGGGCCACCAGCGAGTTGGACTCGCAATTGATATTCACGATTGAATTGAATGATATATGATTATTCGAGAGATGAGTCGCATGCTAGGATATTAGTTTCGTACGGATCAAATACATGTTTATATGTTTCATATTATTGTTTTCTTGAAATGCGATGCTATGTTTTTATATTAATACCGTTAGTAAATGTCAACTCACTCAGTATTTTCCCAAATACTGACCCCTCACCTTTGTTGTTTCCAGGTGCTTAGTGTGTGGACTTAGCTAGAGGCCAATTTTGAAGTCCAGAAGTCAACTGTATATGTATAGTTTCTGACTTCTGTGAATGCTGCAGTAGTAGTCCCGCGTTGACGGAGTCGTAGCCTAGACAGCAGTGTATTTTTATTGTACATATCCTTGCTGTCCTGTTTATAGGTTTTTGTAGGCTACGTGTTTTATATGTTGTGCACGGCACCAGATGCCGGTGATAGGTTGGATACACTAACTGATGGATATAGTACCGCGAGGCCAGTTCGTACAAGGTACGGTAACTAGAGCCCGCGAGGTTTTTGAACAGTTAGTGTAAATGTTTGTGTATACATGTCATGTATACTTGCTTTTGTTGCTTTGTGATAATTGTTTATTATTTGCGAAAAAAAAATTAATAGTGATTTAAGGCTTGCTACGGGTTCCGGAGCTACAACTCCCGTTCCCTAGCGCCGGTCTCGGATTAATAATTTGGGTCGTGACAATGTTGGTATCAGAGCAGTTGGTCCAGTTACCACTGCAAGTTTGTTTCAGTGTTTGTTTGAGAGCAGTTGGTCTAGTTACCACTGCCAGTTGTGTCTGAATGTCTGTTTGACTTTGAATACTCTGTCAGTAAGTAAACCTAGGAACTACTGCAGCAGAGAGTCGGACCTTAGTTGTCTGCATTCGTTTGATCTGTGCATTGGTAGTATATGGCATAACGCGCGCGAACCAGGACTATTAAGCTAGCAAGTGACTAGTATCTCTTTATACGGATGATTAAGGAAACTAAGTATTTGTTGCTTATGCTAAGAGATAGAAAATGTTTAAATGTTTGCAAATATGAGCGGATAAGGCAACTAAGTGTTTATTACTTGTGCAAGGGGTATTCAGTGATTATGTATTTGCGAATTACATACAGATTGATTGAATGTTAAATGTTTATAGCACCTTATAAGTTGATATTGAGGTTAAGCGAGGAAAAAGAAGGCTCAGATGATCGCTGGCGTTTGTAATTGTTTCTTTTCAGCATGTCTGGGCAAAATGGAGCTCAGCTACATGTTGCAGAGAAATAGGAGGAAGCGCCTCCTATCTGTCAAGATGGATTTCACAACAAAATAGACGGACCATCTGAAGTCCACCAGAATGGATTCCACATAGATATTGGGAGATCATCTGAGATATATCAGAATGGTTTCATGTCCGTATCAGAAATTGGTAGTACTTCTAGGGTTAGAGGTAGAACTCACTTGCTTGAAATGGAGTACAGTGAAGAAAGTGAGGAGAATCCTGAGGAGGACTTTGAAGAAGAAGAATTGTTAGACGGGTCAGACGTTGAGGAATACCGAAGTGAACATTTCTGGTCCAATGTGCGGAGGTACCGCAAATTTGAGAAAAGATGGAGGGCTAGTATATGGCCAGGCACAAGTGGTTTTGAATCAGGTTAGGAGGCAAATGCGCTCCTTTTCTAGAGGAATACTACTGCCTGTGGGACTGTATTCTTCTAACTTTCTTCGCATGGACGAAAGAGTTCCAGACCTTAATGGAAATAATAGGACGATTAACCGTAGATAAATTAGGGGTTTGGGACTCGAATTTGATGAGCTATATGAGTATGTTCACGAGCACTTTGGGACACTCACTATGATGGCCCGTAAGATCGAGGCTGACCGCGAGTGGGATGGCAATCCTGTTCGACCCTACTTTTTCAGACGTGCGTTCTATCCAGATTATACTAGCCGACCCTCTGTTATTAGGACTAACCCCCACTCCGTGCATAGAGGCGGAGTCAACTCCAGTAGAAGAGTTAAAGGTCGACACATTGGAATAGTTATTAGGAAACCTAGTGTTCCACATCAGGCACCCTTAGGTATAAATGATTAATATGCTTTGAGTATTTGTGTTTATATGTTGCATTGTTATGTATGTTTACTGCATGCATGATAGAGCATAACGAGTAGAATGCACCTATAGGATAATACCTCAGATAGGTAGGGCTTATAGGAAGCGATTTTAATAAACACGCGCCTAATAAAAAGAACATATAAACATAACTCACGAAAACAATAATATAATATATACTACATAATACATTTGTAGTGAACGTAATTCCTATAATACGTTCTAAAACCTGTGAAGGAAAAGATGGTTTACTAAAAGTTAATCGATGCAGAACATCGGTACCTGCGTTTGTGTATGATATGATATAGTGTACCGAAGGAGTGGATGTAGGGATTATGGTAACAGAGAATTTTGAATTGAATTGAGCTGTCGGAGATATGAAGAAAGAAATGATATGACAGACGAATAGTCAGAAAAGTGACAGAAAGTGACAGCAATACAAAAATTTGAAATATACCCAAAAAGTATAAAGAAAGCCGTTAATAGTCGCAGAGTGTACAATCTAGAGTAACTTATGATTTTATGAAAAAATTTAAGATTTTTCAAGATACAATTGTGCTCAGACATCGCATATGACATTGCATAATCACGATAAGAATGCATAAGAAAATGATTTTCGAAATGTAGATCATGCATCATATCTTTATAATGATGAAGAAAAATGCGATTTTTAGCAACTCTTTGGTGATGAGAGGCGTCATCACTCTGAGCTACAATTGTACTAATGATTTCAAACGATTTATGAAAAGTGGTTTAAAAGAGCTGGCCAGCCAAAGAATGTTTTGAAATCTTTTGTTAGTAAGTGAACTCAGATGTGAAACTCTGCGATGGATAATAAAATGTTCTTAGTAAATAAGAATAAAATTTAAAAGCACATCCTAATAACAGAATAAAGTCCTGTTAATGATAATTGCAATAATGTTAGGGAGCTACAGTAAAATGTGAACGAGGAGTTATTGCCGGAGAGCGAACGCAGTTAAGATGCAATGCGCTGGCAATATTTAAGGATATAGTAATTAACCTTATGATAAAATAAAGGATGAAATGACGGAGAGTCATGTTAGACGAAAGAAACGTAACAAATATGCAAGGATGAAGAGTATAAGGATTATTCCTATGGTGAAATAAGTAACGCAGTGAACGAGAAATATACTAGAGAAAGGAAATTGAAAGTATAAGGGACGAGAAGACGATAATATGAGTGATGAACCTCAAGTGATATTAAAAGGATATATAACCTTATCAATATCCGTGTTTGAAGATACAGAAGTAGAAAGAGAAGGGATATGAACGATGAAGAAGATAATCCAATAAGATGTAAAGGTTCGAAATTGGATAGATCAAGAGAGATAATGATACTAATGGACTGATATTAAGTGAAGTCACTAGTATCAGCATTAAAAGCTATAAGTGGCGTTAATAGAAAGGAGAAAAGTTAAGCTATAAGACTTAATATAAAGAGAAAGGCACATGTATAGGCATATGTGTCAGTAAATGTAAGAATTGTGGATAATATGAAAGAAAGTATAATGAGGAAACTCATATACCCTTAAAATTTAGTAAGATGATTAGAGAAGTGGAAAATTCTAGAAATACGTCAGAAGGATTACCAGAATAGAACAGCAATAATGGGGCTATTATAAAGGAAGGACACAATGAACACAGTAAGTAAAAGATAAGATGATACTTCATTGTTATTGAACAGATAGGAGTAAATTATATCCAAGAGGACATGATGTCATAAGGACGAGAGATGATGCTAGTACAGAGAAATCAAGTTATTTAAAAGAATAATTAGAATCATGATATAAGTGTTAAGGAAACACTTCGAGAAGAAGATGAAAGACAGAATAAGGACAAACTAAGAAATGATCGTAATTAATATTAAGATGATACCTTGAAGAATGAGAATAAAGTTACGAAGCTATTCGAAAGTAAGAATAAGAAGTATAAGACGAGAGAGGAAGTTGATTATATAGTAGGAAGGAATGACGATTAAGAAAGCAAATAAGTTATTAAGGATTTACTGAATTAGTTAAAGATGAAATTAATTAACGAAAAAGATTCTCGAAACAGTTAAATGGTAAAGAAACATATGAGATTCTTATGAGGTGATCATGAATAGGAAACTGTGACGTAAAGGAAGAACATCGTTGACTAAAAAGTCAATAAGAGATTTGAGGCGAACCTCAAAGGAGCAACTAGAGAGAAGTGAAAAGGATAAGAATATGAGTAGTTCTAGCAAACAAAGGCAATTGTACAAGCCACACGACTAAAAGTAACGTGAAATGAAACGTTTAAGACAATGGTAAGGGATGAAGAATCACGACCAAAGGAACGACGTGAAAATCACGATAGCTTAAAGGAGTAAAGAAAGAGGAATGGAAGATAGTGAAAAATGTAGTAGGCTTAGTTACGTTAAGAGACAGAGAAGGTGTTAGACATGATACAAGTTGAGAAAGATTGATTAATGAGGAATGAAGTGTCAGACAATGATAGAAAGGAGTGAGAAATGACAAAAACCAGTTAAGAAAGAAAAGTGATAATTACAGACGATAGTAAGGATCATAACTGCAGGTTATGATTACGAGAGAAAATATTTATAGGAATACGGATAAAGTAAGTACGTCATTAAGATGAAATTGACACGTCGTGACCATTCACGTATAAAGGAGACGAGTAGCAACCCTATGGCTACTAAGAATGAAATGATGAAACGAGAAAACATTAGATTATGATTAGTGACAACTAGGTGGCAATGATGTAAGGACTATGACATCAAGAATACGTCCAAGGACCATTCTATCTCGGAAAAGATAACAGATGAGACGAAGGTACCAGTAAGAGAATTCTCAACGATGTAACAGTAAGCAACTATTAAGAGTTGAATAGACAATCGATTAGCAACAAGTATGAAGTTATAGCTGTGCATGGAAAACTAAGAGTTAAGTAAAAGGAAAAGCTGTGATCAAAACGTATTAATGGACGTCAAGTAAACTGTAAGGATAAGTTAAGATTCCAACACGATTTATGAAAATTCGAGGACGAATTTTTATAAGGGGGAAGAATGTAATACCCCAAAATATTTAATTAGCTAATTGGACCACGTGTCCAGTTTTGATTCGCCAGAGTGGTGATATCAGAAGAGTTTCTGAAAAGATAAAGTAAATAAGTTTCAAGTAGATCGGTTTTGAGAAATTAACTATGAGAAAATTTAGGTTATATTTCAATTCTAAAGTTAGAATTGGAATTAAAAGGAAAAATGTCAAGAAAAGTCCAAAATAAAGTACAGGGACCAAAGTAGTAATTTAGCCACTTCGTGTCGAAAATGGAAATTTGTAAGATTCGACGGGAAAATAGTAATATTGAGTTTCGTATTATTTATTGGATATAAATAATACGTATAAGTTATAATAAAAGGATTTATCGATTTAGTTATGGATTAAATCGTACAAAACAAAAGTTTAAAGGATAAATGATAGTAAACAAAAAGAACAAGGACTCAAGTGAGCTTTTAGCCAAATCATATATAATCAAGAGATTATGAATGAAGGAAAGGAATCAGAGTCCAGAAGTTTCAGTTGAGCGATTACGATCGCTTCGCCGCCGTTTCTCCGTTCGACGTCCGATTCGAGCGATTCAAGCGGCGATCTCTTCAGAATTGAAAGCTCTATCGTCTCTGAGCATCAAATCGAGGTAAAGTTCTTGAAATTTGGTGCTAAATTCGAAATAACGGGCTTTTTTGAGTTAGGATCGAGTTTGGATTGGAATTTGACGTTTTAAGGTTATTATGGCGTTTTTGAAGAAATCGAGATATGGATATTGACTAGGGAAGTGTTTAGCACGTCGGGATTGTGGACTCGCAATTGATATTCACGATTGAATTGAATGATATATGATTATTCGAGAGATGAGTCGCATGCTAGGATATTAGTTTCGTACGGATCAAATACATGTTTATATGTTTCATATTATTGTTTTCTTGAAATGCGATGCTATGTTTTTATATTAATACCGTTAGTAAATGTCAACTCACTCAGTATTTTCCCAAATACTGACCCCTCACCTTTGTTGTTTCCAGGTGCTTAGTGTGTGGACTTAGCTAGAGGCCAATTTTGAAGTCCAGAAGTCAACTGTATATGTATAGTTTCTGACTTCTGTGAATGCTGCAGTAGTAGTCCCGCGTTGACGGAGTCGTAGCCTAGACAGCAGTGTATTTTTATTGTACATATCCTTGCTGTCCTGTTTATAGGTTTTTGTAGGCTACGTGTTTTATATGTTGTGCACGGCACCAGATGCCGGTGATAGGTTGGATACACTAACTGATGGATATAGTACCGCGAGGCCAGTTCGTACAAGGTACGGTAACTAGAGCCCGCGAGGTTTTTGAACAGTTAGTGTAAATGTTTGTGTATACATGTCATGTATACTTGCTTTTGTTGCTTTGTGATAATTGTTTATTATTTGCGAAAAAAAAATTAATAGTGATTTAAGGCTTGCTACGGGTTCCGGAGCTACTACTCCCGTTCCCTAGCGCCGGTCTCGGATTAATAATTTGGGTCGTGACAATGTTGGTATCAGAGCAGTTGGTCCAGTTACCACTGCAAGTTTGTTTCAGTGTTTGTTTGAGAGCAGTTGGTCTAGTTACCACTGCCAGTTGTGTCTGAATGTCTGTTTGACTTTGAATACTCTGTCAGTAAGTAAACCTAGGAACTACTGCAGCAGAGAGTCGGACCTTAGTTGTCTGCATTCGTTTGATCTGTGCATTGGTAGTATATGGCATAACGCGCGCGAACCAGGACTATTAAGCTAGCAAGTGACTAGTATCTCTTTATACGGATGATTAAGGAAACTAAGTATTTGTTGCTTATGCTAAGAGATAGAAAATGTTTAAATGTTTGCAAATATGAGCGGATAAGGCAACTAAGTGTTTATTACTTGTGCAAGGGGTATTCAGTGATTACGTATTTGCGAATTACATACAGATTGATTGAATGTTAAATGTTTATAGCACCTTATAAGTTGATATTGAGGTTAAGCGAGGAAAAAGAAGGCTCAGATGATCGCTGGCGTTTGTAATTGTTTCTTTTCAGCATGTCTGGGCAAAATGGAGCTCAGCTACATGCTGCAGAGAAATAGGAGGAAGCGCCTCCTATCTGTCAAGATGGATTTCACAATAAAATAGACGGACCATCTGAAGTCCACCAGAATGGATTCCACATAGATATTGGGAGATCATCTGAGATATATCAGAATGGTTTCATGTCCGTATCAGAAATTGGTAGTACTTCTAGGGTTAGAGGTAGAACTCACTTGCTTGAAATGGAGTACAGTGAAGAAAGTGAGGAGAATCCTGAGGAGGACTTTGAAGAAGAAGAATTGTTAGACGGGTCAGACGTTGAGGAATACCGAAGTGAACATTTCTGGTCCAATGTGCGGAGGTACCGCAAATTTGAGAAAAGATGGAGGGCTAGTATATGGCCAGGCACAAGTGGTTTTGAATCAGGTTAGGAGGCAAATGCGCTCCTTTTCTAGAGGAATACTACTGCCTGTGGGACTGTATTCTTCTAACTTTCTTCGCATGGACGAAAGAGTTCCAGACCTTAATGGAAATAATAGGACGATTAACCGTAGATAAATTAGGGGTTTGGGACTCGAATTTGATGAGCTATATGAGTATGTTCACGAGCACTTTGGGACACTCACTATGATGGCCCGTAAGATCGAGGCTGACCGCGAGTGGGATGGCAATCCTGTTCGACCCTACTTTTTCAGACGTGCGTTCTATCCAGATTATACTAGCCGACCCTCTGTTATTAGGACTAACCCCCACTCCGTGCATAGAGGCGGAGTCAACTCCAGTAGAAGAGTTAAAGGTCGACACATTGGAATAGTTATTAGGAAACCTAGTGTTCCACATCAGGCACCCTTAGGTATAAATGATTAATATGCTTTGAGTATTTGTGTTTATATGTTGCATTGTTATGTATGTTTACTGCATGCATGATAGAGCATAACGAGTAGAATGCACCTATAGGATAATACCTCAGATAGGTAGGGCTTATAGGAAGCGATTTTAATAAACACGCGCCTAATAAAAAGAACATATAAACATAACTCACGAAAACAATAATATAATATATACTACATAATACATTTGTAGTGAACGTAATTCCTATAATACGTTCTAAAACCTGTGAAGGAAAAGATGGTTTACTAAAAGTTAATCGATGCAGAACATCGGTACCTGCGTTTGTGTATGATATGATATAGTGTACCGAAGGAGTGGATGTAGGGATTATGGTAACAGAGAATTTTGAATTGAATTGAGCTGTCGGAGATATGAAGAAAGAAATGATATGACAGACGAATAGTCAGAAAAGTGACAGAAAGTGACAGCAATACAAAAATTTGAAATATACCCAAAAAGTATAAAGAAAGCCGTTAATAGTCGCAGAGTGTACAATCTAGAGTAACTTATGATTTTATGAAAAAATTTAAGATTTTTCAAGATACAATTGTGCTCAGACATCGCATATGACATTGCATAATCACGATAAGAATGCATAAGAAAATGATTTTCGAAATGTAGATCATGCATCATATCTTTATAATGATGAAGAAAAATGCGATTTTTAGCAACTCTTTGGTGATGAGAGGCGTCATCACTCTGAGCTACAATTGTACTAATGATTTCAAACGATTTATGAAAAGTGGTTTAAAAGAGCTGGCCAGCCAAAGAATGTTTTGAAATCTTTTGTTAGTAAGTGAACTCAGATGTGAAACTCTGCGATGGATAATAAAATGTTCTTAGTAAATAAGAATAAAATTTAAAAGCACATCCTAATAACAGAATAAAGTCCTGTTAATGATAATTGCAATAATGTTAGGGAGCTACAGTAAAATGTGAACGAGGAGTTATTGTCGGAGAGCGAACGCAGTTAAGATGCAATGCGCTGGCAATATTTAAGGATATAGTAATTAACCTTATGATAAAATAAAGGATGAAATGACGGAGAGTCATGTTAGACGAAAGAAACGTAACAAATATGCAAGGATGAAGAGTATAAGGATTATTCCTATGGTGAAATAAGTAACGTAGTGAACGAGAAATATACTAGAGAAAGGAAATTGAAAGTATAAGGGACGAGAAGACGATAATATGAGTGATGAACCTCAAGTGATATTAAAAGGATATATAACCTTATCAATATCCGTGTTTGAAGATACAGAAGTAGAAAGAGAAGGGATATGAACGATGAAGAAGATAATCCAATAAGATGTAAAGGTTCGAAATTGGATAGATCAAGAGAGATAATGATACTAATGGACTGATATTAAGTGAAGTCACTAGTATCAGCATTAAAAGCTATAAGTGGCGTTAATAGAAAGGAGAAAAGTTAAGCTATAAGACTTAATATAAAGAGAAAGGCACATGTATAGGCATATGTGTCAGTAAATGTAAGAATTGTGGATAATATGAAAGAAAGTATAATGAGGAAACTCATATACCCTTAAAATTTAGTAAGATGATTAGAGAAGTGGAAAAATCTAGAAATACGTCAGAAGGATTACCAGAATAGAACAGCAATAATGGGGCTATTATAAAGGAAGGACACAATGAACACAGTAAGTAAAAGATAAGATGATACTTCATTGTTATTGAACAGATAGGAGTAAATTATATCCAAGAGGACATGATGTCATAAGGACGAGAGATGATGCTAGTACAGAGAAATCAAGTTATTTAAAAGAATAATTAGAATCATGATATAAGTGTTAAGGAAACACTTCGAGAAGAAGATGAAAGACAGAATAAGGACAAACTAAGAAATGATCGTAATTAATATTAAGATGATACCTTGAAGAATGAGAATAAAGTTACGAAGCTATTCGAAAGTAAGAATAAGAAGTATAAGACGAGAGAGGAAGTTGATTATATAGTAGGAAGGAATGACGATTAAGAAAGCAAATAAGTTATTAAGGATTTACTGAATTAGTTAAAGATGAAATTAATTAACGAAAAAGATTCTCGAAACAGTTAAATGGTAAAGAAACATATGAGATTCTTATGAGGTGATCATGAATAGGAAACTGTGACGTAAAGGAAGAACATCGTTGACTAAAAAGTCAATAAGAGATTTGAGGCGAACCTCAAAGGAGCAACTAGAGAGAAGTGAAAAGGATAAGAATATGAGTAGTTCTAGCAAACAAAGGCAATTGTACAAGCCACACGACTAAAAGTAACGTGAAATGAAACGTTTAAGACAATGGTAAGGGATGAAGAATCACGACCAAAGGAACGACGTGAAAATCACGATAGCTTAAAGGAGTAAAGAAAGAGGAATGGAAGATAGTGAAAAATGTAGTAGGCTTAGTTACGTTAAGAGACAGAGAAGGTGTTAGACATGATACAAGTTGAGAAAGATTGATTAATGAGGAATGAAGTGTCAGACAATGATAGAAAGGAGTGAGAAATGACAAAAACCAGTTAAGAAAGAAAAGTGATAATTACAGACGATAGTAAGGATCATAACTGCAGGTTATGATTACGAGAGAAAATATTTATAGGAATACGGATAAAGTAAGTACGTCATTAAGATGAAATTGACACGTCGTGACCATTCACGTATAAAGGAGACGAGTAGCAACCCTATGGCTACTAAGAATGAAATGATGAAACGAGAAAACATTAGATTATGATTAGTGACAACTAGGTGGCAATGATGTAAGGACTATGACATCAAGAATACGTCCAAGGACCATTCTATCTCGGAAAAGATAACAGATGAGACGAAGGTACCAGTAAGAGAATTCTCAACGATGTAACAGTAAGCAACTATTAAGAGTTGAATAGACAATCGATTAGCAACAAGTATGAAGTTATAGCTGTGCATGGAAAACTAAGAGTTAAGTAAAAGGAAAAGCTGTGATCAAAACGTATTAATGGACGTCAAGTAAACTGTAAGGATAAGTTAAGATTCCAACACGATTTATGAAAATTCGAGGACGAATTTTTATAAGGGGGAAGAATGTAATACCCCAAAATATTTAATTAGCTAATTGGACCACGTGTCCAGTTTTGATTCGCCAGAGTGGTGATATCAGAAGAGTTTCTGAAAAGATAAAGTAAATAAGTTTCAAGTAGATCGGTTTTGAGAAATTAACTATGAGAAAATTTAGGTTATATTTCAATTCTAAAGTTAGAATTGGAATTAAAAGGAAAAATGTCAAGAAAAGTCCAAAATAAAGTACAGGGACCAAAGTAGTAATTTAGCCACTTCGTGTCGAAAATGGAAATTTGTAAGATTCGACGGGAAAATAGTAATATTGAGTTTCGTATTATTTATTGGATATAAATAATACGTATAAGTTATAATAAAAGGATTTATCGATTTAGTTATGGATTAAATCGTACAAAACAAAAGTTTAAAGGATAAATGATAGTAAACAAAAAGAACAAGGACTCAAGTGAGCTTTTAGCCAAATCATATATAATCAAGAGATTATGAATGAAGGAAAGGAATCAGAGTCCAGAAGTTTCAGTTGAGCGATTACGATCGCTTCGCCGCCGTTTCTCCGTTCGACGTCCGATTCGAGCGATTCAAGCGGCGATCTCTTCAGAATTGAAAGCTCTATCGTCTCTGAGCATCAAATCGAGGTAAAGTTCTTGAAATTTGGTGCTAAATTCGAAATAACGGGCTTTTTTGAGTTAGGATCGAGTTTGGATTGGAATTTGACGTTTTAAGGTTATTATGGCGTTTTTGAAGAAATCGAGATATGGATATTGACTAGGGAAGTGTTTAGCACGTCGGGATTGTGGACTCGCAATTGATATTCACGATTGAATTGAATGATATATGATTATTCGAGAGATGAGTCGCATGCTAGGATATTAGTTTCGTACGGATCAAATACATGTTTATATGTTTCATATTATTGTTTTCTTGAAATGCGATGCTATGTTTTTATATTAATACCGTTAGTAAATGTCAACTCACTCAGTATTTTCCCAAATACTGACCCCTCACCTTTGTTGTTTCCAGGTGCTTAGTGTGTGGACTTAGCTAGAGGCCAATTTTGAAGTCCAGAAGTCAACTGTATATGTATAGTTTCTGACTTCTGTGAATGCTGCAGTAGTAGTCCCGCGTTGACGGAGTCGTAGCCTAGACAGCAGTGTATTTTTATTGTACATATCCTTGCTGTCCTGTTTATAGGTTTTTGTAGGCTACGTGTTTTATATGTTGTGCACGGCACCAGATGCCGGTGATAGGTTGGATACACTAACTGATGGATATAGTACCGCGAGGCCAGTTCGTACAAGGTACGGTAACTAGAGCCCGCGAGGTTTTTGAACAGTTAGTGTAAATGTTTGTGTATACATGTCATGTATACTTGCTTTTGTTGCTTTGTGATAATTGTTTATTATTTGCGAAAAAAAAATTAATAGTGATTTAAGGCTTGCTACGGGTTCCGGAGCTACTACTCCCGTTCCCTAGCGCCGGTCGCGGCTAAATAATTTGGGTCGTGACAATGTTGGTATCAGAGCAGTTGGTCCAGTTACCACTGCAAGTTTGTTTCAGTGTTTGTTTGAGAGCAGTTGGTCTAGTTACCACTGCCAGTTGTGTCTGAATGTCTGTTTGACTTTGAATACTCTGTCAGTAAGTAAACCTAGGAACTACTGCATCAGAGAGTCGGACCTTAGTTGTCTGCATTCGTTTGATCTGTGCATTGGTAGTATATGGCATAACGCGCGCGAACCAGGACTATTAAGCTAGCAAGTGACTAGTATCTCTTTATACGGATGATTAAGGCAACTAAGTATTTGTTGCTTATGCTAAGAGATAGAAAATGTTTAAATGTTTGCAAATATGAGCGGATAAGGCAACTAAGTGTTTATTACTTGTGCAAGGGGTATTCAGTGATTACGTATTTGCGAATTACATACAGATTGATTGAATGTTAAATGTTTATAGCACCTTATAAGTTGATATTGAGGTTAAGCGAGGAAAAAGAAGGCTCAGATGATCGCTGGCGTTTGTAATTGTTTCTTTTCAGCATGTCTGGGCAAAATGGAGCTCAGCTACATGCTGCAGAGAAATAGGAGGAAGCGCCTCCTATCTGTCAAGATGGATTTCACAATAAAATAGACGGACCATCTGAAGTCCACCAGAATGGATTCCACATAGATATTGGGAGATCATCTGAGATATATCAGAATGGTTTCATGTCCGTATCAGAAATTGGTAGTACTTCTAGGGTTAGAGGTAGAACTCACTTGCTTGAAATGGAGTACAGTGAAGAAAGTGAGGAGAATCCTGAGGAGGACTTTGAAGAAGAAGAATTGTTAGACGGGTCAGACGTTGAGGAATACCGAAGTGAACATTTCTGGTCCAATGTGCGGAGGTACCGCAAATTTGAGAAAAGATGGAGGGCTAGTATATGGCCAGGCACAAGTGGTTTTGAATCAGGTTAGGAGGCAAATGCGCTCCTTTTCTAGAGGAATACTACTGCCTGTGGGACTGTATTCTTCTAACTTTCTTCGCATGGACGAAAGAGTTCCAGACCTTAATGGAAATAATAGGACGATTAACCGTAGATAAATTAGGGGTTTGGGACTCGAATTTGATGAGCTATATGAGTATGTTCACGAGCACTTTGGGACACTCACTATGATGGCCCGTAAGATCGAGGCTGACCGCGAGTGGGATGGCAATCCTGTTCGACCCTACTTTTTCAGACGTGCGTTCTATCCAGATTATACTAGCCGACCCTCTGTTATTAGGACTAACCCCCACTCCGTGCATAGAGGCGGAGTCAACTCCAGTAGAAGAGTTAAAGGTCGACACATTGGAATAGTTATTAGGAAACCTAGTGTTCCACATCAGGCACCCTTAGGTATAAATGATTAATATGCTTTGAGTATTTGTGTTTATATGTTGCATTGTTATGTATGTTTACTGCATGCATGATAGAGCATAACGAGTAGAATGCACCTATAGGATAATACCTCAGATAGGTAGGGCTTATAGGAAGCGATTTTAATAAACACGCGCCTAATAAAAAGAACATATAAACATAA
Source organism: Mercurialis annua (assembly GCF_937616625.2). Classification (NCBI taxonomy): domain Eukaryota; kingdom Viridiplantae; phylum Streptophyta; class Magnoliopsida; order Malpighiales; family Euphorbiaceae; genus Mercurialis; species Mercurialis annua. Next base: position 44,022,147 of record NC_065574.1, on the reverse strand, counting down.
CTCACGAAAACAATAATATAATATATACTACATAATACATTTGTAGTGAACGTAATTCCTATAATACGTTCTAAAACCTGTGAAGGAAAAGATGGTTTACTAAAAGTTAATCGATGCAGAACATCGGTACCTGCGTTTGTGTATGATATGATATAGTGTACCGAAGGAGTGGATGTAGGGATTATGGTAACAGAGAATTTTGAATTGAATTGAGCTGTCGGAGATATGAAGAAAGAAATGATATGACAGACGAATAGTCAGAAAAGTGACAGAAAGTGACAGCAATACAAAAATTTGAAATATACCCAAAAAGTATAAAGAAAGCCGTTAATAGTCGCAGAGTGTACAATCTAGAGTAACTTATGATTTTATGAAAAAATTTAAGATTTTTCAAGATACAATTGTGCTCAGACATCGCATATGACATTGCATAATCACGATAAGAATGCATAAGAAAATGATTTTCGAAATGTAGATCATGCATCATATCTTTATAATGATGAAGAAAAATGCGATTTTTAGCAACTCTTTGGTGATGAGAGGCGTCATCACTCTGAGCTACAATTGTACTAATGATTTCAAACGATTTATGAAAAGTGGTTTAAAAGAGCTGGCCAGCCAAAGAATGTTTTGAAATCTTTTGTTAGTAAGTGAACTCAGATGTGAAACTCTGCGATGGATAATAAAATGTTCTTAGTAAATAAGAATAAAATTTAAAAGCACATCCTAATAACAGAATAAAGTCCTGTTAATGATAATTGCAATAATGTTAGGGAGCTACAGTAAAATGTGAACGAGGAGTTATTGCCGGAGAGCGAACGCAGTTAAGATGCAATGCGCTGGCAATATTTAAGGATATAGTAATTAACCTTATGATAAAATAAAGGATGAAATGACGGAGAGTCATGTTAGACGAAAGAAACGTAACAAATATGCAAGGATGAAGAGTATAAGGATTATTCCTATGGTGAAATAAGTAACGCAGTGAACGAGAAATATACTAGAGAAAGGAAATTGAAAGTATAAGGGACGAGAAGACGATAATATGAGTGATGAACCTCAAGTGATATTAAAAGGATATATAACCTTATCAATATCCGTGTTTGAAGATACAGAAGTAGAAAGAGAAGGGATATGAACGATGAAGAAGATAATCCAATAAGATGTAAAGGTTCGAAATTGGATAGATCAAGAGAGATAATGATACTAATGGACTGATATTAAGTGAAGTCACTAGTATCAGCATTAAAAGCTATAAGTGGCGTTAATAGAAAGGAGAAAAGTTAAGCTATAAGACTTAATATAAAGAGAAAGGCACATGTATAGGCATATGTGTCAATAAATGTAAGAATTGTGGATAATATGAAAGAAAGTATAATGAGGAAACTCATATACCCTTAAAATTTAGTAAGATGATTAGAGAAGTGGAAAATTCTAGAAATACGTCAGAAGGATTACCAGAATAGAACAGCAATAATGGGGCTATTATAAAGGAAGGACACAATGAACACAGTAAGTAAAAGATAAGATGATACTTCATTGTTATTGAACAGATAGGAGTAAATTATATCCAAGAGGACATGATGTCATAAGGACGAGAGATGATGCTAGTACAGAGAAATCAAGTTATTTAAAAGAATAATTAGAATCATGATATAAGTGTTAAGGAAACACTTCGAGAAGAAGATGAAAGACAGAATAAGGACAAACTAAGAAATGATCGTAATTAATATTAAGATGATACCTTGAAGAATGAGAATAAAGTTACGAAGCTATTCGAAAGTAAGAATAAGAAGTATAAGACGAGAGAGGAAGTTGATTATATAGTAGGAAGGAATGACGATTAAGAAAGCAAATAAGTTATTAAGGATTTACTGAATTAGTTAAAGATGAAATTAATTAACGAAAAAGATTCTCGAAACAGTTAAATGGTAAAGAAACATATGAGATTCTTATGAGGTGATCATGAATAGGAAACTGTGACGTAAAGGAAGAACATCGTTGACTAAAAAGTCAATAAGAGATTTGAGGCGAACCTCAAAGGAGCAACTAGAGAGAAGTGAAAAGGATAAGAATATGAGTAGTTCTAGCAAACAAAGGCAATTGTACAAGCCACACGACTAAAAGTAACGTGAAATGAAACGTTTAAGACAATGGTAAGGGATGAAGAATCACGACCAAAGGAACGACGTGAAAATCACGATAGCTTAAAGGAGTAAAGAAAGAGGAATGGAAGATAGTGAAAAATGTAGTAGGCTTAGTTACGTTAAGAGACAGAGAAGGTGTTAGACATGATACAAGTTGAGAAAGATTGATTAATGAGGAATGAAGTGTCAGACAATGATAGAAAGGAGTGAGAAATGACAAAAACCAGTTAAGAAAGAAAAGTGATAATTACAGACGATAGTAAGGATCATAACTGCAGGTTATGATTACGAGAGAAAATATTTATAGGAATACGGATAAAGTAAGTACGTCATTAAGATGAAATTGACACGTCGTGACCATTCACGTATAAAGGAGACGAGTAGCAACCCTATGGCTACTAAGAATGAAATGATGAAACGAGAAAACATTAGATTATGATTAGTGACAACTAGGTGGCAATGATGTAAGGACTATGACATCAAGAATACGTCCAAGGACCATTCTATCTCGGAAAAGATAACAGATGAGACGAAGGTACCAGTAAGAGAATTCTCAACGATGTAACAGTAAGCAACTATTAAGAGTTGAATAGACAATTGATTAGCAACAAGTATGAAGTTATAGCTGTGCATGGAAAACTAAGAGTTAAGTAAAAGGAAAAGCTGTGATCAAAACGTATTAATGGACGTCAAGTAAACTGTAAGGATAAGTTAAGATTCCAACACGATTTATGAAAATTCGAGGACGAATTTTTATAAGGGGGAAGAATGTAATACCCCAAAATATTTAATTAGCTAATTGGACCACGTGTCCAGTTTTGATTCGCCAGAGTGGTGATATCAGAAGAGTTTCTGAAAAGATAAAGTAAATAAGTTTCAAGTAGATCGGTTTTGAGAAATTAACTATGAGAAAATTTAGGTTATATTTCAATTCTAAAGTTAGAATTGGAATTAAAAGGAAAAATGTCAAGAAAAGTCCAAAATAAAGTACAGGGACCAAAGTAGTAATTTAGCCACTTCGTGTCGAAAATGGAAATTTGTAAGATTCGACGGGAAAATAGTAATATTGAGTTTCGTATTATTTATTGGATATAAATAATACGTATAAGTTATAATAAAAGGATTTATCGATTTAGTTATGGATTAAATCGTACAAAACAAAAGTTTAAAGGATAAATGATAGTAAACAAAAAGAACAAGGACTCAAGTGAGCTTTTAGCCAAATCATATATAATCAAGAGATTATGAATGAAGGAAAGGAATCAGAGTCCAGAAGTTTCAGTTGAGCGATTACGATCGCTTCGCCGCCGTTTCTCCGTTCGACGTCCGATTCGAGCGATTCAAGCGGCGATCTCTTCAGAATTGAAAGCTCTATCGTCTCTGAGCATCAAATCGAGGTAAAGTTCTTGAAATTTGGTGCTAAATTCGAAATAACGGGCTTTTTTGAGTTAGGATCGAGTTTGGATTGGAATTTGACGTTTTAAGGTTATTATGGCGTTTTTGAAGAAATCGAGATATGGATATTGACTAGGGAAGTGTTTAGCACGTCGGGATTGTGGACTCGCAATTGATATTCACGATTGAATTGAATGATATATGATTATTCGAGAGATGAGTCGCATGCTAGGATATTAGTTTCGTACGGATCAAATACATGTTTATATGTTTCATATTATTGTTTTCTTGAAATGCGATGCTATGTTTTTATATTAATACCGTTAGTAAATGTCAACTCACTCAGTATTTTCCCAAATACTGACCCCTCACCTTTGTTGTTTCCAGGTGCTTAGTGTGTGGACTTAGCTAGAGGCCAATTTTGAAGTCCAGAAGTCAACTGTATATGTATAGTTTCTGACTTCTGTGAATGCTGCAGTAGTAGTCCCGCGTTGACGGAGTCGTAGCCTAGACAGCAGTGTATTTTTATTGTACATATCCTTGCTGTCCTGTTTATAGGTTTTTGTAGGCTACGTGTTTTATATGTTGTGCACGGCACCAGATGCCGGTGATAGGTTGGATACACTAACTGATGGATATAGTACCGCGAGGCCAGTTCGTACAAGGTACGGTAACTAGAGCCCGCGAGGTTTTTGAACAGTTAGTGTAAATGTTTGTGTATACATGTCATGTATACTTGCTTTTGTTGCTTTGTGATAATTGTTTATTATTTGCGAAAAAAAAATTAATAGTGATTTAAGGCTTGCTACGGGTTCCGGAGCTACCACTCCCGTTCCCTAGCGCCGGTCTCGGATTAATAATTTGGGTCGTGACAATGTTGGTATCAGAGCAGTTGGTCCAGTTACCACTGCAAGTTTGTTTCAGTGTTTGTTTGAGAGCAGTTGGTCTAGTTACCACTGCCAGTTGTGTCTGAATGTCTGTTTGACTTTGAATACTCTGTCAGTAAGTAAACCTAGGAACTACTGCAGCAGAGAGTCGGACCTTAGTTGTCTGCATTCGTTTGATCTGTGCATTGGTAGTATATGGCATAACGCGCGCGAACCAGGACTATTAAGCTAGCAAGTGACTAGTATCTCTTTATACGGATGATTAAGGCAACTAAGTATTTGTTGCTTATGCTAAGAGATAGAAAATGTTTAAATGTTTGCAAATATGAGCGGATAAGGCAACTAAGTGTTTATTACTTGTGCAAGGGGTATTCAGTGATTACGTATTTGCGAATTACATACAGATTGATTGAATGTTAAATGTTTATAGCACCTTATAAGTTGATATTGAGGTTAAGCGAGGAAAAAGAAGGCTCAGATGATCGCTGGCGTTTGTAATTGTTTCTTTTCAGCATGTCTGGGCAAAATGGAGCTCAGCTACATGCTGCAGAGAAATAGGAGGAAGCGCCTCCTATCTGTCAAGATGGATTTCACAACAAAATAGACGGACCATCTGAAGTCCACCAGAATGGATTCCACATAGATATTGGGAGATCATCTGAGATATATCGGAATGGTTTCATGTCCGTATCAGAAATTGGTAGTACTTCTAGGGTTAGAGGTAGAACTCACTTGCTTGAAATGGAGTACAGTGAAGAAAGTGAGGAGAATCCTGAGGAGGACTTTGAAGAAGAAGAATTGTTAGACGGGTCAGACGTTGAGGAATACCGAAGTGAACATTTCTGGTCCAATGTGCGGAGGTACCGCAAATTTGAGAAAAGATGGAGGGCTAGTATATGGCCAGGCACAAGTGGTTTTGAATCAGGTTAGGAGGCAAATGCGCTCCTTTTCTAGAGGAATACTACTGCCTGTGGGACTGTATTCTTCTAACTTTCTTCGCATGGACGAAAGAGTTCCAGACCTTAATGGAAATAATAGGACGATTAACCGTAGATAAATTAGGGGTTTGGGACTCGAATTTGATGAGCTATATGAGTATGTTCACGAGCACTTTGGGACACTCACTATGATGGCCCGTAAGATCGAGGCTGACCGCGAGTGGGATGGCAATCCTGTTCGACCCTACTTTTTCAGACGTGCGTTCTATCCAGATTATACTAGCCGACCCTCTGTTATTAGGACTAACCCCCACTCCGTGCATAGAGGCGGAGTCAACTCCAGTAGAAGAGTTAAAGGTCGACACATTGGAATAGTTATTAGGAAACCTAGTGTTCCACATCAGGCACCCTTAGGTATAAATGATTAATATGCTTTGAGTATTTGTGTTTATATGTTGCATTGTTATGTATGTTTACTGCATGCATGATAGAGCATAACGAGTAGAATGCACCTATAGGATAATACCTCAGATAGGTAGGGCTTATAGGAAGCGATTTTAATAAACACGCGCCTAATAAAAAGAACATATAAACATAACTCACGAAAACAATAATATAATATATACTACATAATACATTTGTAGTGAACGTAATTCCTATAATACGTTCTAAAACCTGTGAAGGAAAAGATGGTTTACTAAAAGTTAATCGATGCAGAACATCGGTACCTGCGTTTGTGTATGATATGATATAGTGTACCGAAGGAGTGGATGTAGGGATTATGGTAACAGAGAATTTTGAATTGAATTGAGCTGTCGGAGATATGAAGAAAGAAATGATATGACAGACGAATAGTCAGAAAAGTGACAGAAAGTGACAGCAATACAAAAATTTGAAATATACCCAAAAAGTATAAAGAAAGCCGTTAATAGTCGCAGAGTGTACAATCTAGAGTAACTTATGATTTTATGAAAAAATTTAAGATTTTTCAAGATACAATTGTGCTCAGACATCGCATATGACATTGCATAATCACGATAAGAATGCATAAGAAAATGATTTTCGAAATGTAGATCATGCATCATATCTTTATAATGATGAAGAAAAATGCGATTTTTAGCAACTCTTTGGTGATGAGAGGCGTCATCACTCTGAGCTACAATTGTACTAATGATTTCAAACGATTTATGAAAAGTGGTTTAAAAGAGCTGGCCAGCCAAAGAATGTTTTGAAATCTTTTGTTAGTAAGTGAACTCAGATGTGAAACTCTGCGATGGATAATAAAATGTTCTTAGTAAATAAGAATAAAATTTAAAAGCACATCCTAATAACAGAATAAAGTCCTGTTAATGATAATTGCAATAATGTTAGGGAGCTACAGTAAAATGTGAACGAGGAGTTATTGTCGGAGAGCGAACGCAGTTAAGATGCAATGCGCTGGCAATATTTAAGGATATAGTAATTAACCTTATGATAAAATAAAGGATGAAATGACGGAGAGTCATGTTAGACGAAAGAAACGTAACAAATATGCAAGGATGAAGAGTATAAGGATTATTCCTATGGTGAAATAAGTAACGTAGTGAACGAGAAATATACTAGAGAAAGGAAATTGAAAGTATAAGGGACGAGAAGACGATAATATGAGTGATGAACCTCAAGTGATATTAAAAGGATATATAACCTTATCAATATCCGTGTTTGAAGATACAGAAGTAGAAAGAGAAGGGATATGAACGATGAAGAAGATAATCCAATAAGATGTAAAGGTTCGAAATTGGATAGATCAAGAGAGATAATGATACTAATGGACTGATATTAAGTGAAGTCACTAGTATCAGCATTAAAAGCTATAAGTGGCGTTAATAGAAAGGAGAAAAGTTAAGCTATAAGACTTAATATAAAGAGAAAGGCACATGTATAGGCATATGTGTCAATAAATATAAGAATTGTGGATAATATGAAAGAAAATATAATGAGGAAACTCATATACCCTTAAAATTTAGTAAGATGATTAGAGAAGTGGAAAATTCTAGAAATACGTCAGAAGGATTACCAGAATAGAACAGCAATAATGGGGCTATTATAAAGGAAGGACACAATGAACACAGTAAGTAAAAGATAAGATGATACTTCATTGTTATTGAACAGATAGGAGTAAATTATATCCAAGAGGACATGATGTCATAAGGACGAGAGATGATGCTAGTACAGAGAAATCAAGTTATTTAAAAGAATAATTAGAATCATGATATAAGTGTTAAGGAAACACTTCGAGAAGAAGATGAAAGACAGAATAAGGACAAACTAAGAAATGATCGTAATTAATATTAAGATGATACCTTGAAGAATGAGAATAAAGTTACGAAGCTATTCGAAAGTAAGAATAAGAAGTATAAGACGAGAGAGGAAGTTGATTATATAGTAGGAAGGAATGACGATTAAGAAAGCAAATAAGTTATTAAGGATTTACTGAATTAGTTAAAGATGAAATTAATTAACGAAAAAGATTCTCGAAACAGTTAAATGGTAAAGAAACATATGAGATTCTTATGAGGTGATCATGAATAGGAAACTGTGACGTAAAGGAAGAACATCGTTGACTAAAAAGTCAATAAGAGATTTGAGGCGAACCTCAAAGGAGCAACTAGAGAGAAGTGAAAAGGATAAGAATATGAGTAGTTCTAGCAAACAAAGGCAATTGTACAAGCCACACGACTAAAAGTAACGTGAAATGAAACGTTTAAGACAATGGTAAGGGATGAAGAATCACGACCAAAGGAACGACGTGAAAATCACGATAGCTTAAAGGACTAAAGAAAGAGGAATGGAAGATAGTGAAAAATGTAGTAGGCTTAGTTACGTTAAGAGACAGAGAAGGTGTTAGACATGATACAAGTTGAGAAAGATTGATTAATGAGGAATGAAGTGTCAGACAATGATAGAAAGGAGTGAGAAATGACAAAAACCAGTTAAGAAAGAAAAGTGATAATTACAGACGATAGTAAGGATCATAACTGCAGGTTATGATTACGAGAGAAAATATTTATAGGAATACGGATAAAGTAAGTACGTCATTAAGATGAAATTGACACGTCGTGACCATTCACGTATAAAGGAGACGAGTAGCAACCCTATGGCTACTAAGAATGAAATGATGAAACGAGAAAACATTAGATTATGATTAGTGACAACTAGGTGGCAATGATGTAAGGACTATGACATCAAGAATACGTCCAAGGACCATTCTATCTCGAAAAAGATAACAGATGAGACGAAGGTACCAGTAAGAGAATTCTCAACGATGTAACAGTAAGCAACTATTAAGAGTTGAATAGACAATCGATTAGCAACAAGTATGAAGTTATAGCTGTGCATGGAAAACTAAGAGTTAAGTAAAAGGAAAAGCTGTGATCAAAACGTATTAATGGACGTCAAGTAAACTGTAAGGATAAGTTAAGATTCCAACACGATTTATGAAAATTCGAGGACGAATTTTTATAAGGGGGAAGAATGTAATACCCCAAAATATTTAATTAGCTAATTGGACCACGTGTCCAGTTTTGATTCGCCAGAGTGGTGATATCAGAAGAGTTTCTGAAAAGATAAAGTAAATAAGTTTCAAGTAGATCGGTTTTGAGAAATTAACTATGAGAAAATTTAGGTTATATTTCAATTCTAAAGTTAGAATTGGAATTAAAAGGAAAAATGTCAAGAAAAGTCCAAAATAAAGTACAGGGACCAAAGTAGTAATTTAGCCACTTCGTGTCGAAAATGGAAATTTGTAAGATTCGACGGGAAAATAGTAATATTGAGTTTCGTATTATTTATTGGATATAAATAATACGTATATTATAATAAAAGGATTTATCGATTTAGTTATGGATTAAATCGTACAAAACAAAAGTTTAAAGGATAAATGATAGTAAACAAAAAGAACAAGGACTCAAGTGAGCTTTTAGCCAAATCATATATAATCAAGAGATTATGAATGAAGGAAAGGAATCAGAGTCCAGAAGTTTCAGTTGAGCGATTACGATCGCTTCGCCGCCGTTTCTCCGTTCGACGTCCGATTCGAGCGATTCAAGCGGCGATCTCTTCAGAATTGAAAGCTCTATCGTCTCTGAGCATCAAATCGAGGTAAAGTTCTTGAAATTTGGTGCTAAATTCGAAATAACGGGCTTTTTTGAGTTAGGATCGAGTTTGGATTGGAATTTGACGTTTTAAGGTTATTATGGCGTTTTTGAAGAAATCGAGATATGGATATTGACTAGGGAAGTGTTTAGCACGTCGGGATTGTGGCGAAACCCCGGAAAATTTGATTTCCGGGGCTGTGCACGTGGTACACGACCGTGTACCACGGGTGCACGAACGTGTACTAGAAGTACACGAACGTGCACCTAGCAAGGTACACGGACGTGTACCTGAAGTACACGAACGTGCACTTTTCATGGTGCATGAACGTGTACTGGAAGTACACGAACGTGTACCCCTGAGGTGCACGAACGTGTACTTGGTTACGCGATCGTGCACCCACCAAAATGCACGCCCGTGCACCCCGACTCGTATCCATGTGTATGTGATGAATATTTAATGTAGAAATTCAACGGTTTGAGTAATTTGACTCTAAAGGATGGATCTCGGACTTTGAGAATCATTAATCTTGAGATTAGCTCGACGTTTTAGATAACTAATAGTAATGGAAAACGTCAAGGACGTTAAGCGATTCTCAATTATGAGAAATGGTATTCGCGAAGTCGACTATACGATTAATGTTATCGGATACGTAAATAAGTTTAAAATGAAATTAAACCCTAAAACTTAGAAGTATTATGTGAGTAAAATTACTAGTTTCACGACTGACTATTAAACGATTTATCAGACGAGTCAGAGCAGAGAGGCCAGTAGACATGAGATAGCGAGGGCATATCATTTCATCGACCACATTATTGATTGGATTGCGGTCACTGTGAGTTGTATTTACTTTTGTGTATTATTATTAAAGATATTTTATATAGATATATATACTGTTTATACGCATCGCATGTTATATAATTTGATTGAAATGTTATATGTTTCTATTAAGTTTATATACGAGAACTAGTATGCGATCCGAAGAAACTAGGTACCTATTGGGTGTCAATAGGCTGTGTGATCACCAGTATCGAGTCAGTCTAGTATATTTGCATTTGAGAAATGACTTGACACAGCTGGGAGCTGATGATGATTATGAAATTTACGATTGGATTTTTGATACGAGTGAGTACTCGGCTACGGTGTAGTCTGGAGTCCCCGTATCTAGTGGCTAGGCCACCAGCGAGTTGGACTCGCAATTGATATTCACGATTGAATTGAATGATATATGATTATTCGAGAGATGAGTCGCATGCTAGGATATTAGTTTCGTACGGATCAAATACATGTTTATATGTTTCATATTATTGTTTTCTTGAAATGCGATGCTATGTTTTTATATTAATACCGTTAGTAAATGTCAACTCACTCAGTATTTTCCCAAATACTGACCCCTCACCTTTGCTGTTTCCAGATGCTTAGTGTGTGGACTTAGCTAGAGGCCAATTTTGAAGTCCAGAAGTCAACTGTATATGTATAGTTTCTGACTTCTGTGAATGCTGCAGTAGTAGTCCCGCGTTGACGGAGTCGTAGCCTAGACAGCAGTGTATTTTTATTGTACATATCCTTGCTGTCCTGTTTATAGGTTTTTGTAGGCTACGTGTTTTATATGTTGTGCACGGCACCAGATGCCGGTGATAGGTTGGATACACTAACTGATGGATATAGTACCGCGAGGCCAGTTCGTACAAGGTACGGTAACTAGAGCCCGCGAGGTTTTTGAACAGTTAGTGTAAATGTTTGTGTATACATGTCATGTATACTTGCTTTTGTTGCTTTGTGATAATTGTTTATTATTTGCGAAAAAAAAATTAATAGTGATTTAAGGCTTGCTACGGGTTCCGGAGCTACTACTCCCGTTCCCTAGCGCCGGTCGCGGCTAAATAATTTGGGTCGTGACACCTTGACCAGAAATGATAAGAAATATTTTATTACTAATGAATGTTCTTATTTTACATATGTGTATTTAATGAAATATAAAAGTGATGCACTTGAAACTTGGGTTACATTATCGGAAGCATCCTATTATCCTTGAAGGATACAGCGATGCAGATTGGACTACATTTTTAGATGATTTTAAAGTTACAAGTGACTATACTTTTAGTATTGCTTGTGGAACTGTTTTTTGGATATCAAATCAACAGACTATTTTGACTCAATCCATGATTAAGTCAGAATTGATAGCACTAGCTACTGCTAGTGAAGAAGCAGGATGGCCAAGAAACCTGCTCTATGAGATTCCTTCGTGGAAACGAAAGATACTAGTTGTGTTGATCCATAGAGATAGTAACGCGGCTATTGCAAAAACTGAGAACTGTTTATATAAAGGTAAGAAATGACATATATGTCGTAAGAACAGTATGAACTGTTAGAGTGGATCATGAACACACTGATGATAAATTAGCAGATCCTTTGACGAAAGGATTAGATATAGAGGAAGTCCATAAAACTTCCAAAGGAATGGGACTATTGCCTATAGATTGAGTCATTTATAATGGTAACCCGACCTAACTGACTGGAGATCCCAAGAAATAGGTTCAGTGTGTAATAACAAGTTATAAATGATATGAGCCAGAACATGCAATATTGAAGCATGATTCCTGAAGCGATTAGAGGATGAGTTAATAGAATTTCTTAATGAAGGCTATACTCCATATGCAGTGGAGTACCTATCTACAGGAGTACTCTTGATAGCTTCACCTTTGTGAATGTGGAAGTGGGGCCGTTTTCCATGAAATTTGAGGCAAAATTTCTAGAGCGTTCATTAAACTGGGATAGACATGCAGGGCCATAAATGCATGGGCTTTTGAATACACTCATTGAAAAAGGTCGTGTGTGGTTTGATGTCTGAGATAGAGTTCAAGACTACGAGTCACTCTTGTTAAATCAGTATCTTATTCACTACGCAAAAGTTCAAATCGCAAGATACTTTTATTTATGCACAATCTTATTGATACAAAAATTGCTCGAGAAATATTTTTTATATTTTCAAGTGGGGGATTGTCGACATTAGTGTGTGAACACACAAATGTGTGAAACATTCAAAAATTAAAGATTGTATTTTTTCCCACATGAAAAAAGAGAATGGTTTGTCCTCTCTAACTATCCTATAAATTAAGGCTTCCTCCTCATTTGTAAACACATCATAAATTAGAGCATTTCCTCTGAGTTAAAGAAACATAGTTTTGTATTATATAAAACACAGTCTTGTGTTATAAATTAAAATTTTTTTTTGTTAAAGAAACACAGTTTTGTGTTATAAAGAAAACACAGTCTTGTGTTATAAATAAAGTTTTTTTTAGTTAAAAAACACAGTTTTGTGTTATAAATAAAGTTTTTTTTTTTTGATTTAAAGAAAACACAGTCTTGTGTTATATACAATTCTTGAGCAATATGACTGAGTGTTATTGAGCTGTTACCACAGTGCAGTGGTGACAGTATTTCTGGTTGTTTCATCCTAAGGACGACGTGGTTGATAGTCAGCTTTGCACCTCCAAGCTGAGCCACGAAACGTCTAAAAGAGAGCGACCTTGTCCGCGACTCATCCTTTTTAAAAATTCATGTTTCAACCGGCAATTGTTCCAACAGAATCTAACTTATGGCACAATGCCATGATTGAGGAGTTAAAATTTATGGCAACTAACCAAGTCTGGGATCTCGTCGAGTTGACTAATGGTGTAAAAGCTATTGGATGCAAATAGGTTTTAAAATAAAAAAGACTCACAAGGCAACATCGAGAGACATAAAGCAAGACTTATAACAAATGGGTTTACTCAAAGAGAAGGAATCGATTTCATAGATACATTTTCTCCCGTGTCAAAGAAAGATTCTCTTTGCATGATTATGGCATTAGTAGCTCACTTTTATTTGGGGTTGCATCAAATGGACGTGAAAACGACAGTTCTTAATGGAGATATAGAGGAAGAGGTTTACATGAAACAACTTGAAGGATTCTCCTCTAGTAACGGTGAGCATTCAGTCCCTAAGCTTAATAAATCCATTTATGGTTTGAAGCAAGCCTCCCGCCAATGGTATTTATATTCCATTATGTCATTACTTCATTCGGTTTTGAAGAGAACGCCATGGATGAATGTATATACCAGAAGATTAGTGGGAGTAAGACATGCTTTGTTGTTTTATATGTGATGATATTTTGCTAGCAACTAATGATATTGGATTGTTATACGAGGTGAAACAATTTCTTTCAAAGATTTTTAATATGAAATATTTTCCATCAATGGATATTAGGCTATAAATACAACGTTTTGGGGTCCCTAAGCTCACTCGCATTTTTCAGAAAACCAATACCATATGGAGGTGAGAGCGAGAGCTTAGAAGAACCTCCAAATAATTCCCCCGGAATTAGAGTTCGAAAATCATTAGAAAAACATAACAACGGTTGGAGGTAATGCAATTTTTTCCCGCTTCCACTTAATGTGTTACATATTGATTAGAATATCTTTAGTATGTGTAATTTGTTGTTATTATAGATCATAAAACTCTCCGACTCAAGTAAAATATCAAACGTATGAAGGATCAAATTACCACTCATCAACGATAATTTACCCACTTCAATATTAGGGGTGTGCACGGATCCTGGATATCTCAAAAACCAAACCGAATACCGGATCGAAAATTTCCAGAACCGAAAAATATCCGTTGACCATTGATTTTCCCCGAACCGAACCGTACCAAAAATTTTATTGGTACGGTTCTGGATCATTTATAAATAACCGTACCCAGAACAAAACCGAACCGTACAGAACTTATACCCGAAGAACCGAAATTATATATATATATATATATATATATATATATATATATATATATATATATATATATATATATATATATATATACTATTTTACTTTTAATTTGATTATTGTATTCATATTAACTTTGAATTACTAAACATTAAAATTGTTTATACAATTATATCATGAATTTGTCAAATATTTAATAATTATTAAAAGTATTTTAAGAAATTGATATGAACAATTTACATATTCATTATTTTCTATTATTGACCAAATTACTTAATTTTAACAAAAATAATATAGTTTAAACTTGAAAATACATAAAAGTACCCTTATCAAATAATCAAAAAAAATTTATTAAATCGAACGATAATATACATGTTGTACCCTTTTATTTTATTGATGATTATTTATTTGTGATAGTTAAAAATATAAAAAAAATGAATGAGTAGCTAATTAATTTTAAAAGTCAAAATAATATATTATAGGCTTAATCACCAAAAAATGCCAAACCTATGTGTCTTGTGTCAGTTATAACCAAACCTTTAAAAATCACCAGATTTAGCCAAACCTTATATGTTCTGTTTCTTTTTTAGCCATTTTTGAATCGAACCGATTTTTTTGACACCATGTCGTCCACGTCACTGCCAACTAAGCAATTGGCTAACATGGCAGATGATATATTTTAATTAGGTTTGGCTATAACTAACACAAAATGCATAGGTTTGGTATTTTTTGGTGATTAGAGCAAATTTTAAAATCAAACTAATTTTTAAATTTAATAATTAATAAATTAATTATATTATAATAAAATTCATATATATTTAATAAAATAATATTTTTTTTATTTAACACTAATTAAAATTACTCTAATTTTTAATAAACTTAATTGATTCTAATAAATTTGTTTTATAATATTTGATGGATATATAATTAATATAAATTTTATTAAAAATAAAAAATGTCATATTCATCATAAAATTTATGTTTTTAAAATTTCAATCGTCGGTCCGTCGACACTGCCGCCATTTGAGACCCAATTGTCCGTGTTCTGACGAACAATCTGAGAGTAATATACACAACAAATATACGACATTGTTCATGATTCAACTACACACATATAAATGGAAAAATAATTACTCAATAGATCATTGCTTTATGAAAGGACATGTGTAATTTTTTTCTCATTTTTTTTCTCTATAAAGTGAAGTCACGATATTTATAAAGCATTGACGCATATGTCATTTTAATCTACATAGCCAAAAACTTACATTAATTTACACATAACAACTTTTTTTTATTACCTAGACTCAGTCATAATAAGATTTCAATAACATTGAAAACAACAAATCAAGTTCGGAATCATCATGAACAATAAACACTTTCACCAAATTTAATTCAACATTAATTCCTAAGTAATAGATTAATCCTTTTTTTAATTTAAATGGCTACAAATTTAAAACTATCCTTTAATTTTAATTATTAATTAAATTAATTACATATTCATTAAAATATATAATAAAATAAATTTATTTGATTTAGTAAAATATTAGATTAATTTTATTTAGTATTAAATAGAAAATATAATTATGTTTAAATATAAATGAATTTTATAAATGATATAATTAATTTATTAATTATTAAATTTAAAAATTAGTTTGATTTTAAAAATTGCTCTAATCACCAAAAAATACCAAACCTATGCATTTTGTGTCAGTTACAGACAAACCTAATTTAAATATATCAGCTGCCATGTCAGCCCTATTAGTTAGTTGGCAGTGACGTGGACGACATGATGTCAAAAAAAATCGGTTCGATTCAAAAATGGCTAAAAAAGAAACGGGACATATAAGGTTTGGCTAAATCTGGTGATTTTTAAAGATTTGACTATAACTGACACAAAATCTATAAGTTTGCATTTTTTGGTGATTAAGCGTATATTATAATATAATAGATATCATATTTTAAATAAAACAATATTCGTGCTTCTAGTGATATCCGTACCAAACCGCACCGAATCATTAGAATCGAATCTCCGTACCGAACCATATCGAAAAATAAAATTTCCGAACCAAACCAAACCGATTATTGGTACGGATCTGGAGATCTAATTTTTGATATCCCCGACTTTTGGTTTAATTTCGGAAATTTGTCAATTTCCGGATTCTCCCGAACCGTGGTCACCCCTACTCAATATTACGGTCAAAGAGAAACCTCTTTGCCTTCAACACTGTTTGAATGTCACAAATTCTAGCCACATTATTGCTCCCAATCTAGTCATCACTTGCCAAAAAGACCGACTCGATTGAAATCGAGATCACGAGTCCTAATAGTTTCCGCATTAACAATATTCCCCACTAAAGCAACATCATTATACGACCTATTATTATCCCTAAACGAAGGTGTAATAACATATTTGGTGGGTCCCTATTCACATGTTGCTTATTACTCCTAATTTCCATCTTCTTCTTTGGAAATTTCGAAAGGAAAGCCCCTTAGTCTGAACCTTCAATTAGCAATCATGTTCAGTTGTGCAAGAATTCATGAAGTGTTTTTTATTTATTTTTATATATAAATGATGATTATATTAGCACTACCATAAGCCGTGGAAGGCAAAGCGGGACACGAGCACTACAACTTTGAAAAGAAATCTAACAATCGGAATACATCATTACCACTAAAAATGAAACTAGTGACGAAACCAAATTGATCAAACTAAATTAAACAAAATAGATCGACTGAATCAATTAATGTTATTAAACAACTATTTAAGAGCATAAAAGACTCGAGAAAAATATTTCGAAAATGTTTTATTAATAAGCTCAGACTGCATAACACAAGCTCTCATATAATCTTATTTAAGCCTTTCAACCAACTTAAACCCACAAGGCAGCTATTAGCATCATATTAGATAAAATCCATGAACGAAATCAATCAACAACACACACACAAGACAATGACATGATCATCAATTATTAAACGGTACACAACTTTCCTCTTAATATTCAATCTCACCAACATCTTCCTCATGGCAGCATCGAAAAGTAATATATTTCTCCATCCCCCGAAGACACTCGGGGCATTTCAACCGCTCGGGAATCCTACCCGTCATGCTATGAAACTCGAATCGGGAGCAAGGATGAGCAAGGCTATGAAGCTTATCGTGATGATCTTTGAACGACATATCAAATCCTTTAGCACCAATATGTTCCTTCCAGAGATCATATTCTGTCAATGTAGGCAACATGGTACTGCTATGTCCGTTCACAACTACGCTACCACCTCTGCTTAGAACTGCCCATCCGCCTTCTTTGTCGTAGCTAAGTAGTTTCTTGATTTCTTGCATCATCGGGTCGTGTTCGTCGATTTTGCCGAGCTGAATCTTGGAGAATAGCATGCTTTCGAGGCGCGTCCAGAAGAACCAGATCATCGTTGGATCCCAGTAATGGCCGAGTTTTTCGACTGTGATTGTGGCTATGATTCGTTGTATTTTTTCTCTCTTGCTGCTTTTTCCTACGTAAACCAGCTCCAGTGGAATTCGGGCTGCTTGTGCTAGTGCTTTTGCGGTGGTTGTGAACTTTCTTACCCATTCTACATCGTCCCCGCCGTACAAGAAAATGTATTTTCCTTCTTTGATCTAATCATATTTACAAAATTTATGTTTATAATTATACAGTCGGATTAAGTAAAAATGTGCAGAGCAATGTGTATACAAAAATCTAGAATTGTGTTTGCCATCTTTTGCATAGTGCTGTGCTGGAACTATCTCATGAAATTACTAGTATTTGGGTTCAAAATCTTCCACAAATATATTCCAACTAAAAATTATAGTAACAGTTTTGCTCAGTAATTTTATGATTTGTTTTGATTATATTCGAACAATAATTATTTAACATATTTATTTAGTCTTTTAACTTATTCTTATAATAAATTATTAAATTGGGTTATTAGCCAAAATGGTACCCAACCTTTACATCTTGTATCAAAATGGTACCTAACCTTTAATTTGTATCAAAATGGTACCCAACCTTCTAACTTTTGTATCAAAATGGTTTTTTAAACAATTTCCGGTCACTTTTGATGACGTGGCAACCGGAAAACTAGTTTTTTATATTTTTGCCACATCCCATGAAAAATAAGATTTTATATAATTTAAAAAAGGCTTAATCACCAAAAAAAACCCTCACCTTTTAGCCCCTTTTCAAATGCACCCTGACGTTGCAATTTTGTCAGTTGCGCCCTAATTCGCACCTTTGGTTTTCAATTCCACCCTCAAGTACTAAATTGATCTCTTTTTCATTTGAAAAAAGTTAAAATAAGTCATCCATTTTTAACTTTTTATGTGGAAAAGAGTTCAAATGAGTACTTTATAAGGGTTTTTATGAATTTTTCCCGAGTGAAAAAAGTCCAATTTGATTTTGAGGGTGGAATTGAAATCCAAAGGTGCGAATTAGGGTGCAATTGACAAAATTGTAACGTCAGGGTGCAACTGAAAAGGGGCTAAAAGGTGAGGGTTTTTTTTGGTGATTAACCCTTTAAAAAATTAAAATGAACTCTTATTTTACATCAATAAAAAAATTATTTTCCCGGTTCCCACGTCATCAAAAGTTGCTGGAAAATGTTAAAAAAACCATTTTGAAACAAATGTTAGAAGGTTGGGTACCATTTTGATACAAATTAAAGGTTGGGTATCATTTTGATATAAGGTGCGAAGGTTGGGTACCATTTTGGCTAATGACCCTAAATTAGTCTATCATTGAAAGAATTAACCTTTACAAAATTATTAATCTAATTTTATCAAATAAATGTAATTATTTATAACTTTCTGACGTTATTGTAAAATAAATTATGATTTTTTCTCTAAATATTTACTAATTTTTCCTATGAATAATTAAAAATATTAAAAATATCTTTCTTTTATCAATTAGATCAATCATCTTTTTTATTTGTCGTTTGGATATAAATAATAAAAAATAAAAAAAATACTAGACTAAACTAGCACAATTTTTATTATATGTATATCTATTAGGATATATTGCATCAAAATTAATTAAACTTCATTCATTTTTGCGAATAAGATTTGTGTGGTGAAGAAATAGTTACCCAGTCAAGAATAGATGGATCAATGCCATCAACTAGAAGCTCAAGTCTCCAAGTCTCATCTCTCCACAAAGACTCCTCTCTCAAGGTAGTAAAAGGGAAGGCATTGCTTCCCCAAATCCACATCATGTGAAGTGCATTAGGGCAAACCACTTTGCCTTGCGGGTCAAGCACAACCAATATAGGCTTATTCCTCAAGTGCCACACTTCCTTGATGAATCTGATCACCACTTTGTCGATCATTGTCGGGCTGTGCACTGTGTACCATGGCATTGTGGATTGCAAGCTCTCGAACTGCTTTTGCTTCGCATCGTTCCATTGGATTGTCCGATCCACCACTGGGATCCATACCACCTCGTACTGGTGACTCTCCATCCTTGTGGCGTGGATTCTCGACTCGTTGTATATTTGTTCGAGAATGGAAAGCTCGTCGCGGGAAATGTCTAGGCCCGAAATGAATAACAGCACATTCTTCCTCCTTAGCACATCGATGTTAACCTAAACAAGCAAATTTGAGTTAATTTCTAGCTAGTTGTAACAATTGCGCGAACTTGACTATAATACGCGAATGAAATAAGCTTATTTCATTCGCTTATATCATTCAATTGGGTGAATGTGGCTAAAATTAAAGTAAAATCTTTCAAATCAAACTATAATAAAAAAATTTACGAAAGATCTGATTAGAATGGATAAGACTGTAATATCAAACCCTTCTCTTGGTAGAGCCGTCAACGAGGGGCTGGATATCATCCTTGGAATAAATCAAGGCCTTGAGGATCTTCATGTTGTCAATGTGGATAGAATCAAAAAGATTGAGAAGAATTTGATAGGATTCAACACTCCTCTTTTCATCTGCATATCAAATTATAAAAACATCACTAATTAACTTGTATAATTAATGAATTTATGAGGGCCAACAAGCGGTTGATAAGAAACCTATGTGTTGATGGCAAGTTGAAAGCTGCTTCCTTAGATGATCATCTATGTTCTGGAGTTTGTGAGCCAAAGTGGATAACTCCCATGCCTCAGTTGTGGCAAACCTGAAATACATGATTAAATGCAACAGAAATAAGATAGACATAAGTTGGCACAATTTATTTCAGGGGTTATCGTCGTACTCTTCCATTTTTGCAGTTTGGTTACCGAATTTCAAAACATAACAAATTAGTTACCGTACTGTGCTTAAGTGACTGTAACATGTTTTCAATGACAGACGGTTGTGCTTCATTTTCCTATCGCCTTATACTTTTTTATCTTGTCACCATTTACATTTTCTAAAATTTGAAATTTTAGAGTGAAATCGGCTGCCACATAGGCATAAATTAGCCAGATTTAATTGAAAACCCGGATACATGAACTTATCTACCCACAACTATAACCTATTTTGTTAAATATACCATAATCTTTGAAGTTTGCCAATTTGGTCTATCATTTATTTGATTTTTGTTAATATACCCAAAACTCATTTGGACTTTGCCAAATATATACTCAAGGTTTGGGTATATTTGACAAATACCAAATAAATGACAGATCAAATTGGCAAAATTCAAAGATCATGATATATTTGGGAAAAAAGACTATAGCTATATGGGTAGATAAGTTCATTTTGCCTTAATCTTATTGGAATCAAAACAGCATTATCAAGTTCGATAACTAAACTGCAAAAATAGAAAAGTATGGTAACCACAGAATCAATTATAACGCTTTTAATAGAAATTAAAGCACCTAAAAAGTAAAAGAGAAAGCATAAATGTAATCATACTCATGTCCCAATGTGGTGAGACTGGTAATCTGAGTAGCACAGGCCACAATACTCCTGATGGTCCAGTAAACAGCAGTTGGTATGTGAGCAATGGCTGTAGTTAGGGCTTGAGCATCGGCTGAAATATAAGCGGAAGGTAATTCCCGGAGCTCAACGACGCATTTCGTGACATCCATCATGACCCTGATGAGACTGTTAAGTGCATCAAATCTAGGCTTCAGTGGAGCTGTGTGTTCCATGATGGAAGGTAACTGCTTGAGGATGGCCATTGATTTGGCAAGCGGATTGGAGGAGTAAATTTGTACGAGAAGCCAGAATTCTCCGTAGTTTAACGCGAAAGCGGACATGATCAGCATCAACTTAGCATCCCAATTATAGCTTGAAAGCATGCTCAGTAATGACATTGTTGTCGCATGAGGATCAGCTCCACCCAGAGCCTTGTATGAAATCTGCACATTTTCATTATATCAAAGCAATACCAGATTTTAATTTTTTTATTTCAAACTAAAATAAATCATGTTTTTTGAATTAAAATAAATTGATATGACAATTAGAGGCAGCTTAATCTAAGAATATAATGCTATTTAAAACGATACATTAGATGGTGATGGACATGGCAATCAAAGTGACAATATATTATAAGAATATATTCCATTTGGCCACCATATTAGATTAAAAAATATGGGATAAATGGTCTTTAATTTTTTTATTTTTGATTATATAAATGGAAGTTTTGATAACAAACTGAAACATATGATAAAAAAAACTGATAGACACTCAAGTTTTAACCACCATAAGAGGCAGATAATGCTTAACCATTCCTAACATATAATATAAAAAATGTTGATTTTATAAAAAAAATCATGCATCAAAGTTGGCCAACAAATTTGTCTTATTAACATAAAGTTTTAATTAAAAAAGTAGGAATCAATATTACCTCACAAGCAATTCTATCAATAACAAAGGAAAGTGCTTCAAGCATGCTAATAAAGTTGGCTTCACGATTCTTGTCTTCCATTTCGGCATGTGTTTGGGAAGCCTATAATACAATGAACCAAAAACAGAAGAAATTAGAAATCAATGGCAGCAATATGAGTTTCACTAGAGTAATGAATGTACCGTAGTTTCGACGTGGACAATGCCGGCGCGATTGAGGATATCTTCAACGATATGGAGAAGAGGCCTCAAATCAAACTCACGGCCATCAGAGGCATGAGTTGCTTCAATTTGCTTCAACATTGAATTTTCGTCGGAAAGAGCTAACATGTTTCGGTCACTTCTCAACATTTGCTGGCTGCCTCCTGAGAGTGGCACCGCAGTTTTTAGCGACCTCAACGACATGGCTAGCTAATTATTGCGGAAACTTACCGGTACGTAGATGAATATTTTGGATTGTGTGATTGAAATGGGTGATGAGGGTAATGTATTTATAGCTTTGAGAAATGGAGTAAAGGTTGGTTTTATGAATCCACTTCCTTGCTTCCATTGTAATGCAAAATTCCTATCGAAGTCTACAGGATCACCCATAACATAAGGTTAGGTACCTTTATCGGACCGAGGATTTTCAGACCCGAGCGATGTGGATTTTGAATAGAGTAACTCGCTCGTACTTAAACCCAAATAAAACAACTCGCTCTGTGAACATTTATTAAAGGATATCTTTTTACCATTCGAGAGAGAGGAGCGCTTATGTGAAGAATTAAACTCACGAAATTAGTAGACTGATGCAAGAGCTTTAAGCTATATACTTATGTAGCTCATTGATATTTATTTAAAAGATATATGTTCTTACATGCATATGTCAAAATAGTTTAGTAACATATTTTGAGAATTTTATAATAAAAAATTTAACAATATAGAATATCTATATCTATATCTATATCTATACTATATATAAAAGCACGGATGGGGGGGGACAGGCAAATTTACTGAATAATCCTTTTCAGTTTACTACTAAATAAAGGTTTTATAATCATTAACTAATTAGTTATTTAATTAATCACTATTATAATTAAAGTCCTAATTAGAATAGATAGCTAAATTATCTCCAATTAAATCTTTTATATGTAAAAAATAACTAAATTGTCTCCAAATTAGTAGGAATACCTATCTTTTAGTTTGATTGAACTACAAAATTAAAATATTGTATTTGATCAATATATTATTATTTAAATTTCTATCTTATTATTTTTAAAGATATTATTAATAAAATTTAATTAATTATTTAATTATGGTTATTATATTTACTTTTATAAATTTTTTTAACTAATTTAATATTAATTATAAATAAAAAAATTGATATAATTATAATAAATTTACTAATATGTTCATTGAGGAGTTACGTTACGAGCCACGTGCATAGCACGTAATGCAAAACTAGTATATTAAAATAAGTAATAATGTAATAAATTCTTAGAAATTATTTTTGTAAACTTTTTTTGAATTTGTTTTGTGAATCTGTGAATTTTTGGAAATGAAAAAAATTAGATATTAAACTTTTACAGTCAATTTTTTTGACCAAATCAACTAATATAGTTATTTGATTTTTTTTTGAGATTAATATAGTTATTTGATTGATTGTATTTAGGGATGTACATGGTTTGATTTGACTGGTTTATCATTGATATTTTAGTTCAAACCAATTATACTGGTTTGGCAAATTTCCAAACCACACACATTATAAACCAGCAAAATTGGTTTGGTTTGGTTTAATAATTTTTTCTTTGAAACTAATTTAAACCATCATCAAAAAATTATTTATTTATCATCTAAGAAAAAAAATCTAAAAATCTAAAAATATTTATTCATCATAAAAATAAATGTTATATTTATATAAAAAAATTATAATAATGACTAATAAATAAAAAAATATTTTATAAACATTTTATATTATAAGTTTTACATTTTATTAATATAATATTTTAATATTATAGAAATATAATATTTATTGATCGATAATAAATATACAAATAGTTATTTCATTAGATGATATTTAAATATATTATTTTGTCAAGTACAGTTTTAAAAAATAGTGATAGAAATTTTATTTTTAAGTTATAATATTTCTAATTTTAATAAAAATATGTATGTATGTGTATATATTGATTTGGTTTGGTTTATAATTTTTGAAACCGCAAATCAGACCAATAATTTACATTTTTTCTATTTTCCAAAACAAAATCAAACCAACAATCTTAGAAAGTTTTGTGAATCTGTGAATTAAAAATAAAAACTTATCGACATTTTTAAAGTTTTTAAAAACCCTAGTAACCTCATGTTACTTTTAATTAGTAATAATCTTTAACTATAAAGGCTTCTATCGGATAATAGACAATAGAAGTATCCAAACTATTATAAAATAGTATTTTTGTGAATAAATTTTTATTTTTTTATTTTGGTTACTAAACTTTAATTTTTTTTTTATTTGATCACCATATTTTAATTTTTTTCGATTCGGTTATCCAACTTTAACTGTTTGGTGAGTTTTACTTCTTTTTTTTATAATTTGACCAAAAAAACTCATTGTTGACTTTAAGTTTTAAATAAATGACAATTTTTCATGAAATTACAGGTAAAAAATAATTTTCAAGTAATAAAATCTGGCTTCCACATCATTAATTTGGCCTAAAAACTTCTATTAAAATAATTTTACACTTCAGTGATAAAAATGAAAAATAAAAATCAAAATTTGCTTACCAAAATAAAATATAGCGCTAGGATACTCCCAGTGTCTACTGCCTAAATTTTACCACTTATATTTTTCTCTCCAACTCGAATTCAAATTATTTGGTATCAGTTTCCAACTTTAGAAAAGTATGAATAGAATTAAGAGGAATAATTTCACTAATGAATTAAGAAACTGAGTAGAAACAAATAGTAATTCATATAGTTGTTCTTGAATAGGAAATAGACAACAGGGGCGGAGTCAAGGGACCGAGGGTTCCCTTATACTTAAGAATAATTATACAACGCAACGGTTGCGCCACGTCATTCATGCAACAAACCAATGAGGCGTGGCGCAACCGTTGCGTTGTATAATTATTCTTAAGGAGTGTTTATCTCACACAACGGATGTGCCACGTCATTTTTACTTAATGTTTAAAAATGTTATGATTAAAATAATGTATTTTTGATATAGGCACGATATATGGAAATAATTAGTCACCTGACCCGATATGTATTTGATAACTCATTTTTAATTATGCAAACATTTATAACTTTTTGTAAATATAGGTAATAAATCGTTAACGAAATTAATCGTTTGAAAAATAAGATAATAAATCGTTAATATAACTGAAAGTGAGGTAACAAATCGTCTGAAACTGAATATCAGATTATTAACGGAACTAACAGAAGCCTCTAACTGTTGACGGAATTAAAACTGAGGTATCAAATCGTTTAAATTTCAAATAATAGCTACCAAACTGTGAATTGTAACAGATGTAAGGGGACTTAGAGTAACTTGCTCTATATTTTAAATTTTTTATTTTAGTTTACTTAATTGTTTAATAATTTATATATTAATACTTTATAGTAATACGGAAAGGTTTGGTCTAAAAAAAATAGTTCGGCCAAGGAATTGTTTTGCTCTTGAGTAAAAAATATACTTGCATGAACCTATTTCGCCAAATAACAAAACAAAGAATCCGCTAATCTTGTCCGTTGAAAACCATATTGTGTGATTTGCTTCCTTTCTTGATTCCCATGTACACTTGTTAAAATGAAGAAGAATTTGCTTTTTATATTTTATTCTTAAATTCAAACTACAGAAAGAATGAAGTCAGATTTGATTCTTTACATTTTTTTAGGCAAATCTTGAATTAACAGCCAAGCAAATCGATCTTTAACAACAGCTAAAAATTAAAAAAATATGCTTTGTTTCGTTTTCCCCAGCAGCCGTACGTGCATTCTGTAAAATTGCTTTTACTGCTAATCAAGATATATACTTCGTATGACTAATATCTTGCTTTTGAAAGCATACCCACTTCTATGGAACCAAACAGTATGTTTGGATTGAGAATTAAGAGAAACTATCAAATTTAAGAAGAAAATAGTAATTATAAGATGGCTTATTTACTTAAGAAAATCTCACCTTGAAATATTTTTTCGTTTATACCCTGACCTAGGAAAAAGTTCATTTGCACCCTTTTTTTGATTTTTCGTTTTCAGCTGTACCTCAAAATTTTATTTTTTTACAATTTAATTAATTAAAGGATGAAAACATTAAAAATAATTAAATTGAAGGGTTATATCATCTTTTTTATATTTGAAAAAATACAAATAAGTTAAAAAAATTGAAGGATTATTTTAAGCTTTTTTCTAAATAAAAAAAGTTCAATTTAGTGCTTTAGGGTAGAGTTGAAAACGAAAAATCAAAAAAATGATACAAATGAACTTTTTCCTAGGTTATGGTATAAACGTAAAAATATTATAAGGTGGGTTTTTTTTTTTTAAATAATTAGGCCTTATAAAATTAAGATATAGATATCACAAATCTCCTTATATTTCAACCACTATATAGAGTAGTTCTAAATTTTTACACTATTAAAAAATGGATGATAGGCTCAAAAACTACACATCTTTTAGTTTTTTTTCAATAGCACCCTCACCTTATAAACCCGTCAATTGCATTTTATTTTATTTTTTTAACTTTCAATAAAACCCTAAATTCAAAAAATTGGACTATTTTATTATTATAAGAGCATCTCCACTCATGTGCTAAACAACCTCACAATGCTATAATTTAGCATTTAAAATATAAAAAACATCTCCATTGCTATGCTATTTCATGTGCTAAATTTAGCATATGCTAAAATTTGTGCCAAATTTGTTAGGAAGTTTAGCATATGCCAAATTCTAATATATATCCAAATTATTTACAGATTTTCCATTAATAATTATAATCACGTGTGAAATTTATTTACCTGTATATTTTTCTAAAATTTAAGAATTATTTTTCCTATTTTTTTCTCCATTATTCTTTTACAAGTTTTGTGCTGTACGTTCTTCTTCTACCTCTCATTCTATTTTTTCTTCTGAAACATCATAATCCAGCTCTCCCGTTAAAAATTTGTAGAATAAATTTTTCATTGTTGATAAAAAAAAAATGAATTCACCGTGATTGCTCTTTTTTTGACTAAATTTTGGACAAGTTGATTCTTCAAAAAAAAAATTAAAAAAAAGAACCACAATTTGTTTTTATTAATTGATGAAGAGTTAATCATCTATTTAGATTTTAGGGATAATATATTTGATTTTTTGCTTGAACAATTATGATTATTGAATTTAAAATAAAATTAATTATAAAAATATAGATTTAGCATTTCATTTAGCATTTTGCAATGGATCAAAATTTAATAATTTATGCTATATTTAGAATTTTGCTACTTTTTGTGTTAAAAATAGCACAAAATATAGAACATGGAGTGGAGATGCTCTAAGGATGAAAATATTTAAAACAACTAAACTTAAATGCTATATTATACCTTTTTTTATATGGACAAATTTAAAAAAGTCATTTAACTTAAAATACATACAAATAAACCCTCTTCTCCGCCACTTCAAAAAAAAATCGACACTCGTCCTCCATCTTCCCCGAGCCGCTGCTTCTCGTCCTCCATGGGAGGACGAACAGATCTCGTCCTCCATGGGAGGACGAACAGATCTCGTCCTCTCGTAGGATGACGGCGGCGGGTCCGAGAGCGGACATATTTGTATTGAATATATTTTAAATTATTTTTTTATTCTAATTTGTGAAGAAGAGAGTATATTTGTTATATTTATAACATCAAATGTTATTTGAATAGATGATAAATATGAAGGACTTGTTTTGAATTTTATCCATATGAAAAGAGTTTAATTTGATACTTTAGGGTACTATTGAATCATAAAAATATGAAATAGGGTGCAATTGACGGGTTTATAAGGCGAGGGTGCTATCAAAAAAAAGGTGGGTAGTTTTTCAGTCCATTAGCCTTAAAAAAAATTATAGTTTAGAAGAAATTAAAATGTAAATTTAAAATTTATAGATAACTGCATAATATTTAACAAATTAAACATTTACATCAAAAAATTTAGATTTGTAAATATTATTAACAAAAGAACTAAGAGATAATAGAGAATTTTATTGATGTTCAAGAATTGAAATTAACAAAATATAAAGATTAAGTTTCATCAGTTGACAAGCTAGATGGTATTAGCTGGCAAATGAACACACTAAATGCCTGAGCTTCATAAGTCTGAGATGAACTGATCACACACTTATAGGGTGTTGAGATATTTCTTGTCCAGTCAGCAATCCATGTAGCAGCATCAACTTTCAATCAGAACATTGAACCATCAACTACAACTTGAATTCCATCAATTGTAGCTGGAATTATATAGCTGGAATTACATGAACTGATATTGTGTTAAGTTGGAATTCCATAGCTAGAATTCCATGAACTGATACTGTGTTAAACCCCCTCCCCCCCTTTCAAGCTTGAATGTAGATATCATAGATACCAAGATTTAATATTGCAATATGAAAAGATTCAGGAGGTAGAGCTTTTGTGACACAATCAACAAGTTGTTGTTTTTTTGAGGGAACATGCAGCAAGTGAAGTAAGTCTGATTGTAATTTTTCTCGAATGATGTGGCAATTAATCTCAATGTGTTTTGATCTCTCATGAAACACATGATTATGAGCAAGTTAAATAGCAGAGTTACTGTTAAAATACACTAGAACTTGAAATGTGAGAGGATTATGCAAATCAATTAAGATATATGCAATCCACTGAATTTCACAAGTGAGAGTTGTCAAAGCACTATATTCTGCCTCAGAGCTGGATCTAGACATTATGGTCTGTTTTTTAGAACTCCATAAGATGAGAGAGGTGCCTAAAAAGACACAATAACCAAAAATAGACTTTCTAATGTCTGGACAGGTAGCCCAATCTACATCAGCAAAAGCTTTAAGTGACAAGTCTGGGTGAGAAGAGAAAAATCGTCCAGTACCATGAGCTCCTTTAAGATATCTCAAAACTATATGAACAGTAAGAGGATGTGTTTTAGTAGGACAGTCAAGGAATTGAGAAAGCTATTGAACGGTATGAGAGATAAATGGTATGGTTGTACAAAGATATAAAAGTTTGCACATAAGTTTTTTGTATTCTGTGTTATCAGACATCAGCCTCATCTTTGGATAATCTCTTTGAAGCAAGCATGGGGGTTGGTACTTGCTTTGACTGCATGACCCCTATATTTGAGAGTAAATCCAAGGCATATTTACTTTGTGAGAGATTAATACCTTAGTAAGATTTGGAAACTTTTATTCCCATAAAATATTTTAAAGTGCCAAGGTCCTTTATGCTAAATTAATTATAGAGATAAGCCTTAATGTTATAAATCTCTTCATTACAATCAATTACAAGAATAACATCATCCACATATATGAGTAAAGCAATGAAGGAAGAAGCATATTTCTTAATAAAGATAGATGGATCATAATTGGCTTGTGTAAAACCTTGTGAAATAAGAGCTTCTGTCAATTTAGTGTTCCACTGTCTTGAGGCTTGCTTAAAACCATATAAAGACTTCTGTAGTTTACATACTTGATTTGGTTTGTGAGAAATAAAACCAGGAGGAAGAGTCATGCACATCTTCGTGTAAATCACCATGAAGAAAGACATTTTTATATCAAGTTGATAAAGGTGCCATTTTTGACTAGCTGCAAGAGCTAAAATGTTCTCACAGTAGTCATTTTAGCTACTAGTAACAATGTATCAAGATATTCCAGTCCTTCTTATTAGATATAGCCCTTTGCAACCAATCTTACTTTATATCTCTCTACTGTTCCATTAGAATGAAACTTGATTTTGTAAATCCATATACAACTAATGGGTTGTTTATATGCAACAAATATGTGAGAATCCAAGTTCAAATTATGTCAAGAGCCTGTTATTCTCCTATATTGCTTCTTTCCAACAAGGGATTTTGACAGCTAAATTGTAGGTTTCAGGTTTTTTCTAAGATGAAATGTTTAGAGCAAATGTCCTTTGGTTAAAAGAGAGGTTTTCGTAAGAGAGAACATTTTATAAAGTGTGAGGTGTGAAGAGAAGGAGGTAAAGATCAATTATATCTTTAAGATGTGATGGAGGATGAGAAATTCTAACTGATCTTCTCAGTTTAGAAAATTCATGTGATAGAAAAAGTTCAGAAGGAACTGAACTTATTGAAGGAGGAATATGCCATGGACTAGTGGGAGAGATTGAAACAGGAGAAGAAGTATTGTTGTTGACGGAAGCAATTTCTTTAAAAGGAAGTAATTCAAAGACTAGTGTTGTGGATAATGAAGCATTATTGTAGACACCTATTTTCCGGATAGGTAAAAAGTAATAAGAGGCTGAAGCGTTCAATGATGATTTCCAGAGAAATTCGTCCTGGTGACGAGCTACAGATTTGCTTATTGGAATCCAAGCATGCGTAATCAGTGTACAGCTGCAAACTTGGAGGATTAAAACACAATTAGCCGTAAATAGCCTATAAAAATCAAGCGAGATTGTAATCTAAGTATAGAAATTGGACTAATTGCAAAATCTTAGAAGTTTATGGGCCAATTTGCAAGTTTTACGGACTCAAATTGACCATAACCAAACCCATAGGATCTTAGTAGCCTTTTCTGACACTTTTAGGCACCAATATAGACTTTTAGCACCTTTTTAATTAGCTAGCGAGTCAAAATCCTAAAATTAAAGTTAAAATTCTAAAATTCTAATCATAATCCTAGAAGCATATCACTTAACACTTCTTCAACCCCTAATCAAACTCTAACATGGCAAGACTGTAAATAGACAAATGTAAACTCTAACCCTAATTAGACCACTATATATTCAACCTTAAGTCAGCCTAGCTAGAGGTGGCATACAAATCCTAAAAAATAGACAGAAAATTCGATCCCTTAGATACTAGCATAGCCTAATTTTTCATACACCACACACACAAAATCGCACCAATTTCCCGTCCTAAAAACACTAATATGTATTAATTCTCTAAGAACGCTGCACAAGCACCGAATTTGAAGCTGGATTCCGCATCCACTTCGCCAGCAAACGAGCCAAGGACTCATACCGGTAATTTTGAGGAGCATCTCATTATGTCTCTTTGATTTACCATTAATATGCATGTCATAATCACTATTAACTGCTGAATTTACATGATTAGGGTGCATGTTAGCTTATTTGCCAATTTTAGCCATAAAATTGCCATGTTAGGTTCAATAGCTAGATCAATAAATTTCCATGAAATCATTGATAAGATGTTAATTAGCTGCAATTAACTGTTTTTATGCTCAAATCCAGAAAAACAATCAATTAAAACCTCTAGAATGCATGTTTCTAGGTGTTTTTACCTCTTTTTTCATGAAAAATAGATATTTTAGGTTGTTGTAAATTTTCAATTTATGGGTTCAAATCACTCTTAAACAATTCCTGACTATTAGTTTTGAATTCCTTGTTCAATTTTATGCGTTTTGACTATTTTTGCACGAAAAACGTAGCTGAAATGAGTGTGAACCGAGTTGAAAACAGAGTTGTGAACTACTGAAAAACAAACTGTCGACCTGCTGTCCAGAGCCGCCGTCGCCACTACCAGTGGCGCTGACGCCGGTTGTCCACTGCCGGTGCGTAAACCACACCAACGCCGAGTTCTTTCTCCTCTGCCCTAGAATTTTCATTCATAGATTCCAGATTTCGATTCCAGATCTTCAACTTCGGTTTCCGGGCTCGCTTGAGCTTGAAATTTGGCCCAGTTTGAACCCGGATTTACTGATTTTATGTACTTTACTTTTATGCTTTGCAACGGGCCAAGCCCAATGTAAAACGGGCCCATAAGTCCATCGATGTAACAGAAAGCATATACCTGGCCCACGAGCCCGAGGCCCAGCGAACCAGCAACTTCCAGAGCAGATTATGGGTTCACCAAAACTTGGAATCGGCCGTTGTTTGAACCAGTAGAACTGGATCAACGAGAAGCACAACTCTTGTGATCTGAGCGAGAGCCGGTTCCAACCAAACTAATGGTCAAAACCCATGCCTATTAGATAAGACATCATATAAATAAGCAAAATCGGAATTCATCATCTACTTTGGAACTAAAAATAAATTATGTAAATTAATTGTTCAAAAAATTAAATGGAGGATTAGAATGCCAAAAGGCATTGCTCATTCGAAAGAACATATCTCTAAATGCTCCAAACATGGGCTGGGTCATCAATTCAATATTGTTGGGACGTCATGGATTCTGAGGTTCACGAAAAACGCTCATTATGTAGTAGAATCTTTCTCCAAAACCTGAGCATGTCGTCGATACGCGTGTTTTGAATAGTTGAAATCTCTACTGCTCCATTTGGCTCTTCTCGATAGCTAAAACCTTCGTTGTTCCACTTGGTTGCCTTGGAAACTCTACTAATCCATTTGGTTTTTCTGAAATAGCTGAAACTTTCGTTGGTCCATTCAGTTGTTCTGGGTAGTTGGAATCCCGGATGTTCCATTCAGTTGTTCTGTATAACTAAAACCTCCATTTTTTTTGCTTAGTTGTTTTAAGTAGTTGGAATCTCTATTGTTCCATTCAGTTGTTCTGAAACATCTATTGTTCCATTTGGTTGATCTGGATAGCTGGTTCTTGGAGATGAACTTAACATTGACGATATTGCAATAGTCCCGAGACTGGCTTGCAAAACGAGAAGTTCTACTGATCTTTTTGACTACTATTGTTACCATTTTTTTATTTTATGTTTTTATTTTCGGGCCTAACCTTTTGCCTAAATTTTCCTTTCGGGTTTAATTTAGCAGGCCTTCCCGTAATTTTGCATGCGCCGTCCTTTGCGGATTTTCAACTCACTGGGATTGTCCCTATTTTTTTAATGAGCCTCCCTTTTCAAATTTTCAACTCACTAGGACTTCTGGTTGCAATAGTAACTTGCTTTGATTGTCCTCACATATGCATTAGAACTCTTTAGTAGTCTACTTCTTTGATCTTGAGAGTCATTAAATTGAGCCTCTATATTGTTCCATATGCCATGTTCGGAATCCTTGATTGTATCCTTTGATCTGAATGTTGTATCAGTTGAGCTTTTTTGTGAAGATCACGATGCTTGGTGGTTGTCTCATGATCGATTAACTTGTGAACTTCTTGTCTGAGTATATTGCATTTATCAATGTTAAAGTCATAGAAGGTTTGCTAGGACTGTTCGCTGATCCATCAGACTATCTGTATCGCTGATGCTGGAGTCGTGGAAGACTTGTAGATCTGTTTACTAATTTGTTTGGCTATATGGATCGCCGATGCTGGAGTCATAGAAGAATTTGTAGATATGTTTGCTAATTCGTCATGTTGTGTGGATCGCCGATGCTGGATTCATAGAAGACTTGGTAAGATTGAGATGTTTAAATGATCTTCATTTCATCCATTCCCATCTTGACAATTCCTATGTCTTGGTCTTGACTGATGGTAAATTGATGTTTGACATTCTAGATGTCTGCCTGGATAACCCATAGAGCAATCGATAGGATGGCTACAAGACAACTAGTTAACAGATGATGCATATATATGTGGTTGTATCTACAAAGGGTTTGTATATGATGCATGACATTTCAGATGCATGAGTTATATGCATGATTATGATATGTATAGTTAGTTAACACGTAGCACGTAGAACAGTTGATATCATAGAGACATGTTGTTCCTTCTAACTTTATTACTCCAACATATAGTTTTGGATGAGGTTTAATCCTAGGATATTTTGTCTGGATTGTCGCATCTAAAATGTTATGGTCGACGTGTACCTTCAAGCTCTCATCTAGCATTCGTAAAACTGACAAGCGGTATTACTCAATGTAAGAATTATTTGTCCCCTTAATTAATTAGAAGGTGTGCAAACATAGAGGAGGTGGACCTAGCGGCTCCATAAAATAAAGTATGGATTGTAACTAAGCCTAACGGCTGATAAAGTAAATGGATTTTACTTTATTGGACTGCATATATGGGTTGACCAAGTAAATGGACTTTACTTGATTGAGTCTAGTATTTAAGTCTGGCATAACATGGTGTTTGGGAAAACGTTGGTAGGCCTGACCTAAGACTGTGATTGAAACTGGATGTTAAAATGGATTTAGAATCCTTACATTGGCATCATGCCTCAAATACAAACATTATATTGGGTATTGCGTTAAAGATGAATGCATGTGGGCTGACTCGATGGGTCTTGTGATAACCGGTTTAAGGTCCCCACATACTAATATACCTTTGATAGGTCTCCTCAATCACGAGTGCAAGCGACCGAAGTACTGAACTGTGAGTAATGCTTCTTCGCATAAGACGCTTTGGGAATTGGATTCTAATGCAAAAACATGAGATCAGCTATGAGCATCGGGAAGAGAAAGTCTAATGCAACATAGCAGGTGCAAATATGGATGGTAAATGAATATATGATCGATAAGACGCAAGTCGTGTGGTTAATTTTTAAAAACAATATTTTAGTCATCCCCAATAGAGTCGCCACTACGAGTGGAGCGGGGTTCAGGGGCCGCTCGCTCAGACTTATAGCTGACTTCGGATCTGGTAGGTTTTAAAAAATGGAGTTGCCACCTAGCTAAGCTAGGAATTGTCTTTTCTACCGACTAGACAACCTCACACACTTATGGATGAGATCATCGTGCATCAGACCAAAAGACTGGGTTTGATGGATACTACCAAAACTCTTGTACTTGGCTTATCTATTGTATTAATTTACAGGGCATATCCGACATATCTCATCTTAATCATGCATACATCCATATGATAATGTGTTGAAAAGTAAACAAGTTTAGAATGCTGATAAAAAGAAAGCTGGAAAACAGGTGAGACACGCATATGACTCGATCTGAACTGGCATGTGAAGCATGCAACAGATACTCCTAAACAAACATCTAATCCTTAGTTTCTATCATGTAGCAGAAAAAGGTGGATCTTAGTCATTTTACATGCATAAAGTCTAAACCGGATGTATATGTGAGATTGATTGTAATATGGTCATCTTGAACGCATATATAACCACTAATTATAGTTTCATGGCAGAACTAAATTTTTTAGGTGATTTGCTAGATTTGCTATATATGGAGCTAAGATAAATTGTGTATGTTTTTAAGCATGTCAATATCTGGATCTGGACATGCTTTGGAAAGTGTTTAAAAAATGCAAATGTACCCACTGTTAGTGATATGCATTAGGTCAATCATGTTTGACCATGTTTTGACTTTATCATTTTGTTATTTATTGATTGGCAGTTTTATCATTTTATATTAATGATTAAAGACTTGAATGGTTAATTCTTTCTAAGGTCATCAAGTATGTGACTTGATAGTAGAACCCTTAGGTTTAATAAAAGAATTATATACCATATATCCCTAGTCTTAATAGAACATTGAGACTAGTATGATGTTGACTGATGATTATGTTTTACTAATCATGTATATGAGATATTAAGTCAAATCATAGGTGCTATTTGAGAAATAAGGCACTAGATGACCCACTGTGAGAATACTACATAGATCACTGTCATAAGTAATTCTCATTACAGTTCTATTAGTATAATCCTTTGACCTTGAAATCATCATGGATTTCTACATAGCTTTTTCATATTTTGATACAGTCTTACATTATCTTTAACAGGATAATGGAATAGATTGTCATTGGATATGAAAGTAACTGTGAGAAATGTGAGTGACTGAGAAGGAATTTGTCCCTCATTTATTTGAGTAAGATATTTATGGGCCCTTTGAAGAAGATAGAATGAAGGAAATGCATGGCCATGCTAATTGATAAGGAGTTATCATTTTCAGTCTACTTAGAGTCAAGAAACTAATGATTGAATATTATAAGGATGACAGAACTATGCCTTATATTCAATCTGGATATCGAGAGACAAAGGGATTAAAATATTATTGTAAATGGTTAAATCGGATTATCGATATTCGTATAACTTGGGTAGTCATAATGTCTTACTAGAGGCCACTTATGACTTGTGGGCTGAAATAGGGATTTCGAGCCTACTGCCAACGTTATATGAACCTACGGGGTCGCACACTAAGAACAGACCCAAAACAGTTATAGATTGTACAAGCCCAATGTGATTAAGTGATTAATTATATATATATATATATATATATATATATATATATATATATATATATATATATATATATATATATATATATATATATATATATATATATATATATATATATATATATATATATATATTAATTCGAAATTTAAGGATAAGTGTTTTCCTTAATTTATTATTTTTTGGAAGATAATAAATATAGTAATTAATATATATGGATGATTATCAAAAAGGAGTTTTTGATAAACATAAACTTGTAGAATTGCAATGAGATTGCAATTTGAATTTGTCTCAAACCCTAGTGTTGTTGTATCACTATAAACACACATTAAGCAATTGGTTTGAGAATCACGAAATTCATTATTCACTAAATCACTAAAATTCGAAATTGCTTGTGAAGCAATAGTGCTAGCACACAAGCACTAGTTTTGGCTAAGGTCTGTTCGTGTGGATACTCGTAGAGGACGCGTTCTTTTGGAGGCGTTTCTGATCCGAGGCCAGGTATCACCAAAGTGAACCACCTCCTTCCTTCCTACATTGCTGTTGAATTCGACATACAAGTAAGTACTTATTCTGTTAATTCGAATTACATGGATCTTGGTTTGGGTTTTTAGATAAATTTTTGAAATTCCGCTGCGTTATGAACCGAAAAAACCCAACACCCACACAGAGTTCAAATACATGCAAGGATAGGAATACGTTTGAACCTTGAAGAACCGAAGTGTCTAGTACTCAACTGTCATCTGGCTGTCTATATTATCAGAATCTGGATTCGTCAGATAATGGAAGTGCTTTGTCTGGTCGATACGAGTCCGTTGGTTTAAACCGGGGTCGATTCCAAATTCAAACATACCGAAAATCGCTTTTGGAAGTCTCTAGCGGGCTTGGGCTTCAGGCCCAAGATGATGCACCATTTCACAAATCAGATGTGGCATGCTGATTCTGACTAGGACGGGACGATTACCATACATAATAATGTCCTGCAAGTAATTACAAATATGTAGGCTCAAAAGGGGCCCAATTTCGTGCTCAAACGAGCCTGAAAACACAAAAATACAATATGGACCTAACTTGGAAGATTTAAAAGGAGCTAGGAATGAAGAATCATGGCACCACCCGGAGTGGCGGCTGCGCCATGAAATGGTTGCTGTGGCACCACCAAAACAAGACTGTGGCAGTTCGTCGGTTTGGGTTAAAACACGTGCGAAAATGACCAAAAACGATCAAAAGGCATAGAAAACATACTGGAATGTTCTGAAATCAAAATATGCTGATGAAAACTTGTTAAAGTATCCTAAAAACATGTTTCTAAGTTGATTTCATGGAAGAAACAGAGACCATGGCAATTTATAACTAAACATGTGATTTCAACGACAGTTTTTAACGGGAACATACAGAATAGACATATATGCATGAAAAATGATAAAATATGAAATTGGGTCCAAGTACTATTATGAGTCCTTGTCTAGTTTTCTGGCATTCCGGATAAAAAATCCGGCTTAGACTCGATCAGCAACAATGCGTTCCTGAGTAGATTGAAGCGTAGAAGTTTGTGCTTATGAATGGTGTGTGTGTATGGTGGTGGTGGTTGGTTCAGCCAATGCTAGAGTAAATTAGGGTTTATTATCGTTTCTTTGTATGATTATGTGCCTCTAGTTCTTTTCCTAGGTGCTACCCTTGATTAGGTGTGCTAATGGTGTTTGTATACAGGTTCAAGTTAGCCTAGAGTTTGTAGAAGTTTGAGATGGATTATGAATTTACAAGTGAATGAACTGATAGGTTTATGATTGCTAATGGAGATAAATACAAGTAAATTCGGATTAATTAAAAAATGTCATGACAAAGGTGGCGAAAGGGCTATTTTGGTGTTCGTAAGTGTTAAAAAGAGCTTCTAAGGCCATAAGGGCTTGGGTATGGTCAATTTAGTCCATCATGTGACCCCTTTGTATTTTTATGGGGTTATTTGCGGATGATTATGCTTCAATCCCTCAAGTTCATCACTATGCACTAATTTAGCTCTCTTGAATTCGAACATGCAAACTGCTAGCTTGTTATCCAAACGAGTTTTTCTAAAAATTATCATTGGACGCTTAAGTCCCTTATCAATTTTTATCCGTCCGGAAAATAGGTGTCTACACACGTACAACAAATTAGTAGATTTAAATGTATATAGGTTTACATTTTCAAATATCGAAAATAATTAGGTTTTCATCTTAAGCCATCGGGACTCCTATTTTAAAGTAACTTGTTAAGTTTTTCTCCATCCATAGACTCTATTTCTAACTTTAAAAAAATATTCTAACTACATCACTCTTTATACTACTATCATTAATACAACACTATTTTATTATTTTAACAATTTAAACTATTTTATTGTTTTAACAATTTAACTCATATTTATATTTTTCTTTTACATATTCATCTAAAATTAAAAAAAAACTAATTTTTATTATTAATAAAATGAAAAAGAAATATTTGATTATATAATAATATAAAGTTACTAAGCTATTGCTATTTTTTTTGATTTAAATTATCACTATTATTATTATTACAATATTTTTGTTTTTATCTTATTTATTAAAGTATTATTGTTTGTTTGATATTCGATATTATTAATTTATGATATATGCAGATTCCTATTATTCAATTAGTTATTTGACTTTTTTTTAAGTCGTATAAAAAATATAATAATAAAAATTATGAAATTTTCGAATTATAACATTTGAATATATTATTTTCTTGTAGGATGTAAATGTATAGATTAATGATAATGAGTTAAAAAATATTTATAAAATCAAAAATGAAATCCCAAATGCTACCTTAGAGTGGGAGTGAATAAGGTATTTTAAAATTTAAAGACGTTTAGAGATAGAAGAAAGACACAAGGAATTTTACACTAGTTCGGATCACAACTCGATCTTACTCCACTACTCAATCAAAAATTGAGATTTTGATAAATCATTAAATATATGTTTTAAAACTTAACACTAACTAGTACAAACAGATTTTTTAGAGCTAATCTCAACTCACAAAGTGATTTTTTAAGGCTAATCACAAACCTACAAACACTAAATGATTAATCAAATAATTAATAATCAACAAAGAAATGAAAAGCAATCGATACAAATTGATGCACAATAAATATTTAGAATTGAATGCCTGTGATCTTTGGTTGTTGATAAAGTGTCTAACCAAATAAATGTGGTAGATAAGGGGTATTTATAACCCAAACAACAAGCTAATGAGTCTTCTAGAAGAAAACTCAACATTGTGATGAAATGCACTAGGTAGCGCCCGCTACCTCTTGGGGTCGCACCCGCGCCCTCTGATGGCTTATGAAATTCCAATGGTTCTTCATTGGGGCATTCAAATATGACTGTTGAGGATTGCAACGGTTGGGAAGGTCGGGCCTGCGATGCCTCTGAGTCGCGCCCGCGACAAAACAAGTGAAACAAAGGGTTTCTCAACCCACTGAGTCGTGCCAGCTACTAATGAGTCGCGCACGCGACAGCCTGAAGGTAGTAGGCGCAAAAAGCTATTGGAACTCAAAAAGTTAAATTTTTTGATTCTCGCTAGAAACTTCCGAATCACCCCACGATGGTTTTAATAGGTTCCTACACACTTATAAATAATATTAGAACCTTTAAATTGATCGTCAAAAGTGAAAATTGATGAGATCAAAATGACATGGTCCAACATCTCCCCCTTTTTGATTTTGACAATGAATTTACTAAAATGGCTAAATTTGTGGGAGTTCAAATGATTTTTGGCTCCCCCTCACTTTATGCACTAAGAATAAAAAGCAATTTAAAGGCATAAAGCAATAAAAATTTAAACACTTAGTCATTTAGGAAAATTTGTGATTTAGAGGGAAATTTGAAGTAAAAACAAATATTTCTTCCCCTTTTGTCAAAAGCAAAAAGGGAAAGAGCATATCCCAAATAAAAGGATAAGGGAAAAACACACCACTTTATAGCACCATATTTACAAAAAGATAAGCATAATTAACTTGCATTAAAAAAAGGACAAATACAAGGCATTACATAAAGTAAAGACATAACAAACATGTATCCCTTTACATGAAGGAATACAAGGCATTTTTGGTAAGATTAAAAATGCAAATTTTTTTAAAAAATGCAATAAAAACTGTGAAATGCAAATGATATGAATCGTCATTAGTCGCTCTCGCTCACAACGTCGTCATCATCATCGCCATCTTGAACCGATGGAGGAGATGTAGCACCAAAGTAATGATCCATTTTTGATTGGAGGGACCGCGCATTGTTATCAACTGTATCAAACCAAAAATCGAGTTGGTTGAACCAATTTCCCACATTTGTCTCAAATAAGGTCATACTTCCATACACGTGAGAAAGAAGTTGATAGGTGTCCATTCTGGGAGGAGGTTGCGGGAATTCTTGTGCCTCTTCCATAGGCACTTCCGGTTGTTGTTGAAAAGCCGCTTCCACACCTTCTTGAATTTGTGCCGCTTCCATTCGAATGCCACCCCTTAGCCTTTTCGCAAGCCGTTCAATTTGAGTTTACATTAAGTGCTCACCAAGTAGATAAATAAAGTGATCACCATGCAAACGGAAGGCCTTGCCCTTGTTGAACCCAAAAATCCAAATCAGTCATATCCTTGTTCCAAGATTAGACTTTTTCTTGAACAGTACGGATTTATGGGTTCCAAGCCGTTGAACGCCTACCCAAAGCCATAACAAAAGCACCGCAACAAAGAGTACCCTTCCTTCCCACCAAGGCATCCAAGTGGCAAATAAAGCTATAGGCACAAGACATTTTAATGCCCCTCTCCACTGCATACAAATACACAAGGTCTTTTAAAGGCATTTTGTCATTCCCATCATGCCTATAATTGATTATGTAGGTAAGGATACGATGGAAAAATAAAAAGATGAATTGACTTGATCGATCTAGTCGTGGACCTCTTTAAATCATAATCGTCATCCGTACTAATTTCTGCCCAAAAATCATTTGGAACATAACCCTCCAAATCTGAAGCAGAAGAAGGCAAACCTTCTTCAAACCCAAGAATGTCATCAATTTCGTCGGTAGTGAGTTTTGCCAAACGACCACCCGCCCAAAAGGTGTATCTAAAGAACCCATTGACATTGTTTACCCTCTTAATAATGAAAAGGGATTTCAGAAACTCCCTTGTGAGTTCATTAAAAGTGTCTTCCCTTGTTTGAAGAATCAATTTCTTCCATCCCATTACATCAATCATGCCTTTGATGGTAGCATCAAGAGCATCCTTCCCCATGTCGTTAAAATCAGGGAAACGAGTGGGTAGAACCATACGACCGTCAATCTTGGAAGCCCTTGCGGCATAAGTTTCAACTGTGGGAGTAGGAAGCGCTTCTTGAGATTATGAGGGTTGAGAACTTGAAGATGGACCTCTCTTGGATGGCTGTCTTCTTGAAGCCATGAGTTAATGAATGAATGAATGAATGAGATGGTGTTTTTGCAACAAAAAGTTTGAGAGAATGAGTGAAAATGATATTTTTACACTTGAGAAAGATAGAAATGAGTAGAGATTGGTAAAACATAAAATTTTTACTCAATGGTGTTTGAATAGGCCTTAAAAACATCCCCAATAGATAAAATACGACTATATTTTTGAAAAGATACAAGTTTTGACAAGTGTAAAACGGTTAATTTTTTTTAATTCTGCCTCTGGGTCGCGCCCGCAACTCTTAGACTAGCCGTTATTTTCAAACGGCTAGCTGGGTGGCGCCCGCGATACCTTGAGTAGCGCCCGCGACCAGTGTCCAGACCTGACACTTAAATTAATTGTTTGGTCGCGCCCGCTACTACGAGGTGTCGCGCCCGCGACTCAGATTAAAATGCACAAATTTCCTAAAACATGTATTTTATGCAAAACCAAGCCCTGATTCAACCAAACAGGGAACGATTAATAATTAAAGGACATGAAAAGTGAAAATATCAATGAAAATGATAGAATTTTTAATTTTGGTCCAAATAAAAATATTTAACAAGCATGAAAAAAAAAGAATTTTAAACAATTCAACATGCTAATCAAGTGAGTCGTGCCCACGGAAGCCTGAAGGTAGCGGGCGCAAAAAGCTACTGGAACTCAAAAAATTAAATTTTTTTATTCTCGCTAGAATCTTCTGAATCACCCCACGATGGTTTTAATAAGTTCCTACACACTAATAAACAATATTAGAACTTTTAAATTGATTGTCAAAAGTCAAAATTGAAGAGATCAAAAGGATTTAGTCCAACAAAAAATACAAACGAATTCATATAGAGATATGAATATTAAAAGTCTATATTAGAGTAAAATAATAAAAACTATAAAATAGACTAAAAATTTAGAGTTGGATTGAAGTTAGTTTACTTTATACGGTGTAGCCACACTCTATTATAGTATATTTGTTATTTTTTATTTGATAAATCACCGACTGGATCCGATTTGCTAAACCTGTACAGACCAGTAAACAGAGGTTAGAAGGATCCTCCGATGGGGGTCACCGGACGTTCGCTCTGACGCTCAAGTAAGCTTAGGTGAGGGAAAGAAGAAGAAGAGAAAATAAGAGAAATATGGTGAAAAACGAATTACCTAGGGTTTGCACATAAGGTCCCTTTTTATAGTTAGGGCTCATGTGCAAACATTGCCTTGCTGGCTGCTTCTCCTTCTTGTGGTCCCTGTTTTCTGTTATGCTTACGTGGCAAGCTCTTCCACATTTGACGCGGTTTGTTAGGTGCGTCAGGCGTAGGGAATATTCTTTTGTACTTGTCAGAGGATCTTATGTGGTCCCCGAATCGGTTACAAGTGAGTGTGGATCCTTGTGGAACTTCAGAGCTCGTCCTAAGAGTCTCGTTTGACCGAGCTTCGATGTTAAATCTCGGAGCTCGGGTGGTCTCTTTTGCTAGATCTTGTCCGATCTTCGGACGAGATACCGCTTTATCTCTCATGGCTCGGTGACCCCCTGGTCACTAGGTCAATAATTTGGCGATACTGGGTCCGACCTGTGATGCCGAGAATCACAAGCGGAGGAGAAGTATTTACAGGCTCTTAGCTCGAGCTTCGGGCAAGGTGCCACTTTGTTTATTGTTGCTTGGTGCCTTTTATGGACACTACATCGGTAAATTGCTTGGCTTATGATACTTGTTTTCAGCGATGTTGCTTCGCCCCTACTAAACGTTATCGCTAGTCCCCCTAGTATGTCAGATATTTATGTCCGAGTTGGTGGGTGTTTGAAGGGCTGTTAGAGTCACGTGGTTAGTGGTTATTCAGATAAAAATTGTCCCAATATTTAAGGCGATCCTGACATCTAGTCCGTTGTCAGGTGAGTGGGTGAGCTGCTCTCAGGATTTGGATATGATCTTGAAAGGATCTGTCCTTCTAAGTACTTGTTGACAGCTGTTATAGAGCTGTTACAATATGACGGTTGCTTTTCATCATGGCTTCAGCCACGTGCAATTGATCACTGATGGTTCAACGTTCAAGATGACGTTTCAATGAGAGGAGAGAGAAAATTTAAGGCATGTGTCTTTTTATTTTTCCTCTTCTTTTCAGTTATAAATTCTGATTTCAAAAACTTATAACCCTTTCGCTTCTCTCAACATTTTATTCTTTCTTTTCAACAGTC
Organism: Mercurialis annua; assembly: GCF_937616625.2. Classification (NCBI taxonomy): domain Eukaryota; kingdom Viridiplantae; phylum Streptophyta; class Magnoliopsida; order Malpighiales; family Euphorbiaceae; genus Mercurialis; species Mercurialis annua. The sequence goes on along the minus strand of NC_065574.1, from coordinate 43,978,254 downwards.
ACTCTCAAAACTCCTTCATTTTCTTCTAAAAAAGCTCTCTGGTTTCTTTAATCTGGTTCCTGTGATTTCTCCTGCTTGCATTCAAGGCTTTTTAGACAAAATTCATCACCTCTCAGAGGTTTCTTCTTCGTTCGTCTACAAGTAAGTGTATTTCTTCTTTTTTGAGTTTTATGGTTTCGTTCGCATTTCGTATTTGTTGTTTGATTGTTCATGTTCTTGTCCTTTTGATATTGATTTGATATGTTCTTGGAAAAGTAATGTGAAATGTTCATTGATTGATGTTTTGCTGTGTTTTGAGAAGTCACATTTTTGTGACAGTCATTTGAAGCCTCTTTCGACCCTTGTGTTGTCTTTTGAGAAACTCAGTAGGTTTAGATTTTTATTTTCTATTGATTTTATTGATATTGATGTTGATGTCGTTATATGAATTATGTGTCTGATTTTGAGTTTGTGTTATGGATATTTCCTGTTTCTAGAAATGTTCTTGGTTTGTGGATAGATATCCAAAAATCTGGAAATCTATCCCTACGTGTTCTTCGTGTTCACCCCTTAGATTTCCACTTTTGATCTTTGAATTTTCATTTTCGCAAATGTTTCTAGTTTACTCTCATCCGAGCTTATTTCACTTCCCTTAGGTATGTCTGGTGAACTGTCAGAACACGAAGAGTGGAGGGTTTACGACGATGATGATCTTGAGGGAGATTAGGCCTCGGTCGAGATGGAGATAGTTCGGCAACGTCGAGCTACTGTCCCTGAGGCAGAGGAGGTTGCAACCTCTAGACCTCAACCTTCTTGAAAAGGAAAAGAGAAGGTCGCTGCTGGGACTGAGAAAAACGCGGAGACACCCGAGATATCAAGGCGTCGCGCTGCACCTAGGGGTTTCTGGATGCGATGAAGATCGCCCTCAGTATACCAGACTAGTATAAATTGTCCCTGGTTCCTGAGGGAAAGCGCATAAACAACGTTCCTCCAAACATTCTGACGCTGGAGCACCTACAATCGGGGATTCGGTTCCTTATTACGGAGGAGTACAAGCAGCCAAGCTCATATTTTCAGGTGCCGCTGTCCCAGATTCATCCCAACGGGGTTCGACATTACACGTGTTTTTTGAAGCTGTGTCAGCAGAACGGCGTGTAGCCGAGCATGAGGCTCTTCTACTGCCTATATGTTCTTTCATTGAAGGACCAGAACCATTTAGGTTGCATCCAATTTCGGGATGAGAGGATGAAGATCCTCCCTGGGTTGGTCACCGGGGTTGTCGACTCGCTGAAGGAGTTTAAGGAAGCCTACTTTCAGATTTCACACCCTACCGGACTGGGAGGCATGGTAACCTCCTGGGTGTCTGAGTGCTTTAAGCACGAGAAGTGGTTTCACACTCCAGCCCCTTTGGAGCTGGCCGACATAGTAAAGCTTCGGGATGCAGCTCCTCCCGGTGGGAAAGCAAACGCCAACGTGTTGAGTCTGAAGATTCCGTACAACTACTGGAAAGTCATTGCCCCTCCTGACACCGGTCTATTTTAGATAATAGTTTTGATTGACTGTTTTTCTATCTCTTTTGAACAATAATTTGTTCTTGTTTTTTGTTTACTTGGTGGTTTTTACTGACTTGCTTCGTTGTTTTTGTTCTATCAGTGAATAGCATCGATTTTAGAAGTTGGCAGGGAGCAAACGCAAGAGACTGGCCAGCCAAGCTCCTACTTCTGTCCCCCCCCTAGGTAATGGAGGTTGATGCGACCGGTCCTCTGCAGGTGCCGGTTGTTGAGAGGGCTCTCCCGAATACTCCCCTAGCAGGCATTGCTGCTATTCCCCTCGGGGTCCAGCTCCCTGACGGTTCTACCCTTGAGGGGACCCAGGTTCCTATAATGGCTGATCAGGGCAGAACTACTCATATTATTTACATCGACTCTACCAGGACTTTTGATGGTCCAGGCCGAGGTGATGTAGGCCAGACATCCAGGCCTGCCTTCCAGGAGAGGCCCGATCTGCCTGATATCTCCTCGGGGTCGACCAATACCACCTCGGGTCCCCACTTCATGACTCGGGCCAACTTTGGCGACTGGGTAGGCAAACACAATAAAGGTTTTGATGTCACCTTGAGCAAATTGGCCATCGCTGGGGACGTTGCTGGTGTGACAACCTTGCCCGCCGACTTGGAGTAGTACAAGACGTACAAACCCGAGAACTTACAGGCGGTGATCGCCTCCTTGTCTCTCCAGGTATTTCTGGCGTTTCGCATGTCTTCTTTGTTTTTGTTGTGTTTTTTTTTCTAACGTAAGGAGTTTATTTTGTTTGCCTCCTAGGTTGCTCAACTGTCTTTCATGGCTGATAAGAACGGCCATGCTGTGGAGACCGACATGAAGTTGGCAAGGGAGCAGCTGAAGATAGAAAAGGGTCGGGTTACTGCGGCCGAGTTGCAAGCGGCTAAAGGAGATGACCTGGTCGCCAAACTAGAAGCTCATCTGCAAGATTCAGAAGAAAGGCGAGCTGTGTACTTAGCTGTCCTGGAAAATCTCTGTGCTGAAGCGGAGAGGTTCAAAAATGAGAAAGCCAAGGAGTAGGAGGATTTCACGAAGCAAGTGGCGAGCATCACTTCTTGGAATTAATGCAGCCACTAAATATCTGCAAGAGATTATCGCTGTTAAAAAGGACAAGCTTGCCGCTACTGATGCTGAGGCCAAAGTTGCCGAGTCTGTGGCCAAAAGAGGACTTGTACGAGGACTTCCGGAGGATGCTTTTTGCTCGGGATGTAAAGATCAAAAATACTATGAAGGGCCCGCCTTGGCCTTGAGGTTGATTTTGGCTGATTTCAAACTGGATATCAAGGAGCTTTACAACTTGGCTAAGGCTTTACCCGATGACTATGATATTATGGCCGACATCGAGACCTACTTGGCCGAGTAGACCTAGGTTTTTCCTTTTTTGAACAATTTTTCTTAAGTTTTTGTTCTTGACTTGTAATTTCTGAATATTTTGATTTGGTTTATAATAGAAGTTTTCTTTGATTCTGCTATGTTCATTCTTTGTGCTTCTTTGAATTTTGGCCGAGCACTTTGAAAAAATTAAGTAAAAATATGACTAAGTATTTTATCTTGGGAGAATAGGGTCGTTTCCTCGATGAATGTTTTACTTAGAAAAATTTGTTAACTTAGTGGACTTTCTTAGTACAGATGCTCGAACTTCTTGCTCATAATTTCTTGTATTCCAAACTTTCTACGATTCGTAACTCGAGATGGCCTGTAGCCCAAATTAGCACGTAGCCCGAGATGACGCATAGCCCGAGATGGCACATAGTCCGAGATGGCACATAGCTCGTGGATGGCACATAGCCCGTGGATGTCACATAGCCCGTGGATGTCACATAGCCTGAGATGGCACTTAGCGCGTGGATGGCACATAGCCCGTGGATGTCACATAGCCCGTGGATGTCACATAGCCTGTGGATGTCACATAGCCCGAGATGGTACTTAGCGCGTGGATGGCACATAGCCCGTGATGGCACATAGCTCATGGATGGCACATAGCCCGTGGATGTCACATAGCCCGAAATAGCACATAGTCCGATATAGCACATAGCCCGTGATGGCACATAACCCGTGGATGGCACATAGCTCATGATGGCACATAGCCCGTGGAATGTTTGTTGATCTTGGTGCTCGTGGTTCAAAGAAAAAACAAAGAAGTTCTTTTTAATCTTTTTTATTCACGAGGGGAAAAACTTATGTTTGAGTTTTACAAAATTATAAACCAAACATAAGTGAAAAAACCCCTGAGGCACCTCAGACTGAAAATAAAACTACTGGTAATATTTACGAAGAACTTGGGAATTCCAAGTCCTTGGAAGTACTCCACCCGATATGTATGACAACTTGTACGCTCCAGCTCTCCCGACTTCTATGACTCGATATGGGCCTTCCCAGTTAGCGCCGAACTTCCTCGCTCCAGCATCTCCTTTCCCGATGTCCGCTCCTCTCAAGACTAGATCCCAAACCTGGAAATTTAGCGGTTTCACCCTTCTGTTATGGTACTTTTCCATTCTTTGCTTATAAGCCTCGATTCTGATAGAGACTTGCTCTCTCCGCTCTTGCAAAAGATCTAGGCATAGTCTTTGCTCCTCCCTATTTTTTGCCTCATCGAAGAACTGAACCCTCATAGTGGGCATCCCGATCTCGACTAGGACGATGGCTTCACACCCACAGGTTAAAGAAAATGAAGTTTCCCCTGTCCCGATCCGGGGAGTGGTTCTGTATGCCAAACAACATATGGGAGCTCATCAACCCACTTCATCTTATGTTGATCCAACCTTGTTTTCAACCCTATGAGGATAGTCCGATTCGTGACCTAGGTCATTCTGTTTCTCTATGGATGGGTCACCGATGTGAACCTCAAATTAATGTGTAAATTACTGGAAAATTCTCTGAAGGCCCGACAATCAAATGGTTTACCATTGTTATGATCAAAACCCTTGGAATGCCTAACCTGCACACGATCTCTCCAGAAAAACTTTTCAATTCGAGCCTCCGTGATGGTGGACACTACCTCTACTTCTATCCACTTCGTAAAGTGGTCCACTGCGGCTATCAAAAACTTCCTCTGCCCCGAAGCTGTGGGGAAAGGTCCAAGGATGTCCATTCCCCAGGTAGAGAAAGGCCATGGATTGGTAATCAGACATTTCTTGGAAATCGGTGAATGTCCAAAGTTCGTATGATGTTGGAGCTTATCACACTTCTTTACTATCTCTTTTGCCTGCTTAACCATCGTCGGACAGCAATGGCCTTGCAAAACTGCTTTTCGAGCTAGCATCCGAGGTGCAACATATGCACCACAGATTCCCTCATTAATCTCCCTTAATACATACTATCCCTCTTTGGTAGTCAAACATCTTGACTAGGGATGTGTATATGACTTTCTATACAGCACTGCATTTAAAAGGAGTTGTGAGGAGCTTGACACGGGAGCCTCTTTCCTGTTCTCCGGTATGGTTCCATCAAGGAGGTAATTTTTCTATTCCTTGCATCCACTCCTCCAGAGGTTGAGTTAGAAAAATGGTTTCACGGTGTTCGATGTTGGACCGAATTTAAAATGAGATACTTGCCCCTAGTTCCCGTTCTTCTACTGTTGCTGCTTTGGCTAAGGTATCGACTTCTCCATTCTCCGATCGAGGTACTTGTTCAATCTCCCACTTACCCCCTAACTCTTGAATCTTATCCAAGAAGAATTTTGCCCTGTCAACATATCTCCTCATCGCCAGATCCCGAGCTCCAAAAGTTCCCAAGATCTGGTTGACCAGAAGTTTGGAGTCTCTTCTGATGGTTACAAACTCGGGTTTTACCACATTCACCATACGGAGTCCTGCTAACAAAGCTTCATACTCGGCTGCATTGTTTGATGCAGGAAAATCCAATTTGATAGAACTTCGAAGCAATACCCCGTGTGGGCTTCTGAGCCATCCAAGTTCGATGCTTCATCGACCTCCAAAATCCAACTGACCAACTCTTCCTCGACCTTGTCTGGATGATCATTAGTCGTGGTCTCTGCTATGAAATTTGCCAACACTTGTGCTTTCAGAGCCGGTCTTGGCTCATACCGAATATCGAAACCTCCTAGCTGAACCGACCAACCAACTAGGCGCCACGACATCTCCAGCCTTTGCAAATCTTTTCTTAGAGGTTGGTTAGCCCTCACTACTATCACGTGAGCCTCAAAATACTGTCTCAGTTTTTCTGCAGCTACTCTCAAAGCTAGTGCAAATTTTTTAATCTTGGGAAATCGGATTTCCGGTCCTTTTAGCACCATGCTAAGGTAGTATACCGGGGTTTGCAAACCGTTCTCCTCTTTCACCAGAAATGCTACCACTGTTTCTTCTATCACTGCTAGGTACAAATACAGGAACTCCCCGGTCTCTGGTCTTCTCAACACTAGTAGAATGCTCAAGTAGACTTTCAGTTCCTCGAAGGCTTTGTCACACTCTTACGTCCACATGAAATTCTTTGTATTTTTTAGGATTTTGAAAAATGGAAAACATCGCTTAGCCGAGCAGCTCATGAATCGGCACAATGCTGTAACTCTCCCATTCAGATTCTGCACCTCCTTCTCCGAGGTAGGAGCTTTCATGTTTACCACTGCCTCAATCTTCTCTGGATTTGCCTCAATTCCTCTCTCCGGAATGAGGTGTCACAAGAACTTCCCTTATCTTACTATGAATACACATTTTTCTGGTTTGAGCTTTAAATTGAACTTTTTTAACTTCTCGAAAGTCTCAGCTAAGTCATCTGCATGATCCTCGATCCTCTTCGACTTGACTATTATGTCATCAACATATACCTCAACATTCTTTCCTAATTGATCTTTGAACATGTAGTTCATCAACCTTTGATAGGTTACTTCGGCATTCTTCAATCCGAAAGGCATCTTCCTGTAGCAATATGTTCCCACATCTTTTATAAATGCCGTTTTTTCTTCATCTTCTTTGCTCATAGGGATCTGGTGGTATCCCTGTGAGGCATCCAAAAAAGCGTATACCGCATATCCGCATGCCGCATCTACAAATTGATTTATGTTTGATAGAGGGAAGCTATCCTTTGGGTAGGCATTGTTTAGATCAATGAAATCTATGTAAAGCCACCATCTCCCATTTGATTTCCTAATCAACATGACATTGGCCAACCAATCCGGGTAATCCACTTTCCTGATAAACCCCACTTTTATAAGCTTCTCGACTTCTTCACACATTGCAATTTATTTCTCGATGGAGAAAGTCCTCTTATTTTGTTTGACTGGTCTGCACTTTGAATCCACATTCAACCGATGTGAAATAATGCTTGGATCTACTCCTCCAATCTCCTCAGGTCTGTTAGTGAATTCTTCCACATATTGCTTTATCCGGCTGATTATTGCATCTCGGTAAGCCTCCGGCCAGTTCGTGCCTAGTTTCACAAACATCTTGGATCCCTTGGCTAACTCTATGATTTCCAGTGTTTCTCGAGGTTTCTGTTCTTTCTTTTCTCTTAACAACAACTCTGGTGTGTCGATGCTCGTGGTTTCTACTACTTTTCCCATGGTGGCTAATTAACATTGCCGAGATAAATTTTGATTACCCATTATAGTAATAACCCCCTACTCTGTTGGGATTTTCAACATCAAGTAACAGATACTAGTAGCTGCACCTGTACTATAGAGCATAGTTCTACCAAGAATACCATTATAGTCTAAAGGCATGTCAACAATCATGAACAGAGATTTTACCTTCCGTGTTGGTTCCGCCAAGACTCCTTCGGTACCGTCCTCTTGTGGTATCTCGACACCCATTTCCAAGTCCAGTTCGACCATCCCTTCTAGACAAACAGGTGGCCCTCCTAAGCCGAGAAGAGGAATGTTAACTTGCTTTAGATCGGCCTTAGATCCACCGAGTTCCAAGAAAACCGGTAGAGTCAGCAAATTGACCGAACTACCATCGTCGGCCAGCAATCTTTTTACCCACTTTATCCCTACAATGGCTGATATGACCAGAGCATCGTCGTGAGGGAAATCAACTCCTTTTGCATCTTCCAGGCTAAATATAATTATTGGCCAAGGTGTTCCTGTGGTAACAGACATGACTAGTTTCTGCTTCTTTCGCCTTCTCCGACTATACTCGGACTCCGGGGTTCCTCCCGAGATGGTGTTGATTACTCCAGACATCTGTGTTTTCTTCACCAGAGGAGCATTCTCTCGGTTACCTCCGGATTCTGACCTTACTGAGTTAGGCTTAAGATCTCCTTTATCTCGCTCATTTTGAGGTATCATAAAATGCTTTAGTTTGCCCTAACACACTAGCTTGTCTATCTCGCTCCTCTGTTTCATGGCCATACGCATCATGAAATTCACAGAACTTAGATCCACCCCCTCCTTCAACAACCTCACAGTGTAGCGGATTTCCTCGTTGTTATTCTTGATCCACAACAAAATTTGTTCCCTCGGGGCATTAAGCGGAACATACTGTCTTGCCACCGATGCTCTGTCTACGTACCCTTACGTTCCTCCCCCGATGCTAAAATCGGGTTTGGCGCCTGAGCCCAAACTAGGTGAGTAGGTACTACCGAACGTCGGTTTACTTTCTCTATAGCCCGAAAATTTGTTCAATGGCCGGTATTGATCCTGGTTTCTCTCCGTCCCCGACGAGCTTTGTGACTTATTGGCTGCCGGGGTCACCACAGCATTGGCTTTCCGCTGTCTCTCCTCATCAAGATTGATATAGTTCCAAGCTCGAGTCATCAACTTGGTGTGGGTATCAACCGGGTTAGTGATCAGGCTATCACTGAAAGACTGCATGACCGTAATATCCTTCATAGAATCGATAGCGATATCATCGTCAGATCTTCCACCATGATTGTTTCTTCATTAAACCGGGCTACAAAAGCCTTCAGACTCCCCCCTGCTTCTGAAAACACTTTTTCAAATCACTAGATCTCTTTCTTTTCTGGATGCTCGGAGCGAAATGAGTTTTGAAAGCTACCGTGAGCTCTTAAAAACTGTATATAGAACCTTCTTTCAAGTCTGATACCACTTTTGTGCAGCATCCTTCAAAGTTGTTGGGAAAACTTTGCACACAGCCGCATCCGAGACACTTTGCACTCCCATAGAAACCTGAAAACAACTCAAGTGTGTCATCGGGTCAGTTTTTCCATTATATCGATCAATATGAGGATATTTAAATTTATGTGTAAAGGGTTCATCCCAGATGGCTTTAGATAACGGGCTGCCAATCCCGTAGGGCCCGGAGGGCCGAGATTTTCCTTTGTATCCTTTTTGTTTTTCCAGCTCAGCTTGTACCAGCCTTGTTACCTCATCATGTAAAGTTTTCTGATTCTGGGATGCAGCCCCCGAACTGTGAGCATTCTCCGCCCAATCTTTCCTAACCGGTGGAGCTCCCGCTCTCGCGGTCCGCTGAGGATCTGCTACAGGGTATGGATCTCCTCTTCCCAGACCGGCGTTTCCGCGCTGTTGTCCTTGCGGCAGATTATCATCTTGCGCCCCCTCTCTGTGAGGAAGAGGAGGATCATCCCGACCTTCATCTCTCTAAAAAAGGGCGATCACGCTGACCTTTGTCTCTCGAAAGTGGATATTCAATTTGACCTTCATGTCTCTGACGAGGAAAATCGTTATGACCTTCTTCTCTCAAAGAAGGGCGATCATCCTGACCTTCCTCTCTTGGAATACCTCTATTGCATAAGTTTGTCCTGGTGCTCGTTTCCCCAGGTGAGAATCCCGGTGGAACAGTAAAGTTGTACCCCTGATTCATTTGAGTTATGAACGCCCGTTGCATCTGCTAGGCCTATAACATCTGGTGATTCCGATAGTCCATGTATTCCTGAACTTGCAACATGCCCGGATGTACCACCGCCGAGGAGCTTGTCCCGGCCGTCGTGACTGTTACTGTAGTATCCTCCACTGGGTAGGCTAGCTGTGTGGGAGTTAACGTATTACGCAAGAAGGTCTGATGTACCAGCGGATTTGACATCTGAACAACCGAAGGGTTGGCGTTCAACCCTAAAGCATTTCTAGTGGGAAAATCCCTCAGACCATACATAGGAAAAAATGGCAGGTTACTCCCAAATGCTGGAGTACCGCCGAAGCGGATGTTCACCGGTGGGATTGGTCCTATCCCACCCGGTGGCCTGGTATTCACCACCACGCTTTCCACCTCTACTCCAGTTACATCCCAGATCACCCTGGTGGTGTCTCCTCGTGAAACATTCACTAACCCAGTACCATCAACTTGCTTATCTTTCTCAATTGTTTCCAACACAAGCCCAGAGAACTTAACATAAAAAATGAAGAAAGAAAGGAATAAGAGTTTCCCACAGACGACATCAAGTGATATATCACCGACTGGATCTGATCTGCTAAACCTGCACAAACCACTAAACAGAAGTCAGAAGGAACTTTCGGTGGGGGGTCATCGGACGTTCGCTCCGACGCTCAAGTAAATTTAATTGAGGGAAAGAAGAAGAAGAGAAAAGAAGATAAATATTGTGAAAAAAGAATTACATGGGGTTTGCACATAAGGTCCCTTTTTATAGTTAGGGATCATGAGCAAACCTTGTCTTGCTGGCTGCTTCTCCTTCTTGTGATCCCTATTTTCTGTTATGCTTACGTGGCAAGTTCTTCCTCATTTGACGCGGTTTGTTAGGTGCGTCAGGCGTACGAAACATTCTTTTGTACTTGTCAGAGGATCTTCAGTGGTCCCAGAATCAGTTACACATGAGTGGATCCTTGTGGAACTTTGGAGCTCATCCTAAAAGTCTCGTTTGATCGAGCTTGGATGTTAGATCTCGGAGCTCGGGTGGTATCTTTTGCTAGATCTTGTCCGGTCTTCGGACGAAATACCGCTTTATCTCTCATGGCTCGATGATCCCCCTTGTCACTAGGTCGATAATTTGGCCATACTGGATCCGACCTGTGATGCCGAGCATCACAGGCAGAGGAGAAGTATTTACAGGCTCTGAGCTCGAGCTTCGGGTGAAGTGCCACTTTATCTATTGTTGCTTGGTGCCTTTTATGGGCACTACATTAGTAAATTACTTGATTTAGTGATACTTGTTTTCGGCGAGATTGCTTCGCCCCTACTAAACGTTATCACTATTCATTCTAAACAGTGAGCATTTTTTAGACTATAATTCATTCATAAATAGTGAGCATTTTTTCAAAAAAATTATGGATTAAGCTAAGATCAAATTACTATGAGACCCCTCACATTTGACATAATTCACACTTTAATCCCTCCTATTTGAAAATTAAACTATATGGCCCCTCACTTTTGTTTCCGTCAACAGTTTAGTCCTTTTGTCCATTTTTGGTGTTAGTCAATGAAGTCAAAGGGCTTAGGAGTAAATTAATTTTCAAATTTTAGGGACGAAATCGTTGACAAAAACAAAAGTGAGTGACTAAATTGTTGACAAAAATAAAACTGGGGGACCAAATAGTTTTGTTAACTTTATTGACTAACATTAAAAATGGATGGAAGAATTAAATCGTTGACAGAAACAAAAATGAGGGGCCATATCGTTTGATTTCAAATAAGAGGGACTAAAGGGTGAATTATGTGAAATGTGAGGGGTGTCATAGTAATTTGCTCTTAAATTAAGTGGACTACTATTTACCGTCCAAAATTACTACCCACCGCCCAACTTTTGACTAAAATAACCCTAACCTATTTTCAATTCAGAAACTAAAAAACAAACATCCTCTCAACTCAAAAACCTCTCAAACTCAACCTAAAATTCCGACGATAACCGGAGCCGATCTATGTCGGAATCGACGAGAGATAAAAGACAGGGACCTCCGGTAATTAATTTATTTTTGTTTTTAATTGTTTTAATATTTTATAAATTCTTTTTTATTTTTTTAAGAGCCATCATCTAATCTAAACTCTAATTAAAAACACTAAAAAATAAAATTTAATCAACTAAACAATTAACCAATTTAATTTAGTCAAATAAAAGTATAAATAATAAAATTTATAACTAGACGCATATCCTAAACTTATACTAGGACTAATAGAATTTAATTTAATTAATCTCTAACTAAAAAAAATTAATTAATTAAAAAATATTTAATTATTTATTTATTTAAATTAAAAAAAAATAAAAATAAATAAATATTGTCCCTCAGTGAGGAAATCGTCCCCGAGGGACAATTATCCCTTTGGCCTATCTGCAAAAAATGGCGATTGCACAAAGAGAACAAATCATGGAGATAGCCCTTTTGGGCTATCTCCATGATATGGCGATGGCCCATATGGGCCATCGCTTTAGGATGGCGATGGCCTTATGGGCCATGGGCCATCATAGAGCGATGGCCCATCGTTGGACGATGGCCCACTAAAAATTATTAAACGAAATTAAAAAAAAATTAAAAACGAAGTAAAATAAAAAAATTATCTCGGAAAATTCGGGTACGCTAGTTTTGGATGGTAGATATTCGTTTCCCGACGAATCATGAGCGTTATTCGTCATTTTAATCGGGTTATTCAAATCTATTTGAGAGAATGTATTTTTTTGTTTTGTTAAAAAAAAATTTTACTCAAAGGGTAAAATGATAATTTTCAAGGCGGTGGATAGTAATTTTGGACGACAAATAGTAAAACCCTAAATTAATCATAATTCAACTATCATTATTGATGGCCCATGGCCCATAAGAGTTGAATATCCTTTCAGATTTGATTGATCTCTAAAACAATTAATAAATAAATAATATTCGGACATGGAAGGCGGAACTACTTCATTCAGTTGTTTTTGTATATATAATTTGCACAATCCTCACTATTCTTAACCCACTACCATCATGTGGTCTATGAGTATTTTTGTATTTGCATTTGCAATAATACTATCATTCTTTGTTTATTGGATTTTCAGGTGGCGGAATCCTCCCTGCAATGGAAGACTTCCTCCTGGTTCCATGGGATTTCCGCTCATCGGAGAAACTATTCAATTCTTTATTCCAAGCAAGTCGCTTGACATGCCTCATTTTGTGAAGAGCAGAATCAAAAAGTAAGTTGGAAAATTTAATATTTCATAATAAAAGAATACATACTACGGAAGTAATTCATCCTCAACGTCGTGAAATTTTCAATTTTTTCATTTCATTCACTAAAGTTTTATTTTCTTCTTTTTGATTACTAAATTTTAATTGTTTTTTTATTTTAGTTTTTCTCTCGTCGTGTATACATAAATTAGCTTAAAACTCATTTGCAAACTAAAATTATGCATCTTCGATAAGTTTTCAAATAAACTAGCAAAATTTAGCTGTTATATGTGACATTCTGGCGGCCATCTAAACATTTTTAACAGGAAAACAAAATAAAAAAAACAATAAAAGTTTAATAATTAAAAAAAAAGTTAAAATTTAGTGACTGAAATGAAAAAAAAAAAGTTTAATGACTATCAAGATTAATTATCCGTATACTTATATGAGTATTATTTCAGATACGGGCCAATATTTAAAACAAGCTTGGCCGGACGACCAGTAGTTGTATCATCAGATGATGATTTCAATCATTTTATTCTTCAACAAGAAGGGAAGTCGGTAGAATTATGGTATTTGGATTCTTTGGCTGAACTTGTTGGTCAAAATGGGTCATTTAAAGATGGTATTAGCCTTGGATATATCTATAAGACTCTCAAGAAAGTTATTACCGAACATTTTGGTCCTGAAAGACTCAAAGAAAGCCTTCTGCCTCAATTGGAAGACATGGTTAACAAATCCTTGGAAGCATGGTCCAAGCATGAATCTTTCGAATTACAGCATGCATGTACCAGGGTACTAGGAAATAATATTTGTTAGTCATACATTTTTTATTATATTGATTAAATTACGCTAATTTTTCTAATTCGTTTTTGACATTCAGATGATATTGGATTTCACTTCAAAGGTCCTGTTTAGTTATGATACGGAAAAAAATGGAGACAATCTGCGCAAAACATTTGCGAGCTTTACAAAAGGGTTGTTTTCTTTTCCTGTAAATATTCCAGGAACAAACTTTCATAAGTGTATGGAGGTAACTTTCATAAGTTATGCATTTTTGAAAAGGCAAAATAAGTTATTTTTTTATGAAGAAAAGTTAGTTAGTTTATTCACAATTATTATAAATTGTTAGATTATTTATCTTGAATAGAAGATTGCTCCAGCTTGATCCAACAACTTCATATTCTATGATAATTATATTTAAGCATCAAATATTAAAGAGAGAGACTTAATTAATATAAATAAGTATTTTAAGTTATTTTTATTACAAATTAGTCCATTTAATTGTGACTAGACAAATTTTGAATATATTTTTATTAGTTCATCAAAATTCCAGACTATATTGTTCGAGTTATATATTTGATAAAATGGTCAAATTCATGAATAAAAAAAATCATTTTGTCTAACTTCTATGATAAGTTAGTCCATGTTTATAGAAATATTTTATAAAATTTCTACAATAATATACCATTTTTTTTTATAAAATAAGATAGATGATTTTAAAAAGGGAAAAGGGTCATTTATGGCTCTAAGGTTTGACTTTAGGATCAAATAAGCCCTCAACGTTCATAAAGGTTCAAATATGCCCCTAACGTCTTAAAAATGAACAATAAGGCCCCTAATTTAGACAATTAGGCCCCTAACATATCATTTATGCGTCCAAATTAAGGGCATGATTGTCAACATTTTAAGACGTTAGGGGCATATTTGAACCTTTTCGGACGTTGGGAGCTTACTTGATTCTGGAATCAAACCTTAGGGGCATAAATGATCCTTTTCCCTTATAAAAATTTATAATTATTTTAGTTATGAACTAGTTATCATAAAATTAAGTAGGGACCAAAGAATATTAAATTTTTATTAATTAAATTCTTCATTTTTTCTATCTATTATTTTGATATAATTGTCATGACTAGGCCAAATTGATATAATCTTTTATTTAGTATATATTCGTCTATTCTCATCATTTTGGATATATTATTTTTTTTTCCTTTGAAAGAGTAAAATGATTTCCATTGCTTTGACCATAGTCTGGTATGAGAATCTTGCAAATTGAAACAATTATATCCATAAGTATCTATTCCGAGGTGGATTGCTTACGTGAATTTTTACTTGATTACTCTAGTTAAGAAAAAAAAAATTCACAACTTTGATTGATTATTCAATTTTTTTGGAATATATCAGTGAAACGATCAAACCTATTGTTACATTAAATCATTTCATCTTTTGAAAAATAATAATATTTCTTTTATCCACTCTCAACCGACTAATTAATTTATTCCAATTGTAGAGTCAGAAAAGTATAATGAAGATAATAAATGAAGCAGTTGTGGAGCGACAAATTTTTCCTGAAACAAGCAAAGGGGATTTTCTTGATAGTCTGATACAACAAATGAAAGCTGATAACTTATTCACAAATGATCTTTTTAGTTATCTTATCTTTGTACTTCTACTTGCTACTTCTGAGACCATTCCGACAACTTTAACTTTGGTCATTAAGTTACTGTCTGAACATCCTCTAACCATGCAAGAATTACAGGTATTTGAAATTCACAACTTTAAATCGAAAATTCTTTTCAAATTATAATTAGTTTTTCTATTTTGGAACAATCCTATCAGAAAGAAAATGAGGAGATTATACGAAGCAGGGAAAGTAATGAAACTACAGGTTTGACATGGAAGGAATATAAATCCATGACTTTTACAATGCATGTAAGATCCCTACACCAATATTTGTACAATGTTTTTTTTTAATATGTATTAAATCCATAAACAATAATCTTTAACATATTTGGCGGTTTAAATATAAAAAATTCAAAATATATCAATCAAATATTCACTGCGCCATGCACACTAAGATTAGCTAAACATAATTATGAGACATTTTTTTATTACAATGAGAAAATAAATAAATTTGAAGTTCACACCTCGAATTACAATGTGAAACATAACCTTATATAAATTTTTAGGTTTTATCCAAGTATTTTTCCGTTCAATCGTATTTGGAGATCGCTAGCACCACCTCGTGTTAAATTTTTTATTTGGCTTGCTTCTCATAATAGAGTTTCTTCTCTGGATTTTCTGGTTACTCGGCATATAATCTCTATGGAGAATTCTTTGTGCTCTTTATGTGAAATGGTTGAAACGCAAGACCATATTATTCTTCACTGTCGTTTCGCTAGAGGTGTGTGGTATGAGGTTCTGTAGAGGCTTGATGTTGCTTGGACTTTTCCTAGCTTTTTTGTGAATTTTATGTTACAATGGAAAAAAATTATTCCTAAAAGGCCTTATTCGAAGTTATAGGAGGTTCTTTTTTATCTATTAGTGTGAGATATTTGGAAATGCAGGGATGAATTTTTTTTTAAAACAAGGCTCCAAGCAAAGATGTGGTGATTTTCAACTGTTTTTCGAAAGCTGTTTTCCTTTTTAAAATTAGTAATAAGGATTTTTCTTATTCGGGTTAGAATTTATTTAGAAATCCTTGTTGTATCTTGTTTTCAGGACTTTGACTTTTTTTTTTGGCCGATTTTCTTTGTCGTAGCCTTTAGTGTGTCACCTTGAATGTTCCACTTCTTGTGCGAAAGAAAAGTCGTTTGCCACTCCTTGTGGCTTTTACTATAATTTTGATTCATCAAAAAGAAAAAACTAGGTTTTAAATTAATTGTTTATCTTAATTTGTACGTAATGGATATATAGGTTATCAATGAAGCACTTCGATTGAGTGGTTCCATAGGCATGTTAAGGAGAACCATGGTTGATATCTATATAAACGGTAATAATACTTTTTTTTCTGTTTGTTTATTTTTTTTAATTATTATTTTAAAAATTTAAGCTTGTCTCATCTAATACTTTAAAATCTAATTAAATAATCGTAAATTTTAAAGGATATACAATTCCGAAGGGCTGGACGATCATGATTGTTCCTGCTTCTTCTCACTTGAATCCAGACACTTACAAAGATCCTACTGCTTTCAATCCATGGCGATGGAAGGTACTATATTTGACATTATCTGCATAAAATTTAGTTAAATTCAAAAGATTTGCAATTATGTCCACAACAAATCAATTTCAATATATTTTATTGTTAATTTTAATTTTAGTTATAAAATAAGCAGGATTTAGGTTCAGATGTTCTTGCCAAAAAGTTTATCCCATTTGGTCGGGGAAAGAGACCATGCGGCGGAGCAGAATACAGTAAAGTTTTGCTTGCGGTGTTTATCCATGTTTTCGTCACCAAATACAGGTTAATTTTCATAAACTATATTATTTCTTGGGTCAATTACATGGGGAATCAACCTATTTATGGATCGGGTTTGGGCCGGGCTTGCCAGACTTTACAATTTTTTTAGAGAAAATTAGGAAAAATACTCTCTTTTTGAAAATAATATGATTTCCTACCTCAATAAGGAAAAGATAAAAAAAATACCTCACCCTTTTAATATATTTATTTTTTTACTCTAAGACATGTTTATATTATAATTATACATACTCCTTATTATTATTTTACTCTAATCATATTTATTTTACTCTAAACAACACCTGTCATTTTTCTTCTTTTTTTCTCTCTCCTTCTCTCTTTCTTCTCTCCTTCTCTCTTTTTTCTCTCTTTCTTCTTCTTCTCTGGTTCAATTTTCTTTACCATTTTTTTCTTCTTCTTTTATTTATTTCTTCTTTTCTTCTCTATTTTTATTCTTTTTTCTTCGTTGTTTCTCTGTCGCCCCGCCATCGTTTCGTCGTCCTTTCATATTTGATTTTAGCGATTTTTTTCTTAATTCATGGTGATAAATACGATTTATTTTAATTTTCAGATCTAAATAAATTAATCTTGAATTTTTTCAACTTTAGATCTAAAAATCTGCATAAGAAACAATGTTATGATGAAAATAATGAGTTTCTGCATAAAAAAACGATTTTTGCAAAAAAAAAAAACAGCATCTGATTATCATATAATTATCACTGCATTATCATATCATTATCATAAAACTGAAGAGAAATAATTTTTTTTATAAAAAAAAACGTCTGATTATCATATGATTATCACGTTGTTATCATAACATTATTATATAATACAACGGTATGATAAATAGATGATAATGAAGTATGATAAGGTTATAATAATTGGATGATAACGTACGTGAAAATATAATTACAAAAAAATTTATGATATCAGAGATAATCAGATGATAATTAAATAATGCAGTTATGATAATAGTATGATAATATGATATCTATATGAAAAAAAATACATAAACATTATGATAACGAGATGATAATGTGAAGATAATAGTATGATAAGATTCTCATTGATAATAAAATAGTAATAGTATGATAATGTGATACTTGCTTGAAAAAAAATTATAGAAAAATTATGATAACAATCTGCTATATATGATACTAATAATGGCATGATAATAAGATGACAATGCAATATGATAAATTGATAATTATATGATAAGGTGAAATTGTAATAATTATGTGATAATGTAATACTGTGATAATCATATGATAATATGATACTAGACAATAATGAAGTATGATAAGATTATGATAATTGGATGATAATGTACGTGAAAATATAATTACAAAATCAAGTCATGATATCAGTGATAACCAGATGATAATTAAATAATAAAATTATGATAATATGATACCTATATAGAAAAATTACATAAAAATTATGATAATAGATTATAATGAAGTATGATAAGGTTATGATAATTGGATGATACCGTACGTGAAAATATAATTACAAAAAGAATCATGATATCAGTGATAACCAAATGATAATTAAATAATAAAGTTATGATAATAGTATGATAATATGATACATCTATGGGAAAAAATTACATAAAAATAATGATAACGAGATGATAATGTGAATTATGATAAGGTTCTTATTGATAATAAAATGATAATAGTATGATAATATGATAATTGCATGAAAAAAATTACGATAATGAGATGATAATAATCTGCTACATACGATACTGATAATGGCATGATAATAAGATTAAAATGCAATATGATACATTGATAATTACATTTTAGATGAAACTGTGATAATCATATGATAATGTGATACAGTGATAATCATATGATAATGTGATACTGTACTTGTATCTTATATTATCCAGCAATATGATTATATTATCATATAACAATATGCTATATATGATACTCGTAATAACATGATAATAAGATGGAAAATGAAAATAAAATAGATTCTTGACATTCATTTAATTTTCTGATAAGCTTGCTTTAAAATTTAATATTCATAGAAAATGGAAATGAAATTTGTAATCTCCAGTTAATTTAAAGAACAAACAAAAAATTGAATGAACAAAAAAGAATTGAATGAACAAAAATAAATTGAATGAAAAATAGTTCTGCATAATTATGGAAGACCTAAATAAAATTGAATGAATAAAAAAGAATTGAATGTAAAGTGAATGAATAAAAGAGAAGTGAATGAAAAATGGTTCTGCATAATATTGTGAAAGACCTGTACGCACGCAAAAAAGGAAAGAGAGAGAGAAAGAAAGAGAAAAAGAGAAAAAGAGAGAGAGAAAGAGAGCACGTGTCATGTGTGTATGTGTCAGAGTAAAATAATAAATATTCAAACCTAAAGAGTAAAATCACAAAAAAGTCAAAACAGTGATGTATTTTTGCTATCTTTTCCGTGTTGAGGTATAAAGTCCTATTATTTCTTTATTTTAGGTAAATTCCAAATTTTCTCATTTTTTATGGAGGAATTTTCACTCTTTTTTTTAAAAAATATTTGCAAAAATACTCCGTTTTTTGAAAAATTATTTTTGTACCTTTTTTTTGAAAATTTATTTTTTTACTCCGAAATTTATTTTTTTACTCTGAAAAAAATTTGTGAAAATACACCGGTTTTTTTAAATTGTTTGAAATTGTATTATAAACGGTTTCAAAGATGTCTACTTTAAAAAAAATTGAAACCTTTTGAAATTTTAATTGAAATTGTTTTTTAAAACGGTTTCAAATTATTTTTTAAAAAACGTGTATAAACCGTTTGAAATTCAATTACAAACCGTCTTTGAAATGGTTTATAAATATTTCAAATTTTATTTTATTTTCTGAAACCGTTTAAAACTGTATATGAAACGTTTTGTAAAATAGTTTCAACTTATTTTTTAAAAAACAGTTATAAACCGTTTAAAACCCAATTAGAAACTATTTTTGAAACTCTATTAGAAACTGTATTTGAAACATTTTGTAAAACAGTTTCAAATTGTGTTTTTTGAAACTGTTTGCAACTGCGGAGTAAAAAAATAAACTGCGGAGTAAAAAAATAAATATTTAAAATTTTTAGGTACGTTAATAAATTTTTAGTTTTTGAGGTATTTTTGACAAATATTTATAGTTTTTGACGAATTTTTGTAAATCACCCTTTTTTATATAAGTTTAAGTCCAGTCTGAGCCCGAATCGAAATTTGTATTTATTATCAAATTATGGTCTATATTCATGGACTCGGGCTGGGTTATTTCAAACTTACATGAGAAATTATATAAAAGTAAATGTCCGCTCATAAAATAGAAGACTTTTTTGAATTTGGACCAAGTTCAGTTTCCAACCCAGCCCAAGGTAGATAGACCCAAGCGGGATGGGTGGGTACCAAACCCATAAACACGTCTAATAGGGGTTACTGAATTTTTAATTTATTTCAGAAAAGACAATGAACTTTAATTTATTTTTTAAGGTCGTCAAAATTTAATTTTAATTTCAAATAGGAGTTTTTAATCTAATTTTAATTATGTGGTCATTTGAATTAGATTATTTATAATATATTTATCATGTTAATAATCCAGTTGTACCTCACATAAAGTATTATTCATTTTAAATTAAATATGTAATTTTGTAATGTTTGCTGACTTGAGAAATATTCTTAACTTAGATTATTATATAAGTAAAATAAAAGGTTAATCTCAAAAAAAATTACGAATTTTAAACGTTTTCTCATTTTAATCACGCAGTTTAAATGTTTTTATTTTCAAGCACGAACTACCATTTTTTTTCCAAATTCATGCACGGCGCTGAGGTGGCACTCATTTATTGGTGTAAAATGAACTACACCTCAGCGAATTACCGATGGAGTCGTGACACTTCAGCACCGTGCGTGAATTTGAGAAAAAGTGGTAGTTCGTGCATAAAAATGAGAAAATTTAAACTACGTGATTAAAATGAAAAAAACATGTAAAGTTGGTGAATTTTTATGACATTAACTCTAAAATAAAATCAAAAAAATTTTATGGAACAAATATTAAAGTCTAATGATCTTAAAAAATATTAAAGTTAAGTCATTTTTAAAATAATTCAAAAATTCAGTTATCTATAATGTATTTCACTGCTATTTCTTATTCTAATTATTTAGTTTTTATGTAATACAGGTGTAGTGATGTCAAGACAGGAGAAATTGTTAGAACTCCGATACTAAAATTTGGAAATGGACATTACATTCATGTGTCAAAGAAGCAAGATGTGTCGGTGAATCAAGAAAGTTGATTGTACATTATTCAATAATAAAACATTCAAAAACTGTGTTGGTTTCATATATAATGTGTGGGTGTCATTTCAGATTAATTTGTAAAAAAACAAAAGTTTAATTGTTCTTTTAATAATAAGATAGCTAACAGGTTGAAAAATATTTTTACAGTAAATATTTCTTCATGAAAACACAATATACAAAGAAATTATGTATTATTAGTTCTAATTTTTTGTGGAAATATTGCATCTCTAGACTGTTTTTGTTTTAATTAAAATGTTTCTTCATGGATCAAGTATCGTTAAAAGAAGATGCATTTTTGGTTGAAAAATGTCGGGACGACATAACAAAAGTTAATGAACATCGTTTTCAAAAATCATTTAGGAAGGAATATGAATATATACGTGGACGACATCGTGGTGAAATTAGTATGAATCGAAGACCATGCAAGAGACTTGATTAAAACCTTTGAAACGATAAGGAGGTACAACTTAAAGTTAAATCATGAGAAGTGCGTGTTCGTAGTAAGGTCGGGTAAATTTTTTGGATATCTCACCCTTAAAAAGGGGATAGAGGAGAATCCGGAGAAGAACGAGGCAATTGTTAACATGCAACCCACGAATAAAAGAAGTCCAATAGCTCACCATAAAGGTTAATGAAATAAAGTTGGAAAGCAGCTAAATGTTAGTATTATTAAGAGAAAAAAAAATCATGAGCTCTCTCCCACCCAAAAACCCTAACCCTAATCTTACCCAAAACACCATCATCACCAACCTCAAACCCAGCTTAACTCCTCGTCCATTGGCAAATCATGTGGTTTACTTCGAAAACTTCCCAAGATCATGGAATTATCTTAACCTGCAGAACGCTTTTGAAAGATATAACCGTTATGGTAGAATCTCAATTGCGAGAAGATTGAATTCAGCAAACCGGTGCTTTGGATTCCTGCGGATCGATTCGAATATCAGTATTAATTGGATTATATCTCGGATTAATATTATTTCGATTGGAAAGTACAAATTGCGAGCATTTATAGCAAAATTTCTGGAGCCGTCAAAAACTTCAACAACATCTGTCAAGCCAACGACTTTGCCAAAACCAAATCTGAATGAAGCTAAGCAAGCTGTTGTTATGTCCTACGCAAGCAACCGATTCCTTCGAAGATGATATCCAAAAAACCACAAATCTCCTATTTTTATTCAGAAACTTCCCTAGTGTCTGATTGGCTTTCACGTTCAGTTGCATTAAAATTGAATTCTCCCTCATCGCTTCTTACTGTCAATGATTACCTGACAGATTTAAATATTGATTTCGAGAAAGTTTCAATCCTTGGAGGTTCAGATATTTTGGTTACGTTTTCATTAGTTGAAAAAGCTGCACTCTTCATGCACAGTAGACCACGTTCAAATGATGGCTTTATTCAAGTAATCTGCAAACCTGAATATTATCAAAAAGCATCCAACCGTTTGGCTTGGATTAACATCTCAGGCGTTCCCCTCTCCTTGTGGTCGGATAATTTTTTCATATTTGTTGGAAATATGATTGGCGAATCTATTACAGTTCATGAGGAAATTTCTTTGAAAGATCGGTTAGATGTTGGTGCAGTCTTAGTATCTTTAGAAGGTCCTCGTGTCAATCAAAAGTTGAAAATTAACTACAAAGATAAGACTTGCATTGTTCATGCTATTGAGACTGACATAGCGATATCTTTTTCTTCGTCTTCGGATTCGGATTTGGAGGATTTGATTTCTGATTCGAAGGACACTCACAAGGAGGAACAAATTATAGCTAGTTCAGACAACAAGGCTGCAAATGCTCCCTCGATACTCCATTCTCCATCATTATCTTCTTCTCCTACCTCCACTTCTTCTATTAACAGCAAGAAAATTCCTTCATCCTGAAGGAATACCCCTATAGACAGCAACAAGATCCCTTCAACCGGAAGGGATACCATTTTAGACAGCAACAAGATCCCTTTAAAGGATACCTAATTTATAGACTTTCAACCTACGGAAACTTTTCAGAATGAGGATAATCTAGATCCTGCGCATGGCGAATTACATCTTCAATACGTAACCACAAGGAGAAAACACAAAGGAATGCAATATAAGGAAGTCGTATCTGTTTCAGAATTTGTTGCAGAATTTGCAGAAGCAGAAGCTATTGCTAGCTTATAGGAACAAAATCTTGTTTTGACACCGGCAGCTTCATCACCTGATAATCAGCTTATAGAAGATAAAGAGGAGGCTAAGAAGACATGGGAAGTAGGGGTTACTTTGGGTTTGTTTCCTGAGAAGTTGGACAATGAAATTGTGGACCTCCTTACTCAGAAAATAAGCAAGGAACATCAGACTTCCTCTTAAGGAGTTTTTTTTATCAAGGATAATTTTCTTGTTATGTCGTATTCTTTTAACTCTATTGCGTGAAATTGTCGAGGAGGTGTTGCTTCTTCTAGAAAGCAAAGATGTATTCGTTCTTTTATCACCAGTCATAACTTTTCGATTATAGGTCTTATTGAAACGAAAAAAGAAATTGTTGATGATTTTTTGATTAGAAAACTTTGGCCAAATTTGGATTTCGGTTATTGTTTTTCGGGTTCAACCGGAACCTCGGGAGGTCTCATGTGCATCTGGGATTCTTCTATGATTTCTCCTACTCGTATCATTACTACGAATAGATGGATTTCGCTAAATTTTTCTTGGAATTCAGATGCTATTCGGTTTATTATTTTATATGCTCCAAACTGCTAGATTAATAGAGCTGCTATGTGGAATGGATTACTGCAAGAATTGATTTGCGACAGGTTGTGCTTAGTGTCAGGGGATTTCAATGAAATCTTAGATCCATCGGAGAGAGCAAACTGCCATAATTTCTCGACTTCAATGCTAGAATTCTCTAGTTTTATTAACTCTATGGGTTTACTTGAGATTCCTCTTCACGGTTGGTTTTATACTTGGCAAAACAGGTTATCTAAGTCAAAACTTGATAGGTGTTTTGTATCACCATCTTTGTTTAACATTTGGCCTAATATTCACTTAACAGCCTTAGCCCGATCTTTCTCCGATCACGTTCCAATTCTTTTTACTTCTCAAGACCGTATTGATTGGGGTCCGCGTCCATTCCGATCCATCAAGGCTTGGTGGAATCATAAGGAGTTCCCTCCTTTTATTAAGGCTTCATGGCTTTCTCTTAATGTACATACATCATTAGTTATCAAGCTTCGGGAGTTACGGAAAGTTATCAAGATCTGGAATATTAATGTCTTTGGAGATTTGAATACTAAAGCCAAACAATTGCAACAGAATATTTCAGTCTTGGAGTCTTTAACTGATGTCAGAAATCTCACAGAAGGAGAGCAAGCTAACCTTTGTTTACTGCAATCAGATCATTTAAGGATTACAAAACAGCTTGAAACTTTGTGGCTTCAGAAATCTCGTATAAAATGGAGTCTTTTAGGAGATAAAACACAAGTTTCTTTCATACGACAGCATCGATTCAAGCAAAAAATAATTTCATATCTGAGATTTTTGTGGATAACGTGGGATATTCAACTCCTAGCGACATTAAACACAACACTAATATGTTCTATCGGAAGCTGTACAGTCGAAACAAACTCCATTCTTATAGTCTCAACGGCTTATCCTTTAAATCGCTTTCTTCTTCTCAAGCTGTGGGTCTTATTCATTCTTTTGAGATGGATGAAATTTACTCTACCTTACTGAATTGCGATGACAATAAAGCGCCTGGGCCGGACGGTTTCAATATGTTTTTCTACAACAGGGCTTGGTAGTTTTTGAAATTAGATATTCAGCAGCTCTTTCTGAATTTTCACAGGTCGGGTCATTTTCCAAAATAATTGAATACTGCATTTTTGGTTCTTTTGCCGAAATTTAAGGGTGCTAGAGACATTAAAGACTTTCGTCCTATAAGTCTCATCAATGGAATTTTTAAAATGGTTTCGAAGCTATTGGCTAATCGTCTTGCTCCTCTTTTGCCTGCAATTATCTCGGAGAATCAATTTGGATGGCGTAGCATTCATGATTGTCATTCCATTTCAGCTGAAATTATTCACCTCTCCTCTAGGAGAAAAGAGCAGAATTTCATTCTTAAACTCGACTTTCAAAAGGCTTTTGACAGCGTTTCTTGGGATTTTATTCTGAATATCCTTGAAAAAATAAAGTTCAACGAAAAATGGATTCAGTGGATCTCTTCTATGTTCAGCTCTTCTTAGCTATCTATTTTAATCAATGGCAGTCCGTCAGACAACTTCTTCATGGAGAAAGGAGTGCGTCAAGGCAACCCACTATCGCCTATGTTATTTGTTATCGCAGCAGAGGGTTTTAAAATTCTCATTGACAAAGCTAAGAGTGTGGGAATTATTGAGGGCATTACAATTGACGGTTATCATGAATCTGTATCCTTGTTACAATTTGCAGGCGATACGCTCTTATTCCTTCCGAATAACATGGACATGGTTAGAAACTTATTGAGAATTTTACGTTGTTTTGAGCTCATCTCCGAGCTTCATATTAACTTTCATAAGAGTTCTATAATTGGACTGAACGTGGATTTTGAGAGCACAACCGAAGCAGCTAGTATTCTTTATTGCAAAATCGAGAAACTTCCTTTTTCTTATCTCGGTATGCCTTTATCAAGTAAGTACCTGACCCGAACTCAGCTTGCTCCTTTGATTCAGAATTTTTCAAACCATTTGGCTCTTTGGAAAGGAAACCTTCTTTCTCCGGCTGGCCGTCTTCTATTGATTAATCCAGTTATGAGCAGCCTTCAAGTTTACACAATGTGCACCTTTGTCATTCCAGTTTCAGTTGTTGCAACAATGGAGAGTTTCATGAGACACTTTTTATGGAGGGGTTCTCATACTAAGAGAGGGATTTGCAAAGTTTCGTGGGATAATGTTTGTCTCCCATTCAGTTTTGGTGGTCTCAACATTCCTTCATTGCGTCTGAAAAATGAAAGTTTGTTGTTAAAATGGATTTGGAAGTTGGCTTGCAGTAATAGAAACTCCCTTTGGTTTAATGTTATGCGTAATGGTTCAAATGTATCTTCTTGGCACGATTTTATCAATTCTAATAACAAGAATTTATCGTTATTATGGCGGGGCGTTAAAAGCTTTTTGTTCTAATCATGAAGTTTGGAATTTATTTCAAACTAACTTTAATTTTGAACCAGGGAATGGTCTTCACATCAGGTTTTGGAGTGATTTATGGCTGCTGAATCAACAGCAACCTCTTGCTCTCTCGCACCATCGTCTCTTCGGGCTATCTAGGAATCATGAAGCTAACCTGTCAGATTTTATTAATCAGATTATAGGCTGCATTACTGAATTTAAATGGAAACGCAGACTGCGCGTTGGTGAGGCTGCTGTTTTGGCCGAACTGATGTCAAATTTGCAGCAGATTTCAACTCATCCTCTACGTCAAGATCAAGCTCGATGGAAGCTTACAGATTCCTATACTGCACGTTCTCTGATTCAGACTTATTACGACAGTAATTGGGAGTCCGATCAGTTTTGCTTGAAATTATGAGGTTATGTTTCTTATTGGTATGTAGTATTGATAGTGGGCAGTAAGTTAGTTCCTTGTTGGTATGCAGCAGCTTAATGAATTCTGTAATTATTAATGAAATTGTGAAGTTATGATCTATAATGATGCTATTTCTGCCCATACTGAAAAGAATGGCAGGAACTTACTTGTATAAAATACAAAAAGATAGGGACTAGAATATTGAATAATTTGAAAAGAAAGGGACTAAATAGTTGAATAGCTCGAAAACAAAGGGACTAAATAGTTGATTATTTTAAAAGAAAGGGACTAAATAATTGAATATTTTAAAAGATAGGGACTAAATAGTTGACCTGTTTTATGAGTTTCAAAGCATTTATAAACAAATGAAACCTGTATTCCACATTATATAGGCAGTTAAAATGCAAATAAAAATCTGTTTATATTATGTAACTTAGTCATTACAATGTTCAAAATCAAAAAATATGGCTTCTACCTCCTATATTCCCATGAGCAAATCACAAAAAAACAGTTTGCTCACTATGACTTAATAACCAATTATAAACTATGAGCAGTTCCAAAAATAAGTTTGCTCTCTAGCTTTATTCTATAATCAGCTAAAACAGCCCTAAATTCACCCAAGCTTCTGAATGTTTGTCCAACTTCAAATTTAATCTCCTTCTCATCTTCAACTTTGAAAGGTATACTGTATAACCCTTTCAATGGGTCTTTCATTCTTTTCTTTCCACTCTTATGTAGGGGTGTGCATCAGTCGGTTCGGTCACCGAACCGACCGAAACCGAATTAACCGAACCCAAAATATTAGAGATTTCTAAAACCAAAACCGAACCGAATTATATTGAAACCGAACCAAAACTGAACCGAAATAATATTTCGGTTCGGTCGGTTATTTCGGTTAGCCGAAATAACCAAATTTTATTAAAATTAATTATTAAAAAATAAAAAATAAAATAAAAAATAATAATTTTAATACTAATTTATAATTTAAGTACATTTTGAGGGGTTTTAGTAACTAAATTCTAAAAAAATTACAAAATTACCTTAATTTTTTTAAAAAAATTACAAAAATAACACAATTAATATATATATTTCGGTTATTTCGGTCGGCTCGGTTAATTCAGAAATTCCTTCGCCAAAACTGAAACGAACCAAATTAACCAAACTTTTTAAAAATGAAAACTGAAACCGAACCGAATTAACAAAAAACCGAACCAAATTAAAATTTTGGTTTGCTTCGGTCGGTTTATTCGGTTTTAACCGAATACTGCATACCCCTACTCTTATGCTCTCTTTCATCTTCAAAAGATGAACTCTTCTCTAAATTACCCTCATCAACATCACTCATTTGATCATCTTCATCACTTTCACGAGGATTACTATATTCACTATCAGAACTTTCACTATCATGCATGTCATCCTCATTCAGCCAGTCATTGTCATCACTATCATAAAAAATCAAAGTCGCTAGTTGGATTACTTTCGTCATCATCATCATCATCAGAATTCACTACTAAAGGTATTTTGCACCTTCTAAGATGTGTCACAGCTCTCTGTAGTACACCCCTCCCTCTCTCTCTCCCTCTCCCTGTCACTTTACCTCTTACTGCTTCACTTATGACCTCAGCATTTGATTGGAGTTTGGCCTCTGCCTGTGCTATAAATTCTGCATCTGTAATATCATATGCCTCTATTATACCCACTGAGGTTGTAGTCTCTTCTACTTCTGTTCTATTATCAGCCCGCGTTACACACTCAGTTATACCCTCTGCCTGTTTATGGTGCTCCACCTCTACCTATTCTTGTTGCTCCACCTCTGCCTGTGCAAATCTTCCTGCCTCTGCATATGATTCAAAATCTTCTTGTGTGCTACCCTCTATCACACCTTCAACTTGTGTTCCACCCTCTCTAATATCGTCATCAACAGTTAAATCCTCTATAATATCTTCATCCAAGGTTCTATTATACCATCTGATTTTTTACTACCAGCTTTGTGATTCCACCTAGCCCTTAGCCCTCTCGGTAACCTAACCCTTGGCCCTTTCCTTTTTCTAACTGATTTTTTCATAACCTCTTTTGCCTTTTTAGGAACTAATCCATCCTCATCAGAACTTTCAGTAATAGCTTTAAACAACAATGGCTCGCCTTGACTTCATAGAGTCTAGCTTTCGAGAATGTGTTGATATGTCTTTGCGAGAACTGGCTGAAGGATTCTATCACTTCTGTTTCTTCCCTATCATCAATAACATTAGTAGGAAAAAACGTTACACGCTCTGTAGGTGCAACCTGCCTTTCAAACACATTAATAGGAACTATACCATCTTCCATATAGCTACTCAACATGTTATCTATATCACCATCACCAGTTAAATGCATACCATTGCCAAAATAAACATTAATAAAATCACTTTCAATTGAAAACAACCTATGACAATCCTCTAACAATTGAAAATACGAATACTGTTTATGAGAAACATCGCTTCTAACTTTCTCTTTACCTTTAAATTTGAATTTCAACACATAATTCTTTACATATGTTTCCTGATGACAAAACAGAAAATTAAGCTAATTTAATTACAGATTAAACCTTAGTCAATTGACATCAAAACCAAATAGCACTAATAATAACTAATTCAAATACATATCATAATATTACAGATCTTGAATGAGCTAATGAGCTTATAGCTAAATGAAGCCAAATATATGAACAAGAAAATTGACTAGCATTATAAAACACATTAATGCTTAATAGATGTTCATTATAAAATCAATTGATGAACCCCTTGTTAAAAAAAATACATAATAAAAAAACTAAGCTCAACTTAAATCTATCTAGTCCATTCTCATTTTCAAAAGCTTATTTCTAAAACTTCATTTTTTCAACTTAAGAGGAATACAAAAAAACAACACATTTCTTAAGAGATGTAATGGACATGAATTGCAGGAAATGATTGAATTGAATATATATTATTTATTCTAGAGACAACTCAAAAACTCCACATTCACCCATATAAACCTACTAAAGGGATGTAATGGACATAACTGCTAAAGCAAAAACTCACAAAATATTGTTTCCATTGACAGTACTACATGGTAAGTAGAACATAAATAGAAACAAGAATCATCTATGAAAAAAAGATAAATAAAAAATAAAAAAGCAGGAATAGCATATAAGCAGCAAAACCAAGCAATACATACAACATAGCACCACGAGGAAGAAAATGAAAGTAACAAAATTTGAGTTAACAAACCAGTAGACGCACCTTTACAACTTCGTCTATTGCAGAAATTTTCTCCGTCACTGGCTTTGTTGCTTTGTCTTTTTCGATTGCATAAATATCATTCATTACCGTCTTTCTTGCTTTGTCTTCTTCGATTGCAAAAACTTTCTCCATTGCTTAATCAATTACTTGTTATCGACATGTGGATAGCGAGTAACAAAATTGGGAAAATAGGGTTTGAGAGTTCAAAAGATGATTTCAATTTTAATAAAGAATTGGATTTAGTGGTTAGGTCTTTGTAATGAACGACAACGTTCAAGAATGGGTGTTTTTGATTCTTTTCTGATATACATGAAACAGCAACGTATAGGCTAAGGGCTTTTTGTCTTTTCATTCTTCATTAACGGAAAAATGGACAAAAATTAGCAGAAAGACCTTTAAGTTTATATAATTAAAACTGAGGGACCATTCAGTAGAATTTTGAAACAAATGACCAAACTGTTAATTATGGTACACCTGTGGTACTTCTAAGTAATTTGCTCAAAAAAATTAGGTAGAAGGTATAAAAAAGCCCTCAAGTTTTTCTCAAATTTTTGGTAAATATTTTAAATATTAAAATTATTTTTGAACTTTTTTCCTATATAATTATGAGAACATGTCAGCTATTAACGAGTGTTTCTAATGATGTTGGATGAAAGAGGTTATTTGTTCTATTTGAAAACAAAGAGGGCTTAATTATACTCCAAAAAAATTAAAAGGTTTGATTTATACTTTTGTGAAAACTACAAGGATTTTTTTGTACCTTTTGCCAAAAAAAATTATATTAAAAGCTCAACATAAAATTTGAGTAAAAAAAGACCACTAGTTGTAATGGCTCATTCGAACACTAAAATGAAAAAAATATTAATAAAACTAAATGGAGGAAGCAGACGGAGAAGAAGGTGCTGACAAGTCTAAGAGTTGACATTTTGCGAGAGCACAACCGCTTCACTCAGCCATCCCTAATACCCTCTCTGCATCATCATCATCATCATCATCATCATCATTCAAATAACAAATCCAATGATTGATTGGATTTGACAAACAAACATCCCAAATCATGGCAGTCTGGAGAAATGCATACCAAGAAGTGATCAACGCAAAACCACTCTTTTTAACGATCTATGCCACTGTTCTCTGCGGTATTCTCTTCTCTTCCTTCTATGTCTTCTCCGCTGTCTACTCTTCCGCTAAACCCTCCTCTTCTCTCTCGTGGGTCTCATCTCCTCCTCTCTCTCGTAAGTCCCTCACTCTTCTCTTTCCTTTTTACAATCGGAGAGCGCTCGTGGGAGGAATTGAACATTGAACCCACCACCGTAGCAGTAGAATGCTGCCCAGCGCTTATACCATTTGAGCCGTAGCTCATCGGTGGCTCACTCTTTTTTTGTTTTTAAATTTACTATCTTTTTCTTGGTTTTTGTTTAGATATTGATGGGCCAGCTAATGTTTCTCAAGAAACACCATTACCATTACCATCACCACCAACAGCATCAGTATCAGGAAGAAATCAAGAGAAAAGCAATGTTCTTGAAAAGCCCATATGGGAAATTCCACCACCCAATTCAAAAATGCCTCCTTTGAAGAGTTTTAGGCTCACTAAAGAATTAGTTGAGCAAAGAGTGAAGGACAATGTGATTATTGTTACTTTTGGTAACTTTGCTTTTATGGATTTTATTCTTACTTGGGTTAAACATTTGTCTGACTTGGGCCTTTCCAATCTTCTTGTTGGTAAGTAAGTAAGTAAGTAAGTAAAGATTAAATTTTTATTATGTTCATCAAGTTAAGCTTAGTAGTTTTTGAAGTTTTGGAATTGTTGACTTTTTGGGTTAGGTGCCATGGATATAAAGCTGTTAGAGGCTTTGTATCGGAGAGGGGTTCCGGTTTTCGATATGGGGAGTCATATGAGTACAGCTGATGTTGGATGGGGTTCACCTACTTTTCATAAAATGGGTAGAGAAAAAGTTATTTTGATTGAGGCATTCCTTCCTTTTGGATATGAGTTGTTGATGTGTGATACCGATATGGTCTGGTTGAAGGTACGCTATTATCGTTGTGTGTGTTTTGGTATGTTTGCTTGATTATTATGGTCGTTTTGATATCCTTTTGAGTATTAAGCTAGTATATTCTGTTTTCCTGGAACAGAATCCACTGCCGTATCTTGCTCGTTATCCTGATGCAGATGTTTTAACTTCAAGTGATTCAGTTGTACCGACTGTTGCTGATGATAGGTTGGACGTCTGGCAAGAAGGTGAAGACTATGTTTTAAGTTAAAAGTTTATGTTTACTTTTAGTGTACTTATGCAAGCGTGATTCTGTTTCCTAATTCCTGTAGTCCAAATAGCTCTAAATTTTCTTTTGGTTCTTAGTTTAAGATCTGTGTTTGGCATCTGAAGGTTTTAGAC
This sequence comes from Mercurialis annua, assembly GCF_937616625.2. Lineage (NCBI taxonomy): Eukaryota > Viridiplantae > Streptophyta > Magnoliopsida > Malpighiales > Euphorbiaceae > Mercurialis > Mercurialis annua. The sequence continues at coordinate 43,946,044 of NC_065574.1, read as the reverse complement.
AACATTTGTTTACTCATAATTATTTCCTATCAATCATAATAGTTGCTGTTCCCTTCGAAAAGATACCTTACTTAGTGTTAATTCATACTGAATGGATCTCATCTAACACGTTAGTTACTAAATCAAATGTTTTGTCAATGTGTTACCATTTCTCGTAGGTGTAGTTTAAGAAATTGTTGGTGGAATGTTACATTTGTACTTAGCTGCTTTAACAAAATCTGGTTTTCAAACTTTCCATCACCTATTCAACTTTGCGAGCATCATAATTAACTTAGGTGAATTTTGCTGAGTCAGGGTTGTAAATAATATATATTTTGCAAGAATCGGTCACATGCTATATCTTTATTGATGCTTTGTGCCTGGTAGTTTTTCCGTGAATGTGTAAATAATATGTTTCTTTGTGAATGTAGTCTTTCACGAGTGCACCTTAGCATTTGCATATTCCAACTGTCTTTGCTGGATTTGTAAAATTGGTACAGCATATGCTGATCATCATTTTACTTATTTTATTAAGTGTATTATGCCCAAGTTTTAACGTAGTGATGTTTTTCTAATTAAGTCATTTCTCGGAGTAGTTGGCTATTAAATTTATCCATTCTGGTTCTATTATATCTGATATCGTGTTTGTTTACTTTTGATGATTTCGTTACTAGTAAAATTGTTTTGGCGTCTTGGGCAGTTGGTGCTGCTTACAATATAGGAATTTTCCACTGGCGGCCAACAGAGCCTTCCAAAAAGTTAGCAAAAGAGTGGAAAGAGATGCTACTGGCCGATGATAAGATTTGGGACCAAAATGGGTTTAATGATATTGTACGAAGGCAGTTAGGACCATCTGTTGACAATGACAGTGGACTTGTATATGCTTTTGATGGAAATCTCAAGCTGGGAATTTTACCAGCAACTATATTTTGTAGCGGACATACTTATTTTGTCCAGGTAGAATTTATGTATCAATTGATGCAGTCATGGTATTACTTGTCTTTAAGCTCATATTATTCTATACATGCTTTTCCTGTCAAATTCAGATATCTTGCTTTGGTCAAGTAATGCATTGTGACTAACTGTCGAGCATTTCCTTACCCTTTATGACATTTTGGCAGGCCATGTATCAACAGCTCAGATTGGAGCCATATGCAGTCCATACCACATTCCAGTATGCAGGCACAGAAGGAAAGAGACACCGACTACGGGAAGGCATGGTTTTTTATGATCCACCTGAGTATTATGATGTACCAGGTATTTTGCCAACTTCTGTTGAATATTTTCTGTAAATTTGATAGAGAACTCCACTTCATACTAGTATACATTTATCTTTTTATTTTGACTTTAATCATGGCTAAATCCTGACGTATAGTCCAATGAATAGTTCAATTTCCTCACCCACTGATTTCACCCAAAGTCTGATATACCACCAATTGATTCTTCCTAACTAACGGACATGTGATTTTGACATACTGCTAATGAATTTTAGCATCTATATTCTGTTGATTTTCTGAGATTTTTATATCATAATTATAAAGACTCAGAAACTTCTGCATGAATGCTGTTAGAGTTGTTTTCTGACAAAATGGTGCCTAATAGATACTCAAAAAAACAAAGTGAGCTCAAGTTATTTGAACTTCCTCATAAACCAAGTTCATGCAAACTGTCAATCCCTGATACTCGACATGACATTTTGACAGATGGATGCTTTCACTATTGGATATGCCACTACGTGATGATTGAAGTTTGTCTTTTTCTTCAATAATTGCATGCTAACAGTTCAATACTCTCCATGCAGGAGGATTTTTGTCATTTAAGCCATCTATTCCGAAGAGTTTGTTACTAGATGGGAAACACAGTATTGAGTCCCACTTCTCTCTTGTCAATTACCAAGTATGCACGTTTAAACTTAATTGAACTAGTGGTTGTCACTTGACTACACTGTTAAGTAATCTGATAATTTATGTTATTATGACTTGTTTAGATTAAACAAATAAGGACGGCACTTGCAATTGCTTCATTGTTGAATCGTACTCTGGTGAGCGTAACTCCTATCTTGGACATTCTTCTCTCTTATGATAGCATAGATTCTTTGTAATTTCGTAATCAATGTGGCACAACTAATACCTGATTTTTAAAATTAACATTTCATGCCTGCTATAGAATATTATGATATTTGCTTGTTGACCACAGTTTGAAACTTTTTAATTGGATCAGTTCAGGATCTACAATTCTAGTATTGTTGGTATGTTCGCCTAAGTGTAAATGTAACACTGTACCTGAGACTACACATTGTTGATCTCAAGTTAAGAGTAATAGCCACTTGGAAAATATCCTAATTGCTCAATTTTGTTTTTTTTGTCTCTTGTTAAAATTCAATTTTAAACTATTGAAGAAAATGTGGAAAGTATGGGATGAGATTTTTTAATCTTGAAATTATAAAAGACAACATATAACCCCTATGTTAGTTTCTATTATGGAAACAAAATTGCTTGTTCATAAACACAAGTTGGAATAGGTAGACAACTGAGGCAGATTGAAAGATGCAACATGTGGTTTTCATGCTTAAAACTTGAGAGCTAAGCTCTGCAGTTTGTGTTTTTGCTGTCAACTCTTGATGCGACTTAATGTTATTTGGTTGATTGTGATGTGTACACTAGACGAAACTCATTTTGCGACCAAAAAATCGAGATTTCATGATGATTCTTAGTGCCTTTAATACTTTGTAATGGTTTAAAATACTTTGTATTGGCTTAAAATACTTTGTATTGGTTTAAAATACCGTGTGTATTTAGGTGAGGAACTGTGGCTTTCTTAGCTTCTTTCAAAGCGACGTGATGTTTTTGTTTTCATTGTGCTGTGTATATCATATGCAGCTAATGTTTTAAGATTGAAAATTTTAATTTGATGATGATGCATAGCAATAAAAGTCTTGAGTTCATGTATTGGGGTAAAATCATTATCTTTTGAATGAGCATATTATAGGGTTGAACACCTTTGACTTGCATAGCTTCTTTGGCAATTAGGTGTCTTGGACATGTTAATGTCGCACTTCATTTTGACATGCATTTTGATATAATCATTCTTTCATTTAAAAGATATCTGAAAGTGTGTGACTAAACTTCTGCATATTAATTTGAGACTGCATGGTTTACCGCAGTTTTGTTGCACAAAAACTTATTTTTTCAGCATTTCGTTTTTGTTTCAGAAATGCTTTTGAAACTCCAAAACTCTATGTTTATTGCATATTCTTCTAAAGAATGTCGTATAGCTATCTATCACTTTGATGTTTCCCGTTTTAGCGTTTCCATTCCATTCTACATAACCTCAGTTCAAACATATATTCATGTAGAATGTCATTTTGAGGATGAAAGTGTGCTTATACTTGTTAAACTTAGTATACAAGTTAGCTACCCCAGTAGTATTGCTAAATTGCTCAAGAGGATTCTTAATCACTTTTCTCTGGATTTGTTTTATGCTCTCAGGTCATGCCTCCTATATGGTGCAGGTTGGATAGGCTGTGGTTTGGTCATCCTGGAGTTCTTGTGGGATCTATGACCAGACAACCTTTTATATGTCCTTTAGACCATGTGTTTGAGGTAGGCTTAAGTGTCTTGATTTCCTCGAACTAGTTTAGCTTTTAGTGCTGTTTTCCCATAATTTTAGTCCCGCTAATTAAGCCCTGACTCGCTTCTGCCTGCAACAATATTTGTATTATTCAACATTGAGCCGATAAAATTCCTTATGGATCTGCTGGAGAAAATGAAGTCTTCTATAAATTCTTCTCGCATGATTTTTAGTGTTTCAAACATTTATATGCTAATATATTCATTTGGTCTCAGTTCAGCTTTTATGAATATGCTATAACTTCAAGTATGGATGTATTCTTTTGGGCTCAGTTCAGCTGCTCAGATTCTTGAGTTTTGTGAACTGATCATTGAACCTAGCTACATTTAGCAGTCTCTGTATTGTATGATGGGCATGCTGCTAAATTCAGCTGCATTTGTTTTTTGACAGTGAACTCATTATTCTTGTTATAATCAGATTGTATTATTCTGGCCTTTTTTATCAAATTTATTAACCATCTCTTGCCTCAGTAACTGAAGTCTACTGCTCCCTCTATCCTAGAATCTTTGAATTGCGGTCCCAGTCTAATCGGTTCATTTATATTATTTTAAATTTTATTGTTCTCTTTTTACTCTCCTCAAATTTTTGAGAATAGAATTTTTAATGAAATAAGTATTTAATGTTATAAAAGAGTTGAAATTAAAGTTATAATTTACTATTGATCTAGATTGGGACATAGGGAGTAGCTTTTAAGAACCTCTAAATGCATGATTGAGCCAGATAAATGAAATCCAGGCAAAAATATGCTTGCAACTAAGTTGCTGCTATTCCTCTTTTATTTTTTATGTCAATTTTTTGTTTGTCCTGGTAATATTTAGAAATTCTTTCAGTAAAATTTTGTTGCCTGCTAAGAGTGCATATGATTTATGTTTGGTAAAGAATTACTATAACCATGCTTGTTGCTCGTGTACAATTTTCTTAACGAGCTGAATGATATATAGTTCAGAAAGCCATAATGGGACTTCACTTCTGCATGTCAATTTATAGTATTATACAAATTTCTATAATTTTCTTAAACTTACAAAATATGCGCTACTTACAGGTGAATGTCATGCTGAAACAGCAACCAGAGGAAGAGTTTGGCCCCGGGATCAGTATCAGAGAATACTCTTTTCTGGACAATCCTGCATTACCCAAACAAGTAAGCGAAACAATTTACATATATTATTAGAATTTGATGGTTGTTTAGCATAAAGTATAATTTGACACTGAAAATTTGAGGGCTTACATGCAATTACTGGTGCTCAAGTTAATATATGTGAAAATTATTGAATTGAACGTTAAATGTAAATCTAATGATATGGTGCAACAAACATAATAGAAAAAATGAAAGAAAATTACGAAATTGAAGGATAGTAAAAGCAGTTGTGATGATGACACGTCGCACCCCTGAATCAGAATGAAGGAAATACAGTGGTGGTAACAAATGGTTGTCACCTTGATAGTGGTGACAGTGGGAGTGGCAGTGATGGGTGGTGATGAATGGCATAGAGCGATGCAGAAGGTGGTAAGAGTCATGGTGCTATTCAATGATGGCAGTGGTAAAAGGACATTGTTAAATTAATGATTAGGCTGTAAGTAATCAGTAGTAAAAATACGAGTTTTATTTGTTGATTACTTATGGTAATTGTTTTCGAAGTTATAAAAAAATAAAAACGGGGTGAAATATACTTAAGATGTTAAATAGTTTGAAAAACTTTAGATTTGAATTACTTAAATCACATTATTAAATGTTACTTACTTCTAAACTATATTGCATGGAAACTTGTCGATTATGGCATTTCGTTTCTAATTTCAGAAATGCTTCAGAAATTCCGATTCTTGTTTTAGCATATGCCAAACATAATTTTTAAATGAACCCTTTGACTTATGAGTAATTTTACACGGAACATTTGTAGGTCAAAGAGTCATGGCTTGATGTCCACCTTTGTGAAGAAGGAACTCAAGATTGCATGGCATCAAACAAAACAAGTCCATCCGGAGTTTTGAAATTTCCAAAAGGAAGTAGTGAAGAAAAGGTAACTGAATTTCGTGTGCATTTTCTTCTCTTATTTGACCAGGATTGTGTTCCCATATGGTCCTTCAATTTTGGTGCTCCGTGCAAATTTACTCTAAAAGAGGCTGTTCATGTAAATGAGTTTCTAGAGCTTATCCAAGCTCATTTTGTCTGGTGTATGAATGAAATTTGTTTGAAATGTGCCTAACTACATGCCTTTAGTTGTCAACCGAGAGAATTTGCTAATGAAAGTTAGTAAAGCTATACTAGGAGTGTCATAGAGGCAAGTCGAGTTGAAACACTACCATCGAGCTAGACCCGATTTTAAAATTTGAAACTCAATTAAAAGTCGATCGAGTTTTATTTTAGGAGTTTGAGCTTGAGTTTGGTAGAAAAATTGAGAATTGAACTCCATTTAGCTTTTATATATGTATAAAACAATTTAAAAAAAATTAGATTCATAAGGCTATCTAGTGGAGTAGCTTAAAACTAAACTCGGCAGTTGGGTCATGTAACTCAAATTCAATCTCGACTCGATTAGCATAAAGCCAATTTTGAGTTTTTCTCCATTGAATTTTGAATTACCATCAGCTCGCATGACTCGGTTACACCCCCTAAACTATAATTTTAATGTGCAGAACAGACTGCTACAAGTCTCTATCAAGCCCTTAACTATTTAGTTTAGTTTTGCAGAAGATCTTCTGTTATTCTTCTTTAACCGGTTTAGTTACATGACGTTTGTAAAATATTTTTCATTGCTTGATAGACCTCTCTTACCATCTATAGTTTTACTTGTAACTTGCAGTTCAAGGCCATATTCGCATCCTTCAAGGATGTCAAAGTTATTCAATTTTCTTCAATGCAAGATGCGTTCCTAGGATTCACTCACAAGGCGAGTTTTCTTCTTTCTTTTTCTTGCTTTCTGGTGGACGCTAAAATGCGTTATGTAGGAGCTCACTCAGATGTTTTCTTTGGCTATATCTAAAATGCAACGTGTTTTCGGTACTCATATACCTGTTTATGTTTGAATATTTGGTCAGGAAAGAGAAACAAAATTTAGACACAGAGTGAAGCAGTATGTCGGTATATGGTGCTGCGTAGAGAATCGCACTCCTGGACATATTTATTATGACATGTACTGGGACGAGAAACCTGGTTGGAAACCAGCGCCCCCAGAGACAGCGGAGCTCGATCACCCGCCTTGGTAATGCTCAAGTATGTCGGCTACCATAAACTTACTGAAGTAGACGAGATACAAATTTGAGCAGCATTGCATTTCTGCCATACTTTAGAAAGAAGAGCTAGAAGAAAAAGTTAAGGGTATGTACCATTGTAGTTAGTGAAGATTGAGGGCACAATAGGGAACGCTGAGCTAATGCAATTCCTGTAATCTTTGTAGTGTTAGAAAAGTCAAACGAAGAAAGTTTTCATTTTTTATTTTCATCCATAAATATTAATAAAGAAATGAAATTAATTGTTGTGAGGAAATTGCATAATCTACTTTGGTTTTTCTACATTGTCATGTTTTATTTTTTAAAGAAAATTAGATTCATTTAACAAAAGCTGAAATATCAGCCAAAACAAGAGAAAAATTATGGAGGGACACACTCCATCTTGATACAAAATTTGACTAAACTACTCGAGGCCATTTTCACTAGAGTGTGGGTAGGGGTGTAACGGGCCGAGCCGAGCTCGAATTGGGCCGAGCTCGAGCTCGAGCTCGAATGTGTTATACAAGCTCGAGTTCGAATGAGCCTAAATTTTGAAGTCCGACGAATGAGTCTAAATTTTGAAGTTCGAACTCGAATGAGTTTAAATTTTGAAGTGCGACTGGAGCTCGACCAAAGAATTTATTAAGATAGATCTAGACCTGTTGGAAGTATTTGTTAGGCTATGCCTAAACCTGTTGAAAGAATTTGTTAGGCGATGCCTAAACCTGTTGGAAGAAAGAATGAACGATGTTGCCATAAGTGCGGAAGCATACTGAAGGCAAATGGCTAAGTATCACAATGCCAAAATCAAAAAGAGATGTTTCCAGCAAGGAGATTTAGTCCTTAAAGAAGGCAGAGATTGGTAAAGGAGCAGTAAGAGTTAGCAAACTAGAAGCCAACTAAGATGAACCATATCAGGTCGATCAAGTTATAGGAAGAGAAGCCTATAAGATAGCATATTTAGGCAGAACCGTCCTACCTAGAACATGGAATGTTGAAAGCTTGAAAAAGTACTACCAATGAATGTAATGGCTTCTTCCATTCAATAAAAGCATTATATCTTTTTAATTTCTTCTCGAAAAAGTTCTTCAATGAACAAGCATTAACTAAGCAAACAAAACAATTGAACGATGCATGACCCAAGAAGTCATGCCAAGCAAAACCAAGGATAAGGTCACTAACCTTACAAAAAATAGCCAATAGCCTAATAATGCAAAATCATGAAAAAGGTCAACAACCTTGTAGATAATAGATGAAAATCCAAGAATGCAAAATAATAAACAAGGCTAACAACCTTTATAGAATATAGGCGACGGCCTAAAAAGGCAGAATATGTTTGAAGAGAACACTCTTGTAGAAAAAAGGTGCCCAAAACACCTAATAATGCAAAGAGTGTGATAATTAAGCAACTCATAATTGAACATGAATATTAGCTAATTCATGAAATAAAAAAGGATCCATACAAGAAACCTCATCACCAAAATAAAAAGACAAGAAGAATCAAACCAAAAAAAACCCTAGCCGTCTTCTCTTCTCTTTTCTCTCTAATAAACCCTAGCCGCCTAGAGCTTTTTTCTTATTTTTTTCTTCGGCAGCCGTCAATGGCTTAATTTTTCTATTGACGGTAGCCACCCCTTTTGTTTATGTTATTTGAATTTCATAGAATATAATAAATAGCCAATTTTTTTTCATTTTTTCTGACGGATTAAAATTTATCACGAATCGCAATTCAATTATCAAGAATCGACGATAGATTGAAGATCTTTCAGTAACAAAATGGATTCGTCTATGAGCTATACTAGTTTTATTCATTTTTTATTATTTTATTTTTTTTGAATGTATTATTTTGTCTTTTTTTTATGAAAAGTTTGCTGTCCTTTCTATGTGAAAGGTTTGTTGTCTCCTTTTTAGAAGGAGTTGTTGTCTCTTTTTTAGAAGGAGTTATATCAAGTGTTGATTGAATCGGATGCTGTGAGTTTGTGGGTGTTTGGAGAAGTTCGAACGAAGAGTGATTGAAGACTGCACTTAATTCGCGAAACAGTTAGTAATTTGTTTTTATTTTCGTAAGTAAGGTCTGCGAATCAGGCAGTATGTTGTCTGTTCCATGTCAGGTCATCGGGTTTAGTTTTCAAATTATCCCGAGTTTCTTACAAATGTAACTGTTTCATATTCAATTTAATGAGATCCGATGAATTCAAAAAAAAAAAAAAAAAAGACTGTTTTAAAAGAGGCTTAGTTCAAAGGTATAAGGAATTATTCAAATACACAAAGTTCAAAACAAACAAAGAAGTAAAACAACTTAAACATCGCTAGGAGGAACCATGTCCTCCTTTATATTCTTCTTTCCCCGGAACCAGTCTGATCAACTGTGGAGGGGGGACACGTCTTGGAAGCATCATCAACTAACAAAGGTAAGATGGATAAACTAGCACCATCATTCCTTGCAGGATGCTCTTCATATCCAAGATGAAGATCAGATTCAGTGGAATCTAGAAGAACCAAAGATGTTTCAGACACCTTCTCTTCAGGAGGAATGTCGTCCTTACCAAAGGGAACCATGCCAACAGAACCACTAGGTACAGTCAAAGGGATTGTGGCACCAACCACAACAAACATTAAGGGATCATAACAAGGCCCCGTTTGGCAGCAACACGAGCAGTCACTCTATGATCTAGTGCCTTCAAATCAATTGCATACATCTTTGAGATATCATAATCTGGATGATCTTGTTGAACCAACTTTAACACAATGCCACAAATATCAATGAGATACCCACTAATATAAATATTAATGTCTCTCTTACTATTTTTCTGCTCAAGAAGAAGAGTTTCACATTGAATCCCCAAAGTAACCACCGTCTCCTCTTAGTCAGCCACTTTCTTCTCAAAAATTTTATTGACAACATGCGCACTCTATATGGACCTTTTTAACTTAGTAATCTCAGCACCAGATGACCGACGAAGGGCAGACAGTTCCTGGTCACGAGACACTACCAAATCATTAACCTTCTCCTTACGAATCCTTAGAGAAGAAATTCATTGCATCACTTAAAAAGATGATCAACAAAAAATCTTATCAAACCCAAAATAATTGTACCTAAAAACATGTATATTCTGTTAGCTAATACAGCGAATTAACAAAGAAACAGTAGCTCGAGGCGTGAGAATTTTCCACTGGCCTAAAAGTATATTTCGCCGTTAAGCTTATACCCCAGGATACATCGAGTTCATCAACTTATATGAAGTTGGAACAGAAGTAGCAGTGAACAAAATATTTGATACGATTTTCGTATCCCACTAATCCAGCCATGATCTGATTTGTATTTTAAATTTGTAATTAACAAGTAAAATGAATGTAGACATAAAAGAGGTTAAGTTAAATAAAACCGAAAATGTTAGTGGAGGTTCCTTAATCAAAACGTGGTTAATTAAATGAAAACGTTTTAATTAAACTCAGATAATAAAACTTAGTCAAAGTTTGTTCCGGATTTTTAGGCTTCAACCAAAATAATTTTACATATGCTAAAATAGGCCCTTCTCATATAAGGCTTTTATTATTATTAAATAAATAATAAAACCGGGTTGCAAAAAGTTTAGTCAAGCCTCGGACAAGCCCACTTGACTTTCATCCCGAACCCCAACCCACAAGCCTACTCCGAAGAGGGGGGGGGGGGGCGCGAGCCCATTGCTTCCCCTTCAACACAATTATTAGCCTATAATGCCTTAACCATTATAAACACAAAAGAAAGGCTCTACACTTCCCATGTGGGATTTGTGTAGTTTTGAAATAACACAAAAAGCCAAAATAAGAATAAGACAAGTTAAAACAATTTTTACAACAATCCCCCACTTATTTCAAAACATAAAAATACTAGCTGGATTAGTTTCTTTAATAAATATAAATGCATCAGTTTCGGTGTCTTTTGGACTATGAACCAAAACCTGAATAGAAGAGGTATAACTCACGGTAAGCTTGGTGAAGTTTTAAACTTCTATGAACCAAGAATTCCATTTGTAAGCTATAATTCTCAACCATCACATCATACTTTCCACAAACTGCTACTCAACGCGGTTTTGCGCTATTTAGGCCGTGCGCGTGCCTGGATATTCATGAGTGCTCTAACGACTTAGCCACGAGTCATATAGGAGCGGCCCCACTCCACACTCATATAGGTGATTTCATCAAGTTTATGTAGCAACTAAATATAAACTATCCTTAAGGACTATGAAATCATTAAGAGTTACAAACTCAACCTCACAATAGTTGCTTCTAGTACAACACACACCATAGGAATGAACTAAATCAAAATTTAGTACTAGCAGGACTAACACATGACTTGTTATTACCCGTATGAACCAAATTCATGGGATCTCCAATCACAGAGGTCGGGTTACCATCACGGTTAATACTCAAATTGGCACAAGTCCCATTCCCCTCGATGTTTCAAGGATCATTTTCCTTCCCAAAGGTTTAGTCAGAGGATCGGCCAAATTCAGCTCTGACTTCACATAATCAATGGACATAATTCCATCCTTTTGCAATTGCTTTACCACATCATGTCTTAGACGTAAATGTCTATTCTTTCCATTGTAAGCTTTATTCTTAGCAATAGCTATTGCCGCTTGGCAATCACAATGCATAGACACTGAAGGAGTTGGTTTTATTCCCAGAGGAATACTGACTAAGAAGTTTTTCAACCACTCAGCCTCATTGCCAGCTAATTCCAGAGCTATAAACTCGGACTCCATAGTAGATTTGGCAATTAACGTTTGCTTAGATGATCTCCAAGCAATCGCACCTCCTCCAAGTGTAAACACATAACCACTAGTGGATTTTGTCTCATCTGAATCAGAGATCCAGTTAGCATCACTGTACCCTTCTAGTACAGCGGGAAATCCACTGTATAGGATACCATACTTCATGGTTCCTCTCAAATATTTCATTAGTCTGACAATGCCATTCCAATGATCACGGTTGGGATTATGAGTATATCTACTCAATCTGCACACAGCATAAGCTATGTCAGGTCGAGAGAAATTCATTAGATGCATCAGACTCCCAATAACCTGAGCATACTCAGTTTGAGCTACAGGATCTCCTCTATTTTTCATTAATTGAGTGTTAGCATCATAAGGAGTACTCACAGGTGTGACATCAAAATGTCCAAACTTCTTAAGAAGTTTCTCAGCATAATGTTCTTGTGATAGTATAATACTATCACCACTCCTTATGATTTTAACACCCAAAATCACATTTGCTTCACCCATATCTTTCATATCAAATTGAGAAGCAAGAAACGACTTTGTCTCATGTATTATACCAAGGCATGTACCAAAGATAAGCATATCATCCACATACAAACAAATGATGACAGACTCACTTTCAATCACTTTAGTATAAACACATTTATCAACATCAGTAGAGGAAAACCCATCACTAATCAAAACTTGGTCAAATTTCTCATGCCATTGTTTAGGAGCTTGTTTCAAACCATATAATGATTTCAATAGTTTACAAACTTTATTCTTTTGTTTTGAAACAACACAACCCTCGGGTTGAGTCATATAAATTTCTTCTTCTAGTTCACCATTTAAAAATGCAGTTTTAACATCCATTTGATGAATAAAAAGTTTATGAATCGAAGCTAAGGCAATTAAAACTCTAATTGAAGCAATTCTAGTTACAGGGGCAAAAGTGTCAAAATAATCAATATTTGGTTTTTGAGAAAATCCTTTTGCAACCAATCTAGCCTTATATTTTTCAATTGAACCATCAGGATTCATTTTTCTTTTGAAAATCCATTTACAGCCAATGGGTTTTGCGCCAGGAGGCAAATCAACTAAAACCCAAGTATTATTTTGATTAATTGAATCAATTTCAGTTTTAATAGCTTCTTTCCAGAAAACAGACTCAGAAGAAGAAACAGCTTCATTAAAATTTAAAGGTTCGTCATCAACCAAATACGTATAAAAATCATTTCCAAAAGAATTTTCAATTCTTTGTCTTTTGCTCCGTCTCAACTCCTCAGTAGAGTTCACTGTTATATTTTCAGTTTCATTTTCATTAACAGTGGGCATATGAGAAATTGACTCAGTTTTTAGTGGATACACATTCTCAAAAAATTCAGCATTTTTAGTTTCAACAATTGTATTGCAATCAAGTACATCACTTTTCAATACAAGGAACCTATATGCAGCGCTATGTTCAGCATACCCTATAAACATGCAATCAGAGGTCTTAGAACCTATTTTTCTTTTCTTAGGGTCAGGCAATATTACTTTAGCTAAACACCCCCACACTTTTAAATATTTCAGGTTAGGTCTATAACCTTTCCACATTTCATAAGGTGTTTTTCCAGTTTTCTTATAAGGTATTCTATTCTGTAAATGACATGCAGACAGTATAGCTTCACCCCATAAGTTATCACTAGCAGAGGAACTAACTAATAAAGCATTCATCATTTCTTTTAAGGTTCTATTTTTCCTTTCTGCTACGCCGTTAGATTCAGGTGAATATGGAGGAGTTATTTCATGTATTATTCCTTCTTTTTTCACAATATTCATTAAATGCTATATATTCACCACCTCTATCTGATCTAATTCTTTTAATCTTTCTATTAAGTTGGTTTTCTACTTCAGCCTTATAAATTAAGAACATATCAAATGCTTCATCTTTATTTCTTAATAAATAAACTCTAGCATATCTAGAACAATCATCTATAAATGTCACATAATATTTTTTACCACCTCTAGTCATGGTTTGTTTTAGGTCTCCTAAATCTGTATGAATTAAACTAAGTAATTCAGATTCTCTAAATACAGAATGGCACGTTTTCTTAGTCGATTTAGTTTCAGCACATATTTGACATTTATCTATGTTCGTTTTATTTAGTCCAGTTATTATACCAAGTGTTTGCATTTTCTTAATATAGCTAGCATTCACATGTCCTAATCTAGCATGCCATAAATCAATAGAGTCTATCAAGTAAGCAGAAGTAGATGCATTTTTCATTATTTCAGCAACATTCAATACAAACAGACCCTGATTACAATAACCCCTGCCTACAAAGACATTATTCTTTGTCATTACAATCTGATCTGATTCAAATGACACCTTAACTCCACCCTTACCCATTAGTGCAACAGACAACAAATTAGCCCTAATATTTGGTACATGAAGTACTTCATTCAGAGCCAGTGTCTTTCCTGATGTGAGCTTGAGAAGAACCTTTCCTTTTCCAAGAACAGGAGCTGTTCGGGAATCACCAAGGAACACACATTCTTCTCCATCCCCTACTGGTGTGTAGGAGGTAAAAGCATCTCTGCTTGCACAGATATGTCTGGTAGCACCAGAGTCTACCACCCAGTTTCTCGCATCAGCAACCAAATTCACTTCAGAAATGACAGCAGCAATTATATCATCTCCTTCGACCAAATTCGCATTTGGCTTAGGAGGATTGCCATTTCTGATTCTCTTTCTGCACTGAGATGCAAAGTGACCTGGTTTTCCACACACAAAACAGGTACTCTTTTTCTTGAAAGCAGTGGAGTTAGTTACCTTGGGTTTGTAATCAGTATTAACAATTACAGAGGGTTTCTGATCATACCTCTTGAAGTTCCCTTTGTTTTGTACCAGATTCGCCCTTGCATTCAGCGCCTTGTTTCGGGCAGCCTTGATTTCCTTTCGGTTCGTCTCCTCAATTATTATGTGTGTAATCAGTTCCTGCAATGTCAATTGTTTATGTTTATGTTTAAGATTCTGCTTGTAGTCATTCCATGATTGAGGCAGTTTCTCAATCAGGATTCCAGCAACAAATTCCTCCGGCAGTGTAATTGATTCGCCCTTAAGATCTTCGAGCAGTTTGTGGTACTCGTTAATCTGAGCGATCATGTCCTTGTCCTCAGCCATCTCCCATTTGTAAAATTTACCAATCACGAACTTCTGTTTTCCAGCATCCTCAGCAGTGTACTTACTGATCATCGAATCCCATATCTGTTTCGCTTCCTTGTACGCACAGTAAACGTCAAAAAGCTCATTAGATAAAGTACTAATTATAGTATGTCGGCAAACCTTATTGGCATAAAGCCATGTTTCGGATTCCTTGACAGCAGTTGGAAGAGGTTTCAGATCAGTAAGGGCAGAAGCCACGCCGTGCATATCAAGAACAGTAAAGATTCGTTCCTGCCAGCGCTTGAAGTTTTCACCATCAAAGACTTGAATCTTTGAGATGTCTGGGAACGGCTTCGCATAAGGTACAGTAGTCAGCATAGGTGGCGTAGGAACGCCGGTGGAAACAGCCACAGTAGGTGGCGCATCGTTTTTGTGACCATCAGCACCCTCAGTAGTTGACATAGTTAAATATACTTTTAGATTGTTAGCTAATACAGCGAATTAAAAAAGAAACAGTAGCTCGAGGCGTGAGAATTTTCCACTGGCCTAAAAGTATATTTCGCCGTTAAGCTTATACCCCAGGATACATCGAGTTCATCAACTTATATGAAGTTGGAACAGAAGTAGCAGTGAACAAAATATTTGATACGATTTTCGTATCCCACTAATCCAGCCATGATCTGATTTGTATTTTAAATTTGTAATTAACAAGTAAAATGAATGTAGACATAAAAGAGGTTAAGTTAAATAAAACCGAAAATGTTAGTGGAGGTTCCTTAATCAAAACGTGGTTAATTAAATGAAAACGTTTTAATTAAACTCAGATAATAAAACTTAGTCAAAGTGCAAAAAGTTTAGTCAAGCCTCGGACAAGCCCACTTGACTTTCATCCCGAACCCCAACCCACAAGCCTACTCCGAAGAGGGGGGGGGGGCGCGAGCCCATTGCTTCCCCTTCAACACAATTATTAGCCTATAATGCCTTAACCATTATAAACACAAAAGAAAGGCTCTACACTTCCCATGTGGGATTTGTGTAGTTTTGAAATAACACAAAAAGCCAAAATAAGAATAAGACAAGTTAAAACAATTTTTACAACATATTCATCAACGAAAAAGAATGTACATGGAGAAGGGAGGCATCTAGATGATCCTCCTTAGGAATTTCACCCCAAGCATCCATGTCTCCAGATAGTAGAACAATTTTGGCCAACATACGAGGAACCTCAGAATTATGAATAGAAGAGTCAACAACATTGTCTTCGAACCACAATCAAATATCAGGGTAGGGAGAGGAATTCTTCTTGGCCAACTTCGAACCACCTTGTGTAGAACGATCACGAATTGTTTAATACTTTTTGGCAGAAGAAGATAAAAAATCAATAAAACCACCAGGCCTCTTAAGTGGAGTATAAGAAGATGGAGGGAACGTCACAACAGAGGTGACTCCAGGAGGAGAAACCATGGCAGAAGAAGAGGGTAGGACCTTAGTAGACAGAGGTGGTGAAACTTTAACATTAATTGCCTCATCAATCTCCTCCAAATCCAGTTTCAATCTGCTTAGAAAATCCATCCCTAAAACAAAACACAAAGAATAAAGAAAAAATTATCAAAATAGAAATATAATACGCATGAACAAGATATCACAATGACACGTACCTTGAGAGGTAGAGCATAAATCCACAAAAGAAGAAGAGGCGGGAGAGGAGCAAAGTTTGAAACTAGAATTTTGGAAGAAATATCACCCAAATCAGTCAAAAGGAGGGGGGGAGGGGGCAATATCAGGATACACTCAATCAGAGACAAGATCAGCCTTTAGATAAAAAATAATGTGGATAAAATTTACAATGAGAAGATATCAAGATACACTCAATTAGAGACACTATAAACGTTTTTTTAAATTAGAACGATAAGAAGATATCAAATTGTAAATTTTATCCACACTATTAGAGACAAGATCAGAACTGCCAATCTTAGAAGGATGATCCAGCCATTTAAAAGGAAAATTCTCAAAGACAAAGGAATGAGCAATAATAAAAAAATAAATGTTGCCGGCGCTTCACAGCCTTTGGTACATTCCCCACAATTTTACAATTCTATTATGAGCAATTAGATAATGATAATTATTATTGGCTTTGCGAGAAACGTAATACACTTCTAGCAAAGAACTCAAACCAGGAATCAAGTCAACATACAAAACAAGTTCAATAAAGGAACAAAGCAAGAAAATAACATTAGGATGGATTTGTGCCAAAGGAATCCTATAAGAAAGCATAAAATTTTGAATTAATGGAGGCAGAGGAAACCTCAAAACTACCCTAGTATTATGGTTAACCCTAAAGAAATCACAACATGCAGACAATGTATAATCATACTGTAATTTCTCTTAATTCCAGTCAAAGTTAAACTACCAATACTAGGTGAAAAGCTCCCAAAGCATCACAACAACCATCAGTAAGATTATTAGAGGAATTTGTAACCCGAACATGTGTTCTAGTCCGCAATATAACTAGAAAAGAAAAATAAAAGCAAAAATTACCTAGGAAGGCAGCAATCAACACATGCATTTTAAAAAAGAGAATGAAAAAAAAAATCAGAAATCAAAAAGAAAGTGGGTTCGAAGAAAATGAAAAATAAGAAGAAAAAGTTATATAGATTATAACCGCTAAAAGGAAATTACCAAAAAAAAGAAAAAAAAGAGGAGAGACGAAAAGGCAAGGAATTCAAAATTCAAAAAGGAAAGTTAATGACACTACGCAAAGATTATCTTGGCATGATTTAATCATGACACTACGCAAATGACCAGATATTATCGTGTCTTTAGAGAGGCATATGGAAGCTTTGTGTTAATAATGAAAATGTCTGAAACTTATTTCAGTCTAAGCTGAGTTTCAAGGTTGGAAATGGCCAGAATATTCGATTTTGGAGGGTTTTATGGTTTACCAATCAAACTCAGCCTCTAGTTAATTCATACCCAGCTCTTTTTCATATTACCGTCAATCCAGAGGGCAACATAGTAAACTTTGTGTTCAATCCTGCTGGGATTATTTGGAACTTCGTCCGGAAGCGTAGTCAGCGTGTCGGAGAGGCTGAAATGCTATCTAATCTGAATGAGGAGTTGTTCGGTATTTTAGTCATCTCAGACTTGAATGATGCGGCCTTCTAGAACTGTTCTGCCTTTGGTTATACAACAACAACTTTTGTTAATCTGTGCTTGACAGATTCTTATGCAGAGATCAGATTTCTCAAGAAGCTATGGAAGCAACAAATTCCCCCTCGCATTCAGTTCTGCGTATGGTTACTATTTAGAGATAGGATAGCTTCTAAACAATTTCTTTATCAGCGATTGCAGCTGATGAACTTCAGTGTTTTTGCTGCCTCGAGATTGAATCAAGTGTTCACATCATTATGCATTGTTTGTTGGCGTGGAAATTTTGGAGTTCGCTACTCCGGAAAATTGATATTGGTGCTTGGAGTATGCCCGACGACATTAAAAGCTTCTATAACTAGTGGCTGGATTTAGCTGATTTCATATTCTAGAAACTTTGGAGCACATTATGGTTCTTTTGTGTTTGGAAGATTCGGTTAGCTAGAAACAAGCGGATTTTCAGACTTAAAGATACGGATTATTCAGATTTGATCGTTCTTTGTATTAATAAGGGTGTGACTAACTACAAATATCACAACCTTATTTTTAGTTATAGTGGTAATGATGTATTTCTCAATTTAGTTTTCTTTGCGAAAAACTACGGTTCGTTTTTTCCCTTCCACATCTTGTGGTTGTGCTTATTTAATCATCATTTACCAAAAGGGTGGCGATATTTCCAGATCAACTTTTTATAGAGCCAGAACAATTTTTTAATTTTGGACCTTACTACCCTTTTAATGATTAGGCATCTATTTCATCTTTTGTTTTTTTTTATTCCTAAATTAGGCTTGTTTAATAGGAAACGGAACACTTAAACCTTAAAATGATTTTTCCATATTGATTTCTCATTTTAAACCGAATCAAACCCTTTGATAAACTTGCAAACCTAATTTTACTACGGTACATTTTTGGACTCTTATTTTTCACGGCTCTGAAAATAAAATGATGATTGATGAATAAAAAGTACAATACTACTACCAATATATATCTCATCTATATGTCATGCAATTATTGAAAAACACATATTTTATGGGTTCCAAATTCTGTATACATATGAAAACACATATTTTTTCATATAAAACATTAGAACCACAAACACAAGGTAACATTCAAAATTTAATATTTTTTCATATAACTCATTAGAAACCACACAATCTAAATCATTTACTGGTTTATTAAAAAAAAATCATTTACAGGATTCTCTAGTTTCTTCAGATATGTTTTGGAATTCTGCATACGGTAAAGCTAAAGAGGCTTGATATATCCGATCATAACCTTTTGGATTAAAAAATAATTGTAAAATAATCTATTATCTTTTTCTTATATAAAATTTATTTACAAAACATATAATATTTCAATTGCATAAACTAATTGGAAAAAAAAAATTGTTAAATTCAGCAGTAGATTTAGTGACAAGTCTATTAATATAGACTGCCAACAATGTGATCAAGGTTAATTGTTATGCATATCCATGAGAGCACTTTATACCAAGCCAAGCTACTATAGTAATAACATCTCGACATGAAGATGAGAAAACAAAACGAGTCAACACACAGATTTGCTGTATAGTTTATTCCGAGAAACTTGAGTCTGCAATCGCAAAGTGAGGCTTTTTACTTCCATTTCTTAAACTTACCTCCTCCAAACATTCCATGTTTTCCATGCTTTCCATGCTTGAACTTACCACCATGGTGCTTATACTTACCACCGTGATGCTTAAACTTACCTCCATGATGTCCACCACCATACCCAAACGGAGCGCCATGAGATACGTGGCCACCATGAGGCATGTGACTTCCATGAGATAAATTGTGAGCGCCATATGCAGCTGCAGCAGCAGCAGCACCTCCAGCTAACATTGCGCCCATGCCTCCATGCCCTGAAGATACAATAAGAAATTTGCGTAAACTTATAAACATCATCTACTCAGCTGTCGTGTCAGCAAAAAACTGTAGAGAGCTGAGTTTACTAAAATGAACCGTTTATCCAAAACAAATTAAATCAAAATTTATTGTTGTCGGTTAAAAAAGATTGATTCGAATATAAATTGAGCATAAAATTGATTTTCTGTTTTGGTTTGGTTTCTACCATTGGCTGACCAAATTAACAGAAAAAATCAAACTACAAAACGACATCCTTTTTATTAATATATAAAAAGATTGATTTGAATACGAAAGGCCTAATCACTCAAAAACCCCTCACCTTTAAACTTTTTTTCAATTCCACCCCGACGTTGAAAATTTGTCAATTTTACCCACTTTTGAATTTTCCGTTTTCAATTGTACCCCAATATTTTAATTTTTATTAATTTTTTTTCTTAAATGATGAAACCATTCAATTAATTAAGTCTAAACATGAAATTAAATTCTTTTTTATTCAAAAAAGTACAAATAAGTCCTTTATTTTTAAAAACTAACTAAAAACCATAATCAAATTAACACTAATTTAAATTCTTAAATAATTTAACTAAATTTAAATAAATTTTAAAAATATACAATTAATATATGCGAGACATGGAGAATGTTTTAAACAAATTTCTTAACGCAAAAGACGTTAATTTAATTTTTCAAGGTACAATTGAAACACAAATATGCAAAATAGGGTAAAATTGACAAATTTTCAACGTCAGGGTATGATTGAAAAGGGGTTAAAAGGTCGGGGTTTTTTAAGACATTAGGCCAATATGAAATGAGTACAAAATTGATTTCTGTTTTGATTTGGGTTTTATCATTGACTAACCAAATTGACTGAAAAATCAAACTTCAAAATGACATCTTTTTTACTAATCTATAAATATATATATGCAAATAGAACTGTTGGAACTTTAATTTACTAAATCAAATCAAACCATGCACCCTCTAGTCTCTACCAACATATGAGGCAACAAATTGTTCATTTCAATCAAGGAGACGGTTAAAGATATAAAAACAAATAAATTTTGCATATAAAATACTAATTATCTTTCGATGTATTACGATTAGAACCACATAAACTTGACCCCAATCCCGATGAAGAAAAAGGCTGAACCAAACAACATTTGCAATGCTGTTTAAATAGAAGTTGATCATAGAAATAATACCTGATTGGTGTGGAGCAGAAGGGCCACCATGATAACCAGCGGGTGGGTAACCACCAGGAGGATAACCAGCGGGAGGATAACCACCAGGAGGATAACCAGCGGGAGGGTAACCCTGAGGAGGATAACCCTGAGGGGGGTATCCATGAGATGGGTATGCCCCAGGAGGAGGTGGGTACTGGCCAGGAGGATATCCACCTGGGGCACCATAACCATGGCCTTGCCCAAAACCGTGTCCGAATAGGCCCTTATCTTGCTCATCGTGACCATCCTTGTCCTTACCACCACCCATTTTCTCTGCAATAAATTGAATTTACATTACATCATTACTTATCAACAATTGGCTATATATATATTGCAAATACAACCACATGTGGAGTCACACAACGCATAAACATTCACATCCTATGTAGGACGGAAACAGAGAGCGAATACATCAATAATAAATTTTAAATATAAAGTTTCGGAATTTCAGATGTTTTCATAATATAACCTAGGATTCAAAAAGTTATTCTGCAACAAAGGTCACATTTAATTTAATTTTGAGGATAAGGTCTCACTCCCTCGAGCTCCCCGAGCCAAAACCTAGGATCACTATCAAACCCCGAGATGTCGAAGGCCCGCAACCTCACATACCTAACAATTCCGGGCTATAATGGCTCGCAGCCAGTCCCAACCACTCCATTTATTAAAAAGGAGTTGCCGGAGTTTGAACTCGGACCATGGCGCCCGAATGGCCGAGGCAGACCACAGGCCCAAAGGTCATAAATAATTATTGTTCTAAGTACCCAATTTAAATAGAGCCCATCATCCCCAATCCCCATAATACTTCTATATAAAATTTTGGTTCTTAATTCATGAATTTTCGTTAAAGCTCCAATATCAGGAAACAAGCAAGCCCCAAATACAAATTTACAATCAAAAAGCTGCAAAATAAACAAAAACTCAAAATCCTATCATGATCTTCAAAGGGCCCACTACTCCAACTTCAATAAAAGACAAAACAAAAAAAATGCAAACGAAATAAACAGACAAAACCTTAAACAATCAAAATTAGCACAGTATTCTTGCAAGAAAAAATTTAACAAGAAAACAACCAGGTCAAAATTGAGATGAAATTTAATAAAAAAATGACAAAAATTTCATACATTAAAAAGAATTTGAATCAAAAGTACGTTGCAGCAGCAAGAAGAAGAGGCGTTACCTGATTATGAAGCAAAATTTTTTTTTATGATCGGTAAATATGAGTTACGAGAAGAAGTGATTGTGGATCGGTTTTTATTTTATGAAAATTGACTAATCCACGCGTTTCTCTTACGCGGATTGGACGCGTCTAAGTATTCCACTAAATACGTCCACTTGTCACCTGAGTCGCTCGTCTTAATCCCAAAAAGTTAACAAAGGATCATTTCAACCCCTCAACTTGTCACAAAGTCTCAAAGATGTCATTTTCAAATTAATCGGTCAAACGAAACCACAACTAAACTAAATCGTATTGAATTTTTCTCTTTTTGTTCGCGCTCTCTACGTGTTATACACGCTCCGTTACGAAAATAGCAAAGAGTTTTAAATAATTTTTATAATTCGTTTTATTTCATAAATTGGCACATAATAATCTTTAAATATCAATTATTATTTTTATAGTTTAACATTTCAAATATCGCAACAATTTTAAATAAAATCTTGAAGAGCTTTTTTGCACTCTTTTTTTTATTTTATTTTTCATCTCTTTTTCTTCACGCCGCCATCGATCCTTGATATGCTTCCACCTTATTGTTGTCGCCCCTTCAAATCATATTGTCGTAGTTAAACCACCTCCACCATCCCACCATCCTTAACAGATTCATCTCTAGACGAACAAACATACGTTCGTCTGTTGACAAACTAAACTTGTTCGATTAAGACGTACAAATTGATGGTTCGTTGGTTCGAGCAAGAGCTCGATGACTGAGGGTAGTGGATTGGTTGGATTGTGTGTAATTAGGTTAAATTAGAATTTTAACTAGTGTTTGTTCAAATTATTTAAGATTAATTAGGGCTAATTGTATGTTTAAGTAAGAATCTCACTCTTTTTTATGCTGAGGGGTGAAAGTTGGCACAATTTGACCAGGTTGTGGGTTTTTTTGCATGCCTTATTCAAATCAGTGAAATCGGCGCACATTCTGTACTTCCCATTTTCCTTCTTTACCAAAACTATGTTAGATACCCACTCAGGATAGTAAACTCCCATGATGAATCCTTCTAACTATAGCACGTTTACCTCTTCAGCGATCACTTTTTGTCTGTCTTCTGCGAATCTCCTCTTTTTTTAGACAACTGGTTTGTTGTGGGGGTTAACATTCAACTTCTGTTACACTACTGCAAGATCAATTCCTAGAATCTCTTAGGGCTCTGTTGTAAATGATTCCACATTCTTTCGCAAAATTTCTTCTATGCCTCTTTGCACTTCGTCAAGTATCTTTGCCCCCAACCTTTACTTTCTTCATTTCGGTTAGGTGGAGCTCTGTCATATCTCCGACTAGTTCAACTGAAGTCTGCTCTTTTTCCAGAACGTCCACTAAGAATGCTCTCAATGGTCATACTCTCCTTCTCTTCTGTTAATATAGAGCAGCATTTTCTTGCCACCTCTTGACTTCCTTTTACCACTACCTTACCTTCTGGGGTCAGTATAAAAATTATTTAAAACTATTTGCTATTTTCATAATGGAGCGTGTATAACACGTAGGGAGTGCGAACAAAAAGGGGAAAATTTTATACGATTTAGTTTAGTTGTAGTCTCTTTAGGGTAGAGTCGAAATATGAAAATTTAAAATAGGGTACAATTGAACTTTTTCCTAGGTCAGGATATAAACGCAAAGTAGTTACAAGGTGAGGTTTTTTTTAAGTAATTAGGCCTTTTCAAAATAATCAGTCAAAAGAAACCACAACTTCCTCTTTTTGTTCGCACTCCCTACGTGTTATACACGTTCCATTACGAAAATAGCAAAGAGTTTTAAATAACTTTATAATTCATTTTATTTCATAAATTGACACATAATAATTTTTAAATATAAATTATTTTCTTATAATTTTAATATTTCAAATATCATATCAATTTTAAATAAAATCTTGGAGAGTTGTTTTGCATCTTTTTTCATTTTCTTTTTTCCTCTTCCTCTGTTTTTCTTCACGCCGTCATCCTTGATATGCCTCCACCATATTGTTGTCTTCAGATGTTGTCGCCCTTTCAAATCATATCATCGTAGTTAAACCGCCTCCGCCATACCATTGTCCTTAACATGTTCATCTCCAGACGAACAAACATATGTTCGTCTGTAGAAAAACAAAATTGGGTTTGATTAAGACGTACAAACTGGTACTTCGTCTTCGTCGACAATGAGCACGAACTCGATGACTGGTGGTAGTAGATTGGTTGCATTATGTGTAATTAGGTTAAATAAGAATTTTGATAGGGTTAGTTTAAATTATTTAAGATTAATTAGGGTTAATTAATTATATATTTAATTCTTTTATTTTTTTGTTGAGGGGTGAAAATTGGCACAATTTGGCCAGGTTGTGGGTTTTTCTGACAATTTTTTTTAGAATAACCTTTTTAATCCTTTCATTGTACAACGTAACAATTATACATTATTTGTGCCACAATCTAATAAAACGTATGAAATGTTATAATATTTAATGATAATAAAAGTAAATAATTATTGAAAATTACACTGTCGCAAATGCTCATGAACTTGTTATAAAAATGATGTATTGTTCATGGAATAAACACTCTAAACAAAAAGTTAACAAATTAAATAAATGTCTAGTAAATTTAACGTAAGAAAATACGGAATATCAAGAAAAATTTATATCTACTTTTTAAAATAAAATTTTAAAGACAAATTGCTTTGAATATTTGAAGAGAAACTTACACAATTAATGGCTACGGCAACAATGATAACCTAGTCCCCGAGTATGCCATAAAATTACTTCAGAGAATACAAAACACAGAACTCTCCAGAAGACAGAATTCAGAACACTAAAATATCTTAGTCATCTTCTCTAAACTCGAACAATTATTAATTTCTTAAACAAATTTATTTCAAATCCCTCTTACGTTGCATTTAGAATTTCCATTACATCAACACCAGGTCGAGATTTTTTCTTCAGCTCGTCAAGCTCCTTTAATTTCTCAAGGTTCTTTTCTTCTACTTGTTATGCGTCTCAAGATTCATTAACTACTCGTCGAGGTACTTATAGTTGTGTATCCCTAGCTAGCTTTTGCTCTAAATCATCTTCCAACCGCAATATTGCCATATGCTCGTCGTACTGATGTTGCTACTCAAGATGCTTTCTTTGCTGATGATGTTATATTTTTATTTATTATTTAGGCTTATCCTTTATAGATTGTAATCGAATGTTGTGATATTATTTATCCGAATTTAATGTTATTTACGGGTGCAAAGAAACTAATATTTATGCTAAGAAGATGTCAATATAGTTAGATATTTGTTCCTCAATTTCTACTACACTTTTATTCTAAAATTGAATTATTTTTAGATAAAAATTTATAAAAAAAGAAAGTAAATTTTACATTAAAATTCAACCAAACACTACTTTTTAATTTAGATCACATAACTCTTGTAAACATTACATGAAAAACACACACTCGAATACAAGTAAAACACAAGTTACAAACAAGATAGCAATTAAAACATTTATTCTTTCAGGAATTAGGTTGCCACACATACCATAGTGATCTCAAAAGCCTAGAGCTCTTGTTTCGATTCATTATTATTATTACTATTAATCTTGGCATCGTCTCCTAAAATACTAACAACCCTAGGACCCTTGATCTTATCAGAAGACAGCTTATCAAACGACAAAGTAAGAACACCGTTCTCAAGCTTGGCCTCGACAGAGTCCAAATCCACATTCTCCGGCAGCTTAAACTGTCTCCAGAATTTCCCGTACGATCTCTCCACTCTATGCCATTGCTCACCTTGCTTCTCCTCCTCTCTGGTTCTTTCTCCACTGACTCTTAGCACCCTATTCTCTAACAACTCGATCTTCATCTCCTCTTTTTTCAGCCCCGGCACGTCGAGCATGATAATGTGACTCTCGGGTGTTTCTTTCCAGTCAACTCGGGCCGGAGAGAGTAGCGCTACGCTACTGTCGTCGTCTCTGTTGATTCCGAACGGCCCCTGTTCGATAACTCGAAACGGGTCTGGCCAGAAATCTGTCAGCAGAGTTCCTGGGCGATCAACAAATGGGAATCGTGATGCGTTAATAGTGGACACCAAGAGCAACAAGAAGCTGAAAATGAAGAGTTGCCTCATTTTTAGAATGTATGATCTGTTTGATTTGGAAAAGGATTTGAAGAAATAATTAAAAGTTTGGTGCAAGTGTTTGATGATTAGTTGTGGTTGATGTTAAGACTGAGGCTAGATAAGTGTATATATATAAGGAATGGTGTGTGTAGAGAAATGGAGAAAGTTCGAGTGGGTTTGTTGATGAGCCATAACCGTCATTAGTATTACTACCTCCTCCATACTTCCAGATGCTTCATGTTTTATCTATTGTCTCTTTACGTTTATGAAAATGGTGTTTTTTTTAACACTTTTATGTCTCTTCTTTTGGAATCAAATAATATATCTTTTTTTTAATTTCAAGACGCATGTGAGTTGGTAATACGCTCTTTTAATTTAAGTGAAGTCACGGGGTCGAATCGTACTCATATATACAATCGTTTAAAATTGACGGTCAGAGTTTTGCCTCCCGCAAAAAACTTATACGGCTCGAATGTGAATTACTCTGAACGTGAAAGGTTTAAAAGTGTTGTTTTATAGTTGGAATCCGTTCACGACACCTTATGGTCAGACCAAAAAAATATATCTTTCAGATTTCTTACAAAAAAATTAAATTTATAAACTTTTTTAGATTTCAAAAGTAAAACTTGAAAATTACAGTTAAAAATATTAGTAAACATACAAAAAATTAAAATGTATTTATTAAGAGATCTATAAAAGTATAGCATATATATAATCTAATTTTAAGAACTATCATAACATTTTATTTTATTAATTAATTTTTTATTATTTAGTTGATTAACACTAAAAATAAACAAAATGATTAAATATTAACGAAAACAAAATTTAAGGATGACATCGTTTGACATGAAATAAGAGAGACGCAAATGTAAATGTAGTATATATAAGAGGGGTAAGTGTAAATATGGTATATGCATGGGATGTCATATTACTTTGACCGTCATAAATACTACTCCGTCCATTTTAAATTGGTAAGTAAAATTAGTATAAACACGGATATTAAATAATTATTTTATTTAGGTAAAATAAATTTACACAAAAATACCCACATATCCATATTTAATGTAATAATACTAGTTGTCTTTTAATTTTTTTCACTATAATTTATGAGGGTAGTTGACAGTTTACAATTAAAATAATGAATAACCGCCTATAATTTGGACAAAAAAATAAAAATAATGCCTATGAATTCCACACAGAAGGAGTAGTATTGTTTTACGTGTTTTGCACGTGCCTCAAATTAATTAAGGGTGTGTACCAAACTAAATTAACCAAAAAATTAAAATGAACCGCGTAAAAGATTAACTGTTTGATTGATATAATGACTTTTTTACGAGTTTCGTTTGGTTTAATTTTGAATTTTAGAAGTGGGAAAAGAAAACGGCGTATGTAAATGTATTATATGTTATATTAGAGTTAGGCTCATGCGTTGCATGATATTTATTTAATTTTTTTTAATTAATATTTTAAATAAAATTAATAGAAAGATTTTTTAAAAAAAAATTCTGCGTTACAGGACAAATTGGGTGAAATTGAAAGATTTGAAATTTTTGTAAAATTTTCTTCAAAAATTTGGCCTTTTTTCACATTTGGCCTTTCTATTAACACTAGTTTCGCATTACGTGCTATGCACGTGGCTCGTAACGTAACTCGTCAATGAACATATTAGTAAATTTATTATAATTATATCAATTTTTTATTTATAATTAATATTAAATTAGTTAAAAAAATTTGTAAAAGTGAATATAATATATTCAATTATTAATTTTTTTTCATACTGAATTTATTCTTCTTTTGATTTTATAATAACCATAATTAAATAATTAACTTAATTTTATTAATAATATCTTTAAAAATAATAAGATAAAAATTTAAATAATATTATATTGACCAAATACAATATTTTAATTTTGTAGTTCAATCAAACTAAAAAATAGGTATTCCTACTAATTTGGAGACAATTTAGTTACTTTTTACATACTAAAAACTAAATTGGAGATAATTTAGCTACCTATTCTAATTAGGACTTTAATTACAATAGTGATTAATTAAAAACTAATTAGTTAATGACTATAAAACCTTTATTTAGTAGTAAACTGAAAAGGATTATTCAGTAAATTTGCCTGCCCCCCCCATCTATGCTTTTATATATAGTATAGATTAAAAGGAGTTGATGAAGCTTCCAAGACTAAAGATGGGACTGCTCGCCAACTCGCAAGCGAAGATTCCAGGAAAACCGAGTAGAAGGCAGCAACTGATCATGAGTTCTACTAGCAATGGAAAACTGATCTTGAACTGAGTGTCACGACCCAAAATATTGAGCCGCAACCGGCGCTAGGGAACGGGAGTGATAGCTCCGGAACCCGTAGCAAGCCTCAAATCACTAATAATTTTTCGCAATTAATAAACAAATAATATCAAACAACGGAAGCAATTACATATATATATATCTCATATAACAAAATATTTACATTAACTGTTTAAACCTCGCGGGCTCTAGTTACCGTACCTCATACGAACTAGCCTCGCGGTACTATATACATCAGTTAATGTCTCAAAACATCTCACCGACATCTGGGGCCGTGGATCA
This sequence comes from Mercurialis annua, assembly GCF_937616625.2. Taxonomy (NCBI): domain Eukaryota; kingdom Viridiplantae; phylum Streptophyta; class Magnoliopsida; order Malpighiales; family Euphorbiaceae; genus Mercurialis; species Mercurialis annua. Next base: position 43,917,216 of record NC_065574.1, on the reverse strand, counting down.
TATACAAAACACGTAGCCTATCAAAAAGCATATAAAACAATGACAGCAGTTATTATATACAATCAAAATGAACTGCTGTCTAGGTTATTATTCTGTCGACACAGGACCACTACTGCAGCATTCACAGAAGTCAGAAACTATACATACACAGCTGACTTCTGGACTTCAAAATTGGCCTCTATCTAGGCCCACAAGCTAAGCACCTGAAAGACATCAAAGGTGAGGGGTCAGTATTTGGAAAAATACTGAGTGAGTTGACATTTACTAGCAGTATTAATATAGAAACATAGCATCGCATCTCAAGAAAACAATAATATAAAACATATAACATGTATTTGATCCGTACGAAACTAATATCCTAGCATGCGACACATTTCTCGAATAATCATATATTGTTCAACCCAATCGTAAATCTCAAGCTGTGAGTCCAACCCACTAGATACGGGAACTTCCAGACTACACCGTAGCCGAGTTCACTCTCGTATCGAATTCATATCATATCATACATATCCAATCATTTCTCAAATGCAAACACACTAGACTGACTCAATCCTGGTGATCACACAGCCTATTGACACCCAATAGGTAGCTAGTTTCTTCGGATCGCATACTAGTCCTTGTATATAGAAACTAATAAAACATATAACATTTCAATCAATTATATAATGCGATGCATGAAAACAGTATATATATATATATATATCCATATAAAATAACTTTAATATATAATACGTGAAAGTAAAGTGCAACTCACAGTGACCGCTATCCACTCTATAACAAGATCGACGTGGTAATATGCTCGTACTAGTACACCTCTAGTTCCCTCACTACTCGGTCGTACGTCTGCTACATATTAATTAACGTTTAATAGTCAGACGTAAATCATGTGTTTATACGTATAATACTTTCATAATTTAAGTATTGGTTTCATTCTTAGCACTATTCATATATTCAGAAATTCTTAGTCGTATCCACGACTTATCGAATACCATTCCTTGTATTCGAGAGTTATATAACTTCCTTAACGTTTTTCATTATCGTTACTCGCGTAAAACGTCGAGCTAAATCTTACTTTTTAAGTTATCGGGACCTTTAATTAAATATTAGGGTTTAATATTCAAAATATCGAAATCTCGTTTCTTTTTGGCTAAAAGTCCATTTTAGTCCCTTGGCTAAAAGTCCATTTTAGCCCCTTCAGAATCGTCGTGCGAGCGGTGCACAACTTGGCTATGCGCCCGCATCTGGCTATGCGCTCGCATAGCTACCGCTAAGCACGGCCCCGGAAACATCGTTTCCGGGCCGTTCCGCCGCACCCCGACCTACTACACATATCAAAAAACCTCGTTTCTCATCAAATCCATTATCTAGCTTTCACCAAAACGCTCAAACCGAACCAAACACGTCGATTTTTCAACTATTTATCGAAACAGCCCTTATAATCGATTTTAAACCAAAATTCTTAAAGTCTTACCTTGGAAAGAAGCTTGATATCGATAGAGAATTCGATTCTGAAGAAATCGCCGCAAAAATCACTCGATTCGGACGTCGAACGGAGATACGGCGGCGAAACGAATCGATCGGTGGATTTCTCACAATTTCTCTCGATGGTTCGTCTGCCTCTTCATTCATATCACAATTCTTATATATATTCTGGCTAAAGGTCCACTTTGGTCCTTGTTCTTTTTTGTTTCTATCATTTATCCTTTAAACTTTTCTTTTATACGATTTAGTCCATAGCTAAATCGTTAAACTCTTTTATTACGGCTTATACGTATTATTTATATCCGATAAATAATACAAAACTCGATATTAGCACTTTCCCGTCAAAATCCAATATTTCTATTTTCGACACAAAGTGGCTAAATTACCACTTTGGTCCCTATACTCTATTTTGAACTTTTCTTGACATTTTTCCTTTTAATTCCAATTCTAACTTTAGAATTGAAATATAACCTTAACTTCCGCCTAATTACTTTCCTTAAAACCGACCTACTGAAAATAATTTTATCAAAATCTTTCCGATTTCGCCACTCCGGGGAATCTAAACTGGACACGTGGTCCAATTAGATAATTAAACATTTTGGGGTATTACACTGAGATAAGTTTAGATCTGGAAAGGCATACAGACATGGGAATCTAGCTGCAATGGAAGTAGAACCAAACTAAGAATCTAGCCAAAATGCCGTTTCCAAACAATTGTCGAGTAAAATAGAAACTCCCTCATTAAATATAGACCAAAAAACATAATTAGAACCACAAAGCTTATGAATGCCTATCCAGAGGTGACAAAGGTGATTAATATTGCAATTAAAAAAATAATGCCAAGAATGAATTGCACAACTATTAATCACCACAAAAAACCAAAGAGAATTACATCTCACACGAAGCTTCCAAAGCCATTTACAAGAAGACTCTGATTCTTAATCCGAGAAGGAATCAAATTTAAGCCCCCTTGGTCATATGAAAGACAAACTTGTTTCCACGAAATCTTGCAAATACCTTTGCCCTCCGGGTTGCCACACCAGAGAGAGCGCTCCACGCAACGGTCCAAGGCTGAAATAATTGACTGCAGAATAACTAGAGAGCCCATAAAGTAAATCAGAAAACTATGCAAAACTGCCTTAATCAAAATTAATTCGCCTGTAGGAGATAACAAATTACCCTTCCAGAGAGCTAAGTGGTCTGAAAACCTCGAGACAACAGGCTTCCAAAGAGAAGCGTTAACCGTCTTGATCGAAAGCGGAAGACCCAAATACATAATAGGAAACCGATCAGCATAGCATTTATGAATGCCTGAAGCAATAGCAAGATATTTATCATCAACATTAATGCCAAGAATGGAGTTCTTCTGATAATTAATGGACAGCCCATAAACAATCTCGAAACATCTAAGAACTCGCAGTAAGTTCCTAATCATATCAAAGTCCTGAGGAATGAAAAGTAAAGTGTCGTCCGCAAATTGAAGAATAAAAATCATATCAACATAACCCTTAATTCTAACTCCCTCCAACAGATTAAGAGCAATTGCTTCATTAATCATATCTTTTAGACCCTCTAAAGCTAAAACGAACAACATAGGAGATAACAGATCACCCTGTCTCACTCCTTTCCCCATCGGAAAATTCTTTGGAGGGCTACTATTGACTAGAACAGAAAGTTGCGAGGAATTAAAAAATGCCGAAATTTAATTCAGCCAACAAGCATCAAAATTCGTTTTCGCCAACATCTTTAGAATAAAGTCCCATGAAATACTATCAAAAGCCTTTCGAAAATAAAGCTTCAGAACAAAAAGTTTCTCCTTTCATCTAGAAGCAATGTGAATAATTTTTTAAGCTATCATATAACAATCATCAATACTCCTTCCTCTGATGAAACCAAATTGATTTTCTGTGATGAGTTGAGGAAGCAAAGGAGAAAACCTATAGGATAACACCTTAGAAATCAATTTAAAAATACCATTGATTAATCTAATCGATCTGAAATTCGAAATTAGGGGCACCCTTTAATTTCGGAATTAGAACAAGAAAAGCATTATTAATACCTGGCAAAAACGTACCTCAACAGTGCAACATCAAGTCGTCGAGGGAGAAAGGGACACTGAAATCCATTTTGAAAAGTTTGTTATAAAACGCACAAATCTTCTCCTTCACATCATAAGGCCGAACAAAGCTAGAATTATCCACCACAATCTCAGACAACAAATTACTCCTTGAATGAACCGAAGCAACAGTGTGAAAACATTTGGTATTCATGTCCCCATAAAGATTCCAAGTCACTCTAGATTTTTGATGCCAAAGGGATTCTAGCTGCTTGGAAACACAATAACTCTCAGCATGGAGAGAGGAAAGACAATCTCTATCTGCAACAAATAACTCAGAGAAATAAGTAGCTGACTCTAGAGCATGAATAGACCGATAAATGCTATCCACCTTACTATTGAGGTTACCAAAAACATTATGGTTCCAACCTTTAATCAAAGAACGAAGCTCACAAAGCCTGCACACAAAATCCCCACTAGTCGAAACTTTAATATTCTCCCAAGAACTTGCAATAAAAGATTCAAAATCTTTATGCTCCCACCAAGCATTAATAGATCTAAATAATTTAGGACCCCAGTTTGTATTAACCTCGGACCGAAACAAAAGCGGAATGTAATTCGAATATTTCCTAAGCAAAGCAAATAGGAAACAATTCGGCCAAACAGCCATAGCCTCCGCTGAAATAAAACACCTGTCAATTTTTTATCTAAAAGAGGAATTATGTCGGGTAAAAAATCGACCCTGCAGAGGAGATTCAATAAGATTCGAACCCTGAATAAATTCAGCAAAAAGATGCATGGACGGGAAGAAAGTGGTTCAATTTAATCTCTCAGCAGGCGAGAGAACCTCATTAAAGTCACCCATAAGGATGAAAATCTTATCAACCAAAATTTTAACCATAATAAGAGGCCAAAAAACGGCTCGCCCGAGAACAATTACTCGCATATAAATAAATAAGTATAGCAGGCAAAGAATCCTAAAAAAAATCCAAAACAATCCATCTATCTCCTGCATAAATAGAGGCATGGAGTAATACATGTTTATACCATATGCATAAAATACCTCTTAAAGCTCCATTTGATGGAGCAAAACAATAGTCAAAATTCATGTTCGGCCATAGCCTACAAACTAAAAAATCATCAACCGCCTCCTTTTTAATTTTGATTAGACAGATAAGAGATAAAGAATTCTTACTAACTAAAGAACGGATAATACGTTGCTTCCTAGAAAAGGCCAAACCTCCACGAAAATTCCACAAAATGCAATTAAATGTATTCGACATAACAAAATAAACAACACCTAGAAGAACTGAAGCTTGAAGAAGCATTCGTAGGATCCCTGAAGAATCTGTCAATAAGCAATGATGTAATTTTGGATTTGTTAATCTCTGAGAAAATGCCCATATTAACACCAATGTTCCATGTTTTTCCAACTCATTTGAAAAAACAATCGGTATCAAAGGAAGAAGAAGCCTCTCCCGTTAAAATTCCTGTTGATTTCCTCATCATTGTTAAATGGTTTGCATTTCTTCCGTTGTGTGATTCCCGAATGATTCAAAAAAGGAAAATAAGTTGTTTGGTCCTTCAAAACATCACCTACATGCGACTTTGTTTTGGGATAACTTCCTTTGAGTCTGCTGTAGGAGAAGAAGCACCAAGGTGAACTGCAGAAGACTGGGTAATCTCCAAAACTGGAACTGGTATTACTTTAGAACTATAGTAGACTCTCTAATAATTAATATTCAATAAATTAATAATTCTAATAATTAATAGAAAATTAAGGGAACCAACTCCGTTCCACGTCGGATAATTAATAATTCTATTATTTAATAATTAATAAAATATATTTTATAGAAATATTAATTATTAGAGAGATTTTTCTAAATAAATTATATCACAATTGATGATTTATTTGGGGCAACATTAACCTTAATTCATAAGGTGGAAGCTGAAATACCATCAAATTATGACTTTTTTTATCGTTTGGGAAATTTCAGGAGAAGTTATTAGATGAACAAGTAAAAACAAGTGAAGCATCTCTAGTATAAAAAGATATTAAAAATTATTTTACTTCATGAATAGTACTTTTTGAGAATATTTTTTTGGTTCAATATCCAGTTGATATTTTTTGAACTGAATACAAAAATATTTCTTTTGAATTTAGTGATTGCAAAATGTATTTAGTTAGATTTTTTATAATATAATATTAATATTAGGTCTACGAATGTAGATGCTTTAAAATATATTTTTTATTTTTATAATTTTTTATATAAATTCATTAACTTAATAATTCTAATAATTAATAAATTTTTGATCCACCATGTATATTAATTATTAGAGGGTCGACTGTAACTGTCAATAGGAACACCGAGCTGGGTGTCTACGAATCTTGAACTGATGAGGAGTTCACATTGTTAGTGGAGTCAGAATCCTCAGAAAAGGCATCTTGGTGATCAGACATGAGAATTGGTAAGGCCATTTCAATGAGAAAAATGAGATAAAATATAACTCCTATAATGATTGGAATAGAACAGTCAATTCTCTCGAAACCTTAAGAAATAAGCACATATGCAGCATCCATCCTCTCCATCGAAATGACGAAAGGTTGAACCGTAACAAAATTCCCACACGATTTCCAATACATTCAAAGAAAGATTCATTCCATGTAACCATCGGGACCCCCATAATCTTCACCCAAACAAATCTCTCCTTGGCTAAAAAATTTGAACTCTAAGAGCATGAAGACTCAATAAAATCTGAACAATCCAAATTCAGAAAGTTCAGCTTTTCCTCATTGGAATTGATGTTGACCATGAAGTAATGCCTACCAAGGAACGAAGAAGATGCAAACCGGATATCTTTGCCGTTTAGATATTTGCATGCATGCATGAAGAATCTTGTGTATATGCTTTTCACATACAATTACAGAATTATCAAAAGAGTGTTGCACCAACATTGAAGGTGGAACTGAAATTGGTTCAAGGTTGATGACCTGAACATATAAGATCTAGCATCTCTTATCGAGGAATGGAACGTCTTGGTTGCAGATTGCTGAATGGTAGCCGGAGAAGAAGGCTTCGCTGCAATATACGGGTGAACCCTAGGAGGTGCGATAATGAAAGGATACCTAGCTCGGAATGCCCTAATAGCATATGAACCAATGTTAACTGAATTCATCTTGGCCAAAGATTCTTTGAAACGAGTAGGATCGCCAATATTCAGAAATCCAAAACTGTGGTTTGCCCTATTCCTTCTACGAGCAATAGTAACTTTTCCATGAATCCCATATTTGGCAAAAGCTTTCTGAAGATCCGAGAATTTCCAGAACTGAGGGAAATTCTCAAAATAGATCACCACCGGAAGAGAGTTTGAGGCTTAAGAACGAGTTAGGTTTGGTAGTTGACAAGCATGGCTGTGATAGGAAGAAGGATTTTAGCCAGGGTTAGGGTATAGGGGAGGGGGAAGGAACCATCATGGGGATGTTGTTTATTAGTAGGATTTATTTGAACATTTTTAAAGTCAAATGACCTTTTTATATTTTGTTTAAAATAAAAAAATGTGTGATGTAACCCTTTTATTTAGTTGTTTTTAATGATATCATCCTTAATTTAATTACATCGTCAATTGTATTCTTATTCGGGGTAGAGGTGAAACATAAAAATCCAAAATAGGGTACAAATGAATTTTTTCCTAAATTAAGGTATAAATGCAAAAAAGTTTTAATGTGGATGATTTTTGAGTAATTAGGCCTATTTTTTGTCGATAATAAAAACTGATTGTGGACATTTGTTTTAATCAAAATATTAAAAAAATAAATTAAATTTTGAAATTATAAAAAATGGAGAAACTGTAATTATATTTATGAATTATACCCTGAAGTTGAGTGTAAATCCAACTAGTCTTATAAAAGTGGAAAGGGTAGGGATTTTCCCACTCCATCTCTTAATAATTACACCTCATAACAATAAACTATTCTCTCCGTCCCGTTTAAGAAGGGACACATCTCATTTTAACTTGTCCCACTTAAAAAGGCCACATCGTGTTTTTTGTGCCAATTTAAATAAATTTTCCTCCTCTTTTCTCTTTCTATAATTAATGACTATTAGTCTATTCACAAATTACAAAACTATCATTAATAGGGGTAAAATAAGAAAAAAACTATAATAATTAATATTTTCTTAATTTATGTGTAAAATTCATTTGCCCCTTCTTAAACGGGACGGAGGGAGTATTATAAAATTGCTGATTAACCTAATACATATTATTTTTATTTTAAATGCTATTTTTATCTTACTATTTTTGTAATATTTTTCAATATCATATCAATAATTTTTATACAATATAGTTTTCACTTCAGTTTAATCCTTTATCATTATGCTTATTGCATAGTTGATTAAACTGTTTTATTTACTACAAGTTTTCTAATTACAAAGAACAGATTTGTTATAAAATTAAGTTAAAAAAATATTAATCATTATTTACAATATGCATATATTTAGTAGTTTAAGTGTATTTTATTTAAATTTATATTACTGTGGTCAACTTACCTATTTGGGAATGTAGTCTCGTGACTTTCCTGTTTAAGCTGTGCTTATGCAACCTCAACTACTACAATTCTGACACTACACTTTAACACTCAGCTTGGTAAAAAAATAAAGAGACAGAAGCTAAAACAAAACCTCCCAATTCAGTTTTGAACTTCCGAAGAAACCTAAGTACAATGGAGAAGAAGGGAGTTGAGGATGTTCATCCACAGCAAGTTGGCCAACCAAGTTTCTGCATATTCATTTCAAAACATACTCTTCAATCTAAGAAATTGGTACCTACTGTTTCTAATTCAATGTGTGTTTAATTTCGTTACTTTTATGTTTTTGTTTTCTTTGGAAGACCAGATTTACTTGTTAACAATCATGGATTTTTGAATACCCGCGTTAGGGGTGTAATCGAGTCAAGCCAACTCGTAAACTACTCGAGATTGACTTGAAAACAACTCGACCCATATCAAGTTTGAGCTACTCGAGTTAATTATCGAGATTTTGTTAATTTATACTTTTTTACTCTTAATATACACATATATTTACAATAATACTTTTATTTTTACATTAAAATTTAATTTTCAAATATATGATAGATAATCGAGCCAAACTCGAGTCTCAGTTATTCTATCGATTTCGAGCTCGGGCTCCTAAAATAAAACTTAATCGAGTTGGAGTTGAGTTTCAAGCTTCAGATTTTAAAGTCGGGTCAAACTCAAACTTGAGAAGTGCTCCGACACGACTTACAAATCTCTAAAATTGTTAGACCATGGCTGGGAAATGTTCGTCCAAGTTGTGATTTTTATGTATTTGTTAATGAACAGATGGTTCCGGCCAAGTTTGTGGATAAGCATGGGGATGTATTTTCTAAGGAAGCAACGTTGATTCTTCCAAATGATAATATTTGGAAGGTCGGAGCAACGAAATTAGAGCATGAAATATGGTTGGAGAGGAAGTGGGATGAGTTTGTTGAACATTTTTCGCTTCTTGAATGGCACTTTTTAACATTCATATTGAAATGTAAGTCCACTTTTGAAGTCCGTATTTTCGATAGGACTGCTTGTGAGATTCTATATCCCACTCCAATCACTGCAAATGCAAATGGAAATGGAAGTTCATCTCAAACATCAACCAAATGCAACAAGGGTAAGAAATAAACTTGGAATTATCAAAAATAGCCAACTGACTATATTTTAGTTCGGATTAAATATTATTTAGGTCACCGAACTATAATCTATTTATAAACTGGTGACCGAATTATAAAAAGTTATAAATCGGTTACCAAACTATAATTTTTACAAAACGGTTACCAAACTGTAAAAATTACAAAACGTTTACTGAAACTATTACTTTTTTACAAAAAGGTTACTTTGCTATACCTTTTTTTCTCGTCCACATCATCAAGACGGTAACCCTTTTGTAAAAAGATAATAGTTCGGTAATCGTTTTGTAACTTTTTATAGTTCGGTAACCGTTTTGTAAAAAAACTATACTTGGATAATCATTTTGTAACTTTCTATAATTCGGTAACCGCTTTGTAAAAACACTATACATTTCTAATTAGTACATTTCTAATTACGAAATCAACATATTTTTATCTTTCTTTTACCATACTATTTGTAATTTTAACGGAACCGACTAAATTAACAGACTATTTAGCTAACGTTTTTGATTTTTAATGTTTGAGTTGAACGTGGTATAGGTTATTACATGGGGTTTAGAGTAGCAGATAAAGAAAGGAAAAGAATGATCCACTCCTCAAAAAACTTCAACACCAAGTTTCCTCACTTCTCAGTTTTGCTGCGAAAATATCATTTGCAGTACCACATTGTGGTAAGTGTTTTCCGATATGTATGCTTATTATTATTTGTTGGAGAAATTACTATCACCTCCTCCGATGATATTAAAACTACCGTTTTTGTCTTCGAATTTTGAAAATTTTACTATTTGTCGAATGTTTTTTTACAGACTGTTCCATTGCGTTTTGCGAAACAGTACATGGGGGTAGTAGCGGAGGAAGTGAAGGTGATTGTTGAGGGCGGAAGAGAGTGGAGTGTGAAAGTAAACAGGAAACAACAAGGAAATTTGAATTTAGGGAGGGGGTGGCTCAAATTCCATAGCGAAAACAATTTGAAGGCAGGAGACAGTTGCATTTTTGAACTTGTCGACAAAAATATCTTCAAAGTTACTATGCATCGCGCTTGAATTATTCCTCGTACTTATGTATTAGTTTAAATACACATGAATTATCTTCAAAGTTACTATGTATCACGCTTGAATTATTCCTCGTACTGATTTCATGTATTTTTATATCGCGTTATCTATTTCCTTTCATTTTTATTCCATTTAGTGAACATTCAAAGGTAGCTATGGCATCCAGTCGGACACAATACTCCCGTATTATTTCAACTTGTAACTAGAATATGCTTTAACTATAGTTTTATAACAATAAAGTGACTTTTGTTAACAAATCTATTAGATAATTTGACAAATATATTTTTTAAAAAATAGTTTTGATATAATTGTACAGATAGAACGGTGCCATATGGCATGTCACTTACCGTGCCACATAAAGTTCATATGGCAATCATGTCGGGTCTCCCTACAACTTACATAACAGCCAAATTATGTACTACATGAAGTGAAACTACATTATTACTTTTATACAGACAACAAACTCAAATGCTATGTAGCATTTAAATTCATCAAAGTTATACAGAACAACATATAAATCAGCAAAACCTCAAAGTAGCTTCAAGCTCATTCTCGTTCTCGCAATTGTATCCCAACAAATAAGCTCGTGCTGCCATAAAACAAACACAGCAATGAGATTCAACACAATGCATCCTAAAACATCAGAACCATACGAAACAGAATGTGTAAAAATATCTAGAATTACCAAAACGACCAGATCCCATGAATGGCTCTGCTTCATCTGACGCTGAGCTTTCCGCCTTCCCCAAGAACCATAAGACATTACAATTAATTATACAGCAGCAATATCATAAACAACAGAGTTTGAAACAGAATGTAAAAATGAGTTAAAGAATACAAAAAAATGTGCGCTGGAGGGAACTTTAACTTACAGCTTCAGGTCCCATTTCAGAAGGTGACAATAGTCTATCAAAACATCGCCCTGAAACTGTACAGACCAAAAGCTCATTTACAGGGTTTATAATAACGTCTCTGCATGTATCACCGCACACTGATAACAGAAACAAGAAGAATACAAGTTATGCCCTAAATCACCAAAACAAAATCACTTTTGGACAAATTAAACACTATAAATTTCCTACCATGAACATTTCCAGTCTTTTCACAAACGAAAACATCCCCAATTTGGTAGTAAGAACATGTTTCTCCAGAACAAGTGTGGTCAGCGACCACCTTATCTGCAAGGCCTTTTTTACTTTTCCAGATGGACACTTGATCAAAGATTGTCTTGTCAAGAATTATCCGATCATCTTTCACCTTCATAAAAATTAAGCCAAAAGATTAAATATGCATCATTTAAAATAAAACTCTATTGTCTATTTTCAAATAGGCCTAATGTCTTAAAAAACCCCGACCTTTTAGCCCCTTTCAATCATACCCTGACGTTGAAAATTTGTCAATTTTACCCTATTTTGCATTTTTGTGTTTCAATTGTACCCTGAAAAATTAAATTAACGTCTTTTGCGTTTGGAATTTTGTTTAAAACATTCTCCATGTCTCGCATATATTAATTGTATATTTTTAAAATTTATTTAAATTTAGTTAAATTAATTAAGAATTTAAATTAGTGTTAATTTGATTATGGTTTTTAGTTAGTTTTTAAAATTAAAGGACTTATTTGTACTTTTTTGAATAAAAAGAAATTTAATTTCATGTTTATACTTAATTAATTGAATGATTTCATCATTTAAGTAAAAAAATTAACAAAAATTAAAATATTGGGGTACAATTGAAAACGGAAAATTCAAAAGTGGGTAAAATTGACAAATTTTCAACGTCGGGGTGGAATTGAAAAAAAGTTTAAAGGTGAGGGGTTTTTGAGTGATTAGGCCTTTCAAATATTGACTGAAAACAGAAACTGAACAACTGTATACGTCTGCCTTTGCATCTACTAGAAATGCTTCATCTTGTACCACACAGATTTTTAGAGTTTATATACTGATTGAAAAGTGTTGCTCCTTTTGAGTGATGCAGAATGAAAGACAACATAAAAAATTTGAAAGTTTTATAATTAAATTCTCACACTGCCACACATTAAATTATGAAATCAAAACAGATCTACCATATATGTGTATATATATATACACACACATTAAAGGATTTCAAATGCTTATAGAGAATCAGCGCACCATCACATGCAAGCAAAAAAACTTCCTATGGAAACATGGAGCTAATTATTTGGTGAAACCACAATAACCAAGTCAGATGTTTCTCTTCTTGGCAATGAACTTTCATTCTCATTGATTGTTCGCGTAATCTATATAAAACAGCAGGCAGATAAGTACCTAATCATTAACCATCCAAAACAGTCATATATCATTAACATTTGGAAAAAAAAACTTCAGTAAGTTTGCAGGTCAAAACAGTTCTAGATTCTAGAACATGCACAAAATCCTAGGTAAAAATCTCTGTACTGCTATGAGCAGAAATGACTTGGCCCTCCATTTCAATCTCCAAGTGTGTACCAGGTATACAAAAATCCCTTAAGAATATGCAGACTCTAAATTTGCAATGACAAAGGGAATAAAATGCTACTGAGACATAGCTACCACTCAGAGCAATGATAACTTGCATTACCTGTGAGGGAAGAGGAGCTTGACTTCTCTTTGACGCATGCATTTGAATATAGTACTCTTTAAACTCAGGTTGGCAGTTGCTGACAAGTTTAATCATTTCTTCTTCATCACGCTGCAAAACAGAATTGCCATTGTTTCAATACCGATTCATTAGCTTCAACAATTGCATGGATCACATCAAACCAAAATAAGACAACAGTAGAACTGTTAAAGATTGTCCCAAACTACTAAAATAAAGAGAATACATTGACTTTATAATAGAGAGGAGCCAACCACCACTGATCACAACAAAAACCAGTACTAACATAAATCATTCAAGCCATGCTTAAAAAACTTGTTTAATTTTTTTAATAACTTGAAACATATAAAAACAATTGTTTATCTAGTACTTCAGTAGCATTGATCCCATTCACTCCATTCCTTTAATTCCAGCCTTCATTGTCAAGAAAGAGAAAATGTAAAGGCTATTGAGCAGTTAGACAATCATCATTTTACATTAGAGAAAAATATTATTGATAATCATGGACTGAATTAGTGATGATGAATGTTAAAATGAGTTTTCTCCTTATACAAAACTGTTCACACTTGTCACAAGAAAGCGTAATTGGAACTAAACCCTTGCACTTTCATGGCCCATTGTCAGGATGTGCATTCTGTTAGGGGACAAGAAAATATTATAAACTAGTCGTATACCTGTGCACTAGCGCAAAACTCTTATTATTATTATTTTTTTTTAAAAAAACTCTAATTTAAATTTGATGAATTTAAAAATAATAGCATTAATTGATTAGCTTAGTATTACTTTTAGAAATTATAAAACAAAAAGTAAATAACTTACAAATTGATAACTCATAAATTTAGATTATATTATACTTTTGTAAATAATAAACTGTATAATAGAAAAAAATTAAATAATTTTAAAATAACAATTTTTATGATTAAAAGATTAAATAAAAAGTTAAATAAATTTAAAACCTGGGAGAATATAATCAATTTTAAAACAAAATACTCATTGAAATAACAAATTAAATAATTAAAATGATTTTAAAATATAAATTTAATAAGTAGTTTACATAATAATATTTAAACAATAATTTAAATAAATTAGAAACTAAGAATTATTATTTATTAATTATATCTTTTAAAAAAAATAAGCAAACAGTTCATTTGAATTGAGAACTCATACATTGCTCCTCGATATAGATGTGGGAAATTCGACAATTACTTTGTTTATAGTGTACTTTTCATATACCGACCATTCATCCAATAGTGACAAATGAACCAAGTAATATTTAGTCTATAAAAAATATAGTACTCATAAAAAGCACACACAGATAAATGGACATAGATTTTGAAGAATGAGAAAATTTACCTGGATATAAAGCTTCTTCCAACCACTATCAGATAACCTCTTAGAAGGAGGCAGTATACCCCATCGCAAGCTATACCTGCCGCAATTTCAGCAACATGAACCATTTTTATCATAAATTACAATACGACATGGTAAAATATATAAAATGCATGAAGTTTAATCAACAATTATGAATTAAAAAAGGATTGGTAAAGTACAGACAGGCGATGCCATAAGGACTCATCAGATGCTGCGTAATTCATAAATCTACACACTCGTGAACATGTCATCAGATCCTGCAATAAAATTCCATTTCAAAAATACAACATCATACACCTAGGCAGCACGGATACAGCGAAACAGAGTTATTTGAGAGTTTTTTATGTAAAAAATGTCTAAAACGTCAGGTATCTGAAACATTTCCGAAACAAAAAACGTGATTGAATGAAGCGCCCATGCTACATATACACAGAACAAAATCAAAGTTTTAAAATTGAACAAAATTAACCTCAGAAGAAATGAATTTGAGGATATGAATAAATAATTCAGGAGGAATCTTGCTCAATATCCCACTCTCGATCCTCATTTTCTTCCTCTTCTTTTTATCATCATTAATAATAATAATTTCTGTCTCCTTCATTTTTTGCTTTTTTATTATTTTCTCTTCTGCAATTTCCTCTTCTTCCTAAAAACAATTAAAAATGAAACTCAATTTAATTAAAAATAACAAAATCTATTTGAAATAAAACTGTAAAAATTTATTTGATGAGATTACCTGGTCGGAGACTTCGGATAGGACCTCTGACTCCAGAAATTGTGCTAGGCTATCATTTTCGTCGTCGGAGACCGTCATATTAGATCTGTCGGTGGTTGTTATTTAACAAGCTGAAGATAAGATGCTACAAATGCTTCCGCGGCCGCTGCTGACGGTGGCCGTGGTTACTTAGAGGCGAAATGAAACAATAGAGAGAAAGGAAAGGAGCGATATTTTCGGGTCGGATCGAGATCCGTTAGGTGGGGCTGTTTGTTGAGAAATTTACATATTTACCTAAAATAATAAAATATTTATAAATTATACCTCGATATAGAAAAGTCAATAAAAATACATCATAGTTTTTATTTTTTTGTGTTAATACTCTCCGTGTTAAAATAATTTTGATTTTACTCTCACATATAACATTGCTCTGACATCTTGTTAGGACCACATTTTCTCTCTCACCTGCTCTCTCTTTCACCTGCTCTCTTTTTCTCTCACCTACTCTCTCTCTCTCTCTCTCTCTCTTTCACCTGCTCTCTTTTTCTCTCACCTACTCTCTCTCTCTCTCTCTCTCTCTCTTTCACCTGCTCTCTTTTTCTCTCACCTACTCTCTCTCTCTCTCTCAAAACGGATCTGCAACATGTTTTTCAAGAGATGCAGGCTGCCGGGGAAGGAAAATATGGACAAGGTAAAGCTTCAATAAAAGATGGAGATCTAACTGTGACCGATCCTAAAAAAGAAGTTAAGAAACCTGTCAAAGCTTAATAGAAAAATAAGGTTAATTAATATAAGGTTTAGTTAATATTATAGTATAAGGTTGAATTTCTGGTTGAGATTCATGGCTGAAATGATCATTAAAAGGTTTATTTAATTATAAAGACTAAAGAACAGATTATGAACTTTGGAAATTGTACTTTGTTTATTTATTCTATGTAATTATTTCATGTCATTTGTATGTTATCATATACTTATTAAAATACAAATAGCAGCTTTTTTGCAACGATTTAACAACTTCAAAAAAATTCAAAATTTAGCATTTTTGGTATTAATTTTTAAATTTTAACAATATCAAACACTAATCATTAATTTTTTCTAACTTCAAACACCAAACAATATTATGATAATATTATCATAATATTATCATTAATATTATCATAATATTTATTATAGTATTATCATAATATTATACTCTTCTCATACTTTCTCGTTTTTTTTTGTATAAATTAATTTATATAATTTATGAAGAATGAGATAATTTTATCATAATTGTATCATTAATAATATCATAATTTTATTATAATATTAACATAATTTTACTATGCAAATTTATTTTACATACTTTATCATAATCTTATCATGACTTTATCATAATATTATCATAACTTTTGTCATAATTTTTGCATAGCTTATTTAACATAATTTATGCAAAATTAGATATCATTTTCATAAGAGTATCATAATATTATAAGCTTATCGTAATTTTATCATAATATTATTATAAATATTATCATTAATTTTATCATAATTTTATTATACAATTATATTTGACTTATTTTATCATAACCTTATCATAACATTATTATAATATTATCATAATTTATGCAGAATGAGATAATATTTTCCTAATTTTATTAAAATCTTATTATGCAAATTTATTTTACGTACTTTATCATAATCTTATCATGATTTTATCATAATATTATCATAAATTTATCATAATATTATCATAACCTTATCATTACATTATCATAATATTATTATTACATTATCATAATATTTTCATAACCTTATCACAATATTACAAAATTATTTTACATACTTTATCATAATTTTATCATTATATTATTATTACATTATCATGAAATATATCGTAATATTATCATAAACTTATCACAATATTAAAAATTTATTTTTCATACTTTATTATATTACTAAAAAAAATTAAAACTAAAATAGTAAATATATTAATTACTAAAATATATTAAAAACCAATGGCCAAGTCCAAGCTATGAATGTAAAAGAAGTCATAGTCAATATATCTTTGAAATGTCCACAACATTTTCCATGAGGACATACTTTGGCTTTAAATGCTCTACAATATCCATATATATAACCATTTGATGGTCCTTGGGATCATCTAAGGGAGCTTTTGTGTTCCTGAATAGATTAAAGCCACTGATTTCTTGACATGGAGGGCCTCCACGAATAAAATAAACATCTCCCTATATAAACATTCAGTTAACTTAATAAGAGTATAATAAAAAATGACAATGAATAAGAGTTTAAACAGATAACAAAAGAAGTTTGGACTGAATATTTTGTAAAACAGTATACCTCATGCCTTCAATAGGCTCCCAAGTGTCTTCACTTAGACCATACCCCTTCCAACGCACCTAGAGCATTTGACACATGTTAGGCAACTGAAAATTCCAAGAACAAAGTTACAAGCATAACATGTATACCAATTAGCCTCTCCACTTCAAATATTTCACCACTAAACACACTTTCAGTTGTGGGAAAAAGCAACAACAAGCTCCGTCGGGCTCTCAATCGCCGGAGCACCGTGAGATAGGAAGAGCAG
Source organism: Mercurialis annua (assembly GCF_937616625.2). Classification (NCBI taxonomy): domain Eukaryota; kingdom Viridiplantae; phylum Streptophyta; class Magnoliopsida; order Malpighiales; family Euphorbiaceae; genus Mercurialis; species Mercurialis annua. The sequence goes on along the minus strand of NC_065574.1, from coordinate 43,899,664 downwards.
CAACAAGTTCAGCCGAGCTCTCAATCGTCGGAGCAAAGCGAAGCATGAAGAGCAACAAGCTAACACTAAGACATTCAGAAAAATAAAATCGAATTCGAGAACCGATATATTAGATTTCAACCACATGAAACTGAATCGTTTTTCATCGCAATAAAGACTATTAAAATTAGGTAAATTTACATCACACATAAATTGTTATTAGAACTTAGAAGCACTTTCTCAAGAATCTGCAAGTTTAGATCCTCGTTGGGTTCAACGACATCTTCATCTCACTGCTCCTCACAACTTTTTCCTTTTCTTTTTCAATTTTTGATTTTTGTTGCTCGCCTTCAGCTTGTTAATTGTTTCATAAGAAATTGAAATAATTGAGATCTGGAAAGAAAAATTGGAGAGTTGAGAGAAAAATTGAAAATCATGGTTGTAGATTCATCGAAGAAGACGAATAATAAAGACGGAGTAAAAAGATAAAGCTACAAAAGTTTAGCGTATTTTGTTCGAAGAATTTGGTATTAAAACAAATAAATATATTGTATAGAGTAAAAACAGAAAAAGCTAAAAAACGGGAAGTATTTTGTTTAACTTTTTAACACTGAGGTAAGATTTATAAATATTTTCAAAATTGGAGTATTTCTCCTAAATTTCTCCTGTTTGTTTCGGTTCGGTTATTCTTACAAAATAATGCCATGTCATGTATTTTGTTTAGGAGAGGAGAGAGGCTTGATAATCGAAAAGATTCTCTGACATTAAAATTTATTTTATGTGTCAGTTCAATCGAAAAGATTCTCTGACATTAAAATTTATTTTATGTGTCAGTTCAATTTTGAAAAAAGGATCACTTTATCCCTGAACTTGACGCAAAGTATCAAAAACGTCCAAATTAGCAAAAAATGATCACTTTTACCCTGAACTTGTCAAATTTAGTACAAAACCCCCCCTCCCCACTCTCACCCTAGAGAGTGTACCTCACTCTCCGATTTTTTGTGGTGGTTTTTTTAAAAGGTGGTTTTTAATGGTAAATAGTTTAAAAAGGTGCTTAATATTTTTTGATTTTTTAAATTAACATATAATAATTTAAAAAAAATTATTTAATCTTTTTTATTTTAAAACTTTATATGTTAAATGAATTTTAATTAAAAATAAAAAGGACTACTTTGTATTTTTTACAAAAAAAATAATTTTTTTTTAATAGATGAGCAGCTGCCGGACTTCTTCTCCAGCAGCTGCCCATCAGAGACGACGAGCTTCGTCTCTGAAGCTCGTCGTCTGGTCTCTGTATCAGAGACAAACCCAGATAGGTTCGTCTCTGATACAGAGACAAACTCGTCTCGTCTCTGATACTGAGACGAGTTCGTCTCTGTAAGGAGACGAATCCAGATGCGTTCGTCTCCTTACAGAGACGATGAGTGTCTCTGCAACAGAGGCCGGAGGTTGGAGACGGAGGCCGGAGGTTGGCCGGATTATGGGTATGTTTAGAGTTTTAGGTTAATTAGATTAGGTTAATTATGATTAGGTTAATTATGATTAAGTGTTTAATTAGAATGTTTAATTTAATTAGATTAGGTTAGTTAGAATTAATTATTTGATTAGTATGTTTAATTAAATTAGATTAATTAAAGTTAAGTATAAATAAATAGAGTTAATTTTAAAATTTGAAATCTCACTCTCCAATTAAGTGTCACGTCAGCATAAGGGGGGTTTTTGAGCCGGTTTTGCCAAGTTCAGGGTAAAAGTGATCTGGTTTTCTCAATTTGGACGTTTTTGATACTTTGCGCCAAGTTCAGGGGGTAAAGTGATCCTTTGTTCGTTCAATTTTATTGTATTTTACATGAAACTAAATTATTTATGTATGTATTTAATATGTAATTATTAGTATTTTTAATACTCTTTTAAAATATAATTAGACATAAATTTGTTCTCTCTTATTTAATATAAATGTATAAATTTCATATTTTTACTCCTCAACTTATCTTTCTATGATATTACTTTTATATCCATAACTATTATTTTTATATTAATTGATGGAGTCTGCCTTCTGATCCGGTGAATGAGACCTGCAAAACAGGGTAGAAGCTAATCGGACGATGGTTGTTCGATTAACTTCTCGATGCTAAAGTCAGTTTATTTTGAGCAGCGTTTTGAGCATATTTATGCCTTAGTAAATTTTAGCTCTTTTGGAGCTGAGTCGTTTTGTATTTTGACGAGTCGTTTTACTTCTCCGGCAAGATTTCTATTTTTCTTCTTTCTACCATGTGGCATTCATCGGCGAAGTGTGGTTTCTGGATGAGAGACAAGTGTCTTGTTTGTATGACATTTGTCATTCATCCGACGCGACCCTTAGGGTTTCGTCTCTTCAACTTCATGATCTCTTCTTCTGGGTAAATAAGTGTTCATTTGTCACTTTTCTTCTGTTACTTCCATCTTTCTGCAAAAAGTCTTCAGATTTCTTCAAGCAATTTGCTATCTTTGTAGCGTTACTCATCTTCATGATTCTTCGTTTTCAGGTTGATCCATATCTTTCCTTTGATCCAACTTATTTGATTTCGAGGTATTTGTGCTTTCCTTTTGCTTCTTTGATTTTCTGTTTTAGTATTTGGGTTTAGTTTGTTCTTCGTGTTCTTCCCATTTCATCTTTTTTCTTCTCTTTTGATCTTTTAAAATTGAAATTTCATCGTCCTTCCTTGTCACCCCCCCCTCATTTTAATTTTTAAAATGTCAGAAGTAACAGAAGGGATTCGGGGTGCTCGTGATGACTTGGAGCATACCCGAAGTTCTCTGTCTGTTCAGCAAATAACAGATTTTGCTGAAGAATTCGATTTTCCCGAGTCATATACTATTGTAAAACCCAGAAAAACGTATCAGGCGAATCATGGTACAGATTTGCCTACGAAAATTGTTGTTTTTCATGAACAGTTTGTGGCGGGTCTTTGTTTACCTCTTGAGTCTTTAATTGTAGATATTTGTCGTAATTTAAACGTTCCCCTTGGTCAGCTTCATCCGAATGCATTCGCATTATTTGCTGCTTTGTTGAGTCCTGTAGGTCTTGCGGACGAAAGCCTTCTCTTGGTTTATTTAATTCTTTTTATATTTTCTCCCGCCGAAAGGACGAGGAGTTTATTTTTTCTGGTGGTCGACCGAATCAGTCTCTTTTTTCTCTTCCTTCTTCTTTGAAGGGTTGGACTCCGAAATTTGTCTTGGTCCAGCATTCGTCTTTTTCTTCTTTGTCGCGAACCTTTACTCAAAGTAAAGTTTCACTTTCTACTATTCTTTCTTTATCTGGCGAAGAGAGGGACTTCGCCCTGGCACTTTTATCGGATTGTCGGGCTGACAAGCCTAAACACAGCGTTCTTTTAGAGTGATATTTGTATCGTCGCAAATTTCTTTTGGCAGATCTTCCTTTAGAAGGTATTTTTCTAACCTTTGCTATTTTCTATTATTTTGTAGGATGTCGACTTCTCTTGATCATCTCCTTGATAATATGTCGATATGACTGTAGATATGGGCGAAGTAACTAGAGGAGTCGTCCCTACCCCTGTTGTAGTCCCGAGCCCGAGCCCTAGCTCGAAAGATACCCCGCCTTTTGGCGATCAAGTTCTAGGCGCTGGTTCTGGTTTGGCTTCGCCTCAACCGAAAGATTTTGAGTCTCCTCCGGAGGAGGTGCCATCTGTTGGCCAGAAGAGGCCTTCCGAGGATCAGACCGATCCTTCTTCCAAGAGGCTCAAGAAAAGGAAAGCTTCTAAGGAGACTTCTGGTGGCAAAGCGCCTCGCTTTGCTGCATGGGCGGATGCTCAGAATCGGCCCCGGCTGTCGAACGCAGCTATTCTTCATGCTTGCATGGAGAATATTATTATTAAGGAGGACATAGAGTCCATAGATCGGGATCACGGTGATGGTCTCGCTGAGTTCGCCTGTCTTGGCGACTTTTCGGTAAGTTCCATTGTTATCTTGTTTAATTATAATGAAGTATTATCTTGTGCTTATTGTATTGTTTTTCCTTGTATGTGGTTCAGTCAATCACCGTTTTAGAGAAACGCCGTTGGGATGCGGTTGATCAGCTGAAGAAGCTTCAGAAAGACTCTGAGTCCTGGCAGTCGGAGAAATTAAAGATGGAACATGCTCTCAGTGAAGCGGAGGGTCTGGCCCAGCAGTTGCGCTCTTCCAAAGCCGCCAAGGAGAGGGAGGTTGCGGCCTTAGAGACTCGGGTTCGGACTTTGTCCGAAGAGATCCAGTCTCTAAAGTCTTCTTTCCATGCCCTCATAAAGGAACGGGATGGTCTGAAGAAGGAGGAAGATGCCTTCGCCGTCGATCGGGTGAGTCTGGGGGTTTTTACTCCCAGGTTATGACTCAGTACCGGCTGGCCACCGGGGCGAAGCTGCGGGAGCAGAACCCTGGCATCGACCTTTCTGGGGTGAATCAGCTAGATCCCGGCCTCGTTAGCCAAAGAGGTAAAGGCGAAGCTGGACAAGCAAAAACAGGATGCCTTGAAGAAAGCTTAGCTTTTTTTATTTTTTGCTTGGTTTTTATATTGGATCGTGGCGGATCCAATGTAAATTGCGTTATAATTCACCCTTCAATTAATATATGATCCTTTTCAATCGTTGTTCCTTTTTTATTTGTTTTCTGAGTTAATCTAAATTCGCGCTTGTTTTGTTCTTTATTTTCAGAAGTTAATTTAAACTTCACGAATGCATAATCGCGAACCCAATTGAGATTCAGATGTATGTAATTTGTTTGTGGATCCAAACGGATCTGTTGTTTGTTTTTTTGACTCAAACGGGTCTTTATTTTAACTAGGACTCAAACGAGTCTGTTAAATTTTTATTTCATCGTAGAATCTTCTTTATTTCATAATGGAAAAACTTGTACATGCTACAATCTAGTCTATTGGTAGTATTTTCTTAGATGTTCTACATTCCAATATCTTGGGATTATGGATCCGGCCATTGTTTTTAGCTTGTATGCGCCTTTTCCAGTAGTTTCTTCCACTATGTTGGATCCTTCCCAATTCGGTTGCATTTTCTTTACTCCAGCATTCCCTCTGCCAATTTCGGCGTTTCGTAGAACGAGATCGCCTACTTGAAATTCCCTCGAGTTCACTTTCCTGTTGTGGTACTTGGCAGCTTGTTTCTTGTAAGCTGCAGCTCAAATTCCTAGTTGATTTCTTCTCTCCTCCAGTAGGTCAAGGCATAGCCTTATTTTTGATTCGTTCGCCTCTTTTTCTAGGTAATTTACTCTGATACTCGGTATACCGATCTCTACAGGTATTACCGCTTCAGTGCCATAGGCGAGCCTGAAGGGTGTCTCGCCTGTTCCTTTTCTTGGGGTCGTCCTGTATGCCCATAGAACGTTGTAGAGTTCATCTACCCAATTTTCTTTATATTGGGCCAGTCGTTTCTTTATCCCCTGCACTATGGTTCGGTTCGTCACTTCGGTCATCCCATTTGTCTGGGGATGTGCCATTGATGTAAATTTTAGGTTTATCATCAGGTCTTCGTAAAATTTCTTGAATCTTTTGCAATCGAATTGCTTTCCATTATCTGCTACTATTGTGTGAGGTATGCCGAATCGATATATTACTTCGTTTTTAAAGAACTCTTCCACTCTAGCCGTTGTTATGGTTGAAACTGGCGCTACTTCGACCCACTTTGTGAAGTGTTCGACTGATCAAAAATTTCATTTGGTTTCTTCCTCTTTCGAATGGTCCTACTATATCGATTCCCCATGTGGCGAATGGACAAGGACTCTCTAGAGATCCCTGTGGTACCGCCGGCTTGTGGCTGACGTTGTCGTGCCTTTGGCATTTATCATATTTTTTCACCAGTGCTTTAGCATCCTCCTTGATGGTTGGCCAGTAGTAGCCTTGAAGCATTGTTTTTCTCGCGATGGTGACCGCTCCTTCGTGTGCCCCGCATATTCCTTCATGTATTTCCTTCAGGATTGAGCTTCTGCTTTCGGGCGAGACGCATCCAGACCAAGGATGAGTTAGGGAGGTTCGGTAGAGAACTCCGTTGTGATACGAGTAGTTGGCAGATTTGCTGATGGTTTGAATTGCTTCAACGTTGTCGGTAATTCTCCTCAGCCTAAGTATTTGATAACGGGGTCATCCAGGAGTCGGCTTCGTCGATAGTCATTATTTCTTCTTCTTTGATGCTTGGCGATTCAAGAGTTTCTTTTAGTTACATTTTCATGAACAGATCTCCTAGCTCGGATGCTGACTTGGTGATGGCGTCAACATCAGTATTTTCCTCTCGTGGGATTTGTATAATTTCCCACTGTCCTCCCTGTGCTTCTAGTTGGCGGAGTATTTTTGTGACTTTCTCCAAATATTCAATCATTTTTTGTTTCTTTAGCCTGATATTCTCCCTTGATTTGATTTACTACCAGCTAAGAGTCGCTGCATATCTTCAGAATTTCAATTTTTGCTTCCAAAGCTAAGCCGAGTCCTGCGATCAGGGCTTCGTATTCCACAATGTTATTGCTAGCGGCGAATTGGATATTTACTCTATATTCGATGTTCACCTTTCCGGGTCCTTTGAGAATGGCTCCCGCTCCTGCTCCTTTTTCATTCGAAGCTCCATCTACATGAAGTTCCCATAGTAGTTATGGTACAGATTCTTCCGCTTCGCCAGGGGTTATCTCGGCTACGAAATCCGCTAAGGCTTGTGCTTTGAGTGTTGGACGGGGTTCGTATCGGATATCATGTTCGCTAAGTGGGATGGACCAATGGACGAGTCTTCTGGACGTCTCAGGTCTTTGGATCGCCTTTCGCATAGGCTGATCTGTTCTTACTACCACATTGTGGCTTTGGAAGTAGTATTTCAATTTCTTAGCTGTAGTTACTAAGGCGAGCGCCATTTTTTCAATCTCCGGGTACCTTCTTTCCGTATCTTTCAGGACTCGACTAATGTAATAAATTGGTTTTAGCTCGCCATCTTCCTCTCTTACCAGTACTGTCCCTCGAATTCTTCCTCGCAATCTTTGTTCCATTCGAATTTTTGTGTCCCTTTTAGGGCCTTGAAGAACGACAAACATCTTTTGGCCAAGCAGGGCATGAATCTTCCGAGTGCAATGATTCGCCCGTTGGGTTTTTGAACTTTGTTTATATTTCGAGGTGCCTTCATGTTCATTATCGCCTTGATCTTTTCTGGATTCGCCTCTATTCCTCTTTGGGATATCATGAATCCCAGGAACTTTCCTGCTTATACCCCGAACGTGCATTTGTCTGGGTTCAGCTTCATCCCAAATTTGTTTAGGATTTTCAATGTTTCCTCCAGATCTTTTGATGGCTTTCCTCGTTCTCGCTCTTGATGATTAAGTCGTCCACGTATACTTGGACTCGTTTTCTGATTTCGTCTTTAAACATAAAACTCATAAGCATCTGGTATGTTGCTCCAGCATTTTTCAACTCGAAGGGCATCGCCTTGTAGCAGTAGGTTCATCCTTCGGTGATGAATGACGTTTTCTCCTGATCTTGTTCTTTCATCTGTATTTGGTGATAGCCTTGCGCATCATCTGCTAAGCTATACATTGCATGTCCGGCAGTAGAGTCCACGAGCTGGTCGATATCGGGTAACGGGTAGCTATCCTTGGGGCATGCTTTGTTTAAGTCGGTGTAGTCTATGCACATCCTGTTTTTTCCATTAGCTTTCTTCACGGTTACCACGTTGGCTACCCATTCGGGGTAGTGCACCTCTCTGATGAATCCAGCTTTCTCGAGTTTTTCCACTTCTTCCGCTATTATTCTTTATTTTTCTTCAGAGAATTTTCTCTTCTTCTGTTTGACTGGGTTTGCCGTTTCTGCCACGTTTAGGTCATGGGTGATGACGTGCGGGTCTATTCCGACGATCTCCGAGACTTTGACGGCGAACGTTCCAATATTCCTTTTTAGCATTGCTGTAATTTCTTTTTCGATCTTGTGGTTCATGCCCGCTCTCAGGTTTACTTTTTTCTCCGCATTAAGCTCCAGCTTCTTCGTCTCGCCTTCCGGGGTTGTTTCTTTTTCTTCAGTGTCATGATTGAGGATTTCTTCAATGGGCAGTGTTTTTAGAGATTCCTTTATCGCCTGATCGTAGCATTCTTTCGCCGTGGTTCAGTTTCCTTGCACTATAATGATTCCTTGCTTTGTCGGTATCTTCATTGTTAGTGCTTTCACGCTTGTTATAGCTGCCGAATCGTGGAGGAATGGTCTCCCCAATATTGCATTGTACGGCATGTCCATTTCTACAACACTAAACCGTGTAGGTAATTCTTCACTTTTCCTCGTTCTTCCTAGTTTGACATCAAGTACAATTGTTCCCATGGGTTTGATCCACCAAATCTTGTCACGAGAGTAGCATTCCTTTTCAATTCTGCGAGATCCCTTCCCAGGCTTTCGTAAGCCTTTCTTGTTACTAGGTTAATATCACTCCCTTCATCGATCAAGATCCTTTCCACGTTCCAATGCGCGATGATCATGGATACCACTAGAGCCTCGTTGTGCTCTTTTGTAATTCTTTTGAAATCCTCTCCGTTGAAAGTCACCGGCGACGGAATCAAGGATTCTGGTGTTTTTCTTTTTCTATATTGCAGCATGTTTCTTGATTTGTCTTTCAGGTTCATTCCTTCAGAAGTCATCTTCTTCAATAGTATTTGTTTTTAGTTCAGAAAAACTCCTTCGATTTTGAAGTTAGTTAAGCTTTTCCCATAGACGGCGCCAATTGATGGAGTCTGCTTTCTGATCCGGTGAATGAGACCTGCAAAACAGGGTAGAAGCTAACCGGACGATGGTTGTCCGATTAACTCTCTGATGCTAAAATCAGTTTAGATCTTTGAGCAGCGTTTTGAACATATTAATGTAGTTGTGTGTTTAGGCATACCTCATGCTCCTTATATAGTAGATGATTGCATACCTAGTAGAATCGTAGTAGGAAAGTGAATCCTACTTTGTAGGGTTTGACCCTGATTAGGAGTAATCTACCTTATTCAGACATGAGTCCTATTTACGAACGTCTTTCTAAATAGTCTCATCATCCTAAATTAGAGCTTATCTTCCTCAAATGGAGTTTATATCCAAAGAGGAGAGATACTTCAAAATTATGTAGTAGATCTGATAATCTATCTGAATCCCAAGGTCGACGCGCTTTGTCCGAGTCCTCAGGGATTCGGTCTTTATCTTGTTGGATGATATCGCGGCGGATCCTATAGATTCGGCCGTCTGTTTTATGTGTTCTGGTCCTCTTGGCGGGAGTCTGATATCGTCTGAGAATGGATCTCCTGCGACTCGGTTCTATTATAGTTAAGATATGATTCGGTATCCATCATTAATCATAACTAATAGTATAATTTTAGAAAGTTGTAATGCTTATATATTTATTGTCGACAATAAATTTTAATTATTAATGATTTTATATTTTCATTATTACAATTTTATAATATAAAAGTTTTATATTTTTATTCTAATTATTTATTTATATCGTTTTTAAAATGAATAGAACATTTTCAATTTATTTTAAAAATTAAGTAAGATAATTAGCTGCATGATAGTTTTTTTTTTATGGAAAGCTGCATTATAGTTGGCATTGAATAACGGAAGTAAAAAATTAAACCAAGTTAATTTTTTTTTTTTACAAAGAAGAAAGGATAAAGCCAAAAAATCTAGAGAGATCTACACATACGGGGCATCGAAACTCCCACAATATTATTGGATACAAAGTTAGAAATGCCAGCAAGCATATTGTCGTAGACATTGAGCCCTAAGGTCTGAGAAAGGCCATGGTTCGCCATTCTATCTACACAAAGATTTTCTTCTCTGTTGATATGCCGAAAGCTGGCACGCCAATCTCGTTTCAAAAGGCGTCTGATAGCATTCAATAAGTTTGTGTTGGCATTTATCATAATATCTTTCCTCTGAATTGCTTCCATTGCAATCATGTTGTCCATTTCGAAAATAATATCTCTGAAGCCTCTATTTCAAGCAATCTTTAAAAGCCATCATAAGCTCCTCATAACTCTGCTTGAAGCACAGAACAATGGCCAATCGATCTGCTAAAATTAAAAAACCAAGCTAAATTTTTCAGAGTATTATTATTTTCAAATTGGAATTTAAGTGGGCTAATCCGAATTTGTGGTCTTAAAAACTTTTAATAAGAGGGAAATACGCGATTTATTATGTTTATAATTTTATTTATAGCAATACTACAAGGATATTTAAAATTCATATTTAAAAAGTTAGCACCTTTTATTTTATTTTACTTTTTAATTATAAAAATACTAAATATAAAAGACACACCTAAAAAACACTGAAATATTACCGACAAAATCTAATGACCGGTCACTAAAATTTGGCCGGAAAGTAGCCAAAAGGATTTTTGGACGACAACGGTTAATGGTTGTCAATAGCGTGGCTCGGTTAACAGATGGTCAACACATTCCATGTGCATTGTTAACTAGTGAACTATTGATTTTTGTTAGCCTTTATAAGTGTTTTTAGTTATGTTTTAAGTGTTGTTTTTTTGAGTTTTTTTGATGTGTTTTTAGGTGTTTTTTTGTATTTATTTATGTAGGTTTAAGTGTCTTTCCTATGTATTTTTCGGTGTCTTTATAAATATTTTTCTTTAATATTTTGAAAAGTTTTGAATTCTTGCCAATATTTTTATTTTAAAAATACACGATTGTGAGCGGAGCGGGGTTCGGGGGCCGCTCGCCCAGACTTATGGCTAACTTCTTAATTTGAAAATGAAGTCGCCACCTAATTCAATTAGAGAATGCCTTTTATACCGACTAGATAATCATACTCGCTTATGGGTAAAATTATCGTGCATCAGACTAAAAGACCAAGTTCGTGAACCTTTCCGAGACGTGTGCTTGGCTTATTGGTAAGTGGCTTTATTTACCAGACATATTCATTTATCTCATCGCAACATTCAATTAGTAGTCCACAAGATATAGTAATGAAAATGTAAACAAATTTGCAAGTGTGTAAACAGATAGACTCGCATATGACTCGATCTGCACTAGGCATCCAAAACAAGTAGCAGGTACTTTTAAGCATATATCTAAACCTAGTGGTTTTTAACAAATAGTAAAAGTCTGACTGGTCTGAGTTGATTACTGCCGAATTGTTTTAACAAGATTGACCCATTTCCTCACTTCTTTAGTACTTGATTTTTCTTCACTGTTGTCTTCAACTGCATTTTCTTCTACATCACTTCCCTTAACTTCTGCAATCTCATTTCTATAACCATAGGGTCTATAACAGTTTCTATTCTTGCCTTATCTATATTCTGAACTTCTTCAATAACCTTTAGATTATCATTTCCTTGAACAATCTTAGGAGTTTGAATTTTGACTCTCTTTTCTTGCTTCTTCGCCATGGAAATGGTGTAGGATAGCAAAAAAGCTTATAGTTTGCCGAGAGAAGTTAGGAGAGAGAAAATTGCATAATTTTTTTGTTAGTGATATGCACTAGGTCAATCATGTTTGACCATGTTTTGACTTTATCATTTTATTATTTATTGATTGGCAGTTTTTATCATTTTATATTAATGATTAAAATACTTGAATGGTTAATTCTTTCTAAGGTCATCGAGTATGTGACTTGATAGTAGAACCCTTAGGTTTAATAAAAGAATTATATACCATCTATCCCTAGTCTTAATAGAACATTGAGACTAGTATGATGTTGACTGATGATTATGTTTTACTAATCATGTATATGAGATATTAAGTCAAATCATAGGTGCTATTTGAGAAATAAGGCACTGGATGACCCACTGTGAGAATACTACATAGATCACTGTCATAAGTAATTCTCATTACAGTTCTATTAGTATAATCCTTTGACCTTGAAATCATCATGGATTTCTACATAGCTATTTCATATTTTGATACAGTCTTACATTATCTTTAACAGGATAATGGAATAGATTGTCATTGGATATGAAAGTAACTATGTGAGAAATGTGAGTGACTGAGAAGGAATTTGTCCCTCATTTATTTGAGTAAGATATCTATGGGCCCCTTGAAGAAGATAGACTGAAGAAAATGCATGGCCATGCTAATTGATAAGAAGTTATCATTTTCAGTCTACTTAGAGTCAAGAAACTAATGATTGAATGTTATAAGGATGACATAACTATGCCTTATATTCAATCTGGATATCGAGAGACAAAGGGATTAAAATATTATTGTAAATGGTTAAATCGGATTATCGATATTCATATAACTTGGGTAGTCATAATGTCTTGCTAGAGGCCACTTATGACTTGTGGGCTGAAATAGGGATTTCGAGCCTACTGCCAACGTTATATGAACCTACAGGGTCGCACACTAAGAACAGGCCGAAAACAGTTATAGGTTGTACAAGCCCAATGTGATTAAGTGATTAATTATATATATATATATATATATATATATATATATATATATATATATATATATATATATATATATATATATATAATTCGTAATATATATATATATTAATAAATATATATATTAATTCGAAATTTAAGGATAAGTGTTTTCCTTAATTTATTATTTTTGGAAGATAATAAATATAGTAATTAATATATATATGGATAATTATCAAAAAGGAGTTTTTGATAAACATAAACTTGTAGAATTGCAATGAGATTGAAATTCGAATTTGTCTCAAACCCTAGTGTTATTTATCACTATAAATACTCATTTAAGCAATTGGTTTGAGAATCACGAAATTCATTATTCACTAAATCAATAAAATTCGAAATTGCTTGTGAAGCAATAGTGCTAGCACACAAGCACTAGTTTTGGCTAAGGTCTGTTCGTGTGGATACTCGTAGAGAACGCGTTCTTTTAGGCGTTTCTGATCCGAGGCCAGGTATCACCAAAGTGAACCACCTCCTTCCTTCCTACATTGCTGTTGAATTCGACATACAAGTAAGTAATTATTCTGTTAATTTGAATTACATGGATCTTGGTTTGGGTTTTTAGATAAATTTTTGAAATTCCGCTGCGTTATGAACCTATAAAACCCAACATTTTTGTCTAATAATTTAAATTAAAAAAGATAACAAATATAAAAAAAATGGCAGTTGATCATTGATAAGTGCACAATAAAAAAAGTGGCATTGGAGTATGCAAGAGTGTTAGTAGAGATTAATGTTATCTCTAAATTGCAGAACAAAATCACTACCGAAGATTAAGGCCCCACTTGGTTGGGGGTAGACTAGGAAAATACAAATTTTCGAGAAATGGCAATGACAATTTACTTGATTCAAATTATGTTTTTTATTTTCCGAAAAATTGGGTGTTTAACTTCCATCTGACTAGGGAAGGGACTTCCCTAACAAAATCTAGGTAAGTTGCATTTTCTTAGTATTTTTAAACATTTTCCCTAATTTATCTTTATCCAATTTTTTAATTTCATTTGAAACTAATTTTTATTTTATTCATAAGATATATCTATTTTATTTATCATTATCAGTTATAATAAAAGAATAATTTTATTAATATCATACTGGAAATTTTAATATTTTTATTTAATCAAACTATTTAAAAATTAAATTTTTAATTTTAACATGTAGACAACATTTAAAACTGTGCTTGATTTATTAGATAAAAATTTATATACTGTTATGTTTTATTAATCTTATATAGAAAGACGAAAAAATATTTATTTTTTAATAGTACAATAATATAAAAGGATATTTACGTCCTTTAATTAAATTTAATATAATATAATAGAATTGATTATATATTTTTTGAAAAATAAAAAACGAAACAAGCCATTTATATTTGAACTTCCCGAAAGTTAATTCTCAAGAAGTATACTTCCCGAGAAGTAGGTTCCCGGAGAGTACTATAAAATGAATCAAGTGAGGCTTAAGATGTATGGTTTAGTGATCTCAAATATAATGGTTGTCTCTATATATATTTAAAAAAAAAAGTAAAACAACGCTTTCTTTATGAAATTGGGTTTTGTGATTCTTACGAAACCGGAGAACTTATGGATTCAAGTGCTTAGGAATAAATATGGGTGGCCTCGCCATGGCAATAACTGAAAGGCCACGAGAACTAGTTCTCTGTTTTGGAAGAATATTTCCTATCTTTGGGATGATGTTCTTTTGGGTACTCATTGATCGCTTGGTAATGGGTCTAATATTCGCTTTTGGAGAGATAATTGGCTTGGTGACCTCGGTCCTTTGGATTTGCTTGCCTTTTCTCCCCTTAGCAATGATGGTCGTAGTAAAACTGTTAGAGATATTATTGTTAACAACTCGTGGGACTGGGGTTATTTGGAGAATCTGTTTCCTTCTTCGGTATTGCTTCAGATGGCAGCGGTGAAACCTCCTGTGCACACTGAAGATGCCGATGATCGGTACTGGGGTTTGACGAGCTCTGGTCAGTTCAGTGTCAAATCTGCCTATAGTCTTCTCAGTGATGATAACTGGGAGGAGGAAAACACCGTCTGGAAATACATTTGGAATTGGTCCGGAGCGCAACGGGTCTGTGCTTTCCTCTGGATTACATCTAAAAATAAGCTCATGACTAACCATGAAAGATGGAGGAGACATATGACCGATAATACTTCCTGCAAAATTTGCGGCGATAATCGAAAGGATAGAGACCACGTTCTTAGGCATTGTGTCATTGCTACGGAAGTCTGGCGTAACTTAATTAATCCCAATTCTCTCCATATCTGGATTAATGCCCCTTTTTCTGATTAGTTTCGTGGTAATTTGCAGGAAGCTCAAAGCAATGGTAAGGAGCATTGGAGCGTTTGTTCGGTCTGACCTGCTGAAGCCTTTGGAAGAATTGAAATGATGTTGTATTCAATGATGAGTTCCATAGCTCCGCTGAAATTGTCCATTTGATCCGTCAGATGGCTGATTACACCATTTTTGCCCAGAAATACGTGGACCTTTCCAGACCAGGTCTTCCTCTGAAGAAAGAACATTTGATCAGTTGGTGTCGTCCTCCTCCAAGTTGGCTGAAGATCAACTTTGATGGAGCAGTACATTCTCCGTCCAATAAAGCTTCGTCTGGAGGGCTGGCGAGGTACAATGATGGGGATTGGATCTTTGGTATAGCAGACGCATTAGGTGTTGCTCGGTACTCCAAGCTGAGTTATGAGGAGCAATTGATGGTTTGGAGATTGCATGGGCTCATGACTATAGGAAGATCATTCTTGAGATGGATAGTAAATTAGTTGTCGATGCTCTTAACCAAGATGATAGAAGAGTGAACGCTAATACCTAGGGCTGTGCAAAAACCGTATCAACCGAAAAAACCGAACCGAACCAGACCGAATCAGACTCTTTGGTTCGGTAATTTCGGTGAAACGGTACGGTTTGGATGGGGAGGGGAAGAATTTCGGTTAAACGACATTCGGTTCGGTTAGGGTCTGGAACCGACCGAAGTAACCGAAAAACCGAAGAGATAAAACGATGTCGTTTTATCCCACGCCCTGGCACGCGTGCAGAAGGTTCCAGACCTTGGGCACGCGTGTGTTTTCTCCTAGCAAAACGGTGAGTTTTGCCCTCATATATAAACTCCCTCTAAAAAAACCCTAACCCTAAAATCACTCTCTTCTCACATTCTCACTTTCACTCCCTCTAATTCTCTCGCCTCTCTCATCCTCTCTGATGAACTGAACCCTAAATTACTCACACAGCACCCAACCAAATCCTAAAATTACTCTCATCTCTCTTTTGTTTAGTGATAACTGCTCTAAATCAATGGCTTCTCGATTGATTCTCATCTTCCACCACTTAATTATGTCTGTTTAAGCCATTTTATAATCTTTATTTGTGGCTCTTGGACTCTTCGTTGCTCTGCCTCTGTCATCTATGAGTTTGAGAATCTTATTAACGATTTGTTAATGATGATTCAGGAAGAAAAGGAACTGATTGTTCACAAATGGTGAGGTTTTCCAATTTTCCAGATCTATAACTTATTATATACGATTTGAGTTACAAATCTATGGTTCTTCTGTATTATTCACTTATTTATGTTCTTATTTGATTATACGCATGTTTTGAACTTGATATGATAGATTTGTTGGAGCAAAGCTTCAGTTTCTGAGGTATTTGTGACCTAAGGTACTACCTACTTTGTCTCTGTTCTTAATTAGTGTTGTTATTTTTTTGAGTTTGGTGGTTGATTTCATGGTCTTTGACAATTCTGTTTATGTTTCTCTTTTGACATATGTGGAGACATTGAAGGGGTGGAAGCCTGAATCTGTTGATTTGTGCCATTGATCAAAGGTAGTATCTTTTAAAATTCGTTTTCTCTTTTGATTATGTTGATTTTCTGTGATGATCTATTAGTCAGTATTTGACAATTTCATTTTTCTCTGTACATGTTTACCATTTTTGGTGGAAGCCTGTGATCTGCTTGTGTATCTGTGATTCTCTGGTTTTATCTGTGATTCTCTGGTTTTTATAAAAGTGGAAGCCTAAGTCCCTTTGTTGGCAGATGGAAACCAATTCACAGGTAACTTGATTGATCAGACTGTCTTTGTGATTTTTTTTTTGGTTCATTGTTTCTGTGTTTCTGAAATGGATACTAACTTGTTGTGGCTTGATGTTCCTTTTGCAGATTCCAATAGTTGAGCGAATTGGGACTGAGAGCAATATAGCTCCCAGTCCTATTGCTCCTGTTGATGGTGCTGCTGCTGTGGGTAATATTGAGGGTTCAACACAGGCTCAACAAGAGAATGTAGTTGAGCCTAATACAAAAAAAAGGAAGCCCATTGTTAGAAGGTCAGCTGTTTGGGACCATTTTGAAAATATTTTTGATGATGATGGTAGGGTAGTTTCTGCTAAATGTTTGTATTGTGCCAAAGTGTACCAGTGTCATAGTAAAATTAATGGGACCTCAACCCTAAGGGCACATATGCTTGCTTGTTTGAAAAACCCTCAGAGTAAACAAACCAGGCAGACCTTATTAACTTTGCAAACTGTTAATTGTAATGCTCTTGATGATGTTGGTGATAAAGTAAACATAGGGGCTTGGAAATTTTGTCAAGATGCTATTAGGGAGGCCTTAGCTTACATGATCATTGTTGATGAGTTGCCCCTTAGGTTTGTAGAAGGCATAGGGTTCAGAAAGTTGATGAGTACAACATGTCCTAGGTTTAAAATACCTTCAAGATGGACTGTAACTAGAGATGTGTTTAAACTTTATGCTGATGAGAAGATAAAACTTAAAACTTCCTCAAAAGATCATAGTCAAAGGGTTAGTATTACAACTGACACTTGGACTAGCATTCAAAGAATAAACTACATGTGTGTCACTTGTCACTGGATTGATGATGCTTGGAAATTGCATAAGCGTATAATTGCTTTTATGCCTGTTAGTGGTCATAGGGGTGAATATATTGCTAAATGTTTGGAAAATTGTGTTGTTGAATGGGGTGTAAAGAATGTTTTTTCTATTACCATGGACAATGCCAGTAGTAATGATGTTGTTGTTTCTGTGTTTAAGAAAAAGATGTTGTCTTGGGGAACTGCTGTAACTAAAGGAAAATATTTGCATATGCGTTGTATTGCTCATATTTTGAATTTAGTTGTTAGTGATGGTTTAAAAGATGTTAATGAGTCTGTTAAAAAGGTTAGAGATTGTGTGAGGTACATAAGGAATAGTCCTGCTAGACTTAAAAAATTTAAGGAAGCTGCTGAGTTTGTAGGAGTAGAAACTAAAAAGGGATTATGTCTTGATGTACCTACTCGCTGGAATTCAACATTTTTAATGCTTTCAACTGCCTGTTTATATGAGAAAGCATTTGAAAAATATGACGAGGATGAATCTTCTTTTAAGAGTGATTTGGGTGGGAGTGTTCCTGATTCCCTAACTTGGGAGGTGGTTAGGAAGTTTGCAGACTGTCTTTCACACTTTTATTATGTCACCTTGCGAATATCTGGTTCTTTGTATGTTACTTCAGACATGCATTTTCAAGAAATCTGTGATTTAAATGTTGTATTGTCTGATATGATGTTAAGTGAGGATTTTGATGTGAACAATTTGGGTGGGAAAATGAAACTGAAGTTTGACAAATATTGGGGTGATCCTGATAAAATGAACAAGTTAATTTTTTTTGCCTATGTGTTTGATCCTTCAGCTAAGTTAGAGGGCATGGAATACTCTCTCTGTATTATGTTTGGGAATGTCAATGGTGCTGTGTTGTACAAGTCTGTTGTTGATGAGCTTAACTTGTTGTTTAATGAATACAAAACTTTGTATGAATCTGGTGGGAGCAATATTTCTGTCACTGAGTTAAGCTCTGAGACTCCCTTGTCACAACCTGAAAAGGGCTTGAACTTGGCCTCTGTCCCTGGTGCAAGAAAGAATAAACATCCTTCAGTAATGAAGGCACGATTCAAGCAGCACAGGAGGGAAATGGGAACCTCAAGTGCTCAAAGGAGTGAGTTAGATGTTTATCTAAGTGAGGATTTGATTGAGGATGATGATGATCTTGAGGTTCTAAATTGGTGGAAGCATAACTCATCACGCTTTCCAGTTCTCTCTCGACTTGCCCGCGATATACTTGCTGTTCCCATTTCCACCGTGGCGTCTGAGTCTGCATTCAGTGCTGGTGGGAGAGTTCTTGATTGCTTCAGGAGTTCCCTGACTCCTAAATTGGTGGAGGCACTCATCTGTACCGAGGACTGGCTTAGACAAGCAAGTAAAACCCCTCTGGTTATAGAAGAGTCAATCGAAGAGCTTGAGATATTTGAGCAAGGTTATGCACTTCAATCTATTTTTATTTCATGTTTGCCATTAATCATTATCTGTTTAATTCTGAACTTCCTTTTCTTTTTCTTTTGGCTTTCCAGAGTTGCCAAATGTTGGCCCTCCTGCTTTCTGAACCAAAGTATGCTATGATCAATCTTTTTGCTTTTGGAACACATGTTCATCATGTGTAGTTTGGAGCTTTAATATGGTGGAAGCCAAACTGAAGGAACTGATCTGTTCCAATGTCCCTTGCCTCTTTTGAAATCAGAAGCTATGATTCTTTGATGCTCTGAAAAGCTGTGAAGCTTATATCCATTTGATGGATCCTGTTGCTGTGACCCTTTTGAAAAGCATCAGTCATTGACTCATTGCTAGTCCCTTCTGAATCTGAACTTTTCCTAAATTGGTGGTGGGAAGCAAAACTAAAAGTATGATTTTCTAACTCTTTTAACTCTTTCAAAATAGTTTATTTTAGTTTTTCTATAATGTCTATGATATTGATTAAACTTAAGTGTTTTATTCTGAGTTTGATCTTTTTTGAAATTCCTGGTTTCAAACTTTCATTTTTGGTGTTGACTGCTCTGTAATGAAATTCCTTGTTTCAATTTACAGTTTTAACTTGCTTTCTGATTCATGACTGATTTAGACTTTTAGAGACCTCATTTGAAATGTCTTGTTTCAAAGTTATTGACCTGTTTTGAAATTTCTGGTTTCAACTTTTAAGTTTTACTTTCAAATTTTTTAAGTAATATTTTCAAACTTTTAGTTTTGGGCAATGATGAAGCTTCCACCATTCTCAGATTTTGTAATGCCTTCTTTATTGATATGATGAAACGGCACATTTTTGAGCCACCATGTCTTAGTTCGCATTACAAATGAAACGATAAGCATATTTCTGAGCCCCTGTTTTTTATTAATCTTTTAACTATTAACTAGTATTTAGTAGGCTTAGTGTTTAATTTTTTAATTTTTATGGTTCATAGTCTGTTTAATTACCTGCTTCTCCTGCTCCTGCACACAGCTGAGCTGCTTGATGAATTACAATCAGCTTACGGATTGCATTTTGGTGGGATCCGGTGCTATCTGAACTTTGAAGTTCATATTTTTTGCATATATGAACATTTATTGCTGTAATATGATAATTGCTGAACTGTAAATTTGTGGTTCTGTAATATGTTAATTGTTGAATTGTAATTTTGTAAATTTTTTGCAATTTTGGAAAGGGATGTATGTATTATTTATTGTATCCAAATAGTAATAGATCAGTTCATTTTTTGTAGTCTTAATAGTAAAATTGGTTTTATTTTTGTTAAATTTAAAGGCCCTGGCCTTGGCCCAATAGAAGGCCCAAACCGAATGACAAAACCGAACCCGAACCGAACCGACCGAAAAATTGCGGTAGTCATTTTTTTCGGTTTTACTATAAAAAGATTGTAATTTGGTTTCAAAATATAAGTACTTAAAAACCGACGGTTTCTTTAAAATATAAACCGAACCGACCGACGCACACCCCTACTAATACCATGCAGCTCAATGCTATTCGGGATTTTTTAAAGAGAGATTGGCTGTTTGCATTTGTCATTCTTATCGTGAAGGAAACCACTGTGCAGATTTGATGGCCAATCATGGTTTCTCGCATGACATTGGCCTTGTCGTGTTTGATCAAGCTCCGAAAGACGTCTTAAGTTTCATGTTAGATGACATTATAAGGGTCTCGCTCCCTCGTATGTGTAGATCTTCTTAGTTTATTTGGCTTTGGCTTATCTCCTCATTCAAAAAAAAAAAAAACAAAGTAAAACAGAATTCTTGATGAGATAAAAAGAATCACAAATACTTTAATAAATTGATTATTTTTTATTTTTGCTTATTTTCAGATTTTATTTTTAATTGTCATCTCTGCCCCATCGAATACCGGAAATTGATATTTTCCCCTCGGAATCGCAAGCTAGACCAATTTCGTAAACTTCTAAGGAGAATGTCGCATGGATCATAATTTAAAGGTATGTCCAGCAAGCTCACAGTTCACAACACCCAAAAAAAAAATCTGCCTTCCACTAGAACATCAGACAAACAAGGGCTACCAACAATACCACAAATACATTGAGGAAGATATGTGTACCAAACCCAATTTCCTACCCTCCCCAAACAATAAAGATGTTCGGATTACCAAACCATGCTTAATGATATTATGTTGCAGGAAAACTTACCGAGTCGGCATTTTGTTTTCGGAAATGAAACAGTTATGAGACTCCAAGTTTTATATTCATAACTTATTCTTATAAAAAGATAACGTTCTTCCATTTGCTATTTAAACGTTTTCCATTTCCATGCAATATAGATGAAGCGTGAATGAAAGAGGCAACTACATGAATTAATAAGCTACCTAATAGGCATCAAAACACTAAAACATGAATGAATACAACACCAACTTTACATTTCTCCCATGTGATGTTGCAAATTAGCCGAGATATATTAGTGATTTCAAGCAAGGTAGCATATGCATGAAACATTACAGAAAATTTGTAAATATAAAATAAGTTAATGCAGAGCAAGCACGGAGAAAAATTCTCTCTGTTTTACATTCTTACTCATAATTCCGATAAAGAGTTTTAGGTTATCGTTCGAGTCAAGGAAAAGCAAACTTCTACGTGAACCAGAAATATTAGAAGCAGATAGTAATTAGGCAGAACAGCGAAATAGGAGTTACCATTCACTGATTTTGCTTCCGCTCTGTCCTAATTCAGTTCTATAGTTAAATTGCAGAATTTGCTAGGTTTACCTCATTTCTTCCAGATCCATGCCTATCAAAAATCCACAAGTCTCAACCGCATGAGAATTCATGGGGACGTGTACCTTTTCATATATCTGTAGGAAAAGGATGCAATTCGATGGATTCTCTGCTATGTTCATCCAACCGAGATAATTCTCATCTACATGACTGCACAAAAAAAAAATAGAAAGCCATAAAACTTTACTTGGTAAGATGTTAGGTCAAACCAAATGACATTAAAGTGCTTACAATAATAACGATGATTATAAGATAAATAAATATCATTCCTATACCAGTTGTATATACAGCAAACTCTCACTCAGCGTGGACTCCACCATGTAGGCGTGACCCACATCATGAGACCAGTGTATATACACACCAGGTATACGTAAGTATTTTCCTAAGCAAGTGGCCAACAACTTAGAAGAAGCAAAAAAATAATTTTCTGTAGAGGTCTCTTTCAAAGATGTGTGTTATGCGAACATTGTATACTTAATACATGAAGTTATATAATCACAAAAATATGTGACATTCAAAAAGATTTATTTTACACAACATTTCATAGTTTGCCTGCTTTATCTGTAGGTTTTGGCAATGCGGAGGACCCTGAATGCAAGTTTCCTCTATGATACGCACCCTTGTTAGCTGATGCATCTTTATGAATGAGTGGTTCTGAGCCCCGGGTAACATATGAAATTATCCCAGCAAATGCCTGTCTTTCTCTGTGCGACGCCCAAGTTACCAAATAAAGACCAGAAATGATTAGGCAACCACCCAATATGCTGTTACCACGTCAGAAAAACACAGAATAAGCCACATACTCGCTATGTGCTACAAAACATATCTAGGAATTAAGCAAATTTGTTTCTAATAACGAAAAGAAAATACAAAATGGGAACATTTATAAACCAAGAAGATGTATGGATCATCCGACTTGATATCTAAATAAAGTGTGAAACTGACTGGTTTTTACCTTCCCAAGTAAATGGGGCTTCCAAGAAAAACTCTCGACAAGAAAGCAGAAGCAGCAGGTTGTAATGGATTGTAAAGTGCAACCAAAGCAGGTCCCATGATCTTGTTGGACCATGTCAGTAGTCCATAATTAAGTGCAGAAGCAACAACTCCCTGTGAAAAAAAACATTACTGATATCAGTTTAAAGAACTTGGATTTTTACGGTCAGATTTAGCCAAGCACATTCGTGTAAAAGAGTTTCAGAAAGAAGATGAAATCAATTTCATTATTTCTATGAATCTATGGTTATACGATTATTCGCTACAAGGAAAAAGGGAATATCTATGGCAGATTTAGATAGGCGTAGGCCTAAATGCTCCAAAAATCACCAACTTTCGCGTGATTTGCATATTTAACATAAACTATTAATTTTGGCATAAAAGTACACGAACTTTCAAATTTTTGTAATTAAGACCACGTTTGCGTTTTCTTTGAAAAATGGTGTCATTTTACATCCAAAACGGTGCCGGTGTCTTGATTGCAAAAATTAGAAAGTTCGTGTAATTTTATGCCAAAATTAAAAGATTATGTTAAATACCAAAAACACGCAAAAGTTGAAGATTTTGGTGCATTTAGGCCTATTATCTAAGGAAAATTACCAATTTACCATCACTACTATTACTGAGTTTAGGTCAAAATATCGTTTTTCTCTGAACTTTAAAAACTCACAATCTCTCTTTGATCTATGTTGCAAGAGAAAAACAAAAACTGAAACTGAAATGAAAACTGCGAAACGATTTTTTAAATATAGGAAACAGAATCATGGGAAAAAACTGAGAATAATAAAATTACCAAAAATTATTAAATTTCATTTATAACAAAAATGCGAGTAAACTATTGTTTATGGCACTTAATGAAATAAATTATTTGAATATAATTAAAATTTAAGTTCATAACAAATAATAATTTAGAATATAGAAATTGTGTTTTAGGAAGGAAAAAAAAGTTTTTTTATTAGTAGATTATGGATAACATGAATACTAAAGTTTGTGAATAACTAATTAAGTTATTTTAATTATTATTTTAGGTAACTTCTGAGGTTGTTTTTCTATTAGGAAATGGGTATCTAATTTTATTAATTAGAAAACCGGCCGCAAAATGATTCGTATGGGTTTATGAGAGTTTCAAAAACAGAAAAGTTTCTGAAGTGGGAAAATGCAGCTTCCTCAAGGTTTTTGTGCATCATAGCCCTTGACTTGTTAGATAGCTGAAACCCCACTTAAAGGAGGGAAACAATAATCTTTTAGGAGTCATTTATAATTTTGAGTTAACCTCAAGGTTGATGGTAGTCATCTATATTATCTCTATAAGTTTATAACAGTGCCAAAAGAACCCAACTAAATTTGAATAAAAAAGTTGGAAAAGGCAATCGGATAAGGATGGCTGATGATGTTTGAAAAGAAAATCTCTTTAACAGATAGGCCATAACCCTCAATAGAAGAATGTTGTTTTCCATGTCATTCATGGTTGACATGCACACTTCAGTCCCTAAAATTACAACATCAAAGACAAAAGAAAAGCATCGAGACAGTACTAGCGTTGAAATGAGTTGAAATTCAAGATACTTAATCAGTCGCCGACATGATTTAACTCTCCACTGCTAAGATTGCAAAAATTAGAAAGAGGAAATGAATTTTACAGTTAAGTGCGTATGTTGTTTGACTTCTCACCCTCCGAAATTCAAGTGGATCTCGGAGTTTTTTTCAGTACAGAGATCCTCTACTGATTATCAATCTACGAAGAGGCAGGCTGGGGAGAGAAGCAGGGGAAGCAGGGGATGTTGTAAAAGAATGAAATAATGTGCGCACAAAATTCAAGGTCAAATAATACATAATAAGAGACTTACAGCATAGATGACAGCCCAAATCTCGGATTGTGTCAGATTCCATTCTGTTGAACCATTGGTCATAAAAAGTGCTGTCACTACCATCAATAGAGCTCCAAAAGCATATGAATAAGCTGTGACAGAAAGGCTTGCAGGATATTTTGATAAAACTGGAGCCTGCAAATTTTGTAGAAAACAAAAACTCAACACCAGGAAGAATACAAATCTATCAATGCATTCATAATGAGAGATTTAAGCATGGTTAGACGAAAAGCTACTGGTTCTCTGAAAAGATGATCTGAAATAAAACCTTTTTTGTCGATTCGCAGTAACTTAAAAACAATATACAGATAAACACAACTCTTACACAAAATTCTTGCAATCCAAATTGCTGAATTTGATATAAATATTACAAGTTAGATAGTCAGAACAGCCATATCCACATTCCACATAAATTTACATTAAAAAGAAAATGAATATTCAGACATATTGTTTTTTTGGGATATCAGACAGATAGTGTTACATAGGTCCCATATCATGTTGAGTGCAAGAACTTCTTAAAAGATCCACCTTCATGACACATTGCATGACTTATTTATATGTTTAATAAAAATAAAAAGAAGATGATATCAAGGGGATTAGAATGGAAAAATTTATAGAAAGGCATTAGCAATTAGTTTCTCATGCAGTAGCAGTCAGCTAATTATCTAGTTGAAGCACAGATCAAATAGACGCCACATGAAACAACAACTTGAAGTGCAGAAAATTGCTGATCTAGAATTATAATATAAGCGACACTGAACACAGGTCCCATGCCATATAGGTAATCACAGTTTTTAGTAGGGTACTTCATGTAACTTGCCCATCAATAACTTAGAGATGGTTAGCTTTCCATACTTTCAATGTGTATCATGAACTTGAAATTCATTAACAAGATAAATCAGTATTATTCAGTGTCGTTTGATTTGACCAATTTAAATAAATACATTCTTCAAGATGGATTCACGATTCCTAGTATACTTCAAAGTTCAAACTAGAGATTACTCACAGTTCTCTCCGCAATGTATGGACTAAAACAAACTTAGCTCACCATCATCTGCTTAAAGTTGCATCTTAGTAAAATTCATCTCTCAAATTCACTTTACAAACATTTTCTTTAATCACTAAGTCTCTGCAAATTTGCTTTATAGCACATTGAATTCTCTACCACAGACTTATTATGGCAGTGAAACTAAGAATTGCCATTGCCAGTTATCTGGCACTAAGTAACTTAGTTTAGCGCAATGATTAATAAACTTTTAACATCAAAGTCTTAAAAATAGTTTCTCTAAACAACTAAAAAGAAAAAAGAAAGTTCAATAATGTCTAATTAGCAAATGATTATGACATCAATGTCACTTATGCACTAGGCTCTTTAAGACTTGCTATTACTTAAACAAAACTCAACTCAACAGATAACTATAACTTGAGATTAAACAGGACAAAAAAAAAGAGTATATCAAGTTTGTATAGCAGGCATAGTACACGTTCACACTTAAGAATTAGCAATCTAAAAGGGCTCAAGTAAATACCTAAAAATAGTCTTGCGGGATAGGGAAGACAAGTTCTAAGTACATTAATCATAATACTAGGTAAAATTTCTCTCTCTCTCTCAAATTGCTTATATTGGATGACTAGGTGTGAAGATTTACCTGAATGGCCAAAAACGCAGCCATGCACATACAATTCCCTATTAAGCATAAAACTCCAAGGTGCCAACCATCCAATCCCATGTTCAGTAAGCTAGACAAGAACCATCCGGAAGGCTCTGGTTGACCCTTAGCACTTATTTCATTTGTAGCAAAGTCTTCTTCACTATAACCAAAGAAAGCTGGACCACGAAACAGAACCATCAATATTGCACCAGAAACACAGACAATGGTGCCTCCAACCTTTGCTTGACCTTCACTTTTAAGCAAATTTATTCTTTCTGTACTGCAAAAGTTTACATAGGAAGCTGAACAAAACGCAATCATATGAAAGATACATGCATATGCATATGGAGACCGGAAACATGAGCAAAATCATTAGCAAATGAGCAACATGAAAAAAAGAAAAGGAGAAGTTGTGGAAATTACCCCATCATCACTGCCAAGAGAAATGTAAAGACTGGGATTGAGGGTTGTATTGCAGCTGCATAAGTTGGATTTGTGTAGCTAAGGCCTAGAAGAAACAATAGCTGGTTGCCAAATATCCTATCAAACAAAAGATTTACTACTTAGAATGTCCTATCAGGTCTATTCATGATCAACATTAACACAACGAGTAGATCAATAAGCATGAGTACAAATAAGCATACCCTGTTAACCCAAGGAAGAAAAATGACACAAGGAATTGTTTCGTCATTGGCGGCCGAATCCTTCTACAAAAAGGATAAGGAAATGCCTCAAGATCAAGCATCATTCACTTCAATAGATAAATCAAAAGTCATAAGCAATGTCTAAAAGTTGTTACTACGGAAAAATAAAGAAGAGAAAAGAAACAGCAGTAACAGTTATGCAGTTGTTCAGCCAAGGTTTATCCAAAGTTCTTTTACAGTTAATGTGTACATGACAGACCATGTTGGCCGATCTTTATGTGTGATGGACGTGGGGCATAGGTCGCCTCTTGTTGGAGTCAGGCGAGACCGGAGTTCATCTCATGGGGATTCCAGAAGGCGATCCATGAATGGTTGGGGCAATTCATGGATCGCTCCAGGTTCTGATTATTTAAGGTCCGGATCATTTAAGGTTGGTATCAAAAACTTGCAAAAAAAAAAAACAGCTCGACAGAGGCTGAATACTGTACAAACATGACTGAACAAACTGCATTGGCTTGGAAATTTGTATTACTTATACAGATCAATTAAGTTCATGAATGGGACACGTTGATTGAATGAAGTGACAGTGAACTCAAGAATTCAAAGGTACTAGTAAAGCTCTTGTGACAGAATTCGAACCCGGTCAACGCATAGAATTACCACAATTACCTATCTAAACTGAAGAGAAACATATGACAAAATCCTCAACACTAATTACAATGTTAAATTTACATTTCATCAACAGCAATCATTGTCTTAATCAGAAGTAGATATAAGTCAGCATCAACAAATTTGAATAACTATGCATTGTAAAAACAAAAAGATGATGAAATGAGAAATCAAAAGAACCCAGAAGAGAAAAAGAATTACTTTTCACGAATATAAGCTAAGGGAGCGAGAATTGAGAGGGCAATGAGATCACGACAGACACAAAAAACAAGCTGATTAACACCAACGTTGAGAGCCACTTTGGTAATAACATGATATCCTCCGTTAAATAACTGCACCATCGCCATAGCCGTATGCGCCTTCCATACTTCTCTTTCACCCCCTGATGCTGCCATTTCAGGTGCAGATTAAATCAAACAGAAACTAAGAGATTTTATACAATAAATTAATGAGAAGGACTATCTATCAAACTAAAATTAGTTTGGTGAAGGCATTTTGTCACGGAAACTAAAAGAATTTTATCAAATGAGTGTTTTTTGTTTTGGATTCAATTTAGAAGGGAACAAATTGAGGACTTCAAATCGGCATAAATTCGCTTTATTTTCATCTATGCTCCTTAACATTTAGGCTTTCTATTACTATAGTCCTTAAAGTTTATTTTCGACCTGTAAACCTCCTTGGTTTTAGTCTCACGTATGAAGCAACCCCCATCTTCTATGGAGAATCTCTATCCCCGTCTTCATTTATTTGATGGGGATTAATCCATCTCTATCCTCATTCCCGTATAATTTTAATATAAATATTTAAATATTTTTATTATTTTCATGAAAGATTCGATAAAAAAATATGAACTATTTAATATCAATAATATTAAAAATTATAAAATTAAATTATTTTAAAAATTAAAGTATTCAACAATTTTAAATATTAAAATAAAATAATCAAAATAAAATAAAAAGTCGTTTAAAATTATTACTCAATATCCTAATAATTAAATAAAATTATTAAAATTATGAACAATATATTAAAAATTATAATATAAATTATATAAAAATATATCGGGTCCCCGTGGGACAGGATGGGGATCCCCATGGGGTGGGGACTACACCCCCCGTCCCCTCCCCATCTCTGCACCCATGTGGGCAATTGGTGGGGATTTCCTGCCCTATTAGGGGCGAGCCCCGTGGGGATCAGGGAATCCCCTCCCCATTTCCATCCCTAATCTCACTACGAATAAACTCCTTCCATCCAAATATTTAGTGACATCGTTACCAAAAGCTGACATGGCGGTTAAATAAAAAAAATTCACTCCACATCATTTGGCACGTCGTCAAAATACCCCTAAAACAAAAAATCCTAAAAATAAAAATCAGGCTATTTACTTAATTGCCATCAACTCTAACTCCAACCACCACTAAACCCTGCCGCCGCTGCCCGCACTCCCGCCATCCACCGAAAGGTTGCTGTCATCTTACGTTTGTAGGCGAACTCATTTGGGCTCGTAAATATGTGCGTTTTCAAGGCAAACCTAGATTTCATCTCATCCGGGTTCGCCTAAAGATAAAGGATCTCTTCCTCTTCAACTTAAAGAGGATCCATTCGTCTTCAAGCTAAAGATGAAGGATCTCTTCATCTTTAGTTTGAAGACAAATAAATCTTCAAGGTGAATCCAGATCTGGGTTCACCTAAAGACAATTGGGGGTCAGCAGCTGTAGGGGTATTTTCGACATTTTAAAAGTTTATGGTGCTTTGATGACGTGTCAGCTAATGTGGACTACGGTTTTTATTGTTTTTTATTTTTATAGGTGCCACGTCATCAAAATTGACGTTGTCATCAAAAAAAATTGGACAGAAGGATTTTACTGATCTCACAACACCCAGCGCCCACCGTCGCCACCCAACACCTTTCGTCGCCACCCAACACCTTTCGTCGCCACCCAACATCGTTCGTCGCTATCATCGCCGAGAGATCTACTCCTTAGCAGATCTGTCGGCGGTGATGGCAGCGGACGGTGTTGGGTGGCGGTTAGGGGTTTATTTAATTAGAATAATTAATGTTAACTAGAATTTTAATTGTGTTTAGTTAGTATTAAATTATACTTATCAGTATTAATTTAGGTTTAATTACGTTTAGTATTAAATTAGACTTATTTAGTACTATTAAATTAGGCTTAATTAGGTGCAGGGATAAATTATCTCTTTTTTTGGATGTTTTTGACCGATTTTGTAAAAATATGGGTTTGTTTGATCCACTTTCATGATCTTGGGTCATTTTGATCTTTCGTGCAAAGTACGGGGTGAATTGATCCTTTGTTCCTTTTCATTTACACTTCAAACTTTCATAGTCATCTGTTTTATCTTATATTTCAATTTTCAAATCTATTGTACTAGATTATTTAAATTACAAATTTTTCATTTAAAAAAAATTATATATTTTTTTATATTTGACATATTAATACTTTTTATAACATTAAAAGCATACTTGGACTAATTTTCAAATATAAAACATGTGTCAAATATAAAACTATGTGTCAAATATGAAGGACATATTCAAACATTTTTTAAAGCGGAAAAAAAAACTCAAATTGAAAAATTGAGTATAATTGAAGGAGAATGGTTGATCGAGAACTGGGTATCAGATGGTGAGGGAGATAAATAAAAAATGAATATAGCGGCCTAAGAAAGAAAAGTGGCAACAGGGGATGCCAATAAGGATTGAAACTACAGACTTAAGACTGTAAAAGTGAATACCCATAAAAGTATGAATAAAGTAAGTTCGTCACTAAGGATGTGAGTAACGTGTCACTGACTATTTACGCATAAGAGAGGCGAATAGCAACCCGATGATTATTACAAATGGAATAAAGGATCAAGGGAACATTAGTCAGTGATTAATGACAGCCAAAAAGGAAAATCCCGACTAGGTGGTAATGACGCAAGGATTACGATATCAAGGATACGTCTAAGGTCACACTATTTCGGAAAGGCAACAGACTGAACAAGAATAACAATGAGAGAATACCCAGCTACGCAAAGTAGCAAGAAGATGCTATAAGTGCAACGTCATTGTTGCAAGCGAATAATGAGTTTGAAGTCAAAGTGAAAGAAGAAGTCTTAGTAACGGATATCAAGAAAGGCACAAGAACAAAGCTTTAAGGTTTAGCAAAAATATATGAAAATTCGAGGACAAATTTTTATAAGGGGGAAGAATGTATTACCGCAAAAGATTCAACTATCCAATCGGGCCACGTGTCCTGCGTTGAGCCATCAGAGTGCTATGTTGGAAAGATTTTCGAGAATTTTAATAAATAAATTTTAATAGGTCGGTTTCGGAAAGGATTATAGCAAGAAATTTAATATTATATTTTCAGTTCTAAACTTGGAATTGGAATTAAGAGGAAAAAGGTCAAGAAAAGTCCCACAATAAAGTTCAGGGACTAAAGTGGTAATTTATCCAATTACGTCTCAAGAATGAAAATTATAAGGTTTGACAGGAAAGTATAAATTCTCGGGTCGTATTATTTATTGGATATAAATAATACGTATAGGCTATGATTAAAGTATTAATTGATTTAGTTAATAAAAGAAAAGTTCAAAAGATATTTTGTAATAAAGGAAGAAAAGAAGGATCAAAACTAACCTTTAGCCATGTTATATATAAGAAAATGATAATGAATTAAGGATCAGAAGAAGGATCCAGAAATCATTCGTTCTTACCGCTCGAAACATCGTCACTTCGCCGTTTCGCCGTTCGATGTCCGATTCAAGCGATTTTCGCGTCGATTTTTTCGGAATTGGAAGCTCTATCATACCCGAGCATCGTAACAAGGTAAGAGGTCGATTATTAGCCTGAAAATTAATGATTTAGTGGCTGTTTTATATATTTGAGTTAAGGATTTGGAAATTGCTGATACTAGCTCGATTTTAGTGATTTCAGAGAAATTTAAATACAGGTTTTGCAGAATGGAGTGTTTTCTAGGTATGTGGGGCATCGAGGTGGTCGGAAAGCCCCAGAAATTTGATTTCCAGGGGGCCGTGCACTGGTGCACGAACGTGCACCATCCGAGGTGCACGAACGTGCACTAGAGGAGGTGCACGTACGTGAACTAGGGTTGCGCGAACGTGCACCCTCCGAGACGCACGAATGTGCACCCAACTTGCACGAGTGTGCACACGGGCCGTGTTTCGACATAGGCATTTTACATGTTTGAATATTTGACTCTAAAAGATGAATTACGGGCCCCGAGAGTCATAAGTCTCGAGATAAGCTCGACGTTTTGAGCGATTTATGATAATAGAAAACGTTAAGTAGGATTTACGATTCTTAATACAAGAAGTGGAATTCGACATATCGCGAATGCAATAAAGGATTATCGATTCGTGAATAATATTGGAAAATGAAACTAAACCCTAGAACTTAATTAAAAGTATTGTACATGCAAAACACGAAATTCA
This sequence comes from Mercurialis annua, assembly GCF_937616625.2. Taxonomy (NCBI): domain Eukaryota; kingdom Viridiplantae; phylum Streptophyta; class Magnoliopsida; order Malpighiales; family Euphorbiaceae; genus Mercurialis; species Mercurialis annua. The sequence continues at coordinate 43,867,902 of NC_065574.1, read as the reverse complement.
CGTCTAACTATAAAACGTTAATTAATTTATATCGGACGCGTCAGCGAGCGGTGAGGTCAGTAGACGAGGACTAGCATGAGCATATTACCATATCGAACTCATTATAGAGTGGATAGCGGTCACAGTGAGTTGCACTTTACTTTTGTGTATTATTTATATAATTTAATATTATATCTTATATTATTATTTAAATGCATCGCATTACGTATGATTTGCTAGATTATTATATGTTTCTAATAAATTTTATACGAAAAATTAGTATGAGATCCGAAGAAACTAGCTACCTATTGGGTGTCAATAGGCTGTGTGATCACCAGTAATCGAGTCAGTCTAGAGTGTCTGAGTATGAGAAATGAATTGATATATACATGCATGATACAAATATGAATGTGAATTTCGAAGTTGAACAATGAATTCGATACGAGCGAGAACTCGGTTACATTGTAACCTGAGCCCCGTATCTAGTGGGCTGGACCCACACTTTGGGATTAAGAAATTGGTCGCGGCTGACGTGGTTGAGTGTGAACGGACCATTTGGATTAGTCTGATTTGAATACTCGTAAGTCGTGTCAAGTTTTAGGATTTTAGTTTCGAACGGATCAAATACTTGTTTATATGTATTTTTATATGGGTTAATGTCAAAAAAAATCACGAACTTTACGCGTTTTCTCATTTTAATCACATAGTTTAAATTTTCTCATTTTCATGCACGAACTAACACTTTTTCTCAAATTCATGCATGGTGCTGAGACGACACTCATTCATTGTTGTAAAATGACCTCTACCTCAATGAATTACACCAATGGAGCAGTGACACCTCAGCACCGTGTATGAATTTGAGAAAAAGTGGTAATTCGTGTATGAAAATGAGAAAATTTAAACTACGTGATTAAAATGAGAAAACGTGTAAAGTTGGTGACTTTTTATGACATTAACCCTTTTTATATTAATGCTTATTTGAAATGCGATGTTATGTTTTTATATTAATACCGTTAGTAAATGCAAATTCACTCAGTATTTTCCCAAATAATGACCCCTCACTTTTGATGTCTTACAGGTGCTTAGCGTCTGGACCTAGTTAGAAGCCAGTTTTGGATCCGGAAGTCAGCTATGTATGTATAGTTCTTTGACTTCCGTAGTGCTACAGTAGTGGTCTTGTGTCGATAGAGTCGTAGCCTTGAAAGCAGTACATCTTGGTTAATGTTTTACTTGCTGTCTTTGTTATATATTTTTGCAGGCTACGTATGATGTGTTTTGTTCACAGCACCAGATGCCGGTGATATGGATAGTTACACTAACTTATGTATATAGTACCGTGAGGCCAGTTCGTACATGATACGGTAACTAGAGCCCACGAGGTTATCCGAACAGTTAGTGTAAATATTTGAATATATATATATATATATATATATATATATATATATATATATATATATATATATATATATATATATATATATATATATATATATATATATTAGCTTCCGTTTGTGAATGTATTGTATTATATTTGCGAAAAATTGATAGTGGTTTTAGGCTTGCTACGGGTTCCGGAGCTACCACTTCCGTTCCCTAACTTCGGTCTCGGCTCCATAATTTGGATCGTGACAGCTCGTCATCTTTTGAGGAGGACGAACTGGATTCTCGCAGTTCGTCTTTCTCAGAAGACGAACTGGATTTTCTTAGTTTGTCTTCCTCAAAGGTCGAATTAGGTTCTTTTGGTTCGTCTGTCTATAGAGGACGAACCAAGACTTAGAGAACGAACACGGGTCGTTTGTTCATCTTCGTCAGATGGGTTCGTCCTCTAAGAAAGACAAATGGAGGCAGGCAGGCAGAGTTGGTGGTGACAGCGGTCTGTGAAAGGGGTAGGTAGAATTTTTGGAATTTTTAAAATTTTAAGGATTTTTAGTTTTATATTTTAAGGTTTCTTTTGGAATTGGTGATGTGGAGTTGATCGTGTATGTATTTATTTTTTATTTTTTTAAGTGTCACATTAACAATACTTAATGGTGTTAGTTTAAAATGGAGGGTAGAAGGTTATCAATCTCCTAATCAAACTCAGGAAGCTTACTAACCGAAATTGAAATACAAAAGGTTTGTAAATTAATTGTCTAAAAATTAAAGACTATGGATGATTATTAACCATTTTGTAAGAAATTTACAGCAATCTCAACTCTTCGTTCTGATTTAAAGTTAAACATAAATATAAGAGAGTTTCACTTATGAAAGATGTATGAATCTAACTAGAAGAGGGCATTATTTGTTCGAAACTAATCTAACAGACTGAGCGAAACCAAATTAATCGAACCGAATTATACAGATGATATACAATTTGGTTTTGAGTTTAATGGTTGAAAATTTTAATTTCACTCGAATCGATCGCATATTTATGTATAAATTATATATGTTTCTACCAAATTCTGTGTGTTGTAGTGGTAACAATGCTTCTTTATGTGTTGTATTTTGCTTTAGGGTTAATTGCAAATAAATTCACCAACTTTGTCCTAATTTGCAATTACAACATAAACTTTCAAACTTGACAATGTCATCAACGAACTTTGCAATTTTGAAAAATTAACACACTGATATTTTATGACTAAAACAACTAAAATTACTTAACCATGCATACTAAATGCACCAATTCAGTAATTATGGCATATAAATAATAAATAAAGTTATAAAAAACTATGGGTCCTCAGAAGTAATATTTTGAGTCCTTAGCTCGTTTTCTAGCGATCCGGATGTGGTATCCAGCTTTGGATCAATCCCTAACGTCTTAACTTGCTTGAAGGACTAGTGTTTGTGTGTGTAGGGGTAGGGTGGTTCGTCCAACCTCTAAAAGTCTAGGGTTTAGTGTCTGTTTTTTGGTGCTTGAATACTTACTGGTCTGACCTTTAGCTAGGTTATCTAGGGGTTCTATTTATAGGAGTAAATTAGGTTTAGGGTTAGTCAGAGTCCGTATTGGGTTAGGTGTTTGAGAGCTAGAGTCTTAGATAGATCAAAGAGTGTGAATTTGAATTGATAAGCCTTTCAGTATTAGGATTGAGTTAAACTTCCATTTTATTAATTATTTTTTTATTAAAACTTGATGGCTAAGTAAAGCATGTTTAAAGTCATATTTGGTGCCTGAAAGTGTTAAAAAAGGTTTTTAGGATCCTATAGATTCAGATATGGTCAATTTTATTACGTCAAACTGTCAAATTGGCTTATAAACTTCTAATATATTGCGATTAGTCCATTCTCTAGACTTAGACTATAATTTTTTAACATTTTTATAGGCTATTTACGGCTAGTTACGTTTCAATCCCTCAAATTCGCACCTGTACACTGACCACACTTGCTTGGATTCAAATAACCAAATTGATAGCTCGTAACCCGAACAAATTTCTCTAGAAATCATCATTAGATGCTTAAATCCCTTATCACGTTTCACCTGTCCTGAAAATAGGTTTCTACAATTGTATATATTTTATTTATTTTTTTAATTTTTTAAGTGACATGCCACCAGACATTGACGATGTTAACCAAAAATTGGACAAAAGGAGTTTAGAGGCTTTTAAATCAAAACTCAGGGGGTTTACATGTCAAAATTTAATTTCAGGGACGTCGGTGATAAAAGGCTCCAAAGTTAGGCTGAATCCATTCTAAGGCTCTTGCACTTCACCACTTTTTCGGAAAATTCCTATAGCAAACCTGTTCATGTTCAGATCCCTCTATTTGTTCAATTTCGATTTGCACGCTCTTTTGTTGGAATTGGAAAAAAAATGTAATATAAGGAAACAAAAAAGGATACGACAAAAATAATGTAAATAAAGAGATTAGAAGAAAATAGTTTTACACTACGAGCTTGATTTTTAATCTTGATTTTGCTTTAGTTTGATTTTAACAAAAAGAACTAATCAATCAATTAAGCGGTGAGAGGTACGTTTAATATCACCGTCTTGGAATAGGAATGGAAAATATAATCGCATTTATAAAATTAAAAGTTTTAAAATTCTTAAATTATAATTTGACAAACGCAACTTAATCAAGTGATAGTTTCCTTTTCAATTTAGTATGTTCAATTAAAAACAGAAATAGAATTTAGTTAATAAAAAAGTTGCCAAACTTGAACCCAAATTCTGACTATGAAACCGAGCCTCCCTATCTCGACCACAAGTCTGAACCGAACCCTAAGTCCCGACCTCGAGTTTTGAACCCGAGTCCCTAACTCAATTTTCAAACTGCCGCCTGACTCGTAACTCAGTCCCGACTTCGAGTTTCAATCCTGACCCTAATCTCAAGTCCCAATCCCGATCAGAATCCCATGTCTCAATCCCACCCCAACTTCGAGTCTCCATTCTGACGCTCAGATCTGACCTCGATCCCGAGTCTCATTGTTGAGTTTCGACCCCAACCTTGAGTCTCGAGTCTCAACCCTAATCCAAAGTCCCGATCTTGATTCCCCCGAATCTCAAGGCCTAACCCAAATTATGAAATTGGAATGAGAAAAAATCCATTCTAAATTGAAATACCAACCATATCCATAAGACGAGAATTCCAATAGAGAACTCCTTAATTGGTCAAAATATCATATCAACCATTCTTCTTATTAACTCTTTCACCACTGTAAACCATCCCTAACCAAATCTCTCAATATTTGTTGGTAAAAATACGCAAGCGTATGTATACCAACTTGTAATACAGATTGCGGAGTCCGGATATCGTACCCACAGAAAAATCTTCTAAATACAACAAGTTAGGAGACTCGATTTGGATGGTTAAAAAGATATTTTTGTTTTGTTTGAATAAATTAAAAAGACATAATGAATTAATGTAAAGTAAGTAAACTAAAACTGTGAATAAATTGGTGTTTAACAAATATGGAGAAAGTAGGGATTATTAATCGTCATTATGCTGTTTATTTGATTGGAATATGGATTTGGTTGTTCTACTAAGGTTCAGGCTAATCGTAAGCACCTAAAATTCTCTCTCGAGCAACTGCAGGCAAAAACATACAACGAACTAAAATTAGGCTAATTACTCACTCATGCACAATGATTAACCTAATTATTGAACAATTGATGTTTATGAAGAAAACCCTAGGAACACGTATTTGTCAATTCACTCTCGCACAATTAACTCTTATGTTTGCAATTATATTATTCTATTTCAGTTTTAATCTCTCAAGCTAAAACCGAAACACAGGAAAATGAACAAATTGGCCAAATAAATTCAAGCGTTAAGAACAATAATTAAAACATAGTAACAACAACCCACACATCTAATTTGTTTAAACAGACATAAATCCCATTAATAATTCTCAATGGAGGGTTTAGCTACACATATTCAGAGATAATTCAACAATAATGTAATAAGAATTCATGGCTGAAAAAGAAACAATAATAATTAATCTCTTAATAGTTATCGTACCTTAATCGACAATAATCCCAAAGCAATGATGAAGAAAGTCCGGAATACAAGCTAAAACGATGAACGAAAATCAAAAGGTAAACTAAACTAAGGTAAAAACTAATGTCTAATGTGGCGAACTAAACGAACCCTTACTTTGTTATTTGGTACTGTATTTATATGTCTTTCATCTCAGAGAAGGGTTTTGGCTAGTACCCATGTGTAACCCCAAAGTTGCCCTCAAGTTTAAGTGAATTCAGGTGATGTGGTAAGGTTTAAACGACCTTTTATGCCTTTTCGGTAGTGTGCGTTCGCACACTTTGACTTGTGCGTTCGTATACCTCTTGTTTCAGCTACTCGAACCAAAAAATGCTTGCACAGGGTTCGTACAGGGCTGTGCGTTCGCATACTCTTGGTGTGCGCTCACACACCTTGACTTGTGCGCTCGCACACCATTTTCTGCTGCACAACTGTCAACTTCAAAATGTCATAACTCGATGTAGAAACGTCGGAATGAGTCGATTCTTGATTCTATGGAAAGATTAGGAGGTCTACTTGATTTCTTTTGAAGAACAAAAATTCAATTGAAGTCTGTAAGTATTCCAAAATCTTCAATCAATGAAGAAGGGTCAATTTCACAAGTAGGAAATTGTGCTCTCGGCGTCTATTTTCATCGTATTTTCGCACAACTTTTCTCTAAACTTCAATTATGATCCCAATGGATTTCAAATAGCTTGAATATCATGAAAAACTCCCATATTATGCCTGAAATGCTCAAATACAAAAACGAGTACAAAGAAGCTCAAAACTAACGTCAAATGCACATATATAACATATAAACACATACTCTCTCCGTCCCACTCTAATTGACAAAATAACTATATTTCAATAACCAAGATAAGTTAATAAATGACATAGAAAATTATTTATATACCCTTCTATTGATAATGGAGCTAATTAATGCTATTAGTATATATTAGTCAAATTTTCATTAAATACTCACCATTTTCCATAAAAGACATGATTTTAAATGAGGGTAAAGATGGAAAATTAAAGAATAAAATTATAGTTATGTTAGTTTTGTCAATTAGAATGGGACACCAAAAACTCCATATTTTGTCAATTAGAGTGGGATAGAGGGAATAGAATATAGGAGTATTTCTACTCCTATCAATATTCCAACACTAGGTCTATAAAAAGATAGTAACCATATTGGTCCTTGTCAACCCAATCTAGGAACATCTCAAAAATTTGACAATAGAGATGAACAAAAAACCAAACTAAAAAGCAAACCAAACCAAACCAAATCGAATTAAAATTGAGAATGGATTAGTCAAAATGGTTAATATAGTTTGATTTGGTTTGAAATTTATAAAAATTCTGGTTTTTAGTTTATATTTGGTTTTAGAACTAGATTCACCAAACCGAACCAAAAATCAAACCTAAACTTTCTTTTGATATATATATATATATATATATATATATATATATATATATATAAATTAAAACAGTAAATTTATTATTCATTAGCATTATTAAAAAAAATTAACATTAAATCATTGCTAATAATCATTATATTTTATAAAAAGTTAATTATACATATAATTTTAATGATAGTTAATTGATTTTTTTTATGAGTGAAGGTTCAAAAAACCCCCTGAATTTGGCACGAAGTATCAAATAAGCCCAACCTCACAAAACCGGATCAAACCACCCCACAACTTGTCAAAACCGGATCGGTTTCACCCTTTTGACCAAAAAAGAGAGTGGAATAAGCTACTTTTAAAAATTAACCCTAATTAATCTTAATTAAAACACTAATTGATTTATTTAATTTAAAATTTAAGTAATATATAATTGGGGGTTTTTTCTACCTTTTTTCTAATCACTCTCACTAAAATTAACCCTAATTACTAAACTGAAAATACTAAACCGGCCGCCGACCACCTCCGGAATCAATTCCGGCCACCCCTCCCCGACCCACCTCCGGAATAATCAAATGAAGAACAGATCCACCTGGGATCTGTTCTTCATTTTGTTCTTCAAATGAAGAACAGATCCCAGGTGTGGGATCTGTTCTTCATTTGAAGAACAGATCCCAAATGGGATCTGTCCTTCACGAAGAAGGACAGATCCCACGCTGGGATCTGTCCTTCAATGAAGAACAGATCCCAGACGGGATCTGTTCTCCGTTTTTGAAGAACAGATCCCGTCTGGGATCTGTTCTTCAGTTGAAGAACAGATCCCGTCTGGGATCTGTTCTTCAACTGAAAACAGATCCCAGACGGGATCTGGAGCGGAGACGCCGGGGGAGTAGCGGCAGAGACGCCCGGGGAGTAGCGGCGACGGTGGAGAGCGGCGGCGGCGGGTATGTTCGGCGGTGGTGGGTATGTTCGGCGGCGGTGGATATGTGGCCGGAGAAGAAGATGATAGTTGGAAAAAAGCATAAAAAGATCCCTTTGATTTTATTTTGAAATCAATTTGATTTTTAAAGTATTAAAATGTAATAAGTTATAAAAATATATTAAATGTTAATTTTGTGAATGATTTAAATATTAAGGACTATTTTAATCTTTTAACCCTCTAAAACCACTTAAAGTAATGTAAAACCGGAGAGTGTGTTCACTCTCTAGGGTGAGAGTGGGGAAGGGGGTATTTGATACGTTTTTGCATAGTTCTGGGGTGGTTTGATCCACTTTTGCGAGGTTGGGCTTATTTGATACTTCGTGCCAAGTTCAGGGGGGTTTTTGAACCTTCACTCTTTTTTTTATTCTTTATAAAAGATAAACTGACCGAACCAAATCAAAATAACAATAAACCGAACTAGCAAAGTTCGAATATGTTATTCGGAATTCTGGTTCGGTTTTGGTTATATACAAAACGAACCAAACCGTGCCCGCCCTGCTCATGTGTCATGTCAAGGTACAATATGTACATGGAACCCTTTGTTTGATTGAATTCTACTCTAAAATTAATTTCATTTGGAAATGAATCCATTTAATATTTTTGACATAAATACTATCAATTCATTTGATATAAATATTATCAATTCTATAAAACTTAATAAGAAAAATAGAATTAGTACGTAAAGCATGGAATTTATTTGAACTCATCGTACAACAAGTCTTTGAAGCAAGTGAAAATTGATAGAGAGCACTCATCCTGATTTTCCTTCTTAACAACAATAGTAGCACAGGACCACCAACAATCAGGTCTATTGTGCATACAAAGATCAGAAATCAAAATTTGAGCATAAGGTCGGAAACGAAACAGAAATTAATATGGGAAAAAAGAAAAGGATGACGAAACACATGATCTGCAACAAAACTGAAACAAAAAATGGTTGCAGCACGAAAGTAGAAAAGTAAGATATAAATAAGAAAAAACGAAAAAAAATCTAAAGCCATATTCATTAAGCACAAACTAAGGAATATAATCACATTAATATGTGCAATTTTGTTATTCAGGAAACCAACTTCATTGAGCAAGAATACCAATTAAGACAACGAGCTTCCAGCACATAAGATGACTCAAGCCAACTCCCTTCGATAAACTTTAATCTCATTATTGGCGTCTGCTATACAGATTCGTTTTCTAGCACATTACTTGGACGATAAAAGTCAGCAAATAAATTGGTTAAATAGATCTAAATGAAAGCGTGGATCGACTCAGTTGCTAAAACAATGTCTGCTATTCAACTATAGATGCAGTGAAAACTGATAACGGGATAGATGTATATTTGAGTGAGAGAAGGGCAATATGGAAGGGAAAAAGGAAGATCCAACCGTTACAGTCGAAATTATCAATTAACCATGACACCACATTGTGAGACAAAAAGAGAGAGATCATATTTCTAGCACAGGATAAAAGCCAAGAAAAAAGGACATGGCGCGCACAGCAAAGCATTTATATTAATGAATGGCCATCATATTTCTAGCACGGAATAAAAGCCCAGTAAAGAGGACATAGCACGTTAACCTCACAGCAATGCATTAATATTAATGAATGCCCCTGTCAAAAATGTTCTTGAGCAATGCATGAATGGAAATTATAGCTTGCTCCATAGATTAACAAAGAGGAAATTACAGTATAGCATCTGCATACCTAACATTTGATCTAAACGAATATATATCGAATTTACAGCATAGTTACAGGAAAGCTTACCATCTCCTTGAAAGGCTATCAGCACAAGCCACTTCCTCTAATGACTCACCCGTGTACGGAATGATTTCAAGCAATAGCAGAGTGGACAGGAATTTCACTATACAGCTTCAGATTTCCATTTCCTCAAGAGGTTGTCAAACCTGTCCCTTGAATTTCTACCCTTGTTATAAAAAGCAGTTTTCAGCTTTGTCATAGTTGATTCATAAATAATTACTCTTCTATCAAACATATCTTCAGCGAACCTAATTACCTCCGACAACCTACCCAAATTACTAATCCCAACAAGAAGAGCGTTTGCACTCTCATCAAGAGACAACTCCTGATTCTGGATCATATAGTCCCATATCTCAACAGCCATTTCAGGGTCACCACCGCTCGTAAACATTGTGATGGATGCAGCACAATCAAAATGAGTAGGAGGGTTTTCATTCTTGACCATTTCATGGAAGAAGCTACGAGCTTGGGAAACCTTTTTATTCTTAAGGAGACATCGGAAAATCATTTTATAAGTCAAAAAATCAGGAAAAGCTCCATGACAGATCATCTCATCAAACAATCGAAACGCAGTATCAATGTTATTGTTATTGCAAAGCAAGCCAATCATGGAGTTATACATAATCAAATCGGGCATTGACCCACCATCCACCATCATATCCCACATCAGAATAGCATGCACATAATCATGCCTCTTAAAAAGCACATCAAGAGCATTGGAGAAAAAACTCAAACCCGGAAGACAATTCTTCTTCTTCATAAGCCGAAGGAACGCAATAGCATCATCAGTCTGCGATTCTCGTATAAGCAAGCTCAAAATAGAATCATAAGCAGGCATATTCTCCGGATCCCATCCAATGCGTATCACCATCTCACCAAACGTACTCTTAGCTTTACCCGCATTCCCTTCTTTCTCCCAACCCTCCAACAAAATACAATAACTATCCCCATCCGGCTTAATCTTCGCCTTCATCCGATCAAAAAACTCCATAGCATTACTAGTTTGATTACCCTCATTACAAATGGCACTCAAAAGAGAATTCATAGCAACCACATCTTGCTCAACACCATACTTATCCATCACATCAAAACTCATAACAGCATCACTAAATCTCCCAGCTTTACAATAGCTACCAAAAACCGAAGCGAAACTAGCCATAGACAACACATTTTCTTGTTTCATAGACCGAATTGCATTCCACATTTCATCAAATAACTGGTTTTTACCTAGCATATCCACCATTAAATTCCAAGAATACGGGGTGTGCTTAACAGACCGGCCCGCCCATCGAAAGAATTCGATGGACGAAGTGGGATTACTGTAAGAAAGTTTAAGTACCTCATGGATAATGTCGGAAGTGAGATTAACTCCGGCCGAAGACAGTGCAGATTCCATGTCATGTGGTGATGCTGTGTTGAGGATATCAGACAAGAATTTTGCTGTTTGGGACGGATCAAAATCGACTGAATTTAAGTGGGTATTAGTAGTATATTGCTGGGGTTGTGATTGATGGGGCGAGTATTCATCTGTTGATTCCATTGTTAGGGTTCTTCAGTTATGCGATTTCTTTCAACAAAAGGACCGGAAAATTTAAATGTTTTGAAGAGAAGGAAAGTGATTTTGATTAGGGGTGAGCAAAAACCGAACCAAACCATTAATCCGATCCAAACCAATCTGAAATTAATTTTGGTTTGGTTAAAATGGTTAAAATTGATTGGTTTAGTTTCAAATTATAAAAAAGTATGGTTTTTGGTTTTGGTTTGGTTTCAACTAGTGGTTAACCGAACCGACCGAAAAACCGAAGTTTACAATAATATTATTTTTATTAATATTTATATATGTATAAATAAATATAAAATTTATTTATTGAAATATTTATATATAAATATAATATGTGTGTATAGATACATATATGAAAATAAAATATATAAACTAATACACACATATAAATAAAAATTATTACGTATAATTTTAATTTTTACGTATAATTATATATAATATTTATCTAAATCTATATTAACCAAACCGAACCAAACCGAATCGAAACCGATGCTAAAGTTTGGTTAACCGAACCGAAATTTTACGTAAATATTTGGCGTGGTTTGGTTTTTATATTTTCCCTTAAAATATAGTTTGGTTTTGGAGTTTATTAAACCAAACCGAACCGAACCGAACCATGCTCACCCCTAATTTTGATAAACCCTTATACTTTTTTTGAAATCGTATTTAAGCTCATCAAACTTTAACTTGTTTCTACTTTTTTTTTTTGAAATATTAACTTGTTTCTACTTAGCCCTTTGAATTATAAAAATAGAAAACATATTGCACGGAACCGTTGCGCCATATCATTCGTGCAACAAACTAATCATGCGTTAGTCATGTGGAAAAATTAATAATAACAAAATTAAGTAATAAATAAAAAATTTTCTATCGTAAATTTCCATTGACTTGTTGTAAATATGATATAGCACAACTAATGCATGAGATAACACTTACACTCATAACAATATACCCTTCAACTAACTCGGCGACCGAGTCATTACATATAGATTGGGTGTCCTAGGTTAGTCTCAACTATGAGGCAGCATTTTTATACTTTACATACCAAATTAATCATCACTCAATTTAAAAAAATTATTTGCAGAAGATAAAACTTTAATCTCAAATTTTAAATGGCAATACATAAACACGGTTTAAACCAACAAACTTACTTAAAACAGACATGCGTATCAAAAATAAAAGGATATAAATTAAATTGTATGTGATGATGATATATGTACTATTTATTTAATGACTTTTGACGTATTTATCTAAAAAAATTGAAAATAATTATTTTTTTTACCTTAAAACGGATTTTTTTTAGAAAATATTGCACGTTTTTTTTTCAGATTTATGTTTTTACTCTCGATTTTAAAATAATTATGATTTTAAGCCGTTATCATGTAGGTATCATCACATTATTATCTCATTATCATATATTTATTTTTGTAATTTTTTTTTCATGTAGGTAACATATTATCATAAACTTATCATTTTATTATCATAAGACCTTATCATATTATTATCATACTATTATCATCTCGTTTATCATAATTTTCTGTAAATTTTTTTCATGTAGATATCATACTATCATAACCTTACCATTTTATTATCATAAAAACCTTATCATATTATTATCATAACATTATCTATCTATTATCATAATATTATCATACTATTATCATAACATTATTATACTCGTATAATGTTATAATACCAATATGATAATTAGACACTTTTTTTTTGTAAAAAAATATTTTTCTCTGTAGATTTATGATGCTGATATGATAATACAATGATACTCATATGATAATCAAACGCCGTTTTCTTTGCAGAAAAAAATTTTTGTGCAGAAAATAGTTTTTTTTTTCATCATAAAACCGTTTTTATGCGTATTTTTAGATATAAAATTGGAAAAAAAAACTCAAGAGTACTTTATTTAAATCTGAATGTTAAAATAAATCGTAATAATCACCACGAGTTAAGAATAAAATCGCTAAAATCAAATATGAAAGAACGGCGGAGCAACGGCGGAACGATGATGGAGCGATGAAGGAACGACGAAAAAGAAGAGAACAAAAATTGAAAAAAGAAAAGAAAAAAGAAGTAAAAAAAAGAACGGTTGAGAAAAACAGAAATAGAGAAGAAAAAGAAAAAAAAGAGAAAAAAGGAAAAAAAATGACAAGTGGTCACTTGAGAGTAAAAGAAATATACTTAGAGTAAAAAAAAGGCCTAATGTTTTAAAAAAAGCCCGACCTTTTAACCCTTTTCAATCATACCCCGACGTTAAAAATTTGTCAATTTTACCCTATTTTACATTTTTGTGTTTCAATTGTACCCTGAAAAATTAAATTAACGTCTTTTGCGTTTGGAAATTTGTTTAAAACATTCTCCATGTCTCGCATATATTAATTGTATATTTTTAAAATTTATTTAAATTTAGTTAAATTAATTAAGAATTTAAATTAGTGTTAATTTGATTATGGTTTTTAGTTAGTTTTTAAAAATAAAGGACTTATTTGTACTTTTTTGAATAAAAAAGAATTTATTTTCATGTTTAGACTTAATTAATTGAATGTTTTCATCATTTAAATAAAAAAATTAACAAAAATTAAAATATTGGGGTATAATTGAAAACGGAAAATTTAAAAATGGGTAAAATTGACAAATTTTCAACGTCGGGGTGGAATTGAAAAAAAGTTTAAAGATGAGGGGTTTTTGAGTGATTAGCCCTAAAAAAATAGGTATAATTATAATATAAACATGTCTTAGAGTAAAATAATAAAAATATTAAAAGGGTGAGGTATTTTCATTATCTTTTCCTTATTGAGATAGGAAATCGTATTATTTTAAAAAATGGAGTATTTATCCTAATTTTTTTTCTTTATTTAATTAAGTGAAATAAAGTATTCTTTAAGTTACTGTACAATGAAACAAGTCCTAGCGGCAGTGTGGAAGCCGGTTAGAAGTGTGTGTATATTGGAGGTTGATTAGAATTTGTTTCTCTTCCAATTCTTTCATGAATTAGATATGAGGAGGGTGATTGATGACAAGCCATGGACATTCGAATATCATTTATTCATATGTCGACAATTGGCTACTGGATAAACTCCAAGAGATGTGGAGTTATGGAATGTGGAGCTGTGGGTGCACATCTTTGATATCCCATTTGGGTTTTGCACTAAGAAAGTGGGAGAGAGCATTAGAGAGTTCCTAGGTGGTTTCATCAAACATGACACGAGAAGTTCCTCAGTGAGTGAAAGAAAATTGATGAGGATTAGGGTGCGAGTTGATGTTCGTTTAACCCTAAAAAAGGAGAATGAAATTCAAGTGGAGTGCAATGGAGTGGAAATGGGTGAACTTTCAATATGAGCACGTCCCTATGTTTTGTTTTTATTGCAGGATAATGGGTCATTCTGAAAAATTATGTTCTGAGTACTTTGATAATCCAATCCTAAAAGAGGAGTTACCATATGGTTCGTCCATGAGGTATAACTTGAAAAAAACGGTGGCTGAGGTAGGGGAAAGGTGGTTGAGGCGAATAAGTCTAGCTAGGGTTCAAGAGGTTGAGGAAGAAGATGACATGGCAAATTTGAATGAGAAAATGGCGAAAACTCTGGTTATTGTCAAATCTAATAAGGCAAATAATTTGAATATAAATTTTGAATTTTGCAAGGAGCTTGATGCGGGGAAAAATCGTGATATGTTTGTTGGGGATTCTAGCAGATTTACTAGATCTATTCCCGCTAAGACGAGTATTTCAATTGTGGAATGTGATGACATGCCAAGTGATCCAAAAAGGAAGAGAATAAGTAGTAACCTGATTATTAGCAAGGAGGGGAGTGGGCCAAAATTTCTATCTACGGAGATGATTGTTGATCCATCTAGCGACAGACCGGTGGGCCTTGAGAAAGGGGACTTCTAGAAGAAATGAGTTGCTTGGTGTGGAATTACTATGGCCTGGCCAATCCACGTGTAATTTGGTATCTTCAAGAGATGGTCAAAAATAAAAAACCTTTTATTCTTTTTCTTTGTGAAACTTTTATTACTGTGTCCAGGATTCAGGTTTTGAGAGTATCGATGGGGTTTGATGGGATGAGCTTGATTGATTGTGTAGGGAAGAAAGTTGGTTTGGCTCTGATGTGGAAGTGTTATGTCGATATTAGTATTATTGATTCTTGTGAAAACTATATTGATGCTGAAGTCTCTAATGTTGATGGTTGTTAGATGGAGATTTACGGGATACTACGATATTCTTGATAGGTCAAGGAGGAGAGTCTCGTGGGATCTTCTTCGGTCTATGAGTAGGGTTTGTTCTTTGCCGTGGTGTATTATGGGCGATTTTAATGATATCCTTTCTAATGAGGACAAGAGAGGTGGTCCACCTCACCCGAACTGGTTATTGAATAGCTTTGGAAATGCTGTGTTCGATAGTGGCTTGTAAGAGTTCGAGGCTTGCGGCTATAAATTTACATGGTCAAGAGGTAGAGGGGAGGATATAGATTGGAGGAAATACTTGATAGGGTCTTTACCTCGGAGGCGCGGACTTCCTTATTTCCTGAAGCTGCTGCTCACAACCTCGAGTATTCTACTTCATACTACCTTCCTGTGTTCTTAAATCTATTTAGGAGGGAAAGTAATCCTAGAAGTCATGTTTTTTGTTTTAGTAATGTGTGGATTGTAAAGAAGGATCATGAGAAAGTAGTAGAGGAGAGTTGGGGCAATCCGATTGGTCTGGATGTGAATAGGAAGTTGGTTACTATAAAAAAAACGCGCTGTAAACTGGAGTGGAAAGAAAGGAATCAATTTCAGGAAGATTGTTGATAAGAAAATAAAGCAGCTAGGTGAGCAAGGAGAGATAGTGCAGGTAGAGACCATTATCATGAAGCTTTGCGGGATTTCCGTAATACTCTTATGGAGGAGGAGTCTATTGGAAGCAACAGTCTAAATGTTTTTGGTTGGCTAGTGGCGATGAAAATACTCGTTACTTCCACAACTTTGCTTCCACTAGAAAGAAAATTAATCGCACTGAAAGAATTAAAGACGCAGCGGGAGTTTGGCATAGTTTGGCAGAAGAGATCAAAAATATTTCTAAGTCCTATTTCTTAGATTTATTCTCTGATGTTGAAGTTATCCCAGATTTAGAGTTTGAGCTGCAGCCCAAGCTGAAATATGATCACAATCTAATGCTCAATGGCCCTGTGTTGTGCGAGGAAGTCAGACAAGCTATTTTAAGTATGCAAAATGAAAAATCTCCGGGTCTAGATGGCTTTAATCCGGCTTTTTTCAAAAGCTATTGGGGTGTGGTTGGAGCGGATGTTACCAAAGTTTGCAGTGATTTCTTTTCTAGTGGGAATATGTGTAATGACCTTGATGATACTTCTATTGTTCTTATCCCAAAAAAGGAAAATGCGAATTTATTTCGGATTATAGACCAATCTCGCTTTGTAATGTGGGTTGTAAAATTATTGCAAAAGTTATGGGCAATCGTATGAAAAAATTAATGCCAATCCTTATTTCCAAAAATCAGAGCGCGGTCGTTGAAAATTGTCTGATTATAAATAACTTTCTTATTACGTTTGAAATAGGGCATTATTTGAGAAGGAAACAGAGAGGAAGATTGGGTTCAACTGCTCTTAAAGTCGATATGAGCAAGGCGTTCGATAGAGTCCGCTGGAGTTTTATCCAATCCATATTACTGAAGCTTGGGTTTAATGCTCATTGGTTTCAGATGGTGCTGAGCTGTATCTCTACAGTAAGATACACAAGTATTAGAGGTAATACTCTAAGTGAGGCGATTATTCCGAAGCGTAGTCTGAGGCCAGGAGATATATTATCTCCGTACTTATTTATTTTATGTGCGGAAGGACTGAGCTCTCTCCTCTTTCAAGACAAGAACGCGGGTCTCTTGCATGGGGTGACTATTTGTCGCGGTGCTCCAGAGGTTAATCACCTAGTTTTTGCCGACGATTTCTTTCTTTTTTGTCCATGCAACAATTGAGGAAATGTGCGTGATTAAAGATATTTTGGCTCAGTATGAATGTATGTCGGGTCAAAAAGTTAATTTGGAGAAATATAATCTCCTTTTTAGCACGAATGTTTGTGAAGATTTGAGAAAGAGTATTTATGAAGGTTTACAGTTGACAAGAGTTGTTAGCCGTGGTCATTATTTGGGCTTACCAAGTTTGGTGGGCAGTAATTAATCCCATATTTTTGGATTTATTAAAAATAGAGTTTGGAGTAAAGTAAAAGGGCGGAACTCGAAATTTCTCTCTCGAAGTGGAAAAGAGATTTTAATCAAGTCGGTGGCTCAATCTATGTCTAACTATGTGATGAATGTTTTCTTGTTTCCTGGAAAATTATGTGAGGAATTGGAGAGAATGATGAATTCTTTTTGGTGTGTTAGAGACTAAGAAACGTAAAAAGGTATTAATTGGGCGAGATGGGATAAGATTTATGTTCCGAAGAAATATGGTGGGATGGGTTTTAAGAGAGTCTGGGAATTTAATATCGCCATATTATCTAGAAAGCGAGGAGAATGGTTAACTTGGAAAGTAATCTTATGGTTAAATTTTTTAAAGCTTGTTACTTTCCAAACTCTTCTTTTATCGATGCTAAGTTAGGATCGAACCCGAGTTTTGTTTGCATAAGCATTTTTGTATCTCAAAATGCAATGAAAAAACAATTGGTATTCGGATAGGGAACAGAGTGGCTACACGAATTTGGGGTGAGCCTTGGCTAGCGTATAGGGCCTTCTTCGGTTGGGCTGCAAAATGCGAAAGTCTGCAAATTATTTGAGATTGGTGGAAATCATGGGATGTGGGCTTACTTCGAGATATGTTTGATGCCGAAACTGTTGCAAAAATTCTTAGGGTCCCAATGAGTGTTCGTAATGTGGAAGATAGGTGGTCATGGTCTCTCAAAGTTACGGGTGGTTTCTCGGTCAAGAGTTGTCACCGAGCTCTTTGTGGTGATTTCTCTCAACAACCGCCGACAATTTAGAGGAAGATTTGGAACTTAAATATTCCGCTTCATGTCAGGAACGTTTTATGGAGAAACTGCTCGGGGTACCTCCAAGCTATAGAAGTCTTAGCGACTCATAAGGTTTTTATTAACTCCTCGTGCTCTGTGTACAATAATGCCGAAGAATCTCTAGACCATCTGTTTTGCCACTGTCCTTTAGCTGTGGACTGTTGGGTCAGGTCAGGGTTTAATAAAGTGGGAGAAGGATACATCAATTTTACTGATTGGTGTGAGGGCTGGTTGGTGAGAATATCTCATGAGGATGGGGCTTTAATTGGTATGATCTGTTGGTGTATTTGGTTGAATAGAAATAAGGTTGTGTTGCGTGACAAGAGAAGTTTTGCAGATGATGTTGTAGCAGCTGCAAGTAATCAATTAGCAGCTTAGCGAGTTGCTCATTCTGTGGTTCCTCAAATTCGTGAGCTTCAACTTGGTAACCATCAAGGTCTAATTAGGTGGACTGTTCCGCAGCAAAGTCACGTGAAGGTTAATGTCGACGCTGCTGTTTTTTGGGTATGGAGAAGATATGGGTTGAAATCGCGGCGCGGGACTGCTTTGGCTCCCTTATTCAAGCTCGTCAAGTTAGCTTACCGGGTTTTTTTCTCCGAGAATGGCAGAGGTTATTGGTATTCGAGGAGCTCTCAGTTGGCTTAAAGGAGTTGAGAATATTATTATTGAGTCTGATTTTATGGATTTAATTTTAGAAATCAGAAACCCAATGGTGGTTGATTCTGAGATGCTCGTAAAGGATTGTTCTGAGTAGCGAAGCAGTTTAGTAATATTGTTTTTGTAAGGCGATCTACGAATCGTGCGGTGCATGTTTTTGCACAAAACGCTCGTTCCTTATCAGTTTATCAGGAATTGTTTTTGAACTTTCCAGAATATCTTACAGATGTAACTGCTCTCAATTTGGTTTAATGAATTTCATTCCACATTAAAAAAAGTTACTATAAGCGGAGGATGAGTCTTGCAGTTGAGCCTAGTTCATACATTCTTATGGCAACCAAATGGTTTGAACTGAAAATGGAATTGCCATCTAATTAGACCTGTTAATAGATTTGAATATCCGTCCAGACTGGCTTGGGTAATGATTTTTTTGCTCTAAATCTGGCCTGAGCCCGAACCCAAAAGTAGCCTGCTATTTTATAGCCTGAGCACGAACTCAATGTCACACTTGCTTATGCATACATAATATGTTGGCATTTGACCGAACAAATCTGAAATTTATGGACACAACTAATTTTTGTATTTTTTTATCGAAGATATATCTACGCTTGTATTTGATATATTGATTTTATGTAATCTTTCATCTTGTACCATATTAAAAATTTATTATGAAAAATCCAATTCTTTTTACAAGATTTCAAATAATATTAAAAGAAAGATTTTGAACATTAATTTTAAGTTTAATTATGATTCTCATTAAAATTAAATAGCAACAAAAAATTATATATTTTAATGAAAATGATAATATAACAAAAATTGCTATCACAAGTTATCCTTATTCCTTTTTATTGGTTCACAAGTTACATAAATAAAATCAATATGGAAATTTAAAAGGAGAGAGTTTACTACTGAGTATAATACACTTAACTGGGTTATCTAATTTCCCATCATCTCCACTAATTTTAATCGTTACATCACTACATTCAGCAATCAGAATAAAATGAATTGTCAAATCACAACTAGTTATGAAATAACCCATCATTCTTAATTCAATCATAACCCTCAAAACATTATCCCTCAAATCTTCACTTACTTCTTCCTTCATATCTTCTAGTTGTGATTTCATTGACAAGTGATACATTGCCTCCTCTATTTTTACACCTTGCTTTTCTAGCATAAATGGAGTCATTATATTTTTGTTAGTTACACTCCTTAAATTATATAATATTTCACTTTGTGCAAAATATACCGAAATATTAAAATGCTCGTTTCGGCTTTCGAATTTGTATTTAGCTGTAATTTTGCCTTCGGCGACCCCATCCATAAAGCTAAAATCTGACAAATGTAAAGATGATAGATGTATTTTAGGTGTAGAAATGAAAATTGATACTATTGCATAAAGTACAATGATGACAGATAGAAATGTGGACACTAAAATAACTGCTTGAACCATAGATCTCCAGCAGCATAATAATTTTCTGTTTTCGTATTCCTTCTCCATGAGATTTTCTTATAAAATTGCATGCATTTATTTTTATTTAATTTTTTTAAAAAAAGCTTTTAGAGAACTGCTAGTTTATTGAAATGACTATATATATACGAATCTATTTATGAAAAAAGTGAAAAAAGAAAAAATATTCGATATGACACGAAAAGATAAAAAGACAAAAAGTATAAATAAATTCTTTCATCTTGCTTAAAAATATCATTCAAATTTATATAAACAACTTTTTCAGGAAAGTTCATAAGTGGCTGTATGATTTAACAAATTCTAGTTATCATAAAAAAAAGTTACAGAAGCTCCACATACAAAGAACAACATAAAATGAATAAATGAAGGAAAATCATAGAAAAGTATGTAAATTATGGTATTTGAGAAACTAATTATCACCAACTTTCTATTATTAGTATTTTCAGAAAAAATTAAGTATAAAATACTTATTCTACATTAGTTGTTATTAACTGATATTGAGATGTACGTAGAAACTAATAATAAAAAACCAACGTGTGATAGCATTTTGTGTAATTTTTAAGCTGTTTTTATCTAGTCAATTGTAACTCCAAGTTTATTTTATGATATTTTATACTAGAATTTGTTAATTGTTTAGTCAAGTGCTGTTATTTTTTGTTAAAAGACTCAGTATGAAGTATAAAACAGAAAATTAATTTCAGTTTCCAATTAATAAATAAATCATGTCAATTTGAGAAAACAAAAACAAAATAATGACATTAATTAAAATCTATTTATCTATCTATTTATATACTTATATAATTAGGAAGACCAATAAAATTATTTTATTAATTCTCACCAAATTAAACATTCTTATAAATTTCAACTTATTTTAAACTAATATTCAAATTTTATTTTTTAATTAAGATTTAAAAAAGAAATACTACTTAAAAAGATTAAATAGGTGCTCTCAAATGTTACAACTACTTATTCAATCGTAATGACTTACTGACAAGTAATTTATAATTAGGTCTAATGTTCCAAAAAATTCGATTTTAGCACCTTTCAATTTTAGTTTGGCGTTGTAAAATTGTCAATCGTACCCGATTCATGCTTTTAATTTGCAATTGTACTCACAAGTACTAAATTGACCTTTTCTTCATTAGAAAAGAGTGCAAATAAATTATTCATTTTGAATTTTGTAAATAAAAAAGAGTTCAAATAAGTCATCATAAGTTTTTTTTTGAGTTTTTTTTCGAGTGAAAAAGAGTCCAGTTTATAAAATGGATGTAATTGAAATTTAAAGGTGTGAATTTGGATACAATTGGTGGTTTTACAACGTCGAGGTAAAATTAAAAAGCGGCTGAAAGGTCAAGATTTTTTGAAACACTAAACCTTATAATTATCTTATAGGTGCATTAATATATTACTCCCTCCATTTCAATTTATTTGGCACTTTTTATATTTTTTGATGTCCCAAAAAGAATGTCACCTTTATATTATTGACACTGTTTTTCTAATATCTGACATTAATGAGTATGTTATATAAAAATTAATGGTGTGTTTCAATAAAATTATAGTTCCGATTTTTTTTAGTTAGACTCAGTTTATCACGTCATTTGTGGACTAAACCTATCATATAATGACACATCATTAAAATAAGACTTAATCACCAAAAAATGTCATACCTATACGTCTGGTGTCAATTATAGCCAAACTTTTAAAAATCACCAGATTTAGCCAAAACTTATATGATCTGTTTCTTTTTAGCCATTTTTGAATCGAACCGGTTTTTTTGACACTGTGTCGTCCACGTCACCGCCAACTAAGCAATTGGCTGGCATGACAGCTGAAATATTTAAATAAGGTTTGGCTATAACTGACACAAAATGCATAGGTTTGGTACTTTTTGGTGAATAAAACTAATTTTAAAATTAAATAATTAAATGATTAATTATATTATAATAAAATTCATATATATTTAAAAAATAATGTTTTTATTTAACACTAATTAAAATTAATTTATGTTTTTCCTAAATTTAAATAATTCTAATAAATATTTTTACATAATTGATTTAAATTCTATTAAAAACAAAAAATGTCATATTCATCTTAATTTTTTTTAAATTCCAGTCGTCGGTTCTTTGACACCGCCGCCGTTTGAGACCCAATTGTTCGTCTTCCGACGAACAATCTGAGAGTAATATACACAACAAACATACGACAGTGTTCATAATTCAACTATACACACATAAACATAAAAATAATCACTGAATAAACTGCTTATTTAAAGGACGAATGTAATTATTATTATTTTCTTTAAAAAGTGAAACTCATTGTGGTGTAATCAATATATATCATAATGTTTATAAGCATAAACGCATATGTCATTTTACTCGGCATAGCCAAAAACTTACCTTAATTTACACATAACTATTTTATTTATTACCTAAACTCAGTCATAACAAGATCTCAACAACATTAAAAATAATAAATCAAGTTCAAAATCATCATGAACATTAAACTCTTTCACCAAATTTAATTCAACATTAATTCCAAAGTAATACATTAATTTATTTTTTTAATTACATATTCATTAAAATATATTATAATATAAATTTATTAGAATTAATTAGGTTTAATAAAAAATTAAAATTAATTTTAATTAGTATTAAATAGGAAATATTAATTATTTTTAAATGTATATAAATTTCATAAATGATAAAATTAATTTACTAATTATTAAATTTAAAAATCATCTTGAATTTAAAATTAGGTTTATTCACCCAAAAAATACCAAACCTATGTGTGGAAGTTATAGCCAAACCTTATTTAAATATTTCAGCTGCCATGCCAGCCAATTGCTTAGTTAGCGGTAACGTGGACGACACGGTGTCAAAAAAACCGGTACGATTCAAAAATGGCTAAAAAAGAAACAGAACATATAAGGTTTGGCTAAATCTGGTGATTTTTAAAGGTTTGGCTATAATTGACACAAAACGTATATGTTTGGCATTTTTTGGTGATTAAGCCTTAAAATAATGATACTATCGTAATATTACTATTCAAAAGTGTAAAAAAATAATAAACAAAATTACAATAGTGACACTATTTTAATAACGAGTCATAATGTAATAGGCTAGTATACGGATAACGTGTTAAACTGAGTCTACCTAAAAATCTCTCTATATTTCCATGATAAAAAGAAGGAAAATAAAATAAAGTAACTCTATCATATTTAATGTGTTCTTAATATGTGTAAAAATGAAAATGTAACTAATAAAATGGAACGAAAGGAGTAGTACACAATATATTTCTTTATAGATAACGTTTACACATTTACGCATACTCATATAAAAAGAATATAGTACGTAACTTATAAAAGAAATAAATCTTTTTAAAGTTATTTAAAAAAAATTAAAGTCTGGTGGTGTCACGACCTAAAATCTTGACCGAGACTAGCGTTAGGAAATGGGAATAATAGTTCCGGAATCCGTATTAAGCCTAAAAACCATTATAAATTTTTCGCTTTTGAAATATTACATAACACCGTGCAGCATTCAAAATAATTTAGAAACTTTTGCAATGTAATGTTTGAAAATAGCTTCAACACAACATGTTAAAACAGAATAAGTGTCACCTTATTTAAGATACAAGTATTCATTTCAAACCACATAGTATTCCTTTTAAATCACATGCAACATCCAAACCATATAAACACTATAGTACCATTCTAAAATCAGAGTTCAAGACTTATAAACTAACTCTACAATTAAACAAACATATAAACGTTTAGTGTACTGTATCGCTCAATTTGAACATTAATTTGATATACATTTACATTTTCAAAACATCAAACTTTCAGAAGAAAGGTGTGAAAATTTGTTTCCACAAAATGATATAAACCTGAAAATATGGAAGATAACAGGTCAGTTGAAACTGAGTAAGTTCGTATAATTACTAATAAACATTAAATAAAATTAAAATCGCATGATAAATAATTCATGTAGTGCAACAAAATATGGATACCAAATGAAACCTTATTCCTCAAATCGATAGTAATTTCATATACATATATTATTTTATAAAATCTTTGAATTTCATATGGCACGGTCGTGAGAGATTCACAGCTCTATCGAGTTTGCCTTCGCTCAATTTTTAAGCCCAAGTTATGAGTCCCGAGAAATTCCAGCTCAATTGAGTTACTCACTAAATACAAGAGTTTACTCCACGAAATTCCAATTCTGAGAGTCTCAATTGAGTTAACCTCGTATTTAGCATTCATTAATCCTTCTTTTTCCTTTTTATTCCTATATAACCATATAAATCTCAGATCATTAACAGTGCGCACACATCTCTATTACCGCCCAATAAGTAGCATGTTCCATTTGTTCTATATCAGTTTCAAATCTCAGATGCAGTGCGATTTATAATAAACATTTAGAAATATAAAATATTAATTTTAAAATATTTAAAAGTAAAATACAAACTCACAGTTAACCGCTATTCAAATAATAGAACTCCTTTTCGCTACTTTAGTTTTGATGCTACTCTAATTCCACAGCCCTTGAGTTCGTCAAATCTATACGTAATTTATACGTTAAAAATGATACATTAAAAATAACTTAATTTTAGAATTGACTCTGGTCACAAATCACTTATTGAATACCACAAACATTGCCAAATATTTTATACTTTTTCATAATTAGTTAATCGATTATAGATTTGACTCCAGTTTAAAAAACACTTCTCATGTTTTCATCAACCGAATTCGTAAACTCTAGACCTGACGTTCAAATTTCATTTTTAAAACATAAACATGTTATTTATTTTTCATAACCCGTTGGCCGAGGCATCATGCTCTCTTGGTCCGGTTTTCCTATATCACAATTCATCGCAATTCACTTTCAAATATATAACTTAAACTTTTATAAAAGACATCATTCAATTATCCGGAGTTCTAAAACGACAATACTAGATTAACTAACACTATCAAATAATTAATTAATTAATATTATTTTTATTTTATTTTTTTCCGCCTTATTTATTATTTAATAATTATTCGCGAACGTTATCCCATGTTTCGCTGAAATCGGCGATACATCGATGTTTTAATTAAAATTGTCGATTAACAAAATTATGAGATTCTTGTAATTACGAGACACAATATATCAATATTATTCTTAAAATAATTAATTTTTTAAATTACTGTAATTACAATATAAATTTTTGACGTTTAAAACCGATACATTGCCTTAAGTCTAATTTTTTTCCTAAAAATAAAATAAAATAAAGAAGCTGGATTTAGATTTGTTACTTTAGCGGTGTTCACGACTCCGTTTAGTCCGACCGACTCGTTATTTTTATAAGAAAAACGTTGTGCTCCTTTACGTTTGATCGACTAACCATGATGGTTTTGAAAACAGTTTGTTTATTCATGTTCTAGATAATACCTTTATTAATTTTATGTAAATTTGTATTGATGTTTTGGTGAGATAAAGTGGTTGATTTTTTCTTTTTAAAAGAATATTAGCAATATAAACGAGTTAGGTAGAGAAGAAATGTTAAATTTGTTCCAATGAAAGAAATAGAGACATAAGCGAAGATAATGGCCCACCGTCTAACTCTTTATCTTTTATCACTTTCCTTTTCCTTTTTTCTTCTTCTTTCTATGTATCCTTCTCTCTTCTTATCTTTTTTAAGAATTCATCAAACTTCATTAATCTAATATGAAACAGTTGCATTTGTAAGAAATTCGGGAAAATTCGAAAACGAAACACAATGACCTGACATGGAACAGACAACATGCTGCCTGATTCGCAAATCTACTAACGAAAATAAAAAATAAATTATCTAACTGTTTTGCCAATAAAGTGTCGTCTTTGCTCAATCTTCACCATCACTCGTAAACTGATTTATGAAATTAAAAACTACAGCCGTGACATCGGATACAACCAACAAATGAAAATCCTTCATAAAAAAGGGACAACAACCTTTCACATAGAAAGGACAACAAACCTTTCATATAGAAGGGACAACACAAAATTCTCTAAACAAAAAAATAAAATACAATAATAAAAAAACAAAAAGAACTACTATAACCGATGAACGATTTCATCTTTGTTGTTGAAACATTTCCAATCTATCTTTGATTCTTGATTTATGAAAATTTGAATTGGATTTGTGGTTTGTCGATAAATGTTAATCCATAAAAAAATGAAATTTTTTTTGGCCACTTTTTATACTATATGAAATTAAAATAACATAAAAAAATGGCTACCGTCAACGGCATACCTAAACCATTGACAGCCGTCGAAGAAAAATTGAAAAAAGAACTATGGACGGCTAGGATTTGTATTAGACAAAAAAGAGAGAAGAGAGAAGAGAGGTTAGGGTTTTTTCTTTGTTTAAGCATTGTTACTTAGTAGAGTGAAAATAACTTATAGAATCTTTCTCTCTTTTTATCTAGTTCTATATATATATATATATATATATATATATAGAACTATATATATATATATAGAACTATATATAAATTCATACGTACATGCATACGTCAAAACTTATTTTGATAAGGGATTGATAAATTTTTGGTGTATGGACTTTTTAAAAAATGACAATATAGTGTTTCAATAAATATTTATATCAATATGGTGTATAAACTTGTTAAATAATTAAAAATTAGTTTTTTCAATCGGTTTCGTTTTGGTAGCAGGTAAAAACCCCGGTTATTGTCACGATCCAAAATCATGAGCCGCGACCGGCGCTAGGGAATGAGAGTGGTTGCTCCAAAACCCGTAGCAAGCCTGAAAACCTGTACAAATTTTTCGCGAAACCAAAACGTTTTCCATATAACCATCAATATCAAAATACATACAACCCCTGTTTTAAACGTACATCACAGTTAAAGCGTTTTTACAAAATAGAGTCAACCTATTCTAGACTACTGCGGACTTACTAGATTGAAAAGTTTTCTTCATATCTCGTATAAAACTACTTTTGAGAATTAAACTTCGGAAGCTTTGTTCTTCAAATCATACTATACTTCTCCTGAAAAAATGGGAGGGACAACGAGGTTAGTATAAAACTGAGTGAGTTCACCCAATTATAAGCAATACTATATAAAGGGGGAAAACGTTTGAAAACCTCGTTATGTAGAAAATACCTTTCAAAACATACTTCATATGTTTATACTTACTTTCATATGTCATGTACGTCTCATAAACTAAGCGTTTATGTTATAGACGTACTTGACACCTTTCCTTCTTTTCATATCTTATGTACGTTTCATAAACTATACGTTTATGTTACTTACGTACTTGACATCTTTTACGTTTCGTTTTTAGTTTGATGTCTTTCATTTCTTGTTTCATTATTGGTCCCTAGTCCCGAGATAATTCAACCGAGTTAAATGGGGAGATATAGGTCCCAAGATAATTTCACTGAGTTATCCTCGTATCTCGATTAATGCAGTCCCGAGATAGTTCACCGAGTTATCCTCGTATCTCGATTAATGCAGTCCTGAGATAGTTCACCGAGCTACTTTGCCCGATATAGTTCACCGAGTTACTCGCATTAATCCTTTCCTGGTGAAGTTCCGAGATAGTTCAACTGAGTTCACTCCCACCAGTCTTTATCTTATGGCTAGTATATTGTGTTTGTTGAGTTTGTCATAGTTACTCATTTTCGTATTTCATATATGTTCATTTGATCCTTTATGGACCATGACATGCATAATACAATCTAACTATACATACACAACACACACATATAGGGTATTTGTTATGATTAATAGTACATATAGGGATGCACTATGTTTCCTTATTCATATCTCGTCGATAATCGTATGTTATTCGACATTTGATTTCATATCACAATGCATTACCCTTCCCCGGTTCTTTAAGCATTTGAATCTTTCTTATTTAATTATGTTATTATCAAAATAACATAATATGATAAACAATCATTTTTCAAAACATATATTCGTATACTTTTCAAATCATACATTTCAAACACATACATATTCATATAGTCGTTCGTATATAAAAATACACGACTTTATGAATATCGACGAGTAATTAAAGTGTACTCACCACTTGCTATACATAACCTTTAAATAAGTGTCTCGGCATCTCAAGCCATACATCTCCGACCCTCGTCGGTAGTCGACTTGTCGTGTCTACGTAAATAGAATAATAGCAAGAATCAATAACAATTCTAATTTCAAATTTTCCATTTAAAGGCTGTTTTGCAGCTTACTTTGACTATCAACACGCTGATCTAAAATAGTTAGACCTCTAAACAAAAGTGACTTTCTTAAAGTTAAGAACGTCGCCTAAAACTTTTGTTTAGGTCTCAGACAACGATTAGCACCCGAAGGTGTCGGAAACTAGCCCGAAAGTTAAGACCTTGGGCTGTCCTAAATACAAAACTGTTCTGCACAATATAATGGTCTGCCTCATATGACCATGTTAGAGGCAGATTCAAGGAAAACTCAATAAACAATTGTAGAGGACACTTGCTAGTTTTTGTACCAACAAACAGAACCTGATTCGGAGTTACACAACTCCAAATATTTCCCTTGCAATATCACAGTTCTGCGGAGCATATTTCTGCAAAACGACAATCTAGTTCGTACATTCAATTCGTAATTATAACTTATCGAGACTTACACCTATCGATATTATATGTTTATAGCAGCAACCTAACTCAGTAACTACACATCAATACATACACAATCCCATGACATAATTATTGTTAGATTCACTCACTCAATCACACAACACAATTCCTTATCAAACACCTAATCATCTTTTATCAATCAAATTCATTTTAATTCATCCATATACCTTCACATCTAAGCATGAAATTCACATTTGAATCTCATGTCTTTCTCATGGTTCCATCGACAAAACCCTTGGCTCACTCTATCTCCAAATTCCAATCAACACTTAAGCATGATAATCATTATTTCTATACATAAATTTTGTCGGCTAATCTTCATCATCATAATAAATAACACATAGTAAATTTCAGAATATCTTCTCACCTTAATGTTGTCTTATGCCAAAGCTTTAATTATGAACAATTTCCATTAAATTCTTCATTCCAAAGCTCAAAACACCTTGCATCACATAATCAAACAAAAGCCCCAAACTGAGTTATAAATCCTAACTTTTCCTTTCCTTAATTCTCCACATACACCAAGGAATCATTAAATTAAAGATCTTACCATGTATACCTTAGAGTCTTATGATGATTAACATATAAAATGATCACTTTTGATGGAGAATTATTGAAGTCACGGTGGAGGAGAGGGTTCGGCCTCTTTAGGTGAAAGATGAGAGGTTTTGAGCCTTCTTGGCTTATGCTTAAAAAAAAGAATGAGTTATTCCCTTATAAGGGAAGTTTTGGCTAAAAGACCACTTTGGCTGAAAACGGCTAATTTGCACGTTAACTCAAATTCTTACTTAACCGTCGTGCTAAACATCCAAATGATATCAGAATTCCTTTTCCGATTAATTCTTACTTATTTTAAATTATAATAATCTTTTCTTTAGATTATTATTGGTTAAAAATTCCATTTTATCTCAAAGGGCAAAATTGTACTTTAACCCCTATTCTTACTTAATCGTCAAACTTACCTTTAAAAATGATTTCGTATCTTTACAAAACTTTGACAATTATTTATTAGCGTGAAAATTATTAACGAGGGCTTTAAAATTTATTTATTTCCTTTCCTTTTAATCCCGCTCAAATCTAATTCATCAAATAATAATTTCTCAATTAAATTATTATTTTATGGTGACTTCAATAGACCCTCTTTGGTATTGTCCATTCTTAATTTGATATTCTTGACCTTAATCTTTACGATTTAGCCTCGTGGCACTTTTACGTAATACCTAAAAATCTAGGTTATTACAATCTTCCCCCCTTATAAAAATTTGTCCTCGAATTCTCATAATCTTCTACTCTTACTTAACCAATCCTTTAACTTTTCCTTATTGATCTTTTCCTCCATGCTTTTGTTGCGCACTTTGACCAATTGTTCACTAACTGTTGACCTTACAGTTAGATTCATACTATCTTCCATCTTACATGATCCTTGGGTGGAGTTGTCTCGAAATACTTATCGAGAAACTTCTTATGCAAGTAACCTTTGTCTTGCAGTCTCCTTAGTACTTGATTCATATTCATTATTAATCAGTTCTCTTTCTTCGATCGTCTATGATACTTTCTTCTTTGCAAGTAGGGTTCATATCTCGTGACGTAACTAATCTTCTATGTTCAATCCCCTCATTCTAGGGGTACATTCGTTATTATTTTAAACGCAGTTGCTAGTACTTTACAAACATGTAAAGTAACATCGTTGTCATTGTATCTCAAACACAAGACTACTTTAAAAGATTTGCAATTTAAATCTCGATTCATTTCGTTTTGCATTACACTACTCGTCATTCTACATTACTCGATATATTACATATGTATGTTTTTATATAGGCCTAACAAGGTGATCATTCTTGTTCTATGCCTCTATGTACAGAGTTATTGTCTGAGTCTACTTACGTTTGAAAACTCATCCGTTTAAAATCACGTTTCTTTTCATATTCTCAAATCATGTCATAATTGTGCACCGGTGTGATGACTTCTCTCATCACAAGAGTTGCAAAGACACTCCTCTTTTCATTTCAGACATGCACAATGTATATGATGCATGTCCTATTAGTGAATACAATGATGATATTGTGATGCATTTCTATTCGTGTCAATGCAATGTCTTTACGATTCGTGTCCGAGCACATTTATGTCTATTCAAAACATCTCATTTCGATCAAATACTTTTCTTTTCATAAAACGGGTTTTACGTAAGTTTCTTTTGACATCAGACTCTGTATTGCTATCCATTCTTATCATTCGTGTACTATATGCATTCTTTACACATGTAAAGATGTAACTCTATTCGCGTGGTTTGGACGTCGTTCGTAAGGTACGTCCTAAACGTTCGTGTTTGCACTAGTCTAGCTCAAAAAGTCTGATCACTAATGAGCTTCTAGCGTTCAGACTTCACGATGTTTGCTTTGATCACATCGTTTATCTGGTTGTGTCTAACCATATGTGGTTGTGACAACTCTGTCTTCTAAGAAGACGGTCGATTCATGTTACCCATGATATTCTATTACACGGGATGTAGGAATTCCTTCGCGTAGTAACCTTGTTGTTCGCATTGAAGACATATATATGTTATGGCTTGACAACTACATATGTGCCTTCTAAGGATTCGTAGAGTTGGAACTTCCTTGTTCCAACTACAATTAATGGTTCTAGCCTTCTTGGCTAGTTTCTCCTTGTTTAACTTCTTTATGAGTCCGATCATATCAATTTTTGATCTTTTTACTCCTCTTATACTCGATTATTTCATATCATACTCCTTGTATTAATCTTCCTTGTATCACCTAGCCTACATGATACACTTCGTTGACTCATTCCTGATGGGTTTCTTGATCCATTCAATTTTTTTTATTATATACTGCCTTTAGCAGTGTCACTACTTTCATTCCTAGTACTTATCTCATTTACTGACCTTTGGGTCTGTTAACCCACTCTCTTCTATTTGGTCGAGTCTATCTTCTTGTCCTTGCAGAGAGCTTTTCCAACTCCTATGGCACTCGTTGATATTCTTTACACTCTTCACGTAATCCTGATCCTTGTGATCACTATCGTGTTCATCCTTTCTTTGCCACTATATTGGCATCTTATAACTTATTTGCAACAGTCTCCTGTAGATTTTGGTTTCCTTCTTACTGTATCCTCACTGTTCGCCTTATTGCGATTCCTTTTTTGGCTTACTATTAACTGTAGTACTAACCCTTGGGTTGAACTTATCGTTAATATCTTACTTTCCACTTAATCTCATAGTTTGTCCTTCGTCTGCTTGGAATTCACAAGCAGTTTGTTCCACTTCTTTAGTTTTAACTTATGTATGCCAATATCTAATTTCTATCCGTGTTTCTCTCTTCATGTTGATACTGTCTTTGTATCAACTGCCCTACCATTAACATACAAGTCTATATATCAGTTACTTCTACTGTTAACCGGTTAACATTGATGTTGGATTGTTACGGCACTCCCGGTGCCTGTAGATTTCCACTTTGTCTATACTAGGTTCCTCTGACCTTTGTCTCGTCCCTGGTCTCTATCGGCCGGATGGACTGGGTCACATTCGCCTTGATAAATTTTGGCCTCTTCTCAGGCCTTATGCACTTACTGTGCAACGGCAGGTGAAGCTAAAACATCAGAGGCCTTCTGGCTATCTGCAGCCACTACCTATTCCATAGTGGAAGTGGGAGCGGATTGCCATGGACTTTGTGGTTGGTTTACCACATACTCGACAGGGATACGATTTCATCTGGATGATAGTCGACCGTATGACTGAGTCGGCTCATTTCCTTCCAATCAAGGTTTCGTATCCTGCTTCGAAGTTTGCTAAGTTGTACATCGACATGATTGTCAGTTTACATAGTGTACCGGTTTCGATTGTTTCAAACAGAGGTTCTGTTTTCACTTCGAGGTTTTGGAAAGCTTTACAGGAATATTTAGGTTCTCGGTTGGATTTCATTACAGCTTTTCATCCTCAGACTGACGGTCAGTCTGAGAGGACTATTCAGACGTTGGAGGATATGCTCAGGATGTGCATTCTTGATTTTCAGGGTAGCTGGAATACTCATCTGCCGTTGATTGAGTTTTTCTACATCAACAGTTATCATGCGAGCATTGAGATGGCATATTATGAGGCTTTGTACGGATGCAAGTGTCGATCTCCTATCTGCTGGGAAGAGGTCGGTGAGCGTAAGTTGTCTGGTGCTGAGATTATTCAGGTTACCGCATAGAAGGTACCGTTGATTAAGCGTAGGTTGGAGACTGCGTTTAGTCGACAAAAGAGTTATGCTGACCCGAGGAGGAAAGACATTGAGTTTCAAGTTGGTGACTTTGTGTTTCTTCGGGTTTCTCTTATGAAAGGCATGGTTCGTTTTGGTGTCAAGGGAAAATTGGCACCGAGGTACGTTGGTCCTTACGAGATCTCAGAGAGGATTGGAGATGTGGCTTATCGTCTGGTTCTGCCGCCAGACATGTCTTTAGTACATCTTTTGTTTCATGTTTCTATGTTGAGGAAGTACATCTCAGATCTTTCACATGTGATTGTGCCTCAGAGCGTTGAGATTGACCAAGCGTTGTCTTATGAGGAACCAGTTGAGGTTGTTGATACGCAACTGCGTAGGTTGCGGAACAATGAGATTCTGATGGTCAAATTTCTGTGCGGATTCATTTTGTTGAGGACTGCACTTGGAAGACGGAGTCCGATATGAGGAAACGTTATCCTTTCCCCTTTACTTGAGGTACGTGTATCGTTGCTTATGTGTTTCTAGTTAATTGTTTGTGTGCTTGGTGTGCTTCTATGGTTATTTTTTTGTTGCGTTTTAAATTTGAGGACAATTTTTTACTAAGTTGGGGAGAATGTAATATCCCGCATTTTTCTTTTTATTATTTTTAATTTTTATTTTAATTTTGCATTTCGTCGAGGTTTAGGAAATTTACTATTATTATTATTAAATATTTTTATTTGAGTCGTTCGTTGATTCGATCGTGATTCAATTCGTGTTTGTTTTGTATTATTAAATCTAAAAAAAAAGAGAAAAAAAGGAAAAAAAATAAATGGATAGAAACCATGCATGCAAAATAAAAACCCCATGTCTTATTCTTTTATTATCCACGTAACTAGGCCCTTTTTTTTGTTTGTAACATGAAAGGCCCATGCCTTTAATATATTAGAAAGTCCAATTCAATTTGTTACACATAAGAATTGCAGAATCATCTTCTTCTTCGTGTATATATGCCTCTGTTTCATTTTTTGTAAACCTATTTTCTTTCTTTCGTTTTTAAACATAACCCTAGCCGCCATATGCTCTGAAACATCCTGAGATATCGTCTTCATCATTCCCTTCCTTTATCCTTAATTCGGTAAGATTAACGTCACTTTTCTCGTTATTCCGTTTGATATCGCTTTTGCCGTTTCTAACTCAAATCTCCATCGTTTAGCATCAAATTGAAGCGTATTTTGTTGGTTACATCTATATTCTTCATTATCTATCATCCCTACGTGTTGGAATCGAAAACGGTACGTAAAATCCTTCTGTTCGGATGCCGTTTCGTTTCGTCGCTTCTTTGTTGTCACCTTGTCTTATGGTTTTATGGCTGCCATAAACTTATTGCTTGTTTAAGAAAGTTTTATTCTTGAAGTCTCTAACTGAGCATGACTTGAGATGTTGATTTAATTGATTAGGTTGTCTCAGTAATGTTAACAACAATAACTCCATTGTTACAAGTTGGCCGAATCCTTAGGTTACAGTCAACAAAATTTCTTAGGTTATACTTCTCCTTGCTGCCAAATTGTATGGGATTATGGGCATAAATATTATTTGGTTAAATCAAAATCTCACTATTGTTGACGTGGTGTGATGGTTGGTCGAGTTCGCAGATTTATTCATGATGTTGTTGCCAAGGGTTTCGTTGTTGTGTATGAATGTTACTGTTATGATTCTCTTAATTAGGGGATTAGCCATTTGGGTTTTTGTATGTGGGTTATGATATGATAATTACTATTAGTGTTGTTTAGTTTCCATTGTTTCTGGATGCAGCTCATGGTTGTCCTGTTTCTTCCGCCATGCATATGGGCTCTTTTGTTTTGCCATTTTGATGTTGCTACTGTTATATGGATTCATGGCTTATGGTTTCTTTGTGATTTCTTGTTATTGAGATATCATAATTTGAAAACAGTAATAATAGATTCAAATGGTTTTGGTATTTTGGTTTCATAGTTTACTTTTGTTGACATTAGATTTTTAAACTAAAGATTTATGTTTATTGAATTATAATTTTAATTGTCGTTAATTATTATTATCGAAATGATAATTATGTATAAACTTTAAATCAAATAATTACTTGGTAATTATCGTTTACTTTAAAGGCTTAGCGTGCCAATTTGGCTAAAATTACATTTTTAAATGTTATAACGTTTTCTTAACTTACTTTAGTTAAGTTTTGGTTTGTAACTTGGGTTACTTGGATTTGAAGTTATTGAATTCAATTTTTTTAAATTATGGTTATTTATCAAATTATTTTATAATTATAAACTATGGTTTATAATTCGATTTAATTTGTGGGTTGGGTTAGACTTAGTTCGCCCGACATGTGATGTTAGCTTGGCAGTTATCGGTAACTCGGCTAACCCACTATTTGGAATTTAAACCGATTTATTATTTATTATTCATTTAAATAATATTTTTTCTAAATGGATTTTAAATGCGGGAACTCAATAGACGTGATTGTTTATGGCTTTATTATTGTTTGAGTATTGTGTTACTCTGACTTGGCTTTATATTGAATTGTTGTTTATGCTAGTGCTATGTGGTATTTAGTACTCTCTAAAGTTAGGGTCTGTTTATTTTTTCAATTATGATTTTGTACCTTGTCTAGACCCGTCGACTGTTTGTACTTCAGAGGCGAAGTCTCGGTTGCCCCCGAGCATGTGGTTTTATGCGGGTGCATTGTTTTAAATGTGTTATCTTGGTTATTCGCAAGGCTAGCTACGAGTTTTGGTACGCTTACTAAGTGGTTGCTTTCACTTGGGTGAATACTTGTTGGCTGATTCACCATGTTGTAATTATATTGTTAATTTTACTTGTATTGAGGATTTTTGTTTCATTCTTAAGAATTAATATGCGTACTCGTGCTGCGGCTCAACAAAATGTTGATGCTGATGACGCGATCTCTATGGAGATGGACCAGAATGAACCGGAGGTTAAAGCTGGTTGAGGATTAGCGGGTAGAGGCCAGGCTGGCCGAGGTCAAGCTGGTCGGGGTCAAGCTAGTCGAGGTTAAGCTGGTCGGGGTCAAGCTAGTCGAGGTAGAGGTGCAAGACGAGGTGGTGTAGCAGGTGCTCAAGCACCAGGTGCGGCACAACCAACATTGAAGCTTCTGACTTCAACACGTTTTTAGCTGGAGTTGCTGCTTTACAGATTAACCAGGTTCAGCTGCAAGCGAGACAAGTCGCTATGCAGAATCAGTATGCAGTGTTGGGTCAGATTGTTCAGCAGTAGCAACCACAGGCTGGTGGTACTGCTGTAGGTGGTGTCAGAACCACTAATTGGGATCTAATGTTGGCTTACATGAGGCTGAAGCCGACAGAGTTTGACGGTTCTAGTGACGCGCTGGATTTTCTCGAGGAGGTTGAGCAGAATGCTCGGCGACTTCAGACTATTGATCGTCAGACCATCGTCCTTGTTGAGACGTCTATGAAGAGTCCACCTGGGGACTGGTTTCATAGAGCCATTCATCCTGAGATGGATACTATTATTTGGGCTAATTTTGTGGCGAGATTCAGAGGATTCTTCTTGCGATTTTCCGTGACAGAGGGTCACAGAGACAAAGTGCTCACACTTTCTAGAGATGATAGGTCAGTATCCGAGTACACGACAGAGTTCGTGAGGTTGAGTCGGTTTGCTCCAGACATGTAGGCAGATCCGATGAGAGTGAACGACAGATATGTCAAGGGCTTGGGCCATGAGTTTGTGAGTTTGTTGACTGAGACGTGCAGAGACTTTACTAACGTGGTGGATAGTGCTAGTCGTCTGGAGAGCACATTGTTACAGTTTGGGAAGATTGCAGATCCTTCTAAGACTAAGAAGTCTTCTGGCACTGGACATTAGAGTGGTGGTGGTAGCTACCAATCAACACCTTCCCAGTACAAGAACAAGAAGAGGGGTGTCAAGAAGAGTTATCAGCCTTATACCTACAGTTCAGGCAACAATGGTAGCAGCCGCAGTTTTGGGCGTGGTAACAATGGAGGTGCTAGTTTTCCTTTCTGCCAGAATTGCAGACGTCGACATCCGCGCGAGTGTCGTTTAGCACCAGTAGGTTGTTTTACTTGCGGCCAGCCGGTTCACTTAGCCAGAGAGTGTCAGGCATCTGGGCAGCAGATGTCGGCGGCTAGTGTTGCTCAGGTGTCTTATCAGAGATCAGCATTTTCTGCACCGGTGGGATTTTCTCAACCTGCCGCTTCTTTTGGTGAATAGCTGGGCCGAGGTTCTTGAGGGCGAGGTTTTGGAGGCCGTGGCAACGGCGGTAGAGGTTCTAGCAGCTACAGTGTTGGGCAGAGTTCACAGCAGCAGAGTCAAGGACAGGCCAAAGTTTACGCCTTGACTCTCCAGTATGCCCATACATCTAACGCAACGGTGCAAGGTACTCTTAAGATTTTTTTCGCAGACGCTCTTGTTTTGTTTGATGCGGGTGCAACCCATTATTTTGTGTCTACGTATTTTGTTGCCAAGTTGGGTAACACCAATGGTTTTGAACGAACCTTTATCTATTTCTACTCCCTTGTCTGACTGTGTGATGGTGGATGTTGTGTATCCATCGTGTCCTGTGGTTATCCATGGAAGAGATTTGTATTCTGATTTGATTGTTTTGGATGTTCTCACTTTCGACGTGATTTTGGGGACGGATTGGCTTGCACGCCATTATGCTTCGATCGACTGTCGAGGGAAGTCGGTTGAATTTCGGATTCCAGGTGATCTACCCTTTTCTTTTCAAGGGGAGAAGACGGAGACACCTAAGAATTTGATTTCTGTAATCAAGACAAAACAAATGATTGAGTAAGGGTTGTCAAGCTTTCTTAACTGTGGTTCGAGATGTGTATGCTGAGGTGGGCAGTGTAAACAGTGTCCCTATAGTGAATGAATTCATTGATGTTTTTCCAGAGGAGTTACTTGGATTTCCACCTGATCGGGATATCGAGTTCTGCATAGACGTTGTTTCTATAACTGGTCCTATTTCGATACCGCCGTATCGGATGGCTCCTGCTGAACTGAAGGAGTTGAAGGAGCAGTTGCAAGAACTGTTGGACAGTGGTTTCATCAGACCGAGTACTTCTTCGTGGGGTGCTCCAGTTCTGTTTGTCAAGAAGAAGGATGGTTCCTTTCGACTGTGTAAGTTGAATAAGGTTACCATCAAGAATTGATATCCTCTCCTCGCATCGACGACTTGTTTGATTAGTTGCAGGGTGTGAAGTGTTTTTCCAAGATTGACTTGAGATCCGGGTATCATCAACTTCAGATTCGGGATGTCGATGTGCCTTAGACTGCTTTTAGAACGCGTTATGGGCATTTTGTGTTCCTGGTTATGTCGTTTGGGTTGACTAATGCACTAGCAGCGTTTATGGACATGATGAATCAGGTTTCCAAGCCGTTTTTGGATCAGTTTGTTATCGTCTTCATTGATGACATCCTGATTTATTCTCAGAATGAGGAGGAGAATTCTTATCACTTGAGGATGATCTTACAGAGTGAGGGGCTTTGTAAATGAGACGTGATCATTTAAGTGTTCATTATTATTACTATGATTATTATTATGATTATGATTATTATTATTATTATTATTATTATAATTATTATTATTATTATTATTATTATTATTATTAGTGATGAAATTTATTTACTCTCGTAATTAGTACGTAATTTACCCTTTTAGTGATGATTTTTAATACCCTCGTTAAATTTTCATCATTAAAAGTGATATTTTTTGTAGTGCTGATCATAAAAGTTTGAAGTGCATACTGAATCAAAAAGAACTGAATTGGAGACAGCGAAGATGGATAGAACTTCTGAAAGATTATGATCTTACAATAAAGTATCACCCTGTAAAAGCTAATGTAGTAGCTGATCTGTTTTATATACAGACGGTAAAGATTTTATTATTGCTTGAATTGAGAATACTTATGAAGAATTAAATGAAAGTGAAAATGGAGCTTTATTAGCTATTTTGAAGGCCCGTCCTATTCTGATTGAAAGAATTAGGGATGCTCAGAATCAGGATGAGAAATTTGTGAAATTCAGAGGTGAAGCAGGATAATAAAAATAAGTTTAATGTTTCTGATGAAGGCACTCTACTGTACAAAGGTAGATTACGTGTTCATAATATTGATATATTGAAAAGAGAAATAATGGAGGAAGCGCATAATTCAGCCTATTCTATGCATCCAGGGAGTACAAAAATGTATCATACTCTGAAAAAAAACTAATGGTGGTCGGGAATGAAGAAATAAATTGCAGAATTTGGGTCTAGATGTTTAACATGCCAGCAAGTTAAAGAAGAGCACCAGCATCCAGCAGGTTTGCTACAACCACTTTCTATTCCTGAATGGAAATGGAAACATGTGACTATGTATTTTGTTGTTGGGTTACCTAGGACTCAACAGGGACATGACGCGATATGAATTATTATTGATAGACTAACAAAAGCAGCACATTTTCTTCCTATAAAGGTAAACTATCCTCTTGATAAACTTACTGAGATTTAGACTAGCGAGATAGTTAGACTACATGGTGTTCCATATTCTATTGTGTCTGATAGGGATCTGAGATTTACATCAAGGTTTTGGCAAAGCTTATAACTAGCTTTGGGTACTAAACTGAAGTTCAGTACAACTTTTCATCCACAGACAGATGAGAAATCAGAACGAACTATTCAAACCTTAGAGGATATGTTACGTGCATGCATGATTGAATTTAAAGGTAGTTGGGATAAATATGTGCCACTCATGGAGCTTGTATACAACAATAGCTATCATTCTAGTTTGGGAATGGCTCCTTATGAAGCATTATATGGTAGAAGATGCAGAACACCAGTGTGTTTGGATGAAATTGGGGAAAAACAGTTAATAGGCCCAGAAATTATTTAAATCACTACA
Source organism: Mercurialis annua (assembly GCF_937616625.2). Lineage (NCBI taxonomy): Eukaryota > Viridiplantae > Streptophyta > Magnoliopsida > Malpighiales > Euphorbiaceae > Mercurialis > Mercurialis annua. The sequence continues at coordinate 43,827,873 of NC_065574.1, read as the reverse complement.
TAAAAAGTTCAATTAATCAGAGATCGCCTCAAGGAGTCCCAAGATAGACAAAAGAGCTATGCTGATTTAAAGAGAAAGCCGATTGAGTATAGTGTGGGTGATAAAGTGTTTCTCGAGATTTCTCTATGGAAAGGGATATTAAGATTTGGTAAGCGAGGAAAACTAAGTCCAAGGTTCATTGGTCCATATGAAGTAATCGAGAAAATTGGTCCAGTGGCTTATAGGTTAGCCTTACCTCCAGAGTTATCACAGATTCATAACGTCTTTCATGTTTTAATGCTACGGAGATACAGGAGTGATCCTAGTCACATCTTACAGGTTCAACCTATAGAGCTGAAGGATGATTTATCATATGAAAAAGAACCAGTTACTATTTTAGCAAAGGAGGATAAATAGTTAAGAAATAAGGTTATTCCTCTAGTAAAAGTATTGTGAAAACATCATGGAAGTGAGGAAGCAACTTGGGAACAAAATGAGGATATGAGAAGTCGATACCCTCATCTATTCTAGCTTAATTTCGAGGACAAAATTTCTTAAGATGGGGAGAATTGTCACACCCGTACTCTTATGTTAGATTGTGCATTCATTAAACATTCATTATCATGCATTAAAATGCTAGAGTTTAATTATCATGTCAATTGATTAGTTTGAAAATTATTAGGACTCATTTGAAATGAAAGTTTGACGATAAGTTAATTAAACTAATTCGAATGAAAACAATAAAAGGTTAGGGATTAAAGGTGGACTAAAAGAACATAGGAAGGACTTAATGTTCATTTGTTCTTGATGGATATCCTTAAAAGAATTGATGTCTTATAGTTTTCATGTTAATATCAAATGACAATTATATCCTTAAAAGAATTGATGTCTCAAAACTAAGTCTTATAACCTTATGTAAATTGTAACTTGATATGTATTATATCATAACTAAAGAGAGCAAATTTGAAATATTCACTTCCTAAATTTATTTCAGAAATCTAAACCTAAAATCTCCATGTTCTAAGGCTCTAGGAAGAGTGGAAAACCTAATTGGTAAGTTTCTCTATCCATTTATATCTTTGAGATGAAGTATAGCACTTTGTTGCCTTATTCTGTTTTGTTGCATAAATTTTAGCCTTGGTATTGTGAACGTAAGTCGAGTTATATAACTTCAAATTGAGTAATTCTAGATTCCAAAGAAACTATAGAGTGTCTCCTACAAATTTTATTCTTTGAGTTTGATCTGAGTCTGTCGGTTGGATACCGTAAATTACCCCGACAGTTTATTATTTCAGTTGTAAAAGCAGTTAGACCTCACCTCACTAAAATTTGCATAATTCATTTCTCAGATGTTGAAATGATGAAATTATTTTTGATTTCAATTTTAGACTCAAAGGGATATTTCACCGAAGGGTTTGTTAAAATTATATCTATATTATTCACATGACATGTTTTATTAGAGGCTTAATGTTCTGCCTACTAAGGCAGATTTGCTGTCAAGTTTATAATCATGCATAAATCATATAGAAATCCATTTGTAGGAGCTGAATTTAGGTCAAATAAATATTAGATATATGTATAAGTGTGTATGTGTTGTGATGGCGTTTTTCAATTTACATTGTTCATTTAGGTGCTCGTTTTGGCAACGACGGTACAAGTAGGAAGTAAGGCGGCTTGTGAAGCGATTTTGGAATAGTTTTACTAGTTGTGTGGTGAGTAGATATACTAGCCCTTGCTACTGAAATCAAATTGCTATTTTGATATTCAAAGTGTTAAGGTTTATTGTGTTTTAAGTAGTTATATATGATTATTTTGATAATGCACGAAAGGTGTTCGAGAAAATGTTACTTTGAACATTTTAAATGATACATTATGCAATGTTGTTTATAAATGAAAGATGTTTTGACTTAAATAAATATGTGAATTTGATCATGGTTAAGTTATTATCCTTTTGATATGTTGATTTATCGGTTATGAAAGTGTATTGTCTTCTGGCAATTCGATAGTGGTTCAATTTGGTTAAGTTTTTGATGAGAATTTGAAATGATTTTATTATTGAATTGTATTGAGTTTTGATGAAATGATTTGAGATTTCTTTTATATGATATGCCTACTCTGTAATGATATATTTGGGAGGTGCTGAGTTGTGATATGCACTTGGTTATGTGCTGAGTTAGTTATATGCACATGTGAGATATTGTGAGTGTCTATGCACATTCAACATAGGGCACTTGATTGATGGTCAGTGAAGGGAGAAGGGCTAAGCCGTGTTAATGATGGAGAAGGGTTAGCCATCAAGTGTTCCTAGATATGTTGGTTAGACTGTAGATCAGTGTTGTCTTCCTGATTACAGGTCTATGGTTTATGTTATTGTTACTGAGTAATATATCAATGTTATAATTGATGATTAATACGAACTATGTTTTCATATTTAAAGTAAAATTGTTTTGATATTGTTTATATTTGTAAATGCTTTTGAGATGAAATTTAAAAGTAATTTGTGTTTTAAGTATTTGTTACTATATGATATACTTACTTTAAGTATTTAAATGTTTTATGCTTTTTATGTCTATTCACTTAACTTTCGCTCATTTTAGTTGTTTTAAAACCTTTTTAATTAGCAAGGCAGTCTACAATACAGTTGATCATAGAGGGAGTTGGACTTTGGGTTTAGGTTTGAGACATAGAGGTTGGCCAAATCTCCAAGCTTTGAGATGCCTTGATGTTTTTGTTTAGAATAAACTTATTTGTACCTAAATATATATATTTTGAATCATCTGTATAAAAATTTATTACAATACTTAGTTTTTACACAATGGTTTAAATATAATATTGAATAAAGGTTTTTCATACATTTGTGCTTAATTATTTATAGAATACATTTTAAAATGTTGATTTGGAGATAAAGATATTTTAAATAACTGTCAATCTCGTGATAAGTAAGGCGAGTCTGACACAAGATGACTTAATAAACTCTATCTCACTTAGACATCCGGTTTTAGGATTTATGCATGTAAAATTTATCCAAACTAGCTAGTTACCTGTTATCCGATAAACATCCTATGGTTAGATGTGTGTTTAGGAGTACTTTTAACTTGCCTCACATGCAAAATAGAGTCATATGCACGTCTTATGTGGTTTCCTTTATCGCTGTCATATGTGTTATATTTTCAGTATACTATATTATGAATTGCATGAATGTCGAGATGAGAATAATTGAATATGTATTGTAAATAAAAATTTAATCGATAAGCCAGTACACGAGTTTCGGTAGAATGTCCACGAATCCAGTCTTTTGATCTAATGTAAGGCGGTCTCGCCCATAAGAGTGAGGGATCTACCTAGTCGGTATAAAAGGCATTTCCTAACTGAGTTAGCTGGCAACTCCATTTTACAAACTTTTTAGATCCAAAGTCAGCCATAAGTCTGGGCGAGCAACCCTCAAACCCCGCTCCGTTCACAAGCGTGTTTTGCAATTTTAACATGAACTTTAAATTTTAATAATTTAATACATGAACTGTTAAGATTTTGTAATTCTAAACACCGAACAATTTTTCGTCAAAAGAAATGCTGATGGAAGCATCAGAATAAACATTGTTCGGTGTTCATATAAATATTTTTTTTCATAGAAAAATACTCGGTGTTTAAAATAGCAAAAATTTAAAAATTAGTATCTAAAATTACTAAAATTGAAAGTTCATATTAAAATTACAAAATACGTTAAAATTTGTAAATTTTTTTAAAGCAATTAAACTATTAAAAAAAAGGTGATTGATATCTTTTGTTATCTTTGACAAGGAAAAAGCCCATATTTCCATATGCTTAATTTGCTTTTGTGAGATCGCCGAAATGTTTTCTTTTCTTGGTTAGGTGTTCTGCATTATAAAAGATTGCACTTTTCTATTCCAATTTAATAAATTATTTTATAAAAATATATTTAAATTTAATTACCAACATTTACTTTAAAATATGTTTTACTTAACCCTTATTTTTATGTTTTTCAATTAATATATTTTGAACATATTGTTTTTTTAAATAATATATAAATAGATAATAAAATAATTTATATAAAGGTAAAATTTTATTTATTAAATTATCTTCAATTTTATTAATTAGATTGAGAAAGAAAAACTATGAGTGATTGATTCTTAATTTATTTATTAAATTATTTTTAATTTTATTAATTAGATTGAGGAAAAAAATTAGGAATATTTGATTCTGAAAATCATTGCATTTTTTATTTTTTTTATTTCAGGTACCAAATCTCAGTTACAAACTACGGGTAATTCAAGATGCCACCTAAATATTTAGATATGAAAATTCTTTTTCAAAAATTAAGGTTCAATAATAAAAATAATCATTAACTAAAATGAAAAAAAACCGTTTATTGTTTTCTAAATTAAAGTCTCAAAATTAATTATCCAAAATTATGTTCTTAGATATTTAATAAGTCATCCAAAATTAAATTTGTTAAGTAGATTTCATTGAACCCGTTTATCGTTTTCAAGAAGCACCACCAAAGAAAATTAAAGAGTTCTACATTTTTTAAGAACATGGTAAAGATATATTCATGTGACTTGAATAAGTAGTCTCAAAGCATATAATTTACTTGTGCAAGTGAAATACATATTCTCTATAAATATAGAACAAAAGAAAGCAAATAGCAATAATGAACACTTGAAATCTTCGTCCAGTGGCCAAGATCTTAGAATGGTGTATGAAATTAGAGTTCGATTTCTAATTTTTTTCAGGCGATGTTGTCTGATTAAAAAAAAATCTAACACTAATCACTAACTCTCGCTAACTTCCACTAATAATTAGAGTAAATCTATCTTTGATAAAAAAAAAAGTAAAAATAATAATAACTACACATGACTAATTTATTATATAAAATTATCTGTTAATGCTTAGTTATTTCACTAATCAATCATCACTGAAAATGGTTACGATTATCTTGTATGATTTTGGTACCATTTTTGAAGACATGAATAATTTAGAGTTAATGTCATAAAAATTCATCAGGTTTACACGTTTTCTGAATTTAATCACGTTCTTTAAAAAATGTGATTAAATAAGAAAACATGTAAAATTTGTGAAATTTATGACATTATCCCAATAATTTAAGTCTAAATGTAATTGATATTATAGACTATAATATATTTTATAATAGGCAAAATGAATTTATTTACCCACAATTAAAGAGGTTTTATCAAATATATGATCTTTGAATTTTGTCAATTTGGTCCGTCATTTATGCAATTTTTGCCAAATATACCCAACACTCATTCGAATTTGGTCAGATATAGCCAAATATATCCAAGTCTTGGGTATATTTAGCAAAAATCAAATAAATGATGGATTAAACTGGCAAAATACAAAGATTATGATATATTTGGCAAAACCCTATAGTTGTGGGTAGATAAGTCCATTTTGCCTTTTATAATTTTAATATGAACTTTCAATAATTGTATTTTAGTGATTTGCAACTAGACTCACCGGAAAAAAAATCCAATCAAATTGTTGATCATGTGTACGCCGGAACCCATCTTGCTATGTCTTTCATTTTGGGACTTTGCGGTTCCGCATTACCACCGATTAATCATATATTTAATCGGTGATTAGAATTATAGGAAAAGCAAAATTTAGATTTTGAATTAAAAAAAATAGCAAAAAACGATATAGTTCTTGATGTTATTTACATTTAATGCAATTATTTAAGATCAAAAAAGAGATTGTTATGTGCAAAATTATATGATAAATTATCTCCAAAAAAATGGAGAAATTTACTAAGTAAAATTTTATTTAAAATAATTAAGGAAAAAAGAAAGAAATGAATCACTAATTATTTTGCCTTAGATGTGCATCGCTTTGGAATGTAGGTTCCATTAGATATATGAAACTTGAGCTGACAATTCAAATGACATTGAAATCTAACCGAACCAAGAGGACCAACTCTCCATCTTGCTCTTGCATTTCCTTTTAAATCGAACCTAACTTCGTCTTCATTCAAGAACACATCTATATCTTTCATTTGTGAAGGATCCAACGGTATCGGAGTTGACGTAGCGACATAGTTAAAATCTTTCGTGTCGTTTTTCCGCACTTCATACGCCCCCGCTACTAAATGGGCTATCGCTATTCCGTCAAAAAACAGCGTAAGATTCATGCCCGAAAAGCTAGCATGAGCTTTGGTGTTGTCGTTTTCCGACCGGACTATTATGGTTACTTGCGTTACAAGTATCCCCGCTAGGTCGTACTGGAAATGGTCGAGATGAGCATTAACTACGCTGATGATCGGAATTCTTGGATGAATAACCAAGTAGCCGACGAAGACGATGATGCCTACAATAATTACCGCTATGGTTAGAATCGAGCATAGAATCGCGACAAGCCACCAGAAAAGACTAGTTTTCTGGGGATCATGATGTTTCTTCAGCTTAGGCATTTGATATATTTAGTAATAATAAAAAAAGAAGAACAAATTGGGTGAAAGAGTAACAAGATGGAAGACATTAATAAGTGAAGAAATTAAAAGAATTGATGATGATGATGGGTTCTTGAAGCCTGTCTAGTAGGGAAGGTTAGGTATCTTCCTTTCCTAGTTTTAAAGCATTATGTGTTTTGTGTGTACTATACATATATATATATAATACTTAAATATTAACTTGTCCTCTTAGCTTATATGTGACAGGTGATTAACATCAAAAACTATTATTTTATCAATTAATCTTCTAAAATTTGCACTTCCTCTTTTTCTTTTCCATCTAGCCAAAATTTGATATATTAAATATAAAAGTGTTTTTTCTGTTTTTAATGTAAGAGTGTATACTAATATAATTTTATTAAGTAATTAATATTTTGACTCATTATTATTATAGTCATTTATAGAGACTAGTTTCGCATTACGTGCTATGCACGTGACTCGTAACGTAACTCTTCAATGAACATATTAGTAAATTTATTATAATTATATCAATTTTTTTATTTATAATTAATATTAAATTAGTTAAGAATTTTTGTAAAAATAAATATAATATATTCGGTTATTAAATTTTTTTTATACTGAATTTATTCTTTTTTTGGTTTTCTAATAACCATAATTAAATAATTAACTTAATTTTATTAATAATATCTTTAAAAATAATAAGATAGAAATTTAAATAATAATATATTAACTAAATATAGTATTTTATTTTTGTAACTCAATCAAACTAAAAAATAGGTATTCCTACTAATTTGGAAATAATTTAGTTATTTTTTACATACTAAAAACTAAATTGTAGATAATTTAGCTACCTATTTTAATTAGGACTTTAATTACAATAGTGATTAATTAAATAACTAATTAGTTAATGACTATAAAACCTTTATTTAGTAGTAAACTTAAAAGGATTGTTCAGTAAATTTGCCTGTTCCCCCCCCATCCGTGCTTTTATATATAGTATAGATGGATGAGTCTAAAATATAATAACTAACATTAATTTAAAATTTAAAAAGAAATATATTTTCAGATAAATACATTAAGTTAGATGGACAAATTAAAAAATAGAAAAAGTATTTTTTAGTAATTAGTAATAATTTTAATCAATTAGCCTAAATTTCAGAACAATTGGCTTCCCTACTGTTGTTTTTATAATTAAAATGTTTGGTCTTATTCACAACTTTTAAGAACTAATTAAAAATTTACTATTTAGTTTTAGTAATAATAGCCGTGTCCACATTGAGGGAATAGATTGATATGAAAGTACATAATTAATTCTATAATGTAATTTTTGTGTATGTCTTCGCTATTAAGGAATTCTTGGTTGTGCTTTATCTCTCGTCATCTAAAGAAAACAATTATACCAAACTTGCATTGTTAATGACTAGTCCTCTCACGATAAAAATAAAAATAAAATAAAACTAGCCATCTCAACTTTTCTTGTGCCACTATCAAAAAATTTGAGTTATCAAAAGGAAAAATACTTTTATCTTCAATATCGAGACATTTTTTTATTGATAAAAATGAATTGAACAAAGAATCACTTTACTCCTTTAACTTAGCACAAAATATCAAAAACATTAAAATTAGCAAAATCGGATCACTTTTATTGCAAACTTGACAAAATCGACTTAAAAAAACCCCCATATACTGATGTGACATCTTAATTGGAGAGTGTTTTCTAAATATCATAATTTACTCTAATTAATTATTATTAAACTGTAATTAACTATAATTACTAATCCGTCCAGGAGCTTTTCTGAATTTTTTCAAAAAACTCAAACTTTTTTTATTGATTTCCAGCGAGAAGGAGCTCCCTCCGTCTTGCCAGAAAGAGGAGCTGCTTCTCCTTGGTTTGTTCTTAAAGAACAGATCTCGTGTCTGCTCGTGTCTGTTCTTCAAGAACAGGCCTAGTCTGTTCTTGAATTAAGAACAGACCCACGGTCGGTTCTTGATTTAAGAACAGCTCTATTTGTTCTTCATTCAAGAACAAATCCAAGTATGTTCTTGATTCAAGAACAGGTCATGAGATATGTTCTTGACGGAGCGGAGCAACAGCTCCTCTTTTCAGGCGAGGAGGAGAACGGATTTTTTTTTTTAAAAAAAAAATTAATTCTTTTTTGTTGAATAGAAAATATGGGGGGTTAATTTGATATGTAAAATTTTAAAATTAATAGGATTAAATTGTATTTTTTTGATTATTAGGTATTGATTTAAAATGTTAAACAAAAATTAGGACCATTTTAAATTTTTTACCATAAAAATACCACCCTAAACAACAAAAGTACTATCAAAACTGGAGAGTGTGTCTCACTCTCTTAGGTGAGAGTGGGGAGAGGGGGTTTTGTACCATTTTTAACAAATTTAGGATAAAAGTGATCATTTTTTTCCAATTTGGACGTTTTTGATACGTTGTGCCAAGTTGAGGTGGTAAGTGCTCCTTTGTTCAAAACAAATTTATTATGAGTTTTGAGAGTAGCTCACTTCAAATTTTAACTCCCGCAATCAATTTTTTCCATTCCACCTTTTTTCTTTGAGAAGATAATACTCTATATTAATTAAATATCTAAATACAAAGATATATAAGAAGTATGGTATAGCGAACCCCAAATAGAAACATCAGGCATAGAATTAGATGCCCTAACAAGAGTATGAGCAATCATATTCGCTGATCTCCTGATATAACACAACGAACTATCACTGTAGTCCTTGAAAAGATTTTTGCACTCGTCAACAATCACACCAACATAAGAACGATCCTCCTGAGATGACGAGAAAGCTTGAACTAGAAGCAACGCATCCGTTTCAAACTGAACATTGTGCAAAGCCAATTCCTTAACCAGGACATAGATTCTTTCAAGCTAATAGCTTTTGCCACAAGATGCGCTTGCAATCAATGCATCGAACAAGCCCTTGCCCCAAGACATCTACCATCATTGATCCCACACCACACAAACTATACCAATACGATAATTATCGCAAAATATAGCAGCATCCAAGCTGCAGGTTACATGACCAACCTGTGGGAATTGCCAAAAGATAGATGGATGAAAATTTTCTTGATCTCCAGCTGCTATGCCAAGTTGAGCGTATTTCCAACTCTGAAGGAACCTCATTGCACTATGTACGGAATGAGTGGCCGAGCTATCATGACCTCTCCAGACTAGATTATTCTGATTCTCCCAAACTTCTCAAAGAACCATATCATTCTGCTCCGGTTGAGTAACTGGCAATAATGTGAATAGCTGCATCCATTGGCCAAGAGTTCTCAGCTGACATGCATCTAACTGGAAACCAATTTGAGCCAAGCACGAAACAACAAACGGACATTGGAAAAGAATATGGCCAAGTGATTCCCTCTCCAATGCACAAACATGACATATAGCCTCAATGACAACGTGAGGAGATCTCAAAGCATCTCTAGTTGGTAAACAACCAGATATTACTCGCCAAAGTAAAATTTTCACTTTAGGAGGAATATGCAGATCTCATAAAGTCTTCCAACCAATCCAAGTAGCCAAACTGCTACCACAGTTATGAGCTGTTATCAGATGCTTATAACCACTCCTAACCGAGTATATATATCCCTCGTCTTTCTAGTCTCCAACAAAGAGAGTGCTCATTTTGAGCAGGCACAAGAGGGGTATTAACAATTTCAGAGGTATCCCGACTATTGAACAAATCATAAACAACATCAAGATCCCACTATTTAGCATCAACTTTGAGAAAAGAAGAAACATGCCCTTATACAATAGTTAGGTGCAAATTTGTCGTAGTAAACGACTAGCAGTGTTCATCAACCATGGTTCGCCACTAATAGATATGCTATGTCCATTTCCTATCACCCAAGAACTCCCAAATCTAACTAAACTTAAAGCAGCCATAATGCTTCTCTAGACAAAGCTAGGGTTACCATGCATTCTAGCAAAAAGAAAACTCGATGTAGGAAAATAACGAGCTTTCAATTATCGGGAAACAAGCATATTTGGATTAGTAATAATCCGCCAACCTTGTTTGGCTAGAAGAGAAAGATTGAATTCATGTAATTTTCTAACGCCGAGACCCCATGAATTTTACTAACACATAATTTATCCCATTTTTGCCAATGAAGACCTCCACCAGCACAGCCATTCCCCCACCAAAAGGAATTGATTATTCTTTCCAGCTTAGCACACAACTCTAAAGCAATCAAATAGATACCCATTGTATAATTCGGGAGAGCCTGTAGGATAGTTTTGATAAGGATCTCTTTGTCAGCTTTCGATAAAAACTTGTTCTTCTAACCCTGAAGCCTTTTCCGCACCCAGTCTTTTATAAAAGAACAAATTTCTTTTTTTAGCATAAATGATGAATAAGTAAGGGGACAAGGGACTCCCTGACGCAAACCCCTTTCCGGAATGATAGGACCCAATTCTTTTCCAGCCGCAAGCACTCTATAATTCACTAAATAGACACACAACATAATAAGGTGAATCCATTTCTCCGAGATCCTATTTTTGTCATCAGAAGCTGAAGAAATCCCATTCTACCCGATCGTAGGCTTTACTCATGTCCATCTTTAAAATTGTTATGCCATGTTTCCCTTCAGTTTTTCTTTATAGAAAATGATTAACCTCAGCAGCAATTATGAGGTTATCTGAAATTAATCTACCCGGATTAAATGCGCTCTGAGAATCTGAAACTACCAAATGCAGTAAAGTTTTAAGGCGATTTGCAAGGACTTTAGCAACAATATATCATCCAGTCTCGTTTCTCAAGTGCGTAATATAACATTATCATATTTAAGCTTTGTAATACAATTATTTTTTCTTCTCCTTGAAGCTGCCAAATGATTGATTTTGATCCCCGGATTGAAGCCAGAATTGCTTAGCTCGTTGTCATTAAAACGTATTATGTTGATCATATAACCGTTCTAGTGTGCTTTTTATTTCCAGAACTTCATGCTCACTAGCTAGGTCATGTTTGTCCCCTAAATAGTTGAGTCGTTTCTTATGCCGATCAAATTGCTTACAAAATATCTTGTGCATTTCCTGACCCCATTGATGCTGAGTTATTCCACACCTTGCTAAGCCATCCAAGACACTAGTAGTACTACCATTAGTCACCCAATTATTAGTAATATTATGACGACAAGCAGGTTCAATTAACCAAGAATTCTCAAAACAAAATCTACTAGGTTGGTGGACATAATTATTAAAACAAAGACGAAGAAAAAGTGCATTGTGATCAGAGGTAACAACCTGGACGTTACTCATTATTGCATCTTTATATTTGTCTTTACATTGCCTAGTCACAAGGACTCTATCAAGTTTCTCACGAACCCAATTCCCTGTACCCATACAGCGCTCCCAGGTGAACTTGTTACCACGCAAACCCAAATCAAGCAGATTACAATCTTCAATTAGATTTCTGAAATTATTGATAAGATATTTAGGGTGATGAAAACAGCCATATTGCTTATCATGGGATAGATTTTCATTAAAATCACCAATAATACACCAAGGCAAAGGGGAATTTTAAGAGAGCAGTCTTAACTGGTCTCAAGACTGATGATGAAGATGCCGTATAAGATTGGCATAAAAACCCGTCAGACGCCACTTGAAAGTCTCCAGAATAACAACCAGACCGATGTAGTTATTAGCAATGCTAAGCAAGGAAATCGAGCATTTTTTTCTACCAAAAAAGCACAATACCTCCCCCGATAACCTCACCGCCATAACCAAGTCTCTTCTTAATAGCATATAAATGGCTTTACTTAATTTTTGTTTTCATCAAGAAAATAATCTTGGGTCTGTACTTAGAGACAAAGTCCCTAAGCTCTTGAATTGTTCGTGGATTACCTAGTCTGCGACAATTCTTACTAATAATACGCATAGTATAAATTCTATTGTTTCTAATAGAGCTATAAATTAAAGCACCTTGCAAAATCCAAAGATAAAACTAAAGTTTGCAGAAAATATAGTAAAAGTGTCAAATTTCAAGGACCAAAGTGGATATTTTCCACAAAAGCTTCCTTTTAGCGGTGCAAAAATGGTACTGTTCCCAGAACCTAAAGAACAAAAATCTAAAAATCTCACAAAACGACCAAATCCAGTGCAAAATATGTAAAGGTAAAACCGCTTATCAAGAAAAAACTAAACACATACCAATTCAAGCAAGCTAGAAGAACAAATTATAAAAAATAAATGGACCCTTAATTGTGCCGCTTTAATTGATGATAGGCATAACCAGTACAAAATGACCGTACTGTCAAATTCTCCCACTTTCCATGTTGAATCACTAAAGTTAGCCATTATTACCTTCATATTTGATTGAAATTTTCATTCCACCTTTAAATGACTAACATTTCATTAAAACTAATCTAGCGACATATATTTTGACTACTATTGACGATAACACGAGTTGCATGGACATTTCTTTTAAAACAGAAACTAAAATGTTCAACTATCCTATTTATTTTATAAAATAATTCATACCCAATACCAAGCACATGTCAAAATTATTCGAACAGGCAATGATTTTGAATTACTAATCACTCGCTCTCTTTTCTTACCTTTAAGATCATGACATTCTTCGTCATCTTACGTATCCTTACACACCACAACATAATGATATTATAAAAAAAACACGAACATCTTCTTGAAGTAGTTAAAGTCTTTAGAATTCAAGAAAACCTGCCTAAATATTTATGAGCTAATTTTTTACTTACTACTGCCACTCATTTAAACAATAAACTACCTATGAAACTACTTAATAGGAAATCCTCTTATGAATTTTTCAATTCTAAACCATCATATTACTCTTTACTTAAAGTCTTTAGATGTTTGTGTTTTGCTGTCAGATTTTTTGAACATACATTTCCTTTTCAAAACTCTTCATTCTCTAACACTTTTGATTAAGGGTGAGCAAAAACTGAACCAAACTATAAAACCGAATGAAACCAAAACAAAATTGAGAGTGAAGTGGTTAAAATGGTTTTCTCTGGTTTGGGATTTTAAAATACGGTTTTCGGTTTTGATTTGGTTTTAGGCTTCGGTTAACCAAACCGAACTGAAAAACCAAACTTTCAATATGTTTTTATTTTAGGCAAAAATACTGAAAACTCCCCCACCTTTGAACTTTTTTTCAATTCCACCACCACCTAGGAGAATTTTCAATTGCACCCTACTTAAGATTTTCAGTTTTCGTCTGTACCAAAAATAAAAAAAAATGATAATTCAATTAATTTAAGGATAAAATTATTAAAACCAACTAAATAGAAGAATTGTATCATCATTTTTTCCATTTGAAAAAATACAAATTAGTTCTTCATCTTTAAAAATGTTCAAACAAATCCTAATGATTAATTAATTTTTTATATTTTTTAAAACAAATTAAATTAAAAAAAATAAAAAATAAAAAAACCACCATCAGTGGTCTGTTCTTCTACAGACCACCATCGGTGGTCTTTTAAGAAAGGACAGACCACCGGTGGAGGTCTGTTCCTTTCTGAACAGACCACCGATGGTGGTCTATTAAGAAAGAAACAGACCACCGATCGGTGGTCTGTTCAGCAGACCACCGCCGGTGGTCTGTTTTTCAGACCTTTTTAAAAAAAATTAATATTTTTTTTTTGTATTTTTAATTTTTTCGTAAATTAATCTCGTTTTGTGTGAACGTATTTTTTTATGATTTTTAACCTTTTTAAAAAATATTATTTGTTAAATTTTAATTAATAAAAAATACGGACCATCGAACATCGAACATCGAATAATTAATGAAATAAAATTAAATTATAAATAATTATTATTTGTTAAATTTTAAGGTTTTAATTTTTTTTCCGGAAAAAGGATTACAGTTTTTAATTTTAAAAAATATTAATAATTGATATAAAGTAAAAAAAAGTACAATCATTACTTGTTGATTTTTTTTAAGAAGGCATTTTTATAATATTAATAACATTAACATCTAATTAGTACATAGGCTGAAAATGAAGGATTAATATGAACTTTTTTTAAATAAAAAGAGGTCATTTTAGTCTATTGGGGTACAGGCAAAAACTGAAAACCCTAAATAGGGTGTAATTGAAAATTCTCCTACGTGGTGGTGCAATTGAAAATAAAGTCAAAGGTGGGGGGTTTTAAGTATTTTTGCCTTTATTTTATTATATATATACATGAATCATGTAAATTAAAATATTAAATTATTCATAATTATGACTTCTATTACAAATTAATATTAAAATCATCAGTCATAATCATTATACACTACTAGAATTCATCCATTTAGCGACATATTTTTCCGTCACTAAATGGATAAAATCTGTCGTTAAACGGACTATCAACGAATTTTGTCCATCAGTAATTAGCTCGCCACTAAATGTTTAGCGACAGAAGAAATATTGGTCGTCAAAAATTTAGCGATGGATTTTTCCGTCGCTAAATTCCCGTGTCATTGCTAAATTGGCCACCTTTGTGACGACAATTTAGCGACGACTGGTCTTGCTTTGTGCAGTCGCTAAATCTACGATGGATAATCTGTAGATAATATTGCACATATGTATGTTTGCTTAAACTTATATAGATTGAATGGAACATGCTTCCTATTGGGCGTTAATAGGACTGTGTGATCACCAATAGTAATCCATATTGAGTAAGTATATAGTCCTTATAGAGATAATGAATGATTGTGAAATAAATCTGAGGCGGCGGTAACATAGTTCACAGCCAAGATACAGTTCTAAGGTGACAATAACATAGTTCATGGTAAATGTAGACAATTAAATTCATCGCTAATTTAGCAAGCGATTCAACTGTATGTCGCCAAATTACACCATCAAGCAATGGCGTTAGCTCTCCCGCCAGTTTAGTAATGAATTTGTCGCTAGAATCCGTCGCTAAAATCTGCCACTAAAGTTGGCGGGAGAACACCCGCCACGTTTAGTGACAGATGTCGTCGTTAACCGCTTGGAAATTAGCGACAGACGCCGCTAATTTCATCAATAAATTGGAAATTAGCGACAAATAATTTCTGGCGGTAAAAACAGGTTTTCTAATAGTGACCGTTTCAATTTTGAGTAAACCGGTTGAACTTTTTTCTTTATAAGCACCAGTATTAAAATCGATATCATTACGAACATCATACAACTTTTGACGTTTGTGTTGTCTCTACGTAACTGGTATTTAAGTTTCATAGTTGATATGTGGTTATAGAAATACATAACAAATCAGTTAAAAATTTAAATTGTAAGAGCCTCATTATTACTAATCATACTGCATTGATTTTCATAATTTTTCCATCAATAAAAATACATGAACCCAATCATTAGAAAAAAAATTAAAACAAATTAATCCAAACACTTAACAAATATATGAACCTAACCATTCAGTTTATTTCATATTTATAAATACAATAAACTTTTATTTTTTATTTTAAATAATTGTTGACATGAAAAATATTTAATATATATATATATATATATATATATATATATATATATATATATATATATCGTTAACGCTGGTAGATAAAAGGGTTTTGATGAGCTGATTTTTAAAACGTTAACGGTTTAATTGAGATTGAACAATTATAGAGAGTGTACTTGCCAGATTTAAACTATAGAAACATATTTGTCCTTTTTGGCCACATGAAAAATAATATGGACATTCCATATAGGTAGAAAGTCACGACATAGAGCATTTCGTTAATGCTGTTAGATAGAGGGGTTTAGACCAATATTTTAAAAACCGGACCAGAGATCGAACCGGCTTCATCGGGGGTTTATGGTTCAACCGAGTTCGATCGGATTTTTGAATTTAATAAATATAAATTATTGAAATTAAAAAATATTATAACAAAAATATGATTAAAAGATTTTAAAAAAAAAATTGTAAGGTTTTAATATATAATATATAATTATAAATAATTAATATTTAAGAGTATATAATATAATTACTATGCATGAGAGAAAATAATGATTTTTTTATTTTAATAAATAGTAATCATTAAATTAAAACTATACAATTAAAGTTTATAAATAAAAAATTTAATGACATATTTACGTAAAATTAATAATTAAAGGTGTAAAATATAACTATATGATCAATATTTAAGTTTATATAAAATATATTCTATGATGAAGAAAAAAATTAATATTGATAAAAAATAATTGTATTAGAGTGGTCAAATTTAATAAATAAAAAATATGATAATATATTCTAAATTTATCATGTGAAAATAATAAGAATAATTAATATTTTAAGAAAATGTTAAATAATTAAAGTTAGTGTTGTTCATATGAGAGAGAAAACAAATGTTGTATATGAAAATGACAAACAATTGTACTTGAGAGAGAAATAAAAGTGTTATGTGTAAGTGAGGAAAAATATGAACACATGAGAGTTTGACACATATATGGAGGGACCATGCTAATATATGTTGGACAAAAACATGACTTTTTGACTCTTATATTCGAAAACTGGATTTGTATGGTTTTGCCCAAAATCCGGATTTTACTGGTTAAACCCGAATTTTGACCGGTTTTTAAAATGTTTGACTTTCATATCAAAACAAGTGTTCGGTTTTCGGTTAATCCGGCCCGACCGGACCAACAATATTGATTTAAACAGACTGATTTAAAATTATCAAAAGCTTATTTGAAATTAAAAATAGATGTTACTATTCGCCGCCTCTAATTATTTGCCACTGCCCTATTTTTTACATACTTGCCTTTTTTACTAAAAAAAAAAAGTTACCTCCATCTTATTTGAATCAGATGACAGATGACGCTTGCAATTCGTCCGAAAACGAGTATCAAGAACCGGAATTTAATGTTTCGTCCACTTCCAAGGTAATTTTTATCGTTTGAAATTTGTAGTTTCATTTTTTTTTAATTTTTTGTTGTAAATTTGCAGAAAACACCCTCCTGGGGCGTCTTTTGTCAGCAAAAAAAGCACCAGGAGGATGTTTTCTGCTCGGTCTGCAGGAAATGCCTCCGAGGGCGTTTTCCATAGGTGGCGTGGCAGCGGCAACTGGAAACGCCGCCGCCAACACCTTGTTTTTTAAATAATATTTGAATTAAAATTATTATTTCTTAATAATAATACAAGTGTTAATATCAGTGATATATATTTTACAGGTTCAGTTTGAAAGATGTTGTCGATGACGTATTGACTACAGTGGACAATTTAATGTCGCACATCTGTTTGCAAGTGATTCTGAAGCGATTAAACGGGCTAAAACAATTTCTATTCAGATTGGGTTTGAATTGGTTATATCTTCTCACAAAAATTGGGGGGGACTCGGAATATTCTGAGAAGTTCACGGGGTGAGTGGTATAGAGGTTCTTTGGCATATTTTGATTCCTCTGCACGGAAGAATACCAGGACGAAAGCGTGCAAATGCACCTTTTCAATTGTGGTGTGATTTTATAAAAATGCATGGGTTGTCATTGCAATACCTGGGATAAAGAGTATGCACAACCATGATTTAGCAATGTATCCTAAGGGATATCAGCAGATGAGTGGACTGAGTCCGGCGTCTAAACTCATTGTGCAAGATATTAGTGAGGCTCAAGCTAAGCCTTGTGCTATTTTGGCATCCCTTCAGGAGAAAAATCCATCAGATAACCCTATACGCAGACAAGTGTACAACTACATAGATAGTCTGAGGAGGTCCCTTTTTGAGGGTAGAGACGTGGTGGGACAGTTTTATCAACTTGCTGTGGAGAGGAAATATATACACTGGACGCTTGCTGATCAGGATACAAATGCGTTGACTCATATTTTTTTAGCGCATCCAGATTGTGTGGAGTTACTACGACGCTACTACTGGGTCATCAGTATGGATTCCACCTACAAAACCAACAAGTACAACATGCCTTTCTTGAGATTATTGGGATGACACCGACGAACAAAACCTTCCTTATAGCTTATGCCTTAATGAAGGAAGAGACCAAGCATAGTTATAGATGGGTGTTGGAGAGGCTGATGAACTTGATTGGCGATGATGTGGATCCGACGGCTATTCTCACGGATCGGGAGTTGGGGCTGATTAGACCTATTAGAGAGGTATTCCCACAGACTGGTCATCTACTTTGTACCTGGCACATCAATAAGGACGTGGAAGCCAGTGTTTTTAAACTCTGTGGGCGAGATAGATATTTTGTTGAGGGTTTCAAGTACGGAAGGTGGAAAAACATTATTGAAGCCCCAATAGAGGAAGAGTATAATATCGGTTTGAGGAGGATGAAAGATCAAACTATTGGCTGGCCAGCGGTGATAAAGTATCTTGAGAACACATGGTTGGTGCACAAAGAGATGTTCGTTTACTACTGGACGAATAAAGTGCTGCATTTTGGAAACACCACCACATGTAGAGTGGAGAGTGTACATGCTCAACTGAAGTAGTGACTCAACTCTTGCACCGGTGCACTAGACACTGTTTGGACAAAGGTGAATAAGGTTATAGATTCGCAGATGATTGATATTCGGTATGTTACTGTTATTATTAATATTATTGTTTGTGAAAATTAATATTATTATTATTATTATTAATATAAATGTTATGTATATTGGCTGGTTTACTATTGAGTAGTCAAGACGGAACACATGAGTCTGGCATCAAAGGTTCCCATTCAACTACCTGCTATGCAATGTCTCGCATTACTGTTTGGATTTAATATGTGAGGAACTGAGGCGAATGGTAGAGTTGAGTACGAATGTGGTAGATCGGTGTGGTTGTGTGCTGAGGTCAACTCATCGGATTCTACGTGCTTGCGAGCTTCAAAAATTATTTGATTCAGGTACCGCGCAACACATTTTGTATATTAATTATAAATATTACTATTTTTTATTAAAAGTTAATATAATTGTTATTTATTTTTTCAGAGGCCCCGATCAGTCAGGACAGTGTCCACACAATTTGTATTAGTGATGGGGTGGACACATCCGAGCAGGCTGATTTTACTGTCGAGTCAGAGGAACATCGGTACTTTCAAAGGATTGTCAGAGAGGTGATGACTCAAGATAGGACTTTGCTACGCGATATTTCTCTTCTGATCCGCGATCGACTCCACCCAAAAAATCACGTTACCGGAACATGAGGTAAAAACCACAGTTAGGGGTAGACCACCCGGGAGATCTACCAAGCGGGACCCGAGCGCTTGGGAGTACAGTGCGAAGGGTCGTGGACGTGGCCGAGCTAAGTCATCTAGAGGTCGGGGTTACTCCGCTCCCGAATCAGGTGAACATTATTTCATTTAATATATTAATTTTTTAGAATTTACTAATATTGTTAATAATTTTTTTTATATTTAATAATATTGTTAATATATTTTTTGCAGATTCTGTCTAGAATTCGCACCTTATTCCGTAATTCATTTTGCCGTTTGTTGCAAAGTATGTGGATTTCATTGGGGACGACAACTGTGGGTTCCGTGTTGTGGCTGCTTACATATTCGGTGACCAGAATAAGTGGCAGCAGATAAGAGAACACATTGCAAACGAATTAGCTGAACTCCGTGATCGGTACAGGCTTCTTTGCTTGGATGGGATCGACCATGCCATCATTCGTATTAGGTGGGAAGGGGGTTCTTGTACTAACGCACACTGGATGCAGGTATTGGATGACATGTTCTCTATTTCCACCCTTTTCAATGCATCTGTGATTTTAATTCAGGGCGGGCGTAGACCAGAGGAGCGCTGGGGTTCCTGTACCGTACTGCCTTAACATGCATCAGAGCTCTACACACGGCCATCAATAGAAATAGTCATGCTATATTTGGGAAGCAGCTGCAGACACTTTGTTTGACTAGATTTGGCTAGAGATTTCCCAGTACCACCTATTGCGACGATGTGGTTTACAAACATAGATCGAAGTGTTGCGACTTAGGATAGCCTATATGATAGTAGGAGACTCCAATGGAATAGATTGTCAGGTTCGAGTGTTTGAGTTGATTTTGATATTATTGTAGTATGTATTATTATTACCTGTATTTTATATACTTTATGTACATTGTGTTATATGCAATTTATAGACAGTTTATATGAAGTTTTCATGCAGTTTATACGAACTCCAAAATATGTCATACGAGCGTACCAAACAAAAAACAGTAACGTTTAACAAAGTACAAAAAATACAGCAAAATACATAAAACAGTAAAAAGAAAGATCTCAGTTAGCCGCCGAAAACTCGTCCATCTCTCACTCATACTCAGCGGCAGCAGCATCTGTGGCCTGATCCAACTCTAGAATGCCCTCTAACATGCAATGATCTCTATGCTGCGCAGTAAGCCTGCTGACAGTGGCCATGTATCTCTGGCACATGGAGGCCATACGAGAAACCCACTACAAAACGAAAAATAGTTAAATTGAGTAACAATTAAATATATACTTATTTGCTAATTTAAAAAAAAACTTACATAATCGGAATTGGAACGAGAAGGACGGGCTAATGGAGCTGCATCAATATCAAGTAGTAGAGGATGCTAGTATCGAGCGTACCAATCCATGTACCGTCCATCACATGCTCCAGGTTTAACAGTCGCTCGATCTAAGAAAGTCACCGGAAGTAAGCCACTCCGCAGAAAAGTACGCCAGTTGTCGTTCGCAATAACCTCATAAATCTCCAACGACTACCTCTTCGATCTAGACGACCTACAGGCCTTTACGGTCCGATAAATAGGAGGTGGCATCATCTATATATAACCAAGCTGGCATAAAATCCTGCTTAGCATGTACGACTCTAAGATTTCTCGGTATCAGATCCACCCCATGAATGCTGTCCTCTAACAGGATGGGCTGGGTCGCCACCATAAGTTAGCCAAGCGATCTGCTCAGAAAACATAAGTTATTTAATTTATTTAATTAAATTTAATTAGTCTAATTTATTTATTTAAATGTAAGTATTCCGATTAATTTAATTAAATTTAAGTAGTCCGATTAATTTAATTAAATTTAAGTAGTCTAATTAAATTAATTAAATTTAAGTGGTCCGATTAATTTAATTAAATTTAAGTGGTCCGATTTATTTAATTAAATTTTAATAGTCCAATTTATTTAGTTAAATTTGCGTACCTCGTCCAAAGCAAGCTGGTCCAGACGGACTTGCAACATGGTAAGCCGGTTGTGCGAGTTCTCTGTCAGTGCAACGCTGCAACTGCAAGCTCGAGGCATATTAGCATCGATAGAAAGCTGCTCTAGCTGGGGTCGAAAGCAAGGAAAATACTCGTAAATCTATGACAGCAGTAGTGTCAGGCATCCGGAAAAACCCTGAGCATCGGCCCTAGAAGCCACTCCAAGATGGCGGTACATGTTCTCCAGTGTGGCTGAGCCCCATGAGGGAGAAGATGCAGCTGTCAATATGTCCCTCACCTATTTAAATAAAACAAATAAAATAAAAAAAGTCATGTTAAACTGATTAAACAAAATAAAATATCAGAACAAATTTAAACTTATTAACTCATTCTCACCTCCCAAAGACATGTCGGTCTAATACTGTGGCCACTTTTATCAACAAACAACGTGCAACCTAGATTCAATCAAACCAATCCAATAACCTCCTATAGACACCTATTTTTCGGACAGGTAAAAATTGATAAGGGACTGAAGCGTCCAATCATGATTTTCAGAGAAATATGTCCAGGTAACGAGCTATTAATTTGCTTGTTGGAATCTAAACAGGTTAGTCTGTGCATAGCTGCAAACTTGGAGGATTAAAACGCAATTAGGCGTAAATAGCTCATAAAAATCTAAAGAGATTGAAGTCTAAGTCCAGAAATTGGACTGATTGCAATGTCTTAGAAGTTTATGGGCCAATTTGCAAGTTTGACTGACTGAAATTGACCATAACCAAACCTATAGGGTCTTAGTAGCCTTTTTTGACACTTTCAGGCACCAAAATGCACTTTTAGCACTCTTTTACTTAGCCTGCAAGTGTAAATCCGAATTTAATAAATTAAATAGACTTTTTAGCTAATCCTAATTCCTTAAGTCCTATCACTTCACACACTTTCAATCTTCGAAGACTCTAGTAAACCCTAGGTCACTCATTCCCCTATAAATACTACTGTTAGTCAGCTGAGTCAGGAGTCAGACTAGAAACACATAAACCCTAGAGCTAGAATTCGACCTCCTCCTAAGAAACCCTAGCCTGTTCGAACACATACACACACAAAGACTCAAGAATCATTCGATTCTAGACCTGAAAACACCTAAATACGCTTTGATTCTCCAAGAATGCAAGCTCTGCACAGATTCGAAGCAGGATTCCACATCCACTTTGCCAGCAAACGAGCCAAGGACTCAGACCGGTACCTCTGATGACTCTAATTTTCTTCCCATCACTTTTTGCCATGTTTATTTAGAATTGCTAGATTTCATGTTTTTAGACTGCATGTTTATGCTATTTTACTGTAAATTGCTTAAATAGTGTTTTTTTGCCATCACTGTTAGTTTTAATAATATTGCCATGATTTCCATGAAAACTGACTAGTAAGCATGCTAATAATTTAATTAATATATTTTGTATGTTTAAATCCAGAAATCCAGACACTAGAATTGCTTAGAATGCATGTTTATGTTAAATACAAGCTTATTTGACATAATATGTCTAATTCAATAACTGCTGCAATTTGATAGTTGTAATGCTGTAAATAATCCTTACATGTCATATTTATAATGTTTGATTCTTTACAGACTCAAAAACGAGCTGAAACAAGCCAAAAACACTAAAAAACGAATCCTGGAAACTATTGCTGCTACCAGTAGTCCCTCCACTACCGCCACCGTAACCGGCACCGCCGCCAAAACAAGGTTGCGGCAGCGCCACTCCATCCTTCTAGCGCCGATAGTCACACCAGCACCATGTTCGTCGCCCCTAGATTCCCAGAAACCTGCTCCCAGATCCTCCCAGACTTCATCTAGACTTCGAGACATGTTTCCGGGCTCGTTAGGGCTCAGAAACAGGCTCGATTTGAACTCAGACGTAGATAATTTAGTATAGATTAATTTTCTGTAATGTAACGGGTCAAACCCGATGTAAAACGGACTAAGATGTCCAGTAATGTTACATAGTGTATAAACCGGGCCCACCAGCCCGAGGCCCAGCAAACCAGCAACTTCCAGAGCCAATTCCGGGCTAACCCGAACTTAGAATCACCTCTGGATCGAACAAGTAAAACCGGATCAACGAGACGCACAACTCTCATGATCTGACCGAGAACTAATTTCGATCAGACCGATGGCCAAAACCTGCGCGAGTGCTAGACACTCAAAAAGTCAACGAGGTTTAAAAATATCTCTAATCTTGCATGTATACCAACTGTATATGGGTAAGTTTGCAATGTTTACTGCTTCCCAAAAGTATAGCAAATCAAATATTAACCGGTTAAAGGACTACACATAAAATTAGCCAAATAATGCAATTCCAGCCAGTCAATTAGACATCTTAGGACTACCTTAAAAAAGTAGTAACGATTGTATAGGTTTTTCAAGATCACCTAATAAAATCAATCAATCAAACATTTACATCCGGTTTAGGCTTTGTGCATGTAAAATATTCAAACCAGCCAGACTTATGCTATTTGCTAGAAACCTCTAAGGTTAGATGTATATTTAGGAGTACCTGCTACTTGCCTCAAATGCCAGTCCAAATCGAATCATATGCGCGTCAAACGTGTTCACTGCTTTCATACATGTTTATTTACAGCTTTCATATCATGTGGACTGCATATACTGTTGAGATGAGATAAATGCGAATATGTCTAGTAAATAAAGCCGGTAACAGATAAGCCAGGCACAAAAGTCTCGGGGAGGTCCACGGACCCTAGTCGTTGGTCTGATGCACGATAATCTTACCGGAGGCGAGTAAGGTTATCTAGTTGGTTAAAAAGCATTTCCTAGTTGAACTAGGTGGCGACTCTATTTTTCAAACCATTTCCAGATCGAGAAGTCAGTCATAAGCCTTGGGTGAGCGACCCCCGAACCCCGCTCCGCTCACACCTCCACCTCAGCAGTCCGACCCCGACTGTGACCGCACAAAATCACCGAGTCAATTAAAACTTCACCCTCAAAATAATGCTTTGTCTCCTAGTCTAATAGTGTGTCATTATCAATACCTAAGATCTCGACACAAGCAATCTGAAGCTGAGATCTACTGGGCACAACAAAAACCAGATCCCCATCGACTAGAACGCGAAGAATCTCCCACACATCGTGCAGCGTGATAGTCATATCCCCAAAAGGCAAGAGAAAGGAGATAGTATCTGGCTTCCATCGCTCCACAAAGGCAGAAAGTAGTGGAATATCCAGGTGGACGAACATCGTATCGGGGAGATGTCGCAAACCGCTCTGATCAATCAGCTGTCTGACCTCGTCAGAGGTATCCGCGTACCACTCTCTCAGCTTCCCACAAGTTGTATATATGTTCTGGTATTTTTGTGTGCCTCTGTCCCCCCCCCAAATCCTAGCAGCAACATGTACGAGAAAGTTGGGAATGACATTGTCGTTATGTGGTCTTCCTGGCACTGGCCTACTAACGGTTCATACGTCGACATGCTCTAGCTCAGGTCGTCTGCTGGAACCTGAAATAAAATTTACAATATTTAAACAATATTAAAAATTAATCCAGTATTTTAAATAATAGAATAATTATGTTTTTTTTACCTTCAAACGATGCAGCGACGAACTTTCCAACTTTCCCCGTCCTCGGTCGAGCATCAACGACCGGTTCAGACTCCTCTGAACTCTCTATATTTTTCTGATAAAGCATGGCATTCCACTCCTCATCTGGCACATGAGGTCTCTCAACCGGATCAGTCCGAATCTGCTGCTTCTATCGTCATGCTGAAGCGGTCACACCACGAGAATGGCCGTGTCGAAATCCTGACCCCTCTAGCTCCGGATCCATCCGTAGCTGCCGAGCAGTAGGTAGATTTTTCCTCTACCGGGCCCTTTACTCTGCAATATTCTATTTTTAATAATATTAATTAAAATACATTATTTATATAAACATTAATTAAAAATAAAATAAAATTAACATAAATAAATTCAAAACTAACGCTAAACGCTAAAATTGAAACCTAAAACCTAAACTCTAAATTATAAATTATAAACTCTAAACTCTAAATTATAAACCCTAAATTCTAAGTTATACACCCGAAATTTTACAATTACTCAATAAAAATTAAACCATAAACTCTTAATTATAATAAAAAGTAAATTACTTATATTATACATACATTAATTTATTAAACAAATTAATTACGTAATTTTAATTAATTTATTATTTTTTTAAAAAATAAATTATAGGTGGCGGCAGCGATGTTTCCGGTCGCCGCCGCACGGGCATAAAACGCCCTGTCAGGGCGTTTTCCAGCAGCTTAAAAACGCCATAGCAGGGCATTTTCAGCAGCTGTAAAACGCCCTAGAATGGCGTTTTCTGCAGCTGTAAAACGCACTCGCATGGCATTTTTCAGCATTGAAAAACGCCTTGGCAGGGCAGGCGCTCCCGGCGACAGCAATTTTAAAAAAATTTAAAAAGGAAAATTAAACATTTACCTTAGATTTATGTTCGATATCTCGCTCTCTTTCTGATATTTTCACCCAAAAATTACAATTTTCGTTTGTCGGAATTTAAATGAGTTGCGAGGATTTGAAGTTTTATTTTTGAAATAAAAATAGAATAAAAAGTGTTTAAATAATAACAGCGACGGTGGATAATAAAAAAAAGACAATATTTAGTAATCCACTTAAAAATTCAAAAAAGAGATTATTTGCTCGAGGCATAAACTATACCAAAGAAAAATGGCTAAATTCATCTAGATATTTTTATACTATATCATTTTTATTCAAAAGCCCTTATACTATTTTTTTGTTTTTCAGATTCTTGTACTTGACAAAATTCCGATTTTAAGGTTCTTTTGAGGGACTGGAGGAACAAAAAAATTATAAGTAGAGGGGTTGGAGAAAACAAAAAAAAAAGACCTGAAAATCAAAAATTATATAAATAGAGAGACTTGCAGAATAAAATAATAGTACAGATGGTTTTTGAACAAAAATGATATAGTACAAAAAACTTTGGATGGGTTTAGCCAACAAAAATTATAGGGTCGATGACAAAAATACCTAAAATTTTAAAAATATTTACAAAAGTACCAGTAAACTTTTTTTATTTATAAAAATACGACTGATTTAAAATTAATTACAAAAGTACCAAAAAATGAAAATTAATTATAAAAGTACGATTTGTATAATGTCGGTATAATTATGGAATAATTTTGAAATACTAAAACTATATATCAGATAATTTAAAAATAATATTTGGTTTATTATTGTTATAATTTCAGTATATTTTAGGTATATCGATTATAAATTTTATATATATTTTCTAGTTGATAACATGTGTATTTTTTTATATGTATTTTTCACTATAGTTGGTAATAAATTAGAGAATTTGTATATTGTTGGTATAATTTTAGTATATTGTTAGGTTAATATATAGTGTGTGATGTGATGTAATGTTGATGTAATAATAGAATTTTAGTATATTTTGATGTGTACCCTCTTAGTATACTGTTGATATAATTTTAGTATATTATTAATTTAATTTTTAGTAAACGATTTGATGTAATTTTTGTAAATTTTTATTTAATATTAATAAAATCTCAGTATGTATAATGTTGGTATAATTTTGTATAATATTAATATAATGTTAGTTTTTAGTATATTGATATTATACCCGCAGTATACACCGTATGCTTGATATTATTTTTTATTTTTTTGTACTTTTGTAAATATTATTAATATTTTTGTAAATAAAAAAAATCAACATATAGTTTTGTAATTATTTTTATTTTTTTTGGCAAATGGTGTAATTTCCTCAAAATTATATGGGTTTTGATTGTTTAGCCTGTAGCAATACTATACTAACATCCCAGGGTGAGGGTAGTGCATGATTGTTTGAAAAACAGGTGTCAGGCATGCGAAAACTTATATTGCCATTTGCCACCTCTCTCTCGCTTCACTCAAAATCCTTTCTTTAATGCCTCAAATCGGTGGGATTCTACTTTTTTGCGGCCTTTTCATTCCTTTATCTGTAAGTCTTCATTTTTATTCACTCTCTTAAATCTCTCTTTTTTATGTTTCTTCTTCCATTCAAATTGCCTTTTCTCACTTATTTTATAGAGAACTGATCCACTATTCAAAATCATATTTGGTGTTGTTTTTTTTAAGATTTGTACTGTGTTAGAGTAGTTTTTTTTAAAAAGAAAAATCTGAATGATTGATTGATTATTCAAGTAATGACTCATCTGAATTTTTAATTAAAGAATGAGTTCATGTGGAATGGTAGAGCTTCATCTGTAGAATTGGAGTTGTGAATTAGAAAATTAATTAATTATAATTAAAATTCTAATATATTTGTAAAAGAAATCAATTTTAAAGCTCAGTTGAGCCAAATGAGGAGGTAAAATGGGGAATAAAAATTGAGAAAAGGAATAATAACAAATCATAACAAAACATTCCAATTACACT
The DNA here is from genome assembly GCF_937616625.2 of Mercurialis annua. Lineage (NCBI taxonomy): Eukaryota > Viridiplantae > Streptophyta > Magnoliopsida > Malpighiales > Euphorbiaceae > Mercurialis > Mercurialis annua. The sequence goes on along the minus strand of NC_065574.1, from coordinate 43,799,904 downwards.
TTATGAATTTGAACTTAAAGAATTATCTCAATACTTATTTATATATATAAAAACTGAACTAAATAATCACAGAAAACAAAAACAAAACTGAACTAAATACAGGTTGAAACCAAATAAGGCCTTAGACTTCAGTATACTGCAGCAATAAATGATAAGTTTTTTTTATTTAGAGTACATAGGATATAAATCACCTAAATATTAGATTCGACAAGTGCGAAATGGTGTTATTTTAAGATTTTCTATGTAAAAAATGAAGTTTCGTGTCCGAAACGGGAAACATTAATTGAATGAAGCGTCTGTGCTACCTTATGCAGATAAGCAAATTATTACGCTCTTGATGACTTATGTTGGTTCTTACAATTGCACCATCTTTTTTGCAAATTATGATTGTTCAGCATTGTGCTGCATAAGTTGAGTCTTATTTGGTTTCGGATAATTGTATTTCGTTCCTGACAGAGTAATTTCAGGCAAGTTCAGTTATTCAAGTAGCAGGCCCTTTTGCAAATTAAACATTTTCAAAGATACTTTCGTGTGATGTTTTTGTATGCTTGTGATGGTTTTTAAGAATTTCTAGTATTGTACTTAAATGAGTCGAATACTAGGTAACCTGGTTTGCTTTTGAATTTATGGGAAAAGCTTAAAGAATCCCTATGATGCCATGTTACCACTTGAGCTTATTTTTTATTAGTCTAGTATTGAATATGCTAATGGCAAAAATCATGCTTGTTCTGCGCTCGTATATATCAAAAAGTGACACTCATGTACTTCTCACCCTGTAAATAATTGCATGATATCCCGTCAGCGCGGTGACCTTTTCTTGTTTTCTCTCGTCTCTTTCAAGATAAGATATTCCTTTGGATTGCTCAACAAATCTTCATTTTCCTGGAGGATGAAGTTTAATTAGTAAGATAATTTATCTAGAAGGTATCATGCCCTGTTCTCAGATGATATTTAAGAATAAAAATCCGTTTCTTTTTGTAATTCTATTAAGTGAAATGACAAATTTCCTTTGGCATTGTAAATTATGGTCTATGTTTAAAATTTCTTCCTTACATACTTTTCCATCAACTGTCTTGCAGGTGTGTACATGTAAATGTGTGAGGAAGCAATGCAATAAGTATTAACATTAGATTTGAATCCTGAGAAAATGGGCATCATCATGATCCTTCTGACAAAGCCTTTCTCACTTTGCAAATCAGTATTCATGTGTGGTCTGCAAACCATGTTTATTGTGATTAATACTTGGGTGGAGTTGGTGAAGACCTCAATCAATGTTCATCTCAATATGTTCCGTACGACAATGATTTGGATGATTGCACTCATAACTCTTCCTTTGCGAGTTTTGACTGCCTTGCAGAGGGAGAGAATGGTTAGTTGTTTTGCTTCTTAGTTAGTTTTTGTCGATGCTCATAAACTGTCCATCAGAATGTCCATTTATTAAAACTTTGCAAATAAATATAACCTAGACAAGTGCAGTATTTATGAAATAATATAATGTTTGTTGAATTCTGTTAAAGCCTTAAATTAGTATAAACTTAATTATAGGTTTAATCATAGGAATTAACTAGTGAACTTTCCTATTTTACTCTGGCAACATTGTGTATATATATAGAGAGAGGTGCCAGCAAGAGGAATGTCATGGCTGATACCTTTAAATGCAAGCTAGAATGAAGTAGCTAATAGATTTCAAGCAACATGAACAACAATGATTAGAAGTTATTGTGTGACATAAGCATGAAGATTTACTGCCACTCTAGTGAAGACAGCAATTGACTGAAACCCTCATGCAATTTTGCAAAAGAGATGAAGTCAGTATTTTCATGTTCCAGAGGCCAGAGAAGCGATGACAATTTATCAGCAGCCACTATGGTACAGAAGAGACAGTCATTAATTTGTGCTAGAGATAAGAAAACTACAGTTGGAGTCTCACTAAACAGTTTGAACTTTTAGATTAATTGGTTTTTTAATATGGGATTAGAGTTTATATGATTGAAAGTTCTAGAGTTCGATCCTTGGCATTCCATGTTTAATTAATTATTTGAGTAAGGCAAGGTGGGTCTGTGTTTGTTCATGTTTCAAGCTCAATAGATATTTCTGTGCGGGTGTGTTTTAGAGATTATAAAATCATATTTGAAATTTCACCTAATAGTTTAAACTTTTGGATGAATTTATCATTTGATATTCTGAAATTAGAAAAATTTGTTCACCTAGTTACCTGAATAATGATATTAATTGAAATATCGGAAATTCTTTCCATTGGTGATCCCATTCAGTGACAAAAGTATCTAGTGTAATTTGAGATGCTCTACTACTTTCGAGTTCCTTATTCGTTAGAAATATTTGCAATTTTGCATGCATCAACGTAGAAAAGCTGTTGGCTTGGAGTCATGAAGCTAGATTTTCTGACTGCCGTGTAATGATACTGCTTGAGGAAATGCAATGGGTTATGTAGCTAGATCATCCGACTAGCGTGCAGTGTTACCACTTGAGTAAATACATTTAGTCAATATTTATATGGTGGAATAGAAAGTCTTACTAGAACTTCAAACGGTTGGTAACTCTGTATATGGCTTTGCTGGAACTGTATCTGAACAACTTAAGTCAATAACAGTAGTGAAATTCGGTGTTCTCTTTTTCATAATTCCTTACATGAATGGTTCATACAATTTAAGTTTCCCAAGGATGCTCAGAATACTGATTTAATTTGATGATATCTGAATTTGTAATCTACTATGTTAACAGGCCCAAGATTGTCCTATATTGAGGTTGCATATGTTTACTTTTTGGTTCTTTTATAAGATGTTCTTGTAACTGCTTTGCTGCTGTGATTTTCAGCTGCAAGATCATTTGCATGAGATGCAGATAGAGTTGGACAATCTTGCATGGGACAGAAAGGAACTTCAGCACCAACTCCATACATCAATTAAAGAATGTAGAATTTTAGAGTCGATGCTAGCAGAAGTTGAAGATGAAAATGACAATCTCATTGCCAAATTTGAATTGCTACAGGATGAGGTAATGTTCACTTTCCAGTAAATTCATCTTCTAAGCTGAGATTCTACTGTAAGATTTCTTTCTTCCCGGTATTAATTTTGTTCATACTCTAGACATTTATATGATAACTTTTGGCAACATATCTCGGTAGTCTTGAAAATCTTAGTCAGAGGTCTAATTAGTATGTTATTTGTTTGAAGTTATCAATGTGTTTATAAAGTTCATTACAAAAGAAAAAAATCAGTAAAACTGCTAATTTCTTGTAATTATATGACATAGAACTGAACTGCTTGGTTAGTTGCAGAGGAGTCGGTGTTTATGTAGTTTTTTTTAGACTCAATGGCGTATCATTTCTTCAAATTGTTTGTGTGGTTGCATTGCTTTGTGTTTGTCTAATCATATTTGTGTTATGTATTTTTTGGCAGCCTTCTTCACTTACAGTCTAGCACACATGTTTATATGCATTCACAATTAGCAAATCAAATAACATTTATGGATATAGGATCATGCAAATTTTACATCCTGCACCCTCGAGGTGGAGTAAAAAGATTAAGTATGCAGGTTTACATAGATAACATTTGGTTTCGCATCAAAAATGTCATTTGGTTGTTTGCAATATAGCAGATGTAAAATGAATTTGATTATCTTTTGCTGTATCCTGTATCGAATTGCTTCATTTGTAGTTCAGCAATTATTTCAGTTATACAACCGTATTAGATACAGTTTTGTTCAGTTAGAAATTCAGTTTCAAATTCCTCTAGCTTGACCTGATCTATAGCCCGATTAACGATTTAATAGTTAATAAGTGTACTATTGACATAGAACCCGTGCCATTGCTTTTATTGCTGGTTCACAAGTAAAATGAATCTTTTTTTTGAACAGTTGCAGGATCTGAAAGTTGAAAATCAGCAATTGAAGGAAAATTTTGTTAAAGATCGGAGCTCTAAAAAGAGTGCTAGCAGAGACAATGCACAGAAGACCGACATTGCAGATACCATCCATTATAGCATTTCTGATGGGCGTGGACAAACCTGTTATAAAGCTACTGGGATAATATTTGAAGACCTAGCGATGCTTAAAAATGCGTGGGAAAGTCAGGGCAAGAGTGAAGCAGAATTGCTGACTTTCTTGAAAACTAAATGTGCAGCTACGGAATCATTTAGCTCATTTTCACGTTCTGTTAACTCAAGCAGCGTCGACATTGATGAGGGTCTCAACGAAAGGAGGGACGCTGCTCTGTCGCAGTCTCTCTTCAGTGCGGTGTTGTCCCTTTTAGTTGGAATCATTATCTGGAAGGCTGCGGACCCTTGTATGCCTCTTGTCGTAGCACTGTTTGCTGTCGTTGGCATGTCATTGAAAAGTGTGGTTCAGTTTTTCTCCACTATAAATAACAAACCGGCTTCCGACGCAGTTGCTCTCTTAAGCTTCAACTGGTTCATGCTCGGTACGCTCACCTATCCTGCACTCCCTAAGGTAGCACGAATGTTAACTCCGTTAACATTTAATATTTTCTACTGGATAGTGAGATAGATCAATGTCTTTCCTTGTTAGCTCATAGACCAACTTGTTTGTGGGCAGACAGGTATACTGTACATGTGACATTGTAGAAATTGGTTTTGTTTTTATAGGCCAAGTTATTTTGGTTTTGTTTTATAGGCAAAGTTATTTTGGCTTGTAGAATATTATTAGGTTTCAGAGTCATGTAATTTGGCTGTTATACATCCCTGGTCTTTTTATAAACTAGAACGAGTGAGTGTTTAAAGAGAGTGTAATTCGCAATGTGCTCTCTTTGTTTTCAGGCTTACTAATTCATTCAATTTTAATTTTGCGGTGTTCTCATAAACGCTAGGAATGCAGAAATATTTACAAAATATTATTCTGATAATTTTATTTACAAAAATACGGATTTTTTTAAAATAATGATGTATGAGTTTTTTAAAAATATTTTATATACGATTTTGTATATATTTTGTATATATTTCATATATAATCAGAACTATGGGATAAACATTGTGTGTCTAAAACATTTGGCGGTATGGGATTCAAAAAGATCCGGAGCTTTAATATTGCTATGTTGGCTTGACTAGCTTGGCGGTAGGTTAATGAGGAAAATAATTTGATGGTGAAGTTGTTTAAAGCTAGTTATTTTCCAAAGTCCCCACTGTTAGAAGTGAAATTAGGGAGTAATTCTAGTTTTGTTTGGCATAGTATTTTTGAGGCCCAAGATGTGATGAAGTCGGGTGCCCGTGTTAGAATTGGAGATGGTAAAAGTACTTCTATTTGCAAAATTTCTTGTTGGTTAGGTAAAGAGGATGGTTGTATCAGTACTTGCCCTCCTAATTTAGTTGATACAAAGGTGTATCAACTCCTTTGTGTGGATGGATGTCGCTGGCATGAAGCGTCGGTGAGCTCAAGGGAGGTGAAGGCTAGGTGGTGGTGGTCTCTGGAACCCAAAGGAAGTTCTCAGTTAGAAGTTCCTACAAACAAATATGTGGGTTTATTGATACCGCAGCTTGTGATTTATGGAATCAAAGTTACCCATACCGCTTAACGTTTGTAACTTCATCTAGAGATCTTGCTCTGATAATGTGCCAACGACAGAAGCTCTTTAACGCGCATGGTTTTTACAAATTCTACGTGTATGGTTTGTCAAAATGGAGTGGACTTCACAGCTCACCTCTTCTATCGATGTTCCAATGGTTGTTGATTGCTGGAATATGGCGAGATTGGAAGGAATGACGGGTGAGTTTGCTATTTTCAAAGAATGTGTGGGGTGGTGGTTATCAGAGATGTCGGAGGAGGAGAAACCCCCATGTCGCTTTGGTTTGCCGAAATATGTGGTTGAATCAGAATAATGTGGTTCGGAATAGCTAGCAAGGCGTCTGCCAGATCATTTGTGACTGTTGCCTGTCATTAGTTATTGGCGTGGAAAGCAGCTAATTCTGGTAGAGGAGAAATACGGCTCGCACGGGAATGGCGAGATGGTCTTATCCGGAGCAAGGAAAGTGGAAGGCAAATGTTGATGCTGCTGTCTTTGGAAGCAAGCATGAGATTGGTTTGAAGGACTGTTATGGCCGGATTATTCAAGCTAAGCAGGTGAATATTTTTGGTTACTCAACTTGTTTGCCCGAAGATGGGTAATATGTTCTCAAAAAATGGGTAAGCAACAAGCTACCTTCAGCATCGGGAAAATCCCTTATCAGTATCCGAAAAGCGCTTAGTTGTCTCAAAGGCTAGGATAACTTAATTATTGAATCTGAGACTATGAATGTGGTTTTGGAAACTAGAAATCCATCTTTAGTAGATTTTATGAGCTTTTGATTGAAGATTGTATCGATTTAGCAAAGAAATTTATTAACGTTTTTTTTTGTTTTCGTGAGGCGATTTTCAAATGAGGCAACGCATATACTGTGCATGATACTCGTTCCATTATAGGTCATATAGTCTTATTCTAAAAACAATCATATATAATACCAATTATATGTTATTTATTAATTTAAAAATACGACGACATCATCTCTTTTCTCTGTAGTAAAAAATAAACTAAAAAAAACAGCAGATAAAGAACAACTTATGATCACAAATTAGGAGTTAAAAATTTGAATGGCCAAATGATTAAAAAAGAACAGACATTTCATGAAAGTTCCATAAAAGTTGAAATCTTTCAATTTTATCCAATTTGTCCTGAAACGTATGATTTCGTTTCAATAATGTCCAACTCAAATTTGGCACGCGATTTTACTTATGTGGCGTTAATCTGTCTTGCCACGTATGTGCCAAACATTAGGTTAAACGTGCAAATAAGTTTTTAGATTTTTTTTTAAAATATTTACACCTATATATTTTAAATTATGATTTTAACTTAATTTTCAAATTTATTTAAAAAATAACTCAATGAAACTAAAATAAACTTATTAAAAATTACTCAAACACTATTATTTGAGTCCCACCACCGACACTGTTTTTGGCCGCCTTTTCCGACCTTCTCACTATTTTACAATCCCCATGACCGTCGCGAAGGGCCAAACATATGAAAGAGGTGGTCGAATCCATAGGATCCGCCTTCAGTGAAACAGCACCCGACAAGAATAATGTCGAATCCCCGAGGATCCGGACAAAGCGCGTCGACCCTGGGATTCGGACGGATTATCAGATCTACTGATACTCTCGGGTATCTTACCTATTTGGATGCAAACTCTAACTTAGGAATAACTTCTAACTTAGGAAGATGAGACTACATTCATATACTCAAAACGGAGAGTTAATCGGGCAACCACCGTCCGGTTAGCTTCTATCTTGTTTTACAGGTCTAATTCACTGGATCAGAAGGCATAATCCATGAATAATTAAATAAAAATCAAATAAAATTTATTTTACTTAAGAGATTTAATTTAATTTATTTTATTAATTTTATAGATTTGCAAATAATAATTGCATTTTTATATTAAATTGTATATAATAATTATATATTAGTATATATATAGTAAAATAATCACTATTATTCTTAATATGAAAAATCAAAATTATATGAATCTATATATAAGCATATTATAATAAAAATATTACGAGAAAAAAATATTATATTGATTCCGCACAATTGCGCGGGTATACGACTAGTAGTAAAATAAATGCAAATTTTTACGGGTTGTTGTAATTTTATCCAAAGTTTTTAATTTTTATAATAAATTTTAACATTTCGTTGTAATTTTAGCCATTTTCTTTCAATCAATTTAATATTTTCAATCTTTCACCTCAATACGATACCTATTAGTTTTATTTGACTTTTCATTTTAACTTCAAATTCGTTTGTTTTTTCTTCAACCACCGAAAAAGTTAAAAAATTTATAATTAGATTTAATATTTTTTTTAATATTAAAAGTTAAGTTTTGAAATTTCAAAAAATGAATTTCGCAACAGAGTTAATTTATAAATTCAACTAAAAATAATTAAATTGATTATAAGAAATAGTTAAAATTACAACAAAATAAAATGGAGAGCATTATTTCAAAAATTGAAATTTGGATAAAATTGCAACAAATCACAAAAATTTACATGTATTTTCTAATTAATCATTAATAAAAAAAACACATTGAAAATCATCATATTAGATGCCTTCACAAATTTAATCGGATAGAATAATTTTCCTATTATCGAATCAACTCTCTCGATTAATGGATTAAACACAATTTGAACTGATTAGTGGCAGTAATGTCATTTATGAAAGTGAAGCTTAAAAAAACGGAAATTCACAGATTAAATATAATAATTCAAACTAAATCATCCCCAACGGTCGTATTTTCTTCTTCCTCTTCAATTATACGGCGTTTTAATTTTGTTTCATCTGCAACGGTCATATTTTCTTTTATATAAAGGGCACAGACCTCCCCAACGGTCTTATTAGCACCCTAACCGTTTGAAACTCTCTCTCTCTCTCTCTCCTTCACGCCCAACGGTCATAATTATCACTCTGTTCTCTCTATCCCTCTCTCCTTCAATGCAACTAATCAGTAACTATGAAATCAATTACAGAAATCTCTGATCTGTTTAATTTTGTAGAGAAAGCAAAGCTGAAGAAGTTCAAGAATCTGCTGACTTGTTCAAGAATCTGCATTATATTGTTGATCCTTGCATGTCGAATGGCTACATGTGCATGGTGTGATCTTACTGAGCTATTTTAGATTTCAATAAGTCTTTGATAATGAGCTATGTCTTTGTTTTAGTAATTATGTGTGTTTATTGCAGCTGTATTAAGATGTGCCTATGTTAAAAAAACTCATGTGACAAAACACTTCATCAAAATGCTTCAGGGGTTCCAAAATATTTATTTGTCTCTATCACAACTTGGGTAATGATACCATAGCTAGGAAAACTGAAAATTTACAGCAAAAATAGAAGAAACAGTAGTACTGCAATAGGATGTTTCTTGCTGGTTTTCATCAATTTTACCATTCACTAGTTCATTTTTGTTGCATATGATCAGTTCGTTCACAGTAGTACTACAATAGGATGCAATTATTGTTGTAATTATGTGAAACCTTTTTCTTGATGGTTTTGATCAGTTTTACTATTGACTACATTTCTGTTGTAAATGGTCAGTTCGCTCACTGATGCAGCCAATTGGGAAATTTCACTATACAGAGGATCTCGTTTAACAAATTTGCTGCTTGGTGGAAATTCAAAACTCACATACATCTTCCCTGAGAAAAGTTGGATTTTGTTTGCAATTTAAGAGTTTATTGAGTGCAATTGGTTTCATCATAATTTACTCCTTTTCATTTTGTTTAAAAGTCAATGATAAGTCATTTTCCATTAATATTGAGAATGTGCATGGTTGTTAAGGACATTCAGATTTGGATAAAAGAAATATCGGATTAAAACGTAATGATTATATTGTGATTAGCTTAGCAAAGCCTTTAATTAGCTTAGCGCTCAAGCATGGTGTTTCCAGGTCCCACCATGTCCTTGGAAAGCCTTTAAATAGAGTTGCACCATCACTAGCATCAAAATAGGACTTCAGTCAGCTGACAATTGACCATTTGGTACCTCTCAATGATGAGGTTCAAGATAGCAAGAAGAAGAAATGGATTGTAGCATTGATAAAGCAAGAAATTCTAGCACGCTGTCAAGTCAGGATTCAGTTGGGTGCCCATAAGAAAGAAGGAGCTTGAAGTTGTTTGTAAGGAGCAAAATGGATTGGTAGATTATATGGTAATTACGGTTTTAATTGACGGCAGTTGTCTTGAGAGCTCCAAGGATGTTTGACAGTCTTCGTTGTTTCCATTTTTAGCGCTTATGGTGGAGGAGGTAAGGCGTCGGAAGGTCGATGGGGTGAGGCTTTTGTTATTTTCTCCCCTCAGTATATATTGTTTTATGGGACTTTTGTGTTTCTTAATGTCACTTTATAATAATTGTCAGTCTCTTTGCTCTCACAGTGACCCTGATGATCTCAGTTCTCTAATTCTTACTAGCAGTCTTTTGTGTTTGTCTGGTTTGTTGTATGTGTGACAAAATTGAATCAAATATTGTGGCTTGCTCTTTCATACTAACTTTGATTCGTTTTTGTGATGCTACATTGTTAAAATTTAAATGTTGAATCATGATTTGATTGAATTTATCTACTTCTAACAAAAGTTTTCCAATTCCTTGTCTATTTTCAAAATTGCATGTGCCACAGCAGGTAGGAAATGGACGGAGATCATGCAAAGCAACAGTTATTCAACTTGAGTACTGGTAATAACATGCTGGTAAAGTTCTTATAGTTTGATTTGATGACCAGCACCATCACGGGGCAGATTCAGCATATTTGATTTTGGAAAAGAAATGGTATGTTTATATTAAAAATATTTATTTAAATTTTACTATTTTACTATTGATTTTATATGTTTCTGTTTTTAGGAGTGAGTCCAGGTACAATTCAATTCGGTTATTAATCCAGACTTAGGTACTAATAAGATAAGATATCATTACATTATTAAAAATCCATGTAAAACCAACACTAAAGAAAACTCTCTAAAAAACAGGACAGCCACTTTTTTGGCCTTAGTTTTAAAGTACACTTGAAAACCTAGCTGCAAATTTATCACCTTATGGCCTCATCAACCTCACTTTCACTGAAATTACCAAGTCCTCAACCACAACCGACTTCGCTATTGACTCTCTCCTCAAGGCAACCTGATCGCCGAACTCACCAAGCTTGTTGCCGAAATGAAGCTGCCGAACATTGCTGCCAAACTCAGATCCTTCGACGGACTGAGACGCCCGGAGTAGCTGTAAAAACCGTTCTCCTGAAGTCAATTTTTGCCTAACCCAACCGCTCTATTGTCGAACCGTAATTGATCCGCCAAACTACTTTGCTAAAACTGATTTGCCGAACTTGAATTCGCCTTTGTTGAATTCGCAAAATTTTCACCGAGTCAAGCCTAGTACCGAGTTGCCGAATTGATGACTCACGTGGCTGCCAAACTCCAAATTGCCAAACTTCAAAAAAATTAAGCAGTTTGCCAAACTCTCAAGATCATATTTTTGTCAATTTGTTTTTGTACGAGGACTTATAGCTTCCAAATTGCTAAGGTAAAAAAAACTTGGCCTTTCTAACGGTTTGGTATCATATGAAAAATGAAGGTGATCTTGATCGTCAAGAGTATATCGCCTTTTTAAGTTTATCATTTGCAATACAAGATAAATCGGGACTCTCAAAAAATTGCGACTGCGATCGTGGATTGTCAAAACCTTAACCACGGTCAGTATTTTGACCCTACTTTATCGAGGTATTTTTGATATGTTGTCGCTTGCTGAAACAAAGTTCCAACTGGTCTGTTCTAGGTACTACAACTATGGCTCTATATCTCCCAGAGTTAGTGATTGTCACCACAGTAAAAGCTCAATGCCACGGCTTGCTTTCGGAGATACGAAGTAAGTGATTAGCCAATTGGACTTCATCTCTTCAAGTCAGAGATATTTATTCTAGAGGGAACCATGTTCATTCCAGTCAATTTGTAGAGGATTGGGCAAGCCTTGTGAACGAAGAGCTGAAGTCTAATGGCTAACCACTTACTTCGTATCTCTAGATCGGTGCGTTTAGACCATCCATATAACCCATCCATAGTGATGGATAATCCCAGATAAGTACAGGAACTGATAGGTTGGGTGACTACCTTAGTATGAAAAAATGACGAGAAGTATAGTGGCATTGAGCTTTTACTGTGGTGTTAACTAACTCTGGGAAATATAGAACCATAGTCGTAGTACCCAGAACGGTCCACTTGAAACTTTTTATAAGCAAGTTCAGCGAGTGGAAGCCCAGAGATTGGAACTTTTAAGATGCATGGAAATCAAGGTAATGCTCATAAGAACAAAGTTGAGCCTATTAAGAGTAATGCATGTTGTTGGGCATAGGGTGCATACAGATTTTGAATGAATTGATGCCCATCTTTTTCCAGTGATTTTCGAAGAATAAATGTAAATGCTCGACCCGGTTTTTGAATTTCCTTGAATCCAGATGGAAGCAACATGAGGTTGTTTGAGCCCTTGGAGGAGAGTGAGTGTGAAATAGCGATGCTTGCTCACACAGTGGAGATGGTTGCTTAAAAATTGGACTAAGACAATAATAGTCCATGTTTTTGAAAAAAGAAAGAAAACTTTTGTTATTAACCAATTGATCTAATACTGCCAAATCGTTTAGAAAAGCTTAGTTGTTTACCTTAGCAGCTTGTTGGTATCCTGGTGAAAAATAAAATCAAGCCTTCAAATTGACAAAACTCCAGTAATTCTATTAGATTGGAGGTAGGCAAAAATATGATCCTGAGAGTTTGGCAAGTTGCTTAATTTTTTTAAGTTTGGCAATTTGGAGTTCGGTAGCCAGGTGAATAGGTTCGGCAAATTAAGTGAGTTAGTTTGGCAACTTGGTGAGTCAATTTTGCAACTCGGTAAGTTAGTTTGGCAACTCAATGAGTCAGGGCTCAATACAACTAGGCGTGGCTCGTTGAAAATTTTGCAAGTTCAATAAAGACAAGGAGTTCGGCCGGGTTCGATAGACTCAAGTTCGAAAATCAGTTTTGGCAAAGTAGTTTGGCGGATCAATTTGGTGAAGTTCAACGGCGAGTCCAAGAGTCCGGTTCGGCAAGAAATGACTTCAGGAGAACAGTTTTTGTAGCAAGTCCGGGGTCTCGGCAGGATATGACTTCGGCAGCTGCAATTTGGCAATAAAGTTTTGCAGCAAAGTTCGGCAGCGAGCTTGGTGAGTTCGGCAGCTTCAATTCGGCAACAAAGTTTTGCAGCAAAGTTCGGCACCTTCAGTTCGGCAGCGAGCTTGGTGAGTTCGGCGATCAGGTTCAGCCTTGAGGATTCAATAGCGAAGTCGGCTATTGTTGGGGGCTTGGTGATTTTTAGTGAAAGTGAGGGGTTTGGAAGCTTTGGGCTGTTAAGTTCGGCCATAAGGTGACAAATTGGCACCTAGATTCCAGTGTTTGTACTTTTAAATTATTAATTTGTTAAGACCAAAAGGTGGGTTTGGTCCTGTTTTTTTTTTTACAGAGCTTTTCTTTAGTTGGTTTTACATGAAGATAGCTTGTGACCAAATTATTAAAAAACAGCATAAAATTAAAAGAGTTCGGCGCGTACCTTATCCGGACTGCAGTCGTAATTTATCATATGTTGAGAAAGAAAAAGTTACTGGTGAAGAAAATATTATACTTTTGGGTCAGAACTAAAACAAGCTCAATATTTCGAATATCGAACTTGTTGAGGGTATTGTTTACCATAGCCCAAAATATTGCTGGAGAAGACTTTATGTAAAGATGGGGTTTTTGGGTAATGTGACCCGTGTAGCCAAATAAATTAGATTTTTTATTATTTATCTTTTTTAATTAAGAGTTTTTTATTTTATTAGAATAAGTTTCCATATTTTAGGGGATTGTAGCTGATTTTTCATTTAATTAAGTTTACATATATCAAACAAACCAAAAACCAAAGATCAGGGTTTTTATTTTAATCTTCGGATTAAACTTAACTTAGGAGTAAATTTGGACATTAATTTTTTTTGGGTTCCTTTACCTCCGGACTAATACTAGTAAATTTGGACATTAATTTTTTTTGGGTTCCTTTACCTCCGGACTAATACTTGTAGTTTTTGACACTAATCCCGCTTTAACCTAGATTTCTGGATAAGTGTGCCTGCGAGTGAATCTCGCCGGGACCTTAGGTTCCCGGATTGACTTGTATTTTGACGTGACTCCTGAGTTACCCCCTAGTGACTCGCGAGTTACAGTTTTGACTTTTGACCTACCTTTTGACAAACAAATTCAAGCATCAAATTTAAACGGAACCTACCTACAAATTTGAAGATTTGAATTTTTTATTATTTTCTTGCAAACAAAATCATTATAAATTATTTCATATCTTAATCGTAATATTAATGACTATAATATTTTTGTATATATATATATATATATATATATATATATGCAATAAGTTTATATTATAAAAAAAATATGATGATCATTTCTATTGTTAAAATATTTTTAATAAAATTTTATAAGCTTAATTTCAATCAACTCTAGAATTCATTCCAAATATAAATATATAAAATACATATGTCAATTTTAAATTTTATGTTCTTTCATTTCAAACGTTGTAATTCATTTATAAATTTCAATTAGATAATTGAAATTCCAAAGAGGGTTTTAATGTTTTGTAGGTAGCAGTCTGGATAGATAGTAAGAGTGAGTTCAGATGTACAGGTAAAAAGGTTTTCTTATACAATTGGGCTTGATTTTTGATTCACACGGATTTCATCTTGGGGGACACCTTAGAGCCGAGTCAATTTGGTTCATGTTGGTATTCATGAGATTTTTAATCGGTTGAGGTCATCTCTCACCCGTTCTAAGAGTGAAAACTCTATTTTTTAGAGATAGAATAATTTTTTTATAACCATAAACTCTATGTGTAAATAAATTTTTTTCCAATCATAAATTCTATCTAAAAGAATATTTAAAACTATATTATTTCATTATCTTAATAACTTAACTCAAATTGAAACTTTTTTTTACATATTTATTCATTCTAAAAATAGAAACATATAATTTTAATTAATAGTAAAATAATAAAATTTAAATAAATATTTTTACCATATAAATACTTTTAATATATAAATTAAAAAATATATTTAAATAAACACACATACTCAAAATTAGCAAATCACTCCCCATAACATTATTTTAATAACTTAACTCAAATAAAAAAAATATAATTATAATAAAAACAGAAACATTGCACACACAAAAAATAAAAAATATAATTATTTACTAATTCTCAAAATTAGCAAATCACTCCTCATAACTTTCTCAATTGTATTTACTGTTAATGGGTTAAACAAGTAATTTGTAAAGTCGCATGACTGTTTCAACGGCTCGCCGAACCTAGTTTAACATTAATCGCTTGAGTGTAGATGGGTCATGTCGAGAGCCCTTGCCATGATGAACTGTAGAAGGACTCGACATAGGGAAGAAAAACATCAAGACAATCTTCATGAAAAGTAAAGTTCCAGTTTTGAATTAGATTGTTCTTCTAGTTGCAGTCTTGACCGGCTCAAAACGGGCCAAGATGAAAAGCGGCATGATTCTTTCCTGATGTTTTATTATGTACATGAAAAAGGTGGGGGAAATTACAAAAACAATCCAAAAAACGGGAAAAATTATAAAAATATGTACGTCCTAAAAGTTTACATTTACTTTTGTTTATAAAAATACGAAAAGGGTTTTGACTTTTTATGTACTATATAAATTCAAGTTCTCCAGAAACGTACTTATCCTCACTTCCGTTTCGACAACAGTTTTAATAGCTCAAAGTTGATCGAAAACATGAATTGAAAAGGGAAGATTAAGAAGCTAACTTTGAGTAAACTTTTGGAGGCTTTAGAGATGTCGAATGAAGTTCGAGTCCAAATTAAATTCGTAGATATTGTGGACTATAGATATGTCCAATTTATTTAGAATGCGGGCTATTTTAAATAAGCGGTTTCGATAGCCGAATTGGCTAGAAACCCAATTTTTGGATAAGTTAATTATAGTTAATTTTTTTATTAATTCGATCTACTATCGAATTTGCGTAGACTCGGCGAGGTGTCACCTACGGGACCCGGAACATGACGAACGTGACATCGCTTCGCTATTTTGGAAGATTATGGATAGCAAGTTGTGAGTAACACGTTACTTTTGGCGTATTATTACGTATAGCTACTTTATAATAACATACGCATAATTATTAAATTGCACCGCATGTTATATTATTTTCTAGTTATATATATGAATTTTATGTATCGAATTATCGATTAATAGCATGTGAAAACTAGTATATGATCCGTGAAAAACGATTGGCTGTCAATAGATTGTGTGATCACCAGTGTCCGGGTCAGTCATAGAATTAGTATTGATAGATGTTTTTATTTGAAAATATTTATTATGAGCTCGTTATATGATGATTATGTTTTAGAATAAGGAGGATTATGTGTGATAGATACGAGGTTAACTCGGCGGAACTATCTCGGAACCCGTATCTAGTGAGTTAACTTGGTTGAACTATCTCGGGACTCACACCTTAGGATTAAGCAGTGACATGAGTCAACTCGGTTGAACTATCTTAGGACTATGCCCCGTGGTAGCGGTTAACTCGGTCGAACTATCTCGGGACCGTACCACTTGGTTTAAAATCATTTGATACAATGCGAATGGATATGATATAAGTAGGATACGGATAAGAAATAGTATGAGTTTAAGATTAAGGTTTCGATCGGATCAATTACTTGAAATATTTAATATGTAAATATATATACTTGTTTTGTTTTTAAATGCGATGTTATTTTGAGTAATGCCATTAGTAATGTGTACTCTCACTCAGCTTTCAGCTGACCCTGTTGATGTCAATTTACCCCTTTCAGGTGGATAGAGTCGGATCAGACAGTCAATCTCTTTTTTGCCGAAAATCTTTGGCTTGCACAAAGCATGAGTCCCCTTAGCACTGCAGTGGTATACAGTGACCAGTCGTAACCTAGTATAGCAGGGTTTTTGAATGTCTGATAGGAGTAGGTTTGATAGGAGTAAAATACTCCTATGTATAAGTTGTATTTCTGCATGCTTTTACTATATTTCACCATGTTTTATAAGTGTTTTGTACACCTTATTGCATGTGTGAGCGTTTCAGGTGTTTGAGAGCATTACAGAGCATTTCGGCATCAAATATGGGAAGAAACAACGAAAGCCGAGGAGCGAAACGAGCAACAGAACAAGGCATTTTGCCTTGTCTCGGATCGAGACATCCTATTTACTTGAGTGTCTTGATTCGAGACACAATAAAAGGAGAGGGCAGAATGCCCATCATCTAATGTCTCAGACCGAGATACACTCCCAACTCAAGTGTCTCGATCCGAGACAAGCCTTTAAAGAGGATCTCAACTTCAATTCTCAAGACAAAAGCTCAAGGCCCACTTCCTTATTTGGCTAGACACAACTTGTACTAGAATGTCTTTATTTCCTCATTTATAACAACTATAAATACAACATTATCTCTATTTTAGGTTATGACATTATTACTCAATTTTATTTCTTTTGAATGTTGCTTCTCTTAGAGTAGAGTAGAATCCTTTTTGAACTTGATGTTCCATAGTTTCCTCCATTGATGAATGCTTGGAAGCTTTTATTTTGGTTGTAAGAATAAGGTTTACTTATTGAATGCAAGTTATTGATTACTCTTCATTATCTTATGATTTATTGTTCTTATTATTCAATTAAGGTAACTTCCCTTTACTCTTTGATGTTTAGTTTAATATCTATTGCATGTGTTGATAACTTAGCCATGTGTGGCTAAGCCCCTTGTTCGGGGATTGGTATGATAGAGTAGAATTATCTGATTGGTTGGTTCATGGTGTTGTTTACTCATGTTTCACTCTTATTGCTTATTGCTTGTTTAGGATTAGCTACCCTAATCATGTTTAGAGTGTGATTAATGCACCGAGAGTTGGTTGATTAGATTGACTAATAGGATTGAAAACCTAGATTCTAGAGCAACACGAGAGTGGTTTGAACCTAGGTGGCCTTAGAGTTGTTAGATTAATCGCTAGTTGATTATTTGGTTATGCCTTGTAACACGAGAGTGAGCTTGGTATTGACTATGTAATTAGGTAGCGGTTTTGTTGTTCTTTGAGGCTCGAGAGAGCGGGAATGGCGCATTAGACTTCACTTGGCCCTTGAAATACCTCTGAATTGACCAACCATGAATGCATGACCTAAGTGTGATTACCAATCCCTTGAGGTTTGCTTGTATTGATTTAATCCATTGATAATTAGTGTTAATTTAGTTGTTAATTGCAATTTAGTGTTTAGTTGAATTCTTAGTCGGTTAATTGATACTTGAAACAAATACCCTTTTTGTTGCTTTCCGAATTTAATTTCACAATCAATTTCACTCACTTTAAACCTCTAGTACTTGTGGGTTGTCACGACCCGAATTTCACCCTAATCCAAGTCACGACCGGCGCTAGGGAATGGAAATGGTTGTTCCGAAACCCGTAGCAAGCCTAGAACCTCTAGAAATATTTCGCAAATATTATTAAAAGATCGCACCTCGTGTACAATCCGTTTTCAGAAAATACCGTTAAAACTTTTCTCTTTTAACGTAACACGATTTCTGAAAATAGACATATAAGGGAAATCTGGTTTTCAGAAGTACTGGTTGGATAACCTCGTTATCTCAACCCTCGCTTCCTTCTGAAAACCTGGCGTGGTAGGTACTGGAAAACATGGACTTATAACTCGCTTGTCTAAACACATAGGCAGCCCCGTTCCGAACCACACGCCACTGTCAATATGTTTAATAAAATAAAGCGGACACCTTTGCGTCTCGCAACGGTGGTATTAAACAATATTAAAATACACAGCGGATCGGTTACTCATAGCCGGCGTATATAAAAGATACTGTTTTTGACCCTCACAAAAACACACGAGGCCGACTCGGTAACTAGATACAATATGCCACTACACAGCCACCCAAAAGGTATACACACGTGAGGATTAGTGGCACGGCTGCTGGCATATTACACTTATACTATTGCAGCATACTAAGAGTACAAAATCCTATGTACAATACCCAAAAGAAGAGCTCCCCTGAAGTAGGAAAGTGCAAGCTCGAATGACCTCAAAGCTCGTTTCCTGAAAATTGGGAAACAATAACGGGGACAGAAATATAAATATTTATGAGTGTGTAGACAGTTTACAAGTAAATACCAAAATCGCATAATATATATAAAATAGTTATATATATAAAATATTACCAAATTTTCGATCCATATGAAATCCTAGTCCACAACTATCCTAACGGGCACACTCTCATCACGAGCTTATAGACTACAGACTAAGGACCGTGAACTGAATCACCGCCGTCCACTTCTGTATCTCTGGTACCTGGACCGTAATCAGAAACTGCCATCGTAGTTTGACCCGCGACCGTAACCATATTACTGTCATCTTAGGGTTTACCCGTAAAGTCAGGGCATCTACTTTTCCAATGACTTAACAGGACAGACATACCTCTATACCTCGACAGAAGTACATCTGGAATTGGTGTTGGTGATCACGCAACCCTATTGCAGCCCAATAGATAGCTCGTTCCAATGGATCTCCCTTGGCTAGTTTATACTACTGCGATTTATGGATTTAAAATTTTGAATACTGATATTCAAAAGTAAACACGTAAACTCACAGTACTGCTAAGTTACTACTTAGCACCGTCGTATGTGTGATAGACTCCCTTGAGTCCTGGTCTGACTGTTGGACAGCTAGTCGAATTAAACAAACAAAATACACAAGACATACATCAATACCTATTTCTGGTATAAACAACTAGGTCTTGAAACCTAGGTTCACACAAAACATTTAATTCATATAACACATAACACTTATGGTCTCTTTATTTTTAAAAACCATATAAACCGTTTTCACCTCAAGAAAACGTCTAGACTTCACTCTAGAAGTCCTTTTAGGTATAGCAATACCTAATTAAAATCATTTACTAGTATCGACTTGATTGCCAAAACAATTTACAGTCGAATACCAATTATTTAGTGTAATACCCCGTAAAATTACAGGATTAAATTATTCCACGTAAGGAATAATTTATAGGACCGGGAGAACGTAAATTAAATTTAAGGATAAATTTAATTTATAGTATCTCCGGAAATATAAAATAGTTATAGAAGTTAAAATATAAAATTTGGATATTTTATATTTTAACTAACGGGAATTAAGAAATGCTTATAAATTAAAATAGGATAATTTATAAGTCCCGTGTGAATATTTTTGGAGTCGATATTCACGAAATATTTTTAGAAAGTTACCCCTAAAATTTTATAGAATTTGGAGATAGAAATTTTATTAAGTAGGTCTAATTTATCCCTAATAAATCTTTAATGATTTATTAAAGATAAAACATAAGTCCCGCGAGAATAAAAATTACGTTTTTATTCTAATTACGAATTATGAAATTCGTGGTTAAAATTTCATAAAATTTGGAGTTCGTTGTCCGTTTTAGTTACGGACGAGTATTTAAGAATTTGGGTTAAAGTAACGTGTGAATACCTAGGGGCTAGTTTGGAATTTAACCAAACTATATATATATCAAATGAAATGTTCAGTAGCAACAAAACCTAAAACTTAGGTTTAGGTGCAGAGCAACGGCGACGACGGCACGCGACGGTAGGTTCGACGGTTTCGATCCAATTTCTCGTTTTTAACTCAAATTTCTTCGGTAATCCATTAATAATCGAAGTTATAACCGTTTTTTTGAATTTGGATATATAGAAAATGGATTATATTCGAATATATAACGGTTATCGTATCGAATCGAACGTAAACGTAATGATTTTACGTTCCGATAGTGAAAATGGATAGATTGGTATTTGTATATGCGTTTTGGATCGAAAAATGGGTATAGCTCGACGGAAATCGGCCCGGGAACGGAGTTCCCGTGGCTGTGCGGCACAGCCACTGTGCGTCGCACAATAACTATGCGGACGCACAGCCTGACTGTGCGCACGCACAGCCCGACTGTGCGAGCGCACAGTCTCTTTGAGACTGTGCGACCGCACAGTCACCTGTGCGGACGCACAGGGACACTGTGCGGGCGCACAGGGACACTGTGCGGGCGCACAGGGACACTGTGCGGGCGCACAGTGTCCTGTGCGGGCGCACAGGGCCTCGCGCCAGCGCGCGTTTCCGACGTGCTTTCGCACGTCGGGTTCCGAACCGACGAGTTTTGAACAATTTTGAACGGTACGTTCAATAAGGACTAAAAACAACTTGGACGTTTAAGGAAGTTCGATTAATTAAAACTTAGAGACGTTTTAATTAGATTCACTATTAATCAAAGTGATTAATAGTTAGAGGACTATGAGTTGAGATTAAGATTGAGTATAGACTAGATATGTTATATGTTTAGTAATGTCAATAGAGAGTCTACTCTTTAGAGTTAGAATTCTTGTTTCAATTGTATTTAACAATTGTTTTCTAACTAGATCCGACGAGCAAGCAAGTTATTGGACCAGGAGAGTAGAGGGTGACCGAGAACTGTTTTGTGGATAACGGTTTTGTGAGTTCGCATATTTACTTTTGAATATTGATACCAAAACATTTATAACTAAAAATGTGTTTGAAATTGCATTGCATAGAGTCGATTTGAAACCAATATATAGATCCACTAGAACGTGATATCTATTGGGCAACAATAGAACTGTGTGATCACCGGTATTAATAAAACATTGCATTGCATACTAGTTGGGTTCTTTGGCCAGATGCTTGCAAAGCGGCCTAGACCTAACAGGTTATCCTGAGGAGCCAGTAATTCAATTTACGGCCCAGCAAACCTTACACAAAGATAAGATGATTGTGATAACGTGAGTTCACATTTCATCCTGTGTTAAACAAGAGAGCACGAACTGTGACATTAATCACAGTTAACCAAATGGGGTTTCTCTTAGGGTTTCATTTGGATCGGTTATTTGGCTGCACAAAGTGTGTTTACATGCGATTTCTGCTTTTATTAATATGCTTAAGTAATTATGTGAATTCACTCATATTTGACCCTCGTTGATTTTCCTTTTCACAGGTAAATGATATTTTGACGTGACAAGACTTCCAATTCTTTCTCTGGAAGTTGTAACTAAATAAAGGTCACTCTAGAGCTGCAGAGTAGTTCTAGCTACGAATATTAGTTCAGTTGTAAATGCTTAAACTCTGATATGAAACTACTGTCAGTATCATTTTGGGACAAAAGCATGTTTTTATAAATAAAAAGGGCTTTTGCCAGTTGTTTATAAGAAACCTGGTTTTGATAAAAGTTTTGTGAATAATTATTTGGCATGCTTAAACCGGTTATCTAATATGATTACTGGTTTGCACCGCTGGCATTGTTTTCGGACAGGGTTGTGTCAAGATGTGTGCAGTGTACACTTATTACCCTAAGTCCAGTAATGCAATTGTATGGTTTTGATTACACGTTTATCTGAAGGTTTTCAAATACTTGCGAAAAGAGACTGAGACCTTTTATGTTTTCAAAACGCGAAAAGTATTTACTGTTTTTCCTAGGCTTGCTACGGGTTTCGGAACAACCATTCCCATTCCCTAGCTCCGGTCTCGATACGAGTTTCTAGGCGGAAATCGGGTCGTGACATTTAGCAACATCGTTTGCTAAATCTTTTAATACGGTTAAACGTCGACTTTAACTCTTTTAAAGTCCTTTTTAAACGTTTAACTTTACTTTTAAAATCTCATTTTAAAAGTCTTTAGCTTAGGTTTAAAAACTCTTTTCACTTTCTTTCAAAAGAAGTTATCGTTTTTAAACGTTTTAGTTCGATGAAATTACGTCAAACGGATAGGGCAAAAAGCCCCAAAAGAATCCCCCCTCTTTCGATGTCGGCCTGGTGCACGTTCGGGCACCCTTGGCTAGTGCATGTTCGGGCACCCTTGGCTAGTGCACGGTCGTGCACCATCGGTGCACGGTCGTGCACCCTGGATGGTGCACGTTCGTGCACCAACGTGCACAACCTCGGGGAAACTCGATTCCTGGGGCATTTCGACGTATTCCAACCCCGTTTTTCCGCTCCTATCACGTATACACAATCTAATCTATCCAAATTCACATTCGGAATGTAAAGACAATATGTATACGTTCGATTCGATACGGTAACCGTTTATAAACAAATATATATTCAAAATATATCAAAATAAACATTTAATACGGGTTAAATACCTCGATTACTCGAGTAATCATTGAAGAAACGGAATTAGAATCGAGAAACGGAATCGAAACCTAAGTTTTGCGCTTCTCTGGAGAGCACAGCGCCTCCATTTCTTCTTTTTGAATGAGAAATGGGTTTCTGTAACCTAATTCTCATTCCAAATGTTATATATATAATAATAGTTAAAGTGCGGTTTAGTACTAACTCAATCATGCATTTTAAACCAACTTCTTAATTAATCCTCCGTAGTTCAAACGGAAACGACTACCGAATTTCGTTATATTTTATTTTTAATAAATCATTTTTGATTTATTAGGTCCGCATTGACCGCGCTTGATAAAATTTCAACTTCCAAATTTTATCAAATTTTCACGAGAATCTTTTTAAATTATTTCGCGACTTTTGGCACTAAAAATATTCGCACGGGACTTATGAATTATTCAGCGTCCAATTCATAAGTGTATATTATTCCCGTTAACTATATCATTTTATTCTCTGCAACCTCTAAGCTAATTTCGTGTTCTTTTGGACCTCTTAACTCTTTTTTTTTGTTCTATGTAACCCCTCATTCGAAATGACGTGAATAAAATTGCTGATATGGCTTTGCTGACATGGGGTTAAATAGAATAAAAAAATAGTTAAGAGGTCCAATGGAACACTAAAATAGTTTAGAGGTCATAAGGGATAAAAGGTAAGGTTTAGGGGTCAAAAAATATATTAAGGCTAAATATATTTTTTTAATTTAAAATAAAAATTGATGTATTATACATATTATTTGAAAAAATCATTTAAGGCTTTAATAATCATGAAATTTTAGCGTGTTTTCCAATTTTAGCACAAATTTTAAAAATTAAGAATTGATTTGAAAAGTTTGAAATTGGAAAAAAATTAAAAGCTGGTGTATTAAAATTTTTAAAATTGGAAATTCGTGAAACACACTAAAAATTATAATTTTTTTAAAAAATTTATTCTTTATTTAATATTATCACAATATAGTAAATTTATATATTTTATAATATCGTTAAAAACAGACAAACTCCATTTATCATTATTGAAATCTGAAAAAATATTTACATGTACAAAAGAAGTTATATTATGTAATTATTTGACTAAATTTCAATATTTTTTTTATTTTTCTAGAAGATTAAATGGATAAAAATTAAATAATTGTATTTTCGAGAAGGTTTAATGGGTAAAAATTAAAAGTTTGAAGGTGCAATAGGGAAATAAAATAAGTTCAGGGGTCAAATAGAATAAAATAGTGCAGTTCGGGGGTTTAATAGAACAATTTATGCATTTTGATTATTCTTCACGCGCTTCAAAACGTTTGAAAACACGCGCTTTTGCCACGTTGGAGGAAAAAGGTTCAGATCGGCAAAAAAGTTGCAGTTGACGGGTTTAATGGAACAAAAAATAAAATTAAGAGGTCCAATAGAATTTATATCTAGTTTAAGAGTCTCAGAGAATAAAAGTATATAATTTAGGGGTCAAATAATGTATTAAGCCGAAGTTGAATGCCCAGATATATCATGTCAATTGACTAGTATATATACATTGATATGTTTGTTCTGTTTGTATGGTCACATTATATTTAGTTTTTGCAAAAAATTCATATTAAATTTATGCTTGCTATGGGTTTCGAAGCAACCACTCGCATTGCCTAGCTTCGGTCTTAACTCTCGATTTTGTGTCGTGACATGTTTGTTATTTTTTTACGCATTTAAATATAATATTACGATAGTGCCACTATTTTTAAGGCCTAATTACTTAAAAAAACCTCCACCTTGTAATTTTTTTTCGTTTATACCCCGACCTAGAAAAAAATTTATTTGTACCTTTTTTTTTATTTTTTTCGTTTTCAATTGTATCCTAAAGCATTAAATTGAACTTTTTTCATTTAGAATAAAGTTTAAAATAGTACTTCATTTTTTAACTTATATTCTAATTAGACTTTAATGTTATTAATGGTACAAAAATACCTTTTTTCATAAAATTAAACTTTTAATAATTATTTAATTTATATTAATTTTCAATAATTTATTAAATACAAAATCGTAAAAGTAAATAATTTTAAATAAAAAAAAAACATTTGGACTCTTCGCCTTCCTTCACGTGGAGGAGGAGGAGCTCCTCCGAAAGAAATTTAAAAAAAAATATTTTTTTTCGTAAAAAATATTTATCGGTTTTAATAGCGGATTCGTAATTCGAAAGAGTATAATGGTTGGTCGGAAATTTTTTAAATAAAAAATTTTAAAACGATTAATTTTTAGAATTAATTTGAATAGTTTTAAAGTATAAGAATTTATTTGTATTTTTACCAATAAAAAAAAGTATAATATAACTCTTCTATTTAATTGGTTTTAATATTTGCATCCTTTAATTAAGGCCTAATTACTTAAAAAAAACCCCACCTTGTAACATTTTTTCGTTTATACCCCGACCTAGGAAAAACTTCATTTGTACCCTTTTTTTTATTTTTCGTTTTCAACTGTACCCCAAAATTTAATTTTTTTGACAATTTAATTAATTAAAGGATGCAAATATTAAATTTTGGGGTACATTTGAAAATGAAAAATCAAAAAAAGGGTACAAATGAATTTTTTCTAGGTCGGAGTATAAACGAAAAAATATTATAAGGCGGGGTTTTTTTAAGTAATTAGGCCTATTTTTAATGACGTGTCATAATGTGATAATTTTAGTTTACGGATAACGTGATAAACTAGGTATACCTAAAAATTTGTCTAATATTATAGAGGTAAGTTTTTTCTTTCAAGATTTGACCTTTTTGTTTAAATCAGATATGTAAGATTTTTCTAATATTATTTTTATCCTATAATCGTATTAAGTTTTTTTAAAACTTCTTTATGAGCACATCATCTATTTATTTTCCTTATGTTGTTTCTTTTTGTCATTGTCTCTTAACTGGCACTAATTTAGACATTTGTAATTTGTTACAAAGTTAAAACGAATGTATTACTATATTTTGTAATTTTTAGGTATGAGAATTGATTTATAAAAAAGTTAATTAGAGAAATCACGAGTATTAGTCAAAATAATGAGATAAATACGTTGCTTACTTTCATTTTAGAGATTTATCTTTTTTTCTTTCTTTTTTTGATTTTTATGCTTTCTAAATTAGATAAATACGATGTAAGCAGTAATCTTACTGCTAACCCTAATATAAAATTCCAATTCTCCATTTTCTTCTCCTTTTTCAGATCCGCCAAAGAAAAAACCAGTGTCGTGCCGTCATACAAGTATTGAAGAAATTAGAGAGAGGGGTGAATGAATTGTTGGAAACATTTGGACTCAATTTCGGAGAAGAAGATCATCTGATTCTCAAGAAAGGGGACGATTACAAGCAATGGAGTTGAAGATAAATGAGTTGTGGGATCAAATTGAGGAGTTAAATTCTGAATCAGCTTAGTAAAAGGTTAAAGATGTGAGTCTTGGAATCATCAGTTTATTTGTTTTGATTGGTCAATTAAAACAAGTGATTTGGAACAAGCTTTTGATTGTAGTTTTTCAGTCATGGTTTAGATTGTCGTGGATGTATTGATAGAATAAATGTTCAGCATGCACTCTAAGTTTTTCAGTCATTAGGTAAACCGTTGGATAACTTATAATAAGTATTATTTTTGAATATATTATTAATAAAAACGTTAGTTAACTGTTGTTGAATTTTATTTTGTTACTATTTAACTAATGGTGAACTAAAGGTACACCAATGACCTTGTTTTTAGTAGAATATTGGTTAACTAATGGTTAATCAATAATTTTAAATTTAAAAAGGACGATTTATGTTTTATTTGACGGTTGATGTTGCGGTGATGAAGGCGGAGGGGTTTGTAATAGGATTTTCAACTAGTTTAATGGAAATGGAGATTTGAATTTGTAATAACTTTGTTTGTTGGTTAACCAACGGTGTTAGTATACCGCTAGGTAATCAAAATCGTATTTCTGAGATTAAATAAAATATTTTTGAGATAACAAAAGTCGTTTTTGCAAAAAAAAAGTTCAGATTGTATTTTTCAAAAAAAACTTGAGGAGGTATTCTTGAGAATATTTTACCTTTTTGGTATTTATCTAAAAACCCCTTTATAAAAGTATCATACAAAACTAAAAAAATGTAAAATTTCATATTGATTTCGCACAAACGTGCGGACATACGACTAATCAATATGGATATAAATAAAATGACCAAATGAGTATTTTTATGAGTTTCTAATTTTTAAGTAAAACTTTAAATATTATTTTAATTTAAAAAATTAATATTAATAAATAATTCTAATTAGTTTTCTAATTTGAAAGAATGATCATTCCCATAAATTTTAAAAATAAAACACTTATTTATTTTTTATAATTACTATTAAAGATAATTCTCATTAGATTTTAATAGATAATTCTAATATATTACTTTTAAATAATTCATTTCTAGAATTGCAATATATTTTTATTAGTTTGCAAATTATATTTTTTCTTGACTTCTTTTTATTAGTGTTTAAAATTAAATATTAACTTGATTTTACGCAAAATGCGCGGCTTACGACTATTTTATAATATCTTCTGGCAGTTTCAATTTTTTTGGGATTTTTTTTACATAAATCCCCTAAAAATGCTATGGTGTTATATTTTTACCTCACAATTTTTGTTTTGCCAATAATCTCTCAGAAAAATAAAAAACTTTACACAAATCCTTTATAATCCAAACTAAACTAAAGAATAAAACAAATAGGACATATTTGTCCCTTTCCATCACGAAACACGTGATACAACCTTAAACCACATTTTTTTACACTGCCTCTTTCTCTTCAAATCAATTATTCTTCTCCACCATTGTCCTGCAACGTCGTTCTCTCTATCAAATGTTTCGTTATTCGCTCTTATCAATTCTCGATTGCATCTCTTTCCTCTCTTAATCTCTTGTTGCATCAAATTGCGTCCAGATAATGTGGATTTGAACACACCGGGTTTAGCTTCAAATTTTTATTCTACTGTTGAATCAGTCCAAGAGACCAAGTCAATGAGTCTATTTAGATTTCAAATTCTGGTTCTCCTATATTCAGTAATGCAAGTGATTCCAGTGCGGAAGTAGTTGAGAGTGAAAATAAAAAGAGAGTCATGAAACAAGAATTAAACAAATATATTTCACTTAAAAGAAATATTCAATTTGTTATTACGCTTAATTTCAAAATTCTCTCCACATAAAATTTCATTTAAGATTGTAAAGAGCAGTAAGACAATTTTTATTAAAAATTGAATTAGGTAGTTTATTTAATATAGGTTCCCGGTTCATATCTGGTTGATTTTTGATTTTATTGACTGTAAAATACATTTCACTTAAAAGTGATATTCAATTTGTGTATAAATCTCAAAAATCTTTCTATATAAAATGTCATTTAAAATTGTAAAGAGTAGTAAGACAAAAGTTATTAAAAAAAGTAGTTCAATTGATATAGGTTCACATCAGGTTCATATCTGATTGATTTTTAGTTAATTATTAATTATTAATTATTTTGTCACTCCACAAGTTTATTTTTAATAAAATAAATGTTTAATAAATTAATTT
Organism: Mercurialis annua; assembly: GCF_937616625.2. Classification (NCBI taxonomy): domain Eukaryota; kingdom Viridiplantae; phylum Streptophyta; class Magnoliopsida; order Malpighiales; family Euphorbiaceae; genus Mercurialis; species Mercurialis annua. The sequence continues at coordinate 43,771,561 of NC_065574.1, read as the reverse complement.
CAATATTTGTCATCAATTTATTAAAAAATTATTTTAATTTATATTATTTTAAATTTATATTTAATTTATATTAATTTCACATTTATTTTATATCAACATCAATTAGCCTCCATCTTTCCGGTGGAGTTTATAACACAACATTATATGGAAAAATTTGAAACATTGATCAAGCCATATACACCAACATTGAGTTCTGAAGTTTCTCAAAAAATATCATGCACCCACAAAAATATAAACCGTCAAAAAATAACGCGGCAATGTTCGCGCCACATTAGCGACGAACAATCCGTCGCTATTCTGTCACTGTTTTTGGCTGGAGTTGGCGCGAAGGAAAAGTGCCAATTTTTTTTTGAATTTTTAGCGATGAAATATTGTATTCCGTCGCTAAATGTCATCAGGCATGAAACATATTATTTCATTAAAGAGATTAGCGACGGAATACAATATTTTGTCGCTAATCTCTTATACTAAACGGTACGTTTTATTTATTTTCGATGTTAGCGACAGATTTAAGTGTCCATCGCTAAAAGCGAAAATTACATAACCTATAAGGTTTTCTTCTTCATTCAGTTTCTGAAACTGAAAATAAAAAGAACCGCCGCAAACCCCCTCCCCTTTCCTCTTTAGACTTCCGCCGCCATTCCTTCTCGCCGCCGTCCGTTCTCGCCATTTTCTTTTGGTTTCCGGTGCTACCCGCCTGTGCCCTTCTCCGGTTTCATTTTTTTCCTTTTAGAGGCCACTGCCCCTCTCTGTCACCGACTTCTTCAATCCGCCGCCACCTCCTCCGCCATCTGTTATTCTGCTCCGGTCAGTAGGTTAGTTGTAGTTAATTATTTGTTATTTATTTTATTGTTTTGTTAATTTAATTATTGTTAGATTAGTTATAATATTTGTTAGATTAGTTTATTTAATTAGATTAATTTTTAGGTTAATTGTTTTGTTAGTTTAATTATTAGGGTTAGATAATTAGGTTAACTTTTTTTTAATAAATGGTAATGTATATAAATGTTTTGTTTGAGAATTAGTAATTTACATGAATTAATTATTGTAAATTATTTTTTTATTGTTTAATTTTTATAATTTAAAATGTCTTACTTTAATTATAAATAATTTAGTTCAAATATTTTTACTTTATTATTAATAGTTTAAATTTTTATTTTTGTTAAGATATTAATTAAATTAGATAAATAATTAGGTTAATGAAAAAATTATGTTAAATTATATTAATTTAGGGTTAGGTTAGATAATTACGATTAACTTTTTGTTTATAAAATATTTTCATTATGTTAAATAATTATAATTAGATATATTATTTTTGAATTAGTTAAATTATAACAATAATTGAGGAAAATCAGTTTGCTAATTTATTTAACATATTAAATTAGATTCCAATTTAGGTGAATTATATAATTTATGTTATAGTAGACTCATTTTTATATTGTAATTGGTATTTGTGTTGGTTGTTGTGAGTGACAAATTAGTAATTAATTTTGAAAATATACTGTAATTTGCTTGCAGTACTTCCCTGAAAATGGGTGATGCTTATTTTTGAGAGAAGTGCTGCCCAAATTTTTCTAGAAAATTAATGTATTTATTTATTATATAATAATAAAATAGTGAAACAAATTGCGTTATAGGTTTGATAGCCGTTGGTTGCAGCAACCCGACATTCCTTATTGTTGTTTTCTGTCTGTTGCGGTTCTACTCTACAACAAGTACCGTTATTATTTTTATTTTTATTTATAATTAGTTTCTTTATAAGCTGCTTCAACCTAAATTGACCTCGATTTTATTCCCACCGAATAAAATCGTAAACCTAGCCGTTGATTTCCCGTCCCGTGTGTTCAAGAGATTGAACGACACGGGATTGTACAGTTAGCAAAAATGGTCCTCCCGTATCTTGATCACGAAAACTATATATGTCTAGTAGCGGTAGAAAAATATTCGGTTATTTTTCAGCATTTGTTCTCCGGGTGCATGTATAGTTTATGTTTTGAAACGCTTATTCCTCGCAGAATATATAATTAGCGTTACAATGCATATACTAAATATCCCACTTAAGGAGAACGACGCTAGAAGGCTGCCGAATATTTTTCTCCGTTACTAGGCATATATCGTGGTCAAGTTAAGGGGCATAAAACTTAAAAAACAGGATGTGCGTAGACTACACCGACTTAAACAAAGCATGCCCCAAGGATAGCTACCTGTTACCAGATATTGACCAACTCGTGGACTCGACCGCCGTACATACAATGTATAGCTTAGCGGATGCTTCCTAAGACTCATCAAATACAAATGAAAGAACAATATCAAGAGAAAACGTCATTCATCACTGAAGGAGGAACCTACTGATACACGGTGATGCCCTTCGGGCTGAAAAACGCTTGAGCAACATACCAGAGGCTCATGAATTATATGTTCAAAGACGAATTCGGAAAGCGAGTCCAAGTATACGTGAACAACTTAATCATCAAAAGCGAAAACGAGGAAAGCCACACAAAAGATCTGGAAGAAACATTCAAGATCATAAATAAATTTGGGATGAAGCTAAACCTAGACAAATGCACGTTCGGGGTATAGGGAGGAAAGTTCCTGGGATTCATGATATCCTAGAAAGGAATACAGGCAAATCTGGAAAAGATCAAAGCGATAGTGGACATGAAAGCACCTCGAAATATAAGCGAAGTTCATAAGTTCAATGGGCGAATTACCGCACTCAGAAGATTCATGTCCTGCTCGGCCAAAATATGTTTGCCGTTCTTCAAGGCCCTAAAAAGGGCACAAAAGTTCGAATGGAGCAAAGATTGCGATGAAGCATTCGAGGAACTGAAAAAATTCTTGACCATACCGCCGTTGCTGAGTAGACCGCTAAAGGGAGAAACACTCTACTTATACATCAGCGCGAGGAAAGAAACCATAGGGACAGTGCTAGTAAGAGAGGAAGATGGCGAGCTGAAACCAATTTATTATATTAGCCGAGTCCTGACAGAAGCGGAAACGAGGTACCCGAAGATTGAAAACTGGCGCTCGCCATAGTAACTACATCTAAAAAATTGAAATACTACTTCCAAAGCCACAATGTGGTAGTAAGAACAAATCATCCTCTGCGAAAGGCGATTCAAAGACCTGAGACGTCCGGAAGACTCGTCCATTGGTCCATCCCACTTAGCGAATATGATATCCGATACGAACCCCATCCAACACTCAAAGCACAGGCCTTGGCGGATTTTGTAGCCGAGATAACCCCTAGCGAAACAGAAGAATCTATACCGGAATAGCTATGGGAACTTCACGTAGATGGAGCTTCAAATAAAAAAGGAGCAGAAGCGGGAGCTATTCTGAAAGGACCCGGAAAAGTGAAAATTGAATACAGAGTAAATATCAGATTCGCCGCTAGTAATAATGTTGCGGAATATGAAGCCCTAATTGCAGAACTCGGCTTAACTCTGAAAATAAAAATAGAAATTCTGAAGATCTACAGCGACTCTCAGCTAGTAGTGAACAAAGTCAAGGAAGAATATGAGGCTAAAGAAACAGGATTAATTGAATATTTGGAGAAAGTCACAAAACTACTCCGGCGACTGGAAGCACAGGGAGGACAGTGGGAAATTATACAAATCCCAGGGGAGGAAAATACCGATACTGACGTCATCGCCAGGTCATCATCTGAACTAAGAGACCTGTTCATGAAAATGCAACTGAAGAAAACTCTCGAATCGCAAAGCATCAAAGAATAAGAAATAATGACTATCGACGAGGTCAACTCCTGGATGACCCCGTTAATCAAATACTTATACCAAGGAGAATTACCATCAAACAACGTTGAAGACATCCGAACCATCCGTAAATCTCCCAACTACTCGTACCACAATGGAGTTCTCTACCGAACCTTCCTAACTCACCCACATCTCGCCCGAAAGCGCAAGCCTAATCCTGAAGGAAATCCATGAAAGAATATGTGGGGCACACGAAGGAGCGGTCACCATCGTAAGAAAAACAATTCTTCAAGGCTACTACTGCCCGACTATCAAAGAGGATGCGAAAGCACTGGTGAAAAAATGTGATAAATGTCAAAGACACGACAACGTCACTCACAGGCCCGCGGTACCACAAGGATCTCTAGAAAATCCTTGGCCATTCGCCACATGGGGAATCGATATAGTAGGGCCATTCGAAAAAGGAAGAAACCAGATGAAATTTCTGATCGTAGCAGTCGAACACTTCACAAAGTGGGTCAAAGTAGCGTTAGTCTCAACCATAACCTCGGCTAGAGTGGAAGAGTTCTTTAAGGACGAAGTAATATGTTGATTCGGAATACCTCACACAATAGTAGCAGATAACGAAAAGCAATTCGATTGCAACCAATTCAAGAAATTTTGCGAAGGCCTGATGATAAACCTAAATTTACATCAATGGCGCTCCCCTAGACAAATAGGATGACTGAACTGACAAACCGAACTACCGAGTAGTGGATAAAGAAACGATTAGCTCAATATAAAGAAAATTGGATAGACGAACTCTACAGCGTTCTGTTGGCTTACAGGACAACCCAAGAAAAGGAACGGGCGAGACACCCTTCAGGATCGCCTATGGCACTGAAGCCGTAATACCTGTAGAGATCGGTATACCAAGTATCAGAGTAAACTACCTGGAAGAAGAGGCGAATGAATCAAAAATAAGGCTATGCCTTGACCTACTGGAAGAGAGGAGAAACCAAGCAGGAATTCGAGCTGCAGCCTACAAGAAGCAAGCTTCCAAGTACCACCACAAGAGAGTGAACTCGGGGGACTTGCAAGTGGGCAATCTCGTCCTACGAAACGCCGAAATTAGCAGAGGAAATGCTAAAGTAAATAAAATGCAGGAAAATTTAGAAGGACCCTACATAGTGGTAGAAACAACTAGAAAAGGCGCGTACAAGCTAAAAACAATTACCGGGTCCATGGTCCAAAGATATTGGAATGTAGAACATCTAAGAAAGTACTACCAATAGACTAGCTCGTAGCATGTACAAGTTTTTTTACTATGAAATAAAAGAAGATTCACTAACAAAATATATACAAATTTAACAGACTCGTTTGAGTCCTAGTTAAAATAAAAAGGGTTCGTGATTATGCATTCATGAAGTTTAAATTAACTTTGGAAAATATAAAACGAGACAAACACGAGTTTAGATTAACTCGGACAATAATTGAACACTGCAACAATTGGAAAAAGTCGTATATAAATAAAGAGAGAATTACAACGGATCCGCCACGATCCAATAAAAAAATCAAGCAAAAGGAAAAATGAAACTATCTTCTTCAAAGCGTCCTTCTTTTACTTGTCCAGCTTCGCCATCACCTCTTTATCTAACGAGGCCGGGTCTAGCTGATTCACCCTAGAAAGGTCGACGCCAGGGTTCTGCTCCCGCAACTTCGCCCCGATGGCCAGCCGGTATTGAGTCATCACCTGTGAGTAAAAACCCCTAGACTCGCCCAATCGACGACGAAGGCGCTCTTCCTCCTTCTTCAGCTCATCCCGCTCCCTTGTGAGAGCATCTGAAGATGACTTTAGAGACTTGATATCTTTGGAAAAAGTCCAAACCCGAGTCTCTAAGGCCGCGATCTCCCTCTTCCTAGCTGTTTTAGAAGAGTGCAACTGCTGATTCGGACCCTCCGCTTCGCCAAGAGCCTGCTCCATCTTTAATTTCTCTGATTGCCAAGACTCGGAATCTTTCTTAAGCTTTTTCAACTGATCGACCACATCTCGACGGCGTTTCTCTAAAACGGCGATTGACTGAGCCACCTATAAGGAAAAAGAGTACAATAAGTACACGATAATACCTCAACAAATAAAAGATGAAACGGAATTTACCGAAAAGCCGCCGAGACAGGCGAACTCCGCGAGACCATCACCATGATCCTGGTCTATGGACTCCATGTCCTCCTTAATCATAATATTCTCCATGCAAGCATGAAGAATTGCGGCGTTCGACAGCTGAGGCGGATTCTGAGCATCCGCCCATGCAGCAAAGCGAGGCGCTTTTCCAGGAGAAGCTTCCTTATAAACCTTCCTCTTCTTGAGCCGCTTGGAAGAAGGACCGGTCTAATCCTCGGAAGGCCTCTTCTTGCCACAGATGGCACCCCCTCCTGAGGAGACTCTGAATCCTTCGGTTGAGGCGAAGCAGACTCGGAACCAACAGCTGGAATCTAATCAACAGCAGGTGGAGTATAATTCGAGCTCGAGCTCGGGACAGCAGCAGGGGTGGGGACGACACCACTACTCACTTCACCCATATCTACAGTCATATCGACATTAAATTTATCAAGTAGATGATCAAGAGAATTTGACATCCTACAAAATGACAGAAAATAGCAAAGGTTAGAAAGATACTATCTCAAGGAAGATCCGCCAAAAGTAAATCACGACGACACAAATATTGCTCTAAAAGAACGTTGTGTTTGGGTTTGTCGGTCCGGAAATCCGACAAAAGTGCCAGGGCAAAGTCTTTCTCTTCGTCAGATAAAGAAGGAATAGAAGAAAGCGAAACTTTACTTTGAGTAAAGGTTCGCGACAAATAAGAAAAAAAAGCATGCTGGACCAAGAAAAACTCCGGAGTCCAACCCTTCAAAGAAAAAGGAAGAGTAAAAAAAGATTGATTCAGTCGACCACCAACAAAAAGAAACTCATCGTCCTTTCGGCGGGAGAAAACATAAAAATAATTAAATAAACCAAGAGAAGGCTCTTGGCTACGAGATCTACAGGACTAAATAAAGGAGCAAATAATGCGAACCGTATTTGGATGAAGCTGACCGAGAGGAACGTTTAAATTATGACAAATATCTACAATTAAAGACTCGAGAGGAAAACGAAGACCCGCTACAAATTGTTCATGAAAAACAACAATCTTAGTAGGCGAGTATGTACTATGATTCGCCCGATACGTTTTCCCGGGCCTCACAATAGCGTATGACTCGGGAAAATCGAATTCTTCAGCAAAATCTGTTATTTGCTGAACAGATAGAGAACTTCAGGTATGCTCTAAGTCATCACGAGCACCCTGAATCCCTTCTACTACTTCTGATATTTTAAAATTAAATTGGGGGGGGGGGACAAGGAAGAACAATGAAATTTCGAATTTAAAAGATCAAAAGAAGAATAAAAAGAAGAAATGGGAAGAACACGAAGAGCAAACAACAGCCAAACATAGATATTAAAAAAAAAAGATCAGAGAAGCAAAAGGAAAGCATAATACCTTGAAATCAAATAGACTAGATCAAAGGAAAGATATGAAGCAACCTTGAAACGAGAAATCTTGAAGATGACTAACGCAACAAAGAGAATAAATCGCTTAAAGAAATCTGGGAAGTTTTGCAGAAAAATAGAAGTGAAAAAAGAGAAGTGAAAAATGAACATTTATGTATACAGAAATTGGGATCAGGAATTTGAAGAGATGAAACTCTAAGGGTCGCGTCGGATGAATGACAAATGTCACAAAATTGGAACACTTGTCCCTCATCCGAAAACCACAGTTCGCTGATGAATGACACAAGACACAAAGAAGAAAAATAGAAATCTTGCTGGAGAAGTAAAACGACTCAGCTCTAAAAGAGCTAAAATTTACAAGGCATAAATATCAAGACTTCAGCTCACTTGCGGGGGGGGGGGGGGGGGGGGGGCTAATGATGGATACTGAATCCTATCTTAACTACAATGGAGCCGAGTCGCAGGAGATCCATTCTCAGATGATACCGGACTCCTAACCGAAGCACCAAAACATACTAAACAGGTGGTCGAATCCACAGGATTCGCCACAACATATCCGACAGGAATAAATGTCGAATCCCCGAGGACCCAGACAAAGCGCGTCGACCCTGAGATTCAGACGGATTACCAGATCTACTGAATATTCTTAAGTATTTTATCTATTTGGATACAAACTCCAACTTAGAAAGATAAGCTCTAACTTATGAATACGAGACTATTTACGAAGACGTTCCTAAATAGGACTCATGTCTGAATAAGGAAGATTACTCCTAATCAGGGCCAAACCCTATAAAGTAGGATTCACTTTCCTATTACAACTCTACTAGGTATGCAATCATCTACTATAAAAAGAGCATGAGGTATGCCTAAACACACAACTGCATTCATATATTAAAAACACTGCTCAAAGCTCAATACTGACTTTAGCATCGGAAAGTTAATCGGACAACCACCGTCCGGTTAGCTTCTACCCTGTTTTGCAGGCTAATTCACCGAATCAGAAGGCAGACTCCATCAATAATGAATATGTTAGTATAACTTGAAAAGGTTAATGTTTGAATGTGTAAAAGTGAACTAATAGGAAAAAAAAGTAATTAGATGTTTAAATTTATTTAAACGTATCTTTTATCTAAATTATATATGTTTTAAATATTATTTTATTAATTTCATAAATTGTTTATTCAGATCATAATCTAAAATTAATTTTAGTGAGCAATTGATAAAATATTTGTGAGAATTATATACTTCTTACTATTAATATCATTAGTTAATTAAAATTTCTTAGTAATTTTCAATTCCCACATCAACACATATGTTTTTACCAAGCAACCTCATCCACCTGATCATGTAGTCAGGGAGAGCTGCAACCCATCATTACATCAACAAAATTAAAAAATGAACCGCTTAGAGAAAAAAGAAAGGTATTATATTGATGTGTTTTTGATATTTGGGTGTCTCAAAGGCATCCAAATTTCCAAATCAGTGCCTCTTTCGGAATTAATTCTAAAAGAGTGTCTGGTCCCACCTGTTCCGCATTCTAGGAATGCGGAACAGATGGGGTTCCGCATTCCTAGAATGCGGAACGGTTAAGCAGCTGATTAACTTTTGTTAATCAGCTGCTTAAGCACGTTCCGCATCCTAGAATGCGGAACGTGCTTCCCCAACGATTGGGGAGACAATTTTGTCTCCCCAATCATTGGGGCTGCAATGATTGGGCATTTAGTGCCCAATCATTGCAAAATTTTAATTTTAAAAAAATATTATTTTAATTTTTTTAATATACACTATAAACTAAAAAAAAATTAAAATAATTTTATCAAACGATATATTAAGAATCGATTTAAATGCTTGTTTGATTTAACTATTAATTTTAACAAACGCTTACAAAAAAAATTAAAAAATTAACAGACGATTTAAATATTTGTTTTATTTAACTAATGATTTTAACAGACGCTTATAAAAAAATAACAATTTTAACAAACGATTATAATATACAAAATATAGTAAACATACAACATATACTGAAATACAAAAATCGATAAATGAACAAAAATATGAAATCTAATCCTCATATCTACGAGTCCTCGGTCTCTGTATCCTCAAGCCGTGAGTCTCCCGTCGGTTCCGCGAGCTGTCTGTAATCGAGTGAAACTGTCTGGGTACCGGAGGGCTCTCACTATCGTCGTGGGCGTCCTCGTCTTGAGCTGAAAGCTCAACGTCTGCTGCTGGTGGTGCAGTACCGGTCTCCTCCTGTGTGGGCGGTAGGAGTCTAAAAGATGGAGGTGTGAGATCCGGTCGTGATAAAAGCTCCTCGTACGCCTCTGAACCGATCTCCGGACCGAATAACCATGACTCTGACAGTGTAAAATGTAGCTGTGATAGATCCTGAGCCTGGTGAGAAGAAGACGTCCGCGAGTGTGACGTCGACGGCTGATCATCCGGAGGCAGCGTGGAACGGTAACACTGATCGAAAGAAGTGAACTGCTGATCATCCGTATATGGCGCTAGACGGTAATATTGATCTGATGCAGCAAACGGCGGTGGTGTGGCCTGCCGAAACTGAGACGCTGGTGGTGTGGCCTGCCGAAACTGAGACGACGGTGGTGTGGCCTGGTGGAATTGAGACGCCGATGGTGTGGCCTGGTGGAACTGAGACGGCGGCGTGCCCAGAGGAGTCGTACATGATGTCTGTCCGTACGATGGCTCAAAAAACGGCATCGACGAAGGCGGGACCTGATACGATGATACCTGGGGTCCCTGAAACACAAAGTTAAAAACGCAACATTTAGATTATATATTTAACTATGAGTTAAAAAAGCAATAAAATAATTAATAAATGACATGAAACATGTGGGAAAGAGGTCTGAGGCCACGGAGGCTGTGATGCTGAAGCGGAGGTGGAACCGTAGTACTGAGTCGGCCCATAGTACTCCCCTCGTCTGTCTGAAGTGGCTGTAGGATCGAAGTGGTAGTAGACCATTTTGAATCCTCACGCCCAAGTGGCCACTGTTCAAATCCGGAAAGCACAGACCCTGTAAAGCAGCCCAAAGGTAAGCTCGAACCGCATGGTCAACCTGATCCTCTGTAGCACCCGCAGGCAATACCGTCCAACCAGCAAACTGAGCAGACAACCAAGCACCACTGACCCACGAGCACCCCGGTTTACGGGGACGACTGACCTCTATCTCCCTCCATAAAAGAGGAACAGACACCGTGTTCCAATCCCGTATACGAGGTCCGGTAACTGGCGTCCCATCCACTGGGAGCCCTATCAGGATCGCCACGTCCTGCAGCGTGATAGTACACTCGCCCTCTGGAAACCAAAACGTGTGTGTCTCCGGTCTCCACCTCTCAACAAGAGCTGTGATAAGGCACAAGTCAACTGGAAACTGGCGCATTGCGATAAAACCAGACATGCCCGTCTGAATAACCCTATTCCTGATGCGAGAATCTAACTCGTGAAATGTAACTTCTTCCAACTTTTTTCCGTTCAACTTCAAAATATAACGCCTCGAAACTAATTTTTTTCTGCCTATACGAGAGTTTTTAAATGCTTTATTTTTTTAGTAAGTAAAAATGGGTTGAAAACAACCCATTTTATAGGCAACGTTGGGAGACCAGCTCCCAACGGCATCTTAAATGCGTTCCGTATTCTAGAAATGAGGAACGCATTTAATTTACCGTTGGGAGCTGGTCTCCCAACAGTAATGTGCAGTGTTCCGCATTTCTTGAATGTGGAACACTGCTAATCAGATTAAATTATCTGATTAGCGTGTTCTGCATTCCTAGAATGTGGAACCCCACATGTTCCGCATTTCTAGAATGCGGAACATGTGCTGCCACTCTTTTGGAATTAATTCCGAAAGAGGCACAGAACTGGAATTTTGGGTGCCTATTAAATACCCAAATATCAAAAATCCTATATTGATAAAACAAATTGATAATTTAATCAATAGATTACAGATGTTATTGTTATAAAATATTCTCACTCTTTCGTGTTTTTGTTAATTTAGACACATTCTATTAACTATTGCACCACATATATTGATTTTCATTTTTTAATATAAAAATATTTAATATTTCATTTTGTGACATTTATAGCCTATATGTTTTATACAATAGGGTTAGTGTCAAAAAAAATCACGATCTTTACACGTTTTCTCATTTTAATCACGTAATTTAAATTTTCTCATTTTTATACACGAACTACCACTTTTTCTCAAACTCATACACGGTACTGAGGTGGCACTCATTCATTGGTGTAAAGTGACATCCACCTCAGCAAATTACACCAATAGAACCGTGACCTCAGCACCGTGTATGAATTTTTGAGAAAAAGTGGTAGTTCGTGAATGAAAATGAGAAAATTGAAACTGCGTGATTAAAATGAGAAAACGTATAAAGTTCGTGAATTTTTATGACATTAACCCTATACAATATCGTTTTGGTCAATTAAAACAACTAATACAATATTATTTTAATGAAAATAGTGCATTAAGCGATACAAAATTATAAAATAAAAAATTTCAAAAAACTTAAATGCAAAGTGGAACAACTGATAACGATCTAATCATTTTTTAAATGCAAACCTTTGCGTTTTATATCAATTACGACCAAGTCTTTTATTTTTACGATTATGTCTAATTTAAAATCTTTTTTTTTGCAATTGTAACCAAAACTTTTGAGTTTTATTTTTTAAATCAAAACCTTTATATTTTTATCAAGGACAAAGGTACAAAAAAAAACCCTCGTAATTTTTCAAAAATTACAAGATAGCCTTTTAACGTTTTTGGGTGCAAATCGACCCTTTAATATTTTTGGAACAAAAAATCCCTTCTGTCCAAAATCTCTGTTAACAGGTGACGTGATAAGTAAGAAAAAAAATTCAAAAACACCCTTAATGTTTAAAAAACTTACCAATCTTATATTTATAAATTTTTTAACACATTTCACCCTCTTGTTCATTTAAATATCAATAATTAAATAATAATTAAAATAAATACTTATTAAAATAATTCAAAACACAATTAAACGAATCAAAATCTAATTAAACACTTAGAAAGCCGATTAAGTGAACCGAAATCTATTCGAAACACAATTAAACTAATCGAAACACATCGAAATCCAATCAAAATTTAAATTATTTAATTATTTTAAACACATCGAAATTTGATTGTGCTTTGAATTTTTAAATTTGGTTCGATTGATTTGATCGGATTTCAATTCTTTTAACTGGTTTTAATTTATAATTTTATTTAATTATAGAAATTTAAATGAAGAAGAGGGCGAAAATGTTTAAAAAAAATATAAATATAAAATTGGGAAGTATTTTAAATATTAAGGCTGTTTTTTAACTTTTTCCCTATGTACCACGTCATCAGTTAACTGAGATTTTAAATGGAAGAGTTTTTTTGTTCAATTTTATGGGTCGATTTATACCAAAAATAAATTAAAAGAATGTTTGGTATTTTCTAAAAAAGTTCAGGAATTTTATATACTTTCAGCTTTTTATCAATTAGGAGCAAATTTTAAAAAATTGTCTGAATTTTAGTAAAAGTAAAATATTTTATATAACCCTATTTTTAACTATGGAGATAGAATATTTATCAATATTACTTAATGGGGATTTAAGTGAGTGGGCTTATGAAGTGACAGACACCGACCCCTTTCTATAGGCGCCTTTCTTGCAATGGTCCTTGAAAGGTGAACTCACTCAAAAAAGGTACCTTTCCAAATTCAAATTTCAAAATTTTACACTCTCGTTATTAATTGGAGAATGTAAACTAAAATTCTTGAAATTTTATGAAAGTGCGTTTAATTTTTTTATTATACTTTTTTATTTTTTAAGATAGTATATAAATAAACTCTCACATTAAATATGGTTAAGTCATCTCCAACCTTCTCCATTTTTAAATAAGGCAGAAGGTACAGAAAAGTCTTCGAGTTTTTCTCAAAAATACAGATCAAACATTTTACTTTATCAGGACATAATTAAGTCCCCGTATTTTTAAAATTGAATAGTTAAACCCTTATTATTATAAAATCGAACAAATAAGCCCATTTATTTTACTTTTGGGACACTTACCCTCTCAAATATTTGGTAAAAATTTTAAATACTAAAATTATTTTTGAACTTTTTTCCTATATGATTATGAGAGACACGTTAGCCATTAACGAGTGTTTCTAATGATGTTGGATGAAAGGGGTTATCTGTTCTATTTGAAAACAAAGAGGGCTTAATTATATCCCAAAAAAAAGTAAAAGGACTGATTTGTACTTTGGTGAAAACTACGAGAATTTTTTGTACCTTTTACCTTAAAATAATTTCTTCACATATAGAGTAAGTTTTTTCCAATTACAAATTCATTCGCAATACTAAATGTTGATTGCGATGTAATTTTATAAGATTGTCGAGTGAAGTGTAGGGACTTCTTATCTCATTTCGTTTAGTTTTTTAAAACAAGCATGTAATTGTATGGCATATAAGATTGCTAAAAAAAACTCTAAATTTTGTTGTAATACTCCAATCTAGCTATTGTGGCTACAATCAAGAATTTTGTAGTCGATATTTTTCTTCAATAAAATTATATTTTTGACAAAAAAAAAACTTCATTTCTAATTCTGAAAAAATATCTTCACCATCTTATTTTTTATATTACTATAATTAATATTACACTACTTTATAATTTTAACAACTTTACTCTTATCTAAAAGTTTTTTACATATTCATCAAAAATTAAAAAACAATTACTATTAATAATGATATAGTAAAAATTCAAGTAAATATATTTTATTATATAACAATATAAAATAACTAAACTACTTATTAAACTGTTGTTGTTTGTTTAATATTCATTATTGTATAATTTATTATATAATTTTATTGTAAGTCATATATAAAAATATAATAAAAAATATGAAATCATGAGATAATAATATTCAAATATGTTATTTTGTTTAACTGTATAAATTAATGTTAATGAGTAAAATAAGTAATCTATAAAATCAAAAAAATACAAAATAGTATTTATAGGGATATAAATGATGAAACTCCATCTGTGTAGTAAAGAGCAAATTATTATGAGGTCCCGTATATATGTTATAATTTACACTTTTCTCTCTCCGGTTTAAAAATCAAACGATATAATCTTTCATATTTTCATCAATATTTTAGTCCATCCGTTTATTTTTTGTATTAGTCAATAGAGTCAAAGAACATAACTAAAAAAATTATAATTTTAATTTAATTTTTAAATTTATTTTTGATTAAAATATAAATAAATATTATAAATTTATAAAATTCAATAACTTAATATATTTAATATATTTAATTTCACTTCTCTTACTTTTTTTAGTTTTTTAATTCCTTTAGTTTCTGACGACTTAAGTGGCAATATGTCCTCTCAACTTGTAAGCAATATAAAATTAACACATAAATTAACTTTGTGGGAAAATCAGTACACGAACTCAGTTATTACGGACAATTTGCCCCATTTTGACAATTTGCCCCCTCAATTTGTAAGTTAATTGTCTTCTAAATTGACAATTTGCCCTCTTAACTTGTAAGCTAATTTGCTAAAAGGGGATAATTGCCCATAATCACCAAGTTCGTGTACTGATTTGCCAACAAAATTAATTTATGTGTTAATTTTTCATTGTTTACAAGTTGAAGGGGCATATTGCTACTTAAATCTTTCTGAAACTAAAAAAATAAAAATATTTTTAAAATAATTAAAAAATTAAAAATTAATTGAAGCCGTTTAATTCACTAAATCTCATAATAATATGATTTTCATTTTTTTTTATTTAAATATTTAACTTATTGACTAACACTAAAAATGAACGAAATGAATAGGTTGTTGACAAAAACAAAAATAACTTCCTCTCCTTTCTCTTTAGACTTCTTCTCTATTTTATCTCTTGAAGGTGGGAGAAGGTGATTATCCGATCTCAATCGGAAATCACCTCTTCTCTACCCATAAATATTTAATATTTTATAGTCTAAGCCTTTATTTCAATAAAAGTTATCTATTTAATAGTTTATTTGATATGAATTTTAATGTTTTTTTCTTGAACGAAAGTTAATGATTTTATATTTTTTGTGGTTTGTTTTCTTAGATTTCTGAAGAATCTCTAGTGATCGTTCAACCTTCACAGTAAATTTCTTGTAGATCTAATTTTTTTGAAAAGGTTATCGTTCTAACTTTTTAGAATTTCATAAAGAGAATCGGAAATACTAGACGGATTGAGCGGATTGTCTGTTAAATCGGAAGGACATATCAAAGTACCCGCTCCATTCAAACTTCATTCTCAAATTCTCGTTCGGTCCTTTTATGCTAGATTGATTTCTAGATTTGTCTTATTTCAATTTTTATTTTTTATTTAAATCTTAGGTTGATTGTTAGTATTTAAATCAAATATTAAAAATCATATATTACTTTTATTATATGACTTTCTATTTGTAAGTTACTCTTCATTAATGAATTTTATGAAAAAAAAATAGAAACAAAAATAAAACATCATATTATATTTTTTAAAATAGTATGACATATGCAAAGGTCCTTAAAATAATTTTCTATAGGAACAAAAAATTATAAAGTAAGACAAGTTTATAAAGTTAAATTGCAGTTGATTTACTTTGTACCGTAAGACAATACTTTGTTATAAAGTTGAGTTGAAAATTCTTAATTAAATATTTAATTACTTAAATGGAAATGATAACCACCTATAGAGAATTTTAAAATAATTAAAATATAGACATACTGACAACTCAATTTGTTATAATTTAGTTCAAGTTATAATCTATTCATTTATGAGATTTTTTTATAAATACCGGAAAAATAAAAATATTTACAAAAATACTACTTGTATTTTTTTTAACAGAAATATAAAAAATAATTACAAAAGTATAAATATTTAAAAAATAATTACAAAAATATAGTTTTTATATAAAAATTCGTATATAAAAATGCAGTTTTGTATATAATCCGAATATCATACGAATTATATACGTTCTTTTCTAAATCAGATCTGAGAATGAGAATATCTCTGAAAAACGGAGAAAATGAAGATGAAGCCAAATTTTATATGTAATCTGTATATAATCCGTATATAATACATATTATATACAATTTAAAAAAAATCAAATCTGAAAATATCAGGTCTGAAATATCAGATCTGATATTTTCAGATCCGATTTCATATTTAATCGACAAAGGAGGAGCAGAGAAGGATGGAGCGGCGGCGGGCGGAGCGCTTGCGGAGAGTCAGGCGGCATGAGAAGAGAGCGGCGGCGGCGTGAGGGAGAGCAGCGGCGACGTGAGGTGAGAGCGGGGGTGACGGTAGAATGATGGTGGATGTGTGTTAATGGAAGAAAATAAATTAGGTTTTGAGAGATGTAGAAGATGAAGTGTAAAAAAAAATATTTTTTGTTAATAAAAGAAATAAGGTGGTATATTTAGAAATAAAAAAAACACTGTTCTAAAGAGAAAGTATAAGATGGTATGTATGTAAATATTTTACCTTATTTTAGTAGAACGTAAATATTTCATTTATTTATACTTATTACTCCTCTTAATTTTGACCATCTGTGTATATCTAACCTTAATTATCTCATACAAAAACACTAGCCTTTTTAAAAGAGTTTTTAACCGCCTATAATTTGTTTTATAATTTTTTTTTCCACCTGCTGCCGGGGACAATAACCATTTTATTTTTAATGTTGTTTTAATTTTATAAAATATAATAAATAGCCAACTTTTTTCACTTTTATTCTTCAATTAAAGTTATCGACGAAGCGCGGATTGAAAACCTTTCAATAAAGATAAATTTATTTATGGGTTATAGTAGTGTTTTTTAAAATTATATTTTATTAATTTGTTATCTTTTTTTTGTGAAATGTTTGTTGTCTTTTTATAAAGTTCTGTTATCCTCTTGGCCTAATAACTTAAAACTCGTCCATGTTATAATTTTTTTTCATTTATACCCCGATTTAGGAATATTTTTAATTGTACCATATTTTGGGATTTCAGGTTTCACCTCTATCCCAATTTTAAAATATTCGATAATTTGATTAATTTAAGGATGAAAACACTAAAAACAATTAAATAAAAGGTTATATCATTTTTTTTATTTGTAAAAAATACAAACAAGTTTTTTTAATTTTAAAAATATTTAAATAAATCTTAAAAATTAATTATTTTATAAATTAACAAATATATAAATTTTGACCACCACCATACTCATCTGATTTACAAACCCGTCACCGAAACCCGACAAATTGTTTTTGCAAGATTTTATTTTTGATTTTCAGGCGAGGAGAAGGACGCTTGAGAATAGGAGTTGCTGCTTCTCTTCTCAGGGGAAGAGCAGGAGCTCCTCGGAGATGTCGCTCCTCATGCGAGGAGCAACAGCTGCTCGCCTAAGGAGCAGATCTTTTCCTTGCATCAGGCGAGGATCACATATTCTCCTTGCATCAGGCGAGGAGCAAATATGCTCCTCCACTGAAAAGAGGAGCAGCAGCTCCTCTTCTCAGGCGAGGAGGAGGATTCCTCCTCCTCCTCGCATGAGAACCGCAAAAAAAAATTAAAAACGTACTTAGATAAAAGGATATTTGTTTTACCTTTTTAATTTTAAAATTTATTTAATAAACTAAATAAAAAAATTATTATTAGATGAATTTTTTTGAGAAAGATGGTGTTTTTGTACTATTAATAACATTAATATTTAATTGGAATATATGTTAAAAATGAAGGATTAATATAAACTTTTTTCCAAATAAAAAGAGATCAATTTAACTCATGGGGTAGAGGTGAAACCTGAAAAATCGAAATAAGGTACAATTGAAAAAATTCCTACGTCGGAGTTTAAATGAAAAAAAGTTACAACGTGGAGGGTTTTTAAGTGATTAGGCCTATCCTCTTTCATGGACGATTTGTTAGGTGGTGGTTGAATCAGATGTTATAACTGTAATTTTTGACATCAAAAGTTAATTTGTGCGTGTTGAAGAAGTTTGATTGAGAATAACATTTAATTAGCAAAATTGAAGATTTTTTTTTGGAATAACCCATTTCCAGGTCCCTAAATTATACATATTTTGTTCATCCGGTCCTTAAACTATTTTTTGTCCTTACCTAGTCCTTCAACTTAGCAACAAATCATTTTTAAGTCCCTGAACAATAAAAACGACGTTGTTTTGTTATTTTTGAAAATACAATTTGTTACTCTAAATGGCGTCGTTTTTGTCAATTAAGGACTCGAAAATGATTTTTTGCTAAGTTGAAGATCCAGATAAGGACAAAAAATAGTTTAAGAACCGGATGAACAAAACAGATATAGTTTAAGGACCTGAAAATGGGTTATTCCTATTTTTTTGTAAATAGATATGCGAATCAAGGAACGCGTGTTAGCGTAAAATGCCTATTTCATGTTAGGTCATCAGGTTTAATTTTGAATTTTTCCTAAATTTCTATAAATATAATTGTTTTCAATTCGATTTAATGAAATTTGATGGGTTCAAAAAAAATCTCACTACTAGTATAACCACCATTTGGATACATAAAAATAAATTAATATATATATAAAAGATCGCTGCACCATCCACTATACGCAGCATGCGATACCCAGAATAGCATAACAGCGGTCTAAACCTACATGAAAAACTCCGGACTAAGGAAAATCTAGTGTCAAGAAGACATCCAGATATTGGCTGCAACAATTCAAATAAACTTTAGACATCTCTTATAGTTGTGGAATGACTACATAATCCACTTACCTACACAATAGGGTGGCCCTTAAGACAGCCAAGAGAATGTTGTTCCCTCTACAAACCTAAGAGGCACCGAAGATGATAATTATCGGGCACCTACGCAATAGGGTTACCCTTGGGACGACCAAGGAGATTTTGTCCCTTCTACAAACCTAAGAAGTACCAGAGATAATAATTACCAAGGGTTCAAACCATTGGATCACCCTCAGAACGGCTGAGAGGTACAACTCCATTCCATGGGGCATACATCAGGCAGTCCGAACCCACAGATGACCTTCAGGACAGTTGAGAAGACCTACTCCCAGTCAGATGCGGAGTAGACCAGAACCAAAGGGCATGAAAGCTAGAGTCATGCACCATGACCAGTAATGTTCAGGCTAGGGCATTACCAAACCACCAACGAGCGAGCACCTCCATCGGTGGACATTATCCTTATTGCTTTTCGAACAATGAGTGTAATATCTCGTGTTTTTCTATCATGGTTTTTTTGTGTTTTCGACTTACTTTCGGATTGTTATGGTAGTTTTAGCAAGTGTTACACTTTGATTGAGTATTGATTGTATCTTGTATGTGTCATATGTGTCGTGTGAGTGTACCATGACAATTTGATTTGTTTCCGGATTATTATCGATAATGTGTTCGTGTGCCTTCTAAATCTGTCATGATTTAGTAAAACGTGCATATCTCCCAATTGCACCGTCGGATCGGGGCCCTATTTGGATATGTTGTTCCTAAGATGGTTTGCTAAATCATGTGCGGTTTGATCGGGTTTTTGCTAAGGCGCGATGAAGGGCGCGTTGGGTCCAACGCGCCTCGCATCGCACAGGCAGATTCTTTTTTTTCACGAGCTGCAGTGGGGCAACGCACCTCCCATAGTGCCCCTTTGTCAGAATTGCTGCTTTGGCCAATAAATAGACCTCTTATTCAACCTAAAACTCTTTCTTTGTTTTTTTAAAACCGTGGCCGACCTTTTTAACATAAACACTCTGATTTACTCATTTCCTCTCTATTTCTCTCTCGTTTTGGATCTCGGTAAGCATTTGTTCATTCTTTTCATAGTTTAATCTTTAGTTTATCATTTCACTTGATTATTGATTCGTTGGTTCCTCATATTTCAGTATTGTGGGTGTTGTGACTCGTTCCTTTTCTGGAAATCTTTTTCTTTAGATTCAAGTGGTAAGTTTCCTCGATTTCGTTTTGTTGTCTCATGCCGAATCTTGTATTGTTAGCTTTAATCGTTACCTTGGTTTGCTTTTTTTTTTTGCGATGCTTTGTTTACTATTTTGCCATGTGGTTTAGATCTGAATATTCATGTTAGGACTAATCTAGCATGTATGTATATGTTTGTTCAAAATTGTGATTGTTGGGTATCGCTTAAACGCTTAGGTTGCTTCGATTTCGATTGTTCTATTTTATATTATTGAGGGCTGTTTTAGCATGATTGTAATGATTGTAAATGCATGTCCTAGGGCTGAGTGATACCATGGAATTGATGTTTAGTTTATTCAATCGATTGATAAATATATTGTTGGATTGTTGGCTTGTTGGCTTAAAATGCTTAAGTATACTTTGGTTTGGTTTGCTTGTTGTTTAGCACCATAGTTGTTGCCCATACACAGTTTTGGGGCTGTTTGTAGTGTCTTTGGCATGTTGGTATTGTTTAGGTTTGTTTGGCAATCGTTTCATATTGATTGTGTTTAAGTTGGCAATGTTGTGCCATATTTATTTTGTTAGATAGATTCTTATTTCAGATCTGAGTTGGTTGATTCAAATGTGTATTTAAATCCTTGCTGGACCCAAAAAAGTGTTTTGACACGTTTGTGTCTACTTTGGATGGATTGGCCAATTATGTTCAGGTTTTAAGCGTGTTGTATAAGCGAATTGTGTAGTTGTTAAGCTATATTGAGTTCCATGGTTTTCAAATGAGTAATAATTTGATTTAAAGGTTCCAGATTTATACTTTGGTTTACTTTGGTTCTTTAGGTCGGATTAGACTTGGGTCGCCTGACATGTGAGGTTAGCTTATGGCTGTGTTAACTCGGCTAACCCACTACTTTGGATTTTCACTTGGTTTTAGAGATTAAACTAAGTTATACAAGCTTTCCGAATTTTGTTTTAAAGCGGGAACTCAATTAAACTTAACTTATTATTTGACTTTTGTATTATTTTGGCTATGGATCGTATACGTTTAATTTTTATACTTTGAATTATGGGCTGAGGTACTAATCCTATGTGTTGTCTAGTATTCTTAGAGTTAGGGGTTGATTTGATTTTAACCTATGCTTTGTTTCTAGACCCGTCGTCTGTTCGTGCTTCAAAATCGGGGCAGGTTTAATTGCTTGCCAGGTTTTCATATGGATTTGCAAGCAGTGAGTTTATATTGCTATTTACCGCTTTATTAAGTAAATTGTTTATTTTATCATATAAGGATTTTCGAACTGGTTTTCAAATCATTATGGATCTGGATTGGAACGAGCTACTCGATGGGCATCATTGAGACTGTGTGTACCGGTTATCAGCAGATTATTATCCGACCTACTTTGGGATCAGCATAGATACGTCTCGCCTACTTTAGGATTCGGCGAGGATTTGTCCCCGTCAACTTTGTGAATTGATGTTTCTTCGGCACATCCATTTTGGGATCGATTCAGGACTTATTCCATAATGTTATATATATATATATATATATATATATATATATATATATATATATATATATATATATGAAACAGTTTTATTATTTTAAAGGCTTTTCACTTAATAAATATGAATAGTCGTATGAACTCATCTCAGTATATCTGACCCCATTGTTTAACTATTTTCAGGTTTACAGTTTTTACTGAGTAGTGGATCTCCATTTTAATTGATTCCTCGAAGGTTTACTTTTTGTTTTAAATAAAGATGTTAAACTTATTTAAAACTCTTAAACCACAATAGCACTACTTATGTCTTTATTATTTTAGACGTTATTGTCAAATTGGACTGACTGTTTGTTTTATGCATGATGGCATGTTATTTCTTTGAATTTAAAGTATTTATATAATTAAGCATGTCTATGGAGTCTCAAATTTGTGCCGAGCATTTTATTTATATATTGTTATATAAACTGCTAGACTTAGATTAGAGTCTCGATTTACCCTAAGCGATGGTTTTTTTTGCAGATTTTGTATGTGTGTATGTATATCCGCGAGGCTAGCTATGGGTTTCGGGACTACCATACTCATACCCTAGCGCCGGTCACGATCTCTGAATTTGGGTCATGACAAAGTTGGTATTAGAGTTTTGGTTATGAAAACCAAGCGCTATTGCATGTTATGTGGTTTTTTTTTTTGGCATGATAAGTTGATGTTGTGTTATAGGAACCAATGTGGAATTAGGATTCTTGTCTTGTCTTTTGAAACGACATCTTTTGATTTTAAAACTTTCTTCCTTCACCTATAGGAATGTTATGCATCGGTTTTATATTTAACCGATGCTTACATTGGTATGATTATTTTTTACACTTAGGTGATTACTTGTTGGCTTTTATCCCTTGATGATTTTGATTATAATTTGATTTCTTTCGCCTTGATTGGTGAGTCCAGTTTGGTTTTGGCCGTGTTTGTTGGTTGCTAAATATGTTGGCACATATGAGGATACGTTAGGCGTTGGCCTTGATTTGCAGGTTTTGTATGTTTGTATGTTTATCCGTGAGGCTAGCTACGGGTTTCGGTGCTACCATACCCATGCCCTAGCGCAAGTCACGATCTCTGAATTTGGGTCATGACAGCGAGTTAATTATTTAAAAAGAATTGACCTACTTTGTCAATTCTTGTTTTATCCACCCTATACGGGTTTATCTTATTCGAACGGCAATTTTGCAAGTATGTCTGACGGCTCGACATGTTTCCGACAACTCTGGCGTCCTCGACATATCCACTATTTTCCGGCGAGTTGCAAGATTATATTAACAAATTTAAATGTTGCAACTAATTTTAATTTTTAGATTATTAGATCTATGAATTTTTTAATTTTACACTCATTTGTCTAGGTCTATTTTTAAATTTAATATTTATCGAGTTTGTTGGTTGACCCTTAGTAGCTCAAAAGCCGTCAAAATATTGTTGTAATAGCTAGCGCAATTGGTAAACTCGCAACTTTTATAATTAAATTGGCTAATAATCATCCATGACCCCTGACTTTTAGGAGTCCGATTATAAATCCAATGATGTTTGAAAATGATCACAAAACCCCATAATTTTTGTGTTGGCGCTCACAAAACCCCCCTCGGACTAAAAAATTGGCAATTTTTGAAAAATGGTGACGTGACAGCGACTTATTGATGTCAGACCCAACAAAATTCTGATCCCATGTCAGCCAATATCAAGTGTCAGGTGACACCTCATCACAAACCTAAAAACACCCAAAATACCTCCAAAATTCAAATAAAAAAAAGGCTAATAGACTGAAAAAAAACCTTGACCTTTGTTTTAGTGACGTAGTAATTTTTTCAATTATACCCTATTTCGGATTTTTGGTTTTCAATTGCACCCTGAATTAGAAAATTTAAATGATTTTATTATTATAAGAATTAAAATATATATAACAAATATATTTAGAAATTATTTTATACTTTTTTCCATTTGGACAAATTTAAACAAATCCTTAAACTTAAAAAAGTTTCAAATAAATACTAGATAAAACATAATTATAATTAATCATTGATTTTAATACATCCCATTCCGCTTTCATCGGACCCGCCATCACTAGACCCGTCGACTCAATTTCGCTCGTCAACCACCATCGTCCGAACTATCTGCCACAACATTCCACCGAAAACCCCCAAATAAATATTTTTTTTTAATTTTTTTTAATTTCGACCGGGACTCCTCCTCTACCGAGGAGTAATAGTTCCTCGGAAGAGGAGGAGCAGCTGCTCGCCTGAGGAGCAGATCTGCTCTTTCGTTGGAGAAGATGCTCCTCGGCTGAGGAGCATATCAGCTTAACGAAGGAGCAGATCTGTTCCAACGAAGGAGGAGCAGCAATTAAAAAAAATACTTTTTTATTAATGAATTTAATTTTCTTTATTTTATAAAGAAGATGGCTATTTTGTATAATTTATAACATTAATTTTTTTTTAGATTTTTTAATAAATATGAAGGACCTGTTTTAAATATTATCCAAATAAAAAGAGTTTAATTTGATGCATCAGGGTGCACTTGAAACCAAAAATCCGAAATAGGGTATAATGGAAAAAATTGCTACATCGGGGTGAAATTGAAAACTAAAACAAAGATCAGGGTTTTTTTTAAGCCCATTAGCCTAACAAAATCAAACTAACCCAATCTAATTAACTTAACCCTATTAAATCGAACCAAACCACCCTAACCCACCAACCATTATTCGGCAGTCACCACCACCCGCCACTTTTCGGCCACCACCTGTCGCCGCCTAAACGCCGTAATTTTTTCCGGCCGTTCTTCAGATCTGTTCTTCGTTGAAGAACAGACATGGATCTCTTCTTCAACGAAGAACAGATCCATTGAACAGATCAACCATTTAGGCAAAAAGGAAACCAACCGCTGCTAATTAAGAAATAAAATTCAAAAAGTCCACGAAGTCATAAGTTAACATCAAATATATTTGCAGGTGTACCATGCGTATGAAAATAAAAATGAAACTCATAACAGTTGTTTAAGTTTTGAATGCTTAACCTTGATTAAATGGCATTATTAATTTATTTCATTTAGCAATCGATAATTTGAAAGTTATGGTATAGCTATATAAACAAATATTTTGACAGGCCAAGTTCAAGGCAATAGCAGCAGCTCTAATGGCAATATTTTTCTTTTTAACAACTCCAATTGGGATATGAATAACAAAAGTGTACAATGAGAATAGCCTAACTGTCCTGATAGTTGAAGGAGTTTTTATTCAGCAGCAGTTGGAATTTTAGTGTACATGGTTTTCGTAAATTTTCTTGCTGCTGATTTTTTTGCTTCTTTTTTGTGAATATTCGTTGAAGAATAGATCTGAAGAACGGTCGGAAAAAATTCCGGCTGCTTAGGCGGCGGCGGGCGGCGGCGGGTGGTGGCCGGAGAGTGGAGGGTGGTAGTGGGTAGGTTAGGGTGGTTTGGTTCGATTTAATAGGGTTGGGTTTAATTTTTTTTTTAATTTAAATTTTGGGAGTATTTTGGGTATTTTTAGGTTTGTGATGAGGTGTCACCTGACACTTGACATGGTCTGACATGGGGTCAGATTTTTGTTGGGTCGACATCAGTAATTCGCCGCCACGTCACAATTTTTTTCAAAAATCGCCGATTTTTTGACCTCAGGTGGTTTTATGAGCACCACCACAAAGATCAGAGGGTTTTGTGATCGTTTTTAAACATTAGAGAGTTTTTTAATCGGATCCCTAAAAGTCAAGGTCGTAGGAGATTATTAGCCAATCAAATTATCAGAACGGTTCTACAAAAGAATAATTTAAAAATGTATTTTAAATTATAAATAATATCCGCAAAGGTAATAGTAAATTTACATATACTAAAAAAACAAAATTAATAATGTAAATAAAAATGAAAGGGTCCCATTTAAGAGTTGATTAGATGCAAATTGGATCCTCTAGTTAACACTGTAAAGGAGCCTGCCTCATAAAACTTTTCACTTGAAATTAGAATATGAAAAAAAAAAAGAGAAAATATTGCACTTTATAAATATACTATATTTGTCACTAAATGTGTTTTCAACACTTCCATCACTCCATAACTCACTCCCTCTCTCTCATTCTTTGGTCTCTCCATAAATATGTATTTGTCACTAAATGTTGTCTGCAAATAATGCTGCTGCTGATGCTTCTTCTTCTTTGAAGTTCACTTCTCCATTACTACTCTTTTAATTTGCTCAACACTTCATAGGCATGTTTCAGCTTTACTTTTACACATTAATTATTTGATGTTTTTTTTCTTTCTATAAATGCTTTTACCATTTCTGTTTTAGAAAATTAACTTTTTCTCAATTACCCTTTTGGTTTTTCTTTATCAAGAAAAGCAGACTTTTTATAAATTTCGATTACGATCTTTACATGTATTTAACCTGTATTTGACCGTTAATTTAAATTCTCGCACAAGCGCTCTCCTCCTCAGTTCTATAAGAAAAATGAGTTTCATATTTAGCAGCCAGTTTAGTTGGTTAACAGAAAATGTGTTTTTGTTTCTGCAGATCCCACAAAATCTTTTTTAATCATTACTCTTTTTCTGCTTTAACCTTTTTATGTTATTATATATGCTCAAAATCTAATTTAAAGTTTTTCCTAAATTTTTAGTGATTATGTAAAATAGTAAAATACATCCAATCCCACTTCCAATATGGTATTTGAATTTATTTTTTTTCTAAAATAATTTTAATATAATAGAGAGAAAAAAATACATAATATCAGCATTAAATTTGGTGCAGGGCAATAGAAGGTTGAAAATAAAAAAATAGGAAGCCAAAAAGAATAAGAGAAAGCAATGATGGTGATGAGAAGAAGGTTGGCTTGTTGCACTTTGGACAGAGAAATTAGCATCGACTTTGATGAGCAAGACAGTAAGACTTTAACAACTCAGTTTTTGTCATTTTTATCTTTTCTATTTTTAATCAATTTGAAATACCTTTTTATGCATAATTTTATAAATTTATGATTAAAAAACAAAGGAATTTTTTCCTTATTTTCTTACAATTTTTATGGCTTAAAAATTATTAGTCCTCATTTTTTTAAAATATTTTATATATTATGCGAGTAAAGCACTTAATTATTAAAAGGCATCGTCGTCGTTAGTTATGGGGTAGGTAGGAAATTTGGTTGGGGAAAATTGTGAGGAAACTCCAATATATCGATTAAGGCGGAATTGTATCTCCGACTAATTTTAATCAGAACGGACGCACAACTCTACCTGTAAATGGTTCCGCCAGTGATGGATTTAATTTTTTTTTATAAAATGCGCAAGATTGTACTAAAAGACCGTAAGACGGGTAAAATTGACAAAATATAATTTTTAAGGAGGGAAGTGCTATAAATAGGCGAAAAACTATAGTACTAAATTACTCCCTATATTTATATTTTTCAAATATTCAAAATAATAAGGTGGACATTTGCCCACCATAAATCTTTATAGGTCCGCCATTAATTTATTTAATTGCATTTCATACCTTTAAAAGTTAATCTAATTCGTGATCGATTACTCTTATAATTACTACAAAAGTGTACAAAGTCAAAACAAAATTGGTTATTTGAATCGAATTAATAAATTTGAATAAAAAATTATATATATCTTTTTAAAAATATAATTTCTAATTCAATTTGTTAGAAAACATTAATGTAATTCTCTATAAATTGAATCATCAATTTAGCTTTTTCATAGAAAAAACATCATTAAAAATAAATTCAATTCAATTTTAAAAAACAAAATATTAAAAATTTAGTTTGATTCAATAACTCAATCCACACTTCCAAATACTGGCATTTTAGTATGCAATTTTTTAAATCAAAGTTTGAGTTTCCAACTTTGTGTTGTTATGCGTGACACACCAATGCAGCACATGGAAATGATCCATTAAAACATTAAACTATAGAGTAGGAATTTAGAGTTGATTAATTAAATTTGTTCACAATTTTCTTGACAAACATGCCAAATGGGAATTTATTTTTTATTTCCTTCAATTCAATATTTATTTATGTTGTTGATGTAGAAAGAACATGGCAGACCATGAAAGGTGTGTTAAGAGGACCCCATGGTTTTACTATTTGGCCTGTGATCTTCATTCTATTTATTTTTCTGTCCAAGCCATTTATGACAACTTAAGAAGAGTAATACCCCTTCTGGCACTTACTCTGCCTCATACATAACACCAATTTTTCAAAATTAATTTCTTTGACTATTTCTTTTTTGGCCTAATGTTAAAAAAAAGCGAAATGTTTGTCAAAAATTCCCGTTTTATCTAAACCTTTAAAACGTCATGATAATGTCTAAAATCATATTATGATGTTTTAAAAATGCTCCCCCGTAAAAAGTATGCGGATGTATTGCTGACGTGGACTTTTAAGGTTTGGATAGAACAGAGTTCGCTATACGTTTGGCCTTTTTCTGACTTTTGCTTAATATTTTGTATATAGACTTAATTGCATAAAAAATCACCAACTTTCGCGCGTTTTTAGTATTTAACATAATCTTTTTTTCTTGGCATTAAAAATCACCAACTTTCATTTTTTGGCATATTTGTCCACGGGATGTGAAACGGCGCCGTTTTGAATGTAAAATGGCGCCGTTTTGCGCTTAATTTTTCAAAGAAAACGGTATGTGAACGAATATGCCAAAAAATGAAAATTGATGATTTTTTATGCCAAGAAAAAAAGATTATGTTAAATACCAAAAACACGCGAAAGTTGGTGATTTTTGGTGCAATTAAGCCTTTTATATATGCCAAATAGATTTCAGTCACCGTCAACATCTGCGTCATCACATTCCTTTTCGAGTTGGAATATTTTTGAAACGAAATAATACAATATTGGCTATTATAGAGATATTTTAAAAGTTTAGACATAACGAAAAATTTCTCTAAAAAAGTTTGGCTTTTTTAAATCGTTAAGCCTTTTGTTTTGTTTAGTGTATGAAAATTCATATAATTAAAAGCCTGCAATAATTTGATTTTCTTATGACAAAAACAATGGATTTCAATTACTTATGCTATATTTTGTATTGTATTTTATCTTTTAACTGTAAAATTAAAATGTACAGCACCAAATCTACTATTGAGAAAATGTAATGTCAGGGTACCAAAGCTGTTAAGATTTGGGGTGGTTAGGTGGTAGGTCTGAAGGCTGAAAATGTATGGGTTATTATTGAACTTTGGACCTTTCTATGAGCATATGAGTTGCACATTGTCGATGAATATTCTATGAGTAAGGTAGGGGTGTACAAAATGGTTCTTCAGTTCCTTTTGGAAGTAAAAATATCAAAACCAATCTTTTAAAAAAAAACTTAAAACCGAACTAAATTTTGGAATTAAAAGAGTTGGTTCGGTTTTTGGTTATTACTCTAACATAAAAATAATTAAATTTTATAATGTTAGACATAAAAATACAAATTAAATATAAAAAAACATAAAATGTTGAATTTAAAAGTCAAATTGTAATTTATTATACAATTTAACATTTAAATACATAAAAAGCTAGTTTTATATTTTTTTTGAAGTAATTATATTTTCCATAAATTATAATATTTTTATGTAATTTGCTTTTTTTTTCCGGTTCTCTAATAGTTAAAACCGAACTGAAACTGAACTTACAAAAAAAAATTATAATTTACAAACCGAACATCGACCCATTTCAGATTTTTTGATTAATTCGGTTCGGTGCACACCCTAAGTAAGAGAAGAAATGGGATATATGACCCACCTATACTATATAAAATAATTTAATCTTTTTGAACTTTGTTCCTTTTTAAATAGATTAAAGAAGCAATTATTAAGAAAAACAAAAGTTGATTGTGAGATATCCATATACATAATAAGTTTGAGCATGTGGGCATATATATGTCCACTATATTTTGTGGGTACATTTTCTTTTCCTTAGTTGTAACTCATTATGCAAATACCCATTTTGTCTCATTCAAAATATCAGTTTCTTAGAAATTTCTCTTTTTATTTAATCCACAGGAAACTTCTGTTATTTGTTTTTGGTATTTATTACTTTCTTGATGACACTTGGAAAAGAAAATATTTCATTTCATCAAAATTTGATTCATGTAAACCCAAGACATAAATGATTTGGTAAGGCGCTCTTTTAGTTTAAATAGGGTTGCGGGTTCGAACCGTATTCATATATACAACCGTTTAAAATTTGGGGTCAGAGTTTTACCTTTCGCAAGAGACCTACCCGGTTCGAGTGGGGATTAGTCCGAATGTAGAAGGTTTAAAGGTGCCGTTTTATAGTTAGAAGCCGTTCAGGATATCTCATGATTAGATCAAAAATTTGATTGATGTAGAACATGTAACACTAATTTTTGTAGCTGAAATCCTTGACTTAAGAAGTTAAGGGAGAAATGGAAAATAGTTTATAATATATGGTGCTATGCATTTGCATGTGAAAACATCTAATATTTCTATAATAAAAACAAATTTGACAGAAGACTTATACAAGTGATTCGTTTTGGGATATGGTTTATAGATCTTGGGTATCAATTCATTATAGTTAATTTGTTTGACTTTGTCTATACCAAAAACAATTTACTTTTAGTTTAGGATCTCAGGACCAGTGTTCTAGCAAAAGAGAGACAGTTAGAACTAGAGTTGTCTTAAAAAATATGAACAATTTACTTTCACCTTAAATGGTTGTTTTCCTTCTTAATTTTGAATCCAATTTGATATTTTAATTTCATTTTACTGAACTCTTTACAGAAAGATATTCAGCTATCCAATACATTAAAGTAAGGATAAAACGGTAAATTTTCAAAATTTAGAGGAACAATAGTAAATTTAAGGTAACATGAGGGGATGATAGTATCTTGCATCAGTGTCACTATGGGTGATTGATTTTGGGAGTATTCTAACTATTGCATTTTGGTGACCAAACTTTAATTCGTTTCAATTGATTGCTAAACTTTAAATTACCCGGGAAAAAATGCATACATGGCAGCCAGATTTTCCTTTATTTAACCAAAAAACTCCTTGTTAAATTGAAATCATACATAAGTGATAAATTTTTAGAAACATACAATCAAAAATGATTGCCACGTCAGCTTTTTGGCCGGAAAACCTCCATTGAAACGAAACAAAAGTTCAGTAACCAAAACAAAACGAATCAAAGTTCGGTCACCAAAATACAATAAAGCGCTAGTTTGGGTACCCTCGGGATCAATTACCCTCGTCGCTTTAGTCTACTATTTCAAAGCATTACATATTCCTTTCAATTTCTTGTTGTATAGTATTTCATTAACTAACTATTTGACACAATCATATGATTAACAGGAGTTAGGACATACAATGGGCTAGAGAGTTGCATTATAAACAATAAATCTTATGAAGTTGAAAGTGGGACAGGGACAAGCCATGGATGTATGAGTGACTCATTTGATGTTGATGATGACTTGAGTTGTTCTTCTAGTAAAGATGGTTTTGGATCATTTTCCTCTAAGTGGATGGGCACTAAAAGTAGCTCAGATGATTGGGATCTCTCTGAAAGTCCTCAACATTTTTATATGAAAGCAAAGCCAGCTTATGCAATTCACTCCTCTGATTTTGAAACAATCAAAGAAAAATTTGCTAAGCTGTTGCTGGGGGAGGATGTAACGGGCGGGCGTAACGGCCTCTCTACTGCATTAGCTTTATCTAATGCCATAGCAAATCTTGCAGGTAATCTTTATTACAAATAAGTATTGCCTTTATATTACTGGCTACGTTATCAAGTATAATCTGAAATTTTTGATCCTTTGTCATAAGATAACATGAGTCTAATTCAATGGACATACCAATGTGTGTTAGAGATAATAAAACCGTAGTTAAAATCTGGACTTTTGGAGTGACTGATTATTTGATAATGATATAGAGTCTCGATGATCGAGAAGTTTAGAGTTTGATGCATTTATGATCGAAAGGTCTATAGTTTGATGCTCTATGATCGAAAGGTATAGAGTTTATTAGTTCACTTTATGTTTGTAGGATTTTTTAGTTCGCTTAGTGTTTGAAGGATTGTTTAGTTTGCTTAATGTTTTCCAACTAGCTCTAAAGATTCTTGAAATGAATTTGCAGCTTCGGTTTTTGGAGAGCTATGGAAATTAGAGCCACTGCCTGAAGAAAACAAGAACAAATGGCGAAAAGAAATGGATTGGCTGCTCTCTCCTACCAACTATATGGTCGAATTAGTACCGACAAAGCAAAGTGGTGCAAATGGCCGTACATTAGAGGTATTCTTTGTTGTTTTGATGTAGTAGAAAGAGTAAAGCAGTGGATTTTGTTCAGTTCTGTAGGATTTAACTTTGATATCAACGCAGATAATGACTCCGAAAGCTCGTGCAGACATTCATGTAAATCTTCCAGCACTTCAGAAGCTGGACTCTATGCTTATTGTAGGTGATCTCTTGCATTCTTAATTTCCGACTTATTAAGTAATGCCTCATTGATAGGGAATTAGACGGTTTTCCTAAATATTACCGGATAGAAACTTATTCTGATTCAATTAATTTGTTTTATTAATGCGCCATTCGTATTTGGATGATGCAGGAGACGCTTGATTCTATGGTGAATACCGAGTTTTGGTACTCGGAAATAGGCAGTCGAGCAGAAGGAAGGAACAAAAGTAGGAATCAAAGCAAGCGGTGGTGGCTTCCATTGCCACAAGTGCCAACAACTGGTCTTTCTGATTCAGAAAAAAAGAAATTACTGCACAAAAGTAAAGTGGTTTATCAAGTCTTCAAGGCTTCTAAATCCATTAACCAGAGTGTTTTGCTCGAAATGCCCGTACCCGCCATTATCAGAGACGCTTTGCCTAAAGTAAGAACCCTTCAGAATTATAATTTCCCATATAATGTAAGGGAACTTCATTTTATCCATTTTTCTGCATTTCAGAAATGTATAACTTTCAAAAATGTTTTGTAATTAAGCGTTTCGATTAACATCCATGTATTCGTTGTGTTTGTTATAACTAGTTGGTGTTCATTTTTACAGTCTGGAAGAGAAAACCTTGGTGAGGAACTATACAAGATATTAAGTATAGACTCAAAGACAGCTGAGGATATGCTCAATTCTCTCCGCTTGAAATCCGAAAACAATGCAGTTGAGGTCATTAACAAACTAGAAGCAGCTATTTTTGCTTGGAAAGAGAAGATTGCTACACAAATTAGCGGTAAATCGCCTGTTAGAACATCATGGTCCTTTGTTAAGGATCAAATGTCAGAGTTTGACAAGACAGATTCAATGCTAGACAGAGCAGAAACCCTTCTTCAGCAACTCAAAGCCAGATATCAAAACCTTCCTCAAACATTTTTTGAGGCTACAAAAATCCAATATGGCAAGGTGAGCTTAACTAGTAGGGGTGTGCATTCATTTTGAATCAAACTGGAAAAGTTTTACGATATCAAACCGAATTGAATCATATCAAATTTGTCGGTTATCGGGTTTATTCTGTTTTTGAGCACCCCTAAACTTAAGGAGCTTTGTTATACTATAATTATGTTTCTTGAGCTACAAGAAATTTTGGAATAACCTAGCTTCTACATTTCCATAATAGGATGTCGGTCATTCGATTCTAGAAGCGTATTCTCGAGTTCTTGGAAACTTGGCATTCAGCATATTGTGCAGGATAGGAGAAATTCTGCAAGAAGATGCTTCAAGCAATCCCAATTCTCCGGCAGCAGCCTGTTGCTTCCCAGGAACTATGGAAACTCCAGTTCATGTCATTCAGACACGACACTCACTCGTGGATCAGATGAACGATGCAGATGGAAAATACCGCGAATCTAATGCGAGTAATAATTCTGATATGGCATTCTCTTACAGTACTGAAGCCAAAATAAGCTCATCAGTAACTGCAACACCAAGTCGAAGCCGAGTATGGTGCATTGGTAGAGAAGCTTGTATAAGTGTTTCTCCTAGTAGTTCACCCTAAATTTCAGTGCTTATATAGATGATGTTATGGTATATGATAAATGAGATGAGATTAATTTTTTGCTTGCCTAATTAATATAGTAATAGAACACAATAAACAATTTCCACCACTTCCAATACATCTCTATTTATAGAAAATTCCATATAAAAAAATAGAGTTAATCTTGCTCCAATTTTTTTTTTTTTACAAACTATATACCTAACTTGAAAAAATTGTTTTCATCATGTTTATTTTTACTAGGGTTAATTCTATAAAAAATCATGTGTTACACCTTCAAATTAGAACATTATATATTCAAACATTTATAACAAACATCACAAAATCCATTTAATATATGTTATGTTTCGAGACAAAAAATTTAACTTACCATATAGCCGTAACATTCAAACTATCTCACATCAAACACTTATACATAACTTTATACAATAACTCTTAGTACAAAAGTTTTGATATCTATCTTATACACATAAACACTTCAAAATATATGCACGTGCAATGAATTCTCCATTGGCCCACCTGAAACCTCTATCAAATGCAAATGTTGACTCAATGCAACTCTTTGTATCCTGAAAAAAAATAACGCAGAGGGGTGAGCCTGCAACTCAATAAGCAAATAGATATATGCATACTAAATATACACATTCATAAGCATTTCAAGTTACTAATATATAACTCAAGCAATGATCCATTCAACATAAACAATAACCATAACAAATGTAGTAGTCCAATGTTCAATTCAAAGCAAACATATTCTCACATTTCCAATCAACATCAAGTTTATAGAAGGATATTCAATCATGCGCATAATTCTCATGTTGGCCCAAATCGCCATATAGGCAACCAACATACGTTATTGGCCCAAATCGCCCTTTAGGAAACCAATAACTCAATCTCAAGTCGTTGGCCCGAATCGCCATTTTGGCAACCAACGACTATCTCAATTCTCATTGAATATCCAAACATAAGCATGACATGATTCTCAAACCAAAACATGACTCGCACAAACAATTCAACCATAATTCACAAGCGTATTTACGTCTCAAATCAATACACACTTGCAATTGCAAATAAACGTATATACCAAGTATAACACTATCTATTCACTTACTCAATTCACCGAGTCTCAAACCCGTGAAGTTCCAGGCTTGTTCGTCGTATTACCTTCTGGTCTATAAGTACATATTCACATATACGATCTCAATTCATTCACAAAGTAAAACTATTTTGATAATTTACATAAAGAAATAAACTAGCAACCATAACCCCTTTTTCTAGGCAGATTATGTGCAATGACTTCAAATAGGTACTACTCCTAACTCAAACATCATTTATATAAAATATTTATATGAGTCATGTACATTGGAGTCTAGTTTCACTTCCAATTGGAAGAACATCAATTGGATTAGTATAAATCAGATTATGCACATTACAACACCACTAGGTTAAACTGTCTAGACAGATTATACAATTAAATATTTCTTCCTTATTCACAATCCAAATGACAGAATTAGTCTTTTGTCAAAACTAAATAGTTTTAGGTAACATCCTAATTAAGCCACAGAAACAAGAATGGCATCATTTGGACATGTATAACTCATTTTATCAATTTTACAAGTAGCTAATGTTGCAGCCATAGTTCTACAAAGTAGGCAGAACATATACCCTATCTTGCAATTAATCCACACATCAATATAAACACAATTTGACAAAACCCTTAGGTGAAGTTATATTTATATG
The DNA here is from genome assembly GCF_937616625.2 of Mercurialis annua. Lineage (NCBI taxonomy): Eukaryota > Viridiplantae > Streptophyta > Magnoliopsida > Malpighiales > Euphorbiaceae > Mercurialis > Mercurialis annua. The sequence goes on along the minus strand of NC_065574.1, from coordinate 43,736,195 downwards.
AGTCTAGAAAATATACCAAAAAGAACCAACTCAATTAGATCTCTAAACAATGAGATATTCATATTTTGGTGACACTCTATCAGGCTGTATAGGCAGACAGAGCAACAAAATGGTATGGACTATTAGGCTATCAAAACGATTTCCAATGATGACACACAAAGCATAACAATTGTATTATACTGGTTATAGTTTCCATATAATCAAGAATCAATCAATTTGGAGTTGTAGAACTCGGTTTATGATATAAACAACAAAGATACAATTTTCGGATATGTGCAGATTACTTCCAAAAAGATGATGAACTCTAACCTAATCAACTAAAACACTTAAATTACTTACCAAATTTCTCCTTTTCTTGATCCAAATTTTAATTTAAGGTGTAGTTGATCTTATTGCTGAAGCTAGGGTTAGGTGTTTATGGTTTCTTCTCTCTTCTCTCTTTTCCTTTTTGATAAGTGAAGAAGAGATTGGCAAGAGGTGTTATTTAACTTATAGTTAGGGTTTATTCATGCTAAAATAAGATTGGGTTTATGGAATCATTCATAAATACTAATATCTCATCTAATCCTTGAAATATTTTATATGTTCAATTCTAACCTCAAACTTAATTTCATTTCGAACCACTCAAATCAACCTAAATAACCGACGTACTTTCATTCCAATTTAGTTCTGATATATTTGTTGGTCGTTATACTACCTATTATACATTTTGAATAGTTATAGCATTAATCAAACCCCCGTCATTTTCATTTAATTAACATCAATCATTACTTTAAATGCTCACGTAAATGCAAATGAACGACGCTTACTCTTGACCTTCGAAATGCATGAATGTATGAGCATGACTATATGCAAGTTAAATGTGGGTGTTACATCATGACCTTTATACCTAATTTTATTTTAAACACAACTTTTAAAAGTTAGTAAATAAAATCACGACTTTTCATTATAACACTCCAACTTAGGGACCCCTATCACTAAACCCCCTCAATTTTAAAATCTGCTGCTAAACTCCCTAAACTTTACTTAATGATCAACTAAACCCCTTTTGTCCAAAAAAACGGTCCCTACCTTCATTTTTTCTTAAAATGCCAAAATATCGTTTATACAAATATAAAAAACCACACCAACTCAATCTAATGAAAATTAAAGTCTCCACCCAATATAAACCATTTACCCTAACCAATCAAACCTAAAATCGATAACTACCCACCTCTGCGACTTCTGGTCAAAATAAATTCCGACCAAAAAATCAAATAATTTTTTTATTATTTTTATTACAGCAGACGAACGGGTCATCCCGTTTGTCTTCTTCGGTTAAAAAAATTATTTTTTTTGAAAAATAAATAATTATTTATTTAATTATTTAAGATGTAAAAAACTTATTTTAATTATTTATTTAATTTTTGGACGGATTTTTTCCGGCGACGGACGGTGGCAGTGGCCGGAAAAAAGGTGGCGGCGATAGGTGGTGGTTTCTGGTTGAATAGTTTGATTTAGTTATTTAGGTTTGATTTGCTTGGATGAGTGACTTGAGATTTGATTTGATTGGATGAGTGACTTTAGATTTGGTTGGTTATATGGGTGATTTTAAGTTTGTGGGTTTGACAACCCGGACCGGACTGAAAGTCCACTGTATTACGACTTGATATTTTTTATTAACAAGTTTTTGGCGCCGCTGCTTGGGTATGAGAGTGCTTTATGATTGATTGAAATTAGTTGAAACTCGGTCGAGTTAGCATATATTTTTCTATTTTCACCTTTCTTATGTTATTTGGTGTTTTCATGGTTTACACTCGGTTTTGGTGTTTGTAAGTGCGCAGGAAATTGGAGCTTTATTGGTTTACCTTCAAATATTCTTTTTGATGGCAATTATGGTCGGAAAAGAGTAATGGTATGGAATCAAAGTTATTTTCCGTACCAAAATATTAAGTACAATTGTGATATTTGTGGAAATTTTAGTCATACCAGAGATGAATGTCTCGAACTCTATCTGGAGTGGAATGAGCGTATTAACTATGTGGGTGATCAATGGCAAGCTAGTGACCCTTGTTCCGACATGGATGATCCGGGGTGGCACAACCCTCCGAACTATGGTTGGAACAATAATTGGGAGAACTTCAATGAGAACTTGAACTTCAATTCAAGTTATCACCTACATCAAAACCAATGGGACCTCAATTCCAATTTTGGCAAGGAACCACAACAATCACATGAATTTCAGCAAAATAGAATGTTTGATGAGGGGAGTAAGCTTGACAAATTGCTAGAGAAGTTTGATAAGAGAAGAACCAAGCCGCCATTATCCATCGCCTCGAGACTAAAATTTCATAATTGGCACTTGCACTCCAAGAGTTTCCCAAGGCTAGTGAGAAGGTTGTGATTGATATAGAGGAGCCTTATGTGAGATCACCTCCACCTCCTCCTTATGTACCAAAAGTTTCTTTTCCGAGTCGACTCAAGAAGGTGCCGAACAACCAAAGGGGATTACTAGCTGAAATTGAAGCTACTCCAACACAACATGCTACAGCCATAGATTTGAAAGATGATGGTGCGTTAGTAGAACATCCTCTCATAAAGGTTCACATAGAGATCGAAAAAGAAAAGTGTTAGGATGGTGAACTTGAAGCTCCTATTCCCACCCATCTATAACATCCACAAGCTTTAATGTCAAAAGGGGAGTGGAATTTGGTATTACGGTACTCTACGAGGAAATCTACGAATCCCTTTGATTATAAAGATCCATTCTTAGAGGGGTTTGATTTCGAGTATGACGAAAATAATACCAAGTATATAAAGATGCTTCATACTCCTCATGTTCATTATTTTAGAGTACAAGCATATTTCATATCATATGAGCTTTATTTGAAGGAGCCAACAAGACAAAAGAGGGAGAAGATGCTACCAAGACGGCTTCCACATGCTAGGTTGTATTTTTAACAACCTTACGCGAAGTTTCTAGCTTTGGACTCTAACTAAAGCGCACTCGGGAGGCATTCCCGGGAGGTTTGATTTTAATTCTAGTCTTTTTACTTGTTTTTAGTTTAGTTAATTTCAATATTTTATTTGTTATTTTTAAATTTTGTTGTTTGATCTTATGACGGGTGTGTGTGATTTGTGTTGTGTAGGGAAAGGAAAAAAATTTGATTCTTCTCAAATATGGGTGTCTCGATCGAAACATTCATTTAAAGAGTGTGTCTGGATCAAGACAGGAGGAAAAAATGGACAGTAGCTTTTGCAAGGGTGTGTCTCGATCGAGACACATCAAACTCAGGTGTCTCGATCAAGACAATCATTAAAGTGGGAGAGAATTTTTGATTCAAATATAAGCACAAGGATGGATGAGGTGGCACGATCCTAGCTATTCCATAGAAATACAAAGACATGGATTGATAAAGTGGCAACATCTTAGGCTTTCAATTTGAATTAAGAATCATATCCATAAAAGTCTACCTACCACTTCATATTCTCCATCAAACTTTGCAATTTTTAGCAAAAACAAAAGCTTCTTATCTCTCCTCCAAGAAAATTCGGCCACCACCTTACAACCACCAAACTCCAAACAAATACATTTCCACGCACCCTTTTTGCCAATCTCAACGTGGTATTGATGCGGCGAGGCGAGCGGAATTTCCTACGGCGGATGGGCCGATGGAGCAACCTAACCGAAGGCCGGCAAAGGAAAGCGTGAGGAGGAAAGGAAAGGAAAAGGTGGGAAAATCTTCCTAATCTAAGCAAGTTCCTGAGGCCTCCGAACCCGAGCAAGGGGGCCCAATGGTCAGCTTTTGACCATTGTTTTTAATGAATTGAAGGAGCAAAATCGCCGGGTTTGGGAAGACAAAAAAGAGATGCTAGAGCAGATGGAAGAAAGTCAAAGGAGGGGAATGACAAGGATTGAATACAAGAAAGGCTGGTTGAAAGCCAAAATGGACAAGCAAATGGGAAATTTTCAGGACTATGTCAATGGTTCGGGGATAACTTGGATCGATACGCTACTTCTATCACCCGCAACCCCGGACTTTGACTAGCGAGATTTACACTTTCTAACTCTCTCATACAATTTCTTGTTTTATTTTATATTTCTATGCTTTACGGACTAAGCTAGAAATAACGTGAGGAGGGTTGTGAAATTGTATCTCGTGTGTTGTTTTACTTTGTTATCGCTTTATGTCATTTATGTTTTGTTTAGTTTATGTTAGAATGTTTTGAGTCACCTCTTGCACTAAATATTTGGCTTTAGTTTGTGGAAAGCATGATTAGTGACTTTGGTGTACTTGTGAAAATTTGTCAACCAATGGTATTCCCGATCAATAAATTTATCGAATGTGTTTTCTAGTTGTTTCAGTCAAATGTTGATGCTTGCCTAATGAAATACAATTTGTATGACATGCTTTAATGAGATTAGGGTGAATTCAATTAGTGGTGGTTGTGATTTTGGCATTTTCTTAGTTACTTAATGGGGATGCATGATATGTGCTTTAAATTGCAAAAATTTATGTCATTTTGAATTTTTGGGCATGATTGGCATGTCTTCATAGGAGCTAAGTATTTGGTATGACACCACTTTTATTTGAGCGTTTGTTTGAGCCTAATTGTTTTTTGTGAGTGTTGTTTGCATGCTAATTTCCTAAAACTTGCTTGGTGTCCGTTCGAGACTATATGGTTGAGTGTCAATATCTAAATGGGTATGGCATTAGGACTACCCCATTTTAAATTGACCACTTAAAAGCCTACTCTTTACCCTTAGATTACACCCTTTGAGCCTTCGCCAATTTTTATTAAGTTAACACACTTTCACACATGTTATCCCTCAACATTTTACCTCTTTAAAACACCTCAAATTTGACTTGATTAACTCGAAAAAAAAAAAGAAAGAATTTGATGTTAGCTTGATGAAAAAGAAAATAAATGTGAACAAGTGCTCTAAAGAGAAAATTTTGCCTTGAGAAAAATAAATAGAAAAGCAAAAAACAGAAAGAATAAAGAAAGAAAAGAAAAGGAAAATATGACTAAAGGCATTGAAAAATAAATGAAAAGTTCACAAGTATGGAAAATCCGAGCTAGATCGAGTATAGTAATGCTTTGCAAGTTAGTTTTCCAAGTTAAATTTTAGCCAATTATCCAATTTACCTACCCTCAACCCCTAGCCAAGCTACAACCCTTTTACAATTCCATATGATAGTTGTTGATTGCCGAACTAAGTAGTGGAGTTCGGGACTAAGACCAAACTTGTATTTTGAGCTTTATTGAATATCTGAAACAGTTGTGTGTTGGAGTGAGATATTGTGAGACCAATTGCTTTTGCTTGATGCTTATGAACAATATGCCATGATTTGCCATTTTTTTGAACCAATGTGTGCATGTCCCGTAGATAATGCTAGCTTCGAGATTCATTTCCACGATGCCATATTGATCTATGTCATTACAATTGCATTTATCATTTGTTTGCACCGCTTTTGGTTGTTATTGTTAGTTGGATGCATTTGTAGGTTTATTGATTGGGATTTCATTTGTTGGTATATGTTCATAATTGCCAAGGTTGTTAGCTATGCGTTGATAGTGAGATTCATTTCTTACTTGGGGGACAAGAAAAGGTTAAGTGTGAGGAGGTTTGATAGGAGTAAAATACTCCTTTTTACTTGAGTCGTTTCATTACGCTTTCATGTCATTTTTCGTGCATTTTGAGGTGAATTGAGTACCTTATTATATTTTTGGTCTTTTCAGGGTATTGAAGTGTTTTGGAGCATTTTTGGTCAAAGAAAGGGAGAGAATAGTCAAAGAAGCAAAGGAGCGAAGTCTTCGGAGAGAATCAAGCATGTCTCGATCGAGACATACACTTAAAGAAATGTCCCGATTGAGACAAGAAGGAAATTTTGTGCAGTAGCTTTTGGAGGAGTTTGTCTTGATCGAGACACACCCTTAAATGATTGTCTCGATCGAGACAAGGGTTAAACATTGGGCTCAGATTTTGAATTTTGAAGACACAAGACTTGAGACCCACTTCTTATTTGGCCAAACACTCATGTAATAGGATGTTTTTATTTCCTTTTTGGATTTTATCTCAATTTTTAGGGTATGTCTCATCAGTGTAGGAGACATCAATTTTTAGTGTAGTTGTAATTCCTTTTGCTCTCACTTTTATGTGGGAATCTTTATTGTTCTAAGTGTTTTTGATATAATTTCCAGATTTTGGGATTTACACCCACTTTAATGCAAGCTTTTATGATTGAATCTTCATTATGTTGTTTATGTTAGTGCTCTACTTACTATTTAAGGTAATCTCTCTTACTTTTAATATGTTTATTAATTGTTATTTTGTGATTAATACTAGAATAGTTATGGATTGCTAAACCCTTTATTTGGGGGCTGTTAATGAAAGCATGTTAGTTGATTAGGGATTAGGATTGTGCTTTAACTTATGGTTTGTTGTGGTTATGTGTTCTTGAGGCCTAGGTTAATGTGATCTATTAACCTAGGATTATAGTCTAATTTATTAGGCAAGGGTCATTTAATCAGACGGATTTGATTAACCTTGAGCCTAGGACCTAATCACGCGAGGGCGGTTTAGGAATTAGGTGATCCTTAAAGTTTGCTTGCTTAATTGTAATTTATTGGCTTAGTCGACATCTAATTACGCTAGGGCAATTTAGATGTCGATTGGTTAATTTATTGCAATTTTCCTAGTTCTTCACTCGAGAGAGCGGAATTTAGGATTTTAGAATAGCTTGACATAAATTCGGCGCCTCTTAGCAATCCCGACTCCTAGGATACTAGTGGCCCAAGTTAGCAACCCTTGAACGTTGTTACCTCTAGTCTTAATCCAATTTTAGTTAATTGTTTGTTTGATTAGTTAATTATTAGATTTTAGCCTTTGTTTACTTTAGTTGCTTATATTTAATTGTGACCCAAAACTCGTGATACTTGTGTGCTAAACGAATTGAGTGACAACTAAACTCATTCTCATCATAACTCTACTTTCCTCGTGGGTTCGACAATCCGGACTTAAAGTCCACTATATTACGAATTGGTATTTTTTATCAATAATTACTTGGGGGAAGAATTATATTTCAAGGCACAATTTCATATTATGGTTTGGCTTAATAGGTAGACTAAAAACCAAGAACAAGTTAAAAGTATGGGGAGTGGCTGAAGATAACCTGTGTTATGTGCACAAATCATGTTGAAATTGGTGATCATTGCTTATTTTGACTGCATTTTTGCATCTGAAGTTTGGAGGAAGATGATTCCTATTTTCAGACTTAACCAAAGAATTGAATCTTAGAGAAGATTAATCAGCTAGTATTGTAGGAAAGCCTCTGGTAGGAGCATCTATGCCAGAAGAGTTACTCTAACGTCTACAATTTACTTCTTGTGGAATGCCAGAAACAGAAAAGCCTTCAGTCAGGATAACTCTCTTCCTGATACTATTGTGAAAAGAATTAGATGCATCTTATTAGATAAATTCAATACTTACAGTAACAGTAATACTTTGAATGATGTGATAAGTACAATTCAACAGCTATAAGTGTGAGTGTAGGTGGTTTTGTCTACAGCTGTCTGTGGTTGTCTAGGATGGCCTTGCTAGTTTGTTCGGTTGTGTCTATGATCAGATTATTCATTTGGCTTTTGTAACAGGAGTAATTTGATTGTGTTTCTGGTTGTGTGAGTAGCAGTTTATCCTAAAGACTTTTGTACCAGGGGTGTGGCTGCTTGGTTGGTTTGAGGTTTTAGAGCATCCTGTAGATTATTTTATCAGGGTGTTTTCTTTGTTTCTTTTGGTAGGTTTGGAGCTCTTTCTGAGGCTTTTGTAATAGGAATTATGCTGCTTTTATTTTGGTTGCCCTGAGGCTTTTGTAACAGGTTATTCCTGCTTTCTTTGGTTGTAATTTCGTCGATGTCCATCAATAGAGATTTTTGGTTGTTTTCCACCCAAAAAAAGTATTTAGCGATTTCGCTCATTTTTAGTTACACGCTCCAGATTCTGTTCACAGAAAGATTACAAGTGTATCAAAAAAATTAAAGGACTATAAATTTGAAATATTTATCTAAAATAAAGTGAAATAAAACTAATAATAGTGGAATTTTAAAATGGGGTTAGCCAATTGAAAACATCGTTTTTTTTTATTTAAAAATTATAGAGCAAATTATTCTAAGGCCCCTCACGTTTGTCATAATTCACAGTTTGTTACCCCTTATTTGAAAATCAAACAATTTGGTACCTCAGTTTTGATTTTTTAAACTATAAGACCCTTCTGTTAGTTCTGTTAATAGTTTAATATTTATTTTCAAACGATTTGGTACCTCAGTTAACAATTTGGTATCTCAGGTTTAATTATATAAACGATTTGACACCTCATTTTCAAACAATTTGCAAACGATTTGGTATCTCACGTTTTATTCCGTTAACGATTTGGTACCTATATTTAACAGAAAGACCTTATATTTTATAAAATCAAAACTGAAGTGCTAAATCGTTTGATTTTTAAATAAGGGGTATCAAACTGTAAATTATGACAAATGTGAGGGGCCTTAGAGTAATTTGCTCAAAATTATAACAAGCAGTTATTTGCATCTTTTTAATTTTTTAAGTATTGTTTTGTAAAAAGCCCAAAGTTGAAAGGCAAACCAGCCAGCAATAGGAGGATAATTATACAACACAACCGTTGCGCCATGTCATTCGTGCAACAAACCAATTGTGCGTTAGCCAAGTGGAAAATTGAATGATTAAAAAAATAAGTAATAATTAAAAGATTCCCTATCGCAAATGCTCATTGGCTTGATGTAAAAATGACGTGGCGCAACGGTTGCATGGGATAAACACTCGCAATAGGAACATAAATTGCATTGCCAAATTAGAAAAATTATTGCACACAACCGTTGCGCCATGTCATTCCTGCAACAAACCAATTGTGTGTTAGTCATATGGAAAATTGAATGATAAAAAAAATAAGTAATAATTAAAAGATTCTCGATCGCAAATGCTCATTGGCTTGATGTAAAAATGACGTGGCGCATCGGTTGCATGGGATAAACACTCGCCAAATTATAATTGCAGATTGCTATCTACACAATTTCTGATATGGGTTTTCAAATTTGCATGTGAATGTTAAAAAATCTTATTTCTTCATCTTCATCCTTGCAGATTTGATTGGTGGGTGCTTGTTTTTTCTTAATCCAAACATGGGTCTAACAAGACCAAGATTTGTGAAGCCTAAGGGGGTTGATGAGCAATCAAACCCTAATCTTTATATAGCAAACTGTGGACCAGCTGTTGGAATTTCTTATGAAATGATTGAATCAGTGTTTAGGAGTTTTGGTGAAGTCAAAGGTGTTTATGCTGCTGATGAGAGTGGCGCCCGTGTTATTGTTTCGTATTTCGAAGTTGGTCCTGCTCAATCTGCTTTTAATTCATTGAATGGAAAATCTTGTCCTCAATTTGGCGGCCGCTCTTTGCACATTCGTTTCTCAGCTCTTCAACCCACTGGTGAGGTACTCACTGCCCATTTATAGTTTTTTTTTTTAATGATACACTAGGTAGCACGGTCATGGACACGGAAAAACGGGACGTTTGGACAGGGATATGGCGAAACGGCCTTATTTTAAGGATTTCTATGTTAAAATTGAAGTTTCGTATGCGAAACTCCAAGTGTCCAAAACGTTTTCATAACGGGGAATGTTGATTGAGTGAAGTGTCCGTGCTACGCAGATGATACCTTATTTGTAAATATTCAAATCAGTTTGATGGAATTCTTGCGAAATCATGTCAATTTGATATAACTTCATTTCTTTTAAGTTAGGAGAATGGAGTTCAAGCAACTTTGAACTTTCCAAATTCCGAACTTCAGAATTAACTAGACTGAATTCAACTAAATTGCGTCTTTAATATCTAGACATTCCTATATAAGGGATAAATGAACTATTGATTAATGTTATATGTTCTAATAACTCCACTGGCATGTTTATGATTGCATTCAATATTGATGTATTTTGCTCATTGTTTGTTGATATACATTCCTGTTTTAGAGTAAGGTGAATGATTCAATCCCTGTGTCGCTGGTGGCTTCAGAATTAAATATTCCAGGCCTTTGCTTGTTGCCTGACTTCGTCAGTGCAGAAGAAGAGCAGGTTAGGCTCTTCCTATTCTGTAGGACATGATTCTGTGTTATCGACTAGTTTCCTAGCTCTATAAGTCTCTTCAGCTTCTCTCATGTTTTCTTCTATTTTCTTCAGGAATTGCTTGCTGCTGTTGATGCTCAGCCTTGGAAAAATCTTGCTAAAAGAAGGGTTCAACATTATGGATATGAATTTTGTTATGAAGTAAGTAAACTTATGCAACTTTTTAATCAGTCTGACATGGATCTAACTTTTTTCTGTTCAAACTACTCTACATAGTTCACAACATTGGTTTTTTGTTTTGCAACAAAAGAAAAAACTTAATATGATTATAGAGGTATAGCTCTTATCATAGTTGTTAAAAGCGCGCCTGAGGCGCGCTAAGGCGCTAGAATAGCGCATAGCGCAGGTGGTGCGCCTCAGAAACACCTGAGGCGACCACCTTCATCAAGGCGCGCCTCAGGCGCGCTAAAGCGCTCAGGCGAGCCTCTGAAGCGCGCTTAGCGCATCTGAGAAACCCTAATAATTTTGGGCTTGGGTTTTGGGCCTTTAAAAACAAAACATTAACAAAAGAGTTACTTGGGTTTTTGGCTTTTAAAAATATTAAAAGAATGCATAGAAAATTTAAACGACTGCTCCTCTTCTCTGTTTTCTACCTTCAAACTTCCACGAAATAGATGATTTTAGGTTGCAACTAGTGGTAGGCTAGTAGCTTTATTGGACTTATGATTTTATCAAAAGCATACATTTAATTTTGGGGACAATTATTGTGTGTTATAGGTATTTTAATTTTTTTTTACATATATGCGCCGAGCTTCACTCGGGCGTGCGCTTTTTTTGCGCCTTGCGCTTAAAGCGATATGGGACCCTTTGTGCTTCAAGTGCGCTTTGCGCTTTAACAACTATGGCTCTTATATGCAAACATTTAAGGAAGATACCTTGAACTTTTATAACTTCATTGATTTTGACATATGATGCGCATGGAGCTCTTTGGAGTAAGATCTTGTTCAAATTCTATCTTTCCTGCTAGTTTCAGACTTTCACTAACCTCATGATGGGACTTTGTGATGTTGCTATTCCTAATCTCATTTTTCTTTTTGCGTTGGAGAGTATGCCACTGGCACCGAGTCTAAATTCCCATTCAGATTGGTCTGTTATGTTTTGGAGCTTCTGATTGAAAAATTGAAGACATGTGATATGTAGGCGTGTTTATGTGTTATTTGAGGTCTTTTTATTTTGTTTCCTATGTCCCAAAAACTTAACAAAGAACATAGGATAATGAGTTTGTTATTTCTTAGCAATAGTTATTTTTTTGCTAGCTACTTAGCTTGATGTAAATATTGGATAAACAAACTTAAAAGAAGACTCATGGGTCTGCATGTGGTCATGAAAAGCATTGTTAACTGTTAAGTGAGCAACCTGTGGTGCAAAACCCACATGACACATATAAATCTTAGGTCATAAAGCAAAAAGAGAAAAATACACGAGTTAAAACAAATATATTGCGGTTTGACACTGTGCTATGTCGACGTTGAGCCAACCACCTAAAGTTTTTTCTTTAAAATAAGAATTTTATATGATGGCTATGACTTATATTTCATATACTCTAAAGGGTAGATGATAATTATTGCATACCTAATAGATTTTTCCAATTCTGGTATAGACAAGGAATGTTGATACGAAGAAACAGTTGGGAGAATTTCCGCCTTTTGTTTCTTCTGTACTTGAAAGGATTTTCTCATTTCCACAACTTGGGGAGTCTGCAAATTTGGTCTTGGACCAACTTACTGTAAGTAGTAATCTCTTCCTGCCGCTTGTTTATTGTTAGTTGGCGATGTCTCTTATGTGATGAAACAGAGAATACTTGATAGATGTAGGACAGACAAAATTTATCATGGGGAGAGGATAATGGATGTTTATGTCTTGCATTTAAGGCTGAAAAATGTTGATCATGTTACAGGTTAATGAGTATCCACGTGGGGTGGGCTTGTCCCCACACATTGACACCCATTCGGCTTTTGAAGGATTAATTTTTAGCCTTTCATTAGCAGGGCCTTGCATAATGGAGTTCAGAAGATATTTAGATGGTTCATGGACTCCTACAGCTTCATCAAGTACTGACAGGATAGTTGAAAGTCATGACAATGGCACAAATTTAGTGAGGAGGGCTATCTATCTTCCTCCTCGGTCTATGCTTTTATTATCCAGGGAAGCACGGTATGCTTGGCAGCATTACATTCCACACCATAAGGTATTTATAAATTCCTGGGTTGGATCTGTTTCATATGTGCTATGTTCCTTACAAAGACGCTCTTCAGTCACTGTTAGTTAGTGCTTAATCCTGTAAAGGCAATGTAAAAAAATATTGTGTTAAGATAGCTAGAACACAGTGGCTGAGATAAATAGGACGATGTGGAAAACTTTACTGGTTTAAATTAGTCTCAGAACTTTATTTATTTTAGGAAATGTTTTTGAGAAGTATTAAGTACAAAGCTCTTGCTCCTATCTGGGAAGCCCCCTAATTTCTTGGGCCAAAATGTGTCGTGCAACTCCCTTAAAGACTCGAGTTGTGTTTAGGTATGCATTTAGGATAGAAAAGAGAGAAGCAAACTAAAGCAACTTGTATTGGCTTCTAAAACAAGCGACTTTAGCGCAAACCAGATCTCCGTAAATCATGAAAGTTGGGGCTTTTTTCATAGTTTAGGTTCTCAATATCTTTAGAATGTGCTGTTTCAGTGGCTTGATCTGTTTCTTCCGGTTCACTAGTTTTGGCCAGGTTAAAGCTAGTCAATATAATGATTATGAACCTGACTGGACTGCAGACTATGTAGGAGAACCATTTGGCTTTGCTTAAAAGTTGCATAAGAACTACTTTTCAAGGAAACCTAACAGTTGTGAGGAAGTTTGCATCTTTTGACAAAAGGGTTGCTTTAAACTTGATAAATGTCCTCTCTATGATATAACCAAAATTAGTGAAGTCTGAATTAGTGCTGTTGATCAGCTTACAATGCAATTTCATAACATTTGGGATAGAGAAGACGGCCAATCGCTGATTTAATCTCTCAACGAAAGGGAAATGTGCAGTGATCATGCTACCCCCTTGCTTTTCTCTATTTCCCTGCATATGCATATTCACTGTCACTTTAGTATTTTGTGATCTCATCCTTTTATCTTAAAATTTGTTAATGCTTGTTTACAGATTGACAAGGTAAATGACAGTGTCGTAGAAAGGGGTTCAAGAAGAGTATCTTTTACTTTTCGAAAGGTGTGAGTTTTACCTTTCCAGTTTACTTTAGTTCCATCTTAAGTTTGTTAACTTTTAAGAGATCTTTAATAAAAAAGGGTCGATCCTTTTACATATGAAGTGCTGACAGCTTGACACGGTTCACCTAATCAAGATTTCAAATACATATAGGTTTAATTTATATGTATTTCTGCAATATGACTGCAATTTAAGTTTTTTTGCCACTGTCTCTGAATATTAGGCGTCTTTTTGTAAATAAGAGTAATTGTTTATGTGCGAGAAAGATGTTCTTATAAAGCAGTCTCCTTTCAGGTACGAGATTGTCCTTGCCAATGTGAATTTCCTCAATATTGCGATTCTCGGAGATGAACATGTTTTGATAACGTTTGAGGATGCATTAGGAAACAACACTCTTGTTTTGACAGACTATTGTTATTGTCGGTATAGACGAAAACTGTCATTCATTTGACTTAGATGAAGATCCACATTCCACACTGCAAAATATGAGGCAAGCTGGTCTTGGAAGGACAGGCTGTATACGTAGGGGTGTGAAAAAACGGAATTGAACTGAATAATCAAACAGAATGGATAATACTCGGTTAAGTTTTTGACATTATTAAAAAATCAATTTTTCAGTTCAGCCGTAGAAGTGAAAAAAAAAAAAAAAACGATCCACAAGTGTGAAAGATGGAAAAGAAGGGAGCTATAATTGTTCTAAGTTGAGGGACTTTGTTTCTCTTGCTTGACAAAGTAGTTACCGAGTTTCCTTCTTTAAATTCATAGGATAATTGATTTCTCAACTTAAATGTCAATTTACTTCTACATTTGTAGTTTATGCTAAACTAACTCCAAAATTAATTTGATTATAAATTAACTCTTTTAATTTGTTCATATTGATCAATTACTCCGAATTTGTCTATTGCAATAATATACTTTGGAGGAAATAACAAAGTTGAACCAAATATGTCATTTCTTTACATCTAGTACCAACTCCTTATAACACTAACGCCTATTTTTTAGTTTCTTTCAACATGTCTGTTCTAATTTCTTTATAAAGGTATGTATCGTCAACCTTCTAATAATTAATATTTAATAAATTAAAAATAATTTTTTTTAAAGAACCAATTTCGTCCCATGTAAGATAATTAATAATTTTATTATTTAATAATTTATAAAATTTAAAATACATTTTATATAAATATTAATTATTAAAGATATTTTTAAACAAAATATATATATTTACATATTGTTTACACTGACCCAAAATGTAGAGTCCAGAAGATTGAGTGGCTTATCCAGGGTGCAAGGCCCATAAGAAGCCAAAGCCATTTTATCTTAGTATTATATATGCAATAAGAGTTTTTATCCAAGAAATAGGATTTGGACTTAATTCAGGATTTTTATTTTGCAAGTTATAAATAGCTTACAAAATCATTTATCTTTATCTTTCAAATCAGTCAAAAACTCAGTTTAGTGTTTTTTATCTCGTAATTTCCTGATTGTTTTAATTTAAGAGTAGTTTTGATATTAATCTCCCCTAAGTTTCTTAACTCCCATATTAATCATAGTTAATTTAATCGGTTGACTTGTTAACCAAAGAAGCCATATATGAATCTTTTTGCGGATTTTTTTAAATCAAACCTCAAACTCGGGTCATGAATTATTTTCAGGTGAACATCTTTTGGCGACTCTATTAGGGACAAGTTTATGGTTAGCACAAAAACAGACCTAGACGATTGCAAGCAAACTCAGTCTAAATGTCGACTTCAATTATAAAGAAGGAGCGAATTCCCGGGCGAATCAGACTCCGAAATCTCAGGTATCATGGTTAAGGACAAGAAGCCACAGCCGCTGATGGGGATAATGCTTCCTCCCGCTGATGGAACTGGTTCGTCGGCCAAGGATGCCGATATAGAACATGATAAAGATTCGGAATATTATTCACGCCAACTTCCTCCATCTCGCCCATCTCTATCGCAAGCCAATTTTTTTGGCCATGAGAGGTGAGATCGCCTAGGGAAATAAACAGATGTTTGGCGGTGCGATGCATCATATATCTGAGGTGATGAGGAATGTCATGTCTGATCAAGCAACGATCAAAAGGCAAATCCAGAATAACCTGGACGGCTTGAATAAGGCAATGAAATACATGGTCAAACTCTTTTCTGGATAGCTGGTGGCCGGACAGAGTATTGAAAGGCCGAATAAAACCAAACACCAAACAAGTTCGGTTATCAAGGAAGTTCTGCCGAGCAAATGCAACAACCGAGCAAATTGGGATACACTTATGGATCCATGAAGTTGTTGACAAGGCCAGCAGTGGATTCGGCCAACGAAGGAGATATAGTAGCCTCAAGTACATCGGAAACCTGAGGAGTGACGAAGCCTCAAGGGACTGCAACTATTGTGAATCTGCAAAAAAACCTCATATGCGAATATGCTCCAACAAAAGGCGAGCCAAACGTTTACAACCAGGGTCAATTGGTTGTGTGGACCTACGACTGATGCCTCGCCCATCCTACATGAAATCCTATCCCGATTGGATTAGCAAACTCTACCCTTTTCCAAGAGGGTCCAAAGTCCCGAAGTTCAGCCTGTTTTCAGGAAAAGAGTGAGGTCAATCCACAGTCGAGCATGTAGCTCAATTTTTGGAGCAATGTGGCGAGGCGGCGGCCCATGACTTCTGGAAGTTAATGTTATTCGCCAGTTCTTTACCAAAATGGCATTTATCTGGTATTCTCGGTTGACGCCGAATTCCATAGAGTCATGGAAGGGTCTGGATAAAAGATTTCCTGAATAATTCTACAGAGCCTCGGCAGATGTAACATTGGCTGATCTTGCTCGCATTTCATAGTTGCCGAATGAAAATATGGAGAAGTATACCGGCCGGTTCATGAATCTGAGGACGAGAGGTTCAACTAAAATGTCAGAGGGCGATTGTGTACCTATGGTGGTTAAAGGGATGAGTTTCGCCATGAGGAAATATTTCGAAGGCCACAGGTTTCGTGACTTGTTCGAGCTTACAAACAGAGTCACCAGCTATGAACGCCTACTGCAGGAGAAATAGTATAGGTGAGGAGTGTCTAAAGGAACTTACTATAAAGACCAGTTGTACATAGATGTTGTGTCGGGCAGTGAAGAGAGTGGGTCAGATGATGAAGTCAATATGGCTGAGTTTCTTGTTACCAATCCATCACAGTGTTCGGCCTTAAGGAAGCAGGGCTTTGTCTAGAAAATTAAAACGAAATTGGTCCAAAAACAATACTCTTTTGATCTAACCAAGGCTGATGAAATTTTTGATGCACTCTTGAAGGACGGAAAAATCATTCTCAGCGAGGGACATGCTATTCCTCCGGCCGACGAAAGGGCAGGGAAAGACTACTGCAAGTATCACAACTCCTGGAGAAACAACACAAATAATTGCGTTAATTTTAGGAACGTGATACATAAGTCAATAACGGATGGAATGATTTTGTTTCCTTCCAAGAAAGAGACCGATGTGAAGCACATATCGATCAATACTATTCGGCCAAATTTCGACGGCTTCTTGGAAAGAGGTCATATCCTTAACAAGTGGAGCCCTAAAAATCCGAAGCTAAGGGTGGAAACAGACGTTCTGAATGGAGATCGGCAAGGGAAGAGGAAAAGAAGAAACAGCTTGATCTGAGGGCATCCAAGGTCACATGTCCATCCTGTAGCACCTGTTTTGCTGCTAAGGAAGACCATCATAATAGAACCAATCGGAAGACCTTCAAACCCAAATCTCCCACTAAACAATGGCATAAGCATACGCCACAACGGAGGTCGGGGACTACTGTTTTCAAGAGGATATTTCGGCCAACTGAGGAGACCCCTCGTATGATCAAAACCCAAAAGAGGCGAATGCAAAGGCTAAAGCAAGAATCTAGCTCGTTGAACAGTGACAATGGAAATGTGAATCCGGCGAAGAAAGAAGAGAAGGCATTGCTGATAATTAATCGGCTAATGTTTGTGGAAACACGCGATACTTCTAGGGTTTGAGAGATGAAGACCCATTACTGGGAGAATAGGGGCACGCCGAAAGGGGAGTTTAAAGAAGCCTAAACAAGCCAAACACCAACCAATAGTCGTCCAAACCTCACCATCGAAGAAGATCATGAAGGTTTGGATAGAGAAAGAGAAGATTATAGAAGACAAGCAAAAAGAAATTGCTCTAGAAAATGCCATGCCGATTTCGACAGATGCAACAACATATTCTAAAAGTGGGGAAAAACGGCTGTATATAGATGTGGTGGTATCCCACACCGATGGGCAGTTGAAAGCTGGAGTACCTAACGACAGGGAAGATGTCGTTTTTGATAGGTGTAGAATTTACATCTATTTAGCATGCCTAATTGAAGCATTTTTACAGCAACTATGCATGTTTTTTATACCACATGTTGCTCATTTTCATGTCGAAGTGTTTCAGGTGCTTATCGGGAAAAATGGGCGAAGTAGAGCGGAATTAGAGCTAATTAAGGCCAAAAGAAGCTGAGGACTCCAAACCATTCGATCGAAACCATCCTCATAAACCCTTGTCTCGATTGAGACAAGGTAGGTTTCGATTGAAACCTATGAATCTCATAAGCAGGGAGTATTTTCACTTAGCCTATTTCGAAAGAAACAAGTATGTTTCAGACAGAAACACCTCATTAATGAAGATACGTGAATTGAAGCTGAAAGAGCACATGTGGACAAATCCTTAGTCTATTTTGATTGGTAGCTTCAATTAAGCTTGTCATTTGATGTAGTTTTATTCCTTTTTTATCAGTGAACTATAAAAGGATCCCCTCTCTTGCCATTTTAGGGTTATGCACTTACTTTGAGACATTTGTAGCCACCATAACTTTAGTTTCCAAATTTTATTCTCTTTGCTTTTAGTGACATTTAAATATTTCATTGTGGATTCAAGTTATTATTATTAATAGAAGATTAATATCCCTTTCAGCATTATTATTCTTCATTATCTAATCAATGCTTTAGGTCTCTAGTTACTATTACAAGGTAACTACTTTTTACACTATGTTTACTCTTTGTTCTTATTTGTTAGTTGATACCATGTTAGTAGTTAGTAGCTAAACCCCCTTGTTTAGGGGTTGCTAATGAATGCTTATTAGTTGATTAGTTGATTAGGGTTTGTGTATTGGTTAGGGTTGGTTGTGGTTGCTGTGTTTAATGCCTAGATTAAGTTGGCCCCTTAACCTTTGGTTGGTAGTTTAGTTGATTGAGCGAGAGCTAGTTGACTAGGCGGATAGTGGCAATCACGAACCTAGGACCTAATCACGCGAGGGCGGTTTAGGAAATAGGTGGTCCATAAGTTTGCTCGTTAATTGCATTTGATTGATATAGGCAAAATATAATTACTCGGGAGCGATTTAGATTTCGACTTATTAATCAAGGTGCAATTTTCTTAACTCTAGCTCGAGAGAGCGGAGGTTGAGGCCTTAGGATAGCTTGACCCGAACCTATGTCAATACACAATCCCGGTTACCTAGGATACTTGCGGTATTTGTTAGTGACCTCTAAACGCCTTTTACTTATTATTTAAACCCGTGTTTGATTAGTTGTTGAGTAATTTAGTTTAAATTCTAGTTTGCAAAGTAGTTATTTATATTTTCTTTTACATATTAAATCTAAAACCAATGCCTTTCTATCGCTAGGAGAATAAAGATTCAAGTGAAAATTCATTCTCGCTTAACCTGTATCCTTGTGAGTTCGACCTTGACTTATCGAGTACTACGAGTTTGTAATTTTATCAACAGTTCCCCATAAAAAGGGACAACTCAGGACTTGGGTTTCTGTGAATAAGGACGAGTTTGGAGTTAAGGTTGTGATATTGCCTGGGTCCTACAAAAAGAAACCAGGCCAAAAGGCGATTCTAGACGGGGATGTCATAATCCCGGAGGAAGACGGTGCCGATAATATGGTTGTGGTATCTCTTAGCAAACCATCATCCCAGATGAACCGTCATATTCGGACACTCTACATTAAGGCCGATCTAAATGGGATGTCGGTCAATAGAGTCTTGATAGACAATAGGGCGGGAGTAAATATATTACCAACAAAGATATTTAAGAAATTTGGCATAGAGTGAGACCAGTTGGATCCCACCGATGTCTACATGACAATTTTCACTTGAGGAGAGACACAAGATGAAGGGTACATCACCCTCAGGATCAGAGTCGGCCAAGTAGAGACCGAAGAGGGCTTCTTCATTGTTAATGCCAGGAGTAACTATAATATCTTGCTTTGCCGAGATTGGATTAATTCCAATATGTGCATATTGTCCACCATGCATCAGATGTTAATCATATGGAGGGAAGACGGTGCCTTCGAAGTGGTTTAGGGGGACCCCAATCCATTCGGCAAAGATAATAATGTGCTGAGGCAAGATTGTATGATGAGGAGGTCCTGCATATACAATTTCTTAGCCTGCAAGGACAAACGAGCGTCCCTCGTCTGCTAGTTAACGTAGATCAGCCAATATCAATAACCCTCGGGGGCAATGACCGATCCAGAATCATTAAATCTTTAAATGATTAGACGACACAAAGAGCTAATGGAAAAGATTTAGAATCTTGCCATACTCCATAGCGTATTATTGACCGAGTGCATATACGAGGACCAAGATCAAGACCTAATTGGAGCCTTTAAGACCGAGAACTTGCAAATAGCCACAGGCAAGCTAGAAGATGACCTCGCTCAAGTGCAAGACGAGCTTCAAGAAGTAAACTTGGGTATGGAAGAAGTGCCTAGGCCGATATATGTAAATACAAACTTGGATGAGAAGTTTAAAATGGAGCTGATCGCCTTGCTAAAAGAGTACCAAGATTGCTTCGCCTGGACCTACGCTGAAATGCCCGGATTAGCTCACAAAATTGCTGAGAACAAACTTCCTTTAAAGAGTGGTTTCATACCATTTTGGCATCCTCTTAAAAGAATGTCTAGGGAGGCAGATACCTTGATCCAGGACGAGATTAAGTTGGAAGATGCAAAATTTATTCGAGAAGCACAATACACCGAATGGATGTCCAATATCGCACCAGTCATGAAGAAGAACGGGAAGCTACGTGTTTGTGTTTATTTCCGGAATCTTAATCTGGAAACTCCCAAATATGAGTATCCCATGCCAGTGACCGATATGTTGATTAATAGGGTAGCCAGGCACACGATTTTGAGGTTTCTACATGCATATTCAGGCTACAATCAAGTGCCGATAAGCAAAGAAGATATGTCCAAGACAGCTTTTCGATGCCCTGGGCTAATTGGTGCCTATGAATGGGTCATCATGCCTTTCAGCTTGAAGAATACTGGTGCAACATACAAGAAGGCCATGAACAAGATGTTTAAAGGATTGGATTGCCTACAGGTATGCATAGACGACGTAATGATCAAATCCAATACAGAAATTGTTCATTTAGCCGATCTCCGGAAGGATATGATAGGATAAGGGCGAATGGTCTTAAGATGAACCTTTTGAAATGCGCTTTCGGGGTATCGGCAGGAAACTTCTTGAGTTTCTTGGTTTACCAGCATGGAGCGGAAATAGACAAGAACAAGGCGAAGGAAATCATAAATGTTGAACCACCTAAAATCAAGAAGCAACTCCTAAGGCTAATCGGTCAAATTAACATTTTGAGGCGATTTATTGTAAATACCGCGGGGCGACTTCGCAGTTGGAGCATGTTACCAAGAGGAAAGGAGACAAATCAGTTCTTCTGGACCCCCATCTATGATGCCCCAAAGCCGAACCCCCATCTATGATGCCCCAAATCCGAACAAGCCATTGTTGTTATACTTATCGGTTGCACATGAATCATTAGAGTGTATGCTCTCCTAAGAAGGTAAAGGGGTAGAGAGATCGGTCTATTATCTGAGTCGAGGATTGATTGATATAGAAATTTGGTACACCGATATGGAGAAACTGTGCCTTTGCCTATACTTCACTTGTTGCAAACTTCAGTACTACATGTTGCCACTGGTGGTATACGTTCAGTCCCAAACCGACATCATTAAGTATATTCTATCGATTAAGGAATCGCATAGGAAAATGGGCGATTTCAATGTCAGAGTTCACGCTTGTTTATGTCCCTCAAAAGGCAATTAACGGATAAGTCCTGACAAATTTTTTGACGAATCATATGGGGATCAGTATGGAAGAAATTAGCATAAGCTGCATGAAGTTGACCCCTTGGAGACTCTAGCTTAATGGATCTAGGATTGGACGAGGAGCATGAGCATGTATTTCCATTGTGTCGTAACTAGGGGCATCATATAAAGCATCTTTCGCGCTGAAATTTGTGTGTACAAATAACAAAACCGAGTATGAAGCGTTAATATTTGGATTGGAAATCCTGGCAGAATTGGGGGCAACAACAAACCATATATGGGGGAATTCTCTCCTAATCATTAAACAAGTTATCGACGAATTCAAGTGTGAATCAGAACTTCTAATCAGGTATTGTAACAAGGAAAAACACATGATTGAGGGGTTCATGACGCAGGGTTAGAATACACCGAAAGAGATGATGATTTCGTCGCTAATGACTTGGCCCAACATGGTAGCAGATACAAGGTAAATCACCAGTTTGAGGCAGTAGAGCGAGATACTCCGAATCTGCATACTGGGGGCATCATAGTGGACGAAAATGTTATTTTGGTCTACCAACTGGATCTCGCCCATGATTGGAGAAGAGAAATACTAAATTGGATCGCCAAGCCAGATATGATGGATAGAAGGTTGAGGACTTTGGCAATAAACTATGTAGTACTAGCATTAGAGCTTTACAAGAAGGGGCTTGATGGTTTGCTATTTTGCTGTGTCGGACCTAAAGAAGCAATGCTCGTAATGGCCGAGGTCCATGAGACAGGTTTAGGTTGTCTCACAACGTGAGACAGGGCTGTTCTGTCTCGCGACGTGAGACTACCCTCTCATGTCTTGAGAAGGCAGGGCACATCGTGCCCAACCATTTTTAGCTTGGGTACGACGTGCTGAGACCTGACACGACGTACCCTATCCCGGGACTCACACCTCGATCGTTTGGATAAAAGTATCGGTAGTAGTTTAACTCGGTCGAACTATCCTAGGATTGTACCGTCTGGTATAGGTTAAACTCAGTCGAACTATCTCGGGACCATACCAAAAGGATTAAAGAAAATCTCATTCGCTCGTTAAAACTAGGAAAATACCTAGTTTAAGATCGTTTTAGGATTAAGGCTTCCTCCGGATCAAATACTTGTTGTATAAAGTTGTATTTTGCTTATATAATTGTTTTAAACTGCATTGTTATTTTAATAATACCGTTAATAACGTATATCTCACTCAGTATAGTCTGACCCCGTTGTTGTTGAATATTTTCAGGTACCTAGAGTTGACAGGCAAGGCTTCCTGACCTATTTTCAGGGGTCTTCTTTTGGGCATGTACAGTGCACAACCTCAGTTAGGAGCTGCAGTAATTGGTTGTCAGTCGTAGCCGTTTCAGCAGGATGTCATATGGTTTTGTTCACGATTGCTGTTATGTTTATAGTTTTGTCGGCTACGTTGGATATAGTTTTGTGTCACAGAGCTAGTTAGCCGTGATGTGACGTAGATACAATAGTTATGTTTGTATTTTCCGGGCTAGTACGTACATGGTACGGAAGTGCAATGCCTTCATATTTTGTATCGATAGACTAGTGTATATATGTACATATGTTTATATGTTTGCTTCAGTTTGTATGGTCACAACATGTTTGATTATTTGCGAAAAAGTTTTAGTGATTTTTAGGCTTGCTACAGGTTTCGGAGCTACCACTCTCATTCCCTAGCGTCGGTCTCTACTCAATAATTTGGGCCGTGACAACTATAGTTTACATTGTGTCCTAAAAATGTATACAAAATTGGAAGTTCTACGTTAATAATGTATGTCATCATAAATTGAATTAATATACTTAATAAATAAATAAATATACTTTAATATTAATTAAAAATATATATATAACACACAAATATATATATATATAAGTTTAATAATTTTACAAGTATCCGACCATTTGTTTATTAACCTCGACATATATTATGTAATGTTATAAATGAATAATTTATGTGCGTCAAATTGAATTATATATCAACTCAAACTATATGTTTTAATTATCAGTCTTTCGTAAATATTACATAAAACTAAATGATTTAAAAATTAAACATATTATAAATTAATAATAAATAAATAAAATAAAATCTCATCTTGATTCTAATTGGATTTAGTGAATTTCATCCCAAGTATAGTAAGGTGAGAATGTACTATTATAGACTAAGTGAAACAATTTCAAAGGTCTAAAGACATTTGCAGGGAGTGTGAGGGTTGGTCTAACGAAATCACCTAAAAAGGAAGCAGGTTTTTAAACGAAGTAATGCACTGTAAATTTTATAAAAGAAACATATTAAGCTTTTACATGAGTACATGCATATGGATACGTGGACATGTGGATCAGTGGATGTATACTTTCCATTTAAACTCAATCTTATACATATTGTTAGAAGATTTATTTTGGCATTTTTTTAATTTTTATCTCAAACGTATAAATTGTAATGATTAGTTCACATCAACACTTTGACAAATTAACCTACTACACATTTGTCTTATTTGTATCATTTGTCTCACATGTAAAAGCCTAAAGCAATAAAGCGGAATATTTTGGGTTCAACGACCACATGGTTACCTTCATAATTTATAACTTCACATTTTATATCTATCGTTTCAAATTTTATGTCGTTTTCTTTCAATTTTAATGTATAGTATAATTGTTTCATATGCAGAAGGTCAAATTCTTGAGTTGATTTTTATTTTTGTTAGAATTCAATTGTAATCCATTCTGAAAGCTGAGATGATTTGAATTAATTTATATAAACAAATTGATGAGATTTTTTTACTTAATTAATATGGTTTAAAATTAATTCGTATTCCATAAAAGAGAAAATCTGTTGAGTTTAGTCCTAATGAACCTATTATCGATCAAGGGATTCGACACTGTATTGATAGTTCTGATGTGGCAATCAAAAATCAAATTTGAAGGGAACATTTGTTAAAAGGTTCGTTCAATCAAAGGGCTATGATTTTCCTACATGAATTAAATCTTGTAATGAATATGTTGGTTCAGTAAACAATAATCACAATGATGCAAGACGCAATTGTAAAAAAATTCAGTATCAACGACATAGTATTTCACATGTTTTGAGTTCTCAAAGTCGTGAATTAAAAATTGCATATCGAACTCGTTTAAAAATATTTTTTGTTTTCCGCTTTCTATAGCAAGACCAGTCCACCATTTAACAAGCTAAAGCACTGACCACGTCAAAGCAATCAAATCCAACAAATCACCTAGACATCTTAGGACTGCATGCAAAATGTAATTAGAGGTTGTATAGGTTTTTCAAGAATGACCTAATAAAATCAATCAAACTTAGACATCTGTTTTTTTGGCTTTATGCATGTACAATATCCAGACTATCTAGACGTGACTATATGCTAGATACCACTAGGATTAGATGCATGCTTAGGGGTAATTGCTACCTGATTCAAATGTCAGTCCAGATCGAGCCATATGCACATCTTAAGTGAAGTCCAGATCGAGTCATATGCGCATCTTAAGTGACTTACTGCTTTCATACGTGTTTATTTTCCAGAAATTGTCCCTTGGACTCTATGCCTGATTAAGATGAGATATTGAATATGTTCTGTAAAAGAGAGGGAAATTGAAAAGTCAAGTACAAGAGTTTTGATAGTGTCCACGAATCCAGTCTTTTGGTCCGGCGTACGATAACCTTACCGGAGGCGAGTAAGGTTTTCCAGTCGGTAGAACAGGCATTCTTAGATGAGCTAGGTGGTGACTCCATATTTCATAAAACCAAACCAGTTTCAAAGTCAGCCATAAGTCTAGGAAAATGGGGCCCGCCCCGCCTAAACCCGCTCTGCTCACACCTATTTTTCTAGAAACGTGTTAGTTTTTCCTCTTTAGGGGGAGACTAGTACTAAGGAATAGGAACAATTACAATTAGCAGAAAAGAGTTTTTTGAAGTATGATGAATAAAATGGTGATGATAGGGTAAGTGGAACTGAAGAAGAGAGAGTGGATGAAAATTGAGGGAGTCAACTAGACTATTTCAACATAAGTATTCTCGTAGAAATGGAACATGTCCTCCTCTCAATGATAATGCCATGTCATCGGATGACTCTTTAAAGATCAACTCTGATGTAAATCTCGAGTCCCCTAGTAATCAAAACTCTTGTTTGGATCATTATGTTATTCCTATTTATTCTAATAATATCGACCAGGTTAAAAGATATCCTGCTCGAGAAGGGAAAGAACCAGATAGGTTAGGGTTCTCCAACTCTTTTAACATTGCCTATCCTATATCCAATTTTGTATCCTATGATAGTTTGTCTCAAGAAATTTGACTGTTTCTCTCTAGTTATCTTTGATGTTAATTTCTAATCATTTTCAGGAAGCTTTAGCAAACCCAAAATGGAAGGCAGCCATTGAAGAAGAAATGACAGCTCTTCAGAAAAATACTACTTGGGAGATGATGAATCTACCATAATAGAAACATATTGTGGGATGTAGGTGGGTAGTTACAGTGAAGTACAAGTCAGATGGAACAGTAGAAAGATACAAGGCGATTACCAAGAGACTTTTTCTCTGGTGGCAAAAATGAATACTGTTTGATTTGTTTTATCACTTGCAGCCAATTTAGATTGGTCATTGAGATAATTTAATTGAAAAATGCATTTTTCCATGGTGACTTGATTGAGGAAGTTTACATGGGTCCTCTTCTAGGATTTATTTTAGAAGAAGGAAAGGT
The DNA here is from genome assembly GCF_937616625.2 of Mercurialis annua. Lineage (NCBI taxonomy): Eukaryota > Viridiplantae > Streptophyta > Magnoliopsida > Malpighiales > Euphorbiaceae > Mercurialis > Mercurialis annua. Next base: position 43,709,982 of record NC_065574.1, on the reverse strand, counting down.
GTGTAGGCTGAAGAAAGCGTTGTATGGACTAAAAATATCACCTGGAGCTTGGTTTGGGAGATTAAGTTACGCCATGAAAAAATATGGTTTTAAACAAGCTCTCAGCCATCATACTTTGTTTTACAAGAAACATCATGAGAATATTACCATACTACTTGTCTATGTTTATGACATGATTGTTACACGTAATTATAGCAATGAGATTGAGAAGCTTTAGAATTATTTCGCTAAAGAGTTTGATATGAAGGATCTCGGAGTTCTAAAATACTTCTTGGGTGTAAAAGTATCTCGGTCAAAGCAAGGAATTTTCCTCTTTCAATGGAAGTATGCTTCAGACCTTTTAACTAAAATTGGATACATTGCAAACCAATTGATACTCCTATTTAAGTAGATCATGAGATGTCCATTTATACAGATCAGGTTCCCGCATATAAAGAAAGGTACTGGAGGATTGTGGGAAAATAATTTATTTGACTCACATTAGACATGATTTGATATATGCAGTTGGTGTTGTAAGTTACTTTATGCATAATCCGAGTGATTGCCATATGAATGCATTAAATCACATTTTAGCCTATCTCAAGTCTTCTCCATGAAAAGGTGTTATGTTCACTAAGAATGAGCATCTAGATATTGTAGCATATACAGAATCTGATTTTTCTAGAGATAAAATAAATAGAAAATCTACTTCATGCTACTTATCGTTTCTCGGTGGTAACTTGGCGAAGCAAGAAACAAAATATTGTAGCGCTATCAAGTGCTGAACTTGAGTATCACGCAATGCATCACGGGACAACCGAACTCGCTTGGTTGAAAATTATCTTAAGCGAACTCTGGTATGGACTAAAGAAACCTGTGGTACTGTTTGTGACAATATGGTTGCCACCGAGATTGCAACCATTCCAATTCAACATGATAGAACTAAGCATGTAGAATTTGACAGAAAGTATATTAAAGACAAATTGGATTCTGGTACAATTGAAATACAAGAAGAGTGCATACCACCTAGCGGATATAATAACTCATGTTGTCTCAAGTAGTCGATTGCATGAAACATTATCCAAGTTGGGCATGTGTAATATCTATGCACCAACTTGAGGGGGAGCGTTGAATATTAGTTGTAATTTTTCTATTAATTTAGTTCTTTTCTTATTTAGTTTCTTGCATAACTGTCTTCCCATATATCTCTAGGATTCTGTATAGTTGTCCTACCATAAATAGGAATATATAATTGTATAAATCTCTTACAAGATTAATGGAAAATTATTCCGCCTAATAGTTTTCTACTGCAAGTGTTATTTATGATAATGTTCCAAAAACAATCAAATGACGTGCCGCAAAATTCAAAAAGAAATGATTAATGCTTGTGCCTCACAAACAACATTAGTTATACTTACTAATTTGGAGATTGTAATTTCTCTTTACTCTTTGACGAGGCTCAGGATAACTCAATAAAAAAAGTTGTTAGTAATTTGATGTTTGTGAGTGATGTTGAGGAAATAATTGAATGATTGCTTGCAAAATTGAGCAATGTGCCGGTTAAAGTACATTGAAAGAAGCTTTAATAGCCGACCGGACCAAACTAAAATTTTAATTCGGTTCGATTTTTGGTTAATTTGATTCGGTTTCAATTTTCATATTTGAAAAGTTTAGTTAATTCGGTTCATTTCAGTTTTATTATGGAATTTTCGAATTAACCGAACCGACCAAAATAACTGAATCATATATATCTATAATATTATTTTTGTATTTATTTTTTTCAAAAAAACAATTAAGGTAATTTCGTAATTTTTTAGGATTTAGTTATTAAATGCTCCTGAAGTTGTATATTAATTATAAATTTTTATTAGATTTTTCATTTTTTATTTTTCATTTTATTTTTTAATAATTAATTTTAAAGAAATTTGGTTATTTCGTTTAACCAAAATAACCGACTAAACCGAATTAATGATTTGGTTTCAATATAATTCGGTTTCAGTTTGGTTTTAAAAATTTATAATATTTTAGGTTCGGTTAATTCAATTTCAGTTTGGTTCGGTGACCGAACCGGCCGATGCACACTCCTAATTTGCTCTCCACGATTTATCTATTTTCAGATTGTGAGATTAAGCATATGATGGAGAGTCCAATGTGAATGGGGAGTTTAATGGGTTGCATGCATTTATTCAAAGAGAAAATTATTTTACTTTTATGTTCATTGGTTTGCCTATCAGTTAGTTATTTCTCCTACAAAAGATGTTCTAGATATTTGTGAATATTTTGAATACACAAGATTGATTGTTAACATAGTCGGTGCTTCTTGTCAAAGAAGAGATGAATTACGTAAAACTTAATAATGTGATGGTTTAGAGAGGTTGGAGGATAATAATATTTTTATAGGAAAAGAAAAGTATCAAGAGACTAGTTTTGCAAGATAAGGTGATATTCATTGGGGTTCACATTGTGTCACTTTAATTTGTGTGATGCATGGAGTCCAGTCTTATACGTGCTTGAAAAGTAAGTTAAGTTGTAATTCAGATAGAGAGTAAATTTAAAACAAGTGGCTTGATTGAGAGAAAGGAACATATTATATTCTATTTATTTTACATTTGATGCTCAAAGTATTGAGTGCAACAAATGACTTGTCATAAGCCTTGAAAAGGAGACATCATAATATTATTAATTTAATAGACTTGATATGTGGTTTGAAAGACTCGTTACAAAGATTGTGAAAAAATGAGGGCGTAATGCTCTACTTGCCAGAAGTTATCATATTAAGTCACAAGCATGATATTCTTGATTTCACAACTTCTAAACGCTCAGTAGGATCAAGTTACACAATATTATTATCTATATCACATGCACGCTTATCATAATTAAATTGATTATTATACTGGGTTATCCATAACATGAAAAAACAATTGGAGCAATAGAGCTTCACATAATATAATTCAAATACATTCAAAATTTAAATTATGCACTTGACCAAGCAACATTTTTCTTAAATAATTTAACTGACTAATTTTAAAATTGTTTATGGTAAAAAAAGTGGCAAAAATGTCGATTGAATTATTATGAATGTCATAAAATATTTTGAAGAATGTGAACTTTTAATTTTCTCACATGATTTTCTTCAACTCATGCAATTTATCAAATTGATCCAGTTGGGATTAGTTTGATTTCTCAAACTTATACCTGCAATTCCATCATATTTTTATGGGTTGTCTGAGCCAATTATGATTAAATCCTTCAAATTTGGCAATGCATCTAATCCTTTGAATCAATTGTTCATCATTCATATGTGTATTTTTGGAACTCATCAATGGACGGTTCAGTTTTTTGTTGCTTTTTTCACTATCTGCAAAAGAGGTCATACAGTAAATACTTTTTAAGCGGTAGATTTTTTTCTATATCGGGTGAGATTTGTGGGTCTTTCCAACATACTCTTACTATATCCAATAATCATTTTTAGAATAAAGAAAGATTTGTGTTTTGCACTAATGGTGTCAAATGATAAACTTAGAACAATCTTTAATGAATTAGTCTATCTTGGTTGAGTTCTGAGAATATAGTTGTAGACACCTATTTTACAGACAGGTAAAAAATGATAACGGACTGAAGCGTCCAATGATGATTTTCAGAGAAAATCATCTGGGTGACGAGCTATCGATTTGCTTGTTAGAATCTAAGCAGACGTAATTGAGAACTTGGAGGATTAAAGCATAATTAGTCGTGAATAGCCTATAAAAATCTAAAGAGATTGTGGTATAAGTCCAGAAATTGGAAAATTGCAATATCTTAGAAGTTTTTAGGCCAATACGCAATTTTGATAGACTGAAATTGACCATATGGTCCACAAACCCGGTCTTTGTGTACGGTAATCTTACCCATAAGCGAGAAAATTATCGAGTCGATGTAAAAGGCATTTCCTAACTGAGTTAGATGCCGACTACACATTATTTTAAAACCCGACCAGAATAGAGTCCTGCCATAAGTCTGGGCGAACGGAATCCCCTAAACTCCCGCTTCCGCTCACAATAATTATGTGAAGAAGATATATAAAATGAGTTTAAATCTTTATAAATAAAGTCCACTCGATACTTAAATCAGTAAAAATATATATATAAAACATACGTAATAAACGATTAGTTAATAAATTAGTTGTAATACCCCAAATAATTAAGTCGTGCCACGTGTCGGAAATTCCGGTAATTTAAGTTAAGAAGAAGTTAATTTAATTATATCGGGAAATTGGAATAATTTTATTAAGTCAATTAGCGGGATTTAAGGATTTGACTTCGAAAAATTAAAATAAAATAAAGTATAAATCCCGTAACGGAAATTATTTCGCCAAAGTCCGCGAAATGATTTATAGTGACCGTGGTAAAAGTCTCAAGTCAATCGGAGACCTTTTAAAATTTGGACGCGGATACGTTTTGGGCTAAATTGCAAATTTTGAGAAGTTTAAGGACCAAAGTGCAAATTAGCCAAATTAGGCCTCGAGAATAACAATTAAAAGATTATTCACGGAATATAATAATTCTCGGTTAGTATTATTTATTTGGATATAAATAATACGTACGTAATTGAGTTAAAGTAAGTAATTAACTGTTTAGTAAAAATAGAAAGTTTAAAAGAGAAATGGTTTAAGTTAAAGAAATGAAGGATCAAAGTGTCAATTGGCCATTATATATAAGAAACCTTCAAATGAAGGATGAAGAATCCAGAACCATATCATATCACTTTCATTCATTTCCTTCTCGTTGGTTTCTTACGGTTCCGTCGCCGCTTCGCCGTTTCTCGTCCGTTTCCGACGTTCTATAACTTGAAACGATCGTATTTCAGTGGCCAATCACGGTAAGCTTGACGTTTTACTGTTTGGATGGATGAATTTCATTATATATCGAGTTAAAGTTTTAGGCCACGAAACGATTTTATCGTTTTAACGATTATAGGATTGAATATGGATGTTTTGAATATAGAATAAGCGTTTTGGATGCGTTAGGAGCGTTTTTACGCCTATAGCACGTCTGGAGCCCCGGAAAACGATTCCGGGGATCGTGTGCACACGAGGTGCACGGACGTGCACCATCAATGGTGCACGAACGTGCACCTATGTGTGGTGCACGAACGTGCACCACTAGCAAGTGCACGATCGTGCACCCTAAGGCACGAACGTGCACCTGGATCCTTTCGCCCTATCATATTGTTTTGCGACCCGTTTCGTAATCGCATATCGAGAGTGAAATCGATCGATTATCGATTGATTGAACCGTTAACCTAATGAGGTTAAACGTAAGATAACTTGGAAATGATATTCGATCCGTAAACGAATTAGATATCGTTTATCGAGATAAATACGTGAGAAGCACGACGGTTAAAGAGTGTGGCGTGTCGTGTCTCGAGTATAGAATTAATCTTGGAATCGGATTCTGATATGAATCAAACGTTTTGAAATTGTTTTAGATCCGATGAGGCAAGAGGCAGCAGAACAAAGGGTTCGGGAAGCTTGACGTTTCTAAGGCCCTGAAGTGTTTTTGGATAAGCGTTTTCTGTGAGTACATTTTAATTACTCGTTAATATTCATAAAGTCGCGTATTTTCATATACGGACGACTATATGAATACTTATATATTTAATAATATGTTTGAAAAAGTATATGTATGTATGTTTTGAAAATGATTACTTTTCGTACTGCGTTATTTTAAGAATAACATAAATAGATGAAAAGAACATATATATTTAAATTACTCGGAAAGGGGTTAAGCAATATGCAAGTAACGAACCAAATATGCATGAGAAAAGTATAGTACATTCCTATATGTACTATTATTCATATGTTATAAAGAAACATAGTACGTCCCCATACGTACTTTTAATTATAACGAATAACCATACGTGCGTGTGTTATAGATGTATGATTGTAGATTGGAATGTGCATGTCATGGTCCATAAAGGATCAATACAACATAACAGAAAATAGAATTAAATAATAAACGTAAAACGAGAATTTGTACGATGGTACAACCAAATATAAGAACTAAGATACAAGGTTGATCTCGGTAGAGGAATCCCGAGACCTGTATCTTACCCATTCTCGATAATAGTCCTCAGGACTCATATGAAGATAAAATCAAGCGTAATATATCGAGAATCAATATGAGATAAGAGCAATAATTAAGATATGATATCAGATACATCGGTTGGCGTGGCTATCGATGTCAGATGATTAAAAACACATCGGTTGGCTTTGCTATCGATGTCAGATATGAAAAAACACATCGGTTGGCTTTGCTATCGATGTCAGAGAAGTGATTACATCGGTTGGCTTTGCTATCGATGTCAGAAAGATAAAGTCAGAGAAACTTAATGAGAAGAATAAAGATAATCAAAATCATAACAGTACACAAATCATGTTAAGTATGTACGTAATAAAAACGTACATGAGACATAAGAACGAGGCAAGGATATCAAGTACGTCTATAACATAAACGCTTAGTTTATGACACGTATATGGCTTCTGATAGTATGAATGAACATACGAAGTATGTTGGGAGTAAGATCGTGTGAAGTGTAATACAAAAAGAATATTTTCTACATAAAGAGGTTTTTAAACATTTTCACCCTTTATGCAATATTACTTGTAATTATGTGTATTCACTCAGTTTTATACTGACCCCGTTGTTATTTCAATTTTTACAGGTTGAGTTAGGTATGATGTGGAGAACGAAGCTTCCGAAGTTTTAAATTCTCGGAAGTAGTACGAGTCATGAGACTAGGTTCTCATTCTAGCAAGTCCGCAGTAGTTTAGAATAGTCAGACTCTATTTGTGAAGCGCTTTAACTCTGATATGTATTTCAAACAGGGGTCATGTATATTTTGATATTATTATGATATACGAGATATAAGTTGATTTGCGAAAAATTAGTATGTATTTTCAGGCTTGCTACGGGTTTTGGAGCTACCACTCCCATTCCCTAGCGCCGGTCGCAGCTCAATAATTTGGGTCGTGACATTAGTTGTGTGGCTATCCATCATACTAAACAAATAGGCCTAATTATTTAAAAAAAATCACTTTATAACATTTTTTCATTTATATCAAGACCTAGAAAAAAGTTCATTTGTACTCTTTTTTTGATTTTTCGTTTTCGTTTCTACCCTAAAAAGCTAATTTTTCCTCTTTTCATTTAGAAAAATATTCAAAATGATCTTTTATATTTAGTATATATTCTAATTAAACATTAATGTTATTAATTGTACAAAAACACCCTCTTCCTCACAAAATTCAACAAATAATAATTATAAATCTTTTAAAAATCACTGAAAAAACTATTTACACAAGAAAAACGATTTATGTTTTTCCAAAAGAAAATTATATTTTTTAAAATTTTAAAACCCGCTTGGAGGAAGAGCTGTGAGAATCGGAAAATAAAATAAAAAAATAATACTTTTTTAATTTTTTTTTAAATTCAGTAGACGGTTTGTAAATTAGAGAAATACGGTGGTTGGTCTGTTTAATTTATTTAATTTTTAAATACTTTTTTTAAAAATAATTAATTATTAGGACTTATTTGATTTTTAAAGTTGGGGAACATGTTTGTATTTTTCCAAATAGAAAAAAGTATGATATAACCCTTCTAATTAATTATTTTTAATGTTTTCATCCTTTAATTAATTAAATTGTCAAAAATTTAAATTTTGGGATAGAGATGAAAAGGAAAAAATAAAAAAAAGGTACAAATGAAATTTTTTATAGGTCAAGATATAAACGAAAAAATGTTACAAGCTGGGATTTTTTTAAGTAATTAAACCTTAAAGATATTGTTATTCTAGTTAAATTTATATTAATTGCGAGTGAAGATTCAATTTACCCCCTGGACTTGGCACGAAAGATCAAGTAAGTCCAACCTCGTAAAAGTGGATCAAATCACCCCACAAGTATGCAAAAACGGATCAAACACCCCCTTCCCCACTCTCATCCTAGAGAGTGAATACACTCTCTGGTTTTAGGTGGTATTGAATGGTTAAAAGTTTAAAATAGTCCTTAATATTTATATTATTTACAAAATTGACAATTAATTAGTTTTAAAAACGTATTAATTTTTTATTATTTCATAAGTTTAAAGTCATATTAATTTTTAACTAAAAACATAGGGACCCATTTTCAACTTTAACCATTCTATTCATTTAACCTAAACCCATTAACCCAACCAACTCACCAACCGGAAAAAAAAATTCCGGCACTATGAAAAAAATTATGGCAGTCTGACTGTCGGAATCGATGAAAAAAAGATCCCCACAGACCTATTCTTCATCGATGCGAAAAACACATCAGGCGGGATCTGTTCTCCATCGCCGCGAAGAACAGATGCGGTGGGATCTGTTCTTCCTGCGAAGAACAGATGCCGCCGTGTAATACCCCAAAATACTTAATTAGCTAATTGGACCACGTGTCCAGTTTTGATTCACCAGAATGGTGATATCAGAAGAATTTCTGAAAAGATAAAGTAAATAAGTTTCAAGTAGGTCGGTTTTAGAAAAGATTATTACGAAGAAATTAATTTCTTATTTCAATTCTAAAGTTAGAATTGGAATTAAAAGGAAAAATGTCAAGAAAAGCCCAAAATAGAGTACAGGGACCAAAGTGGTAATTTAGCCACTTTGTGTCGAAAATGGAACTTTTGGATTTTGACGGGAAAGTATTAATATCGGGTTTAGTATTATTTATTGGATATAAATAATACGTATAAGTTATAATAAAAGGATTTATCGATTTATTTATGGACTAAATCGTATAAAAGAAAAGTTTAAACGATAAATGGTAAGAAACAAAAAGGACAAGGACTAAAATGGCACTTTAGCCAAATGATATAAGAAAGAAAGATATGAATCAGAGAGCTGAGAGACTTCGAGAGAAATTGAGAAACTTTCGACGATACCGTCGTTTCGCCGCCGTTTCGCCGTTCGACGTCCGATTCGAGTGATTTTCGCGGCGATTTCTTCAGAATCGAATCCTCTATCGATTCTAAGCCTCGTTTCAAGGTAAATTTCAAGAAAATTGGGTTGAAAATTGATATTAAAGGGCTGTTTTGTATTAGGATTGAGTATTGGTTTGAATTCGACGTTTTTGAAGTTATTTTAGCGTTTTAATGAAAACCGAGATGCGGGTTTTGTTTAGTTGAATGTATAGCACGTCGAGATGGTTGAAAAACCCCGGAAAACGACTTTCCAGGGGGCTGTCATGAGTGTGCGTTCGCACACATTGAGTGTGCGTTCGCACACTCCCTAAGTTTTAGGGTGTGCGTTCGCACACTCACTGTGTGCGTTCGCACACTACCCTAAACTTGGCAGATTCAAAATCCCAACGGTCAGTTTATCGATTTGCCTCTTAGGAACGCCTCTATCAAATTTCAGCTCGATCCAACGGTTCAATTGGGAGAGATCGTCGTTTTACTAAACAGTGTCAGTGTGCAGGCAGCACCTGCACATTGTCTTGAAAACTCCTTAAAACTTCATTGAAATGAAACTAAACTCTAAAACTTAAAAGTATTATACGTATGGGAATACGAGATTCACGTCTAATCATTAAACATTAATTATTTATCAGACGTGTCAGAGCAGAGAGGTCAGTAGACGTGGGATAGCAAGGGCATATCATTTCATCGACCATATTTGTGATTGGATTGCGGTCACTGTGAGTTGTACTTTTACTTTCATGTATTATATATATTGAAATTATTTTATGAAATTATATACATTGTTTTCACGCATCGCATTATATATATTTGGTTGGATGTTATATGTTTATTTAATTTCTATATGCGAGAACTAGTATGTGATCCGAAGAAACTAGCTACCTATTGGGTGTCAATAGGCTGTGTGATCACCAGTATCGAGTCAGTCTAGTATGTTTGCATTGAGAAATGACTTGACACAGCTGGGAGCTGTTGATGAATATGATATTTACGATTGGGTTATGATTTCGATACGCATAGTGAACTCGGCTACGGTGTAGCCTGGAAGTCCCCGTATCTAGTGGTTGGGCCACCAGCGAGTTGGACTCGCAAATGATATTTACGATTGAGTTGAATGATATATGATTATTCGAGAGATGTGTCGCATGCTAGGATATTAGTTTCATACGGATCAAATACATGTTTATATCTTTTATATTAATATTTTCTTGATATGCGATGCTATGTTTTTATATTAATACTGTTAGTAAATGTCAACTCACTCAGTATTTCCCAAATACTGACCCCTCACCTTTGATGTCTTTCAGGTGCTTAGTTTGTGGACCTAGCTAGAGGCCAATTTTTGAAGTCCAGAAGTCATCGGTATATGTTAGTTTATGACTTCTGTGAATGCTGCAGTAGTGGTCCCGTGTGACAGAGTCGTAGCCTAGACAGCAGTACACATTGAGTATACATATTACTTGCTGCCCAGTTTATATGTTTTTGGTAGGCTACGTGTTTTATATGTCGTGCACGGCACTAGGTGCCAGTGATATGTTGGATACACTAACTGAAGTATATAGTACCGCGAGGCCAGTTCGTACGAGGTACGGTAACTAGAGCTCGCGAGGATAACAGAACAGTTAGTGTAAATGTTTGTGTATACACGTTATGTATACTTGCTTCTGTTGCTTTATGTTATTTGTTTATTATTTGCGAAAAATAAATAGTGATTTAAGGCTTGCTACGGGTTCCGGAGCTACCACTCCCGTTCCCTAGCGCCGGTCGCGGCTCAATAATTTGGGTCGTGACAATGTTGGTATCAGAGCAGTTGGTCCAGTTACCACTGCAAGTTTGTTTTGATGATTGTTTGAGAGCAGTTGGTCCAGTTACCACTGCTAGTTTGTTTTGGATGTCTGTCTGAATTGTGAAACTCTGTCAGTAAGTAAACCTAGGAACTACTGCAGCAAGAGAGTCAAACCTTAGTTGTTTGCATTCATTTGATCTGTGCATTAGTAGTATATGGCATAACGCGCGCGAACCAGGACTATTAAGCTAGCAAGTGACTAGTATCTCTTTATACGGATGACTAAGGCAACTAAGTATTTGTTGCTTATGCTAAGAGATAGAAAATGGTTAAATGTTTGCAAATATGAGCGGCTAAGGCAACTAAGTGTTTATTACTTGTGCAAGGGGTATTCAGTGATTACGTATTTGCGAATTACATACAGATTGATTGAATGTTAAATGTTTATAGCACCTTATAAGTTTATATTGAAGTTAAGCGAGGAAAAAGGGGCTCAGATGGTCGGTGACGTTAGATATTGTTTCTTTTCAGCATGTCTGGGCAAAATGGAGCTCAGCTACATGCTGTAGAGAAACAGGAGGAAGTGCCTCCTATATATCCAAATGGATTTCATAACGAAGTAGGCAGACCATCTGGAATCCACCAGAATGGATTCCACATAGATGTTGGGAGATCATCTGAGATATATCAGAATGGTTTCATGTCAGTATCAGAAATTGATAGTTCTTCTAGGGTTAGAGGTAGAACTCACTCGCTTGAAATGGAACACAGTGAGGAAAGTGAGGAAGATCCCGAGGAAAATTCAGAGGATGATCTAGAGGAAGAATCAGAAGAAGTTCCTCAAGAGGAGGACTTTAAAGAAGAAGAGTTATCAGATGAGTCAGATGACGAGGAATATCGGAGTGAACATTTCTAATCCAATGTGCGGAGATACTGCAATTTGCGAGAGGATACAGAGATAGCTAAAGGTCAGGGACATGTGATTTTGAATCAGGTTAGGAGGCAGATGCGCTCCTTCTCTAGGGGAATGCTACCAGTGAAACTGTATTCCATTGACTGTTTATGTATGGTCGAAGTAATTCCAGATCTTGATGAAGATAATGAGACAGTCAACCGTAGTTATGTGAAGGGATTAGGACCAGAGTTTGATGAGCTATATGAGCATGTTCACGAGCATTTTGGGACGCTCACTATAATGGCTCGTAGGATCAAGGCTGACCGCGAGTGGGATGGCAATCCTGTTCAACCCTACTTTTTCAGACGTGCGTTCTACCCAAATTATATTAGTCGATCCTCTGGTATTAGGACTAACCCCCACTTCGTGCATAGAGGCGGAGTCAACTCCAGTAGAAGAGTTAAGGGTCGACACACTGGAATAGTTATTAAGAAACCTAGCGTTCTACGTCAGGCACCCTTAGGTATAAATGATTAATATGCTTTGAGTATTTGTGTTTATATGTTGCATTGTTGTGTATATGTTTACTACATGCATGATAGAGCATAACGAGTAGAATGTACCTATAGGATAATACCTCAGAGAAGTAAGAACCTATAGGAAGCGCTGTTGTTAAACACGCGACTAATAAAAGAATATATAAACAAAATTTACAAAAGCAATAACATAATAAACACCATATAATACATTTGTTGTAAACGTAATCCCTATATTACGTTTTAGAAGTTGTGAAGAAAGAGATGGATTATCGACAGGGAATCGATGTGAAACATCGGTACCAGCGTTTTTACAGCAATAGAATGTTGCAGAAGTAGATGTGGTGATTACAACAGTAGAAAATTTTGAATTGAATTGAGTTATCAGAGATATGGAGAAAGAATTGACGTGATAGGAGAATAGTCAGGAAAATGACAGAAGGTGACAGCAATACAAAAATTTAAAATGTACCCAATAATAATAGAGAAAGCCGTTAACAGTCGCAGAGTGTACAATCTGGAGTAAACTTATGTTTTATGAAAAGTATGAAAGTTTTTATGATTTTTCAAGGTACAATTGTGCTCAGACATAGCATATGATATTGCATAATCACGATAGGAATGCATAAAAGATTGATTTTCAAAATTTTAGATCATGCATCATATCTTTACAATGATAAAGAAAATGCAATTTCGAGCAACTCTTTGGTGATGAGAGGTGTCATCACTCTGAGCTACAATTGTATTATCGATTTCAAACGATTTATGAAAAGTGATTTAAAAGAGCTGGCCAGCCAAAGGATGTTTTGAAATCTTTTGTTTGATGAGTGAACTCAGATGCGAAACTCTGCGACGAATAATAAAAGATTCTTAATAAATAAGAATAAAATTGTAAAAGAAACCCCAATAACAGAACAAAGCCGTATTAACGATTAATTGCGACAAAGCAAACGAGATTAAAGTAAAGTTTGAATAAGAAGTTATCGCCGGAGAGCATACGTGGTTAAGATGCGATGCACTGGCAATATCTAAGGATACAGTATTTATCCTTATGATAGAACAAAGAATGAAATGACAGAGAATCATGTTAGACGAAAGAAACGTAACAAATACGTAAGGACGAAGAATATAACGATTATTCTTATGGTGAAATAAGTAGTATAGCGAACGAGGAACACAATAGAGAAAAGAAATTGAAAGTATAAAGGAAGAGAAGATGATACTATAAATGATGAACATGAAGTGATATTTAAAGGATATAACTTTATCAATATCAGTGTTCGAAGATACAGAAATAGAAAGAGAAAGGATACGAAATGATGAAGCAGACGATTTTGCAAAATGTGAAGGTGATTTTGCAAGATATGAAAGTTAGAAATTTGATAGATCAAGAGAGATAATGATGCTATATGACTGATATTAAGTGAAGTCACTAATATCAACATTAAGAGCTATAGATTGCGTTAACTGAAAGGAGAAAAGTTAAGTTGTAAAACTCTAGTATAAGGAGAAAAGCACACGTATGGGTATACATGTCAGTAAATGTAAGAATGGTGGATAATATGAAAGAAAGTATAATGAACGAAACTCATATACCCTTAAGATTCAGTAAGATAAATAGAGAAGTGGAAAGTTCTAGAGATATATCAGAAGGATTATCAGAATAGAACGGCAGTAGCAGAGCAATTATAAATGAAGGAAAGACGTAGCGGATACAGTAGGTAAAGGATAGGATGGTATTTCATTGCTATTGGACAGGTAGAAGTGAACTGTATCTAAGAAGCCACGGTGTCATAAGCACGAGAGATGATACTAGTATAGAGAAAATAAGTTGTTTAAAAGATAACTAGAATCTGGACATAAATGCTGAAGAAGCATAAGGTATATAGGACAATAAAACTGAACTATTCCCTAATTATGGGAAACACAAAGTCAAGTACAAAGTAAAATGTTAAGAATAAGCGGAAAACACTTCAAGAAGAAGATGAAAAACAGAATAAGGACAAACTAAGAAACAATCATAACCAGTATTGAGCCAATACCTTGAAGGGTGAGAATAAAATAGTGGAACTACTCGGAAGCAAGAAGTAGAAGTGTAAGATGAAAAAGAAAGTTGTTTATACAGTAAGAAGGAATGACGATAAAGAAAGTAAATAAGTTATTAAGGATCTACTGAATCTGTTAAAGATTAAAGGTAAAGATGAAGTTAAGCAAAGACTAACTAACGATAAGGATTCTTGAAATAGTTAAATGTTAAAGAAATAAATGAGATTCTTACAAGATCATCATGAAAAAGGAACGGTAACACAAAGGTAAGACAACTTTAACTAGAAAGTCAATAAAAGACTCGAAACGTACCTCAAAAGGGTACTGAGAGAGAAGTGAAAAGGATAAGAATACGAATAGTATTAGTAACAAAGGCAACTGTACAAGCCATACGATTAAAAGTAACGTGAAATGAAACGTTTAAGACAACAGTAAAGGATGAAGGATCACGACCAACAGAACGACGTGAAGTTCACGATAAATTAAAGGAGCAAAGGAAAGAGAAATGGAAGATAGTGAAAAGAGTATCAAGTTTAGCTACGTTAAGAAAAAGTGAAAGTATTAAACATAGTGCAAGTTGAGAAAGATTGGTTAATGAAGAATGAAGTATCAGAGAATGATAGAAAGGAGTGAGAAATAACAAGAACCAGTTAAGAAAGGAAAGTGATAATTACAGACGATAGTAAAGATCATAACTGCATGTTATGATTACGAGAGGAAATATTCATAGAAATACGTATAAAGTAAGTACGTTATTAAGATGAATTGGCACGTCGTGACCATTCACATATAAAGGAGACGAGTAGCAACCCTATGGCTACTAAGAATGAAATGATGAAACGAGAAAACATTAGATTAGGATTAGTGACAACTAGGTGGCAATGATGTAAGGACTATGACATCAAGAATACGTCCAAGAACCATTATATCTCGAAAAAGATAACAGATGAGACGAAGGTACCAGTAAGAGAATTCTCAACGATTTAACAGCAAGCAACTATCAAGAGTTGAATAGACAATCGATTAGCAACAAGTATGAAGTTATAGCTGTGCATGGAAAACTAAAGTTAAATAAAAGGAAAAGCTGTGATCAAAACGTATTAATGGACGTCAAGGAAACTGTAAGGATAAGATAAGATCCCAACAAAATTTATGAAAATTCGAGGACGAATTTTTATAAGGGGGGAAGAATGTAATACCCCAAAATACTTAATTAGCTAATTGGACCACGTGTCCAGTTTTGATTCACCAGAATGGTGATATCAGAAGAATTTCTGAAAAGATAAAGTAAATAAGTTTCAAGTAGGTCGGTTTTAGAAAAGATTATTACGAAGAAATTAATTTCATATTTCAATTCTAAAGTTAGAATTGGAATTAAAAGGAAAAATGTCAAGAAAAGCCCAAAATAGAGTACAGGGACCAAAGTGGTAATTTAGCCACTTTGTGTCGAAAATGGAACTTTTGGATTTTGACGGGAAAGTATTAATATCGGGTTTAGTATTATTTATTGGATATAAATAATACGTATAAGTTATAATAAAAGGATTTATCGATTTATTTATGGACTAAATCGTATAAAAGAAAAGTTTAAACGATAAATGGTAAGAAACAAAAAGGACAAGGACTAAAATGGCACTTTAGCCAAATGATATAAGAAAGAAAGATATGAATCAGAGAGCTGAGAGACTTCGAGAGAAATTGAGAAACTTTCGACGATACCGTCGTTTCGCCGTTCGACGTCCGATTCGAGTGATTTTCGCGGCGATTTCTTCAGAATCGAATCCTCTATCGATTCTAAGCCTCGTTTCAAGGTAAATTTCAAGAAAATTGGGTTGAAAATTGATATTAAAGGGCTGTTTTGTATTAGGATTGAGTATTGGTTTGAATTCGACGTTTTTGAAGTTATTTTAGCGTTTTAATGAAAACCGAGATGCGGGTTTTGTTTAGTTGAATGTATAGCACGTCGAGATGGTTGAAAAACCCCGGAAAACGACTTTCCGGGGGGCTGTCATGAGTGTGCGTTCGCACACATTGAGTGTGCGTTCGCACACTCCCTAAGTTTTAGGGTGTGCGTTCGCACACTCACTGTGTGCGTTCGCACACTACCCTAAACTTGGCAGATTCAAAATCCCAACGGTCAGTTTATAGATTTGCCTCTTAGGAACGCCTCTGTCAAATTTCAGCTCGATCCAACGGTTCAATTGGGAGAGATCGTCGTTTTACTAAACAGTGTCAGTGTGCAGGCAGCACCTGCACATTGTCTTGAAAACTCCTTAAAACTTCATTGAAATGAAACTAAACCCTAAAACTTAAAAGTATTATACGTATGGGAATACGAGATTCACGTCTAATCATTAAACATTAATTATTTATCAGACGTGTCAGAGCAGAGAGGTCAGTAGACGTGGGATAGCAAGGGCATATCATTTCATCGACCATATTTGTGATTGGATTGCGGTCACTGTGAGTTGTACTTTTACTTTCATGTATTATATATATTGAAATTATTTTATGAAATTATATACATTGTTTTCACGCATCGCATTATATATATTTGGTTGGATGTTATATGTTTATTTAATTTCTATATGCGAGAACTAGTATGTGATCCGAAGAAACTAGCTACCTATTGGGTGTCAATAGGCTGTGTGATCACCAGTATCGAGTCAGTCTAGTATGTTTGCATTGAGAAATGACTTGACACAGCTGGGAGCTGTTGATGAATATGATATTTACGATTGGGTTATGATTTCGATACGCATAGTGAACTCGGCTACGGTGTAGCCTGGAAGTCCCCGTATCTAGTGGCTGGGCCACCAGCGAGTTGGACTCGCAAATGATATTTACGATTGAGTTGAATGATATATGATTATTCGAGAGATGTGTCGCATGCTAGGATATTAGTTTCATACGGATCAAATATATGTTTATATCTTTTATATTAATATTTTCTTGATATGCGATGCTATGTTTTTATATTAATACTGTTAGTAAATGTCAACTCACTCAGTATTTACCAAATACTGACCCCTCACCTTTGATGTCTTTCAGGTGCTTAGTTTGTGGACCTAGCTAGAGGCCAATTTTTGAAGTCCAGAAGTCATCGGTATATGTTAATTTATGACTTCTGTGAATGCTGCAGTAGTGGTCCCGTGTGACAGAGTCGTAGCCTAGACAGCAGTACACATTGAGTGTACATATTACTTGCTGCCCAGTTTATATGTTTTTGGTAGGCTACGTGTTTTATATGTCGTGCACGGCACTAGGTGCCAGTGATATGTTGGATACACTAACTGAAGTATATAGTACCGCGAGGCCAGTTCGTACGAGGTACGGTAACTAGAGCTCGCGAGGATAACAGAACAGTTAGTGTAAATGTTTGTGTATACACGTTATGTATACTTGCTTCTGTTGCTTTATGTTATTTGTTTATTATTTGCGAAAAATAAATAGTGATTTAAGGCTTGCTACGGGTTCCGGAGCTACCACTCCCGTTCCCTAGCGCCGGTCGCGACTCAATAATTTGGGTCGTGACACGCCGGATCTGTTCTTCCTGCAAAGAACAGATGCCGCCGGATCTGTTCTTCCTGCGAAGAACAGATGCCGCCGGATCTGTTCTTCCTGCGAAGAACAGATGCCGCCGGATCTGTTCTTCCTGCGAAGAACAGATGCCGCCGGATCTGTTCTTCCTGCGAAGAACAGATGCCGCCGGATCTGTTCTTCCTGCGAAGAACAGATGCCGCCGGATCTGTTCTCCATTTGTGAAGAACAGATCCAGTGGGATCTTCTTCACGATGAAGAACAGACCCGCTAGGTCTGTTCTTCACACAGACCCAACAGGTCTGTTCTTCACAATGGAACAGACCCGCTAGGTCTGGGTCAATCGGCGGTGGTGGGTATCCGGAATTTTCGGTCGGCGATGATGGGGTAGCCGGAGGTTGTTGTGGAAGAAGAAGAAGATTAGGGAAACAGATAGAAAAGAACCCTCAATTTTATGTTAATTAAATAGGATTAATTAGTGTTTTAATTAAAATTAATTATAGTTAATTAGGGTCAATCAGGATTAATTTTTAAAATTAAGTTATTCCACTTTCTTTTTTGATCAAAAGGGTGAAACCGATCCGGTTTTGCATAGTTTTGGGGTGATTTGATCCGGTTTTGCAAGGTTGGACTTATTTGATATTTCGTGCCAAATTTAGGGGGTAAATTGAACCTTCACTATATTAATTGCCTATTATGTCCTTGTTTCAATTCAAAAGTATAATTGTATAGAAATTAACAGTAAGTTGTTTAGAGAATCGAAATGAAATAAGTTTACTAATATGAGTCCCAATTAGTCCTAGAATTTCAAATTAACTTGACTCAGGCAGGTTGTCCATAAAATTGATGGCAGTGCTGTTTTCCATATTATTAGCTGATGATGTTATTAAAATCTGAAACAAATTTGATTAAATTAACTAAGTGACTAGGGATGTTTTAGACAATTACTTAGTTAACCAAACTTTTATAGAAGGAAATTAGCCTATTATTCGAAACAACTATAAAAGAAAATCAGGCTATCAATTGCGGACGAAGGGAGCAATAACAAACAGATCTGTAAGCATCATCATATTCTTCATGAACATATCTGTTCATGAACAGATCGTTCATGAAGAACAGATTTGTTCTTCATTCATGAAGGACGAAAAAAATTACCGGCAGTGGCGGCGGAAGATGGTGGTTGGGCGGCACAGTGGATTAACTAGGTGGTTTGGGTTGGGTGAATTTCTTTTTATTTTTTTTAATTAGATTTAAGAATATTTTTGGTGTTTTAATTTTTTAGGATAGTTTGATGACGTGGCAGTTGGCGTGGCGGCTGACGTGGCGCTGCCAATTTTTTGTTTTGTTTAAAAATGTCAATTGAATAAAAATGACGGGGCCATTTCGTTCACATGGGGTTTAGCGAGCGCCGCCACAAACATCTGAGGATTTACTTATCGTTTTTAAACATTAAGAAATTTGTTGTAAGGTACCTAAAAAATCAGGGGCCGTGGCAGATTATTAGCCGTTTTAGTGGATGGTATTTCTTTGGACTTAAGTAGCAATTTGCCCCCTCAACTTGTAAGCAATGAAAAATTAACACATAAATTAACTTTGTGGGTAAATTAGTCATGAAGTTGCCGATTATAGGCAATTAGTCTCATTTTAAAAAATTAACTTAAAATTTGATGGGGCAAATTGTCAATTAAAGAACAAATAACTTATAAATTTTGGGAGGCAAATTGTCAAAATGGGACTAATTGTCCGTAATATGCAAGTTCATAATTAATTTGCCCACAAAGTTAATTTCCGTACTAATTGTCTATTCTTTACAAGTTGAGGTGGCAAATTGCTATTATTCCTTTGTCCTTTCTAATTCTCCCGTTTAGCCTTTCATAGCTAACACATGAGTCTAGGAAGAAAAAGAAACATGTAAACAGAAATAAACAAACAACCTCCACTCTAATCTAATTACAAAAATGAACAATCAAGACCTTCTAATTAACCCTCAAGCCGATCACTATCCCCAACCGCAACCTCATCCGGTCCAATCATCCAACTCCACCCTCCAATCGCAACCGCAACCCCGCCGTCCACGTGGCTTCGCCGCCACAGCAGCAGCCAACACTAGAGAAACGGTCAACAGCAGTAACAACAGTGCGGCGTCGGGCGGTAGTAAAGGAAAGAGAGAGAGGGAAAAGGAAAAAGAGAGAACAAAACTTAGAGAACGGCACCGTAGAGCTATCACTAGCAGAATGCTCGCCGGACTTAGGCAGTACGGTAATTTTCCACTGCCGGCGCGTGCTGACATGAATGACGTGCTGGCTGCTCTTGCTCGTGAGGCTGGGTGGACTGTTGAACCTGATGGTACTACTTATCGACAGTCTCCTCCCAATAATAATAGTAATCAATTGGTTAGTTCTGTTTTTTAATTGAATTTTTATTTATTAGTTCTTGCATTTTTAGACTGTCAAAACAAGGTGATTGTGTGTAGGGGTGTGCAAAAACCAAACCGAAATTGCAACTACGGTTAGGTTATTTGGTGATGAAAACGGTTCAGTTCGGTTTGTAATTAGGTAAAAGTTTGGTGTTCAGTTCAGTTTGGGCATTTTAAGAACTAAAAAACCTGAACAATATAATAAAAAATAAAAAAATAGTATAAATTTAATTTTTTTACTCTTTATTCTTTTATTATAGTTAATATATGAGTTAATAATTTCATACAACATTGCTAATATATGTATAAAAGAATAATTAGACACTAATTATATAATGTTTGAATTAACTTTAAGATAAAAAAATATTGAAAAAGTAAATGTTTTGGATTTTAACCAAACCTGGTTTGGTGTAATCGGAATATAAAGTTCGGTCTTGTTTGGTTTTGAAATTTTACCAATCTTCGGTTTTCGGTTTATTCAGTTCGGTCACCAAACCGACCGAACCGACTGATTACACAGCTCTAATTGTATGAATAATTATTAGGCGCAACGCTTTTTGCGATGTTAGAATATAAGCAATAATTAGAGATGCTCTATTGCAAATGCTAATTGGTTTGTTGTAAAAATACGTGGCACAATCGTTGCATGAGATAAACATTTTGATTGTGTTTATATGTTCCATGTTTGTGATTAGAATGTACTAATACTTGATTTGGTAATAATTGATTGCTTAGGCTTCATTGGGCGTGAGGTCAGTTGAAAGTCCAGTTTCAACTACTTCTTTAAAGCCTTGCTCTGCAAAATCAAATACATTGGAATGTCATAATCAGGCATCTGTTTTGAGAATTGATGAGAGTTTGTCTCCGCCTTCTCTTGATTCAGTGGTGATGACCGAGGGAGATGCAAGTAATGACAAATTCGCTTCTCTAAATTCTATTGATTGCTTGGATGCTGATCAGGTATTAGCTTCTTGTAATGATTTTTTAAATATATGTGTGCTGCTTTTTTTTAAGCTATAGAAATTGAATATGGGTAAACAATATTGTAGTATATTTCTATAATATTTAGTAATAGCTTTAGCGCATGCTTTTCTCTAATACTGACGAGGAAGTTATAAGGATTTCTATTACTAACTAAGTAACTACCTATTCTCATTGACAAAAACCAACTAAAAACTAGCAAGCAGTATGTCAGATTCTTACCTTGAGATGGGGGGGGGGGGGGGTTCTATACCCCAATTAATGGATGTGATTATTTTTAGATACAATGCAGTCCTTGCCAATTTCTAACTCAGCAGGTATAAACCATTTCAAGTGCTTGACAAATCTAAACATTAGGTGCAAAAATACAATATAGGTAAGAAAGCCTCTTTTTTAAGGCTATTCTATGGGAAAATCAATTAGGATGTTCCTGGAGAAGATTTTAAATCTGACTGAAATTGCAATTTTCTTCTAAATTAAAAAATTGCTAATTTCTGAACTTTGTATGTAGAATTATTTAATCATCAAGGTGAGGTTCCTTAGCTGTCACATTCATACCTAGGAGCATCATTTGTTTAATTTTTTTTATCAATTGCTGTTTCTATAATTTTCCATTGAAGAAGAGAAGGGCAGTCTTGGCATATACATGTAGCCAAAGTTATTCTAATCATTTACGTGAAAAAACACCTAACATCAAAGGATTTTGACTCCAAATAATAAAGTAAGAAGACTAATAACAGTTATATGTTAAAAAATGAGGTTTGCTGATCTTCCTGAGCTTCTTTCTATCTACATTTGAACTCCTCAAATACATATGACATACAAACGAAAACAGGAAAGCTATTGATAAAACTTCTTTTGGGCAACAACTTCTTTATTCTTTATTTAGGATCGCTATTTCTTGCTCAGCCCGTGCCTGTAGTGAGTCTCCTTAATAGGAAGAAAGACTTCAATAATAGACAAGCTAACAATTGGCAAGATTAAGAATACAATGTGCAATACTATTTAGTAAAAGTGCTAAGACTTCAATCCAACTGGATATTGCTCATTGCCAACTTTGTATAAAATTTATCTTGTTTTCATCTTGTTTGACATGTGTTTTATGGTCCATCGAAACCTAGAGTTCCTGATCTATCCTTTTCATTTTTCTCTTCCTTTTTCTTTTCTTTGCTTTACCACAAATGTAGTGAATAAAATTATTTGAGTGCCCTGTTAATATCTACCTTGTATAAGCAACCTTGGTCCTATATGCCCCATAATATACCAGTTTAATTCCTTGAATAGGCAGGTAGGCTGTAGTCAAGAAAATCTTGAGATAACTCATAAATCAAATGTCCAACCCTAGGAATTTAGAAGTCAGCAACCATTGGGCCAAACCTAGCACTTTCAGTGATCTTTAATTTCCTAGAAATTCAACTTATCTTATGTGTGTTCTTAAGCCATAAACTCATTTCTAATTTATGGCTAGTGCAGCTTATACAGGATGTTCGTTCTGGTGGTCATGAGGGTGATTTCACAGGCACTACATATGTTCCTGTTTATGCAATGCTTGCTGTAAGTTTTTTGCTTTCTGCTTCTTCTGGTTTTATTTGTTTTACAGTGGTTTGAAATTCAAGTTTCTGCGGGTTCTTTTTGCATATCTGCATTTATACGTGACGTTCGTTTTTGTATGCATAATACTTGCATTTTTTGTAGCGTCTTTTGACCGTAATTTTCGTGTGGAGATGCTAATACTTTTTCCTTTCCAAATGCTAAAAATTCTTGAACCACTGTGGCAGACTGGTTTCATCAACAATTTCTGCCAGTTAATTGATCCACAAGGTATTAGACAAGAGTTGAGCCATATGAAGTCCTTAGATGTGGATGGTGTCGCTGTAGAGTGTTGGTGGGGAATTGTTGAAGCGTGGAACCCTCAGAAATATGTATGGTCTGGCTACAGGGAGCTTTTTAACATCATTCGGGAATTTAAGTTGAAATTGCAGGTAATGTTTCTCATATATTTGACTTATATGTGCAAGTGGGCAGAGTTAAACTTTTTGTACAACCATAGATTTATCTGCTGCTTTTGTTTAGTCATGTTTTCATTGTTCAATATAGACCTGTCACATGATTTTCTGATGCTTGGGCCAGACAAGATTCTGTTGTTTAATGCGTGGGTAGCCAACTGATTCATGATCTCCATCTCATGTAGTCAGAACAAGTGTTGGATCTTATCGACCCACGGTCATTTTAATGCATTTTGGAGTGCTTATACAACTTACATTCCTAAATCACTTTAGTCGTGAATGTATGGGTTGTTTCTTTGTAACACTGTACACTCAAATTTTTTTACATAGGATAGAAAGATGCAAATGTAGCTAGAGAATTCTTATTTTCATATCTTTATTTTTCTCCTCCAGGTCTTATGTTCCCTTTTTGAAAAAGAGAAGGATTTGAAAATGCATCCTTATTTTCAGCTGGACTTGATGTTTGTTTCTTGCAAATGAGGATATGTATTTGATTATTGTTAGAAATCTCTGAGAAATATTCTCCTTAAGGTCATTTCTTATTTCTTACATGTCTTACTATTTGGGTTAAAAATGGAGAAAACCTTCCTTTTAATGTTGAGTGGATATTGAGACTTTTTTCTTCAATCTTGAAGGTTGTGATGGCATTTCATGAGTATGGGGCAAGCGACTCCGGAGAAGTTTTAATCTCTCTCCCTCAGTGGGTTTTAGAGATTGGAAAAGAGAACCAGGATATATTCTTCACAGATCGTGAAGGAAGGAGAAATACTGAATGTCTATCTTGGGGTATTGACAAAGAACGAGTCTTAAAAGGGAGAACTGCCATTGAGGTACTGTTACATCATTTTTTTTTACTTCTTTTCGCTGTAAGGTTTAAAATTATTTTTTAAGAGGCAACATTTGTTACCTCTTCCGTGCATATTGAGGCATGAAAATTTAATCTATGAAGCAACAATTGTTACTTCATCTATGCATCTGCATACACCTAGTTGGTATTCTTGTGCATCTTTTGATTCTCGGTCTCTTTCTTAAATATTAATTAGTGTCACTTATAAGTTGTTTGGTAGTAAACTGTAGCAAAGCATTGAGTAGAATTAATTTTCATCTATGACTCCCTACAGAGTTAGCCTAGTGGTATGGACATATTGTTCAAACCTGGGCGCCCTAGGTTTGAACCTCTGCCTCCTCCCTTGTAGTCGAATAAGGAATTAACTTTCATCTATGAAATATATCTTACTACTAGATATGTATATTAATTAGTCTTTCATCTACTGCGAAATGATCCAAAGTTGCTTAAAACTCTTCAATTTTCAAATGAGAATATTGTGAATGTATCTTCCATTTTAGTTGGCATGCTTGTGGCCCTTTTTGAAAGTCATTGTTGAAGTGGGAAATCCCACATTGGTTGTGTGTTTGAATGGACTTGTGTTTATATATTAGTTGGGCACCTCCACTTAATATCAATTGGTTTTAAGATGGAATCTAACCTGTTATCTGAGTCTTGTCCATTCACACAATTTAAGTTTGGCCCGGCCCACGTGAGATGCACGTGAGGGGGGATTTTGTTGCTCGGCCCGGACACGCTGCGCGTGAGGGGGAGTGTTGAAGTGGGAAATCCCACATTGGTTGTGTGTGAATGGACTTGTGTTTATATATTAGTTGGGCACTTCCACTTAATATCAATTGATTTTAAGATAGAATCTAACCATCAAACAAGTAATTTATGCATTCCTGTTGACCATTGCAATTCTTAATATTATGCAGGTTTATTTTGATTTCATGAGAAGCTTTCGGATGGAATTTGATGATTTGTTTGCAGAAGGTATAATTTCTGCAGTTGAAATTGGGCTTGGATCATCTGGTGAACTGAAGTATCCATGTTTTCCTGAAAGGATGGGTTGGAGATATCCTGGTATCGGTGAGTTTCAGGTATCTTTCCTTTTGTTGTGCTCATTTTATTGTTCCACATACTGAGGTCCCACTTGGTGTGCATTTGCAATTGAAAGCACTTAATGGATTTGTGTCCTTTCTGATTTGTTTTCATCTTTTTCATGTTATGTCATGAGGAATTCTACATGAATCTAATTTAAATGGTTAATTTTCTCACTGGTCAATTAGAAAATCCTTTTCTTTTTTGTAACTCTAATTGCAAATGAGGGCATTATGTGTGATTATAGCACCCGGAAAAAGGGTCCTTTACTGAAGAGTCTGTTTCATCCCCTGCCGGATAGTTCGGTTAGGGGTAAGCCTCGGTCGTTTTGGTAGTGGAAATAAAACAACTGTTTGGAGTTTAAGAGAATAAAAATCAAACCGAATTAAAGAGTAAATCTCGATTCGGTTCAGTTTTCCATTTAACTGAAATACAAGAATAATTTTTCTTTTTTAAAATTTTGAAGATAAAGTTAAATTGTTATATCGTACATTTTAACCATTTAAATACATAAAAAATAATGTTACTTTTAAGAAAATAAATTATTCCTAAAAAAATTAAATTACATAGGTGTAGTTTGTTTTTGTTTGGTTTTAAAAAATATCAAAACTCAAACCATACTCTTAGAAAAATTAAGAAACAAAACCGCCTATATTCTGTTTGGTTTTTCAGTCTGATTTGATTTTTGCACACCCCTATCTTCAGCTTTTGCTTGTGTTGTTTTTGAGACTATTGCTATGAAACAACTGTCACTGGAATGCGATGGAAAGGGCATAGCTGATAGCCCTTTTTAACATGTCTCCTTTTGTAGCTGAAAGTGTTCACTTATTATGATGAATGATTCATTATGATATGAAATTAATATGATCAACTGTCAGCATGATTTGTGAATTGTTTAATGTTTCTAGTCGTCTAGTTTTGTTGTAGTTACCTGAAGAAGTGTGCAGTTATCATAGGAATAAAGGTAGGTGTGCGTTTGATTCAAATCGAACTGAATCAAATCAAATACTAATTATTTTGAAACTGAAAAACTAATTTTATAGAAATTCGAAATATTTTAAATCGAATCAAGTGAATCGGTTGTCTATCCGTTTTTTTTCCGGTTTTGGTTTGTATATAAATTGAACTAAATTTTTTTCTACCAAAATCGAATCTAACCGAAAAAACAAATCAATCTTATAATTTTAAACCAAACTGAATTTGTCGGTTTAGTTCAGTTAATCAATTTCGGTTTGATTTTGCACACCCCCTAATCACTGTACTAATTTGCGTTTCACCCGTCGTTTGTGAAGATATTGGTAATGCATGCTATGATCCTTAAACCTCAGCTTGTAACTTTAATTATCATCAAACATCCATTTGTTAATCGATAATTACTCATTATAGAGTCTAAGAGTTTTTGACAATCCAGCTCTGGAACCCAAAATGATTATAGAGACTGTATGATTAAGGGGAGCAATTGTAGGAAGATAAAGAGAATGAGATGTAAGTAGAGGGAAGGGAAGGAGGGAGTTAGAGAGAAAATAAGAATTGGAAAGAGGAGTTGGAAACATAGAGAAATAGAAGTGTTAAAGTTGTTCGCTGGTCCCATTATGAGAGAAAAAATTCAGTGGAGCGCAGATCAGCTACTCAGTCGGAACATATAAATTCATTGTATACTGGCATGAATTTTATCATCGACATCAAATTGATGTTCGATTATTTTTTAGTTATTTATTGAAGTTTAAGGATAACTTATGTTCATCAATCACAATGTCAGGGTTGAGAAGGAATTTTACTGTAATTTCTCGTGCACACTTTTTTTGTTTATTTTTGGCTAAACTCATTCTGAAGTACTTGCATTGCACTATTTTTTTTTTCACTTGGTCCTTGACAAACTTTTTACATTTAAGTGATCCATTAACTATTTATTTTGTACACATGTGGTCCTTTTAGGCATAAAACGTCGTTGTTTTATGCAATTAAAACGACGTCTTTTTGTAGTTACATCTGCAAAAGGACCATAAGTGTACAAACTAAATAGTTAAGGGGCTGCTTAAATGTAAAAAAATTGTTAAGGACCAAGTGAAAAAAGCTAATACTATAGGGACTTTATAATGGGTTTAGCCTTTGTTTTTCTTATGTATGAGAATGCAGATAATGCAATTTATGATGTTTATGATAAAATGCATCTTTCCTCCTGACACTTTGAGAACTTTGAAATATACTGTCCCATGCTTTGCTATTATGATGAATGTGTTTATTCTGGTTTTATGATACCTCTGTTGACTCAGTATGTTGCTTATTGTATTTCATTTTCAGTTCGATAGCTTATTTGCTCTATAACTTTTTGTTTTCTGGACAGTGTTATGATAGATATTTACAACAAAGTCTACATGGAGCTGCTAAATTGCGCGGGCATTCATTTTGGGCTAGGGGACCTGATAATGCTGGTCAATATAATTCCAGGCCACATGAAACTGGGTTTTTTTGTGAGAAAGGTGATTATGATAGTTATTTTGGGCGTTTTTTCCTCCATTGGTATGCCCAGACATTGACAGACCATGCTGATAATGTCTTGTCTCTTGCAAGCCTCGTCTTTGAGGATATAAAGATAATTGTTAAGGTAAGCATGTGGTGTAGTTTGATTTGTGTCATAATATGTTAAAAGCTGGATTAATGGCATTATGCATTGCTAATTTCTACTGGAGCCGAGGATGCACTGTTTGTACTCAAACACGATGTTGGTTCTACTGTTTGTTGTTATAGTTCGAGTGCTCCAGATATCACAATTTCCTTGCACGCTTGAAAACCTCATACAATTCAATGCAGCTTGCCCATGTTAATCTAAAAAAACAAAGAAAAATAAAAATTAAGAAAATAAAAGAGAAGCTTCCCCATATTTGGTTATGTAAAACACTGATGTGGGCCATTCAAAACTGGAGATCTGATGTAGATGACAACCTCCACCAAGCCCTTGGGTGTCCCTACATCTTTGCGATCCCATTATAGCTTTTCTCTGCTGAACTCTTTATGACTTAACAGATGTGTTCCCAGTTACTACTTAATTTGACCAGCCTGGATTTCTATAGGCAACAGGATCAAACTTCACGTTTACCATTTCTTGTCTAACCTGTCAATTATAAGATGGTGAACTTTGAATAGCATTGTTTTTTTTTTTTTCAATTTCCGGATTGAAACGTAATTATTGCTTTATGATGCATTATAGAAGTGTAATCTAGTGAATGACTGAAGTGATAATGTTGTTCTTATGTTATGCTATAAAAAAATGAATAATTAAAAAATATCATAATGTATAGATTCCAGCAGTTTATTGGTGGTACAAGACATCTAGTCATGCGGCAGAGCTAACAGCTGGATACCATAACCCCACAAACCAGGATGGGTATGCTCCAGTTTTTGAGGTGTTGAAGAAATACTCCGTCACAATTAAATTGGCGTGCTCAGGATTGCAAGTATCTGATCATGAGAATGACGTGCTGGCTGATTCTGAAGGCTTGAGTTGGCAGGTGATACGATAATCCTTTTTATCACCTCTATAACCTCCTACTTTCCTACGTTGTATTGTTCATAGATAGGGGTGGGCATTCGGTTCAAACCAAATTGAAATTTTACTTTACTGAAAAACCAAACCAGACCAAATTTTTCACAACTTAAC
This sequence comes from Mercurialis annua, assembly GCF_937616625.2. Taxonomy (NCBI): domain Eukaryota; kingdom Viridiplantae; phylum Streptophyta; class Magnoliopsida; order Malpighiales; family Euphorbiaceae; genus Mercurialis; species Mercurialis annua. Next base: position 43,681,234 of record NC_065574.1, on the reverse strand, counting down.
TGTACCGAACTGAACCGAACTGAACCAGTCATTTTTTTTTTTTCCAGTTTGGCTAAAAGTGAACCTTTTTAGTTTCTAAACTGAACTTAAAAAGAGCTGAATTTTTTTATATCTGTTTGGTTTGGTTATTCAGTTTGATTCGGTTGGCATCCTATTCATGGATGTTATAAGAAACTCGGGGCAAACAGTGTGAAAGCTGGAGTTTCTTTAGAGTTCAATGTTGATAATAGGCAGACTGGTACTATCATGTAAATATTAGTGTTGAAGCATGTGGTTGGCTGTTCTACAGATTCTAAACTCTGCTTGGGACCGAGAATTGGCAGTGGCTGGTACAAATGTGCTTTCATGCTATGACAGAGAAGGGTATTTGAGAGTGGTTGAGATGGCAAAGCCAAGGAGTGACCCTGACCACCGTCAGTTTGCATTCTTCGTCTATCAACAGCCATCTCTTTTGTTTCAAGGAACAATTTGCTTCACCGAGTTGGATTACTTCATCAAATGCATGCATGGTGAGAATGAATTTTATAAGATGCTTAGGAATTTCGCACACTTAAACATAAAATTGCATCCATACTGCATTATAAAAGAGTAGAGTTCATTTTCTTTGCAGCTCATGGTTTCCCATTCTTAATTTTAAACAACTCTTCTTTTAATGCTGAACAAGTCATTTAATCATTTAAGAAAAAATCATTTATCATTACCACCACAAATTAGGAGTGAGAAAATCCACGACAGAGATCCATTAGAAGAGCATGCATGAGGATGACATTTTCACACTTAGGAAATTGCGGTTGCAAAATGATACTTTTATTTTTTTTACATTATAATTTCAGATGCATAAATGCAATGCCACATAGCGTGGATTACATAATCATCTGTGTTTTTTACATCATTGAGATCCACATTTCTGATATTTGCAATGTTCTATTATTTTCTAAGGACAGGCCGTCTTATTACTTCATTTTGTTTTGTATTTTACAGTTAATTCCTCAATATATTTTGATATGATCTTTGCAGGGGATTTAAGAGGGGATCTAGTGTCGTAACAGGTACTTAATTTTTATTCGGTAGATAGAATCAATATCTAATCCCAGCTGTAGTTGTCGGCAGAGGTGATGGTTATACATGAAAAGTACGAGTGCAAATTGTAATTGCAGCTCAAAGCACCATATCTGTGAACTCTTATTTAATGTTGGTTTCTTTGTCAATGTTGTTTATGTAGTTCCCATGCTTTCTCTACCTACAAAAATTTAGGGACTAACAATTAAACAGAATTAGAAGACCTTAATTTTCAATTAGTTCCCAGTATTGTACATAAATTTATCATTAACGAAATGGTTTGGTTTTTATGGTTATCTTATCTAAACATTATTATTTATATAAAATTTCAAAAGTATTAGTCTTGATTCATATTAAAGTGCTTGTATTTTTCATTTTTTGTTTAACTATTCCTCAAGTAAATTTACTACTTTCTGGATGGGATATTTTAGAAGTATTCCGGATGGAAAAGTGTGTGTATTCCACGCCATGTGAAATATTTCTGATTGAATATATGTTGGAAAATTTTGTCCAACTTATTTTATTTTTTCATTAAAATTTGAATTTATGATCCAATAATTTAAAGGTATTTAAAAGATTTTCAATATGTCAGGATGGCTAAAAATCTCTCTTCCTTTGAATTTCAATTAAAAGGCAAATTTTAACATTTCAAAGAGTAAATTTTCTTAAATTTCAAAATGTCAAATGACCGGATAGCTTATGTTTTTTTAAAAGGAACAATAAATATTAAAGAAATGTCTACTTTTATTAGATTACATAATAGTCCATAATCTATAGCACTCAAAAACAAAAAGTTTATATGTTTATGTATGCTATTAATCAAAAGATGACATGTCACTCTTGTGTCAGCTCATATTAGGTAGGGGGAAAGTCTTGTCTAGACCCGGTGCATGAAAAATTCATGAACCTATCCAATAAGGTGTTAGAGAAATGAGAAGAAAGAGAAAATAATGAGAAGAGAGAGAAAGTTGTGTTAGATTTTCTAACACCTCATTGGATAGGTGTATGGAAAATTCATGAACCAGGTCTAGGTAAGAATTTCCCGTAGGTTTGTGTCAGTGCGTGTTATTAACAAATATATATATAAAAAATGTTGCTAACATGTATTTAAAAGGTATCTTTAACCGTCTTGAGTATCATTTTCATATGTATCTATCTATAAAATATACAATATATGTAGTAGAGCATCTATAACATATTTCAAGTTTATGTCTCACATAATCAAACAAGTATAATTTTTTTTTTTCGTATATTAGAGATGGGATATGTATCACAGCTTCACAATTTTTTTTTAAATATAAACATTAACAATTTAATTTTTTATACTTATTAAATAGATGCACTGCCGTACTGCAAGCTAAAAGAGTTGGTGTGCTGATTTGATCATATACTTCTCCACAACTTTAATATTTGGAATGCCAATTTTCATAGATGGAATTCGACTTTCAGTGATTGAATTTTAGTCATTTTTTATTATCGATCCGTCTTAGGGCATCTCCAACCCAATTCTAAAAAAGAGTTGGGTCCTACCATTTAGAGTTGGGTAACTCCAATCCAACTCTATAAACTCATTTTTTTTAGAGTTTTTGAATAGTAAACTCTACATGTAGAGTTTCACTATTCACATCTCTATAAGGACTATTTTATACTTTTTTATGTTTACTAATTACTAATTTATAATTTATACAATTATATCCTAATATATTCAAATATTAAAAATTTATGTCTTTATTATTATATTTTTTATGACTTCTAATAAAATTATGTATGTTTAAAAATCGCATATATTATAAATTAATAATATATAAAATTAATAAATAATATAATAAATTATAAAAATAACAACAATAATAATAATAATAAAAATATTGTATTTTCTTATGTTAATATTATTATTGTATCTTTTTTTTTATTTTTATGTAATGTTTAATATGTGTGTTTTATTTAGATATAATTTTTAATTTACATATTAGAAATATTAATATTTTATTCAATTTTATTTAGTAAAATATATATTATTATATGATAAAAATATTTATTTAAATTTTTTTATTTAATTATTGGTAAAAAAATATATATTTTATTTTTAGGATGAATATGTAAAAAAGTTTCAATTTGAGTTAAGTTGTTAAAATAATAAAATAATGTAATTTTAAAATATTATTTTAGAGTTAGAGATAGAGTTTGTGGTTGGAGTAAAACTTATTTAGAGATAGAGATAGAGTTTGTGGTTGGAGAAAAATTGACTTTATCTCTAAAAAATAGAGTTTCAATTATAGAGTGGGTTGGAGATGGCCTTAGAGTGGCTTTCTGCCTTTATAATTATCTCTTTTGAATAACTGTGGAGAAATTTCTGAAGATTGGTTTGCCTTTTTTTATTATTCTGTACAAAGCAGTTCTTCCTCTATAGAGCGGTTAGAGCAATCCTTGATCCAGGGGCTGCAAGCCACTCCAACAGAACAGGCTCGTTTGGAGAAGGAGTGCCACCCACCAGCTATAGAAAAGCAATCTTGAGAGGAGGATTTCTAGCACTCTAGTACTGTTATCTTCGCCAAAAGGCCTCATCTCTAGAAGCCCGGCTCACGAGGCGTCCCTCTCGTAAAAATCCTGAAAAATCCGTCAATAAATGACGAACCCCATTATACAGATGATAGGACAGGGCTAAGGTAGTACTCGGCTCACTTCGGTTGCAACGACTTTCTCCTTAGGCGCATGTCTCAGCAACACAAAACGAGGGTTTCGCTCGTTATAGGACTTGACCAAACATCTCACGACACGAGCTGAAAAGTAACATCAGCAAGCACCTAATGATGTAGCTACATTTGCTCAAACAAGTAATCTTGTCTGCTTAGTTTCCACTAATCCTTCCTCTTGGGTCATTGACTCGGGAGCAGGCTCGTTAGCTCCTTGGAGAAACTTTTTAAAAAAGTATTATTTTGATTCAATCATCTTTTTTTAATTTGTTCACAAAAATTGTCTATTTTCCATTTAAATTGTATTTTTTAGATACTAACAAATTACATAAAATACCCAGTTATATTTATCTCTTTTGTACGATTCAGGATATAGTAACTGATTCCATAAATCTATGGAATTCACAAAATAATTTATTTATCTTATTATTTTATTACTTTATAATGTGGTATAAATAAATTCAATTGGGGATGGTGCTTATGGCGCACGGAGTGGCAGTGACTCGCGCAAGTCGAGTGAGAAGGAGGACTTTCTCTCTCTCGCCCGACTCGCCCCCCAATCCCTTTTTCTTTTCCTTTCTTGCTTTGACTTAAAAAAAAATCTGTTTTTTTTTATTTTATCTGAAGAAAAAAGAAAGTGCGAATCGGGCCACCACTTGGAATGAGAATGACTCAGCCCACATGCATCATTTGATGAAAGCACTTTAGTCCAGTCGCCTCGGCTTGTCAACCACGTCCTTCAAAATCATGCTCCTCACCAAATGTTAAATTTTATGCCGCTATTTTTCAGGGGACACGATGACAGGATTTAAGAATTGTGATTGTTTGTTTTTGAAATTTTAAGTCGTTTCACGATTCCAACCATTGAAATTTTTTCCTTTATTACGGTTGACAAATTGAATTTGTGCTTTTGAGTACTTTCCAACCGCTGGCACTGAAAATAATTGTGAGGGACAATGAATTTAGGGCTTATTAGGTGTTTACCTAAAATAAAAGAATAATAGAAAATACTACCTCAGTGTTGAAAAGATATTAAAAATACCTCAAATTTTTTGTCTAATTACTTTTATACTCTCCATCTCAAAATATTCAGAATTTTACTCACACATATGACAGCTTTCTCTCTCTCTCTCTCTCTCTCTCTCCTATTTTTTATGTGGTTCTTTTTTCTCCATTTTATCCCTCCTTCATTATTTCTCCGCCATCACCTCTGCCATCGCTCCACCATCACCTTCGCCGTCTCTCCACCATCGCTCCGCCGTCGTATTACCGTTGTATTACCGTCGTTCCAATATTATTTTGAAATTTAAATTATCGATTCTGTAATTTTTATGGTTTATTTTAACTTACAAACCTAAAAAATATCAATCTTGCAATTTTTCAGTTTCAGATCTAAAAATCTGTAGAAAAAACGATTTTCATCTGAAAAAAAATATTTTTCTGCAAAAAAAACGATTTTCTACGGAAAAACAGCGTCTGATTATCATATCATTATCACGACATTATCATGTCGTTATCATAATACTGCAAAAAATAAAAAAAATCTTAAAAAATAATATTTGATTATCATACTGCTATCATAACATTATCATGACGTACTTTGTCATAACACTATATTATCATAACATTATCATGACGTACTTTATCACTACAGTATATTATCATAACATTATCATGACCTATTTTATCATAATAGTATATTATCATAACATTATCATAACGTATTTTATCATAATTTTATCATAATATTTTATTATACCTTATCATATTATTATCATCAAATTTATCATACTGTTATCATAACGTTATTTATCTTTTATCATAACTATATCATATTATTATCATAATATTATCATGACGTACTTTTATCATAACTATATCGTAACTTTTTATCATAAACTTATCATAACATTATCACAATATACTTTATCATAACAGTATCAAAAAATATTATCATAACATTATCATGACGTATTTTATCATAACTATATCATAACTTTATCATATTATTATCATAATCTTATCATATTATTATCATAACCGTATAACATTATGATATTGATATGATAACGTTAATGATATAGATATGCTAACGTTAATGATACCGAAATGATAATCAAGCACTTTTCTTGATAAAAAAATCGTTTTTCGCTGCAGTGTTATGATAATGATATGATAACGTCATAGTGATAACGATATGATAATCAGACGCTGTTTTCTGCAAAAAATTGTTTTTTCCATCATAAAATCATTTTTAATGCAGATTTTCAGATCTTAAACTGAACAAATTCAAGAATAATTTTTTAAGATCTGAGAGTTAAAATAATCGTAATAATCACCACGAATTAAGAAAAAAATCGCTAAAATATGGAAGAATGGTGAATCGACGGCGGAGTGAAGACGAAGCGAAGGCGGAGTAACGACGGAGTAATAATGGATCGTTGAAGAAACAGCGGCGGCGTGATAAAGAAGAAAAAAATAAATGAAGAAGAGAAAAAATGGAGAAAAAGAAGAAGAAGAAAAATGAAGAAGAAGAATAAGAAGAAAAAAATGGAGAAGAAGAAGAAGGAAAGAGGGAGAGAGAGAGTAAGAGAAGAAAATCTGAAAAATAAAAAAGAGAGTAATATTACAATGCTTAGAGTAAAAAATGATAAAAAATAAGTATTCTTATAATAAAAAAGACTTTAGAGTAAAAAAATAAAAGTATTAAAAAGGTGAAGTATGTTCTCTATCTTTTCCTTGTTGATGTATAATTTACTATTATTTTAGAAAATAGAGTATATTCCCTAATTTTCTCATGAATTTAAAACATATTTAGAGTCCACACATATTTTAGTCCAAAGTCACAATGTACATTTTCTTTAGATGTGCATCTACTTGCATCTTTTGAAGTTGAGATGCTGAAATATGTCTTTTTACTTCACGGTAAAATTCCCTGCCCGAGTCTAGAAGTTGCACATTAAAAACTGGTTCCCAAAACTTGGGAGCATTATTATTTCAGAAACAACAGTAGGTTGTTGTGGCTTTACATTGAGTTGAACATTATCAGATCAAAATTTTACCCATTATGCACCACTGGTGTTTTAAAAGGAAGAGGAACGAGAGTAGCCACAACATAAAGTTCTTTGTATTGAATTTGAGGTTGAACGTTTGATTTGCCAATTTCTTGAAGTTTAAAAGAAGATTCCTTGGATTAATTAAAAATGGGCCACCATTGAGCTGTAACTCAAACGGTATAAGCGCTAAACAGCAAACTACTAGGTCGTGGGTTTGATTCCTCCCACAAGCGCTCCTCCTCCCCAATTATCAAAAGAAAAAAAAATGGGGCAATTGTACATATATTCACGAACTATACGTCTTTTTTCAATGTAATCATAAATTTTAGTAAGTGAAATTTTTGCAAGACCTTTTATTTTATTTTTCCAAATTGACAGACCAGGTCATAATATGCTGAGCTAACAGCCAAAAATAACTTCCATCTAAGCAAGATCACACCAATGAATGGGTGCCAACTCAACATATTATGACCTCAAGTCCAATTTGAATTTTTAAAAAATCATTCATTTTAAGTTGAACAATTTTCTTTGACTATCATTATTGGGTATCAACGCATTTTTAAAAATCTACATCAAAATTACAATGCTTACAAGATTTTTCTTGATTCATTTGTATTCTTCAATTAAAAAATATATGAAGTCTTAATTAAAGTTTGATGCATTTATATAGATTGCAAAATTATATGTTTTGATCACTCGAGAGCAGTAGGAATCGCTTGGGACGACAAAGTGAAATAACTATTAAGAAATTGTTTGTTCTCTAATATTATTTCGAAATATTTTGTGCTAGTTTAGTAGTCATTTAATTATTGCTTATATTTATTTATTCTTTAAATTGTTCCTAAGTTCATTTTGATGGACTAGATAGTAGAAAGAAAGTCACTGCTAGTACTTATAATCCTTATAGATACGACTCTAGAATATCATTATACTTGAGCACTGATACATCTAATGTAGTGTTTTAGAGATAACAAAAAAAAATACTAGTTATTATTAAATATCGCAACCACGTCATATAGCTAAAATGTAATAAGCAAATTATTAATACACAAATCTAGAGCATAATAATTTTGCAATAAAAGTTGAACATACAACACAAATATGAACTTAAATTCGGAGAATAACTATAGAGTTCCACAAACATTCAATTTTCTGTGGTTGCAAGTTTCAACATATTAAAAGCTGGGAAGAATAGGATATAGCATGCAGTCTATGGCAGAATAGTTGTAGCACAATTCAAGTAGTTACGAGATTCCTCTAACCTCGTACTCATGGGAAACTCTGAGGGGTGATTCCCTTGAAACGGGGCGCTCTTCAGACCAGAGCTCGAGGGTAACTGTTGCAGTTCCCCAATGGATGCAACATTTGTTCACTTCTTCAGTGTTAAATCGATTAACTAAAACAACGCCCAGACATTTATCAACAAGCATCCACTCTCCTGAAAATGTTAAACCGTAAAAAGCTTCAGAAACAAAAACCAAACACAACTAAATAATAACTAAGTTACTGAATAAAATGTGCACAGTTGGGTTAACTCTGGGTCAATAAGAACTAAAATAAAATCATTCTATTTACAATTTTGGATGCTTTTTTAACAAGCATGTCAAAGTTCAAGACTCCTACTCGACAGTTTTTTTATTATATTTTTCCTATTTAGGAAGGTTTCATATACCGGTAAAAGACAACATTAAATTTTAGAAGCAAATACAGAGAGAGAAAAAAGCACAAGTACCATTAGGCAGAAGATTTCCTTCATAAAATCTATCCCCAGACTCGGGCCACAATTCATGCTTTGAACCGTCGACGGAAGTGAATGAGATCAAACTTTCTGTCGGGTGCAAGAGAGTAAACTTTGGATGTATTCTCAAGCAGACCACCCTTCACATCACAAGATTAACAGTAACAAACGTGTAGGCATTGTTAGTATCTCTTCACATAAAAGAAAATTAAGAGAGGCATACAAGAGAAAAGAGAAATGGGCTTCTCATGATGACAGCTAAATAACTAAAACTTTTTAAAAAATTGGAATGTAGTTGTAGTTCTTGAAGCCAATTAAACATACTTTAGTCTGAAGGGGGTTACGTTTCAATTAATTATATGCTGTAATTCAAAATAAAACTTCAAATACATCTACAAATTAAAGAGTTCTTAAAAGGTTAAGCAAGGAATTCATGGACATTGCATATGAAATGGAATTCAATAATTTGGATTGATGCCAAATTCGAAGTGCTGCCAGAAATCTTTGACAACAGAAGTGAAATAATTCTCTTTCAATCTAACCTGGAAAATCCACCAGAACCAGGTCCCAGATTTTGGGCCACAATGCTAGAGTCAATACGGAGTATCTTTGGATCATCGTTTGGAATGAGTATCTTCCGCTGAAGAACCAATCCTCCACCGATATCACCTTCTAAAGCAAGAGATTCCTCCTCTCCTACATGCTCAAGATCCCGCCTGCAAGGAAATAAAACTATATGCATAATTTTGACTATAAAAAGTGTATAAAATAAAAAAGTTATGGTTCTAACTTTATTTGCTTATACCAACTAGTAAGACATCCCCAAGATTTTGAACATTTGTGACTGAGGCTGTGTTAGTATAATTATCTCCATTTAGGTATAGTCGCTTTGATAAGTTCAATGCATATTTAATTATCAGCTTTAAATAGTTGACGACAGACAATGTTATGTTGCGTTTAGCAATTGCAGGACTCGTGCTACAAAAGTTTGATGGAATCAGAAAAATGTTCTTCCTTTATTCTTTCGTTTGTCCCGCAGATAAAATTTGTAGGGTCCTGTTCATAATAGATGCTCATTAGTTCCCTATTGTTCACCATTGTTATATCTAACAATTTTAAAGTCACGATTAACATAATAGTATTTTAATAACCGGATCGGCAATTCAATCTGTTTGACCGAGATCAGGAGGCCAATCTAGTTCTATTCTTCTCAAAAAACTAACAGTTCAACCTCTTTGAATCGGTAAAAACCTCAAAATCATAAACATTAAACAGATTAAGCCGTAAAAATCTTTTTGACACTTTATTTACTAATTAGACAATTCATTTGTTAATTATAATTTTATATATTTGTTTAAGTTATACTATTTTAGAATATATATATAAATATATAGTATAATATAAAAAAAAAAACTATTTAACTAGTGAACCAATTGAACCGTGAACAGTTGGCCACACCAGTTCAAACGCCGATTCGTTTTTTAACACATTACAACCATTCCATATTGCCATACAAGTAAAAGAGATTGCTTAGTTGCTTATTGGCTGCTCTAAAATCCCTCCTCCATTAACTGCATTAAGTTGCACGAGATGATATTCTAAATTGTTTATGTATCAGGAAAAACATATAGTTAGATGAACATCAGGCTTTCTTACTCAATAACATTGTATTCCTCTGTGCATCCAGCAGACCGGTACTCCGCGCCACTATATTCTTCATATCCATCAATTTCAATTCTGCTATAAAGCCATTGGGTTCCTACAATAATCAATAAAAAAAAATTAATGAAAGCCAGTTTAGACCTCTAGATCATATAGTTTTTTTCAAAAAAAGTTAGGTCATATAGTTTAGTCGTTCTCAAAATCCATGAAACCCTTTAAATAGATCTACATTTGAATGCTACACACTGTAAATTTGCAACACAAACGTGGGTGTTGAACCAAACTGAACTGAACTTTTAATAACTTCTAAAAACGAACCGAACCGAATTTACAAAGTTATAAAAACATTTCAACCGAACCAAATTAGTCGACTAGGTTGACTTGTTGGCCAAGTTTGGTCCAGTTTATACCAAAATTTAACTAATTTTTTTTATTTTCAAAATCAAACCCAATTGAAAAACTAAATTTTTGAATAACGTCAAATCGGACAGAATTGAATTTTTCGATTCAGTTTGGTTCAACTTTTGCACACACCTAAATACCACTATAAAGAATGCCCTCATGAACTCTATAATTATGTTACCTGAAGGAAGGTGCTCCATGGAAATAATTCTACCCCCAATCCAGGGGACTATTTTAGCAGCCCAATCACCACTTTTCAGCTCCACAGGGGTTCGTGAAAGTTCGGATCCCTTAGTTCCAGAAGCCACTTCAACATCAGGAATTTTCTTACAGCTTTCTGTATCAAAAAAATATACCAAATGAATAAACAGCTTGCCTTTAAAAATTGAAACATGGTATATGAGCAAATGAAATCGTTTACGATGATAATGCAAGACGAACAAAAAAATTATAGCTCCTACTTCCTCACTTGAATAAGGGAAACAACCAGAAGGTAAACTTTTAGAGAACTCCAAGTAGGAAGCACCCAATTTCAGAGGCACTTCTCGTGTTTCATAAAAAATTCATTTACTGATAGAAGCATTGAAGTAGGCAAAGTACTAGTTTTAGTCCTTAGAATTTAACAATTTATTGACTTATTCTCATCAAATTTTGAGATTAGACCAACTAGTTTCATTTTTACTTTCAATTGAGTCTCATAGCATTTTCCAAATAATGTTAGCAACACTTCTAGAAAACAAAGATTTATTGATGCAGGAGTAAAGGTCGGTAATTTATACTTTTATCAACAAGTTTTCCGACAGAATCAGACATAATATTTAACCGATTGCCAACAGAATATTAGTCTGTCACCAATTTCCATCGGTAATATTAGCAGGAGTGTGGCGCCAAGAATATGCCACTATTTTTCCAACGAATGGTTGATCGTGACTATAATATTATTATTCAAATTGTTTTTGCCTATTTTACCGATGGGCAGTTCCGTTGTAATTCGTTAGTAGGCCATTAAGTAAAAACACTCTTTCACAAAAACTTTGCCGATGAATTATCGGTAGATTTGTTTGTTAATAAATGTCAGGACATAGATCATCAGCAACTAGGAGTGCACTCAGTTCGAAGCAAACTAAACCAAACTTTTTCTATTTTTCAAAACCAAACCAACTAGAAATTACAAGGATGTGAAAAAATTAACCGAATGGAACCAATCTGTTTGGTTGATTTCAGTTCAGTTCGATTCGTAGTAAAATTCTATTGAAATTTTTTTATGTTCAAAAGAAAAAATAAATTTCTTTTAAATGTCAAACCAAAACAAACAGAATTTGACATTTCGGTTCAGTTTTTCAGTTTGATTTGGTTTTTGCAAACCCTTAACAGCAGTCCCTTCTCCTTTACTTTTGAAAATCCTAAAGTTCTAAGAGAGAAAAGAAAAATTACTCTGCTACCACTATATGTACATAAATATTATATAACATATTTCAAATATTTAAATTTTAGTTATTGAAATTTATTATTTTCCAGTTATTTAATTTATTATTTTTTAAACACATGTGATTACCCACGGAAACACTCTTAAGTAATTATTTTGTTTGACCGACCGATTGCCGACGGCACATTTGTCGGCAATTTTCGGATACATTGTTGCGGGCTTCGGCGTTAGCTATTTCCGATTGATTGCCGACAGTGATCCTATCTGAAAGTATAGACGGAGTTACCAAATGATATTGTCCGCCTCAAATCCCGTCGGTGAACATTTACCGACTTATATTGATGAACGGTGTCCATAAAGAAACTCATAACTTAAAGTTAAACTCATGCAGATGCTAATGACATACAAATATGCAAATGCAAAATTGAAAAATATCTACCTAAGCGGCTCTTATATTGCTTCTCGCTAGTTGATACCAACTCAGAAACAAGATGATCTGAAGGCACCGTAATTGTCACATTATCTCCATCCATGCACCACGAATCAACCTGCTTATAAATAAATTAGAAAGCTTTGCAAAATAATAGTTTCCAGCGGTAGATTGTAGACAACGTTATTTCTGAGCCATTTTCTACCAAGTGTTAAGTTTAAGATTTTACCATGGCACCCCCACCAAGCAATAATTGCACATGCAGACGTCTTTTGGGCCTCTTCCAAGACCCTTCTGTTTCTGTAACTCTAACAGTAACAACAGAAGATTGCAGTTGAGCAACATAGTGTGTCAACAAATATCCGCCTTTGGTAAATTCATACCCATCACCATCATCTTCGAATAGTACACCTTTAGCTTTCCCTGTAAATGGGAAGAACTCAATCAAAAAGCCTTTACATATTGATCAACAAACTGTTAATACACTTGTGAATGGGAGTTAAACAGAAGACAGGTTATGTTGCTGAAGCTTTTGTCTTAATAATTATGAGTGACAGGAGGCGGCTCCCAGAAATGGAATTTGCATCTAGACAGCTTGAAGCAAGACTATGCTAGACAGTAGACAGATCAAAGACAGTCACATAGTAAAGTGATACCATCATTCCTCACCAGTTCTGACACGTAAATTTTTTTAAAAAATTTATTGTTACTTTTTTTTTATCGAACCCTTATGTCTGTTCCTTGTTCATTGTTTCATCAATACCTTACATGAAGAATGAACATCGGTAAATATTCATGCAACAAAATCTGATCATAACAGATACAAGTAAAATGAAGCTATGATCAAGCACACCCTGCAGCAATAATGGTAACCACCTAACTGGTAAAAAGGTCCTAAGGTAATGAGGAGAGTAAAAATTACATCACCAGTTCAGGCACTAACCTATGATTCTGGAGAAACCTCAGTACATTAATTATATTAAGAAATAGAGATAAAAAAAAATCCAGTTAAGATTTCTGTTAAAGTGGGAAATCCCACATTGGTTGTGTGTGTGAATGGACTTGTGTTTATATATTAGTTGGGCACCTCCACTTAATACCAATTGGTTTTAAGATGGAATCTAACAATTTCTCTATACCATGATACAACTCAATGAGTTCAATCAATAGGACATTATCTTAGAAAAAAAATCACCAAATGACCACAAATCAGTACGGCTAAAAGGCAGTACGATTTTCACAAATTTCAGACATTAATAAGGTCAATACCAAAACAAATGACCCTCAGCAACACCGACATATATCTACAAACTAACACTAGGGGCGAGAAAAAAACGATTGGTTAAACCGAATTAACCGATCTATTTTAGTTAAGTTTGGTTAAATATTTTGGTTAGTTTGGTCGCTCCGGTTCATAAATTATTTTGATTCCATTACAGTTGAGAGTTTTAAAATTTTAATTAACCGAATATTAAAAAATCAATAATTTTCTATTTACTTTTAGCGGTTTAACCAAATTAACCGATTTAATGGACTAATTCGGTAGGTTAGTTTTACAATTTTTAAATTTTAGTTAATTCGTTTAAATCGGTTTCGGTTAAATTTACTAATTTGGTTGGTTCAGTTAAAGAAATAAAAATAATTTGATTAATTTAATTTTGGTTACTTCGGTCAGTTCTTAACTTGCTCACCCCTAACTAACACAATGATAAATTCAACGCAACAACTGGATAACATTGACTTTGATACTTGGAACCTAGCATAAAAAATACAAAATAACATGAAATACTTCAAGTTGCATTGTTAAACCGGACACCTTAGTTTGCAACATGATTCTGAAAGTAAACTACTCTATTAGTATGCCACCATAGTCAATGTTCTAAATCATAATGTTTTCAAATTCATCAGTTTTCAGCTTGTAGTAGTATTAGTGTTTATTGCCACCATTTTTAAGGAAAAAATAAATCAGTGGTATGTGAACTTTGCTAAATCAATTATTATGTCAATGTTTGAACATTTATTTCTTTTATATTAGCATTTCAACTTTTTTAATATATCAAATACGTGCTTTTAGTCGTTTGCAGTCACCGATGTACTAAACGGACAAAAAAAATTCTCATATATGCTTCGCTATCTTGTGAAGATAATATGAATCAAATTACCATATTCATCTAAGGCTATGATGAGAGTTAAATCATCTGACAAGCTAGCTTCACGAATGTGTTGATGAGGCGGACACAAAGGAATTATTGATCCACCTTGCAAGTATAAAGTTGGCAAATCCTGTGATACAGAAAGATTACATATAGGAAATATGACACAACTTTACAAGGAAAGCACAATAAGGAGTTCTAAGCATACCGGATGAGAGTCACCAAAATCAAATCTTAGCCAAATTCCTTTGGGCAGGAGATGCTGCAACTCGTCTGTTCCTTGATCAGGATTTGTACTACAGAAGATGAAAAGAGAGTCAGTACAATTTGTTCGGCCTATCTTAAAGTAAAACATCCAGATAGATATGTACATTAGATATGTATTCGCTTAATAATAGACACAATTTAAGTTTACTCTGTGAAATAAACTTATTTGAGAAATCAGATGCTGAAACTAAAACCAGATTGATTACAACAAGCCTAAAAGCGACCAGTAAGATTCTAGTGAACAACTTATGGCAATAGCAATCCATGAGACAATTTTGTAGACATCATACTCTGTTTTAAATAAAGTAGTTACTTGTGGTCCTACACTCTATTATTTAAAACCATGAGCTCTCATTATTTGACTAGACAGAATTTTCTATGTAATATAGATGCAAGCAATAAAACAAATAAATGGATATCAGTTAACAGGGTACATCAGTTTGTAGTACAACATAGTAAAATATCCAAGTCCTGTAAAGTAGAAAAACGGAAACGCTGAAACAAAAAAATACTGAAACGGGAAATGGTGAAACATAAATTTTAAAAGAATTTATTTTCAGCATAGTCCAAGTTTAAAGAAACGGAAACAAAACGCCGAAACTTAAGATCGGAAAAGTTTTCGTGCAACATAGTCCAAGTTTAAAGAATAGAACCTTGCACAAACTAGAAGCGGACCCAGCAAGAAGGAATTCTCAATCTTTCTCAGACTTGGATCTTTTAGATCTGCACAAGCAATTTTAACACTTTTCAACTTCACTAAAAGCCGTCTTCCTTACACCTATAAACTAGCATAAACAATGAGCAGTTTTTTGAAGACCCTTAAATGGCATTAGACTAATCAAGATCACATATCATACCAGCAAAAAAAGTAGGAGTTGCCACTGGTGTGCCCATTGTGTGAGCGACATAAAACAGAGTATATATATGTGGCATGAATCGATAGCGTCTCTTCAATGCCAAACGGCAAACTTCTTCACACTAACGAAAATGAAATCAGCTGATAGTAAAATTTTCCAGCAGAAAAGTCCAAACGTAGTAAATCTAACGTGCAAAATTTAGAATATGGATTAGACATAGTTGTTGCAGGTTCAGCTCTGAACATAATTGCAATTTTATCAGATTACCTCTGTGCTTTACTCAGTAAAAAAATAATTACATGTTTCAGCCAGATTGCAAGTGCAGACAAGAGAGTAGACAAACCTCTTCCCCAAAAGACCATGGCTCGTGGTCAGAAGTAGCCATATCAGAATGTCCACGACAGAAAGGGAACATTGCCCCTACACCCATCCACCGTCCAAAGAGCTTGGGTGTTGCATTTCCTGAAAATCCACCAATATCAGGTCCAGAAAGAGGCTGACCACTGAGTCCCTGATCATAAAGTAAACCGAAAATTAGAGCACATACCCTTTGTAGGAAGTGAACTCAAATGTACTTTGTATTAGTGATTTTCTGGGGGAAAAAATCTTTAAAGAAAGAAAACATGATACATATGTAAAAGACCAACATAAAAAGAGATGCAGAAAAGAAGTTATTATTGTTAAATGGATATAGAAAAGTAGATACAATACAACATCAAACTTGATAGATTGTCATTGTTGCAGAATAAATTTGTAGAAACTCCACCAGTAAATTATGTTTATTCATAATTCACTTTGTACAGAAAGAAATTTGGTGCCAAGAACTTTTCGAGTATCTATGAGTTTGGCTCTTACATTCCAATCTTCACTTTGAAAGCATTCTTATAATTCTTTATCTTATCTTACACACTAGCTCATGTAAATTTCGTTAACAACTTAAGTTCTTATAATTTAAAGCACTAGAATATTCACATCTCTCAATTTCCTCTACGCAAATAACAGAATTCAAAATTTACTTACCAATTGAAGTACCATAGAGATGGACATGTGAAGATGCTCCCAATTTGAGATGTTATCTCCTGTCCATGTTGCAGCATACCTTTGACTACCAATAAATCCAGCTCTAGTAAGAACAAAGGGACGCTTATTTTCATGAGCTAATTTCATGCCTTCATATGTTGATCTTGCCATCAGCATGCCATAGACCTAAAACAAACAGTAGATACAAAAAAGATAATCACAATGAAACTCTTGTGTGTTTCCTTTCAAATAAATCATTTTCCTGCTAAAAGCAAACAATAGAAGGCTTAAGAAGATTACATTGTGATAGTATGAATGATCCTGGCAGCCTCCAAGTTCGCCATCTCCCCTGTGAATATTGCTCTCAGGCATTGTCTTTGTTATGCTCTGAAAAGAATAATAATAAGCGCTCCGGCGTTTGCACAAGCTGTAAATAATGATAAGATTTTTTTTGGCAATACCTTGGAAATAGCTGGCTCATTCATGTCATTCCATATGCCATCAACACCATTAGAAATGAAATCTTTAATTAGGCTAGCCCACCAAGAACGGACTTTCGATTGTGTGAAGTCAGGGAAAACACAAGGGCCAGGCCACACCTCCCCTGTAAATCAGCATCAAAAATATAAAAAAATAATATTTTTTTAACTTTCTAATTCATGCGAGAGAGAAGAAGAGAAGATGATTTTTTTTTTTATTACAATGGGGAGGGGAGGTTTGGACCTATGTCCCTATCACTAAACTATGCTTGCATGGACAAGAAGAGAAAATGAATTAATTACTAATACAAACAGAAAACACACCAATAAAAGGTCTTCCATCTGCTCTTTGAACCCAAGCATCACTCTTGGAACCACTATCATAGACAGGATAACCCTTTTCAAATTTAATCCCAGGGTCAAGTATCCAAACTGCTTTAAAACCAATATCATGGAGATCTTTCACCAAAGATTGTGGATCAGAAAAGCGTTCCTGAAAGAGTTCAGTGAAGGTTTTTCTGTCAACTAACAATTACAAGTTTATCATAAGAAATACAGACAACTTTCATATGCAACAACTTTCACTTATAAGGTCATTCTTCAGGCTTAGTGAATTTGGCTAAGGACAAAAACTATAAATTTAGAAAACAGGACAACTCGAGGCATATTTTATAAAAAGAAAGCAAAATTCAGATTTTTTTTTCTGGCTTTGAATTTATAACTCCTCTTAGTTACACACTTATAACTTATAAAATGATGATCTTGTTCAAATGTAAGTCAGAATCAAACAACTAGCCATCCCAAGAAAAAAATTCAACAACCTCATGTCAGCTTATTTGAAATCTGTGACCATAGTAATTAGAATATTATGTCCTGAAAATTTCTAACTAGTGTTGCCAAGAAAATTTCAAACCAATTAGATGCTTGCATGCATGGAAACTATTAAAAAATAGATGGAATAGAAGCACTCGCATGGCTACCAATAAAGAATTGAATACAGCTCATTTGGGCACTTACATCCTCTGACATGTACTATAACATGGTTGAGTTTTCTAGTCCAGATTGTCCTACACCACCAATGATGCTCAAGAGATCCAAATCTATGAGAATTTGGAATAACATAATTTCTCTGATAACATATACATGTTTGCTACATCACATAGTTTCTGTTTTTTCTATGTATTAGTATTTCTAGGAACTCGCTGAGCTGACCAAAAGAATTTGGTTCATCAAGCCACTAAAAATTGATCCAGGAAAGGAAATCACTGAAATGTACCTTGTCAAATGTGAAACAGCGAAAACCATCCATGTAATCAATATCCATCCATATTACATCACAGGGTATACCCTTCTCCCTAAACGTTTTGGCCACCTGCATATGCAAGAGGTTTAACAACCAAACAAAAAAAATACATTGAATTCAAACCACCAAAGGACCAATGGTGAAAGGGAAGACAAAACCCTGCAGATGAAGGATGATTTTATCATTCCAGATTAAAAGAAAAGAAACAATCAGAAGCCTACCTCATAAACCCTCTTAGCAGAACTATAGCCCCAGCGGCATTGTTGATATCCTAAGGCCCACTTTGGAGGCATAAAAACAGTTCCTGAGGGAAGGTATTTAGGAACTAAATCAGTACAAAATAAAACGAATACATAACCAAAAAAGACATATAATAGAAAGAAGAGTTATTGTTACTATATATCCCCACCTTTTTGCGTTTTTTTCGATTTAAGCACAATCTAAAAAAACGCAGCACCATATATCTCATTCTTTCATTTTGAAGCATATATAGCCTAAGTGTCTTATACAACATCGTTTTGGTCATTCCCAAGGCCAAAAAAGACATCATTTTTACGGAAAATAACGCATAAAACGCACATCAGGCTATATGATGAATGAAAAGTTTAACAAGGTTGGGACACTAGCTGAGCCATTTTTAGATTGTGCTTGAATTGAAAAAAACGATAAAGGTGAGGATATATAGTAACAATAACCCTAGAAAGAAGCAGAAGGCATAAAATTATGAAGTAATATACCTACTGCAGCAGATAAAGCTTTGAGAACAGCTGAGGGTGAAGCAAAAGGACCGAATGTAATGACCGGATACGAGGCCGGAGCAATGAACTGAATTCTCGAATCAGTCCTCAGATCAATCTGCGTACAATGAATCAGGCGAAGGGCTTAGTAAAGGATTTCTAAGACATTTTGTTATACACAGATGTAATCTCACCTCACAGCGCCGCGTGGTATCGGCAAGAACCCCCAGTGCCTCTCCATTCGGAAGAAGAGCTAAGACCCAGGGATGTGACTGGTACAAGGACGTAGTTCCAGCACCATAACTCCATGCATCCGTGTTCCATGTGAAAACCTACATTTTTTATAACCTGTTACATTTTGATTTCATCATTCACTGGCGGAGGTAGTGGTGGAGAAGCTGAGTGGCCGCCTCCACCCCACCCCACCACCGTACCCCTCTCCTCCTCCCTCTCCCTCCCACTTCTCCGGAACACTACTCATATTTTCCATCCGGACAGTGGTCACTTGTTTTTTTTTTGTTGAACAGAGGATCACTTTAGCCCGAACTTGGCAAAAAATATCAAAAACGTTCAAATTAACGAAATGGGATCACTTTTATACTGAACTTGTCAAAATCAGTACAAAACACCTCTCCGCACTCTCACCTAAGAAAGTAAGATATATTCTCCGGTTTTTTTTTCTTAATGTGGTTTTTAATGAAAAAAAGATTAAAATGATCCTAAATTTAGTTATGTTTTCAAATTAATCCATAATAATAAAAAAAATCAAATTAATTATAAAACTTTATATATTAAATTTTATTAACTAAAAATATAAAGGATCTGTATGTACTTTTTACAAAAAAATCAATTTTTTTAGAAATCGATGAGCAGCTGTCGGAGAAGAATCTGGCAGCCGCTCATCGTCTCCGGCAGCAAGCAGAAACGACGAGCTCATCTCTGAGAGAGACAATGTCGTCGTCTCTCACAGAGACGAAATGTCTCTGTTGGAGACGAACCCATCTGGGTTCGTCTTCAATCAGAGACGGTTGAAGACGAACCCATCTGCGTTTGTCTTCAACAGTGACGATCTGTTGAAGACGAACCCATCTGGGTTCGTCTCCAACAAGTCCGATCTGTTGGAGACGAACCCAGTCGGTACTGAACGGTTGTGGTTCGTCGGTTTTGGGTGGTTGGTCGGTTTTAGGTGGTTGGTCGGTTTTGGGCGGTGGCTGATCGGCTTTAGGTGGTGGACAGTGGAGGTATAGGAAGAGGGTGGTGGTTGGTCGATTTGAAGAGAAGAAAAACAATTGAGAATTTTTTGAAAAAAGTTCAGAAGGATCCCTAAAATTTTGATTATAATTAATTAGTATTTAAGTGTAATTAATTAGAATTAATTATGATTTTTATAAATCTCACTCTCCAATTAAGTGCCATGTCAGCACAAGGGGAGTTTTGAGCCGGTTTTGTCAAGTTCAGGATAAAAGTGATCTGGTTTTTTTAATTTGGACGTTTTTGATACTTTGTGCCAAGTTCATGGGGTAAAGTGATCCTTCGTTCTTTTTTTTTGATATAGAAACATATTGATGATTCGTAAAAGGTAAAAACAAAACACCCTCGTAATTTTTTTAATGTACAGATTAGCTCTTAAACTCTTTTTAAACACAATTAAGTCTTTATGCTTTTTTTTTAGAAAAGTCTTTATTATTATTATTTTTTTAAAAAGTCTTTATGCTTTTTAAATGGCTTAAATGCACTCAAAATTACCAACTTTCGTGTGTTTTGGTATTTAATATAATCTTTTAATTTTGACATATTTAACATGAATTTTCCAATTTTTTGCAATTAAAACTACGTGTGTATTTCCTTTAAAAAATAGTGTCAACTTAAATCCAAAACGGTGTCGTTTTACATTCATAACGGCGCCGACGTCTTTAATTGTAAATTTTTGATGCATTTAATCCTTTTTAAATTGAACAAGAAAACTCTTCCATCCATCAGAGTTAAAAGCCAACATTAATTACTGACGTGTCACTCATAAATTTATAGAAAAAAATTCAAAAATAATCTTAATATTTAAAATATTTACCAAATTTATATTTATAAAAAAAGTTGACACTATTTCACCTTTTTTTTCTTAATTAACTCTTCTTAATTAATTTTTTTATTAAAATCAATTAAAACATAATTAAACTAATCAATCAATCAAATTAACCTATCAAAACTCAATTAAATCTAATTAAACAAATCTAAAATCAATTAAATAATTAAAATCTAATTACACCAATCAAAATTCAATTATACTTATTAAAATTCAATTGAAACTAATTAAAAACATAAAAATCCAATTGAACCTGTTAAAACTCAATTGAAACTAATTAAACCAATTGTAAGCGGAGTGGGATTCGGGGGCCGCTCGCCCAAGGCTTATTGTCGACTTCTCGATCTGGAATGGTTTGAAAAATGAAGTCGCCACCTAGTTCAACTAGAAAATGTCTTTTAACCGACTAGGTAACCTTACTCGCTTATGATTAAGATTATCGTGCATCGGACCAAGAACTAGGGTTCGTGGACCTTCCCGAGACTCATGTGGTCGGCTTATCTATTACCGCCTTTATTTACTGGGCATATTTGGCTAATAATCACCCGTGGCACCTCAACTTTGGGGGTGCGGGCGCTAAACCCCCTGATGTTTAAAAACGGGCAGTAAACTCCCTGAACTTTGAGGCGGCGCTCACAAAACCCCCTAAGACCAAATATCGCCGTTTTTTTCGTTTTCTGTCGACGTGGCATCCAATTTCTCGTCCGGACACCAAATGGCGGCGCCTGTCACCCCTGCATGCATGTCTGACACCTGCTGCTTGTGTAAGAATGCGTCAGTTGACTTTTTATTAAAAAAAAAAAAAAAAAAAACTGAAAAGTAACCGCGGTCATTTATTTTTTTCTCTCTCCTACTTTTCCTTTTCCCCACTCGCTCCCCTCACTTCCGTTTCACTATTTTCGTTTCAAATATTTTCGCCACGCTTCGTCTTCTTCCCCTCGTACTTTCGTTTCTTCGCTGACACTGACCTAGGGTTTGCTCCTTTCCCATTTTTCGTTCAATCTTTCTCATTTTCCTCGCATTCTTCCCCATTCTTCCTCCATTGTTCAACATTGTCTTTCATTTACCGAAGTGTTTTTAAATTTTTGTCTTGTCTGTCTCTGTTAATTTTCAGAAAATGGGATCCAAAAAAACGACGAAATTGGGAAAAGAAGAAAGAGAAGGGAAGAAACGAAAAGGTATGATTTTTCTGGTCTCTGTTATTTTTTTTTTTATTTTTAATTTTGGGGTTGATTTTTTATGGGATGTTGTTTTTTGCGGGTATTTTGTTTCTAGTTTGTCATTTGATGTTGTTTCAGTTTGGGTTTTACTTGTTCAGTAATTGAAAATTGTTTGTTTGTTTTTAAATTTGTTGGTTTGCGCAGCTACTAGTGAAGAACGTTTTTTTGAGGTCTTTGAAATTATTCTTAACTACAATGGAGACTTTGAATGGTTTGGTTATTTTAATGAGGATGTGGCTGTCAGAAAATTTCATATTGAGGATATAGGATTAAATAGTCTAGATAAGTGGTTACTTGAATTGAAGGTTCAGGGATTGCTAATGTATTATTGGAGGCGGGCTGGCATGTATACTGAAGAATTAATTCCTATGGAAAACGATGACCATGTCATGGACATGGCACTGGCTGGGGCACAAGATGGTAGTGTTGATGTGTATGTTAGGAAGTTAAGCTGTGATGACGTGTGTAACCTAAGGCCTGTATTTGGACAAACATTATTTGAGTTGAAAGAACTTGAAGATGGGGATGATGCATTGGAGCTGCAGGCTGTTGCTGAGGCTGAACCAGTGCAGGTGCTGCAGATTGAAGGTCCCGATGAACCAGTGGAGGTGCTGCAGATTGAAAGTCCTGGTGAACCAGTGGAGGTGCTGCAAAGTGAAGTTGTTGATGAACCTGAAGTTGTTGATGAACCCCTGGAGAAGCAGCAGTCTGGTGGTTCAGACTGAAGATTGACACACTTGAGTTACCTTTTTTGTGCAAAGTTATGCTTCAACAGTTGTAACCTTTTAGGTTAATATTTATTTTGCAATTAGTATTAATACTGAGAATTTATATTTTTGCACTGGTTGATTAAATGTTGGAGAAGTATTGTTTGTTTGCTTATGATATTCCCGTTTATTATTGTGAATTGGTCGTTATTGTTTGTTTGCTTATGATATTCCCGTTTATTATTTGTGTTTGTACGTGTTGGTTGGTTTGGTTTTTAGGAAGCTAAACTTAACGATCATACGTGGACCCTGAACTTTAGGACCGTGTTCAGTTGTGGACCTTAAACTTTATTTACTTGTTCAACCAAGGACCCTGATCTTGTATTATGTAATCAAGTAAAGACCCTTAAAATAATATGTTAAGAAACATACAATAATTAGTATATTACGTCTATTTTAAAACACATACTGATCAAAAGTCTTACATATTAAACAAACAGAAAAGGTTACTACAAAAAAACTAACTTATATATTCTCAGTTTTCTAAACAAAGTTACGACACAAAAACTTAATACATCATCAAGACCTAGAATTTGACTTCGGGCAGCATCCTTGTCATTAAATGTCATCCTCCGAACCAAGCTCCCATGATCGACATACACAAAGGTCCATCTTTACCAACCCGTCAGGAAAAAAATCACGATCACTGCTATCAATAAGTAACCCTGTCAACGAACGGTAGTAACTGTTGGTGTCTTGAAAATTCTTCGTAGAAGAATGAAACCTGTCAACGGAGGATTCAGTAAATTTTATTTCGATGTCATAAGGGCAGCGTCCGTTTGACATTGGTCCCAGACAAAAGACAGTTATAATATTCCCATAAGAAGACGTTGTGTTGTTCAGAACAAACACAGTGTCTGATGTGTCCTCTTGGAGAAGTAAGCCCCTATCATCCAAGTTCAGAGCTGAGATCAACAGGCCAACTACACAGTGTCTGATGTGTCTTCTCATTAGTGGGGAACCAAACTTGATACCTGTTGACTATTCCCCACTCCCTGCAGGCCTTCTTGAACTGGTGCCTATTATCAAACAACATTCCTTCGGTGAACGAGGGATTGGCTCTCGCAGCCTGCTCATCGAACCTGTTAAACCGCGCACCCGTTTGACCATCAGAATCAGAGGCTGTGTTGTTGTCATCCGATGCAATATAGTCCGACTCAGCTTCATTCAAATCCGGATTTATGGTTCTTTCTACACCACCTGGCCCAAATTCTGGCTGTGAAGTACCCCTTGGTCTGCCACCAGACCTCTGTGTTGATTGAACATCGTGTTCATCCCCAACTTGAACTGGAACTGATGACTCTCCGTGTAGTTGGCCTGTTGATCTCAGCTCTGTCAAGAGATCGTCGTCATCATCCCATACATCGTAGTCGGGGTCAACTATGTAATCATCAATATGCTCTTCATCCCCATGCCCTCCCTCCTCTTCCACATTCTGCTCTGCATCCCCATGCCCCACCTCCTCTTCCACATTCTGCTCTGCATCCCCATGCCCCCCCTCCTCTTCCACATTCTGCTCTGCATCCACATGCCCCCCTTCCTCTTGCACATTCTGTTTATCATTTACAACTCCCTCAGGAACATCCTTCTCTCTTTCACTGGGCATGTCGAATAGCGCCCGAAGCTCACCTGAAAGGCCATCTAACAACTCATCGAAGTTCCCCCATTTTTGCCACTGGTCCTCAACCTGACTTGGCCTCTCAGGTTCCCATTGCAGATCAGCAGCAGGGCCCCTCTGATTAGCTTCTTGATTGACCTCGCCAAGGTCCCCTTCGTTCCACATCCCATCACTAGCAGGTAACCCATCATAAAGCCCCTCACTAACCTCATCTATTCCCATCTGCCCATGCTCGTCGTCGTTTGGCCCCTCCATTTGGCCCTCACTCACCCCATCTTTCTGCCCCTCGTTCAGCTCCTCATTTAGCCCCTCATTCAGATTTTGATTTTCTCCCTCATTTAGCCCCTCGTTCAGCCCCTCATTTTGCACCTCCTCAAACCTCTCAGCTAGATTTTGCCCCTCACTAGGCCCCGCCCTCATCAGATCTTCCATAGTTTTTTTCATCCACTGGCGAACCTCTGATTCACCAACGGCTGTGTACGGAGGGGGGGGTTCAGGTTCCCATTGGCCTTCAATCATTAGTGGTCCTTGACTTGCTGACCTTCTTCTCAACCATGGCCCCTGGCTCCCTTGCGTTTTCACCCCTGGCCCCTGACTTTGCACCATTCTGATGGCACTTGGCGCCTTTTTTCTGAAGCCACGATCCCCATGCTTCTCCCAATTTTCCTGACTCAACACGAGGCCCAGACTAGGATAACTGAAACTGTCTTTCGGTTCTTCAATTTCCTCTAAGACAACGGCTGATGGAGGGGGAGGACTAGGACTTCTCTTAGGCTGTAATTTCCTAACATCCCCAACGGAGTACTCCCTAACGTACACCTCAACACTCCCCGCCTTTGACCCAGCCCTAGCCATTTCCATAAAATCATCCTCATGGCTGATTGGTTTTATCCCCACGTTATATTCTACGGCTGTCTCTTTCCAATGGTAGTCAACAAGCTTCTTGGGTAACAGTTTTGCCACCCATTTATCAAACTTACCCATTGTAATGACATCAAGGTTATATACCCTACTCTTCACTTCCCCGTTATGATATCCCCACTCCCCAAGTTCCCCACCAATGTGTAAGTTGATGGTAAAACAATTTAATTCTGCAGGGGAAACTGAAAAACAGAAAAAAAAAAAGCAACACTAAATTCAACCAACAAACCAACCAACCATCATTAAGTACACAAACAATAATACTTAATTGTCTAAAACAGCAGTTCCAACACATAAAGACATATTAAAAACTCAACTATCACAATCACCAAGCATAGCAAGCATATTCTATTATTCAAAAAGCATATACAGCCAAAAAGAAATGGTCCCAAACCAATCAACCAATTTATCTCTAAAAAAACAATTTGACATGTTTGGTAATTAAGTGGTCCTACAAATTTATCAACTTTTACAGTCATCAACCCCCGCCAATTTCTTAGCAAAAATGTCCTATAAAATAGACTACAAGCATACCTTCAACAACATCATCGCTGCTGGAACTATCCATCAAGCCATACCCAGCAGTTCTAGGAGGCCCGCTTCTGTAATCACTCTTTTCTTTTCGTTTTCGTCTACTGAATCCTTTTCTCTTCATTTTTTGCAGCCACACAAACTAAAAACCTGCCAACATGTTAGTGGAGTTAAAATTTCTAACCAACCCACAAAAAATCAAATAACGAGTAACTTTAAATTTCTAACCTTTAATCACTTTCTTAATCACTTTCGGTAAATGAAAGACAATGTTGAACAATGGAAGAAGAATGGGGAAGAATGCGAGGAAAATGAGAAAGATTGAACGAAAAATGGGAAAGGAGCAAACCCTAGGTCAGTGTCAGCGAAGAAACGAAAACGAGGGGAAGAAGACGAAGCGTAGCGAAAATATTTGAAACGAAAATAGTGAAACGGAAGTGAGGGGAGCGAGTGGGGAAAAGGAAAAGTAGGAGAGAGAAAAAAAATAAATTACCGCGGTTACTTTTCAGTTTTTTTTTTTTTTTTTTTTTTTTATAAAAAGTCAACTGACGCATTCTTACACAAGCAGCAGGTGTCAGACATGCATGCAGGGGGGACAGGCGCCGCCATTTGGTGTCCGGACGAGAAATTGGATGCCACGTCGACAGAAAACGAAAAAAACGGCGATATTTGGTCTTAGGGGGTTTTGTGAGCGCCGCCTCAAAGTTCAGGGAGTTTACTGCCCGTTTTTAAACATCAGGGGGTTTAGCGCCCGTACCCCCAAAATTGAGGTGCCATGGGTGATTATTAGCCGGCATATTTGTTTTAATCTCATCTCAACAGTATATGCAATTCGTTGGATATGAAAGCTGGAAACAAACAGGTATGAAAGCGATGAACACGTTGGACGCGCATATGACTCGATCCGGACTGGACATGCAAAGCAAGTAGCAGGTAATCCTAAGCATACATCTAATCCTAGAGGTTTCTATCAAGTAGCAACGTCTGACTGATCTAGATCGATTACATGCTCAAAACCTAAAAATCGGATATCTAAGTGATATGGATTTTTTAGGTGATCTTGAATAACCTATACAACCATTACTACTTTTTCGTGGTAGTACTAAGATGTCTAAGTCCTTAACCCGATTAATTTGGGAAAATTTATGTGATTAGTCCTTAACCCAATTAATTGATATACTTTTTGGAAAGCGATAAATATTGCAAACTGGCCCACGTTCAGTGGTATACATGATATGATTTTTGAGTGCCAAACACTGGCGCGGGTTTGATCGACGGTGTGGTCCGAATGGACTCCTGGTTAAAATACAAAAGTTGTCTGTCTCGTCGATACGGTTCATTCGGTTTAAACCGCGGTTGATTCCGAGTTATGGTGAACCCGAAATCTGATCTGAAAGTTGTTGGATTTGCGGGCCTCCGGTTCGTGGGCCGGGTTTATACTTTTTATTATATTAGTGGACTTCGAGGTCCGTTTTATATCAGGTCTTGCCCGTTACAATACAGAATATTAAACTACATTGAATTCTTTACGTCCGGTATCAAACCGGGCCTGATTCCGAGCCTGATTGAGTCCGGAAACGCGTTTGGAAGTTTGGATCGAAGTTTGGAAGATCTTGGGAAGCAATTTTGGGAATTTGAGTGCGACACACTGCCGGCGCCGGCAGGTTAGAGTGTCTGTGCCACCGGTTATAGAGGCGCCGGCTGCGGTGCGGGCAGCAGGTCCAGAGTTTCATTTTTTGGTCCTTTCTCACTCGTTTCAGCTCCGTTTTTCGTGCGAAAGTAATCAAAAACGCATAAAATTGAATAAGGAATTCAAATCTAGCATTTATAAAAGCATTTAAACGTGATTTGGGCATTAAAATATGGATTTATATCAGCTATTTTAAGGCACTTTTCATGGCAAAACACACTAAAACACCTAGAAAACGTGCATTCTAAGGTATATAATCGATTATTTTCTGGGTTTGAACATAAAAACGGCTAATTAACAGCGATTAACACGCTTTTTCATAGAATTCATGACAATTTGACAATATGGCAATGTAGCTAAATACGGCAATTTTTTATGGCAAAATAACAACGTAGACGAAACATACATCCTAATGACATACAAAATCAAAGGGACAAATAGAGGGTCCTCATAATTAGTGGTCCGCGTTCTTGGGTCGTTTGCTGAAAAAGTGGATGTAGAATGAAGTGTGATTTGTGCATGGTATGTGTGAAAAATTCTACCAACTAGGGTTTCCTAGGGGAATTCGAATTCTAGCTCCGGGGTTTTTACCTTTCTGACCCAACCCCTGACTCAGTTGACTTAAAGCTGAATATATAACGGTGAATAAGGTTTAGGGTTTAGCAAGAGTCTTCTAGATTTTAAACTGTTTAAGTGATAAGCCTTTAAGTATTAGGATTAGCTAAAAACACTGATTATTCTATTTAATTCGGATTTAAACTTAATGGCTAAGTAAAAGAGTGTTAAAAGTGAGTTTTGGTGCCTGAAAGTGTCAAAAAAAGATACTAAGACCCTGTGCGTTTGGTTATGGTCACAGTCCGTTAAACTTGCTAATTGGCCCATAAACTTCTAAGACATTTCAATTAGTCCAATTTCTAGACTTAGACTACAATATCTTTGGATTTTCATAGGCTATTTGCGGCTAATAATGTTTTGATCCTCCAAGTTTACAGCTATGCGTCACTTAAATTCCAACAAGCAAATCGATAACTCGTCACCTGGACAAAATGCTCTAGAATTGGACGCTTCAGTCCTTTATCACCTTTTACTTGTTCGGAAAATAGATGTATACACCAATCAAAGTCTCACTAAACCTATTAAAATTCAATTCAAACTAAATAAGTCAATCAAATCTAATTAAACTAATTAAAATCCAATTGAACAAATTAAATCTAAGTGTGCAAATTTTAGGTTTTATAAATATGAGGGTGATTATTGAGTTTCGAAAAATATCGAAAGGTGTCAAGAGCCGAGAATTACATTAGGGTCATTTTTTAGTCTTGTCCCAAAATATTTTGATACTCATAAATTTAAATGTGAAATATTATTATTTTCATAAATTTTAAAAAACTAGTTATTCTTTTTTTAATATACAGGGGTCACATATGCTTCTAACGTCGGGTCTCATAATTATCCATATTCCCATGGTTTAGATAAGTAAATATATGTACTTTTTTAAATCATAAAGATATAAATAATCTTGAGGTCCAAACGTTATAGGCACGTACGGTCTGTATCTCTTAATATATTAATGTTTTTAGCTAAAACACTATTTATAAGAGTTTTTAAATTATATACATATAAAAATTAAAAGAGAAATAACTATATTTTAAATAAAAGGAAAAATTTAAAAATTTAGAAGAATTATATTAATTAATTATTTTATTTATTCATTTGTACTTTTAAATTATTCTTCTCATTGCGAAATAATATTTCTATCCATTGACAATTACATATTTTATTATCTTTGAACAAAATGTTTAAAAATTCTAAATTTTATTTTAATTAGTTGTTATCCGCAAGATGTGCAGATTCATTTTATTAAAATATATATTGATGAAAACCGAATTCCAACATAACTATAATGAAAGAGAGTCATACAGGATCTACCCTTATAGGAGAATTTTAAGACTCGCCAAAAGGCGAAAGTCTAATGATATCGGTATTTGAGTCCACAAGACTCACCAAATTTGAATATTAAAGGGAGATTCGCCCGAATCTCTAGAAAAACTGATTTTCAGAGGATTCGGTAAAAACACGTCGCCCAAACGTATCGCCAGAGACCTAATACACGAATAATCATATCTAGAAGGTTGTTTTTCTATTCAGATACAAACTCCTATTTAGGAATATAAACTAATTCAGAAAAATATTCTTGAATAAGACTTCCTTTAAATAAGGGATCTCTTTCATATTCAAACACAATGCTATTAAGTAGAAATCACTTTTCTATTTAAAGTCTATTATATATTTTCCCAAATACTATATAAAGAGCTTGAAATATGCATGAAAACACAATTACATTCAATACGCAAAAACGCTGCTCAAAGCCTAAACTGACTTTAGTATCAGAGAGTTAAATCACCATCCGATTATCTATCAACCCTATTTTGCAGGTTTAATCATCGAATAAGAAGACAGACTTTATCACATAGATTATAATTTAATTCTATTTAAAAGAAAATCTATTAATTAATTTTAATTTTTTTTATTCTCTATCTTACACTTAATTAGATTATTCAGTTTATTAATATAAATTTAATTTTATAATTTCTTAAAATAAAATAAAAAATTGAATATATAAATATTCATAATGTATTAAAACTCTTCAAATATATAACTATAAATCTAATAAAATTAATATTAAATTATAAAAATATATTTTAACTATAATTAATAAACATCAATAATAGACTTAGTGATTTAAATATTCAAATATTTATTGTTTTTTCAATTGTGACCAATTTAATTCTGTCAATTTATATTTTGAATTAAGATATTTTATTTCAATTATGGTATTTGATCTCAATTAAGTACATAATCTAAAATTTTAGCATTTATTTTTACCAAGTAGTGTTTAATAATGAGCAAATTACTGTAAGGCTCTCAAATTTGACATAATTCACACTTTAACCTCTCCTGTTTGAAAGTTAAACGATATGGCCCCTCATTTTTATTTCTGTCAACAGTTTAGTCCCTCTGTCCATTTTTGGTGTTAGTCAACGAAGTCAAAGGACTTAAGAGTAAATTAATTTTCAAATATGAGAGACGAAATCGTTGGCAAAAATAAAAGTAAAGGACTAAATCGTTAATAAAAACAGAAGTAGAAGACCATATAGTTTCGTTGACTTCGTTGACTAACACCAAAAATAGAAGGAAGGACTAGATCGTTGATAAAAATAAAAGTGAGGGGCCATATCGTTTGGTTTTTAAATAAAAGGGATTAAACTGTAAATTATGTCAAATATGAAGGGTGCTATAGTAATTTTCTCTTTAATAATTATACTAAATTCAACTTAATAATAATAAGTGATATCAACATAATTATCAAAACAAATAAAACATAATCAACATTATAGTATCAGAAATGGAGATATATAGGGGTGTGTAAGAATCGACCGAAACTGATTTTCTAAACCGAACCGAACCGAAATAGTAGGTTCGATTCGGTTGTAGTTCTAATTCGGTTTGGTTCGGTTTTAATTTATTAATGACCGAATCGAATCGAAAACCGAATATCAGACAATTTGAGTAGGTTAGTGGTAAGTTGCCTTTAAATTTTGTGCTATTCCTAGGTTCCAATCCCAACTCCAGCATGTGTTTTTATTAATTTAACTTGTTTCTTTAAAAGAAAAAAAAATACAACAACTGGATTCAAACCTGGACCACAAATTAAGGAATTACCACGCTACCACCAGACTACAGCAACTTTTTTGTTCAGTTATGCAATATTTGATATACATCGGTTATCGACCGAACCAAACCGATTTTTCCAGCCTATTTTAATTCGGTTTGGTTTGATTTTTTATATTTTAAAAAATCGATGGGTTCGTAATTTTTGGTCGGTTCAAAAACCGAACCGACCGATAAACACCCCTAGAGATATGAGGTAAACATTGGAATGACTTACCCTCTTCCCTGTGCGCTCAAGTGGTCCGCTAACTTCACCGGTCCCATAGAAGGACGTCCCGTTTGGAAACTAAACAAAAACAAACGGTATCTGTATTAGCAATAACATATATAAAATAAAAAATAGAAAAACTATAATTTTATGAAAGTTAATTTACAAATATAAATTTTGCGAGTCTCAAAGTAGGAAATGGGTATATGGTTAATTTATACAATCCAATCAAATAATAGACAATTGTATATAATTCTCACTATTTTTTAATTTTTTTTTATCATTTTATTGGTTTTGGTCCGTAAATTAATTATGAACCGGATTTAGATAAAAATGTTACTTAATCATGGAGTAATATTGCTTTTATTTTTTTTTACAAAATCCGGCTGCCGCGTATACATTTTGACCGAAAAAATTATGTTAAAAAAAGATAATAATGAAAATAATGTGAATTAAAGTTCGGTCACCAAAATGCAATAAAACGACAATTTAAATACCCCCGGGTCAATTATCGAACAATGGAAACCAAAAAAAAAGTCAAATGCAACATACAAGATATGATCAATAAGAAATCTAAAAATATATACTGCATAGGACAAACCTGAATTTTGACAATCTGCTGCCCTAAATGAGATTCAAAAGTAGGAATATATGAAGGAACAGAATGAGTACTGATCGGGGTGTCTAAATCCTTAGTATTACTGAATGAAAGACTGGGCTTTGAAGCAAACCTATGATTTGCTGAACAATCGAATCTGAAAATTCCATCTCCCATGATACCCTCATAAATCATATTGTTCGCTTGATCATCACTCATTTTAGGTACCTTTGAACAAAATTATAAGATAAATTATTTAGATATATGGAGTCTGATGCAGAAACAATATTGTTGAATAATTTAGCCTATAGAATATGAAGGACGCAATTGGTGTATGTATTTAAATTTAAATAATGATTGGTGGGTCTTAAAATATTAAATACTTGAGGAAATTACATGACATACCCCGTTTTCTTTAATTTTTGTAAATATACTCTCACTAAAGTAAGATTAACAAGCGTACCTAAATGTGAACTTTTGTTTTCAAATTTACGCCTTTTATACATAGGTTGACCACCCTTTTTGTTTTCTTTAACAACACTGCTTTATGTTTTTCTTTATAATTATCAATCAAATTTATTTTCTTTTTTTTTATTCTTTTATTACTTGATTTAAATTTATTACAATTTCAATATAAGACATTCAAATATAGTTTTTAAATCGTTTTTTTGTTTAATTATTTTTTTATTCTTTTAATTATTTAATTTTTTTAATTAACTTTTTAAAATGAATTTTATTTATAAAAATGTATATTATTATTTTTTATAAACAATAGTTATTTTATTTTTGACATTTATTTTTTTATTGTGAAACACTTGGTATTAAAATTTAGTGTTAATGGTCTGAAAAAATTTCTACTTTTTAACCCTTTTTTGTTTGTACTTTGATGTTGTAAAATTATCAATTTCCTCCAAATCCACAATTTTTGTTTCAATTTCACCCTCAAATATCAAAATTCACACATTTTGGTTCCAGTTACATCCTCAAGCATCAAATTGACCTATTTTTTTAATACTTTATATTTTAACATATATTTAAATAGTCACCAATGTTATAATTAAAACAAACAAAATATTGGATTTCAATTTTTGGAAGAAAGAATTTTTTTTGTTTTAAATATAACATTAAGCGCAATTTAAAATATATGTTAAAATATAAAATATTGATTTGAAATTTTTTTCAAATGAAAAGATGTTAGTTTAATGCTTGAGGGTGCAATTGAAAATAAAGGTGCGGATTTGCGTGTAATTGACGATTTTACAACATCAACGTGCAAATAAAAAAAGGCTAAAAGGTGGAGGTTTTTTCAGACCATTAGCCTAAAATTAATTATTTAAAAACAATTATAGTATCATTTTTAATTGTAATAATTTTTATAATGTATCATTTATCATTAAATTTTATTCTAATTCAATTTTCATTACTCGATAATTAATTTTGTGTTTTTTGTTGGTTGCTCATTGGTTTCTGTTTGGTTGCTTTTGTGTTGTTTGTAAGTTGCTCTTTGTTTGCTTATTGTATAGATATTATTTATTTTATTTTATTGGTTATTATTATCAAATAATATTATAAGTTCATTTGAAAATAAAATATATAAAAATATTGAATGATCTACTTTAAAATGATGTTTACGATTAAGTCTCTTTTTATATAAAACATTAGCAAGAATATGACTGCAATAATTTATATAACATGATGCAAGCAACTGAAAATCTAATAAAGAGCAACCTAATAGAAACAAATTGAAAGATAAAAAAAAGGTGTTAAAAGATTTATCCTGCTTTAAAAATCGAATATAATTTTATTTTTATATTCTCATTACACGCACACGCACACGCACACACGCGCGCGCGCACACAACACACACACACACACACACACATATATATATATATATATATATATATATATATATATATATATATATATATATATATATTGAAAATATTTGTTATATTTTTATTCGATAAGAATATTTAATTAACTAAAATAAATATATAGAAATAATAAAAGATAAAAAGGACTATATTATTAACAAATGTAAAATTAGATGAAAAATGTTAGTAACATATAATGACTTGATAAAATAATAATAAAATATAAATAAAAAAAGTTAAAAAATTAAAATGACAAGTGCTTTAATGTATAGGGAAAATGTTTACATATAAAATAAAGGGTTAATTGCAAATTAATACACTAACTTTACCCTAATTTGCAATTACAACACGAATTTTGAAACTTGGCAATTTAATACACCAACTTTCATTTTTTTTGGCAAATTAGTACACCGACCAATCATACAACAACACGTGGCTGTATATGACAATGCCCACGTTAGTGTTTTTCCAGTTCGGTGAATCAATTCGCCAAAAAATGAAAATCGGTGTACCAATTTGCCAAGTTTTAAAGTTCGTGTTGTAATTGCAAATTAGGGTAAAGTTCGTGTATTAATTTGCAATTAACCCTAAAATAAATGAACATGTGTCATAAATTTATCACATTTATAAATTTAATTAGTCAATTAATTAAAATTAAAATTAAAATTTAATAGTCAATAAGTAATGTAAAGTTTGAGTTATCATGTCAGTGCTTAGGTAAATGAGCACAATTATGACGTTCTCATATTTTTTTGTCTTTTAATGAAAAAGTTAGTCCAACTTTAGGAGTAGAAATAATATTTTTGAAAAATCATACTTGAAGAACAA
Organism: Mercurialis annua; assembly: GCF_937616625.2. Lineage (NCBI taxonomy): Eukaryota > Viridiplantae > Streptophyta > Magnoliopsida > Malpighiales > Euphorbiaceae > Mercurialis > Mercurialis annua. Next base: position 43,645,882 of record NC_065574.1, on the reverse strand, counting down.
TTTAATTAGAGCTGACCATTTTTCAAATGTTGACATTATTGAGAAAGAAATTAATGTGCCAAAGGGTAGAAGGAAAAAAGCGTACGAGTGAATGTATATTTCATGGAAAAGCGTATTTGTGCCAAAAATTTATTGAAAGCGTATAAAAGCTAACTCATTCACTAAAAAGGGTGTTTATGTACAAAGCCCTAAATACTTGTTCCATTAAGAGTGTAAAAGAATTGGACTACTCATGAATTATTCGAGTTCCAATTATATTATTTTTGAGATTAAAAAATTCAAGTCAATCCGATCTCCAGCTATTTGAATTTCGCATCGACCCAAATTCGGAATATCAATTACAAAGACTCATGAGACTCGGGTGTTAAAACGAGACAATTGGACCTCTAGTACATAAAAATTAAGTTATATTTTTATTATAATACGTATAAATTTATATTTATATTATGTTAAAAGATTAAATATATCTTTTTATTAAAAAATTATATTAAAAAATTATTTTTAATTCTATTGAATTTGAGAGGTTGAGCTCGAAATCGAATATTGCTCGAGTTTGACTTTAAGTTTGAGAACATAAACTCATTCGAGTTCGGAATCGAACCCGACACTATATAAACATTCTAGTTGCAATTCTAATTTAGCCTAATTTAGACTCGTTCGATTAATTTACACCCATAATTGCCATCAGCGTCATTAGCAGCTGCTTTATTTATTATAGTAGTAGTTTTTCTTAAACTTTTTAAAATACAGATTTTTGGTCATATCTATCAGAAAAGTTATTATCTTTATAATTTTTTTGTTAGATGGTTGTCATATATACGTGGCATAATGGACTTTTAACATTGTAAGAATTATAAAAGACCAAGACAAAAATACTTTGTAAGAGTTATAAAAAGACCAAGACAAAATTTTGATTCATATCTTCACCTGTATGACTCATACACTACTTCACAACGTCAATGATGTTAATATTAATATTGTCAAATCATTGGACCGATCAGTACAGAGGGTAAGGAAATAGAGGTTAAATTAGAACTGAACTAGAATTCAACTGAAAATTAATAATAATAATAATTTATTTAATTATACAAAAAATATATATTCTAAATAATAAAATTATTAGTAAATAAAATAGTATATTACATAAATTAAAATAAATTACTAAAATAATAATTGTGCGTGTGATGTGATAATAATAAATTAATATTATATATAACATGTCATATTAATATCACGAACGTGATATAGTTTTCATTTAAATAAAAATAATTTATAATAATTTATTTAAAAATAAAAAATAATATTTAATATTTAAATTAAATTTAAATTTAAATGACGGGTCATGTAAATGTCGCTCACGTGCGTAGCACGTGGCGAAACGCTAGTACTATATATAAAAACACGGATGGGGGGGGACAGACACTTTTACTTAATAGCCCTTTCTAATTTATTAGTTAATTAGATGTTTTAGTAATTTACTAATTGACTATATTTAATTAGTATTAGAGTTATAATATAATTAGGATACAAAATAAATATAGCCTATATTACTAAAAATACTAAAAGATAGCTATATTTTTTAATCCATTAAGAAAGAAAGCCAACGCAATAGGAAGCCTTTCAAAACACAACACTAGCAAGCTGTAAAAAGATAGCTATATTTTCTAATCCATTAAGGAAGAAAGCCAACGCAATAGGAAGCCTTTCAAAACACAACACTAGCAAACTGTAATTAACCTTTGTAAGTCTTCTTTTGTTTTGAAAATAAGTCCATTAGTTGGTGATTTAGGATTGTATAGTTCATTTTGTAGATTGTATAGCTCTTAAGGGTGATAAAGCTCTATTTTTTTGGATTGCATTCGTTTTTCGAAACATATAAATTTTATATATAGTGTAAATTATGAATAAAATACAATTTATTTATAATAAATTAAATTAATATAATAATTTTAATCCGATCACAACATATTTTTTAATCCTATAAAAACCCTACTTTAATATTGATTATAAATAGCATATATTATTTAATTATAATTAATATATGTAAATATTATTAAGATCAATTAATTTTAAAAATTAATAAATTAATTTGAAATATTTAACGAGTTACGTTACGAGCCACGTACGTAGTACGTAATTGTAATAACCTAAATTTTTGAGGTATTACGTGTAGTGCCACGAGGCATAATCGTAAACATTAAGAACGAGAAAATCAGATTAGGATTGGATAATAAGGACTTAGACCGAAGAGGGTCTATTGGAATTATCATAAAATAATAATTTTAACTGGAAAATAAATATGCGATGAATTGGATTTGAACGGAATTAGAAAGAAAGGAAGTAGAATAAAAATAAAATACGTTGGAAAGCCCGAACTAATAATATTCACGCTAAGGTCCGTGAAATATTATTAATAAACGATCGTCAAGTTTCGTAAGTATATGAAAGCGTCTTAGAAGATAGTTTGACGATTAGTTAAGAATAAGGGTTAAAGTGCAAATTAGCCACTTTAAGGACTAAAGTGGACTTTTAACCACAAACTTCCGGAAGAAGTTGTGTTTTACTCTATTTTCTCAATATAAGAAAATAATATCGATAAAGTTATTATCGATAGTCATTAAAATGAAAAGTTGGACGGAAAAAGTGAGAAAAAAGTGCAAGTTAGCTCAAAATGGAAATTTGAGCGTTTTTGGCCAAAATTGCCAAAAAATAAAATTATTGGAAAATAAAATTATAAGATATGAGATTAATATTATTTATTTTAAAATAAATAATATGGAGTTAGTTGGACCTAAAAGATTTAGTGTTCGACGGACTAAATTGGACGAAAGAAAAGTTATGGATTAAGAAATGAGGAGGTGGCAACTTTAAAGGCTTAAGTAAACTTTAGCCAACAACTTATAGGCTAAGTCAAGGAATTAATATCCCATGTTCAGCTCATTCTCTCAAAATTAAAAAGAAATAGAAAGAAAGAAAGAAAAAGATGGAGAAGATGAGAGAAAGGGGAAAATGGAGCATTCAACTTCAAATCGAGCTACGGAGCTCGTTTCTCGACCAAATTTGATGATTTCGGTGGCTATGGATTCGGGATTCAAGCCTTTACTCAAGGTAAGCATCAATTCACGATTTTTATGGCTAATTGTGGACGAATTTTGATGAATTGTGGGCTGTTATTTTCGGCAATTAGGAGATCATGGTGTTTGATGATTTTGGTTGATTATAAGCTTATAATTAAGTGTTTTAATGGTTGAATGATGATTAATTAAGGCTGAGATATTAGAGAAAGGTCATGGCCGAAAATTTTAAATTTGAATGATTAAAATTTGATGAGAAATGAATGAGTAATTGAGGGTGATTTTCGGAAATTAAGTGATGAATGATGTGTTTAATGATCCTTAAGGATTATAGTAGAGATTTAAGTGTTTAATGATTAAATTGTAGATGAACTAGGGCTGTTATGTTGTGAATATTGAGGCTGGAAATTTTAATGATGAACAATTGATAACAAATGGCTTAGGTTCTATGGTTTAAGAGTGAATGTTGATTCAATAATGATGAAGTTGGATTGTGAGTTTCATGAATCGATTGTGGCTGATTTAAGGTTGAAATAATTGATGGAAATATGATGAACGATGATTAGGGTTCCTAAAAATAAGAGTGTTTGAAATGGGCCATAATTAAATTACGAGATAAGTGTCCGCAAACAAGTAGGACGTTTGCAGAAAACCGTTATGCAAAATAGCCATGTTACAGAGACTGTATCTCGAGTTATATAGGTCCAAATCAAGTTCCGTTTGTTGGTACGGAAACTTTGGGATGTTAACTACAATTGTCTAGTTTTAATATTTCTCTAATTCTGCCTCTAAGATGGTCATCTGAGGCAAAACATTTTTGTGTGCAGTCTGAACTGTTATTCTGGACAGCTTGAGGTTTTAACTTCGAAGCTTGTTTTCGACACCTTCGGGTGCATTTCATGGTCCGAGACCTAAACAAAAGTTGTAGGCGACGTTCTAAACTATAAGAATGTCACTTTTGTTTAGAGGTCGGATTATTTTAGATAAGCGTTTTGATAGCCAAAGTGAGCTACAAAACAGCCTTTAAATAGAAAATTGGAGATGAGAATTGTTATTTATTGCGCTATTATCGTAATTGCGTAGATTCGACGAGGCGACTATCGACGGAGTTCAAAGTTCTTGAATCGAGATTAACGCTTTGCTTGATTAGAGTAAATGGATAGCAAGTGGTGAGTACACTTTAAATTACTCGCTAATATTCGTAAAGCTACGTATTTTAATACGAAAGCTATATGAATATTTTTATGTTTAAATGTATGTTCTTAAAATGCATATATATGTATGTTTTGAAAATGATGTTTTATCGTATTGTGCTATTTTGATAATAATACAAGTAAATGAAAAGAGTATATATATCTAAACACAGGGGATGGGTAAGATAATATAATGTGAACCGAACCAAATATAAATAAAAAGAATATAGTACATTCATATATGTACTATTATGCAAATATTTATAAAGAAACTTAGTACGTTCATATACGTACTATTAATCATAATAAATACACATATGTGCGTGTGTTATTAATGTATGTTGTAGAGTTTTTTGTGCATGTCATGGTCCATAAAGGATCAATACAACAGAACGAAAAATACAAAATCAACTGGAAACGTAAAATGAGAATTGTACTATGGTACAACCAATAATAAGAACTAAGATACGAGGTCGAACTCGGTAGAACTATCCCGGGACCCGTATCTCATCCATTCTCGATAATAGTCCTCGGGACTCATACGAAATAAAAAGTAAATATACATCGAGAAATTGTACGAAACAAGATCGCGAAGTAATACGGAACAAACACTCCTATTAAATGACAATAGGAATTATATGAATCGACAGTTAAGTTCAAAAGACCTGCAGGGTGCAGAGTCCGAATGCAGACACGAAGGTAACTCGGTTGAACTATCTCGGGACCCGTGTCTAAGGAGTAACTCGGTTGAATTATCTCGGGACTCCTATCGATCGTTTGGGATTGAGAAATGGTACAAGTAACTCGGTTGAATTATCTCGGGACTGTACCATATGGTTATGGGTAACTCGGTTGAACTATCTCGGGACCCAGCCATAAGGATCAAGTCACAAGAGACTTGCCAATGATTTAATTCGACTTAGAATCATGATGATATAAACTAAGATTTAAGATTCTGTCGAAAATTAATGCAACAAAACGAGAAAGAAAAATATCAACACCATAATAAGAAATCAAAGATGCCAAATACGTATAAACTATAAGTTTATGAAATAAACAAAAAGTTATGAAGGAAAGTAGAGAGGGTATGAAATATGATTTCAAAGGAGTATTTTCTATATATAAAATGGGTTTTCAATGGTTTTAACCCTTTATGTGATATTGCGTGTAATTTGGTGAACTCACTCAGTTTTATACTGACCCCGTTGCTCCTCCCATTTTTCAGGAATAGTATGATATGATTTGGAGAGTCAAGCTTCCGAAGTTTTAAATTCTCGGAAGTCATTTGCACAAGAAGTTAAAGAAGGTTTTCATTCTAGCGGTCCGCAGTAGTCTAGATGTCTTTGTCTATGTATTTATATAGCGCATTTTAACTCTGATATTTTTGTAAAATGGGGTCACATGTATTTTGATATATGAAAATAATTTGATTTGCGAAAAATTTACACAGGATTTTAGGCTTGCTACGGGTTTCGGAGCCACCACTCCCATTCCCTAGCGCCGGTCACGACTCATAAATTTGGGTCGTGACAGTAATGCGAAACTAGTTTTATCAAAAGGGTTCAGTCTAAAATTTTATAACACAATGTATATCTCTATTTAATTAAATATATTAAAAAATATTAATTATATATTTTAAAAGTAGTGTATTCGGTTATATAAAAATAGTAGCAATTTCCTATAATACACTATTTCTCATTTTATTTACATCTTTCCCTAGTGATTTTTGTCTTTTTTTCTTACTTTTTTTTTACGAAAAATATCTTTTTTTTTATTTCAAAAATATATTTTTTCACTTTTTAATGATTTAGTCTCTTTTTTATAGATTTGTTTCTGGTATTTTTTTTATTTTTTTATCGTATTTTTAGTGTAACTATGATATATTATAGTGTATCCATTGCGTTTTTAGTGTAATTATGGTGTTTTATAGTGCATATATAGTGTATTCTTGTTGTAACGTATACCATAAAAACACTACAAATACACCATAAACACTCCAAATGCACCATTAATATACTAAAAAAACGGCAAAAATATAACCAAAAAAACATAGATATACTGAAAAGCACTAAAAATACACTATAAATATACGAAAAATACACTACAAATACACCAAAAATACACTATAACATAAATATATTATAAAATCACAACAAATAAACCATAAAGAAATTTGTTCTTTACAAAATCAGTAGCAGTAAATAAATAAACAAGTCTATAAATAAGAAAAAGACAAAATAATTATATGAATAATACAACAATTTTATAAACAAAAAAAAATTATAGATCAACAATGAGACAACAAATAATTATATGAATAATAGAATAATTTTATAAACAAAAACTAAAAATCTCTACACATTCTAGGTAGAGACACACCTATAATATCATCCATAATGAGACAACAAATACCATCTTGCATATCTTCATAAATAGTCAAACCGAGAGGGTGGGAAAAGCCGTAGTTAGTCATCCAATCAGCACAACAATTACCTTCTCTATAAGGAGTTTAATGTAGGAATTATTCCAAGTGAAACAAACTATGACATATGGTCTTAATTGGCGGAAATGCAAATTGCTGAAGGAGACAAAATCTCTTCTATTCAGGACAACACGAAGCCACCAGCTGAATCAGATGAAGGCTATGGAAAATAGTATACAGAAAATCAAAAACTGGTTGCTCATATTTATGTCTCCATAAATCATGAGACGTTATCTATGCCTACCGTGTTGGTACAATTGCGGTAAATTGAACTGAAGACGATGAGGTTGAGTCGCGGATTAGGTTGCTCTCTTTTAGACATTTCGCGGCACAGCTCGGTGGTGCAAAACTGACTATCAACCACGGTGTCCCTAGGATAAAACAACCAAAAAATCTACTGATTGCACTGCATTGTGAAATCAGCTCTAAAACACTTTTTTGTATTGCTCTATATATTCTGCGCCTTTTGCAAATGAAAATGAAGCCAGTATTTATAGGTTAAGAAAATAGAGCTGTTGAGTAAATAATTAATACAGAAAAACGTTTTCTGATTAATAAAGGAAAACAGCAACAGTAAAAAACGTGACAGTTACAAAAGAATAAAATAAAAAAATAATAATACTTTTGTATCCAAAAAATAAAGTGCTAGCCGAACCGAACCACCCATCCAACCCAAACCAGGCAGGGCCGGCCGACCGACCGGACGGCGCGTGCGTGTGGTTAATACGGAAGGATGTAACTCCTACCCCGTTCACAAAACTGGGTACCCCTTGGGGCTCAAACCCATATGAGAAAAACCAAACTTATAAATCCAATATATTGAGTTTTTCTAAGCAATGTGTGAAAACCACAAAACTCTCCATCTTCTCATTTCATATGACAAGGCACCTTTTCTTTTATTTTCAAATTCAATAATTTTCCAACAATCCCCACTTTGATTTTTCAAAATAGTTTTTCGAGCAATTTCGGTTTCAATAAGATTGTGCATAAACAAAGGTATCTTTCAATTTGAACCTTTGCGTAGTGAGCAAGATTCTGATTCAACAAGAGTGACTCGTAGTTTTGAACTCTATCTCGGACATCAAACCACGCACGTTCTTTTCATAAGTGTTTTTCTAAAGCCCGTGCATTTATGGCCCTACACGTCTATCCCAGTTTAGTGAACGCTCTAGCAATTTTGCCTCAAATTTCATAGGAAGCGACCCCACTTCCACATTCACAAAGGTGAAGCTATCAAGAGTACTCATGTAGCTAGGTATTCCACTCCATATGGAGTATAGACTTCATTAAGAGATTCTATTAACTCATCCTATACTCGCTTCAGGAATCATGCATTAAGTTTTCATGTTCTGGCTCATATCATTTATAAACTTGTTATTACCCATTGAACCTATTTCTTGGGATCTCCAGTCAGTTAGGTCGGGTTACCATTATGAATGATTCATTCTATAGGCATTAATCCCATTCCTTTTGAAGTTTTATGGACTTTCTCTCTAGCTAATCCTTTCGTCAAAGGATCTGCTAAGTCTTCATCAGTGCGTACATGATCCACTCTAACAGCTCCTATTGAGATGAATTCTCTAATAGTGATGTGCTTACGACGTATCTGTCATTTCTTACCATTATAATAACAGTTCTCAATTTTTGCAATAGCCGCGGTACTATCGCAATGGATCAACACAGCTGGTATCGGTCTTCCCCACAAGGGAATCTTAGCTAGTGCTATCATTTCCGACTCCATCGTAGATTGGGCCAGAATCGTCTGTTTCTTTGATTTCCAAGAAACGACTCCTCCGGCTATACTAAAAATATAGCCGCTCGTAGCTTTGGAATCATCAGACAAAGTATTCCAATCTGCATCACTGTATCCTTAAAGTACAGCGGGATGCTTCTGATAATGTAAACCAAGATTCATGGTTCTTTTAAGGTATCTCATAACCCTTTCAATAGCATGCCAATGCTCAATACTTGGTCTACTAGTAAACCTTCACAATAATCCAACGACATATGCAATGCCAGGTCTAGTACAATCAGTGGCTTATCGAAGGCTGCCAATGATGCTCGCATAATCAGATTGTCGTACAGTATCACCAGTGTTTTTGAATAATTTTACACTTGGATCATATGGTGTACACGCAGGTTTACAGTCAAAGTAATTATATTTCTTAAGAATCTTCTCAACATAGAGAGATTGATATGAATAAATTTCTTTTTCAGATCTAGTTATCTTTATACCAAGAATGACATTCGCTTCACCTAGATCTTTCATATCAAAGTTGGCACTTAACATTGATTTCACAGCATTCACAACATGAATATTTGATCCAAAAATCAACAAGTCATCTACATAAAGACATATGAAAGTACAAAGTTCCTTTTCAGATTTGTAGTAAATACATTTGTCACTTTCATTCACTTTAAAACCATTTGAGATGACAAGATTATCAAATTTCTCATGCCATTGCTTAGGTTCTTGTTTTAGACCATACAAAGATTTGTCTAACTTGCACACCTTCTATTCCTGACCATGTATCACAAAACCTTCAGGTTGATCCATGTAAATTTCTTCCTCCAATTCACCATTTAAAAATGCAGTCTTAACATCCATTTGGTGTACAACTAAATCATATAGCACATCGATCAAAATCAGCACTCTAATGGATGTTATTCTAATAACAGGTGAATAGGTATCAAAGAAACCAACGTTTTCACATTTTCTATAACCCTTGGCTACAAGTCGAGCTTTGTATTTGTCTACTGTACCATCAGGTTTCAATTTCTTTTTTAATTTCCATTTATAACCTATGGTTTTGCAACCGGGAGGCAGATCAATCAAATGCCATGTATTATTGGACTTTAGTGAATCCATCTCATCATTTATGACTTCTTGCCACAAATCAGAATCTAATGAAGTTAGCGCTTCCTGGAGGTTCGTAAGATCCTCCCTTAAAGAATAGACATGGAAATCAGTTCCAAAGTCTTTTGACATTCTAGCTCTTTTACTTCTTCTGATCTCTGGTTCTGTATCATCAGTAATCTCATTATTCCTGACCACATGAACATTACTAGATGATTCGCCCTCACTATTTCCTAATTTAAAAGGAAATTTCTGTTCATAAAAATCAGCATCTACTGATTCAATAATAACTCGTGTAGTCAAGTCATAACATATATATGCTTTGCTATTGACTGCATACCCAATGAAAACACATTCATAGATTCTGCTTGCTAATTTTATTCGTTTAAGATCAGGAATCCGAACATAGGCTAAACAGCCCCAAGTTCTCAAATAAGACAAATTTGGCTGTCTTTTCTTTAGGATCTCATAAGGTGAAATCTTACAGTTTGATTTAGGGACTCTGTTGAGTACATAACGAACAGTCAACAAAATTTCACCCCACCAATTAGAAGTAGTTCCAGAATTCAATAAAATAGACACTACAGCTTCTGTAATGTTCTATTTTTTCTTTCGGCTTTACCGTTCATTTCAGAAGAATAAGGTGCTGTTCTTTCATGCACAATACCATGTGAGTTATAGAATTCTATAAACAAGCTAGATTCATATTCAGTACCTCTATCACTGTAAAATCTTTGATTTTCTTATTGAATTGATTTTTAATTTCTGTAACAAATAGCTTGAACATGTCAAGTGCATCACTTTTATTTTTCATCAAATACACATGTGTAAAATCAGAACAATCATCAATGAAAGTGATAAAATATCTTTTACCATTTCTGGTCAAGGTACCGTCAAGTTCACATATATCAGAATGTATTAAGTTTAAAGGTTCAGATTCTCTAATTACTGATTTATGTGAGTTTTTTGTTATCTTAGCTTGAGTACATAATTCACATTTTTGAAACTCAGTTTGGTTCATTTTAAGAATTAATCCTAGGGTATTCACGTTGTTAATTATCATTTTATTTACATGACAGAGTCTTGCATGCCAAGTATTAAAATCACAAACCATGTAAACAGAAGCAACATCTTTATTGATAATTTCAACATTCAACTTAAACATACCCTCACAAGCATAATCCTTTCCCACAAATATACCATTTCTAGTAATGGTGTACAGATCTCCCTCAATAGTTGAAAAAACCCAGCCTTGTTGAAAAGATAGTCAGCCACCAAGTTCTTCCTCATCATATGAGTGTGCATCACATCCTTCAAAATTAGTGTTTTCTCTGAAGTGAACTTCACTTCAACACTTCCGACTCCAGCAACAGTAGTGGTGTGAGTATCACCCAACAACACTTTCTTATCATCCACAGCAGTGTATGTTTTGAACATATCACGATCGTGGCAAACATGGCGATTAGCGCCCGTGCCAACCGACCAACCGCTTGATCCACCAACAAGGTTGATCTCAACCATCATTTATGTTATCATAGCCGTGAAAGGCTCTTCGGTCAAGTTTGCATGTGGAGCAGTACTTGGCTTGTTCCGACACTTGCGTGCCATATGAATTGGTTTTTCACAATTAAAGCATAGAAACAGTGGCAGGTCATTCTTAATAGGTGGTGCCTGTTTCACAATATGGTTCCTTGAAGGATTATCATTCTGGTTCGCTTTGTTGTGATTCACATATTGTTTCGAGTTCGAATTGCGATTCTGATTCTTAAAGTTTTTGCCATTTGGCTTCAGATTCATCAAACTAAACCTTTTTGTGTTGTTAGAAACAACCAGCACTTCATCTTTTTGATGTTGTTTTCTCGCCTCTTCCTCATTCTGAAGACGAGTGATCAAACTTTCCAGCGAGAATTCTTTCATTTTGTGCCTAAGAGAATTCTTGAAGTCCCACCACGAAGGAGGTAATTTGTCAATTAAAACAGCAACTTGAAATCGTTCATCAAGAATCATACCTTCGGAGATGATCTCATGAGCAATTTTCTGCAATTATGAGATTGCGCCTCGACAAATTTTTCATAACTCATTTGATATTTGAGGTAGCGGCTGACTGCGTACTTTTTAGTCCCCGCCTCCTCGGTATCATATTTCTTTTGCAATGACTCCCATGTTTCCCTTGCAGTCTTTCCATCATTGTAGTAATCACAGAGATCATCACTTAGTGCATTGAGAATAAAATTCTTGCACAAGTAATTGTTAGTCATCCACTGTTGTAGTTCATCATTCTGTTTGTCTTTTTCTTCTTCCTCGACAGTTTCATCAACGACAGGCATTGCCATTATCAAAACAGAAACCACCTTTTTGATGGTTAGGAAGAATTTAGTCTTATGTTTCCACCTTTTAAAATGGAAGCCTTCAAACCGGAATGGTTTGTTGGCATCAACATTAGATGAACCGTAGGCAGCAACCTCATCAATATTCATGGCAGCAATTATAAAAGAGAGCGACGTCTAAATATTGTTGGTACAATTGCTGCAAAATGAACTGAAGACAATGAGGCTGAGTCGCGGACTAGGTCGCTCTCTTTTAGACGTTTCGCGGCACAACTCGGTGGTGCAAATTTGACTATCAACCGCGGCGTCCCTAGGATAAAACAGCAAAAAAATCTACTGATTGCACTGCACTGTGAAATCAGCACTGAAACACTTTCTTTGTATTGCTCTGCATATTCTATGTCTTTTGCAAATGAAAATAAAGCCAGCATTTATAGGCCAAGAAAATAGAGCTGTTGAGCAAATAATTAATACAGAAAAAAAAATTGATTAATGAAGGAAAACAACAACAATAAAAAATGTGGGGAGGTAAAATCAGAGAGTCAAAACAGTTACAAAAGAATTAAATAAAATAATAATAATACTTTTGTATCCAAAAAATAAAGTGATAGCCGAACCGAACCGCCCACCCAACCTAGACCAGGCCGGTCGACCGGAAAGACAACGCGCGCGTGTGTGGTTAATATGGAAGGATGTAATTTCTACCCCACAAAACTGGGTACCCCTTGGGGTCCAAACCCATATGAGAAAAATCAAACTTATAAACCCAATATCTCCTAAACAATGTGGAAAAACCACAAAACTCTTTATTTTCTCATTTCATATGACAAGGCACTTTTTTTTTCAAATTCAATAATTTCCCAACACACTGCCTTTGAGATTTGGAATGCTTAGTCAAAGACATTTATGATGGAAGTGATGAATTACACGTCTTCACCTTGAACCAAAAAGTTTTCTCAGCAAAAAAAGCAGTAGAATTACCTCAGTGTATTATGGAGAGCTAACTGACATTTTTCAAGAATTGGATCATCCAGATAAAGTGATGATGAATGATCCTGTCAAAGCGTACCAGAGATCTATTGAACGATTACGCGTACATATTTTTCTCGTTGGATTAGATGAGATGTTCCAAATTTCGAGAGACATTTTGCCCAAAGACCTGATGCCCAATCTAGAAGAATGTTACTCTTTGGTTTGACAAGAAATTGTACGTCATACAACCTTAAAAGGCGATCCTGAAACATCAAAATCCAATGCTATGATGACTAGAAATCGTTACGTACCCAGCCATCAGACACAATATAAGAAGACAACCAATGGGATCGACAAGTCCTCCCTCAAATGCACTCACTGCAATAAATCTGGTCATACTAGAAATGGCTGTTTGACTTGATAAGATATCCATAATGGTGAACCATAACCGCTCAAAGAAAAATTACAAAGGAGCTTTCACAGATAGGATCCATATATATAATAAAAATTTAAATTATAGAATATAGTATAAATTTTAGCTAAACAATATAACAATTTTTTTTATCTATTTAGAATTTCATATTTGAGTCAAATTATTAAAAAGAATATTAAATTGTTGGCGAATCTTGTCTTGTATAATATTTCGACATAATTTATTGAATAAAAAATATACATAAATAAAATTATTAATAATTAATTAAATAATTAATTAGATATAAACTTTTAAAATGAATAACCATTATGTTTTATGAAAATTTAATACATTTATAAACATAAAATATAAGCAATATATATTAAATTGTTGAATAAAATTAATTAAAATTTGATATGTAAGTTCTTTAAATAGAATTTGTAAGCTTTCAATGTTAAACATAATAATGATAGACATTTTTGCATTATTATTTTCTTTCTTTTATTGTCAGATTACAATTATAATTTTTAAACACAGGTACCATAACTCTACCTTAATTAGATTGTTGTTTTATATTCTCTTATTTCACTTAAATACCTATATAGAATTGTGGTAATTTTCTTAAATACATGTTTTAGTAACTTATTTACAGTTTTACTTGCCAAGTTTTGATTTTTTTTTTATCTTTTTTTATTTACGAAAAATATGTTTTTGTTTTTTTAATTTCAAAAATATCTTTTTTTTCGGTTTCCAATTTTGGTTTTCTATTTTTTCGGTTCGGTCGACCGAACCGAGTGACAGTTTTTTTATATAGTGTATATATAGCGTATGTATAGTGTTAATTTTATTTTTTATAGATTTTTTTCCTGAATTTTGTTTTATATAGTGTAACAGTAATGTATATATAGTGTTTTTATGGTGTTTATATAGTGTAAGATTAGTGTATATATAGTGTATAAGTAGTGTATATATAGTGTATTTTTAGTGTATTTATGGAATATTTTAGTGTTTTTTGTGGTTTACACCATGAAACACTGCAAATACACCATAAACACTGTAAATACACCATAAATATACTAAAAAACGGTAGAAATACACTATATATACACCAAAAATACACTAAAACGTAAATATATTATAAAATTACTACAAATGCACCATAAATCAATTTTTTCCTTACAAAATCAGTAGCAATAAACAAATCTATGAATAAGAGAAGACAAAATAAATAATTATATGAATAATAGAACAACTTTATAAACAAAAAATTATAGATCTACAATAATTTATTTACAAAATATTTAAATCATTATAAAAATCTAAAAAATTACACAAATCTAAAAACTAGTCGAGAAATTCATAGCGCGAATGGAAGAGACGAACAGATTAGCGTGGACGGAAAAGACGAACGGAAAAACAACCGAAAACGACGAGAAATCCATCGAAAGTAGACGAACGGAAGCGCGACCGGAAAGATGAACAGAAAAGACGAACGGAAAAAATAGTCGGAGGAAATAATTTGAAAATCAAATGAAAAAAAAGAAAAAAAGAAGAGATAACTTTGAGAGAGAAGAGAGATAAAAAATAATTATGTAAAAATTTAACCTAAAATGAGATAAAATTTCTTTATATAATAGATATATTTTGTAAATAAGTTAGCTTATTAGATAACGTAGCATAAGAGGAAAATATGAGACAAAATGGTGTAAATACTTTATCAAAAACAGATATTTGAAAAATAATACATATAGAATTTTTTTTTTGAGAAAAAGGTGGGGTCCATGCAAACAGTGGATCCGCCTCTGCTTCCATGGCAGTAGGTGTTGAAACTAAAGCTGAGGAGGAGGCTGTTATACAAAGGAAATATAAGTCATATTTCCCCTAACATTTGGGCTAAAGATCACTTATATCTTTATTTTTTGGATAAATCCAAAAATAACCATTAACCTTTTTAAATGGCTCCTTTAGGCTATTAATGTTTTTTTAAAAGAGTCATCTATTTCTTTAACAGTGTTCATTGTGAGGACTTAAAAGAGCCTATTTAAAAATATTAGTGGCATGTTTGCACCTTTCCGAACGATGAGGATATAAGTGATCCTTTGTCCAAATGCAAGGGCATATATGACCCTTATCATTTATAGAACTGATTTAAAAAAAAACTGGTATTGGTAATACATTTTATTTAATAATTTAAGAATATATCTTATTGAACATTACGTATATTTAAAATAATTCTATATAAATTAAAAAAAATTAATAATGGGATTTAAAAGATTTTTTTAATTAATATTTGTTGAGAAATATGAAAAGTTTGTAAAATTTAATCTAATTAATAAAAATTTAAACTTATTAAATTTATTGTGAAATTTGAAGAATTTTTATTTATGTTTATAAGTTACAAATTTTTAACAATTTTTATATATTATTAAAATCAATAGGTACGAAACAAAACATGATTTCATATTTTAAAAAGTTGTTTTTAGTCTCATCTTACAATGCACGGGTATCAACCTAATAAGTTAAGATAAAAGGTGTAAACAAATTTTTGTAGTTTCTCCAAAGATACAGATCAACTCTCAAACTATTTTCGGTATAAAAAAAACCTCGTCATTTTAAATTAAATAAAAAAATCCTTGCAGTTTCTCTAAAAATACATATCAACCCTCAAACTGTTTTGGGTCTACAAAAACCCTCCTCATTTTAAATTGAAAAAAATAATCCTTTCGTCCATGACTTTAACAGACTACCGTTAACTTGCTGACGTGGCAATAAGAAAAAAGTTCAAAAATAATTTTAATGTTTTCATTATTTTTAAATTAATCCTTTAGGTATCCTTTATTGAATAACAATTTAAATTGAGACTCAATTAATGCTTTTTTGTTTTTTAATTTATTTTTTTAAATAGAAAACCGACGAACCAGTTTTTATCGGAGAAATGATGAATGCAGTTGAACTAGTTTCACTGAGAACTGGCACGAACCCAATTCTTAGTCTGAGAACTAGGTTTATCCCAGTTCTCCGGTGAACCAGTTCAACCGGGTTAATCTTAGATTAAATTTTGTTTGATTTTAAAACAAAAATTCAATTATTGGAAAAAAAAACCGGCGATTTTTGAAATAGGTTTAAATTAGAGTAAATTTGGTTGATTTTATTTGATTTAATTGAGTTTTGTTGATTTATTAGGTTTTATTAATTGAATTTTGATTGATTAAATTTAATTGAATTTTAATTGGTTTAATTAGGTCTAATTATATTTTGATTGGTTTTATAATAATTGGATTTAAATTGGTTTGATTAGGTTTAATTGAGTTTTGATTAGTTTAATTAGATTTAATTAAATTTTGATTGATTTAATTAGATTTAATTAGATTTAATTGGGTTTAGATTGGTTAAATTAAGTTTTAATTAATTTTAATAAAAAATTTAATTAATTAAAGGTAATTAGTAAGCGTTAAGAAAATATTAATTAATTAGGGGTGAAAAAGTATTAAAATAATTTATAATTTTGAAATTGGTAAATATTGTAAACATTAAGATTATTTTTAAACATTTTTCTATGAACAAAGGATCAACGCGCCCCTTAAACTTGTGACACAGGGTCATCTAACGCAATTTATAATTTTTTGAACAACTAACCCCGAAACTCTTTATTTTTGAATTAAATAACCTCATAATTTATATTTTTATTTCAAAAAATAGATTTAGGATAATTATATCGCAACAATTAGAGAAATATCTAATTAGTTTTTTGCATCCACCACCTCCGATTTGTATTTTACGCGTTTTAAAAATACAATTATGGGGTTATTTGACACAAAATGAAGAGTTTTGGGGTTAGTTGCTCAAAAGTATAAATTGGATTAGATGACTCCGTATCACAAGTTTAGGGAACGCGTTGACCCTTTGTTCTTTTTTCTGTTGTCACGTCATCAAGTTAATGCAGTTTGTCAAAATCATGGACGAAAGAGTGTCTTTGTTCAATTTAAAAATGACGAGGGTTTTTTTGTACCTAAAAATATTTAAGGTCTGATCTGTATTTTTAAAAAAACTATGAGAATATTTTTATACTTTTTACCATAAATTAATATTCAAATGAAAGATATAATTGACAATTTTGATCTATTTAAACATCATTTTTTTTATTCACTTGTACAAGGAATTTTATTTATCTGTATGAGATAAATACACTATTTTTATTTTAGGAAAATAAAAATTATTTATTTTGGAATGAAAAGGATTATTTATGCCCTTAAGATTTGCCTTAAGATCAAATAAACCCTCAACGTCCATAAAAGTTCAAATATTGCCCCTAACATCTTAAAAATGAACAACCAGATCTCTGAATTGGACAACCATACCCTTAAAATGCGTCAAAATCGGGAGCCTGATTGTTCACATTTTAAGACGTTAGGAGTATATTTGAACCTTTCCGAACGTTGAGGGCTTACTTGATCCCGAAGTCAAATCTTAGGGGCATAAATGACTTTTTTCTCTTTTGGAATAACCTAGTTTAGAATTGGTAAGTTGCAAAATATAGGCAGTTATAAGTGTACCAAACTTTATAAAAGAAAACCGTTAAGATAACTGACGAATCTTGAAACTGTATAGAGAGAGATTATATAACTGTAATTAACAAGAGCCGACTTACACATTTCACTTCACTTAAGTACTTTCTCTTCAATTCTTGGTTTTCTTTTCTTGTTCAAGAAAACCAAGATGACACAGAAGTACAAGAATTCTTTCACAAGGAACGTCAGTGTCTCTCTGTTGAAGCCTTTAATGACCCAAATATTCATCTTCTCAGAACCAATTTTGCATTGTTTTTAGCTGAAGTAAGTCCTTCTTTATTACTGTTTGGTTTCCAAGAAAATAAAAGTCTGCAAGGTTATACTATGAATTTGTTGATTTAAAGATTCTTTTAGCCTCGTTTCTCGTTAAAGATTAAAGATTGTAAAGTTTTGTTTGGTTAGGAGGAATTTGTATTATCACTAACATTCTTTGATTCTAGTCACTCAAATGACCAAGATTTCATGTTTTATGTTATCAGTTTTGTGCGTCTGAGGCATACTGCAGTAAGATAGGGCGTTTTGCAAACAAGTCTCAATTCGATGCGTTAATTCCATATATGGCAATGAACTACTTGGATGAATTCATTTCAAAACACGAATTGCCGGTATTGAAATTCTACAAAAATTTAAATTTCCAGTTTCTGTACTATATAATTAATATTAATGTGTTTCTTGAATTTGTTTCTTGATAAATAAGACTTTAGGAGAAGCTAATGAAGCGTATCGTAGTCGTGTTCTAGCTGTTGCTTGCCTATGCATTGCTTGGAAGTTGATGACTCAAGGTTTCAAAAACGCTATTTTATCGGTAGATATACCAAACTTTATTCGTCTAATAGTTCGCGGTGACACTTCATACTTATATCATATGGTTGCATCAACAGAAACACTGCCCAGATCTGCGAATCAAACTGAAAGATTTGAACAAAGTTGAGAAATTGGTTCTGAAAATAATCAACTGTCGAGCATTTCGTGTGAATGCGCTTTGCTTCGTTCAGTATTTACTGAGTTTAGTAGCAGAACCAGAGATGAGTTTGACACCAATTATCATTCAGCTCATAGTTCAATCACAAGCTGGTGAGATCAGCAGTGAATGACTTTTAATATTCTGTTACGGTTGATTAAAATTTCCTGAAATGATCTTAATTCATATGACAGATGTAAAGCTTACTCAGTTCAAGTGTTCGGTGTTAGCAGCATCGGCTATTTTAGTCACCTGCTCTCCTCAGGCTCATTCAGAATACAAGGAAAAGTTCGCAGGGACAGATATCAAAATGGTAAACTAATAAACTTCTTTCAAATTCATATCTATCAGGATCCTGAAACCGCGTTCTATCAGGATCAAGACAAACTAGATGATTGTGTGCAAATGCTGACTGAGTTCCGGGAAAAAATATGGAACCCGACTGAGATTATTGCTCCTCAGAATACAAGTCCTGAAGGTGAAGAGCCATCATCTTCAACAGAAACACCTGAAAAGAAACGAGCGGAGAAGGAAGAAGAATTACTTCGGAGTTTTGGCTTGAAGTGGAAAACTTATTATGACAATATAAACCTGACAACGGACAGAACTCTATTTCCCTGTGAAGCTGAAGAACCAGCACCAGAACCAGAATTTGCTGATCTTGGCGACTTCGTAGACTTGTCCTCATTTCCTACCTCCTAGATATTAGAGATACCTTTCCATCACTTCATTCCCAACTATGTGCGTTTTTTTAGTTACTTTTCCGTTTCCGAAACTCTCACGAACTCTTAAAAAATGTATCAAGGCAGTTTCTGCAAATAATAGTCATATTTAGAAATAGGATGAAATTTCCTATGACGGCATTAGCTAATAACAGCAGCTGCCGAGGCTGGAGCTGTGGTGGTTGCGTTGACGACGGCTTGCAAAAATTGAGAAGATGAATCTGTAGAATCCATAAGTAGATGAAGATCAAATTAACCGGTCCTAACATCTGTGGCCATATATGTGATAGGCCAAACTTCTGCACAGATATACTTTTCCTCAATAGTACTTTTCTTGTGCAATTTAAATCAGCAACAGAAAAATGCTTTAATATAAGATTTGACAACTTTTTATTGTAAACATTAAGCTATTTTTGTTTTTAAACATTATGCCATTTTATTTGAGACGAAAATGGGTAGTTTCTTTAAATTCTTTGTTTTTCGGTTCCTAATGCAATTCTTAGTTAGAGCAGAAATTTTAAGAATGATTGAGGTTTAGTTCAATCAAGTTTCGCTACGGAATCTGGAAATAACTATCTTTTATGTTTTCTCTAGGCATAAAAATTTCCTTCTATCTGTTACTTGTTTGGCAAGGCAGAACACCCTGCAGAGCAGAGGCCTGCAAGTAACTCTGTTTTTTTTCTACTACAAAGTTTTCTTTTCTGCCATACTCTCTTTATTTAAGAACCATTTTCAACGGTTTCCGTAATAAATTGCAGGGCTTCAATTCACAAAATGCAATAAAACTCTTCATTTGAAAAGAAGAAAAATGTTATACGTACAATGTTTATTATTTACATTGATTGGGGCTGTCCTGCCATAACAAAATTGTTTTTCTATGTCACTACATTAATTCAGTATCTCAGTTTTTACTATCTACTCAAGCTAGAAGTGATATTAATGAAAGTCTCTTCTCTGCAAGAAATTTTCAAACCGCCTACGGGATGATCAAATCCAAACTGCTCTTCTGCTTTGCTCAGCAAATCTTGAAATGCAGGCTCGTTAAGATAGGACACTGGAACTACAAATCTCCTTTTCTCCGTCTCTCCAACGTATACTCCTAGGAAACCTTTTGGCACGTTAGAAGATGTTGAGGAAGCTTTATTTGTAGATTTGCGAAGAATTTGCTTGGCAAAAACAGATGCAAGATGTCTAGCCATGATGATTCTTTGGATGTAACTTTGTGTATAACGTTAACACTTAAAAGGTTTAGCTCTGTAATTTAAGTGAAAGGTTTAGCTCTGTAATTTAAGCTCATCTAGGTCGTCGCAGCAGGCGGACGAGGAGGCCTGCAACGTGTGCAGGCCGACATTCAGGAGGGTCTGCGACTGGCTCAGGAGCAGTAGGCGGCGACTATGGCTCAGCTGATCCGTGAGGAGATTGCCAGGATGATGCCTAACCTTCCTGCAGAGTTTCGGCCACAGCCCCCACCTACCCCACCAGACAATGACGACACTACAGCTTTGTAGTGTCATGTTAGCTTATCTTATTACAAACATAATACATTTTTTTGACGTTTATATGTATACTCTGATATTTTTATATATACATATTTTTTTTATCAGTTTCAATTGAATGCGATTTATAAATGAATTGTTATTATTGTATTTAACAGGTTTGAAACGACAGGAAAAAACGGCAAAAAAATAGCGGTAAACGGCAGAAATCTGCCGAAATTGAGTACATTTGCGACGGAATGTTTAGTGTTGCGACGGACGGATCCGTCGCAAAATGCCTCAGCTAGGAGACAAATGCTGAGGCTTTTGCGACGGATAAAGTCCGTCGCTAATCTGCGACGGACATTATCCGTCGCAAAAGCCTCAGCATTTGTCTCCTAGCTGAGGCATTTTGCGACGGATCACACCGTCGCAACACTAAGCATTCCGTCGTAAAATCGTCTCCATATCATATCGTTTGGAGACATATTTGCGACGGAGTGTTTAAGTTTTGTGACGGATTACAGACATGATTTTGGTCGCTAAATCAGTTTGCAACCAAAAATAATCTTTCGCAAATCCGTCGCAAAAGGTGATTAGCGACGGAAATAAGGGCTTTAGCGACAGATATTTCCGTCGCTAAAGCCCTGTTTTTTTGTAGTGACCTGCTCGTTCTTCAGATTCATGGTTTTTTTTGTCTCCTCTTATTTTTTTTTAAAACGGCGGGTGATAGCCAAAGAGGCTTATCCTGCATCAAGAGAAACTATCAAAAAAACACATTTTTTATTTATTTAAATAGTACTAAAAAGGTTTAAATTTATATTTTAACATTTCAACCTCTCAAGTCATATTCAAATAAGAATAGACTCAATTCATCCTGATACCCTTTTAGTTTAACACTTTATTCAGAAAGCTGTTATTTAAGACATTTATCTTTTCGGTCCCTCTATTTGTCATTTTCGCAATTTGATGCCGTTTTTTGTATTTTTTCCGTCCTTCTGATTATATTTTTTCTTCTAGTCACTGAAAAGAGCATGAAAATGGGAAATATTCAAAATAAAAGGACTAGAAAGATATATTTATTAAATAGGGAAAACCTGGACAAAAATGATAAAATGTAGGAATCTAAGAATGAGTTTTGCCTAAAAAATATGGTACAAAATTATCTTATCATCGGATATTCAACAATGTAGACATTACATTCAATGGAGATTTTTTGCTTACGTCAAGTCGTGATAAAAGGTTATGGGTTTGGTTAGGTGATATTTTACTATGGGAATTATGGGAATTGCCATAATAACAGTCTTGAAGAACAAACAAGCAAATCACAAAAATTTTGTTTTCAAATGTTTTCTTAAAGGTTTTTATATATATTTTTGTTAGAGTCCTTTTCTCTACACTTGCACTAATGTCTTAAGATATTAGGATTGTATTTTATGGTGACTTTGTATCTATCATTTTTAGTAACTTCAGGTGGCGTAAACTCTTCTGCTTTGGGGATTTTTAGCCACTTCTTGTGTTTTTTCTAGGTAAATGATCGATGTATTAGCACAACCACAAATCAGTGTTTACGAAACAAATAAGATGTTTCACCTTTTTACATCAATACTTGTTCCTATGCCCATTCCAATCTTGTCTAACTTTGCTAACTCCCCCTGAACCTAAGTGTCTCGCTTGACTAAGGGTGTGAGTTCAAACTTTAAGCTTTAAATATTTAGCTTTAACAACTTTCACTGGCGCTTGGCCAGTTACCAAAACCCAACAAGATTCTCTACAGGCATCAAGGTGATACCTACACCGAGCGAATATGACCGCAGCGTACTTGAAACCGTGCCAACCAAGGGAAGCCTATGAGAACCCATACTGATAAGCTCAAATCATGGGATTTTCCACTATGGAGTTTGTTCCGATGGTTATTCCTTGTCATCAACTCCAACTACCGATCTCTTTCTATGAGTGAATACTGAACTTTGTAGAACTCCACAACTTTATGAATACTCAAGAAAATCAAGGAATTGATATTCGCTGACTCGTTCTGAAAAATCCGTATGTTTCTCGCTTTCCACATATTCCAAATGCTAAAAAATTAAAAAAGTTCCAAAAAATTATGAAACTTACCCGTCGATAACTAGACGCAAAATTTTCGTGGTTTTTTTTATAGACTTCATGTTCATAAAAAAAAGGTAGTCATTGGGTAGAAAAAAACTTATAATTTTTATAATCTTAAAAAAATTGTTTTGAAAAAATGTCACAAATAAATAAAAAAATCACTTGATCTTATAAAAATCAAAAATAAATATTAAAATAACATTATTATTTGATCTAAAAAAATTGAAAAAACAGGCGAATAGCCTTATATTCGTTCAAATAAAATTGGCTTAATAGTGAAACAAGTTAAACCTGTACGACTTATTGTAATTTAATGCAAACTTTTTAATTTTTATAAGGGTTAATGTCATAAAAATTCACCAACTTTACATATTTTCTCATTTTAATCACGCAGTTTAAATTTTCTCATTTGCATGCACGAACTACCATTTTTTTCAAATTCATGCACGGTGCTGATGTATCACGGCTCTATAGGTGTAATTTGCTGGGGTGAAAGTCATTTTACACCAATAAATGAGTGCCACCTCAGCATCGTGCATGAATTTGAGAAAAAGTTGTAGTTCGTACATGAAAATGAGAAAATTTAAACCGCGCGATTAAAATGAAAAAACGTGTAAAGTTCGTGATTTTTGCAATATTAGCCAAATTGCATTTTTATTACAATAATAGCCAAATTGATAGACAAACTTGTCTTCAATTAAAATATTAGACTATTTTCATTTTTTGATAAATAATACTCCCTCCGTCCCACTTTAGAAGTCCCATTTGACTTTACACACAGATTAAGAAAATATTAATTATTCTTGTATTTTCATGTTTTTTCATGTTTGCCCCTATTAATGATAGTGGAATTTTCCATAAAACTCTTTTAAGATAACTAAAATAAGGGTAAAATAGGGTATTCAATGGAAAAGTATTCTAAAAATAGTAATGGAACTTTTTAAATGGGACATCCCAAAATAGAATATGGGACTTCTTAAACGGGACGGAGGGAGTAATATATTAAAAGTGAAAAAAAGTTGAAAAAAAAAAACTCAAAAACATTCACAAAAAGTACAATTTAACTACTATTAAAAATATTGTTATTATAAAAATAAAAAATGTAGTTTAAATTGCAAATCATAAAAATTTAGCTTTTTCCACCATTAGCCCAATAAAATTTCACCCAGTTCTTAAAAAAAATAAAAAATTCACCCATTCATGGTTTTGTCACTGTTCTCGACAAATGAATTTAAAGGTATCATCACTTTTCTATTATTTGCTTTATCTTTGACTTCCATAAAATGTACGTAAAACGTTTTAAATATTTGCTGCAACTTTCGCTGTATAGCTTTATCAGTATTTAAGAAAATTCAAAAACAAATATAGTATAAAAAGATATTTGGAAAAGCACATCAATATAAGAACTAATGACGGAGATAGAAGGAGATATGGAAGTATCATAAACCTCTAA
Organism: Mercurialis annua; assembly: GCF_937616625.2. Lineage (NCBI taxonomy): Eukaryota > Viridiplantae > Streptophyta > Magnoliopsida > Malpighiales > Euphorbiaceae > Mercurialis > Mercurialis annua. The sequence goes on along the minus strand of NC_065574.1, from coordinate 43,621,277 downwards.
ATAAAATTGTTAAAATTAGCATAATTTTTTTTATTTTTTATAATTTAACCTCTCCCTCACTAATTTTGTAAAATTACATACTTTATATATTATATATTGTATTTGACCCTAATTTTTATGTTGAAATCCTAACTCCGACACTTGTTAAAACATTTATAGTATAAGGAAATGAGATGAAATTAAAAAAGAATGGAACCCCACCGACACAAATTATGGACAATTACGAACTTATGATAAAGTTAGCATTAGCAATATAAATATATTTTATTTTATTTTATGTCAATTGTTGGTACTTGGATAACAGCTACGTTCCATTAAATTTCAATAATTTAAAATCCACCGACGACGGCTCCTCTCATAAATCATAATCAATCAATCCTAACACATCCATTTGGAAGCCTCAGTACCATTTCCTCAGCAGGCAACAGCTACCAACGTGTACAGTATAAGGAAAAAAATAAAATTTAATTTGTTATATTTAAATGAAATATTAAAATATTAAAATTAACAGGCTAAAAAGTTAGCTAGATTTCTAAATTTATGATTGGGAATCAAAGAACACTTGCTCTCAATCGTTTTAATCAATTAATGGGTCGGAGTTCAGTCCAGCGCTGGACCGGTCCAGCGCAAGAAGAGCCAAATATTTTAGCGGTCGAATAAAACAAAAACAATTAGCTACTTGTATAACCGGTTAAAGCAAACAATAATTATAAATAGGTACACGTGACATTATGGCATATTTCAAACCCACTCTCATCATTTCGATGGTGGATACACTCTCCACGAGTTAAACAGTATCTCGTTAAACAGTATTATTTTAAAAAAATATTTCTTACATGTGATGTTTTTCAAAACCACTCTCATCTATAAAGAGAGTGGATACACTCCCCAAAGATATATAATAGATAAGTATAGATACGAGGGTTGAACAATTCAGATGAAATAGTTCATATAAAAATTAATAAAAACGATGTACATTTAAATTAAAACAAATTCATCTAATGGGAACAAGTAGACAAAAGAAACATAGATAACCCCCTCTTTATAGAGTTTGAATCCAACTGGTTAAGAGTTTTCTTTACAAAATACGTCTTTTTGTGAAGAGTCACCATGCAATCACACATTCACCAGAAATGTTTAATTTCTCATCATTATAAAGCTATAGGTCTTCGAGTAAACTTTCAAGGGACGTTTGAATCGGTTCAATCGGAGATTGGAAATTAGAGTTATGCCTATAACACAATAAGATAGCTATAGATACGAGGCAGATATGCTGAATTCGACTCTATGGACTAGTTAATTAATCAAGTTTACTATCCGGAGACACAAAAGAAATAAGAAAGCTGGCCGGATCTCTTCGCGTAGATTACCTTTTTTTATGGCTGAGGTGCCTAGTGGACGAAGTTAAAGTAAAAGACATGAACTTTCTGGCAACGGAAACGGTTTATAACTATTTATAATTATTTTACTTTTCCGTTCAAACACACGTCACTTTTAAAGAGAATTCAAAATGATCTATTTTTTTTCGGGTAGTTCCACAGCTTGCTATAATAGTTTACTATCAAGAGACATAAAAGAAATAGGAAAGCTGGCCGGCTCTCTTCCTGTATGATCAGAACTTCCTGGAGATATGACTCCACTTTGGGTTAATAGCTTCATGATTATTTATCTTCGGAGTTGGTAAAATAGATGCTTGTTTATTTTTACTTTTCACCGGTCTATATGTACGTCGCATTTACGTGGATTTGTATTCCGGAGTCCGATCCGAACGTCTCTGGACGTCCTTCAGCTTTCGTGGGGGACAGCCCACCCGGATTCATCTTCTAAAAAGGGAGAAACCTTCCTTGAAGCCCCTGCGTGTGCAGAGCCACGGTGAAATCTACACCATATCCCGGCGGCTATCGCCCGGATAAAAAACGTAATGGTGCCTGTATCCGTATATATCCGGTTTTCTTATTTTTTAGAGAATTCGATAAAAAAAAAAGTTACATGCACACATCCTTTGGGAGTTCGATAAAAAAAAACAGACTATGGTTTTGAGCAAATAAACTGTTGTAGAACTTCGGGTTAATAGCTTCATGATTATTTATCTTCGGAGCTGGTAAAATAGATGCTTGTTTATTTTTACTTTTCACCGGTCTATATGTACGTCGCATTTACGTGGATTTGTATTCCGGAGTCCGATCCGAACGTCTCTGGACGTCCTTCAGCTTTCGTGGGGGACAGCCCACCCGGATTCGTCTTCTAAAAAGGGCGAAACCTCCCTTGAAGCCCTTGCGTGTGCAGAGCCACGGTGAAATCTACACCATATCCCGGCGGCTATCGCCCGGATAAAAAACGTAATGGTGCCTGTATCCGTATAGATCCGCTTTTCTTATTTTTAGAGAGTTCGATAAAAAATAAAGAACAGGCACACATCCTTTGGGAGTTCGATAAAAAAAACAGACTATGGTTTTGAGCAAATAAACTGTTGTAGAACTTTGGGTTAATAGCTTCATGATTCTTTATCTTCGGAGTTGGTAAAATAGATGCTTGTTTATTTTTAATTTTCACCGGTCTATATGTACGTCGCTTTTACGTGGATTTGTATTCCGGAGTCCGATCCGAACGTCTCTGGACGTCCTTCAGCTTTCGTGGGGGATAGCCCACCCGGATTCGTCTTCTAAAAAGGGCGAAACCTCCCTTAAAGCCCCTGCGTGTGCAGAGCCACGGTGAAATCTACACCATATCCCGGAGGCCATCGCCCGGATAAAAAACGTAATGGTGCCTGTATCCGTATAGATCCGCTTTTCTTATTTTTTAGAGAGTTCGATAAAAAATAAAGAACAGGCACACATCCTTTGGCAGTTCGATAAAAAAAACAGACTATGGTTTTGAGCAAATAAACTGTTGTAGAACTTTGGGTTAATAGCTTCATGATTATTTATCTTCGGAGTTGGTAAAATAGATGCTTGTTTATTTTTACTTTTCACCGGTCTATATGTACGTCGCTTTTACGTGGATTTGTATTCCGGAGTCCGATCCGAACGTCTCTGGACGTCCTTCAGCTTTCGTGGGGGACAGCCCACCCGAATTCGTCTTCTAAAAAGGGCGAAACCTCCCTTGAAGCCCCTGCGTATGCAGAGCTACGGTGAAATCTACACCATATTCCGGCGGCTATCGCTCGGATAAAAAACGTAATGGTGCATGTATCCGTATATATCCGGTTTTCTTATTTTTTAGAGAATTCGATAAAAAAAAAGTTACATGCACACATCCTTTGGAAGTTCGATAAAAAAAAAACAGACTATGGTTTTGAGCAAATAAACTGTTGTAGAACTTTGGGTTAATAGCTTCAAGATTATTTATCTTCGGAGCTGGTAAAATAGATGCTTGTTTATTTTTACTTTTTACCGGTCTATATGTACGTCGCATTTACGTGGATTTGTATTCTGGAGTCCGATCCGAACGTCTCTGGACGTCCTTCAGCTTTCGTGGGGGACAGCCCACCCGGATTCATCTTCTAAAAAGGGCATAACCTCCCTTGAAGCCCCTGCGTGTGCAGAGCCACGGTGAAATCTACACCATATCCCGGCGGCTATCGCCCGGATAAAAAACGTAATGGTGCCTGTATCCGTATATATCCGCTTTTCTTATTTTTTAGAGAGTTTGATAAAAAATAAAGTACAGGCACACATCCTTTGGGAGTTCGATAAAAAAAACAGACTATGTTTTTTAGCAAATAAACTGTTTTAGAACTTTAGGTTAATAGCTTCATGATTATTTATCTTCGGAGGTGGTAAAATAGAAGCTTGTTTATTTTTACTTTTCACCGGTCTATATGTACGTCGCATTTACGTGGATTTGTATTCCGGAGTCCGATCCGAACGTCTCTGGACGTCCTTCAGCTTTCGTGGGGGACAGCCCACCCGGATTCGTCTTCTAAAAAGGGCGAAACCTCCCTTGAAGCCCCTCCGTGTGCAGAGCCACGGTGAAATCTACACCATATCCCGACGGCTATCGCCCGGATAAAAAACGTAATGGTGCCTGTATCTGTATATATCCGGTTTTCTTATTTTTTAGAGAATTCGATAAAAAAAGAGTTACATGCACACATCCTTTGGGAGTTCGATAAAAAAAACAGACTATGGTTTTGAGCAAATAAACTGTTGTAGAACTTTGGGTTAATAGCTTCATGATTATTTATCTTCGGAGTTGGTAAAATAGATACTTGTTTATTTTTACTTTTCACCGGTCTATATGTACGTCGCATTTACGTGGATTTGTATTCCGGAGTCCGATCCGAACGTCTCTGGACGTCCTTCAGCTTTCGTGGGGGACAGCCCACCCGGATTCGTCTTCTAAAAAGGGCGAAACCTCCCTTGAATCCCCTGCGTGTGCAGAGCCACGGTGAAATCTACACCATATCCCGGCGGCTATCGCCCGGATAAAAAACGTAATGGTGCATGTATCCGTATATATCCGCTTTTCTTATTTTTTAGAGAGTTCGATAAAAAATAAAGTACAGGCACACATCCTTTGGGAGTTCGATAAAAAAACAGACTATGGTTTTGAGCAAATAAACTGTTGTAGAACTTTGGGTTAATAGCTTCAAGATTATTTATCTTCGGAGCTGGTAAAATAGATGCTTGTTTATTTTTACTTTTCACCGGTCTATATGTACGTCGCATTTACGTGGATTTGTATTCTGGAGTCCGATCCGAACGTCTCTAGACGTCCTTCAGCTTTCATGGGGGACAGCCCACCCGGATTCGTCTTCTAAAAAGGGCATAACCTCCCTTGAAGCCCCTGCGTGTGCAGAGCCACGGTGAAATCTACACCATATCCCGGCGGCTATCGCCCGGATAAAAAACGTAATGGTGCCTGTATCCGTATATATCCGCTTTTCTTATTTTTAGAGAGTTCGATAAAAAATAAAGTACAAGCACACATCCTTTGGGAGTTCGATAAAAAAAACAGACTATGGTTTTGAGCAAATAAACAGTTGTAGAACTTTGGGTTAATAGCTTCATGATTATTTATCTTCGGAGTTGGTAAAATAGATGCTTGTGTATTTTTACTTTTTACCGGTCTATATGTACGTCGCATTTACGTGGATTTGTATTCCGGAGTCCGACCGAACGTCTCTGGACGTCCTTCAGCTTTCGTGGGGGACAGCCCACCCGGATTCGTCTTCTATAAAGGGCGAAACCTCCCTTGAAGCCCCTGCGTGTGCAGAGCCACGGTGAAATCTACACCATATCCCGACGGCTATCGCTCGGATAAAAAACGTAATGGTGCATGTATCCGTATATATCCGGTTTTCTTATTTTTTAGAGAATTCGATAAAAAAAAAGTTACATGCACACATCCTTTGGAAGTTCGATAAAAAAAAAACAGACTATGGTTTTGAGCAAATAAACTGTTGTAGAACTTTGGGTTAATAGCTTCATGATTATTTATCTTCGGAGTTGGTAAAATAGATGCTTGTTTATTTTTACTTTTCACCAGTCTATATGTACGTCGCATTTACGTGGATTTGTATTCCGGAGTCCGATCCGAACGTCTCTGGACGTCCTTCAGCTTTCGTGGGGGACAGCCCACCCGGATTCGTCTTCTAAAAAGGGAGAAACCTTCCTTGAAGCCCCTGCGTGTGCAGAGCCACGGTGAAATCTACACCATATCCCGGCGGCTATCGCCCGGATTAAAAACGTAATGGTGTCTGTATCCGTATATATCCGGTTTTCTTATTTTTTAGAGAATTCGATAAAAAAAAAAGTTACATGCACACATCCTTTGGGAGTTCGATAAAAAAAAACAGACTATGGTTTTGAGCAAATAAACTGTTGTAGAACTTCGGGTTAATAGCTTCATGATTATTTATCTTCGGAGCTGGTAAAATAGATGCTTGTTTATTTTTACTTTTCACCGGTCTATATGTACGTCGCATTTACGTGGATTTGTATTCCGGAGTCCGATCCGAACGTCTCTGGACGTCCTTCAGCTTTCGTGGGGGACAGCCCACCCGGATTCGTCTTCTAAAAAGGGCGAAACCTCCCTTGAAGCCCTTGCGTGTGCAGAGCCACGGTGAAATCTACACCATATCCCGGCGGCTATCGCCCGGATAAAAAACGTAATGGTGCCTGTATCCGTATATATCCGCTTTTCTTATTTTTTAGAGAGTTCGATAAAAAATAAAGTACAGGCACACATCTTTTGGGAGTTCGATAAAAAAAACAGACTATGGTTTTGAGCAAATAAACAGTTGTAGAACTTTGGGTTAATAGCTTCATGATTATTTATCTTCGGAGTTGGTAAAATAGATGCTTGTGTATTTTTACTTTTCACCGGTCTATATGTACGTCGCATTTACGTGGATTTGTATTCCGGAGTCCGACCGAACGTCTCTGGACGTCCTTCAGCTTTCGTGGGGGACAGCCCACCCGGATTCGTCTTCTATAAAGGGCGAAACCTCCCTTGAAGCCCCTGCGTGTGCAGAGCCACGGTGAAATCTACACCATATCCCGGCGGCTATCGCCCGGATAAAAAAAGTAATGGTGCATGTATCCGTATAGATCCGCTTTTCTTATTTTTTAGAGAGTTCGATAAAAAATAAAGTACAGGCACACATCCTTTGGGAGTTCGATAAAAAAAACAGACTATGGTTTTGAGCAAATAAACTGTTGTAGAACTTTGGGTTAATAGCTTCATGATTATTTATCTTCGGAGTTGGTAAAATAGATGCTTGTTTATTTTTACTTTTCACCGGTCTATATGTACGTCGCATTTACGTGGATTTGTATTCCGGAGTCCGATCCGAACGTCTCTGGACGTCCTTCAGCTTTCGTGGGGGACAGCCCACCCGGATTCGTCTTCTAAAAAGGGAGAAACCTTCCTTGAAGCCCCTGCGTGTGCAGAGCCACGGTGAAATCTACACCATATCCCGGCGGCTATCGCCCGGATAAAAAACGTAATGGTGCCTGTATCCGTATATATCCGGTTTTCTTATTTTTTAGAGAATTCGATAAAAAAAAAAGTTACATGCACACATCCTTTGGGAGTTCGATAAAAAAAAACAGACTATGGTTTTGAGCAAATAAACTGTTGTAGAACTTCGGGTTAATAGCTTCATGATTATTTATCTTCGGAGCTGGTAAAATAGATGCTTGTTTATTTTTACTTTTCACCGGTCTATATGTACGTCGCATTTACGTGGATTTGTAATCCGGAGTCCGATCCGAACGTCTCTGGACGTCCTTCAGCTTTCGTGGGGGACAGCCCACCCGGATTCGTCTTCTAAAAAGGGCGAAACCTCCCTTGAAGCCCTTGCGTGTGCAGAGCCACGGTGAAATCTACACCATATCCCGGCGGCTATCGCCCGGATAAAAAACGTAATGGTGCCTGTATCCGTATATATCCGCTTTTCTTATTTTTTAGAGAGTTCGATAAAAAATAAAGTACAGGCACACATCCTTTGGGAGTTCGATAAAAAAAACAGACTATGGTTTTGAGCAAATAAACAGTTGTAGAACTTTGGGTTAATAGCTTCATGATTATTTATCTTCGGAGTTGGTAAAATAGATGCTTGTGTATTTTTACTTTTCACCGGTCTATATGTACGTCCCATTTACGTGGATTTGTATTCCGGAGTCCGACCGAACGTCTCTGGACGTCCTTCAGCTTTCGTGGGGGACAGCCCATCCGGATTCGTCTTCTATAAAGGGCGAAACCTCCCTTGAAGCCCCTGCGTGTGCAGAGCCACGGTGAAATCTACACCATATCCCGGCGGCTATCGCCCGGATAAAAAACGTAATGGTGCCTGTATCCGTATAGATCCGCTTTTCTTATTTTTTAGAGAGTTCGATAAAAAATAAAGTACAGGCACACATCCTTTGGGAGTTCGATAAAAAAAACAGACTATGGTTTTGAGCAAATAAACTGTTGTAGAACTTTGGGTTAATAGCTTCATGATTATTTATCTTCGGAGTTGGTAAAATAGATGCTTGTTTATTTTTACTTTTCACCGGTCTATATGTACGTCGCATTTACGTGGATTTGTATTCCGGAGTCCGATCCGAACGTCTCTGGACGTCCTTCAGCTTTCGTGGGGGACAGCCCACCCGGATTCGTCTTCTAAAAAGGGAGAAACCTTCCTTGAAGCCCCTGCGTGTGCAGAGCCACGGTGAAATCTACACCATATCCCGGCGGCTATCGCCCGGATAAAAAACGTAATGGTGCCTGTATCCGTATATATCCGGTTTTCTTATTTTTTAGAGAATTCGATAAAAAAAAAGTTACATGCACACATCCTTTGGGAGTTCGATAAAAAAAAACAGACTATAGTTTTGAGCAAATAAACTGTTGTAGAACTTCGGGTTAATAGCTTCATGATTATTTATCTTCGGAGCTGGTAAAATAGATGCTTGTTTATTTTTACTTTTCACCGGTCTATATGTACGTCGCATTTACGTGGATTTGTATTCCGGAGTCCGATCCGAACGTCTCTGGACGTCCTTCTGCTTTCGTGGGGGACAGCCCACCCGGATTCGTCTTCTAAAAAGGGCGAAACCTCCCTTGAAGCCCTTGCGTGTGCAGAGCCACGGTGAAATCTACACCATATCCCGGCGGCTATCGCCCGGATAAAAAACGTAATGGTGCCTGTATCCGTATATATCCGCTTTTCTTATTTTTTAGAGAGTTCGATTAAAAATAAAGTACAGGCACACATCCTTTGGGAGTTTGATAAAAAAAACAGACTATGGTTTTGAGCAAATAAACTGTTGTAGAACTTTGGGTTAATAGCTTCATGATTATTTATCTTCGGAGTTGGTAAAATAGATGCTTGTTTATTTTTACTTTTCACCGGTCTATATGTACGTCGCATTTACGTGGATTTGTATTCCGGAGTCCGACTGAACGTCTCTGGACGTCCTTCAGCTTTTGTGGGGGACAGCCCACCCGGATTCGTCTTCTAAAAAGGGCGAAACCTCCCTTGAAGCCCCTGCGTGTGCAGAGCCACGGTGAAATCTACACCATATCCCGGCGGCTATCGCCCGGATAAAAAACGTAATGGTGCCTGTATCCGTATAGATCCGCTTTTCTTATTTTTTAGAGAGTTCGATAAAAAATAAAGTACAGGCACACATCCTTTGCGAGTTCGATAAAAAAAAATAGACTATGGTTTTGAGCAAATAGACTGTTGTAGAACTTTGGGTTAATAGCTTCATGATTATTTATCTTCGGAGTTGGTAAAATAGATGCTTGTTTATTTTTACTTTTCACCGGTCTATATGTACGTCGCTTTTACGTGGATTTGTATTCCGGAGTCCAATCTGAACGTCTCTAGACGTCCTTCAGCTTTCGTGAGGGCCGTCGTAATGCAAGTCAAAAAGTGCATACATATACCCATTGCCAAATACAATCAAGCCTATCCAGTCATAACTCATTCTGTTTTAATGCTAATCTCCATGGAAAATATTTACAATTCACCATGAGAAACCCGACCCATTTACGAACACATTAAGAATTAATTACCTAAATCGTAATATTAAAAATAAGATTTTAGAACTACTTTAAACACGAAGCACCCAGGAAATCTTCATCTATTTTTTCTAACATGAAGGTATATTTTTATCTACTAAATATCTATTATAATCTGGTAAATAGGCATCATTCGTTTAAATTCAGCACATTCTTAGTTTGTTGAGAGCGAGTATGTGAATTTCCATTTTTTCTGCGTGGGCCCTCTGAGAAATCATAGTGCAGTATCATGTGTAATACACGCGTTGTATATGCAACACGCACTTGGTTATTTCTCCTGAAATTGGTGTGTGTTTTTTTATAATGTGGGCCCGGTAACAACCTACCAGCACAGTTATCAAGAGGTAAAATTGTTGTCTTATTCGTTTTGTCGTCGTGCGCTGGACCGATCCAGCGCTGGACCGATCCAGCGCTGGACCGTAGACTTTCCCTCAATTAATACTCCATGTCTCAATTAAATAAGACAATAGAGTACTAAAGAAACAAAAAATTTCTCTCTCCAAAATTGTGCTCTCCTTCTTTTTAAAAATAAAAGAGTTTTTTCTTCATCTTTTTTAGAATGAAAAAAGATGATTTTTTGGTTAACCAGAAAATTATTTTCTCTCAATCTATAATATTTTTAATTGTAGATTTATTTTTGTTTGTTTTCAACCAGTATTTTTAAAGTGTTTGTTTTTCGCTTTAGATTTCTGTTTTACTTAAATAAATTTGTAAGGTCTTTTTCCACCTCTTTGATCCAATGTTTTAGATCGCTCAAAAGTCTTTTGCGTCCGTTCGAGCTTTACCTCCATGTTCTTGTAGATATAATAACGGACATGTTTATAGATCTATATCTTTAGAATTTTTTTTAAAGATGAAAACTGAAAATACTAGCCTTCATTGAATAGAGCAGATATTTTTGTCAAATTGGAAAATGAAGTATCCAAATACCCGCTCAACGAAAACATAGATTTTTTGGTATTTAGCTATAAACCACCATTTTGACTTGTAATCAAAATTTTGTTTAGTAAAAATCGCAATCATTGATTGAATAGTGGATGTAGGAATGTATTTAATCTGAACCACTCTAATTGTTTTGTGTTCTTCTCCTAAACCTTAATCTTCTTTAATTTTTGCTTAACTAAATTTTTAATTAGTCATTAAACCTAATTCACCCCCCCTTTTAGGTATTTTAATCTGTTTATTTTCTTGGGCGATCTCACTCCTCATAACTAAAAAATCGGCATGCGATAGAGACGGGCAAGATGGAAGGGGTTGGCGCGAATAATCTTTTGAATCTTTATCATGTTCTACATCGGCATCCTTGGCCGACGAACCAGTTCCATCAGCGGGAGGAGGCATTATCCCCTTCAACGGTTGTGGTTGCTTCTCCTTAACCATGATACCTAAGATTTATGAGTATGATTCGTCCGAAAATTTGCTCCTTCTCTCCAATTGAAGTCGAGGCTTAGTTTGCCTGCAATCATCTTTAAGGTGTTTTTGTGCTAACGATAAACATTTTTTCAAGTCGTCAAAGGATTTCGCCTGAAAATAATTCCTGACTCCAATCTTTGAATTATAATTGGCATCAATTTGAGATTTGATACTTTAACAAAATCCGTAAAAAGATTCACACATGACTTCTTTGGTTAACAAGTTAACCGAATAAACTAATTGTGATTAATTCGAGAGTTAAGAAAATCAAGCGAGATTAATATCAAACTACTCCTAAATTAAAATTAAACGCTTTTTATCCAAATAACCAACTTTTCAAATTTTTTTATTTTATACTACTCCTATTTTTGTATCTCTAAAATGCAGTACATGGAACAAGTTTTTTTTATACGGTACTATATATACACTCTTATTTCAAACAAATCCTCATAATTTCAATTATTTTCTCTCTTCTCATAAACTCACATTTCACACAACTTTTTCTTCTTCTTCTTCTTCTTCTTCTCCAACATCAGCCTTCACCTTCAATCTAATAAATCGACATCTTCATATCGATTCTTCGCACTCTGCCTCCGCCGTTCAACCTTTGTCTCGCCGTCGAAGTCATTTTCTCCGCTTGTTGTCACTTGATTTCATCAGATCTGAAGTTCATCGTTTCTATTTTTCTTCTTCAGTTCAGATTTGCATTTTTTTATTTTTTTTATATAAGAGTAATTTTTCATCATTAAACATGTATAAATATTTTTTTTTTCATGTTATATTATAATTTTGTGATTTTATGGAATAAAAATATGTTATTTTGCATTTTTACTGTATTTGGTTATATTTTTACGTTTTATTAGTTCTGCATCACGATTTTTTTGATGATGGTTGATTGGTGAATTAATGTAATGTTACCGTGTTGTTGATTTTATGTTGATATATTTTTGATTTTAACATTAATAAATAAGATAGTAATGTTCGTGAAATAAACTAAAAATTAAAGTGAGACTGGATAATAATATGTTAGCATTAAGGAAGAAGACAAATAATCATGTTGAATTATTCTAATGTTAAGTGTTGATATTATGTTGATTTTCGATTGATATTTTATTGTTTTTAGCATTGGTAAAAAAGACAATAATAATATTGAATTATTGCAATTTTACAATTTTTATCTTGTGTTGATATCGTGTTGATGTTATGTTGATATTTAATTGATTTTAGCATTTACGAAAAAGACCACATTGTACGTGAAATAAAATAAAAAAATAAAAATAATGATAAAAAAAATAAAAATGAGTGTAAAAAATATTTAGAAATCTAAATTAGTTAGTTTATTAAATGTTGTTAATATTGCGTTGATATCAAAACTGACGAAAAATATTAACAGTTAAAAAAAGTCAAAATTCAAAAAAAGTCAAAAAAGTAAAAATTTTAATATGTTATATATATTAAGTGTAGGAATATAATAACGAAAAAATAAATTAAAAATAATGAAAGAAAATATTAAAAAATAAAAATTAGTATAGAAAGTAAATTTTTTAAAAAAGCAGTATAGAAACAAAAAATTGGTATGAAAAATAAAGATTTAGAAGAGACAGTAGAAAAATATTTGACAAAAAATAGTATTTCATATAAAAAATTCTTAAAATAATTTGGCGATTACGAGATAAAAAGCATTGATTTTGGCTTTTAATTAATTTGAGAGATAATAATACAACAATTTCTTAGAGCTATTTATAAATTTATAAAATAAAGTTTTAAATTAAGTCCAACTTTTGGCAAAAAAAAAATTAAGTCCAACTGATCCTATTCTTAAGAAAAAAAAGTTATAATGAGTTGCAAACTTTTATTGAAATTCTATCACTAATTTAAATGGTTTCTTATGGACTTTGCATTCTGAATAAGCCCGTTCAATTTTATGGACTCTTGGTGTAAACAATACCTTTTGTGAATGAGTTAATTAGACAAAAAACGGTAATCACCCAAAATAATTAGATAATTACGACACTAAGTTTGTTTTCAGACAATTACGTTTTGTTTTTTTTTTTAATTTTTAACTTTTTATTATTTCACAATTATAAGATCTCATCTCTTTAATCTACTTTTTCACTACAATCATTTTAAAAAGCAAACCCTACAAATCTTCCTTTCTCTTCTCCGCCTATTACTTCATCATACTGATTGTGCAAGGGTTTGTTCATCGCGCAAAAATCTAAGAGCAGCAGCGGCGTGGATCATCGAGGAGCAGCGGCGGCATGGATCATCATCGCCATCGACCAAAATCAGTTGCTGCTCTCTTCTATTTTTCAATCAGTCATTGTTCTGCAATGGAGATGAAGTTGGCGCGTCGTTGCTATGAGGCGGAGACGACGCTATGTTATTGAACGGAGTGAGTTTGACGAAGAAAGAAAGGCGGAAGAGAAAGAGTTTCTGGTGTGGTGGTGGTGGCTGTGTTTACCGTTGCAGATCTAAAATCGAATCAATGTTTTGTGTGTTGTTTAATCCATTTCTTGTTTTTCTTTTCTGAACGATGGTGTTGATGTAATGGTGGTTCGATTTTTTTGTGTTGCACAACATGTTGCACAAAAGGTGTTTGAAAAAATGTTTTTGAGAATTGTAATATCTTTGGGTGTTGAGTAACCAATGCTTAACATTGGGTAAACCGTTAGGTAACCTGTAATTTTTATTTTGAATATATCATTAACAAAATCGTTTGTAAATAGTTGCTGAATTTTATGTTTGTTGTTCGATTTTTTTATGTTGCACGGCATGTTGCACTCTAGGTGTTTGAAGAAATGCTTGTGAGAATTATACTATTTTTAGGTGTTGCGTAACCAATGGTTAACATTGGGTAAACCGTTAGGTAACCTGTAATTTTTATTTTGAATATTTCATTAATTAAATATTTAGCAAACAATTGTTGAATTTTATGTTTGTTGCTAATTAACCAATGGTGTACTAATAATACACTAATGACCTTCTTTTTAGTACCATGTTGGTTAAAAAATTGTTAATCGATAATTTTAGATTTTAAAAAAGACAATTTAGATTTTATTTGATGGTTGCTTTTGCGGTGATGAAGGCAGAGGAGTTTGTAATAAAATTTTCAACTAGTTTAATAAAAATGGAGGTTTAAATTTGTAATATTTTTTTTTGTTGGTTAACCAACGGTGTTAGTATACCGCTGGATAATCAAAATCGTATTTCTGAGATTAAAAAAATATTTTTGAGAATAATAAAAGTTATTTTTGCAAAAAAAAAGGACAGATTGTATTTTGAAAAAAAAATGAAATAGTATTTTTAATTTTTTTTTTTGATATTTATCTAAAAAGGCCTTTGTGAATTCATTGATGGCTTCTTTTTTTGATTTGGAAAAAACATTAACAGCTCCTCCGCTAATGGAAGAGCGGAATATTTGGCAGACAAAGGAGGCAGCAGCCGATCCACGCACATGGCTCTCTGACTGTATTGGATAAATTTTAAAATAAAAATCTTCACTAATATTTGTCAAATGAATAAATAAAATAAAATTTACTTTGAATTGTCAACTTTAAAGTTTAAAACAACCTAAACGCATCGCATACAATACTTAACAAACATCATCATGCATGCATGCTCTTTGTGTTAATATGCTTAATTACTCCTACTTTTTTTTCCTTTTTTCCCGTTGCAATTAATTTTACCATCAAAACAAGAAATAATACTCAAAATTCTAAATTCCCTCACCTAATAATTATATAAAATACTAACAAAAAAGAAAATAGTAAAAAGAATCGACTATACCATGTTGGTGTTTGTATCATGGGCGATGCAGTAGTTCAGTTCGGTTCGCTTTAATCTGTAATCAGGCAAAAGCGACCACATCAAAGTTTATTAAATTCGTGAGAATTAATGTTTTAAAATTCACCAACTTTATACATTTTTTCTATTTAATCATGCATTTTAAAATTTGTCATAAAAATATATTAACTTTCATTTTTTTTTATCCAGATACGGTGCTGAAATAACACTCATTCTTTTTTTTAATTTGCTGAGGTAGGTTATTTTTTGACCGTAATCTCAGAAATTATAACACTGTATATGAATTTATGAAAAATAAATAAAATTTGGTTTATTTATACTTTCTTTAAAAATGTGATTAAATTAAAAAAACATATAAAATTAGTGAATTTTTATAATATTTACTAATTTTAAACAAATCATAATGTGTTAAATATTTTAAAACCGGAAGTGGAGCAACAACTCCACATTTATCTATCCTAATTCCGCCGCTGCATGCGTTGGATAAATTACCAAACAGAAATGTTTATATTTTTGTGAAACGAATAAATAAATTAGAATCAATATTCTAGTATGAATTGTCAACTTTAGCCTAAATCCAGCGCATAAAATAATTAGCAGAGACGATCAATTATTGAATATTATTGACTATAAGTAGCATAATCCATGCATGCACGCTCTTTTCTATTTTTGCGGTTGCAATTAATATTTTCATCAAATTAAGAAAAATATACGTAACATTTCAAATTACCCACCTAATAGATGAATAATGCTATATAACCCATCTATTTTAACCCACGTTTTTTGTATTGCCTGATATGATAATTAAAGAGTGAATTTTAAATTTTGTATGTTGAAATATACACGTTTAGATGGAAATTGGACGAATAAAACCTCCCCACATAAGGAGGGTTATAGAAGGTTGGTTAAATAGGTGGGTTATAAAGCATTGAGAATGGCTCCCTTCAAGTCCAAAATCCCCTCCATTTCTCTCAAGTCCACTTAGATGAATGACACATAAGTATATTTTGATTTAATGTAATAATTTCTTTATCAATTTGCTTATGTGTCATTCATTTAAATGAACTTGAAGGAAATGAAGGGATTTTGGACTTGAGGGGAGTCACTCCCACAAGGATTTTCTCTAATAAACACATACTACTCTATTTTTTTTTTAATTATCCATTTAACTAAATATATTTATTTATCCATTTAGATTTTTAAGATAATTTTAATCCTTATTTTCCAAATTTACACATTCCTAATAAATGACTCTATAATTTATTTAAAAAGCATTTATTAATTAGGCCTAATTCCTTAAAAACTCCAACCTTTTAGGCCCTTTTCAATTTTATCCTGACGTTGAAAACTAGTCAATTTTACCGTATTTTGCATTTTATCGTTTCAATTGTACCCTAATTTTTTAATTTTTTTATAATTTTTTTATTTAAATGATGAAATCATTTAATTAACTAAGTTTAAAGATAAAACTAAATTTATTTTTATTCAAAAAAATACAAATAAGTCTTTTATTTTTAAAAACTA
This sequence comes from Mercurialis annua, assembly GCF_937616625.2. NCBI lineage: Eukaryota > Viridiplantae > Streptophyta > Magnoliopsida > Malpighiales > Euphorbiaceae > Mercurialis > Mercurialis annua. The sequence continues at coordinate 43,605,014 of NC_065574.1, read as the reverse complement.
ACTAAAAACCATAATCAAATTAAAACTAATTTAATTTTTTAATTAATTTAACTAAATCTAAATAAATTTTCAACATATACAATTAATATATGCGAGACATGAAGAACGTTTTTTAATTTTTTCCAAACGAAAAATGTCAATTTAATATTTCAGGGTACAATTGAAACACAAAAATGCAAAATATGATAAAATTGACCAGTTTTCAATGTTAAGGTAGAATTGGAAAGGGGTTAAAAGGTCGGGATTTTTTGAGGCATTAGGCCTATAAATAATAGTGTTATTTTAATAGATTTTTTTATAAATTAAAATAAAAAATACACTATTTGATATATACAATTCTGATTATATGAACAATTAAAAAAAAGGAGAGAGTACAATACTAATAAAAAGGAAATAGTGAAAAAATCAAGTACTAGTGTTGGTTGTATCTTGGATTATGCATCAATTCGGTTCGATCTAATTTAATTTAAAATCAAATAAAACTGTCTAATTAAAATTTATTAACTTTTTAAATTAAATTATATAAATTCAAAAAAATTAATTAAAACGATTATTTGATATTCATCGACCACAAATATTTCAAAACAGGGTGTGAAGTGATAGCCACCTTACACTACCCTAATTATGCCACTGCCTGCATTGCTTAAATTACCAAATACAAGTGTTGATTAGTTTATATCAAATGAATAAATAAAAGATTTAATCACCCAAAAATACTTATTTATTTTGATTTTTTTATATTTCATTTTTCAGTTTTTGTTTTTTGATTTTTTTATTTAAGGTATCATCTTCTAAAATCTTCAATTTTAGTTCATTTTTCAATTTTCACTTTGAATTGTAGCCATTTTCTCAAATTAAAGTGGAAAATAAGTTCAATATGTCGATTATATTATTTCATATTGTTCCAATTTATATTTTTATCATTATAAATTTAAAAAGGCCAAACCTCAAAAAATACCTAACCTTTGTAATTTTTGTCAGTTATGAATAAACCTTTCAAAATTTGCAAATGCAACCCATTTTTATATATTATGTTTATTTTATAGCCATTTTTTAATCGGTTTGTTTTTTATTGTGATTAAACCTTTTATTATGATACAAAACGTAAAGGTTTGATAGTTTATTGTCATTAATTTTTTTTAATCTTATATACATGGTTATTATGTTGGCAAGAAAATTGGTTTTATCGGAATTTGGCTATAAAAGAAACATAATTTAACAAAATGAGTTGTATTTGTAAATTTTAAAAGATTTGGTCATAATTGATAAAAATCGCAAAGATTTGGTATTTTTTGAGGATTTGATCATTTAAAATTGATGTAATATGAAAGGTTTATTTAAACTGTTTTTCCACTCTAATTAAACAAATGGCAACAATTGAAAATAAAAATTGAATAATGGGCTAAAATCAAAGATTTTGAAAGATGAGGCCATAAAAGACAAAAAAAATCAAAAAGATGGGGGTATTTTGGATGATTAGACCTAAATAAAATAGAAGTCTTTATCTCATACAACTGTTACGCCATTATGAGCGGACCGAGGCTGGGGGCGTTGGCCCAAACTTATGGCTGACTTCGGATATACAAAAGGTTTTGAAATAAATGAAGCCGCCACCTAATTAAGTTAGAAAAAATCTTTTCTACCGACTCAATAAATTTTTCACGTTTATGGGTGAGACCACCATATATCGGATCAAAAGACCGGGTTCGATGGACACTGCCAAAATTCTTGTACTTGGCTTATCGACCACATCGCTATTTACATGATATATTCGGTTATCTCGTCTCAATCATCATGCGCTCCATAGAATATTGTACTATAATGTAAAGAAGTCTGGAAAGCGGTAAATCATGTGAGACGCGCATATGACTCGATCTAGACTGGCATGTGTTGCATGTAGCAAATACTCCTAACAATCATCTAATCCTTGTGGTTTCTACCACGTAGCAGAGAAAGATGGGTCTTTAGTCAGTTTGCATGCACAAAACCTAAACCAGATGTCCAAGTGAGATTGAATTTATTTTAGATCATCTTGAATGCGCATACAGCCTTCTATTACATTTTCATGGAAATCTTGAGATTTCTAAGTGATTTGCTGGACTTGCTGGATTTAATATTAAGCTAATGTGATTAAGTTTATTAGTATGTTAATACTGGATCTAAACATGCTTTGCAAAGCGTATAAAAAATATAAACAAACACAAAGGCAGTTGACATATATATATATATATATATATATATATATATATATATATATATATAACGCTATGAATACTTTTTAACCATATAAACTCGGAGTGTATAGCACTCGTCTGTCGTCTAGCAGTCCGTGTGATTAAAATTGAGACTCGGTCAGAACACAGAAGTTCTTGATCTCGTCGATACGGATCCATTGGTTCAAACCGAGGTTGATTTTAAGTTCAAACGGACCTAGAATTACTTATGGAATATTACGGTCTCTAGCAGGCTTGGGCTTCTGGTCCAGTTGACATGGAAGGTTACAAAACAGGGCATTTAATCCCGAAAAACATTAGGTATGTCCCATTACAACACATAATTATATCCTATAACTAATTGCAAATCTATAGGCTTAAATGGGACCAAATTTCGAGTTCAAACGAACCTAGAACACAAAGAAGGTATACTCTAAAAGATTTTGAGTGTTTGGAACTTGAAGAACATTAGCGCCATGATGGAACCATTAGGAGCGGTGGCGACGCCATCATATGGTGGCGGCAGCGCCACCATGTCTGGTATGCGGGAGTTTTCCGTGTTGGTTCAGATTTCATGCCAAAACAACACAAAACAAGTAGAAAACGAAGGAAAAGCATACTGGAATGTTATGGGATCGAAACATAATGCTTAAAACTGATTTAAACACCATAAATTCATGTTTCTAAGATGATTTCATGGCGATCATGGAAAAACAACTAAGAACATGGCAAACATGGCAATTTTAAATCCTAACATGCATTTTAAGCATTAGATTCGATTCTTAGCAATAAACATGTTTCTAAATAAATTTCATGGCAATCATGTCAAAAGATTAAAAACTTAGCAATTATGACAAAAACACAGTTTATAGCAAATCAACATAAACATGCAACTTGAAACATGAAGTCTAACAATTCTAGAATAAGCATGGCAAAAGTGATGGAAAGAAGAATTGGGTCCTCAAAAGTACTATTCTGATTCCTTGGCTCAGTTTCTATCGATCCGAATGTAGAATCTAGCTTAGGATCGATGTGCAACAGCGCGTTTTTGACTGATTGAAGTGTCTTTAGCTTGTTTGATTGAATGGCGTGTGTGTGTGTTTCAACTATTGCTAAAGAAAATTAGGGTTTATGTGTTTTTCTTGGGGGTTATGCGTTATGATGTGATAATGCCCTATTAGAGGTTAGGCAAGACCTAGTGCTACCTAGAGTCTAAGTTTGATTAGAATTATAAAAGCTAGTGTAAGAGGTGCATGGAGAGTGCAAGTTTGTGAATGAGTAAGTTTAGAAGTCTATTTTAGATAATTAAACAATTTAATTCGTATTTATCTCTATATTTTATGCAAAAGGGGTTAAAAGGTTATTTTGGTGATTGGAGGTGTTAAAAAAGGTTTCTATGACCTTAAGGGTTTGGGTATTGTTAATTTAGTCCGTCAAATTTGAAAATTGGCCCATAAACTTCTAAGATATTGTAATTATATTTTAATCCTTTTAATTTGCAATTGTGCACTGATTTATCCCGCTTAAATTCAAACAGGCGGATCACAAGCTCGTCTCTTGGACAAATTTCTCTAGAAATCATCATTGGACGCTTTAGTCCCTTATGACTTTTTATCTGTTCGAAAAATAGGTGTCTACAGTTTGCCCCCCTCTTTGATGGGAATTGACAAAATAGGCCAATTCTTGCCAAAGAAGAAGCTCTTCGTTCGACAAGCAGCAAGCATATTGCACACCACTAGAGGTATTCGCTCGCTGGTGGTTTGGTAATGCCCTAGCCTAAGCATTACAGGTTCTGGTGCATGACTCTGACTTCATGCCCCCTAGTTCTTGTCTACTCTACGCCTGTCGGAGAGCAATACTTCTCAGCTGTCTTGAGGGTCATCCGTGGGGTTTTGACTGCCCGTTGTGTTCCCCATAGAATGAAGCTATAAACTCTCAACCGTCCAGAGAGTGATCTAATGGCTTGGACCCCTGGTTATTATCCTGTCTGGTACTTCTTAAATTTACTGAAGGGAAACATCCCCTTAGCCGTCCCAAGGGCCATCCCATTGCATGGATGTCTGGTAATTATCCTGTTAGGTACCTTTTGAGTTTGTAGAGGGAATAACATCCCCTTGGCCGTCCCAAGGGCCATCCTATTACTTGGATGCCTGATTTCCATAGTTATTCCATAACTATTGGAAATGTCTAAATTTTATTTAAACTGTTCAGACAATATTGATGTCATCTTGACATTAGATTCTCCTCTGCCTAGAGTCTTGCATGTAGTGTCAGGCCGATGTTATGCTATTCTAGGTATTTTGTTCTGCGAATACTAGATATTGTGGCGAAATCTTTCTACCATTAGCCGTTTGAATTTGATCCCGCCTTTCGGGAGTGTCATGGTCTGTCGAGGATAAGATCCAAACTGGTAATCTGGTCCGTCTACTAAGGAGGTAATCTTGTTCGTTAGTAGTCTGTGATAACTTTATTAGGGTTAGCCGGTTGTCCTACTTTGCCAAGGATAAAATTTGATCTAGTCCTGACGTCTAGAATCTGAAAACCCAAACTTTGGATAGCAGAGGCATGTCGCCTGTTCTAGTGATAGAGGCTTGTTGCCTGTTTCTGGTAGTGGAGGCTTGTTGTCTATTCTGGTTGCTTTTGGGTGGAGGCTTGCCGTTTGTTTCTCCCGACGCCTATTCTTGATTGTGGATATTCTTGAGGTAGATCTTTATCGCCTGTTCTTATCTGAGCTGCGATTTTGCAAAAATTTGCCCCATTTTCCATTTCCCTAATGGAATTGGCCGTGATGCTTGCTGCTGGACTCTGTTTTGCCCCCTCATTGAAGCATTATGTTTTCTGGATAGGAACTGGACGATTTAATAAATATTTATTTTTCTTTCTTGGCCTATTCTGGATTTTGTTGTTTGACCCGAGTGGGACCCATCTGTTTGTTTCTAAAGAGTATGCACATTTCAACACTTAAATAGCGCGACTGGAAAATACATAAGATTTTTTTTGAAAAATTTGATTTATTGATAATTTTTTTTGTTCCATTGTCTCATGGATTATACTTGCAAGATGTATAGTCAACTGTCCGCTCTTTCTATGTACATGTGCAAGTCAATAATCAAAGTATACATGCATGATCAAAGATATATATATATATATATATATATATATATATATATATATATATATATATATATATTACTGGCTCATTGAATAATTGGTACAACTAAGATACCTTCTATTTTAAGCGATCATATCCATGTCGTCAACTAGTCCTTTCGGATTTCATAACTTACTATTCTTTTTTTGTGAGTGTTTTACACGACGTTGTCGATAATCCCAAGGAGGGATTTATTGAACTTATCCTCTCACTACTTAAACCATCCCATTCTGAGATAGGTATCTGGGCATTTACTAGGCGGCGGACTACTACAGCTAGTGGGAAGCTCTCTCTCTTTGCTCCTATCTGGGTGGAACGGTCCGTTTTAACATTTTCCTCTAAATATTATAAAGCTTTTTGCGGCCAAATTGTATTTTTAGCCAATAGGTTGAACCCATTTAGCTGGATGTTGTCCTTTTAAGACAGTTTGGGTTACTCACATTTTTCAAGGGTAAAATCTATTGAATAGGATTATATGTGAGCTTCCTTGTACCGGTTGAATGAACTAGTTATATAGAGCTCGATTTTGTCACTCATGCATGTATGATGATTAAAAATAACATGTATGTTAGTCAGGACATTGCATAAATAAGCAGAATTAGAGTTCATCATCGACTCTAGAACTTTAAATATATCAAATAAATCGTTCCAAAATATTCAAATGCAGAAATAAAAATGCCATAAGAATTTGCTCGTATGAGAACACATCTTTGAGTGCTCCAAACGTGGGCTAGGTTACCACTTCGGTTTTGATAGAGATCTTGCGGATGCTGAAGTTGATGAAGTATGCCAAATTTGCAATAGAGTCTTCCTGAAAATTCTGCTGCTCCATTCGACTATTCAGAAACTTGTCGTTCTGCTTTACTGTTCTGGATCACCGAAATTTCTACTGTTCCATTCGGTTGTTCTGGAAAGCAGAAACCTACACCGTTATTTGACTATTCTGGATCACTACAACCTCTATTTTTCCCTATGGCTTTTATGGATAGATGAAACCTTTGCCGTTCCATTTGGATGCTCTGGATAGATGGGACCCATGTTGTTCCCCCTAGCTGTTTTGGATAGATGAAACCTTTGCCATTCCATTTGGCTGTTTTGGATCACTGAAATATCGACTATTCAGTATGGTAGATCTGGATAGCCGGTTCTTAGAGATCAATTTGATATCAATGATAGTGGCACTAGTTTCGAGACTTGCTTGGAAAATGGGATGACAAAGATCTACTGATCTTTTGGACTACTATTTGCATATCCGAGACACTGTTACTATTGCAACCATTTTTTATTTTTTCTTTTTTCTTTTCAGACCTATTATTTTTTCCAAATCGCCCTTTTGGGTTCAACTCAGCAGTTCTTTCCCTAATTTTTTGACTGAGCCGTCCTTTGCGGATTTTCCACTTACTGGACTTCTATTTGCAATAGTTACTTGCCATGCCCGAAATTCTTGATTCTATCCTTCCATCTAGATATTGTATTAGTCGAGCTTTTTATTGTGAAGATCACAATGCTTGGTGGATGTCTCGTAATTTATTGACTTATGGACTTCTGTTTTGAGTACATTTTGTTGATTGATATTATGCGCATGAGCTTGGCGGGATGTGCAACATTGAACATGATGAGGTCTTCGCTTGTCAACTGAATTTAACAAGTTCTCCTTTTGGTTTATTTTGGAATGCATTACTTGGTTGATCCATACTGACCTTGACCGCAGATGGTACCTCTTTGGTTGATCTGACATACTGGTTGAACTGCGGTTAGCACTTCCCAGGTTGATTGTGACACTTTTCCTGAGTTTATAGATCTGAAGCGTGTACAATATAAAGATCTTCTAGAAGGAAAGTTGTTCATTGATCTGTCTGACTATCTTGGAGACTTTGGAGTTGTAGAATAATTTCTTAATCATTTGCCTTCTGCCGGATTGTCTGGATCACTGGAAATCGAGCCGTACAAGACTTGGTAGAACTGTTTTCTAATTCGTCGACACTTTGGATCGCCAATACTGGAGTCATAGAAGACTTGGTAAAACTGTTTTCTGTTTGGTCGGGCTGTCTGGATTGCCGATGCTGGAGTCGTGGAAGACTTGGTGGAACTATTTTATGATTCGTCGAGATGGTTGATTGACATTCTGGATGTTGGATGGTTACCCAATAGAGCGTCAGTAGAATGGATGCAAAATAACTGGTTAGTGGATGATGCATGTATGTTGCTGCATCCACAAAAGGTTAGTATATGATGCATGGCATTCTGGATGCATGAATGAATGATATGCATGCTTAGGATATACAAGGTTAGTCAACACGTGGCATGTAGCACATAGAACAATTGATATCGCAGACACATGTTGTTCCTTCCAACATTATTCTTCCTACACGCGGTTTCGAGTGAGGTTTATTCCTGGAGTTTTGGTCTGGATTGTTGCATCTGAAATGCTAAGGTCCACGTGTACTTCCACGCTCTCTTTTAGAAGTCATAAAACAGACAAGCGACATAGTCAATATAAGAATTTGTTTGTCTCCTTAATTGGAAGGTGTGCAAACATCTAGACAAGATGGACCAAGGATGCCACCGAAAGAAAACTAGGAAGTACTGAGCCTCGACGGCTGATCAAATGAATGGACTTTACTTGTATGGATATGGATATTAGGATTGATTAAGTAAGTGGACTTTACTTGATTGCATATAGTAATTAGGTCTGGCCTAACATGGTTTTTTTTTTGAAAAATCTTATTTCTTAAAAACTGGATAAAAGTTGTTAGGCTTGACCTAAAACTGAGATTGAAACTGGATTTTTGAAAATAGATGTAGAATCCTTACATTGACATTATGGCTCAATACAAACTTTATATTGGGTATTTACTTTGAGGATAGTGTCTAAGCTGGAATGCGTGAGAGCTGAGTCGATATGTTTTGGTAGTAACCGGTTTGAGGTCTCCAAAGACAAATATACCTTTGATTGGTCTCCTCAATCACGAGTATAAATGATCGAGGTACTAGGCTGTGAGTGATGCTACTTCGTATAAGATGTTATGGACGTTGGAGTGCAACGCCAAAACGTGAGATCGGCTATGAGCATCGAAACTGGTATAGGGACTCCTAGAGAGTAAGGTAAGAAGAGAAAGTCTAATGCAATGCAGCAGGTGAAAATATGTTAAGCAAATAAGTATGGTCGATAAGACGCAAATCGTGTAGTTGTGTCCATGACAACTGATTTTGAAAACGTTTTAGGTTTTTAATGTTTAAAAATAGTTTAATCATCCATAGTGGAGTCGCCACTGAGAGCGGAGCATGATTCGGGGGTTGTTCGCCCATGCTTATCGCTGACTTCGGATATGGAAAGGTTTTGAAATAAATAGAGTTGCCACCTAGCTAAGCTAAGGAATGTCTTTTCTATCGACTGGGTAGATCTCTCACGCTTATGGGTGAGACCACCTTACGTCGGACCAAAAGGCCTAGTTCGATGGACTACCAAGACTCTTGTACTTGGCTTATCAACCACATCGCTATTTACATGACATATCCAGTTATCTCATCTTAATCATTCATGTAGTCTATAAGATATCATACTGGAAATGTAAACAAGTCTGGAAAGCGATAAATCATGTGAGACACGCATAAGACTCGATTTAGACTGACATGTGAAGCATGTAGCAAATACTCCTATCAATCATCTAATCCTGGTGGTTTTATCATGTAGCAAATGGAGGTGGGACTTTAGTCAGTTTGCATGCACAAAGCCTAAGCCGAATGTCTAAGTGAGATTGATTTTATTAAGTCATCTTGAATGCCAATACAACCCCTATTATATTTTCACGACAATCTTGAGATTTACGTGATTTGCTGGACTTGCTGGATTTAATGATAAGTTAATATGGTTAAGTTTATTAGCCTGTTAATATTAGATCTCGACATGCTTTGGAAAACATATAAACAATATAAACATACAAAAAGGCAACTAATATACATACAAGGTTAAGACTACCTTTTAACTTTGTAGACCCGGAGTGTCCAGCACTCATCAGTCATCTAGCAGTCTGTGTGATTGGAATCTGGACTCAATCAAAACATGGAAGTTCTTTTTCACATTGATACGAATCTACTAGTTTGAACAGGGGTCAATTTCGAGTTCAAACGAACCCAAAATTGCTTCAGGAATATTCTGGTCTCTAGCGGGCTTGGGCTTCAGGGCCCGGTTGGCATAGAAGGTTACAAAACAGGGCTTTTGAGCCTAAACAATTGGGTCTAGCCATTACAACACATAATCATATCCTACAACTAATTACAAATCTGTGGTCTCAAATAGGGCCCAATTCTGAGTTCAAACGAACCCGAAAACACAAAAAGAAGGTCTCGATCGAGTTTAGAATATATGGAGCAATCTGGAACTTGAAGAACATTGGCTCCATGATGGTGCCACTGAGAGTGGCGGCGCCGCCATCATATGGTGGCGCCGCCGCTGCATGTCTAGTACACGGGAGTTTGTCGTTTTGGTTCGGGTTTCATGCAAAAACAACACAAAACGAGCAAAAAACGAAGGAAAAGCATATTGGAGGCAGCGGAGAGGCTGTAAATAAAATAATTAATTTAAATTATAAATTAAAATAAATAATAAATAACAAATTATAAATAAAAAAATACTTTTCTGGAAACGGGAAACGCCGGTGGCAGTGGGAAAAAGGGAGAGGCGGCGGCAGGTGGGAGAAGAGGACGACGGTGGCAGCAAGGGGAAGGGGGAACACCAGAATAACTGGCAGCAAGGGGAAGGGAAAGAGGACGGCGCGGTGGCAGCAAGGGGAAGGAGAAGAGGACGGCGGTGGTGGCAGCAACAGGGGAGGGGAACTGAACGGCGGTGGTGGGCAGCAACGGGGGAGGGCAAACTGAACGGCGGCAGTTACAAAAAAAATCAGAAAGAAAGAAGAAAGGGGGAAGAAGGCGCAGCGTTTCAATTTAATACTGATTTAGCGACGGATCTTATATCCGTCGCTAAATCAGTGTTAAATGAAACACTGCTTTCAGGGCAACGTATTTAGCGACAGAATTTCCATTCCGTCGCTAAATAGCTACCCTGAACGCGACGTTTTAATCTGGACTAAACATTAACGACGAAAAATTGGCATCCGTCGCAAATGTTTAGCCAAATTTTGGCGCTCCCTTTTCCCTCCAAATTACAGCCTGGTTAGCGACGGACTGGAGACCAAACATCCGTCGCTAAGCTGGCGGGAACACTCCCGCCATGAATTTTGACGGTTTAACGACCGATAAGTATTCGGTCGTTAATTCCGTCGCAAATAAGTTAATTTAGCGACAGATTTTAGTTCCGTCACTAAAATCCGTCGCTAATTTGATGTTTTCTAGTAGTGTAGGATCAAAACATAATGCTTAAAACTGATTTAAACACCCTAAATACATGTTTCTAAGCTGATTTCATGCCAATCACGGCAAAACAACTAAGAACATAGCAAACATGGCAAAAATGGCAAACATGGTAATTTTAAGTTGGCTAAACCCATTTTGAGGTCCCTAAACTATACAATTTTAGTTCATCAGGTCCCTCAACTTCTATTTTGCTTTCTCAGGTCCCTAAAATTTCATTTTTTGGTTCATTAGGTCCCTCAACTTCTATTTGGCTTCCTCAGATCCCTAAATTTTTGTTTTTTGGTTCATTAGGTCCTTCAAGGGAGATCTATTTAAGAACTTAATGAAGTAAAAAAATAAAAGTTTAAGGACCTAAGGAACAAAAAAATAAAAATTTAGGAATCTGAGGAAGCCAAATAAAAGTTGAGGGAAAAGAAAGTTTAGGGACTTGAGGAAGCCAAATAAAAGTTGAGGGATTTAATGAACAAAAAAATGTATAGTTCACGGACCGTAAAATAGGTTTAGCCTTTTAAGTTCTAACATGCATTCTAAGAATCAAATTCGAATAAGATTAGTATACAATGATTAAAACAGGTGAAAACATCATATAAACATGTTTCTAACTCAATTTCACGGCACTCATGTCAAAAGGTAAAAAAAACATAGCAATTATGGCAAAAACACAATTTATAGCAGTTTATAGCAAATCAACATAAACATCCAACTTGAAACATGAAATCTAACAGTTCTAGAATAAGCATGGAAAAAGTTATGAAAAGAAGAATTATATCCTCAAAAGTACCGTTATGAGCCCTTCACTCGTTTCTTGGCAATCCAAATGTAGAATCCAGCTTAGGATCGATGTCAATAGTGCGTTCTTGACTGATTGAAGCGTTTTTAGCTTTTTTGATTTACTGGTGTGTGTGTTTTTTGTGTGTGATTCAGCTATTGTTATAGAAAACTACGGTTTATGTGCTTTTCTTGGGGGTTATGCTTGCCACCATGATTATGGTGTGCTAATGTCCTATTTATAGAGGTTAGATTAGACCTAGTGCAACCTAGATTCTAAATTTGATTAGAAGTGTAATGGCTCCGTTTTTGTAAGTGTGGAATTCAAAAGCTCCGCAAAGAGTACTTAAATTTTTTTTGGTTAGCTTTACATAATAGAGTGCCTTCGCAAGACTTTCTGGCACGTCGATCAATTATACTCGTGGACAGCTCTTGTTGTATTCTTTGTGGTGTTATAGAGACGCAAGACCATATTTTTATTTATTGTGATTTTGCTAGAGGGTATTGGTGCGCTATTTTGCAGAAGTTTGATATGGTTTGAAGCTTTCCGTATTCGTTTGTTGATTTTATGCTTCAATGGCAGCAAATAATTCTAAGTGGTCCTTATTCTCATATGTGGAGGATCTTATGGTTTTTTGTGGTGTGGGAAATTTGGAAATGTCAAAACGGAAGAGTCTTTCAAAATAAGACGCATGATAAAGAGGGTGTCATTTTCAACTGTTGTTGTAAAGCAGCGTTCTTTTTTAAACTGTGTAATGGGGAGTTTGCTTATTGAGGTTTGGATTTCTATAGAAATCCGATGTGTATTCTCTTCATCGGATCTTGATCTTTTACCTTTCTCTTAGCCGTAGTCTTTAGTGTGCCACTTCTTGTGCGCAAGCTTTGAACTAGCTTTTGCCACTTCTTGTGGCCTAATATAAATATTATTCATAAAAAAAAAGTGTAAAAACTAGTGTTAGAGGTGCATGTAGTGTGTGCAAGTAGGGGTGTGCAAAAACCGACCGAAACCGAATAACCGAACCGAACCGACAAATTCGGTTCGGTTCGGTTTGAAAAAGTAGAATATTTTCGGTTGGTCGGTTCGGTTCGATTTTTAGAGTAAAAAAATTTCAGTCACTTTTACACGTAAACCGAACCGAAAAACCGAACCGAACCGAACCGAAATAACCGACAGGTTTGGTTCGGTTCGGTTTGAAAAATTAAATTTTTTTCAGAATTTCGGTTCGGTTCGGTTTTTTAAAAAACCAAAATTTCGGTTCGGTCGGTTCGGTTTAACCGAATGCACACCCCTATGTGCAAGTATGTGAATGGGTAACCTTATACGTCTATTTTAAATAATTAAACAGTTCAATTTTTATTTATCTCTATATTCTATGAAAAAAAGGGTTAAAAGGTTATTTTGGTGTCCGGAAGTGTCAAAAAGACTTTTAGGATCCTAAATTAGGTATGGTCAAATTAGTCTGTCAAATTTATAAATTGTCCCATAAATTTATAAGATATTATAATTAGTTCAGTTTCTTAGACCTTAGATCACAATTTTTTTGACTTTTGATAGGCTATTTGCGGTAATTATATTTCAATCATTCAAATTTACAACTGTGCACTGATCTAACATGCTTGAATTTAAACAAATGGATCACAAGCCCGTCATACGGGCGAATCTCTCTGAAAATTATTACTGAATGCTACAGTCCCTTATCATTTTTACAATAAATAAATGAACATTTGGAATATTTTACGTGATTAGCATATTATTGATTTTTTTTGTATGGATAAAATAACGCAACAATTGCATTGTATAATTTTCCATAAAACAAACTCTACTCTGAATTGTCAACTTTAAAGTGACAATTAAAAACAACCTAAATCCAGCGCATAAAATAATTAGCAAACGTTATCAATTATTGAATAATATGGACTAAAAGTAGCATAATCCATGCATGCATGCTCTTTATGTTAACATGCTTAAATACTCCTAGTCTTTTCTATTTTTGCGGTTGCAATGAATTTCACTCTCTCACCTAATAGTAAATTCAAAGATAATGAAAACAATAGATAATTACTAAAAACTCTAAATTCCCTCACCTAATAGTAAAAAAAATTTAAAACCGTGTTGGCATTGGCTGTATCTGTTGGATTTATTTATTTGTCAAAAATCTGTTAGATTTTGACTGCCAAATAAAGTCATAAACATGGGCTCATTGGGTAACATGCAGATGTATTAATCATTGTACCTTTGAATTCCTCTAAACCACAAATAAAATATTTATTCTTTTATAAATACAGAAAGTAAAGGCATCATTTCATTTGCACACATTATATATATTCTCAACAGGTGCCAATTGCCATCCACTACAATTTGTCTGAAATACAAATTACTTTTCAGAAATAAAGTGTTTTTTTAGCTTAAATCTCTGCATCTCAGATAAGTTTTTCATTGAATTTAGTTGCAGAGATCAAATGGGTGGTGATTATTCTTCAAGATTTGGACAATGGTGTTGTTTTCTAGCTTGTATGCTTTTACTGGTCATTGAAATAGATGGTGGTAGCATTCCTATTACCATTGTTGAAACAGCTAAAGCTAGAGGAGCTGGTGAGTTTTTTTTATCTAATTTTCAATTCAAGCAAGATTTGTTATTTTCACTATTTTTTATTTTGATAACCGAGAGCGTTTGTCGGAGGAATTGAATCTACGACTTCTGCAGAATGCTGCTTAGCGCTTATAACTTACGGTGAAAATTATGGAAATTTTTGTTGTGTTTTTTGTGCAGTTTGTTTGGATGGTAGTGCACCAGCTTACCACTATGATAAGGGATATGGTTCTGGTATTAACAGTTGGATTGTTCACATGGAGGTGATTAATTAGACACTCAATCTAATTAAGTTGCTTAAAAAGTTTTTTTTTTTTTCTTTTCATAATGGTTTTTATTGGAATTTCTTATTATTAGTTTTTGGGTTGTTTATATTCAGGGAGGAGGATGGTGCGATGATCTTGAAAGCTGTTCTCAAAGAAGGAACACATATAAAGGTTCATCTCTAAAAATGGAGAAGACAATGGGTTTCTCTGGCATATTAGGTGGCAAGCAATCTGCTAATCCTGGTAAATTTTACCCCCATTTTTAAATTTTGTTTTGTTTAGATCTTGTGTTTATGATTGGTTTTAGCTTTTTAATTTGATTTTGAAGCCGTACATTGATTGGTTTTGATTTATGTTGTGTTTTAGATTTCTACAACTGGAATAGAATTAAGATTAAGTACTGTGATGGGTCATCCTTTACTGGTGATGTTGAAGCTGTTGACCCTGTAAGATCTAAATCTACTGGTTTATCTTGAATGTTTTAGAGTTGTATATGTACTTATGGGTTTAAATCATTTTTGTGGATCAGAAAACAAACCTTTACTTCAGGGGAGAACGGGTTTGGCGTGCCGTTATCGATGAGTTATTGGCGAAAGGGATGAAAAATGCTCAAAATGTAAGTCGTCTTTTCGAGTTCCATTGTTTCATCAATAGCTTTTCTTTGATTTTTGCTAAAGAAGTTGATTGGAATTCTTTATGGACAGGCTATACTTTCTGGCTGCTCTGCTGGTGGATTGGCTTCTATTTTGCATTGCGATAAATTCGCAGCTCTTCTTCCTCCAACTGCTAGAGTTAAATGTGTGTCTGATGCTGGCTTTTTCATTCATGGGTTAGTAAGATCGTACTTGATTAGGTCTATATTTATGTTATCTAGGGGTATAATCAAGTTGAAATACTGTTAAACTCGAACTTGACCCCACCATAAATTATGACAGCTCGAAACTTGGCTTGAAATCCATCGTGTTCTGTTGAAAATCAAGTTCGAATCGGTTCAACTAGATTATGTGCATAAATATTGTAAATTAATTAAAACTCGATTAAGCTCGAGTTTGTCAAGGCGAGTATTTTGATATTCAAAATCAACTCGATAGTTGACTCGAATAGTTCAACCTCAAACTTGACAAGATAATTTTGAGTCAATCTTCTGTAGCTCGCCAATTAGCCGATTCAATTACACTCCTAGTGTTATGTTATATATGTTCCGTAGCATCATACATGGTTATTCACATTTATAACACTCTATTGTTCTTTCACAGGCAGGATATTGCTGGAGGGCGTGCCATTGAGAACTTTTTCGGTAGCGTAGTTCGATTACATGTACTTTCTTTTCTCTTAGAATCTATTTCATGCTTTTTCCAATTTTATTAGCTTAAACGTCCTTTTTCCTTTTGATTCGAACCATCCACCTTTTCAACAGGGATCAGCAAAGAATCTGCCTGCATCATGTACTTCAAAAATGAGACCCGACCTGGTAAGTGTGCTCATTATGTTCTTGATTTTATAGAACTTTGCTGGTCCTATTTTGTTCTCACAAATACATATTTTGTTTTTTATGTTATTGCAGTGCTTCTTCCCACAGTATGTGACTCAAACCATGCAAACACCGCTTTTCGTCATCAATTCAGCCTATGATTCCTGGCAGGTTAGAAAATTTACACTTCTCATTTAAAACGAGCAATACTTTGCTATAGTTGCTTAGCGTACAGCTATATTGCATGGAAACTTACTAAGTCTTATGTTTCGGGGTTCTGTTTTTAATTTCAGAAACATTTATGAAAGTCTGACACTTCAAATTTATAAGCTATTCATTTAAAAATATTGTTTTAATCATTTTCCATTTACGCGTTTTTTTTTGTGCAACATAGATGTGCAATGAGACTTTATCGTTCTGAAACAATAGAACCTCCTAATTTGTGATTGCAGTGAAATTATCAGTAAAACAAAATATCACTAAATATTGTTCTGTGCTCGTTTTATTCTTCGAAAATCTCATATTTTCGGCCTATGAGTGTGCCTTATTCAACTAATCCTGCTGAAAAATCAGCATGCAATTGCAAAATCCTCTCTGTTTTCATCTCTAATGTTTCAACTTATACTTACTGTTCAGATTAAGAATGTTTTGGCACCTACATCTGTCGACAAAAAGGGATTCTGGAAGAGCTGCAAACTCGACTTAAAGAAGTGCTCGGCTAGTCAGCTCCAAACTGTGCAAGGTGACTATCAAAGCCTGTTAAGCTACGTTCTTGATTGATAATTAATTAATCTATTTCAATAGGTTTCACATTTAAGACAATTATATAGTTTTGACAGTCATCTGTTGATTATACGATAAATAAAACTGCTACGCTATGTAACACAGGAAACAGAAACGTTGATACGAGAAATACTGAAACATAAAACAAAACGTTTTTTTTAATAAAATTAAGTTATCAATTTAAAAAATTTGAGTTTGAGAAGCATTTTCGTTCTGGAAACGAAAAGTTGAATGTAGGACTCGGCAAGGTTCCGTGCAACGTAACTGCTGAGAGATTTAAAACCTGTCTGTTATTCTTTATTTTTGCTCCAATTCTGAATTTTTTTGGGGGGTGCTATTTGCAGGTTTCCGAACTCAATTCCTGGCTGCCTTGAGTTCAGGAGCTGGAAGCAAACCAGCCAATGGTTTATTCATCAACTCATGTCATGCACATTGCCAGTCTGGATCGTTGTCGACATGGTTGGACGCTAAGTCTCCAGTAGTAGCCAATACGGTAATTAAGTGACCATCTCATATTTCCTTCTGAAAATCCCGACGCATTACATTAGCATTTACTTCAGTTTTGTTTCAACATCCATAAATTCTGATAAAATATGTGTTTGCAGAAAATGGGAAAGGCAGTGGGAGATTGGTTTTACGGCCGTGCTGCATTCCAAAAGATAGATTGCCCATACCCTTGCAACCCGACTTGCGTCAAAATCGATTCGGATTCGTAAGAACAATTGTACATCTACAGGAACAAAATGTTGCCTACTCCATAAGTCACCATTGAAGTATCATAATGAGTAAGAGGCTATTTTTGATTTCAAAGTAAATAAACGGAACAACAGGACTTAGATGTACTACTGTTGAGTGTCTGTATTATTCATGCAATCATTTGTTTGTATTCTGAAACGTAATTAAAATGGAAATTTAAATTCAATAAATTTATTTTATATGTCTGTTGTCGCTCTGAAATAAGTCGGTGCTTGAATCTTATAATTTTATTAAGGTTTAAATGCATCAAATATTACCAACTTTCGCGAGTTTTGCATATTTAACATAAATTTTTAATTTGGCAAAAAAATATACGAACTTTTCAATTTTTGCAATTAAGGCCACGTTTGTGTTTCCTTTGAAAAATGGTGTTGTTTTGCATCCAAAACGGTGCTGGTGTTTTAATTGCAAAAAATGGAAAGTTCGTGTATTTTTTTGCCTAGATTAAAAATTTATGTTAAAAAGGCAAAACACGAAAAAGTTGGTAATTTTTGGTATATTTACCATTTATTAATATCTAAATTTATTAATGGATCATTAATAGGTGTATGCTAATGAGATAATATTTTCTAGTAGAGCAAATTAAACTAAATTAAACTACTAGATTGATTAAAATATTTATGAAAATTTATAGAAATTGATTCTAAATTAAGTCAATCGTATTACGGTCACCATTCTAAACCCAATTTTGTCGAGATTTCTAGGCCCGATAAAGTTCCTTCTGGTTATGAGCTTGTAAGAGTTGAGACTCTTTGGACATAATGCTAATCAATAAATGGAGAAGTTTGGCCAGTATATTGTAATAAATGCACTCTTAATATCAGAAACATTTAGAAAAGTTGCGTTGATGATCTCTTTTCCGGTGCACCAATTGATGTCTTGATCAGTTTAAATCTTGAAAAAAAAAATACTAAACATGAGGGAATCAAGAATGAAAGAAGCCCATCATCGGATGATAATATCATCCTTTCTTGAATATGAAATGGCCATTGTCTATGATTAGACCAGGTAAAATGAGATTCCAAAAAACCCAAATCAGAGACTTGCATATCATTAAGGAAAGAACTAAAAGTAACATGTGCAAAAAAATCAAAAAAAAAATCCACCTTTTTATCCGAAGGGGATATCACTAAAATCCCCTATTATTATATAATTAACTGATAAACAGTGTTACGATGCAATAAAATAGTAAATTGTTGCATTCTTAAAGTTCTAACTGTACTAAGATGGCACAAAATAACATCAAACAAGAAACCATCAGGCATAGTCACAGAATGAACTACATAAAAGGATCCTAGTTGTAGGTATGTACATGCAAAAAAATCAGTCCATAACAGCAAAAAACCTC
The DNA here is from genome assembly GCF_937616625.2 of Mercurialis annua. Lineage (NCBI taxonomy): Eukaryota > Viridiplantae > Streptophyta > Magnoliopsida > Malpighiales > Euphorbiaceae > Mercurialis > Mercurialis annua. The sequence continues at coordinate 43,586,294 of NC_065574.1, read as the reverse complement.
CAGAAACTCCTTAAGGATAAAGAAAGAGCTGGTGAGGAAACTTGAGTGAAGCAATCCATTTCTGAATTTCATCCTGTTATTTTAGTTTCCATCAAAAACACCATGTATGGAGAATACTGTCTATACAAAGAAAGTAGATGTCGAATTATTAAGGGATTCCCCAACCCCTGACAATTCCAGCTGAGTAGATTCATGTAGTTGATGGAGACCATTCATAGTTGGTTTCAGGACCCTTCAAAAATTCCTCAACATGAGATGCAAACAAATCAGATGGTAAATATGAAAGCATGTCAGCTGTATGTAACATGGAGTCTGAAGAGCTTGATGTACTAATGGGGAGAGTAGGAGGAGATAATATGATGTATGTATCTCAGTGATGAACACCTTCGATTTACGGATAAAGGGATCAAAAGAGGGTGGAACCATAAACTGATCCCACTTGCGTTTACCCTCCAAATTACCCGAGGAAGAGGAACTGCCATCATCATATGGATAATCAGAAACCCCAAGTCGAGCAAGCTACTTCCATGTACGAGCATTCAGTCGAATCTGAGATGGACAAGGTAGCCAGGGAAGGGAATGCTGTAATTCCTCAGTTGTTGTAGGCACAGATAATTCAGCCATCATGACTATTTCTTTTAAAAGCACCACCAAGTCTTCTTTATCTTTCTCACTAAAGGAGTTCATGAGAGATACAGTAAAACGAGCATTGGGATACATGATATCCAAAGCTACTTCAACCTGTTGATCATTTGTAATTCCTCTAAATTGAAAAGCATAGTATTTATCCTAGAGTGCAGGTGTAACACCCTGTATTTTTTTGTTATGTTTTCTACTTGGTTCCGGATTGGTTTAGGTTGGTTTTAGCATTGTGACACCTTATTTAAGTCTTAAATTATATTTGTATGTGTCACATGTGTCGTCTGAGTTTTCGATATTAATTTGATTCATTTCCGGATAATTTTTGAAGTTGTATTTGCATGTTTTCCAAAACTATCATATTTTAATAAAATATTGATGTCTCCCAATTGTAATATCGGATCGGAACCCGCTTTCTATGTCTTGTTACCGAGAGGATTTACTTAATTCTAGTCAGTTGGTTCATTGTTTGGAGTCTTCTAACTCTAAAAATAGCTAATATATCGTTGGACTTTAATCAAAATCCATGTAAAGCCCACGAGAGTGTATAAATAGACCCCCTATTTCGAGTGAGCAATTCCCTTTTTCACCCTCACAAACCCTAAAACGAATAGTTGTGTAGAAAATACATAATTGTTAGGATTATTCCTAGAATTCTAATTAGTTTAGGACTTTAATTTATCCTAATATGTGTTGGATGTTGATTATGTCATTATTAGGTTTGTGTAGGAAAAGGAAGTCTAAATCCTTTTTGGATTTGAACTCTTTATTCCTTTGACCTATTTAGAACACTATAAATAGACAAGTTCATGGCTTGTATAATTTAAGAGTGTGAGGCAGATTAATACGACCAAAGCATTATTTGGGTTTATTGTTGGGTTTGGGCATTAGAAAAATCTCTACCGTTCTTTTGTATTCTTCATCTTTTAGTGAATAAAACTCATTCCTTTGCCCGTGGAGTTGTCATTGACGAACCACGTAAATCTTGTGTTTGTTTTTAGTTCGATTCTATATTTTGCCATAAGCTTGATTTCCTAATTTATTTTTTGCTATTCCGCTGCGGCTAATCTCACAACAAGTGGTATCGGAGCAACAGTTCTGATTTGGGATTTATTTGGGAAATTTTCTGATATGGCTATGACAAAATTTGAAATTGAGAAGTTTGATCGCACTAAGAGTTTTGTCTTATGGCAAATCAAGATGCGTGACTGTTTAACACAAGCTGGATTGCGAAAAGCATTACTGGAGAAGGAGAAGCTATTAGAGAAGATGACTGAAAACGAGATTGAAGATTTGGATGAGAGAGCTCTATCTACCATCCGACTATGTTTATCTGATGATATTTTGCGTGAAGTTCTACGCGAAAAATCCGCTTTGGATTTGTGGAAGAAACTTGAAACGCAGTTCTTGAAGAAAAATCTCACCAGTAAACTTGTTGTCAAAAACCGTCTACATATGCTCCATATGGCTGAAGGTACGTCTTTGAAAACACACCTTAGGGAATTCAATTCCATTATAATGGATTTGGAGAGTCTGGATATTAAATATGATGAAGAAGATCTGTCTCTTATGTTGCTTCGTTCATTACCTTCTGATTATAAGCAATTTCGTGAAAATTAATATTTAATCATGATACGCTTTCTGTTGAGGGAGTTAAATCTGCCCTATTTTCGAAGGAGTTAATGGATAAGGAGCTAATGGGGAATGCTAGTCAGATGTCTGATACTGCCTTTACAATCAGTACTAGCATGAAGACAGATTACGATAACAAGTGTCCGAAACACAAAAACTCTACTTGTAATTATTGCAAGAAGAAGGGGCATCTAAAAATTGATTGTTGGAAAAATCCAAAAAGCAAAAACTATCGAAAGCCTAACGTTCAAGCCAATATTGTTGAAGATGAATCAGATGAGGACCATGAAGATGTGTTAGCAGTTTGGAGTAGAGATTCAGGTTTTAGGGGGAGCGGGTTCTACAACCGGTTTAACCCAGAGAACCGGCTTGGTCCAAAAGTGCAGCATAAATCTATAAGTTCAAAATTTTATGCAGATTCGGGTTGTTCATATCACATTTGTGCCAATTTCAATTGGTTTTCCGACTACAACAGAGTTGATAGTGGAGTTGTAGTTATGGGCAATGGTGGAACTTGCAGAATTTTGAGCATTGGTTCAGTCAAGATCAAGATGCATGATGGAAAAGTTAGAACATTCACCGACGTTCGACATGTTCCTGAAATGCGTAAGAATCGTATCTCTCTATCTACTTTAGAAATTTGTGGATATGAGTTTTATGGCAGGAATGGGGTTTTGGATATTGTGAAAGATGTTGTGGTGTTATTGAAAGCTCATAGAGTTGGTCGTTTGTATGAGATTGATGGATCAGTTACGACTTCGTCTCTTTCGCCAGATTCTACTGATGACATAGCCAAGATCAAGGCCAACAAATTCGCAGCTGCGTGCCAATTGGTTGATAAGTTATTTGATTTATCTATTGTGTCATTTTGCAAGTTCAAGACGTTCTTGGGCTTGTTTGGAATTTCTCAATTGTAGTAACCTGTTATGGTGAAGTGGAGAAGGTGGAGTTTGGTTGTCATTCTAATTTATTGAAGATGCAAGAGAATTCTAGTCAAGGGGGAGATTGTTAGGATTATTTCTAGAATTCTAATTAGTTTAGGACTTTAATTTATCCTAATATGTGTTGGATGTTGATTATGTCATTATTAGGTTTGTGTAGGAAAAGGAAGTCTAAATCCTTTTTGGATTTGAACTCTTTATTCCTTTGACCTATTTAGAACACTATAAATAGACAAGTTCATGGCTTGTATAATTTAAGAGTGTGAGGCAGATTAATACGACCAAAGCATTATTTGGGTTTATTGTTGGGTTTGGGCATTAGAAAAATCTCTACCGTTCTTTTGTATTCTTCATCTTTTAGTGAATAAAACTCATTCCTTTGCCCGTGGAGTTGTCATTGACGAACCACGTAAATTTTGTGTTTGTTTTTAGTTCGATTCTATATTTTGCCATAAGCTTGATTTCCTAATTTATTTTCTGCTATTCCGCTGCGGCTAATCTCACAACAATAATTCCTTCATTTTAATTAGTCTGGGTGCGATTCATTACGCTTAGAACATGATTCTACATCCTTCTCGCAAGATCTAAGTGATTTCTACATTGTGTTCATCGTTTGTGGCAGTAACAAAGCCAGCTCCAAAATTGAGGTAGCGCACAAATCTAATTGAAAAAATTTAAAATATCAATACCACAAAAAATATGATTAAAATGTATAATTTTTAATTTTTTAATATAAAATAAAATGAAAAATAAAAAAATGCGTTACAAAATCAAAAAATCATTGTTTTTTAATTTGAGATAAATATATCCTATAAATTTTCATATTTTGAAATTGTTGTAATATATTCTAATCGTTAAACACTTAAAGTTGTTTTTTTGAAATGTATGGAACTGGTAATATCAATACCAACCGAATAAGTAGATAGAACAAAGAAAAATAAATAGTTTTTTTTCAGTTTTAACCGTTATTTTAGCAAGACTACTAATATCACTAAGATCAAAAAAATCGCTTGTATTTCAATCATCAAAAATATAAATTTGAATATGATCTCTAAGATTAATTAAATTGTTGAGTTGTTAACATGTGTATTTATAGCAATTATGTTCACTAAATTTGAATTTTTTTAAAAAAATTAAGAGTATATTTTTGAATAGAAATTTGAAAATTTTCAAATTAGAATCTAATTTTGATAGGACGGTGCAACCTGAGAATTTTTTTAATTTGATTTATATTAATGAGTAGCCTTTACCATACATTTGGCTTTGTTATACGCTTTCCAACTACAATAAGTATTTTAGACTAATTCAAATTGCACATTAATTTTTACTATGCAGTAATGTTTAAGTTGATGAAGTTTTTTATCAAATAAACTCAAACCAAGTATTAAATTGTACACTGCTTATTAATTTCAGTGTGCAAAATTAATTAAAAAAGTGTAATTAACTCACAAGTTTGGAGTATTTTTTTTAAGTGTGAGGTAGGGCCTGGCCCTACCTTATATCCGTCAGTGGTTGGTGGCTTAAGGACCCTATTGATTTCCTTCCAGTCTTTATTATCTTGGGTTAATATATTAATCTATCATCTTGTTCTTCATTGTTAGGTAATGTTTTCACTCCTAATTCATTCTAGGATTTTTGTTGATCGAATCCATGTAAATGATATGCCATGCCTATGCTACTAGTGCATCAAGAGGTTGTGGATTCGAACCACGCCCCCGTAACTAACAAACTAATAATTAAGACTCTAAAGAGTCAATTATTATCTTTGACAAAAAAAGAAACTTCATCACGCCCGTGACAAGTATGTCACGCTCATGACATACTGAAAAAGCAATTATATTTTGAAGAAAATCAAAAGTTTTATGCATTGCCAAGCCTTTTATCCAATAAGTAAGGAAAAACTGATAATCAATAGGCACCAAAAAGTATAAATATCAAGAAATTTGATAGACATCAATGTTGGTCCATACATTTTACACAATTAAACATTTTAGGCATCTAAATATCAAAAATTAAGCATTATAAACATGAAAAATTCAAATAAACATATCCGCAAGCATACCAAACTCTCTAATGATAAAATTCATATGATCTTCATTAAGGGGCTTGGTAAAAATGTCCGCAAATTTATTAGCTGTATCAATGAATTCAACTACAACATCTCATTTTTGCACATGATCACGAATAAAATGATGGCGAATATATGTGTTTTTACTTCTAGAATGTTGAATAGGGTTCTTGGTTAGGTTGATTGAACTAGTGTTGTCATATTTGATGGGAATGTAACTAAGTGCAAGACCATAACCAAAAGTTGTTGTTTAATCCATAAGATTTGAGCACAACAACAACCGGCCGCTACATATTCGGCCTCCGCGGTTGACAATGCCACAAATACTTGTTTCTTGCTACTCCATGAGATCAAACTATGACCCAAAAATTGGCAAGTCCCAGAGGTACTTTTACGATCTAAAAGACAACCTGCATAGTCGGTATCAGAGTAGTCAAGTAACATATGGTCCACATTTCTAGAGTACCAAATTCCTAGGTTCAAAGTGCCATGCAAATATTTAAAAATACGTTTAACCGCATATAAATAGATTCCTTAGGACAAGATTGAAAACGAGCACATAAGCATACACTAAACATAATATCGGGTCTACTAGCGGTAAGATAAAGGAGTGAACCAATCATACCTCGATATATTGTAATATCAATGCATTTACCTGATTCGTCTATGTCCAATTTAGTGGTGGTACTCATTGGCGTCTTGCTACCAGATAAGGATTTCATCCCAAACTTCTTGAGCATTTCCTTTATGCACTTAGATTGATCTATGAAGATGACATTTTCATGTTGTTTAATTTGAAATCCAAGAAAGAACTTAAGTTTCCCCATGAGACTCTCTCAAATTCGCTAGTCATACATGTATAAAAGTCTTGACAGAGAAGCTCATTAGTAGAAGCGAAAATAATATCATCAATATAAATTTGGACAAATAGAATACCATGCTTATGAGTTTTTGTAAAGTGAGTTGTATCAACCTTGCCTTTGGAAAAACCATTTGAGAGCAAAAAGCTACTCAACCTATCATACAAAGCTCTAGGAGCTTGTTTTAAACCATATAAAGCTTTGTTTAGTTTGAAAATAAAGTTTTGATGTTTGTAATCTTCAAAACCGAGAGGTTGTTTAACATAAACTTCCTCCTCAATAAAACCATTTAAAAATGCACTTTTAACATCCATTTGAAAAGGTTTAAAATTCATGCATGATGCATATGCTAATAACATATGAATAGATTCTAATCTAGCAACCGGAGCAAACCTCTACTCATAATAAATATATTCCTCTTGGTTATCGTCTTGGGCAACCAATCGGGCCTAGTTCCGAGTTATTGCTCCGCTTTCATCCAACTTATTCCGAAAAACACACTTTATTCCAATAATGGTATGACCATTAGGAGGGGGACTAGCTCCCAAACTTTATTCCTTTCGAATTCATTGAGTTCATCTTACATTGCAATCACCCAACATTCGTCAACTAGAGGTTCACTAGCTTTAGTGGGATCAAATTTAGAGAGGAAATCAACATTAGCAAAAGTATGAAATTGAGAGTGAGTACTTACGCCCCTTGATTTATCACTAATGATCAAGTCTTAAGGATGGCTTTTCTTGAAAGACCTTAGATAGATCATGAATGGTTGAGTTGGAGGAGGAGATTCAGATTCCACCTTGTGATCTCCTTGAGTTGGTTGAGGAACCTCCACTTCTCTTGATGGATTTTCTTGATTTTTAATTAGTGTGAGATCCTCAAAGGTACCTACAAAATCATGAGCAAACGAGTCCTTTTCGGAAAATTTCTTGGAGGACTCATCAAATACCACATGTATAGACTCCTCAACTACTAAGGTACGCTTGTTAAAAACTCTAAAAGACTTGCTAGTAGAGACATAACCCAAGAATACACCTTCATCCATTTTAAAGTCAAATTTTGGAGAAGAAAAATTGTGAAAAATACCATTTTCTTCCCAAAACACTTTGAAAAATTCATTTTGAAATTCGATTCCATGATCACTTCTAATACTTGAAATATGTAAATCTTTTTATTTTTGAACACGTTTTGCAAGACTTTTAAAAGCATTAAAAGCATCATTCTTATGAGCCAAGAATATAACCCAAGTGAATCTAAACTAATCATCAACAATAACAAATGTATAATGCATGTCACGCAAGCTAGCAACTCTCATATTTCCATACAAGTCCACGTGAAAAAATTGTAATGATCTAGTAGTTGAAACAACATTGTTTGCTTTAAAAGAAGACTTGTGTTGTTTTCTTATTTGACAAGGACCACACATTTTGTCTTTTGAAATTTTTAGCTTTGGAAAAACTTTGACAAGTTCATCCTTATTTACCTCATTTAAGAGGTCTAAGCTAGCATGACCAAGTCTTTGGTGCCACAACCAAGACTCATCGCTAAGTGATAGTAAACAATTGCCATATCGGTTCTCAAGCGTATCAAGTCAATTATGTAAATGTTTTGCTTTTGGATTCCTTTGACGACAACTACATTATCCATTGGTTGGAAAACATAGCAAGCTTTGGAATCGAAAGTCACATGATAGCCATTGTCACATAATTGACTTACACTCACTTCCCAAGTTTTTATGCTCTAAATTCGTGAAATTGGAGATGTGTCCGGTCATGTACTTTGAGCTACCGCTATCAAAATACCATTTGGTCTTATGCGAAACGGACTCCTTTGGCACCTAGAGGAAACAAACTCAAACTTTAGGTACCCAAATTACTTTGGGTCCTTGGAGGTTAGGACTAGAGTAGTCTAATGGAATCAATCTCAATTAGACTTTCCTCACATAGCAATCCATATTTTTATGACCAAATCTCATACAATACACACATTGAAGCCTATAGGACATATGAGCATTTCTTGGGTAGGTCTTTGCTCTAAGAGCTCACATGTATAAGCATAGCAATGTGCACAAGAATGATCATATGTGTATGCATGAGTATTGACATGAGAGTGAGCATAAAGATATAATGCACATGATTCTTCTTCATGCTTCTCTTCTTTCATCTGTTACTATATTAGGAGGCATGGGCATGTCTAAGAGGTCTTGTACCTGTTTTGCTCTTAGTTATAGAAGCCAAAGATGGCTTAACCTTAGGAGCTTAAACATGCCCCTTCTTCACCCTTTTTGGTTTGACCAAAGTAGGAGGAATTTCTATGGAAGAAGTTTGAGGTGAAGAAGCCTTCACAAAAGTAGTCACATTTGATCTAGAGGGATTGTGACTATAGACAGGTTCAAATTTTATAGTTGGGTTTCTTTGAGAATCAAGAAGATTGTCCAAAGATTCCATCCTTTTCTGAAATTTTGAGATAGAGCTATTTGGAGAAAGAAATTTCACTCTATAGTTTTTCATTTTCATTAAGCAAGAGATTGACATCTTTCTTAGGGATAGATTCTAAAAAAGATTTCAAGTCTTGAATTTCTTTCTTCAAATTGAGCATTTCAATTTTAGCCATAGAGACTTCCTTTTTAAAAACTTTCATTTTGGCATGATAGTCACTACACTTAGTTGTTAGCTCATTTATCATGTCATGGCATTCATCATTAACATCAAAATATAAAAAATCATCAACCAACACATCATTAACGTTAACAATATTATTCATAACAACAATGTCACTAGAACTAGCATGTGTTTCTATACCTATACCATCCCGAAAGATAAAGGGTAGGGAACTTACATTAGATGTAGTTTCCTTCTCAAAAGCCATGAAACAAAGATTGGCCCTTTCTTCCTCTTGACATTCTACATCGGATTGAGAGTCACTCTCATCATCCCATGTAGTCACAAATCCCTTCTTGTCCTTTTGGAAGGACCTCTTAGCCCCTTGCCGACATTCCAATTTAGTATGACTCGGCTTGTCATATCCATATCAAGTGACATCTCTTCTAGGAGTTGAGACCTATTTTCTATGAGTAGATGGTCTTTTGAAGTTAGAAGAATCTCCTTTGTGCTCATATCTTTGAACTTGTGACTTCTTCCTCAACTTCCAATCTCTAACCTTCTTTGACATCAACACCATTTCCTCATCATCCTCATCATCACTCAAATTGATTTCCTCTTCAACCTTAGTCTCAATTTCCTTAGCCTTCAAAGCAATTCTCTTGGTCTTCTTTTTTTGAGCTTTCTTGGCCTCTTGGATACTCTTCATATAAGTCATCTCATGGAGAAGCAAATTTTTGATGAGTTCATCGGTTCTCAAAGTCATCAAGTTGTGGATTCCTTAATAGCGGTTACCTTCGGTTGCCAATCTATGAGAGGCAATAAACGAAGGATTTTGCCATTGATTTCACCAAGAGTGTAGTGCTTACCAAGCTTCTTCAGATTTATGGTGATAGCAAGGAGCCTATTGGTGATTTCGATAATGTTTTCATTTGACTTGTTCTTGAATGCTTCATACTCCCCAATACGAAACTCAACCTTCTTGTCCTTCAATTGGATCATTCCTTCATGATGGTTCTCAAGTATCTTCCACATGGCTTGAGCAGTTGAGCAATGTTGAACGCTTATTTGCTCTTCTCTACACAAAGAAGAAAAGATCAAATAAATTGCCTTCCAGTTGAGGGCATTAGCTTGAATTTGATCTCTTGTCCACTCTTTCCTTGGCCAAGGCACTATAACACCATTTTCTTCTTTGGTGGGAGCAATATATCCATCAAGCACCATACCCCAAAAGATAAACACCATCAATATTAAGATAATTCTCCATCCAAAATTTCCAATTTGGATAATCTGTTCCATCAAAGAAAGAACGAAGAGTGTTAGTGAATTTTTTTGTAGCAATTTGGATCGAAGAACTCGCAATTAAAAAATATATGAGCAAACTAGCTTTGATACCAATTGAAATCCCAAACAGTACCTTAGAGGCGGGGTGAACAAGGTTATTTTAGAAATTAAAAATAGATTAGTGTTCAGTTAAGTGTTTGAGAGATAGAAGAAAGAACACAAGCAATTTAGAGCGGTTCGAATCATAAACCGATTCTACTCAACTACTCAATCAGAGATTGAGATTTGTAATAAATTCACTAAATGGGTGATTTAAGCTGAACACCTAACTATTACAATAAAGTGTTTTTCTAGAGTTCAACACAAACTCACAAAGTAATTTTTCAAGGCTAATCATAAACTTACAAACACTAATGATAAATCAAATATTGATTATCAGCAACAAAGAAAAATAATCATTTAATTATGCACAATTTAATAAGAGAGAGTTTCATTGAATGCTTGTATTTGTTGTTAATGTTAAAGTGTCTAACCATATAAATATGGTAGATGAGGGGTATTTATAACCTCAACAATCTTCCATCAAGTCTTCCAAGAGAGGGCTTAATTTTTGTTGGAAATAGTTGTGTCACGCACGTGACACAGCTATGTCACGCCCGTGACACACCCTTTGTACAGGTGGTCCAATCAGAGCTTGCCAAGTGTTCTGTAGCCGTTGGGGGATTTGAAAAGATCTGTTGAAACTCCAACGGCTCTGGGTGTCACGCTCGTGATAATCTTCCTCAAAGTGGGTATGAAACTCTTGGACATATCACGCCCGCGATGCCGTCTAGTCACACCCGTAACCCTTATGTCATGCCCGCGACACACAATCGTCACGGGCACAAAAAGCTCACTAGAACTTTGAATTCCAAAAAAAATAATTCTCTCTAGAACTCTCTGAATCAAGTCATGATGGTTTTGATAGGTTCATGTACACTTATAAACAATATTAGAACTTTTAAATTGATTGTCAAAGTCAAAATGAAAGAGATCAAAAGGACTTGGTCCAACACTGATCCATTATAGTGTTAATTGTTGCATGAGTGAATATTGGTGATGCATGAGAGACAACAGGAGGATGCACCACATGACAAATAAAGAAGGGATTAAAGTGGACCCAATATGTATCATATCCTATAAACTAGCAAGGGCAGTAGATGTATCTGTAGTAAGAATATCTTGCAGCATAGGGTCCAAGGGCTCCTGACCATGGTGTCTAACATCAGAACTAGAAGATCCAGTTTCCTATTTGAAATGATTCATAGCATAAGGTCGAGCTGGAGAGGTGTAATCAAATAGTTCAGCTCTCAAGAGTGTAAACTTAGACAAAACGGTTCAAATTAAAGACGCAGAGGAAAAACAAACAAAGGATCACTTTACCCCCTCAACTTGGCACGAAGTATCAAAAACATCCAAATTGGGAAAATAAATATCACTTTTACCCTGAATTTGTCAAAAATGGTACCCCTCCCTTCTCTCACCCAAGAGAGTGAGACACACTCTCCGATTTTGATGGTGATTTTTTTCCAAGGTGGGTTTTTATGGCAAAAAATTTAAAATAGTCCTAATTTTTATTTAACATTTTAAATTAATACCTAATAATTACATATTTTAATTAACATAAAATTAGAAAAAGAAAAAAAATTAACCTAGACCTATAACAGTATAACCTTCCATTCCACTGCCAATTCAAGAATAATCACTGCTGCCAGTTCAACCCTTGTGTATGCCTTTATTTTTTGAACACAGCATCACCGGAACCGTTTGCTGCAAATATGTTCATTCTGACGTAGTCGGCATCGCTAACGAAACCACCATCACAGTTTGCATGCAAATCCGGTGATGAAGAAGAGGAAGTGGTTTGTTGCAGTTTCTTTGCGTTTGTTGGATTCAACACCTAGCCCAAAACAAAGACCACCGTTGCTGCTCTGTTGAATCATGGGGGATCCGAAGCGTCGTCCCAATTTATTGGTGTTTTTGATGTTTAAACATGCTGCTTAATAAATGGCTCACAGTTAATATGATACCAGAAATTATTATTATGTAATTGTCATATTATCAGTTTTTTATTTATTTAATGATGTTCTTTAATTATAACTTGAATCAAAAACAGATCTCGGTATGTTCTTGATTCAAGAACAGACCGATCCGGGGAGGTGGAGGGAGCTCCTCCTCTCCGAAAATCAAAAACAAATTGAGTTTTTTTGAAAAAGTTCAAAAAGACCCCTGTATTAATTAAAGCGTAATTATGGTTAGGGTTAATCTCAATAAAATACCAAACGTTTGCGAATTTTGTCAGTTATAACCAAACCTTTCAAAATTGTCTAGTTTAGCCATTTTTTGGATATTTAAAACCTTTTCTAGCCATTCGCGAAAAAAGTCAAAAAATTTCATTCGTTAATGGGCTAAACTAGCTGATTTTGATTGATTATGCTAAAAAATATTTCAAATATTCCATATCAATCAAAATCGGGTAGTTTAGCCCATTCACGAATGATAGAAATTTCGATTTTTTTCGCAAATGGTTAAAAAAAGGTTCTAAATATCCCAAAATTGGCTAAACTTGACAATTTTAAAAGGTTTGGTTATAACTGATAAAATTCTCAAACGTTTGGTATTTTATTGGAATTAACCCTTATGGTTATTGTTAGTGATATGCACTAGGTCAATCATGTTTGACCATGTATTGACTTTATCTTTTTGTTATTTATTGATTGGCTGTTTTTTATCATTTTATATTATGATTAAAATACTTGAATGGTTAATTCTTTCTAAAGTCATCAAGTATGTAACTTGATAGTAGAACCCTTAGCTTTAACAATAAAAATTATATTCTATATATCCCTAATCTTAATAGAATATTTAGACTAGTATGATGTTAACTGATGATTATGTTTTGTTAATCAAGTATATGAAATATTAAGTCAAATCATAGGTGCTATTTGAGAAATAAAGCACTAGATGACCCACCTTGAGAATACTACATAGATCACTGTCATAAGTAATTCTCATTACAGTTCTATTAGTATAATCCTTCGACCTTGAAATCACCATGGATTTCTACATAGCTATTTCATATTTTGATACAGTCTTACATTATCTTTAACAGGATAATGGAATAGATTATCATTGAATATGAAAGTAACGATGTGAGAAATATGAGTGACCGAAAAGGAATTTGTCCCTCATTTATTTCAGTAAAATATCTATGGGTCCCTTGAAGAAGATAGACTGAAGGAAATCCTTGACCATGCTAAATAAATTGATAAAAAGTTATCATTTTCAGTCTACTTAAAATCAAGAAACTAATGATTGAATATTATAAGGATGATAGAACTATACCTTATATTCAATCAGGATATCGTGAGACAAATGGATTAAGATATTATTGTAAATGGTTAAATCAGATAATCGATATTCATATAATTTGGATAGTCATAATGTCTTGTCAGACGCCACTTATGACTTGTGGGTCGAAATAGAGATTTCGGGCCTACTGCCAACGTTATATAAACCTACAGAGTGTCACACTAAAAACAGACTCAAAACAGTTATGGGTTATACAAGCCCATGAAATTAAGTGATTAACAGATTATTATATATATAATTCATAATATATATTAATTGAAATTCGAAATTTAAAGATAAGCGTTTTTCTTAAGGTATTATCTTTTAAAGATAATAATAATAATTAATATATATTTGTAATGATCAAAAAGGAGTTTTTGATAGACACAAACTCAAAAGAGTTATCAAAAAATGTAATGTTTGCATATGATTGCAAAACATGTTTTTGAGTAAACTCTAAATGTCTTATTTTTCTATAAATAGACTATTAAACCTAGAGTGTTAAGATATATGTTTTTCGAAATAAACACAAGACACACGATCAATAAATAATTCGAAATTGCTTTGTGAAGCAATAGTGCTAGCACACAAGCACTAGTTTTGGCTAAGGTCTATTCGTGTGGATACTCGTAGAAGACGTGTTCTTTTGGATGCTTTTCTGATCCGAGGCCAGGTATTAACAAAGTGAACTACCTCCTTCCTTCCTACATTGATGTTGGAATTCGACATATAAATAAGTATTAATTATGTTATTAATCTATTTATCCGAATTACATGGATCTTGGTTTGGGTTTTTGATAAATTTTTGAAATTTTGTTGCATTATGAATCTAGAAAACCCCAATAGTTAATTAGAGTTTAATTAGAGTAAATTATGATATTTATAGAACTCACTCTCCAATTAAGGTGCCACATCAGTATAGGAGGGTTTTTTAGTTGGTTATGTCAAGTTTTGGAATAAAAATAATTTGATTTTGCTAATTTTGATGTTTTTTATATTTTGTGCCAAATTGAGAGGGTAATGTGATCCTTTGTTCGAGGAAAAACACTTTGGGAATTGGGTTTTGACAGTAGAGGGTAATAGGTATGCATGATTAAGGTAGGAAGTTATAACTAGAGGAAAAGGCGGGGAAATTGAAAAGTTCAGAGCATTTTTGGAGATTTTTACAAGAGTTATAACTTTTTATTAGTATCATTGAATCCTTTGAAATAATTCTTCTTCCAAAATTTCAAGGATTATAAATAATAATCTCCATTAAAAATCTAATACAATTATTAAAACTAAATTTTTAACTTAGTTTTGAAACAGTTATAAAATAATTATTAATAAGGAATCAAATATATAACACTATCAGCATAGCACTTAATATGATTAATAGTAAATCATATAGAGAGTTGTATTTAGTTCACACAGAACTAAAATTTAAATCATTTTAAATCAAATCAAATTAAATTTACCAGAATTTAAAACATTTTAAATGAAACCAAATCAACCGAGTCGGTTCATTTAGTTGTCTGATTCAGTTTATATCAAAACTGATTGAACTGTATTATTTTTAAAATCAAACCAAAAGATAACAAAGCTACAAAATCAAATAAAATTGAATTTTATTTTATAAATGTTAAGGTATTGCAATTTTTCTGCTTAGATAACATCTCCAGCATGGCAACGCATATCATAACATCTCAAACAAGCCAGAATTCAATTAATCAGATAATATTTCATTATCTTATGATATCATGTAGTTGGGAAGCAATTGAACTGAACCATAATATATCTCAACCAATAATGTTATGGACTATGTTATAAAATTGACATTTAAGAAAGCAAAATTGATTCCTTCATAATATATGTAGGTTATATGAAAGTGATGGAATTAATTAAAGGGTGCAGGCAAAACAAATTCTAACGTTTCACTTTTTCTGTAATTTAAGCTTAATGTTTAAAACATTAAAAATTAAATTTTAATTTTTTTAATTTTTGCATTTTGTAACCCAAACCCTTTTCCGGCCATTATTTATATATGTGGCAGCCATATCGACATATTAAATCTCAACGTTTTAAAATTTTACAAACAAAATTCTAATTTCGCATTTTTGCGCTCTGTAACCTAAAGAAGATAATAAAATGACCGGAATTTTGGATGAGATTATAAAATATAAAAATCGGAAAAGATGAGATTTGTTTTTTAACGTTTTAAACGTTAAGTTGAAATCGCTAAAAAAATAAAGTGTTAATATTTAATTTTACCAATACCCATTAATTAATTAAAAGAATTATATTTAATTTGTAATTTTGGATTGAAAACTTGAAAGAGTCATATTTACGATGTACACCGTTCATTATTAAATGAACGGTGTAGATTGATTTAATTAAAATTATACCTTTCTGATCTACACCATTCATTTCATAATAAACGGTGTAAATCGTGAACATAATCTCTTTAAGTTCATTTCAACTTGAAAAAATTCCGATCCTATAATGTTCGTGTTTTCTATCATTAGACTTATCTTGAATTATTTTTGTGAAACCACATCGAAAATGGTACAATGAACATGGTGGACCTTAATATAGTTTTTATTAATTCCCACCTATAGGCACAAAAGAAGTAGTCAATTTCTATCACATTAATAAATTTGTTTTTATTGGTTGATTAGTCTTCAATATGGTGTTGCCAACAACACTTGTTGGTTAACCAAATAAACATAAGTTTCCATCATTGGTCATGATGCTTCAATAGCAAGCCATGCAACTTGTTTATCATTTTCAAAGCTGTTTCAATCTCTCATAAATTTGCTTCTATATTTCCCTTGATTTAGATGTCCAACCTTAATAATGTAGTACTAGAATATTTCAATTTTTTTTCTTTATATAAGAAAAACTTAAATACGATTGATCTTTTTATGAATAAAATATGATGATTAAAAGCTTATGTATGACGTTTGATATTTTTGAATGGTTATTTATTTATTTTATTAATTATAATAAGCAAGGAAGTTAGTATTTACTTAATATATTTTTGGAGAAATATTTACTTAATATTTGAATAAAAAAAAATTCAAATCAAATTTAAAAATTGAATATTTTAATGTTATATTTTAATTATATATTAGATTTACAGAAGTTTTGAATGGTCTTTTTTTCACAAACATCCACACCAGTCAAGTGCTGTTAGAATATGTAAAAATTAAATAAAATCGTCTTGCGCATATCTCTTAATAATTTCACAAGTTTGATTGAAATTATACACTAGCTCACAAATATTTTCATAAAAATATACTTATAATTCACCACCTTGTATACATCTCTAGTTGTATATATTTTAATAGAAATTTAAGTTACGATTAAATTAGTTGATAATGTATCTTCAATACAAATATATAAGCAATCAAAAAGTTTCATGAACAAATATAACTTTTTATTAAGTTACCATCTTTTATGGAGTTGCAACATTTTGTTAAAGGTATTGTATCATTTCCATGCATATTCATATAGTCAATTAAATTCAAGTCAGTTCGTTATAGGTGATCAAATACCAGCATCTGGCACTTGCACATGATGGGTTAGATCTCATTGCGTGATCTCTATTATTAACACAATAATGACAATTCCATACTAATACACAAATTGTAATACCCCAAAATATTTAATTATCTAATTGGGCCACGTGTCCAATTTGGACTCGCCAGAGTGGCAAAATCAGGAAGATTTCCGATAAAAATTAAGATAAATAACTTTTAGTAGGTCGGTTTTGGAAAAGATAATAGCAAGGAATTTAATAATATATTTCAATTCTAAAGTTGGAATTGGAATTAAATGGAAAAAAATGTCAAGAAAAAGCTTAAAATAAAGTGCAGGGACCAAAGTGGTAATTTAGCCACTACGTCTCGAAAAATGGAAATTTTAGATTTTGACGGGAAAGTATTAAAATAGAAATTTATCAATTTAAGCTCGGTTTTAGCGTTTTAATGAAAATTGAGCTACGGGTTTTAAAGGAAATGAGGTTTTATACGTATATGGTGAATGGTAGCACGACGGGACGCCCGGAAACAACGTTTCCGGGGGCTGTGTGTGAATCGCACGTGGTGTGCGATCGCACACCCGTGGTGGGCGGACGCACACCAGTGTTGGTGTGCGGACGCACACCACACTGTGCGGGCGCACACCCACGGTGTGCGGACGCACACCACACTGTGCGGGCGCACAGTGCTTTCGCACACCCGCACAGTGGGTCCACGGGGACTAAAATGGACTTTTAGCCCGTAGGGATCAAATTGGACTTTTAGCCATAAGTGAGTGGGATTTTAGTATTTTCGAATAATAAACCCTAAAAGCGATTAAGGATCCTAATACTTTAAAAAGTGTAGTTTTAGCTCGACGTTTTACGTGATCTATGATAGTGGAAAACGCTAAGGATAATATACGTTTCTCGCATACGAGAACCAGAGATCGATATATCGTGAATACGATAAAGGAATATCGAGATCACGAATAACATTAAGAATGAAACTAAACCCTAAAACTTGAAAGTAATATACGTGTAATAATACGAGATTAATATCTAATCATTAAACATTAATTATTATGTATCAGACGTGTTAGCAAGCGGAGAGGTCAGTAGACGTGGGATAGCGAGGGCATATCATTTCATATACCACGTCATTGATTGGATTGCGGTCACCGTGAGTAGTATTTTACTTTCGTGTATTATATATTGAAGTTATTTTATATAGATATTTATACTGTTTATCGCATCGCATGATATATGGTTTGAGTAAATAATAGATATTTCTATCAAGTATATATACGAGAACTAGTATGCGATCCGAAGAAACTAGCTACCTATTGGGTGTCAATAGGCTGTGTGATCACCAGTATCGAGTCAGTTTAGTGTGTTTGCATTTGAGAAATAAATTAATACGTATAACGAGATACGAATAAGAATTTTGAAATCAGATAATGATTTGATATGAGTGAGGACTCGGTTACGGTATAACTTGGAGTCCCCGTATCTAGTGGGTTGGACCCACCAGTGAGTTGGACTCACAGCTTGAAATGTAATGATTAGACTGGACGATATATGATTATTTAAGAGATGTGTCGCATGCTAGGATATTAGTTTCGAATGGATCAAATACCTGTTTATTATTTTATATTATTGTTTTCTTGAAACGCGATGCTATGTTTCTATATTAATACCGTTAGTAAATGCAAACTCACTCACTATTTTTCCAAATACTGACCCCTCACCTTTGATGTCTTTTAGGTGCTTAGTATGTGGACCTAGCTAGAGGCCAATTTTGGAGTACAGAAGTCAGCTGTGTATGTTAGTTTCTGACTTCTGTGAATGCTGCAGTAGTAGTCCCGTGTGACATAGTCGTAGCCTAGACAGCAGTACATTTTGAGTGTACATATTACTTGCTGTCTTGTTTATATGTTTTTGTAGGCTACGTATATTATATGTAGTTCACGGCCTTAGATGCCGGCGACATGTTTTGAGACATTAACTAACGTATATAGTACCGCAAGGCCAGTTCGTACAGGGTACGGTAACTAGAGCCCGCGAGGTTTAAACAGTTAATGTAAATACTTATTTATATGGTATATAAATGTGTTTGCTTCCGTGATTAAATATTATTTGTTTATTATTTGCGAAAAATTAATAATGGTTTGAGGCTAGCTACGGGTTCCGGAGCTACCACTCCCGTTCCCTAGCGCCGGTTGCGGCTCAATTATTTTGGGTCGTGACAATGCTGGTAGCAGAGCAGTTGGTCCAGTTACCACTGCAAGTTTGTTTCAGTGTTTGTTCGAGAGCAGTTGGTCTAGTTACCACTGCCAGTGTTGTTTAAATGTCTGTTTGAGTTGAGATACTCTATCAGTATGAAAACCTAGGAACTACTGTAGCATTGAGTCGGACCTTAGTTGTCTGCATTTATGTGATATGTGTATTAGTAGTAAGTGACGTGGCGCGCGCAAATCAGGATTATTACGTCAATAAGTAATTAGCATCTGTATATACGAACGATTAAGACAATTAAGTGTTTACTACTTGCGCTATAATTGTTAAATGGTTATCTGCTTGCGAACTACGTGCAGTTGGAATAAATGCTAAATGTTTACAGCATTACATACGTTAATATTGGAATTGTGTGTGGAAATGGGCTCAGATGGTCGCTTATGTTTGAAATTGTTTCTTTTCAGCATGTCTGGGCAGAATGGAGCTCAGTCACATGCTGCTGAAGAACGGGAGGAAGCGCCTCCTATATTTCAAAACGGGTTTCATAACGAAAAAGGCGAAGCATCTGGAGTCCATCAGAACGGATTCCACGCAAATAATAGGGGATCGCCAAATATTTATCAGAATGGATATATGTCTGTATCGAAGATTGGTAGTTCTTCTGGCAACAGAGGTAGGATACACTCACCAGAAATAGTATATAGTGAAGAAGATGAGGAAGAACCGGAGGAAGATCTAGAGGAAGATCCGGAGGAGGATCCCGAGGAAGATCCGGAGGAGGATCCTGAGGAGGATCTAGAAGAGGAATTAGAAGAAGAGGCAGAAGAAGAAGATCCTCAGGAGGAAGAGTCTGAAGAAGAGGGACTGTTAGAAGAGTCAGACGTTGAACAGTATAGAAGTGAGCATTTCTAGTCTAGGGTACAAAGATACCGCAACTTGAGAGAAGATGCAGATATAGCAAATGGTCAGGCACAAATAGCTCTAGACCAAGTTAGGAGACAGATGCACTCCTTCTCTCGAGGAATGCTAACGGTAGGTTTGTATTCTACTGATTTTCTGCGAATGGTTGAGGGAGTCCCTGATCTGAATGAGGGTAACAGAACCATCAACCGTAGGTATGTTAGAGGTTTAGGACCTGAGTTCAGTGAGCTATATGAACACGTAGGTGAACATTTTGGCACGCTCACTACGATGACCCGTAGGATCGAGACTGAGCATGAATGGGCGGGCGATCCAGTACGACCCTTTTACTTTAGATGTGAATACCATCCGGACTACGTCAACACATCCTCCAGAGTTAGGACAAACCCCTACTTTGTGCAAAAAGGTGGAAGAAACTCTGGTAGGACAGTTAGGGGTCGACACACAGGCATAGTCATTAGGGAACCTAGCGTTCCGCATCAGGAACCTCCAAGTATCAGTGGTTTATATGCATTGAGTATTTGTGTTTATGTGCTTGTACTACTGTGTATATATTTGTTGCATTGCATAATAGAGTATCAGTATTAGGATACGCCTATAGGATAATACTTCAGAAAAGTAAGAACCTATAGGAAGCGATGTTAATAAACACGCGACTAATAAAAGAACGTATAAATATAATTTACAAGATCAATAATATAACAAACAGAATATAATACATTTGTCGTGAACGTAATTCCTATATTACGTTCTAAAAATATAAAGAAAAGATAGATTACTAGAAGGGGAAATCGATGTAGAACATCGGTACCCACGTCTGTATATGACATGATACAGAATGTTGAAGAAGTGATATGACAGAAGAGTAGTCAGAAAATGACAGAAGGTAACAGCAATGTAAAAATTTATAATATACCCAATAAGTATAAAGAAAGCCGTTAATAGTCGCAGAGTGTACAGTCTGGAGTAAACTTACGTTCTACGAAAAGTATGAAAGATTTTTAAGATTTTTCAAAGTACAATTGTGCTCAGTCATTGCATATGACATCACATAATCACGATAGGAATGCACAAAATAATGATTTTCAAAGCCTAGACCATGCATCATATTTTCTCAATGATGAAGAAAATGCGATTTCGAGCAACTCTTTGGTGATGAGAGGTGTCATCACTCTGAGCTACAATTGTACTAACGATTTCAAACGATTTTAGAAAAATGATTTAAAGTGCTAGCTAGCCAAAGAATGTTTTGAAATCATTTGTTGAGTAAGTGAACTCAGATGTGAAACTCTGGGACAAATAATAAAAGATTCTTAATAAGTAACAATAAGACTTGTAAAATAAACCCCAATAACAGAATAAAGCCATGTAACGATTAATTGCAACAAAGCTAACGAGGCTAAAGTAAAATGTGAATAAGGAATTATCGCCGGAAAGCGTACGCAGTCGAGATGCGACGCGCTAGCAATGTCTAAGGATACAATATTTATCCTTATGTTGAAATAAAGGATGAAATAACAGAGAATCATGTTAGACGAAAGAAACGTACGAGTACACAAGGATGAAGAATATAATGATTATCCTTATGTGAAAAAAAGTAACATTTTAAGGATATGTAACCTTATAGATGTCAACATTAGAAGATACAGAAGTAGAAAGAGAATGGATACGAAACGACGAAGAAAATGATTTTATAAAATGTGAAGGTTCGAAGTTGGATAGATCAAGAAAGATAATGATACTAATTGACTGAATTAAGTGAAGTCAATAGTATCAACATTAAGAGTTATAAAATTGCGGTAACAGAAAGGAGAAAAGTTAAACTATAAAATTCTAATATAAGGAGAAAGGCACATGTATAGGCATACGTGCCAGTAAATATAAGAACGAGGGATAATATGAAAGAAAGTGTAATGAAAAAAAAATCTCATACACCCTTCGATTTGGTAAGGTGATTAGAGAAATGGAAAGCTTAGAAATACGTCAGAGGGATTATTAGAATAGAATAGCAATAATGGAGCTATTATAAACAGAGGAAAGACGTAAAGAATACAGTAATTAAAAGATAAGATGATACTTCATCGCTATTGGATAGATAGGAGTGAACTGTATCTAAGGAGCCACGATGTCATAAGAATGAGAAAGGATATAACAAGTAAGAGACAAGACGAAAGTCGATATTAGTATGAAGATATCAAGTTATTTAAAGACAATTAGGATCATGTTATAAGTTCTAAAGTAGCATAAGGTGTATAGGACAATAAAATTGAACTATTCCTTATTTTGGGAATTTCAAAGTTAAATACATTCTAAATGCTAAGAATAGATGGAAATACTTCAAGAAGAAGATGTGAGACAGAATAAGGATAAGCTAAGAAACGATCCCGACCAGTACTAAGCCAATACTTTGAAGAGTAGGAATAAGGTCGTGAAATTACTCAAAAGTAAGAAGCAGAAGTATAAGATAAAGAAGAAAATTATTTATACAGTAAGAAGGAACTACGATAAAAAAGATCAGTCGAAGATTAAAATGACGTAAAGGAAGAACATCGTTGAATGAAAAATCAATAAGAGATTCGAGGCGAACCTCGAAGGAGCAACTAGAGGGAAGTGAAGAGAATAAGAATACGAATAGTATTAGTAAACAGGGGCAACTGTATAAGCCATATGATTGGAAGTAACATGAAATGAAACGTTTAAGACAATGGTAAAGGGTGAAGGATCACGATCAACAGAACGACGTGAAGTTCATGATAGTTTAAAGGAGCAAAGAAAGAATAGATTGAAGGTAGTAAAAGATGTATTGGACTCAACTATGTTAAAAAATAGCAAGAGTGATAAACAAAATACAAGTTGAAAGAGATTAGCTAATAAAGAACGAAGTGTCAAATACTAGTAGAAAGAAGTAAGAAACGATGATAACCAGATAAGGAAGAAAGGTAGTACGATAGATGACAATAAAGATTAAAAGCCGAAGATTGTGATTACAAAGGAAAATACTCATAAAAGCATGAATAAAGTAAGTACGCCATTAAAGATGGAGTTGACACGTCGTGACTGTTTTCATATAAAAGAGACAAGTAGCGACCCAATGACGATTAGGAATGAAAATTACTAAGAACAATAAATCGATAAAGTATTAAGTATAAGAACAGTCATAAGGTCCCAACGAGATTTATGAAAATTCGAGGACGAATTTTTATAAGGGGGAAAGAATGTAATACCCCAAAATATTTAATTATCTAATTGGGCCACGTGTCCAATTTGGACTCGCCAGAGTGGCAAAATCGGAAAGATTTCCGATAAAAATTAAGATAAATAACTTTTAGTAGGTCGGTTTTGGAAAAGATAATAGCAAGGAATTTAATAATATATTTCAATTCTAAAGTTGGAATTGGAATTAAATGGAAAAAAATGTCAAGAAAAGCTTAAAATAAAGTGCAGGGACCAAAGTGGTAATTTATCCACTACGTCTCGAAAAATGGAAATTTTAGGTTTTGACGGGAAAGTATTAATATCGAGCTTCGTATTATTTATCGGGTATAAATAATACGTATAAGTTATAATAGAAGAGTATATTGATTTAGCTATGGACTAAATCGTACAAATGAAAAGTTTGAAAGATAAATTGTAACAAACAGAAAGAACGAGGATCAAAGTGGCACTTTAGCCGAATTATATAAGAAATGAAGATATGAATTAGAGAGGCAGAGAAGGATCGAGAGAATTAAGAAATTATCGCCGATTACTGTCGTTTCGCCGCCGTTTCGCCGTCCGACGTCCGAATCAAGTGATTTTCGCGGCGATCTCTTCAGAATCGAATCCTCTATCGATCCTAAACCTCATTTTGAGGTAAATATCTTGATATTTGGTGATAAAGTCGAATTTAATGATGGTTTTAGTATAAAATAGAAATTTATCGATTGAAGCTCGGTTTTAGCGTTTTAATGAAAACTGAGCTACGGGTTTTAAAGGAAATGAGGTTTTATACGTATATGGTGAATGGTATCACGACGGGACGCCCGGAAACAATGTTTCCAGGGGCTGTGTGCAAATCGCACGCGGTGTGCGATCGCACACCCGTGATGTGCGAACGCACACCACACTGTGCGGGCGCACAGTGCTTTCGCATACCCGCATAGTGGGTCCACGGGGACCAAAATGGACTTTTAGCCCGTAGGGATCAAATTGGACTTTTAGCCATAAGTGAGCGGGATTTTAGTATTTTCGAATAATAAACCCTAAAAGCGATTAAGGATCCTAATACTTTAAAAAGTGAGGTTTTAGCTCGACGTTTTACGTGAGCTATGATAGTGGAAAACGCTAAGGATAATATACGTTTCTCGTATACGAGAACCAGAGATCGATATATCGTGAATACGATAAAGGAATATCGAGATCATGAATAACATTAAGAATGAAACTAAACCCTAGAACTTGAAAGTAATATACGCGTAATAATACGAGATTAATATCTAATCATTAAACATTAATTATTATGTACCAGTCGTGTTAGCAAACGGAGAGGTCAGTAGACGTGGGATAGCGAGGGCATATCATTTTATAGACCACGTCTTTGATTGGATTGCGGTCACTGTGAGTTGTATTTTACTTTCGTGTATTATATATTGAAGTCATTTTATATAGATATTTATACTGTTTATCGCATCGCATGATATATGGTTTGAGTAAATAATAGATATTTCTATCAAGTATATATACGAGAACTAGTATGCGATCCGAATAAACTAGCTACCTATTGGGTGTCAATAGGCTGTGTGATCACCAGTATTGAGTCAGTCTAGTGTGTTTGCATTTGAGAAATAAATTAATACGTATAACGAGTACGAATAAGAATTTCGAAATCAGATAATGATTTGATACGAGTGAGCACTCGGTTACGGTGTAACTTGGAATTCCCGTATCTAGTGGATTGGACCCACCAGTGAGTTGGACTCACAGCTTGAAATGTAATGATTAGACTGGACGATATATGATTATTTAAGAGATGTGTCGCATGCTAGGATATTAGTTTCGAATGGATCAAATACCTGTTTATTATTTTATATTATTGTTTTCTTGAAATGCGATGCTATGTTTCTATATTAATACCGTTAGTAAATGCAAACTCACTTAGTATTTTCCCAAATACTGACCCCTCACCTTTGATGTCTTTCAGGTACTTAGTATGTGGACCTAGCTAGAGGCCAATTTTGGAGTATAGAAGTCAGCTGTGTATGTTAGTTTCTGACTTCTGTGAATGCTGCAGCAGTAATCCCGCGTGACATAGTCGTAGCCTAGACAGCAGTGCATTTTGAGTGTACATATTACTTGCTATCTTGTTTATATGTTTTTGTAGGCTACGTATATTATATGTAGTTCACGGCCTTAGATGCCGGTGACATGTTTTGAGACATTAACTAACGTATATATACCGCGAGGCCAGTTCGTACAGGGTACGGTAACTAGAGCCCGCGAGGTTTAAACAGTTAATGTAAATACTTATTTATATGTTATATAAATGTGTTGGCTTCCGTGATTAAATATTATTTGTTTATTATTGCGAAAAATTAATAGTGGTTTGAGGCTAGTTATGGGTTCTGGAGCTATCACTTTCGTTCCCTAACGCCGGTTGCGGCTCAATTATTTTGGATGGTGACACAAATCGTACGACCTATCAAGTATATAGCTTCATTTGGAAGCTTATCACTATGCATTTATTATGAACGACATAACAATTTAAACCCTTTAAAAACAAATCAAAATTATTCTTACAGTATCTTAAATTTACCCTTTTAAAATGATAAACTATAATTTCTTTTAGAGTATATTAAAAAACATATGCACTTGTGTATCTCTAGCCAAGTCACAATTTTTTTGACTTTATTTAACGTATGGCCTAAACTTTTATATCATCAATTTTTTTAATTTCAATTGTAGCCATCTATTTAAATTAAAGTAGAAAATAGTTCAAAAATGTCCTTCATGTTTAAAATTTTTTATGGTAAAATGACAAATTAGAACAATGTAAAGCAATATAAAAGAGATATTTGAATTTTTTTTCTACTCTAATTTGAACAAATTGCTACAATTGAATATGAAAATAAAAAAAATACTAAAATTGGCGATTTTGATTTGGGCCATAAAAAATAGTAAAAAAGGTGTGACATTTTTTTGACCATCCATCGAATTATAAAATCATAGGAAAAGCTTTTAAATTGGAGATAATCATGTAAAATCACCATCTTTACATTAAATTGTAATTCTATCACGACTTTTAAAGTTATCAATCTCAAACACCACTTTTTAATCTATACCATTTATATAATAGTTTGAAAATTCGCGATCTGTAGCTGACAAGGCGACTAGAGAACGATGCGGTGTTACAAGTTAGATATCACAAGTAATTGTCATAATTTTCACTGATATTTTCCAGGATCATATGTTGTTTTTCATTTTTTTTAGAAAGACATTAGATCCTGAATTAGGTTTTGAGCTCAGCATGTTCAATTACTGGTAACTTTAACTTGTCGTGTCACGTCATTCTCATACATCAGCTATAATCCTTGAATTTTTGAACAACGATATAAGTATGAAAAATTTAAAAATGATGAATGAAACTGACAATTTATAAGGTTGTAATAGACTTATAATTTAATATAAAAATTATTCTCTTATATATATAACTAACCTTTGAAAATACTTGTAAACTTTTTTTAAGGTTGTAATAGAATTATAATTTAATAAAAAAAAGAAGTAAAGGACTTTTTTCTTTGTATGATGAAAAGAAAAATAAATACTAAAATAAATATAATATTATATCTTTCTTTTATTATTTATTTGAGATTCTCTTAATACATACTTTTTTATTTTATGTTTATATAATTTTGATCAAGTTATATTTATTATTTTATTGATAGAATATTCATTATTATATAATAAGAAAAGAAAAAAGAAAAAAGCATTAACTAGTTATAAAGGAAAGGAAAAGAGCACTAAATAAAACTTTGTTTCTTTACAATTTGAGTTACAAACAGAAAGTAACAACTGATTTGACATCATACGAAAGAGAAATTTCTCATACGAAAACAAAATGAGATGCTACACAGTTTCAATACGGAAAGTTAGCTTCCACTATTAATCGATTTTGGGACCATATGATAAACATGAAAAGGCTTAACTCATAAACAAAAGGTTCTATAGTTTTTAAAGGGTTAATGTCATACAAATTCACGAACTTCACATGTTTTCTTATTTTAATCACGCAGTTTAAATTTTTTCATTTTCATGCACGAACTTTTATTTTTTCTCAAATTCATACACGGTGTTGAGGTGTCACGACTTCATTAATGTAATTCGCTGAGGTGGAGGTCATTTTACACTATGAGTGAGTGTCACCTCAGCACCATGCATGAATTTGAGAATAAGTGTTAATTCGTGCATGAAAATGAGAAAATTTAAACTACGTGATTAAAATGAAAAAATATGTAAAGTTTGTGATTTTTTTTGACGTTAACCCTTTTTTAAATGTTTGATCATTTTTATATACTATTTTTATTTAGTAATTTAATTTATTTTAAATGGAGAAGGAATGTGAAATTATACTTGTAAAACGTTTAAATGTTCTTTTAACTCGATATAGTCTCATTCTTATATAAAAACAAAGTGTATAAATTATTGAATGACAAACGTTAAAGAAAGATTAAATAAATAAAAATATAAGGGTTAATGTCATAAAAATTCACCAACTTTACACGTTTTCTCATTTTAATCACGTAGTTTAAATTTTCTCATTTTCATGCACGAACTACCACTTTTTCTCAAATTCATGCACGGTGCTGAGGTGTCACGACTTCATTGGTGTAATTCGCTGAGGTGGAGGTCATTTTACACCAATGAATGAGTGTCACGTCAGCATCGTGCATGAATTTGGGAAAAAGTGGCAGTTCGTGCATGAAAATTAGAAAATTTAAACTACGTGATTAAAATGAGAAAACGTGTAAAGTTCGTGAATTTTTTTGACATTAACCCAAAATATAAAAATATAATCCTTTTATTAGTTTATATAGAAAAATCATTAATCACATAAAATATAACATGGCATGTGATTAATAATTTTCCCGTATAAATTAATAAAAGCATTATATTTTTATTTATAATTTAATCACATAAAATATACCAATGATTTATATTTCAAATAATATAAGCGCTGAAAAACAAACTATTAGGGCATGAGTTCAAATTCTCCCACAAGCATTCCTCCTCTTTAATAACATGACATATAATTCTAATATGGCAATCGAATACGCACTTGCAACTCGGGTGTTAAGCCAAATGAAAAGAAATTGAAGTCTGAAACATCTATCGTTCATACCAATTACTAAATGCTTCTTCTTTTAATCAAATAACGCAATTGTGAGGGAAAAAAATAACGTAATTGCGATTTAGTTTTTAAGGAGAATTTAAATTTTTCTTATGATAAACTAAACACTAGTTAATTATATAAAAAATCTTAACTGAACCTTGTTGTTCCTACACTTCCAAATTTTCCACAACACAAGAAACCAAATAATCTGCCATAATTGCCGGTAGGGTCCTCTTAGAATAATATTTTGCCATTGAGCATGCCTCCAGTGTTTATCGCTTTCCAAAAGCATTCTAAATCAAATAAAACCAGTTAAAGGACTAATCACCTAAAATGGGCCCACTAATGCAATTCCAGCCAATCACTTAGACATTATAGGACTAATACAAAAACGTAGTAATGGTCGTATAGGTTTTTCAATATTCACCTAATAAAATCAATCAATCACACTTATACATCCGGTTTTAGACTTTGTGCACGTAAAATATCCAGACCAGCCAGACTTATGCATATTTGCTAGAAACCTCTAAGGTTAGATGTATGCTTAGGAGTACTTGCTACTTGCCTCAAATGTAAGTCCAGATCGAGTCATATGCGCGTCAAATGTGTTTATAGCTTTCATACTTGTTTATTTACAGCTTTCATATCCTGTGAACTACATATACTGTTGAGATGAGATATAAAATGAATATGTCCAGAAAATAAAGCCGGTAACCGATAAGCCAAGCACAAGAGTCTCGGGGAGGTCCACGAACCCCAATCTTTGGTCTGATGCACGATAGTCTTACCGGAGGCGAGTAAGGCTATCTAGTCGGTTAAAAGGCATTTCCTAGTTGAACTAGATGGCGACTCCATTTTCAAATCATTTCCAGATCGAGAAGCCAGCCATAAGCATTGGGCGAGAGGCCCCCGAACCTCGCTCTGCTCACAATACCTCTCTTGCTTCTTGTGGGGAAAAAAAGCTCCAGGTCTAGATGGGTTCAATTTCTACTTTTACAAACGGGCATAGCCATTTATAAAGAAGGAATTTATGGATTTGTTTGATGATTTTTCAACAAGCGTGCTCTTCCTAAGGGTATGAATACATCTTTCATGGTTTTGGTGCCTAAAGTGGCGGGATCAACGGACATTAAAGATTATAGACCTATCAGTCTAGTCAATGGCTTCTTTAAACTCCTCTCAAAGACCCTCTCCTTGAGGCTAGCACCTCTTCTGTCTATGGTTATCTCAAAAAATCAGCATGATTTCATAAAGGGCAGGAGCATTCTCGAGTGTTCAGTGATTGCTAATGAACTTGTTCACATGGCAACAAGAAGGAAGAACAATTTGCTTGATCTTAAGTTGGACTTCCACAAAGCATTTGATAGCATTAGTTGGGCTTACCTGTTGTCGGTTATGTCCTCCATGAACTTTCCGCAAAAATGGCTTGATTGGATGATGGTTTGCTTATCAAAGGCAACTCCGTCTGTATTAGTAAATGGTAGTCCGGTGGAGCCATTTGGATTGAAAAGAGGAGTCAGACAGGGAGATCCCATCTCTCCTTATCTGTTTTTAATTGTTGTGGAAGGTTTGAAATGTTTACTTAATAAATCGGCAGAGTTGGGGTTCATCAGAGGCTTTTGTTTTTCTACTGATCAGTAACCGATTTCTTTACTTCACACTGCAGACAACACGTTGCTTTACATTCCTTACAATATTGTGCAGCTGCAAAATCTGCCAAGGATCTTTGCTGTTATGAACTAATATCGAGGTTAACTATAAATTTCCATAAGAGCTCAATTATGGGAATTAATGTTTCAGAGATTAATTTGTTGCTTCCAGCAGAGATAGTGGGGTGCAAAGTTGATTCTTTCCCTATCAGACATTTGGGGCTACCATTAGCAAACAGGAAGTTTTTTGTGGGTACTTGGAATTATGTTGTTGAACGGTTTAAGGGCCGTTTAGCTCTCTGGAAAGGTAACCTTCTATCTCCGGCGGGGAGGCTTATTCTAATCAAGTCCGTGCTTTTTAGTATCCCGGTTTATTTCATGTCGATTCATGGTATACCGAAGCAGATTTATGGAGATGCTGGAATCTTATACGAGCCGATTTCTATGGAAGGGAAATATTTCTAATCGTGTTCTTAGTAAGGTTTCCTAGACAAAAATTTGTAAGGATTATGAGGAATGAGGCTTAGGAATTACAAGTTGAGGATTAACAGAGATTGTTCTTTGTGGTTCAATGTTGCTTCTTCATGTTCGGAGGTTACTAGTTGGGATTGTTTTCTAATAGGGAATGTCAATAGATTATCCTATGTTTGGAAGGGTATTAGGAAGCATTGTTGTGTAGATATGGCTGCCTGGAACATCTTCATTGTCAATGTTAGCTATGAAGTTGGAACAAAACCATCTATCTCTCTTTGGAATGATAACTGGATGGTAAATGGTCCTGCCTCTGTTTTGTTTCCTCAGTTATTTAATCTCTCCAATTAGAAACTTGCCTTTATCAATGATATTTGCATATCAGGATAGCGTTGGAGGCGACGATTGCGTAATTTTGAGTCTATTTTTCTGAATTCCTTTCAAGAAATTTTCAATCGTCTAAATAGAAACTCTACTCAGGTTGACAGCGTCCTATGGAGTTCATCATCTGGAGTTTACACTTCGAAGTCTTTTTGTGAAGCTTATTGTAAATTCCAAAGTGTCGCACATGCGGTTGGGAGAGTTACAATTTTGCATGGCTTAGAAGGGGTTGACAGCAGTTCTATTTCTCATATGATGAATTCTTTCGTTAAAGGAATTATTGTTGAAAAAGATCTTGCGACTGCTGTTGAAAATGGACAAGCTGTTAACTGAACTGGTATTGAAAGAATGGTTGTTTAAGATGTCCACGCTGTTGACAGAACTGGTATTGTAAGAATGGGTCTTGAAGATGTCCACGATGCTGCTGTTGATGTTGAACACGCTGCTGCTTATGTTGAGTACACTGCTGCTAAGGAACGATTATGCCATTGCTGCTGATGAGAACGATAATTTTATTGCTGCTATCGCGTGCGGGAACGGTGTTGCTGCTGCTGATATAAATAACCAACCTGTTGCTGCTCTTAATACCATGACTGCTTACCCAGCTGCTACGGAGATGAATGACAGAATGGTGACAGGTATGGGGTCTTTACCGTTCAAACAAATCTGGAAACCGATAGCTCCACCTCGAGTGAAATTCTTTACATGGCTTGCACTTCATAATAGTATTCCATCTCTTGATTTCTTGCAAAGACGATCAATTATATAGGTGGATAATTCACTTTGCTCTATTTGTGGGATTTTGGAGACTCGGGATCATATTCTTATCCATTGTGTTTTTGCTAGAAGTGTTTGATGTGTTATCCTTGAAAAGGTTGAAATACTTTGGACATTTCCAAGGTGCTTTGCTGACTTCTTAATTCAGTGGCATGGTATTATTGATCGAGGTATTTATAATACTTTATGGCAAACTTTATGGTTCTTGGTGGTGTGGAAAATTTGGAAGAATAGGAACGGGCGTATTTTCTCAAATACTTCAGCAAGTCATGAGGCAATTATTTTTAACTGTTTCTCGAGGGCGGTTTTTCACTACAAAATTTGTAATAGGAGGTTTTACTATTCAGGTTTGAATTTTTTAGAAATCTTCAATGTATTTTATTCTCAGACTTTTGATTTTACCATTATCTATTTCGCAGCCTCTAGTGTGCACCCGTGTGTGTGCCACTTCTTGTGCGAAAGGGTAGTATTTTGGTTTTGCCATTTTTATGCATTTTTAATATGCTTATATTCATAAAAAAAAATAGTGTTCTTTGATCTATGGTTTCTTTTCTTTAATTAGTTTCAGTTTTTAACTAATAAATGTTATTAGTTATTCTAAATGAAAATAAAATAATTAAAAAGTCCCGAGCAAATAATTTTGGTATTAATATTCGCGAAATATTTTGACGAATTTTTTTTATGAAATTTGGACGTGGTGATTTTAGTCAGGTGGGACTGATTTGGACCTAATAAATCTTCTAGGATTTATTAAAAATAAAATATAAGTCTAATGCGAATAAAAATTATATTTTATTCGTTTTAAATTCTATTGGATATTTGGGTAAAGTTTCACGAAAATTCGGAAGTAGTTTTCGTTTGAACTACAAACGACTAATTAAAAGGGTGCATTAAATTGCATGATTGAACTAGTATTAAAGAGTACTTTATCCAAAACTATATATATATATATATATATATATATATATATATATATATATATATATATATATATATATATATATATATATATATAAGTTTTGGGAAGCAAATTGAAGTCAGAGACTTCATTTCTTCATTTGGCAAGATTTTGGTCACCTGCTTCTATCTTCAGAGGCTTGAGAAATAGAAAAAATTAAGTTAAGGAAAAATTAATCTAATTTTTTGATTTCGATTTCGATTTCTTCGATAATCCGCAAGTATTCAAGGTGATAATCGTTAATTTCCCACATCGACCGTATCAAATCGATCGAATTTGTATCGGTTTAACGTTTCGATTGCGGAATTGAATTTTTTGGATTGTGTATTAATGTTCGGAGCGGAAAATATTTAAGCACGTCAGAAAACAGCCCGAGAAGGGGCTGCAAGTCGGCAGCTCGCTGTTGTGCGAAGCACAACAGTGCTGTATGAACATGCAACACACTGCACGAGCGTGTAGTGGCTGCACAAACATGTAGCATTGAGCAGCTGCACGAACTTGCAGCCCGACGTTGAAAGGGGGCTTTTCAGGGGGGCGATTTCGAGGGGTCTTTGCCTAGTAGGACGGTGTGTTTGCCGTATGTCCGTAAACATATTAAATAAAAGTTTATAAACTAAAAGTAAACGTTTAAAGGTAAATGTTTTAAGAGATTATAAGTCTATACGTTAAAACGATGCGAGCTTTAACTAGACTTCACATTAATCAAGTGGATTAATGTTAAAGGACTATAAGTCCATACTAAGAGTGGTATTATATATAGAACGAGAAGTTCAATAGTGAGATTAGTTTATACATTCTGTTTACAGAATTGTTTATAAACAGGAATGGTGTTAATGTCTATCGTTTATACGATAGGATTAAAGTTAGGAATTCGAAGTCGATATTGTTTGACATTTGAATTCCAACTAAATGCGACGAGTGTCGATCTGCCAAGTCAGAACACCAGGGTGTTTGACTAGTGAGCTATCATGAGCATACGCTTTTGGGGGACATTGGTTTTGTGAGTTTACTTTGTGGTTTTTACTTTTTAATATTAATATTGAAACTGTTTTTAAATAACAAATCGGGCTAATAATCACCCATGCCCCCAATCTTTGCTCCTACCTTCACTAAATCCCCGATACTTTTAAAACAGTCACTAAACCCCCGACCTTTAAGGCGGCTCCACCCATAGTCCTTCTGCCAACAGAAAAACAAAAATCGCGGCGCCACCACTGATTTAATCATTTTAAACCCCTTTCTCTCGTCACGTGACCCTGTCATATTTCTTTTTGCCCTGTCCCCCCCCCCCCCAGAGTGTGTCAGACCAAAACAATAGAATTCTCCATTTCAGTCATAAAAATAATCCATTTATCCAAACAATATAAATTTTTGAGAAAAAAAATCAAGATTCTCAATAATTCTTGTTGGTGGGTATTTTGTGGTTCTTGAATGTGTTGTTGGGGGGGTCATTTTCTTGTTCTTGCATGCCTTTGGGTTGCTATGTAAGGTCATTTTCTTGATTATTTATGTGTTGTTGTTGGTCGTTTTTTGGGATGTTCATAACGGACGTCTGTTCGGGTTCACTTCAGTTCAGTAGTTCATAAAGGAGGGAAATTTTTTGGATGAAGAGATGAAATGTTGAAGAATGAGAGGGGTTTTTTCTTGGAAATTTGTATATTGTTTGGATAAAGGAATTTATTTTTATTTTTATGATTTTTTTTGTCTTATATTATTTTTATGATTGAAAATGGAGAATTCTATTCTTTTGGTCTGACACACTCTGAGAGAGGGACAGGGCAAAGAGAAAGAGGACAGGGCCTCGTGACGAGGAAAAGGGGTTTCAAAACGATTAAATCGGTCGCGCCGCCGCGATTTTTGTTTTTTTATTCGCAGAAGGACCATAGGTGGAGCCGCGGTTTAGTGGTCGTTTTGAAAGTATAGGGGGTTTAGTGAAGGTAGGGGCAAAGGTCAGGGGCGTGGGTGATTCTTTGCCAATAAATCGCACTAGTATAACATAACCAAGAAAGATCCATTGGAACAAACTTTCTATTGGTTGTCAATAGGACTGTGTGATCACTAGTAGTACGCTAGATACGAGACTGTGTCTGACATTGGGCATTGAAAATGCCAGCGACCCTGACTTAATAGTCTGAGACGGCTGAACGGTTACACTCATAGGTAACACTATGACGAGAGTTTCACGGTTACGGTCTAGACACCCGGCTTAGACGGCAGTGATTCATTTCACGGTTTAATGTCCATGTTGTGTAGGTTGAAATCCATACAATAGTCTGCCTTATAGGGTTTCATCTGGATCCAGTAATTGGTAATATTTTATATATACAAATGTTTTATATATATGCGATTTGAATATTAAACTGTAAATGTGTAGACTCACTCAGAATTATTTATATTTCTGACCCCCCAATATTCACCTTTTAGGTCATTAAGTAAGAGGTCGGACTTTCATAATAATTCTGAAAGTTAATGTCAACCATACCTCTAGAGCTGCAAGTAATTGGATACCCGGAAGTATGTCTTTCTATTTACAGTAGTTCAACCTATTTTTATAAACTTTGATTTGAACTACTGTATAAGATATATGTTGTAAAAGCTGCGTGTTTTCTAAAATGCTTGTACCATATGTTTAAAGAGGTACACTGTTTTTGTGTTAAAAGCATTTTTGGATTGTATTGGAAACAGAACAGGTACGTCATAAGAGATGATGTTTGCGCTCTGGTTTCTTGAAATACAATCAGGATTTTACGACCCACTTTTCGTACTGTTGACATTGTGTCCGGACAAGGGTAATGTGTTATGTGAAATGACAATTACGCCCTGATGTCCAGTGATACAATCACAGTTTACGAATGCGTTTTCAGAAAAGGTTTTAAAGTGTTTCTGCTACGAGGTTGCGAACCTTTTTATATTTATAAAACACAAAAAAAATTGTAAAGGTTTTTGAGCTTGCTACGGGTTTTGGAGAAACCACTCCCATTTTCTAGCGCCAGTCTCGACTCGAATTTCGGGTGGAAATCGGGTCGTGACACCCTAACCATACACATACATACACCAGTCAATTCCAGTATATCACACAAGCTTCTACCTTTAATCACTCAAGAATGAGCTACTACGTACTAATCAGAAGCTGGATTCCACATCTAGATCACCAGAAAACGAACCAAGGACTAAGAATAGTACTCCTATGGATCCTCAATTAATATTTTATCACTTTTATTTTGCGTGCATGTTAGATCTCTAAGATTTGCTATTTTAATTGTCTATTTGTTTCAATTGCTGTTTTTGCCAAAAAAATTGTCAAAACTACCATATTCGTGTTTTTTCCATGTTTAGATTAAATTTATTATAAAAGCATGTTATTAGGTTTTTTATATTCTATTTGATATGTCTTCATGTCAGATCTGATCAGATATGATCATATGTGTAGGAAAATCAGTAATTTAGCCACAAACTGCTCTTTTTTCCATAACTATTGTTCTTGACATATTTAACTCTAAATCTTCTTAGAAGCATGATTTTAATGTGTTTTTAAGTGTCCAGCATGTTTGGAATTCAATTCTAGTGTCTATTTGGTACTTTTCATCGTTGTTTGAGTGTTTTGCATGAAATCCGAACCAAAACAACGAACAGACGTGAAGAACGACGCCACCAAAAGAAGTGGTGTCGGCGCCAGAACAAAATGGCGCCATCTCCACTCAAAGTGGCGCAGTGGCGCCACCAATCCCGCATCCCATAACCGTTTCCAGATCATTAGAGACCTAATCCAGACTTGTTTTCGTGTTTCCGGGTTCGTTTGAACTCTGAATCGGGCTCCATCAAAGCCCACGTGTACATATTTAGTTGTAGAACATGGTTGTAATGTTTAATGTGCCTGTCCCTTTTAATTTTGGGCCTCAAAGTCCAGATTTGTAATCTGTCTAGCCAACCGGGCTCTGAAGCCTACGATCGACGAAACAGCAGATTCTAGAAGGGATTCTAGGTTCATCCAAACTCGTAATCGACCGCGGTTCGAACCAGTGGCTCCATATTGATGAGAAAAAGAATTTTCATGTTCTGGCCGAGTCCAGATTTCGACCATCGACTGCTAGACGATAGCCAGTGCCAGACATTCTGGGTTGACAAGGTTAAAAGTATTCCTAACCTTATATGTATATCAACTGCATGTGGATACGTTTGCATTGTTTACTGCTTTCCAAAAGCATGACTAGATCTAATATTAAAAGGCGACTAACCATGTTAACTTAGCAATTAAAACAATCTAATCCAGCAAATCACTTAGAAATCATAGGACTACCATGAAAATGTAATTAGTGGCTGTATAGGTTAATCAAGATGACTAAAATAAAATCAATCTCACTTAGACATCTAGTTTTAAGCTTTGTGCATGTAAATTTATCCAGACTAGCCA
Source organism: Mercurialis annua (assembly GCF_937616625.2). Lineage (NCBI taxonomy): Eukaryota > Viridiplantae > Streptophyta > Magnoliopsida > Malpighiales > Euphorbiaceae > Mercurialis > Mercurialis annua. The sequence goes on along the minus strand of NC_065574.1, from coordinate 43,549,210 downwards.
TTATTTGATTACTTGCTTGGAACCGCCAAGTTTAGATGTATGTTTAGGGATAATTGCTACTTGCCTCGCATATGCCAGTCCAGATTGAGTCAGACGTATGTTTGTAATGTAAAAATTGAGATTTAAACGTCAGACGTATATAAAAATTTATGAATTCGGTCGACGGACACGTGAAAAGTATTTTTAAAAACAGAGTTCTAATCAATAATCGATTAACTAATTATAAAAGAGAATAGAAGTTACAGATATGTATTATTTGATAATAGTCTCAGTCAAACTCTAGAGTTAAATTTCATTTATTTTATACTCCCTCCGTCCTAATAGAGTTGTCCACTTTGAGAAATTTTTTTTTGTCCCGAAACTCTTGTCCACTTTCAAAAATTAACAATTGTAGAACTCAATTTTCCTATTCTACCCCTATTTAAATTTCATTAATAAAATAAATTGAAAGTGAACCCTATATTAAAAAAGAGTATAACAAGAAAAGTGGAGAAAAAAATTATAAAATCTATAAGACTAATTATGATCTTTTAAATTGTGTGATAAAGGTAAAGTGGACAATTCTATTGGAACGGAGGGAGTAGTTATTAATGAATAATTTATATTTAAATGAGTTCGGGAAACACAAATTTTATAGGTGTTAAATATCCAGAAAGAATTCAAGTGTTGAGAATTTTCAAACACCAATTACATCTTTAGAATTTCTATTCATTTCTTGTTCTGCTGCAAATATACTTCAAACGATTTAAATCACTTGAATTTTCAAGAATTTGAATATGAAGTTTGAATAAGCGCTAAAGAATTTTGAGCGTAAGAAAATAGATAAATAAACATATTTCTGTTAGGTGCCATACATTCTCCACGGAGAGCGCGTAATCCGATAAGATTCGCTGCATGACTTTAGCTGCTCTAATTTCGGGTCGGGATACAGGTAATGACCCGAGACGGAAATTCCATAAAAATACTCGATGAAAATACCAAAAAGCCCCTTGACTTCTATCAAAATTACAGTTTCCACATTTTTATTATGAGGGGCCAAGTTGACTTGTTTAATTTGTTTCAATAATTTAAATTTTATTTGTAAAAAGGTGGAGGAAAACAAAGTGAAATAGTATTTTTATCTCACTAATAATTTTCATGAAAAAATTGTATTTTTGGCCAAAAGAAACAGATTTGAATCTTTAAAAAAAAAATATATATTCAATCCTATAGTATGCAAATGGTAGGACTTTAATTTTTATAAAATAAAATAATATTAATTTTGTGATTAAAATTGTAATTTTTTTTAATTTCCAAAGTTTTTCTTTAAAATAAGAATTATTTTTATGAAATAAAAAATATCTTATTTAAAATAAAATAAAAAAACTCTTTAATTTGCAGCTTTTTGTGTTGATTTTTGTAAAAATATTTGATTATGTTAATTTTTTATTTTTTTTATATTTAAATTAGAAATAAGTTCATTTAATACTATGTGATTTTAATTTTTGACCTAGAAGATTATGAGCTTTAATTTTACATAACTATTCAGAAAAAACAATTATAGAAATACTAACAAGAAAAAATAAGTTTTTTTGTCAAAAGTTAAAAAAATAAATTTTTAAAATACTGAAAAAGTATATTTGTAAAAATACTGAAAAAAAATCATCAAAATACTGAAACTGAAAGTACACCGAAAAATAATAAAGAAGACTAAAATTTACACCAAAAACTACTTTGGAAAGGATAATTCAATTAGCTTAAATAACACGATTAACATGAAAGTTGGTCATCAATGGTTTTGTGATTAAAATTATAATTTTTTTAATTTCCAAAGTTTTTCTTTAAAATAAGAATTATTTTTATGAAAAAATATCTTATTTAAAATAAAATAAAAAGACTCTTTAATTTGCAGCTTTTTGTGTTGATTTTTGTAAAAATATTTGATTATATATGTTAATTTTTTATTTTTTTTATATTTAAATTAGAAATAAGTTCATTTAATACTATGTGATTTTAATTTTTGACCGAGAAGATTATGAGCTTTAATTTTACATAACTATTCAGAAAAACAATTATAGAAATACTAACAAGAAAAAATAAGTTTTTTTTGTCAAAGGTTAAAAAAAAATTAAAAATATTGAAAAAGTATATTTATAAAAATACTGGAAAAAAAATCATCAAAATACTGAAACTGAAAGTACGCCGAAAAAACAATAAAGAAGACTAAAAATTACAGCAAAAACTACTGTGGAAAGGATAATTCAATTAGCTTAAATAACACGATTAACATGAAAGTTGGTCATCAATGGTTTTAGCCCTAGCTGTTGCAGTGATTGACAAAAAAATTTTGTGTGAACTAAAATCTGACATTTAAAATTATAAATTATTTATTTATCATATGACACATTACAATAATAAATATTATAATTAATAAGCAGATATCACAATAATTATTTATATCCAAAAAACAACACATAGCTTATATAATTAAAGCTAAAAATTAATATGGAGGTTAAGAAATCCAAGTAAAATTAATATTAAACTACTCCTAAATTGACAGACAATTTAAAGACCGTAAATACAGTTTTATTTTTATTTGATTGATGTGAATCATGTGGCGATAAAAAAATACAATTCTTACTCTCAACTATTTATAATGATAATGAGGTTAAACCTCTTATTCAACAAAAGTACCGGAGAGTAAAAATATTCTAAATACTACAGCAACAACAATTGTAATTTGGGTTAGAATACCCAGATCAATCCACACGTTGTCCTTGGACCTTTTATTATTTTTGAGCCGAATAAATAATATTTTAACTATAATTAGTGTGATATTTATTGACTGGTTATAATATTAATTATTATCATGTTCCATATAATAAATAAATAATTTATAATTTTACGTAAAAAAAATTAGGTTCACACCAATATCTGTGGTGACTGACATGTTATTGGAAAGAAAATAGAAAAGATAATTAAGAGAAAGAGATAATTAGCCTACACACGGGCTTAGGCCTTTTTAATGAGAAAATTACGGTTCCAAATATCAGTTTGGACTTTTACGATTACCATTTATATTTTTTGAATTTTATGATTTTGATTAGCAATAACAGACTTTTCAAATTAGAAAAAAAAAGCCATTAGTACTAAAATGGTAACCTACATCTCCCTTGTTCATTTTGCATGTTGCCATTTCAAATATATTGTTCAGAGAATCTCGCCGGAAATAACTCCACAATATCTTTTCACTTTCAATTACATACACCAATTCCATTCACTTTTCTTTTTTTACTCGTTATCTAACTCCAGCAATATTTTCATGGACTCTTCTTTTCTATTTCTTCTTGCTTTTTTCTGCTTAAAAACTACTCCCTCCGTCCCAATAGAGTTGTCCACTTTACCTTTATCACACAGTTTAAGAAAACATAATTATTATTATGAAATTTATAAAATTTTTTCTACTTTTCTTGTTATACCCTTATTTAATGCAGGGTCCACTTTCAATTTACTTTATTAGTGAAATTTACATAAGGTTAGAATAGGAAGATTGGTTTTTAAAATTGTTACTTTTTGAAAGTGGATAAGAGTTTTGGGACAAATTCTTTTGTCAAAGTGGATAATTCTATTGGACGGAGAGAATATAATAAAACAAACTAAATTATGGGTTTGGGTTTTAGATTCAATCTAAAGCTGGGTTTTTCTTTTCTCTCTCAATCTTTCTCTAATTCACCTTCCAGACTCTCTTTATCATCATCATCATCTTCTGGTCAGTTCTATTTTCAATTTATTCAGACTGATATGTGCTCAATTTAATTAAGTAATGATTAATGGGTTTTGATTATAAAAATGATACAGTTAAAGGCATGGAGGCTTTTAAAACTTATGTTTATTCATTTGCAGTTCAAATCATTGAGAATGATTATTCTCAAACTGGAGGGTTTAAGGTTTGTGATTGTAATTAATTATTGAATTTTACTCTGTATACCTGCTGTAATAAAATATTGTGCGTCGTAATCTTTATCAGGTGAATGTTGGCAAAAGATCTAATTATATGCAGTTAACCAATGATTAACTATGTGTAAACTGACAGTTAGCCAGTATTTTTATTTTACAGAAAAATGAAGCATACTAGCATACTAGCAACATTAACAGCGCTGAGGAGGTGGAACTGAAACCAAAACTGAAGGGGAGCAGAAGGATTAGATGTATTGACAGATTGGAAGATTTAGGTTTAATTTTATTTTATTAAATGAAAAGAGTTGTAATTGTGTCACTGATTTTAAGCTAGTCTTTTTTTTCTTTTATATTGTTATGAAAACATTTACTATTGTCAAACATATATTATATTTTTGTTACCAGTTAGTCAACTTTTTAGGTTTAATGTGTTGTGTGTAAATTGTATGCACTATATGTGTACTATTAATAAATTTTAAATTAACTAATAATATCCTACTAGTTAACTGCATGTTAACTTCATGTTAATTTTATTTTTCAACCAAATGTTAAGTTATTAAAAACAAATTGATGTTTTTTTAATGAGTAGTAGTATACTACTAGTTAACTGAAAGTAAATCCAATGTCCTTATAAAGTAACCTTTGACGTAGTAAATTAATAGATAATATGAGAATGGATTACATAATAATAAAATACTAGTTAGCTGCATGTTAACTTCATGTTAACTTTATTTTTCAACCAAATATTAAATTATTAAAAACAAATTGATATTTTTTAATTGATAGTAGTATACTATTAGTTAACTGAAAGTAAATCCAATATCCACATAAAGATCTTCCTGTATTTATAAAAAAACAATTATTAATTTTCATATTAGTTAACTATTGGTAAAAGTTTATTATTTAAAAAAAATTCAAATCGTTTTTTTAAGAAATAATTACAGGTGCTTTAAATAAATTGTTATTATTTTTGAAGAATCATGTATTTAAATAATTATGTATTTGCCGTTATATATGAGAATTACATTTAAATAAATTGTTATTGTAATTAATGATTTTTCAAGATTCTTGAAAATCTTTTCTATATATGTAAGTTTGAGAATTTTTGATTCTTGGAAATCCGCATCGTCTTTAATTAAAATTCCTTTGCTCTTAAAAATTGAGTAGTTAAGATCTTCATCCCAAAATCCGTCATAGTAAATAACAACCTTCAATGTGGTCATTCCTGCATTAATAATATATAAAATTTGTTAATCTTAATGTAGGTTAACCTTTAGTTAACTATTAGTTAACTGTTGCTATTATACATATAAATTTCATATTTTCTGTTTATGAGTATTACAAACTTACAACGGCAGTTTACTAATATGATATAGATTTCATTATTTTTTAAATAAATTATGCACGAAATTGCTTTAACAATGTCTTTTTTATGTTCATCATACAAGCTTTCAAATCCAAATTTCTTCACACAATTTCAGATGTTCATAGTTTTTTATTTAATTCTGAAATACATAAAATTATTGTGGCTTTCAAATAATTGATTCACATGCAATTCACCAATTAAAACACATCATTTTCATAAAAAGCTTCATGTTTAGTTAATTACATAATAAAATATGATTTTAAGAATACTAACCTTTTTGATTTGATAATTTCTTAATTGTCTTCTTTGCTGAATTCTTTTGGTTTTTTAATGAGTTTCTGATTTGCTATTTGTAGAATGGTGGTACGCTTTTAAAGAATCATTGAAATTCCATAATATATAGAAAGTTTGTTAAATGCAGTGTTATTACTCTTTATGGATCTTGAAGATTCTTGAAAATATATTCTCAATATGTTAGTTTGCCCATTTGTAGGAGATATTAATGTTGGTTTTTATTGGTTCATAACGCAGCGGAATTTCAAAAATTTATCTAAAAACCCAAACCAAGATCCATGTAATTCGAATTAAACAGAACAATTACTTACTTGTATGTCGAATTCAACAGCAATGTAGGAAGGAAGGAGGTGGTTCACTTTGGTGATACCTGGCCTCGGATCAGAAACGCCTCCAAAAGAACGCGTCCTCTACGAGTATCCACACGAACAGACCTTAGCCAAAACTAGTGCTTGTGTGCTAGCACTATTGCTTCACAAGCAATTTCGAATTTTAGTGATTTAGTGAATAATGAATTTCGTAATTCTCAAACCAACTGCTTAATGAGTATTTATAGTGATAAATAACACTAGGGTTTGAGACAAATTCGAATTTCAATCTCATTGCAATTCTACAAGTTTATGTTTATCAAAAACTCCTTTTTGATAATTATCCATATATATTAATTACTATATTTATTATCTTCCAAAAAATAATAAATTAAGGAAAACACTTATCCTTAAATTTCGAATTAATATATATATTTATTAATATATATATATTACGAATTATATATATATATATATATATATATATATATATATATATATATATATAATTAATCACTTAATCACATTGGGCTTGTACAACCCATAACTGTTTTGGGCCTGTTCTTAGTGTGCGACCCTGCAGGTTCATATAACGTTGGCAGTAGGCTCGAAATCCCTATTTCAGCCCACAAGTCATAAGTGGCCTCTAGCAAGACATTATGACTACCCAAATTATATGAATATCGATAATCCGATTTAACCATTTACAATAATATTTTAATCCCTTTGTCTCTCGATATCCAGATTGAATATAAGGCATAGTTATGTCATCCTTATAACATTCAATCATTAGTTTCTTGACTCTAAGTAGACTGAAAATGATAACTTCTTATCAATTAGCATGGCCATGCATTTACTTCAGTCTATCTTCTTCAAGGGGCCCATAGATATCTTACTCAAATAAATGAGGGACAAATTCCTTCTCAGTCACTCACATTTCTCACATAGTTACTTTCATATCCAATGACAATCTATTCCATTATCCTGTTAAAGATAATGTAAGACTGTATCAAAATATGAAATAGCTATGTAGAAATCCATGATGATTTCAAGGTCAAAGGATTATACTAATAGAACTGTAATGAGAATTACTTATGACAGTGATCTATGTAGTATTCTCACAGTGGGTCATCCAGTGCCTTATTTCTCAAATAGCACCTATGATTTGACTTAATATCTCATATACATGATTAGTAAAACATAATCATCAGTCAACATCATACTAGTCTCAATGTTCTATTAAGACTAGGGATAGATGGTATATAATTCTTTTATTAAACCTAAGGGTTCTACTATCAAGTCACATACTCGATGACCTTAGAAAGAATTAACCATTCAAGTATTTTTTTTTTTGGTAAGCCCATCCGGTTTCCAAGGCTTCGCCCTGACTAATCCGGATCCGACCCGCGTCGCGCACCTGGCATGGTGGGTGAGTCTGCCAGTGAGAATTTTCTGCATTCACAAGGACTCGAACCCGAGACCTTGCTTAAGCGATATCAAGCCGCTTACCACTTGAACCAACCCCCATTGGTACCATTCAAGTATTTTAATCATTAATATAAAATGATAAAAACTGCCAATCAATAAATAATAAAATGATAAAGTCAAAACATGGTCAAACATGATTGACCTAGTGCATATCACTAACAATTAAAAATCATAACAACTGATTTCCTAATTCATGCAAACCGTATTTCCTATATTAAAATTGATATTTGTGCAATTTGAAATTTGGTAACTGCATTATTCAACTTTGATTTTTACTCTAGTAAAATTTACAATATTTTCACATATATATGGTATTTGTCAAATTTTCTCCAAAATTTATGCATACTTTATATAAAAAGATAAATATAATACGAGAACTCAAGTGTAAATATCAAGATGAGTAAGGAGAAAACAGTAATTAAACTTTCTAATTTTTTTATACAAAGAATTTTAGACGAATGAGTGTCGGCTCTTGGGTTCTCTGCTCTCTCAAACAAAAAAACAAAACCGCAACATTATAAAACGCAGTCTTGGCCAAACTATTTCCTTAACAAAAATTATATTTTTGTTCTTCTCCTCTCCCTCTAAAACAAGCCTCTGCTATAATAACATTGTTCATCAAAAATATTTCATCTCTGTACCATTGATACAATAATCTAAAGCACAAATTTCCAACATTTTTGGACTATGCATTGAACTGGGTTTGCTTCATTATCTCCAGATTTGTCTCTCACAGGTACATTACATGTAATAAATGAAGCACCTTTTTTATTCATATCATGCCATTTCATTCGTAATTTCAAACCAAGATGTTCTATACTCAAAATGGTTATTCAGCATTGCTGCAATGATTCATATGTTTTTAGTTTTTTCTTTTTATATATATAATTGAGGAAGGAGCGCTTGTTGGAAGGAATTTAACCCGCGATTTTAGCAGTTTGCTGTCCAACGTTTATAACGTTTGAGCTATAGCTCGTCGGTTGTTATGGCGGTTTTTGTATATATTTCTTAGAGATTCTTGAGATTTTCTATATTTTTTTTCCTATTAGTTTTGTTTTTTCATGGAAGAAACGGTAGGTAATGTCTATTTTTATGCAAGAGAGCAATAAAGATAGAATATTTTGTTGCTCTAATTCTAGATTCTGTTGTCCTTTCTTTTCTTATTTTGGTTCATTGCTTCTGGTTTTTTCTTTTCTTATTTCTAAACTTGGTATGTAACAAAATAATGGTATTGGACTTATTTGTAATTTGTTGCTTCTATAGATCCATATGATTGAGGAATAATTTCTGTTCATTCATGTGCTATTGTTTATGCTCCTGAAGGTTATGCTCTGGTTTATTTATTGTAATTTGATCTTTTTTTTGTTCTTCTTTATTTCGGGTTTAACGGTTTTTGATTATCGATTTTTCTTTGTTGTGTGCAGGATGGTAGATTTGAGATTAGGCCAATGGTTGAAAAATCTAGCCTGTGTGTTGTTATTGCTGCCAACTACGGAAGGACTTTATGCGGGAATTACTTATGTTAGGAATGCAGTTGCGAAAGGAGCTGGTTAGTATGAACTCATCAATTGAATTATGTGAAATTACTTTTGGTTTGATTTCGTAAAAAGTGTAAATTTTGTGATTTGGTATGCTGTGCAGTTTGTTTGGATGGAAGCCCTCCTGCCTACCATTTAGATAAGGGGTTTGGTACAGGCATTAATAGTTGGTTGGTTCATTTTGAGGTTTGTATTCTTGTTTGTATCTCTTTCATTGAATGGTTCCTTCAAGTAAACGAAACACACACCAAAGAAACAAACTTATTGTTGCAACTGACAAATGGAAAGAAGTTTCTTGGCTTCAACTTCTTGGATACACGCAAAGATTCGTTAGATGTAAGATTTAAGAACTTTGATAGTGTAAACCTATGTTGCACGGAAACGGAGATGTCAATAAGGGAAAAGATAAACACTAAAACGGAAAACCGAAAATGGCGAAATGATATATTTTATATAAATAGCCTGTAAATATAAAGTTTTGGAATTTTAGAAGTATTCTCGGAAAGGGAAACAAAACGCTGAAACATACATCTCGATAAGTTTTTGTGCAACATAGAGTAAATCGGGAAACTTGATGCAGACCAATTATTTTTCTTCAGAAGTGATTTATTATATCATTGCATGAAGTCATGAGATGTGGATTCCGTTTTTTCATTACAATATGAATTTTTTCTTATGGCTTTAAAGGGAGGAGGATGGTGCAACAATGTTACAACATGTCTTTCCCGTAAGCATACTCATTTAGGCTCTTCTAAGCAAATGGGACCAGATATTGCTTTCTCGGGGATTATGAACAACCGGCAACGATATAATCCGGGTATCATTCAAATATTTCATTATTTAACATTCATTTCAAACTTTTTGACTTGCAAACTTTTCTTTTAGCTTTCATTTTCTTGTTATATGTACTTTAATTTGTCTGAATGTTGTAGATTTCTACAACTGGAATAGAGTGAAGATCAGATACTGTGATGGGTCATCGTTTACTGGTGATGTGCAAGCAGTTAATCCTGTAAGTTACATAGAATTTAGTAGGAAGCAGCTTAACGTTTTTAGAATTTTTCCTTTAATGAGATAGTAATTTGATCAGGCTACTAATCTTCACTTCAGAGGAGCAAGGATCTGGCTTGCTGTCATTGAGGAATTAATAGCTAAAGGAATGAAAAATGCTGAAAATGTAAGTTTTCATTCCATGAATTGTCTGTTTCTTTTTCTTTTCTCGCTTTTATAGTTTCTTCATCTTTTGACTAATTTCTTTATATCATCGCCACAGGCTCTTCTCTCTGGCTGTTCAGCTGGTGGATTGGCTTCCATTTTTCATTGTGATGGCTTTCGAGCGCTCCTACCTATGGGTACTAATGTAAAATGCCTTTCAGATGCTGGTTATTTTATCAATGTGTAAGCTCATTGATGGCACCTTGTTAACTGATGCTGTATCCAAACAGTGCAATGCCATTTTATGTCTTTTAGCAATCTAATAAAGTAGTATTTTATAACAGGAGGGATGTTTCTGGAGCGCCACACATACAAACCTACTTTAGCGAAATCGTTTCATTGCATGTACGTCCAATCTTTCTTTCATTCCCTGGTTGCACATCTATGTTGTACGGAAACTTCTCTAGTCCTTTGTTTTCGCATTTCATTTCCTTCTTTAAACACTTTTGAAACTCCAAAACTGAATATCTATAACCTATTTTTGTAGTATTTCCTATTTCAGTGTTTCCCATTTCAGCGTTTCCATTTTCGTGCTTAATAGCTGTGCGTTGTAGCACTTCTTAGCTAGATATGAATATTGTGCAACTCACAATTGGTCCAGAACAATATGAGTCTTTGAAAGAGACTTCTTTACAGCAGGCAAATTCTATTCAGACTTTTCTTCCTAATTTATTTTCTTCGTTTTTGTAGGGATCGGCAAAAAATTTGCCCCTGTCCTGTACTTCGAAAATGAAACCTGCATTGGTAAGTGTCTTTCTTGATGTCGCTTTGTACATTTTATCTTCATAATCTGGCTTACTGATATTGCTCAACGATCACAGTGTTTCTTCCCCCAGTATCTGGTGCAGCAAATACGAACTCCTCTTTTTATTCTGAATGCTGCATATGATTCATGGCAGGTTAGAGCATTTCTTACTCTCATATACATGGATTCGTAATTTTGCTCTTTTGAGATTACATAAGTTAGTGTTCATTTATGAATCACAACGAGTATCCTCTGCCCTTTGGCTAACCATTAAAATCAAGGGGGAAAAGGAAATTTGATTTATCGGAAGCAGTTTTAAGTATGGCTCTCTGTTGCTCAGAAACATCTTCTGTCTTACATTTTGATGTTTTGTTTTATTTTTAGAAATGCTTATGGAATTTCAAAATTTTATATTTATAATTTGATTTTGTAAAAAGAATAAATGGTTTCACATTTGGCTGACCATTTAAACCGTTTCAGATCTTTTATAATCTCAAATATATTTAAAATTACTAGTTTATCGTTTCAGAGAAGCTACTAGTTATTCGATGAAAGCTACTAGTTGGTCATTTTCTTCTGATTGAAGTCGTACGTGAAATTCTTTAGCTCTAATTTGATAATCCCTTAAATTATTCAACTAATGCAGATAAAGAACATATTGGCTCCGGGTGTTGCTGATCCTCTAGGCGCGTGGAACGCTTGCAAGTTCGATATAAGTAACTGTTCCTCTATTCAATTGAAAACTATGCAAGGTGACTAAAAAAGCATTCTACTTCCAAATTTTCAAATTCTATGGGGCTTATTTTCAGATTTTAGAATACGGTTCCGAGAATTAACGTGGGGCTTATTTTCAGATTTTAGAATGCGGTTCTTGAGTGCATTGTATAGAACAGCCAACTCTTCTTCTAAAGGATTGTATGTAGATTCTTGCTATGCCCACTGCCAAACAGAAACACAAGAGACATGGTTCATGCCCAACTCTCCACTTCTCAGTAAAACTGTAAGAACTGCAAACTATCGTGGTCTTTTTTATTTTGTTATGTTCTCAGTTCGGTTATTTAGTTTGGTTCAATTTTTATAGTACCAAATCCAAACAAACCGAATATATCGATTTGATTAGGTTATTTAGTTTGGTTCGGTTTTTGCACACCCTTGCTCATTTGTGCTATTAGTACTATTATTATTGTGAATCTAATGCACATGCACATTCTTTTGTTTTGGGATATTTACTATGGTGCAGAAAATTGCAAAGGCAATCGGAGATTGGTTTTACGACAGAATTCCGTTCCAAAAGATAGACTGTCCTTACCCGTGCAATCCAACCTGCCCCAACCATGGTTTAAATCCTCAACATCACCTAGAAGTATAGATTTACTGCCTCAAAATTCTTGTCATTATATTTTTTTTATAGCAAAAGCTCTAGTATCTGAAAAGAAAAAAGAAATTTACAATTGATTAAGGCTTCTAAATAAGCAAAATGCCACCACTGCACCAAACTTGTGTGCTGGGTGTGTTTCCACCATTATTTATGTAATCAATCATTATTCATAAATGAAATCGATTCTTTTCGTATCTCAGTGTTACATTACTTTCGTGTAAATACCGAATAAATTTCTTTATTCCGTGTATATGAATCCGTAAAGAAAAATGCAGAATTGATCTCTCACATAGCTTGTGGCTTTGACAGAGTGGGAGTGCAGCAGTAGAAGAAACGATTTTGATGAGGTGGTTTCTCTACTGGTTAGTTGTAATACACATTGTATTATTTTTAAGAGAATGACTTTAAACATAGCACATGAATATACTATACTATACTATACTATACGTATACATATACTATACTATACTATACAGTTACATAACATTACTCACATGAATTCAGCTGCTGTCACAGAATATAGATGAATGTATTGAATATGAAACCAAATGTTAAAATTTATTTTGATTTTGATGATGTTTTTTATTCACACTGGCAATTAAGTCTTTGACAAAACTATCACCATATCATTTAATCTTCTAATTCCATAAATCAATTACTTTTATTTTCACAGAACCAGTGGCGGACCTGCTCGCAGGTGGGGCCGTGCGCTCACCCTGGCCGGAGTTGGTTACGCTAGTTTGTTTAGAGTAATAGTCTTGATCCTAAGCTCAGTCCTCGTTGGTATGAAAAAATTGGGCCTAACCATTTTTAAAATTCAAATTTTTGCGTTTTTTTATCAGTTTCGATCAAACTTTTTAATTTTTATAATTATGGCCAATTTAAAAGATTTTTTTTGCACTTATGACCAAAATTTTAAATTTTATTTTTAAATTCAAACCTTTCAATTTTTTATCAATTGCGAGCAAATGTTTATATTAACTTTTTTTAGAAGTTACACAATTTTTTAAAATTTGGTCGTAATTGATAAAAGATGTAAAAGTTTGGATTTAAAAAATGAAACTCAAAGTTTTGGTTAAAATTGTAAAAAAAAATAAAATTCAAAAATTAATTAGGCCAGAATATTCTCGATTAAAGTTTTTTTTTTTACAGTTCGTCCCCGCAATTAAATTATCTTGCTACGCTATTGATGTTCTTTGCGAGCTTTTCTACTTGTATTTAGAGCCTCTCTAATATAAAATATACATCATACATATAAAGAATGAATATTTTCATTTAAATTCGATAAATTATTTCGTTTTGTCAGAAGCAGAATACAACATTCCATTTTCCTTTAATTTAACTTTTCTTATTGTGTTAGTTTTTAAAAAAAATGTCAAAAAATAAAGAAAGTTCATTTTAGATTTTAAATCTCATAAATAAGTTAAATTTTGGCCAAATGTTATAAAAAGGCCAAAACTTTCACAAAAGTTTCATAAAAGTCATGACCTTTCAATTTTGTCGATTTTGGCGAAAAACTGATTATTTGGTTTTACAAAAGACCCGACCTTTCAATTTTGTCAATTTTGGCCAAAAATAGATTATTTGGTTTCACAAAAGTCCCGACCTTTTAATATTTAGCATGCCACATAGGCGTCAAATAGGCGCCACATAGGTAAATTGAAATCAAACTGAGAGTTGGCCACAACTGAAACCAAATAATTGGTTTTTGGCCAAAATCGACAAAATTGAAAGGTCAGGATTTTTGTGAAACTTTTATAAAAAATTTGGTCTTTTTACGATATTTAGCCTTAAATTTTCTATACGTGGAGATAGTTGAAAGGAACAGTCAGATAACAATACTACCATTTCAAATTCTGCCAACTGACATGAAAACATAGGCATGATTAAGTCATCAAATCTGCCCTAAAATTAGATGATTAATAATGGGCATCACATGCACACTCTTTTTATTCGTTTTGAAGTGGAACACATGCCAGTTCGTTGCGTCATGCATTACAAATATCATAAGATGTTCCATTGACTTTTTGGCTCATTATTTTATGTAAACATGCTTTCAAATTGGAATATGACAAGCGATTTACCACGATTTATTAAATTAAACAAAAAAATAGATAAAAATAGATAAAAAACAGTAACTGTTATAAATTTATTAATAATATAGATAATACTTATAGACTAAACTAATTAATAATTAGTGATCACTCAATAATGTAACAAGAGAGCAAATATTTAGAAGGAATTTTACTTCTTTAATGAGTATTTTCAATTGTAAAATTTACATGAATGGAAACCTATTTATAGACAATTTCACCCATCATGTAATTAATGTATTTACATGCATGTCAAAAATGGAGGGTTGAAATTTTTTCACCTAATTGGATAGGTAATTTTGTCATATACCATATTCACATGGCCAAATGTCGTAAAAAGGCCAAACCTTTCATAAAAGTTTCACAAAAGTCCTGACCTTTTAATTTTGTCGATTTTGGCCAAAAACAAATTATTTGGTTTCAATTGTGGCCAACTCTCAATTTGATTTCAATTTGCCTATGTGACGCCTATGTGGCATGTCAAATATTGAAAGGTCAGGAATTTTGTGAAATCAAATAATTCATTTTTGGCCAAAATCGACAAAATTGAAAGGTCAGGAATTTTGTGAAATCAAATAATTCATTTTTGGCCAAAATCGACAAAATTGAAAGGTCAGGACTTTTGTGAAACCAAATAATCAGTTTTTGGCCAAAATCGACAAAAAAGGTCAGAACTTTTGTGAAACTTTTGTGAAAGGTTTGGCCTTTTTACAATATTTGGCCTATTCACATGATATTCATAATACTTCCCCTTGGATGACAAAATGTTTATTCTAAATTACGCTATGTCGTACTGCCTCATTAAAAACCTCACTAAAGAAAAACCCAATGGGAAAAAAGTGCAATGCGTAATTTCTCCCCCTCATTGCAACATAGATAATCCTTCATGTATTTCGCAGATGGCGCATTCCAATATTATGAACATATTTTCTAAATTATGTTGTAGGAAGTGCCTTCGTGAAAAGATCAAATGAATTATTATTTGATTGAACATACTGGATGTAAATTTCTTGATTCTTTATGAGTTCTTAAGTGTATGAAAAGAATCTTGGAGGTATATGTTTGGTTCTGTCACTCTTGACGTATCCTTCCTTGATTTGTGCTATACATGCAACATTATCTTCATATAGAACAGTTGGACTCTTATGGACTGGAAGACCACAAGATTCTTGAATGTGTTGTGTTATTGATCTGAGCCACACACATTCCTTACTTGCTTCATGTAATGCAATAAGTTCAGCATGATTTGAGGAAGTGGCTACAATTGCTTGTTTCTGTGACCGCCAAGAAATTGCAGTATACCTCCACTTGTAAATACATATCCAGTTTGAGACTTAACCTTATGAGGATCAGACAAATAACCTGTATCTGCATAACCAATCAATTCTAGATTTGAATCGTTAGAATAAAATAAACCAAGATCAGTGCTTCCACGAAGATAACGTAATATATGTTTGATTCCATTCCAATGTCTCTTCGTGGGAGCTGAACTGAATCTTGCTAATAAATTGACAGAAAAGGATATGTCAGGACGAGTGCAATTAGCAAGATACATAAGTGCTCCAATTGCACTGAGATATGGTACTTCAGGACCAAGAATATCCTCATTTTCTCCACAAGGACGAAATGGATCAGTTTCAACATTCATTGATCGATCAACCATAAGAGTACTTAATGGATTTGCTTTATCTATACCAAAACGTTTTAAGATTTTTTCTATATAATTTGACTGATGCACTAATACACCATTGTGCATATGTTCAATTTGTAAACCAAGACAATATTTGGTTTTTCCAAGATCTTTCATTTCAAATTCTTCCTTTAAGTACACACTTGCTTCATTGATCTCACTGTCTGTTCCAATAATATTTAAATCGTCAACATAGACAGCTATAATCACAAATTCGGATGTTGATTTCTTGATAAAAACACATGGGCAAATAAGGTTATTCACATAGCCTTTATTTATCAAATAATCGCTTAAACGATTATACCACATGCGCCCTGATTGTTTTAACCCATAAAAAGATCTTTGCAATTTGATTCAATACATTTCTTTGGGTTTTCTATTTAATGCTTCAGGCATTTTAAATCCTTCAGTGACCTTAATATAAATATCGCTATCTAGCGATCCATACAAGTATGTTGTTACAACATCCATGAGACGCATTTCTAATTTCTTAGAAACTGCAAGACTGATCAAATATCGAAATGTAATTGCATCAATGACAGGAGAATATGTTTCATCATAATCAATTCCAGGTCTTTGAGAAAAGCCTTGAGCAACAAGTCTAGCTTTATATCTTGTGATTTCATTTTTCTCATTTCGTTTTCGTATAAAGACCCATTTGTAACCTACCGGGTTCACATCTTTAGGTGTGAGGACAACAGGTCCAAACACACTTCTCCTATTAAGAGAATCTAATTCAGCTTGCATAGCGTCTTTCCATTTATCCCAATCATGTCTATTTTGACATTCAATAACCGATCTCGGTTCGGGATCCTCATTTCCATTTATGATATCACATGCAACAGCATAAGAGAAAATTTTGTCAATATTTTCCATTGTGTCTCGATTCCACACAATCTTTGTACTATTGTAATTAATTGAGATTTCTTCGTTATTCTCATTTGTGTCCTCTTCTGGGTTACTGCCTTGATTAATTACATTCATATCCTCTTCTGGGGCATTGCCTTGGTTAACCTCATTTATTTCCTCTTCTGGAGTATTTTCTTTATCTTGTGTTTCTTCAGGAACACCTTTCTCTTTGCTAGTATGATCGAGATTTTCTGCTCCTTTTCTTTTCCGAGGATTTTTATTTTTTGAACCGATCGGTCTTCCACGCTTCTGGCGTGTCTTTGATTCATGGGCGACTTTATTTTCAGTATTCTCTTTTGGAATCTCAACTCTAGCAGGGGCATTAACTGCTGGTATATATGATTTAGTCACTCTTTTTGTATCTGTAAATGCATCAGGTAATTGATTTGCAACAGCTTGCAAATGCACAATCTTTTGAACTTCTGTTTCACATTGTTTTGTGCAAGTATCAAGATGCAATAATGAAGGTTCACACCATGCACTATTTTTATCCGATTGTTTATTTTCTCCCCCTAATTGTGGGAACTCTTCTTCATTAAAATGACAATCGGCGAAACGTGCTGTAAAAACATCACCCGTTAAAGGTTCAAGATACCTAACTATGGATGCGGACACATAACCAACGTATATTCCCAATCTTCTTTGAGGACCCATTTTTGTGCGTTGTGGTGGTGCAATTGGCACGTATACAGCACAACCAAAAACCCTAAGATGGGCAATATTTGGTTCTTGACCAAATGCTAATTGTAATGGGGAGTATTTATGATATGCACTAGGTCTAACACGAATTAATGATGCAGCATGTAATATAGCATGTCCCCATATAGAGATAGGTAGCTTAGTTCTCATCATTAATGGTCTAGCAATAAGCTGAAGGTGCTTAATTAGAGATTCAGCTAAACTATTTTGTGTATATACGTGTGCAACAAGATGCTCAACTGTGATTCCAACAGACATGCAATAATCATTGAATGTTTGAGATGTGAATTCACCAACATTATCAAGTCTTACCCTTTTAATTGTGTAATCAGGGAATTGAACACGCAATTTAATAATTTGAGCAAGAAATCTTGCAAATGCAACATTGCGTGTTGATAATAAACAAACATGTGACCATCTGCTGGATGCGTCAATCAATACCATAAAGTATCTGAATGGTCCACATGGTGGATGAATTGGCCCACATATATCACCTTGAATTCTTTCAAGAAATAAAGGTGATTCATTTTCAATTTTAGCAGGTGAAGGTCTCACAATTAATTTTCCAATAGAAGAAGCTGTACATGACATATTGCTTACTTGGGGAATTTTCTCACCTTTCAGTGGATGTCCTCGTGCACTGTCAATTATTCTCCGCATTATTATTGATCCTGGATGACTCAATCTTTCATGCCATAATTTTAGTATTGAAGCATCACAATACTTTTTCTTTTCAGCCATATGTGACTCGACCATATTTATATATGTATAATATAAACCAGAAGAAAATGTGGGTAATTTTTCAATTACATATTTCTTACCTGAAACATTTGTTGTAATATGAAGATATTCCATATTATCATCATTTTCTGTCTCAATATGAAATTTATTCAGACGAATATCTTTAAAACTTAACAAGTTTCTTTGAGACTTGGGAGAAAATAATGCTTCATTAATGGTAAGTATAGTTCCCCCTTGTAATAGAATAGTAGCTCTGCCGGAGCCTTCAATTAATTTTACCTTATCAGATATTGTACTGACATTTGTCTGACATCTTTTAAGATTTGAAAATAGTTTTGGTGTTTGAGTATAGTGTGGGTTGTCGTACTATTCACAAGACATATGTCTTCATTACTGAACTTGGACGAAACAACATGCTGAGAATTATCCATATGCTTCTTAATTCAAACAAAGAAAAATTCATCATAAGAAATTATAGAATAACACAACAATACATAAGTAAATAATAAAAACATTACAATACATGCTGGATTGGTTTTCATTATTATTGTTCTCAAGAAAATCAGAAACATCTAAATGTGTCATGTCTATAGAGTCATTATGCATCAGATTGTGGTCAAAATCATCATCAGAAACAAAATTTGTTTCTATATTCTTTCCATTTTTCTTGAGGGAAGCTTGGTAAAGCTCAACAAGATGTTTAGGCGTACGACAGGTACGCGACCAATGCCAGTCATGCCACATCGATAACATTTACTATCGACATTTTTCAATTGATGTTTGTATTGTCCACTGTTCCTGTTTTCTTGTTTCTCCTCCTTCTTATCCCACTTCTGGTGGTGATTTTTATGCTTAAAGGAGTTATTATAACCGACATGGTTGTAATTATTTCCACCTCGACCATAACCATGACCACGACCACGAGGAGATCTATATGCGCTCGCATTTACTTCAGGAAATGGAGCAGAACCAGTGGGTCGTGCCGCATGATTTTTCATTAATAGCTCGTTATTCTGCTCAGCCACTAGAAGGCAAGAAATCAGCTCTGAATATTTCTTAAAGCCTTTCTCACGATACTGCTGCTGGAGTACCACATTAGATGCATGAAAAGTAGAGAATGTTTTTTTCTAATAAATCTTCATCAGTAATTATTTCTCCACACAATTTTAGCTTTGAGCTTATTCGGAATATTGCAGAATTATATTCACTAACACTTTTAAAATCCTGCAATCTTAAATGCATCCAGTCATAACGAGCTTTTGGAAGAATTACAGTCTTCTGATGGTCGAAGCGTTCTTTTAAACTATTCCAGAGAACAAGTGGATTATCTTCACTGAGATATTCATTTTTTAATCATTCATCAAGATGATGGCGAAGGAAGATCATTGCTTTTGCACGATCTTGAGTAAAGGCATTATTTCCCTCTTTAATAGTGTCCTCATGACCAGAGGCTTGCAGATGTATTTTTGCATCTAGTATTCATGACAGATAATTTTTTCCAGATACATCAAGTGCCGTAAATTCAAACTTTGTAAGGTTTGACATGATTAAACTATCACATGAAAAATAAATATAATTAGAACTAATATTTATTTACGCGATAAAAGCATAGAAATAATAATCATTTATTTTCAAGATTAAACAAACAAATACAACCATCATATTTTGGCTTATAAATATGCATAATCAACAATTATTGCAGCAACTAATAAAGGTAGGACAATAAATACAAAAATACCTAAATAAAAATAAAATTCTTTCCACGGAAGATTAAATATACCAATTAATAATAAACTAAGTAACATAATAATAAAAATCCAAAATAGCTTCATTTTTAAATTTTTGAAGATTAAGAGATGAAAAATTGTGTAGTGAAAATAAATAATAAAGTGAGTATATATAGAGAGAAATATAGCTGTTTTATTACTGTTATATAGCCGTTTGTTACCGTTATGTAACCGTTAGATTATTCTATATTTTATTAAACTTATTTAGATGAAAACAACAATGAAATAAATTAATTATGATATAAAAATATTTATATTTGTATTAATAGTGTCAACTAAATAAAATCGTTTATAGCAGGGGGATTACCACTCAAGCATCAACGATTAAAATTAAATTACCAAAGAGTTATTTATAGGAGGCTTAGCCTTCCATATAAAAATTAATAACATAAATATAAACATATTAAATTTAATATTAAGTAAATGAAATTTATATGAGGTAAAACCTTCCATTACTTAAATAATTAGATAAGTATTAAGGTTAGAGATTTACTTTTGGGATACTTTACCGAATCTTTTTGAATTAGGAAATTGTAAAATAATAGAACGATCGTGCTGATAACGTGTTATAAATTTAATAATAATATAGATAATGCTTATAGACTAAACTAATTAATAATTAGTGATCACTCAATAATGCAACAAGAGAGCAAATATTTGGGAGGAATTTTACTTCTTTGATGAGTATTTTCAATTGTAAAATTTACATGGATGGAAACCTATTTATAGGCAATTTCACTCATCATGTAATTAATGCATTTACATGCCTGTCAAAAATGAAGGGTTGAAATTTTTCCACCTAATTGGATAGGTAATTTTGTCATACCATATTCACATTATATTCATAACTGTAATTATATAAATATTGTCTTTATATATACAATAAACAGAAAGAGAAAATAAAAACAAATTAGATTTAATTATTTAAAAATCACACACGTTTTTTTTTTGTATTTATACCCTAACTTAAAAGAAGGTTTTGTACCCTATTTTAAATTTCTCTGTTTCACCTTTATCCTGAACAAGAATACAATTGACGATGTAGTTAATTTAAAAATGAAATCATTAAAAAACTAAATAAAAAAAATTACATTATATATTTTTTGTTTTAAAAAAGTACAAAAGAGGTCTTTTAACTTTAGAAATTTTCAAATAAATTTTAATATTAATTAATTTTAGAACTTTAGAACTTTTTTTCAAATGAAAAGAAGTCAATTGAACTCTTTCGGATAGAGGCAAAATAGGGTACAAATAAACTTATCTTTAGGTCAGGATATGGATGCAAAACAAGTCTTGACGTGGGTGGTTTTTAAATAATTAGGCCAAAATTTTAATAAATATAAAAAATATAAAAAATTATTATTATTTATCTTTTTAAGTTAAAATAACCCGTTTAAATAAAAACATTAGAGAAACAATAGCTAATTTGTTAAGCACTTTTAAAATTCATGCACTACATAATTCCCATCTATATATGCCAAAACTACTTTGCAACCAAGAGATTCACACTTCCTCTCAAAAAGAAACATTAAGAGATTCAAAATAATTGTTAAAATGTGTTTTTTTTTCTTCGAAAAAATTACAATTTAGGTGTTAAATATTTATCGCCATCAGTGGAACTCCACGTGCGTCCCTTAATTTCATAAGGTATGGATGCGAAAATTTGGACCTATAGAAGAAACCACACCACTAGACCACACTATCTAATTAACTAAGAGATTCAATAACTTTTTCTCGATAACTTATGAGTGCAAGCCAACAATCTGGTTGCTGCACAAATGTGGCTTGCGATCACGAGTTTCTTTAAAGGCACCCCAAGACAGTCGAAAACGCTCTAATGCACCCTGTTTGATCCTCACTCAATCCATGATGCTTTGCTAACCTCTAGAATGCTCAAATTAAATTTAAAGCTCTTTGATATATGCATTTAATTATAAAATCACTCAAATGTACCAATGAGACACAAAACACTTCAAAATACACAATAATCAAATAGATATTAATGGGAAATTAGGTAGAGAAGACCTTATCCGAAAAGTTTGATATTTTTAAGGTATTATGTCAAAATAAAATGAGACGATTTTTTTAAAAATTTATCTATAATATTAATAAAAGTTGCATCTTATCTATTAAAATGACAAATTGAAAATAATAAATTAAATAATTTTGAACGTTATAGCAGTAATCTATAACAAATAAGTGTTCAAAAAATCCATATTAAAAAGTTGTTGCCAAAAGATCAATTACAACCACATTAGCCGACTCAAATTATAAATATGAAAGAATAATAAAGCGGGTTAGGTCAAAATAAAGATTCATGATATCTCCTTCTCTCTCTAAACTTTACTCTCCATTCTCTCTAAAAACCTTTCCTTAGATCTTGATCTTTTAAGGAGTGGAAGAGAGTGATTTCCAATCTTAATCGGAAAACCCTATTCGATGACTGTATTAACAACTCTCATTATTATTTTAGAATAGTTGTTGATCATTTACCGCAAGAGTACGGTATCACAACTCGTAATAAAGTGGACTAAAAGTCTGAGTTGTCGAACCCACAGAGACAATGTTATTTGACGAAAATAATTTCAATTAAGTCTTCATTCGGCTAGCACACAACAATAGGGAATTGTGTAAACACTTAAACAACTGAAAACACACCAATAATAACCAACTAAGCAACTAACGCGGAAATAACGATAAACAATAAAACGGGAAATCAAATAGATAAAAGGCGTCTAAGGGTTGGTACTAGCTAATTAACATTGCAATAAACGGGAAATGAACATCATGGCATTCAACAAGAACCGAGTTGTTTTTAAAGCATCGTTCCCGCTCTCTCGAGGCACAAAGAACAACTAAACCACCTGTCGAGCAACCAATTAAAGCTTAACTCACTTTCATGATACTAAACATAATCAATTAAACAACAAGCAATGATTAATCCAACTCAACAGCTACCTAATCCTCAACCCGCTCTCACGGTGTTATGACTTAGGCTCTTAATCACATATGTCTATCTATTTAACCATCTCTCAATGCATTAAACAAACACTAATCATGATTTAGGAGATCAATCTAAAACAAACATTACGAATAATGATTAAAACATGTTATTCGAGTCATACATACAAATCCATCCAAAGCAACATTTAAGAGTTCATATCAACCCCCAAACATGGGGGTTTAGCCAATCATGCTAAACATCACATTGACTACTAAACAAAGAGAAATAAAAAATAAGAAACACTTACTTAGAAGAATAAGATTCAAAGTAAGAACTTGCATTTAAAGATATATCTTGTTCTACAATAAGCAAAACTTCATAAACACCAACAATGGTGGAATGGTGGAGGCACAAAACTCTAGAACTACTCTACTTCTAACTAAGAGTATCAAAAAGCAGGTGAAATATTCTCTATAAAGTCTCTACCTAATTTGAAGATAAGATGCCTTATATAAGGCTTATAAAATGGGAAACAATTCAAGTCTTGTCTCTAATGTTTGAAGCCTGAAAAGCCTTTTTTCTGCCTTGTCTCGAATCGAGACATCCGCTTAAAGGGAGGGTCTCGAGACCCTTAGGATCAGAACATTATGTCCTCATCTGAAGATGGTCTCGGATCGAGACCTGCTTCAAAAGTGAGGGTCTCTATTCGAGATCCATTTTCCGCTGCACAACCACTAAGTTCAAAACATCATAACTTGATGCAGAAATCTCCAAATGTGTTGGTTCTCAAACCCCTGCAAAGTTTAGGATGTCTACTTTATTTCGTATAAAGAACACAAACTCGTTAGAAATCTCTATCTATTCCACAATCTTCAAGTAATGCAGTAGGGTCAAATTCTCATGTTTGCAAATGTGCTTTTGGCGTCTCTTTACTTCGGAATGCTCATGTTAAATCCAAAACTCATCGATTTCCATGCCTGAAACACTAAACACAACAATACGACTCAAAATAGCTCAATTATAAAAGCGCATTAGAAAAGCCAAAACCAACAAAAAAATAGGAGTATTTCTACTATTATCAATAGTTCTTTTAATTTGTCAAGAAACAGTTCATATTTGGAATTTATTATTAATGAAAGTTTTAGCCTTTGAAAAAAATTGATTTTTTTTATAAAATAGTATGTATTTGGTTTGTTAACAAAATTCATTAAACATTCTATGTCCTAATGTCATAAAATTAGTTATCCTTACTTAAAATTCTAGCGTAATCAATAAAACTGTTAAATGAAATTTAAGTAGTGAAATATTTTTTATTATAATAATGATCTTTTTACTTTATCATTTTAACTGAACCGCCTAACTAATCAATTTTTTTATTTCTTTGTTTTTATCGATTTTAATCCAACCGATCAAAATTAAAAAAAAAACAATTCTTGGTTCAATTGATTTTTAATTTTCAATCTTTTATAATTGCTTTTTGAATTTTGAAAACTAAAATGAACCAAACCAATTGATTTTTATTTTTTTAAATCTTTTTAGTTTCTTTTTATTGTATTATTTTTAACCGAACAGACATAAATTTTAAAATAAAGTCAATTTTTAGTTTGATTTTTGTTTTCAATTTTTTGATTTCCGGTTTTGAATTTTGCAAATCTAAATCAACTGAACTAGTAGATTTTATTTTGTTTTTTTTTTAATTTTGAAAATAAAAATTAATAAAACCAACTGAAATTTCTAGAAAATGTTGTTTAGTTCTATTAATTTTGTTATTTTTAACTGAATCGACCGAAATTTTAAAAAAATCAATTTCAAAAAACTTTTGAATTTTAAAAACTGAAATTAACTGAATTGGTCGATTTTGGTTTATTGGCAATTTTTTTAAAAAAATATCAATTTTTTGTTTGGTTTGATTTTGAATTTTTTTACGATTAGTTCAACTTTGATTCAGTTTTGATTTTAATTTTTTTAGATTGGTGTAACTTTGATTCAGTTTTGAATTTTTTATGATATGTTTGATTTTAGTTCGGTTTATTTTTGAATTTTGGAAAATGAAGTAGCCTAATAGACTGATTTTATTTTAAGTATTTTTAATTGTTTTACTTAAGTAAAATTTGAATAAAAATATAAAAAATATAATGTATAATTAAAATATTCCATTCATAGAAAAAATACTCTTGATAAAAAAATCTTAAACTTTTAAAATTTAAATTTATACAAAATACAATATTCAATTCATTTCATTTGAAATAAATTTTATATTTAAGATTCGTGATATCAAATAAAACAAATTATTTTTCAATGAATTTTAATATAGTTCATTTAGAAATGAAATAAATTTCACACTAAAGTTGAACCAAACATTACCTAAACAAAGAAATATCATTACACATATGCCAGATAAATTACTTTTCATTAACAAAAGGGTAATTGTAACTAATATATAAATAGTCTTGTTTCTCTACTTTTGCGCTTTGGATTTTTACTCCAAAATTGATTCTGGCGTGTTTTTGACAAAAACGGTTAAAAATCTTTTCAAACGGTTTTTAATACAGTTTTACAACAGTTTATAAAACATAATTTGTAACTTTTTTCTAAAAATAATTTCAAATAATTTTAAAAATAATTAAAATTATCTTTTAATAGTTTCCAAAATATATTTTAATATTTATAAAATAACGGATTCAAAAAATTGTTTTCAAAAGTTTTTAAACAATGTTTTTCAATAGTTTATAAAACAAGTTACATAACAACTGTTCAAAATGTTTCAAAATGGTTTCAAAAGAGTTTTTAAATAATTTCTAACAATTTCTAAACAATAGTTTCAATAGTTTATAAAAACAGTTTATAAAAAACATAATTTGCAACTTATTCCAAAAAAAAACGGTTTCAAACAACTTTAAAAAGTTTCTAAAAATTATATTTTGATAGTTTACAAAGATTTATCTAAACATTGTTAAATAATATATTCAAAAAATAATTTTCAATAATTTCTAAATAATTTTAGTTGTTTCCAAAAACAGTTACTAAAACAGTTGCAAAGAAAATAGTATTAACAACTTCAAGTAGTTTCTAAAAATAATTTCAAATGGTTTCAAACAATTTCATATGATTCCTGAATATATTTTCAAAAACGTTTCTAAACCAGCTCAAAACGTTATTTGTGAAGAAAATGACTAATCCATTATAATTTTCTTGATATTGTTTTCCAGAAAAAGTATTTATATATTCAAAAATGTTACTAGAACAATTAAAACAAATGGATTAAACAATTATCGTGATAAAATCGATGAATTCGCTGAATTTTGAAAAACAATTATGAAAAAATCTGTCAAATACTTCAAATTGATTTACAAGTAAAAAAATATGGAAGAATAAGAAGAAAAATGTAGCAGAAGAAGTGTTAGTGATATGCACTAGGTCAATCATGTTTGACAATATATTGACTTTATCTTTTGTTATTAATTAGTTTGCAAATTTATATCATTTTATATTATGATTAATTGTTTGAGTGATTAATTCTTCTTAATATCATCAAGTATGTGACTTAATAGTAAATCACTTAAGTCAATCATGTTTGACAAGTAAAATAGACTTTCAAGAAATAACGATCAATACAAATTCCCTCTAAATTTGTCTCTGTTTTTGTGTTCTTATGCAAATCCTGGCGGCGGTGATTAGTATTATTTCAAGGACGAAATTCGATAACTGCCTCTCATTTAAGGCACTGGACTCATGGCTCCATGAATGTCAAAAACCAATCTATAACAGCAAATCTATCATATTGCTACACTTTCAAGTTCAAACCATCAACAACCGGTTCCGTATCACTACTGGCATTGAGGACTCCGGTTTCCGCTGCCATCTCCATTCCGTCGCCGCTGTTTATTTTTCCGGTAGCATTTGTGATCGCCGGTTGACTTTCAATTAAGTTAACTTCCTGAAAAAATATGGAAATTGATTTTAATTATGGTGGTAACTTCTCCAAAACGGCTCCCATGATAACTGCTCCCTGATGATGGTAACTGCTTTTCTTCAATTATTTATTGCTTCATTTGCATTTGTGTTTAAACAATCAGTATATGATTAGGCATAAATTAATAAAGTAAATATTAATAAAACTTAAATATGAATTTCACTCATTACCTTTTTAAATCCATTTGTTGCAATCCTATATCAAGGGAAACCCAATTTCAATTTTATTCAGTTCCTATCATTTTTAAACTTTCAAAATATATAATATTTTTATACTAATCTATTATAATCTCATAAAATTTAATGATGTTTCTTTAAATAAAAAGAAATTTTTTCACAATTTGTACAATTAATTATTTACTAAAATAATATTTTTTGTGTTGTCGTATTAACTTTTTATCTTTAAATTGGTGTGATTATATATCACATTATTGTCGCTTTCCTTTTAGAGCATCTTAAATGATATTTTTAATTTTTAAGATCGTTTTTAATAGAGAGTTTTCAATAATAAAAAGTAAAAGTTAATTTTTTATTTTATTTTTTAAAATAGAAGCATTACTTTATATTATATCTTCATGATAAAATCTTTTAGATTTTTAAAGACTCCATAGTAGATGCTCTTAAAGGGTAAAGTTATATATTTGGCAATATCTTTAATTTTGGATGAAATATGGAGCTATTCAATACCGAAGGCAGGTACCTCAAAACATATGCTCAGTTAATTTGATTAACATGTTATGATTATAACTAACTTCCAAAAAATAATTAATATTTTTATATTTTATAGATATTGATATAGATATCAGTTTATATGGTTGCATAATATAATGCTTTAATAAGTGAATTGGTTTCTATGGCGATAACACATATTTGATGGCATTTTCTATGGTTAGTTTGTTGTAATTTACTTTATTTATTTCTCTATTGGAAGAAATTGGTATAATTAATCCAATAGTGATAAATAAATAAATTAAAATATTTTATACAAACAAAGTAACCATAGACTTATATTTCATGGCTAATTTTATTTTATTTTGGTTAATATTTAGCTTAATTATGGCGAAGTTACCAAAATTCTAAACACATATGAAAAAGTTGTTACTACAGTATCTTCTCATCTTTAAAGGACAATCAGATTATATACATTTTTTAATTGGTGCTGAGATCTGAAGTGACAATTAGTTTCAGGTTAATTTTTCGATCACTATTATATATATATATATATATATATATATTTGGGTGGCTCATTTGGTAGTCAAAAATCCTATTGGATGACTGTTTTTCAGTATCATCATTGATTTTGATAATACTCACTTATTGTGATGAGAAGTTGTTATTTCTGTATATAAATATTTTCACTTCATTTATTGAAGTTTAGCCTATGATAAAAAAAAATCACTTATAATTGATAAAGAATTATATTAAAACTATCCCTAGTCTTAATAGTACATTAAGACTAATATGATTTTAACTGATAATTATGTATTACTAATCATGTATATAAGTATTAAGTCAAATCATAGGTGCCATTTAAGAAATGAAGCATAGGACGACCCATCATGAGAATACTACATAGATTATTGTCATAAGTATCTCTCACTATAATAATATTAAACCAATTTTTTTGACCTTGAAATTACCATAGATTTCTACATAGTTATTTCACATTTTGATACGTTTTTACGTTATCTTTAATATGATAATGGAATAAATTGTCGTTGGATATGAAAGTAACTATGTGAGAAATATGAGTGATTGAGAAGGAATTTGTCCCTGAACTATTTGAGTAAGATATCTATGTGACCCTTGAAAAGATAGACAGAAGTAAATGCATGACCATGATAAATGAATTGATAAAGAGTTATCATTTTCATTCAACCTGAAATCAGAAAACTAATGATTGAATATTATGAGGATGACAGTACTATACCTTATATTCAATATGGATATCGTGAGACAAAGGGCAAAATATTATATATAAAGTTAAATCGGATAATCGATATTCATATAGTTTAGGTAGTTATAATATCTTGCTAGAAGCCACTTGTGACTTATGGGATGAAATATAAATTTTGAGCCCATTGTCAACGATATATGAACCTACATGGTCGCACACTAAGAACAAACCAAAAACAGTTAATGATTGTACAAGCCCAATAGAATAAAGTGATTAATAGATAATTATATATAAAATTGGTTGTATATAAAATTTTATATATATATATATATATATATTAATTGAATTTTAAATTCAAAGGATAAGAGTTATCCTTAACATATTATATTTTGAAGATAGAATTAATAATTAATAAATCAGAAAACACAAAAGTAAGAACGATAACGAAATTGGAACCGTTGATGAATTTGATGGAATTGTTTGATCACCGCATCGGTCTGAATTCACTGGTTTGAATCGGGGTTGATTCGGAGTCCGATTGACCTTGAAAAATGGTCCAAAATTTGCTTGTCGGGTCGGGCCCGGTTAATTAGGTCCGGTTTTATTAAACATATTACAAAAGTGGCTTCGAGACCTTAAAAACAGCAGGTTAAGCCCAATTAAACTTTACAATTGGATTCTACAACTAAAACAATATTTTTGGAATCAAATTAGCCTAATACCGAGCCCAAACGAGCCCGGAAACCTAAAATATGTTTTGGATCAAAATATGAAAATCTGAAAAAATTGGGTTCTGGGGGGAAGAACAGGCTGTGCCACCGCTCACAGTGTCGGCGGCGGCACCTTACACTACCGGCGCCGGCAGTTTGACTGGCGGCGTGGGCGGCGTCGGTTGGTCGTCTGGGCAGCAGCTTCATTTCATCGTTTTTGCTCCATTTTCTCATGCAAACACTCAAAAAAACATAGATTAAACGCACCAAAATCAATGAGATTTAACTAATAAACATGCTATGTATTTGAAATCATTTGAAAAATATGTTTTTGAAGCTATTTAAAGCTAAAAACGTGATAATTATTTTTATTAAAAATAATTGAATATGCAATCAAATTCAACAAGTATGAATATGATGCCATAAAAAGTGCTGGGAGAGTCCTCAATAGTACTGTTTTTAATCCTTGACTCGTTTTCTGGCAATTTGGATGCGGAATCAAAATTTGAATTAGTGCATAGTAGCGTATTATTAGTGAACTAAAGCGTAATAGCTTATTTCCGGACTAGATTTTGTCGTGTGGTGTGTGTGTGTGTGAAGATTTTCTAGGTGGTTCGGTTGTGGTGGTGTTTTTCTTAGAGTTTCCATGTTTTTTTGTTATTAAAATTTTCCACCCCTTAGGGTTTAGTTAGTAGTAGTATTTATAGAGTTTGATTAGTGCTTAAGTTTAGGTAGGGTTAGCGTCTATTTATCATTTTACCTAGGGTTTATATAAGTTAAGTATGTATTAATTTAAATATTAAAATAGGTAGTGTATTATATTATTATGTAAGATATCTACATTATTAGGTTAAAAAGGGTTAAAAAGGCAAGGTATTATGTTGTTATGTTGATTAAATTTAAAAAGGTAAGGTATCTGCAGACTAGATTATTATGTTAGTTATCTTATATGCATATTTATATTAGGTGATTAGGTTAGACTTATATTTACATTAGGTAATTAGGTTATATATACATATTAGGTAATTAGGTTAGATAATGTTTATTTACAAAATTCGTAATAAATAATAGAGAGATTTTTAGGTAGACTCAGTCTACCACGTCATCTGTGGACTAACCTATCACATTATGATATGTCATTAAAATAATGGCACTATCGTAATTTTGTTTAGTACTTATTTACAATTTTGAATAGGAATATTAAGATAGTGCCATTATTTTAATGACGTGTCATAATATGATAGATTTAGTCCACGGATGACGTGATAGACTGAGTCTACCTAAAAATTTCTCTAAATAATAATGACTAAGCAAAGGGGTGTTAAAAATTAGTTTTGGTACCCAAAATTATTTAAAATGGCTTCTATGACCCTATAGGTTAGGTTAAGGTCAATTTTAGTCCGTAAAACTCGCAAATTGGCCCATAAACTTCTAAGACATTGCAATTAGTCCAATTTTTGGATTTCAATTACAATCTATTTGGATTTTTATGAGCTATTCATGTGCTAATTACGTTTTTAATCCTCCAAGTCCACTGTTGTGCACTAATAATATCTGTTTGGATTCCAGCAAGCAAATCGATAACTCGTCACCCGGACGATTTTCTCTGAAAATTATCGTTTGACGCTTCAGCCCCTTATCACTTTTACCTGTACGAAAAATAGGTGTCTAAATCATCTTTTTCGTTAAAGAAGATGAACAATAACTTTAAATCAAAGACTCAATTTATACGTTTTCTCTTTAATTATTTTTTTTTTTGAAAAAAATCAGCCACCATCTCTACCTGGAACCACCGCCGAAGACACCGACCTTCATCTGAGACAAAGCTCATAGTCTGAGCTTCGTCTCAAACAAAGCAGCTCGTCTGAACTTCGTCTCAAGCAAAGCTCAGCGCCCGAGCATCGTTTGAGACGAAACACTTTGTCCGAGCTCTGTTTGAGACCGAGCTCAAACGATAGCCTTCGTCTCAGTCAAAGGTGGGCATCTCCGGCGCGATTCCTGGAAAGGGTGGTGGCGATTCCGGATGGGGGTAGTGGTTATGGAGGTGGGTGAAGGTGGTGGCAACGGAGGTGGGTAGAAGGAGGAGAGAAGCAGAGAAGTTAAAAAAAAATTCATGTTCGCCAAAAAAAAAAGCAGAAAGTATGGACAAACACTAACATATAAGTGATAACATATAAGTGAAGCGGCACAGAATCAGTGATAAAAAAAATTCCGCTTGCCAGAAATTAGTTATGTTTAAATTGATTTTAATAAAAAATTTAGTTAATTAGTGTTAATTAGAAGAAGAGGGTGAAAAAATATTAAAAAGTTTATAAATTTAAAATTGGTAAATATTCTAAACATTAAGATTACCTTTGAACCTTTTTCATTAATGCCATGTCAGTAAATTAAAGGCAGTTTGTCGAAATATAGATGGGTGGGCTTTTTTGTTCGATAAAAATATGAGGAATTTGCACAAAACACTCCTTTTTTTAACTTATTTGTTCTAAATACCTCAATTTCAAAAGTTTACTTTTTTACTCTATTTTTCTATTGTTTTTAGTTGTACCTCAATTAACAAAATAACTTATTTGTATTTTTACTCTCCTTCTTTTAAACACATGCATATCTCATTTTCTTTTTTTGTCTCTCTTCTTTTTCTCTTTCCTCTTTCTCTTTTCTTTTTTTTCGTTTTTTTCTTTTCTCTCTCCTTGTCTCTCTCCTTTTTCTCTTTCTTCCTTCTTATTTTTTTTCTCTCTCTTCTTCTTCTTCTTCTTCTTCTTCTTTTCTCTGCAACTTCTTTTTTCTTTGTTTTTCTTAAATCTGCTTTTTCTATTCTCCACATTATACAAATGAACTCCAAGGCAAAGAAATTTGAATAAAAAAAGAGTTTAAGAGATAATATGATGGTGATAGATGAGAAAATTTTTCTTCTTCTTCTTCTTCTTCTTCTTCTTCTTCTTATTATTATTATTTCTTTTTATGTTGTTTTAAATTATTTTAGCATCGTATTTTTGGAATTTTTTACAACTTTTTTTGAAAAAATCGTAATGTTCTTCATTAATGATATTTTGACCTGATTTTCAAATGTTTTAAATTAATTTTAGAAATCGTTTAAAAATGTTTTCTCGAAACTGTTTTATACTGTTCGTAACCTTTGTAAACGGTTTGAAACTGTTTTATACTGTTTGAAACCGTTATTTTTAAACTGTTTGAAAGTGTTTTTTAGAAACTGTTCTAGACTGCTTGAGATCTTTGGAAACGGTTTGCAACTGTTTTATACTGTTTGAAACTTTTGTAAACGGTTTGAAACTGTTTTTTTGAAACTGTTATTTTTTATGTAAACGGTTTGAAACTGTTTGATACTATTTGAAACTGTTATTTTATAAACTATTGAAAAGTATTTTTTTAGAATCTGTTTTAGACAGTTTGAGACCTTTGTAAACGGTTTGAAACTGTTTTATACTGTTCGAAACTGTTTAAAACTGTTATTTTTTAGACTGTTTAAAAGCATTTTTTAGAAACTGTTTTAGACTGTTTGAAAACTTTGTAAACGGTTTGAAACCTTTGTAAACGGTTTGAAACCGTAATTGAAACTGTACTTGAAACCATTTGAAACCGTTTTTAATAGATTTTTATAAGAACAAATAAATTAATAATTTACAGTTTTCTTTGTTTTTGGAGAAAGTTATGATCGTTGGATTTGAATTTCAAGTGAAATTTGAAGTAATTTGATTACGAATTAAAAATTCGAGCGGATCAGAAACTATATTTGAAATTAGCAATAAAATTGTAAGAAATAATAATAAAATCGTAGGATTTAATTTCTTGAAATGTTATAAGCTGGAGATTACAATTAATTTGTTGATTTGTTGATTGTTTTTGAAAATAAATCGAAAAAGATAAAAAAAGAAGAAGATGAAGAAGATGAAGAAAAAGGAGAAGGAACTGTGATGTAGAGTAAATATGGGGTATAAAAACAAAACAAAAGAGTAAAAAAATAAACATACAACACGCTGAGGTAGACAAATAAATATGGACAATTAGTGTTAACAAATGCTAATATTTCTATTTTTTAGGTATTTTGCTAATTCTCTCTAAAAATATTAAAAGGGTTTAATTGTGTCTGAAAAAGAATAAAAGACTTGATCTATATTTTTGGAGAAACCTCGAGTTTTTTTTAACCTTATATGACAACTAAATTTTGTATGGAAACAACAAATAAAATGATTAGTCATATGAATAGTGCGCTTGGTATCTTACTCAAGATCTTGGCTTCCAATCCTAGGATGTGAATTTATACTTTTAATATTTATATTGAGAAACAAAAACAAAATCACTTGTATGCTAGCTTTACCTTTGGGAGATATAAAGAGTCTTCTACCCCCTCAACCACTTCAAAACTTTATTATATAATTACAATATTTAATATACATATATTATCATTGCAAAAAGCAGAAACAAACAGAATAACTAACTAAAAATTTGAACTACGCCTATATTTTTGTTCGGTCTGGTCCAGTTTATCGATTCGGTTTGGTTATTTCACACACTTAGGTACAAGTAAAATAGCTAAACCATCTGAAATACTGCATATTTTAGTGCTTTAAAAGTGATTATTCTCAAGTGTCACTACACCAAAATAATGTTTTACCGGCAATTTCTTAAAGATGGTTTCAAATAGTGCCACTAAATTATAAATGTAAAAGTTAACGACGCTATCTAGAGACGAGTTTTAATTTCGTAGGTATGTAAAAGCGGTATAAACCGTCTCTACGTAAAAATAAGGGTGAAAAAGTAAATTTTTAAATCTTTTTCACGATGCTTTCAGTTTATCATTTTCAGTTTTCACAACTTTCTCTTCCATGCTTTCTCTTTATGGATGATGAACATTTAAATAGATTAATCGATTAATTGATTCAACGATGCTTTCTCTTCTTCTTTATTGTTTTATTTTTCATGGAATCAGAAACTTATAGAGTTATTCTTCGTGGTGCTCAAAGTTAAGATTACTGTCTCGGTAATCGATTGTGAGGTCAGTAGCGAGATTAAAATTGATTTTGATTTCGTTTTAGGTTTTAATCCATTAATTTTGATTTTGTTTTAGGTTTTAATCCATTTATTTTTATTTTTATTTTGTTTTAGGTTATAATGTATTGATTTTGATTTTGTTTTAGGTTTTAATCCATTGATTTTGATTTTGTTTTAGGTTTTATTAGGGACTGTTAGCTCACTTGCTAGTGCTTACTTGAAGATCTCATTTTCTTTCTTAGTTTTCAACCATTATTTCGTTAAGATATTATACTCTGTTTAGTTTATTTATTAAGATCTGTTGTTAGTCTTCTGTGGTACTATGAGCTTGTTTTCTGAGGGAATGAACAAATTTAGAGAAGGGACTGTTATGTGGATGTTTTAGCTAGAATTTGTGCATTTTTCTAGTAACAGTGTTTCCTACTGAATCTTGCCATTTTATATAAGTGATCAGTGGACAATATTTGAATTCATCAACTGTTCATAGGACCATCTTTTTTGTGTTCCCAAATAGTTATTGTTACTTGAATAAGCTATTCTATTTTTTTTTTTGAGAATTATAAGCTATTCTATTTAAAGCTAAACAATTTTGTTTCCATCTACTTTATCATTTATCTATTTTTTTCTCTTATTTGCTGCAGGATCTCTCAGTCACGAAGCTAGGGGTTTTGGTTAGTTATCTTTAGTGCTCCAAATAAATATGATGTACTTGACAAATTGCTGTATTTTTTAATAGAAGCTAGTGGGAATTTACTAGTTACTTTGATATATTCTCACAAGTTGAACCGGTGGTCGCATGAAACCAAAAATATGCACAGGGTTTAGAAATGTATTATGAATGGATTATATCTAGCCCTTATTTGGTGCTTCACATGGAGCTTCTCTTCTAACATCTATTGTATCTTACTTTTTAAGGACTGAAACTTGCAGCTGAGAGTGGAACTCCAAATATTAATTTCTACTTCAACTTACACATTACAGTTAAGGGTATGAATTAAGTAGAAGTTTCATTGAGGGTGTGAAATAGACATTAAAATTGCAAGTTTATGTAATTCTATTTATTATTGATATTTTACCTTTTAAGCATTGTATATTGATTATGATTTTGAAATAAAATAATTATATTCAGTAATTTTCATATTCTAAATAATGTTTTTCTATAAAAATATATCTTTGCTCATAGGGGCGGTTATAACCGCCCCTAGAAACCGCCGCAACGTGAAAACTTTCCCGGCGGTAGCTCAAACCGTCTCTAATTTATAGCTACGGCTACAAAGGCGATGCACATGTGACGGTTGGAAAAAGTGTCTACTTTTTATAGAGACGGTTAAAACCGCCCCTAGAGGCAATTGAAACCGTCTCTATAGGCAAGATTTGGTGTAGCATGTGAGCATGTTGACCCTACCAAGATCTATGAATAAGTTTGCTGAAGCAACGCGTCTCGAACTTTACCTTATATCTGTAAAAATCGAGTTGTTCAAATCCCCTTCAGTAAAATCGAGATGATCAAAGGAGGAGAGCGGCATAAGGATCAAGTACTGGCAGAGTTTACATTTCCAAGTATCCAAATTTATACCAGCCTGTGAACAGAATTTCAAACAATGATGAGATTTCCAAACAATAAGACTGACATTTTTCTGTAAATAGAATATGGGGGAACTATGAGCCATAACAACATCAAAATCCAAGAAACAAAGACTTTATATACAAAGAAGTAACACTTGAATTCCCACCGACTTCCACATCTAATAATATTAAATTAGTTCATAACCAGATACAGGTTTTTGATATTGAAAACGCAAGTTGCATGCCTTATAGCTGAAGATGCTTGCGGATTTCACAACTATCCAAATCTGATCAATATACTGAAGAGTTTAATGGCTATGCTAACAGCGCTAAACATTTTTGCTATTTTTTAGTAATTTGATTGGTTTACACCTACGCAGCTGCATATCATGATTCATAAATTTATAACAATGAAAAAAAGGACTTTTTAGTATCTTGATTAAGGGTGCAGATTAAATGTGCTCTTAACATTCTTTGCCTCAGCTTGCTAGAGGACTCGATCAGTTAGTTTCATTGAATAAATAAATAAATAATACTGACATTTTAAACTCGTTGAGTCGCGCTGGAAATTGATTGCAAGCTACATCATACATATGTATGGACATATGTGAGCAAGGGCAAGAACATTTAAAAAACATGTGGAAACTTGAATGTATTCTTCATTATCTATTAATTTATAAAAAATATAAATAGGTAATTGCTACATAGATGGATAATATGTAATAAAAAAGCTCTAAGATATGGTATCTAAGTGCTTATAAAAACAGATATAGAGACAGTCAAAGGGATATACGTTAAAAATATAGATGCAACTCACAAGTACTTGTTACTTCAAGGATAGCCGGGGATCGTCTTGTGCGGATAGCACTTGCAGCAACATTCGGATATCAAAAGTAACGCCACAACAGCTTCCATTGGAAATAAAATTAAAAACCATCATTAACCAATTCATGCATCATTCCACTGCTTCCACTGTCATAGAATCTCTCAACTGTTCCTCAGATGTAGCATTACGAAATTGTCATTTCCAGTATTAAGACTTTCAAGTATTGGGAGAACCCAATGACTACCTGCCTTGGCTCCAATGTTTGTCAATGGAACCAAACTGCTATCACCCGGAGTAACTTCCTCTTGGGATGGCAATTCTCTTGTATTACGACATCCCATTAAGACAAGGTTCAACATTCTTCCCCGTACAGCGGAAATTGGGTTTGGATTAATCATACTTCCTTTGGCATATAATTCTCTTAGAAACACAATATGAGTGCTTCCCCTGGTTGAAATATAGAAAATTCCAGGATGTTTCAAAAGCAATTCACGCACATTTACTTCCATGCCTAGATCCTTTCTAAAATGAGCCAGTCTTTCAACTTCAATCATCCCCTCAACTGTCAAGCTCAACATCTCATGTATAATTGCAACAACCCTCTTCTCATATCGCTCCACACCTCCAGAAGTACGCATCTTAACAAATTCCTTTGTTCCATAAGGCTTTAGATAAGGAAGTCTTTGCCAATTCTTCATTTTTACTCTTTCACCTCTTTCAATCTTAAAGCCAGTCGGGAAACTAATGGGAAAAGCAAATTTTATCTCAAACTCACTCAACCACTTCTCTCTATACTCCCTTTCCCTCCAATTTTCGATTTTAGCCACTCCCAAATCGTCATCTGGACTGACTAACTCCACATTTTCTAAATCAACCAACCTAAAATGATCTTTATACTTAGCTAAAATTGAGTCCCTAAAATCTGCTGGCAACCCCAATTCTCGTCTGATCAACCTCAACGCATGAACGTGAAGAATCCCACTTTTGGATATCATTAACAACTTCTTTACTCTCCTCACAGATTCTAATTCACACTCTTTAGTAACATTGTCTTCTTCATTAATTAAATCCCGCATTTTCCTCGTTACTCTACAACACAAATTCCGCCTAACGGGGTGAGTAAATACCTCAAACACGTGCGGGTACTTGTTGAGAAATTCACCCATATTTATATTCAATCCAACAATGTTCTTCCACCAAGATATAATTTGTACAGATACAAAAGGACCTCGTTTTCTACGCATCATGAGCTCGTAGATTCGATGAATAATTTTGAGCTTCTTGAGGTCAGTTGCAAGTTTGTCAAGTTTTAAATCTCTGGTTCGATTCTCCAAGCGGGTTTGGGCAGTATCAGCTGGTTTTTTCCATCTCTTTTGGATAAATGAGTTAAAAGGACCAAATTGGGTTTTGAAAGACTTAGAATTGTTGATTTGAAGCATCATCATATTGCCTTCTACTGAGCTTTTTAACCAAAGTTCAGTCTTAATGGGATCTCAAAGTTACTAATCATGATAAGTCTATTCAGCAACCTAACAATAAAATGTGCAAACCCATCAACAGCAGCACAACCAAGTAGCATTTGAGGAGAATAACAGAACTTATAACAAATTAAATTTTCATAGAGGAATTTTATCAAACAGTTGGAGTGCATGCTGGAAGAAAATTAAAAATGAATGTTAGAGAAACAGAGTGATACTGACGAGCGTGAAAGAGCATTGATGATGCTAACTTGGTTGCTTTGTGGACCGGTGCTGCTGATATCCATAGGCACTGCTCTTGCACATTTGACTTGAGACTTGGAGTGTTTAAATTAAGGAATTTTACCTTAATGTATAGCCGGTATCTTTAACTTAGAAAACGTTTGTTTAAAGGATTAACCCATTTCACGGTCTTTACCATATTATCTGGTATTTAAATAAAAATTTGTTCTATTTTGGGTTCATCAATTTAGCAAAAACACATGTTTAAGTTTCTGAATAACAAAAATGATGGTGTTCGTGATAAAAATTTATGTTTTCAAATATATGGAAACAACGTCATTTTCGTTATCTAGGAACTTACACATGCTTTTTTTTTTAGCTGAAGGATCGGAAAAGAATAAATTTTTATTTAAATGTTAGATAAGATGATAAAAAATAGTATAACTTAGAGACCTTAAAATAGATTTAGCCATGTTTGATGCTCCGTGTTTTCAAATTTGTTTGGACGGTTTAATAATCCTATATTGGTTTGTTGGCATGTGTTAGTTGTTCATTTGCGTTTTGGCATGTTCGTTTGTTTAGGTGATTGTTTGGCTTACGTTGAGTGTATACATGTCGGGTTTGAATCGCGGATTTCAGGGTGTTTTCGTTTTGAGTCAGTTTATCAGGCTTTGGCCGAACCTAGGAGTAGACCACTGAGTAGAACCGGTCCGTAGGTCCAGTTTGCATCGTTTTTGGTAGGCAGATTGCAAACTGGTTCTGCTGAGCAGAACCGGCCATGGAACCGACCTGCTTCTGGTTCAGCCGGTTCTATAACCGGTTCTGCTGGGCAGAACTGGCCGTGGGACTGGCCAACTCATTTGTTTCGTCTATAAATAGACAAAACGAGTTTTTAGCCAAGCCATTCACCCCAAAACTCCAAATGTCTTCCCTTTTCTTTCCCAAATCCTAAAATCTATCCAAACCCTTGCCAATTGAAGTTCCTAAACTTTAAACCCTTGTGATTTAAGTGTAATTCTTCATCTTTAAAGCTCCATCTTCTTGATTTGAAGGTTCCATAACCCCCATTGTTGACTTGAGCTTGCATTGGGAAGTTTGTCTTTGATTTCATCCACTTGGTGCTTGATTGTCTTCTAGGGTAAGTGATATGAGTTTGAATTAGTGAATTGATAGATTAATTGGTTGATTTTTTGAGTTTACGCTTAGCTAGGGTTTATGCCATGAGTTGAGAATTGGGGATTTTGCTTGAAGTATATAGATTATGGTTTGTATGCCTTGATTGAACTAAATTGCCATGCTAAACATTTAAATCATGCTTGAATGATGATTGGAGCTTTAGGGACTGCATGATTAGACTATGTCTTGGTTAATTGCTATACTAAATGAAATAATTGAGTTGTTATCCATTGATTGTATGACTCTCACATTAATTGTTGAGGTTGAACCCTTTAGCTTTGTTGGTTGGTATTTGGCATGATTGTGGGCTTGACTTGAAGCCTTTAGCTTTGTTTGTTGGTATTTGGCATGATTGTGGGCTTGAGTTGAGTAGGGGTTTAGCCCCCTTGGTTTTCCTAATATAAGATATGTGTTTGATATGAGTAGTAACTCTTGATTACCATGCTAATGCCATGATTAATGTTTAATCCATGTTTAGTATGTTTAATTAAACCTTTAGTTAGATTAATTGATTATTGCTTTGATGGATTAGTAACTTGAATTCTTGATTTGAGTTGTTATGGATGATTACTATGATACTCACATGATATATATGGTAGTGTTGAGTGGTGTTGGCATGGTTCTTGTTTCTCACATGTTTATTGATAACAAAAATCGAACAAGGAAAACACAGCTCAGACATAAATATCTGAAACAACTGGGGGGGACTTGTGATAACAACACAGATGAACAATCTCAAAATAATACAAACCGAGTAGAGCACACCCCAATACCATCTCGGATTAACCGAGTAAGGCGCACCGCAACACCATCTCGGAGTGACCGAGTAAGGCACACCGCAACACCATCTCGGGTTAACCGAGTAAAACACACATCACAACACCATCTCGGTCAAACCGAACTAACCTCTCACTGATTACAAAGACAAATCTGTCAGAAGGTACCCTGACATTCCAGACAATATCTGCACAGACAAAGAGAACAAAATCAGACCTGTCGGCCCAGACAAAGAGAAAATAAGGACATAGTATAAAAGACTAAGGAAAAGTAGGTAAAAAAGGTTAATTCTCTTTTTCTCTCAACTCTGAACTCCCTTTCACTTCTTATTCTTTCTCTCACAAAAATATCGACTGACTATACCGTCGGAGTGGTTTGCCGGAATCCCCTTCTGGCATCCTTTCAACGGTCGTATTGTGCCTTTCAGGTACGATCGTGAAGTTATTACCGGATCAGAGAGCAGTCGCCGTTTCGCAAGTTATCATTTAGTTGTTTATTGTGAGAAGTTTATTGGTATGTTTGTTGGTTTATCATTTGAGTTGTTTGAGTTAGTACCGAGTAAGGATTGAGC
The DNA here is from genome assembly GCF_937616625.2 of Mercurialis annua. Lineage (NCBI taxonomy): Eukaryota > Viridiplantae > Streptophyta > Magnoliopsida > Malpighiales > Euphorbiaceae > Mercurialis > Mercurialis annua. The sequence goes on along the minus strand of NC_065574.1, from coordinate 43,507,874 downwards.
TCCTTTGAATACAAAATGTTGCGATTATATTTTAAATATGTTTTTTCAGGTTTATGTAATGAGGAATTATATTTTAATTTATGGTTGTCACGATATGGACTTGGATCTCTCGGTTTGTGAGTTAGGCTTGGTATTTGTTATAACTCGGCCAACTCAAGGATATAGTGTTTCGAAATGTTTTGGATTAATAACCATTTCATTAAAAAAAGAGGAGATTTTCTGGAAATTGGTTTTAAAACCTAGGAGCTCAGCTAACACTCAAATAATAATTGATTGGTTGGTTATGCCTCGACTTGGTTATTAATTCAATATATGTTTGTAGACACTTATTTTCCGGACAGGTAGAAAGTGATAAGAGATTCAAGCGTCCAATGATGATTTTTAGAGAAAGTTTTCCGGGTGATGAGCTTGTGGTCACTTATTTGGATTCAAGCTGTTCAGATCCGTGCACAGTTGCAAACTTGAAGGATTGTGATCTAAGTCTAAGAAATTGGACTAATTACAATATCTTAGAAGTTTGTGGACCAAAATGAATTTTTAAACCTCTTTTGCTTAGCATGTAAGAATTAATACGAATTTGAATTGTAAAATCCTAAAGATAAATGTAAAAGTTAATTCTAATCCTCAAAGGCTATCACTTCACACACTTTCACAATCCTTGTTCATTTCTAACTATGACTAACAGACTCCTAACTTAATTTAGACTCTATCAAGCCTTAAGCTACATCTAATCACTATAAATAGAGTCCTAGTACAACCTATCTAAAGGTCGGACGAGAGCAAAAGTTTAGTACATATTAAAGGACAAAATAAACCCTAGATCTACACTAGTTGGCCGAACCATACATTGCACACACACACCACGCCAGTCACTTTTTATCAATAAAACAAGCTTTTACGCTTTAATCAGTTAAGAACGCACTGTTACACATCGATTTGAAGCTGAATTCGACATCTGGATCGCCATAAAATTAGCCTAGGACTCAGAACGATACTTCTGAGGACCCAATTCTTCTTCCCATCACTTTTTCCATGCTTTATTCTAGAACTGTTAGATTTCGTGTCTTAGATTCCATATTCAGGTTGTTTTGCTGTAAACTGCTATAACCTGCCATTAACTGCCATAATTGTTGTATTGGATGTTTATGTCATGATTTGTATAGATATGCATTAGAAATATGTCTTTAGGTTGTTCAATTTAAGTTTGAGTAATGCACACATGTCAGCTCTGATCAGATATGGTCAAATCTATAGGTAGAATTGTATGTTTAGCCATAAACTGCTATTTTGTTATTTTAACTGCTCTTGACATGATTTCCATGAGATCTGACTTAAAAACATGCTCATAGGCTATCTTACTTGTTTTAATCACTCCAACATACTAGATATGATCGAATCTGATCAGTTTTGTAGGTAGAATCACATGTTTAGCCAAAAACTGTTCTTTTTCCATATATGTTGTTCTTGCCATGATTGCAATGATTTGTACCTTGTAAACATATTTTTGAGCTGTTTAAACATGTTTTATCAATCATATTTTGATTCCAGTACATTTCATTATGTTTTTTTTGTGCATTTTGATACGTTTTTAACGTTTTTTAGCGTTTTTGCATGAAATCGAACCAAAACGACGAGCTCTTTCGAACCAGCCAGAAGTGGCGTCGCCACCACCCCGTTGTGGCGCCATCACCTTGTTGTGGCGCCACAGTCCTTCCTTGCCAGCCCCTTCTAGATCTTCAATACGTAGTTTTTACACTATTTTTGTGTTTCCGGGTTTGTTTGGACTCAGAATTGGGTAATGTTTGAGCCAATCGACATGTAATTAATTGTTGGCTTTATTTCTATATTGTAATGGGTCAAGCGCAATTTGTATCGGACCCCGAAGCCCAAAATTATAATCTTCCATGTCATATGAGCCTCGAAGCCCAAGTTCGACGAGACCAGCAACTTCCAGACGTGCTTCCGGGTTCATTTGAACTCGAAATTGACCCTTGTCCAAGCCAGTGGATTTGTATCGATGAGGTAAAGAACTTTCATGTTCTGACCAAGGCTAGTAACTAACCACATCGACTGCCAGACGATAAACGAGTTCCAGACACTCCGGGTCTACAAGGTTTAAAAGTATATGTATATCAATTGCGCATGTGTATGCTTGTAATGTTTACTGCTTTTTAAAGCATGTCCAAATACAATATTAACAGGCTAATAAATCTAATCGCATTAACTTAGTCAAATCCAACAAATCTAGCAAAAAACTTAGACATCGTAGGATTGCCATGATTATGTAATTAGTGGTTGTATAGGCATTCAAGATGACTTAGTAAAATCAACCTCACTTATGCATCCGGATTAGACTTTATGCATGCAAAATAGTAAAGACCCACCACTATCTGATACGTGCTAGAAACTATTAGAATTAGATGAATGCTTATGAGTACATGCTACATGTCTCACATGCCAGACCAGATAGAGGTCTACCCAGTCGGTAGAAAAGGCATTTCCTAGCTTAGCTAGGTGGCGACTCCATTTTTCAAAATCTTTCCAAATCCAAAGTCAGCCATAAGCCTAAGCAAGAGGCTCCCAAATCCTGCTCCGCTCATAGTGTTATATGGTCGTCTGGTGATTATGTGTGGCTTGGTTGATTCAAGCCTAGAAATCTCTAGAGTTAAAGGATGTTGTCCATACGGTTATTGATTTATGTTTTGTTTCCTAGACCCGTTACTGCTCGAGCTACATAGTCCAATCTTGGCTATTGGAGCATGGAGGAGTTCAGGATTAGTGATCCCGTTTTGTGAATTTATATTATTATTTACTTTTATTATGTAACTTGCATATTTTGTTATATATATTATATAAATGTTTTAGAACCATTTAAAATACTATTATGGATTTGGTTGGAACGTGCTACCTAATGGGCATCATCAAGATTGAGTGCCCGCCGGTAAGATTATTAATATTGTATATGGAAATGGATTTTATGGTTAGAGATACGTCTCACCATTAATGAGGGCGCCAGTGGTAGACACGTCTCTTAGGACTCACGCCTTGTGGATTGGTGACAGTCGGGGATTGATTTGGAGATACGTCTCATCAATATGACATTTGGATTGATTGATATGTATTTTTATGTATATATGTTATATAATATTGTGGTTTAAGTTTCCGACTAGTATCTGTAACTGTAAACCGTGTATCAAATGATTTCAAATGATTTTAACTGTTTATAATGATATGAAATCACTCGGTTTTAATAACCCTATTGTTTTTCCACTTTCAGGTTTAGCGTTTGTGGGTTGGTGTTACTTCCGAACTCTTTTCTTCAAAAATTGTGTTATTTATATGTACCTCAAATAAACGTTTTAAATTCTAAACTATGGTAGTCATAGAACTTTTGTATGTCAATTTATATATAATTGTATATTATTTTGGGTGGATCAAATGATATTATTATTATAATTATTATTATTATTACTATTATTATTAGGGTTAATTACATATAAAATCATCACCTTTACACGAAATCTAAAAAATAACACGATTTTTAAAACGTGTCAATTCAGGGCACCACCTTTCGTTTCTTTTCAAAAACAACATCAGCAACTTTTAATGGCATTTTTGCTGATGTGGCATGACACGTGGCACTCCTTTCAGGTGTCCAAATCAACCAAATTTTATCTAAAAATGTTCCTATGTTGTTTTTGAAAATAAATGAAAGGTGATGCCCTGAATTGACACATTTTAAAGATCCTGTTATTTTTGAGATTTCGTGTAAAGGTAGTGATTTTATATGTAATTGACCCTTATTATTATTGTATGACATTGTACATGTTGTTGAAGTCTCAGTTTGCCCCGATCATTGATTTTATTATATGCTTTTTGTAGGCAGTATGGTTAGTTAGGCTTGTACGGGTTTCGAAGCTCACATTCCTATTCCCTAGTGTCGATCAAGGTCCCCAAATTTGGGTCATGACATCATGTTTAAATTGAAAATTTTAGACCCGTAAAATATATAAGTTTTATGCAATTTAGGGATTTATGGAGTATTGGGTATCATAAAAAGTTAGTGAGTTATTTAAAAAAAAAAGTCAATGAGGCTTTTCAACTTTTAAAATTTATCATCTTTTAAAATAGGGTTAATGCCATAAAAATTCATTAACTTTACACATTTTCTCATTTTAATCACACAGTTTAAATTTTCTCATTTTCATACACGAACTACCATATTTTCTCAAATTCATGCACGGTGCTGAGGTGTCACGACTCCATTGGTGTAATTAGCTGAGGTGGAGGTCATTTTACACCAATGAATGAGTGCCACCTCAACACCGTGCATGAATTTGAAAAAAAGTGGTAGTTCGTGCATGAAAATGAGAAAATTTAAACTACGTGATTAAAATGAGAAAACATGTAAAGTTCATGATTTGTTTTGACATTAACCTTTTAAAATATCTCATTTGATTTACCAAAAGTCTACTGGTAAATTAAATTTAAATATTTACGGATTTTTGTAATTTTATTTGAAGTTTTTAATTTTATACTAATAGTTTGGTCAAATATTTCATTGCATTTTTAGCCATTTTTCAATCAATTTAATTTTCTCAATTTTTCACCTTAATACAATACCTTTTAATTTTGTGTGACCTTTCCAGTTATTTTTAACCGCAATTTTTTTTCTTTCAATCATTGAAAAAGTTATAGAATTTATAATTAGATTTTAGTATGATTTTTGATTTTTTTTTTAAATTAGAAGTTAAATTTCAAAATTTTAAAAAACGAGTTTTGCTAATTAAGGAGTTAATTTTTAATCGGAAAAAATTGACTAAAATTGCAACAAAAATGTTTAAATTAGGCAGTTATTTACAAAATTTAGATATAATTGCCACAACCCGTAAAAATAGTACAAACTTAAGTTGGTGGTAATGATGAACAATTTCCAACGACGCCTAATCGCCTGATAGCCAATCATGTTTAACTTTTTATCTCAATTTTGTATGAAAAAACACCCAAAAAAAACACAAAAATAAGTGTAGACACCCACTCATCCAAGTACTCGAACTGACTCAATTATTAAACCACAGTCATAACGTGTCAATAACATACACCATCTTTGCACCAAGTTTCAAAAATAAGATGACCTTTAAAACGTGTCAATAACATACACCATCTTTCATTTCGTTTCAAAAATAACATTGGCAATTTTTAGTGGCATTTTTGTTAACATGGCATGACATGTAGCAGACCTATTAGGTGTCTAAGTCAGCGAAATATTACCGAAAAATATACCCGTGATGAAACTGAAAAAAAATGAAAGATGGTGTCTGTGATTTACACATTTTAAAGGTTGTGTTATTTTTATGACTTGGTACAAAGATTATGATTTTATAGTAATTAACCCTTAAGATTATTAACCTGAATATTAATGTTTGCATTGACTTTTGATGCGTTAGTGTCCCATATGTGCTCCTCGCTTTGTATGACTTTTTAGATCACTACTAGACTTTCGTGTTAGAAAGCTAACATCCTTAATTTACACGTATCGATATACATGTACCTTAAAAGTCGTATTAAATAATTAAATTGAATATAAGATCAAGAAATGAAACCTGATTTGAAAACGTCCAACAATTTTTGATATGTGAAAACGATCTGCATTAGATTGTAAAATCTTCTTTCTTAAGATCTCAATCAGGAGATTTCCCTCTTCTCTATATCTTACATTTTCTCTAAACTTTATGAGAAATCAGAGAAGACTTCTTATAAGATTAAAGAATGAATCTAACTATTTATACTTCTTAAAGAGTTAGACGGTCTTCTATCAAATAACTCTAGTATGATAAAACACTAACCCATTAACAAAGCCCTTAAATTAGTAAAAAAATTCCACATTTCGCTCTTAGAAGTGGTGCACTTTAGTACAGTTACGTTCTCCATCAAAGTTCAGCTTTTTGCAAATCTCGTTATCCATCATTTTTTCTTCGGTGATGGATGATGTCTTCTCCTGATCTTGCTCTTTCATCTGTATTTGGTGATAGCCTTGGGTAGCATCTGCTAAGCTGTACATCGCGTGCCCGACAGTAGAATTCACGAGCTGGTCGATATCATGTAACGGGTAGCTATCCTTTGGGTTTGCTTTGTTTAAGTCAATGTAGTCTACGCACATCCTGTTTTTTACATTGGCTTTCTTTACGATTACCACGTTAGCCACCCATTCGGAGTAATGCACCTCTCTGATGAATCCCGCTTTCTCAGGTTTTTCCACCTCTTCCGCTATTATCTTCTGTTTTTCTTCAGAGAATTTTCTTTTCTTCTATCTGACTGGGTTCGCCGTTTCTGCTATGTTTAGGTCATGGGTGACGACGTGAGGGTCTATTCCGACTATCTCCGAGGCTTTGGCGGCGAACGTTCCGATGTTCTTTTTTAGCATTGCTGTAATTTCTCTTTCGATCCTGGGATTCATGCTTGCTCAAAGGTTTACTTTTTTCCCTTCATTAAGCTCCAGTTTCTTTGTTTCGCCCTCCGGGGCTGTTTCTTTTTCGTCAATGTCATGATTGAGGATTTCTTCAATCGGCAAAGCTTCCAAAGATTCCATTATCGCCTGGTTGTATCATTCTTTCGTTGTGGCCCGGTTTCCTTGTACTGTAATGATCCCTTGCTTCGTCGGTATTTTTTATTATCAGTGCTCTTATGCTTGTTATAGTCGTCGAGTCGTGGAGGAATGGTCTTCCTAATATCGTGTTGTATGGTAAGTCGATTTCTACGATGTTAAACTGCGTAGGTAATTCTTCGCTTTTCCTTGCTCTTCCTAGTTTGATGTCAAGTATGATTGTTCCCAGGGGTTGGATGGGGGATCCACCAAATCCGGTTACGGGAGTAGCATTCCTTTTCAACTCTGCGAGATCCCTTCCCAGGCTTCGTAAGCTTTCCTTGTTATTAGATTAATAGCACTCCCTTCGTCGACCAAGATCCTTTCCACATTCCAATGCTCGATGATCATGGCTACCACTAGAGCTTCATTGTGCTCTTCTGCCATTCTTCCAAAATCCTCTCCGTCGAAGGTCACCGAGGGCGGGATCGAGGCTTCTGGTGTTTTCCTTTTTCAAAATTGTTGCATGTTCCTTGATTTGTCTCTCAGGTTCATTCCTTCAGAAGTCATCTTCTTCAATGAAATTTGTTTGAGTTCAGAAAATCTCCTTCGATTTTGAAGTTTATTTAAACTTTTTCCACAGACGGCGTCAATTGGTGGAGTCTGCCTTCTGGACTGGTGAATGAGACCTACAAAACAGGATAGAAGCTAACCGGACGGTGGTTGTCCGATTAACTCTCCGATGCCAAAGTCAGTTTAGAGTTTTGAGCAGTGTTTTGAGTATATGAATGTAGTTGTGTTTTTAGGCATACCTCACGCTCCTTTTATAGTAGATGATTGCATACCTAGCAGTGTTGTAATAGAAAAGTGAATCCTAATTTGTAGGATTGACCCTGATTTGGTGTGATCTTCCTTATTCAGACATGAGTTATATTTAGGAACGTCTTCCTAAATAGTCTCGTCTTCCTAAGTTAGAGTTTGTCTTCCTAAGCTGGAGTTTGTATCTAATTAGGAAAGATACTTCGAGATTGTGTAGTGAATCTGTTGACCTATCTGAATCCTGAGATCGGCACACTTTGTCCAAGTCCCCTCGCTTAGTCGAATGATATTATGATGGATTCTATGAATTCGGCCATCTTTTTTATATGTTTTATTTTTTTGGAGGGAGTCCGACATCGTCTGAGATTGGATCTCCTGCGATTCAGCTCTATTATAGTTTAAGATAGGATTCGGTATCTATTAATAATTGAATTTTTTTTACGATGGGTCTTTTGATTGTAACTAATTTCTGAGAGTTGCTTTGTCTGTTTTCAAATTTCTTTTCCACACCATGTTCGTTTTTGAAAAATTGTTTACTTTGGACATAATCTGCACATCATTGAATGGGCATTATGATTAACATAATTATAACTGTTTTATTCTTTCTTGAACCACTAGAGCTTTTTACTCCATTTCAAAAAATATTTTCCATTAATTCAAATACATATCTGTACTAGATTATTAACAAAAAGACAATTTAATTTTGCTAACACTTATGTTTAAATTTGTTCCATTAATTATTTACTAAAATAACATGTTTTGTGTTGTTGTGTTAATTTTTTATCTCTAATTTGGCGTGATTATATCACATTATTGGCGCTTTCTCTTTAGAGAATCTTAAATAGTATTCTTTATTTTTAAAAACATCTTTAAATTAATAAATAGTTTTCTATAATAAAAAGCGAAAGTTATTTGTATTTAATATTCTCTAAATATAATGATTTTAGTGTTTATGATTTTAAAATAAATATTTAAAAAATGATAAGAAATAAGATTTATATTATATTTAAATAAAGAATTACTTTAAATGTTTAAATTTATAGAGTCAAATTGAATTTTATTTTATTTTTAAAATACAAAATTCATTAAAACATTATTTTATGTTATATCTTTGTAATAATTTTTTTTAAATATACAAAGACTCCATAGTAGATGCTCTTAAAGGGTAAAATTTATGTATTTGGCAATATCTTTAATTTAAAATAAAATATAGAACTATTCAACATCGAAGACAGGTAACTCAAAACTGAACATATTTGATTAACCCGGTGTGTTATTAACCAACTTTTAAAAAAATTAATATTTGTATATTTTATTGATATAGATATAGATATCAGTATATATGATTGTATAATAAAATATTTTAATAAGTGAGTTGGTTTTTATGGCAATAACACATATTTGATGGGCTTTTCTATGGTTATTTTGTTGCAATTTACTTTATTTATTTTTCTATTGAAAGAAAATTGATATAATTCATCCAATAGTGATAAATAAATAAATTAAAATGCCTAATAAAAATAAAGTAACCATAGGTCTATATTTAATAGCTAATTTTATTTTATTTTGGTTAATATTTGGCTTATTTAATTATGGCGAAGTTACCAAAATTTTAGACATATGAAAAAGTTGTTACTACTGTATCTTCTCACCTTTAAAAGCAACGATCACATAATATAAATTCAAATTTTGCTATATTATTAGTGCTGAGATCTGAAGTAATAATAGTTTCAGTTTAATTTTTCAGTTACAATTATATATATATATATATATATATATATATATATATATATATATATATATATATATATATATATTTGGGGTGGCTCATTTGGTAGTGGAAAAACCCTATTGGATGACTATTTTACAGTATCATCATTTGATTTTGATATCACTCACTCATTGCGATGAGGAGTTGTATCTTGTTTTATAGTACTACTTTCACTTCATTTATTAAAGTTTAGCCTATAATAAAAAAAGGCAAAATATCGTAAAAAGGCCAAACCTTTTATAAAAGTTTCACAAAAGTCTCGATCTTTCAATTTTGTCGATTTTGGCCAAAAACAGATTATTTGGTTTCAATTGTGGCCAACTCTCAATTTGATCTCAATAATCAATTTTTGGCCAAAATCGATAAAATTGAAAGGTCGGGACTTTTGTGAAACCAAATAATCAGTTTTTGGCCAAAATCGACAAAATTAAAAGGTCAGGACTTTTGTAAAACCAAATAATCAGTTTTTGGCCAAAATCGACAAAATTAAAAGGTCAGGACTTTTGTGAAACTTTTGTAAAAGGTTTGGCCTTTTTACGACATTTGACCTACAAAAACACACACCAATGAATCAAAAGATAATTAAACCATAGTTATAGAACTTTTAAATTTGCATACGGAAGTAAAAGAATCATCTTACAATCACTGGTCTAAATAAAATCACTAATTTATTTTTTTCCCAAAGAAAAATCACGAATTTACAATCATTTAAATTTACAATATAAATATTTTATTTTTTTAGAGAAATAAGAAGGATAAATATTTTTTAATAGGAAGAACTACAACAATTTTCTTATATCGTTTAATTTGTTGACTAAAAAACAAAATTTTGAATATTTTTGACTAATATTGTATAATTTTTTTGATATTTCAAACCAAGTTGTTGTGTGAATCGGTCTTTTGGCCTTTTAAGAAAACAATGGCCAGGGTTTAACTCAATTTTATGAAAATGATAGATCCTCTACAGAAATAAATGAGAAAGTACAGGGACAATTCCGGCAACAAAATGCAACAGTCCAATGGCAGTCGACATTCAAACAGGTGCAATCCAGTAATTTCACAACCGACCGTTTCCAATAAACTTTACACGTGCTACACATCCACACAGCAAACAAAACCCCTCCCATAAAACGGCTCCTCACACACAGAGTCCACATCGCAAAGCCTCAGCCGTTAGATTAGAATCTCAAAACAACCATAACCCAACCCTCAAGTCAAATCTCAACCACAATTAACTTAACCAACACTAAACAATTACCAGAAAACCCCTGTCAGACATATATTTACAACTATACCCCGGTCGCTCAAATCTATAAAGCCAGCGTTGGAGAAACGCTAGGTTTGCCAAACCGACGAGCCAAAGGGGGGCTATAAAGAAATAAAATCCCCAAAAAGCCCCTATCTCCTTCCCTTATTTTCCAAACAATGCCATCAAATTCTTCCCAGTCTCGCAGATCAAGCGCCAGCGGTCCTGTCCTTCGTTCCATGTCACCGTGCGGAAGATATCCAAACACAACGCCAACGGCGTCGTATTATATCAACGACGTCGCTTCGATAAATTCATCGTCTTCCCTCTCGTCGTTTGCTTCGTCAACAAGCTTAAGTTTCTATTCTTCTTCACCGCAAACAGCCTTCTTCACCGGCGGTAATATTAATAATGATAATAATATTAATAATCAATATCAATATGCCAGATCATCGTCGCCGACACGTGTCAATCTCTATACGACGTCGTCTTCGCCTTCGCCGTCCTTTCGGTTCTCATTAGGTCACAGATCTAGCTCCCCCAGCCGTTCTATTCCGTCCGTCACCGTTACTAAACAGACTCATAAAAAAGCCTGTATGTGCTCTCCAACTACACACCGTGGCTCATTCCGTTGCAGTTTGCATAAGAATAACGGTAACGGCGTTAACGGTCAACACAGCGGAAACGGGTCGGGTTCTTATACGCCGAACAGGCTAAACATGAGGAGATCGGCGATGAAGAATTCGATTGTGAGAATCGGCGGTGTCGAAGGTGACTGGGTCAAAAGAGCGTTAACGGCGTTGATTCGCCCGTCTTCTCATCAGCAACGGCGTCGTGGGGATTTCCAATCGCGGCCGAGTCGTCTGTCTATCATGTCGAAAGCTGGCGATGATGTGATTAGTTGATTGGTTTGATTTGATTACAGGTTTGCTGTTTTATATGAATAGACGAGTCATGCGCCGAGTCAACTCGGGCGAGTTGAATACGGTCTGACCGAACCGGATGGCGATGGAGTCGTCGAGTACGAGTTGTTGTAAATCAGAGGCTCTGATTGGTGTTTTTATGTGTGTACATAAATATGATTTACTATGGAAAAAAGAAGATTTTGGGACATTAAATTAAATTAACCAATTAAGATCCAATTTTAAAAAGAATTCAAAATTAACAAATCTGGAAATTCAGTTTACACTTCAATCAAAAAGAAGAACATTTTCCGTTAACGTCCGATTGAATTCGGTTTGGTTACTCCGTTGTGTTTTCCGTTCGTTGTAACTGTCAACCGTCATCCATTTGGTAATGCCGTTATCGGTTGCTTCGTGTTGCGTGCCATGTATATTCTTTTTGTTTTTATTTGTTAATATTATTATTTATTAATTAAATTTGTTTTTTTGTTTGGTACAGGAGGGTATGGAGAAGACTGGGAGCTATGGTGGAATTTATTATGTGACCTGAATTTTTATGAACTGAAAACATATTATTGTTACAAGGACGTGGAGATTTGAAAAGATTTGGATTATTGCACTAAGTTTAATATAATCTATAAAATGATTTATTATTTGAATGACTTCAAAGGTGAAAATAAACAAATATATTATTAACTTAAACGGATACTTGAATTAGGAAAATGAGATAGAAAGGAAGGGGGTAGCTGGCACATAACGTGTGAAAGAAATAAAATAATACTAAAGGATATTGACAATTATAAGATTACAAAATAAACTCGTTAAACATCTGCGTAGGTCATAGTAAGATCACATTATATAGAGAGCGTATGATATGGAATGATTCAGACGACCTGGTGTAGAGAGAATTAAACAAGGGACTTTGACATCAATATTTAGATAGAAATAAAGGATCAATTCGCCCCCTTAACTTGCCACGGAATATTAAAAGAGTCACTTTGAAGGGTTTTAAATGCCCCGCTGTTATCGCGCATTTGCGCGGAATCAAATTACAATTTAATTTGAATAATAATTCGATTAAAAAAGTTATGTGAAAAAAATATTAGTACAGTGTCTACATTTTCTTCATATAGTTTTAATATCAGCATCTGGTTTTCTCTCTCATTTTTATAGTCTCAAAAATTTACATAAAGTTACGTATTCTAATGAAGTATATACCAAATAATATGATTTTTAGTACTTTATGATATTTATTAAATTTTCTTGTACGATTTGACAATTTTATAGTTTTTAATAAATTTTATGTTTTCGTTTATTATAAAATATGCACTCGATAATTGCATAAATAAAATTTGCTACATGTTTAGTCTTTATAACACTACTTTAGATTTTAAAAAAATTATAAGATTTTTTCTGGAAAAAACATATTAATAAGTTACAATGATTAGAGTATATTTACTCTTAGATTTTTTATATTTTAGTAGTATATCATATTAGTTATTTTTAAATATGTATATCAAAATTAATTGAGATTCAAACTCTTTTTCAATTTGAATTTTGTGTTGCAACGTAAAATTTAAATTACCTACAAAAATAAAGTGGATTAGATTATATTTTAGTTGCAGCTATTAATAATTTATTAATAATATATTTATATTAATTTAAAATTTTATAAATCACTTTTATAGCTGTTTATTTGTAGAACTTTCAAAGATAATGTTGGATATTTTATAATTTTAAATTAATAAGTTGTGTTTTATCTATCAAAATAATAATAAATAAAATAACAAAACAGTACAATTGAAATAAAATTTGTCATAATGTCTATCTAAAAAAACATTTGTTTATTAAAAATCAAATGTATAATTTGATATTTAAACTATTTTTCCAACCCAATATATAACCATCAATATATAACTAATAGATACTTTCATCAGAAAAATATTTGTATGAAAAAAATATTTAATTAATAGTTTTTAATTTTACAAAATAAATTTTTAACAGTTTGGTTAAAATTTAAGTAATTGAGATAACTGAATAATTATATATCAATAAATAAATTGAATAATTCTATATTTTTGAATAATTTTCTTCTATCAATTGAAAAATATAACCATATGACAGTCAGTAATAACCTTAGAATTAAACCCATTGAGTCATGTAAACCTGCAAATATTTGTTAAAACCTAAAAATGTTTTTTTCCAATCAATGTGGACACCCTTGCATTTTTAGACCAACCCTCATATAAACCTCAATTATTTTTTCCTTAATGGACTCGTGTAACTGTAAACCTCAAATTTTTTTATAACCTCAAACTTTTATGGATACATTTTCTCTTTTAGAAGGTAACCTAAAAAAATGGAGATAATATAGTTAGTATTTAGAGTCTATATCTTGTCGATAATGATGAATAGTTAAATTTTTTATTTTATTTTAAAAGTTTAAAAATTGAATGGTCTATATAGATTAAAAAAACTCATTAAAATAAAAATAAATAAATAAATAGTTTAAAAATAGGAACTCGTTAGAATGTATTATTTGATGATAATTAATAAGAAAATTTCATTGGTGTTTTTTCTATTGCATTAGAAAATGATATTTTTACCAATATGAATTATATTCAATAAAGAATATGTAGATCAATCTTGTAAACACATATTAATCATGAATTTATCAAATTGTCACCCAAGCGATGTATGTTAACTCACCAAATAACCAGTCTTTGGCTCAACATTTTAAAAGATTCTAATTCCTTATAAATTTTAAATCACTATCAATTCTAAAATTCTAGCACTCCTGTAACTACAAACCAAAAACAAATTATTAGTTAAATTATAATGATATTATGAGATATTCTATTAATTATTAGTTGAAACAATTATATATATACATAATCTAGACAAATAGTAGAATTTTTTTGTCTTTGATAAGCAATGCTCCTAATACTAAATGCTATTATTAATAAGCAATATATATCAATCGTATTTTCTAAAATGAAAAAAAAGTTTAATAAAAAAAGAGTTTTTGATGAATAATATTAGCCCAGTATAAAATCAATAATCTACAATAGATTTGAGAAAAACTCTTTCTAATGCCAACAACAAACGTTCATTCACTTAGGTTTTAAAAATTAAATCAATATATATATATATATATGTAAATATAAATAATAAGCTATTAGTAAAAAGAACACAAATTATGATGCAAGAAAAGACAAACATGTATATAAGAAACAACAATGCTTATATTAAAAAGGTTATGACATATTTAATAAACAACAATACATGAAATCACCTTTTACAATCATCTTCTCTCTCGGTCCTTTCTCGATAATGTTTGATTTCTTTTGAATCACCGTTTATTATTCAGCTTTTGTATTTTTTTTGGGTTAATGAGTTGGACTTAAATTAAAAAGTTTAAGTGATTATTAAATGTATATTTAAATTAATTAAAGTAAAATTGGTAGTTTAAAAAAGTTGGAGACTACCAGAATGCTCTATGGTAGTTTAAAAAAATTGGAGACTACCAGAATGCTCTATTTTGTGAGAATCAATGAGAGAGCTCCGTTGGTTCTCTCAATTATATAATATATAGATGCATCAAGAAATCCTTTTTTACTTTCACCTCTGCAATTGAATTACAACACTCTTCATATAAAATTGAAAAAAGTTTTATCTCTTAAATTGATAAAACTTAAGAAAAACCCTTAATAATTTATTTATCTCTTAAATGTTTAAATTTCAGTTATACTATTATAACTTTAAAAAATTTAAAAATATTAATTTTTTTAATAAAAATATTAAAATCTATTTTTCTTTTTTTAACCTTTTTATTTCATTTTCTTTCATTTTTCTTCTTTCTCCAGCCACCATTCGTCCCCCACCCATCATCCGCTTGCACCCACCGCCGTACACCTTCACTCCCACCTCACCCTACCATCGTTCGTCCCTTTCAAGGAAGAATAACGGCGGTTGGTAGAGGGGCGGTCATTACGGCAGTGGCGATGGTTATGGCAGCCTCCGATGGGTTAGATTTATGTTTAATTAGTTTTAATTAAATTAAATAAGATTTTAACTGTATTTTGTTAGCATTGAATTAGGATTAATTTTTTTTTTAGTTAATCCATTCGCTTTTGTTTTAAGAGGGTCCTTTTGATATGAAAATTTAAATTGTGGATTAATTTGCCAAGATTCTCCAAAATGACTCTTTTAATATTTTCATGCCAAAATATGAACTGATTCTTTATTCATCTAAATAGGGATGGCGATGGAGAGGGATTCTCTATTCTCCATGGGAACCCGCTCCTAATGAAGCAGGGAATCCTCGTCAATCAATCCCATAGAGACAGAGATGGGGAAAGTTCATTCCCCATCCACGGAGATGGGGAGGAGACAGACACTGTAGTCCCCATGTCATGAGGATCCCCATCCCTGTCTCCGAGAACCCGATGTTTATACATATAAAATTATTAATTTTTTATATTTTATTCCAATATAATATTCATTAGTATACATTTATTAAATAAAAACATATTATCATATATATTTATATAGTCATCATAATATTTACAAAATATAAATATGCAACTTAGTCTATTGTTTAATTGTTGTTTTTTAAAATTTAGAAAAAAAATACATTTTCATATATTAAAATCAAAAAAATATTTTTTATAATTAAAAATACGCTATTTTTTTTTCAAATAGCTAAGGATAATATTAAATAATATTGATTATTATTAAAATAAAGTCTTAAATTTAAAAATTAAAAAAAGTCATCATATTTAGAAGTTAAACAAGGATGGGAATTTCCATGGGTACGAAAAGCCCCGTAAGGGTGGGGATGGTGATGCATTCATCCTTAATAATTAGATGAGGATAGAGATGAAGATTTTCTATTTAAGTGAGATAGAGATGGGGAAAGTTCATTCTCCATCCACGGAGATGGGGAGGGGACATGCAGTGTAGTCCCCATCTCATGAGGATCCTTATCACCGTATCCACGAGAACCTGATTTTTATACATATAAAACTATTAACTTTTTATATTTTGTTTCAATATAATATTCATTAGTATGTATTTATTAAATAAAAATATATTATCATATATATTTATATAATCATTAGAATATTTAAAAAAGGCTTAATTGCACCAAAAATCACCAACTTTCGCGTGTTTTTGGTATTTAACATAATCTTTTTTTCTTGACATAAAAAATCATCAACTTTCATTTTTTTGCATATTCGTCCTCATACCATTTCTTTTGAAAAATTAAGCGCAAAACGACGCCGTTTTAGCGCAAAACGGCGCCATTTTACATTCAAAACGGCGATGTTTCACATCCCATGGACAAATATGCCAAAAAATGAAAGTCGGTGATTTTTTATGCCAAGAAAAAAAGATTATGTTAAATACCAAAAATACGCGAAAGTTGGTGGTTTTTTATGCAATTAAGCCTTTAAAAAAAATATAAATATGCAACTTAGTCTATTGTTTAATTGTTGCTTTTTAAAATTTAGAATACAAAAAGATACATTTTCATGTATTAAAATCAAAAGGGTTAATTACATATAAAATCACCACCTTTACACGAAATTGCAAAAATAACATGACCTTTAAAACGTGGCAATTCAGGGCACCACCTTTCATTTCTTTTCAAAAATAACACGGGCACATTTTTAGTGGCATTTTTACTGACGTGGCGTGACATGTGGCACTCTCATTGGGTGTCCAAGTCAGCAAAATTTTATCAAAAAATTTGCCCATGTTGTTTTTGAAAAGAAATGAAAGGTGATGCCCTGAATTGACACGTTTTAAAGGTCGTGTTATTTTTGAAAAATTTGTGTAAAGGTGGTGATTTTATATGTAATTAACCCAAATCAAAAAGATATTTTTATAATTAAAAATACGCTATTGTTTTCAAATAGCTAAGGATAATATCAAATAACATTGATTATTATTAAAAGGGTTAATTCCTAAAAAAATCACGAACTTTACACGAAGTTTCATTTTAATCATGACCTTTAAAAATTACCATTTAAAGTTACGAACTTTCATTTTGTTTCAAATCTATCATTTCAGTGTATTTTTATTGACTAAATTCTTCAATAAACCATTAATGAACGATCCAAATTATAAATCGACATTAAATCTTATTATCTTTTAGTTAGAGTATATAGGATTAGGAATTTTGGTTCGATAAAATACACCGGATTTTACTTTGGCGATAGATTTGAAACAAAATGAAAGTTCGTGCCTTTAAATGACAACTTTTAAAGTTCATGATTAAAATGAAATTTTGTATAAAGTTCGTGATTTTTTTAGGAATTAACCCTTATTAAAATACTCTAAGTCTCTAATTTAAAAACAAAAAAACAAAGTCTACTTATTTAAAAGTTAAACAAGGATAGAAATTTCCATGGGTACGAAAAAAACGCATAAGGACGAGGATGGAGATGCATTCATCCTTATTGATGGAGTCTGTCTTCTGATCAATAATTTAACCTGCAAAATAAGGTAGAAGCTATAATCATACGGTGGTTGTCCGATTAACTCTCTGATGCTAAAGTCAGTAGAGGCTTAAGCAGAGTTTTGTGTATATTAATGTAGTTGTGTGTTTAGGCATACCTCAAACTCCTTATATATATTAGTTGAATGCATACCTAGTAGACGTTGAGTAGGAAAGTGATTTCTATTTAGTAGGGTTTGACTTTGAGTAGAAAAGAGACTTCCTATTTAGGTAAAAGTCTTATTCAGGAATGTCTCCTGAATAGGCTTATCTTCCTAAATTGGAGTTTGTATCCAAATAGGAAAGATACTTCACAGATCTGATTCCTGGGCGAATCTTTCTGACGACGCGCTTTATCTGAGTCTTCAGGGGATTCCGCCTTATCTTCGTGATTAGGTCTATTCCTTCGATCAAGGCGACTCTTTCAGATTCAGTCCTTTTATATTATTTAGCTTTCAACTCTTAGGGTTAGAGCGTGATATTGTCTTGGGAAACAAATCTTGTGTGACTCGATTTTAGCTAAAGTCTTGGTATGTATGCCTTGCTAAATTTTAGCTTTGTTTTTGGGTGAGTTGATTCGTGTTCTGGTGCGTCGTTTTGCTTATTTGTCAAGATTTTCATATTTTCTCTTTTCGCCATGTGTCAGTCATCTATTAGTCATTTCTGGTTTTTAGACAAATGTCTTTTCGTGACTATTAATATGCTATCAGTTATATATTTAAATGGTTGTCTCCTTCCTTGTGATCTTTTATTTACTCTCTCTTCTTTTTCTGAACATTTTCAGTTTTTATCATTTAAATTTCAATCTTCAATCTTCGTTTTTCCAGGTAACTTTCTTGAAACATCTTTTAAGGTTTTCCGTTTTAGTCATGTTTTGTCTTGGGTAGCATTCATCCTTTCCTGTAATGTTCTTAGTGTTTTTCTTGTTCTTGGTGTTCTTCATTTTTTGGGTAATTTGACTTGTTTTGATCTTTTTTTTTTCAGTTTGAATTTCTTTTTCCTTGTTTGTTAAGATTTCCGCCCTTTAGATGGCTGCCATGGGAAGTCGAGAACCGAATGGGCCTCAATGGCTCTTTCTAAGTCTAAGCTTTCTAGCGAAGACATTCAGGATCTTTCTTTTATATATAATTTTCCTCCTGGATATGGTCCTAAGAAACCTGATTCCCGGATTGTAATACCCCAAAATGTTTAATTGTTTAATTGGACCATGTGTCCAGTTTTGAGACGTTAGAGTGGCGATATCGGAAGATTTTCCGATAAGATTTAGATAAATAAGTTTTAAGTAGGTCGGTTTTGGGAGGATAATAATGATGTATTTAATATTATCTCCTAGCTAGAAAGTTGGAATTGGAATGAAAAGGGAAAATGTCAAGAAAAGTCCCAAAATGAAGTTCAGGGACTAAAGTGGTAATTTAGCCACTACGTCTCAAAATGAAAATTTATATGTTTTGACAGGAAAATATTAATATTGGAATTCGTATTGTGTCACGACCCAAAATATTGAGCCGCAACCGGCGCTAGAGAACGGGAGTGGTAGCTCCGGAACCCGTAGCAAGCCTAAAATCACAAATAATTTTTCGCAAATAATATAAACAAACAGCGTAACACAACAGAAGCAAATATATAACATATATAAACATTTACACTAACTGTTCCGTTAACCTCGCGGGCTCTAGTTACCGTACCCTGTACGAACTGGCCTCGCGGTACTATATACATCAGTTAGTGTCTCAAAACATCACACCGGCATCTGGGGCCGTGGATCATATACAAAACACGTAGCCTATCAAAAAGCATATAAAACAATAACAGCAGTTAATATATACAATAAAAATAAACTGCTGTCTAGGCTACTGTTCTACCGACACAGGACCACTACTGCAGCACTCACAGAAGTCAGAAACTAACATATACAACTGACTTCTGGACTTCAAAATTGGCCCCTAACTAAGTCCACAAGCTAAGCACCTGAAAGACATCAAAGGTGAGGGGTCAGTATTTGGGAAAATACTGAGTGAGTTGACATTTACTAACAATATTAATATAGAAACATAGCATCGCATCTCAAGAAAATATTAATATAAAACATATAAACATGTATTTGATCCGTGTGAAACTAATATCCTAGCATGCGACACATCTCTCGAATAATCATATATCATTCAACCCAATCGTAAATATCAATTGCGAGTCCAACTCGCTGGTGGCCCAGCCACTAGATACGGGGACTTCCAGGCTACACCGTAGCCGAGTTCACTCTCGTATCGAAATCATATACCCAATCGTAAATTTCATATTCATCAACAGCTCCCAGCTGTGTCAAGTCATTTCTCAATGCAAACATACTAGACTGACTCGATACTGGTGATCACACAGCCTATTGACACCCAATAGGTAGCTAGTTTCTTCGGATCGCATACTAGTTCTCGCATATAGAAATTAAATAAACATATAACATCCAATCAATTGTATATAATGCGATGCATGAAAACAATATATATATATATTTTCATAAAATAATTTTAATATATATAATACATGAAAGTAAAAGTACAACTCACAGTGACCGCTATCCAATCAATGAGGTGATCTATGTAATGATATGCTTGCACTAGACCTCGTCTGGTGCTCTCACCGCTCGCTGACGCTTCTGACACATTAATAAGTCAAATACGCGTTTAGTACCTAAAAGTGAACTTTATAAACTTAAACCCAAAGTTACCATTCTTTTATTTTGTAAAACGATTCGTATATCGTTAAGCGTTAATCAATATCCCATACACGTTTAATACCCTTCGAGGTATATTACTAATTGTTAAGTTTGTTGCTCGTTTCATATGTTTTCGGAGTCCATATAACGTTTCTGGGTCGAGCTAGGTCGTGTCGGACCTCGACACGACCAACGGGGGTTGGCGACGGCTAGGCACATCGTGCCTAGCTGCTCTCACGTCGTGAGAGGGGGGTCTCACGACGTGAGAGTCAGTCTCGCGTCGCGAGACATCATCTCGCGTCGCGAGATGTGTCTCACGTCGTGAGACAATTTCTCACGACGTGAGGCACCCGTTTTCAGACCTCAAACGTCAATTTTTACACCGTAATCCGTCCAAAACCATTCCGACATGCTTATATACGCATAAACCATAAAACCCAACTCCGAAACGTTCAAAAACAACGGTTTTAACATGTTTTACGCACGTTCGATTCAAACCGTATCGAAACAATCCAAAACAGCCCATATTTACTCCATTTAACATCAATTCTCAAAATATTTACCTTAATTTGATGCTCGGAGACGATAGGGCTTTCGATTCTGAAGAGATCGCCGCTTGAATCGCTCGAATCGGACGTCGAACGGAGAAACGGCGGCGAAACGATCGTGATCGGTGGTTTTTTCTTCGTTTCTGGATTCTTCTTTCTCTGCTCTTCTTCTTTCAAATTTTGTTTCAATATATGGAATGGCTAAAGGTTCACTTTGATCCTTGTTCTTTTTGTTTCTTATCATATTTCTTTAAACTTTTCAATCGTACGATTTAGTCCATAACTAAACCGTTAACTTCTTTTATTATAACTTATACGTATTATTTATATCCGATAAATAATACAAAACTCGATATTAACACTTTCCCGTCAAAATCCAATATTTCTATTTTCGACACAAAGTGGCTAATTTACCACTTTGGTCCCTGTACTTTATTTTGGACTTTTCTTAATATTTTTCCTTCTAATTTCAATTCTAACTTTAGAATTGAAACATAACCTTAATTTCCGCTTAATTATTTTCCTTAACACCGACTTACTAAAATTCATTTATCTCGATTTTTATCAAAGACTTTCCGATTTCGCCACTCCAGCGAATCTAGACAGGACACGTGGTCCAATTGGATAATTATACATTTTGGGGTATTACATATTGTTTATTGGATATAAATAATACGTATGAAAATTGGTTAAAGGATTAATCAATTTAGTTATGGACTAAATTGAAAAAAAGAAAAGTTCAAAATATAATTTGTAACAAAGAAAGAAAACAAGAATCAAATAATCCTTTTAACCTTGATATATAAAGGTTTGGATATGAAAGAAATAAGATCAGAGAAAGGAGAAGAGAATCCAGAAGCTTCGCACTTTCATCGATCGATACCGTCGTTCGCTCGCCGTTTCGCCGTTCGGCGTCCGTTTCGGACGATTTTTGCGTCGATCTCTTCGGAGTTCAAGCCTCTATCCCTTACAAGCATCAAAACAAGGTGAGTTACACGTTTCTACCACGAAAAATGAAGAATAGGGGGCTGTTTTGCGGGTTAGATCGTATTTATATTGAATTCGACGTTTTGGAGCGTTTTGTGTTGATTTCGAAGTGATAAAAGTGTTATAGGAGCCTCAAAATCGTCGTCCTCAAAGGGTGCACGACGTGCTGAAATTCAGCACGCCGTGCTAGTGCGCGACGTGCACCAGTGAAGGGCACGTCGTGCCCTTCATGAAAAATGAAGGGCACGATGTACCAAGCTGGCACGACGTGCCCTACTTCGACCAGAACCTCCGTGGGACTTCCGGGAGCGAAAATGAGCTTCCGATAGCTTGATTTGAGTGTGAAACTCAGTCAAATGTCCTGAAATGGATGTAAAACATTATAGAAGTGAATGCTAATATGATAAGTAAGAAGTCGGTTAAGAAAGTTATATAATTCCCAAGTACGAGGAGTAGTACTCGATAAGTCTTAAGTACGACTAAGGATCATCGAGTTTTCAAGCAAACTAGAAGTGGAATCTAATCAACTTAAACTTAGAACTTAAAAGTATTATACGTATAAACATGAAATCTACGTCTAACTATTAGACGTTTTATCAGACATGTCAGCGAGTAGTGGGGTCAGCAGAAGTGGATTAGTACGAGCATATCATCATATCGACTTCATTATAGAGTGGATAGCGATCACTGTGAGTTGTATTTTACTTTCACGTATTATATATTAAAGTTATTTTATATAGATATATATACTGTTTACACGCATCACACTGTATATAATTGATTAAATTGTTATATGTTTTATTAATTTCTATATACGAGAACTAGTATGCGATCCGAAGAAACTAGCTACCTATTGGGTGTCAATAGGCTGTGTGATCACCAGTACTGAGTCAGTCTAGTGTGTTTGCATCTGAGAAATGATTGGATACATATGATATGATATGAATTCGATACGAGAGTGAACTCAGCTACGGTGTAGTCTGGAAGTTCCCGTATCTAGTGGGCTGGGCCCACCAGTGAGTTGGACACATAGCTTGAGATTTACGATTGGGTTGAATGATATATGATTATTCAAGAAATGTGTCGCATGCTAGGATATTAGTTTCGTACGGATCAAATACATGTTTATATGTTTTATATTATTGTTTTCTTGAGATGCGATGCTATGTTTCTACATTAATACTGTTAGTAAATGTCAACTCACTCAGTATTTTCCCAAATACTGACCCCTCACCTTTGATGTCTTTCAGGTGCTTAGTTTGTGGACCTAGCTAGAGGCCAATTTTGTGTTAGTGATATGCACTAGGTCAATCATGTTTGACCATGTTTTGACTTTATCATTTTGTTATTTATTGATTGGCAGTTTTTATCATTTTATATTAATGATTAAAATACTTGAATGGTTAATTCATTCTAAGGTCATCAAGTATGTGACTTGATAGTAGAACCCTTAGGTTTAATAAAAGAATTATATACCATCTATCCCTAGTCTTAATAGAACATTGAGACTAGTATGATGTTGACTGATGATTATGTTTTACTAATCATGTATATGAGATATTAAGTCAAATCATAGGTGCTATTTGAGAAATAAGGCACTGGATGACCCACTGTGAGAATACTACATAGATCACTGTCATAAGTAATTCTCATTACAGTTCTATTAGTATAATCCTTTGACCTTGAAATCATCATGGATTTCTACATAGCTATTTCATGTTTTGATACAGTCTTACATTATCTTTAACAGGATAATGGAATAGATAGTCATTGAATATGAAAGTAACTATGTGAGAAATGTGAGTGACTGAGAAGGAATTTGTCCCTCATTTATTTGAGTAAGATATCTATGGGCCCCTTGAAAAAGATAGACTGAAGGAAATGCATGGCCATGCTAATTGATAAGGAGTTATCATTTTCAGTCTACTTAGAGTCAAGAAACTAATGATTGAATATTATAAGGATGACATGACTATGCCTTATATTCAATCTGGATATCGAGTGACAAAGGGATTAAAATATTATTGTAAATGGTTAAATCGGATTATCGATATTCGTATAACTTGGGTAGTCATAATGTCTTGCTAGAGGCCACTTATGACTTGTGGGCTGAAATAAGGATTTCGAGCCTACTGCCAACGTTATATGAACCTACAGGGTCGCACACTAAGAACAGGCTCAAAATAGTTATGGGTTGTACAAGCCCAATGTGATTAAGTGATTAATTATAAATATATATATATATATATATATATATATATATATATATATATATATATATAATTCGTAATATATATATTAATAAATATATATATTAATTTGAAATTGGTTTAAGAATCACGAAATTCATTATTCACTAAATCACTAAAATTCGAAATTGCTTGTGAAGCAATAGTGCTAGCACACAAGCACTAGTTTTGGCTAAGGTCTGTTCGTGTGGATACTCGTAGAGGACGCGTTCTTTTGGAGGCGTTTCTGATCCGAGGCCAGGTATCACCAAAGTGAACCACCTCCTTCCATCCTACATTGCTGTTGAATTCGACATACAAGTAAGTACTTATTCTGTTAATTCGAATTACATGGATCTTGATTTGGGTTTTTAGATAAATTTTTGAAATTCCGCTGCGTTATGAACCTATAAAACCCAACATTTTGAAGTCCAGAAGTCAGCTGTGTATGTATAGTTTCTGAATTCTGTGAATGCTGCAGTAGTAATCCTGTATCGACAGAATAGTAGCCTAGACAGCAGTTCATTTTGGTTGTATATATTACGTGCTGTCTTGTTTATATTTTTGATAGGCTACGTGTTTTATATGTGATCCACGGCCCCAGATGCCGGTGAGATGTTGTGAGACACTAACTGATGTATATAGTACCGCGAGGCCAGTTCGTACAGGGTACGGTAACAAGAGCCCGCGAGGTTTTGAACAGTTAGTGTACATATATGATTATATGTTATATATAAATGTATTGCTTCCGTTGTTTAATATTAATTGTTTATTATTTGCGAAAAATTATTAGTGATTTGAGGCTTGCTACGGGTTCCGGAGCTACCACTCCCGTTCCCTAGCGCCGGTTGCGGCTCAATAATTTAGGTCGTGACACGGATGCAGGCCTTCGGGTATCCCAGTTCGTCTAGGGAGGTCGTTATTTTTTAGAACAATTAGCTGTAGGACTTCGATGTCCTTTAGATCCTTTCATTGTAGAATTGTGTAATAAAGTGAAAATAGCCGTAGGAGAACTTTACCCTGGGACGATTCATATTATACTAGCTTATATAGAAGCATATAGACTTCGGGGGCAGCGTCCTCCTTTAAATGTGTTTCGTCATTTTGTAGAATTAAGAAAATCTGATGAGTGCTTTGTCTTTGCTCTCAGTAGGAGAGGTAGATCCGTCATTCATTTGCCTTGTTTGGATAATGATTGGCGATCTAGATATTTCGTTGTCTATCATGACTTTGCTTTTTCCCATTTTCCTTTTTTGCTTTTCTTCTAAGTTCGTTGATGTTTATCCTTCTCCTCTAACCCTATCTGAGTCTATTTTGACATTTGACCTCTCTTTGCACGTCATTGTTCAAAAGCCTCTTTTTTTCGTTTTGATAAATAGTCATGTCAGGCGTCGTTAGATGCATTTGGAAGATCCTTCAAAGAGTCAGCGTTCCTGCAGAAAAGCTCTCTTCTAGTAATTCTAAAACAGATAGACATCATTTGTCGATGTAAGGATTCTAAATCCCTTTCTGGAAGGAGTTTGAAAACACGCAGGGTGGACGTGGAAGTCCGTTTTGAAATTTTGGAATTTGATTTAGCCTAGCGGCTGTATCTAGCGAAAGGAGTTTTCACTAGACTTGTTATTGGAGGTTTGATTAAGCGAAGGTGTATCATTTAATCAGATTCGTTTCTTTTTAGGTCCGGCCTAACTGGAAGTTTTGAAAATCTGGTTTTGAAACTGGAAAATTTGTTAGGCGGACCTAAGATTGAGATCGAAATAGTAGTTTTTGAAATATTGGATTTAGAATCACTACATTGACAGTCATGCCTCAAGTATAATCATTATATTAGGTTGATTCCTTAGGGTAGTGTCTAAGCTGGAATGCATGTGGGCTGAGTCATTGGGTTTTGGTAGTAACCGGTTTAAGGCTCCTATAGACAGATACACCTTTGATAGGTCTCCTCAATCACGAGTACAAACGACCGAGGTACTGGGCTGTGAGTGATGCTACTCCGCATAAGACGTTCTGGGCAATGGAGTGCAGAGCCAGAGCGTGAGAGCGGCTATGAGTATCGGGGCTGGATAGGGACTCCTAGAGAGTAGGTGAGAAGAGAAATTTCTAATGCAATGCAACAGGTGCGAATATGTCTGAAAAATAGAGCCGGTGATCGATAAGGTGCAAACCGTGCGGTTTAGGTCCATGGAAACCGTTTTTGAAAACAATTATGAAAATGTTTTTGTGTTTATGTTTTAAAGATAGTTGTTTTAGTCCCCAGTGGAGTCGCCACTGTGAGCGAAGCCGGGTTCGGGGGCCGCTCGCCCAAGGCTTATGGCTGACTTCTCGATCTGGAAATGGTTTGCAAAATGGAGTCGCCACCTAGTTCAACTAGGAAATGCCTTTTAACCGACTGGATCGCCTTACTCGCCTCCGGCAAGTCTATCGTGCATCAGACCAAAGACAAGGGTTCATGGACCTCCCCGAGTCTCATGTGCTTGGCTTATCTGTTATCGGCTTTATTTTCTGGACATATTCGTTTTATATCTCATCTCAACAGTATATGCAGTCCACATGATATGAAAGCTGTAAATAAACAGTGATGAAAGAAGTAAACACGTTTGACGCACATATGACTCGATCTGGACTGGCATTTCAGGCAAGTAGCAGGTACTCCTAAGCATACATCTAACCTTAGAGGTTTCTAGCAAGTAGCACAAGTCTGGCTGGTCTGGATATTTTACATGCACAAAGCCTAAAACCGGATGCATAAGCGTGATTTGATTGATTTTATTAGGTGATCTTGAAAAACCTATACAACCGTTATTACTTTTTCATGTTAGTCCTACGATGTCTAAGTGATGGGCTAGATTTGCATTAATGGGCCAATTTTGAGTGATTAGTCCTTTAACCTGTTAATTATTGGATTTGGATGCTTTTGAGAAGCAGTAAACAGTATCAGCATGCTCAGGGGCAGTTGGATATACATACAAGGTTAGAAATACTTTTAAACCTCGTTGACTTTGAGTGCCTAGCACTCGCGCGGGTTTTGACCATCGGTCTGGTCAGAATTGGCCTTCGGTCAGATCACGAGAGTTGTGCATCTCGTCGATCCGGTTCTACTGGTTTGATCTGGAGTCAATTCCGAGTTCGGGTTAGCCCAGAATCGGCTCTGGAAGGTGCTGGTTCACTGGGCCTCGGGCTCGTGGGCCCGGTTGGCTGGACAGGTTACAATAGCGGGCTTCGAGGCCCTAAAAAAATCGGGTTAAGCACATTTACGATTACAAACAGGTCCTACAACTAAAACAATATCTCAGGAATCGAACTGAGCCTAATTCGAAGTCCGGATGGGCCCGAAAACACGTTTTGAAGTTCGGATCGCGTCTGGAAGGATCTGTGAGCAAATATGCGGAACTGAGGAGCCATGAACACGGCGCAAGTTTAACCTGGCGGCGCCGGTAGTTCATTGTGGCGGCGCAGCCACTTTATCCCGGCGGCGCCGTCGGCTTCAGTGGCGGCGGCGGCGGTTCGTCAGCAGTTTTAGGGGTCGTTTTGTTTTGCTTCGTTCTCACTCGTTTTAGCTTCGTTTTTCATGCAAAATTAGTCAAAACAGCATAAAATCGAACAAGGAATCCAAAAAACACATAATCGAAGTGTTTTAAGCTTATCTACACGAATTTATTTTTCTGGGCAGCAACTATTTATAGGGTTTTCTTAAGGTAAAATTAGCTAAAATCTACCTACAACATGCATTCTAAGGTGTTCAATCGATTGTTTTCTGGTTCTGAGCATTAAAAACAGCTAATTACAGTGATTAACATGCTTTTTCATCGAATTTTATGGTGATTAAGAAAACATCGAATTAATTGATTAAAGCTACTTTAATGGCAAAATTAGCAAATAACCTAAACATGCAACCTAAACATATTTGCAGCAATTATGGCAATCATATATGCAATATTTATGGCAAAATCAAAAGAATTTAATGAGGGTCCTCAGAAGTACCGTTTTAGGTCCTTGGCTCGTTTTCTGGTGAAGTGGATGCGGGATCCAGTTTTGGATCTGTGCAGTGCTCGCGTTCTTGGAGAATCAACACGTGTTCAGTGTTTTCAGGACTGGATTTTTGTGTGTGTGTGTGTGAGGTGGCCGAATTCTACTGGTAAATTTTAGGGTTTGTGTGCCTCCTTGTGTCTGATTTCTAGGGTTTGTCTGCCACGTCCAGCTAGGCTGGATTAAGGTTGTATTCATAGGGATTAATTAGGTCTAGGGTTAGCTTATGTGTATTTACAGGTTCGTCCTAGCTAGAGTTTGGTTAAGGGTTGAAGAAGTGTTAAGTGATAAGTCTAGATGTATTTAGGATTAGGTTTTAATTATTTAATTAGGATTTTATTTGTATAATTCGTATTTACCCTTGGTGGCTAAGTAAAAAGGTTCTAAAAGTCTATTTCGGTGCCTAAAACTATAAAAAAAAGGCTACTAAGGTCCTATGGGTTTGGTCAGGGTCAATTCCAGTCCGTGAAACTTGCAAATTGGCCCATAAACTTCTAAGATATGGCAATTAGTCCAATTTCTAGACTTAGATTACAATCTCTTTAGATTTTTATGGGCTATTCACGCCAAATTACGTTTCAATCCTCCAAGTTTACAGCTGTGCACAGATTACGCATGCTTAGATTCCAGCAAGCAAATCAAAAGCTCGTCACCCGGACAGATTTCTCTGGAAATCATCATCGGACGCTTCAGTTCCTTATCACTTTTTACATGTCCGAAAAATAGGTGTCTACATTAAGATGTAAAGATAAATTAATGGCGAAGAACACTAGAGTTTCGGGATTTCACTTAATCATAAGATACATTGTCATCTATGGAATTGATGTGATTCAATGACGGTATTCAAAATTGCTCTAATATTCTCTCGAATCAAGAAAGCCTATTCAATTAAAGTGAGTTCAATTTCTCAATCCAAACCCTAATTTAATCGAATGATGAAGGATTACAACCTATATGTCATACACAAATCCGTAGGTATATCTCTATTCTACGATAGTTATGCGAATTAATTCTAGATCAGAATTGATGTTTCATCTCTCAATACTTCACATAAATTTTAGATAAAGTTCAATTGATGGCCAAACAATCAAATAACGATGAACACGAGAATTAATTACTGAAACACGATATTAAACAATCTCTTGCTAATATAAAACTTCAATCCATAAAATAACAATGAATCCTACAATTAAACTACATCCCTAGCTCTAATATAAAAGTTTAGCTACACATAATCTGAGATTGAAAAGCAAAAACAGAATTGAAAGAGTTCATTAAAAAGAGAATAAGGAAAAACTCTTTAGATTACAGGTTAGATCAATTGTCAGTTGATTCCTTCCTTTAATCATCAAGAATCCTTGCTTCGATCTTCAATTAGTCTTTTTCCTCCTTGTGGTTGCTTTAAAAGTCTTTGAGTTGTGTAAAAATCGAACCCTCAGTCAGCTCTTCTTATTACCTTTTACAGTCCCCAAGTTTAAAGGAAAAAACCTAAAAAATGGACTGATTTTTGCTCTTAATAACCAGACCTACTGACCGGTTCTACCGGGTAGGTAAAGCCGCAGGTCCGGTTGGCTAAAAAATACTGACAAGAAGGTGGACCTTACCTCCAGCCTTTTCTACTGGGCAGGTCCGGCCAGAGGTAAGGTCGTTTACCTTACCTCCAGCCTTTTCTACTGGGCAGGTCCGGCTGAAGATAAGGTCGACTCCAAAATAGCGAATTTTGTTGCAATCTTCGGTCCATTCGGCTCTTTATTACACATTTGTTTAATCCTAAAGAAAGTTAACAAATTCCACGAATCAGGGCAATAATCTGTCAACTATAGCTGTCATATATATTCTTAGCTGTGCAAATATATGCTTTCCTAGAATAGATTGCTGTGTCTTAGGATTTGATTAAGGAGTTGATTTGTTGTAATTAAGGAATGTAATATTCTGTACTGTTGCTATATAATGGAGAGGAAAACTCAATGAAAGATATCAAATTAAACACAAACTTCTCTTGTCTTGTTATTGTATCAGAGCTTTAGGCTTCTTGTTTCTCTTCTTATTTGTGAATTTTTTTGCTTATCGTCTGTGAGTTTTTTTAGTTCTCTTGATCTTGTATTCATGGAGAAATCGGAGATAGCCTGTGTCAAGTTTTCGGGAAAGAATTATTTTGCTTGGGAATTTTAATTCCAGATTTATGTTCAAGGAAAAGAATTATGGGGGATCATTGACGGCACAGACAATAAGCCTGCTGATCCGATCAAAGCCGTTGAGTGGATAGCAAAGGATGCTCGTGTCATGAGCTGGTTGTTACAAACCATGGATCCTTCTCTCGTCGTCAATCTAAGGCCTTACAAGACCGCCAAAGCCATGTGGGATTATCTCAAAAAGGTATACGAGCAAAACAGCTCAGCTAGGCGATTTCAATTGGAATATGAAATGTCCAATTATGCCCAAGGAAATTTGTCTATTCAGAACTATTATTCTGGTTTTATCACATTGTGGACTGAATACACAAATATTGTTTATGCCTCCATACCGGAGACATCATTAGAAGATGTTAGCATTCTTCATCAGACAAGTCAAAGAGATCAATTTCTCATGAAACTCCGACTAGAATTTGAAGTTGTAAGATCAAATTTATTGCTCAGAAAACCTTCTCCATCCGTGGATGATTGTCTGAATGAACTTCTTCGAGAAGAGCAACATCTCATGACACAAACTACCTTAGAGCAACAAGGGAACTCTGCCAATGTTCTCAGTGTTGCATATGCTGCGCAAGGTAAACTTCAACCTCGTAACATGACCAACGTTCAGTGTTACAGCTGCAAGGGATTTGGACACATTGCGAATCAATGTCCCCAAAAATTTTGCAATTATTGAAAAGTGAAGGGCCATATTATTTCTGAATGTAGGCGGCGTCCTCGGAATCGTAATCCAAGTGCTTTTCATGCCACAACTACAAACATGATGGCTGACACAATTCCAGAATTTGCTTCTTCTCAACAATCTTCTCTTATTCAAGAGAATATTCAGCAGATGGTTGTTTCGGCCCTTTCCGCTCTTGGAATTACTGGTAACAATGATTCATTATCAAAACTTTGGTTTTTTGACTCTACTGCTTCGAACCATATGACTCCATCATCTGCTAATTTGCTTAATATCAAAAAATATGATGGTAACTTGCAAATTGAGATTGCTAGTGGTAATCGTATTCCTATTGTTGCTACTGGTGATATTTCTTCTACCCCATCTTTGAAAAATGTTTTTGTTGCTCCTAATTTATCTACTAACCTGCTGTCAATTGGACAACTAGTAGAGAACAATTGCCAAATTACCTTTTCATCTTCTGGTTGTGTTGTGCAGGAGCTGGCGTCGGGGAAGACGGTAGCGGAGGGACCTAAATGGGGCCGACTCTTTCCTCTTCATTTTAATAAACAACAAAGCTTATGAATGTTTTTTATTTTCTTTCTTGTTATGTTCAACCTGAGCATAAATCTTGGCATTTGAAGTTAGACCATCCAAATGATAAGACACTTTCGTTCATGTTAAAATCTGGTGTATTAGGCAATAAAATTCCATCTAAAGATGTCACTTTTGATTGCTCGACCTGTAAATTGGCTAATAGTAAGACTCTTCCATTTCTTTCTCGAGATACACATGCCTCCAATTGTTTTGATTTAATTCATAGTGATGTTTAAGGAATTTCACCTGTCATTTCTCATGCTCAGTATAAATATTTTGTGACATTTATTGATGATTATAGCCGTTTTACTTGGATATATTTTTTACGTCGCAAATTTGAAGTTTTTGTGTCTTTCCAAAAGTTCCTAGCCATGATTAAAAATCAATTTTCCAAAACTATTAAAATTCTTCGTACAGACTCAGGTGGGGAATATATGTCTCAAAATTTTCAAAATTTTCTTGAACAAAATGGCATTATTTCTCAAAGAAGTTGTCCTTATACACCTCAACAAAATGGTGTTGCCGAACGTAAAAACAGACATCTCCTTGACGTGGTTCATTCATCACTCATTGAGTCTTGTGTTCCATCAAATTTTTGGGTTGAAGCCTTGTCCACTGCTGTCCATTTAATAAATCGTATTCCTACACCTACAGTTCACAATAAAATGCCATATTTTCTTCTTTACCATAAGCAGCCTACATATCAACATCTTCACCCATTTGGGTGTGTTTGCTTTGTTCTTCTTCCCTCTCATGAACGTACAAAACTCTCTGAACAATCTGTTAAATGTGCTTTTCTTGGCTATGCTCCACATCAAAAAGGTTACATGTGCTTTGATCTCGTTGCTCAGCAAATGCGTGTTTCTCGCAATGTTATTTTTTTCGATCGACAATACCTTTATCCTTTCAGTGCAGCCCATTCTAATGATTTTACTCATTCTCTTCTTCCCGCTTTTGAGGATATTTCTCATGAACCTCATTCTCATTCTTTTCATCCTATCATTCGATTTCAGCCTAATGTTGTTTATACACGTCAAAATAGAGAAAATATTCAACAGGAAGTATCAGTCCCTGAAATCTCTCATCAACAAGTCCCTCAAACAAGCTTGCTACCACCACCGCCTATGTCTTTCCCTGCCACCAGCCCCTGATAGTGATCACTCTACACTCAGAAAATCCACTCGCAGCTCATGTCCACCAGAAAGGTATGGTTATTCTCCTGAAAGATTTGGTCATCATAAATCTATGATTGCTACGCTCTCTTCCATTGTAATACCAGGATCTCACTCAGAAGCAGTAAAGCAGGAATGTTGGAGACAAGCTATTCAAGAGGAAATAGATGCTTTGCAACATAATCATACTTGGGACATTGTCACTTGTCCATCTGATGTAACTCCCATTGGTTGTAAATGGGTCTTCTCGATCAAATTGAAATCAGATGGATCCTTTGAACGACATAAGGCTCGTTTAGTGGCTCTTGGGAATCGACAAGAATATGGGATTGACTATGAAGAAACATTTGCTCCAGTTGCCAAAATGACAACAGTTCGTACAATCATGGCCTTAGCAGCTTCTCAGGAATGGCTTATTAATCAGATGGATGTAAGAAACGCATTCCTCCATGGGGATTTAACAGAGAATATTTATATGCGTTCTCCACCCGGTTTAACAACTGCTGCAAATGAGGTATGTCATTTGAAACGTTCTTTATATGGGCTTAAACAAGCTCCCCGTGCCTAGTTCGCAAAATTTTGGAAGACTATGCTTGATTTATCCTTCGTACAAAGTCAGTATGATTCTTCACTTTTTTATGCAAGACTCATCATGGTATTTTTTTGTTGCTTGTATATGTTGATGACATTTTAATCACTGGTTCTGACATCGACAAAATTCAAGAACTGAAAATATCTTTACATGCTTCTTTTCACATGAAAGATTTGGGTTCTCTTGCATATTTTTTGGGGCTGGAAATTCAGAGAAACACAAAAGGTATTTTTGTTAATCAGCAAAAGTATCTCAAGGATATAATTCAGTTGGCAGGATTACAAAATACTACTTCAGTAGATACTCCCATGGAATTAAATGTCAAATATCGTAATGATAAAGGTGACCTTCTTCAAGATCCTACATTGTATCGACGACTTCTTGGAAGTCTAGTTTATTTGACAATCACTAGACCCGATATATCCTTTGCCGTTAACTTGATGAGTCAATTCATGTGTTCTCCTCGTCATTTACATATGGCTGTTGTGAAGCGAATTATTCGCTATCTATATGGTACCCCTCATCGTGTTCTTTTCTTCCATGCTGGTTGTTCTCTTAAACTGGTTGCTTATAGTGATGCCGATTGGGCGGGATGTCCTGATACGCGCCGCTCTACAACAGGATGGTGTGTATACCTTGGTGATGCTTTAGTTTCTTGGAAGTGCAAGAAACAAGCTAGGGTCTCTAAATCCTCAACTGAAGCGGAGTATCGTGCCATGTCTGCCACATGCTCGGAAATAACTTGGTTGCGTGGTCTGCTCTCCGAATTGGGCTACCATCAAATTGATCCTACTCCTCTCCATGCTGACAATACTAGTGCTATTCAGATCGCAGAAAATCCCGTCTTTCATGAACGTACAAAGCATATTGAAGTCGATTGTCATTCCATTCGGGAATCCTATGATCATGGTTTTATTACGCTTCCTCATGTTTCTACCGATCAAAAAATTGCCGACATCCTTACCAAGCCTCTGCCTTGTGCTCAACATCAGTTTTTCATACACAAATTGATGTTGTTTGATTCACCTACATCAATTTGAGGGGGGATGTCAACTATAGTTGTCATATATATTGTTAGCTGTGTAAATATATGCTTTCCTAGAATAGATTGTTGTATCTTAGGATTTGATTAGGGAGTTGATTTGTTGTAATTAAGGAATGTAATATTCTGTACTGTTGCTATACAATGGAGAGGAAAACTCAATGAAAGATATCAAATTATACAAAAACTTCTCTTGTCTTGTTATAATCAAATCATAATTTACATAATCCTATAACAATTATATCACAATATTCTCAACAAAATATGTAAAATTATGGTTTATCAGAGAGTTTGATGGAGAAAGTGATTATTGCACTGTTGATAAGTCGTGGAATCAATGTGAAGAAGAAAATGGGACAAAAGATTCAGTGTAATAAAAACACAATAAGAAATATATACTATAAGGAGGGATAAAATAGAAATGACAAATATAAAAAGGTAGGCATGAAAAGAATGTTTTAAAAGTGAGAGATTTTTGCAAAAAATAAAATTCTGAGTCACTAACATAAACATTTCAGATTTTGGGGGATTCCGTGTAATTTTCTCCTAAAAGTTCTCATAAGTTTGAGCGAATCAGGCCCAAAAACATCCATCGCTCACGGCATTGCATGTGAATATTTTTTATTCAAT
This sequence comes from Mercurialis annua, assembly GCF_937616625.2. Taxonomy (NCBI): domain Eukaryota; kingdom Viridiplantae; phylum Streptophyta; class Magnoliopsida; order Malpighiales; family Euphorbiaceae; genus Mercurialis; species Mercurialis annua. The sequence goes on along the minus strand of NC_065574.1, from coordinate 43,472,663 downwards.
TAATAAATTTAGTTATATTGTATTATATGAAAAATTTATAAATTAAGTTTATATTAGTTAATTGAATGATTTAGTTTGATACAAATTATAAAAATTAAGAATTTTTTAAAACCAATCAATAGATTTTTGGCCTAATCACTCAAAAACCCCCCACCTTTAAACTTTTTTTCAATTCCACCCCGACATTGAAAATTTGTCAATTTTACCCACTTTTAAATTTTCCGTTTTCAATTGTACCCCAATATTTAAATTTTTGTTAATTTTTTACTTAAATGATGAAATCATTCAATTAATTAAGTCTAAACATGAAATTAATTTTTTTTTATTCAAAAAAGTACAAATAAGTCCTTTATTTTTAAAAACTAACTAAAAACCATAATCAAATTAACACTAATTTAAATTCTTAATTAATTTAACTGAATTTAAATAAATTTTAAAAATCTACAATTAATATATGCGAGACATGGAGAATGTTTTAAACAAATTTCCAAACGCAAAAGACGTTAATTTAATTTTTCAGGGTACGATTCAAACACAAAAATGCAAAATAGGGTAAAATTGACAAATTTTCAACGTCAGGGTATGATTGAAAAGGGGCTAAAAGGTCGGAGTTTTTTTAAGACATTAGGCCTAGATTTTATAAATAAGGTTTTAAAAAATTGAAAAAAAAATCACATAGATCACAATTTATCAAATTAAAAAAATTAATAATATAATTATTTAATTTCATCCGCACAACGCACGGGGATCCACCCAGTTTATCTTAAAATCTTAAATCTAACATTGTCTCTGCTGATGAAATTGCTTCCACATAAAGCAAGACTGATCTTACTCAAATCAAACATTGTTAATTTCTGCTTCTTTTAGTGTCATGACTGATGAACTAGATCTTGATTCAGTGTTACACGCTGCATAGACATACAACAACAAACATCCCCAAGCGATATTATATAGAGCAAAAGTAAACTACAAATCTACACAAAATTGCAAATTCAAAGACAATGTCAAAAAATGAAGTCCCCAGCTAGCTGATGCTTGGGAGGATTTGAGAAGTTTTGCTATTGCGAACGCTTGTTGTCTTCGAAACTCTGAGTTGATTCAGCTTTAAGCTGTTTGGCGCATACACGATGGCGTCTTTCTCTCCCGTAAATAACCCAGAAGATAATGGATAGCATAACTGCAGTAGACACCATCACCAGTCCAATGTAGATCAAACTGCATACTCAAAATTTGCTATCCCAAAAACCTCGACACCTGTTAGCAGTTCGGTCCTCCATCCGCTGCTTATGAACATATAGGATCCTAGACATTAAGACAATGTCACTATCTTAATCTAGAACAATTAAACACCTCAACCATATACCACATTAACACATAAACTATCAAATCCACAAATCATAACATCATGCTTTAAAACCATTTTGAAATCTCGTAATCTCATTTAGCTCCGGTAAAACCATTTTCACAAATCATAATACCAAAGATGTATCCAAAACATTGATCAAGTGTCTCTTAATCCTGATCTAACGACAACGTCTCAACCTCGCCCTTATATCAACCCGCCGACTTAAGCATAATCTTTTAAGTCCGGTTTTCCGATACGGTGGTATAAAAATAAAAACTCACATTTTCCATATCGGAGCCTAAATTGATAAAATATTTTAGAAATCAAACTTATTCTCCATAAAATGATTAAAATAGCCCCTTTTTTTTGGCTTAAATACCACTTTTGGTTGAATTATTAAAATATTCTCAAACTTTTTAAAATTGACTATTTAGGTCTTTTCGTAAATCAATTAATTTCAAAATCAAAAAAGTCATTCAAAACACCCAAAATCATTTAACCTCGGATTATATATATTCATAATCTGGAATTTTGGTTAAAATACCAATTATCCCTTCAATTTTACAAAATTGCTCAATTCGATCCTTTAAACCAATTTCGATTTCATCCAATTTCAAATTAATTTCAAATTATCAAAAACCTCTAATTTTAGAAAATATAAACATCACATCCTTCAAGTTTTGGCAAAAATACACTTTGACCCCTAAACTTTCCACTTTGACAAAATCATCCAAACATCATGAAATTCATACCAACCACAATACATTAATTTTTAAGCATACCCATGTCAACAAATTCATGATCAACCCATGAGAACCCCAACATTCAAAACTTCCAAGTTCATGTTCTTAAACTTCCATATTTTGCAATTTCTTTTAATTAATCCCATAATTATTAATCAACTAAACTTAATCTTGCATATATTGAATTTCATCAACTTAAACTATATATTATCATAATCAAATAACAAGCAACTCATCAAATACCATCAAAAACATAAAAATCATGTTTCTACATATAAAAATCATATAATTTTTGCAACAACCAAATAATAATTAAAACCGATCAACACTGAAAATCCTTAAGAGGGTTTGAGTTTTATACCTCCAAAAACCACTCCAATTTTCGGCATTTATGAGAAAGAATTCTGTTTTATATGATTTTTGCAAGTTCTAGACCAATTCTTGAAAATTTCCATCTTAATCTCACATAAAATGGATGATTCTTGATTAGATGATGGGTTTGAAGTTGATAAAGGGTTTGGTTTTCAATTTTGTATCAAATGGAGTGAATGAAAAAGTGGTGATGATGATGGGGGTATATATAGTAGTGGGCAAAGTCCACTTTAACTCAAATACTAAAAACTCTTTTCACCTGATTTATTAAATATCATCCGAACAAATTTAAAACTATTTCGTAAATTTACAAAACTTTGACGATAATTTTTTAAAAATAAATAATGGAATTTGGCATTATTAAAATTATCCCGGGACCTATATATTATTTTATTTAAATTTTTCTTAACTTACTTTAGTCCGTTCACCCTCGCATTAACAGATAAAAATTCCAATTAAATTTATTAAATCACGATAATTAAAATAGAGCCTCCTTAATCTAAATTCTCATTATATTCACTTAATTTATCGTCCTCAACCTAAATTTTTACAATTATGCCACGTGACATTGTATTTAGTATTTTTAAAAGTACGGGGTATTACAAAAAGTATTTCCTAAGTTAGTTAGATGGCGACTCTATTTTTAGCCACTAAAAGTTTTCATAAGTTTGAGCGAATCAGGCCCAAAAACATCCATCGCTCACGGTCATTGCATGTGAATATTTTTTATTCAATTAATAAATTTAGTTATATTGTATTATATTAAAAATTTATAAATTAAGTTTATATTAGTTAATTAAATGATTTAGTTTGATATAAATTATAAAAATTAAGAAATTTTTAAAACCAATCAATAGATTTTATAAATAAGGTTTTAAAAAAATTAAAAAATTCACATAAATCACAATTTATCAAATTAAAAAAATTAATTATAAAATCATTTAATTTCATCCGCACAAAGCATAGAAATCGACCCAGTTTATCTTAAAATCTTAAATCTAACATTGTCTCTGCTGATGAAATTGCTTCAACATAAAACAAGACTGATCTTACTCAAATCTAACAATGTTAATTTCTGCTTCTTTTAGTGTCATGACTGATGAACTAGATCTTGATTCAGTGTTACACGCCACATAGACATACAACAACAAACAACCCCAAGTGATATTACATAGAACAAAAGTAAACTACAAATCTACACAAAACTGCAAATTCAAAGACAATGTCAAAAAATGAAGTCCCCAGCTAGCTGATGCTTGGGAGGATTTGAGAAGTTTTGCTCTTAAGATTGCGAACGCTTGTCGTCTTCGAAACTCTGAGTTGATTCAGCTTTAAGCTGTTTGGCGCATACACGATGGCGTCTTTCTCTCCCGTAAATAACCCAGAAGATAATCGATAGCATAACTGCAGTAGACACCATCACCAGTCCAATGTAGATCAAACTGCTGTGTTGTTGCAGTTTAGGACACTCATTCTTATATATGTCAATGAATGTTTCCCTCACAAATGTGCAATCTTCCAGCTCGACCAAGAAAGGACCGTAAGTTTGCAGCCTCGAACATACATCGACTGAAGCTATCATTTGGTCGTATAAGGTCGGATTCAAACGTCCGGTTGTGATGCATATACCAGTTGGTGAAACCTGACATACAAAGTTCTGCCACACCTGTACAGGTCGAACTAACTTTGATTCCAACTTCTCTATTATAAATTGCAAGTTGCTATACTAATTTTACCAAAAACTTATGAAATGATAAATTGTAAGATAGCTAGAGTAATGACCTGTGTTGCATTGCTCATGTCGACTTCACCGATGCTGCAAGGTCGATCTGTCAAGTCATGGAAGTAAGGGTTGCATAGTATGGGCACTAATGGACCGGATTGATTGAAGTACATTGTAGGAAAGTTGGGGGAGAAGTTAATATTGGAAACGTTGGTGATGACCGAGTTGATCAAATCGACAAATTCAAGAGTGACTTCCTTGCTACGTGATAAGGTATCTTGAGCGGTTGCACTATCCACGCAAGGCAGTACATCGTCTAAAGCGGTATGTGCAGTGGGGTTTTGCACCCAGTGATTCATTGCAACACAAGTGTCTGCAGCCACACTAGCATGTCAAAAGAAAGGAAAATTAGAACTAATCGACTCACATGGGATCATATGCATGGTTGAGGGGTATATGACTTACTTATGGAGGAGAAGGAATGTGCCACATAAAATAAATGTTCCAGCAACAAGTATCCATCCAACTATGACCAGGCTGCAACAATTTCACAAGAAATACTCACAATCAATCAGATGCATAAAAGTTGAGATTACGGAAAGCAAGAATCAAAACAGTCCCAAGCGGATCACACTTACATGTAGACTACTAGTTGGATGCCAAACACCGAAAATACTGAAGAACAAATTAACACCCATATGTTAATATAAGAATGATTTATACAGTTTGTAATTTGAAAAATTTGTTGAGCAAACTTAAAGAAACTTACAGAAACCAAGGAATGTAAGGAGAAGCATGATAGCAGCAATAACAATAAGTGCCAGTCTCCTGCATGGATGAATTCAAATTCATTACATGATCAGAAAACTTTCACAAATCTCATTGTACTACTCTATTTTGAACAGGAAACTTTTTTGATTCCTATGCTTTCTCGCCTATTTGAAGTATTCTTCGTTTCAACGTTTCTATTTCCGTACAACATAAGTACTACTGAAATATACCAACAAAGTCTTAGTCTTAGTCTCCTTACACAGAATCCAAAAGATCTCGTATGTCATTCGAATTCTCTACCGTTCGATCAGCAAGGAGGCTAGCGGAAGAATTTAACTTTATTTCAATCTGATCAATATCAGTTTGGACATTAGAAGGTAGAGTAACATTATCTACTGCACTTAGCTTGGCCGTAGCAAGATAGTTGGACACATCTCTTAATTTCTGAACAGTTATATCTGCCTGATTAACCACATACTCCAGAGTTTCTGTTGTACTTGTATGAAATTTCCCCTGACCCGTGTACAGAACTACGCATCCAATTCTGCAATAGCAAAAAGGAGACATTAGTATGCAACGCATACAATATACAAGCCCTCGACAGAGTGAAAGAGATGGTTACATTGCTCCAATGCTGAAGATAATGAGGAAAATAAGAGAAAGAGTATATGCTGTCGGAGAGTAGCCGTAAGACTTCTTTCCACAGCAGAAATAACAGAAACACACGAGCAGTAAACACAAACCGAAGCCGAAGAACCATGCTGCTGCAATTGCAAACAGGGGAACTGCAGTAAATCCTACAGACTGCAGTCAAACACTAAAGTTTTTAGTTACCACTTACCAATAAATAGAAACATTTACATAAATAAACTAACTAAAGACAACTGCAGATATGAAACAATATCAAATTAAGACCACCCTGTCTATCCCCGTAACAAAAAAAAAGAAAAAAAACCAATGCAGAATTTATTTTTCATGTTTCTATACTAAATCACTATGTAGCACCGAAACATAATTGCTGAAACACCAAAGAATAATTATACAATGCAATGGTCGTGCCACGTTATTCGTGCAACAAACCAATGAGGCGTTTGCCATATTGAAATATTTAATGATAAAAAAAATAAAACAATAACTAAAACTTTCCTACTACAAATGCTTAAAACTGACGTGTCACAACCGTTGCATGAGATAAACATTCAACGCCAAAATGTAAATGAGTTTTTATAATAATGATTGTAAACATAGAGTTGTGGAAATTAAGAGTTCTTACTGCTACACATTTTCACGGAAAATTCAATCAAAATTGACCAAAGTAGGTAGAAATTAATGGGGTGAGTGGAACTTACAGCCCAGTAATGGCGATCACTGATATTCCAACCTCCAGTGTATCTTTTGAAGCCATCTAAAGGATCTTTTCTGTATGTTCTTCTTGGAGCCAACACAAGGGTTGATGTCTCAAAGGGTTCACTAAGTGGTGCCTCCACTACCGACCCCCATGACAGCAGCTCCGCTACATTTTCACTGCCTGTTGCTTCCAACAAAACTGTTTTTACAAAAAAAAAATCAGCAAGAAAATTATTCTTAGATATTTTGAAAGAAAGAATGTGAAAAGTTATGTTAAAGTGGTTTTTAGTATTCCAAGAAATATGACAAGTCACATTAATTAAGGCATGAAACATGGAAACTATGTGTAGAAACCAAGACAAAAGGAAATGAAAAATAAGTAAGTTTGAGTATTCCTTTAGCTGCATTATTTTCCTGGGAACCAAACAAAAGTTAGGCAAAGGGTACCTGAAGGTGGTAGAGCAGGGAAAGAGTTGAAGTGAGAATGAGCAAGTGAAAAGGAAAATAAGAATGTACAAGTAGAAAATAGAAGCAGTGACAATGGGAGTGAGCTACATAACATCATCATTGATACTGATAGAGATAGAGATAGAGATAGATTCACAGCACAGAGTGAAGGAGATGAGTCTGTTAAGTGATTGAGCTTTTGAGTGGAAAAACAGACTTTCTAATATCTATGCATTTTTTCATACTTTTTTTTTAGTAAGAAAACAGACAAAACTTTGTTTTAAAGTCTCTATGAAGAAAACACAAGTTACATAAAGCCTTTTTGGTCCTTTAATAATAGGGGAAAATTATACAACACACCTGTTCATAATAATTGTTTATGCAACAAGCCAATAGTAATGCGTTAGCCATATGAAAAATTGAATAATAAAAAAAAATTAAAAGTTCTTTTATTGCAAATGCTCGTTGTAAAAATGACGTGGCACAACGGTTATATGGATTAATTAAAAGTTTATTTTTATTTAAACGATTCAAATTAATTATAGACTCATTTCAATTTTTTTAAAAATTAATTGATTAAATAAATATTTAAGTTATTTATAATTGACTTAGTTTTAATTAATTGTATAAAAAGTATAGTTATTTTGAAAAATGTTACTCCTTATCTATTTAGTCAAACGTGTTTATCTATAATTAGTTTTCTTTTTAAAATTTTAAGATAAATTTAATAATTATCTTTCAAATTTATTTCCTTTAATTAAATAATTTTATAACTCAATTTATATAACTTCTTCTAACTTATAAAGTTATATTATTATTTATTTTTATAATTTAAAATAAAACCGCACATTTTTAATATGTATAATTTTAATTTTTTTTTGATAATTTAGGGAAGGGGCGCTTGTGGGAGAAATCAAACCCACGGCCTAACAGTTTATTACTTAGCGTTTATACCATTTGAGTTAAAGCTCATTGGTATATAATTTTAACTAAATGAAACAAAAAACAAACAAACAGGAGGACTAAGTTTAAACTAAAAAATGATAAAGACAATGGAGATGGGGTCATTGTCAATATTATCGATATCATCATAGCCAGACTTTGCAGTTTGAAAATTGGGGTCTAAAATCATGGCGGGAAAGTGGAAAACAACTGGCTATATATACAGGAATAGGATCCTATTTTATTTTTAGTGTATATATAGTTTTCGAACAATTTCTGTTGTTGGCAGTTGTAAATAAAGAAATTAAGAGAGAAGAAAGTATATCCACGTCAGATATACAAACGGTATTTTATAAGTCCGTTTGCAATGTTCTGTAACGCAGTCTAAATGAGGTACGCTTTTAACAGGTTTTAGACACATTATGGTTATTTACTAGACTCGCAAATATTTGAGAGCAAAATATCTATCTTTTTTATAAAATAGTGACTATTAATAAATGTCTATTTCATTACTAGGAGGCGAAAGAAGAAATTTTACATAAATGTATCTCTATGCTATTAAATATCTTAATTAGACTCTTTCTTTTAAAGAGGTGGGATAGAACAATTCAGTTGAAAAATAATGATCATATGTGATGAATCACAAAATCCATCCCAGTTTCAGGTACATACACACACCAGTAAACAGAGGTCGGAAGAAACTCCGTTGGGGGTCACCGGAAGTTCGCTCCGACACTCAAATAAGAACTTTTAATAGGGGAAAAAAGAAGAAGAGAAAATAAGAAAAAGTATTGTGAAAAAAAATAATTACCTTAGTGTTTGTACGTAAGGTTGTTTTTATAGTGGAACCCGTGCAAATCTTGTTGTGTTGTCCTCTTCTCCTTCTTATGGTCTCCAATTACGTGGCATGTTCTTCCGCATTTGGCGTGGTTTGTTAAGTGCGCCTAGCGCAAGGAACACTTTTTTGTACTTGTTAGAGGATCTTTTGTGGTCTTCATAATCAGTTATACGCGAGTGTAACTCGAGACGCGTTATGTGCCTTATCTTGTTTACAGATGGTAGGAGGTTCGACCTAGTGGCGTTAGTTTACCAAACTGTGATGTCGACCATCGTAGCTCGGGAAGCTATCACTTAACGATCTACTTATCATATATTTGTCCGAAGTCTGACCTTATTTTCTGTAGCTCGGTGACCCCTCTAGGTACTAGGTCGGTAAATTGTTTGACTTAGCAATACTTGCTTTTGGTGATATTGCTTCGCCCCTTCGAGGTATTATTACTACATTATCACTAGCCCCCCTAGTATATCAGATACTTATGTACGAGTTGGTGGTTTTCCTTTGGATAAAATCTCAGATTATCCCTTATTGTCCTGCCACCTACTCGTTGTCAGGGAGAGTTGGTCAGTTTTCCATGGATTGCGTGTACGACCTTGATGGGGCGTGTCTCCTAGGTTTCTTAGTGATAGTTGTGGGCAAGTTGTCCTGCTTGTAGTTCTTTTTGACGGTTTTTCTCATTATTACTCCCGCCACATGTTGGTTTGTACCTATCTTCTCTATGACCGAGGCGACGTTTTTGGTAATCGAGATAAAATAACTTAAAGTTTGTCTTTTCATTTTCCCTCCAATTTCCGTTATCATTTCTAATTTTAGAAACAAAATATCAACTATTGGCTTTTCATTTTTCGAACTTCTCAAACTCCCTGAAATTTCTCTAGTTTTATTATTCTCTCAGTCTTTCGCAAGAACGTTTTTTGATTCAACATTTTCATTTCAGATCATCTTCAGTTTCAATTACAAGTAAGTAAATCTGTTTGTTTACTTCTTTGAATTTTATTAATCTTCGTGTGTTTATGCTCTTGTTTACTGTTTGTGATTGTTGTTTCTAGAATTTGTATATTCTATGCATTTTGTTTATGATTTATGCTTGTTTGTGGATTCTTCATGTTATGATGTTTGAACCAGTGTTTTTAACTTGGTTTGTGAGTTTTAGTCAATTTGAGTTTGAATTGTGTTTTTCGCTAAGGGATAGATTTCCAGAAAACTGGAAATTTATCCTTCTGGTTCTTCGTGTTCACCCATTAGGTTTCCCCTATTTTTTTTGCTTAGATTTTAGTTTCATTTTTCCCGTGTTTTTTCTTATTTTTCTGGACACTCGCCTTACTCGGGCTTACTTTATAACTCCCTTAGGTATGTCGGGTAAACATTCTGAACACGAGGAAGGTCAGGGTTATGACGATGGGGTAGAGAAGGATAACACCTCTGTTGAAATGGAGATAGTTCGTCAAGGACGAGCTGCTCATTTGGATGCTGACTTCGAGGGCCTCAACAGGAAGTGTATACAAAGGTTAGAACCTGTCGGCCTCATGCATCTCGTAATGGAAAATAGAAGGTTGTTGAGGAGCTCGAAGAGCGTGATCTTATTGCATCCCGATGCACCCAGGGATTTCTGGATGCGATAAAGAGCACTTTTAGCATCCCTGATGATTATGAGCTTTCCCTAGTCTCGTAGGGTAAAAGGTTAAAAGACTTGCCTCCGGCCAACAATGTTATGCTAACCTTGGAGCATTTGCAGTCTGGAATTAAATTTCCAATAGCGGAGGAATACAAAGAGCTTAGTTTGTATTTTAAAGTGCATTAGGTAAGATTCTTCCTAACGGTATTCGACATTACTCATGCTTTTTGAAGCTCTGCAAGCTGGATGATGTTGAGCCAACAATGAGGCTCTTTTGCTGTGTATACCTCATGACTTTGAAGGACATAAATCATTTTGCTTATCTTTAATTTTGTAGCGAGAGGAAGAAAATTATAGCCGGGCTAGTTGAAGGACTCAAGGAAGACTACTTTCAAATCACCCATGCTACCGGAATCGGTGGTTTGATTACTTCCTACGTTTATGTCACGACCCAAATTATTGAGCCGAGACTGGCGCTAGGGAATGGGAGTGGTAGCTCCGAAACCCGTAGAAAGCCTAAAACCACTAATAATTTTTCGCATTTAAAAGTATAATATTATATATAAAACATTTTCGGAAAACTAAATAATATACTTATAGATATTGAAATATTATATTAGAGTTACAATATAAAATACTGCTTGAAGTCAAATGTCTATATAATACTGACACCTACTGACTACTGCAGCTTTAGAAACTTATACTTGTGCAAGTCCAGTGACTTCTGGCACAATGGAGATGGTTTGTCTGATCCGACTCCGTCTACCTGCAAACATCAGAGTGAGGGGGTCAGTATTTGGGAAAATAATGAGTGAGTTTGCAAGTTACTTATAGTATTATCAAAATATAGCGTCACATAATTAATACGTATATAAATTTATGATACAAGCAAACATTATTAATTTCAAAAGTGTGAGTCCCACTCACTAGATACGGGGACTCCAGGATACACCGTAGCCGAGTGCCCACTCGTATCGAAATTATAGTGTGAGTCCAACTCACTGGTGGGTCCAACCCACTAGATACGGGGACTCCAGGCTACACCGTAGCTGAGTGCTCACTCGTATCAAATTCATACCATATCATGCATAAATATATATTAAATTCTAATCACAAAGTCAGGTACTCTAGACTGACTCACTAATGATCATGCAGCCTATTGACACCCAATAGGTAGTTGGTCTCTTCGGACCGCACATTAGACATTCATCGTCAAAACAACGAATAGGACAACATCCATATAATCAACTTACTAAAATAACATCTTACATAAGCACATTATTTCCATGCGATATATTGACAATAATATTCATAATATATGAAAATAACTTTAATAATAATAATACGCGAAAGTAAATTGCCACTCACAGTGACCGCTTTCCGAATAATAATAATATTATTGTCCCGCAAGCGTAAGCTCCATGCGTCGTTCTATTCCTTAGCTATTCCGGCTCGTCAATCTGGTATTTCATCGATACGACAGTTACTTATTCGAGTTACCTGTACGTTTAATCCATAAACGTAGGCTTAATATCAAAATCCTAATTATAAACTTAGGTTAATATAATCGTATTTCAAATACGATTCTTAACTTTAATCGTACTCTAGTAAATCAAGATATTCGATATATCTTTTATTCATCGATTTATAAACTTAGGTTTCTTATATTTAGAAACCCTAATTGAACACGTTATGTTCGATATCCAAATTTCTCGTTTTCGGGGTCCGTATTTCACTTTTAATATCCGACATACTTGAATTCGGAAATCTAGGTCTAAACGGGTCAAAACATTCAAACGGGTGCGGTAGCTGGTTGTGCGAGCGCACAAATGGGTTCTGTGCGTTCGCACGATCTGGTGTGCGTCCGCACAAACAGTGTGCGTCCGCACAAACAGTGTGCGTCCACACACACAGGTGCGGTGTGCGTTCGCACACCCGCGACAGTCCCAGGAAATTCCATTTTCCGGGCGCTTCGCTGCTCGCCGGCATTCCCGACATGCTTCCAAATTCTTATAACATATAATCCAATGTAAATCTCACCAAAAAACGATTATAAAAATGCTATTACGATTCGTTTAATTCGTTAAAACAAAATAACCCTAATCCAATCATTTCAATACCAAAAACCATCAAATTACCTCGATTTGATGCTCGTGGTAGATAGAGAATTCTAAACAAATCGATATAAAGAACGCTCGATTTGGACGGGAAACGGCGAAACGGCGACGGATCGTAATCGTAATCGTTCGTCAAATCTTTCTTTTCTCCTTCTGGAGACTTCATGCGCCTCTGATCCTTTCCTCTTTCATTTCTTATGTTATCATATATATCTTGGTTAAAAGGTCACTTTGGTTCTTCATTTCTTTAACTTAAACCATTTTTCTTTTAAACTTTCTAATTTAATCAAACGGTTAATTATCCGTTTTACATGTATTATTTATGTCCAAATAAATAATACTAACTCAAAATTATTATTTTCCGTCAATAATCTTTTAATTACTACCCTCGATATTTAATTGGCTAATTTTCACTTTGGTCCTTAAACTTTTTAAAAGTTGCAATTTAGCCCAAAACGCATCCGCGTCCAAATTTTAAAAGGTCTCCGATTGACCCGAAACTTTTACCACTATTACTATAAAACATTTCGCGGATCTTGGCGAAATAATTTCCCTTCGGAATTTATATGGCTAAATTACCATTTTAGTCCCTGTACTTTATTTTGCGACTTTCTTAACGTTTTTCTTTTTCTAATTCCAATTCCCACTTTAGAACTGAAATAAAATGTTAAAGTTCTCACAATAATCCTCTCGAACCCGTCCTGCTAAAATTTAATATTTATTTTAATTTCTCGGAAATCTTTCCGATATCGCCATTCTGGCGACTTAACATTGGACACGTGGTCCAATTAAATACTTAACTATTTTTGGGTATTACAGTTTATGAGGCTGCCGAATCCGAGAAGTGGTTTCACACTCCAGCTCATTTTGAGTTAGCCGACATAAAGAAGTTCAAATAGGCAGCCAGCTTAACCAGGACTCCCAACGCTAATGATTTCTGTTTGAAAGTTTCATTTAATTACTGAAAATACATCTCGACACCATCGAATTTGGTTGTGTTGTTTGTTGTTGTTGTTGTTTTTTTTACCTTGTGTTTATGTTGACTTGGTTTTCTATGCTTCTTTTTAGTGAATAGTATCAATCTGAATAAGCTAGCCGGAGGAAAACGTAAGAAGCCCACAAGTTGAGTTCCTACTCCTTTCACCATCTCGGTGAAAGAAGTCAGAGGTTCCAGGGCTTCTGAAACTGGTCGGGATGCAACTATTGTTATCCTGGCGGTCGAGAGTACCGCCGATAACACGCCTCAAGAGGGCCTTGTTGCTATTCCACTTAGGGTGCAGCTTCCCGCTGGGGATTCGATTCCGGGGAGAGCAACATCCCGGACTTCACAGGTCCTCTTGGACCGGCCGGTGAAGATCCGATCATTGTCCTGGATTCCTCCAACACAGTGGAAAGTCCAGGCCGGCAGGCAGCAGGGACTTCTTCCAAGAGAGCCCAGCTCAATCTTGTCGGTGACATACTGTCTTTAGGGTCAATAATTACCTCGGGGCCGCTGATGATCACCCCAGCGGGATTTTCTGAATGGGTGGTTTTATACAACCCCAATGCCTGAGTTACTCTTGGCGAAATGGACATAGCTGGGGATATCGTCCGAGTTACCACCTTGCCTGACTTGGCCCATTACCTGACTCACAAGCCCGAGAAATTTTAGGTTATTATTGTTTCCTTATCACTCCAGGTATTTTTCTGTTCTAGTTTTGTTTTTATTCTATTTGTTTAATTTGGAACTTACTTTGTTTGCTTGCTTTTCAGGCTACTCAGATGACGTATATGGCTTATTTGCTCAGCCGCGACATAAAGACTCATGTGAAGTTGTTTGCTAAACGACTTAAGATTGAGAAGGCTCGGGAAGCCATCGCTTAACGATCTATTTATCAGATATTTGTCCGAAGTCTGACCTCATTTTCTGTAGCTGGTGACCCCTCTATGTACTAGGTCGGTAAATTGCTTATCTTATAAATACTTACTTTTGGTGAGGTTGCTTCGCCCCTTCGAGGTATTATTACTACGTTATGAATATGTATGTAATATATTGTACGCGCCATAGTGGATCCCATTCTTCTACCCTTTCCCAAAATCCGATAACTATTCATAGCTATTGCCATGACCCTAAAGAAGAGTTCGACCTAATACTTTATTTTTTTCCTAGTTGATCCTAATTCGAGACCGAAGAGATCCTAGTGAATGAAAAAAAAATGATAAATTTCATTTCACTTTAATGAGACATGCTATAAAAAGAGAATAAAACTTTTTATCTGGATGGGAATCGAGAAATTTGAAGTTGGAAATATTACTAGAAGAAAAATCTTTTCGGGTTTGATGTGGTAGTTATATTAAGATCATTATAGACACCTTTTTCTAACAAGTTTAAAATCGCGGGTGAGAAATTCATGATCTGCTTAACTGAATTTAAAGGACTAGATCGACGTGAGGCAACAAACTTGAAGGACTGAATCACATTTGTCGCAAATAATCCTTAAGAAATCAAAGGGGTTGCAGATAAAAGTTTAAAAGATTAGACTAATTCCAATGTTTTTGTAATACCCCATGTTTTCTGACTTGTTTTTGGTGGTTTGATTATCTGTTAAAAGTTTGGTTTGTGTTTTCGCTTCGGCATATTCGTGTGTTTTGGTGTTGGTTTGGTTCACAACTTGTGTGTTCTTTGGCGAATCATATTGAGGCTTTCAGGACGTGTTCAGATGCGTTTCGAGTTGATTTTTAGGCCTTGACCGGACCTAGGACCAGACCTACTGAGTAGAACCAGTTTGAAGGTCTGATTTGCTTTATTTTGCCGGCAGTGAGCAAACCGGTTCTCCAACTGGTTCTGCCCAGTAGAACCGGCCAGAGGGCTTGTTCACTTCTGTCCTAACCGGTTCTGCACAGCAAAACCGGCGATAGAACTAGTTTGCTTTGATTTTGTCTATAGAAAGTCTGTTACTCGACCAAATCACTCCCCACTCGAATCCCTAAACCCTAAACTCATTTATAACTCAATTCATGCCGTTCCCATCTCATTTATTGGTGCATTGGACTTGATAAGTGTTTTAATTCTTTTAATTCAACCTTAATCGATGGTTTTTCATTCGAAACGATTTATGGCTCATCCCTTCGTTCAATCTCATTCTTGTAGCGTTGGAATCATCTAATTTCTGAGATTTCTAATTCATTGAATTGCTACGGTAATTCTATCCATTCCTTATTATTTGATTCGATTCGTTGATTGTGTTGTGGTTATTTTTTTTGTTCAAATCGATTATTGGTTGTTGTGTGGCTTTGCTCAATTATTGGTGATTTGCAAGCTGTGAGTTTATATTATCGTTTACCGCTTTAGTAAGTAAAGTATTTATATTTTTCTATCTATATACTGTGTATGCAGCTTCAAAATGGTTTTGAATTCATTATGGATCTGAATTGGAACGAGCTGCTCGATGGGCATCATCGAGACTGGTGTGCACCGATTATATTTATTATCGGCAGATTATTATCTGGCCTACTTTGAATTTGGTAGATAATTATCTGGCCTACTTTGGATTCCTTAAAAATGCATCTCGCCTACTTTGGGATTGATTCAATACTTATTTCATAATGATTATATATATTATAGTATAAAAGAATTGTTATGTTCTAAAGTTTTTTCACTTAACAAATATAAATGGTAGTATGAACTCATCTCAGTATATCCGATCCCGTTGTTTTTCCATTTTTCAGGTTTATGATTTTGAACATGTCTGTTGACTCTCCAGATTTTATTATTTCATTGGAGGTCTAATTTTTGTTTTAAATAAAGATAGTTGTTCTTATTTTAATACTCTTAGACCGAAGTAGTAGTACTATTGTCTTTATTAAATTTATAGTTATGTTGGTTTGTCGGATTGGTCCGAATGTTACTTATTCTGTTGGCATGCTTTATTGTATACTTTGGTTTATGAATATTTATTATAATTGCCATTTTGTTGGGAGTCTCAAAGTTGAACCGAGCATTTATTTCTATATTGTTGATATAACTGTTAGACTTAGGTTCGAGTCTCGGTTACCCCCGAGCGTTGGTTTTATACAGGTGTTTGTGTGTATCCGCAAATCTAGCTACGGGTTTCGGAGATAGAACTCATATACCCTAGCGCCGGTCACGATCTATTAAATTATGATTGTTGATGGGGGTTCTCAAATGCGGTTCTAGATTGTGTGTTCCAGATTCAGATGGTTTGAGAGATCGGTTTCTAGAGGAAGCGCAAAAGTAAGCTTACAGTGTTCATCCAGCTTCGACTAATATGTATCATGATCTCATTGGTACGTATTGGTGGAACAAAATGAAAAAGGATATTGCTGAGTTTGTGTCTAAGTGTTAGACTTTTCAGCAGGTGAAGTTAGAACATTAAAGGCCGTTTGGCTATTTGCAACTACTACCTATAGCAGAGTGGTAGTGGGAGCAGATTGTAATGGATTTTGTGGTTGGTTTACTACGTACCCGCTAGGAGTATGACTCGATTTGGGTGATAGTTGACCGTATGACCAAATCGGCTAACTTTCTACGAATCAAGATTACTATTCAGCTTCGAGGTTGGCATAGTTATACATTGATAGGATTGTCAGCCTTCACGGTGTATTAGTGTCAATTGTTTTGAATAGAGGTTCGGTTTTTACCTCTAGATTCTGGAAGTCGTTACAAGAATCTTTGGATTCGAGGCTAGATTATAGTGCCGCTTTTCATCCTCAGACTAACAGTCAGTTTGAGATGACAATTCATAGTTTGGAGGATATGCTCAGGATGTGTGTGCTTGAATTTGCAGGGTAGCTGAGATACTCATTTGTCGTTGATTAAATTTTCGTATAACAATAGTTACCATGCTAGTATTGAGATGGCACCTTACGAGACTTTGTATGGGCGTAGGTGTCAATCTCTCATTTGTTAGGAAGAGGTCAGCAAGCATAAGCTCTTGGTAGTGGAGATTATTCAGATTACCTTAGAAAAGGTATCGTTGATTAAGCGAAGACTGACTGCTTTTAGTCAGCATATAACTACGTGTTTCTTCGAGTTTTGTCAATGAAGGGTGTTATCCTTTTTGGTGTTAAAGGAAAGCTAGCACCGAGATACGTTGGGTCGTATGAGATTGTTTAGTGTGTTGGAGCGGTGGCGTATCGTTTGGCCTTACCACCAGATATGTCGTTGGTTCAGGCCGTGTTTCATATTTCTATGTTGCAGAAGTGCGTTTCCGATCCTTCTCACGTGATTGTACCGTAGAGCGTTGAGATTGACCAAGAGTTATCATATGAGGAGTAGCCTGTTGAGGTTGTTTATACGCAAGTGCGTAAGTTACAGAATAAGAAGATTCTGATGGTCAAAGTTTTTTGGCGTAATCATTTAGTTGAGGAGTGCACTTGGGAGACAGAGTCCAATATGAAGAAACGTTATCATTTCCTCTTTCCTTGAGGTGTGTTGGGCTTATTTTTTTTATGTGATTAAGTTTGGTTTTGTATGTGCATCATGTTTGTTATTTTGCTCGTTTTTGTGGTTTAAATTCGAGGGTGAATTTTATTAAAGTAGGGAGAATATAATACCCCGTGTTTTCCCGTCTTGTTTTGGTGGTTTGATTATCCGTTTAAAGTTTGATTTGTGTTGGACTTTAGTTTCGACATGTTCATGTGTTTTGGTGTTGGTTTGGTTCACAACTTTTGTGTTCTTTGGCGGATTGTATCGTGGCTTTCGCGATGTGTTTGGATGCGTTGCGAGTTGGTTTTTAGGACTTGACCGGACCTAGGACCGGACCTAGTGAGTAGAACCGGTTCGGAGGTCTGGTTTGCTTTATCTTGCTGGGCAGTAAGCGAACCGGTTCTCCAACCGGTTTCGTCCAGAAGAACCAGCCAGAGGGCCGGTTCACTTTTGTTCTGATAGATCCTGCGACTGGTTCTGCACAGTAGAACCGGCCATAGAACCAGTTCGCTTTGATTTTATCTATAAAAAGTACGTTAGTAAACCAAATCAGCCCCCACTCGAATCCCTAATCCCTAAACTCATTTCTAATTCAATTCCACCCGTTCCCATTCCATTTTTTGGTGCCTTAGACTATTGGTAAGTGTTTTAATTCTTTTTATTCAACTTTAATCATGGTTTTTCATTCAAATTGATTTGTGGCTCATTTCTTCGTTCAATCTTATTCTTGTAGCGTTGGAATCATCTCATTTATGAGATTATCTTATTCATTGAATTGGTAAGGTAAATCAATCCATTCCTTGTCATTTTATTTGGATACTTGATAGGAGTGACACGTCAGGAAACGCCACTAAAAATTGCCGATGTTGTTTTTGAAAAGAAACGAAAGATGGTGTCCTAAATTGACATGTTTTAAAGGTCGTGTTATTTTTTAGCTTTCTTGTAAAGGTGATGATTTTATCTGTAATTAACCCTTATATATATTATAGTATTAAAGAATCTTATTTCAAAGGTTTTTCACTAAGTAAATGTAAATGGTATTATGAACCCATCTCAGTATATTTGACCCCGTTGTTTCCCAATTTTTCAGGTTTATGATTTTGAGCTTGTCTGTTGATCTCCAGATTTTATTATTTCCGTGGAGGTCTAATTTTTGTTTTAAATAAAGATAGTCTTTCTTATTTTAATACTCTTAGACCGCAGTAGTATTAGTATTGTCTTTATTACTTTTATAGTTATGTTGGTTTGTTGGATTGGTCCGACTATTACCTATTTTGTTGGCATTCTTTATTGTATATTTTGGTTTATGAATATTTATTATAACTGCCAATTTTTTGGAGTCTCGGAGTTGAACCCAACATTTATTTCTATATTGTTGATATAATATCTAGACTTATGTTTGAGTCTCGGTTTCCCCTGATCATTGGTTTTATGCAGGTTGATTGTTATTATATGTTTGTGTGTTATTTGCAAAGCTAGCTACGGGTTTCAGAGCTACCGCTCCCATACCCTAGCGCCGGTCACGATCTATGAAATTGGGTCGTGACGGTTTTATAAGTGTATGGTTAAATTTATAGATTCAATGACTCATGTACAAAAATCATAACCTAAGGGATCCTGAAAGTCATTTTTGACAATTTGAGAAATCAATTGGATCGCCAGAAATAGACATGTTCATGGGCTTGGTACCCGCCCAGACCTGCCCAAGACCACATCCAAGGGCTGGGTGATCGCTTAATTCTACAAGTGTACATAATCAATTGTAGCAAGCAATACTCGAAGTATTCGAGGTCGAATCCACAAAGGACGAACTCTTTAAAATGTTATTTAATTTAACTTTTGTAATGTAACTGTTCTGTTAATTTGATTTGATGTTGAAAACAATTAATTAAGTAATATAAAATGAAAGAATATTTTGGATAAAATATCAAAATTTAAAACAACTAGGATTTCGGGTTTCACCTTAGTCGAGGGGAAGTTCTATCATATGCAATAATACATCTCAAAAGCTTTTCCATGACAATTGTTTCTAAGATATGTTTATTCTCTCTCGAGACATAAACTTGTGTTTAATTAATTCTGGATATTTCTCAATTACCATATTAATTAATTAAACCCATTAAGCAAAACAATTAGCGCCATCACAATTTCTTAGACATATCTCTATTCTTAAGTAAATTGTGTTTAAATCTCTAGGTCCAAATTCATGCTTCACCGATAGGTCCTTCACATGCATTCTAGGATAAAAACATTAAGGTAGCTAATCTTAATATTCATGATCATTCTAACAGATTTAAAAAAACTCTTGTTTAACAACATTAATGAGATGCACTAATACATAATTAAGACTTTCCTTTCAACTAGGCTACATCCCTAATCCTAGTTTAAAGGTTTAGCAATCCATTGTCATATTGAAAATAACAATGTAATTGTTGTACCTTGAGAACATATGAGAGGAGAAATGAAAAGAGAAATAATGATTGATAAGAACTATCTTAGAGTAAATGTTTATACAATTGCAAGTGTAAGTGAATGGTTTTTCTCTACACAAATGTGTCCTATTTATAGGCATAAAAGGAGTGGTAGCCAAGTCTTGCAAGATCTTCTTTCCTTTGCTCATCTTGAGTAGGATCCAAACTTGATCTTTTTCTTGCCTTGTATGGTTTGATTGGAGTCAAGCTTGCAAGTTTCATTTCCATAATGAGATGGAGCAATTGACAAAGGTCATTTCTTTATGTGCAAGCCAAGAAAAAATCCCATCTTGAGTGTGAACACATGATATGTTCATATGAGTGTCAATATGCACCTAACAAGGCTTCTGGAAGTGCCCAAAACAGATGATCTGGCCATATTTAGAGTGTCAACCGGCCTTGAACCGGTTTGGTGTCGAGCACCGATTAAGGGCCGGTTGACTTACTTTTTTGTAGGCGGAAGCTTGACCGGCCCTGAACCGGTTTAATATTGGGGGCCGGTCAAGCACCGGTTGAGCCTCTGGTTCGATTTCCTTGCTTCGGTTTAACTGTTTTTTGACTGGTCTGAGTCGGGCTTTGGTTGACTGTCCTGTTTTTGACCCAAATCAGTCTGACTTGATTATTTCTCCAACTAAGCTATGTTTTATTCAAAAATACTCTATGAATGTTAATTATTTACATTTTATATTAAAAACTATAAAAGGAGTACAAGTAACTAAAAACACCTCTTATTTCCGTAAAAAGGATTAAAATACGAATTAAAAGTAGTATAAAAATTACGTAAAATGGAGTCTTATCAAACTATCCCACATTAGGACAATTGTTTGTCCTTAAGTAAAATCAATGTACAAGTAAATTGTTATAACTGCATTATGATCCTCTATTTGCAATTTATCCCTTTAAATTAATTAATTGACTTGCGAAAATTTTCAAGGAAAACTTTTGAATTCTCACTTTTTAACATAAGTCAAAACTAATTATCACAAATGTACAAAAATTTGGTTTAACTACATACAACAAATTGAATCATTACCATCGCAAGATGTCTCTCTTTAACACACAAGTGTTTAGGGAATGAATTTCACTCAACTGATTTGCAAATGTGTTTTACCATAGGCTTGCAAAATCATCAAAAATCCACTATTTAGAAAAATTATAGCAAAAATCAATGGGACTTTTATTCAAGGTTGTAATGGGGTTAAGGTAAGGGTAAGGTTAAACAATTAAAGAAAATGAGTGCTCTCTCTCAACAAGAAGAAAATACAGAGCCAACGGCGGAAGACAGATCCACCAAAAAAGCAAAATTTCGGAATGAAGTGTTACACGAATCACAAGTGGAAGGCTTGTCATTTAGGGATACAAATTTTACAGTCAAATAATGAAAGGTAGGAGATTTTGGCCGGTAGCTATGATATTTTTTTTATTTCAGATGAGGATGTAAGGGTGTCTACGCTTGGAAGTATGCCGTCCATTTCTTTTTCTGATCGAATTCAAAGAACACTTTATAAGCCATGACATACAACGATGGTGGTTAAATTGCTTGGTAGACCTATTGGATATAAAACTCTCTGTAATAGATTGGATTCTATGTGGAGTTTCACCCAAGGTTTTGATATTATTAATTTGGAAAATGAATTCTTCTTGGATAAGTTCAATAGTGGTTCAGATGTTGAAACAGTAATCACAGGAGGTCCTTGGGTTGTTCTTGGTCACTATCTGTCGGTGCAAGCTTGGAATCCAGATTTTGATTGTATTAATGGAAAGATTCACTCTATTCATGCTTGGATTCGTCTTCCTGGTATGCCAATCCATTATTATAATAAAAAAGTTCTGAGATATATCGGTGATGTGGTGGGCAAAGTTGTGAAGATTGATTATTGTACGGAAGTGGTTGAACGCGGAAAATTTTCTAGAATAGCAGTAGAACTGGATTTAAGCAAATCTTTAGTGTCTCAATTCAATCTCGACGGGAAAGTTCAGTTTGTGGAGTATGAATGCCTCCCACGTATTTATTTTGAATGCGGAAAATTTGGACATGTCAAAGTTCGCTGTCCGTAGGTTGTTCATGTTGAAAAAGAAACTTCGAGTACCGAGGAGTCTCCGGCAAGTTCATAGACGATTTTTTTGAATAAAAAAGAATGCCCTAATTTCGGTCCATGGATGATGGTTAGTAAAAAGGGAAAGTCAAAAGCTGTAAATGGTAAATCTATAGGGATTAAATCTGTTAAGGTAGTTAACAAGGAAAATCAACAAGGATCTATATTTCAAAGTTTGGAATCAGTCGATTTGGGCATATCCCATGATTTAGGAAAGAGCCATGATTCGATTGAAATGGTAGATGTTCAAAAGGAAATACATGTATCTCACTCTAGTCATGCAATTAAAGACCCTAATGCCCCTGCTAGTCATACTACTATTTCTCCTAATAAAGCCCAACGAGTTAGCCAACCCAACAAGCCCATAAATTCTAATGTCCATACTAATAGATTCATTGTTAATTCTGCGCCTACAACTTTGGATAGGACTAAGCATTCCGTTGTAACAGTCACTTACAACAACGTGTCTCAGAAGGATTCTGCAAATAATTCATACAACTCGGCTTGTTTGCCTACTACGGGAGATGATAAGATTGGTCCTTCTGAACCGATTCCTCTTGATATTACATACAGCTCTAGATATGATGGGGAATTTTGCTCTTGATGCTCCACCAGATAGCATATTCCTTGGATTTCTCATGATTTTTATGAAATTTTTATAGTATGTTTATTCATCTATAACTTTGTTTAGGCTTTACCTCTTCTCTTGTACCAAAAAAAAGGTAAGGGTAAGGTTTGAAAAAGGCTATACATGGTTAATTTAAAACTGAAAATTGACTGTCTCCTTTAACTTCACCATTTGTATGCATTATACTATTCTCAATTTATTCCGAGATTTATTTATTTATCTTTTTTTCTTGGGAATTTTTCTTTTTATTGCTCCCTTTCTTTTATATATATATAGATTTTCTTCTTTTTTTAACTTTTTCTTTTTGATTTTTCTTGGCTCTTTTGCTTTTGTTTTTTGGAATTTTTATTACACCGAGCATTTGCTTTTAACAAATTAACAACAAATGGTGAACTGAATAATTAGAAAACAGTCAATTCTAGCTTTTAAATGTGCAGTCAAAGAGGGGTATCAAAAATGGAAATGGGTTCACTGAAGTGTAAGAAAGAAAAAATTGGCTTGTGCTCAAACTTGGTTTATCTAAGGGAGATTTACAGGGTACGCAGCAAAAGAGAAAGAATGTGGGGTTAATCCTAATTGCCCATATCATTTTAATGTCACAATTAATCAACAAGTCTCAATTTGCATGTTAGAGCAAGTTTTGAAAAACAATCTTTACAATCAGGTCACTCAACAAGAATTAAAGCATACAAATGCTTTTGGGCTCAAAATCTCTCCAATTAGTTCAAGTGAATAATTCAATATGTTAAGTGTGGTTTTGCCAAAATTTGGGACATTACATGATATTTAAAGAAGACTATGACAAAAAAAAAATTTATCTTTCATTTTCCTTTACAAAAATACACAAGTCAAAAAATCTAATTTATGGGTTAAATTGACTATTGAGTCAAAGTGATACAGATTATAAATTTACTGTTACAACAATTCTTGAAAACAAACAATTTATCTCCATTTTTATTTTGATAAAACATTTGTTCATGTTACCTATTCACTCCACACTAAAACGTTGCATGTCCTCAATGTACAAAAAAATGCAAAATGCAAAAGATAAGGAAAGAGATCTTCCCTTTTTCGGTTTGGAGGGCAGCGAAATCCACAAAAAGAGCTGCTGAATTTTCACAGAACAATGTCTGACAAATGTGGTTAAAATACCAAAATAAACTACAAAGTTAAAAATATCTCAAAACGAACTAATATAGTGTTCACGAAAAAGTGATGCAAAATATCTCAAAATAACCTAAAAGAACTGAAACTAAATAAAAATAAAAGAAATCAAATACTACTCCCTAGGCGTGAGCGAGATCCCATAGGAGCGTGATTCCCATGTTGATTAGCTTGGATTGCTCTCACCTCGTTCTCAATCCTCTCAACAGCTGCTCTAGTATCTGCCACATCTTTCTGAACACTGCGAAAAATGCGAGTTAGTCTCCTAAGTAGAGTGCGCACTGGGACTCGTGCTAGTGCAGCTGGTCGAACTGGTTCCTTTGGTGGAACCGGTGGAGGAATAAGCGGCTCTACGACTGGCGGTGGGGAGACCTCTCCCTCTTGAATAGAAAATGTCTGAATATTCCGCCAAATGCCATGGATTTTCTTGTAATGCGAGCGGTCTATCATCTCATATGTAACTACATCACGACGCTCTGTGAATTTTGGCTCTCCGGCTGGAATCACTACACGTGCTCTCTGAAGTACCCTGTTAATCAAAATAGGGAAAACCAAGGCCTTCGCTGTGGATCGCGAAGCATAAAAAATATGGCTCATAATAATAGAAGCCAATGGTACCCCTTGAACCTGTCCTTAAAATCCAAACAACATCATATCCATCCAATAGAGATCAGTAACTCTAATCTCGTTCAACCCACTAGCCTTAGGTGCAACATTAAATGAAAACAAATAAGCAAGCAAGCGAGGTCAGAGATTCAATTTTCTAGCTAAAAGTAGCATCCGCCCCCTTTCTAAAGTTCATTCAATATGCAACCCAGCTCTAGCCGAATCAAGCAACCACTATTGGTCACTAACAATCTCAGTCCTATAGGCATGGAATTCAGGACGAATTTCTCCCTGGACAGGGAGTTCAAACATTTCATTCAACATGGCCGCAGAAATAGAAACTTGCCTTCCTCTCACATAACTTTCAATCACAAGTACCTTCTGCTGATTTTTATATTTGATATCCGCATAACATTCGCGTACTAGGGTAGGACAGTACTCACCGGATAAATCCAGAATCTTAGCCCATCCCAGTGCTTCAAATGCGGATCTAATTTCTAACTCCTCATCTACCTCCGGATGCACTGTCTTCTCAATGATTATTGTATTGGTTGCAGTGACATCAAACCAGTCACTATTCTCTTGTGATGAGAATTTCCCTGAACCATATGGTACACCCTTCCGTTTTCTCAACTGTTGTTTGCCTTTCGAAGTGGTTGCGGCAGTGGATTTGCCCTTCATTGTCATACCTACACAAAAATGAAAACCAACCAACCACAAGTAAAAACAAAGCGCACAACAACTATACAAGTGCGTTAATCATCACAAACTCAAGTATAATAGTGACTGAATTTCAGGTTATATAGATTGAAACAGCTGCAACTCAGTAATTAACAGCAGGAGAAACAAAAACAAAAAATATATGCTATAAATCAATACTCAACTACTGAAAACACATGTTATTATTCAGATTAAGTCATTAGCACCCTCAATTTGTCTCCTAGAGCAACTAGACAGACTTGGTGGATCAATTTATTGAAAACCCCAAATTAAGAAAATCTAGGGTTTATGCTCTTAGATTCAATTTAGATAAATTTCGTGCAATTTAAAGCATAATTGATGTTGGGTAATAAGATTAAACACTAGAAACACCCTATTCAACAATCAATTCTATCAATTTTATCCTAAATCAAACAAAATCAAAGTGAAATAGTTCAAGAAAACATACCTTTGAATGGTGTGTAATTGGAGTTTTCTTGGAGAAATGGACCCGAAATGTTATATAGAAGTGAATATAATGCCAAAATTCTCCAGTTTGAGAGGAAAATCGGGTTCTCTCAAAGGACAAATTGAGAAAAAGAAAGAAAGTGCTTGAATTGCCTCAACTGATACGTTTTAAACGTATCAGTTGCTAAACCAGCGTGCAACCGATTCTGAATCGAGGACCGGTTGAGCGCCGGTTTGAAGGTCTGTTTTGAAAAAAATAAGGCAGTACCTCCAGTGTTGTTAAAATCGCGTTTCAACTCGTATGATTTTACGATTTTGCGAGTTAAAATCATACAAACGATTTAACTCGTCTAGAAAATCGTTTCTTGCTGAAATCGTGTTGAAATGCGAGTTAAATGAATAATATCGGTAAAAATGCGATTTTGATACGTTTTTTCACGATTTCAGATTTGAGTGTTAAAGCTTACAATTTCCAAAGAAGAGCTTGGACAGTTGGACTAATTCTTTCTTTTCTTTGACATCTGAGCTTATTCTATTCAATTGGCAATTTTGAAAACAATAAAAAAAGGATTCCACTTTCTTTACACATGGGCCATGACCATTAAAACTTATTAAAACTGAAAATTGTATAATTGTAGCCATAATATTATTATTTCCAAGGTTTTTTTTCATAATATTTTTTCTATTTTTCTAAAGCTAGTAGATCAATTTGCTGCAAATTGAAATTTAATATTACATGCCTTTGATTTTTTTTCATTGTGCCTTTATATTTATTTCTAATTGTATCTTCATATTCAAATAGCTAACTATTTCTTCAAAAAAGTGATTGTTGAGTTAAATTATAAATAAAATATAAATAATAAAAAATTTAATAAAATAAAAAATTATTGATATTTTTAAATATTTGTACCTTAATAGTTTTAAAATTATATTTTATAGAATCTGTAAAATCTTATGATTTTATGATACGATTTTACGTTACGAGTTTATTATCCCTATTCCGATTCTAAAATAAAAAAGCGAGTTTGACAACATTGAGTACGTTAACCGGTGCCCATCTGCTCGACTCAGAGCCGGTCCAGGACCGGTTGAGGGTCTGGATTAAAAAAAATTGAAAAATTATTTTTCATTTTCCTGATTTATTGTATTATTTAATTGAAACAACAAACAGAATATGAAAATTTGGAAACAGGAATAACAAACGACATTGGACTTTATTCTTTAATTGAAAACGACAAACAACTTAAACATAAAAAGGAAAATAAAACAAACAACATAAAGAAACATAACAAAGGGAAAATAAAAACGACAACTAGTCCAATTCCATACCCTTCCGCCTCCTTAATTAATTTTCGGTTTCATGCAATAAACCTTCCTAGGACGATCAACCTTGCCTTCTCTCATGATCCTCAGACGACCTCTAGCCCGAACCATCTCCACAACCATATCCTCCAATTCATAAGGTTCACTAAATTCCTCTCTAGTACTCAAATATGACAAGTAATCCCTATCCTCCTCCTCATCAAAAATTGTTCTTTGAAACCAACTCTTCTTAGGGGCGGTAATAGACTCAACATCATGGATGATGATTGGGCTAAGGATTGTTCCCATTTGTGGGGCCACCACAACCGGTTCCAAAAACTTATTCAAGATTGTTATTGATTCCTCACTTGAACTATTATAATCCAGACTAGGTGTAATCATGCCCGGATAAGAGTTCAAAGCCACATTGATACTCGACACATTGTTGAAGGAATCCTTTGTTTTCTCATCACTTGACTCTTCTTTCTCTGGTTCCTCATCACTTGTTTTGTCTAACTCCGGATCAGATTGGTCAATCTCATTTGGAGCAACTTTCTCCTCTTCCTCCTCATCACTAATGATGACTCGAGTAGGTGGAGAAGAAACATCACAAACATCCTCCATCAAGTAATTGGAGGGAAAGGTGGAATCCGTCATCATAGAGGAATGACCAACGGATCCGAAAGAATCATCACTCCAAAAGGAATCAGGGTACTCTTGAGGGCGAAACGATTTTCCACATTCCGGTAAAATTGACGTTCCGACTCGGAATCAGAATCGGAGTAATTGTAACCCATGAAAACTTTGAAAATGTTGTTGAAATTGAGTGTTTTTAAGAGTAAGAAAAAGCTTGAGATGGTGATGAATTGGCTCAGAAAAAACCATCAATTTATCGGGAAAGTTTTAGCAAGTATAAAGGAAAGAATTTGACAAAGGAAGGAATTTAAAAGAGGAAGGTGAAGGGTAAGGAAACTTTTCACAAGGAATGTCAAAACAAAATAAGAAATTGATATGGAGTGATTCCTAATGATTTGTTCACATTGGACCTAGCAATGAAAGAAAATCAGACAGAAATTATTGCAAAAAAAGGAAACTTTTCACGTGCGGACGAAATAATTTTTTCTTGAAAAATTTCGCTAATCAGATGTATGACCGCCCAGTTATGAGGACCGGTTCAGAGCCGGTTAAGGCTATGAACCCAATCAGTGTGCTGAACCGGTGTTCAACCGGCCCAAATACGAGGACCGGTTTAGGGCCGGTTCAGCCACTGCCTAAGACTTTGAAAAAATTTCCAAACATTTTTTTAAAGACACGGAAAAGTTTTTTTTTTTTTGAAAACTTAAAAGAAAACGTACCTAACTAATGTTAGAGTGCCTCCTAACAAGCGCTTTATTTAGCGTCGTGGCTCGACGTGTTATCCGATTCAATCGTCAAATTTGAAAGTGCAGACACTTCATAATTGCTCACCTTCATAGTAGTGTTTTGCTCTTTGACCATTGATAAGAAACTTACTCCCATTAAAGTGATTGTCAATCTCAAGGGCTCCATGAGGATGGACTTTCGAGATACGAAATGGTCCGGACCATCTCGACTTGAGTTTTCCCGGAAAGAGTTTAAGACGGGATTTGAACAATAACACTTTTTGTCCTTCCTTGAACTATCTCCGTTTGATTCGCTTGTCGTGCCAAACTTTGGTGCGTTCTTTATATATCCGCGCATTTTCGAATGAAACACGCCGTATTTCATCTAACTCATTGAGCTGCAAAAGTCATTTTTCACACGCGGATTTGAAATTATAGTTCAGTTGTTTTATTGTGCAATAAGCTCTATGTTCCAACTCGACGGGTAATGACGCGGTTTGCCAAAAACTAACCTATAAGGCGATATCCCTAAAGGAGTTTTATAGGCCGTTCTATATGCCCACAAAGCATCGTCTAATTTAATATCCCAATCTTTTCTAGACGCACCAACTGTTTTTTCCAAAATTTGTTTAAGTTCTCTATTAGAAAGTTCAACTTGACTGGCAACCATTTTTACTCAAGAGATTTTTGAACTTATAATTTTGGAAATGCACTCCATTATCACTAATGATGGCCCGAGGAACACCGAAAACATTGAAAATTTGTTTCTTCACAAACTTGACAACGCTATTCGCAGTGTTATTAGGTAATGCTACGGCTTCTACCCACTTGGACACGTAATCAACAACAACTAATATGTAAGCGTTACCGTACGAGGGTGGGAATGGACCCATGAAGTCGATTCCCCACACATCAAACAATTCTACCTCCAAAATTCCTTGTTGCGGCATTTCATTTCCCTTCCCAATGTTGCCTGTTCTTTGACACCGATCACAAGCCATGATAAAACTCCTAGCGTCTTTGAACAATGTGGACCAGAAAAAACCACATTGTAACACTTTTGCGGCTGTTTTGTCAGGACCATGATGTCCTCCGTATGGTGAAGAATGACATTCATATAGGATCAAATGCATCTCTTCGTTAGGCATGCATCTTCTTATTATGCCATCTGCACAAGTTCTGAACAATAAAGGGTCATCCCACATGTAAAATTTTATCTCAGATAAATTTTTTATCTTTTGGTGGAAGTTTAAATTCTCGGGTAACACTTTTGATGTTAAAAAGTTCACTTTGTCCGCAAACCATGGTAGTTCCTTAATTGCTCAAAGTTTCTCGTCCGGAAATGAATCGTCGATTTCATCTCCATTATCTTCTACTCCTTGTTCCATTCGAGAAACATGATCGGCTACTACATTCTCTACTCCCTTCTTGTCTCTAATTTCGAAGTTAAATTCTTGTAAAAGAATCACCCAACAAATTAATCTTGGTTTTGCATCCTTTTTTGCCAAAAGGTATTTGATCGCCGCATGATCTGTATACACAATAGCTTTCGAACCAACAAGATAAGATCTAAATTTGTCAAATGAGTACACAACTGCTAACAATTCTTTTTCATTTGTTGTGTAGTTTATTTGAGCATCATTAAGCACTTTGCTTGCATAATAAACGACATGCAGTTTTTTGTCTTTCCGTTGACCCAACAATGACCCTAACGCATAATCACTAGCATCACACATTATTTCAAATGGTAAACTCCAGTCAGGTGATGCTATAATTGGTGCGGAGATTAAAGCCTCTTTTAACTTTTGGAATACTGTCATACAAGCATCATCAAACACGAAAGAAACATCTTTAACAAGTAGTGAACATAGAGGTTTTGCAATTTTTGAGAAATCTTTTATCAATCGTCTATAAAAACCAGCATGTCCAAGAAAACTTCGGATTGCTTTAACATCAGTTGGAGATGGTAATTTTTCAATTACCTCAATCTTTGCTCTATCTACCTACATTCCTTTTTCAGAAATTTTATGACCAAGAACTATGCCCTCTTGTACCATGAAATGACATTTTTCATAATTCAAAACAAGATTAGTTTCCTTACAGCGATGCAAAACTTTGTCTAAATTTGCGAGACAATTTTCAAAAGATGATTCAAACACAGAAATCATCCATAAAGATTTCAATGATGTCTTCTACCATGTCAGAAAAGATAGACATCATGCAACGTTAAAAGGTAGCGGGGGCATTACACAGACCGAATGGCATACGACAATATGAAAATGTACCGTAGGGGCATGTGAACGTTGTTTTCTCTTGATCCTCTGGTTCAGTTGCAATTTGGTTATACCCCGAATAGCCATCCAAAAAGCAATAGTATGCATAGCTAGCTAATCGCTCAAGCAATTGATCGATGAAAGGTAAGGAAAAATGGTCCTTGCGGGTAGCTGTGTTTGATTTTCGATGGGTTTTTTTACATTTTTGTGTCCCTATACAAAAATATTTACGGATTTGTGCCTCTTTTGAATTTATTTCCGATTTTTTGCCTGGGCCTACGCAGCCCGCTATATGAGATGGCGGGCTGTATACCAACTCGCTATATGAGATAGCGGGCTGCATACCAGCCCGCTATATGAGGTAGCAGGCTGTTAGCTAATCTGGGTGATTAGCTTAATCACCCAGATTAGCCCCAGCCCGCTATCTCATATAGTGGGCTGATCCCTAATCCCCAATGATTGGGAATCTGCCCCAATGATTGGGGAGAGAGTAATTCTCTCTCTCCCCAACCATTTGGGGCAGACTATGATTGGGCAATAATTGCCCAATCAGTTTTTTTTTTCAAAAATCCCTATTTAAAAAATAAATTGTAATTTAAGTTAACTATTTTTGGGTTAGTTTCGGACACTTTAGAGCGTTATTTTAAGAAAAAATAAAGTAATATTGTAGGTGACGTTTCAAACTTTATAAATATCATTTGTAATTAGTGTTTGGACAAATCTAAGTAAGAGTTTTAATTTCTCAAAGATGGTAGAAAAAAACCTGATTTAAATATGAAAGTTTAAGAAGTTAAGTTTAACGTTAATTTTGAAGATCTTAGAGATGTCGAATAAAGTTTGAGTGAAAATGAAATTCGTAGACGATGTTGTGGACTATATAAATGTCCAATTTATTTTGAGTTAGATCTATTTTAATTAAGTGATTTTAATGGCTAAAGTTGCCTAAAAATGTAGTTTTGGATTAATTGATTATAGCTAAAATTTTACTAATTCACGGTTTTAGTAAGAAAAACACAGCATTCCTATGCTATACTTCTAAAAAATAGAATAAAAAAAATTAGAGTTTATAATTTTGATTGTTATCAAGTGTTTTTACCGTTTTTAAGCGTTTAAAAGCTTTTGTAAACGTTTTTGCCGTTATGAAATTTTTAAAAATCAGATAATAATAAATCACTAGGGTTTCATACATAATTATAAAAAAACCATACACAGCAATTAAAATTAACCAGTAAATCAACTAATTAAAAATATGTGTACACCAATAAAAAAAGGTATAAAATACAACTAAATGTTTGTTCTATATGGGGTCCGTAAGTGTGTCCTCAGGTCGTGACCCCAGTTCTGACGCCGACTCATCTGGCTATGAGTCAATGGCCGGTCAGGTTTGAGATCTGGGCTGGTGCTGGGGTCGTTACTACTTGGGCTGTCCACATCGTCATTCTCGTCATCAGGAGCCTGTAGACCTCGTAAAATAGCAGTCCGAAAAATAACGTTTAGTTCTAGAAAAATATCCGACTAGCTCCACAAAATAAACTCCGTCAAACTTCAACCAAGTCCGAAAAAATAAATCCGTCAAACTCCACTAAAATCCACTAATTTGTTTTACGAGATAGCCCACTAACTATTTTATATTTCTTTATATCTACTTTTTTTTTCTTTTTTTTCTACTCTTCTCTAACAATGTATATAATTTTTTTTTTCTTTCTAAATAGGTGAGTGCTGAAGTGTGAGTGATGAGCTTCAGCACTCACCTATTTATAATAAAGCAGCCCGCTATATGAGATAGCGGGCTGCTTTTTGTCACATGATTCCCTGCAACAGCAGGAAATCATTTGACTAACCAGTTGGTTAGTTGACCTGACCAGCTGGTCGGTCAAATGATTCGCTGCTGTTGCAGGAAATTAGGGACCAGCCCGCTATATGAGATAGCGGGCTGGTACTAATTTGGGTGACTAAGCTAATCACCCAGATTAGCTACCAGCCCGCTATTTCATATAGCGGGTTGCGTGGGCCTAGGCACAAAATTAGAAATATGTTGAAAAGAGGCACAAATCCGGAATTTTTGTTGTAGGGAGACACAAAAATGTCAAAAACCCAATTTTCGATAGTCTATGCACACGCTCCAACCAATAACCACCCTGGTTGGGATTAGCTCGTTATTTTCATTTTTCACCACAGTTGTGCCTCCTTTTTTTTGGAACTACCTCTATAGGACTCACCCAAGAACTGTCAGAAATTGGATAAATGATACCTGCATCAAGTAATTTGATTACTTCAGCTCGCACAACTTCCTTCATGTTGGGATTTAATCGCCTCTGACCTTGAACGCTTGGTTTAAATTCGTCCTCCATCAGGATCTTATGCATGCAAATAGATGGACTAATGCCTTTGATGTCGGCTATAGTCCAAGCTATCGTACTCATGCGATTTCTAAAAATTCTCAGCAACTTTTCTTCTTCTATGGAACTCAGTTTAGCAGAAACAATCACTGGATAAGTGTCATTAACTCCTAAAAATGCATATTTCAAATGCGCAGGTCGAGTTTTTAATTCTACCTTGGGTGGCACCTTTTCAGAAGGTTCTGGTTTTTTTACCTTCTCCAAGTTCTTCAAACTTAACAAAATGTTTGAATTTCTTAAAACCGTTACCCTCCAAGCTAAGTGCATATTCAACGATCTTTACATCATCATTTGTTTCATCTAGGCTCATAGCTAAACATGCTTTTAGCGGTTCATTATATGACTCTTTCACAAATGTTTCTTACACAATCTTATCGATTATATCAACACTGTTACATGAGTCAACAAATTCATAATTCTTTAGGGATTTAATGATGTTGAATTCTTCTATGTCCTCACCCACCCTAAATGTCAATTTTCCGCTTTGCATATCTATCAACACTCGTCCTGTAGCCAAAAATGGCCTGTCTAGAATAATGGATAAATCCACACCACCATTCATATCAAGGACCAAAAAATCAGCAGGTAAATAGATTTTACCAACTTTTACCACTAAATCCTCCATTATGCCAAGTGGTCTCTTTACTGATCTGTCTGCCAACTGTAATGAAACCGTAATAGGTTTCATTTTAGTAATCCCCAACTTCCGTACCAAAGATAGTGGCATCAGATTGATGCTAGCGCCTAAATCACATAAACAACTAGCAACTTAACATTTCCAATAGTACAGGGAATAGAAAAACTCCCTGGATCCATTATCTTTGGTGGTAGTTTCTTTTGCAGTATTGCACTGTACTCCTCAGTCAGAGCCACCATTGAATATTCCTCCAATTTGTTCTTGTTAGAGACAATCTCCTTCAAGAACTTTGCGTACGAGGGCATTTGTGCCAATGCCTCGGCGAATGGAATATTGATTTGAATTTTCTTGAAAATATCAAGAAACTTCTGAAAATGTAGCTCGTTTATCCTCTTCCTTTGTCGCTGAGAGTATGGTATCGGAGGAACGTATGCCTTGACTGTTGGTGGATATTTTTCCACAGTAATTTCCTCCTCCATATTTTTATCGGCCTCCTCCTCCTCAATCACAATGTGGTTATCCTTATTTTTCTCTTTTGGTGAGTTGTCAACTTCTTTACCACTCCTTAAAGAGATAGCCATAGCTCCTTCCTTAAGATTGGTCTCGGTGTTGCTTGGAAATTTTCCTTGCTCTCTTTCAGCTATCTTTCTTGCTAATTGCCTAAGTTGACGTTCCACATTATGGATCGAAGATTGATGCGCATTCTCGATTTGGCTTATTCGCTGTACCATCTTCTTATTATGGCCATCTTGATTTGCCATAAATTGTGCCATCATATCTTTGAGAGATGGTTTCTTTTCTTGTTGTGGGGGTGGAGGTGCAGGTCTATTTTGTTGATATCCAGGTGGTCCTTGCGGTTTAGCGTTGTTTCCATCTCTCCATGAAAAACTTGGATGATTGTGCCACCCTGGATTATATGTATTTGAGTAAGGATCATTCATTGGTTGTCTGTTTTGATTGTAGCTAACAAAACTGGCTTCCTCTGATTGAACCTCGTTGGCATAATTTCAAGAAGTTGCAATATGCCCATGGATGCCACAGACAGCACAAGTCTCTGTTGATTGCTGATTTTGGCTAAACAGCATCTTCACTTGCTTAGTTAGCTCAACAACTTCTAATACAATGTCATGTTGTGAAGATACCTCATGTATGGCTGCCCTTCGTCCTCTAATAGCTCTTTGTTGAGAATTTAAAGCAACATTCTCATAGATTTGATTTATTTCAGCTGCCGTCTTTTCTCCATAACTTCCACCGGATGCCATTTCGACTAAAGTTTGCCCACTCATAATCAATGCCTCAAAGAACATTTGAGTTAATAATAACTCATCAAAGAAATGATGTGGGCATTGAGTAAGAAGCATCTTGAAGCGTTCCCACGCCTCATGGAATGGTTTGCCATCCAATTGAGTGAAATTATAGATCTTGCCGCGAAGATCAAGAGTCTTTTGCGGGGAATAATATTTTGTAATGAAAGCATTATACACTTCTTACCACGTACTGAATGATCCTTCAGGCAAGTTCAAAAGCCAAGTTCTCGCACTCAACTTCATGCAATAAGGAAAACATATTTTCTTTACTTCCTCCTCTGTCAATCTCTTCAATGGAAAGTTTCAACCACACTGTAGAATTCTTTGATGAACGCCAAAGGGTCATCAACCGCTGTTCCATTGAATTAAGGCAACATATTAAGATGAATTGTTTTAAGCTCATAGTTCTAAGCTTCATCCGTGATTCGGATGCATGAATGATTATTTACCACTACTGGCCTTTGAATATCTCTTAGTCGATGCGCAACGAGCGCAATAACTATAGGATTGACTTGATTCGCCATTGTTTGTCTCTTTTCCTTTCGATTCCTTCTACAAGTGCGTTCGATCTCTGGGTTCAAGGGTACTATTTCTGCGCTGTTAGTGTTCTTAAAATGCCTTCGTTGCATATACTACCTGAAATTCACACTTGGAAGAGTTTTAGAAATAACAAGACAAAAATTAAAGAATAAACAATTTAAAACTGTCGTCCCCGGCAACGGCGCCAAAAATTTGATCGGCTAATTCTGCAAGTGTACACAATCAATTGTAGCAAGCAATACTCGGAGTATTCCGAGGTCGAATCCACAAAGGATGAACTCTTTAAAATGTTATTTAATTTAACTTTTGCAAAGTAATTGTTCTGTTAATTTGATTTGATGTTGAAAACAATTAATTAAGTAATATAAAATGAAAGAATATTTTGGATAAAATATCAAGATTTAAAACAACTAAGATTTCGGGTTTCACCTTAGTCGAGGGGAAGTTCTATCATATGCAATAATACATCTCAAAATCTTTTCCATGACAATTGTTTTTAGGCCAAACCCATCCTCAGGTCCCTCTACTCTTCACTTTTTTTTCAATAAGTCCCTCTATTTCAATTTAATGTTTAGAGGTCCTTTGAACTTCAATTTTGTTGTTATTATACCCTTTTATGGATGGAATTTGGAGAGTGTGCCACACTCTCCGTTATTGAGAGTGTGGAAAAAAAATGACATTTTAACTTTTAAATAAAGTAAAAAATACCTTAAAATTCTTATATTTGGTCTATAATACTTTAGCATTCTTGTACTTAGTCTACAACCAAAATTAGACCATTTTTTTAAAATTAATTAATTATATGACTATAAATTCATATATTTACCAATAATTAATAGTGTAGAATTAACTAATTAAAATTAATTTATCAATTTTAACTTATTTAAAAATTTAATTTTAATTTTAAAATAAAATTTAATCCGTAATTTAGTCCCGCTATTGTTTTCTCCCTCTCCGACTCCGACCGGCACCTATATAAAATTTATTTAATTAAACTAAAATCCAATTTATTTTGAAATTTAATTTTAATTTATTAAAATATTAATATTTTTAATATAAAAAAAATTGAAAAAAATTTCTCAGCCACCACTGAAAAGTGGTGGCCTTTCTCTTCTCCATTAATGGAGGAGAGACCAGCAGGTCTCTCCTCCATTAATGGAGGAAATGGAGGTTTCCTCCATTAATGGAGGAAACCTCCTCGTTTCCTCAATGGAGGAGACGAGCTCGTCTCCTCCATTGAGGAAACCCAGATCTAGTTTCCTCCATTTGGAGGAAAGGGATCTGTTTGTTTCCTCCATTTGGAGGAAAGGGATCTGTTCGTTTCCTCCATAAACTCCATTATGGAGGAAACGAACAGGTTTCCTCCATTAATGGAGGACAGACCTCTCCTCCATTAATGGAGGAAAGTGGTGGCCGACCATATATTTTTTTTCCGTTATTAATTTTTTTTTTTTGAAAAAAGTGTTATTTGGTCCTTGAATTTTAGTCATATTTATTTTATTTTGATTTGACACGTCATATTTAACGGAGTTTGTGATTTAACGGAGAGTGTAGCACACTCTCCACATTCCATCCGTCTAAGGGTATAACAACAACGAAATTGAAGTTCAAGGGATCTATAAACGTCAAATTAAAGTATAGGGATCCGATGAAAAAAAAGTGAAGAGTAGAGGGACCTGAGGATGGGTTTGGCCTTGTTTTTAAGATATATTTATTCTCTCTCGAGACATAAACTTGTGTTTAATTAATTCTGGAGATTTCTAAATTACCAAGTTAATTAATTAAACCCATTAAGCAAATTAATTAGCGTCATCACAATTTTTTAGACATATCTCTATTTTTAAGTAAATTGTGTTTAAATCTCTAGGTCCAAATTCATGCTTCACCGATAGGTCCTTCACATGCATTATAGAATAAAAACATTAAGGTAGCTAATCTTAATTTTCATGATCATTCTAAGAGATTTAAAGAAAACTCTTGTTTAACAACATTAATGAGATGCACTAATACATAATCAAGACTTCCCTTTCAACTAGGCTACATCCCTAATCCTAGTTTAAAGGTTTAGCAATCCATTGTCATATTAAAAATAACAATGTAATTGTTGTACCTTGAGAACATATGAGAGGAGAAATGAAAAGAGAAATAATGATTGATAAGAACTATCTTATAGTAAATGTTTACACAATTGCAAGTGTAAGTGAATGGTTTTTCTCTACACAAATGTGTCATATTTATAGGCATTAAAGGGGTGGTAGCCCAGTCTTGCAAGATCTTCTTTTCTTAGCTCATCTTGAGTGGGATCCAAGCTTGATCTTTTTCTTGCCTTGTATGGTTTGATTGGAGTCAAGCTTGCAAGTTTCATTTTCATAATGAGATGGAGCAATGGACAAAGGTCATTTCTTTATGTGCAAGCCAAGGACAAATTCCATCTTGAGTGTGAACACATGATATGTTCATATGAGTGTCAATATGCACCTAGCAAGGCTTCCGGAAGTGCCCAAAACAGATGATTTGACGATATTTAGAGTGTCAACCGGCCTTGAACCGGTTTGGTGTCTAGCACCGGTTGAGGGCCGGTTGACTAATTTTTTTGTAGGCAGAAACTTGACCGGCCCTGAACCGGTTTGATATCGGGGGCCGGTCAAGCACCGGTTGAGCCTCTGGTTCGGTTTCCTTGCTCCGATTTGACTGTTTTCTGACCGGTCTGAGTCGGGCTTTGGTTGATTGTCTTGGTTTTGACCCAAATCAGTCTGACTTGATTATTTCTCCAATTAAGCTCTATTTTATTTATATTTTAATTATTTATATTTTACATTAAAAACTAAAAAAGAGTACAAGCAACTAAAAACTCCTCTATTTTTCGTAAAAAGGATTAAATACGAATAAAAAGTAATATAAAAATTACTTAAAACAATGTCTTATCATTGGGCTTGGGTAAGAATTTTTTATCCAAAGTCTGGTCCGAGCCCGACCCCGACCCCAACCCCGAAAAAAGCCCGTAATTTAATTGGCACGTTGGGACGTTTATTTTTATACAATTCCTCACGTAAGCCTGTAAAGGCCCAGTCAGATTCGCATATATAGAGTGTAAGAGTCGCGTATAGGTACAAAATTTAAATCCCGAACCAGGCTTGGGCTTACATAAAAAATTTAAAAGCCCGGCCCACGAACATGTACCAGAAAAGTATTATGATGACCTCAAATATGTCTCTATAACACATAAATATCATATATTTTGTTTTGCATTTTCAATTCAATAGTGATAACATAGTGAAAACACAACATAGTGGTGAAGCAATCTCAGTAACATGTAATGTCACTAAGTCAAACAACAACCGACATACTTCTGATAGATTCACCGAGATAAAGTATGTAGTTAGTATAGGCACCTGCCAGTTCACCCGAGATAAAAACTATACCAAGGTAACTCAGATAATCCCTTAGGATCACTATTAGAAAGTAGTTGATTAGCGACAAATATTTAGTTGCTAATCACATAAAACCTATCACTAATCGTCATTAGCGACAGACATCACCCGTCGCTAAAAGGATGGTCACAAAATTTTTAGTGACGCAAATTTTGTTATAATCGTAAAATTGGCAACTGATTTTCGGTCGCTAATTAATTTCATTCGTCGCTAAAATATTTGCCCAAACGA
This sequence comes from Mercurialis annua, assembly GCF_937616625.2. Lineage (NCBI taxonomy): Eukaryota > Viridiplantae > Streptophyta > Magnoliopsida > Malpighiales > Euphorbiaceae > Mercurialis > Mercurialis annua. The sequence continues at coordinate 43,433,362 of NC_065574.1, read as the reverse complement.
CAGAATTGGAAACTTAATAGCGATTTTTTTTTTAAATTAGCGACGGATATCTGTCGCTAAATAACATATATTAGCGACATATATTTAAGTTAGCGACATATTATCAGTTTCTAAGTGTAACAATTAGGCGTCTAACTGTTATGTTTAGGGACGAATTATCCGTCGCTAAACATGTAAATTCCAATCCCAATAGAATTTACATGTTTTCTGCTGTTTTTTCTGTTTTTCTCTATCAATTGAAACCTGCTAATTCCGCTATTTACAAACTACTTACAAACATTAAAACACCATTAAAAGAAAAGTAACGCTCTAATATAATAAAAATGTTAAAAGTTTACATAAAAGTTACTGTAAAAGACAAACACGGTACTACAATCAGTTAGCGAATAAAATAAACACGAAACTACAAAGTTTTTGAGCGTTTTTGAATGAAACCGAGCCAAGTCGATGACAAACACGGTACTACAATCATCCACCCAATTGTCTTTGTATTGGTCTAATCTTTTCTTTATCTCTTGTGCTATGGTTCGGTTGGTCACTTTAGTCATCCCTTTTGTCTGGGGTGCGCTACTGACGTAAACTTCAGGTTTATCATCAGATCTTCGCAGAACTTCTTAAATTATTTGTAGTCGAACTGTTTCCCGTTATCTGCTACTAGGGTGTGAGGTATGCCGAACTGACATATTACCTCATTCTTGAAGAACTCTTCCACTCTAGCTGCCATTATGGTCGATACTTGTGCTAACTCGACCCACTTTGTAAATTGTTCGACTGCTACAATTAGGAACTTCACCTAGTTTTTTCCTGTTTTAAATGGTCCGACTATGTCGATTCCCCACGTGGCGAATGGCCAAAGACTCTCTAGAGAGACCTTTATGGTACCTCCGGCCTGTGGCTAACATTGTCGTGTCTTTGGCATTTATCACACTTTTTCACCCGTGCTTTTGCATCCTCTTTAATGGTCGGCCAGTAGTACCCTTGAAGCATCGTTTTTCTTGCGATGGTGACCGCTCCTTCATGTGCTCCGCATATCCCTTCATGAATCTCCTTTAGGATTAGGCTTCCACTATCGGGCGAGACGCATCTCACCCATGGGTGTGTTAGGGAGGTTCAATAGAGAACTCCATTGTGGTACGAGTAGTGGGCTGATTTGCGGATGACTCTAATAGCTTCGACGCTGTTAGTCGGTAGCTCTCCTTGGTCTAGATATTTGATTAACGGGGTCATCCTGGAGTCGGCTTCATCTATAATCATTATTTCCTCTTCATTGATACTTGGCGACTCGAGAGTTTCCTTTAGTAGCATTTTCATGAATATATCTCCTAATTCGGATGCTGACATGGAGATGGCGTCATTGTCGGTATTTTGTTCTCGTGGGATCTGTATAATTTCCCATTGTCCTCCCTGCGCTACCAATCGTCGGAGTAATTTAATGACCTTTGCCAAGTATTCTACCATTCTTGTTTCTTTAGCTTGGTATTCGCCTTTGACTTGATTTACTACTAGCTAAGAGTCGCTATAGATCATTAGGATTTCCGTTTTTATTTCCAAAGCTAAGCCGAGTCCAGCGATCAGGGCTTCGTATTCCGCAGCGTTGTTGCTGGCTGCGAATCCGATATTTACACCATATTCAATTTTCACTTTTCCGGGGCCTTTGAGAATAGCTCCAGCTCATGATCCTTTTTCATTAGAAGCTCCATCTACATGCAATTCTCATAGTAGTTCGGGTACAGACTCTTCTTGTTCGCAGGGAGTGATCTCGGCTACAAAATCCGCCAAAGCTTGTGCTTTGAGTGTTGGGCGGGGTCATATCGGATGTCATGCTCACTTAATTGGATGGACCAGTAGACGAGTCGTCCAGATGTTTCGGCTCTCTGTATTGCCATCTCGCAGAGGCTCGTTGGTTCTTATTACCACATTGTGGCTTAAAAAGTAGTATTTCAACTTTTTTGTTGTAGTTACTGCGGTGAGCGCCATTTTTTCTATCTCCGGGTATCTAGTTTCCGCTCCCTTCAGGACTTGGCTGATATAATAAGTCGGCTTTAGCTCGGCATCTTCCTCTCTTACTAGAACTGTCCCTATGGTTTCCTTTCTTGCGCAAATGTTTAAGTAGAGCGTTTCTCCTTTCAGTGGTCGACTCAGCAGCGGTGATGTGGCCAGGAATTTCATTAGTTCTTCGAACGAGTCTTTGCAATCCTTATTCCATTCAAATTTTTGTGTCCCTTTTAGGGCCTTGAAGAATGGCAAATATCTTTTGGCCGAGCAGGACACGAATCTTCCGAGCGCGATGATTCGCCCATTGAGTTTTTGAACTTCATTTATATTTCTGGGTGCCTTCATGTCCATTATCGCTTTGATCTTTTCCGGATTGGCCTCTATACCTCTCTAGGATATCATGATTCCTAGGAATTTTCCTCCCTGTACTCCAAACATGCATTTGTCCGGATTCAGCTTCATCCCAATTTTGTTCAGGATTTTAAATGTTTCTTCCAGGTCTCTAGCATGGCTTTCTGCATTTTCGCTCTTTATTATCAGGTCGTCTACGTATACTTGGACTCGCTTTCCGATCTCGTCCTTGAACATGAAGTCATAAGCCTTTGGTATGTCGCTCCTGCATTCTTTAGTCCGAAGGGCATTGTTGTGTAGCAATAGGTTCCTCGTTCCGTTATGAACGATGTTTATTCCTGGTCTTGCTCGTCCATTTGAATCTGGTGATAGCCTTGGGCGACATTTGCCAGGCTATACTTCGCATATCCTGCGGTAGAGTCAACCAGTTGGTTGATGTATGGCAGTGGATAACTGTCCTTGGGGCATGCTTTGTTTAAATCCGTATAGTCTACACACATCTTGTTTTTTTCCATTCGCTTTCTTTACGATTACCACATTCGCTACCCATTCTGGGTATTGTACCTCCCTGATGATATCTTACTTTTTTGAGTTTCTCCACTTCGTCAGCTATTATTCTTTGTTTCTCTTCAGAGAATTTCCTTTTCTTTTGTCTAACGGGATTCGCCGTCTCTGCCACATTCAGCTCGTGGGTTATGACGTGCAGGTCTATTCCGACGATTTCTGAAGCCTTGGCGGCGAATGTTCCAATATTCCTTTGTATCGCCGTAATTTCTTCTTCAATATTGGGGTCCATGCCTATTCCCAAATTCACTTTCTCCTCATTAAGCTCCAGCTTCTTTGTCTCGCCCTGCGGTCTATGCAGAGTTTCGAAGGATTCCTTTAGCGCCTCATTGTAGCATTCTCTTGATGTGGTTCGGTTTCCTTGTACTGTAACAATTCCCTTCATCGTTGGTATCTTCATTATGAGTGCTTTCACGCTTGTTATGAATGCGGAATCGTGGAGGAATGGTCTCCCCAATACTGCATTGTATGGCAGGCCGATATCTACAACGCTAAACCGTGTGGGTAATTCTTCGTTTCTTCTTGCTCTTCCTAGCTTAACATCAAGCGTAATTGTTCCCATGGGTTTGATGGGAGACCCACCAAATCCATTTACCGGAATAGCATTCCTTTTTAGTTCTGCGGGAACCCTTCTAAGGCTTTTATAAGCTCTTCTTGTCATCAGATTGATAGTGCTTCCTTCATCAACCAATATCCGTTATACGTTCCAATGCTCGATAATCATGGCCACAACTAGGGCTTCATTATGTGTCTCCGTGATTCTTCCGAAATCCTCCTTGTCGAAAGTCACCGGAGGGGGAATTATGGATTCTTGTATTTTCCGCTTCTTTTAGCTACTTAATTTTTTTCAGGTTTATTCCGTCAGAAATCATCTTTTTCAATAGAATTTATTTGAATTCAGAAAAGGTCCTTTGAATTGAAGTTTGTTAAGCTTTTCCTACATATGGTGCCAATTGATGGAGTCTGCCTTCTGATCCGGTTATGTGACCTTCAAAACAGGGTAGAAGCTAACCAGACAGTGGTTGTCCGATTAACTCTCAGATGCTAAAGTCAGTATTGAGCTTTGAGCAGAGTTTTGTGTATATTGTAGTTGTATGTTTAGGCATACCTCAACCTCCTTTTATTGTAGATGATAGTATACCTTGTAGAGTTGTAATAGAAAGGTGAATCATATTTTGTAGGGTTTAACCCTGATTAGGAGTGATATTCCTTATTCAAACGTGAGTCCTATTTAGGAAGGTCTTCGAAAATAGTCTCGTCTTCCTAAGTTGTAGGTTATCTACATAGGAAAGATACTCGAGAATTGATAACGTAGCACATCTAGTAGGGGCGAAGCAACCTCGCCAGGAACGAACATCACTAAGTCAAGCATTTCACCGACCTGGTAACAATATCCGACCTTCTTGAAATCATAGAGCACATGACTTGGGGGGTCACCGGATCGATGGGAATGCAAACATCATCCGAGACAATCATGCCTGGTAAGGTCGGACCAAGAATTATATCCGGGCTCTGAGTTATATTCAACTCAGAACTAGGCCAAGCTCAGAGCCCCTAAGCCCGAAGGACCGGACCATCTGATTCGAGCTCTAAGCAACTCTCAGATACAAGAACCATGATAACTTGACTCCCAAGCTATCCGGGCTTCAAGGCTTAACCGGGCTCCGAGGTCCCGCCCAGGAGCGCTCACTCGTGTACCAGATCCTGGGACCACAGAAGATCTTATGACAGGTACGTGAGGAATGTTCCCTCTGACACACCTAACAACCCGTGCCTCCCACAGGGATATTCTCCCACGTCAGCATAACGGATTTCTGGGACCACTGGGCTCACAGCCTGCCAGCGAGGCTGGTTTGTCCTTAAACCCTAACTATAAATAGAGGGTTTAAGGATAAACCCTAGGTAATTTCTTTTTTCTACTCTAAGCACTCTCATTTTCTCTTCTTCTTCTTTCTCTACTTCAAAACCTTACTTGAGCGTCGGAGTGAACGTCCGGTGACCCCCACCGGAGTTCCTTCTGACCTCTGTTTGCTTGTGGTGTGCAGGTCATCTAAGCTCGGATTTAGTTTGGTGATTCATCACTTGGCGCCGTCTGTGGGAAATCGTTTTGTATTCCCCTGTTCTACTCTGGTTCTTTTGACGTTGCTGATCAGATCTTGACAAGAAACAATGGCTGATGATCCTGTTTTGGACAGGGTAGACCCTCTGGGAACTACGGTCACCGACACTAACTTGGTTGGTGGAGTTTCTGCTAGTGGTCGGACCTCTGTGATCACTGGCTTAACTCCTCCAGCGAATGCTCAGGTGGGAGGATCCAGGGCCTCCGGCAGTGGAGCTGGATTTGTGCCTTTATATGGATTGGAAAACTATCCTAGGGCGAACCCTTTTGCTTCAGATGCAAGTCACACCCACTTATCAACCCCAGGAACCACCGTGCCACAGAGTTTCCTCCACAATACCTTGTCTCCCACTCAACTCAACTTCCCGGTAGACGCTACACTGGTGGCTACAGGAACAGGAACAACTTCTGGGCAGGATATACCTCCGGCGGTCTTACAAGCTCAAGAATATTTAGAATACATGGCTCGCCAACTACACCAGGCCCAGCAGATGCATTTTGCAGTCATGTCCCAGTATTACCCAAGTTACAATCCCTCGGCCACCCCCGTGGCCCCTCCACCCCAAGCTGCTGAGTTTCAGGATGGTCGTCCTCCGAGAGAAGAAGGTCGGAACGATCACCCACGACCCAGACCTAGGGGTCCCACAGAGCATCAAGCACCCAGAGGCGAAGATCATCGTGACACTAATCTGCCGAGAGACGAAGATCGGCATGATCGCCCTTTTCCGAGAGACGAAGGTCGGAATGATCCTCCTCCTCCTCGAAGGGAGGGGGTGCAAGACGAGAATCTACCACCGGGAACACAGCGCGGTGACGCTGGATTGGGGAGGGGAGACCCAGACCCGGAGGCAAATCCTCTGCGGACCGCGAGAGCAGGAGTTCCACCGGTCAGGAGAAACGGGGCAGAAAGTGTTCACAGCTCGGGGGCAGCGTCACAGCATCAGAAAACTTTGCATGACGAAGTTACTCGTCTGGTCCAGGCCGAGCTGGATAAGCATAAAGGGCACAAGGCAGAGTCTCGACCTTTCACTACCTGTGGCATTGCTAGCCCCTTGTCAAAGGCTATATGGGATGACCCATTTCCAGATAAGTTTAAATATCCGCCCATTGACAGATATAACGGTAAATCCGACCCGATGACTCATTTAAGTTGCTTTCAGGTTGCCATGGGAGTCCAAAGTGTCTCGGACGCCACGGTGTGCAAAGTGTTCCCTTCAACGTTGAGCGATGCAGCGCAAAAGTGGTACCAGAACCTCAAGGAGGGCTCTATTACTAGTTTCAGGGAGCTCGCTATGGCTTTCAAAACTCACTTTGCCCCGAGCATCGAACGAAAGAAAAGATCCAGTGATTTGAAGAAATGCTTTCAAAAGCAGGGAGAAAGTTTGAAAGCATACATTGCTCGGTTAAATGCTGAGGCGATCATGATAGAAGATTTGAACGATGATACCGCCATCGATGCTATGAAAGATAACACCAGCATGCAAGTCTTCCGAGACAGCCTGATCACCAACCCGGTTGACACTTACACTGAGTTGATGGACAGGGCTTGGAATTATATCAATCTCGACGAGGAAAGGCAGAGGAAGTCTTACGGGATGGCTAGCCCAGTTCCCAGTAAAACGCAGAATACTCAGGGATCCAACCGTAGCCAAGATCGGTACCGACCTCTGAATGAGACTTCGGGGTACAGGGGTAACAAGCCGTTCAATGCTCAAACCAGTCCACCAAGCGCGGGGCCCGGTACCAAGCCAAGTTTCAGTATTGGGGGAGGAACTGAAGGATACGTGGACCGAGCAGGAGTGCCGAGACAATATGTACCACTCAATACTCCGAGGGAGCAGATTCTATCCTGGATCAAGAACAACAATGAAGAGATTCGTTATCCACCGAGGCTAGTGAAAGATGGAGACCGATCCAAGTTCTGTGATTTTCATGATGGTTATGGCCACGAAACAGAGGAATGTGGACGTTTGCGAAGTGAGATAGACAAGTTAGTCTGCCAGGGGCGATTACAACATTTTGTTATGGACAAGGAGGGCCAAGACCGAGGAAATACAAGGGTCAACTCGGTCAGGTCGGAGCCAGGGGGGAGCAGGGAAGCCCAATCCCCATCAAAGAAGACACAAGTCACGGGAGTAATCAACACTATCTCAGGAGGAACTTTAGAATCCGAGTATAGTCGCAAACGCAGAAAGAAAAAGCAAAAGATGGTGATGTCGGTATCCACGGGGTCGCCATGACCTAACATTGTTTTCGGGCCAGAGGATGCGAAAGGAGTAGATTTTCCTCATGAAGACGCTTTGATTGTATCAGCCATCATTGGATCGAAATGGGTTAAACGATTGCTGGTGGACGATGGTAGCTCGGTTAACTTGTTGACTCTGTCAGTCTTTTTGTCGATGGGAGGATCCAAAACTGAGCTTAAACCTGTGAACATTCCCCTTCTGGGGCTGGGAGGATCTCCGGTCACCCCAGAAGGCATGGTCGAGCTATACTTGGAACTCGGTGTCGAAATACCTCAGGAGGACGGAACAGAGGGGATCCTGGCGGAACCAACACGGAAGGTACGTTCACTGTTCATGATAGTTGACATGCCTCTAGCATATAATGGTATCCTTGGTAGACCTATGTTGTATAGCACAGGTGCAGTGACTAGTATTCGTTACTTGATGATGAAAATCCCAGTGGAAAACGAGGTTATAACTATTAGGGGAAATCAAACCCTATCTAGGCAATGTTACATGGCCACTATGGGCAGCACGGTGGAAACAATGAACATCGATACACCGGAGCTGCTCCTCAGAGAGAAGAAAGCTCAGAAACCCCGAGAAAACTTAGAAACGATTGAACTTACAGAGGGATCCGAGATGTGTGTAAAGCTGGGGGTAGATTGGCCAAACGAGCACCGGGAAGCTATCATAGCTCGGATAAAACAGTATGTGGAGGAGTTTACCAACAAGCCAGAGGATATTGGGGGGGTAGACCCTAAGATAATCTCGCACAAGCTAAACGTGGATGCTAAATGCAAGCCTGTCAAGCAAAAGAAAAGAACTTTCTCTCTAGAGAAACATATTGCTATCCGAGACGAAGTGGAGAAGCTTTTGAAAGCTGGATTCATCAGGAAGGTAGATTATCCGGAGTGGCTGGCTAATGTGGTTTTGATCAAGAAGTCTAACGGTAGATGGAGGCTTTGTATAGATTTTACTGATCTAAACAATGCCTGCCCAAAAGACAGTTTCCCTCTGCCGAACATTGACCAACTGGTAGATGCAACGTGCGGATTTGCGGTCTACGCATTCTTAGATGCTTCTCAGAGATATCACCAGATCCCGATGAGTAAAGATGACGAAGAAAAGACAGCTTTCACAACGAATCTGGGGACCTATTGCTACAAGAAGATGCCTTTTGGTTTGAAAAATGCTGGGGCAACCTATCAAAGACTCATGAATCATGTTTTTAAAGATCAACTGGGCAAGAATGTCGAGGTTTATGTAGATGACATAGTCGTGAAATCCAAGGGGATCGAGGATCACGCAGGGGATCTGGCAGAAACTTTTGAAAAGCTGAAGGGTTTTAACCTCAAGCTGAACCCGGAAAAGTGTGTTTTCGCAGTCCGCTCGGGGAAATTTCTAGGACACCTCATCTCGGAGAAAGGCATCGAGGCGAACCCGGAGAAAATCGAGGCAGTAATGAACATGAAAGCACCCAGCTCGGTGAAAGAAGTACAAAAGTTGAACGGAAGAGTCACGGCGTTGGGAAGATTCATGAGTTGCTCAGCCAAACGATGTTTGCCATTTTTCAAAATTCTGAAGAATACAAAGAATTTCAAGTGGACAGAGGATTGTAATACAGCTTTTGAAGAGCTGAAGGTTTACCTCAGCACACCCCCGGTGCTAGGTAGACCTGAGCCTGGGGAAATCTTATATTTGTATCTCTCGGTGAATGACGAGACAGCAGCGGCAGTCCTGGTGAAGGAAGATAAGGGTCTGCAAACCCCAGTTTACTATCTCAGCAGGGTCTTGAAAGGCCCGGAGGTCAGATATCCAAAAATTGAGAAATTTGCTTTGGCATTGAAAGTGGCGGCGGAAAAGCTAAGGAGATATTTCGAGGCTCACATCATTGTAGTACGTACGAACCAACCTCTGAGAAAGGCGCTGCAGAGGCCAGAGATGTCGGGACGGCTGGTCAGCTGGTCGGTCCAGCTGGGAGGATATGACATCCGGTATGAACCCAGACCGGCCCTAAAAGCACAAGTGTTGGCAGATTTCATAGCCGAGACCACAGCAAGTGACAAACCTGAGGAACCTGATGAACAACTTCTACGGCGGGTCTTAGAAGTCGATGGGGCATCAAATCTGGAAGGATCTGGGACAGGCGTAGTCTTGAAAGGTCCTCACGGAGTTACACTCCGAAGCTCGGTTAAATTCGATTTCTCGGCATCCAATAATGCCGCGGAGTATGAGGCTCTGTTGATCGGATTAAGAATGGTAAACGTGGTCAAAGCTGAGCACGTAACAATAAGGAGTGACTCTCAATTAGTCGTTTGTCAAATCCTGGGTACTTTTGAAGCTCGGGATTCAGAAATGAGAAGATACGTGGACAGAGTCAAGTTCTTCTTGAACAAGATTCAGGAGCTCGGAGGAAAATGGGTGATAAAGCAAGTTCCTCGTTTGGAAAATCAAGAGGCCGATGTACTAGCCAAAGCAGCAACAGTAAACGAAAAGATATCGGGGGTCCATTTCTCTGTTCAAAAGCATTCCAGCATCGACAACCACGAAACCATTTTTCTAACTCAGCCTTTGGAAAATTGGATGCAAGGCATAGCCCACTACTTGATGGATGGAACCTTGCCAGAAAACAGAGACAAAGCATACAAAATCCTGCGACAAGCTCCGTACTACGCGTTCCTCGACGGAGTCTTATACAGGAAGTCATTCACCCATCCGTGGTCGAGATGCTTGACAGCAGAGGAAGGGGAGTATGTGCTGAGAGAAATACATGAAGGTATTTGCGGGGCACACATAGCTCCTCGCATGTTGGCAAAGAAAGCAGTGTTGCAGGGCTACTACTGGCCCCTAATGGTCAGGCAAGCAGAGGAGATAGTAAAGAAATGTGAAAATTGTCAGAGGCATCAGAACATCCGACATGCTCCCACCATAGAGCAGTGTCCTATTACCAGTCCTTGGCCATTTGCAACTTGGGGAATTGACATCCTGGGTCCTTTCACACCAACCACGGGGCAGAAAAAGTTCTTGATAGTGGCAGTAGATCACTTCACAAAGTGGATCGAGGTAGAGGCAGTGAGTACCATCACAGAAGCTCGGATCAGGGATTTCTTCTGGAGGCAAATTGTGTGTCGATTCGGTATACCCAGAGCATTGGTAACTGACAACGGGAAGCAGTTCAACTGTCGAGCCTTCAAGGAATTTTGCAACGACTTGCACATTGACCTGCGTTTCACTTCGGTAGTTCACCCGCAAAGCAATGGGATGACCGAAGTAACCAACCGAACGATCCTGAAAGGGCTTAAGGCCAGGCTGGGGGAGTTCGACAGACAGTGGCTGGAAGAGCTACCAAAGGTCATATGGGCTTACCGAACCACACCAAGGGCAGGCACAGGAGACACCCCGTTTTCTTTGACGTATGGGTGTGAAGCAATGATACATGTGGAAATCGGGATGCCAACTCTAAGGGTCCAGTTCTTCGATGAAGCTAAGAACGAGGAAGAACAGAAACTATGCCTAGACATGTTGGAAGAGCGAAGAGAGCAGGAAGCGCTAAGAATCGAAGCATACAAGCAAAGAATGGCTAAGTATCACAACAAGAGAGTTAAACCCTTGAGTTTCCAAGTCGGCGATCTGGTCCTGAGACGGGCAGACATTGCTAAGGGAAATGCTGGAGTAGGAAAGCTCGAACCCAACTGGGAAGGCCCCTATCGAGTCACTGAGGTCGGACGAGCAGGAGCTTATAAAATAGCACACATGTCGGGCAGAGTGCTCCCGAGAACTTGGAACTCCCAGGTTCTTCGGAAATACTATCAGTAGTCACTTGTTTTCATTTTCGAGGTACCTAGGGGTTTTTTCACTTATGTTTGAGTTAGGCTTTTGTAAAACTCAAACATAAGTTTTTCCCCTCAATGAATAAAAAAGATTAAAAAGAATTCATGTCTTTTCCAAAACCCGAGCACTCTACTCGGTAAAACATCCACGGGCTATGTGCCATCCACGGGCTATGTGCCATCTACGGGCTATGTGCCACCAGCGGGCTATGTGCCATCCACGGGCTATGTGCCATCCACGGGCTTTGTGCCATCTACGGGCTATGTGCCACCAGCGGGCTATGTGCCATCTACGGGCTATGTGCCACCAGCGGGCTATGTGCCATCTACGGGCTATGTGCCACCAGCGGGCTATGTGCCACCAGCGGGCTATGTGCCACCCATGAGCTATGACAATCCCGGGTCACCGGATCGATCGGTTGTCCGCGCCGAGCAACTTGCTCAAACTTGATCTATGAATAACCACGAGCCTATCCTAGCATTTTTTATCCCAAGTCTGAAGTCAAGAACCCATATATATAAAAACAACAAAGCAGCTAGAAAATTCACATTACTGAAACTAGCTCGGAGGCTAAACTAAGTTAGTCATGAAAACATGTTGCCACATACTTAGTCAAAATCGTTGAAAAAACAAAACAAGGCAGAAAATTCATTCAAGAAAACAACATTGAGATAAAAAGAAAACATAGGCATACCGACAAGCAAAAAAACAAGATGTATATACAAAGGCCAAAATGATCAAACTTTGCACAAATATTCAAAGTATAACAAAGGAGCTCAGAGCTCAGCATTACAAAATCAAAGTAAAAATTGTTCAGAAATTACAAAAATGGTTATCCTAAACCGGGCCTTGATCCTGGTCATCAGCCAGATAGTCTTCAATATCTGCCGGCATGTCATAATCCTCAGGCAGCTCTTTGGCACGGCGATGCAAATCAAGCACATCCAGCTTGAAGTCCGAGACATCGACATCAGCTCCAAACCGGCCTCTCAAAAACTCGCCAACTTGGACCTCGCCGACGTACAACATCCTCCGGAAGTCCTCATACAAGTTCTCCTCTCGGACCGTGCCTTCCGCGGCTTGGGCCTCAGCTTTCTCGGCTCGACCTACGGCCTCAGCCAGTTTTTTCTTCACGTCCTCCACCGAATCCCGGAGTCCCTTGGAGACCAGCTCATTCCGGCGAGTAACGTCAGCGAGCTGCTTGGAGAAATCTTCTTTCTCAGCAGCCTTCTCAGTCTCTAGACGAATGACGTCACCCCTCAGTTTTCCCAGCATCTCCAGGTCTTCCGACCTTCGATCCTCGGAGTTCCTCAATTTGTCCTCCAGCTGAGCCACCAGCGAAGCCCCGTCCGAAGCCCTTTGTCCGGCCTCCGAGGCCCTTTTCTCGGCTTCGCTGGCCCTCCTCTCCGCATCACGGGCCTTGGCCGCCTCAGACAACATAAGTTTTTTGGCCAGGAGAAGGTCGTCCTCGTTCTGATTAGCACGCCGGTCAGCCCGGTAAGACATTTGAGCCGCCTGAGAACGAACAGCAAAGTTATTTGAAATAACAAGAGAAAGAAATCAAGTAAAAAGAGAAAAATCAAAGAGATTACCTGGATGCAGAGGGCAGAAACCGTTGCCAGCAGGTTCTCTGGTTTATAGGTCTTATAGTACGCCTCGTCCTCAGGAAGCGTGGTAACCCGAGCAATATCCCCAGCATTGGGTAGCTCGTGAATGGATACCCGGATGCCCGGGTTGTGCTGCCCAACCCACTCGGCGAATCTTGCCCGAGTTATGCCCTGATGGCCAGAGGCGGTCGTACTGGAATCCGAGGAAACGTCCGGCAGATCCGGCATTCGAGATCCCACAGCACGGGCGCTAGGACCCCCCACTTCAGGAGCAGCCCGTTGAGGAACCTCTTCGGGTTGTCGAGGTCCCATCACGGTCTCCGTTGAGCCCAGATCCACAAAGGGAATGTCCCTCCTCGGTTCGGCGGCAGGCGGAAACTCCACCTCGCCGGGCCTTTGAACTCGGAGAGGAATGGCATCCAACCCCGTAACCTGAACGCCTTCCGGAACCTCCGGAGACTTGGGAGCAGCAGCAGCCTCAGCCGCAGGGGAAGGCCGGGGGACAGCCGAACCCGCAGCAGGTGCAGGCCGCGGGACTGTAGGTGTCGCAGCTCGGACGGCGGGCCTTTTTCTTTTCTTCCCAATCAGCTTGGCAGGGTCCAGACTGTTCACTGCAATCTCATCAAAGCATAACAGAGTTAAAACATAACACAAACAGTAGCAACAACTTCACATAATAGACAAAGAAACAACTAGAAACAAGCAAAAAAAAAAAACAACAACAAACAAACCAGCGCTAGCTGAAGCCGTGCCCTTCCAGTAATCAAACAAGAGTTTAGGACACAGGTCGTCGGCCTGTGCTTTCTCCCCAGCAGGAGCAGCGTCTCGGAGCTTCAGCATGTCGGCCAGCTCCAGAGGACCGGGGACGTGAAACCACTTGTCGGGCTTATAACACTTAGCGACCCAGGTGGTCACCATCCCCTGGAAGGCCGTAAGGTGAGATACTTGAAAATAGTCCTCCTTGAAATCCCTCAAGGAGTCAGTTATCCCCGACACCAGCCCCCCGGCCAAGTCTTTCCTCTCACCCCGGAATCGTAGATAGGCGAAATGACTCTGATCCTTCAGCGACATCAGGTACATACAACAAAAGAGTCGCATACTATCGGTCACCCCAGTCTGCCGACACAGCTCCAAGAAACAAGAGTAGTGCCGAACTCCATTAGGATGAATTTGGGATAACGGCACTTCGAAGTAGTTGCTCAACCTCTTGAACTGCTCGGATATGGGAAACCGGATGCCGGATTGGAGATGCTCCTGGGTGAGCATAATCGTGTTCTCGGGAGGAGCGTCATTTAATCTCTTCCCCGCGGGAATCATAGACAGCTCGTACTCCGTTGGGATGTCAAATGCTTTTCGCACGGCCCTCAAAAAACCCAGGGTGCACCACGACGCCTTGATATCCCGATCATCAGGCTTATCACCGGCAGCTTTCCTCTTTTCTTTCCCTTTTTGGGAAGGGCCAGCAGGTACCGAGGTCCCCACCTCTTCCACCTCGGCAGTCTCATCAGGTCGGGGGCGAACCACATAAAACTCAGCAGATGGCTCGTCTATATCCATATTGTTATCATCATAACCCACCCCTTCCTCGCGATCTGATGGGTCACCCGACATCCCTAGAGACACAGAAACCAGCTCGGATGAGACAAGCTTCACTAACACAAAATAAACTAGCTAAGACTTGAAAGTACGAATCAAAAGGAAATTTTTAGAGGGTGACACCATCAGAAACACGATGACAACGAACATGAATTTCCAGATTTCTGGAAATCCATATCTCCAAATAAAAACACAGAAAACATGAAACAAGACAAACAGCAAATGAAATTCAGCAAAAACAAAAACCAGACACGCTAATTCAGGGAAAGCCACAAGGAAAAAGGAAATCAAAGGCAAACACGAACCAATTTCACCCATTTCTGGAAAATCAACATACCACAAAACGCAATGGGAGTTTTTCTCCCTACGATTCAGAAATCAAAAATCAAAACCAGAGGCATATCACTAAGAACACAGAAATTCAAACAATAGCAACAGCACAAAACAGAGGAACTAAAACATCAAAGGATCAAAGGACGAGATTACTTACTTGTTACAGAATAAATGATCTCAGAAACTTGGATGAACCTTGAAACAAAAATCACGAGACCACACTTCCAAGCAGCAACTAACAAACGCCTGTGTCGAAGGAAGTAAAAAACTGGAAACTCAGAGAAGACAAAGAAACAGAGAGTTTTCTTGCTCTATGATTCAGCAGAAAACAAAGAATAAGAAACGAGAGAGAAGGCAAAAAGTTTTGTAAGGTTTGAAAAATGAAACTTATAACTGAAAAGAGAGGGAAAATGAAAAGCCACGCTTTTAATTTTCTCTCTCATCCCACTCAAAACGTCCCCTGGGAAAGCGCTCACGCCTTAACTGCTAGACACGTGGACCCAGCGTAGACAACAAGCAACCGCCACATAGGACAATGGCTACAACAGCTGTCAGACAGGACATCTCGACAGTCACGTCCTTTCACACAGCCGTATTAGCTCACCTATCTCTCTGACAAACAGCTCGGTGTCAGAGACCATCCATAAACGGAACAAGCACGCCAAAGATCCCGTGATCTGAGATCTCGGTACACACTACCAGCTCGGACATAAATATCCGACATACTGAGGGGGGACTAGTGATAACGTAGCACATCTAGTAGGGGCGAAGCAACCTCGCCAGGAACGAACATCACTAAGTCAAGCATTTCACCGACCTGGTAACAATATCCGACCTTCTTGAAATCATAGAGCACATGACTTGGGGGGTCACCGGATCGATGGGAATGCAAACATCATCCGAGACAATCATGCCTGGTAAGGTCGGACCAAGAATTCTATCCAGGCTCTGAGTTATATTCAACTCAGAACTAGGCCAAGCTCAGAGCCCCTAAGCCCGAAGGACCGGACCATCTGATCCGAGCTCTGAGCAACTCTCAGATACAAGAACCATGATAACTTGACTCCCAAGCTATCCGGGCTTCAAGGCTTAACCGGGCTCCGAGGTCCCGCCCAGGAGCGCTCACTCGTGTACCAGATCCTGGGACCACAGAAGATCTTTTGACAGGTATGTGAGGAATGTTCCCTCTGGCACACCTAACAACCCGTGCCTCCCGCAGGGATATTCTCCCACGTCAGCATAACGGATTTCTGGGACCACTGGGCTCACAGCCTGCCAGCGAGGCAGGTTTGTCCTTAAACCCTAACTATAAATAGAGGGTTTAAGGATAAACCCTAGGTAATTTCTTTTTTCTACTCTAAGCACTCTCATTTTCTCTTCTTCTTCTTTCTCTACTTCAAAACCTTACTTGAGCGTCGGAGTGAACGTCCGGTGACCCCCACCGGAGTTCCTTCTGACCTCTGTTTGCTTGTGGTGTGCAGGTCATCTAAGCTCGGATTTAGTTTGGTGATTCATCAAGAATAAAACAGGTTTTGGCAATCTGTCTGAATCCTGGGGTCGACGCGGTTTGTCCGAGTCTTTAGGGATTCGGTCTTCTTCCTGTCGGATTATATTATATTCTAGTCGAGCCAGATCCTATGGATTCGGCCGCCTGTTTCGTCTGGTTTGGCCTTCTGTCGGGAGTCCGGTATCGTCTGAAAATTGATCTCCTACGACTCGGCTCCATTGTACTTAAAATAGGATTTGGTATCCATCAATTAGAATTCAAAGTATTTAATTAGTTTAATTGAGTTTTGATTTATGAAATGTGCTAAAAAATTATAAGTATAAAATTACTAAGTTTTTTTAACATTAAAAATTTATTTGCACTTTAACCTAATAATTGCCATGGTGGCACATTGTGTGGCATTGCTACGTAGGCGCCACATTAGCAGAATTGATTGCCAATTGAGGGTTGGACAAAATTGAGACAAAATAATCCGTTTCCGGCCAAAATCGACAAAATTAAAAGGCCAGAACTTTTATGGAACTTTTATGAAAGGTTAGGTCTTTTACAACATTTGACCTAAAAAAAATGTCAACTTAAATAACTATATTTTTTGTAGAGACTGTAGATAAAAAAACTTCTCAAGCGCACAACCGTATGAATTTGGTCTAAAAGATTAACAATATCAATAGCTGCTAACATTATTTTGATGACCGGGAGAACTAATTACCTCCACAATCAAAACTGACTGATAAAAGAACATATACAAGTTTTTCCTCATTTAATTATTCTTTTTTTTTATCAAAGGGAAAGGCCAAGGCCAAAACTATCAAACCCTACACATTCTAGGAATGGAGACTCCGATAATATCTTCAATGATAATCTGAGAGATGCCTGTAAAATTTTCCGCATAAACCACCAACCCAAGAGAATGGGTAAATCCAAAGTTAGCCATCCAATCCGCACAACGGTTTCCTTCTCTATACGTATGTCGGATAATAACAATCCAGTCTCTAGCCAAAAGGTTTCGAATGGCATTGTAAAGGCTGGAGTTGCCATTAACACCTGTTTCATTACTTAACAAAGAATCAACCGCAATCTTGCTATCCATTTCCAATATCACGTTTCTGAAGCCTTTGTTCCAGGAGATTTCGAGACCATCAACCGCACCCCAAAGTTCAGCTTGTAGCACACTACATCTACCAATGAATCTGCTGTAGCCGAAGACCCAATTGCCATTACTGTCTCTGGCAATTCCTCCTGCAGCGGCGTTATTCATCGGAGAATGGACAGCTCCGTCTGTGTTCAGTTTAATCCACGAGGGAGGAGGAGGATTCCAGCCAATGAGAACAACATTCTTCGGGACAACACCAGGTTGTGAAAGTTGCAGGAACCTTTGCGCTTGTTCAGTGTTAAGCACCAAAGAATAAATGGAGTGCACTATCTCTTCTGAACTTCTTCTTTCGTTTCTGAACACAAAGTTGTTGCGATGAGACCACAAACTCCAGCAAGTGATACCGAAAGTCATTACCCATCTTTCAGAATTAATCCTAGCTGTTCCCTGCAAATTGTGAAAAAACTAATCAGTGAAGGGCATATCAAAAAAAGAGGGAGTTATATTATCATTCAAAACTTTACGCCAAACTTCCCTCGCAAAAATACACGAACGGAAGACGTGATCTCCGTCTTCAATGCAGCTGCCGCAAATCGAACAAGATGCATCATCGGTCATATGGCGACGATTGCGCTCATAGTTAGTCAGAAGTTTGTTTTTAGCACAGAGCCATAAGAACGTTCTCACCCTTTGAGCTTTCAATCAACTTTCTACATAATTCTGACAAGTGACATTTCTCAATTCTGACAAGTGGCATCCTTACTCTAAATAGAAAAAACTCTTGAGCAAACTCACAACATAACCCATTACATAGACGTTATGTGTCGTTAAAACTTCTCCAGTAAAATGATCTTCTGTTGGTCTTCAAACCGTTTTAGGGCAACACATTCAATCTACTTAAACTCATTCAATCCACTTTAATGAAACCAATGCTTAAATCTCCAGCGGTATTTAAAATAAAAAAACCAAAAAAAGTCAGTTCAGCATCCAAAGTCCCATCTTCCTCTTCATACTTCCATAGAAGTCAGCTGTGCCATCAAAATTTCGTGGGAGCAGAATCTCGCACCTCACGTAAAACTTAATTTTCAATCTTTAAAATTCATGTTGTCCTGCTGTACCGATATTCGTTAAATTTTAACCAATTAGGCAGTAATTTTCTAGAAAATTAGAGGCTTCCGTGTTGTGAACAAAATATTGTTCATCTGTTGGATTTAGGCACTTTCTGCAAATTTTAGTCATTGTCTCTGTTGAGCAAAATATTGTCCATCTGTTTATGTACTATTAAATTTTCTATTGTAAGTAGTGAGTTGACAGAGAAATGAATCTCATGCTCTAAATAAATACTATAGTAATTTCTTTTCTTGTGGAAATTTCATTTCTTGTGACAACACGATATTGTATCTACTTTTGCTACTATGGTATGAAATTTCTAACAAATTGCATACACATTTTGAACTATAGTTTTTGTACATTTACAATAACCACTTATCAAGTTATTTTGCATTTTGTTATTGAACAATCTTCCATAGAA
The DNA here is from genome assembly GCF_937616625.2 of Mercurialis annua. Lineage (NCBI taxonomy): Eukaryota > Viridiplantae > Streptophyta > Magnoliopsida > Malpighiales > Euphorbiaceae > Mercurialis > Mercurialis annua. The sequence continues at coordinate 43,414,607 of NC_065574.1, read as the reverse complement.
CTCAGCTGTAACAACCAAATTCCAAGAAACTATAATCTCAGGTCAGACTTAATTTTCATTCTTTAAAATTTATGTTTCTCCTTTTGTATTTTACATTAATATATTTCTTCGATTCTGTAATCTGCCTATAAGCAATGTGGAATTTTAAAGGATTTTTCACTTGTCTTTTCCTCACATTCACGACATGCAATTCGCGTTACGGGCTTAAACCACAGGTATATTTCTAACTCAATTTCAATCACATATTACCTATTAGATTGCATGATTAATGGATTGGTTTTGTTACTGTAATTTGATATGGCAATGAAATATATCATAATGCAGTCATGACTGCTCTTAGGGAATTAAGTTTATGGACTAGCTGCGCAAAGTTTATGTTCTTTATATTATTATATTAATATATAATAATAATAATAATCTTTTGATGTATTCATGTTGAGATAATAAATTACAGGAGCATGTAACATATTTTCACTGACGAAACTAAAAACACCTGATTTAGCCTTCCAACTTTAGAGGAGTATATTTTCACACAATCTGCAGCGGAAGCTCATTTCACAGCACTACATTATGGTTATTATGCTTCAGTTTGTATTAATCTTAAATTGAGAAAATAACATGTCCTTGTGCAAATCTTGTAATATACAAGCTTAAAACTCAACCCAATTAGCTTTAGAGTTTCACAAATGAGTCTTAGAGAAAAATTGTTTTGCATTCCATAGAGTCTTCTTGTACTGTAAATCATATGTAATTCAATTTGAAACACTACAATGATGCACTGTTTGTTGCGAGAATTTTGATGACTGCAATATGGTGGACATTAAACTCTCTAGGTCATTAAGGTTACCTCGAATTACATAATGATCACGAAACTTCATTTTGCTATAAAATGGTCACTGAAGTATACCTTTTGTTACAAATGAATGTCACTCATATAAAACACAACATTTTTGCTTACGTGGCAAGCTATAATTACAAAAAGGGACATAGTTCAATGATCTTTTTATAATAAAAAATATAACTCAGTGACTTTTTTGTAATTCATAAAAAGTTTAGTGTTCTTTTTGTAACAACTTTAGCGTAAAAACGATGCGTTTTATATGGGTGGCATCCCTTTGTAACTAAAGGTATAGTTCAGTGACCATTTTGTAACAAAATGAAGTTTAGTGATCATTATGTAATTCGTGGTAACCCTAGTGACCCAGGGAGTTTAATATCCGCAATATGGTAGATCTCCTTAGGAGGGTTTAGATGAATCTATTGAAAGTTATGGAATCTGTGATTGAATCCACGGTTTGGTTTGAGCTTGCTTTTGCATTGGACTGTCGAGAGTGCATATGGAGTTGTGAAGTGGTCGTAAGTACAAAATTTTTGGGACATAATTCATGATTGAAATAGCTTTTTGAATCATCTATTGAAGTTGAATCATGTTAATTTGTTATAGATAGTGTACAAGGAAATGGTTTTTTTATGGCAACGTTTAAAATGTTAATATTTAAAATTTGATCATTTATGAGGTTAAAGCAAGGTATTTGGCTAATGTTGTTTCTTTAAACAAGCATGAGTATATATGGCGCTTCCAAGATGGGTGCCATGGATATTGCCCAGAAGCTTGTAAGCAACGTTGACTGGGTGTTTTCTGAAGCCTAACTTTGTAACTTATGATTGTTTTCTCAATAGATTTTACAACTTAGGTAATATTGTTTCGGCAGCCTGACAAGTAAATGTTGGAGTGTCTATGCAGAAATTGTTTTGGTAGTATAGATGGTGCTACCAAATACTTTTACATATAATTCAATCATCCATTGGCTTTCCATGGAAGGAAATTCCTTCAGTCACATATTCTTTTGTCATGGAGTGCATCTATGCATAAATGATTGTATAAATAAAGCTTTTAAATTTCGCAAGAAAATTCTTTACCAGGACATTATATTTTTTTTTCCCGATTAACTTTTTTTTTTGACTGTGGTAGAATCTAGTTACGTTAGTAGTTAGTGGTTAGTAGTTAAACTTCCATTTTAATTCGGCCTCAAACACTGGCCCTACTGAGACTCGAAACCGAGATCTCAGGAATGCACTGGAGCGCCTTAACTACTTGGGTTAGGCCTCACTGCTTTTTCCCGATTAATTCATTTGGATATTCTTTGATATAGGACGTTCTTATCAATTACTTATGTTCTCAAAACCAATAATTTAGCAAGAGCTAAGCAATTGCATGCTAATTTGTATGTTTGTTGCTTGGTCTGAATTTTAAAAGGGTTTTATTATATATTATTCATGTTATAATAAATTTTATACTCCTTCTGTCCCAAAACAATAGTCCATTTTCTGCTTTTCACACAGTTTAAAAAATACAATTAATGCTCTAAATTTTATCAACTTTATCCTCATTTTTCCTATCATAACCTTATTAAATGTTATGTCTAATTTATATTTTAGACTAATGACAATAAATGATAGACATTAAATAAAGGTAAAATGGAAAACTCAATACTTTAAATTGTGATTTACAAAGAATGTGAACAACTATTTGGGACAAAAGAAGAGGAAAGTGAACTATTGTTTTGGGACGGAGGGAGTAACAAAATAAACTAAAAAAGTTAAATTTGAATTTATACGCTTTTAAAAGTTCTATGGTTAATGTGTGTTAACATTAAATTTTATAAACATTATGTCTTTCATTTATTAATTAAAAATATTTAATTTGTATTGCATGAAACATTTTTATTTTGCTTATATTTGTATTATTTTAAATGTTTATTTTTTCTATATTTGTTAAATTATCATATTTGAAGTTAGAATTCTTTTTATAATGCTATATCCGTAAAATAAATATTATATTGAATAAGATTTCAAGAGAAAATTTAAAATAACATTAATTTTAATTTCATTTAAAAAATTAACTTAAAATTTAAATTACTAAAACACATGAAATTTATAAAGTAGTCCGCAGGTTCTAAGTCTTGTCTTTTGACTTGTTTTGCTCTCTCTTGTCTTTTGACAAGTTTTTCATTTTTTAATTATGGCGTCTTCTAGCAGTCAAAAATTTGAACAAGTTTATGCCCATTTGTCTTTGGAAGGAGACGACGAGCCAAGATTTGCTCTTGAAGAAGATCTTAAGGAAGCTTCTCAAAATTATAAGCTTTGCCTTGTTAGGAGATTTCTTACTGATAAACCCATTAAGTTTGATCCCATGCGCATGGGCGGATCTAGCCTTGGGCTCGGATAGGCTCGAGCACGGGCTGCCGCCGGAAATTTGGAGGACCGACTCTGGTCTTCTGAAAGCCAGCCATAGCTGCCTTACGAAAAAACGAAGGCTGCTGCTGAAGGATGAAGAAGAAGGCTGTTTTGCCTTCTGCAATTTTTTTTAATTGAAGAGGCTAAAACGACGTCGTTAAACAGAGCACATGAAACGGGACTGATGCTTAATAAATGCATCAGTCCCAAACTTCCACCATTTAAAAAAGAAAGCCCCACACCATTTTACTCATTATAAATCACAATCTTTCTATTCAATCCCGCAGTTTTTCTTGTTATATGGCATTTGAAGTAAATATTATCATTTTCTAAACTCTTTAACCTAATTTCAAAATCTATAGCTTAATTCCTAAATATCATAATCTAATTTTTCAATTTCAAATTCTCCTCCAAAATCAATCAACCTCTAACTTTAGATAAATTTTTTTCTTTTTGAATTTTATTTATGTAATTTAATTTAATTTATTTATTTGTCTTATTGTGAAATAACTCTATTCAATTCTATTTTTTTAGATTTTTTACTTGATTTATTCATATTAAATTGTCTCGTATTGATCGAAATTAATATAAATAATATTTATTGTTTTTTTATTACATAATTTTATACAGATGAATTTATTTAGCCCGGGCTGAAATGAATTCATGGATCCGTCACTGCCCATGCGTCATTTGTTTGCTTCTTTATGACGACCTGCTAAGAGTATGGAGGTTAGAGATTTACATTCAGGTAGATTTCTTTTTCAATTTTTTCATGAGTTGGATCTTCAAAGGGTGTTGGATGGAGGTCCTTGGACTTTTAATCAACAACTCCTTATTCTAAGAAGGTTGGAGGACAATGATATTCCTTTAACTATTGAATTATTCTCTACTATGATGTGGGTTCATGTTTTTGATGTTCCTGTTGGATGCATGTCTGAAAGAGTTGTTTAACATATTGGTAATTTTATTGAAAAATTTATCAGTTTTGATCCTAATAATTTTACTGGTGGTTGTAAAACTTATTTGCGTATTAGAGTTTTGTTTGATGTAAGAGGTCCTCTTAAACGGAGGATGAAGCTTAAAAAACCTGGAGGTGATTGGTTTTATATAAGTTTCAAATATGAAAACCCACCTGCTTATTGTTTTATTTGTGGTTATATTGGTCATGTCGATTCCCGGTGTGCGAGAGTTTATGATGCCACAGGTGGTGAAGTTGATAAAGCTTGTAGCTTGCTTACAGTTGTAGCTCGCCGGAGCAGACCATTGGTTGGTTCTCAATGGTTACGTAATTCAAAAGACTTTTCAAATTCTACAGCTGATGAAGGAATGCAAGGAGACATGGTCGTTGATAATGATAATGATGGTATAATGATTAATTCTGGAGCAGTTACAAAAGTTTTATTTGGCAATGATAATGATGGTACAGTGAATGTGGATTATGGAATTGTCGTTACAGATACAAAACGAAAAATATTAGCAGAAGAGAGTATTGATGGAAGTCTTCCGTCTGGGCCTAATTTAAGTCCAGTTAAGGATGCTATGGTGGATACTTCTTTGGTTTTACCGGTGGTCCCTGGTCTTCAGGCCCACCGAGAATTATGAATTCCTTAGTTTGGAACTGCCGTGGGCTCAATAACCCACGTGCAGTTCAAGTTTTGCGGGATCTAATTTTGCAAGTTAGACCTGTAATTGTTTTCCTAATTGAAACGATTTCTTCTAAAGTGACGATTGAAAGAATTGGGAGGAGTATGGGTTTTACAGAATTCTTTGTTGTTGAGAGTGTTGGTAGAAGTGGGGGTTTAGCCTTTATGTGGAAGGATATGGATGCTGTCTCTGTTTTGGGTCATTCTCATCACCATATTGATCTTCGAATTTCGTCTCCTGTAGGAATTTGGAGGTTAACTGGGTTTTATGGCTATCCAGAACGTCATCGTCGGCGTCAATCGTGGAATCTTCTACGATCCCTCTCAATGTCTAATAATTTACCTTGGTGTTGTCTTAGAGATTTTAATGATTTGCTTAGTTCATCTGAGAAATTTGGATCAGTCCCTCATCCATCTTGGCTTTTTGACAGATTTAGAAAAGTAGTGATTGATGCAAACCTCTCTGATCTTAAAATGTTTGGTCATCGTTTTACTTAGTTTAGAAGTAGGGGATCTTCGAATTGGGTTGAGGAAAAACTTGATAGAGTTATGGTTAATCCTTCTTGGCGTTTGTTCTTCCCGAACGCCTTTGTTCTTCCCAAACGCCTTTGTTCAAAATTTGGGAGTTACTTCTAGTGATCATATGCCTCTTTTTCTTTCTTTAAGTCGAAATTATAAGGCTTATCCCCTTAAAATCCCCCCACCTTTTACCCCCAATTCGTTTGCACCCTCACGTTGTAAAACCACCAAATATACTCAAATTACGACCTTTCACTTTCAATTGTACCCTCAAGCATTAAATTGACCTCTTTTTACTTGAAAAATGTTCAAATCAATACTTTAAATTTTAACATATATTTTAAAATAGGACTTAATATTTTATTTAAAACAAAAATAAACCTATTTTTCAAGTGAAATGAGATCAATTTAATGCTTGAGGGTGCAATTGAAAGTGAAAGGTCGTAATTTGGGTATATTTGGTGGTTTTGCAACGTGAGGGTGCAAACAAATTGGGGATAAAAGGTGAGGGGTTTTTAAGGGGATAAGCCAAATTATAATTACTCTCGGAGGAGACGATTTCGTTTTGAGAACTGTTGGCTTAAAGAGAAAGAGTGTTTTAATATTATTCGTCATAGTTGGATGAACACTTCGAACTCTCCAGTGCTTGATCGCATTGCCTCTTGTGGTTCTGATTTGATGAGATGGGCAGGGGGAGTAGCAGCTTTTAATAAAGCGAGAAAAGACTATTACGATGTCTTAGCTCAAAAGGAGATTTATTGGTGACAACGATCTAAACATCTTTGGCTTCGAGAAGGGGACTTAAATACAAAATATTTTCATGAATCAGCTTCCAATCGTCATCGGAAAAACAACATTCAACAATTGAAAGATGATACAGTCTCTTTTGATATTAGAGTTAAAGGTGGTGATATTGGCCCAATTATTCCTCATCGTGGTCTTCGTCAAGATGATAGTCTTTTGTTCTTTAAGGCGAATGCGGTGGAGTGTGGTGAAATATTACATATTCTTGAGATTTATCGACAAGCTTCAGGGCAAGCAATCAATTTTGACAAGTCTTCTATTCAGTTCAGTCCAAATGTCCAAACTGAAGCTCAACATTATCTCCAACAAATTTTTCAAATTGGAACTAATGGAGGTCACAACAGATATTTGGGGCTGCCTGCTTTTGTGGGTAGAAATAAAAAAGAGATATTTTCTTTCATTAAAGATAGAGTTTGGCAGAAAATTCAAGGATGGAAAGGCAAGTTCATTTCAGGTGCGGGTCTTTCAAATGGTGATTATAAAACTGGTTTTGGAATGGTTGCAAGAGATTGGCATGGTGGGTTTATTGCGGGTCAAGCATTATATGTGAATGATGTTTTTAATGTTGCTACTGCAGAAGCTTTGGGAGTAAGAGAAGCTTTAAGTTGGATTAAAAAATTAGCTTGGTCGCATGTTTGTGTTGAGATGGATTCCAAGATTGTTTTTACTGCTCTAACATCCAAGGTGAAAGATGATTCAAGTTTTGGTATTATTATTGAAGATTGTAGGTCTTTATGTAATGATATTTTGGAGATTTATTTTTCATGCGTTAGACAATCTGCGAATAGTTGTGCCCATTTGTTAGCTCGGGCAAGCTTTTCTTTGACAGGTCCAAATTTGTGGGTTAATCAACCTCCAGATTTTATTTCGAATGTATTATGTTCTGATTGTTCTTAATGAAATTATTATGTTTTTTAAAAAAAAACACATGAAATTTATTTAATCTCACCCGTGCAACGCGCGGGTATCGACCTAGTTTAATATACTAACGGATATATCCAAACTGAATAACAACACAAGCTTAAAAATAATGTGAAGTTCTACCAAATTTTAATAATTTATATTCTTTGAACAGCTATAAAGATCAAATTATCACTATAATAGCATTAATACAGTCCAATAGACAAAAACAAAAACAAAAACTCTTTATTAAACACATCTCTTTGGATATGCTGTCTACAATCTTATTACACATCACATAGATATAGTAATGGTAGAAAATTATTGAGTAATTAAATAATTTGAATCAGTGCTTTTTGATGAACTCTATAATTCCTTGAATCAGGGCAGCAGTTTGTGCAGCAGTAATTGGATCCATGTCCAATGCAATTTTATTCAAGTAAAAACTATGACCCATTCCTGGACTAATCAGCAGCTCCACATCCTTATTAGCCTTTTTCATGGCCTCATAATACTCCATTTCTGTATCTCTTATCAGGTCTTTCTCCGCCACGCACAGCAGAAAAGGCGGTAGATTCAGCCCCTCCAACGGCGGGGCTGCGGCCCCCATTGGACATGTTATTGGATCATCTTTTGTACACCCTACAGGTAATGCCAAACTCAAGAACTTATCAACCATGTCTAGAGTTAAAAAAGGCGACTCCGGGTTCTCCAACTCGGATTTACTCCTCTCCGATCGGACAAAACCCGGGTGAACCGGGATCCCTCCCGCAAGTTTTAAAGGAGTAAGGTCCACCTGACCAGCAAGTGAAGCAACTTCATGCACTAAGTTGGCTCCTGAACTATCACCGATAAGAAAAACACGGGTAAAATCACCATGATCGTTGACCCACGGCTCGTATGATTCACCTTTTGCTAATGAACGTAGCCAAATAAGAGAAGCAAAGCCATCATCAACAGCAGCCGGAAGACGGTGCTCGGGGGCTAACCGGAGAAAGACGGACACACAAATGGCATTAGCCGAGCGAGCAAGGGTGGTGTAAATATGATAATACATATACCAATCCGCTCGGCTAATGCAAAAACCGCCCCCATGAAAATGGAGAATTATCGGTAGCTTAACTCGATCTTCTTTTGCTTTCTCCGGAAGGTAGACTCTAACTCCAAGGCCGGATTTTGAATCAATGGTCACGTCTTTGACCGCTACTCCGTCTATGAATTGGTCATGCTCGGGGACTGGTTCGGCCATGAACTTGGCTTCAGGCGGTCCGGTCCATGTCCGGTCGACGGAACCATCATTATAGAGTCTTAGCCAGCCGGAAACTTCATCCACAAGCTTTCTTTCACCCACCATGGCTATTAGGTATTTGAAATTTTTAGTAGAGAGAATTGAGTGTGTGTGCATTATGGTTGGCATTCATGACTTCTATATATAATAATTAGATGCAGCCGTGGGCACCACAATGCACTTCCACTGAATGTAATCGAAGTTGGGACGAAATTGTGGAGACTACTTTGACAAAAAAGAACGAAGACTTGACAAGTTATAAAAGTATTTGATTTAAATTAAGATAGCTAAATTAATCTAAAAAGTTTGAATATTTAATTGATCCAAAAAAATTGAAACTAATTTGTTTAATTTTAAAATACAATTTTAAGATCTGCATTTATCTTTGGTTCATATAATTTCATTGGACGTTAAAATTTGTATAAAATAAAGTTTTTGAACTATTCAAAGTAAAGTAATTAAACTTCATTATACGGTCGACCCTCTGATAATTAATACATATAGTGGATCAAAATTTATTAATTATTAGAATTATTAATTTATTGAATTTATATAAAAAAAAATTATAAAAGATATTTTAAAGCATCTACATTAATAGACCTAATATTAATATTATATTATAAAAAAACTAACTGAATTTAAAAGAAATAATTTTATATTCAAATTAAAAAATATCAGTTGATATCAAATTAAAAAATAATTATTAAGAAGTTATATTTATAAAGTATAATAATTTTTAATATTTTTTATACTAGAGATACTTTATTTACTTTAATTTGTTTATCTATTGATTTCTTTTAAAATTTCTCAAAAGAATAAGAAAGTCATAATTTGATGGTATTTTAACTTACACTTTATGAATTAAGGTTAGTATTGCCTCAAATAAATCATCAATTGTTATATATTTTTTTAAAAAAATCTATCTAATAATTAATATTCACGTAGAATATATTTTAAATTTTATTAATTATTAAATAATAGAATTATTAATTATCCGACGTGTAACGAAGTTGGTTCTCTCAATTTTATATTAATTATTAAAATTATTAATTTATAAAATATTAACTATTAGAGGGTCGACTGTATTTATAAGTAAATGTTATATAAATAAACAAAACACTAGCTTTTCGTTGCAATTTGATAGATAATATATAAAAGTCTTTTATCATAATTATTCAACAATTATTTAAATAATTAAATATTGATTATATCTATATTAATTATAGTATATTTATTCACAAATATTATTTACAAATTTAAAAAGAAATGTTTAACTAATTAAAAATAACATATTTATTTAGATAAATTATATTTTAATATTTATTTTTAATTGAAAATAAATATTAATCTCGAAACGAGGTTTTAATTTATTTTAACAAATTGCAGTATTATAGTCACAATCACAAAATGACAAAATATGTGTAATGGGGATCAAATATGTGGTAACAAATTTTTTAAAAGTGAAGCTCCGTGGTTGCCCAAATTGCACAAAATGTTCCTAAAAAAAATTGCACAAAATGTTCAACACGTTTTTTCTACTTTAAACTTCTGCCCCCTTGGTTCCCAGTACAGAATCTTGAAGATCTACCATTTTTTTCTGAATCCATTGTTTGTTTACGAGCAAACTGTTTCACCAATCTCTTAACTTGTCCTTGCATAACATTAATTTTTTTCAAAACTTTAGCTCACTTTTCTTCGTCCTAATTTAATTTCATCAACCAACTGACTATCTTGCCCAGTGACGGAGCCAGAATATTTATATCGGGAGGGCCAAATTGCAATATACATTATATATAGGAAATAATTTTTGAAAGTTAAGAAGGACCAAATTGTAAAAAAAAAAGTTTCACATACTAATTTAAGTATTTTTGAAAATTTAGGGAGGGTCAAGGCCATCCCCAGCCTACCCCTCCCTCCATCATTGATCTTGCCCTAACTCTTGCTCAACCACCTTACAGTCCTGAGTTCGTCTTCTTGAAAGTTGTAGGTATTCGAGTTACCTTTATAGGGACGTTTGAATCAATGAAATCCGACGTCGGGGGAACGAGTTATGACATATATACACAATATGAAGATATATAGATTTCACCATGATATATACATGCAGCAGCTTCAAGACACCTTTCATACATGTTCCGAGTCGAATCCGGATTGTATGTCTTCATGCAAGTCGTAGGTATTCGAGTTACCTTTTCAGGGACATTTGAATCGATGAAATCCAACGTCGGAAAAACGATTTACAAATTAAATACTCGGACTGGGTACATGCAGATTTCATAGAGCTGCACACATGCAGCAGCTTCAAGGGCACTTTCGTTCCTTTTTTTAGTTGAATCCGGACCAGACGTCTTCATGAAAGTTGTAGGTATTCGAGTTAGCTTTATATGGATGTCTGAACCAGTTAAATCTGACATCAGAAAAGCGAGTTATAATGATAATACTCAGGCCGGTTTTTGAAAATATACTTCTATCTCCTTTCTATCGCTTGAATATCTACCAATTACAAAAAAGTGAACTTGAAAATAATAAATTTCAGTTAAATAAAATAACTTGAAGAAATCGGACGCGTGTTGAATTATTCGGATGAAATAGATTATTATAAATTAAATCAACAGGATGTATATTTAAATTTAAATCTAAAATAATTAAGCATATATATTTTACTTAAATAAATTAAATAATAATAAACCATGTATATGATGTTTAGTCAATGGGAATAAGAAGCAAAAGTAAGCATATATATCCCCATCCCTATGGAGTTTTGAATGCAATTGGTAGGGGTGAGCATTTGGTCGGTTCGGTTAAAACTGAACCGATTATTGACAAACCGATCAAACCGACACTTGTTTATTTTATAACCGAACCGACCAAACATATAACATTAACCGCTTCATTTTCGACCGAAATATTTTTGGTCGGTTTGGTCGGTTCGGTTAAATGAGCTTTTTATGGACTATTATGACTCTTTTTAATTAAAGCCTACATAAATAGCAATTACTCCATACAAAAATGCATAACTGAACAATTCAGCAGCTATGTTTTAAAAAAAATACTCAACTGCTAATGACAATATATCATGATAAAGCATTATAATGAAAACATAATGTGTAAAAATAAAATTAGTAATAAGATATAAGTATACAACCCAGAGAGAAAAATTAACATTCTAATTTTTGAATTCCAATTGTCCATACAATCATTCATAATTATGGTAATACATCAAAAGCACCAATAATAGCTGAAATGCAGTCTCCAAAACGAGCCTAATATCACCAATTATATCCAAGAGAATGATTCAAAATACTTAACCAAAACAACCAAAATACATAACAAAATGTCACTCAATTAATCCAAAATAAAAGCAGCAGCAACGAGGACCTCCAAAAATAGCAGCATAAGCTTCCAACAAAAGAAGCAGCAGCAGCCTACAAAAGTAGCAGCAACAACCTGCAAAAAACAGGAGCATGATATTCTCAAAAAAAAAAACAGGAGCATGATTATGCAAAACAGGAGCAGAATTATGCAAAAACAGCAGCTAAACCATGCAAAACAGCAGCTAAATCATGCAAAAATAGTAGCTAAATCTTGTGTATACCTTGTTCAAAGTCTTCATGGTTTTAGTTCCAAAGACATTTTCTCCAATCCTATAAAAAACAACTAGTTAAAAGTTTATGATAAATTAGGCAATCAAATGAAAACTAAATATTTATAGAACAAAATAAAAATACCTTCTTCAAGAATCTCGAGTTCTTGCAAATCTTCTTCAATGTCTATTGTTTTACAATTGCGAAGCCAATCTTGACAACATATTAGACATTCGACAATTTTAGGAGTCAAAGAACTCCTAAAAGTATCAAGCACTCTTCCTCCCGTGCTAAAAGCGGATTCCGAAGCAACAGTGGATATCGGAATTGCTAAGACATCACGAGCCATTTGAGAGAGAATAGGAAATCTAAGATTGTTCAATTTCCACCACTTTAATATATCAAACTTGGGATCCTAGTCTTCGGTTTCCTCATTAAGATACCTATCCAACTCCGTTCTACTATGCCCACCTTTTTTTTCATTCTTATATTTCTTATATTCCGATTCCACCATTGCTTTCACCATTGAAGTAGTATCACTAGGATCCACATCATTTACTTGATTGGTTAAGGACACCTCCATTTGATCACATTGAGAAGGGGAATTGATTTTTTTATACTCATTATATAAAGAAAGTAAAACATCATGCAACTTCCTTCCCATCCGTACACCCACATCACTATCATACATATTAGGTACCCATGATTGCATCCACTCTAACTTTTATCGAGGATCAAGAATAACCGCAATATAAATTAAATGATTCATCTTCATTGGATCCCCCAATACTTGTCATATTTTACCTTCATTTGTATTGCCATATTGCTCAATTCAAAATCACCACTCTTGATCCACTCTTTTAAAAGACGATAAACCATGTAAATTTCATGAAAAAAACAATTGGAGGTAACATACAAAGTCCCCGAAATTCTCAAAGTAAGTTGATAAAAATGCTCTAGAAAAGTTGTCATTCTTCTAACATTTCTCGGACTGGGTACATGCAGATTTCATAGAGCTGCACACATGCAGCAGCTTCAAGGGCACTTTCGTTCCTTTTTTAGTTAAATCCGGACCAGACGTCTTCATGAAAGTTGTAGGTATTCGAGTTACCTTTACATGGATGTCTGAACCAGTTAAATCCGACGTCAGAATAGCAAGTTATAATGATAATACCCAGGCAGGTTTTTGAAAATATACTTCTATCTCCTTTCTATCGCTTGAATAACTACCAATTACAAAAAAGTAAACTTGAAAATAATAAATTTCAGTTAAATAAAATAACTTGAAGAAATCGGACGCATGTTGAATTATTCGGATGAAATAGATTATTATAAACTAAATCAAAAGGATGTATATTTAAATTTAAATCTAAAACAATTAAGCATATATATTTTACTTAAATAATAATAAACCATGTATATGATGTTTAGTCAATGGGAATAAGAAGCAAAAGTAAGCATATATATCCCCATCCCTATGGAGTTTTGAATGCAATTGGTAGGGGTGAGCATTTGGTCGGTTCGGTTAAAACCGAACCGATTATTGACAAACCGATCAAACCGACACTTGTTTATTTTATAACCGAACCGACCAAACATATAACATTAACCGCTTCATTTTCGACCGAAATATTTTTGGTCGGTTTGGTCGGTTCGGTTAAATGAGCTTTTTATGGACTATTATGACTCTTTTTAATTAAAGCCTACATAAATAGCAATTACTCCATACAAAAATGCATAACTGAACAATTCAGCAGCTATGTTTTAAAAAAAAATACTCAACCGCTAATGACAATATATCATGATAAAGCATTATAATGAAAACATAATGTATAAAAATAAAATTAGTAATAAGATATAAGTATACAACCCAGAGAGAAAAATTAACATTCTAATTTTTGAATTCCAATTGTCCATACAATCATTCATAATTATGGTAATACATCAAAAGCACCAATAATAGCTGAAATGCAGTCTCCAAAACGAGCCTAATATCACCAATTATATCCAAGAGAATGATTCAAAATACTTAACCAAAACAACCAAAATACATAACAAAATGTCACTCAATTAATCCAAAATAAAAGCAGCAGCAACGAGGACCTCCAAAAATAGCAGCATAAGCTTCCAACAAAAGAAGCAGCAGCAGCCTACAAAAGTAGCAGCAACAACCTGCAAAAAACAGGAGCATGATATTCTCAAAAAAAAAACAGGAGCATGATTATGCAAAACAGGAGCAGAATTATGCAAAAACAGCAGCTAAACCATGCAAAACAGCAGCTAAATCATGCAAAAACAGTAGCTAAATCTTGTGTATACCTTGTTTAAAGTCTTCATGGTTTTAGTTCCAAAGACATTTTCTCCAATCCTATAAAAAACAACTAGTTAAAAGTTTATGATAAATTAGGCAATCAAATGAAAACTAAATATTTATAGAACAAAATAAAAATACCTTCTTCAAGAATCTCGAGTTCTTGCAAATCTTCTTCAATGTCTATTGTTTTACAATTGCGAAGCCAATCTTGACAACATATTAGACATTCGACAATTTTAGGAGTCAAAGAACTCCTAAAAGTATCAAGCACTCTTCCTCCCGTGCTAAAAGCGGATTCCGAAGCAACAGTAGATATCGGAATTGCTAAGACATCACGAGCCATTTGAGAGAGAATAGGAAATCTAAGATTGTTCAATTTCCACCACTTTAATATATCAAACTTGGGATCCTAGTCTTCGGTTTCCTCATTAAGATACCTATCCAACTCCGTTCTACTATGCCCACCTTTTTTTTCATTCTTATATTTCTTATATTCCGATTCCACCATTGCTTTCACCATTGAAGTAGTATCACTAGGATCCACATCATTTACTTGATTGGTTAAGGACACCTCCATTTGATCACATTGAGAAGGGGAATTGATTTTTTTATACTCATTATATAAAGAAAGTAAAACATCATGCAACTTCCTTCCCATCCGTACACCCACATCACTATCATACATATTAGCTACCCATGATTGCATCCACTCTAACTTTTATCGAGGATCAAGAATAACCGCAATATAAATTAAATGATTCATCTTCATTGGATCCCCCAATACTTGTCATATTTTACCTTCATTTGTATTGCCATATTGCTCAATTCAAAATCACCACTCTTGATCCACTCTTTTAAAAGACGATAAACCATGTAAATTTCATGAAAAAAACAATTGGAGGTAACATACAAAGTCCCCGAAATTCTCAAAGTAAGTTGATAAAAATGCTCTAGAAAAGTTGTCATTCTTCTAACATTTCTCGGACTGGGTACATGCAGATTTCATAGAGCTGCACACATGCAGCAGCTTCAAGGGCACTTTCGTTCCTTTTTTAGTTAAATCCGGACCAGACGTCTTCATGAAAGTTGTAGGTATTCGAGTTACCTTTACATGGATGTCTGAACCAGTTAAATCCGACGTCAGAAAAGCAAGTTATAATGATAATACCCAGGCAGGTTTTTGAAAATATACTTCTATCTCCTTTCTATCGCTTGAATAACTACCAATTACAAAAAAGTAAACTTGAAAATAATAAATTTCAGTTAAATAAAATAACTTGAAGAAATCGGACGCATGTTGAATTATTCGGATGAAATAGATTATTATAAACTAAATCAAAAGGATGTATATTTAAATTTAAATCTAAAACAATTAAGCATATATATTTTACTTAAATAATAATAAACCATGTATATGATGTTTAGTCAATGGGAATAAGAAGCAAAAGTAAGAATATAAATCCCCATCCCAATGGAGTTTTGAATGCAATTGGTGAGAAGTTATAAACATTTTCGTCACAAAAATATGTTATTTGGTGAGGAGTCACCATGCATCTACACATACAGCAGTTTCAAGGGAAATTTCATCCTAATTTGAGGATGAATCCGAATTTGATGTCTTCACAAAAAATATAGGTATTTGACTTAGCTTTTTAGGGCTGTTCGAATCAGTTAAATCGGAGGTCGGGACAAAGAGTTAGGCATTAATAGCCGGAATGGTTTTGGAAGATGCTTCTACCTTTATAAAAAGAAACATAAATATATACGGATATAGGCATATGTAAAATTTCAATCTACGGGATAATCCTATAGATAGTGCGTAGATTTGACCATATCTCCACACATACAACAAATTGGAGGGAGATTTCGTTCCTTTTAGAGGACGAATCCGGACTGGACGTCTTCTTGAAAGTTGTAGGTATTCGAGTTACCTTTACAGGGACATTTGAATCAATGAAATCCGACATCGGGGGAACGAGTTATAACATAAATATACAATATGAAGATATATAGATTTCACCATGATATACACATGCAGCAGCTTCAAGACACCTTTCATCCATGTTCCGGGTCGAATCCGGATTGTATGTCTTCATGCAAGTCGTAGGTATTCGAGTTACCTTTCCAGGGACATTTGAATCGATGAAATCCAACGTCGGAAAAACGATTTATGAATTAAATACTCGGACTGGGTACATACAAATTTCATAGAGCTGCACACATGCAGCAGCTTCAAGGGCACTTTCGTTCCTTTTTTTAGGTTGAATCCGGACAAGACGTCTTCATGAAAGTTGTAGGTATGCGAGTTACCTTTACATGGATGTCTGAACCAGTTAAATCCAACATCGAAAAAGCGAGTTATAATAATAATACTCAGGCCGGTTTTTGAAAATATACTTCTATCTCCTTTCTATCGCTTGAGTATCATGATTCAGAGGGTGATGTGAACTCTATCACTAGTAGTCAAGATGATTTTGAGGTGGGAAAAAAGTCATGGAAGAAAAAGAAGAAGAGTTTCTATGATCCTAAGTGTGATCCTAAAGAGTTGAAGCTTCGATTGGGTATGTGATTTGAAAATGGTCACCAATGCCGTGATGCAGTAGTGAGATGCGCTACATTAAATGGCCATGATATCCAAAATCTGAGAAGTTCTAAGTGGCAACTTGAATTGAAATGTGTAGTTGAATGCCCTTGGAATATGTATGGGAGTGATAAGTCTCTATTTTATGTCAATTTTGATGTCATTTGTATAAAATATTTTAGTGTCTTATTGCGTAAAATAGAGAGCTTTACAATCATTTTTACCCTTTTGTAGTTTTTATTATAAATTGTGAATGCTTAGAATTTTTGGAGTATAATTGAATAGACAAAATTTAAATGAAGTGAAACTCAAGCCGAATTAATTCTATCAAGTCCAAGAAGAAGAATAATTGAGAATCAGGTCTAAATGGAAGCAACATAGCCGCTAAATCAGTCGCTGAAAGCTTAGATCGAAACCTTGAAAATTCGGACATATTTCCATATTCGGATCATATCTAGAGCTAGAAATATCTAGATCATGTGATTAAACATGTAATGGTAAGATAAGAGATAGATATAGAACTATAATGAAGAAATCGAGTCCAAATTCGACTCTAACTGGCTCGAAATCGGCCTTTAAGACGGAACACATTCGAACCAAGAATCGAAATTTAGTTGTTTTGGGTGAAACAACTCTTCGGCCGTCCCGGAGCCGAGCCACAACCCCCAAGCCGGCCAAAGGCTAGCTGAGGACCCGGAAATTTCATTTTTGATAGTTATGAGAAGTGCGGGGCCTTGGTGAGCACTCATAGATATTTCATGTCGATATAACCTTGATTCACACTCAAAAAGGATCTTTCTTGGCTTGCACTAAAAGAAATGAGCTTTGACTTAAATCAAACTCATTATGAAAAGGAAATATGCAACATTGACTTCAATCATAGTCCTTATGGAGATGAGATATGTCAAACTTTGTTCACTCAAGCTCACTATGAAAAGGAAAGAGAGACTTGATCACCACTCCCACTCCTTATGGCAAGAAGATATGTCAAACTTGATTATCACTCAAGCTCACCATGGAAGGAAGATATTCTTGACCTGGCTATCACTCACTTTATGTCTATTAATAGAGAACTCTTGTGTAGAGATAGGCATTAGCTTACGCTTTGCCTTAAACATACAATTTTGTATTCACTTTCTGATACAAAATTCTCTCAACCATTTCAGCTTTTATCTTTTATTCTTCCATGTTTATGAGGTCTAACCATTCTATTATTATTTTCAATATAACAATGGATTGCTAAACTCCTAATCTAGGATTAGGGATGTAACCTAGTTAGAGAGTAATTCTTGATTATTTCTTATTACATCTCATTAATGTTTTAAACAAAGTTTTTGTTTAATCTTCTTGAGATAACCATGAATATTAAAATTGATCACCTTAATGTTTGTATCCTAGAATTCATGTAAAGTACTTGACCGTGAAACATGAATTTGGATCTAGTTTTTAAACATAATTTATTTAGCATAGGAATATGTCTAACGAATTGTGATGTCGTTAATTATTTTGCTTAATAGGTTTAATTAATTAACATGGTTACTGAAAAATATCTAGAAGTAATTAAACACACATTTGTGTCTTGGAAGAGAATAAATATATATTTTAAAAATAATTATCATGAAAAAGTTTTTGAGATGTATTATTAAGGCTTAATTGCACCAAAAATCAACAACTTTTGCGTGTTTTTTGTATTTAACATAACTTTTGTTTTTGGCATATTTAACATTAACTTTCAGTTTTTGGCATATTTGTCCACGATGGCATTTTCTTTAAGAAATTATGCTTATTTGGATGCAAAACGACGTCGTTTTACATCCAAAACGACGTCGTTTTACATCCAAAACGGTCCCGTGGAAAAATATGCCAAAATATGAAAACTAATGTTAAATATGCCAAGAAAAAAAGATTATGTTAAATACCAAAAACACGCAAAAGTTAGTGAGTTTTGGTGCAATTAAGCCTATTATTAATTATGATAGAATTTTCCCTCAACTATGGTGAACCTCAAAATCCTATAGTTGCTTTAAATCTTGTTATTTTACCAAAAATATTTGTTTACTTTTGTTTATTTAATTATTTGTTTTCAAAACCAAATCAATTTACCAGAACGGTTACTTTACAAAAGTTTAATTAAATAACATTTTAAAGAGTTCGTCCCTTGTGGATTCGACCACTAAATACTCCGAGTAAATTAATTCTGTGTACTTGTAGAATTGGCCGATCAAGGAGAATTATCAAAGAGGAGCATAACTTTTGTATCAAAAGACTGAATGGCCAGCATTTGTGCCCTCGAAGCATGGTGAATACAAAGGAAGATTCAGAAGAGATCCTAACTTGTCACCAAAACACTTAGAGTTAGAATTGCTTGAGAAATTCTGCCTCAAAGTTAGTAAGTAGAAGTGTTATCAAGCTAAATGGACTGCTTTAAAAATATTAAAAGGTTCAGTCTGTAAACATTACTCTTTTTTAAGAAGTTACAAAGCAGAGTTGATGAGGGTCAATAGAGAAGGCAGATTTGACTTTTTGATAGGCGAGCATAGCACATTCAAAGGGTGTTTCATAGGGTTTAGTGGATTACTTAAAGGGTTTCGAAATGGATGCCGACGGGTGATCGAGTTTGATGGATGCTTCATGCACACATTTTTTGGTGGGGCTCTATTGTGTGCCGTTGCGAAAGATGGAAACAATTAAATGTTTCCAATCTGTTGGGGAGTAGTTGAAAGTGAGAATGAGCACTACTGGACATGGTTTTTGAGTATCTTGTTTGAGGAATTAGGAATTGTAGATGGTTTTGGATGGAGTTTCATGAGCGATCAACAAAAGATAATATGTGTTCTTATGATTCTGATCAGTTGTTGTTCATATTGAATTAGAACTAGTTTGAATTTTGTTTGTTGTTGGAATGAGTTCATTATTTACCATTTCTGTTTTTAAATGAAAATTGATGTTAGTATTTCTTGGGTTTTGGTGGAGGGGCTTATCAACGCAATAGCAAATCTTACTCCACATGTTGAGCATAGGAATTGTGCTAGGCATGTGTATTGCAATTGGAAGAAGGAGTTCAAGGATTAAACCTTGAAGAACATGCTTTGGAGGATAGCAAGGAGCACTTATGAAGCAGCTGCGAAAGCAAATTTGGATGTGTAGAAGGATGAAAACAGGTTTGCCTATGATGATTTTATTCGTCGGGGTCCAAACAAATTATGTAAGTTAGACATGAGCACCTTGCTTAAAAGTGACATGATTGATAACAATGTTTGCGAAACATTCAATCTACTTGCCTCAAATGTCAGTCCAGATCGAGTCATATGCGTGTCAAACGTGTTTACTGCTTTCATACTTGTTTATTTACAACTTTCATATTCTGTGAACTGCATATACTATTGAGATGAGATATAAAATGAATATGTCCAGTAAATGAAGCCGATAATAGATAAGGCAAGCATAAGAGTCTTGGGGAGGTCCACGAACCCTAGTCTTTGGTCCGATGCACGGTAATCTTACATTGTGATACGAGGGTCCAGACCAAAATTCCTAGGAACAAACCTTGCCTGGAACACGTGTGTGGGAGGAATATGGTTGGAAGGAACAATTTGTCCCCGTGATATCAACTGTTCTATGTGCCAGACTGCTACTTGCTAATTGCTAAATGTTAAAAATAATCCCTGAATATCATGCATTTGCATATCATACATATCGTGCATCCTGAATGCAGAACATCATGTACTAACCCCTTGTGGATACAACCATATAGGAAATATAGCTCTGACCACTGCTCACAGTCATCACCAAGACGATGCACTGCGATATCAAGAACTAGGTCGTCGCTCAAGCCGAGGCAAGACAATCTACTCAAGAGATCAGGCTGATCACGAAGGAAAAAATATCAGAACGCCATCCCTTTGAGTGCTCGATTGGATACCCAGACAACATCTAGAATGCCAACCATCAACTAATTGCTAGCCAGAACTAAGACGTGGAGGCAACCGGAACATGAATTTTCACGCCGAATAGGGAAAGAGACGAGGAATCAACTGCATTTCAGAATTGCTCGAGAAGAAGGACAAAAGGAAGAGGTGCAAGGAAGGATCTGCATAATCAACTAGAGGGGCAGATAATGAACACCGAACATTCCTCAAGACCTGTAAAAAAGAAACCTAAGAGGAGGAATACATACCTTTTTTTAAATTGGCAAAACCAACCCCCCATATTTTTAGAAGGCTAACAGAACCGCCACCATTAGAATAGTTTTGCAAGAACCATAACGAGGTGGGAGACTCCATAGAGCAGTGTACGGGCTTGGAGTACGTTATGCGCAATTTAATAGAGAAGGGCCCTACAGAGGACACTGAAGGAGATGTCGTCAAACGAGATGAGTTGGCAAGTTTCAAAACCGATATGATTGTTGAATTGAGGGCCGAGATGGAGATCTTCAAGTGCGAGATAAAAAAAAGAGTTGCAGCTAGGTTCAGAAATATGAACAAAGAACTTGTTGTGTCAAAGTCGCCCATTGAAACTTGGTACACTGGCCAAAGAAGATCTAAAAAGAGTTGGGTATGCAAGGGGCTCCTAGCAGAAAGTTCTCTAAATTTAAAGAACCATTATCCATCATATTTGAAGAATTCAGAGCTTTGAACTTTATAAGACCAATGGCTGTTAAAAGGGCCCTTGGCCCAAATAACACGAACTTCATCGCCAATGCATACTGCCAGCTACACCAAATTAGAGGACATCACACAGATTAGTGCATCACACTTCAGCATAAGATTCAAGACTTGATCGATAATGGGGTCATTTCGGAACATTGAAGAGATAAGAAGCAATGGCACCGCCCGTGCTTTGAGCATTTTTGAGATCTGTTATCCTTGAATATCTTTACTGTTTTTCAGTCTTATTTTAGTTTTCCAATATTTGAACAATTATGAACAATTTAATTTATTTAATTTTCATTAGAAATCCAGAGTCATTGATGAAAACTATTCTGCTCATTTATGTCATGTCTTGCCTAATGGACATGTTGTTTTCAATCACCATACGTGCATGAGTGATAGAATCGAGCTGTATATAACCAGGTCATTGAACAGATACAAGGAAATGGTGAAAACCAATTTCCAGAGATAATTCTATATCAAACCCTATACTTAACAAAATGTGAGTTGGTCAAAACTGTCTCAAAAAGGACAGCGTCCTACTGGTAGATTTTGGCCTATTAGCCAAAAATATTTGGCCATAAAAAGTTTTACGAAGGGGTGGCACACGTCAAAACAGACCGAATAGGACAGCAACAATGAAGTCCACCGCCCAGCAGCAGCCTATTTTGGAGCGGGACGGCCTAAATAGTGAGAGGAACAATTCACTCGAAGTCCTCACCGGATCATCAATTACGATTGAGTAGAACACTCACATAAAAAATAGTCAATTATAAAATTCACAAGGACTGATTGACGACAGGGGTATGATAACTTGAAACATAAAGTATTTAAATTATACCGGCTATACAATGAGCTAGTATTCTATCACGCATGCACATTGATCATTAACTAGCACATGTACTTAGAAAGATAGGAAAAATGACCATAAATTCTGAAAGCCCAATCTTTAAGACAGTGAATAATAATAATAATAATAATAATAATAATAATAATAATAATAATAATAATAATAATAATAATAATAATAATAATAATAATAATAATCAAATTCTTCAAAAATATTTCTTATAAACTTCGCAGTAGCGTCGTGTAATTGTTGAAATGTGCATATACTATCAAAAATGGAAAACAAACAGGTCATGCAGGGTTAAACCACATAATCAAAGCAACTGAATAAAGTGGCAGGACTCTTTATTAGAACATCCAATCTTCCAATCAGAAAAACAAAAAGCTCTAATAAGGGAGCAAATCAGAGTCTGGAATGGAAGGCTAATGGAAAGTATAGCCAATTCTCCAAAATGCAAAGTTTAGAAATCCACAGCACAAAACCTGGGGGCATCAAGACCACCATGTGACTTCACGAGAAAAGGAATTCCCGACATCAAGAGCAATCAAAACAAAAAAATATAGGTTTCACTCATCCAGAGCAATTAAATTGAACAACGAAGATTTCGAGAATAAAAAGGGACTACAACTATCCAGAATAACTAAATAGAACATCAGAAATTGTAAACCATTCAAACAATACAGTTTTCCAAAATATTTTTCAAAAGCGTTGTTAATAGTCGAATGCGCATAAACTATCATGGAAACTACATATTGGTCCGTCCAAGGCTAGATAGCAGAACTAGAGCAAGACTCTTCATTAAATCATCCAGTTCCCTACCAAAAAACTAAATGCTTCAATGAGGGGGAAATACAGAGTCCATAATGGGAACAAGTACAGAAAATGAAAAGTGAGGCCAATTTTCGCAATTTGGATGCCCCGAGCAGGCCCAGAATACCGATTCTACAATAGACAAGCTCAGGAAAATGAAAAATGGTGCTAATTTTCATTTATTTTTACGTCCCAAGCAGGCCCAAAAGCCTCCACAAGAAGGATACATCTCAAAAACCACAGACTACAAGCTTCTACAACCGGGAACATGCGTTATGCCACTACTATTCTGAGACAGAAATCCGGATAGCAAGGGACATCGAAACCCTCATCACAGGTTTCAGGCTTTCTACACAGCTTAGGCCCAGTGCCTCTACCGCCATACGAAGTACATCCGGTTAGCAAAAGGCACCAAGACCCTCAGCGTAGACTCCAAAGTCTCTCTACCTCCAGAAATACAAAAAACATGCAACATGCCTTCATTATGCAGAGACGAAAATCTAGATAGCAGGGAGACACCAAAGGGAGCAAACAACTTCCTCGGCCAAACAGCAGGGGGCAGAAAATCCCCATCATCCAAAAATTGGGAACTTAAGGTCCCTACCACTCCATTAGTACATAGAACAAGCACTATGCCACTACTATCCTGAGATAGAAATCCGGATAGCAGGGGGCATCGAAACCCTCGCCACAGGTTTTAGGCCATCTACTCAGCTTAGGCGCTATGTCTCTACCATCTTACGAGGAATATCTTGCTGGCAAAGAGCATCAAAGCCCTCAGAGCAGACTCCAAAGTCTCTATACTATCAGCAAGGCCTAGACAAGCAACATGTCTCTACTACCCGAAGAAGGAAACCCGGATGACAGTGGACGCTAGAGTCCACTTAATAGGCCTCTTGCAGAGCCTGGCACCACGCCACTACTATACTGAGACGGAAACCCATATAGCAGAGGGCATAGAAAACCTTATCACAAATTTCGAGCCTCCTACTCAGCTCAAGGCGCTATGCCTCTACCGTCCTACGAAGAACATCCGGATAGCAGGGGCATCAAAGACCTCAGAATATGCTCCAAGTCACTATACTTCAAGACATTTGTCAAGTCTCCTACTCTAAAAGTATCCAAGATAGTTGTCGAGCCTCCTATAGAAGTATTCAAGACATGGATTGGGTCTTCCTCCAGAAATATTCAAGACAGGCGTTGGGCCTCTTCCTCTAGAATCAAGACGAGATTTTGACTTTATTACTCCAGAAATGTCCAAACATAGGCGCGATGCCTCTTCTATCTTGGGACAGAAATCCAAATAGCATGGGAGGACATCAGAACTCTCCTTATAAAAGTCAACAAACCTCTGCTACTAGACAGCAGGGGGCATCAATCATGGGACTAAGGCCTCCGACGACTCAAACACTTACAGTACTACGGGCTCCCAATTATGGAAATATCTCAGGACTAATGATTCCCATAATTCAATCGTCACAGGACTATGGGCTCCCAATTATAGAAACATCTCGGGACTAAGGCTTCCAACAATTCAATCGTCACGGGGCTACGGGTTCCCAATTATGGCAACATCTCAGGACTAAGGCTTCCCACAATTCAAACATTTACAGGACTACATGCTCCTAAACACAACAATAAATGTCGAGTTGATTCTAGCAGAAGACAAAGAATCAGATCACTTTTTGGAAACTAGAAACTTAAATAAGACGTCCATACGCGAAGCAACGAATGAAGTTCAGCAAGTACAGTATCCGCGCGTAGGAAACAATGTACTGACATACAAGAGGTCTTTGGAAAAGACAAAATCCTACTCGTCAGAATCCCAATCCGACACCAGGGTCTAAGAATCTCCAACATCACTCATGTAGAGCTCATCATCAGCGTCATCATCGCGCCCAGCCTGCACACCGTTAGAAGAAGAAGCAGGGTCTCCACGACCACCACGGGCTCCAAGTCCATGAACGCCGACACGGAAGTCACATCAGCTACCGCCAGGAAATCCAAGGGGAATATCAGCTCCACTGTCAGTAGGACCTAGCTCAACCCGACAGAACTCGTCCTTCAAATCATCGATAGAAACTGCAAAAGAAAACAGAGAGCAGTTAGAGCTATAATTGCATACATGCATACGCGATAGAATAAATCTTAAGCATATTACATTTTTACCCCCATCTGTGTAGATACAACGCATAACGGTTCACGCCAGTAGCAAGTTGCATCAGCCAGCTGATTAACATATGACACCAGTACCAAAACCAGAAAGAGATGCCCAATCAGTGAGGAAAATAAATCCCCAATATAAGCAGAGACACAAGCACAGAAGATACTCTCACGTGAGTAGATCCAAAAGGAACAAAGGAATGTGCGAAATACACAGCGAGAACAAAATCAAGTGTAGACCCATAGACACCACAGTAGCGTGTAAACCGCTCTGACATCTAGAGCAAAGAAAAAGATACAAATCTAGAGGGACCCGCGGCTTCCCGCCTACCATCTAAAACACGTCAAGAAGATCAAGCTGCTGCTCTACAAGCACGAACAGCACAGGCTCCACGCTAGGTCCTCCTTAAGAAGACACCAGTAAAGAAAAATTAGAAGAATACCAAATCCGGAAAACTCAAAAACCAACTGGGGGCAACCTACTTAGAAGACGGTGCAACACCATATCGCCCAGGTAGCTCCGTCGGGGAGCAAATACAAACTCAACCACCGGACAACCTTTATGGTCCAAATGGAGGTTAGGCATCACAACATCCCTACAACACCATAGATAAAGGTTGTTCATCGGGAAACATACGAACAGTGGGTCCAACCCACTAATGGAGCATGCGCTTACCTAAGAACCAAGACCGATAAATAACGCATACCCGATCTCTCAATAGCACCCTGCAGCGAGCAAGGCCAAGTCTCCCCTGGAGGGATGTTCCACGACGAATGGATCCGCAAAATAATCCAAGTACGTATACAAGTCAAATACAGTTTAAACACTAACCATTTTATTATATGTTGAGTACACCAATCCAGGCCATCTCGTTCAGCTGCTCTTTACAAGAAACTTCCAAACTCCGAGTCAGAATACAAAATATATTCCAAAACCTCAGCAATGGAAAACCTATCTCTGATAGAAGGCCGAAATCTTGAAAGAATATCATACTGAATCACCCAAATTTGAGAAAATACGGATAAGGATGTATCCATTTTCCCCGAGACATTTATAAGCGCAAGACTTCCATGGGCAAGCTACTTAGAGCCATTTAACCCCACTGAACCCAGGACCAAAAAGCTCCATAGTAAATCCAGAACCATAAAACTCCCCGCTAGATCTGGCCAAACAAAGTACAAATACCCAAAGGACCTTCGTTAAAGACAAGAGTCGTCATTACCGAACCATCCAATGATAAGAGCCATAACCTTAGAATACATGACAGGAGTCACAACCCTAGAGGATCAGAACAGTCCCACATGATCTAAACAGCCCCAGAGGATCATAACAGCCCAAAGGATCATAACAGCCCCAGGGGATCAAAATAGCCCAGAGGATCAAAACAGCCCCGGGGGATCAAAACAGCCTCAGAAGATCAGAACAGCCCCAGGGGATCAAAACATCCCAGGGGATCAGAACAGCCCTAGGGGATCAAAACAGCCCTAGACGATCAGAACGGCCCCAGAGGATAATAGCATCCCTAGATGATCAAAATAGCCCAGAGGATCATAATAACCCCCAAAGGATCATCAACAAGCCCAGAGGTCTGAATGTTGCCCAAAAGACGGGATTGAAACGACCAATGGTATAAAGGCATCACAATATCCGGGACATAACAGAGCCAGACTCTACATGCGAAGTAAAGTATAAAGACGCCAAAGAATGGGAGAAAGACACTGAAGTATGACAGAAAGACTCCAAAGCCTAGTATAAATACACTAAAGAACAATAGAAAGATACCGAAGACTGATAAAAAGACACCAAAGTATGGCGGGAAGACGCCAAAACCTGGTAGAAAAACACCAACATTCATTAATTGTGAAATAATTATGAAATCAATTCAATAGGGTGGCCCTTGGGACGGCCACGGGGATGATGTACCTTTTACAAAACTAAAAAGTACCGGACAAGATAATTACCAGGGTCCGAGCGATCAGATCACTCTAAGGACGGCTGAGAGTTTATAAAAATCCTCTATGTTTTTAGCTAACATTAATTTGACATAAAAAAAATTAATATAAAAAGGATTAAATTGATTTTTTAGTTTATTGTGTTAATTTGAAAAATAAAAAAATATATAGGACCATTTTAAATTTTTCTACCATAAAAAACCGGAGAGTGTATCTCACTTTTTAAGGTGAGAGTGGAAAGTGGTGTTTTTGATCCGATTTTTACAAGTTCAGGATAAAAGTGATATTAATTTGCTAATTTGAACTTTTTTGATATTTCGTTACAAGTTGAGGGGGTAAAATGAAATGTACAATAACCTAAAATAATAATATAAAAATAATTTTTTTATTAAAAATAGACCTACTCAATTGTTAGCGGGGTTAGCGGGACTTGATTATTATTGTTAACCATTTTTTAAAGAGAAAATTACAAAACAATTCTAAACACGGGTGATCTTTTCAATAATGCTAACCTTACCTAATTTTTACACCAATGCTAATTTTACAATTACAACTAACAGCTAAGTTGACTAACTTATTACATATCATATGATTTCTTCCTAAGCCACCACGTGGGAGTGGAATTGATCAAAAAGAGAAATAAGAAACACATGGACAAGGATTTTCACACTCCAACATTAGTATATGCACTCCACTATGTCTATAGCTGAGCTATATTATCTTTTTCATAAATATGTATATTGCTCTTATGTTTTTTATCATTTTATTTCTTTCATAATAATATATATGTTTTTTTCGATAAATTAAATCTCGTATATTTTAAATATTTTAACAAATAATTAAAACTTGGATAAAAATAAAAAATAAATATATTTAAATAATTAGATTTTTTATTATAATTATCAATAAATTAATATTATACAACAAATAAAAAAATTCATCTATCAAACTGAATTATTTTAATGTAATAATTGTTATTAAATTGTTAGTAATTTTGTTTGTTTTTAGAATTATTTGTTTTGTCTTATTTATCCGCATGAAATACCACCATCCTCCACTACTAAAAAGCAGGTGTTTAGTTGGATTTATCTGTCGCTAAACGCATGTATTCCGTCGCTAATCAAGGTTATCAACAGATTACATAGGGAACATACCCGTCGCTAGAGCTGTTCATAAGTCGGGCTTGGGCGGACTCGGGCTGGGCTTAGGCTGACTTGACTTTTTAAAAGCCCAAGCCCGTCCAAACCCGGTCTGGGTTTTAAATATCCTACCCAAATCCGGTCCTAATGCACTAATTTTACGGATTCGTGCCGGGTTTGAGCGGGTTTACGTTGTTTTTTTAAAAGAAACATGTCATTTTCTCAATTTAGGATCTTTTTTTTGTAACACTAATAATAGTGGTGATTGTTTCTTTGAAATGTTTTTGATCTACAGTTAATGTATAATCTAACTATGACTGTTCTTTTTTTTTGGTATAATGTCTAATGTATTATAAAATAAAGATGACCACTTTTAGTTGAAAAAGAAAAGAATAAAAAATATCAACATATGTAATAAGAGTTTTTAAAATGTATGAATTGTATTAAGAAAAAATTCAAATGTATGAATTTTACTAAATTCAAAAAATTATAAATAAAACTTTAATTATTTAAATTGAATATAAATAATAAATTATAATAATAAAATATCAAATGATTATTTATTTTAAAAAATATGAAAAAAGAGATCATTGTGTAGAAATTCTTGAACTTGAATTGTATTGTATGTAAAGTTGGGTAGATTAAATTTTTAAAAATGTATCTAAATTGTCTCAAAGATGTATTATTTATGTATTATTAATGTATTTGCACATATATATAACAGAAACATGTTTGTAAATATTTAGTTGAAAATTAAAGGTTAATTGAGAATTATAAGAGCTGTAATCAAACAAAAGGGGGATAATTTTGGAGATTTCTAGTCTAAATTGGCCATAATAAATATATTATTAAAATTATATTTGATATACATTGTTTATATATTGAAAATGTATCAGTTATATATTTTTATGTGAATATATCATTTTGTATATTGTTACTTTAAATAATTATAAGATTATATATCAAACGTGTTATATAGATGTATCTGAGATATATTTTTTCAATAGGCTTTATTAATAGTATGTGACTGTCTTTGAGATACATTTTTAATACATATCAGATACATATGTTATACATATCAGATACATGTCAGAAACATCTCAAATACATTTATTTTTAAATATATATTAATTCATTAAACGTGTTTGACATGTTACTTAATGATGAATCACCAAACTGAATCCGAACTGTAACGACCTGCACACCACAAGCAGACAGAGGTCAGAAAGAACTCCGGTGGGGGTCACCGGACGTTCACTCCGACGCTCAAGTAAGATTTGAGATAAAGGAAGAAGAAGAAGAGAAAAGAGAGTGCTTAGAGTGGAGAAAAAGAAAATTACCTAGGGTTTGTCCTTAAACCCTCTATTTATAGTTAGGGTTTAAGGACAAACCTGCCTTGCTGGCAGGCTGTGAGCCCAGTGGTCCCAGAAATCAGTTATGCTGACGTGGCAGAATATCCCTGCGGGAGGCACGGGTTGTTAGGTGTGTCAGAGGGAACATTCCTCACGTACCTGTCAGAAGATCTTCTGTGGTCCCAGGATCTGGTACACGAGTGAGCGCTCTTGGGCAGGACCTCGGAGCCCGGATAACTTGGGAGTCAAGTTATCATGGTTCCTGTATCTGAGAGCAGCTCAGAGCTCGGACCAGATGGTCCCGTCCTTCGGGCTCGGGAGCTCGGAGCTCGGCTTAGGTCTGAGTTGAACATACTTCAGAGCTCGGGTAGGATTCTTGGTCCGACCTTATCAGGCATGATTGTCTCGGATGATGTTTGAATTCCCATCGATCCGGTGACCCCCCAAGTCATGCGTTCTATGATTTCAAGAAGGTCGGACATTGTTACCAGGTCGGTGAAATGCTTGACTTAGTGATGTTCGTTCCTGGCGAGGTTGCTTCGCCCCTACTAGATGTGCTACGTTATCACTAGTCCCCCCCAGTGTGTCGGATATTTATGTCCGAGGTGGTAGTGTTATCCGAGTTATCAGGTCACGTGATTCTGGGCGTACTTGCTTTGTTTTTGGGTGATCTCTGACACCGAGCCCCTTGTCAGGAAGATGGGTGAGCTGATATGATTATGTGAAAGGACGTGACTGTCGAGATGTCTTTTCTGACAGCTGTTGTAGCCGTTGTCCTATGTGGCGGTTGCTTGTTGTCTACGCTGGGTCCACGTGTCTAGCAGTTAAGGTGTGAGCGCTTTCCCAGGAGACGTTTTGAGTGGGAAGAGAGAGAAAATTAAAGGCGTGTCCTTTCAATTTCCCTCTCTTTTCAGTTATAAATTTAATTTTTCAAATATTGAGGGACTTTTTACATTCTTTCTAAGTTCTTCGTCTTCAACTTGCTCTCTGAAAAAAAAGAAAAAACTTCTGTGATCACTGGCTTTATCGTTTGGAGAGACATTTCTGGTGTTAGCTTGCTGAAGTTTTTGCTGCTGTTTATACTGTGTTCATCGAGTGGTTTTCTTCGTTCTCAACTGTTCTTTCGAAGGATTTTCATACAAGGTAGCATTTCTGGTTCCTTGTGTTTTATATTCTGTGTTGTAATTTCTGGCTTAGATGTATGTGTTCTTGGTGATATTCTGTTGCATGATGTTTTTGATTTCGTTTTCCTTGTGGATTTCTCTGAGTTACTGTATCTGGTTCTGGTTTAGATATTTTGGCTGTGTTTGATTTCGTTTTCTTTGTGATTTCCTCTGTTCTGTGTTTTGCGTTTTCTGTTTGGGAGAGGAATTTCCAGAAATCTGGAAATTCTTCTGTGTTCTTCGTGTTTGGCATTTTTGATTTTCTAGAGTTTTGGATTAACTCTTTGTGTTTGATTTAGTGTCTGTGAGTAATGACGTACGTTGCTAAATGCGTTGTTCTTGATTTCCAGAATTTGCTTTACTTTTGTGTGTTTTGAATTTTATGTTTTTTGTTTGAGAACTGAGTTTCCAGAATTTCTGGGGATTCATTTCGATGTTCTTCACGTTCTTATGGTTTCACCCCTTAGGAATTTAGTCTTGATCTGTAATTTTGATTTTTCTACGCATTTGTCTAGTTTTTCCATTTGGAACTCGTCTCATCCGAGCTAGTTTCTGTGTCTTTTAGGTATGTCGGGTGAAACCTTAGATCGTGAAGAGGGGATGGGGTATGACGATCAAGACATGGGCACGGACGAACCATCCCTGGAGTTCGTGGTTATCCGCCCTCTCCGAGGTAATACCCCGGAGGTAGAAGAGTCTGGTCCTTCTCGACCTCCACAGCTCGAGAAAGGGAAAAGGAAAGATACCATCCCGGATGGTGGGGAGAAGACGGGTGATCGCGACATCAAGGCCTCGCGGTGCACCGTGGGTTTCTTGCAAGCTGTACGAGGGGCTTTTGGCATCCCTGCTGAATACGAGCTCTCTCTGGTCCCGGAAGGAAAGAGGCTGAACGATGTTCCCCCGGCCAATACCATCATGCTAACAATGGAGCACTTGCAGTCCGGGATTCGGTTTCCACTGCTCGAGCATTACAAGGAGTTAAGCCGTTACTTCGAGGTGCCCTTGTCGCAGATTCACCCCAATGGGGTTCGACACTACAGTTGCTTTTTGAAGCTCTGTGAGAAGACTGGGGTGGTTCCCAGCATGAGGTTATTCTGCTGCTTATACCTCATGTCTCTGAAGGACCAGAACCACTTCGCGTACCTGCGGTTCCAGAGTGAAAGAAAAGCTGTTCCCGGGGGGTTGATCTCTGGAGTGATTGATTCACTCCGGGATTTCAAAGAAGATTATTTTCAAGTTTCCCATCCTTCGGCCTTTGATGGGATGGGTACCTCGTGGGTGACCAAATGCTATAAGCCGGAGAAGTGGTTCCACATCCCGGGACCTCTGGAGGATAACGACATCGCGCTCCTTCGGGATGATGCCCCCCCCGGGGAAAAAGGCACAAGCTGATGACTTGTGCCCGAAGCTTGCTTTTGACTATTGGAAGAGTTCAGCGCCCGGTGATGGGGGTTTGTGACTTGCTCTGTAGTCTTGTTTGCTTAGTCTTGTTTTTTTTTTTTTTTTTTTTTTTTTACGTGCCCAGCTTGTCTTGTTGTTTTTTACATTGAATTTTGTTACTTGTGTGAGTACTGACTTCGTTGTGTACATTTTTGTTGCAGTGAACAACATAGATCTGAGCAAGCTAGCCGGGAAGAAAAGAAAGAGGCCGGCGAGCCGAAATGTAGCCCCGGCTCCTGTTCCGGTTCCCCGAGCTAGCGAGGTGCCAAAGTCACCTGCTGCCAAGGCACCTGCTACCACGGGTGTTCCTGAAGAACCCCTACGGGGTGTTGATGCTATCCCCCTCCGAGTTCGTTTACCGGAGGGGATCGAGGTGCCGGCGGGTGCCGAACCGGTCGGAAATATCCCGTTCGTGAACCTGGATTCCACCGAGACGGTGGATGGTCCCATCCGGGGCCCGGCTGATCCCCAGGGGGCAACTCCTGCGCCCGCTGGGCAAAGTTCTAGGGCTCCTCCAACTCGGGTGCCTGATCTTCCAGACATCTCGTCGGGGTCGAGCACCACTGCTCCGGGTCCCCAGACCGTCACTCGCGCGAGCTTTGCCGAGTGGGTCAACAGGCACAACGATGGTCGGCCGGCGACCCTCCATGACTTGGTCATTGCGGGCGATGTTGCTCGGGTGACTACCCTCCCTGCTGACCGGGAGCATTACAAGTCCCACAAACCCGAGAACTTGTGGGCTGTGGTCTCGTCCTTCTGTCTCCAGGTAACTGTCTTTGAGTTTTTTCCTTTGTATTTGTTCTTTCTTTGTTTTTATTTTAACTTGTATTTTTTGTTTATCGCAGGCCTCACAGATGGCCTACATGGCCGATCAAAACCAGAGCAAGGTGGAGATCGACCTGACCCTGGCCAAGGACCTTCTTCTGACCGAGAAGAAGAGGGCCCGGGAAGCCGAGAGGCGGGCTTCCGAGGCGGAGAAGAAGGCTTCTGAGGGAGCTGCCCTGGTTGCTACGCTGGAGTCTCAACTGAAGAGCTCCGAGGATCGCCGAGCTGAGGACCTCGGTGTGCTGGAGAAGCTGCGAGCTGAGGTGACTCAACTTGAGAATGACAGAGTCCTGGCCCGGGACGATTTCACCAAGCAGCTGGCCGACTTGACAACTCGGAACGATCTGGCTTCTAAGGGTCTTCGGGAGACCGTGGCCGACCAGAAGAAGCAGATTGCTGAGATCACCCAGCGGGCTGAGAAAGCGGAGGCTAAGGCTAAAGAAGTCACGGACCGGGAGGAGAAGGTCTATGAGGACTTCCGTCGCATTCTCTATGTCAGCGAGGTCCAAGCGGGCGAGTATGTCCGAGGTCGCTTTGGAGCTGATGTGGATGTTTCAGACTTTGTTCTGGACATCGAGGAGCTAGGTCGGCGGGCCAAGGAGCTGCCTGAGGACTATGATATGCCTGCTGACCTTGAGGATTATTTTGCGGATGATCAAGGCCCGGGCTCCGATCTTCCTAGATAGTTTTACCAAACTGAATCCGAACTGTAACGACCTGCACACCACAAGCAGACAGAGGTCAGAAAGAACTCCGGTGGGGGTCACCGGACGTTCACTCCGACGCTCAAGTAAGATTTGAGATAAAGGAAGAAGAAGAAGAGAAAAGAGAGTGCTTAGAGTGGAGAAAAAGAAAATTACCTAGGGGTTCTTGACTTAGACTTGGGATAAAAAATGCTAGGGTAGGTTCTTGGTTGTTCATAGATCGAGCTTGATCAAGTGGCTCGGTGTGGATAACCTGTTATCTCTGGATGACCCGGGATTGTCATAGCTCGCAGGCGACACATAGCCCGTGGGTGGCACACAGCCCGTTGGTGGCACATAGCCCGTAGATGGCACATAGCCCGTTGGTGGCACATAGCCCATTGGTGGCACATAGCCCGTTGGTGGCACATAGCCCGTGGATGGCACATAGCCCGCTGGTGGCACATAGCTCGTAGATGGCACATAGCCCGCTGGTGGCACATAGCCCGCTGGTGGCACATAGCCCGTAGATGGCACATAGCCCGCTGGTGGCACATAGCCCGTGGATGGCACATAGCCCGCTGGTGGCACACAGCCCGTAGATGGCACATAGCCCGCTGGTGGCACATAGCCCGTGGATGGCACATAGCCCGCTGGTGGCACACAGCCCGTAGATGGCACATAGCCCGCTGGTTTTTACCGAGTAGATTGCTCGGGTTTTTCAAGAAGACATGAATTCTTTTTAATCTTTTTTATTCATTGAGGGGAAAAACTTATGTTTGAGTTTTACAAAAGACTAACTCAAACATAAGTGAAAAAACCCCTAGGTACCTCGAAAATGAAAACAAGTAACTACTGATAGTATTTCCGAAGAACCTGGGAGTTCCAAGTTCTCGGGAGCACTCTGCCCGACATGTGCGCTATCTTGTAAGCTCCTGCTCGTCCGACCTCAGTGATTCGATAGGGGCCTTCCCAATTGGGTTCGAGCTTTCCCACTCCAGCATTTCCCTTAGCAATGTCTGCCCGTCTCAGGACCAGATCGCCGACTTGGAAACTCAAGGGTTTAACTCTCTTGTTATGATACTTAGCCATTCTTTGCTTGTATGCTTCGATTCTTAGCGCTGCCTGCTCTCTTCGTTCTTCCAGCAGGTCTAGGCATAGTTTCTGCTCTTCCTCGTTCTTAGCCTCGTCGAAGAATTGGACCCTTAGAGTTGGCATCCCGATTTCCACGGGTATCATTGCCTCACACCCATATGTCAGAGAAAACGGGGTGTCTCCTGTGCCTGCCCTTGGCGTGGTTCGGTAAGCCCATATGACCTTTGGTAGCTCTTCCAGCCACTGCCTATCGAACTCCCCTAGCCTGGCCTTGAGCCCTTTTAGAATCGTCCGGTTGGTTACCTCGGTCATCCCATTGCTCTGCGGGTGAACTACCGAAGTGAAACGCAGGTCGATGTGCAAGTCGTTGCAAAATTCTTTGAAGGCTCGGCAGTTGAATTGCTTTCCATTATCAGTTACCAACGCTCGGGGTATACCGAAACGGCACACAATTTGCCTCCAGAAGAAATCCCGGATCCGAGCTTCTGTGATGGTGCTCACTGCCTCTACCTCGAGCCACTTTGTGAAGTGATCTACTGCCACTATCAAGAACTTTTTCTGCCCCGTGGTTGGCGTGAAAGGACCCAGGATGTCAATTTCCCACGTTGCAAATGGCCAAGGACTGGTAATAGGACACTGCTCTGTAGTAGGAGCATGTCGGATGTTCTGGTGTCTCTGGCAGTTTTCACACTTCTTTACTATCTCCTCTGCTTGCTTGACCATCAGGGGCCAGTAGTAGCCCTGCAACACTGCTTTCTTGGCCAACATGCGAGGAGCTATGTGTGCCCCACAAATACCCTCATGTATTTCTCTCAGCACGTACTCCCCTTTCTCAGCTGTCAAGCATCTCGACCATGGGTGGGTGAATGACTTTCTGTACAAGACTCCGTCGAGGAACGCGTAGTACGGAGCTTGTCGCAAGATTTTGTAGGCTTTATCTCTGTTTTCTGGCAGAGTTCCATCCATCAGGTAGTGGGCTATACCTTGCATCCAATTTTCCAAAGGCTGAGTTAGAAAAATGGTTTCATGGTTGTCGATACTGGAATGCTTTTGAACAGAGAAATGGACTCCTGGTATCTTTTCGTTCACTGTTGCTGCTTTGGCCAGTACATCGGCCTCTTGATTTTCCAAACGAGGAACTTGCTCTATTATCCATTTTCCTCCGAGCTCCTGAATCTTGTTCAAGAAGAACTTGACTCTGTCCACGTATCTCCTCATTTCCGAATCCCGAGCTTCAAAAGTACCCAGGATTTGACAAACGACTAACTGAGAATCACTCCTTATTGTTACGTGCTCGGCCTTGACCACGTTTACCATTCTTAATCCGATCAACAGAGCCTCATATTCCGCGGCATTGTTGGATGCTGGGAAATCAAATTTTACCGAGCTTCGGAGTGTGACTCCGTGGGGGCCTTTCAAGACTACGCCTGCCCCAGATCCATCCAGATTTGATGCCCCGTCGACTTCTAATACCCACCGTAGAAGTTGTTCATCAGGTTCTTCAGGTTGGTCGCTTGCTGTGGTCTCGGCTATGAAATCTGCCAATACTTGTGCTTTCAGAGCCGGTCTTGGTTCATACCGGATGTCATATCCTCCCAGCTGGACCGACCAGCTGACCAGCCGTCCCGACATCTCTGGCCTCTGCAGCGCCTTTCTCAGAGGTTGGTTCGTACGTACTACAATGATGTGAGCCTCGAAATATCTCCTTAGCTTTTCCGCCGCCACCTTCAATGCCAAAGCAAATTTCTCAATTTTTGGGTATCTGACCTCCGGGCCTTTCAAGACCCTGCTGAGATAGTAAACTGGGGTTTGCAGACCCTTATCCTCCTTCACCAGGACTGCCGCTGCTGTCTCGTCATTCACCGAGAGATACAAATATAAGATTTCCCCAGGCTCAGGTCTACCTAGCACCGGGGGTGTGCTGAGGTAAACCTTCAGTTCTTCAAAAGCTGTGTTACAGTCCTCTGTCCACTTGAAATTCTTTGTATTCTTCAGGATTTTGAAAAACGGCAAACATCGTTTGGCCGAGCAACTCATGAATCTGCCCAGCGCCGTTACTCTCCCGTTCAACTTTTGTACTTCTTTCACCGAGCTGGGTGCTTTCATGTTCATTACTGCCTCGATTTTCTCCGGGTTGGCCTCGATGCCTTTCTCCGAGATGAGGTGCCCTAGAAATTTCCCAGAGCGGACTGCGAAAACACACTTTTCTGGATTCAGCTTGAGGTTAAAACCCTTCAGCTTTTCAAAAGTTTCTGCCAAATCCTGTGCGTGATCCTCAATCCCCTTAGATTTTACTACTATGTCATCCACATAGACCTCGACATTTTTGCCCAGTTGGTCTTTAAAAACATGATTCATGAGTCTTTGATAGGTTGCCCCAGCATTTTTTAAACCAAAAGGCATCTTCTTGTAGCAATAGGTCCCCAGATCCGTTGTGAAAGCTGTTTTTTCTTCGTCATCTTTACTCATCGGGATCTGGTGATATCCCTGAGAAGCATCTAAGAATGCATAGACCGCAAATCCGCACGTCGCGTCTACCAGTTGGTCAATGTTTGGCAGAGGAAAACTGTCCTTTGGGCAGGCATTGTTTAGATCAGTGAAATCTATGCAAAGCCTCCATCTACCGTTGGACTTCTTGATCAAAACTACATTAGCCAGCCATTCAGGGTAGTCTACTTTCCTGATGAACCCGGCTTTCAAGAGCTTCTCCACTTCATCTCGGATAGCAATTTGTTTCTCTAGAGAGAAAGTTCTTTTCTTTTGCTTGACAGGCTTGCATTTAGCATCCACGTTTAACTTGTGCGAGATGATCTTAGGGTCTACCCCTCCAATATCCTCTGGCTTGTTGGTAAACTCCTCCACATACTGTTTTATCCGAGCTACGATAGCCTCCCGGTGCTCGTTTGGCCAATCTACCCCCAGCTTTACACACATCTCGGATCCCTCTGTGAGTTCAATTGTTTCCAGGTTTTCTCGGGGTTTCTGAGCTTTCTTCTCTCTGAGGAGCAGCTCCGGTGTATCGATGTTCATCGTTTCAACCGTGCTGCCCATAGTGGCCATATAACATTGCCTAGATAGGGTTTGGTTTCCCCTGATAGTTATAACCTCGTTTTCCACTGGGATTTTCATCATCAAGTAACGAATACTAGTCACTGCACCTTCCGTGTTGGTTCCGCCAGGATTCCCTCTGTTCCGTCCTCCTGAGGTGTTTCGATACCGAGCTCCAGATCTAGCTCGACCATGCCCTCTGGGGTGACCGGAGCTCCCCCCAGCCCCAGGAGGGGGATGTTCACAGGTTTGAGGTCAGTCTTGGATCCTCCCATCGTCAAAAAGACTGACAGAGTCAACAAGTTAACCGAGCTACCGTCGTCCACCAGCAATCGCTTTACCCATTTCGATCCAATGATGGCTGATACAATCAAAGCGTCTTCATGAGGAAAATCTACTCCTTTCGCATCCTCTGGCCCAAAAACAATGTTAGGCCATGGCGACCCCGTAGATACCGACATGACCATCTTTTGCTTTTTCTTTCTGCATTTTCGACTGTACTCAGATTCCGAAGTTCCTCCTGAGATTGTGTTAATTACCCCCGTAACCTGTGTCTTTTTTGATGGGGATTGGGCTTCCCTGCTCCCCCCGGGCTCTGACCTGACCGAGTTGACCCTCGTATTTCCTCGGTCTTGGCCCTCCTTGGCCACAACAAAATGTTGTAATCGCCCCTGGCAGACTAATTTGTCTATCTCGCTTCGCAAACGTCCACATTCCTCCGTTTTGTGGCCATAACCATCATGAAAATCACAGAACTTGGATCGGTCTCCATCTTTCACTAGCCTCGGTGGGTAACGAATCTCTTCGTTGTTGTGCTTGATCCAGGATAGAATTTGTTCCCTCGGAGTATTGAGTGGTACATACTGTCTCGGCACTCCTGCTCGATCCACATATCCTTCCGTTCCTCCTCCAATGCTGAAACTTGGCTTAGTACCAGGCCCCGTACTCGGCGGACTGGTTTGAGCATTGAATGGCTTGCTACCCCTATACCCTGAAGTCTCATTCAGAGGTCGGTATCGATCTTGGCTACGGTTAGATCCCTGAGTATTCTGCGTTTTACTGGGAACCGGGCTAGCCGTCCCGTAAGACTTCCTCTGCCTTTCCTCGTCGAGATTGATATAATTCCAAGCCCTGTCCATCAACTCGGTGTAAGTGTCAACCGGGTTGGTGATCAGGCTGTCTCGGAAGACTTGCATGCTGGTGTTATCTTTCATAGCATCGATGGCGGTATCATCGTTCAAATCTTCTATCATGATCGCCTCGGCATTGAACCGAGCAATGTAAGCTTTTAAACTTTCTCCCGGCTTTTGAAAGCATTTCTTCAAATCACTGGATCTTTTCTTTCGTTCGATGCTCGGGGCAAAATGAGTTTTGGTACCACTTTTGCGAGCTCCCTGAAACTAGTAATAGAGCCCTCCTTGAGGTTCTGGTACCACTTTTGCGCCGCATCGCTCAACGTTGAGGGGAACACTTTGCACACTGTTGCGTCCGAGACACTTTGAACTCCCATGGCAACCTGAAAGCAACTTAAATGAGTCATCGGGTCGGATTTACCGTTATATCTGTCAATGGGCGGATATTTAAACTTATCTGGAAATGGGTCATCCCATATGGTCTTTGACAAAGGGCTAGCAATGCCACAGGTAGTAAAGGGTCTTGACTCTGCCTTGTGCCCTTTGTGCCTATCCAGCTCGGCCTGGACCAGACGAGTAACTTCGTCATGCAAAGTTTTCTGATGCTGTGACGCTGCACCCGAGCTGTGAACACTTTCCGCCCCGTTTCTCCTGACCGGTGGGACTCCTATCCTCGCGGTCCGCAGAGGATCTGCCTCCGGGTCTGGGTCTCCCCTCCCCAAACCAGCGTCACAGCGCTGTGTCCCCGGTGGTAGATTCTCGTCTTGCACCCCCTCCCTTCGAGGAGGAGGAGGATCATTCCGACCTTCATCTCTCGGAAAAGGGCGATCGTGCCGACCTTCGTCTCTCGGCAGATTAGTGTCACGATGATCTTCGCCTCTTGGAGCTTGATGCTCTGTGGGACCCCTAGGTCTGGACCGGGGGTGATCGTTCCGACCTTCTTCTCTCGGAGGACGACCATCCTAAAACTCAGCAGCTCGGGGCGGTTGGGCCACAGGGGTGGCTGAGGGATTGTAACTGGGGTAATACTGGGACATGACTGCAAAATGCATCTGCTGGGCCTGGTGCAGTTGGCGAGCCATGTATTCTAAATATTCTTGAGCTTGTAAGACCGCCGGAGGTATATCCTGCCCAGGAGTTGTTCCTGTTCCCGTAGCCACCAGTGTAGCGTCTACCGGAAAGTTGAGTTGAGTGGGAGACAAGGTATTGTGGAGGAAACTCTGAGGCACGGTGGTTCCTGGGGTTGAAAGGTGAGTGTGACTTGCATCTGAAGCAAAAGGGTTTGCCCTAGGATAGTTTTCCAATCCATGTAAAGGCACAAATCCAGCTCCACTGCCGGAGGCCCTGGATCCTCCCACCTGAGCATTCGCCGGAGGAGTTAAGCCAGTGATCACAGAGGTCCGACCACTAGCAGAAACTCCACCAACCAAGTTAGTGTCTGTAGCCGTAGTTCCCAGAGGGTCTACCCTGTCCAAAACAGGATCATCAGCCATTGTTTCTTGTCAAGATCTGATCAGCAACGTCAAGAGAACCAGAGTAGAACAGGGGAATACAAAACGTTTTCCCACAGACGGCGCCAAGTGATGAATCACCAAACTGAATCCGAACTGTAACGACCTGCACACCACAAGCAGACAGAGGTCAGAAAGAACTCCGGTGGGGGTCACCGGACGTTCACTCCGACGCTCAAGTAAGATTTGAGATAAAGGAAGAAGAAGAAGAGAAAAGAGAGTGCTTAGAGTGGAGAAAAAGAAAATTACCTAGGGTTTGTCCTTAAACCCTCTATTTATAGTTAGGGTTTAAGGACAAACCTGCCTTGCTGGCAGGCTGTGAGCCCAGTGGTCCAAGAAATCAGTTATGCTGACGTGGCAGAATATCCCTGCGGGAGGCACGGGTTGTTAGGTGTGTCAGAGGGAACATTCCTCACGTACCTGTCAGAAGATCTTCTGTGGTCCCAGGATCTGGTACACGAGTGAGCGCTCTTGGGCAGGACCTCGGAGCCCGGATAACTTGGGAGTCAAGTTATCATGGTTCCTGTATCTGAGAGCAGCTCAGAGCTCGGACCAGATGGTCCCGTCCTTCGGGCTCGGGAGCTCGGAGCTCGGCTTAGGTCTGAGTTGAACATACTTCAGAGCTCGGGTAGGATTCTTGGTCCGACCTTATCAGGCATGATTGTCTCGGATGATGTTTGAATTCCCATCGATCCGGTGACCCCCCAAGTCATGCGTTCTATGATTTCAAGAAGGTCGGACATTGTTACCAGGTCGGTGAAATGCTTGACTTAGTGATGTTCGTTCCTGGCGAGGTTGCTTCGCCCCTACTAGAAGTGCTACGTTATCACTTAAGTATATTTATTAGATAAATTTTTAATATATAATTTATACATGATAAATATATTCTTGATATGCGTCTTCCCGTTAATGGTGGTACCTCAATATATTACTGATACATCGTAGATACATCGATCGATTTTTAAACTAGTGAATCATTATAGTTGTAGAGTAACTGTTAGTACATGGTTTACAATAATTGAAGATATAAGGACATGTTAATCTGAGCGATAGTTAGAACTTTTTAGCATCACTTTTTTCTTGGCCATTTTATAAACTTGAAAACTAAATTTACTCTGCCACATCTTGAAAAAATGAGATGTATATATGACGTATCTGAAATGTATCTTGGATGTATTTGTTAGATACACCTTTAATATATAAATTATACATATCAAAAACAGCTCAAATGTATACATTTTTAAATATATATTAATTTACTAGACGTATTTTGACATGTTTCTTACTTGTATTTGTTAGATAAATCTCAAATATTTAATTTATA
Organism: Mercurialis annua; assembly: GCF_937616625.2. NCBI lineage: Eukaryota > Viridiplantae > Streptophyta > Magnoliopsida > Malpighiales > Euphorbiaceae > Mercurialis > Mercurialis annua. Next base: position 43,372,599 of record NC_065574.1, on the reverse strand, counting down.
CATGATATATATATATATATATATATATATATATATATATATATGTATATACGGAACACATATTTTTTAATATGATATATGTTCTAGATACACATCATATATTTTGATAGATATATCGAAAAAAATAATGCTTAAATATGCCAAAAATATCTTCTACATACATACAAAATACGCATAATTTTAAGTGTTAGGCAACTAAGTTAAAAAAATACAACCAAAAAAACCTAAATTATAAAGATGTTTATATCGAGTAACAAATTAAAATGTTATTAATGCGTGAATTTCAATTAAAGTATATGATAGATGTAGCTTTAATTTAAAATATGTTATGCATACACATTAAAGACACATTATCAATACATATAAATAATATGAGTGTGTGTGTGTATATATATATATATTCATAATTAACAAAAAACAAAACAGGCATCAAACATGCAATAGGAATAATATTTTTCATGATATTCTTTTATAACATAATTTATGTATTTTTAAAGTATGTGATACATGCTTCTTTTATTTTAAAATATGCTACACATACACCTTATAGGCACATAAATAATAGAGATAAATAGTATGTGTGTTTGTGTGTATATATATACATATATATTTGTATTAGAAATAAGAGAAAATGATAATTAAATATGTTTCTGATACATTGCCGATACATCGCGGATACATAAATGATACATGTGAATAATTTCGACAAACTGACGCGTGACTGTCGCGCGTGTTAAACGTATGTCAGACGCGTTTCTGACGCTTTTTTGACCCATTCTGACGCGTTTTGACTTTTTTTATTTGTTTTGGGTGTGCCATGTGTTGCATCCTCAATGGTAAGGTATTAAATGTAAACTTTTAGCTTTTTTAGGTGCTCATGTAATTTTTCAACAAACTTAATATTTTTATTATTTTTTTTCTTTTTTTGAATATTTTTATTATTTTCTCTTTTTCAAACAGATTACACAGCCTAAGAGAGTTGGGGGTCGTACCCCAACCTCTACATTATCATAAGAACTTGGCCTCTTCAAATGTTATAAAAATAAGGTTTATCCCCTTAAAAAAACCCCACCTTTTAGCCCCAATTCGTTTGCACCCTCACGTTGTAAAACCACCAAATATACCCAAATTACGACCTTTCACTTTCAATTGCACCCTCAAATATTAAAATCCACACCTTTTGATTTCAATTACACCCTTAAGCATCAAATTAACCTTTTTTTCCAATACTTCAAATTTAAATAAATATTCTAAATAGTCCTTATAGTTATAATTAAAACAAAAACACCATCTTTCTCTCTCTAACCAAGTTCTTAAAACAAAATTTCCCATTAAATTGAACACAACAGCTACCTTCCCTTCCCATTAAATTGAACACAACAAAACCTCTGCTCAGTTACATTACTCATTTTACTTCAAGCATTACCCACTTCATATTTCACTATTTTAACCATTGGGTTTGACTCAAACTCTCAAATTGATCACTCATGGAGCCACTCACTGGACCTGGACTTAGATTCAGTCCTACTGTACCCATACCCATAGTAATACTCTTGATTCTCTTCAACTCAGTGAAGATATTCATCACTTAATCTCTGCACCACCGGAAAATGCAAGTTCCTTTACTGCTCTTCTCGAGTTACCTCGTAATAAAGCTATGGAGCTACTTCACTCTCCTGATTTCTCTCTCAAAACCCGACCCGTTGTCAATTCAAGCCCGAATCATAGCCCGCCTCATTTCAATGCTGCTAATTTGACTTTTCCTACTAATACTGGCTTAATAGAACGAGCAACCAAAATTTCTGTGTTTGCCGGTGAGAATTTAAACAATAGTAACTCGCCGGAGACAACAAGCTCAGTGCCGTCAAATTCCAGTGCGAATCAACCAGCAGAGGCAGAATCATATCTTAATTAATCTCATCCGTTAGTTTCTGATCATCCAGCGGCGGAGAATGGAGCACAGAAGGTTGATTCATCTTTGGCACCTGCTTGTCTTCCATGGTGGAAGACGATTGGGTCGTCTTCCTCGAGAGGAAGACGGGCGGGATTTTAAATTTTAATTTAAAAAAATTAAAAATTAGTTTGTATTTAGACTAATTATTTAACTTTTTTAAAATTACTAAATATAATTTTTTAGCCAGTCGGATAATGCCGATAAAATCATTTAAAAATCAGAATCTCGTTAATTAATTTTATAGAGTAGAGGCCGCATGAATTTTTATAAAATAAATATATTTATTTATATTAAGTAAAAAAATATTGTTAAATTTTATAATTTAAAAGAATAGTTTTATTTTTGTTTTAAAGACAACATTAAGCCCTATTTAGAATATATGCTAAAATTTAAAGTATTGATTTGAACATTTTTCAAGTGAAAAGATATCAATTTAATGCTTGAGGGTGTAATTGAAAGTGAAAGGTCGTAATTTGGGTATATTTGGTGGTTTTACAACGTGAGGGTGCAAACGAATTGGGGCTAAAAGGTGGGGGGTTTTTAAGGGGATAAGTCTAAAAATAAAATTAAAAAGGGAGTTTTTCTCCAACAACTCCACGACGACTTTTTCAGAAGCCGCCAACTTCCTTCTTGCTCTTCATTTCTACACTCATCAATCTCTCATTACACAACCAACATACCAAAATCAGACATTTAAATCACAAACAAAACAAAATCATGGGCTGGGGAAACATCTTCTTCTCAATGCTAATTACATTCTCAGTAGCACTCATTACATACAACATTCTCATCTCTGCTAATGCACCTCTCAAGCAAGACCTTCCCAATGGCCCTTCTACTCTCACAACTGACCCCATCATCAAGATGCCACTTCAACGCTCCAAAAAGAGACTGTTCCACACTGCTGTGACCTCTTCTGACTCTGTTTATAATACTTGGCAGTGTAGAATTATGTATTACTGGTTCAAGAAGTTTCAGAATCAACCTAATTCTGAGATGGGTGGGTTTACTAGGATCTTGCACTCTGGGAAAAGTGATCAGTTTATGGATGAGATCCCTACTTTTGTTGCCCAGCCTCTTCCCTCCGGTATGGATCAGGTAAATTTCTATCTGGGTCCTTTGTTTTTTCAATTTTTGAATTTGGGTTTCATTGGTTTTGGTTCTTATCAGTTTTTTTGTTTCTGGGTTTGTGATGATAGTTGATAATCTGACCAGGGTTGTGTTTGAATTTTGATGGAAAATTCGTGATTGATTTTAGTTCGAACAAAGGGTCAACGCCGCCATCGAATTTGTGTTACAACCCTTTAACTTTTTTAGTCAATTAAATCCATAAACTTGTGTCTCGCAGTTAAATAAGTCACGCGTTTGAAGGATTTCTTAACCAAAATTAAGAGAGTTTGATGACCTAATTGAGTGATAAAATGAAAAATAACTTGATAGGAAAACACAAATTTGAGGTTTTAAATGATTCAAATAAGTTAAAATTGACTTATTTGATCTCGAGGTACAAGTTTGATGCCCGTGTTGACATTTTGTTCATTTTAATCGAAGTTGAATTAGAATAGAAATGATTTTGTATCCTTGAATGACATGACAGGGATATATAGTTTTGAACAGACCATGGGCATTTGTACAATGGCTTCAACAAGCAGACATAAAAGAAGAGTATGAAGTACTAAATTCTCCAACTCCTTTGATGAATTGATTTGAATTTGCATTAGATTTGACTTTATGCATGCTGTTCTTACCATGTACCAGTTACATACTTATGGCAGAGCCTGATCATATTATTGTTAAGCCAATACCAAATTTGTCGAAAGATGGTTTTGGAGCTGCATTTCCCTTCTTTTACATCGAGCCAACGAAGTATGAATCGGTCCTCCGAAAGTACTTCCCTGAGGACAAGGGACCAGTAACTAACATTGATCCTATAGGAAATTCTCCTGTCATTATAGCGAAGGTTTTTGCTATAATTTTGCTTTTGTCAGCTTTCTGTCTTTGTTTCTTTGCTCTTAGCACTCTGACTATCTTTTAAATGCTGATAGGAATCGCTTAAGAAAATTGCTCCCACTTGGATGAATGTTTCGTTAGCAATGAAGAAAGATCCTGAAACAGATAAAGCTTTTGGCTGGGTGCTTGAGATGTGAGACTGTGCGGTGAACTCTTTTATTGGTAGACTTACAGTAGGTCATTACGTTGTCTTATAATTCCTTTTCTTGCTCGATTATAGGTATGCTTATGCCGTTTCATCTGCTCTTCATGGCATTAGCAATATATTATACAAGGACTTCATGATTCAGGTTAGATGACCTCTTCCTTCATTATTTACGACCTATGTAGCACGGAAATAGAAAGGCCAAATCAAGAAACGGTGAAACAGAAAACTGCGAATTGATATTTTTATAAAAATAAGTTGTATAAAGTTCCAAAATTTCAAAAATATTGTTTAAAAGGAAAGTCATGACTCATGCGGAACATAGGATGTTCATTTGAAAAAATCGTTAACCTTGAAAATTGGTATTGTTTGTTTAAATGTTATCACTTTGATGCTGGTCTCTTACATAATAGTGTCTGAATCTTTTGTCATTTGTCAGCCCCCATGGGATACAGAAGTTGGCAGGAAGTTCATAATTCACTACACTTACGGATGCGACTTTGACATGAAGGTAATATCCCAGAAGCATATTGACACAGCTGTAAAAGGATTAAGTGAAGAGATAAATATATCATTTATGTTCTAGATATTGAGTTTAGTTTAGAATAAAATTGTTTGGTGTTATTATAGTTTTGGATTTCCTGCTTTGTTATCAGGGTAAGCTAACATATGGGAAGATTGGAGAATGGAGGTTTGACAAAAGATCTTATGAAAGCGTCGCACCCCCAAGAAACCTTTCCCTGCCTCCACCGGGTGTATCTGAAAGCGTGGTATGTTGAACCCCTCTATATCATTCTAACTTGTACTTACCAGTACAGATGGAATTTTCAACCTTACAATCAAAACACGGCATATGCTTTTCTTTCACTTTCGCATGAGATTTTTATTTTTATCAACAGGATTCTTAATTTTTCCTACTTATCATATAGCAAAAGAAGATCGGCGCTAGTGAGAGAATCGACATACCAAAAAGTTATATGTTGACACTCACAAGGATGTTTGTTTATTTGTTTTTGATAATTCATAACCTCACTATGCTACACCGAAATGGAAAATGTTGAAACGGCAAACGGTGAACTGACATTTTTTTTTTAAATAGGTTATAAATAGAAAATTTTAAAAGTTAAGACTGTTTCCAAAACGGAAAATGTAATGCTGAAATGTAGTACCCGATAAGTTTATGTGTAACGTACTTGGTCCATAAAACATGCGCATGGCATTCTTCATGCAGCCATATCGTAGACAAAGAAAATCACCGTTCTGGTATTATCATGTGATTAAAGTTATCGTTTTGTTAGCTTGACGTTTATTTGTAATATGGCACTGGCAGGTAACTTTAGTGAAAATGGTGAATGAAGCCACAGCAAACATTCCAAATTGGGGATCATAGATGGAAGTAAGCAGTGTACAGCAAGCTTTTAGTATTGGAAACCAAGTTCAGGAATTGAAACCTAATTCAATACCTAAATTAGAGCATAACACCGCTGTTGATTGCATACTACTGTATTTTAACTGTTCCACTAGTGCATTTGATTGATAAGGTTTCTCCAGTTTTGTTTTGTTTTTTGTTTTTCATCAGAATCTCCCCAGTAATTATAAGGGTTAATTACTAACCGGGTGAGTTTAAGTCCGATTTACTGTTTTTCCTATAAATTTAGAAAAATTACTCTTACCCTCTTACTTTAATGTTTTATATAACTGAATCCCCTTATAAAATCCCCTCTATAAGGGATTCAGATATATGAAATATTAAAGTCGGGGGGCGGGATAATAGCAGTTCGACCTAAAATCAGATTAATGAATTGTGTACTCGAGATTTATCAAAACTAGTTGTAAACCCGTGCATTTGCGCGGAATCTAATTAACATATATTTAGAATAATATATATTTTATAAAACAAAATTCATACAAATAATGATGAGAAAATATAATAATTTATAATTTATGAATTAATAAGATAAAAAAAAGTATTTATAGAAAAGGGATATCAATATATGATACTTTTATATATTTATATGATACTTTTATCATTAAATTGTATTTATAGAGATTTTAATTGAATTTAAAATCTCAGCAAGCTTGTAAGTTGTATTTGTATTTTACACAACGACTTAAGATATGTATTTATAATTATTGAATAGTTATCTCAATTATAAAGATTAAAAGCTATTAAAATATAAATAAGTAGTTTAAAAGAAATAGGAACTGATGAGAATGTTCTATTTGGTGAGAATCAATGAGTGTGCTCTGAGGCGAGACTCGAGGAGTCGGTTAATCGTAATCAATGAAATGAGTTCATTTCCGTTAAAAAAAATGAGTGTGCTCCATTGGTCCTCTCAATTATATAAGTACTAGTCGTAACCCCGCGCATTTTCGCGGAATCTAGTTATATACAATTGAAATAATTTTTTTTTAAAAAAAAGTATACAAACAATTATAATAAAGTAATGTTTCAGGATCTATAAACTAATAAAGTAACATAATAATTCATTTAAAGTATTGAAAATTTATTCAAGAGTACATTTTTTACATAATAAACTTCTATAATCTTTTTTTGTTGGAATTGTATTTTTATCTCCAATTAATTTTTGTGTCAGAATTGTATTTTTATATCATCAAATTTGTAGTGTCACCAAAATATGGCTCACACATTCTTATAACTCTCAAAATGTGATTCCCACTTTAGCTGTCCAATTATCTCAATTTTTGTTGATATTTTAAATAAGGTGAAACTTTCGTTGCTAAACAAAATATATTGTTCATGCCTCTTGTATTAATAATATAAAAGAATAAATATTAGTAATTATAATCAACAACATTAATTAACTGTTAAATAAATGCTTCTATCAATTAATTGAAAATTGTAACATAGATAATAATAAAATTAATAATTAATAGAAACTTCGAAAGACCTTTCTATATGTATATGTTGGTGATAGTTCTTGATGTTTAAGTTTTTTTTATACAGTTATTGAGATACAAATTGTTTGCTAAGGATTTGAATTGTTTTAATAGTGTGATTATGACTTTATATATGATTAGAATACCTACTAATTAATAGATAACTTTAGTTATCGATTGAGATAATACCAAAAGTAGCTTAATTAAGAAATAATAATTATGTTTATATAAGAAAAAAGTCACATTTAAAATAGAAATATAAAGAGATAAAAAAACAACAATCAAATATATTTAGCATATAATAATAATTAAAATAATTTATATAAAATACGCAATAAAGAAATTGAATTTAAAAGTATATATGATATAAAGAAATAATGCGTCTAAAAGTAATAACCGATATAACTAAAAATGATTATCCAAAAGTTATACTGCCACGACATAAAGTTTACAATTAGGTAGATTATCATTATTTTTTAGAAATAAGTTGCTAAAATTTGCTATATACACAATTCCAATTATGATCTACAAGACTACAATAATAAGATAATGAGAAATTCAAAGCCTCACAAGTCACAATAAACCTTTCTCTTCTAACATTATGAAATAATTTTGCACTAATCTAAAATTAATTAGTAAGAAGAAAGCAAGACTATGTAAATGATATTAATAAAAGGTCACGTAAATGGCAGTCAACATTTTTTTAAATCCAAAACTCATGTATTTGAACCTTAAGCAAATCATTCTAAAGCTAAACTAATATATGCATGCTATAAACTGACGTCATTGACATATCATAGAGTAGTTATACTACAACAAAATAGGAATTTAAATGATATTATAAGTTTATATTCATTTCAAAAAAACTAAATGGGTAATATGGTCATTGTTGTGAATAAAATTGGTGCATGATTTTTGTTAAGAGACGCTGATTGAATTTTTAATTTTTTTGTAGGAGAATGTTGAAGTAAAATATGGTTATTCGGCTAACCGAATAACTGACCAAAACCAAAAAAAAAAAAAATTAAGTTCAATTTTTATATAATTCAATTTCGGTTTGATTATAAAAAATAATAGTATTTTGGTTCATGTTATTTTAATTTTGGTTCGTTCACTAAACCGACTGATACACATATTACCTCTAATTATTTGAGAAATAAGTTGATAGCTATGAGAAGAAATTACCTTTCCAACAGATTCACTTGGAATAAAGAACGATTGAATTGAACATCAAATTGAAAGGAAAAGGAACTGATCATATAGTAGTTTAGAAGGAAATACTCCAAAAATTTATGTTGATTTCAATATAATGCAATAAATTGAGAACTCAGTAATAAATAACAAAGCCAATAAATTCAAGAGAAAAGGGTCATTTATGCCCTTAAGGTTTGACTTTAGGATCAAGTAAACCCTCAACGTACAAAAAAGTTCAAATATGCTCCTAACATCTTAAAAAATGAACAATCAGACACCCGATTTGGACAATCAGGCCTCTAACGTTTCATTTATACGTCAAAATTAGGGGTCTGGTTGTCAACATTTTAAAACGTTAGGGGCATATTTGAACTTTTCCGGACGTTGAGGGCTTAATTGATCCTGGAGATAAACCGTAGGAGCATAAATGACCCTTTTCCCTAAATTCAATATATGCAAGCAAGTTTGATTTGATAAAAGGTGTATTTGAATTTTTATCGTTATTATAGATTTTGAGCACGTAATAGTACTTTAAATCAGAAATCATAACATCTCTTGTCTAAAGTACTTAACAAATAGCATAGTTGGAAAAAAAATTAAACAATGCAACACGTATGCTGAAGCACCTGAATATTGTGAAGAGAAAAAATTGATTACTACTTGTTCGCAGGAAAAACTTCCAAACTCAAATCTTTGAATTTGATAATGGGAACTGTTTCGGTTTGATGCTTTAATCGAAAACTCGAATTTCAATCAGGTCACACAAAAGAACAATAGTAACCAATTAAACTAAAATTACTAGTATCGCTCCGGAGGTTCAGAAACTTAAGCGGGATTGATTTCCAACTACTCTTAAGTTAAGGGTTTAATCCGGAGATTAAGATAGAAAAGCCTGAGCTTTAATTTGTGTTTTTTGATGAAATTGTGTAGAATTTATTAATTTGATAAAATCACTATTTATAGGGACAAATCCCCTAATAATAGGAAAAGGAAGCGAATTAAAACTAAAACACTTAATTAAACCTTAACCTGATAAGACTAAAAGTCTAACTCAGCTAAAAATAAAAAGGCAATAATAAAAATAGCTAATATGGGCCCGATCCCATTACAGCCCATTATGCTCTCTTCCTTGGCAGCCCATCACTCGATAGCCATGTTTTTTGGGCCGATGTCAACAATGCCCCCAACAAGCTTATATTGTTTAAATCATAGGCTTGTTCTTTAAAAAGAGGCCCATCTCCTAGCATTTATTTCCTCTTATGATCCTTCAACATTCTCATTTTGGACTCTATAAAAGGAAACTCTCAAATTTTTTTTTATTAAACCCTAAAGCAAACCTTCGCCGATCATCACGGGGTTAGCAGCTTCGCCGATCTTCACAACCTGCCGAACAAAACCCATCGCCGATCATCACGCACCCGACCTGCCGTCAATCTGTTATCCAAGCTTTCGCCGATCATCACGCCCGCCGATCCTAAGCTTTGCTGCTTTGTCTCCACCGAGCCAATCCCGTCGCCGATCATCACGCCCTCTCTACGAGCCAACTCATCGCCGATCCTCTCGTGGGTTACATTGAGTCCAAACACCGCCGGTCGTCTCATTAAACTTCTCGAGCAAGGATTTCGCCGATCGCCTAGTTTCCGCCGATCCAGAACATCGCCAACCAAACAACGCCAATCGTCTCACCAATATTCCCGAGCCAGAGCATCGCCGATTGTCAGTCTCCGTCGATCCAGAAACGTGTCTCGCGATCGTCTCCGTAGATCCAGAATATCGTCGATCGTCTTGTTCACTCCCGAGCCAAAGAATCACCGAATCTGTTACCTTGGTTTTTTGTCGATCTTCAAGAACACTGGCTTTCTTATTTCCTAGGATGGCTCGTGTCGATCCTGACATCACGGCGAAGGTTCACGAAAAGATTACTCGTCACCGTGAAGAAGCATCAACCGCCATTACAGAGGTATTAATTCTATCCGAAAATAATAAAACTTATGTTGGTCCTTTACTTAAACAACCATCTCCATTGTGTGAAATTGCTCTCCCGTTCCATGACCACTGTCCGTCACGCCTTGCCATCGATCATCATGCCTCCGTTTGGATTGGTGAACAATTCAGAAACTGGCCGAACCCTTCTTCAGATTTCAAGCTTTGGATAGCTAGATTGAAACCTTTTTATGAAGCCTCTTGGATTACTGCTGGCATTGCAGATCTTATTGCACTCGCACAGATAGATATGCCGTGTTATAGACATTATTTGTTGGGATCAGCCTTGTTTTGGTCCCGATCAATCAACGGATTTGCTTTCAAGTTTGGTCCGATGTCGATTACTTTGCTAGACATTTCATGTATGCTCAACATGCATATCTCCGATCACAGGATCACTCTAGAACTCTCTCCCACTTCTTCTACACTTGACACGGGTCCGGCACGGTCGTCTCTGAATTTTGGTAGATTTTTGAAAGATTGCCAACAAACCACCGATGTTCCGGATCGCGAAGAACATATTGCTTTTCTTACTTACTTTCTTTGTAAATTCGTGGTATGTTCTACAGCTTACAAGGTAACCAAAGAATACCAACGGATTGATGTTGCCCTTGCCGACGGAGTAAAACTGAACCTTGGGGAATATATACTAGCTTTGATCTATCGTGGCTTGCACGAGATGATTCCATGTGCCGATCCGAGCTCGCATAAGGTTCCAAATGGTCCAATTTGGGTACTTCAGATGTGGTTAACTATGTATTTTCCTGAATTAATACAAATTACCGACCGTGTTGAGGGTTCATGTCATGGATTTACCTTGCTACAATGTCGACCACTCATGTCTACCGTCGATCAAGTCATCAGTTTCTTCTCTACCACGGACAGCTGATCGCCGGAACTGTTCTGCCCGTTATTGACGCTTCCTCCTTTGTGGCTCGGATATGGGTTTAGAACCGACCTTCGCGTAGTAAATCAAGAGAAAAGGAATTCTTGGTGGGTCAACTGGATGAGTGCATTCCGAGCCAGGAATTTGTTTCTGGGACTTACGTACTTGTCTAGCGGTTGTGAAGGATATTTTGCTCACTATTATGCACGCCAGTTCGGTCGGCCTCAAGGCTTGCCTTGCCCACTTCAAATATATTGGAATCAACGAGATCGTTCTAGACCGAGACTGGCAAGTATGATCGACATACAAGAATTGTTTCTGTTGAACAAACAATACCTCGTTCAGTGCAAGACTATCCCGTATCCCGAGAGTCACCCCGTAGCCGATCCATCATTTGATTCCTGGTGGCAAGATTTTGTTAACCGACATTTCACCCATTCGGTTACAGAAGTGTTGGCTCGCCATGATTTTTATCTTCCCCCCATTAAACGCAAAGCTTCTCACGAAGATGTTTTTCTTTTGCAGGGCGATCCATCCAAGCAAGCGAAAGGTAATGATGTCGATCAAGGTAAATTCCGTTATTTGATTTTTTATAAACTTGTTCAACTTTTTACTTATGATAAAAAATGTATATGCAGCTACCGAGACCATTAAGAACAAATCTCTCGCGACGAGATCGACCTCGGAAGCAACCTCACAATCCAAGAAACGTCCAATTCATACTGGTGGTAAACCAAAGAAGGCGGCCGTGAAACCGAAAGCTCTCAAGACCGTTGCTAACGAAACTCCTCATTTGATCGACGAAGACGATATGCCATTTGATTTCGGCTCCCCTTCTGACCGTCCAAACATCCCAACTCCCGTCGTGCGCAATTTGGTTGAAGAAGATGACTTGCTGCCGATCGACGGTTCGTCTCCTATCCGTCCTGCTTCTGAACCGCAGCAACAAAAGAGCAATCGGACCAAGATCACCATTCGCACTCGTACTTCGTCGTCGACCAAGACCATCAACCGATCTCCCACTGTGCCGATCATTCCAAGTCATCCTTCATCTGCTGCTTCGGCGCAAGTGGTATGTCTTTATGTTTACATTTCCAACATTGCAATCCTTTGTATTAAGTACTTCGCTTGGCAATTGTTTGGATTTTTCGTTCTTGCAGAAGACAGCTCTTGAAGAGTTGGATGATATCTTAAATTCTGACGTCGAGAAAGAAACTTCGTTACAAGAAGACGACATCACTTCTGATTGTAGTGATCAATCCGGTGAACCTGATGACTCTCTCCTTCTACTTGATGCCAAAATTGAAGTGATCCGTCGTTTAAAGCCAAAAGGATTGAAGGTTTTTGAGAATGATCAAGACATGGAGGAATTGCGATCGGCGGTCTCTCTCTTAGCCAAATTTCCGAACACCGATCTCATCAACCCCAATGGTCATTCGGCCATAGCTGTTGCTAACAGCGACTTTTCGGTTATCAAAGAAACACTTGAGTCTTGCGGGTCGATACGCCGTTCTTATGAGAGCAAGAAAAAGAAGAAGGAGGAAGCAGATGGGAAGATCGGCCGTCTTCGTGAAGAGGCGAAGAAAATGGCTCCTGAAGTTGATGCTTCTACCCAGGCGATACAAGAGTTGTGCAACAAGATTGAAGAACTTCAAAGAGAGCTGGCAATCAAGGAAGAACTTCATCTACCAGTGAAAGCTAAGTTCACATCAACTGTAACCGAGGCGAAACAACTCATTGCGCGCCGATCTTCTATCAAGGATGAGCTGAAGGCCGATCAAGCCAAGTATGACGATGCTTGCAAGGGATATAGTGAGATGAGGAACTTGGTCGGTGATCTTTTTAATGCCGTGTGACCGGCGTTGTATGAGTTTGATAACATTTCTGTTTTTTGTGTTTGCAACCAAAAATGTTTATTTTGCCGTAGTTCGAACAAGTGTTATCCTGGATTTTGACAAACCATGTGTTTTAGTGTTTGTAAACTAGATCGGCATATGATGTTTAATTTCGTTTTATTCAACTGTTTAAGACAGCGAAAAACTAAAAAGAAACATATTGCCTTTTTTGATTGCCAATAAGGTCGATCAACAAGGCCGATCCGTGTTAAAACTTTTTTGGCCGATGGTTTTTACAAAAAACTGATTTTCTATCGGCCAATCAACCGGATTACATTCATGATCTTTGGTGCAAAAGAATAATAATTTGCCGAACAATAAATAATTTTATTTATTTCTTTTTGTTCACATCTTTTATTCGGCTGGATTTCCGAAACATAGATAGTGATTGCTCGACATTTAAAAAGTTTCCAATGGTCGCACCAGGTTTAATCGGCCACCTAAAAACTTATAGAATATCGTTTCGGCCGATCAAAAACCTTATATCGTTTAGACTGTAAGGGGATCACTCCATATCGTCTCGGAAGGTTTCCTTATTTATACCCTCCCAGCAACTAGGAACGTATTTTTTGAGGTATTGACCATTAATTGACCTGTTATGCACCTCTCCATCTATATCTGTCAAGACATAAGCGCCACTTAACAAGACTTGTATTATTTGAAATAGTCCTTCCCAATTCGGGCTCCATTTTCCGAGACGTCGATCTTTATGCCCCAGTGGCAAAATTGCTTTCCATACCAGATCTCCAACCTTGAAAATTTTACCCTTGACTCGTTTATTGTACGATCTTTCGACTCGCCTTTTTTGCGCTTCTAAATGGTCAAGTGCTTCCAATCTTTCTTCATCGAGATCTAATGCTTCTAAGATCATTTTATCGGCATAATCATCTTTTAAGATCGTATGTTGTCTCTTTCGTCGTACAGAATGTACCGCGGCTCCATAGGCAACATTGCGTCATATCCATACACCAAACGGAATGGAGATGTGCCAGTGGCTGATTTCTGGGATATTCTGTTCCCCCAAACGACTTCGGACAAAATCCTATGCCATTGGTTTGGGTTTTCTTCGATCATTTTGGACAAACAGTTCTTTATAGATTTGTTTGTAGCTTCTGCTTGTCCATTCGCTTGGGCATAATACGGTGTAGAATGTATCATTTAAAAACCGTACTCTTTCGAGAAAGCTACATTGTCCGATCCAGTAAACATAGTTCCTTGATCGGTCGTAATAGTTTCTGGAAGGCCATGTCGATGAATCAAATTTTCTTTGAAAAATTTGATTACTTCGTCTTGTGTTGGCGATTTCAACGGCTTGACTTCTACCCATTTCGTGAAATAGTCTGTCGCAACGATCACGAAAGTATGTCCTTTCGCCGATGGTGGGTAAATTTTGCCGATCAGGTCTACTGCCCATCCTCTAAATGGCCACGGCTTGATGATCGAATGTAATACGTCTGCTGGAACGTGTTGAACCGGTCCAAATTTCTGACAAGCTTCACATCCTTTGGCGTACCGGATACAATCTTGTTCCATTTTCGGCCAATAAAAGCCGTATTTGTGTATTAACCACCTCATTCTTGGCCCAGCTTGATGTGCCCCCGAGATTCCTTCATGAACTTCAGCCATGACCAACATAGCTTCTTTTGGTCCTACACATCTGAACAATAGACCTTCCCGACATCGTTTGTACAATTCGTCAGCTAGAATCACATAGTTGGTGGCCAACATTCTGATTCGCCGATTCGTCGGGTCTGGATGTCTAAACCAGTCGATCAATTCTTTCCTCCAATCGGCCGTCGTGTCCAAGTGATATGCCGATCTGCAATCATCTGGTACTATGCCCCTAGTGTGAAGACAAGGCGTTGTTCTCTCAATAACCTCAAAACCTGCCATGATTTTGTATCCACTTCCATGCTGGGCTAAGTTGTTCGCCTCTTCATTTTCTGCTCTTTCCGTGAACTCTATCCATGTTTTGGAGAAACCATCCATGAGGTGTTTGGCTTTATTGCAGTACTTAATCAAGACGTCTGATTCGCATTTGAATTCGCCAATAACTTGCTTAATAACTAACAAGGAGTCTCCTTTTACTTGAATCGCTTTAGCTCCTAGCTCGGCCAGGACTTCCAATCCAATGATCAGCGCTTCGTACTCCGCTTGATTATTAGTGCATTGGAATGTTAGTGAAAAGGACATTCGAAAAACCAAGTCTTGCGGCGAGACAATTAATATCCATGCACCTGTCCCTTTATTAGTTTTAGATCCGTCAAACCAAAGCTTCCACGGAATTAGATCGAAGCAAGCTACCTCCTTGATTGGGATGTTGGGATGATCGGCTAAAAAATCTGCTAGTGCTTGTCCCTTAACGGCTTTTTGTGGAACATATACTAAAGTGAATTCTGACATTGCAATAGCCCATTTTCCAAGCCGATTTCTCAGATAAGGTCGAGACAGAATGTATTTGATCACATTTGTTTGAGATAAAACATATACCACTACCGGAAGCATGTAATATCTTAATTTACAGCATGTAAAATAAAGACATAGACATAGCTTCTCGATAGTAGAATATCGAATTTCTGTGTCAGTTAGGCTTTTACTCAGATAATAAACCGATCTTTCGACTCCTTGATCTTCCTGTGCCAACATGCATCCTAACGATTCGTGGGCTGCCGAAATATATAATAATAACGGATGTCCCTGCTTAGGAGGCATCATGACTGGAGGCTTGACTAAATAAGTCTTGATCTCGTCAAAGACTTTTTGTTGCTCTTCTGTCCAAACGAACTGAGATGTTCCTCCGGCCTTCAGTAATGTTCTCCAACTTCTTAATCGGCCCGCTGTGTTTGAAATGAATCGCCTCAAAAAATTAATTTGGCCGATCAATCTCTGAAGTTGCTTCTTGGTTTTAG
The DNA here is from genome assembly GCF_937616625.2 of Mercurialis annua. Lineage (NCBI taxonomy): Eukaryota > Viridiplantae > Streptophyta > Magnoliopsida > Malpighiales > Euphorbiaceae > Mercurialis > Mercurialis annua. The sequence continues at coordinate 43,356,722 of NC_065574.1, read as the reverse complement.
GAGGTTCAGCATTTATGATCGCATGCGCTTTGTTTTTATCAACTTCTACCCCCCTTTGGTGAACTAGAAAACCTAGGAAGTTACCAGCTGATACACCGAACGCACATTTTAAAAGATTCATCTTCAAGCCATTTTCTCTCATTCTGACAAAGGTATCTCTCAGGTTGGTCAAATGTTGTTCGCTGGTCTATGACTTGATGACCACATCATCTATATAAATTTCCAGACAATCCAAACCTGCAAACATTTTATTCATCGCTCTCTGATAAGTGGCCCCAGCATTCTTTAGGCCGAAAGGCATAACAACCCATTCGTATGTGCCGATCGGCCCTGGACAACGAAATGCTGTTTTGGATACATCTTTTTCGTCGATCGGGACTTGATTATAACCAGAGTGTGCATCGAGGAAACTTAAAATGGTGTGTCCGGCCGCGCCATCAACCATCATATCTGCAATGGGCATTGGATATTCGTCTTTCGGCGTGGCTAAATTTAAGTTCCTGAAATCGACACAAACTCTCAATTTACCATTCTTTTTCATGACCGGGACAATGTTAGATAACCACTCTGTATATTTGGCTTCTCTGATAAATCCAGCTGCTTTGAGCCGTCTAATTTCGTCATGAACCAGTGTCTCCACTTTTTTTGACATACGTCTCGGAGGCTGCCGAAACGGCTTGAAACCAGCCTTTAGTGGTAACTTATGTTCAACAACGGATCGGTCCAATCCTGACATTTCTTCATATGACCACGCGAAACAATCTTTGAATTCTCGCAATAAAGCGATCACTGAAACATAGGCTTGGTTTGTACTCCGGATCCCATGTCAACTTCTATCAGCGTGTCTTGCACCTGAGCAGGATCGTCATCCAATTTGCCCGACGCTATTTGTAAATCGACTATTTGAAGGGCCCCTGTCGGATCTTGTCCTTCGTCTTCATAGATACATCCCGCTGATCGCACCGCATAATTGTCGGAGAGTATGCAAACTTTCTCTCTAATTATCTTGTGTTTACTAATCATCGGATTTATGCAGTATGGATGATCGGCCTTTGCCCCCGAGTGTGACTGTCACAGGCCGATCTGAAGTTAAGACAATCCGTGGAGTGTTGTTGCATTTCGCACTCAATGATTGTATGTCTTTCACTTGATCATCATACAACAGTGCCTCCAAACAATTAGAATCTTCTCCAAACGGGTTTGGGTCGCCTTGCACTACTTCAGCTATTCCATCTTCGCGCCACATTATCAACATCTGGTGCATTGTTGATGGAATGCACATATTGGAGTGGATCCAATCTCGTCCGAGTAAAATATTGTAGTTACTCCTTGCGTTGACAACAAAAAATCCTTCTTCGGTTTCGACTCGACCGATCTTAGTTTTCAGAGTTATGTAACCCTCTGCTGGCGTTTCGCCTCCTGCGAAATCGATCATATAAACATCGGTTGGCTCCAGTTCATCGCGATTGATGCCTAATTTCTTAAGCATTTTGGCGGGCAATATGTTAACTCCAGCTCCATTGTCAATGAGCACTCTATTAACTGGGATGCTATTAACATCGGCCTTTATATACAAGGGCCAAATATGTCTTGTCATCCGTCGTGGTGGTTTGCTGAGAGACACAACGGCTGATTTTTCAGCACTACTTTCTTCGGGCACAACCACATCTCCATCTAAGATGCCTTTCTGTCCGGGCTTGCACCGAAATGACTCAGGCAAAGTAACGACATGAACCTCATGTGGCACTTCCCTAACACCCCTAGCTCGCAATTGACCATCGGTTGTTGAAACGACCACGTCTTTGTACGACATTTTGGGTGTTTTAGGTTCATCTGCGATCACCAACTCGTCGGTCGTCATTTTTTGCTGCTCGATCGGCTTTGCTGATTTTTTCTCTACCCAGATCTTTCTGATCTTCTTCAACGGAGACATTGGAACATTAATAGCTGGCTCGCAATGGTCTCTGGTATTATCCTTGCGATTGAGCGTGTCGTGATCGCTCATGCGTCCAGCTGATTCGTTTGGGAACGTCAGTCGCCTTTTAACAGGTAGGAAGTCCCTAGCTGTTGACGATCCTTGCTTCATTTTTGAATCGGCTAACTTTCGGGAATCTTGCCTCATCCTTTGCATACGCCGTTTTTGAGTCTTGCTCAAATGAGGTTGTTCCTCTGTGGGCCGAAACATTCTTCTGAAAACCGTGACTCCTTCTTCCCTTTTTGGTTCATGCTTCTTCCATTCTCTCGTGGGAGCCTTTGGTTAAAATGTCTTAGGATTGGCTCGACACATATTGTGTTCCGCTTTAAAACAGGTCTTGCACGAAGGGCATTGGACTTCAGATATTTGTTCAAACACGCTCTTATTGGACGTCTCGTTCTTGAGACGTGGTTTCCATACCTGTTTCTCATCTACCCGAAACTTTGGTTTCTTCGGGTCCCATTTTTCCAACACACGTCCGCTCCCCAATGCTCGCTCGAAATTTGGCCGAATCGTATTAATGGTAATACATTTTGCTTCGGCCTCCTTTTTGGTTGGGAATAAAAGTTTGCCTTCGGTTATTGCTTTTTGAATCACATTTCTGAAGATAACACAGTTATTTGTGCTGTGTCTCCAAGAGTTGTGATATTTGCAATACTCTTTTCCAACCCTTTGGTCTGCCGAAGGAATTACGTTACCTTCTCCCAGAATTATCTGATCGTCTATGAGCAAAGCATCAAATATTTCGTCCGCCTTTGTTAGATCGAAGGAATAATCTTTCTAAATGGCGGCGCTTTTATTCTTCTTCTGAAATCTTGGCTTTCTCAAAGCCGAGCACTCTTGTGGTTTTTTCGCTAGGAATTCAGCCATGCAAACATCTTCATCAGACTCGCAATCGCTATCGTCCGTGACGACGGCCACATCGAGTTGGTCTCTATAGTAAGTTCCTTTTGACGAACCTCTCCTCTGTTCTTTCTCCACCAAGAGCCTTTCATAGCTGGTCACTCGATTGGTGAGCTCAAACAAATCTCTGAAACGATGTCCCTCGAAATGCTCCCTCATTGCGAAGTCCATTCCTTTGATCACCATAGGACCGCAATCCGACTCGGCAATGCTGGTTTGGCAGCGGGTTCTCAAATTGCGGAACCTTGATATGTATCTTTCCATGGATTCGTTTGGCAGTTGAGAGATACGAGCTAGATCGGCCAGTGTGACATCGGGTGGGGCACGATAAAACTCTTCATGGAATTTCTCCTCGAGATCTTTCCATGTACCAATCGAACCTGGTGTTAGATGTGAATACCAAGTGAACGCCATTTTTGTTAATGAACTAGCGAATAGTCTCAACTTCCAAAAATCATGTGCTCCCGCTTCTCCACATTGCGCGGAAAACCTGGCAATGTGCTCGACTGTCGATTGTCCTTTTTCCTCTCTAGAGAAAAGACTAAATTCTGGGACCTTGTATCCTCTTGGGAAGGGATACAATTTGTCGATCCAATCAGGGTATGGCTTGACATATGATGGCCGAGGTGTCGGCCTGCAATCAACGCCCAATCTTTCAAGTTCATCTAAAAGTTGGGTTCGATCATATCTTCCATCTTCTCCCTTTGCTGATATGTGAGAAGAATTCTCTTTCACAGGGTTCTGCAAATTTATAAGAGGTTCGTTCACCACTTCCTTGCCAGGTCTCTGTGAAATATGTTCACTTGCGAGACTTGTTTCAATATCGTCTCGTGACAAGATCTTCACCGATCCATAATGCATCCCCGATCTAGCCGATGACTGGGTTTGATCGGCCTGTGGGTTTTGTGAATTAATTCGGATCGGCGGCTGAATGAGATCAACCCTTCGGTTGGTTGTCTCAGCAATGTGTTGTCCAGTCATGATCTTGGTCATACTTTCTATTGCGTTTGACATGGATTTGACATCTGCTCTGATCTCTCGCTGCAAGACTACATGATCGGTCATCATTGTCTTGATCACTGACGCCATTTGATTCATAACTCCATCAAACATGAGCCGATTTTCTCCAGCAATTTCATTTCGCATAGAAGTAAAATTGGCATGTGTGAGAGACGGACGACTTGGTGGTAGGTCTCGTGAATAATCGACCGAATCATCTTCTTGTCTCGAAGAAGGATCTCTGGCCGAATTTTCAGATACGGTCTCTTGCGAGATCGTAGTTTTTTGAGTGGTCGCGGTCGTTTTATCTTTGGCCATTATTTCTTCAATATCTGAATCGTAATTGCCGGGGAACAACCGTTTTCTCTCTTGTAACTCTCGGGTAACCGATCTAGTGTATCTCTGATCGTCTTTCGGTGTTCCGATTTTTGTGCTAACCATAAACGTGTCCCCAGTGGAGTCGCCAAAAGATGTTCGCAGGAAAAACTTCCAAACTCAAATCTTTGAATTTGATAATGGGAACTGTTTCGGTTTGATGCTTTAATCGAAAACTCGAATTTCAATCAGGTCACACAAAAGAACAATAGTAACCAATTAAACTAAAATTACTAGTATCGCTCTGGAGGTTCAGAAAACTAAGCGGGATTGATTTCCAACTACTTCTAAGTTAAGGGTTTAATCCGGAGATTAAGATAGAAAAGTCTGAGCTTTGATTTGTGTTTTTTGATGAAATTGTGTAGACTTTATTAATTTGATAAAATCACTATTTATAGGGACAAATCCCCTAATAATAGGAAAAGGAAGCGAATTAAAACTAAAACACTTAATTAAACCCTAACCTGATAAGACTAAAAGTCTAACTCAGCTAAAAATAAAAAGGCAATAATAAAAATAGCTAATATGGGCCCGATCCCATTACAGCCCATTATGCTCTCTTTCTTGGCAGTCCATCACTCGATAGCCATGTTTTTTGGGCCGATGTCAACACTACTATAAAGATTATGTAAAGAGACAACTTGGCTATTAATTAAGAGAAAGTTATGAATTTACCTAAATTAAAATTATATTTGTAAATAATACCTCAGCGCGGAAAACATACAAAAAATACATCACCGTTTCAGCCTTTTCATTGTTTTACTCTTTATATCCTGAATATTTATTATTTTATTCTAATGGTAATAACACGCGCTCCCTCTTTCTTTCCCTTTTACTCCCTCTCTCTTTCTCTCCACACGTGCACGCATGATCAAAAACACAATTGCAAATTCCATAATGGTTCATTTACTGACAATGCAATAATTAAAATTAAATAAATTTATTTTGCTGACAATGCATCAAACTTATGGACCTTATGGTAATAAATCAATTAAACAAAAGAGTGATACTATTTAAATACACTGTTTTACTTTAGCAGTGTATATAAATATCAAAATTATCACTATAATTAAGAGTCATTCTATATAAAAAAAATATTTTTATTATTTAATGTCAATTTCAATTTATAATTAATATATGTCAGCATAACTATAAAAAAAGTTGTAAAAAATGATTTTTTTCATAATTTTACAATAATTTTACTATAGAAAAATATTTTACGTATTTTACCATACTATTATCACAACCTAATTATAATTAGACAATATTTTCATAATAATATCAGAATATTATCATAATGTTAACATACCCTTATCATAATATTACCATTAACTTTATTATAATATTTTCAAATTTGTTGCATAAGTTATTTTACGTAATTAAAAATATTTTTATAGCAATATCTTTATCATAATATTATCATAATAAAATTATGCAAAATCATTTTACGTACTTTATAATAAATTTATCGTAATATTAGTTTAATTTTATCATAACCTTATCATAATAATATCACTATCTTAACATAAACTTATCATAAACTTATCAATAATATTATCATAATATTATCATATATAACATTATCATAATATTATCATAATCTTATCATCCAAAATTATTTTACGTACTTTATCGTAATCTTATCATAACATTATAATAATATTATCATAACCTTATCAAAAAATTGCATAAATTATTTTTCATCTCTAATCTTATATCATAGGCTTATCATAATATTATCATGACCTTATTATAATATTATCATAACCTTGTCATAACTTTTATCATGAACTTGTCATAATATTATCATAACTGTATCATAATATTATCATAATATTATTATGCAAATTTATTTTACGTTCTTTATTATAACTATATCATTATATTATCATAATATTATTGCGCAAACTTGTTTTACGTTCTTAATTTATCATAACTATATCATTACATTATCATAATATTATCAAAATCTTATCATGATATTATCATAAATTTATCATGCTATTATCATAAACTTATCATTAGCTTATCATAATGTTATTATAATATTATCATAAGAGTTTAATTATAATTTCATGAACTTCTTATCACTTTTTCATAGTTATCAAAAGGTAATTAACCTACATCAAACATTTAAGTTAACTTCATCATACTATTGCTTAAATTTTTGAGATTGACATTGTTTAGAACAACAATAAATTAATTAATAATGTATAGATACAATATGCACGTGGGACATAATCACTAGAAATCACCTAAAAACGCATTAACACCCATAACATAGTGTCATTTTTTTGAGATTTAGTATCATATGCTAACATGCTAATGCAAAAATAGAGAGTCGCGATGAAATGTTGTTAATCACAACAGCTAGTAGTTAATCACTTTACAATCATTCAACAAATTTACTAGCTTTACAATTCTAATAAATCAAAATAAAAAGCTTACATTTTTATATACAAAAACAACAAAAATAAGAAATAAAATAACTCTTTCATGGGAAAGAGACTTGACCTGCTACTTTTATAATTACCGAATTAAGAGATAAGAAGATGCAGATGTGATAAACTACTAACTTGGAGAAAAATCAAAAGATTAACCTGCACATCAATACCCATTCACTTTTGGGTTGTTGAATTCAAATTCCATTCTCCATCAAAATTATATGAAATTAATTAGAAGCCACAAATCCACGTAACAAAACCTAAAGAATCTTACTGCCAACATAACTGAATCTACCACCGATCCGCCGCTTCTCGTTCTACTACTGCCGCTAAAGATCACCTCAATTGGACCGCTGAAGATCGCCTCCGCTGCCGGCAAAGATCCCTCCGCTAGAGAAGTTCGCCTCTACCGCCGAAGATATTTCAATGCTTTTGACGATTGGCGAAAGTGGGTCGTCCTTTCCTTCCCAGTGATTACTAAATTAACGTGGATATTACATACGAGTTTTTTTAAAAAAAAAACAGATCTGAGAATGAAAATATCAAATCTGAAAATCTGAGAAGATGAAGATGAAGCCAAACTGAAAATCAAAAAACAAACTGAATAGATCTATACATACAACAATAAATCCTAAATCTATACACACAAATCATAAATTTATACACACAAGTTATAGATTTATACATATAAAATACTAGATCTATACATATAAATATAATTTTAAAATATTACACTCAAATGGCGTCGGAGTGGAGGAGATAGCAGCGGCGGCGTGGTCGTGGAGGGGCAGCGACGGCGTGGTCGTGGAGGGGCAGCGGTGGCAGGCTTGGGCGAGAGAGAACATATATATATTGAATTTAAAGATTTACCTTCTCTTTAATGGATTTTGATCGACTGCTTTAATTCTTGCTAGAAAACTTTTAACTTTTTTTTAATCACCAGTTGCTAGATTTTCAAGTTTTGTATCTCTTTTGGGTTTTAGAGTTGGATGTAAATTAGGAAACTTGTGATTACTAAATTAACGTTTTGTATATGGTAAAAACAAATAGTTTTCTATCAAGTAAAATTATGAAATAAGTAACTTTGTACCGGGTAAAATATGAACAAAAATAATAATAATTTTGTTAAAATAATTAAAGTAACACAAGTAGTTTAGTAAAGGTGGGAACTGATGAGAATACTATATTTGGTGAGAATGAATGAGAGGGCTCCGTTGATCCTCTCAATTATATAAGTAAACTCGTGCGTTTGCACGGAATCTAATTAATAACTATTTAGTAATTATATTGTTGAAACAGATTATACAAAAAATGGACAGTGTTTAATATTTTGCAACTTATAAAGTCAAAAAATAAATATTTTATTTAATTTGAAAAACTAATAAAAATTACTTATTAATCATAATTTTTATTTAGTAGTTTAGATAAAGTGGGAACTCATGAGAATTTTCTATTTGCTGAGAATCAACGAGAATGCTCTATTTTGTAGGAATCAATGAGAGCGCTCTATTTTATAGGAATTAATGCGAGGGCTCGGTTGTTCCTCTCAATTATATAAGTATATAGATATAGATTGCTTCTGTACCGTAAGGAATTGAAATCCAATCAAAAATAAAATTTTAAATTATCGATTATTTGGCTAATAATCACTCATGGCCCCTGATTTTTGGGGGTTCGATCACAAAACCCTCTGATGTTTAAAAACGATCACAAAATCCTCTGATCTTTGTGACGGCGCTCGCTAAACCCCTTGAGGACGAAAATACCTCTGGCCGTCATTTTCAGTCAACTGTCATTCTTTAAAAAACAAAAAAACTGACAGCGCCACGTCATCAAAATACCTTAAAAATTTCAAACACCCAAAAGACCCCTAATTTTAATTTAGAAAAAAACAAAAAACCAAAGATAAGGGGGTTTTGTGTCCGTTTCTAAACATCAGAGGGTTTCTTGCCCGTGGTTTAGAGATCAGAGGCCATGGGTGCTTATTAGCACCTGATTTTTGAAGTTAGAATTTTTGAAATGCCTTGTAAATGACATTACAACAAGCAATTGGTCTATAATCTCCAATAGAGAGAGGGGTACTAACCTTAAGCACAAGAGTTATAGTAGTTGAATTTATTTGCTTCATCGTAAATCCATGGTTGAAAAACTCAAAAATAGCTTTTGAGACTTCAGCTCCCACAATTCCCCAGCACTTCTAAAAAAACATACTAAACCCATTTGGGCTAGGGGCTTTGTCATATTTTATGGAAAAAATAACTTCTTTTATCTCATCAGGAGTAACTGGCTTGTTAGGCAAGATAATATCTTCCTCTATTAGAACATAACCATCATTAAAGATAATAGGATCAACATGAGTTCTGTGCATATTAGCAAACCCTAGAAAGTTCTGATAAAGACTAATGATTTCAGTTTTAATCATTTCAGGCTCATTAGTGATACTCCCATTATTGCATTTGAGAGTAACTATATTCTTTCTACCTTGCCTTTGTCTGATACAATTATGAAAATACTTTGTGTTTTGGTCCCCTAAATTGATCCATAAAGCTCTGGACTTTTGCCTACTGTTACTCTCTTCCCATCTAAGCAGCTTCATAAATGACTATAGTAAGCTTTCTCTTTATCTTGAAGATCAACATTAAAAGGGTTCAGAACCATGTTACACTGGAGAGACTCTAGTAATCTTCTAGCATTGGAGATTCTAGTAGCCATGTCATTAAAGTCTCTATTGTTCAGACTCCTCAACTTCTGTCTCAAGATCTTAAGCTTCTCATAGACTTTGTACATTGTAATTCCTTCCACATTAGTTTCCCAAGCACTATCAACCAAGTTTAAGAAATTAGGGTGCTCACTCTAGGAATTAAAAAACCTGAATGGGGTATTTCTGTCATGCATCCTGGAACACATCTTAATAACTAGAGGGGCATGATCTGAAATACCAGAGCTCAGCACATCATAGTAAGACTTACTCCAGGTTTTGCTCCAATCATCACTCACAAACACCCAATCTAGCTTCCTCCAGACTCTATTAATACCAGCTTGATTATTGCTCCAAGTGTATTTGTTACCATTATAGTTAAGCTCAACTACTTTGGCATCAATAGTCCACTTTTGAAACTCCTCAACAGCTTGATCATCAATATCTACCCCTCCCAATCTATTACTATTATCCATAACCGCATTAAAGTCACCAAGAATCACCCAACTCCCCTTGGTTCTGTTACTAATGGCAGTTAAATGGTTCCAAAACTTTCTTCAGTGAGTAGCTATATTGGATCCATACACAATGGTAATAAAATTAACCTCTTTTATCCATATGGATGAGTGATTTTGAAATATATCACATATAAACAATATTTTCTTTTATATAATATTTTTTAACGAGATTTACTGTTTAACTCACGGAGAGTGTATCCACCTTCTAAATTGATGAGACTTGGTTTGAAACAATGCCATAATATCACGTGTACATAAGGGAGAGTTATTAACTCTATTTGATGAGAAGAGGTTTGAAAAATACCACATTTATAATTACTTTTTTACTTTAACCGGTTATACAGATAACTAGTTTTTATTTTTTGAAACTACAGAAGTAACTAGTTTGTTTTATCTTATTCGACCGTCATAATACTTGGCTCTTTTTATGCTGGACTAAAGTCAACAGACGAGTCAATAACATAACATTGTACTTATAAGAACCCAAATCAGATCCTGCTTAATGACATAAGTTATATACGTAGAGTTAAATCAATGTTCCAATTGGTGTTAATGTTCTTCTCCTCGGCCATGAAAATATTAGATTTGCATGATAAGATCTATTATTGGACCAAAAACCACATTTTTAATGTTATTTAATGTTTACATAATATTTTCAGCTTAATTGAGGGTGTTCCATGTTTACTTTATATGAAAAATCAAATCAAAGTCAAAAATAAGAATCTAACCGGAACAGCAAATGAGGCCGCCACCGTGCCACCATCACGACAACTCCTCAAGGCGGCACAACGCTACCTCAATGCCCATTGCGCTACTTTGGCATGTTCCACGCTTAAAATTCATTTTAGACATTTCAGACCCCAATTTAATTTTGATATGCTGATGTTCCATGGGTGTTTTGTGAGACCAGAACTGTTGTAATTGTTTGTAACAGCCAATCCATACCATTAGCCATTAAGTCAACTGATTAAAAAGTATCTATATCCTTAATGTAATAAACATGTTGGCAATAGTTATACTTTGAACGAATTTCCAATCCATATATTTGGCAGCAAGTCGTCTGACTTCCAAGCCAGAAATATTATAACAACTTAAATTAAAATATTAATTAAGCAGGAAAGAAAAGGTTGCTCTAAGAAGAATAAACTGAAGATTGGCATGTAAGTTAATTTACATGAACCCTAAGATCTTTGAACAAACATGATAATCACAAATAGACTAATATAAAGGAGGGATAGAAGAATACCTCCTTCCATAGCGATTGAGAGTGCGGAATAATAAAGTAAATATTATAATGAAGAGTTTCGGTTTCTCTCCTCTTGCCTATATATCTTTTAGTTATGTGTTTGTTGGTGTGATTTTGTGATGGTCCAAAAGCACTATATATAGGAGAAGAGAGGACCGAAATTCCAATTAGGGTTTCCCCTAAAACTTAATCTCAACCGTCCATCAAGGTAGAGCCATAATAGAAAAGGATCTCCTTTTTAATAACCAAATCAATTAGGTATATCTTATTTCCTATAGAAAATAAGATTCCTAATTAGACCACATTACGGGAAAGGAAATAGGCTTGAGGGTCAAGTAAGGACCCTTAAGGTATTTTCTTACAGTCTCCCACTTGGTCGTTAGGAATATTCATTAATATTTTCATTAGAAATCATAAGGCGCGCATAAAAAGATAAACATGTCTTTAGTCGGTTGTCATAAGTGCCTTGATTAATCTAGTAGTTAATGTGAGTCATGGCGGTTACATCATTTTGCAACATGCTTCCTTCCATGTACCACGTCATTAACAACTATCATAATTAGGCCATTATTAGGAGTTTATCATAATGGTCCCATAATGTCTTAAAAAGACAAATTCTGTTATCATAAGTCCAAAAAATAATGTGTACACAATGGAAAACATAATGGTAAAGATGTAGAATTCTATTAAGAGCTCAATAATAAATGTCAAATACAGGCATAATAAATGGTCAGAAAAGTAATAACTAGGAGCTATCTTCAAGACCCATATTTTCAGTGTGTTTCTGAAAAGGCTTTGGAGGTAGTCCTTTCGTAAATATGTCTGCAACCATATTATCATTCGTGCCTAAGTGATCAATGACAAACTTTCCTCTTCTAACATCTTGTTTCAGTGATAGATATTTAAGGTCCATGTGTTTGGCTCCCTTACATATCCGATCTTGCTTGGAGAATTGGATTGCAGCATTATTGTCACAATAAATAGTCAAAGGCTTAGAGAAGAAGCTCAAAGCCCCGAACTGAGAGACAAAATTTCGCAACCATGCTCCTTGATTTGCAGCCTCAAAACATGCCACATATTCAGCTTCCATAGTAGATGTATAGAGCAACTCAGATTTCTGGCTTTTCCATGATATTGCACCTCCAGATAAGAGGTACACATAGCCGAGAGTGCAGTGTCTAGAATCTAAACATCCACCAAAATCTGAATCAGAAAATCCAACCATCTGTAGATGTGTTGACTTTCTATATATGAGCATGTAATTTCTTGTTCCTTTTAAATATCTCAACACTTTCTTTGCAGCTTTCCAATGAGCGAGTCCTGGGTTACTCTGAAATCTGCCTAACATGCCAACTGCATGGCTAATGTCAGGTCTCGTGCAAACTTGTGCATACATCAAACTCCCAACAAGTGAAGCATAAGGATAACTTTCCATTTCTTTACGTTCCAATTCATTTTGCGGACATTGATCAAGATCAAGTTTGTCTCCTTTATGCAATGGAACAACACTAGAAGAACATGTCATCATGCCAAATCTTTCAAGAACTTTATCAATATAGGCTTTCTGAGACAGTCCCAAAATTCCAAGTGATCTATCACGGAATATCTCTATTCCAATCACATAGGATGCCTCGCCCATTTCTTTCATTTCAAAGTTCTCAAATAAGTAACACTTAGTCTCATGTAAAAGACCAAGATCACTACTGGCCAATAAGATGTCATCAACATACAGTACCAAAAATATGAACTTACTCCCACTGATCTTGAGGTATATACATGGATCAACAATGTTTTCCTTAAAACCAAAAACAGTAATGGTTTCGTCAAACTTTAGATACCATTGCCTCGAAGCTTGTTTCAGTCCATATATTGATTTCTTAAGTTTGCAGACCATGTCTTCCTGACCTTCGATAATGAAGCCTTCAGGTTGAAGCATGTAGACTTCTTCTTGCAAGTCTCCATTAAGAAAGACGGTTTTTACATCCATTTGATGTAACTCTATATCATAATGAGCTACTAATGCCAAGATAATTCTAAGAGAGTCTTTCCTGGACACTGGGGAAAAAGTCTCAGTATAATCAATGCCTTCTTTCTGATTAAAACATTTGGCTACAAGTCTAGCTTTATGTTGTTCAATATTGCCATTGCAGTCGCATTTGGTCTTGAAGACCCATTTACACCCGACTGGCTTATGTCCTGTAGGCAATTGAACAACGTCCCAGACTTCATTTTCAGCCATAGATTTTAATTCATCTTTCATGGCATCAATCCATTTATTAGAATTAACATCTTTAAGGGCTTTTTTGTATGAAATCAGATCTTTAATAATCCCAATATCAGATTCTACTTGGTAAAGCAAGTAATCATCGGAAATAGCTGATCTTCTCTCACGAGTAGATCTTCTTAATGCTGGTTCCTCTGGTGCTTCAGCCATATGATCATTATTGGCAATAATCTCATTATGGAGTTGTGGATCATTGTTTGGGTATTCCTCATTGTCAATTTGTTCGACAATTCGGAGATTTCCAACACCTTTCGGAATTAAGGGTAAAGGGATAGGTACCCTTATTTCCTGAATGATCACATCTTGTACTTTATCATTCCCACTGATTTTGCCATTTTCATCGAATCTAGCATTTCCGGTTTCAACAATTCTTGTACTATGGTTAGGACAATAAAACCTATATCCTTTGGACTTCTCAGGGTAACCAATAAAGTAACCACGGATCGTTCTGAAGTCCAATTTCTTTTCATGTGGGTTATAAATTCGAGCCTCAGCTGGGCATCCCCAAATTTGGAGATGTTTTAAACTAGGTTTCCAGCCTTTCCACGGGGTCTTTGGAACTGCTTTGCTAGGAACCCGGTTTAAAATGTAAACAGCTGTTCGTAAAGCATCCATCCACAAAGATATTGGTAAATTGGCATGACTCATCATGGATCTAACCATTCCCATATAAGTACGATTTCGCCTTTCAGCTACACCATTCTGCCATGGAGAACCAGGCGTTGTGTATTGGGCAACAATTCCAAGTTTTTGGAGAAGTTTTGCAAAAGGTCCAGGATGTTGTCCTGTTTCATCATACCTTCCATAAAATTCACCACCTCTATCTGATCTTATGATTTTCACTTTTCTATCTAATTGCCTTTCAACTTCAGTTATGAACACTTGTACAGCGTCCATAGACTGAGATTTTTCATGCAATAAATAGAGATAACAATAACGTGAGAAATCGTCATAAAAGTAATGAAATACTTCTCACCTCCAAACGTTGGAACGTCAAATGGTCCACAAATATTTGTATGTATGATTTCAAGAAGCTGTGTACTTCTTGTGGCTCCTTTCTTTGTGTGTTTAGTTTGCTTTCCTTTAATGCAATCTACACATGCTTTATGATTGGTAAAATCAAGACTCTGAACAATTTCATCTTTTACCAATCGCTTTATTCTTTCACTAGAAATGTGTCCCAGCCTTTTATGCCACAAGAAATAAGAGTCGTTTTTAGACGACTTATGTTTTGTTTCACCATTAGTATGCAGGGTGAGATGGGTTTCAGAAATTTGACTAGCAAGATTAAATCTATAAAGTCCATCAATTAAAATTCCAGAACCAATACGGCTAGAATTTAGAAATAAATTAAAACAACCATCTCCATGATTAACTTTAAAACCAGCACTATCAAGTTTACTTACTGAAACTAAATTACGAGAAATAGATGGAACATAAAGAGTTTGAAATAAATCTAACTGAAATCCACTATCCAAAATAAGACGATAAGTGCCAATAGCTTCAACTGGCGCTTTGTCTCGGTTTCCCATAAATAAAAAATTTTCACTTGGGCTTATGGTTTGGGTCGTAAGAAATCCCTGCATGGAATTTGAAACATGAACATTAGCACCAGAATCAATCCACCAAGCATGAGAAGTAACATAAGAAAAGTTTGATTCAAAAAAGCTTACGAAACCCATGAGGTTACCTTTCTTTTCGAACCATTCCTTTCGTTTTTGGCAATCTTTCTGAAAGTGTCCAGGTTTATTGCAAAAATTGCACCTGGCCTCTTTCTTTGCCTTCTTCTCTTTTGATTGATTAGAATCATTCATTTTGGGTGGTGCTCTTTTATGGCTTGAGTTATGCCTTTTCCCAACTTTAGATCCAGCTCCTTGGACAAGATGTGCAACCTTAATACCTTGTTGGTTTAGCCTGCCCTCTTCTTGAACCAATTTATTAGCCAACTCATTCACCGTCCATTTATCCTTAATGGCGTTGTAATGAATTTGGAAAGGTCCATATTAAGAAGGCAAAGAATTTAGGATAAACTGAACGAGAAAAGAATCGTCCACCATCATTCCTAAATTCTTTAGCTTTGCCGCAAGGTTCGTCATCTCAATGACATGATCATGCATTGAGAGTGTGCCATCAAACTTCTGGTTGTAAGATCTGCCATAAGTTTTCCCGCAAGGGATTTGTCTGCAGTCTTAAACCGATCTTCTATTACTTGTAAATAATCCTTAGCATTTACCGGTTTAGGTAGGGAAGTTTTGATGTTGCTAGCAATTGTCATACGTAAAAACATAAGGCTCAATCTGTTAGACTTCTCCCAAGCTTTATGGAGAGTCTTTTGTTCATCATTACTTGTTTCTGTAAGAGGAGCTGGCTCTTCAATTTGAAGAGCCAAATCCAGATCAAGTACTCCCAAGGTGAATTCAACTTTCTCTTTCCATTCTGATAAGTTGATTCCCGTGAGAAGTGGGACAGATGAGACAGATGATGACAAATGCGCAGGAAAAGATGCTGCAATTTGTAGAGATTCATTAAATTTTAAGGCATTTAAAAGACATAAGCAACACATAAAATTGAATATATACGACAAGAAAATATAATGCTCATGTGGGCAGTCACTATAAATTCTACAAATAATACCATTAAAAGTCGTAATATTTATCATACATAATTAAGTAATATATTTACTTTAATTAGACACATAGAAAATCTGTGGATTTTCTTAGTGTATATATACATTACTTCTTTATCAAAATATAATTTTAATTATCTGTGGACAATTAATTTATATATTGACTAATATATCATAACAATGGTGATATAATATTTTATGCAATTCATAATCTTTAATTGAATTCAATAGTATAATTAATATATTAAATCTGTAAATATGAATATTAAAAATTAATAATACTTCAAAAGCTAAAATTGTGCAGTGATATCTTTATATTACCAAAATCACAGTAATAATCAATCTTTAAAAATAAATCGTATGATGCAGTGGAAATAAGTTAGCAACTTAATTGGTCACCGAAAGAAATTTTATTTGAATTTAATATCAACGGAGGCATGCAATTCAAATAATAATAATGATTATAATACATCCAACTATGTCAGATAATGGAGAAATTTCATAACAAATAAAACAAAAGTATTTGTAATTCTCACATACAGTGGGATTTTTAATTACGAAAATAATATAAGAAAACTTAAAGAAGTGATTCTTTTTGCACAATAATTGTTATTTTATGTTTCTTAAAAGAATCGGCAGATTACAATTAATCCAAGAAACAATATATTCAACAATATTATAATCAAATTCATTAATAATAATTTAAGTCTATTTAATTTAATGGATAATCATGTGTTCGCTAACCTAAGCTCTGATACCACATGTAAGTTAATTTACATGAACCCTAAAATCTTTGAACAAACATGATAATCACAAATAGACTAATATAAAGGAGGGATAGAAGAATACATCCTTCCATAGCGATTGAGAGTGCGGAATAATAAAGTAAATTTTATAATGAAGAGTTTCGGTTTCTCTCTTCTTACCTATATATCTTTTAGTTATGCGTTTGTTGGTGTGATTTTGTGATGGTCCAAAAGCACTATATATAGGAGAAGAGAGGACCGAAATTCCAATTAGGGTTTTCTCTAAAACTTAATCTCAACCGTCCATCAAGGTAGAGCCATAATAGGAAAGGATCTCCTTTTTAATAACCAAATCAATTAGGTATATCTTACTTCCTATAGAAAATAAGATTCCTAATTAGACCACATTACGGGAAAGGAAATAGGCTTGAGGGTCAAGTAAGGACCCTTAAGATATTTTCTTACATGGCATAATAATGCAGCAAACAAGTTTCATAACTCCTAATATATTTCAAATTGACATGGGCCAAATGCCTTTGTTAGCCTTCTCCAAAAAGGATATATTTACAAGCAGTGTAAATTAGATATCAGTTCAAAGAGCCCCTGCAATTTTTTGAATTACAAAAGCAAAATATCTTTTTACCTTCGTCTTCATGGTTAAAATGGTAGTCATATGTTATTTCTTCCCCGGGATAAATGTCTCTCTCAGCGAAAAAGAAAACCTTCAAATGCAGATGTGTTTAATGAAATCACATATTTGATAAACCCAAAAAATGCCAAATACAAAACAATGAAATAGCAAGTCAGCAATATTTATCATAACAAAAATTTACCTTCTTGTCGTTCCTCACAGATGTAATTTTGGCCACACAGTTTGGCTGAAAGCAAAATGACATTAGGATAAGGATATTTTTCTGATCCTTTAAATTAGCATAACATGTGACTGAAAAATTACCAGGCATGAATGATTGACAAAGCGAGCAATTCCTCCTTTACAGGTTGCATCTATAATATGTTCTTCGTCTATCCTGAAGAAGTAGCAAGCACTTTCATACTGCAGTTTTCGTCCAGATTGATATTCATTCTCCCTTTTATCAGACACCCGTAGCCCAACAATCTCACCAACATACTCCACCACCTGAAAAGTCAGGAGTACAGCATGTTATCTTATGACAGAAAGGGTGGTGCTTCGGTGACTTGAGAGAAAAAGAAAAAGGGCCTAACCATTTCACCCTGAGAAATGAATCGAGATGTGTAAAGGCCGAGGGCATGTATGCCAGACTTGTAAACAACCAAATGTTTCCAATCCTTTCTTTGCTTGTACCGGTTGTACTCCTTCTGCAAGGAGAACCATAAAGGATAATTTATGTGCATATATAGCAATGCAAGCTAGTTCTTTTGTTCAGTAGACTAAACCTAAGCCTTTTATGATGTTTTTAAATTTAAAGAGTCTGAATCTTAGTTGAACAAATCTGTGTATCATCATGTATTAGCCATCTCGAAAATTATTTTAGAATAGGTTCCTTCTACCTGACCATCTAATTCCATCCATTCGCAATTTCATGGTGTACCAAACATAACATTGGCGAATCTATTGAGACCAGGAAACTCATTCATATGAGTATAGTTAACAAACCCGACAGTCGTACTCCTTTTCTGACTTTGGAGGCTTCAAAATCCCCCGTGTGTATGACTTCTGTCCATTAATGTGAATCCACGCATTGAATTGCTCCTGCGGAACAACACACTTTCCCTTCCGTTGACTGCTAGTATTGTGCCAGAACCCATCCCGTTTGCGACCCTTATAGCCCTAGAGCAAAATCAAATGAAAAACGTTGCTAGGCTCAAAAATTAACTTCATGCAAACAGCCCAATAAATTCCGAAATGATACCCCATGAAAGCTGCTCCTACTCCTTACACCAAAACTCAAAGTTAAATAATAAAAAAGTAAAGAAAAACACTAAATGAAAGGATTACCTCGGTCCTAGCACAGCTTCCTTCAAAGGTGGCTGCATCAGAAGCAAATTCATGTGTTGGGTAGGTCATGTGTAGCACACATCTTTCATAAAAGCCAACATTTTCATCAACAATACCTTCAGCTTCACTTTGCAGCAAACCCTACAACATTGCACTTTGAATGGTCACACAGAAAACTGATGATAAGGAACAGAAATAATTATGTCTCTCTGGCCTTTACAAACTGACTAAGACTTCAAGTCTCCACCTCCAGCAGGTTCCTAGGGACTTATTGAGCTGAATAACAGACACAATTGGTATTCATCCCGTCAGTAATAACCCTATGGAAAATTTTAAACCTTTGCAAGAAAACTGAAGCCGCTGAGAGATAATTAAATTAAAGCTTAAAAGTAGGACTATTGAAAGAAACACTAGCAAACATGAAACAAAAGCACACAAGTGAGACAGAATTAGCAAAGTAGTCTCATCTATTCAAGTTGTAGCACCTAATGACAGCCTCAAGGTAGACATAAGAGTTGGTAAAAATAAGTCTACTGCACAACAGATTGCCAGGGAACAAAAAATTAACTTTTAACTTATACTACTAAAGCTACTAAATTTTGATTTTAAAAGCCTTCCAGAATTTGCACTTATGGAGTTCTAGAAAATACCTAGAGGCAGTTCCCAGAATGCATACAACAACTTGCAGTTGAGAAAAGCTTGAGATTGGGAGTTATGCTTGACAGTACATAACAGACCAATGAGAGCATATAGCCCAAGTTAGGTCCCTCTTCAATGTGTTATAGAATTTTTAAGGAAATTGCAGGCCAAAAACAAGCCTTTTAGTTTGACCGCTGCCATTTATTTTTAAGGTAAGGGGGAATTGAACATGAGACTCTCAAGTCGAATTTACAATGTCCCGACCACTAGGCTATGCCTGCAGGGACATTGAGCATCACCCTTTAGCTTTCTTAAGTTTACTTACTGTGTTGTGATGTTCAGCAATAGCAAGCCTCGCATATAATTAACACAATTCAAGAAAGTAGATAGAGATCCACAAGAACAAACATATAGATTAATTGCAAATCATGAGCTAAAAAAGTAAATTGAATTCACAAAAAAACATATATTAATGTATATTGCAGGTTTCGTTATGAACTAGAAGCAATGTTTATGTATTAAACTAGGTGATAAAATTCCTTACGATATTTCTAGAACTCATCCTGCAAGGTTTACAATACCAGTAGCCTTTGGGAACTTTAGAAACACCATAACAAGCGTGATGTACCTAATTTTTGAGTAGCTATCGGTGTGAATGAATCAATAACAGAACCATTAGTATTAAACAGAAATTATAAAATAAACACAGATATTTACTGTGACTGAACATCCGCATCCGCCACATTTCAGTAAGCAATTAAGTTTATCATTGTTTGAGCTTCTACAAACAGAACAGCAAGAGTCTACGTCCGTGATTGACAGCTGCCCTGGTTCTTCAGCACATCTGCACAAAATCAATAAACATCAATGTGTTTGCAAACTAAGTATCACCTGTAATTGACATAAAAGAAGGGAAAAGGAAAACTACACCAAATTGTGACCCTGTACTCAAATCAGTGCCGTAACCTAGGTGGGGCAAGGTGGGGCAAGGTGGGGCGCCTGGTTCAGAAATATTTGAGACAAACAACATTGTCATTTGGTCTAAAAGAATAGCCGAATGACGTATAGTTCGACCAAGAAAAAAATTCCGCCCCACCTAAATAAAATTTATGGGTCCACCACTGACCCAAATGTAACACTGAAAACAATTAGGGCGTCCAATATCATTATGAATTGCTGACCTTTTGAGGTCAACTTTATCTGATCCATTAACTTGACTTTTGTGAGAATTCTCCAAAATATTACCGAGCTTTATTTTCGGCACTTGTCTGAAAATATTATTTCCAGAAACCATTTTAGGATTAGGACTCTTTCCTGTAAAACGAAATTAAAGATCAATTTTAAATAAAGGCAGAGCCAATTAAAAGCTATGGAAATTTTACTATGAAAAAGAGGATTTAATCCATAGACTATTTGGCAATTCAGTTAATATGAGTGAATATCACAAAGCTATCCCAGCCGACAGTTCAACTGTAGTTAACATTGGCCATTAATTAACTGAGAAAACATAAGACGGGGCTATGTAATGCTAGAAGTAAAATTCTAAAACTCTTCAAAATGTTATTACTTCCTGGTCTGGCAAACAACAATTACATGCAATATAGTTGTTGAAATTGTTCCTAGGCTCATTTCTACCATTAGTGGTTCAATGTTTTCATCGGCAGAACTAAATGATGTAAATTTTAGTTCCAAATCAAGTTTGACATACAATTCCCACTCCCCAAACCATACGTGTTTGTAAACAACATAGACTCAAAAAACTAAGAACTCTGGCATTTAATTGAATGTTCTTCTACCGCAATATGTGTTCTTGTAGAGATACTAAACGAGGTATACACCAGCATTTGATTATGGGTTCCTGATTACCTCATAGCACTTCATACCATCATACTTAAATATTACAATTATAAAATGACAGTGCATAAACAAATTCATGTGACATCTATTTTCAAATACCGAAAGGTTCAACAGGTAAGTGCATCTGCTTCAAGGAAGCGCTCATTAGACAATTAAATGAGAACTTGCACCACTAATTATGATACTAAATCAATTGAAATTAATGAATCATGAAAACTACTGAACAGAAATCTGTTATAGAAAATCTAATATTTGTTAATTACCTGTTAATGTCAGCTCATAAAGGCTGTGAATTTCCTTATACTTCAGTTTTGACTGAGCATGAGATTTAGTGTCCAGTACCATACAACCTCTCCCACTTTTATCGTCACTCTTCTCTAGCACTGGAAACTCATCAGCCGAGTGTTCGTCATCACTAGCAAACGAATTATTCCTTTCTCCTGGAGAGGTGTGAATATTTACATCCTCATGGATCAAAGCATCATTCTTCCCATGGTTTTTCTCCTTCCTCAAATTGGAGAATTTGTCAAAGGGAGCATTGCTCCAACAGAAGTCGGTTCTTATCTCTTTTAAGGAAGTCGGTCCAGGTTTACATTTTTTGGGAAGTGAGCATCTACTTGCTGTTCTAAGGACTTTATCTAGAGAGACAATTTTAACTGACTTTGGCACATCTCCAATCAAATCCCTATTAACTATTTCACCATATATTCCACATACAACAGGTTTTGCTTTCAAATAGCAGAGAGTCGCCTGCTGAGCTGAAGCTGCATTCATATTATCCAGCAATTCATACTTGCTTATGAGACTCTGAATTTCTTGTTTATGAGACTGTGTTTTGGTAACGGACAGTGTGGAGTTCCTGTGTTTGGAATTAATTCTAAAATAGGGAGCATCAGACTTCCAAGAAGATTCTGGGTCAGATGAAACTTTTTGTGCATTGTTGGATAAACAAGGCTTATCAGCAGTCCCCTCACTCTCAGGACATTTACCATGCAGCACAGGTACTGCTGTGCCAAATGGTTCATCTAACACCTTCAATTGCATTTCTCTCTTCCTCTTCCCAATTTTCAAGCTTCTGTTAGACTCTTCTGACTGATTGGCTTTCCCATAAGCAGTAATCTCATAATGTTTTTGGTTTCGGCCTTCCTTCCATGTCAAGGAATCCATGAGCTTTACTTCATCAAGAAGACTACGAGATGATTTATCAACAGGAAAATTGCACAATTGTGCATTTGCCCATTTTGTCTTACAAGTGGAACCATAGAAGTTGGTGCTTCTGTCACTTTCAAAGGCATCATCAGATGACCAGCATTTATTAGTGCCCAGGCCTGATCCTTCATCAACAACCATATTATTTATGTTTCCAGTAATCCCAACGACAGTTGAAGAGTCCACATTACTATTAGTAACCTTGAATGATGCTTGAGTAACAGCATGGGTTGAGCAACCGGAAGATACATTAGACACGTCTTCCATTTTGAAACAGTCTGCCATGGGAACTGCACCATCAGATCTCTTTGCAGCATTATCTTCAAGCTGACCAAACTCAGGTTCTGTTTTATCCAATGTCTCCATTGATCGTTGTCCACAATCCAAGTTATAAACCTGCTTTAACTTGCTTGGCACATCTTTCCACTCAGAAGTATGATAAGTGACGTTCTTAGTTAGTTGCCCCTTCAAAACTCCACATTGATCAAAGGAAAGGGCATTTACTTTCGGAATGATGGGATCCTTAGCAAATTGTGAAACAATTAATGCAGGGGTTTTACAGCTAACAGTTTTGTTTTGATCGCTGAAGAAATCATCTCCAGCTCCGGAAAGACATGCTCCTCCTTTACATTTTGTGGGAGCAGAACAACTGCAGTTGTATTGAAAATAAAGTGTTTTCTGACAACAGCTTTCACGCTCATTTGAGTGAATCATGTTATCTTGACATTTACCAAGCCTGTGTAGTGGAACAAACAATACATGTTAGGTATAGTACCATGATAAATTTATCTTCCCGAAATCATTTACTTTGAATATCAAAACATTAAGCATTTAAGAAAGCAAAGCTTTTATTCACCTATGAGCATATGAATTTTGTTAAATAAATATCATCAGCCAACTATTTCAGGTCATTTTACAAACTAACCTCAATAAGGACTGCTCTTTCTGGATCAGATCGTGAGGAAGTTGACGCAGCATGCCAAATTCTTCACACTGGAGAGGCATACCTTGTGTCGAGATTGAGTAATTGCAGCATCTATTTAAACCTAGATAAAGATAAATAGTTGTTATTATATATACACCATCAAGGCATCTGGCATCCAACCCACTATATGAAAATTCCAGTGAATTGAGAATGTGAAGTTATAAGCAGGTTATAGCAAACATAGTATGTCAACGGTTACAGAAGCCTAGTGCACTCACCTGCCACAGATGTGAATTTATCAAAATCATTAGCCATCTGATAAGGGCTCATGAAACAGCTCTCCTGCTTCGAATTAGCATGAGCCAGCCCAGGAATGTAGGTTGAAGTAGATGAGGAAGAAACTATTGGAACTTCCCATGACTTAATAGAATCCATTGATGACCCCTTAGATCTGCAGAATACATGATCTATAAGTTCATTTGTCTCGAAACAAGGAGACTTTCCAAGACAGTTGGAGAAATTTGCAGCATATAACACGTCCTGTGGCACATTAGACAAGAGATACGGGTCCCGGTTTCTGTCATGCATATATGGAAAGGTTATGTGAGTGGCACCATGCACAGCTCCACTATATGAGCTTGGATTGTCCATTTCCTTCTGCATACTAGATCCTGGAGCTTTTCCAAAGTAAGAACTACTAGCAATACAGCCCACCTCTTTACCATTTCCTGTAGGTTTGAGGAAATCTAACTCAGGGATAGTATGCTGCCTATTTAAAGCATTGCCCCCGATCCAGGGGAAATCAGTAGGGTATGACTTGACAGCATGAGATCCAGAGTCTCTTCTCTCAGGCATGATATTGAGAAAATTATTAGCTGCATCAGAAGGCAGTCTCCCCTCAGGCAAAGTGTAGTGTTTAAATAGTGAAACTGGAGTGTCTAAATTGAGTTTTTCTAGTTTATCAGCATTTGAGGATTTCGTGATTGCAAAGTTTCCATAGATCAACTGGTTTTGTTCTTTTCTTGTGGCAGAATTAGACAGCTCAGCAGCATGGAGAAGATGTCTTGATTCCTCTCCATGGAAGCAGGCTACTGTTTCATTAAACATGAAATGGTTAACTGCAAGCTCAGTCAAAAGAACAAAATCGAATATAGTAATAACACCGTGTAATAACACCGTAGACAAAAATATATAATGCAGGTAATTAGTCAAGCAGAAAGAATGTTACACTGCACCATTATTAATCAGCTGCTCGTGAGAAAACAAATTATGTGAATTATGTCTGTTGTAGAGCTGTGGTCCTATTACAGATTGCACGGGATTTCCTGGAGACTGACTCTGTTGAAAGGGTTGTCCAAGCTTCAACTCTATTCTTGAAAAAGTAGCATCCTTATCCATAATAGCACCATTCAGTGCTTCTTTATCCCCGACAACATCGGAACTTCTAGCAGCAGATTTACAATTTTGCAAGGTAGTGTGAGTAGTAGCCAAACTTCTGTTCTTAATAATAGCATCAATATACATAGACTGACATGATATATCTGGTCCTCTGCCAGCAACATTTGTCATGATTGAGCAACTAGAGATATCAGTCACATGGGCATCCCCCACACTGCATGAATTGCTTTGCGAAGTGCCTACTAAACCTTTGAGATGAAATTGGTTACCGACCTGACCATTTCTCGATTGTTTATCATGTAAAGCCTCAATAACTGAATTCGGATCCGCAAGAAAATTCTTTGGAACGACATTACTCAAAGGCCGTTTTGACCTTGCTAAACCTTCAGATGAAGAGAGCAGACCAATGCCATCAGAACTCTTGGGCATGTTGGTTATA
Source organism: Mercurialis annua (assembly GCF_937616625.2). NCBI lineage: Eukaryota > Viridiplantae > Streptophyta > Magnoliopsida > Malpighiales > Euphorbiaceae > Mercurialis > Mercurialis annua. Next base: position 43,331,463 of record NC_065574.1, on the reverse strand, counting down.
GACACACCAGACCTCATGTTGGTCAACGGAAATCCTTCAGTCCAGTCCCACCCACTCTGATCTCCTGGAACCCTAATCTAAAGCATCATAAAAACATCACCATCCAGTGTTCTCGTTGCTTCAAACACATGCCAATAAGAAAGATCACCATCCAGTCTATGACAAGCTACTGTGTAGAATAAAAACTTAGGTTCAATGCCATCAATATAATGAAAAGCAAATTATTTGAGTTCCACCGTTACACTGTAAGCGCAAATATTTATGAAAATAAGTTGCATACGAGAAGTTGAGCATAAAATATGGAATGCAAATCTAAATATGCAGCTCGTATTTAGAATTCATGCAATAGTCAAACAGTCCTCTCTAGTTCTCTCAACTACCTTAATAAACAAGTGAAGTAAAAAAATTTCCTTATTCTTTTTCTATCGAATAAACTAGCAAATTTCCATTAAACTCAAAATGTCATTATATTTTGCAAAACAGCCTCCTATTATTATTGACAGAATTCATGGCTATTGTCAAAGTTTTTGCAATCAAATGCAGAGAAGCAAAGAATTCATATTCCTTTAATTTAACAAAGTTAGCTTCAATTTATACAATGAAATTACATGCTGCTACATGAACAACTGTTGAAGACCAGATTGATTTGATTTGTATATGTTAAATGGGTTCCAGTAGACCTCATTTCGGGAATGAGTTTTACCCAAGCCCATTTAACATGGTCAAAGAGCTGGGCTTTTATCTGCTATGGTGGGAATTGGACCTGGCCCATTAGCATGACACGCTACGCGTGGGGCATTGAAGTTGTTTGTCCCACATTGCTAATTTGTTGGTTTGTTGTTGTGAATATAAGTGGATCGGGCACCCTCTTCTCTTAAACTAACTTTTGGGAATGGGTTCTACACAAGCCCATTTAACAGTATATTGTAATTTTGAACAGTAAAGTATCAAAATCAACATACAGATCTATCTCATTAATAAAATTGCCTACATATCACTTTTTCTGTGTTAATGCAGATGCAAATTTTCACCGTTTAAAATGCAAACAGATTGTGTTACAAGTGAACAAAAACACAAATACTTTTCCAGAGACAAGTAGGTGCAAATTGCAATGTAAACATCTTACCCCAATTTTCTGGAAATAGAGCTTTCGCCACTGAGCAATTGTCTCTCCACTAGCCATTCGAATAGCATTACCAGGATTAACATTCCATAGACCTGAATGCTACAAAATAAAGCAGTTAAATCAACTCTAGAGCAAAGAGGTCCACTGACAGCATAAATCTTATAGCAAATCCATAAGAAAATTTTATATCAATCAGCAGAATTACCTCACAGAATTTAGAGGCAGACATATGGAAGCAATGACATGAGCAAAGAATTCCTAGAAGTCCCGTGTTGCTGAGTAGTAGGTCTCCGCCTTTCAGGTTAATCAATTACAAACTTTAAAAGATAACATCTACAATTGACGACTACTAAACAGAAGGAGAGACAAGTATAGTAAACTTACTTATATCCATGCAGAAGACCCGTAGACATCCACTTTTAAGCCTGGATGAATTATTAGAAGCAAAGGACTCTTCTTCTAATGGCAGTTTCTGGAGCTTGAAAGGATTTGCAGGTGATGTACTGAGCCACTCCCCTCTCAAAGGATAAAACTCTTTCAATTTCTCATTACCAAGACCTGCATTATGAACAACTGTTCTGTCCATGTCAGAGCCATGAACACTAACTTTTGCAGCTGGAAGACCATTTTGAATGACAGTATTATTGCCGCAAATAGAGCTAGCAGCAGCAACCCTCGGTGAAATCCTTAGACAAGGGTCAGCTTGACTATGCATGTTTTGATAAAATCCAATTTCTGATGGTTGGTCAATAGATGTAAGAGGAACCTGACTTCCAGTTGGACTAAATGATACGCTGCCAAATTCAACAGACTTACTAAGCGGTTTAGAACTTGACAATTCCTGACAATCAAACTTTAAAAGTGATGCAGGCCCAGATAGGAGAGCTAGAAATGAACTGCCTAGGTCACCATGGCTCGAGGTACAGGAGCTTAGATTAGCAACGTCAGCAAATGTGGTGTCTGACATCCTTCCATGAGCTCTCATGTATTGTCCAACAGGTGAATAAAAATTATGCCCTGAGATCCTCTCTGCCTATATTTACCAAACCAAAAGAGAGAAGGAAATCAAAACCATGACTTCTAGCATGTAGTGACTCAAGAGGAATCCGTTAAAAAAAAAACAGAAATATTATGAATGCATTTGGATTTTCAGAATAAAAATTGAAAAATAACAATTCTTATTCTTAAAAAAAAAAGATAAAATAAAAAAATGCCATGAAATCCTCTCTCCCTACAGTTTCCATATAAAAAGAGAAGGAAATCAGAATCATGACTTCTAGCATCTAGTGAGTCAAAGAAATCAGTTAACTGGAAAAAAGAAAGATCATGAATGTATTTGGATATTCTGAATAACAATTCAAAAATAGCACTCTTATCTTGTTCAAAACCTGCTTGATTGTTCAGAAACGTTCCTAAAAAGACAGATTAAATGCATAATATCATGCATATAAACAAGAAAAAATCAGAGCTTCACCGTGACAAACAAGTTTTTTAGTTATCCAAATTCAAAGACTCTCAGGTTAAGGTTCTTAACAGAGTAATTAATTAAAATTTGAACATAAGTTTCATCTAAGGAGGAGATTGATTGCAGTAGATTACATAAATCATCAACACCAAAAATTAGCTGGTGGTGAGCAACTTTAAAATTTAAAAAAATTAATAAAACAAACAGCAGGATATAAATACTCAAATCTGTAAGAACAGTATAAAGAAAAATCTTAGGAGCAAATTTATCATAATACAGTTTAAACAGAAATGTGTGTAGAAAACACATAAAAATCTTAACTTTTTTTTGTCAAAGATAGCTTACGACTCATAGAGTCTCAATTTGTTAGTTGTTATTTCAGGAGGTAGGATTCGAACCCATGACCTCTTGATGCAATTGGAGACGCCTTAACCATCTAGGCTAGGCCTACACTGGCAAAAAAAAAAAAAAAAAACCTCTCTAACCTCACTGTCTCTCTTCACTACTTCACTACTATGGGTGAGTATCGGACGGTTCGGTTCAGTTCAGAATCGACTGAAACCAACGGTGTAGAAATTTTCTGAATGGTACAACGAACCGTAGTTTTTTAACCAAATACTGAAAAAAAATTACCGAACTATTTGGTCAGGTCGGGTCGATTTCGGTTTTAAAATTCGGTTTGGACTTATTTCCAAAATCAAATAAAAACCTTAAAATTTTAGATAAAATAACACAAAAGCCCTGAAATTTAGATATAAAGTCAAAAACAATCCTTATTAGTTTTGAATAGTTTGGTTTATCGATTTTTCAGTTATTTTGGTTTTACAAACCTCCAAAGCGAACCATTTACCAAACTCCAAACTTTTCGAAATTACCCACCAAAGCAAACCGTTTTCACAGAACAACGGAGCCAAACAACAAACTCCGGTTCGGTTCAGTTCAGTTCAGTCTTTTTTTCGGTCTGGCTCGGTTTCTGCTCACCGCTATTCACTAGCATGTATTAAATCAGCCATGCATTATACTTCTCTAACACATGCAACTGAACCTACTACTTAAATGGACTACAAATAATGAAAACAATCCTACTGTTACACATTTCAGTTATTGCATTCCAAATCACTGAACTAAAGCCAAAAAACAGGACATTGAAAAACTTCAATTATAATAAAATAAAAAGAAAAGCTAATGATACAGAAATTACAGAGAAATGTTACCTTATTTTGAGCTTCTCGCAATGATGATGATAATTGCAATGCGGAGGAGGAGGAGTTACTGTTGCTGTTCTCCATTTCTCTCGGCAACCCTAACTCTCCGCTATTAACAGTTACGGCGGAGCAAAACAGTAATTCATAACCGTTGTTTTCAATAATGACCAAAATGTCCTTACTATAACCAAACAAAAAAGAAAAGAAAAGGAACTGACAGAGAAGAGACTGGAGGAGAAGAAGAAGAGTGGAGAGTGAGTGTGCCACAGATGAAAAGAAAGGAAAACAAGTGTTTAATTAATGAACAAAGAATCACTTTCCCCCCTGAATTTGTGTCAAAATATAAAAAAAAGTCCAAAGTTAAAAAAAAGAATCATTTATGCCCTAAACTTATGTAAAATTGGTCAAATACCCCCTCCGACTCTCATCCCAAAGATTGAGTTACATTTTCCAGTTTTGATGATTGTTTTTTTTCCAATGTGGTTTCTAATAAAAAAAAGTTTAAAATGGTCCTAATTTATTTTTAATATTTTAAATTATTACCTAATAATTTTAAAAAAAAAATTAATCCCTTTAATTTTAAATTTAAAATAACAAATTAACCCTCCAAATTTTATATTTTTAACAAAAATAAATTAAATTAAATTTATATAAATACAATAATTTAAGGATACTTAATTCTTAACGGAATTAAAATTGAAATTTTATCGCATATAATGGTTGTATCATGTTATATTTATAACAAATTAATAATTATTTATAATAGAAATTTTTTTAATTATTACTTATTTTTTAATCATTAAAAATTCCACATGGCTAACGCACAATTAGTTTGTTGTACGAATAATATGGCTCAACGGTTGTATTAAATAATTTTTCTTAAAATTTAGGTATCAAATCGTTTGAAAATGAGGTGGCAAATCGTTAACATAATTAAAAGTGAGGTACCAAGTCGTTTGGAAAATGAGTACCAAAGTTTTAACGGAACTAACAGAAGTCCCTAATTATTAATGGAATTTAAAGTGTAGCAAGTCGTTTAATTTTAAAACAAGAGGTATCAAACTGAAAATTATGACATTTGTGGGAGCCTTCAAAGTAATTTCCTCTTTAAATAATGCCCTCATGTTTAACTCGAGATCCAGATTAGCCCATCCTGATAAATTTGGTTAAACACAACTTCACGTTTTAAAATAGTCCTAATAAACCCCTCTAATTACGATGATTTTGTTGATTTGATCAAAGTCGAACCGACAATTTTCGAACCGAATTAATTGATCGACTGAATAATTAAAATATAACTGTCTGAAAAGGTTTTCAAAATCGAACTGGTCGCATAGACCAGTTAATTCGGTTGATTTAGTTAAAACCGACAAAAATACAAAAAGAAAACAAAATTAAAAATAATTTTCTAGTTTATTCAATTGGTTTGGTTAAATTTGGATAATTCAAACCTCAAACCAAACTGATAACCGGAAATCGAAATATTTATATATTAAAACCAAAACGACCTAATCAAAATTTAAAACTGGTCTGAACCGACCAAAAGCCATCGATTTGGTCTGTTAATTCAGTTGGCCAATTTTTTTGACATTTCGGTGACTGTGACAGTTTCTCGCTGCAATATTTTTTTAATTCAGTAGAGTTGTGACTTTTTAGCCAGCAAGTGTGTGTTTAGTCAAGGGTCGCAAATTGTAAGAAACAACACATGTTGTTCTGTAAATACAACATCATCATTAAAAGGCTAATAATCATCCATGGCCTTGACTTTTGGACCCTCTTATAACAAACCTTTTAACCTTCATATTTTCGGCAAGTAAATCCCTAAATTTTGAGTTCGTTGCTAGTAAAAAATTTCCGTCCATTTTTCACTAACATTATCAAAATTACTAACATGGCATTTAAAAGGACGAAAAAAATACACACAATCAGCTCTGCATCACCTGACACGTTAACAAAAAAATCCCAAAATTCAAAAATACTCTTAAGACTAAAAATATTAAATTTAATTAATTAATTAAAAATCCCAAAATTTATTTGAATAATTAATTTAAAAGTAAAAATAACACATTACGGCTAGTCGCCACCCAATCTCACCACCACCGCCCACATCACCGTAGTTCATTCCTAAGGTGATGAACATGTATGTGCATCCTCTTAAGGACGAGCACGAGCAAATTTAATATTGGATATGACGGTAGTACGTGGCAGCGGCGGAAGTATGTGGTAGCGATGGGAGCGGGTGGTGGCGGTAGGTGGAGGGATAAATGAGATATTATAATTTTTTAAATTTTTAAATTTTTGAGTTTAAATTTTTAAGAGTATTTTGAATATTTTGATTTTTTGATTACATGTCAAGTGACGTGGAGTTGACTATGTGTGTATATTTTTTATTTTTTTAGTGCCACATCATCAATTTTGACGGTGTTAGTGAAAAATGGACGGTAAGGGGTTTATCGGACACGAACACAAAACTTAGCGAGTTTACTGACCGAAGAGTCATGGGTGATTATTAGCATTCTTCAGAGTTAATTATGCTTGCCTAGTTTGTTTACTTTGAAGGTTTTTCAAGCAAGCAACCATATGCGTCCTAAGAGTTGAGGTCTCATTAATCTCACTATGACACTTGTCGCAGCGTGTCGGCCGGTTTGTAAGCCGCGGGGCTCTAAGATTTGATTTTGACGTTTAATACCAACTCAAGGTAAATAGAGCGTGATATGCAGAATCTCAAAAATAACAATTTTAAAAGAATAATATTTTTTTTAGTGAACTTGATCTCCGGATTCGATTCACCGAGAGGCCTACGTACCCAATAAATGGAATCAAAGTCTGCATAGTTCGAAATTGGAATTTTTTATTTCAAATAATGAAGAAAAAAAATTCTTTTGTCCGAATTTGCTAAAGAAATGAAAATAGTGAATATGACTTCATCTGATATGATAAATAGAACAACTGAATTAAGATGAAATCAAAATTAAATATTACCTAAAAAACATTTAATTTAATATCATGTAAAAGAAAGAGTGGGCCTAATCCATTTTTATAATGGGACGATGATAAAAGTACCTAAAATTTTAAAAATATTAACAAAAGTACCTGTAAACTTTTTTTATTTACAAAAATACGACTGATTTAAAATTAATTACAAAAGTACCAAAAAATGAAAATTGATTACAAAAGTACGATTCGGATAACGTCGGTATAATTATGGTATAATTTTGGAATATTAAAACTATAAATGAGATAATTTAAAAATAATATTTGGTTTATTATTGGTATAATTTCAGTATATTTTTTGTATATCGATTATAATTTTTTTTATTTTCTAGTTGATAACATGTATATTTTTTTATATGTATTTTTCACTATAGTTGGTAATGAACTAGAGAGTTTATATATTGTTGGTATAATTTTAGTATATTGTTAGGTTAATATTTAGTATGCAATGTGGTGTAATGTTGATGTAATAATAAAATTTCAGTATATTTTGATGTGTACACTCTTGGTATACCGTTGATATAATTTTGGTATATTGTTGGCAAATAATCGCAAGTGTACGATATCGCGCAAGTAATATAACTTGGAAGACCAAGTATCGATCCCACAAGGAACAACGAACTAAACAACTAATTTCTAATATTCTTTAATTGGCTAGTAAGAAAATAAATGGATTTGTGTAAACTAATGAATTAACTCAAGTAATTAGACTAAAAATCTGAAATCAAACAAATAAATTGAAGTTTAAACAATAATGGTAAAAAGCTCAAGGATTGATAATTCCAAATAAACTAGTAGAAGAATGGATCAAAATTTATCTAGTGATTTTATTATGAATCGAGCTATTCTAATGCACCGAATCCCGCTCTCTCAAGCCTCAAAGATTCAAATAAAATCACAACCTAATTAGCTAATCAATTATTAACTTGCTCTCACAATATTAAAACTGAATTAAATAACTAAATTGTAATTATGAAGCAAACTCAACGACTACCTAAATTCCAACCCGCTCTCACGGTGTTTTCCTCTAAGTTTTTAATTACCTATGTCTATTTAATTAACAATCTCTCAATTAGTTAATTAAACACAAAATCATGAACTAAGTGATCAAATTAATTCAAGCATTAATCTTAGTAATTAAAACACAATTTTACTCACTTAATAAATCCTAATCCAATTCGAAAACTAATCTAAGTGTTCATATCAATCCCCGAACAAAGGATTTAGTTACACATGCTTAAGCTTAAATTAAACAAAGAAGAAGATGAAGAATTAAACATAATTAGAACAATAAATACCGGAGTTGTCAATTTCGGAAGAATCGTCTAGATTAAACTTGAAATCTTCACAATCGTTCTTTGCAGAAACTAATAATAAACTACTTATAAACTGCTGAGAAATAGAAGCTAAAACGCTATTTTAAGAGAATGAAAATAAAACTAATGTAGTCTAAATTATTCTACATATTAAATTGAGTCTAGTACAAGGTCTTTATATAGTAGGAGAAGTTCCGGAGTCTTCTAATTCGTATTACAAATCAATTTGTAATAGGAATTGTAATTGCAATTTGAGGAGGAATTTCAGTCCAATTCAAAGTCTGCTGCACGCGTAATTTTCTTCTTTCCCGTTCGGGAAACCATAGTCCCGTTCGTGACATGCCCAATTTTAACATGGTTCCCGAACGGGAACCTCGTTCACGTTCGAAAAAACTTAAACCGAAAGCTTTGAGATGTTGATTGCTTCTTGAGTCCCGAACGAGACAAGGCCTTCTCGTTCGAGACTCATGCTAATTCTGCATGGTTCCCGTTTGAGAAACCTTTGTTTCGAACGGGAACAACCCATTTTTCCTCAATCTCGTTCGTGAATCTTCAATTTCTTCGTCCGCAAGCTACGCTTTTACTCGTACACGCAATCCACCATAAATTTGCCCCAAATAGTCGTTTTTCACCTAATTTCCACTGAAACACTAACAAACACTATTAAACGTAAGAACGCCAAATAATGTATAAAAACAATACTACACATGATGAAAACCGAGTAAAATCGACCCTAATTATAGGAGTAAAATTACTCCTATCAAACCTCCTCACACTTAACCTTTGCTTGTCCTCAAGCAAGAAATAAATCTTACTCTACAAAATATGTTAGAAATCCTTAGCATATAACCTAACAATAAATCAATCAAAGAAATCCCCGACCCTATGAATAATATGAAAAACAACCTTCTAAAACCGACAACTAAATAATGATGCAATCAAATAACAATAATAATTTTATGATATAATTCAATATAACAACGGTTACTAACTCATTAGTACAAGGTCAAATTGAATCACACTTCAAGCTTCACTATCACTTGCGGGACATGGAAAATAATCAATTTTTCACTTAGGCAAATCATAGCACAATTTAGTAAAAACTAAGCTAATGGCATCAATATTTCAACAAGTAGGGTATATAACAAAGAAAGCTCACAATTGAAAACATGAATACTCACCATAAGCTTGCTCCTAGTCCCGGACTCCGCTACTTGATTCGGTAATCAACAAAAATCATATGGTCTTTTATTGGGTTGTAATGTGGCTAAGGTAAAGGGTAGGTAAAAAGGTTAAACAAAGGCTAATTATCAACTTAATACACTATTTATTACTACTATTAACTTCTAGGTTGATCTAACTCCGGTTTTGCGTTTATGTGAACTTATAACTTCCTTTTCTGTTTGAATTACGCTCTACTCATTGCTTTTTGCAATCTCAGAATTTTTTTCTTCTTTTTGAAGCTTTTTGCTTGCAAATTTTTATCTCTTTTTTTTTCAATCTTGTTCAAGGCGCAATCTTAATCTTTTAAGCACAATGTAGTTCACTTTCTCTTTTCACTAATCTCGAGTTATTAATCACCTATATTTATCATAGTCATAACAAATAATATATAAAGTCGATAAGGTAAACAAAAGAGGTAAAGCATAGAACGGTAAAGGGTAAAATACGGTAAAAACAATAAAAAGGTTTAAGGCTCAAATTGGTGTAATCTAAGGGATAAAGGGTAGTCTATTTAAGTGGTCTAAAAGAAAGGGTATACCTAATTGCCGTAATCATCTAATTGTTGAAAACTCAATCGTGTAACTTTAAACGGACACCGAGCAAGTTCTAGGAATAAAACATGAAATCAACACTCACAACAAGAAAATTAAGCTCAAAACTCTCAAAAGTGTGTAGTGTTATGCCATAAACTCAATTCCTACAAAAATTATGCTACTTATGCCAAAAGTTTAAAAACGACTATAAAAATAAACAATCAACATGTCATGAATCCGCATCAAGTTATTCAATTATGTTTCAACGATTTGAACAAGTCTAAATTTTGAATTCACTCTTATTTCATCGGATTATGTCAACGAATTATTAAGTCATTAAGCAAGCATCGCTTATCAATTGTCGAATTAAGAAATCGCGTTCATACATTCATTGATTCGGGGAAATCTAAGATTGACAAATTAATTAAGATACACACCAAATCAACTAACACTTTCATATTTAAAAGACAAAGATTTAAAGCGATACAAGACCTTGAAATAAACTAATTTAACACCTAATACAATCTACTAAAAAGAAAATAACACCCTAATAAAAATAAACTAAAACTGAAAATAAAGATAAATCACCGAAAAATAACCCAAACGAAAAATAAATTTTTCTTCCCCCCTCCTCACACTATTTCTAGCTATGTCCCCAAAGCTAAGAAATAAGAAATAAAAATAGAAAATTGAAAAGAGTTTGGGTTTAGAAAAACAAATCTCGCTCTAGTCAAAGGCCGGTGGATCCGGTGATGGTTCCGGTGATGGATAACGCTCTCCGCCGGCGGCATTAAAATAACCCCGAAGAAAATCCTCTTGCCGATTAAGTCGTGCTCGCATTCGATCTTGCCTCCATTGTAGTTGTGCAAGACCAACATGTTGTTCACGTCGGATATCTTCAAGTAATTTTTGGTTAGTTTCCCAACCAACCCGGTTTTGCTCCCATCCGGTCCGGTTTTGCTCAACCAACTCAGAAAACCGTTGGTCAAACCCGGAAACATGAGCCGCTTCTCCGGCTTGAGAAGTTCCCGCGGGTTCCTTCCCCGCTCTTCTTCCTTCTCCTCCTTCTTCTTCCCGTGCTACCGCTTCTCGTCGTGTTCGTGCCACCAATCGTACCCTTCTATTATAGGGAATAACTCTTCCCTTCTTTACAAACCCGGCAACATCCAAATGGTTGATATTAAGAGACTGTGCTAGAATGGTCTCAAAAGTTGCCAAAGTAGACGCCGTAGGCATACAATTGTATTTCTCGGCCAAAGCACGAATAATGAAACCATAGCCAATCTTGGATAATTCTGTTGGAACTTCCCTCAATCGCTTCAAAAGACGATACGCCGTGTTGACTTGGTAGGCTTCTATCTCCGGATGCAAAATAGCATTCAAAGCTAAAAGATCACTCTTGGCCACCTTCGAATATTCACTACGCCCGCCAAACGAGTGCCCAAACCACTTCAAAAACACCACAATAGCTATGTCTTTGATTTCATTAATTTTGGATCCCCTTGTCCGATAATCATCACGATCCGTCAATTCTCTCCATATCTCCACTTGATCAAAATTTTGATCCCAATCTATCAACCCCGTTCCCCTCATTCCAAACATTTCCACCAAATCTTCAACACTAAGTGTATGGCTAGTGTTGTTGATGCGGAAAGAAATAGATGTAGGAGAACCGCTAACCGGTTTGAGAGTAGAGAAGAATTCACGAGTAATTTCATCGTAAGAGTGATGACTAACCTTTGATAATGCCGATAACCCCAAAATATCCAAATAGCGCTCCACCTCATCCTTGATGCCAAGGCTTTCCATATCATCAAAATCGATTTGAAATGGAATTACCATTTCCCTTTCTTTGATACTCAAATATAAATCACCTTCCTCCTCCGTATGGATTTGGAAAGGTGCGTTATAGCGAGTAGTCAATATTGCCGAGGTGTTAACCCGAGATGAGGATGGAGCGGTTGATTTAGTACGTCCCCTTCCCACGGCCGGTAAGGGTGGATTCGCCGCTTCTTGATTTCTCGTGCTTGAACGACGGATTGGTTGATTTTCGGCATTCTTGCTTCGCACCATGATTGCGGAATGAGAATGTTTCTAAGCAAAAATTTGGAGAATAAGAAAAGAAGAAGAATATTAGAAGAAGAATGTGTGTGAAATAAAAAGTAGAAAAATGCAAGGTATTTATAGGGAAAATATAACAGATCTCAAGATTTCCCACCACTAAATTCAAACTCTCCATTTAATAATTTAGATTTGATTTAACGGTTTAGATTGAAACCATGTAATCAATCCAAGTGAATTTTAAGCACTAATTAGTGGTTTAGATTTGCCAAGTCATCAATCCAAGTGAAAAATTCAATTTTGTCAAAGTACTAATCTCAAGAAAACACAAATATTAAAAGAAACACAAGTTTCAAAAGAAACACAAGTCCCAAGAAATCTACCCTATTTAAATTCAAAATTCAAAATTCAAATTTTTCAAAATTTTTGATGCTTCCCGAACGGGAATAAGTTAATCCCGAACGGGATTAGGCTTATTTCTCGGTTTACGTTTTTGTCCCGTTCGAGACCCTTTCGAACCTAGGCAAAAATGCCTTGTGTCTCGAACGGGAATGGCCTTTCCCGAACGGGACAAAGGCAAAATTTGCCTGGTCCCGAACGAGAAAGGCCTTCACGCTCGAAAAAAAACAGCATCTGAGGGCTGGGTCTCGAACGGGAAAGCTCTTTCTCGAACGAGACCAAGGCCAATTTTTGGCTTTCTCGTTCGAGAAAAGCTCTGTTCCGAACGAGAACCTCCTGAAATCTTTTATATACCTGCATAAACACACAAAAACTCAGCCCGGAATTAAACGGAATAAGCATAAAAAGAATAAAAAAATAAATAAATAATAACAAAAAAAAAAACACGTAACCTCTCGAGATTGCCTCTCGAGTGCGCTTTATTCTCGGTCAAAAGCTAGACCGTGGCCCGAAATTTATGTAGGAGTGGTGAACGTGATTTGTTCCACTACTTGATCCGTCAAAGGTCCAAGATACGGCTTGCACCGTTGTCCATTTACTTTGAAGATTTCACCACTAGAGTTCTCCAATTCCAAAGCTCCATGACTTGCCACCGTTCGAATTTTGAAAGGACCGCTCCAACGGGATTTTAATTTCCCGGGAAATAATTTGAGGCGTGAGTTGTAGAGTAAGACAAAAGAGCCTTCCGAAAAAGTTTTAGGAACGATATGAGCGTCGTGCCATCGTTTCGTCTTTTCTTTGTAAAGCTTGGCGTTTTCATAAGCATTTAACCGAAATTCGTCCAACTCATTTAGTTGAAGCATACGTTTCTCCCCCGCCGCTTTAAGGTCAAAATTGAGCTTTTTAATGGCCCAATACGCTCTATGTTCAAGTTCCACCGGAAGATGGCATGCTTTCCCAAAAACAATACGATATGGAGACATTCCGAGGGGCGTTTTAAAAGCCGTACGATATGCCCATAATGCATCATCTAGTTTCAGTGACCAATCTTTCCTTGTGTTATTAACCGTTTTCTCTAGAATTCTCTTTAGCTCACGGTTAGAAACTTCAACTTGCCCGCTTGTTTGAGGATGGTACGGAGTAGCGACCCGATGATAGACTTTATATTTCCGCATCAAGGCATCGAATTGCCTATTGCAAAAGTGAGATCCACCGTCGCTTATTATTGCTCTAGGAGTCCCGTATCGATTCATCAAACGTTTGAGAAAATCCAACACTACTTTGGCATCGTTAGTGGGTAATGCTTCCGCCTCTACCCATTTTGAAACGTAATCTACGCACACCAATATGTATTGCTTTCCAAACGACATAGGAAATGGACCCATGAAGTCTATTCCCCATACATCGAAAAGTTTCACCTCTTGAATGTTGGTAAGCGGCATTTCATCTCTCTTAGATATGTTCCCCACTCTTTGGCATCGATCGCAATGACTAACAAAGTCTTTTGCATCGCGAAATAGCGTAGGCCAAAAGAATCCGCACTCTAGCACACGAGCGGCGGTCCTTGATGTACCATAGTGACCCGCATAGTCCGAGGAATGGCATTGACTAAGTATAGGAATCATCTCTTGTAGTGGTACACATCTCCTCAAAATCCCATCTCCACACACCTTGAAGAGGTACGGTTCCTCCCATAGAAACCGTTTAGCATCGCTCAAGAACTTCTTCCTTTGGTGGTAAGTCAAATCCGGTGGCATTATTTCGGAAGATAGATAGTTTGCGATATCCGCATACCATGGCGTTTCCACTTCCGAAAGTACCATCAACATCTCATCCGGAAACGTTTCATTAATCTCTATGCCACTTATAATTGGTTCCGGAATTTCTAACCTTGACAAGTGGTCGGCGACGACGTTCTCCGTTCCTTTCTTGTCGCGAATTTCGATGTCAAACTCTTGCATAAGAAGCACCCATCGGATTAGTCTCGGTTTAGCATCTTGCTTTGCAAAAAGGTATCGAAGGGCCGCATGGTCCGTATAGATGATAACCTTAGAGCAAAGTAAGTACGACCGAAATTTATCCAATGCGAACACCACCGCAAGCATCTCTTTTTCGGTGGTGGTGTAATTGAGTTGAGCACCCGCCAATGTTCGGCTCGCATAGTATATCACGTGAAGCTTTTTCTCCCTCCGTTGCCCCAATACGCACCCAAGTGCTATATCGCTTGCATCACATATGAGTTCGAAAGGAAGAGTCCAATCGGGTGATGAAATAATTGGGGCCGAGATAAGGGCTTCCTTCAACCTAGAAAAAGCAACAAGGCAATCATTAGTAAATTCATAAGGAATATCTTTAACAAGCAAATTAGTTAAAGGACGAGCAATGGAAGAGAAATTTTTGATGAATCGTCGATAAAACCCGGCGTGCCCTAAGAAGGCACGAACTCCTTTTACGGTAGTTGGTGGTGGTAATTTCTCGATGATTTCTGTTTTTGCTCTATCTACTTCAATGCCGTTCTTGGAGATTTTATGTCCCAAGACAATTCCCTCCTCTACCATGAAATGGCACTTCTCCCAATTCAAGACTAGATTGGTCTCCTCACACCGGGCCAACACTCGTTCAAGATTATTTAAGCACATCTCAAAAGAGTCCCCGAATACCGAAAAATCATCCATGAAGACCTCCATAATATCTTCAATCATATCGGCGAAGATGGAAGTCATACATCGTTGAAATGTTGCCGGTGCATTACAAAGACCAAATGGCATCCTCCGATAAGCAAACGTTCCATAAGGACATGTGAAAGTTGTTTTCTCTTGGTCATCCGGGAAGATAAGAATTTGATTGTACCCGGAATATCCATCGAGAAAACAATAATAAGCGTGGCCCGCTACCCGCTCCAACATTTGATCGATAAATGGTAACGGAAAATGGTCCTTCCTCGTCTCCGTATTTAACTTGCGGTAGTCAATACAAACACGCCATCCCGTTACCGTCCTAGTGGAAATTTGCTCACCCTTCTCGTTCTCAATCACCGTCATCCCCCCTTTCTTTGGAACGCATTGAATGGGACTAACCCACGCACTATCGGATATGGGGTATATAATTCCGGCGTCGAGAAGTTTTACTATCTCTTTGTGCACGACCTCCTTCATATTTGGATTCAAACGCCGTTGTCTTTGAGCCGATGCTCTTGACTCATTTTCTAGGTGGATCTTGTGCATGACTACCGAGGGACTAATTCCTCGGATGTCCGAAATTTGCCAACCGATCGCCAATATATGTTTCTTCACCACTTTGACAACTCTCGCTTCTTGTGTTTCCGACAAGTTGTTTGAGATGATGATGGGAAGTGTCATGTTGTTGCCCAAAAACGCATACTGTAAGTGAGATGGTAACGTTTTAAGCTCAACCTTTGGTGGAGAGATAGAAGAAGGTGGTGTCACGCTCTCTCTTCTAATCAAATTTTCGGCTTTCGGCTCATCTTCTTTGGAATATTCTTCCCCGGAAGTTGCTTGTGTCTCCTCGGAATGGAATATGACTTTTGAAACCGGGAAAAGTTCTTCCACGATTCCATCAATCATATCCAATTTCATGCATTCCACCTCCTCAAAAGTGTTGCGCATAATCCTTTTCATATCAAACTTTACTTTGTCATCATCGATACGCAAAGTGAGTCGTCCGGCGTGCACATCTATCAATGCCCTCCCCGTGTTCATGAAAGGACGCCCAAGAATCATAGGGCATGTTTTATCCGCCGCATAGTCAAGTACGACAAAATCCACCGGAAAGATGAATTTGTCTACTTTGACTAGAACATCTTCTACCACTCCGTATGGATTTTTTAGGGAGTGGTCCGCCAATTGAAGCATCATTGATGTTTGCTTCAAAGTTTGATCACCAAAAATATCCCTGAAAAGAAACAAAGGCATTAGATTGATACTCGCCCCTAAATCACATAGACAATTAATTGAATTTAAATCGCCTATTTTGCATGGAATTGTAAAACTCCCTGGGTCCTTAAGCTTGGTGGGCAAGTCACTAAGGATAAGTGAGCTACAATTTTCCGTTAGGGAAATTGTGCCTTTGTCGTCCCAACTCCTTTTCTTCGTTATGATTTCTTTGAGGAACTTCGCGTATTGAGGCATCTCACGCAAAGCATCCGCAAAGCTTATATTGATTTGGAGTTTCTTAAAAATTTCCAGAAATTTATGAAATTTTTGGTTTTCCGGCGTCTTCTTCAATCGTCCCGGGAAAGGGACTTTCGGCACAAATGGAGGAGGTGGCGGTTTTACATATGGAAGTTCGGTTACTTCCTCCTCATTTGTTCCCGTTGTTAGATCGATCGCTTTCTCTTTACTTGCATGTGGATCATCAAGTTCTTTCCCGCTTCGGAGTTCAATGGCTTTTACTTGCTCCCTTGGATTTGACTCCGTCGTAGACGGTAAACCCCCTTGTGCTCTATTTTGAAGCGAGATGGCAAGTTGAGAAATTTGAGTCTCGAGATGGTGATTGACGGAAGCTTGGTTCTTAAAACCGGTTCTTACTTCCTCAATAAGCTTGTCAATTTTGCTCCCCTCATCCGTATTCCGATTTTGAAAACCGGGTGGGGGTTGTGGTCGGTAGTTGTTGAAGTTGCCTTGGTTTTGTGGACCACGGTTTCCTCCTTGAAAATTTGCTCCTCCCATATTTGGGTTGGCATTGGCTTGACCCGAATTTTCCCTCCACGAAAAGTTAGGATGATTCCTCCACCCCGGATTATAGGTGTTGGAATATGGGTCATTGCCTTGCCTTTGTCCATTGACATAGTTGACTTGCTCATTTGAGTTTTGATGTAGGACGGGGCAATCCATTCCCGAATGATCGTGCCCATCACAATTCTCGCAACCCATTTGAACTACCGCAAGTTGAGCATTCCTTTGATTTGCTTGTTGTTTGTACATCTCGAGTTGTGCTAGAAGTGTCGCATTCTTTGCTTTCATTGCTTCAAATTCTTGGGTTTGCTCGAGGGTCATTATACCCTTTTGAGGTGGTTGCCTCAACCGCTCGGTTGACCAAGAACAACTATTTGTAGCGAGTTCCTCTAGCAAGTTATTGGCCTCATCATAAGTTTTCTTCATAAGTGATCCTCCCGATGCCGCATCAATCGTTGCCCGTGTACCCTCATTGGTACCATTGTAGAAAACAGAGACAAGATGCTCCCTCCTTAGATGATGATGCGGACAATTTCTTTGAAGCTCTTTGAAGCGTTCCCAAGCTTGGTATAGAGATTCACCATGTAATTGGAGAAAATCTATAATTTCCTTGGTCATCCTTGCGGTCTTACCCATAGAGAAATACTTATTGAGAAAAGCTTGTGCCAATTGCTTCCATGTTGTGATCGAGGTGCTTGGAAGTGATTGAATCCAATTCCTCGCCTTATCCCTCAAAGAGAAAGGAAAAAGACGAAGCTTGATTTGATCCTCCGTCACATTATGGATTTTGAATGTGTTGCATACCTCCGTGAATTTTGAAAGATGGGCGTTTGGATCCTCGCGTTCCAACCCATAAAATTGGCAACGACTCTCAAGTAGTTGAATCGTTCCCGGCTTGATTTCGAAATTGTTAGCGAGTATAGGAGGTGCAAAACATCCATAGTTGGCGTTGTCTACGTTGGGTAAGAAGAATTCACCCAAGGTACGTCTTGCGGGAAGAGGGGCAACCCTCTCGTTTGGCCTAAGAGCTAGGCCATCATGTAGTGGTGGTGGAACAATCCCCTCGTGATTCAACGGAGGGTTACGGTCGTCCTCCATTGTTTTGGATTTCCGCGCTGTTTTTCGGATACTTCTTTCGAAGGATGTTAAATCTGACTGAAA
Organism: Mercurialis annua; assembly: GCF_937616625.2. NCBI lineage: Eukaryota > Viridiplantae > Streptophyta > Magnoliopsida > Malpighiales > Euphorbiaceae > Mercurialis > Mercurialis annua. The sequence goes on along the minus strand of NC_065574.1, from coordinate 43,313,285 downwards.
CGGTTCTAGCGGTTTTCTGGCACGTCGTGTATTAGGCATACACTAACCAAAACTCCTGCGTAAACAAAAACAAGAAAACCAACGTAAAAACCAAGAATCACAAAGTATAAAAATAACTAAAATTAAATAGAACTAACTCAATCTGAGAATAAGATACTTTTAATTAATTTAATTGCAATTGCTCCCCGGCAACGGCGCCAAAAACTTGTTGGCAAATAATCGCAAGTGTACGATATCGCGCAAGTAATATAACTTGGAAGACCAAGTATCGATCCCACAAGAAACAATGAACTAAACAACTAATTTCTAATATTCTTTAATTGGCTAGTAAGAAAATAAATGGATTTGTGTAAACTAATGAATTAACTCAAGTAATTAGACTAAAAATCTGAAATCAAACAAATAAATTGAAGTTTAAACAATAATGGTAAAAAGCTCAAGGATTGATAATTCCAAATAAACTAGTAGAAGAATGGATCAAAATTTATCTAGTGATTTTATTATGAATCGAGCTATTCTAATGCACCGAATCCCGCTCTCTCAAGCCTCAAAGATTCAAATAAAATCACAACCTAATTAGCTAATCAATTATTAACTTGCTCTCACAATATTAAAACTGAATTAAATAACTAAATTGTAATTATGAAGCAAACTCAACGACTACCTAAATTCCAACCCGCTCTCACGGTGTTTTCCTCTAAGTTTTTAATTACCTATGTCTATTTAATTAACAATCTCTCAATTAGTTAATTAAACACAAAATCATGAACTAAGTGATCAAATTAATTCAAGCATTAATCTTAGTAATTAAAACACAATTTTACTCACTTAATAAATCCTAATCCAATTCGAAAACTAATCTAAGTGTTCATATCAATCCCCGAACAAAGAATTTAGTTACACATGCTTAAGCTTAAATTAAACAAAGAAGAAGATGAAGAATTAAACATAATTAGAACAATAAATACCGGAGTTGTCAATTTCGGAAGAATCGTCTAGATTAAACTTGAAATCTTCACAATCGTTCTTTGCAGAAACTAATAATAAACTACTTATAAACTGCTGAGAAATAGAAGCTAAAACGCTATTTTAAGAGAATGAAAATAAAACTAATGTAGTTTAAATTATTCTACATATTAAATTGAGTCTAGTACAAGGTCTTTATATAGTAGGAGAAGTTCCGGAGTCTTCTAATTCGTATTACAAATCAATTTGTAATAGGAATTGTAATTGTAATTTGAGGAGGAATTTCAGTCCAATTGAAAGTCTGCTGCACGCGTAATTTTCTTCTTTCCCGTTCGGGAAACCATAGTCCCGTTCGTGACATGCCCAATTTTAACATGGTTCCCGAACGGGAACCTCGTTCACGTTCGAAAAAACTTAAACCGAAAGCTTTGAGATGTTGATTGCTTCTTGAGTCCAGAACGAGACAAGGCCTTCTCGTTCGAGACTCATGCTAATTCTGCATGGTTCCCGTTCGAGAAACCTTTGTTTCGAACGGGAACAACCCATTTTTCCTCAATCTCGTTCGTGAATCTTCAATTTCTTCGTCCGCAAGCTACGCTTTTACTCGTACACGCAATCCACCATAAATTTGCCCCAAATAGTCGTTTTTCACCTAATTTCCACTGAAACACTAACAAACACTATTAAACGTAAAAACGCCAAATAATGTATAAAAACAATACTACACATGATGAAAACCGAGTAAAATCGACCCTAATTATAGGAGTAAAATTACTCCTATCATATATTATTAATTTAATTTTTAGTATACGATTTGATGTAATTTTGGCAAATTTCTATTTAATATTAATAAAATCTCAATATGTATAATCTTGATATAATGTTGATATAATGTTAATTTATTAGTATACTGACATTATACCCACAGTATACACCGTATGTTTGATATTATTTTTTATTTTTTTGTACTTTTGTAAATATTATTAAGATTTTTGTAAATGAAAAAAGTCAACATGTAGTTTTATAATTATTTTCATTTTTTTTAAATGGTGTAATTTCCTCTTTTATTATTTCAAGTCTCACCCCATGGTCTGAGAATTCTTATCAAACCCAGCCTATATACATTTGCAAGATTAATTCTAGTCATATGATTAAATTTCATCAATAAATCTAAACCATTCACATGTTACAAGCTTTGATAACCTATTCTTCCATTTTTATCGCAACAACTCTTTCGAATTTTTTCTTTTTTGTCTCATTTCTTTTACTCATTAGCAAAGAATAATTCTTTCATGCTAAAAGGAAAATTCCATAAGATCCAAATGAAACTTAGTTTATTCGCCGATAGATATTTACTTCTCGTTTGGTCAGTCTCTCGTTCTATCGAGCTGAATATGAATAACATGAAGATATCGGGTTTAACGGTGGAGTTTAGGAGGTGATCTCCTCTTCGAATGAAGAAGAAACAATAAGAGAACAAGAAATAGGAGATAATAGACAGAGGTATTGAGTCCGATTGAATCGGTTTGGCTTGATTGTCTGGGTTACGAAGATAGATGGTCTGAATCGAAGCTAGGAATAACCTTTTCAAGTGAGATTCAGTTTGATTGAACCAAAAAGACTATCTTTGGAAGAAGCAGAGGTAAAACATTTTTGTAAGCATTTTTACATGTTGATTCTGAATTAAATGTTTTTATTATTTTCTGTTTTAATACCAATTTCATCGGAGTTTTACTGGACTTGTTTATTTACCTTCTAGTCTATTTGGGTGTTTGAAAATGTTTTTTTTGTGGAAATTAGTCAGAGTAGGAGGCCTCAACTTGACAAATATGAAATGAAAAGCATAATTTTGAAATCTAAACTCCTCTATAAAATTATTTTCTGTGCTTTTTCTTTCGTCTGTCTGTATATTTTGTACTATCGCTAATTTATGTGGTGTTTGAATCTGTAAATGAAAATGATTTTTATTTATTGATTGCTTATTTCTATTTTTTATTAACAGGCTTGATGCAAATGTTGCAACAATACAGAACAGAGGCAAGAAATAGAGTATTTTCAGATCCAACACTCTAATAAAAGTAGAAATTAACATCTGCTTGGCTCTTTATCAACTTCACAATGTACATTCTATCAGTCGAACCGAGAATGATCAAGAAGTAATCCTTGTAAGGTAAGTTTCTTCATTTCTCTTCCTACACTTGTGATTTGATCTTTAAAAAAATGAGATGATGATTCTAAAGCTTTGGTATTCTATGATTGAGTTTGTAGTTGAAATCTGATTCTGTTGATTCTAAAAACTGGACTTATTATGAAAACTTGTTCTGTTTGACAACAGGTAAAGTGTTGGTCTTCATGTAGATATTTTATAGTTTCATACGCTGTTTTTTAGTTTGCTTTTTAAAATAAATGACCAAACTCACCCCATTTTGCACCTAAAAATCATTAGGCACCTAGAACCTTTAAAGATTCTTTTTTATATGAAAGACTTATGAACTGACTATACCTTTCCTTAGTGCAAAGAGAGGAAATGTAAACATTAACATGGCTATGTAATTTTTTGACTCTTAATGAAGGTTTTTGAGACATTGCAGACATCTTACCTCATAAAGAAATAAGGAAACTTTATTGCAGTATTATTTTATCTTTGAATATATTTTGATACTTTGATTGTGGCTTCTAAAGGATTATTTTAAGAGGAAATGTGATAGTAGAATATTTAGGTTAGTGATCTTTTTTTTTTGTTTTTTTAGAAGATTTTAGATGCCATTACAATACAAATGCATGTTTATTTTTAAACTGAAATATTGTTTGTTAGCTTTAGATCTATGAACACCATGGATCTACAAAGCTATTTCCCTAAAAAAATAGGATAAGAATTTCCTTTAAACACAGAAGGAAGCTCATTTCCACTTCTTTTGAAGATTCACTCACACTATGATACTAAAACAGAAATGATATAATAAAGAAAATTGAAATGACATATAAAAAAAGATGAGAAGTACTAGAGTTGTACCTTCAAAGCAAAAGTTTCCTCCTTTTTCGGATGGGAGTGGCAGATTTGGCATAGAGAGTTGCTGAAAATAACTAGTTTTTTCTACTGTTCAGAGTATCTTTTAGAATAAAATATTTCAAAGCTTTTTGCTTCTGATGTGTTTGATGGAAGTGACTCTTTTTACTGTGGAGCCTTCTTAAAGAAAAATCCTCGTTAGAAAACAGAGGAATATTTGCTTTTAAATTTTGAACACCAAAATCCAGAAGAAGATCAAAAGTTTTCTTCTTTTTTGGCTGCGTATAGTTGTCTTTGTGTGTACCTTTATGTTAGTGGTGGGTCCTATTTATAGAAAAAATAGATAACTTATGGCCTACTTTATCCACTAACCCATTTTGTCTTAATTATTTATTTAACACTAATCAGGCTTTTAATTAGATTTTGAAAGAACATAATCTTAATTGCTTTGTTTTTTCTTTTTGCAGGACTGTTGATAACAAAGCAAAGTGGTCAAATGACATTTTGCCCCCTTGATTTTACAAGGTCATACAATCAGCCCCTGAACATTTGAATTAACAATTAAGCCCCTAAAGTGCCAGAATTATGGAACAGCCCCCGACGTGTAAAAATTTCAAAACAGCCCTTGAAGTGTAAAAATTGCAGAAAAATTCTTAATTTTTTAAAAAAAATTACAGGATAGCCCTTTGATTTTTTTTTACTAAATAAAGTAAAATAATAAATTATTGTTCAGTCTGTAGGTTGTATTAAATATTGCTTTGTGCTCTCTTTCGTTCGGGATCGAATCTCGTAATTTTATTAAAATGGACGCCTTGATTTGACTTTTAATAATATTTGCTTAGTATTTAATCTTATAGATACTTGAGTTGAGCCATAAGAATGGAAAAATAATATGAGCCCAATATGTTAGTTTAAATATTGGAGGTCCATCTTATTAGGTTTATTTTAATGGGCCCAAATTTGAATCTATTAGGTTGTAATGAATAGACTATTTTCGGGCCCAAAATTGATCCACGCAATGCAATGCAATTTTATTTTGTTTTGTTTCTTTTTCTTTTTATCTTTTACGGTAAAATAATATAGATTATTTTATAATTTGTAACATTGAATTATTTCATCCCGGTTCTTATTTTTATCAATGAATTCTTTCATGTTTAAACAAATACATGTTGATCCGCATTTAAAATTGGGTGCCAACAACATTGATAGACTTTATTACAATATAAGCATTTAGCAGACACTACTTTTAAAGTGGTCCCAAACATCGGACCTTCTAATAATTGGCTTTCTCTTTTTTGCATTAGGCTCAACTACATACTCTGGTTGAGCCTGTGTTAAGCCCTCAATATTACCCACAACACCAACATCATCAATAGGAGCAATAGGGTTGGGAGCAACATTGTTCTCATCCAATTTGCTCAACTATTGGAATCTGCAAAAGGAAGAACAAGCCATACACACTTAGGTATCCAATTCAAAATCCCAGAAACAGAAAACCACAAATAATTAACAAGTCAATCACAGAGACAGTATGATCAATCAAGTGGATGCATGTGAATTGGTTTCCATATGCCTACGTAGGTGCTTCCACTAGTCCACCAAACAACTTTTATTTTGAATTCATCGAACATAACTAGAGGATCACAAATACACAGGTAGATCACAGGCTTCCACCACTTTATTTCTCCAAATGGCAAATATGTATAGAGAAACAAAAAGAGTATCAAATACTAATATATTATCACAGGTCTGAAAATCAACATGATAATAAGAACAAAATGAAGAAACAGATACTACCTTTAATCAATGGCAGAATAGATTCATATTATAGCTTCCACCACTTAAAGTTATCCAAATATGTAAAAACAGAAACACAAAAGAAAAAGACATATTAAACCAATGAACCATGAAATCAACCGGCAAACTCAAATAATAGAACAAAACTGAAAAACAGAGACAAAATATGTACTTTAGGTCACAAATACCTCATAAATTGAAGCTTTGCCCCAACAAATCCATTAGATTAAGTTTAAAACATGCATATAATCAAATAAGAACAAAAATAAGTGAGTAATAGAGAACAAACAAAGATCTGTAAGTCAAATCGTATATAATAAGCGAATAATTTGGAAAAAGAAAATGTAAAACTCATCATTTACATTTTTCTTTTGAATCATCATAAACAAATCGTTAGTAAGATTCTCGTGTATGTTATTTCAAACGAAGTGCAAGAAAATGTAAGTTCAGTGATGAACAGAGCAATGAAGAGCCATAAAGAAAGGACATAACATGGCTTAAATAGAGCAAATTAAGCGGTGGAAGATGAGAATCAATCGAGAAACCATTGATTTAGATCGGTAATCAAAGTGAAATGAGAGTAATTTTAAGATTTAGGTGTCGTGCGTACAGAGAGGATGAGATAGGCGAGAGAGAATGAAGGTGAGATGAGAGTGATTTTAGAGTTATGGTTTTTAATGTTAGTTTATATATTAGAGTAAAACTTCCTGTTTTGGCAAGGGAAAACACATGTGTGAACCAAGTCTCGAACATTCTGCACGTATGCTAGGCGTAGGATATAACGTCGACGTTTTTATCCCATCGATTTTAGGTTGTTTCGGTCGATTATAGACCCTAACCTAACCGAATGTAATCAACCGATTTCACCCACCTCCTAAACCAATCCGCACTGTTTCACCGAAATTACCGAACCAAAGACCACAATTCGGTTTGGTTCGGTTGCTTCGGTTGATACAGTTTATGCACACCCCTAATAAAACATTATGTTTGAATATGATACATTTTTAAGTAACAAGTCTAACAATTTAACATTTCAAATAATTTTGCAATTAGTTTAATTTTGTTCTATTTTATTAAGCATAATAATCAATAACATTCTTAATTTTATTTAACTACATTTTTTGTTTTTTGAAATATAACATTTTGATTTTTGAAATTTTATTGAAATTAAGGACCAAACTGGTAAAATAAATTTATTTTAATCATTTTAAACCTTTATTATAATTTTAAGGAGCAAATTTAACTTTTAGAGTTGTTTTGTTAGGATTTTCTTTGAACAAAGGGTTAACGCGCCCTCTAAACTTGTGACACAGAGTCATCTAACCCAATTTATACTTTTTTGAGCAATTAAGCCTAAAACTCTTTATTTTTAGGTCAAATAACCCTATAATTTATATTTTTTTTTCAAAAAATAAATTTAGCATAATTATATAACAACAATTAGGAAAATATCTAATTATTTTTTTGCATCCCTCGCCTTCAATTTGTATTTTACGCGTTTTAAAAATATAATTATGAGGTTATTTGATCCAAAAATGAAGAGTTTTGGGGTTAGTTGCTCAAAGGCTTAATACTTAGTTTAACCCCTGAACTTGTACCCTTTTACCCATCTAACCTGTAAACTTAACGTGTATCCTATCGAACCTTTGAACTTGTTAGATAATCTTTTTTAACCCCTGAAACGGAAATTGAGTCTCAAACGCGCTGACGTGGCAAAAGACCTTTGACCGGGCTGCCAGCTCGTTTTCCACATCACCAAAAACATAACGCTTATTACATCGTTTGACCCCTGAATTTATACTAATTTACCTATTTGACGCTAAATATTTTGTTTAGCCAACCACACCTCTAAACTTATTAAATTATTATTCTTAACCCATGAACTTGAGAGTTTTAAATTTATTTTAATTTACATTTTATTTTTAATATATATTTAGTTTAATTAATAATTACTAATAAAAAAATATTGTTTTCCATACTTTATATACTATTTATTTAAACGATACCGTTTATTTTGTATATATTATCAATTCTAATAAAACTCTAATAAAAAATAGTTATAATTTATATAATATTTATTTTTATTTAATTTATCATTTATTTTTATTTATTTTACAAAATACGAGATAAAATATGAATGATCAAGTGAGACTTGTTAAATAAATATTATATAAGAAAATAATAATAAAAATTAATTAAAAAATAAAATAAAATAAAATAAATATTAAAATAAATGAAAATAATTACTATATAAGGTATAACTATTTTTCATTAAAATTATATTAGAACTGATAATGTATACAGAATAAATGTAAAATAAACGATATATATTAAAGAAATATTATATAAAGTATTGAAAAGGACTAAATATTTTTTATAAAATTATTTTATTAATAATAATTATTAAATTAAATATATATTAAAAATAAAATATAAATTAAAATAAATTTAAAAACATTCAAATTTAAGGGTTAAGAAGGATAATTTAACAAATTTATAGGTATGATGGGTTGAACAAAAAATTTAGGGTCAAGTAGATAATCTAGTATAAGTTTAACGACGTATTAAACAATTTTATTTTGTCCATCTAAACTTTGCTTTTCTGCCATGACGCGCCAATTTTTGTTTGATCACACGCGCCAAAGCCAGGTGGACGAGTAGGTGTTAAACGTTTTCAAATTATCAAATTCAGGGGTCAAAAGGGATTATTTATCAAGTTTAAAGGTTCGATATGATACACGTTAAATTTAAAGGTTAGATGTGTAAAAGGATATAAATTCAGGGGTTAAATTATGTATTAAGCTGTTGCTCAAAAAAATATAAATTGCATTAGATAACCCATGTTACAAGTTTAGGGGGGCGTTGACACTTTGTTCTTTTCTTTTTTTTGATGAATTTGTTAGGAAAAACTGAATAGGGGTTTATCTTCCTCAGACAGTAGCATAATAATGCTAAACCCTTTCATCTCTTTGTCTACGCGTTTCCTCACTGTTCCATTATTCTCCGCCACCACTACCACCAGGTACCTCTTAAATCCCTAATTCTATCAATATTTTCAATATAATTAAGATTATGTTCTTTCTTATATTTACAGGATGTGAGCATTTTAATTTTTGAATCATATCACTAAAATTTAAATTTACAGTTTAATTAGTTATTTAATTCGTTGATTGCAGACCAGTTTGTGGTTGTATGAGAAAAATGACGGCTGCCGCTTCACCGCCACCATTGTGCCCTAAATTTGTTTCAGTCGAAGGTGCTGACATTGTTTCAAGAAGCAATCTTGAAGGTCTGTAATTTCTTTATTAAATTATTGCATTTTTATCTTCGATTGTACGGATGATAATATAAGACGTAACTGGTATATCTGATAGCCAATTGTTCAATATGAGATTTTCAAATAAAGAGAAAAAGACTAAATCCTTTTCACTTTTGTGTTATAATAGATATTGTCTAAGTAGAATGGAAAATTGAGTTGCCTATTCCGTTTCTGAAATGTTTCGGTATTTGAAACTCTCTGAAAATTTATAGGGATTGTTTTAGTACCATTTTGATAAATAATAAAAATTAGACACTAGTTTCCTAAAAGGAAATATGTTTTTTATACAATAAAATAAAGAGGTATCTGCAAATTAAAAGACCTAATCGATTATCTAGAAACTTTATGGTTTACGTTATCTATAATTAATCTTATCTTTTGTTGAATTATATCAAATTTTATTATAATTGTGAAGTATTTTATTTCAATTTTGGTTATGGAACTCGTTGAAAAGTTATTTTTTGTTATGAACTTATATTTTAAGATATTTAAATGATTGTTTTTATTAATTGTTATTAATATATTGTAATTCATTTGTATGAAAATGTATTATTTATATATAAAATTTGATTTATCAACTTTTAGTTTTTTTACAATTCTGTATATTTTTATTAATTACATGTTTTTCCACGTTTCAATGTCATTTGCAGGCGTTAGATTCAGCCTTGTCTCTTATAACATTTTGGCTCAGGTATGCAAAACTTATCTAAATTTCTAATTTATCTCTCTTGTTTTCTGTCATTTTTTAATGAGTTAATTTTCGCTGTTGGTTTTTAATTTTATTTTAAATAAGAAATGAAGATAAAGCATTGAATGTTTTAAGGTGTGGATGTGTTTTGTTTGTTTTAAATTTTTGCACTGCTGTTATCTTCTTCTTTTAACACTACATGTATTTATGCCTCATTTTCTACCCAATTTCCTGTGCAAATTAGAAAACAATGCTTTAGCTTGCTGCGTCATAAAGAGATTATGTAAGACTTAATAAAATTTCTTTTATGGACTGCTTCTTTCAGTTTAATCAACAATAGAAAGATGTACTTTCTTGGGTACTTGACTAAAATTGTAAGCTATGCTTATTTGCTCAAGAGTCTGTCTAGGATATATTTGAGATGCAAGTAGATTTTCTAATTCCCTTGAACACTTAATTGAAAATATTGATTAATTGTGTAAGTTAATAAAATAAGATAATCACTATGACCCCTCCGAGGTTAGATCATTGCTAGTACATGCTGTTAAGAATATGAGTTACTTATCCCCTGAATTTTAAGTTATTTAATTCTTTCCCCTTCCCCTCGCAATAAATGCTGATGTCATCAAAACGTTTATTTGATAAAAATAAAGTTCAGTTTAGTTTCTCAACTTTTTTAGTACAAATTAGTCTAAGATAAAAAATAATTATGCTATTATAATAATAATCTTTCAGTAAGCTAATAACGATAAGTGACAGCCATGCACCACCGACACTGCATGCACGTGGATATAATGTGCCAGTATTGGTTGGAATATTAAAATTAAGGATTAATAGTTATTAAAGGCGCGCCTGAGGCGCGCCTCAGGCGAGAGGCGACTCAGGCGATGGCCGAGTCGCCTCAACTGCCCAAAGGCGGGCGATGTCACAAAGGCGCGCGCCTCAATCGCCTCAGGCGAGAGGCCAGAGGCCAGAGGCGCGCGCCTTTGTGACCTCTGTTACCCAGAAACTTCAAGAAAAAAAAAACAGATGAAAAAGAAAATGAAGGAAGAAGAAGAAGAAGTGCGGCGGTGCTATGTCTAGGGTTTGGAAAGTTGGAATAGGTTAGGGAAAGAGAATAGAGGTTCCTTAATGTCTTATTGGGCCTCCTTTAGCCAGCCCAAGACCAATATTATACATTTAAAGGCTTTAGTCTATAATAAATGGGTTGTTTTTAACATCAATAATGGTTAAGTTTTCAAATGACTCTTCTTTTTAACAAAAAAGGCCAATTTAGCCTTTTAAATGTAAATTAAAAATATTTTTAAGTCCAGAAAATACAATTTATACTTGAACTTTTTAAAAATATATAGGGTTTTTATATATATATATATTCATATTAGTTGGTCGCCTTATTTCCAAAAGGCTTTCGCCTCGCCTCGCGCCTTGCGCCTCAGGCTTTAGGACCCCTCGTCGCCTCGGGTCGCCTAACGCCTTTAATAACTATGGGATTAACCCATTTTGAGGTCCTTAACTTTATGATTTTTGTTTATCTTGTCCCTAAACTTTTATTTGGTGTTATTTGGTCCTTTAACTTAACATTTTTTGTTTTTTTGTTTCATGAACTTCCATTTAGTCTTATATGTCCATGAATTTTGATTTTTCGCTTTCTCAGGTCCTCATAAATGTAAAATTAAAGGACCAGATAAATAAAAAAACACAAAGTTGAGGGATCATATAAACAAAAAACGTAAAGTTTAAGGATCAAAGAAGTCCAAATGAAAGTTTAGGGACTAGATAAACAAAAAACGTAAAGTTTAAGGATCAAGAAGTCCAAATGAAAGTTCAGGGACTAGATAAACAAAACCCGTAAAGTCGAGGGACCTTAAATTGGGTTAATCCTAAAATTAATTACAATTTTTTACTATTTTATATTTAATTTTGATAAAAAAGATGAAGTTATGTAGATTTGATATTATGCTAGTTTTACTTTTTTTTTAAATTAAGTCCTCAAATTATTAATTAATTTATTTTAATTAAATTTAATCACTCTAATTATTATAAATTTATTATTTTTACTTTTATCATCATGTGTAATAATATTGTAACTTACTTTTTATTATTGTGTTTTTTTTTGTAAATTTTTATTCTAAATAACATATAAAATTAATATTTTTAGGGATATTATACTAATATTATTAATTTATTTATTTATTTAATTTTATGACGATTGTTTTTTAATTTTATTGTAATTTATACTCAAAATAAGTTGAGCGACTAAATTGAACTTTATTTTTATCAATTAAGCCTTTTGAAGACATCATCATGACTGAATACCTTTCATAAAAAACCAGAATATTCGAGGGATTTCAATCCAAGGCATGGTCCCATTGAAAGCCCAGATAATAAAAAATGGAAAAAAGATCAACGTCCATGAATGATTAATTGAAAAATCATAGATAGAATTGCCAAATTTAGTGGAGAAGGAAAATAGTTAAATAACTTAAAATTCAAGGCTAAATAATTTATTTTTAAACAACGATATGTATGAGTAACTATGACCTAACCTTAGGGAGTTAGGGTCATAGTAATTACCCCTTATAAGAATAAGGTTTGTGCTAAAATCCTGTGGAATGTGCTTTGCATAAGTAGAATGGAATAAAAAGTTTTTTAGAATTTTCTGTTCTCTGTCATTCTGATTCCTTTATGGGCACATCAATTGCCCAAACTTGCAGCTTCATGCATCTTCAGACATACAAGTACATTTCTATGGATTTTGACTTGATATAATAGCTGTTCTTGTTCTAGGTATATGTTTTTCCAGTCCATTTATACACATGATGATATTCATTCTCCATTTTGCATGAGATTGGCTGCCTCTTACAGGTGTAAATAATTTAATTTGTGAAAATAAGTATTCAACTTTTATCTTGTGGGCTGCTAGTGACTGGATATGCTATCAGTGAAAGTTGTTGGTATTTAATTTCAGGGAAAAAATAAGTTGGGATAGTAAAATAAATATATTTGATCTGATCAGCATATATGATTTATAAGCGAATTAATTGGATTTTGTGCTAAAAGACAACTGAATTCAAAGCATTGATTTGTCTTTTTTCTGCCTGCATATGTTGTCTCAACAGTACTATCACGTGAAGCAATGAAATTCATCGATGCATAACCATTGCAATAATTAGGTCTAAGCCCTTTAAGTTTATCCTTTTCACCTTTAATGCTAATGGAGTAAAATTATTTCACTTTGTAGGTTTATGTCAAGAGTTCTTATTTCCCACATTCTCCATCTCCTTCACTCAAGTAAATCTTTTGACCCCTTTCTTTGAATGTATTCATAGCTGTGGCGTAAACAATAAGTATTCAAGCTTTGTTAATGCAACTCGTTGAATGGAGTTTACTACCAACTTATTGGTAATGCATTTTGCAAGAACTTCTTTCAATGGAATTAATTACCGAGTTGATGAGAGGAAAGGAGAGAAAGAATTGGTGTCATGAACACTGCTACTTTCTTTTTCCTCCAAATGCCTTTTACAGTCTTCTTTTGTGCTCTTACATTGCAGTCACTGCGTCAATGACTCGGTATCTAAACTAGTATGGAAACGGCAGCTCAATTTTCATTTTTGACAACTGTGAAAAATCTCATAATCTTACTCATTATGACTCTGCTGCTCAAGCAAACATGTCGAAGTTTTTGTTTCAATTACTTCTCTCTAGGTCCAATTGTATAAGGATAGTGGGGTACACCTATATAAAATTCGATTGTCTATATAGCATGCAAGTCTTTGTTTGATTATAGATGAGGAAGACTGAGTAATTAAAGAGAATTGTCAAATATTATGGGTTTTAAGATATTTCGTGGTTGGTTGGGGAATAGGGAAATACATTGCTAGCGAGAGTGTGTGTTTCTTTTTGTAAAAGTATAAGAGAGCTTCCATTTATTAAAATTTGTTTATATCATTTTAATTAAGGATTGATAGAAAGGTGCCCTGCATTCAAGACCAATGAAGGGCTACTGAGATAGGTTGAAGACAGTTTAGTAGGCCATGGACAACAAGCCAATTATACAAAACACTTGAAAAATATTCTGAAACCTTGACTAACCATAGAATCAGTTTATCTCCAAATTGAATCTGGACAACAAGCCAATTAGCACTAGGTTCTTCACCTTGAGTTCGATGATCTTGAAATTGGAATTATTTGGACATAGTGACATACTGGTTAGTGACAGGTTATGTTGGGGATGAGCTTGGGTATTGAACGGCGATTATTGATAAGCTGAAGAAAGTTCATAAGTAGATTTGTCAATGCCTTTTCTACGTCTCAATTTGTCTAAATTCAAATGGCATAGACCCGGTGGGTCTAACTCATGAAAAAGAAATATTTGATCTATTAATTATCTTATATTTATAGTAATTTATGCTAGCTGAAAAAAATGATTTACTATTTTTGTACTATTAACAGTAATCTTCTAGTTAAGATCACAAGAAGACTAGTTCTATGCTCTCAAGCTATGAATTCACATCAAAGCTATTATTATCTAATTTTGACGTCAGTGGAACATGTCATGTGACTTCGAACTTATCATTTATGCTCCATACAGATGGAAGTCTCGTTCAAAGGAAGTTTTAACTATTCTCAAGAATGTTGGAGCCGACTTCCTCTGCTTACAGGTGCTTTTCACATTTATTATTACTAGGGAGGAGAGAAACAATTAGAATTTTTAGTGTGTTGTATCTATGAGTGCTTTATAACACCATTAATATATTTTTTCAGATACTGCTTTCTATATAATTACAATCCGTTTTTGCTCAATGGATACAAAATAGTCATGCTTTAGTACCGGGTGCAGCGTCTCCTGGTGCAACAACATGTATGTAATTTTTACTAATAATTATTGATCAAACTTATATCTTCCAGGAGGTGGATGAGTATGAAAGCTTTTACAAGCAAAACATGGAAAGCCATGGTTATTCCAGTATTTATATTCAGAGGAGTGGGCAGAAACGTGATGGTTGTGGAATTTTTTATAAGCACAAGCGGTATGATTGATTTACCTTAAGCCTGTATGATAAAATCAGCTCATAATTCCTACTTCAAATTTCAAACTATTTAGGATTAAAAAATACCTTAAAAATTACTTTCGGTCAAACTTGACAGTTGCTTATTTCTTGAAGCTTGGCTGACTAGTTCATTCATTTGTTTGTATCTGGGAAGGTGTTGTAACATGTTCTTTTTTCTTCTTAGAAGAAGCAAATAAATTGTCCTAGAAAAACTAGTGCAGAAATCCTTAAAGAAAAAGAAATGCTCAGTCTTTTTGTTTCTAATTGGATTGATGGTGCTTGTAGGTTGTCTAACTGGTACATTTCTTTTTTTGAATTCATCAAATTTCATTAAATCGAATCCAAAACGGTTACATTTGTAAGAAATTCAGGAAAATTTATCATAGTATGTATGAAATACTATGTGACAGATCACCTCAGTGCTGTCTTCAGTATGTGAATTTTGATATTTTCTACTTGACGGCATCCGTTCCCTTAAAGTTGCTGACTTGCTCCATTTTTTCTCATACATCACTCCCATTCTTTACACCGTTGTTTTCAGTGCAGAGTTGCTGTTCGAGGAGATAATAGAGTATAACGATCTTGTGAACTCAGTTCAAGAAGAATCATGTTCACGTGGTGATGAAGTTATTGAAAGAGATGCAAATGGTGATAAAAGTGGTGAAGCAAAGAACGGTATTTTTCACATTAGTTTCTTTTTTACTTTTCTTCTCTTTCCGGTTTCTTTTCTAGTATCCATTTGCATTCTTTGATGGCATACATTATGTATAAGCTTTATGAATCCTATGACCACTTAAAAATAATTAGAGGATGATTAAGTAGGTAGCAACATGGCTCTTCGTTACTTTGGTATAAGTAGGAAGATGTGGAGTATCAAGGCATGACTTTATTATGCCTTTTAATCTATCTCTATGGAGTATGGTACTAAGGCTGCATAAAAAGTTGTAGGCTTAAGCCTACCTCTCACAAGATGCAACCTTTCAAATCCCTAAAATAATCTTATATGGTGCACCAATCCATCACCCTTCAAGTCACCCAAGTATACATTAGAAAAATAAATATCAAGAGTGATAAAAAAAGAATGTTGGATTCTTGATAGATTCTTACTTTGATAAGTCCCTTTTCTCCCTAACAATGAAAACTAATTTAAAAGTACACGTAATAAAAAATAATAGAACTAATGTAAAAAGTATTAACTTTTATAACCCAGGACGACCATAGTTGTCAAATCGAGAATCGGCTCGAGAATCGAAATCCTACTTTTGTTAATCGAGAATCAAATCAAATCGTAAGATCCAGTTATAAATAAAAAATGTAAAAAATATGAAAAATTAACATATTTATAGCACATTTATCTCCAAATAAAAATTATATTTTTTGTGCCAATTTATAATGAACTTCCGTTTTTATCCCTTTAGTAATTTTAAATATACATTAAATGCAATTCAATTTACAATATATTTAGTTTATTATTAGATAAGATTCCACTAATTTATAAGGAGTGGACAAGGTAAAATAAAGTACTGTCATGTTTTATTAATCTTGGTGTAAAACTCATCCGTCCGTTAATCAGATGGAGGGAGTAATATTTATCTCTCCTTGATCTTCAATTCTTTCTTCGCCATTAAATGATTCTAAATCTAAGTCTTCAATCACTTCATCTTCAACCACCTTTCCTGCATCGTTCTATCGTGCTTCAAGTTTCTTGGTCCTCATTTTTTTTGATTGATAGATTCGAGTCCTTCACCATCCCCAAAGCATTCATTGACATCCATCAATAAATTGTCTTCTGGTACACAATTCTCTTCAATTTCAGTGATCCATTCATTGTTAAATTCCATATCACTTGAACAAATTGGATCTTATGTCACGTTTCTCCCTTTTTGCTCGCCTTAAGTCAAGTTAAATGTTATATTTAACTAACACGAGGTTCAATCTTGGCTGTTCCAAATGATTTCTCTTCTTAGAATGAACATACTCAAATGTGCTCCTATTTTGTTCACACCAAAAATATGTTCAACTTAAAAGATGACCAGTCAACACTCCTACATAGCAACTACATTTGTTTATAATCATACCGTCATCTAACCTTGCTAGAGAATGGAAAAACATTTTTGGTCTGTTTAATTGTTAAATTGACAAGGTATGGTAGTTTTGGCTGCAAGGACGGTTATGCGCCACTAGAAGAAATTAAAAATTGAAGGTTATATTGCATATTTTGTATAATCGTTGAGTGACTATGGAGGTGATTGTGTTTGGCCTATGTTTTTTTCTGTGTCAATTCCCATTTTTTGTTTGTGAATTCTTTTTCACCTGTAATTTTGTTATACTAGAATATCCTCTGATCGTATCATATAGTATGATGTGTTAAGCTGGTGGCTCACTTCAGTAATCTATTATCAGGTGCCTCATCAAATAGTACTTCTGAGGATCGTGGAGATCCTAATGATCCTCGTGTAAGATTGAAACGTGACTGTGTTGGAATAATGGCTGCATTTAGACTAAAAAATGCTTCTCGTCACGTTATTATTGTTGCAAACACACACCTTTATTGGTAAGTGGTGATTACAGTTTGAGATGATTTATATAGGCATCATGCACTTGTTTATATGTACTTATATGAGCTTCTGACCCTTCAGTATCTTAGGAGGTTGAAGTTAATTATAAGATAAAATTACTACCATCTACTGAAGTTAAATTAAAATTATTTTTTTCCGTCAAATTTCAAAGTCTTCCTCACCTGAATTTTAAATGATAGTCGAGAAATAATGAATTTTTAAAATTTAGAGTAAAAATGGTATTTTTCTTTTAATTTCGAAAGGTTATAGCAATTATTCCTAATTGTAATGCATGTTTCTTATTATCTTATTTCAGGGATCCAGAATGGGCTGATGTCAAGCTTGCCCAAGCTAAATATCTTAAATTACGCTTATCTCAGTTTAAGATCCTAGTTTCAGACAAATTTGAATGTTCACCCTCTGTTTGTTTGGCGGGCGATTTCAATTCAACCCCCGGTGATCAGGTTTGTTACTATTTTCTGTTTTTGTTAAACTTTCTGTTTGAGATATAAGAAACTCCTATGACGTAACGAAAATTTATGATTTGAGTAACGACTTAGGAACTATTGAATCGCACACATAATAACTATAGATGTGCTGCTACTTTCCTCTATTCCTTATTTGTCTAAGGGCATCTCTAACCCAACTTTAAGATAGTGTGATCCCAGCGTATAGAGTAAATCAATTCCAACCCAACTTTATAAACATACTCTAGTTTACAATTTTTGACTTTCTGTTTCACTGTTAACATCCCTATAAGAACTAGATTAATTTTGACTTTACAAATTACTTGTTTAACAAATAAACATTAATTTATATAATAAATTTTATAACAAAATAATATATTCAAATGTTATAATTCTATAGTATAATATTTTTATTATTATATTTCTTTTTATACGATTTGTAAAAATTATTAAAAAGTAACAATCTGCATATGTTATAAATTGATAATACTGAACACATAGTTGTTAAAGCGCTAGGCGCACCTAAAGCGCAAAGGGCCTCAAATAGCCCGAGGCGCTAGGCGCAAAAAAAGCGCACGCCCGAGTGAATCTAGGCGCATATACGTAAAAAAGTTAAATACCTATTATAGATATATAAAAGCTTGCTCAGATGACATGATTCTTTGTCCATGACCTTGATTCTTATTTTAATGTGATAAAAAACAAGATCATCGATCAAGATAGAGGAGTCTTGAGCATAATAGTTTTTAAGTGCAATATTTTTATATTTGTAAGGCTTCTGTTTTCATTAATTGTTTTATTTATATTTGATTTTTTAAAAGCTCAAAGTCCAAAGCCCAAAACTTTAACAAATACAAAAAAATAGGGTTTCCAACAATGTCTCTTGCCTGAAAAAAGCGCACTTCATGCCTTAAGCGCACCCGAAGCGCACCCAGGCGCACCACCCTCGCCTAGCGCTATTCTAGCGCCTAGGCACGCCTGAGGCGCGCTTTTGATAACTATGACTGAACATTAAACAAACAACAATATTTTAGTAATTAAGACAAATGAAAATATTTAGTAATAAGAATAATAATTTAAATTAGATAAACAACAATAACTTGATCATCTTCCTACGTGTTTGTTCAGTTAATTTGTGATCTTGCTTTATAGAGATATGTTCAAATGTTTGTTCTCTTATTCTGTAATCTGTATTTTTAAGAGATCGAAATTTTCACGATATTATGAATGACCAACTTCTGGTTTCAGGTTTACCAATACCTTATTTCTGGGAATTCGTCGGTAGATGATGTTCATATACCCCTATGTAGCGCCTATGGTGATACTAGAGGAGAACCGTCATTCACGAATTGCACCCCTGATTTTACGGATACGCTTGATTATATCTTCTTTTCCCCTGACCATAAAATAAAAGCTGTCAGTTTGCTGCAGCTTCCTGAAGCAGATTCTCCTGATGTTCTTGGTGGATTACCCAACTTCTACCATCCTAGTGATCATTTACCAATTGGTGCTGAATTTGAATTCTCCATTGAATAAATATAGTTTATTGCACAACAAATTGTCAATTTTGTTCTTTTCCATTTTTCTTATGAAATAAGGATTTGCCTCTATTTTTAATCAGCAATGATTAACAGGTTATGTAAAAATTAGGGAAAAGGTACAAAAAAACCCTCGTAGTTTTCACAAAAGTTTAAAGCAACCTTTTTAGTTTTTTTGGTATAATTAGGCCCTTTTTGTTTTCAAATAAAACAAATAATCCCTTTCGTTCAACACCATTAGAAACATTCGCTAATGGCTGACATGTTTCATAATTATATAGGAAAAATGTTCAAAAATAATTTTAATGTTTAAAATATTTATATAAATTTTGAGGTGATAAGTGTTCCAAAAGTAAACTAAAAGGGTTTATTTGTTTGATTTTAAAACAACAAGGGTTTAATTGTACAATTTAAAAAATACAAGGGTTCAATTGTGCCCAAAAAAGTATAAGGGCTGATCTATATTTTGAGAAAAACTTGAGGGTTTTTTTATACATGCCTTAAAATTATTAGTTTTCGTATGTATTTTAAGAAATTGTTATTTTTGTCAATAGAAATTTTTTATCATGTGTTTTTAATTATACTAGTGTTGCTTTACGTACTTCACACGTGGCTCGTAGTGTGACTTGTCAAATTATCAAGTAATATTTAAAATAGTAGTTAATTAGAAATAGTTTATCTTATTTAATATTTTAAATGATTCTATTAATAGTTTATTATTTTTAATTGATAATAAATTTTATAATTATAGAGAATATAAATAGAAATATCAAATAATAATTAAAATTTAATTTATTTAAAAAGTAATTATTAAATATTTAAAGTAGTCTATTTCAGTTAGTACTATAGATAATTATCTTAATATAATAGTTTATTTTAATTGGTACTTTAACTTTTATAATTATTTTAACATAGTAGTTTATTTTAGTTAGGACTCTAATTTTAATAGTTTTCAATTTTCTATTAATAATTATATTTAATAAAATAAAAAGGATATTAACGTAAATGTGCCTGTCCCCCCCTATCCGTGCTTTTATATACAGTACTAGCGTTTAACCACGTGCGACGCACGTGAGCGACATTTATATGACCCGTTACATGTATAAAATATTAATTTAATTAAATAAAACATCTTAATTTTTATTTACTATCACGACATTTATACGGCCCATTACATGTATAAAATATTAATTTAATTAAATAAAATATCTTATTTTTATTTACTATTATTAATTATTTTTATTTAAATTAGACACATGCTGATATTAATATGACCCGTTATATATAATAAATTATTATATATAATAATTCATTTTGTAATAAAGTTATTATAAACAATTTTTATATAAATTAGATTCTTAAGTAAAGTGCTAAGCGCGTGAACAATATTTATATGACGCGGTATATATTATGTAATTTTTTAAATTATTAAATATAATGATATAATTTTGAATAATTAAACACTATCATAAATTTAAATAGTTTGAGACTTACAACAATAATTTATTAATAATTATGGAAGTTAAAGAAGAGAGGTACCATCCTCAAGTTGAAGGAGGGAAACAATAATTTCCACCACCTCCTCTTCCACTTGACAGTGGGAACCAACAAGGGCAACAAGAGCATTCAAGTGATGACCGCCCACAAGTACATCTACAAGGACAACAACCACAAAGGCAAACCTTGGGTGATTTCTTTTTGCCGGACATGGATAATACAACTTTTGGGCGCTTTGCTCCTCCGTTCCAAGCAGCCACTTTCGAGATAAAGCCAAGCACCGTCCAACTTTTGGAAAACCGATGTGCTTTTTACGGGTTAGTGAATGAAGACCCCAATGCCCATATTGCTAAGTTTCTCGGGGTGCTCAATACCTTCAAGCTTCACAACATCACCGCGGACCAAATCAAGCTCCATATGTTCCCTTTTTCCTTGAGAGACAAGGCTAGCTTGTGGCTACAATCTCTCCCCAACGAGTCAATTCATAATTGGAGAGATCTAGCTCAAGCATTTCTTAAGAAGTATTTTCCCATGGGCAAAACCACAAAATTGACCAAAAATAAAATTGATTTCTTTCAGTTTGATAAGGAATCACTTTATGAAGCTTGGGAGAGGTTTAAGGATTTCCAAAGAAATGTCTATCACCATCGTCTCAAAAGGGAGCATGTGATTCAAATTTTCTATGATGGCTTGAGTGAGACAACAAGAGCTCCCATTGATGCGGCGTCAGCGGGTCGTTAATGCAAAAGACGTATGTGGAAAGCCTTGAGTTGATAGAAAAGTTGGCTACGTTAGTAGTACTTAGTCTTCGGAGAGGAGAAGACCGCCGGGTCAAAAGTCGGTAATAACTCTAGACCAAGTGCAAGAAATGGAAGCCATGAAGGCTAAGAATGCTTCGCTCCAAACTCAATTGGATGCTCTCAAGAAGAAAATGAACTCAAAGAATGCACCAGTTGCTTATGTGCAAGTGGGTTGTGAGTTTTGTCGTGATTACAATCATACGGGGGGAGAGTGTCTTGTGACGGCTCAAGTTTTGAGTGAGCAAGTGAATTACATCAGGGGTCAAAGACAAGGTAACGATCCCTACTCTAACACGTACAGTCTGGGATACGAAATTACCCAAATTTTGGTTGGAGGAACAATGGGGGACAAGGGAGCTCCCAAGGTCACCAGGGTGCGGGTCAAAACTTTCAAGGAGTAAACCGACCTCCACAATAACAAAGAAACTTTCACAACAATTCCAACAATAATGGGAATAGGCCATGACACCCACCCATATTCTAATAACTAAGGAATTTGGATGAGGGGAACAAGATTGATAGATTGGTGGAGAGGATGGAGAAGATGGACCTTGAAAATAAGCAACTTTATAAAAACCAAGCCGCCACTAATCAAATCCTTGAACCTCAAATCTCACAAGTTGCTATTGTACTCCAAGGTAGAGCTCAAGGTGGTTTACCGCTATGGAAGCTAACCCAAGGGAGCAACTCAAAGCGGTTGAGCTAAGGAGTGGGAAGACTCTTGATAGGTCGATTGGCAAGAGGCCAATAATTGAAGAAGAGGAGCCTAGGGTGGTGGACGTTGCTAGTTCTAGTCAAGAGTTTCCCAAGGCTAGTGAGGAGGTTGTTATTGAAGTTGAGGAATCATATGTGAGACCACCTCCGCCTCCTTCTTTTGTTATGGAAGTTCCATTTCCGAGTCGGCTAAGGAAAGCATCGGATAATCAAAAATTCCACAAGTTTCTTGAGATTTTCAAGAAGCTCCAAATCAACATAAGCCTCGCGGATGCCTTCAGGGAGATGCCCCAATACGCCAAGTTCTTGAAAGACATAATTATGAACAAGCGTAATTGGGAACAAGACGGAACAATTTCTCGAACGGAGAGTTGTAACTCTATCATCCAAAGCGATCTACCAACAAAGCTAAAACATCTAGGTAGTTTTACTATTCCTTGCACTATTGAAAATATGAACTTTATTAATTGTTTATGTGATTTGGGTGCGAGTATCAATTTGATGCCTTTGTTTCTTTTCAGGACCTTATTTAGTGTAATACCCCGTATTTTTCCGGCTTGTTCAAATGAATTATCCGATGTGTTTTGGGTTGATCAATGGTGTTCAACACCTTGAAACCTTGATTTGGTGTGCTTAACCCCTACTTTGAAGTTCGACATCGTTCTTAGTGTTTTAAAACCAAGCTTTATCGGTTTTGATCATATGAACAATCATTCATATTTTGAACTATAGTTTGTTTTCCATTCGTGAACTCAGTCCATTGAACGATAGAGTAAACAATCGTTTATATTGTTTTGAACGATCATTTATATTTGAAACAATCGCTCATCGTTGTTTTTCTATAAATACGACCTTAGCAAGCCAAATTAGTTTTCATTCTTTTCTATAACCCTAAAACGGATGTTGCTCTATGAAATTCACTTCCTATCAATTCCTCATTCAATATTAATCAATTGTAAGTATTTCTATCACTCCTTTCTTCATTTAATCATTAAATTAGGTTTTCTAGCAATTTTAGTTTCAATAGCTCTTATATTTGATTGTTGTAGGCTGAATTGAACTATATTATTTCTGGGTTTTCTTCCATTGGTTGTTCTTAACCATATCATAAGGTATGTACCTCTAAACTCTTGTTATGATGCGTAAAGATTTCTAGGTTGTTGTTTGATCCAATACTTGGGTGATTTGGTTTGTAATTTATATTTTGCCTTAAATGAAATCTGAAATTGATTGTTTGATATTGTGATCTGATTTATTAAGGTTGTGTATACTTTGGTGGAATGGATTTGTTAGCTCAATTAAAAGGTTTATCAAACAATGTTGTTCTTTGATTTTAAATTCCGTTTGAACAAAACAAAAATCTGGAAATCTGTTTGAGATTGAAAATAGGGTGCTAGTTAACAAACTATACTTTGGGTGACTTGAGATTTCGGGCTAAGTTTAAGTATGATGTTAATCGGGGTTTTGATAAGATTAATTCGTTGTTTTTGAGTTGTTTAACGTGGCTGAAAATATAATTATTAAAGGACTGTTTTTAAGTCATTACACTTATTACTTTAGGTGTTTATTCGATTGGGGTTTAATCGATGTTTTGGCCATTGTTATGTTGCCTACTTACGGTGATTTGAATCATTTTGTTAAGGGCTGGAAATATGTTTTATAAATCGTTTTTGACATATAAAAGAAGTTAGTTTGATTGTGGATTGTTGGGTAACCAAGTGGTGAATTGGCTTACTAGTTATGTTATGTTTTGGCCATTGTTTACTTGTTGTTTAAGTCGTTATTTCAGATTTGCATTTAGATGTTAGAAGTGATTATAATCTTGTGATTTCATTTAAGGTTGCTTATTTTAGTTAAATGTACTTTGGGTTTGCCAAGTGTTTGCAATTTACTTAGGTTGTTGTTACTTTGGTTTGTTAAACTTTAAGTTGAGTTCTTGTTTTCAAATAAACATTTGGTTTTGAATTAAAGGATTTGAATTTACCTTGGGTTATGCTTGGGCATACGTTTGGGTCGGGTTAGACTTGTGTCGCCCGACATGTTGTGTTGAGCTATTTTGCAGTTAAGGCTAACACACTACTTTGGGGAACTCTTTGGTTTTAAAAGGATTATTTAATTATTTAAGAACTTCAGATTTGATTTCAAAAGTAAGAACTCATATAGGCTTAACTTACTATTTTGTTGTTGTTTGGTTTGTATGGTTGTTATTTTACTTTGGTTTGTACTTTGGTTGTGGATTGAGATGCTAGACCTATGTGGTGTCCAGCATTCTTAGAGTTAGGGATTGTATGGTTTTTAACTTGTGCATTGTTTTTAGACCCGTCGTATGCTCGTGCTTTGGAGTCTGCACAGGGTTAGCTTGCTTGCCAAGGTTATCACGTGGATACGCAAGCAGTGAGTTTATAGTGTTATTTAACGCTCTATTAAGTACCGCAAATTATTTTAGTATATCAACTGTTTACGAATTGTTTTAAACGAATATGGATCTGGATTGGAACGAGCTACTCGATAGGCGAGTATCGAGACTGTGTGCACCGGTAAGTACTTTGAGATTGGCTGACTATAAGTCTGGCTTACTTTGGGATCGATGTGGATTTGTTCCCATCTACTTTGGGTTATACTTTGGGTTTTCATTTCAATACTGTATTCCATAATCAACTATATAAGTATATTAATATAAAAAGATTTGATTTTAAGGGTTTTAATCTTAATAAATGTAAATGGCATTATGAACTCATCTCAGTATATCTGACCCCGTTGTTTTCCCAATTTTTCAGGTTTATGATTTACAAGCTTGGTCATCTCCGACTCTTTGATTCCTCGGAGCTCTTTCTATTGTTTCAAACTAGTCAATTGTTTTACTCTTAGACCGCGGTAAAACTAGTTTTATATTATGGTTGTCTTATATGCTGGATTGTTGGATTGGTCCGATTGTTTGTTATTACCTTTGGCATGTTATACTTTGGATTATATCGTTATATATAAGGCATGCAGTTGAGTCTCAGGTTTAAGCCGAGCGTTTTAGATATTTAACTTGTTGTTTATATTGTCATATAAACTGCTAGACATAGGTTGGAGTCTCGGTTTCCCCCGAGCAATGGTTTTCTTGCAGGTGATATGTGTGTACGATTATCCGCGAGGCTTGCTACGAGTTTCGATACGACCATATCCATACCTAGCGCCGGTCGCGATCCTTGAATTTGGGTCGTGACATTTGGTGATTATCCCGTCAAGCGCACCTCGATGGTACTTCAATTGTCGGATCACTCAATCAAGAAACCGTATGGGTTGGTTGAGGACGTGTTAGTCAAGGTGCATAAGTTCATATTTCTGGTGAATTTTATAATTCTTGACTATTCGGTGGACAAAGAATTCCCCATGATACTTGGTCGACTGTTCATGAACACCGGGAGAGATTTAATGGATGTGCACGCCGGGAAACTCACACTAAGAATTGATGATGAGAAAGTGGAGTTCGACATGAAGCGGGAAATGAGAGGTACCATCAAGGATGATGAGTTCATGCGAATGGATTTGATTGATGAGTTGGCCAAAGAGCAACTTCAAGTTAATGCGCAGCTATTGAATTAAGGAACGGCTGAAAATTTGCAAAAAAAAAGGGACCTGACAGTGGGTTTTTGATCGAGACCCTCTGCTTTTCTAAGGGTCTCGGATCGAGACCCCTATTTTTTTGAAGGCAACAGCCTTTGCTCAAGAGGTCTCGGATCGAGACCATCACTTAAAAACAGGTCTCGATCCGAGACCACCTGCAATGTGGAGGAATCAAAAGTTTGTGGGATTTTGAAGATTGTTTTTCAGTCCGAAGAGCTTGATGAGGAATATACCGAGAAAGATGAACCAAAACTGGAGACTTTAAGCATGGAAAATGGAGTGACACCACCTTCATCTATTGTGCCCCAAATTGTAGAGATGAAGCCATTGCCTCCTCACTTTAGATACCGATTTGTTGGAGAGAATGAAATATTACCTATTATTATCTCCAACAAGCTTTCAAAGGATCGAGAGAGGAAGGTTGTGCAAGTGGTGAAGAGTCATATCTTGGCCATGGGGTAGCAAATATCCGACATCCGTGGTATTAGCTCACAAGTGGTCATGCACAAGATAAACTTAGAAGATTAGTCTAAGAATTCGACTCAAAGACAAAGAAGTCTGAATCTGAACATGAAAGAAGTGGTCCACAAGGAAATTGTCAAGCTTCTTAATGCGGGAATCATCTATCCTATCTCGGATAGTGGTTGGGTTAGCCACATTAAATGTGTGCCTAAGAAGGGATAAATGATGGTTATTGAAAACGAAAAGGGTAAACAAATCTCCACAAGGACGGTAACGGGGTGGCGTGTTTGCATTAACTACCGCGAGTTGAATGCGGAGACGAGATAAGACCACTCCCCATTACCTTTTATCGATCAAATGTTGGAGCGGGTAGCGGGCCATGCTTTCTATTGTTTTCTAGATGGTTATTCCGGGTACAACCAAATCATGATCTTCCCGGATGACCAAGAGAAAACCACTTTCACTTGACTTATGGAACGTTTGCCTATCGAAGAATGCCGTTCGGATTGTATAATGCACTGACCACCTTTCAAAGATGCACGACTTCCATCTTCGCCGGCATGATAGAGGATATCATGGAAGTATTCATGGAAGATTTTTCCATATTTGAAGACTCATTTGAGTTACGTGTGAATTTTTTTTGGCTCGGTGTGAGGAGACCAACCTCGTTCTAAATTGGGAAAAATGTCACATGGTTGATGAAGGAGTAGTTTTGGGTAACAAAATTTTTGAATCGGGAATTGAGGTCGATAGAGAAAAGAAGGAAGTGATTGAGAAACGTCCACCCCTGACCTCCGTGAAGGGAGTCCGTGCCTTCTTGGGGCACGCTGGTTTTTATAGACGTTTTATTAATGACTTCTCTTCTATTACTAGACCTTTAACTATTTTTTTATTAAAGATTCACCATTTGAGTCCACAAATGATTGCTTGCTTGCTTTTGATATGTTGAAGAAAGCACTAGTAACGGCCCCCGTCATCTCTTCTCCGGATTGGGATTTGCCGTTTGAGCTAATGTGTGATGCAAGTGATCAAGCCTTAGGGTGTGTCTTGGGATAAAATAAAGATAAGCGGGGTTATGTGATATACTATGATAGTCGGACGATGGTGGGGGTACAACTCAACTACACCACAACGGAGAAAGAAATGTTGGCGGTGGTGTTTGCTCTTGACAAATTCCGGCAATATGTGTTAGGATCCATGGTGGTTATTTATACCGACCATGTCGCTCTAAGGCACCTCTTTGCTAAATAAGATGCAAAACCAAGACTTTTTCGGTGGATCCTATTAATACAAGAGTTTGATGTGGAGATAAGAGATAAAAAGGGGACAAAAAATGTCGTAGCCGATCATCTATCGAGATTGGAAGTTTCAGAACCTATACCTCAAAGGGTGGAGAATAATGAGCAATTTTCCGGATGAAATGCTCATGATGATCAATGAGATGGAGACTCCGTGGTATGCAAATATTTATAACTACCTATCTTCGGAAATAATGCCCCCCGGAGTCATCCTACCATCAAAGGAAGAAGCTTTTGAGTGACGTTAAGCGGTTTCTATGGGATGAACCGTATTTGTTCAAGATTTGCGGAGACAATCTTTTGAGATGATGTGTGGCTCTCTAAGAGGTAATGCTTATACTTAGCCAATGTCATGAGTCGGTCTATGTGGGACATTACGGTGCAGCTAGAACGGCGGCAAGAGGGTTAGAGAGGGGTTTCTTTTGGCCCACCCTCTCCCGAGATGATAAGGATTTTGTTAGCCATTGCGACCGTTGTCAACGGGTCGGCAATATTTCAAAAAGAGATGAGATGCCACTTACCACCATTTAAGAGGTGGGGATATTTGATGTTTGGGAATTGACTTCATGGGACCATTCCCGGTTTCGGAAACCAATACATATTGGGGTGCGTCGATTATGTTTTTAAATGGATAGAAGCGGAGGCTTTACCCACCAATGACGCCAATGTAGTATTGTGCTTCCTCAAGCGACTTGTGAAACGGTATTGGACTCCACGAGTGATCATCAGTGATGGGGGTTCACACTTTTGCAATTGGAAATTCAAGGCTCTTATGAAGCAATGCAATGTTTATCATTGAATTGTCACCCCGTATCATCCTCAAACAAGTGGGCAAGTTGAGGTATCGAATAGAGAATTGAAGAAGATTCTAGAGAAGACGGTAAGCGGGACACGTAAGGATTGTTCCCTCAAGTTGGATGATGCTTAGTGGGCATATCGAACGGCTTTTAAAACGCCTCTTGTTATGTCCCCATTCCGTATTGTCTATAGAAAAGCGTGTCACTTACCAGCTGAGTTGGAACAGAAGGCTTACTGGGCAATAAATAGCTCAATTACGACTTCAAAATCGGGGAGGAGAAACGGTTACTTCAACTAAATGAATCGGATGAGATCCGATTCATGACATATGAGAATGCCAAGCTCTATAAAGAAAAAACGAAGCGGTGGCATGACGCCCACATCATGCCCAAGGTTCTTGAAGTGGGATCAAGCTCATGTGTCAATTTATGTAACACCCCGTAAGTTTAAGTAATTAGAATATACCACGAGGTCAAATTTGGGTAACCAAAATATTAATAATATTATTTTGAGTGTTCGAATATTAAGAAATATATTCGAACGAGCGAAGTTTAATAATTAATGGATAATAGTCAGGTTTGACTATTTAAAGTTATTAAATTAAATCACGGGAAGTGATTTAATAAACTTGAAATACGTAAATTAACTTTATATGTATCCTTAAAAATATATCATAAATAGGAGTTCAAAATTTAAATTGGGAATTTAAATTTTAATAAACGAGTGTGAACGAGACTATAGATATAATGATTAAAAAAATGGTTAATTACATATAAAATCACCACCTTTATACGAAATTGCAAAAATAACACAAACTTTAAAACTTGGCAATTCAGGGAAGCACCTTTCATTTCTTTTCCAAAATAACACGGACACATTTTTAGTGGCGTTTTTGCTGACATGGCATGACACATGGCACTCTCATAGGGTGTACAAGTCAGCAAAATTTTATCTAAAAACGTGCCCATGTTGTTTTTGAAAAAAAATGAAAAGTGATGCCCTGAATTGACACGTTTTAAAGATTGTGTTATTTTTGATAATTCGTGTAAAAGTGGTGATTTTATATGTAACTAACTCTTAAAAAAAGAGAATAAGAAAGAAAGAAACAGAGGCGGTGAGATGTGGGCATCAAGTAAAGGAAAAATATTTCCTTTAATTCCTAAATTCTTTACATTAATTAGTTTTAGTTATTAACTAATTAAGTATTATTTGTCCAAATTAAAATAAAATAATTTATAAGTTTCGAGCGAATAATTTTGATGTCAATATTTGCAAAATAATTTGACGAAGCTACAGTCAAAGTTTCATGAAATTTGGACGTAGTAATTTTAGTCAAGTGGGACTCATTGTCTTGCTTCCTTTTACCAAAAACACTTCATAAGGAAATCAACAAAATTATTTTGAACCTTTGGTGGGGAAAAAAAGGAGAAAGAGCGTAAAATTCACTAGGTTTCGTGGAAGAAAATGTGCAAATCCAAAGAAGAAGGGGGAATGGGTTTTCGAGACCTTGAAATTTTTAATATGGCTCTATTGGGAAAACAAGGTTGGAGATTGTTGACTCAACCAAATTCGTTAGTCTCACGAGTATTGAAAGGGAAATATTTGCCACATACTAGTTCTGGGATGCGAAACCCCATTCCAATGCATCGTGGGCTTGTCAAAGCATATTAAAAGGCAGAGATGTTCTAAATTTAGGGGCGAGATGGCAGGTATGATTGGGTAGGGATATAGAGATTCAAAAAGATCGTTGGCTGCCTGATCACTGTGGTTTCATCCTATCTGGAAATGTTGCTATCCCACCCCATATTACGAAAGTGTCCAACATAATTTCTATTACTACGAAAACTTGGGATCATGATCTTGTGAGAGCTGTATTTGGTGAGGAGAAATCTAGGGTTATCTTGCAAATGCAGACAAGTTTAACCGGTTTAAGGGATAAAATAATTTGGCAGCCTGCACGATCCGGGAACTTCAGTGTCAAATCAGCCTACCATGTATCGAGGAATTTAAAAGCGAAGAGTATGAACGGGGGAACAAGAAACCCAGTACCGGAATCAATTAAGTGGAAACATCTATGCAAGATGAAGCTGCCATCGAATGTAAGGTATTTTATTTGGAAAGCGTTAAATGACGGTATTCCAACCAATTCAAATATCCATAAGCGTATTGATACTGCGACTCAGTTATGTCCCCGTTGTGCTTCGAAGGAATCATTGCTTCATCTATTCTATCACTACCCGTTCTCTGAGGTGGTTTGGATTGGTACATCGCTTTCCCTTGCTCTTTAACCTGCAACCCATTTATAGAAATATGGACATGGTGGGGTAACAAAGCTGCATCTGATGGGAATGGATCAGGATTACACGATAGAGTGGCTTGGCTGTTATTGGCATTATGGCTGTGTCGTAACAAGTTGATCTTTACTGATGAATTTCTGGATCCATTGACAGCTCTCTCAATGGCAGAAAAGCTCCAGTCAGAATTTAAGCAAGCAACATCAGCTCCGAGTGTAGCTACTGCCCAGAGCAGACCTCCAAGCTTGCCGTCTCATCATCAGCAATGGCAAGCACCTCCTCGAATTGTCCATAAGATCAATTTTGATGGAGCATTCGAGTCCAAGTCAACAGTAGGAGTTGGAGCGTGTGTGGTTAGGGACTCTAATGGACGAATTATCAACACTGCAGTAAGCAAGTACAAATTTATGACTTCACCGGCGATAGTTAAAGCATGGGCGCTCAGAGACACAATTCAACTAGCAATTACCATGAGGCTTGAAGAAGTTATAATTGAAGGGGATGTTAAATCATTAATCGATGCAATGCTGAACAAAACAGAGGTGGATATGGATTGTGATATCATAGTGCAGGATTGCAAAATGCTCGTTAAAAATGGTGCATATATTATTTTCATTTCTGTTTGTTAGACGAGAGTGTAATGGGGTGGCCCATGCGTTGGCCAAACAAGCATTTAGATATAGCGAACTATGTAATAATAATCTGGCCCAAATGCGGTGGCTAGAATCGAGACTCTTGTAGTAGATTCCCATATCAATGAATTTATTCATTCCGACAAAAAAAAAGTGGGACTCATTTGGACCTAATAAATCATTAGGGATTTATTAAAAATAAAATATAAGCCTGATGGGATTAAAAATTATTTTTTTTTATTTTTTTATTTTATTCGATTTTTGGATAAAGTTTCGTGAAGTTTGGAATTTGTTAACGTTTTAGCTACAGACGAATATTTAAGAATTGGTTTAAAGTAAAGGATTGAGTTAGTACTAAATGGCACTTTAACCAATTTGAAATTCTATAAATAGGGGAGAGGGGTACGCCGTTTCGTTCTTTGCAGGTTTATTTTGACGTGCCTGCTAGTTGTATTGACGTACCTGCTAGTTAAAAACGGTACGCGCGATTTAGGTTTCGTCGATTTCTCGATTCCAACTAAGATTTCTTCGAGGATCCGCACGTATTCAAGGTAATAACCGTTAAATTGAATTTGGTTATCAGTAATTTGATTATGAGTAAATTGAGTTATAATTAAAGTTATAACATCGACCGTGTCGAGTCGATTGAATTCGAATAGATTCGACGTTCCAGTTGCGAATTACGATTGTTTGGATTGTGTTTAAGTGTTTGCAGCAAAAATTTTGCGTTGCAGCATGTCGGAATAGCCCGAGGTATCGCCCCGTGGCTGTGCGAACGCACAGCTAGGGCTGTGTGATCGCACAGGCCCTGCTGTGCGAATGCACAAGTCTCTCTATGCGGATGCACAACAATGCCGAAGGGGCGTAAGGCATTTTTGCCTGTTTCGAACAACATGTTCGATATTAGTCCAATCAGATTTCAAAAAATGAACTAGGACATTTTAAGAATTAAAATGTTTATTAAAGTAAAGGTATTCGAATAATTAAAATGTTACGACGTCTAATTAATATACGAAAATAGTTAAAGTCTATCGTTTATACGATAAGATTAATGTTAGGAATTCGATGTCTGATATTGTTTTGACATTTGAATTCTAACCAGATGCGATGATTGTCGATGTGCCAAGTTAGAACACAAGGGTGTTTGACTAGTGGGCTATCAAGAGCATACGCTTCTGTGGGACATCGGTTCTGTGAGTTTTTCTTTATGGTTTTTACTTTTTCATATTTACATTTAAACTGTATTAAATTATATATTGCAATAGTATGAAATTAGCCAAGAAAGGTCCATTTGAACAAGCTTTCTATTGGTTGTCAATAGGATTGGGTGATCACCAGTAGCGTTTCTCGAAATGAGCATGTATCATATATAGAGGTCAGTTAAGTCATTGGACGTTGGAAGTGCTAGCGACCCTGACTTAACAATCTGAGATGGAAGTAACGGTTACGGTCCAAACACCCGGATTAGACGGTAGTGATTCAGTTCACGGTTTAAGCCCCAAGTCGTATAGATGGAGACCTATACAATAGTCTGCCTTGTACGGTTTCATCTGAAGCAATTGATTGGTAATATTTTAAATATACGAATGTTTTATGTATTTGCGATTTGAATATTCAATTGTAAAATTGTAGACCCAGTCAGAAATATTTATATTTCTGACCCTCCCCAATGTTTACCTTTCAGGTTATCAAGTACAAGGTCAAACTTCCACAATAATTCTGGACGTCAATGTCAACCATACCTCTAGAGCTGCAAGTATTTGGGTACTGCAAAGTCTGTCTTTTTGTTTACAGCAGTTCAACTTATTTTGATAAACTCTGATTTGAACTACTATATATCATATATGATTTCAAAGCTGCGTGTTTTCTAAAATGCTTTTACCAGTTTTTTTAGAGATACACTGGTTTCATGTTTTTAGCATTTTAGGGTTGTTTTGGAAACAAAGCATGTATGTCATATGAGATTGATGTTTGCGCTCTGGTTTCTGGAAATACAATCATGGTTTTCGAACCCAGTTTTCAAAAATGTGTTTCGCTAAACAGGATAAATGTTTAACAATGTTTTCTGAAAACAGATCATACGTGATGTATGGTCTTGATTTGCAAAAAAAAATTATTAAGGTGTTTAGGCTTCCTACGGGTTTTAGAGCAACCACTGCCATTCCCTAATGCTAGTCTCGGCTCGAATTTCGGGTGGAAATTGAGTCGTGACAAAGTTGGTATCAGAGCAATGGTTCTCAGACTCAAGAATTTAAAAATATTGTTGATACATGAAATCAAGTATGGGGTAGGTGTTATAGGTACTCATAGGAACTACTGCAGCACATAGGATTCGAGTTATGTCTCTTGCACATATTCTTATGTTTCATATGTTCTCAGTTTCCCTTTTGTGAAAATAAGACTGCGATATACGCGTGTGTGCAGTCTAGACAACTCGATAACGATGCTTGAATATCAGGCATGGAAATAACATGAAGACACCGTCGAAGTCAGTCGACAGTAGTACAAGGTACAAGTGACGAAGAAGTACGTACTCTGAGAAGTGGAGTAGTTGTGGGTAAATCTTACTGGTTACAAAGTTTAGGATCCAGAGGGAACTGAAAAAATCAAATGATATAACCTGTTATGGTTATTTATTTAAATGATTTTAAAAGCATATTTGTGCCTAGACATGAGATAAATGTGTATAAGTGCCATGACATTAACAGAAATGCATCACTACATACATGATTAACAAAAAGAATAATCAATGAATTCATGCATCACTCAGATAAGAGTAGGTTGTGGCAAATCTTTGGGGATGAGAGAGGTCATTACACTAGTGCACAATTATGCAGATGTTTTAAAAGTGAGTTGTAAACAAATTGTTTTGAAAAAGGGTACCCAAGATGATTGAACCATTTCAAACAGATTTGTTTTTCTAGTAAGTATACCTAGTCCAGAACTCTGTAACAAAAGTAAATACTTAAGATCAAGCAGTAAGCGATTCTCGAGGGGGCAACAGAAGCATACAAGAGCGAAAGTTGGAGAATACGGAAGTGAATAGGAAGTACACAACTAGTTGTAGTTAAACAAACTACAACCTGTATTGGGTAGAGATATATATCCGAGTTACGACAAGTTAAGGATATGAATATCCTTGAATAAAGTGTCCAGGGCATTGGACCTGAGACACTAGGAGTAAGAAAGGAAAGATATAACTTATTGATCAAGCAAGTGATTAAGACGTTAGAGATACATGACGTCTCACTAGCGATTAGTATACCTTGAGTTTAGGAAGACTCAAAGTAAGTGGAAGATACACGATTCAAAGTATAATAGATGGAGATAGTGTATTGTTGAAGTGAGTTTCAAATGATGTCTGAAAACCAACAGGGTGCACCAAAATCCTGATAACTTTTTATTGGAGCGTTGGATCGGTTTGATTTTGGAATATGATATTCCTAAGAGGTTACCTAGAGATTAACAATTGATCGTCGAATAGAGAATTTGACGATGCTTGTTTCTGAAAGTAACGATGAGAAAAGTTGCGTGAATTTTGGCAGTGAGCCAAAAGTACAAGTGATGAAATTATGAAATATAAAGTTTAATTAACTTAGGATTATCAATGTAAGCTCCAGATATATATAATGAATTTGAAAACTATTGTTAAATAGTGGTTTCAAATAGTGAAAACTCCGACAACCGGGCCTAGTGATTGTGAAGTCTTGGTTGGCTGATGACGTAATATACATGTAAAATACATGTATTTTGAATGTCGGGCCAGATCGTTTAAAGTATGGACGACCAAAAGTGGAAAGTGTGAAATAAATGTTTTATTTTAGGCTTAATTATTTAAAAACCACTCACCTTGAACTTTTTTTTCGTTTATACCCTGACCTAGGAAAAAATTCATTTATACCCTGACGTATGTATTTATGTTTCACCTCTACCCCGAGGCACTAAATTAACCTCTTTTTATTAAGAAAAAAGTTTAAAATAGTTCTTCATTTTTAACTTAAACTAATTAGAGTTTAATTAGAAATGAATTTTTCTCTAAATGAAGGACCATTTTAAACTTTTTTTAAATAAAAAGAGGTTAATTTAGTGCCTCGGGGTAGAGGTGAAAAATAAACATATACGTCAGGGTATAAATGAATTTTTTCCTAGATCATGGTATAAACGAAAAAAAAGTTCAAGGTGGGTGGTTTTTAAGTAATTAAGCCTTTATTTTAATATGAAATGTTTTGAAAACGAAGCGAGAAATTGATAGTCAGTTAATTAAATGTAGTAGCGGATATAGAGCATTGAGGATGACTCTTAGCTGCGAGCAAAGAGGCTATAAATGGATAGTCAATATGCGATACATAGCGATAGTCAGATTAAAGATGTAAGGTATGAGAATTTTATGCATCAGAATGAATGAAAGATTCCGAGTAAGCCATAGTTTGAGATAAACAATATGACGAGAGAAATATATCCGGATAAGAGCTCCGCGATAATGAAAGGAAAGAGACAATAGACCTGTGAAGGGACACAACAGATAATAAAGGTATATGAGGAGATAAGGAAGTGATATAGATAGTAACATCGTACGAAACGAGTTACGATGGAATAAGCATACGAGTGTAAGGTAAATCGCTTATTAAATGGAAATAGAACACATAAGTTGCAATTGGTGTGTATTGATATTAAGAGTAACATGAAAATGTTCTATCGATACGTGAAATAGTGAGTTGACTTTACCTAGCTATGGTATACATAAAGTCGCTAATTTAAACTCAATTGAGATTGAGATAAGGTACACTGACAGTGAAGGTTTCAGTAGTAGATATAATTATAAGTGTGCAAATGAGTATTGCACAAAGGGAATAGAGAAGTATGATAGAAATACATCTCACACGTGTACAAAACGTGGATAAGAAAGAAGTTAAGCTAAGGCCTATCATGAAGATAGCATGAGTCAAATCCGATTAGTAGATTTGCAGAATGTAGTATAAGTACTACTAATTCTGATATGGACATGAAGTGAGTGAACACTTTAACTGTTCTTAATGAGATATATAAGAACAAGGAGTTAAGCTACTTCTGGATTATTTCTGGAAGTGGTTTTAATGGACAATGAGTCTGTGTGACAAATAGAGGAAGGAGAGGCACAATGTGTACGACCCGTATTTTAAATTCTGAGAGAACGTCAAAATTAAGTTAGGTTCTCCAAATGTGAGTGATATTTTGGAGACACAAGGTATCATAAGTGATGTTTGTAAAGATCGAAGTGATTAATAAGTGGAAGTAACCAACATGGTTAAAGAAATTAGTAATTTCTTGAGTTTTGGAGAGGACTCGAACATTGCTTGCAAGATTTCTC
Organism: Mercurialis annua; assembly: GCF_937616625.2. Lineage (NCBI taxonomy): Eukaryota > Viridiplantae > Streptophyta > Magnoliopsida > Malpighiales > Euphorbiaceae > Mercurialis > Mercurialis annua. Next base: position 43,276,440 of record NC_065574.1, on the reverse strand, counting down.
AATAATCTTTGCATCGGCAATAAGGTATAATCAGGAAATGTGAAAGTTGATTAGGAAAATCAACGTAAGATAAGATGTGGGGATTAAAAAGGAATAACAGACAATAGTGCAAGTGTTAACACTATTCATAAGGTACGTACATAATTAAGTAGGGATATGTTATGATATATAACATGATTGAGATGTAGGAAATGTTCCTCGATGACTGAGAAAGCACGAGGTAAATTGTCAATACATGATTAGAAATTGACAATAGTTATAGTTGCACAGAAAATCAAAAGACACTTGTAGTGTAAATACGACGTGCAAATTATTTAAGAAAATAGGAGATATTGTGATAGAATTTGAAAGACACTACCTGTAGGATAATGTGTACATTACCTACAGACTAAGAGTCAATGGATTTTGATTTTTAGACAGGAAAAGATGCTCGGTAAGTAAAACCAAAAGATTATGATATAAGAAGAATCTCATATAAAGATCCTACAACCTAATTGTAAAGTTAACAGTTAGTGCATTGTGAATCAGAGTAGCACAGTGAAGTGTGGAGGTTTGCATAAATTACATGCATACTACACTACTTTGCTAGCGATCATGCAAGGTATTGTCAGGTATTAGACGTAAGGTCTCAAACCTTAGAAAATTATTGGCTCAACCAAATATGAGACCAATATGAAGTGATTAACTCAGAGAAAGTATAAGTTAGAAATACTCGACTGGAGTATGTGCTACATGTAAAGTAGTAAAGAAAAGTTTGCAATTTCAGTATTATTGATAAAATACTGAAACAGGACAACACATTATGTGAAATAGACATGTATAGTTTGAGTGTCAATATAAAGTGTTTTTTCACGGTACCACAAAAAGGTACTATGGTGTCAAAGAAGTGTATTGATGGCACAATATAAAGAAATAGGTGAAAAGGATGGTAGTAAAATGTCTAAAGGACTACTAAGTCGAACTGGAATGCAGTGACTATACATATTTTGGCAACTATTGCCAGAACTCGAATAGAAATGAAAAGAGATGTCAAGGGATTTTGTAGTCAAAATACCTAAGTATCAGGATGTTTTGATTCAGTATAAGTAATTATGTACAGTATGAGAAAGATGATACGTTCCGTACTCTCAATACTTTGCATACAACAACAAGTTGATGAGAGTTTAAAAGATAAAGATGAAGTCTACGGTTAACTAGAACTTGTGAGAAGTTTTAGATCAGCGATTGGAAGATAGTATCGTTTGTTTCCCATAAGTAACAAACGACTTAAAGGGGTAAACCCAATATTAAGAGTATACACATCCCAAGTGTATAAAAGCCTATGGAGTTAGCAAAACCTAACTGATGATAAAAGATCATAGAATAATGCTATGAGAAGGCATTATGAGATCAAAACAATTGATCTCCTTTATTTTAAGATAAGTAAAAGAAAGTGAGGCAATAAAATAAATAAATCGTGTAAATATATACGATGGAATAGTGTGAAAAGACACACTTTGTCGATGGATGAAATACATAGATTCAAAGGGAAAGGAAAGTGCAAAGAGATAGAAATCATGTGAGTATATGCAATCGAACAGTGTCAGGACTTACACTTCGTTAATAGACGAAGAATATTTGGAGGGAGACCCTGATCCAAAGTGAAAGAGTAATAGATAAGTTAAGAGGAATATGATAAAGAATAGGGTTAATTTCTAAAAAAATCACGAACTTTACACGAAATTTCATTTTAATCATGAACTTTAAAAGTTGTCATTTAAAGGCACGAACTTTCATTTTGTTTCAAATCCATCGCCAAAGTAAAATCCGGTGTATTTTATCGAACCAAAAATTCCTAATCCTATATACTATAACTAAAAGATAATAAGATTTAATGTCGATTTATAATTTGGGTCTTTCATTAATAGTTTATTGAAGAATTTAGTCAACAAAAATACACTGAAATGATAGATCTGAAATAAAATGAAAGTTCGTGCCTTTAAATGGCAACTTTTAAAGGTCATGATTAAAATGAAATTTCGTGTAAAGTTCATGATTTTTTTAGGAATTAACCCTAAAGAATATAACTTAGGTTATAAAGAGATGTAGAACGTAAATTCCAATTTTTGATGAATCATGACATGTGGGAGGTTGCATTAAAATGCAATTGATGAATTAGAGTTGTAACAAGCATTCGTGTACACCCGCAGAATGAAGGTTATTAGGGTTTAACTTAATACCCTCACCTTAAGTCAAACTTATGCTACGTGAAGCATAAGGTTTAAAGCATAAAACCAGTATAGAGTTATTTGATAAGTGGTATTAGATTTTAAGAGGACGAATTTTTATAAAGAGGGGAGAATGTAACACCCCGTAAGTTTAAGTAATTAGAATATGCCACGAGGTCAAATTGGGTAACCAAAATATTAATAATAATATTCTGAGTGTTTGAATATTAAAAAAAATATTTGAACGAACTAAGTTTAATAATTAATGGATAATAGTCAACTTCGACTATTTAAAGTTATTAAATTAAATCCCGGGAAGTGATTTAATAAACCGGAAATACGTAAATTAAATTTAAGCGTACATTAATTTATACGTATCCGTAAAAGTGTATCGTAATAATAAGAGTTCAAAATTTAAATTGGGAGTTTAAATTTTAATAAACGAGTGTGAACGAGACTATAAATATAAGAAAAACTCTTTAGCATAATAAATGAATATATTAGTAATTAATATATCGATATACGTCTCCAAATGAAGAGTTTAATATTTCGGACAATATCTCAAAATTAAAATGTCGATACTCGAAAGTCTCGACGTTAAATGTAAGAACATAAATTAAGATATATATATATAAGAAAGAATAAAAAATAAAGAAACAGAGGGGTTTATTATTCGTTAATCCAAATTCAAATAGAAAAATTTATAAGTTCCGAGCGAATAATTTTGGTGTCAATATTCGCAAAATAATTTGACGAAGCTACCGTCAAAGTTTGTAATATCCCGTAAATTTTTTTATTTTTTTCAATGAATTTCCGGTAATTTTTAGTGTCGTTTTTGGGCTCGTGTTCTCGTGGGTTGTTTCAGTCGCGGTTTGTTTCAGGTTCGGTTGTGTTGGGTTGGTTCAAAGTTTCTTTATTTCCTTTGTTTCCTTTTGGCATGGGCTTGTTGGTGTGACCCATGCATTTTGGCATGCTGCTGTATTCACCATCTCCTTTATAATTGGTTCTTATTAACCTTACCAACTTCAGCGTGCGGTGATTTCTTACCTATTCTAAATAAGTTTTATTCAACCCAAATTTCATTATTGCAATTACAGTAAAACCCTAGCCGCCCTCTCTATCAAATTACACTGAAAATCATATATCATAACCCCCTCTTTTATTGTGGAAATTGGTAAGATTATCACGCTGTTTTTTTTTAAGTTTTGCTTTCAATCGACAATTTTGTTCCTCAGCGATATCTCTTTCGTTTTAGAATCAATGTGAGATCCGTCTTGTCTCAGCCCTAGTTAACGATATTTTCTGCAATCCCTAAGCTTCAGAATCAAAATTGGTACGTTATTCTATTTGCTTTGATCGCCGTCGATTTATAGTTTTTTTTTCTTTTTGAATGTTTCTTGGCTGCCGTATTTGACGTGTTGCAGCCGATGGTTTGGGTTCTTCTGACAATGTTATTTACGTATTCTAGGGTATTAACTGATGTGTGTTGTCCATAACAAATTGATTTACTCTAGTCGTGATAATTCCATCGTTGTTTTTCTTTATCTTGATTATTTGGTTGAGTTATGGCTACATCATTCGGTTTTCTGTTTATTGTTCTTATTGATCATTCACATGAGATGAGTTATGATTATTAGGAATGCTTGTTGATTAAAGTCAGTTAATCGATCGTTTCGTGGCCATTAATCTCGACGTTGAGCAGTCGTTAATTCTTTGACAGTGAGAACACTATTGTTTATAGCCTTTCCATGCCACTGTTATCCTTTTGTCATTGTTCATTTTGATTTCCTCTTGTTTTGTTTGAGGGTGAAGTGTTGGGTTGATTAACGTGGTATTTGGTATAATAAATATGACTTGATTATATTGCTTGCTGTTCAAGAGTGAAGAAAAGGGTTCTTAATTTTGATTTTATGGTTGTTAATGGCGGCAATGGTTTATTTAAAATAAGCTTTTTGTATGTTGACTTCTCTTATTATTTCCTTTTATTCAAAGTGATTTGATAATTTGGTTATGGACACTTTAATTGGCTAATTGGTTTTCTTATCATTATTGTTGGTATTTATGATTTATTAATGTCATTAATTTGTTAAATTATCGATTTGAATCCGGGCTTTTATTTATCGTTTTTATTTCTAAAATCTAATTAATAACATTATTCTAAATATAAAAATAATGTTAGTTTCGATACTAATTTTTTTTTTTTATTATTATTGTTAATTGAAAACGAAAATTATTTTATGACCTATAATTATATAATTACTTAGGTAATTATTAAATTATTTTCAAAGTTTGGCTTAGTGTACCAAATTGATTAATTTATAATTTATCTTTCAATTTATTTTCTTAATTTATTTTAGTTAAGTAATTTTGTTGGTAACTATTGGTTACTTGTGTTTTAAGTTATTGAGTTCTGTTTTAGTTATGATTATTATTTTATCAAAATATTATTTTGAATTATGAACCGTGGTTTATAATTTTTGATAAAATATTTGGGTCGGGTTAGACTTGGGTCACCCGACATGTGAGGTTAGCTTGATAGTTATTGGTAACTCGGCTAACCCACTATTTGGAAAGTGATTATTATTTAAAGATTATTAAATAATATTTATAAACGGATTTTAAAGCAAGAACTCAATAGACTTGTATTAATTGGGCGTTATTACCTATGAAGTATTTTGTGTTTCTCTTGATTGTTTTATTTCGACGTGTTATTGTGCTAGTCCTATATGGTGTCTAGTACTCTCTAGAGTTAGGGTCTGTTTTTAATAAATATTTAAATTGTCTAGACTCGTCGACTATTCGTGCTTCGGAGACGAACCAGGAGTAGTTGCTTGCCAGGTTATCACGTGGATTAGCAAGCAGTGAGTTTGTACTTACTATTTACCGCTTTATTAAGTAAATTGTTATTTTAATATTAAATATATATAATGTACGTATATTGCGAATTGTTTTCATATTATGACTTTTAGTTGGAACATGCTACCTAATGGGCATCATTAGGACTGTGTGCGCACCGGTAATAATCTGGGTAAGGTGTTTATGGAAATGTGGTAACTCGGTGTGAGCATAGCTCTCGGGACCAAATAGAGTAACTCGGTGTAGCACAGCTCTCGGGACTCTGGATATGGTATAAGTGTGGTCAGTGGTAACTCGGTGTAGCTCAGCTCTCGGGACCAGACCTATTGGATTATGTTATTTATTTAGAATTGTGGATTAGGGTTCCAACTATTATTCGTAATACCGTTCTTAAATGTTTTAAATGGTTTTAAAGGTTTTCCACTTGATAAATGTAAATAGTGGTATAAACTCATCTCAGTATATCTGACCCCGTTGTTTTCTCAATTTTTCCCAGGGTTATGATATGAGAGAGTCTGGTGATCTCCGTCTTTACTTTTCTTCGGAGGTTCCATTTATTTTAATAAAACTATCAAAATGTTTTATTCTTAGACCGCAGTAGGAGAGTAGACGTCTTTATTATTATTACAGTTCTTTGTTGGATTGGTCCGACTGGATATATTACTTTGGCATGTTTATACTATTTACTCTGTTTGCTTTTATGCCATATTGGAGACTCGTAGTTGAACGAGTATTTATAATATTAATTGTTGAATATTATAACTGCTAGAATTAGGCTGAAGTCTCGGTTACCCCCGAGCATTGGTTTTCTTGCAGGTTTGTTATAATTGTATGTTAACCGAAAGGCTAACTACGGGTTTTGGTACTACATTACCCATACCCTAGCGCCGGTCACGATTCATGAAAATGGGTCGTGACAAACTTGGTATTAGAGCTTTGATTACAAACCAAGGCCTTATGCATGTTATGTGTTATGTGTTTTGGCATTATAGGTTGATGTCGTGTCTTAGGAACTACTGCGGAATTAGGATTCGTGTCTTGTCTTTTAAAACGTCATCTTTTGTTTTCAAACTTTCAGCCTACATCCTATAGGTGATGTCTGTCAGTCTTTATTTGGTATTGATGCTATGATTGAAAATTAATTTCACTTGGATATTACTTGCTGTGTTCTATCATGTTGAGGTTAATTCACTTGGGTGATTAAAATTGCTTTCGATTTCTCGGGTAATCTTAGGTTGGTAAATGTTTCTAAAACTCATACTTTGGTGTGATGCTATTTGATAAACTTTGGCTCTATGCCATTAATGTTTAATAATGATGGATTATATGGTAGTATATTTTGGATTTGGCTGTAATTGTTGGGTGCTATATACGTTAGTACCTATGAGGATACATTTAGGTGTTAACCTTGTTTTCTATTAAAGAGATTTTGGGTTAAATTGTAAAACGTGTTTCAGTGGTCATATATTATTTGACCACATGTTGTTTTAAAGTTTTCATTGAGAACATTTGTTTTATCTGATTTGTGTTTCGATGCAGAATCATAAAGGAAGTTTGGTTTCAAATTCTTAAAAAGTTTGATTTTTGGTTGGGTTACCAGTAAAAAGAAATTCTTGTATTTTAAAATATTATGTTGGTCTAGTGTTAACAAGCGATGATTTCAAAATGATATTTTATGAGATGGGCCATTGTTTTAAGAATTTAACGTTGAAGTTATTTTATCATGTTGTAATATGACATCATTTTAATTTTTGGGATTTACGGAATGTATGTTAGAGATCAAAGATTTCTCACTTGAGTTTTAAATTACCGTTTAGCGGTTGGTTTAAGTTGAGCTCCCAAATATGAAAGGTTGGAAACTGTATTAAAATATTTTTTTGGATTTACAAATATTTTGAATACGTTTTATAAACGATTGTTTTGGGTTTGACTTGGGTCACCCAAATTTAGTAGTTGAGCCTAGTAGTTGTAATGACTCGGCTAGCTCGATGATTTTATTATTTGAGATACTTGAGTATTTGTTCTAAAGCAATTGATTAAATAAGAAGAGACTTATACAAATTGTGATTTTGTTTTAACCGTGGGGCTCAATAAAATTTGAAACTTTTCGTAGTTGACTTTAAATTTCAAATACGAATTGTGAAGCGCACTATTAAAGGATGATATAATTACATGGTAATTTTGTAGTGAGATTTTAAAAATGTTGTGTCATGTCCTGTTTTGTCTTTTAAGTATGCTTGGAATTTTTTTGCTTAATGGCAATATTTATGTGGTTTATGATTGTAGCAATCATAATATTTTTGGTTTTGATTTACGTGGTATAATTCGCTTATATGTTGGATTAAGTAAATTATTTTGTTTCATCGATTCGTGCGAAGTAACACGTGGGATGATTTATTTTATGCGGTTATGGTAAATACCTGATTTTTGGTTTGATTGTGAGTTGAACTTTTGTTCAGACCTTGTTTTGATAGTATCAACTGAGAATAAGCTGAGTTTTCTCTATTGCTGTTATAGATCGAAATCTTTGGGTTTCGATATCAAGGAAGAGGAGGGAAATATCCCCTTGGATTGGATGATGATTTCTAATTATCCTAGAACGGATATTGGAAATTCTGAACCGAGAAGATAGATCGGTGTATTAATACACTGGTGTTTCCATCAAGTCTGATGATGCGATGCGGGAGCTGGCGTTAAATTTTATAGGAACCTATTTTATGTGCTATTTTCTTTGGATATGCTCAGTCTGGATTGAGGTTAGTTAGATACTTTTTATAGTAGAGTTGTAATAAGGTTATTAGGATGAGTTGTCATATAACATCGAGTGTTGCTAGGTTGCAAGTAAGGGACTTGAGAAATATTTTAAGGTTATCTAGTGCACATCTCACAGAGTGTAACGTCTAGCAAAAGTTTTGTTGTGAAATGAATTTTAAAGGTTGATTTGTTAAAATATTTGAAATATTTTCAACACGTAATTGTGCCCAGACATATCATGAACATGCATTTTGAATGTTACGAATAGGACTGCATTGAGCACTAAGTATGTTCACTAAATAAAAGATATATCAGTAAATAATACATGAATTTAATACATTCATCACGACATTAAATGATTAGGGTTGGATGCAACTCTTTGGGGATGAGAGCTGTCATCAGCCTGGCGCACAATTATGTAGAATAAATTTTATCAGTAAGGCTTTTCAAGAAAAAAAATATTTTACTATAAACTTGCGAGTTACATTGTGAAAATGGTGTTTTAAAAAGTTGATAAAAATTCAAACGATTTTGGAAATTTTATCTGGTTGATATCCAGATAAATACTCTGTGATGATGGTGGTGATTTAAGAGAAATTGCATTATAAGGATTTATTTTATATTGTTGGAGTATCTGTATTTGATAAAAAAGAGCTATGATTATAAAGTTGTACTCGAGGTTTAGTTGTGGTAAGTGCAAAAAAAAAATTGAGTTCGGATTAATGACTTGTGTCAGTTTAGAGGATTTTTGATTTAAGGATATTGGTTATGTTCTGCGTGCTTTTTTTTACACTGAATTTTTTTTAAAAAGGAAATTGTGTTTTTACAGATTCGATTTCTGTCCAAAAAGTTTTGATACTAGTATGGAAATTATTTCGTAAGCGAATAGATTCTTATTTGCAAAATTTTTTATTTTTGAGAAAGTGATAACAAAATTTTCATTTTTGATTTAATGGCGGATTTAAAGATTTTTCTAAATGAACGATTTTATAAAATCGTGATTTTATTTTGAAAGAAAGATTTGGCTATGATTTCAAATTGAGAATGTTTTATTATGTTGATGCATTTACGAAACTAGAGAATTTTTCAACGGATTAATTATTTTCGGTTGAAAATAAAATTAAACTGAAGATGCTAGTAATTTCAAATTAAAGACATATGGTTTTATTATATATTTTTGTGTTTGCTGAAAGTGTTTCTCTATAAAATATTGTTTTGAGCATAACTAATAAAACCGATTAATTGTGTTTCGATCTAAATGATCTTGTGTAGGATTCGAGGTTACAATTGGATGATGGAATTTTTTTTTGGATTTGCGAGTTAACTTAGAAGTATTGTGTTTATTAATTCGGAGGATTGTTGTCAGAAGTTTAAGTTATGTATTCCTTGAAATTGCGCTGTATTTTCTTACGTCTTGGTTCGCAGAGTCGATAGTATTATCAAGTTTGTTCTAGGTGATGGGATTGGACGATTCTTGTGGCGTTTAGATTCCAACTTATGTGTTTTGAAGGAATATTTTACCAGGATTAATAATTGGTTTGATTGTACGTTTTGTTGTACTTCTGTGTGTCCTATTTCTAGCTTGGAGTTGGCTTTGTAGGATTGCAAGTTAGTTTGATATTGTTCCCACACTTATAGTGTTGTTTGGTGGTCTTTGAGACTTGAGCTTATTATTTTGGAAATTTCCCAAAGGTGGGTCTTATCGGTAGTGTTGAGCGAAGGTTAGTATCTCCTAGTGTGGTTATTGCTTGAAGTAAGTGAGCAGTGTTCTTAAAGTAGTCGTTCGTAAGAAAATCTATTGAGATTGCCTTCGTGTTTTGCATAGGTTGAATTATGCGGTTTTTATTTTATTTTCTGTTGGGTTTGCCACTCGGTCGTAGAGTGATATGGAAATTGGAGTTTGTGGTGCGTAATTGTTTCTTTTCGTTCTACTTAGGATTCGTTATATCCTAAATCTTGTATTAGGAGTGGTTTTTGGTGCGCGCTGTTTCTGATTTTACTTTATTTTTGTTGTGGTAAATTCGAGGACGAATTTTTAATAAGTTGGGGAGAATGTAATATCCCGTAATTTTTTTTATTTTTTTCAATGAATTTCCGGTAATTTTTAGTGTCGTTTTTGGGCTCGTGTTCTCGTGGGTTGTTTCAGTCGCGGTTTGTTTCAGGTTCGGTTGTGCTGGGTTGGTTCAAAGTTTCTTTATTTCCTTTGTTTCCTTTTGGCATGGGCTTGTTGGTGTGACCCATGCATTTTGGCATGCTGCTGTATTCACCATCTCCTTTATAATTGGTTCTTATTAACCTTATCAACTTCAGCGTGCGGTGATTTCTTACCTATTCTAAATAAGTTTTATTCAACCCAAATTTCATTATTGCAATTACAGTAAAACCCTAGCCGCCCTCTCTATCAAACTACACTGAAAATCATATATCATAACCCCCTCTTTTATTGTGGAAATTGGTAAGATTATCACTGTCACGACCCGAATTCCACCTTAATCCAAGTCACGACCGGCGCTAGGGAATGGGAATGGTTGTTCCGAAACCCGTAGCAAGCCTAGAACCTCTAGAAATTTTTCGCAAATATTATTAAATGATCGCACCTCGCGTACGATCCGTTTTCAGAAAACGCCGTTAAAACTTTTCTCGTTTAACTCAAACACATTTCTGAAATTACACATATATGCGAAATCTGGTTTTCAGAAGTACTGGTTGGATAACCTCGTTATCTCAACCCTCGCTTCTTTCTGAAAACCTGGCGTGGTGATCACTGGAAACCGGGGACTTATCTTTCGACTGCCTTAACACATAGGCAGCCCCGTTCCAGATCACACGCCACCGTTAATATGTTTAATAAAATAAAGCGGACACCTCTGGGTCTCGCAACGGTGGTATTAAACATATTAAAATACACAGCGGACCGGTTACACATAGCCGGCTTATTTAAAACATACTGTTTTTGACCCTCACAAAAACACACGAGGCCGACTCGGTAACTAGATACAATATGCCACTAAGCAGCCATCCAGAAGGTATACACATGCACTAGATCCTATCAGAGTATCTAAACAGAGGACTAGTGGCACGGCTGCTAGCATATCACACTTATACTATTGCAGCATACTAAGAGTACAAAATCCTATGTACATTACCCAAGAAGAGCTTTCCTGAAGAAAGGATGTGGAAGCTCGACTAACCTCAAAGCTCGTTTCCTGAAAAATGGGATAACAACAACGGGGTCAGAAATATAAATATTTCTGAGTGAGTAAACAGTTTACAGATAAATACCAAAATCGCATTATATATATAAAACAGTTATATATAAAATATGACCAATTACGTCGATCCATATGAAACCCTAGTTCACAAATGTCCTAACAGACACACTCATCTTACGAGCTTATGGACAACAGAATAAAGACCGTGAACCGAATCACTGCCGTCCAATTCTGTATCTCTGGTACCTGGACCGTAATCAGAAACTGCCTTCGCGGCTTATTCCGCGACCGTAACTGTATTACTGCCGTCTCAGGGTTTACCCGTGAAGTCAGGGCATCTACTTTCCCAATGACTTACACGACATGCATACCTCTATACCTCGACAGAAGTGCATCTAAAAATCGGTGTTGGTGATCACGCAACCCTATTGCCGCCCAATAGGTAGCTCGTTCCAATGGACCTCTCTTGGCTAGTTTATACTATTGCGATTATGGATTTAAAACAGTTGAATACTGATATTCAAAAGTAAACATGTAAACTCACAGTACTGCTAAGTTACTACTTAGCACCGTCGTAGGTGTGACAGACTCCCCTGAGTCCTGGTCTGACTGCTGGACAGCTAGTCGGATCAAACATACAAAACACACAAGCCAAACATCAATACTCATTTCTGGTATAAACATCTAGGTCCTGAAACCTAGGTTTAATCAAATCATTCAATTCACATAACACATAGCACGTATGGTCTCTTTCTCTTTAAAAACCATTTAAATTGTTTTCACCTCGAGAAAACGTTTAAACTTCACTCTAGAAGTCCCTTTAGGTATAGCTATACCTAAATAAAATTATTTAATAGTATAGACTTGATTGCCAAAACAATTCACAGTCGTATACTAATTATTTAGCAACATCGTTTGCTAAATATTTAAAACCAGTTAAACGTCGACTATAACTCTTTTAAAGTCCTTTTTAAACGTTTAACTTTACTTTTAAAATCTCATTTTAAAAGTATATAGGTTTAGGTTTAAATCTCTTTTCACTTTACTTTTAAACAAATCATCGTTTTTAAACACTTTTCGTTCGACAAAAAACTACGTCAAACAAGTAGGGCAAAAACCCTAAAAGTCCTCCCCCCATTTGGCGTCGGACCTGCTGTGCATGGCACAGCAGGTCGCTGCACGACCGTGCAGCTTTGGCTGCACGTTCGTGCAGCATCAATGCTGCACGTTCGTGCAGCATTGCTGCACGTTCGTGCAGCTACCAAGCTGCACGTTCGTGTAGCTCAGCTGCACGTTCGTGCAGCCTATTTCCAGCCCGTGGAAATTCATTTTCCCGGGCAGTCCGACGTGCTCGGAACGCCCGGATCGCTGCAAACGTGTATACAAACGTCCTAGTTCACAAAAACGCAATCAAAATGCAATTCGGACGTTTAAAACGATTAATCGATTCGGTAACCGTTTATAAACGAATATATATTCGAAATATATCAAAATATATCAAAATAAACGTTTAATACGAGTATACTACCTCGATTACTTGAGTAATCGTCGAAGAAACGGAGTTAGAATCGAGAAACGGTCGGATCGCACGAAACCCTAAGTTTCTGCGCGCACAGAGAGAGCTAAGCAGCTCCCCATTTCTTTCAAATGAAAGAAATGGCATCTGATGGCCAACATTTCATTTGAAATGTTATTTATATAAGATTTGGCCAAATTATCACTTTAACTCAAATTCTTAAATAGTCGTCCGTAGCTTAAACAGAAACGACTTCCGAATTTTGTGAAACTTTACCCAAAAATCTAATAAAATCTAATAAGAATAAAAATATAATTTTTATTCTCATCCGACTTATATTTTATCTTTAATAAATCCCAGAAGATTTATTAAGTCCAAATCAGTCCCGCTTGATTAAACTTTCTACGTCCAAATGTCATGAAACTTTGACGATAACTTCGTCAAATTATTTCGCGAATAATGACACCAAAATTATTCGCTCGGGACTTATAAATTATTTTATTTTAATTTGGACTAACGAATAATACCTAATTAGTTTATAATTAAAAACTAATTGAAATAAAAGTTCAGGGATTAAAGTTGTTCTTTTTCCTTACCTTGGCCTCCACTCTCACGCTAACTCTCTTCTCATCATCTTATACATATATTTTTTTTTATTTTATTAATATATATATATAATATATTTTTATATATATATATCTTAACTTATATTCGTTACCTATACGTCGAGACTTCCGAGTTTCGACATTTTAATTTCGGAGTTTTGTCCGAAATATTAAACTCTCCACTTAGAGTGGTATATTGATATATTAATTATCAATATATTTTTATCTTACGACTCCAGTCGTATTTCTTATTCGATTAGTCTCGTTCATATCCCTTTATTAAAATTTAAATCTCCGATTTAAATTTTAAACTTTTATTATTACGATATAATTTTAGGGATACTTATAAATTAAATTTACGCTTAAATCAAATTTACGCTTAAATTTAATTTACGTATTCCCGGCTAATAAAAACTTTACACGTGGCTTATAAGAATACGGGGTATTACATTCTCTCCCCCTTATATAAATTCGTCCTCGAATTTACATACACTTTTTCTTTTTTATATATAGCCAACAATATTATTTCTATTCCTTGTTCTATGCTTCTCATAGCATATACATTACTGTTGTTGTCTGTGGCATAACTGCTGCCATTTATGGCACAGTTGATGTCGTCTATGGCACAATTGCACATCATAAAAATTACTGCCGTCTATGGCATAGTTGCACAACTGTGCATTAATATCAACTTACTACCTTTCTTATATTCACTTTACACTTCTACTTTACTTGTCCTTACAGACAGTATACTTTCTACTACTAGTATACAAAAGTTTACATTAGCCTCTTGCAGTTCTCCTTTAACTGCATCTTATATCTCGCAATAACTTTCTATTTCATCTCACTTTACTTTCACTTATAGGTTTTCAACCTATAACCTTGACTTCTGTGATCAAAAGTCTTGGTACTCATTAACTTCGGGTTATTTCCTTATACTTCTTTTTGGGCCTACTTTGGCTACCCAGATCGCTTATTCTGAAGCGTCCGTTTACCAAATAAATTTGGTATTCTTATAGTCGGCAATGCGTTCTACAACTTCCGTTTAAACTTCGAGTTAAGATTCTTTCTCGAAGGTATCGGAAATCGGCCTCGAAGTTGCTTCTTCGAGAAAATTTTGAAAGACTGTAAAACTACTGTCATGGCTGTTATTAAAGCCAATAAACCAAGCATTTAAACCAGTCTTTTTCCAAATATTATTTCATATTCTTATATTTTGACATGAAATCTACAACTTCCATGAAGAGTCGAACTTAATCCGACCTCTTTTCGGTTTCCGAAATCGTCCTTGAAGTTGGCTACTAGCCAAACTTATATTTTTAATACATCTTATTACTTTTCCTTTTCGTTGTACTTCTTTATAGACAGTACAAACGTTGAACTCACTTCTGGGATATCAACTTATTACTAAGTTTTATGATATCACCTTATAATTCACTTTCTCTTTACTCTTTTGAACTTTCTAGTTCATTATTTATTATTGGTTGTACATTTTATTGTACCTTTTATAATTAAGATTTTTAATCTTATTATAAAATTTTCATATCTTTTACTCGTTTTAGGGTAATGTTGGTTAAGTATTTTAATCTCTAACCTTACCCTCTTTCTCTGTCTGAACTCTTGTTCTTTAAACAGACTACTCGTCTTTCACATTCCTTATGATTTTATATCTTGTATAGAATATCCTTTATCTCTCTTATGATTCTATGTCTTGCATAGAATGTTCTCTTAACTCCTTATCAATCTATAGTAACTTCCTGTTACAGATTGAATACTGGGTTACTCTCACACTAATGATGTGGTCATCTAGGTGTAGGTGTAGGTTATAACCTAATTATCTCACCATGAAACACCGTCCAACTTACTTCATCGTCACCGTAAAACTATACTCCTGTCACTAGTTCCCGGTATTTCCAAGGTTAACTAGACTTCTTAACCTCTTTTCCACATACCTCTAGCTTCCTTGTTCACAGCTAACAGTTGTCATAACTGTACTATAGCTGTTACTATCATATTTAATTAACTAATTATCAACTTCAGCTCCGTTTTCAAAACATTTCACTTTGAAAACAAAATGTTCATTAAACATTTTCCACTTTTAGTCGGCCATACTTTACGTATTTTTGGCCCGACATTCAAAATACATGTACATTCCATGTATATTCCGTTACCAGCCAGCCTAGACCTCACAGTCATAGGGCTCGGTTCTCGGAATTTTTATCTTTTGAAATTACTGTCTCACTACAGTTTTGAAATTCATTTACATACATATATGGAGCTTATGTTGATAGTTCCAAGTTAATTAAAGTTTACACTTTTCATCATTGTCACTTGCACTTTTGGCTTACCGCCAAAATTTCGTGCAAGTTCCACGACAATATCTTCATCATCAAGCAACGTCTACCTCTCCGTTCGACGATCGCAACGGTTAAAACTTAGATAACCGTCTTGGGATTGTCATATCCCAAAATCAAACTGATCTAACGGCTCGATCATAAGTTATCAGGGTTTTACTACACCATGTTAGCTTTCAGACAACATCTGAAATTTACTCGTCCAATTCACTATCTCCATCTCATTTACACCTTGATAACATCTTTATTTTATGTTGGTTCAAGGTTTGATATACTTTTTAAGTATATTATTTATTCGTTTTATGATTTGTTAATCATTTTCTTAATGAATATCTGTTAACACGACTTAACCAACTCCATCAGTCGTTAACATATTCATTAATCCTCTTTGCTTATATCAGAACTAGTAGTGTATCTACTCGGTTCTGAGAATACTCATACTTCCTTTATCATCTTTCTTTTAGATGTTTCATTGTTATTTATAGTTTAAGTGCTGAGGTTTACTCCTCTCAGACTTATGAATTATGGTTTATCTAACCACTCGTATGGATTTAAGAGATATGTCCATTACTGACATCTGCTCTGTCTGTAGGACTAATCTCCAATCCGTTTAATTAAACACGTACGTATGACTTCATTCACATATAGCTACTTGAAGTCAAACTAACCGAGTCGTGTTCAATTAGATCCTACTCTCTTATCTTAATCGTGACAATTCGCTATTGTCTATTCTCGAACTTTTATTCATCATAAAAGTCCATCACTAGACTCACATTAGTCTATTCCTTAGCAAGAATATACATTCTTACTTTCTCTATTCTTCCCCGTACTTTCATTACTCTCTAAAGTCTCAGAATGAAACATTAGAATTTAGGTCTTTATTATTTATTTTTATAATAAAAACCATTATTCTTTATCTTTTTTTTTTTCATCTACCTTGTCACTATCACAGAGTTTTCGTTTAAACAAATACAGTTTTGTCTCGCGTACACTGACGCTCAACAATTTCAAATCAATTTGGTAGACAAATATAATTTATCTCGTCTGAGACAATTATTATTCGTCCTGCCTGCGCAGGCCTTTTAAATCCCTCTTTTCAAACAAATTGTGAATTCTCAAATTCACGGTTCAAAACCTTTTTCGTACAATTGTGCTTCAGGGTGATGACATCTCTCATCCCCAAAGAGTTGCTATCTCAATTCACTTTCCTTTGATATACTGATATATCAAAATATATGATGCATGCCCTAATCAAAATCATTTTATGTATATATATGATATATATAAAATTCAGGTATGCTTCTTCTATAGTGATTTTTGCAACATGCACCTTTAATGCATCTGAGCACAATTATACGTTCAACTGTAAAACAAAACTTTAACAAGTTTCTTTTCAAACTACTTCTCTGTGCCATTTCAAGGTTTTCCTAATCCTCACATTAGGATTTATTGTTCTTTATTTAACATTCATCTTTTATGTTATTATTCATCGTCAGGCTGCTTACTAACAATTATTATTCATTCATATGTGTGTTCTTGTTTAAGGATATTCATTATCTGTACTTTATGTTTTCTAGTTTTAGTATCTCATACTAAAACACATAAATGTACTTACTTAAACGTAAGACACATATCTAACTGATACCTGAGGATGATTGTTGAGGCGGTAGTGCCTCTCGAATCATCAGACCTTTTTCCTCGTCCGCATCGGCGTATAAGTTTTCCTTTACTTTCCTCATGAACATTCTCACATAGCGTTTCAATCTATTCAAACTTTGTTCCTCTTGCTCCTCATTAGCATACACATTCTCCCACCTTTGACTTGGGGAATAACTCATCCTTTGTTGAACTATCCTTAGATGGTTTATCTTTTCTAAATCCTCCCCAGCCTAAACCCTATATAGGCTGATATAACAGTAGATTCAGACACTGAATCAATACTGTCGTCAATAACATCTATGTTTCCCATTAATCTTTCCAGATCCTTTAATTTAATAGCATCATCGTCTGTATCCATCTTATCAACTGAAGCAAAATCTTCAGCCTCTAATGGATTATCAGGCACGACATGCGGCTGAGCTCGACTAGGCCCAGACATGCTGAAACACATGTGGCCATAACGCAAGTAGCCGATATAACAGTTATAGAAAAACACATTTTCATATAACAGATAACACCTTATAAACACATATAAAATAAAACACATAGCAATCACACAAATAGTTCAGAGAAAATCTAACTATTTTCTCGAACAAACGATTCTTCTGGAATCTTCGCCTCGTTCTGTATTCGAACAGAATCAACTTCCTTGAATACTGGTCAATTGATCTGACCATTGCGTACTACTCTAATAGAGCGTCTCGAACACAGGAACATCTCACATGTTCCCTTGTTAGTATCGTGTTTCAAACACAAGAACATCTCATATGTTCCTGATCAAACATAACATATACTCTACAGACGTATACGAGTTGCTACTTATAGCTGAATGTTTTCAACAACTGAAAACTGATCAAGACATGACTCGAATCCTATGTTGCTGCAATAGTCTACTAGGAATCCCCATAATTTCTAACACAACTTACTTAACAGTATCAGCAACAGTACTTCGGATGGTCGAGTACTCAAAATGTTGCTCTGATACCACGTTTGTCACGACCCGAATTCCACCTTAATCCAAGTCACGACCGGCGCTAGGGAATGGGAATGGTTGTTCCGAAACCCGTAGCAAGCCTAGAACCTCTAGAAATTTTTCGCAAATATTATTAAATGATCGCACCTCGCGTACGATCCGTTTTCAGAAAACGCCGTTAAAACTTTTCTCGTTTAACTCAAACACATTTCTGAAATTACACATATATGCGAAATCTGGTTTTCAGAAGTACTGGTTGGATAACCTCGTTATCTCAACCCTCGCTTCTTTCTGAAAACCTGGCGTGGTGATCACTGGAAACCGGGGACTTATCTTTCGATTGCCTTAACACATAGGCAGCCCCGTTCCAGATCACACGCCACCGTTAATATGTTTAATAAAATAAAGCGGACACCTCTGGGTCTCGCAACGGTGGTATTAAACATATTAAAATACACAGCGGACCGGTTACACATAGCCGGCTTATTTAAAACATACTGTTTTTGACCCTCACAAAAACACACGAGGCCGACTCGGTAACTAGATACAATATGCCACTAAGCAGCCATCCAGAAGGTATACACATGCACTAGATCCTATCAGAGTATCTAAACAGAGGACTAGTGGCACGGCTGCTAGCATATCACACTTATACTATTGCAGCATACTAAGAGTACAAAATCCTATGTACATTACCCAAGAAGAGCTTTCCTGAAGAAAGGATGTGGAAGCTCGACTAACCTCAAAGCTCGTTTCCTGAAAAATGGGATAACAACAACGGGGTCAGAAATATAAATATTTCTGAGTGAGTAAACAGTTTACAGATAAATACCAAAATCGCATTATATATATAAAACAGTTATATATAAAATATGACCAATTACGTCGATCCATATGAAACCCTAGTTCACAAATGTCCTAACAGACACACTCATCTTACGAGCTTATGGACAACAGAATAAAGACCGTGAACCGAATCACTGCCGTCCAATTCTGTATCTCTGGTACCTGGACCGTAATCAGAAACTGCCTTCGCGGCTTATTCCGCGACCGTAACTGTATTACTGCCGTCTCAGGGTTTACCCGTGAAGTCAGGGCATCTACTTTCCCAATGACTTACACGACATGCATACCTCTATACCTCGACAGAAGTGCATCTAAAAATCGGTGTTGGTGATCACGCAACCCTATTGCCGCCCAATAGGTAGCTCGTTCCAATGGACCTCTCTTGGCTAGTTTATACTATTGCGATTATGGATTTAAAACAGTTGAATACTGATATTCAAAAGTAAACATGTAAACTCACAGTACTGCTAAGTTACTACTTAGCACCGTCGTAGGTGTGACAGACTCCCCTGAGTCCTGGTCTGACTGCTGGACAGCTAGTCGGATCAAACATACAAAACACACAAGCCAAACATCAATACTCATTTCTGGTATAAACATCTAGGTCCTGAAACCTAGGTTTAATCAAATCATTCAATTCACATAACACATAGCACGTATGGTCTCTTTCTCTTTAAAAACCATTTAAATTGTTTTCACCTCGAGAAAACGTTTAAACTTCACTCTAGAAGTCCCTTTAGGTATAGCTATACCTAAATAAAATTATTTAATAGTATAGACTTGATTGCCAAAACAATTCACAGTCGTATACTAATTATTTAGCAACATCGTTTGCTAAATATTTAAAACCAGTTAAACGTCGACTATAACTCTTTTAAAGTCCTTTTTAAACGTTTAACTTTACTTTTAAAATCTCATTTTAAAAGTATATAGGTTTAGGTTTAAATCTCTTTTCACTTTACTTTTAAACAAATCATCATTTTTAAACACTTTTCGTTCGACAAAAAACTACGTCAAACAAGTAGGGCAAAAACCCTAAAAGTCCTCCCCCCATTTGGCGTCGGACCTGCTGTGCATGGCACAGCAGGTCGCTGCACGACCGTGCAGCTTTGGCTGCACGTTCGTGCAGCATCAATGCTGCACGTTCGTGCAGCATTGCTGCACGTTCGTGCAGCTACCAAGCTGCACGTTCGTGTAGCTCAGCTGCACGTTCGTGCAGCCTATTTCCAGCCCGTGGAAATTTATTTTCCCGGGCAGTCCGACGTGCTCGGAACGCCCGGATCGCTGCAAACGTGTATACAAACGTCCTAGTTCACAAAAACGCAATCAAAATGCAATTCGGACGTTTAAAACGATTAATCGATTCGGTAACCGTTTATAAACGAATATATATTCGAAATATATCAAAATATATCAAAATAAACGTTTAATACGAGTATACTACCTCGATTACTTGAGTAATCGTCGAAGAAACGGAGTTAGAATCGAGAAACGGTCGGATCGCACGAAACCCTAAGTTTCTGCGCGCACAGAGAGAGCTAAGCAGCTCCCCATTTCTTTCAAATGAAAGAAATGGCATCTGATGGCCAACATTTCATTTGAAATGTTATTTATATAAGATTTGGCCAAATTATCACTTTAACTCAAATTCTTAAATAGTCGTCCGTAGCTTAAACAGAAACGACTTCCGAATTTTGTGAAACTTTACCCAAAAATCTAATAAAATCTAATAAGAATAAAAATATAATTTTTATTCTCATCCGACTTATATTTTATCTTTAATAAATCCCAGAAGATTTATTAAGTCCAAATCAGTCCCGCTTGATTAAACTTTCTACGTCCAAATGTCATGAAACTTTGACGATAACTTCGTCAAATTATTTCGCGAATAATGACACCAAAATTATTCGCTCGGGACTTATAAATTATTTTATTTTAATTTGGACTAACGAATAATACCTAATTAGTTTATAATTAAAAACTAATTGAAATAAAAGTTCAGGGATTAAAGTTGTTCTTTTTCCTTACCTTGGCCTCCACTCTCACGCTAACTCTCTTCTCATCATCTTATACATATATTTTTTTTTATTTTATTAATATATATATATAATATATTTTTATATATATATATCTTAACTTATATTCGTTACCTATACGTCGAGACTTCCGAGTTTCGACATTTTAATTTCGGAGTTTTGTCCGAAATATTAAACTCTCCACTTAGAGTGGTATATTGATATATTAATTATCAATATATTTTTATCTTACGACTCCAGTCGTATTTCTTATTCGATTAGTCTCGTTCATATCCCTTTATTAAAATTTAAATCTCCGATTTAAATTTTAAACTTTTATTATTACGATATAATTTTAGGGATACTTATAAATTAAATTTACGCTTAAATCAAATTTACGCTTAAATTTAATTTACGTATTCCCGGCTAATAAAAACTTTACACGTGGCTTATAAGAATACGGGGTATTACAATCACGCTGTTTTTTTTAAGTTTTGCTTTCAATCGACAATTTTGTTCCTCAGCGATATCTCTTTCGTTTTAGAATCAATGTGAGATCCGTCTTGTCTCAGCCCTAGTTAACGATATTTTCTGCAATCCTTAAGCTTCGGAATCAAAATTGGTACGTTATTCTATTTGCTTTGATCGCCGTCGATTTATCGTTTTTTTTTTCTTTTTGAATGTTTCTTGGCTGCCGTATTTGATGTGTTGCAGCCGATGGTTTGGGTTCTTCTGACAATTTTATTTACATGTTCTAGGGTATTAACTGATGTGTGTTGTCCATAACAAATTGATTTACTCTAGTCGTGATAATTCCATCGTTGTTTTTCTTTATCCTTGATTATTTGGTTGAGTTATGGCTACATCATTCGGTTTTCTGTTTATTGTTCTTATTGATCATTCACATGAGATGAGTTATGATTATTAGGAATGCTTGTTGATTAAAGTCAGTTAATCGATCGTTTCGTGGCCATTAATCTCGACGTTGAGCAGTCGTTAATTCTTTGACAGTGTGAACACTATTGTTTATAGCCTTTCCATGCCACTGTTATCCTTTTGTCATTGTTCATTTTGATTTCCTCTTGTTTTGTTTGAGGGTGAAGTGTTGGGTTGATTAACGTGGTATTTGGTATAATAAATATGACTTGATTATATTGCTTGCTGTTCAAGAGTGAAGAAAAGGGTTCTTAATTTTGATTTTATGGTTGTTAATGGCGGCAATGGTTTATTTAAAATAAGCTTTTTGTATGTTGACTTCTCTTATTATTTCCTTTTATTCAAAGTGATTTGATAATTTGGTTATGGACACTTTGATTGGCTAATTGGTTTTCTTATCATGATTGTTGGTATTTATAATTTATTAATGTCATTAATTTGTTAAATTATCGATTTGAATCCGGGCTTTTATTTATCGTTTTTATTTCTAAAATCTAATTAATAACATTATTCTAAATATAAAAATAATGTTAGTTTCGATACTAATTTATATTTTTTTTATTATTATTGTTAATTGAAAACGAAAATTATTTTATGACCTATAATTATATAATTACTTAGGTAATTATTAAATTATTTTCAAAGTTTGGCTTATTGTACCAAATTGATTAATTTATAATTTATCTTTCAATTTATTTTCTTAATTTATTTTAGTTAAGTAATTTTGTTGGTAACTATTGGTTACTTGTGTTTTAAGTTATTGAGTTCTGTTTTAGTTATGATTATTATTTTATCAAAATATTATTTTGAATTATGAACCGTGGTTTATAATTTTTGATAAAATATTTGGGTCGGGTTAGACTTGGGTCACCCGACATGTGAGGTTAGCTTGATAGTTATTGGTAACTCGGCTAACCCACTATTTGGAAAGTGATTATTATTTAAAGATTATTAAATAATATTTATAAACGGATTTTAAAGCAAGAACTCAATAGACTTGTATTAATTGGGCGTTATTACCTATGAAGTATTTTGTGTTTCTCTTGATTGTTTTATTTCGACGTGTTATTGTGCTAGTGCTATATGGTGTCTAGTACTCTCTAGAGTTAGGGTCTGTTTTTAATAAATATTTAAATTGTCTAGACTCGTCGACTATTCGTGCTTCGGAGACGAACCAGGAGTAGTTTCTTGCCAGGTTATCACGTGGATTAGCAAGCAGTGAGTTTGTACTTACTATTTACCGCTTTATTAAGTAAATTGTTATTTTAATATTAAATATATATAATGTACGTATATTGCGAATTGTTTTCATATTATGACTTTTAGTTGGAACATGCTACCTAATGGGCATCATTAGGACTGTGTGCGCACCGGTAATAATCTGGGTAAGGTATTTATGGAAATGTGGTAACTCGGTGTGAGCATAGCTCTCGGGACCAAATAGAGTAACTCGGTGTAGCACAGCTCTCGGGACTCTGGATATGGTATAAGTGTGGTCAGTGGTAACTCGGTGTAACTCAGCTCTCGGGACCAGACCTATTGGATTATGTTATTTATTTAGAATTGTGGATTAGGGTTCCAACTATTATTCGTAATACCGTTCTTAAATGTTTTAAATGGTTTTAAAGGTTTTCCACTTGATAAATGTAAATAGTGGTATAAACTCATCTCAGTATATCTGACCCCGTTGTTTTCTCAATTTTTCCCAGGGTTATGATATGAGAGAGTCTGGTGATCTCCGTCTTTACTTTTCTTCGGAGGTTCCATTTATTTTAATAAAACTATCAAACTGTTTTATTCTTAGACCGCAGTAGGAGACTAGACGTCTTTATTATTATTACAGTTGTTTGTTGGATTGGTTCGACTGGATATATTACTTTGGCATGTTTATACTATTTACTCTGTTTGCTTTTATGCCATATTGGAGACTCGTAGTTGAACGAGTATTTATAATATTAATTGTTGAATATTATAACTGCTAGAATTAGGCTGAAGTCTCGGATGCCCCCGAGCATTGGTTTTCTTGCAGGTTTGTTATAATTGTATGTTAACCGAAAGGCTAGCTACGGGTTTTGGTACTACATTACCCATACCCTAACGCCGGTCACGATTCATGAAAATGGGTCGTGACAAAGTTTCATGAAATTTGGACGTAGTAATTTTAGTCAAGTGGGAATGATTTAAACCTAACAAATCTTATGGGATTTATTAAAAATAAAATATAAGTCGGATCCGAATAAAAATTATATTTTTATTCGTTTTATATTTTATTGGATTTTTGGAAAACGTTTCTCGAAGTTTGGAATTTGTTTTTGTTTTAGCTTCTGATGAATATTTAAGAATTGATTTAAAGTGCATGATTGAGTTAGTACCAAATGGCACTTTAACCAATTTAGAATTCTATTAATAAGGGGAGAGGGGTAAGCCATTTCGTTCTCTGCAGGTTTATTTTGACGTGCCTGCTAGTTGTATTAACGTGCCTGTTAATTAAAAACGGTACGCGCGATTTAAATTTCATCAATTTCTCAATTCCGACTCCGATTTTTTCGAGGATCCGTACGTATTCAAGGTAATAACCATTAATTTGAATTCAGTTGTTAGTAATTTGAATTTAGTTATTAGTAATTTGAGTTATAGTTAAAGTTATAACGTCGACTGTATCGAATCGATTTAATTCGAATCGATTCAGCATTCCGGTTGCGAATTAAGATTGTTTGAATTGTGTTTAAGTGTTTGCAGCAAAAAAATTTCATTGAAGCACTTCAAAATTGCTCGGGGTATCGTCCCGTGTCTGTGCGAAACGCATAGCCAAGATGCTGTGCGAATGCATAGCTTGTGAGGGGGTTGTGCGAACGTGCAGCTAGGGTTGTGCGATTTGACAGGACCTGCTGTGCGAACACACAGGTCCCTTTGTTCGGACGCACAACAACGCCGAAGGGGCGTAAGGCATTTTTGCATGTTTCGAACAACGTGTTCAATATTAGTTTAATCGGATTTCGAAAAATGAACCAGGACATTTTAAGAGTTAAAACGTTTATTCAAGTAAAGGTATTCGAATAATTAAAACATTATGACGTTTAATTAATTTATCTCTCGATTAAACCGATAAATAGAAAAGGGATTATAAATTTATATATAATAGAATTAGATATAATAAAATAGTTGTTTGTATACGACAATTGTTAAAGTCTATCGTTTATACGATATGATTGAGAGTTAGGAATTCAATGTCTGATATTGTTTTGAAATTTGAATTCTAACTAGATGGGATGAGTGTTGATCTGTCATGTCAGAACACCAGGGTGTTTGACTAGTGGGCTATCATGAGCATAGACTTTTGGGGGACATCGGTTCTGTGAGTTTTACTTTGTGGTTTTTACTTTTGAATATTTACATTTAAACTGTTTTAAATTATAAATCGCAATAGTATGAAATTAGCCAAGAAAGATCCATTGGAACAAGCTTCCTATTGGTTGTCAATAGGACTATGTAATCACGAGTAGCGTTTCTCAAAATGAGCATGTGTCTAACATAGATGTCAGTTAAGTCACTGCGCGTTGGAAGTGCTAGCGACCTTGACCTAACAGTCTGAGACGACAGTAACAGTTATGGTCATAGGTAACACTGTGATGACAGCTTCACGGTTATGGTCCAAACACCCGGATTAGACGGTAGTGATTCAGTTCACGTTCTAAGCCCCATGTCGTGTAGATTGAGACCTATACAATAGTCTGCCTTGTAGGGTTTCATTTGGATCAATTGATTGGTAATATTTTAAATATACAAATGTTTTATGTATTTACGATTTAAATATTCAATTGTAAAATTGTAGACTCACTCAGAAATATTTATATTTCTGACCCTTCCCAATGTTTACCTTTCAGGTTATCAAGTACAAGGTCAAACTTCCACAATAATTCTGGAAGTCAATGTCAACCATACCTCTAGAGCTGCAAGTAGTTGGGTACGGCAAAGTCTGTCTTTTTGTTTACAGCAGTTCAACTTATTTTGATAAACTCTGATTTGAACTACTATATATCATATATGATTTCAAAGCTGCGTGTTTTCTAAAATGCTTTGACCAGTTGTTTGAGAGATACATTGGTTTCATGTTTTTAGCATTTTAGGATTGTTTTGGAAACAAAGCATGCACGTCATATGAGATTGATGTTTGCATTATGGTTTCTGAAAATACAATCAGGGTTTTACGAACCCAGTTTTCAAAAATATATATTTTCGCTAAACGGGAGAAATGTTTAACGATGTTTTCTGAAAACAGATCATACGTGATGTATGATCTTGATTTTCAAAAAAGGTATAAAGGTTTTTAGGCTTGCTTCGAGTTTCGGAGCAATCACTCCCATTCCCTAGCGCTGGTCTCGGCTCGAGTTTCAGGTGGGAATGTACAACTCGAGGTTGAAGTTGTTCCCGGGAAAGCTTAAGTCCCGATGGAGTGGTCAATTCAAGATCCAGAATTTGGCAAGTCATGCGCGGTAGAATTGGAGAACTCTAAGGGAGAGATCTTTAAGGTTAATGGGCATCGTTGCAAGCCTTACCATGGTCCATTAACCTACCAAGTTGAGAACGAGGTCTCATTTGCAACTCCTCTATGATCACACCGTGCAAGGGTCAACCTTAAAAAGCTCACATGGAAGGCATTCCCGAGAGGTTTGAGTTTCTTGCTTTAGTTATTTTCTTATTGTTGTCATTTAATTTCAGTTTTTGATTTCAATTTTTATGTTTTTGGGTTCAAGATAATGCCCTGTATGTTTTTGGTTTTGGTTTCGTAGGAGAAAAAAAATTCAATCAAAATCTTCCCCCTGTATGATGGTCTCGATCCGAGACCATCACTTAAAAATAAGGTTCTCGGATTGAGACCCCTTCCAAAACTGGGCAGAATGTTCTGCCATGGGTGTCTCGAATCAAGACACTCCCCTAAGCTAAAGGTCTCAATCCGAGACACTAATTAAAAGCGGGGGATTTTTGATTGGTTTAAAGTCTAGAGCATTGATTGATGACATGGTACGATCCTAGCCTTTCCAAAGAAACACAAATCACATGGATTGATGTATTGGCAACATCTTGGGGCTTTAATTTGAATTTTGTTTCTTAACCATAAAAGCCTACCCACCACTTCATCTTCTCCACAATTCTTTGCCATTTTTAGAAAACCAAAAGCTTCTCTATCTCTCCTCTAGCAAATTTGGCCACCATTCTTAATCACCAACAAATTCTGTCCAAATTTAAAATGGAGACCACTTTCAAGCACCCTTTTGCTTCTTCTAGCCATGTCTCGAAGCACTAGGTCCACACGCACCGCCACACAATCCTCCAATCCTACTCTATCTCAAGAAGACCGCCCACCAAGACCCACCCGCTCCACTAGAAAGACAACCGCTTCTGGTGCTCGAGTTGTTGGAGTTAACACTCCAGCCGCTCTTACTTGGCAATATAACGCCCCTTTTGAAATCCGTTCGGTGGCGGAAGGGGAGTGGTATGAGAAACTCGCAAATAGAGGTATTGTCGTACCATTTTCTATTTATTGGAAAAGATGGCGAAAATGCCACATGAGTATTGTAAGGCACTCACCTACGAGTTATTCACAACGCTTAAAATTTCACCCGACAACAACACTACTATTGAGTACCGCTTGGGAGGCAAAAAATGGGTTTACTCTATAAGTGTTTATCCCACACAACCGTTGCGCCACATCATTTTTACAACAAGCCAATGAGAGTTTGCGATAGGGAATCTTTTAATTATCACTTAATTTTTTTATCATTAATTTTTCCACATGGCTAGCGCATGATTGGTTTGTTGCACGAATGACATGGCGCAACGGTTTTACCCAATAATTATTCTTACTCTATAGAGGACTTGTGTTCCGATTATGGAATGGAAAATGCGAGTAAGAAATTCATGCCGGCACCGGGAGATTTTGATGACAATGGCGCGTGGAATGAGCTTTCCGGCAAGGGTCGTTTTGGTGCCAAAACTTCGAAAGTGAACGAGGTAAGGGACATAGCCACAGTGGTAGTGCTTAAATGGTGTGGGTACACGTATTGCGGGCGCCACGAATACTCCAAGGTGGCAAGAGCGGACTTGCTCATTCTCAATGCTCTTTTGCACTCGGAAAACCAAAAAATTCAAGTCAATGTAGCGTACCGCTTCTTTCGGATGTTGCAAGAAATACCCAACAAAAAGAAGAAGATTAGCTATGGATGGTTTTTTATGGCATTGGAAAAAAGGGACTCGGAATTTGATGCTAGAAAATACACGATTTTGCTTCCAAGATTGATCGATGTGGATCACTTGACCACGGCTGCGTATGTGCACAAAGGCAAAGTTCTAGGATAATATGTGCGACAAAATTGGGAGGGTAACACACCCCGGGGAAGAATTCCCTAGAGAGGGAGGTGATTCGCCAAAAGAAGAACCAGAGCCAAGAAGTCCAAAATAGAGAGTGAGGCGCAAAAGCAAAGAAGTAGCCGGAACTAGTGTCGAAGGCGAGGCGGTTCCAGAAGGGGTTCAATGGGAGCAACCGCTACTTCGAGTGATTTTGAGGCGGAGCAACACCAATTTATCAAAGAGCAAAGGAAGGTGTGGAAAATGATGGAATATGAGCCAAAGAGGCTCGGGGCAAGGCAAATGCGCCAAAAGGATAAATTGCTAGATTACTTCAACGCCCAAGGTGGCGTGCGCTACTCATCGCTCACTCCATCACCCGAGCCACTGGTGTTCGATTGAAACAAAGATTTAATTCTCTAATCCAAACTCAATTTAATTTTTATATTTGTCTTATTTCTTAGCATTGAGGGCATTGCTTAGAAATAATGTGAGGAAGGTTGGAAAATTGAATCTCGTTTATGTTTAGATTGTTTTAGGATGCTTTTATGTTTGTGTTTGTTTGTTTGTTTTTAGAAGTTGTTTAGGTTGTTTCGTTTGAGAAATTTGGTGCCTTTAGAGCTTGAAGCCTTTGCTTAATTTTGTAAGCACGCTAGCTAGGTTGAACAAATGCTTGTATATGTATCAATTGTTATGTTCTTTTTAATGAATGAATCGAATGACATTTCTTCTTTTGATAATTTTTGTGTGATGCTTTCTTAGCAAGATGCTAATGAGATGACATAATTTGATAGGATTATGGTGAAGTCATTTGTTAGCAATTTCGACCGTTATTGTATGATCGACCTAGTTTGATGCGAAAGCATGATGTGTATGTAATAAAATTATTAAATCCTAGGAAAAATTGGGCATGCTTGGCATAGTTGTTTAAGTCTCTAGCAATGGCAAAAACACAACCGTAGTACTTAAAAATTTCCGAACCAAAATTTCTTTGTTGTGTGGTTTACATGTTTAAGTCCTAAAACTTGCTCCTATGTCCGTTCGAGTTTATATTTTTAATTTTTTAAACAATTAAATAATTTTGGCACTAGGATTAAACCCCCTTCTTAAACCCACTTTAAAAAGCCTACCCTTTTACCCTTAGTTGACTCAATTTGAGCCTAAAACCAATTTCTTGTTTTAAACTAAAAATTCACACAATTAGACCTTCTAAAAAATGTACCTCTAAAGACACCCTAACATAACTTGATGAACGTATGGAAGAAAAATAAATCTTAGCTTGATGATTATGGGAAAATTATAAACTTCTGCTTCAAGAAAAGTTTCCTTGAGAAAAAGAAAAATAGAAAAACAAAAGAAAGAAAGAATAAAGAAAATAAAGAAAAAAAGAGAAAAATACAAAAATTAGAAAGTGAATAAAGGCATTGAAAAAATCGAAAAGTTCATGTGCTAAATTTTTTTTCAAGCTACATCATTTGTGTTTTAAAAATGTTTTCAAGTTAAGTTTTAACCAAAAACCATTTCGTTTACCTACCCCTAATCCTTAGCCCCATTACAACCTTTAAAAATTCAATTGATGATTGTTAAGAACCGAACTATGTAGTGGAGTCCGGACTTTGAGCAAGCCTATGGTGACTTTGCATGTGTATTGTATATGCCCTTTTATGTTTGAGTGAGTGAAATCTAGAGAGGAGTATACATTGCTTGAAACTAGACAATTATCCCTTATTTTGCCCAAAATAAAATGTATCCCATTTGTTTACACGTTCCACATATGATAACAAACTCGTAATGTGTATTGTGTCGATAAGCATGCTTTCGTGATTGTAGTCTTAATGCTATCATCTTATGTCATTGAAATTGCATCTATCGCTTGTTTGCATCATCTTGAGTTGTTAATCATTGAAGCATTCATTAAGGCATTCGTTGGTTGGAACATTTTGGTTGATATGTAGGCGGGTATAAGTTTATAAGTTAGCTTGTGTCTTCGAGTAAGGTTCATTTCTTGCTTGAGGACAAGCAAGGGTTTAGTAAGAAGGTTTGATAGGAGTAAAATACTCCTATGTATTGAGTTGTTTTCCGCATGCTTTTGTTATGTTTCACTATGCTTTTCTAGTATTTTGTATACCTTATTGCATGTGTGAGTGTTTCAGGGATATTGGAGCATTGCAGAGTGTTTTGGCATAAAAGAAGGGAAGAACTGAGAAATTGGAGAAGGAGTGAAGTCTTGGAGCGAGAATGAAGCGAATGGAGCTGAAGAATAGAGGGTCTCGGAGACCCTCACTCTAGAGGGTCTCGGAGACCCTCACTCTAGAGGCAAGTCTCGATCCGAGACAACATCCAGAAGTGGGTAGATTGCCCTGGACCAAGGGTCTCGAATCGAGACCCATCATTTTAGTTGATGTCTCGATCCAAGACGGGCAGTAAAAAGGCTTTTTTCAGAATTCACACAAGACACAAGGCTTGAGGCCCACTTCCTTATTTAGCTAGACACAACTTGTACTAGGGTGTTTTATTTTTTCTCTTTTGTATGACCTATTTAAGGCACCTTATCTCACTTGTAGAAGAGATATTTTTGACAACAATTATTCTCTACATATTTTTAGTTTTCTCTTAGTTTTAGTATCTTGTTATGGTTTTGTTCCTCCACCATTGTTGTGGCTTGGAGCTTTATTATTGTAAGAACAAGTTATCTATTTTATGCAAGTTTTATTAGTGGGATCTACTCTTCTTAGTAAGTATTCTTTAATTATGTTTATCCTATCATCTATGCTTATTAGTTTATCAATTAGTATGTGCAGCTAAATTCCCTTTGTTTGGTGGTTGGAATGAAAGATTAATTATTTTGCTAACGTGGTATGCATGATTTGGGTAGTTAGACTTGTGCTAAACCTTGGTGCTTAATGCTTACCTAGGATTAGCTACCCTAGGTTTGATTAGAGTTTTTTTATTACATCGAGATGTGGCTAATTGAATGTACCAACGAGATTAGGAGCCCAGTATTTGGCGCCGCGAGAGCGGGTTAGAGAATAGGCGACCTCAGAATCGATAGATTAATAGCTTTCTTTTGAGTATTGATGTTTAGAATCACCAGAGTGGATTAAATGTTTATCGTTGATTGATTGTGGTTTTATTGATCTTTGAGGCTCGAGAGCGAGAGTAGCACATTAGAAGCGACTCGATCCTTGTTCTCACCATATTTGCATATCCCTAACCACAATATTTAGGAATAATTCCGACCCCTATACGCCTTTCTTTATTTTTGAAACCGTAGTTAAATTAGTTGTGTTGATTGCAATTGCGTAATTAAGTAAATTGATTAGTTTATTTGACTCGTTAATATAGTTGTTTAATTGTGTTCGAATCAGTTCATCTTTTATCGCTAAACGAATTAAGATCCGTTAGAAAATCATTCTCTGTCATAACCGTAACCTAATCTCGTTTAGAATTTATTAATTAATTTTATTTAGAATTCATTATGCATTGCATATCATGTATAATTATTATAAAACAGAAATTGAATTAAGGATATAGGAATTTTAGATGTCAAAAAATTTAAATTGAAAATAAAAGTTACGATTAGTTAAATTGAGTTGATGTAATTGAACGAAATAAAAGACTCGAGGATTAAAAGATATGGTAAGTTAATCATTAAGGGCCTAAAAGAACTTTATATTTGGAGTATATCTAGATAGTCTAAATGTCAATAATGCCCTGATGTTTTGATTATGTGTCCAAGTTCAGGTTAATAACCTATTCTTATTTTAATAATTTGTTAATTAGTATATATATACAAAATATGGAAGATATTCAAACAAAATTTCATTCATTCAGACCTAAACTAAACCCTAAAATATCAATTCTCTGAGTTCTTGAAGTCTAAGAAGGAAATCAAGCTCAATTGGTAAGTTATTCATCTTTTTAACTTGTTTATCTAGGGTTTACACAAGAAATAGCATGTTCTGTTTTTGAATCCAGAAATTCCAGCTTATTGCGAGGGATATATGTTGAGTTTTATAACTCCAAATTGATTAATTATTGATTCTACAGAAACTTTAGAGTGTCTCCTACAACGTCTATTCTTTGAGTTTGATCTGATTCTGTCGTTTTGATACCTTAATTGTCCATGACATTTTATTGCTTCAGCTGTGAAGACAGTCTGAGCACACCTCACTAAAACCGGTATAAATCATTGCTCACATGTCGAAATGATGAAATTCTTTTTAATTTGGATTCTAGACTCAAAGGGCTAAAAGTTCACCGAAGGGTTTGTTAAAATTTTGTCTATACTCTGCACAGGACATGTTTGATTAGAGGCTTAATGTTCTGCCTACTAAGGCAGATTTGGTACCAAGTTTATAATCATGCATAAATCATATAGAAATTCATTTGTAGGGGCTGAATTTAGGTTAAATGAGTATTATATATCTGTATAAGTATGTATATGTGATTGTGATGGTGGTTTGTGATTTACATTACTCATTTAGGTGCTCGTTTTGGCAACGACGGTGCAAGTAGAAAGTAAGGCAGCTTGTGACATGATTTTGGAGTAGGTTTGGTTGTTGTGTGGTGAGTAGATATACTAGCCCTTGCTACTGAAATCAATATGCTATTTTGATATTCAAAATTTCAAGGTTTACTGTGTTTTAAATGGTTATATATGGTTGTTTTGGAATGCTCGAAAGGTGTTCGATGAAATGCCTTGTTTAAGTATTTCAAAAACTACCTTCGGTAAATGTTGTATAAAATGAAAGAAGTTTTGAATTAAATCTATATAAGTGTTTGATTTTAGTAAGGCTTTGATGCTTTTGATATAATGAGTATTTGTTTATGAATGTATAATACCTTTCGGCAATTCAATAGTCGTTTGATTTGGTTAAGTTTTGAATGAGATTGTAAATGGTTTTACTATTAAATTATATTGAGTTTTGATGAAATAAATTGAGAATTCTCTATATGATATTCCTACTCTGTGACGATATATTTTGGAGGTGCTGAGTTGTGATATGCACTTGTGCTGAGTTAGTTATATGCACATGTGAGATATTGTGAGTGTCTATGCGCATTTGACACAGGGCACTTGATTGATGGTCAGTGAAGGGAGAAGGGCTGAGCCGTGCTAATGATTGAGAAGGGTTATCCATCAAGTGTTCCTAGATATGTTGGTTAGACTGTAGATCAGTGTTGTGTTCCTGATTACAGGTCTATGGTTTATATTATTGTTGCAGGGTAACATATCACTGTTATAGTTGATGATTGATACAACTATGTTTCATATGTAAAGGGAAATTGTTTTGATATTCGTTTATATTTGTAAATGCTTTCGTGATGGACTTTACAAGTATTTTGTATTGTATTGAGCTGCTTTCTAGTATACGTTATTATGTGAGCATATATAAATGTTTTATGCTTGTTATCTCTATTCACTGAGCTTTCTCTCATTTTAGTTGTTTTAAAACCTTTTCAGTTAGCAAGGAAATCTATAGTACAGTTGACTAGAGAGGGAGTTGGGCTTAGAGTTTGGGCTTGAGACATAGAGGTTGGCCACATCTCCGAATTTTGAGATACCTTGATGTTTTTGTTTAGAATAAACTTATTTGTACATAAATGTATATTTTGAATCATATGTATAAAAGTTTGTAACAATACTTAATTTTCATTTAGTGGTTTAAATAAAATGTTGTATAAAAGTTTTTCATATATTTGTGCTTAATTATTTATAGAACACGTTTTAAAATGTTAATTTGGAGATATATATATTTTAAATAACCGTCAATCTCGTACTAAGTAAGGCGAGGTTTGACAATTTTGGTATCAGAGCTTTGGTTTGATGGTCCTGTAGACTTTTCACTTTGGTTTTTGATATTTTATTTTATTTAATTTTGATTATAGGACCATGGAAGCTCAAGGTCATGGAGATAGGGTTTCTCAACGTGAGAATGTTGGCCAACAGGGTAGGAATGTAGAGGATGAAGCAGAGTCTAGGGGTAGTACTGATCATGAACTAGAGTCTGAGGCTAGGGCTCATGTAGTTAATCAACCAGTACCTCCTGTACCCCCAGTTGTACCTACCCTACAGCTAGATCCTGCTATCTTAGCACAAACCATCATTGCTACTCTACAAGCTCAAGACATAAGAAGAAAACCTGGGGATATCATTGAACATGCTAAAAAGTGTGGAGCATTTGATTTTCATGGCTCTATTAATTCCAAAGAAGCAGATAGATGCCTTAGAGCTACAAATAAGTCATTTAATACTGTAGAGCTGACAGATGTGTAGAAGGTCAGTAATGTTTATGGTTTGCTACATGATACAGCAGATGCATGGTTTGCTAGGATCAGATTGCTATTAGGAGATCAGTTGACCTGGGAGATATTCAAGACCGAGTTCCGCAGGGAGTATTTAACTGAAGCATACAATGCAGAAAGGCAGAATTAGTTTATTGCTTTAAAGCAAGGTTCAATGGCAGTGCGAGAATACATTGATAAATTTGAAGAACTTTACAAGTTTGCTTCAGAAATATTTCCTACAGAAGCTCAAAAATGTTACAGATTCAAAGAGGGGCTGCAAACTGTTTTGAATAATGAACTATCATTGTATGAGGGAACACAGTTTAGAGGCTGGGTAGAGAAGGCGATAGAAAAAGAGAAGCTGAGAGAAGAGCTTGAACAAGAGAGTAAACAAAAAGCTTCTATTTGGACTGGAAAACAAGGGGGATTTAACAAGGGAACTAGCTCATTTCAACAAAGAAAATCAGACACTGGAGGATCTAGAGGTAACAGAATACCCTGGTCTTGGTCTTGTTCACAGAGACCTCAGTCACATGATAGCAATTTCTCAGCGAGACAACCAGCGTCTAGTGTCGGTAGTGTGGCTAGTAAGCAGAGATCTATAACTTTCTTTGAATGTGGTGGCATGGGACATATTAGAAGGGATTGTCCTAGTATGGCACAGTTCAGCTCAGGTCGTGGCAGAGGTTTCCAAGGTACTGCAAATAGAGGTGGTCGAACGTCAGGCTTTGATAGAGGTTCAGGTCGAGGTTTTGGCTTTAATACAAATAAGGAAGGTGGAGCCTCAACTTCAACACAACCTATGCAAGGTACTCAGAATACTAGACCTGTTGTACAACCTAGAGTATTTGCTTTGACTCAACAAGAGGCAACAGCTTCTCCAGATGTTAGGTTAACTATCTTTGGTAGGGATGCTTATGTTTTAATTGACCCTGGTGCAACACATTCTTTCATTGTGTCATCATTCATATCATGCATACCTCGAGATAAGAGTGTGATGAACCATGCTTTAGTTGTAGATTTGCCAGTGGGTCAGTCAGTAGTTTGTCAGCATGTTTATAAAGATTGTGAGATACAGATTGGGGATCATAAGTTTGAGGTAGATTTAGTACCTTTGGCACTTCAGATGTTTGATGTTATACTTGGTATGGATGTTTTATCCAAATACAAAGCAGTTGTTGGCTGTTATAGAAAAAGGGTGCATTTTCAATTACCAGAACATGGTGAAGTTGTATTCAAAGGTGAGAAGAGTTCAGAACACTATGAAATGATATCATCTTTAACTGCTAGAAGAATGTTGAAGAAGGGTTGTGAAGCATACTTGGCATATGTTATAGATACAGAAAAGGAAGGCATAAAACTTGAAAATATTCCTATTGTGAATGAATTTGTTGATGTATTTCCTGATGATTTACCAGGCTTACCACCAGATAGAGAGATTGAATTCAGTGTTGATTTGCAACCAGGCACTAACCCTATTTCTCAAGCTCTATATAGAATGGCACCAGCTGAATTGAAAGAACTAAAGGTGCAGTTGCAAGAATTGCTTGATAAAGGTTACATTAGACCTAGTTTTTCACCTTGGGGAGCTCCGGTGTTATTTGTGAAAAAGAAAGATGGAACTATGAGATTGTGTATTGATTACAGACAACTAAACAAGGTTACAATTCGCAACAAGTATCCTTTGCCTCGAATAGACGACTTATTTGATCAACTACAAGGAGCTAGAGTATTCTCCAAGATTGACTTGAGATCTGGTTATCATCAATTGAAGATTAAGAATCCAGATGTTCCTAAGACTGCATTTAGGACTCGATATGGTCACTATGAATTCCTTGTTATGCCATTCGGGTTAACTAATGCTCCAACTGCTTTCATGGATTTGATGAACAGAGTTTTCAAGCCTTATCTAGATAGCTTTATGATTGTATTCATCGATGATATCTTAGTGTATTCTAGATCTGAGGAGGAGCATGCAGAACACTTGAGACTTGTTTTGCAGACTTTAAGAGAAAAACAGTTGTACGCCAAGTTTAGCAAGTGTGAGTTCTGGTTAGAGAAAGTTGTATTACTTGGCCATGTCATCTCAGCAGAGGGAATTTATGTTGATCCTAAAAAGGTGGAAGCTATAATTAACTGGAATTCTCCGAGTAATGTACATGAGGTACGCAGTTTTCTAGGTTTGGCTGGTTATTACAGACGGTTTGTAAAAGACTTTTCTATTATTGCCTCACCATTAATAAAGTTACTACGGAAAGATGTGAAGTTTGTGTGGAGTCAATAATGTTAGAATAGCTTTGATGCTTTGAAAGATTGTTTAACTTCAGCTTCAGTTTTGACACTTCCAGTTACAGATTTGGGGTATGTTATATACAGTGATGCTTCCAAGAATGGGTTGGGTTGTGTATTGATGCAGCAGGGAAAGGTAATTGCTTATGCTTCAAGGCAGTTAAGATCACATGAATTGAATTATCCTACACATGATTTAGAACTTGCAGCAGTGATATTTGCTTTGAAGATATGGAGACATTACCTATATGGCGAGAAATGTCTTATCTACACTGATCATAAAAGTTTGAAGTACATACTGAGTCAGAAAGAATTGAATCTGAGACAAAGAAGATGGATAGAACTTCTGAAAGATTATGATCTTACTATAGAGTATCACCCTGGAAAAGCTAATGTAGTAGCTGATGCCCTTAGCAGGAAATCTTCAGGTAATTTGTTTTATATCAACACCGTAAGGATTCCATTATTGCTTGAACTAAGAAGACTTAATGTAGAATTAAGTGAAAGTGAAAGTGAAAATGAAGCTTTATTAGCTACTTTGAAGGTTTGTCCTATTTTAATTGAAAGAATTAGGGATGCTCAGAATCAGGATGACAAATTAGTGAAAATAAAGGGTGAAGTTCAACAAGATAACAAAAATGATTTCAATGTTTTTCATGATGGCACTCTAGTGTACAAGGGTAGATTATGTGTTCTTAATATTGATATATTGAAAAGAAATATAATGGAGGAAGCACACAATTCAGCCTATGCTATACATCCGGGGAGTACAAAAATGTATCATACATTGAAAGAAAACTACTGGTGGTTGGGAATGAAGAAAGAAATTGCAAAATTTGTATCTAGATGTTTAACATGCCAGCAAGTTAAAGCAGAGCACCAGCATCCAGCAGGTTTGCTACAACCACTTTCTATTCCTGAATGGAAATGGGAACATGTGACTATGGATTTTGTTGTTGAGTTACCTAGAACTCAACAGGGACATGATGCGATATGGAATATTGTTGATAGACTAACAAAATCAGCACATTTTCTTCCTATAAAGGTAAACTGTCCTCTTGATAAACCTGCTGAGATTTACACTAGGGAGATAGTTAGACTGCATGGTGTTCCATATTCTATTGTGTCTGATAGGGATCCGAGATTTACATCAAGATTTTGGCAAAGCTTACAACAAGCTTTGGGTACTAAATTGAAATTCAGTACAACATATCATCCTCAGACAGATGGGCAATCAGAACGAACTATTCAAACCTTAGAGGATATGTTACGTGCATGCATGATTGAATTTCATGGTAGTTGGGATAAATATGTTCCACTCATGGAGTTTGCATACAACAATAGTTATCATTTTAGTTTGAGAATGGCTCCTTATGAAGCATTATATGGTAGAAGATGCAGAACACCAGTGTGTTGGGATGAAATTGGGGAAAAACAGTTAATAGGCCCATAAATTGTTCAAATTACACCAGAAAAAGTACAGTTGATCAGAGATCGCCTGAAGGATTCCCAAGATAGACAAAAGAGCTATGCTGATTTGAAAAGGAAACCGATTGAGTACAGTGTGGGTGATAAAGTGTTTCTCAAGATCTCACCATGGAAAGGGATATTAAGATTTGGCAAGCGAGGGAAACTAGGTCCAAGGTTCATTGGTCCATATGAAGTAATTGAAAAGATTGGTCTAGTGGCTTACAAATTAGCCTTACCTCCAGAGTTATCGCAGATTCATAACGTTTTTCATGTTTCAATGCTACGAAGATACAGGAGTGATCCTAGTCACGTCTTACAGGTTCAACCTATAGAGCTAAAGAATGATTTATCATATGAAGAAGAACCAGTTACTATTTTAGCAAAGGAAGATAAAGAGTTAAGAAATAAGGTTATTCCTCTAGTAAAAGTATTGTGGAAACATCATGTAAGTGAGGAAGCAACTTGGGAACGAGAGGAAGATATGAGAAGTCTATACCCTCATCTATTCTAACCTGATTTCGAGGACGAAATTTCCTAAGGTGGGGAGAATTGTCATAACCGTAACCTAATCTCGTTTAGAATTTATTAATTAATTTTATTTAGAATTCATTATGCATTGCATATCATGTATAATTATTATAAAACAGAAATTGAATTAAGGATATAGGCATTTCAGATGTCAAAAAATTTAAATTGAAAATAAAAGTTACGATTAGTTAAATTGAGTTGATGTAATTGAACGAAATAAAAGACTCGAGGATTAAAAGATATGGTAAGTTAATCATTAAGGGACTAAAAGAACTTTATATTTGGAGTATATCTAGATAGTCTAAATGTCAATAATGCCCTTATGTTTTGATTATGTGTCCAAGTTTAGGTTAATAACCTATTCTTATTTAAGTAATTTGTTAATTAGTATATGTATACAAAATATGGAAGATATTCAAACAAAATTTCATTCATTCAGACCTAAACTAAACCCTAAAACATCAATTCTCTGATTTCTTGAAGTCTAAGAAGGAAATCAAGCTCAATTGGTAAGTTATTCATCTTTTTAACTTGTTTATCTAGGGTTTACACAAGAAATAGCATGTTCTGTTTTTGAATCCAGAATTCCAGCTTATTGCGAGGGATGTATGTTGAGTTTTGTAACTCCAAATTGATTAATTCTTAATTCTAAAGAAACTTTAGAGTGTCTCCTACAACTTCTATTCTTTGAGTTTGATCTGATTCTGTCGTTTTGATACCTTAATTGTCCATAACATTTTATTGCTTCAGCTGTGAAGACAGTCTGAGCACACCTCACTAAAACCAGTATAAATCATTGCTATGATGTCGAAATGATGAAATGCTTTTTGATTTGGATTCTAGACTCAAAGGACTAAAAGTTCACCGAAGGGTTTGTTAAAAGTTTGTCTATACTCTGCACAGGACATGTTTGATTAGAGGCTTAATGTTCTGCCTACTAAGGCAGATTTGATACCAAGTTTATAATCATGCATAAATCATATAGAAATTCATTTGCAGGGGCTGAATTTAGGTTAAATGAGTATTAGATATCTGTATAAGTATGTATATGTGATTGTGATGGTGGTTTGTGATTTACATTACTCATTTAGGTGCTCGTTTTGGCAACGACGGTGCAAGTAGAAAGTAAGGCAGCTTGTGACATGATTTTGGAGTAGGTTTGGTTGTTGTGTGGTGAGTAGATATACTAGCCCTTGCTACTGAAATCAATATGCTATTTTGATATTCAAAATGTCAAGGTTTATTGTGTTTTAAATGGTTATATATGGTTGTTTTGGAATGCTCGAAAGGTGTTCGATGAAATGCCTTGTTTAAATATTTCAAAAACTACATTTGGTAAATGTTGTATAAAATGAAAGAAGTTTTGCATTAAATCTATATAAGTGTTTGATTTTAGTAAAGCTTTGATGCTTTTGATATAATGAGTATTTGTTTCTGAATGTGTAATACCTTTCAGCAATTCAATAGTCGTTTGAGTTGGTTAAGTTTTGAATGAGATTGTAAATGGTTTTACTATTAAATTGTATTGAGTTTTGATGAAATAAATTGAGAATTCTCTATATGATATGCCTACTCTGTGACGATATATTTGGGAGGTGCTGAGTTGTGATATGCACCTGGTTATGTGCTGAGTTAGTTATATGCACATGTGAGATATTGTGAGTGTCTATGCGCATTTGACACAGGGCACTTGATTGATGGTCAGTGAAGGGAGAAGGGCTGAGCCGTGCTAATGATGGAGAAGGGTTAGCCATCAAGTGTTCCTAGATATGTTGGTTAGACTGTAAATCAGTGTTGTGTTCCTGATTACAGGTCTATGATTTATTTTTTTTTTTTGACGATCAGGTCTATGGTTTATATTATTGTTGAAGGGTAACATATCACTGTTATAGTTGATGATTGATACAACTATGTTTGATATGTAAAGGGAAATTGTCTTGATATTCGTTTATATTTGTAAATGCTTTCGTGATGGACTTTACAAGTATTTTGTATTGTATTGAGCTGTTTTCTAGTATACGTTATTATATGATAT
The DNA here is from genome assembly GCF_937616625.2 of Mercurialis annua. Classification (NCBI taxonomy): domain Eukaryota; kingdom Viridiplantae; phylum Streptophyta; class Magnoliopsida; order Malpighiales; family Euphorbiaceae; genus Mercurialis; species Mercurialis annua. Next base: position 43,235,549 of record NC_065574.1, on the reverse strand, counting down.
GCTTACTTTAAGTATATAAATGTTTTATGCTTGTTATGTCTATTCACTGAGCTTTCGCTCATTTTAGTTGTTTTAAAACCTTTTCAGTTAGCAAGTCAATCTACAGTACAGTTGACTAGAGAGGGAGTTGGGCTTAGTGTTTGGGCTTGAGACATAGAGGTTGGCCACATTTCCGAGTTTTGAGATGCCTTGATGTTTTTGTTTAGAATAAACTTATTTGTACCTAAATGTATATTTTGAATCATATGTATAAAAGTTTGTAACAATACTTAATTTTCATATAGTGGTTTAATTTTTTTTTTTTGAATTCTATATAGTGGTTTAAATAAAATGTTGTATAAAAGTTTTTCATATATTTGTGCTTAATTATTTATAAAACACGTTTTAAAATGTTGATTTGGAGATATATATATTTTAAATAACCGTCAATCTTGTGCTAAGTAAGGCGAGGTTTGACATTCTCACTTAATCCGCTATTCTTGTGGGTTCGACACCCCAGACTTAAGGTCCACATTATTACGAGTTGGTAATTTTATCAACAGACAGCGGAGCGACGACGGAGTGATGGCAGAGCGACGACGGAGTGATGGCAGATCATTGAAGGAACAGCGACAAAGTGATAGAAGAGCATAAAAATGAATAAAGAGGAAGAAAAATGGAAAAGAAGAAAAAGAACGAGAGAGAGAAAGAGAGGGAGAGAAGAAAAGAAGAAATCTGAAAAAAATAGACATGTTAAAGTAAAAAATAAAAATAAATAAATATTATTATAATAAAAAAAATCTAGTTAAAAAAATAAAATGCTAACTCAGTTAATGATTATCCAATCCAAAGCTGTCCAAAAAAATTATAATCTAAAATTGCTCAAATGCGAATAATAAACCCACCTAAACTCACCCAAAAACACCTATTTACCATTTCTACGGTGCTAATACAATAAGTGAATCCATGAGGAACCCCACAAAAAGGGAATTTCAGTGCAATAGAATACACCAATTATCCGCATGCACAAAGAAAAACACAAAAAAATAAATTGCAGTAAGTTAACAGGAAGTTAATTGGGTTTATTACTAGTAAAAAATTAACGCTAAGGATTTGAATGAACAAAAATATGAAGGTGAGCATATTTGTTTGTTGAAAAAGTACCAACTTTATCACCCGTAATATTTACGCAAAAGTCCAGGGGGAGAAACGATACTTTTGCCAACCAAATAAAGTGACTATGACAGCTAAATCAATAAATAAACAAATCCCCCAAACAGAAAATTAAAAAACAAAACTGTAGAATATAAACAAGTACTACAACAGAGAGAAAAAGGAAGCAAAAATGGCAGGGCAATCAAGAAAATGGATGATATTAATAGCAACAATCTGGATTCAAGCATTCACAGGAACGAACTTCGATTTCTCAGCATACTCGACGCATTTAAAAACCGTTCTCGGGATTTCGCAGGTCCAATTGAATTACTTAGCAGTCGCTTCCGATTTAGGCAAAGTTTTCGGATGGTCTTCTGGTTTGGCTTTGATGTATTTCCCATTATGGATTGTTCTTCTCTTCTCCGCCTTTCTGGGTTTCTTCGCTTATGCTCTTCAATGGCTTCTCATCACAAATTTCATCTCTTTGCCTTATCTTCTGGTACGTAATTCTCTTCCTGCTGCTTCAATTTCATACTGGGTTTTTTTTAATTGAAAATAATATATTTTAATAGTCTAAACTGGTGGAGAGATTATAGTTGATTTTATTTTTTAAATCTTTATACTTCAATACCATCTGTTACTACAACTGAATCAATTAGAAACAGCGGGCAGTTAGTTGTAAATTTTTTTCTCAATTTTACTACATTTTACTTCAGTAACTTAAGTTTAAAATGGTTCTCTGAATTTACTAATTTTGATTGATTAATTTTTAAAATTATTCTCTAAACTGATAATTTAGATTAAGACTTAATTACTTAAACACCACCCACCTTGTAACTTTTTTTCATTTATACCATGACCTAGGAAAATTTTCAATTGTACCCTATTTTTGATTTTTATGTTTCATCTCTACCCTAATGAGTTGAATTAACCTATTTTTTTGTGAAAAAAAGTTTAAATTAGTCCTTCATTTTTAACCTATATTCTAATAAAATGTTAATGTTAATCATTTATTTATCTTGTTTTTAATATTTTCATCTTTAAATTAATTAAATTATCAAAAAAATTACTCTTGGGGTACAAACGAAACATAAAAATCGAAAATAGGGTACAATCGAAAATTTTCCTAGGTCGTGGTATAAATGAAAAAAAGTTACAAGGTGAGTGGTTTTTAAGTAATTAGACCTTAGATTAATTGATTAGAAGTTTTAATTATAAGAGATTGTTTATAATAAACTTAGTTTTAACATTAATTGACTATAAGTTTCTAATTAAAATTCAATTTGATATAATTCAATTTGATATTTATATTATAATTTAACTCTTATCTATTCACGGAAAAATTATACAAGATAACTGTTGCGTGATATCATTCGTATAATAAATCAATAATGCATTATTCATGTGAAATTTTTAATGATAACAAAACAAATAATAATTAAAAAAAATTATCGCAAGTGTTTATTGGTTTTTTGTAAATATGATATATCACAAGTATTTTATGGGGTAAACACTTTTATTCATGTATTTTATTCTTATTTTCTTTTTGATTTTCATAGTTAATTTTTTCTGTCTTATTTTAGAGGTTCTATTTTATTATAGAGAAATACTAAAAAAGTGTGTTTATCACTTTATTTCTTTAATGTTGTACTTTTATTAATGATAATAGAATTTTTTTTATAGTATTTGTTTGTTTTAAGATGAATGGAAAAATTATAAAAAGAAAACATTAAAGTAATTTAAAATAAAAGATTCCAAAAATAGAAAATAAAACTTTTAAAATGAGTCGGAGACATTTTTAGATTATCATTGTTTTTTATGGAAAATATTTTGCCTTAAGAAAAATTTAAGGATTTTTTATATTATTAAATTTCATAATTCCTTTTTATTAGAATTTATGGAAAATAAATGTAACCAAAACTTTTATTTTCTTACTTACTTTAAATAAACGAGCAATTAGGTTTGAGGTTTATAAAACAAAACTCAATTTTTTTTCCATTTTTTCAAACCAGTTAAAAGAGAAAATGAAATACAAATTTTAGAATCAGAAAGCTACTATTTTAGTATCTGTTTTAACTTTTCAGGCTCCATAAATGAGTATATCAAATTAGAATATTCTATCTCCATCAAACTACGTTTGCCCATTTTTTTATTTTTTAAATATCCCAAAAAACATATTTTTTATATATTTTTCTTTTTTTTATTCTTATCATTGGTAAATTTGATATATGAACTAATGTGTCTAATTAAATATAATTATATTAAACTTTACCATATATCCTAATGCATGTAAAATTTGTGACACTTACAATTTTAAATGATTGTTTTTCTATTAAAATTAAACACTGTAATTAGTTTATAGTATTATTTTTTATCATATTAGCTCTATTTAAAGAGTTTAAATTTTCACATTTTGATAGAGAAAAGATATAATTAGGGGTAGAAATATATATATTTATAGCAATATTTAATGTATTCTTTATATGGGTGAAAATAATGATTCCATTAAAATTTAAGGAGTAATATTTTCTTTTCTCATAGGATGAGCATTTGATCGATTTGGTTTTAATTACTTATAGCATAATCAGTTCAATTATTTTATTTTTTAATCGAATTGATTGAATTAATCAAATTAATAAAAATTAAATTATGCAAATCTTAAAATTAAAAAAATCGAACCGCCTAAATCAGTCATTTAATTTGATTAAATTAATAAAAGTTTAATTTACAAATATCAAAAAATACTCGTCTAATCAGGTTTATTGAATTTTTAATACTCTTAACCATAGTTATATTAGAAAAACCAAACTAATTAAACTATCGAATTAATTAACTGAAATAAATCAGCTAATTCTATTAGTCTAATTTTCATTAATTTTTGCTCATATATTATATACGTATAAATTATTCAAGAAGTCGAGAGTTTTTTGGTTTTTGACGTAAGCAGTCACCTAATTTAGATTTTGTATTAAGAATTAAAAAAATATTTTTTTTTCATAGATAAAGTGATAATGACCATCCTAGCCCCTAGCTGATTTTTTTGGTTTTCTCAATTGGATTTTTAATTAACTAATGTATACTATATATAAAAATACGGGGGGGACAGACAAATTTACTGAATAATCCTTTTCAGTTTACTACTAAATAAAGGTTTTATAGTTATTAACTAATTAGTTATTTAATTAATCACTATTGTAATTAAAGTCCTAATTAAAATAGGTAGCTAAATTATCTCCAATTGTGTTTTTAGTATGTAAAAAATAACTAATTGTCTCCAAATTAGTAGGAATACCTATCTTTTAGTTTGATTGAACTACAAAATTAAAATACTATATTTGGTCAATATATTGTTATTTAAATTTCTATCTTATTATTTTTAAAGATAGAAATTAATAAAATTAAGTTAATTATTTAATTATGGTTATTATAAAACTAAAAGAAGAATAAATTCAGTATGGAAAAAAAATTTAATAACCAAATATATTATATTTACTTTTATAAAAATTCTTAACTAATTTAATATAAATTATAAATAAAAATGGATATAATTATATTAAATTTACTCTTATGTTCATTGACGAGTTACGTTACGAGCCACGTGCATAGCACGTAATGCAAAACTAGTATTTTAAAAAAGGATTAATTATTAAAGAAAAACAAATAAATTTGATTAATTAAGTTCCCTTCACATTTTAAAAATATATAAATTTTCTTTTAATGTTTGTTCAAATTCACTGACATCTTAATTTTTCTATTAATTAAAGATGTTAATTCCGTCAAATAAGCGAACTTTTAAAAAAAAATTAAAAATAAGGAGTTGTCAAAAAAAATTAGAAAAATATTTGTTAATAACAATTTTGATATAGCATAGCACATGGGACAAGTTTAGCAAGAATCATGCGCACTGATGGAATCTGGTGAGCTAGTTATTTGTCATTCGTGGAATTGAGACACCTAGCAAAATATGAGGCTGCGATTCGTCGCTGGATATTAGATGAGCAATGTTTGGTAAGATGACGTATCTATACACTTTAATAAATAACTTTCTGGCCAATGATTAGAAAAAGATTTAATGTTTTTAACATAATTATTAGTAATTTTCATTAAATTTGTAACTAATTAATCTTTTTTGATGAACATTTTTTTTATTATAGATATTTTTGATTTTTTAAATTAATTTAAACTAATATATAATTATTAATCCAACTGTTATGATTGATGCCTATTTATATGAATAAAAAGATCAACGCGGATAAATTTGTGATACGGAATTATCTAATTCAATTTATATTTTTTTTATCAACGAACTTTAAAATTCTTTATCTTTGGGTTAGATAACCCATAATTATATTTTTAAAACGCATAAAATACAAATCAGAAGTGAGTGATATAAAAAATAAATTAGAGAGTTTTCTAATTGTCGCGATAAAATTATCCTAAACCTATCTTTTGAAATAAAAATATAAATTATGGGGTAATCTAATCCAAAAATGAAGAGTTTTGAGATTAATTGTTCAAAAAAGTATAAATTGGATTAGATGACTCCGTATCACAAGTTTAGAGTGCGCGTTAACCCTTTATACATATCTATATGTTTTTGATTTTTTTTAAATAGACACGATGGAGTCTTAAAGAGATTATCCTCAAACTACCCTATTTTCAAAAATTAATTTGAAAAAAAGTGACTATACATTAAATAGTTTATCCAGGAATTTTCAAACTAACTATACATTAAATAGATTATCTTCAAATTCTCCTGCTTTCAAAAATTAATTAGAAAAATTGGATTATAAATTACTAATTATATTCGATATCCAATTTTATAAAATATTTACAAAAATACCTTTTATTTTACCCAGCATTTACTCACCGTAAATACACCATAAAATACATTATAAAAACAATATAAATACACCTTGAATATACTATAACAACCACATAAAAACACCAACAAAATTAAAAAAATACATTCGAAAGGTTATTTTTGAAACTAAAAGATAATTTAGAAAATAAAAAAGGTATACGATATTTTCAAAAAATAGGTATAGCTATAATTAAAGTTTTTTAAAAAGGTGTACTGGAAAATTTTCCCCACATTAAAACTTAAAATAATACACATTTACAAATTAAATTAAACAAATAAATCAGTTATAAAATTATTAAAATTCAATTAAATTAAACTAAGATACAATTACTATTATTTTAAAAAAAAAAAGTTAGAAACATGTAAAATGATTGGTGGTGTTGTTTGATGTTGGCCTATTCTTTAATATTTACTGTGGGCGCTTTGCTTCTTGTGAACATGAGGCTGCTAAACCATGGCCGCCGTTGTATAAAAATATTTTATTATAATGTTATTATCTATGTTTTTAAAACCGGACCGGAAATCGAACCGGCTTCATCAAAGGTTTACAGTTTGATCTGTTCAACCGGATTCAACCGGATTTTTTAATTATAATAATTATAAATTAGAAATACATGTATTATAAATTAAAATATGATTAAATATTTAAATGAATAATTTTAAATTTTATTATACTAAATATAATTATAAATAATCAATATTTAAAATATATAGAATAATTACTCTAAATGGAAAAAATATATTTTAATTTTAATAAAAATTGTTATCAAAATTATACAATTAAAATTTATAAATAAATATATTTAAATATAATTAATTACTAAATTTGTGAAATTAATACAATTATAACTAAGCAACATTTAGGTGTATATAAAATAATATTGTATGAGAAAGAAAAAAGACAAAAAATAATTTTTAGTTTAACATGTAATTATATTTTTATTTCAAAATTTTAAAATAATTTATTGTATGAACATATAATCATAAATAATATTAATATTCAAGAGTATATAAAAAAAATATTTTATATGAAAGAGACAAATATATATTTTTTAATTTTAATAATTATTAATTATTAAAATTAAAAAATATAATATGACATTTTATAAATAAAATATATGATAATAAAATATAATTATTAATTTTTTTATGTATAATAGTAGTACTAGAGAGAGTATAATATTTTTTTGAATGAAAATATTTTTATGAAAGTTGAAATGACATGTGAGAGAGAATAATTTATGTAAGAGTTATAATTAATATAAGAGAGAAAAAGATGGGTGTGACAAATAATGAGAAAGATATAAAGAGACACATGGCTAGGGAACTACACATACATTTTTTGTCAAAAAAAGTACCTTTTCTAACTCATTTAAAAAACCGAATTTTTTCGGTTAAATCCGGTTTTTGACCGATTTTGACCGATGTTTATGCATAACGATTTTTACCAGAAACCGGACCGGACAGGCAGCCGGTTTCCGGTTAACCCGGTTCGACCGGCTGGTCCAGTCCGGTTTTCAAAACATTGGTTATTATCAATTTTATGAAAATCATTTACTTTTTAATTAGTATTAATTTATTTTTGATTAAATTTTCTTTTAGTGCTGATATATAGTCAAAGTATAATACAAAAGCATTTAGTGGCACAACCAGAACTTTTGCTTAGAAGGGAGCGTTTAAATTTTGCTTGGCGCAACAATTGTTCGACTTTTAAAAGAAAACAATTAATGGACATCTTTTGGTTAGAATCATTTAGTATACTTTAACATTTACTTTTTTATAATACTAAAATAATATTATAATTAAAATACATAAATCTAAATAATATATACTTACAAAATCACGTGTAGGGACATAATTTATGATTATTATAACATTATTATTCTTGACAATGTTTCTTAGTTTAGGTAGTTGCCAACAAAAGAACTTATTCTCATATTCCCATTAGAATATACAGAAACTTCGTAGCTAGCATTCACATATTGTCCCACATGTTATTATATGCTACTCACATGTAACATGTTCCCTTTTTAGTACTTTCTGGTCATATTATGCCAAATAGTAGAGCTTCTCTGCATTTTCTTCTTTCAAATCCCTTCATTTGTTTGTTAACTTTTTTTCTCTCTTTCTTGCTGGGACTCTGCATTATAGTTTACATGTGAAACATAACCACAAAAGAACCAAATTATAGAATATGACATGGTCTTAAACTATTATTGATATAGAACAACCAAAGAAACTTAAGAAGCACACTTAAAAGAACCAATTATAGAATATGACAACAATACAAAAACTAAGGCACAATACCATATTTGTATTATAATATGGTGCCATATTTACCATAATTTATTTGACCTTTGCTATATAAATCACAATCAGTTTGGATCTGATGTGGCGCGATGTTATTTATATAATTTTGGGCCATATCAGCTCCAAATCAATTGAGGCTATATTTGGCAAAGTCGAAAAAAATGATGGTATGTATGGCACGATATTAAAAATATAGTATATCTGACAAAATGGCTAAAGTTGGCTAAAGTTGTGGAAAGATATGAACATTTTGCAAAAAACCAAAGAAGCTTTGCTAATGTATCATGTTCCAAGAGCCATAATCATGATGTAAGAGTGGAAATTTGTCGAATCCTACATTTCAATGTTTTGTTTTCGTGTCTGAAAAGCTGCTGAAATTCTAATATTTTATGTTCGTACTTCATTCCAAGAAAAATAACGTTTTCATTTTATCTTTTACCATAAATATTCAACGGGCTCGAATTCGTCATTTTACGTACCTATTCAATGGTTTACACTTTGATATGAAAATAAATGAAACAAATCTGTAACTCTAATTAGATGATGACATTATGCAAGGATTATATTCATGCCCAATATGTTTTGACAGAATGATCAAAACGATTTTGGAAGCTCGTTATTTGAATAACCCGAAACATGTACATGGCAGGTTTTTCTACTTTGCTTGATGGCTGGATGTAGCATATGTTGGTTCAACACTGTATGCTTTGTTCTTTGCATTCGGAACTTCCCAGCAAACAGACCCTTAGCTTTGTCACTCACAGTAAGCTTCAATGGTGTCAGTGCAGCCTTATACACACTTGTTGGTAGGGCTATAGATCCATCATCAAGTGATATATATCTTCTATTAAATGCTCTTCTCCCGCTTATTATATCTGTTGCGGCATTGCTTCCGATTCTTCGCCAACCATCTTTAGATCCCCTGTCTCCTGATGGAAATCGCCGCGATTCCCTTATATTTCTCATCTTGAACTTCCTAGCTATCCTCACGGGAATCTATCTCCTTCTCTTTAGTTCAAGTAACGCGTCAAGAGCTTCTCTGCTGTTGGGTGGCGCGATTTTCCTTCTCATTTTTCCTCTGTGTATTCCTGGTATGGTCTATGCTAGACACTGGTTTCACCGGACCATTCATTCCAGTTTTGAACTCCATGGCTCTAGCTTCCTACTTATAGATGATGATGATCTTGAACTTCACAAAGAGTTACTAACCCGCGAACTTAGTATTCAAGAAAATGGAGATGGAAACATGTATGGAATTACAAGACAGACGAGCGCTAGCGAGAAAGAAGGTTGCTGTGATACAATGGTTGGTAAAGATCGGCTCGCAATGCTTGGGGAAGAACACTCTGTATGGCTGCTAGTGCGCAGGCTCGATTTCTGGCTGTACTACATTGCATATTTCTGTGGAGGCACTATTGGCCTGGTATACAGCAACAATCTAGGCCAAATTGCACAGTCACTTGGACAGGGCCACAACACTACAACTCTTCTTACGCTGTATTCTTCCTTCTCCTTTTTCGGCCGTTTGCTTTCAGCGGTGCCTGATTACATACGCGTGTAAGTAATTACATAAATGATTTATTCATTTACTAAAGCTTAACGGGTAGTAATGATGTAGACTGTTTGTTATTTGCAGGAAGATGTATTTTGCAAGAACCGCATGGCTAACAATAGCTCTTGTGCCAACTCCGGTCGCCTTCTTCTTGCTAGCTTGGTCAGGCAATGCAATGGCATTAAATATAGGAACTGCATTAGTGGGACTGAGCTCTGGATTCATATTTGCTGCAGCTGTTTCAATAACATCAGAGCTATTTGGGCCGAACAGCGTAGGAGTTAATCACAACATTCTCATTACCAACATTCCAATAGGCTCACTTATTTACGGACTTCTCGCTGCTTTAGTATACGATGCTCATGCGCTCCATAGCGTGATGAACGTCAATTCCGACTCGGTGGTTTGTATGGGGAGGCAGTGCTATTTCTTCACATTCGTATGGTGGGGTTGCATATCAGTTGCAGGGTTAAGCTCTAGCATGCTGTTATTCTTTAGGACTAGGCATGCCTATGATTTATTCGAGCGAAAGAGGATTTCGCAACTGTATTAATTAATTGGAGGAAAGAAACAGTTTTAGGTGTTGTAATTTAGCTAAAGATTTTGACATTTTGACCCGAGTAAATCATCAAACAAGAGAAGGTGTTACCTGACTATTGTATAATTTGTTTTCTTAAGAGCAGAATTCATTTTATCAATATTATCATTGAGAGAACAGTGAAAGTCAGAAATACTACACATTTAACATGACTTATTGTCCCAAGGACTTACTGACTAGGTAGCACGAACACTTCATTCAATCGACGTTTCCCATTTCGGAAACGTTTCGGACACTTGACATTTCGGACACGAAACTTCAATTTTTACATATGAAACTTTAAAATTATACCGTTTCGCCGTGTCCAAGTGTCCCGTTTCCCCGTGTCCGTGTCCGCGTCCATGCCCGTGCTACCTAACTGACCTGCTATTGGTAACGCAAAATGCAAGTGATTACTGATACAATTGTCTCTTCTATATATGGATAATATGATGGAATGGAAAGAAGTAATGTTTCTAAATTACAATTTCAGTTCTTTAGTTTCATATGGGAAAAGATATACTTTTCATATTTGGAACATAGTTCAAATAAGTCCTTCGTACATAGAAATTGTATTAAAACACACTTAGGGGGTGTTTGGTTCGTAAAAGAAAAGGAGACATGGGAATGAAAATGAATGATCCCCATTGTTTATGTTTGTTTTATCTAAAATCACTAGTTAATGGGAATGAGATTAAAAAAGTGGACTTAGGAAGAGCGTATGTGGGCAATTGACCACCTTAATATTTTGATTCTTTGAAAAAATATGTATATAACTAGTGATTTTAATGGGAATCGCCACTGAATAAGATTACCCTTTTAATGGGAATCACCCATTTTTCCCCTTCACCCATAAGAATGAACATTTCATTTATGTGGGAATCAAAATTTAACTAATATTTTAATAATAAAAAATAATATAAAATTATTAAAAAATATATTTTCAAATATTTTTTTTATTTTTTTTATAAAATTAGAAATATTTTTATGAAAAATAAAAAACAATTTTTTTGAAAAAATAAAAATAGTTTTTTGGAAAAAATAAAAAATATGTAGAAAAATAAAAATACTTTTATTTTAAAATAATAAAAATTTATAATAATAAATAATATTTTTAAAGAAAGGCTTAAATGCACAAAAAAATCACCAACTTTCGCGTGTTTTTGTTATTTAACATGAACTTTTAATTTTGGCATACAAATACATGAACTCTTAAAATTTTGCACTAATGACACCGACACCGTTTTGGGTGTAAAACAGAGCCATTTCAGATGTAAAACGACACTTTTTTAGATATCAAACGACATCGTTTTGAATAAAAAAAATGCAACGTAATATATAATTAAAAAATTACAAATTTTATGTTAAATATGCAAAAATTAAAAGTTCATGTTAAATACCAAAAACACGCGAAAGTTGGTGATTTTTGATACATTTAAGCCTTAAACAATTACACACTCTTACCCATTCTCATTCCTATACAAACAAGATATGAAAAAAATCATTCCCAATCTCATTCTTTTTCATTTCCATTCCATTTTAATTCCAATTTCTAACGTTGAACCTCTCAATGTTTTTAAAACAGTTCAAATAAACTATTCCTTCTATAAACGCACAAATACACAAGTTCCTTATGTGGGTTATAATAATCTGACGTGATACTTGATGTAACATTGATACCGATTGTTAAATTTTTCGTACCAATTGTCGTGGCTGATTCATTACCGGATTGGTATGCGCAGCGGAATCGAAACCATCTAATAGGTATTTAATTAAGGATTTGATAACCAAACAATAATATAGCAAAATAAATAAATAACACCGAATATTTACGTAGTTCGACATTAAATCGTACATGCATGGACGAAAGAATCGAGTCCTCCACTAATCATTAAAAGGGGTACAAAATTAGTGGAGAATCACCAAATAGACAACATCTCTAATATATTTGCTCTAAGAAGAAAAATCCACACAGTGTTTAACTCTCTACAAGAAGTAACCTAAAAGAGTTAGAATTAACTTATATTCCTCACATCACCCACATCCTCTTTTTCCTTTATTTACATCAATGTCTACATTGTGTATTCGGTTTTCCGTGTACTCTAAAAAGTGAACGAGGTAGTGTATTTATAGGGAGTAAATAATCTATGTAGCATTAGGAGTATTAATCCTAATTGGATTATAATTCCTAATTAGCCAATGATAACAGTTATCCTTCTCCCAACTACTTCATTAATTAGAAACCTAATAAAAATTAGAATTAGAATTCTAAGCATATTCCAACAATCTCCACCTTGACTTGAATTCTCCAATAAACTGTGATTACTATTGTACTCCACCTTCTCCATTTAAGTTCAAACTGAACTTATTCCAAAAGAGGTCTTTGAGGTGGACCATACACGATTGAAGAACGTCTTGTCTTCAGATGTATCAATCAAAATTTCACGAAATTTCGAATTTTGTTGGTCTTAAAACTGATACAAAAAACAAACGTCATTAGTAGCCTATAATGATTAAATCAAAAAACAAATGTTGAGGTCGTAACATATCCTTAATCTTCATAAGTCGACCGACCCAATGAGCATACATCAAAAGTGCAACATCCAATCTCACTTCATCGCTAAATAGTCCATATAACTCATATTTTTATATACTGAGATACAAGGCATGTGCATTTAAAAATCATGTTAAACATTCATTATTGTTCTAATTGTCTCATTATGCATCTTGCCTTTAACTGAGCCAATATCCAAATTTTTGCATGTATTAACCGTTGCCCATAATTACAACTCCAATATCAACTCAGTTGTAGTCGGAAAACCAATTAAAATTAACACATATGTGATATGAACAACTTGAATTTGCATAAATTTTAAATTAAAAAAAAGTAACTGCTGCAATTTAAGCCTTGACCGGTTCTCTGAGCCGGTTCACTTGTAAGTGCTAGAACATGGTCCTTATCTGATTATGTTGCCTTAAGTGTGTGTGTAAACACACTTTAGTGTGAAAAATTAAAAATAAGGAAAGTGCATGAGTTCCCATATTAGTAAGGAGTGTGACTTATCATGGGTTTATATGAAGTGGTTTACTCACATGGGTTTGGGCCCCAAGAGGTACCCAGTTTTGTGAGTAAGTTAGGAGTTAAATCTTTACCGATTTACCACGCCTCCGCCGTCTGTCTGACCTGGTTTGGGTTGGGTTGGTTGGTTCAGTTAGAGCATTATATTTTTTATAACATTTTTTTTTTTCATTTTCTGCAAAAAACCACAATTCCTTAATTAGCTCTTTCTCATTTAATTTCATTTAACCGTTTTCATTTCTATGAAAACAAATTTCAAATTTATTTGACATTATTGTTTTTCTATAAATAGAGGTTCTCCTCTCATTCGTCTTTAACACTGAAAATGAGAGCTCATTTTTTGAGTTAAGAAAAACATTTATTGTGTTACAATTTTTGTTCTTGAGTAATACGAATAAGTGTTATTGAGTTTTCATCACAGTGTAGTGGTGGCAGTACTATCAGTTGTTTTATCCTAAGGACGACGTGGTTGATCGTCAGCTTTGCACATTCGAGCTGAGCCACGAAATGTCTAAAAAATACACCTACTCTGCGACTTAGCCTTTTTAGAATTTAAAGTTTCAAACAACAATTGTTCCTACAATTTTTAGACGGGTCCCTTAACAATTGCTGCCAAGAATTTTGAAGAGGTCTCTGCCTTCGGTTCCTCCATCGTTGATACCAACAAACCATTCTGGTTTGAAGGTCTGAATTTCAAACGTTGGAGACAGAAAACTGAGTTCTTCCTAACAATGAAGAAAGTTGTTACTGTGCTTACCACTGATGTGCCAATGGTTGATGAAAATATTGTGGATGAAGAAAAGGAGAAACAAAATGTTGAAATTCAAAATTGGATGAACATGGACTACATGTGCAAAAAATTCATATTCAATGCTCTTTGTGATGATCTATATGATTATTACAACAATGGAAAAACTGCAAGAGAAACTTGGGAGGCGCTTCAAAAGAAGTATGATACCGAGGAAGCGGGGACGAAAAAATATGTTGTCAACCGCTACCTCAAATATCAAATGAAGGATGTAAAATTTGTTGAGGCGCAATCTCATGAAGTGAAGAAAATTGCTCACAAGATCATCTCGGAAGGTATGGTTCTAGACGAACAATTTCAAGTTGTTTTAATTGATAAGCTTCCTCCTTCATGGAAGGATTTCAAGAATTCTCTTAGGCATAAAACTAAGGATTTTTCTTTGGAGAGTCTGATTACTCGACTTCGAACCGAAGAAGAGGCAAGAAAACAGGACTAGAAAGATGAAGCGCTTATTGTATCAAACAGCACTAGAAAGTTCAGTTCTGCGTTTATGAAGCTGGAAGGAAAAAAAATTTAAGAATTAGAATCGCAATACGAACTCGAACTAGAATATGAACAATAACAAAACAAAACAGAATGGGAACCAAAATATAAGACAACAACCACCTGTCAGAAATGACCTGCCACAGTTTCTGTGTTTCAACTGTGGAAAATCGGGTCATATGGCACGCAAGTGTCGGAACAGGCCAGGAACAACCCCTCTTGATAACATGACTGAAGAGCCATTTGTGGCTATGATCACAGAGATGATCTCTGAGATTAACCTTGTTAGTGGAAACACTGGCGCATCTCGTCATGTCTGCCATGACCGTGCTATGTTTAAGACATACACTGCTGTTGAAGACAAAAAAGTGATGTTGCGTGACACTCACACCACTATTGTTGTTGGAATTGGAAGTGTCGACTAAAGTTCCCTTAAGGAAAGAATCTAATTATGAAGGATGTCATGCACAGTCCTTTGATAAGAAAGAATCTGGTATCTGGCTATCTTCTCAACAAGGTTGTATTTTTTCAAACTATTGGGGGTCATGTGTCCACCATCACTACAAATGGTACTTTTTTAGGAAAGGGTTATGCTTTTGAGAATATATACAAAATGAATGTTGACATTAATAAAGTTTCTGCTTCATGTTGTGTGATTTTAATGTTTGGCATGCTAAACTCTGTCATGTTAATAAAAGGATTATTAGTAATATGAGTAATTTAGTATTAATTCCTAAAGTGATCCTAAATGATTTTGAAAAATGTAAATTTTACAGTCAGGCTAAAATAACGAAAACATCACATAAATCATTGATTAGAGAATCTGAATCATTAGATTTAATTCATTCTGATATATGCGAACTTGATGGAACCTTGACTTGAAATGACAAACGTTATTTTATCACTTTTATTGATGATTGTTTTGATTTTACTTTTGTGTAATTGATGAAAACTAATAGTGATGCACTTGACATGTTCAAGTTATTTGTTATAGAAATTGAAAATCAATTCAATAAGAAAATCAAAAGATTTCGCAGTGATAGAGCTACTGAATATGAATTAAGCTTGTTTGTAGACGTCTATAACTGACATGGTATAGTACATGAAAAACAACATCTTATTCTCCTGAAATGAACGGTAAAGCCGAGAGAAAAATAGAACATTTACAGAAGATGTAGTGTCTATTTTATTGAATTATGGGGTTGCTTCTTATTGGTGGGGCAAAATCATGTTGACTGTTTGTTATGTACTCAACAAAGTTTCTAAATCAAACAGGTAAGATCTCACTTTATGATATCCTAAAGAAAAGACAACCAAATTTGTCTTATTTGAGAACTTGAGTCTATTTAGACTATGTGCAGATTCCTGATCCAAAATGAATAAAATTAGCAAACAGAGCCTATGAATGTGTTTTCATTAGGTATGCATTCAATAGCAAAGCCTATAGATTGTATGACTTGACTGCACGAGTGATTATTGAATATGTGGATTATGAACATAAATTTCCTTTTAAATTAGGAAATAGTGGGAGCGAATTATCTTGTAATGTTCCTGTTGTCAAGAATAATGAGATTACTAATGATATAGAACCAGAGACCAGAAGAAGTAAAAGAGCTAGAATTTCAAAAGACTTTGGAATTGATTTCCATGTCTATTCCTTAGAGGAGGATCGTACGAACCTCCAGGAAACCGTGACTTCTTTAGATGCTGATTTGTGTCAAGAAGCCATAAATGATGAGATGGATTCATTGGAGTCCAATAAGACATGGCACTTGACTGATCTGCCCCCGGTTGCAAAACCATAGTTTGTATATGGATCTTGAAAAAGAAGTTGAAACCTGATAGCACAGTTGACAAATACAAAGCTCGACTTGCAACCAAGGGTTATAGACAACGTGAAAATGTTGCTTTCTTTGATACCTATTCACTTCTTACTAGAATAACATCCATTACAGTGCTGATTTCTATCGATGCACTATATTATTTGGTTATACACCAAATGGATGTTAAGACTGCATTTCTGAATGGTGAATTGGAAGAAGAAATATACATGGACCAACCTGAGGGTTTTGTCATACATGGTCAGGAACAGAAAGTGTGCAAGTTAGATAAATCTCTATATGGTCTTAAAAAGCACCTAAGTAATGGAATGAGAAATTTGATAACCTTGTCATCTCAAATGGTTTTAAAGTGAATGAAAGTTACAAATGTATTTATTATAAATACGAGAATAAGCTTTGTACTTTCATATGTTTATACATTGATGACTTGCTGATCTTTGGATCAAATATTCATATTGTGAAGGCTGTGAAATCATTGTTGTGTGCCAACTTTGATATTAAAGATCTTGGAGAAGTTAGTGTAATCCTTGGTATAAAGATACTAGGAGTGAACATGGAATTTTGTTAGATCAATCTCACTGTGTTGAGAAGATCCTAAAGAAAATTAAATATAATTAGTTTGACATTAAACCTGCATGTACACCTGATGATCCAAGTGTAAAAATTTTCAAGAACACTGGTGATAGTGTACGACAGTCTGATTATGCGAGCATCATTGGCAGCATTCGGTTGGCCCCTGATTGTACTAGATCCGACATTGCATATGTCGTTGGATTATTATGCAGCTTTACTAGTTAACCTAGTATTGAACATTGGCATGCTATTGAAAGGGTCATGAGATACCTTAAAAGAACCATGAATTTTGGATTACATTATCAGAAGCATCCTGCTGTACTTGAAGGATACAATGATACAGATTGGAATACATTATCAGATGATTCTAAAGCTACAAGCAGCGATATATTTAGTATAGCTGAAGGAGCTGTTTCTTAGAAATAAAAGAAACAGACTATTTTGGCTCAATCTACGATGGAACGAGAAATCATAGCACTAACTGTTGCTAGTGAAGAAGCAAGATGGCTCAGAAGCCTGCTAGCTGAAATTCCATTATGGGAAAAACCGATACTTGCTGTGTTGATCCATTGCGATAATACCGCGACTATTGCAAAAATTTAGAACCGTTACTATGATGGTAAGAAACGACAGATAAGTCGTAAGAACAACACGGTTAGAGAATTTATCTCAACAGGGGCTGTTAGAGTGGATCATGTACCCACTGATGATAACTTAGCAGATCCTTTGACAAAAGGATTAGTTAGAGAGAAAGTTCATAAAACTTCCAAAGGAATGGGACTATTGCCTATAGATTGAGTCATTCATAATGGTAACTTGACCTAATTGACTGGTGATCCCAAGAAATAGGTTTAATGGGTAATAACAAGTTATGAATGACATGAGCCAGAACATGCAATATTGAAACATGATTCCTGAAGCGATTAGAGGATGAGATAATAGAATCTCTTAATGAAGTCTATACTCCATATGGAGTGGAGTAGCTACATGAGTACTCTTGATAGCTTCACCTTTGTGAATGTGGAAGTCGGGCCGCTTTCCATGAAATTTGAGTCAAAATTTCTAGAGCGTTCACCAAACTGGGATAGACGTGCAGGGCCATAAACGCACGGGCTTTTGAATACACTTAATGAAAAGGTTGTGCGTGGTTTGATGTCTAAGATAAAGTTCAAGACTTTGAGTCACCTTGTTGAATCAGAATCTTACTCACTACGCAAAGGTTCAAATCGAAAGATACTTTTGTTTATTCACAATCTTATGATACAGAAATTGCTCGAGATATTTATAAATTTTTTCAAGCAGGGGATTGTTGACTTAAGTGTGTGAACACATTTTTGTGTGAAAAATTCAAAATTCAAAAAGTGCATTGAATTCCCACATTGGTAAGGAGTGTGACTTATCATGAATTTATATGGAGCGGTTTACTCACTTGGGTTTGCACCCTAAGAGGTACCCAGTTTTATGAGTGAGTTAGGAGTTAAATTTTTACCAATTTACCACGCGCGCGCCTTCTGTCTGGCCCGGTTTGGGTTGGGTTGGTTGGTCAGTTCGAGCAGTATATTTTTTATAATGTTTTTTTTTCATTTTCTGCAGAAAAACACACCTTAATTAGGTCTTTCTCATTTAATTTCATTTAACTGTTTTTATTTCTATGGAAATATATTTTGAATTTATTTGACATTAATTTCCCTTTCTTGTTTTCCTATAAATAGAGGTTCTCCTCTCATTAGTTTTTAACACCGAAAATGAGAGCTCATTTTTTGAGTTAAGAAAAACATCTACTGTGTTACAATTTTCGTTCTTGAGCAATAAAAATAAGTGTTATTGAGTTTTCATCATAGTGCAGTGGTGGCAGTACTATTCAGCTGTTTTATTCTAGGGACGACGTGGTTGATCGTCAACTTTGCAAAAAGTATAGAGTATCAAAAGAGTATAAAGAAATTACCTCAATCATTCATCTTACAAAAACTCTATAAAATCCTCAAATTGTGTGTTTACAAAAAAGTCATACCTTTCTTCTGTGTAGAATACAGTAGTATGTTGATCTCCATCACAAAATTGTCCTTAAGAATTTTCATACCCAAGTATGTCATCAATTTGAATCTACGACTTTCAGCACTTCATAATTGGTGGCTTCTCTATCTCCAAAACAACTTCTTTACGTCAAGAAATTTCGCTATTAATTTACAAAATCCTCCAAATAATATTTTTGCCATAATAATATTAATCCAAAATTAAATCTGAAAACCAAATTGGCTCTGATACCAATTGTTGTATTATTGATATCGATTGTTGAATCTTTGATACCAATTGTCACGACCGAATTGGTATGCGCAAAAGAAAAAGATAGAATCATAAAAGAAATGGTCCATTAAAAGAAGGCGATCATGTGTAGATTTCCAAAAAAGAAGAAAAATATACATAAGTTAAAACGGAGAAGTCTGCGCCAAAGCACCGGCCTTCTTCTTATCCAACTTCACCCTTACGATTTTTTGAAATCCTTGGGGTCCACTTGATTCACCCATAGTAAATTGATTCCCAGATTTTGCTCAAGAAACTTAGAACCAATAACATGCCGGTATTCGCCCATCATAGCAGAGTAAAAGAACTTCGTGTCCAAAAGCGGAATATGGAGTTTTTCAACTTCCGCCCTCAAACTATTTCTCTCGATATGGAGAGAGGTGTTGGAATTAATGAACCTCAAAATTTCATGAGTAAGGTTTGACATTCAAGACTCAAGATCCTTGATTCGCTGGCTAGTCTCGTTGTTCACAATCTGAAGCTTGGCGGACAATAAATCATGCTCTTTAAGTGAAGTTTGGAGCCTAGCCTTCTCAACTTATGAATCAGCATATAATTTTTTTAAATTCTCCAACTTTTAATTTTTTTAAAATTAAGAATCGCATGGACAAACTAAAGAAACGGAGAAAACTCATCTGAAAAAAGGAGCAAGAAAAAACAAAAGAAAACAATTCACCAAAGACTATGAAGATAGGCTATGCTGATCAAGTCTTCATCGTTTTCTCTCTTATGGGATCTGATGGAATTCGCTATAAACAATTTGGCTAAGAAACCATTTAGAACATCAGGAATACTGGGCGTCGCTTCCGATGAAACGACCCCTTTAGAAAATCTCTTGCTCTTCTTTTTGGAAAATCTCTTACGCTTCTTTTGGGAGAAGCCTCTTCCTTGTTAGAAGCCATATCTTTATTAGAAGAAAGGCGAATTGACTCCGCTGGAACAAGAGAATCCTCGCCACACTCATCGACAATAATAATATTGACAACTTTCTCTAATAGTTGATCAGTGGTCATCCTACAAAAAATAATAAAAGGAAAAACCAATATATGAGAGGAATACCTTATAAAATCACATCATACCAAACATCTGATAGCTTTCTAGGAGGGTCCTATAGAGGCAACCACCGATGCCTTAAGTAATGGCTAACCAAAACATGCATCCGGGGTCACGCTATGTGGCACTCAAGTGCCAAATCATCGGCAAAAGTCGACTAGGAAAAGTGAAAGAAGGAGAAACAAGAAATAGTTTAAAAAAAGAAAAACCCTCGACCATCAAAGCAAAACAAACACATGCTTTACAAAGAATAACATATCCATCTAGTCCTCGAGAAGGGGAAATTGGAAAGAAGATCGTTTGGGAATACAATTAACAGTGATAAGCATCCCATCATCTTTCAAAAATGATAAAAATAAGAGAAAGAACAGTCAATGAAGGGGTCTGCCCCCGAAGCATATAGGCTTCTAAGAAAGAAACCAAAACCCGTATTGTCCTTTTTCTCGAAGATACTTAAGGGGTTACCCGATTTACCAAACCTCACTGACTCCCTTGACATTTATACAATATTGGGGGGGGGGGAGACGAACAACAACAGATTGGAAATTTTTGAAAATGCGGAAAAAAAGGTAAAATTGAAAGGGGGATGTGGTGATTATAAAGAACACGAAGAGCACAAACTATCATGCCTTAAAGAACACGAAGAACACAAATTTGAAAGGACTTGCCTTAAAGAACACGAAGAACACGAAGTTGAAATGACAAATACAAAACTAAGATTACAAAAGAGAATCAAGGCAACACTTAGAGGCAATACACCGAAGAACATGAAGTAAACAAAATGCAAAAACACTTGAAAATTGGAATATCATAAATCAAAGAAAGCAAAGATCGCAGTTGAGAGAGAGAGAGTTTTGCAAAGAAGGAAAAGAAGAAAAAGAAGAAGATATATAAATACAGATATGCACGAAACCTAAAACAAATCGTTACCGATACAAAACCAAAAAATCAAAACCCTAAAAAGGAAAACACGTGGCTTACACATTGATAAGAGTCGACACGTGCAAAAAAATACAGTAATAAGGGATTTGAAATAAATGGCCCAAATTCGAAAAGACTCGCCTCAACCGAATGATGAAAGATGCACAAGCTAAAAATCAAAATGAGTATAAATACTTTAACGTTGGCTTACCTGCGTGGGGGGGGGGGGGGTGTTAATGATGGAAACACATTTTATCTCAAGACCACAATAGTGAGTCTAGACTAGTGAGGATTCAGCCAATGAAGCTTACCTTAAGAATCACCCCGAAGTAATTTTCGATACGTATCGACATGGCCGAATCCTAAGAGATTCACCTACCTGAGATCATGCTCATGCAGACTTCCCCCGAGCAAATATTGACCGAATCCTCAAGGAGTCGGTAATACAAAAAGACCGAACTCTAAAGACATAAATCTTGCTAGAGATCACATCCAAAGTCAATTATAACACTATAATCATAGAGAGAATATAGAAGATAATGATCTTTTGGATATATCAAAGATAGTCTCCTAGGCAGAGTTATAGACTAAAACAACAAGACATTCCTATTTAGGATTCTTTCCTAAATAGGATTCGAATGAAGATTAATCTACAAAGTAGGGATCTACTTCTTATTTCGACTCTACCAAGTCAGATTTCACTACTATTATAATACCCCAAAATATTTTAAGATAATTAAGTCGTGCCAAGTGTCGTGATTTCCGATAAATTAAATTAAGAAAGATTTAATTTAACTATATCGGGAATTTAGAATAATATTTATTAAGCGGTTTTACGGAAATGAAAGGAATAACTTTGAAAATTGATATAAATTAAAATATAAATCCCGTGATGGAATTTATTCCGCCAAAGTCCGCGAAATAATTTATAGTATTAGTGGTAAAAGTCTCGAGTCAATCGGAGACCTTTTAAAATTTGGATGCTGATAGGTTTTGGACTAAATTGAAACTTTTGAAAAGTTTCAAGGACCAAAATGCAAGTTGACCATTATTATATAAGAAATGAGATAAAGAATGAAAGTTCCAAAATCATTAAACTTTCATCAGCTCCATTTATTTCCTTCGTTGAAATCTATCGGTTCCGTTGCTCGATTGTCGTTTCTCGTCCGTTTTCGACGTTCTATAACTCGAAATGATCGTATTTCAGTGGCGAATCACGGTAAGCTTGACGTTTTATCGTTTGGATGGATGAATTTCTTGATATATCGAGTTAAATTTTTAGACCACGAAACGATTTTATCGTTTTAACGAGTATAAGATTGTTTATAGCGTTTTGAGCTTAGAATAAGCGTTTTCGATGCGTTAGTAGCGTTTTTACGCCTATATCACGTCGGGAGCCCCGGAAAATGGATTTTGGGGATCGTGCACGCGAAAGTGCACGATCGTGCACCCCCAAGACACGAACGTGCACCAGACCCTTTTCCCCCCGATTGTTCGTTTTGATACCCGTTTCGTATTCGCATATCGAGATTTAAAATCGATTAGTTATCGATTAATTTGAATAGTTAACCTAACGAGGTGAAATGTGAGTTGATTTTGAAATGATATTTGATCCGTAAACGAGTTACATACCGTTTATCGGGATAAAAAGGTGAGAAGCACGACAAAAATAAAAATAGTGTGTCGTGTCTCGAGTCTAGAGTCAATCTTAGAATAGGATTCTGATGTAAGTCAACTGTTTTTAAAATTTGTTTTAGATTCAGGGAGGCAAGAAGCAGCTGGACCAGGAGTTCGGGAAGCTTGACGTTTCTACGCCCTAACGTGTTTTTGGATAAGCGTTTTCTGTGAGTTTATACGATTTACTTTTAAAGTATTTTCACAAAAAAATATTTTATGTTACTTTATGTTTGATTTGAAACCGGTATCGATCCGATGGAACGTGCTACCTATTGGGCGATAATAGGAATGTGTGATCACCAGTTTTGATATGATACAGCTGTAAATTTGATTATGATTATGAATTTTGAAGTTGGATAACGAATTCGATACGAGTGACCACTCGGTTAAGGTGTAACCTGGAGTCCCCGTATCTAGTGAGTTGGACTCACACTATGGGATTAAGATTCTGGTCGCAATCGACGTGGTAGAGTGTGAACACTCCCGGGTCGGACCTTTCGGATCAATTTGATTTGATTATGTATATAAGATTGATACGTTCGAGGATTAGGGTTTCAATCGGATCCTGTACTTGGCTGCATATGTTTTGAATGCTATTGCATTGTTTATATTTTACTTGAATACTTACTAGTAAATGTATGAACTCAGTCAGTATATTCCCATATACTGACCCCTCACAGTTTTCCTCATAGGTGAAAGACGTTTTTGAAGCAACGGACTTCTATCCTACTTCAAGAAGTCTGTATTTTTGAAAGTATGTAAAGAAACAGTACTTTACTCATAGAGCTGCAGTAGATAGGTGTTATGTATTTTTATATTAAACAGCCTTATGTATATATAACTGTATGTTTTTAAAGTATATATGCTTTATGTTTGCTGCGTTTTGAATGATTGTGATTGCCCGAAGATATGTATACCTGGCTTGTGCTTAGCATGACACATGTACGAGTATGTCATGCATGATATTGATATTGCAAAAAATTGTTTTACGTTTTGAGGCTTGCTACGGGTTTCGGAGCAACCACTCCCATTCCCTAGCGCCGGTCTCGGCCCACGAGATTGGGTCGTGACAATGTTGGTATCAGAGCATGGTCCAGTTACCATTGCTTATGTCAGAAGAGTGATTGATTTTTCTAAAATTCTACTGCAACACATAGGAATTGAGTCTTGTCTTTGTTAAGTATTCGTTTGGTTTTCAAAACTTTCAGCTTTCCCTCTAGGATGTGAGTCTGTCATGCGTATGTGTTCGCATGTGATGTGATGCGCGTTTAATACAATTTACATTGCAATGATATGCGTTTATGCGGCTATACAATGCTGTTTGTCTTGGTCAGGATGTCTGACCAACGACAAGAAGAAGAACGAGCTGCCGCTGCAGCGCGAAATGTTATTAAAGGGGCACATGATGTGCATCCAGAAGCTCAAGATGAGTCTTCTGTTCATGGTGGGATTAACTTACCACCTGAAGCGGCTGGTGGTGGTAGAAGCCAAGAGGCCCATGTTCAGGCACTAGAGGTCCAAGCGCAAGCCCAACAACCTAATGTTGTAGGTTTTGATCTAAATCAGTTTCTTACGGGAATATCGGCGATGTAAGCGAATCAGGGTGAGGTGCAAGCTATGCATCGTGAACAACTACAGCAACAACAGCTACGCAACGTTGCGTTTACTGATCGAGGTATCGTTTTGGCTTATGTGCGTCTTAAGCCAACTAAGTTTGACGGTTGTGATGATGCTCTGGACTTCTTGGAGGAAGTAGAACGTAGCGCTCGACGTCTGCAAGCTAATGAGAGATAGACCATCATTATGGTGGAAATGTCTATGCGAGGACCCGCGAAAGATTGGTTTCAACAGCATATTCAGCCAACAATGGATAATATGACTTGGGCTGAATTTGTGAATCGTTAGAGAGAATTTTTCTTACCGTATGTGGTGACGGAGAGCAATTGTAATCAATGGCTGACCCTGAGTAGGGGCAATCGGTCCGTGCAAGAGTTTGTGACAGAATTTACTAGAGTTAGTAGATTTGCACCCGATCTGACTATTGACCCAGTCAGGGTGAACTCGAGGTTTGTAGAGGGTTTAGGACCTGAATTTGTGAGTCAGACATCAGACATCGGAAGAACCATAGTGCAACTGATCTTGGCAAATGAAAGTTTTTTTAATCCGTTTTGGGAAGATTCCCGATCCTTCTAATGTTGTAACTATGAGAAGTAATACGTTTCGTAGCGTACAGAGCGCACCTACCCAGTCCTACGTTGGAAGTCATTCTCGACCTACATCACATCAGCAAAGAATTAAGAGGGCTCGATATGGAACTAGGGTTAGTGCCTCAAGCACATGATTTGGTGCCAGATCTGTGAATGACATGGGAGGCGGAGCACCAATTTGTCCGAACTGCAACAAGAGGCATTTTGGAATATGCCGTAGCATTACCGGAGCGTGCTTCAACTGTGGCCAGCAGGGTCACTTTGCTAAAGAGTGTCCGAGGCAGATGCCTCAAGGCTCCATGACTACAATAATACATCCTTCTTAACAGCAACAGAGAATTGCACATCAGGCAGCGTCGGGATACAATCAGACAGGGAGTACCTTCACTGGCCAGCGTGGTTATGGGAATCGAGGAGGAAGGAACGGCGGATGTTGCGGTACTGGTCAGACTTTGCAGGCTGGCGTGAGTCAGGCTAGGGTCTTTGCACTGAATTCTCAGGAGGCTCAGGCTTCTAATGCTTTGGTGCAAGGTACCTTTCCTATCGCTTCTCAAGACGCATTAATTTTGTTTGATCCGGGCGCTACACATACTTTATTTCTGCCTAGTTTTGCGAGTAATTTAGGAGTGCAACTAGCATATCTTAGGAACCCTTTGTCAGTAGCCATCCCAGTAGGCGAAAGTGTGGAAGTTAGTATCGTTTATGCGTCCTGTCCTGTGAAAGTTCAAGGACGAGACTTATTGGCCGACTTGATATTGCTTGAAGCATTTGCTTTTAACGTTATACTAGGAATGGATTGGCTAGCTCAGCACTACGCCAACGTCGATTGCCAAAAGAAAATGGTAATGTTCAACACGCCTGGAATTGAACCAGTTTCAATCCTGGGTGATAAGATGGAAACTCCTACGAGTATCATTTCCGTTATTAAAGCTTGTGGTATGTTAAGGAAGGGATGTCAAGGATTCCTAGCCGAAGTACAAGATGTAGAGAAGAAAAGCGTAAACATAAATGATGTACCAGTGATATCGGAATATCCGGACGTTTTTCCAAGAGAATTACCTGGATTACCCCAAAATCGCGAGATTGAGTTTTGTATCGAATTAGCTCCTGGCACGAAGCCCATATCGATACCACCTTATCGTATGGCACCTGCAAAGCTCAAAGAGTTAAGATCAACTAGAAGAGTTGTTTGATCGTGGTTTCATCAGGCCGAGTGTATCCCCGTGGGGTGCACCGGTGTTGTTCGTGAAAAGAAGGATGGATTGCTTCGACTTTGTATCGATTATCGACATATGAACAAGGTAATGATCAAGAACAAGTATCTATTACCTAGAATCGACAATTTATTCGATCAATTACAAGGAGCAAAGTACTTCTCCAAGATTGATTTGAGATCAGGATATCATCAGCTGAAGATTCGCGAAGATGACATTCAAAAGACTGTTTTTCGAACTCGATACGGACATTACGAGTTTCTTGTTATGTCATTCGGATTAACGAATGCGCCAGCAGCTTTCATGGACTTGATGAATAGGATATTCAAACCGTACTTGGATCAGTTCGTGATCGTGTTTATCGACGATATTTTGATATACTCACGTACAGAAGAGGAGCATGCACAACATTTCCGAATTGTACTACAAACACTAAGAGAACATCAGCTTTATGTTAAATTCTCTAAGTGTGAATTTTGGCTAACGGAAGTAGTTTTCTTGGGCCACGTGGTATCACAAAGTGGTATCAAGGTAGACCCAAAGAAGATCAAAGCTGTGAAAGAATGGAAACGACCCAAATCGGTTACAGAAGTTCGAAGTTTCCTCAGTTTAGCGGGATACTACAGACGATTTGTATAAGACTTCTCAGCGATTGATGTACCTTTGACGAACTTAACTCAGGATTCAACTGGACGGACCAGTGCGAACTCAATTTTCTGAAACTGAAAGAGTGTCTGACGACGGCACCAGTCCTAGCACTACCAGAAGGAACAGAAGGAGTCACATTATACTCGATGCATCAAGTGTTGGATTAGGATGTGTCCTAATGCAACATGGTCGCGTAATCGCGTATGCTTCGCGACAACTTAAGAAGCACGATATGAATTATCCGACGCATGATCTGGAGTTAGCAGCGGTGATTTTCGCGCTGAAAATTTGGAGGCATTATTTATACGGCTCCACGTGCAAGATATTTAGAGACCATAAAAACTTGAAGTACATTTTCGATCAACGAGAATTAAACCTCAGACAGAGGAGATGGATGGAGCTGCTAAAAGATTACGATTGTACGATACAATACCACCCGGGAAAAGCCAACGTTGTGGCGGATGCGTTAAGCAGAAAGTCGGCAGGAAGTCTCGCGTATATTACCACGGTGTGGCGGAGACCATTAATCAAAGAAATCCATACGATGTTCAGTCGAGGAATTAAATTCGAGGTTTCATCTCTTGGAAACGCGATGGCTCAGTTAACGATATGATCGAATTAAAGAGTTGCAAGCAGACGACCCTCAATTAAAGCATCTAATTGAAGAAGTTCAGCAAGGAAAGAATCAAGATTTCAGTATCGTCAACGGGATATTAAAATACGGCAATCGAATGTGCGTACTAGATATTGACGACTTAAAACAAATGATCATGGAGGAGACCCATGGAACGATCTATAGTATTCATCCATGTTCCACGAAAATGTACCACGATATCAAGACCACGTATTGGTGGAATGGAATGAGGAAAGATATCGCGGAGTTTGTGGCTAAATGCCCGACTTGTCAGCAAGTCAAATTGGAGCATCAGCGGCCATACAGATTTCTTCAACCGTTACCTATCCCGGAGTGGAAATGGGAGCAAATCATGATGGATTTCGTGGTCGGATTGCCCAAAACACACAAGGGATTTGATTCCATTTGGGTAATCGTTGATCGTTTGACAAAGTCAGCGCACTTCATTCCTATCAAGACGACGATTTCGGCAGCAAAGTTAGCTCAAGAATACATCGACAAGATTGTGAGCCTACACGGAGTTCCCGTATCAATCGTGTTTGATAGAGGTTCCGTATTTACCTCTCTTTTTTGGAAAAGCTCACAAGAAGCGTTAGGAACGCGATTAAATTTCAGCACTGCTTTTCATCCTCAGACAGACGGCCAGTCTGAGCGGACGATTCAAACGTTAGAAGAAATGCTTTGGTTATGCGTACTAGAGTCAATCTTAGAATAGGATTCTGATGTAAGTCAATTGTTTTTAAAATTTATTTTAGATCTGGCGAGGCAAGAAGTAGCTGGACCAGGAGTTTGGGAAGCTTGACGTTTCTAAGCCCCGACGTATTTTTGGATAAGCGTTTTCTGTGAGTTTATATGATTTACTTTTAAAGTATTTTCACAAGAAAATATTTTATGTTACTCTATGTTTGATTTGAAACCGGTATAAATCCGATGGAACGTGCTACCTATTGGGCGACAATAGGAATGTGTGATCACCAATTTTAATTTTGATACAACTGTAAATTTGATTATGATTATGAATTTCGAAGTTGGACAACGAATTCGATACGAGTGACCACTCGGTTACGGTGTAACCTGGAGTCCCCGTATCTAGTGAGTTGGACTCACACTGTGGGATTAAGAGTCTGGTCGCGATCGACGTGGTAGAGTGTGAACAATCCCGGGTCGGACCATTCAGATCAATTTGATTTGATTATGTATATAAGATTGATACGTTCGAGGATTAGGGTTTCAATCGGATCCTGTACTTGGCTGCATATGTTTTGAATGCTATTGCATTGTTTATATTTTACTTGAATACTTACTAGTAAATGTATGAACTCACTCAGTATATTCCCATATACTGACCCTTCACAGTTTTCCTCTTAGGTGAAAGACGTTTTTTAAGCAACGGATTTCTATCCTACTTCCAGAAGTCTTGATAACAATATAGATGGTATTACCGCAAATCACCTAAGAGACCAATTTTACTAAAGGGAAACACTGATTACCTAGCATTGATAAGCATAAATACCAAGATGAGTCTCCATATACACATACATAGAAATGCTATTTCTATCCCACATTGCTAGTTTACAAAGAAACCAACAAAACATGTGTCTATATAAGCCAAGACAACACATCAATAGGGAGGTAAGCTTTCCACCTCTTTCACATAATACTTTCAAAATACTCTTTCAAAGACAAATACTGACTTGCTCATCGGAGTGAACGTCCAGAGACCCTCTCCGGCGTTCTTCTGACTTGTTTGTTCTTAATCTCAGGCAGACCTACGTCACTTGAACTCAAGAACGGAGCTTAAATCCGGTCACTCGAAGTCGTTGATAATTTCACAATTATCACTTGGCGCCGTCTGTGGGAAACACCATCTCTATTCATTATGTCATCCTTGAAGGCAATTGTTGGACGAAGATAGAAGAAGTAGTTTGACAAAGGCCTTCCAAAAAATAAAAATAGGCCATAGCCCTTCATGCTTTGCTGAGTTTGGATAATGTCTCTCATATTTGGCCGAGATAAACCATGACCTTTATGCTGTTAGTCTAACTATTTTTCAGATAAAAAATCCGAGCAGAGCATAAGCTATTGCTTAAAAATTTCGAGCAGACCATAAGCTATTGCTTGAAAAAAAATCCGAGCAGAGCATAAGCTATTGCTTAAAAATTCCGAGCAGACCATAAGCTATTGTTTAAAAAAAAAGCCGAGCAGAGCATAAGCTATTGCTTAAAAAAATCCGAGCCGAGCATAAGCTACTACTTAAAAATTGCGAGAAGACCGTAAGCTATTGCTTAAAAAAAAAAACAAATCCGAGTAGAGCATAAGCTATTGCTTAAAAATTCCGAGCAGACCATAAGCTATTGGTTTAAAAAAAACGAGCAGAGCATTAGCTATTGCTTAAAAAAATCCGAACTGAGCATAAGCTATTGCTTAAAAATTCCGAGAAGACCATAAGCTATTGCTTAAAAAATCCGAGATGAGCACTTGCTCAGGAAAATTCCCATAAGCTCTCGCTTATAGCCGACCTGAGCGCTTGCTCAGGAAAACTCCCATAAGCTCTTGCTTATGACCGACCTGAGCGCTTGCTTAGGAAAACCTCCATAAGCCATCGCTTATAGCTGACCAGAGCGCTTGCTTAGGAAAACCTCCCTAAGCCATCGCTTATGGCCGACCTGAGCGCTTGCTCAGGAAAACCTCCATAAGCTCTTTCTTATGGCCGACCTTAGCTGCTCAGGAAAACCTCCATAAGCTCTTGCTTATGGCCGACCTAGGCACTTGCTCAGGAAAACTCCCATAAGGCATCGCTTATGGCCGACCTGAGCGCTTGCTCATGAAAACTTCCATATGTCATCGCTTATGGCCGACCTGAGCACTTGCTCATGAAAACCTCCATAAGCCATCGCTTATGGCCGACCTGAGCACTTGCTCAAGACAATTCCCATAAGCCATCGCTTATGGACGACCTGAGCACTTGCTCAAGAAAATTCCCATAAGCTCTCGCATATAGCCGACCTGAGCGCTTGCTTAGAAAAACTCCCATAAGCTCTTGCTTATGGCCGACCTGAGCAATAAGCCGACCTGAGCGCTTGCTCAGGAAAACCTCCATAAGCCATCGCTTATGGCCGACCTGAGCGCTTGCTCAGGAAAACCTCCATAAGCCATCGCTTATGGCCGACCTGAGTGCTTGCTCAGGAAAACCTCCATATGCCATCGCTTATGGCCGACCTGAGCGCTTGCTCAGGAAAACCTCCATAAGCTCTTGCTTATGGCGACCTGAGCTGCTCAGGAAAACCTCCATAAGCTCTTGCTTATGGCCGACCAGAGCACTTGCTCAGGAAAATTCCCATAAGCAATCGCTTATGGCCGACCTGAGCACTTGCTCAGGAAAATTCTCATAAGTCATCCCTTATGTCCGACCTGAGCACTTGCTCAGAAAAATTCCCATATGCCATCGTTTATGGCCGACCTGTGCACTTGCTCAGGAAAATTCCCATAAGCCACCGCTTATGGCCGACCTGAGCGCCAACGCTTATGGCCGACCTGAGCGCTTGCTCAGAAAAATTCCCATAAGCCATCGCTTATGGCCGACCTGAGCGCTTGCTCAGGAAAATTCCCATAAGCCATCGCTTGTGGCCGACCTGAGCGCTTGCTCAGGAAACCCTCCATATGCCATCGCTTGTGGCCGACCTGAGCGCTTGCTCAGGAAAACCTCCATAAGCCATCGCTTGTGGCCGACCTGAGCGCTTGCTCAGGAAAACCTCCATAAGCCATCGCTTGTGGCTGACCTGAGCGCTTGTTCAGGAAAACCTCCATAAGCCATCACCTATGGCCGACCTGAGCGCTTGCTTAGGAAAACCTCCATAAGCCATCGCTTATGGCCGACCTGAGCGCTTGCTTAGGAAAACCTCCATAAGCATCGCTTATGCTTAACTTGCTTAGGAAAACTTCATTAAGCTCTTGCTTAAGGCCGACCTGAGCACTTGCTCAGGAAAACCTCCATAAGCCATCGCTTATGGCCGACCTGAGCTCTTGCTTAGGAAAACGTCCATAAGATCTTGCTTATGGCCGACCTGAGCGCTTGCTGAGGAAAACCTCCATAAGCTCTTGCTTATGGACGACCTGAGCGCTTGCTCAGGAAAACCTCCATAAGCTCTTGCTTATGGCCGACCTGAGCGCTTGCTCAAGAAAATTCCCACAAGCCATCGCTTATGGCCGACCTGAGCGCTTGCTCAGGAAAATTCCCAATTGCCATCGCTTATGGCCGACCTGAGCGCTTGCTCAGGAAAATTCCCATATGCCATCGCTTATGGCCGACCTGAGCACTTGCTCAGGAAAATTCCCATATGCCATTGTTTATGGCTTACTTGAGCACTTGCTCAGGAAAATTCCCATAAGCCATCGCTTATGGCCGACCTGAGCACTTGCTCAGGAAAACCTCCATAAGCCATCGCTTATGGCCGACCTGAGCACTTGCTCAGGAAAATTCCCATATGCCATCGCTTATGGCCGACCTGAGCACTTGCTCAGGAAAATTCCCATATGCCATCGCTTATGGCCGACCTGACCACTTGCTCAGAAAAACCTCCATATGCCATCGCTTATGGCCGACCTGAGCACTTGCTCAGGAAAACTTCCATAAACGCTTGACTATGGCCGACCTGAGCGGTTGCTCAGAAAAACTTTCATAAGCTCTTGCTTATGGCCGACCTGAGCGCTTGCTCAGGAAAATTCTCATAAGCCATCGCTTATGGCCGACCTGAGCGTTTGCTTAGAAAAATTCCCATAAGCCATCGCTTATGGCCGACCTGAGCCCTTGTTCAGGAAAACTTCCATAAGCTCTTACTTATGGCCGACCTGAGCGCTTGCTCAGGAAAACCTCCATAAGCTCTCGCTTATGGCCGACCTGAGCGCTTGTTCAGGAAAACCTCCATAAGCTCTCGCTTACGGCCGACCTGAGCGCTTGCTTAGGAAAATTTCCATAAGCTCTTGCTTATGGCCGAGCTCAGCACTTGCTCAGGAAAATTCCCATAAGCTCTTTCTTATGGCCGAGCTGAGCACTTGCCGAGGAAAATTTCCATAAGCCATCGCTTATGGCCGAACTGAGCACTTGCTCAGGAAAGTTCCCATAAGCCATCGCTTATGGCCGAGTTGAGCACTTGCAAAGGAAAATTTCCAAAAGCTCTAGCTTATGGCCGACTTGAGCACTTGCTCATGGAAATTTCCATAAGCTTTTGCTTATGGCCGAGCTGAGCGCTTGCTCAGGAAAACTTCCATAAACTCCTGCATATGGCCGACCTGAGCACTTGCTCAGGAAAATTTCCATAAGTCACCGCTAATGGCCGAGCTGAGCTATTGCTTATCGCCTAGTTAAGCCATAGAACTTACAATTATTTACCTAAGCTGTTGCTTATCTCCTAGTTAAGCCATATACTTCGGATATAAATATCCGACATACTCAAGGGGGGGACTTGTGATAACAATATAGATGGTATTACCGCAAATCACCTAAGAGACCAATTTTACTAAAGGACAACACTGATTACCTAGCATTGATAAGCATAAATACCAAGATGAGTCTCCATATAAACATACATAGAAATGCTATTTCTATCCCACATTGCTAGTTTACAAAGAAACCAACAAAACATGTGTCTATATAAGCCAAGACAACACATCAATAGGGAGGTAAGCTTTCCACCTCTTTCACATAATACTTTCAAAATACTCTCTCAAAGACAAATACTGACTTGCTCGTCGGAGTGAACGTTCGGAGACCCTCTCCGGCGTTCTTCTGACTTGTTTGTTCTTAATCTCAGGCGGACCTACGTCACTTGAACTCAAGAACGGAGCTTAAATCCAGTCACTCGAAGTCGTTGATAATTTCACAATTATCAAGTCTGTATTTTTGAAAGTATGTAAAGAAACAGTACTTTACTCATAGAGCTGCAATAGATAGGTGTTATGTATTTTATGTTTGCTGCGTTTTGAATGATTCTGATTGCCAGAAGATATGTATACCTGGCATGTGCTTAGCATGACACATGTACGAGTATGTCATGCATGATATTGATATTGCAAAAAATTGTTTTATGTTTTGAGGCTTGCTACGGGTTTCGGAGCAACCACTCCCATTCCCTAGCGCCGGTCTCGGCCCACGAGATTGGGTCGTGACAATGTTGGTATTAGAGCATGGTCCAGTTACCATTGCTTATGTCAAAAGAGAGATTGATTTTTCTAGGATTCTACTGTAGCACATAAGACTCGAGTCTTGTCTTTGTTAAGTATTCGTTTGGTTTTCAAAACTTTCAGCTTTCTCTCTAGGATGTAAGTTTTTCATACGTGTGTGTTTGCATGTGATGCGATGCGCGTTTAATACAATTTACGTTGCGATGATTTGCGTTTATGCGGCTACATAGCGTTGTTTGTCTTGGTCAGGATGTCTGACCAACGACAAGAAGAAGAACGAGCTGGCGCTGCAACGCGAAATATTATTGAAGGGGCACATGATGTGCATCCAGAAGCTCAAGATGAGTCTTCTATTCATGGTGGGCTTAACTTACCACCTGAAGCGGCTGGTGGTGGTAGAGGCCCATGTTCAGGCACCAGAGGTGCAAGCACAAGCCCAACAACCTAATGTTGTAGGTTTTGATATAAATCAGTTTCTTACGGGAATATCGGCGATGCAGGCGAATCAGGCTGAGGTGCAAGGTATGCATCGTGAACAACTACAGCAATAACAGCTACGCAATGTTGCGTTTACTGATCGAGACATCGTTTGGCTTATATGCGTCTTAATCCAACTAAGTTTGACGGTTCTGATGATTCACTGGACTTGCTGGAGGAAGTAGAACGTAACGCTCGAGGTCTGAAAGCTAAATTAACATGATTATCTAATTGAATATGTTTAAATGAATTCAGACATATATTTAAAGCATTTTAATAATATTTACATGCCCATATACAATTGATATGCATATAAGATTATAAATACATACAAAGTTGGTCTAAATCGGAGTCGATTTCGAGTTTAAACGAAACATGAATCTTGTCTAGAAGTTTCTAGTCCGGCGGGCCTAGGCTTCGAAGCCCATGATGACATGGTGGAAAACTGGTTATTACGTGGCAAGCATATCTGACTGGGGTTAGGTCCGGAAAACTATAGAAAACAAACATACAACTAATTACAAATCTATAGGCTCAAACAAGGCCAAATTTCGAGCTCAAACGAGCCCAGAAATATAAAACGTTTTTGGAAACATGAATCGAAGATCTGGAAGGGTTTGGAAATGATGAACGTCGGCACCATATAATCTGGCGCCAACAACAGATGAATTGGCAACGGGATCCGTCCGGAAAACAAGCAAAAAGACAAAAAATGTGCGATCAAAGGTTTGAAAATTAATGTATTCGAAATATATGTATAAAAATAAATAAAAGTCCTAATAGTCCAAAATACCCACACTTTCAATTTTTTTTCGTTTATAGCCCAAACTTTTAAAATCTTCAATTTTATCCGATTTTTCATTTTTATGTTTTAATTACAGCGAATTGGTCAAATTTGAGTGGAAAAAAATCCAATATGTTTCATATTACTTCATATTTGAAATTTGTTTATGGTATAATGTTATATTAGAATAATATGAAGTAATATTAACGAAATATTTAAACTTTTTTTCACTTTAATTTGAGCAATTGGCTATAACTGAAACTAAAAAATAAAAAATAGGTTAAATTTGAAGATATTAAAATATTTGGACCTTAAACAAAAAAATCGAAAATATGGAATTTTTTCATTTTTTTTATGATTAAGCCTAAATACAGACACCATAAAACTTGTTTTTAAAGAGAAAATCATAGCACTATAGCAATTAAACAAATCATGGCAAAAATCAAAGCAACCCACTAAAACGTAACCTTTATATCAAAAGTGAATGCAAATTTAAATGTGATAATAAAAATGATGAAATGTTGATACTGGGTTCTCAGAAGTACCGTTTTGAGTCATTGATTCGTTTTCTAAGAATTCGGATGTATGTTCTAGCCCTGGATCGAAGTGTACTCATTCGCTCTTGAGTGATTGATGCATGATATCTTGATTTATTGTTTGAAATCGACTGTGGTAAGGGTGAAGGTGTGTGGGTGGGGGGAGAGAATCCCCCCTTTTAATTAGAGATAATTGTGTTTATATAATATAATAGGATGTAGATTAGGGTTTTTTAATGCTTTAGATAGGTTAGGAGTATAAAGTAAGTATCTAAATTAATTTTAACCAATACCAATAAGTATTAATGTATATCTAGAACAATGTCTAAATCAAATCCTTATTAATTAGAAAATCCTTGAAAAAGTGTCAAAAAGACCATTTTGATGCTTGAAAATATCAAAAAGGAATTTCTAAGTCACAAGGATTTGTCTATGGTCAATTTCTTCCGCCTAATCTATAAATTGGTTCAGAAACTTTTAAAACATTACAATTAGTCAAATTTATATATATATATATATATATATATCCGTGTGCATGTGTGTATGTGTTTCTCCTTCAAATTGTTCTTCCTTCTATGGAATGAGGAATATCAACTCCTTCTCCATTGAACAGTTGGAAGGAGGAACAACAGCTCCTCCTTCCATGGAAGAAGGATTCTCTTTTCATGGAAGGAGGATCCTTCCATGGAAAGAGTTGCTACTTTTCCTTTCGATAGTCCGTCCGATAATCAAATTTTTTTAAAATTTGTTTTATTTGAAAGGTATTTTTTTACAATTTTTTATTATAAAAATTTATTGATATTTAATATAAATTAGATAAAAAATTATTATAATTTGCGAGGAAAAATGAAATTTTTTACTAATAATAATTTTAAAGTCTAATTAGAATATATGTTAAAAATGAAATATTATTGAATTTTTTTTAAATAAAAAAGGTCAATTTAATATATCGGAATTAGATATGAAATATAAGAACCTAAATAAAGGAACAACTGAATTTTTTTATAGATCAAAATATAAACATAAAAAATAAAGATGGTTTTTAAACAATTAGATTTTTCATAACTATGTCCGACGATACTTTAAAACTATGTCCCTTATAGTGTTAAAACTACAAATGTTATCATAAATTGACACTAGTTGAAAGAAAAAACGGTGTATTTGGATAATTATAACATCATGACTAATAAAATATTTTCCAGTTTAATAATTGGCTAAAGGCTAAATCTATTTAGAGGCCTTTGTACTATATTATTTTTGAATAAAAAGCACAAGTACTATTTTTTTGTTTTTCAGGTCCCTCTACTCATATAATTTTTGATTTTCAGGTCGTTTTTTAGTTTTTTTTTCAGGCCCTCTACTTACAATTTTTTTATTCATCCAGTCCTTTAAAAGGACCTGAAAATCGAAATTCTGTCAAACACAGAAACCGGAAGAACAAAAAAATAATATAAGGATTTTTTCAACAAAAATAATATAGTTCACGGGTCTCTAGATATGTTTAGCCTTGGCTAAATCAAAACAGTCATGCGCATAGTATGACTAATCCATCAACATTTACTCATTCTCAATATTTTTTTTTAGCTTATCCCCTTAAAATCCCCCCACCTTTTACCCCCAATTCGTTTGCACCCTCACGTTGTAAAACCACCAAATATACCAAAATTACGACCTTTTACTTTCAATTGCACCCTCAAGCATTAAATTGACCTCTTTTCACTTGAAAAATGTTCAAATCAATACTTTAAATTTTAGCATATATTTTAAAATAGGACTTGATATTTTATTTAAAACAAAAATAAACCTATTTTTTCATGTGAAAAGAGATCAATTTAATGTTTAAGGGTGCAATTTAAAGTGAAAGGTCGTAATTTAGGTATATTTGGTGGTTTTGCAATGTAAGGGTGCAAACGAATTGGGGATAAAAGGTGAGGGGTTTTTAAGGGGATAACCTTATATATATATATATATATATATATATATATATATATATATATATATATATATAAGCTTAAAAACCCCTCACCTTTTATCCCCAATTCGTTTGCACCATCACATTGCAAAACCACCAAATATACCTAAAAAGTGAATATGTATACTTCATAAATAAACAACAATAAATACATAATACGTACTTTTATAAAAAAACAGCAATATAATATTTTATTTGAAATATTTTTTATATTTTAAAACTTTTACTATATAGATCTTTGAACTGTAAATGGTCTATAATTTTAATTTTTTTTATGACAAACTAGCCTATATATAAAAAGAATCATAATAGTGTTGATAATTATATAATTCTTTTGATAGCAATCTCTGTTTTTTTTAATAAAAATAGATATTATCTGCCAAATATTTTATTAGAGATATAGATTATTTTTCATATATGTAATTGAAAAAATGAAGTTGTTATGGAATATTGCTGGCAAACACTCATGCTATTTGAGTTATAATCTATTAATAAATATAGATCAACTTATTATTAATAAAAATTTATGTCAATTAATTTTTTTGCCAACGATTTTATTTACCATTTAGATAAGATTAGTATAAATCAAAATAGGCCTAATGTCTTAAAAAAAAACCCGACCTTTCATCCTCTTTTCAATCCTACACTGACGTTGTAAATCAGTCAATTTTACCCTATTTTGTGTTTTTTCATTTCAATTGTACCCCGAAGCATAAAATTGGACCTTTTTTATTTGATAAAAGTTCAAAAAAATTCTTTAAATTGACCTTTTTTTTGCATTAGATTAATTTTTTTATATGAAATTGATTATTTTTAAACAATTTTTTTGAACTTTTATTAAATAAAGAAAAGACAATTTTATGCTTTAGGGTACAATTGAAATGAAAAAATACAAATTAGGATAAAGTTGACAAATTTTCAACGTTAAGGTATGATTGAAAAGGGGACGAAATGTCGGGGTTTTTTAAAACATTAAGCTATAAAAATACTATTGAATCAAGTTGATATAATTATTTACTTAAGACATTTATGAATTTTGTGTTAGATTTAGATAAATTTAAATCATTTCATTTAATTAGTGGAAAATTTGCCGACACTTAAAATCATTGTTAAATTTATAGCTAGAAAGTATTTCTCTAGTTGCGTACCATGGACAAACAAGTCATATGATGCATGTACTCATTTGAAGATGGCAAAGAACGCAAAGGCACCATTAATTAAAAGAACTAATTATCAAAAAAATAATTAAAAGAACTTCAAGATTAAGAAAATATATTTGAAGTGCCTTGTAAATGAATATAAATATAATTGGTTTGAAAATTAGTTTCGTTGATCACAAATTACCCAAAAATCTGGCTTAATAGAATGAGATGTGATGGGTTTGCTTTAGTCAAAATTTGTTCTCTAACCTTGCCAAAGTATTAGTTGACTTTCAACCTGAGTAGCGGGAATTAGTGCCTTACGCCTAACTCAGCTGCGTTGACTTGTTAGTTTACAGAATCCTAATGGTAGTAATATTCATTAACATTTTTGGCATGTGCATATTTCTTAATATTTACTATTACCATTATTATTATTACAAATATAAGACCTAGACTTGAATTTATGATATAGCGTAAATCACGAATTAAAACAAAGATAACTTAAAAAGTGTTGATTATTAATAATTTCAACATTAACTTTTAAAATCTATTGATTCAAAGATAGAATACTAGAATTTAGGCATTAAAAGTCGTTAATTTAATTGAATACCGATATTTAAAAAATAATCAAATCTGTCTAAAAATAACATAAATTAATGTCCTACAACTCATAAGAGTGTTTAGATAGTAAAACGAAACAAAAATCCTAAACTGAGTGTAAAAGGACATCAATATAAAAAGTCTAAAAAACTACTGAAATTACAAACGCCATGAAATTCGGCCATAAAGTGACGTAGGTCATGAGCAAAGCTGATGGATATCGATTGTTGACCATCGCACACTTCCAATTTTTACAGAATTACAAAACTTCCACTACGCCACTTTGCATTCTCTTTTGTCCATGAACTCAAAATTTTTCTTCGCAACCCATCATTTCTGTCAGGATAGAAAAAAAATTACTACAAACTTGCAGCAGCCTCACCATCAGAAGAATCACCATGAAATTGAATCAAATGCTTGACGTTGAACACATCATCCGTTTGAATATGGCTATATAGCTTCAGATGGTAAGTATTGAGGTTGATTTTCTCGATGATCTCCAATGGTCCAATCGTTTTGGTAGCTTGCTGTAGTCACCAACCGAAAACCGCTCCATGGTCAGAACAACCCAAACATAATCTTCTACCTCGTACTTAATAAATGTCGCTTTCCATCCGCAACCTACTTGTATTGCTAGTATGCCTGTTGTAAATTGGCATGAACAACTTGATGAACTTCATGCTCGTCATTCACAAAATCTCCCGCCTTCCACTGCACCTTGACATTGCTCGATAATAGAATCAAACCCAACGGACCCTTGAGGGCGATCAAGTACACCACCTGAAAAAGACTTAATCCGATACTCCGGTTGACCGCATGATTATGAGCAAATTCTACCTGGCACAACTTCTGATCTTAACTCTTCACATGTGTGTCAACCGAACTCCTCAATAAATTGCCCAAAGATCGGGTCACAGCTTTAATTTAATCATCAGTCTGGGGTGGTAGGAACTCTTGGAATTCAGCTGCGAGAAACCGAGTATCTCTATCAACATGATAGATGTAGGATGCCCATGAAGGCGGTACACCTCTCGAAAGAACAGCTGCGCAAATTAAACAACATTTGTTGTTTTCTTGCAAGGAATAAAGTGGACCATTTTAGAAAATTGATCAACAACAACATAGACATCAAATATGCGTGTCTCATATGCTTTATCGCTTTCCATAATTGTTTACATTTCCAATACATTTTTTCTATGGACTGCATGTATTTGTTGAAAAGGTTATTGAATATAAAATAAAAGGAAAAGTGCCTTGCCATAAGAAATGAGAAGGAGAGTTTTGTGGTTTTCCTGCATTGTTTAGAAGAACTTAATTTATTGGGTCTATAAATTTGATTATTCTCATATGGGTTTGGACCCCAAGGGGTACCCAGTTTGTGAACGAGATAGGAGTTACTTCCTTCCGTATTTACCACACGCGCGCCGTCCGTCTAGTAGGCCGGTCTGGTATGGGTTGGGTGGGTGGTTCGTTTTGGTTAGCAGTTTATTTTTTTATACAAAAGTATTATTATTTTAATTTAATTCTTTTGAAACTGTTATTACTCTCTGATTTAACATCCCCACGTTTTTTACTGTTGATGTTT
Organism: Mercurialis annua; assembly: GCF_937616625.2. Lineage (NCBI taxonomy): Eukaryota > Viridiplantae > Streptophyta > Magnoliopsida > Malpighiales > Euphorbiaceae > Mercurialis > Mercurialis annua. The sequence goes on along the minus strand of NC_065574.1, from coordinate 43,194,397 downwards.
TCTTTTATTAATCAAAAATATTTTTCAGTATTAATTATTTTCTCAACAGCTCTTTTTTCCTGGCCTATGCATATTGGCTTCATCTTGTTTTGTAAAACATTGAAATACAGAGTAATAGAGCAATACAGAGGAAGTGTTTATAGCTATTTTTACAGTGCAATGAAAGAAGTATTTTTGGCTGCTTTATCCTAGGGAAGCCGCGGTTGGTAGTCAACTTTGCACCACCGAGCTGTGTCGCAAAACGTTTAAAAGAGAGCGACCTAGTCCGTGACTCAGCCTCATCGTGTTCAGTTCACTTACAGCAATTCTTTCAACAATTTTTAGACGTGTCCTTTTACAATTGCTGCCATGAATACTGATGAGGTTGATGCCTATGGTTCCTATAATATTGATATCAACAAACCATTCCGGTTTGAAGGTTTGCATTTTAAAAGGTGGAAACAAAAGACTGAATTCTTCTTAACCATCAAAAAGGTGATTTCTGTTTTAACAATGGCAATGTCAGTCGTTGATGAAACTGCTGAGGAAGAAGAAAAAGACAATCAGAATGATGAACTACAACATCGGATGACTAACGATTACTTGTGCAAGAATTTTATTCTTAGTGCACTAAGTGATGATCTCTATCATTACTACAATGATGGAAAGACTGCAAAGGAAATTTGGGAGTCACTGCAAAAGAAATGCGATACTGAGGAGGCGGGGACTAAGAAGTATGCTGTCAGCCGCTACCTCAAATATCAAACGAGTGACAAAAAATCTATTGAAGCGCAATCCCATGAATTGTAGAAAATTTCTCATGAGATCATATCCGAAGGTATGGTTCTTGATGAACAAGTTGCTGTTATGATTGACAAATTACTTCCTTCGTGGATGGACTTTAAGAATTCTCTCAGGCACAAAACAAAAGAGTTCTCGTTGAAAAGTTTGATCAATCGTTTTCGGATTGAGGAAGAGGCGAGAAAACAGGATCAAAAAGATGAAGTGCTGGTTGTTTCTAATACCACAAGAAAGTTTAGTTCGATGAGTCTGAAGCCTAAAGGCCTGCCACCGTTTCTATGTTTTAACTTTGGAAAACCGGGTCATATGGCACGCAAGTGTCGGAATAGGCCAAGTACTGCTCCACATGCAAACTTGACTGAGGAGCCTTTTACGGCTATGATAACTGAAACGATGGCTGAGATCAACCTTGTTGGTGGATCAAGTGGTTGGTGGGTTGACGCGGGTGCTAATCGCCATGTTTCCAACGATCGTGCTATGTTCAAAACATACACTGCTATGGATGATAAGAAAGTGCTACTGAGTGATACTCACACCACGACTGTTGCTATAATCGGAAGTGTTGAACTGAAGTTTACTTCAGGGAAAACACTATTCTACCGACGTTGTACTCCGATCTACTATCGATGTCATCCTCTGATCAGCCAACGCGTTCCTCCGATCTGTAGCCGATGTCATCTGATCAATTGTTACCTAAGTCGCCTTCTTTTGTTGTTGCTTTCTTGATCGTCTTTCTGAGCACCTATTCCATGAAGCGTTTAGTTTTAGCTACTCATGCTTGTTTTGTTGTTTTATTAGTTACTAGTAGTGTGATTTCGTGCTCTTTATTTGTTATTTAATGGGTTTGGTTATTTTTAATTAAATTTCTAGAATCGATTGAAATCGATTTCACCCGGAAATCGATTGAAATCGGTTTAAATCAATTTCAGCTAAAATATACACAAAATATACAAAATTGTACCAATGGAGAGTTACATTTTTGCATAATACATAAAGTACACACAAACTATACAACAAATCTGTTAACAGTATTAAAAAGCCATAAGATTGTTTCTTCAGTTGTTTGAATATCAACTATTGATCCTGAATTTGTGACTGTGACCATGTATAAGTGGCTAGGAAGCTGCCCATAAAAATCAGATGATTTTCCTCTAATTTGTGCCAAAGTAATATCTCTTGATGTTCATGTTTTATTGTAATTCATAGTGAGACCACACTGCTCTTGCATATCCCTCTTAATAACAACTGGTGTGTATTGTAAAGTTATATAAAAAATATATACTTGTATTTTTTAGAGGTTCTAATTTTATATAAAAATAGAATACAAAGAATATATAAAAGGTACACATAAGTTATACCAAAAGTATAAAATTAGAATACATAAATTATTCAGTTCGTACACCCGCATGTGATTGATTTTTTTCTCCCATAATGCCTTGTATCTTCATTTTTTGCCTTCCTAAAGAAATTTTCCCAAAAGGTGGAAAAATAGTCTGATTTTTCCATTACTAATTCCATTTATGATCATTAAGAAAAAAAAAACACAGTAAGTATACAGAAAATATACATAAAGTATACAAAAACATTGAAAACGGTAATAAAAGAAAGGTTTAATCACCAAAAAATGCCAAACCTATACGTCTTGTGTCAATTATAGCCAAAACATTTAAAAATCACCAGATTTAGCCAAATCTTATATGTTCTATTTCTTTTTTAGCCATTTTTGAATCGAACCGGTTTTTCTGACACCATGTCGTCCACATCACCGCCAACTATGCAATTGGGTGGCATGGCAGTTGAAATATTTAAATAAGGTTTGGCTATAACTGACACAAAATGCATAGGTTTGATATTTTTTTGTGAATAAAACTAATTTTAAAATTAAATAATTAAATGATTAATTATATTATAATAAAATTCATATATATTTAAAAAATAATATTTTTATTTAACGCTAATAAAAATTAGTTTATTTTTTTTACTAAATTTAAATAATTCTAATAAATATTTTTATATATTTGATGGATATATAATTAATTTAAATTCTATTAAAAACAAAAAATGTCATATCCATCTTAATTTTTTTTTTAAATTCCAGTCGTCGATTCTTTGACACCGCCGCCGTTTGAGACCCAATTGTTCGTCTTCCGACGAATAATCTGAGAGTAATATACACAACAAACATACGACAATATTCATAATTCAACTATACACACATAAACATAAAAATAGTCACTGAATAAACTGCTTATTTAAAGGACGAATGTAATTATTTTCTCATTTTTTTCTTTAAAAAGTGAAACTCATTGTGGTATAATCAATATATATCATGATGTTTATAAGCATAAACGCATATGTTATTTTACGGCATAGCCAAAAACTTACCTTAATTTATACATAACTATTTTATTTATTACCTAAACCCAGTTATAACAAGATCTCAACAACATTAAAAATAATAATTCAAGTTCAAAATCATCATGAACAATAAACCCTTTCACCAAATTTAATTCAACATTAATTCCAAAGTAATACATTAATTCATTTTTTTAATTACATATTCATTAAAATATATTATGATATAAATTTATTAGATTTAATTAGGTTTAATAAAAAATTAAAATTAATTTTAATTAGTATTAAATAGGAAATATTAATTATTTTTAAATATATATAAATATCATAAATAATATAATTAATTTACTAATTATTAAATTTAAAAAATTGGCTTGAATTTAAAATTAGGTTTATTCACCCAAAAAATACCAAACCTATTTTTTTTGTGTCAGTTATAGCCAATCCTTATTTAAATATTTCAGTTGTCATGCCAGCCAATTGCTTAGTTGGCGGTGACGTGGACGACACGGTGTCAGAAAAACCGGTTCGATTCAAAAATGGCTAAAAAAGAAACAGAACATATAAGGTTTGACTAAATCTGGTGATTTTTTAAAGGTTTGGCTATAATTGACACAAAACGTATAGTTTTGGCATTTTTTGGTGATTAAGCCTAAAAGAAACACAGGATGTATTGCTATAAAACAAAAATACAAAAAATATACATAAAATATATAATAAAACTGTAAATAGTAGAAAAAAACACAAGATTGTACCTTCTATTGTTTGGATGTCAATTATAATCAATCACAAATAATTACAGCATAAAACATATAGAAAATATATCAAAACACTATAATCATCTAAAATAAATGAATCAGTTCATATAGCAATTAGTACATATTACTACTTAAATGTATACATATAACATACAAAAAGCATATCAGAACATTATAATCATTATTTTCAAAAAAAAGAAGAAGAATGTGTACATATAAGAAATCAATACATATAACAAATATACAATATACATAAAATATACAGAAGGTAAATATCAAAATGAGATTAGTTTGAAATCATAATAAATAAACACAAAGTATTATAAAATCCAATAAGTATTCTAATAATATACAAAAAAATATTCTAATAATATACATAAAGTGTATAAAATTTGATTAGTATAAACATTGTATTCATATAAAAAAACACTACATATAACAAATCAATAAATATAACAAATATATACTATAAATAAAACATTCAAGAGGTATAGCAAACAATTGTAATCATTAAAAAAAATCACTACATATAACAAAATGAGAAACATACGAACAATATTCTCGATATAATATTAAAATAAATTACTTTGGATATACTTTGTCATTTTAATCTTTCGATTACGTTAACATGTACAAAATAGATAATATACTAAATTATACGAGGGTATACTTAAAATATACAAAAATTATACAAAAAGTATATTAAAAAACAGCAACAATAGTAGCAGTAGAAAACAACAGCAACAGCAAAAAAAAAACAATAAAGCAGAATACAACAGCAACGGTAACAGAAATAGAGGGTAAACCGATCTCAAAAAATAAAAACTACAAAATGAGACCATCACTGTCCAGATCCGTCAAAACCCTAACAAATTCAACAACCACTACCTCGTCTTCACACTTCCTCCGCCGTGGTTAACCTCTGAGTCCGTCCCTGATCGTAAGATGATCCACTACTAAAAATTCGCTGTTTAGCGACAGAAATTTCCGTCGCTAAACAGCCAAAATCCGTCGGCAAATGTGTTTGCCGACGGATTATCGACGGACGTTGTCCGTCGGTGGATTTCTGGTCGCAAATGTTTTTAGTGACAAATAAAATTTTTACCGACGGATTAATAAAAATTTAGCGACGGATTTTAGCGATGGATTCTAATCCGTCGCTAATTTTTTAAAATTAAAAAAAATTAATTAAAATCATAAAATATAATATTATTTAATCGCTAGCCCATCGAACCCAACCACCCGCGATAGACCACACACTGTCACCCAACCACCCGCGATAGACCACATACTGCCACTCACCCGCAAATTTTCCAACTTCCCAGTAGGTCACCCATCCTTCCATTGCTCCCATCCAAAACTCTTTAACTTTGGAGTTCCCCGCGCGTAACTCTATCTTAACCAGCTCATATTATTGTTATATATGTATGTATATTATATTTAAATATAACTAACAGCAACAAATATTTGCTCCCGCAATTTACTTCCACGATATAAAATATATTTTTTTCATACTAATTATCTTTTATACTTAATATTTTTAATAACTTTTTTATAATTATTTTAAATAAAAACAACAAATTATTGCTTTTACACATTACTCCCACATTTTAATATAATTATTTTTTACATTAATATTTTTAATTCAAATACTTTTATTAATAATATTTTTTAATAAATAATAATTTTGTTGATTTAATAATAATTTTTAATTAATAATAATTTTTTAATTAATAATAATTTTTTAATTAATAATAATTTTTTAACTAATAATAATTTTTTAATTACTAATATTTTTTAATTAATAATATTTTTTAAAAAATATTTATTTTTTAATAAATATTTATTTTTTAATTAATAATAAATATTTAATAAATTTTTTTCTATTAACTAATATTTTTTTAAAAAACTAGAACTTTTAGCGACGGATTGTCTAATCTGTCGCTAAATGTGATGCATTAGCGACGGATTAAACAATCTGTCGCTATTTATTTACTTTAGCGAATCTGTCGCTAAAAGTGCAATTTTTATTGGCGGGATTCATCCCGCCAAATTTTATTAGGAATTAGCGACGGATTGCTAAATCCGTCGGTAATATTGATTTTAGCGACGGATTTGAAATCCGTCGCTAAAATCCGTCACTAATCAACGGATTTCTAGTAGTGATCGTCCTAGGAGTTGTCGGTGGTAGATATGAGATCTTATTGTAGAAATTAAATCGATTTAAGCGAAGCTATTTCAACAAGAATTTGAGAAATTACACTGATCTAGAATCATTTGAAGAAGAAGAAGAAAGAGAAGAAGATTACTTGATATGAGAATTCTGATTTAATATTTCATATGAGAAGAGCAATTTGAGTTTGAGAATCTGTGTTCTTGAAAAATACGTGTTAGATAAAAAAGATGTGAGGAAATAAGTGCTAAATAAGTTTTAGTAAGTCAATTAAGTTTAATTCCAATTAAAGTGTGACATCCATATTTTTGGGATTATTTTTCCTCTTTTAGGTAGTTTTCAATTTTTCCCTATGATTTAAGGATATATGTTTGGTTAATTAAAAAAAAAGAATATATGTTTGGTTCAATTATGCATGTAAAAAAAATTCTATAATCAAAATGATTTTTCTTTTTACTTAGGACTTTTCCTAGATTCTTCTCATAAAAAGTGCATCATTTATAGTTGACTTAAGTGGCAATTTGTCCCTCAACTTATAAACAATAGGCTATTAATATATAAATTAACTTTGTGGGCAAATTAATCACGAATTTGATAGTTATGGACAATTAATCTTATTTCGGAAAATTAGCTTAAAGTTGAGAGAGCAAATTGCCAATTTAGAGAACAATTAGCTTACAAGTTGAGGGGGGCAAATTGCCAAAATGGGATTAATTGCCATAATCAACAAGTTCGTGACTAATATACCCACAAAATTAATGTATGTGTTAATTGTCCATTTCTTACAAGTTGAAAGGGCAAATTGCCACTTAAGTCATTCATCAATACTATATATAAAAGTAAGGATGGGGGACATGCAAATTTACTGAATCATCCTTTTCAGTTTACTACTAAATAAAAGTTTTATAGTCATTAACTAATTATTTATTTAATTAATCACTATTGTAATTAAAGTCCTAATTAGAATAAGTAGATAAATTATCTCAAATTTAGTTTTTAGTATGTAAAAAATAACTAAACTGTCTCCAAATTAGTAGAAATACCTATCTTTTAGTTTTATTGAACTATAAAATTAAAATATTGTATTTGGTCAATATAATATTATTTAAATTTCTGTCTTATTATTTTTAAAGATATTATTAATAAAATTAAGTTAATTATTTAATTATGGTTATAATAAAACCAAAAGAAGAACAAATTTAGTATGGAAAAAAAATTTAATAACCGAATATATATTATATTTACTTTTACAAAAATTCTTAGCTAATTTAATATTAATTATAAATAAAAAATTGATATAATTATAATAAATTTACTAATATGTTCATTGACGAGTTACGTTACGAGCCACGTGCATAGCACGTAATGCGAAACTAGTATAAAATTATTATAATTTATAAGAATGGTTTATCATAGGCCTAATTACTTAAAAAAAATCCAGCTTGTAACATTTTTTCGTTTATACCCTCACGTAGGAAAAAGTTCATTTATACTCTTTTTTTGATTTTTCGTTTTTATCTCTACCCTAAAATTTAAATTTTTTGACAATTAAATTAATTAAAGGATGAAAACATTATAAATGATTAATAATATTAATGTTTAATTAGAATATAAGTTAAATATAAATGATCATTTTTATTATTTTTACAAATGAAAAGAGATCAAATTAGCTTTTTAGGGTAGAGACGAATAGGAAAAATTAAAAAAAAAGTACAAATGAACTTTTTTTTAGGTCAGGGTATAAATGAATAAGTTTTATTTGTACCTTTTAAATAATTAGGCCTTTATTATAAATGGAATGTAGATAATAATTTTTATTTGTTAGGCCTTTATCACAAATAGAGTTTTTTTAAGTAATTAGGCTTTTATCATAAATGGAATGTAGATAATAATTTTCAGACTACACAAACAAATAAATAGCAAAAGCAACAAATTAATACAATATGAATAAAACCCATTATTCAGAAAGGGACAAGAAGAATGAAATCCTTAATATATTTTTTGGTGGAGAGAGGCGTGAGAAACGCACTCAAACCAAAAGAAAAAACAACCCTGCAAATGTGCTTGTCTACCTTTCCCACTTTCCTTCTCTTTTCAGCTATTCAATTCAACTAAATTATATCATCCCATAATACACCTAAAACTCAATCATTTTAATATGGCTTTCACTAACAAACCTAAGAAACCAAATTTCTCCTCTAACTTCAATCTTTGCACCTCTCTTTTTTTCATTGTTCTTTTCACGGTTCCTCTTCTTTTTCTTCTTCATTCCTCTAATTCCCCGATATGCACTTCGCTTTCTTCGCGTAATACGAAATCATGGTCCGGTGATTTACGCGATGCTGAATTTTCATGGAACCGTCTCTCTTTCGATGATGTTCCGGTTTTCAAGCTTAAGATTGCGGTTTTTTCGCGTAAATGGCCGATTGGTACGACTCCAGGTGGCATGGAGCGCCATGCTTTTACGCTTCATACCGCGTTAGCTCGACGAGGTCATCAGGTTCATGTGTTTACTTCTCCTGTGCTGGAAAATGAGAAATCTCATAGTTCTTCTTCTGATCCGATTATTCATTGCCATGAAGGCGAGCCAGGTAATTAATCAGGGAGCACAAACCTTGCAATAATTCCCTTCTACTTTTTGGATACTTTACATTTATATGTCTTTATTTAATTTTTTGTAAATTATATATTTAAGTCCATGTTCTATTATATTTATTTGATATAGATCCCTCTACTAACGTTTGTAAATATGAAATTCTTAAACATTTAATTTTATAGACATTAAAACCCTCTGTTATAAAAACATTAACAAAGTCAAGTTAGACAGAAAAAAAATTGAGACTTACTTTCAATAAAAATAAGTGCAAAAACCCAATTCAGAAAAATTAATCTAAAAAAAAAAGAATAAAATATTATTACAGTTGCACTAACAGTACATGTAGTATATGCATTTTATTTCCGTCATGGAAGCATTTATTATGAATAAAATTAAAATTGTAGGAATGCAATGTTGACAAATAGAAGTAGAGGCACCTAATTAAAAGATATACGATAGAGTACGTTCCAAACAATATGTTTTACCTGAAAATTTGCACATAATTTTTATCCTGGTTTGATGTAGCATTAAAATGATTTTTTTTTATCTTAAATACAATTATATAGCAACCGATTGGAATTTACATAAATCAAGCTAGTTCGTAACATATGATTGCTAACCATCAAATTATATGAGACGATACATGAAAATAATAAATTTAATAACCAATTAATAAATATTAAATGAATTGATTATTAACTAATACGATATTCATTAATTGGTGACCATATTTATTATTGTCGTGTAATTTATAATTTTACATGACGACTTAAGTTTTACATATTAGAGATTGATATGACAAATGACATGTCAATATATATTTTTCCCTCCGTCTTTTTTATTTGTCCATCTAGCTATAATTACATATAAGAAGAAGCATTAATTTTTGTGTTAAATAATAGATAAAAATACTAATATAAATTTATTATAGAGTCATTTATTAAGATTGAGTAAATTTAGAAGATAATGAGTAAAATCATATTGAAATTTTAGAAGGATAAATAATTATAGACTTTGGCTAGATGGACAAGTAATTATTTTGTGTAAAATTGAAATAAAGTTCAGAATTTAGTACTAACCTGGAATATATAATAAAAACTTAGCCCCATAATCTTGATGTAAATTTGCATTTTGATCATCAAGATTATAAATTTATCATTCTTAATCTTAATTTGAATTAATTTTTGGCTATGTCTACAGGAAAGTGGAGATATAACAAAGCATGGGAGCAATTCGTAGAAGAAAATAAACGGCGACCTTTTGATGTAGTTCATTCGGAGAGCGTAGCTCTTCCACATTGGCTAGCTCGTAACGTTCCGAATCTTGCAGTTTCATGGCACGGTATAGCACTCGAGAGCTTACATTCGGACATCTATCAAGACTTAACAAGAAAACCAAACGAACCCATTTCACCGCTTGTCAACACAAGTCTTTACGGAGTTTTACCGAAAGTTGTGAACGAAATAAGATTTTTCAGAAACTACGCTCATCATGTAGCTATAAGTGATAGTTGTGGAGAAATGTTGAGAGACATATATCAAATACCAAGTAAAAGGGTTCATGTAATTCTCAATGGTGTGGATGAAAACGATTTCGGACAAGATTTGAGATTAGCGGTTGAGTTTAGGTATACAATTGGTATACCACAAAATGCTAGTTTAGTGCTAGGAGTAGCTGGAAGACTAGTGAAGGATAAAGGGCATCCTTTATTATATGAAGCCTTTTCTATGCTAAAACAAAAGCACCCAAATGTTTATTTAGTAATTGCTGGGTCAGGACCATGGCAGCAAAGGTACAAAGAATTGGGTGCACAAGTCATAGTTTTAGGGTCTATGAGTCCTACACAATTAAGGGCATTTTATAATGCAATTGATATATTTGTGAATCCAACATTGAGACCACAAGGGCTTGATCTTACTCTAATGGAGGCAATGATGAGTGGGAAATCAGTAATGGCATCAAGATTTCCTAGTATTAAAGGAACAATAGTTGTTGATGATGAATTTGGCTATATGTTTGCACCAAATGTTGAATCATTGGTTGAGAGTTTAGAAAAAGTTGTTAAAGATGGATCAAAAAGGTTAGCTCAAAGAGGTCAAGCTTGTAGAGAGTATGCTGTTTCCATGTTTACTGCCACCAAAATGGCATTAGCATATGAGAGATTGTTTTTTTGTATCAAAAATGAAACTTTTTGTTCCTACCCTTAATTAACCTTTATATTTATATATGTATTCTATAGTGATTCTTTTTGGTTTATCATTTTATTTTCATCATTTATTTAGTGGTTTGATTTTTTTCTAATTAATGCATCTCAACAGTTAGTTAATTTGTTTTTTGATGATATCATATACCATTATGATGCGGCTCGTCTTCTGTTAATATAAAAGGCTAAATTGAATCATCGCCTTGTTAAGATTCGGCCTCTTGACATCCAACCATCAACCAGCCAAATCTCATCATGAAATGAGTTCAGGCACACTCCGATTAAACAATATATATAAAGGATAATATTATAAAAAAATTCATCAACTATGCACGTTTTATCATTTTAATCACGATGTTTAAAAATCGTCATTTACATAAAACAACTACAAATTTTTTTCAAATCAATACACTGGATAAAAAGCCAGTGAAAATCGTTGATGCGTCATTATCCGATTCGTTATGACATGTCACAATCCGGTTATAATTTTCCACTCGGTGTATCGATTTGAAAACAATTGGTAGTTGGTGTGTGAAAAATGATGATTTTAAACGTCGTGATTAAAATGAAAAACATAAAATGTTGATGAATTTTTATTATATTAACCATATATATATATATATATATATAAGATCTCTCTTGTGTAAAGGAGCACAAGCGTAAATTAAGCTTATTATAAAAGTTTTAATAATTTGCTCGAAATAAAAGGGTGTTTCAGAATTTATTTGTTGAAGTAGATCAAGTTGTTTTCATGGCGGTTTGCAAAGCGGTGGAGTTTTACATGGATAACAACCAAAATTTTTCTTATTCTGGAAACGATGTCCTTAGAAATGTAATTTTCTTTTGTAATTTTTATTGATTTTGCCTTTCTTTAAGACTTTTGCCAATCACGTTTTTGTGATTGAGCTAATATATCTACCATTTATAAAAAAATATTATAGGCTAATTTGGTGAATCGCATGGTGTGAAAAAGACTCAGAAAATTAAAGCTTATTAGCCCTAAAACATATTTTAACACTTTCAAAAATTAAAATGACACTTTTATTGTTTTGTACTTTTTAGAACCACATGTAAATACAATTAAAAAATTAATTAATTAAATTAATTAATAATTACTTATGTAAAACCCCATACAAGCTTACAGCTAAACCTAAATATTCTCTCCATTCCATTTAATAAGAGATATATTTTAATTTTGTGTATCCCATTTAAATTATAGGTTTTATGTAATTGTTTATGAAATTTTATATTTTTATCCGCTCTTTAAAATTAATGATATTCTTTATACACAAATTGCAAGACCACCATTAATAGAAATAACAAAAATATTTTCTTTTTAATCTATGTGAAAAAGATATTAGTCCCTCAACGAGTACTATAAATACCATCTTATAAGTCATAATTTAAAAAATAGAAAAATTATTATCAAACAATATAATTAATTAAAAGGTTAATTAAACAAAAAATCACTATCGTCATACAATATTGTGAATCTATCACGACTTTTTAATAGTTATTGATAAATCACTGAGAAGTCAGAGGGTATTCGAGCTATGACAGTCACTAGAGAACAACAAAAACAGAGGTCAGACAGAATATCGGAGGCTATTCCCGGGTGCTCGCTCCGACGCTTAAGTTAGTACATTTAAAAGGGGAAAAGAAAGAGCAGAGAAAGAAGAAGAATAATGGTGAAAACGAAGAATACCTTAGGGTTTATGCTTATGGTGGTTTATAGACCTATCAACCAAACTGTTTAGATGCTCTTTCGTTGGTCCTCACTTGATTTACTGAGATGGAAAATTTTGTTATGCTTCGAGTTATGTGTTTGGTGCATGAGACGCGGGAGACATTCTCGTGTATTAGAGATTCTTCAGTCACCCCTCTAGTAGGTTAACCATGTGTCCTTCCAGGATGCGATAGACTGGATCCTTCTAAAAGATGAATTCGGGTTACACTAAAGCATTCCTCTAGTTAGTGTATCTCGAATCTACCACCTGACTATTAATATATTCTGATCTCGAGAACGAGTCGTGTGTTTATCTAGGTTGGTATTTCTCATAAATGTCGGTTACTATTTGTTGGACTTAGTGATATTACATTTGGGGCAGGTAACTTCGCCCCTACGTTATGTTACCACTTCATTATCATTATCGGATATTTATGTCCAAGTGGTTCCTATTAACAGGTTTATCGATGTACGACTGTGTGACGCCGGTGTTAGGTGTCAGTTCCCTTAGCGTGTTTTTCAGTTATAATGTTGAAAGGTCGAGTTATGATGGTGAGGTGTTGCTAGACAGTTGTACTCGAGGTGTTTGAATCTAGAGTGTTCTTTTGGTTTTGGCTGTTACTTTTCCTTAAGTATAATTATTGCCTCTTGTGCCACATGCTCGTTTATTCTTGTTGAGCGCTTCGTTTGATGTGACCTTTGTCTAATTAAGACCCCATTTTTTTTTTTTTGATCTTTTGTTTTTCCCTTCTTTTTCTCGTTATTTGTTTATGCTCCATTTCATTTGTTTTCTTCTAAAGTTTTGTATTTCTTGGTTCCAACTCTCCCTATTTCCAATTCTCTCTAATTTTGTGTGATTATTCTGTTGTTTCTTCTCTTAATTGTTTGGATCGTCTCTTATTTACAGACCTTTGAAGTTTTTGTTATCTATTTCTACTCTCCATCATTAAAACTTGTAAATTTTTTTTCATTGCCCATTCCTTCGTTCTTCTTGTTGCTTTGGTTATGTCCTTGTTTAATTTTAATTTTTTTTAAGTGCTTGTTGAATGTGCATTTGTCATTATATTGTAACCTTATTTAAACTAAATTTGATATGCCTTCGGTTTTTCATTCTTTAGTTTTTTTCCTGGGAATTTCCTTTGTTCTTGGTGTTATAAAAGTTTTTCCGTTCTTTCTTTCTTTTTGGTTGTTTAATCTTATAATTTGGAATAATATAATTGTATTTTTATTTGTTAGATCATTTTTATCCTAAATCTTGCCCTGTTTGGGTCAAGTTCTTCAAGGTTTTTAACTTCAACATGTCGAATGGACATTCATCTAACCAAGACGGAATGAGGTATAAGGGTAAATTAGATAGGAGAAATATTCTCTTGGCCGAGACAGATCCTGCCCTAAATGCTTTGATTCAAGAAATAGGTATGTATCCCCCTACCGAGGTATCTAACAATAACGACCTGTTCGGGGGAAATATGGTTCCATGTAGATGTACTCAAGCTTATTTAGATGCTTTAAAAATAGCTTTTAGCATTGTAGAGGACTTTATTATATCCTTGGTTACCCGAGATACTCGTGTTAACACTAACCCCCCATACCATTATAATTACTCGTAATCATCATCAATCTGGACTGAAATTTCTTTTGGTAAAACACTGCAAGAGTATGAAATTGACAAGTAATATAGACTCTGAAGTCTGGATATCGTACCCACAAGGATAGCTACTAGATACTATTGGTTAAAATATGCAAGTGTACGTAGCCAACTTAAAATATAGACTGCGAAGTCCAGATATCGTATCCACAGGGAAAGCTTCTAAAGACAACCAGTTAAAAGACACGATTTGGATAGTCGACAAGAGAATTTAGTTTGTTATGTTAAGTAAAAGACAGATTTAATAATTGTAAATTAAAATAAACTAAAACTGTAATTAAAATGGTGTTTATCAATAATGAGAAAAGCAGGGATTATTAATCTGTATTATGCTGTCTACTTAACTCGGGTTATGGATTATATTGTTCTGATATAGTTCGAACTAATTGAAAGCACCTGTTGGCAAATAATCGCAAGTGTACGATATCGCTCAAGTAATATAACTTGGAAGACCAAGTATCGATCCCACAGAGACAATGGACTTAATCACTAATTTCAAATATTCTTTAATCGGCTAACTAGAAAAATCAATAGGATTTGTAATTTAATTAAACTAATATAAACTGAAAACAAATAATAAAATAGGGTTTAAAACAATAAGATTAAAAAGCTCAAAGATTGATAATCCCAAATAAATAAGTAAAATTATGGAATAGGATTTTTTAGTGATTTTATCGTGAATCGAGCTATTCTAAAGCACCGAATCCCGCCCTCTCAAGCCTCAAAGATCCGAATAAAATCACAACCTAATTACCTAACCAATTATTAACTCGCTCTCACGATATTAAAACTGAATTAAATAATCAAATTATAATTATGAAGCAAACTCAATGACTACCTAAATTCCAACCCGCTCTCACGGCGTTTTTCTTTAAGTTCTTAATTATCTATGTCTATTTAATTAACAATCTCTCAATTAGTTAACTAAACACAAACTCATGAATTAAGTAGCTAATTTAATCCAAGCAATAAGATTAATAATTAAGACACGAATTAATACTAATCCATCCAATCCAAGTAATTACCAATTTATAAGTTCATATCAACCCTCGAACAAGGGTTTTAGTTACACATATTAAAACTGAAACAAAACAAGAAGGATGATGAAGAAGAAAGCATAATTAAACAATAAATACCGGAGTTGTCAATTTCGGAAAGAATCGTCTTGATTAAACTTGAAATCTTCAACAATCGTCTTGCAGAAACTAATTATAAACTACTTATAAACTGCTGAGAAACAGAAAACTAAAACGCTAATCTAAGAGAAAATAATTAAAACTAATGTATTCTAAATTATTCTACATTATTCTACATCTTAAATTGAGTCTAGTACAAGGTCTTTATATAGTAGGAGAAGTTCCGGAGTCTTCTAATTCGTATTACAAATCAATTTGTAATAGGAATTATAATTGTAATTGTAGGAGGAATTTCAGTCCAACTCAAAATCTGCTGCACGTGTATTTTCCTTCTTTCCCGTTCGGGAAGCCATAGTTTCGTTCGTGACATGCCCAATTTTCTTCTTTCCCCAACGGAAGCCTCTTTCACGTTCGAAAAAACCGTAGACCGAAAGCTTTGAGATCTGATTCCTTCTTGAGTCCCGAACGGGACAAGGCTTTTTCGTTCGGGACTCATGCTCACTCTGCATGTTTTCCGTTCGTGAAACTTCTTTTTCGAACGGGAACAACCCCTTTTTTCCTCAATCTCGTTCGTGAACTTCAATTCCTTCGTCCGCAAGCTACGCTTTTTACTCGTACACGCAATCCACCATAATTTTGCCCCAAATAGTCGTTTTTCACCTAATTTCCACTGAAACACTAATAAACACAATTAAACGTAAAAACGCCAAATAATGTATAAAAACAATACTACACATGATGAAAACCGAGTAAAATCGACCCTAATTATAGGAGTAAAATACTCCTATCAAACCTCCTCACACTTATCAAAAATTTGTTGGCAAATAATCGCAAGTGTACGATATCGCTCAAGTAATATAACTTGGAAGACCAAGTATCGATCCCACAGATACAATGGACTTAATCACTAATTTCAAATATTCTTTAATCGGCTAGCTAGAAAAATCAATAGGGTTTTGTAATTTAATTAAACTAATATAAACTGAAAACAAATAATAAAATAGGATTTAAAACAATAAGATTAAAAAGCTCAAGGATTGATAATCCCAAATAAATAAGTAAAATTATGGAATAGGATTTTTTAGTGATTTTATCGTGAATCGAGCTATTCTAAAGCACCGAATCCCGCCCTCTCAAGCCTCAAAGATCCGAATAAAATCACAACCTAATTACCTAACCAATTATTAACTCGCTCTCACGATATTAAAACTGAATTAAATAATCAAATTATAATTATGAAGCAAACTCAATGACTACCTAAATTCCAACCCGCTCTCACGGCGTTTTTCTTTAAGTTCTTAATTATCTATGTCTATTTAATTAACAATCTCTCAATTAGTTAACTAAACACAAACTCATGAATTAAGTAGCTAATTTAATCCAAGCAATAAGATTAATAATTAAGACACGAATTAATACTAATCCATCCAATCCAAGTAATTACCAATTTATAAGTTCATATCAACCCTCGAACAAGGGTTTTAGTTACACATATTAAAACTGAAACAAAACAAGAAGGATGATGAAGAAGAAAGCATAATTAAACAATAAATACCGGAGTTGTCAATTTCGGAAAGAATCGTCTTGATTAAACTTGAAATCTTCAACAATCGTCTTGCAGAAACTAATTATAAACTACTTATAAACTGCTGAGAAACAGAAAACTAAAACGCTAATCTAAGAGAAAATAATTAAAACTAATGTATTCTAAATTATTCTACATTATTCTACATCTTAAATTGAGTCTAGTACAAGGTCTTTATATAGTAGGAGAAGTTCCGGAGTCTTCTAATTCGTATTACAAATCAATTTGTAATAGGAATTATAATTGTAATTGTAGGAGGAATTTCAGTCCAACTCAAAATCTGCTGCACGTGTATTTTCCTTCTTTCCCGTTCGGGAAGCCATAGTTCCGTTCGTGACATGCCCAATTTTCTTCTTTCCCGAACGGAAGCCTCTTTCACGTTCGAAAAAACTGTAGACCGAAAGCTTTGAGATCTGATTCCTTCTTGAGTCCCGAACGGGACAAGGCTTTTTCGTTCGGGACTCATGCTCACTCTGCATGTTTTCCGTTCGTGAAACTTCTTTTTCGAACGGGAACAACCCCTTTTTTCCTCAATCTCGTTCGTGAACTTCAATTCCTTCGTCCGCAAGCTACGCTTTTTACTCGTACACGCAATCCACCATAATTTTGCCCCAAATAGTCGTTTTTAACCTAATTTCCACTGAAACACTAATAAACACAATTAAACGTAAAAACGCCAAATAATGTATAAAAACAATACTACACATGATGAAAACCGAGTAAAATCGACCCTAATTATAGGAGTAAAATACTCCTATCAGCACCTAAAATTCTCTCTCGAGCAATTTCAGGCAAAAGCATAAAACTAATTGATAATAGATTAATTAT
This sequence comes from Mercurialis annua, assembly GCF_937616625.2. NCBI lineage: Eukaryota > Viridiplantae > Streptophyta > Magnoliopsida > Malpighiales > Euphorbiaceae > Mercurialis > Mercurialis annua. Next base: position 43,176,609 of record NC_065574.1, on the reverse strand, counting down.
TCATTCTCGCACAATGATTAACCTAAGTATAAATCAATTAAATGTTTATGAAGCGAATCCAAAGATCACGCACTCGTTAATTCACTCTCGCACAATCAATTCTTGCCTTCATAATTTTGTTGATCTATTCTAATCACTCTCTCGAGCTAAAACTAAAACATATGGCAACGACTAAGTGATCAGTTCAGACTAAGCATTAAGCATAATAATTAAGACATATCATTAACAACGAACCCATAATTCCAATTTAATTAGACAGACATAATTCAAATCAATTGTCCCCAACGAAGGGTTTAGTTACACATAACAATAGGTAATCTTGAATAAGAAATAAAGAAAATTATTCTGAAAAGAAAGTAAACACGCAATATGAAATTAAAATCAATCGTACCTTGTTCTGAAGTAATCTAAAATAATGAACAATAAAGATCCAGCGATAATAACGAAGAACGGAAACTAATACTATGCTAAGCTAATGTCTAATGTAAAAAATTAAAGTTGTGAACTCTAATACAATATTTTAGACTAGTATTTATATTAATTCTCCTTATAATCTTTGAGCTACATGAAATGTCCAAAATACGCAAATCTTTATTTGTCGAATAACCACTTTTGGTGGGCCCAAAACGTCTTTTCAGCACTCAGGAATCGAAGAGGGCACGTTGTGCAAGGCAAGGGCACGTCGTGCCCTCACTACAAATCTCACCCGCACGTCGTGCACAGCAAAACCGCACGTCGTGCAGTACAATTTTTCAGGGCACGTCGTGTGATCATCGTGCAAAACTTCTACTTCACTTCGGCGAACGTGCTGTCAACGTACACCACAAGAGCACGACGTGCACAACACCAACTTTGCTCGAAATCTTTAATTCTGGCTCCAAACGCTTCCCGGTTCTCCCGTAAGTCCAAAATCGCTCCAATAAGCTCAAAAACCATCCATTTTCATGTGTATTCCTGAAATGCTTGGACATAATAATAAGAACTAAAACGAACATGATTTCGACATTAAATATGCAATAAAAAGACCTAAAAGTTCCTAAGAAATAGGAGTATTTCTATTTCTATCAGATACATCTAATTATGATACAAAATTTGAATAGTCAAAAAGATACTTGAATGAAGTTATTGAACTACATAAACTAAAATAGCAATTATAATGAAAATTATCTAAAGTTGCAATGAAACAAGGTTTAAACAGTTTTGGAAAAAAATCATGGATTACTACCTATCATTATGTTGTTCATCAAATGGTTTATGTAGTTGTTTGTCCAATTATGATTATGGCTAATCGAAAGCACATATAACTCTCTCTCAAGTCTCTGTAGGAAAAAATAAGCAATAATTACTTAACAGGCAAATTACTTACTCTCATACTATAATCAACCTAATTACCTAACCAATTGATGTTTATTAAGAAAACTCAAAGAACACGCATTCATTAATATACTCTCGTATTATTAATTAAATTGGTCTATTTCAATTTAGCTCTCTCGAGTCGAAACTAAAACATAAGGCAATGAATAAATTGGTCAAATAAATTCAAGCATTAATGAGCAATAGTCAATATATAATTCAGATATAAACCCATAAATCCAATTCGATTAAATAAATATAAATCAAGTTAATAATCCTCGAAGATGAATTTAGCTATTTATAATCATGGAAAACTCAACAAAATCATATATAGAATTCACAGTTAAAATGAAAAACAATAATAATGATCCCTTTATAATTGTCGTACCTTGGTCACTAGTACCCAACACATAACTGTAGAGCAAATCCAGAAAATAATCGAAACTAAAAGTTTTGCTCGCATACTCCTCTAGTAGGAGTGTGCGTTTGATCACTTGTGTGTTTATATACCCTTTGCTCCTAGGTTGTGCGTCCACACACCTCCTCTTTTCGAAAAATTCTACATTATAATCCTCTATTTTTTCTCCAATTTGCTCTACGGCTCACCACTTCTGAATTACACCAAAAATCTCTAATATTCGCCATAATTGCACTTTTTCCCTGAAAAGCTCAAAACGATAATAAGATAACAAAACAAACCAAAAACAATACGCATTGTGGAATTACCGAATCAAAACACACCTAATTATAGGAGAATTTCTACTCCTATCAAACGTCCTCATACTTACCTTTTGTTTATTCTCAAGCAAACACAGAACAATGCTAAACTACCAATTAGAAAAGCTTGCCAGAGTATATTAAACTAAAGAATTTTCAGAACCACCCTAAATAATGAATGGATCAAAATTGAACATATAAGCAGGACAACGTAGAGAGACTAACATCAAATAGCAGTACCAAATACCAGGACATGAACTAATAATATCGAGACTACTCAAATGCACTCGCTCAAAACTTGATTTCGAGATCACATTGATCATTACAGCAATCTAATCAATCCAAGAAAAACAGCTGAAAACAAAGCAAATGAAAAACAATTCAAGTTTATATAATGAAATCACCAAGTAAAATCTCACAAGATACTCTCGCACACACAAGTGTAAAAGGGTAATGAACATCATGATCTCATGTTAATACATACAATCTTGCCATAAGTCTGCCAATAGTCCACAATTTTAATACCAAACTAAGTTAAATAACAAGAATCAAAATGGACTTTCCATGAATTTTAATGGGGTCTAGGTTAGGGCATGGTTAAAGGTAAACAAATTAGGATAAACATGACTTTACAAACCAACAACAATAAAAAAAACTAGACCGATTAATCACATTACCTATTCAATAAATTCAATATCTTGTTCTCTACTTTTAATTCCCCGATTTCTCTTTTTTTTACTATATATTTTTATCTTTTTAAACTCAATTTTATGTTTTCCTTTTCTTTTTCTTTTCTTTTTAAGCTTTTGTTCTTTTTTTCTGAACTTCAAAAGGTAACAATACACATATAAAATATGAGATCATTAATCAAATACTCGAGCTAGAATGTTACACATCATCACACTAGTTCCTTACTTACATTCATTAATTTGTCAAGTCAACAAGGTAGAAAGAGGAAAGTGAGAAAAAGGTAAATGTGTAAAACAAGTGTAAATCAATAAAAATAAAGGTAGGGATCAATTTGGATAAACTAGGGGAAAATGGGTAGCCTATTTTAAATGGTCTAAGGAATGTGTTATCCTAAATGGCATTTATCACATTCAAGTTATATAACCTATCAAGTAATTCTACTGCGGACGCAAGACAAGTTCTAAAAGATAAACATGTCCCAACTCACACCACAATAAGATGACACATAGAAGAATATGCTCGATAAAGCTCAAAATCATCTCACAAATATTGGATTAAAAACAAGGTGATCCAATACAAAACATGCTTACATTTTCGAAATTTGAAATGTTCAAATGTGTCCTTATCAAGATTTTCATGCCCTAATTCAAAATGTTCAAAAGAAATCACGCATTTTGCAAAGCTTAGATTTTCATCCCACACTTATTAATTCATGTCGACTAAAAGGCAAATGTTATTTAACTATCATTCTCAACATGTTTTTCAAACACAAAGGAAAAATTTTAACCAACTCATTAATAGGGGGGAACGAAAACACTATAGTTCTAAAAAACTCTGACATGGCATTAAACATGGCATATGCAACAAATGTATAACAAAACGACAAGTGTGAAAAATCAGTTATTTTTAATCCAAAACGGTATGAAGAAGTACAACCAAACAAGTTCATCAAAACAAAATAAAAATCACTATCCTAAACAGACTACAAAGAAACGCAACATACATAAAAAACTAGAATAAAACATGAAAAAGCAGAAAAATAAACATAAAACAACGGTTTTTTCCCACCCTCACACTAAAACATGCATTGTCCCTAATGCATAAAAAAGAAATAAAGCAAAGAAAACAAAAAAATAATGTGAAAAGGGTGAAAAAAGAAACTCTATATATCCTCCGGTGGTGGTGACGGTCAATGAATTAACTATTGATGGATAGTCATCCTCGGGATGTGTGGCACGCATGTACTCCCTCTGCATATAAAAATTGGCCCTCTGCTCTCTCAGCAGCCTCCTCTGTTAGGCCTCCATCCTCCTCAGCCATGCAACATCAGACTATGACTGAACCGTATCTCCCTAACTAAAGGTACCTTGGTAACTTTCTCGGTGTCCTCCTCAGCATTAGCAGCTCCACGTGCGGCAACATCCCTAGCACCCTTTAAGTGCCCATAAGGATGTATATGTGCCATACTAAGCCACCTTTGAATTGTTGCTCCCCTATCCTCAATTGCCTGAATATTCCCGCCAAAACTAATAGCCTTGAGATGCTTCATGTTGAACCATTCAGGGTGCCTCAAAGTTCATAACGCTGCACTCCTCGTGCGTGTATGCACCAACCTCTATGGCGTTCTCTCACACCAGATGACCCATACCAAGACACTAGGCTTTCCCTTTTCGGCTATTGAGATCTCGTAGCATAATAAATATACTGAAGGCCATATCGATCCTAGGAGTCTCGGTGCGCAGCAAGCTGTTAAAAAAAATTAGGTTTTCTCTCTCAACTTTGTTCGATTCATAGAGCCCATATACGGTCTCGGAAAACCACTTGTTCATGATATAGATTGCAAGATCCCTAATCGACTTGGTCTTCGCAGTGCGAGTGGAGAACTTTGCCTCTCCCGAAAAGTCTCTCCACATAGAATCCTCATCGAATTATGGAGGTATCTCTTGCATCCCTCCTCCACTGGTCTTGAAAATCCCTCTAATCTTAAGAGATTAAATGAACAAAGACAAAGGATTTTTCCATTTATTTCCAGAAAAGTATAATGCTTACCAAGTTTCTTGAGATTGGTAGTGATAGCAAGGAGCCTAATGGTGATGTCGATGATGTTCTCATTGGCTGGTGCTTGAAAGGCTCAGCCTTTTTGTCGACTTGAATCGTTCCCTCATGATAATTCTCAAGAATCTTCCACATGTACGTCTTGAGCCGTTGTGCAATGTCGTACTCTTCCCATCTCTTCTCTACACAAAGAAGAAATGATCACATAAATTGCCTTCCGGTTTGAGGGCATTAGCTTGAATTTGATCCCTTGTCCACTCATTTCCAGGCCAGGACACCACAACACTACTCACTTATTTAGTGGGAGCAACATACTTATTAAGAACAATATAAAGACAAAGGATTTTTCCATTTATTTCCAGAAAAGTATAATGCTTACCAAGTTTCTTGAGATTGGTAGTGATAGCAAGGAGCCTAATGGTGATGTCGATGATGTTCTCATTGGCTGGTGCTTGAAAGGCTCAGCCTTTTTGTCGACTTGAATCGTTCCCTCATGATAATTCTCAAGAATCTTCCACATGTACGTCTTGAGCCGTTGTGCAATGTCGTACTCTTCCCATCTCTTCTCTACACAAAGAAGAAATGATCACATAAATTGCCTTCCGGTTTGAAGGCATTAGCTTGAATTTGATCCCTTGTCCACTCATTTCCAGGCCAGGACACCACAACACTACTCACTTATTTAGTGGGAGCAACATACTTATTAAGAACAATATAAAGACAAAGGATTTTTCCATTTATTTCCAGAAAAGTATAATGCTTACCAAGTTTCTTGAGATTGGTAGTGATAGCAAGGAGCCTAATGGTGATGTCGATGATGTTCTCATTGGCTGGTGCTTGAAAGGCTCAGCCTTTTTGTCGACTTGAATCGTTCCCTCATGATAATTCTCAAGAATCTTCCACATGTACGTCTTGAGCCGTTGTGCAATGTCGTACTCTTCCCATCTCTTCTCTACACAAAGAAGAAATGATCACATAAATTGCCTTCCGGTTTGAGGGCATTAGCTTGAATTTGATCCCTTGTCCACTCATTTCCAGGCCAGGACACCACAACACTACTCACTTATTTAGTGGGAGCAACATACTTATTAAGAACAATATGCCAAATACGAACACCATCCATATGAAGATAATGTTTAATACGGAATTTTCAATTAGGAAAATATGTACTATCAAAGAAAGGACGATGAGTATGAAAAAATTTTCGGTAGCCATTTGGATCGAAAAGCTTGCAACTAAACAAAAGAAATGAGCAGCTTAGCTCTGATATCAATTAAAATCTAAAATACTAACTTAAAAGGAGGTGAATAAGGTTATTTTAGGTAATTAAAAAATGTTTAGTGTTCATGTTAGGAGTTTAAGAGTAGAGAGAAAATCACACGAGAGTTTAGACTGGTTTGAATTACAAACAGATTTTACTCAATTACTCAATCAAATGTTAAGATTTGCTAATCCACTAATGAGTTGGTATTTTAAACGTAAACGCTTAACTTTACAAAGAGATTGTCTAGTACTAATCTCAACTTCACGAAGTGATTTGTCAATGCTAATAACAAACCTACTAACACAAAATGATTAATCAATAATGATATAAACAATAAAGAAAAACAATCAATTAAATTGATACATAATAAATGAAAGATGTAGATAATTGATTGTTATAGAGAATTGTTGTTCTTAGAGTGCCTAACCACATGAATATGGTGGTTGAAAGGTATTTATAACCTCAAAAACTCTTCTATAATTCTTCCAAATGAAGACTAAACGTTGTGTAGAATGTAGCTCTGTCGCCCCCGTAAAGGATGGAGTTGCGCCCGTGACCTAACTTTTACTCTGAAAAATCCAACGGTCGTTTGCCACATGACATTCTTTTCTAGTGACATTCAAATGTAACCATTGGACTTTCCAACGGTACCAAGGGTCGCGCCCCTTAAACATGTCCAGATCCAAAGGGCATTTGGAACCCTTGTGCGCGCCCGTGGACAGATCTCATCGCGCTCGTGAAGCCTTGGTCGTGCCCGCGACAAATCATAGGTAGCGGGCGCAAAATCCTTCTGGTTCACATGGAATTTCCAATTTTTGATTCTCGCTAGAAGAATCCAAATTGACCCACGATGATTTTAATAGGTTTCTATACAGTAATAAACATTATTAGAACCTTTAATTGATTGTCAAAGTCAAAATTAAAGAGATCAAAAGAACTTGGTCCAACAATTCTATTGGTTCGTTTTCAATTGGCAAAATAAACTTATCTACCCACAACTATAGCTATGATTTTTGAAGTTTGTCAATTGGTTCTTCATTTATTCGACCTTATTTGCCAAATATACCCAAACCTTAGATATATTTGGGTATATTTGGCAATATTCAAACAAGTATATTAGCAAAGATCGAATAAATGACGGACCAAATTGGTAAAGTTCAAAAATTATAATATACTTGACAAAATTTCTATATTTGTGGGTAGATAGATTCATTTTACCTTTATAATAACAACCATTTAAACATTACTTTAAAGTTTACACATTAAATCTTACATATATTTATTTATATCACATCAATACATACAATAACGTGCATACATATATAACATTAATATTTAGTTTAATTACAACTTATTGCACAACACATTTTATAAATACTCTTTACACTTTCTTATTCTGAGTAACAGAAGAGGATTTCTTAACACTTGAACTTCTGCTATCAACAATTCTCTTAGATTTCGGTGTCGGAGGCCATTGGCCACAAGAAACAGCCATGTCCTTATTATAAGTTTGCAGAGCTTCAAGTGTTTCAACAATGGCCGGCAACTTTGGCCTGTCTTTAGGGTTCATGCTTATGCATTGCAACGCTAGAAGAGCAATCTGCTTCGCCCCCTTTACGGAGTACTGACCGGAAAGTCTCGGATCCATTATGTATTGTAGTCTCCGGCTACTGGTCAAGTATGGTTTTGCCCAGTCAATTAGGTTTTGCTCATTCTTTGGTCTTGATTTATCCATTGCTCTTCTTCCGGTTAGTAGCTCAAGTAAAACTACTCCATAGCTATATACATCACTTTTCGTTGTTAAATGCCCTGACAACCAAATTTATCACATTCACAAAATTATTGAAAAATAATATAATTAGGACTCATAGTATTTTTAAGGGAAAATAAATTAATAAAAATTGAATTTTAAAAGTTTAACAAATTTCTTAAAATAAAAATTATTTGAATTTGATACAACAATTGTATATTTTAGGTTAACTATATCCAAACAATAATATATATATAAATGGTTTATATATATATATGGTTTAATTACAAAATATGATATAGTTTCATATGTAGCTTATTTCTATGATAAATTAACCTACAATCTGATAGATTCATAGGAATTAAAAATAATCTATCAAACATTATAAAAAAAACATTAATTTTTTGAAGTTATTAATAAATTTTTCTCAAATTTAAACTAATTTATCATAAAATTATAAGTTGAGAAACTTACATTTATTTCATTTGTATCAATTAATCTTTTAAATTTGTGTATCTACCATTTAAGTATGACCAATACACATTACAAAATAACATATATATATATATATATATATATATATATATATATATTAATATAAAAAATCTCTCAAAGCATACACAGTGAATTCTGAGACAGAACCTGTTGAGACATATTCTGGAGCAGCATAACCATAAGTACCCATAACCCGAGTAGTGACATGTGTGTCCGATCCTTCAGGTCCCATTTTCGCTAGTCCAAAATCTGATAATTTCACTGTATAATCCTGATATGCACCAAAAGTTGAGTAAAATATATTAAAAGCCAAAAAACTGGCAAGAACCAAACTCAAGAGCTTAAGCCAAAGACACTAAAACTCCGAGAGGAAAAACAAATCAAGGAAGAAAAATACTATCCGGGTTTCTATACAAATCTAAATCCGAAAGTTTGGTTTCAGTATATGTGAAGAAAATAAATGAAATCAAAGTTGAGAAAAAAATAAGGTTACACTTACAGAATCAAGCAAAATGTTGGAAGTTTTGAAGTCACGATATATGACAGGATTTTCAGCCCCATGCAAAAATGCTAATCCATTTGCTGCTCCGATTGCTATTTTTAGCCTTGTGCCCCAAGGCAATGACACTGATACTCCTGTCATTATTTTATACAATATGAGATTTAAATTAAAACAAAAATACTTAATTAATTAAATTCGTATAGCTCAATTGATACGAATATCAAAGGCGAAATAATTTTATTTCATATTTGACCATTTTGGCACATTAATTTCTAGAAGAAAAAAATAAATTTCGGTCTGTCAATATACTAAGTTTAAATAGTTATATTTAAATCTCAATTAAATCAACCGTATTAAATTTTGAGCAAATTACTATGACACCCCTCACATTTGACATAATTCACATTTTTTCTTGTAATTGTTTTGTATAAAAGTAGCTACAAGTTCACCTCATACAATCATTTACTAGCCTTAAGTTAACTAAAGAAATTTTATAGACAATCAGTTTAATTTTTTTTTTATGAAAAAAAAAAGACAATCAGTTCAATTAAATAGGCCTAATAGTGAAAAAATTCAAACATGTACGACTTATTGCAATTTAATCCAAACCTTTTAATTTTTATAAAAATAGCCAAATTGCATTTTTTTTTTGCAATAATAGCCAAATTGGTGGCCAAGTTTGTTATTTTCAACAAAAACTATTATGTTATTATTATTTGATGAATAATGATTAAAAGCCATAAGACAAAAAAAATTCAAAACTATTCAAAAGCTTTCACACAAAAGTACAATTTGGCTATTATTGCAACGAAAAAAATACAATTTCGCTATTATTATATAAAAAAAAATTAGAGTAAAATGCAATAAGTCGTGAAAATTTGAATTTTTTTTACCATAAAGTCTAAAAAATATGACATTTTCATTTACCAACTATAATATTTGTATGGACCGGAGAGTGCAAAGCATGACTTACTTCTAAATAAGTGATTCTCTAGGCTGCCCCGAGGCATAAACTCATACACAAGAAGTCTCTCTTCATCCTCACAACAATAACCAATCAATTTCACCAAATTTGGATGCCTAAGCTGCCCCAAAAATATCACCTCTGCCTGCAATTAAATGTTTTTTTATCGTTATCATTCTTCAATAACCAAATCAATAAAAAAAACTGAATTAGACCTTCTATTTTTTAATTAGAGTAGACCCAGGAATAGTTCTTATGAAAATTAATTAAGACATCAGTGTTTGAATTTTAGTTTGGTTTCTACTATTGATTAAACAAATTGACCAAATGTCCAATCTTAAAACATTATATACTTTTTTGATGGATAAAACCGTTTATTATATTATTAATATATAAAGAGATTCAATTGGGGTGAAATGTTTATCAGTTGAACGATACGTTCGTTTGACCATTTGTATTAGACTAAATAATTTGTTTTTGACTTATTTAATTTTTTTTAGATCAAACGATATATTATTTATCTCAATTTCTCATAAACTTATTCGGTTTTTTTCAGCATGAAACATCTTTGAACCGCCCCACCTCGCCGCACTCCGATTCCACCATTCTATATATGTGTGTATGTGAATCGTATATTAAACACAATTGAAGCAAATGAAATTACTAATTAATTTTAGTTATTATATTCTTTATAATAGAATGATTTGATTTTAAATAGTTGAACTAATTACCGACGGAGAATTACCGACTAAATTTTTTTGATTTAACGACGGATTTTAACCTTTTATCAATGGAAAACTTAATTTACCGACGGATTTCGGCCTTTAGCAACAGAAAAATCCGTTTTTAAAATGCAGTTTTCTAATAGTGCAAGCCAAAGAAAATCGAAGTATGCACACCCTTAAACATAACTTATTTCGAGACCGAGTCGGACTCAGTAAATTAACCCAAAAAAATATCTTACCAGCCACTCCCGGTGTCCTTGCAATCCTTCAATATCAAGGAGCTTAACGGCAACAGGTTGAGCCTTCAAACCTTGCCTCATATTCTCATCAAAGTAACCCTTATGAACTGTTCCAAACCCACCTTCTCCTAACAAATAGTTGCTACAAAAATTCTGAGTTATAGCTTTCAACTCGCTGAGTTGAAAGTCAAACAGGTCCGCCCCTAAAGTCTGTGCAAGGTCTTCATTGATACGAAGAGAAGATGAACGGCTGAGATCAGAGAATGAGAGTCTTCTGAATGATGGTAATGGAGCTATATTCTTGGAGTAATCTGATCTTGAAGGCTTGCATCTGCTGAAATTGCCTAACATTGTTTGGTCTTCTGATGAACAGCAATTTGCTGTAAAGGGTTTCCAAGGTTTTGATGAATCTTTCATTTTTGTTAGTTTTGGGTGTGTAATGCAAGAGATTAATGAGTGTAATGTGTTATTGTGGATTTAGTTATAGCTAGTGGGTGTTGGTGTACTTGAAATTTTAAAGAAGAATAATTATAATACTACTAGAAAACAGAGAATTACCGACGGAATTTTTTTGATTTAAAGACAGATTTTAACCTTTTACCAACGGAAAACTTAATTTACCGATGGATTTCAGCTTTTAGCAACGGAAAAATCCGTTGCTAAAATGCAGTTTTCTAGTAGTGTAATAAGATGATATTAACTCCAAATTACAGATAAGTTAGTAAGGAACTCTTTTGGTTTAAATCAGGTCGTGAGTTCGAACCGTACTCATGTATGCAGCTGTTTAAAACTTAGGGCTATAATTTGCCTCTCGTAAGAGACCTACAAAATCAAAATCTAACTCGAAATTTTCCAATTTTCGGTGGTTAAAATAAAAAAAATAAGTTTGAAGCTACAAATGAACAAAAAAGTCAAATAAACTATATATTATATAGAGGTGAAAAAATAACACAATTATATACTGAAAATGGATGGAATAGGAACATAATTGTCAATTTGGGATAGATTGCAACCTTCCAAAATTTTGGATAAATTTGTAAAAAAAATCAGAAAAGCTTGACTCTTTGGCAATATTAAACCTTTATTAAGATAATAATTTCTATTATATTAATTTATTTCGATGGAGCCTGACATGTTTGAACATAAAATTGTAAGTACGAACAATACGTCTTGATTACAAGATTACATATGTGGAGAATTAAAAATAAATAAAAAATAATGATAAAGAAATAAAATATAGGGTTAGTGTTATCTTAACGATAGAGCGATTAAAATGAGAATAGAGAACGACATTCTTTCTTCAACTACTCTAACCACTCTACTAAATGGGGTAGTTTGTTTCTTTTTTCTTTATATTATATCATATATAAATATTTTTATTTTTTTTATGTTATTTGTTCTGTCATTTGTGCAATGTCTTTATGCACATACAATTTGCTGATATATAGTTGAGTAAGGTGTCGTACCAGTTTACAAACTTTTGAGATAAATTTATGTAAATCAAACATAATTTATTTTATCAATTTAGCCAATAATTCTTCAATTTATATCTAATTTTTTAATATATTTTTAGAGCATATGAAAATAATTTGTAAAAATATTCATGACAAATGTTACTGTAGCAATTTTATTTTTATTTGCAAAACAATTTCATTACTGATCGATTTGATTTACAAATACCTAGCTACTTAGATTATTGTATTAATTTTCTAAAAGCAAACTTCCATATTATTATGAATTTAAATTGAACATTATCCACATGCTAGTAATGTGTGGTATGAGTACCTAAATGATGAACTATTAATTGCAAGAGATATGATGAGGTGATCGATTCTTTTTAGTTTCTTTTAAACTGTTATAATTGGTAGTAGTTATGCTTGAGGTATGAGATGATGTCTACATTTGCTAATTTCTACTCCACTTCAACTACTTAACATATATGATAATTAATCTTTTTTTATATATATAATTACAGAAACAAAGACCCTAATATTAAGGTAAAATAATAATTCCTACGTTTTAATACAATTGTTTATGTGCAACGGATTTATGGTTTAAGCTTGGAATTATTTATATAATACCCTATTTTTGCAACTCAATTACAACAATTTTAGCGTATTTTCCATATCCTAACTCGGTACCCTATTTTCTAAAACTAATTTCAAAAATGACCTAACTAACGGGATGGAAGCTAACGACGTTAGTCGTAATTCATCAAAACAAAAAATATGAAAATCAAAGAACATATGACAATTTTCAAAGATCAAAAACTCTCAGATTTAATCTTAAATTCAAATTGAGATTCTGAAAAAACGATTTGAAATAGAAATTGATCGAAGTCACGATTGCAGAAACACTGATACATATCAAAACCAGTTAGAATATTGATTGAAAAAATTGAATTTCAGCTAAAAGAATACCGACGAAATCAAATATGTTTTTAATGAGATTTGATATGTGATAAACCGGTCTAAATCAAGAACAATTTACTTTTTGCAAATATGGAGACCTCAGAAATTCTAATTTTCATTTATTATAATGGATATTGGAATCAAGATATGGATTATAAAGATTTCAAAAGGCCTAATTACTTTTGTTTTTGGATAAATGATGATTTATTAAGCAATACTACAAGAAGTGGAAGGCAAACCTTATAACATTTTTTCATTTATACCATAACTCAGAAAAAAATTCAATTGTACCCTATTTTCGGTTTTTATGTTTCATCTGTACCTTAAAGAGTTAAATTGACCTCTTTTTATTTGGAAAAATTTCAAAATAATCTTTTATTTTTAACTTATATTCTAATTAAACATTAATGTTATTAATTATGCAAAAACACCTTTTTCCTTTAAAAAATTTAATAAACAATTAATTTTTTTATTTAATTTATACTAATTATTAATAATTTTTTAAAATTAAAAACATAAAAATAAATGGCCTTTTTACAATACAAAATTGATAATCCATACACAAGAAATGCCCCTCCTATGTACCAATTTTCACAGCCTTTCTGTTCTTCATCAAACCAGCTCTGAATTCCATCTTCAGAGGAGTTGGAGCAGAGAAAACCCTACACAGATTCCCATCCTCATCACAGCTCACAAATTTCTTTAAATTTAGTGAAAATAAAGTTTCAAATGTTAAAAATGGGATTTTGGTGAAAATAAAGTTTCAAATGTTAAAAATGGGATTTTGCTTGGCTCTGCGGGCGCATAGCACGGCTATGCGCTCGCATAGCCTTGCTTGGCTATGCGGGCGCATAGCACGGCTATGCGCTCGCATAGCCTCTGCTATGCGGGCGCATAGCTGACCGCTGTGCACGGCCCCGGAAACGTCGTTTCCGGGCCGTTCCGCCGTACCCCGACCTACTACACGTATCAATCATCTCATTTTTCACCAAACTCATCATTTCGTTTTCACCAAAACGTCCAAACCGAGCCAAAAACATCAAATTCATATTCTTTACTAAAACAGCCCATATAACTCGAATTTGGCACCAATTTTCGAACTCTTACCTTGGAACGAAGCTTGATATCGATAGAGCTCTCGATTCTGAAGAGATTGCTGCGAAAATCACGCGAATTGGACGTCGAACGAAGAAACGGCGGCGAAATGATCGATCGGTGGAATGAAGCTTCTGGAGTCCTTTCCTTCGCTCTCTCTCTGATTTCATTTCTTTCATATATCAACACTTATATATCATGGTTAATAGGCTGTTTTAATCCTTGTTTTCCTTCTTCTTTACAAATTATCTTTTGAACTTTTCTTTCTTACGATTTAGTCCATAACTAAATCGATAAACTCTTTTATTACGACGTATACGTATTATTTATATCCTATAAATAATACAAAGCCTGATATTAACAATTTCCCTTCAAAATCCAATATTTCTATTTTCGACACAAAGTGGCTAAATTACCACTTTGGTCCATGTACCTTATTTTGGACCTTTATTGACATTTTTCCTTTTTAATTCCAATTTTAACTTTAGAATTGAAATTTAACCTTAATTTTCTTATAACTAATTTCTCAAAACCAACCTACTTGAAATTTATTTACTTTATATTTTCAGAAATTCTTCTGATATTGCCACTCTGGCGAATCAAAACTGGACACGTGGTCCAATTAGATAATTAAATATTTTGGGGTATTACACTTTTCAACTCTTTCTTTGAATTTCTCTACTATTTCACTCCGATTGCGACTCAAATCATCATTTCCATTATTACAATTCAATTCTCTTTTCCTAAAAACTCTCATATTTTTAACCGGCTTATATAATCTTTCATGCCTTCTACCCGCAAGCTCCTTAATAAAATCCAAAAACCTCACTATAACTATACTGATAGACCTTTTCCATCTCTAATCATAGGATCACGACTCTACAAGCAAAAACCACAAACTAAAAATTGAAATTAAGAAGAAAAAAAAACTATAAAAATGTAACGAAAAATGATATAGATAAGTTGAAGATATACCTGAATAGAATCGAGTTTAAGCAGCAAGTCCGTAACTTTATGAGAAACAACCGCATAATTGAAATGGGTTTTACTCAATGTCGTAGATTTGAGAGCGTTGAAGCTGGATTTGATAAAAGCAAGCTCTTGGAGCTGACTTAGGGTTCTTGATCTACGAAGAAGAAAACCCAAAAAATGTGCTTCAATAATCTTAGCAGCTGCTTCTCTCAAAGAAAACGAACCATGGCCACGCTTATTAGAAGCAGAAAAATGGTGAACATAAGTACTAAGACTACTGATTCTTTGAAGAAGAGAAGAGAGGAGCAGATCTGCAAGTTAAATAAAAAAATTAAAAACAATTAATTTTTAGGATTTATTTGAATATTTTTAAAGTTGAAGCATTTGTTTATATTTTTCCAAATAGAAAAAAAGTATGACATAACTCTTCTATTTAACTATTATTAATATTTTCATCCTTTGATTAGTTAAATTGTCAAAAATTAAAATTTTAAGGTACAGATGAAACATAAAAACCGAAAATAGGGTATAATTGAACTTTTTCCTAGATCATGGTATCAATAAAAAAAAGTTATAAGGTGGGTGGTTTTTAAATAATTAGGCCATTTCAAAATAAAAGGAGCATTAATTGATAAACATAACAATTTTAAAGCAATGTTAGATATATGGAAAAAATACTGAAACTTGATGATAGTAATTATAAAATTGAAATACGATATCTGGTGAGTAAACTATTATTATATTACTCGATTAATGAATATATTAGTTTGTTTAATACACGAAAGTGTTAATGTAGATTTTTATCATTTGTATATTGCATTCTTAGCATTTCTGATCAATGAATAATATGTATGTTTATTAATGAATATTTTTATAGTGCATTTGGTGTATATTGTCGATGTATCTTTCCGTATTGTTGATGTATATTTGGTGTATTATTAGCGTAATGTTGGTGTATGTAATAACCATGGTAATGTTAAGGTATTGAATTGCGCCACGGATCCTAAAATTTCTTAATTTGGGTTAAGTAGATCGGAATTGGACACTGACATGAAATGTTTTAAAGATATGTTGAGGAATAATAATAATTTAAAAGAAAAATTATTATTATTAAGAATAAGTAAAGACTTTTCGGAAAAGAATTTTCCGAAGTCGTTTCGATAATTAAGCACGTCAAAATTTTAAATAAGTTAAAATAGATTTTTAATTTATTAAAAGGAGTAAGAAGGCAAAAGAGAGGGGGCTTAATGGGATGTTTTCATATCTTATTCATTTAAGATAGCATTTGAATAAAAATAGAGATAAAAAAAAAAAGAAATTCCCAACTTCTTCTCCTTCCTTTTGCCGCAACAACCATCACCACCTTCACCAAGGGATTTTCTTCACCAAACTCTTATTTTCTTGAGGCAATATAATCATCAAGCTTAGGTAATCTCCGATTGCCTCTCAATTTTGAAAGTTGTTGATTGATTGTTGAGTTATTTGGTTTGAAAGATGTTAGGATTTGGTTTTGAGTTTGTTTTGATATGTTTTAAGGTGAGTTTGAGCTTGTAGCTCCGGCGAGGTGGTTCGACCATGGATTGGAACTTTGATTAAGCTTGATAACTATTTCTTAGGCATTAGCTTAATGATAATAGAGCTGAATATAAGTGATTTATGATGAGTTTTGGATTGAATGAGTGTTTGGTATTGTTGCTGGAATTCTACTACAGAAACAGGGATATTGCGTGGACAACATCTTGAGCTACACAGCTCCAAATTATGTTCCATTTATTGTTATGGAAACTTATGGGTGATGGCTAAAAGTGTCTAGGTTTAAGTTTATGCTGATTCAACCTCTAAGTGGCTCGAATAAATCAAAATATTTTATTTGGCGTAGCAGTTTTACAAATGTTGACAGCTTAAGTTTGGAATGTTTTAAATATGGTTTTGAAGTTTTTAAATGATGGTTTTAATGTACGGAAAATGTATTAAGAATATATTTTAGAAAGCTAATATAAGCTTAGTCATTTGATAGTTAGGATAACGTGTAAAAGAATACGATAAACAATGTAGTACGTAAAACGTGTTATAAACTATAAAAGATGTTTTAAGCTACAACTAAGTCATATTGCTTAGTTGTTTGGCTAAGTTGTGGCTAAGCAATAAGCCGAGATAGAGCTTGGATTGGCTTAGGTCATTTGTGACCTTTGTCGATAAAGTTAAGTTATCGAGCTAGTTTGATATCCGTGTTAGATACGACTAGTATAGCAAGTTGTATTTGTATTTTGTCTTAATTCTATGGTATCTATCAAGTTATATATTAACTCAATATCTATGTGATATTTGTGATATGAGTTTGTTATGTGGAACATTTACATTTGCAGCATTTAGATGCATTTATTTCTACGCTATATATTATATAAATTGCATAATATTATTTTGAAATGAATTCTTTGCTTTGAAATGCATACATCATAGTTTTGAAACCAATATAGACCTGATGAAACAAGCTTTCCTATTGGGCGGAAATAGAAACTGTGTGATCACCAGTTAAGCCTAACAAATTCAAATTTCGGCTTTGGTTTGAGGTTGTGTGTTGTGGTGTGAACTCGAGCTAATTATCTTAGGACTCATAGATAGATGAATTTTGTACGTACGTTATATGTATTACATAAGTAGTACAAGTAACGAAATGCTTGTGCGAAACATTTGGAATCCTTAATGATCAAGGATTAGGGTTTCAATCGGAGACTTGTATTGGGATGCATACTACTGAAATGATTATACATTGTTTTCAATGTTTTAAGTAAATACTCATATGTAAACTAACGAACTCACTCAGTCTCGACTGACCCCCCCCCCATAGTGCTTGGTGTAGGTGTCTAGTTTTTGACAAGCCGGACTTCTATCCTTGTTCCAGAAGTTTGACGTATGTTAGTGCTGCAGTAGAGTCAAGTCATAGTGTGTATATGTTTGTCAAACAGTGTTTATATGTTTAGTACGCGCTCTGATGTGTATAAATGTTTTGACTTCCGCTTTACACTATTTGTTTTGTGATGGAACAGGTGCTAGGATATGAGATATCGCACGGTAAGCCCCAAGTTCTTATATGATGTTTTGTTTCAGGTTTGGAATAGACGTGTATACGTCAAATTGTGTATGGTTTTCAATAAAACTATTTTTGTATATTAACATTTTGAAAGGGTGTTTGCGAAAAAAATTATGCATGGTTTCTGTAATTTAATGGGTCGCTAGGGTTTCAGAACTATCATTCCCATTCTCTAGCGCCGGTCACGGCCTGAGATTTTGGTTCGTGACAGTGTATTATCGGTATATTCTTGATATATAATTAGTCTAACTTTGGTGTGTATGTTATATATTTTTGTTGTATTATATGTGCATTGTTTTGTGTATTATTGGTGTAATCATATGTTTTATCATATTAACTTCGGTTTTCAGGTGAAGAGTTGTTTACCAGAAATTTTAATTGATGATGATTTGTCGCTTTCTTTCTATTTTGAACTGAAAAATAGAGAGACAAGTAATATAACATTTCCAGTTTGTGTTAATATTCAAAATCCGTCAGGACAGAGCTCCTTCTATTCAACGGTTCAGAAATGTGTTGAAAATGAAACTTGTGAAGGAAAAAATTCCATGTTTTCAAAAATTGCGTCTGAAAAAAACTCAGATATCAACAAAGAATGTGAATTAAATTCAGAAAGTTTACAGCGCGCAAGAAATTTTGTATTGGATATGGCAGATTAGATTCCAGAACTAGAAAATCTGAATGAAGAGATGTTTATATTTATAGAGCCAAGATAAATAGAGATTAGAGAAGGTTAGAAATTTGAGAAAAAAGAAATCTTGAATAAGGTTTCCGCAATTTATGCTGCCAAAAATCATTTTCAATACAGAGTTGATAAATTGAGTAAGCTGGAATTTATCGTAAAATGCATTACTGAAGAGTGCAATTGGCGACCAAGGGTTTCGTAATCAGCTGAAACAACTGTTTTTGTTATAAGGAAGTTTAATAATCTTCTTGGATGTAACAAATACTTTCATTATTGAGCTTAAGAGATAATATTTTTTTCCTGGATTGTCTTTGCATCATGCTTATATGAAAGAATTTAGTTTTCTGATCTTCCTAATCTACACCATTCTAGATTTCTGCCTCAAGATACTCTCTTCCTAACTTGACAAATTGTAGAGATGCTTACAGATTTCCCTTTTCTCATCTTGTAGATTTTCATTATAAGGATCACAGATCAAGTCAGCTTATAGCTTGTTTAGTAAAATTTTTGTGGAAATCACCTAAGGAGCAATATCACAGGGAAAAAGAAAGATTGGGTGAAAAAGACTTTCTCTCTCATGCGTATTCTCTCGGCGCACTTTAATAGCTTTTAGCTATCTTACGCCGTTTCCACGATGGGGAAGAATAAGCAGAAACGGGGATCGTCAAGCAAGAAGGATGAGGTTACTACTGAGATTCAAGTAACTGATGGCATAGATAGTGATGAGACTGAGGAGATTTCTGGCGCTATTGATGGAAGTTTACAGAATGAAGCTTCTACTTCAATTAGCAAGGAAGAGGAGATAAAAGAGAATCTGACTGATCCTCCAACAACTAAACCGTGGTCTGATTTGTTTAAAGGGAACAGAGTTAAAGCTGAACAGGGTGTGTTGAGATTCGTTTCTCCAGTTGTTAGCAATGGAATTAAGGTGGCTAAAATCAAATCGATTGAGGTTACCCAAGAGGCAGATAGGTGGAAATTTGCGATAATTGGTTGTGTTGATGGAATAGATCCAAGATTTCGTAAGATTGAAAGATTTGCGTTCAACAGATGGGGGAAATTAGGGTTAGCAGAAGTCCATATGATAAAGCAAAACTTGTTTGCTTTCATCTTCAAATCTGAGGAAGGAAAACGAGCAGCATTAGTGGATGGCCCTATAACCTTTGATAGACATCCTCTGCTTCTGCAGGAATGGAAGCTTAACATGAGATTTGATGCCCAGGCTATCTCGAATGTGCCGGTTTGGGTTAAATTCCCGCTCCTTCCATGGGAATTCTGGAGTCCTGGTTCATTAAGTACTATTGCGAGTCTTCTGGGTAAGCCCCTATTCACAGATAAATGTACCTGGGAAAGATCCAGATTATCTTATGCTCGTATGTTGATTGAAATGGATGTAAAAGGGGATTTTCCTAATATTGTTACCTTGGAAGATGAAGAAGGTAATCAAATGGTGCAACTAGTGGAATATGAATGGAGGCCTCTTTATTGTAACACTTGTGAAAAGTTTGGACATGATCAAAAGAACTGTAAGCAAAGCAAACCTCAAAAGGTGTGGGAGGTGAAAAACCAGAATAAGGATCCAGTTCCTGAAGTGAAAGAGACTAAGATTCAAGAAGAGAAGATGAAGGTGAATCATGAAGAGACTACTCTTAACTCTATTGTTATGGAGGAGAAACATGAAAATCAGATTAATGAGAAAACAGAGACCTAGAATGATGATAAAGATGATGGAGATGGGTTCACTTTAGTTATGAAGAGAAAGGTGAACAATCAGAAGAAAGCCAGGATATCCCCTATAATCACCAGAAACAATAATTTGCCTGGTAAGAGTTCTAATATTGTTTTGAGCAAAGGTCCAACTATTGATAGTAGCCAATCTAAGAGGCCTAACAAGCCTCTAGAGAGAGGTAAATGATTGTCAGTTGGAATATTAGGGGGCTTAATGACCCCTTAAAGCAAGCTGCGGTGAGGCACTTGCTGGTCACTAGAAAAGCTTGGTTAGCTGGTATAGTTGAAACTAGAGTTAAGAATAACAACAAGGATAAAATTTGGGGAAAGTTGAATTTGAATAATTGGGATCTTATTACCAATTATGAGTTTGCAGATTTAGGAAGGATTTGGATTATGGTTAATAAGAATATAGCTAAAGTTTCTGTTCTTGATAAAAATGCTCAGTATATTAGCTGTTTGGTCACTGTTAATGCATTGAAGTTTATATGGACTGTTGTGTATGGTGCCAATAGTCTGGATGATAGAAGTACTTTATGGAATTACATAGTTAACTTTAGCAGTAATAAGGAAATTCCTTGGCTTATTCAAGGAGATTTTAATGCTGTTCTTAGTGAGGATGATATAGTTGGAGGAAATAGTCTTGATATTTGTCATAAAGATGAATTTAAGGACTGTGTCAGAGATGCTAGCCTCTTAGAGCTCAGAAGTAGAGGTGTTTTTACACTTGGACTAATAACCAAAGAGGTGAAGATAGAATTTGGAGAAGGTTAGACAGGGCTCTAGTAAATGTCCACTGGCAGGATATGTTTAATAGCTCTGATGCTGAAGCCCTTTCAGCAGGCCTCTCAGACCATTCTCCCATCCTAGTCCACTGCAAGAGTATTATGGGTACTGGTCCTAAAAGATTTCAGTTCTTTAATTTTTGGACCAATCATCCAAACTACCATGATATTATTAGAGAAGAGTGGAGCAAATCTGATAATGGGCATGCTATGTATAGAATTTATCAGAAGTTGAGGAGAATTAAGAAGAGGCTGATTGTGATTAATAAGAGGGACTATGCAGATATTTCTTCTAAAGTCAAAATTCAGAGAGATACAGTTAATGTGCTTCAAGCTAACCTGCAAAAAGATCCTTTTAACCAGGTTCTTATAGATGAAGAAAGAGCTATGGTCAATCATCTCAGATCTCTTTTATGGCAAGAAGAAAGCTTCTACAAGCAAAAGTCGAGAGTTCAGTGGCTATCTCTTGGGGACCAGAATACTAAGTTTTTCTTTAATGCTATGAAGAATAGAGATATGCAAAACAGCACTACCAGAATTATCTGTGAAAATGGGGCTATTGTGGATGACCCTGAAACCATCCATAGTGCTATGACTAGTTTCTACAATTCCTTATTAGGAGTTGATAGCAGGCCTAGAAAGCATGTTGATTCTAAGGTCTTTGATTCTGGAGTGAAAGTTTCTGATGAAGATAATGTTAGCCTGATAAGGCAAATTTCTGAGGAGGAAGTCAAAGTTGCTCTTTTCTCTATAGGAATTGACAAAAGCCCGGGTCCAGATGGGTTTTCTAGCTTCTTCTTCAAAAATAGCTGGGATATAGTCAAGGAGGATCTAACTGAAGCTACTAGAAATGTCTTTGACACAGGGAAACTTATTAGGATGGCTAATGAGACCGCTCTTGCAATAATCCCTAAAGTTCAAAATGCTGAGAGAATTGGGGATTTCAGGCCAATTGCTTGCTTCAATGTAGTGTATAAGATTATCACTAAAGTCATTTCTAACAGACTTGGGCCTATTCTGAAGTATGTGGTGTCCCATAACCAATCTGGTTTTGTTCCTTCCAGATCCATTGCTGATAATATCATGATGGCCCATGAAGTGCTAAGGAACTACCATAGAACTGGTAAGCCTAAAATCACCCTTAAAATTGATCTCAAGAAGGCCTACGACTCTTTATCTTGGGATTACTTAGAAGAAACTCTTGCTGGGCTTGGTTTTTCTGCTAGATTTATCAGGACAGTTATGGTTTGTGTCAGAACCTCTTCTTTTAGAGTTATTTGGAAAGGTTGCCAGGGTAATGTTTTTCAAGGTGGGAAAGGGCTCAGGCAGGGAGATCCTATGTCCCCTATGCTGTTTGTCCTTGGAATGGAGTATTTGAGCAGATCTTTAATTGTCAATCTGGACAACTCATTTGAGTATCATGAGAGCTGTAAGAAGATTAAAGCTAACCACCTTATGTTTGCAGATGACCTGCTTCTTTTCTGCAAAGGAAATCTTAACTCAGTGATTAATTTCAGTAGGATTTTGAAAGACTATAAAGAAGTTTCTGGGCTTGATATCAATGTGGATAAAAGTCAAATTTTCTTTAGTGGTATTAGTGATTCCCTTAAAGGAGATATCCTCAAAATTCTGAGATTTAAGGAAGGTACTCTGCCCATGAGATACTTGGGAATACCTTTGATTTCCTCTAGACTTAGCAAGGATGATTGTACAGCCATTGTTAGTAAAATTACTGCTAGAATTAGTAGTTGGACTACTAAATTTCTCTCGTATGCAGGGAGATTGCAGCTAATTCAATCAGTTTTAAGAAGTATGCATGTCTTTTGGGCTGCAGTCATGATCCTTCCTAAAGCAATTACTAATGATATTGATAGATTATGCAAGAATTTTCTCTGGTCTGGTAAGTCTGCTAATCAAAAGTCCAATCCTGTTGCTTGGAGAGAAGTCTGTAAAGCAAAAGCTGAGGGTGGCTTGGGGGTTAAGGACATTGTCATCTGGAACAAAGCTGCAATTGTGAAGCATATCTGGAACCTAATCTCAGAGAAGCCTTCCATCTGGGCTACCTGGATTGCTCAGAATAAGCTCAAAAAGCTTAGCTTTTGGGGAGTTACCAAAAATTGTGATAAAAGCTGGATATGGGGAGGTTTACTCAAGATTAGAAAAGAGATAAAACCCATGTTCAACTATCAGCTGGGCAAAGGGGATAACTTTTATTTCTGGGATGACCCTTGGTTAAAAGGGCAATCTATTCTGGACAAGTTCCCTAGTATTAGTATTAAGGATGCTGGTATTAAGAAAGATTGCAAGGTGATTGATGTGTGGAAGGACAATAATTGGAGTCTTCCTGACCCAATAGATGAGACCACTTTGAGAGCTTGGGAGTTCATTAAAGTTAATGCTAAAGTCAAAAACCAACAAGATGGTATTAAATGGAAGTGCAACAGATCAGGTAACTTTAGCATCTCTTCTGCCTGGAATTTCTTATGTCCTGCTTTCCCTAAGGTTGATTGGTCTAAGCTGGTTTGGAGTAGACATAGTATTCCCAGATTTAATTTCATCCTTTGGTTTGCTCTAAAAAGAAGACTAAAAACCAAGGTTAATCTTAAAAAATGGGGTGTTGTGGCTGATGATCTTTGTGATATTTGTAAGCAGTCCTCTGAGTCTCTAGAGCACTGTTTATTTGATTGTCCAGAAATTCAAAAGGTCTGGGATAAAGTGAAATCTGCTGCCAATATTCCTGGAAATATTAGAAGCTGGCATAGGCTTATCAGTTGGATGTGTAGGAAAACTGGAGGAAAAACTGCTCTGGCTGGTGTCAAGCCCGGAACAATCTAGTCTTAAACAAAGTGAATTGGGATATTGAGCGAATCATGAAGCAAATCAAAAATGCTATCCTGATTAAGGTGAATGGAAGAAATCAGGCTATTATAGATCAGTTTATTTATAGATTGTAATTCTCTGTTCTGTTTGTTTTGCTGAGGCTGTTTTGGCTCTAGCTGTTTTCTTTTGCTGAGCCTGTTGTGGCTCTAGTTGAGTTTTGTCTGGTTGTATTCCTTTTGCTAGTTTGAGCAATAAAGGCCTTTTTGGTGTTTTTACCAAAAAAAAAATAAAGATTCAGCTTTTGATAAACTTGATACATCTTTAACTCCAGAAAACCTCTACTCCAAAACTGGGACACAATATTCTGTAAATTAGGGTTAAAGTAGCTCTTTTTAGTAGTTAGGTTAACTTCCATTCTAACCATTAAATGAGAGTGATCGGAAATACCAGGATTTAACACATCACATTGATACTCCCCTAATGATTAAGCCATAATTCATTCACAAAACACCAATCCAACTTTCTCCGAATTTTCCTATTATCTCTCTGATTATTACACCAAGTGTAAGTCATACCTTGACTTTTAATTTCAACAATATTAGCTTGATTAGTCCATAACTTGAACTCTTCAGCCGCCTGTAAATTAATTTCATTTCCACCAATTATGTTTGCATTTGTCATAATAGCATTAAAATCTCCAAAAATAATCAAGTTCTCCAACATATTCTCATCAATTGTCGCAAACTGATCCTAATGCTCATTTATTTGATCCTAATGCTCATTTATTTGAGATAGATATGGGAACCATACTCCATATAACACATATATTATTCCCAAATTCCACTTTGTAATGGATGAACTAACTATGACTAATTAAAGCATAGCCAAAAGTAACATTTTTATTGAATAGAATCCAAATTCTACCTATAGTAGATCAAATATAGTTATGGACTACTTTCCAACCAGGTGACCTTTTTTTTCAAACAATTCCACTTTTATCAAAATTACTACTATTAACTCTAGTTTCCACTAGATCAATAACATTTACATTATTTGACTTAGTGAGAGCACACACCTCTGATTGTTCGAGGGTATTATTCACCCCGCCCTCTAATGTTCTAGCACCCTATCCTCAAACAGAATTTGGTGGCTTAGTAGATCTCATCATACCCTCACCAGTCACACCAATATCTTTCTTATAACCTTAAGCATAGTCAGGCCTCAAAATAAGTTTTTCACTACCAACGACCAAAGCATTAAAAGGATTAGAGGATACTTCAATGTCCTCATGGTGATTCTCCTTATTCTCCTCAACATTGTTTTGAAACTTTGTCATATGCATCTCATTCACTGGTTCATCCTTTTTTTTGAACTTCAAACTTATCC
The DNA here is from genome assembly GCF_937616625.2 of Mercurialis annua. Lineage (NCBI taxonomy): Eukaryota > Viridiplantae > Streptophyta > Magnoliopsida > Malpighiales > Euphorbiaceae > Mercurialis > Mercurialis annua. Next base: position 43,150,885 of record NC_065574.1, on the reverse strand, counting down.
ATTTCCTGGTTCCCATTATTCTTCAGCTCATCGGAACTCGGAACATTTCTACATAACTTTTTAGTATGCCACAGCTTTTTACATTTTTTACAGAACAACGACTTCCATTCATACACAATTCTCTGAGTAAAAGAGCCTTTTTCATCCATTAGTCTCGTTAATTGTACACTTATCACAATACAAAGATGACCTACAAAAGCTCCCAATTTTACTCAAGATATCAAGAGACCAAAATTCCCAAAGTAATTCAGATAACTGAGTCCAGATTGGAACAGATTTGATCTCAGAAGGATCGATGATTATTCTAGGATGCCAAATGCAAAAAAAAATCATTAATTTTATTTTTATTGAAAAGTGTATTATGAATTTGATTTCAATATTTTCAGACTTAAACTCCTTGAAAGAAAAATATGTGTCCATTACTAATTTCACATATTGTTTCACTATACAATACAAGAAAAAAAGTTTATCTAGTTTGTATTATGAAAAATTAATCAAGAGATAAACAACATCAGGTCATAGCAAATCAATACAAATGATGAATGAAGTGAAAATTAAAATTGTGGAGTTTCAACTGATAAATTTGAAATATTTATTAAGAAGAAAAACATTTAAGTTCATTTTCTTAAATTAGTTTAGTAGGCAAAGAAACATGCTGGCAGTATTCTGCTAATGCCCATAAGGGAAAAGTATTTCGATATAAGCCATAGTGCCACATAACGTTGCTCAAGAGTGCGCCCGCTGGTTCCTGCCATAGTGCATGCAAATAACTATTAGTTATTCTACTAAAAATAACAAAATGTTGAATTGGTGGTTAAACTAAAAGTTACTAGTAATTGTACTTTAAATTAACTCATTTTAAGGTTTCTTAATTTTACGGTTTTTGTTTATTTGTTCCCTGAATTTCCATTTGGTATAATCCGGTTCTTTGACTTTATGTTTTTTGTTTATTTGCTTGGTGTTTAAAATTACAAAAACATAATAGTTTTGTATTAATTAGTCAAAATTGAAAGTTCGTTTCAAATTTCTAAAACACGCTAATGTTTGTGAAGTTTTAAGCTATTAAGCCTTAATTAATTTCACATGACTCTTTAAAATGTTAAACATTTTGCAGTCTAAATAAGCAAAAAATTAAATGAAGTTATCACTTAAATGTTAAAATGAAATTTTAATACCCACTTACTAAGTTAATACTAAAACAGACAGCAGAATTTGTTAAAAATCTGAAATATGGCAACTCGTATAGGTGCATACCTGTTGAGGAAAATCACCTAGTTCAGTTTGAGAATTTATCAGTAGCTTCGCGGCACGATGCAGGGGCGTAGGATCTCTTTCGGCCTATTTAATGCAAAATTAAAAAATTATTTGATCTACAAATACAATAACATAATGCAATAAAGAAGTGCCTATCCAAAGTAACAAAATTACCTGGCCAGCATGAATCAAGCCCATCATAGCCAAAGAAGTTTGTACTAGGTTTGATCGGTTGCCTTTGAGAGGAACATATACCTATAACAGAGATAGATAGGAGTATTTTAAATATATATTTGTTATTATTTAAGTAGCATATTAATAAGGTTTAATCATTAAAAAATATTGCATCTTCGTTTTTGTTTGTTTATGAATCAAATTTTTAAAATCGTCAATTTTTCAATTTTCAAAACAATTTGTTATTATTAGAATAAAAAAAAAGTCCAAATATGTCTTTCATGTTTGAAATTCTTGATGGTGATAAAGCAAATTAGAATAATTTTTTTTGTCAAAGATAGTTTACGACTTTTAGAGTCTCAATTCATCAGTTGTTAGTTACGGAGGCATGATTCAAACCCATAACCTCTTTTGATGTACGTACTTAGAAACGCTTTAACCATTTAGACGAGGCCCACACTAGCTAATTAGAATAATATGAAGTAACATAAAAAGTATATTCGATTATTTTTTTTATTTTAATTTGAACAAATAGCTACACTTGAAGCTGCAAATTGTAAATTATACGAAAATGAACAATTTTAAATTTTTTGGACCATAAATAAGAAAAATAAAATATTTTTAAATAACTAAACCTATAAATAAATACCTTTTGTGGGCATGAAAGGTAACTTTCTCCCCATCCACCATCATTTCCTTGTGATTTAAGAAGAAAATCAACACCTTTGCGAATAGCCAAACAAGTCTCATATGTCTTCCCAGCAGCAGCCAGCCCTTTTAGTGCAAAGAAGGTGCCATAAGTAAAGCATATTGCAAAACTTCCATACCTGAAAATTTCAATGTCAGTTTAGTACCTTTAAATTGACTATTGAGCTTCCAACAAATAAAATTAGAGTAAAGGATCAATCTGGTCCCTGTATTTTTAAATCAGGGTTAAAATAACTCATTTTAATTACTTTTATCAATTAAAATAAAATAGTATAATATGAACAAATTTATGAAACAGAACTACTCAATTTTGTTCTTAATTGACCTAAAAATTGAAAAGTCCTGTCTTTAATTGACCTAAAAATTTAGAGTAGTATTCTAAACTGATTAAAATGGCTAAAAGTGAATTATTTGACGCTAATTCACAAGTTCGACATTTAAGACCAGATTGATTATTTATCTAATAAAAAATAATAAGAGTAGAAATAAAAAGAAAAAAAAATGAAAATATAAGTTATACCATGAACCATCAGCCCTTTGCGTTGCTTCTATGAAGCTTATAGCATTTGTAATGAAATGATCGATCTCTTTCTTTTTGTGGGAAGGGTATAGCTTCTTGAACATAATTAATGCTTGCACTGTTGAAGAAGTGCACTCCACGTAGCTAAATCACATTATTTTGTTACTCTTCTCGCTAATAACTTATAAAATCTTAAAAAAACAAGGATTGAAAAATTACTGATTTTTTTTTAGTTATTAAATTTTAATGTCACTAAAATCCAATTTTTTTGCATTTTGGCTTTTTCTAATAAAAAATATTTAAGTAACGGCCGGAATTTATTTATTTTACCTGAATATTTATCACGTATGCACAATTTGGTCTAAAAATTCTCTTTCAAAATAAAATTATTTATGTGTGATAAAAATTTAAGGTAAAACTAACAAATTTTGGCTGCAGGCTACCACATGTCAAATTCCGGCTGCAATCTAAATATTTTGGCTGGAGAAGCTCATTTGGAAAAGGGCTAATTCTAATAAAATTACAAACGTTTGTGAGTTTTGTCAGTTATAACCAAATTTTTCAAAAGCGACTAGTTTAACCCATTTTGGGATATTTGGAATTTTTCTAGCCGTTTGGGAAAAAATCGAAAAATTTATCATTCAATGGACTAAACTAGCCGATTTTGGTTGATATGAGATATTTGAAATCTTTTCTAGCAAAAATCAGCTAGTTTAGCCTATTCACGAATGACAATTTTTTCGATTTTTTCGCGAATGACTAGAAAATGTTCCAAATATTCTGAAATTGGCTAAAGCCTAAACTAGACGATTTTGAAAGATTTGGTTATAACTGATAAAATCCGGAAATATTTGGTAGTTTATTGAAATTAACTCTTTGGAAAAATATTGAAGTTCAATAACCAAAACAATAATAACTGAAATGAAAAAAATAAAAATTCAGTAACTTCAATATTAATTACGTCAAAAAAATCGAAATAATTAAACTTACTCATGCTCAACTACAGCGTTTTCAATAAATTCCACCGGGCTGAACCACTATTTACACAAAGCAAAAAGGGAATCAAATTACAAAATATAATTTTTAAAATTTGTAATATTTGTTCACAATCTAAAAGTTTTAAATTAATTCTTACCTCCAACCATGGCCCTCCTCTTAATGGCTCAAAGGGTGGCACGCCGCCATTCTTACTCTAATCAATTTATGAATATCAAAATAGAGTTGACAAGAATATATGTATATATAATAATTAATGAATGATATAAATTGCATATTTAAAACTAGTTTACGTGAATCCATATTTCAGATGAATATATTTCATACATATGATTACAACATTTGATAAAATATGAATGTGAAATTTAATAGCATCAGTTAATATCCATACCTGAAATGAAAGTATAAAAACAACAGTATCGTACAATTTAGAAGGTTCTATGTTTTCACCAATGATTTCAGGCGACATCTTTGAGAACAGTAGACAACACTATCACAAATATATGATAAATAAAATTATATAAATTGTTAATTAATAATTTAGAAAAAAATTCATTACAATTAAAAGTTAAACTTAAAACTATAAATTGTTAATTAATTACCTTCATGCATTCAGCAGAACAATCAGAAACTGGCAAATTTTGATCACTATACGCAAAAGGCCATGCACCTTTACTTATATGACCGAACATGCTTTCGTATCCTACTGGATTTTCGGCGATCTAGTAAAATTAAGCAAGAAAGAACCAAATTATCTTTGTTTATAATTCGGAAAAAGGCTTAATCATTGAATAATACTTTAACTTTTTGTCGTGTTCGTTTATAGCTCAAAATTTCAACATTGTCACTTTTAGTTCACTTTTCGATTTTCAATTTCAATTGTAGCCAGTTATTTAAATTGCAAACAGGTTCCAATGTGTTCTTCATGTTTGGAATGTTTGATGGTAAGCAAATTGGAATAATATATGAAGCGCATACTTAAACCCGTTTTCTTTTTTCTACTGTAATTTGAATAAATGACTATAACTGAAACTGAAAAATGGATCATTTTTAAAATTTTGGCTATAAACAAAAAATTCGAAAAGATAAGAGTATTTTTCAATGATTAAAACCTAAAAAGAATAATTTATATATTCATACGCTATACGAAATCGGTAAATGTTGTTTTTATGAGATTGTTAGTAAAATTTGTAATGCTATTCTAATAGATTTTAACTTTTGTTTTATACAAGATATAGTAATTAGTTTCTAAACTTCAATGGATTTATTTACATTTAAAAATTATTAGATTTTGTTATCTTGTGTAAAGTAATTAAAATTTAATACATTTTAAAATAATAGTCGCTTAAGAAATTATTATGATATGATAATATACAATTTGTATATTAACTAGCTAGTAGACCTTTCTTGCAATTTTTTCTAGTTTGAATTTATTTATCATAGGAAAATAATTAAAGGCACTAAACCGTACCTTATTAGTTTATCAATTAGATTGGTCTATTTTAATAATTTATTTGATTAAAGAATATGTTACAACAGTCTGATATAAATTTTATTTAAAATATAACTGCTAATTTAACCCAAGTTTTAATTCCCCAAAAATAAATGTAACCCAAGTTTTGTATATAAAGGTGCGGCTACTGAAACAGAATGCACAATCCTGGTTTAACATAATTAATCCTAAAAATAAATATATATTTTTTTGATGAATAATCCTAAAAAATAAAAATTACCTGAGCATTCTTAATAAAATCGTGTCCTTTCTTAAGCGTAGGTCCGATTTCAGTTGCAAGATTACTAGCAAGCAGAGCTTGGAGAATAAAACAGGTATCCCATACTTGAGCATCCGTTCCCTAGAAAAATTTAATAAAGGCCATAAGAAAAGGTTAATTTAAAAAAAAAGTTTGAAATATGAAAATAGGAAAATTGATAATGCGGATTACCGTACTTTTTCATTTTTGCAATTTTGTTACTGAACTTTAAAACATAACGAATTAGTTGCCGTACTAAATTTTGAGTGATTCGAGCAGATATTTAATGAAATTCGGCCAATTTATGCCTTCATGCCAGCTTTAATTTTCTCTTACCTTCGCATCAACGATACAACTGGAAGATATCTTACTCTTATATCATGTCCCCTTTTCCACTCTTTCAAATTTGAAATGTCAAATTAAAATCCGGCTACAACATAGGCGTAATTCGGCCGAATTTTTGTCAAAAAACATGCCGAAGTAACTAAAAGAATAGCACGACAACGAATTTATTATGTTTTAAGTTTGGTAACCAAACTGTAAAAAGAGAAAAGTACGTTAACCCTCACAATTATTTACTCATATAACAAATAGTGTAGACTGACCATGACTTTCATTCCATCTTCTGCAATCCATATGTAGTCTGAAATCCTTGCAAGATGTTTCTTAAAAGCTTCTCCATTGGGGTCTTCAACCCAACAAGAAAGCATGTTAAGTGTTTTTATTGTACAACCTATCGTAATATATCGAGTATTTTCATTTTCGTAGCGAATATGATCCATTGCTACTTTAACAGACTTCTCTCGTAATTTATTGAAAGGCCATTTACTTGAAAATGACTCCATAAATGTGTAAAGAACATCTGATGTTAACTTTGCTATTGAAGTCTTAGGATATTGATTGTCTTCCTGCAATAACAATGATACAACATGACACATTTTTAAAATTTTAGGGGTGTATTGGAGATATAAAGTTAGAAATTTTTTACTTAAAAAGTTAAATATTATTGATTTGATATAGACCACAAACATTGATATTTTTTTGAAAATCCTGCTAGTATTATATCATGAAAATCAAATAAATATCTTAAATTTACCTTTGCGCATAGATGACGTGTCTTTTTCCAATTGATCGTGTTATAAGGTTCGTTATAAATTTCTTGTCTTATTTGTAGAATAAGTGGTGTGGTTGGACCAACAAATCGTTTTCCATATAGATATGACATAGATGCGAAGGTATGTCGAGAGAAGCAATTCATGTTTGCTGCAATAATACATGCGCTGATTAGAGCATGAATGATAAACGAGGATCGAAATCAATAAATTAAAAACCTGGATGTGTCGGAAAACTTGACGGAAATAACCAAAACTCAGGTGGCACAGGATTGTTGCCTTCCCATTCGTACACTCCCAGAATCTACATATGTTGGAGATAATAAAACAATGAGTGGTTACTTCAACAAATTGTTGTGTGTCCTTAGTTGCGTAGCATTATTTTGTGCTTGATAGATCCCCTAAAAAACTTTGTATCGGCTCTATGCAATAGATTATGTGGTCATTTTAAGATTTTTCGAAACTGGCTTTGCCAATTCACAACATTAGATTAGTTAGGCCCCCCTTTGGTCGATGGATCAATGGAGCTCGACTAAAAGGAGGTTAATATTATGCGGTAGTGGCTTTATTATATTTTGCAATAAAAATAAATTATTTGAGGATGTTAATAATATAGCGATATAAGAATATTATTTGTATAGTTCAATGATACTTACTGATAGCCATATCTTTCCCCAAGAGCTTATGGCAGTTGCGCCGCCATGATCAAGAATCCATTTTCTACCTCTTTCACAAGCGTTTTCCTTTCCACCATCGGATGCTTCGCCAAGTATTCGCATGCATATATAGTTGAGAACCGTGCAAAACATGGTGCTATGACCCTCTATGTGAAGTCCCCATCCACCATCTTCATTCTATATAATTAGCATTTACTTTAAGTGAGTATCTAATTCAGTAGTTTCAATTGTAGTGAGTAATTTGAATATGCATAATTTTAATTTACCTGATGACAATAAATATATCGTAAGAGTTCTTTACGATATTCTTCTGGAAAGACAGAATTAAGATGTCCCGTAATATATAGGCAAAAAACCTGCATTATGGTAGAAATTTAGACTTCATATTAGAATTTAAACGAACATATAAGACTATAGCTTGAGTTAATAATTAGTGATATAAAATTGGATATAGTACCAGAGGAGGTGTGAAGAACAATGCACCGCTAAGTTCTCCGCACCAATGACCATCGCTCGCTTGCAAAGCAGATATGAAGTGAACACTCCTCCTCAAAGCAGATGTGGCATCTTCACTTGTAATTTCTTGGTCATCCTCAATTTTAACTTTAGGAATTGTTTGTTTGAAGTTTTTCTCCTTTAAAATCTGTGTCATGAAACATTAGCAAACAATTGATCATAAAACATGAACCTAAGATAGCAAATCATAAACTTTCATGTTAGGTTCTTTGCAAGTTTTGCAGTGTTTGTTCGCTGTTAAGTTTGATTTTGTTCATTCTTTGATCAATTATAAGCCTCATTTTTGTTGTTTGATATCGAATATTAACAACCACTCCTCCTCAAACCAATGTTTGAATATTAACAAACAATTGATAAATTGTGTAATTACAATGCAGTACGTACCTTTGGTTACCAAAATGTGGAATGAGAATGAAAATTGGAGTCCCATTATTATGATTCGAAGTTTAAATTTTTTAAATTTTGATTTGGTACTATATTTACAATAATGCAATGAGAATTCTTATTTTTTTTTCAATTTGGTATCTTTTATTATATGTAGGGTGTGCACGGATCCTGGATATCTTTAAAACCGAACCGAAAACCGGACCGAAAATATCCAGCACCGAAAAATATCCAGCACCGAAAAATATTCGTTAACCATTGACTTTCTCCGAATCGAACCGTACATATATAATTTATATGTGAAAATAGAATCCCAAGTTCCACTTGAACCGAACCAAACCCAAATTTGTACTAGGACCGGGAACCAGAATTTTAAAAGTTTTTTTAGAAAACAATATTTGTACAAAGAAATTTAAATAAATATCACTTTTTGAAATATCTTTCAAAATTAATTTTTAAAATAATTTTGGAAAAAACTATTTGAAAACTATTTTGAATTTTTTTTAAAAAAATTGTTTTTTTATTAAAAGTTTGATTTTGTTTCAAATTTTAATGTAAAATGAATAATTTTACAAATAAATAATATTTTTTAGATATTATTTCCAAAAATATAATCTTTTTAAATTGTTTGAAATAATAAATTTTAAAATAAATAATTTTATTAACTTTTTATAAAATATACATATTTTGAACTAAACCGAGCTAAAACAATATAACACGACTTGAACCAAATTGAATCAAAATTAACCAACCAAATCAAACAGTGAAATCGGAAACAAAATAGTAAAAATAATTTTTCTAGGTTATGGGATTTTATCTATTTTTGGAAAAGGATTCCAACCTAGAATCAATTTTTCAGTTAGGTACTAAATCAAATTATTGGAATGGAAATAGAATTCTCATTCTAGATAATTATTTTTTTATTTAAATAAATAATTAAGTTTTTATTTTGGCAATATTAAATCTTATATTTAAATTCCAACTTTTAAAATTTATGGCAATAACATCTCAATTTCAGTTTAAATATAATATTAACTTAAAATATATGTAGTGGACTTTTTAGAATTATCAAACTCTTTATTGTAAAAAATATGACAACAATTTAAAATCCAATAAGCTCTTCACTAGGTAAAAGTAGAATAAAGAGTGAAAATGGCTCTCTACATATAAAAAGCTATTTTGACAATTTATTTTATTTATAAAATGATAGAATTTTAAGTTTTAAAAATAAGTTGGATATCATTATTTTAAAATATAATATTTTTTATTTTCAATATAAAAACTGAATATATAAATTAATTTAAAATTAAAATAAATTAAGATTGCTAATATTATTATTATTATTATTTATAAAAATAAAATAAACATTAATGAGTAAATTGAAATAAATATTAAAATATCATATTTTATAAAAAAAAAATGCTATTTATTTTATAAAAAAAATCTTTACAATAAATAGCACAATTAAAAATTCTCTTGTATGTGAAGACACGTAGGTATTTTGTTCATTCTTTTTTACTCATTTCAATCAAACCGTTTCGCTTTAAAAATAAAAAAAAAATTGAATATTTTCTAATTAAAATCAACTACTTTTTCTATTTTCTGAAATGTCTAAAGCATTTTTTTAATTCGATGTGTTATGATAATCTACTTAGGCGCACACGTCAAAACCGTTATAATGCATTTTTTTGAAGTCGATGTTACAACAAAACCGTTACAAATCCGTCACAATTTGTGACGGTCTTGTGACGGATTATCCGTCACCTATTTTTGTGACGGATTTGTGACGAAAACTTCCGTCACAAATTTTGTGACGAAAATTTCCCTCACAAATCCGTCACAACTTTAAAATCCGTCAAAAAATTTTTCACTATACCGTCACAAATTTCCTTCACTAAGAGCAGGTTTTTAAGTAGTGCCATGCCTTGCCACATTGGTCCATATAGAATTCAAACTTAATTGTAACACAATTGGAACAAATCTTAAGGATTTGGATATAATTATTAAAATTAATTCTAATTTAACAATAAAAATATTTTCACTAAAGATTTTTGAATTTACTTTAAAAATGCATTTGATTAGAAATATTGAAATGGATTGGCGGGATTTGTATCGTGTCAATCCATTTTATTGATATGATTAAGTCGAATACAAACATAATCCATTTAACTAAACATGTAAAAAAAATCAGCTCTAACATCACTAATTTAAAACGGGTAATAAGACTCAATACGATTAACATATCAAGATAAAGAGAAAATACGACTAACACAACTAACATGTCCAATTTAGTATCGAAAAATTATTAAATGTAATTTCAAATTTAAATTTACGAATTTATATTTATATTTATATTATATAATTTAAAATTAATAATTAATAATTTTGTTTATATATTAATATTATATAAAAAAAATTAATAATTAATAATTTTGTTTATATATTAATATTATATAAAAAAATTCACTTTTTCTATATGATTATAAAGGAATAATGTCAAAAAAAATTACGAACTTTACATGTTTTTTCATTTTAATCACGCAGTTTAAATTTTGTCATTTTCATACACGAACTATCACTTTTTTCCAAATTCATACATGGTGCTGAGGTGTCACGTTTTCATTGGTGTAATACGCTGAGGTGGAGGTCATTTTACACCAATAAATGAGTGACACCTCAGCGCCGTGTATGAATTTGGGAAAAAGTAGTAGTTCGTGCATGAAAATGACAGAATTTAATCTTCGTGATTAAAATGAAAAAACATGTAAAGTTCGTGATTTTTTTTGAGATTAACCCTATTATAAATAGTATAAATTATAAACGAATAGGACGGATTTATGAGTCATCTAGTAACACGACCTATTTTTTTTATGTCTTCAATAGATTGATACGTTTTTGACAAAAATACTTCAAACATCAACTAAAATTTATCAAATTTTATGTGTTTAGTGAATTGACTAAACATGTTCTAACCTATTTTAACAACTCTATAATTGTTGCTGCCAGTGCCACAGTTAGTGCCGGCTTAAATGACGACGTGTACAAATTTGTTTTTTAGAGAAAAAAACAAATATTTTCGTATTTAATTATTTAATGAAGATGAAGATGTCATTATCTCTCTTGATTCCTTATTAATTTAAACTAATTTTTAATTAAATGGCTATATGAACAAAAGAGAAAAAAATGAAAATTATGCACCTGAAATTGGGAAAGGAGATCAGAGCAAGGCTTGACTTGAAAACGATTATCCCAGTAATTACTGCGAGCTTCTTCAACTTGTTGCAGCTCTTGGGGAGTACCAGCATGGGGATCAAACTCCCATGTTTGCCTTCCTAGAAAATTATTTATACTGTAAATATAAGGGTCGTTACCTCCCTCTGATATCTTAAGCTTCCACATTTTTTCCTTGTGTTGATGTTATGTTAAGAGTCTATAGCTTTGAATCTGCATCTATACATATACATTATATTATATATTAATGTTAATGTTGCATATGGGATGGCTTTGTTTATTAGTTTTTAGGCTGAATATATTTTTATGCCCTTCAACTATAAGGCTTTACTCATTCACACATCTCAACTTTAACAATAGTCATTTACACATTTAATATTATTTTTTTATTATATCGACACGCATTATGATAAGGTAATGCTTAATTTTTATACTTTTTCTCATAAATAAAGTTAAATATTCTATGTTTTATATTGGTTCATAGTTTGAAAAAAAACTCCATCTTTTAGCCCTTTTCCGTTCGCACTGTGAGTCTCTTGCGTTGTGAAATCGCGGATTTTACTCAAATCTACATCTTTCTTTTTCAATTACTTTCTCAAACATTAAAATCCACATCTTTTGATTTCAATTGCACCCTCAAACATCAAATGGAACTCTTTTTCAATATTTCACATTTTAATAAATATTCTAAATAGTCTCTAATATTATATAATTAAAACAAAAAACTCAACTTCCATAAAATTTCAAAAAACCCCATTACATTTATTGATAAAAAAAATTTAAAATATTCATTTCGAAATTATACTTATCCCAAACTCGACATCGAAATCCACCACTTTCATTGAAACCCTCGCCGGCAGCCCCCTCTGCCACCACTCCGGCAGCCCTCTCTTCATTGAACCCTCATCGGTTTAATATATTATTTATTTTTTCTGAATTAAGTAATCTAAATATCTGTTTTTCTAATTTTTACATTCATTTTTTTTCATATAGTACATTTTTAATTTTAATTTTCAAGAGTCATTATAAATTATTTTATAAATCATAATCACAGTATTAATTATTTTAATATTATTAATATCAAATATTTATATATACATAATATTTAATAATTTTATATTATAATACAATATAATATTTTTTCTATTTTTACGATTTTTTTAATAAAATGCTTATAAAATTAATACGAGAAAAAAGTTATATAGAATTCATTTCAAATATAATTACATAAAATTCAATTTAATTTTATATTTTATATTTTTTTATTTTAAACGGTGTAATTCATTTGTAAATAATTTTCATGTAAAATTTATTTTATAGATGAATTCCACTTTACAATTAGAATTATTCTAAAGGGACCTGAACATAGAGGACACTAATTATAACCACACTCATCACTATCTCCATCGCCACCATAGCCAGAGTTGCCACTTCTACCGACACCATGGCCAGAGTTATCACTTCTACCGACACCATAGCCACACTTACCATCTCCACCTCCGCTATTGCCAAACCCACCAACACTGGAGGTGGAAAATGGGTAGATATGGTCGATATGGATAAAGTCTAAATAAACTGGGTTATAAATGGATAATAAACTCTTTTATAACCCATTAAAATTTGAGTATCTTTCAAAAGTATTCAAAAAAGGATAATATTTACACACGTACCTTTTATTCTTCAATCTTTACATTCGTATCTTTTTTCCTGAAAAGTTTACAGATAACACGTAAAATTATATTGACTTTTCTTTTAAAAGATAACCGACGCGCGTCAGGCCTGACGCGCGTCAGTGCAGGGCTGACGCATGGATCAACCCTACCAGCACATGCATCAGTTCTTGAACTGATGCATGTGCTTCTTCTATTTTTTTTATTTAAAACTATTTTTTAAAAAAAAAAATATAAATAATTATTTATTGAAATTATATAAATAACTTATTTATGTTATATAAATTTTAAAAAATATTAAATAATGTCAATATTAATTTTAATTTTAAAAATAATATATCATTTTTTTATTAAAATTTAAAAAAAAAACAAATATACAAATAATACAATTCTAAAAAATATAATTTATGAGTTATTTATGTTATATAAATTTTTAAAAATATTAAAATTAATTTTAATTTTAATAGTAATTTTAATTTTAAAAATAATATATTATTTTTTGATTAAATTTTTTAAAAAAATATAAAAATACACAAATATACAAATGATATAATTCTAAAATTTATGAGTTAATTATAAAATACACATTTATACATAACGAACACGGGTCTGATGTATAAATAATGCATTTATTATACGTAAATTTTGTATTAGAAATATATTTCTTATTAAAAAATATATAAATGATATATACATATCATGTGTAAATTATGTGTTAACGATGCATTTACTTAATGTATTTATCATGTATCAAATATGTATAATATATATAAAAATTTCCACACGTCTCAGAAATGTATCATATATATGTATCGGAGATGTATTGTATATGTATCAGAGATGTATAAAATATATATCGGAGATGTAAATAAAAAAAAGTTTTGAACAATCGAATATGAATGAAATATATATTGACAATGTATCAAATATGTATCAAAGATGTATCATATATGTATCGGAAAAGTATCGTATATGTATCGGAGATGTATAACATATTTATCGGAAATGTATCAAATATGATCGTAGATGTATCAGATATATATATATAAAAATTAAATGTAATCAAATAAAAAAATGTTTAAAAAACAAAAACAATAGTTCAAACGATCGAACATCTACATTTAAAAAATATATTTTTAAAAAATAAAATTAAGGAGACGTTTTAATGGACAAAAAGAATCAAAGAATATAAAAATTTAAGCATAATTACTATATTATTTATTTGTAAGTAAAAAAAGTTAAGAGACTTTATGCTGAGGGGCCAAGGGCCCTCTTGGGGACTACCTGGCCCCGTCTCTATCGAAAATGTATCGGCATCAATAAATAAAACCCTACCGCCGCTATTGTTGATAATTTATATTTTAAAATTAAAATTCATATTTTTAAAATTCATATATAATAAGTATATTTTTTATATAATTTAAATAAATATGTATATAAATTATTTATGTTTTAAAAAAATAATAAATTCAATATATTTATATTTTATAATTAAAAATAAAATTAAAATTTTAATATTGTTGATAATTTATATATTAAAACTAATATTCATATTTTTAAAATTTATATATAATAAATAAATTTACTATATAATTTAAATAAATATGTCTATATATTATTTATGTTTTTTAAAAACAATTAAAAAATTAATATATTTATCTTTTAAAATTAAAATTTTAATATTTATGTAGAATAAATAAATTTTCTACAGAATATAAGTAATTAAAAAAATTAATAAGAACAGTGAAAGTATAATGAAAAATAAAGACAAAAAATGACTTGCATCACGCGCGGCGGGGTCTTTAAAGTAGATGCACCAGCAAAAGCTGGTTACAAGTTGATAAATATATGCTGATATCATGATGATGTAAGCAAAAGGGTAGAAATTGAAAACTTATGTCATTGTAATGGTAGTTGGAGGTATTCTAAACCTGAAATTAATGAGGTTTTTGTTAATCATTTTACTGCTTTGTTTAATGATAATAATACTACCCAATTTGGCTATGTGGCTGTTCCAAGCCGTGTGAATGAGATTCAGAATGATGATTTATGCCGTCCTGTTGTAGCAGTTGAGGTTAAGAATGCAGTTTTTTCTATGCATGATGACAAATCGCCTGGGCCTGATGGCTTTAATCCTGCTTTTTATAAAAAGTATTGGAATATTGTGGGGGCGGATGTTGTGCGCGCTTGTGAGGAGTTTTTTGAGTCTGGGTCGTTTAAGAAGGGCTTTACGGATACTGCTATTGTCCTTATTCCTAAGATAAAGAATCCTGAGAATGTTGGGGATCTGAGACCTATATCGTTGTGTAACGTCGTTTACAAAATTATCGCTAAGGTCCTTGCTAACAGAATGAAGAGTATTATGCCTTGTATTATCTCAGAAAATCAAAGTGCCTTTGTGGAGAATCGCCTAATCACAGATAATTTTCTAATTGCATTTGAAGTGGGTCATTACTTGAAGCAGAAGCGGAGGGGTAAAAATGGCGCGGCGGCATTAAAAGTTGACATGAGCAAGGCCTACGACAGAGTGAGATGGGATTTTATCAGAGTTATGATGCTGAATTTGGGTTTTAACCATAGGTGGGTTGATCTTATTATGGCTTGTGTCATGTCTGTCCGTTACACTAGCATAGGAGATAATTTCAGTTTGTCTCCGATCGTTCCGAGTAGAGGGCTCAGGCAGGGTGATCCGTTGTCTCCGTATTTGTTTATTATCTGTGCTGAGGGGTTAACTAGTATGCTAGTTGAGAGTGAAAGGCAGGGGAGAATTCATGGTATTTCGATTTGCAGAGGAGCGCAGTCAGTTAGCCACTTATTCTTTGCGGATGATTGCTATTTATTTTTTCGTGCAAATCTGGTGGAAGCCGAGGAAGTAAAAGGGATATTTGATAGATATGAGCAGTTGTCGGGTCAGAAGGTCAACTTTCACAAATCCAACCTTATGCTTAGTTCTAATATGGATTCGGCGTTTGGAGATGCTATTGCGAGAGTTCTTAGTGTTCAAGTTGTGGTGAATCAAGGGAAGTATCTTGGTCTACCATCTCTTATTGGTAGAAACAAAAGGCAGATTTTTCAGTTTATTAAAGAGCGGATTTGGCAAAAAATGAAGGGGTGGAGTGCTAAGTTTCTTTCTAGAAGTGGTAAGGAGGTGCTTATTAAGTCTATAGCTCAAGCTATTCCAAATTATATTATGAACGTGTTTTTAATTCCACATGGGCTTTGCGATGAGCTTGAAAGAATGATGAACTCGTTTTGGTGGGGTCGAAACCAAGCGGAGAAAAAAGGGATTAATTGGGCTAGTTGGACTAGGCTTTGTGATCCAAAGAAATTTGGCGGTTTGGGTTTTAAGAAAATTCGTGAATTCAATGTGGCCATGTTAGGGAAGCAAGCTTGGAGAATGATTTCTATGGACGATAATTTGATGGTCAAAGTTTTTAAGGCAAAATATTTTCCTAATTGTTCTTTTCTAGAAGCTAAGCTAGGCTCTAACCCTAGTTATGTTTGGAGAAGTATTTTCGAGTCACAAGAGGTGATGAAGTTGGGAGCGAGGGTTAGAATTGGTGATGGCTGGTCAACAAGGATTTGGAGAGACCCTTGGCTATGTGAGTCGGGGTCGGGCTGTGTTTCTGATCCGATGCCGGAGACTCATGAGGGTGCCACAGTCAATCAACTCATGGAAATGCAATCCAAAGCTTGGGATATGGGTCTGATTTCTGATGTTTTTTCAGTACAGGTGGCTGCCAGTATTCTTCGTGTCCCCTTGAGTGTGAGGAATGTGAAAGATAGATGGTTTTGGTTACAGGAGAAGCGAGGTAATTTCACGGTTAAAAGTTGCTATAGGTTGATGAGAGGGGAGATGATTAACGCTGTTGATAGCATATGGAGTGCGATTTGGCGGCTGCATGTCCCCATGCACGTACGAAATTTTGTTTGGAGAATGTGTTCTGGATTTCTTCCTACTTATGATGCCTTAGCAAATAAGAAAGTTTTTATTTATCCTGTGTGTCCGGTGTGTGGTTGTGAGGATGAGTCAGCTTGCCATCTTTTTATCAGCTGTCGGTTTGCGCAAGAGTGTTGGAGGTCAGCAGGTATAGCGTTTGTGAGTTATGCAGGTACAAGAGTTGTGGACTGGGTCAAGTCTTGGCTGGTTGTAGCTGATAAGGAGTCTGCCTGTGTTATTTCAATGGTTTGTTGGCACATCTGGTCCAACAGAAACAGTATTGTTTGGTCTGATAAGCGGTTGGAGGTGTTGGACGTGCTTAATATGGCGGGGTGTCAGCTCACTGCGTGGAGAAAGGCAAGGGAATCTAATCCAGCTAATGATAAAAAAGCAGAGTAAAAATATAAATAAATTATTTTGCTAATTGAGAGTACAACTAAAAACAATAGAAAAATAGAGTAAAAAAGTAAATTTTTAAAATTGAGGTATTGAGAAAAAATAAATTTTTTAAAAAAAAATTGTGCAAATTCCTCTACTTTTATTTCTTATTATCATCAAAAATTAATTAATTTTTCTAAATATTCAGTTGTTGAAATAAAAAAATTATAAATATATAAATTTAATAAAATAAAATAATGCATGAGGTATAATAAATAAATTACAAATAAAAAATAAATTTAATTTTAAAATATAATATTATTAAAATTATAATTAAATTTTTATTTTATTAAAATTTAATATAAATTAAATAAAAAATACATTACGATCAATTTTATAATGAAATATGTTTTTGAAGGTTATAAAAAAATTTTAATTAATTTTATAATTAAAAAGAATTAGATATTCTAAAGATTTGACTGTCTCCACATATGCAACGGATTAAAGGGAGAATTTTTCACTCTTAGAGGATGAATCCAGACCGGCATTTTTCATGAAAGTTGTAGGTATTTGAGTTATCTTTTCAGGGACGTTTAAATCGATGAAATCCAACGTCAGGGGAACAGGTTATGAAATAAATACACAATCTGAATACATATAGATTTCACACTGATATACACATGCAGCAGCTTCATGGCACCTTTCATACATCTTCTAGGTCGAATCCGGATTGGATGTCTCCTGAAAGTCGTAGGTATTCGAGTTACCTTTCCAAGGACATTTGAATCGATGAAATCCAACGTTGGAAAAATGATTTACGAATTAAATACTCGGACTGAGTACATGCAGATTCATAAAGCTGCACACATGCAGCAGCTTCGAGCGCACTTTCGTCCCTTTTTCAGGTTGAATCCAGACCGGACAGCTTCATGAACTTTGTAGGTATTCAAGTTACCTTTCCGTGGACGTCTGAATCTGTTAAATCCGACGTCTGAAAAGCGAGTTATGATAAATATACTCGGGCTGGTTTTTGAAAATATATTTCTATCCCCTTTCTATCGCTTGAATAGCTACCGATTACTAAAAATTTCACTTCAAAATAATAAATTTCGGTTAAATAAAAAAAAGTGGAGAAATTGGACGCGTGTTGAATTTTTCGGATAAAATAGATTATTATGAATTAATAAAAAACAGGTATATTTAAATTCAAATTTAAAATAATTGAACATATGTATTTTACTTAAATAAATTATAAATAATAATAAATCATATCCATAATGTTTAGCAATGAGGAAAAGACGACAAACATATATATTACCCTCCCTATAGAGTTTAGAATGCAATTGGTGAGGAGTTATAAACATTTTTATCACAACAATATGTTATTTGGTGAGGAGTCACCATGCCTCTACACATGCAGCAGCTTCAAGGGCAATTTTGTCCTTATTTGAGGATGAATCTGAATTTGATTTCTTCATGAAAAATGTAGGTATTTGAGTCAGATTTATAGGACCGTTCGAATCGATTAAATCGGAGGTCGGAAAAAGGAGTTATGACATAAAAAGCCAGGATAATTTTGGAAGATGCTTCTACCTTTACGGATATAGTCATGTGTAAAATTTCAATCTACGGGATATCCTATAGATAGTGCGTAGATTTGGCCATGTCTCCACACAAGAAGGAGTTAAAGGGAGATTTCGTCCCTCTTAGAGGATGAATCCGGACCGAACATCTTCACGAAAGTTGTAGATATTTGAGTTACCTTTTCAGGGACGTTTGAATCGATAAAATCCGATGTCGGGAGAACGAGTTATGACATAAATACACAATCTGAATATATGTAGGTTTCATACTGATATAAACATGCAGCAGCTTTATGGCACCGTTCGTCCATGTTCCAGGTTTAATACGGATTGGAGGTTTTCATGAAAGTCGTAGGTATTCAAGTTACCTATTTAGGGACAGTTTAATCGATGAAATCCGACATCGGAAAAACGATTTACGAATTAAATACTTGGACTGTGTACGTGCAGATTTCATAAAACTGCACACATGCAGCATCCTCAAGGGCACTTTTGTCTTTTTTTTTCAGGTTTTAATCTGGACCAGACGTCTTCATGAACGTTGTAGGTATTCGAGTTACCTTTACATGGACGTCTGAATTAGTTACATCCGACGTCCATAAAGCGAGTTATGATAAAACTACTCGGGTTGGTTTTCGAAAATATACTTATATCTCCTTTCTATCGCTTGAATAGCTACCGATTACTAATAAATTAACTTTAAAATAATAAATTTCAGTTAAATAAAATAACATGGAGAAATCGGACGAGTGTTGAATTATTTGGATAAAATTAATTATTATAAATTAATAAAAAGGAGGTATATGGAAATTCAAATTTAAAATAATTGAGCATATGTATTTTACTTAAATAAATTATAAATAATAATAAATCTTGTCCATAATGTTTAGTCAATAGGGAAAGAAGACAAAGTAAGCATATAAATCCCCCTCCCTATGGAGTTTTGAATGCAATTAAGTTATGAACATTTTTATCACAAAACTATATTATTTGGTGAGGAGTCACCATGCCTCTACACATGCAGCAGCTTCAAGGGAATTTCATCCTTATTTGAGGATGAATCCGAATTTGATTTTTTCACAAAATATGTAGGTATTCGAGCCGTTCGAATCGATTAAATCGGAGGTCAGAAAAAAGAGTTATGGCATAAATAGTAGGGATGGTTTTAGAAGATACTTCTATATTTTTCAAAAAATATGGATATATACGGATATAGGCATGTGTAAAATTTCAGTCTACGGAAGGGATATCCTATAGATAGTGCGTACATTTGACCATGTCTCCACACATGCAGCAGTTGAAGGGAGATTTCGTCTCTCTTAGAGGAAGAATCCCGACCGGTTTATAAAAGTTGTAGATATTCGAGTTACCTTTCTAAGAACGTTTGAATCGATGAAATCCGACGTCGAGGGAACGTGTTATGACATAAATACACAATCTGAATATATATATAGATTTTACACTGATATACACATGCAGCAGCTTCATGGCACCTTTCGTCCATGTTCCAGGTCGAATCCGGTTTGGATGTATTCATGAAAGTTCTAGGTATTTGAGTTACCTTTCCAGGAACATTTGAATTGATGTAATCCAACGTTGGAAAAACGATTTACGAATTAAATACTCGGAGTTGATACATGCAGATTTCATTAAGTTGCACCCATGCAGCAGCTTCAAGGGAACTTTCGTCCCTTTTTCAGGTTGAATCCGGACCAAACGTCTTCATGAACGTTGTAGGTATTCGAGTTACCCTTCCATAGACGTCTGAATAAGTAAAATCCGACGTCTGAAAAGCGAGTTATGATAAAAATACTCGGGATGATTTTTGAAAATATACTTCTATCCCCTTTCTATCGCTTGCATAGCTACCGATTACTAAAAACTGAACTTCAAAATAATAAATTCCAGTTCAATAAAATAATATGGTGAAATCGGACGCGTGTTAAATTATTCGGATAAAATAAATTATTATAAATTAATAAAAAGGAGTTATATTTAAATTCAAATTTAAAATAATTAAACATATGTATTTTACTTAAATAAATTATAAATAATAATAAATCATGTGTTGAGTTATTGCTCATGTCATTCCTATTTGGATTAGAATACTTAATCCTTTGTTTAGCATTGTTTTCCTTTTAGGATTTGTAGTCTAGTTCCTTAATGGATTAGGACTTAAATTGTGTTTTAAGGGTTCACTATAAATTTAAGTGATGACCCTATTTTAAACACACAAAAAACATATAGAATAAATTCTCTCTCTGCCCGTGGGTTAGATTGCATTGATCAAACCACGTAAAAATCTTGTGTGATTCTTTTCTCTTTTCTTGTTTATTTTCTGCTGCGCTAACAAGTGATATCAGAGCCTAGATTTTAAATATGAGATTGTAGGTATTTTTTTGATTGAAGATGTCGCTTCATAAATTCGATATTGAGAAATTAAATGGTTCGAATGACTTTACTTTATGGAAAGTCTAGATGAGGGCTGTTTTGATTCAACAAGGATGCGTTGCGGTGTTAGGAGGAGAGAACAATTTATTGGAAGGTTTGTCTGTGGGAGAGAAGGCAAATATTATGTCAAAGGCACATAGTACAATTTTATTGAGTCTTTCAGATGAGGTGTTTAGAGAGGTTATCGGTGAAGAAATTGTTGATGCTTTAACCGGAGCGTTGGAAAGCAAGTTTCAGATGAAATCTCTTATAAACCTGTAATACCCCAAAATATTTTAAGGTAATTAAGTTGTGTCACGTGTCGTGATTTCTGATAAATTAAATTAAGGAGAATTTAATTTAATTATATCGGAAATTCAGGATAAAATTTAATGAGTCAATTAGCGGGATTTAAGGAATTAATTTTAAAATTTGGAATGTGGAGGTATTTTGGGACTAAATTATAAATTTTGAAAAGTTTAGGGACTAAAGTGCAAATTAGCCAATTAAGCCCCGAAAATAGAAATTTGAGGATTTTCGATGGAAATATATATATTGAGTTAGTATTATTTATTCGGATATAAATAATACGTATATGAATCAATAGAAAGATTAATTGAATAGGTTTTGGATTAAATTGAAACTTTTGAAAAGTTTCAAGGACCAAAGCGCGAATTAACCAGTATATATAAGAATCCTTCATAAGGAAGGAATGGAAATGATCAGATCCATTTCTTTCCTTCTTCGTTCCAAAAACGGCGATAACGTACGGTTCGTCGCGCGGTTTCCGTTTCTCGTCCGTTTCCGACGTTCTATAACTCCAAACGATCGTATTTCGACGGTTATTTACGGTAAGCGTGACGTTTTACCGTTTCGTTGATTATATTTTGAGATATATCGATTCAAAGTTTTAGGCCACGAAACGATTTTATCGTTTATTCGATTATAGGATCGTATTTAGGTGTTTTGAAGTTAGAAATAGCGTTTTGGATACGTTTTGAGCGTTTTGGCGCGTTGAAGCTCGTCGGAATCGAGTTCCGGGCAAAAGCCCGTGGCTGTGCGTTGCACAGTCGAACTGTGCGAACGCACAGTCAGGTGACTGTGCGAACGCACAGTCAGGTGACTGTGCGAACGCACAGTCATGGACTGTGCGAATGCACAGTCTGCTAGGACAGTGCGAACGCACAGTCACACCGTGCAGACGCACAGTCCCCTGTGCAATCGCACAGGCAGACGCGCGTACGCACAGTGTTTTCGCCAATCGACCTAGTTTTTTGAGAAAATTATATACGCGCATATCGAGATTTGAAATGGATTAGTAATTGATTAATTTGAGACGTTAACCTAATGAGGTTAAAAGAGAATTGAGTTAAAAGTGGTATTTTATCCATAAACGAGTTTGATACCGTTTATCGGGATAATCACGTGAGAGGCACGACGGTTAATAAAGTTCAGTGTGTCGAGTCTTGAGTCTAGAGTCAATCTTAGAATAGGATTCTAATATAAGTCAGATGTTTTAAAATTTGTTTTAGATCCGGCGAGGCAAGAAGCAGCTGGACCAGTAGTTCGGGAAGCTTGACGTTCTAAAGCCCCGACGTATTTTGGATAAGCGTTTTCTGTGAGTTTATACGATTTGCTTCTAAAGTATTTATTCAAGCAATTATTTTATATTGCTTTCTGTTTGAATTGCATGATTTATATATGAAATTTTTATATGAATTGCACATATGCTTGATTTAAAACCAGTATTGATCCGATGGAACGTGCTACCTATTGAGCGGCAATAGGACTATGTGATCACCAGTTTTGATTTGATACAGCTGTGAATACGATTAAGTACACGAATTCTGAAGGCAGATGTATGATTGTGATACGAGAGTGAACTCGGTTACAGTGTAACCTGAGCCCCGTATCTAGTGGGTTAGACCCACCACTGGAATTAAGAGAATTGTCGCGACTGACGTGGTAGAGTGTGAATACTCCCGGGTCGGACTATTGGATAAGTTTTCCTCTGAGTATATACGTTTAACATATTCGAGGATTAGGGTTTCAATCGGATCCTGTACTTGGCCGCATGTGATTGATTACGATTTTATGTTTATTTGAATACTTATTAGTAAATGTATGAACTCACTCAGTATATTCCAATATACTGACCCCTCACAGATTTCCTTTCAGGATAAAGACGCTTTGAAGCAACGGACTTCTATCCTACTCCCAGAAGTCTGTATTTTTGAGTATGTAAAGAAACAGTACTTTACTCTTAGAGCTGCAGTAGATAAGTATTTTGTCAGTTAGCTTGTATGTAAAGTTTTCTGTAAATATTACTTTAACGTTTTGAAGTTTTAAACGTTTTACGCTTGCTGCGTTATATATATTGTGACTGCCAGAGGATATGTGTGCCTGGCATGTGTGTTTCTGCATGACACGTGTTTATTTATGTCATGCATGACGTTTATGTTTCGCGAAAAATTATTTTACGTTTTTAGGCTTGCTACGGGTTTTGGAGCAACCACTCCCATTCCCTAGCGCCGGTCTCGGCCCTGAGATTGGGTCGTGACAAAACCGGTTGTATCAGAAACAACGTTTGTATACATTGAGGAGGATGATGGAGAATACTCAGGTAAGAGATCATGTTAATAACTTCAATCAAATTGTTATAGATTTACAAGGTGTTGGTGTTTCGATTGAAGAAGAGGATCAATCCCTCATTCTCTTATGTTCTTTGCTCATTTCATATGAAAACTTTGTTGATACAATGTTATACGGTAGAGATTCGATTTCTGTTAGTGATTTAAAGGATGATTTGTAATCAAAAGAACAAGAGAAAAAGGTATCTAACTCTAATGAGGAGGAATCGGTTTCTGGTCTTGTGGTGAGTCGGGGCAGGAGTCATGAGAGAGATGGTGGGAAAGGAAACAGGTCACGTTCCAAATCAAAGTCTAATGGACGAGGATGCTATCACTGCAAGGACAAGGGGCACTTTAGAAGGGATTATCCAAAGCTGAAAAAGGGTGGCGAAAACAAGGAATCAAGCGGTAATGCGAATGCAACTATGGTACATGAGAGTTTTGATGAGGAAGAAAGCGGTGATGTTTTGACTGTGAGTACATCAAGTTCTGATAGTACTTGGGTCCTAGATACTGTGCATCTTATCATATATCTCCTAGAAAGGAATTGTTTAATTCTTTCAAGGAGTGGAATGGCATTGTAAAGGTGGCGAATGATAAGGAGCTTGCTGCCAAGGGTAATGGTTCTGTTCAGGTCAAGATGTATGATGGTATGGTTAGATCATTTGATGCTTGGTTTATTCCTGAACTGCGGAAGAATTTGATTTCTGTGGGTACACTTGACAAACAAGGGTACAACCACTCAGGTGGAGATGGACATATCTGAATTTCTAAAGGTGCATTGACTGTGATGAATGGTGTGCTACAACACGACATTTATATTCTCATGGAGAGTGCGGTAGTGGGAATAGTGGCGGTTGCTCGGTCCTTGGAGGTGCATGATAGTAAAACCGAGTTGTGGCATCGGAGGTTAGGTCACATGAGTGAGAGAGGGCTGTCCATATTGTGTAAACAAGGGTTGTTAGAAGGAGCGGAAACTGGAAAGCTGAAGTTCTGTGAAACTTGTATTCTTGGCAAGCAACGCAGGGTGAAATTCAGTTCTGGCAGGCACACTTCTAAAGGCATCCTGGATTATATTCACTCGGATTTATGGGGTCCTGCTCGGGTTGAATCTCATAGGGGACTCAAGTATTTTGTGACCTTTATCAATGACTACTCGAGAAAGGTGTGGTTGTATTTTGCGAAATCAAAGGATGAAGTATTTAGGCGGTTCAAGGAATGGAAGACCATGGTTGAAAAACATACTAGTAGACAGGCCAAGACACTCAGGACGGACAAGTTTTACAATCCACCATTCGATGACTTATGTAGAAAAGAAGGTATAGTGAGGCATCACACTGTACGGTATACACCACAGCAGAATGGGGTTATAGAGCGGATAAACCAAACACTACTAAAGCGTGCTCGGTGCATGCGGTTAAACGCGGGTCTTCCAAAGAGTTTCTGGGTTGAAGCAGTTAACACTACTTGTTATGTGGTGAATAGATCCCTATCTACTGCAATTGATTTGAAGACGCCTCAAGAGGTATGGTATGGTAAACCCTCTAATTATTCTGGCTTGCGTGTTTTTGGTTGTGTTGCCTATGCTCATGCTAATGATGGTAAACTTGAGGCGAGGGCAATGAAATGCATATTTCTAGGGTATGCGACTGAAGTTAAAGGGTACAAAATGTGGTGCAGAGAGATGGATAGAACTCCAAAACTGATTATTAGTAGAGACGTAACCTTTGATGAATCTACTATGTTTGGCCAGAAAGAGGAACTTTGTGATCTTGCAGGAAAAACTAATCTGGGTGCCAGCTAGAAGGTGGAGTTTGTAGCTCCAAATAGGATTACTACTGATCCTATAAGCGAGCCTAATGAAGAAGTGGTAGAAGAGAGAATAGCAACAAGGAGAGGAAGAAGGAAAATCAGAACAACAATGAGATATATGGATTGTGTTGATACGATTGATACTAATCCTATGGCTTATGCTTTGGAGATAAGTGAGATCATTGATTCTGATGAGCCGCAGTCATATAAAGAAGCAGAGCAGAGTAGAGAGGCATCTAAATGGTTAATTGCCATGAATGAGGAGATGGAGTCTCTTGAGATGAACAGCACATGGGAGCTGGTACCTCGATCAAAAGGAGTGAAACCGGTAGGATGCAAATGGTTCTTTAAGAAGAAAGAGGGTATTCCTGAAGTTGAATCAGCTAGATTCAAGGCTAGACTTGCAGCGAAGGGTTTTTCACAAAAGGAGGGAATTGACTACAATGAAGTATTCTCCCCTGTTGTGAAGCACAAAACCATTCGGGTTCTTCTAGCTATGGGATCTTGAGTTAGAACAACTTGATGTGAAAACAGCGTTCTTGCATGGGAGTTTAGAGGAGCAGATTTATATGTCACAACCGGAGGGATTTCTTGATTCTGATCAAAAGGACTATGTGTGTTCGCTAAAAAAATCCTTGTATGGTTTGAAGCAATCTTCTAGACAGTGGTACAAGAGGTTTGATGCTTTCATGCTTTCTCATGGGTATGTTCGAAATCAGTTTGACAATTGTGTGTACTCTAGGAAGCTGTATGATGATTCCTTGATCTATTTGTTGTTATATATGGATGATATGTTAATTGCAGCTAAGTCTAAAGCTGAAATTAATGACTTGAAAGCCTTGTTGAGTAGTGAGCTTGAGATGAAGGATTTGGGTGCAGCCAAGAAGATTTTGGGCATGGAGATTTGGAGAGATATGAAAGAAGGCCTGTTGTATGTTTCTCAACAGAAATATATTGAGAAGGTGCTGTAATCATTTCAAATGGAGAACTCTAAGCCAGTAAGTACTCCTTTGGCATCGCAATTTAAATTTGATGCTAATGCACTACCTAATACTGATGCTGAGAAGGAATACATGAGCGATGTTCCGTATTCGAGTGCGGATAGAAGCTTGATATATGCAATGATCGGTACAAGACCTGATTTAGCACATGATGTTAGTGTGGTTAGCAAATTTATAAGTAATCCGGGAAAGACTCATTGGGAGGCGGTCAAGTGGATTGTGTGGTACTTAAAGGGAACGAGTGACATATATCTGGTTTATGGTTCTAGTGGTGGTTCTAATGGAATTGTGGGTTACACAGATTCCGACTATGGATGAGATCTTATTCGAAGGAGGTCCTTAGCATGTTATATCTTCACCCAGTATGGATGTTCTATTAGTTGGAAAGCAACTTTACAATCTACAGTTGCTTTGTCCACAACTGAAGCGGAATACTTGCAATTGACGGAAAGGGTCAAGAAAGGTATGTGGTTGCGAGGTCTAATTGATAGCTTGGGTTTAGAAGTTCAGAAGCCTGTGATTTATCGCGATAGTCAAAGTGCTCTGTGCTTAGAAAAGAATCCAGTGTATCATGAGAGATCAAAGCACATTAATGTGAGGATGAACTTCATTCGGGGTGTCGTGGAAGACAGAGATTTTCTGATAGAGAAGATAGCCACTGCAGTTAATCCAGTGGATATGTTGACAAAGCCGTTTCCTAATGAAAATTTCAAGCTTAGCTTGGACTTGGTTAATGTACGCATTGCATGAGGCCTTTAAGGGGCATGAATGGCAGAAAGAGAGTTGGTCTTAGTTAACTTTGACTTTGAGTAATTATAACTGATGGTGGATAGTTTATTTTGTGATGTAATTTGGTGGCCTTTGAGATTTGCTGAAGAAGGTTTCAAAATTAATCTTGTTGGGTGTATTTGCCAAGGTGGAGATTTTGGAGTTATGACTCATGTCATTCCTATTTGGATTAGGATACTTAATCCTTTATTTAGCAGTGCTTTCCTTTTAGGATTTGTAGTCTAGTTCCTTAATGGATTAGGACTTAAATTGTGTCTTAAGGGTTCACTATAAATACAGGTCATGACCCTATTGTAAACACACAACAAACATATAGAATCAATTCTCTCACTGCCCGTGGAGTAGATCGCATTGATCGAACCACGTAAAAATATTGTGTGATTCTTTTCTCTTTTCTTGTTTATTTTTTGCTGCGCTAACACCATGTCCATAATGTTTAGTTAATGGGGACAAGAAGAGAAAGTAATCATATAAATCTCCCTCCCTATGGAGTTTTGAATGTAATTGGTGAGGAGTTATAAACATTTCTATCACAAAAATATGTTATCTGATGAGGAGTCACATTACCTCTACACATGCAGCAGCTTCAAGGGCAAATTCGTCCTTATTTGAGGATGAATCCGAATTTGATTTCATAACAAAAAATGTAGGTATTCGAGTTAGCTTTCTAGGGCCGTTCGAATCGGTTAAATCAGAGGTTGGAAAAAAGAGTTATGGCATACATAGCCGTGATGGTTTTGGAAGATGCTTCTACCTTTTTCAAAAAAATATGGATATATAGTGATATAGGCATGTGTAAAATTTCAATCTAGGGGATATCCTATAGATAGTGCATAGATTTCACCATGTCTGCACACATGTAGCATTTGAAGGGAAATTTTATCCCTAGAGGACGAATTCGGACCGGACGTCTTCATTAAAGTTGTAGGTATTCCAGTTAATTTTCCAGGGACGTTTGAATCGATGAAATCCAACGTCGGGGGAACGAGTTATGACATAAATACACAATTTGAATATATATAGATTTCACACTGATATACACATGCAACAGCTTCATGGCACCTATCGTCAATGTTCCAAGTAGAATCCAGATTGAAGGTCTTCATGAAAATCGTGTATATTCGAATTACCTTTCTAAGGACATTTGAATCGATGAAACCAGACGTCAAAAAAACGATTTACTAATTACATACTCGGACTGGGTACATGTAGATTTCATAAAGCTGCACACATGCAGCAAATTCAAGGGCACTTTCGTTCCTTTTCCAGGCTGAATCGAGACCGGACGTCTTCATGAACGTTGTAGGTATTCGAGTTACCTTTCCATATAAGTCTGAATCAGTTAAATCCGACGTTGGGGGAACGAGTTATGACATAAATTAACAATCTTAATATATATCTATATATATATATATATTTCACACTGATATACACATGCACCACATTCATAGCACCTTTCGTCCATGTTCCAGGTTGAATCCGGATTGAATGTCTTCATGAAAGTCATAGGTATTCGAGTTATCTTTTCAAGGACATTTCAATCGATGAAATCCGATGTCAGAAAAACGATATACGAATTAAATACTCGGACTGGGTACATGTAGATTTCATAAAACTGCACACATGCAGCCTATTCAAGGGCACTTTCGTCCCTTTTCCAGGTTGAATCTGTACCGGACGTCTCCATGCAAGTTGTAGGTATTCAATTTATCTTTCCAGGAATGTTTGAATCGATGAAATCCGACATCGAGGGAACGAGTTATGACATAAATGAACAATCTGAATATTTATAGATTTCACAGTGATATACACATGCAGCACCGTCATGGCACCTTTCGTCCATGTTACATGTCAAATCCGGATTTAATGTCATAATGAAAGTCATAGGTATTCGAGTAACCTTTCCAGGGACTTTTGAATCAATGAAATCAAACGTCAGATAAACGATTTACAAATTAAATTCTCTGAATGGGTACATACAGATTTCATTAAAATGCACACATGCAGCAGATTCAAAGGCACTTTCCTCCTTTTTTCCAGGTTGAATCTGTACCGGATGTCCTCATGCGGGCTGTAGATATTCGATTTATCTTTCTAGGGACGTTTGAATCGATGAAGTCCAATGTCGGGGGAACGAGTTATGATATAAATATACAATCTGAATATATAGATTCCACACTGTTATACACATGCAGCAGCTTCATGACACCTTTCGTCCATGTTCCAGGTTGAATCCGAATTTGATGCCTTCATGAAAGTCGTAGGTATTCGCATTACCTTTACAGGGACATTTTAATCGATGAAATATGACTTTGGAAAAATGATTTACGAATTAAATACTCGGACTGGGTACATGCAGATTTCATAAAGCTGCACACATGCAGCATCTTCAAGGTTACTTTCGTCCCTTTTCCAGATTAAATCTGAACCGGACGGCTTCATAAACGTTGTAAGTATTCGAGTTACCTTAGCATATACGTCAGAATCAGTTAAATCCGATGTAGGGGGAACGTGTTATGACATAAATGAACAATCTGAATATATATAGATTTCACACTGATATACACATGCAGCACCTTCATGTAACATTTCGTACAAGTTAAGGGTCGAATCCGGATTCGATGTCTGCATGAAAGTCATAGTATTCGAGTTACCTTTCCAGGGATAGTTGAATCGATGAAATTCGTCGTCAGAAAAACGATTTACGAAATAAATACTCGGACTGCGTACATGCAGATTTCATAAAGCTGCACATATGCAGCAGCTTCAAGATACCTTTCCAGGGATATTTGAATCGATGAAATCCAATATTGGGGAAACAAATTATGATATAAATACACAATATGAATATATATAGATTTCACACTGATATACACATACAGTAGATTCATGGCACCTCTCGCCCATGTTCTAGGTCGAATCCGGATTGGATGTCTTCATGAAAGTCGTAGGTATTCGAGTTCCTTTTTTAGGAACATTTGAATCGATGAAAATCCAAGGTCGGAAAAATGATTTACGAATTAAATACTCAGACTGTATACATGCAGATTTCATAAAGTTGCACACATGCAGCAGCTTCAAGGGCACTTTCGTCCCTTTTCCAGGTTGAATCCGGACGAGATATCTTCATGAACGTTGTAGGTATTCGAGTTACCTTTTCATGGACGTCTGAATCAGTTAAATCCAACTTCTGAAAAGCGAGTTATGATAAAAATACTCGGGATGGTTTTCGAAAATATACTTATATCCCCTTTCTATCGCTTGAATAGCTACCGATTACTAAAAACTGAACTTCAAATTAATAAATTTCAGTTATATAAAATAACATGGAGAAATCGGACGCGTGTTGAATTGTTCGGATAAAGTAAATTATTATAAATTAATAAAAAGGAGGTATATTTAAATTCAAATTTAAAATAATTGAACATATGTATTTTACTTAAAAAAATTATAAATAGTAATAAACCATGTCCATAATATTTAGTATATGGGACAAGAAGACAAATTAAGCATATAAATCCCCCTCCCTATGGAGTTTTGAATGTAATTGGTGAGCAGTTATATACATTTTTATCACAAAAATATGTTATTTGTTAAGGAGTCACCATGCCTCTACACATGCACTAGCTTCAATGGCAATTTCTGTAATACCCCAAAATATTTAATTATTTAATTGGACCACGTGTCCATTTTGGATTTGCCAGAGTGGCAAAATCGGAAAGTTTTCCGATAAATAAGTTTTAGTAGGTTGGTTTTGGAAAGGATTATATGCGAGGAATTTAATAATATATTTCAATTCTAAAGACAGAATTGGAATTGAAAAGAAAAATATCAAGAAAAGCCCAAAATAAAGTGCAGGGACCAAAGTGGTAATTTAGCCACTTTGTGTCGAAAAATGAAATACTGGATTTTGACGGGAAAGTGTTAATATCGAGTTTTGTATTATTTATCGGATATAAATAATACTTATAAGTCGTAATAAAAGAGTTTATCGATTTAGGTATGGACTAAATCGTATAAAAGAAAAGTTTAAAGGATGATGATAAGAAACAAAAAGAACAAGGATCAAAGTGAGCTTTTAGCCATTTAATATAAGAGTTTACCATTTGAGTGAAGAAAGGAATCAGCGAGAAGGAAAGGACTCCAGAAGCTTCAAACCATCGCCGATTACGATCGTTCCGTCGCCGTTTCGCCGTTCGGCGTCCGTTTCGAACGATTTTCGCGTCGATCTCTTCGGAATTCAAGCCTCTATCTCTCCCAAGCATCAAAACAAGGTTAGTTACACGTTTCTACCATGAAAAATGAAGATTTAGTGGCTGTTTTACCGTTTCTATCGTGATCATATTGAATTCGACGTTTTGGAGCGTTTTGGATTGATTTTGAAGTGTAAAATGATGGATTATGGATTAAAATGATTTGGGTATGTATTGGTATGAGTTTTGGGAGTTTTAGAGCCCCGGAAATGGTTCGGAAGCGTTGGAAAAACGCTGCACACGTCGGTGCACGACGTGCTGCACTTCAGCACGTCGTGCAGGCGCACGACGTGCACCACAAGGGTGCACGACGTGCACCATGAAGGGCACGACGTGCCCTTCACAAAAATGGAAGGGCACGACGTGCCAAGGTGACACGACGTGCCCTAACTTGACCCGGATCTCCGGGGGACCTCCGGGAGTGAAAATGAGCTTCCGATAGTTTGATTTAGGTATGAAACTCAGTCAAATGTCTTGAAATGGATGTAAAACATTATAGAAGTGAATACTAATATAATAAGTAAGAAGTCGGTTAAGAAAATTATATAATTCCTAAGTACGAGGAATAGTACTCGATAAGTCGTAAGTACGACTAAGGATCATCGAGTTTTCGAGCAAACTAGAAGTGAAATCTAATCAACCTAAACTATGAACTTAAAAGTATTATACATATAAACATGAAATCCACGTCTAACTATTAGAAGTTTTACCAGACGTGTCAGCAAGTAAAGAGGTCAGTAGACGTGGGATAGCGAGAGCATGTCATTTCATTGATCACGTTATTGACTGGATTGCGGTCACTGTGAGTTGCACTTTACTTTCGTGTATTATATATATAAAGTCATTTTATATTGTTATGTATACTGATTTTTACGCATCGCATGTTAGATGGTTTGATTAAATATTATATGTTTCTATCAAATGTATATACGAGAACTAGTATGCGATCCGAAGAAACTAGCTACCTATTGGGTGTCAATAGGCTGTGTGATCACCAGTATTGAGTCAGTCTAGTGTGTTTGCATTTAAGAAATGATTGGATATGTATGATATGATATGATTTCGATACGCAGAGTGAACTCGGCTACGGTGTAGCCTGGAAGTCCCCGTATCTAATGGGCTGGGCCCACCAGTGAGTTGGACTCACAACTTGAGATTTATGATTGGGTTGAACGATATATGATTATTCGAGAGATGTGTCGCATGCTAGGATATTAGTTTCGTACGGATCAAATACCTGTTTATATGTTTTATATTATTGTTTTATTGAGATGCGATGCTATGTTTTTATAATAATACCGTTAGTAAATGCAAACTCACTCAGTATTTTCCCAAATACTGACCCCTCACCTTTGATGTTTTCAGGTACTTAGTATGTGGACCTAGCTAGAGGCCAATTTTGAAGTCCAGAAGTCAGCTGTGTATGTGTAGTATCTGACTTCTGTGAATGCTGCAGTAGTGGTCCCATGTTGACAGAGTCGTAGCCTAGACAGCAGTACACATTGAGTGTACATATTACTTGCTGTCCAGTTTAGATGTTTTTGTAGGCTACGTGTTTTATATGTGGTGCATGGCACTAGGTGCCAGTGATATGTTGGATACACTAACTGATGTATATAGTACCGCGAGGCCAGTTCGTACGAGATACGGTAACTAGAGCCCGCGAGGTTTTTGAACAGTTAGTGTAAATGTTTGTGTATACATGTTATGTATACTTGGCTTCCGTTGTTTACTGTTGTTTGTTTATTATTTGCGAAAAATTAATAGTGGTTTGAGGCTTGCTACGGGTTCCGGAGCTACCACTCCCGTTCCCTAGCGCCGGTTGCGGCTCAATATTTTGGGTCGTGACAATGTTGGTATCAGAGCAGTTGGTCCAGTTACCACTGCAAGTTTGTTTCAGTGTTTGTTTGAGGGCAGTTGGTCTTGTTACCACTGCCAGTTGTGTCTGAATGTCTGTTTGACTTTGAATACTTTGTCAGTAAGTAAACCTAGGAACTACTGCAGCAGAGAGTCGGACCTTAGTTGTCTGCATTTGTTTGATCTGTGCATTAGTAGTATATGGCATAACGCGCGCGAACCAGGACTATTAAGCTAGCAAGTGACTAGTATTTTTTTTTATACGGATGACTAAGGCAACTAAGTATTTGTTGCTTATGCTAAGAGATAGAAAATGGTTAAATGTTTACAAATATGAGCGGCTAAGGCAACTAAGTGTTTATTACTTGTGCAAGGGGTATTCAGTGATTACGTATTTGCGAATTACATACAGATTGACTGAATGTTAAATGTTTATAGCACCTTATAAGTTGATATTGAAGTTAAGCGAGGAAAAAGAGGGCTCAGATGGTCGCTGGCGTTTGTAACTGTTTCTTTTTAGCATATCTGGGCAAAATGGAGCTTAGTCACATGCAGCAGAGGAGCGGGAGGAAGCACCTCCCATCTGTCAAGATGAATTTCACAATGAAATAGACGGACCATCTGAAGTCCATCAAAATGGTTTCATGTCAGTATTAGAAATTGGTAGTTCTTCTAGGGTTAGAGGTAGAACTCACTTGATTGAAATGGAGTACAGTGAAGAAAGTGAGGAGAATCCTGAGGAGGATCCAGAGGAGGACTTAGAAGAAGAAGAATTGTTAGACGAGTCAGACGTTGAGAAGTACCGAAGTGAACATTTCTGGTCCAATGTGCGGAGGTACCGCAATTTGAGAGAAGATGGAGGGCTAGTAAATGGTCAGGCACAAGTGGATTTGAATCAGGTTAGGAGGCAAATACGCTCCTTTTCTAGAGGAATACTACCAGTAGGACTGTATTCCTCTGACTTTCTTCGCATGGACGAAAGAGTTCCAGACCTTAATGAAGATAATATGACGATTAATCGTAGATAAATTAGGGGTTTGGGACTCGAATTTGATAAATTATATGAGTATGTTCACGAGCACTTTAGGACGCTCACTATGATGGCCCGTAAGATCGAGGCTGATCGCGAGTGGGATGGCAATCTTGTTCGACCCTAGTTTTTTTTTCAGACGTGCGTTCTATCCAGATTATACTAGTCGATCCTCTGGTATTAGGACTAACCCCCCACTCCGTGCATAGAGGTGGAAGTAACTCCAGTAGAAGAGTTAAAAGTCGACACACTGGAATAGTTATTAGGAAACCTAGCGTTCCACATCAGGCAACCCTGATATCAAATGACTAATATGCTTTAAGTAATTGTGTTTATATGTTGCATTGTTGTGTATATGTTTACTGCATGCATGATAGAGCATAACGAGTAGAATGTACCTATAGGATAATACCTCAGATAGGTAGGGCCTATAGGAAGCGATATTGACAAACACGTGCTTAAAAAAAAAAGAATATATAAACATAATTTACAAAAGCAGTAATATAATAAACACCGCCTAATATATATATTATTGTAAACGTAATTCCTATATTATGTTTTAGAGGTTGTGAAGAAAGAGATGAATTACCAACCGGGAATCGATGTAAAACATCGATACCTGCGTCTACATATGACATGATACGGAATGTTGAAGAAGTGGATGTGGTGTTTACAGCAGTAGAAAATTTGAATTGAATTGAGCTGTCGGAAATAAGAAGAAGAAGTGATATGATAAAAGAATAGTCAGTAAAACGACAGAAAGTGACAGCAATACAAAAATTTGAAATATAATTAATAAGCATAAAGAAAGCCGTTGATAGTCGCAGAGTGTACAGTCTGGAGTAAACTTATGTTGTATGAAAAGTATGAAGAAATTTTAAAATTTTTCAAAGTACGATTGTGCTCAGACGTCGCATATAATATTGCATAATCACGATAGAAATGCATAAGAAAATGATTTTCAAACTCAAGATCATGCATCATACCTTTGTAATAGTACACAAAATGCGATATTGAGCAACTCTTTGGTGATGAGAGGTGTCATCACTCTGAGCTACAATTGTACCAATGATTTGGAACGATTTATGAAAAGTGATTTAAAAGAGCTGGCCAGCCAAAGGATGTTTTGAAATCTTTTGTTTGATGAGTGAACTCAGATGTGAAACTCTGCGACAAATAATAAAAGATTCCTAATAAATAAGAATAAGACTTGTAAAATAAATCCCAATAACCAAATAAAGCCATGTTAACAATTATTGCGACAAGGCTAACAAGACTAGAGTAAAGTTCGAATAAAGAGTTACCGCCGGAAAGCATACGCAGTTAGGATGCGATGCGCTGGCAATGTTTAAGGATACAATGATTATCCTTATGTTAGAATGAAAAATGAAATGTCAGAGAGTTAAATTAGACGAAAGGGAAGTAATGAATATGTAATGATGAAGAATATAATGATTATCTTTATGTCAAGACAAGTAACATAGTGACCAAAAGTCACGTCGGAGGAGAGAAATTAAAAGTATAAAGGACGAGAAGACGGTAATATGGATGATGATCATCAAGTAATATTATAAGGATACATAACCCTATTATTGTCAGCATTAGAGGATATAAAGAATCTCATTAAAAAGGAAGTAAAGAATACGAACGACGAAGCAGATGATTTTGTAAAATGTGAAGGTTTAAAGTTAGACGGAATAAGAGAGATAATGATACTAATTGACTGATATTAAGTGAAGTCACTAATATCAGCATTAAGAGCTATAGATTACGTTAACAGAAAGGAGAGAAGGTAAGTTGTAAAATTCTAGCATAAGGAGAAAAGAACACACGTATAGGTATACGTGTCAGTAAATGTAAGAATTGTAGATAATATGAAAGAAAATATAATGAGGAAACTTATATACCCTTAAGATTTGGTAAAATAAATAGAGAAGTGGAAAGTTCTAGAAATACGTCAGAAGGATTATCAGAGTGGAACAGCAATAATGGAGCTATTATAAACGAAGTAAAGAGATAGCGGATACAGTAATTAAAGGACAAGATGATACTTCATTACTATTGGACAGATAGGAGTGAATTGTATCTAAGAAACCACGATATCATACTAGTACAAAGAAAGTGAGTTGTTTTAGAATCTTGACATAAATGCTGAAGAAGCATAAGGAATGTAGGACAACAAAAATAGGAACTATTCCCTAATTTTGGAAGTTGCAAAGTCAAGTATGATCTAAATGCTAAGAGTGATCGAGAACACTTCAAGAAGAAGATAAAAGACAAAATAAGGACAAGCTAAGAAATGATCATGACTAGTACTAAAACAACACCTTGAAAAGTGAGAATAAAGTCGTAAAATCATTTGAAAGTAAGAAACAGAAATGTGAGACAAAAGAGAAAATTGATTATACAGTAAGAAGGATTCTTAAGAAATTTAAATATTTAAGAAATGTATGAGATTTTTATGAGGTCATCATGAATAAGGAATTGTGACATAAAGGAAAAATAGCTTTGACTAATAAGTCAATAAGAAATTTGAGTACAAGAATATATAAAATATTAAAGATCTGTTGAATCAGTCAGAGATTGAGGTGATGTAAAGGAAAAACTTCGTAAGCGAAAAAGTCAATAAGAGATTCGAGGCTGTAATACCCCGTAAGTTCAGGTGCCGTTTAGTACAACGTGTCCGGTAGAGAAGGACCGGAGTTACAGAAATAAATATATTGGATATTAAAGAAAAGGATAATATGGAGTAGGACGTAATTGTTTATGGATTGGAATTAAAAGGAAAAATGTCAAGAAAAGTCACAAACTAGAGTTCAGGGACTAAAGTGGTAATTTAACCAGTTAAGTCCGAACATGGAATTATTTCGCCAAGGTCCGCGAAATGTTTTATAGTATTGGTGGTAAAAGTTTCAGGTCAATCGGAGACCTTTTAAAATTTGGACGCGGATTCATTTTGGGCTAAATTGTCAATTTTGAAGAATTCAAGGACCAAAGTGAAAATTAGCAAATTTAGCCTCGAGAATAGAAATTGGAAGATTATAGACGGAAATAATTATTTTTGGAATAGTATTATTTATTGGGATATAAATAATACGTAGATAATCGAGTTAAAAGAATAAATTAACCGTTTGGTTAAATTAGAAAGTTTAAAAGAGAAATGGTTTGAGTAAAAGAAATGAAGGATTGAAATGGACATTTAACCAAGATATATATATGATTCCTTAAGAAGAAGGAATTGATCAGAGAGTATAACGAAGGTTACAGAAGGTTTTGACGAACGATTACGTTCCGCCGCCGTTTCGCCGTTTCTCGTCCGAATCGAGTGATTCTCGCGCCGTTGGATTAAGAATTCAATTCTCTATCTACCACGAGCATCAAATCGAGGTAATTTGGTGATTTTTGAGATTGAAATGATTGAATTAGGGTTATATCGTTTTAACGAATTAAACGAATTGTAATCGCGTTTCTATAGTCGTATTTGGTGAGATTCGAATTGGATTATATGTTAAAATGAAGCGTAAGCATGTCGGGAGTGTCGGAAAGCGGCGCAGCGCCCGGAAAATGACTTTTCCGGGGGCTGTCAAGGGTGTGCGTTCGCACACATTGAGTGTGCGATCGCACACTCCTTGAATTTTGGGGTGTGCGTTCGCACACTCATTGTGTGCGTTCGCACACTACCTAAATGTTGCCAGATTGAGAAATCCTACGGTCAGTTTATAGATTTACCTCTTAGGAACGCGTCTGTCAAATTTCAGCTCGATCCAACGGTTCAATTGGGAGAGATCGTCGTTTTTCTAAACAGTGTCAGTGCGCAGGCAGCACCTGCGCATTGTCCTGAAAACTACTTGAAACTTCATCGGAATGAAACTAAACCCTAAAGTTTAAAGGTATCATACGTACTGGAATACGATTAAGAGATATAACAAGTATCTCGACTAAGTATTAGAATACGATCAAGGTTAAAAGTCGTATTTGAACTACGATTATATTAACCTAAGTTTATAACTTAGAGTTTTAGTATTAAGTTTACGTTTATGAATTAAACGTACATATGATTTGAATAGGAAATGGATACATCGACGAGGTACGAGATCGACGAGCTGGAATAGTTAAAAGAGTGAATGACGTGTGGAGCTTACGTTTGGATATAAGGAATAGCGATCGTTGTGAGTTAAACTTTACTTTGAGTATTATTACGCAATAGATAGTTTTTATATTATAAATATAATATTAAACTACATCGCATGCTATAGTATTTTATCGATAGAAATGAATTTGTACATCGTATTATCGAACATATATAGATTGTGAAAACTAGTATATGATCCGGGGGAAACAAGCTACCTATTGGGTGTCAATAGGCTGTGTGATCACCAGCGTCCGGGTAAGTCATAGATAGAGATTTCATGGGTCGTCTATCATACTTGTTTGTGCATGCGATACAGAGCCTATCTGGTTGAACTATCCCGGGGCCTGTATCTGCGAGTCGGCTGGTTGAACTATCCCGGACTCATATCGATCGATCGTTAGATGTTGTGATAATGTTCATTATGCATACTAAGATATTAGGGTTTCGATCGGATCAAATGCTTGAAGTATAATATGTTTGTATATATGTGTTTTGTTTTAAATGCGATGTTATTTTCTATAATACCTTAGTAATGTGTTATCTCACTTTTCCCCAAATACTGACCCCTCACATTGATGTTTTTCAGGTGTATAGAGTCGGATCAGACAGACCGTCTTTGGTGTGCTGGGTACAAGACCCCTTGGTGCTGCAGTAGTATACGTGTGACGAGTCTTAGCCTAGTATAGTCAGGTCTTATAGGTTGTGTACGTGTTTAACGTTTGTTTGATGTGACGTCTTTTGGTTGTCAGTTTTGTATTGATCGATAGACGGGCTAGTACGTACAAATTACGGAAGTGAAATGCCCACTATGATTGTATCGATGATGTGATATATATGATGTTATGTTATGATTGTAAACGTGTCTTTCTTATTATATGTCTATAGGATAGCTGTGTTTGCGTTTCCGCGAAAAAGTTAGAGTGGTTTTAGGCTTGCTACGGGTTTCGGAGCTACCACTCCCATTCCCTAGCGCCGGTCTCGGCTCAATAATTTGGGTCGTGACAGAGGCGAACCTCAAAGGAGTAACTATAAAATAGTGAAGAGGATAAGAATACGAATAGTACTAGTAAGCAAGGACAACTGTATAAGCTATATAATCAAAGGTAACGTGAAATGCAACGTTTAAGACAATGGTAAAGGATGAAGGATCACGACCAACAGAGCAACGTGAAATTCACGATTTCTTAAATAAGCAAAGAAAGGATAAATTGAAGATAGTAAAAGATGTATCAGACCCAACTACGTTAAGAAACAACATGTGTGATAAACAAGGTACAAGTTGAGAAAGATTAGCTAATAAGGAAGGAGATGTCAGATGACAGTAGAGAGAAGTAAGAAACGACGATAACCAGTTAAGAAAGAAAGGTGATATTGTCAGATGATAACAAAGATTAAAAGTCGTAGATTGTGCTTATAAAAGTAAATACTCATAGAAGTACGAATGAAGTAAGTACGTCATTAAAGGTGTAATCGATACGTCATGACTATTCACGTATAAAAGAGATAAGTAGCGACCCGATGACGATTAAGAATGAGACAATAGAGTTGGAAAGTATCAAGTGAGGATTAATCGACGCTAATGATGATCAGGAAGATCACGACCAGTTGTAGATGACGAAAGAAGACGAGATGAGAGCAACAATAAGAAGATTCTCAGCTATGCTACAATAGGAGACTACTATGAGCAAGATAGATAATCGATTAGTGATAAGTGTAAAGTCACGGCTTTAGGCGGAAAGCTAAGAGTTAAAGCAAAAGAAAAAGCTATGATTAACACATAGTAATGGGCGTCAAGGGAGATATAAGAATAATTTAAAAGTCCCAACAAGTTTATGAAAATTCGAGGACGAATTTTTATAAGGGGGGAAGAATGTAATACCCCAAAATATTTAATTATTTAATTGGACCACGTGTCCATTTTGGATTTGCCAGAGTGGCAAAATCGGAAAGTTTTCCGATAAATAAGTTTTAGTAGGTCGGTTTTGGAAAGGATTATATGCGAGGAATTTAATAATATATTTCAATTCTAAAGACAAAATTGGAATTGAAAAGAAAAATATCAAGAAAAGCCCAAAATAAAGTGCAGGGACCAAAGTGGTAATTTAGCCACTTTGTGTCGAAAAATGAAATACTAGATTTTGACGGGAAAGTGTTAATATCGAGCTTTGTATTATTTATCGGATATAAATAATACTTATAAGTCGTAATAAAAGAGTTTATCGATTTAGGTATGGACTAAATCGTATAAAAGAAAAGTTTAAAGGATGATGATAAGAAACAAAAAGAACAAGGATCAAAGTGAGCTTTTAGCCATTTAATATAAGAGTTTACCATTTGAGTGAAGAAAGGAATCAGCGAGAAGGAAAGGACTCCAGAAGCTTCAAACCATCGCCGATTACGATCGTTCCGTCGCCGTTTCGCCGTTCGGCGTCCGTTTCGAACGATTTTCGCGTCGATCTCTTCGGAATTCAAGCCTCTATCTCTCCCAAGCATCAAAACAAGGTTAGTTACACGTTTCTACCATGAAAAATGAAGATTTAGTGGCTGTTTTACCGTTTCTATCGTGATCATATTGAATTCGACGTTTTGGAGCGTTTTGGATTGATTTTGAAGTGTAAAATGATGGATTATGGATTAAAATGATTTGGGTATGTATTGGTATGAGTTTTGGGAGTTTTAGAGCCCCGGAAATGGTTCGGAAGCGTTGGAAAAACGCTGCACACGTCGGTGCACGACGTGCTGCACTTCAGCACGTCGTGCAGGCGCACGACGTGCACCACAAGGGTGCACGACGTGCACCATGAAGGGCACGACGTGCCCTTCACAAAAATGGAAGGGCACGACGTGCCAAGGTGACACGACGTGCCCTAACTTGACCCGGATCTCCGGGGGACCTCCGGGAGTGAAAATGAGCTTCCGATAGTTTGATTTAGGTATGAAACTCAGTCAAATGTCTTGAAATGGATGTAAAACATTATAGAAGTGAATACTAATATAATAAGTAAGAAGTCGGTTAAGAAAATTATATAATTCCTAAGTACGAGGAATAGTACTCGATAAGTCGTAAGTACGACTAAGGATCATCGAGTTTTCGAGCAAACTAGAAGTGAAATCTAATCAACCTAAACTATGAACTTAAAAGTATTATACATATAAACATGAAATCCACGTCTAACTATTACAAGTTTTACCAGACGTGTCAGCAAGTAAAGAGGTCAGTAGATGTGGGATAGCGAGAGCATGTCATTTCATTGATCACGTTATTGACTGGATTGCGGTCACTGTGAGTTGCACTTTACTTTCGTGTATTATATATATAAAGTCATTTTATATTGTTATGTATACTGATTTTTACGCATCGCATGTTAGATGGTTTGATTAAATATTATATGTTTCTATCAAATGTATATACGAGAACTAGTATGCGATCCGAAGAAACTAGCTACCTATTGGGTGTCAATAGGCTGTGTGATCACCAGTATTGAGTCAGTCTAGTGTGTTTGCATTTAAGAAATGATTGGATATGTATGATATGATATGATTTCGATACGCAGAGTGAACTCGGCTACGGTGTAGCCTGGAAGTCCCCGTATCTAGTGGGCTGGGCCCACCAGTGAGTTGGACTCACAACTTGAGATTTATGATTGGGTTGAACGATATATGATTATTCGAGAGATGTGTCGCATGCTAGGATATTAGTTTCGTACGGATCAAATACCTGTTTATATGTTTTATATTATTGTTTTATTGAGATGCGATGCTATGTTTTTATAATAATACCGTTAGTAAATGCAAACTCACTCAGTATTTTCCCAAATACTGACCCCTCACCTTTGATGTTTTCAGGTACTTAGTATGTGGACCTAGCTAGAGGCCAATTTTGAAGTCCAGAAGTCAGAT
Source organism: Mercurialis annua (assembly GCF_937616625.2). Lineage (NCBI taxonomy): Eukaryota > Viridiplantae > Streptophyta > Magnoliopsida > Malpighiales > Euphorbiaceae > Mercurialis > Mercurialis annua. The sequence goes on along the minus strand of NC_065574.1, from coordinate 43,108,157 downwards.
GTGTATGTGTAGTATCTGACTTCTGTGAATGCTGCAGTAGTGGTCCCATGTTGACAGAGTCGTAGCCTAGACAGCAGTACACATTGAGTGTACATATTACTTGCTGTCCAGTTTAGATGTTTTTGTAGGCTACGTGTTTTATATGTGGTGCATGGCACTAGGTGCCAGTGATATGTTGGATACACTAACTGATGTATATAGTACCGCGAGGCCAGTTCGTACGAGATACGGTAACTAGAGCCCGCGAGGTTTTTGAACAGTTAGTGTAAATGTTTGTGTATACATGTTATGTATACTTGGCTTCCGTTGTTTACTGTTGTTTGTTTATTATTTGCAAAAAATTAATAGTGGTTTGAGGCTTGCTACGGGTTCCGGAGCTACCACTCCCGTTCCCTAGCGCCGGTTGCGGCTCAATATTTTGGGTCGTGACAATTTCGTCCTTATTTGAGGATGAATCTGAATTTGCTTTCTTCACAAAAAATATAGGTATTCGAGCCGTTCGAATCAGTTAAATCGGAGGTCGGAAAAAAGAGTTATGGCATAAATAACCGGGATGGTTTTGGAAGATGCTTCTATCTTTTTCAAAAAAAAGATGGATATATACGGATATTGGCATGTGTAAAATTTCAATATACGGGATATCCTATAGATAGTGCGTAGATTTAACCATGTCTTAAGACATGCAGCAGTTGAAGGGAGATTTCGTCCCTTTTAGAGGACGAATCCGAACCGGACGTCTTTGAGTTTCCTTTCCAGGGACGTTTGAATCGATGAAATCCGATATCAGGGGAACAAGTTATGACATAAATACACAATTTGAATATATATAGATTTCACACTGATATACACATGCAGCAGATTCATGGCACCTTTCATCCATATTCTAGGTCGAATCCGGATTGGATGGATTCATAAACGTCATAGGTATTCGAGTTACCTTTCTAGGGACATTTGAATCGATGATATCCAACTTCGGAAAAACGATTTATGAATTAAATACTCGGACTGGGTACATGCAGATTTCATAAAGCTGCACACATACAACAGCTTCAAGGGCACTTTCGTCCCTTTATCAGATTGAATCCGGACCGAACTTCGACCTGATTGTTATAGGTATTTGAGTTACCATTCCATGTACGTCTGACTTAGTTGATTCCGACGTCGGGGGAACGAGTTATGACATAAATATACAATCTGAATATATATATATATATATATATATATATATATATATAGATTTCACACTGATATACACATACAGCAGCTTCATGGCATCTTTCGTCCATATTCCAGGTCGAATATGGATTGGGTGTTTTCATGAAAGTCGTAGGTATTCGAGTTACCTTTCTAGTAACATTTGAATCGATGAAATCCGATATCGGAACAACGATTTACGAATTAACTACTCGGACTGTGTAGATGTAGATTTCATAAAGCTGCACACATTCAGCAGCTTCAAGGGCGCCTTCGTCTCTTTTCCAGGTTGTATCCGGACCGGACGTCTTCATAAAAGTTGTGGTATTCGAGTTACCTTTCCATGGATGTCTTAATCAGTTCAATCCGACGTCTGAAAAGTGAGTTATGATAAAAATATTCGGGCTGGTTTTCAAAAATATACTTCTATCCTGTTTCTATCGCTTTAAGGGAAATTTCGTCTCTTTTAGAGGACAAATCTGATTTCTCCATCTTTATTGAAGTCGTAGGTATTCGAGTAAGCTTTCTAGATATGTTTTAATTGGTTCAATCGGACGCCGTAAAATACAGTTATATCCTATATTGTTAGACTGCCTTTTTGAAAATTGATACATGAATCTACTTACTATCTATATCGTCTCTATTGTACATTTGAATAATAATAATAATAATAATAATAATCACTAAGTAAACTTGTAAACAATAATTTTATTTTAAATTAAAATCATGAAAAAATTCTATCGTGTTGAATTATTCGATAAAAAATTTATTATATAAGGTGGAGAGTATTTGAAATGATGAAATTTTTAATAACTAAATTCATAAATAATATATTTCAATTATTCATAAAACAAATGTATTTCAATTAAATAAAAAATAGATAAATAGAATATTTATATATTTAGTCGGTTAAAAAAATTAATAATATAGGTCACTTTAATTAATAATTAATAAATGTAATAAATATTTAACTAAAAAAAATTATAACTCGAAAAAATTATTTTATTAAAAAATTAAATTTTTAATATTTATCTATTTTTTAAAAACACGTAGTAGGTATTAAATTATTAATTTTTATAAATAAAATTATTTATTAACTAATATTTATGTTAAAATAATTAAATTTACTCCCATTAACTAATTATATATAGGAGAGTGTATTCACGTTCTTTATTTATGAGAATGAGATTGTAACTATTAAAATATGGGTTAATTCCTAAAAAAATCACGAACTTTACACGAAGTTTTATTTTAATCATGACCTTTAAAAGTTGCCATTTAAAGGCACGAACTTTCATATTATTTCAAATTCATCATTTCAGTGTATTTTTATTAACTAAATTCTCCACTAAATCATTAATTAAAGACCCAAACTATTAATCAACATCAAATCTTATTATCTTTTGGTTAGAGTATCTAGGATTAGGAATTTTTAGTCAGATAAAATACACCGAATTTTACTTTGGTGATATATTTGAAATAAAATGAAAGTTCGTGCCTTTAAATGACAACTTTTAAAGGTCATGATTAAAACGAAACTTCGTGTAAAGTTCGTGATTTTTTTAGGAATTAACCCTTAAAATATAGAGCAAATTACTCTAAGACTCTTCACATTTGCCATAATTCACAGTTTGGTATCCTTTATTTAAAAATCAAACGATTTGGTACCTCAGGTTTGATTTTATAAACTATATGACCCTTTTGTTAAATATAAGTACCAAATCGTTAACGAAATGAAACGTGAGGTACCAAATCGTTTGCAAATAGTTTGAAAATGAGGTATCAAATCGTTAATATAATTAAAACTGAGGTACCAAATTGTTTATATAATTAAAACTGAAATACCAAATTGTTTATATAATTAAAACTGAGGTACTAAATCGTTTGAAAGTAATATCAAATTATTAACAGAACTAATAGAAGGGTCTTATAGTTTGAAAAATCAAAACTAAGGTATCAAATCGTTTAATTTTTAAATAAGGAATATCAAACTGTGAATTATGACAAACGTGAGGGATCTAAGAGTAATTTGCTCTAAATTATATAGAATATTTACTCTTTAACCAACTCACCAGGTGGTAAGTAATTTTATCCTTATTATGTCATCAATATGCTTGGCTCTTCTTATGCTGGACCAGTACGGTGCTGGATTGAAGAGTAACCCAATGAAAATAGATATGCATATTTTATAATGTGTGACAGCACACCATATTTAATTTGCTCAAAACATTGTATACTAATGCATTTTTATATTTATAAATTTAAATTAATAAAAATTAGTTAAAAAAAATTAATTATTACAAAGCTGTATATCAAAATAGGTGCAAAAGCGGGTCAAAGGTTTTACGGCCTGATATATAAATTTATTTATATTGAAATATTAAAATATGTTCCATTTATTTTTATATAATTGTCTCTAATAAAAAAATTGTCATTTTAGTTTTAATTTTTTTATACAAATCTATTATTTATTTTTGATATATAAATTGTGATACATTTTAAACACTTTTCTAATACTAAAACATTTAATATTTGTCTTCAAACACTTGTCTTTTATAATTATTTTTGTCATCTTATGCCCCTTCTTTATAAATATCTTTTTATTTTATCAATTATTAGTATTATTTTATTTATAAAAATCTCCATATTTTATTATTCCTTCTTTACATGTCAGCATGCTGTATCTAAATCGAGACACTCTATATTTTACTTTTTATATCATTTTTAAATTTATTTTAAAAGAATCATGTATATTATTTAATTAATAATTTTATTGTTATATGAATAATATAAATATATAGTCTTACTAAATCATGAAATAAAATTTTATTTTAAACATATTAATTTATAGGATATAAAACAATAAACAAGATATATACATTTAATTTTATTTTAATTGTAATTATACTTTAGTTTATATTTGGTTGATTTTTAGTTGCTTGTTGGTTTCATTTTAGTTGTTTGTTTTTGGTTTATTTTTTTTATTGCTCTTTGGTTGTTCTTTAGTTGATTTTTAGTGGCTTGTTAGTTATTCATTGGTTTTTTTTATTTATTTTAATTGATTTCAATTTTTTATTATTTTTTTATTACCCTTCAATTATTCTTTTGGTGTGTGTTGGTTATTTTTGGTTGATTATTGGTTGCTCGTTGATACTTATAATATGAAATATTGTTTACTTTATTTTATTGGTTGCTATTACTAACTAACATTATAAATTCAATTGAATAATAAATAATAATTTTATTTTTATACTGCATGCCGCACATGCATATAATTTAAAAACATTTAATTTTTTTATATATAAAAATAGATGGTATTTAAACATAATAAAGCGACTATATTATTATCAAATATAAAATTAAATAAAAAGTGTTAATATATATAGTGACTTTTTTTTGCCAAAGATAGAATACGACTCTTAGAGTTTTAATTAATTAGTTGTTAGTTACAGAAGAAGGATTCAAATCCATGACCTTTCTACGTACTTGGAGATACCTTAATCATTCAGACTAGGCTCACACTGGCTATATTGTGACTTTATAAAATAAAAAAAAATATTAAATAGAAAAAATTAAAAAAATAACAAGTGTTTCAATGTATAAAACAAGTGTTCACATTTAAAAAATTAAATATTTAAAAATAAATAAATATTTTGGCGATGTAAGTAAATTTTTTTAATTTTCTAATTTAAAAGATAAAACACCAATATTTAAAAAAAGTGTGTAGTAGTTTAAATTCTGGGTAATTGATTTTGGAGGCCGCTGTACTTTTTAAAAATTGCAAATTGGTGATCGAACTTTAAAACGTAAAATTTTAGTTAATATACTATTTGGTTATGTTAAGATAAAAGAATTTTTGGTCACTGAAGTAAAATATTTCGAGTTGATTTTTTGTTCATTGTGTGTATATATAAAATATAAGGTATTAGTTGTCATAAATGGCTTTTGTTAGTCGTTTATAAAGTAAAACTGGACTTACGTTAAAGCAACATGTTTGTACAAAATGTGTTAATCACTTGTTTATTATGTAACTAGTTTTATTTTATTGGCATTGTATCCGCAAAGGCTATTGTGTTAAGTGGAATTTGTGGTTACCCCCTGATTTTTAAAGATAGTGTTTCGGTTACATTTTCAGAAAAGGTTTTCAAACACTTGTGAAATAAAGTTAAGACCTTTTTATGTTTTTAAAATGCAAAAATATTTATAGAGCTTTTCAGGCTTGCTATAGATTTTGGAACAACCATTCTCACCCCCTAACACTGGTCTCGACTCATGTAATTGGATTGTGACAATATTATGACATTAGATGCTATAAAAGGATATGTTTGGATTAAAAAGTTTGTTTCCGAACTTAGAGTGGCTCATACCATTGTGTCGACAATTCCACTTTTCTACGACAATAATGGTCCTATAGAACAAGAAAAGGAACTCTGGTATCACAAAAAATCCAAACATATAGAAAGGCGATATCATATCATCCAAGAATTTGTTGGAAAGAGAGAAGTGTCTCTCTAGAAGATAGCATCGGCCGATAACAATGCTGACCCATTGACGGACCCATGACTCAAAGTCAATTAGTTTTACATCTTGAAAAGATGAGGTTTATATATAGTAGTCAATAGCTCTAGTGCAAGTGGGAGATTGTTAGTAGTATGTGCCTTAAGCCCATTTTGTATACTTGTATAAATTTAATATCGTATGGAAAAGAAATATGCATATGTTTTATTTGAATTAAATGTATCATCAACTAAGTGTTTAACGAATTGTCCTTACCACATTGTGATTGAATCTATTCTTAAGACGAGTAATCTGACTTTCCATCCAAACTCCTTTGTTTTATGTCTGAGAGAATTCTGAAATCCTACCACGAAGGAGGAAACTTATCAATCAAAACAGCAGCTTGAAATCGTTCTCAAGAACCACGAAGGAGGCAACTTATCAATCAAAACAACAACTTGAAATCGTTCATCAAGAAACATACCTTCATAGATAATCTCATTAGCAATTTTATGCACCTCATGGGATTGTGTCTCGACAGATTTTTCATGTGTTCTATAATATTTGAGGTAGCGGCTAACAACATATTTTTTTGTTCAAGCATCCTTAATGTCATATTTTTTCTGATGTGCCTACTAAATCTATCTTGGAGTCTTGTCATTGTTGTAGTAGTCATATAGGTCATCACTAAGTTCATTCAGAATAAAATTCTTGCACAAATAATCATCGGTCATCCATCGTTGCAATAGTTAAAACAAAAACTATTTCTTTCATTGTTAGAAAAAATTCAGTTTTCTGATTCCAACGTTTGAAGTGCAAACTCTCAAATCAGAAGGGTTTGTTAGCATCAAAAGCATAGGAATTAGAACCAATAACATCAACAAAATCCATGTCAGAAATTTAAATCTTTTTAAAATTGATGATACAAATTTGATAAAATTATAGATTAACAAAAATGTCAATATATATGTTAATGGTTGAGTCGCTGATTAGGTCGCTTTCTTTCAGACATTTTGTAGCTGTGCCTCTCTTGATTCAAGCAGTCTGTCAACCATATCTTATGCAGGATAAAATAGCCAAACAAATATGAAAGAACTGGATTGTACTAAATGATCTATTTTTTTTTTGTTCGAAAAACTCTATTTATGTAAAAATGGTTGTATTCAAGTGTATTTTGTGAAGGATGACAATGCCTCTTTTTATGGAGAAATCAAAACAAAATAGTTATAAAATAATTAAGTATTGAATTCATTGTCATGGAAAAACGTGGCCTTAAATGCATAGGTTATAAGAGTTGCGAAACTTAAAAGATTTGCATACTTACAATTTTTGTGTTGCAAAAAATAAAATAAAAAAAATTATAGTAGTGATCGAATCGAATCAAATCAAACCGAACCTGGTCGATTTGGCCAGACGGCGCGTGTTGTAATTTGGAAAGGATTTAACTCATTCGTTCACAAAACTGGGTACCTTTTGGGCTCCAAACTCAAATGAAAAATCGCTCCCTTATAAACATTTTGTTTTCTCTTTTCCAAACAATGTGGAAAAATTATTATTTTTAATTTTTACTTTAGTACAATAATAACAGAAATTAAAGAAGTAGCAGATGAGCAGATAGACTTTATTCCACTAGGATTGGTTTCTTAAAATAATTATCTCAGTCGCACTAACAATGCGTGAATTACACACACCTTATTTTCGTGATATAAGGACCTTATAACATAAATAAAATTATAAATATCAATTTAGTACCGACAAATAAAAGTGGAAGGATTCATAAAAATCTACTAATACGGAGCTCAAAATATGAATTTTTCCTTTATTCTTTCACTAATGTACATTTGCTTCTTTCATAAAGAATGCCCATTTGCTCACTTAGTCTATATATTTTACATAAATGTTGCACTCTTGTAACAAATGACTATATTTTACATTAAAATGTAAATTTTTTTTGTTTGGTTGGACAGATTTAGCACATTGCAACGAGATGATGACATAAACTAAAATTAAAGATCCTTAAGATTGTAGCTCATCAACTTGCTCAAAATTGTAAAACTTTATTATTGCAATGTTTTTTCTGTAAAAAGTTAGCAGTTCATGGGTTGTACTATTTTCAATTTCTTTAATAATATTATCCTTAATTCAAAAATAAAAGATCCTTAAGACTGGTTGGTCATCTTTTGAATTTTTCCGAACTAAAACACAGGCTGATATGTAAGTTTTGATGCGGACTAAATTGTCTCATATAAGCTCAATAAATATTATAATAGAAAACTAAAATGATTAATTTATTTTTATGGAATCGTGAGAATTTTAATTAATTATTGTTTCTTTGGATGGACAAAGATGGCATCTATAGTGCCCGAATTCATGTGCAACTAGGGTTATTATTATTTGCGAATCTACAACTAGAGTATGATTCAAAACTTAACTGTCGTATATGCTGTATGTTTCTGTAAATCTAAATCTTTTTTTCTAAATATTGTTATTATTAAGTTTTTATTATTTAAATGATACTAGTTTCGCATTACGTGCTACGCACGTGGCTCGTAATATGACTCGTCGATTAAATTTATTATAAAATTATATAATTTTTTTTATTTATAATCAATATTAAATTAGTTAGCATTTTTTTTGTTAAAAAAGGTTTTAATTTTTAATTTTAGTATTTTTGTAAATTTTGATTGGAATCTATTTTATAAATAAATAAATTACATATCTTTAATGGTCTATTTTTTTAAAATGAGTAACGGAGCCATAGTTATTGTATGCCCCACATATACACAGCATTAGTTAAATTTTATAAAAAAAACATATTAATATGTAATTAAAATATTTCAACATTTTGTGCTAGAATGATCTATATAAATGCATGAATGATTAATTATATATAACGAAATTTTTTTCTCATATCTCATACTCAGAATAACATTGCTAACTATTAAAAGTTTATCCAATAATTAATAGTTAATTGAAAGTTTATCCACTTTTACTGTCTACAAGAGTGCTATAATCACTAAATCTTAGAAATATACTCCTTCACGTAATTGTAATAGCTAGAGGAAAATTGTGGTTGTATTAGAAACAAATTATAAAAGGTCCTTTGTGAGAAAATTACTATTTTGAATATTAATGAAATCCAACTTCGGCAAAATATTTAGGTGAAGAGGGATTTATTAGTCAACCTATCAAATAATTGTATTTTAGTTAGGATTCTAATTATAACATATTTTTAATAATTAATTAATTAATGAATGACCATTATACCTGTATTTAGTAATAAATTAAAAAGGACGATTTAGTAAATTTGCCTATCCCCATCCATCCGTACTTTTATATATAGTATAGATAACAGTAACCACAAGTTAAAATAGTTATAATTAATATAATCCTTTTCTTTTAAAAAAAATTAATATAATCCTTTGAAATTATTAGTTTATACATACTTTTATATAAAAGGAATTTATTTCCTTAAATTTATTCGAACTCATTTAAAAGACAGAGCTCGACCGATACATGTCAATTGATCTAACTCGAGAATTGTCTCTTTAATAACAGAGACATTCAAGAAATAAGTACAGATCTAGGCCTTTTTTAGGCCCAAATTACATAATTATCTTTTTTTTACAATCAACACCTTTTTGCTGATGTCAGCGCATATCACTATGCGCTAACATCAGTGCACTGTGCATACTGACCCACGTGGGTGTAATACCCCGTAATTTTAAATAATTAGAATATGTCACGAGATCAAATTGGAGTAATCAAAATATTAAAAATAATATTTTGAGGTTTCGAATATTAAGAAAAATATTCGGAAAAACTAAGTTTAATAGTCAAATGGTAATAATAAAGTTTGACTATTTAAGGTTTTTAAATTAAATCACGGGAAGTGATTTAATAAATTCAGAATACGTAAATTTAATTTATACGTATCCGTAAAATAATATCGTAATAATATGAATTTAAAATTTAAATCGGGAATTTAAATTTTAATAAACGAGTGTGAACGGGAGTAATAAATTTGAAAATACTCTTTAGCGTCGTATAAATTGATATATTGATAATTAAAATATCAATGTACCACTCTAAATGGAGAGTTTAAGATTTCGGACAAAACCCTGAAATTATAATGTCGAAACTCGGAAAGCTCGACGAGTTATGAACGAATATAACTTAGATATATATAAAAATATATATATATATATATATTAAAAAACTAAAAGAAAAAGAAAATAAAAAGAATGAGGCGGTGGAGAAGTGGGCGCTAAGTGGGAAAAATGTCCACTTTGATCCCTGAACTTTTAACTTTAATTAGTTTCAGTTATAAACTAATTAAATGTTATTAGTTGGTCTAAATTAAATATAAAATTATATATAAGTCCCGAGCGAATAATTTTGGTGTCATTATTCGCAAAATAATTCGAAGAAGCTACGGTTCAATTTTCATTAAATTTGGACGTAGTAATTTTATTTAAGTGAGACTGATTTAGACCTAATAAATCTTTGGAGATTTATTTAAAATAAAATATAAGTTGGATGCAAATAAAAATTATATTTTTATTCGTTTTATATTTTAATGGATTTTTGGGTAAAGTTTGACGGAATTTAGAATTAGTCTCCATTTGGGCTACGGACGACTAATTAAAATCAGAGTTAAAGTGCATAATTGAGCTAGTAGCTAATGATACTTTAGCCAAATCATTTCTCTATAAATAGAGAAGAGGGGCAGCCTCACTTCCTTGCGCAGGGAAGGAGGGACCTGCTTGCTAGGCTTAGCAAGCAGAGGTGAGACGGTGCCGGCGCGGCGCGATCCGATTTCGCGATTCCGACTTTGATTTCTTCGGTAGTCCGGTAGTACGAGGTAATAATCGATAATTAGTAATCGATTAAATAGAAAATAAATTAAAATATTATAAACGTAGGAAGCACGTCGGGAATCGGCCCGGGAACGAAGTTCCGAGGGTGGCCTGACGGTGTACACGAACGTGCACAGGCAGTGCACGAACGTGCACAGGCCCTACACGGACGCGTAGTCCAACTCCGAAGGGGTTTTTTCAGGCGGCAAATCTGAGGGGACTTCGCCTAGCAGGACGGTGTGTTTACCGTCAGTCAATAAATGTTTAAAGGTGAACATTTTAAAATGATATAAGTCTATACGTTAAAACGATACGACGTTTTAACTAGGTTTTACATTAATCAAAGTGATTAATATTAAAAGGACTATAAGTCCATACCAAGATTGGTATTATATATTGAACGAGAAGTTCAATATTGAGATTAGTTTATATGCGATATTTATAGTGTCAGAGTTTGTTTATTGAGTTTATCGTTTATACGATAGGACTAGAGTTAGAAATTCAATGTCTGATGTGTTTTGACATTTGAATTTTAATTAGATCCGACGAGTGGTCAATCTAGTGAGCCAAACACCAACGTGTTTGACTGACAAGTTTGCTTGGAGCTTATGTTTTTAAAAATGGGGACGACAGTACTGCGAGTTTTACTTTGTGGTTTTTACTTTTGAATATTTATATTTAAACTGTTTTTAAATAACAAATCGCACTAGTATAACTTAACCATGAAAGATCCATTAGAACAAGCTTCCTATTGGTTGTCAATAGGACTGTGTGATCACCAGTTTTGTTTCTCGATACGAGCATGTGTCTGACATAGAGGTCAGTTAATGTCATTGGGAGTTGGAAGTGCTAGCGACCCTGAATTAACAGTCTGAGACGGCAGTAACGGTTACGGTCACAGGCAGTACTGTGATGGCAGTTTCACGGTTATGGTCCAGACACCCGGCTTAGACGGCAATGATTCAGTTCACGGTCTAAGGCCTATATTGTGTAGGTTGAGACCCATACAATAGTCTGTCTTGTAGGGTTTCATCTGGATCGACTAATTGGTAATATTTTACATATACAAATGTTTATGTATTTGCGATTTGACTATTCAATTGTAAAATTGTAGACTCACTCAGAAATATTTATATTTCTGACCCTCCCCAATGCCTGACTTCCATAATAATTCCGGAAGTCAATGTCAGCCATACCTCTAGAGCTGCAAGTAGTCGGGTACTGGGAAGTCTGTCTTTTTATTTACAGCAGTTCAAACTTATCTTGATACACTCTTATTTGAACTACTGTATATGTATATGATTGAAAAGCTGCGTGTTTTCTAAAAGGCTTAATTACTTAAAAACCACTCACCTTGAACATTTTTTTCGTTTATACCCTGACCTAGGAAAAAATTCATTTATACCATGACGTATGTATTTATGTTTCACCTCTACCCCGAGGCACTAAATTAATCTCTTTTCATTAAAAAAAAGTTTAAAATAGTTCTTCATTTTTAACCTAAGTTAATTAGACTTTAATTAGAAATGAAATTTTTTCTAAATAAAGGACTATTTTAAACTTTTTTTTTAGATGAAAAGAGACTAATTTAGTGCTCCGGGGTAGAGGTGAAACATAAACACATACGTTAGGGTATAAATGAATTTTTTCCTACATCAGGGTATAAACGAAAAAAAAGTTCAAGGTGGGTGGTTTTTAAGTAATTAAGCCTTTCTAAAATGTTAGGACCAGTTGTTTGAATGATCCACTGGTTTCATGTGTTTAGCATTTTAGGATTGTATTGGAAACAGAGCAGGTGCGTCAACTGAGATTGATGTTTGCGCTCTAGTTTCTTTAAATACAATCAGGGTCTTAAGACCCAGTTTTCAGAAATGTGTTTACGTTAAACGAGAGAAAGGTTTTAACGATATTTTCTGAAAACAGATCATATGTGATGTATGGTCTTGATTCGCAAAAAATTTATAAAGGTTTTTAGGCTTGCTACGGGTTTCGGAGCAACCACTCCCATTCCCTAGCGCCGGTCGCGATCCATGAATTTGGGTCGTGACAAAGTTGGTATCAGAGCAATGGTTCTCGGACTTGAGAATTTAAAAACATTGCTGATACGTGTCAAGTAAGTCGTGTATGCAATAGTTCTCGGACTCGAGAATTTAAAAACATTGCTGATACATGGAAAATAAAGTATGGGGTAGATGTCATAGGTACTCATAGGAACTACTGCAGCACATAGGATTCGAGTCATGTCTCCTACATATATATTCTTATGTTTCATAGGTTCTCAGCCTTCCCTTTTGGGATATAAGACTGTGATATACGCGTGCGAGTCGTCTAGACGACGCGATAACGATGCTTGAATATCAAGCATGGAAATAACGTGAAGACACTATCGAAGTCATTCGATAGTAGTACAGGGAGACGACTGACATAAAAAATACGAATTTAGAGAAGTGGAGTAGTTGTGGAGAAATCTTACTGGTTACAGAGTTTAGGGTCAGAAGGAAACTTACAAAAACCAAATGATATAACCTGTTATGGTTATTCATTTAAATGATTTTAAAATCATAATTGTGCCTAGACATGAGACGTCATCACCCTATGCACAACTATGCAAATTTTTTTAAAAGTAATTTTTAAAACAAATTGTTTTGAAAAGGCGGCAAAGGTTATTGAATTATTTCAAACATATTTGTTTTTCTTGTAAGTATACCTAGACCAGAACTCTGTAACAAAAGTAAATACTCGAGATCAAGTAGTAAGCGATTCTCGAAGGGAAAACAGAAGCATATAAGAGTGAAAGTTGGAGAATACATTTGTGACTGGGAAAGCACAAAACTAGTTGTAGTTAAACGAATTACAACTTGTATCAGATATATATATATATATATATATATATATATATATATATATATATATATATATATATATATCCGAGTTACCACAAGTTAAGGATAAGAATATCCTCAAACAAGGTGTTTAGGGCATTGTACCCTACGACACTAAAAATAAGAAAGGAGAGATAGAACCTACTGATCGAGCAGTGATTAAGACGTTAGAGATACGTGATTTCTAACTAGCGATTAGTATAACTTGAGTTTAGGAAGACTCAAGGTAAGTGGAAGAACACGATTCAAAGTGTAGTTAATAGAGATAGTGTATTGATGAAGCGAGTTTCAGATGATGTCTGAAAACTGACAAGGTGTAGTAAAACCCTGATAACTTTTAATTGAACCGTTGGATCGGTTTAATATTGGAATATCATGTTCCTAAGACGGTTACCTAGAGATTAACCGTTGCGATCGTCGAGCAGAGAGGTAGACGATAGTTGTTTTTGAAAGTAACGATAGGAAACTTGCGTGAATTTTGGCAGTGAGCCAAAAGCCCAAGTGATGAAATTATGAATTATAGAGTTTAATTAACTTAGGATTATCAATGTAAGCTCCATATATATGTAAATGAATTTGAAAACTTTTGAGAAACAATAGTTTCAAATTGTGAAAATTCCGATAATTGGGCCTAGTGACTGTGAAGTCTTGGCTGGCTGGTGCGGAATATACATGCAGAGGACATGTATTTGAAAGTCGGGCCAGAAATATGTAAAGTACGGCCGACCAAAAGTGGAAAGTGTGAAACATATGTTTTATTTTTAATATGAAATGTTTTGAAAACGGAGCGAGAAATTGATAGTCAGTTAATTAAAGGTAGTAGTGGGTATAGAGCATTGAGGATGACTCTTAGCTGCGAGTAAGACAACTATATATGTATAAAGTTAAGAGGTGGAAAATAGCGATTGTCAGATCAGTGATGTAAGATCTGAGAATTTTATGCATCAGAATGAATGAAAGATTCTGAGTAAGCCATAGTTTGAGGTAAATAACATGTTAAGAGTAGAAATATCCGGATATTAAGATAAGAGTTCCGCGATAATAAAAGGAAAAAGACTGTTGACCCGTGAAGGGACACAGCATATAGTAAAGATATATGAGGAGATACGGAAGTGTTATAGAAAGTAACGTCGTATGAAACGAGTTACGATGAAATGGGCGTACGAGTGAAAGGTAAATCGCTTATTACATTAAAAGAGAAAGTATTTGGAAAAGAAGTATTGAGTTTAAGAGATTATGTTAAAAGAATTATATGAGCTATGGACGCAGAATAAGAAGAGAAAACCTAGATTGCATTGGTGTGTATCGATATTAAGAATAACATGGAAATGTTTTATCCATACGTGCAACTGTAAGTTTGACTTTACCTAGCTATAATGTAAGTAAAGTCACTAATATAAGCTCAATTGAGATTGAAATAAAGTATACTGACAGTAAAGATGTCAGTAAGAGACGTATTTCTATCAAGATGCATACAAATATTGAAGGTAAAGAGATAGAGAAAACTAACGAGAGTGCATCTCACACGTTTGTAAAACGTGGACACGAAAGAGGTTATGGTACAACCTATCGTGAAGGTAGCATAAGTCAGATTGCAGAACGTAGTATGAGTACTACTAGTTCTGATGTGAACATGAAGTGACTGAACACTTCAACTATTCTTATGAGATATATAAGAACAAGGAGTTAAGATACTCCTAGATTATTTCTGGAAGTGGTGATAATGGACAATGAGTTTGTGTGACTAATAAAGAAAGGAGACGCACAATGTGTGCGATTAGTGTTATAAATTCTGAGAAAACGTCAGAATTAAGTTAAGATTTCCAAAAGCGAGTGACATTTTAGAAACACTAAAAGTTATAAATGACATCTAGTTAATCTGGGAAAGATTCAAATGGTTAACAAGTGGAAGTAATCAGTGTGATTAAAGAAATTAGTAATTTCTTGAGTTTCACAGTATTCTGTGAATATTGCTTGCAAGATTTTCAATAATCTTTGCATTAGTAATGAAATTCAATAAAGAAAGTGTGAATGTTGATTTGATAGATCAACGTGAAGTAGATTTTGGAGATTTAAAAGGAATTATTGGCAATAGTGCAAGTGTTAGCACTATTCATAAGATAAATAATTTGTGTTAAAGAGTCAAGCAGAGATATGTTATAATATAACATGATTGAGATATAGAAAGTGTTCCTCGATGGCCGAGAAAGCACGAGGTAAATGCCAATGTATGAATTGGAATTGACAATAGTTATAGTCGCACTGGAAGTCGAAAGACACTAGTAGTGTGATAGAAAGTGCGAACTATTTACGAGAATAAGAGGTATTGTGATAAAAGTTAAGAGGCACTACTTGTAGTATACAAGGAGTAAGTTGCCTACAGATCAAAAGTCAATGAAAATTAGATTTTTGATATAAGAAGAATATCATATAAGGATCCTATAATTTAACGGTAAAGATAACAGTTAGTGGATTGTGAATCAGAGTAGCGCAGTGAAAGTGTGGAGGTTTGCAAAAAGTATATGCATAGTACACTACTGTGCTAGTGATTATTAAACAAGACATTCATGCCTTGAATTGTCAAGTATGATCAGGTATTAGATGTAAGGTCTTAAACTTTGGAATTCTATTGGCTCAACCAAGTATGAGACCAATATGAAGTGATTAATTTAGAGAGAGTATAAATTAGAAATACTCCATTAGAGTATGTAATGAGTATTGATACGCAAAGAAAAGTTTTGCAATTTCAGTATTGTTGATGAAATACTGAAATAGGACAATAGATTGTGTGAACCAGACATGAATAGTCTGAGTGTCACTATAAAATATTTTGTCTTAGTACCACGAAGAGGTACTATAGGGGTATGAAAGTATATCTGTAGAATAATATGACAAGGATGGCAGTAAATGTCTAAAGGACTAGTAAGTCAAACTGGAATGCCAGTGACTATACTGAATTTGGCAAATAATTCCAAACTAGAATGGAAATGAGAAGAGATGACAAAGGATTTGTAGTCAAAATACCTAAGTATTAGGACAGTTTTGACTTAAATGGTTATGAACAGTATGATGAAGATCATACGTTTCATACTCTCAAAACTTTGCATATAACAGACGAAGAACATTCAGTGAAAGACACTGATCTGATGATGAAACGTAATTGAGAAGTTGAGAGGAATACGATAAAGAATATAACCTAAGTTACAATGAAGTGTGGAGTGTTAACTCCAAGTCATGATGAATCATGACATATAAGAATATTGCATAAACATGTAACCGATAAGTTAGTGTTGTGATAAGTATTTCGTGTTTCGTACACGACTACTATAAGAAGAGGGCTTAGAGCCTACCTATATCTGGAATTAACCGTATGCTATGTAAAGCATAAGTATTGACGTATAAAAGGGTTGTATGAAGTCATTTGAGTACGTGGCATTAGATTTTAAATTCGATGACGAATTTTTATAAGGAGGGGAGAATGTAATACCCCGTAATTTTAAGTAATTAGAATATGTCACGAGGTCAAATTGGAGTAATCAAAATATTAAAAATAATATTTTGAGGTTTCGAATATTAAGAAAAATATTCGGAAAAACTAAGTTTAATAGTCAAAAAGGTAATAATAAGGTTTGACTATTTAAGGTTTTTAAATTAAATCACGGGAAGTGATTTAATAAATTCAGAATACGTAAATTTAATTTATACGTATCCGTAAAATAATATCGTAATAATATGAGTTTAAAATTTAAATCGGGAATTTAAATTTTAATAAACGAGTGTGAACGGGAGTAATAAATTTGAAAATACTCTTTAGCGTCGTATAAATTGATATATTGATAGTTAAAATATCAATGTACCACTCTAAATGGAGAGTTTAATATTTCGGACAAAACCCCGAAATTAAAATGTCGAAACTCGGAAAGCTCGACGAGTAATGAACGAATATAAGTTAGATATATATAAATATATATATATATATATATTAAAAAAATAAAAGAAAAAGAAAATAAAAAGAATGAGGCGGTGGAGAAGTGGGCGCTAAGTTGGAAAAATGTCCACTTTGATCCCTGAACTTTTAACTTTAATTAGTTTCAGTTATAAACTAATTAAATGTTATTAGTTGGTTTAAATTAAATATAAAATCATATATAAGTCCCGAGCGAATAATTTTGATGTCATTATTCGCGAAATAATTCGAAGAAGCTACGGTTCAATTTTCATTAAATTTGGACGTAGTAACTTTATTTAAGTGGGACTGATTTAGACCTAATAAATCTTTGGAGATTTATTTAAAATAAAATATAAGTTGGATGCGAATAAAAATTATATTTTTATTCGTTTTATATTTTAATGGATTTTTGGGTAAAGTTTGACGGAATTTAGAATTAATCTCCGTTTGGGATACGGACGACTAATTAAAATCAGAGTTAAAGTGCATGATTGAGTTAGTACCTAATGGTACTTTAGCCAAATCATTTCTCTATAAATAGAGAAGGGGGCAGCCTCACTTCCTTGCGCAGGGAAGGAGGGACCTGCTTGCTAGGCTTAGCAAGCAGAGGTGAGACGGTGCCAGCGCGGCGCGATCCGATTTCGCGATTCCGACTTTGATTTCTTCGGTAGTCCGGTAGTACGAGGTAATAATCGATAATTAGTAATCGATTAAATAGAAAATAAATTAAAATATTATAAACGTAGGAAGCACGTCGGGAATCGGCCCGAGAACGAAGTTCCGAGGGTGGCCTGACAGTGTACACGAACGTGCACAGTCAGTGCACGAACGTGCACAGGCCCTACACGGACGCGTAGTCCAACTCCGAAGGGGTCTTTTCAGGCGGCAAATCTGAGGGGACTTCGCCTAGCAGGACGGTGTGTTTACCGTCAGTCAATAAATGTTTAAAGGTGAACATTTTAAAATGATATAAGTCTATACGTTAAAACGATACGACGTTTTAACTAGGTTTTACATTAATCAAAGTGATTAATATTAAAAGGACTATAAGTCCATACTAAGAGTGGTATTATATATTGAACGAGAAGTTCAATATTGAGATTAGTTTATATGCGATATTTATAGTGTCAGAGTTTGTTTATTGAGTCTATCGTTTATACGATAGGACTAGAGTTAGAAATTCAATGTCTGATGTGTTTTGACATTTGAATTTTAATTAGATCCGACGAGTGGTCAATCTAGTGAGCCAAACACCAACGTGTTTGACTGACAAGCTTTCTTGGAGCTTATGTTTTTAAAAATGGGGACGACAGTACTGTGAGTTTTACTTTGCGGTTTTTACTTTTGAATATTTATATTTAAACTGTTTTTAAATAACAAATCGCACTAGTATAACTTAACCATGAAAGATCCATTAGAACAAGCTTCCTATTGGTTGTCAATAGGACTGTGTGATCACCAGTAGTGTTTCTCGATACGAGCATGTGTCTGACATAGAGGTCAGTTAATGTCATTGGGCGTTGGAAGTGCTAGCGACCCTGAATTAACAGTCTGAGACGACAGTAACGGTTACGGTCACAGGCAGTACTGTGATGGCAGTTTCACGGTTACGGTCCAGACACCCGGCTTAGACGGCAATGATTCAGTTCATGGTCTAAGGCCTATATTGTGTAGGTTGAGACCCATACAATAGTCTGTCTTGTAGGGTTTCATCTGGATCGACTAATTGGTAATATTTTACATATACAAATGTTTATGTATTTGCGATTTGAATATTCAATTGTAAAATTGTAGACTCACTCAGAAATATTTATATTTCTGACCCTCCCCAATGTCTGACTTCCATAATAATTCCGGAAGTCAATGTCAGCCATACCTCTAGAGCTGCAAGTAGTCGGGTACTGGGAAGTCTGTCTTTTTATTTACAGCAGTTCAAACTTATCTTGATACACTCTTATTTGAACTACTGTATATGTATATGATTCAAAAGCTGCGTGTTTTCTAAAATGTTAGGACCAGTTGTTTGAGTGATCCACTGGTTTCATGTGTTTAGCATTTTAGGATTGTATTGGAAACAGAGCAGGTGCGTCAACTGAGATTGATGTTTGCGCTCTAGTTTCTTTAAATACAATCAGGGTCTTAAGACCCAGTTTTCAGAAATGTGTTTACGTTAAACGAGAGAAAGGTTTTAACGATATTTTCTGAAAACAGATCATATGTGATGTATGGTCTTGATTTGCGAAAAATTTATAAAGGTTTTTAGGCTTGCTACGGGTTTCGGAGCAACCACTCCCATTCCCTAGCGCCGGTCGCGATCCATGAATTTGGATCGTGACAGTGGGTCAATTTCTTTAATTGTTCAAGCTGAACAATTCAAAAGGTCTGCACTTTTGAATTGTTCAACTTCAACAATTCAAAATATATTAAACATATCAAAAATATTATTTATATATTTTCTCTTAAAAATAATTATATATATATTTACTCATTTAAATTATACTAGAAATTAATCTGTTTTAAATAAAATTAAAAAATATAAACTTTAATTTTAATTAAAAAATATACTAAAATTAATTGAATTAATTAAAACATACTCCCTCCGCTTTGAAATAGTTGTCGTTTTAGCCATTTTTACACAAATTAAAAAAGCAATAAATATGTCTAAATTTATATATATTTTTACTAAATTAGCCCTTGTTAAAACTTGTTAATTACGTACTATAATTCTTTATTTGTATTTTTGTGGTCTTTCAATAAATGAATGAGGGATATATATGAAAAAATAGTAATAAATGTTTTCTTAGTATCTAAAGTGACAAGTATTATGAAACAATTTTTTTTTGAAGCGACAACTATTTCAAAACGGAGGGAGTATTATTTTTTAAAATTTTGGATCAAGAAGTGAATTAGATATAGTAAATTGAAGTTTAATTAATCAAATTTTCAAATTTTTATATTTTAGTTTTATTAATTTAATTGAATCAACCGATGTATATTTGATGCATACAATAGGTATTTGAAAAATATATTTAATGCATCTTCGATACATATTTGATACACCTCCGTTATATTTTTAATACATATTTGATACATATTCGTTGTCCGAGACCTTTTCCTTATTTTTTATATCTTTTTTAAAAATTCTATTACTAATATTCTTATACATCTCAAAAATTTATTAAAATTAATTTGTTCTATACAAACTTTAAAAAAATATTAATATTAATATTAATTTAACAAATATAAATAATTGAATTAATTAAAAAATACTAAAATTAACTTTTTTTTAGATCTTGGATCAAGAAGTGAATTATATATAGTAAATTGAAGTTTAATTAATCGAATTAATTAAATTTCTAAATTGTTATTTTTTTATCTATTTAATTGAATCAACCGATGTATATTTGATACCTAAAAAATGCATTCAAAAAATATATTAGATGCATTTCCGATACATATTTGATACACCTCCGATACATATCTGATATATTTTCAATATATATTTGATAGATATTCGTTATTCGAAACCTTTTACTTATTTTTATGCCTTTCTTTTTTAATTTCTAGTAGTATTTTTATACATCTCAAAAACTTATCGAATATTTTAATACATGTATTATATATATATTTTATATACATATTTGATACACCTCCGATACATATTCTATACATTTACGATACATATCTGATACATATTCGTTGTTCGAAACCTTTTCCTTATTTTGCATGTCTTTTTTTATGTTCTAATACTAATATTTTTATACATCTCAGAAACTTATCGAAAATTTTAATACATATATTACATATATATTATGTATATCCATAGTACATAATTTTTTATATATGATATATACATTTAAAAATGTATTAAATAGATAAATTGTTAATACATAATTTATACATTTCGCATTTGATCAAACCCAGAATGCATAATTTAGTTCTGAATTGAAATGTATTTTTCGATCCTTTGCCATCCAACAACAGATGGTAGGACCGTGGTGGAAGGGACGATGGTTGGTGGAGGAATATATACATTTTTTAAATATACTTAACAAATATTTTTTTAAATATATAATTTATACATCATAAATATATTTTTAATACATCAAACATGTTTTTTGGTGTATACAAATAATGTATTCGATAAGTAATTCATAAAATTGTACTCTCTCCATCCTATAAAAATAAAAAAAAATAGTGCTTTCATAAAAATTAAGAAACTAATTAATTATGATTGATTTATTAAAATATCCATACAATATTCTTTAAAAAATTTAAGAATGAATTATTATAGTATCTATATTTACAGTTTTAACAATAGAATTATGAGGATACTTTGATAATTTTATCTTAAATTAATAATAAAGGTGGCTATTTTTTCTATTTTTATAGGACAAAAAAAGTTTCTATTTTTTCTACTTTTATGAGAAGGGAGAAGTATTATTTATGTATTTATGAATTTTTATATTTTAAAAATTTAATATATTTAAAATTTTAAAATTAAAATTAATATTAGTATTACATACTAAATAAGTAAACTGAAAAAATATTAGATAAACTGTTTATTTTAAATATTAGTATTAAATAAGTAAAAAAAGTGTTTGTTTTATTAAAATAAAAAGCAAAAAAAATAATAATTAGGTAAACTATATTTTTAAAAATTGTATCATTTGTGTATTTTTATATTAATAAAATTTAAAATATTTAGTTTAAAATTATTATTGATATTAGTATCTTAAAATTTAAATATTAAATAGATAATGTATAAATATATTTTTTAGTTTATTAAAAAAAACAAAACAAAAAATGAATGCAGAGTGACGCGCGGGTCAATAAAGCTGGTGCACCAACTTACTGACTTATTATTTTATATAGAAAAAGTAAATTTTTGGAGAGAAAAAGGTACTCATGTAATTAGCGATAAAAAAAAAGTTACCGCATGTAAAAGTTACCATTTTTTTATACGATCTGTAACTAACGCGACATTCAAGGTGCAAAGGGGATATTGGGCCTCCCAAAAATTTAATATTTTTTCAAATATTTTTTTAATACAGGGTTCATAAGATTTTCTGAACGCATCGCAACTATGAGACAACACCTTTAAACTTTTCACATTCAGACTAATCTTCATTTGAGCCGTGTAAGTCTTTTGCGGAGGTAAACTCTGACTTTAAATTCTTAAACGGTTGCATCCATGAGTAAGATTCGAACACGTGACCTCATTTAAATTAGAAGAGCGTCTTATTAATTCATCTACGTCTTAGAATTTTTTTTAAGCTAAATTAGTAATAGCTATTCCTAATGTTAGCACTAACCCATGTATATCTGATATTGTTCACCTCTCATAACACGGTAAGGACTGCCATGCCCTTGTAGATAATTTTGACTAATTCTTTCACTTATTTTAAAATTTGTATCTTTTTTTATATTTTTTGAAATTTTAATGAGTTTCTCTCTGAAATAAAAATTGATAGAATTTCATATTTCTTTCATTAATAATTTCTAAAAAATGATCATTACAACTATTTATTTTAGACATGTAAATTGTTTAAAAAAATATTATAGGAGAATGTTTAAGGCTTGGACCATTAATTGGTGGTTTAAAAATTAAACGGGGTTCGAACTAGAGGAGTTATCAATTTTTATTTTGGCCGATTACACTGGTTTATTAGGCTAATCTAACTAATTATTAAAATATTTTACTGTGAGCGGAGCGGAGGTTGGGCTCGCCTAGATTTATAGCTAACCTCCATAGTTTAGTTTTGAAAATAGAGTCGTCATCTAACTTAGCTAGGATAAACATTGTATACGGACTAGATAACCTCACACGCCTATGAATTAGATTATCGTGCATCATACCAAAAAATAAGGTTCGTGTACACAACCTAACTCTAAACTTGATTTATTAATTTCATCTTTTAACAGGCATATCCCAGATAAAAAAAGGCATCTCTAAAAAAAAGGAAGTTCAAAATACATCATATTGGAAAATAAAATGTAAATAACTGAAAAATAATGAACTAGAAAGTAAATGTTGGAATGTAAATATGCATTACATTTGAAACTCTCATATGACTCGATCTGGAATGACATGGTAAAAAAAGCAAGTACTTCGAAACAAGCATCTAACCCTGAGGTTTCCAACATATAACACGCAAATATTAATTTTATTCCAATCACATGCATAAAGCCTAAAGCAGGTGTAAATGTGAAATTGATTTTCAATTTATTACCGTTTTAATGCCTATACAACCACTACTTATCGTTTTAATGGCAGTCCTAAGATTTCTGCGATTTATTAGTTTTGAACTAAAGTAACGTGATTATCTAATTAGTCATGTTAATAATAGTGGATTTGAACATACAGTCAGAGCAGTAAACATTATAAACATACTCAGTACAACAATTGATATACATACAAGGTTAGATATACTTTTAAAACTCTTTCTAGAGTGTTTGGCGATTTTTCATTTTTTCTATCAATACACCTAAATTCAGGATTGGGTCAAAACACAAAAGTCGCTCATCTGGTCAACTCAAGTCCACTGGTATAAATCGGAGTTGATTCGAAGTCTGAACAAAGCGAGAAATGCATCTAGAAGTTGTTGGGCCGACGATTGGGCTAAGAAGCCCATGATGACATGGCAAGCGCCACTATCGCTGATGTGGAAGAAAGATGCTGACCGGTACTAGGCCGGATAAATAAAAAAATAAAACCTACAACTAAGTATAAGCCTGTGGTTCAAATAGAGATAGATTCCAAGCTCGAATGAGCCTGTAAACGTGAAACAAAGGTTTGGAAGTCGATTCGAAGATCTAGAGGAGCTGACGATTGGAGTACCAAGGCGCCAAAATAAGTGGAGGCTGCGCCACAAGGAGTTGCGGTAGTTCCATACTAGCGGCGGCGCCAGGAGAATAGGGGACTCATGGGATCATATTTTATCGAAAATGTGTCAAAACAGACAAATAACACATAATAAGTTACTGGAAATCAAAATAAACTAAAATAGCATGTTTAATGGCAATAAAAACATCTTAAATACATGTCTAGAGTGAAAACATGGCAAAATCATTGCAATTATAGCAGTTATGGTAGTTTATCACAAGAACACAAAATAAAATCTAATCATGCATCATATTGATTTAGAATAAAAAAACATGCAGATAGATAATCATTATGTGATAGGAACTTAATTTAGGGTCATCAGACATACTGTTTTCTGGTGATCCGGATGAAGGATCCAATGTAGATCGTTGTTGTAACAATTCGTTCTTGAAGAATAGAAGCATAGAAGCTTGGTTTGATTGATTTTTGTGGCTGATTTTAGTGTGTCTGTGTGTGTGCCGTATTTTTGGATATGGCATGTAAATTAGGGTTCATGACTATGATTTAATTTCCATACCTTATTAGGGTTTCTAAGGGTACTATTTATAGGTAGGATTAGGGTTAGAGTTAGGTTAGAGTTTAAGTTAGGTCAAAAGTTTATTTTAGGTTATTTCATTACATATTCATATTAATTAATGTGTGTCATGAAAATGGTGGAAAAAGGCTATTTTGGTCCCTAGAATTATCGAAAAGATCTTTTAGGGCCACTGAGGTTTGGTTTTAGGCAATTTAGTCAATCAAACCTTTAATTAGCCCATAAAATTCTAAGGCACAGTAATTATTTTAATTTCTTAAACTTAGATGACAATCCCTTTGAATTTTTATGGGTTAAGCGACAAGAAAGCGTCAGTCCTTCAGGTTTCCTGGTTGTGAGCGGAGCGGGGTTTGGGGGCCGCTCGCCCAAGGCTTATGGATGACTTCTCGATCTGAAAATGGTTTGAAAAATGGATTTGTCACCTAGTTCAACTAGGAAATGCCTTTTAATTGACTAGATAACCTTGTTCGCCTCCGGTAAGATTATCGTGCATCAGACCAATGACTAGGGTTCGTAGACGTCCCCGAGACTCTTGTGCTTGGCTTATCTATTACCGGATTTATTTACTGGATGTATTTGTTTTATATCTCATCTCAACAGTATATGCAGTTCACAGGATATGAAAGCTATAAGTAAACATGTATGAAAGCTGTAAACACGTTTGACGCGCATATTACTCGATTTGGACTAGCATTTGAGGCAAGTAGCAGGTACTCCTTAACATACATCTAACCTTATAGGTTTCTAGCAAATAGCATAAGTGGGGTTGGTCTGGATATTTTACATGCACAAAACCTAAACCGGATGTATAAATATGATTGATTGATTTTATTAGGTGAGTCTTGAAAAATCTATACAGCCGTTACTACGTTTTCGTATTAGTTCTACGATGTCTAAGTGATGGGCTGGAATTGCATTAATGGGCCAATTTTAGGTGATTAGTCCATTAACAGGTTATTATTTGATTTGGAATGCTTTTGGAAAGCATTAAACAGTGCTGGCATGCTCGGGGGCAGTTTGATATACATACAAGGTTAGAGATACTTTTCAACCTCGTTAACTTTGAGTGTCTGGCACTCGCGCAGGTTTTGATCATCGGTTTGGTAAGAATAGGCTCTCGATCATATCGCGAGAGTTGTGCGTCTCGTTGATCCGGTTTACTGGTGTGATCCGGAGTCAATTCCAAGTTCGGGTTATCCTAAAATGGGCTCTGGAAGTTGCTGATTTGCTGGGCCTCGGGCTCGTGGGCACGGTTTATACACTATGTTATATATTTGGACTTCTGGGTCTGTTTTACATCAGTTCTGGCCCGTTACAAAACAGAATATTAAAGTACATTGGATTTGCTACGTCTAGGTTCAAACTGGGCTTGATTTGGAGTGCGGATGAGCCTGGAAACACATTTTGAATTTCGGATCGAAGTTTGGATGATCTGGGAGCGAATCTGGATTGTTGAGGACCGACGAACACGACGCTAGCTTAAGCTGCCGACGCCGGTAGAATGACATGGCGGCGCTACCGGTTACAGTGGCGGCGGCGGTTTTTGACAGTAGTTTCGAGATTTTTGTTTTGTTTCGTTCTCACTCGTTTCAAGTCCGTTTCTGATGCAAAAGTATTCAAAACCGCATAAAATCGAACAAGGAATCCAAGTATGGCATAATCAGAGTGTTTAAAGCTCATCGAAACAAAATAATTTTTCTGGGCAGCAAGTACGAATTTCAAATTTTCATGGCAAAAAGAGTTAAAATCTCCTAAAAACATGCATTCTAAGAGCTTTAAATTAATGGGATTTCTATATTTGAGCTTAAACATGGTTAATTACAGCAATTTAACATGTGTATCATCAAATTTCATGGCAATTTACTGAAAACACCGAATTGATTACTATGACAATTTTAATGGAAAACAAGCAATTATAAGATAAACATGCATTCTAAGCACACAATCACAACAATCATGGAAATTATACGTATATTTATCAACAACAAATGGATTTTCATATCATCTAATAATTAAAGCACACATCTAGGTGTTCCGCGCAGCGGGACGCGGGGTACCAAATTTTATATTTTCAATTCAAAATTTAAATTCCAACAATTCGAAATGTTGATTATATCAACAATAACATAATGGATTATCATACCATCTAATATTAAAAGTGAGCCTCTAGAAATAAGAAGTATACCTATGTCGGTTTTCCTTTGTTTCTTTGAGTCCCGAGAGTACGGCGACCTCTATCTCGTCCACACGAGTATGCGCTCGATTGAATCCTTATCAAAAGTGATCTGCTTGAGTTCCTCTTTAGAGAGACCGAAAGATCAAATCTTGCTATGATCACCTCCTCGCTCGGATGCTTTAAGAACTTCCCAAGTTAACTTCTGATTGATGACTATTGTTTAAACTCCTTTAAATGATTTATCCAACACTGTGTTCCGAACTCTTCAAACTGTGCTCAACTCTTAAATAATTGTGGTTCTATGCTTTTTGTGATATATTTTCCCACACCATTAAAGCTCTATAAATAAACTTGGATGTTTAGTATCCTTAAGACACATGCCAAGGCAAGTTTTGCACATATAACTTAGAGGTTGCCACCATGTGACACCTAGCTACCTTATGTGTCATTATTACATAACCCAATCAGTGGAATTTTCCATATCATTCCACTAACTTATGATTAATGATTTAAGTATCATTAATTACACTAATTAATTACTTA
Organism: Mercurialis annua; assembly: GCF_937616625.2. NCBI lineage: Eukaryota > Viridiplantae > Streptophyta > Magnoliopsida > Malpighiales > Euphorbiaceae > Mercurialis > Mercurialis annua. The sequence continues at coordinate 43,080,636 of NC_065574.1, read as the reverse complement.
TTCCTTCTAATCATTCAACTTTATTAAAGTACAATTAGGTTCCTACTAATTTATTTCTTATAAATTAGTCCCAAATTGAACTCCATTTTCAACTTAAATTAATCTCTGAGATATGATCGTATATATATATATATATATATATATAGTAAATTCAATTGGTAATACACTCTATTGTGTGTAACTAACTCGGTTCATATCTAGATGGCAACGAGAAGAATAAGAAATGCATTTCTTATTACTATTTATATTTAAACCCCATTTAATTATTAACTCTCATAAATCGTGAGTGACGTTTAGCAACATATCGTGACTCCCAGATAAAAATGAATGTTTCGATAAATTCTTTATGAAACAATGTTCATAATTAACGTATACTCAAATTCCCTTCATTACACGATTCCAATCTCGACTTAGTGTCACAAATGGTCAAACACTATTATGTCTCGATCATATGTCCTCATCTCTTAATTCTGGTTCTTGATAAATATGACTCATACCAGAAACACATTTCTAGTATTAGAACTCTTATATCAAATTCATAACTACTTTTGCAAGTTTTATCACCCATCAAGAACAATTTGAGATAGTATAGAATCTTATCCCCGTTCATCCGGTGTAACGGATCCTCTTGGAGTAATCACATATCTCCATATACAGCTAACTAGAGCCAATACATCCTGCGAACTTATCTCATGAAAGTTATAGGGATAAGGAGGATAAAATTATAATCACATATGTACAAGATAACCGTGTTAACACAAGTCAAAGGACATGTAAACATTCAAGAACTAGATGACATAATATTGATTTATATGGATTACCATGTATAAGTCATCTAACGCCACAAATGTTCGACCTACTCCAGCTTAAAGTTTTCACATATTTATTTCGATCTTCAAGTAGCATGAGACTCCCTACCTTCGGTCATTGGTAACTCTTACTAATCGGGAGAATAAATAGTGGTGATGATCCGGGATAATGCGTTGCTGTAGATACCTATTTTCCGGATAGTTAAAAAGTGATAAGGGAATGAAGCATCCAATGGTGATTTCCAGAAAAAATCGCCTCGGTAACGACCTATCGATGCGTAGTCAGTGCATACCTGAGAACTTGAAGGGTTAAAGTGTAATTAGCCGTGAATAGCCTATAAAAATCCAAAGAGATTGTATTCTAAGTCGAGAAATTGGTCTAATTAAAATATAATAGAAGTTTATGGGCCAATTTGCAAGTTTGATGGACTAAAATTGACCATACCCAAACTCATAGGACTCTATGAGACTTTTTAAGCACTTTCAGGCACTAAAACTGACTTTTAGACACACTTTACTTAACCCTAAGGCTAATAATCATGAACGGTCCTCGACCTTTGCTCTAAGCTTCCCTAAACCCCCTGACCTATCAAAAACTTCCCTAAACCCCCTGACCTTTATGGCGGCCCCACTCACGGCCCTCCTGACAAAAAAAAACAAAATTGCGGCGCCGCCAACGATTAAATCGTTTGCATGCCTGTTCCTCGCCATCTGTTGACCCACATGACCTCTCCTCAGTCAGAAGCAACAGTTCCTCCCTCAGACATGTCGGTTGACTTTTTAAAATTTTAAAATGAATTTTTTTTACCTTCTTAGTTAATTTTCTCTTTCTCTTATTTCACCTTCTGACATACTCTTTCTTCTTCGTTATATTTGTTTTTGAAATCAAACTTTTTCTATTTTCCCTCCCCTCTGACCTAGGCGTTTGTCCTCGTCATTTCTTGCTCTTCATTTTCTCTCGTTCTCTAGTTCGCCTGCGTTGCATCTCGAGATCCGGGTATGAAAAAAAATGGTTGATTAATTTTTGTAGAGTTACTGTCATGTTGACACATTTTTGGTATTGATATGCTTATAGGGTAAAACAGTAAAAGAAGATAATGGGAAAAGAAAAGATCTTTGGCAGTGATGAGACGAAAGGGAAGAAACGGCCAGGTTCGAATTTTATTTTAGGTTTATGGTAATTTTTTTGGTTTTTGTGTATGTGTTTTTGGATACTTCAAATTGTAATTTTAGGTTTATTGTAAATTTTTTGGTTATTGGGTATGTGTGTTTGGATGGAGGAGTTATTTTTTAGTTGGTTGTAAAATTTGTTAATTTTTTTTCATAATGTCTGTGAATGTCTCTGCATTGTTTGTTTGAACAGCCCCTACGGTGGAAGTGGATTCTGAGATCCTGGAAATTGTTCTGCACTACGATGGAGAATTTGGAGAGGGTGGTTATTTGTGGGGTGATGTGTGTGCAAGGTGTTTTGACATTTCACAACTGTCACTGAATAGGCTTGATTTGTGGGCAAAAAAAAATTGGAGTGAAGGGGCTGGTTATGTATTATTGGAGGCAGCCAGAGTTGGACTATCATCGAGGGATAAAGCCAATTGACCATGATGGAGATGTTGAGGAGATGGCAAGCGCTGGGCTAAAAGCAGGTGTGGTTGATGTGTACGTTAGATATTTAACCTGTGATTATGTGCATAATTTGATGCCTGAGAGTGGACCCAAGTTAGAATTTGAAGAAATTGAAGAAGATGGTCCATTTGAGCCAGTTGAAGATGGTCCAGTCGAGGCAGTTGAAGATGCTCCGGGAGTTGAAGAAGGTCCAGGTGAAGAGATATTGTTGCTAGAGTGGTACGACACTGAAGATGAGGGCCAAGTAGAAGCCTTGGAAGTGCAGATTGTTGCTGTTGAAGGCCCATTTGATGTGGCTGAAGGTCCAGAAGAAGGGTGCAGCAAAAAATAGAAGAACAAATAAAAACAGAAGAATAAAATAATGAAATAAATGTAGCGTTGTTTATTATTTCCGATATGTTGTTATTTTATTTTAAAACACTTATATGTTTTTTACTTTTGCAATTTCATAATGTAGCATTGTTTTTTATTTCCTGATATGTTGTTATTTTATTTAAGACATTGTCTTTCATTTGGAAATTTTACAAATTTATTTTTGGAAAAATGAAATACTTTTTAAGACACTGTCTTTCATTCTTATACATTTGTTCACATAAGGTCCCTGACTTTTAAAATGAATTGAACAGTGGACCCTAATATTTGTTACTCTGGACAAAAAAATATACATAAAACATATAGAACATACATTACTTACAGAACATGTAAAATGTAATACATAAAGACATATAAACAAGCAGAAAAGTAAAATTAAAATTTCATTTCATTAAATATTCAAACATTTCAGAACATTTAGAAAAAAAATAATACACAAACAAGCAGGAACCCTGAACAAGAACACAAATCTCCCACTTGACCAAAAATACATAAACAAGTGATCCTCTTAAGCCAAAATACATAAACAAGAATAGATAAACAAATCATCCTCTTAAGCAAGCTCCGGTGCGTGATAAACACATAACTCCATCTTGATCATACCGTCAGCAAAAAATTCGTGGTCACTATCAAGAAGGAACCCTGAAAAAGAACGATAGTAATTGCTGGTGCCTTGAATGTTTTGGGTAGCACTGTGAAACTTGTGACTTGAGTTGACATTCACTTCAATTTCATGGGGGCAGCATCCAGCTGCTAACGGTCTAAGACAACACATCGTCAGAATATTCCCATAAGAACACGTTGTGTCGTTCAGAACAAACACAATGTCTGTGTTTTCCTCTTGGAGAATAAAGAAATTATCATTCAGCCGGACAGAAACAGGGAATTTACGACCAAAAACAAACAGCTTCACAAAATCTTTATGCATCACTTTACAATAAGCATAAATCATTTCAGAGGTTCCCTTGACATTGCAAACTTCAATGGGGCATGAACACTCTATAAAGGAACATAACTTTTCGTGGTTGATCTTATCGGGGTACCTAACAGTTTCTGGGCATCCATAATTCTTGAACGAGCAACAAACTCTTAAAGACTCAGCAACATCTTCCAGAATCCGGTTCCTCATTCTCCTGATAGGCAGGGTGCAAGAATGACACTTTTGAGTCTTCTCCGAGCATGCGTTGCATGTTGCATGTCCATTTTCACACTGAATATAATTACAGAAAAAAATACAATTACTAAACAATACAATTACAGAAATAAATAACAGTAAATGGTAAAGAGAAACAAATGGGTACAAACCTGAATAATTGGAGTTGTAAAGGGTTCACAGCATATTGGGCAATCCATAAGTTCCATATTAAGTGAAGATACAACAATATTATCGGACATCTTCTGGTTACTCTGAGAATAAGAACAATTTGTGTACTCTGAAATGCTTGAATCAGTTGCTATGGTTGCCTATTTAAATAAGTTAGCATCATGACTCTTCAATTTCTTTAGATGCCCTTTGTGGATGTAATTAATTAGTGGTTGTAGTTAACGAAGAGGCTGCATTGGAACAATACAACTGATGGAACGGGTGTAATGAAAGGGTTTCTTGGAAAATCCATTTCTAATCTTTACCATAAGTTTTCATTTTTTTGGCGGTTCATTTTTCTGTCAAGTCTAATATAGCCCTTGACATTTCAACCAATTATGAAAGACAGCACCTGAACTTATATTTTATAATCAAGACAGCACCTGAACTTATATTTTATAATCAACGACAGTACTGTAATTTAAAATTTAGAATCACACACAGTTTTCATAGAAAGCAAGTTGAATGAGTTTAAGGTAATACAAAAAATTATTGGAACGCAGTTAACTAACAACACTGCACAAACACAAGCCACTGTCACTTAACAAAAAATGAATCAATTTTTCTTGAAGCAAGCAACGGCTAAACTGCAACCGGCAACTGCAAAAGCCACAAAAAAACCAAGCTTCATGATCTTGTTTTTCCTCTCCATGTCTGAGCACTTGACTTCCATCAGCTTGATGTGGTCCTTCAGAGTCTCTATCTCCATAAGTTGCAGACCACTTTCCTGCATCATAATCATATTTTCTTCGTGGTACATCTCATGAGACTCCTTCAATCCCTCGAAGGCCTCATTAAGTTCCTGCAGTTCGTCAGTTTTAGCTGCCACATGAGTATGGGCATTAACTAGTTCCAGTAGAGCGGCATTGCGTTCTTCAGTCATGGCGTTAAGATCACTTTTCAACTTCCTGACCACCGTCATCTGATAGGCCATGTCGTTATCTACCCAGGCAAAAAAATCGCATTGATTCTGTGTAATGTAGGTCAAACGACAATTAGATGGCAACAACGGAGGATTAAGTTTAAATAAAATACTTACATTTCTCTTAGAACAGTCGTAAAATCTAAAATACTTACATTTCTCTTATAACAGCTGTAAAATCTCCGTCCTGGATTTCGTTCAGTAGAGGAAATCTGCAGACGGCATGGAATTCCACAATCGCACACAACTTGTTTAGCTTCTCCTTCCATTGTCGTTGTATCTTGGAACTGGAGATCTATGGGAAGGCTGGTAAGAAAAAAGAGAAGGACACGAGGGTTTTCAGAAAGGGGTTGAGTGTTGAGTTGAATTATGTGTTAGACCTTCATTTATGTAGTAGGGTTCTGATTTGCTTTTTGTTGTCAGGTGTGACAGATGTCCCTTTTTAAATTAATAACGAACCTTTAGTGTTTTAATTATGAAGGTTGAGTACCTTAAGTGATCTTGATTTAAGAGGTTGAGGTCCGAAGATGATTTGTTAATAAAAGGTTGAGTACCATATTTGTTCTTATAATAAAAGCATGAGGACCGTGGCTGATCTTTAAGAAAAAGGATCAGGACCTTAGTTGGTGATATAAAAAGTTGACCTTATAGTTGCTAAAAAAACAGACAAACACAAACTGTTCAATACAGGAACTGTTTAATACATCCATTCATCCAATCAAATACATCCATTCCAATACATCAACTAAAATTCTAATCACAATGTAAAACCTACATGCACACCCTAACAAAATACTACCTATGTGCACCAAAATAAGTAACAAAATAATTAGCACTAAACCATGTTCTAGAACTACATGTTTTTGGATCTCTTCCTCAAGATGTTCATGTATCTAGAGGGAACATCTATAGCTCTCCTCTTCCCTTTTCCTTTTTCAGCTTGAGTAGGGATAGGTTGGGACGAAGCTCCATCTTCAACAGTGCTCCGTTGGCTGTTGAAGGCATGCTCTTCTGCATCACCTGGGTGGTTCTGGTTGTTCTGGTCTGGTTGGCCTTGGTCAGCAACCGGAGGTTTCTCCTGAATTGCTTCATCCACAAATGGAAAGGTTTCACGTCTACTCGGTGACCTATGAACGACTTGACTTGTACCCTGCCATGGAAAGACACACACCAATTTAAAAATTTAATGGAATAATAAACCAAAAACTAAAAACAACAAAACCAGACATTCACTAACATCCATCATCCAGCGGAAGGTGACTGGAGCGTCATGAAGCACAGGTTCTCTTTCAGCAGACTGACCACCAGGCTCTCTTTCAGCAGACTGACCACCAGGCTCTCTTTCAGCAGATGGACCACCAACCTCATGAGTTGACTGACCCTCACTTATCTTTAGGCAACCCCTCTTATTGTGTCCAAATTTTCCACAGAAACTGCAAGTGATTCTCATATTTCCATTCCTTGGCACCTTTGCCCTACTTGCAGCGGCTTCCTTGGCTTTTTCAACCCTTTGTTTCTCTAGTTCTTCCGCCTCCTTTTTTCTAGCCGTTGGTATTCTGCCCCTCTTCTTTTTGTGTACTGGGGATGGTGGGAGTATGATGTTGAATGGCTCAGGGTCTGTTTCCCACATGTTTGGCCCATTCATAGGGTTGATTACATAGTTGTATACCTTCTCATACGTAGCTATGCTGTAACAGTCATCCACAAACTCTTCAGGCCGTTGATTATTTCCATATATGCATGGTGTAGCATGCGAACATGGGATTCCACTAAGCTGCCATCTTCGACATGTGCATGTTCTGTTAGCCAAATCAACCACGAACTGGCCCCCTGGGGCCTCTACCTGCCACTGAGGGCTACCACCAGGATCTGCGGTGAACTTCCAACCATAATCAATGATTTTGGCCAACTTCTTTCTGATCTTTGGACACAGCTCACCCTCCATATTTCTCCCAAACTTCTGCTTGTCATTTATCCTCTTCATAAGCTGAGTCCTTATCATTTCGAACATTATCAGCACTGGCTTCTCTCTTGCAGCAAGTATGTACTTGTTGAATGCTTCAGCCAGGTTGTTTAGGAGGATATCACATTTCACTTCCTCCTTGAACAACGCTCTACACCAGTGTTTCATGTCCCTCTCTTTGATCCATTTAAAGCCAGCGTCATGTTTGTCTTCCAGAGCTTTCATTGCTCTATCCATGGCTGCTTTATAAGTTGTTGTTCCAATGTTCCAGATGAAGGGCTTCATGTGTTGCGTGTGAAACGTGCTCCTGAAATTGGCCCACAAATGCCTCTAGCAAAATCGATGTTCTGAATATGGGAACAACTCCTTCACAGCATTCACCAAACCCTGCACAAACGCACGAAATATAATCACCCATGGAATCTATAACAGACCCTATAGTTTGTAAATTATTCACTAAAGGACCCTGACCTTAATGTAAAAAAGCTAATACAGCAAATTAACATTGATCACTAAAATCAACTAAGATTGTTCACCCATGGAATGTACCTTTTGTTTATCGGACATGAAATCAGTGGCATTTGTAAGGTGCAGATCAGCTTGAAGTAGCTCAATAAACCACATCCAGGTGTCTGTGTTCTCCATTTTAACCCAGGCATATGCTAAGGGGTACATACAGTCGTTTGGATCAATCCCTGTTGCAGAAAGAAGTTGACCCCCGTATTTACCCTTCAACCAGCACCCATCCAGACAGACAATCTATCGCATCCCATTCATGAAGGCCTGCTTCAACCCATGAAAGCATACATACATTCCCTGGAACTTCCCCCTTGCTTCTTTAAACTCCATCGTGCTGCCTGGGTTGGTTCTCAAAACCTCCCTCTTGTAATCATACAACTTCGCATATTGCCGGTCCTCATCACCCTCCAATTTGTCCAATGCTGCCCTTCTTGCTCTTTTGACTTGCTGAATGCTTATTAATTGTTTTAGCTCCATCCGAATCTTCTTCACAAACACTTCAGACTTATATTCAGGATCGTTTCTAAATTCTTCTAAGTACTTGTCGGCGAGGAATGCACTAGTCAGGTGGAAGTTTTTGCTCACTTTAGGACATGAATGGCACAGATCAAGGGTCTTCACTCGGAATGTGTTGTCATCGGGATCTTTGAGGTGCAGCTTTGAGGCAAACACGTAGAACATACATTTAGCATTTGAGTAGCACTTTGCCCTCACTCTTGTTATCTCATTTACAGGTAAGTGCAGTTGGTACCTGTGGTGTATCCCCCACTCACGGCAAGCCTTCTTAAACTGCTCCCTGTCATTGAACAACATCCCAACAGAGAAAGTTGGACCCTCCTGGTCGTGGTCTTCATCAAACACATTAAAAGTCTCCCCCCCCATCTTCTTCTGAATCTGAAATAGATCTATTACCATCAGACTCAATGTACTCTGAATGACCACCTACAGTGTCCTGGTGAATGGTTCTGTCCACACCACCAGACTCAAATTGGGCTTTACCTTTAGGTCTTCCACCAGCCCTGTTCTGCGAAGCACCAACATTCTCTTCAGGCAACTGACTGGCTCAGTAGTCAAATCTTCATCACCATCCAAGATGTCATAATCAGGATCCACAATGTACTTATCTAGAACATCATCCCAATCTTCAACCCATTCCTGTGAATCATGATGCTGTTCTTCTGTGGGCACCGGTGGCTGGTCTTTACTTAGCCTTTGCGGCAGTTCCCTGTTCAGCTCCTCAAATAAACCCTCAAATGGGGGCTGATGTTAGGTCTGGAAGAAATTATCAAAGTTCACATCTTGAGTTTGTTGAGTAGGACCCTTATCATGCAGCACCTCTCCCTCGGCCATGTGCGGCCAATCGTCAGCCCCCAAATCCTGAGCTTCCTCATGTGGCCCCTGAATTTGACCTTCTTCCTCTTGTGGCCCATGCTGTTGGCCATGATATTCCTCGTGCGGTACATTCTGTTGGACATCCACAGGTGGCCCTTGATCTTGGACATCTTCACCAGCCCCAGCCCCAGCCCTACTCCCAGCCCCAGCCCCAGCCTCAGCTCCATTCACTTGGCAATCTTCAGCAGCCTCGTCCCCCTTAACATGGCAATCTTCATCAGCCAACTGAATGCTTACCTCTTCATTTAACCCCTCACCAGCAACCTCATCATTCCCAGTATCAGTTTGGCCCAAATAATCTGCCCCTTCATTCCCCTGGGCCTCTATATCTCCCTGGAGCATAGAAGCCCATTCACTTACATATGGAATCAACCATGACCCCCCACTTTCTGAAGGATCTTCACAAACAGCCTTGGTAGCCAATGGTTTAACCCTTACTTTTTCACGGGAGTGGGATACACATAAGCGTCATCTTTGGGGTTTGGTATCTCCTCAAGTACAACATGTGGGGGCGACGGGGGCGGAGGGACTAAAGACTCAATGTCTTTAATTGTCAGTTTCCTAACATAAACATCCACTTCTCCATCCCTCTTCCCAGCCCTTGCCATTTCCATGACATCGTCTTCGTGATTTATCGGGCTCATCCAATCATGAAATTCCTTGTCTTTTTCTTTCCAATAATAATCAACTAATCCGTTAACTTTTTCTCTTTTCACCCATCTATCTAATTTCCTCATAGACATATCGGACACAGAATAAACGCCGGTGAACACTTTCCCATCATGGTAACCCCATTCCCCCAATTCCCCATTAATGTGAAGGTTGATTTGAAAATATTCTAAACCTGGTGACACTGCAAACAGACAAATATTTAATTACACCAACAACCATCAAGCAACACAAAAAGAATAGTAAATGCCAACCAACAGAAACGTGAAAACATAAAACAGGTCGTACAAAGATTAAACAAATCAAACCAACTAGTGGTCCTACAGCAGTAAACAAACATAAAGCAACTTGTAGTCCCATGTCCAAAACCAATAAAAAAAATCAAAGCATAGAATAACAAACATTTACAGAAATCAAAGTACTATGTGGTCCTACAAAAACAAAATCCACCAAAAAAAAACAGGGTCAAAATTGACATACCTTCCACTACATCGTCACTATCGCTCTCATCCATTAAACCCCATCCAGGAGTTCCAGGTGGTCCCGTTCGTTCTCTTTCCTTTGAATTTCCTTTTCCTTTCTTTCTCATTTCTGTAATTCCTTCACTATAATAACCTATGACAGAGAGAACATAAATACACCACATTAATCAAACCCTAAACCACATTAACCAGACAACAAGAGTAAAAATAAATCTTTCTCACTCTAAATTTCTGTTTTGTTCCTTCGTTATGTTTTCTTCTTCACAATGCAAGAATAGAAGACGAACAGGCAATCGAAGAAACAATGGTGGTGTGAAACGGAGAGTTCGAGAAGAAAGAGATGGAAGGTAGTGTATGTCAGAACGAAGATGAAAGAGAGAGAAAAGTTACCGAGCGGTTACTTTTTTTAAAAAATTTAAAAAGTCAACCTGCAACTCTGAAAGAGGAACTGTTGCTTCTAATAGAGGAGAGGTCACGTGGGTCGACAGGTGGCGAGGAACAGGCATGCAAACGATTTAATCGTTGGCGGCGCCGCGATTTTAGTTTTTTTTTGTCAGGAGGGCCGTGAGTGGTGCCGCCATAAAGGTCAGGGGGTTTAGGGAAGCTTTTGAAAGGTCAGGGGGTTTAGGGAAGATTAGGGCAAAGGTCGAGGACCGTCCATGATAATACGAATTTGATTAATTAAAAAGAGGTATTTGCTAATCAAAACACTTTATCAAGTCACACACTTGCACACTCCTGACCAAACTCGAACTCTAACTAATCCTAGGTCTTCCTCACCCCTATAAATACTACCCTTAGACAGCCTAGCTAGAGATCGGACTAGAGCTTAAAATCCGACCCTAGAATTCGAACCTTAACACTAGAAAAGTAGGTTTTGGGCGAACTCTTCCTCACACACACACACAAATTGCACTAAAATCTATTCCATAAAACAAGCTAAACACTTTAATCAATCAAGTACAAAGCTACTACGCGTGATTCGAAGTTGGATCAACATCCACTTCGCTAGTAAACGAGCCAAAGACTCATAACGGTATTTTGGAGGACTCTTAATTGTCTCTATCACTTTTCATAATATCTGTCAATTGCATGATTTAGATTGTATGTTTAGGTTGATTTTGATTGTTTTGCCATTAATTGCTGTCAAATTGCTATAATTGTTGTCTTAATGCTCTTTTCCACAAACTTCCATGAAATTGGATTAGAAAGCATGTTTTAGGTCCGTCCTAATATTTTTATTCCATTAAATTTGAATCTATTGAATTTTTACACTTAGGAAGCATGTTGGAATTAATTACCTCTTTTTCCGTGTTCTAGCGTGCCTCTCGTCTTATTATCAAAAATTGTCTAAAACCTGTAGTTTAGGTTCATTAATGCGTGTTGAATCGCCATTAATTAGTTCCGTAATATTTGTATTTCTTTCCCATACCTTTGATATCTTTTTTGAGCATGTTTGAATGAAAAACGGATGAGAAAACGAACGAAAACGACGAGCTACTGCTTCTACCCGAACCGGCGCCGCCACCACTGCAACTGACGCTGCCGCCGGTGTGGACTAGCGCCGCCGCCATGGATAAATGGTGCCATTGGCACTCCAACAGGTGCCGAGTTCATACCTTCCTTGCTTCCCAAATCTTCTTCCAAATCTTCCCAGATTTGATTCGTCTTTGTTTTTAGGTTTCCGGGCTCGATTGAGTTCGGATCTAGGCCCTGTTTGAGCCCAGATTTAGGAGTTTTTATGTATATTAATATTATATATTGTAAGGGGCCAGTCCTAATGTAATCGAGGCCTGAAAGCGCAAAATTGTAATTCTTAAAGTAAACTGGGCCCATAAGTCCACAATCGGTGAACCCAGCAACTTCTAGACCGGATTTCGGGTCCATCCAAACTTAAAATCGACCATGTTTTAATCTAGTGGAACTGTATCGATGAGACGAACAACTTTCCTGTTCTGCCCGAGAACTAGTTCTGACCATACTGACGGTCAAAATGTGGCGAGTGCGAGTAACTCAAGTTAACGAGGTTTAAAAGTATTTCTTACCTTATATGTCTATCCAACTGCCCATGAGTGCGTCAAAAATGTTTACCGCTTTTTAAAAGCATGAAAATCCAATATTAACAGGCTAAAGAACTAACCACGTTAAATTAACAAGTCAAATCAAATCCAGCAAATAAGCTAGACATCTTAAGATTGCATGTAAAAAGTAATTAGAGGTTGAATAGGATTTTCAAGAATAACCTAATAAAATCAATCAAACATATACATCGATTTTTATGCTTTATGTATGTTATATATCTAGACTAGCCAATACTTGTATTTGTTAGAAACCATCAGGTTTAGATGTATGATAAGGAGTAATTTGTTACTTGACCAGTCCAGATCGAGTCAAATGCGCGTCAAACGTGTTTACCGCTTTCATAATTTTTTTTTCCTCCAGTACAATCTCGTGTGAACTGCAGATGAAATGTCGAGATAATACTGATGCATCCAGTAGGTAAAAAGTAGAGGTTAATAAGCCAAGTGCATGAGTCTCAGGTAGGTCCACGAACTCGGTCTTTGGTTGGCATATGGTAATCTTACCCATAAGCGAGTAAGGTTATCGAGTCGATGTAAAAGGCATTTCCTAGCTAAGCTAGGTGGTGACTCCATATTATTTCAAAACATGTCCAGAATAGAGTCCTGCCATAAGCCTGGGCGAATAGGAACCCCGAAACCCCCACTTCCGCTCATAGTTTTCCTTATACGTAGGTCCCCATAAGATCGTGAACAATTATTTAGATTACTTGTGTAAAAGAGTGTCACTCATATTCTTAGTACGTAAGAATAAATTCTTTCACAAAGTAATCAAGGAAAATACCTACTAAAAGAACACTTAGTTTGATGAGAACACTTAGTCATATAAAACATATATTATTGCCAAGGGGATTAAGTTTATTTAAGTATACATTCAAAATGGCCCTAGGGTACATACTACTAACAATATCCCACTTGCACTGGAGCCACATGCTACTACATTTAAGACCTATATTTTCAGGATGTAAATCTAATTGACTATGTGTCATGGGCTTCATTAACGGGTCATCATATGGAACTACCTCTAGTTTGCTAACAAACGTTTTGATCCAAACAACTTCCTTTGTAGATGCATCAATATACTCGGCTTCCATAGTGGAATTTGCAGTTGTTTCTTGTTTGGAACTCTTCCAACTTTTCGCTGCTCTAGTACAGGTAAAAACAAATCAGAGATATATTTTCTATCATCTAGATCTATTTGAAAATTAGAATCTATAAAGCTGTATATTTTTAGATCACCTCCTCCATAAGTAAAGACTATATATTTAGTTATTCTCAAGTACGTAAAGATATTCTTAACCGCCATCTAGTCTTCCGAACCTGTATTAGATTGCTACTAGCTAGTCAAACTAACCGCAAAGGAAATATTCGGCCTCATACATAACATAGCATACATAAGACTACCAATTGCTGAAGAATATGATATCGTTGCCATTTCATCCTTTTCTTTGAAAGTCTGTGGAGATATTCCTTTTGGAAAGATGAATACCATACTAAACAAGAATTTTCCATATTGAACTTCTTCAATATGTTTTCTAAGTAAAGCCTTTAAGATAAAAAAATCATTCTTTTAGATTTATTTCTATAGAGTCTAATATCGAGAATGTAGGTCGCTTCTCCAAGGTGCTTCTTGGAGAAAGTTTTGGATAACCAAAGCTTCAATAAAGTTAACATACCGACGTCATTTCCGATTAGCAAAATATCATCTACGTACAAGACTAAGAAAGTGATAGCGCTCCTACTAACCTTCTCCGCAAGTCAAAGGACATATGTACAATTATGAACTAGATGACATTAAATTGAATTTGATGAAATACCATATTTAAGTCATCTAGCATTACTTGTTCGACTCACACAACCCCCTTGAATGTCCACATGTTTATTTTTATTCCCATCAAGTAGTATGAGACCCACTACGTTTTTTATAACTCTTTTAAATTTATGTTTATCAAAAACTCCTTTTTGATAATACACACACACACATACATCCCGCAAGTCATACGTGGCCTCTAGCAAGACATTATGACTACCCAAGGCATATGAATATTGATTATCCGATTTAACCTTATATATAATATTTTAATCCCTTTGTCTCGCTATATCCAGATTGAATATAAGGCATAATATATATATATTACATTACCAATTATATATATGATAATCTATTAATCACTTTATTCTATTGGGCTTGTACAACCTATAACTGTTTTGACTCTATTCTTAGTGTGTCACCCAGTAGGTTCACATAGCGTTGGCAGTGGGATGAATATATCTTTTTCGTCCCGCAAGTCATACGTGGCCTCTAGCAAGACATTATGACTACCCAAGGCATATGAATATTGATTATCCGATTTAACCTTATATATAATATTTTAATCCCTTTGTCTCGCTATATCCAGATTGAATATAAGGCATAATATTGTCACCCTTATAATAATCAATCATTAGTTTTCTGATTCTAAGTAGACTGAAAATGATAACTCTTTATTAATGTATTTAGCATGGCCATGCATTTCCTTCGATCTATCTTTTCAAGGGGCCAATAGATATTTTACTCAAATAATTGAGGGACAAATTCCTTCTCATCACTTAACATTTATCACATAGTTACTTTCATATCTAACGACAATCTATTGCATTATCCTATTAAAGATAATGTAAGATTGTATCGAAATATGAAATAGCTATGCAGAAATACATGGTGATTTCAAGGTCAAATGATTATAATGAGAGATACTTATGACAATGATCTATGTAGTATTCTCATGATGGGTCATCTAGTGTTTCATTTCTTAAAGACACCTATGATTTGACTTAGTACTCATATACATGATTAGTAAAACATAGTCATTATTCAACAATATACTAATCTTAATGTACTATTAAGACTAGGGATAGTTTGAATATAATTATTTATTAATCCTAAGGATTTTACTATCAAGTCACATACTTGATGACCTTAAGAAGAATTAACCATTTAAGAATTTAATCATAACATATAATGATAATAAAAGTGCCAACTAATAAATAACAAAAGGTAAAGTCAATACATGATCAAACATGATTGACTTAGTGCATATCAGTAACATCCTTGCCTCCTCATGTTCCTCGCTCTCGTGGTGCATCCTCCTCGTCTCAAAATGACTCCTTTCAAACTCTTACTTCAAATCTTGAGTATTTTTAAACCTCGGTCACTTCTCATTTTGACTCTTTCGATTCACGGTTTGATAATATTGAGCGAGCTTTTGATGATCAGTTTAGTAGTCTTGAACGAGATATGCGGCTTCTTCATTTGCGTCATGGACTTGTTCAGGCTCCCATTGCTCCCACTGGTCCGATGGATACCGATGATGCACTACAGATGACGTGCCTACCTATGATGTGTGCTTGGCTTCTTTTTTTTTTTTGTTGCTATTTCTGTGCTAGCTAGTATGGACACATATTATATTTTTATTATGTTGAATGTTTTTAGTTTGTTTGCTTTTAGATGATATGTTTTTTTTTTCCGGCTCATGTTTTAGGACGTGTTTTAGGCTTGTCTTTGGACTATTGGTTTGTATGCATCTTTTTCATTTTTGGATTGTTTTTGTCATTATGATTGCATCGGCTTTTTGGATGGTATATATTTTGCGATTGCATCATCTTTTGGTTCCTATTTTTGTTTCCTTATGTTGGTTATGTTTTCCTAATTTAATTTTGTTGCTTGATTACTTTGTCCCTTTTTGCTATCAATCGGGGGGAAATTATCTATCAAATGTATTGCTAAAATTTTGTCTAAAAATGTTACCTGCTTTTATGCTTAAAATCATGGTTTATTATTACCTCTTTAAAGAGGAGCATTTATTTCCGCATTTATTTCATTTTTGGGTAGATTGATTGTCTATATCAAAAAGGGAGAGAATGTTAGACTATGCGTCTTAACATTCCTAATTTTGATATAAACAATCAATTGGCGTATAATCGTTTGCTAATATCACTCCTAGTTATTTGCAGTATTTGTGCAGTTTTTGAGTAATAGACGATCGTCTATCTTAATAGACGGACGTCTATCACTTCAAAATGCATTGTTTGCATGTGAAATTAATTCAAAAAAGTGCATGAGGTAAACGATCAAACAAACGTTTTTCTATCCAAGTCAGACGATCATTTGTCCAGGAAACTTTTGAATTCTTTTTTTACCATTGGAGACAAACGATCGTCTACTCCTTTATGGACGATCTTCTATCGGTATTTGCAATTTGATATTGGGTTTTTAAAGGACAAAATAACTGGATTATTTTGTCAAAAAAAAAACTTGATTATTTTGTATTGGACCAATGGGACTTCTCCACATCAGCAAGAAGCCTTTAAAGACTTGTTCTAACCGATTGAGTTTGATTAGAACAATTATTGCAACATTCAAAACTCTCAACAATTCAATATTTTCTCAAATTTATTGTGCGTCAATTCATTAACATTGATTGCTTATTGTTCTAGTTTGTTAGAACATTTATTGTTTTTTTGTGGGTTATTGATTTGGCCTTGTAAAAGACAATTAGTGTAAGTTAGGGGTTTAATTTCAGAAAAATTCCAAGCTGGATGTTAAGCTTTAAAGCACCATTTTGTAACTTGTAATCAAGTTTTATTTAGTGAAAATCTCAATCATTGAAGTGGATGTAGGATTGTGTTTAATCTGAACCACTCTAAAATACCTTGTTCTTCTCCTCAAAACCTGATTTTCTCGAATCCTTTCTTAACCTAATTTTTAATTAGCCATTAAACCTAATTCACCCACCTCTTAGGTATTTCAAAAGGGTTTCAAAGCATAGGGTTCTAAGTAGACAGTCAAAACCTAAGTGAGAAAGAACTTGAGAGAAAATGATTTCTCCTCGAACAAAATTTCTATTTATATTCTACATGACATAGACGATCGTCTGTGTATTAAATATGATCGTCTATAGCTTTAGACAATCGTTTCTCATGTCGGCGAGGGGAGAATCCTCGTCATTCTTAAACAGACGTTCGTCTACTCCATTTAGATGATTGCCCCTCGTTAAAATTTTTCTGATACTTACGATTCTTGACCCAAATGCTTAAGACTACTCTCACATTGATATTTAATCCATATCTACCTATCAAAACACATATAACTAAGCATACAAGACATATAAACACATCAACAAATAAATTTACCTAAAAATTACGACACGAAAACCGGAAACTTATCAAATCTGACGTCACTTGGCTACAGGGTACTACAACTTCAGACGAGGATTCAATCCAGAGCATACTCGTATGGACGAGTTTGAGGTCGCCATACTTTTGGGACTACAAGAATCATTGAAGAATCGACATAGATACTCTTCTTTGATTCCTAGATGCTTGCTATTAAATTTAAATGATATGTTGATCCTAAGTGATTGTGTTGATGTGATCAACACCCAAATTGTGTTTTTAATTTTAAATTGAAATATACTTTCCAGACCCGCACCCTCTGGTATGCGCTTTCATTTGGTTCATCACTCCGTCGAACATATACCGATTTTCATGAGCTATTTCATTTTTGATATTAGTAAAATTGTCTAAAGAAAATGACGGACGGTTGGGGGTAGGTCAAGATTGTAGTCACTTAGATTGTCCCTTGAACTTGGCTGGGATCTTTGACTCTGCAATCTACCATCTTCACGCTTGCGGGAGGCACGTTGGTTTGACTTGTCTCCCTTAGTCATTATTGTTTCCAAATCAAAATCAAAATCTCTTGACGTCTTGCTTCCTTGCTCAAACTATGCTTGACTGCTTGAACAGGCAAATCGCTTACTTTCCTTTCTAGTACTAATTTTGTGCTGACCATAACACATCCTCAGTGGATTTGCCAAAAGATGTTTACGTGAAAATAATCTGAACACGCGAATATTTGAATTTATAATGAAATATGTCATGTCTATGCTTTAATTGGTTAAACCGAAGAAAGTATTCAGATTATGGTTTGATCAACCAAATTAAACAGTATTCATCTAGAGGTTTATAAATAGAAGAAAGATTAGTTTCAAAACTATTCCTATAGTAAATCTATCGCATGAATTGAGAGATAAAATATTTGAGTTTTGGTGTAGGTTGATAAAATTAATGTGCACTTTTATTTTTGCTGAAATTGAGTCTCTTTATCAATTTTTCTCGATCGGATTCGACACTGTTAATACTTTTAATGATAGAAAAACCTACTATCTATAAAATAAAAAATATAAAGTCTTAATATATAAAAATTATAGTGGAAGAACTCAATTGAGAAAAGCGTAATAGTATAATAGTGCAGGGATCTAAACATACAGTTTGCCAAAACAAAGAAATAAAAAATTCTCATTCTATTATATAATGGCCTGCAAGTGATGCAAATGCTACCGAAAACACCACAGTTGTTTTGGATTGATAACCATCTTTCGCTATACCTAATTGTTGGTTTTCTAAAAAACAATGGCGACCGAAGCGAATTCGGATGTCGCTCGTCGTCTGGCGAAGTTTCCCCCGACTATATGGGGCACTAGCTTCGCTTCCTTTTCGCTCAAAGATTCGGTATTAATTTCTGTTTTCTTTTTGCACTTAAACAAGTAATGCTTTTGTTTAATCTGCTATATATCTATCAATAAATTTGTTACAGGAGATTGAATCATATACAATACAAGTGGAAGAGCTTAAAGAAGAGGTGAAGGATATGCTGATGCAGTCAAATACGAAAGGAATAACCGAAAACATTGAGTTCGTAAACTTGTTATGCCGCCTCGGTGTGCCGCATCATTTCGAAACTGTGATCGAACAACACTTGAATCTTATCTTCAGTTCACTCCCTGATTTTCTTAAAGAAAATGAGTGTGACCTCTACACAGTGGCACTTCTGTTTCGAGTCTTAAGGCAACACCGGCATAAAGTTCCATGTGGTAAGTAAATTTAACTAGTGAATCTTGTTCATTCTTAAATCCATAAAATTATTCATGTTGGTCAATATTTTATGATAATCAAGGCTTAGGGAGTGCAAATGATTTGTCTATTGTGATTTATCATCTTTAGTGAGGAACTTTTCGTTGAAAATAATCGATAATATAAACAAACTGAAAAAAAGAGTTTAGTACTACGTAATTGAGATTAGAGTGGCTTGAGAAGTTCAATACCCATATGTTTTTTTTGTTTTGAGAAATATACCCATATATTATTAGTACTACGTAATTGAGATAAGAGTTAAGTAATACTTTAAGGGATTATTACTAAAAGAAACTTGAGGTAAGGTCGAAATGATTAATTTTTATTTTTTTTATGAATCGAAATGATTAAGTTACTACTCATTTTAAAAAAAAAAGTACTTTTTTCCATTCTAATTTAGAAAGTTTTCCTTGTCCTTTTTTATGTTCCATTTATAAAGTTTTATTATACCCCTTTTAGCATAATTTTTATTTTTTATTCTTATTTTATATCAATGGCTATATATATATATATATATATATATATATATATATATATATATATATATATATAATTACAAAATACAATTAATAAGAAAAATAGAAGGAAAAACAAGTATAACGTATAAAATGATAAAAAGGGCTTTTTAAATGGGAGGAGGGAATATAAATTTCCGTTGTTTGATCAAATTAATTAACACTATTCCTTCTGTCAATTAACTACATCAGTTGGAATCATCTTATTAAAAATAAAGTTCAATTTGATCTTTGACTTATTTTTCGCTCATAAAAGTATAAATCATAAAAATCAAATAAAATATTAAAAAATAGTTTATAGAATGACTAATTACTTATATTTATTTGAAATTAAATTAATATATTCTTAATAATAACAATATTTATTTATATTATCATTTAAAAATCATATTTATAAAAATATTTATAGAATTAAGAATTGAGTTTTTAAAAAATTACAACAAAAATTATTTTTTTCAATATACCAAAAAAATACAGATATTTACTTTGTATATTTAGTCAGTACATACTATGTTTTATTGTTAGTATGATTTAGTATATTTTAGTGCATCGATAAGTTATTTAATTTCCTTTAATTTTGTACAAATAATCTACTGTTACAAGATTTACTGTTTATTTGGTAATATATACTTTAACTATACTACCGGCATTATAATTTTTAAATCGCTTAAATCCACCAAATTAAAATCACCAACTTTCGCATGTTTTTAATATTTAACACAATCTTATAATTTTGGCAATATTTAACATGAACTTTCAAATTTTTTATAATTTAGATCATGAGACCGTTTTGGATGTAAACAGCACCGTTTTAGATGTAAAACAGGACCGTTTGGGTGTGAAACGGCATCAATTTTCAAAGGAAACGCAATCGTGATCGTAATTGTAAAAAAATTGAAAGTTCATGTTAAATATACAAAAATTAAAAGATTATATTAAATCCCAAAAATACGCGAAAGTTGGTGATTTTTTTGATACATTTATGCCTTATTAAATTATATACAGTAATTTTATAGACAAATATAAACTATTTTTTACTGTCTATTTAATATTTCTAATTTTGTGGACCTTTTTTAAGCTTAAAGATCAAATTAGACGTTATTTTTATAAATTTGAACCTTTGACCATGGCGAGGAACATAGTTAACTACCGAAATTAGACATCAGTTAATGTCATCAACCGTCGGATATTAAACTATGTAGATTATTAGACTTTTTTCAAATTACAGAAAGACTACTAAACAAACTTTTCTTACAAAATGGACATTAAATTATACCTTTTGTTACAAAAATGTTTATCTTGTTATAAAAAGGACACTATATTTTTTGTAAATTACAAAAAAGTCATTAAATGATACCTTTTATTATTAAAAAAAAATCATTGAATTATGTCATTTTTAGTAATTTTGGCTTGCCAGTAAGTAAACATATTGTGTTTTAGCGTGGACACGGTACGTTTTATATGGGTGAACCCTTTTATAACAAAAGTTATAGTTCAGTGATTATTTTATAAAAAAAAAAAAATTGTTTAGTTACCATTTTGTAATTTGAAAAGAGTCGGTTAACTTACAGAATTTAATATCCATCAAACGTCAGAAAATGTATTAATTTGTATTTTTCCAATGTGAGGGGGCGTCATTGTTTTGACCTTACTTTTGGGTTTCTTTACTAATTATCCCCACTTGTAAATATGCTCTAATTATTCCGCACTAATTTTAAAACAATGAAATATTAATTTCTTACAAGTTGTGGTGACTGACTAACTTTTGCGTTGTCTTTGTATACTCTTTAAACAATTATGAAACTGCTATAAGCCGGCCGTTTGATTATGACATTATTTTGATCAAAATTCTTACAGAAAAAATGTTGTCCTGTATAAGAAAAAAAAAACTGCTAAATAATCAAATGGTGTATTTATTTTGCATGGAGCAGATGTATTCAACAAATTCAAGGACAATAATGGAGAGTTCAACAGTGATGTAGTGAGTGATGTGAAAGGCCTGCTGAGCCTGTACGAAGCATCAGCTTTGAGTGTTCATGGAGAAGACATATTAGATGAGACTCTTGCCTTTACAAAGCTGCACTTGGAGACATTATCTGCACAAGTTAGCCCTCACTTGCAAAACCAAATTAACAATGCTCTGCTCTGTCCTGTCCATTATGGCATGGAAAGGTTCCAGGCTTTGTTATATATTTCAATTTACGAAGAAGATGACTCCAAAAATGAAATTCTGCTCAAGTTTGCCAAGTTGGATTTCAATCGACTTCAATTGTTATACAGAGAAGAGCTAGCCGTAGTATCAAGGTAATATTACTAGACTATATACATCGAGTCCTTCGATAAATTACTTAAAGATTGTGAATGTAATGTTTCGACAAATGTATATGTTGAAACAGTATGTAAGAACTGAAATGAAAATTCAACATAATATGAACTGGCTGAGTTGCAGACGAGGTCGCTCTTTTAAATACGTTTTGCGCGGCTATATACACAGTACTGTAAAACATTCTACTAGCCACAAATCGATTTGTAATGCACTGTAACTGAACCATTTTATTCGAATTCATGATAATATCAACAATAAATGTTTGTATTAATCAGGTGGTGGGAAGACATGGATCTTGCGGGAAAGCTTACTTATGCGAGAGATAGGATCGTAGAGGTGTATGTGTGGGCGCTGGGGTGTATTGTGGACCCTAAATTGGTAATGTCTCGCGAGTTAGTTGCAAAATATACGCAACTAGCAATGACTGTTGATGATACCTATGATGCTTACGGCACAATAGAAGAGACCCGGCTCTTCACTGCTGCATTTGACAGGTTAATTTATAATGATTGTATACAATAATTTAGCAAATTGAGTCTAATAAATACACTTGTTTTTGTGTCTTGGTTCAGATGTAGTATTGATGGTATTGATGAGCTACCAGAATACATG
Organism: Mercurialis annua; assembly: GCF_937616625.2. Taxonomy (NCBI): domain Eukaryota; kingdom Viridiplantae; phylum Streptophyta; class Magnoliopsida; order Malpighiales; family Euphorbiaceae; genus Mercurialis; species Mercurialis annua. The sequence continues at coordinate 43,058,040 of NC_065574.1, read as the reverse complement.
CAACATCTTTACAAAGCAATACTAAGTCTTTTTGAGGAAACAGAGAATGAAGAAGCATCTTATAAAACATTATATGCCGAGGAGATGGTATTAATTATGTTTTTTTAATCATCGTTACATTTTAAGTTTTTGTGTAGCTTATTTTAAAAAACAAAGTCTAATATTTTTTTATTTGGTATTAATTATAAATTAGTTTAAGGAGTTGACTAGAGCTGACTTACAAGAGGCAGAATGGTTTAATAGTGGATATGTGCCAACATTTGATGAGTACCTACACAATGCATTAATCACAACTACCGGTGAGCTACTCACATCGGCATTCTTCCTAGGATTGAAAGATGTCGGGATGAAGGAAATCATCTGGGTTCGACAAGCTCCGATCATTGTCAAATCTGCTAAGTTATTTGCTCGTCTCTTCGATGATGTCGCGTCCCACGTGGAGGAGCAAAAGAGGGGAGACTGTCCTTCGAGCGTGGAGTGCTACATGAATGAATTTGGTGTCTCAAAAGAGACTGCGTACGTAGAAATTAAGAAAATGCTTGCAAATGCATGGAAGGACATTAATGAAGAATACATGAATTCGAGTCGCGTCTCTACCACTGTTCTCGATTACTTCCTCAACTTTGCAAGAATGGCGAATTTTGTCTATAAGATTCGCGATGCTTATACGTACTCCACCCATTTGAAATTTTATGTGTCGAAACTCTTCCTCGAACCGCTCCCAGTTTAAGAATTAGTTTCTATGACTGTGAGACGAAATACCTCATTTGACTTCACAATGTGCGTTTCTAATTAATTTGGATGTTAAGTTTGAAGATTGTTTGAGTGCTTTTCAGTTTTTATATTCAAGTTCTGGTATTTGTTTTCATTATAGAGTTCTATTGAGTTGTTATTCTATCATCACTTGTTTTGCTCTATGTGATAATACCAATGTTAAAAGTAATTTTTCTTTTAATTATTAGGCCTAATCACTCAAAAACCCCTCACCTTTAGATTTTTTTTCAATTTCACCCCGACGTTAAAAAGTTATCAATTTTACCCACTTTTAAATTTTCCGTTTTCAATTGTACCCCAGTTTTTTAATTTTTATTAATTGTTTTACTTAAATGATGAAATTTTTCGGTTAACTAAGTTTAAAGATGAAATTAAATTCTTTTTTATTCAAAAAAGTACAAATAAATCTTTTATTTTTAAAAACTAACTAAAAACTATAATCAAATTAACACTAATTTAAATTCTTAATTAATTTAACTAAATTTAAATAAATTTTAAAAACATACAATTAATATATGCTAGACATGTAGAATGTTTTTAAAAAAATTCCAAATGAAAAAGACGTTAATTTAATATTTCAGGGTACAATTGAAACGCAAAAATGCAAAATAGGATAAAATTAACAAATTTTCAACGTCAGGATATGATTGAAAAGGGCTAAAAGTTCGGGGTTTTTAAGACATTAGGCCTAATTATTGTTTAGGGTTTATCTAATTTAAATATATGATTACTTGTGTTAATTCTTACTATAATGATCTTTTTTCGGTTCTTAAATTTTATATAACTTGAGATTAATTGCTGATTGATAGCAATTTAAATGTTAAAATTTAGTGACCCATAAAATAATTACTTATAGGCCTTTGGTTCAATTTTTATACATCGATATTCATTTTTATTTTTATATGAATTTATTGAGTCAAACAATATATATAAAATAATCATTCTTTTCATTTCTAATCTTGAAAGAAATGCACCCTTATTATCTATATATACTTTTATATAAAATCACGGATGGAGAGATAGGCAAAATTACCGAATAATCTTTCTTGATTTATTACTAAATAAAAATTTTATGATCTTTAGTTAATTGATTATTTAATTAAATACTAAGTATATATCATAAGTAGAGTCCGAATTATAATATAATTGTATTGTTCAATTCTTGATTATGCCGTAATTCATATAAATGAAACATTGCTAATTTAGGATAAAAACAAAATAGGAGTAATAGATATCCTTCACGTTACTCTATTAAATTACTAAATTGTCATTATTATTTTATAAGAACAGTGAAGCATACGTAAATGTGATAAATTCCTACAATACACTATTTTCTATTGGTCTAATTATTTAAAAAAAAAACCACCTTCTAGTATTTTTGTTTATATCCTGACCTAGAAAAAAATTTATTTATACCCTTTTTTTGATTTTTCGTTTTCATCTCTACTCAAAGTATTAAATTGATCTCTTTTCATATGTAAAAAAAACTAAAATAATCCTTCATATTTATCTACTATTCTAATTACATATTAATACTATTAATTATAATAAAATACATTCTTCTCTAAAAAAATTCAATTGATAATAAATATCTAATTTATATTAATTAATATATAATTATTTTAAATCAAAATCATAAAAAAATAAAATTTATATAAAATAAAAATAATTTATATTTTTTAAAAAAGAATTTCGGGCTCCTCCTTCCATGGGAGGAAGGAGCAGCGTGCTCCTTCCTCCAATGGAAGGAAGGAGAAAGCTGCTCCTTCCTCCCATGGGAGGAAGGAGCCGATCCGCTCCTTCCTCCAATGGGAGGTTGGAGGAAGGAGCCAGTGCTCCTCCTTCCATGGGAGGAAAGAGCAGGTCTGCTCCTTCTTCCCATGGAAGAAGGAGATCTCCTCCTTTCATGGAAGGAGAAGCATCAAAATAATAAAAAATTATTTTTTTTAAAATTTAATTTTTAAAAAAAATTGCGGGTTTGAAAAATTAGATGAATACGGTAGTATGTTAGAAATATTTTTTTAAATAATTTAATTTTTAATAAAATATTTAAAAATAATGAATTATAGAATAAATTTGAATATTTTTAAAGTTAGGACTTATTTGTATTTCTTCAAATAAGAAAAAATATGGTGTAACCCTTCTATTTAGTTGTTATTAGCATTTTAATCCTTAAATTATCAATTGTATCTTTTCGGGGTAGAGACGAAAATGAAAAATCAAAAAAAAGGGTACAAATGAACTTTTTCCTAAGTCAGAGTATAAACGAAAAAATATTATAAGGTGAGGTTTTTTTTAAGTAATTAGGCCTTTTCTATTTTATTTACAACTTTACCTTGCGGTTTTTGATATTTCTTTTCTGACTTTTTTCCTAACTAGTTTTACCTGTTTTGTTTTTTTATTTATGAAAATAATTCTTCTTTTAACTACCGTTAGTTCTCTGATATCCTCCTTTCTCTGGCTCCTCTTTCCTTAACCAGCAGTGTCGGAGTTTGCTGATATCCTCCTCTTTCTTCTCCAGCGTTAGTTCTCTGAAAATTTTATGATATGGCGGAGGGGGCGTAGGCAGTGGTAATAGAGGCGGCAGAGTCTGGGTTTCAGGATATCTGACCTAGCAAACTGCTTCGGTCGTCTTACTTATCGCTATCGGTAACTTCTAAGGTTCTATTTCAGATTCGAATCATCGGTATCGGTGATTTGAAGGTTCAGTCTCAGATTTTAATTTCAGATTATTTTTATTATTATCGATGATTTCAGATTCAAGTTTGATTTGAGTTATTTCCTATCATCAAATGGAAGTTCCGAGTTCAATTTTAAGTTATTTTTGATCATATATGTTTAATTCATCATTCTGCCTTATGTTCTTCTTGTTTTGAAAGAATACCTCAATTGTTCATGTTCCTGAGTTCATTTTATCATCAGTCAGTTTATTCTCAAGTATATTGTTTGGATCTAACAAATTCATATTTTGATTTCAATTTCTATATTCATTCTTCTTATTTTCAGCTTCTTTGATTCTCTTGTCTTTTTTTTTTATTTACAAATGATTGGTACTGGTGTTGTGTAATAACCCATATTTTTAAGTATTACGAATAGTGCCACGAGACATGATCATAAAGATTAAGATCGAAAGTATCGGACTAATGATTAGATAATAAGGAGTTAGACCAAAGCGGGTCTATCGGAATTATCGTAAAATGTGAGAAATTATTATACGATAAATTGAATTTGAGCGGAATTAGAAAGAAAGGGAATAAAGTGAAATAAATAAATTGGATAGCCCGAGCTAATAATTTTCACACCAAGATCCGTGAAATTTTATTAATAAATGATCGTCAAAGTTTCGTAAGTATACGAAATCATTTTTAAAGGTAATTTTGATGATTAAGTAAGAATAGGGGTGAAAGTGCAATTTAGCCCTTTGAGTTAAAATGGAATTTTAGCCGATAATAATCTAAAGAAAAGATAATTATAATTGAAAATAATTAAGAATTAGTCGAAAAAGGAATTCCGATATCATTTGAAAAGTTTAACACGACGGTTAGTCAAAAGTTTGAGTTAAAATGCAAATAATCTGTCACGACCCAAGATATTGAGCCGAGACCGGCGCTAGGGAATGGGAGTGGTAGCTCCGAAACCCGTAGCAAGCCTAAAACCACTATAAATTTTTTTTCGCAATTAAAAACATAATATCTTATATAAAACATTTTCAGGAAATTCTTTTAGATAATATATTTATAGATATTAAAATATCATACTAGAGTTTACATTAGAAATCACTTATTTGAAATCCATTCACAAATCTTCTATTGACGCCTACTGACTACTGCAGCTCTAATTACTCATACTTGTGCAAGTCCAACGACTTCTGGCACAACGAAGATGGTTTGTCTGATCCGACTCCGGCTACCTGACAATATTAGAGTGAGGGGTCAGTATTTGGGAAAATACTGAGTGAGTATGCAACTTATTATCGGTATTATCAAAATACACATCGCATACTCAAACATATATATTTATCTCAAATATAATATGAAAATAACATAACATTCACAAATGACAGATCCGACCGAAACCTTAATCTTAAACTCTTAACTTATCTTATTCTGAATATTCGAATCAAACTGATCCAAATGGTCCGACCCGGGAGTGTTCACACTCTACCTCATCGATGGCGACCTATCTCTTAATCTCCAGTGTGAGTCCAACTCACTAGATACGGGGCTCGGGTTACACCGTAACCGAGTTCTCGCTCGTATCGCATTCATATCGTATGCGCATTTTGTAATCTCATAGACAATCTAGACACGCTAGACTGACTCAAATACTGGTGATCACACAGCCTATTGACACCCAATAGGTAGTTGGTTTCTTCGGATCGCACACTAGATATTCATATTTAAAACAATGAATATAACAACATTCATATAATCGAATTCACCGAACATAACATCTTATACGAGCAAATCATATAAATGAGATGTATTGATAATAATATTCGTAATATATGAAAATAACTTTTATAATAATAATAATACGCGAAAGTAAATTTCCACTCACAGTGACCGCTTTCCGAAATATAATAATATAAAGATCCCACGAACACGAGTTCCATGCGTTGTTTGATCCTTTAGCTATTCCCGCTCGTCGTCTAGTAGCTCGTTGATAAGTCAGTTACTTATCCGAATTACCTGTACGTTTAATTCTTAAACGTGAACTTAGTATCAAAACCCTAAGTTATAAACTTAGGTTAATATAATCGTATTTCAAATACGATTCTTAACTTTGATAGTATTCTAATACTTAGTCGAGATATTCGTTATATCTCTTATTCATTGATTCTTAGACTTAGGTTCCTTATATCTCGAAATCCTAATCGAACACGTTATGTTCGATATCCAAATTTCTCGTTTTCGGGGTCCATGATTCACTTTTAATGTCCGGTGTACTTGAAGTCCGAAATAGGTCGAAACGGGGCGAAAATGCTTAAATAGGTAGGTCTATGGGTTGTGCGAGCGCACGAGAGGTTGTGTGCGTTCGTAGCAACCTTGTGTGCGTCCGCACACATGGGTGTGCGCTCGCACACCATGTGTACGTTCACACACATTTGTGTGCGGCGACACGCACATTGCTTCGCACGATACGGAATCCGTTTTCGGTCAATTCCGACGTGCTCGAACTTGATTTCGACATGCCCCTATCTCATTTAAACACAAATTCAACTCCAAATTCATCAAAAACGATCGTAGTAACGCGATTATAATTCGTTTAATTCGTTAAAACGAAATAACCCTTATTTACTAATTCTCGCAGCAAAACATCGAGCTTACCTCGATTTGAAGCTTAAAGATGGTAGAGAATCTAATTCTAAACAAATCGATATAAAGAACGCTCGATTTGGACAAAGAAACGGCGAAACCGCGACAGATCGTATTTGATCGTCGAAACCTTCTGTAGGTTTCTTATTCCTCTGATCATATGATTCATATGAGCTTATCATATATATATATATATATATATATATATATATATATATATATATATATATTGTCTAAGAGGTCACTTTGGTCCCTCATTTCTTTAACTTAAACCATTTCTCTTTTTAAACTTTCTAATTTAACCAAACGGTTAAATTATCCTTTTAACTCAATTTCCTACGTATTATTTATATTCAATAAATAATACTAACACAAGATTATTACTTTCCGTTAATAATTTTCCAATTGCTATTTCCGAGACTCAATTGTCTAATTTACAATTTGATCCTTGAACTTTTCAAAAATTGCAATTCAGCCCAAAATGCATCCGCGTCCAAATTTTAAAAGGTCTCCGATTGACCCAAAACCTTTACCACATATACTATAAAACATTTGGCGGACCTTGGCAAAATAATTTCCCTTTTCGGGACTTGACTGGTTAAATTACCACTTTAGTCCCTGAACTCTAATTTGGGACTTTTCTTGACATTTCTCCTTTTAATTTAAATTCCAACTTCATAAATGGAATAGGATATTAGATTCCGCATAATTACTTTCCCAAGACCGACCTACTAAAGACTTATTTACTTTAATTTCTTAGAAACTATTTCCGATATCGCCACCCTGGCGAATCAGAACTGGACACATGGTCTAATTAAATACTTAAATATACCTAATTCAACATACTTAAATTGCATGAAAACAACCATACTAATCAACACAGCAACAACAGCAATGGTAACATAATTGAAGATCTCTTTCTGCTTTTTCAATGAGCTAATCTGGTTCACATAATCCTTCATCTCCAGTGCATTCTTTTCCAGCTCAGTCTTCATCTCAGTCCTAACCTCACTAAGCTCAATCTCCAATTTCATTTTCTCCATCTTCATTTCCTTAAGCTGCTTCTCCAACTGAACAGAATCGAGGGTGCTTGCATGCTCCATCAAGTATTGCAAGCAAAATATTTCAATCCTCAAGTATTCTCCCTCCTTATTCCGGGCAGTTTCTCCACATTTGAGTTTGTTAAGCATCATTTTAATATGCTGAGAATACTCTTCATCGTACCAATAGAAATAGGAACATTGGTTGCCCTACAATCAAATACAGCCAGCAATTAGTACCCCAAATAACCCATCCAAGTAACAAAATCAGAAATTATAAACAACAATTAACCAATAATTAACAAAACATTGACAAGCAATTAACAAACAATTAACCCGATTGCAGGAAACAAATAGTTAACTTCACAAACTGTAAGAGCCAATTTCAAGAGAAACCCTAACACACTGAGAAAATCCTAACAGAGTAAGAAAACCCTAAAAAACTTATAGTTTCCAAACAATTAACCAACAAATGTAAAGCAACAAACATATATATGAAAAACCCTAACATCGTTCAAACCCTAACATTGTTAAGCTCCTTCCCAGGTAACAAGAGACCATTGGTAACGAGAACCCTAAAATTTAAATAAGAAAAACAACTAACCTCGCAGCAAAAAAATCTTCGACCTGGGTTCTTCTCTGACCATGAGAGTAACGCCCTTGCTTTCTTGCCGCACTTACAGTTGCAAATATCTCCAGCATGAATGACACCATCATAACCGGTTTCATCTTCCATTGTTGAGACAAAGAAAATTCAGAGCAGCAGTCGTTGTTTGAGAAGAAGGGTAAGAGTAAAAAAAGTTAAGAAATGAAATTAGAAATAAGTTATCTTTTTAACCTTTGATTTCTAACCATAATTCCACGTCACACCAACCTCTTTAATCTATATCAGCTGCTTATGACATCGTGGAATTTGTTTTTCCTTATTTTAATTACGTGTAAAAGCATCTCCGTCAGTTAACGGCGGTTGACAGACACGTGCAGGCTTCTGTCCAAGTAGGGGTACAATAACAACGAAATAGAAGTTCAAGGGACCTATAAACGTCAAATTGAAGTAAGAGGACGCAATGGAAAAAAAGTGAAGAGTACCTGAAGATGGGTAAAATGGTATATACGTTGTATGTAAATTGGTATATAAGTTAAAAGAGAAGATATTATTCAAGTATGACGATTATGATTATCAATTTATATAAGTGATATCGGGGACTAAGGGAAATTATAAGAAAAATATTATAAAACACGGTATGCATCCTGGAAACGATTGTTATAGTGATACTCAGGATGGATTATTACGAGATTATCGATAAGATTTTATAAAGTTATGAACTCGTATTATTTAATTGGTTTTAGACAATGCGTAAGAGTTTGGGTTAAAAAGATTAAACGATAACTTAAATTAAAAAGGAAGTTAATATAGTTAAGAGTATAAACAAAAGAATTGGAGGACTAAAGGAGTACATTAGCCATATTATATATACAAACTATTATGAATGCAAAATATGATCCAGAAACCAAAATATCATCCATTTTACAAGAACAGAGACGATCATCTAGGGTTTTTGCTTTCATATCCAAATTCAACGATTTCTCCTCCGTTGCTTCAAGAATTTTGTCCTCTCCCATCTCAAGGCTTGATATAAAGGTAAGAACTCTAATTCGGTTGTGTTTTGTTGATGTTTGTGGGGTTTTTTAGAGTTAACGTTCAATACGCTCAAATCGAACTATCGAAACCATGTCATTTCTAATTATGTCAAAGTGATTTTGGATCCCATTAGTAGTTGTCTCATCGAATCTAGATCGAAAACGATAACAAAATGTAATTAAAACAGATTCTATTCTAGCGACATTCTAGCCACAAAACACATAACAAATAGAGTATGTTATATAGCGTCGTAGTCGCCTAGATATAAATCGATAATCTTATAAAAATACAATTATGTTTGTTAAATAACATTATGCCAAATGTTATTTAATTAGCTACCCAAATTAAGTAAAATAAATTAATTATCGAGCTAATACGATAACTAATTTATGAAATCACTTTTCCTTTAATTATAATTATTATCAACTTAAAACTTTACCCGAATAACTGATAAATTATCGACCTAATAAAATTCCTAGTCAAACTTAACTTTTCCAAAACGGGTTTTCTAGCCAACTTCAGGCTATCAAAACGCTCACTTAAAACAGTCCAAATACTAATTAAATTTAACATTCATATAGTCTGCAACACAATCTACAACTTTCTTTGAGGTTCAAACTTCATCTAATACGCTTAGGGGGGGTTAAAAAATGCACCCAAACTGCCCTCCCTGAGCAGTTTTGGGGACTGCAAAACAGCCCTGAAAACTGCTCAGCAAGGTTTCTTCTACTCGTGGTACAGAGCAGATTATGCCCCTCGGATCAGAACCGAACTGGTCGGGATATAGTCCGACACGCACACACGCCAAACGCTCAATTTTCGAAACAAAAAACACTTAAAACGACTACCAAACAACCCTCATACTCAGCTTCTAACCATAATTCCAAATAGTTAACACATCCACCAAAACTCAACAAAACCATCAAAAAACACAACCAAAATTAGTTTTGAAAATTATACCTTGAGAATTTATGGGTTAGCTCTTCAACCGAGCCAAAAATTCGACGGATGTCGGAAATGGAAGAAACGGACTCCGCCATGCAAGTCGCTCCAAGAAAACAGTTAAGTAAATGAGCTTGGTGATGGTGATGGAGATGGCTGCCGTGGATGGTGATGAGGAGTAGGTGAGCGTTTGTAATTTTCTTTATCTTAAGATGAAGATGATCACTTAATGGATTTAGGTAGAAGTTTGGGTATTTATAGGACTAGATAATGGGTTAAAGTAGCATCAACTCCCTCATAAATTACAACTCAACTCAACTCTTAAGCTTTTCATCCCATTTACTCCAAATTGATTTCGTAATTAAACGGAACTTTGACGATACTTTCTTAGTAAAAATTAGCCCAGAACCTTTATTTATTTTATTTTAATTTTTCTTATTTCCAATTTTTCTTTACTCTGATAATTCCACTCTAAAACGATAAAATTTATGCTTTAACTTATCAAATTCCTAAAACTAAAATAAACATTCCTTGGTCTAATTTCAACATATTTTAATTTATTTTCGACCTTCTTGACTTTAATTACCGCAAATTAGGAGAAGTGGCATCACTTAATAACCGTAAAAATACGGGGTATTACACTTATTCTTATAGCTAAGTTGTCTTCTCCAAAATTCATTTCTTTCGTTGTTGTGTGGGTGCCGAATACTTCCCTAAACCTACATATGCTCATAAACTTATATCTTTTTGATTCAAGATGAATTTTTCCCTTATTTCGAAATTGTAAACTAAAAGCGTTTGCTTATTATCGTAAACTACTACTCTAAAGTTTGTTATACGATCAAGACGTTTTATAGGGGTGTTATGGGTAACTTTACGGGCTGGAGTTTCAAAGGTTCAAAATAACATAATTTTTGGTTGATTTTCTTTATATAATTATAGTATAACTAGTAATAAACGCGGGTTTGACGTTTTTTTGGGTTTTTAATTTTTAATTTTAGTTTTTAAAATTGTTAAGGGTTGTAAATAATTTATTTGTTAAAATAATTGTGTTTTGGTTGATGTTAATGGATTTTGTGTGGTTAAAATTGTTTAGAAAGTGTTTTTAACGTTTTAGCAAGTTGTGGCCTATTTTTGTATTATCAGCCACTAGAATCCGGTGACCGGAGTGGTGGACAACAAGGAATAGAGTTAAATAGCCCTATCCCATACTGGTCTCGGTAGTTTGCTGCCGAGACACGGCAGTTTCACTACCGAGAGAGTTTTGGCAGAAAACTGTCAAAGTGACTCGGTAGTTTCTGCCCAACCGAGGGCAAGGAGGCAGAGCCCCCTAACTAGGGGCTCAAACCCTCAGCCCCAGGGGTCTAGGGTCCCAAGGCCTCAAGTAGGCACGATGATTTGGAATTACGTTTTAAAGTTAAAACGTATGGAATTGTAGAAGTGATATGTTTTAAAAAGTCGATTTCTAAAAATGTAATATTTTTAGAAATATGTCATATTGGTTTATATATGGTACATTGATGGTTTATATGGACTTTAGAATTATAATTGGATTATCATTCTATGTTTATTTATTCATTTAAATAAACTACGATGGTATAGGACTTATCGTATTTTGATACGATACTTTGATAAAAGAGATAGTTGGAATTAAATTTGATTATTTGATTTTATGACTCAGTTTAGAATAAATTCTAGAGTTAGAATTTAATTCAGTTATTGATGTTTAAATCCTAACTAGATACGGTGAATCGAGTCACGCGTACCGACGAGCAAGGAATTTAATATTTGACGGGCGTAATTATTAATTGTGGAATAAGGGAGCACTGTGAGTGTTTGCAATTTTGACTGATGAAAATTAGTATTAAAAATATTTAGAAATATTTTACATGCTTGTTAAATGTTTGATTAATTTCAAAATTTATTTGAACCGAGATGCATACATAGTTTTGAAATAGATTGAGATCCATTGGAACGTGCTTCCTATTGGGCAACAATAAGACTGTGTGATTACCGGTACTAACCTGTAAGACGAATATGCATGATTGTTGTGTGAATCCGGTCGACGGTCTGGAAGTTTAAGGCGACGGCCCAGACCAGTGGAACGGAATTCTATGGCGGTGTCAAAGAAATTTTGTACAGTTCTCGAAGGCGATAGTATTTATGTACAACCAAAATCTTTATATTGTAAGAAGAGTCTGGGACTTTTAAATACGTTGCATCGAATTTGTTTAAAATTACAAAAAGAAAAAATAAATACGGCTGAGAGTTTGTGAAATGGATAGTATTATATATATATATAGTATTATATATGTGTGTGTGTGTGTGTGTGTGTGTGTGTGTGTGTGTGTGTGTGTGTGTGCACGTAGAAATGTGGACTAATGGAATAGGGTCTCATTTGGATTGGAAATTTGGATGCATTGGATTTCGTATTAATATTTATTAGTAGATTTTGCGAACTCACTCAGTTTATAAAACTGACCCCGTTGAATTTACCATTTTTCAGGTGAATAGTTTTGACGTTTGGACTTTCAATCCTAGTTTTGGTAATTCGCCTGCTTTATAATAAAAATACAATGACTTTTAAACTCTAGAGTTGCAGTAGATATGGTATCGTAGAAGTCGTGTCTGGCTTTTATGGTTTAATATGTCGTCTGAACTTTGATATATTATTATGATAATAATGCGTATGTATATATGTAAAACTGCGCAAGTATGAGAACGGTATCTATGTCTATGATGGTTGTACCAGTTATATGAGATATGGTTTATGAAACTTGATGATGCAATAATTGAGAGTGATTATTGTTGCCTTGTTTCATCATGGGTTCTAACCTGAACATTTTAAAGAAATTTAAAATGTTGAAAATGATTTGACAACCCGTTAAAAGTTTATTGTAACAAGTAAGGCTTGCTACGACTTTCGAAGCTACCACTCCTATTCCCTAGCGCGCGGTCTTGATTCGAGAATCGGGTCGTGACATAAGGTCCCCACAAACAAATATACCTTTGATGGGTCTCCTCAATCACGAGTACAAACGACCTAGGTAGTGAGTGATGCTTCTCCGCATAAGACATTCTAGACGTTAAAGTGCAACGCAAAAACATGAAATCGTCTATGAGCATCGGGGTTGGTATAGGGTCTCTTAGAGAGCAAGCTGAGAAGAAAAGTTCTAATGCAATGCAGCAGGTGCGGATATATTTGGTAAATAAAAATGACCGATAAGATGCAAGTCATGCGGTTATGTCCAAGGCAACTGTTTTTTAAAACACTTTTGAATAACGTTTTGAGTTTTGATGTTCAAAAACAGTTTACTCATCCCAATGGAGGCCACAGTGAGCGGAGTGGGGTTAAGGGGCCGCTCGCCCAGACTTATGGCTGACTTTGGATCTGGAAAGATTATGAAAATGGAGTTGTCACCTAGGTAAGCTAAAAATGCCTTTTCTACCGACCAGATAACCTCACTCGCTTATGGGTGAGATTATCGTGCATCGGACCAAAAGACTGGGTTCAATGGACATCAGTAAAACTCTTGTACTTGGCTTATCGATTATATGAGTATTTACAGGACATATCCGTTTATCTCATCTCAACAAATCATACAGTTCATTGGATATAGTACTGGAAATGTAAACACGTCTGAAAGCAGTACACAAGTAAGACGCACATATGACTCGATGTCACGACCCGATTTCCACCCTTAAACTCGAGTCGAGACTGGCGCTAGGGAATGGGAATGGTTGTTCCGAAACCCGTAGCAAACCTAGGAAACAGTAAAACTTTTCGGGTTTTGAAAATATAAAAGTTCTCAATATCTTTTAGAAAGTATTTGAAAACCTTTAAACAACATGTAATAAAAATCATGTGATTGAATTCTTGGACTCGGGGTAGTACGCGTACACAACACGTACCTTACAATAACCCCGTCCGAAAACAATGCCAGCGGTGCAAACCAGTTAACACATCAAGTAACCGGTTTAACCATGCAGTACAAACATACATCTTTTATCAAAACCAGGTTTCTTTATAAACAACTGGCGGAAGCCCTTTTTGTATAAAACATGCTCTTGTCTAAAATGATACTGACAGTAGTTTCACATCAGAGTTAAAACATTTACAAATGAACTAATGTGCGGTAGCAGAACTATACTGTAGCTCTAGAGTGACCTTTATCTAATTACAACTTCCGGAGAAAGAACTAGAAGTCTTTTCACGTCAAAATGTTTATTTTCCTGTGAAAGGGAAATCAACGGGGGCAAATGTGAGTGAATTCACGTAGATACTTGTTAGCAAAAAGCCAACTCGTAGATTTTGCTAACAAGTTTTTGGCGCCGTTCCAATGGATCTACATCGGTTTCAAATCGACTCTATGTAATGCAATTTCAATCACATTTTGAGTTATAAATGTTTTTGGCATTAATATTCAGAAGTAAATATGCAAACTCACAAAACCGTTATCCACAAAACAGTTTTCAATCGCCCTCTACTCTCCTGGTGCGGTAGCTTGCTAGATCGTCAGATCTAGTTAGAAAACAATTGTTAAAATAGAATTGAAATAAGAATTCTAACTCTAAAGAGTAGACTTTATAGACATTAATAGACGTATAACGTATATAGTCTATTCTTATTCTCGATATCAACTTATAGTCCTCATATTATTAATCACTTTGATTAGTAGAGGACCTAATTAAAACATCTCTATGTTTTAATTAATCAAATTCTCTTTTATTTTCCAAGTCCTTTTTAGTCCTTCAAACGTCCTAGTTCGTATTTCAAAGTCCTTTTGGTCCGTATTGAACATACCGTTCGAAATTGTCTGAACCTCGTCGATTCAGAGCTCGACGTGCGAAAGCACGTCGGAAGTGCGCGCTGGCGCGAGGCAGTATATTCAAATATAATCCATTTTCTATAGAACCGAATTTAAAATAACGACTATTACTTTGATTAATAATGAATTACCGAAGAAATTTGAGTTAAAAGCGAGAAACCGGATCGAAAACGATAAACCTACTGTCGGCCGCGTTGAGAGAACGAACTGGAGCCAAAACCTAAGTTTTTGGTTTCTGAGTCAAATGAATTCTTCATTTGAATTGTTTGTATATATAGTTTGGTTAAAAGCCAAACTAGTCCTTGTGACTAATGCGTTACTTTAACCCAAATTCTTAAATATTCGTCCGTAGCTAAAACGAACAACGAACTCTGAATTTTATGAAATTGTAACCATGAATTCCATAATTTGTAAATAGAGTAAAAACATAATTTTTATTCTCACGGGACCTATATTTTATTTTTAATAAATTATTTAAGATTTATTTGGATTAAATTAGACCCGCTTAATAAAATTTCTATCTTCAAATTTTATAAAATTTTAGGCGTAACTTCCTAAAAATATTCCGTGAATATTGACTTTAAAAACATTCACATGAGACTTATAAATTATTTTATTTTTATTTATAAAAGTTTCTTAATTCCCGTTAGTTAAAATATAAATATCTAAATTTAATATTTTAACTTCTATAACTATTTTATATTTCCAAAGACACTATAAATTAAATTTATCCTCAAATTTAATTTACGTTCTCTTGGTCCTATTAATTATTCCTTATGTGAAATAATTTAGTCCTTTAAATTTATAGGGTATTACATTCTCCCCACCTTATTAAAATTCGTCCTCGAATTTAAATAAGAAGTATGTACCTTGTAGAAACAGGTAAGGATATCGCTGACGCATATCCGCCTCCGTCTACCACGTACATCCCTCCACAAAATGATTTCTCCACAACACTTTTACCATAGGGATATCCTTAGTATGAAGCTTCCGCAATTGAGTATCTACTATTTCAACAGGTTGCTCCTAGTAAGAAAGTTCCTCGTTGACTTCCACAGCTTGTGGTTGAATCACATGAGAAGGATCTGAGGTGTACTTTCGCAGCATCGATATGTGAAACACCAGATGAACTTGCGATATATCTAGCAGTAGGTCTAACTTGTAAGCCACCGCTCATATGCGCTCTATAATCCGTATGATCCCACATACCTTGAAGACAACTTGCCTCTCTTTCCAAAATGAATAACACCCTTCATCGGTGATACCTTAAGGAAACCATAATTGCCAACTTGAAACTCTATCTCTTTCCTCTTTGGGTCTGCATAACTCTTCTGGCGACTAACAGTAGTTTTCAATCGCTGCTTAATCAGTGGTACCTTCTCTGAGGTAATCTGAATAATCTCTGCTCTTGTTAATTTCCTCTCTTCAACTTCCTCCCAACATATAGGAGATTGACATTTACGACCGTATAATGCCTCATATGGAGCCGTGGTAAATATACATCCCAAATACCTCCAAAATTCAGAACACACAGTCGAAGCATATCCTATAAAGTCTGAATAGTCCTTTCAGACTGTCCATCAGTTTGCGGATGAAAAGAAGTACTAAAATATGGTCGCATTCCCATCGCCTCTTTCAAACTTCCACAAAATCTAGAGGTAAACACTGAACCTCTATCTGAAATTATTGACACAGGAACTCCATGTAGACTAACTATCCTGTCAATGTACACTTGTGCCAACTTCGCCGCAATATATGATATCTTAATAGGTATAAAGTGTGCTGACTTCGTCAGACGATCCACTATGGCCTTTGGTGTTCAAGCTTAACTTGCTGACACACCGGACACTTTGCTACAAACTCCGCTATATCTCGCTTCATTCCATTCCACCAGTACATCTCTTTGATATCTCTATAAATCTTTGTGGAACCTGGATGAATATTGTATGTTGAACCATGAGTTTCCTCCATGATCTTCTGTCTCAGATTCTCCACATCTGGTACAAACAATCTAGTACCATACTTCAGTGCTCCATTAATAAACTGAAGTCCTGACACTTTCCTTTCTCTACCTCATCCATTACACATTTCAATTGGAGATCTTCACCTTGTAAGTCCTTGGTTTTGCAATTAGTGTTGGTCGCACACTTAATTGAGCTATCAAACTTCCAGGGTGTGTAATTTCAAATCTGATGTTCTGACTGAACATCGTATAGATCTCTTTGATTAACGGCCTTCGCCACTCTGTAGTAACATGTGCTAAGCTTCCTGCATATTTCCTACTTAGCGCATCAGCCACCACATTGGCCTTGACCGGATGATACAATATAGTACAATCATAGTCTTTTAGCAATTCCAGCCATCTCCCCTGACTGAGGTTCAATTCACGTTGATTAATGTACTTTAAACTCTTATGATCCGTGAATATCTCACACGTTGCACCGTACAAGTAATGTCTCCAGATTTTCAGTGCAAAAATCACTGCTGCTAACTCTAAATCGTGAGTAGGACAGTTAACTTCATGCTTTTTCAGCTGGCGAGAAGCATATGCTATCACTCGTCCATGCTACATCAAAACACATCCTAGACCAACCCTTGAAGCATCATAGTAAACAGTAAATCCTTCGGTACCTTCAGGTAACGCTTGGAGCTGTCGTTAGACACTCCTTCAGTTTCTGAAAAATGTCATCACACTTCTCTGTCCACTCGTACTTCGCATTCTTTTGAGTTAACTTCGTCAATGGTGCAGAGATTTTTAAAAAATCTTGCACGAATCTTCTGTAGTATCCTGCTAACCCAAGGAAACTACAAATCTCAGTCCCCGAAGTTGGTCGTTTCCATTCCACAACCGCTTCGATCTTCTTCGGATCCACTTTGATTCCACTTTGAGACACGACATGTCCCAAAAATGCCACTTCTTCTAACCAAAACTCACATTTTGAAAACTTATCTTACAATTGATGCTCTCTCTATGTCCGAAGAACTATGCGCAAATGATCCAAGAATGGTTTGAATATTCTATTCATCAAATATATGAAAGTCGATGGTGCATTCGTCAATCCGAATGACATAACTAGGAACTCGTAGTGACCATACTGAGTCCTAAAAGCAGTCTTTGAAATATCATCATCTCGGATCTTCAATTGATGATATCCTGATCGCAAATAAATCTTAGAAAAGTACCTTGCCCCTTGCAGTTGATCAAACAAATCATCAATCCTCGGTAAAGGGTACTTGTTCTTGATTGTAACCTTGTTCATCTGTCTGTAATCTATACAGAGCCGAAACGAGTTGTCTTTCTTCTTAACAAACAAGACAGGTGGACCCCATGGTGGAACACTTGGTCTGACCAAATCACGATCAAGTAGCTCCTCTAGTTGATCTTTCAGTTTTTTTAACTCTGCTGGCGCCATCCTATAAGGAGGTATTGATATCGGTTTGGTACCAGGAGCTAACTCAATACAAAACTCTATCTCTCTGTCTGGTGGTAATCCAGGTAACTCTTCTGGAAAAACATCTGGATATTTCATCACTACTAGTACATTCTGTACATTCCCTTGAGCTTTCTCTGTATCCAACACAATAGCTAAAAATGCTTGACATCTTTTCCTCATCATCCGTTGAGCTTTTATAGTTGAAATTATGCTCGTAGTGGATTTCAGTTCCTCACCTTGAAATGAAACGGTTTCAATTCCAGGGGTACTAAATGTCACTAACTTCATGCAATCCACACTTGCATAATGTTGAGCTAACCAATCCATGCCCAATATGACGTCAAATGCTAGCGCCTCTAATAAAACTAGATCAGCAAGCAACTCTCGTCCTTGAACATTCACAGGACAAGACGAATAAATTATGTCCGTATCCATACTTTCACCCATTGGCGTGGCTACTGATAATGGATTTTGCAAATAAGCGGGCTGTTTTCCCATCTTAATTGCAAAACTCGGCGAAACAAATGAATGTGTTGCACCCAGATCAAATAATACTAGGGCATTCATCGAAGCTATAGTAAAGATACCTTGCACAACTACATTAGAGGCTTGAGCCTCCTGTGGGTTAAGCACAAACACTCTGGCTTGACTCCCTTCTGCTTGAGAAGTCTGAACCTCTTCCTCCAGCATTTCTTCCTCCACCTCGATTGTTTCCATAACTTCTACCTCTCTGACCATTAAATGTACTACCAATCTGACCTTGCCCAGAT
Organism: Mercurialis annua; assembly: GCF_937616625.2. Taxonomy (NCBI): domain Eukaryota; kingdom Viridiplantae; phylum Streptophyta; class Magnoliopsida; order Malpighiales; family Euphorbiaceae; genus Mercurialis; species Mercurialis annua. The sequence continues at coordinate 43,039,291 of NC_065574.1, read as the reverse complement.
GCCGCTGGAAACACAGGCCTCCGCTGTTGAAAAGGTTAAGCAACACTGATAGTAGATCCTTGTGCTCCCGACATCGGACACTGTCTAGCATAATGGCCTGGTTGGCCACAAATAAAGCACGCTCCTGGAGCGAGATGATACACTCCATAATGTCTCCTCCTACAATTCTGATAGAATGGGGCTAACACTCCAGCACTTCATGAGCTTCGTCAGCTCGAACTAGCTCCAGGGGTATAAAAATGCTTGTTATTATTTCCTTTCTTAAAATTTCTACGACGTGGCCCAGTAAAACCACTTGGATTAAAAAACATTTGTGTATTGGCCGCCGTAGTGACCTGATCACTCCTTGTCGACATTGGTGCAGTAGGATTGACAATCCTTCCAAACTGTACCAACGAAGTCTCCATCTGACGTGCATTATCTAGCAGCTGGATTAAATCTCTGTTCACATCATAAACAAGACTGACAAATTCGGGTCCTAAACCATTGATAAACCTTGCATTCACCCGGATTGGATCAGCCATCAAATCAGGTGCAAATCTCCCTAATCTTGTGAACTCCGTCATATACTCCTGCACTGACTTATTTCCTTTCATCAAATTCAGCAACTGGTCTCAATAACTCTCAGTCACAGAGAATGGTAGATAGAACTCTCTATACCGATTGACAAATTCTGCCCAGGTCATCTGATTCATCGTAGGTTGAATTATATGTCTAAACCAATCCTTTGTTGGTCCTTTCATTGACATCTCGACTAACAAGATTGACTGTCTTTCGTCAGCCTACATACGTCTGGAATTACGCTCGACTTCCTCTAAAAAATCTAGCGCATCACCAGAACCGTCAAATTTTGTTGGTTTGAGCCACATATACGCCAAAACACTGTCTCTATCGACATTTGCACCAACACGTTGTTGTTATTGCAATATTTGCTCCCTGTTCATAGCCTGGTTCTCCACTTGGTTAGCCTGCATAGCTGCAACTCCACCTAAAAACTGATTAAAGTCAAAGCCTGGCGCATTAGGTTGTTGAGGCATTCTAGGAGCCTGAATTGGTCCCTGTTCCTCCACTGTCTAACCTCTAGCTCTACCTCTAGGTCTACCGCGCCACGACCTCTACCTGCCGCATTAGCCAGTTCATGTTGCCCTAAATGCAAAGATGACTCATCATGAGCCTCTTCAGGTGCATCTCGTATCATTGCAGCTCGGCCACGAGTTTATCTTTGGTCAGCCATCCTAACCAAATCAAACCACACTGTATTCAAACAAGTATACAACATATACGAGTTAAACATGCACGCATATAACCATCTCAATAGTCACACCTCATGTATATATGTGTATCATAACATATAACTCGTGTCAAACACAATATAGACTCACAACCTAAAGGAAAAGCTGAGTATTTCACAACATATAACTCGTGTCAAACATCTATATTCTCTTCTGGATCCTCCTCCGAATCTTCCTCAAGATCCTCCTCTTCTTCTTCACTATACTCTATTTTCTGGCGAATGTATTCTACCTTTGACTCCAAAATAACTACCAATCTCTGATACAGACATGTAGCCATTTTGATAGATTTCTGGCGATCTTCTAATATCCGCGTGGAATCCGTTCTGATGGACCCCAGATGGTTCGCCTATTTTGTTGTGAAACCCATTTTGAAATATAGGAGGCGCTCCCTCCCGTTCTTCAGCAGCATGTGGCTGAGCTCCGTTTTGCCCAGACATGCTGAAAAGAAACAATTTCAAACATAAGCGACCATCTGAGTCCATTTCCACACGCAATTCCAATATTAACTTATAAAATGCTGTAAACATTTAGCATTTAATCCAACTGCACGTAATGCACAAGCATATAATCATTTAACACCCCTTGCGCAATTATCAAACGCTTAGATGTCTTAGCCGTTCGAATACGCTAACATTAATCATTTAATCGCTTAACAACCTTGGTTCGCGCGCGTTCTATAACATACTAGCAATGCACATATCACACCGATACAAGCAACTAAGGTTCAACTCTCTTGCTGCAGTAGTTCCTAGGTTTACTTACTGACGGAGTATCTCAACTCAAACAGACATTCAAACAAGACTGGCAGTGGTAACCGGACCAACTGCTCTCAAACAAATACTGAAACAAACTTGCAGTGGTAACTGGACAAACTGCTCTGATACCAACATTTCCACGACCTAAAATATTGAGCCGCAACCGACGCTAGGGAACGGGAGTGGTAGCTCCGGAACCCGTAGCAAGTCTCAAACCACTAATAATTTTTCGCAAATAATAAACAATTAATATCAAACAACGGAAGCAAATATACATATATAACATATAACCAAGTATTTACACTGACTGTTCAAAACCTCGCGGGCTCTAGTTACCGTACCCTGTACGAACTGGCCTCGCGGTACTATATACATAAGTTAGTGTATCAAACATACCACCGGCATCTGGTGCCGTGAACAACATATATAACACATAGCCTACAAAAATATAAACAAGACAGCAAGTAATATGTACAATCAAAATGTATTGTTGTCTAGATTACGACTATGTCAACATTGGACCACTACTGCAGCACTCACAGAAGTCAGGAAACTATACATACACAGTTGACTTCTGGACGTCAAAACTGGCTTCTAGCTAAGTCCACACACTAAGCACCTGAAAACATCAAAATGAGGGGTCAGTATTTGGGAAAATATTGAGTGAGATTGCATCTTTACTAACGGTATTATTATAAAAACATAGCATCGCATTTCAAGAAAACAATAATATAAAAGTAATACATAGAAACAGGTATTTGATCCATTCAAAACTAATATCCTAGCATGTGACACAACTTTCGAATAATCAAATCATACTCATCCAAATAGTCCGACCCGGGAGTGTTCACACTCTACCTCGTCGATCGCGACCTATTTCTTAATCCCAAAGTGTGGGTCCAACCCACTAGATATGGGGCTTAGGTTACACTGTAACCGAGTTCTCGCTTGTATCGAATTCATTATCCAACTTCGAAATTCATATTCGTATTCATGTCATATTATATCATATCATGCACGTATGTATCAATCATGTATCATATGCAAACACACTAGACTGACTCGATACTGGTGATCACACAGCCTATTAACACCCAATAGGTAGCTAGTTTCTTCGGATCGCATACTAGTTCCTCGTATATAAACTTGATAGAAACATATAGCATTTAATCAAAACATATATAATGCGATGCGTATAGATAATACACGTATATATAAAATATAATATTAAATAACTCTAATATGTAATACAAGAAAGTAAAGTGCAACTCACAGTGACCGCTATCCACTCTATAATGAAGTCGATATGATGATATGCTCGTACTAATTCACTTCTGCTGACCCCACTGCTCGCTGATGTGTCTGATAAAACGTCTAATAGTTAGACGTGGATTTCATGTTTATATGTATAATACTTTTAAGTTCTAAGTTTAAGTTGATTGGATTCCACTTCTAGTTTCCTTGAAAACTCGATGATCCTTAGTCGTACTTACGACTTATCGAGTACTATTCCTCGTACTCGAGAATTATATAACTTTCTTAACTGAATTCTTACTTATCACATTAACATTCATTTCTATAATGTTTTATATCCATTTCAAGACATTTGACTGAGTTTCATACCCAAATCAAGCTATCAGATGTCATTTTTCACTCACGGAAGTCCCCCGGAGATCGGTGTCGAAGTAGGGCACGTCGTGCCAGCTTGGCACATCGTACCCTTCATTTCTCATGAAGGACACGACGTGCCCTTTAGTGGTTCATGTCATGCACATCGTACCCTTCATTCCTTTTAACTCCAACTCTAACTTTAGAATTGAAATATAACATTAATTTCCGCCTCATTACTTTCGCGAAGCCGACTTATAAAAACTTTATTTATTTTAATTTCTCGGAAAGTTTTCTGATACCGCCACTCCGGCGACTTAAAATAGGACACGTGGTCCAACTAGATAATTAAACATTTTGGAATATTACACTTAGACTCTAGCGTTCTAGTATCGGTAATGTTATTGTAGACACTCTAGTTGTACAACATTGCTCTAATACCAATTTTGTCACGACCTGATTTTCACCCTGAAACTCGAGTCGAGACTGGCACTAGGGAATGAGAATGGTTGTTCCGAAACCAGTAGCAAGCCTAGGAAAACAGTAAAAACTTTTTGCGTTTTGAAAACATAAAAGTTCTCAATCTCTTTTAGCAAGTATTTGAAAACCTTTAAACAACATGTAATCAAAACCCTGTGATTGCATTCTTGGACTCAGGATAGTATGCTTACACAGCACGTACCTTACAATAACCCCGTCCGAAAACAATGCCAGCGGTGCAAACCAGTTAACACATCAAGTAACCGGTTTAAGCATGCACCACAAACATACAGCTTTTATCAAAACCAGGTTTCTTTATAAACAACTGGCGGAAGCCCTTTTTGTATAAAACCTGCTCTTATCCCAAAATGATACTGACAGTAGTTTCACATTGCGATAGCAGAACTACCCTGCAGCTCTAGAATGGCCTTTATCTAATTACAACTTCCTGGGAAAGAACTAGAAGTCTTGTCACGTCAAAATGTTTATTTACCTGTGAAAGGGAAATCAACGGGGGTCAAATATGAGTGAATTCACATAGATACTTAAGCATATTAATAAAAGCAAAAATCGCATGTAAACACACTCTGTGCAGCCAAATAACCGATCCAGATGAAACTCTAAGAGAAACCCCATTGGGTTAACTATGGTTTACACCACATTTTATGCTCACTTGTTTAACACGGGATGGATTATGAACTCACAACGTCACAGTCATCTTAACTCTGTGTAAGGTTGTTGGGCCGTAAATTGAATTACTGGTTCCCCAGGACAACCTGTTAGGTCTAGGCCGCTTTGCAAGCATCTGGCCATAGGACCTACTATCATGCAAGAAAATGCAATAATTTATTAATACCGGTGATCACACAGTCTTATTGTTGCCCAATAGATAGCACGTTCCAATGGATCTATATCGGTTTCAAATCGACTCTATGTAATGCAATTTCAATCACATTTTGAGTTATAAATGTTTTTGGCATTAATATTCAGAAGTAAATATGCGAACTCAAAAAACCGTTATCCACAAAACAGTTTTCGATCGCCCTCTACTCTCCTAGTCCGGTAGCTTGCTTGCTCGTCAAATCTAGTTAGAGAACAATTATTAAAATACAATTGAAACAAGAATTATAACTCTAAAGAGTAGACTCTATAGACATTAATAGACATATAACGTATATAGTATATTCTTATTCTCGATATCAACTTATAGTCCTATTATTAATCACTTTGACTAATAGAGGACCTAATTAAAACATCTTTATGTTTTAATTAATCAAATTTTCGTTTATTTCCAAAGTCCTTTTTAGTCCTTTAAATGTCCTAGTTCGTATTTCAAAGTCCTTTTGATTCCGTATTGAACATACCGTTCCAAATTGTCCGAACCTCGTCGATTCGGAGCTCGACGTGCGAAAGCACGTGGGAAGTGCGCGCTGGCGCAAGGCCCTGTGCGCCCGCATAGGACACTGCACGCCCGCACAGTGCCCCTGTGCGTCAGCACAGCCACAGGAACGCTGTTCCCGGGCTCAATCCGACCTACTTAAACTTCGTTTCTCGGTTCAAACGCTAATTTACATACCAATCAACTCAATTTCGCAATCTAAACATAAAATCAATATGTATACATTCGATTCGATACGGTAACCGTTATATATTCAAATATAATCCATTTTCTATAGAACCAAATTCAAAATAACGGTTATTACTTTGAGTTAGAAATGAGAAATCGGATCGAAAACGATAAACTTACCGTCGGCCGCGTTGAAAGAACGAACTAAAGCCAAAACCTAAGTTTTTGGTTTCTGAGTTCAAATGAAATCTTCATTTGAATTGTTTGTATATATAGTTTGGAAACTAGTCCTTGTGACTAACACATTATTTTATAATGATCTAAAGGGGTCTCAGAGACTACGCTGAAAAAGAATGAAAAGAATATTCTATAGTTCCATAATCCATTTTTTTCATTCTTTTTTTATGAGGTCGTGTACAACAACCTTAACCGCACAAGTCGGGGCTGGGCCTACCTCCATCCCTAGAGGAGCCGTATGAGGCGGAAGCTCCACGTACGGTTTTGAAGCCGAGCCTTTCCAGCAATGAGGCCTAGGGACCGATATGATGATTGGTTTAGGTAGGGCGGCCGACCTACTACGGGCACCTGTAGGGATTAGTGCGTGAGACCGCGATCCACAAACTGACGCATGGGACTCACCCTTTACTTGGGAATAAAGAGGGGAAACATAGCATGTCACAAGAGCGAGGCGAGATCTGGAACCCTACTGCGAGAGGGACGCCTCGTGAGCCGGGCTTCTAGAGATGAGGCCTTTTGGCGAAGCCAAGTCAATTTCGGGCTACCAAACCCTGCAACTGATGAAAAGGCCCTATGGAGTAAAGGGAAGCGTGTACGTTGTCACACTCCCTGCCTTCCAAAGGTGCCTAGAGGACGGGCCAGACGCATCAGAGCGACAACTCGGGAGCGGATTCCCCACCGGCAGGGGGACAGGAGACGGCCATCTCGAGGCACATCACGACCTACAGGCAACACCGGCGAGACCTGGGAAGGCAACCCGATTGGGAGTCAGAGGATCCATAGTACCTGCAGCCCCACGGACTTCATATTCATCATTTTTTAAAGCAAAGCGGGGGGGGGGGGGAAGGGATCTCTTTTCTGCAATGGAAAAAAACGGAGCAGATTTGACTCGACATAACCTAACGATATATCCAATACCAATGATTTTTACCTATATATAATTATAAAATAGATAATTAATGCGTTGCTAGATCTCTGCTCTAGAAAGCTATACAGGCAACAACAAACGCGGTATTTGACCGGGGGCTTCCCTTTCATTCATTACTTCTTTCACGACGAGGGGACCGCGTCCGCATCAATTCAAGTGCTTCTTTTTTTTCTTTTACTTACATAGTGCCATTGTCCTAGTTTTTTTATAGATTCTTTCATCCCCCTCAGTATGTTCATTCGTGTGGGGTTAGCCTATAGCGTATTGGTTGTGTTCGCCCATAGCTCGGCGCTTTCATTATCCTTTGATCTCTCCTTCCTTCTTTTCAAGTTCAACTCCCCAAATCCAATTCCATCGACCCTTTCGTTCGAGCAACTACGTACCTTTGGAAAGTTCCTAGAAACTCTTCTTCATACGCTTATTCTCTGACCATAACGTCGTACCATGCAACAAGAGTTCCAACCTATTCTTTCTAACTAAGAGCAGATTCGCTGCAACGCAAACATCTTATTCAATGCCAAACCCTACTGACTGAATGGCTTTCCCTCCCTCTTCCGGGCTTTATTGCCAAAAATGCTTCTAATGGAACCCACAACAATCCGAAGAAAATCCAGATGCAATGAGTTCGATTTCCCGCAGCTGGAAGTCAAGCTTTGATGCGAGAAAAGGAAGTAAAGCTAGCAGCGTAGTCGCCGACAGAGAAAGAGAAGACCAGATCTTGGACTTGCAAGCTCTATCGAGGGAATAACTTTTTTGCAAGCTTTCGAGAAAGTTTAGATCCCATCCGTCGAGTTATAGTTTCTTCTGTCCGATTCAGGCTGATTAGATCACTGAACTTGGTTCACTTCGGCTAAAAGAAGAAATGCACTGCTTTCTAATTGAATAAGAGCAGACAAAACCTCTTCACCCTTATAGAAGCTATCAATTCGCTATTCTTCGGACAAGAACTCGGTTCAAAAGGCAAGACCTTCGTTTTCTTCCCCCATGGGATGAGAGCTTCAAAGAGCAGGATATGGTGTCTGGTGCAAGTGGACAATTCAATCAATCTGACATTCAATCATATTAACCTAAAAAGCCAACTCGAGGTTTGAAAGTAGTGACGATTGCCTATCAATGGAATTTCCTTCTTCGGGGTGGCAAGCCATGAGCATACTTTCTTTAAATCAAATGGAGAAGTACTTAAACTCCTGGTGAATCTGAAGCCCCTGTTGTCGCTTTGAAGACGTGCGTTCTTTTTTTTTTCTCTTTTCACGCAAGCTGCACCAATGAGACTTTATAGCTAACTGAAGGGAAGTAACCCGAAGGTACGTAGTTGCTCGAACGAAGTGAGAAAGGACAATTTTTGCTTTTCTTACATACAAGCTCTTTCGTCGAGATTTGATTGACGAACCTACCTGTGGTAAGCACACCTATCTTAATCTCAGTAAAACGAAGAAATCCATTCATAAAAACGTAATTTTTATTCTCACAGGACCTATATTTTATTTTTAATAAATCATTTAAGATTTATTAGGGCTAAATTAGACCCGCTTAATAAACTTTCTATCTCCAAATCTTATAAAATTTTAGGTGTAACTTTCTAAAAATATTCCGTGAATATTGACTCCAAAAAAATTCACACGGGACTTATAAATCATTTTATTTTAATTTATAAGCATTTCTTAATTCCCGTTAGTTAAAATATAAATATCAAAATTTAATATTTTAACTTCTATAACTATTTTATATTTCCAAATACAGTATAAATTAAATTTATTCTCAAATTTAATTTACGTTCTCTCGGTCCTATTAATTATTGCTTACATGGAATAATTTAGTCCTTTAAATTTTACGGGGTATTACACTCGATCTGAACTGGTATGTGAGACATGTAGCACGTACTCCTAAACAATCATCTAATCCCGGTGGTTTCTATCATATATCATACACCGAATTTTCACATTCGTGGTAGATTTGTAAAAAAATAAATGAAAGGTGATGATTTTATTTGATACTTTTTAAAGCACGTAATTAAAATGAAAAAACGTATAAAAATAATAATTTTATATGTAATTAACCCTTTTTTATTCTTAACATTAGTTAATTTATATACAGCGTAAAGTTAATGATATTTTGATTATATTAAATATTTAAGACAAGAGTGGGGAAAATAAAAACAAATATATCTATAAAAATGAAAAAAATAAGAAATAAAAGAGAAAATTACTCAATAATTACAATTGCGGTAGTTTTTTTCTCAAATACCAACACTTTGATAAGTTTTCTTCACTACCCAATGAATTTTACATTAAATAACTGAGTTGGCATAATTATTACATTTTATACCCATTTCTATTCTCAACATGTCTTCTCTACTCCATAAAATTCTTCTCTCTAAAACTTTCACTCAGACTTCTATCTCCTCCTTCTCCGATGCCTAGCTCTTTTCACTCACATGAATCTCTCATTCCCGCTTCCGATCTCTCTATGGATAAATGGGTTAGCATTTTTATTGTTGGTGATGGGTTTTATGTTTGCATGTGTAAAGATTTGATCTTTACTTTGTGAGTGTTTATCCCACACAACGGATGTGCCACGTCATTTTTACAACAAGCCAATAATCATTTGCGATAGGGAATCTTTATTTATTACTTATTTTTTTATCATTAAACATTTGCACATGACTAACGTCTCATTGGTTTGTTGCACGAATGACGTGGCGCAACCGTTGCGTTGTATAATTATTCTTACTTTGTTGGTTTTTGGTTAAATGAAGCTTCAAGACACAGCCATTTCTGAAGCTTCAAGACATAGCCATTTCTGATATGGGTTTGATGGATGATCACTTTCTTAAGTTTGATAGACAGAAAAGTTTCGAACTTTTGAAATTGGTGTGGATGATCTTGGCCATGCACGATTCCTGCTAATATAAAAGCTTTCTCAGTGGTTCTTTACTCTTTGTTTTTGTCTTTAATTTGTATTGAACATTTTGAAATTTTGTAGTTCTCTAAATTCTTTAATTATGAGCTCAATTAAAATAGCTATAAGAAATTTGTTATAATATGTTATCATATTTTGATAAATTCATTTTTATTATAGTTGTTGTTTATGGATCTTATTTACTTATTTTTTTCTTATTTGATTTTTTATATATATTATTGTGTATTGGAATAAATAAATTAATAAATTTAAAAATGAAAAAAATAAAAACTTCAGAAAAATTCAAATTTGATGATTGTTAAATTAAAAGCTAAAACAATAAAAGAAATAAAATATTTCTGTTTAACAGGGAGATTAATATCATGATGATGATTTTCACGTGCTTGAGAGTAGAGAAATGAACTCACAAACGAAACGAAGATGAGACCGGCGGAAATTTAAACTATTTTTTTTATTTTGAAAAATGTAGCTGATCTGGTTCTGAGACGAATCTAATGTATCAGAAATGTATCGAAAATGTATTTGAGATGTATGTGATATGTTCTTGAATTGTAATTGAACAATTTTTAAAATATGATTTTATGCAAAATAAAAATTGTAAATTTGCTTCTATATTTTTGAATTTTTAATATATTTCATGTCGGCTATTGTTTTGAGACATATCTAGACTGTTTTTGAGATTAACTTAAACTGGTGATAAATTTAGTGAAAGCATTATATAGTTATTGTTTTAATTTATTATGTATATATTATTATACATATTAGATATATCCATGATGTATACATGGTATATATACACCACCGATACGTAGCAGATATATAGATGATACATGTTTAAATTTTTTAGATTATTTTACCGAAATAAATTTTAAAATGACCGATACATTATCGATACATTATCGATACATCGTAATACATTACAGACACATCATAAATACACTATCGATACATCATAGATATAGATGAAAAAAATTAATAATAAAATTTTAATACATTACTAATACCGATGTATCATCTATATCTTGCAATACACTGTAAATACATGGCTGATACATTGTAAATACATTATAAATGTGAACAATAAATCGAGCTAAAAAGCAAAACCTCGTGCAACATGGAAAAATAAAAGGACAAAGCAAGCATAAAAAATTTAATAGGAAAACACGTTTTTAAAATACATATTGGAAGCAATTTATATATATAATTTATATATGATAGATACGTATATTTTTATTACATAATATATAATATATATATTTTTTATAACGTAATTGATGCGTTTTTAAAGTATATGATACATATATCTTTGAATTAAAAATATATTGTACATATATACATAAATAGTACATAAAATAATATGTGTGTGTATATATATACACGCATAAATTTATTTATTTATTTATATTTTTAAAAATATGAAAAAATGAATCAGCGCAAATTTCAGATACATAACAGATACATAGCTGATACATAGTTGATACATGTTTAAATTATTTTGACATGCTGAAATTTGCTGACACGCGCTGACGCATCACTGACGCGCGTGTCAGACGCGATTCTGACGCATGTCAGACGCGTTTTTGACCAGTTATGACACGTTTTTAACCTTTTTATTTGTTTTTGTTTGTGCCATGTGTCTCCTATTTAGTGGTTTGGTTAGAATATGTAAACTTTTATCTTTTTTTGGTATCAATGTAAATTATTAGGTTGGTGTGTATTTTTATTATTTTCTATTTAAATAGTAATATTTTTGTGGTTTTCTCGAAATAAAATGGGGGGAGGGGGGGTTTTATATTTTGGGTTATTTATGGAAACATTACTGAAAGCGGTCGGGCTAAGGCAGGCCGGCCCATGCCTCCGTTGGGAAAGGATGTGAGCAGAGGTGAGGAAGCAAGCGTCGGTAGGCACGTAGGAAAAGAATCCTTGGCACGTATGAAAATCATCTCAATTTGATTGGTTGCCTTATTTGATAGAATTGAATTCCCACTGTTCACTCCAAAACAAAAATATAATTTAAAAAAAAATAAGTTTATTTTGCAGTATCACTTCACTTTACAGCTCACATTCATTCTTCTTCACAGATCGAATCTAAAATATCTCTCTGTGAGTCTCTTCCATTTTTTATTTTCTACTGATTACAAACCAAATTACTTTTAATTTTCACACTGTCAGTTCAGATAATGTTACACTCTTTACTAGCAGTTAGGGTTTCAGCAATCTCAAATTAGTTGTTTGGTTTTATTTATTGCATTTTTTAACTCACTATGATCTTCTTTCAGGTGAACTGATGGTGAAATTTGATTTGTAAGAGCCACGAATCGCCTTGCCATACTATATGTCTGGTAAAAGAGTGTTTGTTTAGCTGAATTCGCGAATTAATTCCGCATTTTAGTATGTATTAAACATTTTAATGGTATCACTTTACTTGATTTGTTTGTCATAAGGTTGTGTATTGAACGTTTTTAGTTATAGGAGTTGGAATCCTAAGTTAGGATAGGATAGTAATAGCACTAATACGCTTTAACTAGATGGTTTTTGAGGCATTATTTTATGTTCTAGGTCGATTTTGTAACATGAGCTGATTGGCGTTTAGGCATATTCAATATTTTGGTTTTCCTTTCTAATTGTTAGGTTTTGTCAAGAAAGTTGTGTCAATCTTTAAAGAATGGCGGCTATAGAAAAGAAACAAATTTTGAAATTGAAGTAACTGTAGAAGATGAGCTGAACATCTAATACACACTCTGATGTGACAAACGACTTGCACTTTAAGCATCTCCTTATGTACATGTTTTAGCTAGATTTTTATTATTGGATGTGTATGACGACCGTTGCAAGTTCATAATTAGTTTTATTGGTATGTTTTTATCTCTATTGTTGTATTGTAGTATCTCCTTTCTGCTGTTGTGTGATGGCTCTCTTTCATTTTCAGGGAACCTTTATTTATCTTTGCCGCTGCTGTATGGTATCATCAACCAGATAACTATATGTTACAAGGGATGCATTTTGGATCTCGGTCGATCAGATGATTGATACTAGCTATATTATGCTTTACCAGTGCCATTATGTCCATTTGTCTGAGGAGATGTCTAGGAATTTGGCTTTTTTACATTCTTCTGCTCTATATCTCTTTAAACAAAACTGGGGCTATTAATTCTGATGGTGCGTTTCTTTTGCCTTTTTAACCTCCATTCTAATATAAGCTAAGCTTTGTCAAATTTGTGTAGCTGATAACCAGCAAATCAGAAATCTACGGCTAAATAAATAAAAGAATAAATACATGATTATTATAGTGGATATTTGCCCTTATTATCTGTGTAACATCCTTCCTGTAAATCTTGTATCTAGTTAGGATTTGACTAGTCTCATATTCGATTGGTATGCTCTTTTAGTTTTCTTCAGTAATGTCCGTGAGAATTTCTTCATTTCGTCGTCGTCTAAAGTTGATGTGTCTTGATGCACCATCTTTAATTCAGCCGTTAAGTGCATTTATGGGTGTATTGGAATGTGTTGGCATTCTTTCTCAATATTAATATTTCCATAACCTGTCGTTTTCACAAGTCATATTTATTTTATAAATCTTGAATTATGCACTATTTAGGTTTGTGGAAATACATGATTTCATGTGTGTTGTGATGTAAATAGCATGTGAAACTTCTTTTGTTCTTTTGTAGGTGAGGCACTTCTAAACTTCAGGAATGCAATTCTTAGTTCCGATGGGATCCTTCCTCTATGGCGACCAGAGGATCCTAACCCATGTAATTGGCGAGGCGTGACATGTGATCAGAAAACCAAGAGAGTGATTTTTCTGTAAGTTTCTCTTCATGCAGTTGATTCCTTTGGCATAATTGTTTTCAATGAATGCAAGTTGTATTCTTTTCAATTCTTTGCTAAAATATATGGAACATTAATATTTGCATGGACTTGAGCTTTACCTTCATGCTGAACTCTTTATGTTGAGGGCTTGTTATTCAATAGTATAATATGACTTATATACCCGTGTCAACCAATATCAATATTCATGGATCTATTTTTATGATCTTATCTATCTAGATTTATCAAAAAAAAAAATTCTCTAAATTTGAATTTCAGGTGAATTAGAAAATACAATTCATATTTCTATATTTGATTTCTATAGATATTATAGCATTTCATCTCATTTCAATATGCTAATTATGATGGGTTGCCCGGGACTCGAACCCTGAACTAGTCGGATAAAGTAGACATTTCTGTTGTTAAAAAATAGGTAAACAAAATCCCTCTCCAAGCCGTGCTTGCATTTTTCATTGATCAAGCTAGAACTTGAATTGTGGTTACCTTCTGATGACCTTAAAAAAATGGTTTTATTATTTGTAATAAAAATATCTTCTCGCACTCTGACCTACTGTTATGCATCTTAAAGATCTTGTTTATTGATTACTGGAATTTTTTTAGCTGTTTGCTTTAAAGTGGTTTTACTTAAATAGGCTCCAACTCTTTGACACCTAGAGAATTAATCCTTTTTGTAGCAGGCACATATGCAACTTGCTGGTAATATAATTGGTTCCATCTGAAAGCTAAGTTCTGTAATAAATTCCTCTGATTGTAACAATACTTCAGTGTGCAGATTATAATGCTATTCATAATTCATCTGTAAATCTCTTAAGAAACTAAAAAGCTACTCTAACTAAATTACGTGAAAAGAAGACCAAATAATGCACTTAAGCTGTTATACATAAGACAGGATGCCATTGTTATTAATCAATCAAATCAATAGCCATATTTGTTTTAATATCAATAGGAGTGAAGAATATCCATTTGTCTCCTTAATGACTGAATTGAGCTTGATTTGTTCCTACTGAACTTTTTAGTTGATATCAAAGCAATTTGATTATAAGCTGTGTATGCACACATTTCCAAGCTCACAAGAGAACTATAAGTGTTTAAATCTGCAATATAGTATGTTCCTTGGAAAATGCCGAAAAAAATATATACACTGCATCTGATTTTTTTCTTTTTTTTTTAAACTCTGCATGTGTTTGGTTGTTTTCAATTATCTTTCAGGAGTTTGAAGAATCATAAATTAAGTGGATCTATATCACCTGATATTGGGAAGCTACAACACTTACGGATTTTGTACGTGTTCCATGATTTCTTATTTTTCTTATTAATCTGTTGCATATTACCCCACTTAGATATTTATTACAATTTCTGATTTTTTTGAAATTCACATTTTTGATGTAGAACACTATACAACAATAACTTTTATGGAACAATTCCTTCAGAGTTGGGAAATTGCACAGACTTGCAGGGAATGTAAGTAGCTCCCTCGCTAGTCTTGTCTGAGGCTTGGAATAAGGAACTTCATTTTCCTTGATGATTTTTGAATTTTGTTTTGTAGTGTTTATGCTGAACAATCTGTTTTTTTCTTTTTAAACTAATGTGGACAAAGATTTCATGTTGAAATATTTCCTAACATTAAATTTTGCGTTTATGCTTGTTTTTTCTTCTTGGTATTATCACACACTGCCTAACAATGGAGACTTAGTGGTGGCTAATCCAATTTGTGCTGGCCACATATTACTGGTTCATCAAAAGTGTCAAAACAATTGTTAGGCATAATTAATATCGCCACAAGGAAATGTCTTCTACAGAACCATCTGTTAATGTTGGATTAACATCTATTTGTATCCTAAGTTTTTATTCATTGGAGAAGTCAAAGAAATGGGCATGTGAAAACTGAAGGGGGGAAATGTTGGCAGGAATCTTAAGAGTACATCTCATTTCAGCTTTTCTGTAGCTATTTTAATATAGTAGCCGAACACTTATTTATCCACAAACACGGGTATGCTTTCCTTCCCAGGAATTTACTCAAGTGAAGAAATTCTCCATACATTAAGTTCCAACAAGTTATTAACTAAAACCTTCAGTTGTTATTTGAATATTCTAATGTTTGAATCCAGCTCGTGAATATTTAAAAACTAAATGAAGTTCCTCTTCTTTTCAATAATTATTTTATATATATCTCAAAGTTAATTCTGAAATTCCTTGCTTCTACAGATATTTGCAGGGTAACTACTTAAGTGGGCAGATTCCAAGTGAATTGGGAAACTTGTCCGAGCTTCAATATTTGTGAGTTGTTTATTGCCTGATGGATTTACTGTTTCAAATTATAGTTCTTTTATGATTCCTGCTCTATCAATATCAGACTAGTTATTCCTCCTTCAAATATAGAAAATGGAGATGGATGAATGACCTAAACTTTCATGATTAGTAGAGCAGCTCGCTTGCCAGGGTGAGCATGATTCTTGTTACGGTTGGGACCTAATAGATTACCTTGAACCCTGTTAGGATGCCAAGATAGTTTTAGGGTAGAAGACGTTTATGTTTCTAAGCCATCAATATGAGATTACCTTGAACCCTGTTAGGATTCCAATATAGTTTTAGGGTAGAAGCCGTTTATGTTTCTAATCCATCAATATGATATTACCTTGAACCCTGTTAGGATGTCAATATAGTTTTAGGGTAGAAACCGTTTATGTTTCTAGGCCATCATATGAGTATTATGCATTCTGTCTAACTGTTTATTGCTTCCTTAGGTCCTTGCAATGGCATTTTTGCGAAGATAGGGTGGGTTTGCAGAAGTTCTAAGCATGTTTTCAGTCTAGAAAAGAATTTCATTGCTTGTCATTATAATTCAACTCTTGATTACATCCATTGTACAAAAATTAGATAAGGAAATTAAGTTTCACGGTCATGCTAAGTTAGCTAAAATTAAAGAATTCCGGCCAAACACTTGCAGAAGACTGAAGTAAACAAACGATTTTTCTATGTAAAGATTCAAGACTTAAATTATCAAATTATTTTAAAGGACATGGCTTTTTATTAATCTACAGTTTATGATTTCAGATGATAAGAAAGTAATAATCCCACGTGAAGGACCAAGTATTTCATCATTGTGCATGCTCTATTGTCTAAGTTTTAAGAAATTTGCTTATATGCTGTAAAAAATTGAAATTAATCAGGTATTATGTCCTTCAATTCTACAGGGATATCTCAAGTAACTCTCTCAGTGGTTCTATTCCTCCTGCACTTGGGAAATTAAATAAACTCATCACTTTGTAAGTAGCTTCTAGTTAGCTTTCTAACAAAAGCTTCTATTCAATTTAAACTTACATTAAATGCGTTGTTCTTACATTATGTTATTTGTTTCTTAAAGCAATGTATCAAACAATTTTCTGGTGGGACCAATTCCATCTGATGGCATGCTTATCAACTTGCCTGAAAGCTCGTAAGTCCAGCTTGTCATGTTCAATTAGTTATTTGTTGGTGAATTAATAGCTCAGATATTTGTTGAGATGTTCCATGTAATTTAGACTAAGAAACATGTGCGCTAACACATTCAAATTTATCTTTTAGTTTCATTGGAAATCGTGGTTTGTGTGGGAATCAGATCAATATGGCCTGCAAAGATGAAAATGGAGGACCTTCTTCCAATTCAAGATCTATATCAGGTGAAGTTCATGCATGGAAATTGTGTTTACTGTTTAATTGCTTTTCATTGGTAATCTAAAAGGTAAATAAAATGTACAGTGTCAGTATCATATGCCTCAATTATAGGAAGTTAAAATGTGACTCTAAAGTTTCTGAAGTCACTGCTCTGCAACTGAATCTATTGCATTTGTTCTGTCCCTCTTAAACGTTATCTTGGCTTCTGACAATAATTATTGCCTTGCCAATTTAGGCCAAAATCAAGGCGGGAAGAAAAACAACTCTGGTCGACTGCTTATTAGTACCTTAGCAACTATTGGTGCACTTCTTCTAGTAGCACTTATGTGTTTTTGGGGTTGCTTTCTTTACAAGAAGTTTGGTAAAAATGGAAATAACACTATTGCAATGGATGTCAGTGGAGGTGCTGTTCTTAACAACTTCTGCAATTTTCATTTTCGTCTTTTTCTTATTATACACATACATCTGAGTTCTTGAAACTCGTTATTGAAGTTTATATAAGATATTGTTCCTTCAGGTGCTTCAATTGTAATGTTTCATGGGGACTTGCCGTACTCGTCAAAAGACATAATTAAAAAATTAGAGACCTTAACTGAGGAACACATTATAGGCTGTGGAGGCTTTGGAACGGTATACAAGCTTGCAATGGATGACGGCAATGTATTTGCTTTAAAACGTATTGTCAAATTGAATGAGGGATTTGATCGATTCTTTGAGAGAGAGCTTGAGATTCTTGGGAGCATAAAACATCGATACTTGGTCAACTTGCGAGGCTATTGTAATTCTCCAATGTCAAAATTGCTAATTTATGACTTTCTTCCTGGTGGTAGTCTTGATGAGGCCCTCCATGGTAAGATATGAAATTTTATTAGAGTAATTGAATGTCACCTATTTTCTGTTTATCAGTGCTCGTAAGCTTATGCTATTTCTAATTTTCTGCATAACCTAGTAAACTGATCATGATCATTACTAAGATACATAAAAGAAGTTTCTCAGTTAAGGGCTGCTTGATGTTATATGATTCTGTCTTAGCTAGCCCTAGGCCTACAGGCTTGGATGCTTGTAATGGTTTTTGCTTTGGCTTTTGTTGTCTCTAGAAAGAGTTGTTAACATGGTCTGTGGAATTTATTCTAATAAAATATTCGTGTCAACTTTCATCTTGATTGGGAAACAAGTAGAAATGGAGTCATGAAATTCTTGGGCACGTTTTCAAACTTTAGCATTGGCAAATGCATGATAATTTATGCGGTTAACTGCATTCGAAGCTGTGGGCCTCTAAAAAGCTTCAGCATCTTACATGTAGAATTACCAAGTACCAACTGCTTATCAAATTCTTACAAAAGCAGCTCTAGCATTTTTTGGAATTTCCTATGCTATTTGCTCATTAAAACAAAGTATACCCCACTTTCGTTGACCTTGATCAGTCATTACTCAGTTATTTGTTTGTTGAGTGTTGTAATCCTATATAGTGGTGTTTTTTTTTTCTTTTCTTGTCTTCAATATGGTATCATGTGATTGAGATCTATGACCCATCTTTGCTGCTGCACTTTCTGCTGTGCGTACTGTTGTTACTGGATGGTTGAGTTACCGTGTCTACTGATGCTTGAAATGGTTGCTATCTCAGTCTGGCCTGATTCAAAAAGAAAAGTAAAAGAAAAAGAGAAATAGAACTTGTGTCTGGGCACATTCTTCCTGGCACTAGCTGTTGGAATAAAGGGTGTGGTTTAAAGTATGAGTAGTTTTTAGGTTCAGCAATGTCTATAAGATTCTCTTTCTGATTCTAGACTTTTCCCCTGATATTCTTATTTGTGGACTATATGCTTCCTATAAATTAGTTTTATGAGGAATAAAAAAGTAAACTTTTAACTAGTAATGGTGCTTTTGCAGAAAGATCCGAGCAACTGGACTGGGATGCACGTCTGAATATTATTATAGGAGCAGCAAAAGGACTGGCCTATTTGCATCATGATTGTTCCCCTAGGATCATACACCGTGACATAAAGTCAAGCAATATTCTGCTTGATGGCAATTTTGAGGCTCGCGTATCAGATTTTGGACTTGCAAAGCTGTTGGAGGATGAAGAATCACACATTACAACCATTGTTGCAGGAACATTTGGTTATCTAGCTCCCGGTAAGTGAGATTTATCGGCTTGAACTGTCAACATGATGATCCTAAGTTAAGTTGATTGGAATGAATGTTTCTCACGACAGTAAACATATGTTTTGTTGACCTCTCAGTTTTCCCTGGATTTTTTTGTTATCTAAATTGGATTTGACATTGCTTGTACTTTTCCTTCTTTATTTGTCGCCATAGGATATATAGTCTGTTCTGAGAACAAGAAAAAAATAGGGAAACCTTTAAAAAAAGTCATCATAATTCTGTTGGTTTAATGGTTCATCAGCCGTATCTGCAACTCAATTCTATACTATTTTTATAGTTCTTCGGGAAGCCGTAGTACGCTACAAATATAGTCCATAGCAATTAGTGTAAAGATCTAGAAATATCAAACTGGCTACTACTGCTAGTCTCTTTTAGCTTATAATCTGTGATTGCTCATTGGCTCTTGTTCTGGCAATTCCTTATATCTGAATTTATCATGAACATTTGAACATTGTGTTCTGAATCTTGTTTACTCCATTGGCAGAGTACATGCAGAGTGGTAGAGCAACTGAAAAGACTGATGTTTATAGTTTCGGGGTCTTGGTGCTTGAAGTATTAAGTGGAAAGCGACCAACTGATGCAACATTCATTGAAAAGGGTTTGAACATTGTTGGTTGGGTATGTTTCTTCCATAAGCATTGTTAAAATTTGTGGTTTTACTTGGATAAATCTTATTGTTCGGCATCTTTACTGTTTATGGAGACATCAAGTTTTGGGTCTATCTCATAAGTCATAGTTGTCAAAGTGAGATTCAAATCGACAATCGAAATGCTTGATTAGTAGTAAATCGAGAATCGAGTCATAAGATTTAATTTATATTTTTAAGGGTTAATTTCATAAAAAGTCACAATATTTTTTTCATTTCAATCACGTCCTTTAAAAGGTGTAATATAAATTCGCCACCTTTCGGTGTCTTCTCCCAAATGAATGCCCTGATATGACAAATGCCCTAATTAAAACAAAAAATACATTCCCCTTCCTCTTTTCTTGTCCAAATTTATGACGCTGCTAGGAAGTCATGCATATACTATGTAGAATGCAGAGTGGACACTGGCTTCAATGTTGTGGAAACATTTCAAAAGACACCTAAATAGTGGATGTAATTTCTGTGTCCTGAGATGCTCGACTTTTGAGCTTTCTTGGTGGTAATTGATGGACAAATTTTATTCAGAAAAAACTTATAGGTTCTTATGAATGAATTAATCAGGAATTTTAGTGAACTCAGCTTAACAATGGCCACAAACAGGCTCTAACATGGCTCATTTGTGTGTCATTTATGTTTCTATTGCCTTTAGCATCTTTCTAATACCACTAACTCAACTTTTAATCAATATTTTATGGTAACAAGTGTCATGAGATTCAGACACCCATGTGTTCAAAGTGCTCATTAATTTTTTTATTTCATTCTTCGCAGTTAAACTTTTTGGTTACGGAGAATAGGCGACGGGATATTGTTGATCCAAACTGTGAAGGGGTGCAGACAGAAAGCCTTGATGCTCTGCTTTCGGTTGCGACCCAATGTGTGAGTTCAACCCCCGAGGATCGGCCCACCATGCACAGGGTAGTTCAATTGTTTGAGTCTGAATTGATGACCCCATGCCCTAGCGAATTTTATGATTCCGGCACCGAATGAAGAAGCCATGCACAGGAAAGGGGTTTTAGAATCTGCAGCAGTTTTGTATGTTAATGTCATTCATTCATTCTTTCTGCAGATTTATGTTTCAGACCTTTGGTTGAGTAACTGATTAGAATATGCATTGGGGCTGTTCAGTTGCATCTTTTTTCTTCTTCTCCGATTTGTCGTACCTCACTTTCACCACCTTTGTCCACTGAAATTAAGTGTATATGCAATCTGTATAAATTGAGAGTTTTTCTGTCTTCCCGGAGGATTCATGTGATTACCATTTTTGTAAAATATGTTGAATACAATATCAATATTTTGCTTCTGTTTGATGGAATTTGGTGGATCGTAGTAACCGACTTATTGATATATGATACAGATGTTTGAACTTGATTGTTGTAACTGATCTTTGTTCTGTCATTCTGAAACACTGTTTGGCGTAATTCCAAGGTGAAGATTTTAGGCTAATGTACCCTCAATTTTATAGAACACATAGTGTGCACTCTCCAATTCATATAGGCTAATGTGTTTGATAAAATTAGCCTATATGAATTGGAGAGTGCACACTATGTGTTCGATAAAATTACTCAACTAATTTAAATTATCTTTAACATTCAGGCACTACCAAACTCATAGAGCTTGCCATAGCCTAGAGAAAACAATTAAGGCAACTTCAGCATCACAAAGAACATAGAGTTGATAAGCTTTCTTCAACAACTCTTGCCGGTTGATTTTGTCATCTATCTATTTCAACTCAACTCTTCCTCTTTCCTTTCTTGATTCACTATGAATTCAATATTTAATAATCAATTATATTATTAAAAAATATTATAGTATGGTACAATTATGTGTATAGTGTTGTTTTTGAAAAGATGAAACAAAAAAGAAGGGAAGAGGTTATAATTGGTGCTATTATAGTTTACGTAAGAAATGGGAGTTACGGTGGTGTTGTAGCAAATATAATAGCATAAAAAGAAAGTTCACTACATGTTTATCATATATTTTCTTCGACATAATAAAGTATTACAGGTCTCAACTGTCACATTATATACAAGTACAATAATAAACAATTATAATAAGTCTACCATCGGTTTGCTAACTATCTACTATCAGTTTACTTAAAAAGACCAATTTACTATTGTTTATTTTTAAATTATAAAATGTTAAAGTAAAATATTACTTAATTTACTATCGGTTTACTTAAATCACCAATTTACTATTGCTTATTTTTAAATTATAAAATGTTAAAGTAAATTATTACTTAGTTTGCTATCGGTTTACTACCAGTATTATAAAATTGTACCAAATTAGTTTCTTTATTTACTTTCAAATTACTAAAAAAAAGTTTACTATCGGTTTGCTTAAATAATAAATTTACTAACGGTTTGCTAAACAATAAGTTAGTGTAATTAACAATTTACTATTAATTTACTAAAATATAAGTTACTTAACGAAATTAGTTTCAATTTATTTACATTTAGTTTATTAAAACAACAAGTTTTTTATTAGTTTAATATTAATTCACTTAAAAAACTATTAGTTTACTATCAGTTTTCTATCGGTTCACTTTCAGTTTACTAAAAATATAAGTCCACCATCGGTTTGTTAATTGTCTACTATCGATTTACTTAAAAAGACCAATTTACTATTGCTTATTTTTTAATTTATAAAATGTTAAAAGTAAAATATTACTTAGTTTACTATCGGTTTATTTAAAACATAAATTTACTAATGGTTTATTATCGATTTGGTAACAAATAAATTAATTTGTACTAAAATAATTTCAATTTTATTATTAAAAATATACTAAATTAATTTCAATTTTATTACTTTTATTTTGAAATAAAACAAAACTAAGTTCACTATTAGTTTAATACGGTTTCAATTTACTAATAATTTACTAACAGTTTACTAAATATCTGTTTTATTATAAGCTAACTAACAGTTTACTAATGATCTGCTATGCTTTCAGTCATTTCAAGTAGGATTGGCTTAAAATCTGAGTTTGGATGTAGGCTCTAACACGATAAGATATGCTAAAATGAATTATTATTTAATTTACTAAAATAATTGGTGTACCATTAGTAAACAATTGGTTAACCAAGAACAAAACCATTACAGATATATAAGTGAAAAAAATAACATAAAAAATTAAGAATATTAACAAAAAATAATTATAAATTTACCAACACTTAACTCAAGGTTTGATAACAATATTATTAAAATTAAATTTATTAGTATACTATTAGTAAACCATTGATAAACCAACAACAACATCATTACATCATAAATTAAAAATAAAATCACAAAACATAACGGGTTCGATTTTTCTCTTTCAGGTGGAGACTCCATTTTTTTTCCAATTCGGATCTCTCTGTTGTATCATCATTGAAACGAAGAGCTTCATTAAACTTCATGGTACATAAATATCAAGAATCAATGCCTAACAAAGCCTCATTTTGCACCTTAGCAAAAACTAGCCAATATTTCCCTTACAATAGCTCAAAACTACACAAAATGCAACCATATTATTTCAGGATCAACTGCTGTATGCACTTATAAATTATCAGTTTACTAAAAAAATTAAGTCAATTTACTATCAGTTTACTAAAGATTTACCAAAAAATAAATTAGTAAACCTTTAGTGACCCTCTAGTAACCCGCTAGTAACCTCTAATATCATTGGACAAACTCTCCATCTCATATTCCATCAGCTGACACCTCTTGCATGACCTCACAATTTTGCCAATATTGAGCTACGATTATGTGAATAATCTTTGCACAAACATGTTCCTCAAGCTTAATGAAACACTCCTAATCCTGAATATATTCAAATAAAAAAAATACCATATTAGCAAAACGACAAAACCATAAAATAATAGACTAAAGAAATACCTTCAAAATACCTATATAAAACATTGAATGTATCGTATCAAGCATATCAAGTGTAAAACAATAAAAGAACCACAAAACAACAGTTGGAAACCATTAATAATATTAAATAAACTACGAAAATAACTTAATTATTCTTAAAAAAACATTTAAAACTTAAAATACTCATTGCAATAGTAAACTCCTAACTAATAAATTGTAAACCGTGTTTGAACATCCATTTTATGTCAAATTAATAAAAAAAATATGAAAGTTCTCAACTCCACAATTATATTCAAATATGAAAGTTCAGTGTTTGACATCCATTTCTTGTTAATTTAATAAAAAAAATGCAAAATATTTCTTTAAATAGCTTATTTATACATACATTAATTTTCATAACTAAATCAAAAATTGAAAACACTAATCATTACCTTCATTATCACCTTAATTCTCATCAAACATTAGTTTCACAACTCCCTATTTGGCTCAAACCAAGACTATTAAAATGGAAGAATCCAGAAACAACGATGCTTCCCTCATCCACATTCATCGTCACCTACCCGGACCACTCATATCTCACTCCCGCCATCAACCGTTACCTACACCAAATCCTAACAAAACATTACAATCCTCTCTGGGGCATTTCGTCGAACATCATGACTGCATCTCCGAAATTGCATATCCTTTCCATCACCGTCGTCTAACACCTCAACGGAACTGGCGATGTTCATGCCCCACGCTCCTACATTGGAAACCGCCGACTTCTTGTCCTTGTTCTCCATCTGTTATGGCTGTAGTTTGTGTGAGTTGCTGGGATCTATTTCGTTCAATTTTCAAAGACAAATTAAATTAGAAACACACGAAGTAAAAACGGCTGATTAGGAAAATAGATTTGCATCTGAGTGGAGTGGGAGTTGAAGGTTTTTTTGAGATTATTACGGGTAACTGAGGAGAAAAATCCGACGGATTGCATAGATGATGATGGAAGTGAAGAGAAGAAAAAGTGGAAATATGAAATAAATTGACTGTGAACAGTGTTTTTGCAATAAAAAAATATGGTCGGACGCGTGAGAATATGTTGTACTCTTATAGTGCTGTGTATACTTTCCTTGTTTTTTTTTTCTAGAGGATTAGCCAAGATTTTACTAGCACAATTTATGATTATAATTTGTTTCACCTTTCTTTTTGAGTTTTTTCACAAGTTAGATTTTACAAAATTGATTCTACGGGAGTGTTTGTTCAAGATTAGAAATGAAAATGATTATTTTGTATATGGTTAATTTCAAATTAAATCACCATATTAATATTTTTTTTTTATTTTAATCACGGTTTTTAAAAGTTATAAAATCATCACCTTTTAAAAAAATCAAATCTACCACCAGTGTAAAATTTGGAAATTTTTATTGCCTCGGCTAACATAAAATAATGTGGCAGAAAATTGATATAAGAGTTAATCACATATTAAATCACCACTTTTATATTCTTTTTCAACTTTATCACGACTTTTAAAAAAATTCCAAATCTATCACAAATTTTCATTTGAAATTTTTAGGATTTAAAACTATAATAAATATGAATTTTTTTTCTTAAAGATGATAATTTTTAATGACAACTTTTGAAGGCCGTTATAAAATAAAAAAAAGATATAAATACGTAGAAATCGCCTACAAATTTTGACCAGCTGGCAGATGTGACAGTAGAGCTCGCCGGCACTGAAGAGCGAAGGTGAGTGTTTATTCTTTGTTAAAGTTCTAAAATCCAAAATTGAAGATTTTAATAATTCTAGTTTTTTTTTCAAATCGAGTTTCTCTACTTCATGGAGAGCAACTCCATTGATTGCCGACGGCGTCATTTTATCACGTCACCGGAAAATCAAAAAACAATAGAAGGGAAAGAAAGTATAATGATGATGATTCTGAATAGTGCCTTTATTTTTCAACAGTTAAACTTCTTTAATCCACTCACCTACTCTTTCTTTCTTTAGTTTATAATCCAAACAAATACATTTTTCTTTGATTTTTAATCATTTTCTTTGAATTTAATATAAGTAGCAGCTGAATTCAGATAATAAAGTTATGTTTCTTATTTTTGTTAATGTTCTCGATAAGCAAAGCAAGTGATTAATCAAATAAAATTTATAAAAATAGATTGAAATTCCTTTAGTGAGATTTGAAGTGAGGAATGAGTATAGGTTAGGTCAATCAGATGTGTATAAATGTAAAATCTCATAGTTCCGTTTAAGTTCCTTTGAATTTTGACGTTTGAGTTTTGAGCTTCCTTTGAGTATCAACATGGATATGATAGAATCTATAAGGTTCCATACAGTTTTCCTGTTTTATTCCAACTAGTTTCTCGACGTAACCGAGCTAGTTTGAAGTAGCATTTTTTCCCGTATTTATGTTATGACGTTTGTTTATATGTTTGGATTTTGGTTTGGTTGATATCTGGATGTTTTGGCAATTTAAGGACTGAAAGTGAAGATTTATTACTTTTAGGCTGAGTTCGATCAAACCAAATGTGGTCCGATCGAACCCAAGACCTTCTTTTACCAAAGGGTTCTCAACAAGTCTGGTCCGATCGACCCAAAAGAGGGTCTGATCGAACCAATTGCAGCTCCTTCTTGGTTTGATCAAACCAAGGATGGCCCGATCGACACATGTCTGAAAAATGAGACTATATATTGTCATTCTCCATTCATCCCTTTCATCCTCCATTCACATAAAAACTCTAAATTCCTCCAACTCACCAATAAAACACCTCCCGCAAGCCCTCTACTTCCCTTCTTGAGCCTGTTTAAGTTTGGATTTGAGAAAGCCATTGATTTCTCTTTACTTAGGTTAAGTGGGTTTTGTAGAAGATGAGTTGATTCAAACTCCATTGTTGGAGATTTTGAGCTTTTCTTTCACTCCTTTTTGTTCTTGTTTATCAGCTTGGACATCTACAAGAGGTAAGGTTTAAATTTTTGATTGTTGTTTTAGGTAGTTGTTGAGTCGGGTTTCGTGATATGGTGTAGAGATTGTTAAAATACATGTTTTTGTGTTGAATGGTTAGATTTACATGCTAATTAGCCTAATTGCTGTGTTATATTTTGCTTGTATGTTTTAGGCATTGTTGACTTACTCGACTAGTGGATACACTTGGTTAGGATTTGGGTTAATTTGGATTGGATTGGTTAATTGGGTTGTGGATTCTACTTGTCTTATGTATTAGCTTCATTTGGTGCTAAGACAAGTGTTGACATGATTATTGTTTCATCTACATGTATTGATTGCTTAGCGTTAAGAGTTAGGCTCAAGCTAATGTTTAACAATGTATGAGAAATTGGAGAATTGACATTGTGAGGATTACTTGCTATTAATATATTCATGGCTTGTTTGTATGACATAAGTATCTACATGTTGGTTTGAAACCTTGACATTGAATTGATAATACGTGGGAAATACATGTTATGCATTTTACTTGGTTTTTGTTATATCAAGTCTTAGCATGATGGTTTAATCATGGTAATGTGCTGTTGGAAATATATTGTGAAGTGGA
Organism: Mercurialis annua; assembly: GCF_937616625.2. Classification (NCBI taxonomy): domain Eukaryota; kingdom Viridiplantae; phylum Streptophyta; class Magnoliopsida; order Malpighiales; family Euphorbiaceae; genus Mercurialis; species Mercurialis annua. The sequence goes on along the minus strand of NC_065574.1, from coordinate 43,011,822 downwards.
CTTTGAGTCAAGGTTGTGATCCTTTGTTGTTATAAAAAAGTTTTGGGTAAATGTTTTAAATATATTTTCTGAAGTTGCGGATTATCATAACTATAGTTTTACTCATGGTTATTCGGGATTTATTGGATCCCCCGAGTGTTATTTTGGCCTTGGAGTTGTGAGAACTCGGTAAATATGACTATTATACAATTATGGGTTTTAAACGGTGTTATAACTATGTCACGATCCGATTTTCAAATCGTGACCGGCGCTAGGAAATGGGAGTGGTAGCTCTGAAACCCGTAGCAAGCCTAGAACCACCCTAACATTTTTTTGCGGAAACATAAGTAAACGATGCATACAACCACTTAACAATAAAGACATGTTTGTGGAACGACACGATACCATATGTAAGCACATCATCGATACCAAATACAAAACGATAATAGTAGGCATTCAACCTCCGTAATAACATATGTACTAGCCCATCTATCGATCTATACACAAATGCTGTTAATATAAAACAGCATCAAAACGGTATACGATCTAGTGTAGCCTAACAAATGCATATACAAACACAACAGGTATGAACATATACAAGACATGTAAAAAACATGCTCTACTGGGCCACGACTGGTCACCATGTACTACTGCAGCTCTAAGGGAAGCCATGCTCTATACAAGCAAAAGGACTTCTGATTATAAAAGGAGGACGTCTGTCTGATTCGACCCCAGTCACATGAAAGGGGTAAACATCAACGGGGTCAGACTATGCTGAGTGAGTGTACACATAGCAATGGTACTACTAAAAAATAACATCGCATTTAAAAATAAAACATCGATATAAACATATATATAATTCACGTATTTATCTGATCTAAACCCTAATCGTGAAACCAACCTGGACTAGGGTAGACTTTCTACTAGTAACGAAGAAATCAAATTTCTTAAATCCTTTTGGTAAGGTCCCGAGATAGTTCAACCGAGTTTAACCTATACCAAGTGGTACATATTGGGTTTTATTGGTTCATAACGCAGCGGAATTTCAAAAATTATCTAAAAACCCAAACCAAGATCCATGTAATTCGAATTAAACAGAACAATTACTTACTTGTATGTCGAATTCAACAGCAATGTAGGAAGGAAGGAGGTGGTTCACTTTGGTGATACCTGGCCTCGGATCAGAAACGCCTCCAAAAGAACGCGTCCTCTACGAGTATCCACACGAACAGACCTTAGCCAAAACTAGTGCTTGTGTGCTAGCACTATTGCTTCACAAGCAATTTCGAATTTTAGTGATTTAGTGAATAATGAATTTCGTAATCCTCAAACCAATTGCTTAATGTGTATTTATAGTGATACAACAACACTAGGGTTTGAGACAAATTCGAATTTCAATCTCATTGCAATTCTACAAGTTTATGTTTATAAAAAACACCTTTTTGATAATCATCCATATATATATTAATTATTATATTTATTATCTTCCAAAAATAATAAATTAAGGAAAACACTTATCCTTAAATTTTAAATTAATATATATATTTATTAATATATATATATATATATTACGAATTATATATATATATATATATATATATATATATATATATATATAATTAATCACTTAATCACATTGGGCTTGTACAATCCATAACTGTTTTGGGCCTGTTCTTAGTGTGCGACCCTGTAGGTTCATATAACGTTGGCAGTAGGCTCGAAATCCCTATTTCAGCCCACAAGTCATAAGTAGCCTCTAGAAAGACATTATGACTACCCAAGTTATACGAATATCGATAATCCGATTTAACCATTTACAATAATATTTTAATCCCTTTGTCTCTCGATATCCAGATTGAATATAAGGCATAGTCATGTCATCCTTATAATATTCAATCATTAGTTTCTTGACTCTAAGTAGACTGAAAATGATAACTCCTTATCAATTAGCATGGCCATGCATTTCCTTCAGTCTATCTTCTTCAAGGGGCCCATAGATATCTTACTCAAATAAATGAGGGACAAATTCCTTCTCAGTCACTCACATTTCTCACATAGTTACTTTCATATCCAATGACAATCTATTCCATTATCCTGTTAAAGATAATGTAAGACTGTATCAAAATATGAAATAGCTATGTAGAAATCCATGATGATTTCAAGGTCAAAGGATTATACTAATAGAACTGTAATGAGAATTACTTATGACAGTGATCTATGTAGTATTCTCACAGTGGGTCATCCAGTGCCTTATTTCTCAAATAGCACCTATGATTTGACTTAATATCTCATATACATGATTAGTAAAACATAATCATCAGTCAACATCATACTAGTCTCAATGTTCTATTAAGACTAGGGATAGATGGTATATAATTCTTTTATTAAACCTAAGGGTTCTACTATCAAGTCACATACTCGATGACCTTAGAAAGAATTAACCATTCAAGTATTTTAATCATTAATATAAAATGATAAAAACTGCCAATCAATAAATAATAAAATGATAAAGTCAAAACATGGTCAAACATGATTGACCTAGTGCATATCACTAACAGTACAGTCCCGGGATAGTTCGACCGAGTTAAACTAGTACCATTTCTTATATCCAAACGATCGATATGAGTCTCGGGATAGTTTCACCGAGTTAACTCTAGATACAGGTCCCGAGATAGTTCCACCGAGTTCAACCTTGTATCTAATCAAGCGAGAAGAGTACTCTACAAAGCGATCTAGAATAATTATATGACTTTCCCGGACACTGGTAACCATAAAGCCTATTGACGCCTAATAGGTAGTTCGTTTCCCTTGGATCATATACTAGTTTTCACAATCTATATAATCGATAATTCGATACACAAATTCATATATAGCAATAAATTACTATAACCTGCGATGTAGTTTAATATTCATACTTATACTATCTCAAAATAGATATAGCGTAATAGTAACAAAAGTAAAGTGCAACTCACCGAATACGCTATCCAATAACTATACTAAATCAATATGTCAACTGAACTCCGCTAAGCCATTCGTCAATCGATCGATCCCCCAAACATGCAACTTTGTCAGTCCGGTAGTTCCTCAGATCTTCTGTTGCAATTTAAAGTAAGAACGCGTTTAATACCGTAAACGCTAACGACCAGTCTTAGGTCTAAGACTAGATCGACATCACGATTCAATCTCAGCACATGAAACCCTAGTTCATATGCTTGTTGTTTATCTTAACAACTTGAACTCATAACGTCTTGTTACATGATTAGGAACCTTTAAACTTAACCAAATACGACCTAATCAGAAGGTTCTCGGTTCACTTTTGAAGTCCATTTAGGTTCAAACAAATAGCCGAGATTAAAACTAGGTTGAAATGCATCATTAGGCACTTTTGGTCTTTGCGCAGTCGCACAGGGGGCATGTGCGCCCGCACACCTGAGTTGTGCGCCCTCACACTTCTGTTGTGACACGCACAACTCCGGAACGTCCGTTCCAAGCCATTCCGACGTGTTCTGAGGTCTCGAAACACACAAAATCCATCAAAAACTCAAAACTCAAAATCCATATCCAATCATTCATTAAACGTTACAAAAACGCTAAAACGACTAGGTTTCGAGGATTTCGATCTAATCGGAAACCCAAACCCTAAAACGTTTCCAAAACCCTATAATTTCGAAAACATAAACTGATATTATCTTGATTAACAGCCCTTATGTGATAGAGATTCCTTCCCGCGTTCCAACGCAACAAGAATCGTCCAATTCTGATATCAAACGAAGAAACCACAATCGATTGAAGTAAAACGGTAACTAACGAAGATGAAAAACAAACTTGCTATCTTTGGAAATGAATTTTCTGATTTTCATTCAAGTGCTAAGCCATATATAGTTTGGCTAAAGTTCTCTCTTGGTCCCTCATCTTTAACTTTCAAACAACTAACTCTTATATCTTTTCTTTTGTAAGTTTTAATTCATCGATCACTTAACCGTTTTAACTCGATTTCTTACGTATTATTTATATCCAATAAATAATACTACTCCAATATCTAATTAATTTATATTCCAACTATTTCTTTTAATTTATTCTCGGCTAAAATACTTAAATTTTTCAATCCGAGACATAAAGCTCACTTTACCAATTTTCTCGTCCATTTTTATTAATATCCTCATTTCTTACTTTAATCAATACCGACATCCAATTTTCTTATTCAAATACTTAAACATAGATGTCCTACTCGATATTATCCTTTTCTTTAATATCCAAAGTCTTATATTTTTGCAATTGCGGTCCATCTCTGCTGGACACATTGCACTAAATGGCACTTGAACTTACGGGGTATCACATTCTTCCCCCTTATAAAAATTCGTCCTAAAATTTTTATATAACTTATCACCGTAGTCGGCAATACTCTTATTATCCTTTCATAAGATCCGTACCTTATTCACTTCATGATACCAGTTGGCGCGTAATATCGCTGCTTCACTTCTTATAATTTATATCACAACGATTTGAAATCAACGTTTGATGAGTCTTCTTTTTGAAATTCGTCTCTTAATTCTTGTATTCAGTTATTCACTTTATGGGTTGAGTCTACAACTTTATTTCTTACGAATCTGTCCTTATTCTTTTCTTAGTATACATTTTGATACTAACTCGCAACTTCGACTTGGCAAGTTTTACTAGCCCATCGATCCATCTTCTTTATAATATCTTGATTTCGACACAATCTTTAATTTTTTTTATAATAGGAATAGGGATGTGTAACCACCATCATCGCATGACCGGAATCTCTTCCACAGTCGTCATCGGTCGGGTTTTCACTTCAGCTTCGCCACATAACTTGAGAGTTTATCACCACTGTCACATGACCGAGACTCTGCCTCCATCATCATTGACTAGGATTTACTCGATCCATCATTAGATCTTCTCATTCATTGTCGAATGACGTAGACGTACTTCACTACTTACGTAGTCTCTTCCGCATAGCTATTGTCGCGGTCCGATTCTATTTGTCGTTACATTAGGAACTTGATTCCACTGTTAACTTTCTTCTTATGTTTGATTGTTTCATTATTTTACACAAACTCCATCCTTGATTATCGTCGTTCATCGACAGTCATCTTTAATATGAGTTCTCGTGATGAATCCTTATACGGGTTATACCTCCTTATATGAACTTTCTTGATCCGCTCGTTGTATTCTCATACTTCATATATCTCTTCATTGCAAATTGATTGGCTTACTCTTAGCCTCTTGAGGTGCGATGCACTTTCCTTAGGACTTCCGGCCTTCCTTTACCTTCGTAATCGTGCATTTCACCAATTTGATTTTGAACCAAATAGGATCGATATAATTGCCACTGAATTCTTATCGTGATAAGACCTCATGTGACTAATACTTCGATAAGCTCTTCATGCTTATACTCCCTCTCTCACTTATTTAAGTGAGGATCTTTATTCCCTTTCTGATTGTCCACACACCAAAATGTTCTTTGGCGGTGTTGTTACTTGTATTGTGCTCATTCTTCTTGTTCATAATCCGCATACGTTTCGGTCTATTCGATCAATCCATTTACTCATTTCTAATGAGACTTCTCGGTCATTACTTCCACGATAATTATTTACCTCGTTTACCTTTCATTAACCTTCTGATCTATATGACCAATTCTTGTGTCTACTCAAGTTTGTCTCCTTACCTTTGCGGAGATCCTTGCAAATTCCTATGGCGACTATCAACATCTCTTATAATCTTTATATTATACTGATCCTTGTGGTTATTATCATGGTCAATCTCTTATTGTCATCGTATTGACATTGTGCGTCATACTTTCATCCATCTCTTTCTGATATTACTTTCTCTTCTATTAAACTTCTTATTATCCGCCTTATTGTGATTCGTTCCTTGGGACTTTAATGTTAACTATAGTACAGACCCTTAGGTTATACTTATCATTAATATCTTCCCCTCATTTTTGTCTCAACTTATCTATATCCATCTTGCTCTTTTATCACCTTTTTGACATCGTTTAGATTTCTATCTTCAATTATACCTCTTACATCCATCGTCACTATCTAACTATTCTTCATCTCTATCCTTTTCCAATACTCGATTTTAGTTTGGCTCTTGGTTTCCAAACTATATCCCTTGCCATCATATAGCTATATGTTTACCTTTCCATACCATTCACAATTTCTTTCTTTTATCAGGGTCGTCGATACATTCTTCACGATCTTTTCTTATCTTTCATTCTTGCTTCATTCATGCTTTTCTCGATCATCTCCTATTACATTTCTTGAATTCATTTCCATTTTGTCTCATTTGTCTCGTACTTCTTATTCCAACATCCTCAATGTTGTTTATCGATAAAGGGTCGTAGTCCACTCCGTTTGAATTCCTCGATGTGCTGCGTTCACGATCGCATGCATATCTATCTATCTCATTCATACTAATGTGTCGATTATCAGTAAGGCCGATCTTATACTTACGTCAAATCTATCCTTAAGTGTTTATGATTACGTAAAGCTTGATACGTTTCATCTTCTCGTAAACTTTCCATATAAAGTTCTCATTTCCTTTTCTCGATTACTCTTATTGAGTACTATACGATGTGCACAGGTTGTCCATACCTTCACAATATTGTTTACTTTAATCGATCTCTTCGTATTCTTTATCCATCTTTGGATTCTTACACCCTCTTATACATGAGTACTTCTTTATAGGTATTTTACCCCCTTCTCTTGTCTCCTATCTTGATCTATCTGATAATGTCCATTACCATGGCCCAATTCTTTTATTGATTCTCCTCTTCATATTCTTTTACATCTTTCGATGTCTATATGGCTCATTAACGATCACTCCATTCGTTCGCTTCTTCAAAGTGTTTTTGATCTATAACTATGTTCCCTTTAAGATTCATGTACTTGTACATTACAATCTCATATCGTGGTGACGATGTTAGTAGTATGTGCCCTAGGGCCATTTGATCGTGTAAATTTGTAGAACTAATCTCAATGGTAAAGATATATATGTTTTATTTGAACTTAGTGTCTCATCAAGTAAGTGTTCATTTATTACGTATTGTCCTTATCACATTGTGATAGAATCTATTCTTAAGGTGTTAAGAATATGAGTGACAGATTCTGTTATACAAGTGATATAAATAACCGTTCACGATCAATAGGGTCCTACGAATAAGAGCATCACATTATCCTGTAAAGATCGTTACCTTTATTTATTCTCCTGATTAATAAAGGGTTAGTAATTATAGGAAGTAGTGAGTCTCATACTACTTGATGGGGATCAGAATAAATATGTAGACACTCAAGGTGTTGAGTGAGTCAAACAAGTGACACTGGATGACTTATACATAGTATTTCATCAAAGTCAATTTAAAGTCATCTAGTTCATAATTGTACATATGTCCTTTGACTTGCGGTGACACTATCTTGTATATAGGTGATTAGAGTTTGATACTCCTTAACCCTGGATCTTTCATGAGTTAGGGCCGTGAGATGTGTTGGCTCTAATTAGTTGTCTATGGAGATAGGGGTTTAACCTAGTAAGGATTCATCACTCTGGATGAACAGAGACAAGATTCTATGCTATCTCGAATTGTTCTTGATGGATGATAAAACCTGCGCAAGTATATATGACTTATTTAGAAAGTTATTTCTACAGGAAGTCATATTTATCAAGAATTAGAACTTAGAGATGAGGTCATATGATCAAGACAAACAATGTTTGACTTAACCGTGACACTAGATGAGATTGGAATCTTAGATGAGGGAATTTTGAGTGTACAGTAATATGAACATTGGTTGATAATGAATGCATCGAAACATTCATCTCTATTTGGGGGTTGTGATATGTTGCTAGACGTCACTCTCGATCTATGAGAATTAAAAATTAAATGGGATTGAATTTATTTAATATAAGAAAGGCATTTCTTATGTCTCTCGTTGCCATATAGATGTGAGCCTAGTTAGTCACACACAATAGAGTGTGCAACCGATTGAGTTTACAAAAGATCGATTTCATATAGATACTAGCATATCTCGGAAATTAATCTAACATAAAAAAACAAGTACACATAGGAACCTAATAGTACTATGTCCAAGTTAATTAGGGACTAGTTTATAAGAGTTATAAATTAGTAGGAACCTAATTATATTTTAACCAAGTTTTATGATTAGAAGGCTTTTAAGTAATTAATTAGTGTAAATGATACTTAAAGCACTAATCATAAGTTAGTGGAATGATGATGTCATGGTGATGATGTAATGAGATGAGGTCATGAGCTTATGTCATATATATGATGTCATATGATGACATCACCTATATGATGTCACCAATGTGATGTCACCATATGAAAGGTGTCATGTGGTGGCAACACCTTTGCTTGGTGTGTGACACCTAGCATGTGAGGTGTTGCATTCTTAAGCAATCTACCTTATAAATAGAGCTTCGGTTTGCTCATTTCATCACACCACACCACAACACACACATCCCACTACAACTCCAAGTTGTAGAGAGAGAAGATACTTGAAGTAGTTCAAGCAGTCATCAATCACGGGAAAACTTGGAAACATTTTTCATACATCAGAGCAAGGACGTAATCGCGGCGAGAGTTTGAGCTTAGGGTTTCTTGGCAAGAGGAACTCTAGCGGATTACTTCAAGGCGAGGATTCAACCAGACGCATACTCGTGTGGACAATTTTGAGGTCGCCGTACTTTCGGGACTACAAGAATCGTTGGAGAATCGATATAGGTATTCTTTTTACAATTCCTAGATGCGTGCTTTAATTACTAAATGATACGACGATCCATTTGATGTTGATATGATAAACTTTAGGATTTGGATTGTTAGAATTTCAATTTTAAATTGAAATATTCGATCTGGACCCTCGCGTCCCGCTGCGCTAACAGACGATTACCTACATCTATTATACACTTCGGTGTAGATATCTTCGATCATAAGTACACCTCTTAATCCCAAGGTGGCTCACGTTCTCTATATGATTACTAGATTATTCTTAGGATGTGTAAAACTATATACACCCTAAAAACAACATACATACGATATTTATGTTTGTTATTGCTGTTTATCACGATTTAATTATTGTGGTCACAGAGATTGCCATCCGATTTTCTTACGTATCATTTTAAATATTCCCGTCGGCACTTTCAAAATGTTTTCTTTTCAAATTAAATACGATCTTGATCATACTATTTCAAAACTTTTAGTATAATAACACATCAGAGTGATGACACCTCTCATCACCAAAGAGTTGCCTTCTCAAATCTTTCTTGTTGCTCGTATCAGCAAATGTATGATGCATGTTCTATATTTTGTGAAATCATTGCTTTTATACGAAAATACATATAAATATATGCCGATACTATGATGCATTTCTATCATATTTTGCATGGCTATATGCTGGGTTTGCCACAATTATACTTTCAAAAGAAGTCATACATTTTATTTCTTTTGCAAACATCGTAAGTCAATCCGGATCGGAATTTTCGTGACGTAATCTTTATTATAGGGCTTTTATCAATTTTATTGGTGTGTTATTTTCTTTCCTATCTTTTCGTCATATACTATCGATCTATATATATATATATATATATATATATATATATATATATATATGTGGCATAGCTTATGTTGTTCATTCATATATGTTTGACATTTTTATAGGGTATGTCAAACCCTTTTTGTGTGTATTCTATTCTATGCTTTCGATATTGTTTGTTTCCTTTCTAAGGAACATCTCAAGGTTGTGCATCTAGGTTTTTCGATTTTTTCCTAGTGCATCATCTACTCGACATCGATCGGTTCTCATACGATACATCTATACCATAATGGCTCGCCTTATTGGCCAAATTATAGCTACTATAAACTATATAATAGTGCCAAGCGATATAAACACACAATTACACAATACATACAAAACATATCATACCTGGGGGTGCCCGACTAGATTCACCCCGATTTCTTATTACTATTCCGGATTGGCGACCTCTAACTCGCCTCAGACTATTCGTAGGTAACGCTGCAGAATTGAATCATCTACTTGGTCCAGGAGCGTCCAATTGACGTTCGGAAGATCGTGATCTCTCTCGACGATAGAAGAACAGTTGAACAAGATTACCCTCGCGCTAGAGAGTTTCAGCGATCTGACGTGCCCTACCAGCTATGTAGGAAAAATGTTCAAACACGTCCTCAAACAACTTGTTAAACTCGGGCACGAACATTCTATTGATCTCCTCACTCCTTCCTCTGGTCAATTCAGGTATCTCCTTAGTCATCCAAAGGCATTCTATAGTGTATGCTCATATAGGGAAGAAGCCTCTAGCAAACGAACTCAACTGCTCTTTGATTCGATTAAAGCTTTTTTCAGACATATCCTTTTCCTCTAGCCGATATCTGATCGGAGACCCCTATTGTTCTGAATCTCTTCCCAATATCGATATATCCTTAAATCTTGGGTTAATTACATATAAAATCATCACCTTTACACAAAATTGCAAAAATAACACGACTTTCAAAACGTGGTAATCCATGACACCACCTTTCATTTCTTTTCAAAAACAACATGGGCACATTTTTAGTGGCGTTTTGCTGACGTGGCACTCCCATCAGGTGTCCACGTCAGCAAAATTTTATCTAAAAACGTGCTGATGTTGTTTTTGAAAAGAAATGAAAGGTGATGTCTTGAATTGACACGTTTTAAAGGTCGTGTTATTTTTGCAGTTTCATGTAAAGGTGGTGATTTGATATGTAATTAACCCTTAAATCTTTGATATCTGGATTCTCTGGAGGATCCTCAGGCTGTCCATCATCACGATTCTCTCCTTCGAGTGTTAGGGGTTTTTCCTGAACTTTTAAGAAACCATTTTGATATACAGGAAGTACTTCCTCCTCGTCCAATACAGCTCGTGGCTGAGCTTCACTTGGCCCATACATGCTGAAACACAAACAATCTTAATGTGAGATTCCATCTCCTCAGTCTCATCTTAATATGCATATTGCGCATGCATATTCTATCAAAATCGAACCACGCGTGTTCAACTTGTACACGTATTTCACAAAGAAACAAACAAGGGGTTCACAAACAATCAATCGATCACACAACAAACATTACAAACAACTAGGATCAAACAAGACTTAATTTTATAGCTGCAGTAGTTACTAATACCACACAATATACTTATATGATACACGTTAGCAATGGTAGCATGGACCATTGCTCTCAAATTATATACTAGCAGCGGTAATTGGACCAACTGCTCTGATATCAATTTTGTCACGATCCGATTTTTGAATCACAACCGGCGCTAGGGAATGGTAGCTCCGAAACCTGTAGCAAGCCTAGAATCACTCTAACGTTTTCGCTGAAACATGAGTAAACAATGCATATAACCATGTAACGATAAGGACATGTTTGTGGAATGACACGATACAATCACATCATTGATACCAAATACAAAACAATAATAGTGGGCATTCAACTTCCGTAATAACATACGTACTAGCCCATCTATCGATCTATACATAAACATTGTTAATATAAAACAGCATTAGAACGGTCATATGATCTAGCGTAGCCTAACAAAGACATATACAAACACAGCTGGTATAAACATATACAAGACATGTAAAAACCATGCACTACTAGGCCACGACTGGTCACCATGAACTACTGCAGCTCTAAGGGAAGCCATGCTCTATACAAGGAAAAGGGCTTCTGGTATAAAAGGAGGATGTTTGTCTAATTCGACCCTAGTCACCTGAAAGGGGTAAACATCAACGGGGTTAGACTATCCTGAGTGAGTGTACACATTACTAATGGTACTACTCAAAAATAACATCGTATTAAAAACAAAACATCTTTATAAGCCTATATATAATTTACGTATTTGATCCGGTCGAAACCCTAATCCCGAAACCAACCTGGACTAGGGTAGACTTCCTACTAGTAACGAGCAAATCAGATTTCTCAAATTCTTTTGGGAAGGTCCCGAGATAGTTCAATCGAGTTTAATTTGATCCTTCAAATTTTTAATTAATATAAATTATTTAAAAAATATATAATTAATTTTTAAAAAAACTCGACAACCCGCTTGTCTTTCCTATAACGAATCCGTTCGTCACGAGAAAGACGAAATAGATCTGGGTCGTCTTCCTCCATGGAAGACGAACTGGGTATATTAATTCATTAATCAAAATATATTAATTATTTTGAATATACGTCGAGTCGTAAAAAAAGGCAGCGAGGTCGAAGGAGTGTGGTAGTAGATTTTTTTAAAAAATTATAATATTTAAATAAAAATTTATTATTGATTTTCTAATTTATGGAGAAGAGAGTTTTTTGTTCTTTTTTATAACGTTAAGTGCTTTTTAAAATTACACTAAAAGAAAGAGAGCAAACCAAGATCTTTAGTAGAAAATTTTGAGCTCAAGTGTTGTATAATTGTATGAACAGCTTGAGAATCATTTCTTGTAGTAAGAAGATCATCCACATATACTAAAAAAAACTAGATAATGGTGGAGTGATTTGAGAGAATAAACAACGAAGTATTTGCATGAGACGTGACAAAACAAATAGAAATGAGAAATGACTGAAGCTGTTGATACCATGCCCGCAGAGCTTGTTTCAAACCATATATGGCTTTTTGCAGGCGACAAACATAATTCGGAAACCTGGGATCTTTCATACCTTGAGGTTGAGCCATGTAAACTTCCTCACTTAAATTTCCATTATCATATTGTCGAATATTCCATTTGTTATGCAAGGCAATGCTAAAAACAGTACGAACTGTGATCGGCTTTATGACGGGACCGAAAGTTTCATTAAAATCTATACCAGAGCGTTGATGAAATTCTTTGGCAACCAGACGAGCCTTAAAGTGCTCAATAGACCCATCTGATAATGTTTTGATACGGAAAATCCACTTATTACCAATCAGATTTTGCTATGGATCCGGGGGAACTTAGACCCATGTTTTGTTGCGAAGAAAAGCTTCATATTCTTCCTTTACAGCAAGAAGCCAATTTGGATGTTTTATTGTCTGTGCAACTGTTGTTGTTTCAGCATCTACATGAAGTATGGAGCTAAGACCATACTTTGGATTGGGTTTGGTAATACAATTCTTGAGCCGAGTTTGCATGGAACGAGTGTTAGTTACTACTTAAGAAGCGATAGAGGGATGATTGGAAGTGGCTGAAATGGTGATGTCTGGTGAGGAGCACGAGACGAGGTCAAATTGTCTTGTTTCCAGATCTTGTACAGTAGTAGGCTGCTGTAATAATGCGCTGGTAGGTGTTGCAGAATCGTCAAGAACATCAGGAACTTTATAAGCATGAGAAAAAGGTCGAGACAGCCAGGACAAAGCAGTAACCAGCGGTTCGTGAGGTAGAGAACCAGATGAGGTAGTAGAGGTGTGAGGAAAGACATGTTCAACAAATTTAACATGTCGAGAGATGAAGATTTTCTGAGTTGTTAATTCAAAGCAAATGTATGCACTTTGAGTTAAGGAATAGCCTAAGAAAATACATGGACTAGAGCGAGGGTCAAGCTTATGGGTAGTATAAGGACGGAGCCATGGACAACAAAGACATCCAAAAACCCAGAGTTTATGAGAATTAGGTAGTTTATTAAAGAATTTATCATAGGATGAATGAGTGTTTCGGTTGACTTTGGGCATACGATTGATGAGATAGATTGCAGTAGTAAAAGCAAAAGACCAGAATTTAAGAGGCAACGAAGCATGGTGTAAGAGTGCAAGACCTGTTTCAACAATATGATGACATCGGCGTTCTGAATATCCATTATGTTGTGGAGTATGTGGAGGTGTGGTAAGATGTGTAATACCATTACTAGAAAGATAGGAACGTAAAGCTATAAATTCACCACCATTATCTGTATATAAAGTTTTGATTGAAAGAGAAAATAATTTCTCAACAAGAGTTTTAAAGGTGAGGAATGTGGTAAGAACATCAGACTTTCGATAAATGGGATAGAACCAAATATACTTGGTAAAGTGATCGACAAAAATTACATAATATTTATAGCCATCAAGAGAATGAACCGGAGAAGTCCACACATCAGAATAAATAATTTCAAGTGGAAAAGTAGATGAAAGAGTAGAATTTAAAAAAGGAAGCTTGAGACTTTTATTAATATTGCATGAATTACAAGAAAATTGAAGTAATTTGAATGCAGAAAAGAAACTCCTAAAGTTGCTAATTGGTGTTTGAAAATCTTAATTGAAGGATGTCCAAAACGACTATGCCACATAGAAAGCAAATTAGATGAAGACTTGGAAGATGTAAGAGCTGAAATTTGATGGGTGTTGGTCAAGTGTGGTGTGGGCCATAGACAAACTCCGTCCTTCCACTGTCCTGTGACAATAGTTTTTCCTGTTTGAGGATCCCGCACCTGAAAACATTTATCAGAAAAGAGAACATTAACAGCATTAGTGTCACATAAAGATGCAACATAGAGCAAATTTAATGTCATGTTAGGAACATGGAGAATATTATGAAGGGAAAGTGATTTGTGATGCGTCTATAAGTGCATAGAACTTGTATTTTTAATGGGAAGACTTGCACCATTACCAATAATTACACTGTCTGATTCATTATGAGGTTGATGAAGTGAGAGATCAGCCAAATCAGTAGTGACATGATGAGAGGCACCAGAATCCACGACCAAATCAGAATTGGGAGTGTGTGTAGCATAATGAGTAGCAGTATTAACTCTTGGAGGTGGACGCGGACCGCGTGGTGGCGATGGAAGAAAATCTCAAGTTTGGGATGGAACCAGTTGGCATTGGCGAGCAGAATGTCCCATGGCACCACAGATCTCACATTTGCCTTGATAGCCACGACCTCCAGATGAGGGATTAAAGGAGGGACGAAAGCTGGATTGGTGAGGAGCACGAGGTTGGTTATAGGTTAGCTGAGAGTAAGGAGAGACATGTTGATGCGGTCTGTGTTGTTGTTGGCGATATTGTTGAGGCTGTCTATTCCTAGAATTATGAAATTTGTTGGAATTATGATGAACAGAAGCAATAAATGTTGAGGTAGGTTGCGAATAAGAAGTCTTGGTGGAAGACTTGAGTTGTGCTTCAACATTAAGCAATTTTTCCAGAAGTTCATCAAATTCAATTGGGGTTTCCCGTGCTTGAATAACACTTGGAAGACTAGTATATGTGTCATCAAGTCCATTTAAAATTTGAATGGATAATTCATCAAAATCAACTAGTTTGTTCATGAGTGCAAGGGAGTCCATACATGAATGAATTTCTTGCATATATTTAGTGATTATGTGTGCTCCTTTGATTGGATTAGCAAATTTTCTACGAAGATCCATAATTCTGTCTCGAGAGGGTGAGGCATATGTTTTGGCAAGGCTGTTCCAAGCATCAAAATATGTCTTCTTGTCTGCGATAAATGGAACAACATTAGCAGTAAAGGAGCCAGTATTAGCGTTGAGAATTAATTGATTTCATCGTATCCATAGCGTAAAAGCCGGATTTGGTAATGGAACGGTTGAGTTTGGAGGTAGAATTTGCATCGGAGGACAAGGTCTAGAGCCATCAACAAACCCATAAAGATCATAACCAATTAATTGAGAATCACATTGTGCTTTCCAAGCACAGTAATTGGTTGCTGTAAGTTTAGAGGAATTTGAGCTATGAGATTAATGGCAATAAGGGACGAATTGATATCGAAATGAGTTGAGAGCATGGGACGAAGGCCTGTTGTGGCGGAAGCTGTAAGAGTGGAGGTTGTTGTGGTTTCGGAGCTGATGGTGAATAAATTCAGTAGAACAAATTAGTATTTAGCCGGCTTGCGGCAAGAAGATGAAAAAATAAACTGTGTCGTTAAACAGAGGCTCTTGATACCATATTAGAGGAATTGTGTTAATATTTATTAATAAAAGAGGAGGTATTTATAATACCACATTACAAGAGAAATTAGGAATACTAAAAAGGAAGTAAAGTAGAAGACTACTATTGAGGAAATATGAGAGATTTTCTCTGACACTTCTCCTCATCAAACATGGGATCCCATTCCTACAGACATGAATCAAAACGTCGTTGGTAACAAGCAGCTGGTATTTCGCATAAAAAAGCATATGGATGGCACCGAAGCTCGGTTAGTGGAAAAAGGTTATCACAACGACCGGCGATACTTATAGTCCCGTTATTCGTCCGGCAACCGTTCGGTTATTATCCATTGCGGTTTCTAATGATTAGCTCATCAAGCAACTTGACTTCAAATGCCTCTTCTCTAATAAAGATGTTTCTATGAGTCAACCTTTTTCCATCTGGATCACCCAAATTATGCTTGTGAACTTCAAAAGTATTTATACGGTCTGAAGTAGGCATTGTGTTAATGGTACAAAAATTTGTCTTCAGCTCTATTTCTTATTGCTCACTTTATTATTACACTTCTAGCGTTGTTTAAACTTATCTTATGTTCTAGGCTAATAATCACCCATGGCCCCTGACTTTAAGGGGTACGGGCGCTAAACCCCCTGATATTTAAAAACGGGCGCTAAACCCCCTGATCTTTGTGGCGGCGCTCACTAAACCCCCTAAGCCCAAAATATGACCAAAATACCCCTGACGCCGTTTTTTCTGGTCAACTGACATTCTTAAAAAAATAATCTGACACTGTCACATCATCTGCCACATCAGCAAAATACCCTGAAAATTTTAAACCCCCAAAATACCCCTAATTTAATTTAGAAAAAGACAAAAAAAAACCAACCCAATCTGATCTAAACCATTCGAGTAACCCAACAACCCACCCAACCACCACCCCCACCCAACCACCGCCGACAAATTTTCCGGTCATCTTTTCCGATTTGAAGATGACCGGAAAATTTTCCGGCCCTCAATTTTTTTTTTCTCGAAAACGTTGTTCTTCATGGATCTGAACTCAGATCCATGAAGAATGAAGATCTGTTCTTCATGGCTCCATGAAGAACAAATCTGCTGTTCTTCATGGACAGCCATGAAGAACAGATCTGCTGTTCTTCATGGCTGTCCATGAAGAACAGATCTGCTGTTCTTCATGGGTCTGAACCCATGAAGAACATCGTTCTTCATGGGTTCAGATCCATGAAGAACGAAGATCTGTTCTTCATGGCTCCATGAAGAACAGATCTGTTGTTCTTCATGACTCTATGAAGAACAGATCTGTTGTTCTTCATGGATAGCCGTGAAGAACAGAATATTTTTTTCATGGAGTCATCGGCGGGCGGCGGCTCTTGCTGGAGAAGATGATCGGCAGACGGCGGCGGCGGCGAGTGTTTGGGTTGTTGGTGGATGGGTTGGCCGAATAGTTTAGG
Source organism: Mercurialis annua (assembly GCF_937616625.2). NCBI lineage: Eukaryota > Viridiplantae > Streptophyta > Magnoliopsida > Malpighiales > Euphorbiaceae > Mercurialis > Mercurialis annua. The sequence continues at coordinate 42,994,480 of NC_065574.1, read as the reverse complement.
TTAGATTGAGTTGGGTTGGATTGAGCTGGGTTGGATTGAGTTGGGGTATTTTCGGTATTTTTATTTTTATTTATTTTTTGATGACGTGTCAGATGATGTGGCGCTGTCAGATTTTTTTTTTTTTAAGAATGTCATTTGACCAGAAAAAACGGCGCCAGGGGTATTTTGGTCCTCAGGGGGTTTAGTGAGCGCCGCCACAAAGATCAGGGGGTTTAGCGCCCGTTTTTAAACATCAGGGGGTTTAGCGCCCGTACCCCTTAAAGTCAGGGGCCATGGGTGATTATTAGCCTATGTTCTATGTCGATGATATTATCCTTACGGGTAGTGACATCAAGTTTCAACAAACGGTTGTTACATCATTCAACAAAGATTCTGCAATAAAAAAAGCTTGGCACATTAAGTTATTTTATTGGAGTTGAAGTTTCCTAAAAACTAAATGGCCTTCACATAACTTAGAAGAAGTACATCTTGATGTGGTAGTGTGCTTGCTCATTAGTCAATCAACAATAACAGGGGTGAGCAAAAATACCAAACAACCAAATTTAATTGATTGAACCAATAACTTCTAGTCAGTTTCGATCGATCGGCTTTTCTATTTGGTTTTGGGAATTTTTTTCGGTTTTAGCCCAACTAAACAAATGCTCCCTCCGTATAATATGCTTTTTTTTTCCAAAGGGTTTTTATGCCCCATAGTTAGAATCCATTAATTAAGATTAAATTACATAAAGAAAGTCATATCACAAGATTAAAATATGATCTTTCAATTTGTAGATCTAGAAAACTAACAAAACTATCATACAAGCTAAGTAAATCGAAGGAGCGGCAAATCTAGCCATAGATTCCGCATAAATTTTGGACGCACGAGAAGCAAGAGTTCCGTTGGAGCGGGACTTGGATATGCCCTTTACTCCGATAGACCGTCCATACACGACCCGCTTGTTCCTTTGAAAGTTTGTATTTCTGATCATCTTGTCAATGAAATTCTAAGAAAATAGATCAATAGTTTTTCAAATCGTAGATCTACAAGAGATTACTTCGAAAGCCCGAACAATCGCTAAAAATTCTTGAACGATCTAAGAAATCAAGCCACAAAATCCTACAAAATACAAAGAAATTCTTATAAAAAAAGATAAAATCCTTACTGGAGCGATATCCTTCAAATTGAAGAGGTCTTATTGAAAACAAGAGTAAACTATGTAGTATATATTATTCATGGGCTGAGAGGATCGGAAATCACCTCCTCCCACCCTTCAAAATATGAAAATGGAGAAGAAGTTTTTAAAGAGAAGAGAGCAATTTTTTTTTATTTTTAATTTCTAGATGTTGCATTCATCTCCGTACAATATGCTTATTTATTTAGATTCCTGTGTGTATCTATACATCTCATAACAGATTTGACCGTCATTAATGATATTAGATTGCCAAATCTCCCTCAGTTTGAGATTCAATAATTATGTCAAATATATTAACTATTTTTTGGAATTCAAGACTCAAAATAGTGGAAAATGTCCACGAGCAAATGGGGAACTTGTAGCTTTAAGGCTCGTACAATTGTAAGGGTACCTTGATCAAACACATGCTCTTCATCATTGTCAGTAGATATGTTGCTTTATTGTTACAATTAGTTCACAAAATATACTACCTAAATCTCATAATTTGCTTCTGAAACATCCAGAATGATAACCAGTAAGTTTACCCTGTCGTAAAAGAACATCTTAGATGGAATTGTCAGAATGAAAATAACATGAAAATCCAAACTATGGCATAATCCAATTAGTATGATTGCTCCCTCAGAATTGGAACTCCACCAAATTGCTATGGAACTACTTTTAAAATGTATAATTTTAGAGACAGTTACTAAAATGAATAAAGTATTAGATAATTAATTTTCATTTTAATGAAAAAATATATCATGCGTCTGGACTAAGACCTTGCAGAATACGTATAAGGCTCAGTAATAAGTTGTAAACATCATATACCAAAAGCATGTTATGTACAAACCTTGTGTAGATTAGGCCGAACACATCAGGTATTAGCCAAATTGAATCAAATGTTCAATAAGCGAGTATTTCGAGCTGAACCAGCCGGTTTGGTTGTTTTTTATAGTACAGTTTGATTTTTGCACGCCTCTATACGGAACAGATGATGGATAGGCTGAGTTATACAACAGCATCTAGAACAAGAGTTAAAGTAAACTTAAACCATGGATCAAGTCCCTTGACCTGATAATGAAATTGAAATATTTATTATGAAGATGATAGGTTACCTCTGAATCGCTGAAAAGATAGGATCATTGATTGATGCAGTCTATGGATCAAATTAGGGCGAGGCTGCTGCATACTGGCAATCAGCCACTTATAATCTAACAACTGAGCATCCGATAATGGCTCCAAGAACTCGCACCTAGACAAGATTTCAGGTGGAGGTACTCCAGCAATAAGATTTGTGTCCAATCTTGGGCGGCCCCTGCTTAGTTCCTTAGGGACTTCAGTTGCAGTATTTTCAAGAGCTGATGGAGTCGCGCCCGTTATCACCTCCTGCTTAAAAGACGCTGCTCTGGCAGCTTGCAAGCAGAATTCTATCCACTGATGGATTAATGGAGATGGTCCTCTCACTCGCCCTCCAATTTTGTCTGTTTCAACTCTGGAGGCAGCAGGGATTGCCTGCACAACAAAATACAATCAACTCCTTTGTCCCATAATACTAGACGTAAAGTAAATTTCATAGGGTCTCCGAAAAATACTCTCTCCGCCTAGTCTAAAAAGAGATGTATGCCTATTGGACATGGATTAAGAGGACAATAATTTGTATTATCTTTTCTCATTTTATTCCTATTAGTGGTGGTCTTATAAATAATGCTTAGAGTTAGTCATTAATTTAAATAAAAGGAGGCGTAAAAGAGGAAGTTCCATGTAAAATTAAAAACATAACATCGATTTTTAAGAAGAGACATGCCAAATGAGATATGTCTCTTTTAAACGGGACGGAGGGAATAATTCTTTTTTAGATAGTCATTTATTACTTAAATGATTAATTATCATACATACCCTAACGTATTAAAAAAATACTAGAAGATAAAAAGTTACTACTACATTAAATAAATAAGGGTAAATGTGGTATTTTTTTTACAAATTAACTCATTTTACCTAGATAAATTAAATTTCTTAATACTTGTGTTTGTCCTAAATTACATATAAATTTGAAACCGAGGGCGTGATTGACAAGATCCTCTACATACAATATTTAAAAAATTCAATAAATAAAGTATAAAATTACTTTAAATCCTCTCATACTTTACGTTTCACTAAAAGACATTTCCTCAAAAGATATTAAGTATTAACTAATGAGGGTAAACAAAGAAAAATCAAGTCAACAATATTCTATAAATTGAAGTTGTCAATTAGAATGGATTTTGTCAATTAGATAGGGACGGAGAGAGTAAGTTCAAAATGGAAGTGGCCTATTTCTTGAGATGAACAAAAAAAAAAGTAAACCTAATAATATAAAACAGAGGGATTACTATTTAGAACCCACATATGCAAAGACTTTAACCTCCAACATAGATCCATATCATAATAATAGGTATTTAGAACCACAGATTGCACCATGCATTACCACTGCCAGTTTTAAAATATGATAAGTAAATGTATATGACAGTCAACCCATTACCATTAATTTCAAGAATAAAAAGGATGTAAAATTTACCCAGAGATCAACCCATAAGCTAGCTCCAGACTTGGGGACCACAACTGCAATATTAGACATGCGCTTGGCAGCAGGAATAACATCACTACTCCACCCAACAGCCACCCATACATCTCCTACTCCAAATGCTTTCAGATAATGCACGCTGTCAAACAACCGAACCTACACAATAGATAACAACTATACTTGGAACATTCTTTTATAACTCTAAAATGTTTCACTGATCTAGGAATACTATATTTTACACCAACGCAATCCCTTTTAACATTAGCTGCAGCCTTAGTTTTTTTGCACTTCTGTTATTGGATACTTGTGTCCTCTTTTACAAGTGTGTACGACATTCTGTTTAAGCTTAAAATGGATATTAATAGTATAAACTCATATATCTAAAGAAAATAGAAAAGAAGAGATGATACTATGTCGACCCATGATTTAATGTTGATTAAACATGCTTTAATAAAATTGGGATAACTATGCTTGTTAGTTTGATTCAATAAAGCAAATTGATAGTTGATCTGTTAATCTGATTAATCCATATGGCTTGATTTGATCTCATCAATTATTTACTAATCAAGAAATTCAAGACTATAAGATCCAATTTTTGAAACAAAAAATCTAACCTATTTCATTGAGAAAAAACCAATACCCAAATAACTTAGTATTCTAAAACAAAAACAGAAACAAAAAAACAAAAGCAGAAAGCTTGAACAACCCTATGTGAAAGGAATTGATCCAACATTTGCATTCCCTCACGACGTTGTAGGCCATACTAGAAGACCTTCAAAATTAAATGTCCAAGGACTTGTAAAGTGGTTGCGCAGTAACGGAGTAAGATCCTCCTTTGCTCCCTCACAATGTTGTAGGCCATACTGGAATAACCCTATGTGAAAGGAATTGATCTAAGGTATCATCACAAGCACTCCCACCTAAAGTGATGTTTCAGTTACAACACACCAAATATCAGGACCAAACCTCTCCTTTCTGATAAGAAACCTCCACCACATTGATTTTTCTACGCTTTACTCATGCAAAATTACCAAATTAAAAATAATTGACCTTCTAACTGACCAAATTGTCCCCTTTTGCTAGTAATTTGCAACTTTAATCCTCATTTAGAACAGGAAGCATGAAGTGGAATTGTACCTGTTTTGCTAGCAATGCAAGATTTTGTTGGACTGTTTTCTTCCCACCAGAAACATCGGATTCAATGTTCTTTGTGTTGTAAGATGCCCCCATATACTTGAACACTGCACCAAGAACCTCTCTAGGTGAATCAATCATAGAAATCCTTCCTTTGAGCTCAGGCCGCCACAAATCTGCCCAATCCTACAATAGCAATTACCTTAACCATCATTATTTTAGACCAGATAAATTCATGATGAACTATCTATAGAAGATATAAAGCCTTAAAGAAATAATTTTATAGCAGCAATGCCATGGCAACATGTCCAAGTACTTCCCCCTTTAATGTTCAAACTGTAAGTCCCACTATAATACTCCAACATAACCATGGCCACAATTGATGGTTCAGGAGCCAGCCGATTCGGAAATAAAAATAATAGAATCTAATTAAATTTACATTTAAATGTAAAGAAAAATCAAAAGAAATAAAACATATAAGTATTTATTAAGTTAAGGCCCCCACCTTTTAGCCCCTTTTCAGTTGCACCCTGACGTTGCAATCTTGTCAGGTGCACCCAAATTCGCACATTTGGGTTTCAATTCCACCCTCAAAATCAAATTGGACTTTTTTCACTCGGAAAAAATTCATAAAAACCCTAAAGTACTCGTTTGAACTCCTTTCCATACAAAAAGTTAAAAATGGATTACTTATTTTAACTTTTTCCAAATGAAGAAGAGATCAATTTAGTACTTGAGGATGGAATTGAAACTCAAAGGTGCGAATTTAGGTGCAGCTGACAAAATTGCAGCGTCAGGGTGTATTTGAAAAGGAGCTAAAAGGTGGAGGGTTTTTTGGTGATTAAGCCTTAAGTTAACTAAACAGACTAGTCTAATTTATTATTCCCATCAACTGTATTTGTGCAGTTTATGGGAAGATGTGTGACAGCTATGTAGAGCGGACACTTCATTTATATAAACGTGTCCCATTTCAGAAACGTCTTGGACACTTGACGTTTCAGACACGAAACCTATATTTTACATAGGAAACATCAAAATTACATCGTTTCGCTGTGTCCGTGTCCAAGTGTCTAGTTTTTCCATTTTCGTGTCCGTGCTACCTAGGTGACAAATGGTCACAACTAATAACCATTTGCCACACACCAATTGATAGATGTGAAATTTGGAATGGGTGGATGGGTAGACGAGTAGAATATATAGGGTAGAAGCTTATTTTTTAGAACAATATGGGTCTTGGGGAAGGTTGGGTGAGGGTAGGTTTGATTAGATATTTTATAATATTCGGTTTTAGAACCAGAATAGGTGGTCCCATCCAAAAAATATGGAACCGACCTGGAACTGTCTGGCCCGTAATTTTGGGCCAATCTCGGCCCTGTTCCGGTTTTGACTGGGCGGGTTCCAATCCTATTCGAAAGCAGCCCCTAGCCATGGCTACTCCAGCAGTTAAAACAAGACAAAATCAAGATTTTGAAAACAGCACGTATTAGATATATGTAATAATTTTTGAAGATTGGATTGATATTTACTGATACATTAATTATAATTAATAATCACAAAATATTTGGTATTGTATCGTCCTAGGATGCACGGAAACCTTATGTAGGACAGGTTTCCCCGTTTCGGAAACTTTCAAAAACTCTTTGGAAACGTTTCGGGCTCGTTTCCGTAAATAGTAAAAGTTGGAACTCGTTTCCTATATAGAAAAAAATTCTTAAATAGTTAAAAAATCCTTAAACAATTACTGTAAATAAAAGGAACTAATCAATTACTCATAGACTTTTTAATTATGGAATTAATTGATATGTTATATTTGTTATATATTCAAATTATAGACTTTATAATTATGGAATTTATAGATATGTTATATTTGTTATAATTTCAAATAATTTATCTTATTAATTGTGATAATAGTTTATTTATATGAAAATAAATTTTTATAAAAAAATAATAATATATATATATATATATTACATATTATTATAACTTTATATATTTATATATTTATAAATATACCCCTATATTTTTATTATTTACACGTTTCCCCCCCACGTTTCTATTTCCTACATTTTGAAAAAATCCATTTCACCGTTTCTGTTTCAGTTTCCATGCAACTTAGGTATCGACCAATAAAGCCTATGCAAGCAATAGAGAGGTTCAAGAGACAATATTTAATCAAGTATTGACTTGGTGAAATAAAAGAGAGAAAGACAAAACATTGCAGTGTGCTTCTCAATTAAATCTTGTAGTATTGTAAATGTTATCTAGTTTTTACTTGAATCCAATGTTCATAAGTTCATCACAGTGTTCCAATGAACTAGTGTCTTAAAAATAACAATATCATCTATTATTATTTACTAGGGTCATTTTGCTAATTGTTTTTTTTAAATTTGTAGTTGCAGCAGCCGATACACCCCGATAAGGTTCAAATTAATGTGAATCACTGTATAGTATGACTAATATTGGTTCATAACACATGTGAAATAATCAATCCAACCAAAAGTTCAAAGTCTTAGGTAAAACTCCAACTATGATTTTATAATTATCTCTAACACACCTCTACCCTTGAATGCCCATTAAGCTTGAAGCGTGAAACAAATATAGGCCCATTTTATCTTGTACATTTAATTAATTAAATGGGGATTGCCAAGTATCGAACTCTAGATCTTTCGAGTTTCGACCATGACAAATAATTAATTCATCCAAAAGTTCGAACTTCAAGGAGCGGATCCAACTATGGTTTTACCGTTGTCTCTAACAAAACAACAATTTAAAACTATGCACATAATCGCTATTGCTCTTTCCATGTTCCTATTAATTGTAAAAAATTTGCTGAAAGGTTTACTCAAATACCATAATTCTTTTTTGTCTATAATCAGTCCTAGTCAAGATCACAAATTTAGCAAGGGGAAGAAGTAACACAGGGCATTCCATACATATAGGTCGCAACTAGCAAGAACTAGAGATAAAATTAGCCTTCCATAAGACAAACACATGCTTTTACAGTTCAACGAATATCATGCATAATTGCACGCCTAGGCAAGGACGGTTAAATACAAGGAACAAACCAATGTCTTGTACCAATCTGTTTTTTTGTTTCAAATAACTGAAAGGCTTCAACTATAATTATAATGTCCATGACAAAAACCATGAACGTGAGTCATAAATGGATAACCAAGGATATAATTAGCATCTCTAGAACATATCTTTTCCAGGTCATAGAGGAGAAACAAAATGGAACAACCAACCGAAAATTACCTCTATCGGAGCCAATTTATTCTTCTGAAATTTGCTTTTCTTGTAGGCTATCACAATAGTTCCCCATCTATATGGAGCTCCCCATACTTCACCATTTGGATCTATATTTCCCTCACAGTTCCTGCGCAGGTATATCTGAAACATGTTCAGTACACGATCCAGGGAATCGCACAAAGAAGTAAGAACCATAAAACTATATACCAAATTAAAAGTATAAAAAGATGTATTAGAGCTCACGGAGACGACTATTAGCAATTAGTAGCATATCCACATTTAAATCAATCTTTAGTGAGGCATGGAATCCAATATCAGCAATACCCAAATTGTTCCAGTACCAAATTTTAGTGTCTTGTTGAAAAAACAAAAAGCAGGACTAATCAAAGTATAAAACCAATTTTTACCTAGTGTTTGATGACTGCTTTAAAAAAAATTACATTAGGCTGATTTCAGCAATGTGTCAAAGAAATTGTTAACCACATCAACTTTGACAAATTAAAGAGGAGAATTAGAAACCAATAACCTTTACAAATTACAATTGTTGAATTATTTTAGTTTAACAACACTAGTAAACATTGAAGAAATTAAATTCAGCATGCTTTTCAATAGACTTTCCAGTCTTCTAAGCTGTCAAATGTTAGAGAAAAAACCATAATATGGTATAAGATCCCTATATAGGAATTTGAAACTTGGTAAGATGAGATGTGATATGGATGCCAATGTATGAGAGGGAAAAAAAGAGATTTTTGCTATTAGCAAGTTAGCAATTATTCTTTCTTTAGCTTCATGAGTTAGCTCCTGGCTTTTCTAGCATGGTCTAAAATATGCATAAAAAATACGTATTGCATAGAGATTGACAACCATGACATTGCATCTGGAATAACTAAATATTCGAACAAAACAATATGTCGCAGCAGCTTGGGCTAGATACAAGTCGAACCTGTTTTTCTTTTTCTTTTTAAAATTTTCTTCAGGCAACCTTTTTTAAGACAGCTCAAATCCTCATAGGATCACGACTTTTGTGGCTTCAACTAGTTAACAGTTGAGATTTAGAAACATATGAATATATTTACCGACTTTATTTACCTATCAATTCATCAACAACACTAAAAAGAATATGGTGCAATATGCTTAAGAGTATGTATGGGCAACTAAACCCTGCACTCTGCAGTGATGAACAGGAAACCCCTCTCATGATAAGAACTCAAAACCAAAGTTATTGCTATTTTCTTCAATTATACAGTTCAAAATCCAATTCAAACGTGAAATTTCACCCACCATACCAATAAAATAGCCTCAAAGTACCTTATCTAAGATATTCTTGTTCACAGTACTAAAACAGAACAATGTACGTAGTATATAACCATTTAAACACGGTTCATGGTAGGCTAGGTATTGAAAAAATGTAGATAAAATATCTTTTAAATGGTTGTAGTTCAATAAATAATGTGAAACAAAAAGAGTGGTGGATCTTTACTGCAGAATCTAAAATTGCAGAACAACAAGAGAGAGAATGATGAAAGATCTTAATAAATAACATAACCGTCATAAACAGCCTTAAAGACAAACCATAATCGCATAAACGAACTGTAACAAGTTTACATTTCCTCAATCCAGATAAGTTATTAACTTCCATGAATTACTTATATGCCCTTTTGATATTTGTATCGTAATTTCTTTAAAAAAATTAAAGTACATAAAAATCCTGCTCTTATTTTAGAGACTTATTTGAACATAATAAACATCCAAATCCATAAGCTTATTGAACATCAAACTAAGAAGGAAAAAACCATTTACATTGAATCCATTATTCACAGCATTATGCGGAAGGTTCCTAGAAAAGAGATTGTAAATTTGCAACCGATCAACATTTTCAGCATTCTGCCAAAGGTTTCTAGAGAAGGAATTTAGGAAAGTCTTAAGTTGTCAAGATAACTTATGAATTTAACTAAAGAAGAAAGGCAATTTATTGAACAACAAACAGAACTTTAAGTACACCAAACAGTCATAAATACATTATACATAGAACAACCTAAATGAAAACAGTGTAATTTTTCTTTACCAAGCCTTTAGATAAAGCCAAACTACCATTCAATTTGTAAAACAAGGTAAAAAGTGTAGAGTCAAAAGATGAGTGAAATATTACCTTCCATTTGTCACTCAAGCCTTTGTACCAATCCTGGTCTTCTACACCTCTTATGGGCTCGATTAAGGCCTTTTGAATGGCAAAACTAAGCCAGGAGTCACCAATGCTAACAATATCAGCAGCCACAACAGATGAAGGACCAACTTTATTACGTTTGTTTTCATTAAAGACCATTAACAAATCAGAAAATATATTGTCTATACTTCCAACAACCTTTGATCGAAGCCTTAATCTCTTTCCTTGGGATTCCATGAAATCCTACACGTTAAAGAATATTCTATCACAACCAACAAGAAGCCCCAAAAAGTTGGATATTTTACTGTAAATAACATCAAAAGAATAACAATTCTTAGTAAGTATTAGATATTATGTGTTATAGTAAATTATACAATGACCAAATATAGAAAAATGAGGATAAGGCAGTCCGAAATTGATTTCACAAATATATATACATGGACCATCATCCATTTTTTTGCCAGAAAAATAAAAGAAAGAATCAAAATTTCTATCTTCTTCAACAGTTACAAAGATTAGTGTTATCAAATGGTAAGAACAATTTCTTTGTCAAATGAAGATTTTGCAATCATGGTGTTGAGTCACACTCACATGCAAGAATATACTATTTTCCAAGATGAAGTAGACACAAATTTTGATTGAATTTCAGTATTTCGAGTCTAGTTAATCTTCAATTATTTCATGATAATCTACTATAAACACAAAAAAGGGAAACTTGCAAATAAAATCACAACCGTCACAATAAATTATAATCCAGTTACGAAATTTCAAAGTTGGCAATGTCATTCGCGAAATTTTTATTCTTTTGCAATTTCTATCACCGTTATGAATTACAGAAAATTTATGCTGATGTGGCAAAGGAACTTGGAGGCAGCAGAAGAAGCATTCTGGTTGCAAAATCAGCATAAATTCAACGGAATTTTGGACAATAATAGAGCTACAAAAACAATTAATTTCTGAATGACATCGCCAAATTACGGTGATAAATAGCAATTCAGTGTAAAGACTACCATTTAATTTGCAAATATCCCTATGAAAAAGGCATTTGTAGTTACTAGTAAGTGAGCTACCTTGTTCCAAGAAGCGGGTACAGAACCACTTAGAGCAATGATTTTAAGAGGAACTGACAATGCATAAGTTTTAGACTTCCACTTCTCAAATTCACTTTTCAAATTAGGGTTTATTTCAGCAGCATTTTCATCATTGCTACCAACATCCTCATCTACACTTGATCAAACAAAATTAACACATTTACAATCACAACTATTACTAACATAATTTTGAATAGAAAAAACAATTCATTAAAACTAACCTTGAATCGGAGCAACAATTTCGGGGGGAGGAGGAAGCAATGGAGAGGAGAAGGCAGTGCCAATGTTTAGGGCAAAGAAAAGTACAGCTGCTGCTGCTCCACCAAATGGCCGAGGATCGAAGTTGAAAGCAGGTTTAGGTTTAGGTTTAGGCTTAATATTTTTATCACATTTACTATGAATTTTATTACAATTGGCGACGACAAGATTTGTAATTTTTTCAGGTTTGGTATTATTAGGGTTTCTATTGTGATTGTAATTGGCGACGGCAAGTGTTGGAGTAGTAGAAGTGGTAGCAGTAGTAGAAATGAGGAGGGTTTTGCAGTGGTATGACATTGTTAGGCAATGGAACTCTCTAACAGTGTTGGTAGATGAAGTAAGAGCAAATTATTATGACACCCCTCACATTTGACATAATTCACATTATAGTTCCTCTTGTTTGAAAATTGAATTATATAGCCCTCATTTTTGTTTTTGTCAATGATTTAGCCCTTCCGTCCATTTTAAATGTTAGTCAACGAAGTCAACAAAACTATATGGTCCCCCACTTGTTTTTTTCAACGATTTCACCTCTCACTTTTGTTTTTGTCAACGATTTCGTCCCTCAGATTTGATAATTAATTTACCCATAAGTCCTTTAAATCTTACAACTAGAATCCCTCTTTTTTCCTGTGACTAATACTAAAAGTGGATGGAGGGACTAAAATATTGACGGAAGCAAAAGCGAGTGGCCATATAGTTTAGTTTTCAAACAGGAGGCACTAAAGTGTGAATTATATCAAATATGAGGGGCTTCATAGTAATTTGCTCATGAAGTAATGACAACAGAGAAAATATTCTTTTGACTTAATCCAGTTTGAGGCCTGTGATTTTTCCTTTTATTGATATGGTCCTTATCAATACGTTTATGCTTATCTAGTTCTTGTATTGATGGAGTCTACCTTCTGATCCGGTTATGTGACCTGCAAAACAAGGTAGAAGCTAACCTGACGGTGGTTGTCCAATTAACTCTCCAATGCTAAAGTCAGTATTGAGTTTTGAGCAGAATTTTTGGTATATATTGTAGTTGTTTGTTTAGGTATATCTCAACCTCCTTTTATAATGGATGATTGTATACCTTGTAGAGTTGTAATAGGAACGTGAATCCTATTTTGTAGGGTTTGACCCTGATTAGGAGTGATATTTCTTATTCAGACATGGGTACTATTTAGGAAGGTCTTCCTAAATAGTCTCGTCTTGCTAAGTTGTAGGTTATATTCTTAGGTTGGAGTTCGTGTAATATAAGCAGATTTGGCAATATGTCCGAATCCCGGGGTCGACGCGCTTTGTCCGAGTCCTCAGGCATTCAGTCTTCCTCCTGTTGGTTGATATTATATATTCCAGTCGGGGCGGAACCTATGGATTTGGCCGCTGGTTTCGTCCGGCTTGGCCCTTTGGGCAGGAGTCTGGTATCGTCTGAGAGTGGATCTCCTGCGACTTAGCTCCATGGTATTTAGGATAGGATTCGGTATCCATCATTAGCCCCCCGCAAGTGAGCTGAAGTCTTGTTATTTATGCCTTAGGACATTTTAGCTCTCTTGGAGGCGAGTCGTTTCATATTCTGGCAATTCGTTTCGCTTCTCCAGCAAGAGTCCTATTTTTCTTCTTTCTGCCGCGTGTCATTTGCTGATTCTTTCCTATTTTTCTTCTTTCTATCGCGTGTCATTTGCTGATTATTTGTCATAACTTGATTTTAAGACAAGTATATGTTCATGTCTTCTTTAACTCGTATTTAAACCGTTTGGTTGCACATTTTCCTATTTCCATTCTTGCTCTTTGAAATCATTTTTGCTCTTCGAAACCATTCTTGCTCTTTGAACATTTGATTTTGCTTCCTTATTCTTCAAGTTAAGTTTCCAGCTAATCCTTGTTGTTTACATAGACATTTAAATTTACTTCCTTGTTCTGAGTAGCTTTCGCATCCTTTTACTTCTGGGCCTCATCATTTTTAGTTTTCTGGGTAGAATTCTCTTGGTGTTCTTCGTTATTTTCCTCATTTGATCTTCTTCTTTTCCAATCTTCAGTAATACATGTTCCTGTTTAAAATGGCGGCCAGGAGGGCGAAGACGAAGTATGCCTCAATGGCTATCATCGATTCCTGCCTTAGCAAAGACAAAATTCAGGATATATATTATAAATATAACTTCCCTTCTAACTATAGAGTCAAGCTTTCTGGTTACGGGAAACCTGCTTTCGAGTCTCCCGGTTCGCCCTGTAGGGCTATCATCTTTGAGGAACAGCTTGCTGCTGGTCTTTGGTTTCCTTTAGACCCCTTTTTGATAGAGTTATGTAGAGATTTAAGGATCTCTGTAGGAGAGTTTCATCCTGGGACTATTAGAGTCCTTCTGGCCTTTGTCGAAACATGTAGGCTTCGGGGTCAATCCCCTTCTCTAAACGTTTTTTATTATTTCGTAGAGTTAAGGAAATGTGATAGTTGTTCGTTTTTGCTGTTGGTCATAAGGGTCGCTCCCCTATTTATTTGCCCTGCTTGGACAATGGTTGGCGAAAGCGCTTTTTTATAGTTACTCATAATTTTTCTTTTCTTCATTTCTCGGATGGTTTTTCCATTTATCGCCTTTCGAATTATCCATCTCCTTTGAACTTATCTGAGTCGATCCTTGCTTTTGATCTGTCATTTCATAGTATATTCCAGCGTCCAGTTTTAGAGGTTTTGGTGAACAGTCACGTTCGGTGTCGATGGCTTCCTTTGGAGGATCCTTCGCGCGGTTTGGCGGATCTTCACTATGAGTTTCTTGAAGGTATTTTTTTATGATTTTGTTCTTTTTCTTTTCTTTTGTAGGATGTCTTCTTCTTCTTCTGACGATCTGATTTCCGAATTCAAAATAGATCTGGACGTTCCGATGGGCAAGCCCGTAATAGATGCTACTGCCAAACCAATTCCTGAGGTGGAAGCTCAAGTCGCCATAGGTCCTGCTGGGGCGATTTTGTTAGCTGGCGACGGAGTAGTTGTCGTGTCGGAAGAGCTTGCTGTGCGAGCCCGCAGATGATGAGGCTGCTATCCCCATTCCCCCTAGCTCCGGCGATTCTGTCGGAAGAGATAGAGGTAGTGGACCTTGATAAGGCCATTGTTCTTGACTCGGAGGAAGCTTCCCCGAGTTGTGGTCCTGTTGCTTTTCCTTCTCGGAAGAGGCATCGGGTTGATGAGGGGTCCCCCTCAGGGGGAAACCCTTGTGGTAGTTCATCTTCCGCTCCGAAATTAGCGAAGTGGGTTGAGCGCCATGATCCGGCGAGTCTACTGAACCCCCGGGTTCTGGCTGAGTATATTAGGAGCTTGGCGATCCCCGAGGACATCACCTAGTTTGCCTTCAATCCTGGTCATGAGCTTTCGGATATTGCGTGCTTTCATGGCTTCTCGTTGAGTCATGTTGATTTTGGTTTCCGCTGCTTAATTTTCTATGTTGGATTTTGATTTTTCTTTGTTGACTTATTTTCCTTCTTGTTGTTTTTTTTTATGTCAGGCCCTCCAAGCCGTGTTGGTGTTGAACGATCGCCGGCAATGTGCCAACGAAGAAGCTGAACGTCTCGCAGCTCTTTTGGCGACGTCCGAGTCGAAGAAAATGGAGCTGAAAGCTTCGCTGTAAGAGCATGATTCGCTTCTTTTGAGGCTAAAGGCTCAGGACACCATCAATGATCGCCAGGTCAAGGTTATCGAGAAAAACACCGATGATTTGACTCGAGAGATCGAGGAGCTGATAACTGTGAATAATTACGTTGGAGATGAGCGGAATAAATTGAGGGAAGAAATGGAGAAACTTCACACTCGTCTTCTTGACACGAAGGCTTTTTATTACGCCTTGATCAGCGAGTATCGCCTCGCCATTGGAAGAAAACTCTTATAGCAGAACTCGGATATTGACTAGTCTAGTGTGAATGGACTGGAACCCCGGGCCATAGCTCATGAATTGCTAGCGAAGATGGCGAAGGATCGTTCGTTAGGAAAGTAGATTTTTGATTTTTTGGCCTTCGCCCTTTTTGTTGTTTTGTTTGTATTGCTTTAGTGATTCTGTAATTCGTACCTTTTTAACTATACAGTTATTTTTTCTTCATTGTTGATTTTTATTTGAATGCTTGGTTTATTTTACTATTGCTTTGAATCTTGTCTCATTGGTTCGCCTATGCTTTACTTTATAGTTGTCGATATTTTTTGTATTTCCGAGAGTTAATCTAAACTCTGTTATTTTAATGTTCCTTGAGTTGATTCGTGCTCTGCTTGTTTAGTTCCCATATTATTTTAGAGTTAATTTAAACTCTATTTTTTGTTAGCGTTTCGCCTTATTCGAGAGTTAATCTAAACTCTATTTTTGGCGTTTCGCCTTGTGTGAGAGTTAATCTAAACTCTTATTTTTGGCGTTTCGCCTTGCTTGAGAGTTAATCCAAACTCTGAGTTTCGGCATTTCGCTTTTTGTTTTCCAATTCCTTTTTTCGCATTTGGTGAATCACATATTACTTGAAAACTGAAGTTTTATTAATATAAATGGCTGCTTACAAAAATTAAAGACAATTGTAACACCATCGGGTATGACACAAAGTCTTTACTAGCGATGGGTTATTTGATTCCTACTACTCTCCTTTCTTGTCCTGTTTGTTTTCTTGAAGATCTACAACGGACTCGTCGTAGCATTTTTTGGCGATGTTCTGATCTCCTCTTAATGTAACTACTCCCATTTCTGTTGGTACTTTCATTGACAGGGCTCTTATACTGGTTACTGCAGATGAATCATGGAGGAATGGTCTTCCAAGAATTGCATTGTATGTTAGCTCCATGTCTACTATGTTAAATAGGGACATGACCTTTTTGTTGATCCGTCTTTCTGGGCCGATTATAACCTCCAGAGACACAGCGCCGAGCGGGTTGATAGAGGGGCCTCCGAGTCCGGATAATGGGATCGGGACTCGGCGCAACCTTGTCGTGGTCCCTCCCAGCATTTTTGTATGCACCATGTGTCATAAGGTTCACAACACTTCCTTCGTCAATAAGGATTCGCTCCATGTTCTAATTTTCAATGATGGTTGTTACCACCAGAGCGTCATTATGGGGTGCTTTCACCTGCTCATAATCCTCGACGTCAAAGATCACCGGTGGCATGTGTGTCTCCTTAATATTCATCACTTCTCTCCTATGTTTTCTCCTAATGGTCGAACTGCTATGTCCTCCTCCATTGATCATGTGTATAGTTCCCAGAATCTTGGATGGCCTTTCTTCTTCCTTTTCTTTTCCTTTGTCGTCCCTACTTCTCTTTTCTCCCTTATCACTGCCTTTTGTTTTGTGAGCTATGAGCTTCCTTAACTCGCATGTATCTATCATTCTTTCTATTTCTACTTCTAAATCTCGGCGCTCGTCCGTTTCGTGCCCGTGTTCTTCATGAAATTTATAGAATTTCCTGGAGTCTCTAATCTCATCCTTCATCTTGGGTGGCCATACCATATTTTTTACATTCTCCTTGATCCACATGAGGACGTTAATTCGGCTGGTATTCAGCGGCATGTAATTACATTCAGCGTGTCGGGGGTCATACCTTGGCTCGTATCTCCCCTTGGGGGCGAAGCGCCTGGTCTCTTCAGGCCTTCCCCGTCTATCTTCCGATCTTGATTTTGACTTCTCTTTGGGTTTTTTCTTTGATTCTTTCCCTTTCTCCTCTTTTCCGCGAATAGCCCTGCGGCCTTCATCAAGCTCGAAATATTTTTGGGCTATGCCCATCGAGTTTGAGAAAGTGGTGGGTTTGTTGACCAGCAGTTTATCCACCAACTTTCCGAATCGCGTTCCTTCTCGCAGTGCTTCTGTTGCCATATCAACATTCAAGTTGTCTATCTTCATAGTTTGTTTGTTGAACCGTTCAATGTAGCTTCTTAGCGTTTCTCCTTCTTCCTGAATGCACGGCCTTAGGACGCTGGTGGTCGTTTTAGCTGGTATATTAGTGCAGTACTTGTTGAGGAATTCTGCCAATAGTGAGGCGAAGCTCTCGATGGACCCTGGCTTGAGTTTGTTATACCATCTATAAGCTGTTCTTGTGAGGGTGGTTGGGAACACACGACACAAGATTGCGTCTGATACGCTTAAAGGTCCCATGGTAGCGGTAAATTTGGACGTGTGGTCCCTCAGATCTCCTTATCCGTTGAAAATTGGCAATGTGGGCAACTTCATATTGTAGGGAATCGTTTCCTCCATTATCTCAGCTGACAGGGGTGAGCCCTTCGACCTGAGGTTGTCTACGTCCAGCTCTTCAGATTTCAGCTTTTTTAGTGCTTTGGCGTTCGTTTCTTCCAAATCTTCCTCAACGACGTATGTAGCTTTGCTTTTTTGGTGCGATTCAGAGGACTCGCCTTCGTCCTCCTGGTTTTTCTTCTTCGACTGTTCTTTCCCTGCGTCTTTCTCCTGTCTCTTGCTTTTTGGTGGTGCATTCTCCTTTTCTTTTTCTCTTCTTTCTTCTCTTTTAGAGTTAAGCACGCTTCGGGCATCGTCTTGATTCTCCTCGTTTCTGGGAGCATCTCTTGGATCTTCTTCTTCAGAATCATCTTTTCTTTATTCCTGATTTTCTGGGCTCTCTTCCTCTTTGTTTCTCCTTTCGTTTCTTCCTTCGCTCCTTCGTTCGTTTCTTTGTTCGTTCTTTCCTTCGTTTCTTCCCTTGGTTGGTCCTTGATGGCTTGGATTTGTGTTTTCTGACCTGCACCTTCTTCTGGCAGAAAATGGACTGAAGTTTTCCCTTAGGATCTTTATAGTTTCATCATGGTTATTGTTCATTCATTTGGCCTCATTAGCCAATCTGTCCAAATTCGTCTGGACAGCTTCTAGTGCTTTCTTCAGAATCTCATTGTCATCTCTTGCGCTGCCATGCCTGGCGTTTGCTCTCCATCAGCTCCTAAGGTTGGGAAAGCAATGGAGTTGCTTCCCTTGATTGGGTTGGTTTGGTATTGTAGAGTGGAGAAGGAAGTTCCTTCGGTGTTACTCCCTCCAGCAGTGCTACGGATTCCGTCTTCGGTAACGTTGATTACCTCCGGTATGTGTTGATGGGTCTTGGGATCCGTCGGCTATTTGTCTTTCGGGTTTATTCCGTTAGAGGTCATCTTTTTTAAAAGAATTTGTTTGAGTTCAGAAAAGCTCCTTCGGATTGAAGTTGTCAAGCTTTTCCCACAGACGGCGCCAATTGATGGAGTCTGCCTTCTGATCCGGTTATGTGACCTGCAAAACAGGGTATAAGCTAATCGGACGGTGGTTGTCCGATTAACTCTCCGATACTAAAGTCAGTATTGAGCTTTGAGCGGAGTTTTTAGTATATATTGTAGTTGTGTGCTTAGGCATACCTCAAGTTCCTTTTATAGTGGATGATTGTATACCTTGTAGAGTTGTAATAGGAAGGTGAATCCTATTTTGCAGGGTTGGCCCTGATTAGGAGTGATATTCTTTATTCAGACATGAGTCCTATTTAGGAATGCCTTTCTAAATAATCTCGTCTTCCTAAGTTGGAGTTTGTGTCCAAATAGGAAAGATACTAGAGAATATAAGCAGATTTGGAAATATGTCCGAATCTTGGGGTCGACACGCTTTGTCCGAGTCCTTAGGGATTCGGTCTTCCTCCTGTTGGTTGATATTATATTCCAGTCGAGGCGGAACCTATGGATTCGGCCTTCAGTCTCATCTGGCATAGTCCTTTGGACGGGAGTCCGATATCGTCTGAGAGTGGATCTCCTGCAACTCGGCTCCATTGTATTTAAGATAGGATTCGGTATCCATCATGTATTATTATTTATCTAATTAAAAAAGAGGAATTTTCACCAAAGACTTCATTTTCTAACTTATTGGCATTGGATACCTCAGTTTGAAAAATATATATTTTTATTTTATCTTTTTATTGTATTAAGTTGTATTCTACTTAGAGCATCTCCCACAACGCTTTCTATTATAAAGAGCATCTTTAATCTTTGATAATAGAGAAGTAAATTTGAACAAAGTCCAATATATTCTTTAGATTCATCTATTTTTAATTATATAAACAACTTTAAAATCTTTCTTGAAGATTCTCGGAGAGTTTTCTGTTGGGGATTGAGATTAGATCAAATTTCTACTTAAAATTAGCGTTTTGGCAAAATTAGGGTTCATGGACATATAATCTTACATAGTTGAAAATTAGCGAAATTAAAAGATGTCATTGTTCATAGTTGATTAAGAAAATGGGGTTCTAAATCAATTAATAGAATTAAAATAAATAACAAGAATTGGTATTGCCATTGATCAAGTATAGGAGCAATAAGAAGATGAAGATTGTCAAACTTTCATAAAATCTATGACGCTCTCTCATACATTACTGCCCCATTCCAATAAGAGCACCAAAATTTTGAGAAACAAAAACCAGTCTGATCATGCTATGAAATGTAGCAGAGAAAAGATGATAAATTAGAATAACCAGTCGTAGAACTTGAATAATCAAAAAGTAAGGAAGTATAAATTTGAAATACAAATTTTGTTTCTTCTACAAATAAGGAAATGAGAGAGAAAAACAATAAATATATGTGTATTTTTAAAGATAGCAAGTTGGTTTGATTCTCTACATGTACAGAGGCAAACTCACTCTTTATTTTTATTTGGCTTAATCAGCAAAAAATACCAAACCTATACGTCTTGTGTCAGTTATAGCCAAACCTTTAAAAATCACCAGAACATATAAGGTCTGACTAAGTCTGGTGATTTTTAAAGGTTTAGCTATAACTGACACAAAACGTATAGGTTTGAAATTTTTTGGTGATTAAGCCTTTTTATTTTTAAAAATAAAAAATTTATTGGAATAATATTTTGTAATTTCACTCTTTAAAATAAAGTGTTTTGGGTATTTAAAGAGGAACAAAAATTTCATGCTGCCTTAGGCAACAAGAACTCCTGCAAACTAGTTAGCTAGCAGTCTAAATAGATGCCACGACATACTGATTTATTTAGCATAATAATAGATGAATTGGCTAATATTCTTTTCTAGTCTTTGTTAATTGTTTAGTTTGATATAGGAACTGAACTTAATATTTAGCCAATTTTGTTATTTAGTCAAATCAATCAGGTGATATTTTTTTCTCGAGGATTATACCAAATTTTGGCAAACATCTAAATTAGAATTGATATAGCTAAATACCCAATATAATTTTAACACTGTATCTAAATGTTTTAATAATATTTCATACAGTTAGTTCATATATTTTCAACAAAATCATAAAACATTTATACATGAAATTATTTTTTAAAAAATGAGATGATAAATGTAACATAATCCAATAAAAAATAAATATATTTTTAAAACAATTAAAACATATTGAACGAATATTTAAAATTCATTCGTACCCATCTTCCTTGAAATTTGTGATTCCATCCTAAAAATATCAAAATTTATAATTAAACAAAAGAATATAAATAAAAAATATACATAAACATATATTTTAAAATAATCTCATAAATTATCAATATCAATTATCTGGAGAAGCTGAGTATATGAAAAAATTATTTTGATCAAAAACTATATAAAAACAATCATTCAGTAAATTTTCAGTCTTTTCTTGAGAAGTAATAAGGTTTTCAGATAAATATCTCCCGCTTGATTCCTTCAAAAAGATTGTAAAGTATAAAATTATTAGACAGTACATAAAAAAAATTCTACAAACTTTGTAACATATTAGAGTTATCGGTGAATGGTTTTGCTTTAGGAAGTGAATACATTTTGAATCTATTATGTCTCTACAAAAAATCAAAGAATTTAACAGATTTCCAAGGTTAAGACAGGGGTTGGAAGTAAGAGTAGGAGTTGGGGTTCGATTAGAATGAGATTTAAACATAAAATATTAAATACCTCAAGTTCTGCTGAATGTTTTGTGGCAGTTCCACATATTCTGTCATCAGGCATTTTGATTGTCGAATCTTTCTTTACTTTTGATTTCCCAATAGAATCCACTCGATCTTCCTGTTATGACATGGATAAAATATTATTAAAGAATATAATTTTAAATATTACAAATATTAGAACAAAGATCTTTTATATTTTAAATATAAAATGTGTACCTGCACTTTAAATTGCTTTTTAGAATATTTTCTTTTTTCTAAAGCACTTTTTATTTTCTTATTTGGACGTCCGACTACCGCTTTTGTCCTGATTTCACACACAATAGAAGAAGATATTATGTCATCTTTTGAATTTGATTGACTGCCCAGATGTCACGACCCAAATTATTGAGCCGCGACCGGCGCTAGGGAATGGAAGTGGTACCTCTAGAACCAGTAACAAGCCTAAAATTACTATAAATGTTTCGCAAATAAAATATATTATTATGTATAAAACGTTTCCAAAAAACTCATTTAAACATTTTGATTATAAATATCAAAATCTCATATTCCTTTTCTGAAAACTGATACAAAACGATTCGTAGAAACCAGGGTCTTACAAAGCGATATCTCATATCCAGCACTGCCCTGTTTCTAGTTATAAGTATGACCAATTCCATTCATGGAAATTGGTATATAAATCAAACGGATAAAAACACATCTTTATAAATAAATATCATTTGTAAATCATATCAGAGTTTACATCTAAAATACCGTTTGAAAGTAAAAATCTATTCATATACTGACACCTGCGGACTAATGCAGCTCTAGGGACTTGTACTTTGTGCAAGACAAAAGACTTCCAACACAAAGGAGATGGTCCGTCTGATCCGACTCTGATCACCTGAAAACAGTGAGGGGTCAGTATTTGGGAAAATACTGAGTTTATTGCATATTACTAACGGTATTATAAAAAAACAAAACATCGCATGCTCAAAACAAAATAATATAATGTTCTCAAGCGATAGATCCGATTGAAACCCTGAACTTGAACTCCTAACCTTTTGTACTCATATCATTTCCATATCGAATCATTTCATATCCAATGATCCGACCCCGGGATAATTCAAGCGCGTTAACCGCGACCAACCTCTTAATCCCAAGTTGTGGGCCCGAGATAGTTCGACTGAGTTTACCCCACTAGATACCGGTCTCAGGATAGCTCAACCGCGTTAACCTCGTAACTATTATTCGTATTCCAACTTCCATATTTAGCACATATCACATATCGTTTTCATATTATCGACAACAATCTAGACACGCTAGACTGACTCAAATACTGGTGATCACACAGCCGATTGACACCCAATAAGTAGTTGGTTCCTTCAGATCGTACAACAAATTCACATATTCAAAACAATCAATAAAACAATATATCATACATTCAAATAATATAAATGCGATGTATTTGATACTAATATTCATAAAATATGAAAATAGCTTTTATAAATAATACGCAAAAGTAAAATGCAACTCACAGAAACCGCTATCCAAAAACTGCAATATCGTCATTCAATCACGCAGGTTCCATGCATCGTTCAATCTCGTAGCTATTCCAGCTCGTCGGTCTGGTAGCTTGCCGATACGTTAGTCACCTATTCAAGTTACACGTACATTTAATTCATAAACGTAGACTTAGTACCAAAACCCTAAGTTATAAATGTAGATTAACACGATCTTATTCCAAATACGATTCTTAACTTCGATAACCTCTTAATCGTGTTCTTATACTTAGTCGAGATATTTGTTATACTCCTTTTATCAATTTCCAATTATAGGTTTTATACATATCAAGACCCGAGTCGTACACGTCATGTTCTATATCCAAATTTCATGTTTTCGAAGTCTGTACATCAGAGTCGAGTTAAAATACGTCATCCGGGTCTCGGGTTAACTTTTCCCGTGACAAAACAGGCTTGGGACGTCGTGCCAAGCCTTCCTCACGTCGTGAGGGGTCCCTCATGTCAACGTGAATTTCGGCCCTAAACATGATCCCGACGTGTTTCTGACTCTATATCAATCTCCTTTCAGATTCCCATCAACACCACAACTCATAGAAACATCAAAAATATGTAATCCAAGGATAAAACGAATCAAATATGCTAACTCGATATAACCGCTCGATTCAAAACCTAGGCACCAACTAAAACCTTATTTACAACAACCAAGAATTGATTCTTACCATGAATTCATGCCCTAGGATGATGGAAAATCCTCTCCTTTTTCCAACGCAATAAGAATCGCTCAATTCTGAGTCCGAACGAAGAAACCGTGCCAACCGCAAGTTCGCTCGCATCGCGAGACACCTCCCAACAGCTCTACAACTCGTCCCGACTTGCTTCCGACACCCCAAACTCACCCTGACATGCTTCTAGACCAAAACATTACAAAACTCAACTCAATAATCATCAAAAACGTCAAAAACGACGTGGTTACGATTAATTCGATCCGAACAAAACATAACAGCTATGAATTCTTCAATTACAGCACCCAAAACAACAATATTACCTTTATTTTAACCTTGGAAAAGATAGATGATCGAATTCTTTATCGAATGGCGTGAGAATCGCTTGATCCGTCGATAAACGAAGAAACGATGTCGATCGCAAGTTTCTCGTTCCAAAACCCTTAATTGATACGTTCTTCATTTTCTTCTTTATACATATATTGGTTAATGTGCTCCTTTGATCCTTCAATTCTTTAACTCAATTAATCCTTCCTTTTAACTTATCTTTTAACCAAACGATCAATTAAACGCTTCCAATTCCGATTCTTACGTATTATTTATATCTAAATAAATAATTCGACTTTCCGATTTAATATTTTTCACCGGTGATATTTTATTAATTAATCTCAATTATATTATTAATTATTCCTAATAATTAATAAAACGGGATCATTAAACTTTGTTTTTGGCTTTTTTTCATTAACTTCTTTTTGTCCCGATTGCACCCCTTAATTTAATTCTAATATCAAACTTTACATATTAGACTTTTCAAAACCGACATACTCGGGTCTTATCTTAATATATAGCTTCAATAATCTCTTTTTCCCTTACAGATTCTTTTAATTTATTCTCGGCTAAAATACTTAAATTTTATTCCGCGACCTAACTTCCACTTTTCTCATTCCAATCCTCAAATAAACACGTCCTACTCGATATTACCATTTTCTTTATTATTCAAAATTATGTATTTTTGCAACTCCGGTCCCTCTCTGCAAGACATGTTGCATTAAACGGTACTTGAACTTACGGGGTATTACACCAGATCACTGTTTATCTTCATTTCTTACAACTCTTTCAATAATTTTTTAAAGTCCTCACAATGTTCATACATATTCTCACTTCCTGATGCAATAGTTAGTATTTCTCGAAAATTATGACTCAAAAATGAATATATTTTTCCTATCGACTCTTGTGGACTATTTCCAACACTAATACTGTAGCTGTCCTTATTTATTCCAAGTTTTTCTTCCTTTGACCATCTCTTCAAGACATATTATAGTGGAATCTGTTTAATATTTTTCTTATCAAGGACTTTCAAAGTATGTGCGCATAAGATTCTCACAAAATGTCACGACCCATTTTCATGGATTGCGACCGGCGCTAGGGTATGGGTATGGGTGTACCAAAACACGTAGCTAGCTGATAACATACCAAACGGACCTGCCAAGACCTGAGCATAAATCAGTTACCTAAGGTTAATATCATCGTAACCAAACTACCAACAACCAAGCATAACCCACTCTCAAACCAAACAGACATTGATAACATCCTAAATGAACCTAGCAGGATTCATAATTTAAAAAGACCTCGCATAAATAGTAAAATACACCAGCGGTCACTTCCGAGTAAGAGGTCATCACAAGTAACAGTATCAGGGACAATTGGAATGTCCTCGGATCTACCGAGCTCAAAGATATAACACCACAACCATAAACCGCAGTCAACGGTACAAAGAGGGAAATCTCCAAACGGCCATAAAAATGAACAGACAGAAAGTCCTGACAACCAGCCCCAAATTAATCTGACAGTACGGAGGGATCAGACATACCTCAAGATCCCAACAAAGTCAACAAGTATAAATAACCTACCACTACCAACATAAAAGGGTAATATTCTTTTCTCACTCCTAAACTTGAACCTTTCACTTCTCTCTTCTTTCTCTCACTAAAATACTGACTTGACCGTCAGAGAAGGTTCGCCGGAGTTCCACGCCGGCGCCTCTTTAACGGTTGTCTTGTGAATTTCAGGTGCCGAGAGTGGAGCTCGATCCTAGAAGACCCCGGATAAAACACAAGTTATCATTGGCGCCGTCTGTAGGAAAGAAAAACAAGAAAGATCCCCCTTTCTAACTCCATTAGAAACCCTAGAAACGAATACACTAGAAGGCGACGACCCACCAGTAAGGGAAACAAACACGCAAGACCATAATGCAGATGAGGGATCAAACGCCCCGCCCAAAAAAGCATTCGGCAATACTTCGTCTTGTCCAAGTGCACCACTAGGAACCACCTCTGGACTCACCACTCAGTACCCTTGGGGAATGCCTTTCCCAGGAACCATCCCAGCGACCTCATACTTTACACCCACACCTCAAATGGCTCAAAAATTTTCTCTACGCCCCGACATAGCTCCAGTCAACCTTACATTTACATCGACCACAACACCCACACTCCCATCCACCCCCGTTACTACTCTTACACCAGGGCATCATAACCCTACCCCGACACAAATACAAGAGTATATCGAATTTCACACCAAACAGCTAGCTTTTCTCCAACAAATTCAACAACAAGGGCAGATCCGGCCTCAACCGCCAACCATCTCCAGGGGGTAACGCCACTATCCCCCAATATATACCCGAAACCGCTCCACACCCACCCGAATTCTACCAGACGCATATGGTACCGAAGGAACCTACCCTAGAGAAAAATCAGCCAAATCAACACAAGTCAGGAGAAGAACTGGTAAATCAAACAGACCAAAGGGCCAAAGAAGCACAAAAGAAAACACCAAAGCGGGTAGAAATCGAAGAAAGTGTGCACAGCTCAGGCGTTGGACCCGGCTTAAAGATAAACCTGGAGCAATAGATAATAGAAAGAGTACGGACCGAGATGAAAAAATTCAAACGAAGGGAACCAAGGAGCACCAGTTTCCTGAATATTGGCAATCCGTTGTCAACCGAAATTCGAGACGAACCTTTCCCTCTGAACTACAAAACACCCCAGCTCGACGATTATAACGGAACCGGAGACCCAATAACTCACTTGAGTTGTTTCCAAGTAGTCATGATGGTGCAAAGTCTATCCGAGGCGGCGGTTTGCAAATTATTCCCAACTACTCTAAAAGGACCAGCGACGATATGGTACCAGAGTTTAAAAGAAGGGTCTATCCGAAGCTTTGACGAACTGGCTAGAGCTTTCCGAACCCATTTCGCGCCGAGCATACAACGAAAAAAGAAGTCCAGCGACCTCAAACTGTGTTATCAAAAACCTGGAGAGAGCCTTCAGAGCTACATAGAATGGTTCAACGCTGAAGCAGTAGAGGTGGAAAATCTCAATGACGACACAGTCATCGATGCAATGAAAGACAACACATCTATGACAGCGTTCCGGGACAACTTGATCACAAACCCAGTACAAACTTACGCCCAACTCATGGATCGGGCGTGGAATTACATAAATCTAGATGAGGAACAGCGGAGAAAAGCAGCCCAGACAACAAGCCAGGTTTTGACACCAAGGCCGGCTTTCAACCAACACCACCGGCCAGACAGGTTCGGCTCAAGGGAGCAGCGTCAACCCCCACCACCTCGGATGTAATCGCACTGACCGGTGAAGCTAGAAGATCAAGCCTTCATCCCACTCAACACTCCCCGATCCCATATCTTAATGTGGATACAAAATTACAATGAACCAGTCCGATATCCACCTAAAATGCAGTACGAGGGAGATAAACAAAAATACTGTCAGTTCCATGACGGACATGGACACATCACCGACGAGTGTGGTAGCCTCAAAAAAGAAATAGACCGATTGGTACAAATAGGCCGATTAAAGGACTTCGTCGCCTAGAACAAAACGTTCACACCCGGGAGAAACAACCCAACTAATCAAAACACCAAGCGAGACAGCGGTCCCCCACCCAAGAGACAAAATGTTTTCGGAGTCATTAACACGATAGCCGGGGGAATAACTAACCCTGAATACAAACTAGGTCGAAAAAAGAGGCAAAAGTTGGTGATGCACATAGCCACAACAGAAGCGTTGCCCGATGTTAGTTTCACCTCGGAAGATGGAGAAGGAGTCGATTTTCCTCACCAAGATCCATTAGTCATATCGGGTTTAATCGAGAATTTCTGGGTTATGAGGCAGCTGATAGATGAAGGAAGCTCAGTTAATTTGATCGCCAAGGAAGCTTACCTCGGTATTGGTTGCTCGATGCTAAACTTAAAAAAGGTTACTACACCCCTCGTAGGCCCCGGAGGATCCCCAGTACAAACAGAAGGAGTTGCCGAGCTGACGGTCGAACTCGGACAAGATAATGGGAATCCGTCGGGAGGACTAACTGGTCTTACGGTCAAGTTCAAAACACTATTCATGGTGGTCGACATGCCCCTAGCATATAATGTTATCCTCGGTCAGCCAATGCTCTACGCTACAGGTTCAGTAACGTGCATCCAATATTTATCAATGAAAGTCCCGACGGCCAAAGGGGTGGTAACAGTAAAGGGCCGACAAGACATAGCCAAGATGTGTTACTTGGTACCGATGGAGAAAGTCTCAGAGACGCTAGCAATCGAAACAATGGAAATACCTAACTCTGACGAAGGCAAGTTGGAACCCCATGGAAAACAGGAAGAAGTACGATTAAGGGGTGTTAATCCAAGATCAGTCAAAATCGGGGCAGATCTACCCGACACAGCCAAGAAGGACATAACCGACATGCTTGTTCGAAATGAAGTTGAATTTGTCAACACTCCAGGAGAAATCGAGGGAGTTGACCCAAACATCATCATACACAAACTCAATGTCAACCCCGCCCACAAACCAGTAAAGCAAAGAAAACGAGCTTTCACAGTAGACAGACAGATAGCTATCCGGAATGAGGTAGACAAACTATTGGCGGCCGGGTTCATACGGCGGGTATATTACCCGGAATGGTTGTCCAACGTGGTGCTAATAAAGAAAGCGAATGGAAAGTGGAGATTGTGCATCGATTTTACCGATTTGAACCGAGCATGTCAAAAAGACAGTATCCCTCTGCCAAATATAGACCAACTGGTAGACTCTACTAGCGGGTATGAAGTTTATTCTTTCATTGACGCCGGCCAAGGCTATCACCAGATACCAAAGCATAAAGATGATGAAGAAAAAACTAGTTTCATTACCGACGGAGGCACATATTGTTACAAGCAAATGCCCTTCGGTTTGAAGAATGCGGGGGCCACATACCAACAGTTGATGAACTTCGTCTTCAAAGACCAAATTGGGCGAAACATGGAAGTATATGTTGATGACATCATAGTAAAGTCGGTAAAGGTGGAAGATCACACAAAGGACCTGGAAGAAGTTTTCCAGAAATTACGAAAGTACAAGCTCAAGTTGAACCCAGACAAGTGCGCTTTCGGGGTTCCAGCAGAAAAATTCCTAGGTTACCTCATCTCACAAAGAGGCATTGAAGCAAACTCGGAAAAGATACAAGCCATCTTGGAAATGAAAGCACCAACAACGGCTAAAGAAGTACAAAAATTAAACGGGCGAATCACAGCCCTTGGACGCTTTGTATCTTGCTCGGCCAAACAATGTCTTCCTTTTTCAAAACCTTGAGGAACGTCAAAAATTTCGAATGGAATCAAGACTGTCAGCAAGCCTTCGAAGAATTAAAGACCTTCCTAACTACGTCACCCCTGCTCGGTCGACCAGAAATTGGCAAGACACTCTATCTATATTTATCAACGACCAACGAGACGGTGGCATCGGTACTGGTCAAAGAAGATCAGGGAAAGCAAAAACCTATTTACTACACAAGCAAAGTTCTTAAGGGAGCCGAACTGAGATACAACATGATTGAAAAGTTCGCTTTCGTTCTGACCCTCACAGAGGAAAAATTGAAAAGATACTTCCAAGCTCACACAGTCATAGTTTGAACTAATCAGCCACTCAAAAAGGCGCTGAGTAGACCAGAAACGTCGGGAAGATTGGTAAATTGGTCGGTATTACTAGGATCTTACGACATCAAGTTCGAACTGAGACAAGCGTTGAAAGCTCGGGTGTTAACAGATTTTGTGGCAGAGACGACCTCGCACGATCAACCGAGCAAGACTGGCACAAGCACAATCTCTTGGAATCTCCAAGTAGACGGAGCATCAAATACTTCCGGTTCAGGGGCAGGAATTGTCCTCGAAGGACCACACTCAATCTGACTACAACATTCCATTCATTTTGACTTCCCATCCACGAACAACTCGGCAGAATACGAAGCGCTAATCGCAGGGCTACAAATGGCCACAGTTGTCAAAACCGAAGTAATCAACATCCAGAGTGATTCCCAATTAATAGTTAACCAAGTACTGGGAACTTATGAAATCAAAGATGCAGACATGAAAAAATATGCAGAGCGAGTGAAAGAACTATTGACGAAAATAAGCGAAGACGGAGGAACATGGAAATTGGAGAAGATCCCGAGATCAGAAAATGAAAAAGCAGATATCCTAGCCAAGGCCGGGGCAGCAAAGGCCGAGATACCATGAGTGCCATTCTCTATTCAACGTCACAGCAGCATAAAAAATCCAGAAGCAATTTTCCTCACTCAACCACTAGACGAATGGATGCAGCAGATAATTGCATACATAGAGAGCGACATCCTACCAGAGGACAAACAAGCGGCCAAGAAAGTTAAAAGAAGGGCACTTAACTTTGCTTATCGAGATGGAATGCTATACCGCAAGTCATACACACACACCCCTGGTCTAGGTGCTTGACTAAAGAAGAAGGACACTATGTCCTCAAAGAGATTCATGAAGGAACTTGCGGCAGCCATGTCGCCCAGCTCGCTCTCTGTCATAAAGCAGTTCGACAAGGCTACTATTGGCCTTCCATGTCAGAAAACGCAGCCGAGCTAGTAAAGAGATGTGAACCATGTCAAATCCACCAGAATGTCCACCATCAGCCAACCACTTATCAAACCCCTATCATCAGCCCATGGCCGTTTAGTACGTGGGGAATCGATATCGTCGGACCTTTCCCCACGGCAGCAGGGCAAGTCCGTTTTTTGATAGTGTTCGTGGATCATTTCTCAAAGTGGGTAGAGGCAGAAGCGGTGTCCAAAATCACAGCATCCAGAGTGCTGAAATTCTTTAGACGAGAAATAATATGCAGGTTCGGCACCAAAGATAGTAATAACGGATAACGGCAAATAGTTCGATAGTAAGGGACTCAGGGACTACTGCGCTTACAAAGGAATCGATCTACGATTCACATCGGTCACCCATCCACAAACTAATGGGATGACCGAAGTCACCAATCGTACAATTGTCAGCGGGTTGAAAAAACGATTAGACGAAGCCAAAGGAAAATGGGTAGAAGAATTGCACAGCGTCCTATGGTCATATCGGAGCACCGCGACGGCAGGAATAGGAGGAACGCCATATAGTCTGACTTACGGGTGCGAAGCCATGATCCCCGTCGAGATAGGCATGCCAACACTGGGAGTACATTACTCTGATGAGCACAAAAAAGAAGAAAGCATGAAAATTTGCCTAGACATGCTAGAAGAGCGAAGAGAGATGGCCCTAACACACATTGAGTCATACAAACAAAGAATGGCAAACTTCCACAACAAGCGAGTCAAGCCTTTGACATTTAATGTTGGAGATCTGGTATTGCATGTGCAGACATTACAAAAGGAAATGCGGGAATAGGAAAACTCCAACCAAACTAGGAAGGGCCATACTCGGTAAAGAAAGTAGGCAAAGGTGGAGCATACTACCTGCAATACATGTCAGGTCGGGATTTACCTCGAAAATGGAACGCATGAGTCCTCAAGAAATTCTATCAGTAAGCAAGAAACGTAGTCGAGTCTGCCGGGGGTTTTTTTCATTCGCATTCAAGTCAAAAGGAAGTTGTAGACAAAAATGCGGGTTCTTCCCCCACAATAAAGAAAGAAAAATTAAAAAGAAACAAATGTTAACAGGAGCACTTGCTCAGACACATATTAAAAAAGAAAGGGTAATCACCCACCTCGGTAACAAGAGCACTTGCTCAGACACATATTAAAAAAGAAAGGGTAATCACTCACCTCGGTAACAAGAGCACTTGCTCAGACACATATTAAAAAAGAAAGGGTAATCACCCACCTCGGTAACAGGAGCACTTGCTTAAGCACACGTTAAAAAAAGGGTAATTACCCTCCTCGGTAGCAAGAGCACTTGCCCAACATAACTTAAATCGGGAATCACCCATCTCGGAATCATGAATATATAAATCATCTATGTCGAGATTTTCATAAAAAAACAACAGCATAAACGAACACAAAGATGTCATAAAAATTCATTGCCAAATCACAAATATATGAGCTAATTAGTTCTAAAGAAAAATACAAAACATGTAGGCAATAGCCAAAACCTAAGGGCTAATACTAGCATTATTCACGTCATCGGGCACCGACACACCAGTGCCCGACACAACAACCCCCTCACTCAACCCAGCCTCTTCATAATCATGAACCTCCAGAGGTTGTTCATCCCCACCAGCACCTACATCAATATCAGATTTCTTGACAGCATCAGCAGCCTCCTTTAACTTCCGGTCAAGATCCTCTTCCAACTCTTTTTTCCGGTCAGAAATCATCCTCGGATATAATTCTACGATATCCAAATGCAACACATCCGAAGACACACCAGAAGGCAATAAAGGACCAACTCGGTGAACCAGATCTTCCTCGATATACCGAATCAACTGACCAAACTCGACCAACTGGGCTTTCTTGGCAGCATCCACACCAGACTTAGATTCAGACAGCTGCCGAGCAAGATCATCCAACTTTCTCTGCTGCAAGTCCAGCTTACGTTCATACTCTTCTTTCTGTCCCACCAACTCCTGCTGCAACTTGTTTTTCTCATCCTTGAATAACGAAATCTGCGAATCTCGCTCCTCATACTTTTTAACAGCAGTCTCCAAGGAAGTCTTCAGCTCGACAATTTCCTTCCTAAACTCTCCTGTCTGATACGCCATTAATGACTCTACATTAGCCCGAGCAAGCTACTCATTTTCGAGCGAAGAGACAGCCGCAGTAGCAGCAACATGGTCTTCAGCAGCCTGATTAACCAAATCTCTTTGGTACACATCAGCAAAAACAAAATGATTCATGGCCTGCATAAAAGAAAATGAAAAATAAGCTAAAACCGAGCAAAGAGAGGAACAAAATAACATTTTCTCATTCACAAAACAACAAAATAATCACCTGGAAGAGATAACTCATGCCAAGTCCGACAAACTCTTTCGGCTCGGTATGCTTCAGCAAAGTCCTATCTCGAGGAAGAAAGGCTGTCGTAGCCAATTTCATAGCCGTTCTGGAATTATCCACCGAAGCGGCCAAATTTTTTCTCCTCAACCAAGCAGCAACAGTTGCAGGGGAAATATCAAATTCAGCAATAGGCACATCAGCCGACATCTCCTCGACTATTTGCTTCCCATCCCGTTTCTTTTTCTTAGAAGCATCATCGGCTTCTTTTACCCCAGCAGCCCCCAAAGCAACTACGAAAGGGATCCGATCTGTTTCCTCATCCCCAGTACGGAAGCTATCATCATCCATTTCTACACTCGGGCGCCTTTGAACCACCGTCTTAGTACGAGATTTTAACACCTCGCAAGCCGCTTGCAACTTTTCGGCAACATCATCCTTGACTGGAACAGTCGTCACATGAACAACACTAATTGGAACTTCAGATGACCCCGCTCCAGAATTTATAACAATAGTGGCTGCGGGAATGTTCCCGGTCCTGACAGACCCAACATTCTTTTCCCTCTCTTTACTCGCAAGACGAGACTTACGAGCATCCTCCATCATGGTGAGATCCAACACTGCACAAACACGGTAAGCAGATCAGTTAAGAAACACGATAAACAAAACAAAAACACGGCTACACAAGTTAAAAACAACCTTCAGCATTAGGATCAACCGTCACCAACTCCACCTTAGGAACAAACTTATAAGTATCAACCGACCCACTCCTCTCCAGAACTTCCCGAAGACGATCATAAGGCCCATGCTCCGCATTCTCTCGCCTAACAAATTTATGCTCAGGCGAACTAGCAAGCCAACATTGAGGGAAGTCGGAAAATTCAGTAAGATGCCGCACCCTAAACCATTCCACCCTAAAACTCTTTAACGAAGTCGTTACATTCTCAGTAATTTTCTTCTCCTTCCTCAAAAATTTGAAGGTGGCAAAGTCATAAGGTCCAGCAAATATCATACCATAAATACTAGCAAACAATCGCACCGAGAAAGGTATATCATTAGCCTTACACAGATTCAAAAGGGTAAAGAAGTGCCTAACTGTATTAGGGTGAAATTGGCTAAGGGGCATCCTATAGAAATGGAGCATAGATTTCAACTCATCACACAAGGGAAACCTAACTCCAGATTACAAATGCTCCAAACAAATAACCATATAACCCGGATCGACAGGAGAATTTATGGTTATCGAAGGCGGGGATAACTCCAATTTATATTCAGCAAGGATTTTAAACCGTTTAGCCCAATAAACTACGTCTACCGATCTTACTGTAGCAAACGAAGTTTCCATCAATACTTGCCTCTTCTCGGCAGTCTCGGTCTTACTTTTATACAATTTTCTCGGCCTAACCGACGAAGTGGTTTCGGAATCTAAGCACTACGGCTCTATCTGGTCAGTAGCATCATCACCCTCCTCATAATCCAATACTTCCACCTTATTCTGAGAGTCCTCTTCACCAGACATATTTACTAAACTAATATTTCAAAATAACACACGGCAGAAAAAAAATAAAAGAATAAGTGAACCCAGCCGAAGGATCTGGCACAGCTATTCTATCCCCAAAAAATAAAGAACAAATCAAGAAACACACATGAACAAACAACAACTACTAAATGAACACACAAATTAAAAATCAAAGGAAGAAAAATAAGCAAACTTACTGATGAACAATCTATGCAAGCGCCTTGAACAAACTTGAGCACAAGAAAAACAAGAACACAACAACAGAGAAACAAAGAGAGAGAAAATTGAACAATAAAGAAAAAACGAAAAAATGACAAAACAATATATAAAGACCGAGCAGGTGCAACCCAACAGTCGCAGACACACAAAAAGCCATCATTAAAGACAGCCATTACTGCCCAACCGACAAGTGTCAAGCAACACAAACGAAGCGTCATCAACAAGTAACCGCCATAATTTGAAAAGACAAGACAGATGTCCATCCCTCAAAAAGTCAACTTCAACACAGTCAAACTTAAGAAAGACAACTCGGAAAATTCCGAACATAAATATTCGTTCCCACATAAAGGGGGGGGGCTTGTGATAACATACCAAACGGACCTGCCAAGACCCGAGCATAAATCAGTTACCTAAGGTTAATATCATCATAACCAAACTACCAACAACCGAGCATAACCCACTCTCCGACCAAACAGACATTGATAACATCCTAAATGAACCTAGCAGGAATCAGAATATAAAAAGACCTTGCATAAATAGTAAAATACACCAGCGGTCACTTCCGAGTAAGAGGTCATCACAAGTAACAGTATCAGGGACAATTGGAGTGTCCTCGGATCTACCGATCTCAAAGATATAACACCACAACCATAAACCGCAGTCAACGGTACAAAGAGGGAAATCTCCAAACGGCCATAAAACATTCGCTGGCACAAAGACAGAACATGAACAGACAGAAAGTCCTGACAACCAGTCCTAAATCAATCTGACAGTACGGAGGGATCAGACATACCTCAAGATTCCAACAAAGTCAACAAGTATAAATAACCTACCACTACCAACATAAAAGGGTAATATTCTTTTCTCACTCCTAAACTTAAACCTTTCACTTCTCTCTTTTTTCTCTCACTAAAATAATGACTTGACCGTCGGAGAAGGTTCGCCGGAGTTCCACGCCGGCGCCTCTTTAACGGTTGTCTTGTGAATTTCAGGTGCCGAGAGTGGAGCTCGATCCTAGAAGACCCCGGATAAAACACAAGTTATCACTAGCCTTACGGAGCAAGAAAACCAATACTCGGGGGTAACCGAGACTTCAGCCTAATTCTAGCAGTTCATAATATACAACATTTATTATAAGGTGCTCAGCCAACTCTGAGTCTTAAACATGGCAGAAGTATATATTAACCCAAGTTAATAAAAGAATGCCAAAACAACAATAATCCATTGAATAAGTTTGTAACAAGTATTAGACATATAAGACTTCTAATTACTACTACGGTATAAGAATAAAATCAGTTTAATAACTTGATTAAATAAAATAAAACCTCCGAGGAAATAAAGAATCGGAGAGCAGCTGACTCGCTCATATCATAACCCTGTAAAAATTGGGAAAACAACGGGGTCAGATATACTGAGATGAGTTCATACCACTATTTACATTTATCAAGTGGAAAAACCTTTAAAATCCTTTTAAAACATTTAATAACCACATTACGATTAATAGTCGGAACCCTAATCCACAATACTAAATATATCCTTAAACCAATAGGCCCAGTCCCTAGAGCTGAGTTACACCGAGTTACTGTACTGGGTCCCGAGAGCTAGGCTACCACCGAGTTACCCCCACATATCACATACCTTATCTAGATCAATACCGGTGCGCACGCAGTCCTAATGATGCCCATTAGGTAGCATGTTCCAACTAAAAGCCATAATGGAAAAACAGTTCGAAATATACATACAATATATATTTATATATTAAAATAACAATTTACTTAATAAAACGGTAAATAGTAAGTACACTCATTGCTTGCTAATCCACGTGATAACTCTTGGCAAGCAACCTAGACTCCGTTCGCCTCAAGAGCACGAAAATTCGACGAGTTTAAACACAAATGAATAATTATTAAAACGACCCTAACTCTACAGAGTACTAGACACCACATAGGACTAGCACAAACAACACGTCGGAATAAAAAAAATCCAGAACATCCACAATATCCAAATAAATTATAATGCCCAAATTAATACAAGTCTATTGAATTATCGCTTTAAAATCCATTTCATAAAATATTATATAAATAGATATTAAATAATAAAACAATCCAATTTCCAAAACAGGGGGTTAGCCGAGTTACTGATAACTACCAAGCTAACCTCACATGTCGGGTGACCCAAGTCTAACCCGACCAAACATATTTATCGAAAATATAAACCATAGTTTATAATTCTCAAAAATAACCTTGATAAAATAAATACATTTATATTCAATTATAAACCATAGTTTATAATTATAGAAATAACTTTGGCAAAATAATAATAAAAAATTAAAACGTAACTCAATAACTTAGAACACAAGTAACCAATAGTTAACGACAATTACTTAACTAAAATAAGTTAAGATAACGTTTAAAATCCAAAACGTTAAATTGACACGTCTAGTCAATAATTCCAAAATATAATAATTACCCAAGTAATTATAATTTATTGATTAAGAATATAATTATCGACTTCCAATTATAATTATAAAATAATCTAAATAAATAAAACTACATTATTTTTAGATTTAAAATAAGGTTGCCAAATTGTCAAATCATAAATCGAAACTAAATTGAAAGTTAAAATTAAAATAACAATAGATAAAAGTGAATAATTAAGATTTAACTTAAGAAATTAATTGATTTAGAACAAAACATCATAGGGACTACATTAGCCATTTAACCACCACTTGAAATCAAAAGAAGCAAACCAAATTCTCATTAAATAAACAGTGACCAATCAATATGAAGTACAAATTGCCGCCCTTAGCCTCAACTACAACAATTTGACATCTATAATTACTGTAACATAATCCAAAGAACAACTTCATGGTTTCTTAAACAATTAACATAACAGTGAACACCATAATCAATGGAACAACATCAATCTAGGACTTTTAATGGCAGCAAACAAATAAAGTAGTGAAACCCACGGCAACACACCATGACCAAAATGGCGAACCCATCACGACACAACACCACGATCACAACCAAGATTATCATCAAGTAAGACCCATGAAGCAGCAGCAACAATAACGAAGGAGAAATGGAAGCCATGGAAATAACAGTAACGGCAGCAAGAAATCAATAAGAAAAGGGCGACAATAAATAACAAAGTAATCGATGAACTGTAGCGGCGTTTAAGCGAAGAGATATCACGTACCGTTTTGGGAATCCATACGTCCGATGATTAGAGAACGATAAGAATAGATGAAACCGAAGGATAAGTCTCTCATATCGATGCAAGCAAAAGAAGAACACGAGTTATAAAGCGGCGACATGATATCGAAAAGGAACAATGAAGAACAATGACGTGAATTACTTATATGATTCAAATGATTGAAACGATGAATGATATGTTCAAATGGGTTCAGAGTATTGACGACTAGGGTTTGTAAAAGAATGTTTGGTGAATAAAAGAACAGAATACGTATGGATTCCCAAAATCAATCTAATTTTAATTGTGTTTTTTAGCAAAATCAATCTAATTTTTCTATAATTTATCTACTAATTATGAGATACAATACAAACAATAAAAACTACGTAGCAAATAAGAAATTACCGATGAAAAGAATCGACCGTATTTGTCTCAAAAAATTTAAAACAATTGAATGTTCCGCAATCGCCACCGTTGTATCCTCTTATTATGGATCTTCTTCTTCCTCTTTTTTATCTTTTTATTTGTTAATTTTTAAATTTTATTGACAATTTTGTTCATATGTTTGAAACCATTGTAAATTGTTTGAAACTGTTTTTAGATAAATGTTGCAAATTGTGTTTTGTAACTGTTTTGAAAATTATTTGAAACCTTTATAAATTGTTTGAAACAGTTCTTTAGAGACTGTTTTATATACTGGTTAAAACTGTTTAAATCTTTTATAAACTGTTTGAAACCTTTGTAAACTATTTGAAACCTTTGTAGTTTGTTTTGAAATCTCTATAAGCTGTTTGAAACTGTTTTTTTTTTGTTGAAATTGTTGGAAATCTTTGTAAATTGTTCGAAACCGTTTTAAACTTTTTTATAAACTTTCTTTGAAAAATGGGTGACAATGTTTTGAAACCGTTTAAACCCTTTTATAAATTTTCTATGAAAAATAGTTGTCAAAGTATGTTTTGAAACCGTTTTAAACCCTTTCATAAACTGTCTTTGAAAAATGGTTGTCAAAGTATGTTTTTGCAACCGTTTAAACCCTTTTATAAACTTGTGAGCAGAGCGGGGTTCAGGGGCCGCTCGCGCAAGGCTTATGGCTGACTTCTCGATTTAGAAATGGTTTAAATAATGGAGTCGTCACCTAGTTCAACTAAGAAATGCCTTTTAACCGACGAGGTAACCTTACTCACATTTGGGTAAGATTACCGTGCATCGGA
This sequence comes from Mercurialis annua, assembly GCF_937616625.2. Taxonomy (NCBI): domain Eukaryota; kingdom Viridiplantae; phylum Streptophyta; class Magnoliopsida; order Malpighiales; family Euphorbiaceae; genus Mercurialis; species Mercurialis annua. The sequence continues at coordinate 42,955,391 of NC_065574.1, read as the reverse complement.
CCAAAGACTAGAGTTCATGGACATCCTCGAGACTCGTGTGCTTGGCTTATCTGTTTATCGGCTTTATTTACTGGATGTATTCGTTTTATACCCATCTCAACAGTATATGCAGTTCATAGGTTATAAAAGCTGGAAATAAACAGGGATGAAAGCGATAAACATGTTGGACGCGAATATGACTCGATCTGGACTGGCATTTGAGGCAAGTATCAGGTACTCTGAAACATACATTTAACCTTAAAGGTTTCTAGCAAATAGCATAAGTCTGGCTGGTCTGGATTGATTACATGCACAAAGTCTAAACCGGATGGAAAAGTTTAATTGATTAATTTTATTAGTGAGTCTTGAAAAACCTATACAACCATTACTACTTTTTCGTGGTAGTTCTAAGATGTCTAAGTGATTGGCTGAAATTGCATTATTTGGATAATTTATGTGACTATTCCTTTAACCGGTTAATTGTTATGCTTTTTGGAAAGCGGTAAACATTGCAAACTGGCCCACGTTCAGTTGGTATACATGCAAGGTTAGAGATACTTTTAAACCACATTGACTTTTTGAGTACCCTGCACTCGCGTGGGTATTACTGTCGGTGTGGTCAGAACCGGTTCTCTGTTAGAACATAAAATTTGTCCATCTCGTCGATACGGTTCATTCGGTTTGAACCACGATTGATTCCGAGTGCTGGTGAACCCAAAATTGCTATGTAAGTTGCTCGGTTTGCGGGCCTCGGGCTCGTGGGCCCGGTTTATACTTTATGGTACATTAGTGGAATTCGAGGTCCATTTTACATCGGTTCTGAACTATTATATTACAGAATATTAAACTAAAATTAATTCTCTATGTCTGGGTTCAAACCGGGCCTGATTCCGAACCCGAACGAGCCCAAAAACGCGTTTGGAAGTCTGGATCGAAGTTTGGTAAATCTGAGAAGCAAGTTATGGGATCTGGGCACGATGAACACGGCGCCAGTGTAACTGCCGGCGCCGGCAGTGTCACGACCCATTTTCATGAATCGTGACCGGCGCTAGGGTATGGGTAATGTAGTACCAAAACCCGTAGCTAGCCCTTCGGTTAACATACAATTATAATAAACCTGCAAGAAAACCAATGCTCGGGGGGCAACCGAGACTTTAGCCTTATTCTAGCAGTTATAATATTTAATATTTATATAACATGATTTCTCAATACTGGTCTTAAACAGACATAACATAAATAATCTTGAATAATCATATAACATGCTAAAGCAATAATAATCCAGTCGGACAAATCCGACAACATCAAAATATAAAGACGTCTAGTTTACTACTGCAGTCTAAGAATAAAATAGTTTTACAGTTTATCAAAATAAATGAAACCTCTGAGAAAATAAAGAACGGAGATCAGCTGACTCTCTCAAATCATAACCCTGGAAAATTGGGAAAACAACGGGGTCAGATATACCGATATGAGTTTATACCACTATTTACATTTATTAAGTGGAAAACCTTAAAACCTTTAATAACGATATTACGATTAATAGTTGGAACCCTAATCCACAATTCTAAATATATCCATAATCCAATAGGCCTGGTCCCGAGAGTTAAGATACACCGAGTTACCACTAACCAAACTTATACCATATCCAGAGTCCCGAGAGCTGAGCTACACTGAGTTACTATATTTGGTTCTGAGAGCTATGCTCACACCGAGTTACCACATTTCACAATATAACTTACCCAGATCATTACCAGTGCACACGCAGTCCTAATGATGCCCATTAGATAGCATGTTCCAACTAAAACAGTTTGAAATATACGTACAGTATATAATTAATATTGAAATAACAATTTATTTAATAAAGCGGTAAATAGTAAGTACAAACTCACTGCTTGCTAATCCACGTGATAACCGGCAAGAAACTAATCCTGGTTCGTTTCTGAAGCACGATTAGTAGTCGGGTCTAGACAAATAAAATAATTATTAAAAACAGACCCTAACTCTAGAGAGTGCTAGACACCACATAGGACTAGCACAAATAACACGTCGGAATAACACAATCCAGAACAACACAAAATACACAATAGGTAATAACGCCCAATTGATAAGAGTCTATTGAGTTCTTATTTTAAAAATCCAATTTATAAATATTATTTAATAAACTTTAAATAATAAATAATTTCCAAAAAGTGGGTTAGCCGAGCTACCGATAACTACCAAGCTAACCTCACTTATCGGGTGACCCAAGTCTAACCCGACTCAAAACATTTATCAAATATAAACCCGAGTTTATATTTAAAAATAATTTGATAAAATAATAAGCCATTAAAACAGAACTCAATAACTCTGAATTCAAGTAACCCAAGTTACAAACCAAAAACTTAATTAAATAAGTTGTAAAAACGTTCAAAGGGCTAAATTGTAATTTAGCCAATTTCATGCCAAATTGATATTCGAAATTAAATATAGTTATTATAATTCAAATTGAAATATAAAGTTATAACCAACAACTTAATCAAATAAGTTTAAAAGAAATGTTCAAGGGCTAAATTGTAATTTAGCCAATTTTCATGCTAAAAAGATGTTCGAAGGCAATTATAATTACCCGAGTAATTATATTAACTTAAATTGTAAAATAACTATCATTTACAATATATTACTTATAAATCATAACGAAAACCAATTATTAACAAAACAAAAGGTAAAAGTAACTTGAGGGATTTATTGGGTTTAAACAAAACAAATTGATGATCCCTTTGGCCATTTAGCCATCCCTTCCAAATCCACAAACCATACCCGCCAACATTAAAATTTCAAACTTTCAAAGAATCAAACCATGATGTTGTTGTATCAAATTCATAAACAGTAAAAGCATAACACTCAATTCAACCCAATCATCAAGCTCACGATTCTTAAGAACTTAAACTAACAAATTCATAACCAACGTATCAAGAACAGAATCAACCAAAACAGAGGAGGACGACGATCGCCGAAACCAATCAACGTATAAATCAATCTAGGCAGCTATTTACAACCTAATAGCAACTAATCACTCAACAATTCACCCATATAATAGCAGTACATACATGGCAAGGAACGGCAGCAACAATGAACAATCACAGTAACAAGGAACAAGGGAAAACGATAAAACGGCGGCGATTGAAACGAGATCGATTGCGAACCGTTCAACGAAACTAATATTGGGAATCGTAGAGAATCGAGTTTACGATCTCTGGGACATAACGGCACTGGATTCGATCTAAAAACGAAGGAGAACGAATCGAATTATGTAGGTATCGATTTAAAGCTAAACTGAAATTTTGAAGAACAAGGAACTTACCGAGACAGCAACTTCAAAGTATGATTGCAGCGTTATTTCTCAGAGAAAAATCACGAGGATGATGGCTAAGGTTTATTTGTAGTATGGAGAATGAATTAAGGTTGAAATTCGGTTTTTAAAGGGATTCGAAAGCTGAAATCAGGAAGTCCAAAATGCCCCACTCGGTAAGTCAACGAGACCATCCATTTAGCTGAGGTCTCGTTCGAGTTCGAGACCAGACCTAATTCAATCAAGTCTCGTACGACACTTGTTGGTCTCGTACGAGACACAATAGAAATAGAAGGGTCTCGTTCGAGACCCTTGTGGTCTCGAACGAGACTTGCCTTTTTTCAAGGGACTCGTTCGAGACCCTTGAGGCAAGGCAGAACAATACTTTTTTTTTAATTTTGAAATGGTTGAACCACCAAGATCAACCCAATCACGAACCAACATGAACCAACCCACTAACTTCAAATTTACTTCAAAACAACCAAAAAAAGTTGTCGAAAAAACGCTGAAAATTTACGGGGTATTACAGGCAGGTTGGAGTGGTGGCGCAGCCACCTTGTTCTGGCGACGGTGCTGGCAGCAGGTCCCGAGTTTTGTTTTATGGTCTGTTCTCACTCGTTTCAGCTTCGATTTTCGTGCACAAGTAGTCAAAATGCATAAAATCGAACAAGGAATCCAAATACAGCATGTATAAAGCATTTAAACGTAATTTGGGCATCAAAAATATGGATTTACTGCAGCTATTTTAAGGCATTTTTCATGGAAAAAAACACTACAAACACCTAAAAACATTCATTCTAAGGCATCTAATTGATTATTTTCTGGATTTGAACATAAAAAAAATTTAACAATGATTAACATGCTTTTTCATCGAATACATGACAATTATTTGAATACATCAAATTTAGCTACAATGACAATTTTGATGGCAAAAGAACAAAACAAGCTAAACATGCAATCTAATGATATATAAATCAAAGAGACAAACAGAGGGTCCTCACAATTACCGTTCTGAGTCCTTGGCTTTTTTGCTAGCGAAGTGGATGCGGAATCCAGCTTCAAGTCTATGCAGGGTTGTGTTCTTGGAGAATGAAAGTGTTACTTAAGTGTTTTTAGGACTAAAATTGAGTGATTTGTATGTGTGTGTGTTGTGCTAGGGGTTTGGCTAACTTCAGGGTTTTCCTAAGGGGGATCAGATTTTGACTATCTGATTTTTACATTTCTGGTCTGACCTCCTACTCAGTGAGTTAACAGTAGTATTTATAGGGGGATGGGTGACCTAGGGTTAGCTTAGAGTCTTCTAAGGTTTAAATTGCTAATGGATATTTCGTAAAGTATTAGGACTAGTTTTAAACTCTTTTTAATTATTTAAATTCGGATCATGGCTTGATAGCTAAGTAAAAAGGTGCTAAAAGAGCGTTTTGGTGCATGAAAGTGTTTAAAAAGGCTATTAAGACCCTATGGATTTGGTTATGGTCAATTTCAGTCCGTCAACTTGAAAACTGGCCCATAAACTTCTAAGATATAGCAAGTATTTCAATTTCTTGACTTAGACTACAATCTCTTTGGATTTTTATAGGCTATTTTTGGCTAAATACGTTTTGATCCTCTAAGTTTACAGCTATGTGCAAATTTCGCTCGCTTAGATTCCAACAAGAAAATCAATAGGTCGTCACCCGGACAGATTTCTCTGGAAATTATCATTAGACGCTTCAACCCCTTATCACTTTTTACATGTCCGGAAAATAGGTGTCTACAAAACTGTCTTTGAAAATAGCTGTAAAAATATGTTTTTAAAACTGTTTTAAACTCTTTTATAAACTTTCTTTAAAACGTGGTTGTCAGAATATATTTGAAACCGTTGTAAACCCTTTAATAAGCTGTCTTTGAGAAATGGTTGTCAAAGTATTTTTTTGAAACCAATTTAAACAATTTTAAAATCTTTAATAAGCTATCTTTTGAAAAATGGCTGTCAAAGTATGTTTTTGAAACCGTTTTAAACTCTTTCATAAACTGTTTTTAAAAAATGATCGTCAAAGTATGTTTTTCAACCCGTTCTAAACTCTTTTATAAACAATCTCTAAAAATGGTTGTTAGAGTATGTTTTTGAAATAGTTTTAAATCCTTTTTTTTCAAATTCATGCTGATGGAGTAAAATCCAAAAGCGCAAGAGTATAGAAGCTAACTACCAACACGCTGAAGTATAAATATCATATTTTGGTTTAGGGGTTAAATTTTACAGATATTCTTGTTTTTAGGCATTTTGCTAAAGAGCCTTATAAAAAAGGGGTTATGTTATTAAAATTCATAAACTATACTTGTTTTCTCAATTTAATCACGAACTTTAAAACGTCTCAATTGTATGCAAGAAATTTCATTTTTATCTCAATTTGATACACGAGGTCATAATTCGATGACGTCGCTGCCAAAAATGATGTCCACCTCAGCAAAATCACACCAATAAATGAGTGTCACGTCAGCCTACATATAATTAAGACGTTTTATAGTTTGTGATTAAATTGAAAAAATAGGTATATTTATGAAATTATTTAACACTACCCCTTAAAATTGGTGTAATTTGAATTTGTATACCTGGTTTTAAGTGACTGGACAATTAAAGATACTACAATATTTTATCACTTCTAATTTATGTTTTTCTATATTCTCGACAAACAATCCATTCGAAGGAAAGAAGGCTCTAATGCGCTATTTCTCTCTCCTAATTTTTTTCGGTGCACGATAGTAGCTTACTGCCAATATACACCATTTTTATGGGAAATAAGTTTAATGTACAACAAGCTAAATCCATTAAGAAGGTACCTTGGATAGTGATAATGAAAGGAGCAAAGCTAACAAGGTTGTTAAAATCAAGTTGGTTATAAAGATGAAGAAAGTGGAGGTCATAGCAAATAAGTTGTTGAAGCCATTGTTGATGTTAATATATCACAAAAGGTAGAGGAATCTATCAATATTGGCGATAAAAATAAGTAAGACATGGAATAGATAAATCTAGTTAAATATAATTGTAGATACCTATTTTTCGGACAGATAAAAAGTGATAAGAAACTGAAGCGTCCAATGATAATTTCTGGAGAAACTTGTTCGGGTGACGAGCTAGTAATCTACATGTCTGAATTCAAGCGGGTTAGATCAGTGTGCAGCTACAAATCTGAAGGATTGAAATGTAACTAGCCGTGGATAGCTGTAGACACCTATTTTCCGGACAGGTAAAAACTGATAAGGGGCTGAAGCGTCCAATGATGATTTCTAGAGAAACTCATCCGGGTGAAGAGTTTGTGATCCGTTTGTTTCAATTCAAGATAAATAAATCAGTGCGCATTTATAAATTTAAAGGACTAAAATGTAATTAGCCGTAAATAGCCTATAAAAATCCAAAGAGATGTGATATAAGTCTAATAAATTGGACTAATTGTAATAACTTAAAATTTTATGGGCCAATTTGCAAGTTTGACGGACTAAATTGATCATACCCAAATCCTTAGGGTCCTAAAAGTCTTTTTGCAATTCCGAGCACCAAATAGCACTTTAGACACCTTTGGCATGGCCTAGCTTAATTAATACAAATTTAATATTGTAACTATTTAAATTAGACTTCTAAGCTAATCACTTCACACACTTTCACATTCCTAACTCACCTCTAACACCTAACTAGCACACTCTTAATCTAACTTAAACTCTAGCTAAATCTAAGCTACCTCTAACCACTATAAATAGAACACTAACATAGCCTAACTAAAGGTCGAACCGGCCGCACCAGAAAAAGCATAATAAAACCTTAAAAACACTAGTAATAGCCGAACCACCAAGCGCGCACACACACACCAGACGATCAAACAAGCTAGAAACGCTTCAATCAGTCAATAACGCACTTCTACACATCAATCCTAATAAGGATTCTACATACGGATCGCCAGAAAACGAGTTAAGGACTCAGAACAGTACTTCTAAGATCCCAATTATTATTTCCATCACTTTTGCCATGTTTAACTTAGAGTTGCTAGATTTCATGTCTTACATTCCAGGTTTAGGTTGTTTTGCAATAAACTGCCATAAACTATGTTTTTGCCATAGTTGCTATATTTTTATAGGTTGTTTTACATATGTTAAATTATTCGATTTTGATGCTTATAACGCATGCTTAGAGCTCAAATTGTCATGATTTTCATGCTTACCATGTTCTTAGTTGTTCTGCCATAATTGCCATGAAATCACTTTAGAAACATGTATTTAGGATGTTTAATTCAATTTTAAATTGAGTTCATATAATAATAATAATAATAATAATAATAATAATAATAATAATAATAATAATAATAATAATAAAATGGTGACATTGTTGTTAAATATCAATTTATTATAAACATCATTATGTGGCATTACATGTTATCAAAATAAAGTTCTAGTATTAACAATTTATGAGATGGTATTTTCATTTTTCATTAAAATTGAAATCATTTTTCAAAAGCTAATTTTTTTTAAATAATTATACAAAAATAAAATTATAAACTATTAAGGAAGCTATTTTTATTTTTAAGAAAAGCCTAATCATTTAAAGAAATTCTTGATTTTTTTCGTTTATAGTCGTATCTTTTAAAATTTTCAATTCTAGCCCATTTCTCTATTTTCAATTTTAGTTATAGCTATTTTCTCAGATTGGAGCAGAACAAAATTCAAATATGTATTTTATATTGTTTCATATTTCAATTTGCATTTTTATCATAAAAGATTTAAACATGAAGTTATGAAAGGAATATTTTAAAAAAATTCCACTTATTTAAATAAATGGCTACAATTGAAACTAAAAAACTAAAAAACTAAAAAAATGGGTTAAAGTTAGAAATTTTAAAAAGTGTGCCTATAAAATATAGAAAAAATGTATTTTTAGTTGGTTAAGTCTAAAGAAAATCGAACAGCGTACGGCTCAAAATGGTACTAGAGAATGAATAAAGGAAAATCAACTAACTATACTACATATAAAGGGAAATCAACTAACTATATATATATATATATATATATATATGGATTAATTACATATAAAATCACCATCTTTACAAGAAATCTCAAAAATAACATATGACCTTTAAAATGTGTCGATTAAGGTTACCACTTTTTGTTTCTTTTCAAAAATAACATCGGCAATATTTAATGGCATTTTTGTTGACGTGGCATGACACGTGGCACTCACATCGTGTGTCCAAGTCAGCAGGCAGAATTGTACCTAAATATATGCCCATGTTATTTTTGAAAAGAAATGAAAGGTGATGTCCTGAATTGATACGTTTTAAAGGTCGTGTTATTTTAGATATTTCATGTAAAGATGGTGATTTTATATGTAATTAAACTCTATATATTTTTTGTCCCGTTTAAAAATGAACATATCTCATTTCTACGTCTAAAAAGTCCATATCGTATCTTCAGTATCATTTAATATGAAATTTTTTCTATTACCTCATTTCTGTATCTAAAATCAAATATTATAATCTTAAACACAATTTACAAGACAATCATTAATATGGATAAAATGAAAAAAAACAAATTTAATTATTTATTTTTATTTTATGTGTAAAAGTCTTACTTTTATTCTTAAAGGGGACGGAAGGAATAATAATGTTGATATTTGAATTAGATCGGTCCATAATGGATTGACCCGAATTCACTTGACCATAGACATGCATTTTTAAGGGTGCAATAATTTTCATGAAAGATTGGAACTCCATGAAAAATGGTAACTTCATGAAGAGTTGCATTTATTCATGGCACCTTATAGAATTTGCTTCTAAAATGATAACTTCATGGCACTCTATACATATTATAATATTTATACTAATATAAAAATAAAATAGTTATAATCACATAAAATAAAAAAAAAATTATTAAATTAATTATATTAATATATAAATATATATATATAAAATTAATTATATTAATTTTTTATAATTTGAGTATTAATTAATAATTTGAGATTAAAATTACATTAATATGATTTAAATATTCTTAAATGTTAAGTGGGTCGTGTTAGTCGTGTCGTGTTAGCCGTATAATTATGTTACCCGTTTATCTTAACGTGTTAATCGTGTCGTGTCGTGTCACTCGTTTAAAATTCGTATCGTGTTAGGGGTGAGAATTTGACACATTTATTTAAATGGATCGTGTTCGTGTTGACCATAATCGTGTCAACAGAGTGGATCGACCTGCCACGAACACGAACCAACCAAAGAATCATAATTTAAATCTCTACTAAAATATGCATAACTAAGGGTACATAAGGTGATGAATAATAAATATTGATTTTGTAAAAACACTTGCGACTTAGTGTTTAATTTCAGTAAAATTTATGGAATCGACAAGTGACAATGTCTAAAACGATTCTAATTAATTTTCACATATTTTTACAGATAATCAAGAAAAAAGTAATCTAAAGGTCTAAATTTACATTAAATAAATTAAATATTAGAAAGTTTGTCGGATTGTAGCTGATTTGGTAAGGAAAAAAAGCCGAGGAGGAGGACAATAATGAGATAAATGAGAAAAAAAGTATTGAGAAAATTAAGAATCATCAAATCTTGCCTAAGTTGAAGAAGAAATCCAGCTTTGCAACTATCACAATTGAAGCAGAGGGTATCTTCGTCATTTTTCCATGTAATGCAGTCATCATCCCTTGATGTCAATCCTGATTTTGGTACCTCCCAATAACTCACATTCTTCAGTTTATAACCACATTGCGGAGGAGGCCTGCAGCAACCTGACTGTTCCAAGGATTTTGTTTGCACACCATCAGTATTTCATAATTTTCCATTCAATTTCTTTCAATTTTTGTTTGTCATTAGAATTGCATTCGCTTCCAACCGAGTCAAACCAAACTGAATTTATTTTTCAAAATTACAGCAAACTGAATAAGAATTTAAACTATTTTGAAGTAAATTGTATCGAACATATAATAAGTCGGTTCAGTTAGGTTTTTGATTCGGTTTGTATTAAAAGTAAGCTGAATGTTTTTACTTTTAAATCATATAAAACCAAAATATTTAATGTCGAACGAAATAGAGCCAAAATTATCCGTTCGATTTGGTTTTTTGATTCGATTTGCATGAAAAATGAGTTGAATTTATTTTATTTCCAAACCAAAAAAAATTATAAAATGAACAAAAATAAAATTGCTCGGTTTGGTTGATTGTTTATTTCACTTTGGTTTGTTATAAAAATAAGCTGAAAACTTTCTACTTTAAAAATCAAAACCGAATAAACAATTTTTTTTGCACATCGTAAGATCAAACATAAATGAAATATTTTCGACTCGGTTTGAATTCTACAAAAAATGAGTTGAAATTTTGTTACTTTCAATATCGGAACGAACCAAATAAAAATTATAATGTCAATACAAACATTATCAAATTTATCGATTTCCGTTATTAAATTTGGTTCGATTTTTGCACATGTTTACTCATTATCTATAAAAGGTTGAAGATGAGAATTAACATACCTCAATAGGGGTAATGACCTCCCATACAGCAGCAGCAGGCAAAACAGAAAGCTTGTTGCCAAAGCTATCACAAACATCTTCATCAACTAGACAACAATGGATGCCTAACCAATCCCTTACCCCAACAAAATGTTTTTGCAGCCAATCAGAAAAATCATTAAGCCTATATTCTCTACCTGAACTATTTTCCATTTTAGGACCTTTAATTGTAATAATAAATGAAAATAAAATGAAGGTAAAAAGGGCAGTAATGATCAAAAGCATTACAAATAAATAAACTCTATGAAGAATTAAAACCCTACATAATACAGCTATTAATCCTACCACTGATACAATTAAAAGAGCAACTCCTAATAAAAATACTGGCATTGTAAGAAAGTTTGCACAAGGGACAGAAATGTCATGCATTGGAGCCCATGTTGTAGTAATTTGTCCCACAATTAACATTGAAATCAATAGTATAATTATGTTCATAACAAAAAGAAAACAATAGCTTATTTTAGCCATGCCATTAAATTTGCAGCATAAAAAAACTTTAATACATATTTATATGTATGCAACAAATTTACTAGAATATTGTTAGTAGTCAATTTAGTCAAGTAATTGATAAAACTAATTCTTGTTTTGGTTCCTCACCTCTACACCAATTAATCCCTTCCTACTTTCCACCACAAAAAATATATTTGATGCCTACTTTTGGTTATTTAGTTAATCATAACAGTACTGCTTGATATTGTAATTCTATCCATGATTTTTATTTTATTGTTTTTCATTATTTGTACATTTAAATAAATTATATTATATATAAACAATTAAGTGATGAAAAATTCTATAACTAAATTCTTTCATATTTTATTTATATTTTTTGTTAATATAATAAGAAATTTTAGGTTTGATTCATTTTTTCTTCTATATTTAATTGTATCATCTGTTTGACATAAGGTGAGTCTCACTTCCACAAATAAAGATGTAAACTAAATTACTGAGGAACAAAGAATTGGTTCACCTCCTGAACTTGACAAAAAAAATATCAAAAAAATCATTTTCGCCGGTATTGGTATAAATCAGCCCGCAACTTGATCATTTAGCATCCAAAAGACTTCTCTCGACTTTAACTCTAGCAAGTGAGTTACACTCTCTGTAAAAAAATAGAAAAAAATTTAAGAGATTTTTAATATTTAATTTATCTCTTATATTAACTTTTGATAATTTTTAATTTTTAATTATGTTTTTTAATTTTTAAAAATTTAAAAATTTATTTATTTTTCAATAAGAAATAAAGGATTTTTCTTCTTCTTCTTCTTCTCCTTCTTCTTCTTCTTCTTCCTTTCACCTTTCTTCTCGTCTTCTTCCTTTCTTCTTTTTACTCCTTCTGACCACCGTCCACCGCCACCCACCACCGTCCGACTCCATCCACCCTCGTCTCCACTCACCGCTCCTTGCTTGAAGAGCAGCAAATCTGCTCCTTGGAGCAGATCCGTCTTTAAGGCGAGGAGCAACAGCTCCTCATTTGAGGAGCGGTTTGCGATGAAAGTAGGGACAACATCAGGAGTTTCCGGTGGTTTATATTTAAGTGTTTAATAAGAATAATTAGGTTCAATTAGGGTTTTGATTGTGTTTAATTAAGGTTTTAATTGTGATTAATTAGAATTAATTAGTAGTTAGCAATCACACTCTCTTTTTAGGGTGTTTTTGTGTTAGAGGGACTCATTTGATGCCAAATGACCAGGTTGCGAGTTGATTTGTACCAAAATCAGCGAAAATGATTTTTTTTTGATATTTTGTGTCAAGTTCAAAGGGTAAATTGATCTGTTGTTCAATTATTAAGTATCAAAAACTATGGACAATTTCTTTATTCTTTTTGGCATAGTTGTCAAATCCAAACGGACCGGCCGACTAGACTGAAAAACCAGAAATTGGCCAGATTATCAGTTCGAGCTGCAATAATACCCGCTTAATTCAAAGCCACTGGTTTTTAAAAAAAGCGGCCGGATAACTATTGATTTAGAAGAACTAAACCGGTAAACCCGGCTGCGGTTCAGCTGGATATTTAAAATCTACCAAATGTCATTATTACTTTTTGAATCCATCTATAAAAAATAATAGATAATAAATAATTTTTAAGTTCTAATTATCATAAAAGAAAGAAGAATAAAACTCGGGCTATCAAAATAATTTTATTTCAGAACAATAAAAAAAACATACGTTATGAATGTTAGACAAAAATAAAATTAAAAGACCCAATTGGTATGTATGATGCCCTTCAATTTGGTGGAACTTGCCAGTGTTTTAAAACCCGGACCGGTGACAGAACCGGTGAGCCCATCGTTTAACGGTTTAACCGGTTCAACCGGTTGAACCACCAGTTGAACCGTTTGAATACAATGAACGAAACATATAATCTGACGAAGATAGGAACTGTTTTCACCAAAATCTGACAAGCCTTACACTAATTAGCCTTTAGCCAGACTTGTCTCATGTTACATTAAATTTTTTTCTTTTCAAATTTTACTTTTATAAATCAGTACCCTTATTCTTTTATCTTTTGTATTTCTCTTTTTTCTTTCACGTTAGCTCCTCCATTTGCTCATGTTTTCATCTTCCTTCCTCACTCTTTCATATTTAACTTAAATTCTTTGTTCACATTTGTAAACAACAATGGCATAAAAGAAAAAGAATTTTAATGTATTTTGTCATTTTATACTTTCTTGCTTTTTCTTTTTCATTTTGTTTCTCTTTTATATAAATATTCAAAAGCTTTATACTGTTTTCATTTCGAAAATTTTAATTTATGGTGTTTTTAAAATAGAAAAATATGAAGTTTTTTGGGTATGATATAGGTTGTTAATGAGTTTGATTTTGTCTCTAAAGAAACAGAGTATGGCTGTAAGTTTTTTACAGCTCCATTAAGGCTAATGTATAAAAGGTTTGGGGTTACAGACTTGCAGAGATGAAAGAAAGTGAACCAGACGGTTTTAATGGTTGAACCGGTTCAATAGGTCTTCAGTTTTACCGGTTATTTCCGGTTCTAAACGGTTCAACCGGAAATCCAGGTCTTGAAGTGGAAACGGACCGGACATGCTTCTGGTTCCCGGTCGAACCGGTTGAACTGGCCGATCCGGTCCGGTTTTTAAAACACTGGAACTTGCAGTATGCGTTGGCAACGTAGTTTGGTCTACTTGGGTCAGACATTATCTTTACTAGTGTCGGATATATTAGAACCATAATCCCCAGTCCTTCGAATATGTCAGACAACGGTTTTTTGATCTTGGAATATTTTCTTGTTGGAGTTTTCGGCACTTTTGAACCTTTAAGGATCTTCTTTCGAATAATATATCGTGTATCGTCGGGAGATATAACAGGCTCCTTGTTCATGGTTCCGAACATTGGCCATATCTTCGTTCTTTATCTCGTATGTGAAGGTTTCCATTTCGATCATTAAATTTTTTGTTATGCCACATTTAATTACCTTTAACTATTCCTGTTTAACGGCATTCCCTCTTACGGTCTTTGCTAGGACTTTAATTTTTCTTTCTATATTAAATCTTGGATAACGTGTCTCAATCTTGTGCACTACTCTGTGGAGTGCCCTGTCTCCTTATGGTACTCGTAGAACTCTTTTGATGACAGCGGTTCTATATAACTCTCATCCTTTAATTTTCTTAACACTTGGGTGATTGACCCTCCTAACTTGGGAATGAGTTTATGCCGCTCCTCTTTGGAATCTGTTTTGGTGGCCTTAGGGAGTGCTTGGTCTTCATCCTTAACCCAATCCAAGGATCCTTCTTCACGCTTTTGTCTTTTAACCCTTTCCTCGGATGATTCGGGAATACATAGTTGGTTTCCTATCTCTTGCCTTTTCTGGCTCATGGCTTTGGTTTAGACTGATTCCATGCTTTTAGGCTAATTCCATGCTTTGACATCTTGGACGTCTACTGGTTCCCTAAAAGAGCAGTCAAGGGGAAGGCGTTCAGATTCATTTCCTTCGCGATCGTCTAATCTTCTTGAGGCGAATTTCCCACTTCGGCTCGAGTTGCGGTCAGATTCTTGTTGTTGTGGTGCGTCATCTTGAAGATGTTCGACTTGAGCGTTTCAAACCCCTGACCCTTGCCTTCGTGAGTAGCAATCAGAGCTATATTTCCTATATGACTGTATCCACAAAGGGTTAGTATATGATGTATTTGCATTTAGGATGCGTGAGATGCATGATATGCATGATGCGTGATATTGTAATACCCCAAAATATTTAATTAGCTAATTGGACCACGTGTCCAGTTTTGATTCGCCAGAGTGGAGATATCAGAAGAATTTCTGAAAAGATAAAGTAAATAAGTTTCAAGTAGGTCGGTTTTGAGAAATTAACTATGAGAAAATTAAGGTTATATTTCAACTCTAAAGTTAGAATTGGAATTAAAAGGAAAAATGTCAAGAAAAGTCCAAAATAAAGTACAGGGACCAAAGTGGTAATTTAGCCACTTTGTGTCGAAAATGGAAATTTGAAAATTTTGACGGAAAGTATTAATATCGAGCTTCGTATTATTTATCGGATATAAATAATACGTAACGGTAATAATTTAAGAGTTTATCGATTTAGTTATGGACTAAATCGAATAAAGGAAAAGTTTAAAGGATAAATGATAGTAAACAAAAAGAACAAGGATCAAAATGGCACTTTAGCCAAGTTATATAAGAAATGAAATATGAAAGAAGAGATCAGAAGAAGAGTAAGATCCGGAACGTCGAAAACCCTCGACCACGATCGTTTCGCCGTCGTTTCTCCGTTCGACGTCTGATTCGAGCGATTCAAGCGGCGATCTCTTCAGAATTGAAAGCTCTATCGTCTCTGAGCATCAAATCAAGGTAAATATCTCTAGAATTGGTTCAAAAATAGGATTTATTGGCTGTTTTGGATGGGAATAAGGTTTAGGATTAAATTTGATGTTTTTGAGGTTATTATGGCGTTTTTGAAGAAACCGAGATATGGATATTGGCTAGGGAAGTGTTTAGCACGTCGGGATTGTGGCGAAACCCCGGAAAATTTTATTTCCGGGGCTGTGCACGTGGTGCACGACCGTGTACCACGGGTGCACGAACGTGTACTAAAAGTACACGAACGTGCACCTAGCAAGGTACACGAACGTGTACCTGAAGTACACGAACGTGCACTTTTCATGGTGCACGAACGTGTACTGGAAGTACACGAACGTGTACCCCTGAGGTGAACGAACGTGTACTTGGTTGCACGATCGTGCACCCACCAAAATGCATGCCCGTGCACCCTGACTCGCCCCCACGCGTATGCAAACTGTAATTGACCTAGGTGCTTGACGTTTAGAGTAATTTGACGCTAAAGGACGTATTTCGGACTTGGAAAGTCATTAATCTCGAGATTTGCCCAACGTTTTAGATAATTAATAATAATGGAAAACGTCAAGGACGTTAAGCGATTCTCGATTATGAAGAATGGTATTCGCTAAGTTATCTCTACGACTAGAGATATCGAATACGTAAATAAGTATAAAATGAAACTAAATCCTAAAACTTAAAAGCATTATACGTATAGGAATACGAGATTCACGTCTAACTATTAAACGATTTATCAGACGTGTTAGCGAGTAGTGGAGTCAGTAGAAGCGGACTAGCGAGAGCGTACTATCAGATCGATCATATCATTACTTGGATTGCGGTCACTGTGAGTTGCATTTTACTTTCGTGTATTATATATATAAAGTTATTTTATATAAATATGTATACTGTTTTTACGCATCGCATGTTATATGATTTGATTAAATGATATATGTTTCTATTAAGTTTATTTACGAGAACTAGTATGCGATCCGAAGAAACTAGCTACCTATTGGGTGTCAATAGGCTGTGTGATCACCAGTATCGAGTCAGTCTAGTATGTTTGCATTTGAGAAATGACTTGACACAGCTGGGAGCTGATGATGATTATAAAATTTACGTGGCTGGGCCACCAGCGAGTTAGACTCGCAATTGATATTTACGATTGGGTTTTTGATACGAGTGAGTACTCGGCTACGGTGTAGTCTGGAGTCCCCGTATCTAGTGGCTGGGCCACCAGCGAGTTAGACTCGCGATTGATATTTACGATTGGGTTGGATGATAACGATTATTTGAGAAATGTGTCGCATGCTAGGATATTAGTTCCGTACGGATCAAATACATGTTTATATGTTTTATATTATTATTTTCTTGAGATGCGATGCTATGTTTCTATATTAATACTGTTAGTAAATGTCAACTCACTCAGTATTTTCCCAAATACTGACCCCTCACCTTTGATGTTTTCAGGTACTTAGTATGTGGACCTAGCTTGAGGCCAATTTTGAAGTCCAGAAGTCAGCTGTGTATGTTTAGTATCTGACTTTTGGGAATGCTGCAGTAGTTGTCCCGCGTTGACAGAGTCGTAGCCTAGACAGCAGTACACATTGAGTGTACATATTACTTGCTGTCCAGTCTATATGTTTTTGTAGGCTACGTGTTTTATATGTTGCGCACGGCACTAGGTGCCAGTGATATGTTGGATACACTAACTGATGTATATAGTACCGTGAGGCCAGTTCGTACGAGTACGGTAACTAGAGCCCGCGAGGATAACAGAACAGTTAGTGTAAATAAATGTTTATGTGTTATATATGTATATCTGCTTCCGTTGTTTATTGTGATTTGTTTATTATAAAATGAAAAATTAATAGTGATTTAAGGCTTGCTACGGGTTCCGGAGCTACCACTCCCGTTCCCTAGCGCCGGTCGCGGCTCAATAATTTGGGTCGTGACAGATATGCAGGGTCAGTTTAACATATATCACGTAGCACATAGCACGTAGAACATTTTGATATCACAGAGACAAGTTGTTCCTTCCAACCTTATTTCTCCCACACACGTATTTCGGGCGAGGTTTCATTCCTATGTGTTTTGGTTTGGACCCTCGTATCACAATGCAAGAGTCGACGTATACGTGCAAGCTCTCTTTAGCAATTCTAAACAGACAAGCAGCAATAGTCAATGTAAGAATTCATTTCTTCCCTTCTGGAGGTGTGCAAACATAGAGAGTGGACATGTCAATCCGTTTTGAAATCTGAAAATGATTTAGCCTTATAGCTAGTCAAGTGCATGGACATACACTGGACTGGTATTGGAGTTTGTAATCAAGTGAAGGGGTTTCACTTAATCAAGTTTTCTATTTTAGGTGTGGCCTAACAGAATGCTTTGAAAATCTGGTTTTGAAAACTGGAAAATATTGTTAGGCCTGACCTAAGACTGAGATTGAAATAGTGGTTTTTTGAAAACATGGATTTAGAATCATTACATTGACAGAATGACTCAAATATAATCACTATATTGGGTCTATTCCTAGAGGGTAGTGTCTAAGCTTGTATGCATGTGGGGCTAAGTCATGGGTTTTGGTAGTAACTGGTTTAAGGCTCCCACAGACTGATATACCTTTCACGGGTCTCCTCAATCACGAGTGCAAGCGACTGAGATACTGGGCTGTGATTGATACTACTCTGCATATGACGTCCTAGACGTTGGAATACAACGCTAAAGCATGAGAGCGGCTATGAGCATCGGGACTGGTATAGGGACTCTTAGAGAATGGGTGAGAAGAGAAGTTTGTCTAATGCAATGCAACATGTGCAAATATGTCCGGTAAATAAATCAATGATCAATAAGGCAAAACCCGTGCGGTTTAGGTCCATATCAACTTTTTTTGAAAACATTTTAAAAACATTTTGAGTTAGTTATGTTTAAAAAATAGTTTGATCATTCCTAGTGGAGTCCCCACTATGAGCGGAGCGGGTTTCAGGTGTCGCTCACCTAAGCTTTATGGTTGACTTTGGATCTGGAAAGGTTTAAAAAATGGAGTCGCCACCTAGTTTAACTAAAAAATGTCTTTTATACCGACTTGATAACCTTACTCGCTTATGGGTAAGATTATCATACATCAGACCAAAAGACCAAGTTCGTGGACCTTCCGAGACTCATGTGCTTGGCTTATCAGTTACTGGTTTTATTTACTTGACATATAGCAGTGCATATGATATAGTGCTGGAAACGTAAACAAGTCTGGAAAAACAGTAAACATGTATGACGCGCATATGAATCGATCTGGACTGGTCATGCAAAGCAAGTAGCAAATACTCCTAAGCATACATCTAAACCTGGTGGTTTCTAACAAGTAGCATAAGTCTAACTGGTCTGGATTGATTGCATGCACAAAGCCTAAAACCGGTTTTCTATGTTTGATTGATTTTATTTGGTCATCTTGAATGACCTATACAACCTTTTACTACTTTTTCATGGCATTCCTAAGATGTCTAGGTAGTTGGCTGAAATGGATTTAATTGATAATTTAACGTGGTTAGCCCTTTAGCCTGCTAATATTGGATTTGACATGCTTTTGGAAAGCGATAAACATTGCAAACGTGCTCACGGGAAGTTGGTATGCATACAAGATGAGGAATACTTTTAAATCTCGTTGACTTTTGAGTGCCACGCACTCGCGCGTGTTTGACCTTCGGTGTGTAGAACAGTGTAATACCCCGTAAAATTAAAGGATTAAATTATTCCACGTAAGGAATAATTTATAGGAGCGGGAGAACGTAAATTAAATTTAAGGATAAATTTAATTTATAGTATCTCCGGAAATATAAAATAGCTATAGAAGTTAAAATATAAAATTTGGATATCTATATTTTCACTAATGGGAATTAAGAAATGCTTATAAATTAAAATAGGGTAATTTATAAGTCTCGTGTGAATATTTTTAGAGTCAATATTCACGGAATATTTTTAGAAGTTACTCCTAAAATATTATAGAATTTGAAGATATGAATTTTATTAAGTGGGTCTAATTTAGCCCTAATAAATCTTTAATGATTTATTAAAAATAAAATATGGGTCCCGTGAGAATAAAAATTACGTTTTTATTCTAATTACGAATTATGGAATTCATGGTTAAAATTTCATAAATTTCGGAGTTCGTTGTCCGTTTTAGTTACGGACGAGTATTTAAGAATTTAGGTTAAAGTAACGCGTGAATGCCTAGGGACTAGTTTGGATTTTAACCAAACTATATATAAAGAGAAACGGCGACGAAGGCAACGACGGTATGTTATCTGTTTTCGATCTGATTTCTCGTTTCTATCTCAAATTTCTTCGGTATTCCGTTATTAATCGAAGTTATAACCATTATTTTGAATTTAGTTATACAGAAAATGGATTATATTCGAATATATAACGGTTACCGTATCGAATCGAACGTATACGTAATGATTTTACGTTCCGATAGTGAAAATGGATAGATTGGTGTTTGTATTGGTGTTTAGGATCAAAAAGTGGCGTTTTAGCACGTCAGAAAGCCCGGGAAATCGAGTTTCCCGGGACTGTGCACACGTGGTGCACGACCGTGCACACAGAGTGCACGAACGTGCACCAGCTGAAGTGCACGAACGTGCATCACAACAGTAGTGCACGAACGTGCATATGAACAGTGTTTCAAATTTTTGAGTTTTTAGTTTATGGACTTTTAAACCTTAACTAGGATGTTTAAACGACTGAAAAGGATTTGAACAATTAAGGACATTCAATTAATGAAAACATAGAGATGTTTTAATTAGGTCCTTTATTAATCAAAGTGATTAATAGTTAGATGACTATGAGTTGAGATCAAGAATGAGTATAGACTAGATATGTTATATATCTAGTAATGTCAATATAGTCTATTCTTTAGAGTTAGAATGCATATTTCAATTGTGTTTAATAATTGTTTTCTAACTAGATCCGACGAACAAGCAAGCTATCGGACCAGGAGAGTAGAGGGTGACCGAGAACTGTTTTGTGGATAACGGTTTTGTGAGTTCGCATATTTACTTTTGAATATTGATGTCAAAACATTTACAACTAAAAATGTGTTTGAAATTGCATTGCATAGAGTCGATTTGAAACCAATATATAGATCCACTGGAACGTGCTATCTATTGGGCAACGATAGGACTGTGTGATCACCGGTATTAATAAATCATTGCATTGCATATAGTTGGGTTCTTTGGCAAGATGCTTGCAAAGCGGCCTAGACCTAACAGGTTATCCTGGTGAGCCAGTAATTCAATTTACGGCCCAGCAAACCTTACACAGAGATAAGATGATTGTGATAACATGAGTTCACTTTTTATCCTGTGTTAAACAAGAGAGCATGAACTATGGTATTAACCACAGTTAACCAAATGGGGTTTCTCTTAGGGTTTCATTTGGATCGGTTATTTGGTTGCACAAAGTGCGTTTACATTTGATTTCTGCTTTTATTAATATGCTTGAGTAACTATGTGAATTCACTCATATTTGACCCCCGTTGATTTCCCTTTTACAGGTAAATGATATTTTGACGTGACAAGACTTGTAATTCTTTCTCTGGAAGTTGTAACTAAATAAAGGTCATTCTAAAGGTGCAGAGTAGTTCTAGCTCCGAACAGTAGTTCAATTGTAAATTCTTAAACTCTGATATGAAACTACTGTCAGTATCATTTTGGGACAAAAGCATGTTTTTATAAAAAGGGCTTTTGCCAGTTGTTTATAAGAAACCTGGTTTTGATAAAAGCTTTGTGATTAATTATTTAACATGCTTAAACCGGTTACTTGATGTGATAACTGGTTTGCACCGCTGTCAGTGTTTTTCGGACAGGGTTGTGTTAGGATACGTGCATCGTACACGTACTACCCTGAGTCCAGAAATACGATCGCACGGTTTTGATTACACGTTTATCTAAAGGCTTTCAAATACTTGCAAAAAGAGATTGAAACCTTTTATGTTTTCAAAACGCGAAAAGTTTTTACTGTTTTTCCTAGGCTTGCTACGGGTTTCGGAACAACCATTCTCATTCCCTAGCGCCGGTCTCGACATGAGTTCTAGGTGGAAATCGGGTCGTGACAAACAGGTTCTCCAGTAGAACGCAAAAGTTGTCCGTCTTGTCGATACGATTATACCGGTTTAAACTAGGGTTGATTCCGAGATCAGGTGGTCGGCTTGGATGTGACTTGGTGCGCCGGTTGTGGGCTCATGGGCCCAGTTTATACTTTATGTTACATTTTTGAACCTTGAGGTCCGAATTACATCGGTTCTGGACCATTAAAATGCATAAAAGTAAGGTACATCAAATTCTCTATGTATGGGTTCAAAATGGACCTAATTTCGAGCCCAAACGAGCCCGGAAACCTAAAAATTGGGTTGGATCGAAGTTTAGAGGATATGGAAATCAATTTTGGGGATCAGGGAAAAACTGGCAGTGCCGCCACATATAGTGCCGACGGCGGCACTTTGTACTGCCGGCGCCGGCAGATTGGGCGGCGCCGGCAGCGTCTCGAGAAGGGGCAGCATGTCGTTTTTTGTCGTTTCAGGTTCGTTTTCGATCGTTTCAGCTCCGTTTTCGTGCAAAAATTGACAAAAACACATAAAATGAAATAACATATGCAAATATGGAAATCTAAGAGTGTATATAGGTTATTTAAAATATTAAAATAGAAATTTATAGGCAAAACAACTCATGTCAAATAAGCTCAAAGACAACCTAAACATGCTTTCTAGGTAGACCTGGTCATGGGCCGGTTCAGCCCGTGAACTAGCCTGGTCAAACACAAAACCGTGCAAAAACTAGCCCGAAACTAGTGGAAGGTGGTTCTGGGCTAGTTCAACATTGTTTGAAACCGAAGGTTCCGGTTCCGAACCGTCGAGTCCTGGTCCAAACCGTAAAAATTTGAATATTTTTAAATTTAAAGTTAAATATATGAAATATATAATAAAGACCATTTACATAATATTATACACTTCAAATATAATAAAATCTATCATTTAAGCCCATGAATAATGAAACTCTTAAATATATGGATATCATATTTATCAATGTCGTTAAAACCGACCCGATCATCGAGCCGGTGATGATAGAAGGTGAAGGGTTTAAGATTCAACCGGGGTTGAACCAGGGATTGAAAATAATAATATATTTAATAATTATTTATATAATTCTATGAGAAATAAATATTTTATATATAAAATTATTTAACAATATAATTATTTATTACATAAATTATTAAATTATTAAAATAATAAAATAAATATATTTTATCAAAAGAGTTTAGTACAACAATTCAAACAATCTCTATAAAACAGTATGAATCTCTAATTAATTGATTAATTTGATTAGAAAATAAGACACATATGTCTTTTAATGTCCGCTTTTTGGTAATTAAATTTAAAATAAATAATTATTTTTGTTTAGAGTGAAAAAAGTTAGGCCAAATAAAAAATAAACAAAATCGTAATACCCAATAAATTCGGATGGGTCGAACGGGTCATCCGGGTTTTGACCGGGTCGACCGGGTTTTGTCCGGGTTATCAAAAAAAGGATTTTATGGGTGTTCCGGCCCAGTCAAGGTACTGGTTCCCGGGTTTTCCAGTTGAACCGGCCAGGACATGCCGGGTTTGACAACCATGATATTTATACTATTGATAAAAAATATGATTAAATATCCCATATTGCTTAGAAACTATAAGTTATCACTTGATTATGCTTATATATTCAAGTTTTAAGGTTAAAGAAAGAAATTCAATACTAATGAATTTATCAATTGAGTTCAATTTTGGTTTGATGTTCGATATAAAATATAGTATATTTTAACTTAAATAAAATTTTAATTTATTTAATTTTTTAAACCGGCCAGAATCGTAAACCGGAACTGGCCGATTCCGAACCGGCTGTTTCGGGTTTCTTAGACGGTTCCGGGCCGGTTCACATTTTATTGAACTGTGAGCCGATGGGTTCGTACCGAAACCGACGGTTCCTCAATAGTGGCCAGGTCTATTTCTAGGCGTTTTAATTGACTGGAATTCTGGAATTGGGCATACAAAACATATTAATCTAGCTATTAACATGCTTCCTAATCAATTTTCATGGCAATTTTATTAAGAACACCGAATTCGATTATATTGGCAATTTTTAAGGCAAAAATCATCAAAACAACTAACATGGATCCTAGTACATACAAATTCAATAGACATGATTATTATGACATAAAAACAGACATGGGAATGAAAAAGGGTCCTCAGAAATATCGTTTTGAGTCCTTAACTCGTTTACTGGTGAACTGGATGCGAAATCCAGCTTCAAATTCTGTGCAAGTTTGCGTTCTTGATGGATTGAAGCTTCTTTAGCTTGTTTTATTGACTAGTGAATGTGTGTATGTTGTGTCAAAGGGGTTCGGCCAGGGTAGTATTTTTCTAGGGGAGAATTTGAAATTAGGGTTTTATTTTGGTGCTCTGTTCCGACCTCTGGCTAAACTGTCTAACAAAGGTATTTTTAGGGGTCAGGAATAATTTAGGGTTTTCTAGAGTTTGGTTAAAAAAATTCTTATGGATAGAGTTTTGGTTAGGAAACGTTGAGTGATAAAATTTTAAAATTAGGATTAGTTTTTTACTTTATCCTTAGAATCTTACATGTTAAATTCGTATTAATTAATGGATTAATGTCATAAAAATTCACCAACTTTACACGTGTTCTCATTTTAATAACGTAATTTAAATTTTCTCATTTTCATGCACGAACTACCACTTTTTCTCAAATTCATGCACGGTGCTGAGGTGGCACTCATTCATTGGTGTAAAATGACCTCCACCTCAGCGAATTACAACAATGGAGCCGTGACACCTCAGCACCGTGAATGAATTTGAGAAAAAGTGATAGTTCGTGCATGAAAATGACAAAATTTAAACTATGTGATCAAAATGAGAAAACGTATAAAGTTTGTGAATTTTTATGACATTAACTCTTAATTAATTAATTAAGTGATAGCTATATCTAAAAGTGTTATTTGGTGCCCAAAAGTATTAAACGCCTCTTGGGACCCTATGCGTTTGGATATGGTCAATTTTAGTCCGTCAAACTTGCAAATTGGCCTATAAACCTTTAAGATATTGCAATTAGTCCGATTTCTGGACTTAAACTACAATCTCTTCGGATTTTTATAGGCTATTTATGGCTAATTCCGCTTTAATCCTTCGAATTCGCAGCTATCCACTGATTACGCCTGTTTGGATTTCAGCAAGTAAATTGATAGGTTGTCACCTGAACGATTTTCTCTGAAAATCATCATTGGACACTTCAGTCCCTTACCACTTTTCACCTGTCCGGAAAATAGGTGTTTATAATTAGCATTTATAGTTTATTTATTAATGTGCTTGCTCAAACATCTTGAACTATAACAAAGAGGCTTGGGGATAGAAGATAACCTTGTGAGGCCTCAAGATGATTTAATAAAAAACTTATCCCCCTCAAGAGCAATCGAATACCAATTATTGGACGGGAATGGAAAATATTATGACTGAATATATAGTTTGACCCCTGAACTTGTACCATTTTAACCATTTAAACCTTAAACTTAATGTCTTACCTATCGAACCTTTAAACTTGTTAAATAATCTGATTTGACCCCCGAACTTGATAAATACGTAGACATTGAACCTCCGTATCCAAATTCTTTTAGAACGTTTCAAGTGGCAAGTGGATACTGAGAGGTTCAATGTTTACGTATTTATCAATTTCATGGGTTAAATCGAATTATTTAACAAATTCAGAGGTTCAATTGGTGAGACGTTAAATTTAGAGATTAAATAGGTAAAAGGGTACAAGTTTAGGGGTCAAACTATATAGTAAGCCAAAATATTATACACATTTATATCCCGAAACCCATGTTGCCATAGAGTGCTATTTAAAAATATCTATTCAACTCTACCATATATCTTGGACATGTCAATCTTCGCAATAGTATTTCCCTCTGAAGCTTTGCTATCGATATATATTGAATCATCTCATTGGGTAAAGAAATATTTATAAATTTATTATAGGAAGAAATATTCAAGAAAATATTTCTTGAATACCCTTAACTTTAATTTTTATTTA
The DNA here is from genome assembly GCF_937616625.2 of Mercurialis annua. Lineage (NCBI taxonomy): Eukaryota > Viridiplantae > Streptophyta > Magnoliopsida > Malpighiales > Euphorbiaceae > Mercurialis > Mercurialis annua. Next base: position 42,929,611 of record NC_065574.1, on the reverse strand, counting down.
CAAAAAATATTGTTTATAAAAAACACATAAAACACTTGAAAAACAATGTCAAAGTCTCGCCGAATTTTTTTTCGATCGACTGAATTTTGCCAAAAGAATTCCAACCTACGGCGGCCAACACATTCTATATGCATTGTTGACTTGACCAATGGACTATTTACTTTTTTTATGCCTTGTGTTTTTAGAGTGTTATTAGGTATATTTTAAGTGTTTTCTCGGTGGTTTTTCAATTTTTTTATGTATTATGAGTGTTTAATTGGTTATTTATTGGTATTTTTTAAAGTTATTGCTGTATTACTAAGTGTATTTTTTGTGTTTTTATAAATATATTTTTCTAGTATTTTAGGAAATTTTCAAAATTTGTGGGGATTTTTGTAATTTTTTTTTAAATACTCTTAAAAAGTTTCATGATAGTAGTTCAAAAAGTAATACAGTGAAAATATTTTATAGGAGTTAAAAGTGAACTTTGTAGTTTTTAGAGGAAAAAAAAATAGTTGGAGCAGTGTTATAAAAACTAAACCGGTGGCTGAATTGGTGAAGCCATCAGTTTCCGGTTCAACAAGTCAATGGAATTTTTGAAAAATAAAAAAAAACAAAATTTGTGAAGAATTTTAGATATTTAGCGACATATTTTTTCGTCTAGTTCTCTTCATCTAGTTTGACACCGATCTAACCAGTTCGTTCGAATCAAACTGATTCAACAGAATTTTCAATTTTTTGTGTTTTTTGAACCGGACCACAGGTTGAATTCTAGTTCGACGGGTCTGACCGGTTGGTCCGTTTTTTTAAAACACTGAGTTGAAAAACTCTATTTTCATATAAAAATATTTTAGAATAGAGTTCAATTGGACAATGACCTAATACAATTAGGCCTGACTCTATCTTTCACATAGACTGATGGTTATGAGACAATAATTTTACAGTTATTAAAAGACTTTTTTAGATAAATTACGGGCTTAGCCCATATTAATTAGAAAAATACTTTCCTAAATTTGAAAGTTGAGATTTGTCATTCCTTCTCTCCATATACGATTTTTAACCTTTTTAATTTTTATTTTTATACTTTCAAAATGAGAAAAATACGGTTCCAAAATCTGAGAGGTTGCATGTCGTGATTGTTGCGAGAATCTCGCCTTCCTTTTCTCCATTAAATCTCGCTGTTCTTCAAATCTCAATGTCGCCGCCATTCGTCAGATCCCGCTGCCGTCGTTCGTCAAATCTCACTGCTGTCGATACCATCGTCCTAAGCCCGTTGCCGTCGCACACAAGCCCTTGCACACCATCGTTTGAATCAAGTCTTTTTCAGATCTAAAATCGAATCAATGTTTTGTGTGTTGTTTAATCCTTTGTGAACGATGGTGTTGCTGTAATGGTGGTTCGTTTTTTTGTGTTGCACAACATGTTGCACTCTAGGTGTTTGAAGAAATACTTGTGAGAACTGCAATATTTTTGGGTGTTGGATAACCAATGGTTAACTTTGGGTAAACTGTTAGGTAACCTGTAATTTTTATTTTGAATATATCATTAATAAAATCGTTAGTAAACAGTTGTTGAATTTTATTTTTGTTGCTAGTTAATCAATGGTGTACTAATGTTACACCAATGACCTTGTTTTTAGTACCCTGTTGGTCAACAAATGATTAATCAATAATTTTAGATTTTAAAAAAGACGATTTAGGTTTTATTTGACGGTTGCTCTTACGGTGATGAAGGCGGAGGGGTTTGTAATAGAATTTTCAACTAGTTTAATAAAAATGGAGGTTTGAATTTGAAATAGTTTTGTTCGTTGGTTAACCAACGGTGTTAGTATACCGCTGGATAACCAAAATCGTATTCCTGAGATTAAAAAAAATATTTTTGAGAATAACAAAAGTCATTTTTGCAACAAAAAAAGTAAAAATTGTATTTTTTAAAAAAAAACTTTGAGCTAGTATTCTTAAGAATATTTTATCTTTTTTGGTATTTATCTAAAAAGTCCTTATTAAAATGGCCTAATTACTTAAAAAAACCCCACCTTATAACATTTTTTCGTTTATACCCTGACCTAGAAAAAAGTTCATTTGATTTTCGTCTCTACCTGACCTAATTTCATTTTCGTCTCTACCCTAAAGAGCTAATTCGACCTCTTTTCATTTGAAAAAATATTCAAAATGATCCTTTATATTTAGCTTATATTCTAATTAAACATTAATATTATTAATCATTTATAATGTTTTCATCCTTTAATTAATTTAATTGTCAAAAAAATTAATTTTAGGGTAGAGATGAAAACGAAAAATCAAAAAAAGGGTACAAATGAACTTTTTCCTAGGTGAGGGCATAAACGGAAAAATATTATAAGGTGGGTATTTTTAAGTAATTAGGCCTATTAAAATTTAAGTGCAAGCTGATTCGATTTTATTTATTTTTATAGATTTTTGACTAAATTAAATAGAAGAATTAATTGATAAAATGAGATATTATTGATTTTATCACACATATTTAATATTGTTTAAATGTGAAGAAAGATCTAGTTAGTACCTCGAATTAGGGGCAAGAAAAAAACCAATCAGCCGAATTAACCGACTAAACCAATGATTTTTGGTCGGTTTGGTTCAGTTATAAGTTTAGGTTTGTTTGGTTCATTTTCGCTATAAAAAGATTCTCAGTCTTCAGTTATCAGTTCGGTTTCAAATTTAAATTATCCAACTGAATTAACAAAAAATTTGACTTTTATTATTTTTTTTTCCATATAATTTTATTGGTTTTAACCAAACCAATCAAATTATTCGACCTGTTTCGGTGGTTTAATTTTAAAATTTGTAAAAAAAATTATTCGATCGGTTCGAATTCGCCTCTTCAAGTGAACGCTTAATTCGGTTAAGGGGTCGTTGAACCGATCGAATGCTCATCCCTGTCTCGAATTGAGCCATAATGGAATTACGGAATCTATAAATATAATTATTTCGTTTTTGAAAAATCAAATAATTTATTAAGAAAATTATAATGATGCATAAAGAGAGCAACCCTCCACACTTCTCCATAAATAAAAACAAAAATAAAAATGGGTCCCAGCCGAGTGTTGAAAAATTGAAAAAACATGAATTAGCCGTTATTACTTTGCCTGGGTGATTTATGATGCTGTGCAGCTCACACCAATTTCACTTCAATCCGATCAGCAAAACCCCTAACAAATTGAAAAAATAAAAAAAACAACACTTAAATCTCTCTCATTCACCAGAAGAAAAAAGATGGATTTTTCATCGGACACAGACGATTCAGCAGTGGAGGAGCTAATTTCTCAGATGAAAGACCTCACTGTTCTTGAGCAAGTCTCCAAAATCAACTGTTCCGCCTTCACTGATTCACTACTCCCTACTGATTTAGACACCCGATTTAACAAACTCAAATCTTCATCCTTCACCAACTCCAGTTTCTCCTCTGTTCATGACGACAAAAAGGCATGCTCAGGCGAGAAAGAAAACTCTTTGAATCCTGAAACAACGATTTTCTCGGTAACCAAACAAAACCCAGATGGGAAATTGTTGGAGGAAGAGAATATCTTGGGTTTAGAAGGAAACCCAGATGGAGAAAAGGATTTAAAGAAGAAATTCAAAACTGGGTCATGTGATTCTCCTTCATCATCGTCATATATGGATTCACCTCCTAAAAAAAGTGGCTGTTTTTGGTGTTCTCGGAAGAAGAAAGTTTCAAAGAAAAAGAAGAATTGGGGTGATATTAATGATGAGTTATTTTCTGTTTTTAGCAGTAAAGAAGAGCAGAAGATTATAAAGAAGGCAATGGAGGAGGAAGAGAAGGTAATGAAGGAGGCAGAGAAGGTTGGGAAGTGGGCAAAACAAGCTTCGAAGAAGATGATGAGATTTCATGGCATTCAGGATGAACTTAGTGATGAATGACGATGACAATCATATATATATGTACAACTATGCATCTATTCCAAATTAAATGAACCCTTTTTTTTTCTAATGCAATTAGGACTAAAAATCTTCATACACGCCTAAAAACTTTAAATCTTGATTTCGGTTTGATTTTGAAATAACAATATTAATATTATTATTAAAATATCTTGCTATTTAAAAAGTTAATTATAATATAAAAATTAAAAATAAATTTGATCAATGGGGTTTATATTCTAGTGAGTAGTTTTGGATTCGACTAGATTAACTTTGAATTGATTTTGGATTATTTTAAATTGTTTCTAAGTTGATTTGATTAGATCCGTAATAAATTACGCTTGATCAAAATTAATTTGAGTTATACAATTAAAGTTTTTGAAATTAGGTTCATTTCAAGTTGATGGAATATATTCTAACATATTCATTCAATTTACATTATTTATTATAAAATAAATAGTTAAAAGTAAATAGTGTAAACTAAAATATATTATGTTAATGTATAATGAAAGCAGTGGAAAGAAAGTAATGGATTGATTGAATATAATACGTCGTGTTAAATCAACTTGAGAGAATGTTGGTCCAAATTTTAGATTCAATATCTTTATCTAGGACTTTTACTCAATTTATAAACAATGAACAATTATCATTTAAATCCAAATTAATTTTAAAATTGATAGTTGTAGTCGATTAATCTAGGCTTAATTGCATAAAAAAATCACCAACTTTCGCGTGTTTTTGGTATTTAACATAATTTTTTTCCTTAGCATAAAAAATCAACTTTCATTTTTTGGCGTATTAGTCCACGAGTTGTGAAACGGCACCGTTTTAAGTGTAAAATGGCGCGTTTTGCGCTAAAACGGCGTTGTTTTGCGCTTAATTTTTTAAAGAAAATGGTCATGTGGACAAATATGCCAAAAAATAAAAATTGATGATTTTTTATGCCAAAAAAAATATATTATGTTAAATATTAAAAACACGCGAAAGTTTGTGATTTTTGTTGCAATTAAGCCATTAATCTAAGTGAGAAATGGGTGCCTAGTTTCCAGGAGGTTGTCAACATTTGTGTCAAAATGGGTGTCCGTTTAGAAAAATTGAAAGTAGCGGAGGCACGTGGGTATGTATGTGTGTGTTCCAATCCAACAAAGGTCAAAACTTTTGTGTCCAAATTTATTATCATCATTACACTTTATTTGTTCCCCTTCTCCAGTTTCTGTTTAACTGTTAAAAAAAAACACCAAACCAAACCAAACACAACCATCAATCTCAATCTTTCCTACATACCCAAATCATCAAAAAGTTGAGAAATTTCACAATCAATGGCTCAGCCTATGCCAAACTGAAACGTTAATCGAGTTGAGAAATTTCATAAATTCAGCCACTGAATTTACTTTCTAGTGTTGAGTTTGATTAAGAGAGTAGTTCAGCAACACAGTTGGTTAGCTATGGAAGCCATAAAAAAGCAGGCTGCCAGACTTAGAGAGCAAGTTGCCAAGCAGCAACAGGTCAGTTTTTCCTTTTCTTTTCTTCTTTACATAGTCTACATATTAACTTCAAATATTTCATTGTTAGTACTTTGTATGTGTTTATGTTTTTTCATTTGTAGCTCAACTTAATTGTTGGTTTTATCATTTTGCAGGCAGTATTGAAGCATTTGGGACATTTTGGTAATGAAGCAGTTGTTGTTGATGATGCTGAATTTCAATGTCATCAGCAACTTCAGAATCTCTATAATTCCACTAGAGCTGCTAAGGTAACTTTCACAATGTCTCTAGATTCAGTTATTGAAGAATTCGCCCACATAATAATTTATCCCCACGGTTAGATTTAATAAATGTATAGTTGGAGTCTCATCTAATATGATTGGTTGGTTATTTGACATAGTATTGAAGGTCTTATGATTGAAAGATATATAGAGTTTGATGCTTGAGAACTTCCATTTGGTTAATTGAATGGTTGAGCACAAAATAAGTTGGGTTGTGCGTGCCTGTTGACGCAACAAGTCAATGGGCATTTACGAGATTTGGAGTTTCACATGATAGTTTAAACTTTTTGGATGATTGATTATTTGACACTTTACCGAAGGTAGAATGTCTTTGTTCAACAGCACACTTACCAAAGGTAGAATATGTTATGTTCCGCAGCATTTCCAGAAGCATATTGTTCGTGCCATTGAAGGTCTTTTAACTGCAAGTTCAAAACAAATGGAGATATGTAAGTGCATGTTGCTCTTTTGTGGAATTTTTTTATCTTTCATGATGCTGATTTTTGAAAGTTCGCTTAAATTAATTTCAGCAAGAAAATTGGCTGAAGATTGTTGCAATTATGGAGCTGATACTGAAACAACGAATCTTCATCTTGCAAGAGCTGTTCTTCAATTTGGTACCTCGCATAATTTAATGGAGAATGAGAGGGAAACTTTGCATGGGATACTTGGTGATCAGGTTAAATTCCGCACTTGTTTCAGTTTGTTATTAATTTTGGACTTTGGAATTAACTAAACATATAGTCCTTAGATTTCATCTTGTGATGATGATGGGATACAGTGATACACCATTACATCATTATAGGATCCATATCTGCAACATAGAAATGTATGTCAATATTTGTAAAGATATGAATTAAATTCATCTTGCTAAGATAAAGCATTGATAGGGTACGTAATACCTCTATTTATAAGATATCATGCGACACACAAATGTATAACAATATCTGTAAATAAATGCCTCTGTATGGATTTATATCTTTTTCCTTTCTGACCCCTGTTTCTAGAGGCTTTATCATCTTTCTATCTCTCCTATTTTTTGGTATGTCTTCCATTCTTGGCCTGGCCAGTTAAGTCCATAATAATTGACCTCTTTACTTTTGTAAATTTTAGTAGGTTCTCGAGTCACTAACTACTTCAAAATAAACATCTCTCCTGTAATTTTATTTTTGCTTTTTAACTTTGAAAAGCAGTTGATTTGGAGTTTGTATAAATGCCTTAGATAATCCTGTAGCTCATGTAAAAATCAGTCGAGCTTTACAAACTTATATTGACGCCTTAATTGATATTCATTTTTGTTATTCTAATCCACTGCTACAGCCTAAAAAGAGTTAGAAGTTAGACCAAAGGCATGGTCGACATGGCTACAGTTTCAAAGCTTACCACTTGCGTGTTGCACCTCACCACATGTAGTCTTATTGCAGTCATCGACATGAAACCAAGTTATACCACTACCTATCTCTACTAGCCGCAAGACAATATGTAGCATGGCGTCTTTAAAGAATAACATTTAACTCTTTTAATGAAAGACGTTTAGGACTTAGGTGAATATATTGCAGGGAAACTTCTTGAGTCTTCTGTTTCAGCCTTTCATTTTTATATTTTAAAAACACTTTTGAAAATCCGAAACTCTATATTTATAACCTTTTCTTATAAAAAAATTGTTTTTCCATTTTATCGTTTCAGCATTTACTATATTGGCGTTTCTGTTTCCATACTGTATAGGGTGAAAGAAATTGTTTAATGAAATTTGATTAGACTGGAATGAAGAACTTGATATTAAATTTAGCAACTCCTTTTGGTAATTGAGATTAAGATATTACTTACTCCCGTCTAAATCCAATTTGTAGTCCTGTCTAAATCGAATTTGAGTGCTGCCATTTGTGAAACATTCTCTTTGCTTACTAGTCTGAATAGATGATGGAAGAAGTTATAAAATGCATATTAGGGCGGGAGTTTCTCAATTCCAATTATTATATTTTTAAATCTAACTGAACCTTTCAAGGAAGAGGTTTGTTTTTTTGTATTTGGCCTGGTTTTGCTCAGGCGATCCAGGCCTAAATGAGTCTGCTGTTCCACATTGATGTGCAACAACATAGGAAAATTGGAACCCTGAAAATTACTATCAATCTGAAAAAGGTTTTTTGGGTTGTCGACTTGTCGCATGTTTTAATGTCACAGCAGATACAGCATATATAGTTTCTTCAACGATGGAAGGTCGGGAAACTTTAAAATGAGCCATCATTTCAGATAACTTTAAGCTTTTTCAGTTATCTCTTATGTTCTAATTCTGTTACAGGCTTCCAATATTTAGGTTTGTGAGCCTCTTCGAGCATTAGTAACCGGAGCTCCTCTAGAGGATGCTCGCCATTTAACTCATCGTTATGAAAAGCTTCGGCAAGAGGTTGAAGCCCAGGTAATTTTTGACTTCACATGGGTGTCTGGTAGTGTCATAATAACTGTAGTAAGTTTACAATATATATTTTCTCATCAGAGAGCTGAAGTACTGAAACGTCGATCAAAGACCAGGGAATCTGATATATCTGCAGAGAATAGCCTGAAACTTCGAAATGCAGAAGCAAGACTGACAGAGCTTAAAACAACAACAATCGCACTTGGGAGAGAAGCAACTGCTGCCATGTTGTCAGTTGAAAATCAGCAGCAACAGATTACTGTTCAGCGTCTTTTTACTATGGTATTGCCAATTATTTTATTATGTTCCCTTACATTTGCATTTGTAGGTTATGTCTCTTTCTTGGCTTCATTCGTCATTTTGTTGAAAGCATAAAGTGAAATAGGCATTAGAATACAATTTTTTTCCTGATTTTTATTGCCAAATATTTTCTTTAGATTTTTTTATATATTTATTTATCCCATTGTTTTTAATGTTAAGGAAAGTCATCTAGGTTGCTTTCTTTAGCTGATGGTAGACCTGTTTGAACATGCATTCTTGATCGACTGTCCGATAAACATCTTGGTTGAACATATCTTACTGTTACTTCATATTTGTACATGGTACATTTTTGTTTATGTTTCTGCGTATGAACCTGGAACAAAACATTTTTCAGGTAGACGCTGAGAGATGTTATCATCAACATGTTCTTGCTGTCTTGGATAAGTTGCATGCTGAGGTTTGTAATGTGCACCCTGGCTTTTCGATCTCTCTCTTTCTCTATCTCTCTCTTAGATATTTGCATACTTTTATTTCATATGTCTGAGCGTATGTGCATCTGTCTCTGTGTTTAGCACTCCTAAGCTTGTCTCACTTCTTTTGATTGCCATTACAATGCTTCTATTTTTCCTGTTTGAACGAGAAGGATTGTTAATTTTTCAATTCTATTGTTTATACTGGAGTTAGATGATGTTGGAGGAGCAGTTAAATAATTCTTCTTCAAAATCAATGACCATTCACGAAAACGTGAGTGCCTTGTCCCCGCCTCTACATCAGGATGCTACTTCAAATGGATCTAAGGATCAGATACATAATCAGAAGGATACATTTTTCATAGCCAAAGTAAGGTTTTGATCTCTTTATATATCTGTGTTTGCCTGTTCTGTTTTGTAAGAGATCGTCTCGTAGAAATCATTTACTGTACATGATTTGTGTCATCCTGTCTGTGAATTTGTACATCTACTGATAAGTCGTGATCATTGCATTCTGCTTTTTGTCAAAGTTTATGTTTATATTGTGTTAACTCTATCCACGAAATGAGTACTGTTATAGTTGTGTCCATGGGGGCATGTCTCTCTTTTGTACTTTCTGAAAAGTCAAGGGGTGAGCAAAAATCTACTTAATTAGGTAAAACACTAAAGAACCAAAATAAGTTGATATGTTTATGGCAACTTTTAGAGTCAACTTGGACATCATCTAAATTGTCCTAGACATAGAAATTTCAGGTTACTTAATTAGGTAAAACACTAAAGAACCAAAATAAGTTGATATGTTTATGGGAACTTTTAGAGTCAACTTGGACATCATCTAAATTGTCCTAGACATAGAAATTTCAGGTTGTTGCATTGCAAGGTCCAATAATGTGTTTTTTTTTTTAAATTGTTGGACATAGGGGTGAGCAAAATTTTAGTTAACCAAAAAAACTGATCAAATCGAATTCGGTTTGACTCGACTATTTGAGTATTTCGGTTACTTGGTTTGGTTTATTCAGTTTTAAGTTCATAGGTTGTTTAGTGTGGTATTCGGTTAGAAAATTTGGTCTATCCGAATACACTGGCTTATTTTATTTTGATTACTTTAATTCAAATAATATAAATTAAGTTTAATTAACTGGCATTATAAACTGACTAATTTGGTTTGTTCAGTTTTTATTCTTTCTAAAATATGGTTTTTGGTTGGTTCAGTTTGGTTTGGTTTTTGGTTCATTTGAATTTAGTTTGGTTCGTTTAAAATCTGGTTTGATTTATTGGGCTTTGTCCTGTTCGGTTCAAACCACACTGGATGCTCACCCCGAGTTAAAAATATGGATGTTTGTATCAACTTTGCAGCACAAGAAAAACTTTGAAGTATGATTTAAGTTGCAATTCAAAACTTTTCTTTTATTTCTGAAAACAGAATTGAAATTGAACATTTTCGTTGCATACTTTCTCTCATCCTGTTTCTTGTTAGACAAGATTTTCTGGAGTTAGTTGCTTATAGGCTTTAATAGTTTAATTTGTTATATGTCTTGCTTGCAATGATTTAAAACTATTTAAGAAAACTGCTGGGATAACTTGTAGAATAGTCTAGCCTGCATTTTACATACTCAATGGTGCTTTATTTAGGACTTGCAAGGTGTTCACATAAAATTCAATAAAAAATTACTTTAACCTTTTGTTTGGCTTAATCCTACCTTATAATTCATTTCATTTAATGAATTTATTTGGTAATTCATTTGACAACAATATGATCAATTCTACAAAATTTAAAAGAGTTACTATATAAATTTTTGAAAAAACAATTTTTATTTATAAATTAATCTCACAGTACTTGTAGAATTTATTTGAAGTAATAGGCGTCAATTATAATTTATCTATTATTTTGAAGATTTTTTCGTAGTAAAGTTTTATGTTTGCCACCATCTTTATTTTCTGCGGAAAGGAAAAAGAATTTCACCTCCTTCGTTTCGGGAAGGGAGGGTTAGGAAAATTCCTATTGATGTGAATTTTTTTTGAATTGTTGGATATCTTTATGTTCTAGCACAGTTATGATGTATAGTTGAATTAAACAATAAGAATCTAATTATCTTCATCATTAAAACTACCACAAATTATTATCTTAATTTCTTAAGAAAATTGGTATCGACTCGCTCATTTTTCTCTGTTCATCCAGTCTGTAGTTGATATTCTTGTAACTTCCTCTAGTCTCATTCTTTTAACTCCATCTCTCAGTGCATAAGAAATATTAAATCTGTGATATTTTTTGAACCCTTTTAAAATTTGTAGGTTATACACTCATTTGATGCTCAAGCAGAAGGAGAGTTAACTCTATGCCTTGGTGATTGTGTTGTAGTCCGGCAGGTACGTTAGGTGCCGCTAGACCACATGATTCATCTCGTTTATTCATTCATTGTTTTGCTTAAATAGATTAGTGACTCATTCTTTGGTTGGTAAATGAGTAGGTGGCTCCTACAGGGTGGTCTGAAGGAGAATGCAATGGTAAAGCTGGATGGTTTCCATCCGCATATATAGAAATACCGGAGATTAAGATAAGTGAAGAACAACGTTAAGAGGCTGCTCGGGTTAGCTATTAATTGTTGCTGTTAGAGCTGTTGATAAATCTAACAACCCATAGAAATAGCTCTATTTTGGAGTTTCGTTTCAACCGTTTGATCAGCTTCCAGTAACGGTGACAACTAAAACAAAAAGGCGATCACTTTACGAAGGAATGTATATTTTGTGATGCTGCATGATTGTCATGTGATGTGAATACAGTTATATGAATCGGTTCAGGTAGTGCCACTTATTTTAGTTTGGCATGATAGTTTATAGTAAGGTTTTTCTGTATTTATATCTATGTATGAAAAGAAGGGTAATACGAAGCTTGTAGTTTCTATACTAGACTTGTTGTATTTGTATGGTACATGTTGTTTTGCAAGTGGAGATGAATTTTGAGAAAATTAGGAAAAATACTCTCTTTTTAAAAATAATATGATTTCCTACCTCAATAAGGAAAAGATAGAGAAAATACCTCACTATTTTAATATATTTACTGTTTTACTCTAACACCTATTTATATTATAATTATACCTATTCATTGTTATTATTTTACTCTAACTATATTATTAGGGATTTATAAGTGACAACTGTCATTTCTTTTCTTTTTGAGAAAAATTGACAAATACCCTAGATGTGTGAAAATATTGTAAATTTTACTAGAGCAAAAATCAAAGTTGAATAATACAGTTACCAAATTTCAAATTGCACAAATATCAATTTTAATATAGAAAATACGGTTTGCATGAATTAGGAAATCAATTGTTATGATTTTTAATATATCCTACAAATGGGCAAACTAACATATTGAGAATATATTTTCAAAAATCATCAAGATCCATAAAGAGAAATAATATTGCATTTAACAAACTTTCCATATATTATGGAATTTTAATGATTCTTTAAAAACGTACCACCATTCTACAAATAGCAAATCAGAAACTCATTAAGAAATCAAAAAAAATCAGCAAAGATGATAATCAAGAAATTATCAAATCAAAAAGGTTAGTGTCCTAAAAAACATATTTGATTATGTAATTAACTGAATAGGAAGTTTTTTCTGGAAATGATGTGTTTTAATTGGTGAATTACATGTGAATCAATGATTTGAAAGACACAATGATTTTATGTAGATATGATTCAGAATTAAATAAAAAACTATGAACATCTGAAATTATGTGATGAAATTTAGATTTGGAAGCTTGTATGATGAACATAAAAAAGGCATTGTTAAAGCAATTTCGTGCATAATTTATTTAAAAAATAATGCAATCTATATCATATTAGTAAACTGCCGTTGTAAGTTTGTAATACTCACTAACAGAAAATATGAAATTTGTATGTATAATAGCAGGAGTTAACTAATAGTTAACTGAAGATTAACCTACATTAAAATTAACAAAATTTATATATTATCAATGCAGGAATGACCACCATTGAAGGTTGTTATTTACTATGACGGATTTTGGGATGAAGATCTTAACTACTCAAATTTTAAGATCAAGAAAATTTTAATTAAAGACGATGCGGATTTCCAAGAATAAAAAAATCTCAAACTTACATATATAGAAAAGATTTCCAAGAATCTTCAAGAATCATTAATTACAATAACAATTTATTTAAATGTAATTCTCATATATAATGGCAAATACATAATTATTCAAATACATGATTCTTCAAAAATAATACCAATTTATTTAAAACAGTTGTAGTTATTTCTTAAAAAAAAACGATTTGAATTTTTTTTAAATAATAAATTTTTACTAATAGTTAACTAATATGAAAATTAAATTTTTTTTTTATAAATGCAGGAAGATCTTTATGTGGATATTGGGGTTACTTTCAGTTAACTAATAGTATACTACTACTAATTAAAAATATCAATTTGTTTTTAATAACTTAATATTTGGTTGAAAAATAAAGTTAACATGAAGTTAACATGCAGTTAACTAGTATTTTATTATTTTGTAATCCATTCTCATGTTATCTATAAATTTACTACTTCAAATGTTTCTTTATGAGGACATTGAATTTACTTTTAGTTAACTATTAGTATACTACTACTCATTAAAAAACATAAATTTGTTTTTAATAACTTAACATTCGGTTGAAAAATAAAATTAACATGAAGTTAACATGCAGTTAACTGGTTGGACATTATTAGTTAATTTAAAATTTATTGATAGTACACATATAGTGCATATAATTTACACACAACACATTAAACCTAAAAAGTTCACTAACTGGTAACCAAAATATAATATATGTGACAATAATAAATGTTTTCATAACAAAAAAATGAAAAAAAAAAGACTAGCCTAAAATCAGTAACACAATTACAACTGATTTCATTTAATAAAACAAAATTAAACAGAAATCTTCCAATTGTCAATACATCTAATCCTTCTGCCCCCATTTAGTTTTGGTTTCGGTTCCACCTCCTCATCGCTGTCAATGTTGCTAGTATGCTAGTATGCTTCATTTTTCTGTAAAAAAAATACTGGTTAACTGTCAGTTTACACATAGTTAATCATTGGTTAACTGCATATAATTAGATCTCTTGCCAACATTCATCTGATAAAGATTACGACGCACAATATTTAATTACAGTAGGTATACACAGTAAAATTCAATAATTAATTACAATCACAAACCTTAAACCCTCCAGTTTGAGAATAATTATTCTCAATAATTTGAACTGCAGATGAATAAACATAAGTCTTAAAAGCCTCCCTGCCTTTAACTGTATCATTTTTATAATCAAAACCCATTAGTCATTACCTAATTAAATTGAGCACATATCAGTCTGAATAAATGAAAAATAGAACTGACCAGAAGATGATAATGATGATGAAGAAAGTTTAGAAGGTGAATTAGAGAGAGATTGAGAGAGAAAAGAAAAATCCAGCTTTAGATTGAGTCCAAAACCTAAACCCATGATTTAGTTTGTTTTATTATAGTTTTTAAGCAGAAAAAAAGAAGAAGAAATGGAAAAGAAGAGTCCATGAAAATGTTGCTGGAGTTTGATAATGAGTAAAAAAAAGAAAGTGAATGGAATTGGTGTATGTAATTGAAAGTGAAAAGATTTGGTAAGTGGGATGTGGAGTTATTTCCGGCGAGATTCTCTGAATAATCTATTTGAAATGGCAACATGCAAAATGAATAAGGGAGATGGAGGTTACCATTTCAGTTAATGGCTTTTTTTCTAATTTGAAAAGTCTATAATTGCTAAACAAAATCATAAATTTCAAATTAAAAAAAAGAAAACCGTAAATATCAATACTGATTTTTGGGGCCGTACTTATCTAATTAAAAAGGCCAAAGCCCGTATGTGGGCTAATTTTCTCTTTCTTTTTTTCTCTCTCTTTTTCTCTTTCCTCTCCATTAGCTTTCTTCTTCTCTGCTCTTTTTTTTCGCCATTTTTTTCTTCATTTTCTTCTTCTTCTTTATCTTTATTTCTTCTTCATTTTTATTCTCTTCTTCTTCATCGTTAATTCATCGCTCCGTCGTCGTTCCGCCATCATCCCGCCGTCGCTCCGCCGTTTTTCATATTTGATTTTAGCGATTTTCCTCAACTCGTGGTGATTAATACGATTTCTTTTAACTTTCAGATCTAAATAAATTACTCTTGAAATTTTCCAATTCTAAATCTAAAAATATGTATTAAAAACGATTTTCTGCACAAAAAAACGATTTCTACAAAAAAAAAACAGCTTCTGATTATCATATGAGTATCATCACTGCATTATCATGTAAGTATCATAACACTGCAGAGAAAATTGATTTTTTACTAAAAAACAGTGTCTGATTATCATATGAATAACACTGTATTAACATATCGTTATCATAACATTATATGATTATGATAAGGTTATGATAATACACATGTACGATAATGATAATAGTACAATAATGTTTTTATGATAATATAATGATAAGCTTATATAGTATGATAATATGATACTTACATGGAAATTTTTTTTGCAGAAATAGTGTCATATGATAATGTTTTATAGTATGATAACGAGATGATAATATTTATGGTATATATATGATAATATCTATGATAATGTATGATAAAATAGTTTCTGATTATCATGTCGTTATCATAACACTGGAGTATGATAATTGGATGATAATGAATTATGATAAGTTTATGATAGCTGGATGATAACGTACGTGAAAATAGAATTACAAAAAGATTCATGACACCAGTATGATAACCAGATGATAATAAAATAATAAATCTATGATAATATGATACCTATATGTAAACAAATCACATAAAAATTATGATAATGAGATGATAATGTAAAAATAATAGTATGATAATATGATACCTGTATGAAAAAAATAATTACAAAAACATTATAATAACAAGATGATAATGTGAAGATAATAGTATGATAATATGATACACGTATAAGAAAAACAATTACAAAAAAATTATGATAATAAGATGATAAGGTGACGATAATAGTATGATAACATGACCTTATTATACTTCATTATAATACTATTTTCTTCACATTATCATCTCGTTGTCATATTTTTTATGTAATATTTTTCATATAGGTATCATATTATCATACTGTTATCATAATTTTATTATTATGTCGTTGTCATAACATTATCATTTAGGTACAATAATACATTATCATCTCGGTATCATATGATTATATTATGATTACGAGATGATAATACAGTGATAACAACATGATAGTCAATTATTTTTTAGAATATCTTTCTTTATGCAGTGTTATGATAACATTATGATAATACAGTGATACTCGTATGATAATCAGAGACTTTTTTTTTTATAAAAAACCATTTTTCTGCAGTGTTATGATAATCATATGATAATCAGATGCTGTTTTTTTTTGCAGAAAATCGTTTTTTTCATCATAATATTGTCTTTTCATGCAGATTTTTAGATCTGAAATTGAAAAAAAAAAATCAAGAGTAATTTATTTATATCTGAATGTTAAAAAATCGCAATAATCACCATGAATTAAAGAAAAGTTTGCTAAAATAAAAAATGAAAGAACAGTGGAGCGACGGAGAAAGGACGGCGGAGCGATGAAGGAACGATAGAGAAGAAAGAAAAAAATGAAGAAGAAAAGAAGAAATAAAAAAAGAAGAAAAAAATTGACGAAGTACAGAGAAGAAGAAGAAGAGAGAGGAGAGAGGAGAGAGAAAGAAATATAAAAATATGACAGGTGTCATATGATAAGAGTAAAAATATATACTTAGAGTAAAAAATCAATAAAAAGTAGGTATAATCATAATATAAACATGTTTTAGAGTAAAAAAATAAAAGCATTAGAATGATGAGGTATTTTCTCTATCTTTTTCTTGTTGAGGTAGGAAATCAAATTATTTTAGAAAATAGAGTATTATCCTAATCTTCTCATGAATTTTTTTCTCTCGGGGGTTGTCTAAGGCCCATCTGATAAGGATATGGGTTGTTATTTATGAAATTCAAATTCAGATTGTGTAGATACTTACAATGATATTATGTAACTATAAATACTTGTAATACTCCATTCATAAATAACATCTGAGACTACCATATTCAACATGGTATCAGAGCCCTAATGGGTTTTAAAATCTTCTTCTATTAGTTGTTTGTATTTATATCAAACAAGAAATATCCAGCATCCATCAAATAGCTGTTCTGTCTTTTTTTTCTTTGCACGGCAATATGTCAAACCAACATGAGATTGTTCCCTCATCTTCTCATTTTGGAAATTTTCCAAATGCCAACCTTACTGCTCAGTTACCTATTAAACTGAACACATCCAATTATTTATTATGGCAAGCTCAGATTATGCCACTACTTCGATCTTACGATTTAGCCGGTCATGTGGATGGTAGCTGTGATCCTCCACCATTGACAAATGCAGAAAATCAACCTAATCCTGCCTACCATATATGGTACAAACAAGATCAACTTGTTCTCACATGGATAATCAGTTCCATATCTGAAAGTTTTCTTCAACAGATTGTTAATGTCACCAAAGCTAGAGATGCTTGGACAAAGCTTGCAACAGCTTACTCTTCGGGTTCAAAGGCTCAAATCCGAACTATTAAATCTAATTTTTATCGTCTTCAAAAGATTCCTAATGAATCTATTGCTGTTTACAGTCAGAGAGCAAAATCTATGTTTGATCAATTGTTGGCTCTTGGTAATCCTATAATGGAGGATGATCTTGTGCAGGTTATTACTAATGGACGTGATTCTTCATATCGTCCTTTTGTTCGTTCTCTTGAAAATCGCCTTGATTTTGTTGGATTTGACGATCTCTATGGTTTATTGCTCAGTGAAGAGGCAAGTCTTGCTTCTGAGAAAGAAACTCCTAATATTTCTACAGCCTTTTATTCATCCGCTGGTAATAACAATAGCCGAAATTATTCACCTTCTCATGGTAGAGGCAGAGCACGTAATTCACGTGGAAGGGGATATTCTTCTCCTTCACGTGGGAGAGGAAATAGGCAACAGAACACCTACAATTGGCTGTCTCAAATGGGTCAATCTCACTATGATCCCAACAATTCATTTAATCCTCTCTCTGTCACTTGTTTTAAATGTAATGGGAATGGCCACTATGCAAACACATGCTCTTCTCCAAAAATTCGCAGAGACAACAGACCTTTACAACCTTCTCCAAGCTCAAACCTTGCCACTTCTTCTTCTCCAAATAACCAAGCTTGGATAATGGATACCGGAGCTACACATCATCTCACTTCAGATCTCAAAAATATAACTGTTGCAGATGAATATACTGGCCCTGATGGAATCAAAATTGGTGATGGTAAAATCCTTCCTATTTCTCATATTGGGTCTTCTAAATTTCATTCTCGTAATTCTTTATTTTCTCTATCTGATATTCTTCATGTTCCTAATGCTTGTGCTAATTTATTATCAGTTGCTTCTTTTACAAAATCTAACCAAGTTTCCATTGAATTTTTTCCTTTTCATTTTGAGATAAAGGATATCCGCACGAAGAAGGTTTTACTTTCAGGCCCGAGTAATCAAGGATTATACTCGCTATCCTTCTCACCAGTTCACAATTCCAAGAAAGTTTTTCTGTGTTCGTTTAGTACATGGCACAATCGACTCGCTCATGCTTCTCCACGCACTGTGCAATCTGTGTTGGCAGCTTCAAATATTCCAGTCCATAATAAATTATCAACTTTGTGTAATGCTTGTTGTGTTAGCAAAAGTCACAAGTTGCCTTTTCCAGTTTCTAGTTTTCGTTGTCATGGACCTTTAGATGTTATTAGTTCTGATGTTTGGGGTCCTTCTCCTATTGAGTCTGTTAATGGTTTTCGTTATTATGTTTTATTTCATGATCATTTTAGTAAATACTGTTGGATCTATTTCTTGAAAAATAAATCAGATGTTTTCAATACTTTCATCAAGTTTCGTCATATTGTTGAAAAATTCTTCAGTCGTTCTATTAAAATTTTTCATGCTGATTTAGGAGGAGAATTTGTTGCTCTAGCTAAATATCTTGCTGAAAATGGAATTACGCAAAGTAGTGCATGTCCTAAAACACCCGAACAAAATGGTCTTGCGGAACGAAAACATCGACATATAGTTGAAACTGGTTTGTCATTAATGCATCATTCAAATGTTCCTATGCAATATTGGACTTATGCCTTCGACACGGCTGTTTATGTCATCAATCGATTGCCTACTCCTGTTCTAAGTAATTCTTCGTCGTATCAAGTTCTATTTAACACTTCTCCTCGTTATAGTGATTTACGTGTTTTTGGTTGTTTATGCTATCCTTGGCTTCGTCCGTATGCTTCCAATAAATTTTCTGCTCGTTCTACTTCCTGCGTATTTCTTGGTTATAGCAAGCTTCATAAGGGTTATTTTTGTCTTAATTTATCTACTCACAAAATACTAATATCTCGACATGTCATATTTTCTGAGCAGGAATTTCCATTTAAAAGAGATGATGTGTACTCCAAGTCCAAGATTCAAGCAGATTCCACAACCATTTTTGTTCCTTCTGTTACGCCAACAACAAGCCTTCAATTTTCAAATTCACAAAATTTAAGAAACCAAATCTTTGACTCAACAACTCCATTTTTATCTCCACAAATTGAAACCAACACGTCAACCCACCAAATCTCACCTTTATCAAAATCAAATCCTCTCATCAATCCTGATTTGCCTAACCAACAAATACATTCAAATTCTATCTCATGCCAATCTTCACACCAATCCGTGCCAACTCCTATTGTCTCTCCTGATCAACCAATTCCCTCACGTGATTCAAGTGCCAAACAAACCGTTCCACTTGCTGTTGACCTCACAAATTTTAATAACAAATCTGCCACATCATCCACTACTATCCCCACCTCTCACCAATACAACACAAGATCAAAGACAGGCCATCTTAAACCGAAAACTTTCTCTGCTTCCATTACAAATGAAAATGAACCCAGTTCTTATTCAATTGCTGTGAAATCAAAAACTTGGTGTCAAGCTATGAATGAAGAAATTACAGCTTTGAAGAATAATAATACTTGGGATCTCGTACCTCCCTCTTCTTCACATAATGTTATTGGAAACAAATGGGTATTTCGAATCAAAAGAAATCCAGACGGTACCATTGCTCGCTATAAAGCTCGTTTAGTTGCCAAAGGTTATCACCAAAGACCTGGAGTAGATTTTCATGATACATACAGTCCTGTTATTAGACCAGCAACAATTCGATTATTACTTTCTATGGCTGTTACTAATCAGTGGTCTATTAAACAACTTGATGTCTCCAATGCCTTTCTTCATGGCAATCTTGACTAAGAGGTTTATATGTCTCAACCACAAGGATTTATTGACAAGAGAGTTCCCAATTATGTTTGCAAACTCCGCAAATCATTATACGGCCTAAAACAGGCACCACGGCAATGGTACAAGAAATTGTCTTCGGCTCTTCTTTCATTGGGATTTCGTGCTTCTCAAACGGATTGTTCGCTGTATTATTATTCAGCATCTGGTATTCAACTTTATTGCCTCATTTATCGATGACATTATAATTACTGGAAACAATTCTGAAAAAATACAGTTCATTATCAAGTCTCTTGGAACTAATTTTGCAATCAAGGATTTAGGTGACCTCAGCTATTTTCTTGGTGTTGAAGCACGATGGACTACTACTGGTCTTCATCTCACACAGCAGAAATACATCAAAGATCTTCTTCTTCGAGCAAAAATGGAGTCTGCTAAGGGTATCTCAACACCGGCAAACCCTAAACTTCAGCTTACTTCAATTGGTGGCACGTTATTTCGGGATGATGTTCTTTACCGAAGTGTTGTCGGCAGCCTGCAATACTTGTCATTGACACGTCCTGATATCTCCTTTTCAGTCAACAAGGTTGCTCAATTTATGCACAAACCATCAGAGGATCACTGGAGTGCGGTCAAACGTATTTTACGTTATTTGCAACAAACTATTGATCATGGATTATTCATTCGCAAGGCCAGCAATTCCACCCTTTCCGCTTACTGCGATAGTGATTGGGCCAGCTCTATTGATGATAGAAAATTACTACTGGGTTTTGCATATACTATGGAAGTAACTTAATTACTTGGGGATCCCGCAAACAGCGAATGGTTGCGAAATCATCTACAGAAGCCGAGTATAGAGCAATATCCACTACAGTATCTGAGGTTCAATGGGTTCAATCATTACTCCGGGAACTTTCTTTACCAATGACAAGTTGTCCAACTTTGTGGTGTGATAATCTCAGCGCAACTTACCTCACCACCACTCCTATCTTTCATTCACGATCTAAGCATCTCGAGATCGATTTTCATTATGTTCGTGAACGGGTCTCTTCAAAAGCTCTCCAAGTCAAATACATTCGGTCTAATGAACAGATAGCAGATGTCTTGACAAAGCCGCTCTCAACCACACGTTTTTTGGCTCTAAAATTCAAGTTGAACATTGTGTCTCCCCATGCTCAACTTGCGGGAGGATGATAAGGATATGGGTTGTTATTTATGAAATTCAAATTCAGATTGTGTAGATACTTACAATGATATTATGTAACTATAAATACTTGTAATACTCCATTCATAAATAACATCTGAGACTACCATATTCAACACCATCCAGCGCAAAAGGACAAAACACATAAGACAAAAATTTGACCTCTAGGAAAATGTATAGGAATGTCATAAAAATATAATAACCGAACCCACATACAAAGCAATAAAAAAAACCACTTGCTTATCTTGTCCAAATATCAAAAGAAAATTTTCACATACTTTCTTTTTATTTATCTTAATTACACATTTTATTTTTCTTCTTATCACATAAAAAACTAAATAAAGTTAATTTTTTAATATTTAATTATTGAATATGAAAACTTAATTTATATAAATTTAATAAAATAAATAAGGCATGAAGTGTTTCAAATAAATTTTAATTTTAAAATATAATATAATAAATTTTATAATTAGATTTTTATTTTATTAAAATTTAATATAAGTAAATTAAAAAAATATAATATCATCAATTTTAGTCCCTTTTAGAGGACGAATCCGGACCGAACCTCTTTATGAAAGTTGTAGGTATTCGAATTGCCTTTCCAGGGACGTTTGAATCGATGAAATCCGACGTCGGGGGAACGAGTTATGACATAAATACACAATCTCAATATATATTGATTTCACACTGATGACAGATGCAGCAGCTTCATGGCAACTTTCGTCCATGTTCCAGGTCGAATCCGGACCGGACGTCTTCATGAAAGTCGTAGGTATTCGAGTTACCTTTCCAGGGACGTTTGAATCTATTAAATCCCACGTCGGAAGAACGATTTACGAATTAAATACTCGGACTGGGTAGATGCAGATTTCATAAAGCTGCACACATGCAGCAGCTTCAAGAGCACTTTCGTCCCTTTTCCAGGACGAATCCGGACCGGACCTCTTCATGAAATTTGTAGGTATTCGAATTAGCTTTCTATGCACGTCTAAATCCATTACATCCAAAGTCGGAAAAGCGAGTTATGAAAACAATACCCGGGCTGGTTTTCAAAAACATACTTATATCCCCTCTGTATCGCTTGAATAGCTACCCATTACTAGAAAGTGAACTTGAAAATAATAAATTTGAGTTAAATAAAATAGCGTGGAGAAATGGGACGCGTGTTGAATTATTCGGATAGAATAGATTATTATAAATTAAGGAAAATGAGGTATATTTAAAATCAAATTAAAAATAATTGAACATATATATTTCAATTAAATAAATTATAAATAGTAATAATAATAATAAACCATGTCCATAATGTTTAGTCAATGGGGACAAGAAGACAAAGTAAGCATATAAATCCCTCTCCCTATGGTTTTGGAAGATGCTTCTACCTTTTCCAAAAAAAGATAGATATATACGGAAATAGGCATGTGTAGATTTGTATCTACGGGATAGTCCTGGAATACACACATACAGCTGATTGAATGGCGATTTCGTCCCTCTTAGAGGATGAATCCGGACCGGACCTCTTCATGAAAGTTGTAGGTATTCGAGTTTCCTTTCCATGGACGTTGGAATCGCTGAAATCCAACGTCGGGGGAACGAGTTATGACATAAATACACAATCTCAATATATATTGATTTCACACTGATGCACAGATGCAGCAGCTTCATGGTAACTTTCGTCCATGTTCCAGGTCAAATCCGGACCGGACGTCTTCATGAAAGTTGTAGGTATTCGAGTTACCTTTCCAGGGAAGTTTGAATCGATGAAATCCCACGTCGGAAGAACGATTTACGAATTAAATACTCGAACTGGGTACATGCAGATTTCATAAAGTTGCACACATGCAGCAGCTTCAAGGGCACTTTCGTCCCTTTTCCAGACTGAATCCGGACCGGACCTCTTCATAAAAATTGTAGGTATTCGAATTAGCTTTCTATGCACGTCTAAATCCGTTACATCCGACGTTGGAAAAACGAGTTATGACAAAAATACCCGGGCTGGTTTTCGAAAACATACTTCTATCCCCTCTGTATCGCTTGAATAGCTACCCATTACTAAAAAGTGAACTTGAAAATAAAAAATTTTAGATTAAATAAAATAGCGTGGAGAAATGAGACGTGTGCTGAATTATTCGGATAGAATAAATTATTATAAATTAAGGAAAATGAGGTATATTTAAATTCAAATTAAAAATAATTGAACATGTATATTTCAATTAAATAAATTATATATAATAATAATAAACCATGTCCATAATGTTTAGTTAATGGGGAAAAGAAGACAAAGTAAGCATATAAATCCCTCTCCCTATGGTTTTGGAAGATGCTTCTACCTTTTTCAAAAAAAGATAGATATATACGGAAATAGGCATGTGTAGATTTGTATCTACGGGATAGTCCTGGAATACACACATACAGCTGATTGAATGGCGATTTCGTCCCTCTTAGAGGACGAATCCGGACCGGACCTCTTCATGAAAGTTGTAGGTATTCGAGTTTCCTTTCCATGGACGTTGGAATCGATGAAATCCGACGTCGGGGGAACGAGTTATGACATAAATACACAATCTCAATATATATTGATTTCACACTGATGCACAGATGCAGCAGCTTCATGGTAACTTTCGTCCATGTTCCAGGTCGAATCCGGACCGGACGTCTTCATGAAAGTTGTAGGTATTCGAGTTACCTTTCCAGGGAAGTTTGAATCGATGAAATCCCACGTCGGAAGAACGATTTACTAATTAAATACTCGGACTGGGTACATGCAGATTTCATAAAGCTGCACACATGCAGCAGTTTCAAGGGCACTTTCGTCCCTTTTCCATGCCGAATCCGGACCGGACCTCTGCATGAAAGTTGTAGGTATTCGAATTAGTTTTCTATGAACGTCTGAATCTGTTACATCCGACGTCGGAAAAGCGAGTTATGACAAAAATATCCGGGCTGGTTTTTAAAAACATACTTCTATCCTCTTTGTATCGCATCAAGGGAAATTTCTTCCCTTTTAGAGGACGGATCCGACTCCTCCATCTTCATAGAAGCCGTCGGTATTCGAGTAAGTTTTTCAAATATGTTTTAATCGGTTCAATCGGACGTCGTAAAATACAGTTATGTCCTATATTATCATAATGTCTTTTAAAATTATACATGAATCTACTTACTATCTATATCGCTTCTATTGTACATTTGAATAATAATAATAATTAGCACTAAGTAGACTTGAATATAATAATTTTTAATTAAATCAAAATTATGGAAAAATTCTATCGTGTTGAATTATTAGGATAAAAAAAATCATTATATAAGATGGAGAGTATTTGAAATGATGAAATTTTCAATAACTAAATTCATAAATAATGTATTTTAATTAAATAAATAAAATAGATCAATGGAATATTTATCTATTTAATCGGTTAAAAAAATTAATAATATGGGTCACTTTAATTAATAATTAATAAAAGTCATAAATAGTTAACTAAAAAAATTATACCTCGAAATAATTATTTTATTAAAAAATTAAATTTTTAATATTTTTTTTTTTTTAAAACATGTAGTAGGCATTAAATTTTTATTTTTTATAAATAAAATTATTTATTAACTAATATTTTATATTAAAATAATTAAATCAACTCATATTAACTAATTGTATATAGGAGAGTGTATTCACTTTCTTTACATGAGAATGAGAGTGCAACTATTAAAATACGTAGAGTATTTATTCTTTAACCAATTCAGCAGATAGTAAGTAATTTCGTCTTTATTATGTCATCAAAATGCATGGCTCTTCTTGCGCTGGACCGGTCCAGCGCTGGATTGAAGAGTGACCCTCCTCCATTTGTATAGTTGGCAGATCGGTATTTGCATGGAGATGATTTTTTCTTTATACACAGATAGTAAGTTACACATAAAAAAATGAGGAAATTAGACGTATCACGTGATTAGACGTACACATATTAGAAAATACGTGACACGCTAAAGGTTTGCATTTGACTTGCAAAATTATTATTTTGCAAAAAATATGTACTCTATTTTGCAAAGATCCATATATACCTTATCAAGAATTCACCTTTATGATCATATTCATCTTCTCTTTTATCCAATACTCCACAAAAGATATTAAAGTCAATAACAATCAACTTCTCATAATCTCATTCAAATGAAAATTTCTAAGACCAGCCGGTAGCATTAAATTCGCCGGTGTTTGATACCCGAGAGCTTAATGCGCCACCGGCTGGCTGCCTGTATAATTGTTTTTCTTGATTTGTTTTAGAGTGATTATCTTACCGGAATCCGGTGACCATACTGAAGTTATCTCTTCTCGAACCTTATTTAAGATGTCAAGATGTGATTCTTGTTGTGTTACAGCTCAAAGAAGCCAGAGAGTGGAAGAGTTTTGGGCAGCGACGAGTAAATCAAATAGATGGCTTCTAATCAATGAGAAAACAAATCTTATATCATTATGTTATATATTTTTTTGGAGGTAGAATGGATTCTTGATGTCTTTGATTTTTTTATTTGAAAAATAAGATGATTTCTTTGAAAATTGACAATATTTTCGGTTAAAAATAATTTATTTTTAAATGTATTGAAAATACGGCATGTAAAAAAAATATAGCATAACTATATGGTATATTAGAAGTATGCAAAAAATAATTTATTTTAAGTGTATTGAATATACAACACTATATACTAAAAATTAAAAAAATATAGCAAAAGTATACATATATGATATATATTGTATACAAATTTGTCACGACCCATTTTCATGGATCGCGACCGGCGCTAGGGTATGAGTATGGTTGTACCAAAACCCATAGCTAGGCTTGCGGATAACCAACAATTACATAAATCTGCAAGAAACCAATGCTCGGGGCAACCGAGACTTCAGCCTAGTTCTAGCAGTTTATAAAATACAACATTTACATAAATCACAAACCTAAAAACCTCTCTTTTCTCTCTAAACAAACCCTAGCCGTTAAGAGTTTTCTTCTTATTTCTTCTCCGACTGCCGTCAATGGTTTGATTTTTTTTATTGACGGTAGCCATCCCTTTATTTATGTTATTTTAATTTCATAGAATATAATAAATAGCGACTCTTTTCATTTTTTTCTTGATGGATTAAAATCTATTAACGAAGCACAATTAATTTTATCAAGAAGTGAAGATAGATTGAGGATCTTTCAACAACAAAATGGAATCGTTTATGAGCTATATTAGTTTTATTTATTTTTCATTATCTGTCTTTTTTCTGAATATTTTATGTTGTCCTTTCTTTATGAAAGGTTTGTTGTCCTTTCCCCGTGAAAGGTTTGCTGTCTCTTTTTATGAAGGAGTTTACCGTCTCTTTTTTTTATGAAGGAGTTATCAAGTGGTGATTGAATGGAATGCTATGGATTTGTGGGTGATTGGAGAAGTTTGATCAAAGAGTGATCGAAGAATGCACTTATTTATCAAAACAGTTAATAATTTATTTTTATTTTCGTAAGTAAGATCTGCGAATCAGGCAGCATGTTGTCTGTTACATGTCAGGTCATCAGATTTAGTTTTCGAATTATTTCAAATTTCTTATAAATGTAACTGTTTCATATTCGATTTAATGAGATTTGATGATTTCAAAAAAAAAAAAAAACTCAAAACTTCAATTCTTTAACCCAGCTCTTCATCTTAACCATCAATTCTATCAAATTACTCATTAATTCTTCAATTGGTAACCAAGAAACGACAATCAGTGATGAATGCCGACGAAAGTTCTAATTGAATTTGAATTCTTGGAACAATCAATATTTTCAGCAACTCAAACCTTGAATAAACGTAAGGATTAGCTATATTATTGTTGTATTAGATTGAATTAAGCTAGGATTGTTATTAATTTAAGATTTTGGTTATAGTGGTTGAACTTTGTGATTTTCTGTTCATAAGTGCCGATTATAGTGTCGATAACTTCTCGAATTGGATTGTTTAAATTGATAAAACGAGATGCTATGGCCGGAGAGCAGTATTCGGAGAGCGAATTTTATCGAAGCTCTGGAGTCGTGCAACTACTCGAACGAGCAGTCCATTAGTGAAAGCATTCAGGGCATTTTGCCCTGGGTCAGACCTAACACGGCGTTTTTTTATATAACCCGGAGTTAATCGAGGTGGAATGATGGAATTAAGTTGATTAGTTATATTACCAAAAAGAGCTAAACAATCGGTGAAGTTAAAGTACAATTTAGATGATAAACGATTATAAATTGGTGTTGAAATGGAGATACCGTTTAAGAATAAGTCAATACTATAAGTTAAAGGTTTAAATAAATAAAATTAAGTTAAAGAACAAAATAATTGATACACAATTATTAACTAATTTTTGGAACAAGGTTATGGTTAAAAACAACAATTATTGTAGTTTGACAGCAGTTATAGCAATTTGGCAGCAGTTATAGCAAAACAGTAATTTTTATCTAAGCATGCATGATGATTTGACAGTTATGATAAAAAGTGACACGAAAATATTAAGGTCCTAAGAAGTACCGTTCTGAGTTCTTGGCTCGTTTACTGGTGAAGTGGATGTGGAATCCAGCTTCGAATTAGTACGTAGTAGCTTGTTGTTGAATAATTAACGTTTTAAGCTTAATTTGATCGACGTGTATGTAGGGTGTAGGGTTCGGCCAACACTTAAAATTTCTAAGGTTTGGTGCGTGCTTTGGTGGATTGAAATTGTCGACCTCTGGTTAGGCTGTCTAGAGGTGGTATTTATAGTGGTGGTGGGTGACCTAAGCTTAGCTAGAGGCAGAGATTGGTCAGGAGTCTTCAAGTGTGTGAAATGATGACTCCTTTCAGTGTTTGGATTTGGAAAAACCTCTTTTAGATTGATTAACTTCGGAATTATTCTTCAAGGCTAAGTAAAGTGTGTCCAAAAGTCTATTTTAGTGCCTGAAAGTACTTAAAAATTCTCATAGGGTCATTTGGGTAGGGTCAATTTTAGCCTATCAGACTTGCAATTGGCTCATAAACTTCTAAATCATTGCACTTAGTTCAATTTTTGGACTAAGACGACAATCTATTCGGATTTTTATTAGCTATTTACGGATAATTAGGCTTTAATCCCCCCAAGTTCGCAACACGCCTGTTTAGATTCTAACAAACAAATCGATAGCTCGTCACCCGGACGATTTTCTATGAAAATCATCATTCGACGATTCAGTCTCTTATCACTTTTCACCTGTCCGAAAAAGAGGTGTCTACAATTATATTTTAATAAATATAATTGTTTTATTTGAAAAAAAAGAAAAATAAATAAATAAATCAATCAAAATTAAAATTTAAAAAATAAATATTGTTAATATTGAATATTTTTTTTTTAAAATATAAAATAAAATAATTAATATTATAACGATAAAAATTTAAAATATTATTTTTTATTTTCAAGAGGCTCTTTTATTAAAAAAAAATACCCTTTTTAATAATTTTTGTTGGATGAATAACATTTTTTAATGCATAGAGTATCATAAGTCCATAATCCCACATAGAAGCTGTTTGAAGAAGACTCCACAGAGAAAGAAGAAAGAAACCCTAATTTGCATTGAAGCTGCTTTCCTGTCACAATTCACTTGCTCTCTTTACCTCCGTCGGTACTATATTTGACAAAGCTTATCTCTCTCTCTGTGTTGTTCCTTTATTATAATATTAGGGTTTTATTTACCTAACTTTTTCATGATTTACTTAACTTGGGTACGCCATGTTTGCGAGTTAATTGAATTTTGTTTCTTGCAAAATATACTCATTTCTTATAGAATTCTTTGATTTGGGTTCCATTTTATTTTTGAAACTGGAAGAATTAAATGGTGTAATCTTTTTAAACATGAGAGTCCAGTAGAATTCAGTTCAGTTGCAATTTTTTTGTTTTGCCAAAGATAGAGTACGACTCTTAGAGTCTCAGTTTGTTAATTGTTAGTTACGGTGCAGGATTTGAACCCGTGACCTCTTGATGCACTTTGGAAGTTTGACACAGTTATTCTTAAGTAATTGCTTGAGATAGAAACCGAGAAGGATCACTCTTGTGTTAGGCTTTTCTCTTTTAGTTATCCTCCAACATTTTCTATTGGTGATTTATAATCATTGAGTGTGCAAATCCCTCTTAATTAGTGAGTGCATCTGTGCAATTGCATCGGTTTATTCACAGATGCGACTTTTACTAGCCTGTTAATTTTTCCCTTGTTACATGTAGCCATAGCCAAAAGGTGTTAGTATTTATAGGTAATGCGAACAAATATCGTCTAAAGCTTAATTCTCTTCTGATTTCCTGTCATTCAGATAGGATATCCAGGGAGAACATTGGTCATTCCGGGAACGTGATAAGGAAAGGAAATGATGAAATGGACTTTAGAACATAAACATAACCATTAAATATAAATGTTCTTTTGTGAAGTTTCATGGAGTCACTATTTTTGTTGATAAGTCTGTTCAAAATCATTAGCTGATGAAATCCTATAGCTTATATCCACACCTTCCATATAACTTCCTTTAGAGTTTAAGCATTTGGAAAATATGTAGGAACTGGGAGATGTCTATGCGTATTTGTTGGGATCTTTTTTCTTCTTCGATTTTGTTAGGAAGAGAGCTGAGTGAGGTAAATAAATAAATAAATGCCAATCTTACCTGATCTCATGACACAAATGCTTTCTTTATGATAGATGACAAGCGCTTGGACAAATTTGAGCTTTGCAATCATACATAGGGATATAGAAAGGGAGTGGGAGAATCAGGGTGGACTTTTGGGTATTTTTATATTTAAATGGAGATTCTTGCTCTCTGAAGAACTATTCATCTGCAAAATTCATGGGAGGATGAGGAGATGAAATATAGTTCAATTTTATTATAGCTTTGGAGCATCTTGGAGCAAATGAGCAATGGAGCTTTGGGAGCACCGCTCACATCGAGGATTGCTCACTTGGTTTGCTTCATAGTTTCTGTTTTTTCTGTCTTTTGTTATCGTCAGAGTGCTGATGATAAATGGAGCAGGGTTAGATAGAGTTGCTGTAATATTTAAAAATGAGATTTTTTTATCTATTTATGTTCTTCATTGCTTTCTGCAGTGAAAGCTTCGCCACATCCCTTTGGTGTCAGAAATGAGCAGCCGTTTTTCTAGGACAATCTATGTTGGCAACCTGCCCTCGGATATAAAAGAATTGGAAGTTGAGGATTTATTCTACAAGGTATGATTTGACCTTTTTGTCAGCAGTCTATGTATTTTTATTCTGGTAAATAAAAATTATCATGAATTTTATCTCTTAAATTGCACCAGTATGCAATAATTGGAATTTCTCACCCATGTTCATAATGCACAAATTTGCAACCTCAATGAACATTTTTCTTTATCTTCTCTGTTTTAGGCACTATATGCTAATGCAAGAAAAACACTGTATGCATATGAGTGTGATAAATGGTTATTTGACTCATATTCTAAGAAGCACAGAAACTTCGATAAAGTTTAATCTATTACCCACAAATTTTATATTCAGATTACCTACAATACATCAAATCTTCTTATTTTTGTTGGATTATGTGGATGCACATTACAAACTTCGCATTATATTGGGTGTTAAGTGTTATTTATTTTTGTTTGTACATTATAAACCTGTCATGTTTCCTCTGTTATGGGTTGGATTTCTGTGCTATAACACTCTGGATATGGTTCTTATTATATTTTTTCCCCGTTTTTGCAGTATGGTCGTATACTTGATATTGAATTGAAGATTCCACCTCGTCCTCCTTGTTATTCTTTTGTCGAGGTAAAGCTAACCTTCTTCTGTTCTTACATGCATAAATGTACAGGTAGCAGTTCTTTCTGCTTCCAGTTGAAGAGCATACATTCTTGACTATATTTATTTGTTTTACAGTTTGAGAATTCTCGGGATGCAGAAGATGCAATCAGAGGTCGCGATGGATATAATTTTGATGGTTGTCGATTGAGGGTACGAGTATTTCCCACTGTTATGATGTTTTTTGTCGCCAAATTTATAGTGCCAGTTTCTCATATTATTTACCCAGGTTGAGCTTGCTCATGGCGGTAGAGGGCAATCTTCAAGTGATCGTCGCAGTGGTTATGGTGGCGGAGGAGGAGGAGGCGGCGGCGGTGGCGGCGGAGGTGGTGGTCGACAAGGAATCTCGCGCCATTCAGAATTTCGAGGTTTGTTGTGAGAATTATATTGTCTTGCTAGAATGTAAAGAAACACTAGGAAAATGCAATTCAAAAACTTTTTCTTGGTGGTACCAAGTATTATTCTCAACATCATACTGGCATCTTCATTTGCAGTTACTGTTCGTGGACTTCCATCTTCTGCGTCTTGGCAGGATTTGAAGGTTTGAAAACTTCTGATTTCAAGCAGCAAGATTTCTAGTTCTTGTACTTGTCATATAATCAATACATTTGATTCAGGATCATATGCGAAAAGCAGGCGATGTGTGCTTTGCTGAAGTTTCTCGTGACAGTGATGGTATGCCCTTTGCAAGAGTTACTTCTTAGAAACTCATTCACACTTTAGCTTTTTGTTCCTTTTTTTTGTCCACTGACATTATCCTTCAATGGGATTGAGTGAAAAATGATTTGCATGTAATTGACTATTATGTGCATTAAAACGTTTGATGCGTTTTGTCATCCATGTCCTTACCAAGATGACAATGTCTACTTATGTTCATTCAGGGACTTTTGGACTCGTTGATTATACTAACTATGAAGACATGAAATATGCTGTAAGTTGTTCTACCTCCTACAACCCCTCAAATGTTTTATTTTGGTAATTCTTTAACCATCAACAAACCAAATCTTCTCCTATTTAGATTCGGAAGCTTGATGACACTGAGTTTAGAAATCCTTGGACTAGAGCTTATATCCGGGTAACTATTCTATACAAATTGTTCATTGTTCGTCTAAATAATGTTTCTTCTAGTGAGCCCTACCCTATTTTGTGTTATTATTTGGGTAATAATTAGCCCATAATATTTGCAATTATGACGAAGGTGGAACATTAAGACTGCCTTAGACTTACTTTTCCATCTCCATCCACCAACTATTGATACTTGAAGAATTCAAGATTATGCATTATGAATTGACAAGTAAACAACTAATATGATGCTTGAAGAGTTCATGATGGCACATTGTGTGTACATTGATTTTTGCAGGTTAAGAGGTATGAGGATACCCCATCAAGGAGCCAAAGTAGAAGTCGCAGTAGAAGCCGCAGTAGAAGCCGCAGTAGAAGTCCGAGAAGGAATAGAAGGTGTGCTTGGGCAATCTGTTAACAGGAAGATTAATGCTCTTGTTTTCTGATTTTACTACATAGTGAGAGAGTTTCTATTTTCTTATGCAGCAAATCCGTGGAACGCTCTCCTCCAAAATCAGTGTCAAAATCTAAATCAGCATCACCTGTCAAGTCACCTAGGTATTTGGAGTTAGCGTACAATGGCCATTTTATACGTTATTAGATTTTAAATGTTTCATTTTCTTTTCGAGTTTACGTAACAAGAATGTATAATTCTTTTATCTTGGAATGTGCAGAACAAAATCCAGGTCAAGGTCTAGATCAGGATCTCCGATCAAGGTTAGTGAGTCTTGGTTAGATTAAGGGAAGTGGGTAGTTTGTGTAGTTACATATTTTGAAAAGTATTTTGCTCTACTTTCCTGCAAGACATTTGCATTAGCTGAATTGAGCTATCTGTTTGCAGGCACAGTCTGGAAGTGGCTGAATCATTTACACATGTTGACTAGTTGGTGTCGAAGCTTCACTAGAGTTTGATCGGGATTTTTTTTGGTTAAAATGTAGTAATCAACACTCAGCAATAGGAATGAGGTATTTTCGGTTTTTATGATTTATGATTCATTTGTGGACTTGTGGAATACACAGTATTGTCATTTAGTCGTCAAACTTGTTCCGGTTGAACTGGATCCTGGCCTTTCAGTTTCTCCTATCATGGATATTGGATGAACCAAGTGGGGTTTGAATTTAGCATAATTAGATATGCTTTCTGGTTTTATAATTATATTATTACCTTGTACTGGATGCATCATGGGTGGGAATGTTATCATATTACTATATTTATTGAAAAATTGATCGGTATTTCACATTATAATAGTTTGGCTGCTTATGTTTAAATTATTAAAGCCGAAAATATTGTATTTTATATTAGAGAGGTATCATTAAATATTTGTTAGTCAATACTTTTTGTCATTTGGATAACTTATTTTATACTCTAATAATAGTATACATTGCATCTTGTTTTTGTATGCTCTCGATAAAGGTTTATTTTGCTGCTTGAACTTGGTAAAAAAAATCGGCTAATAATCAACTGTGGCATCTTATTTTTGGGCTTCTTATCACAAAATCTCCTAAAAATCACAAAATCTCCTAAATATTACTAATTGGGCCGGTTCCTTTCCTTCCATTTAGTGCCGTCCATTTTGCTTAGGTGTTATTTAAAAAATAATAATTTACTCAAAAAACCAATTACTTTCACCAAAAAAATTAAAAATACTCAAAATATCATTTCACTAAAAAATTAAAAAAAATCAAAAAGTCAAACCAAACTAAGCAAACAAACCAAACAACTCAAAATCCAATGATATTTTGTTCTGGCCACCACTATTTTCTGGCCACCCTTTTTTTAGGGCACCATTTTCCCATTCGCCATTTTTTCTGGTCGATTCGTCCCCTGAGAAGACGAACCAGTCATCATCTCAGGTGAGGGGAAAACCCAGACGTTTTCTTCACGATGAAGAACAGGTGAGAGTTGTTCTTCACAGACTCGTCTTCTCTGGGAAGATGAGTCGCTCTTCGCCTAAAGCAGATCTGCTCCAAGCGCCTGATGAGGAGTAGATCTGCTCCTCCTCAGGCGTGGATGTCACGACCCAAATCCAAACCACCGTTAAGGAAGGGGAATGATAGTTCTAAAACTCGTATCAAGCCTAAAAACCTCTATAATTTTTTTGCGTTTTGAAATAACAAAAAGGTTTTTAATTTCTTTTCAAAAACACTTTAAAAACCTTTACAAAAACATTATCACAAAATTGTGATTGCATTTTTATAAAATAGATCGTAAACATAAATCTTATATAACATAACCGCCTTATTTCAAATATAATTCAAAATCGTTAAATCAGTTTAGCATATCAAATAATTGGTAAGACATTTTATATAAACACGTAGCCTTCAAAATAATATACAAATAACAATAGTTGATCAGAGCAACTATTTAAAATGAACTACTATCTGATAGACTATTCCAAGTACTGAACTATGCAACTCTAGAATTTTAGAAACGATTATTGTGACATTACTATTGTGACATTACACAAAAACGACTTCTGAAGCAACGAATGGAAGTCTGGTCACATCAAAAACACTATTTACCTATAAAGTGGAAATATCAACGGGGTCAATATTTAGTGAGTGTCACTACCCAATTCCATGAGTCGAGACTAGCGCTAGGGAATGAGAATGATATTTCCAAAAACCGTAGCAAGCCTAGAAACCTCTATAATATTTTCGCGTTTTGAAAACGTAAAAAGGTCTAAACATCGTTTTATTAGCACTTGAAAACCTTTGTCTGAAAATGTAATCAAAACAATGTGAACGTATCTGTAGAACTTAGGACATACTCGTACTTTCCATATAATATAATAGCCCTGTCCGAATAATGCCAACAGTATAAAACCAATTACCATTATAAACAACTGTTTAAATTATTTTGTACACACATATAACTTTAACATAAATCCAGTTTTACTTTATAAACAACTGGAAAAAAAACCCTTTGTACAAACACGCAGCATTTAAAACCATATATACAAAACAATAGTTTTATATCAGAGTAAACCATTTAAAAATAAATTACTATAGCTTTAGACATTACACAAAAGCGACTTTCGAATAAAAGATTGGAAGCCTGATCACGCAAAAACTGTATTTACCAGTAAAAGGGAAATATCAACATGGGTCAATATTGAGTGAGTTCATGTAATTTACTAATGAATATTTGATAAAACAAATCACATACTACAAATAGTTTATTGCACATGCATCCCAATACGGATCCAGATTGAAACCCTAATCCCAATTCATATTATAAGCTACTCGTACTATATCCATATCAAACCATATCAAATTAAATAAATCCATGTAGCACAGTGCCGAGTTATCGATACCATTTCTTAATCCCAAGTTGTGAGTCCCGAAAATCTCTACCGAGTTACTCACTAGATACAAGTTCCGAGAGTATTCTCTACCGAGATCTCAGTTCCGAGAGACTTCACCGAGTTACTTCAATTCCTATCTAATAAACAATGTCCAACTTATGCTTTGCATACACAAATATAACTAATGCTCGGAACGAAACTGATGATCACATAGTCCTATTATCGCCCAATAGGAAGATACGTTTCATCATATCTATATTGATTTCAAACCAATGTATGTATGCAATTCGTATAAAATATTTTGTGTTCTAAAGCATTGCACATTTAAATACTCAAAAGAAATATATACAAACTCACAAAAACCGCTATTCCCAAAAACAACTTTCTTGAACCCCTTCTACTCCTCTGGTCCGATAGCTCGCTGGCCCGTCAGCTATAGTTAGAATTCAATTGTTAAAATACAATTCAGATAAAAACTCTAACTCTAAAGAGTAGACTCCATAAACAAACATAACTCATAACATATAACCTAATCCCGACTCTCGGTATACATTTGTAGTCTTCTTATCATTAATCAATTTGATTACTGTACAACTTTATTAAAACGTCACATCGTTTTATTAAAGTGACTATCTCTATATGTTTATGTTCTTTTTAACCTTTTAAACATCCCAGTTTACATTTCAAAGTCCATTTAAGTCAAGTTCGGGTATACTACTCGAAATTAGGATAAATCGTCCAAGTGTCGTCAAGTCGGCATCCCTGTACCTCCGCACAGTCTAGACTATGCGTCCACACAACCCTTTGCCCTTTGGCTGTGCGTCTCGCATAGCCACGGGGACTAACCCCGGGGCTATTCCGACGTGTTTCGATCCAATATTTTCGTTCTGAACACTAAAACATATTCAATACAATCCAATTTTGCAATCGAAACGTGAAATCGACTCGAATTCGATCGATTCGATAACCGTTATAAACTCAAATATAATCCAAATTATGAATAACCAAATTCAAATTAACAATTATTACCTCGAATACTAGCGGATTCTAAAAGAAATTTGAGTCCGAAACGACAAATTGTATCGAAATCGCTAAACCTAATTATTGTACGAAGAATATAAGGAAAGAAAAAAAAAATGACATCTCTACATCATTTTAAAATCAAAGGAAAGGTTTTATATATTTTGGCTAAAATCCAAACTAGTCCCAGTTACTTACACGTCACTTTAACTCAAATTTTTAATTATTCATCGTACCTAATACGAAAACTAACTCCTAATTTCATGAAACTTCACCTGAAAATTTCATAGAATATAAAACGAATAAAAATATAATTTTTATTCGCACATAACTTATATTTTATTTTTAATAAATTTTTATCGATGTGTTGGGTTTAGATCAATACCACTTAATATAAAAACTACGTACAAATTTTATGAAATTTTAACGGTGACTTCCTAAAATTATTTCGTGCATATTGATCTAAAAAATACTCACTCGAGACTTGTAAATTATTTTATTTTAATTTATAAGTATTTTCCTAGTCCCGATTAATTCTTTTTATTCAAATTTAAATTTTAAACTCCTATATATATTTAAGGGCAAATATAAATTAAACTTAACATATGTACTTCCGGTCCTATAAAGTCACACTACATGGCTGAATTAACGACTTATAATTTTACGGGGTGTTACATGCTCGTCACCTTATAAAAATTTGTCCTCGAATTTCAGTTATAGCCACGTACCTTACGAAAAACCGAATCAACAAAACTAATGCATCTAAAGAAGCTATAAAAAAGATACATTGCACGACTGCATTAGAGGTTTGAGTTTTTTATGGGTTTAGAGCTAACATTCTAACTTAACTTCCTTCTACCTTAGACGTCTGACCAGTTCCTCGCCCACTGGTGTTCCTTTCTCCACCTCTATTACCAAATCCTCTGCCTCTCTGGCCAATAAAAGTACTTCCAGTTTGTCTTTGACCAAAAGTTGTTGGATACATAGGTCGCTGCTGTTGATAAAAAGGTTGTGCCACACTGGCTGTAGACCCTTGTTGTCCTGATATCAGACATTCTCTAGCAAAATGGCCTTGTTGGCCACATATAAAACATGCTCTTGTAGCACGATAGCACACTCCAAAGTGTCTCTTGTTACAGGTTGGACAAATAGGAGTCCCGACTCATGTACTGTCCATAGTTCTTACATCAAATTCTACTCCAAAGGTATTAGATTGTTTACTATTTCTACCCTTCTTATGTCCTCGTATACGATGTTGTTTCAAATAATCCCCTGTGTCAGACTTGGTTGGATCATTATACTCAGCAAGAGTGTTTTCACTTCCGGCTTGAGGTAATCCAGATGGATTTGCAATTCTTCCAAATTGAATTAGAGAAGTTTTCCATCTGACATGCATTGTAAATCACTTGGACCAAAAATTTATTGACATCAGAGACTAAAGTGACAAATTCGGGTCCTAAGACTTTCACAAATCTCGCGTTAACCCTCACCGCGTCTAACATCAAATCAGGTGCAAACCTACTCAGCCTGGTGAACTCCGTCACATTCTCATGCACCGATCTATCACCCTTGGTTAAGGCTAATAATTTGTCTCGCTAGCTTTCTATCATGGAAAAAAGCCAGAAAGAACTCTCAATATGGAATGACAAGTTGTGCCCAAGTCATCTGACCTATCGTCGGCTGAATCGTACGTTGAAACCAATCCTTTGCTGGTCCCTTCATTGACATCTTGATTAATAAGATTGAATATCTCTCATCAGCCTGTAGATGTCTAGCAATACGCTTAACTTCCCCAAGAAAATATAAAGCATCTCTAGAACCGTCAAATTCTGTTGGCTTAAGCCTCATATAAGCCAGGATAATATCCCTATCAACATTTGCATCAACACGCTGTTGTTGTTGCAATAGTTTCTCCCTATGCATTTTTTGAGTCTCAACTTAACTAGCCTGTATAGCCGATACTCCAGTCAAAAATTGATTCATGCCAAAGCCTGGGAATTACGTGGTTGAGGCTTTCCTGGTGCCTTAACTGGTTCTTGTACCTCTGCAGCATGACCTCTAGCTCTACCTCTACCTCTACGTCTACCCGCCGCTTGGTCTGGTACATTCTATCCTCCTTGAAGAATTGACTCATCACGACCCTCTTCCTCATTTTATGCCATCGTAGAACGAGCTCATGTTTTGTCTTTGGTCATCCATCCTAACTGATAGATGTGGGGATTTTTACAAAGGGTTATTGTGGGATTTCTAGTACAGGTTCATATTGAAGGTATGAGCTCCAGATCCGATCATTGTGTGGTCTCTTGATGTCCTAATCCCCTTTTGTGGCTTGGGATTGGTCTTTTTATAGGCAAGCGTGTGCTCATTGTGTCATTTGGGCGATGTGGGATATGCATGCTTTGTGGCATTTTAGTCTTATTCCATCATTAATCTCCCCCCTCCATTTCCATTTCGTATAGATATTTATGCCTATATTGCGAAGCGGGCTTTAGTGGGCCGGGTCGTTGGTTCGTCTTTCTCTTCTTCTCTTTTTGCGCCTTTCTAACAGCCTCCTATGTAGCAATTAATGCGTCTTGCACCCTTTCGTGGTCATCCGTCGTTTCATTTCCTTTTTGTTATCAAAATTTGCCTAAAATGTCTCTTTTCCTCTTTTTATTCTCACTGTCTTTCTACTTTCGTCTTCTTTCTCTCCTTTCCTACTTTTTTTGTTGAATTTCCTTCCTTTTTTCTTCCTTGACTATGGATGAAGATTACTCGAAGGTTGTCGCTTCTTTAAAGAAATAGCCTTGATCGTTGACTCAAGAGTCACTAGTTTATGGAATCCCCGACGACTATCTTATGGATCGGCCAAGCGATGGTCAGTTTGCGATCTCTCGCCTTCTTTTTGGTCAATCGTTTGGTTTTTAGGAACAACTGTTGGCTGGTCTCCGTGTTCCTTTAGATGCAATGCTGCTCTGCTATCTAGAAAATTGGGGTGTTGCTTTGTCTCAATTGCATCCTAATGCTATCCGTCATTTCATATGCCTTAAGTCGCTCTATCATCTTCATGGTGCGCGGTTGCCCGTATTCATTACTGGATGAACTCTCCCTACTGCCGTAGGGACTGGCCGTTCATTACCTTAGCCTTCCGTTCGGGGTTAAAGACGTTTGCTGACATCCCAGATTCTTTGAAGAGGTGGAAAGGCAAGTTTTTTATTATCTCTCACCCTTCTCGTTCCTTTAGGCATGCGCCTTGGCGTTTTCATATCAACCCTCGAGAGCCACTGTCGATACCGGTGGAAGAACAGGCTTTAATGGAACGTATTGATACCACCAGTGCCGAGGGTCCCAGAAATATGTTGATTTCATCAACGAGTATTTATGGAGGCATGCCACCCCAGTGACCGACATTCTTCCGGTCGTTGCTTCTTCTGCTGGTATATTTTGTGTTGTGTTTTTATTCTTTCTTTCTTTTTGTGTTGTTGTGTTACTTACTTTATGTTGGCTTTGGTAGGTTGTTCCACTTCTCCTTCTGTTCTGCTTCTTACTGAGTCTGCCGTTGTTCCTCGGAAACGTGTCCTTAGTGATGACTCAGAACATCCGCCTAAGAAGAAGCCCGCCACCGCGTCTCCTTCGCCTCCTTTGGTTCCTTCTACCACCCCGTTGAGGGAAACCGGTGTTACTCTTCCCGCTTCATCCGGAGGTCCGCCTGCCATTGTACCATCACCGGCTTCTCGTGCTGAGGTAGCGCCGATTCCTTTGGTATCGCCATCTTATCCTCCTTCTTGGGCCGGTATCTCTGGGTCCTTTGGCTGCTTCAGATTCTTCTTCTTCTCAGGCTGTTGAGGAGGAGGTAGCCGCATTTTCCTGACGCTGTTGTTCACCCTGGTTCTCACCTGATCCTCCCAGACAATTGCAGTCGCAATGACTTGGGCGTTCTTCACCAAGTCCGTGATTTTATTAGGATGATGGAACCTACCTCTATTTACCATCGCATGGAGGACAACGACCTTTATGACTCCATTTGCCAAGGCTTCCTCAACATTGTTGATGTTGTGCGCGTTCCTCAACAGAGGTACGTTGTTAAGGAGTGTGAATTTGTGGCTGAGTTGGCGGACCTCAAGTTTGCTACTGTATAAGTGAAGGAGGCTTTGATCGAACAAGACCTTCAGCGGAATGACAACATCGCTTTGCTAGCTGAATTGAGTCGGGTTAAGGCCGACCATGCTGCGATGGAGGAGAGTTTAGAGGATTCTTCTTTCCTCGTCTCCCGGATGCTGAGGTTGCACTGAAGGGCTATTCGTGATAACTATTTGTCTATTCATCCTGGTGGAGATACCTCTTTCTTGGCTGTCGATGCTCGTGCCTTAAAGGAAGAGGATCAATGTTTGTTGGCGGAGCATAAGCATGGTCAAGTCGTGCTGCCTCCTGCTAGTGTGCCTTTGTCGGCTCCTCCCGCTCCTTCGACTCTCGATAGTCACCCAAGCATTCCTCCGCTGTCGTTGGGCTTCCCTTCTCCGTTTTCTTCTCAGCCTTTAGCCTTGCCGAATCCCAGCATGCTAATTTTTTTAGGATTTTAACTTCTTAGATACTCCAAATGGGGGATAGTTTTGTAGAGCAGTTTGCTTTGTAGGCTCTTATTGGCCATTGCTATTATCTTAATGAATTTTTGTGTTTTCCTTTATCTTTATTTTGTTTCCATTTCTCTGGTTCACTCTTGTTATTATTCGTGCGTTTCGTCTTTGCTTTCTTGGTGGAATGTTTCCAACCATTTTATTTTGTCTATCGCTGCCTTGCTATTTTCGTGTGGGGAATGTTCCTCAGATATTTTGGCTGTTGCCTTATTTGTTTTCTTTTTTTTTATCTTGAGGAATATTCCTCAGATGTTTTGACCGTTGCCTTTTGAGAGATGCCTCTCAAATATTGACCGTTGCCTTTTAAGAAATGTTTCTCAAATGTCGTGGCCGTTGCCTTTTGAGGATTATTTCCCGTATAGTTTGTTTATTTATGAATTTTCTTGCTTCTGGTAAACATTTCTTTGAGAGATTTATTCATTCATGATACATTTTAAGATGTTCTACATTCTAGAAGCTGGGTACTTATTCTCCCTCTATTATTTCTAAGCGGTAGGCTCCCTTTCCAGTTTTCTTGGTTACTCGGTATGGTCCTTCCCAGTTGCTTTCCAGCTTACCTACTCCAGCATTGCCCTTGCCTATTTCAGCATCTCTTAGAACCAGGTCTCCCACCTTGAATTCCCTTGCTTGTACCCTTTTGTTTCCCACCTTGAATTCCCTTGCTTATACCCTTTTGTTGTGATATCTTGCCGCTTGACTTCGTATGCTTCCGCTCGGATGTTTACCGAATGTCTTCTTTCTTCCAAGTGGTCCTTTGATAGCCGTAGTTCTTTTTCATTTATTTCTTTGCTGTAGTGTTTTGTTCTCATCGTGGGCATTCCAATTTCCACTGGGATGACCGCTTCTTCCTCGTACGTCAACCGGAAGGGCGTTTCTCTTGTTTCTTTCCTTGGTGTTGTTCTTTATGCCCAAATTAAATTGTGTAGCTCCTCCGCCCAATTGCCTTTTGCTTCGTCTAACCTTTTCTTCGGCCCTTTGCAGATTGTTCTGTTTGTAACCTCTATCATTATGTGGTTTTGTGGGTGGGCCACCGATGTAAATTGTAGCTTTATCCCTAAGTTCTCACTCAAGCCTCTGAATATAGCGCTATCGAACTGCTTCCTTTTATCCGTCACTAGCGTCTTAGGTATTGCCAAACCGACATACCACTTCTCTCTAGAAGAACTCCTCAGCTCTGGCTGCAGTTATCGTAGAAACAACTTCTACTTCCACCCATTTAGTAGAATGATCGACTGCTACACAGATGAATTTCTTTTGGTTCTTCACCGTTGGGAACGGTCCCAGGATGTCTATTCCTCATTTTGCAAACAGCCAGGGACTGTGTGCTGGCTTTGTCTCTTGGGCTAGTATGTGCGATCTATCTCCGTGCTTCTGGCATTTGTCGCATTTTCTGACCAGCTCCTCTGCGTCTAACTCCATGGTTGGCCAATAGTATCCTTGCAATGATTCCTTTCTGACCATGGCGGTCGGTCCTTCGTGAGCTTCGTAAATTTCATCGTGTACTTGGCTTAGGATGTACTACCCTTCTCTTGTTGATACGCACCTGGACCATGGGTGGCTTGTTGACGTTCGGTACATCGTTTTGGTAGATTGCATACCAGCTTGCTGTCCTTCTAACCTTCTCAGCTTCTCCTCTATCTTCAGGAGCTTCTCCCTTCTCAAGATATTTCTAAATAGGTTCCATCCATGGGTCTAACTCTTGTATGTGGTAGTTTGCTGGTGTATCGATCGTTGGTTCCTGTATCTCCTCTTTGAGCTCCATATGCTGAAATTTGTCATTTTTCTCTGAGGCGGCTTTTGCTATTAAGTCTACTTCTGCATTTTCTTCCCTCCCGATTTTTTTTATTTGCCACTGTCCTCCTCTTTTTACAATTTCTTCCCTTTGCCCTATTATGATATTGTACCAGGTTTTCCTCCTTTGTGGCGAATGTTCCCTCGATTTGTCCAACCACCAACTGTGAATCACAATAGATCTTCAAGTTTTTAGTTCTTACCTCGGCCGCCCGCGCTAATTCGGATATCGGTGCCTCGCACTCGGCCAAATTGTTCATTGATGTGAAGCTCAAGTGGACTGCGTACTCGATTCGCATCTTGTGCGGGCCTTTGAGGATGACTCCTGCTTCTGCTCCCTTTTAATTTTTTGCCCCGTCGACGTATAGTTCCCATTTCTCTTTTACTTTCGTTTCTGGTTTGGAATAGCCAGTGAGTCCTCCATAAAATCAGCTAGGGCCTGAGCTTTCATCGCTTGTCTTGGCTCATATCTGATATCGTGCTCCCCTAGTTGTATTGACCATTTGACTAGTCTTCTTGAGAGCTTAGGACTTTGGAGTGCTTGCCTTAGCGATTGGTCGGTTCGTACGACTATTGGATGTGCTTGCAAATATGGTTTCAATTTCTTTACTGTCGTTATTAGGGATTGCGCCATCTTTTCGATTTCCGGATATCTATATTCCACGTCCTTCAGGGTCCGGCTTACATAGTACATAGGGAGTTGCTGACCTTCCTCTTCTCTTACTAGAACCGTTGCTATGGTATCTCTGCATACCAAGATGTATAGATAAAGTTTTTCTGTGTCTACAGGCCGGCTCAGTAGTGGTGGTTTGAGCAAGAAATTCTACAAATCGTCGAAGGCTTGGTCGTATTCTTTGCTCCACTTGAATGTTTTTGTTTTCAATGTGTTGTAGAACAGGAGTCATCTTTTTGCTTATGACGAGATGAACCTTCCCAGTGCTGTTACTCTGCCATTGAGGATTTGCACTTCTCGTTGGTTCTTCGGCGGGCTCTTTTCCAGGATGACCTTGATTTTCTCCGGATTAGCTTCTATTCCTCTTTGTGACACCATATATCCGAGAAATTTTCCTCCTTCCACTCCGAATGTGCATTTCTCCGGGTTCATCTTCATGTTGAACTTGTTGAGCACTTTTATCATCGCCTGTATATCTTTTGGGTGGTCCTCCTTTCTTTTTCTTTTCACAATAACGTCATTGACGTATACTTCCATTGTTTTACCAATTTGATCCTTGAATATGTACTTCATCAACCGGTGGTATGTTGCACCTGCATTTTTTTAACCCAAATGGCATGATTGTGTAACAGTAAGTACCTTTATCGGTGACAAAGCTTGTTTTGGTATGGTCTTCTTTATTCACAGGTATCTAATTGTATCCTCGCGCCATGTCTACCATGCTGTACAACTTATAGCCTGCGGTAGAGTCGACTAGTTGG
The DNA here is from genome assembly GCF_937616625.2 of Mercurialis annua. Taxonomy (NCBI): domain Eukaryota; kingdom Viridiplantae; phylum Streptophyta; class Magnoliopsida; order Malpighiales; family Euphorbiaceae; genus Mercurialis; species Mercurialis annua. The sequence continues at coordinate 42,885,206 of NC_065574.1, read as the reverse complement.
TCGATGTTGGGTAGGGGAAAGCAATCTTTCAGACATACTTTGTTTAGGTATGTGAAGTCGACCCACATGCGATATTTGCCGTTCGCCTTTTTCACCAAGACCACGTTACTTAACCATTCCGGATATCTGACCTCCTCAATGAAACCTGCCCCGAGCAGCTTCTCTACTTCCTCTGATATTGCTTTTTGCCGTTCCTCTCAATGTCTCCTATTCTTCTTCCGGACCGGCTTCATAGTAGGGCTGACGTTTAATCCGTGACATGCTACTCCTGGGTCTACTCCCCCGATCTCCGAAGCCTTAGTGGCGAAGGTCCCTTGGAACTCTTAGAGCACCTTTTTGATTTCACTTTCTGTCGGACCTTTCACGTTGGTACCAATTTTTACGTTCTTTCCCGGGTGGATTTCCTAAGGCCTCGTTTCTCTGACTTGGTTCTGTCGTTGATTCTTCACATGAGAGTTCGAGTATTTTGTCTATGGGTAGCAACTCTGCTAGTGCCAAAAGGTGGCAGGCTTCTTCCCCCCTTTGGCTTCATGTGACCAGCATGGTTCCTTCTTTTGTGGGAATCATCATTCTTTTGTTCTTAATGTCGATGAACGTTCTTGAATCGTAGAGAAATGGTCGTCCCAACATCATGTCATACGGGAGCCCCCTCTCCACTATCCAGAACAGGGAGGCGATCTTTTTTTTCTCGTCCCTCTGAATCTTTGAAGACCAATCGGATCTTCGTCGTTCCTATAGCCGGTAACCGTGCCCCTCCTATTCCTCGGAGATTTTCGGGCTGTTTTCGTATCCGGATCAAGCTCCATCCTAGGGTCCGATAAGCTCTTTCCACGATTATATTGGCGTACGCTCTTAGATTCGTCGATATCCTCCGGACCTCACGTTCTCCAACCTTGTTCGTCACTACGAGGGATCCTTCATGTTCCTCTAGTCGTGGCTCCGGAGTTACATTGCATTCAATCACTGGTAAGGCGGTTCTGCCTCGCTTGTAACCTTGTCTTCGATCCTCCATGCTCGTTTCTCTCTTCCTCTTACTAGCTTTGCGTTTCTCTGGCGCATCCATCTTGGCTGTGCTTCGGGCTGGGTTTGTGGGTTTGTTGGGCTCTCACTGTTTTATCCCCGCTTCTACCAATAGGATTTTGTTTTGAGAACTGAGTTCCTGTAGACGGCGCCAAATGATAGATGTGGGGATTTTACAAAGGATTATTGTGGGGTTTCTAGTACAAGTTCATATTGAAGGTATGAGCTCCAGATCCGGTCATTGTATGGTCTGTTGATGTCCTGATCCCCTCTTGTGGCTTGGGATTGGCCTTTTTATAGGCGAGTGTGCTCATTGTTTCTTTTGGGCGATGTGGGATTTGCTTGGTTTGTGTCATTTTGGTCTTATTCCATCACTAACCAAATCAAACCATGCTTCTATCAAACAAAACACACGACAAACACGAGCTCAACAAATACATATGCTCATCTTATCATATTGTAATACCCCATACTTCTGTAACGTCAATTATTGACGTATGACGTGTGAATTGTCAGCATCTTTTCATGACACGTGTGATATATAAAGAGTTAAGTGAAATCAAAGTTATATGGAATACGGATTTAGTAATTTGATGGAAATGGAAATGTTATATGTTAAGCAAAGCAATGAAATAAAATGTGAGAACATGTCACTCAACGATTTGATCACGGATAGAATGGAATCCCGTACATTCTTAAGGTGAGATGAATAGGTATGAATCATATATGAAGTGGCATAGTGAGTTTTCAAATTGGAGTTGATTCAAAATCGTTTCGATGCATTTTGAAGAAGTTTCCAGGATAGTGCGCAAGTGCTGCCTGCACACTGAAACTGTTTAGTAAAACATAGATCTCTCCTAATTGAACCGTCGGATCGAGACAAAACTTGACAGAAGCCTTCCTAAGAGGTAAATCTATAAAGTGACTGTTGGAATTTTGAATCTGCCAAGTTTCTAGTAGTGTGCGAACGCACACCCTGAAATTTAAGGAGTGTCCGAACGCACACTTTCTAAGTCGGTAGCAGGGACTATAAATTCGACCCTGAACGTTCTAGAAGCGGAGAAACTCATCTTCCTTCGTTCCTGAAGCTCCAAAAACCCTAGAATTCATCCTAAAACCCTAAAAACACTATTGTTTCACCAAAATATCATCTAAACTTAAATCAAACAAATAATCAAGCTTTGATTTAAGGAAAACAAGTGCGGAGCATGGTAATTCAAGTGCGGATAACGGATAAGTTGAAGTCTATCGATGGTACTTCAGCGAGTATGTAATTCTATGGATTTTCTAATCAATTGAGGTAATTACATTGATTTGGAATTCCATTTTTGACAATTATAGGTTATTATTCGATAATTTAAGTTAGGGTTTTGTGCGGTTTCATCAATTAAAGTTTTAGAATTTGGATTAAGTGTTTTGAATACATTTTTGGATGGATATTTATGTTAAAGTTGTCCCTGAAGAAGAAATTGAAGCGGGGGTAGGTCGGTTTGGCCCCGTGATCAGAAATCCTGTGGCTGTGCGAACGCACAGCACACTGTGCGAACGCACAGCACACTGTGCGAACGCACAGCACACTGTGCGAACGCACAACACACTGTGAGGACGCACAACACACTGTGAGGAACTGTGCGATCGCACAGTCAGCTGTGCACTTACACGACGACTCGTTCGATGTTTTCTCAACAATTTTGATCCGTAATCGCATTATACGTCCGAGGTTGATTCAGATGGATCTAAAGGGTAATTGAAAATGCTTTGGACTAAGAATAACTAGTGTTTAAAACCCGAAGTTGTATGAAACCCTAAAAGTGGAACAAAGCAAGGAAGCATGACATCGGTTTAGTCCTAGACCTAGGGTTTCATAGTAAGTTTGCGTTTATAAATTAAACCCATTCTGATACTATGATGTAACAGTGGATTCGATGAACTACGAGATTGACGAGTTCAAGTATTCGTGGGAATCAATCAACGTATCTATTATAGCTGTTGTGGATAACGTTTACTGTGAGTACACTTTATTACTCGTAGATATTCATAAAGCCAAGTATTTTCATATACTAAAGGCTATGTGAATAATATACCTTATGTTTAGATCGTATATTGTTTGGTGTGTTTGAAAAGTATTATATTACGTATGTTTTGAAAATAAGTATTTAACGTAACATGTTATTTTAAGAATAACATAAACCTATGATAAATAAGTCAAGTAGTTATAGTGCGGGGAAGGGAAAGTAAACATAATACGTATTTGAATATCGCCCAATATGCACCTTAAGAGACTTAGTAAATGACGATATATACTACTAAGCGGATCAAATGCTTTATATGAGTATGTTTTATGGATGTGTGATCTTATTTGTTATATGCTTGTCATGGTCCAACTAAGGATCAATATAACTAGAAATAAAGTACAGAAACGCTAAACAAAAGTAACGAATAAACTGTACTATTGTACACTTGATAATAAGTTCTGAGATACGAGGTAACTCGGTAGAATTATTCCGGGACCTGTATCTCACTAGCATTCAATAGAAGTCCTCGGGACTCATATGATAATAAAAGTCAAACATAAAGTATCGAGAACCAATTATGCAAACAATAATCATGATAGGAGAAATAAAACACATTGGTTGGCTTTGCTATCGATGTCAGGTAATCATAACACATCGGTTGGCTTTGCTATCGATGTCAGCTGATCGTAATACATCGGTTGGCTTTGCTATCGATGTTAGGTATACGTGTACATCGGTTGGCGTTGCTATCGATGTCAGGCAAATAAAGTTAAAGAAATATATTGAATATACATAAGTGACAAAGGATATTAAGTATGAATACGAAATACTTATATGATCGTTTTGGAGGTATACGGTATGCGAGTTTAAATGAAGTAAGAGTTTTGGTATGATTTATATTGAGTATGATCTATCTTTATCTTAAGTATGATTTGAAAAGATTTTATTTTACATAAAGCAGATTTAAAATGTTTTCACCCTTTATGTAATATTTACTTGTAATATTGTCCACTCACTCAGTTTTATACTGACCCCGTTGTTCCTCCAAATTTTTCAGGTTTAGTAAGTTATGATCCGAAGAAGTAAGCTTCTGAAGTTTTCATTCCTCGGGAGTCTTTTTATGCGAGATTTGAAATAAAGATTTTGGTTCTAGAAGTCCGTAGTAGACTAGAGTTTCTTTGACTATGTAATTATATTTAAGCGTTTTAACTCTGATGCTTTTATAAATGGGATCACATGTGTTATATAATTGTTTTATGAATAAAAGTATTTTGAAAAGCGAAAAATTTACAGTGTTTTTATGCTTGCTATGGGTTTCGGAGCTAGCACTCCCATTCCCTAGCGTCGGTCTCGGCCCATGAGATTGGGTCGTGACACATATATCTCATGTCAAACATAACATAGACTCACAACCTAGAGGAAAAAGAAACTTTCACCTTTCAAAAACAAACGAATACGTATCAATGACATAACTCAAATTCTATTTGTTGCAGTAGTTCCTTAGATTCTATCACATCTAGTATTAGCAATGGTGTCATAGACAATGGAATCATAGACCATTGCTCTGATATTAACTTTGTCACCATCCAATTTCATGAGTCGAGATTGGTGTTAGAGAATGGGAATGGCAGTTCCGAAACGCGTAGCAAGCCTAGAATCCTCTATATTTTTTTTGCGTTTTGAAAACATAAAAAGTTCTCAACATCTGTTCATAAGCACTTGAAAACCTTAATCTGAAAATCTAATCAAAACAATGTGATTATATCTCTAGAACTTAGGGCGTATGCATACTTTTCATATAACATAATAGCCCTGTCTGAATACAATACCAATAATATAAGAACATTTAACATAATAAACAAATGGTTAAAACATTTTGTACAAATATATAGCTTTAACATAAATCCAGCTTTACTTTATAAACAACAGACAAAAGTCCTTTGTACAAACACGCAACATTTAAAAGCATATATATAAAACAATAGTTTCATATCAGAGTAAACCATTTAATAAATGAACTACTGTGGGATAGACTGAACTACTATGCAGCTCTAGAGTGACATTACATAAAAACGATTTCCACAGAAAGGACTAGAAGCCTGGTCACGTCAAAACTCTATTTACCAGAAAAAGGGAAATACCAACGGGGGTCAATATTGAGTGAGTTCATATAATTTACTAATGAATATTTGATAAAACAAATCACATGCAACAAATAGTTTATTGCATATGCACCCTAATACAGATCCAGACGAAAACCCTAATCTCAATTCATATTAGGGATAATGTCAAAAAAAATCACAAACTTTACATGTTTTGTAATTTTTAATCACGTAATTTAAATTTTGTCATTTTCATTCATGAACTACCACTTTTTTTTTTCAAATTCATACACGGTGCGGAGGTGTCACGACTCCATTGGTGTAATTGTCTGAGGTGGAGGTCATTTTACACAATTGAATGAGTGCCACCTCAGCGCCGTGTATAAATTTGTGGAAACAGGTAATGATATCGTTGTCGCATATCCGATTTTGTTTCCCACGTATACTCTTCTATTGAGTGGTTACTCCACAATAATTTCATCATTGTAATCTCCTGAGTGCAAAACTCTTTTAGTTGAGTATCCACAATCTCAATTGGTTCCTCCTTATAAAAAAGTTCCTCGTTTATTTTCACAGCTTGTGGTTGAATAATGTGAGAAGGATCTGCGATATACTTTTGCAGCATCGATGTGTGGAAAACGGGATGAACTTACGACATGTGTTGGGGTAGGACTAACTTATAAGCCACCATTCCCACACGTTCCGTTATTTTATACGATCCCAGATATCTTGGAATTAACTCCCTTTCTTACCAAACCTAATCACACCTTTCGTAGGTGATACCTTAAGAAACACGTAACCGCCAACTTGAAACTCTATCTCTTTCCCTTTTGGGTTTGCATAACTCTTTTGGCGACTAAAAGCAGTTTTCAACCGCTGCTTAATCAATGGTACCTTCTCGAAGGTAATCTGAATAATCTCTGCTCCCATTAACTACCTTTCTCCAACTTCCTCCCAATAGATGGGAGAACGACACTTACGGCCGTATAACGCCTCATACAGAGCCATCTCAATACTAGAATGATATATGTTATTGTATGGAAACTCTACTAAAGGTAGATACATATTCCAACTACCTCCAAAATCCAGCACACATAATCGAAGCATATATTCTAACGTCTGAATAGTCCTTTCAGTCTGTCCATCGGTTTGTGGATGAAAACCGGCACTAAAATCTAATCGCGTTCACAAAACCTCTTGTAAACTTCCCCAAAAACTAGAGGTAAACACCGAACCTCGGTCTAAAACTATTGACATAGGGACTCCATGTAAACTGATAATCCTGCCTATATATACTTGTGCCAATTTTTTCCGTAGAATGTGCTGACTTTGTCATACAATCCACAATCATCCATATCGAATCAAAACCTTTATGCATCCTAAGTAATCCGACCACGAAATCTATTTTAATCCTTTCCCATTTCCAATTTGGAATGGGCAAAGGCTGCAAAAATCCATCTGGTCATTGATGTTCCAGCTTAACTTGCTAACATACTAGACACTTTGCCACAAACTCTACTATTTCCTTCTTTATTATGTTCCACCAGTACATTTTCTTAATATCACGATACATCTTTATGGAACATGGATGAATATTGTATGTTGAACTATGAGTTTCTTCCATAATCTTTTACCTTAAGTTCTCAATGTCAGGTACACATAATCTGGTACCATACTTTAATGCACTGTTAACCACACTGAAATCTCATCACTTTCCTTTCTGAACTTCATCCATTACATGCTTCAGTTGAAGATCATCATCTTGTAATTCCTTAATTCGGTCGATCAGTATTGGCCTACTTAAACGAGCCAACAAATTCTCAAAGTTTGAAATTTCAAACTCGATACCTGATTCAATAGCGTATGAATCTTCTTAACTAATGGTCTTCACCACAGAGTAGTAACATGCACTAGGTTTCCTGCAGACTTTCTAATTAGCGCATCCGCTACCACATTGGTTTTACCCGGATGATACTATATAGTGCAATCATAATCCTTTAGTAATTCTAACCACCTTCTCTATATGAGGTTTAATTCACGTTGATAAAAAATATACTTCAAACTCTTATGACCCGTGAATATCTCACACGTTGCACCATACAAGTAATGCCTCAAAATTTCCAGCTCAAAAGTTACTGCTGCTAACTCCAAGTGATGAGTCAGATAGTTCACTTCGTGCTTTATCAGTTGGCGAGAAGCATATGATATCATTCGATCATGGTGCATCAAAACAAATCTCAATCCAACTCTTGAAGCATCACAATAAGCTGTTGTAACACCCCGAAAATTTTAGGTCATTAATTAAGTCACATGGTGTGATTTTATAGGACTAAGAGTAAGTAAATTTAATTTATAATTGTCCCTAAGAATATATCGAAGTTATAGGAGTTTAAAATTTAAATTTGGAATTTAAATTTTAATAAGTGAGATTTATCGGGACTAAGGAAAAGGTTATAAATTAAAATAAAATAATTTATAAGTCAGTGAATATTCTTAAGGTCAATATTCGCGGAATAATTTTATAAAGACAGAGATGTGCCATAATTACAGCAGTAGAAGGACTTGGACCAGAGTTACTAGCCGAGTAAGAGACAAAAAATTCTAGTTGTGTAGCTCCGAAAGCATCAATGGCAATAGAATCTTTATCATAGCGGAACGTCCGAGCATGAAATCCGTCTATAATTGCAACATTCTTCGGTGAAGGCTCCGTCGTCTCATTCCCTCGGTTGCGGCACCCTTTTCGTTCCTCCTCCAGTAAAGATCAAAGCGATTTTGCAACTTTAGAGAAAAAATGATTTGCTCCGAGAGAAAAATATCCTCTACTTATTAGTACATGGTAAAATAGGAATAAAAATAGAATGAGGTATAAATATAAAAATTTAAAAAAAAAATTGAGAGATTTTTGCATTAAATAATTTTATAAGTCACTGACATTTAACTTTATAAAAAATGAGTCATAAGTGTATTTCTTCTCTGTTTAAGGGATACCTACGAAACTGTTTTAAAAAATTATTTAATTTATAAAAATACATATTTACTTAAAAAATTTCAATTTTACCTAAAACTAGAAAACTTTACATAATTTACGTATATTTTTTACTGTAAAAAAAATACATGTTTGATACATATTTGATCAATACATCTCTGCTACACTACGTAGAAAGTGAGAATCTACTTTTTAGGAAGTGCGTATTTTTTTTTTACTTTTTTCCATTTATTTGTAATTTCCCCTTTTTTAAATCAATCCAAGAATCATTCGATTCCACAAAGACGGAGGGGCTTTTAGCCCATGGGACTATTCTGGTCTATAGAGCCGCAACGTTGTCTCCCTCACTTTCTCCTGTCATCGGCTTTCCTAGTGAGCTAAGCAGACACAGTTTCATCTCTCTGCAGACTAGCCATAGTTGTACCAGGTATTTTACCAAACTCGCTGTTCATAAAACTATGTTAATTTTTTCATTTCTTCTTAATTTTACTTCAAACAATTGCAATATATCCTTTAGTTTATTATAAATTGCTTCTGTCAAAACTTAGCTTCAAATTTCTTTGCTTTCTATTAATCAGCTTTAGGTAGTGTTGTCTGAAATGCAAGACTTGTAGTAATTTTAGTTTTCCAACAAGCCTGCAACATCACAATGCACTCCCTTTGTAAGCATCTTTCACAAATTCCTACCATGAGACCTTCAATCTTTGTTCTTGTTGCCTGCAAATCATTCAGTGTTTCTGAAGTTGAAAGAGTTACCAGCCTTATTAATGATAGCCCGTTTCCCGGCAAACCCTTACACCTCGCCCTTTCGAAATATATCCAACCTGCCGCACTTTCCGCTGATTTCGTAGAAAATGTGCTCGGCTCCCTCTTTGCAGCTCACTCCAATGGCCTTAAAGCCTTGGAGTTTTTCAGATTTTCTCTTCGTCATTCTGTTCCGAGTTCGTTTTCGTTTGAAATGACCCTTCACATCCTTGTGCGGATGCGCTATTTTGAGAAAGCTTGGGAATTCATGGGGGATATTGGAAAAACGCACCCTTCCTTGCTTACGCTTAAGTCAATGAGCATTATACTGTCTAAAATTGCTAAGTTTCAGTCGTATGAAGATACCCTTGAAGCATTTGAGAGGTTGGAGAAGAAAGTTTTTGTTGGACACAAATTTGGTACTGAAGAGTTTAATGTGCTTCTTCAAGCATTTTGTACTGAGAGAGAGGTGAAAGAGGCACGATCTGTGTTCCAAAAGATGCATCATCGGTTTACTCCCAATATTAAGACCATGAATATCTTGCTGTTGGGTTTCAAGGAAGCAAGAGATATTACTGCTATGGAACTGTTTTACCATGAGATTGTTCGGAGAGGGTTCAAGGCAAATTCTTCAACGTATAATATCAGGATCGATGCTTATTGTAAGAAAGGTTATTTTGGTGATGCTTTGCGGATTTTTGAAGAAATGGAACATGCTAATTTCCCGCCTTCTCTGAAAACAATCACTACTTTGATTCATGGGTCAGGAATTGCTCGAAACATAAATAAGGCCAGACAGTTGTTTAATGAAATCGGCGAGAGAAACTTGCAGCCTGATACTGGAGCTTATAATGCTCTGATCAGCTCACTGGTTAAGTGTAGAGATATCATTTCAGCCATGGAGTTTATGAATGAGATGGAAGAGAGGCATATTATGCATGACAATGTCACCTATCACACAGTTTTCTTTGGATTAATGAAACAGAACGATGTGGAGAAAGTTTGTGATTTTTACAAAAGGATGATCAGCAGAAATTTTGTTCCAAAAACACGAACAGTGGTTATGTTGATGAAGTTCTTTTGTGTAAATAGTCGGCTTGATTTGGGTATGGAATTTTGGAAGTACATGTTGGAGAAGGGATATTGTCCTCATGGTCATGCATTAGATCTGTTAGTAACAGGACTGTGCTCTCGGGGGAGGCTGCAAGAAGCTTTTGAATGCTCAAAGCAATTTGTGGAGAGAGGGATGCGTATGAGTGATTCACTACACCGAATGTTGGAAAGGTATTTACAACAATCTGATAGCCCAGACAAGTTGAAGGAGCTCAACCAAATGATCAAAAATCTGCATTCTGTTTTGCCCCCATCCAAGGGGCATGCATTGGCTTATTCTTTCACCACTGCTATAAAGTAATATTCTCTTCTAACATTATTTAGCTCAATGTTGTAATGAAGTTTTGTTTTTTATATAAAGGCTTAATTGCGTATCAGTGTCTTCTATGCTGTAGCTGAATTAGTTACCAAACAAAGCCAATAAAAAAAATGTATTGAGGCCATGACTTAAAATGCAATGAACCGGTATGTTAATTTTTTCAATTAATTGAAGTTGGTAGAAATAAACATGACATAAATCAATGCTGAGTTTTTTTTGCAATGCCTTCTGTTTGGTTACATATGAAAAATGGGATCCTTGATATAGTATTCAAAGAGAACCTTCTTATGTAATGTACTGCAGTTTTTTTGTTATACCCTGCTAGAGTCTTGGCAAATACTGAAAGCTCTATAATTTTTTTATCCAACTGTGAAAGTGAATTATATTTGAGGAATCCGAAATTGCATAAATACAATATAGTTAGTACCCAGTAAAATCTAATCCTTTTCTAGCATTGATTTACTTTTACATATATGGAGCTGAAGACAGCAGAGCACAAAATTATGTATGCTTTTGCATCACAGCTTCGTTTCCTTTCATCTATATATGTAAGATTCATACTATATACTCTAATCGCTGGGAGGACGTTTCAGGGATCTGTGAACTTACAGTTGTTAGTCTTCCAGTGCCTCAATTTTTCGCATCATGGTAAGTCAGATTTACTCTCGCAGTGATTTGTTTAAAACTTTAAAAGATTTCTCTAGTTTGCTTACTGTTACAATGATATAGAGATACAAGTGAGTGTATTCTTTTGTTTAGTTTGGTATTTGCTGAATGATGCTGTTTATATTATTGCACCTTCGTTTAAAAAGGAATCATTTTTATTGTTCCTTTGCTTTGTATAACAACAAAGGATACTCTTACCGTCAATTCCAATGTGAGCTTACATGATCAGTAGTGAGTCTATCTGTTTTATGCACCACCATCGCATCTTAAAATTTTCTAGTACATTAATGAGCAACTGCATATGTATCTTAATATAATTCTATTTCTGGGTTTCTGTTTCATTAACTGTCTGATCATGTCGAAACGGAGCTTGTTTCCATATACTTCCATTAACTAACTGGGACTTACCACCACTTCTTTTAAAATAATTCTAAGAGATATGCTCTAATAACAATTGGAATCTTATCATCTCATTGTTCACTAACATATTCTTCTTGTTTCATTATTTCAATATGCACCTTACTTTTTCTCAGTAATTTAATATTTAGATGCTGTATTAGATTACTTCTTTCATTTTTTTGTTCCTCTATTTTTGAGTGTGTTTTTGAACTGGCCTTTTCTTTTTTGCAGGTTAGCTCTCAAAACTAATTTTAGACTTTGTGTTGGTTTTGGTGCTATTGGCAGCAATGTATCAGCATAGCTGTGTGCATTTGGTACGAACTAAACCTAATTGAATCCAAATTTGATTTTATTCAAAACTGGACCGAACTTATATTTCAAACCAAACCAAACCAGTCGGTTCTGTTGGTTTTTTTGGTTCAGTTTTCTTGGTGCGGTTTGTACCAAAACTGTATTAAAATTCTTTACATTTAAAACCAAATCGATCCAAAAACTAAAAAAAATTATAATGTCAATTTGAACCGTATGTCGGCTAAGTTATTCGGTTTGATTCGGTTTTTGCACATTCCCATACGAGCATCAGAGCATATGACAATTTCACATGGATACAGCAAGCTAGCAATTTATCGTCACCAGACACCAGCTATGAGTAATATGGCTGCTGGAAGGAGTGCGCTGAATGGTTTGCAGGCTCACTCTCCATAATGACTGTTAAAAGTAAGCTATATGGTAAAGTTACCTCTAATTTATACCACCTAGTATTATAGACCATTTTAGTTTTCAGATTCTGTATACATATAATTTTGTCCGAACACCGAATCTTAGACCTGTCGAATAATGACTACAAAAAGTATTCTTGAAAATATGAGAATTCAATTGTTCTTTTTACATCAAATGAGGGACTTAGTTGTAATTATCCCAAACATTCAGAAGAATTAGAAGTTAGAAGAGTGGTAAGTTATCGTGGCCCACTTAACACTGAGAGTATTCCCTTAATTGATTAATTGATATGAGTAATTTAGGAAAGCTATTGTATGTTTAGCAAATGGTGGGCTGTGATTCCTGTTGAAAATTGTTTAGAGTTGAAATTAGAGCTCTATTTGTGTTATTGTTTTATTGAGATAGCTGAAATTGTATATATATATCCCAGCCTCCGTTCTTTAATGCTTTGATCAGAGTGTTTCAATTAATCATTACATTCTTTGTGTTTCTTTAGGCTGCAATTTCAAATGAGACTCTAGGAGTGATAACGGAAAGCAGTGCGGAAAAATTCAAATGTAGTGGATTAAAGAGGTACATCGAACATCTCTATATATGTGATCTATATGTGATCTATTTATAAGCTAACTCAGACGTAGACTCCCAAAATACTCGAATTCATCTCAACTATTATACCAAGTTAAGTTTGAGCCTGGTCAAATAGAAGAATAGTGAGTCCACTTGAGTTCTAATATTTTAATACTTGAAAATGTGCCTCACAAACTTAATCTACTATAATGCTTTTTATTTAATTTCAAAGGGTAGATATATGTGTATTTGGTTGACGAATTTTGAATGAGCTCGAATTTGAACTTACTCAACTATATTCAAGCATCAATCAATTATGAATTTTTTTTTATTGATGTAATTATAAAAAACACTACAATTATAAAAAAAAAATAAGTTTTAACTAAAATTATCAGTAATTAGAAAATAAATAAGTGATAATGGGGGCAGGGTAAGAATTTGAATGGGTAGTTAGAACATTGGAGATACTGATTTTACTAAATCATTTGCTATAGTTTCCTTGTTGGAGTGATAGAAACCCTAAGTGGATTCTTCATGACCATAGTGAATTCTTGAGTCTCAGACAGATCGACCTGATATCCATTCCCTTCCTTCCATTCAAAATCTCTCACCAAATTTGCTACAAAATATTGAAGATGAAGCGTTGCAATAGAAATCGCAGGACAAACTCTTCTTCCTGCACCAAATGGCATCATCTTGATCTCTCTAATGCCTTTTACATCAAACGCTACTCCCTCATTCATAAACCTTTCGGGTTTAAACTCCATTGGATCTTCCCACACTTTCGGATCCCACGCCATTTCCGCTACTGTAAAATTCACTATAGCGTCCTTTGGTATGTCGTAGCCATCAAATTTGGTGTCTTTTGTCACTGCTCTTGGCAATATGAAGTGCCCAGGAGGATGTCGTCGGAGTGTTTCTAAAATTACTGCCTTCAAATACGCCATTTTCTTAACCTCTTCTTCTTCTATTTCCTTATAGCTATCTGCTTCTGTCGTGTTTTTAATTTCTTGCAATAGTTTATCTTGTATTTCTTGTTTCTTCACTAAATTAGCCATTACCCATTGTAATGTAGTGGTTGAAGTATCTGTTCCCCCATTGATGAATTCCGAACATAAGCTCACCAATTCTCCATCTGATAACTCTCTTGTTATTTTACCATCTGGAACCCGAAGATCGAACAGTGAATCGACATAGAATATGTTATTATTCACACCATACTTGTGTTTTTCTCTTCTCGCTTTGATAAGCGGGAGGAGAACTATTTCTTGCTTTCGACGAATTTCTAAAACCTCTTTCCATAGTTTTCGAAACACAATCTTTCCTAAGTTGGGGATGAAATTTAGGACATTGAATCTAATAAAATTGGTGATGGAAGCACGTAGCGCAACCTCAATCTCTCTAATCACATGCTCTTCCGGTTGCTCACCAAAACATATGTACACTAACAAGCAAAACATGGCAAACTGAAAATGCTCGACAACAACAATATCTTTGTTGTCTGCTTGTGCTGCTGCAATAAGTTTTGTCTTGAGTACACCGAGTGCCCATTTGCGGCCGTCGGAGTATAAATGCAAACGGGAAGGATGAAGAAGAGACATGAAATTTTTACGAAGCAAGTGCCAGAGAGAGCCATAAGGAGCAGTACTGAGAGTATGTTGCTTGCTGAAGAAGACACTAGAGGAGGTAAGAGCAGAAGGGCGGTTAGCAAAGAGCGAACCAGTCTGTACAAGGGCTCGATGTGCTGCTTCATGAGTGGTTATAAAAATGGAAGGTCGAGAACCCAGGTGAAGGGTCACGATAGGACCGTATTTGGCGCGCAATTGACGAAGAACCGGCTCCATTGAAGAAAAGTTGTTGGAGGATTTGAGCATCCACAAGAAATTTCCTAAAACGGGAACGGTGGGAGGTCCTGGTGGTAGGTTTCTGGTATGGAAAAAGAGACGAACAAACCTTCCGAGTAAAGCCGACATACAAAGAAAGGTAATGACTATAAGCCATGGCTCCATTTCTGAATAAAATTTACAATTTTGTTTCTGTAATGAAAAAGGAAAAGCTTTGCAATATAAATACTACAAAAAAGATCTCTATAAATGCGTAATTTGTTTGTAACATTAGTAACATGTTCAATTAATATTTATGTATGTTTCTATAAAATTAATGGATGTTTAAAACCTTATAAGCATCATTTAATAAAGCTCACCGTTTCTCGAAAAAGGAACAAATATCTTGGCCACTTTTAAATTATTCTATGTGCCAATAAAGTAAAATGAGTTTTAAAAATAAAAGGTTTAATATTTAGAGCAAATTTCTCTCAAACTCATATATGTTATAATTTATATTTTTAGTTTTTTTTTTTATTTCAAAATTAAACAATATAATCCTTCACTTTTGTTTCAATTAACATATTAGTCGGGCATTAAATTTTGTATGTCACTGAACTTCCACTTAATTATAAAATAGATAACATACTTTTATTTCATTTGTTTTTGTTACTAAAGTTATATCATTTCGCTTCATCAAGAGTTTACTTGCAAAAAAGTTATTTTTTTAATTTTAGATATATATTCAAAAAGGTCTTTGAATTATAAATTTTATTTTAAAAAAGATACTAAACTAAAAAAATTATTTAAAAAGGGTCCTAACTTTTAATTGATAACTTTGGTAACAATTAAAAAACAAAATAAAGTATAGTATCTATTTTTATAATTTAGTGAAAGATACGCGATCTATGAAGTTTAATATTCTATTTTTGTCTTTTAGTTTATTTTTGGTGTTAGTCAACTAAGTAAACAAGCTTAACTAAAAATAAATAAATTTTAATATAATTTTTATTTTTTTTTCTAACACAAATATAAATAAAATTATACGTTTATGAGATTTAATAGTTTAATAAATCTAATTTAATTTGTTTTATTTTTGTTATATTTAATTTTTGTAATTTTATTTTTTATTTCATTTAAATTTTCAAACTAAAAAAATTAACAATATTTTAATTGAAATTAAAACGGTAAAAACATTTAAAAATTAAATTAAAGTCATTTCATCATAGCATAATTTATATTAGGTATAATAGTAAAATAATGCAAATCTTTTTGAACTACTGCAATTTTATTTAAAATTATTAATCTTTGTAATAATGTCCCAATTTCATTATCTTGACTTCCGTACCGCTCCGTGGGCTCTGTCCTTTACCATTTTAAGGCACAAGCAAGCAACAACCGCTCCCGTAACTTCAATCGGATGTAATTCTAGCCAATATTTTTCTAATCCATTTAATTGTTTCAATTTTTAGTTGAATTTATAAATTAATTTCGTAATTAGCAAAATATATTTTTCAGAATTTTAAAAATATTAAAAAAATAAAAAATAACGTTAAAATCTAATTTTGAATTTTCTAACTTTTGTTTGTTATGGTTGAAGCTAAAAATGATCGGAAAAGCCAAATCAAGCTAATAGGAATTGTATTGAGGTGAAAGATTGAAAAAAAGGCTAAAATTTGAACTACATGTTTAAATTAGGACTTTAAGCGAAGCAGGAGTCAGGCTCAACCCAGTCTTATGGCTGAACTCGGTCTAGATTAGTTTTGAAAAATAGAGTCGCTGCCTTCTTTAGCTTGGAAATACCTTTTCTACGGAATAGTTAACCTCACGCGCATATGAAGGGGATTATCGTGCATTAGACCAAAGATCAGGTTCATGGACACAGCATAACTATTGACTTGAGTTATTGATTTTACCATTTTAACAAACATATTCCATATAGAAAAGCATATCATCAAAGCAGGAAAGTCCAAAATAGAGTGTTGGACTATTGTCCTTTCAAACTCCTTTGTTTTGACTTTGACAATCAACTATGAGGGTTCTAATATTGCTTATTAGTGTATAGGACCTCATAGGAGCAATCGGAAGTCGATTCGGAGCTTTCTAGCGAGAATCGAGTTTTTGATCCTCAAGCTGTCTAGTAGGATATCACGGGCGCTACAAAGTTAATCACGGGCGCGATATTCATATCTGCTGAAACCCTAAGTGACCGTTGGAGGTATCACGGGCGCAACACAAAGATCACGGGCGCGACTAAGTATCACGGGGGCGACATACGGATCTCGGGCGCGATGAATCAGACCGTTGAAGTTTCAACGGATATATTTCTGAACCCCCCAATGATGTGTTGACACATGGCACTAGCCGTTTGAAGATTCTGTCTTCATCATGGATCACGGGCGCGATGGGTACATCACGGGCGCGACCGAGCCAGTTTGTGCATAAGCTATTTTGTTGTTTCTAGTTTTTGTGGGGATTGCTTTGGGTATAAATATAAACCATTTGCAATGATTCAAAGTTAATGATTTACACACCTTGAAACAACAAACATACATTTTTAATCACTTAGTTTTGTTGTAGTTTTGGAGTAATCTTGGAAACTCCTAATCATTGTGAGTTAGAGTTTAGCTTTGGAAAAACTCAACCCTTGTAGGTTCTTGATTATCCTTGAAAAATCAATTGTGAGTTTGAGATTATCTCTAAGAAATCTCTTTGTAAAGTTGGTGCTTATCTATAAAGCACAATCCCATTTAGTGGATTCTAAAATCTCAATCTTAGATTGAGTAGTGGAGTAGGATCGTGAGTTGATCCGAACCACTCTAAATCTCTTGTGTCTTTAAATTCTCTTTTCCGCTTTAAAGAATTTAAATTTCCGATTCACAAATCAAAAACCGGTTTGCCTTATAACCCATATAGTATTTCAATTGGTATCAAAGCAAGGTGCTCTTCTTTTCGCTTAATTGCTAGAGCTTTCGATCAAAAATGGCAACCGAAAATTTTTTCATCACTCTCAAACCTTTTCTTGATGGGTCAAATTACAAAGTTTGGAAATATATGATGGAAAATTATCTTGATATGCAAGGGGTTGATCTATGGAGTGTCTTCTTGAGGGGATGGACACCTCCATGTGACAAGAATGGAGTCCTTTTGAATAGAAGGGAATGGTCTATAGAGCAAGTCAAGGAGAATGGCATGAATAGAAAAGCCATTACTACTCTCCTCTCCTCAATCTCTAGAGAAGAACAAGGTAGAATTCAACATTTGAATTGTGCCAAGCAAATGTGGGAAACTCTTGAGAGCTACTATGAAGGTACACAACAAGTCAAGGGTAAGAAGCTTGAGTTGCTTCTTGGAGAGTATGAAGGCTTCAAAGGCTTGCCTAATGAAGATGTTTCTTCCATGACATCAAGGCTTCTTAAGATTGTTCATAGTCTTGAGCAACTTGGGAAATTCTTCAAGCTCAATGAAATCAATGGTAAAATCTTAAGATCCCTTCCTATTCTTTTATGGCAACCTAAGACTACCGCCATCATTGAAACTCATGATTTGTCCACCTTGAGGACGGATGAGTTAATTGGAAAACTTCTTCTCCATGAGATGTCTTACATCAAGCTCATTGAGGCCGAAATGGCAAAGGAGAAACATATTGCTAAAGGTATTGCTTTCAAGGCCTCAACAAGTGATCTTGAAAAAGAGAACAAGGAGGAAAGCAATGAGGAAGAACTCTTGAGGCTCACAAAGAGAGTCAAAGAGCTCAAGTTGAAGGGAAATGGCAATCATGGTAGACCCTCCTCTTCAAGGAAGAGCTCAAAGGGGGGTTCCAAGAGTTTTTGGGATGGAGATTCTCAATCGGATGGTGATAGCCACCATGATGCCAACTTGTGCCTCATGTCTTTTGAGGAGGAACCAACACTAGAGGTAAACCCCCAATCTTTTCTATCTTGGGATGGTATTGGTGTTGAATCACATGATGCATGCTTTAATGTTAATGATATTGTTAATGATGATGCTCATGATGATAATGATATTGATAGCATGCTTGATGAACTAGTAACTAAATGTGGTGATTATAAAGCCAAGATGCTATTTTTCAAAAATGAGGCTTCTAAAGCCAAAGATGAAATGATTGTTTTAACAAAAGAATTTCATGAGCTTAAATTGTCAAATGAAGCTCTCAAGTCATCTTTAGAATCTATCCCTAAGCAAGGTTTGAATGTTGATAACTTGCTTAAGGAAAATGATCAACTAAAGAATGAAATTCTTGAATTAAAAGATTCACTTTCAAGATTTCAAAAAGGGAAGGCAACTTTGGATTCAATTCTTGTATCTCAAAGATGCCCAACCATAAAATATGGACTTGGCTATAATCACAATGTTTCTAGTTCCAATGGGACTATTTTTGTGAAGTCCACTTTGCCTCACACTTCTTCTATAGAAGTGCCTCCTAAATTGGTCAAACCAATTGAGGCAAAGAAGGTGCATGCTCAAGCTCCTAGGCCTAAGCCATTCTTGGCTCAAAAGGCTAAGAGCAACAAGGGTACAAGACCCTTGAGACATGGCTATGCTTCTCAATATAGTCAAAAATGGAACAAGAAGACTAGAAAGAACTCACATGTTCATGCATCTTCAAATGTCAATTCTTGTGTTCATGCTTGTGCTTGTTCTTATGAGACCATTAGAACCAAGCCACCTCAAATGCAATCAAATGTGAACCATAGTACTCAATGTTTTTATTGCATGAAATATGGTCACACTAATGCTAATTGCTATGTGAGAAAAGTTCAACTAAGGTTAATTCCTTTGAACTATTCTAGCATTAACTTTCAAGGACCCAAAGTTATTTGGGTACCTAAGTGATTTGCTTTGTAGGTACAATTGATGTCCACTAATCAAATCTCAAATCATAAGGTGGATGATCAAAGGAAGCTTTTGGAAAATGGCAACATAGGTAACATTTGTATCAATTTCTATGCCATGTTTTCCAAAATTGTTGTTTTGAGGGGGAGAATCTTTTTTTTCAAATCTTATTCTCCTAAAATGTTTTATACATGCTTTAATTCTTTTTGTGCTTAACAAAGGGGGAGAAATCTCTATGCTTAAATTTGCTAAGTATCTCCAAATTTTTCTTGTTTATGCCTTAAATATTGCTTTATCTTATGTGCATAAAGTAAGGGGGAGCCAAAATCAATTTGACTCTCACTTAACTTAGCCATTTTAGCATGTTGATTGTCAAACTCAAAAAGGGGGAGATTGTTGGACTATTGTCCTTTCAAACTCCTTTGTTTTGACTTTGACAATCAACTATGAGGGTTCTAATATTGCTTATTAGTGTATAGGACCTCATAGGAGCAATCGGAAGTCGATTCGGAGCTTTCTAGCGAGAATCGAGTTTTTGATCCTCAAGCTGTCCAGTAGGATATCACGGGCGCTACAAAGTTAATCACGGGCGCGATATTCATATCTGCTGAAACCCTAAGTGACCGTTGGAGGTATCACGGGCGCAACACAAAGATCACGGGCGCGACTAAGTATCACGGGGGCGACATACGGATCTCGGGCGCGATGAATCAGACCGTTGAAGTTTCAACGGATATATTTCTGAACCCCCCAATGATGTGTTGACACATGGCACTAGCCGTTTGAAGATTCTGTCTTCATCATGGATCACGGGCGCGATGGGTACATCACGGGCGCGACCGAGCCAGTTTGTGCATAAGCTATTTTGTTGTTTCTAGTTTTTGTGGGGATTGCTTTGGGTATAAATATAAACCCATTTGCAATGATTCAAAGTTAATGATTTACACACCTTGAAACAACAAACATACATTTTTAATCACTTAGTTTTGTTGTAGTTTTGGAGTAATCTTGGAAACTCCTAATCATTGTGAGTTAGAGTTTAGCTTTGGAAAAACTCAACCCTTGTAGGTTCTTGATTATCCTTGAAAAATCAATTGTGAGTTTGAGATTATCTCTAAGAAATCTCTTTGTAAAGTTGGTGCTTATCTATAAAGCACAATCCCATTTAGTGGATTCTAAAATCTCAATCTTAGATTGAGTAGTGGAGTAGGATCGTGAGGTTATCCGAACCACTCTAAATCTCTTGTGTCTTTAAATTCTCTTTTCCGCTTTAAAGAATTTAAATTTCCGATTCACAAATCAAAAACCGGTTTGCCTTATAACCCATATAGTATTTCATAGAGCATAGTGAAAAGTAAATGGTCGGAAATGTAAATAATTGAAAAGTAAATGCGAAAATGTAAACATGCGTTCCATTTGAGTCTCACATATGACTCAATCCAGAGTAATATGGTGAACAAGAAGCAAGTACAGTCGACCCTCTGATAATTAATACACATGGTGGATCAAAAATTTATTAATTATTAGAATTATTAATTTATTGAATTTATATAAAAAAAATTTATAAAAGATATTTTAAAGCATCTATATTAATAGACCTAATATTAATATTATATTATAAAAAAAACTGACTAAATACACTTTACAATCACTCAATTTAAAAGAAATATTTGTATATTCAATTTAAGAAATATCAATTGATATCAAACTAAAAAAAAATTATTAAGAAGTTGTATTCATAAAGTAAAATAATTTTTAATATTTTTTATACTAGAGATACCTTACTTATTTTAATTTGTTTATCTAATAATTTTTTTTTAAATTTTTCAAAAGAATAAGAAAGTCATAATTTAATGTTATTTTAACTTCCACTTTATGAATTAAGGTTAGTATTTCCTCAAATAAATCATCAATTGTTATATATTTCTTTAAAAAAATCTCTCTAATAATTAATATTCATGTAGAATATATTTTAAATTTTATTAATTATTAAATAATAGAATTATTAATTATCCGACGTGGAACGAAGTTGGTTCTCTCAATTTTCTATTAATTATTAGAATTTTTAATTTATAGAATATTAACTATTAGAGGGTCGACTGTACTCCTAAACAAGCATCTATTCCTAGGGATTCTAGCACATAACAAACAAATGTGGATTTTATTCCAATTACACACATAAAAACCTAATCCGGATATAAATTTGAGATTGATTTTATTGATTATTATCTTGAATGCATATCTAAGCACCAATTATTGTTTTCACGGCAGCCTTAAGATTTCTATGTATTTGATTAGTTTAAAACTAAATTAACGTGATTATATAATTAGTGTTGTTAATGATGGATTTTGGACATACATTCAAAGCTGTAAAACACTATTTACATACTCAAACTATAGTTGATATACAAGATTAGAAATACTTTTAAACCTTAATTTAGAGTGTCAAGCAGTTGTCAATCATTTGTCTGTCAACACATTCGGATTCAGGATATGGTCAAAATATGGAAGTCACTCCTCTGGTCAATGCT
This sequence comes from Mercurialis annua, assembly GCF_937616625.2. Taxonomy (NCBI): domain Eukaryota; kingdom Viridiplantae; phylum Streptophyta; class Magnoliopsida; order Malpighiales; family Euphorbiaceae; genus Mercurialis; species Mercurialis annua. The sequence goes on along the minus strand of NC_065574.1, from coordinate 42,863,344 downwards.
AGTCCAATGGTCAACTAGAGTCGATTCCGGGTCCGAACATAGTAGGAAATGCCTCTAGTATTTGTTGGGGGGAGATGGCAAGCGACTCTATTGCTGACGTGGAAAAAAGATGTTGAATGGGATTGGACCAGATAATTACAAAAATAAAAACCTACAACTAAATACAAGCCCGTGGGTTTGAACAAAGGGCGATTCCCAGCTCGAATGAACCTGGAAACTCTAGACCTGGAAGCCGGGTCGAAGATTTGGAGGAGCTGAAGACAGGAGCACCACGACGCTAGAAGGAGTGGCGGCAGCGCCACTCCACACCGGCGGCAATGCCAGAAGGACATGGGACTCCCGGGCTTGGATTTCACCAAAAAGCATGCCAAAATCGACAAATAAAGCGTAATAAGTTGCTGGAAAATAAAATAAACTAAAATGGCATGTTTAATGCAAAAAAACACCCTATATACAGATCTAGAGTGAAAATCATGACAAATCATGACAATTATAACAGTTATGATAAATTATTGCAAGAACACAAAATAAAACCTAATCATGCATCCTATTAATTTATAATTAAAAAACAACATGCATATATTGAGAATTTATGTTATAGGAATTGAATTTAGGATCCTCAAACATATTGTTCTGAGTTCCTGGGTCGTTTTCTGGAGATTTGAACGTAGTATCCTTTGTCGATCGTAGCGCAACAGTGTTTCTTTGAAGAAATGTAGCGTAGAAACTCGGTTTGATGGACTACTGGTGGTTGGAAATTGCTCTTGTGGTGGCTGAATTTTTTAGTTCATGTGTGTACAATTAGGGTATTCTTTAATTAATTATGTCTTTATGCTTAATCTAACTGCCACCCTTAATTAGGGTTTCTATGAGTACTATTTATAGAGGTAGGATTAGAGTTAAGGTTAGGTTAGTGTTTAGGTTAGGTCAAAAGTCTATTTTAAATTATTTGATTACAAAATTCGTATTAATTAATGTGTGCCATGCAAAACTTGGCAAAAAAGTTGTTTTGGTCCTTAAAGGAATCAAAAAGGATTTTTAGGGCTAGTAGGGTTTAATTTTGGGTAATTTCATTAATCGAACATGCAAATTGGCCCATAAATTTCTGCATTATAAACAATCCAATTTCTTTGACTGGAGGTTATGCATGACATCTATGGAGGAGCGACAGAAAAGGATGTGTCACTCTCAAAGGTACCACGAGCACATGATGAGAGAGTACATGCGTGCCACGGAACTCAGACACTATCCATCTCCCCGTCCACCACCATCGGAGGACGATTGAAGTTTCTTTTTCACCGTTTTCACTTTAATTTTCAGTTTTCTTTTATTTATCTTTTAGTGCAATGGGGACTATGCATGATTTAATGTAAGGGTGAGAAGAAAACTTTGCTTAGGTTTATTTTTTTTGTTTTTATTTTTATTATGGCTGTTTAGAGTCTTGTTTATGTTTATATATCTTGGCATATATGCTTTGTTGCGTATTTATCTTTCGTTGGTTAGATTTTTTTTGTTGGACATGTTCATGCTTATACCTTTTGTTCTTGTCCATAGTTACTAATGTCCTGTTGTTTATCATGTCAAAATCGTTGGAAGTTTAGTGTTTCATTTCCCCCCATTTGATAAGGAACTGAAGCGTCCAATTTGCTTACAGGAATCTAAGCATGCATAGTCTGTGCACAATTGCAAACGTTGAGGATTAAAACATACTTAGGCGTAAATAGCCCATAAAAATCTAAAGAAATTGTAATCTAAGTCCAGAAATTGAACTAATTGCAATATATTAGAATTTTATGGGCCAATTTGCAAGTTTGACGGACTAAAATTAACCATATCCAAACCTATAGGGCCCAAAGAATTTTTTTTAACACTTTCAGACACCAAAATTCACTTTTGATACTCTTTTACTTGGCCATCAAATTGTGATACGAATTTAATTAAAAAAATAGTGTTTCTAACTAATCCCAATACCTAAAAGCCTATCATATCACACAGTTCCAACCCTAGAATATTCCAGAAGATTATAGGGAACCTTAGATCACATCTTTTCACTATAAATACTACTGCTAGTCAACTGAGTCAGAGGTCGGACCAGAAAGGTAAAAATCATGGACCAAAAATTCGAACACCCCTAGCAAAACCCTGGGCCAAATATTTACACACACACCACACACAAATAACACTTGAATTCAAACCTGAAAACACCTAAGAACGCTTTGATTCTCCAAGAACACGGCCCTACAAAGACTTGAAGCTAGATTCCGCATCCACTTCGCCTACGAGCCAAGGACTCAGACCGGTAATTCTGAGGACCCTTTTATTATTGTTCTTTTGATTTTCGTGTGTCATGATTTAATTAGGATGTATGTTTAGCTTGTTTGTTAATTTTTGCCATAAACATTGTTATTTAGATTGCCAAATTGCCATAAAATCGTTGATAGACATGTTAATTTGCTGTAATAAATCATGTTTAAGCTCAAATCTAGAAACCCAATTGATTTAACCCCCATAGAATGCATGTTTCTATGGGATTTTAGCTCTTTTTGGCATGAAAAAGACCTAAAAGTAGTTTCTGCCCAGAAATATATTTTTGTTTAAATGAGATTAAAACACTTTAATACTGCCATATTTGGATTCCTTGTTCAACTTTATGCGGTTTTGACTACTTTTCTATGAAAAACGGAGTTAAAACGAGTGAGAACGAAGCAAAACAAAATCCCAAAACTGCTGCAAATCGAACCGCCGCCGTCCCTAAGAACCGGCGGCGGCGTCGGGATGAAGTGGAGGTGCCGCCACTATAATCTGCCGACGTCGGCAGTCACACCGGCGTCGTGTTCTTCGCTCATCAGCATCTCCAGAACTGCTTCCCAGATCTTCCAGACTCCGATCCAAACTTCAAAACATTTTTCCGGGCCTGTATGGACTCCAAATCAGGCCCAATTTGAACCTAGACGTAGCTAATCCAATATACTTTAATATTATGTATTGTAATAGGCCAGACCCGATGTAAAACGGAACCAGAAGTCCCAATATATAACATAGTGTATAAACCAGGCCCACAAGCCCGAGGCCCACCAAACTAGCAACTTCCAGAGCCGAATGGATTGAATTTTGACATGGATCATAGTTCTAATGTTTCTCTTGAACAATTGGGATTTGTTCGAGGAAATGAGGAGAGTTTGGATTTTGATTCAAACCCTAGCGTAATAGACAATGAAGTGACATTAATTGAAGGAAGGATAACTGAAGTTCATATTTCACCTAGTGAGGTTCATGAGGAGAGTAATTCCATGGCTAGGGTTCTAGAAGTTGAGGAAACTAAAACTTGGAATTCCCTATTTACAGATAATAGAATCAGAAGTGCTGGGTGTGAGTTGAAGTACATTCCTCCCTCTGTGAAGGATGGTGAAAGATTTGTCAGTTTCCACTCCAAAGAAACTGTTAATGAAGAAAGTAGATGGAAGAATGCTCTGGTTGGATGCGTTTTGGGTATGTTTCTTAAGTTTGAAAGACTTAATTCATTTGTTAAGAACAGATGGGGTAACTTATGCCTTCTCAATGTGGTTAGAATCAATGCGTCCATGTTCTTGTTTGAGTTTAAGAGTGAAGATGATTGTAAGAGGATTCTAGAATCAGGACCATACACATTTGACCAGAAACCTCTTCTGCTAAAAAAAGGCATCCTAGAATGAATATGGATCCTCTGAGATAAAATCAGTCCCAATTTGGATTCAACTCCCTAGTCTTCCTTGGGAATTTTGGTCCCCTGAAATTCTTAGTAAAATTGGGAGTTTCTATGGGTCTCCTCTGTTTTCTGACCAGTGTACCATTAATAAGTCAATATTGGGATATGCTAGAATTCTGATTGAAATGGATGTGCTGGGCTTATATCCAGATTCTGTAGACCTGATGGATGAAAATAGGAAGTGTTTCAAGCAGAGAATAGTGTATGAATGGAAGCCTTTATTTTGTGAGGAGTGTAAAAAGATGGGGCATTCTAAGAAATTCTGTAGAGTAATGTAGAGGACTAATGAAAAAGTGGAGACTGAGAAAAAAAAAGGAAATGATAGGAAATAACCTGAGGAAGAAGTTCTAATGAAGGATGCTGAAATTACAGAGATACAACCTAGTATTACAAAAATCACAGAAGATATGCGGTATCCCCTAATTTCTATAGTGCTCTGGTGATTGGAAGTGAGAGAGTTGTGAGTAATGATGTTAATAAAAGTAGTAGTTTGATTAAGTTTAGTAGCATCCCTGAGGAGAGATTGAGCATGATGTGATTGGGAGGGTAATATGAGGTCTAGTGTGTCTGGTGTGATCGGTGAGGGTAGACTGAGGTCTACTAAACCAACAAAAAAACCTGGATGATAGGGTGCTGGAATATTAGAGGGGTTAACACAACCCTCAAGCAATCAGAGGTTATTAATCTTATTAATAGTAATAAGTTGTTTGTTTGTGGTCTAGTGGAAACTAGAGTCAATAGTAATAATTTTGAGAAAATTTGGAATGATATGAAAAAAAGGCTATCTAGTTGGGATGTTGTTCATAACTACAATATTTCAAGGAAGGGGTAGGATCTGGATCTTATACAACAAGGATGTAGTGTCTATCACTCCTTTAGTAAATCACAATCAATTCATTCACTGTAAGTTGTCATATGGTGAAATGAATCTGAACTGCACTGTGGTTTATGGCTCATACATTTCTAAGCAAAGGATAGAGCTTTGGGATCAGTTGAAGTCTATTAGTGAGAATATGACTGAAAATGGGTTATAATTGGAGATTTCAATGCTGTTATGTCAAATACAGATAGAATTGGTGGTATAGATATAGTCTCTCATGCTGGGTTTGAGTTTGAGATTTGGTCTGATCAAGCTAATGTGATTTTGTTAAAGCATCAAGGCAATGTCTTCACTTGGTGTAATAATCAAAGAGGAGATAAGAGAATCTAATGAGTAATTGGATTGATTCTTATTGTAAAGCTGAGAATGCAGGAATCTCTGATCATTGCCCTTTAGTGGTTTGCTTTGAAAATACACTAAATGACAGGAAAATCATTTTTAGATTCTTTAATATTTGGTGTAGTCATCCTAGATATTATGAGATTGTTAGCAACTTTTGGAATGTCAGAAGGATGGGTTCTAAAATGTATCAAGTGTATCAGAAGTTGAAATATCTCAAGCCTGAGTTGAGGAGTCTGAACAAAAGGGATTTTAGTGATATCTCTGGCAAAGTTAATCAAACTAGAGTATTACTTGGTGATCTTCAAGCTGAGTTGATAAAGGATCCCTTTAATGAAATCATGCATGATGAGGAAAGAGCCATTAGTATTCATATTCACAAGATTATGACTTGGGAAGAAAGCATCCTAAGGCAAAAAGCTAGAGTTTTGTGGATCAAATTGGGTGATCATAATTCTAAGTTTTTCCATAGGAGCTTGTAACAAAGGCAGTCTAGGAAGAAAATTCTTTCTGTTAAGCTGAATGATGGTAGCATCTGCAAAGAAGCTGACAAAATTAAAGAGATGATTGTTAAGCATTTTGAAGACTTTAATGGCTCTAAGAATTCTAATAGAGTTCCTACAGATGCCACTCTAATTGGATAGGGTATAGTTCTAGATGACTTGGATAAAACTGCTCTTGATTTGGAGGTGTCAGCTGAAGAGGTCAAGTATGCTATTTTCTCCATTAATTATGACAAGGCCCTAGGCCCTAATGGGTTCAATAGTGCTTTTTTTTAAGCTTTCATGGAGTGTAGTGGGAGCAGATGTTAATAATGCTATTTGAGTTTTTTTTCCTTTGGTAAAATACTTAAGCAAGCAAACTCAACTATTATTACTTTGATCCCCAAAGTAGACTGCCTAGAGACAATTGAAGAATACAGACCCATTAGTTGTAGCAATGTCATTTACAAAGGAATCTCTAAGATCATAGCCAGAAGAATCAGCAAATTACTAAACAAAATCATTAATTCTTTTCAGTCTGATTTTGTAGCAGGCAGGAACATAGCTGATAATATCTTATTGGCTCATGAAGTGGTCAGGAACTACCATAAAGGTAAAGGGAATAACTGTGCTCTTAAAGTGGATATCCAGAAGGATTATGATTCCCTTGAATGGGACTTCATTGAAGAGGTGATGAATGATTTCAGTTTCCTTGCCAGATTTATTAAGTTAACCATGAAATGCATTAAGTCCTCTATGTTTTCTATAATGGTTAATGGAGAAATTGTAAGCTATTTCCCTGGAGGGGGGGGCCTCAGATAGGGGGATCCAGTCTCTCCCCTCCTGTTTGTAATGTGTATGGAGTACTTCACTAGGATGATGAAGAGGAATACATGAGAGGGATCTGGGTTCAGCTATCATAAAGGTTGTGAAGTGATTGATTTAAACCACTTGTGCTTTGCTGATGATATGTTCATCTTCTGCAATGGAGATAGCAAGTCAATTAACATTGTGAATGATACCCTAAAGAATTTCTCAAATGTCTCAGGTGTGGCCCCTAATCACCACAGAAAAGCACTATTTTTTCAATGGTGTCAACTTAGTTAATAAGTCTGAGCTTCTTAGGATAATTGGCTTCCAGGAGGGCACTTTACCAGTGAAGTACTTAGTTTACCTCTGATATCCACAAGACTCTCCAAAGACCATTGTAATACTCTCATCCAAAGAATCACAAATAGAGTGAATAGTTGGTAACAACAGCAGGAAGCATGGGCTTGTAAATTGGAATAATGTGTGTTATAATAAAAATGCAGGAGGGCTTAGCATTAAATCTGTGATGCTTTGGAATATTGCTGCCTTAGTGAAGCATATTTGGGGTCTAGTTACTGAGAAGGCTTCTCTGTGGGCTAAGTGGGTGTCTGCTAACAAGCTGAAGAGATTAAGTTTCTAGGGGATAGAAAAGCCTAATGATTGCTCTTGGGTTTGGAGGAAAACTTTGATGATTCGAGATAAGGTTAAACACTTGTTTTCCTATGTTCTTGGTAATGGAAATTCCTTCTCCTTCTGGTTTAACCTATGGATGAATGACATGTCTATCAAAGACAAATTTCTAGAAGTAAACTTAGTTGATGCTGATATTCCTAAGAAGGACAAAATTTCTGATGTTTGGAGAAATAACAATTGGGTTCTTCCTGATCCAATGGATGAGCATACCCAACATGCCTGGGATTTCTTGAATAGTAATTTTAAAATTAGAACTCAGGTTCCAGATGTGATTAAGTGGAAAGGGAATCAAAGTGGTAGCTTCTATGTGAATAGTGCATGGAAAAGTCTTAGTCCTGTGCAGTTGAGAGTCTCTTGGTATTCAATTATCTGATGTTCTGGTTAAATCCCTAGACATTCGTTTATTACCTAGTTGGCTTTAAAAGGGAGATTAAACAGTAAGGATAAATTGATGAATTGGGGAGTTATCCAGTCCAATACTTGTCCTCTGTGTAACACTCAGACTAAATCAACTGATCATTTGTTTTTTAAGTGTAGTTTCTCTTCGAAGGTGTGGGATAAAACTTTAAGTATCTCTGGAGAGCTCAGACAAAATTTGAGCTGGAGAAGGGAAATTAGCTGTCTCTCAAGAAGAGCGAGGGGTAGATCTATGTTAGCCAAAGCTATAAGACTCTGGTTTAATGCAGCAGTGTATCACATTTGGAAAGCAAGGAATGATGCTGTTTTCAACAGCAAAATGCAGAATGTTGATCAAGTTATGTCCACGATTACTTTTTACGTTAGAGCTAAACTCAATTAAGTTGTTGTTTTGCTTACTTTAGTTTGTCCATTACTGAGATCGCAAAGATTGAAACTGTCATAGAATAACATAAGATTTGGTATAAGAGCATACCAAACATGAATGCCTAAGCAGTGGTTTTGCAGGGTGGAGTGTTTTTTGTTGAGGCCCTGTAGGCTTGCTTTGTGCCCGTTGGCTTTCTATGTAGCCCTTTTGGATTTTATTCCTAGCCTTTTAAGTAATATAAACTTTTGGTTGATTGACAAAAAAAAAAACAATATTAGGGTCAATTTTATTTTATTAAATAATTATTTTTAATATTAATAAAAAAATCTGAATCTCTACACTTGGATAGAGCAATTGTATATACTTGGGTTAAAATGATTTAAAATGTGGGATTATTCTTTTACTATATTTGCTGAGACGATAGCCAAAGATTCATTTTACCCCTTAAACTTGAAATGAAAGATTAAATAAATTTATATTTGTGATTTTAAATAAAAATATATTTAATGTAAGTATTTTGAACGAAAATATTCGCAAAATAGGTATTTTGACCCATTTTTCTCTTACACCTCTAAATGGTTTAATAATTTGTTGCTAGTTCACTTCAGTCCAATTACTCCAACCATTTTGTGCCACATTTGATAAGGAGGTAAAATGATCTAAATTAGCCGAATTGTGGGTGTTTTTATCTAAAACCATAAACGTATCCTTAATTGATATTTTATGTCAAATTAAGGGGGCAAAATGAACCTCTATTGGATGTTTTATGGCAAGTTGAGGGGGTGAATTGGTCCTTTATTAAAATGAAATTATTGGGTAAGTAGTCGGCGAGTCGCTGATAAAAACATAATTGCAATCCGTTGTCGCCCTCATCGAGGTGGATCGTGAAGATGACGAGAGGGAAACAAAAGATCGAAGCCCAAAAAAAGAACGCGGAGAAGAACCAGAAGGCCAAAGGGTCTCAATTCGATGCTCGAGCTGTTGCTCTCAAAGTCATCTGTGCCATCTGCAAGGTATTATTTGCTTCATTTGCTTTTAAGTTTTTTGATTTCTTTTGGTTGTTACATGATCTGGGTTCTTGAGTTTGTCTATTATATGTTGATGGGTGTCGATCAAATTTTTCTTTTTGATAATTGGTTGAGAGGAGCGCTTGTGGGAGGAATTGAACCACGATATCAGCAGAATGCTAGTGAGCGTTTATACCGTTTGAGTTATAGCTCGTTGCTCATGGGTGTAGATGACTTTAGCAACTTTGGTCTAAAAATGAAAATTAGATTACCATTTTGCTTGTTCTTGTCAAGATGAATGTAGTAGATGAGGTTAGCAAGTTTTTGAATCTGCACACTGCAGACTGCTCTATCCTTATGAAGGAATCAACTGATGGTAACTGTTCGGTACTGAAAGTTTAGTCGATTAGAAAATTATGAGTTGGTAGTGCTAAGTGTTTTCAGTACACATTTGAGGACTTAAAAGATATTAAGCTAAGAAATTTGGTTGAGTAGAGTAGCTTCCCATGTTTTGGAAATAGGAATCTTTAATTTAAAAAGAACTGGTTGGAAACTCCAATTTTTTTAAGGCATCGCAAACTCCTAGGTTTACGATGTGCAAGTTTCAATAACCATTGATGTTAGTTGTCAAATGACGTGATAAAAGTTCTTTATTTAATAAAGTTAAGAACACCATTGATAAATGATTGAAATACTTAATTGAGCTACAATTTGTCACTTTTAGAATTAGAAACTCCAATTAACTATCAATACGATCTACGAACTCTAAGATAGTGTAGTAGGGTGGTTGTGGCAGAAGAATCTATGAGTAGCAAATTTTCAAAATGTAGTTTTGGAGATTCAAGGGTGAACTAAGCTTGCGGAAAAGCTAAACCATTATAGAGTATTTCATTTCTTGTATTAACTTTCTCTACTTATGCTCTCCGTATTCTTGCAATGTTTAGTATTCACTATTACATTTATGTGCCAATGTTGCTAGGTAATCTGACATAAAAAAAATGAATAACAATCGCTGTTTTTAAGGGATAGGCATCAACAACTTATCCAATTTCATTTTGAGAATTTGGTTCAGGGAATAAATGGCTACTCACTTTGACATTGGAGGAATTATGGTGCCACAAAACCGAGTTTCTTGCCTGGATTCTTTTAGACTAACAAGCTATCACCTTTACATGTGGTAACCATTTGCAAGAACTGTAAAGATGGTTAAAATTTTGGTCTATTGTGGATTTTTTGCAAAAAAATTGTACTTCGAGGCTCTAAGCTCCTATTTAAATGTACATGTTTTAGCTTTAGTGGCATGTAATTGTCTGTTGAGTTGAGACTATTAGATGTTTGGCTCAAATAGCTAATTTAAATCCAACAATGTTTGACAAAATGTTGCCTAAAGGTCATGAGAAAGACCGTTACTTATCTTACAATTTTTGTCCTTGGCATGTCTTATAATCACAATTCACAAAGCAAAATGGTTACTGGATTTTCAACTTTCAGTTTGTACCGTTCATTGCTAATATTACTTCTAAGCAATCTTGAGCACATTTTTTGTTACTTGAAGAAGTTACATTTTAGTTTTAGTCTGACTTTAGGCAAATCTTATATCCAGAGGAGTTGGATTGGGTAAATTATGATCCTCAGCAAGGCTTTTTTTATTTAAGCTGAGTATCATATGTTCATGTAGAAGCTTGCATCTGATATTTAGATGGAATTTCTCCTGCTTTTTGGCTTTGTTGCATGGAAACTTATAAAGTCCTGCATCTTGGCATTTTGTCTTTATTTTCGGATATGCTTATGAAATTCCAAAACTTATATTTATAACTTATGTTTCTAAAAAACAAAGTTTCGTCAATTTCCATTTCTACGCTTTCCATTTAACCCGTTTCCTTCTTAGCAAGTCACGAGTATATTCATGCTTATATGCTAGATTCTATTCAGTTAATGTATATATTGTTGTTTCTGATATCTTTGAGATATGCTAAACCCGCAACATGTGAATTGCAGGCGCAGCTAGCAAATCATAATCAGCTTGGTGATCATTATGCCGCCAAACATCCAAAAGAAAAGCCTCCGACAGAGTCGAGTTGATATGTTTGTCTCTTGTAAAAATGGAAAAGATTGAGAAAAAAATGAAAGAAAATCTTGCCTTGTGTACTCAATACTGATTAATGTATGTGAACTGATGAAGGTGATGATGGATTACCTATTTTCAGTATCTTAATTCAGGTGTGCCTTGTGTAGCTTTTTCCTAATGGCCTTTTAGCATAGGCAAGTTTTAACTTACATAAACTACAATTATTACAATTATTAGAGTTAGAGTACTAATTTAAATAAATTATTTATAATGATATATTCGCTAGAGGACTAATTAAAATAGACTAATTTACTTAATAATTCTTATTTTAATTATTATTCAATCATCTATAATTCTAAGTAAGACAAACTACTTCTAAGCAACTACTAATTTAATTATTATTTAATATCTTTTGTTTAGACTTAATCACCAAAAAAATGTCAAATCTATACGTATTGTGTCAGTAATAATCAAACTTTTATAAATCACCACATTTTGCCAAACTTTAAATGTTGTGTTTCGTTTTTAATTATATTTTCTATAAGTAAGATAAACTATTTCTAATAACTACTATTTCAATAATTATTTGATATTTTATATTTAAATATAATTTGCAATTATAGAAATAATTATTAATTTAATATAATTTTTTTTAATTTATAATAAAAAATAATTATTTGACGAGTTACACTACGAGCCACGTGTAAAACACGTAAAACGACACTATTACGCAAAAAAGACAGGAAAATAGATGTAATCTACAAAATGTAAAAACAAAACGTCTTAAACAATAACATTAAAATACTATAAAGTTGAAACGCTATAATTTGTTTTGCCAATATTTAAGCCATCATAACATGTGATCGTCCATGCCCTGGACCAATCCGGCGGTAGACCATGGGGTCATGGACTGAACCTTTTCTGAAACTTTTTAGGATAATGTGTGATATTTAGTGATTGAAATGTACTGCGCTTGCCGGTGCTAAATGTGTTGGAATATTTAGGGACCATCTCTTAATAAAAAGGCTCGAGAGTCGGATGATAAATCTTGCCCAAACTTGTTGAAACCAGATTTGTGCATAATTTGTTGTATAATTTATGAATTTTCTGAAACTGCTCTTTAAATATTTCCGATCGAGTCTACTTTTAAAATTTATTATTGTAATTAAAGAAATTATAACACTAATATTAAAATTTATAGTACACACACATGTATATATCTATTATCTATACATATACTATAATTTAAAAACATAAATAACAATTGAATAAATATCTGCGAACTACTCTTTAAAATTTATTCAAATTAAATTTTTTAATATAAAAGATAGAAAATTTAAATTTTATTTTATTTCAGACAAACGTATTATTTAACTAAGTCAACTAGTAATGTAATTGATTGACAGATGAATATAGCAATGGTGGATTTCATAATAACTGACAACTAACTGAACCTCGGAAAATTCTTACTTAGTCCCGGTCCATGAATTTTCTATGCAAAATATGTTGAGTTCCTAGGGAAGGGGATGGATAGAAGCAAATTGTAGAAAATGATTGTCCTTTTCTAACAAAAGCATGTCTTTTTCATCTAAAAAGGCCCATACTTCTATCCCCTTCTCCTCTTTTGTATCCATTAAATAAAATGCCGATCCTCCAAACATAATTTCAGAACCATCAAAAGTATCAAAACAGTTAGTAGCCCAACTAGGTTTCCCCCATCCAAAGTCAATCTCATACAAACCCAACTTACACCAACTAACAAACTTAATTTGATCCACCTCACAAGACAATCCAGGTGGCGCAATCACACTGGTTCTCATCTCCTTCACCCTTTCATAAAGCTTAACAAGTCCTTTGTCACCTTGTAACTTCTCCACAAAGTCACTGTCAACGCTTGCTATGGACTCTCTGATCTGCAATAGTATGGTACTAAACGTTGCCTCTTTGGGTTTGCATAATGTAGCTGCAGTCCAAATGAAATTCCCTACGGAATCTTCAGAGAAAGGCGGCGAAGCTTTCCGACGTAAATTCACTGCATGAGTTACTGCATGTGCCTTCTCAGTGCCTGATCGGACCTTCGATATAGCCATGAGATGTTCCGTAAACAGCGCAGACACCACTTCAACGCTGGTCGGATTTTCCACGCCTAAGCGCATTGCTTTCGCCTTAAGACTAGCTACGGCAGATGCATTAAATCCAATTCTTTTTGTAGTCATCTTCTTTTGTTGAACAAGGGTAGGTGACATCATTTCAACAAGACTTGCTTCTTTTGGAAATTCATCATTTTTTGGAAAAATAAATGAGCTATTAAAATTAGGGCAAACTAATCCTTCATAAGATTTGGTAGCAACCTTAGCCCAATGTTTTATGAAAAAACATGCAGCAGTTCCATCCATAATCTTGTGAGAAGCTAATATCCCAATACTAATGCCACCACATGCAAAATTTGTTTCTTGAATCATAGCAACATAAGATCCAGGAGCTAATTCCTCATAATAACTGAATTTTTGGGGCAACAATGTAGCAGTTGATGCTATAAATTCATTTTGATACTTTGATAAAGAAATGTTAGCTCTAGCCTCGACATAGTACACACCTTCGTCGTTGCAGTCGACGGAAAGATTATCTTTATGCTTTCCGGCAAGCGGATAAAAACGAGTTAGGGTTTCGGACAATGATTTCTTTAGTAGTTTTGATCTTTCGGAGATGACGGTTTTAATGTCGGTAAGGTTAGGGTTTTGGTTGTGATAGAAAAGAATTATGGGGAAATACATAGAAGGTATAAATTGATCTAATAAGGAAATGGTGTATGTTTTCGGATGAGATGGAGTTGATGATGAAGGTTTAATGCATTCTTCACTAACTCTTTCAACCTCCATTTTTAACCTTCATTTGGACTTCAAGCCGTGACAACCCTTATAAATAAAATTATTGGTCTTGTTCGCAAATGCTCATTAGATTATTATAAATATGACATGACACAATCAATGTACGAGATAAATATTCTTTTTATAAATATCCAAATAGTCATATATTCCAAATAAAAAATAAATAATATTATTTTCATTCATAAAGATAGGCTTGTTTCTATTTTAGGCGTCCCGAGTTATGAATTTATTTCTATTTTTAGAAAGTAGTTAATTGTATAAATTTGTTTTAATTAAATTAGTTTTAGTTTAAATTAAATTGATAATATTTTTAATAATAACAATAATAAATTATTTTTGATAGTTTTAATACAAAAAATAATTTTATTTATGTTTTATGAGTGATTTTAAATTATTAATTAATAAAAATATATTGAAAAGAAGAATATATTAATTATTTAATAAAGATATTATTAAAAATTAGTATTATTTTAATTAAATAAATTAAATTTTTTAATATGTATGTTAATGAAAGAAGTTTTTTTTTTTTTTTTTGTAACGAAGGAATATAAAATTGTAGCTTCCAACGAACAAATCTTACAAAATGTAGTTTGATTGCACCGTCCACCAGTCTTAAATTGCTGGCATCAATATAAAATATAGCAATTGGCATGTTATTTTTACATTAAATTACGTGATCACATGGATACTGTTTCCAGCTCAAGAGATAAAGCATAGTAGTATCAATTACCACGTATTTTGTACATTAAACTATGTGACATGAGTAGGAGTGGAAGAGTAATTTATCATAATTCTTGTCGTCTTCAATTATTTGTCTATATTGAGAATTAAAAATGATGTTTGCTCATTGATTTGGCTGTCAATAATGACGGATTTTTTCTATTTTAAAATTACTCATTTTTTTTAAAGGAAAATTACTCATTCGTATTGCTTCTTGATTCTCAATTAATTTATTTAAAGAAATAAATTTATACATATTAATTTTCATACGGTCTATCTATATCTATACTATATATAAAAGTACGGATGGGGGGACAGACAAATTTACTGAATAATCCTTTTCATCTTATTATTAAATAAAGGTTTTATAATTATTAACTAATTAATTATTTAATTAATCACTATTATAATTAAAGTCCTAATTAGAATAGGTAGCTAAATTGTCTCCAAATTAGTAGGAATACCTATCTTTTAGTTTGATATAACTACAAAATTTAAATACTGTATTTGGTCAATATATTATTATTTAAATTTCTATTTTATTATTTTAATAAAATTAAATTAAATATTTAATTATGGTTATTATAAAATCAAAAGAAAAATAAATTCAGTATGGAAAAAAATTTAATAATCGAATATATTATATTTACTTTTACAAAAATTCTTAACTAATTTAATATTAATTATATATAAAAAATTGATTTAATTATAATAAATTTACTAATATGTACATTGACGAGTTACGTTACGAGCCACGTGCATAGCACGTAATGCGAAACTAGTACTTTAAAAAAATCCGACCTTTCATCCCTTTTTCAATTCTATCCTGACGTTGAAAATTTGTCAATTTTACTCCATTTTGCATTTTTTCATTTCAATTATACCCTAAAGCATAAAGTTGACCTTGATTTATTTGACAAAGGTTCAAAAAAATTCTTCAAAATTTGTCAATTTAATATAAAAGGTATAATCTAATGCAAAAAAAGTCAATTTAGAGAATTTTTGTCAAATAAAAAAGGTCAATTTTATGTTTTAGAGTATAATTGCAATGAAAAAAAATACAAAATAGGGTAAAACTGACTAATTTGCAACGTCAGGATAGAATTGAAAAGTGGATGAAAGGTCGGAGTTTTTTAAGACATTAGGCCTTATCATAAATGTCTTTTGTTATGGGATTATTTTCAAACAGATTAATTATATATAAAATCACCACCTTTACACGAATTTCCAAAAATAACATAACTTTTAAAACGTGTCAATTCAGGGCAACACTTTTCGTTTCTTTTCAAAAACAACATCGGCAATTTTTAGTGACATTTGCTGACATGGCAGGAAACGCGGTAGACCCATCGTCTAAGTCAACAAAATTTTACCTAAAAATATGCCTATGTTGTTTTTGAAAAGAAATTAAAGGTGATACCCTGAATTGACACGTTAAAAGTCGAGTTTTTTTAAAAAAAAATCGTGTAAAGGTGGTGATTTTATATGTAATTAACCCTTTTAAAAATACCTCATTTTGAAACATATTTACAACAAATTTGTCCATCGTTCATAATTTCCCATTTTATACTAATAATAAACTTGTTTATAAAAATATCTACTATATATAAAAGCCTTATCTCAATTTAGGTTAAACTTTTACATAGTGACATTCTCTTCTCTCAAAATTCTCTTTTCTTTTCTTTTTATTTTCTGTTTGATTTTTTGTTTGTCTCTTCCAGTTGCTTTTTTGTTTGTCTCTTCCGTTCGCTTTTCCATTCACACTTCCGTTCGTTTACTTCCGATCTGAGTTTCTCGTCTTTTACGGTCGCTTTTCGGTTCGTCTCTTCCGTTCGCGCTTTTCCGTTCGACTCTTCCGTTCGCACTACGGATTTCTCGACATCGTTTTTAGATTTTTTTGTAATTTTTCAAATTTTTTTTGTGATGATTTAAATATTTTGTAAATAAACTATTGTAGATCTATAATTTTTTTTGTTTATAAAATTGTTCTATTATTCATATAATTATTTTCTCTTTCTCTTATTTATAGATTTTTTATTTATTTTAATGCTACTGATTTTGTAAAAAACTAATTGATTTATGATGTATTTATAGTGTTTTCATAATGTATTTACGTTATAGTATATTTTTGGTGTATTTATAGTATAATTCTGTTGTTTTTCGGTATATCTATGTTTTTTGGTGTATTTCCGCCCCTTTTTAGTATATCTATGGTGCATTTACAATGTTTATTGTGTATGTGCAGAGTTTATGGTGTATTTGCAGTGTTTTTGTAGTATACACTATAAAAACACTGACAAAATGCCATAAATCCAATATATATACACTATAAAAATACCATAATTGTACTAAAAAAACATAATAGATACACTATAATACACCATAGTTACGCTAAAAAAGAAAAAAGAATACTAGAAAAAAAAATTATGGTAAAAGAGAATAAATCATTAAAAAGCA
Source organism: Mercurialis annua (assembly GCF_937616625.2). NCBI lineage: Eukaryota > Viridiplantae > Streptophyta > Magnoliopsida > Malpighiales > Euphorbiaceae > Mercurialis > Mercurialis annua. Next base: position 42,846,471 of record NC_065574.1, on the reverse strand, counting down.
AAAAAAAAAGTATTTGTAAAATTTAAAACAAAAGAAGGCATTTTTCGTAAAAAAGAAGTTAAAAAGGGAAAATAAAAAAAATAATGTAAAGTTGTGAATAAAATAGGAAATAGTGTCGTGTAAAAAATTCTCTCTTTTGTTATGTGATAATAATCGTGCCTTTTGTTAATATACGACCAACTCAATTATTATTTTTTATCATTTGAAGAAGGGGAATTTTTGGAATTAATTTTAAAATACCTCATTTTAAAACTTATTTACATCCTTTTCAACCATCTTTTTAGTATTTCTCTCACTACCCTTTTCACAAACATATTTATAAAAATATCATGCTATATATATAAGAGGTTTCATTTATTTTAGGTTATTTTTATACATAATCGTTGTGAGTGGAAGCGGTGGTTTCGGGGCTCCCGTTCGCCCAGCCTTATGGCATAACACTATTCTATACAAGTTTTAAAATAATATGGAGTTGCCACCTAACTCAGCTAGGAAATACCTTTTACATTGACTCGATAACCTTACTCGCTTATGGGTAAGGTTATCGTATGTCGACTAAAGATTGGGTTCGAGGATATGCTTGGCTTATTAACCTCTACTTTTTATCTACTGGATGTATCAGTATCATCTCTACATTCAATTGCAGCTCACATGATATGGTGCTGAAGAAAAGAAACACTCATGAAAGTAGTAAACACGTTTAACGCACATATGACTCAATCCGGACTGGTCAAGTAGCAATTACTCCTAGACATAGATCTAAACTTGACGGTTTTTAACAGATAACAAGTATTGGCTGGTCTGGATTGATTACATGCATAAAGTCTAAACCAGATGTATATGTTTGCTTGAAAATCCTATACAACCTCTAATAACATTTTACATGCAATCCTAATATGTCTAGGTGATTGGCTGTAATCGATTTGATTTGTAATTTTAACGTGGTTAGTCCTTTAGCTTGTTAATATTTGAATTTGCATGCTTTTTGTAAAGCAGTAAACATTATCGACGTACTCATGGGCAGTTGGATAGACATAAAAGGTGAGAGATACTTTTAAACCTCGTTGACTTGACTAGCTGGCACTTGCCATGTTTTGACTATCGGTGTAGTACGAACTAGTCTCAGGCAGAACATGAAAATTGTCCGTCTAGTCGATACAGTTCCACGGGTTTGAACCGGGGTCGATTCTAAATTTGGGTGGACCCAAAATCTTGTCTAGAAGTTGCTGGGTTCGCCGGTTGTGGGCCTATGGGCCCGATTTTCATTATGGATTACAATTTTGGGCTTCGAGGCCCGGATTACAATGGGACTAGCCCATTATAAAATAGAATATTAAAGAACATAAAAACCCTAACTCTGGGTTCAAATAGGGCTTCAGTCTGAGCTCAAACGAGCTTGAAAACCTAAAAACAAGTTTGGATCAAAGTCTATAGGATCTGGAAACGGTTCTGGGATGCAGGGAAGGGAGGAACTTGGCGCCGGTTGCAGTGCCAGCGTTGATAGTTCTTCATGGCGGCGGTGCAAGTCCACACCGGCAGCGGCGCCGACGCCAGTTCGAGTAGAGGCAACAATTTGTCGTTTTTACTCGTTCTCTCATCTGTTTTTCATGCCAAAAACACTAAAAAGACATCAAACGCACACGGAAAGACATATAAATATTATGGAATCGATCTAAGATGATTAAACAAGCATTAAACACCATAAATCATGATTTTCTAAGGCAATTTTAATGGAAAGAAGACAGGCACACCAAGAACGTAAAAAGAGGCAGTTTTAATACTAACATGCTCCCTAATTGTTGGATTTAAACAATTTTGAATTTATTGAATTAAAGACATTAGGACATACCTAAAATATGCTTCCTAACCCAATTTTATGACAGTTTTAGCAAATCATTAAAAAATGGCAATTATGGCAATTTCAAAACCTAACATGCATTTTAACACATTAAATCAACAATTCTAAAAATTGTATGAATCGAAGTGATGAGAGAATGGAATAGGTTCCTCAGAAGTACTGTTTTGATTCTTTGGCTCGTTTACTGGTAAAGTGGATGTATAATCCAGCTTCGAATCGTGCGTAGTAGCTTTGTACTTGATTTATTAAAGCGTTTAGCTTTGTTTTAGGACTGGAATCGAGTGCAATTTGTGTGTGTGTGTGTGTCAAGGAGGTTCAGCCACTGAAGGTGTCTTTCTAGGGTTTATTGGTGCTCTGGTCTATTCAATTTTTCCGACCTTTGGCCATGATGTCTAAGGGTAGTATTTATAGGGGTGAGGAAAACTTATGGTTAGCTAGAGATTGAGTTTGGTCGGGAGTGTGCAAGTGTGTCAAGTGATAACTCCGTTTAGTGTTTGGATTAGTAAAAACTTCTATTTAATTAGTTAAATTCGGATTATTTCTTTAGGGCTAAGTAAATTGTGTCTAAAATAAGTTTTAATGTCTGGAAGTGCTTAAAATGTCTCCTAGGGTCCTATGGGGTTGGGCATGGTCAATTTCAGTCCGTCAAACTTGCAAATTGGCCCATAAACTTCTAACACATTGCAAATGGATTTAGACTACAATCACTTTGGATTTTTATAGGTTATTTATGGCTACTTACGCTTTTATCCCTCACTCTTTCTTTCATACCATGAAAGTCATATTCGTATCGTATCATTTTTGATACAAATTTAAAACGTCCATTTAAATATCTTTGATATTAATCAAAATCATATTTGATTAATTAAAACCATCCAATTGAATAATTGAATATTTTAAGTTAACCTTAACTTGTCCAAAAGTTGCTTTTATAGCCGACTTCGGCTATCCAAACCGTTGATCCAAAAGCGCACGTTTATCCAACCAAAATTGGTATTACTATAGTCTGCAATGTTGTCTACAACTTTCATTTAAACTTTAAGCTGAAAAGAATACCCGAAGGTTTCAGAAACTAGCTCGGAAGTTGCCTCCTTAGGCTAGTTTTGCAAAACAACTCTTATAGGCTGCTGTTTGAGCCTATAAATCAAGCATCCAAAATTTTCCTAATCTGAAATAAATTCAGTATTGTTATATTTCACCATCGTCCAATGGAATCCTTTCCCTTCTTTTACTATGTTTCTCGATCATTTTATACCTCTTATTCTAATATCTCTGATCTTGACTTTTGATATAGGGTCAAAAATTACTCTTTTCAAATTTGTCGACGTGTTGAACTCTCGGTCATGTGTACATTCTTGTATTAGACTCTTACTGATATCTGGTTCATCAGCAAGGTCAATCTTGTACCTATTTCAAATATATCCTTTTGGATCTTTTTGCATATGGCTATAGAGAATCAAATTCTTCTTATATTACTGCTTAATCTTTGTATTAAGCGTCTTTCTGTTAGCCTACCACCTCACGTTCTACTTCCCTTTCTTGTTTATTCGCATCGAATACTAAGCGTCCAACGCGTATTATCCAATTCTCATCAATACCAATAGATCTTCTCGTATCCCGCATTCTTTTCGGGTCTTTATGTTCTCCTCTTTTCATCTCACGCTTCTTACTTTTATCCCGTCTTATATTTGTGTAAGTATTGATCATAGGTATCTCAACGACACCTCTTACTGCTCATATCGATCGATTCAGCAACATTTCATTATTACTTAGGCTCAATTCTTTTATTGGGGTACATTTTATCTCATAAGTTTGTTTTTATTGTCGTTCATTGATAAGCTTTTTTTATTATCATAGGGCTTTACATCGGAGTTTCCTTACAAAACAAAACATAATTTCAAACATCTTTTGTGTGGCCGGCCTCTCAATCTTTTCTTTCAATTTTAAATCATTTTGAAAATTCTAGTACAATTGTGGCTCAGACTGATGACATCTCTCATCACTAAAGAGTTGCTCGATAAAATCACGTTTTTTTTTTAACTTTTGTACAAGTATGATGCATGATCTATATTTTAAAAATTTTCTTTTGTATATAAATTACATACATAAGTAATACTTGTATGCATTACTAACATGATTATGACATGCCATATGCGATGTCTGAGCACAATTGCATTGTTAAAACAATCAGATTTTTATATCTTTCGCAAAATCGTAAGTCCCTCCGGATTATACACTCTGCGACATTATTGGCTTTTCGTTATTATTTATTGGAGTTTATTATAATTTTGACAGTGGAAATTTCGTTATCCGCTAACACTTACCTAAGTGTTTCGCAGCTAATGCTATTCTTCTCCAACATTTCTAGCCAAATATTACGTTCAAAGTTTTATAATAATTATCCATCTTGACAATCCATTTTCTCGATCCAAAACTTGTATCGCATAGCCCTTAGGCACACATATTGATCCTTCACAACGATCTTTCTTCGATATTACTTACCATCTTTGCGGTAATCAAAATGTAATATTAGGAATTACATTATATGTATTTTATATGTTTTTCGTTCAATTATTATAATAGCAACTCTGTATAGGATAAAGCCTATTAAGCATGGTTCATAAAAATCTATTTCTATAGTTAATGCTTATACAATATACTATTTAATAAATGCATGCCTTATCGATCAAACAAACTAATATTACCATATAAAGCACATAAACACACAAATCATAACATACTTGGGGCTGCCTGACTAGACTCACCCATCTTTCGGATCACGATACCATGGCCACGCCCTCTAGCGCGTCTGGCGCTACCTCTACCCCTAGGTACTAACATAGGATTACGCCTTATACTACTAGTGCGGTTTCTAAGTACCGGGAATGTTGGTCTATCGGGTCGGAAGAAAAAGGGTCAAATAGGATCGTCGTTCCACTTACGCTCACTGGCGACCTGACGAGCCCTAGCAGATAACGATCCATAATGCATAGGTGCATCGTTATACAACTCAACAAAGTCGGGTCCTAAACCCGTGATGTATCGACGATTTACCTCATCGTTGTCCCTGTTAAGCTTAGGAACTGCCTCTACCATACTTAGAAACTTAGCAGTGTAAGCTTTAACAGAAATCATATCTCTCGAAGAAGAATTTACCCGTGCCCTAATACTGTCCAAGCTATACTCTGCTTGATTCTCTCTCACTAACACATACTCTCAAACCACGGTACCTCATCCCAGAATTGTTCACCTCTAAACTCCTCAATATTCGAGTCCTCTGATGGATCCTCCTCTTATGATTCTTCCTCCGGCGACTCTCTCGCTATACTCACTGTACTGTATCTCAGGTGAATGAGATCTACACCGAGATACAAAAGACCTATCACTATTTGACATGAACCCATTCCTATGGATCTCAGGTGATCCTTTGATGTCAGTGTGAAACCCGTTCTAATGAATCTCTTATGGTCCGCCAGTATCTACATGAAATCCATTTTGATAAATAGGAGTCGCTTCCTCCTCTTCTGATACAACATGTGGCTGAGCTCCATTTTTCCCAAACATGTTGAAACAAAAACAATTTTTAATCATGAGATACTATCTAAACCTTCTAATTGCCTTTTAAAGTACCTTGCTTTTATGTATTAATTTCGACTTTCGTCCTTATAACATCGTGGATTCTTAGATGTAATTCACTCCTATCTATTCAATAGTGATGAAATATCGTCTTGTCCTTTACTTGTTGTATCCATTATGTCTTCCATCTGTTTATAACAGCTCTCTACTGCTGCTGTATTTATTATGATAGTCCTTTCAACGTATTTGTAGAACTTTCATTTCTCTAACCATTTTGCGAAGTCTCTAATGTATATGTGTATCTTATTACACTTCCTTTCGTGTTTTTCGTCATCCTTGCGTTTACTCATGCATACATTCATATGCGTTACCCTTGTCTTTATACTGGGTTTCCGCAATTTAACTTTTCTCCTTTCTGTTAACGTAACTTATAACTCCTGATACTGGTATTAGTAACGTCGTATATACTTAGAGCGTCACTTGATATTCACCATACAATGTCGTTTATTTCCTGGTCATCCTAACCTTGAATCTCTGTATCTCACGAGATTATTTTCTCCGTTGTCTATATCCTTTGCTCTCCTTTTCTACAATGTGATCCTCGGTCATTACATCCCTTATCTTGATATAAGGATTAATATTGTATCCTCCAGGCATTACTAAGGTATTATATCCTTATCGCGTATGCCCTCCGGCGTCGAATTCGTATTCACATTCCATCTTAGCTTCATTAACCTTTTATACAATCTATCGTTAATATGGCTTAACTCTTTTATTGGGGTTCATTTTATATATTTCAATCTTGTTCATCGAAACTCTTTTATTACTTGTCACAGAGCTTCACATCTGAGTTCACTTACAAAGCAAAACAATTTCAAAACATCTTTTGGCTGGCCAGCTCTTTCAATGACTTCTCATAAATCGTTTGAAATCAATAGTACAATTGTAGCTCAGAGTGATGACACCTCTCATCACCAAAGAGTTGCTCAAAATCGCATTTTCTTTATCATTCCAAAGGTATGATGCATGATCTACATTTTGAAAATCATTCTTTTATGCATTCCTATCGTGATTATGATATGCCATATGCAATGCATGAGCTCAATTGCACCTTTTTAAAATCATAAAAATCTTTGTACTTTTCATAAGACTGTAAGTTACTCCAGATTGTACACTTTGCGACAATTTAACGGCTTCTCTTTATTATTTATTGGGTATATTATGATTTTTTAATATTGCCGTCACTCTCTATCGTTTCCCGAGCATTCTTTTGTTAACACCACTCCTTTTTCTTGTCTTCACTAACTCAATTCAATCCGAAGTTTCTTATAGCTGTAATCACTATATCCACTCCTTCATTATACTTGTATCAAGTCAATTACAAGTTTAAATATTGATTCTTCACGTCGATTCCTCTTCAGCAATCAATTTATCCCTTCACGACTTCTAGAACGTAATATAGGAATCACGTTCGCGACAATGTATTATATGTTTTGTTCTTTATGTTATTGTTTTTGTAAGTTATGTATAGTTATTCTTTCATTAAGCGTGTTATCGGTGATGTCTCTCCCTATAGGTATTAGCTTCACGAGGCGCTATCCTGTAGGCATATCCTAATCGTTATACTCTATTATGCAATGCAGACAAACATATATACACAGCAATGCAAACATATAAACACAAATACACAACATATTAATCATTAATACCTGGGGGTGCCTGATGTGGAACACTGGGTTCCCTAATAACTATACCGGTGTGTCGACCCCTAACTCTTCTACCGGCGTTGCCTCCGCCTCTATGCACAAATCTAGAGTTGGTCCAAATAGCAGAGGATCGATTAGTGTAGTTTGGGTGAAACTCGCGTCTGAAAAAGTAGGGTCGAGCGGGATTGCCATCCCACTCGCGGTCGCTCTCGATCCTACGAGCCATCATAGTAAGCGTTCCAAAGTGCTCACCAACGTAATCATACAGTTCTGCAAACTCGGGTCCCAAACCCCTAACATATCTGCGGTTAATCGTTCTGTTACAAGGTTTGGGACTCCTTCGACCATACGCAGAAAGTCAGAAGAATACAACCCCACTGGTAACATTCCCCTAGAAAAGGAGCGCATTTGCCTCCTAACTTGACTCAGAACATTCTGTGCCTGACTGTTAGCTATATCTGCATCCTCTCTCAGATTGCGGTATCTCCGCACATCAGACCAGAAACGCTCACCTTGGTATTCTTCAACGTCAGACTCATATGTCTGGTCTTCTTCCTCTAAATCTTCTTCCTGAAGATCTTCTTCTGACTCTTCCTCTGGATCCTCCTCTGGATCCTCCTCACTTTCGTTACTATATTCTATTTCAGGCGAGAGAGTTCTACCTCTAACTCTAGAATAACTACCAATTTCTGACCCTGACATGAAACCGTTCTAATAGATTTCAGGTAATCCCCTAGTGTCTGTGTGAAATCCATTCTGGTGGACTTCAGATGGTCCGCCTACTTCATAATGAAATCCATTCTGAAAATAGGAGGGCGCTTCCTCCTCTTCTTCTGCAGCATGTGGCTGAGCTCCGTTTTGCCCAGACATGCTGAAAGGAAACAATTTCAAACGTAAGAGACCATCTGAGCCCATTTCCACACAGATTACCAATACTATCTTATAAAATTCTATATTCACTAAAGCAGTCCATACGCAGATCGCAAGCATTCAATCACTTAATACTTCTTGCGTAAGTAAGAAACACTTAGTTTCCTTAGCAATTCGTATGCGCAAACAGTAAACACTTATTCATTTAACAGTTTTTGTTACGCGCGCGTTATAAAACATACTAATAATGCACATATTAAACAAATGCAAGCAACTAAGGTTCGACTCTATCGCTGCAATAGTTCCTAGGTACACTTATTGACAGAGTATCTAAACTCGAACAAACATTTCAAACAAACTAGCAGTGGTAACTGGATCAATTGCTCTGATACCAACATTGTCACGACCCAAATAATTGAGCCGCAACCGGTGCTAGGGAATGGGAGTGCTAGCTCCGAAACCCGTAGTAAGCCTAAATTAATAAAAATAATTTTTCGCAAATATAACACATATGCAAACGGAAGCAAACATAAATACATATATACAAATATTTGCACTACACTTTCTGATATCCACGTGGGCTCTAGTTACTATACCGCGTACAAACTGGCCTCACGGGATTACATACATACTATCGTATCATAACATGTCACCGGCATCTGGTACCATGACCAAAACATAACAAACGCAGCCTACAAAAAAGATATAAACATAAACAACATGTAAAGCATAAAACCAAAATACACTGCTGTAAAGGCTACGACTCTGTCGACACAGGACCACTACTACATCGCTACGGAAGTCGAGAACTATACATGTACTGCTGACTTCCGGATCCCAAAAACGACCTCTAGCTAGGTCTGGACACTAAGCACCTGAAAGATATTAAAAGTGAGGGGTCAATATTTGGGAAAATACTGAGTGAGCTTGCAATTTACTAACGGTATTATAAAAAAATAACATCGCATTTCAAATAAGCACTAATACAAAAATATATAGGAAAGTATTTGATCCGTTCGAAACTAAAATCCTGAAACTCAACACGACTTACAAATATTCAAATCAAACTGATCCAAATGGTCCGACCTGGGAGTAATTCTAACTCAACCACGTCGGCCGCGACCAACCTCTTAATCCCAAGTGGTGGGTCCAACCCACTAGATACAGGGCTCAGGTAACTTTAACCGAGTTCTCGCTCGTATCGCATTCATATATCCAACTTAGAAATTCGTATTCATAATCAGGTCATGCATATATATCAAATCATTTCTCATAGTCAAACACTCTAGACTGACTTAATTACTGGTGATCACACAGCCTATTGACACCCAATAGGTAGCTAGTTTCTTCGGATTGCATACCAATTTCTCGTACATAAAACTTTATAGAAACATATAACATTTCAGCAAGACATATATATAATGCGATGCGTTTACTCACTGTGACCGCTATCCAATCTATAATGAGGTCGATGTGGCAATATGCTCGTGCTAGCCCACGTCTACTGACCTCGCTACTCGCTAGAACCTCTGATAAAACGTTTAATAGTTAGGTATGAATCTTGTGTTTATATGAGTAACACTTTCATAATCTAGGTTTGGTTTCATTCTTAATATTATTCACGTATTCGATAACCCTTAGTCGTATTTACGAATTAACAAATACTGTTCCTCGTATTCGAGAATTGTATAACTTTCTTAACGTTTTTGTTATCGTTACTCGGGTAAAACGTCGAGCCAAAACCTTTCTTTTTAAGTTATCGAGGTCCTTATTTCGTCTTTAGGGTTTAGTGTTCAAAACATCCACTATTTGCCAATTTCAGTCCTAATTTATGAAATCTTACCTTAAAATGAAGTTTAGAATCCGTAGAGTATTCGATTTCGAGAGGATTGACACCAAGAACGCGGAATTCGGACGTCGGACGACAAAGTTATCGCGATTGACGTTTCTTCGTCGATGATTTCTCCTTTTCTCAGGAACATTCCCTTTCTTCTTCTGTTTCTTTCATTCCTAATCCAATTCTTATATAACATAGTTAAATTGCTTCTTTAATCCTTGTTTTCTTTATTTGTTACAAAATAACTTTTGAACTTTTCTTTTGTTCAATTTAGTCCACAACTAAATCAATTAATCTCTTAATCAATTCGTATACGTATTATTTATATCCAATAAATAATACGATCCAAGAATTTTCATTTTCCCGTCAAAACTTATAATTTCTATTCTTGAGACGTAATTGGCTAAATTACCACTTTAGTTCCTGAACTTTATTTTGTGACCTTGCCATTTTTCCTTTTAATTCCAATTCCAACTTTAAAATTGAAATATAATATTAAATTCCTCGCAATAATCTTTTCCGAAACCGACCTACTAAAATTTATCTTAACTTCTCAGATATCTTTCCGCTATCGCCACTCCAACAACTCAAAACTGGACACGTGGTCCAATTAGATAATTAAATCTCTTGGGGGTATTACAAGCGATTTCTTGATTTTTCTTTGATTGCACATTTTTCAACTTTTTCTCCATTTTTTTGCTCCTGATCTAAACTTCATATTCATCTATATATTGGTTTTGCCTTCGGTTCCTCTTTCAGGCCATCTATCTCTTCGCCTCTCGGGCCACTTTTATTTTCGCCTCTTGGTCCATTTCGTTCTCTATTTTTGTTGGGTGTTGTTCACCTAGTTTTCTTGATTTTTAGAACATCTCATCTCTTCTTTCGGTATATTCTCCGACATTTCTCCTTTTATTTTCTTCATTTTATGTGTCTCAGTTTTATAAATTTTTACTAGTCATTTAATGGACTTCACGATATATTTCATACTCAAGTAGTAAATCTATTACTTGATAAATAAAACTAATGATTCCATATTTTTTTCTATGTTGTATTTAATTATTTCCTTATTAGCTTAGAAAATTAGATTGTGGTAATTATGCAATATATTCATTTTTATATGATTTTGTTAATTGGCGAAAATCTCATATACTTGTGTCGCTATGCTTAATTTAAAGCATTGTTAATTTACTCATGTATATATCTTTTCTAATAAGTAAGCATCTCATATAGTCATATTTATATGCTTAATTAAAGCATTATAAATCTATTCATGTGTCAATCTTTCCTAATAAGTAAATATCTCAAAATTTGTACTAAGACAAAATATATATTTTGATAGCTCTTGTAATGTAATTTTGATTCATGCAAAACTAATTGTAAATTATAAAAATGATTAATCTATGAATTTAGAAGAAATCATGCAAGATGTGAAACATGTTGAAATCATGACACGACCAATTAATTTCACATGTAATAAAATATTTAACGAGTTTGAGGACTTATCGGTTCAGATGTATAATCCTCGATGTCTTTGTTCAATTTCTATCAGAAGTCATCCTTTCAATAGAATTTATTTGAGTTCAGAAAAGCTCCTTCGAATTGAAGTTGTCAAGCTTTTTCCATAGACGGCACAAATTGATGGATTCTGCCTTCTGATCCGGTAAATTAGTCTGCAAAACAGGGTAGAAGCTAACCGGACGGTGGTTGTCCAATTAACTCTCCGATGCTAAAGTCAGTATTGAGCTTTGAGCAGCGTTTTGAGTATATCAATGTAGTTGTGTGCTTAGGCATACCTCAAGCTCCTTTTATAGTAGTTGAATGTATACCTTGTAGATATGGAATAGGAAAGTGATTCCTATTTAGTAGGGTTTGACCCTGATTAGGAGTGTGATTTTTTATTCAGACTAGAGTTCTATTTAGGAACGTCTTCTTAAATAGTCTCGTCTTCCTAAGTTAGAAGTTATCTTCCTAAATTGGAGTTTGTGTCCAAATAGGAGAGATATTCGAGAATATTCATAGATTTGGTAATCTGTCCGAATCCCAGGGATTCGGTATTATCCTCACGGATAGAGATTGTATTCCAGTCAAGACGGATCTCATGGATTTGGCCACCAGTTTCGTCTAGCTTAGCCCTTTGGGTGGGAATCCGATATCGTCTGAGAGTGGATCTTTTGCGACTCGGCTTCATAGTACTTATAGTAGGATTCGGTATCCATCATATATAAACCGTTAGCATTTCCATATCTTTTTTTAAAAAATTAATCTAATGGAGACAAGTGGACAAAATAAACATAGATAGCCCCTTATTTATGAGTTTGAATCCAATTGGCGAAGAGATATAAATATTTCATTACAAAAATACGTTTCTTTGGTGAAGAGTCACCATGGAATGACACAAGAAGAAACTTTAAGGGAACTTTTATTTCTTTTAGAGGTTGAATTCGTATTTGATGTCTTCACGAAAAATGTAGGTACTTGAGTTAGCTTTCTAGGGCTGTTCGAATACCTTAAATCGAAGGTCGGGTAAAAACGTTATGCAATAAATATCCGACATTTTTTTGAAAGATACTTCTTCCTTGATTAAATAGAGCTTGACATATACGGATATAAGCATGTGTAAAATTTTAATTTACGGGATATTCATAGCGATACATTTGATCATGTTTCCACACATGAAGCAGCTTGAAGGTATATTTCGTTCCTTTTAGAGATTGAATCCAGATCAGAAGTCTTCATGAAAGTTGTAGGTACTCGAGTTACCATTTTAGGGACGTTTGAATCAATGAAATCCAACGTCGGAAACACGGGTTATGACAGAAATACTCAGTCTGAATATATATAGATTTCATCATTCCATACACATGTAACAACTTCAGGGGAAATTTTGTCAATGTTTCAGGTCGAATTCGGATTGGATTTCTTCAAGAAAGCTGTAGGTATTCAAATTATCTTTTTATGGACATTTTAATTGATGAAATATGAAGTCGGAAAGACGATTTATTAATTAAATACTTGGACTGGGTACATGCAGATTTCATAAGGCTGCACACATGTAGCAGTTTCAAAAGCAATTTTGACCCTTTTCCAGGTTGAATCCGGATTGGACGTCTTCATGAAAGTTGTAGGCATTCTAGCTACCTTTCCATTAAGTTTGAATTAATAAAATACAACGTCGGAAAAGCGAGTTATGATAACAACACTCAGGCTTGTTTTCAAAATAATTTTCCATCCCCTTTTATTTTGCTTAAATAGCTACCAATTATAAGTAAACTTGAAAATAATAAAATTCAGTTAAATAAAATTCATGGATAAATAACGTGTGTTGAATAGTTCAGATAAAATAGTTTTCGTCCTTTTTAGAGGTGGAATCCGGATCAGACGTCTTCATGGAAGTTGTAGGTATTCAAGTTACCTTTCTAGAGACGTTTAAATCAATGAAATCCGATGTCTGAAAAATGAATTATAATAGAAATACTTAGTATGAATATATATAGATTCCACCGTGCCGTACACATGCAGCAAAAGTGAACTTTCATCCATGATCCAGGTTGAATCCCGATTGAATTTCTTCATGAAAGTTGTAGGGATTCGATTTACCTTTCCATGGACGTTTGAATTGATGAATTCCAACGTCAGAAAAAATATTTACGAACTACATACTCAGACTGGATACATGCAGATTTCACAAAGTTGCACACATGCAGAACCTTCAAGGGAAATTTCGACCCTCTTCCAGGTCAAAATCAGATTGGACGTCCTGATGATAGTTGTAGGCATTCGAGTTACCTTTCCATGAACGTATGAATCAATGAAATCCGACGAAGGAAAAGCGGGTTATGACAGAAATACTCAGGCTGGTTTTTGAAAATAAATTTCTATCCCCCTTTATATCGCTTGAATAGCTAACAATTATTAATAAGTAAAGTTGACATGTTGAATTAGTTAAAAATAATATCGTGAGAAATGACGTGTTGAATTATTCGGATAAAATAGATTATTATAAATTAATAAAAAGGATGTATATTTAAATTCAAATTTAAAATAATTAAACATATAGATTTTACTTAAATGAAATATGAATTATAATAAAATATATCCATATCCATAATATTTATTAATGGGGATAAGTGGACAAAGCGAGCATATAAATTCCCCTCTCTATTGAGTTTGGAATGCAACTGTTGAAGAGCCTTAAACATTTTTATCACAAAAATTAATTATTTGGTGAAGAGACAATATGCCTCTACACATGCAGCAGCTTCAAGAACAATTTCGTTCTTATTTAAGGATGAATCTAAATTTGATGTCTTCACGAAAAATGTAGGTATACGAGTTATCTTTCTAGGGCCGTTCGAATCAGTTAAATCGGAGGTTGAGAAAAAAATGTTATGCAATAAATAGCCGAGATGGTTTTGAAATATACTTCTATTTTTATCAAAAAGAGCTAGATATAAACAGATATAATCATGTGTAAAATTTTAATATATGGGATATTCCTAGCGCTACGGTGTAGATTTGACCATGTTTTCACACATATAGAAGCTTGAAGGGAGATTCCGTCTCTTTTAATGGTAGAATACGATTCGAAAGTTGTCGTATGAGTTGTAGGTATTCGAGTTATCTTTCTAGGAATGTTTGAATCGATGAAATCCGACATTGCAAACACGGGTTATGACAAAAATACTCAATCTTAATATATATAGATTTGACCATTCTGTACAAATGAAGCAGCCTCAAGAGAATTTTCGTCCATGTTCCATGTTGAATACAGATTTGATGTCTTTATAAAAGATGTAGGTATTCGAGTTACCTTTCCATGGACGTTTGAATCAATGAAATACGATGTTGTCAAAATAATTTACCAACTAAATACACGGACTAGGTACATGCAGAATTTACAAAGCTGCACACATGCAGCAGCTTCAAGGAAACTTGCAGCCCCTTTTCAGTTCGAATCCGGATAGGACGTCTCCATGAAAGTTGTAGGTGTTCAATCTACCTTTCCATGAACATTTGAATTAATGAAATCTGACGTCGGAAAAGCGAGTTATGATAAAATACTCAGGCCGGTTTTCAAAAACAAATTTCTACCCCATTTAACCAATTATTAATAAGTAAACTTGAAAATAATAAATTTCGGCTAAATATAATTTATGGAGAAATCTGGCGCGTGTTGAATTATTCGGATAAAATAGATTATTATAAATAAATAAAAAGGAGGTATATTTATAATAATTAAACATATGTATCTTATTTAAATAAAATATAAATAATAATAAACCATGTCCATTTCCATAATGTTTACTTAATGGGAGAAGTGAACAAAGTAAGCATATAAATTCCCCTATTTATTTGAGTTCGGAATGCAATTGGTGAAGAGTTATAAATATGTTTATCATAAAAATACGTCATTTGGTGAAGAGACACCATGCCTTTACACATGCAGCAACTTCAAGGGAAATTTTGTCCTTATTTGAGGATGAATCCAAATTTATCTTCTTCAAGAAAAATGTAGGTGTTCGAGTTAAATTTCTAGTGCCCTTCGAATCAGTTAACTTGGAGTTTGGGAAAAAGAGTTATGCTATAAATTGCCGGGCAGGTTTTGGAAGATACTTCTACCTTTATTGAAAAGAGCTGGATATATACGGATAATGGCTTGTGTAAAATTTTAATCTACGGGATATTCTTAGGGATACAATGTAGATTCACCATGTCTCCAGACATGCAGCAACTACAAAGTAGTTATAGATATTCGAGTTATCTTTTCAGGGACGTTTGAATCAATAAAATCCGAGGTCGGACAACGAGTTATAAAAAAATACTCAATCTGAATATATAGATTTCAGCATTCCGTACACATGCAGCAGCTTCAAGGAACCTTTCGTCCATGTTCCAGGTCTAATCCGGTTTGGATGTCTTCATAAAAGTTGTAAGTATTGGAGTTACCTTTTCATGGACGTTTGAATCTTTGAAATTCAAATTCGGAAAAACGATTTATGAATTAGATACTCGGACTGGGTAAATGCAAATTTCATAAAGCTTCACAAAATGCAGCAGCTTCAAGGGCACTTTTGTCCCTTTTTGGGGTTGAATCAGTATTGGATGTCTGCATGAAAGTTGTAGATATTCGATTTTCCTTTCTATAAACGTTTGAATCAATGATATACGACATCAAAAAAGCGAGTTATGATAGAAAAATCATATCTATATCCATATATGTATCTCTATCTATATCTATATATTGATTTGGTGAAAAATTATAATGTTTCTACGCATACAAAAGTTTCAAGAACGATTTTGTGTTCTTTTTAGGAGATGAATAAATACGCTTTTTTCATGAAAGTTGTAGGTATTCAAGTTAGCTTTATAGGGACGTTATTGTCAAGACCCGATTTTGGAATCGCGGCCGGCGCTAGGAAATGAGAATAGTAGTTTTGAAACCCGTAGTAAGCCTAAAACTCACTACAACGTTTTCACAAATATCAATCATATATTGACCTTATACACGGAAGCAACATATCAACATAAATCGATGCAGAACACATGGGCTTATCACTTCCGTATCCCGTACGTACTAGCCCAACGCATACTAGTGTTTAACGTCACATCATAGGCATTTACCTCCGTGGTACAAAACATTTAGCGTAGCCTACAAAAAATACATATACACGACAACAAGTAATAACACATATATAGCACATGCTGTCTCAGGGCACGACTATGTCAAAGTAATACACTACTGCAGTACTACGGAAGTCAGGAACTGCACATGTCATAATCGACTTTCGGATCAAAAGGTGGACACTAGGCAGGTCCAGAGTCTATACACCTGAAAAACATTTATATCAATAGGGTCAATTTAAGCTGAGTGAGATTATATGTTACTATATAGTATTATAAAAATAGCATCGCATTTAAAACAATTCGTTCATATACAAACATAAAATATAGGCCAAGTATTTGATCTGATCAAAACCTTAATCCTAAAACAATCCTGAACTAGATATTTCCCTAGTTTTATCGAGAGAACTGTTTTCTCAAATCCTTTTGGTGAGGTCGCAGGATAATTCTACCAAGTTCAACCTTTACCAAGTGGTACATTCCTGGGATAGTTCAATTCAGCTTAACTCGTACCATTACTCATATCCAAACGAATCGAGATGAGTCCCGGGATAGTTCCACCAAGTTTAACTCCTTAGACACAGGTCCCGAGATAGTTCCACCGAATTCAACCTCGTGTGTTTTCACAAAAGAGTTAGTCTATTTCTAACAACTAATACTTACTTGACACTGGTGATCACACAGCCTATTGACACCCAATAGGTAGTTGTTTCCTCGGATCATATACTAGATTCCATATCCACAACTATCAACAAATCCATATACAATACAATCAAATCATATATAATATGTGATGCATTTAGTACTTATCATATAGTATCTCAAATAATTTTCATATGACAATACGTTAAGTAAAATATAACTTACGACTTGTGATCCAATTAATTTCAATATTTATGCGTTGGTTGAACCCCTGCTTCCGTCAATCTCGTAACTCGTCGACACATCTGTCACAAAATACAATTCAAATATGTTTAATTCATAAACGTAGCGTCAATTATTATAATCCTAAGTTATAAACTTAGTTTGACGTCTTTTATTCTTAACATTTTTCTTTAACTCGACAATATCTCTTTGATACTTTATCAAACTTTCAAATTCGATAACCGTATTTTAAAGTCGATATCGTACTTTACGTTTTGCACACGTATCGCTTAACTCCCGACTTATAATCTTTAAGATTTTCAATGGTTTATTACAAGAAAACATCTTTTATTCTTTTTCATTTTATCATTTACATTTCTCATTTTCCTTATCCATACAACAAAGTATGAATCCGAGACACATTCAAATCAGTTTCTAACTTCGTAGCGTTACGTTAAACGCGAATGATACACGTTCAAGCTGCGGAGGAAGAGTTTATTCAGCCCTTTTCCTCCTTCGACCTGTCCTCCCCTGTCCAACAAGGGGAGGGCTGCTACGGCTATGCCCTGTGCGTCGCACCAGGGCTGTTACACCCTGCTCACCCTTGTGCTACGTTCAGCACGGCGTGAGACTTGCTGCTCATGAGACTAGCCAGTACGGTGGTTCTCCACCCTCCAGTTAGATGCAAACAAAATCCTAACACAACTAACCAACACTCACAACTCACCAAGCACACACAAACAGCCAATAAGTTCATTAATCATAGCATAAAACTCATGAATTTCAGCTTTTTAATCCAATTCATACATCATCAATACTTAACTAATAAAATAGCCCATAATATTGCAAAACCCTAATTTAAAGTCGAGTTCCTTACCTTGGTTGATGATATAAATTAATATACAATTCTTTCCTTGTTGTAACGCCGCAAAAATCCCTCAATTCCGATGTCAAACGAAGAATCTACAAGATTTTAAAGATTTATATAGCAAAAACTCAATTCTCAAAACTTCAATCATAAACAACCCTTAATGGTCAGAAACCCTAACAAAATTCACCATTCTTACCTTAAATTTGATGGGCTATATCAGTAGGTATCATTTTCCCCGTTCCATTGATGTAAGAATCAAGAGAATCGGTCAAAAAACGAAGAAGTTATAGCCATTTGAAGATTTGGAAGCTTGAAGAAGAAGGAGTTCTTCATTTCGTTTTTGGTTGCTATAGATGTAATATTCTAATCCAAAATTTTATATGCAAGAGATATTTAATGTTTTGCAAACTATCTCTTTTGGTCCTTTAAGTTACTGACTTAAACCGCTTTAATTTCTAACTTTTCTTTCTCTCAATTTCATCCACCGATCACTTAATCATTTAAGCTCGCTTAATTTTGTATTATTTATATCCAAATAGAAAATACCATTCTGATACCTTATTATTTTATTTTTCGATAATTTATTTTAATAAATTTCGGCTAAAACGCATAAATCTCATTCCGAGACATAAAGCTTATTTTTCTTACTTTTGCATCCATATTTTGCTTTAATAAATATCGATATCCAAATAATTGAAATTATTTTCATAAATACTCATTCCCGTCAATAATTTATTAAAATTATAATTTTTGGGATCCAATTTCGGGACCTAAATTTAATTTTATTCCATTTTCCTTACGATTTTTTGTAGTCCTGTTTCCATATTTTTATGGATTTCAAATATCAAAATTCTCTTATTAGAACTTCAATATTGAACTTATCGGGTCCTATTTTATTTAATTCCTCCTATAAATTCTTTATTTTGGACATTTTAACAATTCAAAATGAGACACGTTGCTTACTTTTGCAACGTCAAACATTCAGGTTATTACAATTATGCCACAAATAACTGGGCTGTTTTTGGAAGATACTTCTACCTTCTTTGAAAAGAGCTGGATATATATGGATATTTACTTGTGTAAAATTTTAATCTACGGGATATTCCTAGTGATACATCGTAAATTTCTCCATGTCTCCAAACATGCAACAACTTGAAGGGAGATTTCGTTTCTTTTACAGGTGGAATCTGGATTGGACATCTTCATTAAAGTTGTAGGTACTCGAGTTACCTTTTCAAGAACGTTTGAGTCAATAAAATCTGACATCTGGAAAACGAGTTATGACAGAAATACTCAGTCAGAATATATATAGATTTCACCGTTCCGAACGCATGCAGCAGTTTCAAGTGAACTTTCGTCCATATTCCAAGTCGAATACGGATTGGATATCTTCATGAACGTTGTAGATATGCGAGTTACCTTTCCATGGACATTTGGATCGACGAATTCCAATATCGGAAAAATGATTTATGAATTAAATACTCGGACTGATTACATGCAGATTTCGCAGAGCTGCACACATGCAGAAGTTTCAAGAGAACTTTTGACCCTTTTCCAGGTTGAATCCGGATTAGACATCTCCATGAAAGTTGTAGGTAGTCGAGTTACCTTTCCATGAATATTTAAATCAATTAAATCCAATGTCGAAAAAACGAGTTATGACAGAAATACGCAGACTGGGTACATATAGATTTCACCAAGCTGTACACAGCCCGCAACTTCAATGGCGATTTCGTCCTTTTTAGGAGATGAATATAAAATTTCCGTCTTCCAAAAAACTGTAGGTATTTGAGTTAACTTTCCAAGGACATTTTAATCATATCAATCTATACATGTAACTACTTCCTATCTATTGTGTATTTGAATAATGACAATTATCATTAAGTAAACTTGAAAACAATAAATTTAAATTAAATCAAAATCATGGAGAGTATTTGAAATGGTGAAATTTTTAATAACTAAATTAATAAACAATCAATTAAATAAAAACAATTACGGATCAATATATTTGTATATTTAAAGGTTAAAAATGTAATAGTATGGGCCACTTTAATTATAAATTAAAAAACGTAACAAATATTTACATTAAAAAAATTAATAATATATAAATAATTATTTATTAAATATTAATATTAATAAATCTAAAATATTTAATACTTATTTTTTAAAAAATACAAAGCAAATTACATAGAGGCCATTGAGGTATATCATAATTAACAGTTTGGTACCCCCTGTTTCAAAAGTCTACTTAATGGTCTCTCAGTTTTAATTCTGTTAACTTAGAGATCCTTTTGTTAATTTGAGGGATCAAATCGTTCAATGGATTAAAACTCGGGGACTAAATCGTTTAAAAGTGAGGGACCAAATTGTTTAATAAAATTAAAAGTGGGGGAACAAATTGTTCACAAAATTAAAAGTGGGGTACCAAATCGTTTTAAAATAAGTGTCGAAAATAACAAAGGGACCTAATAGTTAACGAAATTAAAACTGAGGGACCATTAAGTAGACTGTTGAAACTAGAGGTACCAAACTGTTAATTATGGTATAACTCAGGGACCTTAGCGTAATTTGCTCAAAAATATATAATAAATATAATACAATAATTTTTATAAAAAAATGTATATTAAATAATATTTATGTGTAACTATTTAAATTTATTCATATTAACAAATGCAACCTAACGTTGCAATTTTTTCAGCTGCACCTAAATTCGCACTTTTAGTTTTCAATTCCACCCTTAAAATCAAATTGGACTCTTTTTTACTCGGGAAAATTTCATAAAACCCTAATAAATTACTCGTTTGAACTCTTTTTCACACAAAAAGTTAGAAATGGATGACTTATTTTAACTTTTTCGAAATGGAGAAGAGATCAATTTAATACTTGAGGGTGGAATTGAGACTCAAAGGTGTGAATTTGGGTGCAGCTGACAAAATTGCAATTTAGAGTGCATTTGATAAGGGGCTAAAAGGTGGGTTTTTTTTGTGATTAAGTCTTCTTTCATTCTTCGAAATTCATTCTCTCACTAAGTGTCATATTCACCTGACGACCGCCATGGTATTCTACTCCTTACGGGGAGCTTATCGTACGGCCATCGTACCATATAAGAAAAGATAGGTTTATGGTCGTTATTGCTAGAGGTATAATTGAAAAAAAAAATTAAAGTTATTTTCAAAATATGATTGTCAAATTTATAGCTTTTTTACCACTTCAAATTACATGTCGTTTTATTTCTAATAATTTTTACTAAATATTTTAGAATACTAAAAGAATTAACTATACTATAGAAATCTCTAGCATTTTAATATCTAAAAGAATTAACTATACTATTTCAAAATATTATAGTAATTTCTAGCATTTTACTAACAATAAAATTATTTAAAACTATAATTATTAAAAAATTAAATGAATTAACTATTAATAATTGATGGAATCTGCCTTCTAATCCGGTAAATCAGACCAGCAAAACAGGGTAGAAGCTAATCGAACAGTGGTTGTCCGGTTAACTCTTCGATGCTAAAGTCAGTATTGAGCTTTGAGCAGTGTTTTGAGTATATCAATATAGTTGTGTGTTTATGCATACCTCATTCTCCTTTTATAGTAGATGATTGCATACATAGTATAGTTATAGTAGGAAAGTGAATCCTACTTTGTAAGGCTTAACCCTGATTAGGAGTAATCTTCCTTATTCAGACATGAGTTCTATTGAGGAACGTCTTCCTAAATAGTCTCGTCTTCCTAAGTTAGAGCTTATCTTCTTGAGTTGGAGTTTGTATCCAAATAGGTATGATACTCAAGAATATTCAGTAGATATGGTAGTCTGTTCGAATCCCAGGGTCGACGCGCTTTGTCTGGGTCCTCGGGGATTCGGAATTATTCTTGTCGGATAGGTCGTGGCGGATCCTATGGATTAGGCCACCTGATTTGTGTTTGGCCCTTCGGGCGGGAGTCCGGTATTGTCTGAGAATGGATCTCCTGCGACCCGACTCCATTGTAGTTAAGATAGGATTTCATATCCATCATTAGCCCTCCGCAAGTGAGCTGAAGTCTTGGTATTTATGCCTTAGTAAATTTTAGCGCTTTTGGAGTTTAGTCGTTTCATATTTGGGCGAGTCGTTTTACTTCACCAGCAAGATTTCTATTTCTTCTCTCCTCCACGTGTCGTTTGCTGATTCTTTGTTGTAACTTGATTTTTTAAGACAAGTGTTTGTTCATGTCTTTCTCCTTGTATTTAAACTGTTCATATTTCATCTTCCAATTTTTCTTAGCATTCTGAAAGCATTCCTCTTTTCCTCTGAAATCCTTCTCGGTTTTCCTGCAATTTGTTTATTTCGATTCTTCATTCTACAAGTTGAGTTTCCACGTACTTGTGGTTGAATTAGAGGTTTAAGACAACTCCTTTGCTCTTTCATAATCTGCATTTCCTGGTTTTTTGTTGTTTTTGATATTCTGGGTAAACTTTCCTTTAGTGTTCTTGGTGTTCTTTGCTCTTATCGATTCCTGCCTTAGCGAAGATGAGGTCTGGGATATTTATTATAGATACAATTTCCCTTCTGAATATAGAGTAAAACTTACTGGGTATGGGAAGCCTGCTTTCGGGTCTCCCGGTTCGCCTTGTAGGGCCATCATTTTTTAGGAGCAGCTTGTTGCTGGTCTTCGGTTCCCCTTAGATCCCTTCTTGATAGAGTTGTGTAGGGACTTAAAGATTTCTGTAGGACAGCTTCATCCTGGGACCATTAGGGTCCTCCTTGCATTTGTCGAAGCATGTAGGCTTCGGGGTCAATCCCCTTCCCTTAACGTTTTTTACTATTTTGTAGAGTTAAAGAAGTGCGATGCTTGTTTTATTTTTCCAGTCGGTCGTAAGGGTCGTTCGTCCATCTATTTACCCTGTTTTGACTGGTTGGCGAAAGTGCTTTTTCATAGTCACCCATAATTTTGCTTTTCTTCATTTTCCTGATGGTTTTTCTATTTATCGTCTTTCGAACTATCCTTCTCCTTTGAGTTTATCCGAGTCGATTCTTGCTTATGATTTGTCATTTCATAGTATTTTTCAGCGTCCAATTTTAGATGTTTTAGTTAATAGTCACATTCGGTGCCGATGGCTTCGTTTGGAGGATCCTTCGCGTGGCTTGGCGGATCTTCATTATGCGTTTCTTGAAGGTATTTATTTCTAACTTTGTTATTTTTCTTTTGTTTTGTAGGATGTCTTCTTCATCTAATGATATGCTTTCCGTTTTTAAAGTAGATTTGGACGTTCCAATGGGAGGTCCTGAAGTAGATGTTGCTGCCGAGCCGATTCCTGAAGATGAAGCTCAAGTCGCCTTGGTTCCTGCTGGGGCGATTTTATTAGCTGGTGATGGAATAATCGTCGTGGTGGATGATGATGCGGTTGAAGAGCCCGCAAATGATGAGGTTGCTGTTCCCATACCCCTAGCTCCAGTGATTCCTTCGGAAGAGGTGGATGTGTTAGAGTTAGACAAGGCAAACGTCCCAGACTCCGAGGAGGTTTACCCGAATCAAGTTCTCAGTGATTTTCCATCTCGGAAGAGACGTCGGGTTTATGAGGGGTCTCCCTCAGGGGAAGGCTATACGGCGGTTCGTCTTGCGCTCCGAAATTAACGGAGTGGGTTGAGGGCCATGACCCGGCCAGTTTCCTGAATCCTCGGGTTCTGGCTGAGTACATCAGGAGTCTGGCGATTCCTGATGATATTGCTTGGTTTGCCTCTAAGCCCGGTCAGGAGCTTTCAGACATTGCTTGTTTCCATGGCATCTCGGTGAGTTGGTTTTTATTTTATTTTCCACTTTTTTAGCTTTGTCAATTTCTCTTTGATAACTCATTTCTCTTGTTGTTTTCATGTTAGGCCCTTCAAGCTGTGCTGGTTTTGAACGATCGTCGGCAATGTGCCGAGGAGGAAGTTGAGTGTCTTACCTACCTCTCTTCTGGTGACGTCCGAGTCGGAGAGGACAAAGTTAAAGATTTCACTGGAAGAGTATGATTCGCTTCTCCTGCAGCTGAAGGCTCGGGATGTTATTAATGATCGTCAGGTCACAATGATCGAGAAGAAAACTGATGATTTGACTCAGGAGATTGAGGAGCTCATTAGGGTGAATACTTATGTTGGTGAGGAGCGGAATAAATTGAGGGCCGAAGTGGAGAAGCTTCATATTCGTCTGCTTGACACGAAAGCTTTTTATTCCGCTTTAATCAGCGAGTATCGTCTCGCCATTGGGAGGAAGCTCTTGGAGCAAAACCCAAAAATTGATTTATCTAGCGTAAATGGGTTAAATCCCTAAGTCATTGCTCATGACCTGCTCGAGAAGATGGCAAAGGATCGTTCGTCTAAAAAGTAGATTTTGATTTTCTTTTTGGCCTTCGCCTTGTTTGTATATGATTTTGTAGTCTCATCTTTTTGTAATTTTGATCTTCTTATGAATATACAACTCTTTTTCTTCATTGTTGATTCAAATGCTTGGTTTATTTTTATTTTTTGCTTTGGATTTTGCCTGATTCGTTTGCCTGTGATATATTTTATTGTTGATGTTTTTGTATTTCTGGGAGTTAGTCTTCTTAGAGATGTTCTTGGTATTTTCCGAGTCGGTTTTTTCTTGTTTTTGTATTGTATTTAGAGTTAATTTAAACTCTATATTTGAATGACATTTTTCCTTGTTTGAGAGTTAATCTAAACTGTTGTTTTGACGTTTCGCCTTGTTCGAGTTAATCTAAACTCCTATTTTGGGCGTTTCGCCTTGTGTGAGTTAATCTAAACTTAGTTTTTATCGTTTCGCCTTTACTTGATTTTAATTACAACTCTTTATCTTTGATTCTTTGCTTTTTTTTCTGGTTCCTTTTTCGCGTTTAGCAATCACATAGTAGGAAAATTGAACTTTTATTAATTTAATAACTGCTTACAAAATATTAAAGATAGTTGTAACACCATCGGATAATACACAAAGTCTTTTTTAGCGATGGATTTTTTTTTTCTTCTATTCCCCTTTCTTCTCTGATTTGCTTTCTTGGAGATCTACAACAGACTCGTCGTAGCATTTTTTGGCGATGTTCTGGTCTCCTCTTAGCGTTACCACTCCCTTCTCGGTTGGTACTTTCATTGTCAGGGCTCCTATGCTGGTTACTGCAGCTGAATCGTGGAGGAAGGGTCTCCCTAGGGTGACATTGTATGTCAGTTCCATATCTACTATGTTGAATAGGGACATGACCTTCTTGTTGATTCCCCTTTCCGGGATGATTATGACTTCCAAAGTGACAGCACCTAGTGGGTTGATTGAGGGGCCCCCGAGTCCGGATAGCGGGATCGGTACTCGGCGCAACTTTGATGCGATTCCTCCCAGCATCTTATATGCAGCATTCGTCATCAGATTTATAGCACTTCCTTCATTAAAAAGGATTCGCTCCATGCTCCAGTTTTCGATGATGGTTGTTACCACCAAGGCATCATTATGGGGCGCTTTCACATGTTCGTAATCCTCGACGTCAAAGATCAGTGGTGGCATGTGGGTTTTTCTGATGTTCATCACTTCTCTTCTTTGCTTTCTTCTGATAGTCGAACTGCTGTGCCCTCCTCCATTGATCATGTGTATGGTTCCCATAATTTTGGATGGCCTCTCTTCTTCCTTTTCCTTTCCTTTGCCGTCTCTGCTCCTCTTCTCTCCCTTATCACTACTTTTTGTTTTGTGAGCTACGAACTTCCTCAGCTCGTCTGCGTCTATCATTCTCTCAATTTCTACTTTTAGGTCTCGGCACCCATCTGCTCCGTGCCCATAATCCTCATGAAACTTGCAGTATTTTCTTGTGTCTCTGATTTCGGCTTTCATCTTAGGCGGCCACACCACGATTTTGACATTTTCTTTGATCCACATGAGGACATTAGTTTGGCTAGTGTTCAGCGGTGTAAAGTTTCGTTCATCATCTCGGGGGTCGTATCTCGGTTTGTATCTTCCTTCGGGGTGAATCGTCTACTCTCTTCAGGTCTCCCTCTCCTATCTTCCGATCTTGATTTCGACTTCTCTTTGGGTTTTTCTTTTGATTCCTTCCCCTTCGCCTCTTTTCCGCGAACCATGCAGCCTTCGTCCAGCTCGAAGTATTTTTGGGCTATGCCCATCAGGTTTGAGAAAGTAGTGGGATCTTTAACCAACAATTTGTCCACTAATTTGCTGTAACAACCCGTAATTTTAAGTAATTACAATGTGCCACGAGGTCAAATTGGAGTATTCAAAATATTAAAAATAATATTTTGAGATTCCGAATATTAAGAAAAGTATTCAGAAAGATTAAGATTAATAGTAAAAGGATAATAGTTAGATTTGACTATTTAAGATTATTAAATCACGGGAAGTGATTTAATAAATTCGGAACACGTAAATTAAATTTAAACGTAAATTTAATTTATATGTATCCGTAAAAGTGTATCGTAAGAATATGAGTTTAAAATTTAAATCAGAAATTTAAATTTTAATAAAGGGATATTAACGGGATTAATATAACAGAGGATACGACCGGACGTCGTAGATAAAAATATATTGATAATTAATATATTAATATACCACTTTAAATAGAGAGTTTATTATTTCGGATGAAACCTCAAAATTAAAATGTCGAAACTTAGAAGTTTTGATGAGTAATCAAAGAAAATAGGTTAAAGATATATATATATATATATATATATATATATATATATATATATATATATATATATATATAAGAATTAATAATAAAAGAAAAACAGATTAATAAAAAAAAGTAAGGCGGTGGAGAGTGGCGGCCAAGTTTGGCAAACATACCATTTTAATCCTTGAATTTTTTATTTTAATTAGTTTCAGTTATAAACTAATTAAATATTATTAGTTAGTCCAAATTCAAATTAAATAATTTATAAGTCCCGAGCGAATAATTTTAATGTTAATATTCGCGAAATATTTTGATGAAACTACCGTCAAATTTTCATGAAATTTAGACATAATAATTTTAATCAAGCGGGACCGACTTGGACATATTAAATCTTCCGAAATTAATTAAAAATAAAATATAAGTCGGATGCGAATAAAAATTATATTTTTATTTATTTTATATTTTATTAGATTTTTGGATAAAGTTTCGTGAAATTTGAAATTAGTCTCCGTTTGAGATACGGACGACTAATTAAAAAACTGGACTAAAGTGCATGTTTGAGCTAGTAATGGAAAATTAACCAAATGTATATATACATACATTGGGAATAAGAAATGAGCTGAGAGTCTCATTCTCTCATTTCTTAAGCTCAAAAGTGAGCTGCTTGTGCTCTAACAGAGGCACACAATTAGGGTTATCGGATTTTGATCCGATTTCGCGATTCCGACTCCGATTTTCAACGAATCCATTAGTAATTGAGATATTAATCTCGTATATGAAATTTATTTCGATATATATTAATTATATATTCGATATTAAACGGTAAACGTATCGAATCGATCGTGTACGTATCGATTCGACGTTTTAATTATAGAATTAGATTGTTTGGATTGTGTTTTAGTGTTCGGTGTGAAATTTAGATCGGAAGCATGTCGGAATAGACCAGGGGTATCGCCCCGTGGCTGTGCGAACGCACGGCCAAAGGGCTGTGCAATCGCACGGCCTGTGTTAGGGCTGTGCGAGCGCACAGCTAGGGCTGTGCGATCGCACAAGCCCTGCTGTGCGAACGCACAGCTCAGCTGTGCAGACGCACAGTGATGCTGACGTTAGGGGCGGAGCATTTTCGTCCTATTTCGAACAGTGTGTTCAACATTAGTCCAATCAGACTCTGAAAAGTGAACTAGGACGTTTTAAAAGGTTAAAACGTTTATGAAAAGTAAAAGATATTCGGTTTATTAAAACAATGTTATGTTTAAATAAAACCCTACTTTAATCAAAGTGATTAATGTTAAAAGGGCTATAAGTCCACACCAAGAGTGGTATTATATATTGAACGAGATGTTCAATATGGAGATTAGTTTATATGCGTTGTTTATAGCGTCATCTATAAATAGAGTTTGCTTAAAGTCTATCGTTTATACGATAGGACAATAGTTAGGAATTCGATGTCTGATATTGTTTTGACATTTGAATTCTAGCTAGATGCGACGAGAGTCGATCTGCCAAGTCAGAACACTAGGGTTTTTGACTAGTGGGCTACGAGGAGCATACGTTTTGGGGAACACCGGTTCTGTGAGTTTTACTTTGTGGTTTTTACTTTTGAATATTTTATATTAAACTGTTTTAAATAACAAATTGCACTAGTATAATTCACCATGAAAGATCCATTGGAACAAGCTTCCTATTGGTTGTCAATAGGACTGTGTGAACACCAGCAGTGTTTCTCGATACGAGCATGTGTCTGACATAGAGGTCAGTTAATGAAATTGAGCGTTGGAAGTGCTAGCGACCCTGACTTAACAGTCTGAGACGGAAGTAACAGTTACGGTCACAGGCAATACTGTGATGGCAGTTTCACGGTTACGGTCCAAACACCCGGCTTAGACGGCAATGATTCAGTTCACGGTCTAAGGCCTATATTGTGTAGGTTGAGACCCAGACAATAGTCTACCTTGTAGGGTTTTATCTGGATCGACTAATTACTAATATTTTACATATACAAATGTTTAATGTAATTGCGATTTGAATATTCAATTGTAAAATTGTAGACTCACTCAGAAATATTTATATTTCTGACCCTCTCCAATGTTCACCTTTCAGTTTATGAAGTACGAGGTCGGACTTCCATAATAATTCTAAAAGTCCATGTCAACTATACCTCTAGAGCTGCAAGTAGTTGGGTACGGGAAGTTTGTCTTTCTGTTTACAGCAGTTCAAACTATTTTGATAATCTCTTATTTGAACTACTGTATATATATATATATATATATATATGATTTCAAAGCTGCGTGTTTTCTAAAATGCTTTGACCGGATGTTTGAGAGATACACTGGTTTTGTGTTAAAAGCATTTTAGGATTGTATTGGAAATAGAGCAAGTACGTCATATGAGATTGATGTTTGCGCTCTGGTTTCATTAAATACAATCAGGGTCTTAAGACCCAGTTTTCAAAAATGTGTTTACGTTAAATGAGAGGAAGGTTTTAACGATATTTTCTGAAAACAGATCATAGGTGATATATGTTCTTGAATTGCGATCGCGTTTTTAATAAAGGTGTTAAAGTACTTCAGCAACGAGGTTGCAAACCTTTTTATGTTTTAAAACGCGAATTTTTTTTATAAAGGATGTTAGGCTTACTACGGGTTTCGGAGCAACCACTCCCATTCCCTAGTGCCGGTCGCGATCCATAAATTTGGGTCGTGACATTTGCCAAATCTTGTTCCCTCTCGTAATGCTTCAGTTGCCATGTCGACATTCAAGTTATCTATCTTTATAGCTTGCTTGTTGAATTGCTCGATGTAGCTTCTTATTGTTTCTACTTCCTCCTGAATACATGACCTCAGGATGTTGGTGGCCGTTTTCGCTGGTATGTTCGTGAGGCACCTGTTGTGAAATTTTGTCGATAGTAAGGCGAAGCTCTTGATTGACCCAGGTTTGAGCTTGTTGTACCATCTTTGGACGGTCCCTGTGAGAGTGGTTGGGAACACTCGACACAGGATCGCGTCTGATACGCTTAACAGCCCCATTGTGGCAGTGAACCTGGACCTATGGTTCCTAGGATCTCCTTCTCCGTTGAAAGTTGGCAAGGTTGGCAATTTCATGTTATATGGGATTGTCTCTTCCATTATCTCGGCTGAAAGAGGGCGAACCCTTCAACCTGAGGTCATCTATTTCAAGCTCTTCAGATTTCAGCTTTTTTAATGTCTTGGCAATCTTTTCCTCCAAGTCCTCTTGGACGATGTATGTAGCTTTACTTTTCTGGGGTGATTCCGAGGATTCGTCCTCTCCCACCGGGTGTTTTTTTTTTTATTGCGCTTTTCCTGCATCTTTGCCCTGTTTCTTGCTTTTTGGTGGCGCATCCTCCTTTTTCTTCTCCTTCGCTCCTCTCTTTTAGAATAGAGCCCGCTCCGGGCGTCGTCCTGGTTCGTGCCGTTTCTGGGCGCTTCTCTCGGGTTTTCTTCTTCAGAATCATCTCTTTTATATTCATGGTTTTCTGGGCTTTCTTCCTCTTCGTTTCTTCCTTCGTTTCTTCCTTCGTTTCCCTCTTCGTTTCTTCCTTCGTTTCTCTTTTCGTTTCTTTGTTCGTTCCTTCCTCTGGTCGGCCCTTGACGTCTTGGCTCTGCGTTTTCAGTTCTGCCCCTTCGCCTGGCAAAATTTAGGCTGAAGTTTTCCCTCAGGATCTTCATTGTTTCGTCATAGTTGTCGTTTGTCATTTTGGCTTCGGTGGCCAATCTGTCCAAGTTTGTCTGGACAAATTCCAGTACTTTTTTCAGAATTTCGTTGTAGAGGTCTTGTGCTGCCATGCCTGGCGTTTGCTCTTCATAAGTTCCCAAATTGAAAACAATCGGATTGCTTCCCCTCGTCGGATTGATATGGTACTGGGAGTGGAGCAGGAGGTCCCTCCGGCGTTACTCTTCCCAACAGAGCTATGCATCCCGTCTTCAGTAACATTAATGATCTCTGGTGTGTCATGTTAACACCTCTCTACTAGGTTTCTTTCATTTATTCAATTCAGTTTTTTTTTATTTCTTTTTTTTCATTCGTTAAATTAATAAATATACAGATTATTTGATGTCTTTTTTTTCTTTAACTTTTAAAAACAAAATTTTACTTTTATAATAATATTATCATAATGCTTTCATAAAAATAATATAGTTTATTTTAAATTACTTAAAAGGATGTTAATAAAAAAAAGTTTTTATAAAATATTTAAACATATTTAGTATAAAAATATTTAATCTTTTGTATTTAATAATTATATCTTAATTTTTTTTATATTTTTAAGATCCT
This sequence comes from Mercurialis annua, assembly GCF_937616625.2. NCBI lineage: Eukaryota > Viridiplantae > Streptophyta > Magnoliopsida > Malpighiales > Euphorbiaceae > Mercurialis > Mercurialis annua. The sequence continues at coordinate 42,815,355 of NC_065574.1, read as the reverse complement.
CCCTATATCATAACATTTTCAAAAAAACTATCGTGGTATAATTATGAGCTTATCATAATAGTATCACTGATATAATTATGTAGGTATCATCACCTTATCATCTCGTTATCATAATTTTTCTGTAATTTGTTTTTTCATGCATGTTCCATATTATCAGTTTACTATCATAAAACTTTAATATACTATTATTTTCACATTATCATCTCCATATCATATATTATTTTTCATACATGTGTCATACTAACATATTATTATCTTCACATTATCATCTCGTTATAATAATTTTTATGTATTTTTTTTTCATATAGGTATCATGTTATCATACTATTATCATAACTTTATTATTTTACTATCATCTAGTTATAATACTGGTATCATGAATCTTTTTGTAATTATATTTTCACGTACGTTATCATCCAATTATCATAACCTTATCATTATTCATTATAATCTAGTTATAATACTCCAGTGTTATGATAACGACATGATAATGTAGTGATACTCACATGATAATCAGACACTATTTTATCATACATTATCATGGATATTATCATAACATTATCATATAGGTACCATAAATATTATCATCTCGGTATCATAGTGATACTGACAGGATAATCATAAACAGAGTTAGTTATCATAACATTATCATTCTAGTATCATGAAATCCTTCTATATTTTTTTTATATACGTTACCATAACCTTATCATACTTCAGCATCATATAGCTATCATAACAATATCACACTGGAGTGTTATGATAACAACATGATAATGAAGTGATACTAATATAATAATCAGAGGCTGTTATTTATAAGAAAAATATTTTTTTCTACAGTATTATGATAATGTGATGATAATACAGTGATACTCTTATAATAATCAGATGCTGTTTTTTTTTGCAGAAAATCGGTTTTTTCATCATAAATTGTTTTTCATGTAGATTTTTAGACATAAAATTGAAAAAAAACAAAGAATAATTTACTTAGATATGAAAATTAACGTAAATCATATTAATCAACACGAATTAAGCAAAAAAATCACTAAAATCAAATATGAAAAGAACGATAAAACGATATTTGAATGATGGCGGAGCTATGGCGGACTGATGGAGGAGCAGTGAAGAAGAAGAGAACAAAAATGGAGACGAAAAGAAGAAGAAGAAGAAGAAAAAAAATGGCGGAAAAAAACAAATAGAGAAGAAGAAGAAGAAGGAAGAAAGAGAGAAAAAAAAAAGAAAAAATGACAGTTGTTACTTAGAGTATAAAAAATAAGAAAAACCCATTTCCGGGTCCTTAAAGTATACCGCTTTTAATTGTCTGGTCCCTGAACTAATTTTTGTCTTTTATTGGTCCCTCAACTCCACGGAAACACATATTTGAGTCCTTCGAGTGTTGTCCGTTAAGTGCGTGAGATCACGTACTGTCAACTAACGGAAAAGTCTAAAATATATTCCACCTAGGAAAGAGATTTTTTTTGGTAAAGTTTCAAAAATAACTTTAAGGATTCTTCTATACATTTATCCATTCATTTTCATTAACACTCATCATCTTATTCCCTAAAATAGTCACCCTTTACACTGTTCATCTTCTTCCCTAAACACAATTCTTCACTTATTCTCATTTTTTTAATTTCATCCTTTTAAAACAAAAATTAAGAGAAATCTACAAACCCATCTTCAAAATTGAAAAATCCATCTTTAAAACTGAAAAGCACATCGTTAAAAAAAATTGGAATATATTTTTACCAAACAAAAACTATATAGAGGATCCTTATAGAGGATCCACCAACATTCATGGCTTTGTTTTTGATATCTGAGTTTTGAATTGTTCAAAAAGTGAAATGGGTTTTGAGTTTTAGAGATGATTGTGAAGCAAAATTTGAATAAAAAGATGTGGAAAGTTAGCGGAATAACGACCAACAGCGGTGGAGTAACGAGCAGCGGCAGTAGAGGAGCAACGAGCAGCGGCGTGAACCGGAAGAAAGACTCAACAAAGTGAGGAGGACGATCAAGGTGACTGATTCGATGGCCGATCCAGGTAGAAGAAACCGATCTCATCTTTGAGAAACTTGCACATGCGGCTGAAAATTTTTATTGGGTTCTTTGAACCCTTTTGGTTGATCAGTAAAATTCTTATCTAACATTAATATTTACCGAATTCAATTTAATTAATCTGTCTTAATTTATGGATTAAGAGAAGTGTCAATTTTGCGTAAACAAATTTCAGCATTATGCTTTTGCAGATCTGTTAGTAAAATGAAGATGATGGTGAAGTGTAAAATGGTCCTTAATTTGTAAAAAAAACAGTTTTGAATTTTTTTTAAAAATAAATTGATGATTTATTTGTCCTATGTGGAAGCTAAAATACTCACTCTCCATCATTGGAGTGTGAATCTCACACTGATAACAGACATCCATATAGGGACTTAAATATGTGTTTCCGTGGAGTTGAGGGATCAATAAAAGATAAAAATTAGTTCAGGGACCAGATAATTAAAAGCGGTATACTTTAACGACCTGTAAATGGGTTTTTCCTAAAATAATATGGTTAAGAGTAAAATAATAATAAAAGTTAGGTATAATTATAATATTAACATGTGTTAGAGTAAAAAATATAAAAACAATAAAGGGTGAGGTATTTTCTTCATCTTTTCCTTATTGGGGTAGGAAATTAAATTATTTTAAAAATGAAATATTTATCCTAATTTTTTCTATTTTTTTAATAATTACAGTTGTTCTAAAGAACTATTACCTTAACGAGTTATTGGGTACGATCATGACACTACTCCAGACAAATTTTTTGTATTCTTCAATGGCACTTGCTATTTTTTTTAAAGATCAATGATGTTAATTTATTAACTTCAATGAGATTATATATAGTTTCTGCAAAGGTTGATACTCTTGAGGTTTTCAGAAGTGAAGATGATCTTGAATTCTTTTTAGAAATTTCTTGTGCTGGATTTTCAATTAATAATTATAAAGGATGTGTTTAATGTGGATGTGATTCATTTCTATAAGTAATAATAGTTAGAAAAAATTAAAACCTTTATATCTTGTTAGTAGGAAATTTAAATTGAATCAATTTTTTTTATCAAGGATAATTTTTATTAAAATTGATTATTATTTTTTTATGAGAGAAATTGATCATTATTGTTTTCTAGTTTTTCTTTTAAATGGTTTTTTAACGGAAATGGGATCATTGATTGTGATAAACCGACCCCTCGAGTCTCGCCTCTAGCTACCAAACTTGGGTTAGAGAATTACAACAAAAACTACTATCACAAAGGGCTTTCTTAGCAACGGAATGTGCCACCCAATTAAATGATCTATTAACAAAACCAAAAGTATAAGCTTCCTACAATCTTGGATAACTACTTTGCAAGCTACATCGACCGGTTTGTGCTCAGTCATTGCTTCGATGATACTCTTGGCGTCCCCTTCGAAATGAACAGACTTCAGTCTCATACGAATAGCAAGTAGAATGGCTTCTCTAAGAGCTAAGGCCTCACAGAGAGATGGCGAAGTCACCCCATGAAATTGACGTGCACAAGACTCAATTACTCTTCCCCTGGCATTCCTGGCAACACAAGCACCAGCGCTTGTTTTAGTCTCAACATGAACAGCCCCATCGAAGTTTACTTTAATCCCGTTACCACTAGGAGGCTGCCAATGTAAATGCTGCTGTAATGGAGGCGTATAAACAGCTGACCGATTCCCGGTGGTTGTGTTTGCCGCCATTTATTCCGTTTGAAGCTCCACGACCTTCCCCATAACACTCAAAGGATCCGAGTCGTCTTCCCTGAAGATAATGGCATTTCTTGCTAGCCAAATAGACCAGGTGGTCAAAGCCATTTTTGTCCACTATTCCACTTTATAAACTCTAATGTTCACCGATGCCCAAAAATCCATGAAGTTACCAGCATCAAAGCTAATTCCCCAAGCAGTAATTCGTCCCAAGCCACACTATTTCCGCAAACGGGCATTGAAGAAGCATGTGACTAATGGTTTCAGTATTCGGACATCGCGGACATAGCTTTGTCCTCTCGCAAATTCTCCAATGGATGTTTCCATTTGAAGCTAAACCATTGTTTAATGCCTTCCAAACAAAAACCTTAATCTGTTGTCGAATACTAAGTTTCCAAAGGTGCTTCCAAATCGATGAGTTTATAGGGCCTGGGTCAATGGGGTTCCCTGCAGATGTCTGAGAAGAAATCATCGAATGCGCCAAGTGGTACGCCGAGCCAACGCTGAACTGACCCGTCTTAGTCTCGTTCCAAACCAGTTTTTCATTCATCCCAGTAGCTGATATAGGGAGAGCAAGAATAGCATCCGCGTCCGGACTGGGGAAGCAAGATTGCACTAACAGTTTATTCCAGCAATGAAGACGAGGCCGGATAAAATCTGAAACCCGAACTAAATTGCTTGGTATATTAGCAGTAGAAGAAACCTTAAAAGGAAAATTTAAAGGCAGGATCATGTCGGACGTTAATCTCATTACCATTTCCCACTTGCCATCGAATCCTTTTAACCAAGACCTGACGACCTTTCAAAAAACTCTTCCAAGCCCAAGAGCTGTTCCAATGATTACCCGCCTGGGGGAAAGATTCAGTCAGATGATATTTGCCCTTAAAAACTTTAGAGATTAAGGATTCCGGTTGCGTTAACAGTCTCCAACCTTGTTTTGCTAGAAGAACGAGGTTGAAAACTTCTAGATCTCTAAAACCAATGCCTCTAACACCTTTAGCTTGACACATTTTATTCCACGCAATCCAATGAAGCTTTCTCTCATTTTATTTCTGCCCCCACCAAAAATTAGCTAGGATTCGGTTGATTTATTTTCCCAAACATTTCAGAAGAAGGAAGCAAGACATCGCAAAGACGGGGATTGCCATTGCGATACTTTTAATCAGGTGCTCTCTGCCGCCCATCGATAAGAGATTTTCCTTCCATCCCACCACCTTATGTCTAACTTTAGAATAAATATCATTGAACGTTTCCCTTTTGGATTTGTTAATGAAGGCCGGTAGACCGAGGTATTTGTCTTGACCACCAACGTGAGAAACTTCAAGAATCTGCATCACCACTTCTCTTAATCTAGCGGGAGTATTTCTACTAAAGAATGGACTACTTCAAAAAAATTATAAAATGCCCCGATGCTTGACAGAACACCTGCAGAATGCGTCTCACATTCGAAGCTTGAAAGTGCGATGCCTGCACAAATAAGAGTGAATCGTCCGCAAATAGAAGATGTGAAATAAGGGGGCTTTGCGGTGCAATATGGACACTAGAGATCAGTTGTGCCCCTTCCGCCTGAAAAAGAAGAGAGGAAAAACACTCTGCATAGATAGTAAAAATAAGAGGAGAGAGCGGGTCGCTTTGCCGAAGCCCTCTAGTAGAAGAGATAAATCCATGGACCGCTCCATTGAAATTTAGCGAGTACGTGACAGATGAGATGCACTCCATAATCCATTTATTCCAAACAAAATGAAAAGCCATCATTCGAAGAACTCGTTTGACAAAGATCCACTCGATCCTCTCGTAAGCCTTGCTCATGTCGAGCTTCAAGGCGAGTTCATAACACTGATTTCCCCTGCGGGTTTTGAGGTGATGTGTTAGCTCATGAGCCAAAACGATGTTGTCCGATATGTTTTTGCCTTTGGTAAAGGCGCTTTGGTTTTCGCTGACAATCGTCAGAATGATCTTTTGGAGCCTGTTTGTGAGAAAACCTGGAGAGTATCTTGTAATAGACCGGACAGAGACTAATCGGTCGAAGATCCGCCATTGAAACCGGAGTCTGAATTTTAGGGATTAGCGTAATGGACGTATGATTAATCCTTTGAGGTAACCTGTTTTCTGCAAAAAAGGACTGAATACCTGCACAAACATCGCTTTTAGCAACCTCCCAATTCTCTTAGAAGAAAAGGCCGGTCATACCATCAAGTCCCGCTGCTTTCTCCGGATTAATAGCAAAAGCCGCCTTGCGGATTTCATCCTCTGAAAAATGACGAGTCAGCTGCCTGTTCATTGCTCCAGTAACTTTCGGATGATACCAGCCGTAGCTCTTGAAATATCGTCATGATTCGGTCTACAAGATCTATAAATATTCTTGAAGTAGTCCAGGGCTATAGCTATAATTCCACTCTGATCTTTGTAGTTGTTGCCATCATTATCATTTAGCTGCGTAATATTATTCCTCCTCCTTCGATGGATGACTTTAGCATGAAAGTACAACGTGTTTTTATCTCCCCATTTCTGCCAATTTGTTCTAGCCTTTTGGGCCCAATATTGTTCTTCCCGCTGCACCTCAATCGTTAATTTTCTTCAAGTTCTCTGATCCTCGGAGCATTATCTTCAAAGCCTCTCTGATGTAAATTTTCCAATTCACGTCTGATAGCTACCATGTTCTGCCTTGAGTTCATTTTTTTCGCCCTCGGCCAATTTGCTAGATACTTGTTTTTTTCCCAACTATCTGCATTTATACTCTACATAATGATTAGTTGCAAATTTACCATTTTTTTTTTAAATTCTTTGCATTTATACTCTTTTTAAAAAGCCTTGATAATTAACATGTGCTTTTTTCTAGAATTCAGCCTTCATGTATATAATTTTTTTTCTATTTAAAACGTTAATGATAAAAAATTAATTATTTTTATATTTTTTTAAACCTAACATGTTGAATTATTAGTTTATTTTTTAAAGTTTTCATTTTTCTTTTAAAACTCTAACCGCTCTAAATCCACCAATTAATTTTTCAAAACTAAAAATAAATTTTTCAAATTTGAAAAATAACAATTTAAAAAGGAAACACAATAGAGTAACAAAGAACTAAATTATTAATTTTTTTAATTGTCTAACTGTTTTTCTCATACTGTTATTAAAATGAAAATATTTAATTTTAAAATTGAATATTTAACAAATTTAATTACATTGGCAAGACACTTATTTATCTTTAACTATTTATTTTTCAGAAAATTACACAATCTACCCTTTTATATCTCGTTTATATAAAAAAATTAAAAAATTTGTTAGTTGCTCATTAGTTTTTTTTAAGTAACTCATTAGTAGTTTGTTTGTTGTTATTAACATATATAAAAATCATATATTATTAAAGTAGTTTTGTATTTCACATGGTTGTCAAATTCAAACCGGACCGGTCGGTTCGACCGGAAAACTCTCGAACCGGTCATATCAACGGTTCGGGTTGCACTAAAAACCCTTATAATAACAAACCCGCGGTTTTTAATCGAACCGACCGGGTAACCACTGAATTGGACTAATTAACCAGTCAATTAACTGAAAAACCCGGTCCGGTCAATCACTGAAAACCAGAGCCCTTATTAAAAAAAATAAGAAATTTAAATGTCATTGCTGGAAATTGAGCCTAGGTTGTTTAGTGTTTTTAATAGAAGCATTCAATACCACGAAGCTAATTTGCTATTTGTGTCTATGTTTCTTATTGTATAATTTATATATGATTATTAATAGTTATAATTTTATTTTTTTATTTTTATAATACGGGTTTAACTCCGGTTGAACTCCGGTTGAACCTTTAACCCTTGACCCTCTAGTCTCACCGGTTTTATCACCGGGCCGGGTTTGACAACCATGGTATTTTATTTAAAGAGAAAATTAGCCCACATACGGGCTTTAGCCTTTTTAATTAGAAAAGTACGGCTCCAAAAATCAGTCTTGAGATTTACGGTTGCCTTTTTTTTTATTTGATTTTAATGATTTTGGTTAGCAATTATAGACTTTTCAAATTAGAAAAAAACCTTTAACTGAAATGGTAACGTCCCTCTTCCAAGTTCAGATTGCATGTTCCCATTTCAATTAGATTCTTCAAAAATCTCGCCGGAAATAACTCTACAAATAACTCTACAATCCCACTTTTCAAATCTTTCCCATTTGTTTGATTTTAGGTTGACACAAAATCTGAAATGCCGAAAACTAGGTCGTCTTCAACAAATATTTCTGATATGAAATTATCCCCAACAAAGACACCCGCAATGGAAAAATCGAAGAGGGTATCTAGAAAACAGAAGGTTGATTTTAGTGATGCTCCAACTTCGAGTAAGAACCATAGAATTCTTATTAATCAAGAAGAAAGTGATAGTGATTTTGAGGCATTCACAATCCCTGATAAGTAAAAGAAGAAAAATTATTCCTCCTTCTCATATTACTATTAAGATATTTTTTTTATAATTCTTTATTTTTTTTACCTTTAATGAATTTTTTTAATTGTTTCCTGTGATTCAATAATTTATTTAGGGTTGTATAACTAAATGTTGTCTATTTGGTTATTTTGTTTAGCTATGTTTAAATTATGTATTTGTTATGTTAGTTTTCAATTTTTTTAATGCATGCTAGATGTTTATAATTTATTTTAGGGTTAATATGTAGTTGTCTGATGGTTAACTATAGGTGAATCGAGAGTAGAATGTATTTATGTGTTAAACCCTTTTTATGAACTCTGTATTTGTGTTTTCATGTTGCTAATTTGTAATATGTAGGATTGGATATGTGTTTGTTATGTTAATTTAATTTTTTTTATGTATTTTATTGTTTGTTACATGTGTAAGGGTTAATATGTAGTTGTCTGATGGGAACTATAGGTGAACTAAGAGTCGAATGTTTATGTGTTAGTTCCTTTTTGTGAACTTTTGTATTGTAAATTCATGTTATTAATTGTTAACTGGTTAATTGATGGTTATTTAATTGTTAACTCATGGTTATTTAATGTTTAATTGGTTGTTATTTATCTGAATTGACTTCATGTGGTAACTAATAGTTAACTAGTTTGTTTTTTAAACAGAAAAATGAATTTGTAAGTTTGTCGATCTATCAACCGAACAGAATAGGTAAGTTTTTTAATACATAATTTTATTTTATTTTTTAATGTATTATTACTTATAATTCTGCATTTTTATTTAGTGATTGCGGAGCGTTTTGTATTGGCTTTTGTTGAGCATTTGATCCAGAATCTTCCAATTCCAGCAGCCTTGCCCATTGAGAGTCATCATGAATGTATTTCTTTCATGTTTTATCAATATGGTAAAATGAAACAAACGAGCAACATTGATAGCAATGAGGAGGTGGAACCGAAACCAAAGCTGAGGGGGAGGCAGAAGAATTAGATGTCTTTATAGTTTTGAAAGTTTTAGGTTTTGTTTTTAGTTATAAAATGAAAACAATTAGTATTTTGTAATTGATTTGTAGGCAAATTTGTCTTGCCTTTATTTTGTTTTCAGAACATTTTGTTATTATCAAACGTATATTATATTTTGTTTACTGTTTAGTCACCTTACCCATGTTATAATTTTATTTGATTATAATATATGTAATATATTATTATTATTATTATTATTATTATTATTATTATTATTATGACAATAGTATATTATTAGTGAACTAACAATTAACTATTAGTTAACTTACAGTTAACCAAATGAAAAATAGTATATTATTAGTTAAGTAACAGTGGTATACTTAGTTAAAATATAAGTAGTATACTCTTATCTTTTTAAATGATAAGTAATATACTATTATCTTTTTAAATGATAAGTAATATACTATTAGTTAAATAATAAGTAGTATACTATTTTCTTTTTAAATGAAAAGTAGTATAATATTAGTTAACTAACAGTTAACCAAATGTCCACATAAAGATACCTCTCAATTACTAAATTTATAAATAACATGTGAATGGAATACGTACTTTAATACAAATAATAATCTCAATTTAACAGTATATAATTCAAATACAACCATTAAAAAAACATAATTATCTTCATTTTGAAGAGTATGGCATAATTATCCCTAATTTCTTTTTCTGTTTTACTTGTCAACTTGGTCAAAGTATAAGAAGTTATGTTTCTATTTTTGTAGCTTCATTCTTGAACTCAAATCCTCAAATACTCTAAAAGTGTTGCAATAGGTAATTTCCTTGCTAATTTGATTGCTGCATTAACAGACTCAGCAATATTTGATATCATTGTGGAGTACCTGATTCAACACAAGTGATTAGTACAATTAAAACACTGAGGTTGATAAACTATGAGTAAACTAATAGTTAACTATAGGTTAACTACTTAACATTTTTATAAAAACAGAATAATTGAAATAGGAAATCAAATCATTTACCTGTCATACTCCGTCATATATATATTTTTAAAAATCACATTAGTTAATCTTTAGTTAACTTCAATTATTTGTAAAACAAATTTAAAAACTTTTTTTTTGGAATAAAAATTTACAGAAGCATGTTTTAATCTATTTTATATTGCATAAAAAAAACCATGAAATCGCTTTAACAATTTTTTTAATTGTTATGATACAAGCATGTAATTAACCAATTACGAAAAAAAAATTCAGATATTCATTGTTTATTTTTTTTCTTTTGAATCACAACTATTTAATATCATTCGTTCTTTCAAATCATTGCTTTACATATAATTCACCAATTATAACACATAATATCAATCAATTGTTCATAATTAGCTTGTTTTTATTTTCAGAAAATATTAACCTTTTAGAATGGATGAGTTGTTGATTATCTTCCTTGCTGAATTTTTTTGGTTTCTCAATAAGTTTCTGATTTGCTTTTTTCAAATGAGTTTATGTTTGTAAAGATTTTAGCTACTGCTATATATGGAAGGTTTTTTTTAATATTTGCCATTATTTCTATTAATAAATTTTGAAGATTCTTGAAAAGATTTTTCTTTAGTTTGCTCATTTATAGGATATATTAAATACCATAACAATTGGTTTCCTATTTTAATGCAAACCGTATTTCCTATATTAAAATTGACATTTGTCCAATCTGAAATTTCATAACTGCATTATTCAATTTTGATTTTTGCTCTAATAAAATTTACAATATTTTTACACATGTATGGTATTTGTCAATTTTTCTCTCATTTAAAAAAAAAATTCATAAATGTAAAATTAAATTTGAAGAAAAAACATAGTTTAACATAATCTAAATATATAAATATTTGTTTATATAACTAATAAGAAAAAAATAATTAAATCAACTAAGTTTAAATTTAAATACATAAATTTCCAATTTCTTATTACTTTTTCTGTTTTTTTGTTAGTTACTTTAACTTTTATTCTATAATAATAATAATAATAATAATAATAATTGATATAATATTGTAAGAAATTATCAATATTAACATAGAAAGTAGTGGAATTAAGTAGAATAGGGACTCACACATCATCATTTAAGAAAATGTTAAGACAATCCATGCACATTTTCAAATGTCAAATGAAACAGAGAGCAACTCAATTGATCTATCTATAACTATCTTATAATAAAGGATCACTTTATCTCCCGAACTTGGCATAAAGTATCAAAAATATCCAAATTGAGAAAACCGGATCATTTTTACCCTGAACATGACAAAACCGGTTCAAAAACTCCCTTTATGCTGACGTGGCACTTAATTGGAGAGTGAGATTTATAAAATCAGAATTAACTCTAATTAATCACACTTAAATACTAATTAATTCTAACTAAATTTTCAGGGATCTTTTAAACTTTTTCAAAAAAAATCGATTTTTTTTCTTTTTCTTCAACAGGTTGGCCGGAAAATTTTCCGGCCAACCTGTTGAATTAAAACGGACCCGCCGGTGGAACAGACCCACCGGCGGGTCTGTTTCTTTCGTCATCTGGATTCGCCGGCGAAACGCATCTGGGTTCGCCGGAACCCAGATGAAAACTCATCTAGGTTTGCTAGATCGGCGAACCCAGATGAGTATTCATCTGGGTTCGCCGGAACCTAGATGAAAACTCATCTTGGTTCGCGGCGAACCCAGATGGAAAACTCATCTGAGTTCGCCAGATCGGCGAACCCAGATGAGTTTTCATCTGGGTTCCGGCGAACCCAGATGACGGATGAGGCAAATCCATCAAGGAGGAGTTGCTGCTCCTCACCGGAGCAGCAGCTCCTCCTTAAAAAAAATTATTTTTTTATTAAAAATAATAAAATATATAATTAAAAAAATTTGATTATTTTTATAAAATATACAAAATGGTCCTTTTTATTTTTATTTAACATAAATTAGATTTGTAAAGTTTTAAAATAAAAAAGATTCATTTGTTTTTTAATTATTAGGTATTAATTTAAAATGAATTAACAAAAATTAGGATTTTTTTAATCCTTTCGCCATTAAAAACCATCTAAGAAAAGAAAACCACTATCAAAAACCGGAGAGTGATTCTCACTCTCTTAGGTGAGAGTGGGGAGGGGTGTTTTGTACCAAATTTGAGAAGTTCAGGGTAAAAGTGATCCTGTTTTGCTAATTTGGACGTTTTTGATACTTTGTGCCAAGTTCAGGGGGTAAAGTGATCCTTTGTTCAACTATCTTATATGGGGGGAGGAGAGGGGACATGAAAAATTAAGATATTAGTGTTCATTAAAAGTATAACTAATATTTAAAAATAAAGTTAATAATAAAATATTATAATCAATTAATTAGGAGTTTAATTACAACTTGAAAACAAAGTTTAGATAAGGATGCATATAAGTTGTTTTACACAACATAATGACTGTGCTTGTATGTTAATTTAAAAGTTTAATTTTAATAAGGATATTAAATTTGAAATTCGACAATAAGGATATTTTAACTGCATATCATATAAATATAAGTCTAATTCAATAAGGAGACATAAAACTAAATAGAAGTCTTATTGTAATATAAAAACATAAATCAGTTAAGAGTTTAATTTATAATAAACAATACAAGACATTAGGTTAGAATAATTTGGTGAGAGCTATGGCATTCTAATACTTTCTCATAGATTTTTGTGCGTTGTGCCGAATCAATATATGCATACTAACAAATTTCATTATTTGATTAAATATCATATTTTGCAATTTAACTAATATATATGCGTATGTATATATAATAGATCATATAAACATGATTTATGTGCTATAATTTTAATTTAAATAAAAATAATCTATTAAAAACTAGAAAGTAAAATTTAATAATCTAATTAATATTTCATATAATAACGATTTAGGTTTGATATCATGAAATTTATCAATTCAAGTAAAGTTGGTTATATCTATAAATTAATCAAAACGAATAAGAAAAAAAATCATTTCTGCATTTCCTTAACAATAGTTTTATATCGATCTAAAATACTTAACATAATGAAAAAAGTATGATTTATAATAATAGTGCTTCAATGATTAAAATATTTAACGGGTCATATAAATATCATTCACGTGTATAGCACAATATCAAAAATTTTAAAAAAATAGCAGAATTTGTATATTTACTATGAAAAAAATCTTAAACCTTCATTATAATTAATAATATAATAAGGGTTTGTAAAACTTAGAGCATAAAATTTAAATTATTTATGATCCTATAAAAAATATTTTAAAAAAACTATAAAATTCAAATAAAAATAAAATTTATTTGAGAACTAATAAATTAAAATATTAAATTGAAAAATTAAATTATGCAAATGAACTAACGGTAATCTAACGGGTCATATAAATACAATTTCACAAGCTATAATTTTATTTTAAATAAAAGATAATATATTTAAATAAAAATACTACATGTAATAATTTAAATAATATTTAATATATATAACGGGTCATATAAATGTCGCTCACGTGCATAGAACGTGGTGAAATACTAGTAATATATATAAAAGCACGGATTGGGGGGGGGGCTGGCGAATGTACTGAATAATCATTTTTAGTTTATTGCTAAATAAAGGTTCATTAACTAATTAGTTATTTAATTAATCACTATTATAATTAAAGTCCTAATTAGAATAGGTTGCTAAATTATCTCCAATTTTGTTTTTATTATGTAAAAAATAACTAAATTGTCTCCAAATTAGTAGGAATACCTATCTTTTAGTTTGATTGAACTATAAAATTAAACACTTCATTTGGTCAATATATTTATTATTTAAATTTCAATCTTACTCCCTCCGTCCCACAAAGATAGGCCGTTTGGACAAAAACGGGAATTAAGAAAAAAGTAGTTAGATTAGTTAAAATTAGTTTATTTATATACTTTTCTATTTTTAGCCTTTAATAAATTTTTAAATAAATAAATAATATATTGATGACTAATTTTTGTATTGGTGTATTTTGTATTGGTATTAAAAAATGACATTTATTTCATATTGGAACATGGAGCAATTAATTAAGTTGAAGATAACAATGTATATTTATTAGGAGTAAGTAATACTTTTAAGTTTAAAATTATTAACCAAAAATAGAAGGTGGCCTATAATTTGGGACGCCCAAAATAGAAAGGTGGCCTATTTTTGTGGGAAGGAGGCAATATTATTTTTAAAGATTTTATTAATAAAATTAAGTTAATTATTTAATTATGGTTATTATAAAACCAAAAGAAGAATAAATTGAATATGAAAAAAAATTTAATAACAAAATATATTATATTTACTTTTACAAAAATTATTAATTAATTTAATATTAATTATAAATAAAAAATTAAATTATAATAAATTTACTAATATATACATTGACGAGTTACGTTACGAGCCACGTGCATAGCACGTAATGCGAAACTAGTGTTATAAAAAGCGTAAAAATGAAAAGAAAAATAGAGAAAAGAGCGCGCTTGAAAGATGAAAAGTTGGATAGCTATATTTACAATTTTTCACTAAAATGACGTACAACATGTCGTTTCCTCTTGAATTATTAGAACTGGGTTAAGTTTATAACAAAATTACTGTTGTTTTTTTATTGGGTTTTTACATTTATTTATTATTAACATTTTCATATCCTGAGTAAGAAAAAGATAACAATTTATAGTTCATAGCTGTTGTTTCTGGAGATTTTCATGAATTGCCATATAACAGAATATGGACAGAGTTGACAATAAATTGACGATAAGGATTTTTGTAAAAATCGAACTAAAATCAGGAAATTTTTGGTTGTTAATTGAAGTATAAGGACTTTAACAGAAGATAAATAAAAGTTTATATAGGACAGAAAATGAGATTCTTTATAATATAATGGGCAAATCAGGTAACAATACATGTAACAGAATTTAATGGTTAGGATTAAAATACCATCATCCAAAGGTGTTAATTAAAAATGGTATATAAGAGCTGGTTGTGCCGTAGAATCCCATATTTCAAACCTTAGATATATTTGTTCAAAATACACCCAAACTCATAAATATTCAGAACTTGAATAAAAAAACTGAAAAGCAATCAAACATTATTCAAACTCAACATCCAAAATAACTGAAAACACAAACATTCTTCAAAGTCAGATGAAATATCTTCTCACAGTCATACAAACCAATTCTTAAACTTGCAGCGGTTCGAGGAAGAGTTTGGAGACATAAACTTGCAAATGCACGGAATACGTGTAAGCGTCGCGAATCTTATAAACAAAATTCGCCATTCTTGCGAAGTTGAGATAGTAATTGAGAACAGTGGTAGAGACACGACTTGGATTCATGTATTCTTCATTAATGTCCTTCCATGCATTTGCAATCATTTTCTTGATTTCTACGTATGCAATCTCTTGTGAGACCCCAAATTCATTCATATAGCACTCCACACTTGAAGGACAATCTCCCCTGTTTTGCTCATCAACGTGGGACGCAATATCATCGAAAAGTCGAACAAATAACTTAGTAGACTTGACAATGGTTGGAGCTTGTCGAACCCAAATGATTTCTTTCATCCCGACATCTTCCAGTCCAAGAAAGAATGCCGATGTGAGTAGCTCCCCAGTCGTTGTGATTAATGCATTGTTTAGGTACTCATCGAATGTGGGCACAGACCCACTATTATACCATTCTCCCTCTTGTAAGTCAGCTCTAGTCAGCTCCTTGAACTAATTTATGAAAAATATTAAAACAAAATTCTAAATAAAAATTTAATTAATAGCGATGATGAGAAAAAACATAATTAATACCATCTCCTTGGCATATAATGTTTTATAAGATGCTCCGTCATTCTCTGTTTCTCCAAAAAGACCTAATATAGCCTTGTAAAGATGTTGCATGTATTCTGGTAGCTCTCCAATGCTATCAATATTACATCTGAACCAAGAAATAAAAATAAGTTGAGACTCAATTTGTTATATTATTACTATACACAAACATTTTATATTTACCTCTCAAATGCAGCAGTGAAGAGTCGCGTTTCTTCTATTGTGCCGTAGGCATCATAAGTATCATCAACCGTCATAGCCAGTTGCGTATATTTTGCAACCAACTCGCGAGACTTTACCAATTTAGGGTCCACCATACACCCCAACGCCCATACATACACCTCTACAATTCTGTCTCTTGCATACTTTAGCTTGCCCGCAAGATCCAAAACCTCCCACCACCTGATAAATACAAACATATATATGTTCGAAGCATTGATTGAGTATTCTATTTTGAATTTTTTGGGATTAGAATTTAACAACTTTGTTGTTATTGACCAATTATGAAGTATAATCGTTTTTTATAAGTAAGTATAATCTAATTGTATTAATATTTCTAATTTTATATAGACAATTTGTTTACTATATATGTAACTTTTTCCCAATCCTTTTGGATTATTTTGAATAGAGCTAAACATTATGAGTGTTTTTCTTCTAAGAGACATGTTCGTTATTTGGTGATTTTCTACCAAGTTTTTACTTATTTTGATGATTAATAATTGTCTAATATCAATGTAGGTTTAATTGTCGAATCACGTAGAATTGTCGTACTATTTGTTTATTTCACAAATATTGTTGCTTGTTAGATCAAATCCATAATTAGATACCTTTTCATAGTTATAATTCCACGTGCATACCATTCCGTTCACTACAAACTCGACATATGCATTAAAATTACACATACAGTAGTTAAGTTTAGTAATATTACCTCGATACAACAGCTAGCTCCTCTCTATATAATAGTTGAAGTCTGTTATAATCCAACTTGGCGAACTTGAGCAGAATTTCAATTCTGGAGTCATCTTCTTGGTAAATGGAAATAAATAACAAAGCTTGAAATCTTTCCATGCTACAATGGACAGGGCAAAGCAGAGCATTCCTAATTTGATTTTGAAAGTGAGGGCTAACTTGTGTAGATAATGTCTCCAAGTGCTGCTTTGTAAAGTCAAGAGCTTCGTCTAATATGTCTTCTCCATGAACACTCAAAGCTGATGCTTCGTACAGGCTCAGGAGGCCTTTCACGTCGCTTACTATATCATTCTTGAACTCTCCATTGTCGCCCTTGAATTTGTTGAATACATCTGCGCCATGGAAAACGAACTATCATTCACCTTTCTTTTATTCTTACATTTCTCTAACAATTTTTATCATATGCTACGACATAATGCGATAATGAAAAAGTAAAAAATTATTTTATGCATTTGTTGTTCTATGTTATTCTTATAACAGGCCAATTTAATAGCATTTGAGATGTTGGAATCTTAAATGACTGCATGTCTTTTATAAAAAAAATTCTAAGATCCCAAACGTAATATTGGTTTGTTATAAGAATAACATGAAATAATAGATGTGTGAGATAATTATTTTGAAAATTCTGATTTATAGTGATTTTAAAATTATTACAAGGCCTAATGATATTAAAAGCAAAACGTTTTTGACTTTGTGCGATTCAAGACTTTAAAAATTAATAAATCTATTCCAATTTAATAATATCCCATTTGTCTTTTCAGTTTTTTTTTTAGTTTCAAACTTCTTTTTGGCTTGAGCTATTGAAAAATAAAAAACTTTATGATGTTTTTCATTTTTTTTGAATTCCAAGTTAGATTTTAAAATTCTGTTAAATTGTTTGCTAACTAAGAAATTATATAAATTCAATTGTAAATTGAAAATACTAATTGATTGAAAACAAATGATAAACTCTTAAAGGTTTTAAATAGGTTTGCAAAAATCAAATTGTGCAAAACATTTTCGTTTTTCAGTTTTAAATTTTCTTGTCCATTCATAAATTTTCAGTTTTTAAAAATTTTCCACTTGAAACAAAAATGATAATAAGTACAATTTTCCTAATTTGAAATAAATATGATTATTATTATTTGACAAATAATACTACGAATCACGTGTCAAACATATAAACGACACTAATTAATTATAAATGAGCGCATAATTACAATTGTATATTATATAAGCAACAACTTCAAATTATTAAATAAAATTATACCGGATAAAGAGGAGGTGCAATTACTTACTATTGATCAATTTAAAGAGTCATCTCGAGTGTGTAGTTCTATCTTAAGGGTTAATTGAAAAAAAAAATTAATGTCCTTTATCTTTAAAAAAAAAAAACTTTATCGTGTTTGTGATTACTTCATAACTCTTAAAATTCAGTAAACTTTAGTTGACAATTTATAATTTTCGATATATTATTTGTTGAAAAAGCTCTAATATGGCTACTGGAATAGTGTATATCTAATATTTATATTAACCTTTTTTAACGAAAAATAGATATGGTGATTTAATTTGCCAGAATATAAAACTTGATAACTAATTTTGCTAAATTTTAAAGTCTATGATATGTTTGCAAATCACGTTATAGTTTGCAATTTAATTTGTATTTATCTCATATCTTTTTTAATATAATTGAGTGTTCTTTAAAGAATATACAAATTATAATAAAATAATAACCCTCTCAAAAAAATAACAATATCAAAAACAAATTACGCCGGTAAATGTACTATAAATGTCACAAATTAGGTAAAGTTGCTTTTTAAATAGAAAACATCAAACATGTTTTCAAACCTGTACGTAAATATATGAATTTTGAGAAACTGTTTTCCATATCTAAAATTTGAAAACAGAGTCAATTAAATTCCATTTTCTAATTTTCTTATAATTTTTAACACTATCCATTGTAACTATAACTGAAATAAATTAGTTTTAGTTTTATATAAGTCAAACATTTGTACTAGTGATCATTGTATTGCAGTGGGACAAATATAGTAGATTTATTATTACCAGTGTTTTAAAATTCGAATTGGTGGCCGGAACCGGAAGGACAATGGTTCCATTTTAAACAAAACAAAAAGATAATAAAAATTTGGACGGGTTTTATCGCTAATTCTCTTTCTGCCGTTTGACTAGCGGTTCAACTACCGGTTTAACTAACTGAGTGATAATATACCACTTTTAAATTCCGGAAAAATCTCATTTGTCGTTTGAAGAAAATAAAAGGTAGGCACAACCCAAAACTAAAGTTTTTTCTATTCTTTTCATTAGCATAAAATGACCAGCGAGAATATTGACTAATTGAAATGATTTTATTTGATTTTGGAATGAACAAAATAGATTGAATAGTAAGATTTAGACTATGTTTATATAGTTCATGGAATGAAGTAACTATTTTTTGCTTTTTGAGATTTTTTATTTCATAAAATTATGAAATAGTAATTTCACGGAATTGCTATATATTCTATAAATTAAAATAAAGAATAATTATTTTATTGCGGACCTACTTGATAAACCAAATATAGCATTAGAACTATATATACATATGTAACTGTGAGAGAAGCATGCACTTACCGCAAGGAACTTTTTGCCGATGTTGCCTTAAAACTCGGAATATAAGCGCGACAGTATAGAGGTCACAGTCATTGTGGGCAAGAAAATCAGTGAGTGAGGTGAAGATGAGATTCAAGTGTTGTTCAATCAGAGATTCAAAATGATGCGACACTCCGAGGCGGCATAACAAGTTGATGAATTCGATATTCTGAACTACTCCTTGGTTATTCGATTGTACGAGCATATCCTTCACCTCTTCTTTAAGTTTTTCGACTTGATTAGTATACGATTCAATCTCCTGTAACAAAATGGTTAGAACGAAGCAAAACAAAATAAAAGATAAATAATGAATTATGTGAAAAGAGAAATACCGAATCTTTGAGCGAAAAGGAAGCAAAGGTAGTGCCCCATATAGAAGGGGGAAACTTGGCCAAACGACGAGCAAATTCTGCTTGGTTTGCCATTGTTTTCAGAAAATAACAATTGCTAATTAGAAAATAACAATCTTAATTAGCTTATGCTTATTCAAAACATAACATATGAGGCCATTTTTATAGTAGCATCAACACCCAAATTATTATTTCTTTATTTTTTCACTACTGGCCATACTCATATATATTTATATGTTGCTCTATTATCTCGATGAGTATTTTTGTTTCTTCTGATGGACACATACCATAGGGTCGCGAGATGATGAAATTATACACCTTGCTTGCATTTGCATGTAACATGCTCACATGTAAGGAATATTAAAAAAAAAAAAAAAGATAACCCCAACATTTACAATAAAACTTGAACTCGATCTTTGGCAACAAAATGAACCCTAACTTTTAAAAATTTATACAATTTATATGGCTCTACAATACGTTTCTGTTGTATTTTCATGTTTAACTCGGGTTCACCATGAGTGTTATAATTTGCGAATCTACCCCCAAAGTTTAATTTAATCTTAGGGAATATGAAAAAAAGATAACCCCAACATTTACAATAAAACTTGAACTCGATCTATTGTTGGCATCAAAATTAACCCTTAAAAGGCAAAAATACTGAAAACTCCCCCACCTTTGAACTTTTTTTCAATTCCGCCACCACCTAGGAGAATTCTCAATTGCACCCTATTTAGGGTTTTCACTTTTCATTTGTACCCCAAAATAAAAAAAATTAATAATTTAATTAATTTAATGATAAAATTATCAAAACCAACTAAATAGAGGGATTTCATCATTATTTTTTCCATTTGAAAAAAAAAATTAGTATATGAAGGATTAATTTAAATTTTTTTCTAAGTAAAAAGAGGTCATTTTATTCAATTGGGGTA
The DNA here is from genome assembly GCF_937616625.2 of Mercurialis annua. Taxonomy (NCBI): domain Eukaryota; kingdom Viridiplantae; phylum Streptophyta; class Magnoliopsida; order Malpighiales; family Euphorbiaceae; genus Mercurialis; species Mercurialis annua. Next base: position 42,794,529 of record NC_065574.1, on the reverse strand, counting down.
CACACGAAAACTGAAAACACTAAATAGGGTGTAATTGAAAATTCTCCTACGTGGTGGTGCAATTGAAAATAAAGTCAAAAGTGGGGGGTTTTTAAGTATTTTTGCCCTTTTAAAAATGCTTCAAAAATGACACAGCAAGTGTACCCAAAAAAGACCTGGTCACGCTTGTGAGGTAGAAGTTTTCTTTTGAAATCAATTCATACATATAATAAATAGGGGTATTTCTATTAAATATCACCACCTTTGGTTTTTTTCAATGTAAGCCACAATTGTCTCAATTGTCAGCTCAAACTTTCCAATCTTTTTAATTATCAGCCCAGGTCCCATTTTCAGCATCTGAAATCTCACGTGGCTCGTCGGATTGCCTCGTTAGCGCCAGCGTGGCCTTATTTATGCGACGTCGTTTTGGATTATTCTTACCAAATAATACGAACTACCATTTTGTCTCAAATATTAGCACAACCTTTCAAATGTTTTAAATTTTAGCCTAAAACCTGTTTCCGGCTATTGGAATCACAAATAACCCTACATCATAGTCATAAATTTACAACCCTAAAATCAAAAACTCTAAATGCTATGTATGCTATGTTATTATCAACTGTTACATAATGCTATGTATGCTATCAACTGTTACTCACAGTTACAGTTACTGCTATCAACTGCCAAGTCATATAAGTTTAATAAGTTAGCAGTTGTGTTAATAGCGTCTACTTCATCTTAATAATGGGTTATATAAGTGCAATAAATTAGTTTAATTGATATAAATATATTTAACGGATTATATAAATGTCGCTCTCATGCAAACAATTACTATTTAGAAATAAATATTGTATTTTGATATTTCTAATTATTTTTAAATGTAAATGAATATAATTTATTTAAAGACAAAATATTATATTTGATATTTTGATTAATTTTAAAGTTAAGTAACAGGTCACGTAAATATCTTAATTAACATTAATACATATAACGGGTCATATAAAATGTCGCTCATGTGCGTAACACGTGATAATAATAAATTAATATTATATATAACGGGTCTTATTAATATCACAAATGTGGTATAGTTTCTATTTAATAAAAGTAATTATAATAGTTTATTTACAAATAAAGTATTATATTTGATATTTTAATTAATTTAAAATTTAAATAACGGGTCATGTAAGTGTCGCTCACGTGTGTAACACGTGGCGGAACGCTAGTACTATATATAAAATCACGGGTGAGGGTGGGGGGGGGGGAAGAAAGGGGGCGGGGAAAGCACATTTACGTTATTATCCTCTTCACTTTATAAAATATAATTATTAATTAAAAACTATTGAGATAATTATAAGAAAAAAAATACAAACTGATGGATACTGAATTCTACCTTAATTACAATAGAGCCGAGTCACAGGAGATCCATTTTCAGGAGATACCAAACTCCCGTCAGAAGAACAATATATAAGTAAGACGTCAGAATCCATAGGATTCGCCATTACGACCTTCAACAAGATGAAGACCGAATCCCTTAGGACTCGGCCAAAGCGCGTTGAGACGATTCTCAACGACACAACAGCAAGAGGCTATTATAAGTAAGATAGATAGTCGATTAACAATAAGTATGAAGTCACAGCTGTAAGTGAAGAATTAAGAGTTAAAGTAAAAAGAGGGAAACTACGACTGACGCGTAGTGATGAATGTTAAGAAACGTATATGGACAATTTTAAGGTCCCAACAAGTTTTACAAAAATTCGAGGACGAATTTTTATAAGGGGGGAAGAATGTAATACCCCAAAACGTCTAATTATTTAATTGGACCACGTGTCAGTTTCGAGTCGCCAGAGTGGCGATATCAGAAAGTGTACCGATAAAAATTAAGATAAATGAGTTTTAGTAGGTCGGTTTCGAAAAAGATAATAGCGAAGAATTTGATAATATATTTCAATTCTAAAGTTTGAATTATAAGGAAAATATCAAGAATAGTCCCAAATTAAAGTTCAGGGACTAAAGTGGTAATTTAGCCACTACGTTTCAAAAGTGGAAATTTTAGGTTTTGACGGGAAAATATTAATATTAGGTTTCGTATTATTTATAGGATATAAATAATACGTTATAATTTAAGAAGTTATTGATTTAGTTATGGACTAAATCGTACGAAAGAAAAGTTTGAAAGATAAGTTGTAACAAAGAAAGAAAAGAAGGACTAAAACAGACTTTTAGCCATTCAATATATGAGTTACCATTTGAATGAGGAAAGGAATCAGAGAGTGAGAGAAGAGTACCAGAAGCTTCGATCAATACCGTCGTTTCGCCGCCGTTTCTCCGTTCGACGTCCGATTCGAGCGATTTTTGCGGCGATTTCTTCAGAATCGAAATATCTATCCATTTTGATCTTCAAATCAAGGTAAGAAATTGATGATTAGTGTGAAAATTGAGGTTTAGTTGGCTGTTTTGATATTTATTATAGAGGGGTGTCGAATTCAACGAACTTAAGTCGTTTTTAACATTTTGGAGAACTTATGATGCGGGTTTTAAGAGAATGGAAGTTGTAGTAGGTCGGGGTGCGGCGAAACAGCCCGGAAACGACGTTTTTGGGGCTGTGCATAGCAAGCAGCTATGCGCGCGCACAGCTCACATAGCTCAGGCTATGCGCGCGCATAGCCAAGCTATGCGCCAGCGTAGCTCAGGCTATGCGAGCGCATAGCCAAGCTGTGCACCACACAGCTTATTCGAGCTACGCGCTCGCACGACGATTCCTAAGGGACCAAAATGGACTTTTGTCCCGATTGACTGAGGTTTTTGACATTTTCGAGTATTGAACTTTAAAGATAAATTAAAGACCCTAATAACTTAAAAAGTAAGATTTAGCTCGACGTTTTACGCAAGTAACGATAATGAAAAATGATAAGGAAATTGTATATTTATTCGAATACAAGGAATAGTATTCGATAAGTCGGGAATACGATTAAGAATTTCTGAATACGTGAATAATACTAAGAATGAAACCAAAACCAAAATTATGAAAATATTACGTATAAACACGGGATTTACGTCTCACTATTAAACGTCAATTAATATGTATCAGACGTACCACCGAGCAGTGAGGGCACTAGATGTGGACTAGTACTAGCATACCACCACATCGACTTTATTATAGAGTGGATAGCGGTCACTGTGAGTTGCACTTTACTTTCGTGTATTATATATTAAAGTTATTTAATATTATATCTTATATATACGTGTATTCTTTACACGCATCGCATTATATATGATTGATTGAAATATTACATGTTTTATTAAGTTTTTACATACGGGGAACTAGTATGCGATCCAAAGAAACTAGCTACCTATTGGGTGTCAATAGGCTGTGTGATCACCAGTATTGAGTCAGTCTAGTGTGTTTGCATTTGAGAAATGATTGCTCTAACTTAGGAAGACGAGACTATTTAGGAAGATGTTCCTAAATAGGACTCATGTCTGAATAAGCAGGATCACCCTAAATCTGGGTCAATCCCTACAAAGTAGGATTCACTTTTCTACTACAACATTGCTAAGTATGCAAATCATATACTGGAAAAGGAGTATGAGTATGCCTAAAAAAATAATTACATTCATATACTCGAAACGCTGCTCAAAACTCTAAACCGACTTTAACATCGGAGAGTTAATCGGACAACCCCCGTCCGGTTAGTTTCTACCTTGTTTTGCAGGTCTCATTCACCAGTTCAGAAGGCAGACTCCATCACTAGCTAAAATAAATAACTATGCTAAGCTAATTTAGAGTACTAATTAAATTAAACTACTATATTCAGATAATTGTTTTGAATACTAATTAAAATAAATTATTTTAAATATTTAACAATTACTATTTTAATTATATGTAAATCATATAGAATTCTAAATAAGATAAACTACTTTCAATAAATTATTATTTGATTTTTTTATATATAAATTCTTTATAATTATAAAATTTTATTATCAATTAAAAATGTTAAACTATTAAATTAATCATTCAAAGTATTATATAAGATAAAATATTCCTAATTAACTATTATTTTCAATATTATTTAATAATTTGACGAGTCACACTGCGAGCCACTTGTGAAACACGTGAAACGACACAGGTTATTCTTAAATGTGCACATTAGATTCCAATAGCTGAAAACAGATTTTAGGCTAAAATTTAAAATTATTGAAAGGTTGTGCTAATATTTGAAATAAAATGGTAGTTCGTGTTATTTGGTAGGAATAATTCAAAACGACGTCGTATAAAGAAGGCCACACTGGCGCTGACGAGGCAATCTGGCGAGTCACGTGGGATTTCAGATGCCGAAAATGGGACCTGGGCTAATTAAAAAGATTATAAAGCTTGGGCTAACAATTGAGACAGTTTGTAGTAATGACTTAAATCGCAAAAAACGCTAAAAATGGTGCTATTTAATAAGAATATCCCTAATAAATACCAGGTTGATCCTTGCGGCGCGTTGGGCAAATAGAATTAATATATAATATTTTTTTAATAATCAACATTTTATTTTGAACATATAAATATTCCTTACTATGTTGAAGTGACTCAATAAATTATAATTAATTAATTATATAGTTCTTTCATGATTGTATTAAATATCTTAAATGTATTCAACTAATATAAAATACGTTCTAAAAAAACTAATATAAAGTACATATTATTAATATAATATCATAGAAAAACATTACATTTTCTCTTAACAAATACTTGTATAAAATAATTTTAAATTTTTCTATATATCATATGACTTATAATTTAATTTTTTATTACACCTCACATAACTGAAAACGAGAAGGATTTGAAAAATATTTTAGCAAAATTAATTTATTTTAAATCTTTATTTATCTTATTATAAATGGAAATTGAAAATGTTATTCACTTAGAAAAGTATTTTATGATCTCAAAAATTATTTAAATAATTTTTTCCATATTAAAACCATATATTGTTATACACATAATATATATGTAATACAAAAGTTTTACAAACATAGATAAAGTCAGTAATATACAAATCTTATTTGTGTACAAAATATATAATATATAAAAGTACAAAATGACACCCTAGGAGGGAGGTGGTCAATGATGGAATTTTCACACATAAGTATTTCAATCTCACACAAGTCACTTTTTGCAATGATAAACCCTCCAGCCAGAACCACACGTGCAAGTTTTCCTGTATGTGGCTCGTCCGTGTTTTCCGAGGCACTTTTTAAAAATAATGAGTAACAACTCAGTGAATAGATATATCAAAAACATATTTCTTTCAGTTTAAATTATATATTTAAAATATTAACACCATTAAACTTTTATAAACCTTTAAAGATATTTATAAAAATCATCAAAACGTATAGACAAAATATTCTACAATAATAACACATATATATCATCTTTAAAACCCATTATAAAAATAATATTGAAAATCACATAAACATTGTGATATCCGTCTCTATAATAATTTACTGAACCTTACTTAGGTACACTAACTAAACCTTTTTATGCATTTTTGATGGCTAACTCTTCTTTTCCATTAGCATGACATGACCCTCTCCTTTCTTCTGCCATCAATGAAGTGCCCAGTGTCAAAACATGCGCATATACGTATAAATAATATCTTCCATGTGCATATATCAATCTCAGCACATAATCAAGTGCATATCACAAACTCAGCATCTCCAACATATTTTATTACAGAGTATGCATATCACAAACATAAATTTCAAATAATTTAATCACAACTCAATTATCATTTGGCAATAAAGCCATTCTCAAAATATATTTAAATCAAACACTTTTACAAGTTATTTACTAAAATAAATTACTATCAAACTTTCCAAAATGCATTTAGTATTTCTTAAATAATCAATAAGAATATCAAAATTATAAAAGCCTTTTCAAAATCAAATGTTCATATTGATTCAAAACCAATTCTTTCATTTCAAACAACATGGTATAAAGCGTCGACATTTTATCGAGCACTTTTTGTGCATCTCAAAACAGCCAAATAAATCTTATTAAAACCCATTAAATATTCATATATAGTATATAAAAATAACATATCAAGTTCAATTATAAGGGCTTCCATATATACTCATCAAAATGCATCCAAAACACACGCTACCGATTCACCATTTTGTGTAATTCGCATCACCACTTTTCTCTTCCGCAACCACATCTAAATCATGTAAAAATAGAATATAATTAAGTATTCACATAACATATACTCCCTATAACACTAAATGTCCATTACAAAACCTTTTAGAATCAATTCTACATGAAAGTGCATGATAATCAACAAAGTATCAATTCTACAAATTAAGGCAGAACATATGCTCTGTAATGAAATAGGTATTGAACTCAATATAAAAGCTTTGGAGAATTTTTTTTTGAAAAATTATATCCCTATGCGTATAGAATCATTATCAAAAGGCCTTTCATCAATACAAGATCTATACACCAAACTATACCAATTCTCTTGAATATGGTTCAAACTGGCAGGACAGATAGACCAATTTAATGTTTTTATAAAATTAATATGTTAGAGACTAATTTAGGAAAAACGTAAATTTAATGATGTAGATAACATCCTAAATTTTTGGTACTAACAAATAGTACTCAATTCGGAGTTATAAAACTTAAAATATTCATCTCCCACTAAGACTGAAATTTTGGATCAAAAAAAGAACATAGTATAGCATAGGTAAATCACCAATAAATAAGTTAATCTGATGAAATTACTTACCAATTAATCTTGATACACTACCTATACCTTAAGAGCTTAAATATTGAAGGTTTATAAGTTTAACCTAGTTCCGAAGTTCTGAAATTTGTTATGCTTTCCTCTTCCTCTCTTGTATGTACACACACATTCTCAATTTACCAAAATCGAATAGGTTTTTAACCTAGACATTTAAGAAATTTTTAAGGGTAATCTTGACATTATAAATCATCCCTTTATCATGTGATTATATTAAATTAAACTTGAATCAAATTAAAATAAGAAACATAATGAGTTAAACTTAATTAGCATAAGTTAATTGTTAAGTGAAAATTAAATTTACAAAGTTAAACTAATAGATGTGTGTAGACACCTATTTTTCGGATAGGTAAAAAGTGATAAGGGACTGAAGCGTCCAATGATTATTTTCAGAGACATTTGTCAGGGTGTCGAGCTATCGATTCAGCTGTTTGAATTCAAGTAGGCGTGATGAGTGCATAACTGCGAACTTCAAGTATTAAAGCATAAATAGCCGTAAATAGCTTACAAAAATCCAAAGAAATAGTAGTCTAAGTCTAGAAATTGGACTAATTGGAATATCTTAGAAGTTTATGGGCTAATTTGCAAATTTGACGGATTAAATTTAACCATACCCAAACCTATATGGTCCCGAAAACCCTTTTTAAATCTTTCGGGCATAAAAATAGCTTTTAGACACACTTTACTTAACCTTAAAAAAATAATACGAATTTAATATAATTACATAGAAGTTTAATTAATCATAAAACGGAAAAGGCTTATTAATTCACGCACTTTCACTTATCACTCAGCGCACTCTTTCAGAAACTTAATGCAAGACAGGCTCTAGTACACCCTAGGTGTCCCTCCCAATTATAAATACACCATTAACACAACCTAGTTAGGTGAGGGACCAGACAATAATTTAACACACATAAACTCTAGAAAATTAGGTTTTGGCCAAATTATATAGCTCACACACACAAAACTAGTTGATTCTGGTCCTGAAAAACAAGCTTAGACGCTATAATTACTTAAGAACAAGCTATTACACACGGATCTGAAGTTGGATACCAGGTCCGGATCACCAGAAACCGGTCCAAGGACTAAGAACGGTACGTTTGAGGACCCATAATCATCTCTTATCACTTTGCATGTTATTGTGATTATAATTGATGAATCTCTTGTGTTTAGGATGCATGCTAGATCATTCTCTAAACTTTTGCCATAAAATTGCTAAAATTGCCAAAATTGCTAAATTTAGTGTTCTTGCCTTAATGCCATGAAAATTGATTATGAGCATGAAATTAGGTTGTTTTTATATGTTTTGCAACTCGTTTTTAGTTTCTGTTTGATTTAAAAGCCTAGAATGCATGTTAGGATACTTTATGCTTTTCTTGCCATGAATGTATTCTAGCTTAGATCTCCACGATTTCATATCTAAAAGATTTCCTTTAGCTGATTTAGGATGTTTTATTAGCTATATATTGATTTTAGGGCATACCAATGTGCTTCTTGTGCGTTTTTATGGCTTTTTAAGTGCTTTTTCATGACTTCCCGAGCCAAACGACGAACTGCCGCGCTGCCGCCACTCATAGTGGCTTCGAGATCTTCATTCCCCCTTCCAAAATCTCTTTCCAGATCATTCCGGGCCCGATCAGATATTATTTAAGTATTTTCGGGCTCGATTGAGCTCGAAATTGGCCCCGTGTGAGTCCACGTGTATGGAATTAGTTGTAAGATCTGTTGGTAATGTGTATGGGGTCCGTCCCACTTTATTTTGGGCCTCGAAGCTCAACTATGTAATCTATCCAGCCAACTGTGCCTTGAAGCCCACGATCGACGAAAGCAGCAACTTCCAAGAAGAATTCTAGGTTTGATTGAACTCAGAATCGAGCACGGTTTCAACTGTTGGAACCGTATCGACAAAACTAAGAACTTTTATATACTGCCCGAAACCCGGTTCCGACCACACTAACGATCAAACCATATCAAGTGTCAAACAAAATCCGGTCGACGAGTATGCTTACCACCTGCCTATGGGAATGTTGAAATTGTTTAAAGTGTTTTCCAAATTAATCAAAGCCCAACAAATCACTTAGACATCTTAGGACTTCCATATAAAAATGTAATTAGTGGTTGTATAGGCTTTCAAGAATGACATAAAACTAAATAAATCTCACTTAGACATCCGTTTTTAGACTTTATGCATTTAAATTAATCCAGGCTAGCCATTATTTTGACTATTTGATTGAAATCGCTAGATTTAGATGTATGCTTAGGAGTAAGTGCTAGTTGTTTCAAATGTCAGTCTAGATCGAGTCATATGTGAGTCTAATTATTTACTAATTTTTCAGACTTGTTTACTCTCCAGTATTATATCTTGTGGATTGTTATTGTATGTTGAGATGAGAATAACCAAATATATCTAGTAAATAGCCAGTAACTGATAATCCAGGCACACGAGTCTCGAGGAGGTCCACAAACCTGGTCTTATGATCCGACGTACGATTATTTTATCCATAAACGGGTAAGGTTATCCAGTCGGTATAAAAGGCATTTCCTAGCTGAGCTAGGTGGCGACTCCATATATTTCAAATCTTTACAGAATAGAGGTCTGTCATAAGTCTGGGCGAGCGGCCCCCGAACCCCAGTCTGCTCCCAACGTGTTGCATGAAAGTTACATACATTAAAACCATAATTTAGTATTTTAGTAATTAAGTTGAAGTTTAATAAGTTTATTAATACTACTATATATACCCATTAATGTCTCATTTCAAATTAAGAAATGCAAAAGTAAAATAAAGAGCTTAGAAAAATTTGCTTCCTTTTTTCTTTTCTTTTTATTGTGTGAGTATTGTGTGACTATTTTTTTTAGATTATAAGTTAAGGGCATTAGAGCCATAATAGCGAAATGGCAACGAGAGGGAATTTTTTCTTTTCAATACCCACAACTCAATAAAACCAATTATGAGAATTGGTCAAATAGAATGAAAGCTATCCTTGGTTCACAAGGTGTGTGGGATATAGTTGAATATGGTTTTGAGCCGGTCGAAGATGAGGCAGCATTAAATTGAGTCCATAGTGATGCTTTGGAGAAAGAAAAATCAAAGTGCTCTCACAATCATTCATCAAGGTTTGGATGCTGATATGTTCAAAAAGTTGGAAATCAACACAACCTCGAAGCAAGCTTGGGAAAATCTTCAAAACTCCGTCATAGGAATTGAGAAAGTAAAGAAAGTTCGGCTTCAAACTCTAATGGCTGAGTTTGAATCACTAATTATGAAGGAGAGTGAAACCATATCAGATTATACCACAAGAGTGTTAATGGTAATTAATCAAATGATGAGATTTGGAGAAAGAATTTAAGATGTTTGTGCTGATGAGAAGATTTTGCGATCTCTCAATATGAAATTTAATCATGTTGTGATTGCCATTGAAAAGTAATAAGACACTGAGACCATGACAATTGATAAATTTTGTGGATGTTTATGTACCCATGAAGAAAGAATGAATCATGGAAAACAAGACCTTGTTAATCGGGCCTTGGTAACAAAATCCTCTAGCAAATAAAGAGATGATTCTTCTACTAGACGTGGTCGTGGACAACTACGTGAAAGCGACCATGGTCGTGGATATGGACGTGGTTAAGGAAGAGGTGAATAAAACTCTTCCAATAAAAATAGAAATCATAATTTCCATATCGGCTGTGGTAGAGGAAGAGGAACATACAATTATGGTGGGTACAATAAGAAGAAAAATTATAAAACTAGAGTGAAGTGCTACTCTTGTAGCAAGTATGGCCATTCTTCTTTGGAATGCCAAAATGAAGCAGTAGAAAAGGAGACAAAACTTTTAGAAAGCCAAGATGATAAACCAAATTAAGCTTTATAGTAAGGAAGAAACCATGACTCACAAGAGTTTTTGGTACGCTGATAATGGAGCCAGTAATCATATGAGTGGAGATAAAATCAAGTTCGTGAAACTCAAAATTAAAGTTTTTGGCAATGTGCGATTTGGCGATGACACAAGGGTGAAAATTCATGGCAAAGGTACAGTTTTGTTTGAGACAAAAAATAGCGGTCATAAACTTCTCCAAGATAATTATTATATTCCACAATTGAAAAATAATATTTTGAATATTGGCCAGCTTTTTGAAAATGGTTGTAAAATTAATAAGGAAGGACATACTCTATGGCTTAAAGATCGTGATGGTAATCTTATTTTCAAAGTGGCGACGACAAAGAATTGAATGATAATACTATATATGAAAGTAGGTGAAGCTATGTGTTTGAAAGCTTTTGTTGAAGATACATAATGGATTGTCATATGAGATTCGGGCATTTAAATTTTGAAAATTTGAAAGATTTAGGAAGAAAGAAAATGGTAAAGGATATTCCAGTAATTGATCATCCGGGGCAGTTAAGTGAAACATGTTTACTTGGAAATCATTCAAGAAAGAGCTTTCCAAAGCATTCCATCTCTAGAGCTATCGTGTCACTCCAGCTTATTCGTTCAGATGTTTGTGGTCCAATTAATATCCCATCGCTTGGTAAAAGTTTTTATTTGGGTTATTCATTGACTATTATACTAGAAAGACTTGAATTAATTTTTTAAAGAATAAATCGGATGCTTTTGATTTTTTTATAAAACTCAAAGATCTTGTTGAAAAAGATAGAGGTTATAAAATAAAATCTATAAGAACTGATAGAAGAGTAGAGTTTACTTCTAATGAGTTTGAAATTTTATGTGAGTTCTATGGAATTCAGAGGTTCTTGACTATTCTAGGATCACCTAGAAAAATGGAGTTGCAGAGAGGAAATATAAAATGATTATGAATATGGCAAGATCAATGTTGAAGAGGAAAAATATGCCATAAGTCTTTTGGGCTGAAGAAGTTGCATGTGTTGTGTATCTTTCAAATTGGTGTCCAATTATGAGTTTGAAAGATGCGATCCCTCAAGACGTTTGGAGTAAACAAAAGATAAATGTGTCCCATTAGCGGGTTCTTGGATATGTTGCTTATGTACAAGTTCCAAAACAACAAAGGTCCAAGCTGGATGATATAAGTGAGAAATTTGTTTTCATTGGTTATGTTGAGAATTTCAAAGGTTATAGATTGTTCAATCCTGACAATGGAAAGATAGTGACTAGCAGAGATTTTGAGGTTAATAAAAAAAGATCGTGGGATTGAAGTTCACAAAAAGAAGGATCATATCTTATCTTACTTTGAAAATGAAAAATCGATAGTTCATGAAGCTGAAGACACACTACCAGCTTCACCAACTCCTTCATCCGAGACATCAACATGGCATGGACTATAAAGAAGTTTTTGCTCCTGTTGCTCGCATGGAGACTATCAGACGGTTGATTTCGCCTGCAGCTCAAAATCATTGGCAACTTCACCAGTTGGATATCAAGTCAACGTTTCTAAATGGGGTTTTTAAAGAGAAAGATTATATTGAAGAACTCGAGGGGTATATTGTTGAAGGGTATGAAGACAAAGTGCTAAAAATTAACAAGGCTCTACACAGGCTCAAACAAGCACCGAGGGCCTGGAACAGTCGGATCGATAAGTACGTTAAAGGGAATGGCTTCGATGATGCATTCATGAGTATGATCTATATGTCTGAGAACAAGATGGAGATCTATTGTTTGTCTATATCTCTGTAGATGATCTCTATTTTGGAGGAACTATACCCAATATGTTCAATGACTTCAAGAAGGCAATGGAACACGAATTTGAATGAGTAATATGCGACTCATGTCTTATTATCTTGGATTGAAAGTAAAGCAAATGGAAGTTGGTGTTTTCATATCACAGGAGCGCTATGCTAAAACTATACTCAAGAAGTTCAATATGTAAAACTACAAGCCGGACAACATCCCTATGGAGATTGGAGTAAAACCTTCAAAAGTAGAAGAAGACGTCGGGAGAAAAGATTCAACTTTTTTTAAAAGTCTCGTTGGAAGTTTGAGATACTTAACTTGCACGAGACCAGAAATTTTCTTTGCGGTTGGACTTGTCAGTTGGTTCATGGAGATACCCACAACTTCTCATATGAAGGCGGCCAAGAGAATTTCGAGATACCATAAAGACATTGATGATAGAAAAAGCACTAAGGGTTTTATGTTCTCGATAGGAAGTAGTGAAATTTCTTGATGTTTGAAGAAGCAACCAATTGTGACACTTTCATTATGTGAATCTAAGCACGCTGTAGCTACTTCTTGTGCATGTCATGTAATTCTCTAACAAAAACTATTGAAAGAAGGAGATACAACCAAAACTTTGATTGACAATAAGTTTGCTCAAGCACATCAAGCATATCGATAGAAGGTATCATTTTATCCGTGAATGTATTAAAAAAACAAGAAATTGAATTGGAGTATGTTAGAACTAATGATCAAGTTGTTGATATTTTCACAAAACCATAGAAGTACGACAGTTTTCAAAAGCTGAAATTGGTGTTTGGAGTTACAAGAAGTTCAAGTTTAGAAGGGAGTTTTATAAGTTAAACTTGAATTAAATGAAGAAAAGAAACATAATGAATTATACTAAGTTATCACTAATTAATTGTTAAGAGAAAGTTAAATTTACCGAGTTAATTTTTTTTGATGAATAGTAAGCATATTAATGAGCCACAAGAAGTGACAAAAGACCTTAACTCAAAGTTTTTTCACAAGAAGTGGAAAACTCAAGGTGGCACAATAGAGGCTACGATTTAGATAAAAGACCAAATAAACACCAAGAACAAGTCAAGCTCCGGAAAAGAAAATACATAAAGGATTCCTAGACAAGTCCAAATCCGAATAATAAAACTCCCTATTATAACTTTAATAAATAAATGCTGCCTAAAGCACAGTCTCAACGATTGAATTTTTATGTATTGCATGAAGGTTACATGCATTAAACCCACAAGTTAGTATTATAGTAATTAAGTCGAAGTTTAGTTACATAAGTTTGTGTACGTTCATTCTATATACTAATATATATATGTATGTAATGTTTCATTCAAATCACAAAGCAAAAGTGAAATAAAGAGTTTAGAAATATTTGTTTTTTTTTTCTTTTCTATCTATTGTGTGAGTGTTGTGTGAGTATTTTTGAGTGTGTTATTTTAAAGGCCTACCATCGTCCAATAGTACGACATGATAATATTATAATATTATAACCAATCAATAAATATCACATTAATTTTTATTAAAATATAAATAATTAATGAGATTTTTTTTGATTTTTTATGATATTAATTCTTGTTATGATATGTGACACGATAAGTTGATGGTTTATAATTCTGTTTGACGAACTTGGTACCAAGTACTTAATACTTTATAGTCCTTAGGCAAAATTTATTTATAAAGTATTTGGATACTAAAATCTTGATTAATAGAAGACAGAACTTTACAGTATCATCTCATCTCCAAGTTCACTAATAACTTTCTCCACTTCCATAGTTCAAGACTACGATTCACTTTTGTCGAATCAGAATGTTATGCACTAAGTAAAGGTTCAAATCGAAAGATACCTTTGTTTATGCACAATCTTATTGAAACATACATTGCTCGAAAAACTATTTTAAAAATTCAAAGTGGGGGATTGTTGAAAAGGTTATTGAATTTAAAAATGAAAAGGAAAAGTGCATTGTCATAAGAAATGAGAAGATTTAAAGTTTTGTGGTTTTTCCATATTGCTTAGGAGAACTCAATTTATTAGGTTTATAAACTTGGTTTTTGTCATATGGGTTTGGGCCCCAAGGGGTACCCAGTTTTGTGAACGGGTAAGGAGTTACATGCTTCCGTATTTACCACACACGCGTGCGCCATTCGGTCGGTCGGCCAGCCCGACCTGGTATGGGTTGGTTGGCCGGGTGGGTGGTGCAGTTCGGCTAGCACTTTATTTTTTGGATTCAAAAGTATTATTATTTTATCTAATTCTTTTCTATCTGTTTTGACTCTCTAATTTCACCTCCCCACAGTTTTGATTGTTGTTGTTTTCTTTCGTTAATCAGAAAATGTTTTCATATATTAATCTTTTTCTCAACAGCTCTTTTTTCTTGGCCTATAAATACTGGCTTCATTTTTATTTGCAAAAAACACAGAAAGTGTTTAGAGCAGATTTCACAGTGCACTGGAATCAGTATTTTGGCTGTTTTATCCTAGGGACGCCGCGGTTGGTAGTCAGCTTTGCACCACCGAGCTGTATTGCGAAACGTCTAAAAGAGAGCGACCTAGTTCGCAACTCAGCCTCATCGTGTTGGGTTCTTTTACAGCAATTGTATCAGCAATCTTTAGACGTGTCCTTATACAGTTGCTGCCATGAATACCAATGAGGTTGCTGCCTACGGTTAACAAACCATTCCGATTTCAAGGCTTGCATTTCAAAAGGTGGAAACAGAAGACTGAATTCTTCCTAATCATCAAAAAGATGGTTTCTGTTTTGACAATGGCAATGCTTGTCGTTGATTAAACTACCGAGGAAGAAGAAAAAGACAAACAGAATGGTGAACTACAATAGTGGATGACTAACGATTACTTGTGCAAGAATTTTGTTCTCAATGCACTAAGTGTGATCTCTATAATTACTACAATGATGGAAAAATTGCAAAGGAAATTTGGGAGTCACTGCAAAAGAAATATGATATAGAGGGGGCGGGGACTAAAAAGTACACAGCCAGCCGCTACCTCAAATATCAAATGAGTGATGAAAAATCTGTCGAGGCGCAATCCCATGAATTGCAAAAAATTTCTCATGAGATCATCTACGAAAGGTATGGTTCTTGACTAACAATTTCAAGTTGCTTTTTTAATTGACAAATTACCTCCTTCGTGGAGGGACTTTCAGAATTCTCTCAGGCACAAAACAAAAGAGTTCTTGATGGAAAGTTTGATCACTCGTCTTCAGATTGAGGAAGAGGCGAGAAAACATGATCAAAAAGATGAAGTGTTGGTTGTTTCTAACAACACAAAAAGGTTTAGTTCGATGAATCTGAAGCCTAATGGAAAAAATTTAAGAATTAGAATCGCAATTCAAACTCGAATCAAAATTTGAATCGCAACAAAGCAAACCAGAATGGTAATTCTTCAAGGAACCATTTTGTGAAACAGGCACCACTTGTTAAGAATGACCTGCCACCGTTTCTATGCTTTAATTATGGAAAACCGGGTCATATGGCACGCAAGTGCCGGAACAAACCATGTATTGCTCCACATGCAAAATTGAATGAAGAGCCTTTTACGGCCATGATAACATAAATGATGGCTGAGATCAACCTTGTTGGTGGATCAAGTGGTTGGTGTTGACACGGGCGCTAATCTCCATGTTTTCCACGATCGTGCTATGTTTAAAACATACACTGCTGTGGATGATAAGAAAGTGCTACCGGGTGATACTCACACCACTACTGTTGCTAGAATAAAAGTGTTGAACTGAAGTTCACTTCAGGGAAAACACTGATCTTGAAGGATGTGATGCACAATCCTATGATGAGGAAGAACTTGGTGTATGGATATCTTCTCAACAAGGATGGATTTTTTCAGACTATTGGGGGAGATCTGTACACCATTACTAGAAATGGTATTTTTATGGGAAAGGGTTATGCTTGTGAGGGTATGTTTAAATTGAATGTTGAAATTATCAATAAAGATGTTGCTTTTGTTTACATGGTTTGTAATTTTAATATCTGGCATGCAAGACTCTGTCATATAAATAAAAGGATAATTAACAACATGAGTACCCTAGGATTAATTCCTGTAATGAACCAAACTGAGTTTGAAAAATGTGAATTCTGTAGTCAAGCTAAGATAACAAAAAACTTACATAAATCATTAATTAGAGAATATGAACCTTTAGATTTAATACATTATGATATATGTGAACATGACAGTACCTTGACAAGAAATGGTAAAAGATATTTAATCACTTTTATTGATGATTGTTCTGATTTTAAATATGTGTATTTGATGAAAAATAAAAGTGATGCACTTGACATGTTCAAGTTATTTTTTATAGATATTGAAAATCAATTCAATAAGAAAAACAAGAGATTTCGCAGTGATAAAGGTACTGAATACGAATCTAGCTTGTTTTTTACACTTTTAAAACTCACATGGTATTTTCCACGAAAGAACAGCACCTTATTCTCCTGAAATGAATGGTAAATCCGAAAGAAAAAATAGAACACTTACAGAAGTTGTAGTGTCTAATTTACTGAATTTTGGAGCTGCTTCTTATTCGTGGGATGAAATTTTGTTGATTGTTTGTTATGTACTCAACAGAGTCCCTAAATCAAACAGTAAGATTTCACCTTATGAGATCCTAAAGAAAAGATAACCAAATTTGTCTTATTTGAAAACTTGGGGCTATTTAGCCTATGTTCGGATTTCTGATACGAAATGAGTAAAATTAGTAAGAAGAGCCTATGAATGTGTTTTCATTGGGTATGCAGTGAATAGCAAAGCATATAGATTTTATGACTTGACTGCACGAGTTATTATTAAATTAGTAGATACTAATTTTATGAACATAAATTTCCTTTTAAACTAGAAAATAGTGGTGGCGAATCATCCAATAATGTTCTTATGGTCAGGAATAATGAGATTACTGATGATATAGAACCAGAGATCAGAAGAAGTAAAAGTGCTAGAATTTTGAAAGACTTTGGACTTGATTTCCATGTCTATTCTTTATAGGAAGATCTTATGAACCTCCAGAAAGCTCTAACTTCTTTAGATTTTCATTTGTGGCAAGAAGCCATAAATGATGAGATGGATTCACTAGAGTCTAATAAGATATGGCATTTCACTGATCTACCTCCCAGTTGCAAAATCATAGATTGTAAATGGATCTTAAAAAAGAAATTAAAACCTAATTGCATAGTAGACAAATATAAAGCTCGACTTGTAGTCAAAGGTTACAAATAACGTGAAAACATTGATTTCTTTGATACCTATTCACCTATTACAAGAATAACATTCATTAGAGTGTTTATTTCGATTGATGCACTATATGATTTGGCTGTACACCCAATGGATGTTGAGGCTGCTTTTTTAAACGGTGAATTGGAGGAAGAAATTTATATGGCAACCTGAATGTTTTGCGATACATGGTCAGGAACAGAAGGTGTGCAAGTTAGACAAATATTTTTATTGTCTAAAACAAGCACCTAAGCAATGGTATCAGAAATTTGATAACCTTGTCATCTCAAATGGTTTTGAAATGAATGAAAGTGGAAAATGTATTTACTACAAATATGAAAAGGAACTTTGTATTTTCATATGTCTATATATAGATGAATTGTTGATGTTTGGATCAAATGTTCATGTTGTGAATGCTTTAAAATCAATGTTGAGTGCCAACTTTGATATGAAAGATCTAGGAGAAGTGAACGTCATTCTTGGCATAAAGATTACTAGATATGAAAAAGGTTTTTCTTTAGATCAATCTCACTATTTTGAGAAGATTCTTACGATATGTAATTACTTTGACTGTAAACCTGCGTGTACACCATATGATCCAAGTGTAAAATTATTCAAGAACACTGGTGATAGCGTACGACAGTCTGATTATGCGAGCATCACTGGCAGCCTTCGAATGCCACTAATTGTACTAGACCCGACATTGCATATGTCATTGGATTACTATGCAAGTTTATTAGTAGACAAAGTATTGAGCATTGGCATGCTCTTGAAAGGGTTATGAGATACCTTAAAAGAACCATGAATCTTGGTTTACATTATCAGAAGCATCTTGCTGTACTGGAAGGATACGGTTATGCAGATTGGAATACTTTGTCTGATGATTCCAAAGTTACGAGCGGCTATATTTTTCGTATAGCTGGAGGAGTTGTTTCTTGGAAATCAAAGAAACATATGATTCTGGCTCAATCTACGATGGATTCAGAAATGATAGCACTAGTTGTTGCTAGTGAAGAACTAGGATGGTTAAGAAGCCTGCTAGCTGAGATTCCCTTATGGGAAAGACCGATACCAGCTGTGTTGATCCATTGCGATAGTATAGCGGCAATCGCAAAAATTGAGAACCATTATTACAACAGTAAGAAACAACAGATATGTCGTAAGCACAACACTGCAATAGAATTCATCTGAACATGAGCTGTTAGAGTGGATCATGTACGCACTGATGATAACTTAGCAGATCCTTTGACGAAAGGATTAACTAGAGAGAATGATTTGTTATGAAAATTCAATCTTGTTGTGGCACGACTTGTTTTTGTCTTTTAAGTATGCTTGGGGTAAAGTTTTAATGGCAACACTTAGGTGGTTTATGATTGTAGCAATCATAATATTTTTGGTTTTGATTTGCGTGGTATAATTCTCTTACATGTTGAACTAAGTTAATTGTTTTGTTTCATCTATTCGTGCGAAGTAGCACACAGATGATCTATTTCATGCGGTTATGGTAAATACCTGATGTTTGGTTAGAGTGTGAGTCGAACTTTTGTCCATACCCTGTTTTGTTATAGTATCAACTGGGGATAGGTTGGGCTTGCTATATTGTTGTTATGGATCGAACATTTGGGTTTCGATATCGAGAAAGACGAGGGAAGTATTCTCTTGAAATGGTTGATGGTTTCTGATTATCCTAGAAAGGATATTGGAAATTCTGACCCGAGAAGATAGATCGGTATATTAATACACTGGTGATTACACCAATTAATGATACGATGCAGGAGCTGGCGGTAAGTTTTGTAGAAATGTATTGATGTGTTATTTCTTCGAGAATAAGCTCAGTCTGGATTAAGGTTAGATGGATATCTTATTTGATAGAGTTGTAACAAAGTCATTAGGATGAGTTGTTATATAGCATCGAATGTTGGTAGATTGCAAATACGGAATTTGAGGAATATTTTGAGGTTATCGAGTGTACATCTCACAGAGTGTAAAGTCTAGCTAATGTTTTAATGGGAAATGGATTTCAAAGGTTGATTTGCTAAATAATTGAAATATTTCAACACGTAATTGTGCCCAGACATATCATGAACATGCATTTTGAATGTCATGATTAGGATTGCATTGAGCACCGAGTATGCTCACTAAATATAAGATAAATTAATAATTGATACATGCATAATAGTACATGCATCACGTGCATAGAAATTATTAGGGTTGGATGCAACTCTTTGGGGATGAGAGATGTCATCACCCTGGCGCACAATTATGTAAAAAGGATTTTATCGATAAAGTGTTTTGAGAAGGATGTTTTGGAACAAACTCGCGAGTCCCTTTGGGGTAAATGTATTTATAAAGTTGTGGAATTTCAAATGATTTTGAAACTGTTACCGCAAGGTAGCTAGACAAATACTCCGAATCCTCAAAATTATTCAATCAATTGACTATAGTCTCGTATACAACTAGAGATCAAAACGACCAGTTTTATTGTGAGATAATGGTTTGTAGAATCAGAATTTTATGGTTATGAGTAAGAATGATTTTGAGGTTGCGCTCGAGACATAGTTGTGCCAAGTGCGGTTTATGATTAGAGTCAGAGTAGGAAGAGTTCATGATAATTTTCGATTCGTGATTTAAGAATTTGTGAATTAAGGATATTGGTTATGCTCAAGTGTGTGTATACACTGTATTTTTAAAAGAAACCTTATCTTTCCAGATTGAAATTGTCCAAAGTATTTTAATGTATTGATATAAAGGTATGTTTATAAACAAGAGATTTACATTGCTGGTTTTACCTTTCTGAGGAAGGAGAAAATTTTGTCAAAAATTGATTCAAAAGAAATAATAAATTTTTCGCTTGAGCGATTTCTTCAAATTGTGTTTTGTTTGAGAGGATTTAGAAGGGACTTAAAATTTTGGGATGTTTGAAATATCAATGTGTATTTTAAATACGAAGGATTTTGCCACAGTTGGCTTTTAAAGTATAAACTATTTAAAAAGTTTTTAGCAAGTTTGAATTAAAGAGAACATAAATTTTGTCAGTTGAACTGTTTTATAGATTTGCAAATGTATTGGAAGGTAAGGGGAAAATTCGGACTTAAAGGTGGAGGTTTTGAAAATTTTCAAGGGTTTGCAAAATCGATGGTTTTTCAACGGTGAAGGTATTTCAATTTTGAATGAAAAAGGAGTTGTAAGACGTAGAGTCTTTTAAAAAAAGTGGAAATTTTTCTGTATATAAAAAATTTGGGTTAATTGCAAATTAATACACGAACTTTAGCCTAATTTGCAATTACAACACGAACTTTGAAACTTGGCAACTTAATACACCAACTTTCATTTTTTTGGCAAATTAGTACACCGACCAATCATACAACAACACTTGGCTGCATATAACAAGGTCCACGTTAGTGTTTTTCCAGTTTGGTGTATCAATTCGCCAAAAAATGAAAATCGGTGTACCAATTTGCCAAGTTTTAAAGTTCGTGTTGTAATTGCAAATTAGGGTAAAGTTTGTGTATTAATTTGCAATTAACCCAAAAAATTTTGGTATTAAAAGATTTTATACCCACAGAGTTGGTGTCGAGCATAACTAACTATCCGGTCGTAGTAAACTGGTCGTTTTGATCTCTAGTTGTATACGAGACTATAGTCAATTGATTGAATAATTTTGAGGATTCGAGTTCGATTTGGTTATATTAAATAGTTGATTTGAGAATCGGGAATTACAGTTATTAGGTTTCGACAACTATGATTGGTTGATCGATTTTGTTAATCGATGGTGTTATCGTAATCATTGATTATCGTTTCGATCATGGTTGAACAATTGTTGTTGGAGACAAATTTTTTTTAAGTTGTCAGACGCAGTCAATGTTCAGTGTAGTCGTGGCGTTATGTTTCCGAGTTTTGGGAGAATCATTTGATGGATATTGTTTATCACTGATATATAAATTTGTGCTATCATGAGAGAGGTTCGTTTTTCTTTGAATTTACGATATGAGTTTTGTGTTTTGTGATTCACAAGTAAGGGTACTATTGAGTTAGCACTAATAGTTAGGATTAGATTGTTGTTATAATGTTTGTTTTGGAACCGAAATATTATCTGAAGTTATTGGGTTTTGTTTTCGGTCATTTTGATGTAGAGATGCTATAAGTAAAAGGAAGTAAGTGTTTAAGAATGATAGATTTTATCAGCTATGTTACAGTGTTATTGTTTTGTTTGAGGCAAAAGAGTTTGGAGTTGTAGAACTATAGTTGAACTTAACGCTTAACCATGTATTTGATATTAAGGATTTTATAATAGATGAGTTTCGAGCTGGTTTTGGAAGCCACTCCAGTATAGAAAACTGGTGACTCTCAGTTGAATAAATTGTGTTATTATTAGTTGGAGCATCTAATGCTAGAAATATAATTTGGTGCTTATGTGCGTTGTGATCGCTTATATTACGAATCAGTGTTAGTTTTGAGATTCGAGATTTGTTCTTAATTATCCTAAGTATATTAGCCGAGGGCTGTGTAATAGAGTTTGTTTTATCTTAGTTGTTTTCACCTAGCATGGCATTATCTTTTATGTTAAATGGAAGTTAGTGTCGTTACTTTTTGTAACCACTTGAGGTGGTTCAGTTTGTATTAGTGGTGATATTGAGTTATTGTTCAGGTTGAGTTTTGCTTATACAAGTGTGTTGTCGTTGAGACTGTTTTGAAAACAGAGGTTGTTTGCAACATCGTTGGGTATCCTGCTTATACAATTTACGTTGGCTTTATGCATTTTGTTCGGGCATTAGATAGTTTCATGATATGATTTCGTGGATTATGTTTTATTTTAAATTCGAGGGCGAATTTTTAATTAGTTAGGGAGAATGTAATAACCCGTTTATTTTTGATAATTTCCGAAGAGCTTCCGGTGGTGTTCGATATTAATTTATGGCTTGGTAGATTGGTATGTGTTTGAATTGGGGTTGGGTTAAATATTTTTTGGGCCCAAAAAATGATTCAAACCCTTTGGCTCAAGGGAATTGGCTCAAAAGCCAATTCCCGTTCGTCCAACACAGGTCTCGAACGAGACCTGTGTTGAACTAACTTGTTCTCGTACGAGAACTTGGTTCTCAAACGAGAACAAGAGATCTCATGCTGGTCTTGTACGAGACCAGCCCTACGCAACGGAGAGGGGACTTTTTAGACTTGGTATTTTGATTTTCAAACCCGTATTTAAAGCAAACCAAAACCTAATTCATTCCCCACACTACACACTAACCCTAGCCGTCTTATTTCAATCATTTCCCTGAAGATTAACGCTGCAAATCGTCCTCAAAACCACTACTAAAAAACAGGGGTTTAGCGACGGACAATTCCGTCGCTAAACCCTTAAATTCCGTCGCTAATGGTGATTAGCGACGGAATGGCGACAGATTAATTCCGTCGCCACAATGTTGGTCGCTAAACGAGTAGCGACCAACATTCTCAATCCGTGGCAAATTTAGCGACGGAAAATCCGTCGCCAAATTTGCTAATCCGTCGCCATTTAGTCTCATTTGGAGACGAATTCTGAGTTTAATTGGCGACGGATAAAGATATATTAGCGACGGATGTCTCCGTCGCTAAATGTAATCATTTAGCGACGGAAATATCCGTCGCTAATGAGTCACATTTTGTCTCATTGTGTTCATTTTAGCGACAGATGTATCCGTCACTAAACCTGACAATTCTGTCGCCAATAGTGTATTTTTTGGCAAATTTCTGCCGTTTTCTGTTGTTTTTTTGTTTCACTGACGTTTAAAACCTGCTAAATACAATAATTAAATTTTATTTTAGATTACACCTAATTGAAACAGAATAAAAGTATATATATAAAATAAAATATCAAAGTATACATATAACGTTGTCTGAAAAAAACATCGTACATAATATATTTTAGAAAACAAAATAAACAGGAAACTACAAATCTGTAGTGTCGCCACCGTCTGGCGGGGGAGGGGGAAACTGTGGCTGATACTCTGGTGGGAGATTCGGCATCATCCTTGCAATCTCATCACGTATCATCGGTGCCATGCTCGCCTGCTGCGCCGCCAACCGCTGCTCAACCTGCCGCAGGCCCTCCTGGATGCCGGCCTGCACACGGCGCTCGACCTCCTCATCCGCCTGCTGTGATGTCCATGAAGAGCTGCCTCTATGCGGTCTGATACTCGGGCCTACATACCTGCTGGTAGCCGAACCCAGGCCGTACACCCGGTGCTTCTTGTTGGTGCCCTCGATATCCATAAATATCTGCGTCTCATCCACAGGACTCGAGGTGCTCCCCTCTCCGGTCGGCGACTGTGTCGCAGCAGCAAGCCTCTCAGCGTTGGCGTCCTACGTACAAAACAATTACAAAACATATCAGTTTAGTTTTATAACAAATAAAAAAACATAACACTTTATAAATAATTCTAATTATTAAGGAAATTTCGGCAGCATTTCCTCTGTAATATGAACATCACCCATTTTTCAGGGAAGTCCTGCAAGCAAATTACAATATATAACCCAACCAACCAAATATATTGAGTTCTAATTACACAAACGTTAAGCCTATACAGTTTAACTCTTCATGTATAATATATTCAACACTTAAGCCTATATACACAACTTATAAAATTTTAATGTGATAAGGACTTACAGTCATATCCTGAGCCCTCTTGTCGACCGGTTTCTTCTCAGCCTTCGTTTTATGAAGGCGATTGTACAGCTCTGTCGCAGACGGCTTCCGGCCGAGCTCCTTAGCCTATCAGAAAAATACAGATTTATTAAGTATTAAAATAAAACAAATACGTTATTTAAGTAATTTAATTACTGATTAGAAACAAACCATCACATCCATATGCTTGATAGCGGAGCGAGATCCCCCGGTATGGCGGACAAGACCAGAACTGGGGCCCGCAGGCTCACTCATCCGGTTTGCCCGGGCTGTCTCTGACTTCTTTTTCTCCTTCTCTGTGTCCCAAAATGCATTCCAGGCTTCCCAGATCTCCCGATTCACAGATGTATGCTTCTTTTGAATTTTCCTCATCTTGTGGATGTTGTCTTTGTACCGGGTGGCTACATGGGTCATGAAGACCCGTCTGATTACCTCCTCGCTGTACGCAGAGTCATCCCACCAGAACTTCTTCTGCAAACAGTAATAACATGAGCTTTCAGTTAGAATTTTCACAAATATCAAAACTTAAATATATTAAACTGAAAATTTAATTAACTGAAATTCCTGAAAATAGAACTCCCTCTGGTCCGCTGTCAGAAAGCGCCATGCTGATCCAGTCTCGAACCAGCACTGCCTGAAAATATCCCGGATAGCCCGAGAAACAGGCCCAGAGTCCAGCAACATTGTCCTGTGATTTAATAAGCATAATTTACTTTACATACATATTAATTCCATACTAAAAATCACAAAAATTAAAAAAACTTTAATCATACCTGCTAGGGTCCGGACGAACCATCGCCCTACCCTGGTTGTCCAAAATGGTCGGGGGCTCACCTGCCTCACGCTCCTACAAAGGCTGAACAGGTCCTCCAGCCTCCTCACGATGCTGCTCCTCAACGGGCTCGGTAGGGTCCCCCTGTCCTCGGCCTGATCCTCGGCCTGAGCCTCCGCCTGAGCCTCGACCCCTCATACCTGCACTAATTGTCAAGTTAATTGTTCCAAAACTAAACAACACATTATAACACTACATACGTGAAACATATAACTAAGAAATATGAATTCAATTTAAAATAGTACACTTGAATAATATAATTATGAGACATAATTATAATTAAGAAACATGCTAATACATAAAATACTCTAAGCTACTAAAGTTCTTCAATTTCATCTTCGTCTGATGAGGATGCGATAAAGTCAGATTCTGTTTCATCAGGAGGCACGAACAACGCATCTTCTTCAGCTTCTCCGTTGTCATCAGCTAAATATGTCGAATTGTCGTCCGTTGCAACAATGAGAGGATTTTCTTCTATCACGTCTTGAAAAGCCGGGATAATCCCCTCGGGCATGTCAAGTTCAGATCTTGCCTTTGTCCTGCAAACTGCCCACCAATTTAATTTATCCCTTCTTTTACTCGGATATGGCAGGTAATGAACCTGGTCGGCCTGTTCGGCTAAGATGAATGGTTCATACTTATTGTATCTCTTTCTGTTATTAATATCCACCATGTTGTATTTTTTGTTACTAATTGTGCCAGAATTTCGTGCTGGGTCGAACCACTCGCATTTAAATAAGACAGTCGTCTTCATTGGAAGAGCCGGATACTCCAACTCAATTATGTCTGTCAGAACTCCATAAAAGTCATTTTCGCTGTCGACATATTGAGTTCCCTTCACGCAGACTCCACTATTCATAGTAATCTGTTCCTCCCCATAAGCTTGAGTCTGAAACTTAAATCCGTTTACACGGTACCCCTTAAATGTTCTTACTGATCTAAGAGGTCCTTTAGCGAGACTAAGAATAAAGGGATTAGTACAAACAGTTGGATCTTGCACCTGTAGCGTAAAAGTGTATTATAAATCAAAACTTTTTATTGAAAGAATCGAAAAGTATTTTGTAAAATACTTACGTATTGTTGAAACCAGTAGGCAAATTGACTCTCGAACTTCGCTTCAATTTGAAAGATGCGGATTTCAGGGTTTTCTCTGCGCAACTCGCCTTCGAAAACCCTTAGTTAAGAAGAAAACAATTATTAGAAGCTGAATAATTATTGGATATTACATTGACAACTGTATTAAAGCTTACTCTCTGTAATTTTCAATTTCTGAACAATTCAACAGAACATATGTCCGGGCAGCAACAATCTCAGAATCTTCAAGATATCTCTTGCGGCAAGCACCCACTAATTCCCCGTGCGGCTTGAAAATAGATAGTCTGTCGACATCGTCATCGACTGCAATGACATAAACTTCATTCCTTTGCGGCCGCTCAGGTATCATTGGGTCACCTTCCGAAAAGTAATAAGTTGCAAATTTTGCGGTTTCTTCATTCAAGTATCCGATACTGATGCTTCCTTCCACCCTCCCTTTATTGCTGACTTTTTTTCCAGCTTTCTCAAATATCTGATTCCACATGCCTCAATTAGTGAACATGACATGTCAATATATATACTGCTACACAGAATTGAGAAAATTCAGTTACTTTACCTTTCAAATGGATACATCCAGCGATACTGAACCGGACCAGCCATCTTAGCTTCGTACGGGTAGATGTTCCATGGAGTCAAAAAAGCTGGGCGGAAAAATACGTTCCAGCTTGCACAGTATCTTTGGGATTTCCAGCCTCATACGATCTAGATCTTTCTCTGTTAGAGACGTGGAGGTTAACTCATGAAAGAAGATACTCAGCTCTGTTAAAGGCTCCCAGACTTCCTTCGGTAATAGCTCACGGAGAGTGATTGGCAGAAGTCTTTGCATAAAAATGTGGCAGTCGTGACTTTTCATTCCATGCATTTTTAGACCGATTGTATCGAAACATCTGGACAAGTTGGACGCGTAGCCATCTGGAAACCTTATTAACTTAATCCACTCAAGTAAAGCTTTTTTTCCGTCCCTGTCCAAAGCATACATCGCCTTAGGAAATCTCCCAGTAACCGGATCTTTAGCTAACTCAGGCCGATCACATATGTCATTCAACTCTTCTCTAGATTTTGCATGGTCTTTCGTTTTCCCGGGAACATTTAGTACCGTATTGAAAATGTTGTCGAATACGTTTTTCTCAATGTGCATGACATCGAGATTGTGACGAATGAGATTTGTTTTCCAATACGGCAAATCCCAGAAAATACTTTTTTTATTCCAACCATAATTTTCCGACTTCGCAACATTATTTTTCTCAGCCCCAATTTCATATGCCTTCATAAACCCCAGATTATCCACCTCTGCCAACAATTCTTCTCCGGTTTTCGGCTGTTCGAATTCTTTGTTTACGGTTTTCCCTTTACGGAATTGAGTTGTGTTACGACGGTACGGGTGACCACGAGGCAAGAACTTTCTGTGGCAGTCAAACCACGACTGTTTTCTACTCCCTTTAAGCGTGAAAGCATCTGTATTTTTCATGCAGTGAGGGCAAGCCAGTCTCCCAAATGTGCTCCAGCCAGCCAACATGGAATAAGCGGGAAAATCATTAATTGTCCACATCAGTGCCGTTTTCATTTGAAAATTTTGTCGCCTATGAACGTCGAATGTTTGGACTCCAAATTCCCAAAGTTGGTTTAGCTCAGCTATCAACGGCTGCAGGAAAATATCCATTTGATGTTTTGGATTTCGAGGCCCAGGGACAATAACAGTTAAAAACATGAACTCATCTTTCATACACATTCCTGGAGGGAGATTGTAGGGTGTCAAAATTACTGGCCATGATGAATAATTCTGCCCGAAGGCCCCAAATGGTTGAAACCCATCAGTACACAGGCCTAGTCTGATATTTTGAATTTCTTCCGCAAACTCTGTATGCAATTCACTGAAATGTTTCCACGCCGGGGAGTCTGACGGGTGACACATCTTTCCATCAACCATTTCGTGTTCAGCGTGCCACGTCATATGCTTGGCAGTGGCTTTAGAAGCGTACAACCTTTGCAATCTCGTAGTTATAGGAAAATAAAACATTTTCCTATATGGGACGTTAACTCGTCTTTTCGCAGAATTTCCTTTAGGGGCCAGCTTCCACCGTTCGTGATCGCAAATTTTGCATCGCGTTAAATCCGCGTCTGACCCCCAATAAATCATACAGTTGCGTAAACAGCAATTGATAACTTCAACCGGCAACCCAAGACCTCTAACCATCTTCTTTATTTCGGCAAAGTTCTTTGGCATCTTGTTGTCCTCTGGAAGCAGCTCTTGTATAAATTTGGTCACATCATCTACTAAAGCCACTGACCCACTATGTCGACATTTGATGTCCAACATTTTAACAGCCGCAGACAAAGGAGAGTGTTTGCTACTACCGGGGTATACAGGTTCTTCAGCTGCACGCATCATATCATAAAAATGTTTAGCTTCATTATTCGATTCCTCCTCTGTGAACACTACTTCTGGACCAGCAGCATCGATAACCATTCTCTGAACGGAGCTGAAATCGTCTTCCTCCTCATTTTCCATGTCAAAGTCATACTCCAGCATCTGTGCAACGGGACGAGGATCTAAAACATTTCCCTCCCCATGAAAAACCCAGACTTTATAATCTGCCACAAGCCCTTTCTGCAGAATGTGCATCTTCACTGTTTTGACGTCTCGATAACTCGTATTTTTACATCTTGCCCAAGGACAGGGGCATTTAATCTCGGGCCCACTCATACACCCGGGATGACGTAAAGCAAAATTAACAAATTCCTGCACGCGCTCGTCAAAGCCTGGGTATAGCAACCCGCCCTACAGCCGCTTATACATCCAACTTCGGTCTGTATCCATTTCTGTAGCACGGATAATTAGGAGGGGTTCTCGCTCGGAAATAGCAAAGTCAATGTAATTGACTGCTTTAAAGGTATGGACCTATCCCATTCGCAAAACTGGCGCCCCTTAACTCGGCCACGATATATGCCTAGCAACAGAGAAAATATTCGGCAGCCTTCCGGCGTCGTTCTCCTTCAGTGCAATATTTAGTATATGTGGTGTAACGCTAATTATATATTTCCCGAGGAATAAGCGTTACAGAACATATACTATACATCCACCCGGAGAACAAACGCTGGAAAACAACATAATATTTTTCTACCGCCACTAGACATATATAATTTCGTGACCGAGCTACGGGAGGACCAGTTTTGCAAACTGTACAAACTGTACAATCCCGTGTCGTTCAATCGCTTGAACACACGGGATGGGAAATCTACGGCTAGGTTTACGATTTTATTCGGTGGGAATAAAATCGAGGTCATTTTAGGTTGAATGTTCCAATTCAATGTACCATAAAAAAAATTTAAAAAAATAAAAAAATAATATAACACCTACTTGTTGACGCACAGAACCGCAAAGGATCGAAGAAACAATAAGATCAGTCGGAATAAAGGTGTGCGGCAATAAACAGCTACCAGCAACCGTCAACCAATGCAAACCTATCAATTTAATTATATATTAATATTTAACAACTTTGTTTTTCTACTAAAAATTCGGCAGCACTTCCCCGGAAAATGAGCATCACCTATTTTTCAGGGAAGCCCTACAAGCAAATTACATAGCATAATCCAGCAAAACAATCCAATTACATTGAAAATTACATTTATAACGCTAATTACACTAATTAACCTAAATTACACGGATTAACCAATTTTATCTCAACTTAATTAAAAACTCTACTATATTAATTATACTAATTAACCTAGATTGCACTAATGAAATAACCTAATTTAACTAACTAATTAACACAAATAAACAATAATTATAAGCAAACTATTATTAATTAATATAAATTAACTAATTCAAATTTCCAATTCAAATTAACTACTTCAAATATAAATTAACCTAACTACTATAAAATTAAAATTAACAAATTACTAACCTTTTAATATATTATTTTATTAAAAATAATATTTATTGTAATCTAATAATTAATATATATATATATATATATATATAGTAATAACATTCATTAACTAACCTAATTTTAATTTTAACTAACCAAAATTTTAATTAATAATCTATTCTAACATACTAGATTAATCTAATTGAATTAACTAAAATCTAATTAACTAACCTAAACTAAAAATCAACTAACCTAATTAAATAATTTAATAAATTCATTATAAATTAACAAATTAATACTAACCTTAACAGTGGAAGCCGGAGAATGCAACGGCACCGAAGGAGGCAGTGGCAGCCGGAGGAGGCAGTGGCAGCCGGAGGAGGAGCGGCGGTGGCAGTGGCACTGGAGGAGGTTGCCAAAAAAGAGAAAAAAAAATTTAATAATTAAAAAACCAATTATATTTATAATAAGTAAAACCAACCTCGCCGGAGGAGGAGCAGTGGCAGCCGGAGGAGGAGAGGAGCGGCGACAGCAGTGGTGGAGAAAACGGTGGAGGGTGTTAGGCGTTTCCAAAAAGGGGAGAAAACGGTAGGGTGGTAGGCGTTTCAAAAAGGGGAGAAAACGATGGCCGGAGGACAAAAGGCAGAAGAAAAAATCGGTGGCCGGAGGAGAGGAAAAACGGTAATTGAAATGAAAAATGGAGAAGAAGAAGCGTTCTGCTTCAAATTGGGTTTCCTTTTCAGCGACGGACGCAATCCGTCGCCAAAAAGGAAATCTGTCGCTACCTGGTAAGTGATACGGTGCGTTTCACTTACGTAGCATTTAGCGACGGATACAAGTTATCCGTCACTAAATATTAGCGACAGATAACTTCATTCCGTCGCTAAACGGTAAAATGAAACGATGCGTTTCATTTTGTTACACGTTAGCGACGGATTGGACCAATCCGTCGCAAATTTTCACCCAAAATTTGGCGCAATCCTTTCCCTCCAAATTCCCGCCATTTTGGCGACGTATTTGCGACGGATTATCCGTAGCTAAAATGGCAGGACTTCACCCGCCATAAAAATTCACATATTGGCGATGGATAAAGCGCCGGTCGCTAAATCCGTCGCTAAAACAGTGATTTCGCGACGGATCCTTAGTCCGTCGCTAATGTCCGTCGCGAAATCGCTATTTTCTAGTAGTGAACCTTGGTGTTTATCGTGAGTTCATCAACGCTCATTTTCTGTTTTGGCTTAAAATGTTGCTTCGGTTTTCTGATTCGTTCTCCTTCGTTTTTGGATCGAAATCAATACCATTTGATCCCAGAGATTATAGACTCGATCCTCTACGATTCTAAAGTTTTAGAATCGGAAACGGTACGTTATTTTCTTCGTTTGAGCCATCGCCGTTGTATCGTTTGGTTTGAATTCAGTTTTAAGGCTTATGAACAACATTCAGATAATTGATTCGTTTGTATTCGTTTCTAGATCAAAATTGTTTTCGTTTGATCCCGGAGATTCTAGACTCTCATACCTTCGATTCCCCACCTCGTTTTCGTTGAACGGTACGTGATCGACCTCGTTTTCAATCGTCGTATGGTTAACCGTTTTAAGCTTTGTATAATTGGTTCTTGAGTTAAATAGCTACTGCCGACTGTTTTCTTCTTCCTTGGCTATGAAACTATCATGTTTATGATTATAAGTCTTAAGGGGTGTTAGTAAATTGTTGTTTAAGCTATCGGTTGTGGATTGAATCCGTCAATTCAAATCCATCATTTTTAACGATTCTCGGTTTTGTTTTGGGTCCTTGATATCTCTGCCATGTCGACTCCGTTTTTAGCAAGAGGATGAACTGTGAATTTTTGGATTGTGATACCCTTTGTTTGTGTGGATTCTTGATTGTTGTTCTTAAATTCATGACATGGTTGTTAGTTAATGAATTGTTAATCTAGTTGTTGAAGCTTGATTCTGTACGTACTGTAATTGTTGGCTTTGTTATGTGAGTATGGTTGATGACGATGACGTGGCCTTTGGCCATTGGCTGATTTGATTTGTTAATGGCAAAAGGGTCATGTTAGTCACTGGATTGTTTTCAGTTAATCAAATGAATCCTTCAAGCTTAGATTAAATATGTCAAACAAATTGATACTAACTCTTGGTTTTTATTAACATAAAGTGAAAATGATAGTCATTATAAATTAAGCTAATATAATTACTCGGTTAATTATATTTTATTTCAAATATCTATTATGGCATGAAAATTGGCTAAATTACAATTTAGCCCCTAATGTTTTTAAAAAAACTTATTTAATTAAGTTTTTGGTTAGTAAACCTATATCTTGTTTTAATTATAAACAAAAGTAATTAATTTGATTTCGGGTATCAAATTGGCTAAAGTACAGTTTAGTCCCTGATTGGCTAAAGTACAGTTTAGTCCCTAATTGGATAAAGTACAGTTTAGTCCCTAAACTTTTATAAACTTAAAATGGTTAGATTTTTGGGTTGTAACTTGAGTTACTTCAAAATTGAAGTAATTGAGTTCCGCTTTTAAAATAGATTATTATTTTATCTAATTATATTATAAATATAAACTCGGGTTTATATTTGATAAACATTTTGAGTCGTGTTAGACTTGGTTCACCCGACAAGTGAGGTTAGCTTGCTAGTTATTGGTAACTCGGTTAACCCACTATTTGGAAATTAATTATTATTTAAAGATTATTAAATAATATTTGTAAATCGGATTTTCAGCGAGAACTCAATAGACTTGTATTAATTAGGCTTTATTACCTATTGGGTATTTTTGTGTTACTTTGGATTGTTTATTTCCGACGTGTTATTTATGCTAGTCCTATGTGGTGTCTAGTACTCTCTAGAGTTAGGGTCTGTTTTAATAATTATTTTATTTGTCTAGACCCGTCTATTGTTCGTGCTTCAGAGGCGAACCATGATTAGTTGCTTGCCGGTTATCACGTGGATTAGCAAGCTGTGAGTTTGTACTTACTATTTACCGCTTTATTAAGTAAATTGTTATTTTAATATTAAGTACATATATAGTACATATATTGCAAACTGTTTTTATATTATGGCTTCTTGTTGGAACATGCTACCTAATGGGCATCATTAGGACTGCGTGCGCACTGGTAAAGATCTGGGTAAGGTATATATCGAAATGTGGTAACTCGGTGTGAGCATAGCTCTCGGGACCAGGTAGAGTAACTCGATGTAGCTCAGCTCTCGGGACTCTGGTATAAATGTGGTCAGTGGTAACTCGGTGCAGCTCAGCTCTCGGGACCAGGCCTATTGGTTTATGTTATTTATTTAGAATTGTGAATTAGGGTTCCAACTATTATTCGTAATATCATTATTAAATGTTTTAAACGGTTTTAAAGGTTTTCCACTTTATAAATGTAGATAGTGGTATAAACTCATCTCAGTATATCTGACCCTGTTGTTTTTCCAATTTTTTCCCAGGGTTATGATCTGAGAGAGTCTGGTGATCTCCGCATTTACTTTTCCTCGGAGGTTCCATTTATTTTTGATAAACTGTAAAACTGTTTTATTCTTAGACCGCAGTAGTAACTAGACGTCTTTATTTTATTCTAGTTGTTGTCAGATTGGTCTGACTGATAATTTATTGCTCTGGCATGTTAAACGTTTATTCCGGATTATTTATGTTAAGCCGATTTAATACTATTATTAGAAAGCATGTTATTTTAATTGTTGAATATTATAACTGCTAGATTTAGGCTAAAGTCTCGGTTGCCCCCGAGCAATGGTTTTCTGCAGGTTTAAGTGTTTGTATGTTAATTGAAAGGCTAGCTACGGGTTTTGGTACTACATTACCCATACCCTAGCGCCGGTCGCGATTCTTGAAAATGGGTCGTGACAATAAGATGGTATTATCAACGTCATCAACTACGCCTAAAGAAAACATATTGTAAAGATAAAGCTTAATAACTTTGTTGAGCAATGACACATGGTAAATAATAGGGACAGAAGAATGCATATCTGAAAGTAAATATGTGATCAAAGGAAGTATGAATGTAGAATTAACTGAAGCCAAATCTTTAAATATATATATAACAAAGGCAGAAGGTTCTGAATTGCCATTGTGATTTCCTTTAAAATCAAGTTCAGTTTCAGTACCCTTATTTCTGTTATAAGCAATTGACTTTAGTGAAAAATAAAAATAGCAAGAACAAACTATCTAGCAAGTACAAACAAAGTCATCATGCAAATTTGTGTTCTTACTAAGCAAATTCAAATCGTAGCTTTGTGTCCAAAGGTCTAAAATGTTCTTTCAATTGGATTATCAGAGCTGATGCCAGATCCTGCATCAAACAACAAACATAAATGTATGTGTGTTTGCATGGAAATAAACAAACACTTTAATCTTAGAATTTCTAGTCAGGTTCTGCTCTGCTTTGATGATTTAATCGGTTCAGTCAATAGTACGTCACACATATATGTCCAGTACCGTACTAATCCGGTAATTTGTGAGTCCAAGCGGGATCAATGTCACACTAACAATATTAATTTGAAGGTTTTGAAACTTGTATATTCCATAAATTTTTGTTATCTTTTCGACTTGGTTCTAGATTGGTTCAGGTTGGTTTTAGCATTGTGATATCTTAATTTAGTCTTAAATTATATCTTGTATGTGTCACATGTGTCGTGTGAGTTTTCGATGTTGAATTGATTTGTTTCCAGGTAATTTTAAAGATATACTCTCATATTTTCCAAAACAGCCTAATTACTTAAAAACCATTCACCTTTAACTTTTTTTTCGTTTATACCTTGACCTAGGAAAAAGTTCAGTTGTATCCTATTTTGGGTTTTTATGTTTCACCTCTACCCCCGAGGCATTAAATTGACCTCTTTTCATTTGAAAAAAAGTTTAAAATAATTCTTCATTTTTATCATATATTCTAATTAGATGTTAAACTTACTATTAGCACAAAAAGACATTGTTCCTCACAAAATTTAACAAATTATAATATAATTTTATCTAATTTATATTAATTTTCAATTAATGTTCATAATTAAAAACCGTAAAATAACCTTTCAACAAAAACAAATAAATTTATTTATTTTTTTAATAAAATTAGCGGACGGAGTACCATTGAAAGGGGGAGCAGTTCCTTCTCCTTCAAAAGGAGGAATAGATCATTCCTCCTTCAAAAAGAAGGAGGAACAGTTGTTCCTCTGTTCCTCCTTCAAAGAGAAGGAGGAACAAATTTTCCTCCTTCAATGGAAGGAAGACGGCGGTGGATTCGAGGTCGGCAGCAAGTCCGAGGAAGTCCGGTCCGATGAAAGCGTTTTTTTTATTTATTTGTTTTTCTAATGAAAAAAATAAATTAATTTTGAGGACGTATTTAAATATTTTTAAAAATAAAGAACTTGTTTCTATTTTTTAATAGAAAAAAGTAGAAAATAACTCGTGTATTTAGTTTTTTCCATAATTTGTTTTTTTAAATTTAGGGTAGAGGTGATACATAAAAATCCAAACAAGGGTACAACTGAATTTTTCCTAGGTCAGGATATATAAAAAAATTAAAGATGAGTGGTTTTTAATTAATTATGTCTTTCCAAAAATGCCCTGTTTTGGTAAAACGTTGACCTCCCAATTGCGGATCGGGCCCCTCTTTAGATATGTTGTTCATGAGAGAATTTACTAAATCTAATCTTTTGGATTGTTTTTTGGAGACTTCTAACTCTAAAAATAACTATGAAACCGTTGGGCTTTAATCGAAGCCCAAGTAAAGGCCACCGGAGTCTATAAATAAACCCCCTAACTTGTAACCCTATCCTCTATTTCGACCCCAAACCCCAAAAACAACCAAACGGATTGAAAATACCTTATTCTTTCGTTATAACAAGTCTGGGTGCGATTCATTCTGCTTTGAGGATGATGTTACATCCTACTCGCAAGATCTACGCGATTTTTACGTTGTATTCTTCGTTGGTAGCTTGTGGATTCAATTGAATTCGGTCCACCCCTTGAACCTTGGGTTAATACATCATTTATCTTAGTGTTCGTCATCCTTGCGTATTGTTTTCTTATCCTTGTGATTGATGAATTCATTGTTGTGTGATTTTGCCTAGAAATGTATAATATAGGGTTTTAATGGATTGAATTGTTGCTATTGTTATGTCATGATTATGCTACTAATTTTATATGATTAAAATGATGGTTTGGACATATATAAACTGATGTTACATGTATTGGAAGTGTTTGACATGTAGCACCAATGTTAGAGTTTTTCTAGCGATTGCTGTAATCCAGTACTCTCTAGAGTTAGGGGATGATATTAATTATGATTTATGATTTTATTCTTAGACCTGTCGATTGCTCTTGCTTCCGAGTGGAATCATGTTTAGCTTCTTGGTAAACTTTTGTAGGGATTCACAAGCAGTGAGTTTGTATTATTATTTACTGCTTTGTTAAGTATAGTATATAAATTTTGAATATATATATTGAATACATAATTTCAAACCGTTTTATATCATTATTGATGGAGTCTGCCTTCTAATCTGATGAGTAAACCTGCAAAATAGGGTAACAGCTAACTGGATGGTGGTTGTCCGATTAACTCTCCGATGCTAAAGTCAGTTTAGACTTTAAGCAACATTTTATGTATTTGAATGTACTTGTGTTTTCAGGCATACCTCAAACTCTTTATATAGTAGTGAGAGAATACATAGTAGACTTCAAATAGGAATGTGATTCCTACTTAACAGCATTGTGTTTGAATAGGAAAGAGATTCCTTATTCAAAGGAAATCTTATTCAAAAATATCTTTCTGAATAACCTTATCTTCCTAGATTGGATTTTATATTCGAATAGAAAAGAGATCATGTATATTCGGTCTTCTAGATTTGATTATTCGTATATTGGGTTTCTGGCGATACGCTTTGGCGACGCGCTTTCACTGAGTCCTTAGGGAGTCGGTCTTCCTGGAGATTCGGGCGAATCTCCCTTTCATCTTCAAGCTTCGGCAAATCTCATGGACTCGGGTGTCATGAGTGCTAGGATTTCCCCAAAGGAGTAGATCCCATATGACTCAGTTCCATTTTAGTTATGTTGGAATTCGATTTCCATCATTAGGCTTCTCGCAAGTGAACTAAATCCTTAGTATTTATGCCTTATAAGTTTTGCAAGTTTGTTGAACCCCTCCCCCATTTTAACTTAGTATATCAAGAGCTTAGCGATTACTCAGGATATCGATTGGTTTAATTCGAAAGTCGGGGCTGACTTGTTAGATTTGGCTTGTCTTCATGGCTTCTCGGTATTTGTTCCTCTTTTTCTTCCTTTCCTTTATTCCTCATTGCTTGTTTTTTGCTGGCCATTCAAGCGATTTTGATTATGAATGATCGCCGCCAGTTCGCCGAGGATGAGGTTCAACGACTGACTGCTTTGCTAGTCGATTCT
The DNA here is from genome assembly GCF_937616625.2 of Mercurialis annua. Classification (NCBI taxonomy): domain Eukaryota; kingdom Viridiplantae; phylum Streptophyta; class Magnoliopsida; order Malpighiales; family Euphorbiaceae; genus Mercurialis; species Mercurialis annua. The sequence continues at coordinate 42,756,996 of NC_065574.1, read as the reverse complement.
GAGTTCGATAAGGTGAAGCTAAAAGCTTATTTAAAAGAGCATGATTTTCTACTTTTGAAGCTGAAAGCTTAGAATGCCATTAATAATCGCTAGGTGGGAGTTATCGTGAAGAGAATTGCAGACCTGACTCGTGAAATCGAGGATCTCATCGCTACCAACACCTATGTTGGCGATGAAAGAGATAAGTTGAGGACCAAAGTTGAAAATCTTCATATTCATTTTCTTGACACAAAATCCTTCTATTCGACGTTGATGAGCGAATATCTCCTAGATATAGGAATAAGCTTCGCGACCAAAACCCTGATATTGATTGTCCGGGTGTGAATGAACTGGATTCTCGAGACCTGGCCAAGACTTTGATGGACAAGATGGCGAAGTACCGAGCTGCTGTAAAATTATCTTGATTGCAATTTTTATGTTTTTTTATCATCTCGCCATTAGGCGTGTTCTTGTTCCATTTGTACCACTTTTCTTTTTATAAAGAATTTGTTTTGAGTTGTTGTGTCTTCCTTTGTATGCGATTTATTTTCTATTTGTTTATGGGTGTTTTGCCTTTTGTTAGTTAATTTAAAATCTTTTGTTGAGTTAATCTAAACTCTTTTTCCTCTTTATTTTTTGGCGTTTCGCCTTGAGTTTAACTCTATTTCCTTTTTATTTTTGGCCGTTTTTAGTAAGTTAATCTTAACTCTTTTTCCTTTTATTTTTTGTTGTTTCTCCATAAGTTAATCTAAAATCTTTTTCCTTTTTATGTTGGGGTATTTCTCCTTGAGTTAATCTAAACTCTGTTTCCTTCTAAGGTTAGTCTAAACCTTCTTTATTTTGGATTGGGCATTAAACACTTCTTAGAGCTTCGAGCTCATAATTCCTTTTTGTTATTCATTGCATGATTTTACGTGAATGGGAAACTTTTATTGATGTAAATAAACTTACTTACAAAATAAAGATAATTATAAATTTCATCAGGTAAGGTTCCTATTGGCGATTTGTTATCTGTGGGTTCGGCTTTATTCTTCCTTCTTTTTGTTTCTTTTGCTCTTGAAGGTCGACAATTGATATGTTATAGCATTTTTTGGCAATTTTTTGATCTCCTCTTAGCGTCACCAAAACATGTTCGGTTGGTATTTTCATAATAAGCGCCCAAATGCTCGTGATTGCGGCTGAGTCGTGAAGGAATGGTCTTCCTAGTATTGCGTTGTATGCAAGCTCCATGTCCACTGTGTTAAATAGGCACATGATTTTCTTATTGATTTCTATTTCTGGGCCAATTACGAGTTCCAGTGTTACGGCGCTGAGTGGGTTAATGGATGAGACCCGACAATGGGATAGGGACTCGGTGTAATTTGGCAGCGGTTCCTCTAGGGCTTTTGTAGGCCGCATTTCTCCTAAGATTCAGTGCGCTTCCTTCGTCTATGAGAATCCTCTCCAAGTTCATGTTCTTGATGATAGTTGTTACTACTATTGCGTCGTTGTGTAGTGCTTTTACGTGCTCGTAATCCTCGACATCAAATATAACATGAGGCATATGGCTTTCCTTGATGTTCATTACTTCTTTCATTTCTTTCTTTCTGATGGTCGAACTACTAGGGCCCCCTTCATTGATTATGTGAATCGTCCCCGGAATTTTGGATGGTGTCTCCTCATGCTTTTCCTTTGCTTTATCATCCCGGTGTCTTTTTTCTCATTGGTCATTATTTTTTGATTTTTAGGCAATAAATTTTTTGAGCTCGCCCGAGTCGATCATTCTTCTTATCTATACGTTGAGGTATCTGCATTCGTCAGTTTCATGTCCGAGGTTATCATAGAATTTGCAAAACTTCATGGTCTCTCTGATTTCAGCTTTCAACTTGGGCGTCCATTGGATTTTCTTTACGTTTTCTTTTATTCACATCAGGACATTCGTCCTACTTGTGTTGACCGGTGTGTAGTTTTGTTCGTCGTCTCGGGTATCATTCCTTGATTCGTATCTGTTTTGAAGGGTGAAACGTCTGTTTTCTTCTGGCCTGTGGCGACTCTCATCCGTTCTAGATTTTGGTCTATCCCTTGGTCTTTCTTTCGAGTCCTTGGTCTTTGCCTCCTTTTCTTTGATGGCTCTTTGACCTTCATCTAGCTCAAAGTATTTCTATGCAATTTTGATTCAGTTCGTGAAGGTTGTTGGTTTGTTGACTATTAGCTTGTCCACAAACTTTCCAAATCACGCCCCCTTTCTCAGAGCTTCAGTGGCCATGTCGACGTTTAAATTATCAATTTTCATAGCTTGTTTGTTGAATATTTCAATGTAGCTCCTCAGTGTTTCTCCTTCTTCCTGGATGCATGATCTCAGGATGGTGGTGGATGCATGATCTTGGTTTGTGTTTGTTGTACCATCTTTGGGCGGTTCCCGTCAGGATGGTTGGAAAGACCCGACATAAGATTATGTCTGAAACTCTTAGTTACCCATTGTTGTTGAGAATCTAGACGTATGGTCCCTCGGATCCCCTTCTGCATTGAATGTCGACAAGATAGGCAGCTTCATGTTATGGTGGAATAGTTTCCTCTATGATTTCGGCCGACAAGGGTGAATCCGTCAATATAAGATCATCTATTCCCAGCTCTTCGGTTTTCAGCTTCTTTGGCGCTTTGGCTATCTTTTTCTCAAGGTCTTCTTCAGCTACGTATGTGGTTTTACTTTTTTGTAGGGATTCGGACGATTCGCCCTCGTCCTCTTGACTTTTCTTCTTTAATTGCGCTTTCGCAATTTTATTTTCTAGCGTCTTGCTTTTCGCGGGAGCATCTTCCTTCTCTCTTTCTCTTTGCTCTTCTCTTCTTGAGTTAAGTTCGCTTCTGGCTTCATCTTGGTTTTTGCCGTTTCGGGTGGCGTTCCCTTGATTAACATCTTCTCCATCTGCAACCTCCTTTCTTTATTTTCAGGGGTCTCACGAACATCATTATTCCTTTTTGTTTTGTCATTTCCTCGGGAGCTCTTTGATTATTGGGATTTTTCCCTTTGGTTTCCACTCTATGTTGGCATTGGCTAGATGGCATGGTAAACTGGTCTCTCAGCAACCTCATGGTTTCTCCATGATCCTTGTTTGATTTTTGGGCTTCATCAGTCATTCTTTACAAGTTGGCCTAGAATGCTTCTTTCATCTTCTTCAAAACATCGTGATAGACTTCAAGGGATATCACGTTTGGGGTTTGTTCATTAATTCCTCCCAAATATGGGAAGATGATGGAATTGCTTCCCCTTATATGTTGCATCTGGTACTGGGGCGTGGAGTATGAAGTCCGCCTAGTGTTGTTTTCTCCGGTGATGTTGGGACCATTGTTTCCAGTGACATTGGATGATCTGGAGGTGTTTGAGCCATCGTTTCTAGTTATGTTGGATGTTCTACTGATGTTTAAACCTTGTGGGGGCATTTGGTATTGGTTTTTTGGATCCATTTGTTGCTTATTTTCGAGGTTTGATCCTTCAGAAGTCATTCATTCAATGAGAAATTTGTTTATGAGGTCAGAAAAACCTCCCTCTATTTTGAAGTTGTTTAAGCTTTTCCCACAGATGTCGCTAATTGATGCACTCTGCCTTGATCCGATGAGTAAACCTACAAAGCATGGTAGAAGCTAACCGGACGGTGGTTGTCCGATTAACTCTATGATGCTAAAGTCAGTTTAAAGTTTAAGCAGTGTTTTGTGTATCTGAATGTAATTGTCTTTTCAAGCATACCTCAAGCTCTTTATATAGTAGTTGAGATAATACCTTGTAGACTTCAAATAGGAAAGTGATTCCTACTTAGTAGCATTGTGTTTGAATAGGAAAGAGACTGGAAGTCTTACTCAGGAATATCTTCCTGAATAAGCTTATCTTCCTAGATTAGAGTTTGTATCCAAATAGGAAAGAGATAATGTATATTTGGTCTTCTAGATATGATTCTTCGTATATTGGGTTTCTGGCAAAACGCTTTGGCGACGCGCTTTCACCGAGTCCTTAAAAAGTCGGACTTTCTGGAGATTTAGAAAAATCTTTTGATCTTTAAACTTTAGCAAATCTCATGGACTCGGGTGTCGATATCATCAGGCTTTTGCCTTTTGGGCGAGTACTAGGATTCTCCCAAAGGGGTAGATCCTATGCGACTCGATTACATTATAGTTATATTTGAATTCGGTTTCCATGCATCTGGATTGGAACGAGCTACTTAATGAATATGATCAAGACTATGTGCATTGGTAAGTACTTTGGGATCGGCAGACATTCGTCTAGCCTACTTTGAGATCGACGAGGATTTGTTCCCATCTACTTTGGGATTAGGTGGAGATTCGTCTCACCTACGTTGGGTTTCTTTTCAATAGTCATTCGATAATGTTATACATAAGTACATGTCACAACTCGAAATCTCGAGCCGAGATCGGCACTAGGGAATGGGAGTGGCAACTACGAAACCCGTAGCAAACCTGAAACCACTCTAAACGTTTCGCGATCAAATCAAATAGCAACTAAGCAAAACGTTTTCATAAAGGCTTTTAACACAATTCGATTACAAACATCTATTCATATTCTAAAAGTTATACATAGAAACTAGGATCTTACAATGCGATGCAACATCAAGCATTGCCCTGTTTCGCATATCAAAAGCAATCGGTTTAAAGCGAAGATAAACTATACGAGTTTACAAAGTATTAGAGTATAAACGATACATAAAACCATTTGACCATATAGACATCTAGGACTAGACTACCGCAGCGCTATCGATTGAAACTTCCTTTGTACATACTTCTAAACACAGACTTCTGAAGCAAGGATAGAAGTCTGTCACGTCAAAAGAATATTAACCTGAAAATTGTTAAAACAACAAGGTCAGTAAAAACTGAGTGAGTTCATAGTTTATAAGTGGGTATTCTATAAAACAAAACAACGCTACAATTCATTCATTTATATGCATCCAAATATAAATTCCGATTGAAACCCTAATGTAATGCCCCAAAATATTTAAGTATTTAATTGGACCACGTGTCCAGTGTTAAGTCGCCAGAGTGGTGATATCGGAAAGATTTCCGAGAAATTAAGATAAATATTATATTTTAGCAGGACGGATTCGAAAGGATTATTGCGAGAGATTTAACATTATATTTCGGTTCTAAAATTGGAATTGGAATTAGAAAAGAAAAATGTTAATAAAATCGCAAAATAAAGTACAGGGACTAAAATGGTAATTTAGCCATATAAATCCCGAAGTGAAAATTATTTCACCAAGGTCCGCGAAATGTTATATAGTATAAGTGGTAAAAGTTTCAGGTCAATCGGAGACCTTTTAAAATTTGGACGCGGATGCGTTTTGGGCTAAATTGCAACTTTTGAGAAGTTTAAGGACCAAAGTGCAAATTAACCAACTAAACCTCGAGAATAGTAATTAAAAGCTTATTGACGGAAAATAATAATTTTGGGTTAGTATTATTTATATGGATATAAATAATACGTAAATAATTGAGTTAAAAGAATAATTTAACCATCTGGTTAAATTAGAAAGTTTAAAAGAGAATTGGTTTAAGTTAAAGAAATGAAGGATGAAAGTGGTATATTTGCCAAGATAAATATATATAAGAGATGAAGATAAGAAGAAGAAAAAAGAATTGTCCAGAAGAAGGAAATGCATCAGAGAAAGGAGAAAAGTGGCGATCAATTTCGATTCGCCGCCGTTTCTTCGTTTCTCGACGAAATCGAGTGATTCGCGCGCCGTTGGATCGAGAATTCGATCCTCTATCTTCCCCAAGCTTTTAATCAAGGTAATTTTCAGGTTTTTGTTGCTGAAATGGAAGATATTTAGGCTGTTTTGTTGCGATTGAATCGTATCAACCGTAACCACGTCGGTTTTGACGTTTTTGATGATTATTAAGTTGAATTTTGTGTATTATTGATGTAGAGGCATGTCGGAATGAGTTAGGGGTGTCGGGAGCATGTCGAGGCAACTTTTGGGGCTGTATAAGGCTGTCTCACGACGTGAGACAATATCTCACGACGTGAGACATAATTTCGCGAAACGAGCGAACTTGCAATCGGCGTAATTTTTTCTTTCGGACTCGGAATTGAGCGATTCTCGTGGCGTTGGAAAGAGGAGAGGATTCTCTATCATCCTAGAGCATAAAAATGAGGTAAGAACTAATAATTGGTTGCTTTAAGTGAGGATATAGTTGCTGCCTAGATTTTCAATCGAGCGGTTTCATTGAATTCGCGTATGCGATTCGTTTGAGCAATTATTATCACGTTTTTGGTTGTCTAGAGTATTGTTATGATTATGGATATGTGTTAGTAAGTTAGAAACACGTCGGTATCGTAATTGGAGTCAGAAAACACATCCTCACGACGTGAGGATGCTCCTCACGACGTGAGGATGCTCCTCACGACGTGAGGATGCTCCCCACGACGTGAGGAGCTCCCTCACGACGTGAGGGGACCCCCTCACGACGTGAGGAAGGCTTGGCAAGGTATGCCAAGCCTGTTTTAAAGTGGGAATGGTGTCCCGAGGTCCGACGCGAAGTGTTTCAACTTGATTTTTACTTACGGACTCCGAATATGTGAAACTTGGACTTAGAACATAAAGAATGTGGTTAGGATGTTGATTCTAAGTTTACGTTTATGAACGCGTGACTTGAATAGGTAATTGACATATCGACAAGCTACCAGGCCGACGAGTTGGAATAGCTACGTAATGGAATGACGCATGAAACCTGCGTGATCGGACAATAATGCAGTTTTGGATAGCGGGTTCTGTGAGTGGCAATTTACTTTCGCGTATTATTATTATTATTAAAGTTATTTTCATATATTATGAATATTATTATCAATACATCGCATTTATATGATTTGTTCGTATAAGATGTTATGTTCGGTGAATTTGATTATATGAATGCTGTTATATTCATTGTTCTGAATATGAATATCTAATGCGCGATCCGAAGAAACCAACTACCTATTGGGTGTCAATAGGCTGTGTGATCACCAGTTTTTGAGTCAGTCTAGCGTGTCTAGATTGTCTATGAGATTACGAAATGCGCATACGATATGAATGTGATACGAGTGAGAACTCGGTTACGGTGTAACCTGAGCCCCGTATCTAGTGGGTTGGACCCACCAGTTAGTTGGACTCACACTTTGAGATTAAGAGATTGGTCGCGGCTGACGTGGTTGAGTGTGAACACTCCCGGGTCGGACCATTTGGATCAGTTTGATTCGAATATTCGGAATAAGATAAGTTCAGAGTTTAAGATTAGGGTTTCGGTCGGATCTGCTATTTATGAATATTATGTTATTTTCATATCATATCGAGATAGAGATATATATGTTTGAGTATGCGATGTGTATTTTGATAATACCGATAATAAGTTGCATACTCACTCAGTATTTTCCCAAATACTGACCCCTCACTTTGATGTTTGCAGGTATTAGAAGTCGGATCAGACAAGCCATCTTCATTGTGCCAGAAGTCATTGGACTTGCACAAGTATAAATTCCTAGAGCTGTAGTAGTCAATAGCTGTCAGTATTAGATAGACATTTTGACTTCAAATAGTATTTTATATTGTAAACTCTAATATGATATTTTAATATCTATAAATGCATCTTCTAAAAGAGTTTTTCTGAAAATGTTTACATATAATATTATACTTTTAAATGAGAAATATTATTAGTGGTTTTAGGCTTACTGCGGGTTTCGGAGCTACCACTCCCATTCCCTAGCGCCGGTCTCGGCTCAATAATTTGGGTCGTGACAATTGTGGTATCAGAGCAGTTGGTCCAGTTACCTCTGCTAATATGTGTTTTGTCAGTTAAGTAACCTAGGAACTACTGCAGCTATAGAGTTGGGGTTTGTCTGATCCAAGTCGTTAATATGATGTGTTTTGTGATAAGAGTGATAAATGATTTGTGAAATCTTTATTTGTTTCTTGTGACACGTATATACGAGATATATACGTATATGTTGTTTCGATGAGACAGGCATACATGATATGCTTTTTGAGATGAAACTTCTAGGAGAGGTATTGCATCCTATGAATAGAATATAATTGGTATGATTGTGATTTGATGTTATATATATGGGTGTTTAGCATCAGATAGCGTGAGAAAAGCTATAGGATTCGATCGATCGAAATTTCAGAAAGAGTGAGAAGAAGGAATGCAAAGTTGTAGAAGTTGAGGAACTTTCCAGAAGCAGAGTTTAAAGGTCTAGAGAACTTACAAAACTCGAAGTTTATAACTTTTAAAAGTTATTTGTCTAACGATTCTAAAAGCATAATTGTGCCTAGACCTGTGTTAGTCATTGATAATTGCCACGACATTGATAGAAATGCATCACTACATACATCAATACATGCATTAATAGGACATGCATCATGTGCATTATGCTAAGACAAAGAGGTGAGATGTGGCAACTCTTTGGGGATGAGAGACGTCATCACCCTAGTGCACAATTTTGCTAAGATTTAAAATGAAATTTTCAAATGAGTCGTTTTATTTGAAAGAGTTTTCAAGAAGTTTTGTTTTTATGTAAGTATACCTAGACCAGAACTCTGTGACGGAAGTGAAGTGCTCGCGAGCAAGCTGTGATCTAGGCTATGAGGCGAATGAATACGTATAGTTGTGAGAGCATAGGATTTGAGTCTCTAGCTAATGAACTTAGCCTTGATTAGACAGATTAGTATGCGACTAGGATAGTAGATATGTGTTCGGATAGTAAAACATATCCGATTAACAACGTATGACATGTATGTTATGTTTTAATACTCTTGATGTTTGATTAAGTCCATGTGAGAGGAATGCTCACAAGACTTAAGTTACGATGCGTAATCAAGAAAATCTAGGGGACACTGGTTTTCTTGAATCCGGTCAACATAGATGATTATAGCTACGCTAGTAATATGTGTGTAACATATACAACGCGAGTATATGTTTTGATAATTTGCTAAGTCTACGATGAGTCAGAACACTCAGAAGACTAACAATAAGAGACGTAATCGTAGAAGGTCAAAAGGAAGGGGATGTTCCTAAAGTCCAACGTACGTGGACAGCGATTAGTTGTGATGACTAGTAGGTATTATATTTTAAGGAATTCATTACGATTCCTTTATATACTCGCCGTACTATGAACAAAGAACTGCGCGAGCACGTGCCGTTGCACAACAAGTGTATGAGGCGCGAGAAGAAGATAAAAGCAACGAAGGCGAATGCAACCTATTCCATTTGGCCAGTGAAGGCCAGAAATGAGACGAAGACCAATGGGAACCTAGTAAGACAAAGTGGGCATGTACAGACACCGGGAATGCCGCAACAACCCAACGTCTATATGAGTCAGTCATCGGTGGACGTAACTGATATAAGGAATTGTGTACCAATAATAGGACGATGGATACAAAGATAGTATTAACGTGAGGAAAGGAACACCTATAAAGATTTGATATTTGTACACATAAGTTTAGACTAAAAGAGTTTGACGGATCAAGCGGTATGCTAGATCCTCCAGGAGAAGTAAAGTAAAATGCTCGTTTATATCGAGCAGATAGAGGACAAATAGTATTTTCGATTAAGATGTCGATGAAAAGTTTAATCCCTGATTAGCTTCAACAAGCAATTAGAGCAGTGATATATCAAATAGTATGAATTAAGTTTGTGACCGGACTTGAGAAATTCTTTTACCATTAGCTCTGATTAAGGATAATCGAGAAAAATTAAGGTACTTAGGTCAGAAGATATGATGAGAATGAATAATTGAAGTATACGATAAGAAAGATCGAGAGATAAACAACAAGACTACAATCGGTGGATTAAGAGTTGAAACTGCCACCTCAAGGCTTCGATTATGAAGCGAAATAATTGAAATATGAAAGGTATCCAAGTAATAAATGATTATGAAGTGGCGAACCTTAAATTTTAGATTTGCTTAACAAAGAGTTAAAGCGTAACGCGATTGTTATGGAAGGTTAGTAATGACCTTCAAAGGAAGGACATAGATACATGTATGAGGGATTAAGATGCGATATATATAGTATTGAATGTATTTAATATGTGATTAAAGTTCGCGCATCAAGATACATGAAAGGATGTGAGGAAGAGACTAAATATCAGAACTGAGCCATACTAAAGAAAGTGATAGCAGATAAACCGAGACAGAAGGTAGGAGACGAAAGTAAATTATGCTAAAGGTACATGACGTGTATGATAAAGTATAGGGATGCAAAAGTAGATTATGGATAATAAGAAATCAGTTAAAGTAATCAGAGTTAAGAAAAGTACGGGTAACCTGCGTATGATGCAAGAAATTCAATAAGAATAATCGAGGAAAAGAAAAAGAGAAAAGTCACGTGGAGAGTCGACAAGGAAATTAGAGGAATGGAAATCTAAGTAGTCGCAAATACATAAAAACAAAGAAAGGTAAAGAGGACAGCGACATAGGATCAAATCCACTGACCGCTAAGATGTCAGTAAAGGTACAATAGTACAACATGTAGATAATCGAGAGCGCGCTACGTCGATAAATCAGGGAAAAGGGGACTGCGACCCATTGTTTAATTGGTGATCAACGTTCAGAATGCTGAAACAAGAAATATCAGATATGCAAAACGCGATAGAGATGATATCAGCATAGGATCGGCTTTACAGACGGCCATGATAACAGTACAAATACGATAAGACGATACGTATACAATTGAGAGCACACTACATCAGGAAATTCAAATAAAGAAGGCCACAACTCTCTATTAATGATCGATGTTGTGGATATTAAAAGCAAGTAGTACATGAGGTGCAAAATGCACTGAAGAGAAAAGCAAAGAATGCAATGGAAGATAATCAAGAAACACAATAAGAGCGTGAATAAGGAACGCAAGAGGAATACCATAGGATTATAGCATTTAGACTATTAATCCTATTGGTTGATTAAGGACAAGAAGTCAAAGAAGAATTATGAAGAAATACATCTATGATTTGGACAAAAGTAGAAATAACAAGTGGAATAGCAAGATCATAGATAGTAATGAAAAGTAAACTTAACGCTGCATGATAGTAAAGAGAAATGATTTGGAAGTTAAGAGCCAAACTAAGATTAAGAGTTAGAAGAAAGAGTTAGATTATGATGCAAAATGCTAAAAGCATTTTGAAGGTCAAAAGACGAATAATGTCAAGAAGACGGCATAGAAAAAGAAAAACATAGATGAAATGAGAAAGGATGGTGAGTTAAAAGAGAAATAGGTCAATGGATATACAATCAATGAAACGTATATGAGACATAAAAATGTAAGAAGGAGACTAAGTAAGTCCCTACAAAGGAAGCAAAGACATCATAAGAATTCATCATGAGGATTCGTCTTGTAGATAACCGTCGATGAATGACGATAATGAAAGATAAAATTTACGTATAATAAATGAAACGGTGAGACATAAGGAGATAATGAATAGTGGATTAAGTTCCTAATGTCACGACGACCAGAAGTCGGACGGCGACACCAGCCTTATGAAAAAGATTACATGAATAACGAAGTACGAATTAATCAAGTACCCACCCTACTCGGTAAACAAAGAGAAAGAATCAAGAATAAAGAACCATAACTACTTATGAGTGTGACTAGTCATAAGAAAAGAAGTCTGAGATTAAGATCAAGTCGTAATGACGACTAAACAACAAAAAATTGAATAATACGACTAGTGAGTTGTCTACACAAGTCAGCGACAAATAAGAAAGACCTAAAAACTAGGACTATCATCTTTAGTGATGAAACGTCGTTAGAACGAACTACCATTGGATATCAGTAAGGAACTGAAAAGTTCATGAAGAAGAAATCAAAAGAAAGGTTGTCAGCAACAACCAACACCAAAGTACAAGAAGCACAGAGATTGAAATGACGATTCCTTACGCTGACCAATGTCGTAAGATAAACAAGGTACTCTATTATGAGGGAAATTCAAAATGTTAAGGGAATTAAGATAAGTCAAGAAAGGAATATGAAAATTCGAGGACGAATTTTTATAGGGGGGAGAATGTAATGCCCCAAAATATTTAAGTATTTAATTGGACCACGTGTCCAGTGTTAAGTCGCCAGAGTGGCGATACCGGAAAGATTTCCGAGAAATTAAGATAAATATTAAATTTTAGCAGGACGGATCCGAAAGGATTATTGCGAGAGATTTAACATTATATTTCGGTTCTAAAATTGGAATTGGAATTAGAAAAGAAAAATGTTAATAAAATCGCAAAATAAAGTACAGGGACTAAAATGGTAATTTAGCCATATAAATCCCGAAGTGAAAATTATTTCGTCAAGGTCCGCGAAATGTTATATAGTATAAGTGGTAAAAGTTTCAGGTCAATCGGAGACCTTTTAAAATTTGGACGCGAATGCGTTTTGGGCTAAATTGCAACTTTTGAAAAGTTCAAGGACCAAAGTGCAAATTAACCAACTAAACCTCGAGAATAGTAATTAAAAGATTATTGACGGAAAATAATAATTTTGGGTTAGTATTATTTATATGGATATAAATAATACGTAAATAATTGAGTTAAAAGAATAATTTAACCATCTGGTTAAATTAGAAAGTTTAAAAGAGAATTGGTTTAAGTTAAAGAAATGAAGGATGAAAGTGGTATATTTGTCAAGATAAATATATACTCCCTCCGTCCCGTAAAGATAGAAAAAGCACCAATTTCACAAGAATTAAGAAAGTAGTTATTTATAGGTAACTTGTGATAATTTGTCTAAATTACCCTTTGTAATCAATTAGTTATGTACATTTCTCAAAGCCACTTTACTAGTTATAGCACTTATAATTCATTTATTTATCTTTTCAAAATATGTATTTAATGTTTTATGATAAGCATGTAGGGGTATTTTGATAATTTTTGACTTAACTAACTCCACTTTTTTTATTTTTATGGGACAAAAAAAGGTGGTACTTTTTTCTATCTTTACGGGACGGAGGGAGTATAAGAGATGAAGATAAGAAGAAGAAAAAAGAATTGTCCAGAAGAAGGAAATGCATCAGAGAAAGGAGAAAAGTGGCGATCAATTTCGATTCGCCGCCGTTTCTTCGTTTCTCGACGAAATCGAGTGATTCTCGCGCCGTTGGATCGAGAATTCGATCCTCTATCCTCCCCAAGCTTTTAATCAAGGTAATTTTCAGGTTTTTGTTGCTGAAATGGAAGATATTTAGGCTGTTTTGTTGCGATTGAATCGTATCAACCGTAACCACGTCGGTTTTGACGTTTTTGATGATTATTAAGTTGAATTTTGTGTATTATTGATGTAGAGGCATGTCGGAATGAGTTAGGGGTGTCGGGAGCATGTCGAGGCAACTTTTGGGGCTGTATAAGGCTGTCTCACGACGTGAGACAATATCTCACGACGTGAGACATAATTTCGCGAAACGAGCGAACTTGCAATCGGCGTAATTTTTTTCTTTCGGACTCGGAATTGAGCGATTCTCATGGCGTTGGAAAGAGGACAGGATTCTCTATCATCCTAGACCATAAAAATGAGGTAAGAACCAATAATTGGTTGCTGTAAGTGAGGATATAGTTGCTGCCTAGGTTTTCAATCGAGCGGTTTCATTGAATTCGCCTATGCGATTCATTTGAGCAATTATTATCACGTTTTTGGTTGTCTAGAGTATTGTTATGATTATGGATATGTGTTAGTAAGTTGGAAACACGTCGGTATCGTAATTGGAGTCAGAAAACACATCCTCACGACATGAGGATGCTCCTCACGACGTGAGGATGCTCCTCACGACGTGAGGATGCTCCTCACGACGTGAGGATGCTCCTCACGACGTGAGGATGCTCCTCACGACGTGAGGATGCTCCTCACGATGTGAGGAGCTCCCTCACGACGTGAGGGAGTGTCTCACGACGTGAGGGGACCCCCTCACGACATGAGGAAGGCTTGGCAAGGTATGCCAAGCCTGTTTTAAAGTGGGAATGGTGTCCCGAGGTCCAACGCGAAGTGTTTCAACTTGATTTTTACTTAGGACTCCGAATATGTGAAACTTGGACTTTGAACATAAAGAATGTGGTTAGGATGTTGATACTAAGTTTACGTTTATGAACGCGTGACTTGAATAGGTAATTGACATATCGACAAGCTACCAGGCCGACGAGCTGGAATAGCTACGTAATGGAATGACGCATGAAACCTGCGTGATCGGATAATAATGCAGTTTTGGATAGCGGGTTCTGTGAGTGGCAATTTACTTTCGCGTATTATTATTATTATTAAAGTTATTTTAATATATTATGAATATTATTATCAATACATCGCATTTATATGATTTGTTCGTATAAGATGTTATGTTCGGTGAATTTGATTATATGAATGCTGTTATATTCATTGTTCTGAATATGAATATCTAATGCGCGATCCGAAGAAACCAACTACCTATTGGGTGTCAATAGGCTGTGTGATCACCAGTATTTGAGTCAGTCTAGCGTGTCTAGATTGTCTATGAGATTACGAAATGCGCATACGATATGAATGTGATACGAGTGAGAACTCGGTTACGGTGTAACCTGAGCCCCGTATCTAGTGGGTTGGACCCACCAGTGAGTTGGACTCACACTTTGAGATTAAGAGATTGGTCGCGGCTGACGTGGTTGAGTGTGAACACTCCCGGGTCGGACCATTTGGATCAGTTTGATTCGAATATTCGGAATAAGATAAGTTCAGAGTTTAAGATTAGGGTTTCGGTCGGATCTGCTATTTATGAATATTATGTTATTTTCATATCATATCGAGATAGATATATATATGTTTGAGTATGCGATGTGTATTTTGATAATACCGATAATAAGTTGCATACTCACTCAGTATTTTCCCAAATACTGACCCCTCACTCTGATGTTTGCAGGTATTAGAAGTCGGATCAGATAAGCCATCTCCATTGTGCCAGAAGTCATTGGACTTGCACAAGTATAAATTCCTAGAGCTGCAGTAGTCAGTAGCTGTCAATATTAGATAGACATTTTGACTTCAAATAGTATTTTATATTGTAAACTCTAATATGATATATTAATATCTATAAATGCATCTTCTAAAAGAGTTTTTCTGAAAATGTTTACATATAATATTATACTTTTAAATGAGAAAAATTATTAGTGGTTTTAGGCTTGCTGCGGGTTTCAGAGCTACCACTCCCATTCCCTAGCGTCGGTCTCGGCTCAATAATTTGGGTCGTGACACCTAATCCTCGGTTCATTGAATCTTCTTTGAGATCAAAACAATTAACTTAATCCTGATGGTAGGTTACGGGATAGTTCAACCAAGTCAACCAATACCAACTGGTACAGTCCTGGGATAGTTCAACCAAGGTGACTCGTACCATCACTCAAATCCAACGATCGATATGAGTCCTGGGATGGTTCAACCTACGTGACCCATTAGATATAGGCCTCGGGATACTTCCGTCGAAATGACCTTGTATCGACTTCATAAACAACGAAGAAGCATATAGCTTGGACTTAACTAGTGATCACGTAGTTCCTGTTGCCGCCCAATAGGAAAGCATGTTTCATCAGATCTATACTCGTTTCAAGATAATAATGCATGTATTTCATACAAAGCATTTTCGATAATAAATCATGCTATGCAATTCATATAAAACAATTTCCATTTATAAGGCAATGCATTTTCAATACATCAAAAGTAAACACATATAAAATCACTCCTTGCTATTCCAAAAACTTTGATCACTCGACCCCCGTCAAGCTCCTTGTCCGGTAGTTGGTTACCTCGACGAATCTAGGAAACAAACAAACATAACTCGAGTAAGAATCTAACTCTAAAGACATTATAGACTGTAGATATAAACCTAGACGTAACTCGTCGAGTCCTAATCACGTCTAATCTCATTTCGTTCTATCTTTACTTATTGATCTTTGATACTAATTCTATACGGCTTTAGATTTATGACTTAAACCTTAAACTGAAATGTCTAACTCCATATATCAAACCCTAATTATAATCTATTTCCAAATTCCATTAAATTGAAGTATGTCTACTTCAAACAACTCGAAACACCAAGCATTGAACTTCAGAACATCGCAACGGGTCACGAATGACCGAAAAATAGCTCGGAATTGGTCCTGGCACAACGAGAGAACCTTCATCACGTCGTGAAGACTCTTCTCACATCGTGAGGAACCATCCTCACATCGTGAGGAACCATCCTCACGTCGTGAGGATGTCCTTCACGTCGTGAGGGCAGAATCTCACGTCGTGAGAGTCACTCTCACGTCGTGAGAGGTGTTCCCACTTCATGAGAAACGCAAAAACCGTCTACAATCATGTTGACATACACTTGTGCTAACTTTGCTGCTGAATATGTCATCTTGATGGGAATAAAGTGTGCTGACTCTGTTAGACGATCCACAATCACCTATATAGAATCAAAACATATTTGTGTCTTTCGCAATTCAACTACAAAATCCATGGTGATCCTTTCCCATTTCCACTCTGGAATATGTAAAGGTTGTAGAAATCCATATGGTCATTGATGTTCCAACTTCACTTGTTGACAAGTCGGGCACTTGGCTACCAATTATGCGATGCCCTTCTTTATTCCATTCCACCAATACATCTCCTTGATGTCACAATACATCTTGATTGATCCAGGATGTATACTATGCATCGATCCATGGGTCTCTTCCATGATCTTCTGTCTCAAATCATCCAGATTTGGCACACACAATCTGGTTCCATGCCTTAATGTTCCGTTAACAACGCTAAAATCTTGATTCTTTTCTTGTTGAACTTCATCTATCAATCGTTTCAGTTGAGGATCCTCCACTTGTAACTCCCTGATTCGATAAATCAACGTTGGTCGAATACTCAACTGAGTTAACAAACTTCCAAGGTTTGAAACTTCAAACTTAACTCCTTGGATATACAACTTATGAACCTCATTTGCTAATGGTCTTTGCCACATTAGAGTAATGTGCGCAAGACTGCCTGCAGACATTCTGCTCAAAGCATCCGCCACCATGTTGGCCTTTCTGTCATGATACTGAATCGTACAATCATAATCGTTTAGCAATTCTAACCATCTTCTCTACCGAAGATTTAACTCACGTTGATCAAAGATATACTTCAAACTCATATGATCCGTGAATATTTCGCACGTCGCTCCATATAGATAGTGCCTCCAAATCTTCAAAGCAAAAATTACCGCTGCTAACTCCAAATCGTGAGTCGGATAGTTCACTTCATGCTTCTTCAGCTGTCGAGAAGCATAGGTTATCACGCGACCATGCTGCATCAAAGCGCATCTTACTCCAAATTTTGAAGCATCACAGTATACTGAACCCTTCCGCTCCTTCGGGTAATGCTAACACTGGTGCTGTCGTTAAGCACTCTTTCAGTTTTAGGAAACTGACTTCGCACTTACCCATCTAATCAAACTTAGCATTCTTCTGAGTTAACTTCATCAATGGAGCAGAAATCTTCAAAAAGTCTTGCACAAACCGTCTGTAGTATCATGCTAAACCCAGGAAACTACGAATCTCCATAACTGAGCTAGGTCGCACCCACTCTAACATAGCTTCGATCATCTTTGGGAAAACCATAATTCCGTTTTGAGACACAACATGTCTCAAAAATGCCACTTCCTTTAGCCAGAATTCGCATTTGGAAAACTTGGCGTAGAGCTGATGCTCTCTCAACACTTGGAGTACTAATCGCAAATGATGTGCGCGCTCCTCCTCTGAACGCGAGTATATCAGAATATTGTCAATGAACACGGTCACAAACTGATCCAAAAATGGCTTAAACACTCGACTCATCAAGTCTATGAAGCCGCTAGTGCATTGGTCAATCCAAATGACAACACCAGAAACGCGTAGTGTCCATAACGAGGCCTAAAAGCAGTTTTTGAAATATCACTATTTTGAATCTTTAATTGATGATAACCTGACCTAAGGTCAAGCTTAGAAAAGTAATTTGATCCTTGCAACTGATCGAACAAATCATCAATTCTTAGTAATGGATACTTGTTCGTGACTGTAACCTTGTTCAATTAACGATAATCTATGCATACCCGTAGCGATTCATCTTTTATCTTGACAAATAACACTGGTGCACCCCACGGGGATACACTAGCTTTTATAAATCCATGATCAAGAAATTATTCTAGTTGGTCTTTAAGTTCCTTTAGCTCTATTGGTGCCATCTGATATGGGGGTATATATAGGGACCAACTCGATACAAAACTCAATCTCTCCATCTGGTGGTAATGTAGGCAATTCTTCTGGAAAAACATCTGGATACTCAGACACCACCGGTACATCCTGTACCTCTCCACTTTTCTTTTGCACATCCTTCACAATGGCCAAAAATCCTTGACATCCCTTTCTCAGCATCTGACACGCTTTGATGGCCGAAATGATGTTCATAGGAGATTCCAACTTCACACCTTGGATTGAAATAGGTTTAACTCCAGACGGGTTAAGAGTTACTATCTTCTTACGGCAATCCACATTGGAATAGTGATGGGCTAGCTAATCCATTCCTAGTATAACGTCAATAGCTAATACTTCGAGCAAAATCTAGTCAACAACCAACTCTCGCCCTTGAACACTCACAGGACAAGAAGGATATAATATGCTAACTTCTATACTCTCGCCTACTGGGGTAGCTACTAACAAAGAACGTTGTAAATAACCGGGTTGCCTTCCCAACTAAACCGCAAAACTAGGCAAAATAAATGAATTCGTAGTACCTGGATCAAACAAAACTAATGCATCTTGAGAAGCGATGAGAAATGTACCTTACACAACAACATTCTAAGCCTGAGCCTCATGAGGATTCAAGACAAAGACTCTGGCCTGACTTCCACCAGCCTGTGAAGTCTGACTAGTACCACGACCTCCACCATTTCTTCCTCCTTGATTCCCATAACCTCGGCCTCTCTGGCCAGTAAAAGTACTCCCCGTCTGACCATATCACGACGCAGCCTAATATGCAGTTCTCTACTGATTGTAGAAAGGTTGCCCAATCGTGGTCATAGAACCTTCGGGCATCTGCTTCGGACAATCTCTAGCAAAGTGACCCTGTTGGCCACAATTGAAATACGCTCCCGTAGCCATATGGCATACTCCTTAATGCCTCTTCTTGCAAGTCTGGCGAAGGGGTGTTCCAACTCCTGCACCACCCATTGTCTTAGCACCAACTCTTGCTCCAGAAGTTCTAGCTCGATTACCATATCTATCTCTCTTACATTATCGATTACGCTGGAATCTAGGGAAGTTTCCAGCATAAGACTGCACCGGGTCACTATGTACCATATGCACGCTCACACTCCTCATCGGCACTTGACTAGAAGGATATGGAAGTCTTCCACACCGAATTAGGGTAGTCTCGATCTGTCGAGCATTATCAATCAACTGAACTAAATCCTTGTTCACATTCGACATTAGACTCACGAACTCGGGTCCTAAACCCTTTACGAACCTCGTATTCACTCGAATCGGGTCCACCATCAAGTCCGGTGCAAATCTGCTCAATCTTGTGAAATCCGTAACATAATCTTGCACCAATCTATCTCCTTTGTTCAGATTCAGCAATCGATGACGATGCAGCTCTGTCACTAAATATGGAAGATAGAATTCTCTGAAGCAATTCACAAACTCAGCCCAGGTTATTTGACGCATAATCGGCTGAATCGCACGTTGAAACCAATCCTTTGCTAGTCCTTTCAATGACATCTCCACCAGAATGATATACTGCCTCTCATCAGCTTGAAGGCTTCTAGCGTTATGCTCCACTTCTTCCAGAAAGTCCAATGCGTCTCTAGAACCGTCAAACTCAATTGGCTTAAGACGCATGTAAGCCAAAACAATATCTCTATCCGCATTCCCGACTAAACGTTGCTGCTGTTGTAGCAACTGCTCTCGTTGCATATTCTGGCTTAAGACACTGTTTCCATAGCCATATTTCCAGTTAAAAAATGGTCCATATTGGATCCGGCAGGATTTTCTTGTTGAGGCATTCCTAGTGCATGCACTAGTTCTTGCACATTTGCAGCTTGGCCTGTGGCTCTGCCTCAGCCTCTTCCACGGCCTCTACCTCTTTCGGCTGGTCCAACTGGTTGTTGCTGTCCTCCCTGGACAAAAGACTTATCCTGAGCGTCTCCGGCTACTTCTTGTGCCACCACTGGTGCCACTCCTAGTGCCGCAGCGGCACGCGTTCTGGTTTGTCTCTAGTCAGCCATCCTAACCAAAGAAAACAACACCATGATCAATAACCATACGATAAAGGCATGCTCACTTAAAGTACAAAACTAATCATATACGCCAATGCATCTAATCGCATCCTATTGATCACACACATATTACGGACTCCATCCAATAAAGGAGAGTTAAAAGTTTTGAAACAAACGAGGGCCGATCAATGACATGACTCGAATCCTATAGCTGCAGTAGTTCATAGTTCAACTTAGTGAACTGGCAATCCTGAAATTACATAACACATAACATATAAGGCAATGGCCTAGGAAACTAAACCATTGCTCTGATACCAACTTTGTCACAACCCGAAATCTCGAGCGGAGACCAGCGCTAGGGAATGGGAGTGGTAGCTCTAAAACCCGTAGCAAGCCTTAAACCACTCTAAACGTTTTGCGATCAAATCAAATAGCAATCAAGAAAAACGTTTTCAGAAAGGCTTTTAACACAATTCGATTACAAACATCTATTCATATTCTGAAAACTATACATAGAAACTAAGGTCTTACAATGCGATAACACATCAAGCATTGCCATGTTTCACACATCAAAAGAAAACTGTTTAAAGCACAGATAAACTATACGAATTTACAAAGTATCAGAGTATAAATGATACATAAAACCATTTGACCATATAGACATCTAGGACTAGACTACCGCAGCGCTATCGATTGAAAATTCCTTTGTACATACTTCTAAACACAGATTTCTGAAGCAAGGATAGAAGTCTGTCACGTCAAAAGACTATTCACCTAAAAGTGGTTAAAACAATAGGATCAGTCAAAACTGAGTTAGTTCATAGTTTACAAGTGAGTATTCTTTAAAATAAAACAATGCTACAATTCATTCATTTATATGCTTCCGAATATAATTTTCGATTGAAACCCTAATCCTCAATTCATTGAATCTTCTCTGAGATCAAAACGATTAACTTAATCTCGATGGTAGGTTACGGGATAGTTCAACCAATTCAACCAATACCATCTGGTACAGTCCCGGGATAATTCAACCAAGGTGACTCGTACCATCACTCAAATCCAACGATCGATATGAGCCCCGGGATAGTTCAACCTAGATGACTCATTCGATAAAGGTCGCGGGATAAGTCCATCAATCTGTCTTTGTATCGACTTCATAAACAACAGAGAAGCATATAGCTTGGACTTAAATAGTGATCACGTAGTTACTATTGCCGCCCAATCGGAAAGAATGTTTCATCGGATCTATTCTGGTTTCAAGATAATGATGTGTGTATTTCATACAAAGCATTTTCGATAATAAATCATGTTATGCAATTCATATAAAAAAATTTGCATTTAGAAGGAAATGCCTTTTTAATACATCAAAAGTAAACACATATAAACTCACTCCTTGCTATTCCAAAAACTTTGATCACACGACCCCCGTCAAGCTCCTTGTCCTGTAGCTGGTTGCCTCGTCGTATCTAGGAAACAAACAAACGTAACTCGAGCAAGAATCTAACTCTAAAGACATTCTAGACTCAAGCTATAAACGTATACGTAACTCGTCGAGTCCTAATCACGTCTAATCTCATTTCGTTCTATCTTTACTTATCGATCTTCGATACTAACTATATACGGCTTTAGGTTTACGACTTAAACCTTAAACCCAAACGTCTAACTCCGTATATTAAACCCTCATTATATTCTAAGTCCAGATTCAATTAAATTGATGTCTGTTAACTTTAAACAACTCAAAACACCAAGCATCGAACTTCAAAACATCAAAACGGGTCACGAATGACCGAAAAATGGCTCGGAATTGGTCTTGGCACAACGTGAGAACCTTCCTCGCGTCATGAGAGCTGCCTCGCGTCGTGAGAGGTGTTCGCACTTCGCAAGAAACAAAAACCGTCCTGACCTCAATTCCAACGTGCTAGCAACAGTTCCGCACCTATCCATAAAAAAGACGACACTCCAAACCATTACAAACGTAGGAAAAACGCTTCAAACGAATCAAATACGTAACTTCGATACGGTTTCGCCATAACCTAACTATTCCAACCAAAAACCATCCAAAACAACCAAACAAAAGGCAAAACGACATGCTCACCTTGATAGCCCTTCGAGTTATTATCGTTTTGCGACAAAAACTGTCAAATTCGGTCGAGAAACGAAAGGCCTAAGTGATGCTGAAGTTTAATGTGAAATTGATGAAGTTTAGGTTCTGATACTTCATTTAAAAAATAAAGATGATGACTTATATATAGGCTGGTTTTGTTGGGTTTTCTAGGTTCATAACGCAGCGGAATTTCAAAAATTTATATAAAACCCAAACGAAGATCCATGTAATTCGACTTAATAGATTAATAATAGAATAAGTGCTTACTTGTATGTCGAATTCAACAGCAATGTAGGAAGGAAGGAGGTGGTTCACTTTGGTGATACCTGGCCTCGGATCAGAAACGCCTCCAAAAGAATGCGTCCTCTACGAGTATCCACACGAACAGACCTTAGCCAAAATTAGTGCTTGTGTGCTAGCATTATTGCTTCACAAGCAATTTCGAATTTTTAATGATTTAGTGAATAATGAATTTCGTAATCCTCAAACCAATTGCTTAATGTGTATTTATAGTGATACAACAACACTAGGGTTTGAGACAAATTCGAATTTCAATCTCATTGCAATTCTACAAGTTTATGTTTATCAAAAACTCCTTTTTTGATAATCATCCATATATATTAATTACTATATTTATTATCTTCCAAAAATTAATAAATTAAGGAAAACACTTATCCTTAAATTTCGAATTAATATATATTTATTAATATATATATATATTACGAATTATATATATATATAATAATTAATCACTTAATCACATTGGGCTTGTACAACCCATAACTGTTTTGGGCCTGTTCTTAGTGTGCGACCCTGTAGGTTAATATAACGTTGGCAGTAGGCCCGAAATCCCTATTTCAGCCCACAAGTCATAAGCGGCCTCTAGCAAGACATTATGACTACCCAAGTTATACGAATATCGACAATCCGATTTAACCATTTACAATAATATTTTAATCCCTTTATCTCTCGATATCCAGATTGAAAATAAGGCATAGTCCTATCATCCTTATAATATTCAATCATTAGTTTCTTGACTATAAGTAGACTGAAAATGATAACTCTTTATCAATTCATTTAGCATGGCCATGCATTTCCTTCAGTCTATCTTCTTCAAGGGGCCCATAGATATCTTACTCAAATAAATGAGGGACAAATTCCTTCTCAGTCACTCACATTTCTCACATAGTTACTTTCATATCCAATGACAATCTATTCCATTATCCTGTTAAAGATAATGTAAGACTGTATCAAAATATGAAATAGCTATGTAGAAATCTATGATGATTTCAAGGTCAAAGGATTATACTAATAGAACTGTAATGAGAATTACTTATGACAGTGATCTATGTAGTATTCTCACAGTGGGTCATTCAATGCCTTATTTCTCAAATAGCACCTATGATTTGACTTAATATCTCATATACATGATTAGTAAAACATAATCATCAGTCAACATCATACTAGTCTCAATGTTCTATTAAGACTAGGGATAGATGATATATAATTCTTTTATTAAACCTAAGGGTTCTACTATCAAGTCACATACTTGATGACCTTAGAAACAATTAACCATTCAAGTATTTTAATCATTAATATAAAATGATAAAAACTGCCAATCAATAAATAACAAAATGATAAAGTCAAAACATGGTCAAACATGATTGACCTAGTGCATATCACTAACAGGTTTAAGTAAAGCTAGACTCAAGCAGCTCAATCTCGTACTTTAACTCAATTCATTAATTAACGTCCGCGTCCAATTTTAAAACGATCTTCGATTTACACAAAACTTTGCACATAAATTCTTAAAAATATTTAACGGACGACAGCATAAAATTTATTAGTTCGGGACCTACACTTTATTTTATATTAATTTTTTAAAAATTTTCCTTAGTCCCGCTAATACCCATTATGACGAATAATAATTACCAATAAAAATTATTATTCCGCGATCAATCTTATAAACTTATTCCGACTATAATTCTCAACTCAATTTCCATTTCCGACCTTCTTGACCTAAATTTCATAATTTAGGATACGTGGCACGATATAATACTTTAAAATTTATGGGTTATTACAGTATATAAGGATTTTATTATTTTAAAGGTTTTTCACTTAATAAATGTAAATAGTAGCATGAACTCATTTCAGTATATCTGACCCTCGTTGTTTCCCATTTTTTAGGTTTATGATTTTGAGTGCACCTTTTTGATCTTCGGTTTTCACTTTCTTTGAAGGTCTTCTTTTACTGTAATAAAGCTGTAAAACTATTTCACTTTTAGACCGCAGTAGTACTAGTAGATGTCTTTTATCATTCTAGACTTATGGTTTCTCTGATTGGTCTGATTGTTGTTATATACCTATTAGCGTGATATTACTTTGGATAGATTATTAATTATATATGCCATGTTGTTGGAGCTTTGAAATTGAAACGAGTATTATTATATCGTTGTTGATTGAACTAATAGACTTAGGCTGGGTTCTCAATTGTCCCCGAACATTGGTTTTATGCAGGTTTATTGATATATCATTTTATTGTATGTTTATCCGCGAGGCTAGCGGCGGATTTCAGAACAAGCACTCCCACACCCTAGTGCCGTTCACGATCTATGAAATTGGGTCGTGACAAAATTCAAGCAGAATTAATATCAAAGATTACTTCTAAGTAAAGATTCATGCCAGAGATTAAGCTAAAAAAAACCCTGAGATTTGATTTTTGTTTGATTAATTGAGTTGTGTTTATTAATAAAATGACTTAGCTATTTATAAGGACAAAACACCCTATAATTAGAAAACATATTCTAATATGACGAAAAAATTTAAAAAATAAATAAATAATAAAATCTTTAATGTAATTCGCTACACGGGTTGTGTATCCAAATAAGCCCGTCTCAGCTCATGGCCTATATCTCATATTTTGGATCTGTGCAAACAATGATCCCGACAAACCTAAGATTAAAATATCTAAGAAATAAAAGTAAAGCATACATCTATTAATTCTAATCCTAAGTCTAAACATATTTTAGAGTATGATTGTCGATCTTAATTAAAAATAATAAATCAAACATAAATGTTGAAGTGAAGTTAATCTTAACTAATTTATAGTTTTGAATAACCTATACAACCACTAATTATAAATTTTAGGGTTAATTTTATAAAAAATCACGACCTTTACACGAAGTTTCATTTTAAGCACGATCTTTAAAAGTTGGCATTTAAAGGCATGACCTTTCATTTTGTTTCAAATCTATCATTAAAGTAAAATTAGGTGTATTTTTTTCTAACTAAATATTACTAATCCTATATATTCTAACTGAAAAATAATAATACTCATAAAGTTGTTGATATACATATAAGGTTGAAAATACCTTTAAACCGTATTTTATGGTGTCTAGCAATAGTCTGCCAATAAAACACATTCAGGATCTAGTCAAACCACGAAAGTAGTTCTCCTTGTTTGTATGAATCTATTGGTCAGAACAGGTACCAAGTTGAAGTTTGGACGAAGCAAAAACATTAAAACGAGTGTCTGTACTGAATCGACGTTGAGCTATTGCAAACTACTTCACGCGGAAACTTCCGAAGGCCATAACGTCTCACTCAATTTTAATTAGGCCCATAATATATCAAATCTAATTGAATTAAATTTTACAAAACGTTTCAAATACAGTTTCTAATAGAGTTTAAAACAGTTTCAAAAAATAAAATAAAATTTGAAATTGTCTTATAAACCGTTTCAAAGAAGGTTTGTAATTGGGTTTCAAACTGTTCATAACGGTTTCTTAAAAAATAATTTGAAACCGTTTTAAAAAACTGTTTCAATTACAGTTTCAAAAGTTTTCAAAAAGTTTCTTAAATTGACATTTTTTTTATAACACAGTTTCAAATAGTTTAAAAAAATGGAGTATTTTTACAAATTTTTCAGAATAAAAAAATTTGGAGTAAAAAATAAATTTTCAAAAAAAAAGATAAAACAATAATTTTTCAAAAACAGAGTATCTTTATAATTATTTTTAAAAAATGAGTGTTTTGTGTAAATTCCTCTTAAATAAAGCATTTTTACGAGTTTTCAGTTTCTTCAAAAGATTAATTTAAATTAATTGTTTTTCATGTGTTTTAACTTACAACAACTTTTTAATCTATATAAACTCATATATTAAAGGTCTAATCACTCAAAAAAACCCATTTTTAATTTGTTTTCAATTGCACCCTGACGTTGAAAACTTTTCATAAATCCCTCCCAGCTTTAAATTCCTTTTCAATTGCACCCTGACGTTGAAAAATTCTCTCAAAATCCCCCCACCTTTAGATTTTTTTTTCCAATTATACCCCGAATTGGAAATTTTAATGGTTTTGATTTTAAAAAGTATTGGATATAAATTTAGGAAGAATGCTTTTGACATCGTTTAATTAGAATATAAATTAAAAATAAAAGATTATTTTAAATCCTTTTCCATGTGAAAAAAAGGTGAATTTACTACTTTGGGGTACAATTGAAAATGAATTTAAAGGTGGAGGGGTTTTGAGAGGATTTTTCTACGTCGGGGTGTAATTGAAAAAAAATTTAAAGATGGAGGGCTTTTAAGTGATTAAGCTTATATTAAAACATTATCATGATTTTTTGTTCTCTTAAAAAACTTATTTAAATTAAATTTTTATAATAAGTTTTAATCGGCTCTAGCATTTAGACATCTATTATACTAGTTTCGCATTACGTGCTATGCACGTGGCTCGTAACGTAACTCGTCAATGAACATATTAGTAAATTTATTATAATTATATCAATTTTTTTATTTATAATTAATATTAAATTAGTTAAGAATTTTTGTAAAAGTAAATATAATATATTCGGTTATTAAATTTTTTTCATACTGAATTTATTCTTCTTTTGGTTTTATAATAACCATAATTAAATAATTAACTTGATTTTATTAATAATATCTTTAAAAATAATAAGATAGAAATATAAATAATAATATATTGACCAAATACATTATTTCAATCAAATTAAAAGATAGGTATTCCTACTATTTTAGAGATAATTTAGTTATTTTTTACATACTAAAAGATAAATTGTAGATAATTTAGCTACATATTCTAATTAGGACTTTAATTACAATAGTGATTAATTAAATAACTAATTAGTTAATGACTATAAAACTTTTATTTAGTAGTAAACTGAAAAGGATTATTCAGTAAATTTGCATGTCCCCCATCCGTGCTTTTATATATATATATATATATATATATATATATATATATATATATATATATATATATATATATATATATATATATATATATATATATAGTATAGATAATTTAACTCTCCTCCAGCCTATATTATTCCCTTGGAATTGGTAAAAATCACTTTGATATGTCTAAGTGCAACAAATTGCTTGAAGTTATTATGTATAATAATTCAAACTCTTTTACTACTGCATATTAATGATGCTGTGTTCCTTTTTTTCAATAAATCTACCACAAAGTTTTTCACAATATTTTTCTTTTATAAAACAAAAAGAAGGGAATTTATTTGGATTTCTTTTACTAAATTTATTTAAAAAATTAATGACTTTCTAATTTTCACTGTATTTTATAAAAAAATATTAGTAAGTTGAAAAAAGTTAAAATTAGTAAGTCTTATGCCATTATAATTTTAAGTTCATTTTTATTAAGCTATAAAAAGTTGGTACCAATTTTCTTACATAAATTAATTTTTATATTAGTTTTAATGATTTAGTTTCTAAATTAGTTTTCACTATATGAACATTAGATTTTGATTAAATGGATTTAAAAATATTATGCAGTGGATTTAGTATATTTCAATCAAATTAGACTTGTGTTTTTATCAGTCAAAGTGAATGATAACATTTCAATAAAAAGATTATATTAAGATCTAAGTTAATTTTTTGTATTTTATTTTAGTTCAAGTGTTAATTTTCATATCAATAATATTAGTACATGACAGTAATTAAATTTGAAATATTAATTGCTATAATTAAATTATAGTGATATATATTAGGGTTAAATACAAATTCATACATAAATTTTGACCTAATTTGTAATTACAATATAAATTTTTAAACTTGACAATGTCGTAATGAACTTTGCACTTTTGGCAAATCAATATACCGATATTATTTTTGATTTGGTGTATGAATTTGCATTTAACCCTATATATTAATAGCTATTTAGTTAAATTATTTTCAATATTAACTAGGAATATCAAAAAAATTGGTTTAATACATTAACTCAATATTAAATTTAACTAATTATTTTTCTTACAAATATCAGGCAAAATGAGTTAATGACTAGACCGGATGAAAATATTATTATAATAAATTATAAATATTAAACAATAGTATATTAGTAAAATGTTTAAAACAAAATTTTAAATGTCAATATTTTGTTAAGTTTAAATAGGTAAAATTTTGGTGAAAGAAAAAATATAAGCTTCGAAGAGACTGTAAATAATCGAAGGCTATTTTAACGTGCATCAAATTCCAAATTTTTATTAGTTATGTGTAAAACTATAAAAAAAATTAATTTGATTTTTTAAATTTTGTTTTAAAATAATAATACATTAATTGACGAGTCACGTTACGAGGCACGTGCGTAGCATGCAAAAGCGAGACTAGTTTCATAAATAGTACCAAAACTCTTTATAATTTCCTTTTGGAATAAGATATTACCTCTGCAAGAAAAATATATAAAATTCTTTAGGCATAACATAAGATAAATCCATCATAGTCGCAATTGTAAAATCAGAAACTTGGAGAAGAAGAAGTGAAAAAATGATTATAGATTGATAACCGTCACTTGTGAAATAGTGACCTGTATTTATACAAGCTACAAAGAAAGGAAAGCACACACATGATATGTGTGACAGCTCATCTAACTAACTATACAGCTCATTTACAGCTAATCTAATAAGCTAACTAACTGTAACTAAAATGCCACATCAGCAGCTAATCTTTAACTGAATAAATACATCAGTTAACATCCCCCCCTCAAGTTGAAGCTTGTGGAACAGCAAGGTTCAATTTGGACAGCAAAAACTGATGAGGTTGAGCACCAAGTGACTTAGTAAAAACATCTGCCAATTGAAGCTTGGAAGGAGTAAATGTGGGAAGGAGAAAACCTGACTTGTAGTGCTCACGAACCAAGTGACAATCAATGTCAAGGTGTTTAGTTCGTTCATGAAAAACAGGATTAGCAGCTATGTGGAGAGCAGCTTTATTATCACAGTGAAGCACAATTGGAGAAGGGACTAACACCTGCAGATCAGTCAACAAGTAGTGAAGCCATAATAATTCACATGTTGTGGATGCCATAGATCTGTACTCTGCTTCAGCTGAGGAACGAGAGACAGTTACTTGCTTTTTGCTCTTCCAAGAAACAAGTGAATTACCCAGAAATATGCAGAAACCAGTGACTGACTTTCTAGAGTCAACACAAGATGCCCAGTCAGAATCACTATAAGCCAAAAGCTTTAAGTCTGGAGAAGCGGAATAAAAAAGTCCCAAGTCAGGACAACCTTTGAGATATCTGAGAACATGAAGAGCAGACTCCCAGTGAGGCATCCGAGGAGAGCTTAAAAACTGACTAAGAACATTGACAGAGTAGCTGATATCAGGTCTTGTAATGTTCAGGTATAGTAATCTTCCAATAAGTCTTCTGTATTGATTAGGATCAACCAGCAGAGGACCATCAGCAGTGGAGAGTTTGACATGAGCAGGTAATGGAAAAGAGACAGGCTTGGCTCCTGTGAGACCAGAATCAGCAAGAATGTCCATAATGTATCTGTGTTGGTTCAGAGAAATGCCTTTTGAGCTGCGATGGACTTCAATACCTAAAAAGTACTTCAAAGGGCCAAGGTCTTTTATAGTAAATTGGGAATCAAGAAATTGTTTAACTGTGGTTAAGTCTTTAAAATCATTTCCTGCAAGCAACACATCATCAACATAGACAACCAAGACTGTGAAATGACCATTTTTGTGCCTTGTAAACAAACAATGATCATGAGCAGATTGGTTAAAACCAATAGAGAGTAGAGAAGCAGTAAACTTAATGTTCCATTGTCTAGAGGCTTGCTTAAGGCCATAAAGGGATTTTATCAATTTGCATACTTGATGAGGTTGTGCTTTAGTGTAACCCTGTGGTGGTAACATATAGACTTCCTCTTCTAGAGTGCCATGTAAAAAGGCATTATTCACATCCAGTTGTTCCAAGAACCAGTTTCTAGAAGCAGCTAAAGCAATTAAAAGTCTGACAGTAGCAAGTTTAGCCACTGGAGAAAACCGTTCTTTATAGTCTAGACCCTCTATCTGATTATATCCCTTGGCTACAAGGCGTGCCTTGAGCCTTTCAACAGTCCCATCAGGTCTGTGTTTAATTTTGTATACCCACTTAGAACCTATGGCAGTCTTAGTGGGAGGTAAAGTAGTCAACTCCCAAGTTGCATTCTTTTCTAAAGCATCTAACTCTAATTGCATTGCATCTACCCATCTAGTGTCTTTGTGAGCTTGATTATAAGAAAATGGTTCTTTAATAATAGAGGAGCCTGTAAGATCATTAGATGGTGTAGAAGAACTGGTAAGAAAAGAGAATTGAGGAATAGGGTATGGTTTACCACTTTGTGGTTTGGAAACAGTAGCAATATTAACATGGTAGTCCTTAAACCAAGCTGGTTTAGTTATAGTTCTGTTGGATTTTCTTGATGGAACAATAGTAGTAACATGATCAATTGGATCTGGATAAGTAGTAGGAGAATTATTTGAGATGGAAGGAGGTGGAACTGTGTTTGGATTAGATAAACTTGGATTCAAAGAAAGAGGAGAATTTAGAGGTGAAGAGTCATCAGTATCAGAGGAGACACAAGGAAAGGCAGTGTTATCAGAAGAAGGAAAAGAAAGGGTAGAATATGGAAATTGATTTTCAAAAAATTTGACATCTCTACTGACAAGGTATTGATGAGTTGACAAATTCATAAGTTTATAGCCCTTTTGTGTAGAACTATATCCCAAAAATATTGATTTTATACCTCTAGTGTCAAATTTATCTTTAGAAGGACAAGTATTCTTGGCATAGCAAAGACATCCAAAGATTCTTAAATTGCTATAATCTGGAGGTTTGAAAAAGAATTTTTCATATGGAGTTTGCCAATGAAGAATTTTCATAGGCATTCTGTTGATGAGGTATGTAGCAGCTAGTATACAATCACCCCAGAATTCTTTGGGTAGATGAGCTTGAAATCTTAATGCTCTAGCTACTTCAAGCAAATGCTTATGTTTCCTTTCAACAACACCATTTTGTTGTGGTGTGTAGGGACAAGTATGTTGGTGGATGATACCATGGTCTTGCAGATAAGAAGAAAGGGTTGAATTAAGAAATTCGAGTCCATTATCTGTTCTGATAATTTTAACTTGTGTTTGATACTGATTATGACTCATTTTTAGAAAAGAAATAAGAGTTTGAGTGCATTGAATTTTCTGTTTAATAAGAAATGTCCAAGTAACTCTTGTGTGATCATCCACAATAGTTAGAAAATAATGTGATCCTTGGACAGAAGGAATTTTATAAGGTCCCCACAAATCTATGTGTAGCATTTCAAAAGAATGTGTGGTTCTAATTTCAGAGGTTGGAAAAACAAGTCTATGATGTTTTGCTTCTGTGCATATCATGCAATCTGGATTTTGAGGAATTTTATCAATTAAAGAAGGAATGTGACTAAGAGTAGATATGCTAGCATGTCCAAGTCTTGCATGCCACATAGAAAAATTGACAGTAGAAGTAGCATTCATAAGAGAGCAATTCAAAGGATTCAGAATATTGTCTTTATTGAATTTAGAAGAGATAACAGAAGGATCAACATTTGCATTATGTATAGATGAAACAGATTTGAGTAAGAAACTAGCAGAGTCTAGTTTGTATAATCCAGCAATCTGGTTCCCCTGTGCCAGTATTGCATCAGTCTTCAGGTCCTGTATTAGGCAACATTTAGAGTAAAATGTCACCTTGAGAGGGTTGTTTGTTACAAGTTTACTGACTGACAACAGATTATATTTGAAGTCTGGTACCAACAATGTGTTCTTAAGACTAAGTTTATCATTAAGAACAACATTACCAACATTATGAACTGAATTTACTGTTCCATTAGGTAGACAAACTTTGATTGGATTGGGAAGTGTGTTTTTGGCTGAAAGTAGGTTTGGGTTAAAGGTCATATGATCTGAGGCTCCTGTGTCTATTATCCAAGAACTAGAATCACATAATTCAAAGCTACTAAGAGCATAAGATGGAAAAATACCTGCAAAAGTGAGTGGATCTCCATATACTCGTTCAACTGTTCCAGCAAATTTCCCAGAAGAGTTTGATGTGTCCATAGCTGATTTTCCTTTGATGAATTTTAGCATTCCTGCAAGTGTATTTCCCAGCTGCTCATAGTTAGAAAAATGTTCAGGTGCTTCCCAAGTTTCTGCTTTGTTCTCCAGATTTCCATCTGAGTAGTCAAGATTGTTGCTTCCATAGTCACATTGAGTTTGTGCTGCCATTCTAGTGTTCTGATTCTGTCCCTTCACCTTATTTCCCTTAAACCATTCAGGATATCCAATTAACTTGAAGCATCCTGACTTAACATGTCCATCTTTGTTACAATAATCACAGTGCCCTTTATCTTTGTTGTCCCTTTTATAATCCTGA
Organism: Mercurialis annua; assembly: GCF_937616625.2. Lineage (NCBI taxonomy): Eukaryota > Viridiplantae > Streptophyta > Magnoliopsida > Malpighiales > Euphorbiaceae > Mercurialis > Mercurialis annua. The sequence goes on along the minus strand of NC_065574.1, from coordinate 42,723,983 downwards.
CCATATCTTTTCTTATTTTCCCAGTTGTTCCTGTTATATCCTTGTGGATTAGCCAAGAGAGCAGTACTTTCCACAGGTGAGGCATTCTGTCCAACTACTTGCCTTTGTTTCTCCACAGTTAGAAGCATAGAATAAGCTCTATTCTCATTTGGTAAGGGATCCATCAGTAAAATCTGATTCCTGGAATATTCATATTCTTCATTCAATCCCATTAGAAATTGAACCAGTTTATCTTGAGAATTGAAGTCTGCAATTGCCTTTCCCAGACTACAAGTACAATTTTTAATTGCTCCACAGGTGCAAACAGGCATCACAATCATACAATTTAATTCATCCCATAATCTTTTCAGTTTCGTAAAATAAACTGAAATTTCATCATTTCCTTGGGTAACTAAGGCTATTTCTCGTTTTAATTGATACAACATTGGTCCATTACTCTGACCAAATCTCTGCTTCAGATCATCCCAAAGTTCTTTAGCAGAAGATGCACATAGAAATGCAGCAGACAGTTCTCTAGATATTGAGTTCAGCAACCATGATATAACCATACAATCCACTTTAATCCATTGTTCATAAGCCTCTGAATCTTCACTAGGCATGGGACATTTTCCATTTATAAACCCTAATTTTGTCTTAGCTCCTAGAGCAATTTTAACAGCTCTACTCCAGCTGAAGTAATTATTCACAGTCAAGAGAGTACTCACCAGAGTAATGTTAGGGTTATCAGATGATTGTAGCAAAAGAGGATCTCCATTGTAGAGATTAGAAGTTCTTGCGAAGCTTTGACTTGCTCCATGATTAGCACTGTTGTTACTAAATCCTGCATTCTCCATTGTTGATTGTTTGTTTCTTGAATCAATCTATGTGTTCTTCTTCTCTCTTCTTCAATCTTTGAAGAATTTCTGATTGCTCCAGGATCTTCAATTCCTAAAGCTCTGATACCATGTAAAATCAGAAACTTGGAGAAGAAGAAGTGAAAAAATGATTATAGATTGATAACCGTCACTTGTGAAATAGTGACCTGTATTTATACAAGCTACAAAGAAAGGAAAGCACACACATGATATGTGTGACAGCTCATCTAACTAACTATACAGCTCATTTACAGCTAATCTAATAAGCTAACTAACTGTAACTAAAATGCCACATCAGCAGCTAATCTTTAACTGAATAAATACATCAGTTAACAGCAATGAATCAGAATGTGATTTTGTATTGCATACAAAAATGCTTCTATAAGTGAAGGATATTTTTGTGCAGTAGAAAAACTGGAAAAGGTATTCTACCGAGCATGGCTAACCAAATGAAAAAGCACTCGAGGAGAAAAAGTCGATTTTCTGTTGAAAGGCTTAGATATGCTGTTGTCATTACCACCCAAAAAACTACTTAATTGATTTTATTAAAGATAATGGACTAGATTGCAAACATAATTTGATTTTAATCAATTTTTCCCTTTCTTAAAATTTTGGAGAGCAAATCAAATTATCTCTTGACTTTTATTAGTACCTTTGCTGATCGAGTGGCATTTCAGAAGCATTTGAAAAATTAGGATTCATATCGGTACAAAAAATCAATAGGGTTTAATTTGTTATGACCTCTAAATTGTAATCCTAAAAAAATAAAACTGACATTAACCATATATATAACTTTTTTTTTAATGGAGGGCGTGGTAGCCAGCGGTCGAAAGACATCACATCAGTTTGTTACGTCTTGGAATTGGATAGGAGCGGGACCTGTCTTATTACTGTGTGTGTGTATGTGTATATGTGTATATGTTAATGTTGTTAAAACCGGACCGGACCGGCCGATCGGACCGAATTAACCGGAAACCGGCTAGCTTTTCGGTCCGGTTAGACATTAAAAATCGAAATACAAAAAATCGGATTAAACCGGAAAAATCCGGTCTAACCAGAAAAACGGACAACTCCGGTTTTCGAAACTTTACTTTTCGCAGGAGGTTTAAAGAAAAGTGGTGGCTGAAAATTAATACCCATGCTGAGTTGGCAAAGCCTACCTTCCTGAAGGAATAGAAAAAACAAAAAGCAAAGAGAAAAGCATTAAGAACTGACACTTGTCAGATTTTTCAATTTATAATGTCATGTCATAGTTTTTTTTATCTTTATAGAAGCTTATTAATGCACTTCGATTTTAATTCAAACTAGCATATTATCCGCACGATGCCGCGGTTTATTAAAATTTATATTATTGTTATTATTATTATAAATTTAATAATATTTTTATGGATTAATGTTATTATATGTTTTTCACTTTTTTATTTAAGCACAAATTACAAAATGTCTTTATCTAATAACACAACTTTTTATTATGTGGCATATATATCATAAATGTCTAAAACGACTTTGTTTCGGTCATCCACACAACAAAAAACGATGTTATTTTACAAAAAATAAAGCATAAAATACATATCAAACTATAAAATAAAAATTTTAAAAAGGCTGTGCTAAATAATGAGACAAATTGTAATTTATGCTTAAAATAAAAAAAATGAAAAGATTGTTTCTTTAAAACCATTTAAAAAATAATGGTGATGTAGGAATATTTTATCACATAAAAAATTATACTATTAATTTTAAACGGAGGAAGTAATATTTTATCATATAATGAAAATATCAATATTAATATAATCTAGTTATTTTTAATCTTAACTAATTTAATATATAAAATATTATTAATTATCTAAACAAAAAATTAGATAAAGTATATATAATAATTTATCTATTTAACAATTTGATTACTTAAAATTAAAAGATTTATGATAAAAAATTATAATGAACAATGATGAAAATTATAAAAAAAAAAGTCGTCACACAATTAAATAAATAAAAGTAAAGTTAAATTAAATTAAATTATAATTTTAAAATTCATTGTGGGAACAAATATTTGTTTTCAATCTCGTTTTACTTTTTTTGTTTTATTCTATTTATATTACCTCAACTTCTAAGTTTTTAAAATAAAGATATACCCGAAGTTTGATCACAACATCCCCAAAATGGTAAAGCGTTGCTTTTAATTTCTAATTTTTATCATCGATTAAATAATCAAAATCAGACAATATGTTATTAAAATAAAAGGCATTCTAATTTTTTTAATAATCACACAACATTAATTTTATAAATTGTATCACTTAATTAATCTATAATTATGTACCTTAATAGGAATTTTATTAAGAAAATCAATATAAATAAACATTTATTTTATCAAAGTAAAAAATATAAAATAAATTAAGAATATTCATATATATATTATAAATTTTAATTTAAAGTTATCATGTTTAAAATTATTAATTTACATTAAATATTTAAATTTAAAAGAATTTTCTCCAAAATAATTCTATATCAAATTTAATAATTATATTCCAAAAAATAAATAAATTACTAAATATAAAAATTAAAAATATATTATTTGGCATAAAAAATATTATTATTTTATAATATTTTAAGTAGTACTTATATAATGATGTTGATACTTTTATTATAAACTTTTTTATGTTGTAATGCAGCCAAATATTTTATTATATTTAATTTTTTTATGTAATATATGACTAAATATTAGCAATAGAAAAAAATATTTATATTTGAGTTGTAGCATATAAATTGATTTATTCTTTATATATTTAAGTTAATAATTATATTTCACTGTGAAGAAACAAATTTAAATTATAAAGCCACTTTATCATTTTTAATTTTTAAAATTTTACGTATATGAAGTTTTAATTCATTTTATTACAGTATGTATCTTTAAATTACAAATACACATAATTCATCTATAACAATTTTTTTATAAAATTCGAAATGAAATATATAAACTTTCATAATTGAAATATAATTATAGTCACTATTGTATTTTTTTTCCTAATTAACAAAATAAATTGTATAAAATATTATTTCATAAAAGATTTACAATTTATTTTTTTAATTTTTCAAAAATAATTAATTTGTTGAAAAATAAATTTTAAGGACTGAAGTGTAACTTTTATTACATTAAAGAAGTTAAAACATTAACTTTTCCACTCTTTTTTGGCTTATTAGGCATTAGCTTTGACGAAGAAAAAGAAATGTTGACTTTATGGCTTATTTCTATGTCGTTTCCAACCATTTTAATTGTACACTATATCCATTTTGCTTTCATTTGTTTTGCCGTTTGTCCATTTTGCTTTCATTTTTTTGCCGTTTGTCCTTGATGTCGTTTGTTCCTTAGGTTTCATGTATAGTATAATAGATTTTATATCAAAAAGTTTGTTTCTTCACTGTCAAACTGTGTAAAAAAAATATATACCCCTTTTCACTTTAAGAGATTATATTAAATCTGATAATTATAATATTATTTATGATATAGTAAAATTTAATAATTATTTTTATTCAAATTTTTTATTATTTTTTTATTTATGTGTTATATTTTTTAATTAAATAATTAATAATTATCAATATTTAAAAATCCGAGTCAAACCGGTTGAACCGGTCGAACCATAAACCCTCGATGAAGCCGGTTTTCGTTCCGATCCGGTTTTAAAAACATTGGTATATGTATATAATTTACTATTCATTTTCTTTGAATAAAGACAAATTTAGCATACCTTTGTTGAACTTGCAAGTGCAGCTGTTCAATTTGGTATGTTTGTAGGCCATTTTATAATACCATCAACAGCCACTTCTTATTTTTATATTCTTTCACTAATGTCCATAGCCCATACTCATCAACAGCGCTATTGAGCCTTTTTCTTGTAGTGAGCCAACTCACTTAAAAAATCCTCCTTAAGATGCATTTCATTTCTCCAAACTATAATATTTTCATATGCAAGTTTTGCAGCGATGGAGGGTCCAGTGCCCCCAGACCCTATTTTTAAAAAGCAAAATTTTGTGGTAATTGATTCTGACCATCGTTGAACTTTTCAGTTTTTTTTATGGTCAAATTCATATAGAGACCCCTGTTTTTATACTTTTTTTCCGTAAGTTCTTATACTTCATTTTTGTATTATCTGATCCCTCTATTTACCTATTTTTGATTTTTAGGTCCTTTTTGAGTTTTTTCCAGTCCTTTTGTGTGACTGGAGGAAAAAAGATTGTGAGTATAGAGACAGGAGGAAAAAAAATTATAATTAGAGAGACTGAAAAAAACTCAAAAAGGAGCTAAAAATCAAAAATAGGTAAATAGAAGTACCAGAACATACAAAAATGAAGTATAAGGACCTATAGAAAAAAAAGTGTAAAGTACAGGGGCCTTTAAATGGGTTAAGCTTTTTTTTCATTTCAGTCACTAAATTATTATTTTTTTCTTTTCAATCACTGAATTTTTTTTTATTTTGATATTTCAGGCCAATAATACGTAGGTGGCAGCCGGAAATTGACATGCGGCAACCTGATTTTACTAGTTTTACTTTGAAAATTTATCATACATACATAATTTCACTTAAAAAAATGAGTTTTTAGGTCAAATTATGCATATATTGTAAGTTTTTAGGTTAAAAAATTTAATTCCAGCCAGTGGCGGATGCACAGCTTGTAGGGTGGGGTCCATGGACCCCACCATTTTCTTGAAACAATTTTTTTGTTATGTATATAAATTAGTGAATTTTAAAAAATAAAACAAAATAAAATTCTAATGAATTCAAATTTGATGAACCTATATACTGAAAACTAAGATTATAAATTTAACAATAAAATAAGACAATATAGTGTAAAATATTTATTATTTTTATATTTTACATCTAAAATTTACAAATTAAAATTCTCATTAAACACATTGAAAAATTTAGTGAGTTATTTTTTTTTATCTAATGATGCTTATTAAATTTTAAAATTCAAATTTATTGAATTATTTTATAATTTAACCTATGAATATATTTTTATTAAGTTAATTATGTTGAAATATTATAAAAATGAGACTCCTCGGCAGTCGAATTTAATAAATTTCAGTTTTTCAATTATTTTTCTCGATACATGACAATTATAGAAATTAAATTAATTTTATTAGTATCGTTTAGCTAATTTTTTATATTTTTAAATTTTAATTTTTAATATATGGACCCCGCCATATCGGAGTTCTGGATCCACCACTGGTTCCAGCTGCCACCTAAGCATTTTTGGCAGGAAAATAACAAAATGAAAAAAAATAAAAGTTCGGTGATAAAAAAAGAAAAGAAAAATAGTTTAGTAACTGAAATGAAAAAACTCGAAAGTTCAGTAATCATCAGGATCAATTACCCAAGGATTTGAGGTTATTTTAAAGAGTTAATTGCAAATTAATACACAAACTTTACCCCAATTTGCAATTACAACACGAACTTTAAAACTTGGCAAATTGGTACACCGATTTTCATTTTTTGGCGAATTGATACACCAAACTGGAAATACACTAACGTGGACATTGTCATATACTGCCACGTGTTGTTGTATGATTGGTCGGTGTACTAATTTGCCAAAAAAATGAAAGTTGGTGTACTAAATTGCCAAGTTTTAAAGTTCGTGTTGTAATTGCAAATTAGGATAAAGTTCGTGTATTAATTTGCAATTAACCCTATTTTAAATAGTAACCGTAGCAAGGATCTTTATTGTTTTTTTATTTTTTTTATTTTTATATAAATTATGGTTTAAAATTAATAAATTTTAATTTATACAATTGGTAATTCATTATTGATCATTATAATTTAAATTACTCTTACATTAAGTATTTTTAGAAGTAGCAATCTAATAAAAAAATATCTTATATATTAAAGACTAATAAAACTTCAATGTTATTTTAATCATAATTTTTACTAATAGAAATATAATTTAAATTATTTCTATAAATTGAAAACATGCCAATTCCTTAAAACACCCCAATTCTAGTCTAACGTTTTAATATTTTGTATTTTTTTATTTAAATTGTCAATTTTTGACAAATATTTTACTTATAGGATGAAATCATTCAATTAACTAAATGTAAAGATAAAATTAGATTTATTTTCATTCAAAAAAGTACAAATAAGTCCTTTATTTCTAAAAACTAACTAAAAACCATAATCAGATTAAAACTAATTTAAATTTTTAATTCATTTAACTAAATCTAATTAAAATTTAAACATATACAATTAATATATGCTAGACATGAAAAACGTTTTCAAACTTTTTTCAAATGAAAAAGAAGTTAATTAAATATTTTAAGATACAATTAAAACACAAAAGTACGAAATAGATTAAAATTTGTGATTTTTCAACGTCATGGTAGAATTAAAAAGTGATAAGGGACCCACTTTAGTGAACGGATTCCGGGAAGAGTGGAAACAGTTTACTCGTTAGTTAGGAGGTATATATATATAATTTAGTTTTTGTTATCTTCGGATAAAGACAGATATAGCATACCTTTGTTGAATTTGCTAATTGTAGACCATTGGCTAAATCCATCTAGAGACCCTTGTACTATATCATTTTTGTTCAAAAAGTCCCTGTACTATTTTTTTTGTTCTTCAGGTCCCTCTATTTACATAATTTTTGATTTTTAGGTCCTTTTTTAGTTTTTTCCAGTCCCTTTACATATAATTTTTTTGTTTCTCTTGTCCCTCAAAATGACCTAAAAATCGGAATTTTGCCAAGTACAAGGACTTGAAGAACAAAAAAATAGTATAAGGGCTTTTTGAATAAAAATGATATAGTACAAGGGCCTCTAGATAGATTTAGCCTAGACCATTTTATAATAGCATCAACAGCCAACTTTTTATTTCTATATGCTTTCACAAATGTCCATAGCCATACTCATCAACAGCCAAATTTTGTTTGTTTTGATGGACAGATACACCGCAAACTCAATTTAAAAATCATCCTTATATAAGATGCTTTTCATTTCTCTAAACTATAATATGCAAGTTTTGCACCGACCGAGGGTCCACTGCCCCGAGACCATATTTTTGAAAACCAAGGATTTGAGGTCATTTTAAATAATAGCTGTGGTCACTGCGCTGAGGTTGTTTTCATCATTATTATAAATTATGATTTAAAATTAATAAATTAAAATTAAAACAATTGATTTTTTTTGTTAAATGGTAATTATATTAGCTCTAACACAAGGTGTGATAGGTAAAAAAAACATGCGGAATACATCATTACCACCAAAAGGAAAATGTGGGTGGTGATATTTATAGTGAATCACACCCTTACTAATACAAAGGAAAAGTAAATCATTATAGTTTGAAGCTTCATCGCGGAAAATCAACTTGTTCCTAACCTTCCAAATCTCCCAAATGCTAAATAACTAAATTGTTGCCCAAAAATTTTAGTACTCCGAGCTAGCTAAAGCCATCCATTGATTAAAAAAGCTAGCTAAATCACCCGGCATAATCCAAGCCACAATACCAATCCGAGTTAAAAGAATCGGACCAAAACTTCCAAGCTAGAGGGTAAAAGAGAATGATATGAAGCGAAGATTCGACCTCAGCGCAGTGACCACCAAGCTGCTGATTACGATCCAAAATCCGACGCTGAACAAGAAATTCCTTTGAAGCAATCCGACCACGATAAAGAAGCCATGTAAAGAACTGAAGCCTAGGCGGGATTTTTTGATTCCAAACCTTCTTTAGAAAACTGATCTGCGGCACCTGAACAGCAGCTGAAATCTGCAACTTGAAGAAACCAGCTGTTATGAACTTTCTGCCGCACCAGTAAACGCTCTTCTGCTGGTCGTTGAAGACAACCGAAAGAAGCTTCTGCATGAGACGCTGAAAAGACTCCGACTCCCCCAATCTCAGTCGTCGTTTCCATCTGAAATTCCACCTCAGCGGACCATTAACATCCACAGCTCCCATGTCTGAAACAGTAACATTTAGCTGAATACATATCTGTACAAATTCTGAAAATCCATGCGTAAGGAGCTTGATTATGAAGCCACAAATCACGCCAAAATACAATATCCGAACCATTCCCCAGTCTGAAACTAACATTAGAGCAAAAAACATTCCAAATATCTTCGTTAGCAACGCAGTACTTCCGAACACCTTTCCAAAAATGAGATAAATGCCGATTATTAGGGTTCATCAAATCATTCCAAGAATGAAAATTAGAACTAGCTCGATTAATTAAGAACCACAAAGAACCTCCATCGCACGTTAGAAGCTTCCACACCCATTTAAGAAGTAAACTTTGATTTCGAAGCCTAAGAGATGGAATATTCAGCCCTCCGAAACAAATAGGCAAACAAATATCATTCCAAGCTACTTTACAAATATCCCTCGATTCAGCCGATCCCGACCAGAGAAAATTTCTCATAAGTTTATCCATTGATATTAAGACCCCTGAAGGAATGGCAAAACAACACATAGAATATACAGGCAAACTGCACAGGACGGACTTTATCGACACTAATCTGCCAGATGGAGATAAAAGATTACCTTTCCAAAGAGCCAAATGAGAGGAAAAACTTTGAACTATTGGATTAAAATGAGACACCGCCAAGCTTCTCCGAGAAAGACGGAGACCCAAATAGGACTTCCTTGTCTATCTTACAATTAAGAATAGAAGCAGCAGAAGCTAAATCATGATCAGACACATTCAAACCAATAATAGAACTCTTCGCATAATTAATACCCAAACCAGAAACTATCTCAAAGCATAGAAGAATGCGGAGAAGATTGTGAACCATAGATAAATCATTCGGGAGGAACAAAAGAGTGTCATCTGCGAACTGCAGCAGAGACAAAGAATCATGACAACCATTAATAGAAACTCCTTCGATCAGCCCCAAATCCTTCGCTTTATCAAAAATGATTTTAAAACCCTCTGCTGCAATAACGAAAAGCATAAGAGAAAGGGGATCGCCTTGCCTAACGCCCTTTTCCATGAAGAAATTGTCTGAAGGAGAGCCATTAACCAAAACCGACATTTGGGAGGAATTTAAGAGGCCAGTAATCCAATTAATCCATGTAGAATTAAAATTCATTCTCTGCATTACCTCCATGATAAACAACCAAGAACACTATCAAATGCTTTCTGAAAGTCGAGCTTAATAATGAAAATAGGGTCTTTGCGCTGAATTGAAAGGTGAATAACCTCTGAAGCAATCGAGTGGCAGTTATGAATATTTCTTAATGAAGCCAAATTGATTATCTGAAATGATCTTGGGAAGATAAGGGGCAAGCCTATTTGCAAGGATCTTAGATAGCATCTTGAAAATTCCATTAATAAGACCAATGGGTTGATAGTCTTTTAAGTCACTAGCTCCTTTCAATTTCGGAATAAGGATCAAGAAAGTCGTATTCAGTCCCGAAGGAAAAGTACCCGAATTATAAAATAATTAATCAGCGGAAAAATGTCATCCTGAAGAATGTGTCATGCTCATTTATAGAAAAACATATTAAAAACATAATTGATTTTTGGCTAAATGGTGGTTTTAGTCATTGAATTCGTATGTATTAAATCTACTGATTCCTAAACTTATATTTTAACTGTTTTAAATTGATTTTTGATTTTAATTTACGAAATTGATTTCGACTTATTAATAAGCGAATTAAATAATAATGTTATTTATAATTTGAAATTACTTTGGGCATTAATATTTTAAGTCCAAATTAAATATTAATTTTATTATAGTTTATATATGATTTTATAATTGACTATTCTAAATGAGAATTTGGGGATTTTATTTAATTTTAAAGTTGTCAAAATTAGTTATATTATTTTAAGACCTAAAAATAATATTCGTGTTATTTAAAAATTAAATTAATAATTATTATTTAATTGTTAAATTGAATTTTTGGCTTAGAATGTCTTTGGAATTAAATTTATATTTTTGCTTTATTTTGTTATTTAATTATTTGAGATATTTGCCGGTAATATTTAATTACTTGGGTTTCAAGCTATTGAGTTCTATATTGATATTAATTAATATTTTATTTAATATTAATTATAAACTGTGGTTTATAATTCTGGAATATCAGTTGGGTCGGTTTGGACTTGGGTCACCGACATGTGGGTTTAGTTTGGTAGTTTTGAAAAACTCGGCTAACCCACTATTTGAGGAATTGATTTTATTTATCATTTAAATATTATTTTAATAATATTTTCGGATTGGATTTAAGTGTGAACTCAATAGTCTTGATTTATTTACGACATTAAAATTTAATTGAGATTGTGTTTCTCGGTGATTTTATCTGGCTTATTAATTGTGCTAGTCCTACGTGGTGTCTAATATTCTTAGAGTTGGGGGTTGGAGCGATTTTAACGCATGATTTATTTTTAGACTCTTCGACTACTCGCGCTCCGGAGTCGAACCAGGGTTTGCTGTTTGCCGAAGTTTCACGTGGATAAGCAAGCAGTGAGTTTGTAGTGCTATTTACCGCTTTATTAAGTACCGCAATTTATTTTAGTTTTATAAATGTTTTTGAACTGTTTTTACGGATTATGGATCTGGATTGAAACGAGCTACTCGATAGGCTTGTGTCGAGACTGTGTGCACCGGTAAGTACTCTGGGAAACGACAGACTAAAGTCTTGCTTACGCTGGTGTATATATATATATATATATATATATATATATATATATATATATATATATATGACGAGAATTTGTTCCCGTCCACTCTGGGTTTATCAGTATGCTATGTCATACTTACGCTGGGATCATTTCAATACTGTTTTTCCATAATCATACTATATTAGTATAAACTGTTTTGATTTAAGGATTTTAAACTTAATAAATATAAATAGTATTGCGAACTCATCTCAGTATATCTGACCCCGTTGTTTTCCCAAATTTTCCAGGTTTATGATTTGAAAGCTGGTCCACTCCGATTCTTTTGATTCCTCGGAGGTTTTTAAGTTATTTAAATTAGTTTCTGTTTTCGAACTCTTAGACCGCAGTAGAACTAGTTTATTAATTATAGTTGATATTACACTTGGGATTGTCGATATATTCGATTATTTATATTTGACATGATTACTCTGGGTTACGACATTGTTATATATAAGGCATGCTGTTGAACATTTAAGATATTTAAGTTATTTATATTAGAACTGTAATATAAATTGCTAGACCTAGGTTGGAGTTTCGGTTGCCCCCAAGCAGTTTTCTGCAGGTTTAAATGTTTATTTAATTTCCGCGAGGCTTGCTACGGGTTTTGGTACAACCATACCCATACCCTAGCGCTGGTCACGATTCATGAAATTGGGTCGTGACAAATATATCCTATGGAGTGCTATCGAATCTTGAGATGAGAATAAAATGAATATGTCCAGTAAATAAATCTGGTAACTAATAAGCCAAGAACACGAGTGTCGCGGAGGTCCACAAACCCGGTTTTTTGGTCTGATGCACGATAATCTTACCCATAAGCGAGTAAGGTTATCTAGTCGGTATAAAAGACATTTTCTAGTTCAACTAGGTGGCGACTCCATTTTTAAAACCATTTCCAGATTCAAGAAGTCAGTCATAAGTCTAGGAGAGCGGCTCCCCGAAACTCTCGCTCTGCTCACACTTATTTTAAGATAATGTTCACTTCATTGTGGGTAATGGACATGGCATTCGTTTTTGGCATGAAAAATAGTCAAGAAACCAGCTTGATCCTCTTTCGGTTGGCTATCCTCATTTGTTTCATTTTTCTCTTCATCTTTATTCAATGCTGGCAAACTTAGCTCAAACTATTACTTTACGAAATGGCCTGTTATGGAAATTGAGATGGAGAAGAAGAAGAAGATTGCGGATAGGAGAGATATCTGATCTGAAAATTTTATTTGTGCAAATTGGATATGTTACTTCTCTTTTTGATCAGAGGGACAAAGCCTTATGGTGTAACTCTTGTAATGATTATTATGCAGCAGCTTTCAGCAGGTGCAGAATGGAATAAGGTACTCGATGAGAAAACCCCTTTCTTCTTAGACTGACCCAGAATCATAAAGTTCCTCCTCGTTTGCAATTCTTTACTTGGCTTATTTATAAAGATTGAATAGCATCAAAAGGTTTTCTTTATGAAAGACGCTTATTAAAGGAGAAATAGCTCGACTGCTTACTATGTTCAACAACAGAAATTGATGGCAATCATGTGGTTATTCATTGTTACAAAGCTTGGTTATTATGGTGTTATTTACTCCGAAAGTTAGTAGTTGTAGCTTGGTATATTCCGGCTGATACGGGGAGTTTCTACTTTCAATGGACGGATCCAGCTAAGTTCAAATTCAGAGACTTTTGGAGCACAATTTGGTTTTTCAGCATATCAGAACTATGGAAAGCAAGGAACGAGATAAGTTTTCAACAGAAGACAACAAATTATGAGGATTTATTTTTTAATATGCATTGTGAAGAGTGTGAATCATTATAAATTTCACAATCATAATTTTAATTATAGTGCAAATTAAGTATGTCGAGGTATAGCTTTCTTCTCTAAAAGGTAATTGCCTTTTTTTGGACCTATCACATCTTGTGGCAGAGCCAACGTGATAATCATTTATAAAAAAACAAAATGGACATTATTTTTTGTTATAATTATTTCTGATGAGTTTGAAATACATACGTCATGTAATGGCCATTGGAGTTGAATCCAAGCATCCTACAATAGCAAATCAGAATCAAATCTCATCATAAAATTAAGAAATGAATAAACTATTATTATTGAATTACCCAATGCGGATGGCCATGTTCATTATTTAAGATAGCCACAAACCTAACAATTTTTTAAATTGGAACAATTAAATAATAATGTGCGCATCTTCATTGGATAATTAAATAATAATTATGGGCACACAAATTATGTGCTTATGTGGAATTGGACCAAAGGTAGAACACCATGATAATAATTGATGCCTAATTCACTTAAGATTAGTAAGGATTCGAAACAGAGCAAGCCAAACAAAAGAAACAATCGGCCTAGCTGTGTCAAACAAACCCCACGTTTAGTCATACATAAATTTATGCATTTTAGGTAAGGAAAAAGGGTTAGTAGATGATAGAATAGGCCACATTATTTAGAACCTATAATTGGAAGATGCAAGCATTTTAATTTGCATCTAATATCACAAAAACGTTATAAACTTCAACGTCTCTTTCATTTTTGATTTAAAAAATTTAATTGGTATATTGGTGCAATAACAATTCATCAAAATTAAAAATGGTGCATAAATAGGTGGGCCGATACATTTGTTGGATTTTTCATTTACCAAGAAATATATAATATAAAAAATCTAGATCAGTTAACAAATGAATTAAATCATGATTAATTGAAATTCAAAATTATATATTTTTTTGAAAATATGCAAAAAACGGATCATATAAATATTACGGAAATGATATTTTTCAACTTAAATAAAAAAATTATTAAACACAAAATATTATAAAAAATAAAAAATTATTATTATATATTTAACAGGCCATTTCAATATCACAAACGTTATATAGTTTTAATTGAAATAAAAATAAATTATAATAATTTACTATTAGATAAAATATCAAATTGAATATTTTAATTGATATTTAATTTGATTAATAATTCATATAAATTCCGCCCACGTGTGTACATATGCCTAAATACCAGTACTAGTATATAAAAGCATGGACGTAGGGGGTATACACTTTTACGCCAATACAGTTAATATTATTTTAATTATTAATAAAATTAATCAGTGTAATAAATAATTCTATTCCAACTGATACGATATTAAACCAAATAAATTATTCATAAAATGGGGACGTGTTCATATTAATAATAACATCAATAAAATTAATAATTTTAATTTAACTTATTAAACGTTACATAATCCAATCAAAACGTTACTGAATCTTTAACTGATTTTATATATATTATAAATAAATCACTATTAATAATTAAAATCGTTTCAAAATTTAACTAATTAGATTTAGTGATTAATTCATTAATGGATACTGAAACCTACCATAAATACTATGGAGTCGAGTCGCAGGATATCCACTCTCAGACGATATCGAACTCCCGCCCAAAGGGCTAAACAAGACGAAACCGGTGGCCGAATCTATGAGATCCGCCTCGACTGGAATATATTCTCGATCACAAGGATAAAACCGTATTCCTGAGGACTCGGACAAAGCACATCGACCCTGGAATTCAGATAGATCACCAGATCTGCAATGATTCTCGAATATCTTTCCTATTTGGATACAAACTCCAACTTAAGAAGATAACATCTAACTTAGGAAGACGAGACTATTAAAGAAGACGTTCCTAAATAGGACTCATGTCTGCATAAGTAATTATACTCCTAATTAGGGCCAAGCCCTACTAAATAGAATTCACTTTCCTATTCCAACTCTACAAGGTATACATTCGACTACTATATAAAGAGTTTGAGGTATGCCTAAATACAAAACTACATTAGCCTAAACTGACTTTAGCATCGGAGAGTTAATCGGACAATCAGCGTCCGGTTAGCTTCTACCCTGTTTTACAGGTTAAATCACCGGATCAGAAAGTAGACTCCATCAATTGGCGCCGTCTATGGGAAAAGCTTGAAAACTTCAAACTTGAAGGAGCTTTTATGAACTCAAACAAATTCTATTGAAGAAGATGACTTCTGACGAAACAAACCACAAAGACAAAGAACTGATGGATCCCAAGACCCATCAACACACACTGGAGGTGATCACCATCACTAGAGACGGTACCCATAGCACTGCTGGAGAGAGTAACACCGGAGAAACATCCTTCTCCACTCCCCAATATCAAACTAACCCAATAAGGGGAAGCAACCCTATTGCGTTCTCTAACCTAGGAGCCAACGATGAGCAAACGCCAGGCATGGCAACACCGGAGATATACAACAAAATTCTAAAAAACGTATTGGAAGTCGTCTAAACAAATTTGGACAGATTGGCTAACGAAGCCAAACGAACAAACGGCAACCATGACGAAACCATGAAAATTATGAGGAAGAATTTCAACCCATCTCCTGCCCGACGAAGACACATGACAGAAAACACAAATCCAAATCATCAAGAACCAACCAGAGGAAGGAACGAAGGAAGGAATGAACGAAGGAAGGAACGAGAGGAGAAACGAAGGAGAAGAAAATTCGGAAAATCAAGAGCACAGAAAAGACGACTCTAAAGAAGATAATCTGAGGGATGCAGCCAGAAACGGAGAAAATGAAGATGATGCCCAAAGTGGACTTAACTTTAAGAGAGATGAACGAAGAGACAAAGAAATCGAGGACGCACCACCAAAAACAAGAGACAAGAGAAAGATATTGGAAAAGCTCAATCAATGAAGAAGAACCAGGACCGCGAAGACGAGTCCTCGGAATCACCCCAAAAAATCAAAGCCACATATGTTGCTGATGAAGATTTGGAGGAGAAGATTGCCAAAGCACTGAAGAAGCTGAAGTCCAAAGAGCTAGATATAGACGACCTGAGGCTGAAAGGTTTGCCTTTATCAACTAATCCTGAAAGAAACAATCCCCTACAACATGAAATTACCCACCTTGCCAACTTTCAATGGAGAAGGAGATCTGAGGGACCATACGTCCAGATTCACCGCAACTATGGGTCTCTTAAGCGTCTCGGACACAATTTTGTGTCGACTATTCCCGACCACCCTCACAGGAACTGCTCAGAGATGGTATAATAAACTCAAGCCAAGGTCGATCAAGAGCTTTGCCTCTTTGTCGATGAAATTCCTCAATAGATACCTCACCAGTATACCAGCTAAAACGACCACCAGCATCCTGAGGTCGTGCATTCAAGAAGAAGGAGAAACGCTAAGGAGTTACATCGAACGATTCAACAAACAATCTATGAAGATAGACAATTTGAACGTCAATATGGCATCAAAAGCGCTAAGAAAAGGAACGCGATTCTCGAACTTGATGGGCATAGTCCAAAAATACTTCAAGCTGGATGAAGGTCGCAGAGCTATTCGAGGAAAAGAGGCGAAAGGGAAGGACTCGAAAGAGAAACCAAAGGAAAAGTCAAAATAAAAATCGAAGGATAGGCGGTCAAGGCCTGAAGAAAGCAGGTGCTTCGCCCTTAGGGAAGGTACGAACCAAGGTATGATCCCGAGATGACGAACCCAATTACACACCGCTGAACACCAGTCGAACCTACGTCCTCATGTGGATTAAGGAGAATGTAAAAATTGTGGTATGGCCACCAAATATGAAAGCTGAGATCAGAGACACCAAAAAATTCTGCAAATTTCATGATGAACACGGACACGAACCATACGAGTGCAGAGATTTAAAAGTAGAGATAAAAAGAATGATAGACGCAGGCAAACTAAGGAAGTTCATATCCCACAAAACAAAAAGCAGTGACAAGGGAGAAAAGAGGAGCAGGGACGACAAGGGAAAATTAAAGAAATAAGAAAGGCCATCCAAGATCCTAGGAACGATACACGTAATTAATGGAGGAGGACATAGCAGTTCAACCATTCGGAGAAAGCAGAGGAGAGAAGTGCTGAACATCATAGAGACACACATGCCACCAGTGATTTTTTATGTCTAGGATTATGAACATGTGAAAGCACCCCATAACGACGCTCTTGTGGTAACTACCATCATTGAAATTGGAACATGGAGCAAATCCTTATAGACAAGGGAAGCGCTGTGAACCTCATGACAAATGCTGCGTAGAAAATGTTAGGAGGGACCGCGGCAAGACTACGCCGAGTTCCGATTCCATTATCCGGAATCGGAGGGCCTTTTATCAATCCACTTGGCGCTGTGACTCTGGAGGTTATAATCAGCCAAGAAAGGAGAATCAACAAAAAGGTCATGTCCCTGTTCAATATAGTGGATATGGAGCTGACATACAATGCAATTATCGGAAGACCCTTCCTCCATGATTTAGCTGCGGTCACCAGCATAAGAGCACTAGCCATGAAAGTGTGTCACGACCCAATTTCATGAATCGTGACCGGCGCTAGGGTATGGGTATGGTCGTACCAAAACCCGTAGCAAGCCTTGCGGAAAACAATCAAACATATAAACCTGCAGAACACTGCTCGGGGGCAACCGAGACTCCAACCTAATTCTAGCAATTTATATTACAGTTCTAATATAAATAACTTCATATCTGAAATGCTCAACAGCATGCCTTAAATATAATAATAAAATAATACAGAGTAAACATGCCAATAATAAACAATTGGACAACCGACAATCCCAATGTGCAATAACCAAAGTAATATATAAACTAGTCCTACTGCGGTCTAAGAGTTCAAAAACAGTAGCTAGTTTAAATAACATAAAACCTCCGAGGAATCAAAAGAATCGGAGTGGACCAGCTTTCAAATCATAAACCTGGAAAATTTGGGAAAACAACGGGGTCAGATATACTGAGATGAGTTCGCAATACTATTTACATTTATTAAGTTTAAACCCCTTAAATCAAAACATTTTATACTAATATAGTATGATTATGGAAAACAGTATTGAAATGATTCCAGCGTAAGTATGACATAGCATACTGATAAACCCAGAGTGGACGGGAACATATCCTCGTCATATACCAGCGTAAGCAAGACATTAGTCTGCCGATCCCAGAGTACTTACCGGTGCACACAGTCTCGATACAAGCCTATCGAGTAGCTCGTTTCAATCCAGATCCGTAATCGCTTAAAACAGTTCAAAAGAATTTATAATACTAAAATAAATTGCGGTACTTAATAAAGCGGTAAATAGCACTACAAACTCACTGCTTGCTATCCACGTGAATCTTGGCAAACAGCTAACCCTGCGTAGACTCCGAAGCACGAGCAGTTGACGGGTCTAAAACAATATATAAGTTAAAATCTGAACAACCCCTAACTCTAAGATCACTAGACACCATATAGGACTAGCATCTCAAACACAACCAAAGAACAATATCCGAAACACAAGTAATCCCAAAGTCAAGGTACAGAGACATCCAACCAATTCAATAACCAGTTAAGCTTAGGTGAGTTCTCGATGAAAACAAACCACAATAATTATTAATTTAGATATCATCTTTTGAAATCCAAAGAAAATCCCAGAGTAGTGTGTTAGCCATATATCCAATATATGCTTAACACAATATGTCGGGCGACACAAGTCTAACCCGACCCAAACTTAAACCAGAGTAAATATCCAGAGTTAAATCCTTAAAACAAAACATCGATTTGAAATTTGAGAACTCATCACAAACTTAACCAAAACCACAAAACTACAAACGACAACATGCCAATAAATTGTCAACACTTGACAATTTCCACCCGGAGTTCATACACCTCAATAACACCCTATATGCCATTTCAAATATGCTACCAAGCACTTTAAAACAAGTAAACTCAACTATGAAAATATCCTTGAAATAGCCTTAAAAACCATCGCCACTTATATGTCATAACAACGATTTAAAACTAACAACTCAAAGCTTCTTAGTATCTTATATTAATTCAACATGGTTTTAAATAATACATTTCCAATCCTTTGCTTTTGATAACAAACATCTTAAATAAGCTTTAACATCTAGTAAAAACATTAGTTAAATCTTTAACCCAACAACACCCAAAGTAGTATCTCCCATTTCTTATAACGCATTTTAAAAATAATTTCCAGCAAAGCTAATCAATTTAAAACAACGATTTAATATTAACAAAACCCTCTTAACACCTTAATTAAGCAATAGCCAATGATTGCAAAACCACCCTATGTATTGTTCTTTAACTAATCACCTATCATCCAATAGAGTTATGTTTTCAGACTTTAATATGACCAAGAACATAATTAATAGCTAAAGAACATCGCTATTTGATACACCTTTCAATAAGAATGAACAATCCAATCAACCCAAAGTATAATTTACATTCATAAGCCAATTACAATACCAAATCCATATTTCCAGATTTAACATTAAAAGCAAAACAGAAAATAAATCACAACACCCTACAAATAGATGTAGCACAACAATCTACCAATACAACACATAAAACTATCATAAAATCAATATAAAAGGTGATACATACCTCTTGAACGATCAAAAGAAGAAAACCCAGAAATGATATAATCCAACTCAGCCTACACCAATATATAACGAGGTCTAGAGGGTTTAGAATAGCTAGAATTGAAGAACAAGAGATAAAACCACAAAGGAATGATACAAACACTTACCAAGGATTAAAATTGAGATGAAAGTTGATAGGAATGAGTTAGAATATGACTCCAGCCGTTTTAGGGTTTTAAAAGTCGAAGGAAAAGAGTTTAGGTCGAATAAGGGGTCTTTAAATAGAAAAACAGCGAACTGAACAGTGCAAGTTCGCGCCCGCTAAGTATAGTTCGCACCCGCGAACTTCAACAGCATTAGTTAGCGACCGCTAAATGTAGTTCGCACCCGCGAACTCAATAAAAACACAATCCGATCGTCCAGATTTTAGTAAATCCTCTCAGGAACAACATATCCAAACGGCGGCCCGATCTGACGGTGCAATTGGGAGATATGGACATTTTACTAAGGCATGTCATATCAGGAAAACAGATAAACACTTATTCAATAAGGCTCAGAACCTAATCAAAACAACACATCGAAGGTTATGAAAACCAGACCATGGTTTCAAGGGACCAAACCACCAAGGAACAACCCGCAACACATCGAAAAAATCATCGGAACAAGCCGGAAAAACACGGGGTATTACATTCTCCCCAACTTATATAAAATTCGTCCTCGAATTTAAAACATAAAAAACAACCCATGTAAAACATAACATAATATTACATAAAAGCCAAACAATAAAAAAAAACGCACATCACCAACGGAAAAATGCATAAACAAGATACCCCAAGTAATCAATGAAGGTAAAAAGTAACAATTCAACAAAACGAGTTTTGTCTCCCAAGTACATTTCTCAAATGAGTGATCAACCCAACTGGACCATAGCAATACCTTTACTCATCAACTTATGCACTTGCATAAACACAACTTAACAAGTTGTACCTCAAAAGATAACTCAAAACACCACTTACATAAATCAACAAACTCAAATCGACACAACGCACATGTGCGCAAAATTATAAATTTGGCAGTTCGGTGCTCCAAACTATTACTTGATTAAACAAAATATAAACCTTCAAGATTATTCAACTATAAATATTAAACATGCTCACAAGGGAGGTTACCAAAACTCGCTCGAGTTTTAACAACTATCATAACAACCTTAACAATGTGCCAGGACAAGCTCGAAACTCAAATTGCAATTCTTACAATACTAAAATCTAACACTTCAAAATAGAAATCTTGAAATCCCCATTAAACATCAAGCAACTCTCGCCACCTACTTAACATCCCCACACCTTTTATCCCATATCAAAGCATACAATTAAACTCGTTATATCAAACAAGCGATCTAAAACTAACTAGATAAGGTTCTCGCCAAAATATACCAGTAAACTTTAAAACATCATGAGAATCGAGTTGTACACACGGCAAGGACTAAGCTCGACAAAACCATTAACCTTAACGAATCCATAAACACGTACTACACACTGACATTCCAAGGAGTATATCACTTTAACTAATGATAACAAAATCTCAAAGCTACATACAAACCAACTCATTTAGAAAAATTCTTCCACTCATACCATAAGCAAGCATACATCCCGAAGTTACCTAAGGTAATTAAATACCAACATACATACCAATTTTGTACAAATCAAATTTATTCTGCACACAAAAGGTTCAACAACCAAATGAAACGATATCCCACTTTCAATAGCAAAAATTTACAATCAACGGTATCGATCAACCAACTTTTATTGTCGAAACCTACTCATCACGATTATTGAATCAACTAACTCAAAAATCCGAATCGAACTCAAATTCTCAAGATCATTTCACCAAATGTAACTCTTGAAATCAAGACATCACCTAGATCAAATTCACTAGTAAATGGGTCATTGGTTATGCTCAAAACCAAACTTATAGGGAAATAATTCAAATTACAAAACATTACAACTTCCCTCTTCTCTTTAAAAGACATTAATATCTTATAACTCCTTTTATATTTAAAACCAAAATACTTTTACTGTTGGGAAAACTCCAGTTTTGAGAACACATTAAAATTTTCAAACATTCGTATTTGAATTTACAGTTACACGTTATTTTCAAATAAGTTTTCAAATCTATAAAACTGTTCAACTAACAAAATTTTTATTCTCTTTAATTAAACCTTGATAAAATTTTATCCTTTGTCAAAATGGGAAAATAAATTTATATTAAAAATATCCTCGCTCGCACAATATTCTATTTAAGTATATCAAAATGTTTAAACAAAATGGAACATGTAAAAACAAAACTTCTTTTAAAATGACAATATACACACACACGTGGAGCATAACCAAATCCCCTAATCCAACAACTCTCAAATCACAACTCGGAAGTTAGCACGTAAGTCTTCTAATCTGACCTCAAAATCCTATCATACATATTACAACAATAACTAGAGTGCAACCTGATAGGAGTATTTTACTCCTATATTTAGGGTCGATTTTACTCGGTTTTCATCATGTGTAGTATTGTTTTTATACATTATTTGGCGTTTTTACGTTTAATAGTGTTTGTTAGTGTTTCAGTGGAAATTAGGTGAAATACAACTATTTGGGGCAAATTTATGGTGGATTGCGTGTACGAGTAAAAAGCGTAGCTTGCGGACGAAGGAATTGAAGTTCACGAACGAGATTGAGGAAAAAAGGGGTTGTTCCCGTTCGGAACAAAGGTTTCACGAACGGGAACCATGCAGAATGAGCATGAGTCCCGAACGAGAAGGCCTTGTCCCGTTCGGGACTCAAGAAGAAATCAAATCTCAAAGCTTTCGATCTGCAGTTTTTTCGAACGGAACTATGGTTTCCCGTTCGGGAAAGAAGAAAATTGGGCATGTCACGAACGGAACTATGGCTTCCCGAACGGGAAAGAAGAGAATTACACGTGCAGCAGACTTTGAATTGGACTGAAATTCCTCCTCAAATTACAATTTCAATTCCTATTACAAATTGATTTGTAATACGAATTAGAAGACTCCGGAACTTCTCCTACTATATAAAGACCTTGTACTAGACTCAATTAAAGATGTAGAATAAATTAGACATTAGATTAGAGTAGTTATAATTTAGTTTTTATTAAATAGCTTTTAGTTTAGTTTTTTCCAGCAGTTTATAAGTAGTTTATAATTAGTTTCTGCAAGACGATTGTTGAAGATTTCAAGCTTAATTAAGACGATTCTTTCCGAAATTGACAACTCCGGTATTTATTGTTTAATTATGCTTTCTTCTTCATCATCCTTCTTGTTTTGTTTCAGTTTTATTATGAGTAACTAAAACCCTTGTTCGAGGGTTGATATGAACTTATAAATTGGTAATTACTTGGATTGGATGGATTAGTATTAATTCGTGTCTTAATTATTAATCTTATTGCTTGGATTAAATTAGCTACTTAGTTCATGAGTTTGTGTTTAGTTAACTAATTGAGAGATTGTTAATTAAATAGACATAGATAATTAAGAACTTAGAGAAAAACGCCGTGAGAGCAGGTTGGAATTTAGGTAGTCATTGAGTTTGCTTCATAATTATAATTTGATTATTTAATTCAGTTTTAATATCGTGAGAGCGAGTTAATAATTGGTTAGTTAATTAGGTTGTGATTTTATTCGGATCTTTGAGGCTTGAGAGGGCGGGATTCGGTGCTTTAGAATAGCTCGATTCACGATAAAATCACTAAAAAATCCTATTCCATAATTTTACTTATTTATTTGGGATTATCAATCCTTGAGCTTTTTAATCTTATTGTTTTAAATCATATTTTATTATTTGTTTTCATTTTATATTAGTTTAATTAAATTACAAATCCTATTGATTTTTCTAGTTAGCCGATTAAAGAATATTTGAAATTAGTGATTAAGTCCATTGTCTCTGTGGGATCGATACTTGGTCTTCCAAGTTATATTACTTGCGCGATATCGTACACTTGCGATTATTTGCCAACAAGTTTTTGGCGCCGTTGCCGGGGACAATTGCGTATTTAATAAATTAAGAGTATTATATTCTTGATTGTGTTAGCCTTTATTTTCTATTTTTTTTTGTGTGTTTGTCCGATTTTACGTGGGGTGTTCTTGTTTTTGGGTGTGCAGGAAATTTGATATTTGTTGGTTTATCCTCAATTTGTTTTTGGTGTACCTATTTTGGAAAGAGTAATGGCATGGAATCAAAATTATATGCAGTACCAAAATTTTCAGTATAACTGTGAAATTTGTGGGGATTTTGGTCATACTCGAGCTGACTGTCATGTACTCTATCCAGATTGGAATGGACATGCCAACTATATGGGTGATCAATGGCAAGCTAGTGAAACTTATGGTTGGAACGATACTTGGGAGAACTTCAATGAAAATTTGAACTTTAATTCAAGTTATCACCCACATCAAAACGAATGGGATTTCAATTCCAACTTTGATAATGAACCACAACAATCACCGGATTTTCAGCAAAATTGGAATGTGGATGAAGGAAGCAAGATTGACGAATTCATTGAGGAGATGAGAACCGGTTTCCAAAATCAAGCCGCGGTCAACCACCGTCTTGAGACGCAAATTTCTCAATTGGCTATTTTGATTCAAAATATAGCTCAAGATGGTCTACCATCTACAACAGAATCAAATCTAAAAGAGCAAGTAAAAGTAATTGAGCTTCGAAGCGGAAAATCACTTGACAGTCCATATGTTACGAAGGTGGTTCAAGTTGACGATGTGCCGATCAATAGTGACGATGAGATGGCTGAAACTCCATATGTCAATGCTTTAGTTGGACATCATCCAATAAAGGTACATGTAGAGGTCGAAAAAGAACAGTGTGAGGATGGCGAACTTGAAACTCCGATTTTCCACCCAGTTACAACACCCATGAGCTTAAATAATGAAAGTGGAGAGCAATTTGGTATTACGGTACTCTACGAGGAATTTAACAAAGCCTTTGATTTCAAAGATCCATTCTTTGAAGGGTTTGATTCCAAGTATGATGGAAATAATACTAAATATATGAATATGCTTCATACTCCTTATATTTTCTACTATAGAGTACAAGCATACTCTATATCATCCGAGTTTTATTTGAAGGAGCCAACAAGGAAAAAGAGGAAGAAGATGCTACCAAGACGGCTTCCTCATGTTAGGTTGTATTTTTAGCAACCTTACGCGAAGAGTCAAGCTTTAGACTCTAACTAAAGCGCACTTGGGAGGCAATCCCAAGAGGTATTATTTTGCTTTCATCTTACACTCATGTTTTTCAATTTTTTTTATTATTTCATTACACTGAGGACATTGCATGAAATAGTGTGAGGATGGGGGGAAAACATATCGTTTAGTTAGGATTTTTATTTATTTATTATTGTTTGTTTATTTATGTTTTCTTAGGTTTAGTTTGTTTTTTTTAGTTTGTTTTTCTTGTGTTTTCATGCTTTAGTAGATTGTATTAGGGTGTTTTAGGATAGTCGTAGTTTTTTACAATGCCTTGTATCGCTTTAAATCTTTGTCTTTCAAGTATGAAAAAAGTGTTAGTTGATTTGGTGTTATCTTTAAAATTTGTCAATCTTAGATTTCCCCAAATCAATGAATGTATGAACGCGACTTCTTAATTCGACAATTGATAAGCGATGCTTGCTTAATGACTTAATAATTCGTTGACATAATCCGATGAAATAAGGGTGAATTCAAAATTTAGACTTGTTCAAATCGTTGAAACATAATTGAATAACTTGATGCGGATTCATGACATGTCGATTGTTTATTTTTATAGTCGTTTTTAAACTTTTGGCATAAGTAGCATAATTCAAGTAGGAATTGAGTTTATGGCATAACACTACACACTTTTGAGAGTTTTGAGCTTAATTTTCTTGTTGTGAGTGTTGATTTCATGTTTTATTCCTAGAACTTGCTCGGTGTCCGTTTAAAGTTACACGATTGAGTTTTCAACAATTAGATGATTATGGCAATTAGGTATAACCTTTCTTTTAGACCACTTAAATAGACTACCCTTTATCCCTTAGATTACACCAATTTGAGCCTTAAGCCTTTTTATTGTTTTTACCATATTTTACCCTTTACCGTTCTATGTTTTACCTCTTTTGTTTACCTTATCGACTTGATACATCATTTGTTATGACTATGATGAATATAGGTGATTCGAAACTCAAGATTAATGAAAAGAGAAAGTGAACTACATTGTGCTTAAAAGATAAAGTTACGCCTTATAAAAGATTGAAAGAAAATAAAAAGAGATAGAAATTTGCAAGCAAAAGTTTCAAAAAGAAGAAAAAAATTCTGAAAAAAAAAAGCAATG
Source organism: Mercurialis annua (assembly GCF_937616625.2). Lineage (NCBI taxonomy): Eukaryota > Viridiplantae > Streptophyta > Magnoliopsida > Malpighiales > Euphorbiaceae > Mercurialis > Mercurialis annua. The sequence goes on along the minus strand of NC_065574.1, from coordinate 42,697,705 downwards.
AGTAAAGCGTAATTCAAAAAGAAAAGAAAGTTATAAGTTCATATAAACGCAAAAGCGGAGTTAGATCGACCTAGAAGTTAATAGTAGTAATAAATAGTGTATTAAGTTGATAATTAGCCTTTGTTTAACCTTTTTACCTACCCTTTACCTTAGCCACATTACAACCCAATAAAAGACCATATGATTTTTGTTGATTACCGAATCAAGTAGCGGAGTCCGGGACTATGAGCAAGCTTATGGTGAGTATTCATGTTTTCAATTGTGAGCTTTCTTTGTTATATACCCTACTTGTTGAAATATTGATGCCATTAGCTTAGTTTTTATTAAATTGTGCTATGATTTGCTTAAGTGGAAAAATTGATTATTTTCCATGTCCCGCAAGTGATAGTGAAGCTTGAAGTGTGATTCAATTTGACCTTGTACTAATGAGTTAGTAACCGTTGTTATATTGAATTATGTCATAAAATTATTATTGTTATTTGATTGCATCATTATTTAGTTGTCGGTTTTAGAAGTTTGTTTTTTATATTATTCATAGGGTCGGGGATTTCTTTGATTGATTTATTGTTAAGTTATATGCTAATGATTTCTAACATATTTTGTAGAGTAAGATTTATTTCTTGCTTGAGGACAAGCAAAGGTTAAGTGTGAGGAGGTTTGATAGGAGTATTTTACTCCTATATTTAGGGTCGATTTTACTCGGTTTTCATCATGTGTAGTATTGTTTTTATACATTATTTGGCGTTTTTACGTTTAATAGTGTTTGTTAGTGTTTCAGTGGAAATTAGGTGAAATACAACTATTTGGGGCAAATTTATGGTGGATTGCGTGTACGAGTAAAAAGCGTAGCTTGCGGACGAAGGAATTGAAGTTCACGAACGAGATTGAGGAAAAAAGGGGTTGTTCCCGTTCGGAACAAAGGTTTCACGAACGGGAACCATGCAGAATGAGCATGAGTCCCGAACGAGAAGGCCTTGTCCCGTTCGGGACTCAAGAAGAAATCAAATCTCAAAGCTTTCGATCTGCAGTTTTTTCGAACGGAACTATGGTTTCCCGTTCGGGAAAGAAGAAAATTGGGCATGTCACGAACGGAACTATGGCTTCCCGAACGGGAAAGAAGAGAATTACACGTGCAGCAGACTTTGAATTGGACTGAAATTCCTCCTCAAATTACAATTTCAATTCCTATTACAAATTGATTTGTAATACGAATTAGAAGACTCCGGAACTTCTCCTACTATATAAAGACCTTGTACTAGACTCAATTAAAGATGTAGAATAAATTAGACATTAGATTAGAGTAGTTATAATTTAGTTTTTATTAAATAGCTTTTAGTTTAGTTTTTTCCAGCAGTTTATAAGTAGTTTATAATTAGTTTCTGCAAGACGATTGTTGAAGATTTCAAGCTTAATTAAGACGATTCTTTCCGAAATTGACAACTCCGGTATTTATTGTTTAATTATGCTTTCTTCTTCATCATCCTTCTTGTTTTGTTTCAGTTTTATTATGAGTAACTAAAACCCTTGTTCGAGGGTTGATATGAACTTATAAATTGGTAATTACTTGGATTGGATGGATTAGTATTAATTCGTGTCTTAATTATTAATCTTATTGCTTGGATTAAATTAGCTACTTAGTTCATGAGTTTGTGTTTAGTTAACTAATTGAGAGATTGTTAATTAAATAGACATAGATAATTAAGAACTTAGAGAAAAACGCCGTGAGAGCGGGTTGGAATTTAGGTAGTCATTGAGTTTGCTTCATAATTATAATTTGATTATTTAATTCAGTTTTAATATCGTGAGAGCGAGTTAATAATTGGTTAGTTAATTAGGTTGTGATTTTATTCGGATCTTTGAGGCTTGAGAGGGCGGGATTCGGTGCTTTAGAATAGCTCGATTCACGATAAAATCACTAAAAAATCCTATTCCATAATTTTACTTATTTATTTGGGATTATCAATCCTTGAGCTTTTTAATCTTATTGTTTTAAATCATATTTTATTATTTGTTTTCATTTTATATTAGTTTAATTAAATTACAAATCCTATTGATTTTTCTAGTTAGCCGATTAAAGAATATTTGAAATTAGTGATTAAGTCCATTGTCTCTGTGGGATCGATACTTGGTCTTCCAAGTTATATTACTTGCGCGATATCGTACACTTGCGATTATTTGCCAACACAACCTTATATTTAATACTACTTCCTACAAAATACAAAATTATGATACTACAGACCAATCAATCATAACGTAATCATCAATTCAACACCATAATCACAGAGTATTTGTCTAGCTACCTTTCGGTAACAGTTTCAAATTCATTTAAAATACATTTATCCCAAAGTGACTCGCGAGTTTGTTTCAAAATATTTTCCTCAAAACACTTTATTGATAAAATCCATTTTACGTAATTGTGCGCCAGGGTGATGACATCTCTCATCCCCAAAGAGTTGTATCCAACTCTAATCATTTCTATGCACGTGATGCATGTACTATTATGCATGTATCAATTATTAATTTTCTTTTTATTTAGTGAACATACTCAGTGCTCAATGCAATTCCCTATTCGTGACATACAAAAATGCATGTTCATAGTATGTCTAGGCACAATTATGTGATAAAAACATTTCAAATACTTTAGCAAATAAACATTTGAAATCAATTTCTCAATAAACATTTGCTAGACATTACACTCTGTGAGATGTGCACTCGATAGCCTCAAAATACTTCCCAAATTACATACTTGCAACCACCAAATCATATGATACTAACATAACATATCAAAATGACTACACCACTAAATTTCCTTATGCGAAAATAATATCCAAATTAACCTCAACCAAACTGAAATTATACTTCAATAAAAACGACACATACCATAATTATCTACGAAACTTACTTTCAGTTTTGGCATCGCGCCGTCCAACATAATATAAGCACCAGTGTGATAATACACCGATATATCTCCTCGGGTCAGAATTTCCAATATCCTTATCTAGGATAATCAGGAACCACCAACCGTTCCAAAGAAATAATTTCCTCATCTTCCATATCAACACCCAAAGATCTCGACCCATAAACAAAATAATAAAATAAAACATAAGGGCTAAACAAAAGTTCGACTTAAATATCAATACCAATCATCAATGATAAGTCAAAGCAACGCCTATTAGCGACGACCTCATGTGCTATCCGCACAGCGAGACAAACAAGATAAAACAACTAACATAGCAAAACTTAACCAATATACGAGGCATACTAACACGAACAACACCAACAAGTTATCATTTTCACCTAACCATAAATCACCGAAGCATGCCTCATCCCGCATTTAATCCAAATATCTTTCCATATAATAAATCATAACCATTGAAGGCAACTAACATGTCAGCAAAAGCATTGAGCATGAAACATCCAATTTGATCACTATATAACGACCGACATGGCATACAGAACCCATATAATCTAGTCATATCTCAAATCTCAAAACAAAACATGCCACAACATACTCAGAATCGTTGTAATAAAATCAACATTTGGTATGACATCGATCAAAAGGAAAGCATTTTAAACTCTTTTCAAACCTAAATTAATTCGCAATAGTTTTCAAGTTCTAGTCGAGTTCCACAGTTTAAAAATCACTTCTTTAAAAAAAATTATTTACATGAAACAATTGATTAAAATTTCCAAAGTATTTCAATTTAATAAATCACAGAGTTAGCCGAGTCATTACAACTACCAAGCTCAACTCCCACTTTGGGTGACCCAAGTCAAACCCACAACAACCATTTATAAAACTTATTCAAAACATTTATAAATTCGGAAAGAAGCATTTAAATAAAATCTCAATTTTCTTTCAAAAATAGGAGCTCACTTAACCCAAGTATTAAACATCAATTTAAAAACTAAAGTGTGAAAAAGGTAAATCACAACAACCATTTTGTATACACCTAATTCAGCCAACCACCAAAATATCAAACATATGACCAACGACGCTTCAACGTGGACATACCACATCATGGTAAAAAAAAAATAACAACAACAATATTAAATCCTCAAAATGGTGAATCATCTCATAAATATTATTATTTTAAAAATAATCTTTGATCAATACCAAGCCAACCTAAGATTCTGAAATACGTGAAATTTATTTTACTTCGAAAATAACCAAAAATCACATTTTTTTAAAAGTATTAAAACTAGACTTACCTTCCAATTCTCGTGTCAAAACACAAATCAAATCAAAATAATTTTCTCAATAAAACCCGTTTTGACCAAACAACGCGTAGCCACAAATCATGCTTAAAAATTTAACACAAAAATCCTTTGAAAGCAACACAAGGCCAACGCCTAACATATTCTCTTATGTGTCAACCTATATGGCAACCAACAAATACGGCTAAAGCCAAAGTGTACTCACCAACAAGGAGAGAGCAATCAAATATGCTTGTAATCATCCAAGCATGAAAACAAACAAATAATCACCCAAGGTAAACATCATATAAGGCACAATAGCCAATAAAAAATCACCCAAAGTAAACACCATATAAGGCACAACAGCCAACCAAAACTTCACCCAAAGTATACACCATATAAGGCACAACAGCCAACAAAACATCATCTAAACCAAAGTAAAGCACCAATAAAACATTAGACTGACGCTATAACATTCCTATAGGTGAAGGTAGAAGTTTCAAAATCAAAAGATGACGTTTCAAATGACAAGACTTGAATCCTAATTTCCGCAGTAGATCCTATGACACAATAACACTTCACATGCTTTAAAGCAGTAAACATATAACACGCAAAAATTTGGCCTTAGTTCGAAACTAAAGCTCTGATACCAACTTTGTCACGACCCAATTTCATGAATCGTGACCGGCGCTAGGGTATGGGTATGGTCGTAACAGAACCCGTAGCAAGCCTTGCGGAAAACAATCAAACATATAAACCTGCAGAACACTGCTCGGGGCAACCGAGACTCCAACCTAATTCTAGCAATTTATATCACATTTCTAATATAAATAACTTCATATCTGAAATGCTCAACAACATGCCTTAAATATAATAATAAAATAATACAGAGTAAACATGCCAATAATAAACAATTGGACAACCGACAATCCCAATGTGCAATAACCAAAGTAATATATAAACTAGTCCTACTGCGGTCTAAGAGTTCGAAAACAGTAGCTAGTTTAAATAACATAAAACCTCCGAGGAATCAAAAGAATCAGAGTGGACCAGCTTTCAAATCATAAACCTGGAAAATTTGGGAAAACAACGGGGTCAGATATACTGAGATGAGTTCGCAATACTATTTACATTTATTAAGTTTAAACCCCTTAAATCAAAACATTTTATACTAATATAGTATGATTATGGAAAACAGTATTGAAATGATTCCAGCGTAAGTATGACATAGCATACTGATAAACCCAGAGTGGACGGGAACATATCCTCGTCATATACCAGCGTAAGCAAGACATTAGTCTGCCGATCCCAGAGTACTTACCGGTGCACACAGTCTCGATACAAGCCTATCGAGTAGCTCGTTTCAATCCAGATCCGTAATCGCTTAAAACAGTTCAAAAGAATTTATAATACTAAAATAAATTGCGGTACTTAATAAAGCGGTAAATAGCACTACAAACTCACTGCTTGCTATCCACGTGAATCTTGGCAAACAGCTAACCCTGCGTAGACTCCGAAGCACGAGCAGTTGACGGGTCTAAAACAATATATAAGTTAAAATCTGAACAACCCCTAACTCTAAGATCACTAGACACCATATAGGACTAGCATCTCAAACACAACCAAAGAACAATATCCGAAACACAAGTAATCCCAAAGTCAAGGTACAGAGACATCCAACCAATTCAATAACCAGTTAAGCTTAGGTGAGTTCTCGATGAAAACAAACCACAATAATTATTAATTTAGATATCATCTTTTGAAATCCAAAGAAAATCCCAGAGTAGTGTGTTAGCCATATATCCAATATATGCTTAACACAATATGTCGGGCGACACAAGTCTAACCCGACCCAAACTTAAACCAGAGTAAATATCCAGAGTTAAATCCTTAAAACAAAACATCGATTTGAAATTTGAGAACTCATCACAAACTTAACCAAAACCACAAAACTACAAACGACAACATGCCAATAAATTGTCAACACTTGACAATTTCCACCCGGAGTTCATACACCTCAATAACACCCTATATGCCATTTCAAATATGCTACCAAGCACTTTAAAACAAGTAAACTCAACTATGAAAATATCCTTGAAATAGCCTTAAAAACCATCGCCACTTATATGTCATAACAACGATTTAAAACTAACAATTCAAAGCTTCTTAGTATCTTATATTAATTCAACATGGTTTTAAATAATACATTTCCAGTCCTTTGCTTTTGATAACAAACATCTTAAATAAGCTTTAACATCTAGTAAAAACATTAGTTAAATCTTTAACCCAACAACACCCAAAGTAGTATCTCCCATTTCTTATAACGCATTTTAAAAATAATTTCCAGCAAAGCTAATCAATTTAAAACAACGATTTAATATTAACAAAACCCTCTTAACACCTTAATTAAGCAATAGCCAATGATTGCAAAACCATCCTATGTATTGTTCTTTAACTAATCACCTATCATCCAATAGAGTTATGTTTTCAGACTTTAATATGACCAAGAACATAATTAATAGCTAAAGAACATCGCTATTTGATACACCTTTCAATAAGAACGAACAATCCAATCAACCCAAAGTATAATTTACATTCATAAGCCAATTACAATACCAAATCCATATTTCCAGATTTAACATTAAAAGCAAAACAGAAAATAAATCACAACACCCTACAAATAGATGTAGCACAACAATCTACCAATACAACACATAAAACTATCATAAAATCAATATAAAAGGTGATACATACCTCTTGAACGATCAAAAGAAGAAAACCCAGAAATGATATAATCCAACTCAGCCTACAACAATATATAACGAGGTCTAGAGGGTTTAGAATAGCTAGAATTGAAGAACAAGAGATAAAACCACAAAGGAACGATACAAACACTTACCAAGGATTAAAATTGAGATGAAAGTTGATAGGAATGAGTTAGAATATGACTCCAGCCGTTTTAGGGTTTTAAAAGTCGAAGGAAAAGAGTTTAGGTCGAATAAGGGGTATTTAAATAGAAAAACAGCGAACTGAACAGTGCAAGTTCGCGCCCGCTAAGTATAGTTCGCACCCGCGAACTTCAACAGCATTAGTTAGCGACCGCTAAATGTAGTTCGCGCCCGCGAACTCAATAAAAACACGATCCGACCGTCCAGATTTTAGTAAATTCTCTCAGGAACAACATATCCAAACGGCGGCCCGATCCGACGGTGCAAATTGGAGATATGGACATTTTACTAAGGCATGTCATATCAGGAAAACAGATAAACACTTATTCGATAAGGCTCAGAACCTTATCAAAACAACACACCGAAGGTTATGAAAACCAGACCATGGTTTCAAGGGACCAAACCACCAAGGACCAACCCGAAACACATCGAAAAAATCATCGGAACAAGCCGGAAAAACACGGGGTATTACAAAGTGCCAACAAAAAAGGGTGTAGTGACATTAAGAGGAGATCGGAATGTCGCCAAAAAGTGCTACGACGAGTCAGTCATAGATCATCAAGAGAGCAAGCAGGAGAAGAAAGGAGAGTAATAGGAACTGGATAACCCATCGCTAGTAAATACTTTGTGTCGTACCCGATGGTGTTATAACTATCTTTTAATTTTGTAAGCAAAGCCATTTATATTGACAAAACTTCTATTTTCAAGTAACACATGATTCATCAAATGCGAAAAAAGGAATTGGAAACAAAAGGCGAAACGATCAAAACAGAGTTTAGATTAACTCAAGAAAGGCGAAACGCCGAAAATCATAGTTTAGTTAACTCTAAAATAAGGCGAAATGCCGAAAATAAAGAGTTTAGATTAACTCTAAAATAAGGCGAAACACCAAGAATAAACAGACTTTAGATTAACTCTAAAATAAGGCGAGACGTCAAAAACAAGCAGAGTTTAGATTTACTCAGGAAAAACAAAAAACATTAAAATACAAAGAGTTTAGATTAACTCTTGGAAAAACAAAAACATCGCCAACTACAGATAAACAAAACGAACCAGAGGTAAACCAACGAAACTAGATTCAAACGCAAAACAAAAATAAAATACACCAAGCATTCGAAAAGAAATCAACATTAAAGGAAAAAGGAATCATATATTTAAAATAGTACGAATTACAAAAATCACTAATGCAATACAACCAAAAAATACTAAAATAAAAGTGTATTTTCCTAACGAGCGATCTTTCGCCATCTTTGTTAGTGCAGCGGGACGTGAGGGTCCGAATCGTATATTTCAATTCAAAATTGCAATTCCAACAATTCGGATCCAGAAAATGATCATATCAATAACAAATGGATCGTCGTATCATCTAGTAATTAAAGCACGCATCTAGAAACCGTAAGAAGAATACCGATGTCGATTCTCTAACGATTCTTGTAGTCCCGATAGTACAGCGACCTCAAGCTTTTCCACACGAGTATGCCTCTGATTGAATCCTCGCCTTGAAGTAATCTGCAAGAGTTCCTCTTGCCGAGCAACCCTAAGCTCAAACTCTCGCCTCAATTACGTCTTTGTTGGGATGTATGAAAAACTTTCTTCAAGCTTTTCTGTGATTGACGACTATTTGAACTCCTTCAAATATACTCTTTTAAGTGTGTTATCTTTAGAATGAGCAAAGGCAACCTCTATTTATAGGATAGAGCTTTGCTTAAGAATGCAACACCTCACATGCTAGGTGTCTCACACCAAGCAAAGGTGTTGCCACCATTCGACACCTCACATGCTAGGTGTCACACACCAAGCATAGGTGTTGCCACCATCTGACACATCACATGCTAGGTGTCACACATCAAGCATAGGTGTTGCCACCATCTGACACATCACATGCTAGGTGTCACACATCAAGCATAGGTGTTGCCACCTTCTGACATGTCGGATGCTAGGTGTCACACACAAAGACATACATGACATCATCATATGACATCATCGTATGACATCATCGTGACATCATTACATGACATTATCGTGACATCATCACATGACATCATCGTGACATCATCACATGACATCATCACATTAACTTGGATAAAATACAATTAGGTGCTACTAATTTATAACTCTTACAAATTAGTCTCTAATTTATACTTGTTTTTCATCTTAGATTAATTTTCGAGATATGCTAGTATCTATATGAAATCAATCTCTTGTAAACTCAATTGGTTGAACACCCTATTGTGTGTGACTAACTAGGTTCACATCTATATGGCAACGAGAGTCATAAGAAACGCCTTTCTTATATTAAATAATTAAATCCCATTAATTATTAATTCTCGTAGATCGTGAGTGACGTCTAGCAACATATAACGACCCCCAAATGGATATGAATGTTTCGATGCATTCTTTATGAACCAATGTTCATAATTACCGTACACTCAAAATTCCCTTCATCTAAGATTCTGATCTCGACTAGTGTCACGGTTAAGTTAAACACTGTTTGTCTTGATCATATGACCTCATCTCAGTTCTTATTCTTGATAAATATGACTTCCACTAGAAACAACTTTCTAAGTAAGTCATATACACCTGCGCAGGTTTTATCATCCATTAAGAACTATTTGAGATAGCATAGAATCTTTTCTCCGTTCATCCGAAGTGATAAATTCTCTCTTGGTTAAACCCCTTTCTACATATACAACTAACTAGAGCCAACACATCCCGCGACCCTAGCTCATGAAAGATCTAGGGATAAGGAGTATCAAACTCTAATCACCTATATACAAGATAGTGTCACCGCAAGTCAAAGGACATATGTATAATTATGAAATAGATGACATTAAATTGACTTTGATGAAATACCATGTATAAGTCATCTAGCGTCACTTGTTTGATTCACTCAAACCCTTTGAGTGTCCATATGTTTATTCTGAACCCCATCAATTAGTATGAGACTCATTGCGTCCTATAATTAGTAACTCTTTACTAATCAGGAGAATAAACAGAGGTGACGATCTTTCCGGGATAATAAGATGCCCTTATTCGTAGGACCCCATCGATCGCGAACGGTTATTTAGATCACTTGTATAATAGAATCTGTCACTCATATTCTCAACACCTTAAGAATAGATTCTATCACAATGTGATAAGGACAATATGCAATAAATAAACACTTAGTTGATGAGGCACTTAGTTCAAATAAAACATATATATCATTGCCAATGGGATTTGTTTATACAAGTATAAATACAAAATGGCCCTAGGGCACATACTACTAGCAATCTTATCCAGCAACCTCTGAGCTATGACCTGAGGATACAACCCACTCACACCAGATAAATCAATATTTGAGTTCTGCTCTAAGAGTTTTTTCCCAATGGCGAGACGATACTCGCTAATCAAGGCGGCATAAAAGGCCTTCGTGTTAAGAAGACGGATATGAAGTTTCTCTACTTCGGCCCTCAACTTATTCCTCTCTTCCCCGACATAGGTGTTAACCGTTATCAGCTCCTCGATCTCCCGAGTCAAACCAACGGTCTTTTCCTCGATAACCTTGACCTGGCAATCGTTAATAGCGTCCTGAGCCTTCAACCTCAAAAGGAGCGAATCATGCTCCTCTAATGAAGCTTTTAGCTTCGCCCTCTCAGACTCGGACGTCGCCAAGAGAGCTGCAAGATGTTCAGCTTCCTCCTCGGCGCAATGTCGGCAATCGTTCAATACCAATATGGCCTGAAGGGACTGTCACAAAGAAAAACAATATAAATAAACCAACAAAGAAAATCGGATAAATAAACTAAGTTCGAGAAACTCACCGAGAAACCATGAAAACATGCAATGTCCGATAGCTCATGCCCATGCTTAGAGGCAAACCAAGTAATGTCCTCAGGAATCGCCAAGCTTCTAATATACTCGGCCAAAACACGGAGGTTTAGTAAACTCGCCGGATCGTAACCCTCGACCCACTCCGCCAATTTTGGAGCTGAGGATAAACTACCACAAGGGTTTTCCCCCGAGGGAGACCCCTCGTCAACGTGACGCCTATTCCGGGATGGCAGAATAGCAGGATCAGAGCTCGGAAAAACTTCCTCTTAATCCAGTGCTGTAATACCCTGTAAGTCCAAGTTACCTAATTGGACCACGTGTCACGTTTGGGATCGCCAAAGTGGTGGAAATGGAAAACTTACTGGAAGAATTAAAGTAAATAATACCCGAGAAGGTCGGTTAAGAAATTTCAATATTGAAATTTTTGAAATTTATAACGAATAAAGGAAGTGGGATAAGGATTAAGGGAAGTGGTTATAAAAGTTATTAAAATAAAGTTAAAGTCCCAAATTAGTAAATAATATATTAATTCTCGGGAATTGAAATTAAAAGATTATCGACGGAAAATAATAGTTGTGGATTAGTATTATTTATTTGGTTATAAATAATACGTAACCGTTGAATTTAAGTAATTACCGATCGTTTGATTAAGAGTAAAGTTAAAAGAAAGAATAGTATTGATTAAAGAAGTAAAGGATTAAAGTTTCCAATTAGCCATGTATATATATATATGTGTTCCATATGAATCATTTGGATTCATGAAGATATGTCCAGAAGCTCATCAGATAAGGGTTTGATCGATCAAAAATTGCGATCGACGCGGTTTATTCGTTTCTCGACGGAATCGAGCGATTCTTGCGTCATTGAACTAAGAATTCAATCCTCTATCACTTCCAAGGTTCATATCAAGGTCAGATTTCAGTTTTGGGTGTTAGAATCGGAGTCTATGGGCTGTTTTGAGAAAAATTGTTCCGTTTGAATCGTAACACCTAAGGCATGTCATTTTTCATCGTTTTTATAAAGATTCTTGATGGGTTTTGTATTAGGATGAATTGGGTACATGTCGGGATGAGATATAGGTGTGCTTTGATGTCGTAATAGGTCTCCGACCTGCTAAAATCGCGCCCAGTTAAGAGGGCGCGACGTGCTGAGCTTCAACACGTCGTGCAGGCCAAAAATGGCCTGTGCACGACGTGCAGCCCTTGTGCACGACATGTCCCCTTGATTTTGGAGGGGGGGGGGGCACGACGTGCCCCTCCCAAAACAGCTCGGGCACGACGTGCCAAGCCCCAACGGTGACTTCCGAGAGTTCTGGTGAATGAAAAATGGTTCCCGTGAGCCTGAAATGAGTATGATACATTGATGGAACGTATCTGAAGTCAATAAAAAGGTATGGATGTGGTCATGGGTGGCCGGTTAAGAAAACAACAAAGTAATCAGGCTAACATGTTAGCGATTGAATAAAAGAGTCACGTTTCAAAGTTAAATGAAAAACTAAGAAGTCAATCAAAGAAAGAAACTTGGAACGGTCTAGTCATCAATGTAAAGTTAGAGTTTATGAGTTTAAATGCATTTTGGTATCTTCATGTAACAGAGCAACCGACGAGCTTCACGATCGAGGAGTGTGACAATCGGGCGAAGAGGAAGTCCATCGACGAGTTTATTTATTATCGGTTTGGATAGGGGTCACTGTGAGTGTCACTTTACTTTTATGTATTGTTATTTAAAAGTTATTATTTTGATATATTAGAATAAAAACATCGCATAATATATGGTTTGAAGTATCGCTTATTGAATTGCTTTTATTGATTATCCTTTGCTATTATAATTGATTATAGTATCGTTTATCGAATTATTATATTTTTGAAACCAGTGTATGATCCGAGGAAACGTGCTACCTATTGGGCGTCAATAGGTTTGTGTGATCACCGGTGAGTATGTTAGTCTAGCGTGTCTAGATTGTTATCGTGTCATGGAATTATAACGAATATCGAATATCGAACATTGTTTATCGTATTGTATCGTATCATATCGAAGTTGGAATATATATATCAAATTGGATATGAGGTTTAACTCGGTTGAACTATCTCAGGACCCGTATCCAACGGGTTTAACTCGGTTGAACTATCTCGGGACCCGTATCCAATGGGTTTAACTCGGTTGAACTATCTCGGGACCCACACCTTGGGATTAAGCGATGGAAGAGGTTTAACTCGGTTGAACTATCTCGGGACCCTACCAATTGGATCGATCGAATCGATTGTTATCGTTATGAATCGTATGAAAGTTATAGATCGTATTGAGTATCGTGATTAGGGTTACAATCGGATCTAATACTTGGAGTATAGTATACTGCATTATGTTATATTTGATATCGATTATTGATTTATATTTATGTGTTTTTATCGTATGCGATGTTATGTTTAGCAATACTATTAGTAATGTGCTTACTCACTCAGTATTTCATTTCCTAAAATACTGACCCCCTCATAGTGTTGTCTTTCAGGTAATCGGAGTTGGATCAGACAGACCATCTCCTTTGTGTCAGAAGTCGCTTGGCTTGCACAAAGTACACGTACCTATAGAGCTGCAGTATTAGAGTTTTGATCTCAAACGGTATTTTATATTGTAAACTCTGATGCGATTTATAAATGATAATTGTTTATAAAGATATGTTTTTAACCGTTTGATTTCTACACCAATTGCCATGAAAGGAACTGTCATGATAATGATTCGAAACAGGGCGGTGCTGGATATGAGTATCGCTTTGTAAGACCCTGGTTTCTACGAACCGTTTTGTATCGGTTCTCAAAAAAAGGAATATGAGAATTCGATAATTATAATTACAACGTTTAAATGAGTTTTCTGGAAACGTTTAATACATAATAATATGTTTTAAATTGTGAAAAATGAATAGTGGTTTTAGGCTTGCTACGGGATTTGGAGCTACCACTCCCATTCCCTAGTGCCGGTCGCGGCTCAATAATTTGGGTCGTGACAAGTACAATTGCTTTATCAAGGTATACTACCTCCACCGCTTCCGTTATGGGGGAATAGGGATAGCAGCCTCGTCATCCGCGGGCTCGCCATTGCCAATTGTGACATTGGCTTCTTCAGCTACGACAACTATCCCGTCGCCCGCTAACAGGATCGCCTCAGCAGGAACAAAGGCAAATTGAGCTTCAGCCTCATGAATTGGATCATCAGCATCTAGTATTGGCTCACCCATCAGAACGTCCAAATCTATTCTGAAACCGGAAAGCAGATCGTTAGAAGAAGAAGACATCCTACCAAAGAAACGGAAAACGAAAACAAAGTCAAAAATAAATACCTCTAATATATTCATTGTGAAGATCCGCCAAACCCCGCGAAGGATCTTCTAAAGGAAGCCATCGACATCAAACATGACTATTCACCAAAATCTCTAAAATAGGACAGTGGAATATACCATGGAACGATAAATCAAAGGCAAGGATCGACTCAGATATGTTTAAAGGAGATGGATAGTTTGAAAGACGATAAATGGAACAACCATTTGGAAAATGGAGATAGGCAAATTTGTGAGAAACTATGAAAGAATGTTTTCGCCAACCGTTATCTAAACATGGCAAATAAATGGAGGAACGACCCTTTATGCCGACAGCAAAAACAAAACAACTATCATATTTTCATAACTCAACAAAATAATAGAAGACGTTAAGTGAAGGGGATTGAACCCAAAACCTACACACTTCGACAAAGGCAAGAAGGACTTTAATAGTCCCAGGATGGAGCTCTCCTATGGCGATTCTTAAATCCCTGCACAACTCTATCAAAAAAGGGTCTAATGGGAACCGAAGACCATCAGCAAGTTGTTCTTCGAAAATAATCGCTCTATAAGGCGAACCAGGAAACCTAAAAGTAGGTCTCTCATAACCAGATAGCTTAACTCTATATTCAGGCGGGAAATTATACTTAAAGTAAATATCCCGAACTTTATCTTCACTGAGGCAAGAATCGATAATGGCAATTGAGGCAAACTCCATCTTAGCCCTCCTTGCCTCCATTTAGAGTGATACGATAGAAACAGTTATTACAAAAGACCGACAAACGAAGAGGATCAAAGAAGGGAAATTACCCAGAAAATGAAGAACATCAAGAACAAGTTATCCAGAAAATGGGAAAACGATAAAACACAGAAGGAAAAGAAACAAAAAGAGCTATTCTGACAATGAAGCAAACACAATCAAAAACCCTTATAATGACTACAAGGATTACCTGGGAAGCGTGAGATTAAAGAATGGGGAAAATCGATGATCAGAGCAATACAATATTGAAGAAAGTGAAAAATGGGAATAATACACAACTGAACGGTTTAAGTATGAGTTAGAGAAGATATGAACAGGCACTTGTTTTAAAATCAAAATACAATAAAGAATGAACGAACGACACGTGGTAGAGAGATGAAAAATGGAAATCTTGCTGAAGAAACAAAACGGAGCGCCGGAACATGAATCCACTCACCTCAAATAGAGTTAAAATTTATCAAGGCATAAATACCAACACTTCAGCTCACTTGCGCGCGGGGGGGGGGGGGGGGTGATGGGGGGCTAATGATGGATACCGAATCCTACCATAAATATTATAGAGCCGAGTAGCAGGACATCAAATCTCAGACAATATCGGACTTCCGCTCAAAGAGCAAAGCCAAACGAAACCGGTGGCCGAATCTATGAGATCTGCCTCGAGTGGAATATAATCTCGATCACAAGGATAAAACCGAATCCCTGAGGACTCGGACAAAGCGCGTCGACCCTGGGATTAAAATAGATCACCAGATCTGCAATGATTCTCGAATATCTTTCCTATTTGGATATAAACTCCAACTTAGAAAGATAACATTTAACTTAGGAAGACGAGACTTTTTAGGAAGACGTTCCTAAATAGGACTCATGTCTGAATAAAGAATTATAAGGGTCAAGCCCTACTAAATTGGATTCACTTTCCTATTCCAACTCTACAAGGTATACATTCGACTGCTATATAAAGAGCTTTAGATATACCTAAACACACAATTACATTCATATACTCAAAACGTTGCTCAAAGCCTAAACTGACTTTAGCATTGGAGAGTTAATCGGACAACCGTCCGATTAGCTTCTACCCTATTTTACAGGTTAAATCACCGGATCAGAAGACAAACTCCATCGCTCATTAACAATCAATTTATTAAAATATTCATAGATTAATGATTTGCCTTGCTCTGGTGTTCTTTTTAGTTTTTAACATCTCCATATTTCACTACGTACTCATTAATTTATTATCTTCATCCTTGACTACATACTCATTAATTTAGAATAAATCCAATTATTTTATTGGGAATGAGTTGGTTCTTTCCAAAGGAAAGTAAGTCTTAGAGTAGAGTGATGGTATTTTGACCAACAAAATTAGAATCATCAATACATATATACACACATGCGTGCGTATGTGTTACCATCTCAAAATTTAAATTTTATTTTGTAATATTTGATTTGAATACTAAATTAATGAATTACACTGAATAAAAAAATAACTAATTTTTTAATTTATTAATTGATTAAAAAATTAAAATATTTATTTTTTTATTAAAACTTGAATCCAAACAATAAAACTGTATTACATAAAATTGATTATAAATTAAATAATTAGATTATTACAATATATTTAATTAATATATAAATTAACGAGTCAACTCGCAAGCGTAGCACGTAATGCAAAATTAAAATATCAAAAATATTAATGAGAAAATTTACAAATGTACAATATCACAATAAGTATTACTCCCTCCGTCCCATTCTATTTGAACAAATTTTCTATTTTGCATATTACATTCTATTTAATAACTTCTATTTATATAATATTTTCACTTTTTTTTTATTTTTTTCAATTAATGCATTTTAAAATATATTTTAAAAAAAATTGTTATGCATGTAATGTTTTATGAAAATATAATAGTAAAGTTAATATAAATAATGTTTAATGAGAATTTTGTCAATTAGAATAGAATAGAGGGAGTATATGATGTGAGAAATATCACAATAAATATTCAAATATATTTTTTATAATCTTTTTTTATTTTATTTTTTAAACTGGCCAAGACAAAAACTGTGAACCGAAACTGGCCGGTTCCAAAATAGTGCGGAATCGTCCAAGGACCAATTTAAAGCCGGTTCAAGTGTTCCTTGAACGTGAACTGGCCGGTTCAGACCTGAACATCCAGTTTGTGAGTTGTGGCCACCTACACCACAAAGATTACTAAAATAATCAATAAATATATTATATAAGAAAATAATAATTGAATTTTTATTTTATTTTTAAACTAATAAAAACAGAAAATTATTAATAAATAAACAATAATAAACAAACAATCTAGACCATTATATTCATGTGAGTTTTAATTAAATGATTTTTAATTTGTATTAATCAATTTTTATTGTTTTATATAATAGAGTATATATCAAAATTGTCAATCCTCCATTTCGAAACATCATTATCTTCTTAATTATAACCCAACAAATAGTGTGGCTTATAGCACGATCAGTTTTTTGGCACGGTTGTATGACGAGATTGTTTTGGCATATTACCAATGTGTGGTTTCTTCTGTTGTGCTAGTTAATGGGAATTATAGTGTATGTTGATTGTTTGCAGTTGATTGGATGTTTTGAAATGATTATCTTGCAAGCATATTTTTGTTATGCTGTGATGCATTGATTTATGTTATATCAATTATAAATATGATTATAGCATGAAACATTATTAAAATTTGAGATATCGATAGGTCAAGGGAACTTGTACGGTTGTAGACACTCTTTTTCCGGATAGATGAAAAATGATAAAGGATTGAAGCGTCCTATGATGATTTACAGAGAAACTCATTCGGATGACGAGCTAGCAATTCGCATGTATGAATTCGAGCGAGTTAGATCAGCGCGCAGTTGTAAACATGACAGATTGAAATATATTTAACCGCAAATAGCCTATAAAAATTGAAAGTGATTGTGAGTTAAGTCTGAGAGATTGGACTAATTACAATATCTTAGAAGTTTTTGGGCCAATTTGAAAGTTTGACGGGTTAAATTGACCATACCCAAATCTTCAGGGTCCTAGAAGCCATTTTTGAAACTTCTAGGCACCTAAAAAGTATTTTAGCCACCTTTTAAATAGCATAGTTTAATTAATGGCAAACGACTCACTTTGACCCCTGAGGTCGGACCAAAAGAATAAATAAGCCCCTAAAGTCGAGGTTGGCTCACTTCACACCCCGTAGTTGATCAAAACGGCTCACATTACACCGGACGCTAACTCTGTTAGTTTTTTCTGTTTAAACCCTTAGAAAAAAGATTCAAAAGCATCCTTAATGTATAAAATACTTACCAATTTTATATTTATAATTTTTTTTAACCATTTTCACCCTCTTCTACATTAAATATATATAATTAAATAATATTTAAAATTAAAATATTTATTAAAAATGTGAAACTCAATTAAATATTTAAAAACCTAATTAAACACTTTGCAGCCCAATTAAACAAATTGAATCCAATTAAACCAATCGATTGAATGTAAAACTCATTAAATCAACTAAAACAATTACAATTAAAATATTTCTAATCACCGTCGATTTTTTTCTGTTATTCCGAAATACTGGCCACTTTTTTTTATAGACCGCTGGAATTTCTGACGGTTATGTCCGGCCCGAGCTGTTCTTCCCACTTGGGAAGAGTCTGTTCTTTCCACTCTTCCCACTTTGGGAAGAACATAGTGGGAAGAACAGATTTGTTCTTCCCAAAGAAATCTGTTCTTCCCCCTTTGGGAAGAATATATCTAAAGTGGAAAGAATAATTTTTTTCTTCCCAAAGGAGGAAGAACCAATTCAGAGAAGACCGCTGTAAATATCGGTAAAATTTATTGACAAAAAAATGTAGGATCGTTTTGAAATAAATTCGGAGAAAGAATTGTTCTGTTCGTTTTTTCTGATTATTTTTTTATTTAATTATTTATTTAATTAAATTTCAAAGTGTTAAAATAAGTTTTGATTGTTTTAATAAATATTTTAATTATTAATATATAAATGAAGAAGATGGTGAAAATGGTTAAAAAAAATTATAAATATGAGATTGGTAAGTATTTTAAACATTAAGGATGTTTTTGATATTTTTTCTTACCTGCCACATCATCATTTAACAGGAAGAAACTAATGGCGGTGTAATGTTAGCCGTTTTGGACAATTACATGGTGTGAAGTGAGCCAACCTCGACTTTAGGGGCTTATTTATTCTTTTGGTCCGACCTCAGGGACTAAAGTGAGCCTTTTACCTTAATTAATAGAATGTAATGTTGTTATTATCCTAATTAGACTTCTAAAATAATCACTTTATACACTTTCACATTTCTAATTCACCTCTAACACTCGTAGATTTCTAATCTAACTTAGACTCTAATTACTCCTAGACTACCCTTAACCTCTACAAATAGAATCTTAGCACAACCTACCTGGAGTTCGTACCACATGCAATTAATCAAAAACAAAGAACACGCATTAACCCTAGGATTCCCTAAGTTTGGTTGAACCATAAACCCACACACATTACACACACAATAGTCAATCAACAAGCTTCTACGCTTCAAGAACGTATAACTACCATCGAACCTATGCTGGAGTCTTCATCCAAACTGCCAAAAACTGAGCCAAGGACTCTAAACGGTACTTTTGAGGATCCAATATCATCTCTTATCATCTTTTATTGCATATCTGTCATGTTTGTTGAATTATATGATCTAGGATGCATGCTTAGTCTAATTTTAATATTTTTGCTATAATTGCTATGCTCTTAGTCTTTTGCCATGATTGTCATGAAATTGATTCAGAAACATGTGAATAGGTTGTTTGCTACCATTTTTAATCGTTGTATGTTAATTTTGTTCGAATCCAATGTTAGAATCGCATGTTTAGCCTAAACTGCCATGTTCTTGGTTGTTTTTCCCATGATTACGACAAAATTAACCTAGAAACATGTGTTTAGGATATTTAAATTAGTTTTAATCATTTTATTTTGATCCCAGAATAATTCAGTAAGTGTTTTTTTCTATGTTTTTGCTTGTTATTGTGTCTTTTTTACATGAAACTGAACCAAAATAACGAACTCCCGCGAACTAGTTGCGGCGGCACCGCTGCTATCCCACAGTGGCGCCATTGCCGCTCCATATGGCGCATCTATTCTTCAGCCCGAGCAACTCGCAGATCTTCTAGATTTGATTTCAGACTTATTGTTTTCGTGTTTCCAAGTTCGTTTAAGTTTTAAATTGGGCTCCATTTCAGCCCACAGTTTTGTAATTAGTTATAGTTTTATATTTTATTTTCTAATGGGCCAGACCCAATGTATTTTGGTTTTCAAAGCCATTTTTGTAATTTGTCATGCCAGCCAGGCCCTGAAGCCATGGCCGCCAAAGACCAAAAAGTTCTAGAAGAGATTCCAGGTTCGTTTGAACTCGGAATCAACCCGCGTTTGAACTAGTGGATCTGTATCGATGCGAAAAAGAACTTCCATGTTATGACCGATTCTAGATTGCAATCACACAGACTGCCAAACGACGGATGAGTGCCAAACACTATGGGTCTACAAGGTAAAAATATATTTCTAACCTTGTATGTATATTCTTGTGTATGTTTGCAATGTTTCCTGCTTTCCAAAGCATGTACAGATCCAAATATTAATAAGTTAATGAACTTAACCACATTAGCTCCAAATCTAGCAAGTCCAGCAAATCACCTAGAAATTATAGGACTATCATGAAAATGTAATTAAAAGGTTGTATATGTATTCAAGATGAGTTGAATAAAATTCATTTAGACATCCGGCTTAGGCTTTATGCATGCCTAATGACTAAGACCCACCTCTATCTATTACATGATAAAAACCACCATGATTACATGCTTGTTTAGGAGTACATGATATATGCCTCACATGCTAGTCCAGATCAAGTGATATGCGCGTCTCACATGCTTTATCGCTTTCCATAGTTATTTACATTTTTGGCATGTTATCATATGGACTGCATGTATGATTAAGATGAGATTGTCGGATATGTCATGTAAATATGATGTAATCGATAAGTCAACAACAAGAGTTTTGGTAGTGTCCATCGAAGCTGGTCTTTTGGTCCGATGTAAGGTGATCTCACCCACAAGCGTGAGAGATTTAACTAGTCGGTAGAAAAGGCAATTTCTAGCTTAGCTAGGTGGCCATTACCTTTTGGGAACTATTTCCCATATGTTTTGTTTGTTTATGCATTTTTTGTAGCTTCTAGTAAACATTTCTTTGGGAGCTTTTTTTAATTTATGATACATTTTGAGATCTTCCACATTCCTGAATCTGGGTACTTCTTGTCTCTCTATTGTTTTTAGGCGGTAGGCTCCTTTTCTGGTTATCTTGGTTACTCGTTATGGTCCTTCCCAGTTATTTTGCACCTTGCCTACTCCAGCATTGCCTTTGCCTATTTCAACATCTCTCGGAACCAAGTCCCCCAGCTTGAATTCCTGTACTATTACCCTCTTATTGTGGTACCTTGTCGCTTGTCTTCGGTTGGCTTCTTTTCGAATGTTTGACGAATGTCTTTTTCTTCCAAGTGATCCTTCGATAGTCGTAATTCATCTTCATTTGTTTCTTTATTATAGAGTTTTGTGCTTATCGTGGGCATTCCGAATTATATTGGGATGACTGCTTCCACTCCGTACGTCAATCGGAAGGGCGTTTCTCCTGTTCCTTTCCTTGGTGTTGTTTTGTATGCAAAAACTACGCTGTGCAGCTCCTCCGCCCAGTTGCGTTTTGCCTCGTCCAACCTTTCCTTCAGTCCATTGCAGGTTGTTTTATTTGTGACATCCATCATTCCATTGGTTTATGGATGTGCCACTTATGTGAATTGCAGGTTTATCCCCAAGTTCTCGCAGAAACCTCTGAATGTAGTGCTATCAAGCTGCTTCCCGTTACTTGTTACCAGCGTCTTGGGTATGCCGAACCGGCACACTACTTTTCTCCAAAAGAACTCCTCGGCTCTGGCTGCGCCTATCGTAGAAACTGCCTCCTCTTCTACCTATTTGGTAGAATGGTCGACTACTACAAAGATGAATTTCTTTTGGTTCTTCGCCGTTAAGAATGGTCCTAAGATGTCTATTCTCCATTTTGAAAACGGCCAAGAACTGTGTGTTGGCTTGGTCTCTTGGGCGGCTATGTGTGATCTATCTCCATGCTTTTGTCATTTGTCGCAGTTCCTGACCAGCTCTTTTGCATCTACCTCCATATTTGGCTAGTAGTATCCTTGCAAGGATTCTTTCCTAACCATGGTGGTTGGTCCCTCATGAACTCTGCAAATTCCATCGTGTACTTCACTCGGGATGTACTTACCTTCTCTTTGTGATACGGATCTGGACCATGGGTGGCATGCTGTCGTTCGGTACATCGTTCCTTGGTAGATTATGTGCCGGTTGGCTGTTCTTCTCACCTTCTCAGCCTCTCCTTTGTCTCTTGGAGTTTCTCCCGTCTCGAGGTATTTCCATATTGGCTCCATCCATTGGTCTATCTCTTGTATATGGTAGCTTGCTAGTGTGTCGATTGTTGGTGCTAGTACTTCTTCTTTGAGCTCCATATATTGAAACATGTCATTTTTCTCTAAGGCGGCTTTCGCTATCAAGTCCTCTTATGCATTCTCCTCTCTCCCGATTTTCTTTATTTGCCACTGTCCTTCTCTCTTTGCGATTTCTTGCATCAGTTTCTTTGCCCTTTTATGATATTTTATCAGGTTTTCTTCCTTTGTGGCGAATGTTCCCTTGATTCTTCCAACCACCAACTGTGATAATAGATCTTCAAGTTCTCAGTTCTTACCTTTGCCTCTTGTGCTAATCCGGCTATCAACGCTTCATACTCCGCTACATTGTTTGTTGCTGTGAAGCTCAAGTGGACTGCGTACGCGATTCACACCTTGTGTGGGCCTTTAAGGATGACTTATGCTCCTACTCCCTTTTCATTTTTTGCCCCGTCAGCGTATAGTTCTCATTGCTCTTTTAATTCCGTTTCTGGTTTTAAATCGCAGTTAGCTCCGCCACAAAATCAGCTAGGGCCTTAGCTTTCATCGCTTTTCTTGGCTTATATCTGATGTCATGCTCTCCCAGTTGTATTTATCATTTGACTAATCTTCCTGAGAGTTCAGACCTTTGGAGTGCTTTCCCTAACAATTGGTCGGGTCGTACGATTATAGGATGTGCTTGGAAATTTGGTTTCAGCTTCTTCGCTGTTGTTGTTAGGGCTAGCGCCATCTTTTCAATTTCCGGGTATCTATATTCCGCGTCCTTCAGGGTCTGATTTACGTAGTACATAGGGAGTTGCTGGCCTTCCTCTCCTCTTACTAGAACTGTTGCAATGGTGTCTCTGCATACCAAAATGTACAGATAAAGGGGTTTTGCGTCTATAGGCCAGCTCAGTAGTGACAGTTTGAGTAGGAATTTCTTCAAGTCGTCGAAGGCTTGGTCGCATTCTTCCTCTCACTTGAATGTTTTTATTTTCAATGTGTTGTAGAATGTGAGGCATCTTTTTTCTGATGACAAGATAAACCTTCCCAGCGCCATCACTCTGCCATTGAGTATTTGTACTTCCCGTTGATTCTTCGGTGGGCTAATTTCCAGGATGACCTTGATTTTCTCTGGGTTTGTTTCTACTCCTCTTTGTGACACCATATATTTGAGAAATTTTTCTCCTTCCACTCCGAATGTGAATTTCTCTGGGTTCATCTTCATGTTGAACTTGTCGAGCACTTCTATCATCGTTCGTAGGTTTTTTGGGTGATCTTCCTCGCTTTCGCTCTTCATTATTACGTCGTCGACGTATATTTCCATTATCTTACCAATTTTATCCTTGAACATGTAGTTCATCAACCGCTGATATGTGGCACTCGCATGTTTTAATCCAAAGGACATCATTGTGTAGCAGTAGATACCTTCGTCGGATATAATACTTATTTTAGTATGATCTTCTTTCTTCAATTGGATCTGATTGTATCCTTGCACCATATCTACCAGGTTGCACAACTTATAACCTGCTGTAAACTCGACCAGTTGGTCGATGTTGGGTAGGGGGAAGCAATCTTTCGGACACGCCTTGTTTAGGTCTGTGAAGTCGACGGAGATGCGGTATTTTCCGTTCGCCTTTTTCACCAAGACCACGTTACCTAATCATTCTTGGTATTTGACCTCTTTAATTAAACATACCCCGAGCAACTTCTCTACCTCCTCTACTATTGCTTTTACCGTTCCTCCGAATGTCTCCGCTTATGTCGAACCGGCTTCATAGTGGAGCTAAAGTTTAAGTCATGCCATGCTACTCCTGAGTCTACCCCCCTGATCTATGAAGCCTTTGTGGCAAAGGTTCCTTGGCTCACGTAGCACCTTTTTTATTTCACTTTCTGTTGAACTTCTCACGTTGGTGCCGATTTTCACATTCTTTCCTGCCTGGATTTCCCGAACATTCATCTCTCCGACCGGTTCTTCCGTCGATTCTTTGCATGGAAGTTCGATTATTTTGTCTATGGGCAGCAACTCAGCCATCATCAAAAGGTGACAAACTTCTTCTTTCTTTTGACTCCCTGTGACTACCATCGTTCCTCCCTCGTAGGGATCATCATTCTCATGTTCCTGATGTCGACGGCTGCTCCTGACTTGTAGATTAATGCTTGTCCCAATATCAGGTCATATTGCAGTTTCCTCTTCACTATCCAGAACAGGGAGGTAATCATCCTTTCCCTCCCTTCTGAATCTTTGAAGACCAAACGGATCTCTGCCGTCCCTATTACCGGGAGCCGTCCCCCTCTATTCCTCGTTGGTCTTCCGGTTGCTTCTTTATCCGAATCAGGCTCCCTCCTATAGTCTGGTAAGCTTTCTCCGTGATTATATTGGCATGTGCTCCTGGATTTACCGATATTCTCTGGACCTCACATCCTCCGACTTCGGCCGCTACTACAAGTGATCCATCTCGTTCCTTCTGATTGAGGTCCAAAGTTATATTGAATTCAATCGTTTACAAGATATTCATGCTCCGCTTGTAACTATGGTCGTCCGTACTTATTGCTCTCTTCCTTTGAATAGCTTGGCATTTTATTGGCCCATCCATCTCGGCTAGGCTTCAGGCAGTGTTTGTCGGTTTGATTGGTTCTCGCTATTTATTTATGCTTCTACCAA
This sequence comes from Mercurialis annua, assembly GCF_937616625.2. Lineage (NCBI taxonomy): Eukaryota > Viridiplantae > Streptophyta > Magnoliopsida > Malpighiales > Euphorbiaceae > Mercurialis > Mercurialis annua. Next base: position 42,672,506 of record NC_065574.1, on the reverse strand, counting down.
TAGAATTTGTTTTTGAGAACTGAGTTCCCAAAGACGGAGCCAAACGATAGATGTGGGGATTTTACATAGGATTATTATGGGATTTCAAATATAGGTTCAGATTAAAGGTATGAGCTTTGGATCCTAGTTGAGTAATAATGAGGTATATCTGAGTGTCCTGACCGAAATCTGGATCCCTTTGGCGATTTGGGATAGGCCTATTTATAGGCGAGCATGCGTTCCTTATTTCTTTTGGGCGATGTGGGATTTGCGTGTTACATATGCTTTGTAATCTCATTCCTTCAAAAACCATAAACTACAGATATATATTAGAAACGACATGCAGTTCATTAATAGCATAAAAACTCTGAATTCATAGACCAAATTGACTAAGATACAATAAAAAATAATATGTTATTGGGCGCTTCGACGAAAAAGAGAAAGAAAATTAGAGGTGCGTATACTCTTTTCATAATAGTACCTTTTCCCTCTCCACAATCTGAGTTGACGTACAAAAGTAGCGTTTAATGCTGATACTATGCCAAAAGTGCACAATTTCTTTAAATATTGAAAATGTAAATACATGATGTTGTTTGTATGTTATGGTTTTTAGGCTTGAATTTAGTAAGATTGATTTACAAACTAAATTGAATATTAGGATTTTTCATAATAAAAGAAAGGGTAGTTTTTTTACCATTCTAAATAAAGCGATACACGTGAAGCCCAACACTTTTAAACACCAATACTTATAAATTTAAAAAAAAACATCATCAATAGCCGTATATATAATGGTGATAATGCCATCAAAAAGTAATGATATTATGCTCGTAGTGACGAAATCTTAGGACCTTTATTTTTTTTTTTTTTTGCGGTTAATAGAACTTTTTTTGTAGTGTCCACTCCCGGATACAGCCTATATGATCTCCTATCACTCCATGAAGGAGACATTAACGGATGAGCACAGACCTGCACCAAATTAGGGGTTGATTTCACGTGAACAGTCTTCTTCCCTAGAAATTTTTAATCAAAAAGCCCTAGACTTAAATTTTCCAACAACAATCATATTGAGCTAATTAGAATCCAAACAAAGTCCTTTTTGGAATTAGGCTTGAGGATTAATCCAAAACGGGAATCATCAGTTTCAGGCCTGGTCTCGTACGAGACCAGGGGTTCTCGAACGAGAACCAAGCCAAAATGGGCTGTTCTCGTTCGAGAACATAGCAGCCCCCATGAACCTTGCGTCCAGCCCACTTCGTACTTATTTTTGACCCATCTCCTCTCGATATTTAAAGTCGACTTGTAAACAGAAAACCTTCATCACGCTGCAAATAAACCCTAGCCGTTTTCCTCTTGTCCATTCGCTGAGTATCGAAGCTGTTATCGTCCTCCAAAGGTCGCTGTTCGGTAAGTTATCTGGTTTCGTTAATTCTTAGTTTTCATTTTGAAACGTCTTTCAGTTTTCTGATTCGTTCTTGCTCGTTTCTAGATTGAAATCAAAACCGTTTGATCTCAGACTCTCTAGACTCATATACCTTCGATTCCCCACCTCGTTTTCGTTGAACGGTACGTGATCGACCTCGTTTCCATTCGCCGTACGGTTTCCGTTTTAGAAATGCCTTCACTGTTCTTGATATTTGATGTTACTGCCGAATGGATTTGCTTGTTTGGCTGTGATTTTGTTACGTCAGTAATCAAAAATAGCCCGTAATGTTAGTTGTTAATTAATTAGAACGTTTGTTTCGGTTTGGTGTTATGGTATTCAACCTCGGCTCCATGAACGTGTTTCCTTGTTTCGTCGTCACTGTTACTATGGTTGTGAATTGAGTTATTGTTAGATTATGATTAAGGATATGGATTGATTGTAGTCTTGATTAATTGATTAAGTTTTGGGAGTTGAATTCTTAATTTAAAAGCATGAGGTTAGTTTAGAAATGGTGGAAATGGAGAATCATGCTTGGCGGGTTTGTTTCCTTTTTGAAAGGAATATGATGGCTAAATAGCCACTTTAACCACCAAATTATTTTGCTTAAAGAAAATTAATCCTTTAAGTTTAACTTTACCTAATAACTTGGATTTTATTTTGATTTACAAATTAAATATTGAAAACGATAATTAATTATAAATTTAGTTAATATAATTACTCGGGTAATTCTATTTAATTAAGAATATCAATTTGGCATGAAATTGACTAAATTAAAATTTAGCCCCTGAACTTATTTTATAACTTAATTAAGTGGATCGTTGGTTGGTTACTTTATATTTTGTTTAAATATAAACAAAAGCAATTAAATTGATTTTGGATATCAAATTGGCTAAAGTACAATTTAATCCCTAATTGGCAAAAGTACAGTTTAGTTCCTAATTGGCTAAAGTACAATTTAGTCCCTAAACTTTTACAAACTTAAAATGGTTAGATTTTTGGGGTGTAACTTGGGTTACATGAAATTGAAGTTATTGAGTTCCGCTTTTAAAATGGTTTATTATTTTATGGAATTATTTTATAAACTCGGGTTTATATTTGATAAACGTTTTGAGTCGGGTTAGACTTGGGTCATCCGACAAGTGGGCTTAGCTTGGTAGTTAATGATAACTCGGCTAACCCACTATTTGAAAATTTAATTATTATTTAAAGATTATTAAATAATATTTATATATTGGATTTTAAAGCGAGAACTCAATAGACTTATATTAATTGGGCTTTATTACCTAATGGGTATTTTTGTGTGTTCTGGCTTGTTTATTTCCGACGTGTTAATTGTGCTAGTCCTATGTGGTGTCCAGTACTCTCTAGAGTTAGGGTCTATTTTTAATAAATTATTTTATTTGTCTAGACCCGTCTATTGTTCGTGCTTTAGAGGCGAACCAGGATTAGTTGCTTGCCGGTTATCACGTGGATTAGCAAGCAGTGAGTTTGTACTTACTATTTACCGCTTTATTAAATAAATTGTTATTTTAATGTTAAATATATATACTGTACGTATATTTCAAACTGTTTTTATATTATGGCTTCTAGTTGGAACATACTACCTAATGGGCATCATTAGGACTGCGTGCGCACCGGCATTGATCTGGGTAAGTTATATATGGAAATGTGGTAACTCGGTGTGAGTATAGTTCTCGGGACCAGGTAGAGTAACTCGGTGTAGCTCAGCTCTCGGGACTCTGGTATAAGTGTGGTCAGTGGTAACTTGGTGTAGCTCAGCTCTCGGGACCAGACGTATTGGATTATGTTTATATTTAGAATTGTGGATTAGGGTTCCAACTATTATTCGTAATATCGTTATTAAATGTTTTAAACGGTTTTAAAGGTTTTCCACTTAATAAATGTAGATAGTGGTATAAACTCATCTCAGTATATTTGACCTCGTTGTTTTCCCAATTTCTCCCAGGGTTATGATCTGAGAGAGTCTGGTGATCTCCGCATTTACTTTTCTTCGGAGGTTCCATCTATTTTTGATAAACTGTCAAACTATTTTATTCTTAGACCGCAGTAGTTGACTAGACGTCTTTATTTTATTTTAGTTGTTGTCGGATTGGTCCGACTGGATTATTATTGCTTTGGCATGTTATAATACTATTCAGAATTATTTATGTTTAACCGAATTAACATTATTATTGGAAAGCATGTTATTTTAATTGTTGAATATTATAAACTGCTAGATTTAGGCTGAAGTCTCGATTGCCCCCGAGCATTAGTTTTCTGCAGGTTTATATGTTTATGTATTAAATGAAAGGCTAGCTACGGGTTTGGTACTACATTACCCATACCCTAGCGCCGGTCGCGATTCATTTAAATGGGTCGTGACAAACTTGGTATCAGACCTTTGGTTTCAAACCAAGGCCATTTGCTTTCTATGTGTTTACTATGTTAAGTATGGTTGTGGCTTAGGAGCTACTGCGGATATAGAATTCTGTCATGTCAAAAAAAAAGTCATCTTTTGATTTTAAAACATTCTGCCTACACCAATAGGATTGTGTCGAGTCAGTCATTATATGTTGATTTGATGCTATTAAATGTTAATTTTATTTCACTTGGGTGAATATTTTATTGCTGTTGATTTCTTGAGAAATCCTTTATGTTGCTTGTTTTGTTCATACTTGGGTATGAAATATATGTGTTATTAAATTGTTTTTGTTCAATCCTTAGGATATGGACAATGTTGTTGTACTCGTGCTCGTGCTGCGGCAGAGCAAGAAGTTGTGGCTGATGATGCGATTTCCATGGAAGTCGATCAGAACGTACCACCAGTTCCGGCCAATGCTGGACGTGGTAGAGGTAGAGGTGCTGGCAGAGGTAGAGGTAGAGGTAGAGGAGCTGGTGCTAGTAGAGGTGGAGCTAGAGGACGTGGTGCAGCAGGTGTTCAGGCACCGAATGTATAACAGGCATCGAATGTGCACCAGGCACCAGGGGTGCAACAGACACTGAATATGCAGGCGTTCGACTTCACTACTTTCTTGGCTGGGATTTTCGAGATGCAGAACAACCAAGCTCTTTTGCAGAATCAGTGTACTGTACTGGGTCAGTTAGCGCAGCAACAGCAACCTCATGCTGGTGCTGTAGCTGGTATGGGTGGACTTGCTGGTGTCGGCCATATTCCGACAGACATAGAATTGGTGATAACCTACACGAAGTTGAATCCGACTTCTTTTGATTGTACTGGGATGCTCTTGACTTCTTGGAAGAGTTTGAGTACAATAGTCAGAGGATTCAAGCTACTGATCGTCAATCAGTGATGCTTGTGGAGATGTCGCTGAAGGGTCCAGCCAAGGACTGGTTTTGCGATAACATCAGACCAGATATGGCTACATTGTCTTGGGCTGATTTTGTGACAAGGTTCAGAGGTTACTATCTACCTTTCTCTGTTATTGAGAATTTCAGAGAAAAGCTGCTGAGTTTGAAAAAAGGGGAAAGATCAGTGACAGACTACACTACAGAGTTTGTCCGTTTGGGGCGGTTTGCTACAGATCTACAGGGTGATCGTGGGCGAGTGAACGACCGCTATATCAGGGGTTTAGGCTCGGAATTTCTTCCTTTGCTGATAGGGGCAGACATGGAGTTTGCTCAGGTAGTGGACAGTGCTCGACGGATGGAGAATTTGTTGATTCAGTTTGGGACAATCTCTGACCCTTTCCAGAATCAGAAGGGAAGGAGTGATGTTCCTAGTGGGGGGCAACATGCCCCATCGCAGCATGGTAGTGGGAACTACTACGGTGGCTCTTCTCAGGCCAATAAGAGGAGTCGTCGTACTCATAACAAAGGGAGGCATAGTGCTAGGAGTGCTCCGTACAGCTTCAGTAGCAGTGGGAGTAACCGTGGTTCAGGACGCGGGTACAGTGGTGGATCGAACATTCCGTTCTGCCAGAATTGCAGACGCAGGCACTATGGTCAGTGTCAGTTAGCTCCTGGAGGTTGTTTTTCTTGTGGCCAGCCGGGTCATTTTTCCAGGGAGTGTCCGACATCTGGGCAGCAGATGTCTAACTCCAGTGTGGCACAGTCATCTTATCAGCAGCAGAGACCTGCGTTTACACAGTCTGTAGGGTACTCTCAACCTGCAGCATCTTTTGGTGGCCAGCGGGGCCGTGGTTCTGGTGGTAGAGGTTTTGGTGGTCGTGGTAACGGTGGTAGAGGTTCCAACAGTTATGGTACTGGGCAGAGTTCGCAGCAGCAGCCGCAGGGTCAGGCCAGAGTGTTTGCTCTTACTCCTCAGGATGCACGTGCATCAAATGTTGTGGTGCAAGGTACCATTCCGATTTCTTTTACTGATGCTTTGGTATTATTTGATGCGGGTGCAACCCATTCGTTTGTGTCTACATGTTTTGCTGGGAAATCGGGTATGGCACCATCAGTGTTGAGTGAACCTCTAGCTGTGTTTACACCTATGTCTGAAGGTGTAGTAGTGGACGTTGTTTATCCTTCTTGTCCAGTGGTTATTCAGGGTAGAGAATTATGTGCTGATTTGATTGTGCTTGACGTTCTTTCTTTTGATGTCATCTTGGGGATGGATTGGCTGTCGCGCCATTATGCTTTATTGACTGTCGAGGGAAGTTAGTCGAGTTCAGGATTCCAGGTGATCTACAATTTTCCTTTCAGGGAGAAAAGGCGGAGACACCAAAGAATATGATTTCCGCTATCAAGGTGAAGCGGATGTTAGGCAAGGGTTGCCAGGGTTTTCTTGCTGTGGTTCGTGATTTGGAGACTAGTAGTGGTGATATGCATAGTGTTCCGATAGTGAATGAGTTCACTGATGTATTTCCAGAGGAGTTGCCTGGATTACCACTTGATCGTGATATTGAGTTTTGCATTGATGTGGTTTCTGGTACAGCTCCGATTTCGATACCGCCTTATCGGATGGCTCCTGCAGAGCTGAAGGAGTTGAAGGACCAGTTACAAGAGTTGTTGGATAGCGGGTTCATGAGACCGAGTACTTCTCCGTGGGGTGCTCCAGTTCTGTTTGTGAAGAAGAAAGACGGTTCCTTTCGACTGTGTATTGACTACAGACAGTTGAACAAGGTTACTGTCAAGAACAGATATCCTCTTTCTCGCATCAATGATTTGTTTGACCAGTTGCAGGGTGCGAAGTGTCTTTCCAAGATTGATTTGAGGTCTGGGTATCATCAGCTTCGGATCCGTGATGCAGATGTGCCTAAGACTGCTTTTCGGACTCGTTATGGACATTTTGATTTTCTGGTTATGTTTTTTGGTCTGACGAACGCACCATTAGCATTTATGGATGTGATGAACAGAGTGTTCAAGCCGTTTTTGGATCAATTTGTTATCGTCTTCATTGATGACATCTTGATCTATTCTCGGAGTGAGGAGGAGCATGCTTACCATTTGAGGACTATACTACAGACGTTGCGTGAGCATCAGTTGTATGCTAAGTTCTCAAAATGTGAGTTATGGTTGGATCAGGTTACCTTTCTAGGACACGTGGTCTCGAAAGATGGGATCAAGGTTGATCCGAAGAAGATTGAGGCGGTTATGGATTGGCAGAGGCCGAGGTCAGTTGCCGAGATTAGGAGTTTTCTAGGTTTAGCTGGCTACTATCGTCGGTTCGTGCAAGATTTCTCCAGAATATCTGCACAGTTGACTAAACTGACACAGAAGGGTGTTAAGTTTGAGTGGACTGACGAGTGCGAGGCGAGCTTTGAGAAGCTCAAGGAGATTTTGACTACAGCTCTGGTTTTGGCATTGCCTTCTGGCATTGACGGTTTCACAGTGTATTGTGATGCGTCTCAGATTGGTTTGGGTTGCGTTCTGATGCAACATGGACAGGTGATTGCCTATGCTTCCAGACAGTTGAAGAAGCATGAGGTGAATTACCCTACTCAAGATTTAGAGTTGGCAGCTATGGTTTTTGCGCTGAAAGTCTGGAGACATTATTGCTATGGTGCTACTTGTGAGATTTTTACTGATCATAAGAGTCCGAAGTATATCTTTGATCAGAGAGAATTGAACTTGAGACAGAGGAGGTGGCTAGAATTGCTGAAAGACTACGACTGTACTATTCAGTACCATCCTGATAAGGCTAATGTGGTAGCCGATGCGTTGAGTCGCAAGTCTTCGGGCAGTTTGGCTCATATTTCTGAGATTGGGCGTAGACCCATGGTTAGAGAGTGGCACAGTTTGATTTCTTCAATCTATGGTTTTCAGATTTCTCAGACTGGTTGTTTGTTGGCACAGTTACAAGTGCAACCCGTTTTGATTGATCGGATCAAAGCTTTACAAGCTGAGGATCCACAGTTGAAACGGATTATTGAGGAGATTCAGCAGGATAGTAATTCTGAGTTTACTTTTGTGGATGGTGTTCTGAGACATGGTTCGAGACTGTGTGTTCCTGATTCAGATGGTTTGAGGGACCAGATTCTGGAGGAAGCGCACAAGTCTGCTTATAGTGTTCATTCGGGTTCTACTAAGATGTACCATGATCTTAAGGCTACCTACTGGTGGAGCGGAATGAAGAAGGATATCGCTGAGTATGTTTCTAAGTGTTTGACGTGCCAGCAGGTGAAGCTTGAGCATCAAAGACCTTTTGGCTATCTGCAGCCACTACCTATTCCAGAGTGGAAGTGGGAGCGGATTGCTATGGATTTTGTGGTTGGTTTACCACGTACTCGACTGGGGTACGATTCCATTTGGGTGATAGTTGACCATATGACCAAGTCAGCTCATTTCCTTCCGATTAAGGTTTCGTATACTGTTTCAAGATTGGCTCAGTTGTACATCGACAGGAATGTCAGTTTGCATGGTGTACCAGTTTCTATTGTTTCAGACAGAGGTTCTGTGTTTACTTCGAGGTTCTGGAAAGCGTTACAGGAATCTTTGGGTTCTCGGTTAGATCTCAGTATAGCTTTTCATCCTCAGACTGACGGTCAATCTGAGAGGACTATTCAGATGTCGGAGGATATGCTCAGGATGTGTGTTCTCGATTTTAAGGGTAGCTGGGATACTCATCTGCCGTTGATTGAGTTTTCTTACAACAACAGTTACCACGCGAGTATCGAGATGTCGCCGTATGAGGCTTTGTACGGGCGCAAGTGTAAATCTCCTATCTGTTGGGAGGAGGTCGGAGAGCGTAAACTCTCGGGAGCTGAGATTATTCAGATTACCTCAGAGAAGGTACCGTTGATCAAACGCAGGTTAGAGACTGCTTTTAGTCGGCATAAGAGTTATGCTGATCCGAAGAGGAAAGACATTGAGTTTCATGTGGGTGATTTCGTGTTTCTTCGGGTTTCGCCTATGAAAGGCATGGTTCGTTTTGGTGTCAAGGGAAAGTTGGCGCCGAGGTATATTGGTCCTTATGAGATTTCAGAGAGGATTGGAGCTGTGGCTTATCGTCTGGTTCTGCCGCCAGACATGTCGTTAATCCACCCTGTGTTTCATGTTTCTATGTTGAGAAAGTGCATTTCTGATCCTTCGCACGTGATTGTGCCTCAGAGTGTCGAGATAGACCAAGAACTGTCCTATGAGGAACAGCTAGTTGAGATTGTTGATACGCAAGTGCGTAAATTGCGGAACAAGGAGATTCCGATGGTCAAAGTTCTCTGGCGCAATCATTTTGTTGAGGAGTGTACTTGGGAGACCGAGTTGGATATGCGGAATCGCTATCCTTTTCTTTTTCCGTAAGGTACGATATCTTGATTTTCGGTGACTTTTATGATTTCTACTTGTGTTTCGTGTTGTTCTGGTGGTAATTGCTTATCGTGTAAAATTCGAGGACGAATTTTTAATTACTTGGGGAGAATGTAATATCCCGTAAAATTTTAATTTATTTTTTTAATAATTTCTGACAATTTTCCGGTCGTTTTGACGTAACTTCGATGTTAGCGGTTTGATTCGATGTGGTTCGGATTGGGGTTGATTTTATTGGTTCAATCATTTTTTTTAATTAAAAAAAGAAAAAAAAATTAGTGGATTCCCGTTCGAGAATTATGATTCTCGAACGGGAATCATCAGTTTCAGGCCTGGTCTCGTACGAGACCAGGGGTTCTCGAACGAGAACCAAGCCCAAATGGGTTGTTCTCGTTCGAGAACATAGCATCCCTCATGAACCTTGCGTCCAGCCCACTTCGTACTCATTTTCGACCCATCTCCTCTCGATATTTAAAGTCGACTTCTAAACAGAAAACCTTCATCACGCTGCAAATAAACCCTAGCCGTTTTCCTCTTGTCCATTCGCTGAGTATCGAAGCTGTTATCGTCCTCCAAAGGTCGTTCGGTAAGTTTTCTGGTTTTGTTAAATCTTAGTTTTCATTTTGAAACGTCTTTCGGTTTTCGGATTCGTTCATGCTCGTTTCTAGATCGAGATCAAAACCGTTTGATCTCAGACGTTCTAGACTCATATACCTTTGATTCCCCACCTCGTTTTCGTTGAACGGTACGTGATCGACCTCGTTTCCATTCGCCGTTCGGTTTCCGTTTTAGAAATGCCTTCACTGTTCTTGATATTTGATGTTACTGCCGAATGGATTTGCTTGTTTGGCTGTGATTTTGCTATGTCAGTAATCAAGAATAGCCTGTAATGTTAGTTGTTAATTAATTAGAACGTTTGTTTCGGTTTGGTGTTATGGCATTCAACCTCGGCTCCATGAACGTGTTTCCTTGTTTCGTCGTCACTGTACTATGGTTGTGAATTGAGTTGTTGTTAGATTATGATTAAGGATATGGATATGGATTGATTGTAGTCTTGATTAATTGATTAAGTTTTGGGAGTTGAATTCTTGATTTAAAAGCATGAGGTTAGTTTAGAAATGGTGGAAATGGAGAATCATGCTTGGCGGGTTTGTTTCCTTTTTGAAAGGAAAATGATGGCTAAATAGCCAATTTAACCACCAAATTATTTTGCTTAAAGAAAATTAATCCTTTAAGTTTAACTTTACCTAATAACATGGATTTTATTTTGATTTACAAATTAAATATTGAAAACGATAATTAATTATAAATTTAGTTAATATAATTACTCGGGTAATTCTATTTAATTAAGAATATCAATTTGGCATGAAATTGGCTAAATTACAATTTAGTCCATGAAATTATTTTATAACTTAATTAAGTGGATCGTTGGTTGGTTACTTTATATTTTGCTTAAATATAAACAAAAGCAATTAAATTGATTTTTGATATCAAATTGGCTAAAGTACAATTTAGTCCCTAATTGGCAAAAGTACAGTTTAGTCCCTAATTGGCTAAAGTACAATTTAGTCCCTAAACTTTTACAAACTTAAAATGGTTAGATTTTTGGGGTGTAACTTGGGTTACTTGAAATTGAAGTTATTGAGTTCCGCTTTTAAAATGGTTTATTATTTTATGGAATTATTTTATAAACTCGGGTTTATATTTGATAAACGTTTTGAGTCGGGTTAGACTTGGGTCATCCGACAAGTGGGCTTAGCTTGGCAGTTAATGATAACTCGGCTAACCCACTATTTGAAAATTTAATCATTATTTAAAGATTATTAAATAATATTTATATATTGGATTTTAAAGCGAGAACTCAATAGACTTATATTAATTGGGCTTTATTACCTAATGGGTATTTTTGTGTGTTCTGGCTTGTTTATTTCCGACGTGTTAATTGTGCTAGTCCTATGTGGTGTCCAGTACTCTCTAGAGGTAGGGTCTATTTTTAATAAATTATTTTATTTGTCTAGACCCGTCTACTGTTCGTGCTTCAGAGGCGAACCATGATTAGTTGCTTGCCGGTTATCACGTGGATTAGCAAGCAGTGAGTTTGTACTTACTATTTACCGCTTAATTAAGTAAATTGTTATTTTAATATTAAATATATATACTGTACGTATATTTCAAACTGTTTTTATATTATGGCTTCTAGTTGGAACATACTACCTAATGGGCATCATTAGGACTGCGTGCGCACCGGCATTGATCTGGGTAAGTTATATATGGAAATGTGGTAACTCGGTGTGAGCATAGTTCTCGGGACCAGGTAGAGTAACTCGGTGTAGCTCAGCTCTCGGGAACAGACCTATTGGATTATGTTTATATTTAGAATTGTGGATTAGGGTTCCAACTATTATTCGTAATATCGTTATTAAATGTTTTAAACGGTTTTAAAGGTTTTCCACTTAATAAATGTAGATAATGGTATAAACTCATCTCAGTATATCTGACCCCGTTGTTTTCCCAATTTTTCCCAGTGTTATGATCTGAGAGAGTCTGGTGATCTCCGCATTTACTTTTCTTCGGAGGTTCCATCTATTTTTGATAAACTGTCAAACTATTTTATTCTTAGACCGCAGTAGTTGACTAGACGTTTTTATTTTATTTTAGTTGTTGTCGGATTGGTCCGACTGGATTATTATTGCTTTGGCATGTTATAATACTATTCAGAATTATTTATGTTTAACCGAATTAACATTATTATTGGAAAGCATGTTATTTTAATTGTTGAATATTATAAACTGCTAGATTTAGGCTGAAGTCTCGGTTGCCTCCGAGCATTGATTTTCTGCAGGTTTATATGTTTATGTATTAAATGAAAGGCTAGCTACGAGTTTTGGTACTACATTACCCATACCCTAGCGCCGGTCGCGATTCATGAAAATGGGTCGTGACAGTTTTGTAGCCAATTAAACCTGACCAATAACACCATATCTCGCGAACACCTTCTCAAGAGCACGATACTTCCATGTACGCATAAAATTTTCGAAATAAATCAAACTCCTTGATATTGAAGATAAGTTTGATGTCCTAGCAGTAATCTCAATATTGGGATCGCTAGAGTTCAAGGCATCAACATAGCTGATGAACAATTAGGGTTAGGGTTTTTGGTGGAGTTAAAGAGGAGAGAACTCATCGTAATTTTGTGTGCCTTACTTCAAAACGAGATATAATTAGGAATGAAGGGATTAATCTATATCACAAAAAATTTCGATTTAGATGTTGTGGTACTTATATATATATATATATATATATATATATATATATATATATATATATATATATATATATATATATATATATATATATATCACTAATAGAAAACAGTCGATTAGCGACAGATTTTAGCGAAGATTTGAAATCCGTCGCTAAAATCAAATTTAGCGACGGATTTTGAATCCGTCGCTAAAATCAAATTTAGCGACGGATTTTGAATCCGTCGCTAAAATCAAATTTAGCGACGGATTTTGAATCCGTCGCTAAAATCAAATTTAGCGACGGATTTTGAATCCGTCGCTAAATCATAAAAAAAATTGACGGGATTCATCCCGCCAACTCTAGCGACGAAAATTCCGTAGCTAAAAGTGGCAGGATGAAGCCGGACAATTTTTTTTTCACTTTTGGCGACGGATTTTGTAATCCGTCGCCAAAAGTGAATTTTTATTAAAAAAATTATAATTAAAAAATATTTATTAATTAAAATAATATTAATTATAAAATAATCTATTAAAAAAATAATGATTTATTAAAAGAATAATGATTTATTAAAAAAATAATTATTCATCAACAAAATTATTATTTACAAAAAAAAATTATTTATTAAAAAAAAATCTATTAAAAAATTATTATTTAGAAAAAATTATTATTTATTAAAAAAATTATTATATTAGAATGCAAGAGTAAAGTGTAAAAGTAATAATTTGTTGTTTTTATTTAAAATAATTATTAAAAATAATTTATTAATTATTTATTTAAAAATAATTAGTATGAAAAAATAATTATTTTATAATATGTATGTAAATTGCAGAAGTAACTTTTTGTTACTTTCAGTTATTATTTAAATATAATATATATAGATATATAACAAGAATGTGATTTGGTTAAGATGGAGGCACCCGCGGTGGAATTACAAGATTAAAAAGGATTGGGTGGGAGCAGTGTGTGGTGTATATAGCGGGTGGGTGTGTGACGTGGGTGACCTATTGGGAAGTTGTGTGACGTGGGTGACCGATTAAATAATATTTCATTTTACGATTTTAATTTAAAAACTTTTTTTTATTTTTATTAATTAGCGGCGGATTAAATCTGTCGCTAATTTTTTAAATCCGTCGCAAAATGTTTGAGATTTGTTCGCTATAAATTTAGCGACAAGAAGTTTAGCGATTGTCATTGTCCGTCGCTAAACTCGTTTAGCGACGGAATTTAACCATTTAGCGATGGAAAAATTCGCCGCTAAATGGCTGTTTTTAGTAGTGTATATAATTGAGAGGACCAACAGGTTTTTTTATCAATTCTCACTGAATAGAGCATTTTAATGAATTTCCATTTCTTTCAAACCACTTACTTAAATTAATTTTTCAATTTATTTTTATTATGCGTTTTAATTTACAACTTCATTGTCTACATAAACTCATCAAATAAAACAATTTCACGAATTTTCATTTTCTAAAAAAAACTTATTTAGATTAAATTATTTAGATTAAATTTTTATATCATGAATTTTAATTGCCTCGAGCTATTTACACGCCTATCAAAGGTTTTACTTTTTAAAACTCCTTTAATCCTACATTATTACATTGCATAATAATTGAATTGGTAAAAATATCACTTTGAGACTTCTTATTGTCATAATTTTTTTTTTGATAAATAATATGTATGTTAACCACAAGTGGTAGAAAGCAAGTTAAAAGTTTTCGTACAAGAAGTAGCACACTCAAAAAAGGCTATGGCTAAGAAAAAAGGCAAAAAATCAAGATCCCAGATAGAGAATACACATAAAATTTCGATAGAAATCCGAATCGGAGTTCTTAAGTTATTATGTTTATAGGTCATCTTAAATTTCTTATTGTCATGAATTTTAACTGTCTCCTCCTATCATAAATCAATGAGTGTTTATCCCATATATTATTTGTGCCATATCATATTTACAAGGCTTAATCTATCTAGAGGCCCCTTTACTTTACATTTTCTTTTTCCGTAAATTTTTATACTTCATTTTTATATTATTTGATTCTTTTATTTACTTATTTTCAATTTTCAAGTTCTTTTTAAGTTTTTTTAGTCCCTGTACTTACAATCTTTTTTTCCTCTAGTCACACAAAAGGACTGGAAAAAACTCAAAAAAGACCTGAAAATAAAAAATAGGTAAGTCGAGGGACCAGATAATACAAAAATAAAGTATGAGGACCTACAAAAAAATAGTGTAAAGTACAGGGGCCTCTAGATGGGTTTGGCTTATTTACAACAAACCAATAGGCGTTTGCGATAAAAAAATCTTTTAATTATTACTTAATTTTTTTATTATTAACTTTCCCACATGTATTATTGATTTGTTACACGAATGACCTGATACAACAATCGCGTGCAATAATTTTTCCATTATCAATAATCCATTAAAGACTTATTACCAATATTTTTAAAATCGAACCGGACCGTCTGGTCGGATCGGATTAACAGAGAACTGGACAGCAGTCCAGTCCGATTAAATATTAAAATCTAAAGAGTAAGAAAATCACCAGAAACCGGATCAACCCAAAAAATTCCGGTTGTTTGTAAAAATCAGTTAATCCCGGTTTTTGGAAATTCTGTCTAAATCAGCATCCTTTTTGTCCATATATGGCTTAATTCTCCTTTCCCTTACACACCCATGTGAGTAGTACTTTTTTTTTTCCCACACAAAGCCTTCTATATTTTAGTGACACATATAATAAAGGGTTAATTCCTAAAAAAATCACGAACTTTACACGAAATTTCATTTTAATCATGAACTTTAAAAATTGTCATTTAAAGACACGAACTTTCATTTTGTTTCAAATCTATCGCCAAAGTAAAATCCGATGTATTTTATCGAACCAAAAATTCCTAATCCTATATACTCTAACTAAAAGATAATAAGATTTAATGTCGATTTATAATTTGGGTCTTTCATTAATTGTTTATTGAAGAATTTAACCCTATAATATATGATTTTATCTCTCTTTGTTTTTAAACACATTTGATATTATTAGTCCCTTTTTTTCTTTAAGTAATTAATCTCTCCCTGTACCTCCTTTTAAAAACTTAATTATAAATTGTTTATCATTTTATTTTATATAATTTTTTATTTAAATGTAATATTATATATTTTTTATAAAATTTTATATTCATTTAAATTAAAAATTATATTTTTTTCTTTCCATACAATATAATTATTCTTTATAAACTATTATAATTGTATTTCATACTTTGAGTAATTAAATCTATTTAAATATTCCGTCATATTTTTTATTCATAAATTTTAATTATATAATTTTAATTTAATAATAATTATTGTTAAAATAAAAAAAATTATTTAGAGTAATTATTCTATATTTTTTAAAAAAATAATTATTTATAATTATATTTTATATAATAAAATTTATAAAGATAATTTTATTAAAATATTATATCATACTTTTTATTTATAATATATGTGTTTTAGTTTAAATAATTTATATTTATTATAATTTAAAAATTCGGTTGAACCGGTCAAATCATAAACCCCTAATAAAATCGGTTTGATCTCCAGTCCGGTTTTAAAAACATTGCTTATTACAACATAATCAATGGCTCCAGATTCTTTCCAATCAAACTCATTGTTCAGTTTTGTAGTAAGCGATGACGGTTTCAAAAACGTTTTGGTGGGATATGGAGCCCAATAATTTTACTCATTAATGAGGGGATTTAAACAACAATACTTATAAGATATAATTAGAAGGATGCCTAAAAAATATTAGCATTTAATAACCATAATTTTCCAACTTGATTTTTGTATTCCAGCGTGTTTACTTTTTTTTTTTGCTCTATTTTTTTATTTTCATACTCTGACGCTCTTGTTCTTCTTCTTCTTCTTCTTCATCTACTTCTTCTTTTTTATCTTTTTTTTCTTCCAATTCATACAAAAAAAAACAGCTAACAATTCAACAAAGAAATAAAATTTTTCAGCTCATAAAAATTAAATAGATTAATTTTTCAACTTCTATCATAACTTTTTAAAAATTTATTGTGAGTTTCAAATTTAGTTCCGATCCGCTCGAATTTTTAATTCATAATCAAATCTTTTCAAATTTCACTTCGAATTCAAATACAACGATCATAATTTTCCCCAAAAATAAAGAAAACTGTAAATTATTAATTTATTTGTTCTCATTAGAAATCGTTAAAAATGGTTTTAAACAGTTTCAAAAGCGGTTTCAAATGCAGTTTCAAATGCAGTTTCAAACGGCTTCAAAAAGTTTCTAAAACACAGTTTTATTATCATTTAAAAAAAGTTTATGCAATGGTTTCAAACATTTTACAAGCGTTTCAAACAGCTTCAAACAATTTACAATGGTTTCAAACAGTTTACAACCATTTCAAACAGTTTCAAAAAAAGAGCTTCAAATAGTTTACAAATGTTTCAAACAGTTTACAAGCGTTTCAAACAATTTACAACAGTTTTAAAAAAAGTTTACAATGGTATAAACCGGTTTCAAACAGATATTAAAAGGCTAATATACTGAAAAAACCCTGACCTTTGTTTTAGTTTTCAATTCCACCCCGACGTAGCAATTTTTTCAATTATACCCTATTTTGCATTTTTAATTTTTAATTGCATCCTGAATTAAAAACATTAAATGATTTTATTATTATAAGGATTAAAATATATAAAACAAATACATTTAAGGATTAATTTATATTTTTTTCCATTTGGTTAAATTCAAACAAATCCTTAAACTTAAATAAAATTCAAATAAATCCTAAAATAATAATAAATTAATTTTTTTTATTTAGTTGCCGGAGGATCCTCCGGCAGCTCTTGGCCTGAGATGCTGTTGCTCCTCTGGCCAGGAGCATCTGCTCCTCAACGAGGAGTTGCTGCTCCTCAACGGAGGAGCAGATCTGTGCTCATTTTTATTTTTTTAATTAATTTAATTTTTTTTATTTGCAGAGAAGATGGTTTTTTTGGTATAATTTATAACATCAAAGGATTTTTAGGTTTCTTAATAGAAATGAAGGATCTATTTTAAATATTAATCAAATAAAAAGAGTTCAATTTAATACATCAAGGTTCAATTGAAAACTAAAAATATAAAATAGGGTATAATTGAAAAAATTGCTACGTCAGGGTGGAATTGAAAACTAAAACAAAGGTCGGGGTTTTTTCATCCCATTAGCCCATTTTAAAAATAGTTTCAAACATTTTATAAAAAAGTTAAATTAGTTATAAAAACAGTTTACAAAGTTTTCAACAGTTTACAAAAGTTTCAAACAAACAATTCAAAACGTTTTTTAATAACAGTTCAAACCATTTACAACAGTTTCAAACGTATGAACAAAATTATTAATAAAAATTAAAAATTAATACATAGAAAATAAAAAGAGGAAGAAGAAGAAAAAGAAAAATAAGAAAAAGAAGAAGAAATATAATAAGAGGATATGATGTTGGCGACATAATCTTCCGTTGCTTCAAATTTGTGAGACGAATACGATTGATTTTTTCATCGTTGATTTTTTATTTGTTTCAAATCTTTAATTGTTTGTGTTATAAATCGAATATATTAAATAAATTATAGAAAATATAAATAAAATTTGCTAAAAAAAACCATTGAAATAAAAAAACGAAAAAATAAAGTTATAGAGAATTAGAAGAAGAAGAAGAAGAAGAGAAAGAGAAAAGAAAGACAAAATAAAAAGAAAAATAAGGTGCTCATGCTTATTAAGGATAGAGTAAAAATAATAATAAATTTAATTTAATTGGGAGTACTACTAAAAACAATAGAAAAATGAGATAAAAAAATAAACTTTTAAAATTGAGGTATTCATAGCAAATAAGTTAGAAAAGAGAGTTTTTTTGTGTAATTTCCTCTGCTTATAAATAAAAAAAACCCATCATTAATAGCAGTACATATAATAGGGATATATTGTACCATCATTCAAGGTATTGATATTATGCTTTTATTGACGAAATCTTAGGACCCTCATTGTTTTTTCATGGTTAATAGACTATTTATTTTGTAGTGTCCACTTCCGGATACAGCCTCCATGTATGATCTCATATCTTTCCATGAAGGAGACATAACCGGATGAACAGGGACCTGCACCAAACTAGGGTTTTGTTTCACATTAATAGTCTTATTTTTTGGAAATTTTGATCGAAAAGTCCTAAGCTTAAATTTTCCTATAGAGAATCCAAGCCAAATCCTTTCCGTAATCAGGCTTCAGGAAACAAAAACTGCAATTTCTCTTGGTGAGTTGCAACTCGACCAATAACATCATATCTCACGAACACCTTTTCAAGATCACGATACTTCCATGTACACGGAAAATTTTAGAAATAAATCAAACTCGTTCACAAGTCCGATGTCCTAGCAGTAATAATCTCAACGTTGGGATCACCAGAGTTCAAGGCCTCAACATAGCTGATGGAACAATTAGGGTTAGGGTTTTTGTGGGGTTAATGGGAAGATAACTCATCGTAGATTTGTGTGCTTTACTGCAAAACGAGATATAATTAGAAATTAAAGGATAACTTATGTCCAATAAATAGTCTATTTAAATGTTTTGGTACTTAGGATTGAAGTAAAATACAGAACACATTTTCTTTTTGAAATTAAATTACACGTGCATGTAAAAGAAATAAGATTCCACATATGGGACCATTAGTTGTTAAATATTCCTAATTTAATATTTCTTTTATGAATTTTAGTAAATTAAAAACACCACGTTGCAAGTATGGTTCACTAATTTCATTTAATTATAGTGTATATATAGGCCTCATTATCAATTCCCCATCAGAGACTTATTACCATATAATCAATGGCTCCAAGTTCCTTACAATCAAACTCACTCTTCAAAAAGTTCCTTACAATCAAACTCACTCTTCAATTTTGTAGTGAGAGATGGCAATGGTGTGAAAGGAATAGTAGACTCGGGCATATCGGAGGTACCACAACAATACATTCAACCTCCACAAGAAAGAATAGACAAGCTTATATCCACCTTAGATCATAGCCCACCGATAGATTTATCGAAACTAGATGGTCCGGACCATGATCAAGTAGCGGAGGAACTGGCTAGAGCCGCCGAGACTCTAGGGTTCTTCCAAGTTGTGAACCATGGTGTTCCAGCTGAGTTACTCGAGTCGTTGAAGGTTGCGGCTCATAGTTTCTTTAACCTACCACCTGAGAAAAAGGCTATGTATTGTAAGGGGGCGAGCCCAAGTCCGCTGGTGAAGTACAGCACCAGTTTCGTGCCGGAGAAGGAGAAGGCGTTGGAATGGAAAGATTATATTAGTATGATCTATGCTACTGATGCAGAAGCACATAGATATTGGCCAAAGGAATGCAAGTAAGCACATGCATACTTATTTTGGTTAAAACATGTTAAAGTTTTTAGTTAATTGTTGACTAGTTAAGTAAGTTCAATCAGGTTAGTAAAACTTTTTGATTTGATTATAGTTAATTATTTCAAAATTCGACTAACCGGATATTTATTATTTTTTTTATGCCATTCTTTATATTTATACTGAACTAACTAAAAAAATTGAGTTAGCTGAATTTTTAGTTTTTAAAATCTCAGATATTTAGGTTTCGATATAATAGGAGACATAATAATTTAGTTAATTCAATTTTAGTTTTTTTTAACATATGCTAATTTTATTTAAATGAGTTTTTTTTTTGACCAAGTTGACTAATAAGCACCTCTATCTCTTCTCCTCCAACTCTTTTTATTATTATTATTATTATGTCATTTCAATTCTTTTAATGTAAGTTAAAATATGGTCGGTTCGGTTTTTATAATTAATTATATTTATATTGATTCACTTTATTTTTTCGGACTTACATGCTAAACTATACAATAACAAAAGTCTAAATCTGCCAATAGAAAAACACAATTTATAACATGGTTGCGATCGGGTTTGATAAAAAAAATAATCAAGTATTTGTTGTTGTGCAGCTCACACTGTTCATAAAGTGAATCTCAAATAGAATAATAATAGAAAAACAACCCATAAAGTAAACTTTATTAACTATCAAGTTATGATAAATGTATTGAGGCCTAATTACTTAAAAACCATCCGTATTGTAATTTTTTTTTATTTATACAATGACTTAGGAAAATTTTCAATTATACTCTATTTTCGATTTTTATGTTTTATTTGTACCCCAAAATTAAAAAATCTGATAATTTAATTAATTTAAGGATGAAAATATTAAAAACAAGATACATAAATGATTAATATTAACATTTTATTAGAATATAGGTTAAAAATAAAGGACTAATTTATTTATTTTTTTAAAAAAAATAGGTCAATTTAACTCATTAGGGTAGAGATGAAACATAAAAATCAAAAATATGGTACAATTGAAAATTTTCCTAGATCATAGTATAAATGAAAAAAAGTTATAAGGTGAGTGATTTTTAAGTAATTATGCCATATATTACAACGAATTATAAATATTATTTTTCAGGGATGTGGCCTTAGAATACTTACAAACATCAATGCAGATGGTGAAGAAAATATTGTATGTTCTAATGGAAAAGCTTGGAGTAGAAGTAGATGATGAAAAAATAGAGGCACTGGTTGGGTTGAAGATGGTGAACATGAACTTCTACCCAAAATGCCCAAATCCTGAGCTTACAGTTGGGGTGGGACGACACTCTGACATGGGTACCCTTACTGTACTGTTGCAAGATGAGATTGGAGGTTTATATGTCAAAGCGGAAGACACCATTAATGGCATGAAGAAAGGGGAATGGATAGAGATCCCGCCATTTCCCGGTGCTTTAGTCATTAATATCGGTGACACGTTACAGGTTCGAATTACGCCAAAACTCAAATATTGTTGAGCTTCAATTCATTATGGATATGAGCATCTGCTGGCCGGTATGGATATGGAACCGGGCTAAAGCCGGCTTAAAACCGGAGTAAAATAGGTTTTAGACCGGTTTCTCATTTGGTGGAGCTAAAATTAATATTTCGGATCATAAGCCGTATTTGAATTTTTAAATCAGTGATTTTAATTTCAAACTAATAAAATTACTTAAAAAGTAACATATGCTTTGATTCCTCTAAACTCAGAGAATATATAACTTAAGTTTAAGTTTTTCTTTTATTTTAAAATTGAAATAAGTAACTTAAATTTTAACTTAAAATTGTAAGTTTTTCCTTTAATTTGCCGAACGAGATGAAACTTGAATAACTTTTTCAAATAAGACGGAACTAAAGTCATAAACTCAACGGTTCGAAAATGGCATGTTCTATTTTTAAATGAAACATGGACCATTGCCACCCCTAATTTATGGGTAGCGACTACTTTATATTAAAATTTAGTAAAATAATAACAGTATTTAATCCGGAAACTTCAAACATATTAGAGAATCATAACAATGAAAATCTTTGAATATTTTAGGCTGTGAATTTTTAATTCTTTTTAAACAAAACAGCTTTAAAAAATTTTGTTTTTTGCTATTAGTTTCAAATAAAAATAAATATAATTCTAAAGATAGTAGGAGGAATTCATTCTAGTAAAACATGTGATTAACTGTTGCAGATACTGAGCAATGGAAAATATAAAAGTGCCGAACATAGAGTGAGGACAACAAGTGCAAAATCAAGAGTGTCGATTCCAATTTTTACAATTCCAAAAGCAACCGAAAAGATTGGACCGTTGGCTCAGCTGGTGAAAAAAGATGGGTTGGCTCTTTATAAAGAAGTTGTGTTCGGAGATTACATGACCAATTTTTTTAGCAATGCACACCAAGGAAAGGACAAGTCTCTCCACTTTGCGGGAATCAATTAATTTTCAATTCTATGTTCACTTCCTTAAATATTGTATCCCTATCTTTTACTGCATTAAATTTCTGGTTTGATAAGAAGAACAAATAAATGCACTCTACTATTACTTGTTTAGAGTAGCGATTTCTGCACTTCCCACATTAATAATTACACTCCACTTTTTGTTTTTTTAATATAAAATGACAATTATAACTTTTTTTTTTATAAATAAAAGTATTTTTTTATAAATAAAAGTATATTAAAAGTCACAAGATGTGGCAAAAACCAAAACTCTAAATTTTCGCACAAAAAATAGTACACCAAGGTGCACACTAAAGGCTACGATTTAGAGGAAACGCTGAAAACAGTCAAGTATCCGAAAATAAAATACAACTCAGATTCCTATAGAAATCCAAACCAGAATAGCAAAAATTCCTATTACTAATCTTGTAGAGAAAAACCGCCTTGTTGAATCCGTTGAACAACACTGTCTCCTTGTTTGTGATTGTTCATGAAAAATTTCTCATGTTCCTACTCTTCCAAATATCCCATACAATAATGTACCATAAAGTATGCCATTACTTACTATAAGGAACTCTGTGATTTATACTCTGCCACTGAGTCATAAATTTCACAAACGAAGCCGGAAAAGCCATATTCATCTTGACTGTTTGGAAATCCTCTGTGATTTATACCATATTCATCTTCCTAAGAATCTCACACCAGATACTTCTAGCAAATTCGCAGTGAATAAATATATGCGCTTGTGTTTCGACAACACCACAGATAGAGCATAAGGAGTTATCCACATTAATGATAAGCCGTTTTGCCAAAAAAATCCAGAGAGGGAACACCATTATGCAACGCAAGCCAGATAAAAAATTTAACTCGCGGGGGAGCTAAGGATTTCCAAACAATCAAAAAAGGAACTTGGACTTCATTACCTGTTGTAAATTGTCCATTTTCTGACCCCAAAACTACCTGATTTTCTCTCCATTTATCCTTCTTCTTGTCGCCGCTGATTGATGAACAGTAACAGTGCCATAAACCCGAACCGCTGGACTGCTGAAGCTGGACTGCTGAAGCTGAACTAATCTACTGATGTATTCTGCCAAACTGAAGCATCCACAGGTTGCTGAACTGCAGCAGGCAGCTGCCGAAAAGAAGCAGCACCAGCAGTTGACGAAACTGCAGCAGGAAGCTGCCGAAAAGAAGCAGCACTAGCAGTTGATGAAACTGCAACAGCTCCCATGTTGTTCACGATTTGATGCTGCTGGAAAGGGGCATCGACAGCTTTTACATTCCCAGTTAGAAATCTAGAAATTGGAGATCGGTCAACGCTCTCAAATCATAAACCTGGAAAATTGGGAAAACAACGGGGTCAGATGTACTGAGATGAGTTCATAATACTATTTATATTTATTAAGTTAAAATCTTTAAAACCTGAAATCCTTTCATACTAATATATATATATATACGATAATGAAATAACAGTATTGAAATGAAACCCAAAGTATGACGCAAAGTAGATGGGAACAAATTCTCATCAATCCCAAAGTAAGCCAGACATTTAGTCAGCCAAACCCAAAGTACTTACCGGTGCACACAGTCTCGATACAAGCCTATCAAGTAGCTCATTCCAATCCAAATCCATAATCATTAAAACAGTTTGAAAACATTTATGATACTAAAATAATATATTTTACTTAATAAATCGGTAAATAGCACTACAAACTCAATGCTTGTGAAACTCCGTGATAATCTTGGCAAGCAATCTAACGTTGTGCAGACTCCGAAAAACGAACAGACGACGAGTCTAAAAACAAGGCACAAGTCAAAATCCAAACAACCCATAACTCTAAGAATACTAGACACCATATAGGACTAGCATCTCAATCACAGGCAATGTACAAGCCAAAGTAAGGTATACATTCATACAAAACAAGCAACAAACTAAGCTTAGATGAGTTGTTATTTTAAAAACAGAATTTGGAGTTCTTACATAACTTAAATAATCTTTTAAAACCAAATGGGTTACCCAAAGTAGTGTGTTAGCTAAAAGTCACATAATGAGCTCAGCACAACATGTCGGGTGACACAAGTCTAACTCGACCCAAACGTGTACCAAAGTATAATCCAAAGTAAAACCATATCCTTTAGCTAAAACCAAATTCATTTGAAAACAAAGAACTCATTATAAGCTTAACTCAACCAAAGTTCACTAATAATCAACAAGCCCAAATAATTTGCCAACACTTGGCAATCCCACCCAATGTATATACAACATGTATAGATCACCTAAAATGAAATCAAAAATAATTTTAAACACTTTTAGATGTCCAAACTCAGATCTAAATTATCCATTAAAATAATAACAAAACAATGGCAAAAACTTAACATAATTTGTAAGTAATATCGCCAAACGATTACCAATTAAACCAAAACAATGATAACATACTAAACCACCAAAAACAGCCCTATGTCTATCATTCCCAGCCCCATATATGTTTAATAACACAACGAAAGTAAACAATATATACTTAGGCAACACAAACCCAAATCAACAATTAAGCCACTAAACTCTTAAATGTTTAAGGTATTAACTTTAACATAGTAATTCAACCCTAGGTATAAGATTTCAAGCCCCTTAACCATATACAAACCGATTACAAATCATGTCATAACAAAAAATTGAAACAACCATTAAGCTAATCAATGAATCCCATTTCCAAATGCATTAACAACAATCATAAATCCATATAAACACCCATTGTATGAAATCTCATATTTAAAACATGCCAAAATAGAAAATTATAACCCATATCACCCAAATTATAGATTCATCACAATAACATACCTAGCATAACAACTTATGAATCCTTACAAGAAAACAAAGAAATGGAGTCACATACCTCTTGGATAAACAAAATAGAAGAAAACCCAGAAATAATAATTCAATATCAGCCTACAATCAACCAACACGATAGATATTGAATCTAAATCGAAACAACCATGCTACCAATGAATTAAACATTGAAAATAAGCTTAGAACACTTAAAATGATCTAATAGGACAAGGGAATGATAGGGAATGATTTATAAATAAACTCCGGCCGTTTTAGGTTTTCAGAAATAAATGAAAACAAAATTTGGTCGAAAAATGTGAGTTTAAATAGAAATCAGCGAACTAAGCAATGTGTTGTCGCGCCCGCAACACATTGATGTCGCGCCCGCGACACACAGATTGCGCCCGCGATCCACGCTTGTCGCGCCTGCGAAAAGCTACTGCCATCTCATAAATTTGATTTTTGAAATCGAGCTCGGGATCGTTCCGAAACCCGAAGCCACACCCAAGACATATAAAAACAACATATAAAAGGTATTGAACCTTCAAACCACGACTTCAAGTAGCCAAACCAACTCAAACGAGCCTAAAGTATAACGAAAAGTCTAACGGAACTAGCCGGAAAAACATGGGGCATTACAATTTGAGAGTTGTAGTTGTTGTTATAGTGTCTAACCACATATATATGGTAGTCGAAGGGTATTAATAACATCCAACAACTCTCCTCTAAGCCATCAGAGAAGATGACAAAACTTGTGTAGAAAACTGGCATGTCGCGCCCGCGATCTTGAAAGTTGTCAGACTCTTCCGCGATCTTGTGACATATGGTAGGCGTTCATTGGGATGTTCAGATATATCCGTTGGACTTCCAACGGTCACTAGTGTCACACCCGTGATACTCCTATGTCACGTCTGCGATCTTCTACTCCAAGAAAGGGTGTTATGGAACCCTAAGTCACTCCCGTGACTCTGCCTTTGTCACGCCCGAGACTTTGAATTGATCCACGATGGTTTTAATAGGTTCGTATACGCTAATAAACAATATTAGAATCTTTTAATTGATTGTTAAAGTCAAAATTAGTGATAGAAAAAACTTTGTCCAACAATTATTTTTTCCATTCAATTTAATTTTCTCAATTTTCACCTCAATATAATACTTATTAGTTTCGTTTGACTTTTCCGATTATTTTTAACTTCAATCATCAAATAAATTAAAAAAATTACAATTAAATTTTGGCATTATGTTAATTTCAAAAGTTAAATTTGAAATTCTGAAAAATTACTTTTGCTAGTTACAGAGTTAATTTATAAATTTATCTAAAAAATATTAATTAAAAAAATAGCTAATATTACAACAAAATATTAGAATTAAACTATTACTATAAAAAAAAATTAAAATTAGGCTTAATGGCAAAAATATCCAAACCTTTCCGACTTGTTACAATTTTATCCAAACTTTTTAATTTTTGCAATAATATCCAAATTATATTATTTTGTTGCAATAAATCCAAATTGCACTTTATATGTGAATTTTTTTGAGTTTTTTGCAATTTTTTGGGACTTTTACTATATTATTATACATCAAAAAATAATAATAGCATAATATCTTAATTGAAAGTAACAAGTCGTAAAGGTTTTGGTTTTTTTTACCATTAGACCTTAAAATTATAATAATTTGAATTTATTTTATTAATATATATGCTTTTTTATTTTTTTAAAATTGATGGATGGCAATATTAACACATGACAACTTTTAAAAACTACTCCCTCCGTCCCGTTTAAGAAGGGACATATCTCAATTTTTTTTGTCCCACATAAGAAGGCCAAATCATGGTTTTTGTGCCATTTTACAAGGAATTCTCTCTTATACCCTCATTTTCTCTTTCTATAATTAAAGCTAATACTCTACACACAAACTACAAGACAATAATTAATAGGGGTAAAATAAGAAAAGCCAAGAGTAATTATTATTTTCTTAATCTATGTGTAAAAGGGATATGTCCCTTCTTAAGTGGGACGGAGGGAGTAATAAATATAGCCACTTGAAGGGACGTTTGTCCCATTTATTGTAACATTTTAATGGGGGGCACATAATCACATGCCAGCTTTAAAAAAATAAAATAATTAAAAAAATTAATTGCCTGGATAAAAAAATAAAAAAACAATAAACAAAGCCCCTTGAAGAGACTGTACCCCCATTTGTAGCATTAACATGAATATATAATGTATGTAAATGTAGAGATGTAAAGCCTTAAGAGATAGAGAAAATGTGGAAGCTTAAGATATCAGAAAAAGGGAATGATCCTTACATTTACGGCATCAACAATTTTTTAGGAAGGCAAACATGGGAGTTTGATCCTCATGCTGGTACTCCTGACGAGCTAGCTCAAGTTGAAGAAGCTCGCCATAATTTCTGGAAAAATCGCTTTCAAGTCAAGCCTTCCTCTGATCTTCTTTGCCAATTTCAGGTTCATCCAAACTCTTTGAGTTCTCTTTTATTCTCAGCAGAATTTTTGTATTTAATAAAATTAATTCGATATAATAGAAAATATATATTCTTCGGGATCAATAAGATATGGGGGTTGGTTCAAGTGCTAAGCGCCTTGATATCGCTTAAGCAAGGTCTCGGGTTCGAGTCTTGTGAATGCAGAAAATTTCCAGTGAAAGACTCCCCCACCATGCCAGGTGCGCGACGCGGGTCGGATCCGGATTAGTCAGGGCGAAGTCTTGAAAACCGGATGGGCTTTTTAAAAAAAAAAGATAAATAGATGTATCGTTAAAGAAGAACAAAGAAATTTAGAGTGATTGGGAGTGACCAAATACATATTCACCACTTAATTAAAAATTTAAATATTCAAAATAATGTTTTTCTATTAAAATTGATGCACATGAGAGTTAGATTACAAAATTACTATGAGTTTTACTATATGTTGCCCTAACGACTCTAATGTGTTAGAACCATATTTGATATAGTTCTATGATTTGTTGAACTTTTATTGGTCCAAATTGAAAATAATTTCATTGAAGCTTCTTGTTTTGTTCATCAAATGGACCTCTACGCACGATGTACAATCCGGTCATAAATTATTCCCATTGTATGCCTTCCAACAATCATAATGTATTATGAATAAAATGCAGCATATGATCATATGGTGTTGTTAGGTATGATCATTTGCAACCCATATCTTTGCTTGTTACTGATTTTTATTAAACTTGTATTTTGTATACGATCATATAGCAAAGAATATGACTGTATCCCACCATATATACGAGCATATGTGAGCTCGTAAGGTAAGAATTTTAGAGAGTTTTAACTCTTAACATGTTTATAAACTAATAATTTCGACATATGTGAGCTCGTAAGGTAAGAATTTTAGAGAGTTTTAACTCTTAACATGTTTATAAACTAATAATTTCGACATATGTGAGCTCGTAAGGTAAGAATTTTAGAGAGTTTTAACTCTTAACATGTTTATAAACTAATAATTTCGACATATGTGAGCTCGTAAGGTAAGAATTTTAGAGAGTTTTAACTCTTAACATGTTTATAAACTAATAATTTCGACACATATTAACTTAAAATATTAAGCGCACTAATTTACGAGAAAATTACCATATAAACTATCTTTCTAAACTTACTTATAAAAATATTTTCAAAATTACATTAATACTTGAAAACAATTACACTTTTAACCTTTTTTTAAAAAATTGTATTTATAAAAATATTTTTTTTTGAAAAAAATACCTAAAAACACCGGAAACGACTGCTGCAGTTTCACAAAAAAAAATCAAATCACCCGAATTTGGCCGGAAATATGTCGGCCGGCCGCAGGTAATAGTGGTTAACATCGCGGTCAACACATGCTATGCGGACTTTTGGCTTTTTATGTATGAGTGTTTTTATGAGTCTTTTTAGTGTATTTTAAGTGTTTTATTTTCTATTTTCTTTTGAGTTTTTTCGGTGTTTTTAGTGTTTTTTTTTCAATGCATTCTAGGTGTTTAATTGATATGTTTTAGGTGGTTATTGGTGTCTTTAGGTGTTTTTATATAGGCCTAATGGTAAAAAAAACCTAAACTTTTACGACTTGTTACAATTATATCCAAACCTTTTAATTTTTGCAATAATATCCAAATTGCATTTTTTTTTTTTGCAATAATATCCAAATTGCATTTTTTGTAGCAATAATAGTCAAATTGATGGCTAAACTTGTTGTTTTCAATTAAGATATTAGGTTATTACTACCTCCGTTCTTTTTTAGTTGTCCATTTAGCCAATATTGCGCATACCAAGATAGTGCTCCTTTTGTCTTCACTTATAAAGAGGAATACTAATATAGCCCTATTAGTTAATAAATGCTTTTTAAATTAAACCATATAGTCATTTATTAGGGATGGGTAAATTTGGAAGATAATAGCTAAAAACACATTGAAATTCTAAATAGACAACTAATTAGAGACAAATATGTTTTGCTAAATGGACAACTAAAAAAGAACGGAGGGAGTATTATGTTTTGATGTATGATAATATAGTAAAAGTCCCAGAAAAAATAGCAAAAAATTTAAAAAATCACATAAAAAGTGCAATTGGGATATTATTGCAACAAAATAATGCAATTTGGATATTATTGCAAAAATTAAAAGGTTTGGATATAATTGCAACAAGTTGTAAAGGTTTGAGTTTTTTTTTTTGCCATTAAGCCTTTTATATATGTTGCAGTGTTTTTTTAAGTGTATATTTTTGATATTTTTATAAAAAAACAATTCGAGTAGTTCAAGAAATTTCGAAAAAGTTCTCGGTACTTTTGTAATTTTTTGGATAATTTTAAAAATACATTAAACTAAAAAATTTAAAAATAATGATCCGACACATTTATTACCATATCTAAGATAAAACTATCAGGTAAATGTTAAAATTCCAACTACTGCCATCATTACTGTCCAAAAGAAGGAAATATAATATCCAGCCGGCCATCTCGCGGTTTGGAAGAATCCTTTTATTTAAACATTAATAGAATAAATTATTTATTTATACATCAATCCTTTTATTTAAACATTAATAGAATAAATTATTTATTTATACATCAATCCTTTTATTTAAACATTAATAGAATAAATTATTTATTTATACATCAATTGGATCGACTAACAAGAATATATATGTATCGACGAGCTCTACCTTAAATGGCACAAGCATTGAACAGTACGATCAATGTTATGAACTTAAATCCTCGCACAAGCGTTTCCAACTCTTTAATTATTTAAAAAAAACAAGAATATATATGCACATTAGAATGGGTACTGGTAGAGATAGCCATTCCCAGGCTCGATACCTACCGAACTATCTGGTAAAATCCAGTCTGAAACCAATCAAATACAGAACCAGTACAAAACTGGCTCGCAACCCTAAACCTGACATATTTATTTTAATAATATGTTACCATAAATATGCATATATAATATTTATTGTATATATTGGTCAAATATTTCATTCTCTTTTTCTATTTTTTTTTTATCAAAAATAGCATTACATTATATTAGATATTAGCAAAAGTTAATAGAGATAATCATTTTTTAAGAGGAATTTGTACAAAAAAACTCCTTTTTCTAACTTATTTGTTTTAAATACCTCAATTTCAAAAATTTATTTTTATACTCTATTTTTCTATTATTTTTAGTTGTACTCTCAATTAGCAAAATAACTTATTTGTATTTTTACTCTCCTTCTTTTAAACACATGCATATCTCATTCTTCCTTTTTTCCTCTCTCTCTCCTTTTCCTCTCTTCCTTTTCCTTTTTTTTTCGTTTTTTTCTTTCTCTCTCCTTTTTTCTCTCTTTTTTTTTCTTTTCTTCTCTTTTCTTTGTTCTTCTTCTTCTTCTTCTTTTCTCTGCAACTTTTTTTTTCTTCGTTTTTTTCGTTTTCTGCTTTTTCTATTTTCCACACTATATAAATGAACTGTAAGACAAAGAAATTTGAATAAAAAGAAGAGTTTAAGAGATAATATGATGGATGATAGATGATAAAGTACTTCTTCTTCTTCTTCTTTTTCTTCTTCTACTTCTTTCTTTCTATGTTGTTTTAAATTATTAGATCATTGTTATCTGTAATTTTTTACAACTTTTTTTTGAAAAAAACGTAATTTTCTTCATTGGTGATGTTTTGACCTGGTTTTCAAATGTTTAAAATTAATTTTAGAAATCGTTTGAAACTGTTTTTTCAAAACTGTTTTATACTCTTCGAAATTTTTGTAAACGGTTTGAAACTGTTTTATATTGTTCGAAACTGTTTCAAACTGTTATTTTTTTAAGTGTTTGAAAGTATTTTTTAGAAACTATTTTAGATTGTTAGAGACTTTTGTAAACGGTTTGCAACTGTTTTATACTGTTTGAAACTGTTTTTTTGAAACTGTTTGAAACTATTATTTTTTATATAAACGGTTTGAAACTGTTTTATACTGTTTGAAACTGTTATTTTTTTAAACTATTTGAAAGTATTTTTAGAAACTGTTTGAGACCTTTGTAAACGGTTTGCAACTATTTTATACTGTTCGAAACCTTTGTAAACGGTTTGAAACTGTTTTTTGAAACTGTTATTTTTAGACTGTTCGAAAGCGTTTTTTAGAAACTGTTTTAGACTGTTTGAAACCTTCGTAAACGGTTTGAAACTGCAATTGAAACTGTATTTTGATACCGTTTGAAACCGTTTTTAATAGATTTTTAATGAGAACAAATAAATTAATAATTTACAGTTTTCTTTGTTTTTTAAGAAAGTTATGATCGTTAGATTTGAATTCGGAGTGAAATTTGAAGCTATTTGATTAGGAATTAAAAATTCGAGCGGATCGAAATTAAATTTGAAAGTCACAATAAATTTTTAAAAAGTAAAATGATAGAATTAGAGAAATCAATTTCTTGAATTATTATGAGCTAAAGATTTTAAATTTAATTGTTGATTTGTTATTTTTTTTTTCTCTTTAAATGAGCTGAGAAGAAAAGAAGAAGAAGAAGAAGAAACTTTGAATAAAGTGTGTTAGGTATAAGTGGAGTATAAAAAATAAATAGCAGAGTAAAAAAATAAATAGTTGACACGTTTGGGGTATGTAAATCAAGTTAGAATTATAGAGTTACTAAATGCTAATATTTTTCTAATCTAGATAATTAGCTAATTCTCTCATTTTTTAATTCAACCTACTAGCTGCAAAAAAATGGATCCAACCTATAATTTTTTTAAATGCAATATAAGTGTTGCCAACCGGGCACAACACTTATTTGCTCTTTTTTTATTATTTGATTAGATCTAACCCATTACAAATATCAATCATATTGATAATATATTTTATATATTCTTTTAACATGATATTTGTCTTTTCCTTCCTTATGTTTCCTGATGTTTGATTAGCTCTAAATTATTAAATAACATCAATTGTATTTATATTTAATTGAAGATTATTTTATTTATTATTTTATTTTATATATTAATTAAATATTTATCCTTTTAACCTATTGCTTGATTTAAATCATTAGTAATTTGATTGATAATATCAATCATATCTATATATTGTATTTAGTTGAATGATATCGATAATAGTATGATGTAATTATATGTTAGGGAACCATAATAATTTAGCAAATAAATAGTCATACAATTATTTAAATTATAAATTCGAATGATGATTTTACTTAGATAATGATTTACCTAAAGGATTAAATCTTGTGCATATGATTGTTTAAATTTGATCTAAAATAAAATAAAATAATAATAGTTTATTAGTAAACGAATTAAATCTTTTAGCGGACAAATTGTTATAGTGAAGTAGTAACTTAAAAACATTTTTAAAAAAATATTATATTTAATATTATATGAGGGCATAAAAATAAAATAAAATTTTCTTTATTAAAATATCTTAAATATTGTGTGAAGAGAATGCATATAGTAATAATTAAAGTAATAAAAGTTTGATTTAAAAAAATTATTGTTTGCAAAATTTTATGCTACAAAAACGTAAAAGAAGCCAAAGCAAGTAATGAAAGTATTTGCCAATTTGTACAATTTTATTCTCTTTAAACGTAAAAGGAA
The DNA here is from genome assembly GCF_937616625.2 of Mercurialis annua. Taxonomy (NCBI): domain Eukaryota; kingdom Viridiplantae; phylum Streptophyta; class Magnoliopsida; order Malpighiales; family Euphorbiaceae; genus Mercurialis; species Mercurialis annua. The sequence continues at coordinate 42,639,430 of NC_065574.1, read as the reverse complement.
GAAATTAGTTAGAATTCTATTCTAATTAGCACTTCAATTATAAAATCTTTATTTAGTAAACACCGTAAATTTTTATTTAGTAATAAATTCAAAAGGCAAGAATAAATAATTCTTATTTTTTTTCCGGGCCACATAAATCACAATAAATATTATCACATAAACAATCAAACAAATAGTTAGAAAGAAAAATGTTAGAACACAAATATAAATAACTGTCCATATAAAGAATGTTACCTGTGGAGGAGCAATCGATTGTCAAGATTGTAAGAAGAGATTTGCCGCGATCAAAAAGTAAAATATATTATTTAAACACAAAAATTGCACTAATGTGTATTCAAATAGACAACATAAAGGAGAATTTGGAAAGCAAAAGAAAAACCATTGCTGCAGAATTTTTGAATTCATATAATTTAATAATAAAACAGCTAAAACCAGAAGAACAAAAAACAAAAAAAAGCTCCTAACCAATGATATTCATAGCTGCTTGTCCAATTTACTTGAGGAGGAAAATTTTCATGCCAAATCTATCCCAACTGCTTGCCCGATAATTTATACAGAAAAAGACCCTGCAATATAGTGAGCAAACTCTGTCGTTCACGTAATTAGAGCCCTACTTGATTAAGTATTTGAACTGATGAATAATGTTGGTCATGTATATTTAGCAATTTTAATTATTATTGTTTTTAAAATAAAACCACTATTAACTTTATTATCTTTTATAGGGGTGGCAATGGGGAGGTGATTCCCCGTTCCCCGTGGGGACCCGCTCCTAATGGGGCGGGGAATCCCCACCAATTACCCCCATGGATACGGGGATGGGGGAAAATCATTCCCCAACCACGGGGATGGGGAAGGGACGGGAAGTATAGTCCCCACCCCATGGGGATCCCCATCCCCGTCCCCATGGGGACCCGATTTATATTTATGCATATTTATATTATATTATAAATTTTAGTATGTTATTTATAATTTTAAATAATTTAATTTAATTTTTTATTAGTTTCTGTATAGTTATAAATATATAAAAGATAATAGTATTTTCTGTAATTAATTCTTTTTAGAATATCTTATGAAAATAATGAAATTATTTATAAATTATATTTAATTGTACGGGGAACGGGGATCCCCATGGGAATGGGGAATCCATGGGGATGGAGACGGGGATAATTTTATCTCCATTAATTAAATGGAGACGGGGATGGGGATTCCCCATAGACACGGGGATGGGGATGGGGATGGCTTCCCCGTCCCCACCCCGCCCCATATTGCCATCCGATTCTTTTAGACCTAATCACTCAAAAATCCCCCACCTTTATTCCCTTTTGCAAATATATCCCGAAATAGGAATTTTTCTAATTTTACTCTAATTTTCCCTTTTATGTTTCAGTTGTACCCTAAAGCATTAAATTGACCTCTTTTCACTTGAAAAAGGTTTAAAATAATTCTCCATTTTTAACCTATATTTCAATTAGACCCTAATATTATTAATAATATAAAAATAAAAGATTATTTTAAACTTTTTTATAAGTAAAAAGAGGTCAATTTAATACTTTGAGGTACAATTGAAACATAAAAGGCCAAATTAGGGTAAAATTGGAGAAATTCTTAGGTCAGGGTATATTTGGAAAAGGGGTTAAAGGTGAGGGGGTTTTGAGTGATTAACCTATATTTTAATATCAATAACCCTTAATGAAGTCTATTAAGATAATTTTACCTGTCCCCCCTTCCCACATATAAGATAGTTATAGATAGATAGATGAGTTGTTTTTGAATATGTAAAACACAGTTTTTAAGAGAGAAAAATTTCAAAGAAATAACTCCGAAAGTCAAGATTGGAGATGACGAAGAAATTACAAGAGAAGCTGCAACATCTGCTTTGCGGAGGAGCGTCCACTTTATGTCTGCCTTGCAGGCGAGCGATGGTCATTGGGGCGCAGAACAAAGTGGTCCATTGTTCTTCACACCACCTTTGGTAATTATACGCAATTTCATAATAATATTGAATTATATACTTGAGATTTTCATGTAATTTATAAAGTAACTTACACATTTAAACTTTAATGCAGATTTTTTGTCTATATATTACCGGACATCTCAATTCCGTATTTCCAGCAGAATATCGTAAAGAAATTTTACGTTATATTTATTGCCATCAGGTGAATTAAGTGTACGCATATCTAAAATATTAGAGAGACAATAGCCATTTCAAATTGCTGAACATTTTGAGTATGGTTTGGCTTGGATAATGAATTTGAATTTACTATGCGCACTAATTATATATGTAGAATGAAGATGGTGGTTGGGGATTTCATATAGAAGGTGAGAGCACCATGTTTTGTACGGTTCTCAACTATATATGTATGCGAATACTTGGCGAAGGACCCGATGGCGGAAAAGATATGGCTTGTGAAAGAGGTAGAACGTGGATTCTTGATCATGGTGGTGCAATTGCCATATGCTCTTGGGGAAAGATATGGTTATCAGTAAGTAAATTTTCTTTTTTTGTTATATATATATATATTCTGTTATCATATTAAATAAAAGAAATCATACGTTGTAGTAATGGTATCAGATTCTGGGAATGTATGAGTGGGAGGGGAACAATCCTGTGCCCCCTGAGTTTTGGCTCTTTCCAGCAAGTTTTCCAACTCATCCAGGTTTGCAATTTGTTGATTTAATTTTGTCCATCTATTTGCCATTCTAACGTTCTAATTGTCACATGTAACATTTTATAATTATTGCAGCAAACATGAGTTGCTTCTCTCGGAATAGTTTCGCACCTATGTCATATCTATATGGAAAGAGATTCGTTTGTCCAAGCACACCACTCATTTTACAAATAAGAGATGAAATTTATAATGAACCCTATAACACAATCAATTGGAAAAAGGCGCGCCATCTATGCGCAAAGGTGAATTTAGAATATGTTTTCTTTTTCGGAAAAGGACTTGAATCATTTCGATTTTTTTTTATCTCTAATAAAATCTTAAAGTTTTTAAAAACTGACTCAATTATATGTCTCTTATGAATATGCATTAACGCTTCATTTCAGAAGGGTATAATTTAGTCGTCCTTAAAATCTTAAAGGTGTATTCAAAAAAGAAAAAAAATAAAATATAACATTATATTACTGCACAATGTGATTATTATGACTATTATTATGACTATTACTGCACAATTCTTCTAGACAGTTAAAAAAGCACAATGTGACTATTATTGCAGGAGGATAATCTGTATCCCAAGACTTCAATGCAGAAGTTATTGTCGGACATTCTTTACACATTTACGGAGTCATTTCCAAGTAAATGGCCGTTCAATAAGTTACGGGAGAAGTCTGTTAAAATAGCAATGGATCATATTCATTACGAAGACGAAAACAGTCGATACATTACTGTAGGAGGTTTGATCAAGACATTTAACATGCTTGCTTGCTGGGTTGAAGACCCTAATGGAGAAGCTTTTAAGAAACATCTTGCAAGGGTTCCAGATTACATGTGGATTGCAGAAGATGGAATGAAAATGATGGTCAGTCTTCATAACTAATTTAGCATTTCATGCATCTTGAGGGTATTAATTTTTTTTAATTTTCATTTTTTTTTGTTTACCAAAGGTATCATTTCATTTCACCTGAGGTTGTCACTTGCCGGAAATCGATGCCAAGTTATCACTTTGTATCTTTTCGGTTACCAAAGTTAATATTGTTTTTGAAATAGAATTTTTAATAAGTCGATGAGCTTTTTAAATTTAAATCTGAAATTAAAAAATAACTTTCCGGCAAGTAATCTTCTAGTGAAATAAAACGATAGCCTCGATAACAAAAAAGAAACAAAATAAAATATTATATCCATTTTATAACTAAGTTAAAGTACAGTGACTGTAAAAATTAATACCCTGCACTTGATAAACTAATATCTCCCTTTCTTTTCTTTTGAAATTTTATAGCCCCTAGGAACTCAATTATGGGATACTAGTTTGATTCTTCAAGCTCTGCTGGCTAGTAATCTTGCTGCTGAAGTCAGACATACAGTTCAGAAAGGATATAATTTTATAAAGAATACTCAGGTAATTATTTTTAGGATTAATAAACCAAGATTGTTAATTATGTTTCACTTGCCGACTCCGAAAGTTAGAACGAATTTACTAAATCAAAATTTAGCTTGCATTGCTAGTTGTATCTGGAATAAAAGATTATATTTATTTGGTCCTCTATTTTATGATTGATGTTAATTATATTGAATCAAAAAATTAAAATATGATTCAATATTTTAATTAATTTTTTTCAAATTAGTTCAAAATTGAAAAACATTACAAAATATTTTAAAACAAAATCTACTTAACTAATGAAGGGAAGTTCTAATGTCATAGGTAACTGAATTTTTAAAATTTAAATAGTTTACAAAATATAATTAAAATCTAATAATTTTTAAATATTTATAAACTTATAAAAGTTTAGACAAACTAGTAAATAAGATGTTATTTATGTATTTTTATCTCATTTATTAGTATTTTAATACATATTTGACTTTTTTCATTAAAATAATTTATTTACAAAGCTTATTGATTTAAACTTTTAAAATATTATAAATTGATGAAGTTTTTGAAATTATTATTTTGTAAAAGATTTAAAATTATAAAATTATAACATCTGTGAAACCTTACTACATTTTACTGCAAATTTTTAAACAGAATTTACTAAATTAACTAAACATTACTTAGTTGTTTTTCGGATTATAATTGTTAATATATTTTTCTTTCAATTAAAATTGGCCAAACTCTCAAAAAATACCAAATCTTTACGATTTTTGTCAGTTATGACCAAATCTTTAAAATTTTCAAATATAACACGTTTTGACAAATTATGTTCCTTTTATACCCATTTTTGAATTTATTTGGTTTTTTATTGTGATTAAACATTTTATTATGACACAACATGCAAATATTTGACATTTTATTGTGATTAAATCTACTTTAATCTTATATACATGGATGTTATGTTGACAAAAAAGTTAATTTGATTTGAATTTGGCTATAAAAGAAACATAATTTGCCAAAACGGGTTATATTTGCAAATTTTAAAAGGTTGGTAATAACTGACAAAAAATCACAAAGGTTTGATATTTTTTGAGGATTTGGCTATTAAAATTTAATATAATATACATTTAAGGGATTAACTAAAAAACCTTGTAATTTAAAATTTAGTAAAATCATAATAATTACAATATTATAAACTTTGAAAATTCATTTAGATAATTGTGAACTTATAAAGTTGAGTCAATTTATTTATGGTTAATACCATAAAAAGTCACGAACCTTACACAAATTTTCATTTTAATCACAATTTTTAAAAGTTGTCAAATAAAATCACGACCTTTCATTTTTTTTCAAATCTATCACTAAATTAATTTTTGGTGTATTTTTGATGACGTGGCCACCGTAATCCGGCAGATTTGGAAAAAAATAAAAGATAAAATTCACCAGAAAAATAGTCGGTGATAGATTTAAAAAAAAAGGTCATTGTTTCATATGACGATTTTTAAAAATCGTAATTAAAATGAAAATTTATGTAAAGATCGTGACTTTTTATAGAATTAACCCATTTATTTATAATCGTTTTTTCAATTATGAATTAGTTTATCATAGAAATTAATTAAATAAATACAAAGGATTTAACTTTTATCGTTTAAATTCCTATGTTTCTAAATTTGTGAATTAATATAATTGACATCAATTGCAAAAACTTTGGGACACACTATTGTATTGTTTCTCAGCATATTTTTTTTCGTTTGTGGGAAAATTTGAACCTAAGACCTTGGCAGTTGCTGCCTAGCGCTTATACCATTTGAACTACAGCTCGTTGGTTTGTTTCTCAGCATATAATCAATAATTTAGCCCAATTTTTATATTTCTTTTTAAGTATGGACCAGCATAAATTTGTTTTTTCTTTCTTAAGTTTATTTTGGCCTTATTTTCTCAATTATTTGAAATTTATTAGATATGTGAAACTCCATTAGACGACTACAACATCATGTCACGTCCTGTGTTTAAGGGTACATGGCCTCTTGCAGATATTGACCATAATTTGCAAGCTTCTGATAGTTCTGCAGAATGTATGAAGGTAATTAATTTGTTTAGTTATTAGTTTAAAATGCAACTAATTAATATTAATTTAAGTTGTTTTTTTTGTTACGATTTTTTTGTATCATAGTTCTGTCTTCTTTTCTCAATGATGCCGCCTGAAATCATCGGTGAGAATATAAAACCTATCGAGTTATACGATGCTGTTGATGTCATACTTTCTCTTCAGGTTTGTATCATTAATGATTTTGTTTAAACCAGATTCTGTAAATTCATAATTATATTACGTGGCCTATTCTAATTTTTTGAAAAAGATGAAGTCATTTCACTATTTTTTGGTTTCGACTTTTGAATAACGGATCCTATAAAAATTCGGCTTAATCACTCAAAATCTCTTCTTTTATTTTATTTATACTCCAACAAGTTAGAATGAAAATGAAATTTAAAAATGGTTGCTTAGGTTATGTACATCATCCAAAAACACCTTGCTTTTTTAAATTTTTTTGTTTATATCTTAAGCTGAATTTTTTTATTTTTCTAAAATTAAAGAGCAACAAGCTGAGAATTTAAAGAATTAATTTTTCAAATAAAAACAAACCGGTCAGTTTGGTCGGTTTATTTGTTTTCTAATTCCATTATTTTGGTCCGTTTTGCATTATAACTAACGAAATTTTTAAAATTTGATTCGACTGTTTTTTGATTCGATTATGTCAAAAATCAAACCAAATAAAAAAACCAAACTTTTTTGTAATATAAACTTTTGTATCATTAGGCCTTATATAAATATATGATTGTTAACTATATCTTGATATTGATACATTAATTTACAATCAATTAAATATTGTGAGTTTACTAGGGTAAGAATGGTGGCATGCCAATCTATGAACCACCAAGAGCAGGGCCATGGTTGGAGGTAAGAATTGATTTAATTAAGACTCTGAACAATTATATATGAGAAATATTTGAAATTTGTTTCCCTCTTTGCTCTCTATAAATAGTGGTTCAGTCCGGTGGAATTCCTTGAAAAAGTTGCCGTTGAGTATGAGTAAGATTAATTCTAAAATCAATTGGCCTAATGGTAAAAAAAAACCCAAACCTTTACGACTTGTTGCAATTGTATCCAAACCTTTTAATTTTTGCAATAATATTCAAATTGCATTTTTTTGTTGCAATAATATCCAAATTGCATTTTTTGTAGCAATAATAGTCAAATTGATGGCTAAACTTGTTGTTTTCAATTAAGATATTAGGCTATTATTATGTTTTGATATATAATAATATAGTAAAAGTCCCAAAAAATGGCAAAAAACTCAAAAAAAATCACATAAAAAGTGCAATTTGGATATTATTGCAACAAAATAATGCAATTTGGATATTATTGCAAAAATTAAAAGGTTTGGATATAATTGCAACAAGTCGTAAAGATTTAGGTTTTTTTTGCCACTAAGCCAAATCAATTTGATTATTTTAATTTTTTTGCTAGAGTTTATAAGTTGGTAGATAATTAAGACTAATAAAATAGTGTGATTCAGGTACATGGAGTGCACTTCGTCATCACTCCAAGCGTTGGTTTTATTTAAGAAGTTATACCCTACACACAAGGAGAAAGAGATTGATCATTTCATTAAAAATGCTATTAAGTTCATTGAAGGCACACAAAATGCAGATGGCTCATGGTATATATATCTTTTCTAATCCTAATATTTTTAATGGTTAGGACAGATTTATGCGAAATTTTTAGGTAGACTCAGTCCATGTATTACGTTATCCGTGGACTAAACCTATCACATTATGACACGTCACTAAAATAGTGGCACTATCGTAATATTACTATTCAAATATGTAAAAAAATAATAAACAAAATTACGATAATGCCACTACTTTAATGACGTGTCATAATGCGATAGGCTAGTCCACGGATGACGTGATAAACTGAATATACCTAAGAATTTCTCCAGATTTATAAATAAAATCCGTATCAGTATGACTCATTTTTTTCCTATGTCGTAGGATTAAAATAAAAAATATTTGTTACTTAACTAGTGTTTCTTAATATTTTTAACAAAAAATTCACATAAAAATAGTTTAATAATATTTTTGATGATATTAATGGATGTTATTATTAATTTTTAGTGAGTTAATAGATTAGAGGAATTACTAATTAGAATATTTATCGTATGTATTTGTTTTGATCAGTTATTGTATGTATTTTAAGGTATGGAAATTTTGGAATATGCTTCACTTATGGCACATTCTTTGCAATCAAAGGGCTAGCTGCTGCCGGCAAGACGTATGAGACTTGTCTGGCTATTCGTGAAGGTGTCAATTTTCTTCTTAAGTTACAAGGAAATGATGGTGGATGGGGAGAGAGTAGCCTTTCATGCACACTAAAGGTACGTATTATTGTATTTAAAAAGGACTAATTACTAAAAATATAATATCTTTAAGGAAATCTATTATTTAGGCTAAATCCATCTAGAGATTCTTTATTTTTTAACTTTAATTCCGGAGGTCCTTCATAATCAATTTTACCTTAGTTGGTCCCTTAACTACGACTTTTTCAGATTTTCCGCCCAATTATGGTGCACGTGAGATGCACTCAATGTTATGTGAGAGTTGGAAAAATAAATATTATGACGCGTTTGATGCATTTTTAAAAATCTTATCGGACCGCCTGATCGGACCGGTTAAATCGGAAATCGGCCAGTGGTTCGGTCTAGAACTATAAAAAAATTGGGGTTTACGATTTAACCGAGTCGGACCGGACTGAACCGGATCTAACCAGTAAAAAATCGAAGGTTGAACCGGTAAATCGGGAGTTGAACCGGTGACAAACCGACAAACTAGAACATTTTTATTTTTTAAAAATTTATTAAACTGGTTTAACTAGTCTTTAAATCGGTTCAACCAGTTGAACCGGAAACCGGTGGCTTCATCGGTTAGGTCACTAGTTCGGTGTTAAAACACCGGATGCATGTACTATGTATAAGATCTATATCATGAAATTAGTTGCAGCAGAATAGCAGAAAATCAAATAGAAAATCACGCTTATAATGAAATAGAAATTCGAACCAAAACACAAACAAAATTTGCATGGATCGTCAAATACTACAAACGGACGAAGGGATTAGTTTTTAATCACCAAATCAAGATCAATGTCTTAAAAACACTCGACCTATTAGCCCGTTTTCAATCCTATTTTGAGGTTGAAAATTGTTCAATTGTAACCTATTTTGTATTTTCTCGTTTCAATTGTACCCTTAAGCATTAAATGACCTTTTCTTATTTGAAAAAAGTTCAAAAAAGGTTCTTCAAATTGACCCTTTTTGTATTGAATTGAACTTTTTGCATTAAATTGACCCTTTGAAGAACTTTTTTGAAACATTTTCAAATAAAAAAGGTCAATTCAATGCTTAAGGGTACAATTGAAACGAAAAATGTGAAATAGGGTAAAATTGACCAGTTTTTAACATCAGGGTAGGATTAAAAAGGAGTGAAAAGGTCAGGTGTTTTTAAGGTATTACGCCTATAAAAAATAGTAGAGATTCGCAATAATGCCCAAAATCCAACAATAACTCCAAATGACGATTTTAGTTGTACTAATCTGCCTCATACTCTCAAATTTTACAAGTTATAAAACTTGCCTATTTACAAAGAATAAATTAGGCCTAAAGAGAGTACTAATCATAATAGGTTTATACTTACTTTTCCTACACAAAAAAATAATAATTGACATAATTAATTATCCAACACATATTAGGATAAAAAAATTAAGGTAAAATGTCTTTAAAAATAGGGTTAATTGCAAATTTATACACAAACTTTACCCTAATTTGCAATTACAACATAAACTTTGAAACTTGGTATGATAGTAACCAACTTTACACTTTTGGCAAATCGATACACCAAACACGAAAAACACTAACGTGAACATTGTAAAATACCGCCATGTGTCGTTGCGTGATTAGTCGGTGTACCAATTTGCCAAAAAATGAAATTTGGTTACTGACATTGTTAAGTTTCAAAGTATATGTTGTAATTGCAAATTAGGGTAAACTTCGTGTATGCATTTGCAATTAACCCTTAAAAATACTCACCTTTTAGTCCCTTTTTAATTATATAGTGACCTTATAAAATCACCGATTTTGTCCAAATTAGCATCTTTTACTTTCAACTGTATCCAATGTTTTAAATTGGACTCTTTTTTACTCGAAGAGTATTCAAAAAAATCCTTATGAATGAGTTAGTTGAACGTTTTTCCACTCAAAAATTTAATATAATTGACTTATCTTAACTTTTTTTAAATGGAAAAGAGATTAATTTAGTACTTGTCTATACAATTAAAAGTGAAACTTTAAAATTTTGGCAAAATTGGCGATTTTATAAGATCATGATATTATTTTAAAAGGAGTTAAAATGTGAGTGTTTTTAAAGATATTATACATATAATTAAAACAATCTTAATCTAATTAGAATTGTAAGAACAATCCTAACAATTTCTTACTTGACTAAAATTATCTGCATTTTTAATAAATTGGAACAACAACCAAGCCCCATCTTCTCCAGTTCACCACAACTGATTATTACAATTAAAAAATTCCAAACAACTAGAAAAATATCTTGAACTTGTCAATTCAAAATGATATAAAAGATAAATCAAATAACTTATCAACAAATTGGCCGCAGCTGCGAATTGGTTGGCATTGTTCTTGGCAATGTCATTAGTAGAATCTGACAAAAGAAACAAAATTATAACTAATCCATAAATTTCATACAATCGACCAACTCTATGAGTTTCCAATAACATCATAACATATTTTAATATCTCTAAATTTTATTCCTGCCATAAAATTCATTCCACAAATTTCTAAAGTAGATAAATAGATGAGATTCTTACGCATTCCGAAAACATGTCGAACGTCGATCAATGTTCTAACTTCTCCATCATACATCTTGATCTTGCTGAACCAACGCCTTAAATTCTACAAGTTTAACCGTTGCCCATAACTACACCCCCACTATCAATTATGTTGTAGTTGGAAAAACCGATAAAATTAGCACAAATGTGATATGAACAATCAAAATCTGCATAAAAAATTTGGATTAAAACGTTTTTGCTAAAATTTTGGCCCAAACCAGTTATGTAGCCGGTTTTCTGGGTTGAACTGGTTGTAGAACCGGCTCATCCTAAGATCTAACCAATTCTGCAACCGCTTCTCTAGACAGAACCAGATGTAGAACCAGTTCACCACTCTGCCTGTGTCGGGTTCCAACCGGTTTTTTGGCCAGTTCTCTGGGTAAAATCGGCCGTACATCTGGTTCACTTCGAAAACGCCTGAAAACTTGAAATTCGGCCCCAAACTGCTAGCACATCTTCATGGTCCTCATCTGATTCATCTTCAATAAAATTGGCTTCAACTCTAGGTTTTTGATAGTTCTTACTTTTTGAATTTCTACAAAATCAATCTTTAGAATGTCATCCTTCCTACAATAATAACAAGTAGAGTTTATATATTTCACATTTTTGCTATCGCAATCTATCCTTTTCATGCCAGTACCAATTGAAAAGGAAAAATCAGACGTCTGACTAAAATTTTCCAAAAATTTATGGTCCCTAAACTCCTTTGAAAAGAGGGTTGATTTAACTCTCTCACTAGAGAGCGTAACATGATTAAATATTAAACTTTCGCGAAATTTATTTTAATCAAAAGATAATGAAAAAGCAATATAAGAGGCAAAAATTCTTCCTCATATTTAAAATTCAAAATCTCTAGATCCATAAGAATAGAATTGAGTCCCCCAAAGTGTATTTTTGAAAACGTGCCTTCAGCCATGTTGAATATATATAGACGAGTTTGACCATAAGTTTATTGGGTAATTTTTTTTCGCAAGAACTGTTTTTCAGTTTTCTCCAAAAATACAAAGAGTTGTTTTCGCGTAGAACTTCACGCAAAATATCATCAAATGAGAAACAAGCGAATATAGAAAAGGCTATCTCATCCAATTTTTCAATCTCTTCCTCTATCATCTTCTCTAACAACTTGTCCTTCTCCAATCATGCTTTTTGCAATTTAACTTGTGTCAAACAGTCATGCATCTTAAATTCTCATAAGACAAAACTTTTTTTATCATCAAACTTCTTAATTTCAAATTCTATTATAGGCATATTAGAAAATTTCCCAAATAATAGATCTCAAAATCAGAATTGTCGCTTTGATGCCACTTATTGTGAGATTATCAAATTATCCCCTGAACTTAGCACAAAATATTAAAAAGGTCATTGTCAAGCAAAAAGGGTCAAACAGACCCAGAATTTGTCACTTTCATATTAAAAATCTCACTTTCAACCCACCGTATGTATTGCACTCTCCGTAATGAATTAAAAAAAGTTTAAAAAACCCTTAGTATTTTGTTTATTTCTTAAATTGTTTCTTAAGAATTTTCAAATTTCAATTATATCATTATAATGTTAACAATTCAACAATCATTTTATTTTCAAATAAAAGTTTAGGGACCTTTTTCCCCTTTTTGAATTGCAACCTTCTTCTTTCCTTCCACCGCCGACACATCTGTTTCTTTCAACCCTGCCCATCTTATTCTCCCAGGCCGTCGTCGTCCTAGCCTTTGCGAGAGGAACATACTATTGCAAGACAAAACAGACAACCTATTTGGGACCGTTGTTTCTTCATTAATGAAGAAGCACACAGACCTATATGGGTTCGTCTGTTGCGAGATGAAACAGATAGACCTAAATAGATTCGTCTGTTCCGCTAGGTTCCTGGTTGCAAAGAAGAAGAGTTCTGGTGGCCGGTGACGGTAGATTAAAGTTAATTAAGATTTTAGGTTTAATTATATCTAATTAGAAGTAATTAGGGTTTAGTTAGGTTAATTAGGAAAATAGGACAGAAAAGGTCCATAACTTTTTATTAGTTAGAGTTTTAATTAATTAGAGTTTTAATTTAGGATAATTAGGGTCAATTAAAATTAATTAGAGTTAAGTTTTTTAATTAGGTAATCGCACTCTCCTTTTCTGTTAGAGGAGTGAATTTGACACGAAAGTGATAGCTTTTGAGTCTGTCCGACCCTTTTCGCTCGAGAATGATCTTTTTAATATTTTGTGCGAAATTAAGTGGGTGAATTGATCATCTGTTTGAGAATGATCTTTTTAATTACGTTTCAATAAATCTGAAGCGGAATTTTCGCATAGAACTTCACGCAAGATATCATCAAATAACGCATAGGCGAATGACAAATAAAACTTTCTCACCCAATTCTGGAATCTCCTCCTCCGACATCTTCTCTGTCGGCATATCCTTCTCCAATAATGCTTTTTGCAATTCAGCTTATGTAAAACAATCACACATTTTGATTTTTCATAAGACAAAATTCTTTGTACGATGAAACTTCTCAATTTAAAATTTCGTCATAGCCATATTAGAAAATTTCCCAAATAATAACTCCCGAATCAGAATTGTCGCTCAAAACAAATACAAGATTTACATAAAACGTCAAAGATTAGTCGTAGCAGAATAGCAAAAAATCAATTAGGAAATCAATCTTATAAACAAATAGATAATCAAACAAAACAAATACAAGATTTACATAAAACGTCACGGGCGAAAAAATTAATTTTTAATCACTAATAAACTAAAATTACAAAAAATAGTAAGGATGTACTCTAATGCGCAAAACCCAACAATAAATTCAAATAATATTTTTAGCTGAATCTAATTTATCTCGTACTTTTAAATTCTACACGTCATAAAGATTGTCTATTTATAAAAATTAAATAAAGTTAACACGAATAAGGAGTATTCATCCTAATCTTAGGATTATAATTCATTTTTCTACACAATGACCAATAATATGCGTAATAAATTATCCATCATATATTAGAATAAAACATTAAGGGTTAATTACATATAAAATCATAACCTTTGCGCCAAATTTCAAAAATAACATAACCTTTGAAACGTGTCAATTATAGACACCACCTTTCATTTTTTTTTCAAAAATAACATCGGCGATTTTTAGTGGCATTTTTGCTGATGTGGCATGACACGTGGCAAACCCATCGGCTATTCAAGTCAGTAAAATTTCACCAAAAAATGTGCACATGATGAAATTGAAAAAAAATGAAAGGTGGTGTCTATAATTGACACGTTTTTAAAGGTAATATTATTTTTGAAATTTGGTGTAAAGGTCATGATTTTATATGCTATTAATTCAAAAATTAAAATAGTTCCGGAATAATTAGAATTTTAGGAATAATACGAATTATTTTGTTTCTTCTTGCTACTAAACATAAAAAAAAAACTCACTTTTTTTTTTTCACATGGCTCCTCATAATCATCACTTTAGCTACCTCTATTCTCCTTAATCTCTCATTTGATAAGGATAGAATTTGGTTTGTTAACAAGAATTAGATTGGCCTAATTCTAATTAGTTATTAGATTTATATATAACTAATACATATATTTCCTTAAAAAATAAAGGTTTAGTTACCTAAAAAAAAACCCAATCTTAAACTTCTTTTTTTTATTTATATTATGACCTTGTAAAAAAAGTCATTTGTACCCAATTTTGTGTTTTTATGCTTCATCCCTACCCCAAAGTACTAAAATTGTCTCTTTTCACTTGAAAAAAAAGTTTAAGATAATCTTTCAATTCATATTTATATACTCATTAGACGTATGATATAACTCTTTATTTAATTGTTTTTAATGTTTTCATCCATTAATTTATTAAATTGTCAATTATATTCTTGTATTGGGTAGAGATGAAACCTAAATGAACTCATTTAATTCATTTTACAAGATGAAACCTAAAAACCCAGAATTGAGTACAAATGACTTTTTTACAAGATCAGGGTATAAACGAAAAAAAAATTCAAGGTGGGGTTTTTTTAAGTAATTAAGTCAAAAATTAATTATAATTCTGATGAATTTAATTGGACAATCAGTTTTTCGACAAAAAATATTGGATATTCAAGCTAATTGAACTCATTCAATTCATTTTATTAAAAAAAGTCGTATCTTAATAAATCGAGTTATACAATCGGCCCATCATGAGCGGATCAGTAGTTAAAAACTAATTACTATTGTTTTTGTAATTATTAATGTTAACTAATATAATTTATATATTTATCTATACTATATATAAAAGCACGGATGGGGGGGGGGACAGACAAATTTACTGAATAATCCTTTTCAGTTTACTATTAAATAAAGGTTTTATAGTCATTAACTAGTTAGTTATTTAATTAATCATTATTGTAATTAAAGTCCTAATTAGAATAGGTAGCTAAATTATCTCCAATTTAGTTTTTAGTATGTAAAAAATCACTAAATTGTCTCCAAATTAGTAGGAATACCTATCTTTTAGTTTGATTGAACTACAAAATTAAAATAATGTATTTGGTTAATATAATATTATTTAAATTTTTATCTTATTATTTTTAAAAATATTATTAATAAAATTAAGTTAATTATTTAATTATGGTTATTATAAAACCAAAAGAAGAATAAATTCGATATGGATATATTATATTTACTTTTACAAAAATTCTTAACTAATTTAATATTAATTATAAATAAAAAATTGATATAATTATAATAAGTTTACTAATATGTTTATTGACGAGTTACGTTACGAGCCACGTGCATAGCACGTAATGCGAAATTAGTATAATTAAATGTACCAACGGTCTAATTAATTCTCATAAAATTAAATTTTCTCATCAATTCTCATCAAATAGAATTTTCTTATAAATTTTAATTGTTTTAAAATACCTATTGAAATTCCAAAATCATTTAAACTACTAATTTTTATTTATTTGAACTACTACTAATTTGCATATATAACTACTTCTGTTTTTACTTTAAAAATTATTTTTGTTATTTAGTTCTTATAATAGCTTAATATTTCTACGGAGAAAAAAAATTATAGCTTGAATCATTTATAATCATTATCAATTTATCTTCAAATCCATTAAGGCCTTGATATGTGTGTTAATTTGATATTTAAAACTAAAAAATAATATGAATTAATTTTTATATTAATAAATAAAATAGTGAACATTTATGAGATAAATTAAATATTCTATGGAACATAAATATGAAATTTTAGAGAAAAAAATTTAAATTTTACAAGAAAATAATAAAAAGATTATTGGAGAGACCAAATACCAAATCTCAACATAATAAATATATTAAAATATAAATTATAAAATATAAAATATAAAATTTGTTTTCATAAATAATCAATACATTAAAATAATCCAATATTAGAATTTTAAAGTATACTTTTATTTTATTTCTTTTAATATTTATATAAAATATTATTATTAATAGAATATTCTTACGAGATACTATGGAGAGAAAAACACAAATTTTATGAATAAATAGTAAAAAATCATCGAACAGAAAAAATCAAGAGTTTCATACAATAAATATATCAAAATATAAAATACAAAAAATGTATGACAAATATTCAATATTATAGAACAATTCATTACTACAATTGCTAAAATAGATTGTTATTTTATTTATTTTAATACTCCACATAATAGGCATTTTTGTCTTGATATTTTCTGTATTATTTGTTTTATATAAAATAGATCTTATTCTATTTTATTTGAATAATTTACATATCATGAATTTTTATTTTGACATTTTTAATATTAATTTTTTAGGGATTTTTTTGAAACTACCTAAAAATTATAAAAATGTTTGCACGGAAAAAATAGTCTCACCAGGTACTGAAAATTGTTTTTTTTGCAAAATTACTGAATTAAAAAATACAAGAAATAAATCAAGAGAATGTCACAAAAATGGCTCAACATTTCATACATTGTCACCTAACTCCATTATTTATCATTCCTACCAAAAACCCACAAAAGTTTACAACAAACACCATTCCATAAAATAGGTGACACATGGCAAACATGACACTATTTTAATTAAAAAGAATAAAAACAACTAGCACATGTGATTTGCGTGTCAGCGCGCGTCAGCACGTCAGAGCGCGTCAGAGCGTCAGCCTATAGCACGCAAACATCAACAAATTATAGACACAGTTTTGTAATATCATCTGATACATCTCCGAAATATCAATGATACATTCTCCAAAAAAAATTGACAGTTATTTATTTATTTTTTAAAAATACATTTTGATTATGTATCATATTTTATTATTCCTGTATATTTATAAATATAAAAAATCCACAATATTATTCAAAGAAATATTTACAAAAATTAAAAAGCTAGTTTAATTAACTACAATAAATAATTATGTATGAATAATGTATCAAACAAATATATGTAAAAAAATATACAGTGTATAAATTTAATAAAAATATATCTATCATGTATCTATTTAAATACATTTAAAAATATATTTATCGTGTATAAATTATGTATCAGCGATGTATCTATTAAATACATTTAAAAACAAATGTGTCTATCATGTTTTTTTTTTATAAATATCACGTATAAATTATATATCGGAGATGTATCACATATGTATCTGAGATATATCAAATATTTATCGAATATTTTGCACTTCTACTCTTTTTTCTTTCTGCCACCTTAGGCTTCCAGTCAAACCGATCAAATATATACAAAACAATAAATATAATAACACTTAGTTCATTTTAATTAGTATTATTACATATATGTTTATAACCTTTTCTAAATATAAAAACAAACCAATCGAATTAGTCAGTTGATTCAATTAATGTATTAAATATGTATATGTCATGTATAAATTGTGTATCAGAGATATATTAAAAATATATATTCTAATTACAATTAAACGTATCAAATATGTATCTATTAAATAAATCTATCATGTATCGGAAATGTATCAAATATGTATAAAAGATATATATGTAATATGTAAAAATATTTCGACACATCTCAAAAATGTATCAAATAAGTATAAAAAAATATATGTAATAAAATGTATAAAAAAATAAAAAATAGGTTCGAACAATCGAATATTTATCAAATATATATATGGGAAAAATATATTATATAGTATATAAAAAATATATCGGATATATAAACAAAAAAAAGAGTAATATATTTGTATTTTTAAAAAATTAAAATTAATATTTTTAAAATTTAAATATAATAAATAATTTTTATGTCCAATTTAAATAAATCTATGAATTCACGAATATATAAATATATAATTTATATTAAAAGAAATAAAAATATTATATCAGGTGTACTAAACGATACACCTGATATTTATTAAGAATGACCCACGCGAGTCATTCATTATAGCAGGTGCACCAAATGGTGCACCTTAAATTTGATAAGGATGAATATTACAGCATGTGCATGACATAGTGAGTGTGGACACATGTTGCCTTAGGAGAAATGTGGTGTTGGTTGAAAAGAATAATGGAAGTCGGCATTTTATGAAAGAAGAATTATAATAAAATAAACAAATTATTTAATATTGCATTATGTGAAATAGTGAGTCATTATTGTGGTTTTTTTTGTTATTTTCTCATAAATCAAAAGAATTGGTATGCTATATAATGCAGGTTTTTTTTTTGATTTATTTTTCGATACTGGTAAATGTCGAAAAACATGCAAAAAAATACTTAAAGACACCTAATAAACACTCAAACATAAACCAAAAAACTCTAAAATTTACCAATAAGAAAAGCACTTAAAACACAATTAAAAAACAATTTATAAAAAACACCCATACAATACAATACAATATTTTCGTCTTTTTTTATGTTTATGGCATTTTATTAAATGCAGGTTTTGTAAATAAAAATTAAAAGACAATAAAAAAATATTTAAATGGTGAATGATATATTTTTTCATTTATTTTATAAAAAATTACTATTTAAATTAAATAATTAATTTGATTCCATGTAAATACGCGGGTTTAGTACTAGTTAACTAATAAAAGAGAGTAGAGTAATATTAGATATCTTCAAACATCAATGAAAAAAATAATTGACTTGTTAGTTAGAATTATATAATCTTAGAGATATTTGTAACACCTATAATTTGAATAATCTATTATGTATAGGTACATGTTCCCCTTGAAGGCAACCGATCAAACTTAGTACAAACTGCGTTTGCTATGATGGGCTTGATTCATGGTGGGCAGGTAAATTTACTATTGTGGATAAGATTAGTATAATTCATCATATTCTTGTCAAATCGAAATTGATAATGCATACATTTTAAATTTGTGAATGAAAAAGGCTAAAAGAGAGCCTACAGTTTTACATCGTGCTGCAAAATTGTTGATAAATTCTCAAATTGAACTCGGTGGTTTTCCTCAACAGGTATGAGCTACTATATTATATGACATCTTTAATTAATTATAGGGTGCACTTTTTCTGTCTATTTACATTATTCTAAATATTTAAATTTAAATTTAAAATATATATATTAAATTTAACTTATATATTGTTATCGTTACAATTACATATATAAAATAAACTAAAAATAAACTAAAATTATTTTTTTTAATTATTTCGTTATGTATATACATAGTTACTAATATTTTTTTGTTATTACCTTAAATTTATTATAGAAATTTTTAATCTAAAATTATCCACAAAAACTATAATTAAGATTTTCATATATTATTTATTTATAAGAGAGGTTTCTACTAATATTTTATTTTGAGTAAAACTTATAACATGATAAGAAAATAATTAAAATGTTAAAAAAGAGGGTTATTGTAAAGAAAAGTTTAGAATGAAAAAGGAAGAGAAAATTTTCTAGAATATTGCTTTTCGAAACATAATTATTGATGGAGTCTGGTCCTCGCAGCGTGGTTAATTTATAAAACAGAGTAGATAGTCAATCAGACGGTAATTTTCCGATTAACTCTCTGATGCTAAAGTCATAAACAATTTAGATAGAGCTTGCGCGTGATTATTCAGTTGTGTTTGTGGGCATACCTTTGATTCTTTTATAGTAGTAAAAGGAGGATATTTAGTTGAGTTGGATTAGAAATATGATTTCCTAAATCTGGATGAATCCTAATAGATTTGTACTTCCTTATTGGATAAGTCCTATTTAGGAATAAACTCCTAAATAAGGGTGGACTCTCGAATAGGAGATAAGATCTAATCAAGACATTCTTGCGAGATCCGAGGGATTCAGATCTTCTAGAATCCCTTGGAGATATTTGATCTTTATACGTCATCGTGAATCTCTAGCAAAGCGCGTTAGATCTGACATTATAGGAGATACTGAATCCTCTAGGGGTCAATATCTAATGTCTTAGGGTGAATGTTCTTAGACTCTTTAAAAGAAGACAAGTGCAATTGGGATTCGGTAGTGATCCGGTTAGATGAGTCCTCTTATCCTCCTTTATGGTGGATCTCCGTCGTGACTCAGTGCTCTATCAGATATTCTGAAGTCGGTTTCCATTATTTTGTTTTATATTAATTTTCTTAACTTTTCCTTAGTCCCGCTAATACCCGCTCTAATGAATAATAATTACCAAATAAAATTATTATTCCGCGATCAACTTAATAATCTTAACCCAACTATCATTCTCAACTTGATTTCCAATTCCGACCTACTTGACCTAAATTTTGTAATTTAGGACACGTGGCACGATCTAATACCTTAAAAATTTATAGTTTATTACATTCACCCCTTCTTATAATAAATTTGTCCTCGAATTTAAATCTTAGTCACGTACTTATCAAATGAAACCACGAGTGTAATAGGAGCATCCGTCGACAAAAGGATCACCCTAAGATGATCATCTCATGGCTATTGAGAACGAATCAATCACATCCATCAAAGTTATAAAAGATACCTTTACCGACAACATCGTAATCTTGAGCCTCTGGCGGATTCAAAGCAAAAACTCTGGCCTGACTCCCACCAGCCTATGAAGTCTAACCAGTACCACGACCTCCAACATTTTTTCCTCCTTGATTCGCATAAACTCGGCCTCCCTGGCCGATAAAAGTACTCCTCGTTTGACCATATCCCGATGTTGCCTGATATGCAGTTCTCTACTGATTATAGGATGGTTGTGCGACTGTGGTTATCGAACCTTGGGGTATATGCCTCGGACAATTTCTAGCAAAGTGACCATGTTGGCCACAATTAAAGCACGCTCCCGAGACAATATGACATACTCCATAATGCCTCTTGTTACAAGTCTGACAAATAGGAGGTCCAACTCCTACATCACTTGCTGTCCTTTCACCAAATCCTTCTCCATAAGTATTAGCTTGCGAATCATATCAATCTCTCTTACGTTCTCGATTACGCGGGGACCTAGAGAAGTTTCCATCATAAGACTGCTTTGGGGCACTCTGTACCATCTGCACACTCTCACTCCTAATCGGCACTTGACCAGAAGGATTTGGAAGTCTTCCACACTAAATCAGGGTAGTTTCGATCTATCGAGCATTATCAATCAACTGAACCAAATCCCTGTTCACACTCGACATCAAACTCACGACTCGGGTCCTAAGCCCTTCACAAACCTCGTATTCACTCGAATTGGTTCCACCATCAAGTTCGGTGCAAATCTGCTCAACCTTGTGAAATCCATAACATAATCTTGCACTAATCTATCTCCTTTATTCAGATTCAGTAATCGATCACGATGCAGCTCCGTCACTGAATACGGAAGATAGAACTCCCTGTAGCGATTGACAAACTCACCCCAGGTCATCTGACCCATAGTCGACTGAATCTCACATTGAAACCAATCCTTCGCTGGTCCTTTCAGTGACATCTCTATTAGAATAATACACTGTCTCTCATCGGCTTGGAGACGTCTAGCGTTACGTTCCATTTCTCCAAAAAATCCAATGCATCTCTAGCACCGTCGAAGTCAGTTGGCTTAAGGCGCATGTAAGCCAAAACGATATCTCTATCCACATTAACAAACAAACGCTGTTGCTGCTGTAGCAACTGCTCCCGTTGCATATTCTGGTTCTCCGCTTGAGCTGTCGCCATAGTTGCTATTCCAGTCAAAAACTGGTCCATTTTCAATCCAGCAGGATTCGCTGGTTGAGGCATCCCTGGTGACTGTACTGGCTCTTGCACATTGACAGCTTGACCTCTGCCTCTACCTCGGTCTCTTCCACGGCATCTACCTCTTCCGTCTACTGCACCGGTTGTGGGTGTCCTCCATGGAAAGAAGACGCATCTTAAGCCTCTCCGGCTGCTTCTTGTGCCACCTCTGGTACCACTACTGGTGCAACTCCTAGTGCAACTCCTGGTACAACTATTGGTGCAACTCCTGGCGCCACTAATGGTGCTACTTCTGGTGCCACAGCGGCACGCGTTCTTGTTTGTCTCTGGTCAGCCATCCTGACCAAAGCAAACAACACAACGATCAGTAACCATACGATAAAGGTGTGCTCACTTCAAGCACAAAACTAAGCATATACGCAATCACATCTACTCGCACACTATTAATCACATACACATAACAGACTCACATCCTATTGAGGAGAGTTGAAAGTTTGAAATCAAATGAGGACATCAATGACATGACTTGAATCCTATAGCTACAGTAGTTCACAGTTCAACTTAGTAAACTCAACAATCCTAGGATCACATATCATATAACACATAAGGCAATGGCCTAGGAATCTAAACCATTGCTCTGATACCAACTTTGCCACGACCTGAAATCTCGAGCCGAGACTGGCGCTAGGGAATGGGAGTGGTAGCTCCAAAACCCGTAACAAATCTAACCCACTATAAACGTTTTGCTATACTATCAAATAGCAATCATGCAAGCATTTTCAGAAAAACTTTTAAAACGATATGATGTCAAACATCTATTCACCTTCTGAAAACTATAAATAGAAACTAGGGTCTTACAATGCAATGCCACATCAAGCATTGCCCTATTTCGCACATCAAAAGCAAACGATTTATAGCGCAGTAAAACTATTCAAGTTTACAAAACATCAGAGTATATATAGATACATAAAACCGTTTGACAAAATCACATAAAGTCTAGGACTAGACTACTGCAGCGCTATCGATAAAAACTTCCTTCGTACATACTTCTAAACAGACTTCTGAAGCAAGGATAGAAGTCCGTCACGTTAAAAAGACTATTTACCGGAAAATGTTTAAAACAACGGGGTCAATCGAAACTGAGTGAGTTCATAGTTTACTAATGGGCATTCTATAAAACAAAACAATGCTATAAATCATTCATTCATATGCATTCGAATATAACTTCCGATTGAAACCCTAATCCTCGTTTCCTTGAATCTTTCTTGCAATCAAACTAATAACTTAATCCTGATGGTAGGTTTGTTCAACCATGTCAACCATACCATCTGGTAGAGCCCCAGGATAGTTCAACCATGGCGACTCGTACCATCTTATATCCAACAATCGATCTGAGTCCCGGGATAGTTCAACCATGGCGTCTCGTTAGATACAGGCAGCGGGATAGTTCAACCATGCTAACCTCGTATCGAACTCACACACACAACAAAGAATTATATCGCTCGATTTTAACTAGTGATCACGTATTTCTTATTGCCGCCCAATAGGAAAACATGTTTCATCGAATCAATACTTGTTTCAAGATAATGATGCGTGCATTTCATACAAAGCATTTCGATAATAAATCATGCTATGCAATTCATATAAAACATTTTTCATTTAGAAGACAATGCATTTTCAATACATCAAAAGTAAACATTTATGAACTCACTGCTTGCTATTTCCAATACTTTGACCATACGACCCCCGTCAAGCTCCTTATCCGGTAGCTGGTTGCCTCGCTGGATCTAGGAAACATACAATTATAACTCGAGTAAGAATCTAAATCTATTGACATTCTAGACTCGAGATATAAACATAAACGTAACTCGTCTAGTTCTAACCTCGTCTAATCTCATTTCATTCCTTCGTTACTTATCAACCTTCGATACTAATGCTATACGGCTTTAGGTTAACGACATAAATCTTAAACCTAAACATCCAATTCCGTTTATTAAAACCTTAATCATATTCTTCATGTTCAAAGTCCAAAGTTCACGTTTTCGGAGTCCGTAAGCTCCAAGTGACTCAAGACATGTAACATCAAACTTCTCTACAGAAAATGGATCGAAAACGATCAAGGCACCCATGACTTAGCATTGGCACGTCGTGCAGACGAGGGCAGGAAGCCCTAACAGCCACAAAATCACTCAAAAAAACATTCTGACTTGCTTAAGACACTTCCGAACATATCCAACCTCAAAACAACACTCAAATCCATCTAAAAATGTAATAGAAACACTTAAAACGAATCAAAAACGTAATCGCGATACGGTTTCGTCGTAACCTAACGTTTATATCCAAAACCCACCAAATTAAACCAAACAAACATTAAAACGACTAGCTTACCTTGATAGCCCTTCGTTCTAGGATCGTTTGCAACAAAAACCATCGAATTTCAAAGAGAAACGGAAAAGCTATGATTCACCTATGTTTAAACGTGAAAGATGAAGATTTTGGCTTCTGAAACTTCATTTTGAAGTTGATGATGAAGAATATATATAATGGCTAAAGTACATTTAGGCTCAAGCAGCTCAATCTCATACTTTAGCTCAATTACTTAATTAACGTCCGCATCCAATTTTAAAACGATCTCCAAATAATTACCGATAAATTTTCAAAAATATTATTCGGACGACGGCATAAAAATTATTAGCTTGGGACCTACACTTTATTTTATATTAATTTTATTAACTTTTCCTTAGTCCCACTAATACCCGCTCAAATGAATAATAATTACCAAATAAAATTATTATCCCGCGACTAACTTAATAAACTTAATCCAACTATTATTCTCAACTTGATTTCCAATTCCGACCTACTTGACCTAAATTTCGTAATTTAGGACACGTGGCACGATCTAATACTTTAAAAATTTATGGGTTATAAGCCTTTTAGGTTGATTAATGCTTAGTGGGATCATAAAGGCTTTCACTTTTTTGTTTTTGATTTTTGGTCTTAGATTTTAACTTCTCATTCTGTTAATATTGTTAATAAGTTGTGGGATCCAAGATCTTTGATTAAAGGGTGGATTTGAATGTTTTGAGAACCTCAACAGAAAACTGGATTTGATTCATCAATGTATCCATTCTTTGGAGGATTTATTGTACTTCTTTAATCTTTCTGATGTTGGCAGGGACGCCTTTTATACTCTCCATTCCGAGAATTACTCTATTTTTAAGTATAGTTGGAATCTCTTTGGTATCAAAAATTAAAGTGGAATTGGAATTTTTTTTTTTGGTCAATCACCAAAAGAGCAATTTTATTGCTAAAGCCTAGAAACAGGCAAAGATTACAAGCTGATACACAGCTAAACCAAAAACAGGCAAAGCCTATACAAACAAAGCAGAACCAAATCAAAAACAAAACCAACTAATTTCTGCTGGTTTTACACATCACATCTGCTTTGATTCTTCTGAATACCTGATCAACACTAGCATTCTTCTGATTGAAGATGAGGTCATTCCTTGCAATCCAAATCTGGTACACAGAAGCACAGAAATAAAGTCTTCTATTCCTGGCATTCATGGATCTCCCACTGCATTTTCTGGTGAAATAGCTGACTTCTCTTCTCCAAGGCAAAGGATGCCTGACAATCCCAATTTCTGCAAGTACTTTACTCCATATCTCATAAGAGAAATTGCAGCTAAAAAACAAATGGTTAACATCCTCATGGCTTTGGTTACACAGACTGCATACATTAGCAGGAATAACTTTCCATTTAAACAGCTTCTCCTTTGTGTTTAATCTATCCCTTAGAGCTAGCCAGGTAGTAAAAGAATGTCTGGGGATGTTTCCTGAATACCAGACAATTTTACACCAAGGGACTTTGCTGCCTTCAGGATTTAATTTCCTCCAAAGACTTTTAATGGTAAAGATACCATTAGTCTGAGCATTCCAGGTGATGCTATCAGCAATATCAGGCCTAACATGGTAGTTATCCCTGAGGTTGTTCCAAGCTTCTTGGGTGATGGTATCAATAGGGTCAGGTAAGGCCCATTGATTATTCCTCCAGAGATCTTTAACAACAGCATTTCTATTAATATCAGCATCAAGAATACTAATATTAGGATATCTTTCAGTCATACTCTTCCCTTCCATCCAAGGGTCATACCAGAATGAAAATTGTTCTCCATTTCCAAGCTTGTAGACAAAGAAAGGTTTAATAGCAAGTCTGATTTTTAGCAGGTTCCTCCAACTCCAAGAACTGTCATAGGGTTTAGTGATACCCCAGAAGCTGAGCTTCTTCAATTTATTGGCATTGACCCATCTTGCCCAAAGGGTAGGCTTAAGAGTGATTAAGCCCCAAACCTGCTTTGACAAAGCAGCAATATTCCAGCTCTTAATAGCCTTAACTCCTAGTCCTCCAGTGGCCTTGCTATCACAGACCTTTGACCAGCCAACAAGGCCTCCAGTTTTGGTTGTATCAGAGCCATGCCACAAAAATCTTCTACAAACTGCTTCAACCCCCTTGATAATAGAAGCTGGAAGCATAAAGATTGAGCACCAGTATATATGCATGCTTAGCAGGACTGCATTCACCATTTGGAGTCTACCAGCATAGGAGAGACAGTTACTAGACCATTGGGAAATTCTAGCTGTGATCCTATTAATCAGGCTATCACAGTGACTTTTATCTAGCTTGGAGGAGATTAAGGGAATGCCTAAGTACTTTATAGGGAAGGATCCCTCCTGGAAGCCAAGAATACTAATGATCTGGTTATTAATATCCCTGTTTACTCCATTGAAAAAAATAGAGCTTTTAGCCTGATTAGGACTCAAGCCAGAACAACTAGCAAAGGTCATCAAAGTTGTTTTAATAATGGACACAGACTGCACATCACTAATGCAGAAGAGAAATAAGTCATCAGCAAAAGACAATTGGCACAGTTTAGTACTTTTACATCCCTTATGGTAAATGAAACCTGACCCCTGAGCAGTGTTTTTCACAATCATCCTGGAGAAATACTCCATACACAACACAAATAAGAGGGGTGAGATGGGGTCACCCTGCCTTAGCCCTCTACCACCATCAAAGTATCCTACAGATTCTCCATTGAGCATAATGGAATATTTAACATTTCTAGTGCAGGACATCACTAGGCTGATAAACTTTCTAGGAAATCTAAGACCTATTAGAACCTCCTCAATAAAGTCCCAGTTCACAGAATCATAAGCCTTTTGGATATCAACTTTTATAGCACAAGAGTTATTATTACCTCTGTGGTAGTTTCTAACAATTTCATGGGCCAAGAGAATGTTATCAGCTATGTTTCTAGAGGGAACAAAGGCAGATTGGCAGGGGTTCACCAATTTATCTAAAACCATTCTCATCCTGTTAGTAAGAATCTTAGATATACACTTATAAATCACATTGCAACATGCAATTGGTCTATAGTCCTTTATGGTTTGAGGGTCATTTACTTTAGGGATGAGGGTGATAGAAGTAGCATTAAGTTGAGATAGCATTTTACCAGAATTGAAGAACTCAGAAATGGCTTTTGAAATATCTGGACCAACTATGCTCCAAGCTTTCTTGAAAAACATGCTACTGTAGCCATCAGGCCCTGGGGCCTTATCCACACCAATGTCAAATAAAGACTTTCTGATCTCATCCATAGTGACTGGTAAATCCAACTGGATTCTATCCTCTTCTGTAAGCACCTTCCCTTCCTCAAAAATAGCAGGCTCAGTGAAAGTTCTTGACATATCAGAGGTCCCAAGGAACTCCTGGAAGTACTTAAGAACATCATTTTTTATTAACTCTTGATCATCTGAAATACAACCATTGTTCAGTTTAAGAGAATTAATTCTCTTTCTACTATTTCTCACTTTAAAACACCTGTGGAAGTACTTAGTGTTCTGGTCACCAAGTCTGATCCAGTTGGCTCTTGACTTCTGTCTGAGGCAGTTCTCTTCAGAACTAATTAACTTGTAAAGCTGATGACAGACAGCTCATTCTTCATCCTGGAGAATAGGGTTAAAAGGGTCCTGAATGAGGTTCTCCTGAAGTTGGGAAAGCATCAATCTAGTCTTCACCACCCTCTCAAAAATGTCATTATATTCTGATCTGTTGAACTTCCTTAGCTCCTTCCTCAGAATCTTAAGTTTCTGGTACACTTTGAAGATAGTGAAGCCAGAGACATGAGTATCCCAGACTTGGTTAACCAGAGGGAGAAATTTAGGATTATCACACCACATGTTGAAAAATCTAAAGACAGATTTTCTGATACAGGTTCTAGCCATTCTTTGAACTACTAGTGGGGAATGATCAGACACCCCAGGATTCAGCACTTTGCAGAAGGAATCCTCCCATTTCAAACTCCAAATGTCATTAGTAAAACACCAATCAAGCTTTCTGAGGACTCTACTATCCCCTAGTTGATTATTGCACCAGGTATAGTGAGGCCCTGTACTACACAGCTCAGACAGATTGGAAAGATCCACCCAGTCTTTAAATTCACCTGCAGCTCTCTCATCTATCTCTAAACCACCAGCTCTGTTAGAGTTACACATCACTGCATTAAAATCCCCAAGAACAATCCAACCTACTCCATTTTTATACACAGGCATAGTCAAATTTGACCACAGATCAATTTCTCTCATTAGGAATATAGGAACCATACACAAAAGAAACATAAACTTCATCATCCTCAAATTCCACATAACAACTGATAAATTGTTTATGAGTCTTTAGAATGGTAATTTTGACTGCCTCCTTGTTATACAATATATAGATTCTACCCATATCAGAACAAGAATAATTGTGACATACCTCCCAACAAGGAATTCTTTTTTTCATTTCTTTCCAAGTTTTATCAAAACTAGTAACATTGACTCTAGTTTCCATTATTCCTATAATGCTAAGCTTGAAAATTTTAATCAGAGATACCACCTTTGATTGTTTAAGAGGGTTATTCAGCCCTCTTATATTCCAGGATGCTAACATTTATCAATCATACGGGGTTTGATAGGATTCCCTCCATTCCTACCCTCCCCAATGATACCCACACTCTTACTTTTCTTCCCAGACATATCAGCCTTTAGGTCTTCTTCATTCTTTGATAGAATTTCAAAGGAGTTGGACTTTAGGACCAGTTTGCCTTTGGTTACCTTTTCAATAACACTATTCTCACTGATCTTGGTGATTATCTCCTCATTCACTTCATTGTTCTCCTCATTCACTTCACTGTTCTCCTTTGTCATAACCTCTGTTTTTTCTGTCTTTGTAATAACTCTGCAGTTGGCTTTTGAATGACCAATAGCTTTGCAATTTTCACAGATATGGGGTCTCCATTCATAGTCAATCCTTTGATAGAAGGATCTTCCTAATTCATCCTGAAGGACTACATGATCTGGAAAAGGTCCTGCAATCTCCATTTCAACCAGAATTCTAGCAAATCCCAGCTTTGTCTTGTTAATTGTACATTGATCACAGTACATAGGCATACCACAGAAACTGCCAAGTTTACTAAGAATCTCATTGGTCCAGAATTCCCATGGAAGGCCTGGGAATTGAATCAAAATAGGAATAGCTTTTATTGCAGATGGGTCCATGACCATGCGAGGTTGCCATTTCTTGAGCATCAGTGGTCTCTGATCAAAAGTATAAGGTCCAGCCCCAAGGATCATGTTACAGTCCTCCTCTGATTCAAATTCAAAAAGAAACATAGAAGCATTGATCCTAGTCACATTACACAGACCAAGATTACTCCATCTATTCCTCACATACGCATTAACTCTTTCAAAAATAGGTTTTAGCCCATAGACGCAACCTATCAAGAATTTCTTCCATTTGTACTCTTCATTTAGAACTTCTGAAGTATTAAAACTGACTATGCGTTCACCATTCTTCACAGCAGGAGACACAAACTTCAATTCACTATCCTCAGCTCTAGCTCGATTATCAGTAAACAATTTACTCCATTTTTTAGGAGCTTCGGCTACAGTATCAGGTTTTTCCTTCTTAGTCTCAGTAGCAAAGTCTAATTGATTCCCATTCAATATAATCTCAGATGACTCTCCAAGATTATTTTCAATTTCAATCCCAGTAAACCCTAGTTTCCCAACAATGTCAACCTCAGAGATTAAAGGAGATGATTCACTTACTTGAATTCCATCCTCAGGGCAGATCGGAGAAGCCTTAGCCGCCGTAACCGTCTTATTCGGAGCTCTTTTCCTCGCCATCTAGCACCGGCGTTGTGAAAAAAAAAAACGGTTATTTCCTCACGTGCGCACAGAGAGAAAAGAGGAGAGAGAAAACGGTTAGCTGGTATGATTTTGATTATGGGAGTCCATGAATTGGAATTTATTTGGGGACAAAAATCTTAAATTCTTTCATTCCATTATTTCAGTTCATACTAGGAACAATTTGATCTCTGAGATTTTGGTTGGCAATATTACTTATGATTCTCCTAGTGATTTCAAAGAGCATGCTTTTTTGTTTTACAAGAAGTTATACAAAAGGCAATCTATATTTTATTTTTCTCTAGATAATTTGTTGGTGCATTGTCTTTCTGAGTCTCAAGCTGCGGCTTTTTCTTCTGTTTTTTTGGAGGATAAATTTTTTCAAATCCTATTGGGCTGCGATGATAGTAAATCTTCAGGTCATGAAGTTGTTTAGGTTAGGTTTGGTAGCTTGGCAACATGGACTAGGGTAGAAGAATGATTTTGGCTAGAGTTTGGGTTAAAGTTTTAGAAAGAGAAAACATCGTGTGTTTGAAAATCGGAATTTTTTATTAAAAGAATATATATCAAATTAATTTATTAAAAATGATTGATAAAAAAATATATTAAATGAACTTATTAAAAGAAATGATGATTGCTAAAAAAATACTGAATAAATTTATTAAAGTTAACTGATAAAAATAATTACTAACTATTAATTTATCTATGAGCCTAATTACATTAAATTATTTTTATTAGATATATATTATAAGTTTTAAAGTTAACTACATAAAAAAACACGACTTTTACACATAGTTTCATTTTAAACACGACTATTAAAAGTTGGTATTTAAAGACACATTTCATTTTGTTACAAATCTTACTGAAAGATAACAAGATTTGGTGTCGGTTTATAATTTAGGTCTTTCATTAATATCTTAGTGAAGTAACAAAAAAATATTAAAATGATGGATTTGAAAAAAATGAAAGGTCGTGTCTTTAAATGCAAACGTTTAAAAGTCATGTTTAAAATGAAATTACGTGAAAAGATCGCGATGTTTTATGTAATTAATCCTAATATTTACAATTTAAGTTGCAAAAAATTTTCTATAATCTAAGTTTTAGTTTGAGAAGTGTTAACATTTATTTTGTTTATGGCAGGAAATAACAGGAACAGTCTTGAGCAACTGTATTCTGCACTATGGCTTGTACCGAAATACTTTTCCCTTGTGGGCTTTAGCGGAATACTGTCAGCATGTTCCTTTGCCTTCTAAAATTATTTGAAAAAATAAATATAGATTTTTTTAATAAAATAAATTAAAAAAATGAGTTGAAACTCCACAAATTTAAATTTCGTTTACCGTTTGTATTGATTGGAATAATTGGATATTGTTTATCGCTTGTTTGGTTTAATTTTAATTTTTCTGTTTATATTTAATTAATTTGAATTTGTTGGTTCTAGATAATATAAATATAAAAGACCCGGTGCATGGTCAAATGCTGGTTTGGACTAATGATAGAGGACAAAACTAATAAGATAAAAACTTTAACTCTAAAAACAAACTCTTATGAGTTATTGGTGGAAACTCAATTCCACATCCTAAATATGATGAGCCGAGTTTTATAAGATTCACCTACCGAAGCAAATTTCAGGACTCGCTGAAGAATAAAGTAAAGACAAGATCAAATTATAGATCGAGTCTAACTCATACTAGTGAGGCCAAGTCTTATGAGACCCTCCCACATAAAACCAAGTCTATATGGATTCGCCTATGAAGCAATGACCGGATCACATAGGATTAGATAAATATGGATGTCACGATCCAAATTCATTAGTCGCGACCGGCGCTAGGGAACAAGAATGGCTGCTCCGAAACCAATAGCAAGCCTAATTTTCTATCGCATTCGCAACAAAGCATAATATATTCCACCATTTTAGCATACATATCTTTTTCTCTTTCCCTTATGCCATTCTATGTTCCACCATGTCATTTTATTAACAAATGCGTATCTTTATCTTATGTTAGTTAACATGCCTTTCATTTCATTATGCTATATTAGCATGACAAACTATTTTCTTTTAACCCTGATTCCACATCAATGGGCGTACCTTATGCTATATCAACAAACATAAACATATAGCAGTATCACAATCTTACAACATGTACATTACATACAATAGAGACCACAACAACTCATAATATGGTCAGACTCGACTGTTCTCCGACATCATCTATACCAAAATATTGTCGTCACCGGCTATTACTACCTACTGTAGATCTACTAGAGTAGAATAATTGTACGAATGTTTGATTCCAAAATTTGTATACCTCCAAGAACAAGAAAATTCTTCATATATCTTCAAAAACTCGTTAACCAACCCTGAAAATGGTTCAACTTTAAAATGTCAGTTAAAACTGCTGAGTTTGTACATTCACAAATAAACATTAAAAAAATACATATACGGCATAACCAAATAGTGAAAACCAGACAAAACCCTTGTTCATAATTTATATACATATATTATTCATTGGTTCCTAATTCTCATTTCACGAGTATTCCAACTCAACCACATTAATTTATTATTTCATAATCCTTATGTTAATCAAGGATTCAACCACTGCTGCTACTTATAATCGGGAATTCCACCTCTGCCATTAACAAAATAGACTGGGGACACATTCTCTGGCGTCACATTGGACCGGGGTTTCGACTAGTGCCGCATGACTTTCTTAATCGTGGTTACACAACTCACTATTGTCACCTTTGACCAGGGCGTTTAACCATCAGCCGTTAACTCGAATATCTCACAACTTAACTCTAACTCAACCCATACTTACGGATGTTACTGGTGTACACGCAGTCCTATTGTCGCCCAATAGGTAAGCTTGTTTTTTCGGTACTGTATAGGCATTTCAAAACATATACAATATATTCCTTTTCAAGCAATTCTTATCTTTTGTAGAATAATTTATATGATTAACGCCAAAAAGTAAAGCACAACTCACAAATCGTGCACCTCCTCCTAGCGATACGAACTCTTGAAAGTTTGGACCCCAACTCTTCGGAATACAACAAATCTGTCAAGTAAAGACGAATTAATATTTGTACTTTTAAAAACATGAATTCCTAACTTTAGGATACACATAGAGACTTCACTCACTTATACAATCAATTACATAACATGTTGAACACACAACCAATTAATCATACCGATCGTTCGTTCATTCATTATTTTATTATTTCACATTTAAAAATAATTACCGGGTTTTCAAGCTCCGTAAAACTCTTTTCAAATCAACAAACCTTTTAAATTAACTCCTTTTCAAAATCTCAATCTTTTCTCCTTACATATGGTTTCCCGTCTTTCGTCGGCTGAGTACTTTATTCATTGCTTAACGGTAATGGCGTCCATTTTCGTGACCTGCCGGTATAGTCCATTCATACCAGCCTGGTTCTTACTGTGGAACTTGATTCAATATAATCAATTCTTTTCAAACGTCGATGTCTAAAACTCACTTTTATAAGACATCGGAAAATACTATTCCTTTTTTTTCCAGAGCGCACACCGAATAATTTATGTTCAAATTAAATCTTTTCAATTTTACCTCACCGAATAATTTATGTTCAAATTGACATGCAAACTCATGAACTTCCATATTCAAAATTCTCATATTTTCACATTTTAACCATTAAATTTATTTTAATTGGCCCATAAATGATTAAACACCAAATTAATCATCCAAACTTTTAATTAATCATGCATGTTTAGTTTAAACAAAGCATCAATCATCTTATTACACATGCATATGAATTTTAAAGTTTGATCCTCCAAAATCTTACAAAATACACTAAAATCTATTAAACAATTCAACTCCAAAATTAATCACTCAATAATTAAACAATTAAAGAGTTTAAGAAGCTCACCCTTTTGAAGCACTTCTCCAAATAACAGCCAAAACCCTTAAGAAATGAAGAAATTAAGAGCTTTGAGAGTTCTAGATCAAGAACCCCATAATCCTTCAATTTCCTATTTTTAATTCAACATGCAAGTTGAATTTGTTTGCTAGAAGATGATGGAGAAGAGGTTTCTATGACTTGATCATCATCTACAGCCTATGTATGGATTTCTAGGGTTTTCTAGAGAGATATAGCAACCCTAGTGAGAGGAAACCCATCAAAAATAGCTTGTAGTTTCAAGCGATTGTCTGACAAACATAGACGATCGTCTGGACCTCCAAACGACGCTCCAGCCATTCAAATATTATATAAATCTCTTAGGCCCAACATATCTCAAAATGAGTCCGATCCAACAGTTTAGTTAAGAGATTGAATTTTACCAAACTATGTCAGTTTTCAGGAAATACGTACCCGAAACTTGACTATTCTTAACTAAATACATGGAATTGGTTCCCAAACCAATTCAAAATTTCCTAATGTTAAATAACATATATTTGACCACATATACCATAATATGACTCGCACTTCAACCAATCATCGACTACGACACATATGTCAAAAACTACACATTTTCGTCGGAATATTGACGGAACTTATGTCATTTAACGATTTCTAATGTCACTAGATTATGCGGTATTACATTCTTCTCCACATAAACACTTCATCCTCAAATTGCAACTAACTCGTATGCAATTTAAATATTTTCCAACACCTTCAATTACTGGACTTTTCACGTTTTCACTGCGCTACTCCGACACCTTATCTTCTTTTACTTTTATGGTAACTCTTCCTTACGTTACCGTTCTCGATTCCCTACATCTGCATATATTTACCTTATTCTTTTTTAATTTCATACACTTCACAACGTCTCATATTTACGTCCTTTTATCTTCAACAACATTCGTCACTTTACATACTTCCTCATTTTAATATTTTGTTCATCCCACAATTTTAATATCTACATCCTCCATTAAACAATCAAATCTTTTTGAAACTTTCTTATCCTTATTATACGATCAAAATTTTGTTTACTGTAGGTTTAATAATAAAATCCTTACGATTTATTCCACTTGTTTCACACTTTATTCTATTAGACCTGTACATCTTGTTCACCACACAATTGTTAACTGTTTCTACATAATCTCACAAGAAATCCATATCGTCACCGTCCATCTTATCCAACGTCACATTTCCATTTGCACTTATTTTATTTTATATCTTGTAATCACTCATATACTTGTTTTATTCTTTTAAATCACATGTTCTTATACTTTGTAATCTTCCTAATTAAAATCTCATTTTTGATATCGAACGTTCCTCTTGTTCACTTATCTCGTTCGCACGTTATATCTATGCAATTTATAAATCGTCTTATGCTTTTCATATTCATTTCACTTGTATTTCTTTCTAACCGATAAAAATCATATCATTTTAACTTCCCTACTTGGGTTCAAATTCTAATTGAATTCTCACTCAACTAATATCAGAAATTGTTGTTAGTTATTCTCCAAATCTGAATCTACCAAAGTACATGAAACATATCACTCAAATAACTTTCCTTTTTTTTTACTTTACATTCTCACAATTGTACTTCATTCCTCATTTTACTATCTGTTCTTTTATCATTTTCTAAATTCTTTTGTTTTCAAATCCTTTTCAGGATTCGTCTACACGTATATCCTTTTCCTTCATTCACCAAACTCTAATTGCAGTATCTTTCGTATCCTTAGCACAACAATTTCATTACCGAAAAGTATTACCTTAATAACTTTATTTCTCTGGGAAACAATGAAATTTCCAAGTTAAGAATCCATGTAATTCTATTTCATCATGCGCGAGATTATCCCAAAACTCATCACACTTGCTATAATATTAATCTTTGCGGAATATATATGTAGTGTAATCATGGCTTAGAAATGATTTTCAATCACTTTCTATGCCTGAGATTCAATTCACTTTAATCTATAAAAATCTCACCGATCACATCATACAAATAGCATCTCTATCATAGAATGCACAACCTTTCATTACTACCTATAATAGTTGAAGACATTCTCCAAAATCCACCTTTACTATATCTCAATACACCTTTCACTTGCACATGTCACTTCAATACTCGTTATGATTCTCTAACTATTCCAAAACTTTGTTACTTCTTATTCACAATTTTAATACCTATACTCATCCTTCTAATCCTTATACATTTTTAAATCAGTATGAATATCATTCATGGTATCTTTCACGACCTAATTTCATAGATTGTGACCGGCGCTAGGGAATAGAAATGGTAGCTTCAAAACCCGTATCTAGTCTTGAAAATAAAACATTCAAACATAAATAACACAAATAATTTGCATAAAACCAACGCTCGGGGGTAACTGAGACTCCAACTTTAGTTTAATAGTTAAATCAACAAACATAGAATAATGCTCAGCACAACTCCGAGACTTCAACACCATGGCATATATATAAATATACAAAACCAATGTAAATATCATGCCAACAACAATATAACATTTGGACCAATCCGACAAATAATAAATCTAAAAATAATAAAGACAACAATGCGAATACTACTGCGGTCTAATATTTTAAAAGTTCACCATCTTTATTAAATAAAAATATACCTCCGTGGAATAATGAAAATGGAAGTCACTCAGAGCGCACAAAACATAAACCTGGAAAATGGAAAAACAACGGGGTCAGATATACTGAGATGAGTTCATACTACTATTTACATTTAATAAGTGGAATCTCTTTAAAAGTCTTTAAACACATTCTATAATTACAGATAAGTATCGAAATCCTAGTCTACAAATATATATCTAATAATCCAAGTGTCGTGTCGGTGAGACGTATCTCCATAACCGATCCCCGACCGTCACTCAACATATAAACACAGGTGAGTCCCAGGATACGCATCTGCTACCAGCGCTTTTATTAAAGCGCGACATATCTCAAACCCCAACTATAATACCAAGATCTTACCGGTGCGCACGCAGTCCCGATGATGCCCATCGTGTTGCCTGTTCCAACCAAAACTATAATGATTCGAAAACATTTGTAAAACATGCGTATATAATATATATAGCAAAATATACAATTTACTTAATAAACCGTTAAATAGTAAATATAAACTCACTGCTTGTGTATCCCTAGGAAAAGCCTAGCAAGCAACTAAACCTGGTTTAACTCTGATGTGTCTAAGAACAAAGCATAAATAAATATCAAAATCAACCCTTAGCCTTAAAGAGTACTAGACACCACATAGGACTGGCACAATCATTAAACAAGCCAAAGCATAAAACCAACATAGAGTAATCGTACATACTCAGTCAAATGCCAAAGTCGTCAAGTCTAATTGAGTTCCCATTTTGAAAACATAATCCGGAAAAAACATTTCAAATAACTTATTTAAATCATTAAAACCAAGTTAAAATTAAAGTGGTAGTTAGCCGAGTTATCGCAATTGCCAAACCTATACTCACAAATTGGGCGACCCAAGTCTAACACAAACCAACGTTTCACAAAATGTAAACCAAATTTTAAAGTCCGGAAAATCATTCGATAAACCATATATCAATTTGAAAGCAAAGAAACTCAATATAACCTCAACAATCCAATATCAACAACATGCCCACAAGGTGTTCGATAAAAGTCCCCAAAGGACGAACATGCTCAAATAGGCTAACACAAGCATTACAACACCCTAGTATGTGATCTAAACACTAAACATGCTCATGCCAAGCAACAATAACACCAAACCATTTAACATGTTATCAATCAAAACGAAACATGGCATGGCATAACATCACTTAGAACTATTTGGTTTCAATCAAACGTGAATCGAATACAACAAACCATAATCAATGTTAAAAAGATAAATCAATCATGAACATCCAGTAAACGTTTGTATTAAACCAACAGTTAACAAATCAAAATCATTGCGCAATTTCGGATTAAGCCACACTTAATAGATTTGAATCCACATACTAATCTACAAAATTCATAAACAACCTCAAACATGTTAGATCAGTCCATAACATGTATAACAAGCAACAAACTAATAAAATCAGTAGAAATAACAATCAACATCGAGATTCAGATTAAACGTTACAACTGCTAGTATCGATTCGCAAGGACAAATGGAAAATAGGAAACCATATCACAATAATTAATGGACAATGGATATGAAACAAGGCAATGTTTCATGATAACTCTCAGTCCCTTCAAACCCACTTTAGCGAATAATATCTTTCAAACTTAAACGTTATAATCCAATAATTAAGATAACTTTCACTATATACGTGTCATGAACCGAAATCTCGAGTCGAGACCGGCGCTAGGAAACGGAAATGATAGTTCCAAAACCTGTAGCAAGCCTAGAAACCTCTATAAAGTTTTTGCGTTTTAAAATAACAAAAAGGTTCTCATCTTCTTTCCAGAAAAATTTTAAAAACCTTTATTCAGACGTTATCACAAAAATGTTTATTGTACTTCTAGAAACTAGGGCATGAACAAAAATTTCATAACGTAATCGCCCTATTTCAAATACTGTTCAAAACAGTCAAGCCAGTTTAACATATCAAATTGCTGGTAAGAACGGTTTCTATAAACGCGCAACCTTTCAAAACAATATACAGTAACAACAATTCGATTAGAGTAAACATTCAAAATGAACTACCGTAAACATTCAAAATGAACTATTGTCGGATAGACTGAAATACTCAGCTCCATAGTGACATTACACAAAAACGACTTCTGAAGCAAGGACTGAAAACTTGGTCACGTCAAACCACTATTTACCTATAAAGGGGAAGCATTAAAGGGGTCAATATTGAGTGACTCTATAAAATTACTTAAGAACATTAATAAAACAAAAATTACATGTAAACATTTTTTAATGCAGCTAGACAACTGATCTAGATGAAACTCTAAACATCAATTTCCATAATGGATAAAATATAGTATGAACAAAAATATATATCACACCATAGTTTGATACAAAATATAGATAGTAACAGTGTTACTGTAATGCCCCGTACTTTTAAAAGTACCAAGTATAGTGTCATGTGACATAATTGTGAGAATTAAAATTGAGAACGTCGGATGAAGTTAAAATAATAAGGACTTAGACTAAAGAATGTCTATTTAAATTGTCGTGAGATAATAATCTGTTACGACCCAATTTCATGGATCGCGACCGGCGCTAGGGTATGGGTATGGTCGTACTGAAACCCGTAGCAAGCCTTGCAGAAAATCTTATATTCAATATAACCTGCAAGAAAACCAATGCTCGGGGGCAACCGAGACTTCAGCCTAGGTCTAACAACTTATATAGCAGTTCTAATATAACTACTTAATAGCAATTCGAAACTACGAAACATGCCTCATATAATAAATAATCCAATGTAACATACCAAGGTATAATAATATAAAAGTCGTACCACTACGACAAACAAAAGTACAATGATAGAGACAACTAATTCTACTGCGGTCTAAGAAGTAAAACAGTTGACTAGTCTGATAACATAAAAAGACCTCCGAGGAATCAAAAGATCGGAGATGACCAATGCTCTCAAAATCATAAACCTGGAAAGTTTGGAAAACAACGGGGTCAAATATACTGAGATGAGTTCATAATGCTATTTACATTTATTAAGTTTAAAATCCTTAAAACAAATCCTTTTATACTAATATATATATACTTGATTATGGAAAACAGTATTGAAATGAAATCCCAAAGTATTTAACCCAAAGTAGATGGGAACATATCCTCATCGATTCCCAAAGTAGGCCAGACATTGGTCAGCCAATCCCAAAGTACTTACCGGTGCACACAGTCTCGATATAAGCCTATCGAGTAGCTCGTTTCAATCCAGATCCATAATCCTTAAAACAGTTCACAAACATTTGATATACTAAAATAAAGTGCGGTACTTAATAAAGCGGTAAATAACTCTACAAACTCACTGCTTGCTTATCCACGTGAAATCTTGGCAAACAGCTAACCCTGCGTAGACTCCGAAGCACGAGCAGTTGACGGGTCTAAAACAATGTATAAGTTAAAATCCATACAACCCCTAACTCTAAGAATACTAGACACCACATAGGACTAGCATCTCAAATGCAACCAAAGTACACACCACAGTAATTTTCACAGCATAGCATTCAACACACTGAAATCGAACAACAAGCTAAACCTTATCTCTAAATCATACTCAAAGTTCCAAAGTTACTCCACCAATCCAACTTCGATGTTGTGTTCAACGAGGGATCTCTCAGATCCAAAATACAAATTGTCGGTCATTGGTTATGCTCAAAACCCTTTTTACAGTAAAATAATTTTTGTTTACTCAAAATATCTTATTGTAATTTTATCCACTTCCAATTAAAAGACATTAGCATCTCATACTTCACATTCTTTTCAAAGTCGAAAATAAATTAAATGTTGGACAACTTCTAGCTTCATAAACACATCAATATTTTAAAAACACCCATTCTTTGAATTCGCAGTTAACCCTTACTTTTAAATGAGTTCACGAATTTATAAAATCGTTCAACTGGTAAAACTCATTATCCTCTTTTAATCAACTTGGATAAAATTTCATCCCTTTCTCAAATAGGTAAAAATTTCTCAATGAAAATCTCTCAGTTTACAAATATATTTTTATATAAGTATATCAAAATATTTAGACAGAAATTGTATCTTAAAAAAACAATTTTTTTTTTTAAAAAATCATTGTGTATACACACACGTGGATCATAACCAAATTCTGAGGGGTTTTCGCCTAGTAACTCGATACGTTTTCTGACGATTCCTAAACATTTTGAATGAATGTTTTTAACCTAAACCTAAATGTTTTAAAAAGAGGTTTTAAAAGTAAAACCAAACGTTTTAAATGGAATTTAAAAGAAGTAAAGTGGATGTTTAAATGGTTTAAAAGATTTAACAATTGATTCTGGTAAATGATTAATATAGGATTGTGAATTGTTTTAACAACCAAGTCTATACTACAAAGTGATTTTATTTAGGTATTGTTATACCTAAAAAGACTTCTAAAGAGAAGTTTGAACGTTTTCTCAAGGCGAGAATTGTTCATATAATTTTAAAAGAACGAGACCATAAGTGTTATATGTTATACATGAAACATGTATTGATGTTTTATCTTGTTTGTTTTGTGTGTTTGATTCGACCAGTTATCAAGCAGTCAGACCAGGACCATAGGGAATCTATCACACATACTACATGATTAAGTACTAGACAGAGTAGTGTTGTGAGTTTACGTGTTTACTTTTGAATATCCGTATTCAACTATGTTAAATCCAGAAATTGCACTAAATATGAAATTTAGCCAAGGAAATACCCATTGGAACAAGCAACCTATTGGGCAGCAATAGGGCTGCGTGATCACCAGCTCTGATACTAGAATTATTTCTATCGTTGGTATTGAGGTAAGTTAGTATATGTTAGGTCATTGGGATATTTATGGCCCTGACTTAACGAATAAGCCTGAGATGGCAATAACATGGTTACGGTCCAAATACCCAGAATTGGGTAATTCTAAAATGGCAGTAGCATGGTTACGGTCTAGGTACCAAGGCACAGAATTGGATGGCAGTGATTCAGTTCATGGTCTATATTCTGTAGTATATAAGGTTTGTGAGTCAAGTATATAAGTTAGTACAATTGTGGACTAGGGTTTCATCTGAATCGACAAATTAGTAATATTTCATTATATAAATGATTTATATATATGCGATTTTGGTACTTAATTGTAAACCTGTTTACTCACTCAAAAATATTTATATTTCTGACCCCGCTGTTGTTTCCTAATTTCAGATGATTAGCTTTGGGGTTAGTCGAGCTTCCACACTTCTGCTTTAGGTTAGCTTCTTTTTTTATGTGTATATATACATTTGTACTCTTATAATGCTGCAGTTGTTTTAGGCATAATATGCTGGCAGCGTGCCAATGGTCCTTTGTTCAAATACTCTGATAGGATCCACTGCTTTTTCGTATACCATTTTGGTGGCTACATAGTTGGCATCGTGTATCTAGTTACTGGTTTTTTACATATAGGACGGGTTTTATGTTTTTGGGTTGCAAAAACATTATATTTATATATGCCGGTTATATGTAACCGATCAGCTGTGTATATTTTAATATGTTTAATATAGAATTAATTACATATAAAATCACAACCTTTACACGAAATCTCAAAAATAACGTGACCTTTAAAACGTGTCAATTCAGACATCACCTTTTATTTCTTTTCAAAAACAACAATGGCACATCTTTAGGTAAAATTTTTCTGACTTGGACGTCCGATGGGAGTACCACATGTCATTGTCACGTCAGCAAAAACGCCACTAAAAATGTGCCTGTGTTGTTTTTAAAAAGAAATGAAAGGTGGTGCCCTGAATTGACATGTTTTAAAAGGCGTGTTATTTTTGAGATTCCACGTAAAAGTGGTGATTTTATATGTAATTAACCCTTTAATATAACGGTTTTTAGTGCAAAGGTGTTTGTATTATTTTATTAAACATATTATTATAGTAAAGTTTGAAGTGTGGTTTGAAACATGGCTGCCTATGTGATAAGGCAAACGAGATAAGTTCATGTTTTCAAGTGTTTCCACACCGTTTTTCAGATAGAAATGAAGGTTAAAATAACAGGGTTATTTAACCAGTATTTCTGAAAACGTATTTCGCTTAAATATATATTTCAGAAACATGTTTACGTTAGAAGAGAGAAATATTTTAACAATATTTTTTAAAAACGGATCGTACATGAGGTATAATCTAGTATTATATTTGTGAAAAAATAATAGAGGTTCTAGGCTTGCTACGGGTTTCGGAGCTAACAATCTCATTTCTTAGCACCGATCGGCTCGAGTTTTGAGTGGAAATCGGGTCGTGACAGGATTTTACTAAATACAGAGTTAATATATAAATTCAACTAAAAATTGGAACAATTAAATTGTTGAAATTGCAACGAAATATTGAAATTAGATTACAAAAATTAAAAATTATGTATAAAATTACAACAACGCATAAGCTTTAGGATTTATTTTATTACTAGTCGTAAGCCCGCGCATTTGCGCGGAATCAAATTCAAATATGATTTAAAATATGATTAAATTTGAAAAAGTAATATAAATAATTTATAAAAATAAAATTCACAATCTATAATAAATTAAAATATATTATAATAATCCTAATAATGAATTGTTTTTCAATAATGAATATCCACAAT
This sequence comes from Mercurialis annua, assembly GCF_937616625.2. Classification (NCBI taxonomy): domain Eukaryota; kingdom Viridiplantae; phylum Streptophyta; class Magnoliopsida; order Malpighiales; family Euphorbiaceae; genus Mercurialis; species Mercurialis annua. Next base: position 42,595,936 of record NC_065574.1, on the reverse strand, counting down.
ACATTTTTTTCATTTAATTTTTTTTAATTATGTAAATCAGTGCATACATCATAGACAAAAACCTTGGATGAAGTTCTGTTATTCTCTGTAAATTTTATCATCAACAATAAGTGCAACCACTTCAGATGGTGTAGGAGTGGTAAACACCCTACTATTTTTTTCTCTTATATTAAATAATCCAAGACGGACATCGAAGACTTTTTTTATCAAAATTGATTTTTTGTCATTTTGAAAGACTTGGCATATGGATTATATTCATCCAACAAATCACGCAACCCTTCGACAATGTCAACATCAAGATCGTCTGCAATTTCCTTACCTCTTACACATTGCATTCTATTATTAATCTCATTTTGTGTGTTATGTATATATAATGTACAAAACCGATTTAAAAAGTCTTGTGTAAATTTAGCATGGTCTTGTGTAAATTTTAAAAAGTATTAAATTTTCAACTCTAGTATATGACTTTTGCAATGTCCGATTTAAAAAGTCTTGAGTAAATTTAATACTTTTTAAATTTAATTTATTTTTACCTCTTAACATTCGGTTCTTGATCAAGAGCTTCCTTATTTGAGAGGTTGAGTTCTAGAGTATCTGTTTGAACATTGAGCTAGTTAGTTACTCTTTTCTCATTTTTTTAGTTCGAGTCCTATAGCCTTCCAATTCTATTGACTATTTGAAGCCTCTGCTTATCGTTCCACAATCAATTTATGCATTAAAATCTGTTTATTTTCTTTTAATTTGTCCCAGAAAACATCTAATTGCCTGATAAGACCCTGTTAATCTCCAAATTATAGACCAACACGACATGCACAATCAAATTCTTCTCTGATGCAAGTTGCTGCCATACAAAATACAAAGAGAAATAACAACTAATTAAAGTTTCAGTTCAGTATTTCACATATTAATCAAGTTAATCTTATCTAGCGTTCAAATTTCTAAATTCTTTGCATTTTATCTATAAACTCTTATGCACTTGCATCCACTCCATTCAGATAATCTAATAACTCATTTGGTCTTCCCGATTAGAACCTCCCGCCATTTTTGACCGAATTAGGAGCTGCTACATGACGTTGTCGACGATGATGATCGGAGTGATTATCGTAAAATTAATTAAAAATAAAAGTATAAAACAAACAAATTGCAAGCATAATTAATTAAGATCATAAAATTCAAACAATTGAGAATGATGAGCAACATAGTTATTATTTAACCCATGTATGAATGCTGATTAGTTACCTAAAAATCAAAATATACAATGGTATTAAATTAGCACTACAAAAAATACGGCCATAGATTTAAGCTAAAATCCAAAAGATAAAACGCTTTAAAATTCATATTAGTACCTGAAAATCAAACGTTCTCTTAACTTCCAATTAATTGGAAATTGATGTAAATTAAAACTGCTTTAACAAAATTAACGAAAATCACCTTCAGCAAAATAAAACTGAAATCGTAGTAATGGAATGTAGTTACTTGTATTAGGAAGTTGATGTAAAAAAACTCAATCGCTGGAAGAAATAGAGGCAACCAACACCTAACCCAATTGTCCAAAGTAGAATAAGAATTTTAATTAGTGGATGCAAATTCAGTCGGTATTTATTGTTATAGGGTTTTTCCTCTTCTTTGTTTCATCAAATTGTTCAAGAAAGATATATAAACAAAACTCAAAGGTGATAAGAAACAGAATTAGATTAGAATGACGTTACTTGTTGGAAATTGATTTAATTTAGAAGTCAAATTAAAGTGATTTATAAAATATAATAAAAAGTGTTTTAAAATTTAATTAAAATAAGTGTTTTGAAAAAAGTGGGAATTAATAGGAATGAGGTTGATTTCATGTAGGAGTGTTACTGTATAAATTAAAAGTAACTATAAAATATAATTTTAAAAATTAAATTAAAATAAGTGTTTTTAAAAAGGTGGGAACTAATGAGATTGCTCTATTTGGTGATAATGAATGAGATTGCTCTATTTGGTGAGACTGAATGAGAGGGCTCTATTTGGTGAGAATGAATGAGAGGATTCCGTTGGTCCTCTCAATTATATAATATATAGATTTGGTTTATTTTTTTGTTGTATTATATATTTGTTCCATATAATAGAACATGAAAGTTGTGGTGGTTTACATGACAATTGTTATCTTCCTTTAACATCTATTGTGGGGAAGTTCTTATCTACATCCGGTCCATGAAAAATTCATGGACCTATCCAATGAGATGTTGGAGAAATTAGAAGAAAGAGAAAATAATAAAAAGAGAGAGAAAATTGTGTTAGATTTTCTAACACCTCATTGGATAGGTGCATGGAAAATTCATGGACCGGGACTAGGTAAGAATTTCCCTTGTGCCTGTAAGGTGTTTCTCAGAATATACATTCGTATGAAATTTAAAATTCGATTTCTAAATTTTTTTGTCTGAAATTAATTATTTTCTTTTTGGATAAATGAAGTCCGAGTTATTGAAATATATATTTACAGGGGGCAAAATGACCTTTTATTCAAATTTTTTGGTTATATTTAGGGGGCAAGCATTATTTGGATGATAATCGAATGAACTGGCCGAACCGAATTAAAATTTTAAATTAATTTGATTTTTGATTTTGTTATGGCTAACATTTGTAAATAATTTAATTAATTTAATGGGTTATTCCTACCATATAGCACAACCTTTAGCATTTTTTGCAATTTAAGCACATATTACCATTTGAAATATTAGCACAACCTATCAAATATTTTTATTTAGGGTTAATATCATAAAAATTCACCAACTTTACACGTTTTCTCATTTTAATCATGTCGTTTAAAAATCATCATTTTTATACATGAACTATCAATTTTTCCTAAATTCATATACACCGTTCAAAAATCCTGTGAAAATTGCTGAGTTGGCAACCAGATAGTGACAATGCCATAGCGAACCACATAGTGACACATCAGCAATTTTTTCCGGATTGTTGAACGGTGTATGCATTCGGAAAAAATTGGTAGTTGGTGTATGAAAATGATAATTTTTAAATGTCATGATTAAAATGAGAAAACGTGTACAGTTTGTGAATTTTTAGTACATTGCCCCTTTTATTTATTACCCTACTTCTTATTTCCCGCCATTGAAATTCAACGTGGCTCGCCGGATTGCTTCGTCAGCGCCATCGTGGCCTTCTTCATGCGACGTCTTTTTGGATCATTCTTACCATATAGCACCACCTTTAGTATTTTTTTGCAATTTAAGCATGAAATACCATTTTTGTCTCAAATATTAGCACAACCTTTCAAATGTTTTTAAGTTTTAGCCTAAGGCCCATTTCCGGCTATTAGAATCCGACGTGACTCGCCGGATTGCTTCGCTAGCGCTAGCGTGGCCTTTCAAAGAAATTGCAGACATTGTACTTCAAACAATAACCAAATACATAATAGTTAGACCAAATAACAGATATCTGGGATAAAAGTACACATAAACCAAGCAATCACTATCAGTGGACACACATGACAAATTCAGGTTCTAATTACCACCTACATTGAAAGAGGTAAATAAGAATTAACCTTACATTATCACCTACATTAAAAGAGGTAAATTATAATAAACCCTAACAGCATAGCAAACCCTAACATCACATCCATAAAATTCATAACCCTACAATCACAACCATAAATTCACAAACTCTATCATCACAGCTAGAAGTTCACAACCTTAACATCAGTACCGTAAACTTAGAAGCAGAAAATCTTTCAATCAAAACACCCAACAAATGAAGCATATACGCGTCATTCAATCAACCTTTCCCGAAACAGATAATGTGTCGAAAATTTGGCGTGTTCATTTTTAACATATGATACCTTAAAATAACACCGAATCATCATATGTATGTGTCCAATTGTCGCATTGCTTTCACTTCCATATTTGGAAATACTTTTAAAACTCTCAAATTTCATATTTATAAACTAATATTTTAAAATAACCCTTTTGTTGTTTCACGTTTCAATGTTTTCTATTTAAAAATTTCCGTGCAATTTAGACGGAGAGTAGGCATGAATGTGGACTTACTGTTAAATAATTGGATATAAGGATTTTGCTCATATTAGGCTTGTTTATAAAGAAATGATTAATTTTTTCATGTTTAAGAGAAACCTTGTTTGTCGAGTTGGTTTCCAATAACCATTTGGCCGAATGAGAATTATAACATTGGTTCATTTTTATAATCGTTTAGACATCATCGGGAAAGATCAGTTTGGGTATTTACAGCTCAGAAATTCGAGGGTTCACGTTCATTCACTGTTCAAGCAAATTATGAAGGTTTTTTTGAAGGTTGTTAGCTGTTACTAAATCTATTGTTGATCTTTTACATCTGAACTGTAATGATATGATAATATAATTTTTGCATAATTTTACTTTTTTATCTTACTAAAATTAAATCATTTTTCAAGCATTATGATGAGTGATGAACTAATTATTGATGGAGGAATGGAAATCTCAAGTTTTCGAAAGAATCAAAAATGACTTGCATTATAAGTACACAGATCCTTGTCTATTCCTACCTGGAGCCAAATTGAGCTTCTGGAGAGAGGGGAACCTCTCTTATCAAGGTCTTCCAACTATATCTGAAAAGGTCGAAGTAACAGTTGATGTCTACTGTTTATAAAATCACAGGTATAATGAAGCTAATTTTGATCGAGTAGGCTAATGTTGATCAACAGTAAGAAATGGATTCAAGAAAACTCAAGATGGGCTTTCAGCAGATAGGATCTTATGTAAAGGTTTGTAGGCTTAATTAAATTTCAAATATCAAAGCTCAATCAAAATGCATCTTCTAGATTTGTTTCCTTGCATTAAATTCATTTTGAAATGATGACATCACCAAATCACATGTGCACACAAGATTACACATTTTTGGAAAGAAAAACATTCTCTGATTTGCATAACGGTTTTTGTGCACTGGCTGTTTCTCTCTTTCTACTTCTAGAAGCTTTCTTTTGTTATCCTCTAGCATAAAAATATTTCTAAAGGAATCTTTTGCAAAATATCTAGAGGGCATTTTACAATTCTCTATAAATAGTACATCATCTTCTTCATTTCAAGTAAGAGATTTCTGAGCAAAAATCTTCTTCAAGCAGCAAACAGTTTTATGCATTTATGATTCATTTTTTAAAAGGTTTTTTGAGCTTAAATATTTGGTGTTTTATTAAACTCATTTTACTTATTAGCTTAATATGTATTTTTGGAGTTTATTCTTTTCACGAGAAAAAAATTTATGTTTTTAAGGTTTTGTAAACGCCTAGGTGATAAGTTTACTAGTTGTAAATTTCTAGTTCTTGGTAAAACCAGAGTTGGAAAATGAAACTAGCACATGTAGTTTTTAGTGTTGTATTTCAAGATTTTTTGTTTCTTGCCCGGAAAAGAAACTGGTTAGTGGAAATCCTAAGCGGTGATATCTTGGGTAGTGGATGAATGCAGTTGCAGAACCACTATAAAACTCAGTATTCTTTATTTTATAATTGTTATGTTTATTTCCAGTTTAGCTTATAAAGCTCTTAAATCAGTCTCTTAAATATTTTATAAGCTATTTTTACATTTAGTTTAAAAAAAAAATTAAGTTCTCAATTCACATCCCCCCCCCCTTTGAGAAAGCCATATGGACCAACATTTGGTATTAGAGCAGGATCTGCTTGCTTCTTGCTATTTTAGCATTTTCAGAGTTTATCTATGGCTACTCACGGTGGATCCTATTTCAGTACTTCTAGTCAACTAGAGGGAAACTTTATTACTAGACCTCCTGTGTTCAATGGGTCTATCTATGACTACTGGAAAAACAGTATGAAGAGCTTCACTCAGTCTCAAGACATTGAAAGCTGGAAGAGTATTCTAAATGGAGTCATCCCTCCAACCAGGTTCAATGATAATGGAACAGAGGTCAGATTAGATGAATTTGAGTTCAATGAAGCTGATTGGAGAGTTGTCCAGACTAATGCTAATGCTATCACTATGATTTACTGTGCTCTTGATATTAGTGAATATAATTGTGTAAGAAACTGTGTCACTGCTAAATAAGTCTAGGATAAGCTTCAAGTAACCTATGAAGGAACTCATCAAGTAAGGGAAACCAAGATTAATCTGCTTCTACATGATTATGAGCTATATCAGATGAGATTTGATGAAGGCATATCAGAGTTTAGCTCGAGATTCTCTAATATTATCAATAGGCTCAAAATTCTGGGAGAAAACTTTACAGATGAACAACTGGTGAAAAAGATTCCGAGATCCCTATCAGAGAAATGGGAAAGCAAAACTACTGCTATCATGAAGCTAAAATCTAAAGAATTACATCTTTTATGAACTCATGGGTTCTCTCATGACACATGAAATGGTGAAATATAAAGGAAAAGAAATAGCTGATGAAAGAAGAAAGAAACCAGATCTGGCTCTAAAGGCTGATTATGAGAGTGATGATTAAATTAGCTCAGATGAGGAAATAGCATTGATGACAAAAAGGTTCACTAAGATGTATCGAAAAGGAGATAAACGATACAGAAACATTATGAAGAAGTTCATCAAAGGAAAAGTTGTTCTGGAAGGCTCTTATGGGTTGTGTTTTGGCTGTAATAAACCATGACATTTCAAACCTGATTGTCATAAACTAAAGAGAACAACAAAATCTGATAAACCTAAGAAAGGATTAGCAGCATGGAGTGAATCTGATGACTCAGATACTCGAAATGATGATAAACCTGAGGAAAAAGCAAATATGTGCCTAATGGCAATTGAAACTAGAGATAACAGTGGTCAAGCTGATATCAATGACTTGATTCATCAGACAATGAGATAGAAAATATGAAACACCTAACTTTTGATGAATTACTTCACAATTGTAATTATATTTTTATTGATCATAAAGTTTTCTCAAAAGAGTATGTTAAACTTAAAGCAAAAAGTTAAAAATGTCATTTCTGAAACTAAGATCAATATTTCTCAGGCTGATGAAATTGAAAAGGAAAACAAAATGCAAAACAATTCTGAACTGTTAACTGAAAAGTTACAAAGAGATGAAACTGATGTTTCAATTCTGAAAAAGGAATTAAAAACCTCAAACAACCTTGGAATCAATCGTTTGCAATAAAATGATGATATGCAAAAGAAGATTGGTCTTCTCATTAAAATCTCACAAAATTCACTAAGGGAAATGAAAATTTAAACATATTTGGGAAATCAGCGTCCATATGGAGACACTAGTGGTATTGGTTTTGAAGGTTTCTCTAAACCGAAAAAACTTGAAGCATTCTTCAAATATGATACCACTAAAATCAAAACCATGACTAAAAGAGTTTTCACTCCCTTCATGTCACATGCTACTTATTTTACTGCAATTACAAAGGACATGTTTCAAAATTCTATAAGGCTAAAAATGGAACCTTACAAACTAAACAAATCTGGGTTGTCAAAGGAACTAAAACTGAAAGTGCTACTGACCCAAAAGGACCAAAATCAGTTTGGGTACCTAAACATGTTTAGTTATTGCAGGTTTGCCTAAAGAGCAAGGATGATCAAAAATGGCATATGGATAGTGCTTGCTCAAGGCATATGACAGGTGACAAATCTAAGTTCACATATATCAAGCTGAAGAATAGAGGAACAGTTAGCTTTGGGGATGACAGTAAAGCAAAAATCATTGGCATTGGAGCTATTGGCAAAAATCCATCTATTGAAGATGTTTCTTTAGTTGATGGATTAAAGTACAATCTCCTAAGTGTAAGTCAGCTATGTGATAAGCAGAACAGTGTTATTTTTGAGCCAACTCACTATGAGGTACAAGATCTTCATGATAACAAAACTCTCTTTATTGGTAAAAGATTTGAAAATGTTTATCTTGTTGATTTTGATAGCATGCCTTTCTCTGATATTTGTCTTGCATCTCTTGAGGATGAAAGTTGGTTGTGTCATAAAAGATTAGGTCATGCTAGCATGAATCTCATCTTTAAACTGTCTATAAAGGAATTAGTTAATGGTCTTCCCAAGCTGAATTTTGAGAAAAATAATGTGTGTGATGCTTGTATCAAAGGAAAAAATGCTAGGTCATCCTTTAAATCATCTGGTCTTATTGCTACCTCTATATGTCTGGAGCTCCTTCATCTTGATCTATTTGGTCCCATAACTCCTTCTAGCCTAGGAGGAAAATCCTATGCTCTTGTTGTTATTGATGATTACTCCAGGTACACATGGATATTGTTCCTTGCTCACAAAAATGAAGTTTTTGAAAAGTTTGAAATTTTGTGCAAGAAGATTCAAAATCAAAAAGGACTCAAAATCATTTCCATTAGAAGTGATCAGGGAAGAGAATTTGAGAACAAGTCTTTTGAAGATTTCTGCAACTCTCAAGGAATTTCACATACCTTCTCTGCCCCTAGAACTCCTCAGCAAAATGGGGTTGTGGAAAGAAAGAACAGATCTTTACAAGAAATGGCTAGAACAATGCTCAGCGAAGCTAATCTGCCAAAATATTTTTGGGCAAAAGTTGTCAGTACTGCAAGCGCTAGCTATATTCAAAACAGAACTTTGGTAAGGTCTACTTTGAAAAAGACTCCATATGAACGTTGGAGAGAAAGGAAACCAAATGTAATTTATTTCAAAATCTTTGTTTGCAAATGCTATGTTCATAATAACAACAAAACACACTTAGCAAAATTTGATGCAAAATCAGATGAAGTTGTTTTCATGGGTTATTCTGAGCATCGTAAGGCATATAGAGTTTTAAATAAACGAACTCTCCTTATAGAAGAATCTGTGCATGTTGTTTTCAAAAAATCTAACAATGCTCTACCGAGTAGAGATATATCTACAGATGATATTTTTACAACTAGCAATTCCATGCCAAAAGAAGGTCAACAGCAGCAGGAGTCAAGTGATCAAACAATAGCATTGGACTTAATGAGCTTGACAGAGTGGAAGATCAGCTTCAGGAATCACCTGACCAAGCTGATCAGCATATAGAAACTGTTCATAACAGTAATGACTTACCAAGAGAATGGAGATATCGCAAGTACCATTCTCAGGAGAATCTTCTTACCAATCCATCAAACAAAATGATGACCAGAAGTAAACTCAAAAAGATGATGGCAAACATCACACATATTGCATATGTATCAAAGATTGAACCTAAAGGTATCGATGAGGCGATAATAGATGAAAACTGGTTACTTGCCATGCAAGAGGAATTTAATCAATTTGAAAGAAATGAAGTATGGAATTTGGTTCTAAGGCCGAAGAATAAAACAATCATTGGAACAAAGTGGGTATTCATAAATAAGCTAGATGACCAAGAAAATGTTGTAAGAAACAAAGCAAGGCTTGTAGCTAAAGGTTACAATTAGGCTGAAGGAATTGATTATGATGAAATTTTTTTCTCTTGTAGCAAGACTTGAATCTATAAGAATGCTTTGTGCCTATGCAAGCTACATGAACTTCAAATTACAACAGATGGATGTAAAGAGTGTTTTTCTGAATGGTTTTCCGAATGAAGAAGTTTATATGGAACAACCTCAAGGATTTGAAGATTATGAACACCCCAATCATGTGTTCAAGCTAAAAAAAGGCTCTTTATGGGCTAAAACAAGCTCCAAGAGCTTGGTATTAAAGATTGAGCAATTTCATGCTAAAAAATGGGTTCACTAGAGAAAGAGTGGACAAAACTTTGTTAATCAAAAAGCAACTCAGAGATATTCTTATTATGTAAATCTATGTTGATGACATTGTGTTTGGTTCTACCAAAAATAGCTTGTGCAAGGAATTTTCTGATATTATGAAAAATGAGTTTGAGATGAGCATGATGGGTAAACTAAAATTCTTCTTGGGTCTTCAAATCAAGCAATGCAAAGATGGGATCTTCATTACTCAATCAAAGTATGTCAAAGAATTTATCAAAAATTTCAAAATGACTGAAGCTAAACCCACAAAAATTCCAATGAATGCTACTTTCAAAGTTAAGAATGATGAAAAAGGTAAATCTGTTGATTGCAAGCTTTACAGAGGTATGATTGGATCCCTACTCTATCTTACAGGTAGTCGTCCTGATATCCATTTCAGTGTATGTGTTTGTGCTAGATTTCAAGCTGATCCAAAAGAATCTCATATTATTGTTGTCAAAAGAATTCTTATATATCTTCTAGGTACTTAAGACTTAGGTCTTTGGTATCCAAGAGACGTCTCTTTTGATCTTGTTGGATATAGTGATGTTGATTTTGCAGGAAGCAGGACTGATAGAAAGAGCACTTCAGGAGCTTGCCAGTTATTGGGTCATGCCCTGATTTCTTGGTTCAGCAAAAAGCAAACCTCAATAGCTCTCTTAATTGCTGAGGCAGAATACATTGCTGCAGGAAGTTGCGTTGCTCAAATCATATGGATGAAACAGGAACTAAAGGATTACAATCTTATATGTGATAATACTTAATCTGACCAAAATTTCTTTCATGCATTCCATAAACAAGCACATAGAAATCAAGCATCATTTTATTAGAGATCATGTCCCAGCTAATGATATTGAGCTATTTTTTGTTCCTACTAAAAAATAGCTTGCAAACATATTTACTAAACCTTTAAATGAAGATAACTTTTACAGGATCAGGAGAAAGATTGGTCTCATGCTTTTAGAAGATGCATCAGAACTCTTTTGTTTGACTTTTCTTTTAATTTTGATTTTCCTTGTCTTTTTTGCTAAATTATTTTTCTTTCTTTTTATCTTCTCTTAAGTAGTTTACTTTATTATTGCATGGATTTCGGTATCTGTATCTTGCATCTAAAATATCTTGTGTAAATATTTTTTATACCAATCCTTATCTTAAAAAGAGGATATTAAACTCCCTAGGTCACTCAAGTCTAAGTAAATCTCAAAAAGGTCACTAAAGTCAATTATCTTACAAAATGGTCACTGAACTATACCTTTTATTACAAAAGGGTTCATCCATATAAAACGACGTAAAAACCTAACATTTCTGCTTACGTCGCAAGTCAAAATTACAAAAAGAAATATAGTTCAGTGACCTTTTTGTAATAAAAGGAATAACCTAATGATTTTTTTGTACTTCATAAAAAGTTTAGTGTTCTTTTCGTAACAATAGAAATATTTTTGTAATAAAAGGTATAGTTCAGTGACCACTTTGTAAGAAAATTGACATTAATGATCTTTTTGAAATTTCCTGAAACTTGAGTGACCCAAGGAGTTTAATATCCCTTAAAAAGATGCAAAATTTTGATATTTTAAAAATCAGTTTGTTTCTTATTGGCCAAGATTTTGTTCTCTGTTGTGTTAAAACTGAAAATAAGTTTCAAATTCAATTGTTAAACATTTAAGATAAAGTGATTAATGATGGTACAACTCTTTTATCTAGATTTTTCACTTTCACCTCAACGGTTTAAATAGCCTTTTTACCTATCTCTGCCACGTGTATGAATCTTATCCTTCATGTGACTATCCTTGTTACGCAACCTTCCACCACAGGATCAACATCTTTTTAAAGTTCAAAAGGAATGACCTTTATTCCTTCTTCATAAATTTGACTGAGCTAATTTTATGTTTTAGCAAAACCTTAAAAAACTCTTCATTCTCTGGTTCTGTCTCTCTCTCTTCTCGCATACTTTTCTCTCTTCTACTTCAATGTTGGTTAAAGGCGAAAAGAGAGGTTTTACTGCTGAATCAAATGGGTCTACCTCTAAGACCCTCACAGGAAAGAAAGCTAAAGTGGGCAAAAGTCCAGTGTCTTCAAAAGGGAAAGCAGAAAAAGTTGAGGGAGAAATTCCAAATGCTGTTATCAAACCCAAGTTCATCGATGCGGGTTATTTTGGAAAAAAGGAGCAACCTTTCAGAGAATGGTTTGAGGCTCAAGGTTGGGTGAGTTTTTTGTAAATCAAAGAAGTCATGTATGCACTTCTTGTTAAGCAATTTTTCAAGTCCTTAGTTGTTAAACTTAATGAGAGCTTTCAAGTTACTCTTCATAGGAAAAACTCATCTGATAGCTCTGGATCTATTGTCTGATGCATTTGGAATACCAACAGAGGTTCTAAAATAGCAAAGAAGTCTGAAATCAAAAAGGTATCATATTTCAATGAAGAAAAGTTTAAGAAGGAGATTTGTGAAGGTAAAAGGGCAGGATTGCCGGATGTTTCATTAGCCTCTCTCAGCACTCACTATCGGGTATTACACAAATTTTTCACTGCTTTTATTACTCCTAAATCTGGTTCCCTTGATTATATTAGCAGTGTTTAATTGTGTGTAATGTGGCATATAGTTAAGAAGAGGAAGTTTAACTTGTTCTATCTAATTATAAGTTTTTTTTATCTGGAATAACCAAGTCAAAGGGCTTACCATATGCTATGCTGGTAACTGTGGTTTTTGAACAATTGGGGCTGGATCTTTCTAAAGATTTAGCCTCTGCCCTAAAAGAAATAGACAAGATTCGGCATGTATTTGTTTCTAAAACTAAGAAGTTCAAGGATGCTACGGAGGTTGAGGCAACTCAATTTGTAGATGATGATGAGTTACCTGAGTCAAAAGAAGAAAGTGAAGAAGAAGAATCAAAGGAAGAGAATGTCAAGGAGGAGTCCAAAGAGGAATCTGAGAAGAATCAAGAATCAGAGAAAGACGAGACCTCTGACTCTGAATTAGCTTCTGCTGAAGAGGAGTTCAAGCCTACAAAAGGAAAAGAATTAGCCTCTAAAACTGCAGAATCAGAAGATTTTGATAACACTATCAAGATTGATGCAGAGTAATTGTTAAAAGAGATGGAGCTGAGGAAAAAGAAGGGAATAACAATTAAGTCTAAAAAGGTTGGAAACTCCAACAAGAAAAGTGTTAGGAGGAAGCCTCCAACCAAGAAAATAATTTTCATTAAGGGAGGGACTCCAAATGTTACAGCAAAAAGACCTGAGAATTCTCCTACTCCTTCAAAGAAAATTTCAGGTTATGAGGATAAGGTGGTAGAGGATATATTGGTGGATGATAAGGTGGTAGAGGATAGAATGGTAGATCATAAGTTGGTAGATGAGATTTCTGACAAAGTGGAATCTGGTGAAGGAAACAAGGCTGCAGAAAATGAGGAAATCAAGGATCTTTCATCAAAGGAGAAGTTGTCATCAGGGGAACAAGCTAATCAGATATCCCATATTTTGGTGGATATACCTTCTATTGTTGCTGATGGAGAAGCTATTTCAGGCAAAGCTAATACCTATCCCTCCCAAGCTGATATTCGTGCATTGCTGGATTCTAAGTTTGAGCTTCTGGATAAGCTGGTAAGGATGAGCACTCAGTCGTGGCTCACAGGACTAAAAAGGGAAATTACAGATCTGTTTCTACCAGTCACACCCATTGCTACCCCATCATCATTAAAGGTTGATGAGAAAGAGGACAGAGCCATAATCAGAGAAAGAGAAAAGTTTTGAAGCTGATCCTGAAGCCACTGAGCCTTTGATACTTAGCTCATTAAATTCTCCTAAAGTTGTTCAGTCCAGCACACCCATTTTTGTTTCTAAAAGAACCACCTGATCAAACATCAAGTTACAAACCGAAAAGAACTCACCTAGAGAAATAGGTCTGGAGGCTTCAACCCATGAGGAATAAGTGCTATCTCCAGTTTTAAAAGCTTTAGGATCATTATTTTACTTTGGATTAGTTGCTTTTAGTTTGGTGGTTTCTTTATTTTCTGTTTTAAATGTTGCTGAACTTATCTTGCTTTCTCTCCCATAACTCTTTTTGGATGTTTGACAAAAAGGAGGAGTAATATTGCTGTTTTTTTTCTTCTGCTTTATTATGAATGCCGTTTTTTGCAGAATATTCTACATTACCTTTTCACTATGGCTTTTCTCCTTATTAGTTGCTTATATATCAAAGGCAAAAGGCTCACTTTGACCCCTGAGGTCGGACCAAAAGAATAAATAAGCCCCTAAAGTCGAGGTTGGCTCACTTCACACCCCGTAGTTGATCAAAACGGCTCACATTACACCGGACGCTAACTCTGTTAGTTTTTTCTGTTTAGACCCTTAGAAAAAAAATTCAAAATCATCCTTAATGTATAAAATACTTACCAATTTTATATTTATAAATTTTTTTTAACCATTTTCACCCTCTTCTACATTAAATATATATGTTAGATTCCATCTTAAAACCAATTGGTATTAAGTGGAGGTGCCCAACAAATATATAAACACATGTCCACTCACACACACAACCAATGTGGGATTTCCCACTTTAACTCTCCCCCTCACGAGTAGCGTGTACGGGCCGAACAACAAAGTCCCCTCTCACGTAAATCTCACGTGGGCCGGACCAAACTCAAATTGTGTGAATGGACAAGGCTCCGATACCATGTTAGATTCCATCTTAAAACCAATTGGTATTAAGTGGAGGTGCCCAACCAATATATAAACACATGTCCACTCACACACACAACCAATGTGGAATTTCCCACTTTAACAATATATAAGTAAATAATATTTAAAATTAAAATATTTATTAAAAATGTGGAACTCAATTAAATATTTTAAAACCTAATTAAACACTTTACAGCCCAATTAAACAAATCGAATCCAATTAAACCAATCGATTGAATGTAAAACTCATTAAATCAACTAAAACAATTAAAATATTTCTAATCACCGTCGATTTTTTTTCCGTTATTGCAAAATATTGGCCATTTTTTTATAGACCGCTGGAATTTCTGGCAGTTATGTCCGGCCCAAGCTGTTCTTCCCACTTGGGTCACAGCTCGGGCAGCCGTTCTTCCCAGAAATGGGAAGAACAGCGCTGTTCTTCCCAAAGTGGGAAGAGTCTGTTCTTCCCACTCTTCCCACTTTGGGAAGAACATCTGTTCTTCCCAGAAGTGGGAAGAACATGATTTGTTCTTCCCACTTCTTCCCACTTTGGGAAGAACAAATCTGTTCTTTCCAATGTGTTCTTTCCCCTTTGGGAAGAATATATCTAAAGTGGGAAAAACAATTTTTTTCTTTCCAAAGGAGGAAGAACAAATCGGGAGAAGACCGCTGTAAATATCGATAAAATTTATTGATAAAAAAATATAGGATCGTTTTGGAATAAATTCGGAGAAAGAATTGTTCCGTTCGTTTTTTCTGATTATTTTTTATTTAATTATTTATTTAATTAAATTTCAAAGTGTTAAAATAAGTTTTGATTGTTTTAATAAATATTTTAATTATTAATATATAAATGAAGAAGAGGGTGAAAATGGTTAAAAAAATTATAAATATGAGATTGGTAAGTATTTTAAACATTAAGGATGTTTTTGATATTTTTTCTTACCTGCCACATCATCATTTAACAGGAAGAAACTAACGGCGGTGTAGTGTGAGCCGTTTTGGACAATTACATGGTGTGAAGTGAGCCAACCTCGACTTTAGGGGCTTATTTATTCTTTTGGTCCGACCTCAGGGACTAAAGTGAGCCTTTTGCCTATATCAAACTGATCTACTGATCTGTATTTTCAAGGTAAATTAATCTTATGCCTTATGTAAACTCTTCTGAAAAAGATATAGGAAATTAGTTTGGCACAAATTCAGGGGGAGCTAAAAATACAACTATTTTCATGTCTTGTCATTCTACACATCATGCATTCTCTATTCAGCTTTATTCCTTATGATACTACTTCGCAAGGTTTTGTCATCATCAAAAAGGGGAGATTTTTGGCTAAAGGTTACCCCTAATTTTGATGATACATGAACATTGGTCAAGTAACATTTGATATGTGTTATTTAGAAAATAACAGGTATAATGAAGCTAATTTTGATCGAGTAAGCTAATGTTGATCAACAATTAGAAATGGATTCAAGAAAACTCAAGATGGGCTTTCAGTAGAAAGCATCTTATGTAAAGGTTTGTGGGCTTAAATTAACACCAAATATCAAAACTCAATCAAAATGCATCTTTTAGATTTGTTTCCTTGCATTAAATCCGTTTTGAAATGATGACATCACCAAATCACATGTGCACACAAGATTACACATTTTTGGAAAGGAAAACATTCTCTGATTTGCGTAACGGTTTTTGTGCACTGGCTGTTTCTCTCTCTCTACTTCTGGAAGCTTTCTTTTATTGCCCTTTAGCATAATAATTTTTCTAAAGGAATCTTTTGCAAAATATCTATAGGGCATTTTATAGAAATTTGTTCTCTATAAATAGTACACCATCTTCTTCATTTCAAGTAAGAGATTTCAGAGCAAAAATCTTCTTCAAGCAGCAAATGTTTTTATGCATTTATGATTCATTTTTTATGCATTTAGCTTAAATATTTAGTGTTTTATTAAAATCATTTTACTTATTAGCTTAATATGTATTTTTGGAGTTTATTCTTTGCACCAGAAAAGAACTTCTGTTTTTAAAGTTTTGTAAACGCCTAGGTGATAAGTTTACTAGGTTGTAAGCTTCTGGTTCTTGGTAAAACCAGGGTAGGAAAATCAGACTAGAACGAGTAGTTTTTAGTGTTATATTTCAAGGTTTTGGTTTCTTGCCCGGAAAAGAAACTGGTTAGTGGAAATTCCAAGGGGTGATATCTTGAGTAGTGGATGTATGCAGTTCCAGAACCACTATAAAACTCAGTATTCTTTATTTTATGATTGTTATGTTTATTTCCAGTTTAGCTTTTAAAACTCTTAAATCGGTCTCTTAAATATTTTATATGCTATTTTAACATATAGTTTAAAAAGTTTTTAAGTTCTCAATTCCCCCCCCCCCCCCTCCCCCTGAGAAAGCCATCTGGACCAATATTTGGTATTAGAGCAGGCTCTGCTTGCTTCTTACTATTTTAGCATTTTCATAGTTGATCTATGGCTACTAACGGTGGATCCTATTTCAGTGCTTCTGGGCTACTAGAGAGAAACTCTATCACTGGACCTCCTTTGTTCAATGGGTCTAACTATGACTACTAGAAAAACAGAATGAAGAGCTCTATTCCGTCTCAGGACATTGAATGCTGAAAGAGTATTCTAAATGGAGTCATCCCTCCAACCATGTTCAATGCTGATGGAACAGAGGTCAGAAAAGATGAATCTGAGTTCAATAAATATATTAGAGAGTTGTACAGACTAATGTTAAGGCTATCACTATGATTCACTGTGTTCTTGATATTAGTGAATATAATCGTGTAAGAAATTGTGTCATTGCTAAACAAGTCTGGGATAAGTTTCAAGTAACCTACGAAGGAACTAATCAAGTAAGGGAAACCAAGATTAATCTTCTTTTGCGAGATTATGAGCTATTTCATATGAGATCTGATGAAGGCATATCAGAGTTTAGCTCCAGATTCTCTGATATTATCAATGGGCTTAAAATTCTTGGAGAAAACTTCATAGATGAACAACTGGTGAAAAAAATTCTGAGATCCCTATCAAAGAAATGGAAAAGCAAAACTACTTCTTATTCTATTCTAGCAACAATTTTCGTCAATTCTTTTGTATCAAACAATTTATAGAATATATACTACATTTTTGGTTTACGGTGTTCTATTTCTATATCAACTATATATGTTATTTTATGATAAATGTGCATTTACTATTCTTAAATCTGCACGTTGAATTCCAACAACAGAAAATGGACCTTAGGATAAAATTTAAAAACATTTGGAAGGATGTACTAATATTTGAGACAAAATGGTAGTTCATGCTTAAATTGCAAAAAATACTAAAGGTGGTGCTAAATGGTAAGAATAATCTGAAACGACATCGCATGGAGAAGGCCACGCTGGCGCTGACAGAGCAATCCGGCAAGTCACGCTGGATTTCAATGGCCAGAAACGGGATGTATGCTAATAAATAAAAACATTTGAAAGGTTATGCTAATATTTGAGACAAATGATATTATGTGTTTAAAATTGAAGAAAAAAAATGTTAAAGGTTGTGCCATATGATAGGAATAACTCTAATTTAATTTAGTTTACTTTTCTGTGTAAATTTTTTTAAATAGTCGAATCGATCCAATTAATCGAATTATAAATATCTGATGTTATATGTGTAATTTTTTTTAGAAGTGACCGAGGACACTATTATCACATGACAACTTTTAAAAACTAATAAACAAAACCACTTGAAGGGATGTGTGTCCCATGGGCAGCATTAACATGAATATATAATGTATATTTTTTTTTATACTAGTTTTGCATTACGTGCTACGCACGTGGCTCGTAATGTGACTTCTCAATTTAATTCGTTATTATTATATCAATTCATTTTATTTTATTGCCAATATGTTAAATTAGTTAAGAGTTTTTGTTAGAAACAAAAAAAATTATATGATGAAATTTGGCTTTATATGATTTTTCAGAATAGTAATTTTTAATAGTTAACTAAAGAGAATCAAAAATAATTTATCAAACCCTAATCGATGTTCTATACTAACCATTTCAATGCTCAATTTCTTTTTAACAAATTTGTTTATTGGCATTACACCCTAATTTAAATTAGTACGTATTGAACAATTTTTACTTGTTTGGTGGAATATTTTTCCATATGTAAAGGAAATTGCAATTGCACGAATTCAAAAATTTAAGACCTGAAGGTGTTGTCCAAACACAATATAGGCTATATTTATTTAGTATCCTAATTACATTATAACTCTAATACTAATTAAATATCTAATTTAATTATAGTCAGTTAGCAAATTACTAAAACATCTAATTAACTAATAAATTAGAAAGGGCTATTAGGTAAAAGTGCCTGTCCCTCCCCCCCCATCCGTGCTTTTATATAGAGAAAATAACAAGAAAGCAAGAAAAAAGACTTCACTTTTCACACAATACAATTTTATTAAGTTTGTTTTCTTTGTTACCAAATATGAGTGTTTTATTTCATCAACACCACCTTTTTCTATTATCATACACGTGTTCTATATATAAAACCTGATTTAATTTGTTTTTTTTTTTTAAAAAAATTCTCCTTTGCAGCAGGCCTGACGACCAAATATGAGTGTTTTATTTCATCAACACCACCTTTTTCTATTATCATACACGTGTTCTATATATAAAACCTGATTTAATTTGTTTTTTTTTTAAAAAAATTCTCCTTTGCAGCAGGCCTGACGCGCGTCAGGCCTGCTGAGTAAAACAGGTGCACCATGCACCTGTCATTACAATTATTTGGGAAACAGGTGCATGGTGCACCTGTTACCCATATAATATCTAAATAGGGGGCCTTTTTTTCCAAAGGTCCCCATACATTGTTTTTTACATATATAATATAAATTTATATATATATATATATATTTATTTAAATATTAAATATTTATATTAAATATTCAAAAAAACTCGATCATTAATTTATTTTTATATTTTATAAATATAACGTATTAAAAGAGTTTATTTTATATAAAATTTTAAAAAATATAATTTTAAATTCGAGATATTTGAATAGACTATTGTTAAATTATGCTAAAAATTAAAAAATAATCAAACATATAATTTGATACATTTCGATACATATTTGATATATATTCGATCATTCGAAACTCTTTTTTCGTTTTTATAATTTTTTTAAAATTGTTATATATTTTAAATATATATATCTGGTATATCTGTGATACATATTTATTGTTTGGTGCATGTTCATAACATTTGTTTTTGAAAATAACCCTTATTTTTCTAGTGAATATGGGAATGGTGATGTTATTTTTTTATTCTTATTATTTAATAACCATTGCAAAAAAATTCGATACATATTCAATAAATCTCCGATACATATACGATACATATTCGCTACATCTCTGATATATAATTTAGATCGTTCAGACATTTTTTTTATTGATTTAATTAAATCAATCGACTAGTTCGATCAGTTTGTTATTATATTTTTTAAAAATGGATACATCTCCGATACATATTTAATACATTTCGTAATAATACATGATATATATATTTTTCATATTTGATATATAATTTATTCATGATAGATATATTTTTCATGTTTTTTATACATATTTTTTAAAAATTTATTACATATGTATTTTATGCATATTTGATACATTTCCATTACATATTTGATATTTCTTCGATACATGTTTGATACATGTTTGATACATATTTGATACATATCTGATATATTTGATACTTCTTAGATACATGTTTGATACATGTTTGATACATATTAGATATAATTTGACAGTTCTCTGTCTCTGATATATTTTTGATATATATTCGATCATTTAATCTATTTTTCTTATTTTATATACATCTTTTTTTAAGTTTTATTAGATATAGTTTTATTACATGTATTGCATATAAACTTTTTATACATATCTGATAAATCTATGATACATAATTTATACATAAAAAAATATATTATTTATGTATTGAACACGTGGTCGGTATGTATTAATAATGTATCTGGTATATAATTTATAAAATTTTATTTTTAAAAATTATATTATTTATATATTTTTAAAATTTAATAAATTTATTTTTAAATATATTTTAAATATACATGTTTGATACATAATTTATACATGATAGATACAATTTTTAATTATACTTTTAAAGAAACTACTCTGATACATAATTTATACATGATATATATAATTTTTTACTGCATAATTTATAAATAATAGATACATTTTTATTTTTTGAGTTGTATATAATGTGTATAAAATATGTATATTTGTTATTTAAAAATATAAATTTATAATATATATATATATATATATATATATATATATATATATATATATATATATTTATATGTAAATGTACATAATAGATACATCGAAAATGCATAATCTATACATGATAGATACATTTTTTAAATATACATCAACAGATATATCTCTGATATATAGTTTATACGTATTTGGTATGTACCAACAATGTATCTATTATTCACAAAATTAATTTTTTTAAATTATATTATTTATGTATTTTTATAATTTTTAAATTTAATATATTTTTAAAATTAAAATTAACATTAGTATTGATATCTAAAATCTAAATATTAAATAAATATATAATAGAAATTCAATATATTATATAAATTTATAGTTAATAAAAAAATGAACAGGTCTACAATGACCCGTGCATCACGCGCGGGTCATTGTATTTGGTGCACCAGCAAAGCTGGTGCACTTGTTAAGGTGGGTCAAATGCTGATGTCAGCATAGCACATGGTGTTGTTGTAATGTTTTCCTTAAATGTGGTGTTAATGAAATAAAAATCAATTTATTTGTAAAGTGTGAAAACAAAAGCCAAATTTATGGTATTTTTGTTACTTTCTCTTTTATATATAGTATAGATAAGTTGCAGTTTTTTTAGTGTATTTTTTCGTGTTTTTATATTAATATTTTCTTTCTAGTACCTCGAGAGATTTTAAAAACTTGTCTAGTATTCTATATAAAAAAATTTGGTTAATTTTAAAAAAATTCCTTAATTTGTAAATATATTCATATGCATCAAAATAAAAAAATGCAAAAATAATGTTCCAACACATTTATTACCACATAATAAACATAAATATCATTTAAATATTAAAATTACAACTATATCATTACCGTCCAAAAGAAGTAAATATAATTTCCATGGTTGTCAAACCCGATCTGGACCGGCCGGTTCGACCGGAAAACCCTCGAACCGGCCATATCAACGGTTCGGGTTGCACTAAAAACCCTTATAATCACAAATCCGCGGTTTTTTAATCGAACCGGCCGGATAACCGCTGAATTGGACCAATTAATCGGTCAAATAACCGGAAAACCCGGTTCGGTTCGGTCAATCACTTAAAAACCCAAGCCCTTATTAAAAAAAATAAGGAATTTAAATGTCATTGCTGGAATTTGAGTCTTGGTTGTTTAGTATTTTTAGTGGAAGCATTCAATAACACCAAGCTAACTTACTATTTATGTCTATGTTTTTTATTATATAATATATATATATGATTATTAATAGTTATAATTTTTTATATTTTTATTTTTATAATACAAGTTTAATTCCGGTTGAACCCCGGTTGAACCTTTAACTCTTGATCCTCTAGTCTCACCGGTTTTATCACCGGGCCGGGTTTGACAACCATGATAATTTCCAGCCGGCCATCTCGTGATCTAAAAGAATCTTTTTATCTAACATTGATATAATACATCTTATCTATCATTGATTGAAAAAAATATAATAAATCTTCTCATTATAAAAAGAACATTGATATAATAAAATAAATCATTTATTTATACATCAATTGGATTAACTTAAAAGAATATATATGAATGTCTGAATCCCCACATGGGTGCACGTAGAGGTGTCCATTGGCAGGTTCGGCCGGCGAACCGAACCGGAATAGGTCCGATCAAATTCACCCGAACCAGTCAAATATAGAATCGAGATAAAATCGGCTTGCAATTAAGAGATGGTTTCGGGCCGATTTCAACTTTCTTGAAACGGTAACAGTCGACTCCAGTTCCATTTTTTAATTAATTTTTAAATACCTATCATGTAATAAAAAAAGAATAAAAACCACGGTTTTAATCATTAAAAATTATATTTAATTTTTACATTTTTACTCATCTGACTCCTCATTTTTTAATTTAACTTTTTTGACATCTCAATTGTTAAATTTTATATAATATATTTTTCATTATAAAAAACAAAACTCTTTACTTTGTATCAAATTGGCAAACCTTAAATTTTTAAAATTTAAGTTAATATTTTTTTTTACCTTTGTCAAAAGAACAGAAGCAAAAAAATCAAAATAAAAAAAGTAAAAATAACTTAAGATAACTCCGACTCCAGCTCTTTTTCATTTGAGACTCCATCAACGTATAGCTCCCATAAGAGTCTCTAAGAATGCATTCTTTGAGAAGTTATTGGATTTCCATAAAACCCTTAGAATCTCTAGAGATTTTGGTCATTTAGATTCAACAAAATAGTCAATGTGAAACTTTGGAATTACTTGTAATTGAAACTAAACCTCCTTTGTTCCATAACATGGCTAAACCTACGTTCTTCCCCTTTAAGTCATCACAATAGCAACATGTCACACTCAAATTTTTCTTCACCCACTCCATCTTTGGTGCTACTGACCGAGTTTCCCTAAGAGAAACAATGTTAGGCTTGATTTATTTACATTCTCCCACAACTTCTCAGCGGACCTGTTGAGCAGGTTCCACCGTTAATAAATTATTTAACAACGATCCGGGGCGGAATCAGGAGTATAAAATAAAGGGGGACAACGTCTTAATTAAAAATTAAAAATATATTAAAAAAATTAAACAAAAGTGTCATATATTGAGTTTTTTTTTTATATAGAACAGGTGGATTAACTAAACCACAAATATAATTGACACGGACCCTTTAATAAGTACTCTCTTTTAACTTGATCTCTAATTTCCACATCATAATTTTCAATACATAATTGAATTCCAAGATCAGAAATAAGTTTATTTGAATTTAACTTGACACAATTTTTCTTTGGTGGAATAATACGAATTGTTTCAGAAGATGATGCGCATTTGAAACGAGATTTTTAGATTTAAAAAAGATACTATACTTTTACTTCTTAATTTATCTAAAGAAACACAAAAAGTTTTATCTATTTACTAATTCATAACGTGAGTTATGCAATTTGTTTCAGACTTTCATCAACTTTAATTCACAAATTTACTAATATTAATTCACATATTTAGTAATGTCAATTCACCAATCAATTCACCAATAATTCTCCAATAAATTCACCAATATATTCATTTATATCAAAAATATAAAATATCAATAATTATAAAATGCTTACCTGTTGAAGTTTTTTCCAAATCCCCCACTTGCCATTGTTAAATCAATGTAAATGACCTAAAAACAATACAATTTAAGCTAAATATTAAACAATGCTATGAAAAAAATTAACTCATATAAAATTCAAAAAATTAATTTAGAATGAAAATAAAATCTAAATTCCTCTAATGCTTGGGTAGAGAAGATGATACATTTTTAATATTTAGGTTTATGAAACTTATTTGATAAAATTAAATTAAGTTTGTGTTATTTTCTTTTATGGTTTTAATTTGGTTAAGGGAAAAACAAAAGACGAAAAGAAAAAGAATTTGAGGTTTGGAGAAAAAAAAAACTACGGGAATATGGATGCAGCTCGTCTTCCTCGTGGAAGATGAGCTGTTCGTCTTCCTCGTGGAAGACGAGCTGCTCGTCTTCCATGGAGGACGAGCAGCGGTGGGTACGAGGGTGGGCGGCGGGTACGAGGGTGGATGGTGTCAGATTTGCAATCGGAGGTTGACACAAGTCGGTTTTAAATTTATTTTAAAAAATTATTAATTATATATCTAATTAAATATTTATTTAAAACTTTTTAAAATATTTTGATAGATAAAGGGTTTGTTTGAATTTGTCCGAATAGAAAAAAAATACTATAACATAATTCTTAAATTTAGTTGATTTGAATATTTTCATCCTTATAATAATAAAATCATCTAATTTTTTGAATTTAGGTGTAACTGAAAGTCAAAAACACAAAATATGGTAAAATTTACAAAAGTATAATATTGAGATGGAATTGAAAACCAAAATAAAAATTAGTAGTTTTTCAGCTCTTTAGTCGATTTGATTTTCATCAATTTTTCTCTCCTTTTCTTTTTAGTTCATCTTTTGAGCAGCTTGCTGTAGCAATGGAGTCGAGAGCAAGATAATTTATTCCTTTTATCTAATCATATTTCCTCAAGAGCACTAATACCTAACCTATTATATTATTATTTTTATGAATCGAAAAATTATATTAAAACCCTCAAAAAGAGGAAAAAAATCTCTTATTCAAAGCCTTCGTACAAAAAGTGCCACATTCAAGATGGTACACTAGAGGCTACGACTTACAGAGAAGATTAAAAAAAATAATCTCGAAAAAGAATACAGATCGGATTTCTGATGAAATCCATTTCAGAATAAGAAAAACTCCTATTAAAACATTTGAATAGTTTTAATGTTATATTACTCATGAGTACTAAGTAACCCTTCAAGGGTAACAAAGACTGCATCAAAACCGATCATGTCTTCCTCCCTAAACCCTACCACCACCAAAAACCCTAACCCTAATCCCAATCCCACAGCCATACCCGTTTTTTACTTTGAGAATTACCCGGAGAATTGGAATTATGTCAACCTTCAACAAGCCTTTCTCAAGTTTGGAGTCGCAGGAAGAGTTTCTTTGGCTCGCAAAAGAAACGTAAGGAACAACAGATTTGGTTTTTTCAGGCCTCATCCTGAGGAAGATTTCAAGACGGTTCGTGCAAGACTTAATTCAGTCAGTATTGGTTACTACAAAATTAGGGCGTTTGATGCGAAATATCCTTCTAGGGTTTCACAAGGGCCTTCTCCGCAGTCTGTTCACCCTCCTCGCAGTCAGGAATTCAAACCAAAACCTGTTCAGAAGCCAGCTTTTCGTGATAATAGGTCATATTTGCAAGCTGTTCGTAATGATCCTATCGTCCTATCGCTGCAACAAATCCCAGGAGTGGATTACTCGAATTCTTTGATTGTCATAGTCAAAAGTATGGCAACGTTATTGCAGGTAACGTCATATCTTCAAAACAAAGGAGTGGATTATAATTCATTGTCTTTTTTGGGAGGCCCAGAAATAATACTCAAATTTCGAACCAAAGAGGCGCGAATGGTTTTTGAAACGATCACCTTTCCATCTTTGCTCGATTTTTTTGATTCTTTTACGAGGTATGATTCTTTTACGTTGAGCAAAGGTAGGTATGTTTGGCTTAACGTCATGGGATTACCTATTTGTGCATGGCAAGAGGAGGTGTTCATGCAAATTGGTAAAAGATTCGGAGATCCAATCACGGTTCACCCTATGGTCTTATCTAAGGAGAGGCTTGATACGGGATCGATCCTAGTTTCAACTACGAAGCAGTTTATTCATGAATCAATCCCATTGTTGATAGACGGGCGGGAGTTTTCCCTTTCTATTTCAGAATCAGATCTTCCCATAACTTTGGAGGAGTGGGAAATTCATTATTCTTCGGATTCCTCTGACAATATGAGCAGTGAACATGACTCCTTTTCAGCCAAAAAAATTTCAGTAGTTCCAGCTATTGAAAATTCAAGGGGTGGGCAGATTTTTCCAACAGCATCCTCTCCTATCTCCCATCAAAATTCGTCCACAGCTGATGTTCCTCCAGGGTTTCAAGTTCATGATTCTGAAACTAAGGTTTGTGTCTCCTCTGATAAAACACCCATGGCCTTTAAAGGCTTTTTTGAGCACCGGGTTCGTCACAATAGTTCAGTTCCAGACAGCACGAAGTTTGTGTTCTCCGACAGCAACTTGAGAAGTGGGAATGAACAGAATTCAGCTGCCAATAAATTCCAGAGGAGAGAAGTCGAAGTTCGAAAGAGATGGAACGTTGGGCTTCAGTTGGGGTTATTTCTGCCGGAAAATGAAGCAGGTATAATTCAGTTGATCTCGCAAGGGTTGGAACAGGAGGCTTAGCTTTCAGCTTGTTGTTGCTTCTTTCCAGGTTTATTTCATTTTAATGTCTAACACATTCAACTTTGTTTCGTGGAATTGTCGAGGCGGTCTGTCTTTTGCTCGTAAAAATCGTTTTATTAGATCGTTGGTGTCTTCTAATAATCTTTCTCTTTTGGGTCTGGTTGAGACAAAGAGAGAGGCGTTTGATGATTTTAGTATTCGGATTTTGTGGCCTAATTTGGACTTTGATTATAGTTTTGTTCCGTCTGTTGGTGCTTCGGGTGGTCTTTTGTGTATTTGGAATCCGAAATTTATTTCTCCTTCCAGGATTGCCAAAGCTAGTAGATGGCTTAGTTTGGACTTTATTTGGGGGGGGTCTAGAAATCAGATTTATTTTGGTTTACGCCAGCAATTGCCCTAGAGAGCGGGCTTCTCTGTGGTGTGATATTCTTCCTGAGCTTTGTACGGACTTTATTTGCATTCTAGTGGGTGATTTTAATGAGATTTTGGATCCTTCTGAGCGCCTTAACTGTACAGCTTTCTCTTCTTCTATGTTACAGTTTTCTGCTTTTGTCTCCTCCTCTAATTTAGTAGAAGCTACTCTCCAAGGAAGATTTTTTACGTGGCAGAACAGTATTGCTAGATCGAAGATTGATAGATGCTTTTTGTCGCCTTCTGCTCTCTCCTCTTGGCCGAATTATTTTTTGAAAGCGTTGCCTAGATCGTATTCGGACCATGTTCCTATTCTTTTTAGTTCAGAGGTGATTACTGATTGGGGTCCTAAGCCTTTTAAATCCATTAATGCGTGGTGGAGTCATAAGGACTTTAGTTCTTTTATTGCAGATTCTTGGTATTCTATTTCTCTTCGGTTACCTAATGCGAATTTGGTGATCAAATTAAGGGAGCTTAGAAATGTGATAAAAGTTTGGAATCGGGAGATTTTTGGGAATTTGAATAATAGATTGAGTTCGGTGCAGGCAGAAATAACGACTTTAGAATCCATCTCCGATCTTCGAAACCTTACTGATACTGATGGGGCGAAGATGGCAGACCTTCGCTCGGAGTTTGATCATCTCTCAAAGCATATTGAGTCTCTTTGGCATCAAAAATCAAGGCTTAACTGGAATTTAAACGGCGACAAAAATACTAAATATTTTCATACGGTGGCTTCTATTCACTCTAAAAACAATTCGGTTTCAGAGTTTCTTATTGATGGGGTTTGCTACACCTTGCCTTCGGATATTAAACAAAGAGTGCATTATTTTTACAAGGAATTGTTCAAACAGAACTCTAGTGTCATCTTCTCTCTAGAGGACCTTCCTATTAAGTCTCTCTCTGACTTGCAGGCTTCATTGCTTTCGGTTCCTTTTTCTGAGGAAGAGATTTTTTCAACTCTAATGTGCTGCGATGATAATAAAGCTCCGGGTCCGGATGGCTTTAATTATTATTTTTACAAAAAAGCATGGAAGACTCTCAAGAACGATTTAATCTCCCTTTTTGGTGTTTTTGCCGATTCTGCAACCTTTCCAATTGGTCTGAATACAGCTTTTCTGGTGTTGATTCCTAAGTTTCAGGGAGCTACTGATATTAAAGACTTTCGACCGATCAGCTTGATCAATGGAGTCTTTAAGCTTATCTCCAAGGCTTTGGCAAACAGATTATCACCGGTTCTTCCTCTGGTTATCTCCGAGAATCAGTTTGGTTTTATTAAAGGGGGGAGCATTCATGACTGCCATATGATTGCTTCTGAGTTAATTCATCTTGTTAAACGGCGCAAGGAACAAGTTTTTCTCATAAAGCTTGATTTCAAGAAGGCTTTTGATTCTATCTCTTGGCAATTTATTTTGCAAACGCTTCGGAGAATGAATTTTGATAGTAAATGGATTAGTTGGATTTCGGCGTGTTTTGAATCTGCTCAGTTATCTGTTCTTCTTAATGGCTGTCCTACAGATAATTTTTTCATGCAGAAAGGTGTTCGCCAAGGAGATCCTATTTCTCCTATGCTATTCGTCTTAGCTGTGGAGTGTCTGCGCGCAATTTTTTCTAAAGCCTGCGCCTTGGGCCTTCTTTCAGGCATCCACGTGGATGGTCTTCTGGAGGACATTTCCATCCTGCAATTTGCTGATGATACTCTTTTATTCATTCCTTGTGATCTGGAAATGGTGGAGACTCTTCTTCGAATCCTGTGCTGCTTTGAGTTGATTTCTGGGCTCAAAATTAATTATCAAAAATCTTCTATAATTGGTATTAATGTTGACTCGGATTCCCTTTCAAAAGCTTCTGCAATCCTGAACTGCAAAGTGGAAGAATTGCCAATCACTTATCTCGGGCTTCCGCTTTCGGACAGAGCGATAGGCACTAAGCTGTGGGATCCTGTTATCTCAAATTTCTCGGTTAAATTGTCTACTTGGAGAGGTAATCTCTTGTCGCCGGCTGGAAGATTAACTCTTATTAAATCTGTCCTGTGTAGCCTGCCTGTCTACTTTCTATGCTCTTTTCGTATTCCACAGTCTGTGGTTGTTTATCTTGAGCGGATTATGAGAAGGTTCTTGTGGAGTGGTAATATTCACTGCAAAGGTTTTAGCAAAGTTGCTTGGGCGGACGTTTGTGTTCCTTTTTCCTCTGGAGGTCTTAGTATTACCCCCTTGCGTTCTAAGAATCATTGTCTTTTATTAAAGTGGATTTGGAAATTAATGGTGTCGGATAGGAACTCGATTTGGTTTGCTGTGATCTCAAATAGTTCGTCCATCATCTCTTGGTACGATCTTGAATCAGCTAATGTCTTGCATCTCTCCCACATTTGGAAAGGTATCTTTTATTCTTGTGTTAATAATAAAGATATTTGGTCGTGTTTTAAAAATTCGGCAACAATGGTCTTGGGTAATGGCAATGATATTCGGTTCTGGAAAGATAATTGGACGACAGGCCCTCTTAATCTTTCATACCCAGATCTCTTTCATCTTTGCCGCAACAAAGATGCTTCTGTTTCGGATATTTTTAATTCAGACCTTCAGCATTTCATGAGGTTTTGTTGGGCGCGTCGTCTTCGTATTGGCGAGCAGCAACGGTTGAGGAACCTAGTTCAGCAGCTTCCGGTTATCTCAGAGCTACAGTCCACGCAAGACAAACCTGCATGGCTGAGGGATAGGCAATACAGCTCGGCTTCCATGTCCAAGCTTCTTCACGCCAATACTTCTTACCGGCCTTCTTCTTTCCTCCTGCAGCGAATATGGAAGGAGGTTCTCCCGCCTAGGATTCAATTTTTCGGTTGGTTATTAGCTAGAGATCGTATCTCTTCTAAAGCTACTTTGGTAAGGAGAGGGATTTTGCATCATGATTTATCTTCTTGTTCTATTTGTTCAGAGGTAGAATCGAGCATTCATATTGTTTTGCATTGTCATTTTGCTTGGCAATTTTGGTCTACTTTATTATCGAGGTGCAACGTTAGCTGGGTATCTCCGGGGTCTTTGGATGATTTCTTTACTCAATGGATCTCATTGTCAGACGGAAGACATCGCAAGCTTTGGAAGCTTTTTTGGTTTTATGGTATTTGGCATTTATGGAAGGCTAGAAACAAACGGGTTTTTGAGGATGAACCCTCAGATGCGATATCTTTGGTTTTTTGGACCGTTTGCAAGGCAGTTGATTTTCACAGGATGCATAATCGAGGATTCTCATACACGAGCAGTGATGTTTTTAGAAGCATAGAGTTATTCTGTAATTTTTATTAACATTGTCCTATTTTGCCTCTCTTTTGCCATCCATCATTTTGGATGAGCTAATTCATTGATCATTTATCCAAAAAAAAAACATTTGAATAAAAAGACCACTCTAAAAAAGCTATTGAAGACAATCTCTGTGTTTGAAGTTGTTTTCTCCCGAAAAATGCGATTGTTACGATGCTTCCAAATCTCCCAAATAATTAAGAACCAAAGAATCTGCCATAAATCGTAATATTGTCCCTTATGAACAATCATAATATCGACTACTTTTTTTTTTCATGTAAATTCTACTTTCAATAATTTTTGATAGACTGCAACACTTTTGACCACGCTCTAAATTCTAATTGATCTTGTGATTGATTTATAAAAGATATAAATCAATCCCAAGATGTAGGTGAATTAGTAAGGTATTTTTCTAGTTTAAATGAGGTCACATATAATTATATATAATTATATATGCAGTTGTTTAAAATTTAGAGCTAAAACTTACCTCTTGTAAAGGACTTACACGACTCGAGTACGAATTAGTATGAACGTAAATAGTTTAAAGGTGTCATCTAATAAACCCAAGGCGTAAATGAGTTGGTAAGACGCTCTGTTAGCTTAAGTGAGGTTGCGGGTTCGAACCGTACTCATGTATGCAGCCGTTTAAAATTTAGGGCCAGAGTTTGCCTCCCGCAAGGGACCTATACAGCTCGAGTGGAAATTAGTTTGAATGTGGAAGTCTAAAGGTGTCGTCTCATAGTTCAAGAAACCTCATATACCCTGTATCAAAAAGGTGTAATCTAATAGTTGGAACCCAATTAGAAAATCTTATAAACTGAGTATCAAAAATTAAATAAAAGATATAAATCAAGTGAGGAAAATTATTAAAATTCCATTGTCCCATTAATGAATTTTAGAAATAATGTGGGAAATAGTTGACTTAATTACCAGATATCTAATTATAAATTACTCCCTCCGTCCCGTTTAAAAAAAGACATATCTCATTTTTGTATATCTCATTTAAAAAGTCTATATCATAATTTTTGTAACATTTTATATGAAAATTTCTTTTATTTCTATTTTCTCTTTCTAATATTAGTAAATATTTCTCTATGTATAAATTACAAAACTACCATTAATAGGGTGAAATAAAAAAATGGTCAGATTTTATTGTTTTCTTAATCTATATGCATATGCCCCTTAAACGGAACGGATGGAGTAACAAAAAAAATCTTTAAATCAAAACATAAATCAAAAAACGAATCAAAGAAAACAATTAAAGCTCAAGACCTCTCTGATGAATTAAAAGCGGAAATATTCAATTTCTTTTGTAATACTAAAGAAATTCTTTGATTATATATTGAATTCTCTAGTTATAAATTTTTTGAAAATATAAATCAAGTATATGTTTGATTAATTATTTAAGTATTCAAACCTATTCAGTAAAGTTTCATTTTTTAAGGCCTAATGTCTTAAAAATATCCGACTTTTTAGCCCATTTTCAATCATATTCTGACGTTGAAAACTGATTAATTTTACCTTATTTCACATTTTCTCGTTTCAATTATACCCTTAAGCATTGCATTGACCTTTTTTCATTTGGAAAAAATTCAAAAAAATTCTTTAAATTGACCCTTTTTGCATTAAATTGATATTTTTGAAGAATTAATTTGAACTTTTTCCAATTAAAAATCAATTTAATGCTTAATATAATGATACAACTGAAATAAGAAAATGCGAAATGGGTAATTGACCAGTTTTCAACGTCTGATATAATTGAAAAGAGACTAAAAGGTCAGGTGTTTTTACAACATTACGCTTTTTTTAATATATGTGTAGCAACGCTTAAAATATTACTACAAGAAAGAGTTGATAAATTGAACATAAAAATTTATAATCTATATCTTAGGCTCTTCTTACATGATAAGTTGTATATGAATGTGATAAAACACAGTTTTTAAGAGAGAAAAATTTCAAAGAAATAACTCCGAAAATCAAGATTGAAGAGGACGAAGAAATTACAAGAGAAGCTGCAACATCTGCAATATTGTCCCTTATGAACAATCATAATATCGACTACATTTTTTTCATGTAAATTCTACTTTCAATAATTTTTGATAGACTGCAACACTTTTGACCACGCTCTAAATTCTAATAGATCTTGTGATTGATTAATAAAAGATATAAATCAATCCCAAGATGTAAGTGAATTAGTAGGGTATTTTTATGATTTAAATGAGGTCGCACATAATTATATATGCAGTTGTTTAAAATTTGGAGCTAAAACTTACCTCCTGTAAGGGACTTATACGACTCGAGTACGAATTAGTATGAACGTAAATAGTTTAAAAGTGTCATCTAATAAACCCAAGGCGTAGATGAGTTCGTAAGACGCTCTTTTAGATTAAATGAGGTTGCGGGTTCGAACCGTACTCATGTATGCCGCCGTTTAAAACTTAGGGCCAAAGTTTACCTCCCGCAAGGGACCTATAAAGTTCGAGTGGAAATTAGTTTGAATGTGGAAGTCTAAAGGTGTCGTCTCATAGTTCAAGAACATATACCCTGTATCAAAGAGGTGTAATCTAATAGTTTGGATCCATTTAGAAAATCTTATAAACTCTATATCAAAAATAAAATAAAAGATATAAATCAAGTGAGGAAAATTATTAAAGTTCCATTGACCCATTAATGAATTTTAGAAATAATGTGGAAAATAGTTGACTTAATTACCAGATATCTAATTATAAATTACTCTCTCCGTTCCATTTAAAAAAAGACATATCTCATTTTTGTATGTCTCATTTAAAAAGTCTACATCATAATTTTTATAACATTTTATATGAAAATTCCTTTTATACCTATTTTCTCTTTCTAATATTAGGAAATATTTCTCATTGTATAAATTACAAAACTACCATTAATAGAGTGAAATAAAAGAATGGTCAGATTTTTTGTTTTCTTAATCTATATGCATATGCCCCTTCAACGGAACGGATGGAGTAATAAAAAGAATCTTTAAATCAAAACATAAATCAAAAACGAATTAAAGAAAACAATTAATCCAAGGTTGTCCGCTCTCCGGCTAATTCTGCCACCTGCGGAGGTCTGGGTCGCAACAGCAACGGTGACTGGGTTTTTGGCTTTAGCAGACATATCGGAAGTTGCTCAATCCTTTTAGCTGAGCTTTGGGGTGCTCTCGATGGCCTAGAAGCTGCTTGGAGTCGCGGATTCCATTACGTGATTCTTGAGATGGACAGTAAGCTCGCCGTGGACAGTTTGAATAGCAAGGAAATTAGCATTAATGCCTCTGCAAACATTGGTGCTATCAAAAATATGCTGAAGAAGGATTGGGTGGTGTCTATCCACCATGTTCATAGGGAGGGCAACCATTGCGCCGATCGGTTGGCAAACCTTGGATTTCACCATAATATTGGTCTGATTCAGTATGATAACATGCCAAAAGAAATCTGCAGCTGCATCTCTGATGATCTTGTCGGAGTCTCAATTCCTCGCTTGTGTAGAAGGCCTTAGGGCCTTCCTATTCTCCTAGGCTTTTGGCCATCTTCTCTTTTCAAAAAAAAAAAAATAAAGCTCAAGACTTCTCTGATGAATTAAAAGCAGAAATATTCAATTTCTTTTTAATACTAAAGACATTCTTTGATTATATATTGAATTCTCTAGTTATAAATTTTTTGAAAATATAAATCAAGTATATGTTTGATTAATTATTTAAGTATTCAAACCTATTCAGTAAAGTTTCATTTTTTAAGGCCTAATGTCTTAAAAATATCCAACCTAGCTTTAAGTCCCTTTTCAATCATACTCTGACGTTGAAAATTGGTTAATTTTATCTTATTTCACATTTTCTCGTTTCAATTATACCCTTAAGCATTGCATTGACCTTTTTTCATTTGAAAAAACTTCAAAAAAATTCTTCAAATTGACCCTTTTTGCATTAAATTGACCTTTTTGAAGAATTAATTTGAACTTTTTCTAATTAAAAAATGTCAATTTAATGCTTAATATAATGATACAACTGAAATAAGAAAACGCGAAATGGATAATTGACCAGTTTTCAACGTCTGATAGGATTGAAAAAGGACTAAAAGATCGGATGTTTTTAAGACATTACGCCTTTTCTAATATATATTTGTAGCAACGCTTAAAATATTACTACAAGCAAGAGTTGATAAATTGAACATAAAAATTTGTTATTTATATCTTAGGCTCTTCTTGCATGATAAGTTGTTTATGAATGTGATAAAACACAGTTTTTAAGAGAGAAAAATTTCAAAGAAATAACTCCGAAAATCAAGATTGAAGATGACGAAGAAATTACAAGAGAAGCTGCAACATCTGCTTTGCGGAGGAGCGTTCACTTTATGTCTGCCTTGCAGGCGAGTGATGGTCATTGGTGCGCAGAACAAAGTGGTGCATTGTTCTTCACACCTCCTTTGGTAATTATACGCAATTTTGTATGAAATTAAATTACATGTTGAGATGTTCATATAATTTATAAAGTAATTTATACATTTCTACTTTAATGCAGATTTTTTGTCTATATATTACCGGACATCTCAATTCAGTATTTCCAGCAGAATATCGTAAAGAACTTTTACGTTATATTTATTGCCATCAGGTGAATTAAGTATACGCATATCTTTTTTTTAGCATTAAGTTTACGCATAGTGAACTTGAATTACCATACGCATTAATTATATATGTAGAATGAAGATGGTGGATGGGGACTTCATATAGAAGGTCACAGCACCATGTTCTGTACGGTTTTCAACTATATATGTATGCGAATGCTTGGCGAAGGACCCGATGGCGGAAAAGATATGGCTTGTGAAAGAGGTAGAAAGTGGATTCTTGATCATGGTGGTGCAATTGCCATAAGCTCTTGGGGAAAGATATGGCTATCAGTAAGTTAAAAATCCAACTCTAAGTTTACTTGTTTCTTTAGTTATATAATTATATCTATTATCATATTGACATTGTAGTGATGATATTATTGATCTATAGATTCTTGGAATGTATGAGTGGGAAGGGAACAATCCCGTGCCACCGGAGTTTTGGCTCTTTCCGACAAGCTTTCCATCGCATCCAGGTTTGTAGTTTGTTGATTTTTCTTCCATCTATTTGCCATTGTTTACTCTTCTCCCGTTCTAATTACCAATTTCACAATTATTGCAGCAAACATGAATTGCTTCTCTCGACATACGTTCGCAGCTATGTCGTATCTGTATGGAAAGAGATTTGTTAGTCCAAGCACACCGCTCATTTTACAAATAAGAGAGGAAATCTTCAATGAAGCTTATAACACCATCAATTGGAAAAAGGCACGCCATCTATGTGCAAAGGTGAATTTTGGCTTAATTATACCCATAAAAAGTAAAAGTTGGAGTACCATACGAGTCGTTAGCAGAAAAACATAATTTCAAATTAGTTAGTAAAAAAAGCATAATGTGATTGTTATTGCAGGAGGATAATCAGTATCCCAAGTCTTTTATGCAAAAGTCAATGTCGGACATTCTTTACGCATGTACGGAGTCATTTCGAAGTAAATGGCCGTTCAACAAGTTACGCGAGAAGTCTATTAAAGTAGTAATGGATCATATTCATTATGAGGATGAAAATAGTCGATACTTTTCTGTAGTAAGTTCGACCAAGGTATTTAACATGCTTGCTTGCTGGGTTGAAGACCCCGATGGAGAAGCTTTTAAGAAACATCTTGCAAGGATTTCAGATT
Organism: Mercurialis annua; assembly: GCF_937616625.2. Taxonomy (NCBI): domain Eukaryota; kingdom Viridiplantae; phylum Streptophyta; class Magnoliopsida; order Malpighiales; family Euphorbiaceae; genus Mercurialis; species Mercurialis annua. Next base: position 42,560,057 of record NC_065574.1, on the reverse strand, counting down.
TTATGTGGATTGCAGAAGATGGAATGAAAATGATGGTTAGTCATTATAAGGTTTCGTTATGATTTGGGAAGAATAAATCCCACGACTTAGCAGAATTACTGCGCTTTAGCTTTTCATGCACTTGATAAACTAATAATATATCATTTTTCCTTTGAAATTTTGTAGCCCCTAGGAACTCAATTATGGGATACTAGTTTGATTCTTCAAGCTCTGCTGGCTAGTAATCTTGCTGCTGAAGTCAGACATACAGTTCAGAAAGGATATAATTTTATAAAGAATACTCAGGTGATTATTTTTAGGGTTAGTTATAATAAACCAAGATTGTTAATAATGTTTCACTTGCCGACTCCGAATTAATTATAAAGGTAGAATCTCGAATTAAAAATATCATTTATTTGCTCCACTGTTTTATGATTGATGTCAATTATATTAAACAGTTAAATAAATAATTGATAAAAAAATAAAATCTTAATAAAGTTGAACCAATTTATGTATATATTTTTTTTCCAATTATGAATTAATTTATCATAGAAATTAATTAAAGAAATACAATGTATTTTAATTTTTATCATTGAAATTCCTATCTTTCTTAATCTACGAATTAATATATAATTGACATCAATTGCAAATAATTTGGAGCACACTATTATAATTTTTAGCATATAATTAACAATTTAGCCAAACTTTTCAATTTACAAATTTTAGTGTGGCCTTACATTCTAAAGAAATTTGAAATTTTATTAGATATCTGAAACTCCAGTAGGTGACTACAACTACATGTCACGTCATGTGTTTAAAGGTGCATGGCCTCTGGCAGATATTGATCATAATTTTCAAGCTTCCGATAGTTCTGCAGAATGTATGAAGGTAATTAATGCAGCAAATTAATGTTGATTAATATTATAAATTGCATTATTGAGTTATAATTTTGTTTTTTTTAGGGTTAATGTCATAAAAATTCACCAACTTTACACGTTTTCTCATTTTAACCATGTAGTTTAAATTTTTTCATTTTCATGCACGAACTATCACTTTTTCTCAAATTCATACACGGTGCTGAGGTGTCACGACTCCATTGGTGTAATTTGCTGAGGTGGAGGTCATTTTACACCAATGAATGAGTGCCACCTCAGCGCCATGCATTAATTTGGGAAAAAGTGATAGTTTGTGAATGAAAATGAGAAAATTTAAACTACGTGATTAAAATGAGAAAACGTTTAAAGTTCGTGATTTTTTTGACATTAATCCTTTTTTTATCATATTTACCATATAGTTCTGTCTTCTTTTCTCAATGATGCCGCCTGAAATCATTGGTGAGAATATAAAACCTATCGAATTGTATGATGCAGTTGATGTCATACTTTCTCTTCAGGTATGGATTTTAACTATCATTAATGTTTTCATTTAAACCAGATTCTTTAAATTCATACTTATATTATATCAACTATTCAAAATTTTACATGATCTTGTTTTTCAAAAGGCGAAACCACGTAGTTGTTAAATGAACTTAACACATTGTAAAATGTGGGTGTGCAGAAACTGACCGAAATAGAAAACCGAACCGAACTGACAAACTTGATTCGGTGTCATATTATAAAAAAATTTGGTTGGTCGGTTCGGATCGGTTCAGCCAATTTTCCGTGTAAATCGAACTGAATCGATCCGAAAAACCGACCGAATCAACAGGTTTGAATCGTTTTGAAAAGGAATTTTTCTCAAAAAATTTCGGTTTGGTTAGGTTCAACCGATTGCACAACCTTACAAATTTTTATGAATCTGAGTTGATTTGATCATCCAAAAATATCTCACTTTTTCACCCTTTTTCATTTATATCTTAAACTAAAATTTTTTAATTTTTCAAAATCGAAGAGAAATGAGCTGAAATTTTAAAGATTAAATTTTCAAACAAAACAAACGGTGCAGTTTGAACGGTTTGAATGTTTATTTATTCGATTATTTTAGTTCATTTTTCATTAGAATTTAACTAATACTTTTTTATGTCAAAACTCGAACTAAAACGAAAAATCAAAAAATTTTGATAAAATAAAGTTGAGTTTGCAAGAAATAGAAAGTAATATGCTTGTTAACTATATCTTTGTATAAATTAATTTACAATCAATTAAACATTGTGAGTTTACTAGAGTAAGAATGGCGGCATGCCAATCTATGAACCACCAAGAGCAGGGCCATGGTTGGAGGTAAGAATTGATTTTATTGAGATTGCAAACAAATATATATACAAAATTACCTTCTAATTTGTTTCCCTCTTTGCCTCTATAAATAGTGGTTCAGTCCAGTGGAATTCCTTGAAAATGTTGCCGTTGAGTATGAGTAAGATTAATTGTATCATTTCTGCCTAATTATTCGGAAACTACGGACTTTTGAATTTTTTTCAATTTTACTCCGTTGAAAAACGGCTAATTATATCATATTTTGTATTTTCGACTTTCAATTGTATCCTAAAATTTAAATTTTGGACGATTTTATTTCTTTAAGGATGAAACCATTCAAAACAACTAAATATAAAAATAATATAATACTCTTTTCTACTTAGAAAAACTCAAACAAATCCTTTAACTTTTAAAAATTCAAATAAGTCCTATTTAATTATTAGAGATACGATTGATTTTATTACAAATTAAATAAATAAAAAACAAAATTTCATCAACCTCTAATTCTGATGCCGCTCTTCTCCAACCCTGCCGCCGTCTTCGGATGTGACAAACTGAATCTAGTTCGTCTTCCAAGGAGTCTCTATTGTCGGCGAACCAGATCGTCTGTTTTCCTCTATGAAAGACGAGCTCCGACTCGTCTTCCATGGTGGAAGACGAACCCGAGCTTGTCATGGAAGACGAACCCGAGCTTGTCTTTCACTATAAGACGAGTAGAAGGTGTGCTCGTCTTCCACCATGGAAGACAAGTTAAATCTGGTTGAATGGAGGAAGACGAACCAGATCTGATTTGGTGGATCCGAAGGTGGAGGGTCGGAGGAAGACGACACCAAAATCGAAGACGTTTATAAACATTTAGCATATTAAACGGTTTTTGATTTAAATATAACATTCGATAATTAATTTACATTAAATATAAAAATTATTATTATTTGTTGAATTTTCTGAGGCTGAAGGATTGTCTATACTATTTATAAGACTAGTTTCGCATTACGTGCTATGCACGTGGCTCGTAACGTAACTCGTCAATTAACATATTAGTAAATTTATTATAATTATATCAATTTTTTATTTATAATTAATATTAAATTAGTTAAAAAAATTATAAAAGTAAATATAATATATTCGGTTATTAAATTTTTTCCATACTGAATTTATTCTTCTTTTGATTTTATAATAACCATAATTAAATAATTAACTTAATTTTATTAATAATATCTTTAAAAATAATAAGATAAAAATTTAAATAATATTATATTGACCAAATACAGTATTTTAATTTTATAGTTCAATCAAACTAAAAGATAGGTATTCCTACTAATTTGGAGATAATTTAGTTATTTTTTACATACTAAAAATTAAATTGGAGATAATTTAACTACCTATTCTAATTAGAACTTCAATTAGAATAGTGATTAATTAAATAACTAATTAGTTAATGACTATAAAATCTTTATTTAGTAGTAAACTGAAAAGGATTATTCAGTAAATTTGCCTGTCCCCCCCTCCATCCGTGCTTTTATATATAGTATAGATAGATGTCTAATTATAATATAACTAAAAATGAAGAATTTATTAAAACTTTTTTTTCAAGTGAAAAATATAAATTGAATGTTCTAGTGTACCATTGAAAATCAAAAATACAAAATATAGTATAATTTACCGTTATATAACGTCTAGGTACAATTAAAAAAAATCAAATTAAGATCCATAATTTATGAGTAATTAGGCTTTTTTTTGTTACTTTATAAGTTTGTAGATAATTAAGACTAATAAAATAGTGTGATTCAGGTACATGGAGTGCACTTCGTCTACACTCCAAGCATTAGTTTTATTTAAGAAGTTATACCCTACACACAAGGAGAAAGAGATTGATCATTTCATTAAAAATGCTATCAAGTACATTGAAGGCACGCAAAATCCCGATGGCTCATGGTATACAATACGTATACATCTTTTTTACTCCTAATGTTTTTAACAATTAGAATAGATTTCTAGATAAAATTGAATATGACTCTTTTTTCTTTCTATGTCGTAGGATTAAAATAAAAAATAGACATAATGTTTTTGAAAAGTTAAATTTTTTCAATTTTTTTTGGAATTTATTTAAACCTTTTAAAAGTTGTAAATCTATCTGAATTTGACCAATTTGTTAAAAATCTATCCAATTTTTCAATATCGATTCGATAAGTTTCAAAATTGACATCACAATTGACAATATTTTTTCTTATCAATTTTTTTAAAAAAACAATTAACATATTCAATAGCTATTGTAGACATAATTAAATTAATTCTGAAGAAATTGATAGATCTACAACGAATTTGTCAAATTTGGATATATTTTTAATTTTTAAAAGGTTTATATATATTTTCAAAAAGTCGAAAAGATTTGAATATTTGGCACAATGAGGTCTTAAAAATATTTGTTACTTACCTAGTGTTTCTTAATATTCTAAATAAATATTTCTCATAAAAATAGTTTAATAATTTTTTGATGATATTATGGATGTCATTAGTAAATTTAAGTAAGTTAATAGATTAGAGAAATTACTAATTAGTTTTGATCAATTTAAATAAGTTAATAAATATTTCTCATATGTATTTGTTTTGATCAGCTATTATATATATTTTCAGGTATGGAAATTTTGGAATATGCTTCACTTATGGCACATTCTTTGCAATCAAAGGGCTAGTTGCTGCTGGCAAGACGTATGAAACTTGTCTTGCTATTCGTAAAGGTGTGGATTTTCTTCTTAAGTTACAAGGAAATGATGGTGGATGGGGAGAGAGTTACCTTTCATGCCCCCAAAAGGTAAGTATATATTATTATATTTAAAAAGGGTTAATTTCTAAGAAATACAAAATTTTTAGCTTAATATTCTTATTTAACTATATCTTTTTAATTCTTTCAAGGGAAAAGGTGCAAAAAGTACCTTAATGTAGTATCGTATCTTTTAAACATCTCATGTATTTTGAAAAAATGACCTAATGTCTTGAAAACACATCAAATAAATACAAAATAGTTCAACTACGTTTACATTTCTGTTACACCGTCCAATTTTTATGTTTTTGGATGCGTTTTCAAGACATTAGAGTTAATTTTGAAATTCGAAATACTTGAATTTCTTATGAGAGACGCAGATTATATATATGTATATTAGAGTTTTTTTGCACGTTCCCATTTTTTTAAGAGGGTTAATTATATTTAAAATTATGAACTTTGCATCAAATCTAAAAAAATTACATGACCTTTAAAACGTGTCAATTATAGACACCACCTTTATTTCTTTTCAAAAATAAATTTTAGTGGCATTTTTGTTGACGTAGCATGACACGATCGGATGTCCAAATTAGCGAAATTTCACCAATTTGTGTCCATGATGAAACTGAAAAGAAATTAAAGGTGCTTTGTGATTTACATGTTTTTAAAGGCCATGTTATTTTTAAAACTTGATGTAAAAATTATGATTTTATATGTACCTAACCCTTTTTGATATCATGCATGATCTTTTATTTTTTTTACAATTTTATGTATTAACTTTTCAATATTTTAAAATTTCATACCTTTCAATTTTTAATATACTCCCTCCATCCTACTAATAGAATTGTCCACTTTACTTTTATCACACAGTTTAAGAAAAGCTATTATTGTTTATAAATTTTATAAAATTTTATTTACTTTTCTTGTCATACTCCTATTTAATATAGGACACACTTGCATTTTATTTTAAATTTACTCATTAGTTGATTTTAAATAGGGATAATATAGAAAAACTGAGTGTAAATGTTAGTTACTTTTTGAAAGTGGACAAGAGGTTTGGGACAAAAAAAATTCTCAAAGTGGACAACTCTATTGGGACGGAGGGAGTATATTTTATGCAATTTGGTATGAAACTGATGTTTTTAATTGGAAAGGACCATGTGTACATAGTACGTAACAGTTAGTCAAATTAGATTTTGATGACCGCTTTATATGAAATAATAAAAAATTGAACGGTGGTGCTTCACATTGCAAAAATAAAAAAGATATAAGGAAGACTATCGTTTGTGAGCAACATTTTCATTTAGAAGCGGATCAGAATATCAGAGATACCCTTTATCGTTTGAGCAACATTTTCATAGGATCATGGAAGCTTAGAGCGTTTGTTTCAAAATTTGCAAACCCTAAACCTAAAACATGCAACGTGTTGATCTAAGAAAGACAAGCCGACCTTTAATCAATAAGAATATTATTCCATCCTTGAAAGACTCTCATTCCTTTGCTGATGTTGTTAAGATGAAGGAGTTGGTTTACGATTCAACAGTTGATTGCACCAAATCAGAATTTAGCTCTTTGATTGTTTCACTCAAACATATCACGGATGTCCTGCATGTTAGCTCTTTTCTGCAATCACGAGGGATTGTTGTTGAATCTTATTCGCTTCTTGGAAGGATTTATGTCCTTTTGAACTTCTATAATCATGATGAACAAACACAATTCAAGAAACTATTTCCCACCCTAACTGATTTCTTTAATTCCATAACTCCTTGGGATGGTTTCTTTTATTCGGGTTAGAGATTTGTTTGGGTTTCCTTTTCAGGAGTTCCTTTGATAGCATGGGACAACAATTTCTTCACTTTTATGGAAATTTCTCTTTGTTATACTATTTCTATCCACCCTTTGATCTCAAGTAAAGAAAGAATGGACTCGGGATCGGTTCTTATTTCAAAAGATGTTACACTGACTATAATATGGTCGTTAAGGTGAATAATCGAACTGTTACTATAGACGCTTATGAATCTGATATTCCTATTGCTATTGAGAATATTGAGGAGGATTCTGACAACACGTAATAAATGAAAACTTAGTCAAATTAATGATCATTTAATTAGTTAAAAAAAATATATCTTTACCTTTGGGATTAATTTATACAATCGTTCATTAAAGTATGGTTTTTGAGCATACTTCACTAACACAAGAGGCTAATAAGCCTCTTGGGTTTTTCAATAGTTTATTTACACATTAGGGATTTTAGAAACCATACCTCCTTTTCTAGTTGCAAATCTTTGGTTAAGATCAATTTCAATCCTTTTAACAGACATTATTTTCTTTTATTTCCTGTCGGTCATAAGCTGGAATCCATCCTCCAGATTTTGAGATATGTTAGGAGGATCTAGGTTTTTTTCATGCTTATCTTCTATTTATTTACTTTAATTTTTAGCTTTAGTTTCATCAGCTACTTGAACTTATTTTCTAGTTGTCTCATTGCTTATCATAACATCTTCATTCTCATTGGATTTCTCTATCTAAATATGTTTTTCTCAAAATAATTTGTGCCCTAGTTTCTTGCAAACTTTACAAATAATGGGCTTCTATTCATACTCAACAAATTTAGAGGTTTGAACTCCTTCATCTTCAATCATTACCACATCTTGAAAAGTCTCATTTAGCTTCATATCCACCAGAACTCTGGAATAGGAAAGCTTGGCTCTCTCTCTAGTACAACGATCTACAAATAAAGGTTTTCCTAGGGTCTAGCAATCAAGCTTAACAATTTCGTGCCCCATAATTCCCAAGGAAGCGTTGAGAACTTTACCCAAATATAAATAGACGCAACTTTTTCAATATCAAAAGTCATCTTCCTTTTCCATTCTTACAAAAGAAATAGATGCATATCAAAGGTAATGGGATCTTCAATTATTGTCTTTGCGTCTTCTTATTCAATAATGAGCACAAATATATTTGGCTTGGTTTGGTGAAACTCAATAGGCCCTATGTTTCCTTTTCAGTTCCCGATAAAGCTTGAAATAGCGAGGATTCAATCCATAAACACTATCCAAAATTGTATACTTCCATCAATGTATCTCCTTCAAAATATCATGAATTTTTGATATTCTAATTCCATTGCTGACTAATGGAGGAATGTATTTCAAGGCACATTAAGGGTCATTATGTCTATTATTTTCAAAAGATTTGGCAATTTTCTTTTCACCGGCTCATTAACTTCCATCGTCTTTATATCAAACTCATCACTACTGATCTTCTTATTTCTTTTTTTTTATGAATAATATGTATATTAAGGCCAAAAAAAGTGGCAAAAAGACCGAAACTCAAGACTTTCGCACAAGAAGTGACTTACAAAGAAGCACACTAAAGGCTTAGGCCAAGAGATTCGGAAAAATGAAAGGTCCGATAACAAAATACAACGAGGGTTCCTAAAGAAATCCATACCCGTATAAGGAAAACTTCTATTACAAAGCTTAAATAGAAAAACTGCTCTCATAAAACATCTAAAAATGACATCCTCTTTTACCATTGCATTCCCTTTTAAGATCCTCCCATTTCTGCTCTTCCAAATATCCCAGATAATAAGGTAACCGAGAACTTGCCATAGCATCCGATAGCGAGTCAATGGAATGTCGTTATTCCATTGAATCATAAAATCTCCAAAGAAAGAAGGAGCAACCCAAACAACATCCAATTTTGCTAGCACACTATTCCAAATACTCCAAGCAAAGGAGCAATGAATGAAGAGGTGATCTTGTGTCTCAACACAAGCACAAAGAGAGCAAAGAGAATTGTCTACCGGAATGATATCACGTTTCGTCAAAAAGTCTAACGTTGCCACCCTACCATGACTAGCAACCCATAAAAAGAACTTCACTCTCAGGGGAGCGATAGATTTCCAAATTTGCATAAACGAATTGTGAAACAAAACAACACCTGAAGATGAAGTAACAACATCTGAAATGGTGGGATTGAACAATGTCGCCAAGTTCTGATCCGCTCCGGAGGCCATAGCTGCTGGAATCAACGGGGAATTTGCAGCTGGAAAGGATGGGATCAACGCTGCGTACAAGTTCTGAATGGAGCGAAGAGCCGTACCTGCTGGAAATTGCGAAGAAGACACCGGACTTGTAGCTGCTATAAAGGAAGTCGTGACAGCATGTCTTGAATTTGCAACAGGTGCCTGAACAGTAGATAAAAACTCACAAAAAGAAGCAGCAGTGAAGATGCCTGAACTGTTATTCCATCTGACTTCATCCCGATTAGAGCCTTTAGCAATACGATCAAAAATGACTTGAAAATCAGTAAGCAATAATGCTTCATTACCACGTAAACTTCGTCTCCACCTCCAATTACCACTCCATATATCTATAATTGTTGCTTTTTTTTGGTTTGAAAGATTATAAAGGCGTGGAAATAAAATAGTTGCCGGACCATTCCCCATCCAATTGTCATGCCAAAGTGAAGTAGAGTCGCCTACGCCAATTATGAATTTCAGATTCGCTATAAAAACACCCCAACTTTCTTCATTACGACGACAAAATTTTATAATTCCTTTCCAAATAAAGCAAGGTTTAGCGATTCATCATTTCTAATTTCTTAATTTTGAACACTATTTTCCTGATTGACTTCTTCATTTGGATTACCAACATCATAAGAAATAACTTGTTCTACTTTCTTTCGAGCCCTAGCTTGCTGAGATGATGATTTCTTATCCAGTTTTTTTGCCATGGGAAAACATCATAGTAGATGGAATGCTAACGTGCACTAAGACAAAATAAGAGAGAGAAAATCATATTTTTTGGCTTAATCTTTCACTATATTATTGTTTTTTAATTATGCTAATTAATTAATTATGTTTAAATTTATATATAGCTAATATATACATCTGCTTAAAATCCTAATTATAACTTTAATTAATTTAATTTTCTATTGAATCTAATTGAGCTCACTTAACTCATTTTATTATAAAATTTATATTTTAATGAGTCGGGTTATACAACCGAGCCCGTCATGGACAGGTCCATATAAAATAAAAATAATAATAGTCAAAAACTAATTATTAATTTTAACTAATATAATTAAATGATAAAAGAAAATAATATTAGATTTTATCAAATATTAGTGAAAAAATAATTGACTTGTTAGTTAGAATTATATAACCTTGAAAAAATATATTTTTAATAATATATAACAAGAAAAATAAAAGCGCTTATGAAAAAAATAAAATTTTTGATTTTAACAAAATATTATCTAACGTTTATATTATTTGAAATATACCTCGTTAGTACTTTAAAATATTTGTAAAAGCTATGAGTTGAATAATCTATTATGTTATAGGTACATGTTCCCCTCGAAGGCAATCGATCAAACTTAGTACAAACTGCGTTAGCTATGATGGGATTGATTCATGGTGGGCAGGTAAATTTATTATTGTGGATAAGATTAGTAATTTTCTTTTTCCAATAGATAAGATTAATAATTAGCTATCCTATTCATATAGCATTATATTATTGTCAAATTAATAATTGATAACGCATAAATTTTTAATTTGTAAATGCAAAAGGCTAAAAGAGATCCCACAGTCTTACATCGTGCTTCAAGATTGTTGATAAACTCTCAAACCGAACTCGGTGACTTTCCTCAACAGGTATGAATTATTATATTATATCACATTTTAAGGTGCATTTTTTGTTGCCTATTTATAATACGCTAAATACATAAATTTAAAATATTTATTTTTATCTTTATCATTTTATCTATAAAATTAAACAAAATAGACTCGCTTTTAATTATTTTATAATGTATATAAGTACTTATTAATATATTTTTATTACTACCTTAAATTTATTTAAGAAATTTTCAAGGGTAATTTACACAAATCCCTCAAAACATGTCCTGTCTATTATTTTTACCTCAAGATTTTAATTTTTGCAGTAATCACTCAAGAAAATAATAAATTTTTCACAAATCCCCTATAACCCAATATATGTTAGTTCTATAATAAAATATGACAACTTTGCCCCCATCATCTGTTTCAACTTAATTTACCAAAATCTTCGATGCCACTGGTTCTCCACTAACAGTTTTTCCTTCCTCACATTCACCGATGGGTGAGACGTCATCTTTGGCTCCGGAGCTCTCTCCTACATCTATATAAGCAAAAATTCCATCATCGGCTCCGGTAGCAGCATTATCTCCAAACTCCCCGACTTTAGCTTCGACTCTGGTGCCGGCACTATCGCCATCAAAGGATCATGTTGCTTCGCCAACCCATCGGCAACATCTACATCACCAGTGATAAGTGGAGAGGGTTCTGCTGTTGTGACTTCACAACCGCCTGTACTGAGATCTAGACTCATTGGCAGTTCACGAATTCCATTAGTCAAAGCCACCACCTGTACTATTTATACATTTTCGCTTTCATTTCAGCTACTCTTCTATTTTATTTAAAAGAATATTTCTTACTCTAGTTCTCTTCATCTTTAAAACCACCACAATCTCAATTTTTTGTGTTAAATAACTATAAATCTGAACATGTGGTTGTAGCTAGGTATTAGAAAATGCAGAAAAGAGAGGTGATGTTATCTTTCTGTTTTATTAATTTGCTTTACGTGTATAAATTGAAGTAATTAATTTGGATCTGTAATTGAAGTTGTTTCAGTTTTAATTCAAATCTGATGAATTTCCTTATATTTGGCCTTGTTGTTTTAGTAATTTATTTTCAGATTTTTTCCTTGCTTTTCCTTATTTCGAAGTAATTATATTCGTTTATAAAATTTTAGTGAAATCAATGTAGGATGCACTTAAATTTATAAAAGTGTTTGTTGGTATAAATTTACAGGTATGATATGCATTTTCTTACATTTATGAAAGTGTTTTTTTTTTTAAATAAAGTTATAAAGAGAAAAATAATTTTTTTTCTATATAAAATATAAGATAAGATAGTAAAGAATAACAAGAAAAATTTTATCAAAAAATGAATTAAAAAGGTTTAGTTGATATAGGTTCATATCATGTCCACATCATGTTGATTTTTAATTTTATAGACTATCAAATACATTTCACTTAAAAAAAATATTCAATTTATATATTATATTAAATTTCAAAATTTTATCTATATAAAATGTCAGTTAAAATTGTAAAAAATAGTAATTTCTATAAAATAATGAATTAAGATAGTTCAGTTGATATAGGTTCATATAAGTTCCACATCAGGTTGATTTTCGGTTTTATAAATTGTCAAATACATTTCAATTTGTATATTACACTAATCTCAAAAAAAATTCAATATAAAATGTCAATTAAAATTGTAAAGAGTAAGACAAATTTTATTAAAAATTGAATTAAGGTAGTTCAGTTGATATAGGTTCACATCAGGTTCACATCCGGTTAATTTTCGGTTATATAGACTGTCAAATACATTTCACTTAAAAGAAAAATTCAATTTGTATATTACACTAAATCTCAAAATTCTCTCAATATAAAATGTCAGTTAAAATTGTAAAGAGCAATAAGATAAATTTTTATTAAAAATTGAATTAAGATAGTTCAGTTGATATAGGTTCACATAAGGTTCACATTAGGTTGATTTTCAGTTTTATAGACTGTCAAATACATTTCATTTAAAAGAGATATTCAATTTGTACATTACACTAAATCTCAAAATGCTCTCAATATAAAATGTTAGTTAAAATTGTAAAGAGCAGTAAGATAATTTTTTATTAAAAATTGAATTAAGGTAGTTCAGTTGATATAGGTTCACATCAGGTTCACATAAGGTTCACATTAGGTTGATTTTCGGTTTTATAATACATTTCATTTAAAAGAGATATTCAATTTGTACATTACACTAAATCTCAAAATGCTCTCAATATAAAATGTCAGTTAAAATTGTAAAGAGCAGTAAGATAAATTTTTATTAAAAATTGAATTAAGGTAGTTCGGTTGATATAGGTTCACATTAGGTTCACATAAGGTTCACATTAGGTTGATTTTCGGTTTTATAAACTGTCAAATACATTTTATTTAAAAGAGATATTCAATTTGTACATTACACTAAATCTCAAAATGCTCTCAATATAAAATGTCAGTTAAAATTGTAAAGAGCAGTAAGATAAATTTTTATTAAAAATTGAATTAAGGTAGTTCAGTTGATATAGGTTCACATAAGGTTTACAACATATTGATTTTCGGTTATATAAAATGTCAAATACATTTCACTTAAAAGAAATATTATATTACACTAAATCTCAAAATTCTCTCGATATAAAATGTCAGTTAAGATTGTAAAGAGCAGTAAGACAAATTTTATTAAAAATTAAATTAAAATAATTCAGTTGATATAGGTTCACACCCGGTTCACATCAGGTTAATTTTCGGTTTTATAGACTGTCAAATATATTTTATTTAAAAGAGAGATTCAATTTGTGCTTACACTAAATTTCAAAATTCTCTATATATAAAATATAATTTAAGATTGTAAAGAGTAATAATATAAATTTTATTAACAAGTTATAATAACTATTTGAATAAAAAAATTATTAAAAGTAAAGTGCATTAAATTAAAAATTTATTTAATTTAGATTTCACATTAATAAAAATTTAGATAATATATATTAAATTCATATTGACCATCTAGAAAAATCTTCAATTTTTTTATTAAGTTTACTTACTTTTAGTACAATATTAATTTAATATTTATCCTACTTTTTTCATCTCTAAAACTCCAAGAATCTGTGCTCTCTTCCCCGTCTTCATCTCCACTGCTACCTTCCACATCAACCTTTAAGCCACTATTATTCCCTCTTTTCATGTGGTTTTCATCTACCATAGCCATTCCACTGTATATAATCAAATTTCAGGTAAAATTACTCACCCAAAATCGATCCATTTCACTACAGATTGTTAAATTCCAAATCGTTATCATCTTCATTTTCACTACAGATTGTCTCTATTCAATTTTTAATTTGAAATTTATATCACTTTTAATGCTCAAATCTACAACTATTTTTCTTCCTTTGCCAAACTTCTTACTTTGCCACTGTCACTATCATTACCAAAAACAATAGAAGAAGCAAACAAAGAACAGACCTTTCAAAATTATTGAAACACAGATCTGGATATTTTAAAAGGAAATTAGATCGCCGGAGGTCCGATCGCCAACAATATCACCACCAACAATTACTATCAGACCAAAAGTGATGGAGAAAAAGTGAAGTAAAAAACGTAAAGGAGAAGAGAAACTTGGGGAGGAGGGAAATTGAGTGTATGAAGTACACAATAGCAACTGTGGAGCAGCAACTATAGAGTAAGGTTAATTAAGTAACTTACAAATAAAAAGGGTAGAGTTGAAAATGGAAAACTAAAAAAAAGGGATTTTTGCTAAAAATATTATCATGGGTCACTAACATAAACTTTTCAGATTTTGGGGTATATGGTGACATTTTCTCAATTTTCAATCTAAAATTTATCCACAAAAACTTATATTAACATTTTCATGTATTATTTATTTTTGAGAGAGGTTTCTTTTAATTTTTGTGTAGAGTAAAACTTTTAACGTGACAAGAAATTAATTAAAATTGTTAAAAAAGAGAGGTATTGTAAAAAAAAAGTTTACAATGCAAAAAGAAAAAAAAAGACAAAAAGTTAGTAAATTTATATTAATTTTTCCAGCATTTAGATTTATATATAACAACCATTAACCATGGTTAGAAGGCTTACCCACTATTAGAAAAAAGTGAAAACTCAAATACTATTAAGATTAATGTAAATATAAAAGGCCTAATTACTTAAAAATTCCCCACCTTCTAATGTTTTTGCATTTATATTATGATTTAAAAAAAATTAATTGTATCCAATTTAGAGTTTTCATGTTTTACTTCTACTCCGAAGTACTAAAATTGACCTCATTTTATTTAAAAAAAAAAATTAAAAATAATCCTTCATTTTTGTCTTGTATTCTAATTAAACGTTAATATTATTAATTATATAAAAACTTTCACGACCGAATTTCCACCCGAAACTCGAGCCGAGACCGGCGCTAGGAAATAGGAGTGTTTGCTCCAAAACCCGTAGCAAGTCTAAAAACCTTTATAAATTTTTCGCGTTTTATAACATAAAAAAGATTTGCAACCTCGTTGCAGAAATACTTTAACACCTTTATTAAAAACTTGATCACAATTCAAAACCATACATCACGTATGATCTGTTTTCAAAAAATACCGTTAAAACCTTTTCTCGTTTAACGAAAACACATTTCTGAAAACTGGATTCTTAAAACCCCGATTGTATTTCAAGAAACCAGAGCACAAATATCAATCTCATGTGACGTACATGCTCCGTTTCCAATACAATCCTAAAATGTTAAAAGTATGAAACCAGTGTATCTCTCAAACAATTGGTTAAAGTATTTTTGAAAACACGCAGCTTTTCAATCATATACATATACAATAGTTCAAATCAGAGTTTATCAAAATAAGTTTGAACTGTTGTAAATAAAAAAGACTTCCGAGTACCCAACTACTTGCAGCTCTAGAGGTATGGCTGACATTGACTTCCGGAATTTTTGTGGAAGTCTGACCTCGTACTTGATAACCTGAAAGGTAAACAATGGGGAGGGTCAGAAATATAAATATTTCTGAGTAAGTTCACACATTTACAAATGAATATTCAAATCGCATATATATAAAATATTACCAATTACTTGATTCAGATGAAACCCTACAAGATAGACTATTGTATGGGTCTCAACCTACACATCATGGGCCTTAGACCGTGAACTGAATCACTGCCGTCTAAGAGGGGTGTCTGGACCGTAACCGTGAAACTGCCATCACAGCATTGCCAGTGATCGTAACCGTTACTGCCGTCTCAGACTGTTAAGTCAGTATCAGTAGCACTTCCAACGCCCAATGACATTAACTGAGCTCTATGTCAGACACAGTCTCGTATCTAGCGTACTACTGGTGATCACACAGTCCTATTGAAAACCAATAGGAGGTTTGTTCCAATGGATCTTTCATGGCATAATTATACTAGTGCAATTTGTTATTTAAAAACAGTTTAAATATAAATATTTAAAAGTAAAAACCACAAAGCAAAACTCACAGAACCGATATCCCCATTTTAAAAAATGTAAGCTCCTATCAAGCTCGTCAGTCAAACACGTTGGTGTTTGGCTCGCTAGATCGACCACTCGTCAGATCTAATTAAAATTCAAATGTCAAAACACATCAGACATTGAATTTCTAACTTTAGTCCTATCATATAAATGATAGACTCAAACAACTAATGTTTATAGACGAATCTATAAACAAACGTCTAAATTAATCTTAATATTGAACTTCTCGTTCAATATTTAATACCACTCTTGATATTAACTTATAATCATTTTAACATTAATCACTTTGATTAATGTAGGGTTTTATTAAAATCTAACATTGTTTTAATAAACCAACTATCTTTTACTTTACACAAACGTTTTTAACTTTTAAAACGTTCCAATTTACTTTTCGGAGTTCGATTGGGTTGTAATACAAAGTCGTCTGCGTATCAAACATCAAAATCCAGTTAGGGTAAAAGCCCATTTGATTTCCCCCTACGAAGACTGGCTGCACGTTCGTGCAGCCTGCTGGGTGCCGAAGTGCAGCCCCGGAGTTCACTCCTCGGGCCATTTCGGACGTGCTACAGTCAAATTTTCCTCTCCGAATGCTAAAATTCAATCCAAAACATCCAATTCTATAGTTTAAACGTCGATTCGATATGTATACGATCAATTCGATACGGTAACTGTATAAAACTCGAATATAATCCATTTTATTAATAACCGAATTCAAATGAGTGATGATTACCTCGAATACGTTCGGATTATCGAAAAAATCGGAGTCGGAACGCGAGAATCGAACGAGAATCGGCAAACCCTAGTTTGCCGTTCTCTGAAACCCTTAAGCAGCTCTGGGTTACTCATTTCAAATGAAATGAGTATAAATAGTTAATGGCCAAAGTACATTTTGATACTAGCTCATTCATGCACTTTAACACAACTTCTTAATTAGTTGTCTGTAACTCAAACGAAAACTAATTTCAAATTTTGCGAAACTTTACACAAAAATCCAATAAAATATGAAACGAATACAAATATAATTTTATTCGAATCCGACTTATATTTTATTTTTAATAAATCCCGGAAAATTTATTAGGTCCGAATCAGTTTCGCTGAATATAAAAACTATGTCCAAATTTCATAAAAATTTGATGATAGCTTCTTAATATTACTTCGCGAATATTGACACCAAATTTTTTTCGCTCGAAACTTATAAATTATTTTATTTTAATTTATAAGCTCTTCTTTAGTACCGATAAATTTTATTTATTAGAATTTAAATTTCCAATTTAAGTTTTAAACTTGTATAATTACAATGAACCTTTAGGGACACTCATAAATTAAATTTATACTTATATTTAATTTACGTATTCCCGGTTCATTAAATCATTTCTCGTGATTTAAATTAAAAAATTTAAATAGTCCAACCTGACTATTGTCCATTAATTATTAATGTTAATCTTTTCGAATATTTTTCTTAATATTCGAACCCTCAAAATATTATTTTTAATATTTTAATTATTTCAATTTGACCTTGTGACATATTTTAATCACTTAAAATTATGGGGTATTACAAAAACACCTTTTTTCGTAAAAATTAATTAATAATAATTATTTAATTTATATTAATTATTAATAAAAAAATTTAGATCAATAACCGTAAAATAAATAGAATTACATAAAATAAAATCTATTATTTTTTAATTTTTTTATACTTCTCTTCTCGAAAAAGGAGCACGAGCTGGCAGCTGCTCCTTTCATGGAATGAGAAGCACGAGCTGCTCCTTCCAGAAGAAAGGAACTAATCTGCTCCTTCCTTCCATAGAAGGAGGAGCTCCGGATATGCTCCTTCCTTCTAGGAGAGCTCCGCTTTATATGAAAGGAGGAGCACGAGGACCAAAAAAAATAAAAAAATAATTTTTTTAAAATTAAGTAACAGATTTGTAAATCGGAGGAGTATGGTGGCAGGTTGATATTTTTTTAAATAATTTAATTTTTTTAATAAATTTTTTAAAAACAATTAAAGCTGAAAGATTTTTTTATATTTTTTAGATAAAAATAATATAGTATACCCCTTCTATTTAGTTTGTTATTAATGTCTTTATCCTTTAATTATTTAAATCATTAATTGTACAGTTGGTTGCGGTAGAGGTAAAACATGAAAATTTAAAATTGGACATAATTGAATTTTTTTCTAGGTTAGAGTACAAAGATATTATAAGGTGGAGGGTTTTTAAATAATTAGGCCTTTATAAAAATGTATTAAATAAAATAAAATATTTTTATTTTATTTTTATGAAACAAAAAGGATAACATTTTTTTTTTGAAAAAGTTAGAATTTGTGGGGAACCGCTCAGAATTTGTGGGGAACCGCTCTCATTAAAGGATGACATTATTTTCGGTCTAAATTTCCATAGTCATAACAATGTTTTGTTATTAAATAATAATTTCATTTTTTGCTAATGACATAAATACTTAATTCATTTTTATCAATTTAAAGTGATCAAGGATTAGAAGTGATATTCTTTTTATAATTTTCAATTAAAAAAATAATTTTTTTAGTTTTATCAATTATAAACCGATTTGAATTTTTTTATTTTGATTATATCTAAATTCACTCAATTAAATCAGTTGAGATTGATTTTAGTAATGCGTCAGCTATTAATGATTATGTTTGCATTGCATTAATCAATAATGTGGATTCATTTTCTTTAAACTATAATGACTAACATTGTATAATACATTTGTTAAGTTTAACTTTCTAACCAATGAATTATACCTCAAATGTTATAAGTCTGGGCAGTAAGTTGTTAGATCGTGAATTTAAATTCTCCCATAAACACTCTTCCATCAAAATTGTTAAAAAGAAAAGTTTAACATTCTAATCCGGTTGCTAAATTTACAAGACTATTTATGTCATTGTATAATACATTCTTCTATGAATAATTTGTATATTAAAGTCACAATATGTACAAAAACTTAAACTATAAACTTACGCATTAAAACAGGCGCATTAAAATTGCACTCTAAAAGTTACGGCTATAGAAAAGGCAAAATTAAATGTCTGAAAATAAAATACAACGAAAAAATAGTTAAGAATAACCGCATCTTTGTCTGCATCTTTCTCCTTAAAAATAGACAAAATTCCTATTACAATTCTTAATAATCAAACTTCCTTAAAAAATAGTTAAGAATAACTGCATATTTGTCTGCATCTTTTTACTTAAAAATTCCACCATTCCTACATTTTCAAATTTCCCAAATCACAAGCATACAGGTGACCTGCCAGCGCCTCCATTAAAGACCTCTAAGAATTATATACTGCCACTATAACATAAAATCCACAAAATAAGAAGGAAAGACCCCAACTACATCTAATCTCTGAAAAGTATCATACAAAACTCTTCTGGTAAAACTACAATGAATAAAAATATACGCTTGCGTTTTCACAACATTGCAAATGGAGCACATTGAATTATCCAAAGAAACTATAGAACGAATAGCCAAAAAAATAAAGAGAAGAAACTCTATCATATAAAGCAAGCCAAATAAAAAATTTTACACGAGGTGGCGCTAAGGACTTCCAAATGTGACTGAACGGATTAAATAGAACAACTGGATCATCCCCTTCGACCAACTCTGCCTCATTTCGCAAATTTGCAGTACCAAAAACCCCACCATTTCCATGCAAAAAACGGTTACCATTTTGACTGGACTAGTTACCAATTTGACGCAAAAAAATTGTTATTTATGGCCATATCACCAACTGGTCCATTCAGTCCAAATTGTGAATATGTATTATTCAATAACCTAACAATGCCAACAATGGCACTAATAGTCCAGACTGCAACCCTAGCAAAAGAAATAGGATGTGCAGATCCAGAAATCGTACCTCCTAAACCGCCATCTAGTCCACCACAAAGCTTGCAAAACGAAGCCGAACTGAAAATCCCCGACGCAAATTTTCACAAAATATTATATTTACGACCCTATGTACAAGTAATATTATCAAAAATCAATTGCAAATCAGCAAATAAAAGAAGCTCGTTCCCCCTTAATCTACGCCTCCATCTCCAATTCTCAGACCAAACATCTTTAAGAGTTGTTTTTTTTTTTACAGATTAAAAAAGTCTAGGAAAAAGAAAAGTTGTCGGACTATTCCTCATCCAATTATCATTCCTAAACGAAATATCATTCCCATCACCAACAACAAACTTTAAATTATTGATAAAAGTACTTTAAATCACGATATCATTGCAACATAATTTTCTAAGGCCTTTTCAAATAAAAGATAATTACTTTATATCTCCATACAAAAGAAAATTTTAATCAACAACCGAAGAACAATTAGAAATAATATTGTATCAAGTGGAATTATCCTCAATTTGTAAATACATTTAAACAATAAACTCTCATTTCTAGTTTAAAGATTTACCATACCCCAATCCCCATTATTAAAATCTTGACAAATGACTTTCCAAAAAAACGTAGACAAAACTCTATGATTCACGTCTCCCTTCCATAAAAATCTCATCATATACAACTCCAATTGGTTACTCACTAAGCCAGGCATATTAAACATAGACATAAAATAAACCGGTACACTATATATAACTGATTTAATAAGGACTAACCTTCCTGCAAGAAAGATAATAGTACCTTTCTAGAGAGCCAAACGAGACTTAAAACACTCCACTACCAAATCCCACGACCAGGTGGTTTGCTTTCTGTTGGATAACGGGATCCTTAGAAATCTGATCGGAAAAGAAGTTGTCTTATACACCCCACCAAGTGAGCTGCAGCCAATAGCTCAGAATCACTGATATTAATTTTCATAATAGAGCTTTTATAAAAAATAATTGCTAAGCCAGAAATCAACTCAAAACAGCAAATAATATGAATCATGTTTCTCAGCTACTCAATATCGTAAGGAAGATACAAGATGATGTCGTCTGCGAATTGCAACATAAAGATAGGGTCCCGGTTATGAGCACACTGAAATCCCTGTGTTAAACCCTCCACTTCCAAACTATCTAAAATGTGCTTCAAACCCTCCACTGCAATAACAAACACATAAGGAAAAATCGGGTCCCCTTGGTGAACTCCCTCCATAAAATAATAGGATCAACTGGGCTGCCATTAATAAGCATCGCCATAGTAGTTGTAGACAGACAACGAGAAATTCACTCAATTCATTTCTCAAGAAAATTCATACAACGCATAACCGAGAACAAATACTTCCAATCAATACTGTCAAAAGCTTTTTGAAAATCAAGCTTCAGAACCAGCCATTTGTCCTTCCTCCTTGTGGAAACATGAATTAGTTCATTTTCTATCATAGAATAATCCAAAATACTAGACATGCTGACAATCTGATATCGCATCAGAAAGTATAAGGACTAATCTCCTATTAAGAGCTTTAGAAAGCATCTTATAAAAACCATTCACCCAACTAATAGGACGATAATCCTTTATGTTGGAAGACCCTGCAATCCTAGGAACATGAACCATAAAGGATGAATTAATGCCTCTTGGTAAAGTACCAAACTCGTAGAATCTCTGAAATGAATTAATAATCACGCCTTTCATCATCAACCATGCTCTCTGATAAAAATAAAAAATAAAACCATTCGGACCCGGAGCTTTATCAGTCCCACACAAACCAAGAGCGTTTAAGATCTTAGACAGTTCAAACAGCTTAATAAATAAGTTGGACCAAACATCTGTAATTTGATCAAAAGAAAGCCCGATAAATCAAAACTAACTCCCACATTTCAGCCAAAAAGAGTGTTGTAGAAACTTCTGATGTGAAAGCTAATATATTTATGCTCCGAATAAGTAGTACCATCCACAAGAACCGAAGAAATATGGTTATTCTTATAATGAAAGGAAACTATGCTATGAAAGAACGTAGTATTTCTGTCTCCCTCCATATTCCACTTTAGCCTTGATTTTTGCAACTACAAAGAATCCACATATTTTTCAGCTTTCCACAATTCAGCCCGCAAAGTTAAATAATTCGTCCTCTCATCCTCAAACTAATTACCTGATTTTGCAGCTAATTCATTAGAAAGACTTTTCACAGAAAGATCTTGAATTTTCTTGTTCTGGTCCCCAAAAACCTCCAAGTTTGAAGTTCTAATTTTATGTCTAAACACCTTTAATCTCTGGATAAGATTAAGGGTATTAGCACAGATAGAACACCAACTCTCATTAACAAAACTATTGAACCCATCGTGATCCCACCAAGAATCCATTGAAAGAATGGCTTAGGACCCCAGTCAAAAATATTATCAAATAAAAAATAAATAGGAACATGATCTAACTGGCCTCCAAACAAAGCTAATAAAACCAAATCAGGTCAAGTATATCCTGCCGAAGCTGAAATCAATAATATGTCTATGCGGGATTTAGAAGCTGAATTTTGCCAAGTGAAAAGTCTTCCTTGAAATGGTAAGTTTAATAGTTCCGAGTTATTTACAAAATCACGAGAAGACACCAAACACACCGTATACCCATTACTATTCATTCTCTCTTTTAGAGCCCAAAATCTCATTAAAGTCACCACTTATGAGAATCGTGCCCATAAAGTCCAAGAAACTACTTAGCTCGTGCCACAGAACTAACCTATCATATACCAAATTGCTAGCATAAATAAGAACGCGATGACAAAGAATAATGCCAAAATAAAGTCCATAGAAATCCATCTCCCACCCTTATAAATGGAAACATCTTTCAATAAAACTGAATTCCAGATAAGCTACTGACCACCTGAAGCACCAATAGAGGGAACCCAAGCATAACTAAAATCCAAATTAGGCCATAGCTGTCTAACCAAAAAATCATCAATATTTTCCTTTTTAGACTCCATTAAACCAATAATAAAAAAGTTATTAGCTAAAACCAAGTGTCGAATAGATAGATATATATATATATATATATGTATGTATGTATATATATATGTTTTCTATTCTTCAACAGACCACCTCGACAATTCCAAGAGATAAAAGAAAGGGGCATCGACATAAAAAAGAAAAAAACCTCGACAGATAAAAAAAGCTCATAGTGTGCTCTTATGCATCCACTTCGACAGTTTGCATAATGTTGCTTCCTTATCCTCCAGCTTGAGTAGGCCCAGGTTATAACCAATTTTCCACGTTTTATATACTTCGTCTTCCTCTTGAATAAAAGGAATCGTATCCAATATCGGATGTAACAGTCCCCTCAACAAATATGTTCGTAGAACAAGAATGCAACTCACCAAATTCATCCATAAATTCACATGTCTGGATATTGTTTTAATATGCCCCAGACCCAATTGTTCCTTAACCACATTGTCCTTCAAAAACTCATGACCCAAAATCATTTTCTTATCAAAATAATTCCTGGAAGTGAGTTCAATACTGTGGTTGCCTGTTGGTTTCTTAATGATTCTTCATTCAAATTATGAGAAGACAAGGGAGTTTGAGACCCTAAAATTGCTGCATTAGTGCCTGCTAAAGCCAAACCCACAACATCACGTCTGATTTTAGGAGAATGGAGAAGCTCTTCCGAAGCTTGATTTGCACTAACGTTGTGTAGCAAGAAATCATCTGAAGCTGAAGAAGGAGGCTTGAAACACTCTTTGATCAAATGAACCTGAGAAAGAACCTCTGCACTGGATTTATCATGTAAACCCTTTTTAAACTCCAAAGGCTGATTCAACCGCATAAACTGATTCTGTTTTTTCACCAAAATTGACTTCGACTGAGTATTTAATGGACCGACAAGTCATGGAAATAAGAACCATGTCGGAATCCGAACGTTTCCTTTTGCTAACTGATTTATGAATAATAATTGATTAGCTAATAGTATTACCAATATCCACAAACACACCTATGGACAAACGCGAAACCGGTAAACAAGAAATTGTTACCCAAACCAGTCTAGAATATGCTTGATCAAAATCCTCTACCCAAGAAAAGGGCTAAAAGAAATTTCTCAAGTTAGGTCCACTAAACATCAAAAAGTTCTCATAATCATCGTATGAAACTTGATTAAAACTAGACTGCTCTCAACAAAGTAATATCTTCCACCATAATGTTCTTCGTAGCCATAAAACTATTAACCTTCAAAATCGTAGCTATATCAAAAACCCTAGCCACCACGGGACGATGTAACCATTCCTTATCCTCAATGATCAAATTGTTAGGGATTGATAAACGTAAATCATGAACTTTTTCCATAATCTGTTCACCTTCAGCAATAGATAAACCTAACAACGCCTCCTTATATGATCTCTTGTCTCTATATGATGGGGAAGACACTGATCTTGTAGGTTGCAAGTTCATATTCCTTACCTTAGTAACATTACTCTTCCTCTCAGGGTATTTAGAAGGAAAAGCTCTAAGAGAAAACTTGCCAATAGAAATCATATTTAGCCTTCCGATAATCCAAGATATAGCCTTGTTCGATTCCGGACGAAAGAAACCAAAACTAACGTTACATTTAGTCAATTTTGTAGCTAATGTAACCCTACTGATTACCCCGTATCTAGAAAAAAATTGTTTCTAGGTCATGGTATCTCCAAGTTTTAGGGAAGTTCTCAAAATATATAACCCAAAAACTGTTGTTCTATACCACCATACCAGTATTGCTGTTTTCAACGACTGAAGAAGCTACTACACGTTGATGAATGGAGCTGATGGCCGGAGCAGGATTGCCTGATTGTTTAGGGTTAAGCTTTTTCCAAGAGTCTGGGAGAGCATGATGCCGTTCTCTTTAGTTAACTATTTTTTTTGTATAATACATTTGTTTTTACATTTTAAATATTCTTATAAATTTATTAAGTAATAAATTAATCAGATTAATAAAATATATCTAAGTAATCATATTCTAAAGATTTTTTGCTATTAAAATAATACTAAATAAGTCTTTTTCTAGAGGAACAGTAAATAAGTTTTAAAATAAGCATTTGGAAAGAAAATATAAGGTTCCTATAATTATTTTAATAGAATTTTTTTTTTAAATTTAATCAAATGAAAAACAACAGTTCATAAAACTTTATAATTTGAAATTAGTAAAATTTTAAATTGATAGTAAATTAAATAACTACAAGCAATTCTTTGTTGAACGATACCTGATTATTTATTGAAAAATGATTGATTAAAAATACAAAATAAATTTATTAAATTTGTTGATAATGATTGATAAAAAATACTAAATAAATTTATTAAAATTGACTGATATAAAATAAATACCAACTGTTAAAAATCAACTAGTATATTAAAATTTTCTACAACTTAACTTGTAAAAAATTCCTACGATCTAAATTTTATGTAAGTATTAATATTTATCTTTTTCTGGCAGGAGATGACCGGAGCAATCTTGAGCAACTCTATTTTGCACTATGGCTTATATCGAAATACTTTTCCTTTATGGGCTTTAGCGGAATACTGCCAACATGTTCCTTTGCCTTTTAAAAGTATTTGAAAAAATAAATTTAGATGTTCTCTTTTAATAAAAATGCCAAAAATTATATCTAAAATTTATTTGTATTTGTTGGTTTTAGATGATATAAATATAAAAGGCGCAGTTTCGACCAATGCTAGAAACCAAAATTAGTAAGATAAATTTTTTACCTCTATAAATATATGCTTATCTATCACGATCTGATATATTAGACCGAAATCAACACTAGAGAATGAGAATGATAGCTCTGAAATCCGTAACTTTTAATTGAATTTGAAAAATAAAATAAAAAGGAAAGTGCCTTGTTGTTAGAAATGAGAATATGGAGAGTTTTTGTGTTTTCTCACATTGTTTAAAATAACTCAGTTTATTGAGTTTATTAACTTGGAATTTCTCATTTGGGTTTGGACCCCAAGGGGTACCCAGTTTTGTTAATGGGTTAGGAGTTACATCCTACTGTATTTACCACAGCACTATTAGAAAAGTGTTTTAGAGTTGTTTTCACAGTGTAGTGAAACCAGTATTTTTGGCGTTTTTATCCCAATGAGGCAATGGTTGCTAGTCAACTTTGCATCATCGAGCTGTGCCGAAAACGTCTAAAAGAGAGCGACATAGTCCGCGACTTAGCCTCATCATATTCCAGTTCTTTTTCAGCAATTGTTTCAACAATTTTTAGACGTGTCTCTTTACAATTGTTGTCATAAATACCGATGAGGTTGCTGCATACGGTTCATCTACTGTTGATGCCAAGAAACCATTCGGGTTTGAAGGTTTGTATTTCAAAAGATGGAAACAAAAGATTCAATTCTTCCTAACCATAAGAAAGGTGGTTTCTGTTTTCTCAATTGATATGCCTGTCGTTGATGAAGCTGCTGAGGAAGAAGAAAAAGACAAATAAAATGCTGAACTACAACAGTGGATGACCAATGATTACTTGTGCATGAATTCTATTCTTAATGCACTAAGTGATGATTTGTACGACAATTACAATGATGAAAAAACTGCAAAGAAAATTTGGGAGGCGCTGCAAAGGAAATATGATACTGAGGAGGCGGGCACTAAGAAGTACGCAGTCAGCCGCTACCATAAATATCAAATGAGTGACGAAATTTTTTTGGAGTTGCAATCTCATGAATTGTAGAAAATCTCTCATGAGATAATCTCCTAAGATATGGTTCTTGATGAACATGTTGGTAAAAATACGCAAGCGTACGTAGCCAACTTGTAATACAGACTGCGAAGTCCGGATATCGTACCCACAGAGAAAGCTTCTAAAGACAACCAGTTAAAAGACTCGATTCGAATAGCCGAAAAGAAAGTTTTGATTTGTTGTGTATTTAAAAGACAGAATTTAATAATTGTAAGTTAAAGTAAACTAAAGCTGTAATTCAAATGGTGTTTAACAATAATGGAAAAAGCAGGGATTATTAATCGCTGTTATGCTGTTTACTTGATTTAGATTATAAGTGTAATGTTCTGATGAGGTTCGAATTAGTCTGAAGCACCTACAATTCTCTCTCGAGAAATTACAGGAAAAAGCATTAAAGTAACTGATACTAGGTTAATTATTCACTCTCGCACAATGACTAACCTATGTATAAATCAATTAAATAGTTATAAAGCAAATTCAAAGAACACGCACTCATTAATTCACTCTCGCACAATTAACTCATGCGTTCTTAATTATGTTATTCTATTCCAATTTTACTCTCTCGAGCTAAAACTAAAACATCTGGCATAGACTAAGTGATCAGTTTCGGCTAAGCATTAAGCACAATAATTAAAACCCATCAAGAACACAAACCCATAAATCCAATTCAATTAAACAGACATAATTTTGATTAATAATCCACAAAGAAGGGTTTAGCTAGACATAATAATGGATAAACTAAAAACAATAATTAAAGAATTCATTCTAAGATTAAATTGAATACTGAATATGAAACCGAAATCAATCGTACCTTGTTCGAAGGATTCTAATAATAATTGTAGTAGAAAACAATAATAAACTATGAATCCAATTGCGAAACGAATAGAAAACTAAGAAAACTAGGGTTTATGTGATTATAAAACTACGCGAACCTTTGTTCGATGTTAAAACTCACTATTTATACGGCTCCTAACTTCACAATCTGATATTAGGTTGAGCTATATGAAAACCTAGAAATGCCCTTTGAGTTTCTTGGAATTCGGAGTTAAAAACGGACATTTTTAGTCTTTTTATGTCGTGGCTTCTGAAAAGTGCACGACCGTGCTTCCTCTTGCACGAACGTGTAATATAGGACTTGGCCATATTTCTGTCTTCAAACTTCTCAAAAAACATGCCTTTCGGCAAAAGTGCACGACCATGCACTTTAACACTACAGGGAAGTGCACGTTCGTGCACTATGATACTTAGCCAATTTTCTTGGCTTCTTTTTCAGCTCCTTTGGTCCCCTTCGGCGAAAGTGCACGACCGTGCTTTTTAACACTAGATGGAAGTGCACGATCGTGTACTACTTCCCTTAGCCAAATTTCTTGTTTCTTTACACTTCTCAAAATAGCACCTTCGGCAATAATGCACGTTCGTGTACTTTCAATATGCACGTTCGTGCACTACCTAGTTTAGCTAAATTCCTCTATTTGCTTCCCGACTCTACTCTGAACCATTCCGACATCTTGCAATCTCTGAATATCATCAAAATCGCTCCAATTTACGCCATACTTGCACATTTTTTTGAAACACTCAAAATAGTAATAAGTGCCTGAATAAACCTCAAAAACTAATACAAATATGCAAATACCGTATTAAAAGCACACCTAAATATAGGAGTATTTCTACTCCTATCAAACATCCTAACACTTACCTTTTGCTTGTACTCAAGCAAACACAAAATAATGCTACACACCAATCAGACAATCTTGCTACAATGCGTGAAACTAAAATATTTTCAGACTCCCCTAAATAATGAATCGATCAACGTATAGCCATTTAAGCAAAACAACATGAAGTGAATAATATTAAATAATAATGACAAATGCTCACACATGAACTAAGAACACCAAGATTACTCAAATGTACACACTCCTACATAAAGTCCAAATCACTTCGAGCACTAGGGCAGTCCAAACAATCTCAAAACAATAGCGAAAACAAATGCTGAGCGGAAAAACAAAGTATATACCAAAATGATAGTAAAAAAAATCACGAAGCATGTATCTCACAAGGTACTCTCTCACACCCAAGTGTTTAAGGGTAATCAATAGAACTCTCATGCCAAAACATGCAATTCTACCATAAGTTTGACAATTGTCCACAATTTCACTGCTAATTATATCAAATAAAAAGAATCAAAATGGGCTTTTCAACGGGTTGTAACGGGGTTTAGGTTAGGGTGTGATAAAGGTAAATACAAGGGTAAGTATGACTTGACAAATTATTCACATATCACTTGGAACTTCAATTAAACACTTAAGCTCAACAAAAAATTTAATCTCTTTTTTCTTTACTTTTCAGGCCTCGAGTTCCTTTCTTTTTCAGATTTTTCATCTTTTAAGCTTCAATTTCTGTTTTTGTTTTTTTTCTTTTTCTTTTTCTAGATTTCATGTTTTGCTACTTTTGCTGAACTTCAAAAGGCAACACTAATCATTGAAAATAAGAGATAATCGTTCTAACATATGAGCTGAGGATGTCAAACATCTTCACACTAGTTCCTTGCATACATCAATTAATTTATCAAATCATTGGGTAGAAAGAGGTAAATGAGAGAAAAGGGAAGTGTGTAAAAACATAGGTGTAACAAGAAAAAGGCTAAGGCTCAACTTGGGAAAATTAGGGAAATGGGGTAGGCTAATTAAAGTGGTCTAAATAAAATGGGTAATCCTAAGTGCCATTTATCATTTTCAGTTTATTCAACAAATTTTGCAATTTCACTACGGACACAAGGCAAATTCTAGAGAATTAACAAGTATTGACTTGCACCACAATAAACGAGACATACAAATATGTTCAATAAGGCTCAAAATCATCTCAAAAATTGGGTTATGCTCCATGACTTGCTAACACCCTGTTTAAATGCTCAGAAATTTAATTTTCAACAATGTTCTTGTCAAGCTTTTATGCCCTAATTTACGACTTTCAACAGAAAGCATGCAGTTGCAAAATACAAATTTTCACCTTAGTCCTATTAGATCATGTCAGCAAAAAGGCACATTATTTATGAGTTATTCACAACATGTTGTTCAGACATAAAAAAACTAAGATTAAACAATTCATTGAATATGGGAGGCAAAAACAGTAAAGTTCCAAGCATTCTAGCACGGTATCGTCATAATGTGAGCAACAAAAATAAACACAAAAGGTAAGAGAGATAATATTCGACCATCATATCCACTAGAAGCCAAATAATATCAGAGTCATAACATCATAACGTCACATTCCCTATAAAAAGAAAATGACATAACAGACAAACATAACAGACGGACACAACACAAATAAAACAGACAATATAAAAAGAAAACACAAGTTTTTCTACCCACCATCACACTAATCTATGCATTGTCCCCAATGCATCAAAAATACATAAAACACACAAATATAAAAATAAGGATAAAGTTTGAAAAGTAAGTGAAAAGGGTGAAAAGAAAATAAAACTCAGAAATCCTCCGGTGGTGGAGGCGGCGATGGATAATCGCCCTCTGGATGAGTGGCTCACATATATGCCCTCTGCATCTGGAAGTGAGCTCGCTACTCCCTCAGCAACTGTCTCTGAATATCCAGCATGCTCCTCTGATAGTCATCCTGAGCCTGTGGCTGTACCGGTACGTCCCCCTCTAGGGTTACCTCAGTAGCCTCCTCATTCTCTTCTGCTTCCTCGGCATGCTGAACCAACCCATTTTTCTGGTCCCTCTGCCTTGCTCTGTTACTGACTGAATCTTCCCCTTGGAATCCAAAGACAAAGTCGCCTTGAGATGCTGAATATTAAAATAAGTCGGCCCTCGCAACTCCATCTCAGCAAGCTCGTCAGCATTGTAAGCATCCAACTCCAAAGAAATCTCTCGAACCAAATGACCCATACCCAAACACCTGGCGGATACAGTCATGCTAGGAAGATCCCGCATCATCATAAAAATGTGAAATCCCATGTCGATCGTCCTAGTCTCTGGGTGCAGCAAGCTGTTCATGATCAGCAAATCCTCCTTCTGAACTTTGTTGGCCTCAGATCGCCCACAAATGGTCTCCACATACCACTTATGCATGATCTACAGCGCATGATCTCGGATTGATCGAGTCTTGTTAGAGACCCTGGTGCTAAATTTTGGTCCCTGTCAGCTCATTCCAGATGGCATCCTTCTCAAAACGAGTCGGTAAATCTCCTACGCCGTCTTCTCCTGTCTCAAAAAGTGCTCGCATCCAATCTAAACTAATAGAGTATTCCTTTCCTTTCAACCGAAAGGTCAGAGTCATCACTGCAGGCTCTGGCTGACACACAGTTGTGAAAAACTCTAGTGACACGAGTTTCACAGTATCATGGTTCACGTCCTCTTGTACAGTCAAAGTCCACCGCTTCAAATGCTTTTGCACATCTTGTTCGATTTTCAGTTTTTTCAGCACCTTAAAATCGAGTTCTCTGGCAACCACAATTTTCCTATCTTTGAGGCTCTGATACAAAGCCCCTCATCCTCTGTCCAGATATCAAACGGAGCATCATACTGCTCTCTGAGATTCACTAACGGCTGTTCCGCATCAACATACGTACTGCTCTGCCCTATCTCCCTAGTGTCATCGTCATCCTCAACATAATTAGCGATTTTCACCCTAGGCATAGTCCTAAACTTGCTGAAATTGAAATGTAATGGAATTGAGCAAGATGAATGAACTTACTAAACTGACCCAAAATGACCTTGCAACCGCTGCCTTGTGACTGACCGGAGATGACAATGCGTGTGGAGGTTGAATTGCTGATTGAAACCTGAAATGGAGAGGATTGACAGAGATGGCGGTGGCTTTGACGGTGGTGGAGATGAGCAGTTAGTGTTTTTCTGATGTGGGGGAACGGTTAGGGTTTGGTGGAGAGGATGGTGCGTGGTGGTGGTGTTAAAGGGTGCAACAGTTAGGGTTTGGAGGAGGTGAGAGTTGCGAATGGGTGGAGATGGAGGTTCAGATTGGTGGAGATTGAGAGCTTAAGCGGTGGTAGGGTTTGTAAGTGGAGAGAACGGTGATGGGTTTTAGGGAATTATAAGAAAATGGTGAAAAATAAACCTCTAAAAGCTCGCTGCGTGTTGTAACTTTGTGCTGTGTGCACGTTCGTGCTGCTGAGGATACACACTCGTGTATTATAAAGCACGTTCGTGCCCTATTCTGCTCAAGCACGATCATGCTTTGAAATGCACGTTCGTGCTTTTCAAGTTTTTTGCACGGCACGTTCGTGCGTTTTGGGAGCACGTTCGTGAATTTCCTTGCGATATCAAACCTGATGTCCAGTTTACTCCTGTTACCAGCACATTCAAAAACTCCAAGACCGGGATCAATCTGATCTCACCAAAAATAAATACGGCACATCAAATGAATAAATTAAAACATAAAGGAATAAATTAACCAAAATTCAAATTCACAAGTTCATAAAATAAAACTACAATGCAGTAAAACATAAATGATTTGGAATTTAATCCAAATACCGCTAATTTAAGGTCGCTAGCATTTACCTAAGTACCTGAGTCAGTTCAGAGCATCAAGAGTGTAGCACTCTCGTCCTTCGTCTGTCAACGAACTTAAGTACGGCTTGCACCTCTGACCATTGACTTTGAAAGTCTCCCCACTCGCATTTTTGAGCTCAATTGCGCCATGCTCAGCTTCATGTCGCACTTTAAAACTCCATCTCGATTTCAGCTTGCCAGGGAATAGAAGCAAGCGAGAGTTGTACACTAGCACATGCCTGCCTTCTGTAAAAGTCTTAGGCACAATATGAGCATCGTTCCATTTCTTAGTCTTTTCTTTGTACAGCTTTGCATTTTCATATGCTGACAAGCGAAACTCATCAAGCTCATTCAACTGTAGAAGTCGCCTTTGCTTCGAAAGTCTTGGGTCAAAATTTAACTCTTTGATCGCCCAGTATGCGCGATGCTCTAACTCCAAAGGAAAATGACAAGCCTTCCCATAGACCAGTCAGTAAGGGGACATACCAGTTGGAGTTTTAAATGCCGTCTGATATGCCCACAACGCATCATCCAAATTCTGAGACCAGTCTTTGCGCGAGCTATTCACTATCTTTTTAAGGATGCGCTTCAACTCTCTGTTGGACACCTCGACTTGTCCACTTGTCTGGGGATGATATGGGGTTGCCACTTTATGATAAACATTATATTTCTTCATCAGTGCGGTAAAGTGCCGATTGCAGAATTGTGAACCCTCATCACTGATGATCGCCTGTGGAACCCCAAATCGATTTATCAATTTCTTCAAGAATGCTATGACCACCTTTCCATCATTAGTAGGTAGAGCAGCTGCTTTCACGCATTTCGACACATAGTTGACACACACCAGGATGTATAAGTTGCCACACGACATGGGGAATAGTCCCATGAAGTCGATACCCCAGACGTCAAAAATCACCACTTCCTGAATGGAAGAAAGAGACAACTCGTCTCGTCTCGAAATGTTGCCTATCCGCTGGCATCTGTCACAATGCTGCACAAAGTCTCTCACATCTCTATATAATGTAGGCCAGTAGAAACCACTCTCTAGTACCCGTGCTGCTGTCCTACCTGAAGCGTAATGACCCCCATAATCCGAAGAATGGCATTGAGTCATAATAGCTAACATCTCTTCCTCTGCAACACATCTCTGAATCATCTCATCTGCACAAACTCCGAATATATATGGCTCATCCCATAGATAGCATTTGACATCAGAGAGGAACTTCTTGCGCTGATGACTGCTCATGTCAGGAGGCATAATATCAGTTGAGAGATAGTTGGCGAAGTTAGCATACCATGGATTCATTGTCTCCTTAATGAGCATAAGTGCCTCATCAGAAAACCTTTCATTGATGACTTCACCTTCTATTACTGGCTCATGAACCTCTAATCGCGACAAGTGGTCTGCTACCACATTCTTTGTCCCTTTCTTGTCTCTGATCTCAAGTCAAACTCTTGCAGGAGCAACACCCACCGAATCAACCTAGGCTTGGCATCTTGCTTGGAAAAAAGGTATCGCAGTGCGGCGTGATCTGTATAAATGATAACCTTTAAGCCAAGCAGATACTGCCTAAATTTATCCAGCGAAAACACTACAGCTAGCATTTCCTTCTCTGGGGTAGTGTAGTTCAGTTGAGCTCCTGCTAGTGTGCGACTAGCATAGTAGATTACAGGAAGATTTTTATCATTCCTCTGTCCCAGACTGCTTCTCAAAG
Source organism: Mercurialis annua (assembly GCF_937616625.2). Classification (NCBI taxonomy): domain Eukaryota; kingdom Viridiplantae; phylum Streptophyta; class Magnoliopsida; order Malpighiales; family Euphorbiaceae; genus Mercurialis; species Mercurialis annua. Next base: position 42,526,175 of record NC_065574.1, on the reverse strand, counting down.
CTTGATCGCTTGCATCACACATGATCTCAAAGGGCAGATCTCAATCCGGACTAGATATGACTGGGGCAGTGACCAATGTTTCTTTTAACCTGAGAAAAGAAGCTAAACAGGCATTAGTAAACAAAAACGTTGCGTCCTTGACAAGTAAGTTAGTCAAAGGACACGCTATGGAAGAGAAGTCTTTGATGAACCTGCGATAAAAACCTGCATGCCCAAGAAAGGCACGGACTCCCTTCACTGTGGTTATAGGTGGAAGCTTCTCGATCACCTCTGTCTTTGCCCTGTCAACTTCGATACCAACTCTGGATATCTTGTGCCCCAAAAAATGCCCTCTTCAACCATGAAGTGGCATTTTTCCCAGCTCAGCACCAGATTCGTCTCTTCGCATCTCTGTAGGACTCGGTCTAAATTTCGAAGACAGCAGTCGAAGGAGTCCCCGAAGACTGAAAAGTCGTCCATGAACACTTCCATGATGTCTTCAATCATATCATTGAAGATCAAAGTCATGCACCTCTGAAATGTAGCAGGCGCATTGCAGAGACCAAACGGCATGTCGCGATAGGCAAAAGTGCCATAAGGACAAGTAAAGGTGGTCTTCTCTTGATCCTCTGGGAAGATAATGATCTGATTGTACCCAGAGTAACCATCCAGAAAACAGTAAAATGCATGTCCTGCCACCCACTCTAGCATCTGATCAATAAAAGGAAGCGGGAAGTGATCCTTCCTAGTTTCGGCGTTCAGCTTCCTGTAGTCAATGCACACTCGCCACCCAGTAACTATGCGAGTAGAAATCTGCTCCCCCTTGTCATTCTCCACGACTGTCATCCCGCCTTTCTTAGGCACACACTGAATTGGGCTCACCCATGAACTATGTGAAATGGGATAGATGATGCCCGCATCAAGCAGCTTCACAGTCTCCTTGTGAACCACTTCCTTCATGTTTGGGTTCAGTCGTCTCTGTCTCTGCATAGATGCCTTAGACTCATCCTCTAAATGAATATGATGCATCACTACTGAAGGGATGATCCCTCTGATATCTGAAATCTGTCACCCAATAGCCACGATACGTCCCTTGACTACATCAATGACCCTCTGCTCTTACTTCTTGGTGAGCTTGTTGCTGATGATAATCGGTAAAGTGTCATCAGCTCCCAAGAAGGCATATCGCAAATATGCAGGCAAGGTCTTGAGTTCCACTTTTGGTGGCTTCTCTGAAGAGGGAGGAGTAATATGCTTGCTCTTCAACAATGTTCGAGGATTGGTTCCTCAATGTACTCCTCCTCTTCAGTATCTTCCTCTTTACTCGGCATAGAATGCATGATGGCTTTGTTCTCTGCGAGTTGCTCTTCTATTAACTCATCCACCATGTCTACCTGATAGGAGTGAAATACTCCTATCGGTTTGAGTCTTTTTAGCATCGCTTCGAACGTTTTATATGCGTTTTTAAAGCAATTGTATGCCTTATTACGTGTATGTGCAATTTCAGGTAATCGGAGCAATTATGAAGGTTTTTGGTCAATAAAGGGCGAAGTATCAAAGAAATCTAAAAGACGGAAGCTAGAACGCAAGATGAAAGAGACCCAAGGTTTACCAAGGTCTCTATCGAGACAAAGGAGTACAAATCGAGAAGCCAGTTTTTAGGCAGGTCTCGATCGAGAAGGCTCTTGTACTAAGCTTCTCGATCGAGACCAGGGTCTCCAAAAGAAGCCGAGAGCATGCTAAAAATAGGGTCTCGATCGAGAAGCTTCCTTACAAAGGCTTCTCGATCGAGACATGAAGAAAAACCTGGAGTAAAATCTTTTTGGGTCCGTGTGCTAGTGGGCCCATTTTCCCCTTTTGGCCAAACCTTTGTACTAGTGGATTTGTCATTTAGCCTCTTTTGGCTTGGCTATATAAGGCCTTTTATGTTTTTAGGGTAAAACATTTTACATTTTTAGTCTCAATCCATATATAGTACTTTTTATTTCCTTTTGTAGAGATCTACAATTGTTCTTATTGTTCTTGAGAAGTAATTTCCAGATTTTAGTTTCTTTTTGATTTTTCTTCTACTACAAGTCTTATTATTATTTCAAGCTTCATTATCTAGTGAATACTATTATTTACACACAAGCTCTATTTAAGGTAATTGACTTTTACTCATTATGAATAGCAATAGATGTTTAATGTTTGTTGATAAATTAGTAATTCTTGTTATCTTCACCATGGTTGGCTAAAACTCCTTTGTTTGGGGGTTGAAATGAAGTTTAGAAATGTATGATTTGGGTTAGGGTTTGGGCTTATTGTTGTTGTTCTAATTGATTTCCCTAATGCTTGTTTTAGATTAGCTATCTAAAGCATGATTCTAGGTTGGTTAACACTTTGAGAGAAGGTTGGGCTTATTGTTGTTGTTCTAATTGATTTCCCTAATGCTTGTTTTAGATTAGCTATCTAAAGCATGATTCTAGGTTGGTTAACACTTTGAGAGAAGGTTAATTAATTGGATAGATCAATTAGGATCCTAATTAATGACACCATGAGAGTGGGTTAGAAATTAGGAAACCATAGAGTGGATTGTTAATCGCCAATTGTCTTGTTAATCGTGTTTAGTGCCACGAGAGTGGATTAGGCTTGGTTAGTTGGCTTGTTTGTGATTTTATAACTCCTTGAGGCTCGAGAGAGCGGGAGTTATGCTTTAGGAACGCTCGATTCACTTGTTGAAGCCCTAGACTCGAACTATTGATTGCATGACCTAAGCGTAGTTTCGACCTCCAAACCCCTTTATTAATTGAGTTATCCGTAATTGTTTAAGCGCTTTAGTATTCTAGAATTGTTGATTAATTGTTAATTGAAAGTTTTGTTTAGTTAATTGCTATTGTTAAATTAATACTTGAATTCAAATTCCAATTGTCTATTTTGCTAAACGAATTGAATCGCAACTAAAGTTCATTCTCATCAATCGCTCTAGATTCACTCCTCGTGGGATCGATTCCGACTTCCGGATTATTACAAGTTGCGCTTTTTGCCCAACAAGTTTTTGGCGCCGTTGCCGGGGAGTGACGAGTGTTTATTTATTGATTGAAATTAGTTATTGATCGGTCGAGTTAGCTTTATTTTCTGTTTTCATCACTTTTGTTGTTTTTGCTTCTTTCCGGATTTACGCATGGTTTGCTTGTTGTTGTTTGTGTAGGAGATCAACTATAGTGTATGCACAATACACGAAGGGCCAATCTTCCGCTAGAACCGTTTCAAGACAACCTCGGGAGATTTGAAAGAAGTGTGAGAAGGGAGAATCATATACCCGTTATCATGGAACATGGGGATGATAACTATGAGGAGGAGCATTATCACCCTCAAGACGATGGAGTGAGGCAACATCCGCCTCCTCCACTCGATGAGAGGAATCGGCAAGAGCAACAAGGGGACAATCACCCTCAAGTTCAAGGCCATCAAGCACAAAGACAAACTTTGGGGGACTTCTTCCTCCCGGATGTGGATAATGCTACCTATGGGTGCTTTGCAAGACCGGTCACCACGGCTACTTTTGAGATCAAGCCTAGCACGATTCAACTCCTAGAGAATCGGTGCCAATTCTTTGGGTTACCAAGTGAGGATCTGAATGAACACATAGCCAAGTTCTTGGGAGTGTTGGACACATTCAAGCTCCATAATGTCACCTCCGATCAAATCAAGCTTCGGATGTTTCCGTTCTCACTAAGAGACAAGGCTAGCTTGTGGCTTCGATCACTACCTAATGCATCAATCCACAATTGGCGGGATCTTGCTCAAGCTTTCCTTCACAAGTACTTTCCGATGGGGAGAACCGCGAAGTTGACAAAGGACATCATTGATTATTACCAATATGAGGGGGAATTTCTCTATGAAACTTGGGAGAGGTTCAAGGATCTCCAAAGGCACGTACCTCATCATCGGCTTGTAAGGGAACATGTGCTTCAAATATTCTATAATGGTTTGGGTGAGATCACAAGATCTACCATTGATTCGGCCGCGGGAGGTTCTTTGATGCAAAAGACGCTTGATTAAGCTAATGAGTTGATTGAAAAATTGGCTATGGTGAGTAGCACTTGGTCCTCGGAAAGGAGAAGACCACCGGCTTAAAAGGCATTAATGACACTTGACCAATCCAAGGAGTTTGAAGCGATGAAAGCCATGAATGCCTCTTTACAAAGTCAAGTTGATGCCTTGAAGAAGCAAGTGGGTCCACGGAATGCTCCGGTTGCATATGTCCAAGTAGGTTGTGAGCATTGTGGAGATTTCAATCATGGAAGTAATGAGTGCTATGCCACGGGTCAAACTTGGAGCGAACAAGTGAATTATGTGGGAGGTCAACGCCAAGGGAATGATCCTTACTCGAATACCTATAATCCGGGGTGGAGAAACCATACTAACTTCGGATGGAGGAATCAAGAGGGCCAAGGCAATGTGCAAGCAAATCAACAAGTGGGTCCTATTTTCCAAGGAGGAAATAGGCCCCAACAACAAGGTCCTTATCAAGGCCCTTATCATAACCATCAAGGGCAAGGAAACAACTATGGTGGTAGACCTCAACACCCTCCGGGATTCCAACCACAAAAGAATACGGATGAGGGAAATGTGCTTTCCAAGGTGCTAGAGAAGTTAGAGAAAATGGAGCAAAGGGAGAAGAATCAAGCTTCTACTATCCATCATTTGGAAACTCAAATTTCTCAAATGGCGATTTCGCTTCAAGGTAGACAACAAGGGGGATTGCCATCTACTACGGAGAACAACCCTAGAGAGCATGTTAAGGCGGTAGAGCTCCGAAGCGGGAGAAACCTTGAGAAAGCCAATGGAAAGAGACAAGTTGTTGAGGAGGATGAGCCTCAAGTTGTGATTGACATAGCAAGTTCAAGTCAAGAGTTGCCAAACGAATGTGAGGAGGTGGTTATCGAGGTGGAAGAGCCTTATGTGAGGCCACCGCCGCCGCCGCCGTTTGTACCACCGGTTCCGTTCCCAAGCCGGTTAAGGAAAGCTCAAGGGAACGAAAAGTTTCATAAGTTCCTTGAGATTTTCAAGAAGTTGCAAATTAATCTAAGCTTGGCGGATGCACTTCGGGAGATGCCCCAATATGCAAAGTTCTTGAAAGACATAATTATGAACAAGCGTAGTTGGGAGCAAGGTGGGATAATACCGCTCACGGAAAATTGTAGTTCCATAATCCAAAGCAACCTACCAACAAAGCTTAAGGATCCAGGGAGTTTTTCTATACCTTGCACCATAGGAAATATGAATGCTATAAATTGTTTGTGTGATCTTGGGGCAAGTATTAATTTGATGCCGTTGTTTCTTTTTAGGTCTTTGTTTGGTGATCAACCGGTAAAACACACCTCGATGGTATTGCAACTTGCCGATCACTCTCTCAAGAAGCCGTATGGGATAGTGGAATACATACTCGTCAAAGTGGACAAATTTATCTTTCCGGTGGATTTTGTGATCCTAGACTATGCGATAGATAAAGAGTGCCCTATGATCCTTGGTCGCCCTTTCATGAACACCGGGCGTGCTCTCATCGATGTTCATGCCGGCAAGCTCACCTTAAGAATTGATGAGGAAAGTGTGGAGTTTGATATGAAGAGAGTGATGCGGAATGCTATCGAGGAGGAAGATTGCATGAGGATTGATTTGGTTGATGAAATTGTGGAGGATCAGTTGAAGGAAAATATGGATTCATTAAACCGGGGAGTTACAAGGAAATTCGATGATTTTGGGTATTCAGAGGCAGGTCTCGATCGAGAAGCCCCACCATCTATGCTTCTCGATCAAGACCCAAAAAAGGGCTGCTCTCGGTATCTCAGAGGACCACTGGTCTCGATCGAGACTGGGGTTTCTCTATCGAGACAAGGCAAAATTATGCCTGGTCTCGATAGAGACTCCTGCGTCTCGATCAAGACCTCCTCTGAGATTATAAAAGCAGAACTTCCAAGTGTTTCTAGTGTCACGTTTCATTCCGGGGTTGTGGATGATGAATACACCGAGGAAGAGGAACCTAAGCCGGAAAATTTGAACAAAAAGAATGGTGTGACTCCACCATCCTCCGAGTTGCCTCCAATCGTTGAGATGAAGCCACTCCCCTCTCATCTTCGGTATACTTACGTTGGAGAGAATGAGACTTTGCCCATAATCATCTCTAACAAGCTTTCTAAGGAACAAGAGAGGAGGGTTGTGCAAGTAGTGAAGGAGTACGTGTTAGCCATAGGTTGGCAAATCTCCGACATTCGGGGTATAAGTCCGCAAATTGTGATGCATAAGATCCATCTTGAAGACGATTCAAAGAAGTCAACTCAAAGGCAACGAAGATTAAATCCGAATATGAAGGAGGTAGTGCACAAAGAGATCGTCAAGCTCCTCGACGCCGGGATAATCTATCCTATTTCGGATAGTGAGTGGGTAAGCCAAATTCAATGTGTTCCTAAGAAGGGAGGTATGACAATGGTGGAGAATGAAAAAGGAGAGCAAATATCCACAAGGACGGTAACCGGTTGGCGAGTATGCATCGATTATCGGAAGCTCAACGAGGTAACCCGAAAGGATCACTTTCCGCTACCATTTATCGATCAAATGTTAGAGAGGGTAGCGGGACACAAGTTTTATTGTTTCCTTGATGGGTATTCCGGTTACAATCAAATATTAATTCTCCCGGAAGATCAAGAGAAGACGACCTTCACATGCCCCTACGGTACTTTTGCATATCGGCGAATGCCCTTCGGACTGTGCAACGCACCCGCCACATTTCAAAGATGTATGACTTCAATCTTCAACGATATGATTGAGGATATAATGGAGGTGTTCATGGATGATTTCTCCGTGTTTGGCGATTCATTCGATGGTTGCTTAGCAAATTTAAGGCGGGTTTTAGCACGATGTGTGCAGACAAATTTGGTGCTCAATTGGGAAAAATGCCATTTCATGGTGGATGAAGGCATTGTACTCGGGCATAGGATATCGGAGGCGGGAATTGAAGTGGATAGGGCTAAGACGGCGGTTATTGAAAAATTGGTCGCTCCGGCTACGGTCAAAGGAGTTCGGGCATTTTTAGGCCATGCGGGCTTTTACCGGCGATTCATTAAAGATTTTTCATCTATCGCACGGCCTTTGACGAGATTGCTAGTTAAAGATGCGCCGTTTGAATTCACGAATGAATGTCAAGGCGCTTTTGAGAAGCTTAAGGAGGCGCTTGTAACCGCTCCTATTATCTCATCTCCGGATTGGAGTTTGCCTTTTGAACTAATGTGTGACGCTAGTGACCAAGCATTGGGTTGCGTGTTGGGGCAAAGAAAGGACAAGCGGGTGCATGTGATCTACTATGCTAGCCGGACGATGGCGGGAGCACAACTCAACTACACTACTACCGAAAAAGAGATGTTGGCGGTAGTGTTTGCCTTGGATAAATTTCGGCAATACTTGCTCGGATCAAAGTCCATCATCTACGCCGACCATGCCGCTTTGAGATACCTTTTTACTAAGCAAGACGCCAAGCCAAGACTTATTCGGTGGATACTTTTGATGCAAGAGTTTGACATAGAAATCCGGGATAAAAAGGGCACGGAGAACGTGGTAGCGGACCACTTATCAAGATTTGAAAACCCGGAGCCGATTCCTATTGGTATGGAGATTAATGAGCGGTTTCCGGATGAAACACTTATGATGATTCGGGAAGTAGAAACGCCGTGGTATGCCGATTTCGCCAATTATCTCTCATCGGAAGTCATGCCTCCGGACTTGACATCGCATCAACGGAAGAAGTTTTTATCCGATATTAAGAGGTATTTATGGAATGAACCCTACTTGTTTAAAATTTGTGGAGACGGGATGTTGCGGCGATGTGTGGCGTTGGGAGAAATGATGCCTATTCTATCATCTTGTCATGAAGCCGGCCATTATGGATCGGCAAGAACCGCCGCTAGAGTGCTTGAAAGCGGGTTCTTTTGGCCTACGTTGTTTCGGGATGCCAAAGAATTTGTTGACCATTGTGATCGATGCCAACGGGTAGGTAACATATCCAAACGTGATGAGATGCCCTTGACATCGATTCAAGAAGTGGAGATATTCGATGTGTGGGGAATCGACTTTATGGGGCCCTTTCCGGTTTCATTCAAGAACCAATACATCTTGGTATGTGTCTGTCACGACCCAATTTCATGAATCGTGACCGGCGCTAGGGTATGGGTATGGTTGTACCAAAACCCGTAGCAAGCCTTGCGGAAATCAATTAACCATTTAAACCTGCAGAAAACTGCTCGGGGGCAACCGAGACTCCAACCTAAGTCTAGCAATTTATATTACAGTTCTAATATAAATAACTTAAATATCTTAAATATTCCCCTGCATGGCTTAAATATAACAATGTCGTAATCCAGAGTAATCATGCCAAATATAAATAATCGAATATATCGACAATTACAAAGTGTAATATCAAATGAAATAAATAAACTAGTTCTACTGCGGTCTAAGAGTTCGAAAACAGAAACTAGTTTAATAACATAAAAACCTCCGAAGAATCAAAAGAATCGGAGTGGACCAGCTTTCAAATCATAAACCTGGAAAATTTGGGAAAACAACGGGGTCAGATATACTGAGATGAGTTCGCAATACTATTTACATTTATTAAGTTTAAAACCCTTAAATCAAAACATTTTTATACTAATATAATATGATTATGGAAAACAGTATTGAAATGATCCCAGCGTAAGTATGACATAGCATACCGATAACCCAGAGTGGACAGGAACAAATCCTCGTCATATATTTATACCAGCGTAAGCAAGACTTTAGTCTGCCGTTTTCGAGAGTACTTACCGGTGCACACAGTCTCGATACAAGCCTATCGAGTAGCTCGTTTCAATCCAGATCCATAATCCGTAAAAACAGTTCACAAACATTTATTATATTAAAATACGATGCGGTACTTAATAAAGCGGCAAATAGCACTACAAACTCACTGCTTGCTTATCCACGTGATCTTGGCAAACAGCTAACCCTGCGTAGACTCCGAAGCACGAGCAGTCGACGGGTCTAAAATAATAAATAGGTTAATATCCGTACGACCTCTAACTCTAAGATCACTAGACACCACATAGGACTAGCACAATTAAATAAACAGATAAATCACAGAGAAACACAATTCTCAAATAAAATGTAATGCCGTAATTAATTCAAGACTATTGAGTTCGCCTTAAATCCAATCCGAAAATATTATTAAAATAATATTTAATTGATAAATAAAATCAATTCCTCAAATAGTGGGTTAGCCGAGTTTTTCAAAACTACCAAGCTAAACCCACATGTCGGTGACCCAAGCCAAACCGACCCAACTAATATTTCAGAGTTTATAAACCACAGTTTATAATTAATATTAAATAAAATATTAATTAATATCAAAATAGAACTCAATAGCTTGAAACTCAAGTAATTAAATATTACCGGCAATTATCTCAATTAATTAAATAACAAACAAAGCTAAAATATAAATTTAATTCCAAAGGCATTCTAAGCCAAAAATATCAATTTAACAATTAAATAATAATTAATAATAATTATTAATTTAATTTTTAAATATTCAAATATTATTTTTATGCCTTAGAAATAATATAATTAATTTGACAAACTTTCGAATTAAATAAAATCCAAATTTTTTTATTTAATATAATCAATTATAAAATGAAATCCCCAATTCCCATTTTATGTAGTCAAAATAAATAACCAAATTTAAAGTCATTTAATTTATAATACGGTTAATATTAAGTCTAAATTTAAAATACTAATGTCCAAAGTAATTTCAAATTATAAATAATAATATTATTTAAATTGCTAATTAATAAGTCGAAATCAATTTCGTAGATTAAAAATCAAAATCAATTAAAAACAGTCAATAAATAAGCTTAGGAATTCCTTTAATTAAGTCACAATAATTCAGTGACCAAAACCATTCTTTTGCCATAATCATAACATAACAGCCAATAGAAATCAAGATTAATAAACCTTTTATTAATTTAAGCATAAACCCAATAAGTGACCAAAGCCCAATAAGATTGAAACATGGACTTCCCGCCTAAGCACACACCGTCTTCCTCAATGAAGGAAATTGCAGAACATGAAACACCAATATTCAAGACCAAATTTTAATAATCCTTAACAATCCAACTACTCAAAATCACAACCATAAAACAATAATATTGAGCATGAATAACAATCACTGTTTAAAGGACAAACAACCTACGGCAACAACGCAAAATTTAACAAACGGCGACTCGAAACGAGTAACACAAGCTCAAGCAAAAAAGGGTTTGCTACTACGTTCATAATATGATACAAAAAGTAACATGACAGCAGCAATTTAATAAAAACGGCAATAATAGATTTTTAAAATGGCCACAGTAAACATGAACAAAGCGATGAACCGAACGGCAAATCAAACGGAATGATTTTTACGTACCAAACGAGATGAATAACGTCCAGCGGTTAGAGGATGACGAGAATGGATGTGGCGAAGGCAAAGATCTCAGAACGATACTAGAATAATGAATGACACAAGTTATTTGTCGGCGAGAACGATATCGAACTAAACTAACGAAGGAAGTGACGTGAACTTACCGGATTTGAAGCGAATGAAAGATGAATGATGTGATTTCTGGTTATCTTGGATGTTTAGGGAGAGACGGCTAGGGTTTCAGAATAAGCGAATGAAAAGAATAGGGTTTAACTAAGAAGTCGAGTGAAAAAAAAAAGGACGCATACTGCTATACAAACTGTAAGTTTCTACTTCATAATGAAGAAGGTGGGCTTTCTAAAAATATTATGGCCATGAACAATATATGATGGGCTTTCCATGCATAATAATCACGTGAGAAATAATGTAGTAGGTGTATGCATGGGCTCATTTATATGCAATATATATTCACTTTTGTTTTTTTTTTGTTTTTTTTTCTTTTAAAAATTAAAATACAAACCAAATACGAATCGAACCACAACCGAATCAACGAATGCGTCAAATAAAATAAAATAAAATATTTAATAATAAAAGAAATTTTACTTAAACCTCGACGAAAAATAAATTTAAATTTTTTAAAAAAAAGTTTAAAAATACAGGATATTACAGTGTCGATTATGTTTCGAAATGGGTGGAAGCGGAGGCTTTACCCACTAACGATGCTAAGGTGGTAGTGAACTTCTTAAAGGGGTTAGTGAACCGTTTCGGGACTCCTAGAGTGATTATTAGTGACGGTGGCTCACATTTTTGCAACCGGCAATTTGGAGCTCTTATGAGGAAGTATAATGTGCACCATCGAGTCGCTACCCCTTACCACCCCCAAACTAGTGGCCAAGTTCAGGTTTCGAACCGTGAATTGAAAAGAATTCTCGAGAAGACGGTGAATGGATCCCGAAAAGATTGGTCATTGAAATTGGATGATGCATTGTGGGCTTATAGAACGGCCTACAAAACTCCACTTGGGATGTCTCCGTTTCGTATTGTCTATGGGAAGGCGTGTCATCTTCCCTTGGAACTTGAGCATAGAGCATATTGGGCTATAAAGAAGTTGAACTTCGATTTTAAAGCGGCGGGGGAGAAACGATTGCTTCAACTTAACGAATTAGATGAGATACGGTTTATGGCTTATGAGAACACCAAGCTATATAAGGAGAGAACGAAGAAGTGGCATGACGCCCATATCGCTCCTAAGATATTGGAAGCGGGATCTTTTGTGCTACTTTACAATTCACGGTTGAGGTTATTTCCGGGTAAGCTCAAATCCCGATGGAGTGGTCCATTCAAAATCGAGCATGTGGCGAGTCATGGAGCGGTTGAATTGGAGAACTCTAAAGGCGAGACCTTCAAAGTTAGCGGGCACCGGTGTAAGCCGTATCTCGGGCCCTTAACGAACCGAGTGGAAGATGAGATATCTTTCACTACTCCTACTTGAGTTCATTGTTTGACGGTCAAGCTTTCGACCTTAAAAAGCGCACTCGGGAGGCATTCCCGAGAGGTTAGTTTTATTTGTGTTTATTCATTTCCCTTGTTTAAGTTAAATCTAGTTTTGTTTTGTTAATTTCTTCGTCAGTTATCGTTTTGTATTCAAGATAATGCCGGGGTATTTGTTTTTCGTTGTGGTGTGTAGGATTGCATTGAGAAACCATGGCCCAGATTTTGCCCTGGTCTCGATCGGGAAGCTCATGGAATTAGGCTTCTCGATCGAGACCTTACTTCCCTTGAGAAGCCGAGAGCATGCCAAAAATAGGGTCTCGATCGAGACTCCTTTTCCCAGGTAGGTCTCGATCGAGAAGCCCTCTGAATTCAGTCAAAGTGTGCAATTTCCAAGAGACACAAAAGAGAAGCACATGGATTGCTGAGGTGGCATGATCTCGACCATTCACAAGAAACACAAAGTACATGGATTGCTGAGTTGTCAAAATCCCACACATCCATTTCAAACAAATGACTTTGCCATAAATACATACCCACCTCTTCATCTTCTTTAAAAAGACTTCCTCTTTTGGCAAAAACCAAATCCACCATTCTTCCTCTCTTGAGAAATCCGGCCACCACAAGAACACCACTCAAACCACCACCAAAAATCAAAGTAAAAACATATTCAAACACCCTTTGTGCAACAAATCAACATGGGAAAATCCGGAACATCGAAAAAGAGCTCCGCTAAACTCCCCACCAAGGAACTTGAACCACCACCACCACCACCACCACGCCCTCAACCAATCCGTTCAAGGAAGAAGACAACCGCCTCCGGGTCAAGAGTTGTCGGTACTACCACTCCGGCGGCCCTCACAAGACAATATGATGCTCCATTCCAAATCCATTCGGTGGAGGAAGGAGAGCGATTCAAGAAAATCAAGGAGCGGGTTTTTGCCATTCCGTTCATCCTTGATTGGCATTCCATGCTTGTGTTAGGGGTACGAACTCGGGTTAAACAATATTTTGAAATTCTTGGATTGTATAAATTGTCGGAATGCTCAACCACCGGATACGAAGAGTTAACATGGGAGTTCTTCACCATGCTTCGAGCTCAAGGTGAAGACAATTTGAAACTCCATTTCCGGCTCCTAGGTGTGGAGCATGTGTTGACAATGGATATGCTACAAGCGGAGTTTTGGTTACCAACTAGGGGACTCAAAGACAATCCCAAGGAATTTAGCTATGAAGATGTTTGGTTGGAAGCGTCGGGAATGGAAGGCTACAAGGCCAAAACGGCCAAAATGGTCGATGTGAAGGATTCCATCCTTGTGATTATCTTGAAATGGGTGGGGCACACTTTCGGCGGAAGGCATGAATACAACAAGATCGGAGAAACCGAAGTTCTTATGATGAATTCGATTATGCATCCGGATGTGGAGGCCTACAAGTTGAACATGGCGTGTCGATTGATCATGAATTTGAGGGATGTGCCAAATGATGATACCGAACTTGGTTTTGGATGGTTGGTAACTCGGATTGCTTTAATGTTGGGTGTTTCCGACGAAGCCTTTGCGAACTTCACTCCGATTCCGGCTAGAAAGCTCGACTCCGATCACATGGAGAAAGCCGGTTATACAAAGGAAGATAACATGTTGCCTTACTATCAAAGGAAGAAATGGATAAAGGAGCATGGAGTCGTGGCGGCTTACAAAGCCGAATTTGGGGAAGAAGCGGAATATCCGGGAGAGGCACCACCGGAGCCACCACAACCACCTCCGAGATCGAGAAGAGCTGGGAAAGAGCCGGTCGAATCAAGCAACCAAGGCGAAAGGGTTCCGGCGGATGCACAAATGGGTCACGGTCCACCAATGGGGTTCTATGAAGAACAACGCCAATTCATGGCGACGCAAACTCAATTCATGGAGGATCAAAGGAAAATGTGGCGCAAGATGGAGTATTATCAAGAGCGATTGAGGGAGAAAGTGAAACGCCATGGGCGCGATTTCCGTGACTATGTGAACGGCACGGGCGACATTTGGATTGATATGCCTTCTCTTTCTCCCGAGCCTCCGGAATTCGACTAAATCGAGATTTGCATCCTTCTAACTCAACTCATACAATTTTGCTTGTTTTTGTTTTATTTCTTGCTTAGGGGCTAAGCTTGAAATAGTGTGAGGAGGGTTGGCAAAGATTGTATCTCGTTTTAGTGTGTTTTATTTCATTGCTTTTATCGCTTTATGTCGAGTCTTGTGGGTCTAGTTTGTTTTAGTTTGTGATAGTTGTTTTAGTTTGTGAGTCACCTCCGTGATCTCTTGTTTGAAATCTCGATTATGGAATGAGAATCCGTGCAAATTTAGAAATTCGTCAAAACAAGTATTATCTCTCGGTTTATGAATGTTTAAATGTTTTTATCTAGTTAAACAATTTACGGTTCATGCTTGCTTAATGAAATGCAATGGAATTAGACATGTTGAGTTGGCATTAGGGCAAGTTTTACAATTGTATGATCTTTAGGCATGACCGAGATACTTGATGCGGATTCATGATGTGTGACCTTGAATTGGAACATTGTTGTGTCGCTTTGAATATGAACATACATTGGCATGAATTCATTTGATTTAAGCATTTGAGCACAACACCACTTTGTATGTGAGCACTTTTGAGCCTAATAGATTATTGTGAGTGTCTTTTTGCCGAGAATTCCTAGAATTTGCTCGGTGTCCATTCGAAATTGCAATGTTGAGTAATTGATGATTAGATGAATATGGCATTATGAGTAACCATTGTTTTAGAGACCACTTTAAAAGCCTACCATTGTACCTCTAGAAACACAAGCTTGAGCCTAAAACTTTTTTTTTAGTTGATATCACCATTGTCACCTAGCAATCCTATTTTCCATTTCCGCTTGAAAACACCCAAAACTTGACTTGGAAAACAAGTGTGAGGAGGTTGATATAGAAGCTTGATGAAACAAGATAGATTGAACTCGAGTTTAAAAGCCGAAAGTCTATGCCTAAGAAAAAAAAAAGAAGAAAAGAGAAAACAAAACAAAGAAAGAATAATAATGTTTATGAGAAAAAAAAAGAGATAGAAAAGCAAGAAGAGAAAAGAAATAAGGGCATTAGAGGACAATAAGAGTTCAAATGTGCCAAAATTCCAAGCTAACCTAAGGTCGATGATAGAGTATCACCTAGTTTCAAGTCAAGTTTTTAGCCTACATATCAACTTAACCGTCCCCGAACCTTGGCCACGTTACAACCCTTACAAGTCCATATGATAATTATCAATTACCGAGCTAGTAGTGGAGTCTAGGACTATGAGCAAACCTATGGGAATTCCGTGATTGTGTGTTGCATTTCCTTACCTTAAACACTTGTGCGAAAGAGAGAAATCATGTGAGAAATATTGTGCTCGTGTTTAATGCTCTTGGGTGATTGACATGGTGTTCATGTTCTAAGTTGACCAAATTATCGCATGTCCCTTAAATGATAGTGCTCTCGTAAGTGCCAATTGAAAGATTTATTAACTTTTTGAATTGTTCAAAGTGCCATATTCCTCATGTCTTGGCTATTGCATTCCTCATTTGTTTGCATGATTCGTGAGTTGTTGACACTAGATGTTGCATTTGCGTGTTCATAAATTGGGAGTATAGTTGTTGATGAGTAGTCCAAAATTTTTGCTAAGATTGTGTTCCGTAGTTGTTAAGTGAGAAATTCTTCTTACTTGAGGACAAGCAAGAGCTTAGTGTGAGGAGGTTTGATAGGAGTGAAATACTCCTATCGGTTCGAGTCTTTTTAGCATCGCTTCGAACGTTTTATATGCGTTTTTAAAGCAATTGTATGCCTTATTACGTGTATGTGCAATTTCAGGTAATCGGAGCAATTATGAAGGTTTTTGGTCAATAAAGGGCGAAGTATCAAAGAAATCTAAAAGACGGAAGCTAGAACGCAAGATGAAAGAGACCCAAGGTTTACCAAGGTCTCTATCGAGACAAAGGAGTACAAATCGAGAAGCCAGTTTTTAGGCAGGTCTCGATCGAGAAGGCTCTTGTACTAAGCTTCTCGATCGAGACCAGGGTCTCCAAAAGAAGCCGAGAGCATGCTAAAAATAGGGTCTCGATCGAGAAGCTTCCTTACAAAGGCTTCTCGATCGAGACATGAAGAAAAACCTGGAGTAAAATCTTTTTGGGTCCGTGTGCTAGTGGGCCCATTTTCCCCTTTTGGCCAAACCTTTGTACTAGTGGATTTGTCATTTAGCCTCTTTTGGCTTGGCTATATAAGGCCTTTTATGTTTTTAGGGTAAAACATTTTACATTGTTAGTCTCAATCCATATATAGTACTTTTTATTTCCTTTTGTAGGGATCTACAATTGTTCTTATTGTTCTTGAGAAGTAATTTCCAGATTTTAGTTTCTTTATGATTTTTCTTCTACTACAAGTCTTATTATTATTTCAAGCTTCATTATCTAGTGAATACTCTTATTTACACACAAGCTCTATTTAAGGTAATTGACTTTTACTCATTATGAATAGCAATAGATGTTTAATGTTTGTTGATAAATTAGTAATTCTTGTTATCTTCACCATGGTTGGCTAAAACCCCTTTGTTTGGGGGTTGAAATGAAGTTTAGAAATGTATGGTTTGGGTTAGGGTTTGAGCTTATTGTTGTTGTTCTAATTGATTTCCCTAATGCTTGTTTTAGATTAGCTATCTAAAGCATGATTCTAGGTTGGTTAACACTTTGAGAGAAGGTTAATTAATTGGATAGATCAATTAGGATCCTAATTAATGACACCATGAGAGTGGGTTAGAAATTAGGAAACCTTAGAGTGGATTGTTAATCGCCAATTGGCTTGTTAATCGTGTTTAGTGCCACGAGAGTGGATTAGGCTTGGTTAGTTGGCTTGTTTGTGATTTTATAACTCCTTGAGGCTCGAGAGAGCGGGAGTTATGCTTTAGGAACGCTCGGTTCACTTGTTGAAGCCCTAGACCCGAACTATTGATTGCATGACCTAAGCGTAGTTTCGACCTCCAAACCCCTTTATTAATTGAGTTATCCGTAATTGTTTAAGCGCTTTAGTCTTCTAGAATTGTTGATTAATTGTTAATTGAAAGTTTTGTTTAGTTAATTGCTATTGTTAAATTAATACTTGAATTCAAATTCCAATTGTCTATTTTGCTAAACGAATTGAATCGCAACTAAAGTTCATTCTCATCAATCGCTCTAGATTCACTCCTCGTGGGATCGATTCCGACTTCCGGATTATTACAAGTTGCGCTTTTTGCACACAAGCTCTATTTAAGGTAATTGACTTTTACTCATTATGAATAGCAATAGATGTTTAATGTTTGTTGATAAATTAGTAATTCTTGTTATCTTCACCATGGTTGGCTAAAACCCCTTTGTTTGGGGGTTGAAATGAAGTTTAGAAATGTATGGTTTGGGTTAGGGTTTGAGCTTATTGTTGTTGTTCTAATTGATTTCCCTAATGCTTGTTTTAGATTAGCTATCTAAAGCATGATTCTAGGTTGGTTAACACTTTGAGAGAAGGTTAATTAATTGGATAGATCAATTAGGATCCTAATTAATGACACCATGAGAGTGGGTTAGAAATTAGGAAACCTTAGAGTGGATTGTTAATCGCCAATTGGCTTGTTAATCGTGTTTAGTGCCACGAGAGTGGATTAGGCTTGGTTAGTTGGCTTGTTTGTGATTTTATAACTCCTTGAGGCTCGAGAGAGCGGGAGTTATGCTTTAGGAACGCTCGGTTCACTTGTTGAAGCCCTAGACCCGAACTATTGATTGCATGACCTAAGCGTAGTTTCGACCTCCAAACCCCTTTATTAATTGAGTTATCCGTAATTGTTTAAGCGCTTTAGTCTTCTAGAATTGTTGATTAATTGTTAATTGAAAGTTTTGTTTAGTTAATTGCTATTGTTAAATTAATACTTGAATTCAAATTCCAATTGTCTATTTTGCTAAACGAATTGAATCGCAACTAAAGTTTATTCTCATCAATCGCTCTAGATTCACTCCTCGTGGGATCGATTCCGACTTCCGGATTATTACAAGTTGCGCTTTTTGCACACAAGCTCTATTTAAGGTAATTGACTTTTACTCATTATGAATAGCAATAGATGCTTAATGTTTGTTGATAAATTAGTAATTCTTGTTATCTTCACCATGGTTGGCTAAAACCCCTTTGTTTGGGGGTTGAAATGAAGTTTGGAAATGTATGGTTTGGGTTAGGGTTTGAGCTTATTGTTGTTGTTCTAATTGATTTCCCTAATGCTTGTTTTAGATTAGCTATCTAAAGCATGATTCTAGGTTGGTTAACACTTTGAGAGAAGGTTAATTAATTGGATAGATCAATTAGGATCCTAATTAATGACACCATGAGAGTGGGTTAGAAATTAGGAAACCTTAGAGTGGATTGTTAATCGCCAATTGGCTTGTTAATCGTGTTTAGTGCCACGAGAGTGGATTAGGCTTGGTTAGTTGGCTTGTTTGTGATTTTATAACTCCTTGAGGCTCGAGAGAGCGGGAGTTATGCTTTAGGAACGCTCGGTTCACTTGTTGAAGCCCTAGACCCGAACTATTGATTGCATGACCTAAGCGTAGTTTCGACCTCCAAACCCCTTTATTAATTGAGTTATCCGTAATTGTTTAAGCGCTTTAGTCTTCTAGAATTGTTGATTAATTGTTAATTGAAAGTTTTGTTTAGTTAATTGCTATTGTTAAATTAATACTTGAATTCAAATTCCAATTGTCTATTTTGCTAAACGAATTGAATCGCAACTAAAGTTCATTCTCATCAATCGCTCTAGATTCACTCCTCGTGGGATCGATTCCGACTTCTGGATTATTACAAGTTGCGCTTTTTGCCCAACACTACCCGTATACACTCTCCTCCTGAATTTGGATGGTGTGTGATCTTCCTCATGTCAAACTCGACGCTTTCATCCCCAATCCTCAGAGTCAGCTTGCCATTATGAACATCAATAAGTGCTCTGCCAGTGTTCATGAATGGTCGCCCCAATATCATCGGGCACTCCTTGTCTGCTGCATAGTTAAGGACAACAATATCCACAGGGAATATGAATTTGTTGACCTTAACTAAGACGTCTTTCACAATTCCATGTGGCTTCTTCAGAGAGTTATCCGCTAACTGCAGCATCATCGTTGTAGCCTGTACCTGTTGATCACCAAACATACTACGAAAAAGGGATAAGGGCATCAAATTAATACTAGCACCTAAATCGCAAAGGCCATTAACAGATTGCATGTTACCGATAATACAAGGGATAGTGAAACTCCCTGGATCCTTGAGCTTGGTCGGTAGGTTGCTCAATATGATTGAGCTGCAGTTTTCTGTTATTGGTACTGGTCCCTCTGCATCCCAACACCGCTTGTTGGTGATGATCTCCTTGAGAAATTTCTCATAGTGCGGCATCTCTCTCAGTGCGTATGCCAGACTGATGTTTATCTGCAGCTTCTTGAAAGTTTCAAGAAATTTGTGAAACTTCCAAGTGTCTTGCGGCTTCTTCACTCTATGTGGGAATGGCAATTTTGGCACAAAAGGAGGTGGTGGAGGTGGTTTTGTAACTACCTTTTCAGGATCGCCATCCTCACAATGATCCTATTCCGCCTCAACTGTAGCACGTCCTGCATATGGATCATCCAGTGCTTTCCCACTCCTCAACTCAATAGCCTTGAGATGCTCTCTGAGTTTTCCTCAGTAGTGGATTGTAAACCCCCTTGATTTCTGCTTTGCAGTGCTTTAGCCATCTGCTGATTCTGCACCTCAAGATTATATATTGTGGCAGCATGATTTTTAAATGTCTACTGCGTCTCAGCATCCTTCTTCAACATCATCTCCATCATTTTATCAAACTTGTTGTGGAGAGACTCGCCCTACTCTCTCTGCTGAAAGCCAGGTGGATGCTGCGGTCGGTTGTTCTGATGTTGGAAATTCCCCTGATTCTGAAAGTTCCCTTGATTCTAGAAGTTGCCCTGATTGTGATGTTGCCTCTGTCCTCCTTGAAAACTCGGACCTGCCTGATTGTTGGCATTACCCCAATTATCCTTCCATGAGAAATTTGGGTGATTCCTCAATCCTGGATTGTAAGTGAATGCGTATGGATCATTTTTTGGTCTCTGCCCTCCCACAAAGTTAACTTGCTCATTGATAGGCTGAGACCATATAGAGCATTCATTCGATATATGACCATGCTCCCCACATACCTCGCAGTTACTTGAATTGCAGCTACACTGTTAATATTGGTTCCTGCAGCTTGCCTTGTGAGAAAATCCACTTGATTTTGCAGTGTTGCAGTCTTCAATTTCAAAGCTTCCATTGTATGATCAACACTAACTGCCATAACCCCTCTCTGCGTGGGTGTGTTCGCTCTTTCCTTTGGCAAGAAACAACCATTCACTGCCATCTCATCTAAAAGGTCGAGTGCTTCATCGGCCGTTTTTCTCATCAGAGACCCTCATGTCGCTGCATCAATAGTACTTCTGCCCAGTTCAGTTGATCCATTATAGAAAGTTTGGATCAGGTTCTCTCGAATAATGTGATGATGTGGGACTTGTCTCTACATCTCCTTATACCGCTCCCACGCTTCTTGAACTGTCTCTCCATCAAGTTGTTGATAGAGCATAATGTCTCTTGTCAGCTTTGCAGTCTTTGACATGGAGAAGTATTTGTTCATGAATGCCTTTGCCAAATATGCCCAAGTGTTCACGCCTGCTCTAGGTAAAGCATGGATCCATTGTTTCGCCTTATCCCTCAGAGAAAATGGGAATAGGCGCAACCACACCTCATCTTCAGTCATATTACTGATCTCGAATGTGCTGCATACTTCCAAAAAGTTTGGGAGGTGTGCGTTAGGATCTTCATTAGGTAGCCCATAGAACTGGAAGTTATCCTTCAGCAGCTGGATGACACTGGTTTTGATTTCATAGTGCGGAGTCAGCACAGGATGTGCGAAATAGCCATGAGTATTATTCCCCACATTTGGCTGAAATAACTCCATCATTGTTTTCACTCTAGGCCCTTCATTGTTCAGTCCCTGTGCATTCTGCTGATTCTGATCCTGCGGGATCACTCTGTTGTCACCCACATTGTTGAATCCTGGAGGAACATCATCTTCGTTAGCCATATCGAGGTTCCTTTGAGTTGAGTGTGTTGATTTTCTGACATTACGCTCAAAGCTAGTGAGGTCTTGTTGAAACGGTTCTACCGGTAGTCCTTTGCGTCGTATATTATGCATACACTAAGAGAAGGGTACCTGAAACAACACAATCAACAAACCACACGCGTAAAACAAGAAAAATAAAGACTAAAACAAGCCAAGCAACCCCAACTTAGTTGCTAAAGATATGCTTTCCTCGGCAACGGCGCCAAAAAAATGTTGGTAAAAATACGCAAGCGTATGTAGCCAACTTGTAATACAGACTCCGAAGTCCGGATATCGTACCCATAGAGAAAGCTTCTAAAGACAACCAGTTAAAAGACTCGATTCGAATAGCCGAAAAGAAAGTTTTGATTTGTTGTGTATTTAAAAGACAAAATTTAATAATTGTAAGTTAAAGTAAACTAAAGCTGTAATTCAAATGGTGTTTAACAATAATGGGAAAAGCAGGGATTATTAATCGTTATTATGTTGTTTACTTGATTTGGGTTATAAGTGTAATGTTCTGATGAGGTTCGAACTAGTCTTAAGCACCTACAATTCTCTCTCGAGCAATTACAGGCAAAAGCATTAAACGAACTGATAGTAGGTTAATTATTCACTCTCGCACAATGATTAACCTATGTATAAATTAATTAAATGGTTATAAAGCAAATTCAAAGAACACGCACTCATTAATTCACTCTCGCACAATTAACTCCTGTGTTCTTAATTATGTTGTTCTATTCTAATTTTACTCTCTCGAGTTAAAACTAAAACATCTGGCATAGACTAAGTGATCAGTTTAGGCTAAGAATAAAGCACAATAATTAAAACCCATCAAGAACACAAACCCATAAATCCAATTCAATTAAACAAACATAATTTTGATAATAATCCCCAAAGAAGAGTTTAGCTAGACATAATAATGGATAAACTAAAAACAATAATTAAAGAATTCATTCTAAGATTAAATTGAATACTGAATATGAAATTGAAATCAATCGTAGCTTGTTCGAAGTAATCTAATAATAATTGCAGTAGAAAACAATAATAAACTATGAATCCAATTGCGAAACGAATAGAAAACTAAGAAAACTAGGGTTTATGTGATTACAAAACTACGCGAACCTTTGTGCGATGTTAAAACTCACTAATTATACGGCTCCTAACTTCATAATCTTATATTAGGTCGAGCTAGATGAAAACCCAGAAATGCCCTTTGAGTTTCTTGAAATTCGGAGTTAAAAGCGGACATTTTAGTCTTTTTAAGTCATGGCTTCTGAAAAGTGCACGGCCGTGCTTCCTCTTACACGAATGTGTAATATGTGACTTAGCCATATTTCTATCTTCAAACTTCTCCAAAGACATGCCTTTCGGCAAAAGTGCACGACCGTGCACTTTAACACTACAGGGAAGTGCACGTTCGTGCACTATGATACTTAGCCAATTTTCTTGGCTTCTTTTTCAGCTCCTTTGGTCCCCTTCGGCGAAGGTGCACGACCGTGCACTTTAACACTAGATGGAAGTGCACTATCGTGTACTAGTTCCTTTAGCCAAATTTCTTGTTTCTTTACACTTCTCAAAATAGCACCTTCGGCAATAATGCACGTTTGTGTAATTTCAATATGCACGTTCGTGCACTACCTAGTTTAGCTGAATTCCTCTATTTTTGCTTCCCGACTCCACTCTGAACCATTCCGACATCTTGCAATCTCTGAATATCATCAAAATCGCTCCAATTTACACCATACTTGCACATTTTCCTGAAACACTCAAAATAGTAATAAGTGCCCGAATAAACCTCAAAAACCAATACAAATATGCAAATACTGTATTAAAAGCACACCTAAATATAGGAGTATTTCTACTCCTATCAATGAACAATTTCAATTTGTTGTTCTGATTTACTAGTTACCTCCTTCGTGGAGAGATTCTAAGAATTCTCTCAGGCACAAAATCAAGGACTTCTCATTGGAAAGTTTGATCACTCGCCTTCAAATTGAGGAAGAGGTGAGAAAATATGATCAAAAAGATGAAGTTCTTGTTGTTTCTAACAACACAAGAAAGTTCAGTTCGGTGAATCTGAAGCCTAATGGCAAAAAATTTAAGAATCAGAATCGCAATTCGAACTCGAACCAAAATATGAATCGCAACAAAGCGAACCAGAATGGTAATCCTTCAAAGAACCATATTGTGAGAC
Organism: Mercurialis annua; assembly: GCF_937616625.2. Lineage (NCBI taxonomy): Eukaryota > Viridiplantae > Streptophyta > Magnoliopsida > Malpighiales > Euphorbiaceae > Mercurialis > Mercurialis annua. Next base: position 42,502,875 of record NC_065574.1, on the reverse strand, counting down.
AGGAACCACCTGTCAAGAATGATTTTCCACCGTTTCTATGCTTTAACTGTGGAAAACCGGGTCATTTTGTCACGAACCAAATTATTGAACCAAGACCTGCACTAGAGAATAGGAATGGTAGTTCCGAAACTCGTAGCAACCCTAAAACTCATTAAAATGTTTTTGCAACTATCAATCATACACTGACCTTACAAATGAAAGTTGTTGGACCTTTGTCCTTTTCATACTCCTTTGTTTTGACTTTGACAATCAACTATGAGTGTTCTAATCTTATTTATTAGTGAATAGGAACTCATAGGAACCATCGGGAGTATTTGGAGCCTTCTAGCAAGAATTGAGTTTTGGAGCTTAAGGCTGTCCAGGAGGTTTTTGCAGGCGCTACCTAGTCTTGGTTGCAGGCGCGACAAATCATAGCGGGCGCGAAAAAGTCTCATCTCGAGCGCGACCCGGGTTTTATCGGCGCGAAGAAAAGTCTTCGCGGGCGCAACCAAGAGATCCGTTGCAGGCTCAACGGATATATTCTGAATGGCCCAATGAAGCGTTGACATGTGACAAGAGCCGTTGGAAGAATTTGTCTTCAAACTGGGTAGCGGGCGCGACTCCTCTTGGTAGCGGGCGCGACCCAGAGGCTGACAGCAAAAGTTGTTTTATTTGTTTTTGCTTTTACTGTAGATTGCTTTGGGTATAAATATAAACCCATTTGCAATGTTCAAAGGTTAATGATTTACAAACCTTGAAACAACAAACACATATCTTTAAATTACATTTATTTTGTTGTAGTTTTGGAGTAAGCTTGTAAACTCCTAAATCATTGTGGGTTCTTGATTAGTCTTAGAAAATCATGTATGAGTTAGAGTTTAGCTTTGGAAAAACTTAACCCTTGTAAGTTAGAGATTAGCTTTGGAAAATCTCATAGTTGGTGTTTAGCTATAGAGCACTAATTTTGGAGTTAGCTTAGAAAACTCTTTGTGAATCTTATTTAGTGGATTCCAAATCTCAAACTTTGTTTGAGTAGTGGAGTAGGATCAATTTGTGATCCGAACCACTCTAAATCTCTTGTGTCAAATCCTCTAAACTCTTAACCTCTTTTAAATTCTTATTTTTGCTTTAAAGAATTTAAATCTTCCGATTCACAACTCAAAATCCGGTTTGCCTTACCCCGTAGGGTCTTTCAATTGGTATCAGAGCGAGGTGCTCTTCTTTTTGGCTTAATTGCTAGAGTTTTCGATCAAAAATGGCAACCAAAATTTTTTTCATCACTCTCAAACCTTTTCTTGATGGTTCAAATTACAAAATTTGGAAATATATGATGGAAAATTATCTTGATATGCAAGGGGTTGATCTATAGAGTGTATTCCTAACGGAATGGACACCTCCATGTGACAAGGATGGAGTCCTTTTGAAGAGAGTAGAATGGTCTAAAGAGCAAGAGAAGGAAAATGGCATGAATAGAAAAGTCATCACTACTCTCCTCTCCTCAATTTCTAGAGAAGAACAAGGTAGAATTCAACATTTGAATTGTGCCAAGAAAATGTGGGAAACTCTAGAGAGCTACTATGAAGGTACAAATCAAGTGAAGGCTAAGAAGCTAGAGTTGCTTCTTTGAGAGCATGAAGCCTTCAATGGCTTGCCAAATGAAGATGTTTCTTTGATGACTTCAAGGTTTCTTAGGATTGTTATTAATCTTGAGTCACTTGAAAAGTCCTTCAAGATAAAGGAAATTAATGGTAAAATCCTAAGATCATTTCCTATTCTTCTATGGCAACCTAAGGTGACCGCCATTGAAGAGACTCATGATTTGTCTATCTTGAGGACGGATGAGTTGATTGGCTAGCTAATCCTCCATGGAATGTCTTACGTTAAGAGCATCCAAGTGGAGATGGAAAGGGAGAAAAATGTTTCTTTCAAGGCTTTAAAAAGTGCTAGTCACCTTAAAGAAAACAAGAAGGAAAACAATGAGAAAGAAATCTTGAGTCTCACAAAGAGAGTGAAGGAGCTCAAGAGCAATGGAAAGAGCAATCATGGAAGAACCTCCTTTCAAGGAAGAGTTCCAAAGAGGGGGTCAATGGCTTCTTGGGATGATGGTTCTCAATCAGAATGTGAAAGCCATCATGATGCCAACTAGTGCTTCATGGCATTTGAGGAGGAACCAAAATTAGAGGTAAACCCCAATCTTTTCTATCTTGGGATGATATTGGTGTTGGATCACATGATGCATGTCAAATGTTAAAAATGATATTATTGTAGATGATAATGTTGTTAATTATAATGCACATGATGATGATGTTTATAGCATGCTTGATGGACTAGTAATTAAATGTGGTGATTATATTGCCAAGATGCTATCTTTTAAAAATGAAGCTTCTAAAGCTAAAAATGAAAGGATAGAGATTCCCTCATGTTCATTTGAACATGAGGGTTCATGTTCATTGATCTACACTATTCATTACAAAATGTATGGTGTAGATTAATTTAACTAAAATATCATTTTTTTTATCTACACCATTCATTTTATAATGAATGGTGCAGATTTAATGAACATGACCTCTCATGTTCAAATGAACATGAGGGAATCCCAATCCAAAATGAAATGCTTATTTTAACAAAAGAATTTCACGAGCTCAAACTGTTTAATGAAGCTTTCAAGTCATCTTTAGAATCTATCCCTAAGCAAGGTTTATATGTTGATAACTTGCTTAAGGAAAATGATTAACTAAAGAATGAAATTCTTGAATTAAAAGATTCATTTTTAAGATTTCAAAAGGGAAAGAAGACTTTGGATACAATTCTTGTATCTCAAAGATGCCCAACCATAAAATTTGGACTTGGATATAATCAAAATGCTTCTAGTTCCAATGGGACTAAATTTGTGAAGTCCACTTTGCCTCAAACTTCTTCCATATAAGTTCTTCCTAAATTGGTCAAACCAATTGAGGCAAAGAAGGTGCATGCTCAAACTCCTAGGCCCAGGCCATTCTTGGCTCAAAAGGCTAAGAGTAACAAGGGTACGAAACCCTTTAGACATGGTTATGCTTCTCAATATAGTCACAAGTGGAACAAGAAGACTAGAAAGAAATCACATGTTCATGCATCTTTCAAATGTCAAATCTTATTCCCATGCTTGTGCTTGTTCCCATTAAGCCATTAGAGCCAAACCACCTCAAATGCAATCACATGTGAACCATAGAATTCAATGCTTTTATTGTATGAAAAATGGTCACACAAACATTCATTGCTATGTGAGAAAAGTTCAATTACGGTTAATTCCTTTGAACTATTCAAGCATTAACTTTCAAGGACCTAAAGTTGCTTGGGTACCTAAGTGTTTTGCTTTGTAGGTACACTTGATGTCCATTAAATCAAATTCAAAATCATATGGTGGATAATCAAGGAGGAAGGATGCATTCTATGAGCATCAAAGGAAGTTTTTGGAAAATGGCAAGATAGGTAAATTTTTTATCAAAATATATGTGTGTTTAAATTTGATTTTAAACTCTTTAAATATAGATTAATTTTTATGCCAGGTTTTCCAAAATTGTTGTTTTGAGAGGGAGAATCAATTTTTCAAATCTTATTCTCCTAAAATATTTTGATATGCTTTAAAACTATTTTTAATGATTGGACTTTGTTTTTTGTATAATTCAATTTGATGAATTAATGCCTATTTTTGATCTTTCAAATCAAATTAGTTCAATTAATTGAGTTTTATACTTGATATGCATATCAAATTAGTGCTTTGTGCCTCAATTGAATGAGAAAATAAAAAAAAAATTCAAAATCTCTTTCAATTAGATCCTTTGTCCATGTTTTAAACATGTTTTTATTCTTTTTGTGATTGACAAAGGGGGAGAAGTCTCTATTATCAAATTTCTAAGCACTTGAGAAAATTTCTTGCTTATGCCTTACATATTACACTAGTAAAACATTACAACTTACTTCGGGCTTATCATTTATGTATCCCATACATACTAGGCATATATTATTAGTGTAAAGATTCACGGGTATCTACCTTCGTGGTACAAAATACGATAATCATAGCAAACAAAACTTATATACAATGACAGCGACTATAGACATCATAAGATCATATTGTTGTACCAGGCCACGACATTGGTCAGAATATTATACTACTGCAGTAAACATGGAAGTCAGGACTGTATATTTGACTTCTGGTCAAAAGATGGACTTTTAACCAATTCCAGAGTCTAGGTACCAGAAAAATATTTTTAACAACGGGTCAACTTTAAGATGAGTGAGATATATATTACTTAACATATTATCAAAATAAGCATCGCATTTTAAAACATTTTACACATATACAATCACATCAATTACAAACATTTCATTTAAAACAAGTATTTGATCCGATCACAATCTTAATCATGGTCAATTCTTAACCTAAGTATCTTCCTAGACTTATCAAGAGTACTGCTTTCTCGTGTTCTTTTAGGCAAGGTCCCAGGATAGTTCGACCGAGTTCAACCTATACCAAGTGATACAGTCCTGGGATAATTCCACCGAGTTCAACTCGTATCACACTCAAATCTATTCGAATCAAGGTGAGTCCCGGGATAGTTCCACTGAGTTTAACTCCCTAGACACAAGTCCCGAGATAGTTCCACCGAGTTCAATCTCGTGTCTGTAGCGATATAAGTTAGTCTATTTCGATATATTTCTATCGTCTAAGGTTGACTTGACTCTGTGATCACATAACTAATTTGGATCGAATACAAATTCACATTTGCAAATAATCAACATGTTATATCCAACAATCCAATTCAATACAAACAATTCAATCTAATGCAATCAATCCAATACAATCAATTCAATACGATATAATACAATCAAAACGTACATTTATGCGATGCATTTAAATACTAATAATATAGCATATATAAATAATTTTTAGAGGATAATATGCGTAAGTAAAATATACTCACGTCTTGCTATCTAATTTATCACAATTCTAATGCCTCGGCCAAATACCTCTAAGCCGATACCGTCAAATCTGTAGCTCGTCGATACGTTTATCACAATCACAATATAAATACGTTTAAATCATAAACGTATAAGCAATAATTATGAACTTAAGTTATAACTTTACGTCAACTTACTTAACCTGACATGTTTCTTTTAATCTCGATATAATTCCTTAATTTGATATTCTTTGAATATCGTCGTTACTTTTCAAATTCGACGGCTTTATTTTAAAACCGATAACGTATTTAATCATTTTAAATACGTACAACTCTAGTCCCGATATCAAAACCTTTATTATATATCAATGGTTATAATAACCAAAAGCTACTAAACTATTCAAATTAAACTCGATCACATTGTCAATATTATAGTTTATGTTTTAAACTTAAAACGCTCAATCCTTAACTTCAATTCCTTTGCATTTTAAACATTTAAAATATCGTTTACATTCACTTTTCATTAACTTTTATTTGATAAAACCTTAGCTCAAAGTTCGTTTTCAAAATTATTTTACGTCCAAATCGATTTTAGTTCGTATAGCTTGACGTTTTCGTATATATCGTTCGCGTTTGGACCTCAGAAAAAGGATTTCTCGGTCTCTTACCACCTTCTCTGCCCTCTACTGTTTTGGCAAGGGGAGGGGCTGCATCGGCACTGGTGCGTCGCACTAGAGCTGCTGCAGTTGCAGCTCCACCGTGCTTCGACACAGTGGTGCACCTGCTGGACAGCCGGTCTAGCAGGTCCGGCGATAACGCCTCCCGCCAGCCACCATCCATGAAACCCTCACATAATATTTCAATGAACAAAGGATCAATTCACCCCCTCAACTTGGCACGAAATATCAAAAGAGTCATTTTCGTCGTTTTTGGTACAAATCAACCCAAAAGTTGCGTTTTTAGCTCAATTCAGCCCCTCTGACACAAACATTCTCTAAAAAGAGAGTGAGATTACTAATTATATTAATTAATCTTAATTAATCACAACTAAAATTTTAATTAGACACAATTAAAATCTTAACTAAATCTAATTAGCATAATTATTTTAATTAAACACTCAAATCTAACCCGCCGGAAACCACCCCAACAACCCGCCGGAAACCGCGCCCGAAACCCGCCGCCCCAATCCCATTCCACCGCAAACCGCTCCTCAGGCGAGGAGCCGCTGCTCCTCGCCTGAGGAGCAGCAGATCTGCTCCTGAGGAGCAGATCTGCTCCTCCATGTTTGGAGGAACCGATCTGCTCCTGAGGAGCAGATCTGCTCCTCCACGTTGGAGGAGCAACGAGGAGCTACTGCTCCTCGATTCAGGCGAGGAGCACAGCTCCTCGCCTGAGATACGGGCCGCTCCTCAGGCGAGGAGCAGCAGCTCCTCGCCTGAGGAGGAAGAAGGTGAGGGGGGTAGTTGGCGGCGGCGGATGGTGGTCGGAAAATGGAAGAAAGAGGAGGAGAGAAGAAGGGAAGAAAAGGGAGGAAGAAGAAGGAGGGAAAAAAGGAAAAAAAGATTCCTTCTTTTTTTATTAAAAAATAAATTAATTATTAACTTTTTAAAATTAAAAGATAATTAGAAAATTAAAATTATTAAAAATTAATTTAAGAGATGAGTAAAATATTGAGGGTGCATCTCACTTGCATGAGTGAGAGTGGGGGAGGGGTTTTTTGAGCTAAAAACGCAACTTTTGGGTCTGTTTGTACCAAAAGCGGCGAAAATGACTTATTTGATATTTCGTGCCAAGTTGAGGGGGTGAATTGATCCTTTGTTCATATTTCAATTCACAACTCTCATTCCTCACCAAACTAATCATTAAACTTAGGCTAAACCAACTAATTACACATCCTAAACATCATTTCTAACCTTAGAATTCATCATTTCCATTAACTCAACTAAGCCAGAAAATTATATCAGAAAACCTAACTTTGAGTTGAGTTTATTACCTTGATTTTCTAGGCTTAATGAATAGCTAATGTTTCCCTCGTTTCGTGGCCATAAGAATCGCCTTAATCAGATCAAGAATGAGTGAGATATGATGGTTTGAAGTTTGAGTTGCATGTGAGGTCTTATGAAGAAGATGATCACTTCTTTATCTGAATTTTGGCTGCTGGAATAATGCCCTTTAATGATTTAAAATATCAAATCCTTTTGCTATATATATTTATGGCAAAGAGCCCTCTTTGGTCCTCAAAAAAATCGACTCAAACCGCTTGCATTTATAACTTTTAATTTGCCCAATTTCACTCATCGAACACCAAATCTTTTAGGTCCAAAAAATTTTATACTCCCTCCATTCCTAAAACATTGTCATTCTAAAAAAATCACACAGATTAAGGGTGTCATTAATATCTAATAAACTTCCTAAATTACCCTTAATAAAGAGTTTAGTTAATTTTCACTTAGTGCTTTATAATTTTCAAAGGAACAAGCATACCAGAAAACTGTTTTCAACGAAAATAGACATTTTTTATAAAAAAATCATTGAGGAATTTAATCGAACACTTGACGAGTATACTGAAAACTCATTTATTCCTAACAATGAAACAAGCAAACATTGAGACAATAGAAATTATAACAAAAATTAAGAACCATGAATTGATGGAAACTGATTCGATACTAAAATCTGAGATCGAAATTGAACTCATTGATCTCAAACTTTCTCTTTTTTTCGATCTAATTAACTTAAAATTAAGGAACAAACTAAACAACCCACAATAACATTTCTCGAATTTATGAACATAAACCTATTGTTTTACCTCTATTCCGTCCAAAAGAATTTCGGAAGATAATTCTTCAACATAAACTTAAATACTTTTTGAAATTCTTCGTTTTCATAAACCGTATAGGCTTCTTCGGGAAACTTGTTCAAATCAAAGTTTCTATCTGGAAGTAAGTTTAAATCAAAATCGTGCTCCACCTTCTTCTTTTCTTGACCAGCAGCAATCTTAATCTCTTCTTCATTGTTAATCTCCATTTTTGATGATTATTGATATAAGAAAAATTAAAAAAAGAATGAATGAACATGTTTATATAAACTGAAATCGTTGGGAAGAGAAGAAGATTTATGAAAGGCATTAGAAAACTAAGAGAATAGAAAGTTTTTATTAATTTGTCTACTCTGGAAGAAGGAATACAGATGAATTAATGATTAGGTTAGATAGGGTCATTTTAGATAAAAAGAATTTTTTTGACTCAAAGCGTCATATAAGTGAAGTATTTTAGACACTCTAGAACGATAATGTTTTAGGAATGGAGGGAGTATTATTTATTTTCAAATAAATAATGTCATTCCAATATCTTATTATTTTATTTTCCGATAATTTATTTTAATAAATTTCGGCCAAAAACGCTCCTTTTCTAATTAAGTTAAAACACTTATTTTCTTACTTTTTCTGTTCATATTTCGCTTTAACAAATATCGATATCCAATTAATCGATATTATTTTAATAAATATCAATTCCCGTCAATAATACATTTAATTTATATTTTCCGGAAATTAAAGCCTTATTTTCCAATTTTGGGCTTAAATGCACTTTTACCATTTCTTCATAAATTCCTTTTCATTCCAATTCCATTTTTTTATGGAATTTTAATATTAAAATTTCAATATCGACCTACCCGGGTCCTCTTTCATGTAATTAAACCGCTAAATTCCTTATTTCTCTCATTTTAACAATTCAAAATGAGACACGCCGCTTACTTTCAAAACGTCTAATTTTCAGGTATTATACATATGGCACGCAAGTGTCGGAACAGGCCAGGTACTGCTCCACATGAAAACTTGACCGAAGAGCTTTTTACGGCTATGATAAGTGAAATGATGGCTGAGATCAATCTTATTGGTGGATCAAGTGGTTGGTAGGTTTACACGGGCGCTAATCGCCATGTCTGCCACGATCGTGCTATGTTCAAAACATACACTGTTGTGGATGATAAGAAAGTGTTACTAGGTGATAGTCACACCACTACTGTTGCTGGAATTGGAAGAGTTGAACTGAAGTTTACTTCAGGGAAAACACTAATCTTGAAGGATGTGATGCACACTCCTATGATGAGAAAGAACTTGGTGTTTGGATATCTTCTCAACAAGGCTGGGATTTTTCAGACTATTGCGGGAGATCCATACACCATTACTAGAAATGGTATTTTTGTGGAAAGAGTTATGCTTGTGAGAGTATGCTTAAATTGAATGTTGAAATTATCAATAAAGATGTTGCTTCTGTTTACATAGTTTGCGATTTTAATATTTGGCATGCTAGACTGTGTCATGTAAATAAACGGATAGTTAACAATATGAGTACCATAGGATTAATTTCTAAAATGAACCAAACTGAGTTTGAAAAATGTGAATTTTGTAGTTAACCTAAGATAACAAAAAAAACTCACATAAATCAGTAACTAGAGAATCTGAACCTTTAGATTTAATACATTGTGATATATGCGAACTTGATGGTACATTGACCAGAAATGGTAAAAGATATTTTATCACTTTTATTGATGATTGTTCTGATTTTACATATGAGTATTAGATGAAAAATAAAAGGGATGCACTTGACATGTTAAAGTTATTTGTTAAAGAAATTGAAAATCAATTCAATAAGAAAATCAAAAAAAATTCACAGTGACAAAGGTACTGAATATGAATCTAGCTTGTTTATAGAATTCTATAACTCACATGGCATTGTGCATGAAAGAACAACACCTTATTCTCCTGAAATGAACGATAAAGCCAAAAGAAAAAATAAAACATTTACTGAAGTTGTAGTGTCTATTTTATTGAATTCTGGTGCTACTTCTTATTGGTGGGGTGAAATCTTGTTGACTGTTTGTTATTTACTCAACAGAGTTCCGAAATCAAACAATAAGATTCACCTTATGAGATCTTAAAGAAAAGACAACCAAATTTGTCTTATTTGAGAATTTGGGGTTGTTTAGCCTATGCATGGATTCCTGGTCCAAAACGAATAAAATTAGCAAGTAGAGCCTATGAATGTGTTTTCATTGGGTATGTAGTCAATAGCAAATCATATAGATTTTATGACTTGACTGCACGTATGATTATTGAATCTGTAAATGCTGATTTTATGAACATAAATTTCCTTTTAAATTAGGAAATAGTAGTGGCAAATCATTAAGCAATATTCCTGTGGTCAGGAATAATATTACTAGTGATACAGAACCAGAGATTAGAAGAAGTAAAAGAGCTAGAATTTTGAAAGACTTTGGAATTGATTTCCATGTTTATTATTTTGAGGAGGATCCTGCGAACTTCTAAGAAGCTCTGACTTCTTTAGATGCTGATCTGTGGCAAGAAGCCATAAATGATGAGATGGATGCACCATAGTCCAAGAAGACATGACATTTGACTTATCTACCTCTCGGTTACAAAACCATAGGTTGTAATGGATCTTGAAAAAGAAATCGAAACTTGATGGCACAATTGACAAATATAAAGCTCGACTTGTAGCCAAGGGTTATAGACAACGTGAAAACTTGATTTCTTTGATACTAATTCACTAGTTACTAGAATAACATCCATTGCAGTGTTGATCTCGATCGCTGCTCTATATGATTTAGTTGTATACCAAATTGATGTTAAGACTGCCTTTCTGTACGGTGAATTGGAGGAAGAGAAGGTGTGTAAATTAGACAAATCTCTGTATGGTCTAAAATAAGAACCTAAGCAGTGGCATGAAAAAATGGATAACCTTGTCATCTCAAATAGATTTAAAGTGAATGAAAGTGACAAGTGAATTTATTACAAACATAAAAAAGAACTTTGTACTTTCAAATGTTTGTATGTAGATGACTTGTTGATCTTTGGATCAAATATTTATGTTGTGAATGCTGTGAAATCAATATTGAGTGCCAACTTTGATATGAAAGATCTAGGAGAAGCGAATATCATTCTTGGCATAAGGATTACTAGATCTGTAAAGGCAATTTCTTTAGATCAATATCACTATGTTGAGAAGATTCTTAAGAAATATAATTACTTTGACTGTAAACCTACTTGTAAACCATATGATCTAAGTGTAAAATTATTCAAGAACACTAGTGATAGTGTACTACAGTATGAATATGCGAGCATCATTGGCAGCCTTCGGTATGCCACTGATTGCACTAGACCTAATATTGCATATGTCGTTGGATTACTGTGCAAGTTTACTAGTAGACCAAGCATTGAGCATTGGCATGCTATTGAAAGTGTTATGAGATACCTTAAAAGAACCATAAATCTTGGTTTACATTATCAGAAGCATCATGTTGTACATGAAGGATATAGTGATGCAGATTGGAATATTTTATCTGATGATTTCAAAGCTACGAGCAACTATATTTTTAGTATAGCTAGAGGAGTTGTTTCTTGGAAATCAAAGAAACAGACGATTCTAGCTCAATCTACGATGGAGTCAGAAATGATAAGAAGCAGGATGGCTAAGAAGCCTGCTATTTGCGATTCCTAAATGGGAAAGACCGATACCAGCTGTTGTCACGATCCAAAATCTCGAGTCGAGACCGGCGCTAGGGAATGGGAGTGGTTGCTCCGAAACCCGTAGCAAGCCTGAAAAAAACTATAAATTTTTCGCTTTGAAAATAGATATGTATGAAACGTTTATTAAATAACCGATGGGACAAAACATCAAAGTTTAAATGCGCTTTAAAATATTTGAATACAATAAGACTATACTAGTCTACTAGAATTTAAAACCTTCTTTACAGTCTTTTATCAAAGTAGACTTCCGAGAAATAAACGTTCGGAAACCTTCTTCAAAATCGAACCAGCTTTCTTGAGAAATAATTCCACAACGTGGGTCAGATATACTAGTAAGCTCATGTTATTACAAATAAATATTACATAAAGTTAAAACATTATATATATATATATATATATATATATATATATATATATATATATATTTTGTAGAAAAACAACCAAAAGCTCAATTGAAAGACATCAAATGAGAATACACCTAAGTTCACCCTTAAAGGAAATAGGGGAACTCGCACATAATATATTTTCGAGAACCTTTGAAAACATTTTAAAAACCATTGAAGCTTGAATTTGCACATAATATATTTAAGTAGGACATTCCATATCGATAAAAGTCAATCATTCACTCTGACTTTTAAAATGAGCACAAATTTCTCACTTTTATCCATCTAACATTGATGGAAAAACTAACCAATATATTCAATACATCTAGGACCGATAGTATAACTAATAGGTCCACCCTATATATATATATATATATATCTATGGGATCGATAACTTAGCCAACCGATCAAGCATATTCACCAACACACACACATTTAATACTATGGGTTCGATAGCACAGCCAATCGATCAACCATATTCACCAACATACACATTTAATATTATGGGATCGATTGCACAGTCAATCGATCAACCATATTCACCTGAGACCAATAGCACAACCAACCAATCTAACATAGACACAATATTATGGAAGCGATAGCACAACCAACCGATCAACAATATTCACCAACACACACACACATTTAATACTATGGGGTCGATAGCACAGCCAACCGATCAACCATATTCACCTGATACCGATAGCACAGCCAACCGATCTAATATACACACAATATTATGGGACCGATAGCACAGTCAACCGATCAACCATATTCACCTGAGACCGATAGCACAACCAATCGATATTTCCTAATCGCCTAAGACCGATAGCATAGCCAACCGATCTTTCCTAATCGCATGAGACCGATAGCACAGCCAACCGATCTTTCCTAATCGTCTGAGATCGATAGCACAGCCAACCGATCTTTCCTAATCGTCTGAGACCGATAGCACATCCAACCGATCTTTTCTAACCATCTGATATCGAATAGCAAAGCCAACCGATATATCTTACTCGTTGCTCTACGCGTTCTAATAATTGCTACACATAATACCTTTAAATCTACCAATATTATGGATTTATCTATATTAACAATCAACATATCCAAACATAAAGAAATTGCATAACAATTTTCATAACTATATGTAATACTTTTGTATATATATATTCATACAAGACATGTAAACAAATAACAGTGCACTGCATATATAACATATAGTATATTGAAATATGAGACTTTACGAATACCGAATATAAAAATATGTACTCAAAGAAACCGTTTAATCACGGTATTACTCCGTCAATGCTCCTTAGTAAAATTTCGTTAATTCCCTTGGTCCTCCGACCCGGTAGCTCGACAACTTGTCGAATCTAGTTAGGATCAAAATATTAATTCTCTTAATTAATAAAATCCTACTCTGGCTCTATACCATCTTAATTTAATTTAATTAATTAATTCTAACCTCCAAATAATTTCTTATTTAATAAGTTCATAAAGTATTTTATTCATTTAACAGTTTCTTTACTTAAATCTTTTTAACCAATAAACCATTTTCCATAAATATACCTTAATATATAAAATATATTCCTTTATGCCTAAATAATATTTTCTGCTTAAAAATTATTTATTTTAATCTATTAAAACAATTCCATATTGGCTCAAATTCCACTTTCGGTCAAAATACTGAAATACCCTCAAACTTTTCAAAATTGACCATTTAGATCCTTTCGTAAATCAATTAGTTTTAAAATCGACAAAATTATTTAAAATACCTAAAATAATTATATCTCAGATTATTAACTTACATAATCTGGAAAATTTAGCTAATATACCATGTAACTCTTCAATTTTGGAAAAATATAATTTAACCCCAAAACTCTAGTTTTCGGCAAAAACATTCAAATCTTTCCAAAAATCATCAAGAACATTTAAAATTCTTAAAATTATTTCACATCAGATTATATACATCAATAATCTGGAATTTTAGTTAAAATGTTGATTAGTCCTTCACTTTTACAAAAATTACACTTTAACCCCAAAACTTTCAATTTTGATAATCAACTCCAAATCAATTGAAAATCACACCGATCAATCCTTTACATAATCAAAGCTTACTCATCAACTAAATTTTATGATCTAACATTTAATTCATAGACATGCAACACAATTTAGATCAAAATCGTAATTTTTAATTTTTAACTATTCATCAATTTAGGATAATCCTATCAAATTAATCAAAACATATTTATTTTAATTAACATACTAAAACAGCAGCCCATCTTTTTAAAGTAATTTATTTTTCATGGTTTAATAATTTAAAACCGATTAAACAATTAATAATCAAAACCGATTATTAAACCACCAAATCTCATCATTTTAACACTTTAATCTCATGAATATTTAAACAATAAATATATTTAATTTATCAAAAACATAAATCAGCCCAGAAATTAAATTTAACTTAAATACCCATATTTTAACAATTATTGAGTTTTAAAACTATCAAAAACCGAAACCCATCTCTTTAAACTAATTACCTACCATTTTTAACACTTTTAATCCATGAAAATCACATTTTAAAACATATATAAAAATAATACTTAACATCAGATCATAAATTAAAATTAATTTAGTTTTTCATATATAAAAATTAATTAAAACCGAATATATCAAAACTATACACAAACCAAATTAAACACAATTAAACCACAAATTTTAACAATTAAAACACATACTTTAAGCTTAATAAAAATCAGAAAATAAATACAGGGTTTTGAGCTAGCAGTTATACCTTGATGCTACATGTAATTGTAGATTAGTAATTAGCGGGTTCGTAAATAAATTAATTTTTGCGGTTTTCGAAATTAAACTTTCTCAATAATTTCCGGATATTATTTCATGAATAATAACCACCAAATTATTATCTCGGAACGTCTATTTTATTTTATAGTGAATTTTCTTTATTAATTTTGCAGTCCAATTGTAGTCCGGCTAAAATATATTTTTTCGTCCAAAAATTTCCAAATTTATTCCTTGGACTACAAATATTTTTATAAACTTACTCGAGTATTTAAATTCTCAATTTGAATTTAAATAATACATTTTCTTAGTCCCGGTTACCCAAATCTTGACGAACCCAGCGGTTTGATTTGAACTGTACTGTTCTTTAAATTTCTGCACCGTTTCTCATTCAGATTTTATGAAATAAAATTAAAAAAATTGAATAGGACGTCGATAGCTTCGATTTGACATATGGATTATCGAATATCAATGTTGGAATAGGAAGATATGAATTTTGGAAGTTCGTCGTTTCAAAATTGTCATATTATTATACTTATCCAAAAATTTCCAAAATAATTTCTTATGATTCCAATATTTTTATGGGTTTCCCTAAGCGTTTAAATTCTCCATTTGAATTTAAATATCACTTCTTATAATTCAGATCGTCCAAATTACGACATTTAGCTTAATATAATATTTTGAAATTTCGGGTTATTACAGCTGTGTTGATCCATTGCGATAGTACCGCGACTATTGCAAAAAATTGAGAACTGTTATTACTACCGTAAGAAACGGCAGATACGTCGTAAGCACATCATTGTTAGAGAATTCATCTCAACAGGAGCTGTTAAAGTAGATCATGCACGCACTGATGATAACTTAGAAGATCCTTTGATGAAGGGATTAGCTACAGAGAAAGTCCATAAAACTTCAAAAGGAATGAGACTATTTCCTATAGAATGGATCATTCACAATGGTAACCCGACCTAACTGACTGGAGATCCCAAGAAATAGGTTCAATGGGTAATAACAAGTTACGAATGGTATGAGCCAGAACATGCAAGTTGATGCATGATTCTTGAAGCGAGTAGAGGATGAGTTAATAGAATCTTTTAATGAAGTCTATACTCCATATGGAGTGGAGTACCTGGCTATAAGAGTACTCTTGATAGCTTCACCTTTGTGAATATGGAAGTGGGGCCGCTTCCTATGAAATTAGAGGCAAACATTTTTAGAACGTTCACTAAACTGGGATAGACGTGCAGGGTCATAAATGCACGGGCATTAGAAAAACACTTATGAGAAGATTATGCGTGGTTTGATGTCCGAGATATAGTTCAAGACTGAGAGTCACTCTTGTTGAATCAGAATTAAACACACTACGCAAAGGGGTACCTAATTTTTTGAACGGGTTAGGAGTTACATCCTAACGTATTTACCATACAGGCGCGCGCCGTCTGTCCGGTTAATCAGCCTGGCCTCGTCTGGGTTGGGTGGGTGGGTGGTTTGGTTCGGTCGGCACTATCTTTTTTCTAATACGTAATTTATTATTTTATTTTTATTACGTAACAGTTTTTTATCTTCAGATAAAAACATTTGAACTGCTCCATACGTTTTTTACTGTTGTAAAACATTTATTATCAAAACGTTTTCTATATTTATTTTCATATTCATTTCTTCCTCAACAACTGTAATACCCCAAATAATTAAGTCGTGCCACGTGTCAGGAATTCCGATAAATTAAGTTAAGAAGAATTTAATTTAATTATATCAGGAAATTGGAATAATTTTATTAAGCTAATTAGCGGGATTAAAGGAAATAACTTCGGAAATTAATATAAAATAAATTATAAATCCCGTAATGAAAATTATTTCGCCAAGGTCCGCGAAATGTTTTATAGTATCTATGGTAAAAGTCTCGTGTCAATCGGAGACCTTTTAAAATTTGGACGCGGATACATTTTGGACTAAATTGCAACTTTTGAGAAGTTTCAAGGGCCAAAATGTAAATTATCCAATTAAGCTTCGAGAATAGAAATTAAAAGATTATTGTTGGAAAGTAATTATAATTGGGTTAGTATTATTTATTGGATATAAATAATACGTAAGTAATTGAGTTAAAGTGAATAATTAACCATTTGGTTAAAATAGAAAGATTAAAAGAGAATTGGTTTAAGTTAAAGAACTGAAGGAATAAAAGGGACAATTAGCCAATTATATATAAGGAAAGAAATAGGAAGAGAATGATCCAGAACTCATTCTCAGCTTCATTTCCATTTCTCTCGACGCTAAACTACGGTTCGTCGCTCGATCTCCGTTTCTCGTCCGTTTTCGACGTTTTATAGCTCGAATCGATCGTATTTCAACGGGTAATCACGGTAAGCACGTTGTTTTGCCGTTTATTTGAGTTTATTGGATGGGTTTTTGATTTGAAAATTAGGTTACGGCGAAACCGTATCGCGATTACGTATTCGATTCGTTTTATACGTTTTTATTGTGTTTTTGGATAGATTAGGATGCTATATGGATGTTGGATGAGTTCGGGATTGATTTAGCACGTCGAAATGGCCGTTTTCATCGGCCGGAGTCGTGCCCACGAGGGTGCACGACGTGCTCAAGGTTAGAGCACGTCGTGCAGGGGCACGACGTGCCCTAAGGAGGTGCACGACGTGCACCTCCCAAATTTGAAGGTGCACGACGTGCACTAGGGGGGTGCACGACGTGCACCACCCTTCTTTTAAAGGGGAATGATTCCAAAAACCTAATTTTATGATCCCCTAACCCGATATCGACTTCCGGACTCCAAAAATGCAAGATTCGGACGTTAAACGAGTAAAATATGACTAGTTGTTTGGAATGAGATAGTTCATGGATATCAATTGGTTTTATTAAGAAAACCTATATTCTCTATTGAGGATTGAACCAAGCAGTATTAAGAAACGAAAGAAGTATGATTCGTTTATCGGAAAAGATTGCGTTTGAAGCACGACGGTTAAAGAGTGTGGCGTGTCGTGTCTCGAGTCTAGAATCAATCCTCGAATAGGATTCTGATATGAGTTAAATGACTTGAAATTGTTTTAGATCCGGCGAGGCAGGAGGCAGCGGGACAAAAAGCTCGGGAAGCTTGACGTGTCTAAGCCCCGAAGTGTTTTTGGATAAGCGTGTTCTGTGAGTACACTTTAATTACTTGCTAATATTCATAAAGTCGCGTATTTTCATATACAGACGACTATATGAATACTTATATGTTTAAAAGTATGTTTGAAAAAGTATATATATGTATGTATATTTGAAATATTTGTATTAAAATAACATAATTATATGAAATGAATACGAATGCTTAAAGAACTGGGGAAGGGTAAAAGCAATGTGTTATGAACTCAAGGGTTTGGTAATATACATGTATCAAATAAGATACGTATAAGAGCATATAGTACATCCCTATATGTACTATATACACAAATATCGAATAATATACGAGTATCGAACCAAATATGCACGAGAAAAGTATAGTACATTCCTATATGTACTATTATCCATATATTTATAAAGAAACATAATACGTTCCCATACGTACTTTTAAATATAATGAATACCCATACGTGCGTGTGTTATAGATGTATGTTTGTAGATTGTAATGTGCATGTCATGGTCCATAAAGGATCAATATAACAGAACGAGAATTGTACTATGGTACAGCCAAATATAAGAACTGAGATGCAAGGTTGAACTTGAATGAATTATCCCGAGACCTGTATCTCACCCATTCTCGATAATAGTCCTTGGGACTCATAAGAAGATAAACTTAATCATAATATATCGAGAATCAATTTGAGATAAGAGCAATGATTAAGATATGATATAAGACACATCGGTTGGCGTGGCTATCGATGTCAGGTGATCAGGAATACATCGGTTGGCTTTGCTATCGATGTCAGGTATGTAAAACACATCGGTTGGCTTTGCTATCGATGTCAGATAGATGAAACACATCGGTTGGCTTTGCTATCGATGTCAGATAGATGAAACACATCGGTTGGCTTTGCTATCGATGTCAGATAGATGAACACATCGGTTGGCTTTGCTATCGATGTCAGAAAGATAAAGTCAGAGAAACTTAATGAGAAGAACAAAGATAATCAAAAATCATAACAATAAACAAAATATGACAAGTATGTACGTAGTATAAACGTACATGAGATATAGGAATGAGGCAAAGGTATCAAGTACGTCTATAACATAAACGTTTAGTTTATGACACGTACGTGATCATGGAAACATGAATGAACATACGAAGTATGTTTGGAAGTAATATTATATGAAGTATGATCCAAAAAGAATATTTTCTACATAAAGAAGTTTTCAAACGTTTTCACCCTTTATGTAACATTACTTGTAATTATGTGTATTCACTCAGTTTTATACTGACCCAGTTGTTACTCCAATTTTTACAGGTTGAGTTAGGTACGATTTGGAGAATGAAGCTTCCGAAGTTTTAATTCTCGGAAGTAGTACGAGTCATGAGACCAGGTTCTCATTCTAGCAAGTCCGCAGTAGTTTAGAGTAGACAGACTCTATTTTGTAAAACGCTTTAACTCTGATGTATATTTCAAACAGGGGTCGTGCGTATTTTGATATTATTGTGATATATAAAATATGATTTAATTTGCGAAAAATTTATAGTAGTTTTAGGCTTGCTACGGGTTTTGGAGCTACCACTCCCATTCCCTGGCGCCGGTTGCGACTCATGATTTTGGGTCGTGACAATGTTGGTATCAGAGCAATGGTTTAGTATTCCTAGGCCATTGTTCTTTTGTGATTGGAGTTTAGGGAAGAGTCAGTCAGTACCTAGGCACTACTGCGGATTATAGGGATTTCCAGTCATGTCTTTTGAACGTTATCATCGTTTTCATTGATTTTTTAAACATTTTCCAAAAACGTCCTCTCCTATATGTGCTAATAGGAGTTGAGTTAGATGTGTGCGTGAGCACAATACATGTTTGTGTTTACTCGAATAAGCAGTACGCTTTCGAGTATCTATAGTCTGTAAAGAGTTATATACTCTCGAGATTCATATTATATAAGAATATCATCAATAATGATGATGAGATTGAAATGATTAGCTGTTATATGATTGATAAGATAAGATATGTATTGATTTGTAGCGCGATCACTCAGGAGAGTGATATGCTCACAGGTATGTACGCTTGTGATAATATATACGATATATGAAATGTGTGTTTGTGATTGGTTGTTATGAATAGAACTTGCGCTTATTGATTAGATGCTGCTTAATTTTGCTAAGTCTATAGTGAGCGGAATGCTCGCAAGACTTAAAATACGCGACGTCACCGAGGAAAATCTAGGGAATACTGATTTTCTTTGGATTTGATCGACATAGAATGTTTATAGACATGCGTAGCATAGGAATGAAACATGTACGTATGACTATATGTTCTTAATGTTCCGCTAAGTCTATAAGGAACGGAATACTCTAGAAACTATCAAGTTTGTGACGTGGCCAAGTTAAGCCAAAAGGAACTTGTTTGAGATGGTTTATTATGCTATGTTTTAAGGGACACATCGAGAATTCTATACGAATAGAATGGCTGAGCAAAGAACTACACAAGCGCGTGCAGTCGCACAACTCGTAAACGAGGCCCGCGAGGAGGCCAGAGGTAATACGGGCGAATATGACCCGGTCCAATTGGCAGGTAGAGGCCGTGGATGGGGAAGAGACCAAGAGGAACCTGGAGTAGGCCAAGTCGGGAACGTGCAGGCACCAGGAGTGCCGCAACCACCCAATGTCGATGTTAATCAACTGGCATCAGAGGTAACTGATATGCGGAATTGTATGTTAATGATGGGGCAGTTGATACAACGACAATATCAACGCGAAGAGAGAAACACAGATAGAGATTTGTTATTGGCTTATACGAAGTTAAACTCAAAGAAGTTTGACGGATCAAGCGATGCACTTGATTTCCTAGAAGAAGTTGAGCAGAATGCTCGTAGACTCCAAGCAGACGAAAGACAAACAGTAATGTTGACCGAGATGTCAATGAAAGGTTCAGCCATGGATTGGTTTCGACAAGTAATCAGACCGATAATGGGTCAAATAACATGGGCAGAGTTTGTGACCCGATTTAAAGAATTCTTCCTACCATTCGCTGTGGTTGAAGGTAATAGAGATAAGTTATTATCATTATCTCGAGGTGATGGATCAGTTCACGATTATGTCACTGAGTTTAATCGACTGAGCAGATTTGCTCCAGATTTAATGATAGATAGGGTCCAAGTTAATACAAGATTCGTGAATGGATTAGGATCTCAATTTATAGGATTATTGAGTCATACTGATAAAGAGTTTGTTCAGCTTGTGGATAGTGCGAAACAAATGGAACGAGCACTCATCCATTTCGATGAAATTCCTGATCCTTCACGTTCAAATCAGACAAGAAGTGAACATTTGAATTGCGGACATCAAACGTCTAGTCAAGTGAGAGAAGAAATTGAGCGACGACATGGCCGGACTCATAAGAAGGGCAGGCAAGGAAAAGCAGCCAAAAGGGCTAGAACCATTAATCTAAAGTCTGAGCAAGGAAGTTCAAGCTTTACAAACCCCATATGTCCATAATGTGGCAGAAGACACTTAGGTGTCTGTCAGGCTGCAAGGGATGTATGCTTTAAGTGTGGACAACAAGGTCACTACGATAGTGAATGCCCACTTTCCATATAACAGAGTACAACGAATCATGTGAAATGCCCAACAGTTTTGTCTCTACAATGATGTTTGGTTAAACATTACAAGATAGACCACATAGTAGCTATGGAAGTTATGGAATCCAAACACAAGAAGCTCACTAATGATTGGACCTCTTGAGCTAATCTAGTACAGAGAAGAACGTTTAGAACGTGAGTTTAGCACGATGCCTGAAACAGACGAATAGGGTTACATCTTTTCGTATGTAATATGTATGTTTAGTTTGTGAATGATAGAGCGTTAATCGCTATAAATAAAAAGTTTGTACAGAGTCTTATGTCGATAGAAACTTACGTAAATTTTGTTTTGTGAAAAGAAATGTATTTGATGAAATGAAATGTTTTGAAAAGACATAATTGCGCCCGGACACGAATCATAAACACATCGCATTGACACGAATAGAAATGCATCACTATATTAATATTGCATTCACTAGTAGGACATGCATCATATACATTGTGTGTCTGAAAGAAAAGAAAAGTGTCTTTGCAACTCTTGTGATGAGAGAAGTCATCACACCGGCGCACAATTATGACATGATTTGAAAATGAAAAGTATCGTGATTTTAAACGGATGAGTTTTCAAACGTAAGTAAGCTCAGACAATGACTCTGTACTTAGAGGCGTAGAACAAGACTGATCATCTTGTTAGGCCTACCTAAGGACATACGTGAATAAAATAACGAAATGTATTGAGATTTGAATTGCAAATCTCTAAGGCGGCCTTGTGTATTAAATACAAGAACAACTACGCTACTTTACAAATATGTATAGTGGTAGCGGCCCCGTTTAAACTCGAAGTATGTTTACCTCTAAGACGAGGAAATCGAACATAGAAGTTAAATACGTCAGGGGATATGAACCCTACGAACAAATAAACCTTGTTCAAAAAGGTCGAATAAAGAGAATCGATTCATAATAATTATGAATCAAGCCGTAATAAGATGATTAGGATTGTTAGCATAGGAAGTTACTCGATAAGTATATCGAGATACTTTCGCCTAGAAATAGTAATAGATAAGAGACCGTATGAACCTAACTGTAAAGTCAACAGTTAATGAATAATTAATCAGAGTATCGCAGCGGAAGTGTGGAAGGAAAAGAATGATAAGATATGAATAAGGATTGGTTAAGTAATATAAATAAGATGTTATCATAAACGATCGACAAAAGAGAATTGATTCATAATAAATATGAATCAAGTACTAAGTAGTAAAAGAACTTCTCTACAATAAATGGAATAACGAGACAAGAGAAGATGGCGGATAATGAAACTGAACCCCTAAGATCACGACAACTAGAATTGAATGATGACAACAGTAATACGAAAAGACTACGTAAGTAGTGAAACACGTATTAATTGAGTGACCATATCACTCAATAGGGAATGATCATAGGGTTAGACAATATTGGAAAACAAGATATGTTAGAAAGGTATATGAAAATTCGAGGACGAATTTTTATAAGGGGGGAAGAATGTAATACCCCAAATAATTAAGTCGTGCCACGTGTCAGGAATTCCGATAAATTAAGTTAAGAAGAATTTAATTTAATTATATCAGGAAATTGGAATAATTTTATTAAGCTAATTAGCGGGATTAAAGGAAATAACTTCGGAAATTAATATAAAATAAATTATAAATCCCGTAATGAAAATAAGGTCCGCGAAATGTTTTGTAGTATCTATGGTAAAAGTCTCGTGTCAATCGGAGACCTTTTAAAATTTGGACGCGGATACATTTTTGACTAAATTGCAACTTTTGAGAAGTTTCAAGGGCCAAAATGTAAATTATCCAATTAATCATTGAGAATAGCAATTAAAAGATTATTGTTGGAAAGTAATTATAATTGGGTTAGTATTATTTATTGGATATAAATAATACGTAAGTAATTGAGTTAAAGTGAATAATTAACCATTTGGTTAAAATAGAAAGATTAAAAGAGAATTGGTTTAAGTTAAAGAACTGAAGGATTAAAAGGGTGTAATATCCCGTAAAATTTTAATTTATTTTTTGATAATTTCCGACAATTTTTCCGGTCGTTTTGAATTAACTTCGATGATAGCGGTTTGATTCGATTGAGTTGGTTTGGAGTTGATTTTTGGTTCAACCATTTGTTTTTTTAAATTAATTAAAAAGAAAAAAAAATATGTTTTGGTGGATTCCCGTTCGAGAATGTGGATTCTCGAACGAGAATCCACCCTTCCAGGCCTGGTCTCGTTCGAGACCAGGGGTTCTCGAACGAGAACCATGCCCAAATGGGCTGTTCTCGTTCGAGAACATGACAGCCCATGGTACCCTTCGCCTAGCCCTTTTCGATCTCGTTTTCGGCCCGTTTCCACTCGTTATTTTAAGTCGACTTCTAAACAGAAAACCTAGATCACACGGCAAACTAACCCTAGCCACTTTTCGTTTGTTCATTCGCTGAGTATTGAATCTGTTATCATCCTCCAAAGTTTGCTGTTCAGTAAGTGTTCATAATTCCCATTGTTTCAGATTTTACTTATGAACGACATTAGGTAATTTGGTTCGTTCTCTTTCGTTTCTAGATCGAAATTGATTCCGCTTGATCTCAGACGTTCTAGACTCAATTCCCTACGTTTCCCTATTTCAGTTTTCGCTAAACGGTACGTAATCAATTCTGTTTCAATCGCCGTACGGTTTACCGTTTTGAACATTGTATAACCTGTTTCTAATGTATATTGTTGCTGCCGAGTCTTTTGTAAATTCTTGAGCTATAGCTTGGATTTCCTTGATGTATTTAACGTCAATAATTGTTTAGATTGATTAATTAAGATCGGAGTTCAGTTGTTGTCGTATGGTTATCGTTGCTCGATTTCTTTCACTGCCGTGTTCTTATTCTTGGTGTTTCTGTTGATGGGTTTATTAAGTGATTAAGATTAGTTCTTGCTTTTGCTTTGGCTTGATCCATGTGCTTTGCAAACCTTAATCCCATGCTTTTGTTTGAATAAAATGGTTAGATACAAGTTTGGTTTTGATGATTGTGCCTACTGTTTTGGTTTTGAGATGGGGTTATTGTTGGAGATTCATGTGGGGCGGGGTTTGTGTTTGTTTCAAATAGAGAAGATGGTTAATTACCTAGGTTAATCACCAAAATATTTTGTTCAAATCAAATAAATCCTTAGAGTTAAACTTTACAAATACTTGGATTTTATTTGATTCACAAATTAAATATAGAAAGCAATAGTTAATCATAATTTAGTTAATATAATTACTCGGGTAATTATAGTTAAATGAGAATATTAATTTGTCATGTAATTGGTTAAATTACAATTTAGCCCCTAAACATTTTAAAACTTATTTAACTTAAGTTTTGATTTGTAAAGTTATATTTGGTATTAATTATAAACAAAAGTAATTAATTTGATTTTAAATATCAAATTGACTAAAGTGCAATTTAGTCCCTATTTGGCAAAAGTACAGTTTAGCCCTAATTGGTTAAAGTACAATTTAGTCCCTGAATTTTTATTAACTTAAAATGATTAAGTTTTTGATTTGTAACTTGGGTTACTTAGAATTGAAGTTATTGAGTTCCGCTTTTAAAATGGATTATTATTTTGCTAATTTATTTTATAAATATAAACTTGGGTTTATATTTGATAATTGTTTTGAGTCGGGTTAGACTTGGGTCACCCGACCAGTGAGGTTAGCTTGGTAGTTATTGGTAACTCGGCTAACCCACTATTTGGAAATTATTTATTATTTAAAGTTATTAAATAATATTTATAAATCGGATTTTTAAGCGAGAACTCAATAGACTTGTTTTAACTGGGCTTTATTACCTATTGGTTATATTTGTGTGTGCTTTGAATTGTTTATTCCGACATGTTATATGTGCTAGTCCTATGTGGTGTCTAGTACTCTCTAGAGTTAGGGTCTGCTTTTAATAATTATTTTATTTTTCTAGACCCGTCTACTGTTCGTGCTTCAGAGGCGAACCAGGATTAGTTGCTTGCCGGTTTTCACGTGGATTAGCAAGCAGTGAGTTTATATTTACTATTTACCGCTTTATTAAGTAAATTGTTATTTTAATATTAAATATATATATATTGTACGTATATTTCGCACTGTTTTTATATTATGGCTCTTAGTTGGAACATGCTACCTAATGGGCATCATTAGGACTGCGTGCGCACCGGTATTGATCTGGGTAAGGTATATATGGGAATTTGGTAACTCGGTGTGAGCATAGCTCTCGGGACCAGGTAGAGTAACTCGGTGTAGCTCAGCTCTCGGGACTCTGGTATAAGTGTGGTCAGTGGTAACTCGGTGTAGCTCAGCTCTCGGGACCAGACCTATTGGATTATGATTATTGTTTAGAATTGTGAATTAGGGTTCCAACTATTATCTATAATATCGTTATTAAATGTTTTAAACGTTTTAAAGATTTTCCACTTAATAAATGTAAATAGTGGTATGAACTCATCTCAGTATATCTGACCCCGTTGTTTTCCCAAATTTTCCCAGGGTTATGATCTGAGAGAGTCTGGTGATCTCCGCATTTACTTTTCCTCGGAGGTTCCATTTATTTTGATAAACTGTCAAACTATTTTATTCTTAGACCGCAGTAGTTGACTAGACGTCTTTATTATTATTACAGTTGTTTGTCGGATTGGTCTGACTAGTTATATTGCTCTGGCATGTTATGTAGTTATTTCGGATTATTTATGTTATGCCTATTTTTAGACTCGGAATTGAATAAGCATGTTATATTAACTGTTGAATATTATAACTGCTAGTTTTAGGCTGAAGTCTCGGTTGCCCCCGAGCATTGGTTTTCTGCAGGTTTATGTGTTTATATGTTAAATGAAAGGCTAGCTACGGGTTTCGGTACTACATTACCCATACCCTAGCGCCGGTCGCGATTCATGAAAATGGGTCGTGACAAAGGGACAATTAGCCAATTATATATAAGGAAAGAAATAGGAAGAGAATGATCCAGAACTCATTCTCAGCTTCATTTCCATTTCTCTCGACGCTAAACTACGGTTCGTCGCTCGATCTCTGTTTCTCGTCCGTTTTCGACGTTCTATAGCTCGAATCGATCGTATTTCAACGGGTAATCACGGTAAGCACGTTGTTTCGCCGTTTATTTGAGTTTATTGGATGGGTTTTTGATTTGAAAATTAGGTTACGGCGAAACTGTATCGCGATTACGTATTCGATTCGTTTTATACGTTTTTATTGTGTTTTTGGATAGATTAGGATGCTATATGGATGTTGGATGAGTTCGGGATTGATTTAGCACGTCGAAATGGCCGTTTTCATCGGCTGGGGTTGTGCCCACGAGGGTGCACGACGTGCTCAAGGTTAGAGCACGTCGTGCAGGGGCACGACGTGCCCTAAGGAGGTGCACGACGTGCACCTCCCAAATTTGAAGGTGCACGACGTGCACTAGGGGGGTGCACGACGTGCACCACCCTTCTTTTAAAGGGGAATGATTCCAAAAACCTAATTTTATTTTCATATACGGACGACTATATGAATACTTATATGTTTAAAAGTATGTTTGAAAAAGTATATATATGTGTGTATATTTGAAATATTTGTATTAAAATAACATAATTATATGAAATGAATACGAATGCTTAAAGAACTGGGGAAGGGTAAAAGCAATGTGTTATGAACTCAAGGGTTTGGTAATATACATGTATCAAATAAGATACGTATAAGAGCATATATTGCATCCCTATATGTACTATATACACAAATATCGAATAATATACGAGTATCGAACCAAATATGCACGAGAAAAGTATAGTACATTCCTATATGTACTATTATTCATATATTTATAAAGAAACATAATACGTTCCCATACGTACTTTTAAATATAATGAATACCCATACGTGCGTGTGTTATAGATGTATGTTTGTAGATTGTAATGTGCATGTCATGGTCCATAAAGGATCAATATAACAGAACGAGAATTGTACTATGGTACAGCCAAATATAAGAACTGAGATGCAAGGTTGAACTTGAATGAATTATCCCGAGACCTGTATCTCACCCATTCTCGATAATAGTCCTTGGGACTCATAAGAAGATAAAATTAATCATAATATATCGAGAATCAATTTGAGATAAGAGCAATAATTAAGATATGATATAAGACACATCGGTTGGCGTGGCTATCGATGTCAGGTGATCAGGAATACATCGGTTGGCTTTGCTATCGATGTCAGGTATGTAAAACACATCGGTTGGCTTTGCTATCGATGTCAGATAGATGAAACACATCGGTTGGCTTTGCTATCGATGTCAGATAGATGAACACATCGGTTGGCTTTGCTATCGATGTCAGAAAGATAAAGTCAGAGAAACTTAATGAGAAGAACAAAGATAATCGAAAATCATAACAATAAACAAAATATGACAAGTATGTACGTAGTATAAACGTACATGAGATATAGGAATGAGGCAAAGGTATCAAGTACGTCTATAACATAAACGTTTAGTTTATGACACGTACGTGATCATGGAAACATGAATGAACATACGAAGTATGTTTGGAAGTAATATTATATGAAGTATGATCCAAAAAGAATATTTTCTACATAAAGAAGTTTTCAAACGTTTTCACCCTTTATGTAACATTACTTGTAATTATGTGTATTCACTCAGTTTTATACTGACCCAGTTGTTACTCCAATTTTTACAGGTTGAGTTAGGTACGATTTGGAGAATGAAGCTTCCGAAGTTTTAATTCTCGGAAGTAGTACGAGTCATGAGACCAGGTTCTCATTCTAGCAAGTCCGCAGTAGTTTAGAGTAGACAGACTCTATTTTGTAAAACGCTTTAACTCTGATGTATATTTCAAACAGGGGTCGTGCGTATTTTGATATTATTGTGATATATAAAATATGATTTAATTTGCGAAAAATTTATAGTAGTTTTAGGCTTGCTACGGGTTTTGGAGCTACCACTCCCATTCCCTAGCGCCGGTTGCGACTCAAGATTTTGGGTCGTGACAACAACTCTATTTTTCAGCCTATAAATAGAGGTCCCTTGTTCATTTGCAATATACAGAAATACAGAGCACTATCAGAAAAGTGTTTTAGAGCTGTTTTCACAATGCACTGAAACCAGTATTTCCGGCTGTTTTATCCTAGGGACGCCGCGGTTACTAGTCAGCTTTGCATCACCGAACTGTGTCTCGAAGCGCTTAAAAGAGAGCGACCTAACCCGCGACTCAGCCTCATCGTATTCCAGTTCTTTTTCAGCAATTGTTTCAACAGTAACAAGCCTGAAAGACCACTATAATGTGTTTTTTTCCTCTTGCTCGATTAAACATTATACTTGAAACATGTAATAACCCTTTTTATACAAAACATCAATATTTTAAAAGCACTTAACATTTTTATTTACAAAACATTTCATACTAGGTTAGTGCAAATATCTAGAATTTAAAACTTTCATTACATTTTTATATAAAACAAAATTTTTGAGAAAATAAAACTTCAGAAGCTTCCTTCAAATAAATTTTGGTTTTCCTGAAAATTTGGAGGAAATAATGGGGCCAAATTTCACGAAGTAACTATTTCAAAAACCAAAGTAAAAAATATTCATTCTATACCGAATAGATATTCTATTCTGCACCTATTTCATGAAACAAACATGGCTGAGGAGTAATATTGATAAATACAAATTTAAGGGTTAAAAGATGGATAATTGATTCTGAAGGTATCTAAATTAGTGTTTTTTTTCTCTTTATTTTAGTGACTAAACTTTGTTTTATGTCATTTTGATTACTAAATTTTACTTTATTTCAGACAAACAATGCTTAAATGGCGCCAGAATTTGTTAATTTTTACTTGAAAACTTACAATTTATGCATAATTGGCTTAAACACTCCACTCCACTCTGAAATGAAATTATATATATATGATGAGTTTTTAAAGTAGAAAAATCCAGCTGCCATCTAAACACTTTAACCGAAAAAAATTAAAATAAAATTAATAAACAAAATTAAAAAAATTAAAATTGAATCATCAGAATAAAAAAAATCAATTGTTTAAATATTTTTAGAATTAATATCACGTCAAAAGATTTATTATAAAACTTTTAAAATAACAATCGGCATTGACAATATCTTGCAATTTATGAGTCATAAAGTAAAAGCCAAACGTATATTTAGGTCCTTGCATTATAATTTTTTTCAGAATGGATCCCTATATTAAAAAAGTGTAAGATTTTTCCCTACACTATTAGAAACATCTATTTTAAATCCCTCTGTCACGTTCCGTTTGGTCGTGTGATACACGTGTATGGTGTTGAGAATGAGATATTTAAAATAGATGATGATGTGGACGATATTGCTACCTAAGAAAATAATGAAGGGCTTTAATGTCTTTTCCACTCTAATATCAAGTTCTTTGCTAGGCCTCACTTGGTTTAAAAATATACAATTTCTGGGGAGTATACTTCCCGGGAAGTTAATTGCTGAGGAAGTTAATATGAAGGACATTAATATTTTCATTACTTGGTTCACTTAATAACTTCCCGGGAAGTTACATTTTATTTTTAATTAATTAAAATTAAAGACAATATTACCCTCAATAACTAAATTGGCTAATTAAATATAAGGATATAATAGTATTTTGATTAATTTAACTAGAAAAGATGAACTTACCTAGATTTTGCTAAGGAAGTCATTTCCGTAATTAAAGGGAAGTCAACTCCTCAACTTCCCGGGAAGTAGATTAGCAAAAGTGAACCAATGAGAAAAAACTGTTATTTCTCAGGAAGTTAAACTTTCTTAGTGAACTTACCGAGTTATTGATTCTAGGAGTCATTGTACTTTCCCAAAGTTGCAAAATGGTCACTGAACAATTTTTTGTTCCAAAAGGTCACTGTACTTTGTGATTAGTAACTTCTGGCGATCACTAAATGAAATCCAGTGACTTTTGTCCTATGTGTCTTGCCGGAAGTTGACTCACACCATTTTTTTTGTCGGAAAATGTTTAAAAAATTATGGAAGAAGATGATGATGTAGAAAAATAAGAGTGATATCGGCAATGACATGGCAAAGAGAAAGGTGTGAGTAAACTTCCGGCAAGCCACGTAGGACAAAAGTCACTGGATTTTATTTGGTGATCGCCGGAAGTTACTAATCACAAAGTACAATGACCATTTTGGAATAAAAAATTGTTCGGTGACCATTTTATAACTTTGGGAAAGTACAATGACTCCCAAAATCAATAACCCGAACTTACCCCCAACCAAGTGAAGCGTAGGTTTTTCTAGATGAACATCCTCCTTCTGCCGATCAACGTCCTCTTGATGGTCATCCCCCTCTCGCCGCGCATTCCCCTCTTTCCAGTCATCCCTCACTTGCCGTTCATCTCCCTCTTTCTGGTCATCCTCTTCAATGTTATATTTAATTGGATTCATGGCCGCCCTTTTGTTCTTCAGAAGCACCGGTTTGACAAATTGAGGTTGATTCATTCTCTTCAAAAGCTATTCATGGCTACTCTTTTTATTTTAAGCTTTTCCCTCTCTTCATTATCAGGTTCGTTCTTTGGTTTTTTTTTTCAGGAAATCCATTATCTTTTCTGGTAATCAAAACATAGCTAAAAGAGAGTTTTTTTTATGTGTCTTTTATAAATAAATGGTCTAAAGCCATTTCAAAAATTCAATTAAAAGCTTTCTTCTTCAACCTTTTTCACATGATTCAGTTAAAAAGATTTTAATTTTGAGAAAATAACAGAAAAACCAAGAAAAAGCCTTCTATTTTCGGACAATACAATGTTAATTAATATATTTTCTTTCTTACCACATTATTTTCACAAATTAGCAGCTCCCTTTAATAGTTTTCAGCCAGCACCACCTTCCTCCCTTCATCCCAAGCCTACACGTGTCTAGCAAAACACACATGTATCGTGCTCTGTTAATTTTCAACTTCTTCTCTTCTTTATTGCTCTTTTTACCGTTTTTTCAAACTTATGTTGATTCCTCTCTTTTCTTCTTCCCTCTCGCACACGATCTCTCATGATTTCAATCGTTTATCCTTCTTCATTTACAGTTTTCTTTTTACTTCCTATTTTTTAGCCATTATCAGTGTAGTGTGTAACGTGCATTTAGGTTTTAGGCTCCACATTTGCTATTAACTGCATTTTCTCTATAAATAGCAACATGGTTTCTACAAGATCAACTCCTACAAAAAAGAAGAAGGATTCTGTTGTTCCTGTAAAAATGAAGCGAAAATTAGTAAAAAAAGCTAAAAAAGATGTTGAAGGAAGTGGTGTTGCTTCTGACTCTCAGAATGTCAAAGCAAAGGGAAAAAAGGTGGATGAAACTGGTTTGAAAAAAAGGCGTTTGGCTTTTGATGCTGTACCTGATCATCAGAAAGTTCAGAAATCCTTGCATATTGAAGAACCAACTCGTTTGGTTCAGGTAATTTTTTTTATATCTGTATTTTTCATGTATAAGAGATGTATTTTGATATGTAATGTCATGTTCCATTTTAAGATTAGTTTATAAAATAAGTTTATTAATCCTTGTATCATTTATGTATATTATATGTATCTTAGATCTGTGTTTTTTTAGGCTCTAAGATTTGTGTTTTTCATTTTAAGTTTACATTAGTAGGCTCTAAGATCTTTGTTTTTGTAAATGTTATATATGCATCTTATATGTTTTTTTTTCATGTAAAATTATTTTGTATATAAATATTGTATTTTAGATTTACTAATTATGTATTTTTTGTGTATCATTTGTGTATATTTGTAGAACTGGGACTACTTGTTAGATGCGGAAGATCGTTACACTTGTAGAGTGACTATGCCTTTAAATTTCAAATATATTGAGGACATCAAGAAAACTCTTTCTGATACTCAGCTGGAACTTTTCAAGAAGACATTTCTTGGTCATTTTTTAGACTTGTCGCCGTTGTGTAATCAGCCTCAGCTTATACATTCTTTGTTGCTGCGAGAAGTGAAGCATCCAAATAATAGGGAATTGTGGTTTAAAGTTTCTGGACATAAACTGCGGTTTAGTATTGATGAATTTGCTGTGATTACGGGGTTAAATTGTGTTAGTGATTTCAATCCTGTTTCTTATGCTCCATTACAGAATCAGTTGATTGATACCTATTTCCCAAATAGTGAAGTTACTCGAGATGGATTGGGTGTCATATTTCTGAACAAGGTTTTCAAGTCGGATGAAGATGCGGTTAAATTGGCCGTAATTTACTTGTTTGAGTGCTATTTGTGCTCAAATGAGATTAAATTTCAAAATGTAAGTCGCTTTTTTATGGATATGGTTGATAGTGGGGACTACAACTCATATCCTTGGGGGATAATGGTTTTTCGATCTACCATTGCTGATATGAAGAAGAGGTTTGCTACAAGAAGACGACTCAAGTTTTACAGGCTTAACAGTTTCCCTTTGGCTTTGCAAATCTGGTTCTATGAAGTCTGTCCTTTTGCTACTAATAAGATATGTTTTCCTGTTACTAAACCAATGTTAGTTCCTCGAATGCTAAAATGGCTCAAGAGTCAGGACAAACTAACAATCAAATATCTGAATGAGGCATTTTTTGATCAGACGCGTGAGCAGGTATGCTGTTTTT
The DNA here is from genome assembly GCF_937616625.2 of Mercurialis annua. Taxonomy (NCBI): domain Eukaryota; kingdom Viridiplantae; phylum Streptophyta; class Magnoliopsida; order Malpighiales; family Euphorbiaceae; genus Mercurialis; species Mercurialis annua. The sequence continues at coordinate 42,469,890 of NC_065574.1, read as the reverse complement.
TTAACAGAAATTTAATTTCTGTTACTTTTATGAATCATTTATGTATAATTCATGTATCTTAACTGTATTTTTGTTTTCTTTTTGTCAGTTGATGCTGAAGAATATTGTTCCTACAGCTCAAGAAAAAATGTCTCTTGATATATCTGGTTTTTTCCAAACTGGAAAGAAGAAAATAGTTGAAGATTTGGATTTTTCAACTGATGATGACGCTATTCTTGCTGATTACCTCAAATGTAAACAAGTTGAGTCTTCGAGACGAAGAAAAACATTTAATCTGTTGAAGAGTCGACTTAATGGTATCGAATCAAGTCAACTGAAAATACAATCTGAATTTTCTTCTTTGAAGACGGAGGTGAGAGTCATTTATGACTGTATGACGGTGATTGACGATCATTTTGGCTTAAGCATGCCTAAGGTATCGTTTATTTTTAATTATAGTTTTTTGAATATCTTTAATGTTTTTGTTTAAGCTAATTTATCTATTTTTTATAGTTTTCTAAGTCTGTTGCTGTAAATGAAGTTCCCAATAATGATGATAATATGGGGGTAAGAGGTTTTTATTTTTATATTTTAATGTATCATGGTGTGTATCAAAACTGTATATTTTATGTATCATACAAACTGTATATCATTTTGTGTATTTAAACTGTATTTCAGGTTTCTGATTACATTTTTCAAACTGGATATAAAGATGATGCTGATAATGGCGAGGACGGTGATGATGAGTATGAGAAAAATGAAGAAGAGAACAAAGATGAGGATGAGAAAAATGAAGAAGAGGACAAAGATGAGGCTGAGAAGGACAAAGATGAGGCTGAGAATAAAAAAGATGAGTCTGAGGAGAAAGAAGATGAGGCTGAGGAGGACAAAGAGGATGAGCAAAAAAATGTAAAAGATGAGAAGGATAATGATAGAAATGATGATGGTGGTGTTGGTGGTGGTGTTGGTGGTGGTAATAAGAAAGATGATGATGGTGGTGTTGGTGGTGGTAATAAGAAAGATGATGATGGCGGTGATGGTAGATCGATGCATGTTGAGGTATAATTTAATTTCTTCATGCTTAATTTCATTTTATATCTATATTTTATTTTATTTTAATTTTAGGTCCCTGTTGAGGATGTAAATCAGGTTGGTTTAGAAACGGCTGCTGGCGAGGTATGTTGTGTATCAATACTGTATTGAATATGTATCATTTAAGTATATTTATGTTATAATTGTTATTTTTCTGAAATTAATTTTTTCATGCTTAATTTTTTATTTTTTATTTGTATTTTAATTTTTAGGCCGCTGTTGAGAATGTAAGTCAGGTTGGTTTGGAAATGGCTGATGTGAAAATGGCTGCTGGCGAGGTATGTTGTGTATCAATATGGTATCAAATATGTATCAGTTACGTATATTTATATTATAATTGTTTTTTTCTAAATTTTAGTTTTCTATGGGGAGAGTAAGTGAAGCTGATGTGAAAATGGTTGCTGATGAGGTTCTATTTTCTGAGAAGAAGAATTTTACTACTCCTATGGATAACAAACGGAATATCGAACCGAGTATATTATTGAAATCTCCATACTTGGCTGAATTCAGTTCTGGAAACAACGAATACCGCATAGAGAATGCTACTTTTGTTGTTCCTAAATTGTGTCCATTGGACAATAATTTAGAAGATGTTTTAATGTGCGATGATTATCCGGAGTATCATGACTGGATTGGTAAAGGACATTTGAGATATCCCAAAGCCAAAGAGTAAGCTCTTTTTTGTTTAGATTTAAGCTTTTTTTATTGATATTTTATAGTTTTTGATATCTTTTGTTTGCAAAGGAAGATTTATTAAGGAAACAGAAAATTCTATCAATCCTCCTTTCAATTTTGGTGTTGATGTCATTGATGCGAAAGATTTCTTTTTCGTTCTGGAGTATGGTGGACAGTCATTGAATACACGGGTAATTGTTGTTTATTATTTAGTTGTGATACACATATGATACACATTTGATACACATTTGATACATGTATTTTACTTAAAGATAATTTTAGTACACTTATAATACATTTTGTAAATGCAGCACATGGATATCTTATTTTACTATCTGAGGAAGAAAGGAAAATATAACAGTAGCATACAAATGAAGTTCACAACAACTGACAATTATTTCGATCAAACTTTTCAATCTTTTGTGAGGCTTTTCAAGGATACCGGAGACCGAGACCTGATTTATGAAGATCATCCAATTTCTCAGTATATACGTGGCAAACGAATGATTGCGAATACTCCATGGGCTGAGTGTGAATTTGTGCTGATCCCTTTCCATGTGTCTTCAAATAATCATTGGGCCCTTGCAGTACTGGATTTTAAGCTCAGGACGATCACAATCTATAATTCCATGCGTTCAACTTTGAGTGCTTCGTCAACTAGACTGATTGGGAATAATTATGCCTCTTATCTTTCTTTATTTCTTTCCAAGTTAGATGTGTTCAAAGATAATCCCTTTTCTGATTTGCGTTCACCGTTCTATACAAGTCAAGGATTAGAAGATTCTTTTCAGTTGATTGTTAAATATGACCTGCCAGAACAACAGTTCAAGTAAGTATAGTTTTTGTAATTTTATTTATCTTACATATATATTGTATCTGACATGTATTTTGTGTTTTTTTTATGCAGTGATTGTGGAGTTTTTGCATTCTCTTTTGCTGAATATATTGTGCATGGGAGAGAGCATGAGCTTACAAAAGAATTTGATGTGAATTCCCATCGAAAGCGTTTGGCTTTTGGTCTTTATAAGTATGGAAAATGGAAGAATATGTTTAATGTTGTCAGTGAATCAGAGAGTTATCAGGACAAGGACCAGAAGGATGGGAATGTGAAAGCAAAAGGATACAAGATTCGAGCTGGAAAACTGAAACTGTAGTTGTTATTTTGAATGAAAAATGTTTTTTTATGCTTTTTGTGTGTTTTATTTTTTAGGTTTGTTTGAACACTGTTTTTTGTTTGAATTAATGAAGTAAACAATGTTTTTTGTTTGAATTAATGAAGTAATCTTTTACTTTAATATTCCTTTTTATTCACACTTGCACTTTTCTTTAAGTTGAATGTATCATTTATGTATCTTACAGGTATAATATATGTATCTGAATTTAACATGTTACCAGATATACATATGTAATTGTTTTTATGATGCTGTATGTATTATTTTGTGTATCATGTATGTATCAAACCTGTATAATATATGTATCTGACATTTAATATAATATCAGATATGTATGTTCTACGCAATTAGAAATTGACATACATCACTCTTTAATGTATCAGAATTGTATATAATACTTGGAAGTTTAAAATATAATAAAAAACACTGAAAGAAATGAATAATCTAGGTATCTTTTGGCTTGTTTCGGCATGTCTTCCTATTATGTCCAGCGTGTCCGCATTTTCCACATTGCCCTTGATTCGGATCGTTTTTCGGATTTCCCCACTTTGACTGGTACATACCCTTTTTAGGCCTTCCAGTTCGTGTTCTATGTTGGGGTGGTTTGACAATCATGTTCTTGATATGTTCTGGAATAATCCATTCTTCTTCCTTCTCAAATGGATATACAGTATCAGAATATGTCGCTAACATAGCTGCATTTGTATAGTATCTTGAGCAGTACGCATAAGGTTCAATCTTCTTGTCGGCTAGAAATGCTATGGCATGTTTACAAGGAATTTCATCGATATCAAACTTTTTGCATGTACATGTTCTCTCGACCATGTTGACTGTGTACTTTTTACCATTCTCGAGAACTGTTATGATATCATCTGAAGATGGTTTCACCTAGTATAATAAAAACAATAGCAAGATACCGTTTATATACATATTTGATACATTGAAAAAGACAGAAATTTATGAACTTCACAGAAAAGCAGATATATAATATATACAACATAAAATAGTGCTGTACTATCTAATATGAGTTTTACATACCTGTAGTTTCAGTGAATTAATGTAATTTTACAGAAGTATATCTTCATGGATGGTTGAAAGTGTTGTGACTGTATCGATAGCAATTTTTCTGTGTTTGTATGAGTACTCTTGTTGGAGGTCATGTAGGTGCATAAATAAGGCTGTGACGGCAGTTCTCTTGCATGTAATATTGCTGCGTTTAATGATTCAGCTAAATTAGATGTCATAGTTTTATACCTGTTTTTGAGAGAATGTACCCTTGACCACCTTTCATATTTGATTTGCTGAAGAAATGGTCTTACTCGAGCATCTAAGCTATCCAACACTTTCATGTGGTAGTCAAATTCAACCTCAGTGTATGATCTTGCTGCTGCAAAGAAAGGTTCTTTAAGTTTCTTGACATTTCTCTTGAAATTTGTCTTGAGGTTATTGAGAAGGTGAAACATGCATACGCCATGAGTAGCTTCAGGATAAATCCTTTTAATAGCTGACTCTATGCTGAGATGTCTATCTGATACAATGCATATACCTTCTCTTGTTCCAAAGGCCTGTTTTATTTTAGTGAAGAAATAATGCCATGAGTCATCATTTTCTGAATCCACAGCAGAAAATGCTAGAGGAAACAGCTTTCCAGCTGCATCTTGAGCTGTTGCAACAAGAAGTGTGCCACCAAATGTTTCCTTCAAGAATGTAGCATCAACTACAATTACTGGTTTGCAATACTGCCATCCTGTAATTGAAGCTTTTAATGCTGTAAATACATACAAAAATGTGCTGTCATCTCTCAATTGTATGTCTATGCTAGATCCCGGGTTTCTAGTTCCAAGCATATATAAAAAAGTAGGCAGCGATTTGTAAGATTCACAAGGCTTTCCTCTTAACATTTCAAATGCCAATTCTCTTGATCTCCAAGCCATCATATAACTGATCTTGACTCCATGTAAAGTCTGCATATCATTCCTTATATCTACTGGTGTGTATGTTGCTTTGACATTGAGATACTTCATTTTGATGGATGCCGCTATGTGTGATACTGATGCTTGTTTTTGATTGCTGAATCTGGTCTCTATCGGGCATGTGTGGTTCATGTCTTGTTTACGAATGATGAACTGTTTTGTGTGAACATTAATTGACGCTTTCAGATACCATTGACATGTATCATCGATACATTTTACAAAAATGTTCTTTTGGCATGATTTAACTGTCTTTTGTTGGTAGTGATTATTGATTGCATGAAGTCGTAAGCATGCTTGAAGAGTAGCTTTATCTTTGAAAGTTTTTCCAAATGCCAGATCTATATCTTGTAGTGGATCTGATACTGATTCTTGATTTTGATCATCGTTACAGTCTATTGTATCAATTGCAAGTAGTTTTGTATACTGACCTATTTCGTCGAATGTATCAGACATGTATCTATCGTGTATCGATATGGTATCTTGGTCTCTGTTTGATTCTGAAATAGCTGTTGAAATACTTGCTGATGCATCTGGAAGAATTGTCTGTATCTGGCTAGTATCACTGATAACTACTATGCAGAGAGGATACATAGTGAAGTCGATTTCCTTTTTCTTGATTTCTAAGTAAAATCTGAAGCTTGAATCATCACTGATTTTGAGTGCTGGATACTGAATCTTTACTTGATATTTTATCTCAATATTCTGTTTTTCCAAATTTACTTGTATTTCTTGTGCTATTATATGTAGAAGATCCAAATATGTAGAATTTTGAGGAATCATGACACCAATAACTTCAAAATCTGCATATTGATTTGCTTCAATCCAATTGCCTTTGTGTTGTATCATCACTGGAATAGATTCCATGATGATACAATATTTGAGATAAAAGATTTGAGGAAGAAGACGATGCTATTTTTGAGGAAGAAGACGATGGTATATTTTGTGTATTTGTGATGTGTTTTTGATTTGATATCTTTTAAAAAGGAAAAAATCAAGTGTTATTTGAATCAGCTAGGAAAGAAATCCGTGTTTTAAGAGAATGCAACAACAAATAAGGCGCGGATCCCGTGGTAGATTCTCACTAACAGTAATGAGCTATCTATTACACGTGGCATCATATGATAGGGATGGTGGTGGTGAAAAGTTTTGATTGTTTTTGGTAGTACTGTAAAATAGGAGAGTTAGGTGGTAATTTGTGAAATACTGATTAATTAATGTGGTAAAAATGTGATTTTCTCTTTAATTTTAGTGCAAGCTATGGAGTCGAAATCAACCAACTCTCCCTCCAATCTCATACTCCCTCCGTCCCAAATTAATAGACAGTTTAGGATAAACACAAGTGTTAAGAAATTGTACTTATCAAGATAAAATGAGTAAATTTATAAACAAATACCACATTTACCCTTATTTATTATAGTAGTAATTTTGTCTTTTAACATCTTTTGTGTTACTTTCAGCATTCAACTATAATTAATGAGAGTATATATGACAATTAAACATTCAAGCAATAAATTACTGCCTATAATTTGGGATAAAGAAAATGCAAATAGTGCCTATCAATTTGGGACGGAGGGAGTAGTTAGTTTCATATCTCTTTGTACCTGAACAGTTTTCTCAGTAAAAAAAAATGGAGTCGTTTACCTGAATTATCACTATTTAACTATTTTACCTATCAAAATTAACGTATATTTGCTGAATTATTTAACAGTTTGTGTTTTTATTGACAATTTTGGTGTATACAAAATTAAAAATTTAAATTGATTCATGATCAATTATGTTTTTCTGACATTTCTTTTTGTTCTTGATCAATTGTATAGGTTATTACGATTGATCTTAATTTTAATCTGTTACATGATTGACAGTATTATGATGATGAACAGTCAACTGAGAAAATTGAAAACCTTATAGGTATAGATAAGATGAATAAGCTTAAGAAGCAAATTCAAGCAGAGAGTTAAAGTAATTCAATTATTTATTTTTAATTTTTTATGTTATCATCTACTATTAAATTTGGTTTGTTATATTTTCTTATGGTGTTTATATGTGAAATTGAAAAATTGAGATATGGGTTTTGATCATAATAGAACAATGTGAACTGAATTATTTATTATTTATCATTTCGTTATATATTTGGAAATGGGGATCGATGATTCTTTATTAATGAGGAAATGGAGAAGGCGGAAGAGGAGACGAAGTGGTGAAGTTTTTTTTTTTTTAATTATTACATTTTATTTGTTATATTATTTTGTTGTCTCTGTTGCTGAAGTAAATCAAAATGAGAATAAAAAGAGTGGTGGTTCTGGGTACTGGGTGGTCGTGAATGGGAGGTGACGGTGAAGGTGGAGAAGAAAGAGAATGTTTTTTTTTTAAGATTAATTAGGTGTCAATGACACATAAGCAATTAAATGACATATTTTTCAATTTCAATGACGTGTAACAATTCTTCCTAAATTCTCTATTTCGATAATCGGGTTCATATTTAATGTCTGTTTGTATTCCGTTAACTCGCCGTGACATAGAGACTTACTTTAAAGGTTCTTGATAGTGTAGGGGAAAATTTTACACTTTTTTAATTTAGGGATTAATTCTAGAAAAAGTTATAGTGTATGGATCTAAATATGTGGGTGGCCTAAAGTAAACCATGAACATCATACAAATTTGGGGTTTTGGTGTTATTATTATTATTATTATTATTCTTAAAAAGTTTAAAGTTCATTGTGCCACGTAAATAGGACAACCGTCCAACCAAACAAGTGTTGAGTTACAATTGATGCAACTTCATTTAACATAATTTGAGATAAAAATAAATATTTTTTAAAAATCATTTTTTTAATTTTAATATACACTTGCCCATATTCTGTACTATATTAATTCTATAAAACAATTGTAATTTAATTTTAAATTCAGTTAATTTTTTTTTTGCCAGAGCAAATTCAGTTAAATTGTACTTATCAAATTGTATACGGACATTTATGATCCACAATGAAATGAAAACTATTAAAATGTAATTTATTAAATGGTAATGGAAGTGGAATGACAAGTATTGATGACGCCAATGGCAATGGTAGTGGAACGCCCACTATTTAGTATCAGCAATAGCAGCACACAGACGCTTAGAATCTCAAGACGCAACCATTATTTTAAGCCTCACTCTTTCTTCTTCACTACTCCACCATTTTCTTCACTTGTATTCCCCAGGTACCATACTAACTTACTTTTTGTTCTGGGTATTTGTTTAATTTATTGATTCTCTAATTTATGGTAGTGATGATCAATTATTGCTTGCAGGAAACGAAGCAGCAATAACAAGTGTAGTTTGGCATCTAAAATGAGCGATCATATGATTTATGAGGCTATACTGGAGGAGGATGGGATTTTCAGATTTGATTGTTCAGCAAATGATAGAGTTGCTGCAAAACCCAGCCTTTCATTCACTCATACTAAGGATAGAGACACCCCTATCATGAATAATTCTGTTCCTTCATATATTCCTACTTTTGAATCTCATTTGGATCAGCAGATTGTCAAACTTGAGGTTACTTTGTTATTCATTAACCAATGTTTGTTTCTAAGTTTGTTATTCATTATGTGTTTGTGTTTGTGTTTGGTTTAGTTTCCAAATGGGACCTCCTTCTATGGAACTGGTGAAGTCAGTGGACCACTTGAGCGCACTGGAAAGAGAGTAAGTCATTTTATTCCATATCCCTATTTATGTTGGCTTATGGTGCGTTTAGTTCGAATGAATTATGTAAAATTTGATGGAATCCATTTGTAAAATGAATGTAATTGTGTTTGGTTCATTGAGAAATTCACTAGTAACTCTATTTTTTAAGCTGTGTAGAATTTGTCATGATAATAAAGGGTAAGTTTATTTTATGTTTACTTGCTATTTTGAACTATAAAAAGAAGTCTTTAAACCTCGACTCATCGGTGAAATCAGCTTCTTTAGGTCCTAATTATATTTTAGGGTCACCTGGTGTCTATGTCCGTGACTGGCAAATGACCATTCCATCAAGAAGTTCATGCTTTTAGTATTTTATTTAACAATAGTCTTATCTCTTAACACACGTGCACGTGAATGTCCGTTGGGTTTGAAGCGTGAACAAGCATATTCCCACTTTATCTTATGCATTAAATTAATCGAATAGGAGATTTATAAGGATCAAATTCTAGACCTTTTGATCACAGCTTTGATATCATGTCAAATGACCAATCCCTCTAAAAGTTTAAGTTTTTAAGTGAAGCTGCAATAATAGTATTATCTCTAACAGTGACATCAATATATAATATGTCGTGAAAGTGTAGGTTTTCACATGGAACACAGATGCGTGGGGTTATGGTCCTGGAACTACATCCTTGTACCAGTCACATCCTTGGGTGTTAGTTGTTCTTCCAAATGGAGAGGCACTCGGGATTCTTGCGGATACTACACAGCGTTGTGAGGTGATGTTATATTTTGTGTGAGCGAAATGTTTCAAAAATCTTTACCTAAGCCCTTCACCTGATTTACTGCTAGCCATATCAATCATATGCAGATTGATCTGAGGACTGAATCAAGAATTAAATTCATTGCTCCAGCTTCATATCCTGTCATTACATTTGGTCCTTTTGCTTCACCTGCAGTTGTTCTAAAGTTTTTATCTCGTGCAGTAGGTAATTTACTTGGCAGTTTATTGCATTCTTTTTATTATGTCTTCTTTGGTCATGTTTTCATACTTCTTCTATAATGGTTCAGGGTCCATTTGTTGCAACACCCGGAATAGGAACAATTGATTTTAATTTTTATACGTTATTTGGTTGAGTAAGGAATAAGAATGGAAATCAAAGAAAACTAGGAATAAATTGATTTTCATGGGGGAGTGGGAATGGATGATTCTAATTGGTGGTGGAATCCCATTCCCATGTAAATTATATTCATTTCCATTTTCCTCAATGTTTTAGTGAACTAAAGTACCTCAAAAATTTATCATTTATCAGAATTTAGTTTTAAAAAATTTGTTAACATTTATCATTTGTGGAACTAGAGTACAAAGTAAGAGATATTGGGATGTCTTATATGGTGTCAAAGCATGTGTTAGGACTTTAGGTAGACAAGAATGGTAGTAATCTGGAGTAATAGTGTAGGAAATATACATAAAAAATCTCCTTTTCACTAGGTATATATACCAGTTCGTGTCATCTTTGCATCAGAAATCAGTATGTTCAATGCATCAGACAACACGAGCTATAAAACCCACTACACAAAAATGGGAAATTAGGGGGACAAAAGAAAGTTAAAGTACCTCATCCTTATATAGATTAAGCTATGTAATTGGCCCAAGCCTTCTTCGTGATGTCACGAAGCTCTCATCTCCACTTCTGGAAGTCCTGAATTTAAACATTTCTTGCAGTATTTGCTTGCAGTCTAAGAAGCACGGAAACTTCGATAAAGTTGCGTTTCCCGTTTCGGAAACCGGAAACTCTTGGACACCCGTACGAAACGTTTCGGGCCGTTTCTGTAAATAATAAAAATTAAAATTTGTAAAAAATTTAAAATTATTACCCACAAATAAAAAAATATAACTAGTTACCCATAAATTTTACATTCGCATTGCCCACAATATAACAAATATACTTATTTGTGTTGAATTGTATTATATTTTTTATATATTTATAAAATTTTAAATATTTAGTACATTAAATTGAATTATTTTGTTAATTATCATAAATATTTAAATAATATTTTTATAAATATATCCCTAAATTTTTGTTATTTACACGTTTCCCCCACGTTTCGTGTCCTTCATTTTGAAAAACTTTCGTTTCCCCGTGTCCGTTTCGTATCGTTTCCGTTTCCCGTTTCCGTTTCCGTGCTACTTAGCTTGCAGTTGTAGGAGACACCGAACAGGTGTTTGGATGCTAAATATATGTGGATTAAATAATTTGAAACAACTTCGATTGTAGCAAACATCTATATTTTTTTAGAACATTTTCATCTCTCCTTTTTTGTTGATAGTGACTTAAGTTCTATACCTTCCATCAGGAACTGTTTTTATGCCTCCAAAGTGGGCCTTAGGATATCAACAATGCCGTTGGAGCTATGATTCTGCTAAGAGGGTTTCTGAGGTAGGTTTCTGATGCATTTATGCAGCCAATATCTTGACAGCTATAGGATTTCAAGCTAGATTGTTTTATTTAATCTTGAACGATAATATTATCCTTCATATGCAGGGTTTGTCTTCACTTTCACTGCTGGCCCTTTTATGATCCAAATTCAATATATATGTCTTTCTCAGGTTGTGTTAAACATCTTGTATCTGTAGGTGGCCAAAACATTTAGGGAGAAGGGCATACCGTGTGATGTCATATGGATGGATATTGATTACATGGATGGTTTTCGCTGTTTTACATTTGACAAGGTACATTTCTCTACAAACTTTCGATGAGAAATTCATTGCTGTTTTTGTAATTTTTGTGGGGAATTTTCGCATCTTACATTTCTCCCTGAATCAGCTCAATAAGCTTATTCTAACCTCCCATTTTTTGCTCCTTACTGCATTTTCACTTCTTCTAACATAAATGCAACAATTAGATGCAAGTCATGCTTGGTCATTATTCATTCTTTTAAAACAACATGACTTAAGTTCTTCTGCTAAATTTTTAGTCTTTGTCCCTAGCCAAATTCACTGAGCTTGAAGAATGACCTTTTGAGTGAAAGGTGCTGCATATGGAAGTAGCATGTATTTCTTTATGATAAACTTGAAATTATTGAAGTTAATAGGAGTACATTTGAATGAACTCTTTCAGGAACGCTTTCCTGATCCACAATCTTTGGTGAAAGATCTCCATGATATTGGTTTTAAAGCAATTTGGATGCTCGACCCTGGGATTAAATTTGAAGAGGGTTATCATGTCTATGATAGTGGTTCCAAGAGTGATGTTTGGATTCAAGGAGCAGATGGAAGACCATTTATTGGTGTGTTTTCTGTTTGTATTAGTAACTACTAGGTCATCTTCTCTCCTCGTCCCTATAGGCATAGCCTAGTGGCAGGGACGTATTGTTCGAACCTTTTCCTCCCCCGTTGTAATAAAAAAAGTTATCTTCTTCTGTATCTCATTCTTTGCATGAATTAAAAAGTTCAAAGGGAAAATGATTAAAAGAAATAATTGTCTTTTGATAGTTTTGATACTGATTTACAGGGGAGGTGTGGCCTGGGCCTTGTGTTTTCCCTGACTTCACACAATTGAAAGTTCGTTCTTGGTGGGCTAGCCTGGTTAAAGATTTCATTTCTAATGGTGTTGATGGCATATGGAATGACATGAATGAGCCAGCTGTTTTCAAGGTATTGCTAAAAAAATTCTTATTATTTACAACTTGTGCAAAGGCACAGTCACTTATTATTTACTTTTCAGAGCGTAACAAAGACAATGCCTCAGAGCAATATTCATAGAGGAGATGGAGAACTTGGAGGTTGTCAGGATCATTCATACTATCACAATGTATTCTTCTTCAGCCTTTCTCTTGCTTTGATTAACAAGAAAATGAATTATTTGAATGGAAACAAAAAAGAGGGCCATTGTGATTATCTTATTTGTATTATACTGTTTATGACCAACCAATTTATGTAACTGGAGTCCTTATTTTAGGTTTATGGCATGCTGATGGCAAGATCAACATTTGAGGGCATGAAATCAGCTGATGAAAATAAGCGTCCCTTTGTTCTTACTAGAGCTGGATTTATTGGTAGTCAAAGGTATGCTGCAACATGGACAGGAGATAACCTTTCAAATTGGGAGCATATGCACATGTCCATTTCTATGGTACTTCAATTGGTAAGTAATTTTGAAGTTTGTTGCTTGCATGGTGAAAGTTGATAACCAAGTACTCTAGTGGTATGAATTGTAAGGACATCATTAGTTAACAAAAGTTACATGAGCTAGTGAGTAAGAAAATGACCCACTTTTTCTTTGGTGTATCCAACTACATTTTTTACATTTTTCAAAGGTCTTGAGTTCCATGTCTTCTGATAGGATTTTGTAGTTATGTAATATAAAATTGATTGTACTGAAGCTTTAAATTTGTATTGAAATCAGAGTTGGGCAATCTGCAATGTTTGTTGATGTTTCCCATAAGAGCAGCATTACCTTTTAACAGAATTTGATTTCAAAGTGAAGTTTGGAAAGTAAGAGCCAAACTCATAGAAACTCTAAAAGTTCCTGGCAGCAAAATTCTCTAGACAACGTGAATTATAATAAACAGAATTTATCGAATGGAGTTTCTGCAGACTGATTCTACAACATCGATCAACTTTGATGTTGCATCTACTTTTGTTATCCATTTAGCAACCTTAACCTACTTTCTTCATCTCTTTTTATGTTGGTCCTTTTACTTCTGCGTCATGTTTTCTTTCTTCTATAGAGAAAACTTTCAGAAAATCACTAATAAAAATACATTTTGAGTGCGTTCCTACAAAGTTTATATGCTCAATTTTCAATTTACTTTATGATCAGGGACTCAGTGGTCAGCCTCTTTCTGGACCTGATATTGGTGGATTTGCTGGTAATGCAACACCCAAGCTCTTTGGACGGTGGATGGGTGTAGGGGCAATGTTTCCGTTCTGCCGTGGACATTCTGAAATGGGTACTTCTGATCACGAGCCATGGTCTTTTGGGGAAGAGGTTTGTCCCCTCACATGTATGCGCTTGCAATCTGGCATTGTTACTTCCTAATGATGTCAATGTGATAACTTTCTATACTGAGTAAAGCACAGAGGTAATCGAATGAAATAGCATTTTTGTTTAGACCGGAACCTGCAACTGCTACGTCTAACCTGTAGATTACATAACATTATTAATACCACATGCTTACATAACATTATTAATACCATAGCTTCCTTATCTATAAATTATCTTTCTTTTAATTTTGCATGTGCTTCGTTGCCTGCTGGAAATTTTTCCCTTACTGCTGGGATTTTTTATGATTTCTGTTTTTTTTAGTGCGAAGAAGTTTGCCGTTTGGCATTGAAGAGACGCTATCGGCTCATACCACACATATATACTCTGTTTTATGTCGCTCACACAGTGGGCACACCAGTGGCAACTCCTACTTTTTTTGCTGGTAAAGTTTCTGATCTTGATTAGTCTAATGCCATTTCAGAAAGACTTACATTCTTTATGCTAGTTTGTATGTGTAAGGAAGCTGTCTTTTAGTGTATGTTGAGAAGTTTTAAAATTGCTTGTGCAGATTTAAAAGATCCAAGTTTGAGGAAGATTGAGACTTCCTTCTTGCTGGGTCCACTTCTAGTATACGCAAGGTTCTCTTCATTACACTTAGATGATTGACTAGGTTCCTCTATAAACTTATATATATTGTGAACTGACTGCAGTGTATTAACTATTTTTTCGTATTATTGTTTATATTTATAATACATAGAAATTCTTATGTTGTCCAATAATTAGAGTTTAACTTTTCAATTAATGAAGTGGAGAACCAGGAGTAGCAACTTAATTTAAAACAGTGTGCTTACTATAGAACTGTCTGATGGGTTCAAGTTTGCTACTTATTTGAAATTCCCATGCCATTTCTGACTAAAAAAACATCTGGTTATTTCCGACGACCTTCCTAAAAGTAATGGATATTCTGTTATGTGTAAAAATGAGCAAAAGGCATGCTGCCGTTATTTTAGGATTCTGTTACATTAGCTGTCATTTAGGTTGAATATGTGCTGCAACTATAAATAGAGCAACTTTCTACTGTAAACAATATGCAGAATAAGAATGAATATGAATTTTCCTCTCTAAGTTTCTTGTTCTATGCTCACTTCCTCTCTATGAATCTAAGTTTCTTCTTCTATGCTCACTTCCTCTCTATGAATCTTCTTCTATCTCTGTTATTCTTCTACTTATAATTTTACACGCATCATATTCGTAAGCCACTTGTTCATTCTAAGAGAAGACAGTATTTAGTACACCAGCAGCTTTTTCTGCGTGTAGCTATTGGACTTCATCCTTGTTCAAAATTCGAAGATGATTAGTTTGTCACATGCATATGGTTTAGGATGTGTATTGAAAGAAATTTACCCAAGCTACAATATTGTCGCTGTTGGACATATAGTTAGCCGCGAAGGTAAGTATTTAAACAGAACCAAGTGTATGTAGACACTAGAAGCCCTTTTCTGGAAAGCTCAATATTGTGGAAAGACTTGACAAAGATTGCACCTAGATTGAAACCCACCTCAACTGCTCTACTAGAGCAAGTAATAGGGATGCGTTTTTCAAGAGATGGTTATTAATCCATGCTTCATTTTATGGAGCTTGATGTAAAAATGACCATCTTAATAACCTCTTCTTTGTAGATAGTGCATTTCTAGGCTCACGATTTTTGTTTGTTGATAAAATAGACTCGCTTTTAGCGACTGTTTCACTAGAATTTTACTCCGTCCTGTTAGGCTTGTTCTAAGCACTCCTATTTAATTTTCATGATCTGATTTCTTGAATAAGTTTATTTCATAGAGAAAATATAAATTGCATGTATTGTTGAGCAAACACGTTTAATATACATATCCTCTGCGGATGTTTTACTGTTTGTTTGGGATCTACATCTTGTGACGGGCCTAACAAATTGTACTGACACTCTTTTCTTCTGTTGTAGTACAAATGCTGATCAGGGAACCGACAAGTTGCAGCATGCCCTGCCTAAAGGAATTTGGTTAAGATTTGATTTTGATGACTCTCATCCGGTATGCATAGAACCCCTTATGGTGCTTTCCTTGTAAAGTTGTGTCATTTTTCCTAAATGTTTTCTATGGATTACAGGATTTGCCAACTTTATACTTGCAAGGTGGATCAATAATTCCTTTGGGTCCGCCCCATCAGCACATTGGTGAAGCTAGCTTGTCAGATGATTTAACTCTCCTAATAGCGTTAGATGAATATGGTAATTTGATCCATAGGGTGTGCTTTATCAGATGATTTATTGCTAGAGGGTGTGCTTTATCATACCTTCAATGTGCATGCTTCATGTAAGGTAATGATAAAACAACGAACAAGGAACAGGCTAAGGGTTTGACAAAAAACAGTTGCAATAAATGCGCAATTGAGCTATGTGCTAGAACTGGTGATGAATGATGATGTGATTTTACTATGCCTTCAAGTTATCTAGATGCAAATTATATTTCTTGGGGCTGCCTACTGTTGCTGATAATTAAAGCAAAAGCTTCAGCAATGTTAGATAACCAATCATCCAATAGCTCAAGCTGTGGGTGTTTCGTGAGGCTTCAACAATAGTTTTATTATCTTTAGCAGTTAGCACACCTCTGATGCGTGAACAAACAAGCACAAAGACCCACCTCACCTTGTAACCAAGACAATGATCAAACTCTAGATCTTTCGATCATAGAAACTCTAATGCAATTTAAATAACCCATTCGCCAAATAGTTCAAATTCTTGGGTGAGGATTTGACAGTAGTTCTATTATCTTAACAAGCAACATAACCTTTCTACTTTTGGTCCCTTTCACAATTGTCCAACAGTTTGTTGATAAATCTACAAAGACTGTTTGATTTACTCTTCCCGTCTACAGGGAAAGCTAAAGGTGTACTTTTCGAAGATGATGGTGATGGGTATGAGTTTACCAAAGGTGGATATTTGTTGACACACTATGTTGCTGAACTTCAATCTTCTGTTGTTACTGTTAGAGTTTCAGAAATAGAAGGGTCTTGGAAGAGGCCCAAAAGACGTCTGCATGTGCAATTATTGCTCGGCGGGGGTGCAATGGTAAAATCTTTAACTTAACACTTGGTAGAAAATGGCTCAGAAATAACAATGTTTTCTATCTACCGCTGAAAACTATTTTTGTGCAAAGCTTTCTAATTTGTTCATAAGCAGGTTGATGCATGGTGCATGGATGGAGATGATGTGACAATCGCGGTACCTTCAGATCATGATGTTTCTATGTTGGTATCCACTAGCGAGAAGCAATATAAGAGTCGTATAGGTAGATATTTTTCAATAAGAACCATTTGCTCGCTCATCAATATCTGCATTGGTTTAAATATGAATTTCTTCATGGAAACTGCTTTAATCTATTAGGTTGATGGCTGTGCATTAAATATGTGGTATGAAGTTTTCATTCTTTTTGTTGCATGCTTACATTAAAAATAATTTGGTCAAAGCCCAGAAGTTACTTACTTTCATGTTTTTTCCTGAATTAGTCTATCTTTTTTTATTCCAATTGTACTATATTACAATGAGCATGATTGATTTGAATTTATAGTTTAGAGCTTCTTCTGTTCCTCTTAAATTTTTCCTTGATCTTTTTTCTCTCTTCGTCAAATTTTATTTCCTTTTCGTTTAAATTTTCTGATGAGCTGTAAATTGCATTTGCATATGGTGAACTTTTGAAGGCAAACGTCATGTTGTTTATTCATTTGGTAAAATTTCTGGATGCAGAAGGTTCTAAGAAAATTCCTGATGTTGAAGTGGCTTCTGGAACTAAGGGAGCCGAACTTTCAAGAACCCCTGTTGATTTAAAAAGTGGTGATTGGGCTGTTAAAATAGTCCCCTGGATCGGCGGTAGAATTATTTCCATGGAGCACCTTCCTTCAGGTAATGATAATGTGGTTCATGGGGACATTCTGTTATGTAGTAGTACTTAGGAGTAGCAGTGTGCAAACAGTTTCGGTTCGGTTCGATAGTAATCAGTTCTTCCCTGCATGCAGAGAAGATAAGATAAGTTTTGCATATCAGATACCTTGGAAAATTCTCTAGTTACACAATTTTTTTATGCAACTGTCACTTTTAACCAAACTGAAGAGCCTTGGGAAGTAAAATTTGCAGAAATACACACCCTTCCCTCATGTCTTCATTGCGAAACTACAATGTATAGCATTCAACTATAGCTATATTTGAAGGGTCTCATGAATTTTGAGAATGACTAAACTACATGATCTAGAGATTTATACTGGCTTCATGAATTATTTTGTTGCTGATGATTGCAGGAACCCAATGGCTTCATAGCAGAATTGATATCGATGGATATGAAGAATACAGTGGTACGGAGTATCGGTCTGCAGGATGCACAGAGGAATACAATGTTCTTGAGTAAGGATCCTGATTTGCTTCTAACCATATATTTTTCATGGTACAAAAATGATTTACAATATCAAGTCGTGCAACTTGTGGAATGCAGTTAGTGGAGGAGGGATTTTAGAGCAGCCAACTTATAGAAACCAAGCTATCGCTTATACTTGTATGGCAATATGGGTTAGATGTGTATATCTGTAATGTCAACAGATGCTAAATAACCAATCGACCGCACCCCTACCTTCCCTTGTGCTCAAATATTTAATAACCAAATTGGAGTTGTCAATCATCAAACTCTAGATCTTTATGTTCTCTTATACTATGGTATTAGACTTGCAATGATTGAAAGTTCTAGAGTTTGAGTCTTGACAACTCCAATTTGGCTACTTACATATATGGTTAAGCTGACCAATGATCATATTGAATACGAGCCCCACCATAAAAATGGCCCACAACAGAGAAATATAGCCTATCTATTAGGACTGGTACCCCTTTAAATTTTATTTACTCCACACGTGAAAGAATAAGACCATTTTTCTGATTCCATCAAGTTTTGTAGCATGAGTCCTGTAATTGCTATATGCAATCCATCATTCTCTGTTTGCAACACTTTGAGGCTGAAATTAAAGATTCATTGCACTTATCAAAGGAATTATACCCAAATGGTTAGTGATTAATTAAACTAACACAGCCTTAGTCACAAATGTTCAAAATTTTGGGGATATATTAATAGTTGGTATAAGCAAATAAAGTTAGAGCCATAATTGTTTTATTTTTACACTTGTATAGTCAAACTTACACATAGACATATTTTCTTGTAGGCGGGATCTTGAGCATGCAGGAGAGGAGGAATTGCTTGCTTTAGAAGGTGATATTGGTGGAGGATTGGTTCTTCGGAGAAATATAGTCATTCCAAATGATAATCCAAAGATACTCCGAATTGACTCTACCATTGTAGCCCAAAATGTTGGAGCTGGTTCTGGTGGATTTTCCAGGTTAGATTAAAAGATATTTATTTCACTTCTGCTGCTGTCAAAGATTTCCGATAGCACTTCATATTTGGCATCAGTCCACAAATTATTGAACTCCATTTGGTTTTGCTCCTCCTGTTTTGTTTTTCTACTTTTTTTCCCAGAAGGCAACATGTCATTATGTTATCAATCTAAGATCATTGCTAGTGAATTACGCCAGTCTTGAGTTATCAACTAACATCCTGATTTGATATGAAATTTGGAATTATTACATGTAATTATTTAATTAATTTATAAATTACTAACTTTCTGTTGCAACCAGTGTTTTAAAACCGAACCGGTGGCCAAACCGGTGAGGCCACCGGTTCCCAGTTTAACCGGTTCAACTGGTTTAATAAATTTGGAAAAAATTAAAAGGATTCTGGTTTACCGGTTCAACCCCCGGTTTCTAACTAGTTTAATCTAGTTTGATTCGGTCCAACCTGGTCCAACTGTAAATTCCAGTTTTTTACAGCTTTAGACCGGACCATTGGCCGGTTCCAGTTTAACCGGTTCGACCGAACCGGACTTTTAAGACACTGGTTGCTACTATCTTTCGGTTAGATCTTTTTTTCTTTTGTTTTCATGATCATTTGTGTACAAAAATAGATGGATAATAAAATTTAGCATTGTATTCAAGATAATTGAAGAACCAAAATTTTTCTTTTCTTTTCACATTTATACAATGTTCTTAATGTTATTCTCGTTATCATAAACTTAGCATTTTGTAATAAATCTGGCTAATTTGACATATGTGGAAGCATCCTTCAGACTAAAGTATGCTTAATTGGGAAGAATAGTGCAATTGCATTCCAAATTATTTGAAGTGTAGTTATTAAGTTGTCTTTATAAGAAGCCCATAGCTCTTGGAAAAGAAATATAATTGAAAATCCTCTTCCAACATTTTTGCTCATTTGAACAGTCTTTTTTATGTGAAGAAGATACTAATGGTGCCTGCCTGTATGTTACTGTGATGTGTAGGCTGGTCTGCCTTAGAATACATCCAACTTTTACTCTTTTGCACCCAACAGAAAGTTTCATCTCATTCACTTCTATCGACGGTTTAAAGCATGAAATTTGGCCCGAGTCTGGGGATATGTTTTATGAAGGAAATCTTCTGCCTAATGGTACTTTTGCTTCTTCAATTTTCTGTCTGTTTGCTTTTATAATTTAATGATTTCTTTAACAGTCGCATGTTGTTTGTTCAAAAAGCATCTTACCATTGCACCAAAGTGTTTCCAGTTAGTATTTAGTAAAAACGAACGACTGTATTTTCAAACCACACCAGCCTGAAATTCATTTTCATACGGTTAAAATTGTCTAAAATTATTGATTTGGATATGAATGTGCAGGAAGTTTGATTTTCAGTTTTGATTTGGTTTCTGCCACTGATTAATCAAACGACATCATTCTATTAAATTTACGGAACTGAAAATTTATATATATTTGGTGTGGTTTGATTTTTAATTTTAGCTTTTATAGAGTCGTTTAGTTTTAGTTTTTACTAAATTGAACAGTACACATCCTGTTTACAGTATCTTGATAATCCAAAGAGTTTATTTCGTTGCAGTTGGTTTTCTATTTTTAAGCTAATTATGGTTTCACAATTTCAGGAGAATGGATGCTTGTTGATAAATCTGCGGGCGTTGTATTAGTTAATAGATTTAACACTGAAGAAGTGTACAAATGTTACATTCATTGGGGAACTGGAACATTGAACCTCGAGCTGTGGTCGGAAGACCGGCCTGTTTCAAGGGATTCGCCTCTCAGAATTTCCCATGAGTACGAGGTTAGAGGAATCTCGTAATTACTACAAGTATAAAACTCTCTAATTGCATCGTCTCCCATTCCAAGGACTTCATGTTTGTGCTGTTTATGTTCAACTTTCATATTAACTAGCATTTTTCCCCTCCTGTGTTTGCAAGGTTGCTCTTATTACTTTCTATTTTGTTATTAGTTTATAGAGGAAGGTACATCATTCAAGAATTATATACAAAAGTATCGTAAACTCTTACTACTTGACCGATTTAACATTTTTAACTTTTAGTTTTTATTTTACAAAAATACGGGTTCAAAGAAAAAACACTATCCATCTTGCTCCCACTAATCATCATCTCTCCGTCCCGCTTCCAATGGCTTATCCTCCACCTACAGAGCTGCCTCTCATTACGGAACCATCTGAAGTCGTGGCTCCATGGGGCTCCACGCTGCCACAGCCGGCATGCGAAGATGAAGTCTTGGATCCATCTCTAGTTCCGGATCTCTGGTTCTGGATCTGCTTCATTAGATGATCTAAACGAGGTCGAAAATTGGGTTTTCTTGATAATCACAAACTAATTAATTTCGGTGTCAATGGTAAGTTCTGTCTCAGATACTTCGCCTGAATTAGAAGAAGTTGCTTTGTCTTATAAATTATAATGCTTTCATTCAGATCTTTGGCTTCTTTTTCTTTTCTATTTTTTGTCTACATTCAAGTTCTGTGCTTTTACCATTACTGTTTGCAATGTACACGTTACCTAGCCATGACTTCTCAAGCAATTAGGAATTTTATAGGGGTTTACTATTCGCCGCCCCAAATTACTACCCACCGCCCAAGTTTTGACTGAAATGCCCCTAACATAATTTCAATTCAAAAACAAAAAAACAAAAATCCTCTCAACTCAAAAATCTCTCAAAGTCAACCTAAAATCCCGACGATAACCGGAGCCGATTTATGTCGCAATCAACGGAAAATAAAAGACGGGAACCTCCAGTAATTAATTTTTTTCGCTTTTAACTGTTTTAATAAAAAAGAATTTTTTTTTAAAGGGCCATCGCCCGGCGATAGCGATGACCCTGTGCACGATCGTCTGGCGATGGCGATGGTGCACAGGGACAATCGTCCCCGAGGGACGATTGTCCCAGTGGACCATTGTCCATGAGGGACGATGGTCCCAGTGGACCATCGTCATCATCTGGCGATGGTCCACTGGGACCATCGTCTTCCTGGGACGATTGTCCCCCGAGGACAATCGTCCCCCGAGGACAATGGTCAACTGGGACAATCGTCCCCGAGTGACGATTGTCCCAGTGCACCATCGCCATCGCCAGACGATGGTGCACAGGTCCATCGCCATCGCCGGACGATGATCTTTAAAAAAATAAAAAAAAATTAAAAAAATTAAAAAATTAAATAAATAAAAACCGATTATTTACCGGAAGTTCCGTCTTTTATTTTTAGTCGATTTTGACATTTTTATTGAAAATTCACTCGGATATTCGTTGGGTTTTTAATTGAATTGAGAGAATTGAATATTTTAAAAAAAAAAACTGAAAATGGCTTAGGGGTATTTTGGTAAAAAGTTGGGCGATGGGTAGTAATTTGGGGCGGTAAATAGTAGTTCACATTTTATATATTATTTTTTGTTTTGGTGTTTATTGGATGTTTTTTTGTGGGGTTTTGGTGTATTTGTTAATGGCTTTGATGCATCAAAAATCACCAATTTTCGTGTTTTTTTTGTATTTAACATGAATTTTTAATTTTAGTATAGTTAACATGAATTTTTCAATTTTCAATTATATATCACGTTTGCGTTTTTTTATTCAAAACGGTGCCGTTTTACACCCGAAACGGTGTTGGTGTCATTATTGCAAAATTTTGAAAGTTCATGTATTTGTATGTCAAAATTAAAAGTTCATATTAAGTACTAAAAACATGCAAAAGTTAGTGATTTTTCGTGCATTTAAACCTTTTTTAATCCAGTATTATTGTAATTTGTTTAGTCTGGAAAATTATAATTTCTTATACAATTTTTTTCCTGGATAGTTATGGAGAACTCCCTACTTTACAAACTTCTTTTTATTAAGCAAAAAACAAAACAAAAAATACATGTAGCTTTATAAATCCTTGAATGATATATGTTGAAATTTTATATTTTAAAATTTCCATGCTATATATTTTCAAGTATAAGCTGGATTTGAAAAATTGGAATTTCTTGAAGTCAAATTTTATTAAAATAAAAAAAAAATCAATTGCAAATATCCTGAAAATCAAAGATATTGCTATAATAATTTTTTTTGCACAAAAACAATAAACTATCTAGATGAAATAAATGTCTCGACAAGCAACTTGAGCTACTCGAGAAAATCAAGGATCCTTCAAAATCGAAAAAACGACTCAAGGAGATGCAAAAGAAAAACCTGCAATTAAACTCGAACCATAGAAAAATGACCGTCTTGACCCTTTTTTTTGTCGATTTCTTCTTAACAGGTTTCTAATATATATCAATATCTCCTTTCATATTTGTCAAATTATGAGATGCATTGAAACTATTTTGCTGTAAATGGTAATTATTATACTCACTAACATCATCAAATTCTGAATGAGAACGGCTTGAGAAAAATTATTCGAAGTTCTGCATAGATTTAAAATTCTAGTGTCATTATTCTAGCATTTTTAAAATTTAATTTTATATTTCTTATAAGAAAAGATCTTTTAAAATACAAAAAGAAGAATAAAATATAACAATCTCCGTCCGGCCTGAGAAAACTTTTGCACGCATGCGTTATGTTTTGGAAGGCCTACATCCCATAGAAAATGTCTACCTCGCTTATCTGCTGAAAAGAATCCATTTAGATAGTCTTTTGTTGTGGTTTGAACTATTGATTTACGTAATTTGAAGTAACCAATTAGATTAGAATATCACACATTGATCAATCAAAAAAGAATTCAACAACTACTCTTAAAGAATTAAAAGGTCTAATATATTGCGATGTGTGATTTGATCAAAATCTGATTTTACAGTTTCATGAATTTATCTTGAATCGGGTTATTTTGGCTCAACCTACTACGAGAATCACTTTTGCTTTCTTTTCTTTAAGGAAGTCAACCAAATCCTTAACTGGACAAATGACACTAAAAAAAGGGAATGCACTTTATCTTTTGAATTATTTTTTATTGACTTCTTAAGCTCTCATTTTTTTCTAGTTTTAAAAGTGTTCCCGAGGGAGTCTTTATGAGGGGGGAATAGAATTTCATAATTCAGGCTTGAGCATTCGCCAACCTGTAAAATTATGACCAATAGTTCAATAAGTGTTTTAAAATAAAATAAAATTATCATAAACAACATCAATATCCAAAAACACTACCTTCACAACCTAGCATAACTTGGTATTATTAAGTATTTGCCAAAATACATATGTACTAGAATTCTTGCAAAATGTCCAAAATCGTCGTCCGAAGTAGAACGATGGAACTCTAATATTGTAAGCAATCTCAGCTAGTTCCTGAGCATCCCAAACCCCCCACGACAACCTATAAAGCTGAATCCAAATTTATTGATGCGGTTTTTTTCTTAAAAGGATCAAAGTCCAAAGTCCATCGTTGCGGACTGTAACCCCCCACATTTTTTAAGTGTTAATATAGGTCACGTGTCAAGATTTTTCTAATCGGGAGTACGTAAATTAAATTGAAGTGTAAATTTAATTTATAAGTGCCCCAAGATAATAAATTTACACTTGAATTTAATTTACGTACTCCTGATTCTAAATATCACTACACGTGGCCTATATTAACATTAAAAAATGTAGGGTGTTGCAGAAGCGTTAAGCCTCCACTATAAGAACCAGGTGTTAGGCCACTGCAGATCAGAATCTAGAGGCAACAAGGCTGATTACACCGAAAAAGGGAAAGTCTGGCCAATTTTTACAAAATCAGAAACACAGACAAGGCATCCAAAATGCAAAACAATTATAGAATGCAGTAATCACTACATCTAGACATACATATTTCAACAATAAGAATAGAGTATCCAGAATACAATACAAGAGGCATACAAGCACAAAAGGAGTCCTAACTATACGTTCTGAGTCCCAATCTTGAACCAATAACTCTGTATCTCCACCATCGCTCTCTAAGAGCATGTCCTCATCTAGATCTACATCCACAACATCAATGTACTCAGCCTGCATGATACTAGAGGCATATCCAAGGACTCCACGACCAGTCAGAATGCTAAATCCTCGCCTGTCCACTGAAAGGTCACCAGCTCCGCCACTAGATGACCCAAGACCAGCTCCGCCACTGGATGGCTCAGGACCAGCTCCGCCACCAGAGGGTTCAAGACCAGCTCGCCGCAATTGGCCCTCCAGACCTTCAATATAAAGCTATAAAAGCCTAAAGAGCAGTCAAAATTATAGTTACATACACGCATACATGCATACATATTAGACTAAAGCATAAGCATGTTGCATATTTACCCTCATCTATGCTGATACTTCGCACGATTATTCCCGCCAGAATTAGGTCATATCAGCCATCTGAGCAGCCTTGGATATAGCTACCTACGAACCAAAATTAAGCAATTCGGCAAGGGGGCAAATAGTTGCCAAAAGAGACAAAAATGTAAGCATATAAAGCAGACTCACATGAATACAACCCAGAGGCGAGAAACAAAGCTCTACATATCCAATAAGGTCATAACTCTGTACACTCCCATAAGCGTTACAGTAACGGGAATGGCCCTTCAAAATTTGACACACGGAACCCGGCACAAGCCCTAAGGAACTAGCAGCTATGGGCTCATCAACCGGAGCACGCCCTGGGTATCCATGAACCGCCATTTGAACGCGGATAGCATGAGTCCTCTCCTAATCCAACCCGGAGTAGGCACCTAACAGAAAGGAGAAGTTAGAAGGTAACAGAGGAAATCTCCCTAGAAGGTGGGATCTCACTAGATCGTCCTTATAGCTCCGCAGATCACGAAGAACACCAAAAGGTTGTACATTTTGGCCACACAACATAGAAGAGGGCGACACTTTAGGAATTAAACGCTCATGAGGCCAGATCCACTAGCGGAGCACTTGCTCACCTAAGAACCAAGCCCTACAATTGGGGCCATGCATCAAGTAGCACATACCGGATCGTCAATAGCTCCCTGAAGCCAGCCGGGCTGATGCCTCTCCCGAGGGGTATTCAATGACGATTTCACCTTCAAAATTACTCCAAGTCAATATGTGTGTCAAATATAGTTGATACACTAACAAAACTTTCGCGTATCTTGTTTACATCAATCCAGGCTATGTCACCTAGCTGACTCCTACAAGCAGATCCCTAACCTCAAGATAATATAAGAGAACGACCCCAATTCCTCAATAAGGGAATAGTCGGTAGAGGAATACAGCTGTATCTGAAAAAGATGCCAATATGAATGGAACAAATCTAAAAAGGGAATACATAATCGAATTAGAAAATCATCAAATACAGAATGTACTGAAAATAAGGACCCTCCTCGGACGAACTGGTCCATACTAGTATACAGATAGGCAAGGGAATAAAATCCCCAGTCATAAGTCGGGACCTCGTCCAAGTCCTCTAGTGCCGGCAGAACATTAAAGGGCATAGTAGACCCTGAATTGCCAAATAAGGTGGTCCCAGAAGATAAACCAGAAAGGCCTGGGTAATTTGATAACCGTCATAATCGCTCCTTGTGATAAGCCCATAATAGTGAGAGTACAAATCAATATACTGTAGGGTACGACCCTTGGCATCCGACAACACTCCCAACATCTCAAAGATGTAGTCATCCCGACAAAGGAAGTTCATAACACCGATATCAAAGGGCATATGCTGCCCACAAAACTCCAGTCCGGTGATAAGTGAGAAATCTAGAGGAGTGATTGTCATCTCTCTAACCGGTAAGTGAAATGTGTGGGTGGTGTCCATCTATCTCTCCATCAAAGCATGCAATGAGGGATCCTCGCACTTTCTAGCTCTAGGAAACAAGGCATGGGCAAAGCGACTAAAACCAGCATCGTCTATTTGCCTCTGAATCGGAAGAGGAAAAGAATCGAATCACAGCCGAGCCTGGTGAAAGTTACCTAACGTATGGAATGTGTCTCTGTCCTGAAATTATAAGAACGCCAAGTTCGTTAATACCAGTAGAGGAACAGCCCAAAAGTAGGTCCTGAGTTCATTTTTTCGATGAAAAATCGCACCGTCCAAAAGGATCGGCACCATGTTCATGGCGCTGATCCAGCTGGCGACATCACCAGTTCTTTATGGCAGCAGCGCCACATCAAACTAGAGCCAGTGCCAGTTCAGGTTGTCCCCTCGGACTACCGTTTGTCAAACCCCAGACTTATTTTCGAACAATTTCAAGCGGTATTTCGAACGTTCAAGCAATTAAAACATTTACACAAGAGGAAAATTGGGAAAAATTTACCTCGGACCAAAATCCGGTGCAAATATGACGGTCCAAATGGAGAAAAAGGACATCCTGGCCCATCTCGAGAGACAAAGTATCCTACACAACATGTCTGTCAAGATCCGAACACGGCTCTCTAAACATCAATTGTCGCGGCATGATGAAGATTAATGGAAAATGCTTTCAAAATAGCGAGAAAACAAAGCAAACAAGGAAGAGAATACAAGTAAGAAACAGAAAGTAAAAGTAGAAAGTGAATAAGGAATTCACCTTTTCAAGGTATTTGTGACACCAAGCCTTCAAAAGACAAAATTTTCTGGAGATATAATTTTTGCCTGAAAGAGATAAAACTCCAGATATCAGATTCTCAAACACCAGATAGATTTCAGATTCTCAGATCACTAGACAGACTTCAAATTCTCAAAACACTAGATAGATTTCATATTCTCATACAGCAGACAAACTTCATATTATCAGACACCAGACAAATTATCAGATCTCCAAATCAGATCCTCTTATATCCAGACAGCCATTCAAAAGACCAGACAGTTATTCCTAGAGGAAAAAATCAACTTCAAACAGCCAATGGTATAAAGACACCATGATATCCAGTATTTGCAGAATGCGGGACAGAAAATAGCATAACAACGATCTAACCCTACATGCAAGACTTCGGACAGAGTGTAATTTTATTGTCAAGATGATGTCACTGATCTTGTCTGTAACAGTTCAAATAAACTTCTAACATTTTTAATAAGGCCATATAACCAAAAAAGGCCAAACCTTTCATAAAAATTTCACAAAAGTCCAAACCTTTCAATTTTACCCAATTTGTCCTGAAACACATGATTCTGTTTCAATAATGTCCAACTTTGTAATTTTGCTCATGTGGCGCCTAAGTGGCGATGATGTGGCAATGTCACATATCAGCGCCACATAAGAAAAATTGTATAGTTGGACATAATTAAAACGAAATTATGTGTTTCAGGACAAATTGGATAAAATTGAAAGGTTTGGCCTTTTTTAGTCATTTGTCCTTTTAATAATTGTGGAATAATTATGGAATCCAGGAATCCAAGCAACAAGATGACCCTTGGGACGGCCAAGGGATGTTGTCCTCTCTACAAACCTAGGAGACACCAGACAAGATAATTACCAGGCATCCATGCAATAGGATGGCCCTTTGGACGGCCGAGGGGATGATGTCCCCTCCACAAACCTAAGAGATACCAGCAGGTATTGCCAGGGGTTCAAGATATTGAACCATCCTCTAGATAACTGAAGGGTATAACTTCATTCCATAAGGCAAACAACATGCAGTTTGGATCCAACCGACGACCTTCAGGGCCACTGATAAGTATTACTCTCGAACAGACGCAGAATAGACTAGAAACATGGGGCATGGAATCAGAATCATGCACCTCCGCCAGTAATTCTCATGCTAAGGCATTACCAAACGACCGACAAGCGAGTACCTTTAAAGGTGGACAATATCATTATCGCTTGTCGAACAACGAGTCTCGTACTTTGACAAGAATTGACATATTTAATCAATTCCTATCAAAGAGGGGGCAAACTGTAGACACTTGTTTTCTGAACAAGTAGAATGGTGATAAGGGACTGAAGCGTCCAGTGATGATTTCCAGAGAGACTCGTACGAGTGACGAGCTAGCGATCCGCATGTTAGAATCCAAGCGGACTAGATCGATTCGCAACAGAAAACTTGAAGGATTAAAACATAATTTGCCGCAAATAGCCTATAAAATCTAAATGGATTGTGGTTGAAGTCTAAGAAATTGGACTAATTACAATGCCTTAGAAGTTTATGGTCCAATTTGTAGATTTGATGGGTTAAATTGACCAAAACCAAACCTTAATGGCCTTTTTGATACTTTCAGGGACCGAAACAGTATTATTGCCACCCTTTTCAGGACATACATTAATTATTCCGAATTTAATAAATAAATAACCAAAAATAGAGTTATAAGCTAATTATAACTCATAATACCTAACCCTAAACCCTAACCCTAAACTACTATATAAACCACATTATGAAACCCAGGAAAAGGGGAGAAAAATTGACTACAAAAAATACATACAATCAAAGAACAAAAATATTTAAAAAGCACAACTAGGAAGAACTATACATGCCGTAAAACATCAATCTCTAATCAATTTTAGTCCACTGAATCAAGCTTAAACGCTTCAATCAATCAAGAACACTACTGCACTTCGATCCAAAGTTGGATTCTGCATCTGGATCGCCAAAAAACGACCCTAGGACTCATAACGGTACTTTTGAGGACCAAAAATCATTCATATCACTTGTATGTCATATTTACTATCATTCATAAACGTTATTTTAATTTTGATAATTAGGACGCATGTTTAGCGGTTATTTATTGTTCTTGCTGTTAAATTGCCATGAATGTGTAAATTTCCATGATACCATAATTTTAACTGTTTTCATGCATTTAGTTCAATTATTTTCTACTTACAGACCTTTAATTGCATTTTCACTATTTTTGTATGTTTTTCGGACGAATCCCGAACCCAGTACGACCTATGTTGTGGCGCCGCCACCACTCTGTTATAGTGCTGCCGCCAGTCCATCTGGTGGCGCTGCTAGTCCTTCGGGCGCCGTCGTTCTTCGTCTCCAAACCCTTCCAAATCTTTTGATGAGAATTGAGTTATTATTTTTGTGTTTCCAGGCTCGTTTGAGCTCGGAATCAGGCCCCGTGTGAGCCCACAGATTTGGAATTAGTTGTAGGGTTTATTTCTTTAATTTCCCGGACCTATCCTAGTTAGAATCCTCCTGATACGTCAGTAATAGTGGATCTTCCATGTCATCATGGACTTCGAGGCCGCAAATCGCTTGACAAGCAACCTCCAGAACCTTTTCCCGCTTTGTTCAGACCTGGAATTGACTTCGGCTTGAACCAGTGGATTTGTATCCATCAGAGGAACAACTTCCTTGTTCTGATTGGATCCTGAATCCGGCTGTATCGATAGACAAACGACAGATAACCGTTAGACACTCTATAAAGAGATTTTAAATTATTTCTAACCTTATATGTATATCACCTGCAATTGGATGATGTTTATATTGTTTATTGCTTTCCATGCATGTCCATATCCACCATTATTAACAGGATTAGTTAAGGTAATCACGTTTACTTAGTTCAAAACTAACAAATCACATAGAATTCTTAGGATTTTCATGAAACTTTAATTAGTGGTTGTATAGGAATTCGAGATGCCAAATCTAAAATCAATCTCATTTATACATCCGGTTTAATCTTTATGCATGTAATTAAAATAAAATCCACTTCTGTCTATTATATGCTAGAAACCTCGGGATTAGATGTTTGTTTAGCAGTATTTGTTACTTGTCCACATTTCAGTTCAGATCGAGTCATATGCGTGTCTTAATGTAATGGATATTTACATTTTTGTCTTTTATTCCAGTCCTTTATTTTTCAGTTATTTACATTTCCAGTCCTTTATTTGCTAGTATGCTGATTATTTGGAATTCTTACTTTGATGAGATGTTTATTTGGAATATGTCTTTTAAATCAATAAAGTCAATAAGCCAAGTACGAGAATTTTGATAGTGTCCACGAACCCGATCTTTCGGTTTGATGCACGATAATTTTATCTATAAGCGGATGCAGTTATCCAGTTGATATAAAAGATATTTCCTATCTGAGTTAGGTGGCGACTCTATTATTTCAAAACCAACTAGACCAAGTTACGCCATAATGCTAGGTGAGTGCCCCCGAAACCCGCTCCGCTCACAGGCATATATGATCATTTACCGAAATATGTTAGCTGCCTAAATAAATCCATTTAAAAATATTAGGGTATATATGCGCTTTTTCAAACCATAAGGGCATCAATGATCCTGAACGCAAATGTTAGGGCAATATAACGGCTAATACTACTCACAGACTCTGACTTTTGGGTCTTCGATCACTAAACCCTTTGATGTTTAAAAACGATCACTAAACCCCCTGATCTTTATGGAGACGCTCGCTAAACCCCCTGAGGAGGAAAATACCCCTGGCGCCATCTTTTTTTGTCAACTGATACTCATAAAAAAAATAAAATTGGCGGAGAAATTTCCGACGGTGGTTAGATCGGTGGTGGATGGGTTGACCGGATAGTTTGGATTAGATTGAGTTGGGTTGGGTTGGGTTAATTTTTAATTTTAAATAAAATTTAGTGGTATTTTGGGTGTTTTAATTTTTTAGGGTATTTTAATGAGGTGGCGTCACTATCTTTTTAAGACGGCATCAAGAGTATTTTCGTATTCAGGGAGTTTAGCGAGCATCGCCATAAAAATCAGAGGGTTTAATGATCGTTTTTAAACATCAAAGGGTTTAGTAATCGAAGACTAAAAGTCAAGGTCCATAGATGATTATTAGCGCAATATAATCCTTTTGTTTTACTTAAAAACCACCCATCTTGTAACTTGTTTTCATTTATACCATAATCTAAGAAAATTTTCAATTTTTATGTTTCATCTGTACTTAAAATTAAATTTTTTGACAATTTAATTATTTTAACGATGAAAATATTAAAAACAATTAAATAAAAGAATTATTTCTACTCGGAAAAATATAAATGAAAGACTAATTTAAATTATTTTTTTAAAAGAAAATAGGTCAATTCAATTCATTAGAATAGAAATGAGACATAAAGATTAAAAATATGATACGATTGAAAATTTTTCTGGTATAAATAAAAAAGTTATAAGATGATCGGTTTTTAAGTAACGAGGCCTTTTGTCTGAGAGATTATTAGGTAGACTAAATCTACCACGTCATCCGTGAACTAATGTATCACATTATGACACTTCATTAAAACAGTGGCACTATTGTAATTTTGTTTATTACTTATTTACACTTTTAAATAGCAATATTATGATAATGCCATTATTTTAATGACGTGTCATAATATAATAGGTTTAGTACGTGGTGGACTGAGTCTACTAGGGGTGAGCATTCGGTCGGTTCGGTCAAAACCGATCCAAAAATGGCCAAACCGACCAAACCGAATGTTGTAATATTTTTGACCGAACCGACCGAACAAAGAACATTAACCGAATCTGTTTCGACCGAATATTTTTCGGTCGGTTCGGTCAGTTCGGTTAAATGGGCTATTTATGGGCTTTTATGGGCTTTTTCGATTACATATGCTTTAAAAATCAATTAATTTTTTTCACAAATTCAAATAATTGAATCTTATGAAAATTAGAAAGAAATCAAGCATTTTCTCACAAACCCAAACAATATACCATTGCAAGAATTAAATTAAAAAAAATATCAATCTACTTTTCATAATAAGCATTTTAAATTTTAAGTTTTCGGTCGGTTCGGTTAAAGTGTAAATTTTAAATTGTTAACCGAACCGTTAACCGTTAACCGATAACCGAAAATTTATATTTTTTTAACCGAACCGACCGAATGAAAATTTATCACCGAACCAAACCAACCGAAATTCACCGGTTCGGTCGGTTTGGTCGGTTTTTTCAAAACTTTGCTCACCCCTACAATCTACCTGAGAATTTCTCCTTTTTGTCAATATAAATTACGGATGAAATTGCAGCATATGTAAAGTGTAGACAGAGCAGCAATTTTGAGGCCGATTCAAGTGGGACCATTAACAGTGAACCATAGCTTAAAAGAAACTGGTTATCTTTTTTCCTTCTAATTCCAAAAATCTCCAAAAAGTTTGTCTGTGTTCACCACACGTCTCCTTTTTTTCCACTTGTTCAGCAGCATCTGAATTTTTTTTGGTGGTAATTTTCCCTCTTCTCCATATATATTTATTGCTGTTCTTTCATTTTGATTTTCACTCACTTTGGAAATAATTTGATCTTCATTTTCAATTCTATTTCTGGATGATTTTTAGCTTTGTATGTTTTTTTTATCTGTTCTATTCCCTCCGTTTGATAATAAATTTCTGATTTACATGGAATTATTTGATTTGGGTTATTATTTATTATGCAAATGTATTAATTCTGTGATTGAAAATGGAGAGTTGGATGGATTAATTCGTAAGTTGGTCGGTTCTGTTTATGTAGCTTACATGACGATTTTCATTGTTTTCGATGTTATTGTGTAGCTTAATTGTTGGTGATAATGTTTTTGCTAACCTCCTGTGATTTCAAATTGCATTTTGCATTGTTCTGTGATTGAAAATGGAGAGTTGGATGGATTAATTCGTAAGTTGGTCGGTTCTGTTTATGCAGCTTGCATGACGTTTTCGTTGTTTTTTCGATGATATTATGTAGCTTAGTTGTTGGTGATCATGTTATTGCTAACCTCCTGTGATTTCAATTTGCATTTTGCTGCAACAATTAGCTAAAATCATAGTTATTAAATGCGAAAGGCGACCCGAGGCGACAAGGGTCAAAAAGCCTGAGGCGCAAGGTTTTATTTAATAAATTTCTCAATATGGTTAATTTTTCTTCTTTTTGTATGTTATAGAAGACGGGCAATGGATTTTTTCTTTAGAGGAATAAATGAGGACACATCTGATTGCCAATTTGATGAGAAGACCATTCAGAAATGCCCTTTTTTGAGGAACATCAACAAGCCAACAAACCTGTCATTCTCTTTGCTTAATTTCTCCAGTGCCGTAAGTTGTTCCTTCCTTCTTTATCATTACCATTTGGATAGCTTGCTTGATTGTTCAGATTTCGTAGTCTTTGAAATAAGTCTTGCATATAAATTCTGAGTGTAGCCAATTGTTGCCTTGTTGCAGTTACATTATGTTGTAGTTTCCTAATTCTTGCGCAATAGAAAATTCTTGTTATTAACGGAACTTTTGGCTTATGCCATTTGAGTTGATTGATGTGCTCTATTGTTTTCTCCAGGTGAGGGGAGCTGCCAAAGGTCCAATATTTGAAGATGGTTCGAATTTCGATATGGCATTTAAGCTGTTTCACGGGAAAGACGGGGTTGTTCCTTTATCGAACAGCTCTAATTTTCACAGTGATGTTTCTGAACCTGACTTTACTCCCCAATTCAACCCATTAGCAGGAAGAGCTGCCACTATTAGCCTGTCTGCGTTTGGTCCAGGTGGACCATTTAGTTTTGGTTCCTTCAATGATAAGTGGAAGAATCAGAAGAAGAAATCTGAATCAACCAACAAGGGTGAACAATCATCTCAGGTACATGTAACAACCTTTTGCATTTATGTTACCTTACTGCTGCATAAGTTTGCATTTGTAACCCATGTAGCACAGAAATGAAATTGTTGAAATGGGAAATGCCGAAAGAGAAAACATTGAAACAACATTTTTTACAAGAAAAGGTTATATATATAGAGTTTTCCCGTTTTAAAAGAGTATTTGGAAAGAAAAATGGAACTCCAAAACGTAGAATTCGAGATGTTTCTGTGCCACGTAGTCTGTAACTGAGTGGAAATTTTGCTTTTATATTATTATGAATTGTTTGATTCGGTAGAAGATCCCAATTATTGAGAGGATGTCATGTTCAGTATTATGCTCCATTAGCTATAAGTCCATAACTGAAAGATTAACTGCTCATAGAGACTATAAATTCGTACTGCTCACATTTTTTTCTTCAAAAGATTGTTCCGCAATTGAATAATTAATTAAGTATTACTTTCTCTATGATCATCCAGAAAGGAAACACTTCGAAGCACGAGGCTCTGGGAAATGAGTGGTTAGAAACTGGCAATTGCCCGATTGCAAAGTCTTATAGAGCTGTGAGTGGCGTGCTGCCACTTGTGGCATCAGCTCTTCAGCCACCATCTGGTATGAAGTTTAGATGTCCACCTGCTATAGTTGCTGCAAGGGCGGCTCTTGCCCGGACTGCCCTGGTTAAAAACTTGCGACCTCAGCCACTGCCAGAAAAGATGCTTGCGATTGCTCTCCTGGGCATGGCAGTAAATGTACCGTTGGGTGTCTGGAGGGAACATACTAAGAAATTTTCTGTATCATGGTTTGCAGCAGTCCATGCAGCTGTGCCCTTCATAGCTATGCTTCGGAAATCGGTTTTGATGCCGAAAACTGCTATGGCGCTGACTATTGGAGCTTCCATCCTGGGTCAGATGATTGGTTCTAGGGCTGAGAGGCACCGCCTGAAAGCAGTAGCTGATAGAAATAAGGTAGCAGCACAGACAGCAATTGCAGCGGCAGTTTCAGGATATAGTGCGACCCAGTTCGATAGTCATGGAGGTGTGCACTGTGGTACCGAGGGAAAGAAATCGGATCCTCTCTATATCAATGCTGCTTCTGGACCCACGGACGTCTGTTGCTGATATTTCATGCTACAGCTGCTGCATCAAGTATTTTAAGCATGATGGCAAAGATTTGTATTTCAGTATTGGCAACAGTTATGGTAAGGACACTTTTATGTAATGAGTTATAGGTTGTATTAATTATCATCATACTCTGTAACCATGCAAAATGCATTGCATTCTTCAAATAAAATGTTCATACTTTTGCAGTGTTTCAAAAGTTTGAATTAGGGAACTGAAAACGGTCAGTTCAGTATATTTATACTAATTTTTGTAATAAAATTATTTCGGTTTGTTTTTAAATTTTAAAAAATCAATTATATTATATTATATAATTTTCTTAAAAATTGTACTGCCCTGATATGGGAATCAAGTAATTTTGGTTGTAAAAGTTGATATATTCATTTTTCAAATGAGATGGACATTGCTTAATATTCTTGCTTGATCTCGAGAATTTTACAAGCAGCAAAATCATTTTTAATTTTAATCTTTGTTGCAAACTGTCCCTAAAATTAGATTTAATTTACGAATGGATTGCTAAATATCAATTGATTCTCTAAGGTTTTTCTTATAGTAGATTTGCTTTACGCATTTCGTTGGGAAATTCTTACCTAGAGCCGGTTTATGAATTTTCCATGCACCTACCTCATTTCGTCTATGGCAAGTGATAATGACACGTGATAATGACACATATTCCATAATATAGTTTTAATTTAATTATATACTAAATTTAAAATAATAATAAACAAAAATTATTTATTAATAAATTAAGAGCAAATAACTCTGAGTCCTCTCATTATACTGTAATTAACAGTTGGAATGTCATGTAGGATTCACGTTTGCCATGTCAACAAAAATTTACATACCATGCATATTAATACTTCGTCTAAGGGAAGGGCTTATTTGCACCTTTTTAAAAACATTAGGGACTTATATGTTCCTTTCTAGACATTAGGGCATATTTACCCCTTTTTCTTTAATAGTTTGATACCTTTTATTTAAAAGTTCTACTTAATGATCCCTCATTTTTTATTCTGTTAACAATTGAGGGCATCCGTTAATGCTTTTTTATTAAATTAAACAGTTAAAGAAAAAGAAATAGTCAAAGTTTAAATGAAATTTTTTAATCCGAAAATATTCTTACACCATATTAAAATGTAAAGAAAATTCAGGGACTAGTTAGCACTTTTTACCTTCCATCTTCTCTCCTCTGCCAACAACTCTTGCTACCTCCCCACCCTGTGTCGTCGCCACCCTATCCCAGCGATCTGTTTGTCAGAGAGACGAATTAAGTCTGTTTGTCTTTTCAAACAAACAAATTTGTTCGTCTGAAATGGACAGATGTTGTAGACGACCAAAAGAATCCAACTTCGGTGACAGGTTGCGTGTTTTTGAGTTTTTTTTTTTGTAAAACGAAGTCGTTTGAGTAAAGAGCGTTTCTGTCTTTTCGTTCGTATTTAACGGTAAAAACATAAAAAATAATGAAGCCTTTAACCGTTTACATAATTTGAAAGTGAGGGAACGTTATAATAGATATTAAATTGCTAATTACGGTATAAGGAATCTTAGAATAATTTGCTCATAAATTAATTGTATTATTTATAAATTATTATATGAAAGAAGTAATATTACTTTACTTTATTAAACAATGAAAGCAGTAGTTTATAATGTCTTTTTTAATTAATAATTACATTAAAAATATTAAATATTAGTTTTTTTTAATAAAGTTATAATATATTTTATGAATTTTTTATATAATATTCTATCAAAAGTATTTTAATATTTTTAATTTAATTATTAACTAAAAGTTATATTTAAAGTTATAACCATTTAATTAAAAACCTTTAATATCATTTATAATAAGAGAAAATTACTTTAAAATCTCACATTTGTCATAATTCATATTTGGATCCCACTTGTTTGAACATTAAATGATTTGATCCCTCACTTTCGATTCTGTCAACAATTTAGACCCTCTGTCTTTATTTTGATGTTAGTCAACCAAGTTAAAAGATTTAGGGGTAAATTAATTTCTAAATTGAGGGACTAAATCGTAGATAAAAATAAAAATGGGGGACCACGTAGTTTTTTTAAATTTTTTTTTTTTTTGATATAGTCATTTGACTCGGTTGACTAACACCAAAAATAGACAAAATGGCTAAATCGTTGACGGAAATAAAAGTGAGGAATCAAATCATTTGATTTTCAAATAAGAGGGAACAAAGTGTGAATTGTAATAAACGTGAGGGGTTTCAAAGTAATTTGCTCTTATAATAATCAAACCTTTATCGAGAGAACTAGAGTTAACTAATTAAATATAATAATTATTTTAAAATTTGAGGAAATTCAATTATCTGACCTAATTTCATAGAGATTTTCCACAAAATACCCTATTTTCGTAAAATAATTACAAAAGTTTGGCTCATAAATTGCTTAATACATTTGGTACCCAGTTTTATAAAAATATATTTTTTGCCCAATGTTTACTCATCGTATATACACTATAAGTACGCTATAAATACATCATTAATATATTATAATTACACCATAAAAATACTAAAAAAAATAAAAAAAATATACCTGTGAGTAGAGCGAGATTCAGAGGCCGCCCGCCGAGACTTATGGCTGACTTCGATTTGGAAAGGTTTGAAAAATATAGTCGCCACCTTACTCAGTTAGAAAATATCTTTTCTACCGATTAGACTAGTTTATAGGTGAGATTATCACGCATTGAACCAAAAGACGGGAATCGTGGACATTTCAACAAAACTCGTATACTCGACCTATCGATTGCATTCTTATTTACATAACATATCCGGTTATTTCTTATCTCGACATTCATGCAATTCATAGTATAATGTATTGGAAAGTAAACACGTATGAAAATAATAAAGGAAGCACTAAACCACGTAAGACGCGCATATGACTATTTGGACTAGCATGTGAGGCAAGTAGCATGTACTCCTAAACATACATCTAACCATGTGATGTCTATCAAATAACAAAGGATTAAATGCACCAAAAATCATCAACTTTCGCGTGTTTTTGGTATTTAACATAATCTTTAAATTTTGACATATTTAACATGAATTTTCCAATTTTTTGCAATTAAGACCACGTGTGTTTTTCTTTGAAAAATAGTGTTATTTTACATCCAAAACGACGTCGTTTTAATATAAAACGGTGCTGTTTTACATCCAAAACGGTGCCGGTGTCTTTAATTGCAAAATTTTGAAAGTTCATGTACTTTTTTGCCAAAATTAAAAGATTATGTTAAATACTAAAAACACGCGAAAGTTGGTAATTTTGGGCACTGTTTTAAAAACCGGACTGGACCGGCCGGTTGAACCGGTTGAACCGGGGACCGGCCAGTTGTCCGGTCCAATTGACTGCTATGAACCGGAAATCTGGTTTAACCAGATTGAACCGGACTAAACCGGAATGAACCCGGAATTGAAAACCGGGTTGAACCGTCCAATTACCTAATTTTATTATGAAAAATTATTTTTTGCTGATAAAAACGTATTAATCCAAAACTGGGTTTTGATTAAAATTTAAAATTCAAATTAAAGAAACTCCATTAACAGGAAAAGAAGGAAAGAAATCTTACCCACATACAAGAATAAAAACTCAATTAACAAAAAGAAAAGGAAAGAAATCCTTTAAAATACAAGATGTTCAAATTTTAAAAGAAAATATTAAAATACTAACAATTAAGGGAAAAGGAACAAAGTATAGAAAGTTTTAAACAATCTTTGCAATGAGATCTTTGATATTTTACGATATAAAAAGTTTTAATGGAGATGAATTTTTTATAGAGATAAAGAAAGGGAGTGGCTCTCCT
This sequence comes from Mercurialis annua, assembly GCF_937616625.2. NCBI lineage: Eukaryota > Viridiplantae > Streptophyta > Magnoliopsida > Malpighiales > Euphorbiaceae > Mercurialis > Mercurialis annua. The sequence continues at coordinate 42,430,625 of NC_065574.1, read as the reverse complement.
CAAGTCCTCAATTCCTCCATTTCCCTCCATTCCACCGTTAGATAAATGACACCACATTAAAATTTATCCAACGGTTATATTTTATTTAGTGATTTAAGATTAGAAACTAAGTTGCATTTCCAATCCCTATCAAATTAAGCGCCAAAATATAGAAAATGAAGAGTTTATTAACAAATAAGCCATTTATGAAATCAAGATCTATTGTAAACCTAAAATTGTTGCTGTTGCTTCGTACTTTCCAATTTTGGCAGACTCGGTCATAGGTATATGTGGCCCACGTTTTAAATTCTCTGAAAATTGTATAGAGCCGGCTGAACCGGCGGTTGAACCGGTTGAACTGGTCAAACCGGAAATCGTTGGGCATACCGGTTCGGTTTTTAAAACACTGATTTTTGGTGTATTAAGCCAATAACAAATAATTGGCTGGTCTGGATCATTTTAAATGCACAAAGCCTAAAACTGAATTTCTAAGTGAGATTGATTTTATTAAGTCATTTTAAATGCCTATACAACCTTATATTTATATTTTCATGGCAATCCTATGATTAGGGGTGTAAACGGGCCGAGCCGAGCCCGAGTTAGGCCAAGCTCGAGCTCGAGCTCGAGTGTGTTTTACAGGCTCGAGCTCGACCTCAAGCTCGACTGGCTCGAGCTCGACCTCGAACAACATTCGAGCTACTCGAGCTCGAGCTCGAGCTCGAGTTGAATTTAATAAAAATAAAAACAATAATAAAAAAAATCAGATTTGATGTATTTTAATTATTTTTCACTATATATTATACAATTTAACCAATTTTTATGATGCATATCTAAATTTAGAGGTGTAAAAATTTAATATAATGATAATAAAATTATTATTGTTAATTTATAACAAGCTCGTTTAGTCCCGTTTAGGCTCGCGAGCCTCACTAGCCTTAGTAAATGGTACTCGAGCTCGGCTCGAGATGGAGCTACTCGAGCTCGAGCTCGAGCTCGACTCGAATGTTTTGAGCCGATCTCGAGCTTTTTTCGAGTCGATCTCGAGTAACTCACGAGTAGCCCAACTCGTTTACACCCCTACCTATGATTTCTAGGTGATTTGTTGGACTTGTTAGGTTTGATTACTAATTTATGTGTTTAATTCCTTTAACCTGTTAATATTTAGATTGGACGTGCTTTTGAAAAGCATTTAAACATTGCAAGCATAGACATAAGGCAGGTGATATACATATAAGGTTATATATACTTTTATACCTTGTAGACCAGAGTGTCTGGCACTCGATGTGATTTGGATGTCGAGGTGGTTGGAATCATGACTCGGTCAGAAAACGGAAGTTCTTTTTCTCATCGATACAGATCCACTGCTATAAACACAAGTCTTCTTTCAAACCTAAAAATGTTGTTTCAACTACTAGACCATTACAATTACTTCACATGGACTTGTGTGGACCTATAAGAGTAGCTAGCTTGTGTGGCATGCACTATGCATTTGTGACTGTTGATGATTATGCTAGATTCACTTAAGGTTATATTCTTAGCTCATAATAAGGATGCTTTTAATTCTTTTAAAGGTCTTGCAAAACGTGTTTAAAAAGAAAAATATTTGCCTATTTCATGTATTAGAAGTGATCATGGAACCGAATTTCGAAATGAGTTTTTCAAAGTGTTTTATGAAGAAAATAGTATTTTTCACAATTTTTCTTCTCCTAAAATGCCTTAACAAAATGGGGTTGTTGAAAGGAAAAATTGCACTTTAGTTGAAATGGCTCGCTCTATGCTTAATGAGTATGATTTACCTCAATACTTGTGGGTTGAAGCCATTACTACCGCTTGCTATGTTTTAAACCGTATTTTCAAAAGACCAATTTTAAACAAAACCTCTTATGAGCTTTTGATAGGAAGAAAGTGCAAGATCTCTTACATTAGAGTTTTTGGATGCAAGTGCTTTACATTGAATACCAAGGATGATCTTGGAAAATTTGACTCCAAAATGGATGAAGGTGTATTCTTGGGTTATGCCTCTACTAGAAAGTCTTTTAGAGTCTTTACCAAGCATACCTTAGTAGTTGAGGAGTCTATGAATGCAATATTTGATGAGTCCTCCAAGGATTTTCCGGAAAAGAACACATTTGCTCATGATTTTATAGGTACCTTTGAGGATCTCACACTTATTGGGAATCAAGAAAATCCATCAAGAGTAGTGGAGGTTCCTCAACCAACAAGGAGAACACAAGATGGAATCCGAATCTCCTCCCTCGGCTCAACCCATTCATGATCTACCTAAGGATTGGGCTTTCATGAAAAGTCATCCTCAAGACTTGATCATTGGTGATACATCAAGGGGCATAAGTATTTGCTCTCAATTTCAAATTTTGCTAATGTTGCTTTCTTCCCTCAATTTGAGCCCAGTAAAGTTAGTGAAGCTCTAGTTGACGAATGTTGGGTGATTTTCTATGCAAGATGAACTCAATAAATTTGAAAGTGATAAAGTTTGGGAGCTAGTTCCCCCTCCTAATGGTCATACCATTATAGGAACAAAGTTGGTTTTCCATAATAAGTTGGATGAAAACGAAGCAATAACTCGGAACAAAGGTCCGATTGGTTGCCCAAGACTATAACCAAGAGGAAGGCATTGATTATGAGGAGACATTTGTTCTGGTTGCTAGATTAGAAGTTATTCGTATGATATTAGCATATGCATCATGCACGAAATTTAAATTTTTTTCAAATGGATGTTTAAAGTGCTTTTTTAAATGGTTTTATTGAGGAGGAAGTTTATGTCAAACAACCTCCCGGTTTTGAAGATTACAAGCATCCAAACTTTGTTTTCAAACTCAACAAAACTTTATATGGTTTAAAACAAGCTCCTGGAGCTTGGTATGATAGGTTGAGTAGCTTTTTGCTTTCAAATGGTTTTTCCAAAGGCAAGGTTGATATAACTCTTTTTAAGAAAACTCATAAGCATGATATTCTATTTGTCCAAATTTATGTTGATGATATTATTTTTAGTGCTACTAATGAGTTTCTTTGTCAAGATTTTGCTACATGTATGACTAGGAAATTTGAGATGAGTCTCATGGGAGAGCTCAAGTTCTTCCTTGCAATCCAAATCAAACAAAATGAGAATGAAATCTTCATCAATCAATCCAAGTACACAAAAGAAATGCTCAAGAAGTTTGGCATGGATACCTCATCAAGTAACATGACGCCAATGAGTACCACAACCAAATTGGACAAAGACGAATCTGGTAAATGCAATGATATTACAATGTATAGAGGTATGATTGGTCCAGTCCTTTATCTTACAGCTAGTAGACCCGACATTGTGTTTAGTATATGCTTATGTGCTCGTATTCAAGCTTGTTCTAAGAAATCTAATTTGCATGCCGTTAAACGTATTTTCAGGTATTTACATGGCACTTTGAACCTAGGAATTTGGTACCCTAGAAATGTGGACCCTAGGTTTCTTGGCTACTCCGATGTCGACTATGGGAGTTGTCTTTTATATCGTAAAATTACCTCCTAGACTTGCCAGTTTTTGAGTCATAGTTTGATCTCATGGAGTAGTAAGAAACAAGTATTTGTGGCTTTGTCAACCGCGGAGACCGAATATGTAGCGGCCGGTTAGCGGCCGGTTATTGTTGTGCTCAAATCTTATGGATTAAGCAACAACTTGTGGATTATGGTCTTGCACTTAGTCACATTCCCATCAAATGTGACAACACTAGTGCAATCAACCTATCCAAGAACCCTATTCAACACTCTAGGAGTAAACAAATAGATATCAGTCATCATTTTATTTGTGATCATGTGAAAAAAGGAGACGTAGTAGTCAAATTCATCGATACCACTAACCAATTTGCGATATTTTTACCAAGCCTCTAAATAAATATCGTATGAATGTAATCATTAGAGAGCTTGGTATGCTTGATGGGAGAAATCTTTCTTGATTAGCATGTTGATGTGTTTAAATTAGTATATTTCTTGTGTGTAATGTCCCATTTTTGTATTTATACGCCTTAAATGCTTAATTGTTTAGACCAACGTTGATGTATATCATATTTAATGATTTTTAATTTTAGTGTCTTTTGTATATTAAATTTTTCTTACTTGTTGAAATTAAAGGCCTGGCAATGCATAAAATCATTTTTCTTCAAAAATTGCATTTTTTTGTCTTGTCACGGGGGTGACAGTCATGTCACAGGCGTGATGTTCTTGACCGTTGTGAAAATGACTCTTTTTGTGTTTCGCGGGCGTCACCTGCATATCACGGGCGCGATCCACTTGATCGTTGCAAAAAACGGCTATTTTTCGAACGTCGCGGGCGTGACACCCTTTTCACGGGTGTGACGCGCAGATTTTCAAAAATCTTGACCGTTTTGACACTTGTCAAAACGGTGGCTTTTTCAAAAACTAGCCGTCTTATTACCGTTTTTCTTAATTATAAATACCCATTTTGAGTAGCTCTCTCATTTTACAGCTCTCTAGCAATTGTTTCTTATATTCTTAAGCAAAATTAATTCTTAGTTCCTCAAACTTCATATTTTTCTTGCAAATTTCATACACATTCCATCATTCATTCATCTTCATCATGACTTCACGCGCAAGAAAGGGTCCAAGGGCTCAAGGTACCTCTTGACCATCATCTTCAAGATCTCCCGCACTTCTGACTCCTCCTCCGCTTAATGAAAATTGGCCACCCAATTTCCATGAACTTGCCACCAAACGAGCAAGGGCTTTAGAAAATTGTTATATTGAGGGTACTCGGTTTCCGGTTCTAACGGATTTTGATAAAGATGGGTTGGATTTCCAAGTGATGGATTTAGTTGTCTCTATGGGATGGCGCAAAATGTTGTTTCAAAATCGGGAAGAAGGGTATGATCAAGTCACAATTCAATTTCTATCTACTCTTCACTTAGTGACTCGGCAAGGCAACAACTTCAGATTTGCGGGGATTACCTTCCAAATTAATGGTAATCTCTACAAATTAACTGTGGCGAAAATTGAGGATGCCCTTGGTTTTGAAGCAGAGTTCCCAACGGATCCGACATAGGCGCTCGAGTTTGAACCACAAGAATTTTGGAGTTCCATAAGTACGGAAACTTCTCATGCTCCGAACACCTCTATTGCTAAGAGTATCAAATCACTTCCTCTTTTCATCATTCATCACATTGTCACTTATTCCCTTAATGCGAGGAATGACGAATGAGAAAGTGACTATCAAGGACTTGGCAATCCTTTATTGCGTGCATCATGGCATGAAGATCACTTGGAAAAGGTATTTCATGGATCATCTCTACGATCTTCCTAAGAGAAAAGGTACGCTTCGAGTTGCTTCATTCATCACGACATTGGTGATCAAGGCGGGTGCCTTCTCTCCGGCATTACAAAAACTTCAAGGGCAGATCTTGCCTTGGAATGCGGCTCCTCTCCATCTCTCCTTCTTTTTAGATAAGGTTGGTCGACTCAAATTGGTCAATAATCATTTTGCGTACATGTTTGGAGAGAATTTGGGAAGGGTTAAGATTCAACAACTTGCCCGAAAAAAGGCAAAGAATGGTGAGGCAAGAGCAAAAGGCGGTTCATGGTGAAGAAGAAACAGTAATTTAACAGAGATTGGGCAAGCTTAACAGGCGGCTCTACCACCTCCTCCACCAGTCTTCGCAAGCTCTCAATATGTTCCTCCTTCGGGTCAATCAACGGAGCGAATTCTCTCGCTCATTTATGGACAACAAGAGCGCACATATGCCTCCTTTGACACTCGATTCACTAACTTAGAGACCCGCTTTGGTCAGATAGAACTTGATGTGGGGTATATGCAAAATTGCATGGATGAGTATTGGGGTGCAATATCCCCTCTTTTCGTCGATGATGACGATGATGATGAAGAGGAAGAAGTGGAAGAAACCAAGAGCAATGAGGATTGAGGACTTCATCTTGCATTTCATTCATATGCATGCACTTTCATTTTTCAATTAAAATTTTTGCATTTTTTATTTGCCAAAAACATCTTGTATATCAACATGTGGTGGAATATATGATTTCTATGTTTGTTTATTTTGCAATGACTTGTACTTGTCGTTTCCTTTCAAATTAATGAATATTTGCCTTTATTTCTCCATATCTTGTTCTTTATAGTATGCTTCAAATTTCTTGCCATTTAACATTGATATCTCTCTTTGGTATGGACTAATCCTTTTTTTGTTTTTGACAAAGGGTTTCTCTTGTTTTTAAACTTCTCTCAAAATTGAAAATTTTGAAAAATGCCTAGGGTTTTATAATCTTTATTACTTTATGCCTCTACTTTATTTTTTATATCTAGTGCATAAAGTGAGGGTAAGTCAAAGTTCATTTGAAGTCCCACAAACTTAGCCATTTAATTAAATTGATTGTCAAAATCTAAAAGCATGAGATTGTTAGACCAATTTCTTTTGATCTCTTTAATTTTTTACTTTGACTAATCAATTTAAAGTTTATAATATTATTTATTAGCGTATAAGAACCTACAAAACTATCGTGGATCGATTCGGAAGCCTCTAGCGAGAATCGAAATTTTTGAATTCCCTCGAATGTAGTAGGTTTTCTCACGGGCATGACAATTTGGCTCTCTAGCGTGACATTCAGGGATGTCAAAACTCATTTTTAAGGCATGATTTCGCAGGGGCGACACATTGGTGTCACGCCGTTAAGGCTCTAACGACTATTTTCCACATCCCCCAACGGTCACAAGCCACCTAGCTGAAGACAATTGGACCACCTGTCCAAAAGGCATGTCGCGGGCGCGACATATAGTATCGCGGGCGCGACATGCAGTGTCACGGTTCAGCTAAAAAACTTCCTTTTTCCTTAAAGATTTAGAGGAGGTTGTTGGGGTTATAAATACCCCCCCATCTACTATATTTATGTCACGACCCAAAATATTGAGCCACAACCGGCGCTAGGGAACGGGAGTGGTAGCTCCGGAACCCGTAGCAAGCCTCAAATCACTATAAATTTTTCGCAAATAATAACAAATAACATTAAACATATGTATAACATATAATCAAGTATTTACACTAACTGTTTAAAACCTCGCGGGCTCTAGTTATCGCACCCTGTACGAACTGGCCTCGCGGTACTATATGCACCAGTTAGCGTATCAAACATTTCACCGACATCTGGTGTCGTGAATAACGTATAAAGCACGTAACTTACAAAATATAAACAAGACAGCAAATAATATGTACAATCAAAATGTACTGCTGTCTAGGCTAATACTCCGTCGACACTGGACTACTATTGCATCACTCACAGAAGTCAGAGAACTATACATACACAGCTGACTTCCGGATTCCAAAATTGGCTTCTAGCTAAGTCCACACACTAAGAACCTGAAAACATCATAGTGAGGGGTCAGTATTTGGGAAAATACTGAGTGAGTTTGCAACTTACTAACGGTATTATTATAAAAACATAGCATCACTTTTCAAGAAAACAATAATATAAAATAATACATATAAACAAGTATTTGATCCGTACGAAACTAATATCCTAGCATGCGACACAATTTTCGAATAATCAAATCATACTGATCCAGATAGTCCGACCCGGGAGTGCTCACACTCTACCTCGTCGATCGCGACCTATCTCTTAATCCTAAAGTGTGAGTCCAACTCACTAGATACGGGGATCCAGACTACACCGTAGCCGAGTGCTCACTCGTATCAAATTCATTGTCCAACTTCGAAATTCATATTCATATCGTGTCATTTCATGTCATATCGTATTAAATCATCTCTCATATGCAAATACACTAGACCGACTCGATACTGGTGATCACACAGCCTATTAACACCCAATAGGTAGATAGTTTCTTCGGATCGCATACTAGTTCCTCGTATATAAAAACTTAATAAAACATATAGCATTTTAATCAATCATATATAATGCAATGCGTGTAAACAATTTACATATATATAAAATAACTTTGATATATATATATATATATATATATATATATATATATATATATATATATATATATATATATATATATATATATATATATATATATATATAATACATGAAAGTAAAGTGCAACTCACTGTGACCGCTATTCACTCTATAATGAAGCCGATGTGGTAGTATGTGTTGGCGTGGGTGCCGCCCAACAACATGCTCGTACTAGTCCTCGTCTAGAGCCCTCACTGCTCGCTCGTATGTCTGTTACATATTAATTAACGTTTAATATTCAGATGTTAATTCCGTGTCGTTATACGTTTAACACTTTTCAATTCTAGGGTATAGTTTCATTCTTAACGTTATCCGTGAACTCGATATTTCTTTATTGTATTCACGATATATCGAACTCTGCTTCTCGTATACGAGAAACATATAATATCCTTAACGTTTCCCATATCGTTAATCTCGTAAAATGTCAAACTAAATTCTCACTTTTTAAATTATCGGGGTCCTTAATCATTTTTAGGGTCTAATATTCGAAAACACTAAATCCCGCTCAATTAGGGCTAAAATCCCATTTTGGTCCCCGTGGACCCACTGTGCGGGCGTGCAAAAGCAATGTGCGTCCGCACACCTTGGGTGTGCGTCCGCACAGTGTGGTGTGCGTCCGCACACCGGTGTGCGATCGCACACTCAAGTGTGCGTTCGCGCACTGTGGTGTGCGTTCGCACACCGTATGCGATTTCGCACACAGCCCCGGAAATGTCGTTTCTGTGCGCCCCATCGTGCTACCACTCGCCAAACACGTATAAAACTTCATTTCCTTCAAAACCCGTATTCTCGTTTTTACCAAAACGCTAAAACGATCCAAAAACATTAAATTTCTAACCTTAACTAAAACAACCATTTAATTCAAATTTTAACACCAATTCTCGATATATTATCTTGAAACGAAGCTTGAAATCCGTAGAGTATTCGATTCTGATGAAATTGCCGCGAAAATCACTCGATTCGAACGTCGAACGGCGAAACGGCGGCGAAACGATCGTAATCGGCGATAATTTCTCAATTCTCTCGATCCTTCTCTGTATCTCTCTGATTCATTTCTTCTTCTTATATAACATGGCTAAAATGCCACTTTGATGCTTGTTCTTTTAGTTTCTTATCATTTATCCTTTAAAGTTTTCATTTGTTCGATTTAGTCCATAACTTAATCAATAAACTCTTAAATTATTACTTTTACGTATTATTTATATCCGATAAATAATACGAAGCTCGATATTAATACTTTCCCGTCAAAACCTAAAATTTCCATTTTCGAGATGTAGTGGCTATATTACCACTTTGGTCCCTGTATTTTATTTTAGACTTTTCTTGACATTTTTCCTTTTTGATTCCAATTCTAACTTTAGAATTGAAATATAATCATATTTTCCGCATGATTAATTTCCCAAAACTGACCTACTTGAAATTTATTTACTTTACTTTTATCAGAAATCTTTCCTATTTCACCACTCTGGCGAGTCCAAACTGGACACGTGGTCCAATTAAATAATTAAACATTATGGGGTATTACATTCTTCCCCCCTTATAAAAATTTGTCCTCGAATTTTCATAAAACTTGTTGGGATCTTAAAATTGTCCTTATACTTTCCTAGATATCCACTTATACGTTTTAGTCGTAGCTTTTTGCTCTCTTCTTATAGCTTCGTACTATCACATAGTTGAAAATCTTCTTGTTGTTATTCTTGTTCATCTGTTATCTTTTGGAAGTAATATGGCTTTAGCATGTCTTTGATATTGAAATCTTTGTATTCTTATCACATGGTTGTCATTAATCATTAACTAATGTTCTCCGGATCCATTATTCTATTCTTAGTCGTCATTGGGTCGCTACTCTCCTCTTCTATACGCGAGTAGTCATGACATGTCGGTTACATACTTAATGACGTACTTATCTTATTCATAATTCTATAAGTATTTTCCTTTATAATCATAATCTACGGCGTCCAATCTTTGTTATCATCTAACGTTGTCACCTTTCTTCCTTAACTGGTTATCGTCGTTTCTTATTTATCTCCATCACTATCTGACACATCTTTTACTACTTCCAATTTCTTTTAACGTAGTTGAACCTGATACCTCTTTTACTACCTTCAATTTCTTTTTCTTTTGCTCTCTAAACTATTGTGAATTTCACGTCGCTCTGTTGGCTATGATCCTTTGCTCCTTTTTCCATTGTCCTAAACGTTCTACTTTACGTTACTCTTAATCGTGTAACTTGTACAGCCGTCTTCTTTGATCGATACTATTCGTATTCTCATTTTCTTATCTTATCTTGATTTGATCCTTTAAAGATCGTTTCAAGTCTACTATTGACTTATCAGCCAAAACTATCTCTCCTTTACGTCACAATTCCTTATTCATGTTGACCTCGTATATTTCTTAACATTTTAATTTTCTTAAGAATCCTTTTTACTGACTAAGCTTCGCTTAACTTCATCTTTACCTTTAATCCTTAATTGATTCAATGGATCCTTAATAACTTATTTACTTTCTTCATCATCATTTATTTTTACTGTATAAACAACTTTCTTTTTCATCTTATACTTCAACTTCTTACTTTCGAGTAGTTCCACTACTATATTCTCACTCTTCAAGGTATCGGCTTAGTACTGGTCATGATCGTTTCTTAACTTTATAATTTCCAAAATTAGGGAATAGTTTCAATTTTGTTATCCTATACACTTTATGCTTCTTTAGCACTTATAATATGGTTCTAATTGTCTTTTAAATAACTTGATCTCTTTATACAATACCGACTTTCGTCTTATCTTTTACTTGTTATATCTGTTATGTCTCCTTTCCGTTTATAACAGCTTGACCGCTGCTGTTCTATTCCGACAATCCTTCTGATATGCTTCTAGAACTTTCCACTTCTCTATTCATCTTACTAAATCTCGAGGGTATATGAGTTTTCCCATTACTATTTCTTTCTTATTATCCATCATTCTTACAACTTAACTTTTCTCCTTTCTGCTAAAGCAACTTATATTACTTAATGCTGATATTAGTGACTTCACTTAATATCAGTCAATTAACATCATTATCTCTTGATCTATCTAACTTTAAACCTTCACATTTTGTAATATCACATGCTTCGTCGTTTCGTATTCCTTCTCTTTCTACTTCTGTATCTTCAAACACTGATATTGATAATGTTATATATCCTTTAAATATCACTTGATGTTCATCATTCATATTATCATCTTCTTGTTCTTCATACTTTTAATCTCTCTCTTCCAATATATCCCTCGATTGTTACGTTACTTATCTCAACATAAAAATAATCATTATATTCTTCATCCTTGCGTATTCGTTACGTTTCTTTCGTTTAACATGACTTTCTGTCATTTCATTATTTATTCTATCATAAGGATAAATACTGTATCCTTAAAGATTGCCAGTGCATCACATCTTAACTGTGTATGCTCTCCGGCGATAACTCCTTATTCACATTCTCCTTTAGCTTCATTAGCTTTGTTGCAATTAATTGTTAACATGGCTTTATTCTGTTATTGGGGGTTATTTTACAAGTCTTATACTTGTTTATTAAGAATCTTTTATTATTCTCCGCAGAGTTTCACATCTGAGTTCACTTATCAAACAAAAGATTTCAAAACATTCTTTGGCTGGCCAGCTCTTTTAAATCATTTAAAATCGTCAATACAATTGTAGCTTAGAGTGATGACACCTCTCATCACCAAAGAGTTGCTCAAAATCGCATATTTCTACATTATTATAAAGATATGATGCATGATCTACATTTTGAAAATCATTTTCTTATGCATTCCTATCATGATTATACAATATCATATGCGATGTCTGAGCACAATTATACCTTGAAAAATCATAAAAAGTTTCAAATTTTTCATAAAATCGTAAGTTAACTCTAGATTGTACACTCTGCGACTATTAATGGCTTTCTTTATACTTATTGGGTATATTATAAATTTTTGTATTGCTGTCACCTTCTGTCATTTTCCTGACTATTCTTCTATCACATCACATCTTTTTGGCCTAATTATCTAAAAAGCCCCCACCTTGAAACAATTTTTCGTTTATACCCTGACCTAGGAAAAAGTTCATTTGTACCCTTTTTTGATTTTTCATTTTCAATTGTACCCCAAAATTTTATTTTTTGGCAATTTAATTAATTAAAGGATGAAAACATTAAAAATAATTAAATAGAAGGGTTATATCATCTTTTATTATTTGAAAAAATACAAATAAGTTAAAAAAATGAACGATTATTTTAAGCTTTTTCTAAATAAAAAAAGTTCAATTTAGTGCTTTAGGGTAGAGTTGAAAATGAAAAATTTAAAAAAAGGGTACAAATGAACTTTTTCCTAGATCATGGTATAAACGAAAAAATATTACAAGGTGGGGTTTTTTTAAGTAATTAGGCCCATCTTTTTCCATATCTCCGATAACTTAATTTAATTTAAAGTTTTCTATTGCTGTAATCTCCACATCTACTTCTTCAACACACTGTATCATATCATATTCAAACACAGGTACCGATGTTCCACATCGATTCTTCTTCCAGTAATCTATCTTTTCCTTTATAGCTTCTAGAACGTAATATAGGAATTACGTTCACGACAAATATATTATATAGTGTTTATTATATTATTGCTTTTGTAAATTATGTTAATATACTCTTTCATTGGTCGCGTGTCTCTTAACCTCACTTCCTATAGGTTCTCACTTTCTGAGGTATTATCCTATAGGCGTATCCTTATACCAATATTCTATTATGCAATGCAGCAAATATATAAACACAACATATTAACATCAATACACAAAATATATAAATCGCTGATACCTGGAGGTGCCTGATGCGGAACGGTAGGTTCCCTAATGACTATGCCTGTGTGTCGGCCCCTAACTGTTCTACCGGAGTTGCCTCCGCCTCTGTGCACAAAATGGGGGTTGGTCCTAACTCTGGAGGATGTGTTGACGTAGTCCGGATGGTATTCACGTCTAAACTAGAAGGGTCGTACTGGATCGCCCTCCCACTCACGCTCAGTCTCGATCCTACGGGCCATCATAGTGAGCGTTCCAAAATGTTCACCTACGTACTCATATAACTCACCAAACTCAGGTCCTAAGCCTCTGACGTATCTACGATTGATGGTTCTATTACCTTCATTCAGATCAGGGACTCCCTCAACCATTCGCAGAAAATCAGCAGAATATAACCCTACTGTTAGCATCCCTCGAGAGAAGGAACGCATCTGTCTCCTAACTTGGTTTAGAGCTATCTGTGCCTGGCCATTTGCTATATCTGCATCTTCTCTCAAATCGCGGTATATCTGCACCCTACTTCTATACTCTGCAATGTCTGATTCTTCTAACAGTTCCTCTTCTTCATACTCTTCCTCTTGAGGATCTACTTCTTCTAACTCTTCTTCTAATTCTTCTTCTAGGTTCTCTGCTAGGTCCTCTTCTGGATCCTTCTCGGGATCCTCCTCCGGATCCTCTTCTGGATCCTCCTCTAGATCCTCTTCCTCACTATACTCTATTTCTGGCGAGTGTACTCTACCTCTATTGCCAGAAGAACTGCCAATTTCTGATACAGACATATAGCCATTCTGATAAATTTCTGGCGATCCTCTATCATCTGCGTGGAATCCGTTCTGATGGACCTCAGATGGTTCGCCTATTTCATTGTGAAACCCATTTTGAAATATAGGAGGCGCTTCCTCCCGTTCTTCAGCAGCATGTGACTGAGCTCCGTTCTGCCAAGACATGCTGAAAAAAAAACAATTTCAAACATAAAGCGACCATCTGGGCCCATTTCCACACGCAATTCCAATATCAACTTATAGAATGCTGTAAACATTTAGCATTTAATCCAGCCGCACGTAGTTTGCAAGCAGATAACCATTTAACATCTCTTGCACGAGTATCAAATACTTAGTCACTTTAGCTGTTCGCATAAACTAACCACAATCACTTAATCACTTAGTTGCCTCAGTCGTCCGTGTATACGGATACTAATCACCTATTAGCTCAATAGCCTTGATTCGCGCACGCTACTCCACATACTGCTAATGCACATATCAAACAAATGCAAGCAACTAAGGTCCGACTCTTTTGCTGCAGTAGTTCCTAGGTTTACTTACTGACAGAGTTTCAAAAATCAGACAGACATCTAAAACAAACTAGCAGTGGTAACTGGACCAACTGCTCTGATATCAACATTGTCACGATCCAAAATATTGAGCCGCAACCGGCGCTAGGGAACGGGAGTGGTAGCTCCGGAACCCGTAGCAAGCCTCAAATCACTATAAATTTTTCGCAAATAATAACAAATAACATTAAACATATGTATAACATATAATCAAGTATTTACACTAACTGTTTAAAACCTCGCGGGCTCTAGTTATCGTACACTGTACGATCTGGCCTCGCGGTACTATATGCACCAGTTAGCGTATCAAACATTTCACCGACATCTGGTGTCGTGAATAACGTATAAAGCACGTAACTTACAAAATATAAACAAGACAGCAAATAATATGTACAATCAAAATGTACTGCTGTCTAGGCTAATACTCTGTCGATTCTGGACTACTACTGCAGCACTCACAGAAGTCAGAGAACTACACATACACAGCTGACTTCCGGATTCCAAAATTGGTTTCTAGCTAAGTCCACACACTAAGCACCTCGAAACATCAAAGTGAGGGGTCAGTATTTGGGACAATACTGAGTGAGTTCAACTTACTATCGGCATTATTATAAAAACATAGCATCATATTTCAAGAAAACAATAATATAAAATAATACATATAAAAAAGTATTTGATTCGTACGAAACTAATATCCTAGCATGCGACACAATTTTCGAATAATCAAATCATACTGATCCAGATTGTCCGACCCGGGAGTGCTCACACTCTACCTCGTCGATCGCGACCTATCTCTTAATCCCAAAGTGTGAGTCCAACTCACTAGATACGGGGACTCCAGACTACACCGTAGCCGAGTGCTCACTCGTATCAAATTCATTGTCCAACTTCGAAATTCATATTCATATCGTGTCATTTCATGTCATATCGTATTAAATCATCTCTCATATGCAAATACACTAGACCGACTTGATACTGGTGATCACACAGCCTATTAACACCCATTAGGTAGCTAGTTTCTTCGGATCGCATACTAGTTCCAGGCGCCCCGTCGTGCTACCACTCGCCAAACACGTATAAAACTTCATTTCCTTCAAAACCTGTATTCTCGTTTTTACCAAAACGCTAAAAACGATCCAAAAATATTAAATTTCTAACCTTAACTAAAACAACCATTTAATTCGAATTTTAACACCAATTCTCGAGATATTACCTTGAAACAAAGCTTGAAATCCGTAGAGTATTCGATTCTGAAGAAATTGCCGCGAAAATCACTCGATTCGGACGCCGAACGGCGAAACGGCGGCGAAACGATCGTAATCGGCGATAATTTCTCAATTCTCTCGATCCTTCTCTGTATCTCTCTGATTCATATCTTCTTCTTCTTATATAACATGGCTAAAATGCCACTTTGATGCTTGTTCTTTTAGTTTCTTATCATTTATCCTTTAAATTTTTCATTTGTTCGATTTAGTCCATAACTTAATCAATAAACTCTTAAATTATTACTTTTACGTATTATTTATATCCGATAAATAATACGAAGCTCGATATTAATACTTTCCCGTCAAAACCTAAAATTTCCATTTTCGAGACGTAGTGGCTAAATTACCACTTTGGTCCCTGTATTTTATTTTGGACTTTTCTTGACATTTTTCCTTTTTGATTCCAATTCTAACTTTAGAATTGAAATATAAACATAATTTCCGGATGATTAATTTCCCGAAACCGACCTACTTGAAATTTATTTACTTTACTTTTATCAGAAATCTTTCCGATTTCACCACTCTGGCGAGTCCAAACTGGACACGTGGTCCAATTAAATAATTAAACATTTTGGGGTGTTACAATTTATGTGGTTAGACATTTTACCAACAACAACAATTACAAGCATTTAATTCAAACTCTCTTAAACATTTATTGTGCATCAATGTGTATTGATTGCTTTTCTTTTTTGTTGATTATCAATTGTTGATTAATCATTAGTGTTTGTAGGTTTATGATTAGCCTTGAAAAATCACTTAGTGAGTTTGAGATTACCTCTAGAAAATGTCTTTGTAAAAGTTAAGTGTTACGCTTCAAAACACAAACCCCATTAGTGGATTTATTACGACTCTCAATTTTTGATTGAGTAGTAGATTATATTCGCTTTATGATCCAAACCACTCTAAATCTCTTGTGTTCTTTCTTCTACCTCTGAAAATCTTAACCACACACTAATCAATTTTTAATTTATAAAATAACCTGGGATTTCAACTTCCTTCGAATAGGGATCTCTTTCCTATTCAAATACAATGCTACTAAGTAGAAATCACTTTCCTATTTGAAGTCTACTAGGTAGTCTCTCAACTACTATATAAAAAGTTTGAGATATGTCTGAAAACACAATTACATTCATATACAAAAAACGTTGCTCAAAACCTAAACTGACTTTAGCATCAAAGAGTTAATCGGACAACCACCGTTCGGCTAGCTATCTACAATGTTTTACAGGTTTCATCAGTGGATTAGAAGGCAGACTCCATCACTTACCAACAAAGGTAAAACTTTTAAAAAAATAGCAGTATAATATCATAAAAAATTGTATGATTTTAAATTTTATGTTAAAATAAATTTAACTTTATTATTAATTTATTATTAGTTTAATTTTATATTTTAAAATATTAATGTTAACAATATAATAAATTAATTAAATTGTATCATCATCTAAAATTATTGACTGCTTAAATTATATACTTTAAAAGATATAAAATTTAAAAATATAAAGACTTAATGTGATGAAAGAGAAAGTTTAAGGGCATATTGGTTAATGAAAAAAAGTACAAGGGTCAATTGTTATCAATAAAAATGTAAAATAAATATTCACTCACTAACGGCGCGTGTAATCCAAACACTGACAATACCTTGGAAAAAAAAAGTCAAGTGCAAGGACGTCGGCTTAGCCTTACATTTTTTTCGTATATGAATCGCACTACTAGAAAATTCATCGCTGCTAAAATCAAGTTTAGCGACGGATTTTGAATCCGTCGCTAAATCCTAAAACAATTGCACTTTTAGTAACTGAATTTTCGTCGCTAAAAGTGGCTGGATGAAGCCGGCCAATTTTTTTCACTTTTAGCGACGGATTTTGTAATCCGTCGCAAAAAGTAATGCAGCGACAGATTACAAAATCCGTCGCTAAAAGTGAATTTTTATTAAAAAATTATAATTAAAAAATATCTATTGAAAAAATATTTTATTAATTAAAATAATACTAATTATAAAATAATTTATTAAAAAAATAATTATTTATTAAAAAATTATTATTCATCAACAAAATAATTATTTAAAAATAATAATTATTTATTAAAAAATTAATTATTTATTAAAAAATTAATTATTTATTAAAACATTATTATTTGGAAAAAATTATTATTTATTAAAAAAGTTATTATATTAGAATGCGGGAGTAAAGTATAAAAGTAGTAAGTTGTTGTTTTTATCTTAAATAATTATTAAAAAAATAATTTATTAATTATTTATTTAAAAATAATTCGTATGAGAATTATTTTATAATACGGGAGTAAATTGCAGGAGTAATGTTTTGTTACTTTATGTTATTATTTAAATATAATATATATAGATAAATAATAAGAATTTGACTTGGTTAAAATGGAGGCACGCGCGAGGGAACTATAGGGTTAAAGATGATTGGGTGGGAGAAATGTGAAGGATGGGTGACCTATTGGGAAGTTGGAAAATTTGCGAAAATTGAGTGTGGGTGATAGTGTGTGGTGTATATAGCAGGTAGATGTGTGACGGTGAGTGACCTAAATAATATTTCATTACGATTTTTATTAAAAAATTATTTTTTTTATATTTTTTAAATTAGCGAAATCCTTCGCTAATTTTTTTAAATCCGTCATAAAATATTTGAGATTCCTTCACTATAAATTTAGCGACAAGAAATTTATTAAACTCGTTTAGCGACGGAATTTAGCATTTAGCGACAGAAAAATCTGTCACTAAATGGCTGTTTTTTAGTAGTTTCGCAAGTAAAACATTTGGCAAACATAAGGACCCAAGGATGGATTTGGTTAAAAATGAAGGGCTTTTTTCATAAACAACCAACATTTATCACATTATTACTTTTATACGGAGACATGTTTTATATTAACTACTGTACACGGGTTTATTATTTTTTTTATACGAACTTTCTTATTTTTTTCTTATTTTCTTCCTTATCTTCCTTCTTATCTTCTTCATTTACTTTTCTTGTTTCAATTCTCATCTTCTCTTTTTTTTTCTTGCCCTCGCCGCTCTTGCCTTCGCCGCTCTTGTCATCGTTCTGTCTCTGTCGTTTTACCTCCGTCGTTCCACCTTCGTCTCGCCGTCATCTTTTTTTTATCATTTTGATTTCAGATCTGAAGTTTTTTCTTCTTCTTTTTCTTTTTTTTTCAGATCTATAATTTGTTTATTATTTACTGTTTTTTTCATCATTAAACATGTATAAATATTATCTTTAAAGAATATAATGATAATTTCATGTTATATAAAATAATTTTATGCTTTTATTGAATAAATTTTTGTTATTTCTACATTTCTACTATGTTTTATTATATTTCTACGTTTTTTTATTTTGCAACACTATTGGTTGATGATCGTTGTTGATATTGTGTTGATTTTATTATTGGTGAAAAATATAAATAGTGATGTTGAATTATTACAATATTATATAATTGATTTTATGTTGATTTTGTGTTGATTTTTCCATTGGTGAAAAATATGAATAATGATGTTGAATTATAATAAAATTACACAGTTGATTTTATATTGATATTAAGTTGATTTTATATTGATTTTAACATTGCCGAAAATGATGCATTAATTTTTGGTTGATTTTATGTTGATTTTTCCAAAAAAAAAACAACACTTTATAAAAAATAATATAAAATCAAATATATGGTAAATAAAAAAATATTGGTTGATTATAATTAAAAAAGATAAAAAAAGTAAAAAATTAATATAAAAAAGCTTTAAAAATTAATATTATCCAATTTATTAAGTGTTGGTGATATTGTGTTGATATCTTGTTGATAGTATGTTGAGATTAAAACTGACGAAAAACGTCAACAGTTAAAAAAATTAAAATCAAAAGAGTTAAAAAATAAAAAAAATTAAATATGTGATAAATATTAAGTGCAGAATTATAATGGTGAAGAAAAAAATTGAAAAAACCGTATGAAAGATATATTTTTAACAAATAAAGTTAGTTTTGTAAATTTTTAAATTGCTCAATGTAAAGATTACAGTTCAACAGTATAAAAGCAAATGGGCTGCCTACCCATGAGCAGAGAAACAAAGAGAAAATTATAATTAAAAAATATCTATTGAAAAAATATTTTATTAATTAAAATAATACTAATTATAAAATAATTTATTAAAAAAATAATGATTTATTAAAAAAATTATTATTTATTAAAAAATTATTATTCATCAACAAAATAATTATTTAAAAATAATAATTATTTATTAAAAAAATAATTATTTATTAAAAAATTAATTATTTCTTAAAACATTATTATTTGGAAAAAATTATTATTTATTAAAAAAGTTATTATATTAGAATGCGGGAGTAAAGTATAAAAGTAGTAAGTTGTTTTTTTTATCTTAAATAATTATTAAAAAAATAATTTATTAATTATTTATTTAAAAATAATTCGTATGAGAATTATTTTATAATATGGGAGTAAATTGCAGGAGTAATGTTTTGTTACTTTATGTTATTATTTAAATATAATATATATAGATAAATAATAAGAATTTGACTTGGTTAAGATGGAGGCACGCGCGAGGGAACTATAGGGTTAAAGATGATTGGGTGGGAGAAATGTGAAGGATGGGTGACCTATTGGGAAGTTGGAAAATTTGCGAAAATTGAGTGTGGGTGATAGTGTGTGGTGTATATAGCAGATAGATGTGTGACGGTGAGTGACCTAAATAATATTTCATTACGATTTTTATTAAAAAAATATTTTTTTATATTTTTTAAATTAGTGAAATCCTTCGCTAATTTTTTTAAATCCGTCATAAAATATTTGAGATTCCTTCACTATAAATTTAGCGACAAGAAATTTATTAAACTCGTTTAGCGACGGAATTTAGCATTTAGCGACAAAAAAATCCGTCACTAAATGACTGTTTTTCAGTAGTTTCGCAAGTAAAACATTTGGCACACATAAGGCCCCAAGGATGGATTTAGCTAAAAATGAAGGGCTTTTTTCATAAACAACCAACATTTATCACATTATTACTTTTATACGGAGACATGTTTCATATTAACTACTGTACACGAGTTTATTATTTTTTTTATACGAACTTTCTTATTTTTTTCTTATTTTCTTCCTTATCTTCCTTCTTATCTTCTTCATTTACTTTTCTTGTTTCAATTCTCATCTTCTCTTTTTTTTTCTTGCCCTCGCCACTCTTGCCTTCGCCGCTCTTGTCATCGTTCTGTCTCTGTCGTTTTACCTCCGTCGTTCCACCTTCGTCTCGCCGTCATCTTTTTCTTATCGTTTTGATTTCAGATCTGAAGTTTTTTCTTCTTCTTCTTTTTTTTTCAGATCTATAATTTGTTCATTATTTACTGTTTTTTCATCATTAAACATGTATAAATATTATCTTTAAAGAATATAATGATAATTTCATGTTATATAAAATAATTTTATGCTTTTATTGAATAAATTTTTGTTATTTCTGCATTTCTACTATGTTTTATTATATTTCTACGTCTTTTTATTTTGCAACACGATTGGTTGATGATCGTTGTTGATATTGTGTTGATTTTATTATTGGTGAAAAATATAAATAGTGATGTTGAATTATTACAATATTATATAATTGATTTTATGTTGATTTTGTGTTGATTTTTCCATTGGTGAAAAATATGAATAATGATGTTGAATTATTATAAAATTACACAGTTGATTTTATATTGATGTTAAGTTGATTTTATATTGATTTTAACATTGCCGAAAATGATGCATTAATTTTTGGTTGATTTTATGTTGATTTTTCCAAAAAAAAAACAACACTTTATAAAAAATAATATAAAATCAAATATATGGTAAATAAAAAATATTGGTTGATTATAATTAAAAAAAGATAAAAAAAAGT
Organism: Mercurialis annua; assembly: GCF_937616625.2. Taxonomy (NCBI): domain Eukaryota; kingdom Viridiplantae; phylum Streptophyta; class Magnoliopsida; order Malpighiales; family Euphorbiaceae; genus Mercurialis; species Mercurialis annua. The sequence continues at coordinate 42,409,351 of NC_065574.1, read as the reverse complement.
AAAAAATTAGTATAAAAAAGCTTTAAAAATTAATATTATCCAATTTATTAAGTGTTGGTGATATTGTGTTGATATCTTGTTGATAGTATGTTGAGATTAAAACTGACGAAAAACGTCAACAGTTAAAAAAATTAAAATCAAAAGAGTTAAAAAATAAAAAAAATTAAATATGTGATAAATATTAAGTGCAGAATTATAATGGTGAAGAAAAAAATTGAAAGAAAATGAAAGAAAATTGAAAAATTAAAAAAACCGTATGAAAGATATATTTTTAACAAATAAAGTTAGTTTTGTAAATTTTTAAATTGCTCAATGTAAAGATTACAGTTCAACAGTATAAAAGCAAATGGGCTGCCAAATCCCATGTTTTGCATAAAAAGCCCAAAAATGAATACCCATGAGCAGAGAAACAAAGAGAAAATTACACATTTGGGCTAAACAAGGGCTTTATTATAAAAATGCTTAGGTTCCTATATTCTTTCATCAATGCTATTTTTTTCTTTACTTTTATGAGCTAAAAACAGTAAAAGATTACATGTTTTACGTGAATCATCCCTACCCTACATCTGTCACTTTCATTTCTATTTCTCCTCATCTTTTTCCTCTACTCACCCTACTCTCTCATCTCATTTCTCTGCTCATCTCCGTCCTTCTCTCTTCCGTTTCTCCTTCCTCTTCTTTTTTCTCTCGTTTCATCTCTCTCTAGAATTTTCTCCTTTTCTAGATATAATCAAGAAAACTCCTTTTCACAAACTGAAGGTCCATTAAAATGCAAAATCAAAAGAACCTAATAGAATTTACACAAAAAGATTGAAACTTTTTTAAAAAATTTTAAAAACCCAATTGGATTTACAAATAAAGATTGGTACTTTCTTGATGAAATTGAAACAAAGATTATATATGAGTTCATCTCGACAAGTGTTGTGGCCATACAAGAAAAACAAGAATTGAAGAATCGAAAGTTGTCCAAATTGGTTGTCCATTTCTGAGATTTGTTGTGATAAAAAGATTAACAGAAATTGGATAAATGAGAGAAAAAGAAAAAAATTGAATAATCTAAATTCGCGTAAATCGAGAGAAATAGGAAGAGAAATGACATAAGGGGTGGTTTGGTTGCAGAGAAAGGTAATGTGTTGTGTATGTGATATATATGGTAAGTGAGTGTTTCAGAATCACTAGACCCATTTCTTTAAAATAAACAATTACTACTTTTTGTAATTGCCATTATCACCTTCAATCTTCAGTTTAATTTGTAGTTTTTTTCCCTTTTGTTTTTGAATATTGTTGCTTCATGGGTTCTAATGGATGCTGCTTCCTTTACATCTGTAAGTGTTTCTTCTTTTTTTATTTAAAGTCTCTTTGCTTTAAGAGTTTTACATCTTTCTTTCTGTTGTTCTTCTTTTAGAATAAACTAGCGTTTAGGCCCGCGCGTTGCGCCGTATTTATTTTATTTTCATTTAATATTTAAATAAAAATATAATAGATTTTTTTTAAGTTTGCAGTTTATTAAAAAAATTATGATAATTTATTTTACTCTTCCTTTGTATATTATTTAATAAATAAACTAATGTAGAGTAATCAAAATCATATCTAATCAATAAAAAAAACAGATACACATTTTTTATTCGATTTTTAAATAAGTTTTCTATTTTAAAACCAGGTGAATTCAACTACAACTTAGTTTAGATTATATATAAAAACCACGATCCCAGATAAAAAAACATAAAAAGAAATATAGAAACCAAACTTTTATTCAAGAATTACATCTGAAAAATGTAAGAAAAAATTAGCTCAATTTCACACATATTATAAAAAGAATGAACAAAGGATCACTTTACCCTCCGAACTTGGCGCAAAGTATCAAAAACGTCCAAATTAGCAAGACGAGATCACTTTTACCCTGAACTTGTCAAATTTGGTACAAAAACCCCCCTCCCACTCTCACCTAAGAGAGTGAGGCACACTTTCTGGTTTTAGAGATGGTTTTTTTTTTTGCTAGGTGGTTTTTAATGGTGAAATATTTAAAATAGGGGTGAACACGGATCCTGCTCCAAAACCGAACCGAAAACCAGACCGAAAATATCCGTTGACCATTGACTTTCCCCGAACCGAACCGTACCAAAAATTTTATTGGTACGGTTCTGGATCTTTTATAAATAACCGTACCGAAAACCGAACTGAACCGTACCGAACCGAAGTACCGAACTTATATCCGAAGAACCGAAATTATATATATATATATATATATATATATATATATTATTCTAATTTTCATTTGATTATTATATTTGTATTAACTTTGAATTACTAAAAATTAAAATTATTTTATAAAATTAAATAATATATATTAAAAATATTAGTCTATATATATAAAAAAATTATTAATTTACATAAAAACAAAATACTTATATATTTCAATGAAAATTATATGAATTTGTCAAGTATTTAATAATTATTAAAAGTATTTTTTATAAATTAATATGAACAACACATATTCATTATTTTCTATCATTGACCAAATTACATAGTTTTAACAAAAATGATATAATTTTATACTTGAGAATATTTAAAAGTACCCTTATCAAATAATCAAAAAATTAATATTAAATCGAACGATAATATACATGTTGTGTCTTTTTATTTTATTGATGATTATTTACTTGTGATAGTTGAAAATATAAAAAATATGAATGAATGAGTAGCTAATTAATTTTAAAAGTCAAAATAATATATTATAATATAGTAGAGATCACATTTTAAATAAAATAATATCCGTGGTTTTAGTGATATCCGTACCGAACCATTAGGACCGAATCCCCGTACCGAACCGTACCGAAAAATAAAATCTCCGAACCGAACCGAACCGATTATTGGTACGGATCCGGATATCTAATTTTTGATATCCCCGACTTTTGGTTTGGTTCCGGAGATTTGTCAATCCCCGGATTCCTCCGAACCGTGCTCACCCCTAATTTAAAATGATCCTAATTTTTTTAATATTTTATAAATTAGTCCCTAATAATTAAAAAAAACAATTTAATTTAAAAATCTTATACATCAAAACTAAATTAACTAAAAATATGAAGGACTTTTTCGTACTTTTTTACAAAATAATTTTAATTTTTTTTAAATTATAATCAGAGACGAACCGACTCGAACCCAGATCTGGGTTTCCAGATCTGGGTTCGCCGGAGAATTTGAAATAGGTGGCGGGTGGGTTTCGGGCGGTTGTTGTTGGGTTTGAGCGGTGGTTGATGAATTTTGGGTGGTGGTTGGTAGAGGTGGAGGAAGACGGATAGCGGCGGCGGTGTAAAAAAAATCCGATGAATTTATCGTTTTTAAAATTTAAATTAAAGATTTAATTAAAATAGATTAATTAGGGTTAAATATTTAATTAGATTAAGTTAATTAGGGTTAATTAGGGTTAATTAGAGTAAAATTAGAATCTCACTCTTCAATTAGGGTGCCACATCAGCATAGGGGTATTTTTGAAACGGTTTTGCCAAGTTCAGGATAAAAGTGATCCGGTTTCGCTAATTTGGACGTTTTTGATATTTTGTGCCAAGTTCGGGGGTAAAGTGATTCTTTGTTCTAAAAAGAATATATAGTCTGGCATGTAGCACAACCATTGACCTCACTTCAACGTAGTTGTATTTCGCTTTTCTTCGTACAAATTCTCATTAATATTAATTTGACTGTATAAATAAAATAACTATATTATTTTATGTGTCTTAGCAAGTTCAAATAAAAATTTGCCATGAATCACCTAATTCAAAATTCCCATGTCCACTATTTAAAAAAAACAACAATGGAAAGCTTGCAACTTTATATCAATTGGAAAACAATAAGGCGTAAATTGATTCCTATTTATTAGGAATCGTTTAATTGAATTAAGTCATTCAAAAACATGAAAACTTTGGCATATTAAAAAATGGTAACATTACCTGTACAGTTCCATCCTTTTGGCAAGGTTAGAAAATTGCTCATTGCCCCTTTTATCATTCCTATATCAGGACAAATTTCTTGGTCAATTGAGCTTATATTTTCACTCTCTAATTTATATTTTACATCTAAAAAATAATTATAGGATAATCTGATCCAAAAATAGAGAATTTTGGAATTAATTACTAAAAAATATAAACTGAATTAAATGACTCCGCGTCATAAAATTAGGGGACGCGTTGATCCTTTCTTCATTGAACCATTTACATTTTGACTTGTTTTCCCATGAATAATCTACAACATCATAAATATTTAAATGAAGAGCATCCAGAAAAAGAGTTGAGCATTTTTATAATCTTCAAATTCTCACTTCTAATAATTCATCTTGTTTTATTTTATAAAAATATAAATATTAAAATATCAAAACTAATTGACCAAACAATTTATCTTATCAGTCTTTTGGATCAGAAAGAATGATTGACACTTACAAAAAATTGCCATTCGTATGAAATATGAAGGCTTTGTAAAATATTTAAATATTTTGCTTTTTTATCATCAGTAAACTTCTAAGCATGTAATGTAATCATATTCAACCGAAAAGACGATATGAAAGTTTAATACTGATAAAAAAATGATGGGTTGACAATGTTTTAGAAAAATAATCTATTTATACAGATTTTTAGAGATACCGTCATTAATATAATAATAATTTTGGTTCAAATATCTGACTAAAATATAATTTAAGACACACTAATGAGTTTTTTTTAGCTTTAATGTTAATACGTTTACATTTTTGTAACATTATGAATTAATTAAGGAAATCATTAAGCTTGCCAGAAATTGTTTGCTTGTAGTGCTGTAACGTTTATGTTAACAAAAATAAATAGTAAATGACCAAACATTTATTAAGATGTGAATTTGGTTATGGTTTAAAAATATAGATTAAAAAATGAATGATTACTTTCTTACTAAATTACAAACATTTATAGGTTCCATAAAAATTTGATGGGTGGTCGATTTTTAAAATGGAATATAAAAATATATATTAGGACATAAAAATAAAAAAATTTGAATGTTTACATTAAGGTAAAAATATATAAATTATTGTAAGATTCGTATCATATAATCTATGAAATGTTAACAATTAATTGTTTTCATATTATTAGTTCAATTATTCACAAACAAAATTAACAAAATCAATTAATAAAATATTATTAAAATAAACTTTTTATGAGAGTAGTAGTTTAATTTTCTTTAAGAAAGATTAATTATTGTGTCATAAATCCAAATAAAAGTTACCAAATAAATAATTAATCTATTATTAATAATTTAAACAAAATTATATAAACAATTATTCTTGTTTTCATATTATATTAGGCTAGTAATTACAAACAAGGTAAACAAATTAATTAATGTAATAATATTCAAATCCAAAAAGGAAAAAGATGAAATGCAAAGATTTAAAAGTTATTTTTAAAATATTTAATTTTTAATTATTACCATAATTATAGATTAATGAGAATTAATGTTATTAAATCATTAGATGTTAGAAAGTGTGAGAATTAATTGCATATTACCTATTAAAAATATTAAAAGAATTGAGTAAGTAATTTTTTAAACGAATGAGAATGTGCCAAATGTCAATTTTTCAAAGTATGGGAAAAAACATCCTGCTTTATATATATATAGTAGATGCTGAAAGTTTTTTGTTTGTTTGTTTTTTCCTTGTTGAGGTTTGTAATTTCTGTTTAATTATGATGTGAACAGAGTAAAAGGAATTAGGGATTGTTGAAGAGAAGAAACCGGAAAATACAAAGCATGGCGTGAACAATATACATATCTATGCTATGCAGATTTTAAGAGTTAGAATTATATTTTATATGTATTTGAGATGTATTATTTATGTATTTGAAATGTTAATATATCGTTTTTTATATTATTACTTTATATAATTATAAGATTATGTGTCAAATGTGTTGTATAGATGTATCTAAGATATATTTTTCAATAAGTTTTATTAATAGTATGTGACTGTTTTCGAGATACATCTTAAATACATATCAGATACATATATTATACATATCAGATGCATGTCAGAAACAGCTCAAATACATTTATTTTTAAATATATATTAATTCATCAAACGTGTTTGACAAGTTTTTTAGATGTATTTATCAGAATAAAAATTAAAATATAATTTATACATGATAAATGTATTCTTAATATGCGTCTTCTCAATACATTTTCGGTGCATCTCCTATACATTTTCGATACATCTCGGATACGTCATCAATACATATCAGAAACAACTCAAAGAATATTTAAATATATATTATATAAATATATGTTTTTTTATATGTATTTTTAGATACATCTTTCATATACAATTAAAACATGATAAATATATTTTTACTACTTATTATTGATAGATAATATACACAATCTACAGAGCATATGACATGTTTTTTATTTTAATGTATGTTATAGATAAATTTCAACTACTCGTAAGTTATATATTCAATGCGTTAAATATATAACTCAAATACAAATATATACATATTAGACACATCTTTTGTACATATCAAAAATAGTTTAGACCTATATTTTTTATTTTAATATATGTGTTATGCGTGTATTTTGAAATGTAGTAATATCGATAGATATTTGATAAATTATCGATAGATATCTGATACATTATGGATAATAGTGGTTGTAATTCAAGTGAGGATGTTTATATTGATAAAAATTGAGTTAAAAAAATCATTACTTATTATTTTTATGTTTCAATTTATAGTGAATAGTAACATATCAAAATATTATTTATATTATTTGATGCGTGAATTTTAATTAAAGCACGTGATACATATATCTTTTAATATAAAATATATTATACATACACCTTAAAAACACATAAATAGTACATATTAATAATATTTTTATTTTATTTATTTATTTAGTTTTGTTTAAGAAATATGAAAAAATAATAATCAGATATGTCCTTGATACATATCTAATACATAACAAATACATAAATGATACATGTTTGAATTTTTGACAAACTGACGCGTGACTGACGCATGCATCTAACACGTGTGTCAGACACATGTCAGACGCATTTTTGACCTATTCTGACGCGTTTTTGACTTTTTTTTATTCGTTTTGTATGTGTCATGTGTTACATCCTCATTGGAAAGGTATTAAATGTAAATTTTCAATTTTTTGAGGTGCTCATGTAATATTTCAGCAAAACTAGCATTGTTATTTTTTTCCTCTTTTTGTATAGTTTTGTATTTTCTCAGAAACAAACATACTTCACACTGCACAAAAAATTGAAAGTTCTGATTCCAAAAAAAAAAAAAAAAAAACGGTCTCAGATTACATAAACACTCGCCCTGCATCACAAGCAACAAATTCTAGACTAACCTTATTTATCTTCTCAACTTTTTCTCCAAGAAAAAAGCAGACAATGCACATATTTGTCATTTTAAGCTTCTAATTTTATTCACAGCCTTTACAATCAATAGCAAGCAGGAAACAGAAAAGCCCATGCCAAAACCGATTTGCACCATCATAGAGTACCTTCTAAGCGGAGTACATCATCATCTTGCACAAGGTCAAATGCGGGTCCTAACCTTCATCATCAGGGAGGATACTCTCTATCGCCTGGGCTCATTTAACGTCTTCCCCTCAAAAAATTCGCCCAGCATCCTCTCCAGATCCTCTGCTGAGTACTTAATGTACTTCTGGGGGTTCTTCCCACTCTCCACGAGAGGCCTGTCATTCAGGAAAAGAATATGACATCAATTCATAGGAAGTTGACCATTCATCAAACTACTGAGCAAGTTAAATTTTCAGTAGATTTTTATGTTATTTCAAGTTGGCCATTCCGAAAGAAATGTGCTCAAATGCATTTCAGTGCAATTATCCGAAACAACTAACTTCAATTAGATTACTTCCAAAGCAGAGGTATCAATTAAAATCAACCTTAGAGTCTTCAGGGTTAAACAATGAAAATATCACCCATATCTCCCCTAAAAGATAGACTAGGAAATGAAAAGGAAAAAACTGGACTATCATTAGTTTAGAATCAAGGTGAATGGCTGTAATGTAGATAGGTAAAAGCATCGCATGAAAAGACAGCAGACATTAGGGATTTAATAAAAATATTTTTCCTTTGATCCCTGTCTAAAATTTTACGTGACTTGTAGAAGTTAAAGAAACAGAGTAAACCAAATACAAAAGGGCCTCTGTGACAATGAACCTCGTCAAAGTAATGCGACTACCATTTAAGCACTTCAAAATGAAATTAAAAACCTTAAGACCAGTACCGAAGTAGTAGTGGTTAACTTAAACTACATCAACAGCACAAGCTGAAAGAATATAATCCTAAATGTAAACTGAAAGGCAACACAGAGAAGTCATTCTTTTCTCTATGCATAACTTTTGTTTTCATTAACAATCCATATTTGTGTCAAATATTCATAGGCGATAAGCTTTAGTTATAAAAGATGCAAAGTCTCAAAATAAAAACTCATAGATTCAGTTTATGTCGAGTGATTAGAAAAATCTGAAGATGAAGTATGAAAACAGCGGAGTAGTACAACCAAGTAAAAACTATTTAATAAAAATTAAAACAAATACAATCTAGGTAAATTTCCTCAGCTACCTAATTTCATTTTAAGGAGATGTTTAGTAGGGGGACAATTTAAGAAAAAGTTTTTTCAAAAGGGTGAAAGATTGTTTGAGTGAGCAATAACTGATTGCATTTGGTTTGAGGTTTAAAAAATTGAATGAAAATACATAAAGACAAAACTGGGGAAATTTTTTTCCTTCAATTTAAAAAACAACGTCAAGTGAACGTCAAGTGAGAAAAGAATGGATGCACACTTAATGCACATCTCATGTAAAAAAACACCTCAACTTTTTTCCCATATAAGGGGTAATACTTGACCCTCATTTTGGCTGCACCATCTTATGAACACATTATTTTCTTTTTTATGTTTATTAATAAATAATATATAATAATAATTTAGTAAAAAAATCAATGTGTCAAACATCATAGAAGAAGTTGAAATAAATGTATTCCAGCCAGTCATCATGACTTTAAAGAATCATATTACCGAAAATGTAATAGTGCCTTGGAATATTATAGGCATCATACGTATTGGCAGTGATCTTCAATTGATGAGATAACATACCCAAAACGTTTCACAAATGATCTGTAGGCAGGTAACAGGACTTCAGCAACTGCTAGCCTTAGAGACTCTCGTAACTCAGTGTCAGGAACAGTCCATTGAGATTGTTTTTGATGAAGCTCCTCGAATTGCATATTGAAAGTCTTAAACCTGCCAATATGGGAAACTCTCTATCCAGGTCACATAAAATTGCAGATGCCAATAAGGAATTATGTTTCAAGAAGAACACAAACTCATAGTAACCTGTCTTTGATCAATCCTCTTGAAGCTCCACTTCCACTTCCTCCCTCACCAGGTACTGCACTACCACCCCCAGATGAGGTCAAGCCTTGTGCAGAGAGGCATTGGAGAATCTGAAAATATAATTTTTTTTAAGAAAACGATATCACTCCTGTCCATATCTTCAAAGATTGTGAAAAAATAATTTAATTGCTTTGAATGTCTTAGTTTTTCTCAGAGAATCAGAAGAGGATAATTTGAATTATCACCTGATATTTAAGGGAGAGCATTCAGGACATATATACAATAAAAGTCCGACAAAAAAAAATTATAAAGTTAAGAAATTTAATTAATTAAAAGATCAATGTGAACGAAAACATTAAATACTATTTGAAGTTTTAGAGATGGGAAACTTTCGCTGCCAAGAAGATAAGACATCATAGTTTCAGTAAAAAAAAAAATTCTAAGCTATCTGCTTAAAACTTAATTTAAGAAGAGCCTCTAAAAGTTTGAGAACTGACACCTTCATGGCACTTCTATCTCTAAGCACTCCAATTATTAAAAAAAAAAAAAAACATAAATTACAAGAGCTGAAACTATCAAGAATTGCTGCATTCAAAATATAATTATGATCCATTAAAAATAAGAAAACAAACCTTTGCCCACGCATTCCTTTTGTATTGATTTGCATGTTGTTGTACAATCCTTCTGTGTCTTTGAACCCAATCATCCCCTAACAAGTCCTTGGCTTCAGATCTGCAGAAAAATTAGACACTGATACTTGCATCTCCATATAGAAGTGAGTAAATTTTTTTAACGATTCCAAAAAAAAGCATAAATCATGTACATACCTGCGCACAGATCTGACCATGTAGTGAATATTATTCATGAGAAATAAGTGAGTCAAAGCTGTATCTTTGTACTGCTTAGATTTTCCATCGAGATTGGTTTGAAGTGCCTGCATTATTCGCATTGTCACAGAAGCTAACTGGGAGCTTGTTTCACCTCCACTATCAAATTCTTGAAAGAGTTGTTTCAGGGTTGATTGGTAGCTGTAAGAATTTAATATATTATTTCAGGTCAACATTTAGAAAACATTCATTATTATACCATAAAATCAAGATGATACTTGAGAAAAGTGGGAAAGTATTTTCTTATTGTAAATACACAAGGCAAAGTATTTTCCCTTGGCAAAGAACCAAAATTATAATCTTTTAAGTCAATCAGAAGGCTCCTAGCTTCCTGAAGATATACTGCACAATCTCGCTTCTTCGAATACAAATGCTATATCACACCAATACAAATAATTGGAACCAATAAACTATCACATACATCAAGAAGTACAGAGTTATATAAGCAGGCAGAAAGAAACCGGCAGTGGAAAATTATTTTTCTTTCCTTTTTTTTCATATTTTCTTTTGAACCGCACGACAGGATTCAATAGGTTAATTGTTAAACTTAAGTATTAATCATAAAAAAGATCATATTTGCAACATATTTTCTTGCATAAAACTTGGGAGTTATTTTATCATCTTGTTCATCGTTTCCTGCCAAGGCCCAAAAGCATCATTCCAATTCGCTTGTTTGGATTTGAGAAAATCTATAAGAATTAGAAACTCCAAATTTTATGGTCTTTCCTCATTAAGGGTAGTTGCAAAACAAACAGTAATAATTATGCATATCACTGTAATCAGAAGGTCAATAATGGATTATTAATTCCAATGATTTGACAACTCTCATTCAAAAAGGAACTTAAGAATATGGTCAGGAAAATCTTTGTGCAGGTCCTTTTCAGCCTTCCTGATTAAGGACCCTACTTTTTAGACATTTCCTTATATAATCAGTAAATAGGATTTGAAAAGAAAGAACAAAGAACTTAACATATTCTTTTTATGCCATCATCGTCATACTTTTATGTACCATGTAGATTTACTTAGCTACTCAAAAGAAATATTTCCAACGGACAGTTTGGTAATTGGCCCAATATCTAGCTAAAATAAAAGAAAATACTTTCCAGGATGTACAATCTTTTCTGGTCATGTGTGTTAGATTCCATCTTAAAACCAATTGGTGTCAAGTGGAGAGGCCCAACCGATATATAGATACATGTCTATTCATACACGATCAATGTGGGATTATATTCAACAATGTGTATTCAATTGGAGCCACGGTCGAGATTCTAAGGATCGTCGCTTTTCTTTAAAATTATCTAAAAGAGTAAGTTACTATAACTTCTAGCACAATTTTGCACTCAAGAGAAAATTTCATTTAGCAGTTAAAATTTATTTAGCAGATTGCACAGAAATTTATTCAGTAAGCAGATAGCTCTCCAAGATAACAAAAATATCCTATGCAAGTCAACGAGGATAGAGAATTGAAAGAATTGTCAGCTGAACTTACTCAAAGAGAAATTTTACGTAGTTAATCACATAGCTTGTCAGAGGATGGACAGTCCCATCCAATACAGCTGTCTTTGTTGCATCCTTTTCAACTGCTTCTTCAAAATCGCCAAATGTTTCTTGAGCTGTTTGAGCAAGCCTTTTAGTTAAACCAAATGTAGATTCCTGAATTTCTGTGCAAGCTTTACCCTTGAAAAGAGCCTCAACCTATAAAAGAGTATATATGTTTAGTTAATATCCGATAGTACATTCTAACACCTTTATCACCGCAAATGCATTTTAGCCTCAGCCACTGGCCCAAGCACCTCAGCATGAATCTATAATGTGTCACTGAAAGAGTTTGCATTCACACTTTTATCCATAATTAGAAAAACAAATGAAACAATTCTAGCCAAGTGCAGTTAAAGATCAGTGAATGTTCGCCTTAAAATACCTCAATTGAGAATATAAAAAAAGAACTGTCAAAACGACTAAAAAACTAGGAGCATGAAATGTATGAATTCCAATGAGATTGTAAATTTAATTGACTGATTAAAATGACATAATTTCGCTGATCGACTAGATCCATGAACCCAAAGGAGAGCTCGTTTTGGGAAATATTTGACAGCAAAGCAGGTACATCTTCAAAGTTCAATTAACATAAATGTTTCCAACTAATAAGTATAAGAAATTAAGCATAAATTTAAACCATAATTAGATGTGCCATTGTCAATGGATAAGTGATTGAGATCATAAGTGACTAGTGTATCAAATGACATTCCAAAAAATAGCAGAGGGTTTAAGCAAAATCAACTGAAAATCATATACAGTAGACCCTCTAATGTTTAATACTCAATAAATTAATAATTCTAATAATTAATACAATTTCAGGGAACCAATTCAATTTTACGTCATATAAGATATTCAATAAATTAATAATTCTAATAATTAATAAATTGTTAATCCACCATATATATTAATTATTAGAGGGTCGACTGTAATGGGTTTTTCAAAAGGACCTCTTTCCACCCACTAGTTCTCTTATGTAATAACTTCTCATTCCAGCTTCAAGGTAATTCAGAATGTTACAACCCACTGAGGTTTAATCTTGAATAAAGCTAGCTTCCAATATCATTATGTGAAACAAATTAAGAAAAAACAATTTGCAACCTTCTCAAACTTGTAACTATAACCATACCTCTGAATGAATTTCTCTCATAATTTCATACATGTCCAGAAGTACAAATAACTTTTCAGGTGACCTTTTGCTTCTGGCAATTGCCTCCCCAAAACTAAGAAGCATTGAGACACTATTAGCAGTACATCCAGCAAAACACTGATCTCGAAGAGCATCAAACCCATCAAATATTTGATCACAAACCCTCCTTTCCCCAGCAAAAAGGACTTTGACCTGCGTAACACACATTTACATCAAATGAAAACTAATTTACAAATATTATAAACATTTGTGCAAGTACTTACAGCAATTCGCATGAAATGAATCCAGTTCCCAATCTTGGCCTCCAATACCTCCCATTGCATCTTTTGCACATCCTCTTTGCTGAGTTTTTCTACTCCTAACTTTTGGAGGCTTTGTTCTAAAACTGAAGAGCGGGTATCCCTGAAAAGAAGATAACAAAGCAATAAGCCAGATGTAAATGCTTATTCATTAATAACTCTCTAGCTTAAAATAACAAGATCAGTGTCTGCTAGAGTAGTGTATGATTATTACATACAAGTATTAGATAATATCAGATGAGATGAGAGAAGGAACAGCAACAGAGAAGCGAGAAAGAAACAACACTAGAAGTCTTCTGATTGCATCTCAGAATCTCAAGTATTTTCATTTTTTCCTTTTGATTTTCAAATGAATGTATGCCTAGCAGGCAGGGTTTCTCACTTCTCACTATTACTCTTTCTTCATGTATTCTTTAGATGTTTAATTAATGTACTCGAAATCAAAAGAGCTGAATTGAGCAAGTTTAACTCAAAAAATCAAGACCCTACTTGAATCTTGAATCCTGCACATTATCTCAATAGCTGAAGACTGACATAACAGTCCTTCAAGCACCAAATCCACGCATTCATCGAAGATTGCTACCCAGCAGTGCCAAGTCAATTGTTCTTGATCGACTATGCAAAATTATATATATATACTTCCTAATTACTATGTTCTTTACACTCCTTGTCTCCTTGTGAGGCTTCTTGCCCCTATAAAATTCATAGATGGACATACTCATTTACTTTTTTCTGCAAGGAGTGCAGGTTTATTCAGCCAGGCACTGCTGCAATATCATTTGAACAATGCAAAACTTTTATATATCACAAGGGCAAGCTTTACTACTTGACAGAATGCCGAATTTAGCAAAAGAATATAAATGGCATCTTCGTCTTTTAGAAACTAAAGCAACTGATTTAGCACAAAAGATGGAGGAGAAAAAGAACGACCCTCATGGTCTATATAGATGCCATTCTAGTACTACTATTACTATATTGGCCATGCAACGCTTGCTGTAATAGTTAGTTACTTAAGATATACAAACATTTAAGTTTATAAGTATTTTATACTGCAATAACTTCAGCCATATAGCTAACAGCCCATGCATCATAATTCTAATTAGTTATAATTGATTATGATCAAACTAATAGAACAACGGAATAGTAAGAAACATATATTAAGACCCCAAATATGAAGCTTTTACCCGTAAATTTTAAGTAATTGCTGCTGGTGTCCAGCTTGAACCATTTGTTGGGCTAAATCATGCAACAAAGGAAGAATCCTTGGAGGAATGAGAGTAAGATGTTTGAAACCCCCATTCTCTAAATTACTATTATGCTGCTCAGAATGATTTCTTCCGCCGTTATGATTTAAAGGTGATCCAGAGGATGGTTGCATTGATTCAGGAAGGCATTCAAAGAGACGATCAGACTCCACAGCTTTGCTGAAATTTTGAGAAAGAAATAAGCAATTAAATTTAACATTATGGAAATTTATTTGGCTTCCAAGAATAAGTACATTATCAGGTCATAAATTCAGCGATACATTCACTCCAGAAAAATCAGTTGAGCAAATCCAAATTACTAGCCATCATGCTCCACAGCATACTGAAAAGCATAAGTATTGCCCAAACAAATGAACAGTTGTTTATGTACAAATTATTGTCATCTTTATTTTTTTTTTAACTTAACTAGGAAAATTTATCAGATAGTTGAATTCTATGAATTTTGTATAACGAATATAAATAAAAATATTTTGTTGACAGCTGTATAGTACTAGCCTTGCAGGTTACATTTGGTGTATTTGATATAGAATACGCATTCTCAACTTAAGAACTTGGTTCTTACTTATGGAATTAATAATTTTCAACTAATTAATTTATTGGAGAAGTTCATCAAGTGAGAAAATATATTAGCGCAGGAATTTCGTTTAGATAGGCTAGCCGTAATTTTGTTGTTTTCAGAAAGTTAAGTTATTGTAGTGTTTAGGAGTTTCAATTAGTAATCCTTGTTGGATAATAGTATTGTGGTGTTCGATAAAACTACAAATTAAGTACTAAGTTTTAAGTGTTGAATATAATAAATACTGAAAATATAAGTGCTCGATTGAATATTTTGTTTGATAAAACAGCTGAAAAAAAATGACTTTTTCATCAAACATGTGATGTTTTGTTGCTGAAACTTTTAATTTTTAATCATTAAAATATGTATAATTAAAATTGAAAACTAATAATTTTAGCAGTATTCACCTCAAAATATATTAGGTGTAAAATAGTCAATATTATTAATAAAAGGTACAAAGAATAAAAGAAAAATTATAAATTATTATTGATAATGATAAATTAAGGGCCTAATTATTTAAAAAAACCCCACCTTGAACTTTTTTTTCGTTTATACCCTGACCTTGTAAAAAAGTCATTTGTATATCATACGTCTAATTAGTATATAAACATAAACTAAAGGATTATTTTAAACTTTCTTTCAAGTGAAAAGAGGCAATTTGGGTAGAGATGAAACCTAAAAACCTAAAATTGGGTACAAATTACTTTTTTACAAGGTCGGGGTATAAATGAAAAAAAAGTTCAAGGTGGGTTTTTTTTTAAGTAATTAAGCCTAAATTAAGTACTGAAAAAAGTGTTTAAAATTTTAAATTAAGTTGTTTTATAAAACTGACAAATTTCACTAAAATTTTAAAAAGATAAGTAAGTAGATTGCTTTTCACAATAAGAAGATGAGATCAAACAAAAATCTTAAATGTTAGAATAACAAGATTAAAACTCCATCTTGCAAAAGCAACATAACAAATGCACTTATTAGAAATAGGTGTAAGATGCAAATACACATACCTGTAAGATGCTAATAGCTGCCTAAACTCCTCTTCTAGCTTTGAGATAGCTTTAGCAAGTAAGCTACTTGCATTATTGAGCACTGCCTCACTACTTTTAAAGCCATTACTACTGCTGAAAAATCGAATATTGCTTCTTAGCTGATCAATGGCCGCTAGATAGCTTTCCAAGTCCTCATGTGGTCCTTTAAGTATTTTCGCCTCTGCCTGTAATGATTACAATAGCCAAAATAGGAAATGCACATGCTCATAAGAACACATCAATCATATTGCACACTGCACAGCACTACAACACAAAGTTTGAGAAAACATGACCAAGTACCACAAATCAGTATTTGATAAATTTCCTAATTAAATACAAAATAGTGAAAAATCAGCAGAGCAAGAAAATGCATGAAAAACTAGTAAACTAGTTTAATGGTGAGGTCTAGGTAGTAAGAAAAAATATTACAGTAGACCCTCTAATAGTTAATATTCTATAACTTAATAATTCTAATAATTAATAGAAAATTGAGAGAACCAACTTCGTTCCACGTCGGATAATTAATAATTCTATTATTTTATAATTAATAAAATTTATAATATATTCTACATGAATATTAATTATTAAAGAGATTTTTTTAAAGAAATATATAACAATTGATGATTTATTTGAGGTAATACTAACCTTAATTCATAAAGTGGAAGTTAAAATACCATCAAACTATAATTTTTTTATTCTTTTGAGTGATTGTAAAGTGTATTTAGTTAGTTTTTTTATAATATAATATTAATATTAGGTCTATTAATGTAGATGCTTTAAAATATCTTTTATAGTTTTTTTTATATAAATTAATAATTCTAATAATTAATAAATTTTTGATCCACCATGTGTATTAATTATCAGAGGGTCGACTGTATATGTGCAAATCACAAGGATGACAGACTAGGGAAAAGAAAATTGGGAAGTCTTATCTACCTAATTGGAACTTAAATTTGTATTTTCGGTGTTTATTGCAGTTCTATTATTGATCAAGAATTATATTTAAATTTGCAAAACTGTAAAATGTAACATCAATTTCAGGATGTACTATCACCATCACCACTAACAATAATTTTCTCATTCTTCTGAGCTGGCTTTGCCTATTTTGTAATCATTATGAGTACCAAAACAATTGGAATTTAAACAGTTAGTGATTATAACAGAACTTTGATTGTTTAGAAAGTTATTTTTTCTTGTTGTGCATGTGTCTGTGCATCTCTTTGTATTCCTTCATCTTTCAATAGATGTTATATTCACTTAGTAACAGACAAGTTCACCTATTTTTATATCTCCTTAACCATATTGAAATTTCCAATGGAGACTTTGCTCTCAAATGCTGGTTGAGAAGTCAACAGAGATTCTTCAGGCAAATCAAAAATAGGGGCATGAATTAAGAATTCTTCATCTAAATAAAACCAACATGGAAATCGCAAAGAACCTACCAAGAAAATGCCATTTTCTTGCTAAGTTATTCAACCAGATGAAGTTCAACAATGAAGATTGAGTTCAATCACAATAGAGGATCTTTGTTAAAATAAACAATTCATAAGGAATTTTTTCTTGCAAATTTTAGAAGTACAGACTCTGTAATAGGGCAACTCGGCTTTTCATATATATTTAAAAATAGCATCTAAGAGAAAATATCAAAAGTAGTAAATATGTTTCTGAAAGAACGGGAGAATATGATAGGCTACATAAGTGTAGGAGATACTGACATTAAACCAGATAAGTGACATAATAATCTTTTCCTCTAATGTAAATTTTTCAAATGCCACTGACCTACCCTAAGGTCCCAATTGGTAGATCATCTTATCGTATGAACCCTAATGAGCAAGATAGATATTAATATATTAATAGGCTATAAAAAAATAAAATATCCACAAATAATTGGTCCATTTGAAACACTTGCTTCGTTTACAACTTACAAGTGATTCATCCACAAGGAATAACAACAGTTTGGTGTGTGTACTAATAGAGAATTAGCAAAAGTACACTCTGTTATGGATGTCTTTGTGGGGAAGAAGTATAGTCGCAGGAATATGAAGCAAATCAACAATTAAATTGGCAGCTGTGGTTTCCTATCTTTTAGTTTAAAGATATACGTTATTCTACTCTTATTAATTAGCATTTAATTACATGTATTAGACTTGTTCAAGAAGTAGTTTTAATGACTGGAGCTGTTTTGGATTAGAATAGGACTCTTTAGATTCCTATGTAATCAGGATTCTCTATTTAAAGAGAATATATTTGGAATAAAAAGGCATCGGTAATTTCAGCTAAAACTTGGAAAGAGCAGTCTCTTTTCTTTCAGATTTTATAATAGGTCACTCGAAGAGAGGGAGAAACAAAGGAAATCTAAAAGATTTCCCGGCGAACAGACCCGTGACGAGATCCTAATCGCGGGACCGTAACACAATCAAGAATAGGTTTCCTAATCCTCATACTAATGAGATGTGGAATACAATGGTTGAATCAACAATCATCTTAGAATCTTACAAATAAACTTATAAAGTAGATAGCACAATAGGCCAGGTAATGATGAGAATACAGCTTTTAAAACCAAAGGTAGCCCTTATGAAAAAGCACCTTGCAATATTTACTAAGTTAGCAATACAATGCTTGCTACATATTGCGCTAACCTTTTTTGATACATGAAGTACAAGGTAGTCATTTTTTCCAGTCTTATACTTCTTACTGCCAATACTAATTGTCATTGTGTTCCGGGTAAAAGTTGGATATTCTAAATTTAGAAGGTTAACTTTGACCATGTAGTTTATGATTTTGCAGAATGGATGATTAATGTCTTTTCTTTAGATATTTTTTTTTTAAGTCTACTATTAGTTCCTTCAAATCTTATTTTGCATCCTTGTCAATCTTGAAAAGCATTAATTTTTTAGTTATAGTGACAAAATGTTCGAAAACATCATACCACTGAGATTTACTAAAGAGAAGTCGAATAGATTTCTCAAAATTTCCTACATTATTAATTCATTTCAGTACAATGTCTATAGGAGTCAAAACTATGTTGGGCATCGATATATGGCTCATATATTGTAGTTTGCCCTACTTCATGCTTATAATTTCAAGCTTGCAGCTTTAACTTTGAAGAAAATTTCCACATAAACCAAGTCAGATGTCATTCAATCAAATTTTACCGAAAATGGTATTAATTGCTCAAGCTTTCCCACGGGCCACGAGAGTCTTCCTAATACTAGACCAGCATTACTAACAGCCCCTAAGCTTCTCAATAATGAACCTACTTCTCCATCTGAATTCCTTTTTCTATTTCTCAAAATCAACCCAATATACTCTTAAGCTACTAACATAGTATTGTTAAGTCTAATACTAAGGAAGAAAATATGTCCATATTTAACATAATAAACATACAATCAAGAATGAAAAGTGGGTGGTGCATCTCAAGCATATGTTAAAAATAAAATTTGGAATAATTCAAAGGACATTTTCAAAATACATGGAGACCAAAAAGGAAGAAAAATAGGAAAAATTGAAATTAAAACATTGTTCATAAGAAGTTGAGTATGAAACTGTTCATGTGTCCCCTTTACTAGTCTAACAAATGAAACATTAAAAACCAAAGGAAAAAGCCTCTAATAATGCCCTCCTTCACAAGCTATGCAGGGAAAAAAATTAACTGCGGTTTATCACAAGTTTTAAATTTAATATCCTTAAACTTCAATTTGCATTGCTAAAATCACTCAACTTAGTTTCTGTTTCATTAAGGAACTTAATGTAATACTAAATCTTAAAAGAGATTTAACATTATATGCTGACATAACTTAGAAATTTGAAACTTTTATCACCTTGTTTACAACTGGAAAAGTTTGTATTTGGTTATTATGATGCCCCAAAAATTTCGCAACAGTGACCTAATTAAACAAAAAAAAACTAGTGTAGTTTGCTAAACACAGCTTAAAATTTTGGGACTGTATTTAAATTTAGTTATAAACCCAGAGACTAAACAGTAGAACCATCCCAAAGCAAAGAAAGGGTTAGAATTGAAACTACTTCTTTATGGTTATTCAAAGGTTTTGCAGTCTATGCTACTTCAAGTCTTCAACATTCGACAATGAACTTACAAAGTCTTCTCCAGCTCAAGAAAAACTTGTGCAATAAAAGAAAATACAAAATATTATTTCTAGTAAATTTCTTAAAGTAGGAAGTTGATTTCATATTCTGCTTTCTTTCACAACACCAAAATTCATTATTCTTTCAATAATTAGTTGTTTTTTTCGATTGCTTGTTTTGGATGCCCATATGAAGCATATTAGAAGAACATTCAAAATTACATAGTTTGGGGACAATCGTCACCTTCACATTAAGTGATTGCTAAACCTCCTACCACAGGACATCTAGCATTACACCTAAATTAAGGGCAAGTTGTACTGATGCAAATCAGTTGGTATACATGTGGGTTAAAAAATTAAATAGCATAAATAATTCTTTTACGAAAAAAAAAATCTAACAAGGAAGTCTACGAAGCGAACCTGCCGAGAGATATCGAATTGAGCCAATATAACCTCTGCTGATTTCAAAGTCTTATCAATATTCTCATGAGCTTTCCTTATAGCATGTGTTCTTATCTGCAAAAAAGACCAGACAACACTAAGCGATTTAATCAAAACACTTAATGAAATTTAGAGCCTAAGTGAATGCAAGAACTCGAATCAGTTAAATCTAAAATTACATTTAGTCACGTCTCATGTTTATTCAATTCCATTGAACTCTCTTGACAGAATTCCATTCTATGCAATTCTACTGAACTCTCTTGGTAAAAAAAAAAGGTGTGGAGAGTGATGTGAAAGTGAATAACCTGGGTAGGACGCATAGCGGTTTCAAGAGTAGAAAGGCGGCTATCAAAAGAGCCAAGAATAGTGACTACATTATCAGTTATTGTTTGGCTCTTTAGCAGAGCTTCTCTCATCTTGGCCGCTCTTTCCGTTAACGAATCCACCCCCATCGTTGACACTGCTACCACCATTTTTTCTTCCTTCTTCTTCTTTTCTGCTGTTCAGAAACAAAAAGAAAATGAAACAACTTATCTCCAAGTAACTGCAAAGCCATTGTTCAAATTTTAATTCACAGCTTATAAGCTTCAAGCTTCAAAATTCACATATAAAAAACCTAAAATTTATAGACAATCAGAATATGGATTGATGACCTAAAATCAATCATCATAACACTAAAATGGATCAGATTTCGATCACGCACAGATATCAGAATTGGGTAAAATGGAGCTAAATGCATCAAATTATCGAGAAAATAAACAAGCAGATTTTGATAACTTACTATTTCAGAGTATCGTCTCGTTGAGCAGCCAAAAAAATTCAATAACTTCTTTCAACTTCTCCTGCTGCTATTACAGTCAACCCGACTGGTTAGATCCCAAATTCATCGGTTCAATTATTTTCTTACTTAATCCATACAATAAAACTCGATTTAAATGCTAACAAATAATTAATATTTCTTTTATAATAACCAACTATTATATTTTTGTTAATATAAAAAAAAGTAATTATTGAGATGATCACATTATTTTGTGGTAATTTTCTAAAATACATGTTTTGGTAATTTATTTACACATTTACCTGTCAAGTTTTGATTTTTCTTTTTTATTTATTTTTATTCACGAAAAATACCTTTTTATTTTTTTAATTTTAAAAATACCTTTTTTCGGTTTTCAATTTCAGTTTCGGTTTTTCCGGTTCAGTCGACCGAACCGAACGAACCGACCGACAGTTTTTTTATATAGTATAAGATTAGTGTATATATAGTGCGTATATAGTGTTAATTTTCATTTTTTATAAAAAAAATTCTGAATTTTTATTTTATTTTTTATAGTGTAACAGTAGTGTATATATAGTGTTTTTATGGTGTTTATATAGTGTAAGATTAGTGTATAGGTAGTGTATATATAGTGTATAAGTAGTGTATTTATGGCATTTTGTAGTGTTTTTTGTGGTTTACATCATGAAACACTGCAAATACATCACAAACACTGTAAATACACTATAAACACTGTAAATGCACCATAAATATACTAAAAAACAGCAGAAATACACTATAAATACACCAAAAATTCACTAAAACGTAAATATATTATAAAATTACTATAAATGCACCATAGATCAATTTTTTCTTTACAAAATCAGTAGCAATAAACAAATCTATGAATAAGAGAAGATAAAATAAATAATTATATGAATAATAGAACAATTTTATAAACAAAAAATTATAGATCTACAATAATTTATTTACAAAATATTTAAATCATTACAAAAAAACCTAAAAATTACACAAATCTAAAAACGAGTCGAGAAATCTATAGCGCGAACGGAAAAGACGAATGGACTAGCGCGAACGGAAAAGACGAACGGAAAAACGACCGGAAACGACGAGAAATCCATCGGAAATAGACGAACGGAAGCACGAACGGAAAGGACGAACGGAAAAATAATCGGAGGAGATAAACTGAAAATCAAATGAAAAAAAAGAAGAAATGAAGAAGAAAAGAAGAGAGAAGAAGAGAGAGAAAAGAGAGAAAAAAAAGGTGGCTCTGTAAAAGTTTAACCTAAAATGAGATAAAACTTCTTTATATAGTGGGTATTTTCGGTAAATAAGTTAGCTTATTAGATAACATAGGATAAGAGAAAAAGATGGACTAAAATGGTGTAAATATTTTACCCAAAACAGGTATTTGGAAAATAATCCCTATTATTTTAAGGAACAAGGGCCATTTCACCCCTAACATTATGGGGGAGGAGCAGATTGGCACTGCAGTTTCTAAACGTGCAATTAAACGGACTTTTCTCAAAATTCTTTATTACAAGATCCTGCCTCAGACGCCGTTTCACTCAGTTAGTGTTTACCATAATTGTAATTCTACAAGGGAATGGCTCCTCTTTCAAATTCCCTCCATTTTCTTCAATTCCACTTAGATGGATAATATATAAATAAAATAATAATTTTTAGGGTTTTTATGCAAAATATGAGATTTGACAGCCCATTTACTTTTACACTCTTGAATTGTAATTTTTACATTGAGCACCTTAAAAATTTATAAAACTGGCTTTATTTATCAAAAATATATCTTTTATATGGTTTTCTCAATTTTTCAATTTTCTTTCATTATTTTTAAATTTTTTTCTTTACCATTATATTAATGCACTTAATATTTATCACATATTTAATTTTTGATTTTTTTATTTCTTTTTTATTTTTTTTGATTTTTTTTGAATCTTTTATGATTTTAATTTTTTTTGCTGTTGATATTTTTCGTCAGTTTAAATCTCAACATATTATCAACATGATATCAATACAATATCAACAACACTTAATAAATTGGGTAATGCTAAATTTTTAAAGCTTTTTTATACTAATTTTTACTTTTGTTATCTTTATTTTTTAATTATAATCAACAAATATTTGTTATTTATCATATATTTTATTTTATTTTATTTTTTATAAAGTGTTGTTTTTTTTAGAAAAATCAACATAAAATCAACCAAAAATTAATGCATCTTTTTCGGCAATGTTAAAGTCAACATAAAATCAACTTAATATCAACATAAAATCAACTATGTAATATTATAATAATTAAACATCATTATTTATATTTTTCATTAATGGTAAAATCAACACAAAATCTACATAAAATCAACTATATAATATTGTAATAATTCAACATCATTATTTATATTTTTCACCAATGATAAAATCAACACAATGTCAACACAATATCAACAACGATCATCAACCAATCGAGTTGCAAAATAAAAAAACACAAAAATACAATAAAATACAGTAAAAATGTAGAAATAACATAAATTTATTCCATAAAACCATAAAATTATTTTATACAAAATGAAATTATCATTATATTCTTTAAAGATAATGTTTATACATGTTTCATGATGAAAACAGTAAATAATTAACAAATTATAAGTCTGAAAATAAAAAAGAAGAAGAAAAAGAAGAAGAAAACTTCAGATCTAAAATGAAAACGATAAGGAAAACATGACGGCGAGACGAAGGCGGAATGACGGAAGCAGAACGACGACAAGAGCGGCGATGGCAAGAAAAAAAGAAGAGAAGATGAAAACTGAAACCAGAAAAACTAAATGAAGAAGATAAGAAAGAAGATAAAGAAGAATAAGAAAATCCGTATAAAAAAAATAATAAACCTGTGTACAGTAGTTTAGCAATATAAAACATGTGTTTGTATAAAAGTAATAATTTAATAAATATGGGTTGTTTGTGAAAAAAGCCCTAATTTTTATTTATTTGTGTTTACACCGGCCCAAAAAAGTCAGCCAAAGACAATGGTGATTCTAGAGCATATTGGGCTAAATTGGAGATCAGACCCACAATAGTTGATTTGTTTAGTTTAGCTATAGAATAAGTCAAAATAAAACTTTGTGTTTCACTAGAAGTGTTATTTTGAGTTATTAAGTCCTAGTCTGTTTTTATTTTCCTATTTCATAGGGGGTTTGTTCCTATAAATAGTTATTTTTGCAAATTAATAAAATCTACATAATTTTATCAACAAACACAACTCAAGCTCAGGCTTTTTATCTTAGTCTCCAGATTAAAAATTTAACTTAGGAATATTTGGAAATCAATAACGCTTTAGATTCCTTAACCTCCGGATCGATATTGTTGGATTTAGTTTAATTGGTTACTCTGTTCCATTTAGTGAGACGTGATCAATTTTATTCCAATTAGAGCATCAAATCGAAACAGTTCCCATACAACTTCAAAGATTCGAACTCGGTCTGAAAACCATGCGAACATTTTTTGGCGACTTCACTAGGGACGCGTTTATGGTTAGCACAAAAGTTGGAAATTTAAAAGACGATCAGCGATTGACACGACCCAAATTCAGAGATCGTGACCGGCGCTAGGGTATGGGTATGGTTGTACCGAAAACCTGTAGCTAGTCTCGCGAATAACCACATAATACAAATAAACCTGCAGAAAACCACTGTTCAGGGGCAATCGAGACTGCAATCTAATTCTAACAGTTTAAATAAACAGTTGTATAATCAAACGCTCGTCTCAAACACGAGACTCTAACAGCATGCCTTATATAATAATAGAATTCCAAACTATAACATGTCGACAACATAAATAAATAGTCGGACCAATCCGACAAAGCAAAGTATGAACAACCATAAAAGACTAACTAGTTCTACGTCCGTGTGAGAGTATAAAAACAGTTGACTAGTTTTATTAAAAACAAAAGAACCTCCGAAGGAACCAAGAAGTCGGAGATCAACCAAAAGCGATCAAAATCATAAACCTGGAAAAAATGGGGAAAACAACGGGGTCAGATATACTGAAATGAGTTCATACAACTATTTACATTTAGATATTAAAATACACAATTTACTTAATAAAGCGGTAAATAGCGATATAAACTCACTGCTTGCTAATCCACATGAAAAGTCTGACAAGCAAACTAAACCTGGTTCGACACTGGAGTATGAACAGCTGACGAGTCTAAGAAAACATAAACAGGTATTAAAATCAATCCTAACTCTATAAAGTACTAGACACCACGATTACAAGGCATCTTCTTACAAATCGGGCGACCCAAGTCTAACCCGAACCAAAACCAACCAAAGTAAAACTGGAGTTTAATATTTGAAATATTCATTGATAAACTATAAAAACCAATTTAAAAATAAGGAAACTCATATCCTAAGTCATTATAAATCACCAATTCCATAAACATAATATGTAAGCGTAAAACTAGTTAGTCCCGTAATTAAACCAACATGTACCAACACAAACATGTACCAACATTCCAAATTCATATAGATTAGTAGCACATAATACACGTGATATAGTAAGATTAATATAATTGAAATTCCTTTGAACTAAAGGGTTAGATTTCAAACTTTAGAAACTAAAGTATAATTTTATAATATTATAAGAATAAAAAGAATGAATTGTACAATCTGCCATAGGAAAGTGATGTATACACTTTTCAAATTATGTTAGGTTGTATATATAATTAAATAAAAACAAAAATAATATTAAATGTGCAATAATTCAATCATAAAGTAAAGAAGAATCATAGAAAACTGTGTCCTGCCATTGATTCAAACCACAAACAATAACACATGAATCCAAAAGTAAAACAACCTAATCATAAATCTGAAATTGAATTTTACCCAAATAAATATAAGTTTCAAGGATTTATGCGAATAATATAATACATGTTGGAAGAATCAATTTGAACAACACAGATGAAATGTGACGTTTCTCTCTTTTCTTTTTTTTGTTCGATGTTGTTGTATTCAGATAAAAAAATAGTTAAAAGTCTTTATATACAATTAGCTAGATTAGGATTTTATTTAAAATATATGAAATTCCAACTTTAACCCTTATCTTATTATTATCCTTAGTTTACTTTATTTAATTATTATTAATATTATTATTTTATGTTATTTTATTCATATTATTATTATTATTATCTTACTTTATTTTATTAATATTAATGTTATTATTATTATTTCCCGAATATTACACAATAAATGATGGATTTTTATAAGGCCCACAAGTGACGACGGACTAAGCCCAAAGTTTATTCAATAAGTCAAACGAGACAACCTAACCACAAAAACAATCAACCCAACAACATAATTTACAACAAAAAGAGAAAAAATATGGGTATTACAGCGATTCACTCGTTCTGCTACTCGTGCGTTAACTGAAAGAAAATCAGTGTTCTCAGGCGATTACGATTCTGACATCGAAGTAATAATGGCTAAGGACAAAACAGTAGCTACCGTATCTACGATGCCCGGCTCACAGGGAACCGCAACGAACATTTCGGCCAAAGAATCGTCTCTCGATCACGAGGATGACTCGGCCGATTACTCACGCGATTTGCCTCCCACTCGACCATCTCTTTCTCATGCCGATTTTTCTTCCATGCGAAACAAGATCGCACAAGAAAATCGGCTAATGTTCGATGGCGTCGAATATCAAAACCATGATGACCGATCACACGGTCCTGCAAAAGGAGATTCACTCGGATGTAAAGGTCATGTCAAATGCAATTGAAAACATGGGAAAAATAATGACAGGACAATACTTAGCCGAGACCTCCAATAGAAAGATCGGTCTTGTACCCCAACCAACTAGATTCGGCTCGCAAAATACCAATGCCGATAATTGTCAGCAGAACAATAAGTCGGGGATGTAATATGGATCGGCTAAAATCTTATCTCGAGAGGATGTGGAGACAAGTTCGACAAGAGTACGCGACACATAGGGTTGGTAAAGAAGGAATAAACGAACCTCTCATAAATTTACAAACCCAGGTGCAAGAGGATCCCTCCAGGATTGAAGGGATCTCCACGAACGACGACTACGGTCGATACAACCGATCCGGACTGTTGACGGAACTTGAAAAGTTGGTTGTCGATCTAAGGCCAATTTCACGACCATCATATGTCAAATCATATCCGGATTGGATCGGCAAGTTGTATCCATTCCCGCGGGGATACAAGATACTAGAGTTTAGTTTGTTTTCCGAAGAAGAAAAGGATCATTCGACGGTCAAACATGTGGCTAGGGTTTCCGCGCAATGCGGTGAAGCAGGGGCACATGACTTTTGGAAGTTAAGGTTATTCGCTAGTTCACCGACCAAAATGGTATTCACCTGGTATGCACATTTGGCGCCGAACTCGATCGGTACCTGAAAAGATTTAAAAACAAGGTTCCATGAAGAATTTTATAAAGCTCCGCCGGATGTCACACTAGCCTATTTGGCCCGTATTTCTCAGCTCCCGAGCAAGACTATGGAGAAATATATTTCCAGGTTCCGCAACTTACGAACTCGTTGTATGACAACTATTGCTGAATCGGATTGTGTCCCTATGATGATCAAGGGGATGACTTTTGCTATGAAATAGAATTTTGAGGGACACCGTTTCAGAGATCTTTTTGAGCTCGCAAATTGGGCGATGAGTTATGAGAGATTGTTGAAAGAGAAAGAACAAAGGCACGGTTCGTCTAAAGGAACATATTATCTTGATCAGATGGACGTAGCGGTGGTGACGGATGAAAGCGAAGACGAATCAGATGAAGAAGTTTGTTTGGCCGAATTCTTAGGTAAAAAACCACAAGAATGTTCAGGTTTAAGAAAACCAGGTTTTACCAAGAAAAACAAAAGTGCGGCCATTCAGAAAGATTACTCGTTTAATTTGATAAAGGTTGACGATATATTTGATGCACTGTTAAAGGATGGTCAGATAGTGTTGGGAGACGGACATGCGATCCTACCAGTAGACCAAAGAGTTGGAAAAGAATACTGCAAATACCACAACTCCTGGAGGCA
The DNA here is from genome assembly GCF_937616625.2 of Mercurialis annua. Classification (NCBI taxonomy): domain Eukaryota; kingdom Viridiplantae; phylum Streptophyta; class Magnoliopsida; order Malpighiales; family Euphorbiaceae; genus Mercurialis; species Mercurialis annua. Next base: position 42,380,883 of record NC_065574.1, on the reverse strand, counting down.
CAATACCAATAATTGTGTAATCTTTAGGAATGTGATCTAAAAAGCCATTATCGATGGAAAACTTCAGTTTCCAACCAGAAAAGAGACCGAAACAAAATGTGTTACTATCAACACGGTTCAGCCACATTTTGAATGAGTTTTTGGGAGCAGACGTGTCATAGAAAGATGGGATTTGGAGCTACCACTCCCATTCCCTAGCGCCGGTCGCGGCTCAATAATTTAGGTCGTGACAATTGTGGTATCAGAGCAGTTGGTCCAGTTACCTCTGCTAATATGAGTTTTGTCGGTTAAGTGACCTAGGAACTACTGCAGCTATAGAGTTGAGTTCTGTCTGATCCAAGTAGTTGGCATTGTTGTTTTGCGATAAGTATGATTGATTGGTTTGTGAAGTGCTTGTTGGTTTGTTGTGACAAACGTATATGAGATACACGCGCGTATGTTGTTTCTGATAAGATATGCATACGTGATATGCATGTCCAGATGGAACCTCGAGGAGATGAAATTCTACGATGAGGTAGTTGATGTTTTGGCACGCTTAAGCTAGATACTATCGAAATGATCGATTGAAACACCAGGAGGCGGACAGCGAAGAAGTGTAAAGCTACAGAGGCGGAAGGACTGGCCGGATATAGAGTTTAAAGGTCTAGAGAACTTAAAAAAACTCAAATTTTATAACTTCTTATAGTATTTGTTTATCTAAACGATTTTAAAAGCATAATTGTGCCTAGACCCGCGATTGACATTGATAATTGCCACAACATTGATAGAACTGCATCACTACATGCATTAATAGGACATGCATCATATGCATTATGCTCAGACAAAAAGGTGAGATGTGGCAACTTTTTGGGGATGAGAGACGTCACCCTAGTGCACAATTTTGTTAAGGTTTAAATGAAATTTTGAATTAAATTTCAAAATGAGTCGTTTTGTTTGGAAGAGTTTTCAAGGAGTTTTGTTTTTATGTAAGTATACCTAGACCATAACTCTGAGACGAAAGCGAAGTGCTCGCGAGTAAGCTGTGATCAAGGCCACGAGAAGATCGAGTACGTATAATTGCAAGAACATAGAAGTTATGCTTCTAGGATATGAACTTAGTCTTGAGTTAATGAGCTAGAATATAGTTAAACTCACAGATGTATTGGAAGATGATGTGTACCAGATTAGTGGTAAGCTAGAAAGTAAGTATCTCTTTGACAAGACGTCAAAGATATTAAACTACGGTATAAGAGAAGGAGTATCTAAGAAGACATAAACAAAGGATTGACGAGTATATACCATAGTTCATGGAACATGCATAGTTTGCCATGCATCGACATGATAAGCCTTAGATATGATCTACGAATCATGAAGGTTTAGTAAAACCGTGATAACTTCCCATTTGAGTCGTTGGATCAAGTTGTCATTGGAACATGATGTTCCTAAGACGGTTATCTGAGTATTAACCGTTGCGATTGTCAAACCGAGAACTTGAATTGGTTTTCATGAGAGTATCAATGATGGATATATACGGATAAAAGTGATGAGCCAAGGAGATGTGGACGAGAATATGAAAGACAGAGTATAGAATTGGATTAACTGAGTATAGTTAATGTCAGTTTTGCATGGGATTGAATAGTTTAAAATGTAAGATTCAGCTTGCTAAGTATAACCAACACCAACCCGCATAGAAGTGAATAGTTTGATACGATAAGAAATGTCGAGAAATAAACAACAAGTGTTGCTATAAGTGAGTTAGAAGTTGGAATTTCCATCACAAGTTTGCGATTATGAAGCGGATCAAAGGATTAGGGTAAGTACAAATAGGATGAATATACGTGAAGCATGGGATCTTAGATTGCAAGTTCGGATAATAAGGGTGAAGTGCATAGTGCAATCGATATAGGAGACTGATGATGACCTTTGAAAGGTTTGATGCATTGTGTAGCATCGAATTCATCGGACGTATGAATAAAACCTCGTACATCAAGATAAGTGAAAGGATGTGAGAAGAAACTCAATATCAGGATTGAGCCACACTAAAGAAAGTGATACCAAATAGATCGAGATAGAAGATAGGAAATGAAAGTAAGGTATGCCAAAGGTATATGACTTGTATGACAAGGTACAAGAATTCAAAGATAGATTAAGGACACAAAGAGATCGGTTAAGATAATAAGAAATAAGAAAGCACAAGAAACCTACGTATGTTGCAAGGAACTCGATAGGAGTGATCGAGGAATGAAAAAGAGAAAAGTCAAGTGGAAAATTGACAAGGAGATTAAAGGAATGGAACCCTATGTAGTCATAGACACATAGAACAAAAAGAGATGAAGATAATATAAATATAGTATTGGTCTTACTGACAGTCAAGATGTCAGTATGAATATGATAAGACGATATGTAAGCAATCAAGAAGACATCGTGTCAAGGAAGTTAAGTGAAGTATACTATAACCCCATGTCGATGATCGATGAAATTGGTGCTAAAACAAGAAGTACCAGAGATACGAGATATAGTGAAGAAGAATACAACAGATGAATGAGAGATACGATAGGAATAAAGACATGGAACACAGAAAGAGAGCCTTGATAAGAGTAAAAATACTCCACTTTTTAGGTGTGTTTTTGACTCGGTAATTGCATATTTTGATTATTTTATTGGTGTTTTATTGTCTTATTATTACTTTGAGCGTTTCAGGTGAAATATGCAATTATAGCGATAATCAGGGTATTTTTGGTGAAATTCAGAAGTTAGGGATCGCAAAGCAAGTTGGAGTAAAATTGAAGGATCAAAACTGCAAATTGTCAGGTTGAAGGGTGAAGTATGCGAACGGGTTTCGAGTATGCGAGCTCTTCACGAGCCAATTGGGAGTTACAGAAGCTTCAATGAAAATATGTGTGGCCAAGTAAATGGGTGTGCGTTCGCACACCCCATCAGAAAAACGGAGTGTGTGTTCGCACACTCCCAAGAGAAGGAAGAGTGTGCTTTCGCACACTCCCTTGTGTGCGAACGCACACTACGTGCTGAATTGTTTTTAATCGGACAAAAATGCGCCTGTTCGTCAGCAATCTCCAAACAAGTTTTGAGGGCAATTCTGGGATTTCATCACCGCTCAACCTAACTACATCAGCAACATTGGGAGCCGTATAAATACTAGACTTAATCATTGTAATAGGGTCGCGTAATTTTTGTATTAGACAACAAACCCTAGTTTCTTAGTTTTCTATTGGTGTTCGCAATTGGATTCATCGTTGATTATTATTTTCTACTGCAATTATTATTAGATTACTTCGAACAAGGTACGATTGATTTTAATTTCATATTCAGTATTCAATTTAATCTTAGAATGAGTTCTTTAATTATTGTTTTTAGTAATTTTATTATTATGTCTAGCTAAACCCTGCATTGGGGATTATCAATCAAAATTATGTCTGTTTAATTGAATTGGATTTATGGGTTCTTGTTCTTGATGAGTTTTAATTATTGTGTTTAACGCTTAGCCTAAACTGATCACTTAGTTTATGCCATATGTTTTAGTTTTAGCTCGATAGAGTAAAATTGGAATAGAACAATATAATTAAGAACGCAGGAGTTGATTGTGCGAGAGTGAATTAACGAGTACGTGTTCTTTGAATTTGCTTAACAACCATTAAATTGATTTATACATAGGTTAATCATTGTGCGAAAGTGAATAATTAACCTAGTATTAGTTAGTTTAATGCTTTTGCCTGTAATTGCTCGAGAGAGAATTTTAGGTGCTTTAGATTAGTTCGAACCTCATCAGAACAATACAATCCATAACCCGAATCAAGCAAACAGCATAACGAAGATTGATAATCCCTGCTTTTCCCATTATTGTTAAAACATCATTTGAATTAAAGCTTTAGTTTATTTAATTTACAATCATTAAATTCTGTCTTTTAAATTACACAACAAACACAATTATCTTTCCGACTATTCGAATCGAGTCTCTTAACTGGTCTTCTTTAGAGCTTTCTCTGTGGGTACGATATCCGGACTTCGCAGTCTGTATTACAAGTTGGCTACGTACGCTTGCGTATTTTTACCAACAAGTTTTTGGCGCCGCTGCCGAGGATCGAACCCGGGTCACCCGCGTGACAGGCAGGAATACTTACCACTATACTACAACGACCATTCATGAACAACGGCAGAGCACTCATTGATGTTCATGATGGCAAGCTGATATTGAGAATTGGGTATGAAAGCGTCGAGTTTGACATGAGAAAGATCACACGCCATCCCAATTCAGGAGGAGAATGTATGCGGGTAGACATGGTGGATGAGTTAGTGGAAGAAAAACTAGCAGAGACAAAAACCATCATGCATTCTATGCCAAGTAAAGAGGAAGAAGCTGAAGAGGAGGAGTACATAGAGGAACCAGGCCTTGAACCGTTGTTGAAAAGCAAGCACATTACTCCTCCCTCTTCAGAGAAGCCACCAAAAGTGGAACTCAAGACCTTGCCTGCACATTTGCGATATGCCTTCTTGGGAGCTGATAGCACTTTACCAATTATCATCAGCAACAAGCTCACCAAGAAGCAAGAGCAAAGGGTCATTGATGTAGTCAAGGGACGTATCTTGGCTATTGGGTGGCAGATTTCAGACATTAGAGGGATCAGCCCTTCAGTAGTGATGCATTAGATTCATTTAGAGGATGAGTTTAAGGCATCTGCACATAGACAGAGACGGCTGAACCCAAACATGAAGGAAGTGGCTCACAAGGAGATTGTGAAGCTACTTGATGCGGGCATCATCTATTTCAGATAGTTCATGGGTGAGCCCAATTCAGTGTGTGCCTAAAAAAGGCGGGATGACAGTTGTAGAGAACGAAAAGGGGGAGCAGATTTCTACTCGCACAATTACTGGGTGGCGAGTGTGCATTGACTACAGGAAGCTGAACGCCGAAACTAGGAAGGATCACTTCGCGCTTCCTTTTATTGATCAGATGCTAGAGCGGGTGGCAGGACATGCTTTCTACTGTTTTCTGGATGGTTACTCTGGGTACAATCAGATCATTATCTTCGCAGAGGACCAAGAGAAGACCATATTCACTTGTCCATATGGCACTTTTGCCTACCGCCGCATGCCATTCGGTCTCTGCAATGCGCCTGCTACATTTTAGAGGTGCATGACTTCGATCTTCAATGATATGATTGAAGACATCATGGAAGTGTTCATGGACGACTTTTCAGTCTTCGGGAACTCCTTCGAGTGTTGTCTTCGAAATTTAGACAGAGTCCTGCAGAGATGCGAAGAGACGAATCTGGTGTTGAACTGGGAAAAATGCCACTTCATGGTGGAAGAGGGCATTGTTTTGGGGCACAAGATATCCAGAGAGGGTATCGAGGTTGACAGGGCAAAGACAGAGGTGATCGAGAAGCTTCCACCTCCAATTACAGTGAAGGGAGTCCGTGCCTTTCTCGTGCACGCAGGTTTTTATCGCAGGTTCATCAAAGACTTTTCTTCCATAGCGCGTCCTTTGACTACCTTACTTGTCAAGGACGCGCCTTTTTTGTTTACTGATGCCTGTTTAGCTTCTTTTCTCAGGTTAAAGGAAGCATTGGTCACTGCCCCAGTCAACTCTAGTCCGGATTGGGATCTGCTCTTTGAGATCATGTGCGATGCAAGCGATCAGGCTTTGGGAAGCATTCTGGGGTAGAGGAAGGACAAGAAGCTTCATGTCATCTATTATGCGAGTCGCACTCTAACAGGAGCTCAGCTAAACTACACTACCACAGAGAAGGAAATGTTAGTTGTGGTGTTCTCACTGGATAAATTTAGGCAGTACCTGCTTGGCTCAAAGGTTATCATCTACACAGATCATGCTGCACTATGATACCTTTTTGCCAAGCAAGATGCAAAGCCTAGGTTGATTCGATGGGTCTTGCTCCCGCAAGAATTTGACTTGGAGATCAGAGACAAGAAAGGGACAGAGAATGTGGTAGCAGACCACTTGTCGCGGTTAGAGGTTCCCGAGCCAGTGATAGAAGGCGAAGTCATCAATGAAAGGTTTTCTGATGAGGCACTTATGCTCATTAAGGATATAATGAATCCATGGTATGCAGACTTCGCCAACTATCTCTCAGCTGATATTATGCCTCCTGACATGAGTAGCCACCAGCGCAAGAAGTTCCTCTCTAATGTTAAGCGTTATCTCTGGGATGAGCCATATTTATTCCGAGTCTGTGCAGATGAGATGATTCGGAGATGTGTTGCAGAGGAAGAAATGTTGGCCATTATGACTCAGTGCCATTCTTCAGATTATGGGGGTCATTACGCTTCGGGTAGGACAGGAGCACGGGTACTAGAGAGTGGGTTCTATTGGCCTACACTGCACAGGGATGTGAGAGATTTTGTGCAGCACTATGAAAGATGCCAGAGAACTGGCAATATTTCGAGGCGCGATGAGATGCCTCTCTCTTCCAATCAGGAAGTAGAGATTTTTGACGTTTGGGGTATTAACTTCATGGGATCGTTCGCTATGTCGTGTGGCAACCTATACATCCTGGTGTGTGTCGACTATGTGTCGAAATGGGTGGAAGCAGCTGCTCTACCTACTAATGATGGAAAGGTGGTCATAGTATTCCTGAAGAAGTTGATAAATCGATTTGGGGTACCACGAGCGATCATCAGTGATGGGGGTTCACATTTATGCAATTGACAGTTTGCCGCACTGATGAAGAAATACAATGTGTATCATAGAGTGGAAACCCCTTATCATCCCCAGACAAGCGGACAAGTTGAGGTGTCCAACAGAGAGTTGAAGCGCATCCTTGAAAAGACAGTGAATGGTTCTCGCAAAGACTGGTATCAGAAGTTGGGTAATGCACTATGGGCTTATCAAACGGCATTCAAAACTCCAACCGGTATGTCCCCTTACAGACTGGTCTACGGAAAGGCATGTCACTTGCCTGTAGAGCTTGAGCATCGCGCATATTGGGCCATTAAAGAACTTAATTTCGACTCTAGGCTTTCGAAGCATAAGCGACTTCTACAGCTAAATGAGCTTGATGAGTTTCGCTTATCAGGATATGAGAATGCAAAGCTGTACAAGGAAAAAACCAAGAAATGGCACGATGCTCATATTGTGCCAAAGAAGTTTACAGAAGGCAGTCATGTGCTACTATACAACTCTCGCTTGTGCATATTCCCTGGCAAGCTGAAATCGAGATGGAGCGGTCCCTTTAAAGTGCGACATGTAGCTGAACATGGCGCAATTGAGCTCGAAAATGCGAGTGGGGAGACTTTCAAAGTCAATGGACAGCGGTGCAAGTCGTACTTAGGTCCTTTGACGGACGAAGGAAGAGAGTGTTACACTCTCGATGCTCCAAACTGAGTCAGGTATTTACGGTCAATGCTAGCGACCTTAAACAAGCCAATATTGGACAGCAGTCCAATTTTATCGCTTTATTTTTATTTAAATTAATTTTATTTCTCTCGTCATTTATTTATTTTTATTGTTTAATTTAGACGTATCTTTTTGTATGTTATTTCGTGTTATTTTGTCTTGTTCAGATTTATCCCACGTGTTTAATTTTTGGTGTGTACAGATAACAGTGCTGAAACGATGAAGATATTGAGCAATAAATAGAGTGTGTGAACGCACACTCTAGAGTCTGCGAACGCACACTCTAGAGTATGCGAACGCACACTCTATTTGATAAGTATGCGAACGCACACTCTATTTGATAAGTATGCGAACGCACACTTTGGAGTGTGCGATCGCATACTTATCTTTTCCCCACATCAGCGTGTTTAATGCAGTTAAAGGGTTTCTTTATTTTTTTTTAATTTCAGGTTGCAAGCTGGGGTCTCACCATTTATTCCCACAACCACCATTCCTTACCACGCAGCCTCCACCATCTCAACCTCAGCGGCGCTACAACCACCGTTCCATCTCAACGGCGCTACAATCACCAAGACCACCATCGTTCCATCTCAACGTCTCCCTCTCAACGCCTCCGTCACCGGTGCTGTCACCACCTCAAGTGAACCACCGGCTGCCACCATCACCTCCGGGCTCCACCATATCAACCTCGCCGGCGCTGCATAGCTCCACCTCACCTCCGACCAGAAGTTCACCGCAAGACCAGTCCTCATCACCAACTCACTGCCGCTGCAAACACAATCCACACCGGCTGCCTCAAGCAACCACCGCCGCCGTTAATCCAGCTCTAACCGCTGCCGCCACCTTTCAACACAGGCTGCCACCATCAAGTCACACCTCCACATTCAAGCTTGGGGTCTAAAATCAGTTGGGGTTCATTCAAAAACAGTGAGTAATCCGATTCTCTGCCTTTAGTTTCAGTTTTCAATTCAAGTGGAGTTATGCCTAGGGTGAGAATTGCTGAGTTTGAGGAGGAAAAAAATAGGGGTCAAAATGTTGAAATAGGGCATTCTAGTCGTGGTTCTGGTGCAGGACAGCAGAAAAATCAGACAGAGGAGTGGGTCGATCTTAGGGCTCAATACCATGCTGACATTACAATTTACAGTGAGGAAAAGGGCAAATTGTACAGGAGTCTGGTTGACAAGAAAGTTGTTTTTCCGAGGGCACTTGATTGGGATACTCTGAAAACTCTAGAGCTGGATAAAGAGGTTGAGGCGCATCTGAAAAGGTTGCGTTTGCACAAAATTAAAGATGTTTGTCATGACAGAGTAGCAGGGTTATATTATGAGTTTTTCATGACTGTTCATCAACCGGTTAGGGCAGTTTTGTCTCTCTCTTTCAGATTCAAGGGGCAGGACTACTCAGTTACTCCTAAAAATATTGGGCGGTACTTCAAGTTAGGAAAAGGTGGGATGAAAGATCTACCTCCCACTTTCGATAAGCATGCCATTTGGAAGGATTTGTCAGGAGAGGGACGATTTGATACTAGGTCTGCAAAGACCAAGTCTATTCAGGAGCCGTCTATTTACATAGTCTACAAGTGGTATGTTGAGACTATCTGTGGGCGATCAGAGTCAAATAAGGTGTCTCTGACAGATTTGATGGGTCTGAACTCCCTTCTACACACTGAGACAAACAGGATTGACATGGCTTACAGGATCTATGTGATGCTTTGTGATTTGCCTAGTCAGACGGGTAAAGCACGTGTAGTTGGCATGGGTCACTTGGTTCGTGAGTTGGCTATCTGTGTTGGGCATATACACACGAGGAGTTACTGGCGAGACCTGACAAGTTTGAGTGCGTCTAGCTGGACATGGATCATCTTCAGTCTACAAATTTTCTTGGCAAGAATGGGCACATTCAGGCACCTACTGAGAGAAGAGGGCAGTATAGGAGGCGACTGGGGTTAGCACACAGGGCACCGTTTGTTCCTGAGGGTTTTGAGGCTCACAGAACAGCTTGTGACGTGACTGCAGCTGCTGAGGATACTGGGACTCAGGCTACTGGGGTACCTCCTGCAGAGGCGGTACCGGTACAGCCACAAGATGACGCTGTATGGAGACAGCGGATGGAGGCCCGTCAGCTTCAGATGGATGCTCGGATTAGGAGGATGGAGAGAGAGCAGCGCGCACACCAGCGTATGCAGAGAGTGCATATGAGGCGGTCTGATCCAGAGGGCGATTACCCATCGCCAGTTTACTCGCCTTCACCACCACCACCGGAGGACTTTTAGAGTTTTTTCTCTTTATCCCTTTCACTTTATTTTCCGCTTTTATGTTTTGCTTGATTTTGATGCATTGGGGGCAATGCATATTGTAGTGTGAGGGAGGGGAATAAAACTATGTTTTCTTTTAATTTGCTTTTCTTTTGGTGTGTTTTACTTTATGTTTTTATTTTATGTTGTTTCTGTAGGATGTTGCCTTTTACTTTTGTTGATGAACCCGTGGGGTGTATCTATATGATCCTATGTTGTTGATGTTCGTTTTTATGTTTACCGTGCTTTATTGTTCAGTTTGTGTTAATGCCATGATTAGATGCCGAGTCAGAATTGTCAAAACTTTAGTGTTTTTGTCTCCCCTAGTTAATGAGTTGGTTAATGTTGGTTTTTAAGTTTGAACAACTTGTTGAGAATGACAGTTAAATAACATGCCTTTTAGCCGACATATATTAATAGGACTGAGGTGAAAATCTATACTTTGCAAACGCTGATTTATGTTGAAAGTTGTGATTTAGGACATTAAAACTTGACAAGAACATTGTTAAACATTTAATTTTCTGAGCATTTAAACAGGATGTATAGTGAATCACAGAACATTAACCCAATTTTGAGATGTTTTGAGCTTTATTGAGCATATATTTTTCATGTCTCATTTTATTGTGGTGTGAGACAATATTTGTTAGTTCTCTAGAATTTTCCAGGTGTCCGCAGTAAAATTACAAAAATAGATTAAATAACTTGAAAATGATAATGGCACTTAGGTTTATCCATTTCTTCAAACCACTTTAAAAGCCTACCCAATTTCCCCTAGATAAACCAAGTTGAGCCTTAGCCTTATTTTTTTGATACACCTAATTGTACACATTTACCTTTTCTCATTTACCTCTTTCTACCCATTGACTTGACAAATTGAATAAGTGTTAAAGGAACTAGTGTGAGGATGGTAAACATCCTAAGCTTGTGCTTGTAGTTGATTATCTCTTGTATTATATGTGCAGTATGCCTCGAAAAAGTTCAGAAAAAGAAAGCAAGAAAAAGAAAAAGAAAACGAATGGAAAGTAGAAAAATCGAGCTTAAAAGAAAGAAAAGAAAAAGAAAAATAATTGTGAACTCAAGGCATGAAAAGTAAAGAAAAAGAGATTAAAAGTTTGTTTGAGCTTGAAAATTTAAATGTTTGTTCCTTTTGATATTTGTTTAGTTTGTCAAGTCATATTACCCATATTTGCTTACCTATATCACACCTTAACCCAAACCCCATTACAACCCATTGAAAATTCCATATTGATTCTGGTTACTTGTTTTGATTAGTAGTGGAATTGTGGAATATTGGCAAACCTATGGTAGAATTGCATGTATTGACAAGAGAGCTTCAGTTTTATTACCCTTAAACAGTTGTGTGTGCGAGAGTACCATGTGAGATTCATGTTTCGTGATTTCTATTTGGTTTGCTATATATTTTGTTTTTCCGCTCATAACCTGATTTTCACTATTGTTCTGAGAGTGTTTAAATTGCCCTAATGATCTGAGTGATTCAGAAATTATGCAGGAGTGAGTATAGTTGAGTAGTCTCGGTGCTATTGGTTTATGTGTGAGCATTTGGCACTGTTATTTGATGTTATTTTCTCTATGTTGTTTTGCTTAAACGCTTGTATTTTGACTGATTCATTAGCTAGGGGGGTATGTAAATTCATTAGTTTTGTTATTCTGGCAAGGTTATCTGTGTCGTGGTACGACATTATTCTGTGTTTGCTTGAGGACAAGTAAAAGGTAAGTGTGAGGATGTTTGATAGGAGTAGAAATACTCCTCTCTTTAGGTGTGTTTTTGACTCAGTAATTGCATATTTTGATTATTTTATTGGTGTTTTATTGTCTTATTATTACTTTGAGCGTTTCAGGTGAAATATGCAATTATAGCGAGAATCAGGGTGTTTTTGGTGAAATTCAGAAGTTAGGGATCGGAAAGCAAGTTGGAGTAAAATTGAAGGATCAAAACTGCAAATTGTCAGGTTGAAGGGTGAAGTATGCGAATGGGTTTCGAGTATGAGAGCTCTTCACGAGCCAAGTAGGAGTTATAGAAGCTTCAAAGCAAATATGTGTGGCCAAGTAAAGGGGTGTTTGTTCGCACACCCCATGAGAGAAAGGGAGTGTGTGTTCGCACACTCCTAAGAGAAGGAAGAGTGTGCGTTCGCACATTCCCTTGTGTGCGAACGCACACTACGTGCTGAATTGTTTTTAATCGGACAAATTTGCCCCTGTTCGTCAGCAATCTCCAAACAAGTTTCGAGGGCAATTCTGGGATTTCATCACCGCTCAACCTAACTACATCAGCAACATTGGGAGCCGTATAAATACTAGACTTAATCATTGTAATAGGGTCGCGTAATTTTTATATTAGACAACAAACCTTAGTTTCTTAGTTTTCTATTCGTTTTCGCAATTGGATTCATCGTTGATTATTAGTTTCTACTGCAATTATTATTAGATTACTTCGAACAAGGTACGATTGATTTTAATTTCAGATTCAGTATTCAATTTAATCTTAGAATGAGTTCTTTGATTATTGTTTTTAGTTATTTTATTATTATGTCTAGCTAAACCCTTCATTGGGGATTATCAATCAAAATTATGTCTGTTTAATTGAATTGGATTTATGGGTTCTTGTTCTTGATGTGTTTTAATTATTGTGCTTAACGCTTAGCCTAAACTGATCACTTAGTCTATGCCATATGTTTTAGTTTTAGCTCGATAGAGTAAAATTGGAATAGAACAATATAATTAAGAACGGAGGAGTTGATTGTGCGAGAGTGAATTAACGAGTGCGGGTTCTTTGAATTTGCTTAACAACCATTAATTTGATTTATACATAGGTTAATAATTAACCTAGTATTAGTTAGTTTAATGCTTTTGCCTGTAATTGCTTGAGAGAGAATTTTAGGTGCTTTAGATTAGTTCGAACCTCATCAGAACAATACAATCCATAACCCGAATCAAGTAAACAACTTAACAAAGATTGATAATCCCTGCTTTTCCCATTATTGTTAAAACATCATTTGAATTACAGCTTTAGTTTATTTAATTTACAATCATTAAATTCTGTCTTTTAAATTACACAACAAACAAAATTATCTTTCCGACTATTCGAATCGAGTCTCTTAACTGGTTGTCTTTAGAGCTTTCTCTGTGGGTACGATATCCGGACTTCGCAGTCTATATTACAAGTTGGCTACGTACGCTTACGTATTTTTACCAACAAGCCTCATAGGATTATAACATCGAAGCTACTAATTCTAATAACTAATTAAGAATAAGGATTCAAAGAAAGATTAGGAAAGAATTCATCTACGGTATAGATAAAAGAAAGAAGTAACGAGCAGAAATAGCAAGATCATGGATAGTAATGAGAGGTAAGCCTAACGCTACATGATTGTAAAGAATAATATTTTGGTAACGAAGATTCAAACCAAAATTGAGTATTGAAAAGAAGAAATAGATATGCGATAGTTGTATGACAATGAATGCTAAAAGCATTCTTGAAAATGGAAAGACGAACGATGTCGAGAAGACGATAAAGGAGAATAGAGCATAGTTAAGATAATAAAAGAAGTTAAGGGCGTGTATAACCTAAAGGTTAATACTAAGGTCAACATTTAAGTTTCAAAAGATAGATCACGACGAAGAAGATAGTGAGATATTCACTAAAAGGAGGAAGGAACATCGAAAGAAGATTAAGGAAATAGGGTATAAAATGCTAAATATGGCAACAAGGATTTGAATATAGTAATGATCATAAGGATCAGTATGTCTTAAAGGTCGTAAAGAACGGTTACGCTTGCGACAAGGATAGACAAAGATCTCCATGAGGACACGAGAACGCATTTGGATAAATGAGATAATGGATTAACGGATTTGAAGATCAATGAGAGTATACGCGCTATGCGATGTTAGTAACGGCGACGACACTGCCAAAAGCAATATACGACGACAGAAGTTGAAGGAATCAAGGATCTTCATTAGAAATGAGTAAACCAAATCGGGAGTAAAACTCCAACGCGACAACAATTGTTATTCCCCCTAGTACGAAGATCGTATACATAGCTGATATGCCCGAACCAAGAAGGGTCACAAAGAGATTAAACATCTCTTTCCTGTAGGAATTAAGCATTGATGCACGGACAACTGTGGTGTAAAGGAACATAATGTAAGACTACCAACCTTTAAAAGATGTTAGCAATGATCATAAAAGGAAGTAAAGGACGGGATAGCAAAGACAGTTATCCAAGATGATAAAGAATGAGAGATGAAACATATTGATTGGAAGTAAGAAGAGATAAGAAGTCTCAAGAATAGCGAGTCATACTTAAGAAGAGGATATAAACCAATGGATATACAAACGAATAAAAAGATACAAGAGGTTTGAAAACACAAGAAATAAGTTAAGTAAACCCTACAAGGAGAATAAAGACTTTATAAAGATACGTCATAAGGATCCCTCTCATGGATGACTGCCGGTGGACGATAATAGTAAAAGAAGGAATTTTCGCACGATAAGTGAAACGACAAGACATAAAAGAATAGCGAATAACGGGATGAAGATCCCAACACGATGATAAATAAGGATCAGACCGCGATGACGGCCATACGAAAGAGACTACATATGTAGTGAAGCAGGAGTTATTTGAGTATCTGCATCACTCAACAAGGAATGATAATAGGATTAGACGTATTGGAAAAAAGTAAAGAATCAAGAGCGGAGAATCGCAAGTACATATGAATACGACTACTGTCGTCATAAAAGGAAGATGTCAAATGACAAAGATTATCATCTTTAACGATAAAACATCATTAGGACAAACTACCATTATACATCAGTAAGGAACTGAAAGTTCAATTACAGGGACAAGAATTTATAGTATTGAATGTCAGATAAGGAAAAGATGAAAAGGTCATGAATACAAGGTCAAGGAGAAGAAATTAAAGGAAAGGAATCATGAGGCATAAGAATACAACTGATGCCACGATAGAAGAAGATAATAACATGAAGGTCGTCAACGATAGTTGAAGTTGTGGTTTAAATAGTACATGAATTGGGATATCAATTTCGTGTATCGACAAAGCATTATAAGATTAATAAGGTATACTATTATGGAAATTGGCGAGGATACCGATTGAATGAAGTATATAAGAAAGATATATGAAAATATGAGGACGAATTTTTATAAGGGGGGAAGAATGTAATGCCCCAAGTATTTTAAAGTAATTAAAGTATGCCACGTGTCACAAATTCTGACAAATTATGTTAAGATGGATTTAATTTAATATTATTGAGAATTTAGACTAATCTTTATTAAGCGATATTAGCGGGATTCAAAGAAAAGCTTACAAAATTATTATAAAATGAAATATAAATCCCGTGATGGAAATTACTTCGCTAAGATCCGCAAAATATTTTATAATATCTATGGTAAAAATTTCGGGTCAATCGGAGACCTTTTTTTTTTAAATTTGGACGCGGATGTGTTTTGGGCTAAATTGCAATTTTTGAGAAGTTTAAGACTAAAGTATAAATTAGCCAATTAAGTCTCGGGAATAGAAATTAAAGGATTATTGATGGAGAATAATAATTTTAGAATCGTATTATTTATTTGGATATAATTAATACGTACGTAATTGAATTAAAGTAAACAATTAATCGTTAAGTTAAAATAGAAAGTTTAAACGAAAAATGGTTAAAACAAAGGAAATGAAGGATCAAATGGCATTTTGTCCATTATATAAATATGAAAGTAAATGAATCAGATGATTCATAACTTAAGAGAGATCCATAAGAGTATTAGAGAAGGAGAGAAAGTGACGATCGATTCGATCCGCCGCGATTTCGCCGTTTCTCGTCCGAATCGAGTGATTCTCGAACCGTTGGATCAAGAATTCGATCCTCTATCAACTACAAGCATCAAACTGAGGTAATATTGCTATTTCAATTTCTGAAATTTGAAGTTATAGGGCTATTCGTGTTGAAAGAATCAATTTAGCCGAAATCACATCGGTTTGGATAGTTTAAGGTAGAAATTGGATGAATTATGGTGTATAACGCTATGGGTACAAGAATAAAGCTTAGAAGCACGTCGAAAATGGCCCGGGGAGTGAACCCCGGGGCTGCACGATCGTGCAGTACCCTGCTGCACGAACGTGCAGTCCTTCGCCAACAAGGATTTTCAATATGGGCTTTTCGGGGCCCTGGCGCGACGTGGAAACTTGATTTCGGACAATTTCAAGTCGCGTAATCAATAGTGATTCGATTGAATTTCAATTTGTAAACTAGGACGTTTAAGAGAGAAATATGATTAAGAGATTATCAAAGTTAAGAGTCGTATTTGAGATACGATGGTGTTAACCTAAGTTTATAACTTAGGGTTTATGCGTTAAGTTTACGTCTACAAATTAAACGTATATG
The DNA here is from genome assembly GCF_937616625.2 of Mercurialis annua. NCBI lineage: Eukaryota > Viridiplantae > Streptophyta > Magnoliopsida > Malpighiales > Euphorbiaceae > Mercurialis > Mercurialis annua. The sequence continues at coordinate 42,364,824 of NC_065574.1, read as the reverse complement.
TAATTTGGATAAGTAACTGACGTACCTACAAGCTAACGAGCCGACGAGCTGGAGTAGCTAGATGATCGAACGATGCATGGAACTTACGTGATTAGATGATGATAATGCAGTTTTGGGATAACGAGTTCTGTGAGTTGCATTTTACTTCTGCGTATTGTTATAAAAGTTATGTGATCCGAAGAAACTAGCCACCTATTGGGTGTCAATAGACTGTGTGATCACCAGTATCGAGTCAGTATAGTGTGTTGCATATGATGAATGATTTGATATATACATACATTATGAATATGAATATAAATTTTGAAGTTGGACAATGAATTCGATACGAGCGAGCACTCGGTTACGGTGTAACCTAGAGTCCCTGTATCTAGTGAGTTGGACTCACACTTTGATGAATATGAATTTCGAAGTTGGACAATGAATTCAATACGAGAGCACTCGGTTACGGTGTAACCTGGAGTCCCCGTATCTATTGAGTTGGACTCACACTTTGGGATTAAACGATTGGTCGCGATCGACGTGGTAGAGTGTGAACACTCCCGGGTCGGACCATTTGGATCAGTATGATTTGAATATTCGTAAGTTGTGTCATATTTTCAGATATTAGTTTCGAATGGATCAAGTACTTGCTTATATGTATTTTTATATTATTACTTGATTTGAAATGTGATGTTATGTTTTTAACAATACCGTTAGTAACTTGCAAGCTCACTCAGTATTTTCCCAAATACTGACTCATCACCATTGTTTTTCAGGTTATCGGAGTCGAATCAGATAGACCATCTCCTTTGTGTCGGGAGCCTTTTGGCTTACACAAAGTACAAGTCTTTATAGAGCTGCAGTAGTCAGTAGATGTCAATATAAAGTTTATGATTTGATTTCAAACGATATTTGAAGTATAAACTCGAATATAATTTCATATATAAGTTGTTTATAAAGATAATGTGTTATCATTTGAATTTTGTACCAATTGCCTTAAGAGGAATTGGTTATGTTTATGAGTAGAAACAGAGCGGTGCTGGATACGAGATATCGCTCGATAAGACCCTGGATTCTAAGAATTGTTTCGCGAATGTTTTCAGGAAAGGAATACGATATTTTGATATTTGTAATTATATTACTTAAAGAAGATTTCTGAAAATGTATTATATATAAAGATATGTATTAATCGCGAAAAATTTATAGTGGTTTAGGCTTGCTACGGGATTTGGAGCTACCACTCACATTCCCTAGCGCCGGTCGCGGCTCAATAATTTGGGTCGTGACATGCATTTTAACATTGAATATGTTCAATAAATAAAAGAGAAATTAATAATTGATACATGCATAATAGTACATGAATCACGTGCATTGAAATGATTAGAGTTGGATGCAACTCCTTGAGGATGAGAGGTGTCATCACCCTGGAGCACAATTATGTAAAGGAATGTTTTTTATCAATAAAGTATTTTTGAGAAAAACATTTTGAAACGAACTCGCAAGTCTTTTTGGAATAAATGTATTTATAAAGTTGATGGATTTCAAATAATTTTGAAACTGTTACCGAGAGATATTTAGACAAATACTCTATGATGATTATAGTGTATTAAGAACAATTACGTTGTAAGGGATCGGTCTGCATTATTAGAATCTTGTGCTTCGTAGGAAGTAAGTATGGTTTAAGGTTGCGCTCGAGATATAGTTGGGGTAAGTGCGGTAAAATGTTAGGTTTAGATTGGAAGGCTTACATGTTAGCTTACGATTTATGATTTGAAATTTGTTAGATTAAGGGATTTGGTTATGCTCTACGTATGTGTATACACCATGATTTTAAAAGTTGTTTTTACATATTTGATTTTGTTTAAATGCTTTGGCATAGTCGTATAAAAATGTTGCGTGAACAAAGAGATTTTCAATACAAATTTATTTTTCCATTTTGACAAAAGGATAAAATTTTAACAAGTTTGAATTAAAGAGAATAACAATTTTGTCAGTTGAACGATTTTATAGATTTGCAAACTTATTTAAAATTAAGGTGTAACTGCAAATTCGAAATACGAATGTTTTTAAAATTTTAATGTGTTTACAAATGTCACGACCCAAAATCTTAGGTCGCGACCGGAACTAGGGAATGGGAATGGTAGTTGCAAAACCCGTAGCAAGCCTTTATAAACACACATAAATTTTTCGCGAAACCTTTTATAAATCAATCCTACAAACAAAACGTTTTTATTAAAAGCTTCACAAAGCTTGACGTTTACAAACGTCCGTTCAAAACCTGAAAACGTTCCATAGGAACCTGGGTCTTACTCGGCAATACCTCATATCCAGCATAGCTCATTCCACACAAGACAAACAGTTTACAGCGGTATTCAAATCACATACATACTTATCAGAGTTTAAAACAAAACAAACGGTTCAAGGCGGAATCCAAACATCGTACATGAAAACCGTTTGACAAACAAACACACATAAACTAGGACTCAATTCTACTGCAGCACTACAAATCATGTACATACTTCAGACTTCTGGAATAAGGATAGAAGTTCGGCTTGCAAAAACTAGACACCTGCATCAAGCACTGCTGGGGGGTCAGTCGAAACTGAGTGAGTTATACATTACATACCATATTATCAAAATAGCATCGCATCTTAAAATCATTTTAAAGCAAACACAATCACTTCATATACATATACTTTCAATCAATCCACACAAGGCACATACTTGATTCAATCAAGTCTTAATCTTAACTTATATCGCTCTAGGTATTCACCTAGTCGTATAGAGGTTTTGCCTTTTCAATCTGTCACATATTTCGAGATAGGGTATCCGGGCCGCGAACGTATCACTATCGCCTCAGGCTTATTCGTTTAGTTTAGGTATCTAGGCCGTGAACAAATTACTGTCGCCTTTTGACTTAAGACGTACGTACGTACAAAAAGTCTGGGATCATTCTACCAGATACACACTCTCTCATATTCGTTAGTTGATTCATTCTATTTTTGTCGTCTATACTTGACTCTGTAACCACATTTCTAATACGAACCATACGCACATTCATGATATGCATAAACCAATATAATACAAGCCAAACCATTCCAAAACAATTAAGTCATATTCAAACGATACAAACCAATCCAATCAATTCAAACCAATACAACGCAATCCAATACGAATAAATCAATCCAAAATCATTCAATTCATGTTATGCATTTAAATACTATTTGTATAGTATATATCATAATTTTAATACGATAATGCGAGTAAGTAAAGTATACTCACAGGTTACTTATCCAAAATCTTTGTTCATTAATACGTAAGCTCCCTGAGCTCCTTGCACGCTTATAGGTCACCTTGTCGAACCTAGGACATATCATATAAATCTCGAGTGAGATTCTAGTTCAAAAGACACATAGATTCGAGATTAAACAAGTTACATAACCTGTCATATTATCGACCCCTTAGGCGACTACGTTTGCTAATTGTAACATTGTCCGACCTCTAAACGAAACTGAAATTCTTAATGTTCAGAATGTCCTCTATAACTTTTCGTTGGTCTCGGTCTAATACTAGCACCCGAATGTGTCGGAAACTAGCCCGCAAGTTAACAACTTGGGCTGTCCAAAACTGTAGGGCTGCTACGTGCTACAAAATGTTCTGCCTAATTTGAGCCACATAGAGGTCGAATCAGCCAAAACCTAAACCTACAAATATTTAGACAACATCTTCAAGTTTCAGTACCAACAAATAGAACTTGATTTGGAGCTCCATACCTCGAAATATTGTCTCCACAACGTGGCTGTTTTGCATGACAGATTTCTGCAATTCATCAAACTTATCATTCACTCAAACTTAACTCCAATGGACTCTAATTCAGCTATTTCATCACCAAATCAATGCCTAAAACTCATCAACACAGACATATCAATAACCTAGGATCATGGCCGAATACTTTCAAGCCATTACTTAACCAAAACACAACACAATTCACTTAATCATTTCATCAAACACCTTATGCTCACATATATAGCTAATTTCTTATGCTAGAACATTACTCCAACATATCCATCAGAGACACAAAAATTTCAGAAATCCTTACCCTTGATGAATACTTTATGGCCGAATGATCTTGTCCTCCAAATCGTCACCAAAATGCTCCACACAAGCTCAAGAACACAACACCTTATCATTTAAACACAATCCTCAATTTTAGGATTAGAACTTTAGGATTTCAAAGCCATGAATCATCCAAATAAACCATGGAAACTATGAATCACTTACCCCATGTTGATCATCTTAGCTCTAGGATCATTTTGCTTTAAAAAGCATGAAGATTGATGAAGTATGGAGAGAGCTAGGGGAGAGGGAGGGTTCGGCCTAAGGAAGGGGAGAAAGAGAGCTTCTCCTCTCTTTTTTTTTCTTTCTATTTTCCTTTCTACGGAAAATGAGATGATGATAACCATTACTTAAGTAATGGCTAAAAGTTCATATAAGCTACAACTTCCTTAGGAAGTTTGTGGCTAAAAGCTCACTTTAGCTTGAAACGGTTAATTTGCATTTAAACTCAAATCTCCAACTAACCGCCGTACTTAACTTTCAGAATTCTTTTTCCGATGGTCCTTATTTATTACTAATAATAATAATTCCTATTTTAAATTATTATTATTTCTCGACTTATCTTTAATAATTCTCTTGTCGGTATCCATTTCCCGACCTACTTGGTTCAAATTACGAAACTTTAGAACTCGTGGTATCATTTTTTTTTATTTCAGAATTTTGGGGTTATTACAACAAAATAGGAGGTTTTTCAACGGTAAAATCATTTTGGTTTTTGTATATAAAGAAAGGTATAAGCATAGCTGTTGAATCGAGATTCGAATCGAGAATCGAAATTTTAATTTTTTGAATCGAGAATCGAGAATCGAATCGAATCGTAAGATTCAGTGTAATTGATAATTTTAATTATAAATAAAATATATAATATAAAAGTAAATTTTTATTTTGAGGAACTATAAAATAGATATTGCAGATCTTTTAATTTTTAATATGTTAAGTATAAATACTAATAAAATTTTGAACTGTTTATGTTTTTTATTTGAATGTTACTCTTTTTATCTAAGATTTAGGGTATGTGTTTTATGTCAAAATTTGTTAACATGTCAAAAAGTTAATTGTCACATCAGTCAGACTCTACCCACACTCCACCCTCTACTCTCCTTAATTTGTGTTTCTTTTTTAACTTTTTCTATTCTTTTTGTACCTTCATCTTCAACCTATTCTCTATCTCTACAGTTTTTCTTCTTTTTTTCTTTTGTGTTCTTTTTTCTTTCTTTATTCCACCTCTAAACCTCTTCTCATCTGCTTATTTTTTTTAAAAAAAATTGAGTCTCTTATGAACAAAGCTTACATAAACATAAAAATATTTTTTTTTACATTTTTTCAATCTTTTACAAGAATTGTTTGAATCGACCGAGTCAGTCCGAGTCTAACGATTCAGGTCCGATTCGAACGATACGGGACCGATTCTACCCATATTTCGATTCTCCATGTAGATTCGACTCGTTTTGCTACTGAATCAACTCGACTCGGACGAGTCGACTCGTGACTCGTACGAGTCTAACAACATTGGGTATAAGATGTTTACGTCTTTAAAGGAGAAGTGGAAAATATAAATGATATTTAGGAATTTTGTTTTCCCATAAGTTTGACTTGAGCATAACCAATGACCCGATTAATAGTAAATTTGATCTAAATAATTTTTTATTATATACGAGGTTATAATTAAGTTAGTGGAATGATTTTTGGAGGTTTGAGTTTAGTTTAAATATTTGTATTAGTCGATTAGAGGATCGTGGTTGATGGGTTTCTACAAACAGGGTTGTTTTGGTCGGTACCTTTGAGCGAGTTTTAACTGTGGAATTTGTGTTTATTGTATCGGTCGGCTGTTGAACATTTTACATATGTCATACAACGATAAATCCGTATAAACGGTTAAGGATGAATTTGATCATGATGATTAATTGATTTCAGTTCTTCGTTTTATACAAAGGACCTTATGAAATATTCTGAGATGGGTTTCGTAGTGTTGAGTTTGTTATAAATGTAATAGTTAGTAAGTGGTGAGAAATACATGATTAGTATAAGTTGTGAATTTCAGTTTTTTCCGTTTTCAGACGAGGGACTTTGATGTTGTAAGAACTAAGATTTGAGTTTCAGGCTTGTTCCTTTACCTTAATAGTGTTTCTTTGGTAGTCATTAAGACTCGAGCTGGTTTTTGGAATTACACTTGTAGAGCGTGTTTTGTGATTCAGTCATACGATTTTAATTATTCAAAATTTTGGTCGAGTAGTTAATCTTGTACTACCGAGTTGTTAAGCTTATGCCTGTTTTCAAACTTTTAAAGTTTAGAATAGGTTTTGAATTTAGTAGAAAATCAAAAGAGTATATTCAGTCTAGTGGAGTGTAAGAGAAGTTTAGTTTGGCGTAAGAAGTATTGTAATTTAAAATGAGATTTTAAATTTTTGGGTTGGATACTTTGTGTCCCTTCGAGTTCAGCTAGGAAGGGTGTCACCGTTTAGTGTTGAGCATAGTTTAGCTTTGACTTTTGGAGTGAACTTATAAGATTGTAGGAGTATGTGGTCAGTGGTATGAGAGTTATCGCTGAGGAAAAACCTGTTGTGATTGTGGTTACTCAAGTACGTAGGTTATTTAAGTACGTAATTCATATGGTTACAATTTTGGTTTTGTCACTCAGCTGAGGGGTGCACTTGGGAAAACGAGGTTTGTCATGCGAAATTGTTACCCTTTTCTTGTCTTTGAGGTACGTTGAGTTTGAAGTTTAAGTGTTTTACATGGTTGTTACGTGCGCACTATATTTGATTTTTACTTGAGTTGTTTTGTATTAAATTTGAGGACGAATTTTTATATGTTGGGGAGAATGTAATACCCCGTGTTTTTCCGGTTAGTACTAATGAACTTTTCGATAACGATTCGCGTGTTATGGGCCTTAGAATCATGTCGGGAAGCTTCGGGGTCTTTTTCAGAATGTTTCGAAATGGTGTGCCAAGAAGAACATCGTGCCAATGTGTGGCGCGACGTGCCAATCAGCACGACGTGCCAAATTGTGGCGCGACGTGCCAATCATCACGACGTGCCAAAGTGTGGCGTGACGTGCCAAAGTGTGGAACGCCGTGCCACCCTCTTTTTCAGCAGGGGTATATAAATAGACTTCCTAACTGAACCACTCTGCCTCCATTCGACCTAAAACCCTAAATACAACCTAAAACACTGATTTTACACTTTCCACTCATTCATAATCATTCAAGTTCATAACCTAACATTTTAAGAGTGAATTAACATCCTAATCGTGAATCCTACGCTTGTTCTTCGTCGTGTTCATCGTTGGTGTGTTGGTGGATGATATTAACTTCGGTCCAGACCTATTCCCTTGGTTTAATTGCTTCATATATCAGTTTTTCTGTAAGTTCTAGGTAACAATATTCTATCCTTTTGATTTGTGATTCGTGTGTTGTAATTTTAGTGTAGAAATCACTATTTTTAGGGTTGTTTGTGATTGGATGCTTTTGATTGTTAATTTGTGTTGTATAATCTGATGTCATATGATTATGAAAGTGGTCCTAACATATATAATCTGATCTTAATCAATTTGAAAACGAATTAGGATAATTAATCAACGATTTGGCGAAATCTAGATTTAAAGAAACTTGATTCGATTAACGATTTGCAAATGTATTGATTCTGAGTTGTTTTGAATATCATATGTTATTACACCTATAACTACTGATCTGAAGACTTTGGAATTGAATTTAAGAATTGGAATTAAGTGGTAGTGTAAAATCTCTACGATTTGGGAAATTGGCGAATTTAAGGAAAATGAACGCTTCAACTGCGAAATGGTTTTCAATTGCTATATTTTCTGATCTAATATGTTCTATATGATGTTTTAATGTTTTTAGATCAGTAGTAACATACTTTGGTTCAGCGATTGTTGGTTTTGAATCGTTTGGCTAGTTTAGGAAATTTTCGGCAAAATTGCCAAATTTGATTATTTGAGTGCTTTGACTTAATTTTGGATTTAATCTTAATTTTTTTTAATTGTTATCTGAGATATACCTACTGATCTATATAAGTTGTTTACATTGGGTGATGTTTTAAGTTGTGTGTTTCAGTTTAATGTCGTTACTAACTAGTTTATGCTAAAATGTATTGATTTCGGATTCGATGATTTGCTATGACTTAAGACCTGAGTTATTTTCGTGTTTTAAAACCTTACATATAGTGGTTTGGTTTGGTATTTATTTGTTGGACCTATTTTGGGCTAAGTGCTGTAGATGCTTAATTTGACTAGTTTTGGTAAGAAACATATTGATTGTTTCCAATTGTTTGGCCATGGCATGTGATGTTCTATATATGGTTATTAACTGTTCTTTTAGGGTTTTGACCTATTTACGTATGTTGTCCCTTAGAGAGTTTATCAAACACCTTGTGTGCGTGTTGTTATACTTTGGTTGGTTAAGTCTTATTGAGTTTTGTTATTTTCAAATGATCATTCGATTTATCAAAGAGTTTTCCGGATATTAAACTTTGGTTTATACTTTGGCTTATATTTTGGAAAACGCTGGGTCCGGTTAGACTTGGATCGCCCGACATGTGAGGTTGAGCTTGATAGTTATGATAATTTGGCTAACTCACTACTTTGGAATTTCAAACTTGGTTTTATGATTTTAAGCTATAATGGCTATTCGTATTATGATTTCAAATTGGGAACTCAATTTGACTTAACTTATTGTATGACTCTGGTTATGGTCTAAGTAAGTATGATTACTCCACGATGGTTTATGCTTTGACATTTTAGCTAAATATGTATAGTAACATTATGATGGTGTCCTTTGGATTTTTGATATCTTTGCTAGTCCTATGTGGTGTCTAGTACTCTCTAGAGTTATGGGTTTGTTTTAACATTGGAAAATTTTATTTCTTAGACTCGTCGACTCTTCGTACTTCGGAGTCAAACCAGGTTTAGTTGCTTGCCAAGTTTTTCACGTGGATTCGCAAGCAGTGAGTTTATATTTGTATTTACCGCTTTATTAAGTAAAAATGTATATTTTGTATATATATATATTATATAAACAGCTTTCGAACTGTTTTTTGATATTATGGATCTGAATTGGAAAGGGCTACTCGATGGGCATAAACGAGACTATGTGCGCACCGGTATGATCATATGGTATTTGAGGCAGGTTGGATATTCGTCTCGCCTTAGTGAGGGCTCCGGTGGAAGGTACGTCTCTTGGGACTAACATGATTTTATTTAAGTGATAGTCGGGGATCGGTTATGGAGATACGTCTCACCGGCACGACAAATGGATTTAGATATTGAGGTTTAGGGTTTTAATGCTTATCCATAATGATGTAAATGTTATATAAATATTTTAAAGGTTTTTCCCTTAGTAAATGTAAATGGTTATATGAACTCATCTCAGTATATCTGATCCCGTTGTTTTCCCAATTTTCTAGGATTATGATTTTGAGCGCGTTTGATTGATCTCCAGCTTTCGTTATTCTATGAAGGTCTACTTTTGGTTTTAAATAAAGATAGTCTTTCTTTTAAAACTCTTAGACCGCAGTAGTATTAGGTTATGACTTTTATACTATTATAGATTGATGTTGTCAGGTTGTTCTGAATGTTATTTATGCAGGTTTGCATGATTATTACTTTGGATATTTGATTTATATATATAAGGCATGTTGTTAGAGTTTCTGATTTGTGTCGAGCAAATTGTTAATATAATTGCTTATATAACTGCTAGACATAGGCTGGAGTCTCGGTTGCCCCCCGAGTAGTGGCTTTCTTACAGGTTTATATGTTGGAGTGGTTATCCGCAAGGCTAGCTATGAATTTTGGTACAACCATACCCATACCCTAGCGCCGGTTTGATCTATGAAAATGGGTCGTGACATATACAACCTCTAATTATATTTTCGATGCAATCTTAAGATGTCTAGGTGATTGGCTATATTTGATTTGATTTGTTACATTAACGTGGTTAGTCCTTTAGCCTGTTTATATCGGATTCAACATGCTTTTGGAAAGCGATAAACAGTTTCAACGTAAACTTAGGCAGTTGGATATACATGCAAAGTTAGTAATATTTTTAAACATCGTTGACTTGAGCGATTGAAACTCACTGTGTTTTGACCGTCGGTGTGGTCATAACTGGTTCTCGAGAAGAACACGGAATTTGTTCGTCTCATCAATACGATCCATTGGCTTAAACTAGTGTCGATACCGAGTTTGGGTGAACCCGAAATCGCTTCCGGTAGTTATTGGACTCGTCTGTTGTGGGCTTCGAGGCCCGTTTGGCTTAACAGATTACAATTTTGGGCTTCGACGCACAAATTAAAAACGGACTGGCATATTACAACACAGATAATAACAATACATAAAAAAACCACACACATGGGCTCAAACAGGGCCCAATTCTGAGCTCAAATGAGCTCAGAAACATAAAAAAAATTGAATCATTTTTGAAAAGATTTAGGGATGGTTCTAGGAGGCAGGGAGGTCAATAACCCCGCGCCACTAGGAATGGTAGCAGTGCCACTCCATATTGGTGGCGGCGCCGGTTCAAGGCAGCGGCAGCGGCGCTAGTCTGCAGCAGGGACAACAGTTCGTCGTTTTTTTTATCGTTTTTCATGCCAAACACTCAAAAAACACATCAAACGCAAAGGAAAGTATACCAAAACATTTTGGAATTGATCTATGATGATTAAATAGACATTAAACACCCTAAATCATGCTTTTCTAAGGCAGTTTTTAAGGAAAGACGACATGCACGGCAAGAACGCATATGAAGGCAGTTTAATTCTAACATGCTTCCTAAATATTGAAATTGAACAATTTCAAAATTCAATGACTTAAAAAAATTAGGATGAACCTAAAACATGCTTCTGAACCAAATTTCATGGCATTTACAGAAAATCATCAAAAACAGCAATTATGGCAATTGACGGTAGTTGATAGCAAAATAATGAAATTAAGCTAAGCAAAAGTGATAAAGAAATAAATAGGGTTCTCAGAAGTACCGTTTTGAGTCCTGTTCTCATTTACTGGCAGAGTGGATGTAGAATCCAACTTCGAATCATTTGTAGTAGTTTCATACTTGACTGATTAAAGCGTTTAGCTTTGTTTTTAGGACTGGAATTGAGTGTGATGTGTGTGTGTGTGTGTGAAAAGGGGGGTTCGGCCAAATAGGTGTTATTCTAGGGTTTGTGTATTTGATTTTTGTGCTTCTGGTCCGACCTTTGGCTAGGTTGTCTAGCAGTGCTATTTATAGAGGTTGGGAGTGACCTAGAGTTAGATAGTGGTTGAGTTATGTCAGGAGTGTGAAACTGTGTTAAGTGATAAGTCTTTTAATGTTAGGATTAGTTAAAACTCTATTTAATTAAATTAAGTTTGTATTATCTTTTTAGGGTTAAGTTGCAATTTCAGAAAGTATTAAAAAAGTCTCCTAAGGCCCTATGGGTTTGGGTATGGTTAATTTCAGTCCGTTAAACTTGCAAATTGGCCTATAAACTTCTAAGATATTGCAATTAGTCTAATTTCTGGACTTAGACAACAATATTTTTGGATTTTTATAGGCTATTTATGGTTAATTACGTTTTAACCATTCAAGTTCGCAGATATGCATCGATTGCGCCTACTTAGATTCCAACAAGCAAATCGATAGCTCGTCACCCGGACGAATTTCTTTGGAAACCATTATTTTCCTTATTACTTTTTACCTATCCAAAAAATAGGTGTCTACACTAATTTTTTTAATTTCTTTCTTTTTTACGTTTTTTTATATCTAATTGAAATTGGTAGTTTCTTCTCTCTTCCCCGCCATTTCAGCCCCTGTTCTCTACGATCTTTAGCGTTACCTCCTTTACTCCATTTCGTACTCATTTTTTCATCTCCATTTCCTGCTTTGCTCATTGTTGTATACCAATAAGTGTTGTGTTTTTTTTCTTAATTTTTTATGTTCTCTGTTCTTTATCGGTACGTGCATTTTTTATTTAACAATTAAAATTTGATTTGGCTTAAGATTTTATGTTAATTGTAGTTGTTTTTAACTTGATTTAGGTTTGTAGTTTTATTTTGAAATCAGCAGTTAAATTGATTGTGAACGGAGCGGGGTTCAGGGGCCGCTCGCCTAGTCATATGGCAGGACTCTATTCCAGACTAGACTTGAGAGAATATGGATTCGCCACCTAGTTTAGCTAGGAATGCCTTTTATACCGACTAGATAACCTCACTCAATTACGGGTGAGATCATCGTACGCTGGACCAAAAGACTGGTTTGTGAACATTCTACCGAAACTCTTGTACTTGGCTTATCAGTTACGTTTGCTTTTACAGGATGTATTCTTTTGATCTCATCTCGAAATTCATGCGGTTCACCATATAAATTGTGGAAATTTAAATACAGATGAAAGCAGTAAAAGGACCCAATTTAGACACTCATATGACTCAATTCTGGAAAGTAGTATATACACCTATGCATTCATCTAACCTTAAAGGTTTCTAACAAGTAGCAAAGAATTAGCTGGTCTAAATTGATTATATGCACAAAGCCTAAAACCAGGTTTCTAGATTAGATTGATTTTAATTAGTTATCTTGAATGACTTATGCAACCTTTTACTACTTTTTCATGGCAGTCCGAAGATTTCTAAGTGATTTGCTGGTATTGATTTGATTTAGCTATTTAACATGATAAGTCCTTTATCTTGTTAATATTGGATTTAATCATGCTTTTGGAAACCGTTTAAACAATATAAACATACATAAGGGAAGTCGGATATGCATACAAGGTTAGAGATACTATTAAACCTTGTAGATCAGAGTGTCTGACACTCGATGCGTTTTGATCGTCGATGTGGTCGGAACTGGTTCTCGGGCAGAATATGGAAGTTGTCTGTCTCAATACAAGTCCGCCGATTCAAACTGGGTCTATTGCAAGTCCGGATGGGCTCAGAATAGAGTCCGGAAGTTGCTGGTCGCGCTGGATCTCGGCTTCTGGGCCCGTTTGACTAGACAGATTACAACTGTAGCGGCGCCGGCAGTTCGGGATGGCGGAGGCATCAGCAGCAACTCGTTGTTTCGTCATTTCAGCTCGATTTTCATGCAAAAACACTCAAAAATGCATAAAAAGCGCAGGGAATGCAAATAACATATTTTGGGATTGATTTAAAGTGTCTAACATTGAATTAAGACACTCAAATAACTGATTTTGTGTCAAATTTAGCAAGAACAAATTTGAGGTAAATAAGCTCAAAACACCCTAGCATGCATTCTAAACTCTACAATCAATATAGATCTGGACATTGCATACTAAACACCTAAAAACAACCTATTACCATGCTTTTCTTTTCCAGTTTGCATAGAAATTTTTATCAAGAACACATAACTTGGCAATTATGGGCAAAATCGATAAAATAAACTAATATGCATCCTAATTGACAATAACTCAGCGATTTGCAATTAACATTGCATAAAAGGGGTAAAAATAAATTGGGGGTCATCGAAAGTACCGTTGTGATTCCTTGGCTCATTTACTTTCGAATTGGATGCGGAATCCAGCTTCGAATCAGCGCGTATAGCTTGTATTTGATTGATTAGAACGTTTTAGCATCGTTCTATGGACTAAAGCTGACTGCTTTTTGGGGTGTGTGTGTGTGAGGGGCGGCAAAAACTAGGTTTTTCCTAGGGTTTTTTATGCTTTTTCTGGTCTAAAATTCTGGTCCTTGGCTAAGCTGAATAAAAGCTGTATTTATAGTCATTAGGGTGACCTAGGATTAGCTTTAAGTTGAATTACTGTTATTTCTTTTTAGTTAATGATTACTGTTAATTAAATAATTAATAATAGAGTTAGGATTAGGAAAAACTACTTTAAAAGAGATTAATCCCGAATTAAAACTTGATGGTTAAGAAAAACATGCTTAAAAGTCATATTTGGTGCCCGGGAGTATTTAAAAAGTCCCCTAGAGCCCTATGGGTTTGATTATGGTCAATTTTAGTCCGTAAAACTTGCAAATTAGCTCATAAACTTCCAAGTTATTGCAATTAGTCCAATTTTGGGACTTAAACTACAATCTCTTTGGATTTTTATGGGCTATTCACAGCTAATTATGTTTTAACCCTTCAAATTCGTAGATATACTCTCATTGCGCCCGCCTGAATTCCAGCAAGCAAATCGACAGCTTGTCACCCGAATGAATTTCTCTGGAAATTATCATTCGACGCTTCAGTCCCTTATCACTTTTTACCTGTTCGGAAAATATGTGTCTACATTGAATTTTGTGTATGATTTAGGTTTTTAATTTTAAACTAATTTTGTTTGTAAACTGATTTAGGTTTTATTTTTGAGATTTTATGATTGATTTTATTGTGAATTTGTATTATTTTTGTTTTGAAGTGTTTTTTTGTTTTATAGACTGTTGATTTGATTTATTTGTAATGCGGAGTAAGTCTATAGGCCATAAATCGGAAAAAGGTCGATCGTTGATTGATACTGAGTCTTTTTTGCCAAACTTGGAAAAAATCGAAGAGGAGACAATGTCTCATAAAATTATTGACGCTCCTTTGATGATTTTGAATTGGTTCAAATTGTACCTACTGTTTAATCAACAAATGACTCTTAATTAATCGACTCTATTTTAAAGAGTCAAGAGGATGCGTCGGAACAATTTCAGCTAATGAAGAATTGATTAAAGGCAATGCATTGAAGTAGAGTACTACACTCGAAAATACTAAGAAAGCATTAGACATGGCTGAAATAGTGCCGAAAACAAAAAAACTAAATAATTTTTTTGTGCTTTTGAGCGTCAAAAGTATAAAGAATATGTTGTTAGTAAAAATTTGAAAGAATTAGAAATTGTTGTCACGAAATTTGAAGGCGGATAAATTTTTAAAATAGGTTATTTAAATATTTGAATTCTTATATTGGTTTTTGTTTATATACACTTGTCTTTTGTATGTTCGGATGAATTTCTTTTCTAGTTCTGTTATTTTGTAGTTTTTTCATTACTTTTATTTCTCATTTTTTTAATCCCTTTTGCAGTTGCACCCTAACGTAAGAATTTTTTCAATTTTATCCTAATTTAGATTTTTATGTTTCAATTGTACCCTAAAGTATTAAATTGACCTCTTTTCACTTAAAAAAATTTAAAATAATCCTTCATTTTTAATATTATTAATTACATTAGGGTCTAATTGAAATATAGGCTAAAATAAAAGATTATTTAAAAAAAATTAAGTGAAAAGAGGTCAATTTAATGATTTGGGGTACAATTGAAATATAAAAATCTAAGCTGAGGTAAAATTGGAAAATATTCCTATGTCAGGGTGCAATTGCAAAAGGAATTTAAAAAAAAGGGGGGAGGGGTGTTTGGAAGAAGTCTTTTTTTTAATCATCAACATATTATCAACATGGTATCAACATAAACTTAACATGATATCAACCTATAATCAATATTTAACTTTTTTGACATTTTCGTGTTCTTTGCCTGTTTTAAGATCAAAAAATCATTATGTAATAAAATGACTAATTTAAATTTTTAAATCTTTTTTACACTAATTTTCATTTTCTCAACATATTTTTAAGATCAACATAAAATTAATACAAAATCAACAAGATGTAATTAACTAACCAATTAAAATTTTCCAATCTTTTTTTACTCTAATTTTTTTTTTAACATTGTTTCAATTTAGTTTCAATTCTTTTGATTTTATTTCACGTATAATCTGGTCTTCTTCGTTCATGCTAAAATCAACCAAAATATTAACATAATATCAACACAATATCAATAGGCTTAATCACCAAAAAATGTCAAACCTTTGCGTCTTGTGTCAGATTTAGCCAAACCTTTAAAAACCACCAGATTTAGCCAAACCTTATATGTCATGTGTCAATTATAGCCATTTTTGAATCGAACCAAAATTGTTGCTCACATGTCATCCATGTCACCTCCAACTCAGCAAAAGTTGCTAACATGGCATATTTCAAACCAACCAAAAAAATTAAATCCAACCAAATATTAATTAATTACTAAACAATATTGTAATATATATATAAAATTTATAAATAGATATTACTTTATTTTATTTAATAATTTGATATATATATGATTAATTTTAAATTTTTACTAAATAAATAAAAAATTGCATAATTCAAACGGACATCGTAAAGTTTAATATTTTTATATTTAATTAAGACTAATTCCCGATCCGTCCAGTTTTTTTATGGATCCAAAAAAAATCTACCTCCGGTCGCTACCGATTCTCTCAAATGATTTTCCAATGGACGTAAAAAAAATTAATTATCAACAAAAAAATATATTTTTATTTATCCAAAAAAATTTAAGCAAAAAAAATTTCCGATTTTTTTTTTATCGGTTCAAGAACAGATCCTCGTCGGAATCTGTCCTTGAACAGGTCCGGCGAGGATCTGTTCAATCTGTTTTTGAACAGCCCCTCGCCGGAGCTGTTCTTGAACAGATCCGGCGAGGTCTGTTCATAAGAACAGATCCTCGCCGGATCTGTTCATAGCAACAGATGAACAGACCCGCCGAGGTCTGTTCATAGCAACAGATGAACAGACCCGGCGAGGTCTGTTCATAGCAACAGATCCTCGCCGGATCTGTTACAGATCCGGCGAGGATGTAATATGAAATAGATCCTCGTCGGATCTGTCGAACAGATCCTCAAACGAGAATTTATGGCAGATCCTCGTTTAAGGATCTGTCATTTGTTCTTGAACAGATTCCGACGGGAATCTGTTCAAGAACAGATCTATGTTCGTCTGAGAAGACAAACGGAACCGTTCGTCTTCTCAGACGAAAAAAAATTTAAAAAATATTTTTTTGTCGGAAATAAATTTTAATTAAAAAAAATAATTTTAAAAATAATTTAAATTGAATACAATTAATTAAAATTTTGCGTGATGTTAATTTATTAATTATAAGTAATTAATTATTTTAAACATATATCGGAGTCGGGAAAAAACGGCGAGGTCGAAGTAGTGTGGCGGTGAATTTTTTTTAATATTAAAATGTTGAGATAATTAAAATATGAATTTTAATAATTAATTAATAATTAATTTGATTTAGTTGGATTTGATTTTTTTTGTTTTATTATTTGGTTTGATTAAGTTGGGTTAGTGGTTTGAAATGTGCCATGTCAGTAAATTTTGTTGAGTTGGAGGTGACATGGATGACATGTGGGCAACAATTTCGGTTCGATTCAAAAATGGCTACAATTGACACATAACATATAAGATTTGGCTAAATCTGGTGGTTTTTAAAGGTTTGGCTAAATCTGACTCGACACGCAAAGGTTTGGTATTTTTTGGTGAATAAGCCATATCAATATAAGATCAACATTATAACATTACAATAATTCAACATTATTATTATCTTTTTCACCAATGTTAAAATCAACAAAATATCAACCGAAAATCAACACAATATCAACACTTTAATATTATAATAATTCAACATCATTATATGTCTTCTTTTCCAATATTAACATATCATTATCCTATCTCATTTAAATTTTTATTTTTTTAATTTATTTTACGGACAATATTATATATTGCCTATATTAAAATCAAACAAATATCAACTAATTATCAGCACAATATCAACAGAAAATCAACAACACTGTAATATTACAATAATTCAACAATCAACCATCATCAACAAATTTTGCTGCAGAATAAAAAACGTATAAATACAACTAAACAGCTAAAATGCAGAAATAACATATTCTTATTTCATAAAATCACAAAATTACTTATATAACATGAAAAGATTATCTTCATACATGTTTAATGGTGAAAATTACTGTTACATAAAAACAGTAAATTAAAAAAAAGAATTGTAGATCTAAAACGAAGAAGAAGAAGAGAAACGATGAATCTCAGATCTCATGATATAAAAATAAAAAGATGATGACAGTGACAACGAGCGAAGATAATGGCTTCGACGGTTACATAAAAAAAGGAGAAAAATGACTTTGATGACAGGATGAAGACGAAACGGCGGAGAAAGACGGAACGGCGGAGAACGGTGAAATAGGAGCTGAGAGAGATGAGAGAAATTAATAATGATGATAGAGAAAGTAATTGTAATTATAAGGGTTTACATGAGATGAAGGGTATATAAAGAAACCGTATAAAAGCAAATATTTGACTCGTGTATCGTAGTTTAGAGATTCAAAACATAGGTCCGCATAAATGTAAAAAGTCGGAGAAAGTTGGTTATTTATGAAATGCCCATAGCTCAATTCTTACATCGTTGGCCCAAATTGACATTTTAGGCAACCAACGACTATTCTCAATTGTCTTTAAATATCTAAATATAAGCATTGATCTAATTCTTACAACTAAAACATAACTCACATCAACATTGCAACCATAGTTCACAAGCATTTTAACAGCACAAATCAACACATACTTGTAATTGCCAACAAATATATATATCAAGTATAACGCTATCTATTGACTTACTTAATTCATCGAGTCTTAAACCTGTGAATGTCACAACCCAATTTCACGGCATCGCAATCGGCGCTAAGGAACAGGAGTGGTTGCTCCAAAACCCATAGCAAGCCTTAGAAAATGACAAATAACATTCAAGCGAAAAACCAACAATCAAATGCTCGGGGTCAAACCGAGACTCTAACCTTAAACTAGCATGGAATTATCTCTTTATGCAAATGCTTATTTTTTTAACTTTAAAATTATACTCCCTCCATCTCAAAACAATAGTCCACTTTCTCCTTTTCACATAGTTTAAGAAACTCAATTAATGCTTTAACTTTTCACAACTTTATCTTCATTTTTCCTATCATGCCCTTATTAAATGTCATGTCGAATTTATTGTTTAGACTAATGTCAATAAATGATAAACATTAAATAAGGGTAAAATAGAAAAATCAACATTTTAAATTGTGATTTACAAGGAATGTGGACAACTATTCGGGACAAAAAAAGAGAGGAAAGTGGACTATTGTTTTGAGACGGATGGAGTAATTTTTTTATAGTGATCCAGTGTACTAATGAAGAAATAGTTGGTAGATATAGAAAAGTAGACTACTATTTACCGTCCCTAAATTACTAGGTACCCCCCCCCCCCCCTTTTGTACCTAAATACTTTTTCCCTATCTTTTTTTACATTTTTCTAATTCTAAAACTCACATTCAAATCCTCTCAACTTGCATTAAAATACGAAGAACAGATAACAAAAATTTCAGGTGAAAATGTTGGAACCTAACCGAAGAAGAGATTCTTTTTCAATAAAATTATTATTCTTTTCATCTATATCTATCTTTTTCAATAAAAGATAGATTATTTTTTTTCAAATTAAGACATTTCACTACTATGCTGTTAATAATTTTATTTTGAAAATAGAAACATTAATATTTAATTTATTTTTGATAGTTGATTTAAATTTATAAATTCTTAATATAAAAAAATTATCAGTTTTTGGAGGTGGGACGCAATCCAAATTGTGTCCTACCATAACGTCCCATCATATGGTGGGACGCAATCTGGATGCGTCCCACCTCATAAAATCGATAAAATAAATACCTCGGCAGATTTTCCGAAATTTTGATACTCGTTTTCGGACGAATTAGAATCGTAATCAGTCATTATAATTTCGGGATTGAAATGAGGTTAAGAGAAAAACAAATAATATTTTGGTTAAACGGACAAGGATGTAATTTGGAGAGGCGATATCTAGTAAATAGGGGTAGTAAACCCTATAGAAAATTAGGAATTTTTAACTTTTATATTTCCTTTAAAAAAATTATAATGATTTTTTAATTATTAAAATATAAATTATAATACATCGTTTAGTCAATTTGGTAAAGTTTGCAAACTAATACGTTAATAGGTATATTAGCAATTATTGGCTAATAATCACACATGGCCCCTGATTTTAGGGGTACCTTACAACAAACCCCTAATAAAAAACGATCAGTAAACCCCCTGATTTTTGTGACGGCGCTATCTAAACCCCCCAAACCCCAAATATGACGAAAATACTCCTGGTGCCGTCTTTTTCAGTCAACAATCATTCCAAAATAAAAAAAATCTGACGGCACCACGTCAGCTGCCACGTCAGTAAAATATCTTAAAAATTTCAAACACCCAAAATACCCCTAGTTTAATTTAGAAAAAGACAAAAACAAAACAAATCAACTCAATATAAATCATTTAGTTAACCACAATAACCAACCCAACCACCAACACCACCCAACCACCGCCGCCACCCCAACCACCGTCGGAAAAAATTTCGGTCATCTTCTCCGAGATGACGGGAAAAATTTCCGGACATCCTCATATTTGTTCTTGGAACATATCCTTGCGTGGATCTGTTCCAAGAACAGATCCACGCAAGAACATATCCGGTTCTTGAGGATGACCGAAAAATTTTCCGGCGGTGGTCAGGTGGCGGGTTGGTCGAGTGGCGGTGGTTGGGTCGGTTGTGGATGGGTTGATTGAATAGTTTGGGTTAGATAGAGTTGGGTTGAGTTATTTTATTTATTTATTTAAATTAAATTTGGGGGTATTTTAGGTGTTTTAATTTTTTAAAATTTCTTGATGACGTGTCAGCTGACGTGGGGCCATCAGATATCTTCTTTTTTTTGAATGTCAGTTGACCAAAAAGAAGGCGTCATGGATATTTTCGTCCAAAAGGGGTTTAGCGAGCGCCGCCACAAAAATCAGGGGGTTTACTGATCGTTTTTTTTTTAGATCAAGGGGTTTGTTGTAAGTTACCCCTAAAGTCAAGGGCCATGGCAGATTATTAGCCGCAATTATTTTGCAAAAATTTAGTATTTCTCAAAGAACTACGTTTTAGCTATTTGAATAAATAAGAAAATAATATTATTCTTATAGAATAATATTAAAAATATATTATACATATGTAATTTTTGATTTCACAAAATTAAAAATCAAAATTAACCAAAATTAAAAAAAAAATATAACAAATAAACCGAAAAATTATTCTTAGTTTGATTCAATTTGATTTTTCGGGTAAGTTAAGTTTCTTAAAATAAATTATGAACAAAAAAGAAAAACCGGAAGGCATAAATATTGAGGCAAAACGAAAGTTCAACAATTTACACAAAGCAGAAGCAAAACACAATAATAATACAGTAAAACCACCATCTGTTTGTAGAAGGAAAACTAGCTCCAAATGAATTATAAGGATACCACCTTTTGCAACAAAAGACGACCTTCGCTGTACAAGGAACACAAAATTTATCGCTCTGCCCGATTTTTATGAATTCTCACAAAGCGGGCAACATGTACAAAATTCTTACTGCCTTATTCTTCCAGACGTCGTCCCCAGGCAATTTACCTCATACCTCCATATCTCCCAGAAGAAATCCCGGTGCTACCATAAGCTTGAGGAACAGTGTTTATACCGGGGCAGTCCCTCGCCCAATGCCCAACTTGATGGCATTTGAAGCATTCACCTCCAGCGCCACCACTGCCACCAAAAGACGATGGTCTGTTGGCACCCGCTGCCTGCCTTGAAGAGTTCATGGCACTGATGCAATTTGCAGAGCTATGACTAGTAGAGCCACAGCTGACACAAGAAACACTAGGAGTAGAGTATGCAGCGGCAAACTGGTTACCATACTGACCCGCTTGATTTGCAAATTCTCTGTTGTTCACCACTTGATTAGATCCTAGCGGTCCACCTGATCTGTCTCCGAGACTTTCAATTCCAGTGCTTGCAACAGAGTTAGGATAGGTAGGTTCAGCAGCCGATGCAAAAGGTGTGGAGTTTCCTGATTTAAGCTTTTCCATCATCTCAAGGAAAAACCTAGATTGGGATGAATGGCTCACCTTTTCAGCTCTGATAACAGTGGACTTTACACGCTGTTCGTCACTGAAAGTCTCCTCCTTTACTTTCAACTTGAGAACAAATCTACTAAACAAAACTTGACGAAGAACTTTAGAGAAACTCTCATCATCTTGATTCTCATATTTCATAAGGTGCAGATCTTTTGCAGATATGCCCATAATCTCCTCACCACATTCTTGAAATGCAGTGACCCATGTAAGACCAGTATGATCCTGTATTTGGAACTGAAGTATGTATCTGTAATCGCATTCATCCATAGTCTGATCACACTTCTCACACCGCCATTTCCCATCTCCATTATTTGTAACTTTCTTGCTGCAAGGTCGATCCCCAGCCATGATGGGGCAAGCTGTATAGCAGAAATTGTCAGCCTTTACAAAAATCACTGTTGCATTAAGAGTGATCCAATCTGGTTTCTCGGAAGTCCCTAGCTTCTCCTCCTTAATTTGTGAAATAGTTTTGTGAACATCTGACCTACCCACACTCGACCATTCTCTTGAGATCGAGACAGAAGGAGTGTTCTTCCCTTCCTTTTCAAACCATTCCTTCAGCGCTTGAGCCTCTGCGAAATCAGGCTCTATTACTAACTGACTTGAAGAAATAGTCCCAACTGTCTTCCCGTTGAACTCGCTGACTCTAGCCGATTTAACAGCTAGAACAGGAAATCCACCAGAATCACACATACTCTGCAACCTTTGCCCTTCTGCGTTGCAAAAATTTCCCCACAGTGTTAATTCAACACTACGACCTGACTTGTCTTTCAACTGGAGGGATCTCTTCTGAGTTTCAATACCATTTTTCCTCATTAATGAAGCCACAGGAGTAATAGAAGATACCACACCAATTACATCCACAACACTGTTATTATCCGTGGCCTCAATTTCAGTAATGCTTCGGAAATGAAATTGTTGCCTTGGAATTGAGTTGTCGTCCTCAAAACAAGGTTGAACGACCGAGTTGCTATCCAGATAGATTTCTAGATCATTGTGAAGATGGTTGAAAGTCTTCTGAGCAGGTTTCAAACTTCCGTTGGAAATTAAATAAATTTTACCTGCTTCTATATGGTTGTAAAATTGGTCAACCACAGCATTAAAGCAGGTAACTCTAATTTCTCCACCGTCAGAATCAAGAAGATCAAAAGAAAACAACTTCCCATCACCGCGACTATTATTGTAGTGCCTCAGTTCTCCCTTTGCTGTGACTCTTGCCTTAATTGTCCACTTGCCCTGGTAAGGATTGAGGGCAGAAATTGGCATTAACCTTGGGGGAGCTCCATTTTTAGCCACTGGTCCTCTATTAGAATACATTGGGGGTGGTTGTTGATATGCTGGCCGAGGGGAATAAGAATAAGTACTGGCAGTCTGTGGAATTTCTGGTCTAGGATTGCGAAAGCCTGCACTCTGATCACTGTATGACCTGTTTATTGAAGCTGATCCAGGGAGCCCAGAGCCAAGTTCTGCTTTCAGGTGAGATGGAGGTGCATTTGCTGCACCATATCTTCCTGAATCATAATTGTTGGCATGAGGACTGCCATGTAACTGATTCATTCTAGCGTTTTGAAAAGACGATCCATTCACATTTGGGTTTTCAACCATCCCTCTGGCTGGTGAACCGCTACCAAATGATTGAGGATTTGCTGTGTTTCTAAGTGGTTGATCAGTCGAGGTTTGTGAAGGCCCCAAAGAATTTCCTGGGTTGCGAATGATAGCACACTCAACAGCTACCACAACCAATTCCAAAATAATAATAATCCTGCTCGCAATGGAGAAGAAAATCATAATGTGATTAACAAGAATATAAATAGTACTAAGTAAGACGAACGATTAACAGGGCCAAGATCTAGCAGCCTTTAAAAAAAATAATACTCAATGAGCTCATGCTTCTTTTTTTTCGTTTTCACCACTCTTGCTTGGTAGTTTAAACAAAACAATCATGGATCTCAAAAGGGGTGGATGTTAAAAAGCTAGGCAAGAATCCATGTCTGTCAGAAAACCTATAGTAAGGACCCGACACATTTTTCATGTACTACTTTCCTTATCATCATTTCTTCACCCAAAGGCTCCTCTCATGACGTAATAAAATATCAATTACAGCACATCAATCAGGATTCTTGCATTCACTTACCAACTATACTCAAGAAAAGGGCGTCACAAGCAGCATAATGCAAGAGTAAGAGTCAGGTTAAAATGGCAAAAGTTCAAAAGCATTTCATGTCTTAAAATGAATCAGCAGGTGGACAATCATGCATAAACAGAAAATCAATTACAAAACTTAACCCAGTACAACTCCCTGCCAACTTCCTGAATGTAATTAATAATAATTAATAAAAAGAGTTCCCAACAATACTAATAAAACATGAAAAAGTGAAGTAATGTTACTGGTAGCCAGGAAACAGAACCTTGGGTGCCAGGATCCTATCACGGATTCGCATTCACTAGCTAAAATGTAAACTTCCAATAAATCTCTCAAACACAACTAAACCAATTTTTCTAAGAAAGTTATTTTTATTCTTTCTCTTTCATTATTCACCTAACTAAACATTGCAAAATGCCCAAATCTTGGAAAATAGATTATGGTTAATAATCAAACAAGAATAAGTAATTCAATAAAAGAATGGAAAGGAATGCAATCAGATCAACGTATTCGTACGATTTCAACAAAGTTCTATTTTTACACATAATTTCTTCCAAAATAAAGGCCTAACAAAGCACACCAAAATTGAGCACAAAATCAAAAAAAAAAAAACTAAAATCAGCAAAAGGTACCAACTTTAAGGAAACCCAAAAGCTAAACCAAAAAACAACATTAAAATACACAAAGAAACAATCAAAAGATTAGAAAAAAACCATACATGCGGCCTTGAACAGTGGTACAAGTATACTGAATCAACTGAACAATAGAACCAGGCCTCAAGTTTCCATCTTTAACCAAATGGTTAATCTGGGTACCCAGCATTGCTTGTTGCGACTGAGACCCATCTGATAAAATCAGCCGAAACCGGTCATTTTGCTGCGGCTGTTTGGTCTGCACTTGTTTCAGGTCCGTCACTTGCAGCGTTGGCTTCAGTTCTGCCGACGATGCTCCTCCGTTTGTTATCTTCGCTATTGCCCCTTCACTCAGATTCATTTTCTTTCCTTTACGAACAATTCGATTCAACAAAAATATTAGTTTTTGGAAATTTGAAAAACCCTAAGAGAGAGAAGCGCCACTGTTTTTGAGAGGGAAAGTGGCAAATCAACTGTCTCTTTTATATTTTGTGTTCATACGTTTTTTAAAAGCCAAAAGTACAGAAAAACTCTTTAAGTTTTTCAAGAAGTGTATATAAGAAATTTTAGTTATTGTTTTGACACATGGGTCCTTAACTTTTTTAAATCATAAAGTAAAGTCTTTAATTTTTTTAAAAAGAGTATACAAAAATTCTCTTAGTTTATTTCTTGCCATTTAGCCACTCAATATTTTTAGTTATTTATGTAGGGTTTTCTTTCAAACGTAAAATTTAGTTGTTGTAATATTTATAATTTTTTAAAAAACCTAAAAAAAGTTTTACCTCTTTAATTATTTAGATTTTCACTGATACTATAATATAGGCAAAAGGCTCACTTTAGCCCTTAAGGTCGGATCAAAAGAATTAATAAGCCCCTAAGGTCGAGGTTGGCTCACTTCACCCCTTGACGTTATCCAAACTGGCTCAGATCACACCAAAAATTTAACACCGTCTGTTTTTCAGTTAAATGATGACATGGCATGTATGAAAAAAATTCAAAAACATCCTTAATGTTTAAAATATTTACCAAATTTTATATTTATAACTTTTTTTAACCATTATCACCCTCTTTTTCATTAAATATCAATAATTCAATAATATTTTAAAATAAAATATTTATTAAACAATCGAAACTCAATTAAACACGTCGAAACCTAATTAATCAAATTAAAATCCAATTAAACAAATCGATCGCCGGAAAATTCATCAGAAATTAAATAAATTTTTTTCAGAAATTATTTATTTTAATCGGAGACACTACCACCAATCATCGCCGAAAAACATCTAAAATTTAATTTTTTTTTTTTTAATTTCGGACATAACCACCGGTGGTGGTTCTGCACTATTTTAGAGCAGAACCACCGGTGTGGTTCTGCTCTAAAACCCATTGTTCTTCCCCAAGGGGAAGAACATGATCTGTTCTTCCTCTTGGGGAAGAACACTGTTCTTCGTTCTTCCCCAAGAGGAAGAACAGATCGTTCTTCCTCTTGGGGAAGAACGATCTGTTCTTCCCCAAGGGAAGAACAGATCTGTCTGTTCTTCCCCAAGGGAAAGAACAGACAGATCTGGGGAAGAACAGATGTCTGTTCTTCCCCCTGTGAAAGAACAGATCTGTCTGTTCTTTTCCAAGGAAGAACAGTCCACCTGGCTGTTCTTCCTTGGGGAAGAACCGCTGCTGTTCTTCCCTATGGAAGAACATATTTGTTCTTCCATGGGGAAGAACATCCCGGAGAAGACGAAGTTCGTCTTCTCCGGTGAGTTTTTCTAATGTTTTTTTAAATTTTTAATTTGGAAGTTTTTTGTCTAATTGGAGTTCGAAGCTTTTAATTTTGTTTCGAAATGTTTAATTGTATTTCAATTGTGTTAATAAATATTTTAATATTAAATATTTTTGAATTATTAATATTTAAATGAAAAAGAGGGTGAAAATTATTAAAAAAAATTGTAAGTATACAATTGCTAAGTTCTTTAAATATTAAGAACTTTTTTGAACATTTTGTCTATATGCCACGTCGTCATTTGACAGAAGTAATTAACGGAGTTAAATTTTTGGTGCGATGTGAGCCGTTTTGGACAAGCACAGGGTGTGAAGTGAGCCAACCTCGACCTTAGGAGCTTATTTATTCTTTTGATCCGACCTCAGGGGCTAAAGTGAGCCTTTTGCCTATAATATATATGGGATGTCTTTCCTTACAAACTTCTCTTAAAAAACAAATTGTACTCTAAGTCCATAATACTTTTTGTATTTATATTTTGGTTTTTATACACTTCAAAGCAGCAATTTAAGTTCTTAAAATTGGACAACTAATGTAGGGTGCCCATGGTTCATGAACTGGCGCGGTTCAAGGAATACTTGAACCGGCCTTGAACCGCCGGTTTATAATTTTGGTTTTGACGGTTCGAAAAACTAAAAAAAATCGTCATAATTAAATTTAAATATTTTGAATCACATTAAAATTAAAATTTTACTTAATATAAATGACTAATTATACTTAAAATTAAAAATTACATTTAATTTATCATAAATTTTAATATCAATTATCTTTATATGATTGATATAATCATATATTGTAATAAAAATAAAATAAAATTAGTTGGTTAGTATTTAAATGGGAACAAAGGATCACTTTCACCCCTGAACTTGCGTCAAAGTATCAAAAAAGTCCAAAGCTGGAAAATAGGATCACTTATACCCTGAACTTGCGTATTTCGGCTCAAAAACACCCCTCCCCACTCTCACCTCAGAGAGTGAGTTACACTCTCCGGTTTTAGATTGTGGTTTTCATTTCAAAGTGGTTTTATCCAAAAAAAAAGGTTAAAATAGTGTTTAAATTTTCAATTTTTTTAAATTAACATATAAAACTTTATAATTAACATATAAGACTTTCAAATTAATAATTTAATTTAAAACTTTATTTATATTACTAATAATATTTAAAAATAAAAGGACTTTATTGTATATTTTACATTTTTATTTATTTTTATATTTAAAAAAATGTTTTCCGGCGAGGAGGAGCTCCTCCTCGCCGGAACCGAGGAGCTTGCTCCTCAACTGAGGAGCAGCTCCTCGTTTTTCCGAGGAGCTTCTGCTCCTCAGATGAGGAGCAGAGCTCCTAACGAGGAGGCTCTGCTCCTCATCGGAGGAGCAGATCTGCTCCTCAGATGAGGAGCAGCGCCTCCTCGTGAAAACGAGGAGCACTGCTCCTCCGATGAGGAGCAGATCTGCTCCTCATCTGAGGAGCAAAGCTCCTCGTGAAAACGAGGAGCTCTGCTCCTCAGATGAGGAGCAGGGCCTCCTCTTTCATGAGGAGGCTCTGCTCCTCATCGGAGGAGCACTGCTCCTCCGATGAGGAGCAGTCAGAAAATTGAGGAGCTGCTGCTCCTCGGAAAAATGAGGAGCAACAGCTCCCAAAAAAAAAAAATTAAAAATATTTTTTGGATAAAAGTCAAAAAAGTCCCTCATTTATTTAATGGTATATTATAATTAATTAGTGATAAAATTTGATTAATTAGTGTTGATTATAATTAATTAGTGTAAGATATGATTAATTTAAATCTCACTCTCCAATTAAGGTGCCACGTCAGCAAAGGGGTCTTTTTGAGCCGGTTTACACAAGTTCAGGGTATAAGTGATCCGGTTTTCCAGCTTTGGACTTTTTTGATACTTTGACGAAAGTTCGGGGGTGAAAGTGATCCTTTATTCATTTAAATGGAATAAAAAATTTAAATATATTAATTATAAATAAATAATATTTATATAATTATAGTAGTATATATTATAAATATATATAGTATGATATATTAATAATCAATCATATGTGTATATATATAATTTGAAAAATATACGGTTCGAAACCGGAATCGCCGGTTTGGAATCAGAACCGACTGTTCCGGTTCCAAAATATATTTAACCGGCCAGAACTCGGCCTTCCGGCAGTTTCGGGCCGGTTTAGACACGTGATCGGTTAATTCTGCAAGTGTACAGAATCACTTGTAGCAAGTAATATTCGAAGTATTCCGAGGTCGAATACACAAGGAAAGAACTCTTTAAAATGTTATTTTAATTTAATTTTTGTAAAGTAACTGTTCTGTTAAGTTGATTTGGTTTTGAAAACAACTAATTAAATAATTAAAAGTAAAAGAAATTTTTAATAAATTATCAAGATTTGAAACAACTAGGATTTCGGGGTTCGCCATAGTTGAGGGAAAATTTTATCAGAATTAATAATACATCTCAAAAGCTTTTTCATGACAATTATTTCTAAAATATATTTGTTCTTTTTCAAGACACAAATGCGTGTTTAATTAATTTTAGATATTTTCCAATAACCTTGTTAATTAATTAAACCCATTAAGCAAAATAATTAACGCCATCACAATTTCTTAAACATATTTCTATTCTAATTAAATTATGTTTAATCTCTAAATCTGAATTCATATTTCACGGTCAAGAACTTCATATGAATTCTAGGATACAAACATTAAAGTGATCAATCTTAATATTCATGATCATCTCAATAAGATTAAAGAAAAACTTTGTTTAAAATATTAATGAGATGTAACAATACATAATCAAGAATTTCCCCCTAATTAGGCTATTTCCCTAATTCTAGTTTAGGGGTTTAGCAACCCACTGTCATATTGAAAATAACAATAGAATGGTTAGACCTCATGAACATGGAAGAATAAAGATAAAAAAGATAATGGTTGAGAGAATTTTGTATTAAGAAAGTGAATATAAAATTGTATATTTAAATCAAAGTGTAAGTGAATACTATCTCTATATAAAAATACTCTATTTATAGGCACAAAAATGAGTGATAGCCAAGTCAAGAATATCTTCCTCCCATAGTGAGCTTGAGTGATAATCAAGTTTGACATATCTTCTTGCCATAAGAGTAGGAGTGGTGATCAAGTCTCTCTTTCTTTTCATAGTGAGTTTGAGTGAATCAAGTTTGACATATCTAATTTCCATAAGAAGCTTGATTGAAGTTAATGTTGCATATCTCCTTTTCATAATGAATTTGATTGAAGTCAAAGCTCATTTCTTTGAGCGCAAGCCAAGGAAGATCTCTTTTTGAGTGTGAATCAAGGTTATATTGACATGGAAGGTTTATGAGTGCTCACCAAGGGCCCGCACTTCCCATAACAGTCAAAAACTAAATTTTTCAGGTCTCAGCCGGTAAAGTTGTAGATCTATCTCTTATCTTTCCATGAAATGTTTAATCACATAATTATGATATTTCTAGCTCCAGATATGATCCAAATCTATGTCCGAATTTTCAGCTTTTCGATCTAAACTTTTCATGACTGATTTAGCGGCTACGTTGCTTGTACTTAGACTTGATTCTCCATTATTCTTCTTATTAGACTTGATCGAATTAATCCGGCTTGGCTTTTACTTCATATAAACTCTGTTTATTCAATTATAATCCAAAAGGGTAAAAATGATTATAAAGCTCTCTATTTTATGCAATAAAACACTAAAATACATTATACAAATGACATGAAATTGACGTAAAATAAAGGCTTATCAACACGGTTTCAGGTTTGACCGATTCCGGGCCGAGTTTGACCGGATTGGTTCACGGTTCAACCCGGCCATGGCCACCTATAAACTGATGAGCAAATTGAACTTCTAGGGATATTTAATAAATTAACCTCATCACTTAATTAAAAATGGAAAAAGGTGCAAATTCTTGCGGTAGGCGTCCATAAATATTTAGACCCTTAAGATAGACAGTGGCTCAATTAGACCCATATGATTATAAAAAATGGTACAAAAAGAACATACCGTTAACTCCGTTAAAAGTTATGTTTCTTTAAAGTAAAAGGGTTAATTACATATAAAATCACCACCTTTACACGAAATTATAAAAATAACACGGCCTTTAAAACGCGGCAATTCAGGGCACCATCTTTCATTTATTTTCAAAAACAACATGTGCACATTTCAATGGCGTTTTTGCTGACGTGGCATGACACGTGGCACTCCCATCGGATGTCCAAGTCAGCAAAATTTTATCTAAAAACGTGCCCATGTTGTTTTTGAAAAAAAATGAAAGGTGATGCCCTGAATTGACACGTTTTAAAGGTGGTGTTATTTTTGAGAATTCGTGTAAAGGTGGTTATTTTATATGTAATTAACCCAAAGTAAAAAGTTCAAATAAGCCTCTATAGTTAAAAATTAGAACATTTAACCCCTTATTGTATAAAATGAGTCCAACTTTAAAAAAAATGGATATTATAAAATTATTCTAAATTAATGGTATTTTTTACTTTTTTGAATTATTTTAGTTTGTTTTATTATTAGTATATTGTTTTTTTATACTACGTTAAATTTTTTATTTAATTATAATAATTAAATTAAATATCATATTGAGTAATGATGGAAACACGTTTTATCAAGACCACAACGATGAACTGAGTTTTGTCAAGGTTCGGCCAACGAAGCCTACCTCAAGACTCACCCCCGACGTAAACAGTGATATGTATCGGCACGGCCGAATCCTAAAAGATTCGTCGGTCTAAGAGTACGCTCATACAGACTTCTCCCAAACGGATATTGACTGAATCCTTAAGGAGTCAGCAATGCTCAAGAGGCCGAACTCTAAAGACATAAATCTTGCTAAGAGATCGAATTCAAAGTCAACCATAAACGTTATAATCGTGGAGAGAATATAGAAGATGAGATTCTCTAAATATATCAAAAGATTGTATCCTAAACAGGATTAAAGATTAAATTAGGAAGACATTCCTATTTAGAACTCTTTCCTGAATAGAACAAGATAGAAGATCATGATACAAATTAGGGATCTCTTTCCTACTTTAATCTTACTTCCTAAAGGAATCATTTTTCTTCGAGAACTCAACCAGGTTAGATCTCACTACTATAAAAGGAGTTGAGGTACCTATATACGCAGATTCAATACAATTTATTTCTTAAACTTAATACTAATTTAAGCAAAGGAGTCGGACAACCACCGTCCGATCAGCCATCTACATTATTTTGTAGGTCACAACCCTCTATTGGAACACACAATCTATCAATTAGCGCCGTATGTGGAAAAAACTTGATGTCACGACACAGATCTGGGGACCGTGACCGGCGCTAAGGAATGAGATGTAAACCTAGCAAACCATACATCTTGTAATAAATATACAATAATCCAATGCTCGGGGCAACCAAGACTCCAACAACATGTATAAAATCATACAACAATAATAATAAATACAGTTAATCCACCCAAAAATAATACACAATTACATACAACAGACAAATAATATTGCTATGACTATTGCGGTATAGAGTTTAAAATATTTATTTATGTACAAATAAGTAATATAACTTCCGAGGAAAAAGAATTTGGAAATAAAAAAAAATGATCGTAAAATATTAGGCAATTCTGCCGAAAAAACAGTAATTCCCGACGGATAATTTAAATTAGCAACGAAAATTGATCTGTCGCTAATTTGAGCAAAACACTGAATTGGCGAGGGATTTCTCCCTTGCCAAATGGCGACGGATTACATCCGTCACAAAATCCCTCAGTAATTACCGAGGGATTTGCCAACAGACGTTATCCGTCGCCATCTTGCGAGAGAGAAATCCCTCGCCAAATGAGTCGTGGGCCGTCGTCAATGGCGTCGTCTCCAAAGCCCATTGGCGACGGCCCACTATATATTAGCGACGGATTGGCGATAGACTAATCCGCCGCTATTTGGCGACGGAATGGGCCTTATGGCCGCTAAACAGGATTAGCGGCCAGGAATTTGCTGACGGATTGAATCCGTCGGCAATCAGTCGCTAAACAGCGAATTTTCAGCAGTGCATGCCCACAAATGATGAACCTGAAAGTGGGAAAACAACAGGTGTTAGATAGACTGAGTGAGTTCTGATAGCTAAAAATGCAACTTCTGCAAGTATACAGAATGTAATCGTAGCAAACAAGGTCGTATCCACAGAGACAACGGATTAACTATTATTCGTATTAATTATAGCTAAGACAATTATAAATTTGAATGTAATTTATTTAAATTAATTAACTAAAGTAAATAGAGCGACAGGAATTAAGATGTAAAAATAAATTAATGGCGAAGAACACTAGAGTTTCGGGGTTTCACTTAATTATAAGATACATTGTCAACTATGGAATGAATGTGATTCAATGACGGGATTCAAAATTGCTTTAATATTCTCTCGAATCAAGAAAGCCTATTCAATTAAAGTGAGTTTAATTTCTCAATCCAAACTCTAATTTAATCGCATGATGAAGGATTACAACCTATAGGTCATACACAAATCCGTAGGTATATCTCTATCCTACGATAGTTATGCGAATTAATTCTAGATCATAATTTATGTTTCATCTCTCAATACTTCACATAAATTCTAGATAAAGTTCAATTGATGGCCAAACAATCAAACAACGATAAACACAAGAATTAATTACTGAAAACACGATATTAAACAATCTCTTGCTAATATAAAACTACAATCCATAAATTAACAATGAATCCCATAATTAAACTACATCCCTAGCTCTAATGTAAAGTTTAGCTACACATAATCTGAGATCGAAAAGCTAAAACAGAATTGAAAGAGTTCATGAAAAGAGAATAAGGAAAAACTCTTTAGATTCCAGGTTAGATCAATCGTCAGTTGATTCTTTCATTCGATCGTCAAAAATCCTTGCTTCAATATTCAATTCTTCTTTTTCCTCCTTGTGGTCGCTTCTAAGTCTCTAAGTTATGTCAAAAATCGAACGCCAACTTAGCTTCTCTTTTTGGCTTTTATAGTCTCCAAGTTTCAAGGAAAACCTAATCAAGCCGGACTTAAAAATTGCTCTTGACCGGACCTACTGACCAGTTTTACTGGGTAGGTAAAGCCGCAGGTCCGGTCGGCTAACAAATGCTGGCAAAAAGTGGACCTTACCTCCGACCTTTTCTACGGGGCAGGTCCGGCCGTAGGTAAGGTCGAGTCCAAAATAGCAAGGCAGTGAGTTGACCTTACCTCCAGCCTTTTCTACTGGGCAGGTCAGGCTGTAGGTAAGGTCGACTCCGAAATAGCGAATTTAGTTGCAATCTTCGGTCCATTCGACTTTTTATTACACATTTGTTTAATCCTAAAGAAAATTAGCAAATTCCACGAATCAGGGCAATAATCAAACCATAATTTATATAATCTCATAACAATTAAATCGCAATATTCTCAATAAAATATGTAAAATTATGGTTTATCACATTCATATCATATAAATAACAACGTTACAGATTATAAATGGACTACAACCAAATTTTCTTGCATCAAGCTCCAAAGATAGGCCATAGATGGTGAGGGATGGTTTGAGAGAGGTGAGAAGATGATGAATAGTGAATTTGAGAGAGCTAGCTCGATTGAGAAGAATGAAAGGCAAAGGAAAGAAGCAAATATATACAGGTGCTAGAAAAACACTATCTCGTTCGAAGTGCATGTTTTATTCAAAACAGGCAAAGAAAAAAACTCTCGATTTCTCAAATGTGTCTCGTTTTGAACGAGACACTCCCATTTCAAACGAGACAAGTCCCAAACACCAAAAACTCATCAACTCAAATTACGAAAGGTTCAAGACTTCTAGGTATCAGCCGACACTCAATACAAACAAGAAAAGTACATCTCAAGACATGGAAAACAAGTCAAACAACACACTGAAAGTTCAAGTTAAAAATGCCATAAGAACTAA
Source organism: Mercurialis annua (assembly GCF_937616625.2). NCBI lineage: Eukaryota > Viridiplantae > Streptophyta > Magnoliopsida > Malpighiales > Euphorbiaceae > Mercurialis > Mercurialis annua. Next base: position 42,330,413 of record NC_065574.1, on the reverse strand, counting down.
CCGAAAAAAGTACGAGGTACTACATACTTTCATTATGAGCTTTGGAAAAACAAGAAACCCAATATAAGTTATTTCAAAATCTATGAGTGTAAATATTTTGCTCATAACAACAAAAAAAAAACCTAATCAATGGTTAAGTTTGATGATAAATCTGATGAAGCTATTTTCATAGAATATCTTAAGCATAATAAAGAAAATATAGTTATCAATAAAAGGACTCTTCTTATGGAAGATTCCATGCACGTGATCTTTAAAGAGACTAACCAAAATCTATTTCTGTAGAGATGTTTCTAGAGATGACTTTCTTACGGGTAATACAATTCCACCAACCAATGATCAACAACAAGGAGGAAATGATCAAACAAGAGCCCAGTTGGAAGCTAATGATATTCAGAACAAGAAACTAGAATCCCACATATAGGATATCAAACTAATCAGTTAGTTGTAGTAGCTCAAGGAAGTCATGTTGATCCGCCAAGAGAATAAAGATATCGCAAATACTGTTCCCAATAGAATCTTCTCACAAGCCCTTCGAGGAAAACGATGACTAGAAGTGAGCTAAAGAGAATGATCGCAAATGTAGCTCATGTGGCCTATATCTCAGATGTTGAACCCAAGAACTATGAGGAGGCTCTGAATAATGAAAATTGGCTTTTATGTATGCAAGAGAAGCTGAATCACTTTGAAAAAAATGAAGTTTGGCACCTAGTTACACAACCCCAACACAAGACTATAATTTGAACTAAATGTGTATTTATAAACAAACTTGATGATCAAGGGAATGTAGTGAGGAACAAATAAAGGCTTGTAGCTAACGGTTACAATCAGGCTAAGAAAATTGATTCTGAGAAATTTTTTGCCTCAATAGCAAGATTTGAATCAATAAGGATGCTTTGTGTTAATACAAGCTATATGAACTTCAAACTTAAGCAAATGAATATCAATAGCGCCTTATTGAATGGTTACTTAAATAAAAAAGTCTATGCGGAATAACCGCCAAGATATAAAGATTATGAATATCCAAACTATATGTTCTAGTAAAAAGGCCTTGTATAGGCTAAAACAACCTTCAAGAGCATAGTATGAAAGATTGAGATATTACATGCTGAGAAATTACTTTACATGGGGTAAAGTGGACAAAATTTTATTCATCGAGAAACACTTGAGAGGCATTCTCATAGTATAGATCTATGTTGATGATATTGTCTTTGGGTCAACTGAAAATAGCATGTGCAAAGAATTTTATGATATGATGAAAAGTGAGTTTGAAATAAGAATAATGTGTAATTTTGTTGTTAGGGCTTCGAAGAAAACAATGTCAAAATGGAATATTCATAAGCTAAACAAAGTGTCCCTTCGGGGACATCTGATAAAATTGGAACGATACAGAGAAGATAAGCTAAACAAAGTATGTAAAAGAGTTAATCAAGAAGTTCAAAATGACTGAAGCTAAAGCAATAAAAAATCTTATGAGTGCAACATTCAAAATTGAAAAGGATGATAAAGGTAATTCTGTAGATTGTAAACTATACCAAGGTATGATTGGCTCTATACTGTATTTAATTGCTAGTCATCATAACATTCAGTTTAGTATATGCTTATGTGCACGATTTTAAGCTAATCCCAAGAAATCTCATATTATTGTTGTCAAAAGAATTTTGACATATCTTTTAGGACTAAACTTAGGTCCATGATATAGTGATGCTAATTTTGCAGGCAATCAAATTAATACGAAAAACACATAGGAGTTGCCAATTTCTTGATCATGCACTATTTTTTTAGTTTGGAAAAAATAAAACTTCATTAGCCTTATCAACAGCCGAAGCTAAATGCGTTGTTGTTGGAAGCTGCGTGGCTTAAATAATATCGAGTTTAGACTTGACAAAGAATTATTGGTTTTTAAGCTTTGTGGTTGTTAAACGCCATTTTTTTATTAAATGTTTAAAAGATGTATTTTAAAAAACGTTGTTGAATTATTTATGATATATGAAATATCGATAACCAGACAGAAAAAGCATGGCCTTGACCGACATGTTACAATATTTGAAAAGTTGACTTTTAAACATCGAGTTTAGAGTTAATGAATTCGGCCAACGGAATGAGAATGATGAGAATTAAATGAGAAAGATGAATTTGATGCTCAAAACAATTGATTATAATAATGTTTTTGAAACCTGAGCTAGAATCGATAATTGGTTAACTAAACGAGTTTATGAGAAAAGTGTATAAGTGATGAAAGATGTGTTACATGACAAGCTGCTGATATCGTTGAGTCTAAAATCAATTTTAGAGTTAGGACAGAAAATCCCATGAAATCATTGTATGTATTAATATGTATGTAATGGTTTCTCACAAGTACTACAATCTCGGATTGCAGTTTCATAGTTAAGCCGTTGAGATTAAATATTCACAATAAATTTATGTTGTTACCTTTTTCAAAAAAAAATTATATTATTACCTTTATTATTAAATAAATCATATTTATTTTCTATATACAAAATATATTACGTGAATGTATATTATTGTACTGTTTTAAATATGGTTTGATGGAACATGCTATTAATTGGGTGTCAATAACACTATATGATTTTGTACTGTGCGCGCGCCGATAATAATTTAAAAAAATTATAATCTTGCACATTTATTTATAATATTTATTGATTTAAAATTATATTTAATCACTAATTGTCTTTTAACTTGTATTTACTAATTAAGAAAAGATAAAGGATGAAAAAAATTGTAACCATAAAAGTATTAAAAATTTGAATGAGATTTTTAAAATACAATATTATAAAACTAATCATGCATATTTTCAAACAAAACTACCGAGTGTTTTTTTATTATATTATTTAAAATTTATAATATTTTTCATTTCATAAACATTAGAATTTTCGACACTTTTTAATTAGTACAAATATTAAAAAATATAATAATACTATATAATGTTTTCGTAATTTTTTTTTAAAATTTTAAATTTATTCTAATTAGTTTTATTATAATTGCTTAAAAATAATTTTTTTTATTGAAATATCAATATTAGCCTATAAATAAAAATGTTTTTATTAATATTTAAGTGTAATACCCCGTATTTTTATGGTAATTAAGTGGTGCCACATGTTCTAATTTGCGGTAGTTTAAGACAAGGAGGTCAAGAATAAATTAAAATATTTTGGACTTAGACTAGGGTCTATTTTAATTATCGTGAATTGAGAAGTTAAATTGAAAATTTAACTTGGTTAACAGCGAGATTAACAGACTAAAGAAAAATTAAGATTAATATAAATTAAAATAAAATAAATTAAGGTTCCGGGATAATTTTAATTATGCCAAAGTCCGTTAATTATTATTAAGAATCATCGTCAAAGTTTCGTGTAATTACGAAATCAATTTGGATTAAAATGGCTGAGAAGTTTTTGGTATGAGTTAAAAGGTAATTTTTGAAGGATTTACATGTGATATTAACCCACTAAGTGTTGCCTATAAATACACATCCATATTTAATCATCTTCATTCTTAAAATAAAAAAAATTCAAACACTAGCTCTCCAAACCTCCATTGCCAAAACCCACCTCACCATCACCAGCAAACCTTTATTTTTTTGGAGCAACATGGACGGTGGAGCTCGGTTCTTCTATTTCCGACATCCGTTCTCAGAAACTTTGACTCAGTTGGAGAGCTAACGCATAAACGTTCATGGTTTAAATTTCAAATCTGATTTTGATTGAGTTTTTGGATGGTTTTGTTAAGTTTTACTCAGTTAGATTTTCTGTTATGGTATGTGGTTAGGAGCCGGGTTTTAGGGTTATATTAGTAGTCGTTTTGAGTGTTTTTCTTGTCGAAAATTGATCTTTTGGCGTGTGTGCGTGTCGGACTAAACCCTGACCAGCTCGGTTCTACTCCAAGGAGAAGAACCTGCTCTGTACAACGAGCAGAAACCTGCTCGCTGGGCTGTTTTGGGACTACTTGTGCAGCCCCCAAAACTGCTCAGGGAAGGCGATTTGGGTGCATTTTTTGACCTCCTACGAGTATCGGATGAAATTCGAATCTCAACGGAAGTTGTAGTCGGTGTGGCGAACTATAAGAATGATGAACTTGTTTACTAATCGGACTGTTTTAAGTGAGCGTTTTGATAGCTCGAAGTTGGCTAGAAACCCAGTTTTGGAAAAGTTGAGTTTAACTAGAAATTTTATTAGCTCGATAATTTATCGGTTATTCGGATAACGTTTTGAGTTGAGATTCGGACCTAAATATAAGTTGTAGATGGTGTTGCAGAATATAAGAATGATGAATCTGTTTACTAATCGGACTGTTTTAAGTGAGCGCTTTGATAGCCCGAAATTGGCTAGAAAACCAGTTTTGAAAAAGTTGAGTTTAACTAGAAATTTTATTAGCTCGATAATTATTGGTTATTCGGATAATGTTTTGAGTTGAGATTAATTAAAATTATAGGAAAAGTAATTTAATAAATTAATTATCTTTTTAACCCGATAATTAATTTATTTTAACTAATTTGGATAGCTAATTGGTGGAGTCTGCCTTCTGATCCGGAGGATTAACCTGGAAAATAAGATAGAAGCTAACCGGACGATGGTTGTCCGATTAAATCTCCTATGCTAAAGTCAGTATTGAGCTTTGAGCAGCGTTTTGAGTATATGAATGTAATTGTGTGTTTAGGCATACCTCAAGCTCTTTATATAGTAGTTGAATGTATACCTTGTAGACTTGGAACAGAAAAGTGAATCCTATTTAGTAGAGTTTGACTCTGATTAGGAGTGTGATTCCTTATTCAGACGAGAGTCCTATTTAGGAATATTTTCGTAAATAGTCTCGTCTTCCTAAGTTGGAACTTATCTTCCTAAGTCGGAGTTTGTATCCAAATAGGAAAGATCTTCGTGGATCTTCGTAGATCTAGTCATTTGGCTGAATCCTTGGGTCGATGCGCTTTGTCCGAGTCCTCAAGGATTCGGTTTTGTCTTCGAGGATTGAAGTATTATTCCAGTCGAGAAGAATCTTATGGATTCAGCTGTTGGTTTCGTCTGATTTAGTCCTTTGGGCGGGAGTCTGATATCGTCCAAGGATGGATCTCTTGCGACTCGGCTCCACAGTACTTATAATAGGATTCGGTATTCATCATTAGCCCCCCCGCAAGTGAGCTGAAGTCATGGTATTTATGCCTTGGTAAATTTTAGCTCTATTTCGAGGCAAGTCGATTCATATTCTAGCGTGTCGTTTCGCTTGTTCAACAAGATTTCCATTTTTTTCATTTTCCTGCCATGTGAGAGTCATCGGCGATTGTCTTTGTTAGATTGTGAACAAGTGTCTCGATTTAGTGACATTTGTCATTCATCCGCAGTGACCTTAGGGTTGTGTCTCTTCATCTTCCTAATCTCTTTCGTGTCTGAGTATATATACTCATTTTTGTTATATCTATCTCCTAATTATTTCAGAATTTTTTCATCATCTACATTCTTATCTTCCTGTTTTAATTTGCTCTTCTGCTTCAAGATTCCTCGTTTCAAGGTTGCTTCCTACCTTTCGTTTGATCCTGTATATTTGATCTCCATGTACTTTTGATTTATAATTGATTACATATTTTTTGTTCTAGGTTTTTACTTCTCTGCTTTTTGTGTTCTTCGTGTTCTTGAGAATTGGTTTTCGATTTTTGCCTGATTTGATCTTTTTAAATTCAAAATCCAATATTCCTCACTATTTCCCCCCATTTCTCCCAAATAATTTAAAATGTCAGAGGGAGGCGAGGGGTCTCGGGGTGCTCGTGATGATTTGGAGCATACCCGTTCTTCTTTGTCTAGCGATCAGATACTAGAATTCGCTCATCATTTTGATTTTCCTGATTCTTTTCAAATTGCTAAACCCGCGTCAAAGTTTCAGGCGAATCAAAGTACAGATTCGCCTCAGAAAATTGCTATTTTCCATGAGCAGTTGTGAGATGGTCTGCGTTTTCCATTAGAGCACTTGGTAGTAGAAATTTGCTTAAATTTAGGTATTCCAGCTGGACAGCTGCATCCCAATGCCATTCGCATTATCTATTGTTTTATTGAGTCTTGTAGGTCTTGTGGTCGAGAACCTTCCTTGTGTTTGTTCCATTATTTTTATTCTTTTTCTCGTCGAAAAGACGAGGAATCCATTTTTGCTGGCGGTAGGCCGAATCGTACTCTTCCTTCTTCTCTCAAGGGTTGGACTCCTAAATTCTTCTTAGTTGTGCATTCTTCTTTTTCTTCTTTTTATTGAAGCTTTACCCAAAGTAAAGTTTCACTTTTTGCTGTTCCGGAACTGTCGGGCAAAGAGAAGGATTTTGCCCAATCTCTTTTATCACACTGCCGAGCTGACAAGCCTAAGTATAGCATTCTTTTTGAGCAGTACTTGAGTCGCCGCAATTCGCTTCTGGCGGATCTTCCTTCTGAAGGTATTTTTCTAACTTTTCATTTTATCATTTAGTAGGATGTCTACTTCGCTCGACCATCTTTTTGAAAATTTTCTGTGGACATGTCTGTAGATATGGGCGAGGTGACTAGTGGAGTGCTTCCTCCTCTAGATGTCGATCTGAGTCCGAGCTTGATCGTTGTTCCGAGCTCAGATGCGGAAGGGGTTCATGCTAAGGGATCGGAGGCTGTTTTGCCTCGAATAGAGGATCCTGAGATCCTTCAAGAAGAGTCGCCGGCCTGCGGCAAGAAAAGGCCTTCCTCTAGGGACCAGTCTAGTCTTTCATCAAAGAGGCTGAAGAAAAGGAAGACTTCGAAAGAAGTTCCTGGTGATGATGCGCCTCATTTTGCTGAGTGGGCGGATAGGCAGGATCCGCCTCATCTTTCTAACACCAACGTTTTCCGTGCTTGCATGGAAAATGTTTTGTTGAAGGAGGACATCAAGTCCATAGATCGCGAACATGGCGCTGATCTTGCTGAGTTTGTCTGTCTCAGTGGTTTTTCGGTTAGTTTTTCTTGTATTTATTTCCTTCTTTTTGCGTACCTACTATGATTGTCTCTGCTTATTTCCTCTTATTTTCTCCATTTTTTTGTAGGTGGTCCACGCGATCGTTGTTTTGGAAAAACATCGCCAGGATGCGGTTGACGAGCTGAAGCAGCTGAAGAGGGATTGCGAGTCCTGGCAATCCGAGAAAGAAAAGATGGAGTAGTCTTTGAATGAGGCTGAAGCTCTCAACCTGCAGTTGCGCTCCTCCAAAGCCTCCAAAGAGAAGGATATTTCTGCTTTAGAGGCTCGGGTCAAGACTTTATCTGAGGAGATCGAGTCTCTAAAGACTTCTTCAGATGCCCTTACCAAGGAACGGGATTTGCTGAAGAAGGAGGCGGAGCGACTTCGCCATCGCCTTTCTAAGTCTGGGACTTTTTATTCCCAAGTGATGACTCAGAATCGGTTGGCGATTGGGGCGAAACTGCGGAAGAAGAACCCTGATGTCGACCTTTCTAGGGTGAATCAGTTGGATCCAGCCTCTCTCGCCAAGGATGTCAAGGCGAAGCTTGATATGCAGAAGGCCGAAGCCCTTAAAAGAGCGTCTTGATATCTTTGTATTTATTTTCTTTTGGTTTTGTAATCCTTTTTGTAATTATTTTTCGTATTAATAGAAATTTTTCTATCTTTCGTGTCTCTGTCTATTTATTTTTCCGAGTTATTTTAAACTGGTTCTTCAATTTGTGCTTTTTGCTTTTTTGAAGTTAATTTAAACCTCATGAATGTATTCTCGCAAATCTAGTTATGATTCGGACGAGCTTTGTTTTTATAGATTCAGACGTACCTATTATATTTTTTGAACTAAGGCGAGTCTATTATTTTAACGTAAGCTCAAACGAGCTTGTTAAATTTATTTAGATTCAAGTGAATCCTTTGTATGTCGAATCTGAATTTTTATTTCATAAATAAACTCGATACATGCTACGAAATAGTTTATTGGTAGTATTTTCTTAGATGTTTTACATTCCAATATCTCGGAATCATGGATCCAGTCATCGTTTTAAGCTTGTACACTCCCTTTCCTGTGGCTTCTTCGACTATGTAAAGTCCTTCCCAGTTTGGTTGTAGCTTCTTTAGTCCGGCATTTCCTCTACCGACTTCCGCGTTTCTTAGGATGAGATCACCCACCTGGAATTCCCTTGAGTTTATCTTTTTGTTGTGATGCTTGGTAGCCTGTTTCTTATAGGCTGCAGCTCGGATTCCCGCTTGATTTCTTCGTTCCTCTAATAAGTCTAAACATAGCCTTATTTTTGCTTCATTGGTCTCTTCTTCCAAATAGTTCACTTTGATACTTGGTATTCCAATTTCTACTGGTATCACTGCTTCATTTCCGTAGGTGAGTCTGAAAGGTGTTTCGCATGTTCCCTTTCTTGGGGTTGTTCTGTAAGCCCAGAGGATACTATAGAGTTCATCCACCCAATTTTCTTCATATTGGGCTAGTCGTTTCTTGATCACTTGCGCTATGGTTCGGTTGGTCACTTCGGTCATGCCATTGGTTTGGGGGTGCGCTACTGATGTAAATTTCAAGTTCATCATCAGATATTTGCAAAACTTCTTGAATCGCTTACAGTCGAATTGTTTCCCGTTATCTGCTACTATGGTGTGAGGTATACCAAATTGGCATATTACTTCGTTTTTGAAGAATTCTTCCACTCTAGTTGTTGTTATAGTCGATACCGGTGCTACTTCGACCCACTTTATGAAGTGTTCGATGGCGATGATTAAGAATTTCATCTAGTTTCTCCCTGTTTGGAGGGGTCCAACTATGTCTATTCCCCACATGGCAAAAGGCCAAGGACTTTCTAGATATCCCTGGGGTACTTCTAGTCTGTGGCTGACATTGTCATGTCTTTGGCATTTATCGCACTTTTTCACGAGTGCTTTCGTATCCTCCTTGATGGTTGGCAAGAAGTATCCTTAAAGCATTGTTTTTTTTTGCGATTGTAACCGCGCCTTCATAGGCTCCGCATATTCCTTTGTGGATATCCTTTAGGATTATGTTCCCACTCTCTGCTGAAACACATCTTGCCCATGGGTGGGTTAGAGAGGTTTGGTAGAGGACCTCGTTGTAGTACGAGTAATTAGCCGATTTTCGAATGATTCGGACGGCTCAACGCTGTCCGGTGGTAGTTCTCCTTGGTATAATTATTTGACTATTGGATTCATCCAAGAGTTAACCTCATCGATCGCCATCTTCATTGATGTTTGGTTGCTCGAGGGTTTCTTTTAGCTGCATTTTCATGAAGAGGTCTCCAAGTTCGGAGGCTGACTTAGCAATGGCGTCGGCCTCGGTGTTTTGTTCTCATGGGATCTGTATGATTTCCCATTATCCTCCTTGTGCTTCCAATTTTCGGAGCAAATTCATGACTTTCGCCAAGTATTCCACCATTCATATTTCTTTAGCTTGGTGTTCGCCTTTGACTTGATTCACTACCAGCTGAGAATCGCTGTTGATCTTCAAGATTTATATTTTTACTTCCAGTGCTAAGCCGAGTCCGACGATCAAATCTTCGTATTCGGCGATATTGTTGCTTGCGTCAAATCCGATTTTTACTCCGTATTCGATTCTAATGTTTCTGGATCCCTTAAGGATGGCTCCGGCTCCTGATCCGTTTTTGTTTGATAAGCTCCATCTACATGCAATACCCATAGGAAATCGGGTATGACCTCTTCTTGTTCGCCAGGGGTAATCTCGGCTACAAAATTTTCCAGGGCTTGCGCTTTGAGCATTGGGCAAGGCTCGTATTGGATGTCGTGTTCACTTAATTGGATAGACCAATGGACAAGTCGCCTAGAGGTTTCAGGTCTTTGTACCGCCTTCTGTAAGGACTGGTTGGTTCTTACTACCACGTTGTGGCTCTGGAAGTAATACTTTAAATTTTTTGTTGTAGCCACAACAGCTAACACCATTTTGTCTATCTCCGGGTGTCTGGTTTGCGCTCCTTTCAGTACTCGGCTGATGCAGTAAATTGGTTTTAGTTCCCCGTCTTCTTCTCTTACTAGCATTGTTCCTATTGTTTCTTTTCTTGCACAGATATATAGGTAGAGCGTCTCCCCCTTCAATGGTCGACTCAGCAATGGCGGTGAGGTTAGAAATTTTTTCAACTCATCGAACGCTTCTTTGCAATCCTCATTCCACTCGAATATTTGTGTACCCTTTAGGGCCTTAAAGAACAGTAGACATCTTTTCGCCGAGCAGGACATGAATCTTCCGAGTGCAGTGATTCGCCCGTTGAGTTTTTGAAATTCGTTTATGTTTTTGGGTGATTTCATGTCCATGATTGCTTTGATCTTCTCTGGGTTCGCCTCTATTCCTCTCTGGGATATCATGAATCCCAAGAATTTTCCTCCTTGCACTCCGAATTCGCACTTGTCCGGATTTAGCTTCATTCCGAACTTGTTCAGAGTTTTGAAGGTTTCCTCTAAGTCCCTCGCGTGGTTTTCCACATTCTCGCTCTTGATGATTAGATCGTCTACATATACTTGGACTCGCTTTCCGATTTTGTCTTTGAACATGAAGTTCACGAGTCTTTGGTATGTTGCCTCTGCGTTTTTTAATCCGAAAGGCATCACCGTGTAGCAGTAGGTTCCGCCTTCCGTGATAAATGACGTTTTTTCATGATCATGTTCCTTCATTTGTATTTGGTGATAGCCTTGGGCGGCATCCGCCAGGCTGTACATCGCATGTCCGGCTGTTGAGTCGACCAACTGGTTTATGTCGGGCAATGGATTAGGTGTCTTTGGGGCACGCCTTGTTCAGGTCTGTGTAATTTACACACATCCTATTTTTTCCATTTGCTTTCTTTATGATTACCATGTTGGCCACTCATTCAGGGTAGTGTACCTCCCTGATGAATCCAGATTTCTTCAGTTTTTCTACTTCATCAGCTATTATGTTTTTCTTTTCTTCAGACAATTTTCTTTTCTTATGCCTTACCAAATTCGCTCCTTCGGACACATGTAGCTCGTGGGTTATGACGTGCGGATCTATTCCCACGATCTCGGAAGCCTTGGAGGCGAATGTCCTGATATTTTTTTTCCAGCGTAGTCACGATCTCCTCTTAAATTTTGGGGTTTATGCCAATTTTCAAGTTCACTTTTTTCTCTTTATTTAATTCCAGCTTTTTCATCTCGCCCTCAGGGGTGGTTTCCTTCTCTTCAAGGTCATGGTTCATAATCTCTTCGATTGGCAGAGTTTCAAAGGATTCTCTTACTGCCTTGTCATAACATTCTCTCGCGCTGACTCGATTGCCTTGCACCGTGACAATCCCTTTTCTCGTGGGTATCTTCATTGTGAGAGCTTTTATGCTCGTTACAGCGGCTGAATCATGGAGGAATAGCCTCCCCAGGATTGCGTTGTATGGTAAGTCAATATCCACGATGCTAAATCGTGTTTGTAGTTCTTCATCTTTCCTTTCTCTCCCTAACTTGACGTCTAGAATGATTGTTCCCATAGGTCTAATGGGGGATCCGCCGAATCCCATTACCGGGGTAGCGTTTCTCTTTAATTCCGCAGGAACTCTTCCGAGGCTTTTGTAAACTTTTCTCGTCATCAGGTTAATTGCGCTCCCTTTGTCGATTAATATCCTCTCCATATTCCAGTGCTCAATTAACATGGCTACAACTAGAGCTTCATTATGGGTCTGATTGATTCTTCCAAAGTCTTCATCATCGAATGTTACCGGCGGCAGCATTCTGGGTTGTTGCGTCTTTTGTTTCTTCTCCAGAGGATATCGCAGTGTATTACTCAATTTGTTCTTGAGGTTTGATCTATCAGAAGTCATCTTCTTCAATGAATTTGTTTGAGTTCAGAAAAACTCCTTGGAATTGAAGTTATCAAGCTTTTTCCACAGACAGCGCCAATTGATGGAGTCTGCCTTCTGATCGGGTGGATTAACCTGCAAAATAGGGTAGAAGCTAACCGGACGGTGGTTGTCTGATTAACTCTCTGATGCTAAAGTCAGTATTGAGTTTTGAGCAGTGTTTTAAGCATATGAATGTAATTGTGTGTTTCAGCATACCTCAAGCTCTTTATATAGTAGTTGAATGTATACCTTGTAGACTTGGAATAGGAAAATGAATCCTATTTAGTAGGGTTTGACCCTGATTAGGAGTGTGATTCATTATTCAGACGAGAGTCCTATTTAGGAATATCTTCCTAAATAATCTCGTCTTCCTAAGTTTAAACTTATCTTTCTAAGTTGGAGTTTGTATCCGAATAGGAAAGATCTTCGTGGATCTTCGTAGATCTGGTCATTTAGCCGAATCTCTGGGTCGACGCGCTTTGTCCGAGTCCTCAGGGAATTCGGTCTTGTCTTCGAGGATTGAAGTATTATTCCAATCGAGGCGAATCTCATGGATTCAGCTGTTGATTTCGTCTGGTTTAGCCCTTTGGACGGGAGTCCGATATCGTCCGAGGATGGATCTCCTACGACTCGGCTCCACAGTACTTATGATAGGATTCGGTATCCATCACTAATTAAATAATATTCAGAATAATGTTATTTAACAAACGAAAATTATTTAGTTAAAGGTTATCAATTTAATATCGAGGAGAGTACGACGCGATATGATTTAATTTATTCGTTATGTGTTTTGTGGTTAGAATATCGCTAGAGTAGAATCCATTTTAATTGCGTTTTATTATCGTTTTCAATTTAGGTTCTTGCGTCTTTACGTGTTTGGTTTTGGATAACAAGTCGTGAGTTTGCTATTTATTTTGTGTATTGTATTTATAAATTGATTTGGTATGTTTCTAGTATGACTGACTTAGATGCATTGCATATGATATGATTTTGCTTGGATGTTTGGTATATAATAGTTGTTTGTAAAGTGTGATATTTGATTTAGCGATCCGAAGAAACGAGCTATCTATTGGGCGTCAATAGGACTGTGTGATCACTAGTGTTGTTAAGAGTCTAGATGTTTGTATTTAGAAATGTTTGATGTGAGCTCATTATATGTTTGATTATGTTTGGGAATGGAAAGGAGGATTATGTTTGGTAGATACGAGGTTAACTCGGTGGAACTATCTCGGGACCCGTATCTAGTGAGTTAACTCAGTAAAACTATCTCGGGACTATGTCACATGGTAATAGTTAACTCGGTTGAACTATCTCGGGATCTTACCACTTGGATTGATTTGATTGATACGTTTTGATAAAAATTTAGACTTTGGTTATGGTATTATAAGTTTAAGATTAGGTTTTCGATCGGATTGGATTGTCGGTTTGCTTTGATGTGTGATTTCAGATTGGATACTAGTTTGTGTTCTGTCTATGCAATTTATGTTTACAATACCTTTGCAAATACGAACTCACTCAGTGTCGACTGATCACCCCACATTGTTTTCGTTTTCAGGTTTGACTCGGTGTTACGTGGTCGAGTTTCCATTTTATATTTCGAAAGTCTCAATGCAAAGCATTAATGGAAAGTTTTGTTCCTCGCTAGAGCTGCAATAGTTGTCAATAGTAGACATAGTTTGTAGTAAACGGTTATATGTTTGTATACTCTGATAAATGGTTTATTTAAATAAAGTTTTGATTGCGCTTTATAACCGTTGTTTGTTTGGCAGTTCAATGTGATTTGAATTAGTCTGTATGATAATTTTATTTCAGTCGAAACAGAGCAATATGGGATATGTAGTATTGTTTTGTAAGACCCTGCTTTCTAAGTTTTGTGCAACGATTTTTAGAAAGTGGTTTCAACGTTTTCAATTTATTGTTTAAGGAAGTTTTCTGAAAACGTTTTATGTTTGTTTTTGTGATCGGTTTTGCAAAAAGTTATTAATTATTTTAGGCTTGCTATATGTTCCGGAATAATCACTTTCTTTTCCTAACACCGGTCGAGGCCCTCAATTTTTCATTCGTGACATTAATTAAAAAAATTTAGAATATAATTATCTTGTTATTCTTTAAATAATTTAAAATAGAAATAACTTTTATTTTGTTTACGGAGAGGAGCACTATCAGTGTAAGGTGTATTATGGCGGGACCCGCTTGAACTCAAAAAAATCTATTCATTTTTTCCAAGTCCATTAAAAAACTTTAAGAATATAAAAAAGAGCAGACACCGAGAGAAGACCCAAATCGGCATTGCGATCGCCGGAGGATTGGTTCCGGTGGCCGAGAGAATTGAAAGGGGACAATTGATTCGGATAGTAATTGGATAAGGGAATGAAATGGATTCAGAAGAAGAAGAAGAAATAGAAATGGAAGAGAATAGGGATTTTAACACTAATAAAATGGGGATTATGATGATGATTAAGTATGTGATAGTGTTTGTGTTGAGATTGAGTTTGGCATTTTTAATCCCAATAATGGCACTCTTTTGTATATCAATTGTAACAGTAATTTTAGGTATATTGGCTGCTAACTTCTTCTCCTTCTCCTTCACCTCTCCCATTCTTTTTCCTACTCACTGCACCATTCTCTCTGCAAGTATGTCCCTCTCTCTCTCTTCTAATGGTCATTTAAATGTATGTATGCTTGATTTTTCAGTTTTTTTACTGCTATTGTAAATGTATGTGTGTGTTGTGAAGTTTGTCTTAATGTGTTTGCTACTACTTATGTTACCAACGAGCGGGTTCTATTCGTTCCACAAGCGTTCCCCCTCCCCAATTATCAAAAATCTCTGATGCGTTGACCTGTAGGCTTGTGTTATAATTTCGGGTTTGGTTATCCATATTGAGTAATTTGAGGTTCACTTTTTTTTATTTTGAAGGTGTGGATTTGAGATCATCCAAGGTCTGTGAACTTGGACTCTTGAATTACAACGACAATCATGTCTTTTATCCTTTTGACTCCAGTAAATTTCGCTGTCGTTTTGATTACTATTGGGCTTCAGTTTTTCAGGTTATATATCTTGTTCTCAAACCCGTGTTTTTACATTTTGTATTTTTTTCTTTTCGTGATTATTTTTCAGTATCATAGACTTTGTGTGTTTGCCGTTTCTATGTTTTAGTGCTGTCCTGACTGCATCACCCTAGTCCTCATTTGTTTCTTCCCTGTGCTGAGTTACAATGCTACTGTCATGACAGTTATTCAATGAGGCAGTTCAGCACTTGAAAGAACCCCACTTTGCTTGTTATCCTCATTGTTGAACTGACTGTTTGGTCAGTATGGAAATAAATGGGAATCTATATGTGATGCTATTAAGCACTAACAATATCATAAATTTGTACACTGATTTTTGTATCGCATTTTAAAGTGAAGAAAAATGATTTATGACCATGAGTGTATGGCTTATGGATACTTGAATTGCATGAGTTAGGTGTGCTTACGAGATAGGATGAACTGTTACTATATAAGATTCTAAGGCCATATCTAGTAGGAATGGACTGATGACTGGGGAATATGATATTCCAGCTAGCTTATGTGGAAATTTTCATGATACAAGCATTTGTATTGTCCATTCTAATATCATTATCACTAAATATTGTTGGTCGTGTCAGTTTAGTTTTTTCATATATCTGTGATCATCTATGCAACTATTATGATTTTATGTACTTTTTATGTTTATCTAGGGACCAAGTGCCTGTAGCATTTATCGTCTATTGAGATGCACAATGTTTTCAGATCTCTAGTGTGATCTCAAGAATTATATAATTTATTTTTTGGTAATTTGTTAGTGTGCCTTTTTTTGCTACTTACGCATGGAGAATGAGGCATATTTTGTTGATATGTATTTTTCTTAATCAATTACAGGTGGAATACAAAGATCAATCTTTGGGCCAGAGACGGCTTGCACTTGCAGAGGCTCCAAATGAAGCCCTTCCTCAAGATTGCAGGCCTAATTTTGCTGCTGCATGGTTGACCAAAGATTTGTTCAAGGTAGGCGCTGCAAAGCTTCTCATCTCACTCATGTCTAGATAAAGGATACTGTTTTCATGATTTCACCATCTCTTTTTAAGCCTTATTCATCTACATAAAACGCTATGCATATTGATGTGCTGTTCGGTACATATTTAATTGTTTTATAGTAAGTTTTATTCAAGTCTCTGGCCATGAACATATTGTTTACTTTTCAGGTCAATAATACTTATGACTGCTGGTATTCAGTTGGCTTTTCGAAAGTGAGCCTGTATCGTGATGGCTTCTTCCCTTGTCAAGCGAAAGATCCATCTGCTTCTGAGATGCTTAGGCGTTATGTTTTTCTGTGAGTAAATTGCCTCTTTCCCCAATCTCTTTTTTCTTTCTTTTATTTGCTCGACCATATCCATATAATGGTAGTATATAATTAGTTATTGATGCTTAGTGAACAAGAGGAAAAGGAAATGATTTTTGGCTAGTGTCTTATTTTATATCCTGTGTTTGCATTAAAAAACCCTTTTTTTTTCTTCAACAGAACTCGTTTTGGACTTGGTTGTTTATTTCTTTTTTTATTGATCCCCCCAGTACTCTTTTGAGCCTATGCCTTGTGATTTATCCAATAGAGTAAAATAAACTGTGCTTTGTTTGTCTGTTGTATATCCTTGACAAATCATTTGGCTTTAGTCAGCTTATTCTCCTGCTCCTTTTTTTCTCTTTTGGTGAAGTTTGATTTCCAATGAGTTAGCAAAAGAAAATTGAAGGAAAGGCATAAATGCATTGGATACATACATTCAACTCAGCTGCTGTTTATGTTGCTATATGTGCTATACGGATTTTGTGATGTAGATTGAGGTTTTTGTTAGGTTAGTACAATAAAAACATAGTTTGGCTGATAGAGACAAAGCTCTAACACAGTTATGAAAGGATTTGCAGGAATTTTTAGACATCAAAATTGATGCAGATATAAGGATTGAACTATTGATTTGAATGATTATGATGGGTTTAAACTGCTGGAATTTAGGCATTTGGGTGTTTGGAAATTGGTAATGATGGGTTTAAACTGCTGGGATTTAGGCATTTGGGTGTTTGGAAATTGGTAAATGATGTTAGATTGTTCCAGAAGTTGTAGACTTTTGAATTGTAATATTATTGTACAGTCAACATAACATAACATAGGATTATAAACATTCTTTTGAGTAAAGCTCATGGGAAAGTACTTGGGGTGTTCATGGAGATTACTTAATTAGGAAATAAGGTAAGCGTGGGGGGGGGGGGGGGATAATCCTTTGTTGAAAGGACATCTGCTGAAGGGATGGTGTGGGAGAAGAACCTAGTGCGGCCTTTGAAATTTGTGCTATGGAATTGTTTTTTTGCATTGCATGAGACAAGCTCAGAACCTTGGTTCATAAAATGAAATGAGAATTTGCTATCTTTCACATAATCCGGAAAATAAATCTGTTAAAACAGCTTTTCTGCTTGTTTTTGTGGAATTATTCCAGACAGATATAATCATTACAAATTACACCACTCTACTGAGATTTTTTTGCATAAAAATTTATTACAGAAATGCTTTTATATTCATTTGAAAACCTTTTAGTTATTTGCAACAAATTAAAGCTAGATGATGACTAGGTAGCTATTTATGATTGACCTTTTCCTTTTCTTAAAACTTTGATTGTCTTTACATAATCTTACTTGGATAATAGAGCTACTGCAAGACCTATGCATATTTGGAGGATTATATTGCAACAAACAATGAAATTTCATATTGTGTGACATTGACACTTGACATTTTCATTTTTGTATGAGTTCTTGTATTTAGATGATCTTGTTTCAACAGTTACTAGAAATTAGCAACAAGCCAACAATAACTACGAAAAAAAATCCAGAGTAACTTTTAAATTGCATGTTTTTGACTCTTCGGTAGTTTTAAATGGGGGATGTTAATTGTTTCTTAGTTTTTACATTTTCAATCCATCATTGTCTTTCCTATGTTCTTGCTGTTGTATGTTTTATTTCTTTCAAATAATTTATCATGAATGGACTGGGAATATGATGTATTCTTGGTGATTTATGGGTCCTAATGCCTTTAAACAATAAAAATTATGAATTGCATCTATGCGAAAAAAATGCTGTTTCTCATCCATCAGGAAACAAGATTAGGGAAACAAAGTGGACTACTAAATACCGACCCTAGATTACTAGGTACCGCCCCCCCCTTCTTTTATTTAAATATCCTTGTACCTTTTCCTAATTCTAAAACTCACATGTAAATCCTCTCAACTCACATTCAAACACGAATGACGGATAACAAAAATCTCGTTTAATTTCATTTAATTTCAAAAATTTAATCTCAATTTTTTTTTCGTTTAATTTCAAAAGTGTTTTTCATTTAATTTCTAATTTTTTTTTCTTCGAATTTCCAGATTACATTTCCCCAAGGGGGAGACGTTTTCGAAAAACATCTCCCCAAAGGGGGGAGACGTACGTTTACCGAAAACGTCCAGTTAAATTTTTTTGTTTTTTGTTTTTAATTAAAAGGGCAAGGAGGTAAAAAAGGGGGCCGTACCTAATAATCTAGAGTCGGTATTTAGTAATACCCAGAAAAGACTGTAGTTCATATATTAATTTTATTTTCTGGTTTATCAGTTTCTCTTCCATTCTTTCATCAATGCTCTCATTTTCTGTCTCAGGGTCTGAGATCTGACTCCTTCTCAGACTTTCTTTCTCATGGATCTTATTCACCCTCAAGTTTTGACTCCCTTGAGATCAAATTTCGCATGATTGCTTCTCATGCTAGAGTTCTTCTGCCCACTTTTTGTGATTTGAAATAAAATCCTTGGCTTGGGCAGCTTAACTGTCTGAGAATTGGATGGATGCTGAGGTGCTGGGCTTGTTCAGTTGTTTGAGATTGAGGCGTCAAGTGTGATTTAGTTCAATGTGCCGCATCTGCTTTTGAGATACTTAGATGCTATGTAATTTGTGACTGACGCCCCTTTTTTTTATCAAAGTAACCATTTGTTTTAGACAATATCAGCGGCCTTCCATTATTAGTTATATAATGCTAAGCATAGAGGAAGATTTGTTGTTAAAGTCTTCACTTGTGCTAAATCCTGTCCGTGCATTGGAGAAATCTTTTGGATACGTTCTTTGTTTGCTCATCTCTAGTGGGCTCTCTATGTGTAGTATGGCTTGTGATCTATATTACTGAGTTAAAAATAGTTATGCAAGTGCCTCTTATTTTATTTGTTGTAAATCCTTGAAAATGCAACAGTAAAATTCTTGTAAAGAACTTCTGTCTGTCTCTTGCTTTCTATTAGTGACTTTCCTGCACTATACTGATTCCATGTACCTGACTTGCTTGTATCCTCAGGTCCATCAAGACTTTACGCTCATTATTTGTACAAAAGAAGGGCAATGCAAATTATTGGAGGTGGGAAACAGTAGCTGGAATTGTTACTGGTTTTTCAACATCCTTGATCTCCATCAGCTTTATAAGTATCATACATCATATGAAGTCACGGTTGTCCCAAACCTATGCTGCACGGATGTTCGGTCGAACCATTAAAATGGTCTTCTTTAAGCGCATTTGTTTTCTTGTGGCTTACTTGTCAATTGCGGGTTGGTTAGCACTCCAGTATGGGAAAAGGCTTGGTTTATCGGAGATTTACAAAAGATACACCTACTAGGTTGGGGGATTGCAAGTATGATTTGGATTTCTAACTTGCACTGCTGCTGGATGATGTAAAATATAGAGATAATTAGTATCAACCCCTTGAAGTCAGGTCAAAATTGCTGTTTTTTCCTTATATTTTTAAAAATTACTGTTTCCTCTCTAACATTTAGCAAGTTAGGTATTTGATACACATGAATTAAAATGTCAGTGAGGGAACAATGAGTTTTCAAAATTTAGAGACAGGCAGTAATTTTAATCTAACTTTAGGGGGTTAATAGTGTTTATTCATTAAATGTATACATATGTGGTGGAAGGCTATAGGTAACACCATTTTTTGATATGAAAGTTGCAGGTTAAATTGCCTGGGAGATACCTTATTTTCATCTGTTTTCTCGCCAACGGCTTGCAATAGCAATAACAATAGCAATTTACATTTACATCAAACAATGCATGTATGTGGGAAGTAGTGTTCAGTGTATAGGGTATTATCTTACAAGACAACTCTAATGTGCTAACTAATATTGTCTGATTTTGAAGGTTCAGGAATTGATTGAACAAGAAAAAAATGTGTTTTGATTTCCGTAAGGTCTCTCTATCTCTCGCCCCCTTCCGTGTTTATTTTAGTATGTACTACTCGCCTTATTTAATAATAGACTATTCCAAATTATTTTCAACATGTATGCAGCATTGAAATTAAAGTTTCCTCACCAGTAATGCAATTTTCAAGTTTGAAACTTGCACTGATCTACTGGTTCATATGGAAACTATTAGTCCTTGCAATTATCCCCTGCTTTTAAGAACACAAAATTCATACATAGTTGATTAGCTAACAAATCACCCAGGTATGAAGGCCGATTTTCTATGAATTGTTGCATTTTCGACTGGAGAGTTGCTGCTGCTGCTCTAAGTCAGTATGAAAGTCGGACAAAGGATCAATTTACTCCCTCAACTTGAATCAATAGTTCAAAAAAAAAGTAATGTTTAGCATTTTTTGACATTTAAACTCACCACTTGTCTGTTTGTTTGAAAGACACGAGATTGAATCAATGTTACGGTTCAGGGGTTGAAATGATTCATATTGGACAAGTGATGGGTTTAATTATTAAAAAATGCTGAAAATTATATATTTTTTGAGATTTCAATCCAAGTTAAATGGTTGAATTGATCCTTTACTCTTTGAAAGTCTTATAGTTGGCCTGTTTATGAGAGGATTCTCTCGATTTCTTCGACAAGTCTTTCTTTTTCATCTGCCAACTCTTCGTTGCTCTTCTGAAGCTCTTCTATCTGCTTAGTCTGCTCAGAATCCTTCCTGATATATTAATTGATAAACACAAAACCTTAAGACCATTTGCTATGATGTTGCATTGCAGAAACTAACTTAATACTTGGTGCTGTAGATTAGTACCTATTCATGAAAGACAAGTTGAGTTTGAGAGACCGCACTTCCTTCTCAAGATTTTCGCATCGCTTCATAATAGATTGCATATCCGATGGAATTGGTGGTGTTAAATTTCTTTCCTTTGCCTCTGCCATTCTGCATCACCAACAAACTTTAGCTTTTAAGAATTCTGAACAATCTTACAGGACCATAGGATGAAAGATTAGCTCACTTTCTTGAACGTTCCACCCTCCGCTTCTTTGTTGTGTCCACTGCATAAATTGTATAGGTTAGAAAGAAACATAGGACTGTATAGCACTAGACTATATCGCACGGAAACTTGTCGTGTGCTACATTTCGGTAATGCTTCTGAAATTCTGAAACTTTAAATTTATAATATATTCTTTCACCGTTTTTTCATTCAGTGTTTCCTGTTTTATCGTTTTCGGATAACATAGGACTAGAATGCATATTTATGAAGCGCTCAACCTGAAACAAAACCTTCAGTTTTGGATTTCTTTCTACTATGAGCTGTGATTACCTGAAGCAGCTGACGTAATAGACCCATGTCGAACCAAGCCTCCCCTCTGAGAGCAAAGGGCAATGTTAGCAAACAATTCAAGATTTTAACTCTTTAACTGAGTTGTTAATTTGCTTTCAAAGATGGCTAAATACCTTCCTATCATCCTTCAAATTTTCTATAATCCGCCCTCTGAAATCTGCATTTTCAGATGTAAATAATTGAGTAAGTCAAATGCCGAATCCAAATGAGTATATTTGTTTCAGATTCTTGTACCTTTTGCTTTAGGGTCATTCTCTGGACTAGTGACTTTCTTGCCAAAATGTTGGCTTGAGCTCTCAACATACTGACTTGAGTTACTGAGACCGTCACATGTATCAAAACCAGATGAAACTACTGGCGCAGCAGTAGATGATTCACTTTGTGACGGTTCTCGAGAAACTGTGCTCAAATGAACTGGATTTATAGGATTTACAAAACCTTCTAGCTCAAGATCTATAGCTTCCTCAACTGTTTGAAGAACTTGGCCATTGGACCTTTCTTGAAAGCTTAATGGAATCTCATGAATGTTTTGATGAAAGCTTGTATCCATTACAATTTCTTGAGCAGTCTGTTTCTCAATCTGGCTACTGAGCTTTTTGCGTTCGAGTGTTCCCTTCAGCATGCTCACAACTGAAGACACTTTATCAATATCTCCCATTTGTGGCGTATTGAGATTAGATGAAGATGAATTGGACGCGGACATGAATTGATTGGCGATATCATGCGGATGAGGGTCACTGGAAACATTTGCATCTGCAAAATCTTGCTTGAAGCTGTTGCTAGCAGCATATCGCTTCCTGATAACATTGAAATTAATCCAAAATTTATGATTGCTTTGATTTAAAGTATGCAGCAGTTTTGAATGGATACGCACCGTAGTTCAGAGGATCGACTTCTTGTCATGGGTTGAGACCAGGCCTGCAGTTGAAGAATAAAGAATCAGAATCCTGAAGGTTCATAAATGTGGAGATAGCTAGATAAAACCCACCTTGGCCAAATACAAGTTACTGGCCTGCATATTTTGTTCGACAGCATTCCTGATGAAAGTTGTGCAAATAGAATAGATAATCAGAACGGGTTGCAACTAAGAAACAGAAAAAAAAAGTTACAGTAGCCACCTAATCGGTTGCTGGTTGAAGTCGGTGGAAGCGTCGAGAGGCGCATGATTGTTTTGTGCAGATAACACATCATTGCTTCTTTTGTTTTGGAGTGAACCACCAGGTTGGTGATGACTCAAATTGGCTAGTTCAGTAGAAATCCTGCAATTATTAAAACTAACTCAAGATTTCATTACTGAAAATATGGAATATGTTTACCTAACTAGCAGCAGGATTACCTCCGCGATGCTTGGCGGGTGCGATGCGCTATGCTTGACGAGGGATTCTGGAAAATAAAGGCATCATGAGAAAATCAGAGGAAGCAAACAGAAGAAAGAAAAAAGAAATTAAAGAAAGAATAGTTGCCTCTCCATTAGTAAGCCATGATTTGAAAAGCTCTTCACTGTCGGTTCGAAAGGTGTTATGTTGATGAAGACAATGAATACCCTTCAATCCTAAAATCTCCATCGTCGGCGCCTCCATCAACGACTTTACGAACATTTCTTCACTTGTGTTTCTGAACCAGTTTTCTGAATAACCATTTCCTTCTCCCATCACTCTCTCAATCAAAACAAAACTATTTATTTTTCTTCAAACATTCATAATTTCACCTTTTTCCTTCAAACTAAATCAACCTTTTTTTTTCATGACTTGTTTTTCTTAATAGAATCATTTCAAGAATGAATAAGATTAAATCAATTTCTATGTTTACTTGCTCCATCATATTATTATATGTCTTTCCTTCTGCCTCAATCAATCAAAATGTCCAATATTTTTTTAGTTTTTAGCTCATTTTCCTTTGACTATTTGCTATTAAATTATATGGAGTTTTAGGAGTGGGGTCTTCCATTCAATTATTGATGAATATTTTATTCTACTTTGACAAAATTACAGTCACTCCTAATATTAGGTGTAACATACCACTATTCTTTTCAATTTCTTTAATTTATTGTGTTTTATCTCCACTGCAAAATAATTCAACAAATTTAAATATAGAAAAAATTACAAAAATAATAAATTATTATGATCCAATATGATGGTAATAATTTTTCTCCCTTCTCCAATTCTTAAACATGATATGACTTGATTGCAAAGAAACTGAAGAAATGAATTTATGGAAAATATATTTAAAGCATAGCAGGCGGGGGATAGAAGAAGTATCAATATGCAATTGGACCATAAGATTCCAATGTGTTTTGTGTTTGTCTCCTTCTTCAACCCTTTATTCATTTTTTTTCTTTCATATCAACATTGTTTAACATTCAATTTTAAAACCGATGAACTATAGAGTTCAAATCGTACGAGCACTGAGCATCATTCTGTCAAAGTCGTCGGATCAATTTTTCACACAAACGCTACTATTTCACCTCCAAAAATGGTATAAAAAAACATCTAATTTTAGTTTATAGTTTTGGTGTATACCTTGAAATATTTTTAGTTTTATTTTATCCTCACTTCACTTAAAAATTTAAAATTTAAAATTTAGAATCTAACTTTTAAGATTTAGGAGGGTTTTTGATGGATTAGTGCCTACGGAAATTAGAAAATTCCATTTATGTACCTGTGAAAAAATAATTCCCATTTAATGCCCGGGTTCGCTTAATCCGCGATCTAAAATCGCGGATTGAGTGGCAATCCGCAATCCATAAAAACAAAATAATGGTTAATATCCTTGTTTGATGCTTAACTTAAACTAATAATTTATTTATTCTTTCTTGTTTTTGTCTACATTATCAATATAAAATATAGTTATTGATCGCCTCAATCCTTCATTTCTTTAACTTATACAATTTTTTTTTAAATTTTTTTTTTAACTTAACAATCAAATACTCGATTAAACAAAACTATTTACGTATTATTTAAGTGTAAAATTAATTTATAGGTGTCCTAGGAAGTAGGTCGTAATTGTAGAAATTTAAAATTTAAATTTGAGAATTTAAATTTTAATAATCAGTTTTGAACGGAACAAATAAAATTTAGAAGGTAAATATATTAAAAATTAATATATCACTGTGCATCTCTAAATGTAGAGTCAAATGTTTTGGATAAAACCCCGAAATCAAATGTCAAAATTTGGAAGTTTCGCGATATATATATAAAATAAAAAAAGGAAAAAAAAGTTCAGTTTAATTCCTAAATTTTCTTCGCCCCCACTCATAAATTATACTTATTTTTTTATTTTATATATATACTTAGATATATAATTTATATATATTTTTTTATACTTCCATATTACGTCGAAATTTTCAAATTTGACATTTTAATTTTGAGGTTTTATCCGAAACTTTTGACTCTACATTTAGAGATGTATATTGATATATTAATTTTTAATTTATTTACCATCTAAATTTTATTTTTTCCATTCAAAATTGATTATTAAAATTTAAATTTTAAATTTCTACATTTACGACCTACTTTCTAGGACACTTATAAATTAATTTTGCACTTAAATTATATGTAAATAGTTGAGTTTAATCGAGTATTTGATTGTTAATTTAAAATAAAATAAAAGAAAGATCGTATAAATTAAAGAAATAAAGAATTGAGGCGATCATTAAACATATTTCATATTAATAATGAAGACAAAAATAAGAAGGAATCAATAAATTATTAGTTTAAGTTAAACATCAACTAAGAATCTTAACCATTATTTATGAATGCAATCCGCATTCATGGATTGCATGTTAACCATTATTTGTGAATGCAATCCGCATTTATGGATTGCGGATTGCCCCTAATTAGTAATTAAGGGCAATCCGCATTCCTAGATCGCGGATTGCCACTCAATCCGCGATCTAGTGGACACAGATACTAATCAGAAATTAATTTTTTCACAGACACAAAAACAGAATTTTTTAATTTTTATAAACACTAATCCATCAAAAATCCAATTTAAGATGTAGTTTTTAGAATTTAGTGTGGCGGTAGTCAGTTTCCAATGACCAAGGGTGGGGGCGGAAGCTGGAGGGGGTGTTGGTTGGGCCGATGGCACTAGGCGGAGGTGGTGGGGCGATAGTTGGTGGAAGAGGCCGGTGGTTGGCGGTCCTATCTATACTTCTATACTATATATAAAAGCACGGATGGGGGGGGGAGGGACATGCAAATTTACTGAATAATCCTTTTCAGTTTACTACTAAATAAAAGTTTTATAGTCATTAACAAATTAGTTATTTAATTAATCACTATTGTAATTAAAGTCCTAACTAGAATAGATAATTAAATTATCTCCAATTTAGCTTTTAGTATGTAAAAAATAACTAAATTGTCTTCAAATTAGTAGGAATACCTATCTTTTAGTTTGATTGAATTACAAAATTAAAAGATTGTATTTGGTCAATATATTACTATTTAAATTTTTATCTTATTATTTTTAAACATATTATCAATAAAATTAAGTTAATTATTTAATTATGGTTATTATAAAACCAAAAGAAGAATAAATTTAGTATGAAAAAAAATTTAATAACCGAATATATTATATTTATTTTATAAAAATTCTTAACTAATTTAATATTAATTATAAATAAAAAATTGATATAATTATAATAAATTTACTAATATGTTCATTGACGAGTTACGTTACGAGCCACGTGCATAGCACGTAATGGGAAACTAGTTTCTATAAAAAATATATTTGTTCTATTTGTATTAAGATATTAATAAAATTTTCAATATTAGAGCATTTTCAATACATATATTAAATCAACCTCATAATGTTAAATTTAGCATTTAAATAACATGCACGGTTTCATCGTTATGCTATATCTTGTGCTAAATTTAGCATATATTAAATTTGGTGCTAAGTTTGACACCAAATTTAGAATATGCAAAAATTTTATGCATCTAAATGAATTACAGAGATGTCATTCATAGAAATTTTTTATTTGGAAAAATCATGTCGAGAAAATTTATTTTAAATTATAATAATAATAAATTTTATTAAATTTTATTTTATAAAAATATTATATAATTATTTTTATTATTAAATATAAATATAAATTTAATAATAAATAATAAAAATAGTATTTATATAATTTATTAATAAAAACAATAATAAAATAAATAAATTATTATTATTACTAATAATTAAATAATTAATTAATATCATATTATGTAAAGAATTTTTTTAATTTTTTTAATTTTTTCAATATTTTATTTTATTATAACATTTTACGATATTTTATTTTTATTATATTACATTTAAATTCAAAAATATTATTTTCAATTAATATTTTTATTAAAAATACTTATTTTTTGGTGAAATTAAAAATACATATTTTAATATTTAACTAGTAATTATTAATGTGTTTTAAATATTAAACTAAAATTGAAATTATTAATAAATGTTTTACGTTTTTTGCACATAGAATAAAAATCAATATAGAATTAAAAATTTATCATTCAATATAGTAATGTGCGTTGATAATAAAATTTAAAATATGTGCCGTTCTTAATATCAAAAGTAGCACATATGCGTTGGAGATGCTGAAAAGGTAAATAAAAACTTTCAAAATAATTCTTCAAAAGTATGAATGCGACTAAGATGAGTTTTTGGATAAACCTAAATTCTTTTATGAACAAAAGATCACTTTACCTCCTGAATTTGACATAAAGTATCAAAAACGTCCAAATTAGTAAAACAGTATCACTTTTATCCTGAACTTGTCAAATTTGGTACAAAATTCCCCTCCCCACTCTCACCAAAGAGAGTGAGACACAATCTCTGATTTTAATGGTGTTTTTTTTTCTAGGTGGTTTTTAATGGTAAAAAGTTTAAAATAATCCTAATTTTTTTAATATTGTATAAATTAGACCATAATAATTAAAAAACAATTTAATTTTAAAACCTTACATATCAAATTTATATTAACTAAAAACATAAAGGATCTTTTCGCACTTTTTATAAAAAATCAATTTTTTTAAAAAAATTCTAAATCCGGCAGATGCTCATCATCAGAGACGAACTCTTCGTCTTGAGAGACGAAGGTTCGTCTCTCAGATAAGAGACGAACTCTGAGTTCATCTCTCATATGAGAGACGAACACTGAGTTCGTCTCTTAGATGAGGGACGACTCAGATTTCGTCTCAGTCTGATGGGTTTGGGTGGTGGTGTTTTGAGCGGTTAGTGATGGGCTCCAGCGGTAGTTGAAGGATTTTTGGTGGTGGTTGATGGAGGTGGAGGGATAGTGGTGATGGAGGTAGAAGAAGATAGATTTTAGATTAATTAGGATTAAATATTTAATTAGATTAAGTTAATTAGGGTTAATTAGAGTTAATTATTTTAAATTTAAAATCTCACTCTCCAATTAAGGTGTCATACAGTATAAGGGTGTTTTTAAACCGGTTTTGTCAATTCAGGATAAAAGTGATACAATTTTATTAATTTAGACGGTTTTGATATTTTGTGCCAAGTTAGGGCGTAAAATGATCCTTCATTCATTCTTTTATCTTTAATCCTCCTACTCTTCTCCATTTCGGTTTTTTTATTATTTTATCCTTCTTTGTTGTTCCATTATCAGCCATATTTTTTCTTTTATCTTTTTTTTTTAATTTTCTGATTCAGCTATTACATTTAAATATTTAGGCCTAATGGTAAAAAAAAACCAAATCTTTATGACTTGTTGCAATTATATCCAAACCTTTAAATTTTTGCAATAATATCCAAATTGTATTTTTTTGTTGTAATAATATCCAAATTGCATTTCTTGTAGTAATAATAGTCAAATTGATAGCTAAACTTGTTGTTTTTAATTAGGATTAATTCCTTAAAAAACCCCCACCTTGTACTTTTTCTTCGTTTATACCCTGACCTTGTAAAAACACCATTTGTACCCAATTTTGGGTTTTTATGTTTCATCTCTACCCAAAAGCATTAAATTGTACTTTTTTTCATTTGGAAAAGAGTCTAAAACATACTTTTTTCTATTTTAAAATATACAAATAAATCCTTAAACTTAAAAAATAATCAAATACATTCAAATAATTAATTAATTTTTTTAATTTGATAAAATAATAAAAAATTAAAAAAAAATATTATTATTTTTAATTTTTTTTGTCGGAAATATTTTTAAAAAATTAAACAAAATTCGAAATATTTTTTAAAAAAATTTAAAAAAATTATTATTATTTTTAATTTTTTGAAAAAGATGGTATTTTTGTACTATTAATAACATTAATATCTAATTCGTATATAAGTTAAAAATGAAGGATTGTTTTAAACTTTTTTTCAAATGAAAAGAGTACAATTTAATGTTTTTGGGTAGAGATGAAACATAAAAACTCAAAATTGGGTACAAATGGTGTTTTTACAAGGTCAGGGTATAAACGAAAATAAAATGCAAGGTGGGGGTTTTTTAAGGAATTAAGCCTTTTAATTAAGATATTAGGCTATTATTATGTTTTGATGTATAATAATATAGTAAAAGTCCCAAAAAATGAAAAAAAAAACTCAAAAAAAAATCACATAAAAAGTGCAATTTGGATATTATTACAACAAAATAATACAATTTGAATATTATTGTAAAAATTAAAAGGTTTGGATATAATTGCAACAACTCGTAAAGATTTGGATTTTTTTTGCCATTAAGCCAAATATTTATACAATGAATTCCCAAGTTTTCTGGGGAATAAATTTCTTCTGTCCAAAACTATAAAATCTGGCCAGCAAGTAGGGGTGGGCAAAAAAACCGATCAAACCGATTAACCGAACCGAAACTGGAAAACCGAACCGGAAAATGTGGTTAACCGGTCCAACGGTTTAGGTTTAGGTTTTTGATTTTTAATTTTCATGATTAATGGTTTACGTTTAGGTATTGGATTTCTAAAAACCGTGGTTAATCGGTTAACCGGTTTATATATATATATATATAAATATATATATATATATATATATATATATATATTCATATATTTTTAATAATTAATAAGGTATATTTTATGATCTATAAAATAATATGAATTTTATAATATACACAATAAAATATAAATATATTGATAGATATTTTATTTAGGAATATTTCTATATTTTAGGAGAATTTATATGTAAAAATATTTTGAAAGAAATTTGTTTTCCTTATTAAAATATTTACTTAACAGAAATAGGAATATTTAAGTATATAGATAGCAGAAAGTGGACGTGAACAACACCACAAACAATTCAAAAAATACAAACCTAACTTTAATGTTACTTATAAATTATTTGTAAATAATAATAGTTTTAAATATTTGCATTGACTTAACTATTCATAAGATAGTTTAGATTTATATTTTTAATATAATTTGAATTTCTATGGTTTTTTTTGTTTGCTAAAAAATTAAATAGAATTAAAATTTTATCTTTTTTTGTCTTTAATTTTTCTAATGGTTATATGGTTAAAAACCGCAAAACCGAAAAACCGAACCGTTTTTGATGGTTAACCGATTTACCGGTTAACCGTTTAAAATTTTAGGTTTAGATTTTTAATTTTAAAAACCGTATTACAATGGACCGGTTTACAAATCACCCTCATGGACCGGTTAACCGGTCCATGCCCACCCCTACCAGCAAGTGTATATAATTATTAATAAATGAATACTATTTGTTTAACAGATGAGTGGATTAATTAAGTAATAGGCAGGGTTT
The DNA here is from genome assembly GCF_937616625.2 of Mercurialis annua. Classification (NCBI taxonomy): domain Eukaryota; kingdom Viridiplantae; phylum Streptophyta; class Magnoliopsida; order Malpighiales; family Euphorbiaceae; genus Mercurialis; species Mercurialis annua. Next base: position 42,300,285 of record NC_065574.1, on the reverse strand, counting down.
GACCAGCAAATTAGTTGCAGAGTGATGACGTGAGCCTAAAAGAAAGAAATAAAATTAATAGAGCATATGTAGTGGAATATTACAAGATCCACCCACTAACACCTCTATAAATCTTGAGGAAGCTATGTGATTAATTTAATATTTAACTACTCTTTAAATAACAAAGGCTTAATTTCTTAAAAAACCTCCACCTTGTATTTTTTTTTCGTTTATACATTGACCTTGTAAAAACACCATTTGTACCCAATTTTGAGTTTTTATGTTTCATCTCTACCCAAAAGCATTAAATTGTACTCTTTTCATTTGAAAAAAAGTTTAAAACAATCCTTCATTTTTAACTTATATACGAATTAGATATTAATGTTATTAATAGTACAAAAATACCATCTTTTTCAAAAAATTAAAAATAATAATAGTTTTTTTAAAAAAATATTTCGAATTTTTTTATTTTTTTTTATTTTTTGAAAATATTTCCGACAAAAAAAATTAAAAATAATAATTTTTTTTTAATTTTTTATTATTTTATCAAATTAAAAAAATTAATTAATTAATTAATTATTTAGATGTATTTGATTATTTTTTAAGTTTAAGGATTTATTTGTATATTTTAAAATAGAAAAAAGTATGTTTTAAACTCTTTTCCAAATGAAAAAAGTACAATTTAATGCTTTTGGGTAGAGATGAAACATAAAAATCCAAAATTGGGTACAAATGGTGTTTTTACAAGATGAGGGTATAAACGAAGAAAAAGTGCAAGGTGGGGTTTTTTTAAGGAATTAAGCCAATAACAAATAGCATTGCTTTACCTCTAGAAAAGAAAAAATAGCATTGTATTAGTAATACTCTTAACTTATAAATATTTTGTCAGTTGTGTGACACATTGTTATAAGGCCTAATTACTTAAAAAAAACCCCACCTTAAAATAATTTTTTGTTTATACCCTGATCTAGAAAAAAGTTCATTTGCACCCTTTTTTTAATTTTTTATTTTCAATTGTACCCCAAAATTTTATTTTTTGACAATTTAATTAATTAAAGGGTGACAATATTAAAAATAATTAAATAGAAAGATTATATCATCTTTTTTCTATTTGAAAAAATACAAATAAGTTAAAAAATGAAGAATTATTTTAAGTTTTTTCTAAATAAAAAAAGTTCAATTTAGTATTTTTTTTTTATAATTGGAGAAGGGGGGAGCGCTTGTGGGAGGAATTGAACCCACGACCTTGACACTTTGTGTCTAGCGCTTATACCATTTGAGCTATAGCTCGTTGGTTCAATTTAGTATTTTAGGGTAGAGTTGAAATCGAAAAATCAAAAAAAAAGTACAAATGAACTTTTTCCTATATCATGGTATAAACGAAAAAAATTACAAGGTGGTTTTTTTTAAGTAATTAGGCCTTGTTATAATTGAATAAAATGAATTAATCATTAAGTATCATATCAATCGATAATTTTTTGATTCGAAAAAATATATCTCTAATCAATCTAATTTTTTCAAGTGGTTAATTTAATTAACAATCTAATTTATCATGCATTTTTAACTTTAATTCTTTTACCCTCTTCTACTTTTTATGTTTTGTTATAGAACAAAGGATCAACGCGCCCCTTAAACTTGTGACACGGGATCATCTAATCCAATTTATATTTTTTTGAGCAACTAACCCCAAAACTCTTCATTTTTGGGTCAAATAACCTATAATTTATATTTTTTATTTTAAAAAATAGATTTAGGATAATTATATCGCAACAATTAGGGAAGTATCTAATTACTTTTTTGCATCCCTCACCTCCGATTTGTATTTTACGCATTTTAAAAATATAATTATAAGGTTATTTGACCCAAAAATGAAGAGTTTTGGGATTAGTTGCTCAAAAAAGTATAAATTGGGTTAGATGACCCCGTGTCACAAGTTTAGAAAGTGCGTTGACCCTTTATTCTTTTATTATAACTATTTAATATAATATGAAAGTACTGGTTACTAATATATGAGTCATCTCACAAACTCTTAACCATATTCATATACGAGCGATTCGTAAACAAAAACGAGATGAACACTACTAAATTCAAGCATGGCTTCAAATTTGTTTTTTTTTTCTCGATCCAAACACTGAACCGCTCGTGAGCGACCCAGTTCTTTTACAACCCAACTATAGACACCAGACTTTTAAAGTTAATCCCTGATAGCATTTGCACTCAGGCCACTAACAGTATGTTTTCCCATGCATGCTTCTTTTTCCAGCAGGACTTGTTTGTAAAATAGTTCAATGAATTAGATCACAACAAGTTAGCAGTCTCACAGCAATACAATCTAAAACTCCTTCTACAACTACAATGAAGCTCAAGAGAAACTGAATGTAAAAAACAGATTCTCTCGGCTACGCAGAGTGAATAACCTGCAGCAACATTTTATATGATTCCCAAATGAAAAGCCTAAACTACATCCCACAAGCCATAGGTTCGTATAGAGAATGTAACATGAACGTAATACTAGTTAATTTCAATTGTTTTTACCTCATACTACGTTTAATCGTAAAGTCAGCAGGAAGTGCTTCAGGGCGTTCCCTTGCTATGCTTGGTTTAGAATGCTATTCCTCATTTTCATCTTCTTCATCATCGTCTAAGCTTACAAGATGATTCAGTTTTATCTTTTGCTTTCTTTGTTCCGGAGAGGCTTCCTTAATCTCTTCTTCTCCACTCTTCCTCTTCAAACTTTTCTCATCCTGCTCTTCTGAGGCCGAAGCTAAAAGTTCACCGTCCTCCATCTCTGATTTATCTGCCACTGATGGCTTCAGATTTGCATCTTCTGCCTTCTCTTTTTCATTCAGATCTCCCTTTTTCAACGATTGCTCACTTTGTTCCAGAAACAACCGTATCTCTTTGCTGCTTGCAAGATCAAGGGCCGTCTTTCCTGCTTTTGTCTTAAAACTAAGACTTGCTCCTTTCTTTACCAAGTACTTCACTAAGTCAAGATTAGACCCTTGAGCAGCATAGTGAAGTGGAGTCAGACCCTTTCGGGTGGAAGATTTGACAGAGACCCCAGATGAAAGCAGAGTCCGAACAATTTCTAAATGACCCTTCTGAGCAGCAAAATGAATTGCGCCCATGTCGTCCACAGCAGCAGCACCCGCATCAGCCTTCTCTTGGCAGAGGTAATTCACCACTTGTGCATGCCCTGACCATGCTGCCAAATGCAATCTATGAAACAAGGTTACTGCCGTCAAGGGAACGACATTGTAAGGCTGGCTATTCTAAGAGTTCATGGGAGGCATCGTCATCAAAATGGGCATAACAATCAAAACCAGAAATTTCCATGGATCCAAAAATATGAGAAAGAGAAAAACATATGGGCGAAACTAATAGTGAAGTCCGGACAGATAGCTTGTTAAATAGAACATATTTCAATTATAACGCACTTGACCAAGACATCAGCCTGTATTTACATGCATACCAACACTTCAATCGAGATGCACCAGAAAATCTATGCCGACACTTCCAATGATTGAATACCAAAAGTTTAACTAACGCAATTTGTTTTCTTTACTAATTTCTCAAGCTTATTTGGTGCGAAAAGAAAAGCTAATGTAATTCAATACACATTACATTATCCAGTAATTGATTAGTTCAGCTATGTATCTCAACTGACGCAACTCGATTAAGCCTTACGCCCAAGTTAACTGAGGTAGCTAACGTAATACCGAATACGTAAAAATGTTTCTGCAAGCGTGATATCTTATTAGTATCGGTTTCTTATACAACCAAATGCTTACCGCCATAGTCATCTTCCTAAGTGGCACAAACAAGTATTTGAGCAACACAGTCTAAAACCCTAAACAGGCATGAGATTTGCAGTATTTGAGTAAAAGATGATCAAATAAACCCTAAAAGCTGCAATTTATAATTGAATGAAAAACCTAGAAACAAAGGATACGGAGTTCTGGAGTGCTTATCTCTGGAGTTCACAGCCAAAGGATTTGAACTCAGAATTGACTGAACCGCTTTTAAGTCACCGGACCTTGCCGCTGCGTGCAGCTCTTCACCTTCGTTTCTCCCCCTCCCCATTTTTCTCTCTCTTTCTTTTTGTTCTTTTTTTCTTCACTTTGATTGATACAATTTGATAGTGTTCCAACAAAGTGTCAATTCACCCTCTGAATTTGTCATGAAATATAAAAAGGTCATTTTGAAAGTTTTTGGGTCAAATAGATCCGCAACTATGTCAAAGTACATCAAGTCAGCCTCTCCTCAATCTCACCCTCACAAATAAGTTTCACTCTCAGTACAACAATGGAATAAGTTTTTAAAAATTTCTTAATGTTTTATTTATCTCTTAAATTGATGCTTGATCATTTTTAAATTGAACTATATTTTTATAATTTTTATAATTTAATAATCATTTTAATTTTTAATAAAAAAATTAGGAATCCGTAGTCCGGTAAGTGTTTAAGTCATGGGAGGCCTTAATCCCATGACTTATGTCCCCTACTGCTGTGAGCGGAGCGAGGTTCGGGGGCCGCTCGCCCAGACTTATGGCTAACTTCTTGATCTGGAAATGGTTTGAAAAATGGAGTCGCCACCTAGTTCAACTATGAAATGCCTTTTTCTACCGACTGGATAACCTTACTCGTCTCCGGTAAGATTATCGTGCATTGGACCAAAAGACCGAGTTTGTGGACCTCTCCGAGATTTGTGTGCTTGGCTTATCAGTTACTGGCTTTATTTACTAGACATATTCGTTTTGTTCTCATCTTAACATTCTATAGCAGTCCATAGATATAATGCTGGAAATAAATAAATTTGAAACCAGTAAACACATTTGACGCTCATATGACTCAATCTGGACTGGTCATGCAAAGCAAGTTAGCAGGTACTCCTAAGCATACATCTAAATCTTAACATAAGTCTGGTTGGTATGAATTGATTACATGCACAAAGCCTAAAAATCGGATGTCTAAGTATGATTGATTTTATTAGGTGATCTTGAATGACCTATACAACTATTTACTACTTTTTCGTGATAGTCTTAAGATGTCTAAGTGACTGGTTGGAATTGATTTGATTTGCTAATTTAAAGGTGGTCAGTCCTTTAACCTGTTAATATTGGATGTGGCATGCTTTTGGAAAACAGTAAACATTGCAAACTAGCCCATGTTCAGTTTATATGCATACAAGGTTAAGAATACTTTTGAACCTCGTTGACTTTTGAGTGCCTTGCACTCGTGCGGGTTTGAGTGTCGGTGTATTACCGATCTGAGCCCTTGGCTCGTTTGCTGGCGAAGTGGATGCAGAATCTAGCTTCGAGTCTGTGCAGGGTTGTGTTCTTGGAGAATCAAAGTGTACTTAGGGTGTTTTAAGACTGGAATCAAGCATGATTTTGGTGTGTGTGTGTGTGTAATATTCGGCCAGGGTTTGCTCTAGGGGGATCAAATTTTCTAGCTTGGGTTTATGTGTTTCTGGTCCGACCTCTGACTCAGCTGTCTTAATGCTGTTTATATAGAAGTGAATTAGGTTTAGGGTTTAGGTTAAGTTAATTTAAAGTTTTGTCTAATTAGAATTTGGGTTGAGGTTGGATCCAATTTCCCTCTTACTTTTTGTCCTTAGCATGGAGTACTTCTCTAGATTGATGCTGCAAAACACAAGAGCTGGTTCTGGATTTGTTTTCCATCAGCGGTGCAAGGTGATATCTCTCAATCATCTTTGTTTTGCAGATGATATGTTTATCTTCTGTAATGCAGATAATACTTCCATTAAGATAGTTAAAGAGACCCTGAGAACCTTTGCAAAGACTTTTGGATTACATCCAAATCATAACAAAAGCACCATTTTCTTTGATGGTGTTCCTGATACCAGTAAGAGTGAGATCCTAAGCTTAATAGGTTTCCAGGAGGGGAAGCTGCCAGTTAAGTACTTGGGGCTACCCCTGGTCTCTTCTAGATTTTCTAATGACCACTGCAATGGCTTAATCCAGAGAATAACAACTAGAGTTAATAGCTGGTCAGCAAAAAGTCTGTCCTTTGCTGGCAGGCTTCAGCTAATAAATTCAGTCTTGCTAAGTATGCAGATCTACTGGTGTTCTGTGTTCTTGCTTCCTAAGGCAGTGATTAAAGGGGTAGAATCAATCTGTAGAGAGTTCCTTTGGAATAATCAGAATTCTAATAGGAAAAGTGGGCCAGTAGGATGGAAGAATGTTTGCACAGGAAAGTGCTATGGTGGATTAAGGATTAAATCAGTGCTTATTTGGAATAAACCAGCTTTAGTAAAGCATATCTGGGGATTAATCACCCATAAGCCTTCGTTATGGGCTACTTGGGTGACTGAGAATAAGCTTAAAAGATTAAGCTTCTGGGGGATTGATAAACACTATGATTTCTCTTGGGCATGGAGACAACTTTTAAAGCTAAGAAATAGTATTAAAGATAAGTTTGAGTATCAGCTAGGTAATGGAGAGAGGTTTTCTTTTTGGCAGGATCCTAGGGTAGATGGACTATCTCTTACTGATAGGTTTCCAGGAATAAACATCAAGGACTCTGATGTTTCTAAATATGCAAATGTATCAAGTAACTAGAGGAATAGCAGATGGTCTTTGCCTGACCCTGTGGATGACAGAACAGCTGCAGCTTGGGAGTATCTAAATCAAAACTGCAAAGTAAATGGTACAAAGAACGATTTGGTCATTTGGAAGGCCCATAAGAATGGCAGCTTTTCTGTGAGTAGTGCCTAGAAAGGCATGATTCTAGAGCAAAGAAAGAAATCCTGGCATACTATTGTCTGGTTTGCAGGACAGATTCCAAGACACTCATTTATTAAGTGGATGGCTTTGTTGGGTCGCCTGAACACTAAAGACAAAATAATGAAGTGGGGGGTTGTTTCCAACAGCACTTGTGCCCTGTGTAACTAGCAGAATGAGGACATAGAGCACATGTTCTTTGCTTGCAGGTTTTCTTCTAATATTTGGGAGAAAGTCTTACAAATCTCTGATAGAGCTAGACAGAGCTTCACTTGGAAAAGAGAAGTAAGCTATATTGTTAGAAGAGCAAAAGGAAAATCCATTAGGGCAAAGTTGATGAAAATGTGGTTCAATGCATCTGTATACCACATATGGATGACAAGGAACAAAATTGTGTTTGCTCAGGAAACTCAGACAGTAGACCAAGTCTTCAAAAGAATTACAGCAGATGTTAGAAATAGGCTTTGATCTCTTAGGGCCTGTATTTCTTTGGCTTTTGCTGTTTGTGCAAAGCTTTGCTTTCCTATTTTAGCTTATGAGCTTGTTGCATTGGGGCTTTTTTTTAAGCAATAAAATTGCTTCTTTTGGTGATTGACCAAAAAAAAAGTGATAAGCGATTAGGATTAGGATTATCTTTAAATTATTTACCTTAGAATTTTACTTTTAATTTTTGGATTTGGACTTGCTAGCTAATTAAAAAGGTGCTAAAAGTCTGTCTTGATGCCTAAAAGTGTCAAAAAAGACTATTAAGACCCTATGGTTTTGGGTATACTCAATTCTAGTCCGTAAAATTTACAAATTTGCCCAGAAACTTCTAAGATATTGCAATTGGTCAAATTTCTAGATTTGGACTACAATCGCTTTAGATTTTTATAGGTTATTTGCGGCTAATTACGTTTTAATCCTCCAAGTTTGCAGTTATGCGCAGATTTTGCCTGCTTAGTTTCCAGTAAGGAAATCTAAGGCTCGTCACCCAGACGTATTTCTCTGAAAATGATCATTGGACGCATCAGTCCCTTATCACTTTTTACCCGTCCGAAAAATAGGTGTCTACACTTAGGGACCTTTTTTCTTCTTTATTTCCTTTCTTCTTCTTTCTCTGGCGACTGTTCGTCCTCCAACCATCATCTGCGTCCACCCATCGTAATACCCCTCCGCTCCCACCACTATACAAAGTTTAAGACGAGGAGTAAAGCTCCTCGTTGCTCCTCCAACCAAGAGTAGGTCCTCTAAAACGAGAAATAGTTCCTCGCCCAGGAGTCGGTAGGTGGTGGATTCCGGTCGGTAGGGCGGCAGTGGCAGTTTCCAATGATAATTAAATTTAGGTTTAATTAGGTTTAATTAGTGTTAATTAGTGTTAATTAGGGTTTTAATTGTGTTAATTAATATTAAATTAAGATTAATTAGGTTTAAAATTTATAATAATTAATGCCACTCTCTTTTTTTATTAGAGGGGCCTTTTTTATACGAAAACGCAAGTTGCAGGTTTTTTGATATGAAAATGCAAGTTGTGGGTTTGTTTGATCCAAAATGCTCCAAAATGACTCATTTGATATTTCATGCCAAGTTGAGGGAGTGAAATGATCCTTTGTTATTTATTAATTAGTGTTTAATTAGTCAACGAAAAAATGATTGCCCAAAAATATGATGGCCTGAAAAAAAGGGAGGTCGGAAAAAAGTGATTAGGTTTGAGTGGTTTTATTGGATTGGGTTAAATAATTTTTAATTCTTTAATTAATCTTCTTGTGAGCGGAGCGGGGTTTGGGGGCCGCTCGCCCAGACTTATGGTACACCTATATTCTGGAAAGGTTTTTAAAAATGTGGAGTCACCACCTAACTCAACTAGGAAATGTCTTTTCTACCGACTAAATAACCTCACTCGCTTATGGGTGAGATTATCGTACTCCGGACCAAAAGACTAGGTTCGTGGATATTTTACCGAAACTCGTGTACTTGGCTTATCAGTAACGTTTATTTACTTGACACATTCATTTTATATCTCATCTTAACATTCATGCAATTCACGGTATAATTTGCTGGAAATTAAACACAGATGAAAGCGGTAAAGGGACCTAATCAGGATGCGCATATGACTCGATCTGACATGTGAGGTAGGTAGCAATTAATCCTAGGCATATATCTAACCCTGGCGGAGTCTATCAAATAACAGTGGTCTGGATCATTTTTTACATGCATGAAGCCTAAAACTGGATGTCTAAGTGTGATTGATTTTATTAAGTCATTTTGAATAACCTATACAACCTCTATTTACATTTTTATGGCAGTCCTAAGATTTCTAGGTGATTTGCTGGATTCGATTACTAATAAGTTAACGTGATTAGTCCTTTAGCTTGTTAATGATTGGATTTGACATGCTTTTTGAAAGCTTCTAAACAATATCGACACACACACACACACACACACACACACACACACACCATGCAGAGGATATACATATAAGGTTAGAAATACTTTTAAACCTTGTAAACCAGAGTATTTGGCACTCGATGCGATTTGACTATCGAGGTGGTCAGAATCAGAATTTGGTCAGAACGTGGAAGTCCTTTTTCTCGTTGATAAGGATCCACTGGTTTAAACCAGGATCGATCCCGAGTTCAAACGAACCTGTAATCGTATCTTGAAGTCGCTAGTTTTGTCGGTTGTGGGCTTCGAGGCCCGGTTGGCTTGAAAGCTTACAATTGTGGGCTTTTAGGCCCAAAATACGTTGGGATAGGCTCATTACAACATATATATCAATTCTACAACTATTATGTATAGGTGGACTCAAAACGGGTCCCAATTCCGAGTTCAAATGAACCCGGAAACATGAAATTATAATTGGGTTGAAGTCTTAAAGATCTAGGAATCAATAATGGGTAAGGGGAAAGGAAGAACACGACACCACAACAAGTGTCGGTGGCATCAGTTTATAGTGGCAGCTGTGCCAATGCCATTGGAGGCAGCAGGTCATCATTTGGCTCAGTTTTCATGCAAAACACTTAAAAAAACGCATCAAAAAGCAAAGGAAGACATTCCAAAACATATTGGGATCGAAAATAGTGTCTAAAATCTAATTAAACACCCTAAATTCATGCTTCTAAACATATTTCATGGCAATCATGTTAAAACAGCTAAAACCACAACAAGCATTGTAATCATTGCAGTCTTTATTATAAAGATATATTATAAGTGTCTGGATTAAACAGTATCAACATGCGATTATAACAGCATATATAAACAGCCTATATACATGTTTCTAAGACAATCATATTGAGAATTCAAAAGCATGGAAATCTTGGCATGGCAAAGACAATTTATATTCAAGAACATAATTTTAGGCACATCGAAAAAACCTAGCATGCATTCTAACATGTCAGATTAACAGTTCTAAATCACATATGATAACAAGTGATGAGAGAACAATTTTGTTCCTTAGAAGTACCGTTCTAAGTCCCTGACTCGTTTTCTAGTGATTCGCAGTAGAATTCAACTTTGGATCAATATGTAACATTGCGTTCTTCAGTGATTAAAGTGTTTCAGCTTAGTTTGATTAATTAGGGTGTGTGTGTATTGGGTGGGCGGGGGGGGGGGGGGGGGGGTTCGGCCAACACAGTGTTTTTCCTAGGGTTTCTATGCTTTTCTTGTGGGAGTAATTGCTAACCGGTTCAGCAAATTTTGTCGACCTTTAGCTAGGCTGGCTAAAGGTCTATTTATCGTGGTTAAGGGTAACTTAGGGTTAGCTAGTGGTTGAATTAGATTCAGGTTAGGTTTCTAGAGTTGTAGATAAACAAGAAAGGTGAAAGATTGTGAAGTGACGAGATGAGTTAGTATTACGATAAGCTAAACTATTGTTTATTTAATTAAATTTGGATTTAATCTTGAAGGATAAATAAAACATGGTTAAAAGTTATTTTTGGTGCCCGAAAGTGTCAAAAAATGGATTCTACGAGCCTAAGGTTTGGTTGTGGTCAATTTTGTGATTAGGATGCATATTAGTCTGTTCCATTGGTTCTTGTCATAAATTGCCATAATTTTCAAATTATGTGTTCTTAGTAAAAATTGCTATACAAACTGAAAAAACATGATAATAGGCTATTTTTAGGTGTTTAGTATGCCATGTCCATATTTATATTGATTGTAGAGCTTAGAATGCATGCTAGGGTATTTTTATGCTTAATTACCTCAAGTATATTCTTGCTCAAATAGCTATAAAATTAGCTATTTAAGTGTCTTAATTCAAGTTTCAACACTTTAAATCAATCTCACTATGTGTTATTTGCATTCTTTGAGATTGTTTATGCGTTTTTAGCGTTTTTACATGAAAAACCGAGCTGGAACGATGAAACGGCGAGTTAATGCCCCTACTACTGACGTCGCTGCCGCATCCTGAACTGCCAGCGCCGCTGGAATTCACTGTCGGTGCCGACAGTAGATAGTGTCGCCACTAAAAATGTGTGTGGCGCCATCCTCCTGTTCTTCGCCTCCTCTAGAATTGATTCCAGATCCTGTCAGATTCAATCCGACATTCTTTTCGTGTTTCTGAGCTTGTTTGAGCTCGGAATTGGGCCCCGTTTGAGCCCACAGTTTAGTAATTAGTTATAATATCTGTTTGCAATATTTAATGGGCCTATTCCTCTGTATTTCTGGCCTCAAATCCCAATTTGTAATCTGTCCAGCCAACCGGGCCTTGAAGCCCAGATCTAGTGCGACTGGCAACTTCCAGACCGGATTCCGAGCCCATCCGAATTTGGAATCGACCCCGGTTTGAACCAGAGAACTTGTATCGACGAGATGGACAACTTCCGTGTTTTGCTCGAGAGCCATTTCCGACCACACAGACGGTCAAAATGCATCGAGGGCCAGACACTTCGGTCTTCAAGTTTTTAAAGTATCTCTAACCTTGTATGTATATCAACTACCTTTGTATATGCTTACAATGTTTAAAGACTTTCCAAAAGCATGATCCAATCCAGTATTAACAGGCTAAAGGAGTAACCATGTTAATTAGCTAAATCAAATCAATACCAGCAAATCACTTAGAAATCTTAGGATTGTCATGAAAAAGTAGTAAACGGTTATATAGGCATTCAAGATGACTAATAATAAAATTAATCAAATCTATAAACCCGGTTTTAGGATTTGTGAATGTAATCAATCCAGACCTACCAGTCTTTTGCTACTTGTTAGAAACCTCCAAGGTTAGATGAATGCATATGAGTATTTGCTACTTCTCGAAATCGAGTCATATGAGTGTCTAAATTGAGTCCCTTTACTGCTTTCATCTGTGTTTAAATTCCCGCAATTTATACAGTGAACTACATGAATGTCGAATGTCCACGAACCCACTCTTTTGGTCTGGCGTACGATAATCTCGCCCATAAGCGAGCGAGATTTCTCCAGTCGGTATAAAAGGCATTCCTATCTAAGCTAGGTGGAGACTCCACATTTTCTTAAAGACCAGTCCGAAATAGAGTCCTTCCATAAGTCTGGGCGAGCGGCTCCTGGACCCCGCTCCGCTCACAAGTATCGTATTTTTATTTTTGTAACAAAATCTTTAATATTGTTTTTTACATATAAATGAATACTAATTGAACAAAGGTTCAATGCGGCTCTCAAACTTGTTTCTCAAGATCACATAAACTCATTTTAATTTTTTAGGTTAACTATAACCAAAACTTATATTTTTGGAATTAAATAAGTCCATTTTGAACTTTTGGATCTATTAGATCCAAAGGTCAAGTAACCCCAAAATTATACAATCCTGAGTCGTAAACTTGGAAGTCTAGTTGACCCAAAGAGTTTAAATTGTCTTATTCGATCCTGAAAACACAAATTTTGTGTCTTTTTTGACCCTAAAAGTTAAACTGGGCTTATTTAATCCTAAGACACAAGTTCGAGGACCGCGTTAACTCTCTGGTCAATGCTAATTTAAATATAAGAATTTATTAAATAATTAATAATAAAACTAAAAATAAATTGATATTTTATCAAGAAATAAAACAAATGGGCCTAGAATGAGTTTATATTTTAATTTTTCATGCTATTATATTCTTTAAAGTTAATCTTTATACATGTTTAATGTTGAAAAATCAATAATAAATAAAAAAAAGCTAATTGTAAATCTGAAAACGAAAAAGAAGAACGATGAATCTTTTTGCCTCGTAATCTGAATATATGCCTTTGTTGGACCAAGTCCCATTTGAACTCTACTTTTGAGTTTGACAATCAATTTAAAGAGTCTAATCATGTTTATTAGTGTGTAGGAACTTATAGAAACCATCCCGGGTCGAATTGGAGCTTTCTAGTGAGAATCAAAAAATTGAAATTCCGACTAGTTACAGTAGCTTTTCACGCCCGAGATGCCTTCTGCATTGTGGTGATCTCGGGCACGACATAAAGTCAGTCAAAAACCCCTTAGGGTTTTGACCTTCATCACGGGCGCGACACACTGATCTCGGGCGCGATATATGTGACCGTTGGAGATCCAACGACTCTTTCTGAGCACCCTAACCAGAGGGTGACACATGGCTTGCACCCATTGGATGTCTTTCTGAAGATTGTAAATCTCGGCCGCGACAATAAGGATCTGGGCGCGACAGACTCATTTTCAGCATAAAATTGAGATTACTTCTAGAAGACTCATGGGAATATAGTTGGGGCTATAAATACCCCTTGTCTACCACATTTATTTAGTTAGACACTTTATCAACAACCAAGATTACAAAGCATTCAATTTCTTATTTCTAAAACATTTATTGTGCATCAATTTGCATTGATTTCTTTTCTTTCTTTTATTGATTATCAATCTTTTGATTAACCATTAAGTGTTTGCAGGTTTGTGATTAGCCTTGAAAAATTACTTTGTGAGTTTGAGATTAGCTCTAGAAAATCTCTTTGTATTAGTTAGTGTTTAGCTTTAAAACACATATTTAGTGAATTATCAAAATCTCAATCTTTGATTGACTAGTGTAGTAGGATCGAGTTGTGATCCGAACCACTCTAAATTTTTTGTCTTTCTTCTCTCTAAACCTCTTTATTTTTTAAAATACCTTATTCACCCCCCCTCTAAGTTAGCATTTGGGATTTCAGCCTTCAAGAAACTTCTTATAATTGTTAAAAACGTTCGATATCTATGAGCGAAGCGGGCTTCGGGGGCCGCTCGTTCAGGCTTATGGCTAACCTCTATTTTAGAAAGGTTTAAAACATATGGAGTCGCCACCTAGCTTAGCTAGAAAATGCCTTTTCTACCGACTGGATTACCACACTCGCTTATGGGTGAGATTATCGTATGTCAAACCAAAAGACTAGGTTCGTGCAAATTCTACCAAAACTCATGTACTTGACTTATCCGTTACGTTTATTTTTCTAGACATTTTTTATTTTTACCTCATCTCGACATTCATGTAGTTCATCGTATAATATTCTGGAAATTAAATACGTATAAAAGCAGTAAAGGGAACCATATAGACGTGCATATGACTCGATCTAGCATGTGAGGCAAGTAGCAGGTACTCCTAGGCATTCCTCCAACTCTAGTGATGCTTATCATGTATTTAAAAATGGCTGGTCTGGATCGTTTTACATGCACAAAGCCTAAAACTGAATTTCTAGGCGTGATTGATTTTATCATTAGCTATCTTGAATAACCTGTACAACCTCTGTTTACATTTTCATGATATTCCTAAGATCTCTAGGTGATTTGCTAGATTTGTTGGATTCGGTTACTAAGTTAACGTGGTTAGTCATTTATCCAAAAAAAACGTTAACGTGGTTAGTCTTTTAGTCTGTTAATGATTGGATTTGTCATGCTTTTGGAAAGATTCTAAATAGTATCAACATATACACTACGCAGGTGATAAACATACAAGGTTAGAAATACTTTTTAACCTTGTAGACCGGAGTGCCTGGCACTCTATGCGATTTTTCTATCGAGGTGGTCAGAATCAGAACTCAGTCAAATATGGAATTTTTTTGTCTCGTCGATATATATCCACTGATTTGAACCACAGTCAATTCCGAGTTCAAACGAACCTGAAATAGCTTTTGGAAGTTGCTAGTTTCGTCGAATGTGGGCTTCGAGGCCTGGTCTTGCTTGGTAGAATACAAGTTTTGGCTTCGAGGCCCTAATTAAACTGGGTTTGACCCATTTACAACATATTTTATAATTTTATAATTAAATACAAATTTGTGGGCTCAAACGTGGCCCACCTCCGAGTTCAAACAAATTCGGAAACACAAAAATAGGATCAGATCGAAGTTTGGAAGCTCTGGAATCAATATGGATTAAGGATCATAGATCATCACGACGCTAATGTTAGTGCCAACGACAAAACTACATAGTGGCGGCCGCGGCGCCAATACCAGGGAGGATGTCGGTTCGTCATTTTGGCTCGGGAAACATGCAAAACAGCTCAAAAACACGTCAAACGCATATGGAAAACACGTTGAACATACCAGAACTGAAATATGATGTCAAAAGGTGAATTAAACATCCTAAAACATGAGTTTCTAAGCTGATTTCATGGCTATTATGGAAGAACAACTAAAAACACAAAAATCGTGGCAATTTGAACATAGCATGCATTCTAAGCATTAGAATTGAACGAAATCTGGATATGATGTGTAAAACATGTTAAAATCACCCTAATACATGTTTGTAATCAGTTTGCATGGAGATCATGGCAAGAATATTGAAATTATCAGTTATGGAAATTATATCAATTTATGGAAAAAGTGATAAAGAGATGAATATTTGGTCTTCAGAAGTATCGTTCTAAGTTATTGGCTTGTTTTCTGGTGATCCGAATGTAGAATTCTGCTTTGGATCAGTATGTAGCCGGACGTTCTTGAGTAATTAAAGCGTTGCTAGCTTATTTTCTAGACTGGTTTGTGTGTGTGTATGTTTGGTTCGGCTATGGCTCTCTAATTTAGGATTTGATCGTGATTTTTTGTGGTGATTAATTTCCGACCTCTAACTAGGCTGTCATAGGGTTCTATTTATAGAGGTAAATGAAATTGATATATTTATAGTGGTGTGAAATTATATGTAGCAATTTTATAAAGCAAACTAAAATTTTGGCTATTTTTATAAAAAGGCGGCTAATAATCACCCATGGCCCCTGACTTTAGGGGTACCTTACAACAAACCCCATGATATCTAAAAATGATCAGCAAACCCCCTGATCTTTGTGGCGGCGCTCGCTAAACCCCATGAGTGTCAAAATCACCGATTATTCAAAAAATCACTAATGTGACATGCCTTCTTCTCGTTTTAACACCAAAAGGCTGGACCTGTCCTCTGCATGCATGTCTGACATGTGTAAGGGTTTGTAAGGTTGTGTCAGTTGATTTTTTTGAAAAAAAAACTAAAAAATGAAAATTAACCGTAGTAACTCCCTCTTTTTTCTCTCTTACTTTTTCTTTTCCTCTCCCTCATTTCCGTTTTATTTTATTTTCTTTTCAAAATTTCCTCTTTTCGTCTTCTTATACCTTGCCTTAATACTTATTCTTTATTCTACTCCTTCTGCCTTCTCGCTGTCCATCGGGTTCCTCTTCTTTCCTCCTCTACTTTCTTCTTCTTCTTTGTTGCCCCGTTTCTTTTTTCGATAAATTTCTGTCTTCTTTTCTTTTATTTTAAATAGACTTTGTTCTTTATCAGAAAATGGGATCCACAAAAATGACGAAAAATGGAAAAAGAAAAAAGGAAAGGGAAGAAACTAAAAGGTATGAGTCTTTTTTGCTGGAACATTTATTTTGGTAGTTCTGTTTGTTGATTATTTGAATTTTGTGGTTGAGTTTTTCATTGGATGTTATTTTTGTTGGTATTTTATTTCTAGTTTGTCATTGGTTGTTGTTTTGGTTTGGTTTATACTGGTTCATTAATTAAAAATTGGTTGTTTGTTTGTTTGTTGGTTTTAGCAGCTCCTAGTGAAGAAATTGTTTTTGATGTCTTTGAAATTATTCTGAACTACAATGGAGACATAAAAGACTTTGTTATTTTAATGAGGATGTGAGTGTTCAAAAATTTCATATTGAGGATATAGGGTTAAATAGCCTAAATAAGTGGTTACTTGAATTGAAGGTTGAGGGATTGTTAATGTATTATTGTAGGCGGGCTGGCATGGATTTTAGTCAAGATTTAATTCCTATGGAAAATGATGACCATGCCATGGACATGGCACTGTCTGGAGCACATGATGGTAGTGTTGATATGTATATTAGAAAGTTAAGCTGTGTTGACGTGTGCAACCTAAGGCCTGTTATTTGACAGACATTGGAGTTGAAAGAATTTGAAGATGAGGATGATGCATTGGAGCTGCAGGCTGTTGTTGAGGTTGAACCAGTAGAGTTGCTGCAGATTGAAGGTCCAGGAGTGGAGATGCTGCAGATTGAAGGTCCAGGTGAACCACTGGAGGAGGTTCTGCAGATTGAAGCAGTTGATGAACCCCAAGAGGGGCAACAACCTGGTTCAGACTAAAGGTTAACAAACTTGAGTGACCTATTTTTTGTGCAAAGTTATGGAACAACACTTGTAACCTTTTAGGTTAATATATATCTTGCATTTTGTATTAATACTGCTATTAAGAATGTGGATTTTCACCTTTTGGCTATTAATATTGTTGTTTTTGTTTTCTATATTGGTTGTCATTGAAATTATTACTTTGCTTTTCAGATATTGCTTTTGTTGGTTAGTTGGTTGTGTGTGTTAGTAAGCGTACTGGTTGTTCCCTCATATTGAATTTATTAATCAACCGTGGACCCTCAAATTGAACTTAGATTTCAACTGTGGTCCTTAAATTTTTATTTATTAATTAACCGTGAACCCTAAACCTTTATTTTTTAATCAACTGTAGACCTTAAACTTTCGTTAATTATTCAACCGTGGACCGTTAAATCAAAATTGGCAAACATCCATAAATTAATGATTTGATTAATATTCTATGCATTTATTAGTTTCATTATAAAACATATAGAATATATGGCTAAGACTTCATCAGTTAGATACGGCGTGATCAATTAAACAACAAAAAAAGAACTATCTGATTATATAGACAAACATACAATTCATATAGAAAAACTTAATACATAAGGGTGCATAAATTAATGGCTAATAATTAGAGACATTGTGACTAAGGGAAGCATTAAATATCATCCTCTGAACCAAGCTCCCATGATCGACATACACAAACCTCCAACTTGGTCAAACCGTCAGCAAAAAATCACGATCACTACTATCAAGAACGAACCCTGTTAATGAACGGTAATAATTGTTGCGTCTTGAACATTCTGGGTAGAAGAATGAAACCTGTGAATGGAGGATTCATTAAATTTAACTTCGATATCATAAGGGCAGCTTCCGTTTGATAATGGTCCAAGACAAAACAACGTTATAATATTCTCATAAGTGCACATTGTGTTATTCATAACAAACACAATATCTGATTTTTCCTCTTAGAGAAACAAACCCTTATCATTCAAGTTAAGAAAAACAACAAATTTACGATGAAAAAATGGTGTAAATGAATCTTTATGCATCTCTTTACAGTGACCATAAATCATTTCGGATGAGCCCTTGACATTGCAATCTAAAAGCGGGCATGAACACGCTATAAAAGAACAATACTTTTCGTGCTTTGTCTTTCCGTCGTAACTAAAACTTTCTTTGCATCCATAAATTTTGTTTTGGCAAAAAACTTTTAAAGACTCCACCACTACTTCCATTGCCTGACATCGCATTGATCCGATAGGCAAAGTGCGAGAATGACATTTTCCAAATTTGGCAGAGCACGTGTTGCAAGTTATGTGTCCATTCTCACACTGAAAAAAGAAACAGTTATATAATTAAGAATAACCCAAGTAGAAGTTACAAATATAAAAAACATATAAAAGATATGGAGAGAAACCTGAATAATGTGAGGAGTTAAAGGTTCGCCGCAGACAACGCAATCCATAAGTTCAAGATCAAGTGAAGAGATAATATTATCGGACATTTTTGCGTTACTTTGAATATGAACAATGATCTAATCTCTATAAGTGTCTGAATGATAAGTTGCGTGTGTGTGCTAGTAAGCATCGTGTTGTGATTACATATTTAAATAAGTTGGATACGTGTTTGTTCAAGTTCTTCACTTAAGCATTGTGTTGTTTTCCAAGTGAGTGGATATATTTAATGACGGTTTAATCAAAGGTTATATGTTGGGAGACGAATGAGTTTATTGGTTGTGTGTGTTATATAATTAATGATATGACAAGTCAATATTTAATAATTAATAATATTTGTCTGTAACAATCTAGTAAACATCCATAAATTAATAATTACTCTATAAAATTTAAATCAACTGAAACATCCATAAATCAATTTTTGTTCATTAATACATAACATTACAAACCAGGCTAATAATGTTCTTTTTCAATTTTTCCTCATGCAATGTAAGGCTAAACTGCATCCTGCATCTGCACAAGCAGCACAAACACCAAACTTCATGATCCTGGCTGACCTTTCCATGTCTGCACACTTAACCTCCATGAGCTTGATCAGGTCCTTCAGTGAGTCTATATCCATTAATAGTAGACCACTTTTCTCAATCAAGATTCCATTTTCTTCTGCGTACATCTCATGGGACTCCTTCAATCCCTCATTGTCATAATTTATTCCCTGGATTTCATCATTTTTAGTTGCAATCAATTTTTTTGCCTCGTCCAGTTGTACAGTCATGGCATTAAGCTCACTTTCAAGCCTCAGACTATCATCATTTGATAAGCCATGTCATTGTCAATCCAAGCAAAAAAATCACACTGATTCTAGCAAATTTAGGTCAAAAAATAAAGGCTCATCACATGCAGAAGTTAGAATTTATTTATAAAGTACATCAATTACTTACAGTTCGCTTTGAACAAGTGTGAAATCTTCGACCAGGGTTTTTATCCGTTGAAGAAATTTGTAAAAGACATGGGATTCCGCAATCGCAAACCACTTGTGCCACTACTCCTTCCATTGGTGGTCGTCTTCTTGCTAAATTTTCCAACCCTAAAACTTTAACTTTGTAAGCATAGAAATAGGATTAGACGAAGAAGACATATGATAGGCTAATAATCACCCATGGCCCCTCAACTTTAGGGGTACGGGCGCTAAACCCCCTGAAGTTTAAAAACGGGCGCTAAACCCCCTAAACTTTGTGTCGGCGCTCACTAAACCCCTTTTGGACGAAATATGACCAAAATACCCCTGGCGCCGTTTTTTCAGTCAACTGACATTTTAAAAAAAAAATTCTGACACTGTCATATCATCTGACACGTCAGAATTATACCTTAAAAATTTCAAACACCTAAAATACCCTCAATTTAATTTAGAAAAAGACAAAATAAATAAATCAACCCAATCTAAATTAAAAGATGAACCCAACACCCGACCGGACCATCCCCACCCGACCGGACCACACCCACCCGACCACCCGACCACCCCCGGAAAATTTTCCGGTCATCTTCTCTATTGAAGATGACCGGAAAATTTTTCCGGCCATCTTCCGAATCTGTTCCTCAAGAACAGATCCGTCGCGGATCTGTTCTTGAGGAACAGATCGTGCGATCTGTTCCTCAAGAACAGACCCGCGTCGGGTCTGTTCTTGAGGAACAGATCCGGCGATCTGTTCCTCAAGAACAGATCCGGCGCCGGATCTGTTCTTGAGGAACAGATCTGCAGATCCGTTTATTTTGGTGACCGGAAAATTTTCCGGTCATCATTCACTCGGAGAAGATGACCGGAAAATTTTCCGGTGGTGGTCGGGTGGCGGCGATGGTTAAATCAGTGATGGGTTGGTTTTGAATGGGTGGTTGGGTTTTGAATGAGTGGTTGGGTTTTTTTATTTTATCAGATATTATATTTAGGGGTGTTTTGGGTATTTTTATTTTTTTTTGTCTTTTGATGACGTGTCAACTGACACTTGGTGCTGTCAATTTTTTTTTTCTGTTTTAAAAGACAGCCGCCAAACAAAAGACGGCGCCGGGGGTATTTTCGTCCAAAAGGGGTTTAGTGAGCGCCGACACAAAGTTTAGGGGGTTTAGCGCCCGTTTTTAAACTTCAGGGGGTTTAGCGCCCGTACCCCTAAAGTTGAGGTGCCATGGGTGATTATTAGCCCATATGATAAAACGAAGACCAAATGGCTTACCGCTTTTTATTCTGAGTTGAAATTCAAGCGTTTACACATGATTCAGTTTCAACGCCGGCTATTTATTTATGGGCCATGCTGTCAACCTTTAGGGGCCATGGGTAATATGGTTGTTTAAATTAAGAGTCATGGGTGATATTGTTGTTTAACTCAAGGGCCGTTGTTAATTATATCATTAAACATTAGGGTCCATGATTGATCACTTTTACTAAATGAGGGGCTGCAATTGATTATATTTTTAAACAACAGCAACAATCACAGATACACAACTACAAATTTATATAACCAAATAAAATATCCACCACAAAAAATACAACCAAACCAACATCATTTACATATCCAATTGAAACCATCTGTTTAGTTACATTCAAGAAAACAATTCGAAAACAGGTTTGTGTATCTACCAAAATACACCTTAAAAATATACCATGCTACATTAACAATATCACACCCTATAAATATTGCCCATATTCCAAAATAAAAAAAATAATAAGCAGTGTATCTAAAGGGAACTGTACATGTACAAAACAAAAACAAAAATAGTTTTCTTGAACTCTAACTAGTTCTTCCTTAGTCGTTTCCTCAAACTTTCCCTGTACCGAGAAGGGACTTCTCGACCACCAACCCTCTTTCCTTTTCTCTTGTCAGCAGCTCGAGGAACTTATGGAGCAGTGTCATGAGTGGGTTCCCCTCCAGTTGGTGCTTGCTGTTTAACAATAGCCGAATGAAAGAAAACAAACCCGTTAATTACACACACTGATTCATTCAACACGGAAATTTGAAAATTGTAAGACATAGAAGTAGTACTTACTGAGGCTTGTTCTGTTGCAGAATGGGCTCCACTTACGTGTATGGAAGACTCTCCTGTTGGGGCCTGCTCTCCAACTACAGACTCCCCCTGGTGCATCCCTATAAGGTGCATCTTCTCCTCCTGAGACCTCCACTACAGCTGCTGCTTCTGCCTTAATGTCACCCCCACCCGCAGCTTGTTCATTGTCCTTTTTGTGGTGCCGTTTGTTGTGGCCATATTTTCCGCAATCACCGCATTTAACCTTTTGGCGCCCCTTACGTGGTAACTTTGCCCTCTTTGCATGGGCCTCCCTTACAGCCTCTGCATGTTGCGTCTCCAGCTCTTCCACTTCCTTTCGTCTTGTTGTCGGCTTTTTAGCTCGCTTCTTTGTTTGCACCGACGAGGGAGGAACTATGATGTGGAATCAGTTTGAATCTGTCTCCCACATATCAGCCCCATTCATTAGGTTGATAACATAGCTATAAACTTTCTCGTAGGTGCCTTTTGTTTAGCAGTCGTCCATATAATTCTCTGGGATCTCATTGTTGTCATAAATACAAGCGCATGCATGAACGCATGGAATCCTAGTCAGGTCCCAACTCCTGCATGTGCAAGTTCTTTCCTGCAAATTCACCATGAACTGCCCCCTGGGACCAGTAACTTGGACTTATAGACTGCCAGCAGGGTGTGCGTTGTAATTCCAACTATCATCAATTATTTTGGCCAGTTTTTTTCCGTAATATTAGGGCACAACCTTGACTCAATCTTGCTCCTCAAAATCTGTTTGTCATTGATCCGCTTTATTAGCTGCGTCCCAATTATTTTGAACATGGTCAAAATAGGTTTAGTTCTCGAAGCCAGTATATATCCATTGAAGGCCTCCGCTAAATTGTTGAGCAATATGTCACACTTCACTTCGGTTCTGAAAGTGCCCTGGCCCTCCGCATGTTTCTTCTCCAAAGCTTTCATTGCCACATTCAATTTTGAGGTGTACGTTGCAATCCCAATGTTCCATATATAAGGCTTCAAATGTTGCAAGTGGAAGGTGCTTCTGAAATTTGCCCAGAGATGCCTCCAGGAAAACCTATGCTCTGAATGTGGAAAAAGCTCATCTAGTGCATATACCAGGCCCTGCAATATTCAATAACAAACAATTATGACACTGCAGAGTAAGTAATTGATTAATTGTGGCCCCTAGTATAACATATGAACAACTATATGGCCCTTAAGATTACAACATAATAATCAACGGTGGCCCCCTAAGGATAACATTGCAATCAACTGTGGTCCACACATTAAGCCAGTAAATTCAAATGTGGCCCCCTAACCCAGCTTATAAAATGTACATAATTGAGGGGAATAAAAAGCAAATACCTTCTGTTTGTCTGACATGAAGGTTGTCATGTTGCCAAATGCAAATCAGCCTTCAGCGGGTCTAAAAACCACATCCAGTTTTCGGTATTCTCCACCTTCACCTATGCCATTGCAAGAGCATACATGCAATCATTAGGGTCAATTCCAGTTGCAGATAGCAACTGACCCCCGTACTTCCCCTTCAACCCGCAACCATCGAGACAAACGATCTGCCGCAGCCCATTATGGAAGGCATTCTTCATTCTATCCAAGCACAGTGCTCCTAGGATTGGTTCGATGGACCTCCCTTCTGCAGTCATACAACTAAGCATACTGCTTATCTTCATCCCCCTCCAATTCTTTTAGGGCCCTAGGTCGTGCTCTTCGTGCCGTCTGGACACTGATCTTGTGCTTCAGCTCCCGTTGAATCTTAGCCACAAACTACTCAGGGTTGTAATCTGGATTAGCCCTAAACTCCTCTAAGAAACAGTCAGCTAGATAGGGCACTGGTCATGTGGAATTTTGATTTTCTCTTCGGGCAAGTGTGATCCAAGTTGTGGCTCTTCAATAAAAATGTTTGATCATCCGGATATGATATGTGTTGCTTGGATGCAAATATGAAAAACCCACAATTATTGAAGCACTTCGCCCTAACACGTGTCTTCTCATTCACAAGAAAGTGCAGTTGATACCTATGTTTGATACCCCACTGCCTTCATGCTTTCTTGAACTGCTCTCTATTGTTAAATAACATTCCAATCTTGAATGTTGGATTTGCCATCTCTACCTCCTCGTCAAACATCCTGAACTGTACCTGCAATACCCTGAATATTTAAGATAAATTATATATTGCCACGTGTTGCAAATTCCGACAAATTAAATTAAGATGGATTTAGTTTAATAATATTGAGGAATTAGAATAATTTTCATTAAGTGTATTAGCGGGATTTGAGGACAAGTTTAGAAAATTAATATAAAATAAAATATAAATCCCGTGATGGAAATTATTTCGACAAGGTCCGCTAAATATTTTATAGTAATAGTGGTAAAAGTCTCGAGTCAATCGGAGACTGTTTAAAATTTGGACGCGAAAGCGTTTTGGACTGAAGTGCAATTTTTGAAAAGTTCAAGGACCAAAGTATAAATTAGCCAATTAAATCTCGAGAATAGCAATTAGAAGATTATTGACGAAAAATAATAATTTTGGGTTAGTATTGTTTATTGGATATAAATAATACGTAAGTACTTGAGTTAAAGTGAATAATTAACCATTTGGTTAAAATAGAAAGTTTAAAAGAGAAATGACTTAAGATAAAGAATTGAAGGATTAAAGTGGATAGTTGACCATATATATATAGGATAATCATTCAAAAGAATGATCCAGAAGATGGAAAGAGTATCAAAGAAGGAGAAAACTCGACGATCAACTTCGATCCGTCGCCGTTTCTCGTCCAAATCGCGCGTTCTTTATATCGATTCGCTCGGAATTCAATTCTCTACCAACTACAAGCATCAAATCGAGGTAAGTTTGTGGTTTAGGGTGCTTAAATTGAAAAATAAGGGTCTGCCTATTTTGAATGAAATGTAATTACGTTTTCTTTAATCGTTTTGATGAATTTGGAGTTGAGATTGTGTTAAAATGAGATAGGAGCATGAAGGAATTGAGTTAGAGCACGTCGGAATCGGCCCAAAAGAGGATTTTGGGTCGTGCGAAAGCACCGTGTGCGAACGCACACATGGTGTGCGAACGCAGACAACCTCTTGTGCGCTCGCACAACCAACGAACCTATCTGTTTGGGCGTTCTCGCCCCATTAAGACCCAGTTTCCGACTTTTAAAGTGTCGGACATTAAAAAGGAAACTCAAACCCCGAAAAAGTGAAATTTGGATATCGAACCTAACGTGTTCGATTAGGGTTTCGAGATATAAGAAACCTATGATTGAAAATCGATGAACAAAAGATATATTAAGTATCTCGACTAAGTATTAGAACACGATCAAAGTTAAAAACCGTATTTAGAACAAGATCGTGTTAACCTAAGTTTATAACTTAGAGTTTTAGCATTAAGTTTACGTTTATGAATTAAACGTACATGTAACTTGGATAGGTGACTGATGTATCGATGAGCTATCAGGCCGACGAGCTGGAGTAGCTAATGAATCAGGCGATGCACGAGACTTACGTTTGTGGAATCGTGATAACGCGGTTTTGGGATAGCGGGTTCTGTGAGTTGCATTTTACTTTCGCATATTATTATAAAAGTTATTTTCATATATTATGAATATTGTGACTTTATACATCGCAATTATATGATTTGATGACTTGAATGGTTGTTTTTGAGCTGAGTATATAGTGTGCGATCTGAAGAAACTAGCTATCTATTGGGTGTCAATAGGCTGTGTGATCACCAGTAATTGAGTCAGTCTAGTGTGTCTAGATTGTCATTGAGATTATGAAATACGCATATCATATGAA
Organism: Mercurialis annua; assembly: GCF_937616625.2. NCBI lineage: Eukaryota > Viridiplantae > Streptophyta > Magnoliopsida > Malpighiales > Euphorbiaceae > Mercurialis > Mercurialis annua. Next base: position 42,274,778 of record NC_065574.1, on the reverse strand, counting down.
TGTGATACGAGAGTGAACTCGGTTAAAGTAACCTTAGCCCCGTATCTAGTGGGTTGGACCCACCACTTGGGAATAAGAGATTGGTCGCGGCTGACGTGGTTGAGTTAGAATTACTCTCGGGTCGGACCATTTGTATCAGTTTGATTTGAATATTAGTAAGTCGTGATGAGTTTCAGGCTTTTAGTTTCGAAAGGATCAAACACTTGCCTATATGTATTTTCATACTAAAGATTAATTTGAACTGCGATGTTATATTTTGATAATACCGTTAGTAATTTGCAAGCTCACTTAGTATTTTCCCAAATACTGACCCCTCACTGTTGATGTTTTCAGGTGACAGAGTCGGATCAGACAGACCATCTCCTTTGTGTCAGAAGTCGTTTGGGCTTACACAAAGTGCAAGTTCTTATAGAGATGCAGTAATCCATATGTGTCAGTATATGAGTAAAGTTTTGATTTCTACACCAATTGCCATGAATGGAATTGGTTGTATTTATGATTAGAAACAGGGCAGTGCTGGATATGGGATATCACTTTGTAAGACCCTGGTTTCTACGAATTGTTTCGCAAACATTTCAGGAAAAGAAATATAATATTTTAATATCTATAAATATATTATCTAAAGAACTTTTCTGAAAAAAAATTATATATTGTATTCGCGAAAAATTTATTGTGAATTCTAGGCTTGCTACGGGTTTTGGAGCTACCACTCCCATTCCATAGCGCCGGTCTCGGCTCAATAATTTGGGTCGTGACAGCACCCCACTGTCATCATCAGACTTTGAAGCTGTGTTGTTATCATCAGAAGCAATGTAGTCCGAGTCCGCCTCCTCATCAACTTCTCGATTTATAGTTTTTCAACGCCCCCCGGGCCAAATTCTGGCTGACTCTGACCCCTTGGTCTGCCACCAGATCTCTGTGAATATCCAACATCTACACCATCCTCATCTTGGGCATGTGGTGCCTCTTCATGTAACTGCCCCGTTGATCTAAGCTCGGTCATCAAATCCTCATCGCCGTCCCATATGTTGTAATCGGGGTCATCAACATTTAACTCGACGTCGTCCAGGGGTAGCTTCTCACCTTCCTTCCCCCTCTGCCCTTCTTGGTTCTTTCATTGAACATCATTTTTTTTATCATCAAACAGCCCCTCCATGCCCTCTAGCTCCTCTATAATATCATCAAACAGCCCATGTGCCATACTCTCTAGAGTGGATGGGGGACCATTTGCCGCCCTTCTTGCAGCCCCTCCCCCTCTTGAGTAGCCTGTGCCCCCTCTTCTTGCAGCCCCTCCCCCTCTTGAGTACCCTCTGCCTCCTCTTCTTACAACCCCACTGCTTCCTCCTCTTGATAACATTATCCCCCTCAGCCAGCCCCTCATGTAGCCTTTCTTCCTGCCTCACTACTACCTCCTCTACAGTAACATCACTCACAATCCCTGGAACTATTTCAACAAACAGGCCAGGCTCCCATGTATTTACAACCGGCGGCTGCACATCAATTTCGTGCCACTCGATCAACAACACCCCCTGAACTTCTGGTGGAATCACTCCTGGTCCCTGAACTTCTGCTAATATATTCACTGGTGGCCCCTAAACTACTTATGGTATATACACTGGTGGCCCCCTGACCTACTTATGGTATATTCACCCCTTGCCCTTCCCTTGGCCCAGCCTCCGGGTCCTCCAGCTCCTCAATAACAACCGTACTAGGGGAAAAGGAGATCAACCTTAACCTGACGATGTAACGCCCTAATGTCCTCGACAGAATATTCCCTAACGTACACCTCAATAAACCTTGCTCTTAATCTTGTCCTATCCATTACCCTGAAATTTTCTTCATGCTTTATTGGCTTTATCCCATCCCGGTATTCTACTCCCGTCGCACACCAATGGTAGTCCACGACGGCTTTATCGTATACCCTCTTACACCATTTGTCAAGGTCAGACATTTCAATCTCACCAATATGATATACCCTACTTTGAACATCCCCACCATGATTTGCCAATTCCCCAAGATCCCCATGATGATGTAAATTAATCTGGAATAATTTACCGCCTCCTGGTGAAATTGCAAAAAAAGAAAATAACCAATGCATTCAACATCAAGCCAACCAACAAACCAACACCAATGCACCAACCTACACACTAAAACAAACCACAACATTGAATACACCAACCAACACAACAACGACAATTATTTCTCTACATCCTAATACAACCAACACAACAACAATAGTTAATTTTAACCACCAACACAACAACAATAAAGTATTCATAAAGCCAACACAGTAAAATAAAGTATTCACAAAGCCAACACAAAATCCAAATTTTCACCAAAAGCAAGCATATAAAGAAATATTATCATAAATGCACCCACAAAAATCAAACAATTTTTTAAACACACCGGTTCCACATAAATGGTCCTACAGGTTATGGGGTCAAGATTTACAAAAATTGCGTACCTTCGACTACTTCGTTGCTGCTTTCAATATCAGTATCATGTAAGACATAAGGGGATTTTCGAGTTATTAAACGTGGAGTCCTTTCCCATGCCTTGTCTCTTGCACTTTGCCTTTCCCTCTCCCTTTACTCTCGTTTTCTTTTGCCCATTTTTTGACCCTTTAAACCTGTGAAACAACAAGTCCCGTTCAAGTTATACATTGTAGAAAGCAACTAACTTAATCACAAACCCATTTTTAAAAAAATAAAAAAAGCTTACATACTCAGTTTTGTCTGCTTCGGTTGATCTTTTTTTAACAAATGCCTCTTCTTTCTAGCAGGAACGAACGAAGAAGAAAAAGCAAAAAACTTCGTTTTCAGAAATAATGGCGACTAACAAAGCCCTAACAGGCGATCAAGAAACGAAGAAGGTGGACGGTCGTTTTTTTTGTTAAAGAAATAAATAAATTAAAGTAAGAGAGAGGAAGACGAAAGTGAGAGAAATAAGCTAGAAGAAAGAGGAAGTCACCGAGCGGTTAATTTTTTTTTTTGTATTTTAAATTTTGAAAGTCAACTGACATGTTTAAGACCTGTCTGACATAGGACAGAGCAACGTGTATAGCCGTCATTTGGCAAACAAGGAGAGGGCGTGCCACGTCAGCGATTTTGGATAATTGGCGATTTTGACACTCAGAGGGTTTAGCGAGCGCCGCCATAAAGATCAATGAGTTTACTGATCGTTTTTTAGAGATAAGGGATTTGTTGTAAGGTATCCTAAAATCAGGGGCCATGTCTTAATCTTTCCACTAGTTTGATACTTTGATAGCGACGAGTTTACTGGTCTATCAATGTTTTGACCAATAAAATTGTTCCCTTTAAGTCCAAAGCCAAACACACCTGTCGCTGAACAATAGGGAGAAGATGGCGCTGTGAATTCAATAGTATTATATTCCATGTCACACCTATATGAGACTTTTTTCTTATTGGTACCTTCTCCTGAACATTAAAAAAGAAGAAGCTCCATCAACCCGATCTTCTTCCATTGGAAGCAGCTTCAATGGAGAAGAAGGAGGAAGAGGAGGGCATAACAGTAATAAATTCAAGACAAGTGTACCCAACCAACATTGTATACGCACTCCTCTCTCTGGCTCTATGGATCGGCTCCATCCATTTCCTCTTCTTCTTGCTCTTATTCTCCTTCCTCTTCCTTTCTCTCCCCAATTTCTTCCTGTCAGTGTTCCCTCTCTCTTTTTTCTCTTATATTTTGATCTATGGAGTTGTTAATTGATCTGTATTTGTATTTTTAATTCAGGGTTATTGCATTCCTTTTGCTTTTGATCTTCATTCCCATCAACCCCAACAGTCGGTTCGGCCGTCGTATCTGCAGGTACATAACTATATCATTACTATATCTCAAATGCTATAAGCGCTAGGCAGCAGCATCCTGCTAGCTCATGGTCCCAAAAGAAAGATTTTACCATGCTCTACTTTCTTGATTTGGTTGACCAGGTATAAGCGCTAGGCAGCATTCTGCTGGTTTGTGGGTTCCATACTCCTCCCACAAGCGCTCCCCACAAAAATATTATATGCTCATTAGTTTGTTAATTTGGTTGACCAGGAATGTGTGTAGAAATGCTTGTAGCCATTTCCCCATCACTCTCCATGTCGAGCAAATTTCGGCTTTTCATCCTGATCGCGCTTACGGTTTCATTCTTCCCATTCTCATTGTCTGTTGCATTTCATACATTTTCTTGTTTTTTATACTCTTCTCATTACCTGGTGCCAGTTTTTGGTTATGAGCCGCATTCTGTTTTTCCACTGGGAGTTGCCATACTTGTAGACCATATGGGCTTCATGCCGCTTCCTAAAATTAAGGTCCTCGCAAGTAGCGCTGTAAGAACTTTCGCACTCCCCATTAACACATTATAGTCTTTCCTTTTGTATTGCTTCTCTTATTTCTTTGGATGATTGATTAGGTATTCTACACCCCATTTTTGAGACATATCTGGACATGGTGCGGTCTTGCACCAGCAACAAAGACAAATTTCACTTCCCTCCTCGAATCGGGTTATAGTTGCATTCTGATTCCCGGCGGAGTCCAGGAGACTTTTTATATGAGACAGGGCTCTGAGGTCTCTTTCTTCTTTTAACACTCTCCCTTCTCATTTTCTTTTATTTTTTTGGTTTCATTCTATTGAATTGTTTGCCTTTATTAGTTTGCATTCAGTGGCTTGGCTAGTTTTGAACTTTGGATTATTGCCACTGCTTCAACTTGCACGTCTTGTTGTTTGTGTATTAGTTAGTTTCAATCCAAATAAATTTGTGCTATGTTTTCCCCTTACCGTGTAAGTACGCGTTGTTATGTCTTGCTATGAAAGTACTTTCTAGGCAGTGTTTCAAGTATTTGTAGGCCTATTTCGTTACAGGAATAAAAGATCAAAATGTTAGAAACATCAGACAATTTGTCATTTTCTTGAAGTTCTCCTTTTCACCATGTGATAAAATTTTGGCTTCATATCAATTCCTGACCTCTAGATCTCATTACTTCCCAATATATTTAATAGTGCATCATGATTTATAACATACTTTACTTGAAATTTTTGAGAATTTCTTTCCAAACAGCTCCATTTAGTTGCTCCTCTTCCAGCATCTTAAGTTTCTTCTCGCTTTTTGTATACTAATGGTGGTGATGGAAAGAAAAAACTATTACTGAAGATAATTAGTTAGGTTGGTTGGTTATTTATCCTTCGTGTTGCTTGATTTGCAGATTGCTTTCCTTAAGACAAGACGAGGGTTTATTCGACTAGCTATAGAGACGGGGAAACCCTTGGTTCCAGTTTTCTCCTTTGGCCAAGTACTGTGTTCTTTATATTTTTCATGTGCTAGCAATATTCATAAAAGGTTATTATTTTTATTATCCTGTTATTATGTTGTTACTTGGGGGCAAGCCCTGGTGCTACGGTAAAACTGCTCCTTAGGTCAGGGTTGGAGACGTGGAGACAGCCTCTTTGTAAAATGCTGTGGGAAGTTTGCAATTGCATACACATGTGTGCATCATCTCCTTATCCCTGGAAAAGCCAGGAGAACTTTGTCACTCAGGAGAGCCCTTATCTGTTGTTACGTCATTTATCTTTCACTTGACAGTTGAATGTCATAATTGTAACAGTAATGCTGACAATTGAATGGATCAACCTCTTATAGTTTGCTTCATTGTTACTGTGTTGTAGTTCTTTTATTTGTTTATTCCGTAATGCACCACTTAAAGTATATCCTGTGGATCATTAAAAGTTGTTTCTTGTTCTCGCTACAGTCATACGTGTACAAGTGGTGGAAACCTGACGGGGATCTCTTCTTGAAATTGGCTAGAGCTATTAAGTTCGCCCCAATTGTGTTTTGGGGATTTTTCGGGTAAATATAGATTTGGAGAAAGCCAAAGACAATTTGGTGTTACGTATTATAACTTTGTGCACTTGTGATTTGATATAAAGTTGCAACTGGAATCTCTTAAGAAACAAGTAGGTCATGTAATGTCTGAAGAATTCATCGAGAGTCGAAATTCTGATTTGATGTTTCTCTTTTCAGATCCCATTTGCCTTTACCTCGTCCGGTGCATGTTGTTGTAGGTAAACCAATTGAGGTGAAGCAAAATCCAGTGCCTACTGCGGAAGAGGTGTGTGTTGTACTACTATTGCTGTATACATAAACTTTAAAACTGTCACTTTGTCTATAGTGCTTAATAGGATGGCATATTTTACTTATTATGCAGATTGCGGAGGTACACAGTCGATTCGTTGAAGCACTGAAAGATCTGTTTGAAAGGCATAAAGCTCGGGTTGGGTATGCTGACCTTACCCTTGAAATTCTTTAATCACAAGGAAGACAATAATTTAGGTAAGAACATGTTTTGGGGATCAAGTAATGTATGGAAATGGTAGTGAAAGTGAAAGTTGAGCTCATAATTGTATGAAAAATAGTTTATATAGATTGAATTCTTTTTGATTGGATTTGCATTCAACCTATTATGAGTTGATTACTGCTATAAAAACAAAAGTGTAATGTAAAATGAACTCTTGCTCACAAGAGAAGAGATAGCAAATCATAGTGAAAAGACATAACCTTGAATTAGCAGTGTTTAAGGTGAGAGTAATGTGTGTAATAAAATCTTGTTTTCTTCAGTATGATTTTGATTGCCTTCTCTCTATTAGTGTATTTTAGTTGTTTGATCAAGCCGATCTGAGTTGAGTTACAGTACTATCAAACTCGTACTTAACTCGAATTCATTAGAACATTTAAGGATGAAGTTCAACTCAGTTTTTTCATTTCAGTTACTAACTACTTTTTTTTTTCTTTTTAATTATTTTTTCATTTTGATATTTATGTACGTGTGATAAACTTTAAAGTAAAATTAGCAAAATTTGGTGCTATATGTCAACTTCCGGCTGCCATCTAAACATTTTTTGCCGGAAAATACCAAAATAAAAGTTCAATATTAAAAAAATATACTTTAATGACTGAAATAAAAAAATTGAAAGGTCGAATGATGATCAGTATCAATTATCCCTTTTATCCGTAAAACAATTTTAAAGTTTATTTTTGAAATATTGAAAAATCCTTCAAAATTCTATTTAACCAACCACATCTGTTAGTCTTCCATAGCAGGGGAGCAACACCCACATACTTTGGGATACAGGAACAAGACAATTGTTTGGCTCGTTGGCTTCAACAACTGAACTAAAAACCGATTACTAACTGTTTACGCCAAAATTTAAAATATGGCCCGAAGGCCATAAAGCCCATATTTTATTAAAAAGATAGAAAAGCTACGTGGAGAATTAATTTCAAGAGATTTGACCTTTTCAAGAGATTTCCAAGAGATTCGACTGTAAAAGTTAAATTCCAAGAGATTTGACGGTCAGAAGTTAATTCCAAGAGATTTAAGAGATTTGACTTTTCCAAGAGATTTGACTTTTCCAAGAGATTTCTAAGAGATTTGATTTTTTCAAGAGATTTCCAAGAGATTCGACTATAAAAGTTAAATTCCAAGAGATTTGACGGTTAGAAGTTAATTCCAAGAGATTTGACGGTCAAAAGTTAATTCCAAGAGATTTGACGGTCAGAAGTTAATTCTAAGAGATTTGACTGTCAGAAGTTAATTCCAAGAGATTTGACGGTCAGAAGTTAATTCCAAGAGATTTGACTGTCAGAAGTTAATTCCAAGAGATTTGATTCCAAGAGATTTCTTAAAGGTTTTGTTTTTGACTTTGAATTGGAGGAAAAGAGAATTTCAGAATCAAAAGGCCGGAAGCCCGTTAGAAGAAGAAGCCCAGAAGCTCAATTGGCCAAGGTCCAGGAAGTCACGTGCTTTTTGTAAAGCGATGTTTCAGGAGCAGTTTGTAGAAGTGGGAAGCGTTGTGAAGACGTGGGCAGTTAAAGAGGCAGTTATCATCAGGCAGTTTCTACAGACGCTATAAAAGGGAGAAGAAGACGACGATTTGAAGCCCCAGCCAAATTCAACAAAAACTCAATACTCTCAGGAGATTATCACAACCAAAAGCTTTTATTTTATGCAATCCTCTGTAAACGCTTTACAGTTTTCGCAATTTCAATCTTTTGTTTTTAAACATTATTTCAGCAGTAGTTTGATTTACAGTGTTGAATTTTAGATTTTAATTGCAGAAGTTTGTTCTTATTTTTAAAGTTCTTCAAGAGTTTTTCTTTACGAACCGTTTAGATTTTTTACGTCCTTTGAAAATCAATCACAGTCGCTTGATCAATTTTTAATTTTCAATTTGAGGTCCAACCTCTGGCACGCCCACACACACTTCAAAGGCACCAACCGTTTTCTTAAAAAACAGGGAAACAATTTGGCACGCCCAGTGGGACTATCAAAAGATGGCTCCAAGGACTCGCAGTATTTTAGGGAAAGATGTATCCGACTCTCAGGAGGAGGAAAGCGCGCCTGCAACAGCAGGGCCAGGAGGAAAAGTTCACACAGTGGTTGAACAGTTTGAGAAGTCACTTGCGCCTCCAAATAATAAAAATCAAGAGGCGCCACAAAATGTCATTCCTGTAGTAGGACCTGTTACTGCAGAAGAAAAAGGAAAGGAGAAAATGGTTGGGGATTCTCCTGAAAGCATCATGGCTCACATGATGGATTATTTCAAAAGAATGGAAGTAAGACAGGAGAAATTCGAAGAAGAATCTAGGAAACAAGCCAAGAGAATTGATGAGTACTCCACAGAAAGCAAGGCACAATACAGGATCATGATTGATACTGTGGAAAAACTGCAGAGGAGTTGGGCTCAGAAGGAGGAATCTGAAAAGAAGAGTCTAAAACAAGTCGAACTCGGGGGGCATGCATCTGGCAATCATGTTCAGGAGGTAGCAGAATCAAGTTTTAACCATATGGGAAATAATTGTGGTGGAATGCCAAGAGGAAATGCTACTCCAGTGCCTATGTTTCAACCTCCTGTGATTCAAAACCAGGTGGATATTGATGTTGTGACAGAAATGGTTCAAGAACTCTATGGCCCCGGCTTAAGACAAGTGGGAAGGCCAGAGTTTCACAAGCCATACCCTGAAACAATTGACAGAGATAACCCATATCCTAGAGGTTATAGAGTTCTTGATTTTTCTTGGTTCTCAAGAGATGAAGGTCAGTCAACTCTTGAATATGTGGCAGGATTTACCATACAGTGTGGAGAGTTGGCAAAAAGGGCAGGTGAGCGGCTAGGCGAGCAACTGAAGATGCAGCGGCTGGCAAAGGCAAGCGCGCTACTGAACCTGTTGGCAAAGATGATCGCGCTGCTGAGGAAGCCGCCGGAGGCTAGCATGGATCTGTTGATGGCGAGGCCGCTAGAGAGGCAGCGGCTGGCGAGACTACACAGACCTGCTGGCGAGGAAGAGCAGCGGATGGGTGAGCTGCTGCTGGCGAGGGAGTTGCTGAACTTGCTGGTGACAGCCTGGCAAGGAAGCTGCTGGCCGCTAAAAACGCAGTTGGGGAAGACAGGCGAGCCGCTGCAGTCACCGGGTTGATGCCATCCGTTGAAGGAGACGAGGCAGCCGCTGGATCAGCTGGTGGAGGCGAGCGGCTGCTGGAGGAGCGGAGGACCGGCTGGAGACGCGCGGCTGGAGGCGTGGAATCGATGGTGAATAGGACGATGAGGAGCGGTTGGACGAAGGTCAGCGGTTGGGCTAGCCGCTGGAGACGCAGCGGCTGGCGGGGACAAACCAATGGATCTGCTGGCGAGATGACACGGACCTGATGGCGTGGAAAGTTGTTGCCGCCGCCGTCTTGAGAACACATGATCAACAACTGCCGTCCGGTTTGCAGGTTTTGGAGCAGCTGTTGAAGACGCCGGAGCTGAATGGGTGAAGCGTTTAGATTTAGACTCATCATGGTGGAATGTTTAATCAATTTTGGATAAAGAACTATATATAAATGGCTTTATTTTAAAGCCAATTATATAGGGGGCATTGTTTACGCCAAAATTTAAAATATGGCCCGAAGGCCATAAAGCCCATATTTTATTAAAAAGATAGAAAAGCTACGTGGAGAATTAATTTCAAGAGATTTGACCTTTTCAAGAGATTTCCAAGAGATTCGACTGTAAAAGTTAAATTCCAAGAGATTTGACGGTCAGAAGTTAATTCCAAGAGATTTAAGAGATTTGACTTTTCCAAGAGATTTGACTTTTCCAAGAGATTTCTAAGAGATTTGATTTTTTCAAGAGATTTCCAAGAGATTCGACTATAAAAGTTAAATTCCAAGAGATTTGACGGTTAGAAGTTAATTCCAAGAGATTTGACGGTCAAAAGTTAATTCCAAGAGATTTGACGGTCAGAAGTTAATTCTAAGAGATTTGACTGTCAGAAGTTAATTCCAAGAGATTTGACGGTCAGAAGTTAATTCCAAGAGATTTGACTGTCAGAAGTTAATTCCAAGAGATTTGATTCCAAGAGATTTCTTAAAGGTTTTGTTTTTGACTTTGAATTGGAGGAAAAGAGAATTTCAGAATCAAAAGGCCGGAAGCCCGTTAGAAGAAGAAGCCCAGAAGCTCAATTGGCCAAGGTCCAGGAAGTCACGTGCTTTTTGTAAAGCGATGTTTCAGGAGCAGTTTGTAGAAGTGGGAAGCGTTGTGAAGACGTGGGCAGTTAAAGAGGCAGTTATCATCAGGCAGTTTCTACAGACGCTATAAAAGGGAGAAGAAGACGACGATTTGAAGCCCCAGCCAAATTCAACAAAAACTCAATACTCTCAGGAGATTATCATAACCAAAAGCTTTTATTTTATGCAATCCTCTGTAAACGCTTTACAGTTTTCGCAATTTCAATCTTTTGTTTTTAAACATTATTTCAGCAGTAGTTTGATTTACAGTGTTGAATTTTAGATTTTAATTGCAGAAGTTTGTTCTTATTTTTAAAGTTCTTCAAGAGTTTTTCTTTACGAACCGTTTAGATTTTTTACGTCCTTTGAAAATCAATCACAGTCGCTTGATCAATTTTTAATTTTCAATTTGAGGTCCAACCTCTGGCACGCCCACACACACTTCAAAGGCACCAACCGTTTTCTTAAAAAACAGGGAAACACTAACTATTCTAACCATCAGAATTTGTCCAAATTCTTGCCTAATTAGTCATTTTTATAGCATTTACATAGTCAGAGAATTAAAAGAAAGAGACGTTTTTTTTGCCTGAGTGGGTACATTGTTGCATACTTATAATCATAACTATATTTAGGTTTATTTTTCCTATATATAAATTTCAAAAATATAAGATAAATATTTTATTTTTAAAAATAATATAATTTTCTAATAAATAAAATAAGAAAAAATATCTCACCCTTTAAGCACGCTAGTCCAGAGGACCACTGAAGATTCTTTGACAAAAAAACACACCTACCTCGCGCCCCGAGTACCAAAATAACAGAAAATGCCAGCTCAACTTATGGAATAGAGGGACACCTCATCACAAGAAACACGAGTGAAGAAAAAAAAGTGCACTATATAAACCACTTCATGCTTAAACCCTAAGGTACTATCTTTTTTATCTCAATTTTTACTCTTTTTACTTTACTCATCTTCTTAACCAAATACTTACTTGAGCGTCGGAGCAAACGCTCAAAAATTCCATCTTACGTTCTTTCAAATCGTGTTCTTTTTTCTCAGGTCCTAGCGCTGTATATGATTAATCCCCCATTTTTGGTGATTTATCATCCCGGCTTCTTGATTTTTATTTGTTTGAATAATCTTCTGACTTTTTTTTGTTAGGTGAAAAAGAGAATCAATGGTTTTTTGATTTTCGTTTGATATTATTTTAACAGTTTTTATGTCAATTTTTGTGTTTTTTGATTATTAAGTTGTGCAATATTTTATTATTAGTAGTCTATTAAAGATTTTTTCTAAAATAATTCAATATTATATACCAAAACATGGTTTAGAGATGTTTTATACTACTTTTTTAGATTTGAAAAGTGCATCTGAGCTGGTTATATATCTTAGTTGTTCTCTAGATGCATTTGAAATGTATTCAAGATGTATCCGACATGTTTTCGAGATGTATTGAACTATTTGTAAAATTGGATTTCTAATGTAAAATACATAATTGTAAATGTTTACATTTTTGATATAGCTAGATTCCTATCTGTGTAACTTCAATTGTTGATAAATTTAATGAATGTATTGAACTGTTATTAGTTCAGTTTTTGTGTGCATGTATCACGTATATACATATTTGATACATCGATGATACATTGTAGATACATCAAAGCTAGTTCTTTGCGAAAAGGTTATCATTTGCGATGTAAGAAGTTTAGATTACTTTGTTTTTACTTTAAAAGTGTACCTGAGATGCATCTAGACTATTTTTGAGATGTATCGTAATTGTTATGAGATGTATATGAAATGTGTCATATATATATATATATAGGTTATTTATTAAGCTATTTTTATTTACTGATTTTTCTCTGCTGTTTCTTTTTTGTTTTATAATTTGATGGCTTTGTCAATATTTATTGCAAGAAGTTTAGGCTACTTCCTTTATTTCAAAGAATGTAGCTGAGCTGGTTTTGAGACAATCTGTGATGTTTTTGAGATGTATTCAAAATGTTTTTTAGATGTATATGACTTGTTCTTGAGATGTATCCGAAATATTTTTAAGATGTATATCACTTATTTTTTAGATGTATCTAAATTATTCTTACGATTTGATTTCTTACGTAAGCTAGAAAATTGTAAATGTTTCATTTTTGATATAAACTCACATGTGTAAGATTAACTTCAACTATTGATAAATTTAATAAAGGCACTAATAGTTATTGGTTCAATTTATTATGTATATATTATGTGTATATATTGGATACATCAACGATATATAGTATACACACCACTTATACATCGTAGATACACCATTAATATATCGTAGATACACAAAATGAATTTTATGATACACAATTGATTATAAATTTTTAGAATCAGTCTCCAACTCGGAATGACTATTTTCAACAAAATAAATTTTAAAATGACTAATATTTGTAGATACATCGTAATGCATCGTCGATATATCATAAATATACCATTGATACATCATAGATATAGAGGAAAAAATCAATCATAAAATTCCAATTGGCAGCAATTTTCAATAATAAAATTTCAATTAGCGGCTACTTCTAATAATTATTCGATGACTCAAGAACAAGCCTTCATAATTCAAAATATCATCAAAAATCCACTTTGGCAATAATAAATCTTTACACCAACTAAATCATAACAAAATAAAAAGAAAAAACCCATTTTGTTTTTCAACACCTAAACTTAGTAAAGAACCATTCGTTTTTCTCAGTCTTGAACGTCTCTTCAAATCTGTTTTAATAATATGAGAAAATAAATTAAATATGTTGGTGATATATTTTTGATACATAAAAAATACTTGTTTAAATATTTCTGTCACATAACACCTAGTAACGCGTGACTGATGCGCTCTTTTGACGTGCTTGTCAGACGCTATTTTGATACATTCTTAACATGTTTTTAAACGTGCTTTGATGCGTTTTGGACCAATTCTTGACACATTTTTAGACTTTTTTTTTATTTGAGTGTGTCGTGTGTATTTTATTTAGTGGTAGGATAAAAAATGTAAAATTCCTTCTTATTTTATCACGAATGTAAAAATATAGCGTTTTATGTATTTGACTAAAGTGTTATTTACATAAGGATATTTTTGTCTTTTCTCCAATTATTTCTATGTTGTGAATAAAACGTGTTATATTTAATAAAAAATAATTAAAATTAATTTTTTTATAAAAATAACATTTAATTTAAAATTATTTGATATAAAAAGTTTATAATTAATTTAAAAATTTATTTAATTATAGTTATTATAATATATATAAATAAATAATATAATCTATAAATATTAAATTATTTTAAAATAGTTTAAATAATTTTATACATTATAAAAATAATATAATTTAGCTGGAACAATTTTGTTTAAATTATCTATAATCTATCTATATACTTATATAATTGAGAGGAGCAAATGAGCATTCTCATGAATTTCCAACTTAGATAAAACACTTATTTAATTATTAAAAGTTGTTATTAATAGATAATTTTTATTAGTTTTTCAACTTAAGTAAAATACTTACACCAATAATATTTTTATAGGTTCCAAATTTAAATAAAACACTTATTTGATTTTTAAAAGTCTTATATAATTGAGAGGATCAAAGGAGCATTCTCATGAATTCTTAACTTAGTTAAAACACTTATTTAATTATTAAAAGTTGTTATAAACATCCATTTTTTTAATGCCACGTCAGGTGGATTAAAGAAGGTGGTTTAAAAAGGAGACTGTGGAGTTAGATAACACTACTCTTTGTGATTACATAATAAGAGCATTTCCAAGACTACTCTTTATTTTAAAGAGCATTTTTAATATAAAGAGTGTATAGTCTAATTTCAATCCAATGGACTCTTTAAATTTTCATCCCTTTTTATTCGTTTTAATTTATTTCCCTTAAAATTTCATTTCCCTCTTTTTTCTCCTCCATTTCATTAAACTCGTTTGTTTCTTAGTTAACCTGGAAAAATGGTTGTTCATCAAACTTTACTCTAACAAATAACAGATCTGGCCGTAGTGATCATATAAGTCATCTTTTTTTGCAAAGATCAAACCCAAATTTTTTTGTAATATTCTGCTCTCTTTTTTTATTTACAAATCATACTTTCTACAAATTTAAATAGTTTTATTCTTAATGATTCCGACTCAGATGATGATCTCGAGATTATAGCATCTACCATTGAAGAGTTTCTCAATAAAAAAAGAAAAATTTCACTATGTCGTGGTTCAGTTTTTGGCCATGCTTCTCTATGGCGTAACCGAATTCATGGTCATCATAAGCTTTTTCATGAATACTTTGGAGATAATCCTGTATATTCTCCAACTTTATTTCGAAGGAGATTTTGAATGAGTCGGTCTCTTTTTCTTCGGATACAATCAGCTATAGAAACTCATGATCCATATTTTGTTCAAAAGAGAGATGCCACCGGACATTTAGGTTTGTCTTCTCTTTAAAAGATCACTGCTGCACTACGAATGCTTGCTTATGGAGTTACAGCAGACTATGTTGATAAATATGTAAAGATTGGTACTACCATTGAAAGTCTTAAAAAAATTTGTTAAAGCAATATTTTTAATTTTTTTAGAGAAGTACATGAGATCTCCAAACAAAATAGACAATGATAGATTGTTAAAAGATAATGAAAGTCGTGGGTTTCCTGGAATGTTAGGAAGTGTTGACTGTATGCACTGGAAATGGAAAAATTGTCCAGTTGCTTGAAAAAGGATGTATGTTGGCCATGGTCGCGAACCAACTATAATTCTTGAAGCTATAGCCTCCCATGATCTTCGGACATGGCATGCATTCCTTGGACTTTCAGGATCACATAATGATATAAATGTTTTAGATCGATCTTTTGTATTTTCAGAACTCGCCGAAGGACGATCTCATCCCGCCAACTATTCAATCAATGGTCATGAGTATTCAATGGGATATTACCTTGCTGATGGTATTTATCTTTCATGGTCAACATTAGTGAAAACAATTCCGTATCCACAAAGTCATAAGCACAGACAATTTGCTGCAGCTCACGAGTCAATAAGAAAAGATGTTGAACGAGCGTTTGGAGTATTGCAATCAAGGTTTGCCATAGTGCGTGGACCGGCACGTTTTTGGCATGGGGAAATTCTAAAAGATATTATGAAAGCTTGCATCACATTACATAATATGATTATTGAAGATGAAAGGCATGCTAAAAATTTAGATTTTAAGTATGATGCATTTGATGCCGTTCTGAATATTTCAGTTTCGCATGACCATACAGCAGAGCTATTGGAGTTCATTCAACGTCATTGACGCATTAGAGATAGAGATATTCATTCTCAGCTACAACAAGATCTAATCGAACATATATAGGGCATACATCGGAGTCATATGTAAACAATAATGTTGCTTTATTTTATTTATTTATGCTATATCTATTTGGCGTTTGAGTTTTTCTTGGATGAGATCATGTAGTGAATTTAAATTTTGATTTTGTAACTACACTTTGTCATTCTAATTATAAAAATGAAAAAATAGCAATGATTGTATATTTTCATTTGAATGGCGTTTTGTTTCATGTTAGATTTAACTTAGTATTATTTGTTCTCAACATCAATATATAAAGCAAAGAGCTTCATACATTATGCTATTTAAAAATGCAGGAAATAGTTGCACAGGTAACTTAGGTGGATTGTTAACTCGAAAAATGAAAGTTGTACAGGTTACCTGTACTAAATTATGAATGCTATGAATGACCTTAGCTTTTAATGCACACAATTCTAACTCGAAAAATCAAAGTTGGACCATAGTTATAATTGAAGTGATTTTAGAGGAATGAATAGAGATAAACCAGAAATTGAGGAGCTTTAGCTTTAATGCATACATTTAGAGGATTACTGCAAGTTTGTAGTTTTCGATGAACAGATTAGAGAGTAAAATTTAGTGTGTGTACGTGATTCAAATTCCATTTCATGCTATGCAAAAGATCTAAGAGCATAAATATTCAACTAATTTTTAACAAGTTTGCTATTTTGTCTGTGATTGTTGATTGAATTCATAACTATACATTTTAAGGATTGTGATTATCAGTTTGATTTCATATTAATAAAGTGATTCTATATCATCAAAGATGGATTGAGATTACTTAATTTTCTCATTAAATACAATCACAGACAGGCAATTTAACTACATGTATTGATGAACTACTTGTGAGTGGCGGGTAAATTTTTTTCCATCTTAAGCACTTGTTATGTTTTACATCAATTCAAATGTGAGATTGTGCATGATCTGTTAAAGTAATGAATACTGATGTTGTTAATCAAAACATGTTGAATAAAAATCTCGAGCACATACCAACAATGAGTCAAGTTGCTAGAATTACTTCACTCTTATTTCGAACAATTTCCACTTTATACTCATAGCTAGGCTGCAGAATTGTTAAGACACAAATTTATCACAACTGTACCTTGCTCGATCTCATAATCTATCTCCCGTCTTTCACCCTACGAAGTTCAAAAACAAACCCAAAGAAAACAGACTATCTAACAAGTCTAGAGCTCCTCACAATAACATCAAAGGTCACAATTAGAACCCAGTAAACAACTATGGAAGCATTATAAAATGATTCACATAGCAGTATAGAACAATTAGATTGTGCCAAAACAGAATACATACAAGTAAATTGATTCAATATATACCAAGAAAGTAATCAAACTCTTCATCAAATCCATTATAATGAGATCACCACAACAATTATATAAAGCTGAAAATTAAAGCAGAACACCTCTGGAAAAAAAAATCAAAACTGCTACTTATATAATCAGAATAATAATGTTAAGTAATTACTTGATAAAAGACAAAACATATGGACAATAAAAAAACTACAAAATAAATTTAATCTCTGCTTATAATAAGCCTTCACAAATGACCAAGTTGGAAAGCTTATTGACAAACGACAGTACTTAGTTTAGTTGTTATTAGATCTTCTTTCGATAATCTCCTTTTGACATTGAATATAGAAACTTGCTAACGTTTCATGCATCCCACGTGTATCTGTAGCCATAATCCTTTCGTCCTCCTTCATTTGTTCTAATCGCAACTTCTGTTTCTCATAAATAAGTTTTTTTTATCCTTGGACATATGCCTTTTCAAACATTTCTAATTTTTTTTTATTGAATTTCTTTTTTTTCCTCCCTCATTTCTTGTAATAAATTCACAGATGAACTTGTTGAGTCAATTTCCATGTCTTTGCTCTTCCTTTTCTTTTTATCCTTTTCAGCTTTCCTTTCCGGTGGTCTTTCTAGATCCACAAAGTTAGAACTTGTAATATTATCATCTCCAAAATTCACTTCAGTCTCAACATTATGAGTGAGATTGATAATAGGGTTCAAATCTTTTTTTTTAATTGGTTTTTTATTTTGACAATCTTCCATAAATTTTTGTTGAAGTCTTAATATATTCCAACAATGTTCAAACTAAAATTTATTTGTATTTAATTCTTGGTACAATAGTTTTGCATTAGCAATCTGAAAAAAAACCACACATTTAAAAAGTACAGCAAAGAAAAGCAATAAACAACATAAATAAAACTTGTGATTCATACCTTGTCTTGCTCATTTATACCGCTCTGATTCCTTGACTCAATTTGAGCATAACATCCACATAATTTATTGATAGCTAATTGAATTTTTGACTAACGATTCATCAAAGAAACTTGTGTGCGTTCATACAGAAAATTTTTATACTTGTGAAAGTATTCCAATAAACGTGCCCAATATGTTCTATGTTTCTGTTCGTTTCCTTACACGACATCTAAACTGGTATTAAGCCATGATGATACAATCAGTCGATCCTCTTCCACACAAAAATTTCCACCACGAGACTTTTTAGAATAGAATTCCATAGAAATTGATATATCATTGGAGATTGAATTTTGAGTTGGAAATTGAGGGTTTGCAGATAAATAAATACTATAAATTTCTTCGTCATTTGATTGAAGATTCATGTTTTGTTCTTTTGAAAAAATCACGTCGTTGCTGTTCCTTTCTTGTTAACTGTCGAATATATGAACAATGATACTAAAATAACAGCTGTTGGGAAAACATATATTTATTTGAGATATTTGTTAAAGATTTATTGAATAGAGAGTGATAATGGCTCTCCACATGTAGAGAGCCAAATCAACTCTCTATTTTAAATTTTAAAGATAAAGAGTTTGTTGGAATTTAAATTTATAGATAGACTCTTTAATTTAAAGAGTTTTAACTCTTTTAAAGAGTCTGTTGGAGATGCTCTAATAGATTTATGGCAACTGATATGCATTCTATAAAAAGAGATAAATGCATGTAAACTTACAAAAGAATTTGAAAACTGCCATTTGAGAAATAAAAATAATTTCAACACAGAATATTTATAAAAATATATATGTATATTCAATACTTTAAAATAATCAATTACTAGAATCATTAGAATTTTTTTTTGTCTTATTCAGTTACAAATTATAAATTCTTAAATTTTCTTATCATTATCTGTATGAATTATTTTAAAAAGAAATAATTACTCTAATTAATTATTAATTAGATTATAATCAACCTTATACAATCATACCACACAATAGAGTCCTAATGGCGACTGCAATAAGCTCAGGTAAGCAGCCGGCGATTCCACCTTCTTTGCAACCAACACATATCATAAAAATCCCCGTCATGTTGTCAGTAATGATCACGAGAGACACCAGGCAGTTATTTATTTTGAGAACTATCCTCCGAACTAGTTTTACGACGACATTGAAAAGCACTTTAAGAAGTTCGACATCGAGGGTAAGGTGACATTGGCAAGGAGACTCAACAACAGAGGAAACAAGAAATTTGGTTTTCTTCGACCGAATTCAGTCCTCAACCTGAACGCAATCCTGAGGAAACTGAATCAGATTTATATCGGCTCATGCAAAATTAGGGCTTTTCTTTCGAAATACCCTAATGCGAGATCCCTACAACCCGTGCAACAACAACAACAGAATGCATGTGAATAATATTATAACAAGGGAAACAAGTCTGCTGCAATCCCTCCTTCCATCTCCCATTATGATCCCAACAAATCAGTTCGTGACTCAAGGTCATACGCCCAAGTTGTTGTGACAAAACCGATAATCTATAATTCTCCTTCATTAGCTGTTGATCCGAGCCTTAAATCGGTTATTGTTCAAGTCACTGATATTACTAAACTGATTCATGTTCATAATTTCCTCGAAGACATTGAAGTAGTATATGAGTCGATTTCCTTTTTAGGAGGGAGTAACATCATGATTAATTTTCATGACTCTACATATAGGAACATATTTATATCTGATTTCTCTAGCATGGTAGCTTTCTTCAAAGCGATTATTCCTTGGAATTTTAATTATACTTCGAGTGAAAGATATGTCTGGGTTTCTTTTTTTGGCGTTCCAATTTCTGCTTGGAATGAAGATTTCTTTTTCACTGTTAGGTAATATTCTTGGTTCTGCTATCTCAGTTCACCCGTCGGTTAGTGCTAGAGATCGCATGGAGACTGGATCCGTTTTGATTTCAACATCTTCAACCCGTATTGATCTTGATTTTCCAGTCGTCATTAATGGTAAAGAGTTTACTATACATGCACATGAAACAGAATTCCCAGTTCTAGCAAACAGAATAGTAGAGGAAGAATCGGATTCAGATACAGACTCCGTAACCTCTCCTCCCTATAATCCATCAACTCACTTTGTTGAAGATTCTCAAGCTAAATCCCCTTCTCTGGCAGTTTCACCAATTGAGACTATTTTTTCTTTCGACAAAACTAGCGTCAGAAACATTACTTACAGACAAAAAACCAAGGCTCCATCTACCAAAAACACGAGTGTATCTCAATTAGCAGAATCACCATCCTCCAAACAGTTCATGGCAGACAAAAATGTTACCTTAATAGAAGCTAACAAGACATGGGAATTGGGAAAGCTAATTGCTCTTTTTAATGAAAATGACAAATAAGAAGATGTTCAGCAGTTGGCGGATAACATCTCCAAGGATCGACAAAATCATATCGCATGATCTCATTCTCCTCATCTCAGTAGATTTCTTTTTTTATGTGTGTCATACTTAAGTTCATCTCTTGGAATTGTCGTGGGGGTATTCATAATTCTCGAAAACAATCTTTTATCAAAATGCTTGTTATTAATCATGGTATTGCTTTTCTTGGGTTACTAGAAACTAAAAAAGAGTCCATTGATTTATTTATGGTTCGTCGTCTATGGCCAAACTTAGACTTTGATATCTTGTTTGTTTCGTCGGTTGGTGCTTCAGGTGGTTTATTATGGGTGTTGAACACCGTCTCTATCAATGTGACGTCAATTTTAACTGGAAATAGATGGATTTGTTCGGACTTTGTTTGGGAGGGGATGAATTATCGCCATATCCTTATCTATGCGAGTTCGGTAATTGCTGATCGTATTACCTTTTGGAATGATATTCTTCAGCTGGTGGTGTTTAATGGTTCAGTTGATATTAGTGGGGATTTCAATGAAATTCTTATTCCGGAGGAAAGAACAAACAGCTCTGGTTATACCTCATCTATAATGAAGGGGAGCTCATTGACTTACCTCTCCAAGGAAGAACGTTCACTTGGAATAACTCAATTTCTAGATCCCGAATTGATCGATGCCTTTTTTCAACTGCGCACTCTGCAGAGTGGCCGTCTATGTCCCTCACTGCCCTTTCTAAAGGATTATCTGACCACTCTCCAATTCTTTTCAAGTTTGGAAATGAAGTAGATTGGGGTCCAAAACCATTCCGCTCTATCGATGCTTGGTGGAAGCACGATAACTTTTCAGAATTTGCAGCTAATTCACGGTTAAAAGCAGGTGAGTCTCACACAACCCTTGTTCCTAAGCTGAAAGATCTCCGCAATCGGTTGAAAGACTGGAATCAACAGGTTTTTGGTAATAAAAAAATGAATTGATGAAATTTCTCAAAAAATTGATGCTTTCGACTTCGTAGCTGATTCTCGTGCTCGAACTGAATCAGAGATTGAAACGCTGGCTTCTCTTCGAACAGAGTTTCTAATTGCAGGTAATAATTTGGAATCCATCTGGAAATAAAAGTCTCGTATAAAGTGGCATGCTCAAGGGAATAAGAACACTAGATTCTTTCACAGTATTGCTTAGGTTCACTACCGAAACAACGCAATTACAGCTGTTCAAAACGGTAATGAGAGATTCACGGACCTAGAGGCTATGAAATTCAGTATCAGACAGTTCTTCAGCTCATTATTTGAGCGACATCATAAGGCAGATTATATGCTCTCCAATCTTTGCTTCAGTAAACTCTCACCTGCACAATCTGAACATCTGCTAAGAGCTTTTAGTGAAGCAGAAATCCTCTCTTGCGTTAACTCTATTAATCAGCTTAAAGCACCGGGACCGGACGATTTCAATTTTTTCTTTTACAAGCGAGCTTGGAGCTTCTCGAAGCAGGATATTTTGAACTTCTTTAGCACTTTTCATGAGACAACTTTCCTGCCTAAAGGCATTAATACATCTTTTTCTGTTCTTATTCCGAAGGTGACGGGTTCAGCTAATTTATCAGATTATCGCCCAATCGGTTTTGTAAATGGCATCTACAAACTCCTTTCGAAAGTTCTTTCCATGAGACTTGCTCCTATGCTTCCAGATATTATTTCAGATTACCAACATGCTTTCATTAAAGGAGGAGTATTCTTGATTGTTCTATGATAGCCAACGAGCTTTTGCATCTAGCTAATAGGCGAAAAGACAATTTATTGATTTTAAAGCTAGATTTCCATAAAGCGTTCGATAACATCGATTGTAATTATCTTCTTTCAGTTATGGATATGATGAACTTTCCAGGAACTTGGGTTAATTGGATGTCAAAATGTCTATCGACTGCATCGACTTCGGTCTTACTTAATGGAAGCCCCACGGAACCTTTTCCTTTGGAAAGAGGAGTCCGGCAAGGTGATCCGATATCGGCTTATCTTTTTGTTATCGCTCTTGAAGGTCTTAATTCAATTTTACAAAAAGCTAAAGCTATGGATCTTATTTTGGGCTATTCATATAGTGACAACCAGGAATCAATTTCTCAACTGCAATTTGCCGACGATACCTTGCTTCTGCTGCCTTATGATATTGTTAAATTGCAAAATTTAACTAGAATCTTAAGGTGTTTCGAGCTTATTTCGGGATTAAAGATCAACTACCACAAGAGTGGTATGATGGGAATAAATATAGAAGACGATGACCTTCAAACTGCTTCAAGTATTGTTGGCTGCAAGATGGAAAATCTTTCAATTCGGTATCTGGGGCTGCCTCTGGCATACAGGAAAATATCTTCAGGCACTTGGGATCATGTTGTTCAGAGGTTCAGGTCGAAATTATCCTTATGGAAGGGTTCGTTATTGTCTCCCGGGGGTCGTTTAATTCTCATAAAATCGCTTCTTCAAAGTATTCTGATCTATTTTATGTCGATTTTTAAAATGCCTATAGGCGTCCAAAATTCTTTGGAATCCTTTATGGAACGCTTTTTATGGAAAGGGGATATCTCTAGCAGAGTTTTGTGCAAAATTTCATGGAATACAATCTGCCATGATTTTGATGATGGTGGTCTGGGATTAACTTAACTCAAGATTGGAAATCGCTGTCTGCTTTTTAAATGGATTTGGAAAATTCAGTCAGGTAAAATTTCTTTATGGGCGAAAGTTGTTTCCTCCTCTTCAAACATGGTGAGTTGGAGCAATCTCGATAATAATAACTCAATGTCTCATATTTGGAAAGGTATCAGAAATTTGTGTTTTCTTGATCAAAAATCTTGGAATTCTTTCATTAGTCGTGTCTCCTTTCGAGTTAATAACGGAGTTCTGATTTCGTTTTGGCATGATAATTGGCTTAACGGTAGTTCTCCCTCTTCAATTTACCCACATATCTTTATGGTTTTTCGAGGCAGAAAAACAACTTCGTCATGCAGGTTAAGTCGGCTAGTTGGAGTTGGAGACGTAGACTTCGAATTTATAAAAAATCTCAATTGCTTCTTCTTCTAACTTTTCTGGACCAGCTTGTTCTTTCTGAAACCAGAGAAGATGTTATCTGTTGGGACGGTAAGGAGCATATTTATTCTACTTGTTCAATGACAGTTCAGTCACGCACAATTCATGGAGTCAGCCCAACATTTTCGCTGTTATGGAAGTCAGTCTCTTCACCTCGGATCAAGTTTTTTGTTTAGACTGCGTTACATGGCCGGATTGCTAGTCACTCTTTCCTTGCTATTAGGACCATTATTCCAGCAGCTGAGATGTATTGTAGCAGTTGCAACAATGTGGAAACTAATGATCACATATTGATGCATTGTTCATTTGCTTGGTTAGTGTGGAACTTGATTTTATCTATGATCGGTTTGCTTTGGGTGATGCTTCGTTCCGTTGATGATTTCTTTCATTATTGGCGGCACTTAATTCAAAATAGTTTGTACCAGGATCTGTGGATGAGTTTATGGATTTTTACGATTTGGAAGCTTTGGAAGAGTAGGAACTTACGTATTTTTCAGAGGAAGAACATTTCTTATCAACATGTATTTTTTGATAGTTTTACCATGGCTTCGAATTTCTATAAATATTTGAAGCCACCTTTCCCTTATTCTAGTTTGGAATTTATTAGAAACTTGGATTGTATTTTTCTTGGATGATTGTTTGTTTTTGCCTCTCTCTTAAGTCTTTTTTTGGCTTTTGAGTGTTGGTTTTTGGTTTTATAAAATTTCATTCATAAAAAAAAAACTATTAATTAGATTTCGCGCAAATGCGCGGGCTTACGACTAGTACTTATATAATTGAAAGGAGCAAAGGAGATTCTCATAAATTTCCAACTTAGATAAAACACTTATTTAATTATTAAAAAAGTTGTTATTAATAGATAATTCTTATTAGTTTTCCAACTTAAATAAAATACTTACACCAATAGCATTTTTATAGTTCGAAATTTAAATAAAACAATTATTTGATTTCTAAAAATTATTATTAATAGATAATTCTTATTAATTCTTAAATAAATAAAATATTTTATTTAATGGTTCATAATTTTTAAATTTTAGTTGTTATCTGTAAATAATTATTAATTAGATTCCGTGCAAATGTACGAACTTACGACTGGTATTAAAATAACTATCAGCTGTTATAAAAAACATATAAAACAAATTTTTATATCAACGATTATTAAAGATTTAAAATGTTAGGATATTTTTTTTTAAAAAAACACCAAACGTTTTAGTATAGATTTAAAAAAAAAAAAAGTTTCTCACGAGCATTTTGAGTGGAGCACTATAATTACTTGATAAGAAGAAGCACTATAATTTGGTATAAGTTGGTCACTACAAAGACTAGAAAAGACTAGACTGGCTGATTTTAGAGTCTTTCAAGTCAACCACTTGGAATAAATCATGCGGATAGCTTTCGTAGTCTATCTTCCCGTATGGTATGGGCTCCAATCACACTTGAAGGCTTGCCTAGTGGCTAAGTCTTTGTTTGCGCGTGAGGTCGGGGATTCATTTCCGATACTCGTCGTATCGTGGTTTGTCTAAAAGTTCATATCAAGGTTGTTGTATTTAATGTGGGTTTTGAAATTTATGCAATTTACAGAATTCAAGGCGAGGAATCTGGGGTTATCTGTTCACCGTTTCGTGAGCTTTTGGTGCTTTGTCCATATCAGTTGAAGTATTTCTTCTTTGGTCTTCATAACTTGCTCTTAAGGTGTTTGTTCTTTTGCCGCTGAAAACTTTATTTGCTATACTACGGTTTTGATCTTCTTTGGTTTCCTCTTTTTCCCGCAAGTTGAGCTTTATTTCTACAGTCATCAGATGTTGGAGTCCCTACGTGCATATTAGAGATATATAGTACGCGCTTAAGTTACAGGGGTGTTTGAGGCTAACTCTAAGGGCCCTAAGTATGAGTTGTTTGAGCTGGAATTGTCGCGGAATGGGCAACTTGCGTACAGTTCACGAGCTTAAAGACCTGGTGTCTTTTCTTGCGCCCAATTTCATTTTCTTAATGGAAACTAAAATCAGCAGACACAAGTTATATGGTATTCGCTCTCAGCTTGGTTTT
The DNA here is from genome assembly GCF_937616625.2 of Mercurialis annua. Taxonomy (NCBI): domain Eukaryota; kingdom Viridiplantae; phylum Streptophyta; class Magnoliopsida; order Malpighiales; family Euphorbiaceae; genus Mercurialis; species Mercurialis annua. The sequence continues at coordinate 42,249,116 of NC_065574.1, read as the reverse complement.
GATGGTATTTTCATTGTTGATAGTGTGGGGACAGGAGGAGGTTTAGCCATGCTTTGGAAAGGAAAAGGTGCAGCTTCACTTTTGAGTTATTCTCACAACCATATTGACCTCGAAGTTACTATCAGTGGTCTTCCTTCTTGGCGGTTAACAGGGTTCTATGCTTGCCCTGAGCGTCATTTACGTAAGAATTCTTGGAATCTCTTGCGGCGGTTATCGCAGACCTCTCATTTACCTTGGTGCATTATTGGTGACTTCAACGATCTATTGGCTCAAAGTGAGAAACGTGGAAGACTGATGCATCCAGAATCTTGTATTGACAATTTTCGTGATGTTATTACAGATTGTGCTCTTACAGACTTGGGTATGATTGGTTATCCCTTCACTTGGGAACGCGGAAGAAGTTCGAGTGAATGGGTTGAAGAGCGTTTTGGATAGAGCCCTTATTTCTTCTGCTTGGAAATGCACTTTCCCTGAAGCAGTGCTTAATAACTTGAATGCTATTACATCGGATCATACTCCCATTTTTCTGAAGCTCTTCCAGGTTGCCTCTTATTCTAGATATCGCCGCTTTCGTTTTGAGAATGCCTGGCTTAATGAGTCTGATTGTCGGCAAGTTGTGCATGACAATTGGCATGGCTTGACTAGCGGAAGTTTTGTATTGGAAAAGATAGCTTGTTGTGGACAAGCTTTGAATAAATGGGGCCTGGATTTGCGAAACCAGTTCAAGCATCGAATTGGGGAATGTAAATATCAGCTTCGACTTCTTAAGGGTAAGCACAACCATCATGATGTTGCAAAGTATAAATCTGTAAGTCTTGAGTTAGGAAAGCTTTATGACCAACAAAATTCGTTTTGGAAGCAACGTGCTAAACAACACTGGTTGAATGCGGGTGACCAAAACACGAAATTTTTTCATAATGCAGCCACCCATCGTCGTCGCCTTAATAATATTTCTTCGCTTACAGATGAGTTTGGTGTAGTGAAAACCTGGGATAATGGTTTAGACCAAACTATTTTGGGTCATTTTGCAGCAATTTTTTCCTCACAGGGTTGCCACATGGACATGATTTTGAACTGTATCGAGCCTCAGATTTCTGATGAGCAAAATTCTGCTTTACTTTGTCCTGTTACCAATGAGGAAGTTAAGTTGGCCTTATTCTCTATGCATCCTGATAAGTCTCTTGGTCCCGATGGTTTAAACCCAGCTTTTTTTCAGAAATTTTGGGACATTGTGGGTTCTGATGTTATTAAGGCTTGTGATCAGTTCATGCTTTCTGGTACTCTTCCTATCTCTATTAATGATACTCTTGTGATCCTAATTCCAAAAAGAGTTTCCCCGTCGGTCCTTGGTGATTTACGGCCCATTTCTCTATGTAATGTTATTTATAAAGTGTTCTCTAAAGTTTTGGCAAATCGACTCAAAGGTATTCTCAACTCTATTGTGGGAGAATCGCAATGTGCTTTCATTCAGGGTCGATTAATTTCAGACAATATTCTTATTGCGGGGAAGGTCTCTCATTATTTAAATCGCAAGACGCAAGGGAAAGATGGTGTAGCAGTTCTTAAGGTTGATATGAGCAAAGCATATGACCGCATTGAATGGCATTTTCTCCGAGCAATTATGTTGAAGTTTGGCTTTCATGAAAAATGGGTACAACTAGTAATGGCATGTGTTACAACTGTTTCTTATACCTTCTTGGTTAATGGCAGAGAGTTAGGACCACTTATTCCCTCTCGGGGTCTTCGTCAAGGGGATCCATTATCTCCATATCTTTTTATTATGTGTGCAGAGGGTCTTTCGGCCATTTTCAGTAAGTATGTTTCACAGCAGTTAATCCATGGATGCAGAATTGCTCGGACAGCACCAATTCTTTCTCATTTATTTTTTGCCGATGATATTCTTATTTTCTTCAGAGCTACAACAGCTGAGTGTCTCAAGGTTAATGAATGCCTTCATCTCTATCAGCTTGCTTCGGGACAGACAGTCAATCTTTCTAAATCGTCTATTCAATTCAGTAAGAATACTACTGCTCCAATCCGTAGTCTTATTACTTCGACTCTTGGGGTTTCAGACGCCACCGGCTCTGGTAGTTTTTATCTTGGATTACCTACCTGCATTGGTAGAAGTAAGCGAGCTGCTTTTTCATTTATTAAAGATAAAGTTTGGTCACGTCTTCACAGTTGGAATAATAACTTTTTGTCTAAAGCGGGAAAAGAGATATTAATTAAAACCGTGTTACAAGCATTACCAATATATACTATGAAAGTGTTTCTTCTCCCGCTAAACCTTTGCGCTGAACTTGAGCGTATGTTGAACTCGTTTTGGTGGGGTCAAGGTACAAGCACTCACAGTGGCATTCATTGGCAGAGATGGGAGAGACTTTGTGCTCAGAAAGTAAACGGGGGTATGGGTTTCCGGAAGTTGCATGAGTTCAACTTGTCGTTACTTGGGAAGCAAGGCTGGCGAATTCTTAATAACCCTTCCTCACTTCTGGCTCGTATCCTTAAAGGTAGATATTTCCCGAAGTCTTCTTTTGTTCAAGCTACGGTGGGAAATAATCCCAGCTATGGTTGGCGTAGTATTATTGCAGCGAAGTCTCTTCTCTCGCCGGGTTATCGCAAGATTATTGGTGATGGTAAGACAACTGCTGTTTGGGGAGATCCTTGGCTTCTAGATGTGAATAATCCATATGCTTCAACTCCTTTCATCCCAGAATTAGAAGGTACTACGGTTAGCAGTTTGCTCAAAGTGGATAGTAAAGATTGGGATGTTGATGTCATTACTGATGTGTTGTGTATCAGAGATGCTCAAGAAATTTTGAAAATTCCGCTTACTTCCAGCTGCAATGATGATAAGTGGTCTTGGCGATTTGATCGAAAAGGCTTATATACGGTTCGTAGTGCCTATAAGGCCCTTATGGAAGTTAACAATAACACAACTCCTAATGTTATTTGGTCAGGATGGAAGCATTTATGGAAACTGAAGGTTCCTCCAAAAGTTAAAAATTTCCTATGGCGTTGTTGCTCAAATTGTCTTCCAACCAGATGTTGTCTTCGCCAGCGAGGTATGAGTATTAATACTGACTGTCCCTTGTGTCTTTCGTCGGAGGAAACTATAACTCACTTGTTGCTCTCTTGTACTTTTGCAAAATATTGTTGGGCTTTGACTGATCTTATGGTTCCTGTTCATCCCTGCCATGATCTGAAAATATGGCTGGATCATGTCTTTTGTACTGCTACCTCTTATGTTCAACAGAGAACGGTTATGCTTTTGTGGGCTATTTGGAATAATCGCAATGTTTATGTTTGGACGGGTCGCTGTGTTGCTCCAAATATTATCGTCCATAGATCTATTGCTACTCTTCTTTTGTGGCAGGCTGCTCAAGGCAAATCTCCTTCTTTTGGCGAGCTGACTGCGACTTCTATATTTTGGCAGCCACCACAACCAGGTTTTTTGAAATGTAACTTTGATGGTGCCGTTTTTGCACAAGCATGCAGACTTGGTACAGGCTGTGTTGTTAGAGACTCTAGTGGACGAATTGTAGGAGTTCATAATAGATCTTTTGCTATGCATTCTGACCCATTTCTGGCAGAGGTCATTAGCCTTAAAGAAGCATTATCGTGGTTGGGCACTAGACAAGTTCAGCATGTTCAGTTTGAGTCAGATTCTCAACTTCTTGTTACAGCTCTTTCCACGAATGCTATTGATAACTCTTATATTGGGTTTCTTCTACAAGATTGCAGGATTATGCTTAGTCATTTTACTAATAGTTCTGTATCTTTTATTAGGAGATCAGCGAATATGATTGCTCACTTGTTAGCAAGAGATTCATATTCTATGTCTGATGTCAATTTCTGGGATCCAAACATTCGGTGTCGTTGTTGCGTTCTTTGTATGTGGTTTCTTAATTAATGCGAAGTCTATTATTCAAAAAAAAAAAACAACTAACATAGATAAAGTTTATTTTAAACTCCAATAAAAAAATATTTATTTCTAATTAACAATTAATTTAATTATTAATTGATAAGATCTTTTAGAGATTTTAATTAGTTATGTCACACTTAAAAAATATTGGGAATGACTCCCCTCAAGTTCATAATCCCTTCCATTTTCCTCAAGTACATTTAGATGGATGACACATAAGTAAAATGATAAAAACAATATTAAACTAAATTAAAATTTACTTATGTGTCATCCATCTAAATGGACTTGAGGAAAATGGAGGGATTATGAACTTGAGGGGAGCCACTCCCAAAAAAAATGTCCTCAACCAAATAATTAAGTGGTAATTTCTTGAAATACATGTTTTGATAACTTATTTACACCTTTACCTGTCAAATTTTGATTTTTTTTATCTTTTTTTATTTACAAAAATATCTTTGTCTTTTTAATTTCAAAAATACCTTTTTTTGGATTTCCAATTTCCGTCTTCGGTTTTTTCGGTTCGATCAACCGAACCGACCGAACCGACCGACAGTTTTTTTATATAGTGTAAGATTAGTGTATATATAGTGTATATATAATGTTAATTTTTATTTTTTACAGATTTTTTTTCTGAATTTTTTTTATATAGTGTAACAGTAGTGTATATATAGTGTTTTTATGATGTTTATATAGTGTAAGATTAGTGTATAAGCAGTGTATATATAGTGTATAAGTAGTGTATATATAGTGTATAAGTAGTGTATTTATAGCATTTTGTAGTGTTTTTTGTGGTTTACACCATGAAACACTGCAAATACACCATAAACACTGCAAATACACCATAAACACTGTAAATGCACCATAAATATACTAAAAAACAGCAGAAATATACTATAATACACCAAAAATACACTAAAACATAAATATATTATAAAATTACTACAAATGCACCATAAATCAATTTTTTTTACAAAATCAGTAGCAATAAACAAATCAATGAATAAGAGAAGACAAAATAAATAATTATATGAATAATAGAACAATTTTATAAACAAAAAATTATAGATCTACAATAATTTATTTACAAAATATTTAAATCATTACAAAAAAAAACCTAAAAAAATTACACAAATCTAAAAATGAGTCGAGAAATCCATAGCGCGAACGGAAGAGACGAATGAACTAGCGCGAACGGAAAAGACGAACGGAAAAACGACTGGAAACGACGAGAAACCCATCGGAAGTAGACGAACGGAAGCGCGACCGGAAAGACGAACGGAAAAGTAATCGGAGGAGATAAACTGAAAATCAAATGAAAAAGAAGAAGAAAAGAAGAAGAAAAGAAGAGAGAAGAAGAGAGAGAAGAGAGAGGAAAAAAAGGTGGCTATGTAAAAGTTTAACCTAAAATAAGATAAGACTTTTTTATATAGTGGATATTTTTGATAAATAAGTTAGCTTATTAGGTAACATAGGATAAGAGGAATGAGATAAGGCTTCTTTATACAGTGGGTATTTTTGATAAATAAGTTAGCTTATTAGGTAACATAGGATAAGAGGAAAAGATAGGCTAAAATGGTGTAAATACTTTACCCAAAACAAGTATTTGGAAAATAATCCCAATAATTAATCTTTAAATTGGATTATCAAATTTATGTATTTTATCATTTTGTACATTTTAAAAGATAATTGTTAGAAAATATTATATCAATTAATTAAAATGATCAAGTGTAAGTTAATTGACCCGTTTGGTCAATTATTTTAGCTTTAAATGGCAATGCAGGTAAAGCAAAGCAAAACCAAATCAGACCAAAGTTATTGAAGTGTATCCTACCATGTTTCTTGTATTTGTGTTAATTTTGCTGAGTGGCTTGTTAGTCATAGAAGCACAACAAGCATATATAAGTGGGAGGTACTATATACACTGAGCCTGATCAGATCAAGAATAAGGTAATTGAGCATTATAAGGCTTTTCTTGGAACTTCTATGATAAATAGAAGCAGTGTTGACCAAAATGTTTGTGCTGAAGGATATATGTTAAATGATGGTGATAGAGCTATGCTTGAAAGCCCTGTTACTGCTGAAGAAATTAAAAATGCTTTATTCTCTATTGGTTCTGACAAGGCTCCTGGGCCTGATGGCTTTAGCAGCATGTTCTTCAAAAAATGTTGGAGCACTATTGGGAGTGAGATCACAGAAGCAATCTCTGATTTTTTCTCTTCCAATAAAATGCTCAAGCAAACTAACTCCACTGCCATTACTCTTATCCCTAAGATCAAGGATCCTACTTCCATTAGTGAGTACAGGCCTATCTCCTGCTGCAATGTTATATACAAGGGCATCTCGAAAGTTATTACCAACAGAATCAGAGGAGTGATTGATAAGCTTGTGAGTCCGTGTCAATCAGCTTTCATTCCTGGGAGGAGTATTGCTGAAAATATCTTATTGGCCCATGAAATTGTCAGGAACTACCATAGATCAAAAGGTAACTCATGTGGATTGGGATTTTGTTGAGGAAATTCTGTATGGGTATAGATTTCCTGAGAGTATGATTAGAACTATTATGAAGTGTATTAGAACTGTGCACTTTTCTGTTATGATAAATGGGGAAGCAGAGGGTTTTTTTTGCTGGTGGCAGGGGACTGAGACAAGGGGACCCCATTTCACCCTTGATCTTTGTTTTATGTATGGATTATTTTTCCAGGATTATGTCTAAGATAATTTCTGCTTCCAGTTTCAAGTTTCATAAGGGCTGCAAAGCTATAAATCTAAGCCATCTCTGTTTTGCTGATGATCTCTTTGTTTTTAGCAACTTAGATGTGCAGTCCATAAATGTTATTACAGATTCCCTGGCTGAGTTCTCCAGATGCTCTGGCCTTATTCCTAACCCTCAGAAAAGTGCCATATTCTTCAATAGTCATGATCAAGAAGCTAGAGAGATGGCTCTGAATATTACTGGTTTCAAAGAAGGAAAGCTTCCCATCAATTACCTTGGATTACCCCTTATTTCTTCTAGGCTCTCCAAGGATATTTGTAACTCCTTAATCCAGAAGATCTCTAATAGGATTTGTAGCTGGACAGCCAAGAGTTTGTCTTATGCAGGAAGAATGCAGCTAATAAACTCAGTGCTCATGAGTATGAATGTGTATTGGAGCTCTACTTTTCTGCTTCCCAAGGCTGTGATTAATGGTATTGGGGCTATTTGCAGAAACTTTCTCTGGTTTGGTACTGGATCAGGGAACAAGGGAGGTATGGTTAGCTGGGAGAGAATTTGTGATGACAAAAAGTTTGGTGGTCTAGGCATCAAACATATTCATACTTGGAATTCAGCAGCTATCTGCAAGCATGTGTGGAATTTAATTTCCTTCAAGCCATCTCTTTGGGCAAGCTGGGTTTCCATGAATAAACTTAAGAGATTAAGTTTTTGGGGGATAACCAAGTCCTATGACAGCTCTTGGTGTTGGAGACAACTGTTAAAGGTGAGATCTATCATCATGCCTCTGATTGATTATAAGCTTGGAAATGGGGACAAGTTTAAGTTTTGGCATGATCCTTGGTTAAAGGGGAAATCTATTGTGAATTGGTTCCCAAACATAAACATTGATGATGCTGACATTCCTAAAACAGCTATGGTTAAGGATGTCTGGAGAGGGAATCAGTGGAAATTGCCAGATCCTGCTGATGACTATACCCAAGCTTGCTGGAAATTCATAAAAGAGAATGAGGATTATGTTGTCTGGAAAGCTCAAAAGAATGGGATTTTTACTGTTAACAGTGTCAGTAGAAGTATGATCCCAGATAAGAGGAAACTTTCTTGGTACTCTCTAATCTGGTTTGCAGGGAATATGCCTAGACACTCCTTTGTTTCTTGGCTTGTGTTACTAAACAGGATTCACACTAAAGATAAACTCTTTAGATGGAAAGTCATTAACAATGATGTTTGCAGTCTGTGTAATGCTACTACTGAGAACGTTAATCATTTGTTTTATGAGTGCCCTTTTGCTAATGGTATCTGGCAAAAAGTGTTAACTGAGCTTGGTCTTCAGAAGAATATTACTAGCTGGAGAAGGATAGTTAGCTTGTTCTCTAGAAGATCCAGAGGCAAATCAAAGATTGCTAAACACAGGAGAAGATGGTTTGGTGCCACTGTTTATAGCATTTGGATGTCTAGAAATGATGTGATTTTTAACCATGCTAGCGTTGATTGTAATTCTGTCTTTACTAGAATCAAGTTTGATGTAAATAGCAGATAGGCCCTGTGAGTTTTTACTGCTGTATGCAGGTGTATCTCCCTCTTTTTTGCAATATATTTTGCTCTCTTTTGGTGATTTGACCAAAAAAAAAAAACAAGCATATGTAAACAACCACCAATTAGATTGTGAAGACCCTGATCCCAGCACAAGAGGCTACTCCTGCAATGCTGCCCAATCAACCTGCCAAGCCTACATTACCTTCCGTTCAGATCCTCCTTATACCACTCCTGCCGAAATCAGCTCTCTACTCGGCGGCACCCGTAAGGGAGCGAAACTCATCGCCGCCATCAACAACATCTCCTCCGTTGCGGCCACCATCCCCACGCACAAGCAAGTCGTAGTGCCCGTGGATTGTTCTTGTTACAAAGGCCTTTACTATCAACATAATGCTACTTACAGAATCAAAACTGAGGAGGAGAATTACTTCACTTTAGCTAACGATACTTATCAAGGCTTGACAACTTGTCAGGCCTTGGCAGAGCAGAATCCTTACGATCTCAACGAGCTGTTCGCAGGTTTGAACGTCCGTGTCCCTCTGAGATGTGCTTGTCCTACGCCTAACCAAACTGCTTTTGGAGTCAAGTACATGCTCACTTATATGGTTGATTGGACAGATTACATTTCTCAAATTGCTAACTTCTTCCATGCTGATGAACAGAGCGTTCTTGATGCCAATAAATTGCTAGAAGAAGATCTTATTTATCCATTTACTACCATTTTAGTTCCTTTGTTAACTAAGCCGGTCATTATAGAATTACCTGATTATTCTCGACCTCCCGTATCTACTCCGCCGATAGTAATCGTCCCTGCTGTGGTAGAATCTCACTCTTCCAAGAAATGGCTGATTGCTGGTACTGCAGTCGGAGCCGCCTTTTTGATTTTTCTCTCATCAATTTCATTATGGTACTTTTGTCGTCGGTGTCGACGCCAATCTGAAGAGGCCAATTCAACAGAAAACAATCTGTCTTCTGTGTCAGGATTTGAATTCCCGGTTGAATCTTTGATTATGTACAAATTTGAAACCATACAGACAGCCACAGACTATTTCACCGAAACAAACAGAATCAAAGGCTCTGTCTACAAAGGCTTAATAAAAAGGCGATCATGCGGCCGTAAAAATAATGACAGGAGATATCTCAAAGGAGATAGGCATACTGAAGAAAATAAATCACTCCGACATTGTTCGGCTCTCCGGGTTCTGTGTGCATGAAGCTAACACTTTCCTTGTCTATCATTATGCAGACTGTGGTTCATTAGATAATTGGCTTCACCCTCACAAAATTAATAATCTAATGAACCCGATTTCAATACTATCATGGAAGCAAAGACTACAGATTGCCTGTAATGTCGCTAACGCCATCAATTACCTTCATAATTTCACCACCCCTCCTCTTGTTCATAAGAATTTGACTTCGGCCAATATTCTCTTAGACGGGAACCTCACAGCCAAGATTACTAATTTTGGGCTCGCGAGAGCTGATCATGACGATGGTGAACCTCAATTGACAAGGCATGTGGTTGGAACCAATGGCTACATGGCGCCTGAGTACCTCGAGAATGGAGTAATTAGTTCAAAACTAGATGTTTTTGCATATGGGGTAGTGGTGTTGGAGCTATTATCAGGAAAAAATGCAGTTCTTGATGGTGAAGAAAAGATGATGCTATTTGAATTGATAGAAAATGTTGTTGAAGGAGACGATGCACGGGACAAACTCAATGCCTTGATTGATCCTTGTTTGAAAGATGATAATTTTCCGTTACATGTCGCCTTTTCAATAGCTCAATTGGCAAAAGCTTGCGTTGCTCACGATCCAAATGCTCGCCCATCTATGCTTCAAATCTTTATGACCATCACTGCGATTCTATCTTCTGCACTGAATTAGGAATACTATTATTGTTTCGAACTGAACATTGTATTAGGAATGACTGTTGGGATATGTTATATATTGTTTTTACCAGTCCAAAAGGTGTAAAACATGCCACAGTGAATTGGTATGTGACCGACGTGGTGTAAAAAATATCCATTGCCGTAGTTATGAAAAGATTAGTTTGTGGTATCGCTTGTTAGATGTAAAATACAGGCCTATTTCAATTGCACAAAAGCATATTAGATGAGTGATTACTATGAGTAGCATTGAAACAATGAAAAACTTTTGAAGAGTTCTGACTCTCTGAGTTTCGGCCTGGTGAAACAACCGCTCATAATCATGCTGAGGCTAACTGAATCAAAATAATGTCAGATATCAACAGTAGTAATTTCTTGCACGAAACTGATTACGTTATTGTTTCTGAAAATTTATACATTACACAATCATTTACATAGTAAGTTGCATTTATAGTACCAAATTGTCAAGCTGATGGGAGAATATTAAGTGCAACTTCCTTAAGAGATGGCATAACTTCCTGCTGATGCACACATATACTTCCATTCTTTACTTTTCTTATAACTTTCCATGGTCCTGGATAGCACCTAATTCCCAATTAAAGAAAAAAAAAATTGAAAATCAATACGTCGGAATCAAAATTAACTATGACGAGCAGATAGATGGTCCCTTGGAAAATCATTAGCTACTTCCTAAGCAATTTTCAATAAAAACGAATATTATGGTAGGTACAACCGTAGAAGTGTGCAAGTTCCAAGAGCGATTTAGTAGCAGACCTGAAAAGAGTTCCTCCTTTGAGTCCCTTGAAGTTGTGAATGTAATACACAGTCTCCATCACCGGAAAGAGCGTCTTCAAAAGAGCGGCCAGCTTAGGATAGAAAAATGGTGGATAATCTTACTTCTATCAAGGAAAATCACCCTTTGAACATTAAACTTGACCTGTCTCAACCGATATTTTTTTCTTCCTTAAATTAAAAATGAAGCAAATTTCTGTCAGCATCAGAAACTTGTATGAATTTCATGCAAAAATCAAGAAAAACAGTTCTATGCAATGAGAGAATAAAGATAATTTGAAAAGAAGTAGATATGTAAATGATTGATAAAATATATTTAACATTTAAAATACCATTCTACTTATAAAAAGAGACGAAGCAGCAGAGCAATTTTGGGACATTTTCGGAAGCTATAGGGAAATGTAACTATAACTTGAAATGCATATCAAACTAGTGAAGGATACAGCCCGATCTTATACGGTCAAGTTCTCCATTGAAAATAATGAGTTTTCTTGTTGTGTTGACAACAGCATCTTTGTAGAGCTCTTCCACCACAAGCATTTCTAAATTGCAAAGGAATAGCAACAATGTAAATGCAGCGGAGACTAATTCCTCAAGATGGCAAGTTTGAAGCTACCATTGACGTTAAAATACGGGTAGGCGACAAGAAACAGTTCATCTTCTTGCTTCACCCGATCCGTCATTTTCACTTTCTCGACAAAACCAAAATCCTCAAAAAACGACGGCTTTGTTAAATAATCCAACTTAAGTGAAGATCCTTCAAAGACGGATTCTCTTGCAAATTCAACTTCATTTGCCTCAGGGAAAAACTGAATATATCATATATGTATTAATTTGACTTCTTAGAATACTAACAAAGAGTGTAAAAAAAGAAAAACTCAATATAGCTCATGCTGTATTATGTACGGTTTTTGCATATTAAATCCAAACGTTTCATTGCTTTAGCGATTTAATCCCATTCTTTAAAATTTGCATTGCACATCCCAACCTTCAAATATTTTGGCATTCTGTAGCTTATAGCCGTTTTTTGGTGTTGTTTCATACAAAACACCGTCGTTTGATACACATTTCATACCTTTATATTTGGTGAAAACAACTATAGGCTACACTACAGAATGCCAGAAAATTGAAAGGTTGGGATGTCCGATGCAATTTTTAAAAGACAGGATTAAATAGCTAAAAAAATGAAACGTTGAGATTTAATATGTAAACAATCCTATAATGTATCCAACAAAAGGTGCTTACAACTCGGGTTCGTGAAGCTTTCTCAGGAATCACAAAGCGATCACAAAACCGACGAATGAACTGCATGCTCTCAGTCATTTCTATGCCACCTTCACCATCACCTGGTACAGATTGAAGTCCAGCAGTGGGGAATTCAATCTCCTATATGATAACTTAAATTAGTGATAACCAATGAGTCAACTAATGAATGAAATTGGAGAGTGGTAAATAAGACCAACCATGAGTTGTTTACCGTCTATGAAAGCCAATTGAGTTGCTTTTTTGGCCTGTTAGTCACCAGAAAAAAGATAAAAAAAGTGAGAAAATTTGCATGCAACTGTTAAAATAAAATGAGAAACTTACTTGGGCAAGTAACTCATCGTAATCACGGGGAAAAGGCACATCATCATCACTTGAGACTCTCAATGGCCTCATTTTTTGGTCAGTTGTATTTTTCTTCTTTATGTTTAAGCTACCAACCTGTATATAACCAAGTACGACGCCATTACAGCTAAATTTGTATAAGGTTAGAACAGAAGAAGAACATTATTACCTTATTATTTGAGAATAAATACAATGGCAGAGAAGAAGAAGAAGAATAGGAGGCAATTCTACTGTTGGATAACAGGGACATTTTTGAACCACACAGTCAAAGCTAAGAGAGTCTACCTCATCTGTTATAGTATCTATGGATTTCTGATTTGTGTTGATTCTTGATTTATTTGTATATTTTTCTTCAAATATAATCTCTTATTTTCTGTGAACAAAGTATCAATTCACCCTCTGTACTTGACAATATCAAAATAATTCATTTTTCGAATAAAAAGGGTCAACCAGACCCACATCTTGTGTTTTCGTATCAAAAAGGCTCTCCTCCACTCTCACCCCATCGAGTGAGACACACTCACCATTATAAAATATAAAAAAAATTAAAATAAATCCCTAGTTTTAATTTATTTTCAAATTGACATTTAATAATAGTCGACGTCTATTTTCCGGAAAGATAAAAATGACAAGGGACTGAAGCATCCAATGATGATTTCCTGAGAAATTCGTTCGGGTGACGAGCTTGTCGTCCGCTTGTTTGGATTCAAGCTGGTCAAATCAGTGTACAGTTGCAAATTTGAAGGATTGAAATGTAATTAGCTGCAAGTAGCCTATAAAAATCCAAAGAGATTGTGATCTAAGTCTGAGAAATTAAACTAATTGCAATATCTTAAAAGTTTATGGGCCAATTTTCAAGTTTGGCGGACTAAATTGACCATACCTAAACGCTTAAGGTACGAGAAGCCATTTTAATACATTCGGGCACCAAAATAAGCTTTTAACCCCTTTTTGCTTAGCAGGCATAAATTAATATGAATTTAATTAAATAAATACTTAAAATAGATGTCAAACCTCTCTAGATAGACTTCTAAGCTAATCACCTTACTCATTTGTAGACACGTAACTCAACTCTAGCACTCATTAATAGACTCCTAACGTAACTTAGCACTAACCCTAATCTAACCTCTATAAATAGGACTACTAATTGACCTAGCCAGAGGTCGGAAAATTGATCACCCAAATAGTATAATCAAACCCTAAAAATACCTACCATAGCCAAATCTATCAAGCACGCACGAACACTAGTCGATCAAACAAGCTAGAGACGCTTCAATTAGTCAAGAACGCACTAGTGCACATCGATATGAAGTTGGATTCCACATCCGGATTGACAGAAAACGAACCAAAAACTCAGAACAATGTTTCTAAGGACCCAAATCATTCTTTATCACTTTTATTGCATATATGTCAGAACTGCCAAATTACACGAGCTAAGATGCATGCTTAGCCTATTTTCAATGTTTTTTTCCATACCTGCCATAATTAATGTTTATGCCATGATTAGTGTAGATTTTCCTTGTAAACATGCTTTTAGGCCATTTTAATAAGTCTTACATATTATATGTCGAATCTGATCCGTTCTAGTTCTTAGTCTCTATGTTAGGTTCGATTTGCCATAATTGCCATTTTCTTCGTTATTAACATATTTACTATGTTTTTAACCTTTTTACATGATTGCCATGATATTGGTCTAGAAATACCTCCATAGGTTTTTATTATGTGTTTTAATCATCACATGTTAAAATTGTTTAATTTTGATGCTTAAAATGCATGCTTGTAGCTCAAATTGCCATGCTTGCCATATTCATAGTTGTTTTGCCATGTTTTTAACCTTTTTACATGATTGCCATGATATTGGTCTAGAAATACCTCCATAGATTGTTTTTATATGTTTTAATCGTCACATGTTGAAATTATTTAATTTTGATGCTTAGAATGCATGCTTGTAGCTCAAATTGCCATGCTTGCCATTTTCGTAATTGTTTTTCCATGGTTAATAAGCTTAGAAACATGTTTTTAGGGTGTTTAATTCGATTTTAAATATCGTGTTTCGGTTCCAGAACTTTCCAGAATGTTCCCTGTGTGTTTTGATCGTTTTTGGAGCATTTTTGCATGAAAACCGAACCAAACGACGAGCTGTCCTCGACCCAGCCACGACGGTGTCGCTTCCACCTCACCATGGCCCCTTTTGCCACCCCATAGTGATGCCACCACAACTTACAGTGCCGCCACGTTTTTTCCCCTGTTCTTCATCCCATAACGCTCCTAGATATTCCAAATGCATTCCAATCGTATTTTTGTGTTTTGGGTTCGTTTAAACTCAAAAATGGGCACCGTTGGAGCCTACAAACATGTAAATAGTTGTAGGATCTGTTTTTATATTGTAATGGGTCAATCCTAATTTATTTCGGGCCCAGAAGCTCAAATTTGTAACTTGCCATGCAAATCGTGCCTCGAAGCCCAAGCCCGCCAAGACCAGAATATCCTAGAAGCTATTCAGGGTTTGTTCGAACTCGAAATTGACTCCGGTTTGAACCAATGGATCTGTATCAACCAGACAAAGAACCTCCATTTTTATACCATGTCCAGATTCCAATCACACAGACTTCCAGACGATTGGTGAGTGCCAGATACTCCGAGTATACAAGGTTAAAAAGTATCTCTAACCTTGTATGTATATCAATTGCGTGTGTATATGCTTTAAATGTTTACTGCTTTCAAAATCATGTCGAAGTCCAATATTAGCAGGCTAATGAACCTAACGACATTAACTTAATTAAATCCAACTGTGAGCGGAGCGGGGTTCAGGGGCCGCTCGTCTAGGCTTATGGCTGACTTCGGATCTTGAAAAGGGTTTGAAAGTTTGAGTCGCCACCTAGTTTAACTAGAAAATGCCTATTATACCGACTAGATAACCTTACTCGCTTATGGGTAAGATTATCATGCATCATACCAAAAGACTAGGTTCGTGGACCTCCCCGAGACTCATCTGCTTGGCTTATCTGTTATTGGTTTTATTTATCGGACATATTTGTTTATCTCATCTCAACATTCAATGCCAGGCCACATGATATAATACTAGAAATGTAAACAAGTCTGAAAGCGTATAAACACATAGACTCACATATGACTCGATCTGGACTGGTCATACAAAGTAAGTAGCAAATACTCCTAAGCATACATCTAAACCTGGCGGTTTCTAACAAATAGCAAAGTCTAGCTGGTCTGAATTGATTACATGTACAAAACCTAAATCGCGAGTCTAAATTTGATTGATTTTATTAGGTGATCTTGAATGCCATATATAACCTTTTACTACTTTTTCGTGGTAGTCCTAAGATGTCTAAGTGATTGGATGGATTTGATTTGATTTAGCTAATTTTAACATGGTTAGTCCTGTAGTATGTTAATACGGGATTTGGCATGCTTTTGGAAAGCGGTAAACATTGCAAACATGCTCACGAACAGTTGGTATGCATACAAGGAGAGGAATACTTTTAAACCTCGTTGACTTATGAGTGCCTGGCACTCGCACAGGTTTGACTGTCGGTGTGGTCAAAATTGGTTCTCGGTCAAAGTACGGAAGTTATCCATCTCGTGGATATAGTTCTATCGGTTTGACCCGGGTGGTCGATGAACTCGGCCTGGACGTGTCTGGGTTCGCCGGTTGTGGGCTTATGGGCCCAGTTTATATTTTATGTTACATCAATGTACTTCGAGGTCCGGATTACATCGGGTTTGGCCCGTTATAGTGCATAAAATCAGAATACTTTGAATTCCCTTTGTTTAGGTTCAAACTGGGCCTAATTTTGATCCCAAACGAGCCCGAATACCTAATTGGAAGTTCGGATCAATATTTGGAAGATATAGGAAACATGTTATGGGGAGAAACGAAGAACAGACTATGCTGCCACCATTGCCGGCGGCGCCGGGAGTCTGGCATGGCGGCGGCAGCAGCGTCTGGGCAGGGAGGACAACAATTTGTTTTTCATCATTTTCAGCTCCGTTTTCACTTGTTTTAGCTCCATTTTTCGTGGAAAATAGGGAAAAACGCATATAACAAAATAAAGAATGCAATTACTTTATTGCTATTTATTATACCTTCTTTTGTCCTTTTTACCCTATTTATTTTCCCTTTTTTTACGTTCAAGGAAAAGATTATAAATAAACCCTTCTTATTTTATTCCTCCTTTTACTTCTTTTAGGGTTTTCTCTTTGATATTTCCTGCTCTTTTTCATCGTCTTCTACTGCTTTCAGTTTCTTTTTGCAAGAATGGCAATGAACATCTTTGATGTTATGGATGCGGGTATGTTGAGTGATGATTAGGTCACTGTCATGCCCAGTCTTCCTCTACTTGACCGGCCAACTACTCCCTTCATTTCCTTCTTATCTGACAATGAGGATTGGGTCTCAATTGCGTCCTGAGATCCTCCCGCCCTTACAGCTGCTGCCCTCTTTCGCCTCTCTTCCTGCTGTTATTTCTTTGCCTAGGGTTATATCGTCAGTTGCTATTGATTCTGTATCGGTTAAGGTAGTATCATCTCCGGCACCTGCGTCATCTGCTTCTCTTCCTTTGATTTCTTCGAAGGGGACGAGGAAGCGTCCAGCCTCCGATCCCCCTCACTCCTCCTCTGAATTAGCTACTCGTCCGCGCCGAAATTTTCGTCGTTCTACCTTTATTCCCAAAGGTGGGGTTGTGGACTGGGATTGTGTCATTCTTCCCAAAGGTTCTTCTTTAGATTCCAACCACATTCGCAATGCTTTGGCAGCATACCTTCCGAGCCAATTCCCGCTATCGATTTCTCCGCAGGTTCCTGGTTCGGGAGGCGCTAAGTCTCTCTATGCTGGCGCTCCTCAACTTTTGGACGGCGTGTGTCGGTTGGAAGATAACCGGACTCGTTTGTCCGCTTGGGTGAACTACCGATCTGACTTGAACGCGCAGTTTGACCAGATGTTCATGGTGTTAAAGAAGATTCAGGACTTAAGTCATCGTCAGGCAGCAAAGATCGATTCTTTGAAGGCTTCGAATGAGTCCCTGAAGGTTGATCTTCATAAGAAGATAGTGGTTGCATTTTCTTTAGAGAAGCAGCTTAATCAGCGAGGAAAGTAGGTAGAGGTGTTACATAATTCTTATCGGGCGCAGGAGAATCATATTGCGGATTTGGAGGCCACATTAAATAACGTTCGTTTGGATAGGGTAGAGGCAGTCACTGAGCGTGAACGTTTAGAGTTGCTCTGTGAGACCCTGGAGAGTTAGTTGGATGAGGGTACTGAGGTGGTTCCTCTTATGTTCCAACATTACCGTCGGTTCATTCGATCGGTCATCTTGGAGGACTATCCGTCGACGGATCTTTCCTTCTTGTTTGTTGACTTGAGTCGTTTTAGAAGCCAGTGCCTTTCCACATTGGTAGCTTAGAAGTCTGCAGTTAATCCCTCGGTTGTCGCTTCTCCTTCTTCTAGTGGCACTCCTTCTATCACTGTTGCGGCCGGGGATTTCCCTGTTTCTCTTACTCCCTTCCATGTTCATGGTCGCGCTCCTGCCTTAATGCTGCCTCCCGTATCCTCGTCCGTTTCTTCCCCTGTGGTGTCTAATTCATATCCTTCTTCCGGTGGCGGTGTTTGATGAAGTTTTGATTAGTTTTTTTATGTATTTATGTTTTACTTGGGGAGTGTGGCCTCCGTTTATCCTGCACATACATTTTTGTAATAACATCTTTCTTCTCCTAGTGTTGTTTGCGATTGCTTATTTGTTTTATTTCTTTTTATTTATTGGGCTTTGCTTTATGTCTTTCTTATTTGGTCGTTGTTTTCCAAGATATGCGTATCCTTTGTTTGGTCGTTGTTTCACAAGATGTGTATTTCTTTTGTTTGGTCGTTGCCTTATGAGGTATTTTCTCTATTGGTCGTTTCCTTAAAGATATGTATCTCTTGTGTCCGGCCGTTGCCTTAAGAGATATGTATCTCTTTTGTTTGGCTGTTGCTTTATGAGATATGCATCTCTTTTTTTGCCGTTGCCTTATGAGATATGTATCTCTTTTGTTTGGCCGCTGCCTTATGAGATATTGTAGACACCTATTTTCTGAACAGGTAAAAAGTGACAAGGGACTAAAGCGTCCAATGATGATTTCCAGAGAAATCTGTCCAAGTGACTAGCTACAGATTCGCTTACCGGAATCCAAGTGTTGAGTTTTCTAGGTTCATAACGCACCTGAATTTCAAAATTTTATCAAAAACCCAAACCAAGATCCATGTAATTCGAATAAATAGATTAATAACATAATTAGTACTTACTTGTATGTCGAATTCAAACAGCAATGTAGGAAGGAAGGAGGTGGTTCACTTTGGTGATACCTGGCCTCGGATCAGAAACGCCTCCAAAAGAATGCGTCCTCTACAATTATCCACACGAACATACCTTAGCCAAAACTAGTGTTTGTATGCTAGCACTATTGCTTAACAAAGCAATTTCGAATTTAGTGATTGTGTCTTGTACGTTTATTTCGAAAAACACATAACTCAAAACCCTAGCCTTAAGAGTCTATTAATAGGAAAATAGGACATCTAGGGTTTACTCAAAAACGTGTTTTGCAATCATATGCAAACACTACATTTTTGATAACTCTTTTGAGTTCATGTCTATCAAAACTCTTTTTGACAATTACACATATATATTAATTATTATTATTATTATTATCTTCAAAACTAATACCTTAAGGAAAACACTTATCCTTAAATTTCAAATTTCAATTAATATATTTTTATTAATATATATATTACGAATTATATATATATAATAATCTATTAATCACTTAATTTCATTGGGCCTGTACAACCCATAATTATTTTGGGCCTGTTCTTAGTGTGCGACCATGTAGGTTCATATAATGTTGGCAGTAGGCCCGAAATCCATATTTCAGTCCACAAGTCATAAGTGGTCTCTAGCAAGACATTATGACTACCTAAGTTATACGAATATCGATAATCCGATTTAACCATTTACAATAATATTTTAATCCTTTTTGTCTCTCGATATCCAGATTGAATATAAGGCATATTCATATCATCCTTATAATATTCAATCATTAGTTTCCTGATTCTAAGTAGACTGAAAATGATAACTCTTTATCAATTCATTTAGCATGGCCATGCATTTCCTTCAATCTATCTTCTTCAAGGGGCCCATAGATATCTTACTCAAATAAATGAGGGACAAATTCCTTCTCAGTCACTCACATTTCTCACATAGTTACTTTCATATCTAATGAAAATCTATTCCACTATCCTGTTAAAGATAATGTAAGACTGTATCAAAACATGAAATAGCTATGTAGAAATCCATGATGATTTCAAGGTCAAAGGATTATACTAATAGAACTGTAATGAGAATTACTTATGACAATTATCTATGTAGTATTCTCAAGGTGGTCATCCAGTGCTTTATTTCTCAAATAGCACCTATGATTTGACTTTATATCTCATATACATGATTAGTAAAACATAATCATCAGCCAACATCATACTAGTCCCAATGTACTATTAAGACTAGGGATAAATGGAATATAATTCTTTTATAAAATTTAAGGGTTCTACTATCAAGTCACATACTTGATTACCTTAGAAAGAATTAACCATTCAAGTATTTTAATCATAATATAAAATGATAAAAACTGCCAATTAATAAATAACAAAACGATAAAGTCAAATACATGGTCAAACATGATTGACCTAGTGCATATCACTAACACCAAACAGGCGTAATTTGTGCACACCTGCAAACTTGGAGGATTAAAACGCAATTAGTCGTAAATAGCCCATATAAATCCAAAGAGATTATTGTAATACCCCATACTTATGTGACGTCAATTGTTGACGTATGACGTATGAATTGTCAGCATCTTTTCTTGACACTTGTGATATATAAAGAGTTAAGTGAAATCAAAGTTATATGGATTACAGATTTAGTAATTTGAAGGAAATGGAAATGTTATATGTTAAGCAAAGCAATGAAACGAAATGTGAGAACATGTCACTCAACGATTTGATCACGGATAGAATGGAATTCTGTACATTCTTAAGGTGAGATGAATCATATATGAAGTGGCATAGTGAGTGTTCAAATTGGAGTTGATTCGAAATCGTTTCGATGCATTTCGAAGAAGTTTTCAAGACAGTGCGCAGGTACTGCCTGCACATTGACACTGTTTAGTAAAACAACAATCTCTCTTAATTGAACCGTCGGATCAAGACAAAACGTGACAGGAGCCTTCCTAAGAGGTAAATCTATAAACGGACCGTTGGGATTTTGAATCTGCCTAGTTTCGAGTAGTGTGCGAACGCACACAATAGGTGTGCAAACGCACACCCTGAAATTTAAGTAGTGTGCGAACGCACACTCAATGTGTGTGAACGCACACTTTCTAAGTCGGCAGCAGGGACTATAAATTCGACCCTGAACGTTCTAGAAGTAGAGAAACTCATTTTCCTTCATTCCTGAAGCTTCAAGAACCCTAGAATTCATCCTAAAATCCTAAAAACACAATTGTTTCATAAAAATATCATCTAAACTTAAATCAAACAAATAATTAAGCTTTGATTTAAGGAAAACAAGTGCGGAGAATGGTAATTCAAGTGCGGACAGCGGATAAGTTGAAGTCTATCGATGGTTCTTCAGCGAGTATGAAATTCTTGAGGATTTTCTAATAAGTTGAGGTAATTACTTTGATTTGGAATTCGATTTTTGATAATTAGAGGTTATTATTTGATAATTGAAGTTAGGGTTTTGCGCGGTTTCATCAATTAACATTTTCGAATTGGATTAGGTGTTTTGAATACGTTTTTGGATGGATATGTATGTTAAAGTTGTCCCGAAAGCAGAAATTGAAGCGGGAGTAGGTCGGTTTGGCCCTGGTATTGAAAATCCTGTAGCTGTGCGCTGCACAGCACAGTGTGCGAACGCATAGCACACTGTACGAACACACAGTGTCATGTGCGAATGCACATCACACTGTACGAACGCACAGTGTCTTGTGCGAACGCACAGCCAGACTGTGCGATCGCATAGTCAGCTGTGCGAACGCACAGTTAGTCGTGCACTCACATGACAACTAATTTCATGTTTTCTTGACGTTTTTGACCTGAAATCTGCATTGTACGTTCAATGTTGATTCGAATGGATCTAAAAGGTTAGTGAAAACGCTTTGGACTAAGAATAACTAGGGTTTAAAACCCGAAGTTGTATGAAACCCTAGAAGTTGAACAAAGCAAGAAAACATGACATCAGTTTAGTTCTAGACCTAGGATTTCATAGTAAGTTTGCGTTTATGAATTAAACCCATTATGATACTATGATGTAACAGTGGATTCGACGAACTACGAGATTGACGAGTTCAAGTATTCGAGGGAATCAATCGACGTATCTATTTATAGCTGCATGGATAGCGTTTACTGTGAGTACACTTTATTACTCGTAGACATTCATAAAGCCAAGTATTTTCATATACCAAAGGCTATATGAATAATATACTTTATGTTTGGATCGTATGTTGTTTGGTATGTTTGAAAAGTATTATATTACGTATGTTTTGAAAATAAGTATTTAACATAACATGTTGTTTTAAGAATAAAATAAACATATGATAAATAAGTCAAGTAGTGATAGTACGGGGAAGGGAAAGTAAACATAATACGTATTTGAATATCGCCCAATATGCACCTTAAGAAACTTAGTACATGGCGATATGTACTACTAAGCTAATCAAATTCTTTATATGAGTATGTTTTATGGATGTGTGGTCTTATTTGTTATATGCTTGTCATGGTCCAATTAAGGATCAATATAACTAGAAATAAAGTACAAAAGCGCTAAGCAAAAGTAATGAATAAGCTCTCCTATTACACTTGATAATAAGTTCTGAGATACGAGGTAACTCGATAGAATTATCCCGAGACCTGTATCTCACTAACATTCAATCAAAATCCTCGGGACTCATATGATAATAAAAGTCAAACATAAAGTATCGAGAACCAATCATGCATACAATAATAATGACAGGAGAAATAAAATACATTGGTGGGCTTTGCTATCTATGTCAGGTAATCAAAATACATCGATAAATCGAAATACATCGGTTGACTTTGATATCGATGTCAGGTGATCATAATACATCGGTTGGCTTTGCTATCGATGTCAGGCATACGTGTACATCAGTGGGCGTTCCTATCGATGTCAGGCAAGTAAAGTTAAAGAAATGTAACTAGAAATGAAAGATATCGATCATGAATAAAGAATGAAATATATTGAATATACATAAGTGACAAAGGATATTAATTATGAATACGAAATACTTATATGATCTTTTTGAAGGTATACGGTATGTGAGTTTAAATGAAGTAAGAGTTTTGGTATGATTTATATTGAGTATGATCTATCTTTATCTTAACTATGTTTGAAAAGACTTTATTTTACAAAAAGCGGATTTAAAATGTTTTCACCCTTTATGTAATATTTACTTGTAATATTGTGCACTCACTCAGTTTTATACTGACCCCGTTGTTCCTCCAAATTTTTCAGGTTTAGTAAGTTATGATCCAAAGAAGTAAGCTTCCGAAGTTTTCATTCCTCGGGAGTCACTTTATGGGAGATTTGAAATAAAGATCTTGGTTCTAGAAGTCCGCAGTAGACTAGAGTTTCTTTGACTATGTAATTATGTTTAAGCGTTTTAACTTTGATGGTTTTATAAATGGGGTCACATGTATTATGAAATTATTTTATGAATAAAAGTATATTTTGAAAAGCGAAAAAATTATAGTGTTTTTAGGCTTGCTACAGGCTTCGGAGCTACCACTCCCATTCCCTAGCGCCGGTCTCGGCCCATGAGATTGGGTCGTGACAAAGTTGGTATCAGAGCAATGGTTTAATTTTCCTAGGCCATTATTCTTTTGGTGATTGGAGTATAGGAATAAGAGTCGATCAATACCTAGGAACTACTCGAGTGATTAGATGCTACTTAATTATGTTTTGTGTTTACTCGAGTGAGCAATACGCTTTCAAGTATCTATAGTCTGCGAAGAGTTGTATACTATCGAGACTCATATTATATAAGAAAATCGTTATGAATCGTAATGGTTTTGAATTGATTGAATGGTATATGATGGATGAGATATGTATTATTTTGCAGCACGATCACTCAGGAGTATGATATGCTCACAGTTATGTACGCCTGTGATAGTATATACGATATGTGAAATGTGTGTTTGTGATTGGTTGTTATGTATAAAACTTGCACTTATTGATTAGATGCTACTTAATTTTTCTAAGTCTACAGTGAGCGGAATGCTTGCAAGACTTAAAATACGCGACGTCACCGAGGAAAATCTAGGGAATACCGATTTTCTTTGGATTCGGTCAACATAGATGCTTATAGCCACGATAGTGATACGCGTATATACGACGTGATTTCACGTATTTTATGTGTTGTTAAGTCTATGATGAGTGGGATACTCACGAGACTTATAGAGCGAATGTAACCGTAGAATGCCTAAAGGAATGAAACATTCCTAAGGTTTAGCTCGTGTATATGGTGATTAATTACGATGGTTTGTATGTGCTATATTTAAGGAATTCATTGGGATTCCTTATTATATATCTGCCATACGATAAACGAAGAACTACTCGAGCGCGTGCCACTACACAGCTAGTACATAAAACCCGGGAAGAGGAAGGAAGTAGTGACGGCGAATAAGACCCAGCCCAATGGGCAAGTAGAAGTCCAAAATAAGGCGGAGGTTAAAGGAGACTCAGAGTAGAATAAGTTGAGAAGGTATAGGGATCGGAAATACCGTAACAACCCAACATTGATGATTTTCTATTGGCAGCAGAAGTAGTTGAAATACAAAATAGTGTGATAAATGATGGAACAATTGATGCAAGGACAAAATCAATGAGATTGGGTCGTGACAATTATAGTCTAAGTCCATAAATTGGACTAATTGCAATGTCTTAGAAGTTTATAGGCCAATTTGCATGTTTTACAAATTAAAATTGACTATAACCAAACCCATAGGGTCTTAGTAGCCTTTTTTGACATTTTTAGACACCAAAATTGACTTTTAGCATCTTTTTACTTAGCTAGCAAGCCAAAATCCGAATTAAAGTTAAAATCCTTATTAACTAATTAAAAGCTAATCCTAATACTTCATGACTTATCACTTATCACTTCTTTAAACCTAATTCAAACTCTAGAAGGACAAGACCATAAATAGACTTGAGCAAACCTTAACCTTAATCAGACTACCATAAATTCAACCTTAAGTCAGCCTAGCAATAGATGGCACACAAACCCTAGAATTCAGACAAGAAAATTCGACAGCCCCCTAGACTAGCATAGCCGAATATTCTACCACACACACACAAAACATCACTAATTTTCAGTCCTAAAACACTAAAACACGTGTTAATTCTCCAAGAACGCAGAACAAGCATCAGATTCGAAGCTGGATTCTGTATCCACTTCGCCAGCAAATGAGCCAAGGACTCAGACCGGTAATTCTGAGGACCCTTTAATTATTCCTTTGATTTTCCATAAATATATGCCATAATAATTATCAAATTTGCTAAAATTGCATAATTATGGTGTATAATAGTTCATTTTCCAATTGTAGCCATAAAATTGCCATGTTAGACTTAATAAAATAAATTGTCAAATTGCCATTAAATTGTTGATAGACATGTTAATTAGTAGTAATTCACAGTTTTTATGCTCAAATCCAGAAACCCAATCGATTAAATTCTCTAGAATGTGTGTTTCTAGGAGTTTGTAACTATTTTTGACATGAAAAATACCTAAAAATGGTTACTGTAATTTTATAATTTTTATTAAAATCACCTTACAACAATTCCAGACTGTTTTTTTGCATTCCTTGTTCGATTTTATGTGTTTTTTGACTACTTTTGTATGAAAAACGGAGCTGAAACGAGTGAGAATCGAGCTAAAAACGAACCAGAAAACTGCTGAAAAACGGATTGCCCAAAACCGCCGCCGCCGCAAACTACAGCCTACGGCGTCGCCGGTTGCTAATGATAGGAGTATTTTACTCCTATCTTTAGTGTCGTTTCTGCATGCTTTATTAACGTTTTATCACGGTTTTATGGTATTTCGTATGCCTTATTACGTGTTTTAGTATTTCAGGTACTTAGGAGCATTGCGGAAGCATTTTGGTGCAAAAGTTGGAAAAGACGACAAAAGCGATGCGGAAGCTCATTTGCAAATCTGAAAAGCTGACCCCTGGGCGCTAATTGACCAATTTGGACTAGTTATAAGCGTCAAATGAACTCGTGATCTTCATGAAAGTTAAAGTAGACGTCCTAAGCTTTCCAACGGTTTAAGAATCGACTCAATCGGACATTTCTACACCGAGTTACGAATGTTTGAAGATCGAGATCCGGAGCAGAAAATGGAAGCTCGAATCGGGCTCCTCATTTAGCCCAAGGAGCTCTATTCGAGCTTGGCCTTGCTGGAATGGGGAAATCTTATTTCAAGATGCAACAAGGCTTTATTAATTTGCTATTTTGGGCCCAACACATGTGTAATTGAATGTTTGTCTTTTTCCTTCTTTTGTAAGTACTATATAAGGAACCTTTCCTCTATTTTAGGTTAAGAAGATTTTCCTAGACTTTATTCTATAGTGTGTACTTTTGAATCTTCTCCAAAATTATAAATCCCTAGGTTTTAGTCTTCTTCTTCAATAGAATTTCCAGATTTTTATATTTCCACCATTGTTGAGATCTTTGAAGCTTTATTGAATGAACAAGTTTTATTTTCTATTACAACTCTTATTTGTGGGTTTTTCATCTTCTTGTAAGTACTCTTTAACCATGCCTTCCATTTATCATTTTGTTAATTTAGCTCTTGGTATGTGTAACTAATCCCCCATGTTTGGGGGTTGAGATGATTTCCTTCATGTTGTGTTAAATGGTATGTTTGATTGGTTAAATGCTTGTTCTAATTCTAGTTCCTAATGCTTGTGTTAGCCTAGCTATCTAATGCATGATTTAGTGTTTGCTTGTCTCATTGAGAAATGGTTAGGTGAATAGACTTTGGAATTAGAAGCCTAGATTGTAATACCACGAGAGTGGATTAGGATTTAGGTGACCTTGAGTTTGTTGATTAATTGATGTTGGATAATTGGTTTTGTTTAGTATCACGAGAGTGAGTTAGGCATTAATTGATTACTTGATTATTGATTTTGTCGTTCTTAGAGGCTCGAGAGAGCGGGAACGGTGCGCTAGGCACAACTCGGCCCTTGCTAGATACCAATTCATCCATTACTATGTATGCATGACCTAGGAATGATTTCAACCCCTAGACATCTTTTACTTATTGATTAAACTTGTTATTATTATAGTTGCTTGAATTGTTAGTATAATTGTTTAGTTGTTTAGTGCCTATTAGTGTTAATCTTACTTGAAGTTCAACCATTCGTGTTTCGCTAAACGAATTGAATAGCAACTAAAATCACTCTCATCAATCATCACTCTTGAATTCACTCCTTGTGGGTACGATAACTCGGACTTAGGTCCACTCTATTACAAGTTGGGTTTATTCTCAACAAGTTTTTGGCGCCGTTGCCGGGGAGTGACGAGTGTTTATTGATTGATTGAAATTAGTTATTGTTCGGTCGAGTTAGCTCTATTTTCTGTTTTTATCACTTTTGTTGTTTTTGCTTCTTTCCGGATTTACGCGTGGTGTGTTTGTTGTTGTTTGTGTAGGAGATCGACTATAGTGTATGCACAATACACGAAGGGCCAATCTTCCGCTAGAACCGTTTCAAGACAACCTCAGGAGATTTGAAAGAAGTGTGAGAAGGGAGAATCGTATACCAGTTATCATGGAACATGGGGGTGATAACTATGAGGAGGAGCATTATCACCCTCAAGACGATGGAGTGAGGCAACATCCGCCTCCTCCACTCGATGAGAGAAATCGGCAAGAGCAACAAGGGGATAATCACCCTCAAGTTCAAGGCCATCAAGCACAAAGGCAAACTTTGGGGGATTTCTTCCTCCCGGATGTGGATAATGCTACCCATGGGTGCTTTGCAAGACCGGTCACCGCGGCTACTTTTGAGATCAAACCTAGCACGATTCAACTCCTAGAGAATCGGTGCCAATTCTTTGGTTTACCAAGTGAGGATCTGAATGAACACATAGCCAAGTTCTTGGGAGTGTTGGACACATTCAAGCTCCATAATGTCACTGCCGATCAAATCAAGCTTCAGATGTTTCCGTTCTCACTAAGAGATAAGGCTAGCTTATGGCTTCGATCACTACCTAATGCATCAATCCACAATTGGCGGGATCTTGCTCAAGCTTTCCTTCACAAGTACTTTCCGATGGGGAGAACCGCAAAGTTGACAAAGGACATCATTGATTATTACCAATATGAGGGGGAATCTCTCTATGAAACTTGGGAGAGGTTCAAGGATCTCCAAAGGCACGTACCTCATCATCGACTTGTAAGGGAGCATGTGCTTCAAATATTCTATAATGGTTTGGGTGAGATTACAAGATCTACCATTGATTCGGCCGCGGGAGGTTCTTTGATGCAAAAGACGCTTGATGAGGCTAATGAGTTGATTGAAAAATTGGCTATGGTGAGTAGCACTTGGTCCTCGGAAAGGAGAAGACCACCGGCTCAAAAGGCATTAATGACGCTTGATCAATCCAAGGAGTTTGAAGCAATGAAAGCTATGAATGCCTCTTTGCAAAGTCAAGTTGATGCCTTGAAGAAGCAAGTGGCTCCACGGAATGCTCCGGTTGCGTATGTCCAAGTAGGTTGTGAGCATTGTGGAGATTTCAATCATGGAAGTAATGAGTGCTATGCCATGGGTCAAACTTGGAGCGAACAAGTGAATTATGTGGGAGGTCAACGCCAAGGGAATGATCCTTACTCGAATACCTATAATCCGGGGTGGAGAAACCATCCTAACTTCGGATGGAGGAATCAAGAGGGCCAAGGCAATGTGCAAGCAAATCAACAAGCGGGTCCTAGTTTCCAAGGAGGAAATAGGCCCCAACAACAAGGTCCTTATCAAGGCCCTTATCATAACCATCAAGGGAAAGGAAACAACTATGGTGGTAGACCTCAACACCCTCCGGGATTCCAACTACAAAAGAATACGGATGAGGGAAATGTGCTTTCCAAAGTGCTAGAGAAGTTAGAAAAAATGGAGCAAAGGGAGAAGAATCAAGCTTCTACTATCCATCATTTGGAAACTCAAATTTCTCAAATGGTGATTTCACTTCAAGGAAGACCTCAAGGAGGGTTTCCATCCACAACGGAAAACAACCCTAGAGAGCAAGTTAAAGCGGTAGAGCTCCGAAGCGGGAGAAACCTTGAGAAAGCCAATGGTAAGAAGCATGTTGTTGAGAAGGATGAGCCTCAAGTGATTGTTGATGTAGCAAGCTCAAGCCAAGAACTACCAATAGAATATGAGGACGTGGTTATCGAGGTTGAAGAGCCCTATGTGAGGCCACCACCGCCGCCACCGTTTGTACCACCGGTTCCATTCCCAAGCCGGCTAAGGAAAGCTCAAGGGAATGAAAAATTTCACAAGTTCCTTGAGATTTTCAAGAAATTGCAAATCAATCTAAGCTTGGCGGATGTACTTCGGGAGATGCCCCAATATGCAAAATTCTTCAAAGACATAATTATGAACAAGCGTAGTTGGGGGCAAGGTGGAACAATACCGCTCACGGAGCATTGTAGTTCCATAATCCAAAGCAACTTATCGATAAAGCTTAAAGATCCAGGGAGTTTTTCTATACCTTGCACTATAGGAAATATGAATGCTATAAATTGCTTGTGTGATCTTGGAGCGAGTATTAATTTGATGCCATTGTTTCTTTTTAGGTCTTTGTTTGGTGATCAACCGGTAAAGCACACCTCGATGGTATTGCAACTTGCCGATCACTCTCTCGAAAAGCCGTATGGGATAGTGGAAGACGTACTCGTTAAAGTGGATAAATTCATCTTTCCGGTGGATTTTGTGATCTTAGACTATGCGGTAGATAAAGAATGTCCTATGATTCTTGGTCGCCCTTTTATGAACACCAGGCGTGCTCTCATTGATGTTCATGCCGGCAAGCTCACCTTGAGAATTGATGAGGAAAGTGTGGAGTTTGATATGAAGAGAGTGATGCGGAATGCCATCGAGGAGGAGGATTGCATGAGAATTGATGTGATTGATGAGATTGTGGAAGAGCAACTCCGGGAGAATGTGCAATTGTTGAACGAAGCAAAGAGGGTAGAAATTTGTCCTCAACAAATCTCTCAAGTTTCGTTTCATTCCGAGTTGGGGGATGATGAATATACTAGAGAGGATGAACCGAAGCCGGAAAGTTTAAACAAGAGCAATGGTGTGACTCCACCATCTTCGGAGTTGCCCCTGAAGGTTGAAATGAAGCCGCTTTCGTCACACCTCCGGTATACTTTTGTTGGGGAAAATGAGACCTTGCCGATAATCATCTCAAACAAGCTCTCTAAGGATCAAGAACGGAAGGTTGTGCAAGTGGTGAAAGAGCACATGTTAGCAATGGGTTGGCAAATCTCCGACATTCGAGGAATAAGTCCTCAAATTGTGATGCATAAGATTAATCTCGAAGACGAGTCAAAGAAGTCGGCTCAAAGGCAACGAAGATTGAATCCGAATATGAAGGAGGTAGTGCACAAAGAGATCGTCAAGCTCCTCGACGCCGGAATAATCTATCCGATTTCAGATAGTGAGTGGGTTAGTCCCATTCAATGTGTTCCTAAAAAGGGAGGTATAACAATGGTGGAGAGTGAAAAAGGAGAGCAAATCTCCACAAGGACGGTAACCGGTTGGCGAGTATGCATCGATTATCGGAAGCTCAATGAGGTAACCCGAAAAGATCATTTTGCGCTACCATTTATCGATCAAATGTTAGAAAGGGTAGCGGGACACAAGTTTTATTGTTTCCTTGATGGGTACTCCGGTTACAATCAAATATTAATCCTCCCGGAAGATCAAGAGAAGACGACCTTCACATGGCCCTACGATACCTTTGCATACCGGCGAATGCCCTTCGGACTATGCAACGCACCCGCCACATTTCAAAGATGTATGACCTCAATCTTCAACGATATGATTGAAGATATTATGGAGGTGTTCATGGATGACTTCTCTGTGTTTGGCGATTCGTTCGATGGTTGTTTAGCGAATCTAAGGCGGGTTTTAGCACGATGTGTGGAGACAAATGTGGTGCTAAATTGGGAAAAGTGCCACTTCATGGTGGATGAAGGCATTGTACTCGGGCATAGGATATCGGAGGCGGGAATTGAAGTGGATAGGGCAAAGACGACGGTTATTGAAAAATCAGTTGCTCCAACTACGGTCAAAGGAGTTCGGGCATTTTTGGGCCACGCGGGTTTTTACCGGCGATTCATTAAGGATTTTTCGTCGATTGCACGACCTTTGACAAGTTTGCTAGTAAAAGATGCGTCGTTTGACTTCACAAGGGAATGTCAAGATGCTTTTGAGAAGTTAAAGGAGGCACTAGTGACCGCTCCCATTATATCATCTCCGGATTGGAGTTTGCCTTTTGAGCTAATGTGTGACCCTAGTGACCAAGCATTGGGTTGCGTGTTGGGGAAAAGAAAGGACAAGCGGGTGCATGTGATCTACTACGCTAGTAGAACTATGGCGGGAGCACAACTCAACTATACCACTACCGAAAAGGAGATGTTGGCGGTTGTCTTTGCTCTCGACAAGTTTAGACAATATTTGCTTGGGTCGAAATGCATCATATACACCGATCATGCCGCATTACGGTATCTATTCACTAAGCAAGATGCAAAGCCAAGGCTCATTCGGTGGATTCTTCTCATGCAAGAGTTCGATGTAGAAATCCGAGACAAGAAAGGTACGGAGAATGTGGTGGCGGATCACCTTTCGAGATTCGAGAATCCGGAACCAATTCCTATTGGTGTGGAGATTAATGAGCGGTTTTCGGACGAAA
This sequence comes from Mercurialis annua, assembly GCF_937616625.2. Lineage (NCBI taxonomy): Eukaryota > Viridiplantae > Streptophyta > Magnoliopsida > Malpighiales > Euphorbiaceae > Mercurialis > Mercurialis annua. The sequence goes on along the minus strand of NC_065574.1, from coordinate 42,217,616 downwards.
CGCTTATGATGATTCGGGAAGTGGAGACACCATGGTATGCCGATTTTGCAAATTACCTCTCATCGGGAGTCATGCCTCCGGACTTGACATCCCACAAAAGGAAGAAGTTCTTATCCGATGTTAAAAGGTACTTGTGGGATGAACCTTTCTTGTTTAAAATATGTGGTGATGGAATGTTGAGACGATGTGTGTCCTTGGGGGAAATGATGCCCATTTTGAGTTCATGTCATGAGACCGGACATTATGGTTCGGCTAGAACCGCCGCTAGAGTGCTTGAGAGCGGGTTCTTTTGGCCAACTTTATTTCGTGATGCCAAAGAGTTTGTTGACCATTGTGATCGGTGCCAACGTGTAGGCAACATCTCAAAAAGAGACGAGATGCCTTTGACTTCGGTTCAAGAAGTGGAGATATTTGATGTATGGGGTATAGATTTCATGGGGCCTTTTCCGGTATCATTCAAAAACCAATACATTTTGGTATGTGTGGATTATGTTTCAAAATGGGTAGAAGCGGAGGCTTTGCCCACTAATGATGCTAAAGTGGTGTTGAGTTTTCTTAAGAGGCTAGTGAATCGGTTTGGGACTCCTAGAGTGGTTATTAGTGACGGTGGTTCGCATTTTTGCAATCGGCAATTTCAAGCTCTTATGAGGAAGTACAATGTACATCACCGGGTCGCCACATCTTATCACCCCCAAACAAGTGGTCAAGTTGAGGTTTCGAACCGTGAATTGAAACGAATTCTAGAGAAGACGGTGAATGGATCCCGGAAAGATTGGTCTTTGAAATTGGATGATGCATTGTGGGCGTATAGGACGGCCTACAAAACTCCACTCGGTATGTCACCATTCCGTATTGTTTATGGGAAGGCGTGTCATCTTCCTCTAGAGCTTGAGCATAGAGCGTATTGGGCTATTAAGAAGTTGAACTTTGACTTCAAGAAGGCGGGGGAAAAGAGATTGCTTCAATTGAATGAGTTAGATGAATTCCGATTCATGGCATATGAGAATGCCAAGCTCTATAAGGAGAAAACGAAGCGATGGCATGATGCTCACATCTCCCCAAAGGTCTTAGAGGTTGGTTCGTTTGTACTTCTTTACAATTCACGCTTGCGGTTGTTTCCGGGTAAATTGAAATCTCGTTGGAGTGGCCCATTTAAAATCCGGAATGTGGCGAATCACGGTGCGGTGGAATTGGAGAATTCTAAGGGTGAAACTTTCAAGGTTAATGGCCACCGGTGCAAACCATATCTTGGACCCTTGAAGAATCGGGTGGAAGATGAGATATCTTTCACAAATCCTACATGAGTCCACCGTGAGACGGTCGAGCTTTCGACTTTAAACAAGCGCACTTGGGAGGCATTCCCAAGAGGTTCGATTTAATGTCTTTGTTGTTGTTATTTTACCTTATTTAGATTGTTTAGATGTTTTTTTATGTCTTTTTGTTCGAGATAACGCCGGTGTGTTTGGTTTTGAATGTGCAGGTAAAAAGAAGAATCGAAATTTTTTTCGTCAAAAATCGAACTCCCCTTGAAGAATGGAGCTCGAATCGAGCTACTCAAGCTCGATTCGAGCTACACAATTCTGGAGACCAGAATTGTGTAGCTCGATTCGAGCTACACCTTATACCTTAATAAGGTGTAGCTCGAATCGAGCTAGATGTTTTTAAAGGGGGGGTGGCAAATTTTTTTTGAAATATCCTATTGGTTGATTCTTAAAGCTCTTGGATTGATGAGGTGTTCAAATCTTGGTCTTCCAATTAAAAACACATTTCACAAAGATTAATGACATGGCAAGATCTCCACCCCTCTTCTCCTATTTTTCAAATCTTACCACAAAAAGAACTCCAACACTTCTTCTTCTCCAAACTCTTTTCCACAATTATCAAAACTCCATAGCCAAGAACTCCATCCTCTTTCTTCTAGCAAAAAAATTCTCCAAGCTCTATCTCCACCATTTTTAAGCCAAACTCAAAACTAAATACACTTTCAAACACCCTTTTCCTTCCTCTACAATGTCTCGGAATACAAGAGCAAGCCGAGCCTCCAAGAAAAAATCCATACCTCCTAGTGAGCAAGAATTTCAAGAGGAGCTACCACCACAACCTATCCGTTCTTGGTTTCCCCGATACCGCATGAGCAATGCGAAGCGCTCACATACGAATTCTTCACTACACTTGAGGCCACCACCGACACTTCTATTACCTTTCGGTTGGACGGCAAGGAGCGGAAATATTCCATGATCAACTTGTATCAAGATTTTGGGTTAACCGACTTAGGAATGAAAGAATTGTCGCATAAGGGTGATTTTGATGCAAACGTGATATGGAACAAGGCATCGGGGAAACCAAGCTACGACTCACACTTTTCCAAGTTAAAAGAGGTTCGGGATATTGCCACCATAATCTTGCTTAAGTGGTACGGCTACACCTTCTATGGACGCCATGAGCATCACAAAGTAGCACGGTCGGATTTGTTCCTTTTGCAAGCTTTGAATCACTCAACGGAACGAGAGAAGCAAGTGCATTTGGCGTATCGGTTGATGAAGTTGCTTTAAGAGGAGCCTAAAGCTCAAAAGAAGAAAGGATTTGGATGGTTGGTGTTGTTTTTGGCACGAAAAGATACGGAGTTTGATGAAAGCAAGTATCAAATTCAACCGCCACGAATGATAGACATGGATCACTTGAGTATCGGAGGGTATGTGCGGAAGGAAAGAGTTGTGGGAAAGTACAAGCATGATAATTGGGTGGAAGCACATCCCGGCGAACCAATTCCGCCTAGGTTGCGCGCATCACCAAGACAAGAAGTAGAGCCGAGGCGAGCTAAAGAGCCGGTGCGACGGAAAGACAAACATACGGCCGGAACAAGCGCCGAAGGAGGAGCAATACCGGAGGGCGTGCAATGGGAGCCTCCCGCTCCTAATGTGGATACAAGGAATGACTTTGAAGCCGCCCAACTCCGATTCATGGAGGATCAACGCAAGATGTGGGCACGTATGGAATATCGCATGACGAGGCTTCATGATCGACAAAGGCGCCACGAGGAGAAATTACGTGACTATTTCAATGCCCCGGGGGCGCCGGCTTATCCATCCCCAACTCCATCGCCCGAACCACCGGAATTCGACTAAAACAAGATTTGCATTTCTCTAACTCAACTCATACAATTGTATGTCGTTAGTTGAAATTTATCTTGTTTTAGTTTGTGTTAGTAGTCTAGTTGTCGAGTCGCCTCCGCTAAAGCTTTGTTATGTTGTTAGGATGTAGGTTGTAGTGTTGCTTAGCACTAATCTCTTGTCTTGAAATCATGTTTTTGGAAATGAGACTTTATGCAATTTTTGGAAATTTGTCAACAATTAGTATCTCCCGGTTTATGAATGTCTAAATTCTTTTGTCTAGTTTAAACAATTTATGGTTGACGCTTGCTTAATGAAATGCAATGGAATTAGACATGTGTAGTTAGCATTCAAAAACGAATCTTAAAATGGTATGATTTTTGGGTATGATCGAGGTACTTGACTCGGATTCATGATATGTGTTTTGAATTGAAATTTTTGTGTCACTTGGAGTATGAGCATATTTTGGCATGAATTCATAGGATTTAAGCATTTGAGCATGACACCATTTTTTTTTTGCTAAATTTTGAGAGCATTTTGAGCCTAATTTATTATTGTGAGCGTCATTTTGTGCCGGAATTCCTAGAATTTGCTTAGTGTCCATTCGAGATTACATTGTTGAGTGATTAATGATTAGATGAATATGGCAATAGGTGTAACCAATTCTAGAGACCACTTTAAATGCTTACCTTGTACCTCTAGATAGCCAAGTTGGGCCTAGACCTTTGTTGATATGACCGCTTTCACACACCAATCCCGTCTTCCATTTCCACTCTAAACACCCGAACTTGACTTGAGAACTAGTGTAAGGAGGTTGAGGTAGTAGCTTGAGGAAAAAGAAAAAGTTTGAACTTGATCTTATAAGAGAGTTTTATGCCTAGAAAGAAAGACAAGAAAGAAAATCAAAACAAAGAAAGAATAAAGAAAAAAAAATATAAAAGGAAGAAAATTACAAAAAAAAAGAAATAAAGGCATTCAAATGTAAAAAGAGTTCAATTGTGCTAAAATTTCAAGCTAGCCCAAGTTTTTGATATTAATGTATTATCTAGTTTCAAGTCAAGTTTAGCTTAAATATCAACTTCAACCTACCCCGACCTTTGGCCAAGTTACAACCCGTAAAAGTCCATATGATAATTATTGATCACCGAGCTAAGTAGTGGAGTCTAGGACTAAGAGCAAACCTATGGGAATTCCGTGTTTTGTGTGCTTCATTTCTTTGCCTTAAACACTTGTGTGTAAGAGCGAAATCTTGTGAGATACTTTTGCGTGTGTTTAATGATTATGAGTGATTGCCATTGTATTCATATTCTGAGATTGACCAAATGCTCGCATGTCCCTTAAGTGATAGTACTCTCGTGATTGCCGTTCGAAAAGATTTGTTAAACTTTTGTTTTATCTTGAGTGCCATTTTCATATGTCTTATCTATTGCATTCTTCATTTGTTTGCATGAATCATGAGTTGTTGACATTAGAGAATTGCATTTGCACCTTTATCGATTGGGAGTACTTTTGTTGACAAGTAGTCGGTTTTTGCCTAAGTTCATTTCTTGCTTGGGGACAAGCAAAGATTTAGTGTGAGGAGGTTTGATAGGAGTATTTTACTCCTATCTTTAGTGTCGTTTCCGCATGCTTTGTTAACGTTTTATCACGGTTTTATGGTATTTCGTATGCCTTATTACATGTTTTAGTATTTCAGGTACTTAGGAGCATTGCGGAAGCATTTTGGTGCAAAAGTTGGAAAAGACGACAAAAGCGATGTGGAAGCTCATTTGCAAATCTGAAAAGCTGACCCCTGGGCGCTAATTGACCAATTTGGACTAGCTATAAGCCTCAAATGAACTCGTGAACTTCATGAAAGTTAAAGTAGACATCCTAAGCTTTCCAACAGTTCAAGAATCGACTCAATCGGACATTGCTACATCGAGTTACGAAGGTTTGAAGATCGAGATCCGGAGCAGAAAATGGCAGCTCGAATCGGGCTCCTCATTTAGCCCAAGGAGCTCTATTCGAGCTTGGGCTTGCTGGAATGGGGAAATCTTATTTCAAGATGCAACAAGGCTTTATTAATTTGCTATTTTGGGCCCAACACATGTGTAATTGAATGTTTGTCTTTTTCCTTCTTTTGTAAGTACTATATAAGGAACCTTTCCTCTATTTTAGGTTAAGAAGATTTTCCTAGACTTTATTCTATAGTGTGTACTTTTGAAGCTTCTCCAAAATTAGAAATCCCTAGGTTTTAGTCTTCTTCTTCAATAGAATTTCCAGATTTTTATATTTCCACCATTGTTGAGATCTTTGAAGCTTTATTGAATGAACAAGTTTTATTTTCTATTACAACTCTTATTTGTGGGTTTTTCATCTTCTTGTAAGTACTCTTTAACCATGCCTTCCATTTATCATTTTGTTAATTTAGCTCTTGGTATGTGTAACTAATCCCCCATGTTTGGGGGTTGAGATGATTTCCTTCATGTTGTGTTAAATGGTATGTTTGATTGGTTAAATGCTTGTTCTAATTCTAGTTCCTAATGCTTGTGTTACCTAGCTATCTAATGCATGATTTAGTGTTTGCTTGACTCATTGAGAAATGGTTAGGTGAATAGACTTTGGAATTAGAAGCCTAGATTGTAATACCACGAGAGTGGATTAGGATTTAGGTGACCTTGAGTTTGTTGATTAATTGATGTTGGGTAATTGGTTTTGTTTAGTATCACGAGAGTGAGTTAGGCATTAATTGATTAATTGATTATTGATTTTGCCGTTCTTAGAGGCTCGAGAGAGCGGGAACGGTGCGCTAGGCACAACTCGGCCCTTGCTAGATACCAATTCATCCATTACTATGTATGCATGACCTAGGAATGATTTCAACCCCTAGACATCTTTTACTTATTGATTAAACTCGTTCTTATTATAATTGCTTGAATTGTTAGTTTAATTGTTTAGTTGTTTAGTGCCTATTAGTGTTAATCTTACTTGAAGTTCAACCATTCGTGTTTCGCTAAACGAATTGAATAGCAACTAAAATCACTCTCATCAATCATCACTCTTGAATTCACTCCTTGTGGGTATGATAACTCGGACTTAGGTCCACTCTATTACAAGTTGGGTTTAAATTGACTATAACCAAACCCATAGGGTCTTAGTAGCCTTTTTTGACATTTTTAGACACCAAAATTGACTTTTAGCATCTTTTTACTTAGCTAGCAAGCCAAAATCCGAATTAAAGTTAAAATCCTTATTAACTAATTAAAAGCTAATCCTAATACTTCTTGACTTATCACTTATCACTTCTTTAAACCTAATTCAAACTCTAGAAGGACAAGACCATAAATAGACTTGAGCAAACCTTAACCTTAATAAGACTACCATAAATTCAACCTTAAGTCAGCCTAGCAATAGATGGCACACAAACCCTAGAATTCAGACAAGAAAATTCGACAGCTCCCTAGACTAGCATAGCCGAATATTCTACCACACACACACAAAACATCACTAATTTTCAGTCCTAAAACACTAAAACACGTGTTAATTCTCCAAGAACGCAGAACAAGCATCAGATTCGAAGCTGGATTCTGTATCCACTTCGCCAGCAAATGAGCCAAGGACTCAGACCGGTAATTCTGAGGACCCTTTAATTATTCCTTTGATTTTCCATAAATATATGCCATAATAATTATCAAATTTGCTAAAATTGCATAATTATGGTGTATAATAGTTCATTTTCCAATTGTAGCCATAAAATTGCCATGTTAGACTTAATAAAATAAATTGTCAAATTGCCATTAAATTGTTGATAGACATGTTAATTAGTAGTAATTCACAGTTTTTATGCTCAAATCCAGAAACTCAATCGATTAAATTCTCTAGAATGTGTGTTTCTAGGAGTTTTTAACTATTTTTGACATGAAAAATACCTAAAAATGGTTACTGTAATTTTATAATTTTTTATTCAAATCACCTTACAACAATTCCAGACTGTTTTTTTGCATTCCTTGTTCGATTTTATGTGTTTTTTTGACTACTTTTGCATGAAAAACGGAGCTGAAACGAGTGAGAATCGAGCTAAAAACGAACCAGAAAACTGCTGAAAAACGGATTGCCCAAAACCGCCGCCGCCGCAAACTACAGCCTACGGCGCCGCCGGTTGCTAATAGCCGGCTCCGGCAGTCACACCGTGTTCTTGATGCCAAGCTCCCAGAACCTTGCTTCCCAGATCTTCCATACGATTCCCAAACTTTCGAATTAGGTTTTCGGACTTGTTTGAGCTCGGAATTAGATTTTGTTTAGACCCAGATTTACCGTTTTCCATTTACTTTACGTTTCTTCTTTGTAACGGGCCAGACCTGATGTAAAACGGACACAAAAGTCCAATAGTGTAACATAGTGTATAAACTGGTCCCACGATCCCGAGACCCAGCAAACCAGCAACTTCTAGAGTAGATTCTGGGTTCACCAAAACTCGGAATCGACCGCCTTTTTAACTAGTAGAACTAGATCAACGAGACTCGCAACTCTTGTGATCTAACCGAGAGCCAGTTTAGACTAGATCGATGGTCAAAACCCGCGAGTGCCAGACACTCAAAGTCAACGAGGTTAAAAAGTATCGCTGACCTTGTATGTATACCAATTGCACTTGGGCATGCCAGCAATGTTTCTAGCTTTCCAAAATCATGTCAATTAACCGGTTAAAGGACTAATCACATAAATTAGTTAAATGTAATTCCATCTCATCATCTAGACATCGTAGGACTTCCATGAAATGAGTAGTAACAGTTGTATAGGTTTTTCATGATCACCTAATAAAATGAACTAATCAAACTTAGACTCCCGATTTGGGTTTTGTGCATGTAATTAATCCAGACCAGACATGATTTGCTACTTGTTAGAAACCTCTAAGGTTAGATGAATGTTTAGGAGTACCTATTACTTGTCTCAAATGCCAGTCCAGATCGAGTCATATGCGAGTCAAACGTGTTTACTGCTTTCATACTTGTTTATTTATAGCTTTCATATCCTGTGAACTGCATATACTGTTGAGATGAGATTAATGCAAATATGTCCGGAAAATAAACCGATAATCGATAAGCCAAGAACACGAGTCCCGGGGAGGTCCACAAACCCTAGTCTTTTGTCCGATGCAAGATAATCTTACCCATAAGCGAGTAAGGTTACCTAGTCGGTTAAAAGACATTTCCTAGTTGAACTAGGTGGCGACTCCCTTCTTTTCAAAAACCCATTTCTAGATCGAAAAGTCAGCCATAAGCCTTCGGCGATCGGCCCCCGAACCCCGCTCCGCTCACAGATATGTATTTCTTTTGTTGCTTGTTTGAGTAGGTTTGTCTGCGACTCCCGCCTGTTGTTGGCCTTTCATTGTGTTTTGCTAGTTTGATTCTTAAAAATATGATTGTATTAAAATTGACATGGAAACTACTAATACAAAAATGAAGACTATTACCATCATCTCTTTGGCCTTTAGTCTTTGATTCTTTTCTCCTCCTCAGCAGTTTTACTCTTTTGTTTCTTTCATTGCAACTGTGTAGCACCTTGGTGCAACTTCTTGATCCTCTTTGACGTTGATGGTCCCCCCCATAGTTGGTATTTTTATCACCAGGTAGCAGATGCTTATAATTGCTCTTGAATCATATAGAAATGGTCTTCCTAGTATTCCGTTGTAGGCCAGCGGTAATATCTACGATGAAGAACAACGTTTTAATTTCTTTTGTCTCCTTTCCTCCTCTTCTGAACTCTGTTATTAGCTCCGCTAGACCTTTGGGTTTAACGGGTGCTCCTCCAAGTCCTTTTATGGGTACCAGGAAATGTTTGAGCTTTCTAAGTTCGCCTCCTATTCCTTTATTTGCCTCCCAAGTCATTAAATTCACTGCGCTTCCTTCGTCTACCAATAGCATCATGACTAGGAAGTTGTTGATGATAGCTTCTACCATAAAGGCATCATTGTGCGGTCCCTTCACATGCGTCACCTCCTCTGTAGAGAAAGTGACTATCTTTGTTGTGTTCGGCTCTCCTCTTGTTTGTTCTATCACCCGCATTATCTCGACCATTGGCCTTTTTCTTCCTGCCTATATGCTTTTCTCTTCTATGATGACGTTGATAACTCTGGCGCTTTCCTTCTTTCTTCCCCTTTTCCTCTTCTTTCTTCTCTTCCTTGTCAGCTTTTTCCTTTCGATGCTCCTTTTCTTTTTTGTGGCTCGTGAATTTCCTCAGCGACCCAGACTCTATCAACATCTCTATCTCTTTCTTTAAATCGTAGCATTCCTCTGTGTCGTGTATGTAATCCTTGTGAAATTTATACTATCGATTTTTGTCTCTTGTTCCTGTTCTATGGATCATCTTTTGGGGGCCAGGTCATTGGAGTTCGGCCTTCTTTGACCCACATTATCACGTTAGCCCTTGTGTTCAGCGGGGTGAACCTCTCGGCCCTGTCGCCATATCTGCTTGACTTGTATTCGTTGGGGTACCTGTTATTTTTTTTGCAATGACTGGCGTCTTCGTACGGTGTGTACCTGCCGATAATCCGATGACTCACGCTGTTGTCTTTTTGGGAATGGGATGATTGTCTTTGTGAGGTTCCTCATTTGCTTTCTTCCTTCTTTGAAGCATCGTTGCTTTTCTATCTCCTTCCGTCGTCCATGTTTATGCATTTTTGGGCCACCGCCATTACTTGTTGATAAATTTTGGGCTTTTTAGAGCTCAACTTGTCTCCCAGTACGCCCATCTGTGTGCCTGTCTTCAGGGCTTGTACCACCGTGTCGTTGTTTAGGTCCTTGATTTTCATTACTTCAGTTGAATCTTTCTATGTATGCTCGAAGTGTCTCCCCTTGTCCTTGCCGACATTTGTAGAGTTACTCTGAACTTCTTTTTGGTGGGATGTTCGTGAAGAACCTTATCACAAACTCCCTGTTTAGATGTCTGCATGTCGTGATCGATCCATCCTATAGACCATTGTACCATCGTTGTGCTTTGTTGCCGAACGCGGTTGGGAACATCTTGCAGAGTATTGCGTCTGTAACGTCTAAGAGGATCATCTTGTTGTAGAATTTCGTGACATGACTTCCTGGGCAACCGGTTTTATCGAAGTTATCAAAGTTGGGTATCTTGAGCCTTTCTGGACATTTCTCTGATTGCACGTTTGTAGCTAAGGGCGAATTTTTGCTAGTCATACTACTCGCCTGGACATGCTCTCTTGACTTTTCTTCAGTTGCATTCTACATCGCTTCTACTATTAGTTTTTTACTTCCATTAGATCCACACCTTTTGTTCCTACCTGTAACCGTCTCTTGTCGGTTGGATCCGTCGCCTTCTGCTCCTCGTCCTCCACTATGAGTACCTCTAGTTCTTTGCCTTCGAGGTTGCCACCTGTGCTAGGCGTTTTCCCTCCCTCTTTCGCTCGTCCTCTGGTTGTATCCTGAGTTTTGTTGCTTGGCGTCTGGGACAGAATGGTCTCCGTTGCCTCCTTGACCACCGTAGCAACGTCTTCTCGGAAGTGCCTCATTGCGCCGTCCATTGTCTGGTCTATGGATTCTTGGAAGTTTTGGTCTGATCCATCTCCCTGGGGTTGGCGTTGGACTACCGAATCCTTGGAAGAAGATGCCTGATCTTCCCGTCGCTCCTGTTACTATGGACGTTCATGGGCTGCCCTTTGTGGATCCTCTATGCCCGGCTGCTAGTGGCTTTTTTCTTTGGTCGTTTGTCCTGGGGTGTCTTTGCTGACGTCAGTCATCGACCTTGCAAAGCGGACAATAGAAAGAGGATCGGTTACGGCAGGTCTCTAAACCCCGTGACCGCTCCGAACCTCTAGTCAGTTGGTTATTCAATGAGTAAAGTATATGTTGGCTAGGATTAGTCGTACCTCCGGGCGTAAGGGTTCATGACCTATTTATAGCGTTTTCAGTGTGTTTGCCTTCTGTTGGCCGATGTGGGATTCTCTTGTGCTCCTTTTACTATCTCGTTTTATGCTTATCCATTAGTAGTGAATTAATCAATTTAATGTTAAATAAACCTGAAATGAAAAGTTGTTTGATAAAATTAAAAACTGAATTGCTAAAATCACCAACACAATCATAATCAGGACATAAAATCAGCACAACAAAAAGCAATCATTATCAAATTTAACCCTCTAAATTACAAAACATATAAAAGACTAAATAATTAGAGAATCTAAAATCAAATAATAAAGAAACTCTAAATTTGAAATTGCATATTTGCAACAATCGTAAGCCGTGTACATTAACATAAGAATCTAAAAGAATAATAATATGAATTGAGTATTTGAATAAGATTAAGAATAGAAATTAAAAGAAAAAAAATTCTTAAATTTAGATAAAATTTAGAAAGCTTAAGCCACTGGTAATTGTTTTTGGCTTAATTACTTAAAAACCACCCACCTTATAATTTTTTTTCATTTATACCATGACCTAGGAAAATTTTCAATTGTACCCTATTTTTAATTTTTATGTTTCATCTCTACCTAATGAGTTGAATTGACCTATTTTTTTTAAAAAAAAAAATTAAATTAGTCCTTCATTTTTAACCTATATTCTAATAAAACGTTAACGATAATCATTTATGTATCTTGTTTTTAATATTTTCATCTTTAAATTAATAAAATTATCAAAAAAATTACTCTTGGGGTACAAACGAAACATAAAAATCAAAAGTACAAATGAAAATTTTTCTAGGTCGTGGTATAAATGAAAAAAAATTACAAGATAGGTGGTTTTTAAGTAATTAGGTCATTGTTTTTCATGTCGCTGTAAAGTTTGTCCTGCTTTGAGAAGTCTTTAAGCATATATGATAAAATAGTAGGGTTTTTTTCAAAAATGTTTGAATAAGTGATCCATATATCATTTATACTTTGCAAACAAACAATCTGCATTTATACACTTTTCTATGTTTCACTTTGCATATTTGTTTTCTTTATGTTTGTCCATTGATTAACACTTACATTTCTTTTTATATTTATAAAATTTTACCAGCAAAAACTATAAAGATTATTTGTAATCTTTTTTATCTTTATAATATTTATATATATAGATTCTCTATTGTTGTTGGCTTATAAAAAAATATACAAAACCATTTTAAGTCAAAGTAAATTTTAAATTTTACATCACTATTTGTGTATGATTATTTCCTTTCGTCTCTTTTAATTTTTTATAAAATTAAAAATAAATAAAAGACAATATCATTTTTAAATTATTATTTTTAAACAAGAACAATTATCTGTATCTGCCCAAATAATTTAAATTTTAGTGTTTATATATAACATTTATAAAAATTCGACAATCTAATAGGAAATGTACGAGAAATTAAAAACCTAGCAATTAAAAAGTGACGAAAGATCAACATAAAACAAAATAGAAGAATAAAATATCAAATACCAAGTGTAAAAAAAATTACACCTTTTAAAAAATAAAGAAAATGTAACTAGATCTATTACTTATAAATAACTGAAAAATATATTTAAATTACACAAAGTACTTTTTATATATAACATTCACCGAAAGTCATTGGTTGGCTGAAAATATTCTATGAGTAAAATAAATAAATTAGAAAGCAACTATAGAGCAACCAGTGAATGTCACGATCCAAAATCAAGGGCCACGACCGGCGCTAGGGAACGGGAGTGGTTGCTTCAGAACCTGTAGCAAGCCTAAAACCACTTTAACTTTTTGCGATAAAACATACAAACAACGATCAAACATCTATCATCTTATCCATACAATATGACATATGATATGATACAAACTTAAACAAACACAAACAATTTAAAAAATGCAATATGATACAATCAATACTAAACATCAAAGTATAAGCGATACAATCAAACCGTTTTCCAGACACAACATATCACTAAGACTCGACAAGCTCTATCGATTGAAATCTTCTTTTCCTTTTCATACTTCAAAAGTACAGACTTCTGGAACAAGAATAGAAGTCAGTCACATCAAACTGCTATTTACCCGAAAGGAAAACACTGTGGGAGGGTCATTCGACACTAAGTGAGTTCATATTTACTTACGGTATTATACAAAAATAAATTTCATAAACATATATCAAAACATATAACAAAACAATCCAAACATTAGATCCGATCGAAACCGTAATCTTAAACTTATAACATAAACGAACAGAACTACTTCAAAAACCTATCATCATTGTGGTCCCGAGATGATTCCACCGAGTTAACCAATACCATGTGGCATAGTCTCGAGATAGTTCCACCTAGTTAACTCATGCCACTTTTTAAATACAAACGATCGAGATGAGTCCCGAGATAGTTCCACCGAGTTAACTCTAGATACAGGTCCCGAGATAATTCCACCGAGTTCAACCTTGTATCTAATCAAACAAGACGAGTACTCTATAGAGCAATCGAGACTTATTCTATGACTTACCCGAACACTGGTGATCACACAGCCTATTTACGCCAATAGGTAGCTCCTTTCTTCGGATCATGAACTAAACATCAAACTTCACAAACAAACTACTATACGCACACACAACTGAAGCATATCAAATGCGATGAACTTACTTCGATTATAACAAAATCATATCGTATGCGATGCATTTAATTTAACCATAAAATAGAAATTACTTTAAACAATACACAAAAGTAAATAGTAAACTCACACTAATCGCTATCCAAAACACTTAAGCTCGGCACATCATTCAAACCTTTGATCGAACAATCCCGTCAAGCTCTCTGAACTCCATGTCTGGTAGCTTGCTGCCTTGCCGGATCTAAAAGGATTCCAATGTCAAAATACAACTCGATACGATCTTTAGGTTTACAAACAAAACCTTACGTCTAAACGTCTAACTCCGTACTTCAAAACCCTAATCACATTACTTATGACCTGTGTCCTAATTTCACATTTTCAGAGTTCGTAGGTCAATGTCAAGCTAGAATACTTCGCGTCGGGTCTCAAAATAGCATTCCTGCTTCAAAATAGGCTTGGCACAGCATGCCAAGCCTTCCTCACGTCGTGAGGGGTCTCCTCACGTCGTGAGACTTGCTCTCACGTCGTGAGGCATGCTCTCACGTCGTGAAGGGCCTCCTCACATCATGAGGACTCTCACTTCAGCCCCAAACACGCATCCGGCGTGATTCCGACTCAATTCCGACCTACTCTCACGTACCCATCATCACCACAACGCATAGAAACATCAAAAACGCATAAACTAAGCTTAAAACAAATTGATTACGTGAATTTGATACGGTTTTACTAAAACCGTAATCCTAGAACCGAAAACCCATAAAAAATGACCAATTGAACATCAAAACGACAAGCTTACCTTGATTACCCATTCAAATACGAAAGATTAGAAGCGAGAATCGTCAAAAACGGATCCAAAATCAAAGCCCTAGTCTTGAATTCTCCTTCGTGAGAAAATGAAAGGGAATGATGAAGATTTTGGTTTTTGTAACCAAAATCTAATTCATTCCTTAACTTATTGATGGAATAAAGCCCACAAGCGAAAGCCCAAAATACATACATCAACACATATCCCACATCGATTGAGAAAGACGCGGAAAGCTCGCCTATAGATACAGCGGTCCCTCGTCCATAAAAGGGACTGGATTCATGATCATTCTGCTTACATACATAAACTAGCCACCTCAATTGTAATACTTATCCGATTCAATATAAACTCTAATTACCACCTCCATCATTTGGCGCCGTCTTTGGGAACACTGTTCTTAGAGAAATAAAAATCTAGAGGTAGAGGTGGTGAATAGCTAGAACCTTATAAGCCCACAACCATGCAATAGAGCAAACTAAGATGGACGCACACGAGGGAAGTGCGATCGACAAGAGAAAGAGAGACGAGACCGGCGACGATCCTCTGAGAAGATACAAACGGAAGAGAACTACCATCCCGGTAGCGAAGTGCAATATGAGGCTGAACCATGTACCAAGAGAACCGGAGGGTGCCATCATAGTCCCAGCAAAAATAGGAGGACGAAGGAAGTCAGTATCGGTAGACCCGGGGTCAGGTGTTAACGTCATCGCAGAGAATGTTTATTGGGCAACCGGAGGAAGTCAGATCCGTGTAAGACCAAACATGGATGTTGTGCGAGGGATGGTAGATGGTAGACTTCCAACATCGGGAGTGGCAAAGATCCGGGTGAACTTTGATGACCGGATAGGCCAAGAAAGGACAATCACTTTTCCTTTTTATATTGTGAGCAGGAACCTCCTGTATGACCTTATATGGGACGGCCGTTCCTTTACGTGTCAGGAGCGGTCCTTGATATAAGAAATAAAAGGATACTGATCCCGACCTCTTCAGGAACAATGACTATCGAGGGAAGTCAAGATGAAGTGGAAGCTAGTCGCGAGGCGGCCATGGCCGAACTACTCAACATAGACGAGATATTGGAACTACCATGCGAGGAGTCAACGGCCGAGTCGGTGGGAGAAACAAAGCCATGGGAGATCTGCACTGGGAAAAACGTTAAAATGGGCACCAACATGAAAGAAATGACCAAAAGGGAGATCCAGAATGTACTCCAGGAGTTCGAGGGGACGTTCGCCACAAAAGCTTCTAACATCAAGGGCTTGCATCCGGATATAGCATGTCACGAGCTGAACGTCGACACAACGATGAAGCCAATTGGACAAAAGAAGCAACGACAGTCGGAGTAGCGGCAGAGAATAATTGCAGAAGCGGTAGAAAAGTTGATGGGGCAGGGTGCATCAAAGAAATGAAGTACTCTGACAGGTTAAGCAATGTGGTTCTTGTAAAAAACGCGAATGGGAAAAACTGGATGTGCGTCGATTTTACCGACCTAAACAAGGCATGCCCGAAAGACTGCTTTCCCCTTCCCAACATCGTCCAATTGGTAGATTCAACCGCGGGTACGTGATGTACAGCCTGGCGGACATGGCACAAGGGTATAACCAAATTACGATGAAGGAGGAAGACCAAACAAAAACAAGCTTCGTAACGGATGAAGGAACCTACTACTACACGATGATGCCCTTCGAACTAAAGAACGCAGGAGAGACATACCAACGATTGATGAAACACATGTTCAAAGACCAAATCGGCAAAACAATGGAAGTGTACGCCAATGATGTAATCGTTAAAAGCAAGAGAGAAGAAGATCACCCCAAAGACCTACGAACAATGATGGAAATACTCGACAAATTCGACATGAAGATGAACCCGGAGAAATGCACATTCGGAGTGGAAGGAGGAAAATTCTTGGGATTCATGGTATCCCGAAGAGGAGTGGAAGCAAACCCCGAAAAAATCAAGGCCATCCTGGAAATGACCCCGCCAAAGAATCAAAGAGAAGTACAAGTTCTAAATGGAATAATGACGGCTTTGGGACGATTCATCTCATCATCGGCAAAAAGATGCCTCCCGTTCTATAACACGTTGAAAACAAAAACATTCAAATGGGGAGAGGAGTGCGGCCAAGCCTTCGAAGATCTGAAGCAGTTCCTAACAAAACCACCACTACTAAGCCGACCAAAGGACGCTGAAATTTTGTACCTATACATCTCTATCTGCAGAGACACCACGACAACGGTCTTTGTAAGAGAAGAGGAAGGGAAACAACTACTGATATACTACGTAAGTCGGACCCTTAAAGACGCAGAGCTCAGATACCCGGAAATTGAAAAAATGGCTTTAGCATTGACAACAATAGCAAAGAAGCTGAGGCCGTACTTCCAGGCGCACCCGATAGTCGTGCGAACAGACCAACCCCTACGACAAGCCCTCCAAAGACCAGAACTATCAGGAAAAATGGTCAAATGGGCAATACAACTGGGAGAATACGACATCAGTTACGAACCCAGACAGGCAATGCAAGCTCAAACTCTGGCGGACTTCGTAGCAGAACTCACCGGAGATCACATGAAATAACCTGAAGTAATAGAAAGATGGGAACTCTATGTTGACGGAGCAAAAAACAAAAAAGGGACAGGAGCTAGAGTCATCCTTAAAGGCCCACACAAGGTGCGAATCGAATACAGAGTCCACCTAAGTTTCACGGCAACAAACAATGTGGCGGAGTATGAAGCACGGATAGCAGGACTGGCACTAGCGGTGGAAGTAAAAGCTAAAGACTTGAGGATCCATTGCGACTCACAACTAGTAGTGGGGAAAATAAATGGGATGTTCGCCACGAAAGAGGGGAACCTACTGAAATACAACAGGAAGGCAAAAGAACTCCTACAAAAAATTGAGAAGCGAGGAGGACAATGGGAAATAAAGAAAATTGGAAGAGAATAAAACACAGAGGCGGATGCAATAGCAAAAGCGGCATCAAAAAAAAGCGACAGATTCGAAATAATGGAATTCAAAGAGGAGACTACATCACCAACAATCGATGTGCCAACAAGTTGTCTCATACAAGAGCTGGATGAATGGATGGAGCCCATCTGGAGATACTTAGAAGAGGGAAGAACACCGGAAGACCTAAGCAAAGCACAAAACGTAAGAAGGATCGCCAGTCGATATGCAATTTAAGAAGGAACGTTGTACCAGACATCCGTAAGCCATCCATGGTGCAGATGCGTATCTCAAATAGAGGACAATACATCCTAAGCAAGTCGCGTGAGGGGATATGCGTCGCACACGAGGGACCAACAACCCTAGTAAGAAAAGCATCCCTGCAGGGATATTACTGGCCTAACATGGAAGAAGACTCCAAAGAACTGGAAAAGAAATGCGACAAGTGCCAAAGGCACGGGGACAGATCCCACATTCCAGCTCAGGAAACCATGCCCGCGCCAAGCCCGTGGCCATTTGCAAAGTGGGGAATAGACATCCTAGGACCGTTCCCAACTGCGAAAAATCAAAAGAAATTCATTTTTGTGGCGATCGACCACTCCATAAAATGGGTGGAAGTAGAAGCGGTCTCCACAATAACAGCAGCAAAGGAGGAAGAGTTCTTCTGGAGAGAATTAGTATGCAGGTTCGGCATCCCCAAGACGTTAGTAACGGACAACAGGAAGCAATTCGACAGCGCAGCCTTCAGGGGTTTTGTGAAAACCTTGGCGTAAACCTACAATTCACATCAGTGGCGCATCCCCAAATAATAGGAATGACAGAGGTAACCAACAGAATGATCTGCAAAGGATTAAAAAGAGGCTGGATGAGGCAAAAGGAAACTGCGCAGAAGAGCTAAATAACGTAATCTTGGCATACATAATGACCCCTAGGAAAGGAGCGGGAGAAACACCATTCCGCTTGACATACGGAGTAGAGGTAGTAATAGCAGCCGAAATCGGAATGCCATCGATAAGAACCAAGCACTACAATGAAAATATAAACGAAGAAGAGCTACGACGATCTGTAGATCAGCTAGAAGGGAAAAGACATGCGGCCAACATCCGAGCAGAAGCTTACCGAAGCCAAACAGCTAGGTACCACAATAAAAATGTGCAACCAAGAAGTTTGAAGGAAAGAGACCTGGTCCGAAGAGACGCGGCTATAAGAAAAGGCAATGCTGGCGTAGGAAAGCTGGAAAGCAATTGGGAAGGATCGTACCGAGTAACCAAGACTACCGGAAGAGGAGCATACCGCTTGAAAACAATAGAGGGCAGGAAGTACCTAGATTCTGGAATGTAGAACACTTGAAATTGTATCATGAATAGAATGAAAGAAAATGTTGATGGGAAGCTACAAAGTGCAAACAAAAAACATAAAAAAGAAGAGAAAAATACATCAAGAATAGAAGGGAAACAATTCCCCAAGGCAACGGCCAGTATACTGAGAAACATTTCTCAAAAAAAGGAAAAAAAAAGCAACAACACAAGAACAACAATAAACAAAATGGGAGACATCTCCCATAATAAACTCGAGGAACATCCAAGAGGCTAAAATACAGCAACAACAAAATGAAATAGCAAGAGAAGCGGTCACAAGTAGATCACTCAACGTAAATCTAACAAGAGTAACAAACAAAAAACAGCAACACACGTTCCAATAAATCTAAAAGGAAGAACAAGGTCATCGTTCAAAATAGATACATATAACAAAAATTACAAGTGGATGACGAATCAAATCAACCACCATTAGAGGTGTTCAAAAATCCAAAGCCTTCAGACAGGAAGGGCATGCTAGGATCCGGTAAGCCCAAAGATTGCGAGGCAAAAGGAGAAGTGAAACCCAACGATGGTGGAGGCAGACCCAGATGGCTAACAAGAACTAAAGCAGCAGCAATTGAAGAAGAAGGAGGAACAACAGCAGGAGGCGCGACTTGAGCCAACTTATGACCGGCCAACAAACGTTGAGCTTCTTCTTTCAGTGAACGGGCGTCAACCACAAGGACGGAAGTATATCCGCCGGGATGGGAAGAAAGGTAATTCTCTCCAATATCACCCCGATGCAGCTTCACTAGACGAGAAATAAGAAAGATGGACTTGTCCAAATCCTCTTTCATTTCAGCATGCTCGGATTTAAGGCGGGCAACCTCAGCACGAAGATCCATGTTCTCCCTCCGCAGAAGATCCCTCTCAATAAAAGACTCCTTCACCTGTAACTCCGTAAAAGAACGATCCGACTGTTCCCCAACCAACTTAAAATCCTTAGCAACGTAATGCTGCTGAGCAATACGAATGCCATCATCAGCGGTGATAAGGGCCTGGCCAACAGAATCGAAGAGATCTTCACCCTTTAAACAATGATAAAAAGAGGGTGGCTCCATCATGCCAATAAAAGCCCGGACCTGACGGAAAACGCCCAGGTCATGGCGATTGGAACCGAACGGAAGGATCAAATGAGAGCCCCCATGAGGCGCAGAAGGTACAACAGTCTCTTCCCCTTCATCTTCCCCTTCTTGAAAAGATGTAGACGCAGTTGAATGGTCCACAGAAGAAGTAACGGCACCAGAAGAAAGAAGAGGACCAGACGCTGGAAAATCTAAGGCCAACATAGGAGGAGGAGAGGTAGTAGGAACAACCATCGGCTAACTACCAGAGGAAGTAAGACGAAGAACCTCGGCCGGCGACAAACGAACAGAAGACACAATAGGAGATGGAGGGTGAATGTCAGGCTTCTTCCTGGGAGGCAGATCCAAACCACCACTTTCGAGACGCTTCAGAGAAGTCAAGGCAGAAGCAATAGCAGCAGTCAGGCTGCCCAGAGCACCTGACAAGGCAAACGGTAAGAAATGGCAACAGACAACACAGAAGGAAAAAGAAGGAAAAAGGAAAACTCACCAGCAACGGGAGATACGGCGGGAAGAGAAGCGATGGTCTCAGATGCAACCGGAAGAAACGGAACAAGGATCGGCGCGACCCTACACATACTCGCTGATATAATCAGCGTAAGACCGAGAACCATCCCTATAAAAGGTCCTGATCTGCTGCATAAGGGTATGCTCCCCCTTTGGCACTTTCTAAGGGTCACGTGGCTCGATATGGGATTGCCAGAGCGTAGGGACAAGAGATTGGGATCAGATGGCTGATGATAAAAAACTTACTCTTCCACTTTTTTTCTATAGAGTCAGGAAGATCATCAAACATCTTCATACCAGAACGAAACCCCAAAGAGACGAACGACAAATCTTTTTTTCGGTAAGGTGAATTCATCCAATAATACACACGGTTGAGAGTCAAATGCTGCTCACCACTGAGATTATGAAGCGACTTTAAACATATGAAGTGGCGAATAGCATTGGGATGTAACTAAGACAAAGCGATACCCCAGAACTCCAAGAACCGAAACAATAGTTTATCCAGCAGAAAACAAAGACCAACCTCCAGTTGCTCCTCGAAAACAAAGGAAGACCCATAAGGCAATCATGAAAAAGCATATTGATCTCCCGCCGGGACGTTAATGTCATACTCTTCCGGAATGCCATAAGTCTGCCGGATCTTACCCAAGGAATCATGGGTTAAAGTGCACGACCATTTCTTCAAAGTGGCAATCGCCTTAGTATAACCATCAGCTATGATTGGAAAAGAAATAACCCGAGATCTAAAAACGAAGAAAGAAAAGAGAAGAGAATGCAAGGGAAGCAAAGAGAATAAAAAGAGAAGTAAAAAAAATCAAGCAAATTTTGAAAATAAAAAAGAAACAAAACGACGGCAGGACACCAAAAGGTGCAAGACGCATTAAATTCTGCATAAACAGGCTGTCAGAACGGCGTAGAAAAGAGAAGAGGGAAGCCAGACAAATGACCCGGCCTAAGAGAAACCCGCTTCACATTCTAAACATAAATATCTATGTAAAGACGGAATAAGGGGGATTATTGATGGAATAAAGCCCACAAGAGAAAGCCCCAAAACATACATCAACACATATCCCACATCAATTGAGAAAGACGCGGAAATCTCGCCAATAAATACAGCAGTCCCTCGTCCATAAAAGGGACCGGATTCATAATCATTCTGCTTACATACATAAACTAGCCACCTAAATTGTAATACTAATCCAATTCTATATAAACTCTAATTACAACCTCCACCGCTTATATACTTATGGATAAATTGCCATTTAGCTCAAGCAGCTCAATCTCGTACTTTAATTCAACTCCTTAATTAACGTCCGCGCCCAATTGTTAAACAGTCTCCGAATATCACGAAACTTTTACGATAATTTCTTAAAAAAATATCACGGACGATGGCGTAAAAATTATTAGCTCGGGACTTATACTTTATTTTGTATTAATTTCCTTAACTTTTCCTTTGTCCCGCTAATACTCGCTCAAATGAATAATAATTTCCAAACTTAATTATTATATTGCGACTAACATATTAGAGCCGCTTCGGTCTTAATCCAAAATATTTTAATTAATTCTCGACCTTCTTGACTATAATTATCAAAATTTAGGACACGTGGCACCACTTAATGACCTTAAAAATATGGGGTATTACATTCTCCCCTCCTTATAAAAATTTGTCCTCAAATTTTAAAATCCAAAGCCACGTATCTTGAATAACTCATAATACTTTTTATGAGAGTCTTATGCTTTATCCTTAAAGCATTCTACTTACCGTAAATTTTGCTCCTCGATTGCATCTTTATGCAACTTTCCATATGTCACGTTCTATTGTGACACAAACTTAGCATTCTATCACTTATACTTTACTTTCGATATACATCTTATGTTTGATGACGTAGTGTGGTTTCTATGTCTGTCCTACCATACACGTCCTATCAATTTTCCGTTTCAAACTCCTTTCCTAATCTCTTACTTTATACTCTCATTGCTCGCACAATTATCTTCAAAAACAACTATCGTCTAACTCTCCGTTTGACGATCGCAACGGTTAACCTCTTGATAACCGTCTTAGGAATACCATATTCCAAAATTTAACTAATCCAACGGTTCAATCCAATGATATCATTGCCTTACTAGACTTTAACAGTCTTCACTACAACGGTTTAAACTCAATACTACTCATATGTCTTCCATTCACCTTGATTTGCAAATCGATCGATAGGTTTTATCCTCTTCTTTCAAACTTTACGTACTTTAGGGTATAATACCCTAGACATCTCGTCTAAACAATGCTTCATCCTAGCATATCGCTACTCGAACTCGTATCGCTATCCGAACACACAAATCTTAAAATTCTGTTCTCGTATACATTCATTGTCTCTTCATGAATCGCTTGTAGCTTGATCTCGAACATATTTCTTTCGTTGCCGAATCGTATAACAACACATACAAATCTTATCATGTTTCAATGCAAAAGCAACAATACACGCATACGCATCTCATCATACACTATCGAACAATCATACGCAAAGATTCACATCTGAAAGAGGAAAATTGAAAGTTTTGAAGACAAGTGAAAAAATTTCGATGACATAACTTGAATCGTATGTGTTGCGGTAGCTCCTAGGTACTCAAACCACATAACATACAAAACACATCACATACTAGCAATCGTATCCTAGACCACTGCTCTGATACTAAATTTGTCACAACCCAAAACATGTTGGTCTTTTACCGCAAGTATACGGTATCGCAACTAGTAGTACTCGTTAAGAACGAGGTCGATCCCACCAAGAGTGAACAAGCAATAACGAGAATGAACTTAGATGATATTCAATTTGTTTAGCAATGAAAAAGCATTCGTTTTATTTTCAACAAGTAAAAGAACTAGAATAAACAACTATTGAGCTAGAACAAAAGACTGAATTGAACAAAGATGAATTAAACACAGATTTAAACAATAATAAAAGAAGTTCAAGGGTTTCTAAATGGGGCCGGTAGAATCCTAGGAGTAAGAATGCAAATAGGCGCCGGTTTTTGGGTCAAGCCGTTCAAAAGCTTTAAATTTCGCTCTCTCGAGTCAAGAACTAGGAAAATCATAATTAATTAATTGACCGATATGTAAATCGCCCTAGCGTAATTAGATGTCGATTAAACCAATTAATTATGATTAAACACGAAAACTTAAAGACCACTTAATTCCAAAACCGCCCTAGCGTGATTAGGTCCTAGATTTGTGGTTAACTAGTCCGTCTAATTAAATGACCCTAGCCTAATTAATTAGACCATAATTTTAGGTTAATAGATCACACCAACCTAGGCTTTAAGCATATGTAACCGCATCAAACCTTAACCAACACACACCTAATCCTTAAACCCTAGCATGCCTTCATTAACAACCCCCAAGCAAGGGGTTTAGCCAATCATTACAAAGCTAATATCAACAACTAAGCAATAATGAATAGACGTAATAAGAGTAGAAATTATTTCCTTAAAAAGAGAAGAAGATCAATAAATCATACATAAGATAATGAAGATCTACTAATAATAACTTATATTGAATGGAGTTTTAATCCCAAAATTTGGAAATTAATTTTAAGAACACCAAGAACATTCAAATCTCTACACTATTTTGATAGCACAAAAGGATTTAAGTAAAAACTACTTGATTGATGTCTTACAAAAGTGCTAGATAAAAATGACCTAAAAAGATAAAGTGCTTTATATAGTCAAACAAATAAGGAAATAAAAACATCCTATTACAAAATATGTTTGGCCAAGAGAGCACAAAGCCCCAAATGATTTTCAATTGCTGAGAAGATGTCCTTCTCGGTCGAGAAGCTTCATTAAAAACAACTTCTCGATCGAGAAGCATGATTTGTGAAATTTCTGCAACTTTTTTGGCCTCCTTCTCGATCGAGAAGCACCTGGGCATATGCTTCTCGATCGAGACCTAGCTGAAAGTGGTTTTATTGAATGCCAACTTTCTCCAAGTCTTCAATCCAATTTCTGATTTCCATATCTTTTCAATACTTTGCGCTTTTGGACCCAAAAACCTTCACATACGCTCCTTTTATCCTGAAATACTAACACACGTAATAAGAGACATAATCACTTAAAACATATAGCAAAAAACATAAAAAGCGATGTAAATGTGACGCTAATTATAGGACTATTTTACTCCTATCAAACCTCCTCAAACTAAATCCTTGGTAGTCCCCAAGCAAGAAATGAACTAAAACACAACTAGATGTTACTAATCATGGAATTCTTTGAACAAGTATCAACAAATGGACCCCCAATCAAAAACAAACTTAAATACAATTGTCTAATGTCAACAACTACTAATGATGCAAATAAATGAGCAATGCAATTGCAATTACATATTCCGATGATAATTAGGCTGCACTTGCATTGGCTTAAGGTTCTTGTTGAAACAATCAAGTTACTCTGATCATATACGGAACATGCAAGTATTTGGTCAAATGATAAAAGAACAATCATGGCATAGCAAACATATGCATCAATAAAAGCATTGTAATTCTCACAAGATTCACTCTAACAAACAAGTATTTAAGGTTGCAAAAATAAAGCTCAAAATATGCTAATTCACCACAAGCTTGCTCTTAGTCTGGTTCTCCACTATTTAGTTCGGTAATCGATCACTATCATATGGGCTTTTATTTGGGGTTGTAACTTGGCTAGGGGTTAAAGGTAGGAAATAAGGATAATTTGGATACAACTTGACTTGACAACTTGTTACATTGATCACTATTTGGGTCTAGCTTGGAGTTTTTTTTCCCGTACAAGTGAACTTTTCTAAGGCTTTTATTCGTTTTTCTTTTTCTTTTGATTTTCTTTTTTTCTGATTTTTCTTTGTTCTTTTTTTATTTTGTTTTTCTTTCTTTTTCAAGGCCCATATTTTCTTCTTGTTTTGTTCACATCTTTTATATTCTTCAAGCTAGACATATTATACTTCAAAATTGAGCTTTTCAAGTCAAGTTGGGGTTGCTTTGAAAGAGGTAAAGTGTTGAAAGGATAATGTGTGAAAGTGTGTTAAAACAATAAAAATGTCTAAGGCTCAAAGGGGTGTAGTCTAATGGTTAAGTGTGGCTTTTAAGTGGTTTAAAGGAAATTGGTAATCCTAATGCCATAATCACCTAGTAATCGACACTCAACCATATAATCTCAAATGGACACCGCGCAAGTTCTAAGAATATAGCAAACATAACACACATGCATGACAATTAGGCTCATCATTTAAAAGAAATGTGGTGTTATGCAATTGTTTAATTCCTATGTTCTCATGCCAATCATATCCACAATCCTAAAATTGACACAAAATTTCTTAACAATGCACAACATGCATCCATATCATACAAGCTACTATCATGCTTACATTTGCTTAACCAACAAACAATTTCACCTAATTCCCGTCAAAACATGTCATATGAATTGCTTTTTATTAGGCAAGCATCAAAAGAAATTGTCTAAACTAGAAATCGCATTCATGCCATTCATTGATCGGGGGATATCAAAAGTTGATAAACTTCAAATTTTGTCAAAATCACTAACATTTGCATTCAACAAGCTTGGTACAATGATTTAGTGGAGGCGACACGACAACTTTTCAACTAAGAATCAAAACAACATAAAACACACTAAACACACTAAAACATAACAAAACAAAACGATAAACAAGATACAATTCACCAACCCTCCTCACACTTATTTCGAGCTTAGTCTCTAAGCAAGAAATATAATAAAGAAAAATTGAATGAGTTTGAGTTAGAGAAATGCAAATCTTGATTAATCGAATGTCGGGTGCTCGGAAGATGGAGTTGGAGATGGGAAAGGTGGGCCGCCTTGGGGGTTGATAGTCGCGCAATTTCTCTTCTTGGCGCCTTTGTCGATTTTTGAGCCTCCTTTTCCCATATTCCATTCGCTTCCACATTCGCCTTTGGTCCTCCATAAAGCGGCGTTGCTCTGCCTCAAAAGCATTCTCCTCAAAAGCACTCGGAGCCGGTTGCTCCTATTGTACATTTTCCGGTACTTCTTCGCCTTGAGCACTTATTTCGGCCGGCTCCTTTCCGCTCCTCCTCACTTGCTCCTTTGCTCTTCTAGGAGCGGGTTTCTCCTCCACTTGAACGTCCGCTTCCCTTCCAAATTCCGCTCGATGTGCCGCTTGCATACCATGCGCCTTGATCCAAGATGATCGTTTGTAGTACGCCACAACTTCTCATTTTTGGACATAACCGGCTTTGTCCAAATGTGCCTCATCTAGCAACCGGGACGGAATAGGAGTGAGCCCCTCAAATGCCGCATCGGCTACTCCAAATTTGTGGGCAAAAAGAGTAATCAACCATCCGAAACCAATCTTTGTATCCGAATCCGGAATTTCTCGCAAAATTCTAAGAAAACGGTAGGCCATGTTGATCTTTTACTTGTCTACTTCCGAGTGAAACATTGTGTTCATCATAAACACCTCGGATTTACCCACCTTGCTATACTCGTGTCTCCCCCTGAATGAGTGACTAAGCTATTTCACCGCCACCACAAGAGCGGTATCCTTGATGTCATTCACCCTATCCGTTTTCGATTGATATCCACCTAAATCGCAAACCTCTTCCGATACTGCCTTATAGTTAAAACTCTTTGGATTATCCTTCAATCCGGTTGTGATCATCGAATGGTGCCTTGCCAACACATCATAATTCAAAACGTACTCCCCATTGAACAACCGCAAATGAAGCTCCAAATAATTGTCATCCGCCGGTTTGAGAGTTGTGAAAAACTCCCACGGTAATTCCTCATACCCAATTCCCAGATGTTGTGCAATACGCACTATGCCTAAAACTCCCAAATATTTCTCTAAATCTTCCACCAATTCCAACCCTGCCATGTTGCGCCAATTGATTTGGAAAGGAATACAAAATTTCTTCGCCTTGATCTTTTCAAAACACTCTTCTTCTTCCACCGTTCGGATTACAAATGGAGCTTCAAATCTCCTTGTCAAAGAAGCCGGGGTGTTAACTCTGACCACTCGTGACCCGGATGCGGTTTGTTTTCCCCTAGCTCGAAGTGGTCTTGATGGTGGTGGAGGCGATGAGGCGGTGACGGCGGTAGCGGGCTTAGCGGCGGTAGCTGCCTTCGTTGACTTAGCGGTTTTATCCATGTTGAGTAGAGGCAAAAGGGTGATCAGAAATGTTTTTCTTTTGAAGTTTGGTGGTGGTTTAGGGGTGGTAGAGTGGTGGCCGAATTCTTGGATGAAAGAGAAAGAAGCTTTTGAATCTTTGCCAAAATGGCAAAGAGTGAGGAAGAAGATGAAGTGGGGGTGAGCTTTTAGGAAAAAGAAACACATATTTGAATTTTGAATCATGAGATGGTGACAACTCATTTATCCATGTGAGTTGTGTTTCTTTTGAATGGTTAAGATGACGCCACCTCATCACCCCATGTGAAGTACTTTAAGAGTCTTGAGAAAATCAAATGCTGATGTGGCATTTTAATGAAGCTTCTCAATCGAGAAGCACCTGAGAATTGTGCTTCTCGATCGAGAAGGCCCTTTGGGAAAACTTCTGCTTCTCAATAGAAGCACTTCTCGATCGAGAAGTGACCTGTGAGTTACTTCTCGATCGAGAAGCTTGGCTTTTTAAGTCATTTTTGCTCCTCTTTTGAGACTTGCAAAAATTTGCCGCTTAGTTTTCCAAGCTTGACACTTCTCTATCCTGATCTCTAACATCACAAACACAAATACACTCCGGCATTAAATGGAACAAAAAGATATACAAAAATTAAACAAGAAAAATTGAGCAAAGTAAATTACTAAAATGATTAAACTAAGGATAAAAATCGAATCTCTTGGGATTACCTCCAAAGTGCGCTTGTTTCAAGTCAAAAGCTCGAC
Source organism: Mercurialis annua (assembly GCF_937616625.2). Classification (NCBI taxonomy): domain Eukaryota; kingdom Viridiplantae; phylum Streptophyta; class Magnoliopsida; order Malpighiales; family Euphorbiaceae; genus Mercurialis; species Mercurialis annua. Next base: position 42,189,394 of record NC_065574.1, on the reverse strand, counting down.
CGTTAATCCATCTCGCTCAAGAAGGAGGGGTGAGGTAGAATTGCTCACCAATTTGATCTGTCAAGGGTCCTAGATAAGGCTTGCAACGGTGTCCGTTCACCTTGAACGTCTCTCCCTTTTGGTTTTCTAACTCGATATCTTTATGATCCGCCACACTCCGGATCTTATAGGGACCACTTTATCGGGACTTAAGCTTGCCCGAAAATAACCTCAATCTTGAATTGTAGAGAAAAACAAATGCTCCTACTTCAAAGGTCTTGGGAGAGATGTGGGCATCATGCCACCGCTTGATCTTCTCTTTATAAAGCTTGGCATTCACATATGCCGAGAATCGGAATTCATCCAATTCATTCAATTGTAACAAGCGCTTCTCTCCCGCCGCCTTAAGATCAAAATTCAATTTCTTGATTACCCAATAGGCCCGGTGATCTAACTCAATTGGCAAATGACACGCCTTCCCATATACAATGCGATAGGGAGACATACCTAATGACGTTTTGAATATCGTGCGATATGCCCTAATGCATCATCTAGCTTCAAGCTCCAATCTTTCCTAGTGTCATTCACTGTCTTCTCAAGAATCCACTTCAATTCTTGATTTGAGACCTCCACTTGACCACTTTTTTTATGGATGGACCCGGTGGTACACACTATATTTCTTCATCAAGGCTTCAATATGCCAATTGCAAAAGTGTGATCCACCATCACTAATTATTGCTCTAGGGGTGCCAAACCGGTTAATCAACCATTTGAGAAATTGCAACACAACCTTGGAATCATTGGTAGGCAAGGCTTCCGCTTCAACCCATTTAGACATATAGCAAACCCCAACCAAGATGTATTGGTTCCCATACAACATTGGAAACGGCCCCATAAAATCAATCCCCCCACACATCAAAAATCTCAACTTCTTGGATAATGGTCAATGGCATCTCATCCCTCTTTGAAATGTTGCCAACTCTTTGGCAACGGTCACAATGACCCACAAAGTCTTTAGCATTCCGGAATAGTGTTGGCCAAAAGAACCCACTCTCAAGAACTTAAGCGGCGGTTCTTGCCGACCCATAATGACCGGCATAGTCGGACTCATGACATGAGCTTGGTATAGGCATCATCTCTTTCAAGGCAACACACCTCCTCAACATCCCATCTCCACAAATGTTGAACAAATAAGGCTCATCCTAGAAGAATCTCTTGACATCGGAGAGGAACGTTTTCGTTGATGGTAAGTCAAATCCGGAGGCATCATATTGGAAGAGAGGTAGTTGGCTATATCACCGTACCATGGTGTATCAACCTCGCTAATCATCATTAGCATCTCATCCGAGAACCGCTCATTGATTTCCACCCCAATTGGTATCGGTTCCGAAATCTCAAATCTTGACAAGTGATCCGCTAACACATTTTCCATACCCTTCTTGTCCCGGATCTCAATGTCGAATTCTTGCATCAAAAGAATCCACCGGATAAGCCGTGGCTTCGCATCTTGCTTGGCAAAAAGGTGTCTCAAAGCGGCATGATCGCTGTATATGATTGCCTTTGAGCCATGCAAGTGTTGTCGGAACTTATCTAGAGAGAAGACCATCGCTAACATTTCCTTTTCGGTGGTGGTGTAATTGAGTTGCGCTCCCGCCATTGTCCAGCTTGCATAGTAAATCACATGCACCCGCTTGTCCTTCCTTTGCCCCAATACATATCCTAAGTCTTGATCGCTTGCATCGCACATAATTTCAAAGGGAAGAGTCCAATCCGGGGATGATATGATTAGAGCGGTGACAAGTGCTTCCTTCAACCTATCAAAAGCAAGCACACATTCATTAGTAAAGTCAAAAGGAGAGTCCATGACAAGTAGGTTAGTTAAAGGTCTAGCAAGTGAAGAGAAATCTTTGATAAAGCGTCTATAAAAACCGGCGTGCCCCATGAATGCACGGACTCCCTTTACGGTAGTAGGTGGTGGAAGTTTCTCAATAACTTCTGTTTTGGCTCTATCAACTTCAATGCCGGCTTGGGAAATCTTGTGCCCAAGAACAACTCCTTCTTCTACCATGAAGTGGCATTTCTCCCAATTCAAAAAAAGGTTTGTCTCCTTACATCTTGCCAACACCCGGTTCAAGTTTTGCAAGCACAACCCAAAAGAGTCCCCGAACACCGAAAAATAATCCATAAACACTTCCGTTATGTCTTCGATCATGTCAGTGAATATAGATTTCATACACCTTTGAAAGGTGACCGGGGCGTTGCAAAGCCCAAAAGGCATCCGCCGGTATGTGAAGGTTCCATGCGGGCATGTGAATGTCGTCTTTTCTTGATCGTCTGGAAAGATGAGTATTTAATTATATCCGGAATACCCGTCAAGAAAGCAATAGTACTTGTGACCCGCCACTATTTCAAGCATTTGGTCAATGAATGGCAATGGAAAATGGTCCTTTCGGGTCTCCACATTTAGCTTGCGGTAATCAATACACACTCGCCATCCCGTCACCGTACGAGTTGAGATTTGCTCCCCTTTCTCATTTTCAACAACAGTCATCCCACCTTTTTTGGGTACATATTGGATAGGGCTCACTCATCCGCTATCCGAGATAGGATAGATAATTTTGGCATCTAGGAGTTTGACAATCACCTTGTGCACCACTTCTTTCATGTTGGGGTTCAACCTCCTTTGCCTTTAAGTCGATTTCTTGGACTCGTCTTCCAAATGGATCTTGTGCATAACCACTTGAGGGCTTATCCTTCTAATATCGGATATTTTCCATCCCATGGCTAGTACGTGACTCTTGACCACTTGCACAACCCTCTTTTCTTGAGCTTCCTATAGCTTGTCGGAGATAATGATAGGGAGTGTATTACTTTCACCCACAAAAGCATACCGAAGATTAGGTGGTAGAGGTTTTATCTCATAAATGGGTGGTACCTTGGAAGATGGAGGTGTAATTCCCTCATTCTTAAACAAAATCTCCGGCTTGGGTTCATCTTCCTCGGAGTACTCATCATTAAGACCATCGGAATGGAAGACAACCTTAGAAACTTGCAAAAACTCAGTTGTTTCCATACTTCTCGATCGAGAAGTGGCCTGGGAAATGCTTCTCGATCGAGAAGCATGTTTTCCAGATTTTATGCCCCCCTTTTCTAGTCCTTCTCGATCGAGAAGCTCCTGGGTTTCTGCTTCTCGGTCAAGAAGCTCATCTTCATAAGGGAAAACTTCAATTTTTCTTGGTATTCCCCAGTTGATTGCTTCCACATTCGCTTCAAGTTGATCCCTAACAAGTTCATCCACCCCATCAATCCTCATACATTCTTCTTTCTCAATGGTACTCCTCAATGATTAATTAAACACGAATTTAAACAATAATAAAAGAAGTTCAAGGGTTATTTAATGGGGCCGGTAGGATCCTTGGAGTAGAAATGCAAATAGGCGCCGGTTTTGGATGAAGCCGTTCTAAAGCCATAAATCCCGGTCTCTCGAGTCAAGAATTAGGAAAATCACAATTAATTAATTGACCGACATCTAAATCGCCCTAGCGTAATTAGATGTCGATTAAACCAATTAATTATGATTAAACACGCAAATTTAAAGACCACCTAATTCCTAAACCGCCCTAGCGTGATTAGCTCCTAGGTTTGTAGTTAACTAATCTGTCTAATTAAATGAGTCTAGCCTAATTAATTAGACCATAATCCTAGGTTAATAGATCATACCAACCTAGGCTTGTTAGCATACATAACCACAACAAACCATAGCTAACACACACCTAATCCTTAAACCCTAGCATTCCTTCATTAACAACCCCCAAACAAGGGGTTTAGCCAATCATTACTAAACTAATATCAACAACTAAGCAATAATGAGTAGACATAATAAGAGTAGGAATAGTTACCTTAAAAAGAGATGAAGAGCAATAAATCATACACATGATAATGAAGATCTACTAATAATAACCTTTATTGAATGGGGTTTTAATCCCAAAATCTGGAAATTAATGTCAAGAGCCCCAAGAACGTTCAAATCTCTACACTATTTTGGGAGCACAAAAGGAATAAACTAAAAACTACTTGATTGATGTCTTATAAAAGTGCTAGATAAAAATGACCTTAAAAGATAAAGTGCTTTATATAGTCAAGCAAATAAGGAAATAAAAAGATCCTATTACAATTATGTTTGCCCAAAAGTGGAAGTGGGCCAAGAGAGCAGAAAGCCCCAAATAGATTTGAATTGCTGAGAAGACGCCCTTCTCGATCGAGAAGCTTCATTAAAAACAACTTCTCGATCAAGAAGCATGATTTGTGAAATTTCTGCAACTTTTTTGGCCTCCTTCTCGATCGAGAAGCACCTGGGCATAGGCTTCTCGATCGAGACCTAGCTGAAAGTGGTCTTCTTGAATGCCAACTTACTCCAAGTCTTCAATCCAACTTCCAACTTTCATATCTCTTCAATACTTTGCGCTTTTAGACCCAAAAACCTTCACAAACGTTATGTTTATCCTGAAACACTAACATACGTAATAAGAGACATAATCACTTAAAACATATGGCAAACAAACATAAAAAGCGATGTAAAAGTGACTCTAAATAGGAGTATTTTACTCCTATCAAGTAGCTCCTAGTTACTCAAACCACATAACAAACAAAACACATCACATATTAGCAATGGTATCCTGGACCACTGCTCTTATACCAACTTTGTCACGACCCAAAATCGAGGGCCGCGACCGGCGCTAGGAAACGGGAGTGGTTGCTCTAGAACCCGTAGCAAGCCTAAAACCACATTAACTTTTCGCGATAAAACATTCAAACAACGATCAAACATCTATAATCTTATCCAAACAATACGACATACGATACGATACAAACCTTAACAAACACAAATGATATACAAAACGCAATATGATACAATCATACTGAACATCAGAGTATAAGCGATACAATCAAACTGTTTGTCAGACACAACATATCACTAAGACTCGACTACTGCAGCTCTATCGATTGAAATCTTCTTTTCTTTTTCATACTTTAAAAGTACAGACTTCTGGAATAAGAATAAAAGTCCGTCACATTAAACTACTATTTACCTGGAAAGAAAAACACTATACGGGGGAGGGGGTCAGTCGACACTGAGTAAGTTCACATTTACTTACGGTATTATACAAAAATAAATTGCATATACATATATCAAAACATATAAAAAAAAACAATCCAAACATTAGATACGATCGAAACCCTAATCTTAAACTTATAACATAAATGGATTGAACTACTTCAAAACCTATCATCACAAAACTTCGTTAATCTGAATGGTATGGTCCCGAGATAATTCCACCAAGTTGACCAATACCATGTGGCATAGTCCCGATATAGTTCCACCGAGTTAACTCATGCCACTTCTCAAATCAAAACGATCGAGATGAGTCCCGGTATAGTTCCACCGAGTTAACTCTAGATACAGGTCCCGAGATAATTCCACCGAGTTCAACCTTGTATTTAATCAAACAAGACAAGTACTCTACAAAACGATCGAGACTTATTTTATGACTTGCCCGAACACTGGTGATCCCACAGCCTATTGACGCCCAATAGGTAGCTCGTTTCTTCGGATCATTAACTAAGCATCAAACTTTACAAACAAACTACTATAAGCACACACAACTGTAGCATATCAATTGCGATGCACTTACTTCGATCATAACAAAATCATATCGTATGCGATGCATTTACTTTAACCATAACATAGAAATTACTTTGAAAAATACAAAAAAGTAAGTAGTAAACTCACAACAATCGCTATCCAAAACACTTAAGCTCGACACGTCATTCAAAACTTCAATCGAACAATCCCGTCAAGCTCTTTGAACACCGTGTCCGATAGCTGGCTGCCTGGCCGGATCTAAAAGGATTCCAATATCAAAACAGAACTCGATACAATCTTTAGGTTTACGAACTAAACCTTACGTCTAAACGTCTAACTCCGAACTTTAAAATCCTAATCACATTTCTTATGACCTATGTCCTAATTTCACGTTTTCGGAGTCCGTAGGTTAATGTCAAGCTAGAATACTTCGCGTCGGGTCTCGGAATAGCATTCCCGCTTCAAAACAGGCTTGGCACGTCGTGCCAAGCCTTCCTCACGTCGTGAGGGGTCTGCTTCACGACCTCACGTCGTGAGGGACCTCCTCACGTCGTGAGAAGTGTCCTCACATCGTGAGGACTCTCACTTCAGCCCCAAACTCACATTAGACGTCATTCCGACTCAATTTCGACCTACTCTCATGTACCCATCATCACCACAACTCATAAAAACATCAAAAACGCATAAACTAAGCTTAAAACGAATTGATTACTTGAATTCGATACAGTTTTACTAAAATCCTAACCCTAGAACCGAAACCACATCAAAATTGGCCAATCGAACATCAATACAACAAGCTTACCTCGATTATCCATTGAAATACGAAAGATTAGAAGCGAGAATCGTCAAAAACGGATCCAAATCAAAGCCCTAGCCTTGAATTCTATCCTTCGTGAGAAAATGAAAGGGAATGATGAAGATTTTGGTTTCTGCAATCAAAATCCAATTTATTCCTTAACTTATATATTTATGGCTAAATCGCCATTTACATCAAGCAGCTCAAACTCGTACTTTATTTCAACTCCTTAATTAACGTCCACGTCCAATTTTAAAACAGTCTCATAATATCACGAAAACTTTACGATAATTTCTTAAAAATATATCACGGACGATGGCATAAAAATTATTAGCTCGGGGCTTATACTTTATTTTATATTAATTTCCTTAATTTTTCATTAGTCCCGCTAATACTCGCTCAAATGAATAATAATTTCCAAACTTAATTATTATTTCACGACTAACATATTACACCTGCTTATCCAAAATATTTTAATTAATTCTCGACTTTCTTAGCTCTAACTATCGAAATTTAGGACACGTGACACCACTTAATGACCTTAAAAATATGGGGTATTACAGTGAGCAACTATAAAGCAACTAGCAAATAACTGTAAAGCAACCAATAAGAGCAATAAAGTAATTAAGAATTAAAAAATTAAATATTGATTGAAAAACAATTATCCTCTATTAAAATAAAGATAGTACAATTTCATTATGTAAATATAATTGTATAGAATTTTGAAACTACATAAAATATTTGAGAAAATAACAAGAAAAGTCATAAATTACAATTACTTTTCATCAATGCCATCTTAGTTAAAGTTATTTCTTTGTTATCATTATTATTTCAATTAATATCACAAAAGCCATTTAGTTTTCATTTGGTGTCATCTTCCTCAAGTTTACATGTGTCCAAATCTCCACCCTCATTAACTGATTTCCATCTTCTTATATATATATAGTTTCTATTCCTTTTGTGAGGTGGAAGTCACATGACCGGCCAACAATTCTTTTTTTTTTCCAACTCTGTGCCACTTTTTCGACTTTTTCTATGATTTTTCATTTTAAAAATCAACCACTCACAAGATATAATTTTTTATTTCCATGAAAAAGACGTAAACTATTTGTCATTTATTTTAACTTTTTTTGATATAAATATTCATTTGACTTTTTTGCGAGTTAATTAAATTATAAATTGGATCCATTCATAGAGAAATATTAATGGCTTCATTTTCAGTTTGAAGATACTGAATTTAGGTACCGAGACTTGAAAATATTTAGAAAATTCAATTAAAAAAAATAAGATCTCTAATGTTTTAAGTAGACAAATATAAAGATATAATCAGGACCCGTGGTATGCAGCTGCTGCCATTTTAGGAGTAGGATTTTTTCTAAAGCAAACACTTATTAATGTTTTTTTTATTATAATGTTACATTCTTCTATAAGAGCTTAATTAATGGTTGATGCAATAAATACATGCATGATACATTTATTAAGAAATAATCAAATATAAAACAAGGTGTTTGAAGTCTTTCCTTGTTTACTAACTTGAATACTTCCCTCACTTTCCAATCACTAAGAAAAATTTTACATAGATCATCGTCAAATTTTATATAACAGATATATCTCCAATATATATTTGATACATATCTTATACATTTTGCGATACATATTTGATACATATTTGACCGTTCGAACTCTCTTTCTTGTTTTTTTATACGTCTTTTTTTTGGTAGTTTTATTACATATATTTTTTATACATATTTAACACATCTCTAATATATATTTGATGCTCATGGAATACATCTTTGCTCCTTGATATAAATACTTGATACATTTCCGATACATTGTTCAATACAACTCCGATACATAATTTATACATAACAGATACATTTTAAATGTAATTAATAGATACATCTTCAATACATAATTTATACATGATAAATACATTTCAAATGTAATTAATAGATACATGGTTGATACATAGTTTATACACAATAGATATATTTTAAATGTAATTAATAGATACATATCTTCAATACATAATTTATACATGATAAATACATTTCAAATATAATTAATAGATACATGGTTGGTACATAATTTATACATGATAGTAACATTTTTTACCATATAATTTATACATGATAGACAAAAATATTAAATGCACTTAATAGATACATTAATAATACAAGATATATACAAGATATATATATGATAGATACAATTTTAAAATTAAATGAATATGTCGTTGATAAATAATTTATACATAATATATATAATTTTTAATTATATTTAATAAATACATCTCTAATACATAATATACATGGTAAATATATTTTTTATACATTAGATCCGTATTCGATTTGTATCAACAAAGTATCTCATGGATAATTTATAAAATTATACTTATTTTTTAAAATTATATCATTTGTGTATTTTTATATTTTTTTAAAATTAATATTTTAAAATTTAAATAAATATACAATATATTATTTATTTTATTAAAAAAAATAAATAGAAAGTGAGTACCCAATTCAGCAGCAAGCTGAATTGGGGTACAAAATGAATTGGACCCAATTCAGCTTTCTGAATTGGGCCAATTCATACACTGACCCGCGCGTCATGCGCGGGTCAGTGTATTTTAATCTGGTGCACCAGCGCATCAGCTGGCCTGATTAGGCCAGCTGGCGCGTTGATGTCAGTTTGCGTCAAACTGACGCACACTAACGTCTGATTAAGGGTATTGTTGAAATAATTTTGCTAAAAAATGGCACAGGTGAAATTTCTTATGATGACATGATATTATGTGAAAATAGAAGCTATTTTTTGGAAATTTTGTTATTTTCTCAAAATATTTTTTATTAAAGATATTCACATTTATTATCTCTTTTTGTTTAAAATATTAATATTAGTGTAAATTTTAGGTATATATTTGATAAATAAATATTTCTAAACAATATGTATTCTTAAAATAATATTATAAAAAAGTTAAATGCAAAAATTTCATAAACACAAAAAAAAATACCATAATTATTATTAATCTAAAAATAATTTTTGTTCACTGTTTGCAAGTGAAAATAAACTACAAAAATTTAAATTAAAAGACATAAAATGTAAAATTCATTAAACGTGAATATAGAAAATTATTGCAAAATTTGAATGAGCAACTAAAGAACGATCAAAAAGCAACTGATAAGCAACTAACTATTAAATCAGAAATCAATAATGTAAGAGAGGAACGCCGAACTATACAAATAATAGAAAAATAATTTTATGGTGAAAATAATTTAAAAGAATGAAATAAAAAAATTTAAAAGTTACAAATATATAAATATTAAAAGATAATGGTCTAAATTAAAAAAAAAATAGTGCAAATAATAAGATTTAACTATAGAGGAAAAGTGTTTAAATTATTAAACAAATAAAAGAACATATGTTTAATTGATGGAATGAGCAAATAAAATAAGGTAAAAGAAAAAAAAACGCGAAATCTCACATCGACTAAGGAAAAAAAGGGAAACAAAGCGCGCTGAAAACACTATAAAAGGGGCACAGCTCCGCCCCCTAAAGGGGACCGCACATCAAACCTATCACCACATAACAAATACATGATCTGATACTCAACGTCCCGACTCTTAGATTAACATCTGACATCCGAATCCATCATTTGGCGCCGTTTGTGGGAAATCAGAAGAACAAAATTTTACTGATTGAATTGAGCCATGGCGGATGTGAGCAAGAACACAACGGGACCAGCGACAAGGAAAAAGGCACCATACCCGGTGTATCGAAGATCACGGAGGATAGTCCACAAACCCACATAGGTCCGGGAGCGGTAGGAAGGTCAGGAATCTTCTTTCGGAGATTCGGGAGTCCGACACCCACGCCCGAAGGAGGGTCCAGTCAGGATTTCCAAGAGACCCTCGGAATGGATGGGGTGATGAGGCGTTTCATAGAAGAGGTGGCCACGGTGGTAGAGGAGGCAACTGAGTAAATCAGGTCGCAGATACCCATCAACAGGACCCGAAACGTTACTGATAAGAGGACAAGCGGAACAGAGAAGGCGAACACCACAGTCGACGATCCGGAAGGGACGAATCCAAAAGTAGTTACGAGCGAGGATGAAGAAAAGGAAGAGGCAGAACTGCCCATTCCCAGGCGATCTGAGATAGGAACGGACGGCGTGGACCTAAAAGAAGTTCAAGGCTCATCTTAGAAGCAATGCCGAAAGTAGCCGAAGAAAAATCAAGAGAGCACGTCCAAACAAGCAGCATGACGGATGGAAAATCACCTTTGTTGGCGAGCGTATTGTCCGAGAAATAGCCAGAAAGACTCAAGATACCCAACTTTGACAACTTCGACAACACCGGTTGTCCTGAAAGCCACGTCACCAAATTTTACAACAAGATGGTGCTACTGGACGTCTCGGACGCAATACTTTGCAAGACATTCGCGACCACATTCAGCGACACAGCACAGAGATGGTACAACGGCCTAAAAGCCGGATCAATAGCTACCTAGAGGCAACTAAACAGAGAATTCGTGATAAGATTTTTCACAAACATCCCGTCAAAAAGAAGCTCGGAAGAACTATACAGATGCAAACATGAAGAAGGGGAATGTCACACCTCGCCTAACTGGGCACGAGATGGACTTTAATGAACAAATTATTGAAATTAATATACTTTAAAACCTTATTATGCTTATTATAAAACGAAAATTTAAAATAACGCTATTCGCTTATTTAAACATTTTATGAATTTAGAATTTTTTTGAAACAACTGTTTCTAGATTAAAACCATTTTTCGATATAAACATAATATATACATATTCAAAAGTCTCACAAGTATTTGAGTAATAATTTACAAACATCTTTTGTATATACAATACATAATACAAAATACACTCTAGCGGAGATGTGGCCAACCTTAGAGTTATCACACATAAGAATATCTTAACCTTACACTAGTTACGCCTTGCTATGATACGCCATGCTAAATGAAAGGAAATTGGTTTGAAAAGTAGTGAGCACAAACTCAGTGAATAGATAAAACAAGCATAAAACGTAATTCCTTTCAGTTTAAAATACATATTTCATAAATCAAAACTTTTAAGCTTTCATAAGCCTTCAAAACATATTAAAAAGCGCAAAGAAAAGTATATTTAATATATTCAATACCAAAACACAAATCACCTTTAAACTCATAATCAAATAGATATCAAAATCATATCAACATCATGAAATCCATCCCTGTAACAAACCCATCGAACCCTAGGTCTGTAACCAGGAACACAACACTGGCTTACAGCCTAGGCAAACCTTTCTAGGCACACTTGATAGCTAACCCTTCCTCTCTATTAACACGGCACAACCCTTGTCCCTTCATCGGCCATCAATCAAGTGCCATGTGTCAAAATGCGCATAGACACACAAACAGAATCTCCCATGTGCATATAACAATCTCAGCACATAATCAGATGCATATCACAAACTCAGCACCTCTCACGTACATCATTACAGAGTAGGCATATCACAAACATAAACCTCAAAATCATTTTATCAAAACCTAATCGGAATTTGGCAACAAAATTCAATCTCAAAACATTCGCAAATCAAATGCTTTCACAAACCATTTATCAAAATAAATGACGACCAAACTTCCAAAGGCATAAAGCTTTTTATACTCATTCAATCAATATATCAATAGCATAAAAACTTTTCCAGACTCAAACACTCACTTTGATTCAAAATCACATCCCTTTCATTTTAAACAACATTGTATAAAACCAAATTTGAAACGTTTAACGAGACATTTTGTCGAGCACCTTGTGTGCATCTCAAAAAAGTCAAAGAAATCATGTTTAAACACATGAAACAACAATATATATAACATTAAAATAATATATCAAGTTCAGTTGCAAGGGCTTGCATATCTACTCACCAAAATGCGTCCAAAATACAAGCTACCAATTCATCGTTTTGCCTAATTCGCATCGGCACGTTACTTTCCTTTATCCGCACCTAAATGATGTGAACATAGACTATAAATAAGTTTTAACTTAACATATACTTCCTATATTACTATCATAATACACTAAATACCCATAACACAACCCATTTTGCCTCAATTCTATATGAAAATGCATGATGCTATACAAAGTATCAATTCTGCCTACTAAGGCAGAACACATGCCCTGTACTACAAAGTGTACTGAACTCAATAGAAACATAAATTTACAATTCTCTTCGGCATAGTTTTAGCCCTATAAATCTAAAATCCAAATCAAAAATAATTTTATCATTTTAACATCTGAGCAATGAATTATGCAAGTTTTAGTGAGGTGAGGTCAAACTGCTTTTACAGTTGAAGCAATAAAATTATGTGGATATTTAAGGTATCACAACGATCGAACCAGTTTAAACGTAAAGCATAAAACTTATACAAGACACTCTAAGGTTTCTGTGAAATTAAGAATTTTGCAATTTGGAGTATTTTAACTCGACTTATGTGCAACATACCGAAGCGGAAATTACTTAAACAAAACAGAACAAGGCACTTCAACTCAAAGACACAAAATGGATAAAGAAACTTACCAATTAATCTTGATTTGCTTCCTAGAGCTTAAGAACTTCAAGTATTGAGGGTTTGGAGGTTTAAAGTAGCTTTGAAATAGTGAAATTCGTTTTCAACATTCCATGTTTATCTAAACACACTAATTATGAAATTACCAAAATAGAATAGGTTTTTAACCTTAACACTTTACAAACTCTTAAAGGTAACATTGTCATTTGTACTAGCTAGATAAACATCAAATATAAAGTCCTTTAAAGTCCTTAATAATACATTTATTATATCTTTTAATCCTCAAGTCATTTGTATTGTTCAATTAAACAGATTCAATTCAACTAATGGTAATGTTGTTTTCAATTTAATTCTAATATATAAATGTATTAATACCTATTTCTATTTATATAAAATTATATTATTAGACAAGATATGCAATGTATAATGAGTTCTAAATGCGATTAGGGTACGGTTGTGACAGGGAAACACTCAAAGCATATATCGAAAGATTCAACAACGAGGCTATGAAAATCGAGGACCTAAACAACGACACGGTGGTGCAAGCTCTAAAGAAGGGAACAAGGATGGGAGTGTTAGGAGACAAGCTAAGCTTGAAGAAACAAAAAACATATCAGGAGGTACTAGCGGTGGCTCAGAATTGTATCAATGTAGATGACGGAAGGAGACAAAAAAACAAATGGCGCTCCAAGAAAGGAGGGAAGCGCATCTCAGAGATAGTCCTCCCATTCACGAAAGGATTATAGCACGAGTCATCGAAGTATTGGCAGATACAACCCGTATGAGGAAAATAACCACTGGAGGAACGACAACAGATATTCCCATGATTATTGATCAAGGTACGGCGACAGAATAGAGGCATTCACGCCACTGAATACCACAAGAGCGAGCGTCCTGATGTGGGTCAAAGAAAGCAAAATGCCGGTAACATGGCCCAGAAAGATGATCCACATAACCGAAACAAGAGATGAAAACCGGTACTGCAAGTTTCACGAGGACTATGGGCACGATACAGAGGAATACTACGACCTGAAAAAGGAAATAGAGAAGCTAATTGAATCAGGGACACTAAGGAAATTCACAAACAACAGAGAAGAAAAGAAGCAGCGAAAGGAAGGAGCGGACAAAGAAGAGAAAAAGGAAGAAGAAAGGGGAAGAAAGAAGGATGTCGCGGGAGTCATTAACATCATTGTAGGCGGAAAAGATGCAAGAGAAGGAAGGAAAAGACTGAGAGCTGAGATAATGCAGGTAGTTGAACAAGCTGGAGGAAAAGGAGAGACAACAAAGGTCATCACCTTCTCAGCAGACGATGGACTGCACGTGAAAGGGCCGCATTACGACGTGTTGGTAATAGAAGCAATCATCAACAACTTCCTGGTAATGAAACTGCTTATAGATGAAGGAAGTGCGGTAAACCTAATGACATGAAAAACATACAAAAGGATTGGAGGAGACCTCGGAAAGCTCAAACACTGCCCGGTGCCGATCATGGGACTCGGAGGAGCTCCCATCCAACCCAGAGGACTGGCGGAACTGATGATAGAGTTCGGAAGGGGAGAAAAAGAAGCAAAAGAAATCAAGACACTGTTTTTGGTCGTGGACATACCACTAGCCTATAATGGAATATTGGGAAGGCCGTTCCTATACGACTCCAAGGCAATCACCAGTATCAGCTACTTGGTAATGAAGATACCAACCCCAGAAGGAGTAATCAACGTGAAGGGAGACCAGGAGATAGCAGCCAAATGCTACACCATCTCTATGAAGGAAACGGAAGGGTGAAGTGACCACAAGAAGAAGGTCAAAGAACGGAGGCCAAAGAGATAAAGATAATAGTCTTCATTTTTGTATTATCTAGCATTTCCATGTCAATTTCAATACAATCAAAGTTCTCTTTTTGACAAAGTAGCAAATTGCAAATTAAAAGCAATAACAAAATCCAAAGATGTAAACAAATACATAGAAAAAGCGACAACAGAGATGCATATCTCCTAAGGCAACGGCTAAACAAAAGAGCAACAAACCTCTTAAAGGCAACGACCAAAAATAAAAGACATATCTCATTATAAGGCAACGGCCAAATAAAACGGAGAAACATATCTCCCAAAAAAAGAACACAACAACAAGACAACAACAACATGAATCGACAACGAGAAAGCAAGCAAGAAACCAAAAATATCAACAAAAATCTTACAAGCAGCATAAACGGCAAAGGAAAAAGAAAACAAATAAAGAGAAACGGCAAAAAAAGTTGTATTATTAAAACATACGTGCATCACAATAGGAGGCCACACTCTCCAACATTACAAAAAAATAACAATAAAATAACACCACAAAGAGGGGGAAAAAGAAGCAGACTTCAGCTATCGACAGTAGAAGGAGGCATGCCATCAATCAACACTGGCGAAGAAACGCCAGAAATAGGCACAGGAGAAACTCCAGAATAAAGCAGATAGGAAAAAAAACGAGGAAAAACCATGAAGTGAAGAAAAGAAGATGCGTATACGAAGGATGTTCCAGCCCACGCAAAACATGGAATCTCCGTGAGCTTCTTTGTAGCCAGTTTTGGTTGGGTTAAACACAACCAAAACATGCAACAAAAAGCACAGGAAGAACCCAGGAATAATATAAAAGACAAAATAAAAGTTGCACCGGTCACCTACCGAACCTCCTTACAACTTGTTGGGTTGAGTAACTCTATTAAACTCAACACAAGCAAGCCACTAAAACACAGGGAAGATCGCTCCAACCTCACGGAAGTATGAAACTCCCTCAAAAAACATACCCTAGAAAGGGTCAAAAAAAAGAGAGAACCGGCCGCACCAGACGACCAGGAGAAGAATAAAACCAGTATTACCTGCAACAAACCCGATGAGACCAACGGACAAAAAAGGTCAACAAAAGAAGGACGGAAAAACAGAAAACAACATAGATTGCAATAAGCAAATCTCGCATAAATACCCAGCGATTGCAATACCTCAAGGGGATTAATGATGGAATAAGCAAATAAAACAAGATAAAAGGAAGGAAACCCAAAATCCCACATCGATTAAGGAAAGAAAGGGAAATAAGACGTGCTGAAAACACTATAAAAGGGGCACAGCTCCACCCCCTAAAGGGAACCGCACATCTAACCTATCACCACATAACAAATACCTGATCCGATACTCAACGTCCCGACTCTTAAACTGACATTCGACATCCGGATCCATCATTAATTATTAAAGATAAATGCCTAAAATTAGATAACATAATATAAAGCCAAACGTTTAGAAAAAATCTTCATTACGTCTAAATGTTTAAATTGTATCGATAATGTCCAACACTATATTATAATGTTTTAAAAATGTCCAATCTTCACAATTGTTGATATGTCGCTTAGGTGGTGTGTCGTGCTGCCACGTCATAATATATTTTTGGACATTATCGAGACAATTTAAGTGTGGACATTATAAAGACTTTTGCTAAATGTTTGGATATTATGAAGATTTTTGCTAAACGTTTGACCTTTTTAAAATTTAATTTTTATTGATGTGGCAACCACTGACACGTCACTAAGTGACACATCAGCACAAACCCACTCCATTTGGGGGTTGGATATTTTTAAAACGTTATAATATAATTTTGGACATTATCGAGACGATTTAAACGTTTGGACATAATGGAAATTTTTGCTAAACGTTTAGACGTTTTTGGATTGTTGGACCTTAAGTATATTAATTATAAAAAAAACATGTGTAAAATGGTAAATTTTGATAACTCGCATTAAACATGTAATAATTTGTTTAATTTAAATTTATGAAGAATAAATTTATTTTAATTTTTATTATATTAATAAAAATATAAAAATGGAAATTATAATATAAGATAAAAACAAAATACAAATAAAAAAAGAAAATTGCTAACAAACGAAAACATAAAAATGTATATATAAAAAGGAAAATATTAAATGAAATTATTGATTAATCAAACAATAACATTTGTAATTAAAAAGGTCAGCACAGAAAATAAATGTAAAATAGATATATTGAATTGAAAAAATTAAAGTGAAATGTATAAATATATACTATAAAACAAAAGTATGTGCAAGATCATTTAAGAAAAAAGCGTAATTTTAAAATTGAAAAGTTAGAAAACAAGCACGCTTGAAAATGTCACTTTTTTTATCAACAAATTATTATATTAAGAAATTAAACCCCAAAACAATCTAACCGTCAAAATACATCGTTAATCAAAATTACAAAAAGATAAAAATACATTAAAATTCTAAAATCGATCTACAAAAAGAAACAAAACAACAGCAGAAATTTAAGGATATAAAATTACACAGGTGACAATAAACAGGAAGAATTCGACTATTGAGAATTTCCTGGCACCAATTGAACCTCTGAACTTCTATTGATCTCTTGTTCCGTTACTAATATATTTCAGACGATAATATCAAAACCTTAAATCTTCAAGAACTTGAATCTAAATTCGAAACAAACGCTGAAAAGTTTTGAACGATCCAAATGTACACACAAACAAACTACAAATTAACAAAAATACAAATCTCCATCAAAACAGAGCAGTTTATTCAAAAAACAAAAAAAAACAGTGAAAGAAACGAGTTAAAAGACGATGATTTCTGGCTAATAGCCATAAATCACTGTCTCCTGCACTCGAAAACGATGAAAATTGACTTTCTCTCTCTAAAAATAATTTTCTCTCTCTAGGTTTTGAGATAAGACCACCGCTTCTATTTCCCTTCTAACTACATGATAAAATGTCACTTTTGAATAAGTGTTTTTGAAACAATAAAATAAAATGGGATAGTAGGTGTAATTTCCTCCAAATAATATGTATAGTAATGGAGTAAATTTAAATCAATATTTTAATTTATTTTTATGTCATATTAATCCTTCAATTGATTAATTTATTCAAAAAAATTAATAATTGTAGGATGGACTAATTATATAAAACTGAGATTTGTTAATTATATTTTTTATAATAAAAAATGAGAGAGGACAGTTATATAAAAATATAAAATTCGATGACTATATTTAAAAGAAGACAAAGTACTAATTTTCTTTTTAAAAAACGTTTGCGTAGACGGTCGCTACTTCACCCTGAAGGACTGCGGCTTTCCTTTGGGTGTTTATACGATGCATCAACTTGTAATTCAATCTGTTAATCAGGGACTAACTTTTAACAAAATTAAAAATGTAGAGATGAATAATGGACGACAAATAATTGAAAGTCAAAAATAAAAATCACACCAAAGTATAAGGGCGAAATATAAATTTTTCCATAAAGAAATAAAGAGCAGAATACATTAGCTCATAATGTATAGCAAGCAGAAACCACATGAAATTAAGATGAGAATCCAGTTAACATAAAAACAGAGCACACATTATTATTATTATTAATTGTAGTATTATTATTTTACAGGGAAAAGAATGAGAAGAGGCATGGACTTGGTTCACCGGAGAATTTCTCGATGAGATGGGATTTGAATTGGATAGAATTATAATTATAAATAACGGGTCAAGTATTGTTCCACGGTGGTGTATTTGACTTGCGGATAAAGGTTTGTAGCTTCCTCTGCTTCTTCACCAATCTCAAAATTGGCAAGGCATCCCTCGTAACAAACATGATAGTAATGCGTCAACCCTACCTGCTCTGCATACTCTTGCCCTGTCCAATTCACAATTATCAACTTTTACACTAATTAAAATTCACTTTAAAATAATAAACAAATTTGATTTGATTTAAACTTATGTTAGTGGATAACAAATTTTAAATTTTAACTAATAGTAATAAGGCTGTAGTGTTTGATTATACTACCTTCAATGGAATGAAGAAAATCGTCCTTGGGAATTGTGTCCTTGTGCAACTCTTTTCCGATAAGTGTTTCCCATATTTGAACGACTTGTCGTTGAGACAAAATATTATTGGAAGGGCGAATGTATAAAGTCTTGTTAAGAGTGCGAGGATCATCAATGGTGTTCAAAGTGTAAGTGGCGATATCATCTTCATCGACAAATATTGCTTTTTGATTGGCATCTCCCAGCAAAGCGACTCGATCCCTCGAAGGAATTATATGGCCCGGTTGACACAGACCACCGACAAAGTATCCGGCGAAGCAATTAGCAGAAACATAAGTGAATGGAATGCCAGCCTCTTCTATCGCTCTCCTTATCACCATTTTCTCATCAAATGTTACTTTTCCAGGCTCCATTGCATTTTCCATTCTCGCCGGATCTGTTCCAAATTCTGAAGGCAAAAACCTCTGTTTGTATAGATAAAAATATGAAACGTGGTTAGATTAATTGCGGGAAATAATTGAAAATTAATTAGAAAATCAAGCCAACAGCAAAATAAAAAAATGAAATTAAAAGAATATAAATTTTACATGGTTCTATATAAATTTATTCACTAATATTCAAGATAATATATAAGAATGGTAGAGATTTCACTCTAATGTTCAAAACCTTTAAAAAAAAATCTAAATGAAAGAAATCCAACAAAAATAAAATAGATTTAAATAATGTTTAAAGTAATACTTCGTATTCTTAAATTCAACGAGTCACATGACTGACTTAAAATTTAGCCCAAAAAGTAATAATCATAACAGAATTATATTTCTCCAAATGAGTAATAATATATGGATCATAGTATAATTATACTTCCTACCTTATACAAAAATCAATATAACATCCAAAATTTAAAAGAAAAAAAAATAGAAATACCTTGACATTTCCGGCTTCTTGAATAGCTCGGACAAGGTTGAGTTGAAGGAGAATATGGTGGCTCCTAAAATGAACACCAGAAATAGCAGAAATGACAACATCGACAAGCTTAACAGCATCGACAAGGCTCCGATGATCGGAAAAAGAAGCCTCAACAAGATGGCATCCTTTGTTCTTGAATGACAATAACATTTGAACTTTCTCAATATCCAAACCAACCTCTCTCCGATGGAGCACATAAGTTGGATGACCTAACTTCAGACTTGCCTTCACCAACCTTTTTCCAAGGTACCCTGTTCCTCCTACTATTAGCACCTTACTCTTCTCCATCTCTCTCTCTTACTTCTCTCCATATTTCTTCAACTCATCTCCATTTATACACTCTGTTTTGGAACAACTGACGATATTAAACTTCCTAGGTTACTGAGTTATTACAATATTACAGAAAGATAGGGTATTAAAATTCAAATTGTTAAAAAACAGTCACTAAATTATCGAATTATTTCATAGGATGTCACTCCAGACAAAATGCAATGAAATTTTGGCATTTTATCTTACGTGACATGTCATAATTATAAAAAGTTGTATAATTAAGTGTTCTTTTTTAACAAAAGGGTATAATTCAGTATCCATTCTGTAATTTGCGATAAATTTAATAACTTTCTTTTAAGACGGTGACCTTTCAGAAAAATAATTCAATAAATTAGTGACTGTTTTTTAACGATTTCAATCTTAATACCCTTTCTGTAATTTTGGAATAACTCAGTGACCCACCGAGTTTAATATCCAATAACTGATCTTCAAATTATCATATTTTTATATATTAGTGATTGAATTTTATTGTATTTTATTTTGATTATTAATTTTAATTTTATTTTAAATTAGTTTTTTTCGATCAAAACGTATACGTGACAGTCGGATTTTGACGCATGACGGTTACATTTTGCTAATTTTATCTTAAAATTTATCACGTATGTATAAATTATTTTAAATTAATTTTTTTAGATCAAATTATACATAAATGATAAATTTTATATAAAATAATTTAAAATTTGAAGAATCTCTCATTTAAATAAAATTAGAGTTTAATAATCCAGATAGAATAAAATAAAATTTGACCATCAAACTATAAAAATATGATAATTAAAATATCTCTCGGAATTAATTACCCATATGTCTTGCTTTCTAACTTGTACATCAATCAATTTTCTTATATATTTTGAATTTTCATCTCTTTCCCTGAAATAAGGTGCAAGCGTGTCGTGACTTTAGCTTAGGAGCTAAACTTGACTATTTTATTTTAAAACATTTATCAACTACTTTGCTTTCCTTTCAAATTAAGCACTACAGTACCTGCTTCTGTCTTAATGCTCCACTCAGTTACACAATATTTAATTAAGCTACTAATACTTGTTGTTATTCATAATGCTCCACTTAATTTCCCATCACATTTTGTTTATTTTTTCTTAAACAAAGATCATTTTACCCCCTCAACTTGTAACGAAGTATAAAAAAATTCAAATTAGTAAACTAGTATCACTTTTACCATAAATTTATAAAAATCGGATAAAAACACTCCTTCCCATTTTCACCTCATATAGTGAGACACACTCTCCGGTTTTTTATGATAAAAAAGTTTAGAATGATTATATATATATTTTCACTTTTTAAATCAACACATTATAAAAAAAATTATTTTTATCTTAAAACTCTTTATATCAAATTAATATTAACTAAAAACATAGAAGATTGTTTTGTACTTTTTACATACAAAAACAAATATGTTATCAGGCGAGGAGACTAACCTGAGAAGGACCTGCTGCTTCGGTGAGGAGCAGCAGCTTCTCGTTGAGGAGCATCTTCTCCTCAACAAAAACGAGAAGCAGATCTGCTTTTCGTTGAAGAGCAAACCGGCGGGTCTGTTCTTCTTCAAGATCAGACCTGCATCTACGTCTGTTCTTGAAGAACAGATGAAGAACAGACCGAGGTAGAGGACCGGACGATGGGTTTTGGGCGGAGGCGGTGGTTGTGGGACGATGGTGGTAGTGGTGGAGGAGGAGGAACGGTGATGGTGGAGGAAAATGAAAACCTATTAATTTGTCCATTTAGAATTTAGGTTAATTAAGGTTAAGTGTTAATTAGGTTAGTTTAATTAGAGTTTATTATGATTAATGAGAATAAATTATAACTTCACTCTTCAATTAAGGTGCCACATTAGTATAGGGGGGGTTTTAATCCGGTTTTGACAAGTTTGGGATAAAAATAATACAATTTTGCTAATTTGGACTTTTTAATGCTCTATTACAAGTTGAGGGGGTAAAATGATCCTTTGTTTATTATTTTTTTCTCTAATGATGATTAACAATCCTTGGTGATCCCACATAATTGCCAATTTTGAGGCCTTTAAAGGCAAGAAATTTAAGAAACAGTTACACAATAAATCTAAAATTATCTACAAATAAAAATATTGTTACTTAAAAGTTTCGTTTAACAATACAAATACAGGTAAAATGAACCAATCTTCGTTATTTTCCTTCTTATCTACTTTATATCATTATTATTTATGCAGTACAGCTAAATAATAAATTGATATAGTTTTCATAAATTTTAGAGGTATTAGCAAATAAATTCTAATATTTCACTTTATATCATTTTATTATATATTAAATACTAATGTTTTAAAATTTTACAAATAAAATCCCAACGTTTCGTATTTTTGCAACTTGTAGCTTAAAAAGATGACAAAATGGTTGAAATTAAAACTTAGACTACAATTTGCAAAAATTGAAAAGGTTAGGATTTGTTTCGTAAAATTTTAAACGTTAGGCTTAAATCGCTCAAAAAGGTGAAATGTTGGGATTTGTGTAATAACCCGTAAAAAAATTTATTTATTTTATCGTCGGGTTCCGGTAAAATTCGATGTCGTTTTCAGATTGGTGGTTTGATTAATTGTTTGGTTCGAGGATTGGTTGATTAAATGGTGGTTCAACCATTTAAAAAAAAAACTGACCGGTTGATATTAAACTGATCTTCTTTTGAAAATCTCTTGGTCTCGTTCGAGACCACAAGTGTAATATAACTTGCGGAATAATGAACTATTTTTAAAATACATTATTTCAAAAATATCCTAATAAAATTATTAAAATAATGGATTGTTTTAAAATTTTATTGTTTTGAAAATATTTAACAGTGAGATTTTTAGTCTACAAATTTAGTAAAATTCATAGATTTAAAACCGTCCAAATAAAAAAAAAATACTGGAGTATATAGAACTAATATATTTGCACAAGTGAGCAAAGAAGATTGCACGGGCAAGGCATTAAGCATGCAATGGCTATGAACTATGAGAAATGGCAACTGGATTTGATCAAAATTATATTGTTATCTTTGCACACAACTAAACAACTTTCACTCTCTATTCTCCGAGGTCATGACCAGCAAGCTTGCAGCTAATTCACAAAATTTACCCTATTTCATACATATTGCAATCAATTAACAAACCTACTTAACATTTCTAAAGAGACCTCAAAGAGAAAAGAGACCCCTTGTTATATCGTGCCTCTGATCTGTTCTCCTAAAATAACGCTGAAGCGTTATCCTCGGTTCTTTCCTTTTATTTAAACACGTAAACTCTTTTTGTTCACCAAACGATTATAGAAAACCCTAGCCGAATAACACTTCAAAACTCCTACAACTTACATTCATCTTAATTCCTTCTAAAAATTCCCAGGATTCGGTAAGTCCTTATTCTTCAACGTTTCAGTTTTTGCTAATATCGACACTTCCGTATTTTGTTCCGTTCTTAATCGTTATAGCTTTATTTTCAGTTCTGTTTCGTCCTAGACGGAGTAGACTCACGCCCCTACAAATCCCATCTTTAGTTTCGCCAAACGGTATGTAATCAAATCTGTTTCAATCGCCGTCGTATTATCGTATTATTTCGTTCTTAAATGGGAATCACACTTAATTACCTGCCGAATGGTTGTCTTATTTGGGTATGATTATGGCTTCTTATGATTAGAGATCCTTGTGTTTTTGGGGTTTGAATCGTCGAACTCGTAACCGTTGGATTCCTCATGTTCTTTATTGCTTTAACTTTCGGTTTCTAAGTTTTTGAACTTTGATCTTGATTTCATTGATGTACGTTCTTGTTCTAGATTTGGTTAAGTGATGGTTTAATGAATGGTTAGGGCTTTGGATGGTAGAGACAAGTTTTTGAATTAACTGATGTTGTTTGAATTATGAAAGCTGGAAAATTTTGTTTGCTACTGTATTCGAATGAAGATGGGAAATTGTTGATGATGAAGACTTGGCAGGAGCTCATTGGTTGATTGATTTTGTTTTGGCTAAAAGATGGTTTTAGTCACTTAATTATTATGTTTTAAATCTATTGATTCCTAAACTTATCTTTTAACTGTTTTAATTGATTTTTTAATTTAATTTATGAAATTAATATCGACTTATCAACTAGCAATTTAAATAATATTATTATTTAAATTGAAATTACTTTGGGCGTTAATATTTTAATCTTAATTTAATATAAATCTTATTTTAGTTTATATGTGATTTTATATTGACCATATTAAATAAGAATTGGGGAATTCATTTAATTTGAAAGTTTGACAAATTAGTTATATTATTTTTAAGACCTAAAAATAATATTCGAGTTATTTAAAAAATTAAATTAATAATTATTATAATTATTATTTAATTGATAATTTGATGTTTTTGGCTTAGAATGCCTTTGTGATTAAAGGGATATTTTTGCTTTATCTTGTTATTTAATTATTTGAGATTTTGCCGGTAATCTTTAATTACTTGGGTTTCAAGCTATTGAGTTCTATTTTGATATTGATTAATATCTTTATTAAATATTAAATTATAAACTGTGGTTTATAACTCTGGTTTTATGGTTGGGTCGGGTTAGACTTGGGTCGCCCGACATGTGAAATTAGCTTGGTAGTTTTAAGAAAATCGGCTATCCCACTATTTGAGGAAAGGATTTTATTTATCAATTAAATATTATTTCATTAATATTTTCGGATGAATTTTAAATATGAACAAAATAGACTTGATTTATTTACGGCATTATGATTTATTGAGAATTGTGTTCTCTGTGTAATATTTAATTGTCTGATTAATTGTGCTAATCCTACGTGGTGTCTAGTATTATTAGAGTTAGGGGTTGGACCGATTTTAACGTATGATTTATTTTTAGACTCTTCGACTACTCACGCTCCGGAGTCGAACCAGGGTTAGCTGTTTGCCGAAGTTTCACGTGGATAAGCAAGCAGTGAGTTTGTAGTGCTATTTATCGCTTTATTAAGTACCTCAATTTATTTTAATATTAGAAATGCTTTTGAACTGTTTTAAGCGATTATGGATCTGGATTGAAACGAGCTACTCGATAGGCTTGTATCGAGACTGTGTGCGCCGGTGAGTACTCTGGGAAACGGCAGACTAAGTCTTGCTTACGCTGGTATATATTTATGACGAGGATTTGTTCCCGTCCACTCTGGGTTTATCAGTATGCTATGTCATACTTACGCTGGGATCATTTCAATACTGTTTTCCATAATCATATTATATTAGTATAAAATGTTTTGATTTAAGGGTTTTAAACTTAATAAATGTAAATAGTATCGCGAACTCATCTCAGTATATCTGACCCCGTTGTTTTTCCAAATTTTCCAGGTTTATGATTTGAAAGCTAGTCCACTCCGATTCTTTCGATTTCTCGGAGGTTTTTATATTATTTAACTAGTTACTGTTTTCGAACTCTTAGACCGCAGTAGAACTAGTTTATTTATTACATTTGATATTACACTTTGGGATTGTCGATATATTCGATTATTTATATTTGGCATGATTACTCTGGATTATGATACTAATATATATAAGTCATGCTGTTGAACATTTAAGATATTTAAGTATTTATATTAGAACTGTAATATAAACTGCTAGACCTAAGTTGGAGTCTCGGTTGCCCCCGAGCAGTTTTCTGCAGGTTTAAATGTTTATTTTGATTTCCGCGAGGCTTGCTACGGGTTTTGGTACAACCATACCCATACCCTAGCGCCGGTCACGATTCATGAAATTGGGTCGTGACAATTTGTTTCGCCAATACCCCTAAATTTTAATATAGTTTTAATTTTCAAATTTTGATATTATTCTTTGTTAATTTATAAGCTTATAATTTTATTTTGAGTTAATGTCAAAAACAATCACGAACTTTACACGTTTTTTCATTTTAATTACGCAGTTTAAATTTTTTTTATTTTCATGCACGAACTATCACTTTTTCTCAAATTCATGCACGATGCTGAGGTGGCACTCATTTATTGGTGTAAATTGACTTCCACCTCCGCGAATTACACCAATGGAGCCGTGACACCTCAGCATCGTGCATGAATTTGAGAAAAAGTGGTAGTTCGTGCATGAAAATGAGAAAATTTAAAATGCGTGATTAAAATGAAAAAACGTGTAAAGTTGGTGAATTTTTATGACATTAACCCTTTTATTTTTGATAGAAATAATATGACATATTTTTTATATCTTATTATTAATATAATTACTGAAAAATTGAGCAAAATTTTATATTTTTTTCTTATAAATAAAATGTATATTAAAAAACCACAAGGAGTGGTAAAAACTCCCACTCAAATCTTTCGCAGAAAAAGTGGCTTACAAAGAAGCTTAGGCTTAGAGGGAAGAAACAAGAAAACTTACCTATCTGGAAACATGATACAATATGGGTTTGTAAAGAAATATAATCCTGAATAATAAATGTTTCTATTAGAAAGCTTGTAAAGAAAAATAGCCCGCATAAAGCAACTAATGATAACATCCTCTTTTGTCGAACTCTCGCTTTGAAAAATTTGTCTGTTTTTGCATTTTTCAAATGTCCTAAATAAGAAGATAGCCAAAATTTTTCAAAGAGCCCAATAATGATTCGGAGGAACAACGCTCTGCCACTGAACGAAGAAATCCTCTAACGTAAAAGGAGCTACCCAAGCGATATCCAACCTCTCAAACACATTGTACCATATACTCCTCGCAAAAGTACAATGAATAAAAAGATGTGATTGCGTTTTCGTTTCGTCATAAAGAGAGCATAAAGCATTCTCGATCGGAATAATAGAACGTCTTACCAAAAAATCTAGAGTAGGAACCCTTCCATATAAAGCAAGACGCAAAAAGAATTTAACTCTTAGAGGAGCATCAGACTTCCATACTTGCATAAATGGAGAGTAGACACGACATCGACCACTTCCAACCCCATAATTACCATTCCTTGCCTGAGTCAAAATAGCTCTATCGGTAGCATTTTGTTGAAGATAGGACGCTTCCCTTCCATGGACAGCAGCATCATTAGTTCGGTAAAGCCCAGTAGCAGCAACAATATTTTGCAGGTCATCAATAACAGCAGCAGATCTGTGAAGCCCATTAGCAGCAGTAGTCGCATTTTGCAGATCACCAGCAACAGCAGTAGATCGGCGAAGCCTTGTAATAACATAATGAAGCTCAGCAACAGCAGTAGTACCATTCCGCATATCACTAACAGCAGTATGATCATCAGTTCCCAGATTACCCGCAACAATAGTTTCAGCATTTGCAGGTCTTGAAAATAAATCAGCAGCTCCCCTTTCCTGACCAGCCGCACCATTCGATCCTAGAACAGTTGGCAGTTGAATTTCCCATAAAATTCTTAACAAAACGATAAAACAAAGCTGATAAAAAATACTCGAAGTTGTATTCCATAACACCTCATCTTTTCGATTTAAATTTTTTCGTCGCTCAGCAAATATAGACTGAAAATCATTAAGCAAAATCAACTCATTACCATGCAATCTACGCCTCCACCTCCAATTTCCTATCCAAACATCCTCAATTGTGGCTCATTTTTTATTAGATTGATTATAAAGACGAGGAACTAAAGTATATGTTGGAGCATTCCCCATCCAATTGTCATGCTAAAGAGAAATAGGATCTCCTATACCAACCTTAAATTTTAGGTTAGTAATGAAAACACCCCAACCATCTACATCCTTACAACAAGCTTTCTTAATTATGTATGAAACAGATCTCTTTGAAAGAAATTTAATTATCTTTTAAATTCAAAGAAAATGAATCATTGCAAATCTTTTTAAACATTAGCATAATTGTGCTCTAGGGTGATGACGTCTTTCATTTCCAAATAGTTGTCACAACTCACCTTTTGGATGCACAGAATGCACATGATACATGTCCAATTAATGCATGTATTCATTTATTGTTCTTTTTATTAATTATGTATGAAGTGATTCAGTCCTATTTATGTCATGGCAATCATAATTACTATATCGGTTCTAGGCACAATTATGCTTTCAAATCGTTTAAAGAATTACTCTTAATAAATCACAACCCTTTAACTTTATAAGTTCTCCAGACCTAAAACTCTGTAACTTGGTAAGTTCTTCCACTTCTCTGAATCTACACCTTTCTATCAATCATCCCTTGGAGTTGGCGAAGCTATCGTATGAATCTGATAGCATCTTCACATTATGCAATGCTTAATATATAAGCCTCTCTATCAAATCGTATAAATACTAATTATCTAGTTTGCACGCAATAACACAAAACAATCGCAGACTTATATCCTAAGCAGGAAAGCTAGAGACGACAGAAAACCGAAAAATATGTGCATAAGACATGACTCAAATCCTATGTGTTGCAGTAGTTCCTAGGTACTCAAACCACATAGAAAATAACATGGATAGCAATGACCTAGGATTCTAAGCCATTTCTTTGATATCAGCTTTGTCACGACCCAAATCCATGAGTCGCGACCAACGCTAGGGAATGGGAGTGGTAGCTCCGAAACCCATAATAACCCTAACACCGCTATAAATTTTTCGCGATACAAAGCATATAATCATACAAAGCACAAATTCTGTAAAATGTCTTTTTATAGTATAGCAATAATGTTAAAATCATTTTTGGAAAATTATTACTTATCGCTTGGAAACCAGGGACTTAATCAAACATTGCATATCTCATGCATTGCCCTGTTTCAATCATAAACATATACCATTAAACTAGTTCAAACATGGATAACTAGTAAAGTAGGCAACTGGTTATAACGCACAATCAAAACTTTATTTGAATAAATAATGTATCAGATTATTCAAACATGTAAACTGTTTGCTACAAAACTAGGTCTACTACCATTGACAACTACTGCAGCTCTAGAGAGGAACAAAGCTTTCCATAACTACTTTGAACTAAGACTTCTGGAATAAAGAATGGAAGTTCGACCACTTTACACTAATGTAAACCTGAAAGGAAAACACTGCGGGGAGGTCAGACAACATTGAGTGAGTTCACACTTACTAATGGTATTATAAAAGATAAATCGCATATAATTAAAACATATATTAAAATAAACCAAATATTAGATCCGATCGGAACTCTAAACCTCAAATTCATATCGTTTCCTATTCGTATCATACTCATATCATATCAAATCAATTCGATCCATGTGGTACGATCCCGAGATAGTTCAACCGAGTTAACCGCTACCATCGCTTAATCTTAAGTAGTAAGTCTCGAGATTGTTAGTGATATGCACTAGGTCAATCATGTTTGACCATATATTGACTTTATCTTTTGTTATATATTAGTCGGCACTTTTATTATCATTTTATGTTATGATTAAATGCTTGAATGGTTAATTCTTCTTAAGGTCATCAAGTATGTGACTTGATCGTAAAACCCTTAGAATTAATAGAGTTTTTTTTTTCAAACTATCTCTAGTCTTAATAGTATGTTAAGATTAGTATGATGTTGACTAATGATTATGTTTTACTAATCATGTATATACGTAATAAGTCAAAATCATAGGTGTCATTTAAGAAATGAATCAGTGGATGACCCATCATGAGAATACTACATAGATCATTGTCATAAGTATCTCTCATTATAGTAATATTAAAGCAATCTTTTGACCTTCAAATTATCATGGATTTCTACATAGCTATTTCACATTTTGATGCACTCTTACATTATCTTTATATGATAATGGAATAGATTGTCGTTGGATATGAAAATAACTATGTGAGAAATGTGAGTGACTGAGAAGGAATTTGTTCCTTAATTATATGAGTAAGATATCTATGGGTTCCTTGAAAAAATAGACTGAAGGAAATGCATGGCTATGCTAAATGAATTAATAAAGACTTATCATTTTCAGTCTACTTGGAATTAGGAAACTAATGATTGATTATTATAAGGATGACAGTTCTATGCCTTATAGTCAATCAGTATATCATGAGACAAAGGGATTAAAATATTATATATAAGGTTAAATCGGATAATCGATATACATATGGCTTGAGTAGTCATAATGTCTTGCTAGAGTCCACTTATGACTTGTGGGCCGAGATAGAGATTATTAGCCCACTACCAACGCTATATGAACCTACAGAGTCGCACACTAAAAACAGGCCCAAAACAGTTATGGGTTGTACAAGCCCAATATAATAAAGTGATTAATAAATTATTATATATATAATTCGTAATATATAATAATATAAATACATATTAATTAAATTTTGAATTCAAGGATAAGTGTTATTCTTAAAATATTATTTTTAAAGTAATATTATATGGCTTGGATAGTCATAATGTCTTGCTAGAGACCACTTATGACTTGTGGGCCGTTATAGAGAATTTTAGCCCTCTACCAACGCTATATGAACCTACAGGGTCGCACACTAAAAACAGGCCCAAAACAGTTATGGGTTGTACAAACCCAATATAATTAAGTGATTAATAGATTATTATATATAAAAAAAATTTTGTAATATAATAATATACATACATATTAATTAAATTTCGAATTCAAGAAAAAGTGTTATTTTTAAAATATTATCTTTAAGGTAATATTAATGATTAATATATATATATATATATATATATATATATATATATATATATATCTGTATGTGTGCGTGCGCGCACGCGTGTGTTTATGCAATTATCAAAAGGGAGTTTTTGATAAACATAAATTCAAAATAGTTATAAAAAAGGATTAATTTCTAAAAAAATCACGAACTTCACACGAAGTTTCATTGTAATCATGACCGTTAAAAGTTGTCACTTAAAGGCACTAATTTTTATATTGTTTCAAATTCATCATTTCAGTGTATTTTTATTAACTAAATTCTTCATTAAGCCATTAATTAAAAACCCATATTATTAAGGCTTAATTTCTTAAAAAACCCCCACCTTGCATTTTTTTTTCGTTTATACCCTGACCTTGTAAAAACACCATTTGTACCCAATTTTGAGTTTTTATGTTTTATCTCTACCCAAAAGCATTAAATTGTACTCTTTTCATTTGAAAAAAAGTTTAAAACAATCCTTCATTTTTAACTTATATACGAATTAGATATTAATGTTATTAATAGTACAAAAATACCATTTTTTTCAAAAAATTAAAATTAATAATAATTTTTTTTAATTTTTTTAAAAAATATTTCGAATTTTTTTTAATTTTTTCAACTTTTTTAAAAATATTTCTGACAAAAAAAATTAAAAATAATAATAATTTTTTTTTATTTTTTATTATTTTATCAAATTAAAAAAATTAATTAATTATTTGGATGTATTTGATTATTTTTTAAGTTTAAGGATTTATTTGTATATTTTAAAATAGAAAAAAGTATGTTTTAAACTCTTTTCCAAATAAAAAAAGTACAATTTAATGCTTTTGGGTAGAGATGAAACATAAAAACCCAAAATTGGGTACAAATGGTGTTTTTACAAGGTCAGGGTATAAACGAAGAAAAAGTGCAAGGTGGGGGTTTTTTAAGGAATTAAGCCTATTATTAATCAACATCAAATCTTATTATCTTTCAGTTAGAGTATCTAGGATTATGAATTTTTAGTCAGATAAAATGCACTGAATTTTACTTTGGTGGTAGATTTGAAATAAAATGAAAGTTCGTGCCTTTAAATGACAATTTTTAAAGGTCATTGATTAAAATGAAACTTCATGTAAAGTTCGTGATTTTTTTAGGAATTAACCCTATAAAAAATGTAGTGTTTGAATTTGATCGCAAAACATCTTTTTTGAGTAAACCTTAGATGTATTATTTTCTTATAAGCACACTTTTAAGGCTAGGGTTTTAGATATATGTCTTTCAAAATAAACGTAAGAAATAATCACTAAATAATTCGTAATTGCTTTGTGAAGCAATACTGCTAGCGCACAACCACTCGTTTTGGCAAAGATCTGTTCGTGTGAATACTTGTAGATAACGCATTTTTTTGAAGACGTTTCGATCCGAGATAAGGTATCACCAAAGTGAACCACTTCCTTCCTTCCTACATTGTTGTTTGAACTCGACATTCGAGTAAGTTTTAATTATGCAATTAGTTTGTCTCTTCGAATTACATGGATCTTGTTTTGGATTTTTGATAAAAAAAAAATTGAAATTCTATTGCATAATGAACCTAGAAAACCCAACAGAGATAGTTCAACCGAGTTAACTCACTAGATGCAAGTACTGAGATAGTTCCACCGAGTTAACCTCGTATCTACCATACACAATTTTTTGTTCCATTTCACAATATAATCCTGACCTCAGATCAAACATAATCAAACATATAACTTCTAAGACTCGTATCTATACCGGTGATCACACAGTCCTATTGACGCTCAGTAGGTAGCTTGTTCCCTCAAATCATTATATTGGGTTTCAAAATAAAAGATAAAATATCGTATAATAAATATCACAATAAAATCATAATATATGCGATACTTTTATCGTGATAATAATATAAGAAATTAACTTTGCATAAATAAAAATACACAAAAGTAAATTGCAAACTCACAGTAACCGCTAATAATCCAAAATAAATTCATATTTATCCATCCCCGACAAACTATTTTGGTTCGCCAAGCCAATATCTTGATAACCCGCCATATCTAACATATGATTTTATCGTTAAAAAGTATAACAATAATAATCCTATTCTATAAGTAATTCTACCGACCAAAACATAACGTTTAATATATAAACGTAACTCGTCGTACTCCTATCGTATTTTTTTGGTATAATCTTAATACGTCCTTTTTATTACCTTTGATACTAATCAAAAATCATATTTGATTAATTAAAACAAACCGATTTGAATTTAATAATCCATTTTGACTATGATTAACTTACCTTCTTTAGCCTTCAAAACCAACCACTTTTAACTGCCAAAATCTTGATTAAATTCTCACAAATGAATCCTTGCATATCTGTCATGCTATTTTGGTTAAACACGCATGACAATCATCGCGAACTAGGGTGTGTTTTTAGCCTAATACTTCACTCCTAGGTTGGCCGGGGATTGCATTTTACAATGCCCCTTGGGCTGCCAACCAGCTCTGCTCGTCGAGCAGAGTTGGCTTGCTGGTGGAGCAAACCTTTGGGTATGCTCTACGAGCAGATGCGTTCTGCTCTCTGAGCATAACGTGTTTCTGCTCATGAGCAAAGCGTGTTTCTGCTCATGAGCAAAACGTGTTTCTGCTCATGCGAGCATAACGGGCTCCATATTTTTCATCCTGACATACTCACATCAGTACACACTCGAAAGCGTATCCAAAACTTCAAAATCAAATGCCTAAATCCTTAAGTTTTAAACTCTAAACATATAAAATGATAATTCGTTCTTTATGTCTAATGAAACCGACTAAAACCATAACCAAAATCAAAACTGAGCATGTTTCTGTGACCGTGTGTGAGTTAGCTTTAATATTTGAAATCTTAAAATCGGTCGCTGGATCGCAAACTTATGGTGTCGTCGTCAAGGTTGCACAAGAGAGAAAGAAAGAAAACGATAGTGAGGATGGTGATGGTGTTAGGGTTTTCTTTCTTTGGAATCATCAAATGAAAAAGAATAGGTTAGTGAGGGGTCATTCAAATGAGTGGCTAAAATCCTTTAACACTCAAGCACTCCAATAATATTTTAACCGAATTCTTTAATTATCGTTCGAAACCAATTTTGAAAAAGTTTTGTAAATTTACGAAAATTTGACGATAATTTCTTAAAAATAATTAACGGATTTTGGCACAATTGTAATTAGCCCGAAACTATATTTTATTTTGTATAAATTCTTATCGATATTTGAGCTCCCGTTTAATTCCACTTAATAAAATAATCTTCGTCAAATTTCCTGAAATTTTAATCGTAGCTTCTTAAAATTATTTTACGGACCCTGTAAAAATTATTAGCTCGGAACTTATAAATTATTTTATTTTAATTTATTAATCTTTCCTTAGTCCCGCTTAATCTCATTTTAACGAAAATAGTTTTCAAGCTTAAATTAATATTTCGCGATAAATAAAATAAACCCACTTTGATCTAATTCCTCATTATATTATCTTAATTTGGACCTCCTCGATTTTAATTATTTTTAAATTAAGATACATGGAACTATTTAATACTTTAAAATGTACGGGATATTACAATAGAGTATAATTATTTAAAATTGAAAGATAAATATATATAAAGAATAAACATTAAAATATAAAAATATAAAAAATATTAAAATTAATCTAAGAATACATTGAAAATGTAAAATGATATGTGTTTCATTAATAGATATAATTTTTTAAAGATAAAGATAAGCTTTTAAATGTTGATAATAAGTGTTTATAGATGAAGACATGTGTTTGTGAAAGAAAACAAGTGTCTAAACAAAATTATGAAATTTTACAAATGATATAGTTCGCTAGATTTACACCGAAACTCGAATTTTTGAATTTATAAACGGATACTATCAGGTACCGATACTTTAACTAGTTAGTAAAAGGCGAGGTAAATGGCATTCGGATGGGATAATCTAAATCCGGATGACGATAATCGAACTCAAATGGCACAATCAAACAAATGAACGACATAACCGTCTTTCGAAAAAGCTAAAAATATTAATCTGAAAATCTGGAGATTCAGGCGAGATTAATATCGAATCTATTCCTAAATTAAGATTCAATTCAGGCATTGAGGATAAAAAGTCTAAACTTTGGTTTGATTGATAAATGTGTCGATAAAAATAATACAATAATAAACCTAGCTATTTATAGAAAACAAACCCTATATTAAGAGTTTTAATCATGGATAAATTCAAAATTCTAAGATAATTAATGTAAATAAAAAATTAAAAAGAAATATAGCTCTATGTGGGTTGGATCCTTAAATGAGACCGTTTATCCTCATTCTCCACACCAGTGGGCCGCACAACTCCTGAGGTCCACCAATACACTTCTGGGCCGGTGCAAACAATTCCCCCAACAAGTCTAATGTGTAAACTTTGGGCTTGTTATTTTCGGCCTGGAATCAAATTGGGCTTCCTCCTTTAAATTTTGGCCCACACGGTGAATCTCTTTAACTCTTGAGCTTCACTGTAACTGTCACTTTCCAGATATAAATATTTATTCTCTTTTCTTTTTTGGATTTACCCGAAGCTTTAACTCCCGTATTTCTTACAAAAATCTTGAAATTCATCCAATCCTTTTGCAATCCCAACATCTATTCCCATCAAGAGTCATCCCAACGTCATCATTATGTCTCAACAAGAACAAGTTGTCTAATAAGCTTCCAAAAAGCTCGCCGAAGTTCGTTCCACTGCACCAACCACTGCCTTTGAGGTAACTACAGAACTAGAAGATGGCCGATACTCCGTTGGACCGATTCTCACCACTCCGTCAGAACTCTTTGAAACTGCGGTTCCTTTTCAAGATTATGCCCCTCCTCGCTTCTCTAAACTACACTACTCCTCAATATGGACTGGAAAAACCTTCAGAAACTAGCCCATTAAAACCGCTGAATACAAGAATTGGATCATAAGGCTTCATGACCGCTACGGCAATGTTTGGAAATTAATAGGTATCTACGACCTAATAGGAATTAGTCAAAATATCTTCCCTATCGCTAAACACTACTGCTTCAGAGCCTCATTGTTCTGGTCTGATACCACAAACACCTTCTGCTTCCGGATGGGGCCGATGTCCATCACCTTGCTAGATCTAGCATGTATGTTTAATGTCAACATCACCGGTATAAGGATATCGCCCACTATTTGTAAGACATCACCAGATCTACACCTTGGACCCTTAAAATCAGCCAAAAGGTTCAAGCACTTACTTAAGAACAACATCGGCAAAAAAGGTACCAAACCTTCAACAGATGAACACATCGCCTTCTTATCTTACCTCCTTCCTAAATTCATCATTTGCCCCGCTTCCTTTAGAGTTACACATGAGTGCCTGAAAATCGCCTTAGCCCTGGCCGAAGGACACCCTTTGAACTTAGGAGAATATATCTTAGGGTCAGTATACCGAAGTCTTCACAGCATGATCCAAAACAAAAACATCAAAACTGAAATCCCTAAATAGCTACCTTAGAGGGGGTGAATAAGGTTTAGTGAGTAATTAAAATTTAGTAGGAGTTTAAGAGAAGAGAAATTGACACAAGCAATTTAGAGTGGTTCGGATTACAAACCAATCCTACTCCACTACTCAATCAAGGATTGAGATTTTAGAATTCACTAATGGATTGTGCTTTAAAGCTAAACACAAACTTTACAAAAGAGATTTCCAAGAGATAATCTCAAACTCACAAAATGTTTTTCTAAGGATAAACAAAAACCTACAACACTAATAATTGAATCACAATGATTAATCAATCAACAAAAGAGATAAGCAATCAATTAATTGATGCACAATAAATGTAAAGAGAATAAATTGAATGCTTGAGTATATGTTTTGTTGCTGGAGTGTCTAACCTCATAAATGAGGTAGACAAGGGGTATTTATAACCCCAACAACAAACCCT
This sequence comes from Mercurialis annua, assembly GCF_937616625.2. NCBI lineage: Eukaryota > Viridiplantae > Streptophyta > Magnoliopsida > Malpighiales > Euphorbiaceae > Mercurialis > Mercurialis annua. The sequence continues at coordinate 42,152,803 of NC_065574.1, read as the reverse complement.
TGAATCTTCTAGAAGAAAACTCAAGTTTGTGCTGAAAAGCACCCTGTCGCGCCCGTGATTCTGATGTCGCGCCCGCGATATTCAAATGTCAGGAATTCAACCAATGGTTGAAGGCCACTTGTCAAGCAACTGATGGAGGGCTCTGATATAGCTGTTGGACCTTCAACGTTCATATTCATCGCGCCCGCGATGTACATGTAGCGCCCGCGATACATTTGGAAAACCAAAGCTGTTTGATGAGTGGTGTATCGCGCCCGTGATGTTATGTATCACGCCCGAGATTCATGTATGGAAAAGGGATCTCGGGCGCGATATGCTACTGGAACTAGTCGGAATATGGAATTTTCGATTCTCGCTAGAAAGCTCCGATTCGACCCGGGATGGTTTCTATATGTTCCTACACACTAATAAACATGATTAGGCTCTTTAAATTGATTGTCAAACTCAAAATTAGGGTTCAAATGGGACTTGGTCCAACAATCTCCCCCTTTTTGATTTTGACAATCAATTTACGGAAATGGCTAAGTTTGTGGGAGTTCAAATGAGTTTTGGCTCCCCCTCACTTTATGCATAAGAATTTTTAAATAAATCTAGACAAGCATAAAGTAGATACGATTTTAAAAGTTTAGTCATTTGAATAAAAGTTGCACTTTTTGAGAGATATGAAAAAAAACTTTAGAAAGGCAAATATCTCTCCCCCTTTGTCAAGATCAAAAAGAAGTAATGGCATATAAAAAATCGGAAGTGCAAGAAATGAAATAAACTCAATTATAAACAAGGATTCATAGATAACCAAGATAAAAACCACATTGAAATTAGGAAATAAGGACAAGGCTTACACAAAAGACATTAACCATATATAGGCATGTAATCCACAACTAGGTAGGATTTACAAGGCATTGTTGACAAGGTGAAAAATGCAAAAAAAATTAAAGCATAAAAAAAAATGCATGAAATAGATGAAATGCAAATGATCAATCCTCCTCTTCAATGTCATTGAAATCTTCTTCCTCAAGCACCGGAGTATGAACCGGAGAAGGCGGAAATTGAGCATCGAAGCGGTTCCGCAAAATGCCAAAATCGGACCGTAAACCACCAAACTCCGTTTCCATTCTCCCAAAGCGATTTTCCAAATTGTTGAAACGGGAATCCACATTTGTTTCCAACAAGTTCATACGTCCAAACATCCGCTCATTTTGACTATAAATGAGCGAGAGCATTTGATTTGTGCTAGAGCCGGGAGGTGGGAGCCAAGTGGGATCCATTGCCGGTGCCGGAATTTCCGGTTCGTGAAAGCCGCCAAACGCTTCTTCCTCAACTTGAGCTTGAAACACTTCCGGAGGAGCCGGTTCTTGTAGTTGCCTTTGCCTCTTCCTAGCAAGCCTATGAACCTCTTGTTGAATCCACCTTTCCCCAAAGAGATAAATATAATGTTGGTCATTTGTAACTTGAAAGGCATTGACCCTATTGACGAAATAGACAAGATCGAGAGGAGAGTCCTTCCAAGGGAATACAACACCCGGAGCTTGGCGAAGAGCGGGAGTGTAGGCCCTTGCCTTCTTGACCATGGCGGTGACATACGAACCAACTCGAAGAGTTCCCTTTTTCTTGCCAAGGGAGACGAGATGCTCCATAAAGTAGCGAGCACATGAAAATTTCTCGCCTTTAACCGCACACCATAAAAAGAAAAGGTCCTTGATGGGGACTTTTTCGTTTCCCTCATGCCGCCCGTTGATGGAGTAAGTGATAATGCGATGAAACACAAAGAGCGGAAGAGAGGTGATAGACTTAGCAATTGCGGTTCTCGGTTCATGCTTCACATCGGCACTAATTTCCGCCCAAAACTCGTGAATGTGAAATTCCTCAACCCGGAGATAATTAGTGGCGAAACCTTCTTCAAAACCGAAGCAATCATCAATGTCTTTGGGGGTTAGCTTGTAGGTAGTACCTTTAACTTGAAAAGTGACCCCATAAAACCCGGAACGATGATTTTCGTTAGTAATGATATGGAGAGTAGATAGTACCTCTTTCATCAAATCCTCTATAGTGTCTTCACGGTTTCCGCACACAAATTTTCGCCAACCCAAGGCATCAATGTAGGCATAGACTTGATCCGCAAGCCCATCAAAGGTCATGTTGGATAAATCGGGAAACCGAGTGCCTTCTACTTCGGCAATTTCCAAATTGGCACGGCGAGAAGCAATTTCTTCCATGTCTAAAGTCGGAAGTGGAGATGCCGAAGAAGTTTGCCCCATAGGGCGTTTGCCTTTTGAAGGAATGACTTTCTTGGGAGCCATGATATGAGTGATATGATATGAGAATGAGAAAAAGCAAAACTTTGAAGTGTAAGGATTAAAAGTGAAGAATTTTGTTGAAGAAAAAGATGGAAAGATGGGAGAAAGGTTGTAAATGAATGTAGCCCTCAAAATGGCTTTTTATAGGCCTTTAAAACCCTTAAAACGATCATAAACGGCTAGTTTTTGAAAATCTAGCCGTTTTGACAAGTGTTAAAAACGGGCAAAAATTTGAAAAAAATCAACGTATCACGCCCGTGATACATGTGTAACGCCCGTGATATAGGAAAATAGCCGTTATTTTCAAAAGCTGCCTATATCACGCCCGCGAAACACGAATCACGCCCGAGATTCAAGCAGTGGCAAAAAGATTTGCTTACTGTTTGAATATCTCGCCCGTGATATACATATCACGCCCGAGATTCAAGCAGTAGCAAAATTCTTGCTTTCTGGTTGAACATCTCGGTCGTGATTTATACATCACGGTCGTGATACATGATATTTATAAAAAAAAATGCAATTTTAATGCAAAAACACAATTTTTCACAATGTCAAGCCTTAATTCCAACACATATGGATAATTAATGAGCAGGAAACACCAAAATATATGAATATCATAAAATGGGATACATATACGTATTGGTCCAAGCAATGAAATCGGTAAGACAAGTAAAGTAAAACATCAAATAGGCAAACCAATCATGCAATTCAATTCAAAGTGCTCCCATCAAGCATACCAAGCTCTCGAATGATAAAATTCATACGCTCTTCATTTAGAGGCTTGGTAAAAATATCCGCAAATTGGTTAGTTGTATCGATGAATTCGACTACAACGTCTCCCTTTTGCACATGATCACGTATAAAATGATGACGGATATCTATGTGTTTACTCCTAGAGTGTTGAATAGGGTTCTTGGATAGGTTAATTGCACTAGTGTTGTCACATTTGATGGGAATATGACTAAGTGTAACACCATAATCCAAAAGTTGTTGCTTAATCCAAAGGATTTGAGCACAACAAAACCGGGCCGCTACATATTCGGCTTCCGCGGTTGACAAAGCCACGGATACTTGTTTCTTACTACTCCATGAGATCAAGCTATGACCCAAAAATTGGCAAGTCCCGGAGGTACTTTTACGGTCTAAAAGACAACCCGCATAGTCGGCATCGGAGTAGCCAAGCAACCTAGGGTCTACATTTCTAGGGTACCAAATTCCTAGGTTTAAAGTGCCATGCAAATACTTGAAAATACGCTTAACGGCATGCAAGTGGGATTCCTTAGGACAAGCTTGAAAACGAGCACATAGGCACACACTAAACATAATATCGGGTCTACTAGCGGTAAGATAAAGAAGTGAACCGATCATACCTCTATACATTGTAATATCAATGCATTTACCCGATTCATCCTTGTCCAACTTCGTGGTGGTACTCATAGGTGTCTTGCTACTTGAGGAAGTTTCCATGCCAAATTTCTTGAGCATTTCCTTGGTGTACTTGGATTGATTTATGAAAATGCCATCCGCATTTTGTTTGATTTGTAGTCCAAGGAAGAACTTGAGTTCCCCCATGAGACTCATCTCAAATTCCCTAGTCATACACATAGAAAAATCTCCACAAAGAGACTCATTAGTAGCACCGAATATGATATCATCAACATAGATTTGGACAAAAAGAATATCATGCTTATGAGTTTTTGTGAAAAGAGTTGTATCAACTTTTCCTTTGGAAAAACCATTTGAAAGCAAAAAATTACTCAACCTATCATACCAAGCTCTAGGAGCTTGTTTTAAACCATACAAAGCCTTGTTGAGTTTGAAGACATATTGTGGATGCCGAAAATCTTCAAAACCCGGAGGTTGTTTAACATAAACTTCCTCTTCTATAAAACCATTTAAAAAAGCACTTTTGACATCCATTTGAAAAAGTTTGAAATTCATGCATGATGCATAGGCTAACAACATACGAATTGCTTCTAATCTAGCAACCGGAGCAAATGTCTCCTCATAATCAATGCCTTCCTCTTGGTTATAGCCTTGGGCAACCAATCGGGCCTTGTTTCGAGTTATTGCTCCGCTTTCATCCAACTTATTCCGATAGACCCATTTTGTTCCAATAATGGTATGACCATTAGGAGGAGGGACTAACTCCCAAACTTTATTCCTTGTGAATTCATTGAGTTCATCTTGCATAGCAATCACCCAATGTTCATCAACTAGGGCTTCACTAACTTTAGTGGGCTCGAATTGAGATAGGAATGCAACATTTGCAAAAGAACGAAATTGAGAGCGAGTGCTTACTCCCCTTGAAGTTTCACCGATAATCAACTCTTGAGGATGACTTTTGTTAAAAGCCCAATCTTTAGGTAGATCATGAATGAGTTGAGCCGAAGGAGGAGATTCGGATTCCACCTTGGACTCCTCTAGAGGTGTTTGAGTTTCCTCCACTTGACTTGTAGTAGCTCCTTGATTTTCAACCAAAGAGAGATCTTCAAAAGTACCTAAAAAGTCATGAACAAACGAGTCCTTTTCCGGAAAATCCTTGGAGGACTCATCAAATACCACATGCATAGATTCCTCAACAACTAAGGTGCGCTTGTTGAAGACTCTAAAAGACTTGCTATTAGAGGCATAACCCAAAAAGACACCTTCATCCGTTTTGGAATCAAATTTTCCAAGGTTATCCTTGGTATTTAATATGAAACATTTGCATCCAAATACTCTAAAGTAGGATATCTTGGGTTTTCTTCCTACCCAAAGCTCATAAGAAGTTTTTTTTAAAATTGGTCTTTTAAAAATGCGATTTGAAACATAGCAAGCGGTGTTCATAGCTTCGGCCCACAAGTAATGAGGTAAGTCATACTCATTAAGCATAGATCGAGCCATTTCAACCAAGGTTCGGTTTTTCCTTTCAACAACCCCATTTTGTTGAGGCGTTCTAGGAGAAGAAAAATTATGAAAAATGCCATTTTCTTCACAAAAAGATTTGAAAGATTCATTTTGAAATTCGGTTCCATGATCACTTCGAATACTTGAAATAGATAAATCTTTTTCTTTTTGAACTCGCTTTGCAAAACTTTTAAAACCGCTAAAAGCTTCATTCTTATGAGCCAAGAATATAACCCAAGTGAATCTAGAATAGTCATCAACTAACACAAATGCATAATGCATGCCACGCAAACTAGCAACTCTCATAGGTCCACACAAGTCCATGTGAATCAATTGTAATGGTCTAGAGGTAGAAACAACATTTTTAGCTTTAAAAGAAGACTTGTGTTGTTTTCCCATTTGACAAGGTCCACACACTTTGTCTTTTGAAAAATTTAGCTTAGGCAAACCTTTAACAATTTCATCCTTGCTAACCTCATTTAAGAGGTCTAAGCTAGCATGACCAAGTCTACGGTGCCACAACCAAGATTCGTCGCTAAGTGATAGTAAACACTTGCCATCTCGGTTTTCAAGCGTATCCAAGTCAATTATGTAAGTGTTTTGTCTTCGATTTCCTTTGAAGATAACCGTGTTGTCCATTGGTTGGATAACATAGCAAGCCTTGGAATCGAAGTTGACATTATAGCCCTTATCACACAATTGACTTACACTTAAAAGATTATGTTTTAGACCATTAACAAGCCACACATTTTCTATAGAAGGAGAAGAAGAGTTACCTATCTTGCCTATCCCCACAACTTGACCTTTGGCATCATCACCGAAGGTGACATTTCCCAACTTTTTATGTTCCAATTGGGTGAAGTTGGAGATGTGGCCCGTCATGTGCCTAGAAGAGCCGCTATCGACGTACCATTTGGTTTTATTCAACACGGTTTCTTTTGGCACCTAGAATAAACAAGCTCAACCTTTAGGTACCCAAATCACATTAGCACTAGAATAGTCCAAGGGAATTAACCTCAATTGGACCTTTCTAACATAACAATCAACATTCTTATGACCATATCTCATGCAATAAACACATTGAAGTCTAGGGGATATGTGAGCATAAGATGGATAGGTCTTGGCTCTAGGAGCCTCACATGAGTGAGCATAGCAATGTGCACAAGAGTGATCATAAGTATATGCATGAGCATTGTTGTGAGAATGAGCATAGGGATATGAATGAACATGATTCTTTTTCATACTTCTCTTCTCCCATTTGTGACTATATTGAGAGGCATGGGTATGTCTAGGGGGTCTTGTACCCACTTTGCTCTTAGACTTAGAACCCTCAAATGACTTAGTCTTGGGAGCTTGAGCATACCTCTTATTCACCTCTTTTGGTTTGACCAAAGAAGGAGGAACTTCTATAGAAGAAGTTTGAGGTGAAGAAGCCTTCACAAAAGTAGTCACACTTGAGGAAGAGGAGTTGTGACTATAGCCAAGTCCAAATTTTATGGTTGGGTTTCTTTGGGAATCAAGAAGATTGTCCAAAGATTCCTTCCCTTTGTGAAATCTTGAGATAGAGCTATTTAGAGAAAGAATTTCACTCTTTAGTGTTTCATTTTCCTTTAGCAAAATATTGACATCTTGCTTAGGGATAGATTCTAAAGAAGACTTTAAGTCTTGAATTTCTTTCTTCAAATTGAGCATCTCAAGTTTAGCCATAGAGGCTTCCCTTTTGAAAAGTTTTATTTTGGCATGATAGTCACTACATTTGTTAGTTAGTTCATTTATCATGTCATGACATTCATCATCAATCTCATACACCAAAGAATCATCAACCAACACATTCTCAACATTTACAACACAAGAGGCACTAGGGTTATTTTTCACAACAACAATATCACTAGAGCTATCATGAGGTTCTATCCCTACACCATCCCAAGAAATAAAAGGTAGAGTACTTACCTCGGATGTGGACTCATCAACTAGAGCCATGAAGCAAAGATTTGCTCTTGCCTCTTCTTGGCAATCTTCATCGGATTGATAATCACTTTCATCATCCCAAGTGGTGATGAATCCTTTCTTATCCTTTTGAAAGGGTTTCCTTTGCCCTTGTCGACATTCCGGTCTAATATGACCCGGTTTGCCACACCCATGACAAGTGACATCTCTTCTAGGAGTAGGAGTCTCTTGTTTGGAGTTGGATGATCTCTTGAAGTTTGAGGACTCACCCTTTTGCTCATATTTTTGAACTTGAGACTTCTTCCTTGTTCTCCATTCCCTTACTTTCTTAGACAATAGCACCATCTCTTCATCATCTTCTTCATCACTTGCATTAAGCTCCTCTTCAACCTTACTTTCAATTGCTTTAGCCTTCAAAGCAATTCCCTTAGTTTTCTCTTCTTGAGACTTCTTCAACTCTTGAATTTCCTTCATGTAGGTCATCTCATGAAGAAGTAGGTTTCCGATAAGCTCATCGGTTCTCAAATTCCTTATGTCATGTGATTCCTCAATGGCGGTTATCTTCGGTTGCCAATCAAGGAGAGGCAATGAACGAAGAATTTTGCCATTGATTTCACCAAGAGTATAGTGCTTACCAAGCTTCTTGAGATTGGTGGTAATGCCAAAAAGTCTATTGGTAGTCTCGGTGACGGTCTCATTTGGCTTGTTCTTGAACCCTTCATATTCTCCAATGAGAAGCTCAACCTTCTTGTTCTTTACTTGAACCGTTCCTTCATGGTAGTTCTCAAGAATCTTCCACATATCATGAGCCGTTGTGCAATGTTGAACCCTTCCTTGCTCTTCTCTACACAAAGATGAAATGATCACACAAATAGCCTTCCGGTTGAGAGCATTAGCTAGAACTTGATCCTTGGTCCAATCTTTTCTTAGCCAAGGTATAATAGCACCATTCAACTCTTGAGTAGGAGCCACATAACCATCAAGAACCATATGCCATAAGTTCACACCATCCATATCGAGATAGTTTTCCATACAAAATTTCCAATTTGGATAATCCGTTCCATCAAAGAAGGGACGAAGAGTGTGAGTAAAGTTTTCGGTAGCCATTTGAATCGAAGAACTCGCAATTAAGCAATGAGATGAGTAACTTAGCTTTGATACCAATTGAAATCCCTAAATAGCTACCTTAGAGGGGGTGAATAAGGTTTAGTGAGTAATTAAAATTTAGTAGGAGTTTAAGAGAAGAGAAATTGACACAAGCAATTTAGAGTGGTTCGGATTACAAACCAATCCTACTCCACTACTCAATCAAGGATTGAGATTTTAGAATTCACTAATGGATTGTGCTTTAAAGCTAAACACAAACTTTACAAAAGAGATTTCCAAGAGATAATCTCAAACTCACAAAATGTTTTTCTAAGGATAAACAAAAACCTACAACACTAATAATTGAATCACAATGATTAATCAATCAACAAAAGAGATAAGCAATCAATTAATTGATGCACAATAAATGTAAAGAGAATAAATTGAATGCTTGAGTATATGTTTTGTTGCTGGAGTGTCTAACCTCATAAATGAGGTAGACAAGGGGTATTTATAACCCCAACAACAAACCCTTGAATCTTCTAGAAGAAAACTCAAGTTTGTGCTGAAAAGCACCCTGTCGCGCCCGTGATTCCTATGTCGCGCCCGCGATATTCAAATGTCAGGAATTCAACCAATGGTTGAAGGCCACTTGTCAAGCAACTGATGGAGGGCTCTGATATAGCCGTTGGACCTTCAACGTTCATATTCATCGCGCCCGCGATGTACATGTAGCGCCCGCGATACATTTGGAAAACCAAAGCTGTTTGATGAGTGGTGTATCGCGCCCGTGATGTTATGTATCACGCCCGAGATTCATGTATCACGCCCGTGATGGAAAAGGGATCTCGGGCGCGATATGCTACTGGAACTAGTCGGAATATGGAATTTTCGATTCTCGCTAGAAAGCTCCGATTCGACCCGGGATGGTTTCTATATGTTCCTACACACTAATAAACATGATTAGGCTCTTTAAATTGATTGTCAAACTCAAAATTAGGGTTCAAATGGGACTTGGTCCAACAAAAACTCATCGGTGTTCCAGTGGACCGATGTGGATGGTTTAGATGTGTATGTTCACGTACTTCCCAGAAATCGCCAAGCTACCGGACCGGTCCAGCAATCTCTACTTTGGATACACCTTGGTTCAAGGAATCTCCACCCTACCACATCTAAAAGAAGTACTTGGCTTCTTTCTGAAAATACGCGATCAGTCTGCATCTGCCTGGTGTCTCTCCTAAATTGGTCTTTTCCACCGACTTGGCTTACGTACGGATGGGAACTAAACAAAGATAGTGAAATCGACGAAGACATCCACTCTTAATGGTGGGACAACTGGTGCAATGCCTTAACTTCAAGAAACCTTTTCACCGTAGAAGCTTACTGCCCAAATTACCTGTGAAGACAATTTGGCTTCACTCAAACAGTTCCCTGCCCTTTCTTAATTGACAGAAATAAATACGGCTTAGATCGCCCTGCTATCCCAACTGCTAACTGCATCGGTTACCTCAGCAATCTCCATGAAAGATACTTACCATTTCCAAACGAGTTTCCAATACCAGAAGCAAGCCCATCGTCTATTGAAGAATTTGAGGAGTGGTGGGAGATGATAATCGGTCTACACTTCGGGCTATCGACAGAGGATATACTTAAACTAAATCTTTTTAAACTTCCTGAAACAAAGAGAAAACGTACTCACACCAATGTTTTTCTTTTATAGGTCTAGCATCCGAAGAAGAGGAAAGGTAATCACGAACACCGCATCGAAATCCTTAAATGCGAACGCTTTTATAAATTAAAATAGGTACCTTTCAATCGGCCTTTACTTAGTCTAAAAATGGAAAACCATAGAAAAGAAGTATGGTGAAGATACGTGAAGAAATGGAGAAAAGTATGGGAGAAAAAATATCCACATCGCCCCTTATCTTCTTTTCCTGGAACGTATTTGCCCGCCTTTTGTTTATAAAGCGCCTCTGGTGCCAGAATACATGTTAGCAAATAAAAAACCAAAATCTCGTCCTGATAAAGTAACGTTTACCAGTTATTTTATCCCAGGTAACTACAAAGACGTCGCGGCTCACATCGAGAACTTGAAACGCCCAGCAGATATGATTTTTTGAAAACATTGCCCATGAACTAACAATACATAAATTCTCACAGTACGTCTTCTTTCTGCAAAAGTTGAAGTTGAGCTCGAAAGAGTGCTGCCATCAGAAGACGATGAGGGAGACGAGGAGCCATTAGCCAAGAAATCTATGCGAATCTAAAAGAAACCAGTAGTGCTCTAATCGGCTAGCAAAGCCAAACAAAAATTAACCAAGGAAAAAGCTCCTATCTTGACGTCGATTCCAACTATAACCACCACTGGTGTCCAAACTAGCCGAAGCAAAAACTCCAAAGAGGACTAGAACTCCTAGAATTTCCATAAAGAGGAGTGGGAGCTCAGTTGATCGGCCTTCTACCCAAGGATCACCTTTAAACATAGGTGCAAAACCGGGCATAACGCATACTCAATCCCTGAAGGTATAACTCTCGCCCATTATTCATCTATGCAGGTATGATCTTTGCAAATAAACTGAATTTTCTTTTCTTCAGACTAAGCTCCTCGCCTTTGATTCTGATTCAGACAGTGATGTTGAAGTCTCGATCCAAGATTCCACTAGCTCTGACAAAGTGTCTGATATTGGCGATTCTGAACCCGATGTCTTTTCTCACTTGAAGACTATGGCGACGATGAAGGTCAAAGGAGTCCAAGTTTTGGGAAACTCTGAAGATTCAACTTCTTTAAAAACATCACTGAAAGCCCTCCTTTTGGTCAACGACGAGACCAAGGTCGCAAAGCAAGCCAAAGATGCTATTGCTCAAGTCGTCCAGGATCTCCCCAAGCTAACCAAGCTTTATGCCGAAACAACTCCCGCCAGGACATCGTGTGAGGAATCGCTGGAGACCAAAAGAAAGCTGGACGATGGATTCGACGCTTTAAGGACTGACGCCAAAAAGACTTCAGACCAACTCTCCCCCCATCCTGCCAAGATGGACGAACTTAAGTCGAAGATTGAAGCAATACAGGTTGAACTTGCTGCCGAGGAGAAAATTGTTGCTCCTTTGGAAAAACAACTAGACGAGTATATCGACCAAGGGACCAACCTGAAGAATCGTCAGGCTCAACTGAAGAAACAGTTGGCAGGTGCTGAGAAGCGATATTCGGAAGCAGTGAAGCACCTTTCCGAAATAAGAAGCACAATGGGCAATCTCTTCAGCCATTTAGGTTAATTTGTACATAGATTTGAACTCTTTTTGGCCGATTACAAGGTCTATTTTTGGTTGTAATGTTGGTACTATGTTGGAATCAGCCTGACTTTTTTGAATGAGGCGAGATTTTGTATGAACCCGCTTTTTGTTCTTAATGCAATAAAATAACAAGATTTATAATTCGCAAGAAATCGGCTAAGTTTCCGAAATTATTATAAATAATGTAAATTACAATGATATCGGCTGATTTTTCCAAAACATTACACGTATAAAAAATGGCAACTTAAGACAACTCACAAAAATCACCAAGTTTCCGAATTTCTATTAATAATGTCAAGTACAATGATATCGGCTGGTTTTTCGATACAAATAAAAGATATGTTGACCTAAAATATTGGCAAAGATGCTGATTCATTTTGTTGTCATATTATTTCTCAAAAATTGCTCGATCAACCCCATCCCAGCAAAGAGGGACATACTTCTTCAAAAACTGGGCATTAATCGCCCTATCGTGGACTCGCCCATCAACATCCGCTAATATGTAAGCTCCGTTACCCAAGACTCGTATAATTTTGAAAGGGCCTTCCAAATTAGAGGACCATTTCCCGAGAGACTCGACCTTGTGATCCACTAGTAAAATCACCTTCCATACTAGTTGGTCTACCACAAACCTTTTCTCTTTTAATCGCTTATTGTAAGCTTTCTCTACCCGCCTTTTTTAAGCTTCGAGATGATCGAATGCCAATAGATTGTCTTCATCAAGATTCAACGCTTCTAAGACAATTTTTTCGTGATAATCGTCTTTGGTTAAGACGTGCTGCATTTTTCGTCTTGTAGATGCTACGGTCAATTCCATAGGCAGCTTCGCATCATAGGCGTAAACAAGTCGAAAAGGGGAGTCCTTGTTGCCGATTTTTGACTAGTTCGATTAGCCCACACGGCTTCCATCAATAATGTGTGCCACAACCTTGGTTTTTCTTCGACCATTTTCTGGATGATACCTTTGAGAGCCTTGTTAGTAGTCTCGGCTTGGCCATTTGCATGTGCATAGTATGGGGTAGAATGAATCAATTTGCACCCCATCTCCCTAGCATAGCTAACAATGTCACCTCTAGTAAACACTGTCCCTTGATCGGTTGTAATGGACTCTGGCAACCCATGCCTTAGGATTATATATTTTTTTAAGAACTTTATCACTGCTTCTTGGCTGGGTGATTTCAAAGGTACTGCTTCAACCCACTTGGAATAATAATTTATGGCTACTATGATAAACACATGTTCTTTTGAAGATGGTGGATAGATTTTCCAATAAAGTCAATTGCCCATCCTCTATATGGTCAAGGCTCGATGATAGAGTGTAAAGTTTCGGCAGGAACATGTTGTACTGGGCCACACTTCGTGCATGCTTCACAACCTTTTGAGTACCTTATGCAATCTTGGTCCATATTCGGCTAATAAAAACCGTATTTATGGATCAAACATCGCATCCTCGGGCCAGCCTGGTGTGCCCCTGCTATAACTTTGTGTACCTCGGACATAACCAATATTGCTTCTTTTGGGCCGATGCACCTAAAGAGTAAGCCATCACTTCCTCTCTTGTATAACTCACCACTAAGCACCACATAATTGAGAGCCAATGTCCTCAACCTCCTGTCTGTCATATTTGGTGACTCGAACCATGCAATTAATTTGTCTCTCCAATCTGTACTTAGGTCGAACCGATATATAGAGTGATCATCCTCAAATACATTGCCCCCAGTATGAGTCACCTCGTAGTTGATGCCCCCAATGCGCAGGTTCTGAGAATCCCTCTGAATCGCCTCTGAATCTTGGCATACCTTGTATCCACTTCCGTGTTGAGCTAAGTCATTCGCTTCAATATTCTCTACTCTGTCCGTATATTCAAGCCATGTTTCAGAGAAACCTCCGATGAGGTGTTTGGCCTTGTTACAGTATCGAACCAACAATTCAAATTTGCACTTATATTCTCCCTTCACCTGATTGCTTACTAGCATGGAATCTCCCCAAACTTATATTGCTCTTGCCCCCAACTCTATCATGACCTCTAACCCGATTATAAGCGCTTCATACTCAGCTTGGTTGTTAGTACATGTGAAATTCAAGGAATACGATATTTAAACTGAGAACCATTTGGTGATATGATAACAATACGATCTCCAGCTCCCTTACTGGTTCTTGATTCATCGAACCATAATTTCCAAGAGTTTCGCTCGAAATAGGCGATTTCTTCCTTGATGTTGGTCCAAGGGTGATCTTCCAGGAAATCGGATAAAGCTTGTCCCTTAACTGCTTTCTGAGGAACGTATAAAAACGTGAACTCAGACATAGCCATTGTCCATTTTCCAAGGCGATTCCTCAGATAAGGACGGGATAAGATATACATTATCATATCGGTCTGTGAAAGAACATACACCACAACTAGTAGCATGTAGTATCTCAACTTACAGCTAGGGGTGAGCATCAGTCGGTTCAGATCGGTTGGAATTTTTTCGGTTTTCGGTTTGAAAAATTCCCAAACCGAACTGAACCGAACTTTTAGTTTGGACGTGAAAAAACCAAACCGAACCAAACCAAAATTTCGGTTCAGTACGGTTCGGTTAAAACCGAATTTCACTATTTTTAAAAAAAATTATATTAAAAATTAATTGTCATATTAAATAATTAGAGTCTAATAAACTTTCATATATATTTAAATAACAATTATTAATTCATAATCAACAATAATTAAGATATAAAGACAAAAAACATATAAATATAAGTATATATGTATATTATTTTTAAAAAATATATACATTTTATATTAAAGTTCGGTTAATTCAGTTTTTCGGTCGGTTCGGTTTTCAAAACACCCAAACCAAACCGAACACCGAACACAAAACTTTACCTAAAGTGAAAACCTAACCAAACCGTTTTCACCGAAAAATCGAACCAAACAACAAAGTTCGGTTGGGTTTGGTTTGGTTCGGTTTTTCGGTTTGGTCCGGTTCTTGCTCACCCCTACTTACAGCAAGTGAAATACAAGCATAGGCATAGCTTTTTGATGTTCGAGTACCAGACTTCGGTATCGGTCAATCTGCTTAAGTAGTATACAGATCTTTCAACTCCTTGGTCCTCTTGAGCAAGCATGCAACCTAAAGACTAATGTGCATCCAAGATATAGAGCAACAACGGTTGATTCGGTCTTGTGGGCATCATAACCGGTGGTTTGGCCAGGTATCTCTTAAGTTTGTCAAATACTTGTTGTTCTTCCACCGTCCATACGAAACGATCGGCCTTATTCCCTCTTAGCAGCACACTCCAACTTCGTGATCGGCCTGCGGTGTTGGATATGAATCGCCTGAGGAAATTGATTTGGCCGATTAAACGTTGGAGCTGTTTTTTAGACTTTGGTGGTTCAGCATCGATTATAGCTCTCGCTTTGTTCTTGTCTACTTCTACTCCCCGCTAATGAACAAGAATCCCAAAATATTACCTGCTGATACCCTGAACACACATTTCAAAGGGTTCATCTTCAAACCATTAGTTTAAATTCATTCAAACCCTTTTTGAGATCGGCCAGGTGTGCTTGGTATGTAGAAGACTTGACGACAACATCATCGATATAGACTTCTACGCAATCCAATCCTTTAAACATCTTGTTCATTGTCCTTTGATATATAGTGCCGGCATTCTTCAAACCGAAAGGCATTACTATCCACTCATAAGCTCCAATCGGTCCTTGACATCTAAAAGCCGTATTAGAAACATCGGCTTCATGTATTGGCACTTGGTTATATCCTGAATGAGCATCCAAAAAACTAAGTACTGTATGGCCGGCGGCCTTGTCAATTAACATATCGGCAACTGGCATCGGATATTCATCTTTTGGCGTAGCCAAATATAGATTTTGGAAGTCAAGACAGACGCACAACTTGCCTTTTTTCTTCATTACAGGCACTATGTTAGACAGCCACTCAGTGTATTTGGCTTCCCTAATGAAGTGTGCCTCCTTCAGCCGATTAATTTCCTCTCTAATAAGCTCTTCGACCTCCTTGGACATTCGCCAAGGCGGTTGTCTGTATGGGCAGAAGCCATCTTTCAATGGTAACCTATGCTCGGCAACTAACTTGACCTGGCAATTCCGCATAGTACCAAGCGAAACAATCTCTGTATTTACGTAATGGAGTGATTAATTCCTCCTTGAACGCTTCATTGAGGTGTTTACTTATCCATATGGACTTGGGAGATTCTTCATACCCTAAATTGACCTCTTGCAACTCATATTGCACATGCACTGGATCATCTTCCAACTTCCCTGATGCGATTTTGAGATCTGCAATTTTTATAGTGCCCGTAGGGTCTTGCTTCTGGTCTTCATTAATACACTCCGCCGAATACACACCATGACTAAGCGACAACTCACGCACTTTATCCCTCAGCTCTATATGTCTTCTAATCATCAGATTGTTGAAGGATAGTTGATCGTCTGTTGCCCACGAGGGTCATGGAAACAGGCCAATCTGCGTTGACAAAAATTCTGGCAGTATTGGTTTCCCCTTTATGGCTCAACGATTGGATATTTCGTACTTGATCATCGTACATCATCGCTTCCAGCACATTACTGTCTTCTCCAAATAGGCTAGGATTGCCCTGGACGATTTCAGTAGTTCCATCTTCCCTCCATAAAATTAACATTTGATGCATGGTGGATGGAATGCACATATTAGAATGGATCAAATCTCGGCCGAGTAAAGCATTATATTTTCTTCGAGCGTTGACGACGAAGAAACCTTCTTCCATTTCCACTCGGCCTATTCTTAGTTTTAGGGTGATGTACCCCCTCAGCTGGACTTTCTCCTCCCGCAAAATCGGTAATATAGACGTCCGCTGGTTCCGACTGTTGTCTATCAATACAGAGTTTCTTAAGCATTCGTGAGGGAAGAATGTTTACTCCAGCGCCATTATCAATCAACACTCTACTGATCGGCACCTTATTCGCATCGGCTTTAATGTACAGCGGCCTGATATGTATAGTCATTCTTGCAGGTGGTTTGCTTAATGATACTACTGCCGTAGAATCAGCACTATTTTCATCCGGAATAATCACATCGCCATCAAGATAACCTTTTGACCAGGTTTGCTATGAAATGATTCTGGTAATGTCACTACCTGGACCTTATGCTCGTTAGACTTCGGGACCCATGCCTTTAGCTGTCCATTCTTAGTGAACACCATTAAGTCTCGTTTTTCCGAGATGTTGACCTTTTACTTCTCCTCTGAGTCAGTTATCAACACATCTCTGTAGGACAATGGTTTCACTTGTTTCACATATTCTATAATGTTGTCACGAATTTTACCATCGCGAGATGGGCAAGTTGCAAGTCCTTCTTGTCTCTTCTTTTTCAACCAGATTTTGCACACTTTCCTGACAGGCGATGCGGGTCTCGTCGAAAGGTGATTTTTCTTATCGAGGGTGTTGGTGTTTTCAGATCCTAACGTATCAAATATTGGCTTCTTGGGCTCATGAAATATCTGTGCCACATTGCTTGAGAGCCGATTTTGAATGATAACTCCACTCTATGCGTTGGTTGTATCCAGGTCTCCCGCTTCTTTTGTTATCTCCAACGCTCGTAACTCCTGACGCAGCCTTTATATTCTCCTCTTCTGTGTCTTCGTCATGCGAGGGGTCTCCCCAGTTGGCCGAAACATTATTTTGAATACGGTAATTGTCCCTTTATGGAACATGCTTCTGCCACTTCTCCGTTGAGGATCTCGGCTTAAACGTTTTCGGGTTCAATCGCCCTTCTATGCGGACGGTGGTATAACTCTGGCACGAAGGGCAGGTAAATTCTGGTATCGGCGTTTTCCTTTTTTGTCCCCTGTCTTTCTGGCTATTATCTCTTGTACTGTGAACCTCTACTTTTTAGCGTGGCTTTTTTGGGTTCCATTTCTCAGTAAGTTGTCCACTACCCAGGACCCTATCCAAATTGGGCTGAATGGTGTTTATGGAAATGTACTTCGCATCGGCCTCCTTCCTTGACGAGAACAACAACTTACCATCTGTTATAGCTTTTTAGATCACATTTCCGAACACCACACAATTATTGGTACTGTGCCTCCATGAGTTGTGGTATATACAATAATCTTTTCCAGTTAACTCTTCGACGGGAGGTATCGTATGCCCTTCAGACAAGGCGATTTGGCTGTCTTTTAGCAACGCATTGAAAATATCATCGGCCTTAGTTAGATCAAATGAGTATTCTTTTTGTATGACTGATACTTTGTTCTATTTTATGAAACCTGGTTTCTTCAATGCAACGCATTCTGTAGGTTTCTTGCCCAAGTATTCGGCCACACAAATCTATTCATCCAAGTTCTCGTCTTCACTATTTGTTACCAATGCCACGTCCAGCTGGTCACGATAATAAGTCCCTTTAAACGAACCATTCCTTTGTTCTTTCTCTTGTAGCAATCTCTCACATCCAGTCACCCTGTTAGTCAACTCGAACAAGTCTCAGAACCTATGTCCTTCGAAATGTTCTCTCATATTAAAATGCATTCCTCATATAACATTCGGCACACAGTCAGCTTCAGATATCTGAGTCATGCATCTCGTTCTCAGGTTACGGAAGCAGCCTATGTACTTCTCCACCGTCTCACTTGGAAGCTGAGAAATTATTGCTAAATCGGCCCGAGTGACGTCTGGTGGTGCCAGATAGAACTCTTCGTGTAATTTGGTTTCCAAGTCCTTCCATGAACCGATTGAGTTTGGAGCGATATGGAAGTACCAAGTGAAAGCCGTTTTGGTCAAGGAATTGGCAAATAGGCGCAGCTTCCAGAAGTCATGGGCTCTCGCTTCCCCGCATTGAGCTGAAAATCAGGCCACATGCTCCTCTGTAGACTGACTCTTTTCTTCTCCTGAAAACAGATTAAACTCCGGTACTTTATACCCTCTAAAAAACGGTCACAATTTGTCTACCCAATCGGGATATGGCTTGCCATAAGAGGGTCGCGGCATCGGCTTCAAATCCACGTCTAATTTGGCGAGTGCCTCCAGCAACTGCCCCTAATTATTAACGCTAGCTCCCTCTACTATCAAGGTGGTAGCCACCTTAACTTGTTTCCGGACCTTGAAGTTGATTACCGATATTAACTTTTAATTATAATGGTCATTTGAAAAGTCATACTTTAACAAACTTTGACTGAAAGTTTATGCATAAATGAAAGCAAAAAATATCATTTTTTAGCTGTCCATATCAGGGAAAGAAAAATGAATGAACGATCTTATCATAGAAAATGTAGATTTAAAATATTTTATATAGAGATTGTAATTAAAATTCAAATCAGGTAAGAAAGGAATAATAGTGACAAATTATTTGATTATAAAAATAAAGAAAAGATGATATAAAGACAAGAAGAAGAATTGATTATGTTGAAGGAAGAAAAATGAACGAAGAATCACTTTACCTCCTGAATTTGGCACAAAATATTAAAAACGTCCAAATTGAGAAAAGTGGGTCACTTTTATCCTGAATTTGACAAAATTGGTACTAACTTCCTCCCCACTCTCACTCAAGAGAGTGTAACGCACTCTCCGGTTTTGGTGGTGGTTTTTTTCCTAAGTGGTTTTTGATGGCAAAAGGTTTAAAATAATCCTAATTTTCTTAATATTGTATAAATTAGTCTATAATAATTTAAAAAAAAACAATTTAATTTTAAAATCCTACATATCAAAATTATATTAACTAAAAATATAGAGGACTTTTTTATACTTTTAAAAAAAAATCAATTTTTTTAATTTTGATGAGCAGCTGCCAGAAATTTTTTCAGGCATATGCTTAACGTCGTCTGTGAGAGACAAAACTCGTTGTCTCTATGAGAGACGAAGCTCGCCATCTCTGAGAGAGATGAGTTCGTCTCTGAAAAAGCTCTTCGTCTCTGTCAGAGACGAAGAACTTTGTCTCCGTTGAAGACGAACCCAGATAGGTTTGTCTCCAACGGAGACGAACTAAGTTCGTCAGAGAGACGAACCAAGTTCGTCTCTCAGTAGAGACGAACTCAGTTCGCCCCTCAGCAGTTGTCGCTGGTGTATTGGGTGGTGGCGGGTGGTGTTTTGGGGGGTTATTGATGGGTTTGAGCGGTGATTGATGGGTTTTGGGTGGTGGTTGGTGGAGGTGGAGGAAGAGGGATAGTGGCGGTGGTGGTGCAAAAAAAAACCCGATGGATTTATCGTTTTTAAAATTTAAATTAAACATTTAATTAAATTAGATTAATTAGGGTTAAATGTTTAATTAGATTAAATTAATTAGAGCTAATTAGAGTTAATTAGAGTTAATTATTTTAAATTTAGAATCTCACTCTCAATTAAGGTGTCACATCAACATACGAGTGTTTGAACCGGTTTTACCAAACTTAGAGTAAAAATGATCTGGTTTTTCTAATTTGAACGTTTTTAGTATTTTATGCCAAGTTCAAGGGTAAAGTGATCCTTCGTTTGAAGAAAAATATATGGTGAGAAAATGATAAGAGAAGAGCATATTTAAAAAAAAAAAAGTTGAAAAATTAAGTACGCTTGCAAATAGAAATTCTGTAGGAGTATATTTAATTTTCACTTAAAACATGATCCATTAGGACCATCACCATTTCCTCTTTGC
The DNA here is from genome assembly GCF_937616625.2 of Mercurialis annua. NCBI lineage: Eukaryota > Viridiplantae > Streptophyta > Magnoliopsida > Malpighiales > Euphorbiaceae > Mercurialis > Mercurialis annua. The sequence goes on along the minus strand of NC_065574.1, from coordinate 42,132,681 downwards.
CATCATTCATCTGCCTCTGCCCTATTGCCGAACACTTATCCACAAAATTTATACCACCCCTTAAATTTCAATTTACCTCTAAATTTGCGAACGATAAACAATTATTTAATTTTTTTAGTAATTAATTTAAATTTCTAATCAATTAAATTTAATTGCTTTAAAATTAATACATTTCTAATTGATAAAAAAATTTACAAGTTCATGAAACTAATAAATAAAAAAAATATTTGATCTTAATTGTCTATTGCGTGCAAATTTAGTGAGGAAATTGATACTCAAGTCCTGATGCTTCCACTGTTCTTTTTCTCTCCTGTGTTCTTTGCTTTCCTGTAGAACCTCTTACCATATTCCAATACCACAAGTAACACTTGGATCCCAAAATGCAGAAACCACCACAATTTTTAAGCAAAATTCTATCTCGGAATCAGTCTACTAAATGATACTACAAGCAATGGGATCATAAGTAAACAAATGATTTTTGCGTAAAAACAATTGAGATCAAAGGTTTTTTGTTCATCACGACGGATCTATATCCAGTTTCGGAACTATGGCTGATGACAGCTCTATGTGAGAAACGCGAACTGCACCAATCAATCGCTCTGGTAATTCTTCTACAGTATTTGCCTGAAAAAAAGACGAGAACATTTACATAAAACCAAAACATTCATCACAGCCTAAGCATGTGTCAATGTACAAATCGATATTAAATTAAACTACCATGACAAGTCTCTCATTTTGAAGGTACTTCCAATAAAATAATACAAAAAACAAATAAATCAAGGTTCCAAAATTCCATTAACCACTCTACGAATTAGATGCCCAGCAGGGTTTTTAGCTTTGTTAATACTTAAATGCAATTAAATAATTAACTAATTTTAGATTGCAGCGTCTCATGAAGTTATTTTTATTTGCCAACTGATATAGAGAAAGAAAAATGGCATAGAGCAGGTAAGAAAACTGAAAGAAACGCATTATTGAACTGGGTATAGCACTTGTGAATTATCAAATGCTTATGTAGAATTGCAGGACTTATACAACCAAAAAACTTTACTTTTTATCATCAGCTAAAACTTTTTAAACTAATTCTTTTGAGCAAAAATTTAAATGATCTAACGAGCTTCCTAATGTGTTTCCCTTAAAACTCATTCTAAGTTATTATAAAACAACTTGAAAAATATCTTTCATTGTGATATCCAGGTCAAACAATTGAGGCAGTAAAAATGAAAAAACACTTTCAAATTTTAATCAAAGATCAGTGGACGTGGCTATTACTATGTAGTTAGTACAACCGACATCAGCACATAGCCCGGACCATATTAGACTAGTGTCATCAAACTGTGGAAAAATTTCTAGTAATTTCAGTAGGTTACATCCTTTGTCCAATTTCAAGAACTGTAAATATTAAAACTTGGATCTAAGTGACAAAATAATTGCTTACCTGTACAAGGAAAGACATGTCAACTACCAAAGATGTAATTACACCAATAACAAGCCCCAGAACTCCATTAGCAACAGTTGAAGAGCCAATATCAACATCAACCTACAGAATTGTAAACCATGTTAAACTGAATTAACAAGGTCAGGTAATATTAGGTCTTAAAAATATCTAGAAGGCTGTACTTCTAAGTACTTGGGACCGCGGATATAAGTACAATCAACTGCTTTTCCCAGTAAACAAGGAGTGCTTCCAACACTCTGCCGCACAATCCACGACCCCTGTATGATTACGCAAAAGGAACAAATTAGTCAATGAGGCACAATTCTTTTAAAGCCAAGTATTCAAAATTTCAGAAAGTAGTAGATCAGTGGATTCCTAGGGGAAAAAGGAAAAAACTCACACACATCTGTGAATGTTTGTGAATTCCTTCTATAGTACAAAATATGTTAGCTACAACCAAAACCCTGACATAAACACTTTCAAGCACAAACAGTCCAAAAAAGATACCTTTGGAACTGACGGAATAAGCTTAAACCTGCTATTGCGGAATTCATCATCACCGTCAACAAATCGTTGCAAGAGGGACCCCGGCACTAATTCCTTTGTTACAAAATAAAAAACCATACTGTAATGTGTTGAGGCAGGTACCTGCAAAGAGTATAAAACTTATTTTCCCGACCTCCAAATGACATCGTAATCCGTGCTTCTCAAATGAAAAAAACAAGCTTACTTGCAGATTAAAAACCACAGAGAAAAGGCCTTTCTCCGAAGCCACCTGCAGCAATAATGAATGACGCTCTTATCATTCCAAAAAATAATTAAATTAAAATAGTTGGAACTAGCTAACAGACTTGTCAGCTCTCTGAAAGCTGATGTACTGAATCACATAAAGATATTTGAAAATTTACTGAATCAGTGACACAAGTCAACTGCATATTTAACACTATCAAGTAAAGATTTATTTAGCAAGTGGCCAATATACATATAATTGAGAACTAGTGGTTTGTCCTATCAATCCTCCAGGATCCAAATAACTCAATTTTCTCCCATGAACTATTTGTATCCATGGATTACTTTGATCTAAAACTTGAGATAATGTGATATGGAAAAATATCCCTTGCAATATTCCGACATATTTATTACAGTAAGAAATTGTCTACTGTGATTCCTTAAACACAATTACATTACTGATCTAGCACAAACAAACTATGGGGGGTTTCAAAACCATGGGATTTTTGATAAAAAAAAAATATCAAAAAATAAAAATGCACATTGCACCAATGCTCTACAAAATAAGGCTGCTTAGGTTTGAATATGTGTGTCTAGAAATGATAGTAGCCTACAACTAGCATCTTTCTTTGACCCAATACAGAAAAGGAAAAAAAATAACAGCATGTAAATGATAAATTAAGAAAAGGACTTTCAGAGTACACAATCGGCCAATGGAAAGAGAAAGTGAGCAACAGAAAAGTTTCTTACTTGTGCTGCACAACCTTGACGCCTAGCTACATGGTCCATTCTTTTTGTGTCTTTGAACCAATCAACGGCAACTAGATCCATCAAATGTTTTCCAGCAGGGATCTTCATATGCATTTTCCATATAATGTAGATGAGTAAGCCTAACATGCTCAAAGGTTCAAGATGTGCATAACTAAAGGCAAAAGGAACAAGACAATCTAACAACCTTTGATTTGTCATAGCAAAAACGCTTGCTACGAACTCTGAAGTTGTTACCATCAGAAATTCGCCAGCAGTCACGGCTCTTATCACGGTCATCACGACGCAAATTTCCCGAGAAACAAGACAAGTCAATTGGTTCAACTTGCTCTTCTTCCAAGGCTGCATAGTGAAAGCTTTTGATTACATGACTGGCAATCCAATAAAACTAGAAACAAATCCAAACTGGAAAGGCATAGCCACCTGTTCTCTTCGCATCATTCTCATTTGCATTATTAGATTGATACGCCTGAAGTATAGAAATTAAATAATCTATGATCAAATGAAACCCTTGTTTGGAACAACTATAGAGATATGGAAAAGGCGCAAATATCACGAACCTCTTGTTCTTCCTCAGCTATTTGATACTCTTCATCCTCGTCTGAGTATTCATCCATGACGGTGGAGTTTCTACTAGCAGCACTTATTTGATGAACAGAAGATTCTTGCAGCTTAGAATTTTTCCTTGAAGAAACAGAAGCGGAGGCCATATTGACCATAACTGGGATTCTAGGAGGAGCACCCCTTTCATCAGTTTGGGAAAACCATTCACGCAGTCCTGCCGTAAAATGGAACAGAAAGATAAAGTAAACAAGAAACATACTACAAATGTAACTAAGCTATTAAAGACTCGAATAGGCTAAATGAACCTTGATAAAAGAACAAAGATCAAATTTCTAATAGTCAATTGTCCTATTGGCCTTGATGCTCTTCAACAGCAAAGCCTGCTCCCATTATTGTTAACATCATGAGTTGACTCGTATAGTTTAGGAGTTTATACTTCAAAATCAATCATACGAGTTACCTTATATATAAATTGAAAATTTAGTAATTCCGGATTCTAGACTCTATAAAACATTAAAATCGATCAATTTTATGAGTTTACAAATTTACAAGTTTTATTTTTGGATTCTAAAATTTGGATTATTTACTGAATTTTAAATGCCAAAATAATTTTCTTTTAGCCTATTAACAGTCCAAAAGAATATTTTAACAGTTTTATTAGAAAAAGAAAACAATATTTTTGTGTATAAATTTTAAATTTAAATTTGATATTTTTCAAATTTATCTTTCTACATAAATGAAAAATATAAATTATCAGTTTACATATGCTAATAGTTACATACATAACTTTTCTTCTTTATTTGAAAAAAGTAATTTTTTTGATAAAAGTTACTTAAGATTTAATTAGAATGTAATAAAAGAATAACAAAATATACACAAAATTATTTTGGGAGGCCAGAGAGGAAATGGTTTATGCTTCCAGATTAAGCAACGCAATTCTAAAGAAGAAACGTTCCCGTTGTAGATTTAATGATGTATAGAGTAGAAAAGTAATTAGTAAATAAAAACAAAACACTTGAAAGTACAAATTATGCAAGCCAAAATTTACATTTTAAATTGTAATTTCGCTATTATGAGTAACTAAGTAAATTTATGCTAATCTATATTAGATCAGAAAAATAATAATATTTTTGGAGGTTAATTTCTCAATTTCTAAAATCTTATCATTTTACGAATTGATTTTGGAATTCGATGACCCTCAGCCAATTCTAGCCAAAATCACAAGTTTAACAATGTTGTCTATTACCGATCTTCCTAACAGAAGAAAATATGGTTCAGCGTATGAGATCGACAAGGTAGTTTCAATAAAATTAAGCAAGTTCCAGTTACATTGATTCCACCAGAAACTCCAGAGTTGAAATTTTAGTAACATGTTTAATCTTTAGAGAAGTAACATACCAGCAACACTATTTAACATCTGAAGAAGACAATGTTGTTGAAACGATGAAACATAACCTACACCCCATCCTTTCAGATCAATCTGCATAAGATGTTGTACCTGCGTTCTAGGTCTCCCATTCCGAGGTTTTAACGGAGAAATGTTGTATCCGCCACCTTGAGAAATCAGAATGCAGCAGAAACTGTAAATACAAATGTTCATCCTATGATACTATACATAAATCAAAAGGAGCCAAAGTGAGACCTACTCTCAACATGTGCACGCACACAACCAGGTTGTGGACCACAATTCTCATGCTCTCTGGAACGAAATAACACAACTGCATAACACAAATAAATTTTTGAAGCTTCTAAAAGTGAAAAATCAATAGAAAATGTTAGCAAAACTATTTACCATAACTGCCATCATCATTTCGCCGCCAATATCTAACATAGCAAAGGTCACGGGGCCATACGAACCTGCAAATAAATGATATGGGCAATGGAAATTAAATTTCAATTTTCAAGAACAATAACAAAAACACCAATAAGCAAACAAGAGAAATTTCCAGGAGAGTTGATGATTTTTGCAAGGAACAATGAAGAAGTTGAAATTACTCATATAGGTCAACTCTATGGAATAGCTTAAAGACAATCATGTCTAGTAATATTGTGATGCAAATTTAATCATACATTCGTGTAAACACAACGGTGAACTTCAAACTTTAGTCAACAAGAAACAATTTCGTGAATGACATATCCTTTGTTTATTTCAATTCTACCATAGAATTCATTTGAAATATAAACATGACCATTTCTACAGAACATGAAGTACTCAAGTAAACCAAACACAATTTTATTCATTTCTAAATGAATTACGCAAAATTTTATGGAATTCATTTGAACCAAACACATTATTAGCTGTGAACTGTCAGTAGTTTAAAAAGTTTCTATGTTGATATATCATCAGGTTCTTGATTTAAATCTCATATTTCTTGCCATAACATTATTTTGGACCATATTTTAATACAACTTGCAATGTCACAGATCATGATATATTGTTCTCTCAACCTGCATTCCAATACACTATAGATTAAGAACTTCCAGACCCCAATGAGGTCTGTCTGATACACTATAAAATAAAAATAATGATTCATATGATAGAGTTTTACGTTGGAAACCAGTCTAGCTGAAGTCTATGATAGAGTATTGCTGTATGGCCATCTACCTCTTCAACTAAACTTCCATACTGAAAACTGCAATCCCACCTGCACAAGCAATTGAAATAAGATGAAATGGATTTAGTAAGTATAATAAAGGGAAAAGATACAGAAAAAGAAAAATAAAGAAACCATATCACAATTCTTCAAGTATTAATTGCAGAAATTAAATATTCTTAAGCATGTAATTAAATATTCCTAGTAAATGCAGTCAAGATGTGGAATTGAGAACTGCTGTGGACACATTGCTAACGCCAACTACAGCACATAGACATTACTATGCATACATAGCAAACACATTTGAACAATCTATATCCTCCTTTTATAGATACCAGAGAAACAGCCAACTTAAATTGAAAATTCCAAGGCACAGAAAAATAATTGCACCAGATCTGATTTAGTTACAAAAAAAAAGAATTTAGTGTGCTATCAGTGGACAGTGAATCGGAAAATTATATAAGACATGGGTCTAGCGGCAAAAGTTAACCAAAAGGATTGCCATCACCGCCAAATATGTCAGCTTTGGGAAAAGGCTGAGATCTTAAATAAGCAAAATATCCCTTTTCACAAGAAGCAAAGATAATTCAAAAATTGTGATAGTAGAATGCTTATAACGAACACAACTTGCGAGCAGCTAACATGCAAATAGGTATATGAATAAAGCACAAACAAAAACTACGTTCAAATACTTAACCATGTTACATAACCAAATAACTTAAGTTGTTGAGTGAGGATTAAACAATAGTTTTATTATCTTAACACACTCTGCAAGTGCATGCAAATGCCCATAAGACTTAAAATGTGAACAAACAAGCGCACAAGTGCTCAAATATTTCAATTAACCAAATGGGGCTTGTCAAGAATCGAATTCTAAGCCTTTCGATCATAGAGGCCCTAATACCATGATAAATTACCAATTCATCCAATAGTTCAAGCTGTTCGTGAGGCTTCAACACATAGTTTTATAATCTAAAACAATCCAAAATAGCAACATAATCTAAAGCTGAAGAGAGTTTCAAGGGTAAGCCACCCTGCTTCATAAAAAATGCCATATAAGGGAAAAGTTGGGATCCTCATTTCATGCCCAACTTAGAGATTTCTAAAACCGTTTGACTTCTAATTATGTGTTCAGGTTTGTTAAGCTACTTCCATAATGAGTCCAAGACCAAGAGATCTAAAATAATGAATTTATTTAGTTCCTAACCAAGCTCAATGTCAAAAATTGATGGGCATGCAGACATCAAAAATTCACATATGCATAAAAGCCACCACAAACAACAAAATTTTGTCGGATACAACAATACTTCTAGGAGAACCATGCAATCCTCAGTTGAAAAAGGAAAACACCTACTCAAACCGTGTTCCATCCATGCTCATAACAAGTTCAAATATTTCTTCACATGTAGCCTCAACAACCCCCACAGCCTTCATCGCTCTGCTACAGCTCCTTGGCTGCAGTGACAATACAATAAATGATAATGATCGATAGTAGTTAATGAACAGCAACATCAGCTCACTCAAATGAAGCAAAATATAGTATATATTTCCCTTACAAGGTAATCAACTTCGACAAGCTCTTCAAAAATGCGGAGTCCTGCCATATACAGATAAAGAACAAATAAAATCCATGTTACTGTGATTTGCATTTGCCACTCTAACACAACCAGTAGTGTAGCTTATTCTGAATATAGTTACATCACCAGATTTTATCACATAGTAAACTGCCAACTATTACATTAAATGACAAAAGATAACCATTTTGGCACTGTAGGAGACGCCAATGCTTTCTAGAAAATGCTTGATTGTTGGCATTCTGACTTGACAATTCTGAATCAACTTCTCGTGTCCAGTCTAAAACCGAATCAGGAGGACCTGCCAGACATGAAAATGATGAGACTAAGCAATAAACCAGAGAAACATAATTGGCGTTCCATGAAAAATACTTTACGAACCATTCCCAATGGTAGTTCTCCGTAACAAATTTGGATTAGAATCATCTTCATCCTCTTGGGCACTGAACCTGTGAACCATCAACGAATTAGGAAAGATCATATTGGTTTTATCTGAGATTTTGGCAGCAGTTAAGATAATCAATAAAGCTACATCCAGCAATAGCTCAAGTAATTAATGAATGAAGTATAAAATGTTTGTAATTAACCAAATGGAGATTGTCAATGATCGAACTCCAGAATTTTCACATAGGAAGCGATACCATGTCATATAACTCGAGCAGTTGGGTGAAGCGTGAACAACAGTTTTATTACCTTAACATGTATTTGTGATGCCAGCAAAGTAAAAAGAAAAGTTGAAAGGACACTCACTGACTCTCATGCTCTGACGAGGAAGCAGTCCTGCCATTATCCATTCCAGATTTGTATTCAAAAGAGATATACTTGTTACCATTTACAACTTGAGACTCCTGATGCTGCACATATACCACACAGTAAGTTCTACCAAATTCAAGAAGACATGAGATTACAAAATCGAGTGCATCGGAGACAGGCGAAAAGGGTATTATGAGATGGAAAAGAAACCTGATCAATGACAAACTCAATTTTCTCCTTCCATAACAGTGCTTCCTGGATGTTAAAAGCGGCCATCTGGAACAGAAATGACACAATGAAGCACAGAAAAAGAATAGTACAATTGTGAAGTTTCAGCAGCACAGAACATACAGCTGAAATGTAATGAACAGATGAGAATAGGAAAGTGAAGAGAAGTAACTCACTGTAATTCTATGATACTTTTCTTTCTTGTGATAAACAGAGAGAACATAGACCATCTGCAAAGTAAACGGCGACATGATTTAAATTTCAATAAACAAGAACATTAAAGAAAAGCATCCGCTTACATGGCCGTGATGAGTCTTCAAGCCGCGATCCTCGACGCGACAATTGCCGTCGATGAGCATGGTCTTGATAGGAAGCTGGTTGTCCTGAGGCTTCCTCTTGTAGTACGCGAGGAGTCTGGATTCGAGCACAAAGTAGCGCATGTGAATGAACGATCTCCCGATCTTCCTTCTCCCGTACCTCACCATCCATCCTTCGTATATCACTTTTGACGCCATCGATTTTCAGCCACAACAACTCGATCGATCTCACTCGCACTTACCAACTCACTCCATTCCTCCTCCTCATCGTCCCTACCGTCAGATCATCCTACTTCAGTCTCAATTATTTGATACAGCTCTCTGTGTATTGGCTGAAGAGGGGCGCTGTTGAGTTCAGTTGAGTTGAATTGCCGGGATCGGGAAGCGGCCTGACAGTGGATTAAAACGGCGACGTATTCAATGAGGATTTGTCCGGTGTTTTTAATTAACAGACAGAGACGGTGGGATTTGGGAGGAAAACGGATTCTGCCACACGGATTAGCACATCCCACGTGCTGCGTTCTAATTTCTTTTTTCTTTGAACAAAGGGTCAATTCACCCCTCAACTTAACACGAAAGGCAAAACAAAGTTCATTCTTCAAACAAAATGGTCAAAACAACCCACAACTAAGGCAAATTGTATCAAAAATGTTCCTTTAACAAAAAATAGAATGAAATACATAATTACACCTAATTAACCCTAATTATAACCTTAATTAAAATTTTAAACTAAAATCCTAATTAACCTAATTAACTAGCCTAATTAAACCACCAAAATCTAACTTGTCTTTTGTCGTCCTTCATTTTCATGTTGTCCCTGTAATTCTTCATCTTCTTCAACCTAAATCTAACCACGTCGTCCTTCACCTCCATGCTGTCCTTTGTTGTTCGTCTGGTTCTATTAGGTCTCCGCTGCTTCCACTTTATGTCGTTCGTTTGGTTCACCATCGTTGTTTCTACTACCGTCGTTCGTCCATTGTTTGCTATTTCATTTATTTGTTAGTTCTTTCATCTTGTTCGTAGCTTCATTGTTTCGTCGATGATGGAATGTTTGTGATCGTGGTAGAGTGTCACGACCCAAATCAATGGATCGCGACCGGCGCTAGGGAATGAAAATGATAGTTCTGAAACCCGTAGCAAGCCTAACACTACTAAAAACTTTTCGTGAATCAAATAATCAATACATTATGCATAAAGCGTTTTCGAAAAATTTATTTAAACGATACAATCATATATACAAAATAAGTTTCTGAAAACCAACATCATGAAAACATGGAAACCAGGGTCTTACAACACAACACTACGTATCCAGCATTGCCCCGATTAAACATACAATATAATTATACAACCAAGTCCAATCGTCTTGGACGATTGACATACAAACGGTTAAAAGCGCATTTTATAAACTATATAGGCATATCAGAGTATACAATACGAAACTGTTTGACACGAAACATCATACAAGGTCTGATTTCTACGGATTATTGCAGCGCTAAGAAGTAAAGCACTGTTTCTTTACATGCTTCTAAATACACACTTTTGGAACAAGGATAGAAGTCTATCGCTTCAAAAACTATTCACCTGAAATGTTTGAAATCCACGGGTCAGATATACTGAGTGAGTTCATATAGTTTGCAATTAAGCATTTATAAAATAAAAAAACAAGTGTAGTAAACAATTTATTCGTATGCACCCAAATACTGATTCTGTTTGAAACCTTAGTACCAAAAATCTATTTCAATTTTTCATTCGTATCATGTCCACCTTATAAGATATTTGTCGATCGATCCAAATGATATAGTCCTGGGATAGTACGAGCTAGTTAACTAATATTATATGATATAGTCCTGGGATAATTCAACCGAGTTAACTCATGTCATTTCTTTAAACCTAAAGTTTTAGTCCCGAGATATTTCTACCGAGTTCAACTCACTAGACATGGGTCTCAGGCTAGTTCCACCAAGTTCAACCTCCTGTCTAATATACAGAATCCCACTTTATATTTCAGAGTGATAAGAATTTATATCGTCACTGGTGATTACGCAACCCTATTCATGCCCAATAGGAAAGCATGTTCCACTGGATCTATATTACTTTCAAATCATATGCATTTCATTCAAAACATTTGCGATTAAACAATGCACATTTAAATAGTCAAAAGTAAATATATAAGCTCACAAGTAACGCTTATCCACAAAACACAACAAGCAATACAACACCACACCGATCACGCTCCTTGAGCTCTAGATCCAGCTGGTGGTTGTCTCATTGGATCTATACAGGATTCAAAACATATATCACATAATAATCCTATTCTAGAAACATCTCTAGACGCAAGACACAACATAACTGTTAACATAACCCGTCTAACCCTAAACTACTCGATAGACATCGATACAATTCTTCCCGATCTCATCGACTATTGATACATAACTCGACACGAGTTATAGGTTTACTTAGTAAACAAAAATTCACATGCATATCGACGTCCACTCGAAACCCTAATCATGTTTGACATGTTCAATGTCCAAATCTCATGTTTTCGTAGTCCGAGAGTCGATACAAGGTTAAGCCATTGAATAAACATCAAATAAATCTCAGCGCGGTGGCACTGCAGACTGTGCGCCCGCACAGACCCCCTGTGTGCCCGCACAGTCCCTTTCATAGGAATTATGTGCCCGCACAGGCCTTTTTTGGGCCCGCACACAGTGGCTATACCCCTGCAAAGCTCCATTCTGCTGCACACAGTCCGACTTTTCCACTTCCGGGCTAATTCTGACCTACTAAAACCTCCAATTCCACTACCGGAACGAGTATAAAACCCAAAACAACACAAAGCAAGCTTGAAACGTCAAAATCGAACTCAAATTCATCAAAACGATTAAACCGCTCAAAATCTTAACTTTTCGAATCCAATTTCCGTCAAATTCATCCAACTGAATATCAAAACAACGAGCTTACCTTGATTACCCGCTGAAATACGATCTTATTCTATAACATGCTAGCTTATTTTTCGACCTCCTTGGTTCTAATTACCAATAACAAGACACGTGGCACTTAAGAACATATGGGGTATTATATTCTCTCCCCCTTATAATAAATTCATCCTCGAATTTAAATCTTAACCATGTACTCACTAAACAAAACTATCGTATCCATAAGAGTTATAAAAAGGTACCTTGCACGATAGCATCAGAAGCCTGAGGCTCTTGTCGATTTAAAGCAAAAACTCTTGCCTGACCTCTCTTGCTTGCGAAGTCTAACCAGTACCACGTCCTCCGCCATTCCTCCCCTATGTTACTATAACCTCTGCCAAGCTGACCATTGAATGTACTTCCCTGTCTAGACGCTACTGGATATTGGAATCCCAAATACTACCTTAGAAGGGGTGGTGTGTGAATAAGGTTATTTTAGAAATTAAAAATTGATTAGTGTTCGGTTGGGAGTTGTGATTTTTTTTATTTTTGCTAGAAGGCTCCAAATCGATCAGCGTTGGTTCCTTATGAAATAAGCCCACAAAGAATGAAGGTTGACACAAAACCCACATCGACTAAAGAAAGCAAGCGCGTCTATAAATAAAGCAACCCCACACCCATACAAGGGGCGGACATAAAGACACCTATTCACATGTATAAGCCAAACTACGTACCAGTAAACTAAGTCGGTAAGACTCCAACATCATCACATATATCATTTGGCGCCATCTATGGGAATCGATTCTCAAAACAATTTCAGTGATAGAAGCGGAGAGCGATAAGAGCAAGAAAAACCCACGATACCATTCATAATCAAGCTAAGATGGACACACATAAAAAAACCACCAGCCAAGAGAGGGAGGGCTGAGGCAGACGAAGATCAGGAGCGGAGCTATAAACGAAATAGAACTACCCTACCGGAAGTCAAGTGCTTCACAGGTACGGACCCTCTGGGAGATGAACCGGACAGACCGATTGTGATAACAGTAAAGGTAGGAGGGAAAGAGATCCGAAGAGCATTGGTGGACCCAGGAGCGGCTGTCAACGTCATTGCTGAGAAAACCTATTAGGAAACGGGAGGGAGCCAGATCCGGATGAAAAGAATGTCCGGAAGTATTCGAGAAGCGGGAGGTGCAAGACTCCGGACAGTAGGAGCGGCTGATATTCGAGTAAGCCTCGATATCTACAGAGGAACGGGAAAGGACGATTACCTTCCCTTTCCAAATCATAGGCAGAAACCTCCCATAAGACCTCATACTGGGACGACCGTTCCTCTATGAATCGGGAATGGTAATTGACACAAAGAACGAGAGGGTGATGATTCCCATGGAGGAAGGAACAAAGGCAATCGAAGGAAATCGAGAAGAAGCAGAAAACAACCACCACACAACCATGGTCGAGCTACTCCAAATAGACGAGATACTGGATCTACCGTGTGAGGAATCAACAGCCGAACCGGTAGCGGAAACGAAACAGTGGGAAACCCACACCGGAAAAAGCGTGAAAATGGGTGCCGGAATGAAAGAATCAACAAAAATAGAGATCCAAAAAGTACTCAAAAAATTTGAGGGGACATTCGCAACAAAAGCAGCAGACATTAGAGTAGTTGACCTAGCGATAGCATGCCACGACCTAAATGTCGACGCAATTATAAAACCAATCCGATAGAATAAACGACGATACTCGGAGGAACGACAGAGAATAATAGCGGAGGAAGTAGAGAAACTACTCGGGGCAGGATTCATCAAAGAAGTCAAGTGCCCGAACTGTTTGAGCAACGTAGTCCTAGTGAAGAAGGCAAACGGAAAAAACCGCATGTGCGTCGACTTCACGGATCTAAACAAAGCATGCCCAAAGGATTGCTTCCCCCTGCCCAACATCGATCAGTTAGTCGACTCTACCGCGAGATACGTGATGTACAACCTGGCATATATTGCACAAGGATACAACCAAATCCCGATGAAAGAAGAGGATCAAAAAAACAAGCTTTGTTACGGATGAAGGAACCTATTGCTATACAATGATGCCGTGTGCATTGAAAAATATAGGGGCAACATATCAACGACTAATGAAGCCCATGTTTAAGGAGCAAATCGGAAAAACAATGGAGGTGTACGTCGACGACGTCATAGTAAAAAAGCAAGAATGAAGAAGAGCACCCCAAAGACCTGCGCACGATGATGGAGATACTCGATAAATTTAACATGAAGATGAACCCAGAAAGGTGCACAGTCGGGGTAGAAGGGGGAAAGTTCTTGGGATACATGATATCAAAAAGAGGAGGAGAAGCAAAGCTGGAGAAAATCAAGGCCATCTTGAAAATGGGCGAAAGTTCCCTTAAACATGCTGCACGTGTACAACATGGTGAAAACTATATACATCCAGTTTGAGTATTTCTATCAGAACTCTTATTTCTCACGTTCGGTTTTACTAGTCTATACGTCTCTAGTAAGCTTACTCAAATACATATAACTTTCACAAAGAAGGCAAATTCAAATTCCCATCTAAAAAGGACGAAATCACCATAGAAGCAGTTGCCTGTGTAGAACATGGGATAATCCACATGTATCTAGTCTGACTATTTATGGTATAACTCTTTTTCTTGACGTTCGATTTAAATGATCCGAACGTCTCTAAAATTCTAACTCAAATACCTACAGTTTTTATGAAGACATCAAAATCGGATTCATCCTCTAGAATAGGAAGAAATTTCCATTGAAACAACTGCCTATGTAGAGGCATGGTGAAATCTATACCAAACCACTAAAAAAAACATGAAGATAATATTTTACAAATGCATGTATACGTATATAACATTATCTTTTTAAGGAAATAATAAAACGGATATGAGTATTTTTAAAGACTAGTCCAGCTATATATGGCATAACTATTTTTCCCGGCATGAGATTTGACTGCCTCGAATGGCCTTACAAAACTAACTCGAATACTTAAAATTTTTGTGAAGACGGTAAATTCGGATTCATCTTTTAAAAAGATAAAATTGCCCATGAAATTACTGCTGGTGTAGAGGCATGTTGACTCTTCACCAAATTATGTATTTTTGTGATGCAATATTCATAACTTTTCATCAATTGGATTCCAAACTCTATAAAGAGGGGGTTTAATGTTTATTTTGTCTACTTTATTTCCATTAGATGAATCTATTTTAAAAGATATGGACATGATAATAGTTTATATTTATTTATATTCAATTTTAGTAAAATATATGTTTAGTTATTTTAAATTTTAATTTAAGTATATGACATTTTTATTAATTTACAATAAACTATTTTATTAGAAAAATTCAACACGCTTTTAATTTCCCGTAATTTTCCTTTAATTCAAAAGCTATTATTTTCAAGTTTACTAGGTGATAATTGTTTTTTTTTACAATAAGGTGATAATTGTTGATATTCAACTATTGGGGATAAAAGTATAGTTTTAAAAGGCTGTCTGACTATTTACGTACGATATCACTTTTTTTTCAACGTCCGATTTAACTGGTCAAAACGTCCCTAAAAAATTTTCTCGAATAACTATAACTTTCATGGAGAATGAAAGTTTAGTTTCATCCTCTAAAAAAGATAAAATAGCCCTTAAAGTTGTTGCCTGTGTAGAACATGGTGAAATTTATGACATAATTCGTTTTTCTGATGTCCGATTTACTTGAGCGTCCCTAATAAGATATTTCTAATACCTACAGCTTTCATGAATACATTAAATTTGAATTTGTCCTCTAAAAAGGAAGAAATCACCTTTAAAGCTACTTCCTATGTAGAAGCATGTTGATTTTTCACCAAATCATTAAGATATTTTATAGATACAAGTATTTTCGACAACTTAGTCTGAATATCTATGAAATAACCAGTAGTTATAATTTTACATCTACCTGTAATTGTACATATTCATCTCTTTTTAAGTTTACTTAGTGATAATTAATCAAAAGAACATATAATTATTTTTCTAAATATCATCTCGTTTATTTATAACATAACGTTGTTTACCGACATTCGGTTTAACTGATTTAGACGATCCTGAAAAGATAACTTAAATACTTACAGCTTTCATGAAGATAGCAATTTCAAATTTCTCTTCTAAAATGACAAAATTTCCCTTGGAGCAGCTCACTTTATAGACACATGTTGGCTCTTCACTAAAATATATATTTTTGTGATGAAATATTTATGACTTTTCACTAGTTACATATCAAACTATAGAAAGCATGATATTTTAAAAAGAAATTAATATTACATTTTTAATTTTTTATATTGAATTTTAATAAAATAAAAATTTAATCATATAATTAATAATATTATACTTAATTTTTTTGATCCATATTATGCATTATTTTATTTATTAAATTTTATATATTTAATTGTTCCATATTTAATAATGGTCAAATGTACAGATTGGACCCTCACGTTTGGTTCGGTTTTGAATTTGGACCCTAATGAACTTTTTTTTCGATGGAGGTCCTTAACGTTACAAAAAAATTTAACATTGGACCTTCCGAACCTAAAATGCCACGCTGTCCATTCGTGGATGTCCAAATCAGTGCCACGATGTCAAATTTAAATAAAAAACAATAAAATTTATCCACCTCAGCAATGATGTGGCAAAAACTTAAAAAAATTATAAATTAATTTTATTAAAAGAAATTACTAAAAGTTAAATGACAATTATTATTTATTAATTTATATTTACAATAAAAAAACCCTAATCCTTCTTCCCTCACCCCGCCATTTTCTCTTCCCTATCACTGTTTCTTCCTCCACTTCTTTTCTTCCCTTAATCTCTTCTTCTTCAACCCTTATTCTGCAAGCTTAAATATGAAATGAAGAAAGCAAAAGACAAAAATAAACTCAAAACACAAGCCTACACAAATCTAAAAATAAATCACTAAAACACTTATGAATCTTGTTGCTTGCTCAATAAACGCAGCCGCCTGCTCAAAGAAGTCGACGCCTCTAATCAGTGTTATCGTCTCCGCTGTTCATAATACTATTAATGTCTAGCCTCTCCCTCAACCTATAAAACGCTCCATTACAAAATCGACTACCCACCAATCTACTTCGCCGTCGTCCTTACCACTATGTTGCTTGTTGTACTAGATTCGAAAAAGAAGAAGATGAAGACGATGAAAGAAGAAGATGAAGATTAGGATGTCATTCGCCTGCTACTACGTCGTTCACTGGAGATGAGGAGGTCTTCGGCCGTTGCTGTTGGCCGTGGATGAGAAAGGTGGAGGTTGAAGGGTGAGAATACATGAACAGAGGTAGAGAGGTTGAGGGGTGAGTGGCTGTGGAGGCTTATTTTAATTTTAGCGTTCTCTAAATTTAGGTATTTCAGATAGCATTAGGTTTTTATTTTAAATTTTATTGTAAATAAAAAATTAATAAATAATAATTATAATTTAATTTTTAGTAATTTTTTTAATGAAATTGATATAGAATTTTTAATTTATTTAGAGTTTTTTTTTCACATCAACGCTGAGCTGGACAAATTTTATAGTTTTTTTATTTAAATTTGACACGTGACAATGATTTGGACATCCACAAATGGACAGCGTGGCATTTTAGGTTCGGAGGGTCCGATGTGAATTTTTTTTATGACGTTAAGGACTTCCATCGAAAAAAAGTTCATTAGGGTCCAAATTCAAAACCGAACCAAACGTGAGGGTTCAATCTGTACATTTGGCCTTTAATAATTGAGTATTAAAAAATGAATTTAGTTTCAATTTTTTTTTAACAAAGATAAATTCATATTAAATAAGAAGATCATAATACAAATATGAAAGCCATATAACAACAAGCAAATATATGGTCTTTCAAATACTCTAATCTAATAAGAAAATATGAAACAGTAAAAAATACAAGCAAAAGATAATAATAAAAAATGAAACTTTTTATCTAGATGGGAATAAAAAAAATTAGAAAAATTAAGAACCAAATGCCGCTAAGGTGAAGCAACGAAGAACAAAGTTCTGTTGGAGCGGCGTCTTAACTTGATTCTCGATCGACTGTGGCGTCGTTAAACCGCTTGATCCTTTAAAGTTTCAAATCTTATAGACACATTCTTCATCATGAATTTAAAGTTAGAAAACCATCAACAACCATCAAAATAAATATTAAAAAAACAACTAAAATAAAACATTGAAGAAAATCTTCAATATTTAAAGGTTCATGAATCATCATCTAGAAAATAAGTTTGTAACATGCAAACCAAAAAAACTTCAAAATTTCTTCTTTGAATCATAAATCCTTAACATCAAATCACAAAATCTTGATAAAATCAAGATTTTTCAAAAAATATCAAAATAAATACTCACAAAAGCACACCAAACTCCATTTATGAAGTAATTATTTAAAATAAAAACAAACTAAAAATGAAAATTAAAGAAAAGAGTGGCGAAGGAGGTGGTTTTCCGGCCAAAAGTCCAAAATCCCACCCCTCTAAATTAAGTTTGTTGGGTTTTAAGACTTAAGTGGCAATTTGCCCCCTCAACTTGTAAGGGATGGGCAATTAGCACAGAAATTAACTTTATGTGCAATTTACTCCTAAACTTGGCTAATTTGAGCAATTTACCCCAAATCTCCATCTAGCTCAGGGCGTGTGTCTCACGCACAATAAACAATAATTTCAATTAAAAAAAATAAATCTAAACGTTTGTTAACGTTGACTAACCTATTCGCTGTTAACTTTTATTATTATTCTAAAACTCAAAAAAATTCAATGGACTTTTCCATTCTCACAAAACCCAAATATGTTCTTCTCCCATTGAAAACCTAACAACATATCAATATTTTCGATGTCTTCTTCAAATTCTTCTTCACGATGCACATCAATTAGAAACCCACAACGTAATTATCCATTTGTCGAAGACTATGACGAGTTTATTGAAGTTTATTGCTCATGTGGAGAATTAGTTCGAAGAAGAATTTCATGGACAGATGATAATCCCGGTCGAAGGTTTTATGGGTGTGCAAGATACAGTAAAAAGCAGGTATTGTTACGTTTTTGTTCTTTTTAATTTTAATTTTTTATGTTAGGGTTTTGGGTATTTGGTTCTTGCTAAGTGATTAATTTTTTGAGTTTTTTTATTGCGAGTTGATTTCAATTCAGATGAGGAAGTGCACAAATTTTAGATGGTATGATGTTGATTTTCCAGAAAGGGCTAAGCAGGTTATTAGAGATTTTATGAAAGAGGTAGATAAGTTGAATTCAGAAAATGACCTTTTGAGAGAAAAAGAAGATGAATTTGGAAGCAGTAGACTGAGAAGGTTGGAGATGGAATTGGTTCAGTTGAAGAATATGCTACAGCAACAAAAAAAAAGCAGTGTCAAAATTCCATTTCTTGTACTGATGTTTACATTTATTATTTTAGTAGCCATTTATTATGTATGTCAAATTTAGTTAGTAATCAATGGTTGTAATTTGTGAGGTTATTACATCAATTATTTGCATCAATGGTAGTTGCTTGAAAGATTATTATTATTCATTGTTTTTTCTGTTTATTCAGCCTATGCTAGTTAATTTGTTTTTTTTTGTTTGTTCATACCATTATTAGTTCAATCTGGTACCACCGAATGTAACCTAGCACAGTACATGTAAGGATTAACATCATCTGAAAATACATAAAAGCTGTTATAAATCATAAACTAAACCTGCAAATTGTATTTGAACATACTATAAAACACATGTTTGACCTGTGCACATAAGTTGCATATAAACTTACAATAATATAAAGCAATGTCATATGTGCATTGTTTTCCAAAAACAGGACTCCCCTATGCACGTATAAGCTATACCAAAATCAAACTAGTGCAGCTGCAGATTACAAAAACCAAAAACAAACTCAATCTGCAATTACAGCTAGATGTGTTTTAAGAACACAAAATTAAGCTGTGCAACTATGTTGGATTCAAAATAGACCTAAGGTCCAGCAAAAAGCAAAATACTATTCTTTTTTTTTCAAAACTCATGGCCTCCATGTAGGCCTAGTCTTTTGCATCTTATGTGTCCTTTGTGCATCTGTTGTTTGATTGCCCTCTTTTGATTGAGATGCCATTGCTGCTTGTGTTTCGTCACTTGGATTTCTACTTCTTTTTGCTCTTTCAACATCAGCTTGCAATTGATTCACGGTAACTGCTGGACTACCATCCCACCTCAAGCCTGGTGACTTAAATCTTCCATATGAGGGATTCCCTTGATATGAAGCTGGTGGCTGTACTAGTCCGATAGTCCTCATTTGCTCTTTGTCATATGAAACCTTCTCCTTGTGGAAATTTTCTAGGAAAAAAACACTCTGCACATCACACAAATTCAATTCAGCATATATACAACAAAGATTAGTTAAATAATCACATAACTGCAATAAAATATTAACTTCACACATTGCCAATTGATAAACATTAAGAGCATGATTACTTACATCTATGGATGCCCTTCCTCCTTCAAAGATAATCCCAGTAGGTTCTTTTGCATTTTTCTTCTTTTTGGTGCTTGCTTCTTTATGTTCTTGATCTTTGCTTGTAGTTTGAGACTCCTTATTTGCAGCTCTTGTTAAAAGATCTTGTACAATGTTCTCCGAAGACGGTACCTATGAAATGAACATATATATTAACGATATGGCAGTTAAACTATGAACAAAAATCACTTATTATAGATATAGATACTCACATTCTCTGGTTTTTCATAGTGGAAGTAATATTCCTTAGCTATTTCAGCATCAGATTGGTTCAAATTTTCTGATGTAGGATTTCCTGAAGTTTGATTGGTTTGAGCTTTGACGCGGTTCTTACAACCATTCTTATTGTGTCCATATTCACGGCAAACACTACACTTAATCGAAATCCCTTTCTTAGACAATTTTCCGGCTTTCTTGGGCTCATCCGGTTCCTTTCTTCTATTTTTTTTAGGTCTGCCCCGTGGCTTTTGGAATTGGGGAGGCTCTAGAGGAGGTAATCCAGTTCTTGGATATTGTTTCTCATCCTTGAGAGGCTGTAATGGAAAAGAGTATGCCTTGATAAACTTCTCCTTCTTGTACCAATCATCACAACAATCCTCTAAATTCAGCCCTCCATGATACAAAGCACATATACCATGAGGACATGGTATTCCTGTTAGATCCCAAAATCTACAAGTACAGCTTCTATTTGCCACAGTGATTGTATGAGCATCTTTCCTTTCAGAAATCTCAAAACCTTTATCACCATTCCAAATCATTTTACACTTGAAAGCTCTTTCCATATTTGACTGTAATCTTGAGATACAACTAGGGCTTATGTTGGATATCCACTTGTTAGAAAATGTCATCCTAATAGAATTTCTAACCATCAAATCCTTTCTAATCTTCTCTAACATGCTCAAAATGTGCAATTCCCTAGCATCTAAGATGATACTGTTAAAGCTTTCACACATGTTATTATCAATAACATCAGACTTAGATCTAAATTTTTGAAAGGCCCTACACCATGTATGTGGAGGATAAACCAATAGATCATTAACACAACCTGGTGCAAGCCCATCCAACTCCTCTAAACAATCCAGGAACTTCTCATAATAGGTGCTCTTAGCAGTCTTCCAAAAACAATTCTTCAAATCTATTGTTCTCCATCTCTTTCTCCAGTTTGCAAACACATGCATTGCACACCATCTATGCTCTGCATTTGGCAAATTTTCTTTCACTGCAGGTAGAAGTCCCTAATACAAATATGACATAAATACAGGAAGCCAAGTAAATACACTTGCACACCCAATAAAGATTACACAGATAAATAACATAAATAAATAACATAAATAAAAAACCAAATCAATAACAGTAAAGGAAAAGAAAATGCATACCTTTTGCATGTCTGTCACAACTACAAGTCCATCTCCATCAGTAATTTCTAAATCAGTTTTTAATAGCTTTATGAACCATGTCCACGTCTGTTTATTCTCAACTTTAACGACCGCCCAGGCTATAGGAAATTGCTGATCATTTCCATCTCTTCCAACAGCTGTCAATAATTGACCCCCACATTCAGTTTTTAGGAAACATCCATCCATCCCAATCACTGGCCTACATCCTTGCTTCCAACCTTTCTTCAATGCATCAAAACACACATAGAAAAAATCAAATTGATTGGTCCCTCTTATAGGTAGTACAACCACTGTAGAGCCTATATTTGTTTCCCTAATTTCTTGTGCATAATCATGTAGGGTAGCATACTCTTTCACATAGTTCCCTTTTGTCTCTTGTAGCACCTGTTGCTTTGCCCTCTTCACCATGTAGTAACCAATTTCAAACTTCAAGTCCTGCTTAGCCATTTCTCTTAATACAGTAACCCTAATTGAAGGTTTATTCTCAATGACTTCTCTTAAATGGAATGCTAGATACTTAGATGTAATCCTTCTGTTGGTGAATGATTTCATGCACATATGTTTAGGAATGTATTTCTTGATCTTAACATCACCTGTGTTGCCTTCTTTGCTCGCAAAGCATAGCCAGGGACAGTTTTTAAAGCAACAAACAGCCCTCACTCTATCTTTTTCATTCCTAACAAAGTCTATGTCAACTCCCCTAAGTATAGAATATTTTGTGCATGCTAGTTTAAACTCTTTCATATTCTTGAACACCATACCTACAAGAAATGATTGTGCATTCACATTCGGGTTGTACAAGACTTTTCTTGTTTTCTTAACTCTCAAAACAGAATTTCCTTGATTGTCAGCTTCTTCATCTATACTTTCATAACCATCATCCACATTTTGATACTCTATATCAGAACCCACTTCTTCAAGGACAGCACGGTCTGGGTTTGAAGAGACTACTTCAGGTTCAACAGTATCCTCTTCATCGCTGCTCTCAAGATCTTCAGCCTTTTGTTCTTCCGCATAGGTTTTCTTTTTCTCTCTAGCTGATGCTAATTCCTCATTCTCATCATCTGTATTTGGACCAATGTCTACATCAATGTCAAAGTAACCTAGATCTTCATAATCACCCATTACTTCCACATTGTGACTATCGGCATCTGTCAACTGGTTTATAATTTCAGGATGATCTACTGCGTGTTCGCAGTACATATCAATAGTTTCTCCATTTTTCATTGTGTTAAGCAATTGATGCATCCCACTATCATCATAAAAGTATATAAGATCGCAATCAATTTTCCCCCCGGGTCTAAGCCACCACAATCTAGGATAATTTCCATAACCTACCTGAGCCACCATATTAACTATTCTACGATAATTCAGCTTATCAATATCAAAAATTTCATAATCTTCCATCTCTCCATTTGAGTATCTCAACCCAGGGTCCCTAACAAACTTTCCACCATGATGCACTCTCACTAAAAAACTTCTACTATCACCAGCAGTAGCCATGCTAAATTGATCAATTCCTTTAAGTTTTGTGTCCAACAGCTCGCATACGCCTGAACCAAACACCCATCAGATTATAAAACATGTAAAACAGAAATATCACTAAATAAAGCAGAAATTAGCAACCTAATTAAAATTTGAAAATCATAAAGTTAATATGGTGTTCAGTATTGGTTTTGCATAAAAATGATATTTTTATATTCACATGGTAGCTCATCCACATGTCCACCACATGGTAGCTCATCCACATGGTAGCTCATCCCACCATACTTGCTATACGTATGATAAGTATAGAACTGGAAATTCAAAAAACAAGTCTTATAACCATAAATTTGAAAAGAACACAATGAATGCCCAAGTCCTATTTCAAAATTCAACGAACTCTAAACTGGAAATACCAACAAACTCCACCATTAAAAAAATTAGACTCATACCTGTTTGTCTTCTTTCAATATATCGCTGCTTTAAACTCTCCAAACCCAGTTGCTTCAACAAATTATAAAACCCTAAATTGATCAATTCTTTAAAGTTTTGACAAAAACCCTAAATTGCAAAGAACAGTAAAAACCCTAAACAATAATCATTTTGAATAGAAAAGGAGAAGAAACGGCGAAAAAACTAACGTCTGTTGGTCTTTGTACAAGAAAAAAAGATAACCTTAATTTTTAATTTATTTAACACATTTCACTTGCCTAAGAGAGTGCGTGAAACACACGCGCTGAGATGGATAGAGATTTGGGGTAAATTGCTCAAATTAGCCAAGTTTAGGAGTAAATTGCACATAAAGTTAATTTCTGGGCTAATTGCCCATTCCTTACAAGTTGAGGGGGCAAATTGCCACTTAAGTCTGGGTTTTAACTAGAGAAAAAGGGGAGAGGTTTTTAGTTAGTTTTAATTTATCATTTATAAATTAATGAGAGAAAAAAATAACATATAAATTATATAAATTTAAAAAAAAGCAAGTGCATGCTGATTATTTATGTTATCTTGCCTTTGATGTGGGGGAATGGCCCCCTTAAATTTAAAATCCCTTTTTTTCTTCAAGTCCACTTAGATGAATGATATATAAGTATATTTTGATTTAATGTGATAATTTTTTTATCATTTTGTTTATATGTCATTCATCTAAGTGGATTTGAGAGAAATGGAAAGGATTTTAGACTTTATGTGTGTCTGTTAATAAAGTTTTTAAAACTTTGACGCATATTTATTTAAGGCGTATTTGTAAAATGGATCTCCATGCTTCACTTTTATGTCTATTTAATTTCAATGTTCGGAACGTTATGAAATAAATTCTAATCTTTATTATTTTTATAATTTGTAGTTCAAACCGTTTTTGGACAATTTTGTCCATACATAGCAGCCATATTAAATACAGATATTGACATATTAAATCCCAACTTTTTAAAAAAAAAATCTAGTCTTTCGTTTTGTTTTTCACTTTGTAGCTTAAGAAAAGAAAAAAAAACTACCGGAAAAATAATTCGGACTATAAATTGCCAAACAAGAAAAGCTTGGAATTAGTTTCGTAACGTCTTGAACGTTGGGATTAAATCGCTATAAAAATGTTGGTGATTTGTTTTGCCAACTTTATTTAAAAGTATTTTTTTATTTGGCTAATTACTTAAAAACCACTCACCTTATAACTATTTTCATTCATAACATGACCTAGGAAAATTTTCAATTGTAACTTATTTTCAATTTTTATGTTTTATCTCTACCCTAATGAATTGAATTGACATATTTTTTTTTAAAAAAGTGTTTAAATTCATCCTTCATTTGTATTATTTCAAATAGAAAAAAGTATAATATAATCTTTCAATTTAATTGTTTTTAATATTTTCATCCTTATATTAATTAAATTGTAAATTTTTAACTTTGAGGTATAGATGAAACATAAAAATCGAAAATAGGTTATAATTAAAAAAAATTCAAAGTTGGTATAAATGAAAAAAAGTTATAAGATAGGTGGTTTTTAAATAATTAGACCTTTTTATTTTTTTTTTAGCTTTGTCTTCCGAGACTCGACCATAGACTAAGATCTTGTTTGATTGGGGTAAGTGAGTAAGGGAAATTTAACTTTCCGGAAAGTAGCAAGATTTTTTTATTTGGTTCAACTTATACTTGTTACTTCCTGAGAAGTTAGCAATTTGACTTCCCTTTAACTAGGGAAGTGACTTCCCTAGCCAAATCTAGGTAAGTAGAACTTCTCTAATTAACTTGATAGAAAATACAACTATATCCATACATTCAATTAGCCTAGTTAGTTATTAAAAATAATATCGTCTTTAACTTTTAATTAATTACAATCAAAATACAACTTCCCGGAAAGTTAATAAGTAAACACAGTAAAAAATTATCAATTTGCCTTTTACTAACTTCCTCAGCAATTAACTTTTTGAAAAGTATATTTCTCGGAAAGTATACATTTACGAACCAAGGGCATTTTTGGGAAAGAGAATTATTAGACGTTGTATAAGGGGAAGTAGAGGGCAAATAAATAAGTAATAGGAAAATGACATTTGGACTGCAACTTGCAAGACAATGACAGAAAGAAGCCACTATTTTAAAATCAAATGATTCAAACGGAAATGAAGGATCACTTTACCCTCTGAACTTGACACAAAGTATTAAAAACGTCCAAATTAGCAAAATATGATCACTTTTATCCTGAACTTATTAAATTTGATACAAAACCCTCCTCCCCACTCTCACCTAAAAAAGTGTGATACACTCTCCGATTTTGATAGTGGTTTTGTTTTATCAAGGTGGTTTTTGATAAAAAAAATGTTAAAAATGGTCCTAATTGTTTTTCATCCCTTTAATTTAAAACTTTAAATAACAAATTAATTCTCCAATTTTAAAGTTTTTATAATTTTTTTAAATTTTAATATATTAATAATGTTATAAAACCAATAACCGTAATTAAAATTATACACTCAAAATTAAATGGACCCTTCGGAACGGACTCGGTGGGTCTGTTCATCGTTTTTGTAAAATAAAAATGATGAACAGACTCGGGATTTATCCATCATTTTTGTTTTGTAAAATCAAAAATGATGAACAGACCCAGACCCAAGGTCTATTCATCACAAAATGATGAACAGACCTTGGGTCTGTCCATCACTCTCTTCCTTAATGGAAGAGTTTCTCTTCCATTAAGGAAGATGAACAGATCCATCTGTTCAAATCTGCTTTTTGAGAAAGAGTTTTTGATTTTTTGGTGTTTGATAGACATTGAATATTTCGATTTAGTGTCCATTTGAAATTTAATTCTAAATTTGTGCTTGGGTCCACGCGTTTCGCATTGTAGCAATGTGGAACAAGTGGCATTACGCATTGTTACAATGCGGAACGTGTTAATCAGCTGATTAACTTAATAATCAGCTGATTAGAAGCGTTCCGCATTGTAGCAATGTGAATCACTGCTTCTCCCCATTGATCGGGGAGTACTTTTGTCTCCCCAATCATTGCAATGAAATAAAAAAGAATAACAAACTATTATAGAAAATGACTTTAACAAACGGTATGATATTAATTTTATGTAACCAATGACTTTAACAAACGGTTATAAAAAGGGTTAATTACATATAAAATCACTATTTTTATAAGAAATTGCAAAAATAACACGACCTTTAAAACGTATCAATTCAGGGCATCACCTTTCATTTCTTTTCAAAAACAACATAAGCATGTTTTAGATAAAAATTTGCTGACTTAGACACCCGAAGAGAGTGTCACGTAGGGGTTTGCACACCCTTAAAACCAAATTAAACCACTCTTAAAACCCCTAAACCAAATTTCCCTAATTTGGAGTATGGTTATTTCGGTTCGGTGAACCGAAATTTTGGTTTTCATCGGTCTGGTTTGGTCGGTGAACCGAATTAAAAACTTAGTGAAAATTAAACATTTTTTCATTAATCAAGTAAAACTTTAAAAAATATTACCCTTTCAATATTTTGAAACAGTTTCATAAAATTACAAACTGTTTACCTAAAAATAGCCTAACTTGCAAATTTACATATCAAATTAGTAATTACAATTACTAAACTTTACAAATCATATAGGCTATACAAAAAAAAACTGATTCAGGCATTCTAAAAAACTGCAGTGAATCAAAATAGCAAAAAATAGTTCAAAAACTGCAAAATAGTGCAGTATGCATTTCAAATGCAATGAATACTGCAATCAATCTTGATTGCTTCCAAAATATGCCTCCACCAATCAGTTTGCAAAAGAACACATTTCCTGCAAGTACAAAAGAAAACCAGAACAAGTAAAGGGCAATATCAACATACAGGAACTGAACATACAAAGAAAAAACAGAAAACAAGGCTCAGACTTCAATTTTTAAGTCATATATAACTCAACTTGTTTAAAAGGCAACATTTTATGTCGCACAGTTAATGGTTAAGTATATTTACAACTTTCAATGGTGGAAGCTTCATCATAGCCTTAAAAGACATAGTACTGACTAATGATAGACTAACATAAAAAAGTTTCAGAATCATAACATAATAATGATCCAAAACAAAAAGGTAAAGATAGATCTCATCAATGTTAATTGCTTAAGAGGGCTCAGATTGAAAAGTATATCAAACAAAACACTAAAGGTCATAAAAGGTGGCAACAATAAAAAATAAGTGCCTCGACAGTTACAACCTATAGTATTCAAAGTCATTGACAGTGGAAGCATCATCATAGCCCATAAACAAAATACAGAGAAATCTAACAAGGTCAGCCTAATCACATGCCAATCTATCATTTCAAGCAGCACTATTCTAACATGGAAACACATAAACTTAGCAAGAAAGTTCATCACAGAAGCAGCAAAGGCTTCCACCAAAAGAATAGATCAGAGAATAAACAGAGAATAAACAGAAGGACTTCAAGACAAACTATTGATCATTGAGAGCATTAGCTGGATCTTGAAGACCTGAGAAAAAAATGGAACCAGTTAATGAAAATTACAACTATAAAAACTTAAAAAAATCATGAGAAAATTAATTAAATTTTACCTTCTTCATGTTTCTCCAACTCTAGTGTCTCCTCAATAGAGACTGGCTTTGATGGATCTCTTAGCCAATCCTGAGTACAGACCAATGCCTCCACTATTTTTGGAGTCAAGCAACTCCTGAAGTCATCAAGGACTCTTCCTCCAGTGCTAAAGGCTGACTCTGAAGCAACTGTTGAGACTAGTACTGCAAGAATATCACGGGCCATTCTAGAGAGGACTGGAAACCTCTCAGCATTCAGCTTCCACCATTGCAGAATATCAAATTGGGCATCATTAGCAACAACTGCCGCACTTAGGTAAATATCTAAATCAGTTTTTTTTGCTACCATCCACACCACCAGTCTCTAACATTTGATGCATATATATCTTTCCTTCAGAACAAAATTAGCTTGGGAGGATTGGCCAACAAGTTCTGCTGATTGGCCATTTCACCTAGTAGTGGCTAATTCTTTCTTGTAAACCTCCTCATAATTATTGAAGAGTTCAACCAGATCCTCCATTAAACAAGTAAACAAAAACTTGCCCTCACTACAACCATACATTTGAGTCAAAGTGTACTCCATGTATACAATTCTATCTCGGGGGTCTAAAACATTTGCAAAAAAAATCAACTTGTTCATTATTAAAGGATCCCCCCAATACTTATCAAATTTTCCTTTCATTTCAATGGCCATTGAACTTAAACTGGAATCAGGAGACAGAATCCAGTCTTGTAAAATAGTTGACAAGTCAGAAATTTCATTCAAGTGGTTATTAGAGGTCACATAAAGAGAACCAGAAATTCTCAATGTCATTTTGTAAAAACACTCTTAAAACACACATAATTGCCTAACATTATCCCAATCAACCTTGTTAGGCACATCATCACCTAAATCTTTTCTAAATGAAGCTTCCACATCATTATATTTCTCAAATACATGCTGATACATACAAGCAGTGTGCAACATCAAGTATGTTGAATTCCATCTAGTTGGGACATCTAGACACAAAGAACGCTTACATTGAAAATCAAGTGTGTTTTTTTTTGCATTTTTTAAATTTGCTAAGTCTAAGGGGTGAGTTTTTATTATACCTAACTGCTCCTCTAACCCTTTCAAAAGATGTACCAGACTCTTTTAAACCATCAGACACAACAAGATTGAGAATATGAGCAATGCATCTCATATGAGCATACTTACATCTAACAGTTGTAGTGCCCCAACTCAACATTTTTCTCATAAACAATCCCATAGCAGTACTATTATTCTCAGCATTGTCTAAGGTAACAGTAAATATGTTTTTTAACCCCCACTCAAGCAAACAAGTCTCCATGGTCTTAGACAGATATTCACCCTTATGCCTAGAGCATGTAACAAAGGATATAATCTTCTTATGCAACTTCCAATCACTATCAATAAAATGAGCAGTTATACACATGTAATTTAATCTTTGGTTAGATGTCCATGAATTACTTGTAAGACTAACTCTTTAACTCTGAGTTTTAAAAAATTGTTTCAATTTTAACTTTTCCTCAAGAAAAATGGCATAACAATCCCTATTGACAGTCCACCTAGAGGACATTTTAAACATAGGACAAGCAAGACTCATGACTCTCCTAAACCCCTGCTTTTCAACAAATTTGAAAGGTAATTCATCAACTATAATCATGTATGCAATAGCCTGCCTAACTACTTCTTGGTCAAATTTCCAAGTAGCCACAGAAAACAAATTATTAGTGGGAGCTTCCACATTAACAACAGGTTGAAAAGAGAGTAATGCCTGCCTAGTTTCTATACTATGTGGGTGCTTAGTGCATCTGATCAAGTGGCTTCTCAAAGTAGAAGTACCATTTTTTTTGGCATGACAATTATACAAACGAGCACAATAACGACACTTAGCTTGCATAATGGTACCTTTAGCATCTTTGATAGTGTCAAAATGCTCCCAAACAACTGATCTCTGATGACTCTCTTTCCTTTTTTTAGGATTTGCTTCCACAGAATTTGGTACAGGATCAACAACAGGGTCAATATTGGCTTCCACATTGCCAGATTCAGATAGTCCAGGCGAAGCAGCAACTTCTTGACCAACAGAGGATTGGCCATCAACCGCTGCTTCTGCTAAGACTTCTAAATCACTCAGTTCAGGATCCATCTACACAAATCAAAGTAGACATGAATCAATAATACTTATAACACATTACAAGTAAATCAGAGCTTTCACCAAAGAAAATAGCAAAGAAACATATTACCTTAGTTATAACAATAACAACTTCCACCAAAGCCTTTTTTCCTAATATAATCCAGCATATGTTCATGCAAAACAGAACATAAACCACAATTTAGCACACAATTCCGGAACAAATACACAACCAGCCAACAAATTGCAAGTAAATCACAGAAAATCAAAGGTACAAGTGATAGAAAAAACAAATACCTCTCAATCGATATGAACTAGCTTCCACCAAGAGAATCCAGCAATTGGTTCATGAAAAACAGAACAAAAAACACAATAAAGAAGACAAGTAAATAACATTTCCAGAAAGCTGTTAAATTCCATAAGAGAACAGACACAAAATATCAAATGTCCATAGAAACAAAATACCTTAAAACTCAACCGAAGGTAAGAGCTTCCACCAAAGCCTTGTATTTTTATCAATAATCCACCATTGGTTCATAAAAAACAGAGAACAACAATCAATAAGGAAAACCCAGAAAAGTAAACATAAAATAAAACATAAACCGCCACTATTTTACCTTAAATCAAGTCTTTATCAGACAAATATCCAGATCCCACTGAGAAAAAAACAAGAAATGGGAGAGAAGTGTTAGAAAATAAACTTTAAAACATTTTTTATAATCAAAACTAAAAAACTGGAGAAAAGAACGTTGATTATACCTTAAACTACTGTCGATTAAACCTCTGAGCACTAAAAGCCTCATATGCAACCATGGCTTCCACAGATTCAAATGTTTTCACAACCAAACCACTGCAAACCAGAGGTACACAGAGAGTCGACACAAATCAGAACCAGAACCTTCGAGAGGAAGATGAGAACCTTCGAGAGGAAGATGAGAACCTTCGAGAATCAAAAGAGCATGAGAGGTTGAATCGACAGAGAATCGAGAGGAAGATGACGGGTTTAATCGACAGAGAATAGAAGAAACATGATGATTAATAGATGATGAGAGGTTTAATCGATAGAAAAGAAAAGAATTACAGGTTTAATCGCCATTGAGAGGAAAAGGAAGGAGAGATTATCAAAGTTTCAGAGAGATTAGGGTTAGAAAATTAGGTTTTTAGAGAGGGAATGAATTATCAGAGAGAAGAGAGAGGCGACTGAGGAGAGAAATGAGGGTTAAGGTTAGAAAATTAGGTTTTTATATCAGGGGGTAGATGTTAGGGTTACAAATGCTGGGGTGTTTTTGGAGACTTTTACCCATACTCAAAACGACGTCGTTTTGAGTATCGATTTTCGGTTCGGTTCGGTTAACCGAGGCCTGAAACCAAATCACCTCCATAAATCGTTATTTTTTAAACCCTTACACCAAATCACTCCAATTTAACCACTTTAACCACTCCACAATTTTTTTCGGTCCAATTTGGTTCGGTTTTCCGATTTGGTTCGGGTTTTGCTCACCCCTAGTGTCACGTGTCATGCCACGTCAGCAAAAATGTCACTAAAAATATGTCCATGTTGTTTTTGAAAAGAAATGAAAGGTGGTGCCCTGGATACCCATGTTTTAAAGGTCGTGTTATTTTTGCAATTTCGTGTAAAGGTGGTGATTTTATATGTAATTAACCCTTATAAAATTTAACGAACGATTTTAACAAACGATTATAAAATAAATAATATATTAAAAATACAACATCTACTACAAATGACAAAAAGCAAATATGGTGTACAAATATTATCTAAAAACAAATTTAATCTAAAAATTATATATTCATTTCGACACAGTAAAGTTCGATTACTTAAAAAAAATATACTATTAAAAAAATCGATTTGATTTTTATAAGATTTAAAAAATTAGTATGGTATTGATAAAAAATTGAAACAACTCAGTTCAATCCGAGTTAAAAAATACCATACTAAAAACACCATATTATTTATTTTATAATTGTTTGTTGAAATCGTTGGTTAATTGTTTTATAACCGTTTGTTTAAATCGTTGGTTAAATAAAATTAATATTATATCGTTTGATAAAATTGTTTATTAATTTATACCCTTTTTAAAACTTATATCGTTTATTAATATTAATTTAAAATTGTTTATTAATGGCTGAAATGCATAAAAAATCACAAACTTTCGTGTGTTTTTGGTATTTAACATTAACTTTTAATGTTGGCATACAATTTTATGAACTTTCAAAATTTTGCAATAATGACACCAACACCGTTTTGGGTGTAGAACGGCGCCGTTTTGAACGTAAAACAACACTGTTTTGATTAAAAAAAACCCAAACATGATATATAATTGCAAAATTGAAAAGTTTATATTAAATATGCAAAAATTAAAAGTTCATGTTAAATATCAAAAACACGCGAAAGTTGGTGATTTTTGATGCATTTAAGCCTTTATTAATTTAAATCGTTTGTTAACATATAATATCGATTTTTAAAATTGTTCATTAATTTCATTTATTTCAATCAATAATTGGGCACTTTATTGTCCAATCATTGCATCTCACTAATTATTGGGGAGATAAAAGTACTCCCCAATCATTGGGGAGCAGCGTTCCGCATTGCTACAATGCGGAACGGCACAGGTTCCGCATTCCTACAATGCGGAACGGCACAGGTTCCGCATTCCTATAATGTGGAACGCGTGAGCCCATACACTCTTTTGGAATTATATTCCAAAAAGGCACTAAACAGAAATTTTCCCCTTCTATCAGACACAAAAATATCAAAAATCCTTTCGAGGAGCAAATCGCTCCTCAGACGAGGAGCAAAAATTAGAGCTGTTGCTTCTCTGAGAAGAGGAGCAACAACTCCTCTTCTCCGGAGAGGAGCAACAACTCCTCTTCTCCGGCGAGGAGGCTCCTCCTCCTCGCCGTAATTTAAAAAAAATAAAAAAAAATTGAAAAATGTTCAAAATGGTCCCTAGATTAATTAAAGTTTAATTATGCTTAATTAGTATTTAAATATGATTAATTATAGTAAAATTATGATTAATTAGAAACCCACTCTCCAATTAAGGTGCCACGTCAGCATAGGAGTGTTTTTGAACCGGTTTTGCCAAATTCAGGTAAAAGTGATCCGGTTTTTCCAATTTGAACGCTTTTGATACTTTGTGCCAAGTTGAGGAGGTAAAGTGATCCATTTGTTCATTCAAACGGCGGCGGCTTATGACTGTTCAATGTACAGTGATTCAATTTTTATATTCAACCTTAGGATGCTGACTTTTTCTTAATCTGAGAAACCTAAAAAAGTAAAATCTTGATTTGATCTTCAACCAAATACTAACATTTTTGATCAAGAAATTAATGGGTTCATTCAAGGGGCATGTCGTACCAGGATCATTATTCTTATTGGTAGGAGTGTGGCATGTGTGGTGCTCTCTGGTGCGATATGTTTCAAATCCAAAGAGCTTCCGAGTTAGGGTTTGGAACCCTGTTCCCGGTTTCAAGTATTTGGAGCTTTATGTGGTCGCAATT
Source organism: Mercurialis annua (assembly GCF_937616625.2). Taxonomy (NCBI): domain Eukaryota; kingdom Viridiplantae; phylum Streptophyta; class Magnoliopsida; order Malpighiales; family Euphorbiaceae; genus Mercurialis; species Mercurialis annua. The sequence goes on along the minus strand of NC_065574.1, from coordinate 42,098,720 downwards.
GGTGCCTTCATTGATCTCTGCATCGAGCTCCTCTACTCTACCCACCTTAAGTTTTTCGTCAATGGAGTGTTGAATCCTTCTCACATGAATGATTTTGAGCACTCTGGAATGCTTCTCATGTTCTTTTTATTCGGCCTTGTTTCTTTACTCTCCGAGAAAACCAGGTTTGTTTTCAACTTTTTGTTTCTTTTCATCTGATTGACTTAGTTAGATATATTGTTTGTAACTAGCAACAAAGAAGCTGGCTAGATAAAACCTTAACTGATGTATTCATCGATGATTCTCGCAAGATCGTTTGGTAGTAGCTTTTATTGATTTTAAAATCATTGGCATCCAACGAGCTATATATAGCTCAAACAGTATAAACGCTGGCCAGCAAACTGTTAGGTTCGCACAAGAGCTCCCCCTCCCCAATTATCAAAGGAAAAAAAACTGGCATCCAAATAATCTGCTGTTCTGAATTCTTTATCAAATTCTAATTAATCAAGAACTGCCTCAATAAAGTTTAACACATAGATATGAAAATTGACATTATAAAGAATAATGAAAAATGCAACTTTTGAGGTTCAATTTGGCCGAGAAGTGATGAATTGGCATACTTAGAAGTTGAACATAGGATTTCGATCCGTTTCATGAACTTCAAGCCGACATCATACGTAATGTGGGAACTCATTGATGTTCATCTTGTTGCCTATTTTCTAAAGTTTAGGCAATAACCTTTTGTTATGTTCTCTGCACTTAAAAATTCCTGTCAGTAGTTGCAAAATTGATGCATATATGAAGTTGTTATGCAAAATGAGAGTTTTAATGATAAGATAGTTCAGGTATTTAGTGCTGCCGGAAGGAGCCCTTTGCTTGGTTGCCACGAGTGCATTTTGTGCCGAGTATTTACTGTTTTACTTCCACTCAACAAGTCATAAGGGACTCGAAGGGTACTATCATCTCCTCCTTGTCCTCCTAGTAGCACTCTGCATTTTATCAACTCTTGCCGGGGTTCTCCTCCCTACCAGCTTTCCTGCTGATTTGACCTCTGCCATTGCCTTAACTCTCCAAGGCCTTTGGTTCTATCAGACTGCCTTCACCTTATATGGACCCATGATGCCCGATGGCTGCCAGCTTAAGAATGACCACATTACATGTCGATCTGTGGCTAGTGAGGTTCGAGGAGAGCTGCTCGCTAACTTTCAGCTCTTTGCCTTGCTCCTTGGTGTCCTTGTCGCAGTCGCGCTATCATATGTTTTTGTAGAATCTAAATATGGCCATTATGAAGTTTCAAGCTTGCAAGTGGTTCAGGTTCAGGATGGAGTGGATAAAAGTTAACCTTGGTATGCTTTCTTACTATATTTCTTGTATATGTTTTATATTTACTTAATGAGTTTTTAATTCTTCTTATTTATCATTTGAAGGTGCTTATGATTTTTTTTTATTTGGACATCATCATTCGATTTTTTGTGCCGTTTGTTTAGACATAAATATTGAACATGTACATACTGAGCGATTAACGTCAAAATTACATTTTTCTATCGATTCTTCTAAAGAAGTTAGTTTTTATGAATTAGTTCAAATTAGGTTTAAATGCAAATTCATACACCAACTTTGACCTAATTTGCAATTACAACATAAACTTTAAAACTTGGCAATTTCAGTAACAAACTTTACACTTTTGGCAAATTGATACACCAAACTCAAAAAACACTAACGTGGACATTGTAATATACCACCATTTGTCGTTGCATGATTGGTCGGTGTGTCAATTTGCCAAAAAATGAAAGTTTGTTACCGACATTGCCAAGTTTAAAAGTTTATGTTGTAATTGCAAATTAGGTCAAAGTTGGTGTATGAATTTGCATTTAACCCTTCAAATTATGATCACTTACTGCAATTGTTTTTGTCAATTAGCCCCTTACAACTGTTTTTAAAATTAATACATTTGGTCCAATTGATCAAAATTGAAAAACTCAAAGGACTGATTGATAAAAAAATTGAAGTTGGGTTTAGTGTTAATTGCCCATCATGTGCAAATTTAGGGGGAAAATTGATATAAATCCATTTGTTCATGGTAACTATGTTTATTGAATGGTTTGTGTAAGAGAAGCTTGTTGAGCTTCGAACAAGATTGAAAATGATCTTCCAGTAACTGTAGGTAATTCTCACTTACAGGTTCTGAACTTTCTTCTGTCGTAGTAAATTCACTTTTTGTAACCAGTGTTTTAAGAACCATGATTTTCATAAAAATTAACCAGACTCTCAATTCTAATTTTTTAGGGGACGTGTCTGCTATTTGAGAAATGTATTTAGGCGCACTGACACGTTGATACTGACGCACCATGCAAGCTGACGCAAGCTGACGCAAGCTGATGTGTCGCTCTCTCAGTGAAAGGGTACAAATGAATTTATTTTTGTTCTTTTATGTGCTGATGAAATTTATGGTTGCAGGGTCTATTTTTGTGAAATGGAGAAAAAATGGTTGAAATTTGAGATTAGGCTACATATTGCAAAATCAGAAAGTTTAGGATTTGTTTCATAACGTTTTAAATGTTAGCTTAAATCGCTAAAAAAATTAAACATTAAAATTTGTTTTGCCAATAACCCTTAATAATATTTGTAATTTTTTTTAAGTATACCTTTTTATATGGAAACCTCTTTTTATAAATAGGTTATTTTATCTTGGGTTAATTGCAATAAAATATCAAACGTTTGCAGGTTTTGTCAGTTATAAACAAACTTTTCAAAATCGGCTAATTTAGCCTATTTTGGAATATTAGAAATCGTTTCTAACCATTCATGAATCAAACTGAAAAATTCGTTATTTGTTAATAGACTAAACTAGCTTATTTTGAATGATATGAGATATTTGAAAAAAAATTAGTGAAATCAATCAATTTAGCCCATTCACGAATGATAAATTTTTCGGTTTGATTTACTAATGGTTAGAAAAGGTTTCAAATATCCCAAAATAGACTAAACTAGCCGGTTTTGAAAGGTTTGATTATAACTGAAAAACCCGCAAAAGTTTGGTATTTTATTAAGATTAACCCTAAATACAAATATGCTATATCAGAAATATATCAAATATATATAATACTAAAAAAAGAAAGACGTATAAAAAAGAGTTTGAACGATTGAATACGTATTAAATATATATATCGAAGATGTATTGGATATCAAATGCTGATGGTTAATTTTTAGTAATAAGAAACAACGATAATTAATGGAGATGCACTTTTTGGTCATCAATTATTATACCTTCAAACAAAAAAAAAATATCTAGAAGATTAAATAAAAATTCGAACAGAGATATAAATAACTAATTTTGTACCAAATAAATAAAATCGTCCCTTCCAAGTATTTTTACACTAGTCGTAAGCCCGCGCATTTGCGCGGAATCAAATTAAAAATTAATTTAAATAATAATTATATAAAAAATTAATATGAAAAAAATCGATACAATTTTACATTTTATATTTTTATCTATTGTTTCGAAATCTGTTTTTATTTCTCTCAAATTCACTTAAAGTTATCTCATGTAATGGACCAAGTGCTATGATTCTTAGTACATTACGGTATTCATCAAATTTGCTAACATGATTCGATTGTTTTTTTGCAATTTCTAATAAAAAGAATTATTTTTTTTATCATAAAGTATGTACTCGATAACGATAACCGTTTAACAAAGATTGCATACGTGTTTCTTTTTTATAAGACTACTTTCGATAACAAAATCCTTATACTATTTTTTCTGCGAAAAATTGCAATAGTATATTTACTTTAAGCTCTTTTATATTTTCGTAGCATATATTCAAAAAAAACATTATTTATGAATTTATAAAAAGAAATCAAGATTTAAATTTTTTATAATTTGAATTTTGTTTTGTAGCGTAGAACTAAATTATCTATACAAACCATAGTAGATTATATTATATTTTATTTACAACTATAAATAATGTATTAATTTTGTATTTAAATTAGAATTCTATAAATCACAATTACATCTATTTCTAAAAGACTTACAAACATAATCTTGGACTTTTCATAATTTTAACTTCAGTTGCATTTTATTTATCAAAATAACAATTAAAACGACAATAAAACAATACAATTAATATAAAAAATTGTCATAATATATAGATTAATAATTTAATATTTACATTATTTTCCAACCCAATATAGAACTGTTAATATATATCCAACAAAAACTTTCATTAATAAAATTATTTGTATGAAAAAATATTTAATTAATATTTTTAACTAATTTTTTATTTAGTTTACGGAGTGAGTTTTTAACAAATTTTTAATTTAATTAAAGCTTGTTTGAATTTCACGTGATTGAGATAACTGTAAAACAATTGATCAATAATTAGATTAATTACATTGACATATCATCATTGTCTATGCTTAATGCAATTCTTAGTCTTATCATCACTTTTTGAGTTGTAAGATTTATTTATTTAAATTATTTTTAAAAATATTAAATAGATATGTGAGAATTGTAAATTTGATTGCTATATAATTATGAATAATGTAATTTATTTTTATATTTTTTCACATTATATATGAATTTTATTCCCCTAAATATATAGATTATGTTTTTCAAAAAAATACATAAATCAGAATCAAAAACAACAATAATCAACTAATAATATGAATTTTCATTATCTTTTAGTTGCATTCTCCTCTTTCAAATAGCACCTATGTGAAATTTGTAAAATAAATTTGATACATAAATTTTTCTTGCTCAAGTTTAAACTACAAAAACATCTCCTAATAAAATTGGACAATTTCAAGTATGAAAAGTAAAAGCTTTGAGTTTGACTGTAAACTAACAAAATAGAATTTGCCCTAAGACTAACTCTCAAAACATCAATGTCACGCGCCAATAGCATCTGCAAAAGCCTTTGCTCACTGTTTAGTGTCTTCAGAACTGCAGAAAATGAAGGATGTTAACTTCACTACATCAATTTGAAACTGAAATGATGAAATGAAAAAATGGCAACATTCCAAAAATCCAATTTTTATGCGCTTACTGAATACTTTGTTGTTCTTAAGAAGTTTTCCATCAGAACAATATCCAATATTTTATTGCATTTGACTCGTTCATTCATTTCCAATCTCGGACAAAATATAAGGACTATTGCCATATTTTATTTTAAGAACAATAAATAATCATCATTCATCTGACCATCTTCTTCAAATTGAAAATTATTTACTTTTGAAATAATTGATTTCACTTTTAGAGCCTTTGTTTATAACAACATAAATCAATCGATATATAAATAAGTGTGAAATATTATGGATAGTAAAATAAATTTTTTTGAGAAAAAAATTCAAAAGAGCCCAATTACTTTATTTCACTAAATCAATCTAAAGAATATGACAAAAGACATAAATATGGATTTTATTTGTATGCTTGTATCTCTTATACCTATTTCAATAAGGCCTAATGTTTTAAAAAATCCCGACCTTTTAGCTCCTTTTCAATCATACTCTGACGTTGAAAATTTGTCAATTTTACCCTATTTTGCATTTTTGTGTTTCAATTGTACCCTGAAAAATTAAATTAACGTCTTTTGCGTTTGGAAATTTGTTTAAAACATTCTCCATGTCTCGCATATATTAATTGTATATTTTTAAAATTTATTTAAATTTAGTTAAATTAATTAAGAATTTAAATTAGTGTTAATTTGATTATGGTTTTTATTTAGTTTTTAAAAATAAATGACTTATTTGTACTTTTTTGAATAAAAAAGAATTTAATTTCATGTTTAGACTTAATTAATTGAATGATTTCATCATTTAAGTAAAAAAATTAACAAAAATTAAAATATTGGGGTACAATTGAAAACGGAAAATTCAAAAGTGGGTAAAATTGACAAATTTTCAACGTTGGGGTGGAATTGAAAAAAAGTTTAAAGGTGAGGGGTTTTTGAGTGATTAGGCCTTTCAATAAACACTTTATGAGCTTTAGCTACAATATTACATTCAGTATAAATACAATACCATGGAGCTAATGTCCAATATCAATTTCTTTAACGAAAGCAAATCAAATTTGAGAAAATGTAAAATTTGGCACACCTAAATTGTCCAAAACATGAAATTAACAAATATATCACTGAAACTGAGTTTACATCAATGTACTTCTAATGGTAATGTTTTATAATTGCCAGTATATAAATAAAATTCAATCCACTGTTTTGTATATACTAAGATTCTGAAAAATCAAGTTCATACATCGGATGGTAATGTTTCTCGACTCATAATTCCTAATATTTAAAACATTGTAGAAATATGTTATACGTACCTGAGTTCCAAGTCCCTCGTCTAGTCTTTATGCCATATTATACATAGGTTTAGGACTTAAAAAAACCCCATAATTTTCTCATCAGATTGTGGATTTAAAATATAGGCTAAAGTATCAGCTATAAAGATAAAATAACTTGCAAAAAATTCAGCTTGTACAAAAATAATCAGAATATCAACAGATTCTTATTGAAGTTGTTCGCTCTTCATAAATCAACCAAGCAAGGGAGACTTGCAAAATTCAAACCTTGAAGGACACAATTAAAACTGGTTGAAGTATTATAATAATATTTTCAAAATAATATATATAAAAATTATAAACTGAATAAATAGAAATCACAAACCAATACATATTATTTTTCAGAAAACATAAAATGAGGCAAGTGGACATTGATTATGTAAGAGTTTTTATAAACAAAGACCACAATGCACCTTTAAATTTAAGCATGACAGCAGAAAATATATCCAGATCTGTTTGTTTTTGTACGACCATAATATTTTTTGCAGTTTAAATTGAAAAACTTACGTTAAGAATTCATGAGCAAGAGTCCATTGCATTCATCTAAATTATCAAACCAAATGTCTGTATGTCTTCTCTATCCACATCTAGTTTTACTTTTCATAGAATAAGTTGAATTATACTTTAATTTAATTTTATTATTTATTTTCAACTTTTTTCATGATACGTAGGTTCAACTAAATTAAATCAGTTGATGAAAGTAAAACACATTAAAAAGAATGAAAGAATAAAAGAATTTAAGTAATCTTGCATTGAAATTGATTTATCCGAAAGCCTAAATAACTAATGAAACTATGAACAAAATAATAAGTCAGCTAAATAATAATCCTCAAAATTTTCAATTCAATGATATATACAATAACTGCATCTTCAAATTATTCAAAGAATCTCTTCTAAAATATCAAAATTAAAGTACTTCAGTTTATAATATAAATGAAACTAACTCAGCAATTCAATATCATTCAAAATAAACCTTAGAACAACTAAACATACCTTTAATTTGCTGGGAAAATTTTTTTAGCAGGGTACTCGGTAGAATCTGGAGAAAAAAAGAGTAAATAGTAAAATAATGGTGTTATTGATATTGACATAGACATTGAATTAAAAATAAATAGAATAGGTAATTTATATTGATTAGGATATTGATAGAGATTAGAATTCATAACAAAGTTTTAATTAAATAATTAAATTAAAATAAGTATTTTAAAAATGGTGGGAACTGATGAGAATGCTTTATTTGGTGAAAATGAATGAGGGCTCCGTTGGTCCTCTCAATTATATAATATATAGATATAGATAGATTTGCTATCAGTACAATAAAATAATCATTTCAAAAAGGCTTAATGGTGAAAAAAAGTCAAAACATTTACTATTTTTTGCAATTTAGACTAAAGTTTTTAATTTTTATAATAATAACCAAATTGTATTTTTTCTGTTGTAATAATAACCAAATTTCGATTTTTTTGTTGCAAGTTTGGCCACTAATTTGACTATTATTATAAAAATTAAAAGGTTCAAACAAATCTCAAAAATTTAATTTTTTTCACCATTAGACCTTTCAAAAATGGTATTTGTTTATTTATTTCTTGTATCCACCTTCTTCCTCCCCTGCGCTACTCCTAAACTAAAATGGTAGCAACAGCTTCCCTTCTCCACCACAAACCCATTTTCAAATCCACAACCTCTCTTTATTCTAACTTTCAATCCCATTTTGTATCTTCGGCTTCCAGCTTCTAGGTCGGTTTTCTTTGCCGGGTTTGGTTCAAATACAGCCGGCTCAAAGACCATTATGGAACTAGTTTTAACGTCGGCTTTTAGGAGCATCTATGAAATTTAGTATTAATGTAAAGATAACGACACTGATTGTGTTTAATGAAAAAAACTATTGTATTTAGGCTTTTTTTGTTATTTTTTTTAGTTTAATAGTACCTAAAAAATAAAAATTCAAACTTTTTTTTTTATCATCGTAATAAAAAACTTATAATGTAATATGTTTTTGGATAAATTATACCAACAATGTTTGAAATTTTAAAAATATATTATTTGATTATCTAAAATTTTATTTCTTTCAAATTACTGTTTCAATTTCTTAAAAGTGTTTCACGGTGGCGTTTTAGTCATGTTTACATCAATAGAATATTAATAAGGTAAATTTTTTAAAAAAATTTTGTTGATATGATTTGATATTTTAATATATACATATATAAGTGTTTTAAACCATCAATTGTTTTATTAAGATAACGTATAAATTTAAATAATAGAGAAGTTATTTTGTCTTTTAGCACATAGGTAACAAAAAAACTACAAAAAACACTTGTTTGATACAATTTAAAAATAAAATAAAAAACTAATATAAAAAAATAAAATTTCAGATGCCAAGAACATTTGGAAAAGTTTAGAACAACTAATGTAATTTATCCATTCATTTTTACTATTTTATGGCTCAATTCTGTAATATTGGGAGAAAACATGTCTCTTAATGTAATAATTTTTATGATATGATCTTAAATGATTAGATTAAAGTTTGAGACCAACAATATCCTTATCATAAACAGAAAAATTAAGCCTTGTCTCAAAAGTGCTTGACGAAATTTTTATCTTCTTATCGTTAACATCACCGTGATAAACTGATAAATTGGGTCTTCATTCAATATCCTTATCATAATCATTTTTTACCTTCATTTACCATTACTTACGTTTGCTCTTAATTTCAATAAAGATTCATTATTTAACCCTTTAAATTTGACGTAAAATATTAATTAAAGACAAGTTTATGATTTTTGATAAAAGCATCCACAACTTGACTAATTTGACTCATTTTATTCCCATAGTTGAGGCGGCACAAAATGATTAAAGCAATTGTAGCTAATAATTGGAACATTTAAAATTAAAGAGGTAAAACAAGTCAAAACGACTTGACTATTTTGAAAATATTTTTGTACAGAGTGTCTATTTTGAGGGTATTTTTATTTAAAACCATAAATTTGACCTTATTTGATATTTCATTCCTAATTTAAAAGGAAAAATGAGCCTCTTTTACGCATAATTTGCAGCAGCTTCTAAAATTTGCTGATGTTTCATGAATATATTGCCTCATTCTAAAAATAAAACATTGCCTGGTAAATTTGAAAGTATGAATTTTTTTGGTACAGGATACATGAAACATCATGAACGAATTCCAACTATGAGAGAACATCTTTAAATCTACCACATTCAGACTAATCCCCACTCGAGCCGTTTAGGTATCTTGGGGAAGCCAAAACTCTAACTCCAAATTTTAAACAGCTATATACATAAATACATATAAAATCCGCGACCTCATTTAAACCAAAAGAGCGCTAGATTTTTCAAAGTATGTTCACTTATTAGAAAAAGATTAATAAAATCTCATAAAAAAGAAAGATATTAAAAAATAGAACTTTATTGATAAAATAATTTTTTTATATATTAATATATTAAAATAGTATTTCTAGTTTATTGTATCAAACAATTAAAATAATATTTAAAGATATTTTAATTATATTCGTTATGTTTTTGACTTCTTTATTAGAAACAAAACCCAGATTACATTAAGGGCTTATTAGGTGTTTACCTAAAATAAAAAGGCCTAATGTCTTAAAAAAACCCCGACCTTTTAGCCCCTTTTCAATCATACCCTGACGTTGCAAATTTGTCAATTTTACCATATTTTTTATTTTTGTGTTTCAATTGTACCCTGAAAAATTAAATTAACGTCATTTGCGTTTGAAAATTTATTTAAAACATTCTACATGTCTCGCATATATTAATTGTATATTTTTAAAATTTATTTAAATTTAGTTAAATTAATTAAGAATTTAAATTAGTGTTAATTTGATTATGGTTTTTAGTTAGTTTTTAAAAATAAAGGACTTATTTGTACTTTTTTGAATAAAAAAGAATTTAATTCCATGTTTAGACTTAATTAATTGAATGATTTCATCATTTAAGTAAAAAAAATAACAAAAATTAAAATATTAGGGTACAATTGAAAACGGAAAAATCAAAAGTAGGTAAAATTGACAAATTTTCAACGTCGGGGTAGAATTGGAAAAAACTTTAAAGGCGAGGGGTTTTTGAGTGATTAGGCCAAATAAAAAAGGATAATTTACACAAATCCCCTAAAAATGCCCTTCTCTTATGTTTTTCTCTTGGCTTTTTTATTTTTGCAGTAATCTCTCAATAAAATAAAAAAGTTTTTACAATTCCCTCATAACCAAAAATATTGATTTTAAAACAAAATATGACAGCTTTGCCCCCCGCCAACTGTATCACTACCAAAAATCTAAAATGCCAATTGCAAATCCTCCATGTTTGCTTTTCCACTAGCAGTCTCCCTTCCTCACCGGCAACAACACATCTCCGACTAAATTCAGTTCATGGAATTTAAATCCTTCAATGATGATGTTCACCTTCAATGCAAATTCATCTTGGTCTTCACGTCAATTTGACCACCGTGAGCAGTCCAGATCTTTCTGTCATCGGCGGCGGTATAAAGGTGGAAGCGAATCCATCGGAAGTGGGAAAAATGAGGAGGCGGACAGATGGCTATTTTGAGGACAGATCTGGTGCCGTGATACAGAGCTTCATCGGCAAGTCCTTGTTTAGAGTAACGAGTGGTAGAAGTAGAAGGAAGATGACCGGAGCGGAGAAGAAAGGAGAACGGAGAAGATTCTGGACCGTCTATTCATATAATTTTTCATCCTACTTTGAGTTTGATTCCATCAAAAGGACGGTGGTTTGATCTAGAATTATATTTTCCAGTGTCCATTTTCATAACTGATTGTTGATTTGGTCCTTTTTAATAGTACTGTCATTTATTTTAATAGGATAAAACTAGGCCAATGGAGACGAAATTTTGATTTTAGTAGTACAAATTGATTAGTCTTTGTTTGGATGCATGTTTAAGTATAAAAGTTGATTAATATTTTGTTAAATATCTCAAAAAATTACCACTTTCTTATTCTGACATCTCACTAAATTATATATTTTATAATACAACTATAATTAATTAAATACTAAATTAGAATACTAGAAATTTTTCAATGACGATGTTCAGTTAATATAAGTTCATATCAGGTTCACATCAAGTTGATTTTTGATTTTATAAACTATCAAATACATTTCACTTAAAAAGAGATATTCAATTTGTATATTTTACTAAATCTTAAATTTTTATCTACATAAAATGTTAGTTAATATTGTAAAGAGCAGCAAAAAAAAATTATAAATAAATAAATTAAAATAGTTCAGTTGATATAGGTTCACATCAGGTTAACATCAGGTTGATTTTCGGTTTTATAAACTATCAAATATAGTACACTTAAAAGAGAAATTTAATTTGTAAATTACACTAAATTTCAAAATTCTCTTTTATAAAATGACATTTAAGATTATAAATAGCAGCAAGGCAAATGCTATTAAAAATTGAATTAAACTACTTCAGTTGATATAAGTTCACATTCGCTTCACATTAGGTTACTTTTAAATTTTATAGAATGTCAATTACATTTCACTTAAAAACAGTTATTCAATTCTTATAATAAACTATATCTCAACATCTCTCTATATAATATATCAAATAAGATTGTACAGAGCAGCAAAATAAATTTTATAAAAAAATGAATTAAAATAATTCAGCTAATATAGGTTCATATCAGGTTCATATCAGGTTCATTTTTGGGTTTGTAGATTATCAAATACATTTCACTTAAACGAGATATTCATTTTGTATATTACATTAAATCTCAAAATTTTATCTATATAAAATGTCAGCTACGATTATAAAGAGCGGTGAGACAAATTTTATAAAAAAAACTGAATTAAGATAGTATGGTTTATATAGATTCACATCAGGTTCATTTTCGGTTTTATAGATTGTCAAATACATTTCACTTAAAAAAGATATTAAATTTATAGATTACACTAAATTTCAAAATTCTCTCTATATAAGATGTTTGTTAAGATTGTAAAGAGCACTAAGACAAATATTATAAAAAAAATGAATTGATGAGTTCAATTGATATAGGTTCACATCAGGTTCACATTAGGTTATTTTTTGGTTCACATCAGGTTCACATTAGGTTGATTTTTAATTCATATTAGGTTCACATTAGTAAATAAGTGGTTAACCAACAACAAAACCAGTTAACCAACATGAGAATCCAAAAGGCCACCATAAACAAAATCACCTAGCAAATGAGTATAATCTGAAAATATTTGTCCATCCATAAATAAAGCCATAATTGAATTCTTAATACCTACATAATGGACATTGCTAATAACACCTAAGACAATGTTTATTATTGGTTCTTGAATACACATATCCTTACTTGAATAATTTTTTTATTATCAGTTCCCAAATAAAAATTCATAATCAGACTTCAAAACCAAGAGGATGTACACAAACTCGCTTCAAAGCTTCACTGGAAATATCAATTAATCCATGGTTAGTGCTATCATCGTGGGTTTCTCTGCTTCTTGCCATTGCCATGAAATTTTAGCTTCTGAAGGACACTGATAATATGAATCTCCTGCTAAAACAAGCTATTCAGTTGAGAATAGAGAAGCAAGCACTGTTACTCAAATTGATGGCCATAAAGATAAAAGAACGGTTGAACAGTGGCCCTCTATTTTCCGATGAATCTCTTGACCTTCAAATTTCTCTTTATCAATAAACAAAAAACTTCAATTAAATTAAAAATAGACAACATCAACAAATCAATTACAAAATTAAAAATCAATTGTAATCTATTATTACTTTAAGACTATGAACAATAAAATTGGGTTCAGTGATGCAAATTAAGAAAAATATGACCACCGTCGGAAACAGCCTTACAAAAAGCAGTGTTTGAAGAACATTAATTGCTTCGATAACAATAAATAACAACATACCTTCAACAGAAGCAACTTTTCTTTTATAAGATTATCAATGGAGGAACCATTGTCAGCTGCCGATCAACCACCGCCGACTAATTACAACAACCACAAAAAACCATTAGTCTTCTTACGTCGGAAGATCATCATCGCCACTGACAATCCAATAATCGACCGGCAAGTGCTAGTAAGACTGCCGCCGATGTTTGACAAATGGAGTGAATGAGAGAACTTAGTGAAACAGTAGAAAATTAAATAAAGTCGATGATGGAAGGAGAAGAATTGGGGCAAATGTTTGAATCAATGTAGAACACAATAAGAATGTGGACTAGGGGTAGATTAGTAACAGATATTTTGAAAAGGTAGAGGTGAAAAGAGATTTTTAAAAAAGGGAATTTTTGATTAAAATATATTTATGAGTCACTAAAGTAAACTTTTTGAATTTTGAGGGAATCTATGACATTTTCTCAATAAAAAAATAATAAGAAATACTACCTCAGTGTGGAAAAGATATTAAAAATACCTCAAGATTTTTGTCTAATTATTTTTGTACTCTTTGTGTCAAAATATTCAGAATTTTACTCTCACATATGACAGCTCTCTCTCTCTCTCTCCTATTTTTTCTGTGGTTCTTTTTTCTCCATTTTTATTTCCTCCTTCTTCATTATTTCTCCGCCATCACCTCGCCATCGCTAGCTCCGCCGTCGTATTACCGTCGTTCCACTATTATTTGAAATTTCAGTTATTGATTCCGTAATTTTCATGGTTTATTTTAACTTACAAACGTAAAAAATATCGATCTTACAATTTTTCAGTTTCAGAGCTAAAAATCTGTAGAAAAAAACGATTTTCTTCTGAAAAAAATAATTTTCTGCAAAAAAATGATTTTTTTGGGGAAAAACAGTGTCTGGTTATCATATCATTATCACGACATTATCATATCGTTATCATAATACTGCAGAAAATAAAAAAAATTATATAAAAAATAATATTTGATTATCATACTGCTAACATTATCATGACGTACTTTGTCATAACACTATATTATCATAACATTATCATGACGTACTTTATCATAACATTATCATGACCTACTTTATCATAATAGTATATTATCATAACATTATCATAACATACTTTATCATAATTTTATCATAACATTTTATTATACCTTATCATATTATTATCAAACGGTATCATATTATTATCATCAAATTTATTATACTGTTAGCATAACGTTATTTATCTTTTATCATAACTATATCATACTATTATCATAATATTATCATGACGTACTTTTATCATAACTATATCGTAACTTTTTATCATAAACTTATCATAACATTATCACAATATACTTTATCATAACAATATCAAATAATATTATCATAACATTATCATAACGTACTTTATCATAACGATATCATAATTTTATCATACTATTATCATAATCTTATCATATTATTATCATAACCGTATAATATTATTATTGATATGACAACGTTAATGATATAGATATGCTAACGTTAATGATACCGAAATGATAATCAAGCACTTTTTTTGATAAAAAATAGTATAATGATATGATAATGTCGTAGTGATAACGATATGATAATCAGACACGGTTTTCTGCAGAAAATCGTTTTTTTTTTCTGCAGAAAACCGTTTTTTCATCATAAAATCATTTTTAATGCAGATTTTCAGATCTTAAACCGAACAAATTCAAAAATAATTTTTTAAGATCTGAGAGTTAAAATAATCGTAATAATCACCACGAGTTAAGAAAAAAAATGCTAAAATATGAAAGAATGGCGAATCGACGGCAGATTGAAGACGAAGCGAAGACGGAGTAACGACGGATTAATAACGGATCGTTGAAGGAACAGCGGCGGCGTGAAGAAAAAAATAAATGAAGAAGAAGAAAAAAAAATGGAGAAGAAGAAGAAGAAGAAGAAGAAGAAGAAAGAGAAAGAGAAGGAGAGAAAGTGAGAGAAGAAAATCTGGAGAAAAAAAGAGAGATTAATATTAAAATGCTTAGAGTAAAAAATAATAAAAAGTAAGTATTCTTATAATAAAAAAGAAATTTAGAGTAAAAAAAATAAAAGTACTAAAACGGTGAGGTATTTTTTCTACCTTTTCCTTGTTAAATAGAGTATATTCCCCAATTTTCTCTTACATCAACCAACAAAGGGATGATATTGCAACTCATTTAGCAAAGGCCTAATTCCTTAAGAAACCCCAACCTTATAACCCTTTTTCGATCCTATCCTGACATTGAAAATTTATCAATTTTATCTTATTTCGTATTTTATCGTTTTAATTGTACCCTCATTTTTTAATTTTTGTCAATTTTTTTACTTAAATGAAGAAATCATTCAATTGACATTTCCATTCAAAAAAGTACAAATAAGTCCTTTATTTTTAAAAACTATAATCAAATTAAAACTAATTTAAATTCCTAATTGATTTAACTAAATCTAAATAAATTTTAAATATGTACAATTAATATATGCTATACATTGAGAACGTTTTTGAATTTTTTCTAAATGAAAAAGACATCAATTTAATATTTCAAAATACAATTTAAATGATAAAATGCGAAATAAAATAAAACTGACAAGTTGTCAACGTCAAGGTAAGATCGAAAAGGGGCTATAAGATTGGGATGTTTTTTTAAGGTATTAGGCCTTTAGCAAAACAATAGCCTAGTATTTGGGCATTGATTTTTCAACCAAATTAACATATCAACATCACTACATACTCGTACATATAAAATAAGGTTGAAAAATAAAATTATTCCTCTTTTCCGATAATAATATTGTAATGTATTGATACCGAACTTAGCATTTAACCAGCTAGTAATATTAAAGTAGTTCTATCCATAACAATTAAATAAATATTTTAATTTTACAATTAATTAATTAATGACTATTAAACGATTAACTAAATTTTCAAATAGAAATCAGTTCGAAAGATTAATAATCGCATCTCAAGTTTGCAGAATTTGCAAATTTGCACAGGTTTGTACCATTGTCAGTAACTCTTATATTAGATCACAATTTAGCACCATCATTTGACACACAATGTATTCCTTAAAAAACCAGAATCTCCTCTAGTATCATATTCAAGTCAGTGTGCCCTATAAAAATAACACAAAAGCCCAACACAACTTTTTAACACAGTATAGACACTGAAGTAAAATTATTAACTACACATTATTCAGTGTCCTTTAGTACTTATTTGATTTCGATATGCATTTGTCAATATAAGAATTTTCTTTAAATTGACACACATACACACACACACCTTTTAGTAAGGAACAATTATGGAATCTATAAGCTCCTGCAGAGGTGCAAGCTCCTTCTTGTCTATTAATCCAAATTCCTGCACATCAATTCATCACCATATCATTTAATTTAACTATATACTCAACATAAGCATGTGGGAACCCAAAGTAAGAGTTTACAAAGTATTATTTGTTTGTTTACCAATTCATTACTCACTACCCACTATTCAGTTACATTGCAGAAGGTTTAATCACAAAAGAAAACGAAAATACTTGAGTTCAAATACGAATCATTACAACTTATGGTTTTGTATTATTAGTCCACATCTCGAGCCTGATTGCTCTTTGCATGAGACACTTTCATCCATCGCATGGAATGGCCTATCACACATTACAACCTATTTTTGAGTCCCATCCCATACCTTTTAACAGTTTTGTTTTCTTTTATCAAACAGCCATAGGTTAATAGTGTTACCCATCCAATCATCATGGTGTTGTAAAAAACTTGATAGGCATGAAAGGCCTTAAGGTGAGTAAAGAGGTTTATTAAGAGGATAGCAGGTTCGTGCCATATCCTCTTGACAATTCAGAAGCAAGAGGTGACTTCACAATCAAGATTGCAACTAACATTCCGTTACGGTGCTCAAACCCAGTAGTAGTACTGTAGTACACATGACAAGGATGATTCACGCATAGGATCTTAAAAGAGAGGGCCAATTGGAGTTTTGCAGGACAAAGATGTAGAACCTTTTCATATCAAATAAAGCACCATTCTAACCAACAGTCTAAATAATAGTTTCTGATCCTTGTGGAGGACTAACTGATAATAAGACTGGTTCAGAAGGAGGGGAAGGATTGTGAATTTGTAGCATACATCAAAGAAATAAGAATGCAGGGTTGAGACAAGGCTATGGAATTTCTTATTTCGGGTTGTCAAATTAAGAATGGGTTCAGCTTCTCCCTCCTCGTGGAAAAGAAATAAGTACTGCTTGCTTCTTGTAGGTGTTATAATATAGTGGAAGTAGGCTTAAGATGATAAGAAGAGGAAGTAGGCAAAACAATTCATCAACACAAGATCACTATGAAGATCTATCATAAATGGAACAAGTAAAGGAACCTGATCATGTAGCAACACAAACTAGTAAGGAATTAACATTTAGGACTTTTATGTTGATTTGAGTCGCATGCATGTGTACATACAGTTTTCAGCTTGTCAACGGAGATTAAAATATAGAAAAAGAAATTGAGTTATGCACAAATAAACAAGTGAAGTA
Source organism: Mercurialis annua (assembly GCF_937616625.2). Classification (NCBI taxonomy): domain Eukaryota; kingdom Viridiplantae; phylum Streptophyta; class Magnoliopsida; order Malpighiales; family Euphorbiaceae; genus Mercurialis; species Mercurialis annua. Next base: position 42,080,950 of record NC_065574.1, on the reverse strand, counting down.
TTAATTATATATTTTACTTGTGTGTAGTATTAATCCCAGCTTAGTGCATATGCACAAAGGCACGTACTTGTGTGTGAATCATGAACTATAAAGTTGAATCTAAATTCCTTGCACATAACATGAGATAAGGAACTCACATAGGTAAATAGTATAAAATGCTTGAAGCATGTGTTCAGATGCGCTTCCTCCTTAAGGCTCACAATTTTTTGGAAGTGAGAGTGATAAATGTGAGCATATACACGAAATAGTCTTTTGAATATTGTCTTAACAACGTCTTTGAAATTGGGGGGAAATGGTGAACCTGAAAAAAAATAATTAGAATAGCTTAGAGAAGTCGCACATCATATAGAAAGTGATGTTGCAATTCAATTTTGTGACTTTAACCATAGGGATGCTTTCACCATAGGGAAAAGGGTTGTCGTACATAAACCAAAGCGTAATATGCACGCAAAGTAAAAAAAGTCACCGATATTTATCTTTGCTAAATTGCTAATAGATTTTAATTCAGATTGGCTTATTATACTGAGACTCGTAACTTGTGTCAAATAACTTTTAGCCCATCATGACAAGAAAGAAAAGCAAAGAGTATGTAAATTTGAATGTGCATGTGCAAAATGTAGAACGGTAAAAATTTGATTATTATTACCAAGCCTCTGAGGAAATATGGATTCATCATCAAGCTGAGATTCAATCCAATCCATTAAGTATTCAACATATTTTGGAGCAGAAACTTCAATAGGTTTTTTGATCTGAACCCCATCTGCCCATCTATATTCATACCTGCAGAGTTTGTGCTTAAATCATAAATTACACGAAACATAAATTACTGAAATGTTCTTAATAACTGTCGTTAGAGGTTTTGCTAGGATTTAAATGCAAGGGTTGGTGCTTAATCAATGGGATATGAACATCAATGCAATTTATGATTGGAAATTTGAAATTAACATTATTCCATGATTAAATGAGCTACAGAAGAAAAGAAAAAAGAACTAACATTTACTTACCATCATGTACAAATAAAACAATTATTTAAAAAATTATCCTTATAAGCACTAGAATTGATACCGAAATAATCTGTTTCCATTTTATTCCTAATCAACTTTAAATTTTCACATTGACTAGTGCAAGTGCAAGAGTCTTGAATCATAAGCCCACCTATAAAATGCAACAGCAATATAGTGCAATAAAAAATTGATACAAAACAGCAGTGTTTTACTCCACCTAGACTGACAATTCCTGACCCACATTAAAAGTTTAAAACACGACTCATATTGGATACAGTACAACTGCACTCTCACTAAACATTAAATGACCCAAAAAATTAAGGGTAGGTCTAAGTAACCAGAATGCCATAAATAACTTATTTCTAAAGTCCACAATTTACATTTTTGGAAAGAAACAACACAAAAATTGGAACTATGAACCTACTTACAGGACGTACTAAAATCCCATTCTGAAATGTCAGTCAGATCACTTAATCATGCAACTAAACCAAAATCCAACGAAGTCCCAAGGTTGAGGCCACTAGAATGCTCAGTAAGAAAAATGCCAAATAAATGAATGACATGGTTAGCGGACACTCTTAAACAATTTGCAAGGCAATGCTTTGGACTAAACTGGAACAGTAGATATGGAAGAAATTTTTTTTTCCTTTTTATTTTAATTTTGTTTCAATGTAATCATGTTAAAAGCATTTCGAGAGTTATACTGTATCATTGAAAATTCATGATTATAGTGCATCTTTACTTTCCTCTTTTTACTAAAATACCCAAAGTAAGTACAATCCTTAACCATTCTCTTTTTTCTTTTCCAGTAGACACTCTTATAGCCCTATCCAAGTGGAAGGTTTAAGGAGTCCATTTTTCTGTGCTATCTTAGATTATTCTTGCAGATTTCTCTCTAAATACTATTTTATTTTACTTACAATATAAAAAGATGACAGTTTTGAATAGAATTATGCTAACATAGTAGCATCTAAACTAGTTCCAACCACATTTGTAAAAGGAGGAGAGATGGGAACTGAAAGAGAAAAAAGGAGGCTGACCAGATAATGCAACACTTCTGTAAAATATAATCATATAAGCTAACTACAAATCAGTCTAAATCAATTAAAAACAAAAATTATTAGAAGTGAATTAATTTGCATGCCATACTTGGGGCCTGCAGACATTGTAGAACAGTTCTCAGGAGTGCAGAACTCTGTTAGGGTACCATAGAGAAGATTCACTTGGTTGAAGAAATCTACAGCTGAAATGGGAGTATTCAACAGCTTGAGATTATCATTTCACAAAGGATTTTATAATAACATAAGTCTCCAAAAATAAAAAAAAAGCTCCATGTGCAGAAGTAGCAAAGCAGAAAGAGAAAAAAATAAAAAGAGAGAAGAAAAGAAATTACTATTCACAGCAAGCCACTCATTCAAATCCTCCCCAGGAGGAAGCCTTACAGCTTCCCTCAGGTTTCCGCTACCTAGGGTAGCATCAATGTGCTTTCTAAGTTGCGCACCCTGCATCACGGCAAGTTAAATCTTCAAAAATAAAACACTACATGGGGTGCAGTAATCTAGTACTCTCTATATATTGCAACTAGAAGCTAGATGCACAGGCCAGTTACTCTAGCATTGGCCTGAGCTGTCTCTTTTTGGCATTTTAAAGCTTAAAATGGTAGCATGTAGCTAGTCTAGTTCAGCATTATATGGTTCTCTGCAGATCATCCTTTGACTAAAGCTTAGCTTAGCTTAGCTTATAAAACTCCTCTGAAACTATTGAGGCCAATTGATCAAGTTGCTCGGAACAGACGCTGTCAAGAAAATGTATAGGTGTCTAGGACATTACTAGCCCCGTGTCCTACGTTAGTTTGTAAAGTCATCAATAATTTCTAAAGTAAAACATTCCTATTCTTAACATGCTTTCCATAATGACTGATAACCTCTCTTTGGTATAATTGGATATATAAGGCAGCTTAACCCATTTATTCTATGCAATCTTTACTTTCCTTTTCAAGTCTACATGCCAACTAATTTTTTTAATTCACTAAACTCATATTTTTTTTCAATTTATAAGTATGTACCATACTTAAGTCATCAAATTCCTTATTCCAATTCATATATTCAGATTCTCGAATGCAATTAAGTTCATCTTTGCATTCTCTTTTTAACGAGCCTATCATATTTTATTTCCCAAATAACGTACCCCCATATCTTATGATGTCCATGCGAAATGCGAACTTATAGTTCTTAGAAAACTCTAGAATTCTAGCTTCTTGCAAACGTTGAAACATATCATTATCGCTCTTCAGATATGCATCTAATGTTAATTTACATTGCAACTCCACTACTTATCCCTGCTTCTCCTTTAGTTCCAGTTCATAATATACTTTTGGATTGCTCAAAAATCCAACAAGCATAGAGGGGGTTACCTCTTCATTGTCTATTCCCTTTCTTGTATCTCTTCGCAAGTTTTATATTCTGATCCATAACCATGAGTTTATTTTCCACTGGGCCGATGGCTGACTGGTCATATGGTCCAACTCTTAATCTAGGATGTCACGGTTTCAACGAAAGAATCCCGTTTATTTACTAAAAATTGCATAATGTTAAGCTTCTGTGTTCCTTTACATTTCAATCCATCAATTCTACGTTCTTTCCATGTAGTAGCACTATGAGATTAAAATAAAATCGAGCATTTGCATCTCCACTACACCATCAATTCTAATCATAATCGAATGTGCATGCTTTGGTGATATTGCACCCAAAGGTTAAACACTATATTACGATTTGATCAGGATTTACGATACACCATTTGAAATGAATATGAATATGAATAAAGAAATTTTGCAAAAATTTAGACAATAATATAAGCAACCAACCTTACTTCCGGATGGCGCACTTTTTTTGGGGCGAAAAGTCCTCTGGTTCCTGTTGAACAGAAAGTTGAAGGTTAGTATAGCTAAGAGTTGAGTTATATTTCGAATCAGATCGAGTGACTGAAAAAGTTCAACTTAGCTTGTAAATCGGAAATGGATACATGAAATCCAATTAAAATTAAATTGGGCAGATAGGTTAGAATTGCAAATTGATCCAAACTGGATTGAAAGAATGAATGCATGGGGATGAAGCAGTAGTAATAGAGAGAGATGGATCTGATGAATACCTGCCGAGACCAAAGAGACTCATAGCTGCTGAGGATTGAAGAAAGAAAGGTTGCGTGAAGTTGTAGGTGTTTTCGTCTTCCTCTCCTCTCCTCCCCAACAAGTAAGTCAATCAACATCTGATTTCACAATTTCTTTTTATTCTCTCATACCATACCACTCTCTCCTTCTCCTTTTTCCTATTTTTTATTATTATTACTATCATGGATTAATAATTGGCTAAACCTATTTTGAAGTCCCTAAATTATATATTATTGCTTTATTAGATTTTTTAACTTCTATTTAACTTCTTCGGATTTTTAAACTTTCATTTTTTGTTTCATCAAGTCCTTCAACTTTTATTTTCCTTTCTCAAATCCCTAATTGTTTCATTGGATCCTTAAATGAATCTTCGTTTAAGGATCTAATGAAAAAAAAAACAAAAGTTTAAAAATCTGAAAAAGTCAAATAGAAATCGAGAGACCTGATAAACCAAAAAAATGAAAGTTTAAGGATTTAAGAAAGATAAATAAAAGTTAAAGAATTTGATGAACTAAAAAATGAAAGTTTAAGAACCTTAAAATGGATTTAGCTTTAATAATTTTATAATGTTTTTTGGTTCCTTAATTCATTTATGAACTCCTCTTTGTATTATTTTTAAGATTAATCATTTGAAAAAGACGGAAAATCTCATCTTTTATCCTTATTTTATTTGAACCCTAACGTTGCAAAATTATCAATTTTATTAAAATTATGATTTTTCAGTTTTAATTACCCCTCAAGCATCAAAATTGACCTCTGTTCACTTGAAAATATTTAAATCAATACTTTATATTCTAATATATATTTTAAATAGTGATTAATGTTATATTTAAAACAAAAAAACTCTTCTTATCAAAAATTAAAAAGTTTAGTAATAAACTTTTACTTAATACAAATGAATAGCATTAACAAAAATTAAAAAATTTAAATGAATTTTTTAATATACCGAAAACCTCCTTCGTTGGCGATGGCATAGGTGTCTGATGACAAAAATACTGCATAGGTGTCTGATGACAAAAATACTAACTCGTAATTTAGTGGACTTAAAGTCTGATTATCAAACCCACAGGGATAGAGGTTAAGCGAGAATGATTTTCGTTCAAAATCCTCATTCGTCTAGCAATAAAATGATGATTTGATTCAAACATGATTAACAACTAAATATTGCACTAATCAATTAAACAATTGCAAATAAAACAACTAGATTAACGTCGGGTTTAAGCAATAAGGAAAGGCGTTAGGGGTCGAAACTATTCCTAAACGTTGTGATCACGGGATATGCAATTTTGGTATGAACAAGGACCGAATCGCTTTTAAAGCGCTACTCCCGCTCTCTCGAGCCTCAAATAGTAACAAAACCACATTTAATCAATCAACAAACATACAGTCCACTCTCGTGATCCTAAACATCGGTAATTAAAGGAATGCGATTAATTAATCAATTACGGGGTCACCTATTCTCTAACCCGCTCTCGTAGTGCCAAATTCTAGGCTTCTAATCTTGTAGATACATTCAATTAGCCACCTCTTGGTGTACTAAACAAACTATAATCAAACCTCGGATAGCTAATCCTAGGTAAGCATGAAGCATCAAGATTAGCACAAGTTAAACTACCCAAATCAAGCATATCACATTTAGCACAACATTTAATTTTTCATTCCAACCCCCAAACAAAGGAGGCTTAGCCAATCATGGCTAAGTTCACAACACAACTAATTAATAGACAACTAAACATTAAAGAGTAGAGATTAATTACCTTTGTAGGAAACCCAAAAGCAAGTATTCAAAACAAGAATAATATCAATAATAAATGAACTCAATCTTCAATTAAAACTCAAAAGCATTCAACAATGGAGGAATTAAAAGCTTGAAGATGATGGCATAAAGTCCTAAGAAAATTCTCTACACAAGGAATATTTCTCTAGCTAAAAGTTGTCTAAAGTTATTACATGATAGACCTAAAATGAGATAAACTGCCTTATATAGGCTAGACAAAAGAGGAAACAAAACACCTAGTACAAGAGCTATATTGGGGTAAATCCGGAAGTGGGCCTTTGAGTCTTGTCTTGTCTTGAATTCAAATTCTGAGGCTATTTTCCCTATAACTCGATCGAGCTCCCCACTTAAAAGGGAGGGCTCGATCGAGCACTTGTTCCCAAGGAGCTGCTGGAATCATTTGCACTAGGGGCTTGATCGAGCCCCATCTCATAAGTGGAGGGCTCGATCGAGCCCTCCTTTGTTTCAGCAATCTATTGCTCAAATTTTCGCTTTACGACTCCGCTTCTTTCTCGATGCTTGGATTCTTCCTTCTTTATGCTCAAAACACTTCGTATTGCTGCGTTGTTCCTGAAATGTTAACACACACAATAAGCACACAAACATATATAAATAGCATATTAAAATGCAATAAGAGCATGGGAAAAAGACTCTAAAACATTGGTGTATTTTGCACCTATCAAACCTCCTCACACTAACTCCTTGCTTGTCCTCAAGCAAGAAATGAACCTTGCTCCAGGACGCATGCTAACTAATGAACTCACGCCACAAACATATCAATCAAAATGCTTCAACAAATGAATGTCTGAATGAATGCTTCACGAACTAACAACTAATGATGATGCAACAAGTGATCAATGCAATGTCAATGACATAGGTTGATAACATCAAGACTATAATCACGAAGCATGGTTATCGACACATTTCACACTACGAACTTGCCATCTTATGCGGGACGTGTAAACAAATTGGATACAAGCTACGTTGGGCACAACAAGGCATAAATGGTCTAACTTCAAGAAATGGTGCATACCTCACTAGATTTCACTCGCTTAAAAAGATCAAGGTGTATACAAAGAATGCATGCAAAGTCACCATAAGCTTGCTCAAAGTCCGCACTCCACTACTTAGTTCGATTTCCGACAATTATCAAATGGACTTAAACGGGTTGTAAGGCTAAGAGTTAGGGGTAGGTAAAATTGGCTAAAGACTTGACTTGAAAAACACTAACAATTCTCTAATTGATCTAGCTTGGAACTTTTTACACACAAGTGAACTTTCTTCAATTTTTTATATGCCTTTATTTATTCTTTCTTTTGTTTTTGTTTTTCTTTATTTTCTTTATTCTTTCTTTTGTTTTTGTTTTTCTCTAATTTCCAAGGCACTTCTTAATAAGTACAAGTTCACACTTCGATTTATTCATCAAGCTAGAATTTTCTTCTTTTTATATTTATTAATCGAGTCAAGTCTTAGGGTGTTTAAGAGGTAAACTTGAAAGGGTGAATTTGTGTGAAACTTTGGTTTGAAACAAAGAAAATGGTTAAGGCTTAAACTTGTGTTCTCTAAGGGTACAAGAGTAGGCTTTTTAGTGGGTTTAGAAACAATGTGTAATCCTAATTGCCATTATCATCTAATTACTGAAAACTCAATAATACAATCTTGCCCGGACATAGGAGCAAGTTCTAGGACTAAACATGCCAAAACACAACAACAATATTAGGCTCAAAAATTTCAAAAATTAGGGCGAGTGACTACACAAACTATGCCAAGTATGCTCAATTCCCCTAGGATTCACAATTTTACTACAAACACATCATGCTTCCGCATCAAGCTAGTTTGATCATGGATTAAGGGTCAAAATATGCTCACAAGTGACTTCACCCTAATACAATCAACTTATGTCATATAATTGGCATTTTGCAATGCAAGCATCAAAAAAATTGTCAAAACGAGAAACACCATTCGTATTATTCATTAATCGAAACATGACATTGATACGATATAAGCATTTGATCAACTTAACTAGCATACTCAAAATACTAAGCCAAGGGTTATGCTTCAAAAGTTTGATCACACAAACAACATAAAGCCATCAAGCTAAAATTCATAAAAAGCATTCAACAAGCTTGGAACAATAATTTTTGGCTCAAGGCGACAGAACATACTAAGAAAATAAAAACATAAAGCAATAAAAACACAAAGCAAGATACAATTTCACAACCAATCCTCCTCACACTATTTTTAGCTTAGTCCCTAAGCATGAAATAAAAATAAAGCGTGAAATTGAATGAGAAAAAGTTGGAAAAATCAAATCTTTCTAGTCAAATGTCGGGGGTTCCGGAGATGGTGTGGGCGATGGGTAGTGCGGCCCACCATGGGCGTTGAAATAGTCTTTCAATTTTTCCTCTTGTCGCCTTTTTTGAGCCCGAAGCCGCTCTTGCTCATAACGCATTAGCTTCCACATTTGCCTTTGCTCCTTCATGAATTGCCGTTGTTCCGCCTCAAAGTCGCTCAGATCTTGTGGTTGGCCCCCTTGGGTCCCGTGAAATTCGGCCACGGGCCATGTTTCCCATTCCGCACCTTTCTCCTCTCCTTGAGCACTAGTCTCCGCCACATTCTTTCCTTTTCTTCGCACTTGCTCCTGTTGGGGCCTTTGCCTCGGAGCCTCTTCTTGTTTGGCTTCACCTTCTTCATCACTAGGAGATGGAGGTCTTGCACCATGTTGGCTTACTGTCACGATCCAAATCTCATGGGCCGAGACCGGCGCTAGGGAATGGGAGTGGTAGCTCCGAAACCCGTAGCAAGCCTAAAAACATAAAATATTTTTTGCAAATAACATACGTCATGCATGACATACACACACATGTGTCATGCTAAGAACATGCAAGGCCATATATCATCATCTGGCACGACCAAACGGTTACGGCACAGAAAACGTAATACATACATATGTTTAAACATCAGAGTTATATTTACAGAAAACCGTTTGATAAAACTAACACAAACAACTATCTACTGCAGCTCTAGAAGTAAAGTACTTATCTTCACATACTTTTAAAAATATCAAACTTCTAGAAAAAAGTATAGAAGTCTGTCACTTCAAAAGTTCTTTTCACCTGAGAAGGAATACTGTGAGGGGTCAGTATACGGAAATATACTGAGTGAGTTCACACCATTTACTAATAAGTATTCATATAAAACGTAAAGCAATGCAATGAACATTTCAATCACGTGTAGCCGAGTAAAAGATCTGATTGAAACACTAATCCTCGAGCATGCCAAACATAATTGAATTAATCATTTCATCCATTGGCCCGGTCCCAGGATAATTTCACCGAGTTCAACCGCTACCAATCTCTTAATCCCAAGTCGTGGGTCCTGAGATAATTCGACCGAGTTCAACCCGAAAGATACGGGTCCCGAGATAGTTCGACCGAGTTCAACCTCGTATCTATCTTTCACATATCCAACTTTCGTATTCGTATTCATAATCATGTTCACAGCTGTGAGTAATCGAAACTAGTGATCACACAGTCTATTGCCGCCCAATAGGAAGACACGTACCATCAGATCGATAGTGGTTTCAAAATGACATGTATGCATTTCGTATAAAGTAATTGCATTGCAAGCATTCATTTCCAAAATAAAGCAAGATAAAACATTTGTTTCATAAATCATGCTCTTTTAAATACACTAGTTTCGCATTACGTGCTATGCACGTGACTCGTAATTTAACTCTTCAATGTACATATTAGTAATTTATTATAATTATATCAATTTTTTATTTATAATTAATATTAAATTAGTTAAGAATTTTTATAAAAATAAATATAATATATTCGATTATTAATTTTTTTCCCATACTGAATTTATTCTTCTTTTGGTTTTATAATAACCATAATTAAATAATTAACTTAATTTTATTAATAATATCTTTAAAAATAATAAGATAAAAATTTAAATAATAATATATTGACCAAATACAATATTTTAATTTTGTAGTTAAATCAAATTAAAAGATAGGTATTCCTACTAATTTGGAGACAATTTAGTTATTTATTACATACTAAAAATTAAATTGGAGATAATTTAGCTACCTATTCTAATTAGGATTTCAATTACAATAGTGATTAATTAAATAACTAATTAGTTAATGACTATAAAACCTTTATTTAGTAATAAACTGAAAAGGATTATTCAGTAAATTTGCCTATCCCCCCCCCATCCGTGCTTTTATATATAGTATAGATATAGATTAAAGGTAAATATATATAAACTCACAGAAATCGCTATCCAAAAATACTACGGTGCTCAGAAACGTCAAGCTTCCCGAGCTCCTTGTCCAGCTGCCGCTTGCCTCGCCGGATCTAAAATGATTTTTAAATCAATAACTCAAATCAGAATCCTATTCTAGGATTAACTCTAGACTAAAGACACGTTACATTAAACTTATCGACTATCGTGCTTATCACGTATTCTATTCCGATAAACGACTTATAACTCGTTTCGGTTCACATCACTTTTCTGAATCGATTCTCGTTTAACCTCTTTAGGTCAAACAACTCAAACTAATAAATAACCAATCAATTTCGTTCACGATACGCGATTACGGGTAAATTCCTTGAAACGAAACGACAATCTGATTCACCGTGCGTGCGCGTGTCTGCCTATGCGGTTGTACATGGGACTGTGCGCCCGCACAGTCTGGCTGTGCGAGTGCGCAGCCGGGTTGTGCGGCACACAGCCACGGGTTTTCACCCCGAGCTCAATTCCAACATGCTTACGGTCGAATTTTGCATACCCATCGCTCAATTAACGTTCAAACACGTCTATAACACAAAAATCTAAACTCAAAACGCTAAAATCAATCCAAAATCGCTAAAACGATAAAACCGCTCGAAACCTTAAACTTAAAATCGATATTCCACCAAATTAATCCATACCAACGGCAAAACGACATGCTTACCGTGATTACCCATTGAAATACAATCAAATCAAGCTAAAGAACGTCGAAAAAGGATGAGAAACGGAGATCGAACGAGAGAACGATGATGATCGATGGAAAAATGAAGGGGATGAAGATTTCAGTTTCTGCAATTTAGCCCAAAAACTCATCCGCGTCCACATTTTAAACGACCTCTGATCGATACGAAACTTTAACCATAAATACTATAAAATATTTCGCGGACTTTAGCAAAATAATTTCCATCACGGGATTTATATTTTATTTTATATTAATATTCTAAGCTTTTACTTAAATCCCGCTAATATCGCTTAATAAAAATTATTCTAAATTCCCGATATTATTAAATTAAATCCATCTTAATTTAATTTGTCGGAACTTGCGACACGTGGCACGATTTAATTATTTTAGAATATTCGGGGTATTACATTCCCCCCCCCCCTAAAATAAATACGTCCTCGAATTTAAAACTTTAGCCACGTACCTTGAGTGAATAAGTATGAATATTTCTGTCTCATATCCTCTTCTATTTCCCACGTGCATTCTTCTATGGACTGACTTCTTCAAAGAACTTTCACCATAGGTATGTTCTTTGTCTGAAGTTGTCATATTTGTGTGTCAACGATCTGCAATGGTTGCTCTTCATAGGTTAGATCTTTGCTTACGTCCACTGCTTGAGGTTGGATTACTCGTGAAGGATCGGATACATATTTCCGGAGCATGGAAATATGGAAGACATGGTGAAATTGCGACATCTTTGGTGGCAAGTCTAGCTTGTAGGCAACTGAGCCTATGCATTCTACGATCTAATATGGCCTGATATATCTCGGAGCCAACTTTCCCTTCTTTCCGAAACGAATTACTCCCTTCATTGGCGATACCTTGAGAAAAACGTAATCTCCAACTTGAAACTCGATGTCTTTACTCTTGGGGTCCGCATAGCTCTTCTATTGTCTGAATGCAGTGTTTAGACTTTGCTTTATCAATGGTACTTTCTCAAAAGTAATATGGATAATCTCTGCTCTTGTTAACTTTCTTTCTCCGACTTCATCCCAGCAGATAGGGGATCGACACTTACTCCTGTATAATGCTTCGTATGGAGCCATCTCAATGCTCGAGTGCTAACTGTTGTTGTAAGTAAACTCGACTAAAGGTAGCTACCTCCGAAATCTAATACGCATAGTCTAAGTATATCTTCTAATGTTTGGATCGTCCGCTCAGACTGACCGTCCGTCTGAGGATGAAAAGTGGTGCTAAGTTTAGTCGTGTCCCCAATGCTTCTTGTAAACTCTTCCAGAAATGAGTGGTAAATACAGATGCTCTGCCTGAAACGATTGATACGGGAATTTTGTGTAGACTCACGATCTTGTCGACGTATATTTGAGCTAACTTTGCTGCAGAATGAGCCGTCTTAATAGGAATGAAGTGTGCTGATTTCGTTAAACGATCTACGATTACCCAGATGAAATGAAAACCTTTCTGCATTTTGGGCAATCCGACTACAGAATCCATCGTAATTTGCTCCCATTTCCATTCCGGGATGGGTAACGGCTGAAGAAATTCGTATGATCATTGATGCCCCAACTTGACTTGCTGACAAGTCGGACATTTTGCTACAAACTCCGCGATATTTTTCTTCATTCCACTCCACAATACGTTATCTTAATATCATGATACATCTTCGTGTAACCATGATGAACGCTATAAATCGTTCCATGAGTCTCTTCCATGATTTGCTGTCTTAGGTTTTCCACGTCGGGTACGCACAATCGATTGCCATATTTCAGTATGCCGTTAACAATACTGAAATCTTGACACTTTCCTTGTTGAACTTCTTCCATTAAACGCTTTAGCTGAGGATCGTCTGTTTGCAACTCTTTAATTCGGTCTATCAACGTCGATCGAATGATTAGTTGAGCCACCAAGTTCCCGAGGGTTGAAACCTCGAACTTGATTTCTTGGCTAAACAATGAATGAATTTCTCTGACTAACGGCCTCCGCCACGTTAATGTAATGTGCGCGAGACTTCTTGCCAATTTCCTGCTTAACGCATCTGCAACTATGTTGGCCTTACCTGGATGGAACTGTATCGTGCAGTCGTAATCTTTTAATAACTCCATCCATCGTCTCTGTCTGAGGTTCATCTCTCGTTGATCGAAGATATACATTAGCCTCTTGTGATTTGTAAATATCTCGCACGTGGCCCCGTACAAATAATGTCTCCACATCTTCAGCGCGAAAATTACTGCTGCTAATTCTAAATCATGATTCGAATAGTTCATTTCATGTTTCTTCAATCGTAGAGACGCATAAGCAATCACTCGACCATGTTGCATTAGGACACATCCTAACCCAACTCTTGATGCATCACAATATGCTGTGAATCCTTCCGTTCCTTCTGGTAGTGCTAGAACTGGTGCCGTCGTCAGACGCTCTTTCAGTTTCAAAAAACTGAGTTCACAATGGTCTGTCTAGTTGAATCTAGTGTTATTCTGAGTTAAGGGTATAGCGATTTTCAAAAAGTCTTGTACGAATCGTCTATTGTATCCTGCTAAACCGAGGAAGCTTCGCACTTCGGTAACTGATTCAGGTCGTTTCCATTCTATCACGGCTTCGATTTTCTTTGGGTCAACCTTAATACCACTTTGAGATACCACATGACCTAAGAAAGCTACTTCCGTCAACCAAAACTCGCATTTGGAAAACTTGGCATAAAGCTGATGTTCTCTCAGCGTCTGAAGTACTATCCATAAATGATGTGTGTGCTCCTCTTCCGTACGTGAATAAATCAAAATATCATCGATAAACACGATCACGAATTGATCCAAGAATGGCTTGAATATTCTATTCATCAAATCCATGAAAGCTGCTGGCGCATTGGTCAATCCGAATGATATAACGAGAAACTCGTAATGTCCATATCGAGTTCGAAAAGCAGTCTTCTGAATGTCATCATCGCGAATCTTTAGCTGATGATAGCCCGGCCTTAAGTCAATCTTGGAGAAGTACTTCGCTCCTTGTAATTGTTCGAATAAATCGTTGATTCTAGGTAACGGATACATATTCTTGATCGCCACCTTATTAAGTTGTCGATAGTCTATATAGAGTCGAAGCGATCCATCCTTCTTTAACGGATACATATTCTTGATTGTCACCTTATTAAGTTGTCGATAGTCTATATAGAGTCGAAGCGATCCATCCTTCTTTTTCACGAATAGCACAATGCACCCAATGGGGATACATTCGGTCTGATAAAATCACGATCAAATAACTCTTCTAGTTGATCTTTTAACTCTTTGAGTTCTGCCGGTGCCATACGATAAGGAGGTATTGATATCAGCTTCGTACCAGGAGCCAATTCGATATAGAATTCTATCTCGCGATATGGAGGTAATCCAGGTAATTCTTCTGGAAAAACGTTTGGATATTCAGATACTACTGGTACCTCATTTAATTCTACACATTTCTTTTCCACGTCTCGTACTATGGCCAGGAATCCTTGATATCCCTTCTTCAGCATCCGACAAGCTTTAATAGCTGAAATGATAGTCACAGAAGGTTCTGTCTTCTTACCTGGATTGAGACTGGTTCAATTCCAGGCGTGTTGAACGTTACCGTCTTCTTTCGCGAATCCACATTGGCATAGTGCTGAGCTAGCCAATCCATTCGTAGTATGACGACAAAAACTAATACCTAAAGTAAGATTAAATCCACAAGCAAATCTCGTCCTTGGACACTCACAAGACAAGATGGATAACCAATACTAACTTCTACACTTTCACCAACAACGGTGGCTATCGATAAGGGGTTCTTAAGATATGCGCTTTGTACTCCTAACTTACAAGCAAAACTAGGCAAGATAAACGAATGCGTAGCACCCGGATCAAACAAAACTAATGCGTCTAGAGAAGCGATAGGAAAGGTACCTTGCACAACTGCATTGGAAGCCTGAGTCTCCTGAGGATTTAATGCAAAAATCCTGTCCTGACTTCCACCAGCCTGTGTAGTCTGACCAGTACCACGACCTCCATCATTCCTTCCTCCTCGATTCCCATAACCACGACCTCTCTGGCAAGTAAACATGGTTCCCGTCTGATCGTATCCTGACGCTTCCTGATGTGCAGTTTTCTGCTGATGATAGGAAGGTTGCACTACTGTAGTCATTGAACCTTGAGGAATCTTCCTTGGACAGTCTCTTGCAAAATGACCTTGTTGGCCACAGTTGAAACATGCTCCAGAAACACTATGGCACACTCCATAGTGCCTCTTGTTACAATTCAGACAGATAGGAGCTCCGCCTCCCATACCACTCATAGATCTGGCACCAAACCCTGTGCCGGACGCACTAACTCGAGATCCATGTCTAGTTCTCTTGCGTTCTCGCTGACGTTGTGTCGGCCTTGAGTAACTCCCAACGTATGACTGGGTTGGTGCGCTCTACACACTACGAAATGTTTCACTCCTCATAGGCACATCATTAGAAGGACCAGGAATCCTTTCAAAGCAGATTTAGAAAACTTCCATCTGCCTGGCACTATCAATCAGTTGCACCAGAGTCCTACCTATATCAGATGTCAAACTCACAAATTCGGGTCCTAAACCCTCTACAAACCTCGGATTCACCCTTACTGTGTCTGCAGTTAAATCGGGTGCGAACCTACCCACTCTTGTAAACTCAGTCACATATTCTTGCACGGATTGATTGCCTCTACTCAAGGTTAGCCACTGACCGCGATAGCTCTCTGTTACTGCAAACGGTATAAAATACTCTCTATAGCGATTCACGAATTCAGCCCAAGTCATAGTATCAATAGTTGGCTGGATATGGTGTTGAAACCAATCCTTTAAAGGCCCTCGCATTGACATTTCCACCATAATGATGGATTGTCTCTCGATAGCTTACAAACGTCGAGCGTTACGCTCTACCTCTTCCAGGAAGTCTAGAGCATCTTCAGAGCCGTCAAACTTGGTTGGCTTAAGATGCATATAAGCCAAAACGATATCACGATTAGTATAAGCAACATTACGTTGTTGTTGCTGCTGTAGTTGTTCACGATGCATATTCTGCACCTCAGCCTGATTAGCTTGCATAGCCACAACTCCCGTAAGAAACTTATTTAGGTCAAATCCTAGGACGTCAGGTTGTTGAGCTTGCTCTTGCACACCTGGTACTTGAACATGGGCCTCTTGGCCTCCACCTCCTCCGTGAACAGAAGACTCATCTTGAGCTTCTGGAAGTACATCATGTGCTCCTTCAATAACATTTCGTGCTACAGCGGCAACTCGTTTCTCTTCTTGTCGATGGTCAGACATCCTGACCAAGACAAACAGCGTTACATAGCCGTAAAAACGCATATCATCGCACATCTCATCATATGCGAACAAACACACTTATGACAGTCTCACATCCTAGAGGGAAAGTGAAAAGTTTGAAAATCAAATGAATACGTAACAAAGACAAGATTTGAATCCTATGTGCTGCAGTAGACTCCTAGGAATTCAATCTTAACACATAACCGATATAAGCAATGGTAATCGGACCATGCTCTGATGCCAACTTTGTCTCGACCCAAATCTCATGGGTCGAGACCGGCGCTAGGGAATGGGAGTGGTAGCTCCAAAACCCGTAGCAAGCCTAAAAACGTAAAATATTTTTTGCAAATAACATACGTCATGCATGACATACACACACATGTGTCATGCTAAGAACATGCAAGGCCATATATCATCATCTGGCACGACCAAACGGTTACGGCACAGAAAACGTAATACATACATATGTTTAAACATCAGAGTTATATTTACAGAAAACCGTTTGATAAAACTAACACAAACAACTATCTACTGCAGCTCTAGAAGTAAAGAACTTATCTTCACATACATTCAAAAATATCAAACTTCTAGAAAAAAGTATAGAAGTCCGTCACTTCAAAAGTTCTTTTCACCTGAGAAGGAAAACTGTGAGGGGTCAGTATACGGAAATATACTGAGTGAGTTCACACCATTTACTAATAAGTATTCATATAAAACGTAAAGCAATGCAATGAACATTTCAATCACGTGTAGCCGAGTAAAAGATCTGATTGAAACACTAATCCTCGAGCATGCCAAACATAATTGAATTAATCATTTCATCCATTGGCCCGGTCCCAGGATAATTTCACCGAGTTCAACCGCTACCAATCTCTTAATCCCAAGTCATGGGTCCCGAGATAATTCGACCGAGTTCAACCCGCTAGATACGGGTCCCGAGATAGTTCGACCGAGTTCAACCTCGTATCTATCTTTCACATATCCAACTTTCGTATTCGTATTCATAATCATGTTCACAGTTGTGAGTAATCGAAACTAGTGATCACGCAATCCTATTGCCGCCCAATAGGAAGGCACGTTCCATCGGGTCGATACTGGTTTCAAAATGACATGTATGCATTTCGTATAAAGTAATTACATTGCAAACATTCATTTCCAAAATAAAGTAAGATAAAACATTTGTTTCATAAATCATGCTCTTTTAAATACTTGAAATATAAATATATATAAACTCATAGAAATCGCTATCCAAAAATACTACGGTGCTCAGAAACGTCAAGCTTCCCGAGCTCCTTGTCCAGCTGCTGCTTGCCTCGCCGGATCTAAAACAATTTTTAAATCAATAACTCAAATTAGAATCTTATTCTAGGATTAACTCTAGACTCAAGACACGATACATTAAACTTATCGACTATCGTGCTTATCACGTATTCTATTCCAATAAACAACCTATAACTCGTTTCGGTTCACATCAGTTTTCTAGAATCGATTCTCGTTTAACCTCTTTAGGTCAAACAACTCAAAAAAATCGATAACCAATCGATTTCGATCACGATATGCGAATACGGGCAAATTCCTTGAAACGAAACGATAATCCGATTCACTGTGCGTGCGCGCGTCTGCCTGTGCAGTTGAACAGGGGACTGTGCGCCCGCACAGTCTTGCTGTGCTCCGTACATGCACAACCGGGTTGTGCGGTGCACAGCAACAGGCTTTTACCCCGGACTCAATTCTGACATGCTTCCGGCCGAATTTCGCATACCCATCGCTCAGTTAACATTCAAACACGTCTATAATATAAAAATCTAAAAACAAAACGCTAAAATAAATCCAAAATCGCTAAAACGATAAAACCGCTCGAAACCTTAAACTTCAAATTGATATTCCACCAAACTAATCCATACCAACGGAAAAACGACATGCTTACCGTGATTACCCGTTGAAGTACGATCAAATCGAGCTAAAGAACGTCGAAAACGAAGAAAAACGAAGATCGAACTAGAGAACGTTGATGATCGATGGAAAAATGAAGGGGATGAAGATTTCAGTTTCTGGATTCTTCATTTGAATCCTAATCCTTATATATATATATATATATATGCTAATTTTCTCTTTAGTTCTTGAACTTATAAAAGTTGCAATTTAGCCCAAAAACTCATCTGTGTTCAAATTTTAAACGACCTCCAATCGATACGGAACTTTTACAATAAATACTATAAAATATTTCGCGGACTTCTGCAAAATAATTTCCATCACGAGATTTATATTTTATTTTACATTAATTTTTTAAGCTTTTACTTAAATCCCGCTAATATCGCTTAATAAAAATTATTCTAAACTCTCGATATTATTAAATTAAATCCATCTTAATTTAATAATATCGGAACTTACGATATGTGGCACGATTTAATTATTTTAAAATATTCGGGGTATTACACTCACACAAGCGGCTCTTCGGTAGTAAGGCACAATTTTTCCGTTCTTGACATAGGAAGATGCCCTTAAGTGCTCCATGTTTATCAACTTTGGGTTTTTCCATATGAATTGATCAAGCTCCAAATCATCCCTCTTTGCTAACATTGTGAAAAACCACCCAAATCCAATCTTCTTTGTATGCTCCGGAATCTCTCTCGGTGTTGACTCGGTACTCGCTCACATCCTGGTGTAGCATAGCATTAAAAGCCAACAAGTCCTCCTTTGCCAACTTGCTATATTCATTTCGACCACAAAAGGTGTGACCAAACCATTTGAGTACTACCACGTGAGTGGTATCCATCACTTCATTGGTTTTTGACGTATTTGAGTTGTAGTGATCTAAACCCGAGAGTTCCTTCCATATGGCGTGTTCATCAAAACCAACCCCCGAAATGCATTTTAAGCCCTCATCATTCATGGAATTATCTATCCACAAATCATACATAGTAAAGGAGCCTTCCTCCCCATTCAATCGGTACTCAAAGTTGGTGGGGGAGTCACCACTTGGCTTCAAAATTATAAAGAACTCATAAGTTAGAGCTTCACAATATTCGTGTGGAAGTTCCGTCAATTCTTGCAATTCCAAGTGATCGAGAAGCTCCTTCGCCTTTTCTTCAATTCCTAAGTTTTGCATGGTTGCCCAATCAATTTGGACTGGTTTTGTGATTCCTCTTGCCTTGAGTTTCTCATAAAGTTCTCCCTCATCCATAGAACGGATTTGTTGACTCCTACAACCGTAGCTCCTTAGGCGGTAGTTTTCCGACGGGAGCGGAAAGTGGCGGTTCTTGGGGGTTGTTCTTGAGGTGGTTGTTCTTGGGCGGCCTTTGATGATTTCCCGGATTTACCCATAGGTAGAGTACGAAAAAGGGTGTTTAAGAATGTGGTTAGAGTGGAGTTTCGTCGGAGTTTGGTGGTGGTGGCCGAAATCTTGTAGAAAAAAGATGAAAGCTATGGAGTTTTCTATATTTGGTAAAAAGAGTGGGGAAGAAGATGAATGAATGTGGACATATATGGCAAAAATAAGAGGGAAACACACTTGAATTTGAAATTTGAATTTGGAGGCTTTAGATAATGCCACCCCCTCTATCCAAGAGAAGTGTGTTCCTTTTGAATAGGTTTAGATTATGCCACATTACCAATCCATGTGCTCCCAACCAATCAAATTAAGACAAAATAACTCCCCCTTTGAAGCATGGCTCGATCGAGCCCTCTGATTTAAATGTGGGGCTCGATCGAGCCCCTCCTCTTAGAAACATTTTCGTTTCTATTAACATTAAGGGCACGATCGAGCCCCTCACTTATGGAGGAGGGCTCGATCGAGCCCTCAGGCTTAATAAAAGCAGAAATTTTTCTCTTTTTGCAATACTTCCTACACATCAAAAAACGAACATACCCGATATTAATTTGAACATTAAATATGAAAATAAAAACACAAAAACATGAAATAAAAAGCTAAAAAACATAAGACTAAAACTAAGAAATCGAACCTCTTGGGAATGCCTCCCAAGTGCGTTTGTTTAGAGTCGAAAGCTCGACTATCCCGCGGTAGACTCAAGTAGGAGTTGTGAAAGAAACTTCATCTTCCAGTCGGTTAGTCAAGGGCCCAATATACGGCTTACATCAATGCCCATTGACCTTAAAGGTCTCCCCTTTGAAATTTTCCAATTCGACCGCACCGTGACTCGCCACATTTTGGATTTTGAATGGGCCACTCCAACGGGACTGAAGCTTGCCCGAAAATAACTTCAACCGCGAGTTATAAAGCAACACAAAGGATCCTACCTCGGACAACTTGGGTGAGATGTGAGCGTCATGCCATTTTTTAGTTTTCTCCTTATATAGCTTGGCATTCTTATAAGCAATGAACTAGAATTCATCCAATTCATTTAGTTGTAATAAACGCTTCTCATACGCCTCCTTGAAATCATAGTTCAACTTCTTGATTGCCCAATACACCTTATGCTCCAACTCTACCGGCAAGTGACATCCTTTCCCATACACAATTCGAAAAGGGGACATACCAAGTGGAGTTTTGTAAGTCGTCCTATACGCCCACAATGCATCATCCAATTTTAAGGACCAATCCTTCTGAGACCCATTCACCGTCTTCTCTAAGATTCTCTTCATTTTCCGGTTGGAAACCTCTACTTGCCCACTAATTTGGGGATGATATGGGATCGCAACTCGGTGGTATACATTGTACTTCTTTATTAAGGCTTCAAATTGCCGGTTGCAAAAATATGATCCCCCATCACTTATGATGACTCTTGGTGTACCAAACCGATTTACAAGCCTCTTGAGAAAACGTAAAACAACCTTGGCATCATTTGTAGGTAAAGCCTCCGCTTCTACCAATTTCGATACATAATCCATGCATACCAAGATGTAAGTGTTCCCATAAGATATTGGAAAGGGCCCCATAAAGTCAATCCCCCACACATCAAAAATCTTCACTTCTTGGATAGTAGTCAAGGGAATCTCATCTCGCTTCGAAATGTTTTCCACTCTTTGGAACCGGTCACTATGCTCAACAAACTCCTTAGCATCTCAAAATAGAGTCGGCCAAATGAACCCGCTTTCAAGAACTCAAGCAGCGGCTCTTGCCGACCCGTAATGCCCAGCATACTCGGAATCATGACAAGAGCTCAAGATAGGCATCATTTCTCCCAAAGCTACACACCTCCTTAGCATCTCATCTCCATAAATCTTAAACAAATAGGGCCCATCCCAAAAATACCTCTTAACATCGGATATGAATTTATTTCGTTGATGGTGAGTCAAGTTAGGAGGTAAAATTTCCGAAGAAAGCTAGTTGGCAATGTCGGCATACCAAGGTGTTGCTAACTCGGAAATGGGCATGAGCATCTCGTCCGGAAATCTCTCATTTATCTCAACCCCAATTGGAATAGGCCCCAGATTCTCAAATCTTGATAAGTGGTCTGCCACCACATTCTCCGTTCCCTTCTTATCTCTAATCTCAACATTAAATTCTTGCATAAGGAGAATCCACCGGATTAGGCGGGGCTTCGCGTCGTGCTTAGCAAAGAGATGCCTCAACGCCGCATGATCGGTGAAACAATTTTCTTGGCCCCAAGAAGAGATAACCGAAACTTATCAAGAGCAAACACAACGGCTAGCATCTCTTTTTCCGTGGTGGTATAGTTCAATTGAGCCGCTGCCATGGTTCTACTAGCATAGTAGATCACATGGACTCGCTTCTCCTTTTGTTGCCCCAACACACACCCTAGAGCTTGGTCACTAGCATCACACATGAGCTCAGAAGGTAAACTCCAATCCGGATATGAGATAATAGGAGCGGTCACAAGTGCTTTGTTCAACTTCTCAAATGAAACATAGCACTCTCTTGTGAACTCAAATGGGGCATCCTTCACTAGTAGATTCGTCAACAGCCTTGCAATGGATGAGAAATTCTTGATAAAGCGCCGATAAAAACCTGCATGGCCCAAGAATGCCCGGACTCCTTTGACAGTAACCGGAGCAACCAACTTCACAATTACATCCGTCTTCGCTCTGTCCACTTCAATTCCTGCTTCCGATATCATATGCCCAAGCACAATACCCTCTTTTACCATGAAATGGCACTTTTCCCAATTAAGTACTAAATTGGTTTCCTCACACCTTATCAACACACGCTCAACATTCGCCAAACAACCATCAAACGAATCACCAAAAACAGAAAAATCATCCATAAATACCTCCATTATGTCCTCCACCATGTCATTGAAGATCGAGGTAATGCATCGTTGAAAGGTTGCGGGGGCATTGCACAACCCAAAGGGCATCCGCCGATACGCGAAGGTCCCGTAGGGGCAAGTGAGCGTCGTCTTTTCTTGGTCATCCGAAAAGATCAAGATTTGATTGGATCTGGAGTACCCATCAAAGAAATAATAGATTTTGTGGCTCGCTACTCTCTCTAACATTCGGTCAATGAAGGGCAAAGGAAAATGATCCTTCCTCGATACCACATTTAGCTTGCGGTAATCTATGCATACTCTCCAACCGATCACCTTTCGGGTAGAGATTCCCCCCCCCCCTTCTCATTTTCAATGATGGTCATTCCCCCCTTCTTAGGTACACATTGAATGGGGCTCACCCATCCACTATCCAAGATAGGATAGATGATTCTGTTGTCTAAGAGCTTGACTATCTCCTTGTGTACTACCTCCTTCATGTTGAGATTCAATCTTCTTTGTCTTTGAGTGCACTTCTTGGACTCATCCTCTAGGTGGATCTTATGCATGACCACTTGAGGACTTATCCCTCGAATATTGGAGATTTGTCATCCCATGGCCAACACATGACTCTTCACTACTTGTACAATCCTCCTTTTTTGATCTTTAAAAAGCTTGTTGGAGATAATGATAGGTAGAGTTTCGTTTTCTCCAACAAAAGCATACCGGACATGAGGCGAAAGCGGCTTCATTTCAAAAATTGTCGGTACCTCGGAAGATGGTGGTGGCACACCCTTGCTCTTGGTCAATTCCTTCGGTTTAGGTTCATCTTTCTCGGTGTATTCATCATTTGGAACCTAAGATTGAAATGTGACTTGAGAGATTTGAGAAAAAAGAATTTTTCTTTCTTTTAACTTATGGGGCTCGATCGAGCCTTTCATTAAAAGGAAAGGCTCGATCGAGCCCTTAGGGTTAAAAGAAACAAAAATTTCCTTCAGTTGAGGGGCTTGATCGAATTGTAATGGGTTTCGATCGAGCTCCTCAATTGAAAGCTCAAATCTTTTGAAAATCTCTCCCTTGGCTTGATTCAACACTTTCACATTGTCTTGAAGTTGCTCTTCCACAATCTCATCCACCAAATCAATCCTTATGCAATCTTCCTCCTCGATGGTGGCCCTCATTACTTTCTTCATATCAAAATCAACCATTTCTTCATAGACTCTCAAGGTTAACTTCCCGGCATGCACATAAATTAGAGCTCTCCCGGTGTTCATAAAAGGTCGCCCTAAGATCATGGTGCATTCCTAATCTACAGCATAATCCAAGATAACAAATTCAACTGGAAATATAAACTTATCCACCTTCACAAGCACATCTTCAACAATACCATACGGCCTCTTCAAGGAGTGGTTGGCTAGTCGGAGTACCATCGAGGTAGTCTTCACAGTTTGATCCCTAAAAAGCATCCTGAAAAGAGATAGAGGCATAAGATTTATGTTACCACCTAAATCACATAAAAAATTGATAGAATTCATGTTTCCAATAGTGCAAGGTATAGAAAAACTCTCTAGATCTTTTAACGTAGCCGGTAAGTCACTCAAGATGATTGAGCTACAACTCTCCGGAAGGGCAATAGTTGCACCATTGTCCCAACTCCTCTTATTGGTGATGATATCCTTCAAGAACTTAGCATATTGGGGCATCTCCCTCAAAGCATATGCTAGGCTAAGGTTGATCTGAAGCTTCTTGAAGATCTCAAGAAACTTGTGAAACTTTTGATTATCCGACACCTTTCTTAGCCGGCTTGGGAATGGAACCTTAGGCACAAATGGTGGAGGTGGTGGTGTTCTCACATAAGGCTCTTCAATATCAATTACCACCTCCTCACTAGCCTTGGATAACTCTTGGCTAGAGCTAGCAACATTCGCCTCAATATTAGGCTCCTTTTCTTCCACTCTATGCCCCTTGCCATTAGACTTTTCAAGGTTTCTCCCACTTCTAAGTTCAACCGCTTTGAGTTTCTCCCTTGTATTGTTTTCAGTAGTAGATAGCAATCCACCTTGAGCTCTCCCTTGGAGTGCAAGTGCCATTTGTGAGATTGGGTCTCAAGATGATGGATAGTGAAAGTTTGGTTCTTCTCGCTTTGTTCCATTTTATCAAATTTCTCCAATAACTTGTCCATCTTACTCCCCTCCTCCAAGCTCCTTTGTGGTTGGAACCCGGGAGGGTGTTGAGCCCTACCACCAAAGTTGTTCCCATGATTGTGATTGTTATGGTAGTTACCTTGTTGTTGTTGTGGAGGTCTACTGCCACCTTGGAAATGTGGCCCCGCTTGTTGATGAGCTTGAACATTACCTTGCCCATCATTGTTTATCCACAAAAAATTAGGATGATTCTCCAACCGGGGTTGTAAGTGTTCGAATATGGGTCATTTGCTTAACATTGCCGACCAACATAATTCACTTGCTCACTCTATGCTTGGCCCGTGGAAAGCATTTTCCATTAGAATTATTGTAATCCCCATAATGCTCACATCCCACTTGCACATATGCGACCAGAGCACTCCTCGGATTCACTTGCTTCTTGAGGGCATCCAATTTCTTTGTAGAGATGGATTCTTAACTTTTATGGCTTCAAATTCTTGTACTTGGTCAAGTGTCATCACCG
This sequence comes from Mercurialis annua, assembly GCF_937616625.2. Lineage (NCBI taxonomy): Eukaryota > Viridiplantae > Streptophyta > Magnoliopsida > Malpighiales > Euphorbiaceae > Mercurialis > Mercurialis annua. The sequence goes on along the minus strand of NC_065574.1, from coordinate 42,055,893 downwards.
ACTTTCGGGCCGGTGGTCTTCTCCTATCCGAGGACCAATCACTACTTACCACGGCTAACTTCTCAATCAAATCGTTGGCTTCCTCATATGTCTTTTGCATCAATGGTAGCCCTTGTTGTCTCACTCAAGCCATCATAAAATATTTGCAACACATGTTCTCTTTTTACGATAGTGAGGGACATGTCTTTGGAAATCCTTAAACCTCTCCCAAGTTTCATAGAGAGATTCCCCATCGTATTGGTAAAAGTCAATAATATCCTTTGTCAATTTGGCGGTCCTACCCATCGGAAAGTATTTCTTGAGGAAAGCTTGGGCGAGATCCCTCCAATTGTGAATCAAAGCGTTTGGTAGTGAGTGAAGTCACAAGCTCGCTTTGTCTCTTAAGGAGAAAGGAAACATCCTAATCTTGATTTGGTCGGCGGTGATATTGTGAAGCTTGAATGTGTCTAGGACTCCCAAGAATTTAGGAATGTGGACATTTGGATCTTCACTTGCCAACCCATAGAATGCGCACCGATTCTCTAGGAGTTGGATCGTGCTCGGCTTTATTACAAAAGTGGCCGCTTGGACCGGTTGAGCAAAACATCCATACGTGGCATTATCCACATCCGGGAGGAAGAAGTCTTCCAAAGTTTGCCTCAGCGGTTGTTGGTCTTGCGCTTGAGGGCGGTCTTGCCCTTGATGTTGGTCCCCATCATCAAGTGGAGAAGGAGGAGGTGGGTGATGTTGTCCCCTTCCCTCAACTTGAGGATGATACCTCTCTTCCTCATAGTCATCTTCCACATTTTCCATGATTCACTACTAGAAAACAGTGATTTAGCGATAAATTTTTCCGTCGCCAAATGACCAAAATCCGTCGCTAAACACGTTTAGCGACGGATTTGCGACGGAACAGTCCGTCGTTAAAATTTTGGTCGCAAAGTTTGATAATAACAAAAAAAAATTGCGACGGATTTTGGTCTCCATTTAAGCGACGGAATTCTAAATCCGACGGATTTAGCGACGGATTTAAATCCATCAGTAATTTTTTAAAATTAAATTGTAAAATAAATTTTTTATTTAATCAATCACCCATCTGTGCTCTCCATCACTCACCCACCCGCGTTAGATCACCCACCAGCACCCACCTGTCGATTTTCGCAAACTTCCCAGGAGGTCATCCATCCTTCCATTGCTCCCACTCAAAACTCTTTAACCTTGTAGTTCTCCCGCGCGTCACTCCACCTTAACCAGCTCATATTCATATCATATATTTATGTATATTATACTTAAATGTAACTAAACAAAAAATATTTGTTTCCATAATTTAATCCCACCTTCTAAAATAATTTTTTTAATAATTTATTAAAATATTTATATACTTAAATAAATAAATAATCTGTAATTATTATTTCATAAATAAGGTTTAATTATTATTTTATAAATAAAAAAATTAAATTGAAATAATATCAATTTAATTAAAAACTTTAATAATTATTTTTTAATACATTTTTAAATTTTTTTTTGACAGCGCAAATTAGTGACGGATTTGAAATCCAGATTTGAAATCCGTCACTAAATTCTGTCGCAAAAGGCGTAATTTAGCGACGGATTTTAAAATCCGTCAATTGCGCCAAAAAATAAGCGGGAGAATTCCCGCCAATAGTTAAATCTGTCGCTAAATTTTATCAATACAATTGGCGGGAGTACTCCCGCCAATTTAAATGGGTAGATCCGCTAAATCTGTCGCTAACCAAAAAAATAGCGACAGAAATTGTATCTGCCGCTAAAATTCGTCGCTAAAACGTTGTTTTCTAGTAGTGATTGCGGGTCTATGATTTTCCCGCCTCACATTCCTTTTGAAGCTACCGAAATTGTCTTGGAATGGTTCGAGTGGGAGATTGACCCGACGTGTTTTGTGCATATACTAGAGTTGATTTCCTACACAAGCGAAAACAAGCAAACCACGCATAAACCACGAAAAACAGAAAATAGACAAGTAGTAAAACAAAAAAAAACGCTAATTCGACCAAGATTCAAAGTACTCTCAATCTTCTTTATACAACACTATCCCCGACAACGGCGCCAAAAACTTGTTGATATAAATACCAACTCGTAATACAATGGACTTTAAGTCCGGGTTTTCGAACCCACGAGGATAGAGGTTAAGCGAGAATGATTTTAGTTCAAATCCTAATTCGTCTAGTAATAAAACGATGATTTGGTTCAAACACGATTAACAACTAAATATTGCACTAATCAACTAAACAATTGCAAATAAAACAACTAGATTAACAACGAGTTTAACCAATAAGGAAAGGCGTCTAGGGGTCGGAACTATTCCTAAACGTTGTAGTCACGGGATATGCAATTTTGGTATGGACAAGGACCGAATTGCTTCTATAGCTCTACTCCCGCTCTCTCGAGCCTTAAAGAGCAACAAAACCACATTCAATCAATCAACAAACATATAGTCCACTCTCGTGATCCTAAACATCGGTAATTAAAGGAATGTGATTAATCAATCAATTCTGGGGTCACCTATTCTCTAACCCATTGTCACGGTGCCAAATAATAGGCTCCTAATCTTGTAGATACATTCAATTAGCCACCTCTCAGTGTACTAAACAAACTATAATCAAACCTAGGATAGCTAATCCTAGGTAAGCATGAAGCATCAAGATTAGCACAAGTTAAACTACCCAAATCAAGCATATCACATTTAACACAACATTTAATCTTTCATTCCAACCCCCAAACAAAGGGGGCTTAGCCAATCATGGCTAAGTTCACAACACAACTAATTAATAGACAACTAAACATTAAAGAGTAGAGATTAGTTACCTTTGTAGGAAACCCAAAAGCAAGCATTCAAAGCAAGAATAATATCAATAATAAATGAACTCAACCGTCAATTAAAACTCAAAAACATTCAATAATGGAGGAATGAAAAGCTTGAAGATGATGGCACAAAGCCCTAAGAAAATTCTCTACACAAGGAATATTTCTCTAGCTAAAAGTTGTCTAAAGTTATTACATGTAAAATAAGATAAGTGCCTTATATAGGCTAGACAAAAGAAGAAACAAAACACCTAGTACAAGAGCTATGTTGGGCTAAATCCAGAAGTGGGCCATTGAGTCTTGTCTTGTCTTAAATTCAAATTCTAAGGTTATTTTCCCTATGGCTCGATCGAGCTCCCCACTTAAAAGGGAGGGCTCGATCGAGCCCTTGCTCCTAAGGAGCTGCTGGAATCATTTGCACTAGGTGCTCGATCGAGCCCCATCTCATAAGTGGAGGGCTCGATCGAGCCCTCCCTTGTTTCAGCAATCTATTGCTCAAATCTTCGCTTTACGACTCCGCTTTTTTCTTGATGCTTGGATTCTTCCTTCTTTATGCCCAAAACACTTCGTATTACTGCGTTGTTTCTGAAATGCTAACACACACAATAAGCACACAAACATATATAAATATCATATCAAAATGCAACAAGCGCATGGGAAAAAGACTCTAAATCATAGGTGTATTTCGCACCTATCGTGTCTACAGTATCCTTGTCACTTGTTTAATAGCAAGTCACTTCTTTAACAAGAATTAACTTATTTTGTCAATTCTCGTTAAAGAGGGGGCAAACTGTAGACACCTATTTTCTGGACATGTAAAAAGTGATGAAGGACTGAAGCGTCCAATGATGATTTCCAGAGATATCCGTCCGGGTGACAAGCTATCGATTTACTTGCGGGAATTTAAGCAGGCAAAATTTGTGCATAGTTGTAAACGTGGAGGATGAACACGTAATTAGCCGCAAATAGCCTATAAAAATCCAAAAAGATTGTAGTCTAAGACTAGAAATTGGACTAATTGCAATGTCTTAAAAGTTTATGGGTCAATTTGCAACTTTTAAGGACTAAAATTGACCATAATCAAACCCATAGGGTCCCAAAAGCCTTTTTGACACTTATAGGCACCTGAAATGACTTTTAGCATCTTTTTGCTTAACTAGTAAGCCAAAATCCGAAAATTAAATGGAAAATTCTAATTAATTAATTAAAAACCTAATCCTAATCTTAGAAGCATATCACCTAACACTTCTTCCATCTAAATTCAAACTCTAACATAATGAAACTGTAAATAGACAATAGCAAACTCTTACCCTAAGTAGACCACTATATAAACAACCTTAAAATATCTTAGTCAGTGGTCGGACCAGATAGGTAAAAAATCATTAGCGAATTCGATCCCCCCCCCCCTAAAAAACCTTAGCATAGGCCGAACCATACACATACCAAAATTGCAATTGATTCTAGACCAGATAACACTAAGTACGTGTTACTTCTCTAAGAACGCAGCCTGCACAGACTCGAAGCTGGATTTCGCATCCACTTCGCTAACAAACGAGCCAAGGACTCAGACCGGTAATTCTGACGACCCTCTTAATGTCTCATGTTAATTTGTATCCCATAATCATCATATTTGCTGAATCTATGTGAATTAAGGTGTATGTTAGTTATTTATCACTTTTGCCATAAAATTGCCATTTTTAGTGAATTCAAAGTTTTGTCAAATTGCCATAAAATCGAATAAAAGCATGTTAATCACTGTTAATTAGATGTTTATGTGTTCAAACTCATAAAATAATCAATTAGAAACCTTAAAATGTATGTTTCTAGGTGCTCTTAGTGAATTTTGCCATTAAATAGTTGTTGTAAATCCATATTTATGATGTTCAAATCACGTTTAAACACTTACAGACTAATATTTTTGAATTCTTTGTTCGATTTTATGCGTTTTGACTATTTTTGACGAAAAATGGAGCTGAAAAATCGGCGGCGTCACTAGAACAAAGGGTGGCGCCACCACTCCAAACAGCCGGCACCGTGTTCTCACTCCAGCTTCCCAGAACATGCTTCCCAAATCTCTAAACTTCGATCCAGAACTTCAATTTAGGTTTTCGAGCTCCTATGGGCTCAGAATTAGGCTCAGTTTAGACCCATAAATAGAATTTTTTAGGTACTTTAATTATTCGCACTGTAACGGGCCAGACCCGATATAAAACGGACTCCGAAATCCACTGATGTACCATAAAATATAAACCGGGCCCACGACCACGAGGCCCGCAAACTCAGCAACTTCTAGAGCTGATTTCAGATTCACCAAAACTTGGAATTAACCGTGGTTTCAACCGAAAGAACTGTATCGACGAGGCGCACATTCCGTGTTCTTATCGAGAACCAATTCTGACTACATTAACGATCAAACCCACGCGCGTGCATGGCACTCAAAAAGTTAACAAGGTATAAAAGTATCTCTAACCTTGTATGTATACCAACTGTACATGGGCCAGTCAACACTGTTTACTGCTTTAAAAAAACATGCCAGATCCAATATTAACAGGTTAAAGGATTAACCACGTTAATTTAGCTAATCAAAGACATCTTAGGACTACCACTGTCATACCCCGTATTTTTAAGGTATTAAAGTTATGTCACGTGTTTTGATTTGCGATAATTAATGTCAAGGAGGCTAATTATAAGTTAAGATATTAAAGATATAGACCGAAGCGGGTCTAATTTACTTATCACAAAATAATAGTTTAATTTGAAAATTATAATTCGTTAAAGCGGGTGTGAGTGGAACTAAAAAAAACTTAAGAAATTTAATATCAATATGCATCTCTAAATGGAGAGGTAAAAGTTTCGGACAAAGTCCCCAATATTAAAACGTCGAAATACGAAATTTTGGTCGTAAAATATTGAAGGATATAGAAGATAGTGATTACGAACACGTGGCGATACAAGAGTGGCGACACGTGGTGATGCGTGAGTAGGAGACAAGTGACGAAGCATGAGCGGAGACATGCGGCGGGCATGCGCATCGACACGTGGAGCACATGCGCAGTGACACATGACGATGTATATGTCTATATATAGGAAATGCTTATATAACGTTTTTCTTCTTTTATCGTTATATTCTTTAATTAGCGGTTTTGATACGTCGAGTATGTTTGGTCGATATCTCTCTACTCCGATATTGGAATTTGACGTTCTTTATGTCAAATCGAAGCTATCAGTGTGCTCTTCAACTCTACCGGTTTTGTTTTGAAAAATTCGGCCGAAAACAAATCAAATATACGACTAAAATATCAGCCCAAAACGACATGTTTGGTTCGTCGTGCTCTAGCCAATTTTATTCGCTGTTCAAATTTCAGAAATCATTTGATTAAAGTTTTTGACTTTGAAGGATTGAATTCTAAGGATTCGACGTGTCATCTAGCTATCAGATCAGGAGTTTGACGATTTTGATATACGTAGTGGATTTAAAATAACGGTGTTGTGAGTTTGCTATTTATTTTGCGTATTGTATTTATAAGTTGATTGGTGTAGTAGTAGTAGCAGTAGTGGTGGTGGTGGTGGTGGTGGTGGTGGTGGTAGTAGTGGTAGTAGTAATAGTAGTAGTAGTGGTGGTGGTGATAGTAGTGGTAGTAGTTAATTTTACATAATTATTTATTGGAATTATTTGTCAAATGCACTATTTTGAAAAGTATTTACCACTTTTTACACCATCTTTCCATAATTTCCCATTCTACACTAATAACAAATATATTACAAAAATATCTACTATATATAGAAGGCTTATCTCATTTTAAGTTAAAATTTTACATAGTCACACTATCTTTTCCCTCTCTTCTTTTCCATAGATTTTCCGTTTGTCTCTTCCGGTTGTTTTTCTGTTTGTCTCTTCCGTTAGCGCTTCCATGCGTCTACTTTCGATGTGTTTCTCGTCTCTTCGGCTCGCTTTTTCGTTCGTCTCTTCCGGTCGCGCTTTTATGTTCGTCTCTTCCGTTCGCGATATGGATTTCTCGACATCGTTTTTAGATTTTTAGGTTTTTTTATGATGATTTAAATATTTTATAAATAAATTATTGTAGATATATGATTTTTTTATTTATTAAATTGTTCTATTATTTATATAATTATTTTATCTTTCTCTTATTTATTTTTTAATGATACCGATTTTGTAAAGAACGAATTAATTTATGGTGTATTTACAGTATTTTTTATAATACATTTACGTTATAGTGTATTTCTGATATTTTTCGGTGTATATATGGTTTTTTGGTATATTTCTGTCGTTTTTGTAAAATATCTATGATGCATTTGCAGCGTTTATAGTGTATTTGCAATGTTTATCGTGTTTTGCTGTAATTTTATGGTATATACTATAAAAATACTATAAAAACACCATAAATACACTATATATACACTATAAACACACCACAATTACACTAAAAAAACACAATAGATATACTATAATACATCATAATTACACTAAAAATACGATAAAAAGAACACCAGAAAAAACAAATCTATAGAAAAGAGATAAATCATTAAAAAGTGAAAATGTATTTGTGAAATTAAAAAAAACTGTATTTTCCATTAATTTTTTTTTAGAAAAATACAGACAAAAAATAAAGGCCTAATTACTTAAAAAAAACCCCATCTTGTAACATTTTTTTGTTATCTTCACGTAGGAAAAAGTTCATTTGTACCCTTTTTTGATTTTTCGTTTCTCTACCCTAAAATTTAAATTTTTGATAATTAAATTAATTAAAGGATGAAAACATTATAAATAATTAATAATGTTAAATGTTTAATTAGAATATAAGCTAAATATAAAGGATCATTTTGAATATTTTTTCAAATAAAAAGAGATCAAATTAGCTCTTTAGGGTAGAGACGAAAATAAAAAAATAAAAAAAAGGGTACAAATGAATTTTTTCTTAGGTCAGGTTATAAACGAATAAATGTTACAAGGTGGAATTTTTTGAAGTAATTAGGCCAAAAATTAACAATATAAAGTTGTAAATAAAATAGGAAATAGTGTGGTGTATGAAATACCGTCAAAATTAATTCCCACAGTTCAACTAAGCAACCAACCTATTAAACTCATCTTTCATGACAATGGAAAGAGAACTGAATCAGAAATTCTCAGATAGTTGTAAAATTTCTATGAATATATAATACCTGTAGTGACAAGGGCTGTTGATCATATCAAATATCAGCCAAGCGGGAGAACGGTCAAAAGATTTCATAAATTTCCACGAGTAAAAACCGGAAATAATTAAAATGAAAAGAAACACCACCAACTTGTTAGGGATGGCAAAACTACAAAATACGGTTGAGATTACTAGCCCATGATGAATCAATTAAAAAAACAAAATCTCATATTTATTGGTCGTCGTCGTCGATGAGGACAAGATCCTGGTTGATCTTCATTCTCTTGCTGCCTTCATCATCATTGTTGATTTCTTGAAGAATTCTACTTCCATACCTTTCTGTCTTCAGCTTCCCAACTATCTTTTCCAACTGCAAACATCAACAAATAATAATAGAGTCAGGTTGATGAGGCAACCATATGAGTTGTGCTTTGTTCATGAAAACCTGTTCTGTTGAATATCACCGACATACTCTCAATTTCTCTAACATTTTCTTAATCTAAGAGTTGAGTAATTTGAAGAATAAAGAAACAACTAGAATAAGAAGCAACTATAAAAATATAAGTCGGTTATGGAAACTATATATATATGTAAGGTGGCCATATCATTTATGCACATGAGATTATGAGAGAAAGAGTGAAAATCATAGTGAGTGTGTGTGTGTGCAGTAAGTGTAAGAGTGAGAGTAAAAGGTGTAAGAGTAGTGTACAAAGTGTTGTACATATTACTCTTTAAGGCAAAAGGAACAAAAAAACCCTCGTAGATTTCACAAAAGTACAAATCAACCCTTTTACTTTTTTGGAATATAATTAAGCCCTTTTTGTTTTCAAATAGAACAAATAACCCCTTCCATCCAATATCATTAGAAACACTCGTTAACGGCTGACATGTCTCTCATAATCATATAGGAAAAAAGTTCAAAAATAATTTTAATATTTAAAATATTTACCAAAAATTTGAGGGGGTAAGTGTCCCAAAAATAAACTAAAAGGGTTTATTTGTTCGATTTTAAAATAATAAGGGTTTAATTGTTCAATTTTAAAAACACGGGGGCTTAATTGTGCCCAGATAAAGTAAAAGGGCTGATCTGTACTTTTGAGAAAAACTCGAGGGCTTTTTTGTATCTTCTGCCACTCTTTAATATAATAAAAATATTTTCTTTCAATTAAGTCCTCATTTTCTAACATATTCAAAGCTTCTTCAGTTTTTCTCGAGTGAGAGCAATAAATTTGGTTTGGTTCAGTATGATACTATTTAAAAAAAAATCGATCTTTTCTTTTAAAAAAAACATGATTTTCAGTTAGGTTTGGTTTTGAAAGTAACTAATTTTCAGTTCAGTCTTTAAACAAACCCAACCAAAAAACTAAACGAACCAACTTTGATTTTGTTCAATTTAAACTGAATGAAGACCTATAAAAATGATTTAGGAACTTGCCTCTTCACTTGAACTTGGTTTCAATTCACTGATCATGCTAATTTGTTGTCTAGACAAGACAGAATGGGGAAGTATTCTGTCATGACCAGAGGAGAGTTCTTTACGCAACTTATCAAGTCTCAACTCCAGTCCTGATGATGTGAGACTTCGTTTTGCTTTGTTCATCTTACCATCCTTGCTCTGTTTAGTGAAAATTTCAAGCTTTACACTCTTCTTTCCTGTGTGCAAAGCAAGAAAAATAAACAATATAATGCCAAATATAGCATTGTCGGTAACTTGTTACATAAGTTGAAAAAGTAAAAAAGATGTGTCCCGTCCATTAGCAACTAAAGATTTCCATGACCGACAAGCAAATTTACTGAAGGCCCATGTTCTAAGAGCTACCTAGCATCTCCTTCATCCAGCCTTAATGCTTTAATATTAAATTTCCCACCCACAGGATAGAACCAGATTCAATATCTCATTTCCAATGACGTAACCATCAATTTTACTATTTGAATCTAGAAGAGAACATGTTGACTCAAGGATCAAATTACGCTTGTATTTCATTTTCTAACCACCAATAGCAGGTTGAATAAAAGCAAAATTTTCAGGCCAAAATTCCAACTAATTACCCTTGCTGACACAAATCCATTATTAAAATAATTCAATTTGCAACATTGAATAGCTCTTGTAAACCACGATTATTACTTACTAGTAAGCACACCACATCAAGCCATGAGCGGAAATGATGATATTCAATCCAATACAGGAAATAGAACGTTCAGATTTGTATGCTAAAAAGATGCCATCCATACCTTGCAGTACCTGCTTGGCCAATAGTCCTGTTTTCAAATAAGCATTGGTAGCATAAGCTGTATGCTGAAATTCTTCTTTCTGCAAAACATACAAAAATAAATAGAATATAATTAATTAGGTCTTGGCAAAAATCTTTCCTATGAAAAACATTTTCCAAGATGAAGGAACGTAAATGTTTCATGAAACAGTAGATGCATACAAGCTAACTATAAATGTGTTATACCCTAGTGTACAGAATAGATAGAAAAATGTTCCAGTATCGAAGCCAACTAGTAACACTTTACTCATGAGCACAACCTTAAGTGTCTATCTGTCTTGCGTATACACATGATTAGTTTGATGTTTTCTTATTAATGTTTGTCCGAAAGACTGATAAGTTAACTGGTGCTGTTTAGCACATTATCATGAAAAGATTCCTTAGTTTCACAAATAAGAGCTGCAATAGTTACAGCACTTTTCAGCTGACACCAAAGGATGGACTTATCTTCACATAATAAACTATGTTATATGCTTCAGGGTAGTTGTACTACCCCCTATACTGTAGCTGTAGGAAAAGCAGCATATTCTTGACCATAACTACACTAGGAGCTCTTTGTAATCTATGTTTTTAACCCTTCAAGGAAGCACAATCGAAACTTAACATTAACTCCCTAATTGTTTGGGTTGCACATGAAACCCAAAACTCTCCAAATAAACCTGCTAAGATGAAGTTAAAATCAATTCTAAAAAAAAAAAGTCAAACAGTCTCAACTTTTCTCATTGCCCGCCTAAAAGTTTAACATAAGTTTGAAACATGCTGCAAATTTGTTACATTGTCAACCAACTCATTCCAAATATTATGTACAAGCAGGCTGCACTTAATGGATCAAGGACCAAGGCTTGAGGTTCGTACCAAAATATTATCTAGAATAAGCTGGACCACAAGCTGCTCTATCTCCTCTCTTTTAAGGTCAGCACCTGCAATTTCATAGAACAGTTTTTCTATAAATACATGTGTTGGGAAATGAATTCAATTTTTTTATTCTTGTACAGTATTAAAAGAAGATAAGGAGTATGAAGATTACTAGATGAAAATTATAATAAGAATTGTCGAACAAACAAACCTAATTAATGTAATAAATAAATGAGAACTTTTTGTTCAAACAAAAAAAGTTTAACTATATATTAAAGCACAGAAAAGAGAACCTTTAGACGTTTTATGAAAATAAAAACATATGACAATTACATAGGCGCTATTCCCTATAAGACATTAAATTGCATCTACTTTTTCTTTTAACATACAGTTGTCACAGTTAGAGAAAATCCCATGTTATCAAGCTTTAAGATCCAAAATAAAGATATTTTATTTTTAAAATGACCTAAGGAATTTATTCTTTATATTTATTTCAAAAAAAAAATGATGATGGAGATTCTTAAATCAAAATGATAATTTGAGTATTAATTTGGTTAACATTTTGCTTGTAATTACATTTGGATGTAGTATGCGATATTGGATCATCTATAGCATCACTATACATTCCCTATTCATTGTAGGTTAGTTATTAGTCAACAAGTTTTTAGCTTATGATGTATCTCGAAGCCCTAGTCCAAATAAATATTTTATGGAGAACCGACAAGGAATTCCATTAATAACTAGTCGTTTTGATTCTTTGGAACAACTCAATGAATTTAGTAATAGTATATATTTATATAAAATATGAGTTTTTTTTTGTGCAATGGTATTAGCACCAGATGCCAAACTCATTTTTAACACAAAGGTTTTTATTAGTATTTTAAAAAATCTCTAAAGATGGCTCCTAATACATACAGGTACACCCTTCCTAAAATTGTTCCAGAGTTTTGATTCTTAGGACAGATTCCTTACCAAAGTTCATAGTAAACTGTATCAGTCAGTAGCAGAAAAAACAGTTTGCAGTCCTTTTGTCTAGGGATGAATGAGCACTTTTCATTTAAGCACTTTTTTGCCAGTGTGGGCCTAGCCTAGATGGTTAAGGCATCACCAAGTGCATCAAGAGGTCATGAGTTCGAATTTTACCTCCATAACTAACAACTGACAAAATACTCTATCTTTGGCAAAAAAAAAAATCAATCAAACTATTTTAACAAAAATGAAATAATCAAATTAAAATGTGGTTTGGCGTAGTAGATTACCGGATTAACCAAACAGACCAAAACAATAGTATATATAGAGAGGTCTAATTCAAAGTTTCCATAGAAGTGTACATTTGACATCTTTCCTTCATAATAGAAGGAAGACTAGTGGGATTCTGAACAGTTGTCATAAAATATGTTATAAATTATCAAATTTTCTCATTTGGTCAAAAAGTATCCTCTCAAAGGTATTGATTTCTATTCCCATCACTGGCTTTTTATATGTTTCAGTTTGTTTTTCAACTTAATTGCCTTCAAATTAAAAAAAATCCAATTCTATTTCTGCGATTCTGCGAATAAAACCCAGACGCGCGCATTAACAAGCTTCCCATCTGACTAATACATGTATTGTGTTGTATAAAGAAAATCAATTTGAAAACCGAGCCGAACCGACTTTTTTGGGTTGAATCCATTTGGTTTTTCAAGTCCTCAAATAATTGATTAGATAAGGGTATGAGGGCGGCTAGGTGACCAAACCGACTGCTGCTCAACCCTACTTTCTTCCTAATGGCATAGTAAAGTGGAGATGTAACGGCAGTTGACACATATGATATTCCATGTCGCATGCTAATCAATCTAATAAAGGAGGATATTTAAGAGACTAAAATAGTGGTTGTTAAAGTGGTGAGTATCCCATATTGGTTGTGTGTGAATGGACATGTATTTAAATATTGGTTTGGCATCTCCATTCACAAAATATGAATTTGGCCCAGCCCACGTGAGATGCATGAGGGGGGATTGGTTGCTCAGCCCGGACACGCTATGCGTGAGGGGGAGTGTTAAAGTGGGAGTATCCCACATTGGTTGTGTGTGAATGGACATGTGTTTAAATATTGGTTGGGCATCTTCACTTAACACCAATTGGTTTTAAGATGGAATCTAATACTGGTCATGAGTTATTGGGTTTTTGGTGGTCTACTTTCATAATTAATATAAATGGGAGAGCAAGAAATGCCAAAAATACATGTGATGTGATCAAATAAAATGCTAATGCAGATATTTAAAACAATTCTACTGCCTAAACACAGATAAGCATGTTATGCGTGTGAACTGAAAAGATGACCGGCCTATTCAACAATACATTACCTAATCCATTGCGCTTATTTTTCATTTTGTCCACCAGTTGCAACATTGTCAATCTCTGATCATTCTCGTGCACATCTTGCAGCAATGATACCATAAGTTTTGCATGTTCTGCAAAGCAGCAGTAGCATATTTAGCAGAAAAACCTTTTAAAAATTGGTGATATAGATCAATCTAATTCTAGAGTCACTTTAAAAGTAGAAGAAGATAAATCTAATTTTAGAGTCACTTTAAAAGTAGAAGAAAGAAACACCCAAACAAACACAATATGCTAAGTAATTTAGATTTTGAAGGAGTTGGATGAAGCTTTATAGTTTGCAGCGGTGATAGTTCAACAAAAGCCATATACACATATAGTAAGTAGTAACTGCATATGAGATGCCGATTCTTTGGAGAAAAACTGTTGTCGGGTGCTTGTCTGGTTCTTAGGCGCACTTTTATACTGTGATTGACCCTGAGGGGAAGGATATATACAAAAAATAAACTGCTCAGGAATCAGGCGATGACTGATTCACACAGCAGAATTTGATTTCTGTCATGGCGGATCAGGGTATGCATGCCATTTATTTTTTGATTGCCTCTTATATAGATTAGTTTGGTATAATGTTTTGATGTCCTATTGTATTAATGTAGCTCTTCTCATCTTGGAAAAGAGATATCGGCTGGTCTTCTAAGAAAGACAAAGGGAATTTACAACTGCTGCCAGAATTCAGAGAAACTGTTTTCTGTTCAACAGTATACCATCTATGGCAAGCTAGGAATGAGATAAGTTTTTCAGTAAAAAGCTCAACTAATTTATTTTAGAGATATCAAAATTATTATTAGAGTCTCACTGAATAGCTTAATCTTTTGGATATATTGATTGTTTGACATAGTGTTGAGCCTTTGTGATCGAAAGGTCTAGAGTTTGATCTTTAGTAACCTTTGCGTTTTAGGAGTGTTGGAGATAATAAAAATTGTTGTTGACGTCTCACCCAACAGTTTAATTTTTTGGGTTGATGGGTTATTTGACAGGTTCCAAATGTAATTTTGGCTCAAAGCTGTATAAAGCAGGGATGCAAATGTACAGAGATGTCAAGTAGATGATACTAGTTTGGTTTTGATTCTTTTTAATCTATTACCATAACCTACTGGGCAATTATACGCAGACATTTCGTTTTTATTTTGGTAACATTAGAGAACAACACTAGTCTAACCTAAATATTGTAATTTTGTACTCATTTTTGTAATACAAATTGTTTGATGATAAACTTTCAATAAATTTTAATTCTGCTGGTGCTGGACGTCTGTGTGCTACACATACAACAAGTGCAACCACTTGAAATGAACTTTTTAACATAGATCTGCTCCTTTTCCTTAAGGTTATTTTGAGAATATACTCATGCATATTAGCTTGGACGAGAGGCCAAAATTACATCTGAACAGAATAATAAGGCACTGCAATGGAAATCACCGGATAAATTTTACAGGGGCAAAGCAAAGTTGCGCAAGGCAAAAAAATCAAGTTAATTGCATCAAAGACATAGTAGACCTTAGTTTAAGCTTGTAACAAGAACCATGGCTCTAATATGAGCACAATCATATAGAAAGGAATTCAAAACTAAACTATGTTGAAATACAATCAAAGAAACTTACCTGTCACGTCGATTTCCATAACCTCATTTGAGAATGCACAGTTATCACACATCCCTGAAAAGCATATAACTATCTTTTACAAACTGCAAGAATTAATGCCACCAGATAACATGACTTCTATGGCAGACATGAAAAAGTACCATTACAATCTTGTAATGGCTCAGAAAAGTGCCGAAAAATGGCACTTCGACGGCATTGTCTTTTAGACTGCATGCAGAGAAGAATATTAATAGAAGTTTTGCTGTAATACAATTCCATATGCAATCAAACGCTGTTTTTTTACGTTATTTGAGCATGGCTTTTTGGTTATCAAAGAAATTAAATATGTTTAGTTTTAATATGGTTTTCCAGACAATGAGATCAGATTTTTTCTACCATCACATTCTCTCAGTTTGAAACCAAAAAAATTCTTCAGTTACAGTAAATACTCATTCTCAAAACAACTTTCAAGTAGCCCAAACCATCTCAAAACAATTTTAACAGCATTAATCATAAAACCAGCAAACATTCGAAATCTTCTAGAGTATTAACTTAATTTAAAAGATCTAAAACAGGAATTAGACTAGCATATGATTCACATTGACTAAAAATTAACATCCATGCCTTCCAGTAGAACATGCATTTTGAATATTCAAAATTATTAGAGTAATTTTCACATGCATGAAGATATTAAATAGAACTTCACTCTAACTGTCACTCAATATGCATGTGATCAAAAATGAATCTCTTTTACATTCAGTTTCTTTCATTGTTATTGCCCTATAGGCTATAGCAACTCCCAGTTTTGTTTCCAGGAAATCCAACCAGTTATGCATAATGATAGTTAATTTTACAACTGCCAGCTGGTTTTAAAATGAATTTCACAATTACTATCTTTGTCTCTCTTTTAATTGTTCCTAACTGTTCCTACTATCGGCTGTAAAATTAATTGATCCTACCTAACACATTTTCTATATTCAGTTAGTGAACTAATCTTAATGTTCCTTTACAAGGATTTTTTCATACTACAAAGACAAAATCCATCTCTCTTCAGGAATATGTGATTTTTTTTCCAAGTTCAACTCTATTTGCAGCATTCAAGAAATTATTATCTGTCTGCTAAACTCTCTAACCTGCAGTGATATCAATACAGTTTGTAAGATGGACTATACCTGGCAATATCGTACTATATCATAAAGATTCTGCAAACCAGAATTCTCATAGAAGACCATTGAACTCTGATAAAAACAAAGATTCCGTTTTATGAGACATATATCAGATAGTAAAGGGAGATTGCAATGTTAAATACAAGTATTAAAGAAAATACCTGCCTAGGTGCATCACCAGGCCTAAAAAAGAGTAAACATTCAGAAGGAGCTCCATCTCGTCCAGCACGACCACTTTCCTGCACCACGTGAAGCTTTGGAAAGATTAGTAAAATAACAAACTTACTAGATAAGAATATGAAAAAAGAAGAAAGGAAAACCTGGTAATATGTTTCCATCGATTTACTCAGACTGTGATGGATGACAAACCTGACTACAGGCAATTACTTTCAATGTAAGACTGTATGTTTATATTGTTATATTTGCAAATCTAGACAAATAAATCAACATTTACACTGTTGCAATTATCTGAAGAAACAGGCATTCTTATGGAAATTCTCAAAATAGAAAACATACATCATAACATGAATAAATAATTTTGGTAAACACACCATCAGGTTTGTTGATTCCCATGCCAAATGCCACCTGTTACGAAAGCAAGATTTCAACAAAGGACTTTAGGATGTGTTTTCCTCAGGTTGAGAATGGAATTGAAAGGAGTGAGAGTAAAAATGGTTATTTGTTTTTTTTTTTGGTAGAAAAACCAAAAAGTTCTATTACAAATAGCAATTAAGGAAAAAACTCAATAAAATCAAGTTCAACTGAAAAACAGCAAACAAAACAGGCTAACTAAAAAAATGGTTATTTTTCACATATTGTTTATTTCAAAAAAATAGTGTGGGAATGACAATGAGACTCAATTTAATGTTTCTTATTTATTATTCATATATAATTTTAAATGCACTATTTTAAAGAAAAACATAACTAAATAAAACATGTGACAAACTTAAAAATATATTTCAATTTCTGATTAATATTCTTCAAAAATATATACATTAAATTATTTATTCATTAAAAATTATCATGATTATATATATTATTATTTTTTATCTATTTTATTTTTTTGTTAAACATATTTGATTAGAGTTTGATTTGATTTTCACAAAAATGAAAAGTCCATTCCTAGTGGACAGGGAGAATGATTGATTGAAGAAGGAATCTCATTTCCATTCCTAAATGAATTTTGATAGAAAAAAAAAAACAAATTTCAAAAAAGTAATTTAATCTCATTTCTTCTTTATTTTTTAGAGAGCCAAACGCCTCCTTAGATAATATTAAATAGAAAATGATATATTTACAATAAGTCAATAACACATACCGTACCAACAATGACCTGTAATTTATTTTGGCTCCACCTGCATCATGAGATCAGATAAGATCATAAGAACTTCACATTATGCATGAAACTAAGAGCACTAAATTTTCATGGTTTTGAAAACATATATTGATATACATTAGTTGCTGAGAAAAAGCAGAACAGAGGAAATAAAGCCAGAATGATGCTGTGGCAATACAAAAAACATGCACTTATTTCGGTCTGAAAAATAAGAAAACACGAGATTTTATCAAACAAAGTACAGATTCCCTTAGATATGTTGAAGCTCGAAACGTTATCATTTAATGTGTGTTTATTTCAACAAGTTATGGGAAATTTAAGAAGTGCTTAATCGAACTAGGATCAATGTCAAGAAGCAAATGCTTAAAGTATGTTCTCCAATGAATCAAGGCCTCAATAAGGAATGAGATTATGAGTGCTTGACATACCATCACCAAATAACTAATTAACCTACTCCATCGTAAGTGCAGAGTGCTACAACATTGAAGTTCAAGGACTAATTCTGAATCCGACTGTATTAAATTTATTATGACTAAAGCAATTAAGAAAACTACAGCCACATAGAAAAAATCATTTTCTCTATATTCTTATGCACTCAAAATATAACAAAGCATGTTACTAGTAATAATAGCTTAGAAATTAATTTTTCTTTCCATTTCATATCCCTGATCTTCCATTTAATATCACTTATTGTCTTTTCCTAAAATTATTGCGAAGCCATTTACTCATAACTGATAAAAACAAAACAATTATGCTTTTTCTCTAGGTGTTTTGAAGGATGTTTCCCCATTGTTTACTGGCATTACTCAATATGTCTTGCATCAAACTAGAATCCCATAAATAAAAATTTCTTAAGCAGATTGAGTTAACTAACTGCATAAATGCATTTATGCTTTTTTGTTGTCTTGAAAGCAGCAACTTAGGACAGCAAATTTTTCTCACTACTTCCTTCAATGCCTTCAGCACAATTTCAAAAGTAGGAAGTTGAAAAGTATCCAGCATTTAGCACTTTTAAAAGGCTTGTTCAGAATTAAAATTATCACAGAAAAAAAAAAGGTTCCCGTGAATACACTATCGAAAAAGAGTATTGAAATAAAAACTAGTTTACTTCTTTCAGGTGAAAGAAGTGAAACTAGCATCATTGACAAAACATTATATGCAAAGCCTATAAGATAAGAGTAAATCGTTTAACCTCATATGAACCTTCTCACGAGCATTGACATCCATATCTGCATGGTAATAATCAGCTGAAATTCCCCTCTCACGCAACTCTGCGGCAACCTACACCTCTCATAACTTTAAGAAGGATAGAAGTATATTCCAACTCTAGGAAAGATGTGCCCATACAATGTCAGTATGTAATAAAAAAAGACATCAACTACCTTTTTTAATTTTCTTTTAATTATTTACTAATTATCAAATAATCAATTTCACCAAAAAGTTCAAGTGTTAGGTGAGACTCCAGCAATAGTTTTATTATCTTAACACAGCCTCGCACGCAAATGCCCATTGCACTTGAAGCGTTAATAAAAAGGCACACATGCCTAACTCATCTTATGCTCATATATTTTAATTAACCAAATGGGGATTGTCAAGGACCTTTAGATCATAGAGGCTCTGATACCATGTCAAACAAACAATTCACTGAAAAGCTCAAATTGTTAAGTGAGACTCCAACAATAATTTAATTATCTTAATACTAATATCCAACCTAATGTTCATAGACATCTTGTACTTGCATTTTACTATATATTCAAATAATCAATGTCAGAGAAATTTGAAGGTACCACACACATAAAGTACTTATGTTATGCAATCAATTTTCATTGCAAGATAAGAATAAAACCAAAAACAACTGCGAAATGATCTTGGGAGTGCCTCAACTATTTCTATTTTTTTTATGGTAGCCCCATAACAACAAAAATAGCATCATTGATTATTCAAATTTCAATAACAGCATATTCAATCTACAAAAGCTATTCTATTGACAAGAGGAAACCACCAATTTATTTTGAAATACCTGTTCACATTCCTTTCTGGAGAAGCAATAGACTATCCCGGAATCATTATTTGGATAAGATTCTCGAATGTATTCAGCAATTTCATCAATGGCAATCTTACCAACTGACGACTTTTCTCTTACCTGCAAAACAGGAGAAGTAAAGTTTAGCTTAAACCTGTTCAGGTACGAACTACAAGAAAAAACATATTTAGTAGGTATACCATATAAAACAGATTTGGCCTGTTGACTGTGCTTAGAAATTTAACGCATTTTGGAATATGCAGCATCTCCATCAGATCATATTGAACCTTCTGAGTAGCAGTTGCCTACAAAAGAGGTAACAGACATCATTTTACCTCGAAAATACCAAGTGTGAGTAGTACAAATTGCAGTTAACTTCCATAACCGAAGAAGATAAAGAGAACATACAGTCAAAGCCAGCACAGGAACATTAGGAAACTGAATCTTGAGAATACCAAGGTTCTTGTAGTCGGGGCGAAAGTCATGACCCCACTGACTGCAGCAATGAGCCTCCTGCAAATCATCTCAAATGATCAACTCAAAAGGCCACATAAGTGTAAAAATACAGTTATACACTTCATTTCCTCCTATAACTGTCTAATCTATAACATACTCAAGCATAAATTTCATGATCACGAGTATAGCAGAGTTAGCAGTACCATACATGATGTATAGATGCATGTCGATCTCTATTTCTTTTACATATTACTTTCTAATATTAATGGGGGAATGGTTCAAATAAATGTAGAGCACATAAGTTTTGAAACAGTTTATGTATCAAACAAAGAATCCTAAATTAAAGGCTAAACCCATGTAGAGGCCCTTGTACTATATCATTTTTGTTCAAAAAGCCCTTTTACTATTTTTTTGTTCTTCAATCTTCAGGTCCCTGTACTTGACAAAATTCCGATTTTTAGGTCCTTTTGAGGGACTGAAGGAACAAAAAAATTGTAAGTAGAGGGACTGGAAAAAACTAAAAAAGGACTTGAAAATCAAAAATTATGTAAGTAGAGAGACTTGAAGAATAAAAAAATAGTACAGGGGCTTTTTGAACAAAAATGATATAGTACAAGGGCCTCTACATGAGTTTAGCCTAAATTAAATAGTAATGATGATTTGAAAGTGAAAACGGAAATACAAGCCCTCTGCAATTATGAAAGAAGAGACGGCCATATACAAAATAGACATTAAAGGAAACCAAAAAAAGGGCAAAAAACTGCATTCTCCTCTCTGTTTAGGACATTCGTCGCCATCATCCAACCCTCCTGCCCTCCCCCCCTAAAAGAAAATTTATCTATCAAGATGATCCATCAAATTTTTTCTTTTTTTTTTCTGCTTCTTTTTGCTCTACCCTATATAAAATAAGGCTCGTCTTGTTTGCTCAATTATTCCACAGCACGTTGACCAGTATCATCTTGTAGAGAGACTTCTGTACTCCAGAATCAAATAAACAAGCTTACCAACATAAGTTGTACAATCAATTGTTTTTTAATATACATACCTGTACATGTAAAAGAAAATATGCACACAATATAGAGCATTCTAAACCTGTATAGCAGACAGATACAAAACACAAACGAAGTAGAAATTTATAGCACCTTCGCATCTCCGATCTCTAAAAACAATATTATGTGACATCTTAACACAGAATAGAGGTAACACTCCTAATCCATTAACAATTCTTTTTAAAGAAAAGACCAAGCACACTTCTTTAGAAATGGTCCCCAACCCTAGCTTTCTTATATTGTGAAAGCATGCAAATAATGTTCATCTAAACTTGATAAAATCGTGATTCATTGAACTAACTACAGTCTAGAGCTTGAAGTAAGTGAAAATATAAAAAAAAAAAAAAAAAAAATTGAAAGAAAAAGTAGAAGCTTACATCAATTGCAATTAAAGAGAGACGACCTCCACGGTGGCACTTTTCAAGTTTTGACATGAAGCGTTTGCTCTTCGAAACCTTTTCAGGGGTAACATACAATAATTTAAGAGGAGGTTCACCCTTTTCGAGAGACTTGTATATGAACTTCTCATCTTCTTTGGAAGTGGTTGAAGTAAGCTTGTGAGCAGCAATGCCTAAAGCTTTCAAACCCATAACCTTACATCAAAAAGTAGAATAATATGAGAGCATTATTATAGTCATGAAACAAAAAAAAGCAATTTGCACATAATACGAACCTGATCTTGAATTAAAGAAATCAAAGGACTAATAACAAGGGAAAGGCCGTCGCGCAGAAGAGCTGGAAGCTGATAACAAAGACTCTTTCCTCCACCGGCAGCCATTATTACAAGCACATCTCTTCCGCTCATCACAGCATTGATAATCTTGCAATTAATTAAGCTAAACAAATCAATAACAGAACAAACAAAAAAAATTATATAAATCACAAATTAGCAACAGACTTGGCGTTGATTAGGGCGATAAGTGGAAATGCCGAACACATGAAACTTGTGATGATCAGCTTGGGCGTCCCATTGAAATGGCCCTGACCACTCAATATCCGATGCTCCTCCATTGAAATGGCCTGTTCTTGTACTACTACTAGTCTGGAGTATAGCTTTGAGTACTGATTTCCTTTCGTTTAACTTCTCTTGCTGTTCCAGCAGTTCCTCTATTTGGTCTGCATATTATAATTGATTCAATTCAATTTGAATTTTTATCCAAAATTTCAAATGAAAACCATACCTTGCACACGTCGAATCTCTGCCTCAACATTGTCAAGTTCTTCTTGTGTTAATACTATATCTTCTTCTTCCATTCTTTTTCCTTTTCTAGGGCATTTTACATCACTATCTGTTTTTTACGTTTATAAGCTGCACAAAAAGGCTACAAAGAGGCGCTATATCTTCTTCAAGCTCTTTCTATATTTATATGCCCACATTTGTTACACTTGCAACAAATGAAATTTCTAACATTACTTTTTAAAATTGTTAGAAAACACAATTTGTTTGATTTAGAGCATCTCCGATCATGTTTTTTTAAATAAAATATCAGTTTACCCCCCCTCAAATTTTCATATAATTTCAGAAAAGTTTAAAATAACAAATCGGGATTACTTTTACTCTGAATTTGTCAAAATTGGATAAAAACTCCCCTCACCACTCTCACCCCAGAATAGAGAATGAGACACACTCTGCGGTTTTAATAGTGGATTTTTTTTCTCAAGGTAGTTTTTTTATGGTAAAAAGTGTAAAATGATCCTAATATTTTTTAATTTTTTAAATAAATACATAATAATTAAAAAAATTACTTAAATTTAACAAATAATAATAAATTTTTTGAAAATCTATACTCTATACCACAATAAGGTAAAATATTTACAAACATACTATCTTATCTTTTTCTTTACGAATATTACCTTATCTTTTTTATTAATAAAAATACAATTTTCCTCTTTCTCTTCATTTTCTCCACCCAAACTTTAATTTTATTTTCTCTCTTCCTCTATTAACATCTGTAGACACCTATTTTTCGGACAGGTAAAAAGTGATAATGAACTGAAGCGTCCAATGATGATTTCTAGAGAAATCCGTCCGAGTGACGAGCTTTTGATTTGCTTGCTGGAATCTAAGCAGGCGTAGTCTGTGCACAATCATGAACTTGGAGGATTAAAACGTAATTAGACGTAAATAACCCATAAAAATCCAAAGAAATTGTAATCTAAGTTTAGAAGTTGGACTAATTGTCATATCTTAAAAGTTTATGGGCCAATTTGCAAGTTTTACGGACTTGAATTAACCATAACCAAACCCATAGAATTTTAATACCTTTTTTGACACTTTTAGGCACAAAAACTAAGTTTTAGCACCTTGTTGCTTAGTCACTAAGTGTAAATACGAAATTAGTATATAAAATCCTAATTAAATAATTAAAAACCTAATTCTAATCCCAGAAGCATATCACTTAACACTTTTTCAACCCCTAATCAAACTCTAACTAGGTAAATAGTAATTTAAAACTAATTGAACATCTAGCTAACCCTAGGTCATCCCTTACCATTATAAATACAACCCTAATTAGCCTACCCAAAGGTGGCACACAAACTCTAGAAAAATAGACAGAAAATTCGGCCACCACACACACACAATCTCCGGTCCAGAAACACTAATATCGCTTTAATTCTCCAAGAATGCAGCGCTGCGCAGACTCGAAGCTGATTCCGCATCCATTTCGCCAGCAAACGAGCCAAGGACTCAGAACGGTACTTATGAGGACCCTCTTTTATCATTTTTGTCATATTATATTCATGCATGTTGAATTAAATTGTTTAGATTGCGTGTTTTAGCTCATTATTATTCTTGCCACGAAGATTACCATGCTTAGCTAAAAGTCAATATCTTGCATAGATTGCCATGAAATTCGATGATAGACCTGTTAATTAGCTGTAATTAATTGTGTTTTTGCTCAAATCTAGTAAACTAATTGATTTAGAATCTTTAGAATGCATGTTTTCTAGGGACTTTTAGTATTTTTGCCATGAAAAAGACCTGAGAATAGTTGTTGCCCCGAAATAACTTTTTGTGTAAATCAGATCTAAACACTTTGATGCTGTGTTTTTTTGGATTCCTTGTTCGATTTTATGCTTTTTGACTATTTTTGCATGAAAAACGGAGTTAAAACGAGTGAGAACGAAGCAAAACAAAATCCCAAAAAACTGCTGCAAATCGAACTGCCGCCGCCCCAAGAACTGACGGCGCCGCTGGAATAAAGTGGCGGCGCCGCCATATCATCCTGCCGGCGCCGGAAGCTTAAGCTGGCGCCATGCTCCTCCTTCGTCAGCTCCCCAGATCCTCCAGACTTCGATCCAAACTTCAAAACGTGTTTCCAGGCTCATCCGGACTCTGAATCAGGCCCAGTTTGAACCCAGACGTAGATAATTTAGTGTAGAATCATATTTTGTATTGTAACGGGACAGAACCGATGTAAAACGGACTCAGAAGTCCACATATGTAACATAGTGTATAAACGTGGCCCGCGAGCCTGAGGCCCAGCAAACCAGCAACTTACAGAGCCGATTTTGAGCTAACCCGAACTCGGAATCAACTCCGGATCAAACCAGTAGAACCGGATCGACGAGAAGCACAACTCTCGTGATCTGACCGAGAGCCCAATCTGACCAGATCGATGGTCAAAACCCGCACGAGTGCCAGGCACTCAAAGTCAACGAGGTTGAAAAATATTTCTAACCTTGTATGTATACCAAACTGTCCTTGAGCATGCCTACAGTGTTTACCGCTTTCCAAAAGCATTCCAAATCAAATAATAAATCTGTTAAAGGACTAATCACCTAAATTTGGCCCATTAATGCAATTCCAGCCATCACTTAGACATCGTAGGGCTAATACAAAAATGTAGTAAATGGCTGTATAGGTTTTTCAAGATCGCCTAATAAAATCAATCATTCACACTTATACATCCGGTTTTAGGCTTTGTGCATGCAATCAATCCAGACCAACCAGATTTATGCTATTTGTTAGAAACCTTTAAGTTTAGATGTGTGATTAGGAGTACTTCCTACTTGCCTCAAATGCTAGTCCAGATCGAGTCATATGCGTGTCAAACGTGTTTACAGCTTTCATACATGTTTATTTACAGCTTTCATATCCTGTGAACTGCATATACTGTTGAGATGAGATATATACGAATATGTCCAGTAAATAAAGCCGGTAACAGATAAACCAAGCACAAGAGTCTCGGGGAGGTCCATGAACCCTAGTCTTTGGTCCGATGCACGATAGTCTTACCGGAGGCGAGTAAGACTATCTAGTCAGTTAAAAGGCATTTTCTAGTTGAACTAGGTGGCGACTCCATTTTTCAAACTATTTCCAGACCGAGAAGTCAGCCATAAGCCTTGGGCGAGCGGCCCCCGAACCCCGCTCACACTCACAACTGTTTTTAAAAACATAAACATAAAAACATTTTCATAATTGTTTTCAAAAACGGTTTCCATGGACCTAAACCGCACGGCTTGCGCCTTATCAATCACCGGCTTTATTTTCCGGGCATATCCGCACCAGTCGCATTGCATTAGAAATTTATCTTCTCACCTACTCTCTAGGAGTCCCTATCCAGCCCTGATACTCATAGCCGCTCTCACACTCTGGCTCTGCACTCCATTACCCATAACGTCTTATGTGGAGCAGTATCACTTACAGCCCAGTACCTCGGTCGTTTGTACTCATGATTGAGGAGACCTATCAAAGGTATATCTGTCTGTGAGAGTCTTAAACCAGTTACTACCAAAACCCAATGACTCAGCCCACATGCATTCCAGCTTAGGAAAATACCCAATATAATGATTGTACCTGAGGCATGACTGTCAATGTAATGATTCTAAATCCAGTGTTTCAAAAACTACCATTTCAATCTTAGTCTTAGGACCGGCCTAAAAAAATTTCCAGTATCAAAACCAGATTTTCAAAACTTCCTGTTGGGCCAGACCTAAAAGCACAAATCTGATCAAGTGAATTCCTTTGCTTGATCACACCTCTAATAACCAATCTAGTGGAAACACCTTCCACTAGATGCAGCCGAAAGGCTAAATCAAATACTAGATTTCAAAACGGACTTCTACGTCCACCCTACATGCTTTCAACTCCTTCCAGAAAGGGATTTAGAGTCATTACATCGACAAGTGATGTCTATCTGCTTTAGAACTGCTAGAAGAGAGCCTTTTGCAGGAACGCCGACTCTTGCATTGCGATATAAGGGTCCAGACCAAAATACCTAGGAATAAACCTCGCCCGAAACACGTGTGTGGGAGAAATAAGGTTGGAAGGAACAACGTGTCTCTGTGATATCAAACTGTTCTATGTGCCAAAATTGCTACGTGCTACGTTTTAAAAAATAACCCCTTCATAGCATTTGCATATCATGCATCACATCCTACTAACCTTTTGTGGATGCAGCAACATGCATCATGCATTAACCCTTTGTCTTGCAGCCATGCTACAGACTGCTCTATTCGGTACCTAGTCAATATCAGAATGTCAAGCAAACAGTCCAACAAATCGGAACGGTCCTACCATGACCCCAACATCGGCAACCCAGACATCCGACGGACAGAAAAACGGCCCTACTACGACTCCAGAATCAGCAACCCGGACACAGCAGGAGGTTTCTACCAGGCCTTCCACGACTTCATAATACAGTTAGAACGGGCTTTTGGCCTTTTGAAGAATCAGAACAGGCTTTCGGCCTCCTACAGAGTCAGAACAGGCTTCCAGCCTCCTATAGAGTCAGAACAAGCTTCCAACCTCCTACAGAATTAGAACGGGCTTCCGGCCTCCTATGGAGTCAGACCAGGCTTGCGGCCTCCTACAGAAGCAGAACGGGCTTCCGGCCTCCTACAGTTAGAATAGGCTTCCGGCCTCCTGCATAATTAGAACGGATTTTCTACGACTCTAGAATCAGTAACCCAACAATCAAAATGGAACGGAAAAGGTTTCCACCAGACAAAACGACGGAGGTTTCCGCTTTTCAGAGCTACCAAATGGAACAGCGGAAGTTTCAATAACAAGGCGACAACTTTCTAGAACAACCGAATGGAACAACGGGAGTTTCAGTAACCTAGAATAGCCAAGCGAGACGGCGAGGTTTTAATCTACCCAGAACAAGTAGCAGGGACAACATTGATCCCATCTATCTAGAACAATCAAGCGGAAGAACAGAGGTCTTAGCTTTCCAGATTAATCAAATGGAAGAGCAGAGGGTTCCAACTACTTTCGAACAGACGAATAAAGCAGCGGAATTCATTGGAAAGCTCAATTACAAACTTAGTATCCTACGTTAACTTCAAGAAGAGACCAAGCATCAGAAGCAAGAGGAATTAGCGCCCGGATCGAACGCATCTCCAGCAAGACGGATACAGGGACCCATGCCAAGTCTCAGACCCTAGGAGACCTATTTACAATGCTTTCTCTGCATTTGATTATTTTCAAACTTTTTAAAACTCCAGAGTCAATGATGAATTCTATTATGCTTATTTATGTGATGTCTTTCCTGATAGACATGTTATTTTCAATAGCCATATATGCATGCATTGATGAGATTGAGCTATGTTGGTAGCTCATTCAATAACCAGTACAAATAAGTGAATAACTTCTAGAGATAATTCTGTCACAAGAGACTTTACTTCTGAATCATGAGAAAAAACCAGATAGTTATCTTAAAGGGGTAGAGGCTTGCGGGGTAGTACCCACAAAAGATCTCTCACGGGTCTCTTGGCATAAAAAGATTAGGCCATAAACCGAAAGGCTTACGCAACTCAAAGGCGTCGAGCAGTAGAGGCACACGTTAGAACGGACGTCTAGCCCGGATAGGAATCACCACCAACAAAGAAGACAACCACCAAGCAGCAGCCTACCTATCTATGAGAGCGGGACGATCTAAAGAGTGGAAGAAGGAGTGCGCTACAAGACCTCCTCTAGACGCCTGCGA
The DNA here is from genome assembly GCF_937616625.2 of Mercurialis annua. Lineage (NCBI taxonomy): Eukaryota > Viridiplantae > Streptophyta > Magnoliopsida > Malpighiales > Euphorbiaceae > Mercurialis > Mercurialis annua. The sequence continues at coordinate 42,027,874 of NC_065574.1, read as the reverse complement.
GCCGCGTAAGACGCTCATAATAAATAGTCAATTACAAAAATCCGAAAAGGACTAATTGACGATAGGGGTATGGCCCCTTGAAACAGAAAGTACCATAATTGTACCAGTTGTTCAATGAGTTAGCTATATAGATCTCTTATCAAGCATGCATGCCATGATTATTGACCAGCGCATGTACCTAGAAAGGGCAGACAAACGACCATAAATTCTAAAGCACAATCTTTGAGACAATGGAAAATAATGAAATGATAATTAAATACACATCCCAGTAGCGCCATAGAATTGTTGAAATGCGCATATAATGTCAAAATGGAAACCAAGCGAGTCCTACAGGGCTAAGCCACACAATCAAAGCAGATGAATAGAGTAGCCGGACTCTTTGTTAGAACATCCAATCTCCCATCAGAAAAACGAAATGCTCCAACGAGGGGGCAAATCAGAGTCCGAAACGAAAGGTTAACGAAAAGCATAACCGATCTTCACAAAATGCAAAGCTCAGAAATTCACAGCGCAGAATTGGGGGCATCAAGACCACCATGGGATTTCACGAGACAACGAGTTCATGACATATGGGACAAGTAAAACAGAACAATATGGGTTTCAGTCATCTAGAGCAACCAAATTGAGCATCATAGAGTTCAAAGGCAGAAAACGCTTCAGCTATCCAAAACAGCCGAGCGGAACATCGGAAGTTGTAAACCACTCGAACAATATGGATTTCCAACATGTTTTTCCAGAAGCGCTGTTTATAGTGAAATGCGCATAAAGTGTCATGGAAATTACATATCGATCTATCCAAAGCTAGATTAAAGGAGCCAGATTGAGCGAAGCAAGAGCAAGACTTCATTGAAACATCCAGTCCCCCACCAGAAAACTGAATGCTTCAATGAGGGGGCAATACCGAGTCTACAACAGACAAGTTTAAGAAAATGAAAAATAGGGCCAATTTTTGCAAACTTGGACGTCCCGAGTAGGCCCAGAAGCTCCCACAAGCAGAATACACCTCAAAAACCACATGCTACCAGTCTCTGCAACCCGGAATAGGCAATATGCCACTACTATCCTGAGATGGAAATCTGGATAGCAGGGGGCATTGAAACCTTCATCACAGGTCTTAGGCCTCATACTTAACTTAGAGCGTTATGCCTCTACCTTCCTACGAAGGACATCCGGATAGTAGGAGGCATCAAGGCTCCCACAGCAGACTCCAAAGTCTTTATACTACCAGAAAGACGCAGACATGCAACATGCCTCTAGTACCCGGAGAAGGAAATCCGGATGATAGTGGACGTCAGAGTCCTCTCAATAGACTTCATGCAGACATGTCACCACTATCCTAAGACGGAATCCCAGAATCTCAAGGGGACATTAGAACCCTTATCCTATATGTCATAGGGAATCACAGTCTTCATCCTACAATCAAGGGGTATCAAAGTCCTCACAACAAGCAACAAGCTTTCCACTATGGAACAGACAACATGGCCCTATTATCAGAATTAGCTAGACAAGAGGGGCTTCTGCCCCCATACTCCATAAGTATGCAGAAAAGACGTCGGGCCTTCCTTCAGAATCGAGACGGGCTTCCGGCCCCTTTACTCCAGAAGTATGTAGAAAAGGCGTCGGGCCTTCCTCCAAGAGACAAGACGGGTTTCCTACCTCTTACCCCAGAAATCCCCGGACCAGAATACTAAACGCTCCAATGAGGGGGCAACACAGAGTACAACACAAGCAGAAGAGCTCACTCCACCAGAAAAGTGGAAAATAGGGCCAATTTTTGCAAAATTGGGCTTTAGAAACACAAAAAACAACAGATGCCAGACCGCTACCTTCAGGGATCAACTCCAGTAACGCAAAAAAAAACAACCACCACCAGACCTCTACCTTCAAAGATTAGCTCCAAAAACACAAGAAAGAAATAGTCGCCAGACCCCTACCTTCAGAGATCAACTCCAAAACCGCAAGAATCAACAGGCACCAAGACCTTATCCTCAAGTTTTACCCTGAATATGCACCATGTCTACGATTCCCGAAAACAAAACTCGGCCAACATAGGCCACCATTATAGGCGACAAGCCTCTAACTCCAAGAGAATTATAGAATAGGCGACATGCCTCCGCTACCCAAAGATGCAAATCTGATAGCAGGGGGCATTAAAGTCCTCCAATAGAGAAGCATAAGACTTCCCCAGCCAAAGAAAAGGAACAGAAGAATTCCTCACCCAGAAACCATAGGCGCCGGCCTTATATCACTCGGAAACCACAGGCGCCAGCCTTATATCACCCAGAAATCATAGGCACCAGCCTTACATCACCAAATAATCACAAGTGCTACCCCTACATTTCTCCAGAGACTCCAAGCTCCAAGCTTCCACCTACGGGTGCCAACCTCGCAACAACCAAAGAACCGCGGGCATCGAGCCTCCACTAATCAGAGAATAGGGGGTGATGGTTCTGCGAACGGTAGGATCTTCTCTTAGGATCTTCTCTTGTCAACCTGAGATCACAAACACAGGTTAGAATGAGTCGGATGTTGTATCCGACCACACTCCGATGCCTAAGTCAGATACCTTGTAAGGTTTAAAGATAAATGACGTAGTTTAAGAGAATGAATTAGGGTTTTTACCTTAACTTCCATGTCTATTTATAGGTATAAACTTTGATATTGACTTAGCTTCAGGTTTCCTGTAGTAGAGTTCTGTTTAAACTCTCCTTATTCAGTTATAATGATGATCCCTATAAGATAGGGATTTTGGCAATAAGTTAGTTACAACAACTTAATCTTCAGATAAGGTGTCTGTGTCTGCGTATCTGTGTCTGCGTATCTGTGTCTGAGTCTACTTGTCTGCTATCTGATTACTTGTGTATCCATCATTAGTCCCTCCCCTCCCTTCAGCCTTTGTTCAACTATTTATGGTTGTTTGCCTGGTATCCGACACTTGTGTGATTTGAGAGAGGATGGTTCCAGATGTACATGGCAAACTTTGCCTTGTTGTCTTATAAAATATCGCCACTTGCTACTTCTTATTCAAAAATTTAAAATGTATTGCTTCTTATGCTTCCGTATCCATACTATAACGACCTCAAAGGGCATAGACGTTATGTCTTCTACTTTTAAACTGCCTTTGGAGAATACGGGTTCGTCAAATTCTATGGCCCTCGTGTCTAGTATAAAGAAGATCAAGTTTCGTATTCAAAGTCTGATCTTGGAGGCTTTACGTATGTTTCTAGGAGAGATGTATTCCATTCATCAATGATTGTTTCACTTATTTATGGTTGTTGAATTGTGCACTCAACTTCAGTATTTCTGGTACATTGCGATATGCTCTCGTTGGGGTAGTGTCCATATCTTCTATTGATATGACTTCTAGTATAGTAGTTTCTTAATAAAGCACCATTCTTTTGTTCCAGTGGATTGATGCCTGGTACCTATATCTCCTTCTTATGACAAGATTATCATTTCTTCTAATGAAATGATGTCTGGTATAGCTTCTCCTTCTCATAGAGTGAATATTCTAAAAGCATCATCATTTCTTCTTATTGGCCGAATGGATATAATCCTTCCTGCTCATCAAATGGATCGCTCAACTGGAACAATTCTTCTAATCAATCAGATCGTTCCTTCATATGGAACGACCTTTCTATTTCGTTAATTGGACCTTTCCTTATGAAAAGATCCTTCTTTTAATGATACTATACTTGATATACATGGTTGCGTATACCTTCTATTTTACTTTAGCTAGCTTTCTTTATACTGTATATGCCCATTGAGGCACAACTTCTAGTGTTCTTTCGTGGTTGGGGCACTTATGTTTGATTTGAACTGGCCCGCAGTCTTAGAACACTTTCTATTTATGGATCCCTTCTTTTTTAAAAAACAAACAAATGTCAGCTTCGGCGGCATGTATAGCAAACATACCTTTTGGGAGTTTTTCTGGGTCATCCGCGTTATCAATATCATCTGCATCATTCGCGTCATCCGCGTCATTCGCGTCATTCGCGCCATCTATATCATCTGCATCATTCGCGTCATCTGCGTCATCCGCGTCATTTGTGTCATCTGCGTCATCCGCGTCATCTGTGTCATCTGCATCGTCTCTTAGAATTAATTTTTGCTTCTTTCTCCCGCCTCTTGCTTCTGCCTTCATCTTTCTCCAGATCAACATCGCTCTATGTCTTCTTCTTTTCAAGGGATTTTGCCCTGTTGGTTCCTCCTGCCAATGGTATGGCTTCTTTTATTTCTCTCGAGGACTTCTTTCTCTTCTTTAGGTATGGGGATGATCTCTCAAACTCTTCCAATATTCCTTGGAATGTACTTAGCTATATTTGCATTCTTATCCTGGAATTACTCCGCCATTTGACTAGTGACTAGTTGTGAGTCACTATGTATTTTCAGATTCTCCACTTTTGATTTCTTTGCTATTGATAACCCTGTTATAAGGGCTGCATATGTAAATTTTTAAAATAAGTAAAAAGATTAGGTACCTGTTATGTTATTATTGGCGTTGAATTGGAGATGTATTGCGTACTCGATTAGTATTAATACTAATCCTGGTTTCGTTCCTTGTTCGCTCGAGGATCCATCTCACAAATATTCCATGTGAGCTCTTCTTTCCTCTCTGATTCTTCTTGTTTTATGTCATCTCAGTGAAAAAGTAAGTTAGTGTTTGCTCCTTCAGCGTCTTCCGCGACTTGGTCTTGACACCACGTTTTATTAATTGAAAAGACCAAATGATCAGCCTCCCTGATGTCTCAAGGTGATGTAGTGCTTTCCTCCGTGGATTTATTTTTGACTCCGCAAACCTTTGTTTTCTTTTGTATCACAGGTTTGGAATTTGAGCGGATGTTTAGCTGCAAATATTGCAACATCAGCCTTCAAGAATTTTTTAATCTCTGCTCCTTCCTCTTCTACCTCTACGTCGTCTGGGAATGCTTTAGTAGATAGATTTTCTTCTTCTTTTATCATAGGCATGCAATTGTGCTCTTTTTGCCTTCCTTCTTTCTTTTATTTCATGAATGGATTTCTGCCTTCCTTCATTTCGTCCTTTAAGTTGACGTAGATCTTAAGTCTTATTTGGGTGAGTACGGCTTCTGCGTCTACTGTCAGTGGTATGATCCACTCCTTTTTCTCGTTTCATATTTTTTCTTTTGGTGACGCCATATACATTGACATAGATCTTCTGTTTCTTTAATGAAAGCGCTCCTCTTGCGACCAAATATCTGGTGTGTATATGCTCCTTTTGTCGAGGTGTGCTTCCATCCTTCTGCGGAAAGGGTAATGTTATTTCTTTTTTGAGTTATGATGAAACTCTTATCTTTAGGGGTTGAAAGGTGATTCTACTTGCATCTGCATTTGAAAGCATTTGTTCTCCTGGTGGACATTCTACTATGCGTCCGCGTCTCGAATTATTTGTTCATCTGCGTCTGGGATCGTTTGTCCTTATGCATTTGTGCTATACATCTGCCTTTGGGATTTCTCCTCTCTTTACGTCTAGTATCATTCGTCCTTTTGCCTTTTTGCTATGCCTCCGCATTTGGGATTATTTGTCTATCTGCGTCCAGATTCTTTTTGTCTTCATGCATTTATACTATGCATCTGCGCCTATGATTACTCCTCTATCTGTATCTGGGATCCTTCATCTTCCTGGATTTTTGCTTTATATCCGCGTCCGGGATCTTTTTGTCTTCATGCATTTCTACTATGCATTTGCGCCTATGATCACTCCTCCATCTCTGTCTGGGATCCTTCTTCTTCCTGCATTTTTGCTTTATATCTGCGTCCGGGATCTTTTTGTCCTCATGCATTTCTACTATGCATTTGCGGGCATCGAGCCTCCACTAATCAGAGAATAGGGGGTGATGGTTCTGCGAACGGTAGGATCTTCTCTTAGGATCTTCTCTTGTAAGCCTGAGATCACAAACACAGGTTAGAATGAGTCGGACGTTGTATCCGACCACACTCCGATGCCTAAGTCAGATACCTTGTAAGGTTTAAAGATAAATGACGTAGTTTAAGAGAATGAATTAGGGTTTTTACCTTAACTTCCATGTCTATTTATAGGTATAAACTTTGATATTGACTTAGCTTCAGGTTTCCTGTAGTAGAGTTCTGTTTAAACTCTCCTTATTCAGTTATAATGATGATCCCTATAAGATAGGGATTTTGGCAATAAGTTAGTTACAACAACTTAATCTTCAGATAAGGTGTCTGTGTCTGCGTATCTGTGTCTGCGTATCTGTGTCTGAGTCTACTTGTCTGCTATCTGATTACTTGTGTATCCATCAGAGGGCATCAAGTCTCCACCAGCCAGTGAACCGGGGGCATCAGGTCCCCACCAGTCAGAGAATAGGGGGCATCAGGTCTCCACTAGCCAGAGAATAGGGGGCATCAGGTCTCTACCAGTCAGTGAACTGGGGCATCATGCCTCCACCAACAGAAGAACCGAGGGCATCAGGTCTCCAACAAGCTAGAGAACCAAGGGCATCAGACCTCCACCAACCAGTGAACCAGGGGCGTCAGGTCCACATCAGCCAGAAAATAGGGGGCATCAGGTCTCCACCAGCCAGTGAATCGGGGGCATCAGGTCCCCACCAGCTAGAGAATAGGGGGTATCAGGTCTCCACCAGTAGAAGAACCGGTCGTCATGTCTCCACCAGCAGAAAAACAGGGAGCACTAGGTCCCCACCAGTCTGAATCCAGAAGCAGAAAGGGAAAAAGGGGTTGGAAAGGCTAACGCAAATATAGCGAACAAAACAAAGCGATAAAGCGTCCAGAACGCCAAATGTACAAAATATCGTGACAGAATACACAGTCATCAATAAGAGTAAACGTTCAAAACGTGACAAACATACAGTACAAGCCTAACTTTCAGAGTCAGAGTCCAAATCGTGCTCTAGGGTCTCCGAGTCTCCATAACGGCTCCCTGAGGGCATATCACCGGAATAGCGCCTAGTCTGCGCACCACCAGAAGATGAAGCGAAGTCTCCACGACCTCCCCGGATGTTAGATCCTCGACTACCACGGGCTCCACGTACACGGGCACCAGCACGAAGTCCACCTCCACCACTAGGGAAACTAGGAGGGATGTCACTGTCAGTCAGACCCAGCCCTGTCAAACGCACCTGCTCCTCCAGATCGTCAATATGCAACTGCAAAAGAAACCAGAGAGCAGTCAGAGCTATAGGATTGTATACATGCATACATATAGGATAGAAATATTGCATATTTGTTTTTACCCTCATATGTGCAAAAACAGTGCACAAGCGATCATGCGAGTAGTAAGCAGCATCGGCCAACTGAACCACGTCAGACACCGGTACCTGAAACCCAGAGGAAGAGGCTCAGTCTAACAGGACAAACGGGCCCTCAAAATAAAAGCACTGAAAAGGGAAACACTCACATGAGTACAGTCAGCAGGCGTAAAAGAATGCGTCATGTAGCAAGGGAACAGAGTCATGCACAGGCCCACGCACGCCACCGTGACGCGCTGATCTTTCCAGCATCTGACTCAAAGAACTAGAGACCATGTCACCAGCACTAGCTCGCCTACCAGACGGGACTCGACTAGGAGAACCGGGACCGTTCACCCTAGCACAGACAGAACGAGAAGCCATGTCTAGCACCTCCTAGAGAGAACATCAGAAAAGAACTCAAGAAGATGAAAAAATCCAGAAAAAGGAAAAAAACTAAAGAATAACACCTACCTGTGGCCCTGCAGCCACCTGCTGAACCTGAACGACGGGTACTCCGTCCAACGGAAGCCTCCATAGAAGACAATGTCTCACGAAGTCGTCTAGATAGCTCAGCTGAGGGACAGATACCAGACCAGTAGCAGAATAACCTCTCAAATCCAGTCGAAAAACAGGCGATACCATGTCCCTGCCACCCAGCATCAACAAAGGAGGTCCAATCAAGACCAGACGGGTACGTGGGCCACCCCACCAATGGAGAACACGCTCTCCCAGAAACCAGGACCTACAAGTCGGGTCATGCATTAGATAATGTATGCTCGATCTCTCTACAGCACCCTCTACCCACCGAGGCCAACGAACGCGGGGCGGATTGTTCCAAGAAGTATCCCCCTGCGACCAGTAGAACGGTGATCAACACTGCAAATAATACCCTGATTAATTCAAAAATAGAGTTCAGTACTCACATCTGTCCATGCCAGCTCGTTCAGCCGGCCTCTACACTCAGCTCCTTGACCTCCGTCAGAGTACGGGAAAAGCCCTAAAACCTCAACATAGGGTATCCTAACCCCTAATGGACACCAAAACCAGTCAGAATGCCTATCTGGATGGCCCAGATCTGAAAACAGAATAAAAACCAGCTAAGATAACGAAATAAAAAAAACACGATGCAGTTAAAAGCAATAAAACAACTCATGTGTACAGCAGGCCACATCCTAGATAGACGAGATCCCCCACGGACTACTCGGTCCATGCTGGTGCAAAGATAGGCCAAAGCAGCAGATCCCTAGTCATACGAACTGACCGCGTCCAAGTCCTCTAAGGCCGGTAGCACGCAAAGTGGCAGAGTTGCACCTGAACTACAGAACAGAATGGACCCCAGCAGATAACAGATGAAAGCTTGGGCAATCATATCAACCTCGTCGCTAGTCCGGGGAAAGCTCTCATTGTAAATATCATATAGCTCAAGATGTCGAAGACTGACGCTTCATCTCTTGGACAAAACCCAGCATCTCAAAGATATATGTATCCCTCTGAGGATAAAACCCCAAATTGCCATCAAAAGGCACATGTAAGCCTCCAAAAGAAATCCCCGTAATCAGCGAGAAATCTAGAGGAGTCACTGTCAGCTCTCCAACCGGAAAATGAAAAGTATGGGTAGTATCCATCCACCGCTCCGTTAGCGCACGCAGAGAAACGCTGTACAGATGCTCGTCGCAGTAAATAGACCGCTAACAAGACGGCAGAAACCCGTACCGTCTACCCGAGAACGAACAGCAGCAGGCAAAGCATCATACCAAATACGTGCATCCATAAAGTTCCTAGACGTACGAAACACATCTCTCTCCTGAAAGCACAAAAGATAAAAAAACGGGGTCAAAATCACCAGAAATCAGACCGGACTAATCAAAAAACACACCGGAGGTCGCGTGCCATAGAGGCACTGGCGCCATCATTACGGCGCCAGTATCACTGGCGGTGGCGCCAGCTTATTCTCGCGGCACCGCCAGAATATAGTGGCGACGGCGCCACTATGCCTTGGCGCCTCCGTCACTTCTTTCCCTCTCTGGGACAAAATGTTTGGGGACTGGGCCCACTTTCGACTGAGTTTCGACAATATTTCCGACGTATTTCTAACATACGGACAATAAAAGTCTATCTACAAGCTAAAAACGATAAAAACGCACCTCTCAATAAGTCTTGGCACATAAATGCCCCTCAAGATGCAACAAAAGCGGGATCTCCTCGCCCGCCTCCATTCTAGCAGCTTGCCGGTCAGGATCATTGCATGGCTCCCTAAGAGCCCAGGGTGGTGCCATAACTCAAATTTTCATATTTAGAGAATGGAAAAAGAAGAAAGAGAAATACAAATGAGAAATGAGCGGATGTCTCTCTTAAAAAGGCACAAGACACTAAAATTACATCCTTTAAGGATATGCCAGAAAGATACCTCTAAAATGACAGACATCCCAGAAGATGAACAACCGAAAAAGTACCGACAAAAATACAGACATCCTAGAAGATGAACAACCAAGAATGACAGACGACCCTGAAAATGGACAGACAACGTCCCAGAGCCTTCAAACAAGTCACAGAGCCTTTAGACCACTCCTAGAGCCTTCAGACAAGTCCCAGAGCCTTCAGACAAGTCTCAGAGCCTTCTGACGAGTCCCATAGCCTTCAGACTAGTCCCATGGACATTAGACAAAGTCCCAGAGCCTTTAGACAAGTCCTAGAGCTCTCAGAAAAGCCCCAGAGTTTTCAGAACATATAACATCCACCCAGAGCAAGCAGAGTCTTTAGACAAATCCTAGAGCCTTTAGATGAGTCCTAGAGCCTTCAGAATAAACCCAGAGAATCAAAGCAAGTCCCAGAGCCTTTAGACAAGTCTTAGAGCCTTCAGACAAGTCCCAGAGTCTTCAGACAAGTCCCAGAGCCTTCAGACAAGTCCCAGAGCCTTTAAACAAGTCCCAGAGCCTTCAGAGGAGTCCTAGAGCCTTCAGAATAAACCTAGAGAATCAGAGCAAGTCCCAGAGCCTTCATACAAGTCCAAGAGCCTTCACAATAAACCCAGCAAGTCCCAAAGCCTTCAAAATAGACCCTGGAGAAACATAGAGTTGCCCAGAAGACGGGATCCACAAGAGCCAGGCTCCTCAAATGGCATAAAAATGCCAAAACACGGTAAAGAAACACCAAAACGTGGTATAAAGACATCCTATGTGGCAGAAAGACACCAAAGCCTGATAGAAAACATCAGCATACGGTAGAAAGACACCAAAGCCTGGTAGAACGACACCAGCATCCGTTAATCGTGGAATAGTTAACAGAATCCATACACCTATTCAATAGAGTGGCCTTTGGGACGGCTAAGGGATCCAATCTTCTCTAAAAGAAGTCTCGGACAAAACAATTACCAGGGTTCGAGCCATCAGACCACTCTTGGGACGGCCGAGAGTTTATTGCTCCATTCCACGGGGCACGCACTCAGGCAGCCCGAGTTCAACGGGAGCTGAGAAGACTACTCCTAGCCAGATGAGGAGTAGACCAGAACTAGAAGTGCATGAGACCAGAGTCATGCACCACAGCGGGTAATGCTCATGCTATGGCATTACCATACCACCGGGCGAGCGAGCGCGTCCTATAATGGGCAGTATCCTTATCCTTATTGATAAGAGTAGAATACTCCTAGTATTTAGATAGTTTTTGTATCGCTTTATTGTGTTTTAGCATGTGTTTGTAGGTGTTTTTATACCTTATTACTTGCGTTGGCGTTTCAGGTGATTCAGAGCGTTTGTGGAACTATTTGGGCTAAAAAGAGTGAAGATCCAAGGAATTAGCGCTATTGGAAATAAGAGCAATGAAATAAAGAGAAAACAAGTTTTCAGAGCATGTCTTGGAAGAAAAGTTCAGAAGCAAAAAAGAAGCTGAGAAGCAAAAGAGACATGTGTAATTTAACATGTGTCTTGATCGAGAAGCATAAGTCAGAAGAGCTTCTCGATCAAGACATGAAGGAACATTTTGCACGAAGGCTCTCCAAAGGATGGTCTTGATGGAGAAGAATGTTTTAAATGAGGTTCTCGATCAAGACATGGGTTAAATTCTGAAACGAAATTTATTTTGAAAAGAGAGCTTTGCTTGGTCCATTTCCTCTTTTAATCCACCACTCTTATACTAGCATGTCTCTACTTTTCTTATTTGTCTTGACTATATAAGCCACCTTATCTTTTTAGATATAAACATCAGATTCACTTTTGTAAGAGATTAATCAAATAGAGTAGTTGTTATTCCTTTTGTTCTCTTAATAGTGTAGAGATTTTGAATGTTGGTGTTCATCAATTAATTTCCAGATTTTGGTGTTCTTGGTTACTTATTTAATACAAGTAGTAGTTCCATTATTGAAGCTTCATTTTCTAATTAATGCTCCTAGCTTTTATCTATTACTCAAAGGTATTAACTTATTACTCAATGTTTACTTTCTTTTCTTGTTTAATTAGCTGTATGATGTTGATGATGTGTGGCTAAACCCCCTTGTTTAAGGGTTGCTAATGAATGCGTATTAGTTGATTAGGGTTAATGTATTGATTAGGATTAGTGGTGATTGTTGTGTTTAATTCCTAGGTTGACTTGATCTCTTAACCTTTGGTTGGTAGTTTTGTTGATTGAGCGAGAGCTATTCGATTAGACGGATAGTGGTAATCACGATCCCAAGACCTAATCATGGTAGGGCGGTTTAGGAAATAGGTGGTCCATAAGTTTGCTCGTTAATTGCGTTTGATCGGTATAGGCAAAATCTAATTACTTGAGAGCGATTTATATTTCAACTTGTTAATCAAGGTGAGATTTTCTTAGCTCTAGACTCGAGAGAGCGAGTACTGCTCTCGCCCAAGCACGTTTAACTTCGGAGTTCTGATGGGATCCGGTGCATTAGTGCTGGTATGATCGCACCCGTCACACCTTGCACGATCATCGTATATATCTGCTGCCTTGAAACTCATTCAACCAAAATAAAAACTATCTTTAAAAATACGTTTTGGTCCCTGAACTTTTTCATATTTCCCGTTTAGTCCATGCATTGCAATTCACCGATGCTCGTTGCTCGTTACTCGTTACTCGTTCTGTTTATGCGATAGGCGATAATAATTAATCAAATGCACGCGCGGACCGCAAAAATGCAAAAAAGGGGTGCAACACGAGGACTTCCCAGGAGGTCACCCATCCTAGTACTGCTCTCGCCCAAGCACGTTTAACTTCGGAGTTCTGATGGGATCCGGTGCATTAGTGCTGGTATGATCGCACCCGTCACACCTTGCACGATCATCGTATATATCTGCTGCCTTGCAACTCATTCAACCAAAATAAAAACTATCTTTAAAAGTACGTTTTGGTCCCTAAACTTTTTCATATTTCCCGTTTAGTCCCTGCATTGCAATTCACCGGTGCTCGTTGCTCGTTACTCGTTACTCGATCTGTTTACGCGATAGGCGATAATAATTAAAAAAATGCAAGCGCGGACCGCAAAAATGCAAAAAAGGGGTGCAACACGAGGACTTCCCAGGAGGTCACCCATCCTAGTACTGCTCTCGCCCAAGCACGTTTAACTTCGGAGTTCTGATGGGATCCGGTGCATTAGTGCTGGTTTGATCGCACCCGTCACACCTTGCACGATCATCGTATATATCTGCTGCCTTGCAACTCATTCAACCAAAATAAAAACTATCTTTAAAAGTACGTTTTGGTCCCTGAACTTTTTCATATTTCCCGTTTAGTCCCTGCATTGCAATTCACCGGTGCTCGTTACTCGTTCTGTTTACGCGATAGGCGATAATAATTAAAAAAATGCAGGCGCGGACCGCAAAAATGCAAAAAAGGGGTGCAACACGAGGACTTCCCAGGAGGTCACCCATCCTAGTACTGCTCTCGCCCAAGCACGTTTAACTTCGGAGTTCTGATGGGATCCGGTGCATTAGTGCTGGTATGATCGCACCCGTCACACCTTGCACGATCATCGTATATATCTGCTGCCTTGCAACTCATTCAACCAAAATAAAAACTATCTTTAAAAGTACGTTTTGGTCCCTGAACTTTTTCATATTTCCCGTTTAGTACCTGCATTGCAATTCACCGGTGCTCGTTACTCGTTACTCGTTCTGTTTACGCGATAGGCGATAATAATTAAAAAAATGCAGGCGCGGACCGCAAAAATGCAAAAAACGGGTGCAACACGAGGACTTCCCAGGAGGTCACCCATCCTAGTACTGCTCTCGCCCAAGCACGTTTGACTTCGGAGTTCTGATGGGATCCGGTGCATTAGTGCTGGTATGATCGCACCCGTCACACCTTGCACGATCATCGTATATATCTGCTGCCTTGCAACTCATTCAACCAAAATAAAAACTATCTTTAAAAGTACGTTTTGGTCCCTGAACTTTTTCATATTTCCCGTTTAGTCCCTGCATTGCAATTCACCGGTGCTCGTTACTCGTTACTCGTTCTGTTTACGCGATAGGCGATAATAATTAAAAAAATGCAGGCGCGGACCGCAAAAATGCAAAAAAGGGGTGCAACACGAGGACTTCCCAGGAGGTCACCCATCCTAGTACTGCTCTCGCCCAAGCGCGTTTAACTTCGGAGTTCTGATGGGATCCGGTGCATTAGTGCTGGTATGATCGCACCCGTCACACCTTGCACGATCATCGTATATATCTGCTGCCTTGCAACTCATTCAACCAAAATAAAAACTATCTTTAAAAGTACGTTTTGGTCCCTGAACTTTTTCATATTTCCCGTTTAGTCCCTGCATTGCAATTCACCGGTGCTCGTTACTCGTTCTGTTTACGCGATAGGCGATAATAATTAAAAAAATGCAGGCGCGGACCGCAAAAATGCAAAAAAGGGGTGCAACACGAGGACTTCCCAGGAGGTCACCCATCCTAGTACTGCTCTCGCCCAAGCGCGTTTAACTTCGGAGTTCTGATGGGATCCGGTGCATTAGTGCTGGTATGATCGCACCCGTCACACCTTGCACGATCATCGTATATATCTGCTGCCTTGCAACTCATTCAACCAAAATAATAACTATCTTTAAAAGTACGTTTTGGTCCCTGAACTTTTTCATATTTCCCGTTTAGTCCCTGCATTGCAATTCACCGGTGCTCGTTACTCGTTCTGTTTACGCGATAGGCGATAATAATTAAAAAAATGCAGGCGCGGACCGCAAAAATGCAAAAAAGGGGTGCAACACGAGGACTTCCCAGGAGGTCACCCATCCTAGTACTGCTCTCGCCCAAGCACGTTTAACTTCGGAGTTCTGATGGGATCCGGTGCATTAGTGCTGGTATGATCGCACCCGTCACACGTTGCACGATCATCGTATATATCTGCTGCCTTGCAACTCATTCAACCAAAATAAAAACTATCTTTAAAAGTACGTTTTGGTCCCTGAACTTTTTCATATTTCCCGTTTAGTCCCTGCATTGCAATTCACCGGTGCTCGTTACTCGTTCTGTTTACGCGATAGGCGATAATAATTAAAAAAATGCAGGCGCGGACCGCAAAAATGCCAAAAAGGGGTGCAACACGAGGACTTCCCAGGAGGTCACCCATCCTAGTACTGCTCTCGCCCAAGCACGTTTAACTTCGGAGTTCTGATGGGATCCGGTGCATTAGTGCTGGTATGATCGCACCCGTCACACCTTGCACGATCATCGTATATATCTGCTGCCTTGCAACTCATTCAACCAAAATAAAAACTATCTTTAAAAGTACGTTTTGGTCCCTGAACTTTTTCATATTTCCCGTTTAGTCCCTGCATTGCAATTCACCGGTGCTCGTTACTCGTTCTGTTTACGCGATAGGCGATAATAATTAAAAAAATGCAGGCGCGGACCGCAAAAATGCCAAAAAGGGGTGCAACACGAGGACTTCCCAGGAGGTCACCCATCCTAGTACTGCTCTCGCCCAAGCGCGTTTAACTTCGGAGTTCTGATGGGATCCGGTGCATTAGTGCTGGTATGATCGCACCCGTCACACCTTGCACGATCATCGTATATATCTGCTGCCTTGCAACTCATTCAACCAAAATAAAAACTATCTTTAAAAGTACGTTTTGGTCCCTGAACGTTTTCATATTTCCCGTTTAGTCCCTGCATTGCAATTCACCGGTGCTCGTTACTCGTTCTGTTTACGCGATAGGCGATAATAATTAAAAAAATGCAGGCGCGGACCGCAAAAATGCAAAAAAGGGGTGCAACACGAGGACTTCCCAGGAGGTCACCCATCCTAGTACTGCTCTCGCCCAAGCGCGTTTAACTTCGGAGTTCTGATGGGATCCGGTGCATTAGTGCTGGTATGATCGCACCCGTCACACCTTGCACGATCATCGTATATATCTGCTGCCTTGCAACTCATTCAACCAAAATAAAAACTATCTTTAAAAGTACGTTTTGGTCCCTGAACTTTTTCATATTTCCCGTTTAGTCCCTGCATTGCAATTCACCGGTGCTCGTTACTCGTTCTGTTTACGCGATAGGCGATAATAATTAAAAAATGCAGGCGCGGACCGCAAAAATGCCAAAAAGGGGTGCAACACGAGGACTTCCCAGGAGGTCACCCATCCTAGTACTGCTCTCGCCCAAGCACGTTTAACTTTGGAGTTCTGATGGGATCCGGTGCATTAGTGCTAGTATGATCGCACCCGTCACACCTTGCACGATCATCGTATATATCTGCTGCCTTGCAACTCATTCAACCAAAATAAAAACTATCTTTAAAAGTACGTTTTGGTCCCTGAACTTTTTCATATTTCCCGTTTAGTCCCTGCATTGCAATTCACCGGTGCTCGTTACTCGTTCTGTTTACGCGATAGGCGATAATAATTAAGAAAATGCAGGCGCGGACCGCAAAAATGCCAAAAAGGGGTGCAACACGAGGACTTCCCAGGAGGTCACCCATCCTAGTACTGCTCTCGCCCAAGCACGTTTAACTTCGGAGTTCTGATGGGATCCGGTGCATTAATGCTGGTATGATCGCACCCGTCACACCTTGCACGATCATCGTATATATCTGCTGCCTTGCAACTCATTCAACCAAAATAAAAACTATCTTTAAAAGTACGTTTTGGTCTCTGAACTTTTTCATATTTCCCGTTTAGTCCCTGCATTGCAATTCACCGGTGCTCGTTACTCGTTCTGTTTACGCGATAGGCGATAATAATTAAAAAAATGCAGGCGCGGACCGCAAAAATGCAAAAAAGGGGTGCAACACGAGGACTTCCCAGGAGGTCACCCATCCTAGTACTGCTCTCGCCCAAGCACGTTTAACTTCGGAGTTCTGATGGGATCCGGTGCATTAGTGCTGGTATGATCGCACCCGTCACACCTTGCACGATCATCGTATATATCTGCTGCCTTGCAACTCATTCAACCAAAATAAAAACTATCTTTAAAAGTACGTTTTGGTCCCTGAACTTTTTCATATTTCCCGTTTAGTCCCTGCATTGCAATTCACCGGTGCTCGTTACTCGTTCTGTTTACGCGATAGGCGATAATAATTAAAAAAATGCAGGCGCGGACCGCAAAAATGCAAAAAAGGGGTGCAACACGAGGACTTCCCAGGAGGTCACCCATCCTAGTACTGCTCTCGCCCAAGCGCGTTTAACTTCGGAGTTCTGATGGGATCCGGTGCATTAGTGCTGGTATGATCGCACCCGTCACACCTTGCACGATCATCGTATATATCTGCTGCCTTGCAACTCATTCAACCAAAATAATAACTATCTTTAAAAGTACGTTTTGGTCCCTGAACTTTTTCATATTTCCCGTTTAGTCCCTGCATTGCAATTCACCGGTGCTCGTTACTCGTTCTGTTTACGCGATAGGCGATAATAATTAAAAAAATGCAGGCGCGGACCGCAAAAATGCAAAAAAGGGGTGCAACACGAGGACTTCCCAGGAGGTCACCCATCCTAGTACTGCTCTCGCCCAAGCACGTTTAACTTCGGAGTTCTGATGGGATCCGGTGCATTAGTGCTGGTATGATCGCACCCGTCACACGTTGCACGATCATCGTATATATCTGCTGCCTTGCAACTCATTCAACCAAAATAAAAACTATCTTTAAAAGTACGTTTTGGTCCCTGAACTTTTTCATATTTCCCGTTTAGTCCCTGCATTGCAATTCACCGGTGCTCGTTACTCGTTCTGTTTACGCGATAGGCGATAATAATTAAAAAAATGCAGGCGCGGACCGCAAAAATGCAAAAAAGGGGTGCAACACGAGGACTTCCCAGGAGGTCACCCATCCTAGTACTGCTCTCGCCCAAGCACGTTTAACTTCGGAGTTCTGATGGGATCCGGTGCATTAGTGCTGGTATGATCGCACCCGTCACACCTTGCACGATCATCGTATATATCTGCTGCCTTGCAACTCATTCAACCAAAATAATAACTATCTTTAAAAGTACGTTTTGGTCCCTGAACTTTTTCATATTTCCCGTTTAGTCCCTGCATTGCAATTCACCGGTGCTCGTTACTCGTTCTGTTTACGCGATAGGCGATAATAATTAAAAAAATGCAGGCGCGGACCGCAAAAATGCAAAAAAGGGGTGCAACACGAGGACTTCCCAGGAGGTCACCCATCCTAGTACTGCTCTCGCCCAAGCACGTTTAACTTCGGAGTTCTGATGGGATCCGGTGCATTAGTGCTGGTATGATCGCACCCGTCACACGTTGCACGATCATCGTATATATCTGCTGCCTTGCAACTCATTCAACCAAAATAAAAACTATCTTTAAAAGTACGTTTTGGTCCCTGAACTTTTTCATATTTCCCGTTTAGTCCCTGCATTGCAATTCACCGGTGCTCGTTACTCGTTCTGTTTACGCGATAGGCGATAATAATTAAAAAAATGCAGGCGCGGACCGCAAAAATGCAAAAAAGGGGTGCAACACGAGGACTTCCCAGGAGGTCACCCATCCTAGTACTGCTCTCGCCCAAGCGCGTTTAACTTCGGAGTTCTGATGGGATCCGGTGCATTAGTGCTGGTATGATCGCACCCGTCACACCTTGCACGATCATCGTATATATCTGCTGCCTTGCAACTCATTCAACCAAAATAATAACTATCTTTAAAAGTACGTTTTGGTCCCTGAACTTTTTCATATTTCCCGTTTAGTCCCTGCATTGCAATTCACCGGTGCTCGTTACTCGTTCTGTTTACGCGATAGGCGATAATAATTAAAAAAATGCAGGCGCGGACCGCAAAAATGCAAAAAAGGGGTGCAACACGAGGACTTCCCAGGAGGTCACCCATCCTAGTACTGCTCTCGCCCAAGCACGTTTAACTTCGGAGTTCTGATGGGATCCGGTGCATTAGTGCTGGTATGATCGCACCCGTCACACGTTGCACGATCATCGTATATATCTGCTGCCTTGCAACTCATTCAACCAAAATAAAAACTATCTTTAAAAGTACGTTTTGGTCCCTGAACTTTTTCATATTTCCCGTTTAGTCCCTGCATTGCAATTCACCGGTGCTCGTTACTCGTTCTGTTTACGCGATAGGCGATAATAATTAAAAAAATGCAGGCGCGGACCGCAAAAATGCCAAAAAGGGGTGCAACACGAGGACTTCCCAGGAGGTCACCCATCCTAGTACTGCTCTCGCCCAAGCACGTTTAACTTCGGAGTTCTGATGGGATCCGGTGCATTAGTGCTGGTATGATCGCACCCGTCACACCTTGCACGATCATCGTATATATCTGCTGCCTTGCAACTCATTCAACCAAAATTAAAACTATCTTTAAAAGTACGTTTTGGTCCCTGAACTTTTTCATATTTCCCGTTTAGTCCCTGCATTGCAATTCACCGGTGCTCGTTACTCGTTCTGTTTACGCGATAGGCGATAATAATTAAAAAAATGCAGGCGCGGACCGCAAAAATGCCAAAAAGGGGTGCAACACGAGGACTTCCCAGGAGGTCACCCATCCTAGTACTGCTCTCGCCCAAGCGCGTTTAACTTCGGAGTTCTGATGGGATCCGGTGCATTAGTGCTGGTATGATCGCACCCGTCACACCTTGCACGATCATCGTATATATCTGCTGCCTTGCAACTCATTCAACCAAAATAAAAACTATCTTTAAAAGTACGTTTTGGTCCCTGAACGTTTTCATATTTCCCGTTTAGTCCCTGCATTGCAATTCACCGGTGCTCGTTACTCGTTCTGTTTACGCGATAGGCGATAATAATTAAAAAAATGCAGGCGCGGACCGCAAAAATGCAAAAAAGGGGTGCAACACGAGGACTTCCCAGGAGGTCACCCATCCTAGTACTGCTCTCGCCCAAGCGCGTTTAACTTCGGAGTTCTGATGGGATCCGGTGCATTAGTGCTGGTATGATCGCACCCGTCACACCTTGCACGATCATCGTATATATCTGCTGCCTTGCAACTCATTCAACCAAAATAAAAACTATCTTTAAAAGTACGTTTTGGTCCCTGAACTTTTTCATATTTCCCGTTTAGTCCCTGCATTGCAATTCACCGGTGCTCGTTACTCGTTCTGTTTACGCGATAGGCGATAATAATTAAAAAAATGCAGGCGCGGACCGCAAAAATGCCAAAAAGGGGTGCAACACGAGGACTTCCCAGGAGGTCACCCATCCTAGTACTGCTCTCGCCCAAGCACGTTTAACTTCGGAGTTCTGATGGGATCCGGTGCATTAGTGCTGGTATGATCGCACCCGTCACACCTTGCACGATCATCGTATATATCTGCTGCCTTGCAACTCATTCAACCAAAATAAAAACTATCTTTAAAAGTACGTTTTGGTCTCTGAACTTTTTCATATTTCCCGTTTAGTCCCTGCATTGCAATTCACCGGTGCTCGTTACTCGTTGCTCGTTACTCGTTCTGTTTACGCGATAGGCGATAATAATTAAAAAAATGCAAGCGCGGACCGCAAAAATGCCAAAAAGGGGTGCAACACGAGGACTTCCCAGGAGGTCACCCATCCTAGTACTGCTCTCGCCCAAGCACGTTTAACTTCGGAGTTCTGATGGGATCCGGTGCATTAGTGCTGGTATGATCGCACCCGTCACACCTTGCACGATCATCGTATATATCTGCTGCCTTGCAACTCATTCAACCAAAATAAAAACTATCTTTAAAAGTACGTTTTGGTCCCTGAACGTTTTCATATTTCCCGTTTAGTCCCTGCATTGCAATTCACCGGTGCTCGTTACTCGTTCTGTTTACGCGATAGGCGATAATAATTAAAAAAATGCAGGCGCGGACCGCAAAAATGCAAAAAAGGGGTGCAACACGAGGACTTCCCAGGAGGTCACCCATCCTAGTACTGCTCTCGCCCAAGCACGTTTAACTTCGGAGTTCTGATGGGATCCGGTGCATTAGTGCTGGTATGATCGCACCCGTCACACCTTGCACGATCATCGTATATATCTGCTGCCTTGCAACTCATTCAACCAAAATAAAAACTATCTTTAAAAGTACGTTTTGGTCTCTGAACTTTTTCATATTTCCCGTTTAGTCCCTGCATTGCAATTCACCGGTGCTCGTTACTCGTTGCTCGTTACTCGTTCTGTTTACGCGATAGGCGATAATAATTAAAAAAATGCAAGCGCGGACCGCAAAAATGCCAAAAAGGGGTGCAACACGAGGACTTCCCAGGAGGTCACCCATCCTAGTACTGCTCTCGCCCAAGCGCGTTTAACTTCGGAGTTCTGATGGGATCCGGTGCATTAGTGCTGGTATGATCGCACCCGTCACACCTTGCACGATCATCGTATATATCTGCTGCCTTGCAACTCATTCAACCAAAATAAAAACTATCTTTAAAAGTACGTTTTGGTCCCTGAACGTTTTCATATTTCCCGTTTAGTCCCTGCATTGCAATTCACCGGTGCTCGTTACTCGTTCTGTTTACGCGATAGGCGATAATAATTAAAAAAATGCAGGCGCGGACCGCAAAAATGCAAAAAAGGGGTGCAACACGAGGACTTCCCAGGAGGTCACCCATCCTAGTACTGCTCTCGCCCAAGCGCGTTTAACTTCGGAGTTCTGATGGGATCCGGTGCATTAGTGCTGGTATGATCGCACCCGTCACACCTTGCACGATCATCGTATATATCTGCTGCCTTGCAACTCATTCAACCAAAATAAAAACTATCTTTAAAAGTACGTTTTGGTCCCTGAACTTTTTCATATTTCCCGTTTAGTCCCTGCATTGCAATTCACCGGTGCTCGTTACTCGTTCTGTTTACGCGATAGGCGATAATAATTAAAAAAATGCAGGCGCGGACCGCAAAAATGCCAAAAAGGGGTGCAACACGAGGACTTCCCAGGAGGTCACCCATCCTAGTACTGCTCTCGCCCAAGCACGTTTAACTTCGGAGTTCTGATGGGATCCGGTGCATTAGTGCTGGTATGATCGCACCCGTCACACCTTGCACGATCATCGTATATATCTGCTGCCTTGCAACTCATTCAACCAAAATAAAAACTATCTTTAAAAGTACGTTTTGGTCTCTGAACTTTTTCATATTTCCCGTTTAGTCCCTGCATTGCAATTCACCGGTGCTCGTTACTCGTTGCTCGTTACTCGTTCTGTTTACGCGATAGGCGATAATAATTAAAAAAATGCAAGCGCGGACCGCAAAAATGCCAAAAAGGGGTGCAACACGAGGACTTCCCAGGAGGTCACCCATCCTAGTACTGCTCTCGCCCAAGCACGTTTAACTTCGGAGTTCTGATGGGATCCGGTGCATTAGTGCTGGTATGATCGCACCCGTCACACCTTGCACGATCATCGTATATATCTGCTGCCTTGCAACTCATTCAACCAAAATAAAAACTATCTTTAAAAGTACGTTTTGGTCCCTGAACGTTTTCATATTTCCCGTTTAGTCCCTGCATTGCAATTCACCGGTGCTCGTTACTCGTTCTGTTTACGCGATAGGCGATAATAATTAAAAAAATGCAGGCGCGGACCGCAAAAATGCAAAAAAGGGGTGCAACACGAGGACTTCCCAGGAGGTCACCCATCCTAGTACTGCTCTCGCCCAAGCACGTTTAACTTCGGAGTTCTGATGGGATCCGGTGCATTAGTGCTGGTATGATCGCACCCGTCACACCTTGCACGATCATCGTATATATCTGCTGCCTTGCAACTCATTCAACCAAAATAAAAACTATCTTTAAAAGTACGTTTTGGTCCCTGAACGTTTTCATATTTCCCGTTTAGTCCCTGCATTGCAATTCACCGGTGCTCGTTACTCGTTCTGTTTACGCGATAGGCGATAATAATTAAAAAAATGCAGGCGCGGACCGCAAAAATGCAAAAAAGGGGTGCAACACGAGGACTTCCCAGGAGGTCACCCATCCTAGTACTGCTCTCGCCCAAGCACGTTTAACTTCGGAGTTCTGATGGGATCCGGTGCATTAGTGCTGGTATGATCGCACCCGTCACACCTTGCACGATCATCGTATATATCTGCTGCCTTGCAACTCATTCAACCAAAATAAAAACTATCTTTAAAAGTACGTTTTGGTCCCTGAACTTTTTCATATTTCCCGTTTAGTCCCTGCATTGCAATTCACCGGTGCTCGTTACTCGTTCTGTTTACGCGATAGGCGATAATAATTAAAAAAATGCAGGCGCGGACCGCAAAAATGCAAAAAAGGGGTGCAACACGAGGACTTCCCAGGAGGTCACCCATCCTAGTACTGCTCTCGCCCAAGCACGTTTAACTTCGGAGTTCTGATGGGATCCGGTGCATTAGTGCTGGTATGATCGCACCCGTCACACCTTGCACGATCATCGTATATATCTGCTGCCTTGCAACTCATTCAACCAAAATAAAAACTATCTTTAAAAGTACGTTTTGGTCCCTGAACTTTTTCATATTTCCCGTTTAGTCCCTGCATTGCAATTCACCGGTGCTCGTTGCTCGTTACTCGTTTACGCGATAGGCGATAATAATTAAAAAAATGCAGGCGCGGACCGCAAAAATGCAAAAAAGGGGTGCAACACGAGGACTTCCCAGGAGGTCACCCATCCTAGTACTGCTCTCGCCCAAGCACGTTTAACTTCGGAGTTCTGATGGGATCCGGTGCATTAGTGCTGGTATGATCGCACCCGTCACACCTTGCACGATCATCGTATATATCTGCTGCCTTGCAACTCATTCAACCAAAATAAAAAATATCTTTAAAAGTACGTTTTGGTCCCTGAACTTTTTCATATTTCCCATTTAGTCCCTGCATTGCAATTCACCGGTGCTCGTTACTCGTTCTGTTTACGCGATAGGCGATAATAATTAAAAAAATGCAGGCGCGGACCGCAAAAATGCAAAAATGGGGTGCAACACGAGGACTTCCCAGGAGGTCACCCATCCTAGTACTGCTCTCGCCCAAGCACGTTTAACTTCGGAGTTCTGATGGGATCCGGTGCATTAGTGCTGGTATGATCGCACCCGTCACACCTTGCACGATCATCGTATATATCTGCTGCCTTGCAACTCATTCAACCAAAATAAAAACTATCTTTAAAAGTACGTTTTGGTCTCTGAACTTTTTCATATTTCCCGTTTAGTCCCTGCATTGCAATTCACCGGTGCTCGTTACTCGTTCTGTTTACGCGATAGGCGATAATAATTAAAAAAATGCAGGCGCGGACCGCAAAAATGCCAAAAAGGGGTGCAACACGAGGACTTCCCAGGAGGTCACCCATCCTAGTACTGCTCTCGCCCAAGCACGTTTAACTTCGGAGTTCTGATGGGATCCGGTGCATTAGTGCTGGTATGATCGCACCCGTCACACCTTGCACGATCATCGTATATATCTGCTGCCTTGCAACTCATTCAACCAAAATAAAAACTATCTTTAAAAGTACGTTTTGGTCCCTGAACTTTTTCATATTTCCCGTTTAGTCCCTGCATTGCAATTCACCGGTGCTCGTTGCTCGTTACTCGTTTACGCGATAGGCGATAATAATTAAAAAAATGCAGGCGCGGACCGCAAAAATGCAAAAAAGGGGTGCAACACGAGGACTTCCCAGGAGGTCACCCATCCTAGTACTGCTCTCGCCCAAGCACGTTTAACTTCGGAGTTCTGATGGGATCCGGTGCATTAGTGCTGGTATGATCGCACCCGTCACACCTTGCACGATCATCGTATATATCTGCTGCCTTGCAACTCATTCAACCAAAATAAAAACTATCTTTAAAAGTACGTTTTGGTCCCTGAACTTTTTCATATTTCCCGTTTAGTCCCTGCATTGCAATTCACCGGTGCTCGTTACTCGTTCTGTTTACGCGATAGGCGATAATAATTAAAAAAATGCAGGCGCGGACCGCAAAAATGCCAAAAAGGGGTGCAACACGAGGACTTCCCAAGAGGTCACCCATCCTAGTACTGCTCTCGCCCAAGCGCGTTTAACTTCGGAGTTCTGATGGGATCCGGTGCATTAGTGCTGGTATGATCGCACCCGTCACACCTTGCACGATCATCGTATATATCTGCTGCCTTGCAACTCATTCAACCAAAATAAAAACTATCTTTAAAAGTACATTTTGGTCCCTGAACTTTTTCATATTTCCCGTTTAGTCCCTGCATTGCAATTCACCGGTGCTCGTTACTCGTTCTGTTTACGCGATAGGCGATAATAATTAAAAAAATGCAGGCGCGGACCGCAAAAATGCAAAAAAGGGGTGCAACACGAGGACTTCCCAGGAGGTCACCCATCCTAGTACTGCTCTCGCCCAAGCACGTTTAACTTCGGAGTTCTGATGGGATCCGGTGCATTAGTGCTGGTATGATCGCACCCGTCACACCTTGCACGATCATCGTATATATCTGCTGCCTTGCAACTCATTCAACCAAAATAAAAACTATCTTTAAAAGTACGTTTTGGTCTCTGAACTTTTTCATATTTCCCGTTTAGTCCCTGCATTGCAATTCACCGGTGCTCGTTACTCGTTGCTCGTTACTCGTTCTGTTTACGCGATAGGCGATAATAATTAAAAAAATGCAGGCGCGGACCGCAAAAATGCAAAAAAGGGGTGCAACACGAGGACTTCCCAGGAGGTCACCCATCCTAGTACTGCTCTCGCCCAAGCACGTTTAACTTCGGAGTTCTGATGGGATCCGGTGCATTAGTGCTGGTATGATCGCACCCGTCACACCTTGCACGATCATCGTATATATCTGCTGCCTTGCAACTCATTCAACCAAAATAAAAACTATCTTTAAAAGTACGTTTTGGTCCCTGAACTTTTTCATATTTCCCGTTTAGTCCCTGCATTGCAATTCACCGGTGCTCGTTGCTCGTTACTCGTTTACGCGATAGGCGATAATAATTAAAAAAATGCAGGCGCGGACCGCAAAAATGCAAAAAAGGGGTGCAACACGAGGACTTCCCAGGAGGTCACCCATCCTAGTACTGCTCTCGCCCAAGCACGTTTAACTTCGGAGTTCTGATGGGATCCGGTGCATTAGTGCTGGTATGATCGCACCCGTCACACCTTGCACGATCATCGTATATATCTGCTGCCTTGCAACTCATTCAACCAAAATAAAAACTATCTTTAAAAGTACGTTTTGGTCTCTGAACTTTTTCATATTTCCCGTTTAGTCCCTGCATTGCAATTCACCGGTGCTCGTTACTCGTTGCTCGTTACTCGTTCTGTTTACGCGATAGGCGATAATAATTAAAAAAATGCAGGCGCGGACCGCAAAAATGCAAAAAAGGGGTGCAACACGAGGACTTCCCAGGAGGTCACCCATCCTAGTACTGCTCTCGCCCAAGCACGTTTAACTTCGGAGTTCTGATGGGATCCGGTGCATTAGTGCTGGTATGATCGCACCCGTCACACCTTGCACGATCATCGTATATATCTGCTGCCTTGCAACTCATTCAACCAAAATAAAAACTATCTTTAAAAGTACGTTTTGGTCCCTGAACGTTTTCATATTTCCCGTTTAGTCCCTGCATTGCAATTCACCGGTGCTCGTTACTCGTTCTGTTTACGCGATAGGCGATAATAATTAAAAAAATGCAGGCGCGGACCGCAAAAATGCAAAAAAGGGGTGCAACACGAGGACTTCCCAGGAGGTCACCCATCCTAGTACTGCTCTCGCCCAAGCGCGTTTAACTTCGGAGTTCTGATGGGATCCGGTGCATTAGTGCTGGTATGATCGCACCCGTCACACCTTGCACGATCATCGTATATATCTGCTGCCTTGCAACTCATTCAACCAAAATAAAAACTATCTTTAAAAGTACGTTTTGGTCCCTGAACTTTTTCATATTTCCCGTTTAGTCCCTGCATTGCAATTCACCGGTGCTCGTTACTCGTTCTGTTTACGCGATAGGCGATAATAATTAAAAAAATGCAGGCGCGGACCGCAAAAATGCCAAAAAGGGGTGCAACACGAGGACTTCCCAGGAGGTCACCCATCCTAGTACTGCTCTCGCCCAAGCGCGTTTAACTTCGGAGTTCTGATGGGATCCGGTGCATTAGTGCTGGTATGATCGCACCCGTCACACCTTGCACGATCATCGTATATATCTGCTGCCTTGCAACTCATTCAACCAAAATAAAAACTATCTTTAAAAGTACGTTTTGGTCCCTGAACTTTTTCATATTTCCCGTTTAGTCCCTGCATTGCAATTCACCGGTGCTCGTTACTCGTTCTGTTTACGCGATAGGCGATAATAATTAAAAAAATGCAGGCGCGGACCGCAAAAATGCCAAAAAGGGGTGCAACACGAGGACTTCCCAGGAGGTCACCCATCCTAGTACTGCTCTCGCCCAAGCTCGTTTAACTTCGGAGTTCTGATGGGATCCGGTGCATTAGTGCTGGTATGATCGCACCCGTCACACCTTGCACGATCATCGTATATATCTGCTGCCTTGCAACTCATTCAACCAAAATAAAAACTATCTTTAAAAGTCCGTTTTGGTCTCTGAACTTTTTCATATTTCCCGTTTAGTCCCTGCATTGCAATTCACCGGTGCTCGTTACTCGTTGCTCGTTACTCGTTCTGTTTACGCGATAGGCGATAATAATTAAAAAAATGCAAGCGCGGACCGCAAAAATGCCAAAAAGGGGTGCAACACGAGGACTTCCCAGGAGGTCACCCATCCTAGTACTGCTCTCGCCCAAGCACGTTTAACTTCGGAGTTCTGATGGGATCCGGTGCATTAGTGCTGGTATGATCGCACCCGTCACACCTTGCACGATCATCGTATATATCTGCTGCCTTGCAACTCATTCAACCAAAATAAAAACTATCTTTAAAAGTACGTTTTGGTCCCTGAACGTTTTCATATTTCCCGTTTAGTCCCTGCATTGCAATTCACCGGTGCTCGTTACTCGTTCTGTTTACGCGATAGGCGATAATAATTAAAAAAATGCAGGCGCGGACCGCAAAAATGCAAAAAAGGGGTGCAACACGAGGACTTCCCAGGAGGTCACCCATCCTAGTACTGCTCTCGCCCAAGCACGTTTAACTTCGGAGTTCTGATGGGATCCGGTGCATTAGTGCTGGTATGATCGCACCCGTCACACCTTGCACGATCATCGTATATATCTGCTGCCTTGCAACTCATTCAACCAAAATAAAAACTATCTTTAAAAGTACGTTTTGGTCCCTGAACTTTTTCATATTTCCCGTTTAGTCCCTGCATTGCAATTCACCGGTGCTCGTTGCTCGTTACTCGTTTACGCGATAGGCGATAATAATTAAAAAAATGCAGGCGCGGACCGCAAAAATGCAAAAAAGGGGTGCAACACGAGGACTTCCCAGGAGGTCACCCATCCTAGTACTGCTCTCGCCCAAGCACGTTTAACTTCGGAGTTCTGATGGGATCCGGTGCATTAGTGCTGGTTTGATCGCACCCGTCACACCTTGCACGATCATCGTATATATCTGCTGCCTTGCAACTCATTCAACCAAAATAAAAACTATCTTTAAAAGTACGTTTTGGTCCCTGAACTTTTTCATATTTCCCGTTTAGTCCCTGCATTGCAATTCACCGGTGCTCGTTACTCGTTACTCGTTCTGTTTACGCGATAGGCGATAATAATTAAAAAAATGCAGGCGCGGACCGCAAAAATGCAAAAAAGGGGTGCAACACGAGGACTTCCCAGGAGGTCACCCATCCTAGTACTGCTCTCGCCCAAGCACGTTTAACTTCGGAGTTCTGATGGGATCCGGTGCATTAGTGCTGGTATGATCGCACCCGTCACACCTTGCACGATCATCGTATATATCTGCTGCCTTGCAACTCATTCAACCAAAATAAAAACTATCTTTAAAAGTACGTTTTGGTCCCTGAACTTTTTCATATTTCCCGTTTAGTCCCTGCATTGCAATTCACCGGTGCTCGTTGCTCGTTACTCGTTTACGCGATAGGCGATAATAATTAAAAAAATGCAGGCGCGGACCGCAAAAATGCAAAAAAGGGGTGCAACACGAGGACTTCCCAGGAGGTCACCCATCCTAGTACTGCTCTCGCCCAAGCACGTTTAACTTCGGAGTTCTGATGGGATCCGGTGCATTAGTGCTGGTATGATCGCACCCGTCACACCTTGCACGATCATCGTATATATCTGCTGCCTTGCAACTCATTCAACCAAAATAAAAACTATCTTTAAAAGTACGTTTTGGTCCCTGAACTTTTTCATATTTCCCGTTTAGTCCCTGCATTGCAATTCACCGGTGCTCGTTGCTCGTTACTCGTTTACGCGATAGGCGATAATAATTAAAAAAATGCAGGCGCGGACCGCAAAAATGCAAAAAAGGGGTGCAACACGAGGACTTCCCAGGAGGTCACCCATCCTAGTACTGCTCTCGCCCAAGCACGTTTAACTTCGGAGTTCTGATGGGATCCGGTGCATTAGTGCTGGTATGATCGCACCCGTCACACCTTGCACGATCATCGTATATATCTGCTGCCTTGCAACTCATTCAACCAAAATAAAAACTATCTTTAAAAGTACGTTTTGGTCCCTGAACTTTTTCATATTTCCCGTTTAGTCCCTGCATTGCAATTCACCGGTGCTCGTTACTCGTTACTCGTTCTGTTTACGCGATAGGCGATAATAATTAAAAAAATGCAGGCGCGGACCGCAAAAATGCAAAAAAGGGGTGCAACACGAGGACTTCCCAGGAGGTCACCCATCCTAGTACTGCTCTCGCCCAAGCACGTTTAACTTCGGAGTTCTGATGGGATCCGGTGCATTAGTGCTGGTATGATCGCACCCGTCACACCTTGCACGATCATCGTATATATCTGCTGCCTTGCAACTCATTCAACCAAAATAAAAAATATCTTTAAAAGTACGTTTTGGTCCCTGAACTTTTTCATATTTCCCGTTTAGTCCCTGCATTGCAATTCACCGGTGCTCGTTGCTCGTTACTCGTTTACGCGATAGGCGATAATAATTAAAAAAATGCAGGCGCGGACCGCAAAAATGCAAAAAAGGGGTGCAACACGAGGACTTCCCAGGAGGTCACCCATCCTAGTACTGCTCTCGCCCAAGCACGTTTAACTTCGGAGTTCTGATGGGATCCGGTGCATTAGTGCTGGTATGATCGCACCCGTCACACCTTGCACGATCATCGTATATATCTGCTGCCTTGCAACTCATTCAACCAAAATAAAAAATATCTTTAAAAGTACGTTTTGGTCCCTGAACTTTTTCATATTTCCCGTTTAGTCCCTGCATTGCAATTCACCGGTGCTCGTTACTCGTTCTGTTTACGCGATAGGCGATAATAATTAAAAAAATGCAGGCGCGGACCGCAAAAATGCAAAAAAGGGGTGCAACACGAGGACTTCCCAGGAGGTCACCCATCCTAGTACTGCTCTCGCCCAAGCACGTTTAACTTTGGAGTTCTGATGGGATCCGGTGCATTAGTGCTGGTATGATCGCACCCGTCACACCTTGCACGATCATCGTATATATCTGCTGCCTTGCAACTCATTCAACCAAAATAAAAACTATCTTTAAAAGTACGTTTTGGTCCCTGAACTTTTTCATATTTCCCGTTTAGTCCCTGCATTGCAATTCACCGGTGCTCGTTACTCGTTCTGTTTACGCGATAGGCGATAATAATTAAAAAAATGCAGGCGCGGACCGCAAAAATGCCAAAAAGGGGTGCAACACGAGGACTTCCCAGGAGGTCACCCATCCTAGTACTGCTCTCGCCCAAGCACGTTTAACTTCGGAGTTCTGATGGGATCCGGTGCATTAGTGCTGGTATGATCGCACCCGTCACACCTTGCACGATCATCGTATATATCTGCTGCCTTGCAACTCATTCAACCAAAATAAAAACTATCTTTAAAAGTACGTTTTGGTCTCTGAACTTTTTCATATTTCCCGTTTAGTCCCTGCATTGCAATTCACCGGTGCTCGTTACTCGTTGCTCGTTACTCGTTCTGTTTACGCGATAGGCGATAATAATTAAAAAAATGCAAGCGCGGACCGCAAAAATGCCAAAAAGGGGTGCAACACGAGGACTTCCCAGGAGGTCACCCATCCTAGTACTGCTCTCGCCCAAGCACGTTTAACTTCGGAGTTCTGATGGGATCCGGTGCATTAGTGCTGGTATGATCGCACCCGTCACACCTTGCACGATCATCGTATATATCTGCTGCCTTGCAACTCATTCAACCAAAATAAAAACTATCTTTAAAAGTACGTTTTGGTCCCTGTACGTTTTCATATTTCCCGTTTAGTCCCTGCATTGCAATTCACCGGTGCTCGTTACTCGTTCTGTTTACGCGATAGGCGATAATAATTAAAAAAATGCAGGCGCGGACCGCAAAAATGCAAAAAAGGGGTGCAACACGAGGACTTCCCAGGAGGTCACCCATCCTAGTACTGCTCTCGCCCAAGCACGTTTAACTTCGGAGTTCTGATGGGATCCGGTGCATTAGTGCTGGTATGATCGCACCCGTCACACCTTGCACGATCATCGTATATATCTGCTGCCTTGCAACTCATTCAACCAAAATAAAAACTATCTTTAAAAGTACGTTTTGGTCCCTGAACTTTTTCATATTTCCCGTTTAGTCCCTGCATTGCAATTCACCGGTGCTCGTTACTCGTTACTCGTTCTGTTTACGCGATAGGCGATAATAATTAAAAAAATGCAGGCGCGGACCGCAAAAATGCAAAAAAGGGGTGCAACACGAGGACTTCCCAGGAGGTCACCCATCCTAGTACTGCTCTCGCCCAAGCACGTTTAACTTCGGAGTTCTGATGGGATCCGGTGCATTAGTGCTGGTATGATCGCACCCGTCACACCTTGCACGATCATCGTATATATCTGCTGCCTTGCAACTCATTCAACCAAAATAAAAACTATCTTTAAAAGTACGTTTTGGTCCCTGAACTTTTTCATATTTCCCGTTTAGTCCCTGCATTGCAATTCACCGGTGCTCGTTACTCGTTCTGTTTACGCGATAGGCGATAATAATTAAAAAAATGCAGGCGCGGACCGCAAAAATGCAAAAAAGGGGTGCAACACGAGGACTTCCCAGGAGGTCACCCATCCTAGTACTGCTCTCGCCCAAGCACGTTTAACTTTGGAGTTCTGATGGGATCCGGTGCATTAGTGCTGGTATGATCGCACCCGTCACACCTTGCACGATCATCGTATATATCTGCTGCCTTGCAACTCATTCAACCAAAATAAAAACTATCTTTAAAAGTACGTTTTGGTCCCTGAACTTTTTCATATTTCCCGTTTAGTCCCTGCATTGCAATTCACCGGTGCTCGTTACTCGTTCTGTTTACGCGATAGGCGATAATAATTAAAAAAATGCAGGCGCGGACCGCAAAAATGCCAAAAAGGGGTGCAACACGAGGACTTCCCAGGAGGTCACCCATCCTAGTACTGCTCTCGCCCAAGCACGTTTAACTTCGGAGTTCTGATGGGATCCGGTGCATTAGTGCTGGTATGATCGCACCCGTCACACCTTGCACGATCATCGTATATATCTGCTGCCTTGCAACTCATTCAACCAAAATAAAAACTATCTTTAAAAGTACGTTTTGGTCTCTGAACTTTTTCATATTTCCCGTTTAGTCCCTGCATTGCAATTCACCGGTGCTCGTTACTCGTTGCTCGTTACTCGTTCTGTTTACGCGATAGGCGATAATAATTAAAAAAATGCAAGCGCGGACCGCAAAAATGCCAAAAAGGGGTGCAACACGAGGACTTCCCAGGAGGTCACCCATCCTAGTACTGCTCTCGCCCAAGCACGTTTAACTTCGGAGTTCTGATGGGATCCGGTGCATTAGTGCTGGTATGATCGCACCCGTCACACCTTGCACGATCATCGTATATATCTGCTGCCTTGCAACTCATTCAACCAAAATAAAAACTATCTTTAAAAGTACGTTTTGGTCCCTGAACGTTTTCATATTTCCCGTTTAGTCCCTGCATTGCAATTCACCGGTGCTCGTTACTCGTTCTGTTTACGCGATAGGCGATAATAATTAAAAAAATGCAGGCGCGGACCGCAAAAATGCAAAAAAGGGGTGCAACACGAGGACTTCCCAGGAGGTCACCCATCCTAGTACTGCTCTCGCCCAAGCACGTTTAACTTCGGAGTTCTGATGGGATCCGGTGCATTAGTGCTGGTATGATCGCACCCGTCACACCTTGCACGATCATCGTATATATCTGCTGCCTTGCAACTCATTCAACCAAAATAAAAACTATCTTTAAAAGTACGTTTTGGTCCCTGATCTTTTTCATATTTCCCGTTTAGTCCCTGCATTGCAATTCACCGGTGCTCGTTACTCGTTACTCGTTCTGTTTACGCGATAGGCGATAATAATTAAAAAAATGCAGGCGCGGACCGCAAAAATGCAAAAAAGGGGTGCAACACGAGGACTTCCCAGGAGGTCACCCATCCTAGTACTGCTCTCGCCCAAGCACGTTTAACTTCGGAGTTCTGATGGGATCCGGTGCATTAGTGCTGGTATGATCGCACCCGTCACACCTTGCACGATCATCGTATATATCTGCTGCCTTGCAACTCATTCAACCAAAATAAAAACTATCTTTAAAAGTACGTTTTGGTCCCTGAACTTTTTCATATTTCCCGTTTAGTCCCTGCATTGCAATTCACCGGTGCTCGTTACTCGTTCTGTTTACGCGATAGGCGATAATAATTAAAAAAATGCAGGCGCGGACCGCAAAAATGCAAAAAAGGGGTGCAACACGAGGACTTCCCAGGAGGTCACCCATCCTAGTACTGCTCTCGCCCAAGCACGTTTAACTTCGGAGTTCTGATGGGATCCGGTGCATTAGTGCTGGTATGATCGCACCCGTCACACCTTGCACGATCATCGTATATATCTGCTGCCTTGCAACTCATTCAACCAAAATAAAAACTATCTTTAAAAGTACGTTTTGGTCCCTGAACTTTTTCATATTTCCCGTTTAGTCCCTGCATTGCAATTCACCGGTGCTCGTTACTCGTTCTGTTTACGCGATAGGCGATAATAATTAAAAAAATGCAGGCGCGGACCGCAAAAATGCCAAAAAGGGGTGCAACACGAGGACTTCCCAGGAGGTCACCCATCCTAGTACTGCTCTCGCCCAAGCGCGTTTAACTTCGGAGTTCTGATGGGATCCGGTGCATTA
Source organism: Mercurialis annua (assembly GCF_937616625.2). Lineage (NCBI taxonomy): Eukaryota > Viridiplantae > Streptophyta > Magnoliopsida > Malpighiales > Euphorbiaceae > Mercurialis > Mercurialis annua. Next base: position 41,993,998 of record NC_065574.1, on the reverse strand, counting down.
GTGCTGGTATGATCGCACCCGTCACACCTTGCACGATCATCGTATATATCTGCTGCCTTGCAACTCATTCAACCAAAATAAAAACTATCTTTAAAAGTACGTTTTGGTCCCTGAACGTTTTCATATTTCCCGTTTAGTCCCTGCATTGCAATTCACCGGTGCTCGTTACTCGTTCTGTTTACGCGATAGGCGATAATAATTAAAAAAATGCAGGCGCGGACCGCAAAAATGCAAAAAAGGGGTGCAACACGAGGACTTCCCAGGAGGTCACCCATCCTAGTACTGCTCTCGCCCAAGCACGTTTAACTTCGGAGTTCTGATGGGATCCGGTGCATTAGTGCTGGTATGATCGCACCCGTCACACCTTGCACGATCATCGTATATATCTGCTGCCTTGCAACTCATTCAACCAAAATAAAAACTATCTTTAAAAGTACGTTTTGGTCCCTGAACTTTTTCATATTTCCCGTTTAGTCCCTGCATTGCAATTCACCGGTGCTCGTTACTCGTTACTCGTTCTGTTTACGCGATAGGCGATAATAATTAAAAAAATGCAGGCGCGGACCGCAAAAATGCAAAAAAGGGGTGCAACACGAGGACTTCCCAGGAGGTCACCCATCCTAGTACTGCTCTCGCCCAAGCACGTTTAACTTCGGAGTTCTGATGGGATCCGGTGCATTAGTGCTGGTATGATCGCACCCGTCACACCTTGCACGATCATCGTATATATCTGCTGCCTTGCAACTCATTCAACCAAAATAAAAACTATCTTTAAAAGTACGTTTTGGTCCCTGAACTTTTTCATATTTCCCGTTTAGTCCCTGCATTGCAATTCACCGGTGCTCGTTACTCGTTCTGTTTACGCGATAGGCGATAATAATTAAAAAAATGCAGGCGCGGACCGCAAAAATGCAAAAAAGGGGTGCAACACGAGGACTTCCCAGGAGGTCACCCATCCTAGTACTGCTCTCGCCCAAGCACGTTTCACTTCGGAGTTCTGATGGGATCCGGTGCATTAGTGCTGGTATGATCGCACCCGTCACACCTTGCACGATCATCGTATATATCTGCTGCCTTGCAACTCATTCAACCAAAATAAAAACTATCTTTAAAAGTACGTTTTGGTCCCTGAACTTTTTCATATTTCCCGTTTAGTCCCTGCATTGCAATTCACCGGTGCTCGTTACTCGTTCTGTTTACGCGATAGGCGATAATAATTAAAAAAATGCAGGCGCGGACCGCAAAAATGCCAAAAAGGGGTGCAACACGAGGACTTCCCAGGAGGTCACCCATCCTAGTACTGCTCTCGCCCAAGCGCGTTTAACTTCGGAGTTCTGATGGGATCCGGTGCATTAGTGCTGGTATGATCGCACCCGTCACACCTTGCACGATCATCGTATATATCTGCTGCCTTGCAACTCATTCAACCAAAATAAAAACTATCTTTAAAAGTACATTTTGGTCCCTGAACTTTTTCATATTTCCCGTTTAGTCCCTGCATTGCAATTCACCGGTGCTCGTTACTCGTTCTGTTTACGCGATAGGCGATAATAATTAAAAAAATGCAGGCGCGGACCGCAAAAATGCAAAAAAGGGGTGCAACACGAGGACTACCCAGGAGGTCACCCATCCTAGTACTGCTCTCGCCCAAGCACGTTTAACTTCGGAGTTCTGATGGGATCCGGTGCATTAGTGCTGGTATGATCGCACCCGTCACACCTTGCACGATCATCGTATATATCTGCTGCCTTGCAACTCATTCAACCAAAATAAAAACTATCTTTAAAAGTACGTTTTGGTCTCTGAACTTTTTCATATTTCCCGTTTAGTCCCTGCATTGCAATTCACCGGTGCTCGTTACTCGTTGCTCGTTACTCGTTCTGTTTACGCGATAGGCGATAATAATTAAAAAAATGCAGGCGCGGACCGCAAAAATGCCAAAAAGGGGTGCAACACGAGGACTTCCCAGGAGGTCACCCATCCTAGTACTGCTCTCGCCCAAGCACGTTTAACTTCGGAGTTCTGATGGGATCCGGTGCATTAGTGCTGGTATGATCGCACCCGTCACACCTTGCACGATCATCGTATATATCTGCTGCCTTGCAACTCATTCAACCAAAATAAAAACTATCTTTAAAAGTACGTTTTGGTCCCTGAACTTTTTCATATTTCCCGTTTAGTCCCTGCATTGCAATTCACCGGTGCTCGTTGCTCGTTGCTCGTTCTGTTTACGCGATAGGCGATAATAATTAAAAAAATGCAGGCGCGGACCGCAAAATTGCCAAAAAGGGGTGCAACACGAGGACTTCCCAGGAGGTCACCCATCCTAGTACTGCTCTCGCCCAAGCACGTTTAACTTCGGAGTTCTGATGGGATCCGGTGCATTAGTGCTGGTATGATCGCACCCGTCACACCTTGCACGATCATCGTATATATCTGCTGCCTTGCAACTCATTCAACCAAAATAAAAACTATCTTTAAAAGTACGTTTTGGTCTCTGAACTTTTTCATATTTCCCGTTTAGTCCCTGCATTGCAATTCACCGGTGCTCGTTACTCGTTGCTCGTTACTCGTTCTGTTTACGCGATAGGCGATAATAATTAAAAAAATGCAGGCGCGGACCGCAAAAATGCCAAAAAGGGGTGCAACACGAGGACTTTCCAGGAGGTCACCCATCCTAGTACTGCTCTCGCCCAAGCACGTTTAACTTCGGAGTTCTGATGGGATCCGGTGCATTAGTGCTGGTATGATCGCACCCGTCACACCTTGCACGATCATCGTATATATCTGCTGCCTTGCAACTCATTCAACCAAAATAAAAACTATCTTTAAAAGTACGTTTTGGTCCCTGAACTTTTTCATATTTCCCGTTTAGTCCCTGCATTGCAATTCACCGGTGCTCGTTGCTCGTTGCTCGTTCTGTTTACGCGATAGGCGATAATAATTAAAAAAATGCAGGCGCGGACCGCAAAATTGCCAAAAAGGGGTGCAACACGAGGACTTCCCAGGAGGTCACCCATCCTAGTACTGCTCTCGCCCAAGCACGTTTAACTTCGGAGTTCTGATGGGATCCGGTGCATTAGTGCTGGTATGATCGCACCCGTCACACCTTGCACGATCATCGTATATATCTGCTGCCTTGCAACTCATTCAACCAAAATAAAAACTATCTTTAAAAGTACGTTTTGGTCCCTGAACTTTTTCATATTTCCCGTTTAGTCCCTGCATTGCAATTCACCGGTGCTCGTTACTCGTTACTCGTTCTGTTTACGCGATAGGCGATAATAATTAAAAAAATGCAGGCGCGGACCGCAAAAATGCCAAAAAGGGGTGCAACACGAGGACTTCCCAGGAGGTCACCCATCCTAGTACTGCTCTCGCCCAAGCACGTTTAACTTCGGAGTTCTGATGGGATCCGGTGCATTAGTGCTGGTATGATCGCACCCGTCACACCTTGCACGATCATCGTATATATCTGCTGCCTTGCAACTCATTCAACCAAAATAAAAACTATCTTTAAAAGTACGTTTTGGTCCCTGAACGTTTTCATATTTCCCGTTTAGTCCCTGCATTGCAATTCACCGGTGCTCGTTACTCGTTCTGTTTACGCGATAGGCGATAATAATTAAAAAAATGCAGGCGCGGACCGCAAAAATGCAAAAAAGGGGTGCAACACGAGGACTTCCCAGGAGGTCACCCATCCTAGTACTGCTCTCGCCCAAGCACGTTTAACTTCGGAGTTCTGATGGGATCCGGTGCATTAGTGCTGGTATGATCGCACCCGTCACACCTTGCACGATCATCGTATATATCTGCTGCCTTGCAACTCATTCAACCAAAATAAAAACTATCTTTAAAAGTACGTTTTGGTCCCTGAACGTTTTCATATTTCCCGTTTAGTCCCTGCATTGTAATTCACCGGTGCTCGTTACTCGTTCTGTTTACGCGATAGGCGATAATAATTAAAAAAATGCAGGCGCGGACCGCAAAAATGCAAAAAAGGGGTGCAACACGAGGACTTCCCAGGAGGTCACCCATCCTAGTACTGCTCTCGCCCAAGCACGTTTAACTTCGGAGTTCTGATGGGATCCGGTGCATTAGTGCTGGTATGATCGCACCCGTCACACCTTGCACGATCATCGTATATATCTGCTGCCTTGCAACTCATTCAACCAAAATAAAAACTATCTTTAAAAGTACGTTTTGGTCCCTGAACTTTTTCATATTTCCCGTTTAGTCCCTGCATTGCAATTCACCGGTGCTCGTTACTCGTTACTCGTTCTGTTTACGCGATAGGCGATAATAACTAAAAAAATGCAGGCGCGGACCGCAAAAATGCCAAAAAGGGGTGCAACACGAGGACTTCCCAGGAGGTCACCCATCCTAGTACTGCTCTCGCCCAAGCACGTTTAACTTCGGAGTTCTGATGGGATCCGGTGCATTAGTGCTGGTATGATCGCACCCGTCACACCTTGCACGATCATCGTATATATCTGCTGCCTTGCAACTCATTCAACCAAAATAAAAACTATCTTTAAAAGTACGTTTTGGTCCCTGAACGTTTTCATATTTCCCGTTTAGTCCCTGCATTGCAATTCACCGGTGCTCGTTACTCGTTCTGTTTACGCGATAGGCGATAATAATTAAAAAAATGCAGGCGCGGACCGCAAAAATGCAAAAAAGGGGTGCAACACGAGGACTTCCCAGGAGGTCACCCATCCTAGTACTGCTCTCGCCCAAGCACGTTTAACTTCGGAGTTCTGATGGGATCCGGTGCATTAGTGCTGGTATGATCGCACCCGTCACACCTTGCACGATCATCGTATATATCTGCTGCCTTGCAACTCATTCAACCAAAATAAAAACTATCTTTAAAAGTACGTTTTGGTCCCTGAACTTTTTCATATTTCCCGTTTAGTCCCTGCATTGCAATTCACCGGTGCTCGTTACTCGTTCTGTTTACGCGATAGGCGATAATAATTAAAAAAATGCAGGCGCGGACCGCAAAAATGCCAAAAAGGGGTGCAACACGAGGACTTCCCAGGAGGTCACCCATCCTAGTACTGCTCTCGCCCAAGCGCGTTTAACTTCGGAGTTCTGATGGGATCCGGTGCATTAGTGCTGGTATGATCGCACCCGTCACACCTTGCACGATCATCGTATATATCTGCTGCCTTGCAACTCATTCAACCAAAATAAAAACTATCTTTAAAAGTACATTTTGGTCCCTGAACTTTTTCATATTTCCCGTTTAGTCCCTGCATTGCAATTCACCGGTGCTCGTTACTCGTTCTGTTTACGCGATAGGCGATAATAATTAAAAAAATGCAGGCGCGGACCGCAAAAATGCAAAAAAGGGGTGCAACACGAGGACTACCCAGGAGGTCACCCATCCTAGTACTGCTCTCGCCCAAGCACGTTTAACTTCGGAGTTCTGATGGGATCCGGTGCATTAGTGCTGGTATGATCGCACCCGTCACACCTTGCACGATCATCGTATATATCTGCTGCCTTGCAACTCATTCAACCAAAATAAAAACTATCTTTAAAAGTACGTTTTGGTCTCTGAACTTTTTCATATTTCCCGTTTAGTCCCTGCATTGCAATTCACCGGTGCTCGTTACTCGTTGCTCGTTACTCGTTCTGTTTACGCGATAGGCGATAATAATTAAAAAAATGCAGGCGCGGACCGCAAAAATGCCAAAAAGGGGTGCAACACGAGGACTTCCCAGGAGGTCACCCATCCTAGTACTGCTCTCGCCCAAGCACGTTTAACTTCGGAGTTCTGATGGGATCCGGTGCATTAGTGCTGGTATGATCGCACCCGTCACACCTTGCACGATCATCGTATATATCTGCTGCCTTGCAACTCATTCAACCAAAATAAAAACTATCTTTAAAAGTACGTTTTGGTCCCTGAACTTTTTCATATTTCCCGTTTAGTCCCTGCATTGCAATTCACCGGTGCTCGTTGCTCGTTGCTCGTTCTGTTTACGCGATAGGCGATAATAATTAAAAAAATGCAGGCGCGGACCGCAAAATTGCCAAAAAGGGGTGCAACACGAGGACTTCCCAGGAGGTCACCCATCCTAGTACTGCTCTCGCCCAAGCACGTTTAACTTCGGAGTTCTGATGGGATCCGGTGCATTAGTGCTGGTATGATCGCACCCGTCACACCTTGCACGATCATCGTATATATCTGCTGCCTTGCAACTCATTCAACCAAAATAAAAACTATCTTTAAAAGTACGTTTTGGTCTCTGAACTTTTTCATATTTCCCGTTTAGTCCCTGCATTGCAATTCACCGGTGCTCGTTACTCGTTGCTCGTTACTCGTTCTGTTTACGCGATAGGCGATAATAATTAAAAAAATGCAGGCGCGGACCGCAAAAATGCCAAAAAGGGGTGCAACACGAGGACTTTCCAGGAGGTCACCCATCCTAGTACTGCTCTCGCCCAAGCACGTTTAACTTCGGAGTTCTGATGGGATCCGGTGCATTAGTGCTGGTATGATCGCACCCGTCACACCTTGCACGATCATCGTATATATCTGCTGCCTTGCAACTCATTCAACCAAAATAAAAACTATCTTTAAAAGTACGTTTTGGTCCCTGAACTTTTTCATATTTCCCGTTTAGTCCCTGCATTGCAATTCACCGGTGCTCGTTGCTCGTTGCTCGTTCTGTTTACGCGATAGGCGATAATAATTAAAAAAATGCAGGCGCGGACCGCAAAATTGCCAAAAAGGGGTGCAACACGAGGACTTCCCAGGAGGTCACCCATCCTAGTACTGCTCTCGCCCAAGCACGTTTAACTTCGGAGTTCTGATGGGATCCGGTGCATTAGTGCTGGTATGATCGCACCCGTCACACCTTGCACGATCATCGTATATATCTGCTGCCTTGCAACTCATTCAACCAAAATAAAAACTATCTTTAAAAGTACGTTTTGGTCCCTGAACTTTTTCATATTTCCCGTTTAGTCCCTGCATTGCAATTCACCGGTGCTCGTTACTCGTTACTCGTTCTGTTTACGCGATAGGCGATAATAATTAAAAAAATGCAGGCGCGGACCGCAAAAATGCCAAAAAGGGGTGCAACACGAGGACTTCCCAGGAGGTCACCCATCCTAGTACTGCTCTCGCCCAAGCACGTTTAACTTCGGAGTTCTGATGGGATCCGGTGCATTAGTGCTGGTATGATCGCACCCGTCACACCTTGCACGATCATCGTATATATCTGCTGCCTTGCAACTCATTCAACCAAAATAAAAACTATCTTTAAAAGTACGTTTTGGTCCCTGAACGTTTTCATATTTCCCGTTTAGTCCCTGCATTGCAATTCACCGGTGCTCGTTACTCGTTCTGTTTACGCGATAGGCGATAATAATTAAAAAAATGCAGGCGCGGACCGCAAAAATGCAAAAAAGGGGTGCAACACGAGGACTTCCCAGGAGGTCACCCATCCTAGTACTGCTCTCGCCCAAGCACGTTTAACTTCGGAGTTCTGATGGGATCCGGTGCATTAGTGCTGGTATGATCGCACCCGTCACACCTTGCACGATCATCGTATATATCTGCTGCCTTGCAACTCATTCAACCAAAATAAAAACTATCTTTAAAAGTACGTTTTGGTCCCTGAACGTTTTCATATTTCCCGTTTAGTCCCTGCATTGTAATTCACCGGTGCTCGTTACTCGTTCTGTTTACGCGATAGGCGATAATAATTAAAAAAATGCAGGCGCGGACCGCAAAAATGCAAAAAAGGGGTGCAACACGAGGACTTCCCAGGAGGTCACCCATCCTAGTACTGCTCTCGCCCAAGCACGTTTAACTTCGGAGTTCTGATGGGATCCGGTGCATTAGTGCTGGTATGATCGCACCCGTCACACCTTGCACGATCATCGTATATATCTGCTGCCTTGCAACTCATTCAACCAAAATAAAAACTATCTTTAAAAGTACGTTTTGGTCCCTGAACTTTTTCATATTTCCCGTTTAGTCCCTGCATTGCAATTCACCGGTGCTCGTTACTCGTTACTCGTTCTGTTTACGCGATAGGCGATAATAACTAAAAAAATGCAGGCGCGGACCGCAAAAATGCCAAAAAGGGGTGCAACACGAGGACTTCCCAGGAGGTCACCCATCCTAGTACTGCTCTCGCCCAAGCACGTTTAACTTCGGAGTTCTGATGGGATCCGGTGCATTAGTGCTGGTATGATCGCACCCGTCACACCTTGCACGATCATCGTATATATCTGCTGCCTTGCAACTCATTCAACCAAAATAAAAACTATCTTTAAAAGTACGTTTTGGTCCCTGAACGTTTTCATATTTCCCGTTTAGTCCCTGCATTGCAATTCACCGGTGCTCGTTACTCGTTCTGTTTACGCGATAGGCGATAATAATTAAAAAAATGCAGGCGCGGACCGCAAAAATGCAAAAAAGGGGTGCAACACGAGGACTTCCCAGGAGGTCACCCATCCTAGTACTGCTCTCGCCCAAGCACGTTTAACTTCGGAGTTCTGATGGGATCCGGTGCATTAGTGCTGGTATGATCGCACCCGTCACACCTTGCACGATCATCGTATATATCTGCTGCCTTGCAACTCATTCAACCAAAATAAAAACTATCTTTAAAAGTACGTTTTGGTCCCTGAACGTTTTCATATTTCCCGTTTAGTCCCTGCATTGTAATTCACCGGTGCTCGTTACTCGTTCTGTTTACGCGATAGGCGATAATAATTAAAAAAATGCAGGCGCGGACCGCAAAAATGCAAAAAAGGGGTGCAACACGAGGACTTCCCAGGAGGTCACCCATCCTAGTACTGCTCTCGCCCAAGCACGTTTAACTTCGGAGTTCTGATGGGATCCGGTGCATTAGTGCTGGTATGATCGCACCCGTCACACCTTGCACGATCATCGTATATATCTGCTGCCTTGCAACTCATTCAACCAAAATAAAAACTATCTTTAAAAGTACGTTTTGGTCCCTGAACTTTTTCATATTTCCCGTTTAGTCCCTGCATTGCAATTCACCGGTGCTCGTTACTCGTTACTCGTTCTGTTTACGCGATAGGCGATAATAACTAAAAAAATGCAGGCGCGGACCGCAAAAATGCCAAAAAGGGGTGCAACACGAGGACTTCCCAGGAGGTCACCCATCCTAGTACTGCTCTCGCCCAAGCACGTTTAACTTCGGAGTTCTGATGGGATCCGGTGCATTAGTGCTGGTATGATCGCACCCGTCACACCTTGCACGATCATCGTATATATCTGCTGCCTTGCAACTCATTCAACCAAAATAAAAACTATCTTTAAAAGTACGTTTTGGTCCCTGAACGTTTTCATATTTCCCGTTTAGTCCCTGCATTGCAATTCACCGGTGCTCGTTACTCGTTCTGTTTACGCGATAGGCGATAATAATTAAAAAAATGCAGGCGCGGACCGCAAAAATGCAAAAAAGGGGTGCAACACGAGGACTTCCCAGGAGGTCACCCATCCTAGTACTGCTCTCGCCCAAGCACGTTTAACTTCGGAGTTCTGATGGGATCCGGTGCATTAGTGCTGGTATGATCGCACCCGTCACACCTTGCACGATCATCGTATATATCTGCTGCCTTGCAACTCATTCAACCAAAATAAAAACTATCTTTAAAAGTACGTTTTGGTCCCTGAACTTTTTCATATTTCCCGTTTAGTCCCTGCATTGCAATTCACCGGTGCTCGTTACTCGTTCTGTTTACGCGATAGGCGATAATAATTAAAAAAATGCAGGCGCGGACCGCAAAAATGCAAAAAAGGGGTGCAACACGAGGACTACCCAGGAGGTCACCCATCCTAGTACTGCTCTCGCCCAAGCACGTTTAACTTCGGAGTTCTGATGGGATCCGGTGCATTAGTGCTGGTATGATCGCACCCGTCACACCTTGCACGATCATCGTATATATCTGCTGCCTTGCAACTCATTCAACCAAAATAAAAACTATCTTTAAAAGTACGTTTTGGTCTCTGAACTTTTTCATATTTCCCGTTTAGTCCCTGCATTGCAATTCACCGGTGCTCGTTACTCGTTGCTCGTTACTCGTTCTGTTTACGCGATAGGCGATAATAATTAAAAAAATGCAGGCGCGGACCGCAAAAATGCCAAAAAGGGGTGCAACACGAGGACTTCCCAGGAGGTCACCCATCCTAGTACTGCTCTCGCCCAAGCACGTTTAACTTCGGAGTTCTGATGGGATCCGGTGCATTAGTGCTGGTATGATCGCACCCGTCACACCTTGCACGATCATCGTATATATCTGCTGCCTTGCAACTCATTCAACCAAAATAAAAACTATCTTTAAAAGTACGTTTTGGTCCCTGAACTTTTTCATATTTCCCGTTTAGTCCCTGCATTGCAATTCACCGGTGCTCGTTACTCGTTACTCGTTCTGTTTACGCGATAGGCGATAATAACTAAAAAAATGCAGGCGCGGACCGCAAAAATGCAAAAAAGGGGTGCAACACGAGGACTTCCCAGGAGGTCACCCATCCTAGTACTGCTCTCGCCCAAGCACGTTTAACTTCGGAGTTCTGATGGGATCCGGTGCATTAGTGCTGGTATGATCGCACCCGTCACACCTTGCACGATCATCGTATATATCTGCTGCCTTGCAACTCATTCAACCAAAATAAAAACTATCTTTAAAAGTACGTTTTGGTCCCTAAACTTTTTCATATTTCCCGTTTAGTCCCTGCATTGCAATTCACCGGTGCTCGTTGCTCGTTGCTCGTTACTCGTTCTGTTTACGCGATAGGCGATAATAATTAAAAAAATGCAGGCGCGGACCGCAAAAATGCCAAAAAGGGGTGCAACACGAGGACTTCCCAGGAGGTCACCCATCCTAGTACTGCTCTCGCCCAAGCACGTTTAGCTTCGGAGTTCTGATGGGATCCGGTGCATTAGTGCTGGTATGATCGCACCCGTCACACCTTGCACGATCATCGTATATATCTGCTGCCTTGCAACTCATTCAACCAAAATAAAAACTATCTTTAAAAGTACGTTTTGGTCCCTAAACTTTTTCATATTTCCCGTTTAGTCCCTGCATTGCAATTCAGCGGTGCTCGTTGCTCGTTACTCGTTACTCGTTCTGTTTACGCGATAGGCGATAATAATTAAAAAAATGCAGGCGCGGACCGCAAAAATGCCAAAAAGGGGTGCAACACGAGGACTTCCCAGGAGGTCACCCATCCTAGTACTGCTCTCGCCCAAACACGTTTAACTTCGGAGTTCTGATGGGATCCGGTGCATTAGTGCCGGTATGATCGCACCCGTCACACCTTGCACGATCATCGTATATATCTGCTGCCTTGCAACTCATTCAACCAAAATAAAAACTATCTTTAAAAGTACGTTTTGGTCCCTGAACTTTTTCATATTTCCCGTTTAGTCCCTGCATTGCAATTCACCGGTGCTCGTTGCTCGTTACTCGTTACTCGTTCTGTTTACGCGATAGGCGATAATAATTAAAAAAATGCAGGCGCGGACCGCAAAAATGCAAAAAAGGGGTGCAACACGAGGACTTCCCAGGAGGTCACCCATCCTAGTACTGCTCTCGCCCAAGCACGTTTAACTTCGGAGTTCTGATGGGATCCGGTGCATTAGTGCTGGTATGATCGCACCCGTCACACCTTGCACGATTATCGTATATATCTGCTGCCTTGCAACTCATTCAACCAAAATAAAAACTATCTTTAAAAGTACGTTTTGGTCCCTGAACTTTTTTATATTTCCCGTTTAGTCCCTGCATTGCAATTCACCGGTGCTCGTTGCTCGTTACTCGTTACTCGTTCTGTTTACGCGATATGCGATAATAATTAAAAAAATGCAGGCGCGGACCGCAAAAATGCCAAAAAGGGGTGCAACACGAGGACTTCCCAGGAGGTCACCCATCCTAGTACTGCTCTCGCCCAAGCACGTTTAACTTCGGAGTTCTGATGGGATCCGGTGCATTAGTGCTGGTATGATCGCACCCGTCACACCTTGCACGATCATCGTATATATCTGCTGCCTTGCAACTCATTCAACCAAAATAAAAACTATCTTTAAAAGTACGTTTTGGTCCCTGAACTTTTTCATATTTCCCGTTTAGTCCCTGCATTGCAATTCACCGGTGCTCGTTGCTCGTTGCTCGTTCTGTTTACGCGATAGGCGATAATAATTAAAAAAATGCAGGCGCGGACCGCAAAAATGCCAAAAAGGGGTGCAACACGAGGACTTCCCAGGAGGTCACCCATCCTAGTACTGCTCTCGCCCAAGCACGTTTAACTTCGGAGTTCTGATGGGATCCGGTGCATTAGTGCTGGTATGATCGCACCCGTCACACCTTGCACGATCATCGTATATATCTGCTGCCTTGCAACTCATTCAACCAAAATAAAAACTATCTTTAAAAGTACGTTTTGGTCCCTGAACTTTTTCATATTTCCCGTTTAGTCCCTGCATTGCAATTCACCGGTGCTCGTTGCTCGTTACTCGTTCTGTTTACGCGATAGGCGATAATAATTAAAAAAATGCAGGCGCGGACCGCAAAAATGCCAAAAAGGGGTGCAACACGAGGACTTCCCAGGAGGTCACCCATCCTAGTACTGCTCTCGCCCAAGCACGTTTAACTTCGGAGTTCTGATGGGATCCGGTGCATTAGTGCTGGTATGATCGCACCCGTCACACCTTGCACGATCATCGTATATATCTGCTGCCTTGCAACTCATTCAACCAAAATAAAAACTATCTTTAAAAGTACGTTTTGGTCCCTGAACTTTTTCATATTTCCCGTTTAGTCCCTGCATTGCAATTCACCGGTGCTCGTTGCTCGTTACTCGTTCTGTTTACGCGATAGGCGATAATAATTAAAAAAATGCAGGCGCGGACCGCAAAAATGCAATAAAGGGGTGCAACACGAGGACTTCCCAGGAGGTCACCCATCCTAGTACTGCTCTCGCCCAAGCACGTTTAACTTCGGAGTTCTGATGGGATCCGGTGCATTAGTGCTGGTATGATCGCACCCGTCACACCTTGCACGATCATCGTATATATCTGCTGCCTTGCAACTCATTCAACCAAAATAAAAACTATCTTTAAAAGTACGTTTTGGTCCCTGAACTTTTTCATATTTCCCGTTTAGTCCCTGCATTGCAATTCACCGGTGCTCGTTGCTCGTTACTCGTTTACGCGATAGGCGATAATAATTAAAAAAATGCAGGCGCGGACCGCAAAAATGCAAAAAAGGGGTGCAACACGAGGACTTCCCAGGAGGTCACCCATCCTAGTACTGCTCTCGCCCAAGCACGTTTAACTTCGGAGTTCTGATGGGATCCGGTGCATTAGTGCTGGTATGATCGCACCCGTCACACCTTGCACGATCATCGTATATATCTGCTGCCTTGCAACTCATTCAACCAAAATAAAAAATATCTTTAAAAGTACGTTTTGGTCCCTGAACTTTTTCATATTTCCCGTTTAGTCCCTGCATTGCAATTCACCGGTGCTCGTTGCTCGTTACTCGTTTACGCGATAGGCGATAATAATTAAAAAAATGCAGGCGCGGACCGCAAAAATGCAAAAAAGGGGTGCAACACGAGGACTTCCCAGGAGGTCACCCATCCTAGTACTGCTCTCGCCCAAGCACGTTTAACTTCGGAGTTCTGATGGGATCCGGTGCATTAGTGCTGGTATGATCGCACCCGTCACACCTTGCACGATCATCGTATATATCTGCTGCCTTGCAACTCATTCAACCAAAATAAAAAATATCTTTAAAAGTACGTTTTGGTCCCTGAACTTTTTCATATTTCCCGTTTAGTCCCTGCATTGCAATTCACCGGTGCTCGTTACTCGTTCTGTTTACGCGATAGGCGATAATAATTAAAAAAATGCAGGCGCGGACCGCAAAAATGCAAAAAAGGGGTGCAACACGAGGACTTCCCAGGAGGTCACCCATCCTAGTATTGCTCTCGCCCAAGCACGTTTAACTTCGGAGTTCTGATGGGATCCGGTGCATTAGTGCTGGTATGATCGCACCCGTCACACCTTGCACGATCATCGTATATATCTGCTGCCTTGCAACTCATTCAACCAAAATAAAAAATATCTTTAAAAGTACGTTTTGGTCCCTGAACTTTTTCATATTTCCCGTTTAGTCCCTGCATTGCAATTCACCGGTGCTCGTTACTCGTTCTGTTTACGCGATAGGCGATAATAATTAAAAAAATGCAGGCGCGGACCGCAAAAATGCAAAAAAGGGGTGCAACACGAGGACTTCCCAGGAGGTCACCCATCCTAGTACTGCTCTCGCCCAAGCACGTTTAACTTCGGAGTTCTGATGGGATCCGGTGCATTAGTGCTGGTATGATCGCACCCGTCACACCTTGCACGATCATCGTATATATCTGCTGCCTTGCAACTCATTCAACCAAAATAAAAACTATCTTTAAAAGTACGTTTTGGTCCCTGAACTTTTTCATATTTCCCGTTTAGTCCCTGCATTGCAATACCGGTGCTCGTTGCTCGTTACTCGTTTACGCGATAGGCGATAATAATTAAAAAAATGCAGGCGCGGACCGCAAAAATGCAAAAAAGGGGTGCAACACGAGGACTTCCCAGGAGGTCACCCATCCTAGTACTGCTCTCGCCCAAGCACGTTTAACTTCGGAGTTCTGATGGGATCCGGTGTATTAGTGCTTGTATGATCGCACCCGTCACACCTTGCACGATCATCGTATATATCTGCTGCCTTGCAACTCATTCAACCAAAATAAAAACTATCTTTAAAAGTACGTTTTGGTCCCTGAACTTTTTCATATTTCCCGTTTAGTCCCTGCATTGCAATTCACCGGTGCTCGTTGCTCGTTACTCGTTACTCGTTCTGTTTACGCGATAGGCGATAATAATTAAAAAAATGCAGGCGCGGACCGCAAAAATGCCAAAAAGGGGTGCAACACGAGGACTTCCCAGGAGGTCACCCATCCTAGTACTGCTCTCGCCCAAGCACGTTTAACTTCGGAGTTCTGATGGGATCCGGTGCATTAGTGCTGGTATGATCGCACCCGTCACACCTTGCACGATCATCGTATATATCTGCTGCCTTGCAACTCATTCAACCAAAATAAAAACTATCTTTAAAAGTACGTTTTGGTCCCTGAACTTTTTCATATTTCCCGTTTAGTCCCTGCATTGCAATTCACCGGTGCTCGTTACTCGTTCTGTTTACGCGATAGGCGATAATAATTAAAAAAATGCAGGCACGGACCGCAAAAATGCAAAAAAGGGGTGCAACACGAGGACTTCCCAGGAGGTCACCCATCCTAGTACTGCTCTCGCCCAAGCACGTTTAACTTCGGAGTTCTGATGGGATCCGGTGCATTAGTGCTGGTATGATCGCACCCGTCACACCTTGCACGATCATCGTATATATCTGCTGCCTTGCAACTCATTCAACCAAAATAAAAAATATCTTTAAAAGTACGTTTTGGTCCCTGAACTTTTTCATATTTCCCGTTTAGTCCCTGCATTGCAATTCACCGGTGCTCGTTGCTCGTTACTCGTTCTGTTTACGCGATAGGCGATAATAATTAAAAAAATGCAGGCGCGGACCGCAAAAATGCAAAAAAGGGGTGCAACACGAGGACTTCCCAGGAGGTCACCCATCCTAGTACTGCTCTCGCCCAAGCACGTTTAACTTCGGAGTTCTGATGGGATCCGGTGCATTAGTGCTGGTATGATCGCACCCGTCACACCTTGCACGATCATCGTATATATCTGCTGCCTTGCAACTCATTCAACCAAAATAAAAACTATCTTTAAAAGTACGTTTTGGTCCCTGAACTTTTTCATATTTCCCGTTTAGTCCCTGCATTGCAATTCACCGGTGCTCGTTGCTCGTTACTCGTTACTCGTTCTGTTTACGCGATAGGCGATAATAATTAAAAAAATGCAGGCGCGGACCGCAAAAATGCCAAAAAGGGGTGCAACACGAGGACTTCCCAGGAGGTCACCCATCCTAGTACTGCTCTCGCCCAAGCACGTTTAACTTCGGAGTTCTGATGGGATCCGGTGCATTAGTGCTGGTATGATCGCACCCGTCACACCTTGCACGATCATCGTATATATCTGCTGCCTTGCAACTCATTCAACCAAAATAAAAACTATCTTTAAAAGTACGTTTTGGTCCCTGAACTTTTTCATATTTCCCGTTTAGTCCCTGCATTGCAATTCACCGGTGCTCGTTGCTCGTTACTCGTTCTGTTTACGCGATAGGCGATAATAATTAAAAAAATGCAGGCGCGGACCGCAAAAATGCAATAAAGGGGTGCAACACGAGGACTTCCCAGGAGGTCACCCATCCTAGTACTGCTCTCGCCCAAGCACGTTTAACTTCGGAGTTCTGATGGGATCCGGTGCATTAGGGCTGGTATGATCGCACCCGTCACACCTTGCACGATCATCGTATATATCTGCTGCCTTGCAACTCATTCAACCAAAATAAAAAATATCTTTAAAAGTACGTTTTGGTCCCTGAACTTTTTCATATTTCCCGTTTAGTCCCTGCATTGCAATTCACCGGTGCTCGTTGCTCGTTACTCGTTTACGCGATAGGCGATAATAATTAAAAAAATGCAGGCGCGGACCGCAAAAATGCAAAAAAGGGGTGCAACACGAGGACTTCCCAGGAGGTCACCCATCCTAGTACTGCTCTCGCCCAAGCACGTTTAACTTCGGAGTTCTGATGGGATCCGGTGCATTAGTGCTGGTATGATCGCACCCGTCACACCTTGCACGATCATCGTATATATCTGCTGCCTTACAACTCATTCAACCAAAATAAAAAATATCTTTAAAAGTACGTTTTGGTCCCTGAACTTTTTCATATTTCCCGTTTAGTCCCTGCATTGCAATACCGGTGCTCGTTGCTCGTTACTCGTTTACGCGATAGGCGATAATAATTAAAAAAATGCAGGCGCGGACCGCAAAAATGCAAAAAAGGGGTGCAACACGAGGACTTCCCAGGAGGTCACCCATCCTAGTACTGCTCTCGCCCAAGCACGTTTAACTTCGGAGTTCTGATGGGATCCGGTGTATTAGTGCTAGTATGATCGCACCCGTCACACCTTGCACGATCATCGTATATATCTGCTGCCTTGCAACTCATTCAACCAAAATAAAAACTATCTTTAAAAGTACGTTTTGGTCCCTGAACTTTTTCATATTTCCCGTTTAGTCCCTGCATTGCAATTCACCGGTGCTCGTTGCTCGTTACTCGTTACTCGTTCTGTTTACGCGATAGGCGATAATAATTAAAAAAATGCAGGCGCGGACCGCAAAAATGCCAAAAAGGGGTGCAACACGAGGACTTCCCAGGAGGTCACCCATCCTAGTACTGCTCTCGCCCAAGCACGTTTAACTTCGGAGTTCTGATGGGATCCGGTGCATTAGTGCTGGTATGATCGCACCCGTCACACCTTGCACGATCTTCGTATATATCTGCTGCCTTGCAACTCATTCAACCAAAATAAAAACTATCTTTAAAAGTACGTTTTGGTCCCTGAACTTTTTCATATTTCCCGTTTAGTCCCTGCATTGCAATTCACCGGTGCTCGTTACTCGTTCTGTTTACGCGATAGGCGATAATAATTAAAAAAATGCAGGCGCGGACCGCAAAAATGCAAAAAAGGGGTGCAACACGAGGACTTCCCAGGAGGTCACCCATCCTAGTACTGCTCTCGCCCAAGCACGTTTAACTTCGGAGTTCTGATGGGATCCGGTGCATTAGTGCTGGTATGATCGCACCCGTCACACCTTGCACGATCATCGTATATATCTGCTGCCTTGCAACTCATTCAACCAAAATAAAAAATATCTTTAAAAGTACGTTTTGGTCCCTGAACTTTTTCATATTTCCCGTTTAGTCCCTGCATTGCAATTCACCGGTGCTCGTTGCTCGTTACTCGTTCTGTTTACGCGATAGGCGATAATAATTAAAAAAATGCAGGCGCGGACCGCAAAAATGCAAAAAAGGGGTGCAACACGAGGACTTCCCAGGAGGTCACCCATCCTAGTACTGCTCTCGCCCAAGCACGTTTAACTTCGGAGTTCTGATGGGATCCGGTGCATTAGTGCTGGTATGATCGCACCCGTCACACCTTGCACGATCATCGTATATATCTGCTGCCTTGCAACTCATTCAACCAAAATAAAAACTATCTTTAAAAGTACGTTTTGGTCCCTGAACTTTTTCATATTTCCCGTTTAGTCCCTGCATTGCAATTCACCGGTGCTCGTTGCTCGTTACTCGTTACTCGTTCTGTTTACGCGATAGGCGATAATAATTAAAAAAATGCAGGCGCGGACCGCAAAAATGCCAAAAAGGGGTGCAACACGAGGACTTCCCAGGAGGTCACCCATCCTAGTACTGCTCTCGCCCAAGCACGTTTAACTTCGGAGTTCTGATGGGATCCGGTGCATTAGTGCTGGTATGATCGCACCCGTCACACCTTGCACGATCATCGTATATATCTGCTGCCTTGCAACTCATTCAACCAAAATAAAAACTATCTTTAAAAGTACGTTTTGGTCCCTGAACTTTTTCATATTTCCCGTTTAGTCCCTGCATTGCAATTCACCGGTGCTCGTTGCTCGTTACTCGTTCTGTTTACGCGATAGGCGATAATAATTAAAAAAATGCAGGCGCGGACCGCAAAAATGCAATAAAGGGGTGCAACACAAGGACTTCCCAGGAGGTCACCCATCCTAGTACTGCTCTCGCCCAAGCACGTTTAACTTCGGAGTTCTGATGGGATCCGGTGCATTAGTGCTGGTATGATCGCACCCGTCACACCTTGCACGATCATCGTATATATCTGCTGCCTTGCAACTCATTCAACCAAAATAAAAAATATCTTTAAAAGTACGTTTTGGTCCCTGAACTTTTTCATATTTCCCGTTTAGTCCCTGCATTGCAATTCACCGGTGCTCGTTGCTCGTTACTCGTTTACGCGATAGGCGATAATAATTAAAAAAATGCAGGCGCGGACCGCAAAAATGCAAAAAAGGGGTGCAACACGAGGACTTCCCAGGAGGTCACCCATCCTAGTACTGCTCTCGCCCAAGCACGTTTAACTTCGGAGTTCTGATGGGATCCGGTGCATTAGTGCTGGTATGATCGCACCCGTCACACCTTGCACGATCATCGTATATATCTGCTGCCTTGCAACTCATTCAACCAAAATAAAAAATATCTTTAAAAGTACGTTTTGGTCCCTGAACTTTTTCATATTTCCCGTTTAGTCCCTGCATTGCAATACCGGTGCTCGTTGCTCGTTACTCGTTTACGCGATAGGCGATAATAATTAAAAAAATGCAGGCGCGGACCGCAAAAATGCAAAAAAGGGGTGCAACACGAGGACTTCCCAGGAGGTCACCCATCCTAGTACTGCTCTCGCCCAAGCACGTTTAACTTCGGAGTTCTGATGGGATCCGGTGTATTAGTGCTAGTATGATCGCACCCGTCACACCTTGCACGATCATCGTATATATCTGCTGCCTTGCAACTCATTCAACCAAAATAAAAACTATCTTTAAAAGTACGTTTTGGTCCCTGAACTTTTTCATATTTCCCGTTTAGTCCCTGCATTGCAATTCACCGGTGCTCGTTGCTCGTTGCTCGTTACTCGTTACTCGTTCTGTTTACGCGATAGGCGATAATAATTAAAAAAATGCAGGCGCGGACCGCAAAAATGCCAAAAAGGGGTGCAACACGAGGACTTCCCAGGAGGTCACCCATCCTAGTACTGCTCTCGCCCAAGCACGTTTAACTTCGGAGTTCTGATGGGATCCGGTGCATTAGTGCTGGTATGATCGCACCCGTCACACCTTGCACGATCATCGTATATATCTGCTGCCTTGCAACTCATTCAACCAAAATAAAAACTATCTTTAAAAGTACGTTTTGGTCCCTGAACTTTTTCATATTTCCCGTTTAGTCCCTGCATTGCAATTCACCGGTGCTCGTTGCTCGTTACTCGTTACTCGTTCTGTTTACGCGATAGGCGATAATAATTAAAAAAATGCAGGCGCGGACCGCAAAAATGCCAAAAAGGGGTGCAACACGAGGACTTCCCAGGAGGTCACCCATCCTAGTACTGCTCTCGCCCAAGCACGTTTAACTTCGGAGTTCTGATGGGATCCGGTGCATTAGTGCTGGTATGATCGCACCCGTCACACCTTGCACGATCATCGTATATATCTGCTGCCTTGCAACTCATTCAACCAAAATAAAAACTATCTTTAAAAGTACGTTTTGGTCCCTGAACTTTTTCATATTTCCCGTTTAGTCCCTGCATTGCAATTCACCGGTGCTCGTTACTCGTTCTGTTTACGCGATAGGCGATAATAATTAAAAAAATGCAGGCGCGGACCGCAAAAATGCAAAAAAGGGGTGCAACACGAGGACTTCCCAGGAGGTCACCCATCCTAGTACTGCTCTCGCCCAAGCACGTTTAACTTCGGAGTTCTGATGGGATCCGGTGCATTAGTGCTGGTATGATCGCACCCGTCACACCTTGCACGATCATCGTATATATCTGCTGCCTTGCAACTCATTCAACAAAAATAAAAAATATCTTTAAAAGTACGTTTTGGTCCCTGAACTTTTTCATATTTCCCGTTTAGTCCCTGCATTGCAATTCACCGGTGCTCGTTGCTCGTTACTCGTTCTGTTTACGCGATAGGCGATAATAATTAAAAAAATGCAGGCGCGGACCGCAAAAATGCAATAAAGGGGTGCAACACGAGGACTTCCCAGGAGGTCACCCATCCTAGTACTGCTCTCGCCCAAGCACGTTTAACTTCGGAGTTCTGATGGGATCCGGTGCATTAGTGCTGGTATGATCGCACCCGTCACACCTTGCACGATCATCGTATATATCTGCTGCCTTGCAACTCATTCAACCAAAATAAAAAATATCTTTAAAAGTACGTTTTGGTCCCTGAACTTTTTCATATTTCCCGTTTAGTCCCTGCATTGCAATTCACCGGTGCTCGTTGCTCGTTACTCGTTTACGCGATAGGCGATAATAATTAAAAAAATGCAGGCGCGGACCGCAAAAATGCAAAAAAGGGGTGCAACACGAGGACTTCCCAGGAGGTCACCCATCCTAGTACTGCTCTCGCCCAAGCACGTTTAACTTCGGAGTTCTGATGGGATCCGGTGCATTAGTGCTGGTATGATCGCACCCGTCACACCTTGCACGATCATCGTATATATCTGCTGCCTTACAACTCATTCAACCAAAATAAAAAATATCTTTAAAAGTACGTTTTGGTCCCTGAACTTTTTCATATTTCCCGTTTAGTCCCTGCATTGCAATACCGGTGCTCGTTGCTCGTTACTCGTTTACGCGATAGGCGATAATAATTAAAAAAATGCAGGCGCGGACCGCAAAAATGCAAAAAAGGGGTGCAACACGAGGACTTCCCAGGAGGTCACCCATCCTAGTACTGCTCTCGCCCAAGCACGTTTAACTTCGGAGTTCTGATGGGATCCGGTGTATTAGTGCTAGTATGATCGCACCCGTCACACCTTGCACGATCATCGTATATATCTGCTGCCTTGCAACTCATTCAACCAAAATAAAAACTATCTTTAAAAGTACGTTTTGGTCCCTGAACTTTTTCATATTTCCCGTTTAGTCCCTGCATTGCAATTCACCGGTGCTCGTTGCTCGTTGCTCGTTACTCGTTACTCGTTCTGTTTACGCGATAGGCGATAATAATTAAAAAAATGCAGGCGCGGACCGCAAAAATGCCAAAAAGGGGTGCAACACGAGGACTTCCCAGGAGGTCACCCATCCTAGTACTGCTCTCGCCCAAGCTCGTTGAACTTCGGAGTTCTGATGGGATCCGGTGCATTAGTGCTGGTATGATCGCACCCGTCACACCTTGCACGATCATCGTATATATCTGCTGCCTTGCAACTCATTCAACCAAAATAAAAACTATCTTTAAAAGTACGTTTTGGTCCCTGAACTTTTTCATATTTCCCGTTTAGTCCCTGCATTGCAATTCACCGGTGCTCGGTGCTCGTTACTCGTTACTCGTTCTGTTTACGCGATAGGCGATAATAATTAAAAAAATGCAGGCGCGGACCGCAAAAATGCCAAAAAGGGGTGCAACACGAGGACTTCCCAGGAGGTCACCCATCCTAGTACTGCTCTCGCCCAAGCACGTTTAACTTCGGAGTTCTGATGGGATCCGGTGCATTAGTGCTGGTATGATCGCACCCGTCACACCTTGCACGATCATCGTATATATCTGCTGCCTTGCAACTCATTCCACCAAAATAAAAACTATCTTTAAAAGTACGTTTTGGTCCCTGAACTTTTTCATATTTCCCGTTTAGTCCCTGCATTGCAATTCACCGGTGCTCGTTGCTCGTTACTCGTTCTGTTTACGCGATAGGCGATAATAATTAAAAAAATGCAGGCGCGGACCGCAAAAATGCAATAAAGGGGTGCAACACGAGGACTTCCCAGGAGGTCACCCATCCTAGTACTGCTCTCGCCCAAGCACGTTTAACTTCGGAGTTCTGATGGGATCCGGTGCATTAGTGCTGGTATGATCGCACCCGTCACACCTTGCACGATCATCGTATATATCTGCTGCCTTGCAACTCATTCAACCAAAATAAAAAAAATCTTTAAAAGTACGTTTTGGTCCCTGAACTTTTTCATATTTCCCGTTTAGTCCCTGCATTGCAATTCACCGGTGCTCGTTGCTCGTTACTCGTTTACGCGATAGGCGATAATAATTAAAAAAATGCAGGCGCGGACCGCAAAAATGCAAAAAAGGGGTGCAACACGAGGACTTCCCAGGAGGTCACCCATCCTAGTACTGCTCTCGCCCAAGCACGTTTAACTTCGGAGTTCTGATGGGATCCGGTGCATTAGTGCTGGTATGATCGCACCCGTCACACCTTGCACGATCATCGTATATATCTGCTGCCTTACAACTCATTCAACCAAAATAAAAAATATCTTTAAAAGTACGTTTTGGTCCCTGAACTTTTTCATATTTCCCGTTTAGTCCCTGCATTGCAATACCGGTGCTCGTTGCTCGTTACTCGTTTACGCGATAGGCGATAATAATTAAAAAAATGCAGGCGCGGACCGCAAAAATGCAAAAAAGGGGTGCAACACGAGGACTTCCCAGGAGGTCACCCATCCTAGTACTGCTCTCGCCCAAGCACGTTTAACTTCGGAGTTCTGATGGGATCCGGTGTATTAGTGCTAGTATGATCGCACCCGTCACACCTTGCACGATCATCGTATATATCTGCTGCCTTGCAACTCATTCAACCAAAATAAAAACTATCTTTAAAAGTACGTTTTGGTCCCTGAACTTTTTCATATTTCCCGTTTAGTCCCTGCATTGCAATTCACCGGTGCTCGTTGCTCGTTGCTCGTTACTCGTTACTCGTTCTGTTTACGCGATAGGCGATAATAATTAAAAAAATGCAGGCGCGGACCGCAAAAATGCCAAAAAGGGGTGCAACACGAGGACTTCCCAGGAGGTCACCCATCCTAGTACTGCTCTCGCCCAAGCACGTTTAACTTCGGAGTTCTGATGGGATCCGGTGCATTAGTGCTGGTATGATCGCACCCGTCACACCTTGCACGATCATCGTATATATCTGCTGCCTTGCAACTCATTCAACCAAAATAAAAACTATCTTTAAAAGTACGTTTTGGTCCCTGAACTTTTTCATATTTCCCGTTTAGTCCCTGCATTGCAATTCACCGGTGCTCGTTACTCGTTCTGTTTACGCGATAGGCGATAATAATTAAAAAAATGCAGGCGCGGACCGCAAAAATGCAAAAAAGGGGTGCAACACGAGGACTTCCCAGGAGGTCACCCATCCTAGTACTGCTCTCGCCCAAGCACGTTTAACTTCGGAGTTCTGATGGGATCCGGTGCATTAGTGCTGGTATGATCGCACCCGTCACACCTTGCACGATCATCGTATATATCTGCTGCCTTGCAACTCATTCAACCAAAATAAAAAATATCTTTAAAAGTACGTTTTGGTCCCTGAACTTTTTCATATTTCCCGTTTAGTCCCTGCATTGCAATTCACCGGTGCTCGTTGCTCGTTACTCGTTCTGTTTACGCGATAGGCGATAATAATTAAAAAAATGCAGGCGCGGACCGCAAAAATGCAATAAAGGGGTGCAACACGAGGACTTCCCAGGAGGTCACCCATCCTAGTACTGCTCTCGCCCAAGCACGTTTAACTTCGGAGTTCTGATGGGATCCGGTGCATTAGTGCTGGTATGATCGCACCCGTCACACCTTGCACGATCATCGTATATATCTGCTGCCTTGCAACTCATTCAACCAAAATAAAAAATATCTTTAAAAGTACGTTTTGGTCCCTGAACTTTTTCATATTTCCCGTTTAGTCCCTGCATTGCAATTCACCGGTGCTCGTTGCTCGTTACTCGTTTACGCGATAGGCGATAATAATTAAAAAAATGCAGGCGCGGACCGCAAAAATGCAAAATAGGGGTGCAACACGAGGACTTCCCAGGAGGTCACCCATCCTAGTACTGCTCTCGCCCAAGCACGTTTAACTTCGGAGTTCTGATGGGATCCGGTGCATTAGTGCTGGTATGATCGCACCCGTCACACCTTGCACGATCATCGTATATATCTGCTGCCTTGCAACTCATTCAACCAAAATAAAAAATATCTTTAAAAGTACGTTTTGGTCCCTGAACTTTTTCATATTTCCCGTTTAGTCCCTGCATTGCAATACCGGTGCTCGTTGCTCGTTACTCGTTTACGCGATAGGCGATAATAATTAAAAAAATGCAGGCGCGGACCGCAAAAATGCAAAAAAGGGGTGCAACACGAGGACTTCCCAGGAGGTCACCCATCCTAGTACTGCTCTCGCCCAAGCACGTTTAACTTCGGAGTTCTGATGGGATCCGGTGTATTAGTGCTAGTATGATCGCACCCGTCACACCTTGCACGATCATCGTATATATCTGCTGCCTTGCAACTCATTCAACCAAAATAAAAACTATCTTTAAAAGTACGTTTTGGTCCCTGAACTTTTTCATATTTCCCGTTTAGTCCCTGCATTGCAATTCACCGGTGCTCGTTGCTCGTTGCTCGTTACTCGTTACTCGTTCTGTTTACGCGATAGGCGATAATAATTAAAAAAATGCAGGCGCGGACCGCAAAAATGCCAAAAAGGGGTGCAACACGAGGACTTCCCAGGAGGTCACCCATCCTAGTACTGCTCTCGCCCAAGCACGTTTAACTTCGGAGTTCTGATGGGATCCGGTGCATTAGTGCTGGTATGATCGCACCCGTCACACCTTGCACGATCATCGTATATATCTGCTGCCTTGCAACTCATTCAACCAAAATAAAAACTATCTTTAAAAGTACGTTTTGGTCCCTGATCTTTTTCATATTTCCCGTTTAGTCCCTGCATTGCAATTCACCGGTGCTCGTTACTCGTTCTGTTTACGCGATAGGCGATAATAATTAAAAAAATGCAGGCGCGGACCGCAAAAATGCAAAAAAGGGGTGCAACACGAGGACTTCCCAGGAGGTCACCCATCCTAGTACTGCTCTCGCCCAAGCACGTTTAACTTCGGAGTTCTGATGGGATCCGGTGCATTAGTGCTGGTATGATCGCACCCGTCACACCTTGCACGATCATCGTATATATCTGCTGCCTTGCAACTCATTCAACCAAAATAAAAAATATCTTTAAAAGTACGTTTTGGTCCCTGAACTTTTTCATATTTCCCGTTTAGTCCCTGCATTGCAATTCACCGGTGCTCGTTGCTCGTTACTCGTTCTGTTTACGCGATAGGCGATAATAATTAAAAAAATGCAGGCGCGGACCGCAAAAATGCAATAAAGGGGTGCAACACGAGGACTTCCCAGGAGGTCACCCATCCTAGTACTGCTCTCGCCCAAGCACGTTTAACTTCGGAGTTCTGATGGGATCCGGTGCATTAGTGCTGGTATGATCGCACCCGTCACACCTTGCACGATCATCGTATATATCTGCTGCCTTGCAACTCATTCAACCAAAATAAAAAATATCTTTAAAAGTACGTTTTGGTCCCTGAACTTTTTCATATTTCCCGTTTAGTCCCTGCATTGCAATTCACCGGTGCTCGTTGCTCGTTACTCGTTTACGCGATAGGCGATAATAATTAAAAAAATGCAGGCGCGGACCGCAAAAATGCAAAAAAGGGGTGCAACACGAGGACTTCCCAGGAGGTCACCCATCCTAGTACTGCTCTCGCCCAAGCACGTTTAACTTCGGAGTTCTGATGGGATCCGGTGCATTAGTGCTGGTATGATCGCACCCGTCACACCTTGCACGATCATCGTATATATCTGCTGCCTTACAACTCATTCAACCAAAATAAAAAATATCTTTAAAAGTACGTTTTGGTCCCTGAACTTTTTCATATTTCCCGTTTAGTCCCTGCATTGCAATACCGGTGCTCGTTGCTCGTTACTCGTTTACGCGATAGGCGATAATAATTAAAAAAATGCAGGCGCGGACCGCAAAAATGCAAAAAAGGGGTGCAACACGAGGACTTCCCAGGAGGTCACCCATCCTAGTACTGCTCTCGCCCAAGCACGTTTAACTTCGGAGTTCTGATGGGATCCGGTGCATTAGTGCTGGTATGATCGCACCCGTCACACCTTGCACGATCATCGTATATATCTGCTGCCTTGCAACTCATTCAACCAAAATAAAAACTATCTTTAAAAGTACGTTTTGGTCCCTGAACTTTTTCATATTTCCCGTTTAGTCCCTGCATTGCAATTCACCGGTGCTCGTTGCTCGTTACTCGTTCTGTTTACGCGATAGGCGATAATAATTAAAAAAATGCAGGCGCGGACCGCAAAAATGCCAAAAAGGGGTGCAACACGAGGACTTCCCAGGAGGTCACCCATCCTAGTACTGCTCTCGCCCAAGCACGTTTAACTTCGGAGTTCTGATGGGATCCGGTGCATTAGTGCTGGTATGATCGCACCCGTCACACCTTGCACGATCATCGTATATATCTGCTGCCTTGCAACTCATTCAACCAAAATAAAAAATATCTTTAAAAGTACGTTTTGGTCCCTGAACTTTTTCATATTTCCCGTTTAGTCCCTGCATTGCAATTCACCGGTGCTCGTTGCTCGTTACTCGTTTACGCGATAGGCGATAATAATTAAAAAAATGCAGGCGCGGACCGCAAAAATGCAAAAAAGGGGTGCAACACGAGGACTTCCCAGGAGGTCACCCATCCTAGTACTGCTCTCGCCCAAGCACGTTTAACTTCGGAGTTCTGATGGGATCCGGTGCATTAGTGCTGGTATGATCGCACCCGTCACACCTTGCACGATCATCGTATATATCTGCTGCCTTACAACTCATTCAACCAAAATAAAAAATATCTTTAAAAGTACGTTTTGGTCCCTGAACTTTTTCATATTTCCCGTTTAGTCCCTGCATTGCAATACCGGTGCTCGTTGCTCGTTACTCGTTTACGCGATAGGCGATAATAATTAAAAAAATGCAGGCGCGGACCGCAAAAATGCAAAAAAGGGGTGCAACACGAGGACTTCCCAGGAGGTCACCCATCCTAGTACTGCTCTCGCCCAAGCACGTTTAACTTCGGAGTTCTGATGGGATCCGGTGCATTAGTGCTGGTATGATCGCACCCGTCACACCTTGCACGATCATCGTATATATCTGCTGCCTTGCAACTCATTCAACCAAAATAAAAACTATCTTTAAAAGTACGTTTTGGTCCCTGAACTTTTTCATATTTCCCGTTTAGTCCCTGCATTGCAATTCACCGGTGCTCGTTGCTCGTTACTCGTTACTCGTTCTGTTTACGCGATAGGCGATAATAATTAAAAAAATGCAGGCGCGGACCGCAAAAATGCCAAAAAGGGGTGCAACACGAGGACTTCCCAGGAGGTCACCCATCCTAGTACTGCTCTCGCCCAAGCACGTTTAACTTCGGAGTTCTGATGGGATCCGGTGCATTAGTGCTGGTATGATCGCACCCGTCACACCTTGCACGATCATCGTATATATCTGCTGCCTTGCAACTCATTCAACCAAAATAAAAACTATCTTTAAAAGTACGTTTTGGTCCCTGAACTTTTTCATATTTCCCGTTTAGTCCCTGCATTGCAATTCACCGGTGCTCGTTGCTCGTTACTCGTTCTGTTTACGCGATAGGCGATAATAATTAAAAAAATGCAGGCGCGGACCGCAAAAATGCAATAAAGGGGTGCAACACGAGGACTTCCCAGGAGGTCACCCATCCTAGTACTGCTCTCGCCCAAGCACGTTTAACTTCGGAGTTCTGATGGGATCCGGTGCATTAGTGCTGGTATGATCGCACCCGTCACACCTTGCACGATCATCGTATATATCTGCTGCCTTGCAACTCATTCAACCAAAATAAAAAATATCTTTAAAAGTACGTTTTGGTCCCTGAACTTTTTCATATTTCCCGTTTAGTCCCTGCATTGCAATTCACCGGTGCTCGTTACTCGTTCTGTTTACGCGATAGGCGATAATAATTAAAAAAATGCAGGCGCGGACCGCAAAAATGCAAAAAAGGGGTGCAACACGAGGACTTCCCAGGAGGTCACCCATCCTAGTACTGCTCTCGCCCAAGCACGTTTAACTTCGGAGTTCTGATGGGATCCGGTGTATTAGTGCTAGTATGATCGCACCCGTCACACCTTGCACGATCATCGTATATATCTGCTGCCTTGCAACTCATTCAACCAAAATAAAAACTATCTTTAAAAGTACGTTTTGGTCCCTGAACTTTTTCATATTTCCCGTTTAGTCCCTGCATTGCAATTCACCGGTGCTCGTTGCTCGTTACTCGTTACTCGTTCTGTTTACGCGATATGCGATACTAATTAAAAAAATGCAGGCGCGGACCGCAAAAATGCAATAAAGGGGTGCAACACGAGGACTTCCCAGGAGGTCACCCATCCTAGTACTGCTCTCGCCCAAGCACGTTTAACTTCGGAGTTCTGATGGGATCCGGTGCATTAGTGCTGGTATGATCGCACCCGTCACACCTTGCACGATCATCGTATATATCTGCTGCCTTGCAACTCATTCAACCAAAATAAAAACTATCTTTAAAAGTACGTTTTGGTCCCTGAACTTTTTCATATTTCCCGTTTAGTCCCTGCATTGCAATTCACCGGTGCTCGTTGCTCGTTACTCGTTACTCGTTCTGTTTACGCGATAGGCGATAATAATTAAAAAAATGCAGGCGCGGACCGCAAAAATGCCAAAAAGGGGTGCAACACGAGGACTTCCCAGGAGGTCACCCATCCTAGTACTGCTCTCGCCCAAGCACGTTTAACTTCGGAGTTCTGATGGGATCCGGTGCATTAGTGCTGGTATGATCGCACCCGTCACACCTTGCACGATCATCGTATATATCTGCTGCCTTGCAACTCATTCAACCAAAATAAAAACTATCTTTAAAAGTACGTTTTGGTCCCTGAACTTTTTCATATTTCCCGTTTAGTCCCTGCATTGCAATTCACCGGTGCTCGTTGCTCGTTACTCGTTCTGTTTACGCGATAGGCGATAATAATTAAAAAAATGCAGGCGCGGACCGCAAAAATGCAATAAAGGGGTGCAACACGAGGACTTCCCAGGAGGTCACCCATCCTAGTACTGCTCTCGCCCAAGCACGTTTAACTTCGGAGTTCTGATGGGATCCGGTGCATTAGTGCTGGTATGATCGCACCCGTCACACCTTGCACGATCATCGTATATATCTGCTGCCTTGCAACTCATTCAACCAAAATAAAAAATATCTTTAAAAGTACGTTTTGGTCCCTGAACTTTTTCATATTTCCCGTTTAGTCCCTGCATTGCAATTCACCGGTGCTCGTTACTCGTTCTGTTTACGCGATAGGCGATAATAATTAAAAAAATGCAGGCGCGGACCGCAAAAATGCAAAAAAGGGGTGCAACACGAGGACTTCCCAGGAGGTCACCCATCCTAGTACTGCTCTCGCCCAAGCACGTTTAACTTCGGAGTTCTGATGGGATCCGGTGTATTAGTGCTAGTATGATCGCACCCGTCACACCTTGCACGATCATCGTATATATCTGCTGCCTTGCAACTCATTCAACCAAAATAAAAACTATCTTTAAAAGTACGTTTTGGTCCCTGAACTTTTTCATATTTCCCGTTTAGTCCCTGCATTGCAATTCACCGGTGCTCGTTGCTCGTTACTCGTTACTCGTTCTGTTTACGCGATATGCGATACTAATTAAAAAAATGCAGGCGCGGACCGCAAAAATGCAATAAAGGGGTGCAACACGAGGACTTCCCAGGAGGTCACCCATCCTAGTACTGCTCTCGCCCAAGCACGTTTAACTTCGGAGTTCTGATGGGATCCGGTGCATTAGTGCTGGTATGATCGCACCCGTCACACCTTGCACGATCATCGTATATATCTGCTGCCTTGCAACTCATTCAACCAAAATAAAAACTATCTTTAAAAGTACGTTTTGGTCCCTGAACTTTTTCATATTTCCCGTTTAGTCCCTGCATTGCAATTCACCGGTGCTCGGTGCTCGTTACTCGTTACTCGTTCTGTTTACGCGATAGGCGATAATAATTAAAAAAATGCAGGCGCGGACCGCAAAAATGCCAAAAAGGGGTGCAACACGAGGACTTCCCAGGAGGTCACCCATCCTAGTACTGCTCTCGCCCAAGCACGTTTAACTTCGGAGTTCTGATGGGATCCGGTGCATTAGTGCTGGTATGATCGCACCCGTCACACCTTGCACGATCATCGTATATATCTGCTGCCTTGCAACTCATTCAACCAAAATAAAAACTATCTTTAAAAGTACGTTTTGGTCCCTGAACTTTTTCATATTTCCCGTTTAGTCCCTGCATTGCAATTCACCGGTGCTCGTTGCTCGTTACTCGTTCTGTTTACGCGATAGGCGATAATAATTAAAAAAATGCAGGCGCGGACCGCAAAAATGCAATAAAGGGGTGCAACACGAGGACTTCCCAGGAGGTCACCCATCCTAGTACTGCTCTCGCCCAAGCACGTTTAACTTCGGAGTTCTGATGGGATCCGGTGCATTAGTGCTGGTATGATCGCACCCGTCACACCTTGCACGATCATCGTATATATCTGCTGCCTTGCAACTCATTCAACCAAAATAAAAAATATCTTTAAAAGTACGTTTTGGTCCCTGAACTTTTTCATATTTCCCGTTTAGTCCCTGCATTGCAATTCACCGGTGCTCGTTACTCGTTCTGTTTACGCGATAGGCGATAATAATTAAAAAAATGCAGGCGCGGACCGCAAAAATGCAAAAAAGGGGTGCAACACGAGGACTTCCCAGGAGGTCACCCATCCTAGTACTGCTCTCGCCCAAGCACGTTTAACTTCGGAGTTCTGATGGGATCCGGTGTATTAGTGCTAGTATGATCGCACCCGTCACACCTTGCACGATCATCGTATATATCTGCTGCCTTGCAACTCATTCAACCAAAATAAAAACTATCTTTAAAAGTACGTTTTGGTCCCTGAACTTTTTCATATTTCCCGTTTAGTCCCTGCATTGCAATTCACCGGTGCTCGTTGCTCGTTACTCGTTACTCGTTCTGTTTACGCGATAGGCGATAATAATTAAAAAAATGCAGGCGCGGACCGCAAAAATGCCAAAAAGGGGTGCAACACGAGGACTTCCCAGGAGGTCACCCATCCTAGTACTGCTCTCGCCCAAGCACGTTTAACTTCGGAGTTCTGATGGGATCCGGTGCATTAGTGCTGGTATGATCGCACCCGTCACACCTTGCACGATCATCGTATATATCTGCTGCCTTGCAACTCATTCAACCAAAATAAAAACTATCTTTAAAAGTACGTTTTGGTCTTTGAACTTTTTCATATTTCCCGTTTAGTCCCTGCATTGCAATTCACCGGTGCTCGTTACTCGTTCTGTTTACGCGATAGGCGATAATAATTAAAAAAATGCAGGCGCGGACCGCAAAAATGCCAAAAAGGGGTGCAACACGAGGACTTCCCAGGAGGTCACCCATCCTAGTACTGCTCTCGCCCAAGCACGTTTAACTTCGGAGTTCTGATGGGATCCGGTGCATTAGTGCTGGTATGATCGCACCCGTCACACCTTGCACGATCATCGTATATATCTGCTGCCTTGCAACTCATTCAACCAAAATAAAAACTATCTTTAAAAGTACGTTTTGGTCCCTGAACTTTTTCATATTTCCCGTTTAGTCCCTGCATTGCAATTCACCGGTGCTCGTTACTCGTTCTGTTTACGCGATAGGCGATAATAATTAAAAAAATGCAGGCGCGGAACGCAAAAATGCAAAAAAGGGGTGCAACACGAGGACTTCCCAGGAGGTCACCCATCCTAGTACTCCTCTCGCCCAAGCACGTTTAACTTCGGAGTTCTGATGGGATCCGGTGCATTAGTGCTGGTATGATCGCACCCGTCACACCTTGCACGATCATCGTATATATCTGCTGCCTTGCAACTCATTCAACCAAAATAAAAAATATCTTTAAAAGTACGTTTTGGTCCCTGAACTTTTTCATATTTCCCGTTTAGTCCCTGCATTGCAATTCACCGGTGCTCGTTGCTCGTTACTCGTTCTGTTTACGCGATAGGCGATAATAATTAAAAAAATGCAGGCGCGGACCGCAAAAATGCAAAAAGGGGGTGCAACACGAGGACTTCCCAGGAGGTCACCCATCCTAGTACTGCTCTCGCCCAAGCACGTTTAACTTCGGAGTTCTGATGGGATCCGGTGCATTAGTGCTGGTATGATCGCACCCGTCACACCTTGCACGATCATCGTATATATCTGCTGCCTTGCAACTCATTCAACCAAAATAAAAACTATCTTTAAAAGTACGTTTTGGTCCCTGAACTTTTTCATATTTCCCGTTTAGTCCCTGCATTGCAATTCACCGGTGCTCGTTGCTCGTTACTCGTTCTGTTTACGCGATAGGCGATAATAATTAAAAAAATGCAGGCGCGGACCGCAAAAATGCAAAAAAGGGGTGCAACACGAGGACTTCCCAGGAGGTCACCCATCCTAGTACTGCTCTCGCCCAAGCACGTTTAACTTCGGAGTTCTGATGGGATCCGGTGCATTAGTGCTGGTATGATCGCACCCGTCACACCTTGCACGATCATCGTATATATCTGCTGCCTTGCAACTCATTCAACCAAAATAAAAACTATCTTTAAAAGTACGTTTTGGTCCCTGAACTTTTTCATATTTCCCGTTTAGTCCCTGCATTGCAATTCACCGGTGCTCGTTGCTCGTTACTCGTTACTCGTTCTGTTTACGCGATAGGCGATAATAATTAAAAAAATGCAGGCGCGGACCGCAAAAATGCCAAAAAGGGGTGCAACACGAGGACTTCCCAGGAGGTCACCCATCCTAGTACTGCTCTCGCCCAAGCACGTTTAACTTCGGAGTTCTGATGGGATCCGGTGCATTAGTGCTGGTATGATCGCACCCGTCACACCTTGCACGATCATCGTATATATCTGCTGCCTTGCAACTCATTCAACCAAAATAAAAACTATCTTTAAAAGTACGTTTTGGTCCCTGAACTTTTTCATATTTCCCGTTTAGTCCCTGCATTGCAATTCACCGGTGCTCGTTGCTCGTTACTCGTTACTCGTTCTGTTTACGCGATATGCGATACTAATTAAAAAAATGCAGGCGCGGACCGCAAAAATGCAATAAAGGGGTGCAACACGAGGACTTCCCAGGAGGTCACCCATCCTAGTACTGCTCTCGCCCAAGCACGTTTAACTTCGGAGTTCTGATGGGATCCGGTGCATTAGTGCTGGTATGATCGCACCCGTCACACCTTGCACGATCATCGTATATATCTGCTGCCTTGCAACTCATTCAACCAAAATAAAAACTATCTTTAAAAGTACGTTTTGGTCTTTGAACTTTTTCATATTTCCCGTTTAGTCCCTGCATTGCAATTCACCGGTGCTCGTTACTCGTTCTGTTTACGCGATAGGCGATAATAATTAAAAAAATGCAGGCGCGGACCGCAAAAATGCCAAAAAGGGGTGCAACACGAGGACTTCCCAGGAGGTCACCCATCCTAGTACTGCTCTCGCCCAAGCACGTTTAACTTCGGAGTTCTGATGGGATCCGGTGCATTAGTGCTGGTATGATCGCACCCGTCACACCTTGCACGATCATCGTATATATCTGCTGCCTTGCAACTCATTCAACCAAAATAAAAACTATCTTTAAAAGTACGTTTTGGTCCCTGAACTTTTTCATATTTCCCGTTTAGTCCCTGCATTGCAATTCACCGGTGCTCGTTGCTCGTTACTCGTTACTCGTTCTGTTTACGCGATAGGCGATAATAATTAAAAAAATGCAGGCGCGGACCGCAAAAATGCCAAAAAGGGGTGCAACACGAGGACTTCCCAGGAGGTCACCCATCCTAGTACTGCTCTCGCCCAAGCACGTTTAACTTCGGAGTTCTGATGGGATCCGGTGCATTAGTGCTGGTATGATCGCACCCGTCACACCTTGCACGATCATCGTATATATCTGCTGCCTTGCAACTCATTCAACCAAAATAAAAACTATCTTTAAAAGTACGTTTTGGTCCCTGAACTTTTTCATATTTCCCGTTTAGTCCCTGCATTGCAATTCACCGGTGCTCGTTGCTCGTTACTCGTTACTCGTTCTGTTTACGCGATAGGCGATAATAATTAAAAAAATGCAGGCGCGGACCGCAAAAATGCCAAAAAGGGGTGCAACACGAGGACTTCCCAGGAGGTCACCCATCCTAGTACTGCTCTCGCCCAAGCACGTTTAACTTCGGAGTTCTGATGGGATCCGGTGCATTAGTGCTGGTATGATCGCACCCGTCACACCTTGCACGATCATCGTATATATCTGCTGCCTTGCAACTCATTCAACCAAAATAAAAACTATCTTTAAAAGTACGTTTTGGTCTTTGAACTTTTTCATATTTCCCGTTTAGTCCCTGCATTGCAATTCACCGGTGCTCGTTGCTCGTTACTCGTTACTCGTTCTGTTTACGCGATAGGCGATAATAATTAAAAAAATGCAGGCGCGGACCGCAAAAATGCCAAAAAGGGGTGCAACACGAGGACTTCCCAGGAGGTCACCCATCCTAGTACTGCTCTCGCCCAAGCACGTTTAACTTCGGAGTTCTGATGGGATCCGGTGCATTAGTGCTGGTATGATCGCACCCGTCACACCTTGCACGATCATCGTATATATCTGCTGCCTTGCAACTCATTCAACCAAAATAAAAACTATCTTTAAAAGTACGTTTTGGTCTTTGAACTTTTTCATATTTCCCGTTTAGTCCCTGCATTGCAATTCACCGGTGCTCGTTACTCGTTCTGTTTACGCGATAGGCGATAATAATTAAAAAAATGCAGGCGCGGACCGCAAAAATGCCAAAAAGGGGTGCAACACGAGGACTTCCCAGGAGGTCACCCATCCTAGTACTGCTCTCGCCCAAGCACGTTTAACTTCGGAGTTCTGATGGGATCCGGTGCATTAGTGCTGGTATGATCGCACCCGTCACACCTTGCACGATCATCGTATATATCTGCTGCCTTGCAACTCATTCAACCAAAATAAAAACTATCTTTAAAAGTACGTTTTGGTCCCTGAACTTTTTCATATTTCCCGTTTAGTCCCTGCATTGCAATTCACCGGTGCTCGTTACTCGTTCTGTTTACGCGATAGGCGATAATAATTAAAAAAATGCAGGCGCGGACCGCAAAAATGCAAAAAAGGGGTGCAACACGAGGACTTCCCAGGAGGTCACCCATCCTAGTACTGCTCTCGCCCAAGCACGTTTAACTTCGGAGTTCTGATGGGATCCGGTGCATTAGTGCTGGTATGATCGCACCCGTCACACCTTGCACGATCATCGTATATATCTGCTGCCTTGCAACTCATTCAACCAAAATAAAAAATATCTTTAAAAGTACGTTTTGGTCCCTGAACTTTTTCATATTTCCCGTTTAGTCCCTGCATTGCAATTCACCGGTGCTCGTTGCTCGTTACTCGTTCTGTTTACGCGATAGGCGATAATAATTAAAAAAATGCAGGCGCGGACCGCAAAAATGCAAAAAGGGGGTGCAACACGAGGACTTCCCAGGAGGTCACCCATCCTAGTACTACTCTCGCCCAAGCACGCTTAACTTCGGAGTTCTGATGGGATCCGGTGCATTAGTGCTGGTATGATCGCACCCGTCACACCTTGCACGATCATCGTATATATCTGCTGCCTTGCAACTCATTCAACCAAAATAAAAACTATCTTTAAAAGTACGTTTTGGTCCCTGAACTTTTTCATATTTCCCGTTTAGTCCCTGCATTGCAATTCACCGGTGCTCGTTGCTCGTTACTCGTTCTGTTTACGCGATAGGCGATAATAATTAAAAAAATGCAGGCGCGGACCGCAAAAATGCAAAAAAGGGGTGCAACACGAGGACTTCCCAGGAGGTCACCCATCCTAGTACTGCTCTCGCCCAAGCACGTTTAACTTCGGAGTTCTGATGGGATCCGGTGCATTAGTGCTGGTATGATCGCACCCGTCACACCTTGCACGATCATCGTATATATCTGCTGCCTTGCAACTCATTCAACCAAAATAAAAACTATCTTTAAAAGTACGTTTTGGTCCCTGAACTTTTTCATATTTCCCGTTTAGTCCCTGCATTGCAATTCACCGGTGCTCGTTGCTCGTTACTCGTTACTCGTTCTGTTTACGCGATAGGCGATAATAATTAAAAAAATGCAGGCGCGGACCGCAAAAATGCCAAAAAGGGGTGCAACACGAGGACTTCCCAGGAGGTCACCCATCCTAGTACTGCTCTCGCCCAAGCACGTTTAACTTCGGAGTTCTGATGGGATCCGGTGCATTAGTGCTGGTATGATCGCACCCGTCACACCTTGCACGATCATCGTATATATCTGCTGCCTTGCAACTCATTCAACCAAAATAAAAACTATCTTTAAAAGTACGTTTTGGTCCCTGAACTTTTTCATATTTCCCGTTTAGTCCCTGCATTGCAATTCACCGGTGCTCGTTGCTCGTTACTCGTTACTCGTTCTGTTTACGCGATATGCGATACTAATTAAAAAAATGCAGGCGCGGACCGCAAAAATGCAATAAAGGGGTGCAACACGAGGACTTCCCAGGAGGTCACCCATCCTAGTACTGCTCTCGCCCAAGCACGTTTAACTTCGGAGTTCTGATGGGATCCGGTGCATTAGTGCTGGTATGATCGCACCCGTCACACCTTGCACGATCATCGTATATATCTGCTGCCTTGCAACTCATTCAACCAAAATAAAAACTATCTTTAAAAGTACGTTTTGGTCTTTGAACTTTTTCATATTTCCCGTTTAGTCCCTGCATTGCAATTCACCGGTGCTCGTTACTCGTTCTGTTTACGCGATAGGCGATAATAATTAAAAAAATGCAGGCGCGGACCGCAAAAATGCCAAAAAGGGGTGCAACACGAGGACTTCCCAGGAGGTCACCCATCCTAGTACTGCTCTCGCCCAAGCACGTTTAACTTCGGAGTTCTGATGGGATCCGGTGCATTAGTGCTGGTATGATCGCACCCGTCACACCTTGCACGATCATCGTATATATCTGCTGCCTTGCAACTCATTCAACCAAAATAAAAACTATCTTTAAAAGTACGTTTTGGTCCCTGAACTTTTTCATATTTCCCGTTTAGTCCCTGCATTGCAATTCACCGGTGCTCGTTGCTCGTTACTCGTTACTCGTTCTGTTTACGCGATAGGCGATAATAATTAAAAAAATGCAGGCGCGGACCGCAAAAATGCCAAAAAGGGGTGCAACACGAGGACTTCCCAGGAGGTCACCCATCCTAGTACTGCTCTCGCCCAAGCACGTTTAACTTCGGAGTTCTGATGGGATCCGGTGCATTAGTGCTGGTATGATCGCACCCGTCACACCTTGCACGATCATCGTATATATCTGCTGCCTTGCAACTCATTCAACCAAAATAAAAACTATCTTTAAAAGTACGTTTTGGTCTTTGAACTTTTTCATATTTCCCGTTTAGTCCCTGCATTGCAATTCACCGGTGCTCGTTGCTCGTTACTCGTTACTCGTTCTGTTTACGCGATAGGCGATAATAATTAAAAAAATGCAGGCGCGGACCGCAAAAATGCCAAAAAGGGGTGCAACACGAGGACTTCCCAGGAGGTCACCCATCCTAGTACTGCTCTCGCCCAAGCACGTTTAACTTCGGAGTTCTGATGGGATCCGGTGCATTAGTGCTGGTATGATCGCACCCGTCACACCTTGCACGATCATCGTATATATCTGCTGCCTTGCAACTCATTCAACCAAAATAAAAACTATCTTTAAAAGTACGTTTTGGTCTTTGAACTTTTTCATATTTCCCGTTTAGTCCCTGCATTGCAATTCACCGGTGCTCGTTACTCGTTCTGTTTACGCGATAGGCGATAATAATTAAAAAAATGCAGGCGCGGACCGCAAAAATGCCAAAAAGGGGTGCAACACGAGGACTTCCCAGGAGGTCACCCATCCTAGTACTGCTCTCGCCCAAGCACGTTTAACTTCGGAGTTCTGATGGGATCCGGTGCATTAGTGCTGGTATGATCGCACCCGTCACACCTTGCACGATCATCGTATATATCTGCTGCCTTGCAACTCATTCAACCAAAATAAAAACTATCTTTAAAAGTACGTTTTGGTCCCTGAACTTTTTCATATTTCCCGTTTAGTCCCTGCATTGCAATTCACCGGTGCTCGTTACTCGTTCTGTTTACGCGATAGGCGATAATAATTAAAAAAATGCAGGCGCGGACCGCAAAAATGCAAAAAAGGGGTGCAACACGAGGACTTCCCAGGAGGTCACCCATCCTAGTACTGCTCTCGCCCAAGCACGTTTAACTTCGGAGTTCTGATGGGATCCGGTGCATTAGTGCTGGTATGATCGCACCCGTCACACCTTGCACGATCATCGTATATATCTGCTGCCTTGCAACTCATTCAACCAAAATAAAAAATATCTTTAAAAGTACGTTTTGGTCCCTGAACTTTTTCATATTTCCCGTTTAGTCCCTGCATTGCAATTCACCGGTGCTCGTTGCTCGTTACTCGTTCTGTTTACGCGATAGGCGATAATAATTAAAAAAATGCAGGCGCGGACCGCAAAAATGCAAAAAGGGGGTGCAACACGAGGACTTCCCAGGAGGTCACCCATCCTAGTACTGCTCTCGCCCAAGCACGTTTAACTTCGGAGTTCTGATGGGATCCGGTGCATTAGTGCTGGTATGATCGCACCCGTCACACCTTGCACGATCATCGTATATATCTGCTGCCTTGCAACTCATTCAACCAAAATAAAAACTATCTTTAAAAGTACGTTTTGGTCCCTGAACTTTTTCATATTTCCCGTTTAGTCCCTGCATTGCAATTCACCGGTGCTCGTTGCTCGTTACTCGTTCTGTTTACGCGATAGGCGATAATAATTAAAAAAATGCAGGCGCGGACCGCAAAAATGCAAAAAAGGGGTGCAACACGAGGACTTCCCAGGAGGTCACCCATCCTAGTACTGCTCTCGCCCAAGCACGTTTAACTTCGGAGTTCTGATGGGATCCGGTGCATTAGTGCTGGTATGATCGCACCCGTCACACCTTGCACGATCATCGTATATATCTGCTGCCTTGCAACTCATTCAACCAAAATAAAAACTATCTTTAAAAGTACGTTTTGGTCCCTGAACTTTTTCATATTTCCCGTTTAGTCCCTGCATTGCAATTCACCGGTGCTCGTTGCTCGTTACTCGTTACTCGTTCTGTTTACGCGATAGGCGATAATAATTAAAAAAATGCAGGCGCGGACCGCAAAAATGCCAAAAAGGGGTGCAACACGAGGACTTCCCAGGAGGTCACCCATCCTAGTACTGCTCTCGCCCAAGCACGTTTAACTTCGGAGTTCTGATGGGATCCGGTGCATTAGTGCTGGTATGATCGCACCCGTCACACCTTGCACGATCATCGTATATATCTGCTGCCTTGCAACTCATTCAACCAAAATAAAAACTATCTTTAAAAGTACGTTTTGGTCCCTGAACTTTTTCATATTTCCCGTTTAGTCCCTGCATTGCAATTCACCGGTGCTCGTTGCTCGTTACTCGTTACTCGTTCTGTTTACGCGATATGCGATAATAATTAAAAAAATGCAGGCGCGGACCGCAAAAATGCAATAAAGGGGTGCAACACGAGGACTTCCCAGGAGGTCACCCATCCTAGTACTGCTCTCGCCCAAGCACGTTTAACTTCGGAGTTCTGATGGGATCCGGTGCATTAGTGCTGGTATGATCGCACCCGTCACACCTTGCACGATCATCGTATATATCTGCTGCCTTGCAACTCATTCAACCAAAATAAAAAATATATTTAAAAGTACGTTTTGGTCCCTGAACTTTTTCATATTTCCCGTTTAGTCCCTGCATTGCAATTCACCGGTGCTCGTTGCTCGTTACTCGTTTACGCGATAGGCGATAATAATTAAAAAAATGCAGGCGCGGACCGCAAAAATGCAAAAAAGGGGTGCAACACGAGGACTTCCCAGGAGGTCACCCATCCTAGTACTGCTCTCGCCCAAGCACGTTTAACTTCGGAGTTCTGATGGGATCCGGTGCATTAGTGCGGGTATGATCGCACCCGTCACACCTTGCACGATCATCGTATATATCTGCTGCCTTGCAACTCATTCAACCAAAATAAAAAATATCTTTAAAAGTACGTTTTGGTCCCTGAACTTTTTCATATTTCCCGTTTAGTCCCTGCATTGCAATTCACCGGTGCTCGTTGCTCGTTACTCGTTTACGCGATAGGCGATAATAATTAAAAAAATGCAGGCGCGGACCGCAAAAATGCCAAAAAGGGGTGCAACACGAGGACTTCCCAGGAGGTCACCCATCCTAGTACTGCTCTCGCCCAAGCACGTTTAACTTCGGAGTTCTGATGGGATCCGGTGCATTAGTGCTGGTATGATCGCACCCGTCACACCTTGCACGATCATCGTATATATCTGCTGCCTTGCAACTCATTCAACCAAAATAAAAAATATCTTTAAAAGTACGTTTTGGTCCCTGAACTTTTTCATATTTCCCGTTTAGTCCCTGCATTGCAATTCACCGGTGCTCGGTGCTCGTTACTCGTTACTCGTTCTGTTTACGCGATAGGCGATAATAATTAAAAAAATGCAGGCGCGGACCGCAAAAATGCCAAAAAGGGGTGCAACACGAGGACTTCCCAGGAGGTCACCCATCCTAGTACTGCTCTCGCCCAAGCACGTTTAACTTCGGAGTTCTGATGGGATCCGGTGCATTAGTGCTGGTATGATCGCACCCGTCACACCTTGCACGATCATCGTATATATCTGCTGCCTTGCAACTCATTCAACCAAAATAAAAACTATCTTTAAAAGTACGTTTTGGTCCCTGAACTTTTTCATATTTCCCGTTTAGTCCCTGCATTGCAATTCACCGGTGCTCGTTGCTCGTTACTCGTTTACGCGATAGGCGATAATAATTAAAAAAATGCAGGCGCGGACCGCAAAAATGCCAAAAAGGGGTGCAACACGAGGACTTCCCAGGAGGTCACCCATCCTAGTACTGCTCTCGCCCAAGCACGTTTAACTTCGGAGTTCTGATGGGATCCGGTGCATTAGTGCTGGTATGATCGCACCCGTCACACCTTGCACGATCATCGTATATATCTGCTGCCTTGCAACTCATTCAACCAAAATAAAAAATATATTTAAAAGTACGTTTTGGTCCCTGAACTTTTTCATATTTCCCGTTTAGTCCCTGCATTGCAATTCACCGGTGCTCGTTGCTCGTTACTCGTTTACGCGATAGGCGATAATAATTAAAAAAATGCAGGCGCGGACCGCAAAAATGCAAAAAAGGGGTGCAACACGAGGACTTCCCAGGAGGTCACCCATCCTAGTACTTCTCTCGCCCAAGCACGTTTAACTTCGGAGTTCTGATGGGATCCGGTGCATTAGTGCTGGTATGATCGCACCCGTCACACCTTGCACGATCATGGTATATATCTGCTGTCTTGCAACTCATTCAACCAAAATAAAAAATATCTTTAAAAGTACGTTTTGGTCCCTGAACTTTTTCATATTTCCCGTTTAGTCCCTGCATTGCAATTCACCGGTGCTCGTTGCTCGTTACTCGTTTACGCGATAGGCGATAATAATTAAAAAAATGCAGGCGCGGACCGCAAAAATGCAAAAAAGGGGTGCAACACGAGGACTTCCCAGGAGGTCACCCATCCTAGTACTGCTCTCGCCCAAGCACGTTTAACTTCGGAGTTCTGATGGGATCCGGTGCATTAGTGCGGGTATGATCGCACCCGTCACACCTTGCACGATCATCGTATATATCTGCTGCCTTGCAACTCATTCAACCAAAATAAAAAATATCTTTAAAAGTACGTTTTGGTCCCTGAACTTTTTCATATTTCCCGTTTAGTCCCTGCATTGCAATTCACCGGTGCTCGTTGCTCGTTACTCGTTACTCGTTCTGTTTACGCGATAGGCGATAATAATTAAAAAAATGCAGGCGCGGACCGCAAAAATGCCAAAAAGGGGTGCAACACGAGGACTTCCCAGGAGGTCACCCATCCTAGTACTGCTCTCGCCCAAGCACGTTTAACTTCGGAGTTCTGATGGGATCCGGTGCATTAGTGCTGGTATGATCGCACCCGTCACACCTTGCACGATCATCGTATATATCTGCTGCCTTGCAACTCATTCAACCAAAATAAAAACTATCTTTAAAAGTACGTTTTGGTCCCTGAACTTTTTCATATTTCCCGTTTAGTCCCTGCATTGCAATTCACCGGTGCTCGTTGCTCGTTACTCGTTTACGCGATAGGCGATAATAATTAAAAAAATGCAGGCGCGGACCGCAAAAATGCCAAAAAGGGGTGCAACACGAGGACTTCCCAGGAGGTCACCCATCCTAGTACTGCTCTCGCCCAAGCACGTTTAACTTCGGAGTTCTGATGGGATCCGGTGCATTAGTGCTGGTATGATCGCACCCGTCACACCTTGCACGATCATCGTATATATCTGCTGCCTTGCAACTCATTCAACCAAAATAAAAAATATCTTTAAAAGTACGTTTTGGTCCCTGAACTTTTTCATATTTCCCGTTTAGTCCCTGCATTGCAATTCACCGGTGCTCGTTACTCGTTCTGTTTACGCGAGAGGCGATAATAATTAAAAAAATGCAGGCGCGGACCGCAAAAATGCAAAAAAGGGGTGCAACACGAGGACTTCCCAGGAGGTCACCCATCCTAGTACTGCTCTCGCCCAAGCACGTTTAACTTCGGAGTTCTGATGGGATCCGGTGCATTAGTGCTGGTATGATCGCACCCGTCACACCTTGCACGATCATCGTATATATCTGCTGCCTTGCAACTCATTCAACCAAAATAAAAAATATCTTTAAAAGTACGTTTTGATCCCTGAACTTTTTCATATTTCCCGTTTAGTCCCTGCATTGCAATTCACCGGTGCTCGTTGCTCGTTACTCGTTTACGCGAGAGGCGATAATAATTAAAAAAATGCAGGCGCGGACCGCAAAAATGCAAAAAAGGGGTGCAACACGAGGACTTCCCAGGAGGTCACCCATCCTAGTACTGCTCTCGCCCAAGCACGTTTAACTTCGGAGTTCTGATGGGATCCGGTGCATTAGTGCTGGTATGATCGCACCCGTCACACCTTGCACGATCATCGTATATATCTGCTGCCTTGCAACTCATTCAACCAAAATAAAAAATATATTTAAAAGTACGTTTTGGTCCCTGAACTTTTTCATATTTCCCATTTAGTCCCTGCATTGCAATTCACCGGTGCTCGTTGCTCGTTACTCGTTTACGCGATAGGCGATAATAATTAAAAAAATGCAGGCGCGGACCGCAAAAATGCAAAAAAGGGGTGCAACACGAGGACTTCCCAGGAGGTCACCCATCCTAGTACTGCTCTCGCCCAAGCACGTTTAACTTCGGAGTTCTGATGGGATCCGGTGCATTAGTGCTGGTATGATCGCACCCGTCACACCTTGCACGATCATCGTATATATCTGCTGCCTTGCAACTCATTCAACCAAAATAAAAAATATATTTAAAAGTACGTTTTGGTCCCTGAACTTTTTCATATTTCCCATTTAGTCCCTGCATTGCAATTCACCGGTGCTCGTTGCTCGTTACTCGTTTACGCGATAGGCGATAATAATTAAAAAAATGCAGGCGCGGACCGCAAAAATGCAAAAAAGGGGTGCAACACGAGGACTTCCCAGGAGGTCACCCATCCTAGTACTGCTCTCGCCCAAGCACGTTTAACTTCGGAGTTCTGATGGGATCCGGTGCATTAGTGCGGGTATGATCGCACCCGTCACACCTTGCACGATCATCGTATATATCTGCTGCCTTGCAACTCATTCAAC
This sequence comes from Mercurialis annua, assembly GCF_937616625.2. Lineage (NCBI taxonomy): Eukaryota > Viridiplantae > Streptophyta > Magnoliopsida > Malpighiales > Euphorbiaceae > Mercurialis > Mercurialis annua. The sequence continues at coordinate 41,949,295 of NC_065574.1, read as the reverse complement.
CAAAATAAAAAATATCTTTAAAAGTACGTTTTGGTCCCTGAACTTTTTCATATTTCCCGTTTAGTCCCTGCATTGCAATTCACCGGTGCTCGTTGCTCGTTACTCGTTTACGCGATAGGCGATAATAATTAAAAAAATGCAGGCGCGGACCGCAAAAATGCCAAAAAGGGGTGCAACACGAGGACTTCCCAGGAGGTCACCCATCCTAGTACTGCTCTCGCCCAAGCACGTTTAACTTCGGAGTTCTGATGGGATCCGGTGCATTAGTGCTGGTATGATCGCACCCGTCACACCTTGCACGATCATCGTATATATCTGCTGCCTTGCAACTCATTCAACCAAAATAAAAAATATCTTTAAAAGTACGTTTTGGTCCCTGAACTTTTTCATATTTCCCGTTTAGTCCCTGCATTGCAATTCACCGGTGCTCGGTGCTCGTTACTCGTTACTCGTTCTGTTTACGCGATAGGCGATAATAATTAAAAAAATGCAGGCGCGGACCGCAAAAATGCCAAAAAGGGGTGCAACACGAGGACTTCCCAGGAGGTCACCCATCCTAGTACTGCTCTCGCCCAAGCACGTTTAACTTCGGAGTTCTGATGGGATCCGGTGCATTAGTGCTGGTATGATCGCACCCGTCACACCTTGCACGATCATCGTATATATCTGCTGCCTTGCAACTCATTCAACCAAAATAAAAACTATCTTTAAAAGTACGTTTTGGTCCCTGAACTTTTTCATATTTCCCGTTTAGTCCCTGCATTGCAATTCACCGGTGCTCGTTGCTCGTTACTCGTTTACGCGATAGGCGATAATAATTAAAAAAATGCAGGCGCGGACCGCAAAAATGCCAAAAAGGGGTGCAACACGAGGACTTCCCAGGAGGTCACCCATCCTAGTACTGCTCTCGCCCAAGCACGTTTAACTTCGGAGTTCTGATGGGATCCGGTGCATTAGTGCTGGTATGATCGCACCCGTCACACCTTGCACGATCATCGTATATATCTGCTGCCTTGCAACTCATTCAACCAAAATAAAAAATATATTTAAAAGTACGTTTTGGTCCCTGAACTTTTTCATATTTCCCGTTTAGTCCCTGCATTGCAATTCACCGGTGCTCGTTGCTCGTTACTCGTTTACGCGATAGGCGATAATAATTAAAAAAATGCAGGCGCGGACCGCAAAAATGCAAAAAAGGGGTGCAACACGAGGACTTCCCAGGAGGTCACCCATCCTAGTACTTCTCTCGCCCAAGCACGTTTAACTTCGGAGTTCTGATGGGATCCGGTGCATTAGTGCTGGTATGATCGCACCCGTCACACCTTGCACGATCATGGTATATATCTGCTGTCTTGCAACTCATTCAACCAAAATAAAAAATATCTTTAAAAGTACGTTTTGGTCCCTGAACTTTTTCATATTTCCCGTTTAGTCCCTGCATTGCAATTCACCGGTGCTCGTTGCTCGTTACTCGTTTACGCGATAGGCGATAATAATTAAAAAAATGCAGGCGCGGACCGCAAAAATGCAAAAAAGGGGTGCAACACGAGGACTTCCCAGGAGGTCACCCATCCTAGTACTGCTCTCGCCCAAGCACGTTTAACTTCGGAGTTCTGATGGGATCCGGTGCATTAGTGCGGGTATGATCGCACCCGTCACACCTTGCACGATCATCGTATATATCTGCTGCCTTGCAACTCATTCAACCAAAATAAAAAATATCTTTAAAAGTACGTTTTGGTCCCTGAACTTTTTCATATTTCCCGTTTAGTCCCTGCATTGCAATTCACCGGTGCTCGTTGCTCGTTACTCGTTACTCGTTCTGTTTACGCGATAGGCGATAATAATTAAAAAAATGCAGGCGCGGACCGCAAAAATGCCAAAAAGGGGTGCAACACGAGGACTTCCCAGGAGGTCACCCATCCTAGTACTGCTCTCGCCCAAGCACGTTTAACTTCGGAGTTCTGATGGGATCCGGTGCATTAGTGCTGGTATGATCGCACCCGTCACACCTTGCACGATCATCGTATATATCTGCTGCCTTGCAACTCATTCAACCAAAATAAAAACTATCTTTAAAAGTACGTTTTGGTCCCTGAACTTTTTCATATTTCCCGTTTAGTCCCTGCATTGCAATTCACCGGTGCTCGTTGCTCGTTACTCGTTTACGCGATAGGCGATAATAATTAAAAAAATGCAGGCGCGGACCGCAAAAATGCCAAAAAGGGGTGCAACACGAGGACTTCCCAGGAGGTCACCCATCCTAGTACTGCTCTCGCCCAAGCACGTTTAACTTCGGAGTTCTGATGGGATCCGGTGCATTAGTGCTGGTATGATCGCACCCGTCACACCTTGCACGATCATCGTATATATCTGCTGCCTTGCAACTCATTCAACCAAAATAAAAAATATCTTTAAAAGTACGTTTTGGTCCCTGAACTTTTTCATATTTCCCGTTTAGTCCCTGCATTGCAATTCACCGGTGCTCGTTACTCGTTCTGTTTACGCGAGAGGCGATAATAATTAAAAAAATGCAGGCGCGGACCGCAAAAATGCAAAAAAGGGGTGCAACACGAGGACTTCCCAGGAGGTCACCCATCCTAGTACTGCTCTCGCCCAAGCACGTTTAACTTCGGAGTTCTGATGGGATCCGGTGCATTAGTGCTGGTATGATCGCACCCGTCACACCTTGCACGATCATCGTATATATCTGCTGCCTTGCAACTCATTCAACCAAAATAAAAAATATCTTTAAAAGTACGTTTTGATCCCTGAACTTTTTCATATTTCCCGTTTAGTCCCTGCATTGCAATTCACCGGTGCTCGTTGCTCGTTACTCGTTTACGCGAGAGGCGATAATAATTAAAAAAATGCAGGCGCGGACCGCAAAAATGCAAAAAAGGGGTGCAACACGAGGACTTCCCAGGAGGTCACCCATCCTAGTACTGCTCTCGCCCAAGCACGTTTAACTTCGGAGTTCTGATGGGATCCGGTGCATTAGTGCTGGTATGATCGCACCCGTCACACCTTGCACGATCATCGTATATATCTGCTGCCTTGCAACTCATTCAACCAAAATAAAAAATATATTTAAAAGTACGTTTTGGTCCCTGAACTTTTTCATATTTCCCATTTAGTCCCTGCATTGCAATTCACCGGTGCTCGTTGCTCGTTACTCGTTTACGCGATAGGCGATAATAATTAAAAAAATGCAGGCGCGGACCGCAAAAATGCAAAAAAGGGGTGCAACACGAGGACTTCCCAGGAGGTCACCCATCCTAGTACTGCTCTCGCCCAAGCACGTTTAACTTCGGAGTTCTGATGGGATCCGGTGCATTAGTGCTGGTATGATCGCACCCGTCACACCTTGCACGATCATCGTATATATCTGCTGCCTTGCAACTCATTCAACCAAAATAAAAAATATATTTAAAAGTACGTTTTGGTCCCTGAACTTTTTCATATTTCCCATTTAGTCCCTGCATTGCAATTCACCGGTGCTCGTTGCTCGTTACTCGTTTACGCGATAGGCGATAATAATTAAAAAAATGCAGGCGCGGACCGCAAAAATGCAAAAAAGGGGTGCAACACGAGGACTTCCCAGGAGGTCACCCATCCTAGTACTTCTCTCGCCCAAGCACGTTTAACTTCGGAGTTCTGATGGGATCCGGTGCATTAGTGCTGGTATGATCGCACCCGTCACACCTTGCACGATCATCGTATATATCTGCTGCCTTGCAACTCATTCAACCAAAATAAAAACTATCTTTAAAAGTACGTTTTGGTCCCTGAACTTTTTCATATTTCCCGTTTAGTCCCTGCATTGCAATTCACCGGTGCTCGTTGCTCGTTGCTCGTTACTCGTTCTGTTTACGCGATAGGCGATAATAATTAAAAAAATGCAGGCGCGGACCGCAAAAATGCAAAAAAGGGGTGCAACACGAGGACTTCCCAGGAGGTCACCCATCCTAGTACTGCTCTCGCCCAAGCACGTTTAACTTCGGAGTTCTGATGGGATCCGGTGCATTAGTGCTGGTATGATCGCACCCGTCACACCTTGCACGATCATCGTATATATCTGCTGCCTTGCAACTCATTCAACCAAAATAAAAAATATCTTTAAAAGTACGTTTTGGTCCCTGAACTTTTTCTTATTTCCCGTTTAGTCCCTGCATTGCAATTCACCGGTGCTCGTTACTCGTTCTGTTTACGCGATAGGCGATAATAATTAAAAAAATGCAGGCGCGGACCGCAAAAATGCAAAAAAGGGGTGCAACACGAGGACTTCCCAGGAGGTCACCCATCCTAGTACTGCACTCGCCCAAGCACGTTTAACTTCGGAGTTCTGATGGAATCCGGTGCATTAGTGCTGGTATGATCGCACCCGTCACACCTTGCACGATCATCGTATATATCTGCTGCCTTGCAACTCATTCAACCAAAATAAAAAATATCTTTAAAAGTACGTTTTGGTCCCTGAACTTTTTCATATTTCCCGTTTAGTCCCTGCATTGCAATTCACCGGTGCTCGTTACTCGTTCTGTTTACGCGATAGGCGATAATAATTAAAAAAATGCAGGCGCGGACCGCAAAAATGCAAAAAAGGGGTGCAACACGAGGACTTCCCAGGAGGTCACCCATCCTAGTACTGCTCTCGCCCAAGCACGTTTAACTTCGGAGTTCTGATGGGATCCGGTGCATTAGTGCTGGTATGATCGCACCCGTCACACCTTGCACGATCATCGTATATATCTGCTGCCTTGCAACTCATTCAACCAAAATAAAAACTATCTTTAAAAGTACGTTTTGGTCCCTGAACTTTTTCATATTTCCCGTTTAGTCCCTGCATTGCAATACCGGTGCTCGTTGCTCGTTACTCGTTTACGCGATAGGCGATAATAATTAAAAAAATGCAGGCGCGGACCGCAAAAATGCAAAAAAGGGGTGCAACACGAGGACTTCCCAGGAGGTCACCCATCCTAGTACTGCTCTCGCCCAAGCACGTTTAACTTCGGAGTTCTGATGGGATCCGGTGTATTAGTGCTAGTATGATCGCACCCGTCACACCTTGCACGATCATCGTATATATCTGCTGCCTTGCAACTCATTCAACCAAAATAAAAACTATCTTTAAAAGTACGTTTTGGTCCCTGAACTTTTTCATATTTCCCGTTTAGTCCCTGCATTGCAATTCACCGGTGCTCGTTGCTCGTTACTCGTTACTCGTTCTGTTTACGCGATAGGCGATAATAATTAAAAAAATGCAGGCGCGGACCGCAAAAATGCCAAAAAGGGGTGCAACACGAGGACTTCCCAGGAGGTCACCCATCCTAGTACTGCTCTCGCCCAAGCACGTTTAACTTCGGAGTTCTGATGGGATCCGGTGCATTAGTGCTGGTATGATCGCACCCGTCACACCTTGCACGATCATCGTATATATCTGCTGCCTTGCAACTCATTCAACCAAAATAAAAACTATCTTTAAAAGTACGTTTTGGTCCCTGAACTTTTTCATATTTCCCGTTTAGTCCCTGCATTGCAATTCACCGGTGCTCGTTACTCGTTCTGTTTACGCGATAGGCGATAATAATTAAAAAAATGCAGGCGCGGACCGCAAAAATGCCAAAAAGGGGTGCAACACGAGGACTTCCCAGGAGGTCACCCATCCTAGTACTGCTCTCGCCCAAGCACGTTTAACTTCGGAGTTCTGATGGGATCCGGTGCATTAGTGCTGGTATGATCGCACCCGTCACACCTTGCACGATCATCGTATATATCTGCTGCCTTGCAACTCATTCAACCAAAATAAAAACTATCTTTAAAAGTACGTTTTGGTCCCTGAACTTTTTCATATTTCCCGTTTAGTCCCTGCATTGCAATTCACCGGTGCTCGTTACTCGTTCTGTTTACGCGATAGGCGATAATAATTAAAAAAATGCAGGCGCGGACCGCAAAAATGCCAAAAAGGGGTGCAACACGAGGACTTCCCAGGAGGTCACCCATCCTAGTACTGCTCTCGCCCAAGCACGTTTAACTTCGGAGTTCTGATGGGATCCGGTGCATTAGTGCTGGTATGATCGCACCCGTCACACCTTGCACGATCATCGTATATATCTGCTGCCTTGCAACTCATTCAACCAAAATAAAAACTATCTTTAAAAGTACGTTTTGGTCCCTGAACTTTTTCATATTTCCCGTTTAGTCCCTGCATTGCAATTCACCGGTGCTCGTTGCTCGTTACTCGTTTACGCGATAGGCGATAATCATTAAAAAAATGCAGGCGCGGACCGCAAAAATGCAAAAAAGGGGTGCAACACGAGGACTTCCCAGGAGGTCACCCATCCTAGTACTTCTCTCGCCCAAGCACGTTTAACTTCGGAGTTCTGATGGGATCCGGTGCATTAGTGCTGGTATGATCGCACCCGTCACACCTTGCACGATCATCGTATATATCTGCTGCCTTGCAACTCATTCAACCAAAATAAAAAATATCTTTAAAAGTACGTTTTGGTCCCTGAACTTTTTCATATTTCCCGTTTAGTCCCTGCATTGCAATTCACCGGTGCTCGTTGCTCGTTACTCGTTTACGCGATAGGCGATAATAATTAAAAAAATGCAGGCGCGGACCGCAAAAATGCAAAAAAGGGGTGCAACACGAGGACTTCCCAGGAGGTCACCCATCCTAGTACTGCTCTCGCCCAAGCACGTTTAACTTCGGAGTTCTGATGGGATCCGGTGCATTAGTGCTGGTATGATCGCACCCGTCACACCTTGCACGATCATCGTATATATCTGCTGCCTTGCAACTCATTCAACCAAAATAAAAAATATCTTTAAAAGTACGTTTTGGTCCCTGAACTTTTTCATATTTCCCGTTTAGTCCCTGCATTGCAATTCACCGGTGCTCGTTGCTCGTTACTCGTTTACGCGATAGGCGATAATAATTAAAAAAATGCAGGCGCGGACCGCAAAAATGCAAAAAAGGGGTGCAACACGAGGACTTCCCAGGAGGTCACCCATCCTAGTACTGCTCTCGCCCAAGCACGTTTAACTTCGGAGTTCTGATGGGATCCGGTGCATTAGTGCTGGTATGATCGCACCCGTCACACCTTGCACGATCATCGTATATATCTGCTGCCTTGCAACTCATTCAACCAAAATAAAAACTATCTTTAAAAGTACGTTTTGGTCCCTGAACTTTTTCATATTTCCCGTTTAGTCCCTGCATTGCAATTCACCGGTGCTCGTTGCTCGTTACTCGTTTACGCGAGAGGCGATAATAATTAAAAAAATGCAGGCGCGGACCGCAAAAATGCAAAAAAGGGGTGCAACACGAGGACTTCCCAGGAGGTCACCCATCCTAGTACTGCTCTCGCCCAAGCACGTTTAACTTCGGAGTTCTGATGGGATCCGGTGCATTAGTGCTGGTATGATCGCACCCGTCACACCTTGCACGATCATCGTATATATCTGCTGCCTTGCAACTCATTCAACCAAAATAAAAAATATCTTTAAAAGTACGTTTTGGTCCCTGAACTTTTTCATATTTCCCGTTTAGTCCCTGCATTGCAATTCACCGGTGCTCGTTACTCGTTCTGTTTACGCGATAGGCGATAATAATTAAAAAAATGCAGGCGCGGACCGCAAAAATGCAAAAAAGGGGTGCAACACGATGACTTCCCAGGAGGTCACCCATCCTAGTACTGCTCTCGCCCAAGCACGTTTAACTTCGGAGTTCTGATGGGATCCGGTGCATTAGTGCTGGTATGATCGCACCCGTCACACCTTGCACGATCATCGTATATATCTGCTGCCTTGCAACTCATTCAACCAAAATAAAAACTATCTTTAAAAGTACGTTTTGGTCCCTGAACTTTTTCATATTTCCCGTTTAGTCCCTGCATTGCAATTCACCGGTGCTCGTTGCTCGTTACTCGTTTACGCGAGAGGCGATAATAATTAAAAAAATGCAGGCGCGGACCGCAAAAATGCAAAAAAGGGGTGCAACACGAGGACTTCCCAGGAGGTCACCCATCCTAGTACTGCTCTCGCCCAAGCACGTTTAACTTCGGAGTTCTGATGGGATCCGGTGCATTAGTGCTGGTATGATCGCACCCGTCACACCTTGCACGATCATCGTATATATCTGCTGCCTTGCAACTCATTCAACCAAAATAAAAAATATCTTTAAAAGTACGTTTTGGTCCCTGAACTTTTTCATATTTCCCGTTTAGTCCCTGCATTGCAATTCACCGGTGCTCGTTACTCGTTCTGTTTACGCGATAGGCGATAATAATTAAAAAAATGCAGGCGCGGACCGCAAAAATGCAAAAAAGGGGTGCAACACGATGACTTCCCAGGAGGTCACCCATCCTAGTACTGCTCTCGCCCAAGCACGTTTAACTTCGGAGTTCTGATGGGATCCGGTGCATTAGTGCTGGTATGATCGCACCCGTCACACCTTGCACGATCATCGTATATATCTGCTGCCTTGCAACTCATTCAACCAAAATAAAAACTATCTTTAAAAGTACGTTTTGGTCCCTGAACTTTTTCATATTTCCCGTTTAGTCCCTGCATTGCAATTCACCGGTGCTCGTTGCTCGTTACTCGTTTACGCGATAGGCGATAATAATTAAAAAAATGCAGGCGCGGACCGCAAAAATGCCAAAAAGGGGTGCAACACGAGGACTTCCCAGGAGGTCACCCATCCTAGTACTGCTCTCGCCCAAGCACGTTTAACTTCGGAGTTCTGATGGGATCCGGTGCATTAGTGCTGGTATGATCGCACCCGTCACACCTTGCACGATCATCGTATATATCTGCTGCCTTGCAACTCATTCAACCAAAATAAAAAATATATTTAAAAGTACGTTTTGGTCCCTGAACTTTTTCATATTTCCCGTTTAGTCCCTGCATTGCAATTCACCGGTGCTCGTTGCTCGTTACTCGTTTACGCGATAGGCGATAATAATTAAAAAAATGCAGGCGCGGACCGCAAAAATGCCAAAAAGGGGTGCAACACGAGGACTTCCCAGGAGGTCACCCATCCTAGTACTGCTCTCGCCCAAGCACGTTTAACTTCGGAATTCTGATGGGATCCGGTGCATTAGTGCTGGTATGATCGCACCCGTCACACCTTGCACGATCATCGTATATATCTGCTGCCTTGCAACTCATTCAACCAAAATAAAAAATATATTTAAAAGTACGTTTTGGTCCCTGAACTTTTTCATATTTCCCGTTTAGTCCCTGCATTGCAATTCACCGGTGCTCGTTGCTCGTTACTCGTTCTGTTTACGCGATAGGCGATAATAATTAAAAAAATGCAGGCGCGGACCGCAAAAATGCAATAAAGGGGTGCAACACGAGGACTTCCCAGGAGGTCACCCATCCTAGTACTGCTCTCGCCCAAGCACGTTTAACTTCGGAGTTCTGATGGGATCCGGTGCATTAGTGCTGGTATGATCGCACCCGTCACACCTTGCACGATCATCGTATATATCTGCTGCCTTGCAACTCATTCAACCAAAATAAAAACTATCTTTAAAAGTACGTTTTGGTCCCTGAACTTTTTCATATTTCCCGTTTAGTCCCTGCATTGCAATACCGGTGCTCGTTGCTCGTTACTCGTTTACGCGATAGGCGATAATAATTAAAAAAATGCAGGCGCGGACCGCAAAAATGCAAAAAAGGGGTGCAACACGAGGACTTCCCAGGAGGTCACCCATCCTAGTACTGCTCTCGCCCAAGCACGTTTAACTTCGGAGTTCTGATGGGATCCGGTGTATTAGTGCTTGTATGATCGCACCCGTCACACCTTGCACGATCATCGTATATATCTGCTGCCTTGCAACTCATTCAACCAAAATAAAAACTATCTTTAAAAGTACGTTTTGGTCCCTGAACTTTTTCATATTTCCCGTTTAGTCCCTGCATTGCAATTCACCGGTGCTCGTTGCTCGTTACTCGTTACTCGTTCTGTTTACGCGATAGGCGATAATAATTAAAAAAATGCAGGCGCGGACCGCAAAAATGCCAAAAAGGGGTGCAACACGAGGACTTCCCAGGAGGTCACCCATCCTAGTACTGCTCTCGTCCAAGCACGTCTAACTTCGGAGTTCTGATGGGATCCGGTGCATTAGTGCTGGTATGATCGCACCCGTCACACCTTGCACGATCATCGTATATATCTGCTGCCTTGCAACTCATTCAACCAAAATAAAAACTATCTTTAAAAGTACGTTTTGGTCCCTGAACTTTTTCATATTTCCCGTTTAGTCCCTGCATTGCAATTCACCGGTGCTCGTTACTCGTTCTGTTTACGCGATAGGCGATAATAATTAAAAAAATGCAGGCGCGGACCGCAAAAATGCCAGAAAGGGGTGCAACACGAGGACTTCCCAGGAGGTCACCCATCCTCGTACTGCTCTCGCCCAAGCACGTTTAACTTCGGAGTTCTGATGGGATCCGGTGCATTAGTGCTGGTATGATCGCACCCATCACACCTTGCACGATCATCGTATATATCTGCTGCCTTGCAACTCATTCAACCAAAATAAAAACTATCTTTAAAAGTACGTTTTGGTCCCTGAACTTTTTCATATTTCCCGTTTAGTCCCTGCATTGCAATTCACCGGTGCTCGTTACTCGTTCTGTTTACGCGATAGGCGATAATAATTAAAAAAATGCAGGCGCGGACCGCAAAAATGCAAAAAAGGGGTGCAACACGAGGACTTCCCAGGAGGTCACCCATCCTAGTACTGCTCTCGCCCAAGCACGTTTAACTTCGGAGTTCTGATGGGATCCGGTGCATTAGTGCTGGTATGATCGCACCCGTCACACCTTGCACGATCATCGTATATATCTGCTGCCTTGCAACTCATTCAACCAAAATAAAAACTATCTTTAAAAGTACGTTTTGGTCCCTGAACTTTTTCATATTTCCCGTTTAGTCCCTGCATTGCAATTCACCGGTGCTCGTTACTCGTTCTGTTTACGCGATAGGCGATAATAATTAAAAAAATGCAGGCGCGGACCGCAAAAATGCCAAAAAGGGGTGCAACACGAGGACTTCCCAGGAGGTCACCCATCCTAGTACTGCTCTCGCCCAAGCACGTTTAACTTCGGAGTTCTGATGGGATCCGGTGCATTAGTGCTGGTATGATCGCACCCGTCACACCTTGCACGATCATCGTATATATCTGCTGCCTTGCAACTCATTCAACCAAAATAAAAACTATCTTTAAAAGTACGTTTTGGTCCCTGAACTTTTTCATATTTCCCGTTTAGTCCCTGCATTGCAATTCACCGGTGCTCGTTACTCGTTCTGTTTACGCGATAGGCGATAATAATTAAAAAAATGCAGGAGCGGACCGCAAAAATGCCAAAAAGGGGTGCAACACGAGGACTTCCCAGGAGGTCACCCATCCTAGTACTGCTCTCGCCCAAGCACGTTTAACTTCGGAGTTCTGATGGGATCCGGTGCATTAGTGCTGGTATGATCGCACCCGTCACACCTTGCACGATCATCGTATATATCTGCTGCCTTGCAACTCATTCAACCAAAATAAAAAATATATTTAAAAGTACGTTTTGGTCCCTGAACTTTTTCATATTTCCCGTTTAGTCCCTGCATTGCAATTCACCGGTGCTCGTTGCTCGTTACTCGTTTACGCGATAGGCGATAATAATTAAAAAAATGCAGGCGCGGACCGCAAAAATGCAAAAAAGGGGTGCAACACGAGGACTTCCCAGGAGGTCACCCATCCTAGTACTGCTCTCGCCCAAGCACGTTTAACTTCGGAGTTCTGATGGGATCCGGTGCATTAGTGCTGGTATGATCGCACCCGTCACACCTTGCACGATCATCGTATATATCTGCTGCCTTGCAACTCATTCAACCAAAATAAAAAATATCTTTAAAAGTACGTTTTGATCCCTGAACTTTTTCATATTTCCCGTTTAGTCCCTGCATTGCAATTCACCGGTGCTCGTTGCTCGTTACTCGTTTACGCGAGAGGCGATAATAATTAAAAAAATGCAGGCGCGGACCGCAAAAATGCAAAAAAGGGGTGCAACACGAGGACTTCCCAGGAGGTCACCCATCCTAGTACTGCTCTCGCCCAAGCACGTTTAACTTCGGAGTTCTGATGGGATCCGGTGCATTAGTGCTGGTATGATCGCACCCGTCACACCTTGCACGATCATCGTATATATCTGCTGCCTTGCAACTCATTCAACCAAAATAAAAACTATATTTAAAAGTACGTTTTGGTCCCTGAACTTTTTCATATTTCCCATTTAGTCCCTGCATTGCAATTCACCGGTGCTCGTTGCTCGTTACTCGTTTACGCGATAGGCGATAATAATTAAAAAAATGCAGGCGCGGACCGCAAAAATGCAAAAAAGGGGTGCAACACGAGGACTTCCCAGGAGGTCACCCATCCTAGTACTTCTCTCGCCCAAGCACGTTTAACTTCGGAGTTCTGATGGGATCCGGTGCATTAGTGCTGGTATGATCGCACCCGTCACACCTTGCACGATCATCGTATATATCTGCTGCCTTGCAACTCATTCAACCAAAATAAAAACTATCTTTAAAAGTACGTTTTGGTCCCTGAACTTTTTCATATTTCCCGTTTAGTCCCTGCATTGCAATTCACCGGTGCTCGTTGCTCGTTGCTCGTTACTCGTTCTGTTTACGCGATAGGCGATAATAATTAAAAAAATGCAGGCGCGGACCGCAAAAATGCAAAAAAGGGGTGCAACACGAGGACTTCCCAGGAGGTCACCCATCCTAGTACTGCTCTCGCCCAAGCACGTTTAACTTCGGAGTTCTGATGGGATCCGGTGCATTAGTGCTGGTATGATCGCACCAGTCACACCTTGCACGATCATCGTATATATCTGCTGCCTTGCAACTCATTCAACCAAAATAAAAAATATCTTTAAAAGTACGTTTTGGTCCCTGAACTTTTTCATATTTCCCGTTTAGTCCCTGCATTGCAATTCACCGGTGCTCGTTACTCGTTCTGTTTACGCGATAGGCGATAATAATTAAAAAAATGCAGGCGCGGACCGCAAAAATGCAAAAAAGGGGTGCAACACGAGGACTTCCCAGGAGGTCACCCATCCTAGTACTGCTCTCGCCCAAGCACGTTTAACTTCGGAGTTCTGATGGAATCCGGTGCATTAGTGCTGGTATGATCGCACCCGTCACACCTTGCACGATCATCGTATATATCTGCTGCCTTGCAACTCATTCAACCAAAATAAAAAATATCTTTAAAAGTACGTTTTGGTCCCTGAACTTTTTCATATTTCCCGTTTAGTCCCTGCATTGCAATTCACCGGTGCTCGTTACTCGTTCTGTTTACGCGATAGGCGATAATAATTAAAAAAATGCAGGCGCGGACCGCAAAAATGCAAAAAAGGGGTGCAACACGAGGACTTCCCAGGAGGTCACCCATCCTAGTACTGCTCTCGCCCAAGCACGTTTAACTTCGGAGTTCTGATGGTATCCGGTGCATTAGTGCTGGTATGATCGCACCCGTCACACCTTGCACGATCATCGTATATATCTGCTGCCTTGCAACTCATTCAACCAAAATAAAAACTATCTTTAAAAGTACGTTTTGGTCCCTGAACTTTTTCATATTTCCCGTTTAGTCCCTGCATTGCAATTCACCGGTGCTCGTTGCTCGTTACTCGTTTACGCGATAGGCGATAATAATTAAAAAAATGCAGGCGCGGACCGCAAAAATGCAAAAAAGGGGTGCAACACGAGGACTTCCCAGGAGGTCACCCATCCTAGTACTGCTCTCGCCCAAGCACGTTTAACTTCGGAGTTCTGATGGGATCCGGTGTATTAGTGCTAGTATGATCGCACCCGTCACACCTTGCACGATCATCGTATATATCTGCTGCCTTGCAACTCATTCAACCAAAATAAAAACTATCTTTAAAAGTACGTTTTGGTCCCTGAACTTTTTCATATTTCCCGTTTAGTCCCTGCATTGCAATTCACCGGTGCTCGTTACTCGTTCTGTTTACGCGATAGGCGATAATAATTAAAAAAATGCAGGCGCGGACCGCAAAAATGCAAAAAAGGGGTGCAACACGAGGACTTCCCAGGAGGTCACCCATCCTAGTACTGCTCTCGCCCAAGCACGTTTAACTTCGGAGTTCTGATGGGATCCGGTGCATTAGTGCTGGTATGATCGCACCCGTCACACCTTGCACGATCATCGTATATATCTGCTGCCTTGCAACTCATTCAACCAAAATAAAAACTATCTTTAAAAGTACGTTTTGGTCCCTGAACTTTTTCATATTTCCCGTTTAGTCCCTGCATTGCAATTCACCGGTGCTCGTTGCTCGTTACTCGTTTACGCGATAGGCGATAATAATTAAAAAAATGCAGGCGCGGACCGCAAAAATGCAAAAAAGGGGTGCAACACGAGGACTTCCCAGGAGGTCACCCATCCTAGTACTGCTCTCGCCCAAGCACGTTTAACTTCGGAGTTCTGATGGGATCCGGTGTATTAGTGCTAGTATGATCGCACCCGTCACACCTTGCACGATCATCGTATATATCTGCTGCCTTGCAACTCATTCAACCAAAATAAAAACTATCTTTAAAAGTACGTTTTGGTCCCTGAACTTTTTCATATTTCCCGTTTAGTCCCTGCATTGCAATTCACCGGTGCTCGTTGCTCGTTACTCGTTACTCGTTCTGTTTACGCGATAGGCGATAATAATTAAAAAAATGCAGGCGCGGACCGCAAAAATGCCAAAAAGGGGTGCAACACGAGGACTTCCCAGGAGGTCACCCATCCTAATACTGCTCTCGCCCAAGCACGTTTAACTTCGGAGTTCTGATGGGATCCGGTGCATTAGTGCTGGTATGATCGCACCCGTCACACCTTGCACGATCATCGTATATATCTGCTGCCTTGCAACTCATTCAACCAAAATAAAAACTATCTTTAAAAGTACGTTTTGGTCCCTGAACTTTTTCATATTTCCCGTTTAGTCCCTGCATTGCAATTCACCGGTGCTCGTTACTCGTTCTGTTTACGCGATAGGCGATAATAATTAAAAAAATGCAGGCGCGGACCGCAAAAATGCCAAAAAGGGGTGCAACACGAGGACTTCCCAGGAGGTCACCCATCCTAGTACTGCTCTCGCCCAAGCACGTTTAACTTCGGAGTTCTGATGGGATCCGGTGCATTAGTGCTGGTATGATCGCACCCGTCACACCTTGCACGATCATCGTATATATCTGCTGCCTTGCAACTCATTCAACCAAAATAAAAACTATCTTTAAAAGTACGTTTTGGTCCCTGAACTTTTTCATATTTCCCGTTTAGTCCCTGCATTGCAATTCACCGGTGCTCGTTACTCGTTCTGTTTACGCGATAGGCGATAATAATTAAAAAAATGCAGGCGCGGACCGCAAAAATGCCAAAAAGGGGTGCAACACGAGGACTTCCCAGGAGGTCACCCATCCTAGTACTGCTCTCGCCCAAGCACGTTTACCTTCGGAGTTCTGATGGGATCCGGTGCATTAGTGCTGGTATGATCGCACCCGTCACACCTTGCACGATCATCGTATATATCTGCTGCCTTGCAACTCATTCAACCAAAATAAAAAATATATTTAAAAGTACGTTTTGGTCCCTGAACTTTTTCATATTTCCCGTTTAGTCCCTGCATTGCAATTCACCGGTGCTCGTTGCTCGTTACTCGTTTACGCGATAGGCGATAATCATTAAAAAAATGCAGGCGCGGACCGCAAAAATGCAAAAAAGGGGTGCAACACGAGGACTTCCCAGGAGGTCACCCATCCTAGTACTTCTCTCGCCCAAGCACGTTTAACTTCGGAGTTCTGATGGGATCCGGTGCATTAGTGCTGGTATGATCGCACCCGTCACACCTTGCACGATCATCGTATATATCTGCTGCCTTGCAACTCATTCAACCAAAATAAAAAATATCTTTAAAAGTACGTTTTGGTCCCTGAACTTTTTCATATTTCCCGTTTAGTCCCTGCATTGCAATTCACCGGTGCTCGTTGCTCGTTACTCGTTTACGCGATAGGCGATAATAATTAAAAAAATGCAGGCGCGGACCGCAAAAATGCAAAAAAGGGGTGCAACACGAGGACTTCCCAGGAGGTCACCCATCCTAGTACTGCTCTCGCCCAAGCACGTTTAACTTCGGAGTTCTGATGGGATCCGGTGCATTAGTGCTGGTATGATCGCACCCGTCACACCTTGCACGATCATCGTATATATCTGCTGCCTTGCAACTCATTCAACCAAAATAAAAAATATCTTTAAAAGTACGTTTTGATCCCTGAACTTTTTCATATTTCCCGTTTAGTCCCTGCATTGCAATTCACCGGTGCTCGTTGCTCGTTACTCGTTTACGCGAGAGGCGATAATAATTAAAAAAATGCAGGCGCGGACCGCAAAAATGCAAAAAAGGGGTGCAACACGAGGACTTCCCAGGAGGTCACCCATCCTAGTACTTCTCTCGCCCAAGCACGTTTAACTTCGGAGTTCTGATGGGATCCGGTGCATTAGTGCTGGTATGATCGCACCCGTCACACCTTGCACGATCATCGTATATATCTGCTGCCTTGCAACTCATTCAACCAAAATAAAAAATATATTTAAAAGTACGTTTTGGTCCCTGAACTTTTTCATATTTCCCATTTAGTCCCTGCATTGCAATTCACCGGTGCTCGTTGCTCGTTACTCGTTTACGCGATAGGCGATAATAATTAAAAAAATGCAGGCGCGGACCGCAAAAATGCAAAAAAGGGGTGCAACACGAGGACTTCCCAGGAGGTCACCCATCCTAGTACTTCTCTCGCCCAAGCACGTTTAACTTCGGAGTTCTGATGGGATCCGGTGCATTAGTGCTGGTATGATCGCACCCGTCACACCTTGCACGATCATCGTATATATCTGCTGCCTTGCAACTCATTCAACCAAAATAAAAACTATCTTTAAAAGTACGTTTTGGTCCCTGAACTTTTTCATATTTCCCGTTTAGTCCCTGCATTGCAATTCACCGGTGCTCGTTGCTCGTTGCTCGTTACTCGTTCTGTTTACGCGATAGGCGATAATAATTAAAAAAATGCAGGCGCGGACCGCAAAAATGCAAAAAAGGGGTGCAACACGAGGACTTCCCAGGAGGTCACCCATCCTAGTACTGCTCTCGCCCAAGCACGTTTAACTTCGGAGTTCTGATGGGATCCGGTGCATTAGTGCTGGTATGATCGCACCCGTCACACCTTGCACGATCATCGTATATATCTGCTGCCTTGCAACTCATTCAACCAAAATAAAAAATATCTTTAAAAGTACGTTTTGGTCCCTGAACTTTTTCATATTTCCCGTTTAGTCCCTGCATTGCAATTCACCGGTGCTCGTTACTCGTTCTGTTTACGCGATAGGCGATAATAATTAAAAAAATGCAGGCGCGGACCGCAAAAATGCAAAAAAGGGGTGCAACACGAGGACTTCCCAGGAGGTCACCCATCCTAGTACTGCTCTCGCCCAAGCACGTTTAACTTCGGAGTTCTGATGGAATCCGGTGCATTAGTGCTGGTATGATCGCACCCGTCACACCTTGCACGATCATCGTATATATCTGCTGCCTTGCAACTCATTCAACCAAAATAAAAAATATCTTTAAAAGTACGTTTTGGTCCCTGAACTTTTTCATATTTCCCGTTTAGTCCCTGCATTGCAATTCACCGGTGCTCGTTGCTCGTTACTCGTTTACGCGATAGGCGATAATAATTAAAAAAATGCAGGCGCGGACCGCAAAAATGCAAAAAAGGGGTGCAACACGAGGACTTCCCAGGAGGTCACCCATCCTAGTACTTCTCTCGCCCAAGCACGTTTAACTTCGGAGTTCTGATGGGATCCGGTGCATTAGTGCTGGTATGATCGCACCCGTCACACCTTGCACGATCATCGTATATATCTGCTGCCTTGCAACTCATTCAACCAAAATAAAAACTATCTTTAAAAGTACGTTTTGGTCCCTGAACTTTTTCATATTTCCCGTTTAGTCCCTGCATTGCAATTCACCGGTGCTCGTTGCTCGTTACTCGTTTACGCGATAGGCGATAATAATTAAAAAAATGCAGGCGCGGACCGCAAAAATGCAAAAAAGGGGTGCAACACGAGGACTTCCCAGGAGGTCACCCATCCTAGTACTGCTCTCGCCCAAGCACGTTTAACTTCGGAGTTCTGATGGGATCCGGTGCATTAGTGCTGGTATGATCGCACCCGTCACACCTTGCACGATCATCGTATATATCTGCTGCCTTGCAACTCATTCAACCAAAATAAAAAATATCTTTAAAAGTACGTTTTGATCCCTGAACTTTTTCATATTTCCCGTTTAGTCCCTGCATTGCAATTCACCGGTGCTCGTTGCTCGTTACTCGTTTACGCGAGAGGCGATAATAATTAAAAAAATGCAGGCGCGGACCGCAAAAATGCAAAAAAGGGGTGCAACACGAGGACTTCCCAGGAGGTCACCCATCCTAGTACTGCTCTCGCCCAAGCACGTTTAACTTCGGAGTTCTGATGGGATCCGGTGCATTAGTGCTGGTATGATCGCACCCGTCACACCTTGCACGATCATCGTATATATCTGCTGCCTTGCAACTCATTCAACCAAAATAAAAAATATATTTAAAAGTACGTTTTGGTCCCTGAACTTTTTCATATTTCCCATTTAGTCCCTGCATTGCAATTCACCGGTGCTCGTTGCTCGTTACTCGTTTACGCGATAGGCGATAATAATTAAAAAAATGCAGGCGCGGACCGCAAAAATGCAAAAAAGGGGTGCAACACGAGGACTTCCCAGGAGGTCACCCATCCTAGTACTTCTCTCGCCCAAGCACGTTTAACTTCGGAGTTCTGATGGGATCCGGTGCATTAGTGCTGGTATGATCGCACCCGTCACACCTTGCACGATCATCGTATATATCTGCTGCCTTGCAACTCATTCAACCAAAATAAAAAATATCTTTAAAAGTACGTTTTGGTCCCTGAACTTTTTCATATTTCCCGTTTAGTCCCTGCATTGCAATTCACCGGTGCTCGTTGCTCGTTGCTCGTTACTCGTTCTGTTTACGCGATAGGCGATAATAATTAAAAAAATGCAGGCGCGGACCGCAAAAATGCAAAAAAGGGGTGCAACACGAGGACTTCCCAGGAGGTCACCCATCCTAGTACTGCTCTCGCCCAAGCACGTTTAACTTCGGAGTTCTGATGGAATCCGGTGCATTAGTGCTGGTATGATCGCACCCGTCACACCTTGCACGATCATCGTATATATCTGCTGCCTTGCAACTCATTCAACCAAAATAAAAAATATCTTTAAAAGTACGTTTTGGTCCCTGAACTTTTTCATATTTCCCGTTTAGTCCCTGCATTGCAATTCACCGGTGCTCGTTGCTCGTTACTCGTTTACGCGATAGGCGATAATAATTAAAAAAATGCAGGCGCGGACCGCAAAAATGCAAAAAAGGGGTGCAACACGAGGACTTCCCAGGAGGTCACCCATCCTAGTACTTCTCTCGCCCAAGCACGTTTAACTTCGGAGTTCTGATGGGATCCGGTGCATTAGTGCTGGTATGATCGCACCCGTCACACCTTGCACGATCATCGTATATATCTGCTGCCTTGCAACTCATTCAACCAAAATAAAAACTATCTTTAAAAGTACGTTTTGGTCCCTGAACTTTTTCATATTTCCCGTTTAGTCCCTGCATTGCAATTCACCGGTGCTCGTTGCTCGTTACTCGTTTACGCGATAGGCGATAATAATTAAAAAAATGCAGGCGCGGACCGCAAAAATGCAAAAAAGGGGTGCAACACGAGGACTTCCCAGGAGGTCACCCATCCTAGTACTGCTCTCGCCCAAGCACGTTTAACTTCGGAGTTCTGATGGGATCCGGTGCATTAGTGCTGGTATGATCGCACCCGTCACACCTTGCACGATCATCGTATATATCTGCTGCCTTGCAACTCATTCAACCAAAATAAAAAATATCTTTAAAAGTACGTTTTGATCCCTGAACTTTTTCATATTTCCCGTTTAGTCCCTGCATTGCAATTCACCGGTGCTCGTTGCTCGTTACTCGTTTACGCGAGAGGCGATAATAATTAAAAAAATGCAGGCGCGGACCGCAAAAATGCAAAAAAGGGGTGCAACACGAGGACTTCCCAGGAGGTCACCCATCCTAGTACTGCTCTCGCCCAAGCACGTTTAACTTCGGAGTTCTGATGGGATCCGGTGCATTAGTGCTGGTATGATCGCACCCGTCACACCTTGCACGATCATCGTATATATCTGCTGCCTTGCAACTCATTCAACCAAAATAAAAAATATATTTAAAAGTACGTTTTGGTCCCTGAACTTTTTCATATTTCCCATTTAGTCCCTGCATTGCAATTCACCGGTGCTCGTTGCTCGTTACTCGTTTACGCGATAGGCGATAATAATTAAAAAAATGCAGGCGCGGACCGCAAAAATGCAAAAAAGGGGTGCAACACGAGGACTTCCCAGGAGGTCACCCATCCTAGTACTTCTCTCGCCCAAGCACGTTTAACTTCGGAGTTCTGATGGGATCCGGTGCATTAGTGCTGGTATGATCGCACCCGTCACACCTTGCACGATCATCGTATATATCTGCTGCCTTGCAACTCATTCAACCAAAATAAAAACTATCTTTAAAAGTACGTTTTGGTCCCTGAACTTTTTCATATTTCCCGTTTAGTCCCTGCATTGCAATTCACCGGTGCTCGTTGCTCGTTGCTCGTTACTCGTTCTGTTTACGCGATAGGCGATAATAATTAAAAAAATGCAGGCGCGGACCGCAAAAATGCAAAAAAGGGGTGCAACACGAGGACTTCCCAGGAGGTCACCCATCCTAGTACTGCTCTCGCCCAAGCACGTTTAACTTCGGAGTTCTGATGGGATCCGGTGCATTAGTGCTGGTATGATCGCACCCGTCACACCTTGCACGATCATCGTATATATCTGCTGCCTTGCAACTCATTCAACCAAAATAAAAACTATCTTTAAAAGTACGTTTTGGTCCCTGAACTTTTTCATATTTCCCGTTTAGTCCCTGCATTGCAATTCACCGGTGCTCGTTGCTCGTTACTCGTTTACGCGATAGGCGATAATAATTAAAAAAATGCAGGCGCGGACCGCAAAAATGCAAAAAAGGGGTGCAACACGAGGACTTCCCAGGAGGTCACCCATCCTAGTACTTCTCTCGCCCAAGCACGTTTAACTTCGGAGTTCTGATGGGATCCGGTGCATTAGTGCTGGTATGATCGCACCCGTCACACCTTGCACGATCATCGTATATATCTGCTGCCTTGCAACTCATTCAACCAAAATAAAAACTATCTTTAAAAGTACGTTTTGGTCCCTGAACTTTTTCATATTTCCCGTTTAGTCCCTGCATTGCAATTCACCGGTGCTCGTTGCTCGTTACTCGTTTACGCGATAGGCGATAATAATTAAAAAAATGCAGGCGCGGACCGCAAAAATGCAAAAAAGGGGTGCAACACGAGGACTTCCCAGGAGGTCACCCATCCTAGTACTGCTCTCGCCCAAGCACGTTTAACTTCGGAGTTCTGATGGGATCCGGTGCATTAGTGCTGGTATGATCGCACCCGTCACACCTTGCACGATCATCGTATATATCTGCTGCCTTGCAACTCATTCAACCAAAATAAAAAATATCTTTAAAAGTACGTTTTGATCCCTGAACTTTTTCATATTTCCCGTTTAGTCCCTGCATTGCAATTCACCGGTGCTCGTTGCTCGTTACTCGTTTACGCGAGAGGCGATAATAATTAAAAAAATGCAGGCGCGGACCGCAAAAATGCAAAAAAGGGGTGCAACACGAGGACTTCCCAGGAGGTCACCCATCCTAGTACTGCTCTCGCCCAAGCACGTTTAACTTCGGAGTTCTGATGGGATCCGGTGCATTAGTGCTGGTATGATCGCACCCGTCACACCTTGCACGATCATCGTATATATCTGCTGCCTTGCAACTCATTCAACAAAAAAAAAAAATATATTTAAAAGTACGTTTTGGTCCCTGAACTTTTTCATATTTCCCATTTAGTCCCTGCATTGCAATTCACCGGTGCTCGTTGCTCGTTACTCGTTTACGCGATAGGCGATAATAATTAAAAAAATGCAGGCGCGGACCGCAAAAATGCAAAAAAGGGGTGCAACACGAGGACTTCCCAGGAGGTCACCCATCCTAGTACTTCTCTCGCCCAAGCACGTTTAACTTCGGAGTTCTGATGGGATCCGGTGCATTAGTGCTGGTATGATCGCACCCGTCACACCTTGCACGATCATCGTATATATCTGCTGCCTTGCAACTCATTCAACCAAAATAAAAACTATCTTTAAAAGTACGTTTTGGTCCCTGAACTTTTTCATATTTCCCGTTTAGTCCCTGCATTGCAATTCACCGGTGCTCGTTGCTCGTTGCTCGTTACTCGTTCTGTTTACGCGATAGGCGATAATAATTAAAAAAATGCAGGCGCGGACCGCAAAAATGCAAAAAAGGGGTGCAACACGAGGACTTCCCAGGAGGTCACCCATCCTAGTACTGCTCTCGCCCAAGCACGTTTAACTTCGGAGTTCTGATGGGATCCGGTGCATTAGTGCTGGTATGATCGCACCAGTCACACCTTGCACGATCATCGTATATATCTGCTGCCTTGCAACTCATTCAACCAAAATAAAAAATATCTTTAAAAGTACGTTTTGGTCCCTGAACTTTTTCATATTTCCCGTTTAGTCCCTGCATTGCAATTCACCGGTGCTCGTTACTCGTTCTGTTTACGCGATAGGCGATAATAATTAAAAAAATGCAGGCGCGGACCGCAAAAATGCAAAAAAGGGGTGCAACACGAGGACTTCCCAGGAGGTCACCCATCCTAGTACTGCTCTCGCCCAAGCACGTTTAACTTCGGAGTTCTGATGGAATCCGGTGCATTAGTGCTGGTATGATCGCACCCGTCACACCTTGCACGATCATCGTATATATCTGCTGCCTTGCAACTCATTCAACCAAAATAAAAAATATCTTTAAAAGTACGTTTTGGTCCCTGAACTTTTTCATATTTCCCGTTTAGTCCCTGCATTGCAATTCACCGGTGCTCGTTACTCGTTCTGTTTACGCGATAGGCGATAATAATTAAAAAAATGCAGGCGCGGACCGCAAAAATGCAAAAAAGGGGTGCAACACGAGGACTTCCCAGGAGGTCACCCATCCTAGTACTGCTCTCGCCCAAGCACGTTTAACTTCGGAGTTCTGATGGGATCCGGTGCATTAGTGCTGGTATGATCGCACCCGTCACACCTTGCACGATCATCGTATATATCTGCTGCCTTGCAACTCATTCAACCAAAATAAAAACTATCTTTAAAAGTACGTTTTGGTCCCTGAACTTTTTCATATTTCCCGTTTAGTCCCTGCATTGCAATACCGGTGCTCGTTGCTCGTTACTCGTTTACGCGATAGGCGATAATAATTAAAAAAATGCAGGCGCGGACCGCAAAAATGCAAAAAAGGGGTGCAACACGAGGACTTCCCAGGAGGTCACCCATCCTAGTACTGCTCTCGCCCAAGCACGTTTAACTTCGGAGTTCTGATGGGATCCGGTGTATTAGTGCTAGTATGATCGCACCCGTCACACCTTGCACGATCATCGTATATATCTGCTGCCTTGCAACTCATTCAACCAAAATAAAAAATATCTTTAAAAGTACGTTTTGGTCCCTGAACTTTTTCATATTTCCCGTTTAGTCCCTGCATTGCAATTCACCGGTGCTCGTTGCTCGTTACTCGTTACTCGTTCTGTTTACGCGATAGGCGATAATAATTAAAAAAATGCAGGCGCGGACCGCAAAAATGCCAAAAAGGGGTGCAACACGAGGACTTCCCAGGAGGTCACCCATCCTAGTACTGCTCTCGCCCAAGCACGTTTAACTTCGGAGTTCTGATGGGATCCGGTGCATTAGTGCTGGTATGATCGCACCCGTCACACCTTGCACGATCATCGTATATATCTGCTGCCTTGCAACTCATTCAACCAAAATAAAAACTATCTTTAAAAGTACGTTTTGGTCCCTGAACTTTTTCATATTTCCCGTTTAGTCCCTGCATTGCAATTCACCGGTGCTCGTTACTCGTTCTGTTTACGCGATAGGCGATAATAATTAAAAAAATGCAGGCGCGGACCGCAAAAATGCCAAAAAGGGGTGCAACACGAGGACTTCCCAGGAGGTCACCCATCCTAGTACTGCTCTCGCCCAAGCACGTTTAACTTCGGAGTTCTGATGGGATCCGGTGCATTAGTGCTGGTATGATCGCACCCGTCACACCTTGCACGATCATCGTATATATCTGCTGCCTTGCAACTCATTCAACCAAAATAAAAAATATATTTAAAAGTACGTTTTGGTCCCTGAACTTTTTCATATTTCCCGTTTAGTCCCTGCATTGCAATTCACCGGTGCTCGTTGCTCGTTACTCGTTTACGCGATAGGCGATAATCATTAAAAAAATGCAGGCGCGGACCGCAAAAATGCAAAAAAGGGGTGCAACACGAGGACTTCCCAGGAGGTCACCCATCCTAGTACTGCTCTCGCCCAAGCACGTTTAACTTCGGAGTTCTGATGGGATCCGGTGCATTAGTGCTGGTATGATCGCACCCGTCACACCTTGCACGATCATCGTATATATCTGCTGCCTTGCAACTCATTCAACCAAAATAAAAAATATCTTTAAAAGTACGTTTTGGTCCCTGAACTTTTTCATATTTCCCGTTTAGTCCCTGCATTGCAATTCACCGGTGCTCGTTGCTCGTTACTCGTTTACGCGATAGGCGATAATAATTAAAAAAATGCAGGCGCGGACCGCAAAAATGCAAAAAAGGGGTGCAACACGAGGACTACCCAGGAGGTCACCCATCCTAGTACTGCTCTCGCCCAAGCACGTTTAACTTCGGAGTTCTGATGGGATCCGGTGCATTAGTGCTGGTATGATCGCACCCGTCACACCTTGCACGATCATCGTATATATCTGCTGCCTTGCAACTCATTCAACCAAAATAAAAAATATCTTTAAAAGTACGTTTTGGTCCCTGAACTTTTTCATATTTCCCGTTTAGTCCCTGCATTGCAATTCACCGGTGCTCGTTGCTCGTTACTCGTTTACGCGATAGGCGATAATAATTAAAAAAATGCAGGCGCGGACCGCAAAAATGCAAAAAAGGGGTGCAACACGAGGACTTCCCAGGAGGTCACCCATCCTAGTACTGCTCTCGCCCAAGCACGTTTAACTTCGGAGTTCTGATGGGATCCGGTGCATTAGTGCTGGTATGATCGCACCCGTCACACCTTGCACGATCATCGTATATATCTGCTGCCTTGCAACTCATTCAACCAAAATAAAAACTATCTTTAAAAGTACGTTTTGGTCCCTGAACTTTTCATATTTCCCGTTTAGTCCCTGCATTGCAATTCACCGGTGCTCGTTGCTCGTTACTCGTTTACGCGAGAGGCGATAATAATTAAAAAAATGCAGGCGCGGACCGCAAAAATGCAAAAAAGGGGTGCAACACGAGGACTTCCCAGGAGGTCACCCATCCTAGTACTGCTCTCGCCCAAGCACGTTTAACTTCGGAGTTCTGATGGGATCCGGTGCATTAGTGCTGGTATGATCGCACCCGTCACACCTTGCACGATCATCGTATATATCTGCTGCCTTGCAACTCATTCAACCAAAATAAAAACTATCTTTAAAAGTACGTTTTGGTCCCTGAACTTTTTCATATTTCCCGTTTAGTCCCTGCATTGCAATTCACCGGTGCTCGTTGCTCGTTGCTCGTTACTCGTTCTGTTTACGCGATAGGCGATAATAATTAAAAAAAATGCAGGCGCGGACCGCAAAAATGCAAAAAAGGGGTGCAACACGAGGACTTCCCAGGAGGTCACCCATCCTAGTACTGCTCTCGCCCAAGCACGTTTAACTTCGGAGTTCTGATGGGATCCGGTGCATTAGTGCTGGTATGATCGCACCCGTCACACCTTGCACGATCATCGTATATATCTGCTGCCTTGCAACTCATTCAACCAAAATAAAAAATATCTTTAAAAGTACGTTTTGGTCCCTGAACTTTTTCATATTTCCCGTTTAGTCCCTGCATTGCAATTCACCGGTGCTCGTTACTCGTTCTGTTTACGCGATAGGCGATAATAATTAAAAAAATGCAGGCGCGGACCGCAAAAATGCAAAAAAGGGGTGCAACACGATGACTTCCCAGGAGGTCACCCATCCTAGTACTGCTCTCGCCCAAGCACGTTTAACTTCGGAGTTCTGATGGGATCCGGTGCATTAGTGCTGGTATGATCGCACCCGTCACACCTTGCACGATCATCGTATATATCTGCTGCCTTGCAACTCATTCAACCAAAATAAAAACTATCTTTAAAAGTACGTTTTGGTCCCTGAACTTTTTCATATTTCCCGTTTAGTCCCTGCATTGCAATACCGGTGCTCGTTGCTCGTTACTCGTTTACGCGATAGGCGATAATAATTAAAAAAATGCAGGCGCGGACCGCAAAAATGCAAAAAAGGGGTGCAACACGAGGACTTCCCAGGAGGTCACCCATCCTAGTACTGCTCTCGCCCAAGCACGTTTAACTTCGGAGTTCTGATGGGATCCGGTGTATTAGTGCTAGTATGATCGCACCCGTCACACCTTGCACGATCATCGTATATATCTGCTGCCTTGCAACTCATTCAACCAAAATAAAAACTATCTTTAAAAGTACGTTTTGGTCCCTGAACTTTTTCATATTTCCCGTTTAGTCCCTGCATTGCAATTCACCGGTGCTCGTTGCTCGTTACTCGTTACTCGTTCTGTTTACGCGATAGGCGATAATAATTAAAAAAATGCAGGCGCGGACCGCAAAAATGCCAAAAAGGGGTGCAACACGAGGACTTCCCAGGAGGTCACCCATCCTAGTACTGCTCTCGTCCAAGCACGTCTAACTTCGGAGTTCTGATGGGATCCGGTGCATTAGTGCTGGTATGATCGCACCCGTCACACCTTGCACGATCATCGTATATATCTGCTGCCTTGCAACTCATTCAACCAAAATAAAAACTATCTTTAAAAGTACGTTTTGGTCCCTGAACTTTTTCATATTTCCCGTTTAGTCCCTGCATTGCAATTCACCGGTGCTCGTTACTCGTTCTGTTTACGCGATAGGCGATAATAATTAAAAAAATGCAGGCGCGGACCGCAAAAATGCCAAAAAGGGGTGCAACACGAGGACTTCCCAGGAGGTCACCCATCCTAGTACTGCTCTCGCCCAAGCACGTTTAACTTCGGAGTTCTGATGGGATCCGGTGCATTAGTGCTGGTATGATCGCACCCGTCACACCTTGCACGATCATCGTATATATCTGCTGCCTTGCAACTCATTCAACCAAAATAAAAACTATCTTTAAAAGTACGTTTTGGTCCCTGAACTTTTTCATATTTCCCGTTTAGTCCCTGCATTGCAATTCACCGGTGCTCGTTACTCGTTCTGTTTACGCGATAGGCGATAATAATTAAAAAAATGCAGGCGCGGACCGCAAAAATGCAAAAAAGGGGTGCAACACGAGGACTTCCCAGGAGGTCACCCATCCTAGTACTGCTCTCGCCCAAGCACGTTTAACTTCGGAGTTCTGATGGGATCCGGTGCATTAGTGCTGGTATGATCGCACCCGTCACACCTTGCACGATCATCGTATATATCTGCTGCCTTGCAACTCATTCAACCAAAATAAAAAATATCTTTAAAAGTACGTTTTGATCCCTGAACTTTTTCATATTTCCCGTTTAGTCCCTGCATTGCAATTCACCGGTGCTCGTTGCTCGTTACTCGTTTACGCGAGAGGCGATAATAATTAAAAAAATGCAGGCGCGGACCGCAAAAATGCAAAAAAGGGGTGCAACACGAGGACTTCCCAGGAGGTCACCCATCCTAGTACTGCTCTCGCCCAAGCACGTTTAACTTCGGAGTTCTGATGGGATCCGGTGCATTAGTGCTGGTATGATCGCACCCGTCACACCTTGCACGATCATCGTATATATCTGCTGCCTTGCAACTCATTCAACCAAAATAAAAAATATATTTAAAAGTACGTTTTGGTCCATGAACTTTTTCATATTTCCCGTTTAGTCCCTGCATTGCAATTCACCGGTGCTCGTTGCTCGTTACTCGTTTACGCGATAGGCGATAATAATTAAAAAAATGCAGGCGCGGACCGCAAAAATGCAAAAAAGGGGTGCAACACGAGGACTTCCCAGGAGGTCACCCATCCTAGTACTTCTCTCGCCCAAGCACGTTTAACTTCGGAGTTCTGATGGGATCCGGTGCATTAGTGCTGGTATGATCGCACCCGTCACACCTTGCACGATCATCGTATATATCTGCTGCCTTGCAACTCATTCAACCAAAATAAAAACTATCTTTAAAAGTACGTTTTGGTCCCTGAACTTTTTCATATTTCCCGTTTAGTCCCTGCATTGCAATTCACCGGTGCTCGTTGCTCGTTGCTCGTTACTCGTTCTGTTTACGCGATAGGCGATAATAATTAAAAAAATGCAGGCGCGGACCGCAAAAATGCAAAAAAGGGGTGCAACACGAGGACTTCCCAGGAGGTCACCCATCCTAGTACTGCTCTCGCCCAAGCACGTTTAACTTCGGAGTTCTGATGGGATCCGGTGCATTAGTGCTGGTATGATCGCACCAGTCACACCTTGCACGATCATCGTATATATCTGCTGCCTTGCAACTCATTCAACCAAAATAAAAAATATCTTTAAAAGTACGTTTTGGTCCCTGAACTTTTTCATATTTCCCGTTTAGTCCCTGCATTGCAATTCACCGGTGCTCGTTACTCGTTCTGTTTACGCGATAGGCGATAATAATTAAAAAAATGCAGGCGCGGACCGCAAAAATGCAAAAAAGGGGTGCAACACGAGGACTTCCCAGGAGGTCACCCATCCTAGTACTGCTCTCGCCCAAGCACGTTTAACTTCGGAGTTCTGATGGAATCCGGTGCATTAGTGCTGGTATGATCGCACCCGTCACACCTTGCACGATCATCGTATATATCTGCTGCCTTGCAACTCATTCAACCAAAATAAAAAATATCTTTAAAAGTACGTTTTGGTCCCTGAACTTTTTCATATTTCCCGTTTAGTCCCTGCATTGCAATTCACCGGTGCTCGTTACTCGTTCTGTTTACGCGATAGGCGATAATAATTAAAAAAATGCAGGCGCGGACCGCAAAAATGCAAAAAAGGGGTGCAACACGAGGACTTCCCAGGAGGTCACCCATCCTAGTACTGCTCTCGCCCAAGCACGTTTAACTTCGGAGTTCTGATGGGATCCGGTGCATTAGTGCTGGTATGATCGCACCCGTCACACCTTGCACGATCATCGTATATATCTGCTGCCTTGCAACTCATTCAACCAAAATAAAAACTATCTTTAAAAGTACGTTTTGGTCCCTGAACTTTTTCATATTTCCCGTTTAGTCCCTGCATTGCAATACCGGTGCTCGTTGCTCGTTACTCGTTTACGCGATAGGCGATAATAATTAAAAAAATGCAGGCGCGGACCGCAAAAATGCAAAAAAGGGGTGCAACACGAGGACTTCCCAGGAGGTCACCCATCCTAGTACTGCTCTCGCCCAAGCACGTTTAACTTCGGAGTTCTGATGGGATCCGGTGTATTAGTGCTAGTATGATCGCACCCGTCACACCTTGCACGATCATCGTATATATCTGCTGCCTTGCAACTCATTCAACCAAAATAAAAACTATCTTTAAAAGTACGTTTTGGTCCCTGAACTTTTTCATATTTCCCGTTTAGTCCCTGCATTGCAATTCACCGGTGCTCGTTACTCGTTCTGTTTACGCGATAGGCGATAATAATTAAAAAAATGTAGGCGCGGACCGCAAAAATGCCAAAAAGGGGTGCAACACGAGGACTTCCCAGGAGGTCACCCATCCTAGTACTGCTCTCGCCCAAGCACGTTTAACTTCGGAGTTCTGATGGGATCCGGTGTATTAGTGCTAGTATGATCGCACCCGTCACACCTTGCACGATCATCGTATATATCTGCTGCCTTGCAACTCATTCAACCAAAATAAAAACTATCTTTAAAAGTACGTTTTGGTCCCTGAACTTTTTCATATTTCCCGTTTAGTCCCTGCATTGCAATTCACCGGTGCTCGTTGCTCGTTACTCGTTACTCGTTCTGTTTACGCGATAGGCGATAATAATTAAAAAAATGCAGGCGCGGACCGCAAAAATGCCAAAAAGGGGTGCAACACGAGGACTTCCCAGGAGGTCACCCATCCTAGTACTGCTCTCGCCCAAGCACGTTTAACTTCGGAGTTCTGATGGGATCCGGTGCATTAGT
Organism: Mercurialis annua; assembly: GCF_937616625.2. Taxonomy (NCBI): domain Eukaryota; kingdom Viridiplantae; phylum Streptophyta; class Magnoliopsida; order Malpighiales; family Euphorbiaceae; genus Mercurialis; species Mercurialis annua. The sequence continues at coordinate 41,918,721 of NC_065574.1, read as the reverse complement.
GCTGGTATGATCGCACCCGTCACACCTTGCACGATCATCGTATATATCTGCTGCCTTGCAACTCATTCAACCAAAATAAAAACTATCTTTAAAAGTACGTTTTGGTCCCTGAACTTTTTCATATTTCCCGTTTAGTCCCTGCATTGCAATTCACCGGTGCTCGTTACTCGTTCTGTTTACGCGATAGGCGATAATAATTAAAAAAATGCAGGCGCGGACCGCAAAAATGCAAAAAAGGGGTGCAACACGAGGACTTCCCAGGAGGTCACCCATCCTAGTACTGCTCTCGCCCAAGCACGTTTAACTTCGGAGTTCTGATGGGATCCGGTGCATTAGTGCTGGTATGATCGCACCCGTCACACCTTGCACGATCATCGTATATATCTGCTGCCTTGCAACTCATTCAACCAAAATAAAAACTATCTTTAAAAGTACGTTTTGGTCCCTGAACTTTTTCATATTTCCCGTTTAGTCCCTGCATTGCAATACCGGTGCTCGTTGCTCGTTACTCGTTTACGCGATAGGCGATAATAATTAAAAAAATGCAGGCGCGGACCGCAAAAATGCAAAAAAGGGGTGCAACACGAGGACTTCCCAGGAGGTCACCCATCCTAGTACTGCTCTCGCCCAAGCACGTTTAGCTTCGGAGTTCTGATGGGATCCGGTGTATTAGTGCTAGTATGATCGCACCCGTCACACCTTGCACGATCATCGTATATATCTGCTGCCTTGCAACTCATTCAACCAAAATAAAAACTATCTTTAAAAGTACGTTTTGGTCCCTGAACTTTTTCATATTTCCCGTTTAGTCCCTGCATTGCAATTCACCGGTGCTCGTTACTCGTTCTGTTTACGCGATAGGCGATAATAATTAAAAAAATGCAGGCGCGGACCGCAAAAATGCCAAAAAGGGGTGCAACACGAGGACTTCCCAGGAGGTCACCCATCCTAGTACTGCTCTCGCCCAAGCACGTTTAACTTCGGAGTTCTGATGGGATCCGGTGTATTAGTGCTAGTATGATCGCACCCGTCACACCTTGCACGATCATCGTATATATCTGCTGCCTTGCAACTCATTCAACCAAAATAAAAACTATCTTTAAAAGTACGTTTTGGTCCCTGAACTTTTTCATATTTCCCGTTTAGTCCCTGCATTGCAATTCACCGGTGCTCGTTGCTCGTTACTCGTTACTCGTTCTGTTTACGCGATAGGCGATAATAATTAAAAAAATGCAGGCGCGGACCGCAAAAATGCCAAAAAGGGGTGCAACACGAGGACTTCCCAGGAGGTCACCCATCCTAGTACTGCTCTCGCCCAAGCACGTTTAACTTCGGAGTTCTGATGGGATCCGGTGCATTAGTGATGGTATGATCGCACCCGTCACACCTTGCACGATCATCGTATATATCTGCTGCCTTGCAACTCATTCAACCAAAATAAAAACTATCTTTAAAAGTACGTTTTGGTCCCTGAACTTTTTCATATTTCCCGTTTAGTCCCTGCATTGCAATTCACCGGTGCTCGTTACTCGTTCTGTTTACGCGATAGGCGATAATAATTAAAAAAATGCAGGCGCGGACCGCAAAAATGCCAAAAAGGGGTGCAACACGAGGACTTCCCAGGAGGTCACCCATCCTAGTACTGCTCTCGCCCAAGCACGTTTAACTTCGGAGTTCTGATGGGATCCGGTGCATTAGTGCTGGTATGATCGCACCCGTCACACCTTGCACGATCATCGTATATATCTGCTGCCTTGCAACTCATTCAACCAAAATAAAAAATATATTTAAAAGTACGTTTTGGTCCCTGAACTTTTTCATATTTCCCGTTTAGTCCCTGCATTGCAATTCACCGGTGCTCGTTGCTCGTTACTCGTTTACGCGATAGGCGATAATCATTAAAAAAATGCAGGCGCGGACCGCAAAAATGCAAAAAAGGGGTGCAACACGAGGACTTCCCAGGAGGTCACCCATCCTAGTACTTCTCTCGCCCAAGCACGTTTAACTTCGGAGTTCTGATGGGATCCGGTGCATTAGTGCTGGTATGATCGCACCCGTCACACCTTGCACGATCATCGTATATATCTGCTGCCTTGCAACTCATTCAACCAAAATAAAAAATATCTTTAAAAGTACGTTTTGGTCCCTGAACTTTTTCATATTTCCCGTTTAGTCCCTGCATTGCAATTCACCGGTGCTCGTTGCTCGTTACTCGTTTACGCGATAGGCGATAATAATTAAAAAAATGCAGGCGCGGACCGCAAAAATGCAAAAAAGGGGTGCAACACGAGGACTTCCCAGGAGGTCACCCATCCTAGTACTGCTCTCGCCCAAGCACGTTTAACTTCGGAGTTCTGATGGGATCCGGTGCATTAGTGCTGGTATGATCGCACCCATCACACCTTGCACGATCATCGTATATATCTGCTGCCTTGCAACTCATTCAACCAAAATAAAAAATATCTTTAAAAGTACGTTTTGGTCCCTGAACTTTTTCATATTTCCCGTTTAGTCCCTGCATTGCAATTCACCGGTGCTCGTTGCTCGTTACTCGTTTACGCGATAGGCGATAATAATTAAAAAAATGCAGGCGCGGACCGCAAAAATGCAAAAAAGGGGTGCAACACGAGGACTTCCCAGGAGGTCACCCATCCTAGTACTGCTCTCGCCCAAGCACGTTTAACTTCGGAGTTCTGATGGGATCCGGTGCATTAGTGCTGGTATGATCGCACCCGTCACACCTTGCACGATCATCGTATATATCTGCTGCCTTGCAACTCATTCAACCAAAATAAAAACTATCTTTAAAAGTACGTTTTGGTCCCTGAACTTTTTCATATTTCCCGTTTAGTCCCTGCATTGCAATTCACCGGTGCTCGTTACTCGTTCTGTTTACGCGATAGGCGATAATAATTAAAAAAATGCAGGCGCGGACCGCAAAAATGCCAAAAAGGGGTGCAACACGAGGACTTCCCAGGAGGTCACCCATCCTAGTACTGCTCTCGCCCAAGCACGTTTAACTTCGGAGTTCTGATGGGATCCGGTGCATTAGTGCTGGTATGATCGCACCCGTCACACCTTGCACGATCATCGTATATATCTGCTGCCTTGCAACTCATTCAACCAAAATAAAAAATATATTTAAAAGTACGTTTTGGTCCCTGAACTTTTTCATATTTCCCGTTTAGTCCCTGCATTGCAATTCACCGGTGCTCGTTGCTCGTTACTCGTTTACGCGATAGGCGATAATCATTAAAAAAATGCAGGCGCGGACCGCAAAAATGCAAAAAAGGGGTGCAACACGAGGACTTCCCAGGAGGTCACCCATCCTAGTACTTCTCTCGCCCAAGCAAGTTTAACTTCGGAGTTCTGATGGGATCCGGTGCATTAGTGCTGGTATGATCGCACCCGTCACACCTTGCACGATCATCGTATATATCTGCTGCCTTGCAACTCATTCAACCAAAATAAAAAATATCTTTAAAAGTACGTTTTGGTCCCTGAACTTTTTCATATTTCCCGTTTAGTCCCTGCATTGCAATTCACCGGTGCTCGTTGCTCGTTACTCGTTTACGCGATAGGCGATAATAATTAAAAAAATGCAGGCGCGGACCGCAAAAATGCAAAAAAGGGGTGCAACACGAGGACTTCCCAGGAGGTCACCCATCCTAGTACTGCTCTCGCCCAAGCACGTTTAACTTCGGAGTTCTGATGGGATCCGGTGCATTAGTGCTGGTATGATCGCACCCGTCACACCTTGCACGATCATCGTATATATCTGCTGCCTTGCAACTCATTCAACCAAAATAAAAAATATCTTTAAAAGTACGTTTTGGTCCCTGAACTTTTTCATATTTCCCGTTTAGTCCCTGCATTGCAATTCACCGGTGCTCGTTGCTCGTTACTCGTTTACGCGATAGGCGATAATAATTAAAAAAATGCAGGCGCGGACCGCAAAAATGCAAAAAAGGGGTGCAACACGAGGACTTCCCAGGAGGTCACCCATCCTAGTACTGCTCTCGCCCAAGCACGTTTAACTTCGGAGTTCTGATGGGATCCGGTGCATTAGTGCTGGTATGATCGCACCCGTCACACCTTGCACGATCATCGTATATATCTGCTGCCTTGCAACTCATTCAACCAAAATAAAAACTATCTTTAAAAGTACGTTTTGGTCCCTGAACTTTTCATATTTCCCGTTTAGTCCCTGCATTGCAATTCACCGGTGCTCGTTGCTCGTTACTCGTTTACGCGAGAGGCGATAATAATTAAAAAAATGCAGGCGCGGACCGCAAAAATGCAAAAAAGGGGTGCAACACGAGGACTTCCCAGGAGGTCACCCATCCTAGTACTGCTCTCGCCCAAGCACGTTTAACTTCGGAGTTCTGATGGGATCCGGTGCATTAGTGCTGGTATGATCGCACCCGTCACACCTTGCACGATCATCGTATATATCTGCTGCCTTGCAACTCATTCAACCAAAATAAAAACTATCTTTAAAAGTACGTTTTGGTCCCTGAACTTTTTCATATTTCCCGTTTAGTCCCTGCATTGCAATTCACCGGTGCTCGTTGCTCGTTGCTCGTTACTCGTTCTGTTTACGCGATAGGCGATAATAATTAAAAAAAATGCAGGCGCGGACCGCAAAAATGCAAAAAAGGGGTGCAACACGAGGACTTCCCAGGAGGTCACCCATCCTAGTACTGCTCTCGCCCAAGCACGTTTAACTTCGGAGTTCTGATGGGATCCGGTGCATTAGTGCTGGTATGATCGCACCCGTCACACCTTGCACGATCATCGTATATATCTGCTGCCTTGCAACTCATTCAACCAAAATAAAAAATATCTTTAAAAGTACGTTTTGGTCCCTGAACTTTTTCATATTTCCCGTTTAGTCCCTGCATTGCAATTCACCGGTGCTCGTTACTCGTTCTGTTTACGCGATAGGCGATAATAATTAAAAAAATGCAGGCGCGGACCGCAAAAATGCAAAAAAGGGGTGCAACACGAGGACTTCCCAGGAGGTCACCCATCCTAGTACTGCTCTCGCCCAAGCACGTTTAACTTCGGAGTTCTGATGGGATCCGGTGCATTAGTGCTGGTATGATCGCACCCGTCACACCTTGCACGATCATCGTATATATCTGCTGCCTTGCAACTCATTCAACCAAAATAAAAACTATCTTTAAAAGTACGTTTTGGTCCCTGAACTTTTTCATATTTCCCGTTTAGTCCCTGCATTGCAATTCACCGGTGCTCGTTACTCGTTCTGTTTACGCGATAGGCGATAATAATTAAAAAAATGCAGGCGCGGACCGCAAAAATGCCAAAAAGGGGTGCAACACGAGGACTTCCCAGGAGGTCACCCATCCTAGTACTGCTCTCGCCCAAGCACGTTTAACTTCGGAGTTCTGATGGGATCCGGTGCATTAGTGCTGGTATGATCGCACCCGTCACACCTTGCACGATCATCGTATATATCTGCTGCCTTGCAACTCATTCAACCAAAATAAAAAATATATTTAAAAGTACGTTTTGGTCCCTGAACTTTTTCATATTTCCCGTTTAGTCCCTGCATTGCAATTCACCGGTGCTCGTTGCTCGTTACTCGTTTACGCGATAGGCGATAATCATTAAAAAAATGCAGGCGCGGACCGCAAAAATGCAAAAAAGGGGTGCAACACGAGGACTTCCCAGGAGGTCACCCATCCTAGTACTTCTCTCGCCCAAGCACGTTTAACTTCGGAGTTCTGATGGGATCCGGTGCATTAGTGCTGGTATGATCGCACCCGTCACACCTTGCACGATCATCGTATATATCTGCTGCCTTGCAACTCATTCAACCAAAATAAAAAATATCTTTAAAAGTACGTTTTGGTCCCTGAACTTTTTCATATTTCCCGTTTAGTCCCTGCATTGCAATTCACCGGTGCTCGTTGCTCGTTACTCGTTTACGCGATAGGCGATAATAATTAAAAAAATGCAGGCGCGGACCGCAAAAATGCAAAAAAGGGGTGCAACACGAGGACTTCCCAGGAGGTCACCCATCCTAGTACTGCTCTCGCCCAAGCACGTTTAACTTCGGAGTTCTGATGGGATCCGGTGCATTAGTGCTGGTATGATCGCACCCGTCACACCTTGCACGATCATCGTATATATCTGCTGCCTTGCAACTCATTCAACCAAAATAAAAAATATCTTTAAAAGTACGTTTTGGTCCCTGAACTTTTTCATATTTCCCGTTTAGTCCCTGCATTGCAATTCACCGGTGCTCGTTGCTCGTTACTCGTTTACGCGATAGGCGATAATAATTAAAAAAATGCAGGCGCGGACCGCAAAAATGCAAAAAAGGGGTGCAACACGAGGACTTCCCAGGAGGTCACCCATCCTAGTACTGCTCTCGCCCAAGCACGTTTAACTTCGGAGTTCTGATGGGATCCGGTGCATTAGTGCTGGTATGATCGCACCCGTCACACCTTGCACGATCATCGTATATATCTGCTGCCTTGCAACTCATTCAACCAAAATAAAAACTATCTTTAAAAGTACGTTTTGGTCCCTGAACTTTTCATATTTCCCGTTTAGTCCCTGCATTGCAATTCACCGGTGCTCGTTGCTCGTTACTCGTTTACGCGAGAGGCGATAATAATTAAAAAAATGCAGGCGCGGACCGCAAAAATGCAAAAAAGGGGTGCAACACGAGGACTTCCCAGGAGGTCACCCATCCTAGTACTGCTCTCGCCCAAGCACGTTTAACTTCGGAGTTCTGATGGGATCCGGTGCATTAGTGCTGGTATGATCGCACCCGTCACACCTTGCACGATCATCGTATATATCTGCTGCCTTGCAACTCATTCAACCAAAATAAAAACTATCTTTAAAAGTACGTTTTGGTCCCTGAACTTTTTCATATTTCCCGTTTAGTCCCTGCATTGCAATTCACCGGTGCTCGTTGCTCGTTGCTCGTTACTCGTTCTGTTTACGCGATAGGCGATAATAATTAAAAAAAATGCAGGCGCGGACCGCAAAAATGCAAAAAAGGGGTGCAACACGAGGACTTCCCAGGAGGTCACCCATCCTAGTACTGCTCTCGCCCAAGCACGTTTAACTTCGGAGTTCTGATGGGATCCGGTGCATTAGTGCTGGTATGATCGCACCCGTCACACCTTGCACGATCATCGTATATATCTGCTGCCTTGCAACTCATTCAACCAAAATAAAAAATATCTTTAAAAGTACGTTTTGGTCCCTGAACTTTTTCATATTTCCCGTTTAGTCCCTGCATTGCAATTCACCGGTGCTCGTTACTCGTTCTGTTTACGCGATAGGCGATAATAATTAAAAAAATGCAGGCGCGGACCGCAAAAATGCAAAAAAGGGGTGCAACACGATGACTTCCCAGGAGGTCACCCATCCTAGTACTGCTCTCGCCCAAGCACGTTTAACTTCGGAGTTCTGATGGGATCCGGTGCATTAGTGCTGGTATGATCGCACCCGTCACACCTTGCACGATCATCGTATATATCTGCTGCCTTGCAACTCATTCAACCAAAATAAAAACTATCTTTAAAAGTACGTTTTGGTCCCTGAACTTTTTCATATTTCCCGTTTAGTCCCTGCATTGCAATTCACCGGTGCTCGTTGCTCGTTACTCGTTCTGTTTACGCGATAGGCGATAATAATTAAAAAAATGCAGGCGCGGACCGCAAAAATGCAATAAAGGGGTGCAACACGAGGACTTCCCAGGAGGTCACCCATCCTAGTACTGCTCTCGCCCAAGCACGTTTAACTTCGGAGTTCTGATGGGATCCGGTGCATTAGTGCTGGTATGATCGCACCCGTCACACCTTGCACGATCATCGTATATATCTGCTGCCTTGCAACTCATTCAACCAAAATAAAAACTATCTTTAAAAGTACGTTTTGGTCCCTGAACTTTTTCATATTTCCCGTTTAGTCCCTGCATTGCAATACCGGTGCTCGTTGCTCGTTACTCGTTTACGCGATAGGCGATAATAATTAAAAAAATGCAGGCGCGGACCGCAAAAATGCAAAAAAGGGGTGCAACACGAGGACTTCCCAGGAGGTCACCCATCCTAGTACTGCTCTCGCCCAAGCACGTTTAACTTCGGAGTTCTGATGGGATCCGGTGTATTAGTGCTAGTATGATCGCACCCGTCACACCTTGCACGATCATCGTATATATCTGCTGCCTTGCAACTCATTCAACCAAAATAAAAACTATCTTTAAAAGTACGTTTTGGTCCCTGAACTTTTTCATATTTCCCGTTTAGTCCCTGCATTGCAATTCACCGGTGCTCGTTGCTCGTTACTCGTTACTCGTTCTGTTTACGCGATAGGCGATAATAATTAAAAAAATGCAGGCGCGGACCGCAAAAATGCCAAAAAGGGGTGCAACACGAGGACTTCCCAGGAGGTCACCCATCCTAGTACTGCTCTCGTCCAAGCACGTCTAACTTCGGAGTTCTGATGGGATCCGGTGCATTAGTGCTGGTATGATCGCACCCGTCACACCTTGCACGATCATCGTATATATCTGCTGCCTTGCAACTCATTCAACCAAAATAAAAACTATCTTTAAAAGTACGTTTTGGTCCCTGAACTTTTTCATATTTCCCGTTTAGTCCCTGCATTGCAATTCACCGGTGCTCGTTACTCGTTCCGTTTACGCGATAGGCGATAATAATTAAAAAAATGCAGGCGCGGACCGCAAAAATGCCAAAAAGGGGTGCAACACGAGGACTTCCCAGGAGGTCACCCATCCTAGTACTGCTCTCGCCCAAGCACGTTTAACTTCGGAGTTCTGATGGGATCCGGTGCATTAGTGCTGGTATGATCGCACCCGTCACACCTTGCACGATCATCGTATATATCTGCTGCCTTGCAACTCATTCAACCAAAATAAAAACTATCTTTAAAAGTACGTTTTGGTCCCTGAACTTTTTCATATTTCCCGTTTAGTCCCTGCATTGCAATTCACCGGTGCTCGTTACTCGTTCTGTTTACGCGATAGGCGATAATAATTAAAAAAATGCAGGCGCGGACCGCAAAAATGCAAAAAAGGGGTGCAACACGAGGACTTCCCAGGAGGTCACCCATCCTAGTACTGCTCTCGCCCAAGCACGTTTAACTTCGGAGTTCTGATGGGATCCGGTGCATTAGTGCTGGTATGATCGCACCCGTCACACCTTGCACGATCATCGTATATATCTGCTGCCTTGCAACTCATTCAACCAAAATAAAAACTATCTTTAAAAGTACGTTTTGGTCCCTGAACTTTTTCATATTTCCCGTTTAGTCCCTGCATTGCAATTCACCGGTGCTCGTTACTCGTTCTGTTTACGCGATAGGCGATAATAATTAAAAAAATGCAGGCGCGGACCGCAAAAATGCCAAAAAGGGGTGCAACACGAGGACATCCCAGGAGGTCACCCATCCTAGTACTGCTCTCGCCCAAGCACGTTTAACTTCGGAGTTCTGATGGGATCCGGTGCATTAGTGCTGGTATGATCGCACCCGTCACACCTTGCACGATCATCGTATATATCTGCTGCCTTGCAACTCATTCAACCAAAATAAAAAATATATTTAAAAGTACGTTTTGGTCCCTGAACTTTTTCATATTTCCCGTTTAGTCCCTGCATTGCAATTCACCGGTGCTCGTTGCTCGTTACTCGTTTACGCGATAGGCGATAATCATTAAAAAAATGCAGGCGCGGACCGCAAAAATGCAAAAAAGGGGTGCAACACGAGGACTTCCCAGGAGGTCACCCATCCTAGTACTTCTCTCGCCCAAGCACGTTTAACTTCGGAGTTCTGATGGGATCCGGTGCATTAGTGCTGGTATGATCGCACCCGTCACACCTTGCACGATCATCGTATATATCTGCTGCCTTGCAACTCATTCAACCAAAATAAAAAATATCTTTAAAAGTACGTTTTGGTCCCTGAACTTTTTCATATTTCCCGTTTAGTCCCTGCATTGCAATTCACCGGTGCTCGTTGCTCGTTACTCGTTTACGCGATAGGCGATAATCATTAAAAAAATGCAGGCGCGGACCGCAAAAATGCAAAAAAGGGGTGCAACACGAGGACTTCCCAGGAGGTCACCCATCCTAGTACTTCTCTCGCCCAAGCACGTTTAACTTCGGAGTTCTGATGGGATCCGGTGCATTAGTGCTGGTATGATCGCACCCGTCACACCTTGCACGATCATCGTATATATCTGCTGCCTTGCAACTCATTCAACCAAAATAAAAAATATCTTTAAAAGTACGTTTTGGTCCCTGAACTTTTTCATATTTCCCGTTTAGTCCCTGCATTGCAATTCACCGGTGCTCGTTGCTCGTTACTCGTTTACGCGATAGGCGATAATAATTAAAAAAATGCAGGCGCGGACCGCAAAAATGCAAAAAAGGGGTGCAACACGAGGACTTCCCAGGAGGTCACCCATCCTAGTACTGCTCTCGCCCAAGCACGTTTAACTTCGGAGTTCTGATGGGATCCGGTGCATTAGTGCTGGTATGATCGCACCCGTCACACCTTGCACGATCATCGTATATATCTGCTGCCTTGCAACTCATTCAACCAAAATAAAAAATATCTTTAAAAGTACGTTTTGGTCCCTGAACTTTTTCATATTTCCCGTTTAGTCCCTGCATTGCAATTCACCGGTGCTCGTTGCTCGTTACTCGTTTACGCGATAGGCGATAATAATTAAAAAAATGCAGGCGCGGACCGCAAAAATGCAAAAAAAGGGTGCAACACGAGGACTTCCCAGGAGGTCACCCATCCTAGTACTGCTCTCGCCCAAGCACGTTTAACTTCGGAGTTCTGATGGGATCCGGTGCATTAGTGCTGGTATGATCGCACCCGTCACACCTTGCACGATCATCGTATATATCTGCTGCCTTGCAACTCATTCAACCAAAATAAAAAATATCTTTAAAAGTACGTTTTGGTCCCTGAACTTTTTCATATTTCCCGTTTAGTCCCTGCATTGCAATTCACCGGTGCTCGTTACTCGTTCTGTTTACGCGATAGGCGATAATAATTAAAAAAATGCAGGCGCGGACCGCAAAAATGCAAAAAAGGGGTGCAACACGATGACTTCCCAGGAGGTCACCCATCCTAGTACTGCTCTCGCCCAAGCACGTTTAACTTCGGAGTTCTGATGGGATCCGGTGCATTAGTGCTGGTATGATCGCACCCGTCACACCTTGCACGATCATCGTATATATCTGCTGCCTTGCAACTCATTCAACCAAAATAAAAACTATCTTTAAAAGTACGTTTTGGTCCCTGAACTTTTTCATATTTCCCGTTTAGTCCCTGCATTGCAATTCACCGGTGCTCGTTGCTCGTTACTCGTTCTGTTTACGCGATAGGCGATAATAATTAAAAAAATGCAGGCGCGGACCGCAAAAATGCAAAAAAGGGGTGCAACACGAGGACTTCCCAGGAGGTCACCCATCCTAGTACTGCTCTCGCCCAAGCACGTTTAACTTCGGAGTTCTGATGGGATCCGGTGCATTAGTGCTGGTATGATCGCACCCGTCACACCTTGCACGATCATCGTATATATCTGCTGCCTTGCAACTCATTCAACCAAAATAAAAACTATCTTTAAAAGTACGTTTTGGTCCCTGAACTTTTTCATATTTCCCGTTTAGTCCCTGCATTGCAATTCACCGGTGCTCGTTGCTCGTTACTCGTTTACGCGATAGGCGATAATAATTAAAAAAATGCAGGCGCGGACCGCAAAAATGCAAAAAAGGGGTGCAACACGAGGACTTCCCAGGAGGTCACCCATCCTAGTACTGCTCTCGCCCAAGCACGTTTAACTTCGGAGTTCTGATGGGATCCGGTGCATTAGTGCTGGTATGATCGCACCCGTCACACCTTGCACGATCATCGTATATATCTGCTGCCTTGCAACTCATTCAACCAAAATAAAAAATATCTCTAAAAGTACGTTTTGGTCCCTGAACTTTTTCATATTTCCCGTTTAGTCCCTGCATTGCAATTCACCGGTGCTCGTTACTCGTTCTGTTTACGCGAGAGGCGATAATAATTAAAAAAATGCAGGCGCGGACCGCTAAAATGCAAAAAAGGGGTGCAACACGAGGACTTCCCAGGAGGTCACCCATCCTAGTACTGCTCTCGCCCAAGCACGTTTAACTTCGGAGTTCTGATGGGATCCGGTGCATTAGTGCTGGTATGATCGCACCCGTCACACCTTGCACGATCATCGTATATATCTGCTGCCTTGCAACTCATTCAACCAAAATAAAAAATATCTTTAAAAGTACGTTTTGGTCCCTGAACTTTTTCATATTTCCCGTTTAGTCCCTGCATTGCAATTCACCGGTGCTCGTTGCTCGTTACTCGTTTACGCGATAGGCGATAATAATTAAAAAAATGCAGGCGCGGACCGCAAAAATGCAAAAAAAGGGTGCAACACGAGGACTTCCCAGGAGGTCACCCATCCTAGTACTGCTCTCGCCCAAGCACGTTTAACTTCGGAGTTCTGATGGGATCCGGTGCATTAGTGCTGGTATGATCGCACCCGTCACACCTTGCACGATCATCGTATATATCTGCTGCCTTGCAACTCATTCAACCAAAATAAAAAATATCTCTAAAAGTACGTTTTGGTCCCTGAACTTTTTCATATTTCCCGTTTAGTCCCTGCATTGCAATTCACCGGTGCTCGTTACTCGTTCTGTTTACGCGATAGGCGATAATAATTAAAAAAATGCAGGCGCGGACCGCAAAAATGCAAAAAAGGGGTGCAACACGATGACTTCCCAGGAGGTCACCCATCCTAGTACTGCTCTCGCCCAAGCACGTTTAACTTCGGAGTTCTGATGGGATCCGGTGCATTAGTGCTGGTATGATCGCACCCGTCACACCTTGCACGATCATCGTATATATCTGCTGCCTTGCAACTCATTCAACCAAAATAAAAACTATCTTTAAAAGTACGTTTTGGTCCCTGAACTTTTTCATATTTCCCGTTTAGTCCCTGCATTGCAATTCACCGGTGCTCGTTGCTCGTTGCTCGTTACTCGTTCTGTTTACGCGATAGGCGATAATAATTAAAAAAATGCAGGCGCGGACCGCAAAAATGCAAAAAAGGGGTGCAACACGAGGACTTCCCAGGAGGTCACCCATCCTAGTACTGCTCTCGCCCAAGCACGTTTAACTTCGGAGTTCTGATGGGATCCGGTGCATTAGTGCTGGTAAGATCGCACCCGTCACACCTTGCACGATCATCGTATATATCTGCTGCCTTGCAACTCATTCAACCAAAATAAAAACTATCTTTAAAAGTACGTTTTGGTCCCTGAACTTTTTCATATTTCCCGTTTAGTCCCTGCATTGCAATTCACCGGTGCTCGTTGCTCGTTACTCGTTCTGTTTACGCGATAGGCGATAATAATTAAAAAAATGCAGGCGCGGACCGCAAAAATGCAAAAAAGGGGTGCAACACGAGGACTTCCCAGGAGGTCACCCATCCTAGTACTGCTCTCGCCCAAGCACGTTTAACTTCGGAGTTCTGATGGGATCCGGTGCATTAGTGCTGGTATGATCGCACCCGTCACACCTTGCACGATCATCGTATATATCTGCTGCCTTGCAACTCATTCAACCAAAATAAAAAATATCTTTAAAAGTACGTTTTGGTCCCTGAACTTTTTCATATTTCCCGTTTAGTCCCTGCATTGCAATTCACCGGTGCTCGTTACTCGTTCTGTTTACGCGATAGGCGATAATAATTAAAAAAATGCAGGCGCGGACCGCAAAAATGCAAAAAAGGGGTGCAACACGAGGACTTCCCAGGAGGTCACCCATCCTAGTACTGCTCTCGCCCAAGCACGTTTAACTTCGGAGTTCTGATGGGATCCGGTGCATTAGTGCTGGTATGATCGCACCCGTCACACCTTGCACGATCATCGTATATATCTGCTGCCTTGCAACTCATTCAACCAAAATAAAAACTATCTTTAAAAGTACGTTTTGGTCCCTGAACTTTTTCATATTTCCCGTTTAGTCCCTGCATTGCAATACCGGTGCTCGTTACTCGTTCTGTTTACGCGATAGGCGATAATAATTAAAAAAATGCAGGCGCGGACCGCAAAAATGCAAAAAAGGGGTGCAACACGAGGACTTCCCAGGAGGTCACCCATCCTAGTACTGCTCTCGCCCAAGCACGTTTAACTTCGGAGTTCTGATGGGATCCGGTGCATTAGTGCTGGTATGATCGCACCCGTCACACCTTGCACGATCATCGTATATATCTGCTGCCTTGCAACTCATTCAACCAAAATAAAAACTATCTTTAAAAGTACGTTTTGGTCCCTGAACTTTTTCATATTTCCCGTTTAGTCCCTGCATTGCAATACCGGTGCTCGTTGCTCGTTACTCGTTTACGCGATAGGCGATAATAATTAAAAAAATGCAGGCGCGGACCGCAAAAATGCAAAAAAGGGGTGCAACACGAGGACTTCACAGGAGGTCACCCATCCTAGTACTGCTCTCGCCCAAGCACGTTTAACTTCGGAGTTCTGATGGGATCCGGTGCATTAGTGCTGGTATGATCGCACCCGTCACACCTTGCACGATCATCGTATATATCTGCTGCCTTGCAACTCATTCAACCAAAATAAAAACTATCTTTAAAAGTACGTTTTGGTCCCTGAACTTTTTCATATTTCCCGTTTAGTCCCTGCATTGCAATTCACCGGTGCTCGTTGCTCGTTACTCGTTACTCGTTCTGTTTACGCGATAGGCGATAATAATTAAAAAAATGCAGGCGCGGACCGCAAAAATGCCAAAAAGGGGTGCAACACGAGGACTTCCCAGGAGGTCACCCATCCTAGTACTGCTCTCGCCCAAGCACGTTTAACTTCGGAGTTCTGATGGGATCCGGTGCATTAGTGCTGGTATGATCGCACCCGTCACACCTTGCACGATCATCGTATATATCTGCTGCCTTGCAACTCATTCAACCAAAATAAAAACTATCTTTAAAAGTACGTTTTGGTCCCTGAACTTTTTCATATTTCCCATTTAGTCCCTGCATTGCAATTCACCGGTGCTCGTTACTCGTTCTGTTTACGCGATAGGCGATAATAATTAAAAAAATGCAGGCGCGGACCGCAAAAATGCCAAAAAGGGGTGCAACACGAGGACTTCCCAGGAGGTCACCCATCCTAGTACTGCTCTCGCCCAAGCACGTTTAACTTCGGAGTTCTGATGGGATCCGGTGCATTAGTGCTGGTATGATCGCACCCGTCACACCTTGCACGATCATCGTATATATCTGCTGCCTTGCAACTCATTCAACCAAAATAAAAACTATCTTTAAAAGTACGTTTTGGTCCCTGAACTTTTTCATATTTCCCATTTAGTCCCTGCATTGCAATTCACCGGTGCTCGTTACTCGTTCTGTTTACGCGATAGGCGATAATAATTAAAAAAATGCAGGCGCGGACCGCAAAAATGCCAAAAAGGGGTGCAACACGAGGACTTCCCAGGAGGTCACCCATCCTAGTACTGCTCTCGCCCAAGCACGTTTAACTTCGGAGTTCTGATGGGATCCGGTGCATTAGTGCTGGTATGATCGCACCCGTCACACCTTGCACGATCATCGTATATATCTGCTGCCTTGCAACTCATTCAACCAAAATAAAAACTATCTTTAAAAGTACGTTTTGGTCCCTGAACTTTTTCATATTTCCCGTTTAGTCCCTGCATTGCAATTCACCGGTGCTCGTTACTCGTTCTGTTTACGAGATAGGCGATAATAATTAAAAAAATGCAGGCGCGGACCGCAAAAATGCAAAAAAGGGGTGCAACACGAGGACTTCCCAGGAGGTCACCCATCCTAGTACTGCTCTCGCCCAAGCACGTTTAACTTCGGAGTTCTGATGGGATCCGGTGCATTAGTGCTGGTATGATCGCACCCGTCACACCTTGCACGATCATCGTATATATCTGCTGCCTTGCAACTCATTCAACCAAAATAAAAAATATCTTTAAAAGTACGTTTTGGTCCCTAAACTTTTTCATATTTCCCGTTTAGTCCCTGCATTGCAATTCACCGCTGCTCGTTGCTCGTTGCTCGTTACTCGTTCTGTTTACGCGATAGGCGATAATAATTAAAAAAATGCAGGCGCGGACCGCAAAAATGCCAAAAAGGGGTGCAACACGAGGACTTCCCAGGAGGTCACCCATCCTAGTACTGCTCTCGCCCAAGCACGTTTAACTTCGGAGTTCTGATGGGATCCGGTGCATTAGTGCTGGTATGATCGCACCCGTCACACCTTGCACGATCATCGTATATATCTGCTGCCTTGCAACTCATTCAACCAAAATAAAAAATATCTTTAAAAGTACGTTTTGGTCCCTGAACTTTTTCATATTTCCCGTTTAGTCCCTGCATTGCAATTCACCGGTGCTCGTTACTCGTTCTGTTTACGCGATAGGCGATAATAATTAAAAAAATGCAGGCGCGGACCGCAAAAATGCAAAAAAGGGGTGCAACACGAGGACTTCCCAGGAGGTCACCCATCCTAGTACTGCTCTCGCCCAAGCACGTTTAACTTCGGAGTTCTGATGGGATCCGGTGCATTAGTGCTGGTATGATCGCACCCGTCACACCTTGCACGATCATCGTATATATCTGCTGCCTTGCAACTCATTCAACCAAAATAAAAAATATATTTAAAAGTACGTTTTGGTCCCTGAACTTTTTCATATTTCCCGTTTAGTCCCTGCATTGCAATTCACCGGTGCTCGTTACTCGTTCTGTTTACGCGAGAGGCGATAATAATTAAAAAAATGCAGGCGCGGACCGCAAAAATGCAAAAAAGGGGTGCAACACGAGGACTTCCCAGGAGGTCACCCATCCTAGTACTGCTCTCGCCCAAGCACGTTTAACTTCGGAGTTCTGATGGGATCCGGTGCATTAGTGCTGGTATGATCGCACCCGTCACACCTTGCACGATCATCGTATATATCTGCTGCCTTGCAACTCATTAAACCAAAATAAAAAATATATTTAAAAGTACGTTTTGGTCCCTGAACTTTTTCATATTTCCCGTTTAGTCCCTGCATTGCAATTCACCGGTGCTCGTTGCTCGTTACTCGTTACTCATTCTGTTTACGCGATAGGCGATAATAATTAAAAAAATGCAGGCGCGGACCGCAAAAATGCCAAAAAGGGGTGCAACACGAGGACTTCCCAGGAGGTCACCCATCCTAGTACTGCTCTCGCCCAAGCACGTTTAACTTCGGAGTTCTGATGGGATCCGGTGCATTAGTGCTGGTATGATCGCACCCGTCACACCTTGCACGATCATCGTATATATCTGCTGCCTTGCAACTCATTCAACCAAAATAAAAAATATCTTTAAAAGTACGTTTTGGTCCCTGAACTTTTTCATATTTCCCGTTTAGTCCCTGCATTGCAATTCACCGGTGCTCGTTACTCGTTCTGTTTACGCGATAGGCGATAATAATTAAAAAAATGCAGGCGCGGACCGCAAAAATGCAAAAAAGGGGTGCAACACGAGGACTTCCCAGGAGGTCACCCATCCTAGTACTGCTCTCGCCCAAGCACGTTTAACTTCGGAGTTCTGATGGGATCCGGTGCATTAGTGCTGGTATGATCGCACCCGTCACACCTTGCACGATCATCGTATATATCTGCTGCCTTGCAACTCATTCAACCAAAATAAAAAATATATTTAAAAGTACGTTTTGGTCCCTGAACTTTTTCATATTTCCCGTTTAGTCCCTGCATTGCAATTCACCGGTGCTCGTTACTCGTTCTGTTTACGCGAGAGGCGATAATAATTAAAAAAATGCAGGCGCGGACCGCAAAAATGCAAAAAAGGGGTGCAACACGAGGACTTCCCAGGAGGTCACCCATCCTAGTACTGCTCTCGCCCAAGCACGTTTAACTTCGGAGTTCTGATGGGATCCGGTGCATTAGTGCTGGTATGATCGCACCCGTCACACCTTGCACGATCATCGTATATATCTGCTGCCTTGCAACTCATTAAACCAAAATAAAAAATATATTTAAAAGTACGTTTTGGTCCCTGAACTTTTTCATATTTCCCGTTTAGTCCCTGCATTGCAATTCACCGGTGCTCGTTGCTCGTTACTCGTTACTCATTCTGTTTACGCGATAGGCGATAATAATTAAAAAAATGCAGGCGCGGACCGCAAAAATGCCAAAAAGGGGTGCAACACGAGGACTTCCCAGGAGGTCACCCATCCTAGTACTGCTCTCGCCCAAGCACGTTTAACTTCGGAGTTCTGATGGGATCCGGTGCATTAGTGCTGGTATGATCGCACCCGTCACACCTTGCACGATCATCGTATATATCTGCTGCCTTGCAACTCATTCAACCAAAATAAAAAATATCTTTAAAAGTACGTTTTGGTCCCTGAACTTTTTCATATTTCCCGTTTAGTCCCTGCATTGCAATTCACCGGTGCTCGTTACTCGTTCTGTTTACGCGATAGGCGATAATAATTAAAAAAATGCAGGCGCGGACCGCAAAAATGCAAAAAAGGGGTGCAACACGAGGACTTCCCAGGAGGTCACCCATCCTAGTACTGCTCTCGCCCAAGCACGTTTAACTTCGGAGTTCTGATGGGATCCGGTGCATTAGTGCTGGTATGATCGCACCCGTCACACCTTGCACGATCATCGTATATATCTGCTGCCTTGCAACTCATTCAACCAAAATAAAAAATATATTTAAAAGTACGTTTTGGTCCCTGAACTTTTTCATATTTCCCGTTTAGTCCCTGCATTGCAATTCACCGGTGCTCGTTACTCGTTCTGTTTACGCGAGAGGCGATAATAATTAAAAAAATGCAGGCGCGGACCGCAAAAATGCAAAAAAGGGGTGCAACACGAGGACTTCCCAGGAGGTCACCCATCCTAGTACTGCTCTCGCCCAAGCACGTTTAACTTCGGAGTTCTGATGGGATCCGGTGCATTAGTGCTGGTATGATCGCACCCGTCACACCTTGCACGATCATCGTATATATCTGCTGCCTTGCAACTCATTAAACCAAAATAAAAAATATATTTAAAAGTACGTTTTGGTCCCTGAACTTTTTCATATTTCCCGTTTAGTCCCTGCATTGCAATTCACCGGTGCTCGTTGCTCGTTACTCGTTACTCATTCTGTTTACGCGATAGGCGATAATAATTAAAAAAATGCAGGCGCGGACCGCAAAAATGCCAAAAAGGGGTGCAACACGAGGACTTCCCAGGAGGTCACCCATCCTAGTACTGCTCTCGCCCAAGCACGTTTAACTTCGGAGTTCTGATGGGATCCGGTGCATTAGTGCTGGTATGATCGCACCCGTCACACCTTGCACGATCATCGTATATATCTGCTGCCTTGCAACTCATTCAACCAAAATAAAAAATATCTTTAAAAGTACGTTTTGGTCCCTGAACTTTTTCATATTTCCCGTTTAGTCCCTGCATTGCAATTCACCGGTGCTCGTTACTCGTTCTGTTTACGCGATAGGCGATAATAATTAAAAAAATGCAGGCGCGGACCGCAAAAATGCAAAAAAGGGGTGCAACACGAGGACTTCCCAGGAGGTCACCCATCCTAGTACTGCTCTCGCCCAAGCACGTTTAACTTCGGAGTTCTGATGGGATCCGGTGCATTAGTGCTGGTATGATCGCACCCGTCACACCTTGCACGATCATCGTATATATCTGCTGCCTTGCAACTCATTCAACCAAAATAAAAAATATATTTAAAAGTACGTTTTGGTCCCTGAACTTTTTCATATTTCCCGTTTAGTCCCTGCATTGCAATTCACCGGTGCTCGTTACTCGTTCTGTTTACGCGAGAGGCGATAATAATTAAAAAAATGCAGGCGCGGACCGCAAAAATGCAAAAAAGGGGTGCAACACGAGGACTTCCCAGGAGGTCACCCATCCTAGTACTGCTCTCGCCCAAGCACGTTTAACTTCGGAGTTCTGATGGGATCCGGTGCATTAGTGCTGGTATGATCGCACCCGTCACACCTTGCACGATCATCGTATATATCTGCTGCCTTGCAACTCATTAAACCAAAATAAAAAATATATTTAAAAGTACGTTTTGGTCCCTGAACTTTTTCATATTTCCCGTTTAGTCCCTGCATTGCAATTCACCGGTGCTCGTTGCTCGTTACTCGTTACTCATTCTGTTTACGCGATAGGCGATAATAATTAAAAAAATGCAGGCGCGGACCGCAAAAATGCCAAAAAGGGGTGCAACACGAGGACTTCCCAGGAGGTCACCCATCCTAGTACTGCTCTCGCCCAAGCACGTTTAACTTCGGAGTTCTGATGGGATCCGGTGCATTAGTGCTGGTATGATCGCACCCGTCACACCTTGCACGATCATCGTATATATCTGCTGCCTTGCAACTCATTCAACCAAAATAAAAAATATCTTTAAAAGTACGTTTTGGTCCCTGAACTTTTTCATATTTCCCGTTTAGTCCCTGCATTGCAATTCACCGGTGCTCGTTACTCGTTCTGTTTACGCGATAGGCGATAATAATTAAAAAAATGCAGGCGCGGACCGCAAAAATGCAAAAAAGGGGTGCAACACGAGGACTTCCCAGGAGGTCACCCATCCTAGTACTGCTCTCGCCCAAGCACGTTTAACTTCGGAGTTCTGATGGGATCCGGTGCATTAGTGCTGGTATGATCGCACCCGTCACACCTTGCACGATCATCGTATATATCTGCTGCCTTGCAACTCATTCAACCAAAATAAAAAATATATTTAAAAGTACGTTTTGGTCCCTGAACTTTTTCATATTTCCCGTTTAGTCCCTGCATTGCAATTCACCGGTGCTCGTTACTCGTTCTGTTTACGCGAGAGGCGATAATAATTAAAAAAATGCAGGCGCGGACCGCAAAAATGCAAAAAAGGGGTGCAACACGAGGACTTCCCAGGAGGTCACCCATCCTAGTACTGCTCTCGCCCAAGCACGTTTAACTTCGGAGTTCTGATGGGATCCGGTGCATTAGTGCTGGTATGATCGCACCCGTCACACCTTGCACGATCATCGTATATATCTGCTGCCTTGCAACTCATTCAACCAAAATAAAAAATATATTTAAAAGTACGTTTTGGTCCCTGAACTTTTTCATATTTCCCGTTTAGTCCCTGCATTGCAATTCACCGGTGCTCGTTGCTCGTTGCTCGTTACTCGTTCTGTTTACGCGATAGGCGATAATAATTAAAAAAATGCAGGCGCGGACCGCAAAAATGCAAAAAAGGGGTGCAACACGAGGACTTCCCAGGAGGTCACCCATCCTAGTACTGCTCTCGCCCAAGCACGTTTAACTTCGGAGTTCTGATGGGATCCGGTGCATTAGTGCTGGTATGATCGCACCCGTCACACCTTGCACGATCATCGTATATATCTGCTGCCTTGCAACTCATTCAACCAAAATAAAAAATATATTTAAAAGTACGTTTTGGTCCCTGAACTTTTTCATATTTCCCGTTTAGTCCCTGCATTGCAATTCACCGGTGCTCGTTGCTCGTTACTCGTTACTCATTCTGTTTACGCGATAGGCGATAATAATTAAAAAAATGCAGGCGCGGACTGCAAAAATGCCAAAAAGGGGTGCAACACGAGGACTTCCCAGGAGGTCACCCATCCTAGTACTGCTCTCGCCCAAGCACGTTTAACTTCGGAGTTCTGATGGGATCCGGTGCATTAGTGCTGGTATGATCGCACCCGTCACACCTTGCACGATCATCGTATATATCTGCTGCCTTGCAACTCATTCAACCAAAATAAAAAATATATTTAAAAGTACGTTTTGGTCCCTGAACTTTTTCATATTTCCCGTTTAGTCCCTGCATTGCAATTCACCGGTGCTCGTTGCTCGTTACTCGTTACTCGTTCTGTTTACGCGATAGGCGATAATAATTAAAAAAATGCAGGCGCGGACCGCAAAAATGCCAAAAAGGGGTGCAACACGAGGACTTCCCAGGAGGTCACCCATCCTAGTACTGCTCTCGCCCAAGCACGTTTAACTTCGGAGTTCTGATGGGATCCGGTGCATTAGTGCTGGTATGATCGCACCCGTCACACCTTGCACGATCATCGTATATATCTGCTGCCTTGCAACTCATTCAACCAAAATAAAAAATATCTTTAAAAGTACGTTTTGGTCCCTGAACTTTTTCATATTTCCCGTTTAGTCCCTGCATTGCAATTCACCGGTGCTCGTTACTCGTTCTGTTTACGCGATAGGCGATAATAATTAAAAAAATGCAGGCGCGGACCGCAAAAATGCAAAAAAGGGGTGCAACACGAGGACTTCCCAGGAGGTCACCCATCCTAGTACTGCTCTCGCCCAAGCACGTTTAACTTCGGAGTTCTGATGGGATCCGGTGCATTAGTGCTGGTATGATCGCACCCGTCACACCTTGCACGATCATCGTATATATCTGCTGCCTTGCAACTCATTCAACCAAAATAAAAAATATCTTTAAAAGTACGTTTTGGTCCCTAAACTTTTTCATATTTCCCGTTTAGTCCCTGCATTGCAATTCACCGCTGCTCGTTGCTCGTTGCTCGTTACTCGTTCTGTTTACGCGATAGGCGATAATAATTAAAAAAATGCAGGCGCGGACCGCAAAAATGCCAAAAAGGGGTGCAACACGAGGACTTCCCAGGAGGTCACCCATCCTAGTACTGCTCTCGCCCAAGCACGTTTAACTTCGGAGTTCTGATGGGATCCGGTGCATTAGTGCTGGTATGATCGCACCCGTCACACCTTGCACGATCATCGTATATATCTGCTGCCTTGCAACTCATTCAACCAAAATAAAAAATATCTTTAAAAGTACGTTTTGGTCCCTGAACTTTTTCATATTTCCCGTTTAGTCCCTGCATTGCAATTCACCGGTGCTCGTTACTCGTTCTGTTTACGCGATAGGCGATAATAATTAAAAAAATGCAGGCGCGGACCGCAAAAATGCAAAAAAGGGGTGCAACACGAGGACTTCCCAGGAGGTCACCCATCCTAGTACTGCTCTCGCCCAAGCACGTTTAACTTCGGAGTTCTGATGGGATCCGGTGCATTAGTGCTGGTATGATCGCACCCGTCACACCTTGCACGATCATCGTATATATCTGCTGCCTTGCAACTCATTCAACCAAAATAAAAAATATATTTAAAAGTACGTTTTGGTCCCTGAACTTTTTCATATTTCCCGTTTAGTCCCTGCATTGCAATTCACCGGTGCTCGTTACTCGTTCTGTTTACGCGAGAGGCGATAATAATTAAAAAAATGCAGGCGCGGACCGCAAAAATGCAAAAAAGGGGTGCAACACGAGGACTTCCCAGGAGGTCACCCATCCTAGTACTGCTCTCGCCCAAGCACGTTTAACTTCGGAGTTCTGATGGGATCCGGTGCATTAGTGCTGGTATGATCGCACCCGTCACACCTTGCACGATCATCGTATATATCTGCTGCCTTGCAACTCATTCAACCAAAATAAAAAATATATTTAAAAGTACGTTTTGGTCCCTGAACTTTTTCATATTTCCCGTTTAGTCCCTGCATTGCAATTCACCGGTGCTCGTTGCTCGTTACTCGTTACTCATTCTGTTTACGCGATAGGCGATAATAATTAAAAAAATGCAGGCGCGGACCGCAAAAATGCCAAAAAGGGGTGCAACACGAGGACTTCCCAGGAGGTCACCCATCCTAGTACTGCTCTCGCCCAAGCACGTTTAACTTCGGAGTTCTGATGGGATCCGGTGCATTAGTGCTGGTATGATCGCACCCGTCACACCTTGCACGATCATCGTATATATCTGCTGCCTTGCAACTCATTCAACCAAAATAAAAAATATCTTTAAAAGTACGTTTTGGTCCCTGAACTTTTTCATATTTCCCGTTTAGTCCCTGCATTGCAATTCACCGGTGCTCGTTACTCGTTCTGTTTACGCGATAGGCGATAATAATTAAAAAAATGCAGGCGCGGACCGCAAAAATGCAAAAAAGGGGTGCAACACGAGGACTTCCCAGGAGGTCACCCATCCTAGTACTGCTCTCGCCCAAGCACGTTTAACTTCGGAGTTCTGATGGGATCCGGTGCATTAGTGCTGGTATGATCGCACCCGTCACACCTTGCACGATCATCGTATATATCTGCTGCCTTGCAACTCATTCAACCAAAATAAAAAATATATTTAAAAGTACGTTTTGGTCCCTGAACTTTTTCATATTTCCCGTTTAGTCCCTGCATTGCAATTCACCGGTGCTCGTTACTCGTTCTGTTTACGCGAGAGGCGATAATAATTAAAAAAATGCAGGCGCGGACCGCAAAAATGCAAAAAAGGGGTGCAACACGAGGACTTCCCAGGAGGTCACCCATCCTAGTACTGCTCTCGCCCAAGCACGTTTAACTTCGGAGTTCTGATGGGATCCGGTGCATTAGTGCTGGTATGATCGCACCCGTCACACCTTGCACGATCATCGTATATATCTGCTGCCTTGCAACTCATTAAACCAAAATAAAAAATATATTTAAAAGTACGTTTTGGTCCCTGAACTTTTTCATATTTCCCGTTTAGTCCCTGCATTGCAATTCACCGGTGCTCGTT
Source organism: Mercurialis annua (assembly GCF_937616625.2). Taxonomy (NCBI): domain Eukaryota; kingdom Viridiplantae; phylum Streptophyta; class Magnoliopsida; order Malpighiales; family Euphorbiaceae; genus Mercurialis; species Mercurialis annua. The sequence continues at coordinate 41,894,015 of NC_065574.1, read as the reverse complement.
GCTCGTTACTCGTTACTCATTCTGTTTACGCGATAGGCGATAATAATTAAAAAAATGCAGGCGCGGACCGCAAAAATGCCAAAAAGGGGTGCAACACGAGGACTTCCCAGGAGGTCACCCATCCTAGTACTGCTCTCGCCCAAGCACGTTTAACTTCGGAGTTCTGATGGGATCCGGTGCATTAGTGCTGGTATGATCGCACCCGTCACACCTTGCACGATCATCGTATATATCTGCTGCCTTGCAACTCATTCAACCAAAATAAAAACTATCTTTAAAAGTACGTTTTGGTCCCTTAACTTTTTCATATTTCCCGTTTAGTCCCTGCATTGCAATTCACCGGTGCTCGTTGCTCGTTACTCGTTACTCGTTCTGTTTACGCGATAGGCGATAATAATTAAAAAAATGCAGGCGCGGACCGCAAAAATGCCAAAAAGGGGTGCAACACGAGGACTTCCCAGGAGGTCACCCATCCTAGTACTGCTCTCGCCCAAGCACGTTTAACTTCGGAGTTCTGATGGGATCCGGTGCATTAGTGCTGGTATGATCGCACCCGTCACACCTTGCACGATCATCGTATATATCTGCTGCCTTGCAACTCATTCAACCAAAATAAAAAATATATTTAAAAGTACGTTTTGGTCCCTGAACTTTTTCATATTTCCCGTTTAGTCCCTGCATTGCAATTCACCGGTGCTCGTTACTCGTTCTGTTTACGCGATAGGCGATAATAATTAAAAAAATGCAGGCGCGGACCGCAAAAATGCCAAAAAGGGGTGCAACACGAGGACTTCCCAGGAGGTCACCCATCCTAGTACTGCTCTCGCCCAAGCACGTTTAACTTCGGAGTTCTGATGGGATCCGGTGCATTAGTGCTGGTATGATCGCACCCGTCACACCTTGCACGATCATCGTATATATCTGCTGCCTTGCAACTCATTCAACCAAAATAAAAACTATCTTTAAAAGTACGTTTTGGTCCCTGAACTTTTTCATATTTCCCGTTTAGTCCCTGCATTGCAATTCACCGGTGCTCGTTGCTCGTTACTCGTTCTGTTTACGCGATAGGCGATAATAATTAAAAAAATGCAGGCGCGGACCGCAAAAATGCAAAAAAGGGGTGCAACACGAGGACTTCCCAGGAGGTCACCCATCCTAGTACTGCTCTCGCCCAAGCACGTTTAACTTCGGAGTTCTGATGGGATCCGGTGCATTAGTGCTGGTATGATCGCACCCGTCACACCTTGCACGATCATCGTATATATCTGCTGCCTTGCAACTCATTCAACCAAAATAAAAAATATATTTAAAAGTACGTTTTGGTCCCTGAACTTTTTCATATTTCCCGTTTAGTCCCTGCATTGCAATTCACCGGTGCTCGTTGCTCGTTACTCGTTACTCGTTCTGTTTACGCGATAGGCGATAATAATTAAAAAAATGCAGGCGCGGACCGCAAAAATGCAAAAAAGGGGTGCAACACGAGGACTTCCCAGGAGGTCACCCATCCTAGTACTGCTCTCGCCCAAGCACGTTTAACTTCGGAGTTCTGATGGGATCCGGTGCATTAGTGCTGGTATGATCGCACCCGTCACACCTTGCACGATCATCGTATATATCTGCTGCCTTGCAACTCATTCAACCAAAATAAAAAATATATTTAAAAGTACGTTTTGGTCCCTGAACTTTTTCATATTTCCCGTTTAGTCCCTGCATTGCAATTCACCGGTGCTCGTTGCTCGTTACTCGTTACTCATTCTGTTTACGCGATAGGCGATAATAATTAAAAAAATGCAGGCGCGGACTGCAAAAATGCCAAAAAGGGGTGCAACACGAGGACTTCCCAGGAGGTCACCCATCCTAGTACTGCTCTCGCCCAAGCACGTTTAACTTCGGAGTTCTGATGGGATCCGGTGCATTAGTGCTGGTATGATCGCACCCGTCACACCTTGCACGATCATCGTATATATCTGCTGCCTTGCAACTCATTCAACCAAAATAAAAAATATATTTAAAAGTACGTTTTGGTCCCTGAACTTTTTCATATTTCCCGTTTAGTCCCTGCATTGCAATTCACCGGTGCTCGTTGCTCGTTACTCGTTACTCGTTCTGTTTACGCGATAGGCGATAATAATTAAAAAAATGCAGGCGCGGACCGCAAAAATGCCAAAAAGGGGTGCAACACGAGGACTTCCCAGGAGGTCACCCATCCTAGTACTGCTCTCGCCCAAGCACGTTTAACTTCGGAGTTCTGATGGGATCCGGTGCATTAGTGCTGGTATGATCGCACCCGTCACACCTTGCACGATCATCGTATATATCTGCTGCCTTGCAACTCATTCAACCAAAATAAAAAATATATTTAAAAGTACGTTTTGGTCCCTGAACTTTTTCATATTTCCCGTTTAGTCCCTGCATTGCAATTCACCGGTGCTCGTTACTCGTTCTGTTTACGCGATAGGCGATAATAATTAAAAAAATGCAGGCGCGGACCGCAAAAATGCAAAAAAGGGGTGCAACACGAGGACTTCCCAGGAGGTCACCCATCCTAGTACTGCTCTCGCCCAAGCACGTTTAACTTCGGAGTTCTGATGGGATCCGGTGCATTAGTGCTGGTATGATCGCACCCGTCACACCTTGCACGATCATCGTATATATCTGCTGCCTTGCAACTCATTCAACCAAAATAAAAAATATCTTTAAAAGTACGTTTTGGTCCCTAAACTTTTTCATATTTCCCGTTTAGTCCCTGCATTGCAATTCACCGCTGCTCGTTGCTCGTTGCTCGTTACTCGTTCTGTTTACGCGATAGGCGATAATAATTAAAAAAATGCAGGCGCGGACCGCAAAAATGCCAAAAAGGGGTGCAACACGAGGACTTCCCAGGAGGTCACCCATCCTAGTACTGCTCTCGCCCAAGCACGTTTAACTTCGGAGTTCTGATGGGATCCGGTGCATTAGTGCTGGTATGATCGCACCCGTCACACCTTGCACGATCATCGTATATATCTGCTGCCTTGCAACTCATTCAACCAAAATAAAAAATATCTTTAAAAGTACGTTTTGGTCCCTGAACTTTTTCATATTTCCCGTTTAGTCCCTGCATTGCAATTCACCGGTGCTCGTTACTCGTTCTGTTTACGCGATAGGCGATAATAATTAAAAAAATGCAGGCGCGGACCGCAAAAATGCAAAAAAGGGGTGCAACACGAGGACTTCCCAGGAGGTCACCCATCCTAGTACTGCTCTCGCCCAAGCACGTTTAACTTCGGAGTTCTGATGGGATCCGGTGCATTAGTGCTGGTATGATCGCACCCGTCACACCTTGCACGATCATCGTATATATCTGCTGCCTTGCAACTCATTCAACCAAAATAAAAAATATATTTAAAAGTACGTTTTGGTCCCTGAACTTTTTCATATTTCCCGTTTAGTCCCTGCATTGCAATTCACCGGTGCTCGTTACTCGTTCTGTTTACGCGAGAGGCGATAATAATTAAAAAAATGCAGGCGCGGACCGCAAAAATGCAAAAAAGGGGTGCAACACGAGGACTTCCCAGGAGGTCACCCATCCTAGTACTGCTCTCGCCCAAGCACGTTTAACTTCGGAGTTCTGATGGGATCCGGTGCATTAGTGCTGGTATGATCGCACCCGTCACACCTTGCACGATCATCGTATATATCTGCTGCCTTGCAACTCATTCAACCAAAATAAAAACTATATTTAAAAGTACGTTTTGGTCCCTGAACTTTTTCATATTTCCCGTTTAGTCCCTGCATTGCAATTCACCGGTGCTCGTTGCTCGTTACTCGTTACTCATTCTGTTTACGCGATAGGCGATAATAATTAAAAAAATGCAGGCGCGGACCGCAAAAATGCCAAAAAGGGGTGCAACACGAGGACTTCCCAGGAGGTCACCCATCCTAGTACTGCTCTCGCCCAAGCACGTTTAACTTCGGAGTTCTGATGGGATCCGGTGCATTAGTGCTGGTATGATCGCACCCGTCACACCTTGCACGATCATCGTATATATCTGCTGCCTTGCAACTCATTCAACCAAAATAAAAACTATCTTTAAAAGTACGTTTTGGTCCCTTAACTTTTTCATATTTCCCGTTTAGTCCCTGCATTGCAATTCACCGGTGCTCGTTGCTCGTTACTCGTTACTCGTTCTGTTTACGCGATAGGCGATAATAATTAAAAAAATGCAGGCGCGGACCGCAAAAATGCCAAAAAGGGGTGCAACACGAGGACTTCCCAGGAGGTCACCCATCCTAGTACTGCTCTCGCCCAAGCACGTTTAACTTCGGAGTTCTGATGGGATCCGGTGCATTAGTGCTGGTATGATCGCACCCGTCACACCTTGCACGATCATCGTATATATCTGCTGCCTTGCAACTCATTCAACCAAAATAAAAAATATATTTAAAAGTACGTTTTGGTCCCTGAACTTTTTCATATTTCCCGTTTAGTCCCTGCATTGCAATTCACCGGTGCTCGTTACTCGTTCTGTTTACGCGATAGGCGATAATAATTAAAAAAATGCAGGCGCGGACCGCAAAAATGCCAAAAAGGGGTGCAACACGAGGACTTCCCAGGAGGTCACCCATCCTAGTACTGCTCTCGCCCAAGCACGTTTAACTTCGGAGTTCTGATGGGATCCGGTGCATTAGTGCTGGTATGATCGCACCCGTCACACCTTGCACGATCATCGTATATATCTGCTGCCTTGCAACTCATTCAACCAAAATAAAAACTATCTTTAAAAGTACGTTTTGGTCCCTGAACTTTTTCATATTTCCCGTTTAGTCCCTGCATTGCAATTCACCGGTGCTCGTTGCTCGTTACTCGTTCTGTTTACGCGATAGGCGATAATAATTAAAAAAATGCAGGCGCGGACCGCAAAAATGCAAAAAAGGGGTGCAACACGAGGACTTCCCAGGAGGTCACCCATCCTAGTACTGCTCTCGCCCAAGCACGTTTAACTTCGGAGTTCTGATGGGATCCGGTGCATTAGTGCTGGTATGATCGCACCCGTCACACCTTGCACGATCATCGTATATATCTGCTGCCTTGCAACTCATTCAACCAAAATAAAAAATATATTTAAAAGTACGTTTTGGTCCCTGAACTTTTTCATATTTCCCGTTTAGTCCCTGCATTGCAATTCACCGGTGCTCGTTGCTCGTTACTCGTTACTCGTTCTGTTTACGCGATAGGCGATAATAATTAAAAAAATGCAGGCGCGGACCGCAAAAATGCAAAAAAGGGGTGCAACACGAGGACTTCCCAGGAGGTCACCCATCCTAGTACTGCTCTCGCCCAAGCACGTTTAACTTCGGAGTTCTGATGGGATCCGGTGCATTAGTGCTGGTATGATCGCACCCGTCACACCTTGCACGATCATCGTATATATCTGCTGCCTTGCAACTCATTCAACCAAAATAAAAAATATATTTAAAAGTACGTTTTGGTCCCTGAACTTTTTCATATTTCCCGTTTAGTCCCTGCATTGCAATTCACCGGTGCTCGTTGCTCGTTACTCGTTACTCATTCTGTTTACGCGATAGGCGATAATAATTAAAAAAATGCAGGCGCGGACTGCAAAAATGCCAAAAAGGGGTGCAACACGAGGACTTCCCAGGAGGTCACCCATCCTAGTACTGCTCTCGCCCAAGCACGTTTAACTTCGGAGTTCTGATGGGATCCGGTGCATTAGTGCTGGTATGATCGCACCCGTCACACCTTGCACGATCATCGTATATATCTGCTGCCTTGCAACTCATTCAACCAAAATAAAAAATATATTTAAAAGTACGTTTTGGTCCCTGAACTTTTTCATATTTCCCGTTTAGTCCCTGCATTGCAATTCACCGGTGCTCGTTGCTCGTTACTCGTTACTCGTTCTGTTTACGCGATAGGCGATAATAATTAAAAAAATGCAGGCGCGGACCGCAAAAATGCAAAAAAGGGGTGCAACACGAGGACTTCCCAGGAGGTCACCCATCCTAGTACTGCTCTCGCCCAAGCACGTTTAACTTCGGAGTTCTGATGGGATCCGGTGCATTAGTGCTGGTATGATCGCACCCGTCACACCTTGCACGATCATCGTATATATCTGCTGCCTTGCAACTCATTCAACCAAAATAAAAAATATCTTTAAAAGTACGTTTTGGTCCCTGAACTTTTTCATATTTCCCGTTTAGTCCCTGCATTGCAATTCACCGGTGCTCGTTACTCGTTCTGTTTACGCGATAGGCGATAATAATTAAAAAAATGCAGGCGCGGACCGCAAAAATGCAAAAAAGGGGTGCAACACGAGGACTTCCCAGGAGGTCACCCATCCTAGTACTGCTCTCGCCCAAGCACGTTTAACTTCGGAGTTCTGATGGGATCCGGTGCATTAGTGCTGGTATGATCGCACCCGTCACACCTTGCACGATCATCGTATATATCTGCTGCCTTGCAACTCATTCAACCAAAATAAAAAATATCTTTAAAAGTACGTTTTGGTCCCTAAACTTTTTCATATTTCCCGTTTAGTCCCTGCATTGCAATTCACCGCTGCTCGTTGCTCGTTGCTCGTTACTCGTTCTGTTTACGCGATAGGCGATAATAATTAAAAAAATGCAGGCGCGGACCGCAAAAATGCAAAAAAGGGGTGCAACACGAGGACTTCCCAGGAGGTCACCCATCCTAGTACTGCTCTCGCCCAAGCACGTTTAACTTCGGAGTTCTGATGGGATCCGGTGCATTAGTGCTGGTATGATCGCACCCGTCACACCTTGCACGATCATCGTATATATCTGCTGCCTTGCAACTCATTCAACCAAAATAAAAAATATCTTTAAAAGTACGTTTTGGTCCCTGAACTTTTTCATATTTCCCGTTTAGTCCCTGCATTGCAATTCACCGGTGCTCGTTACTCGTTCTGTTTACGCGATAGGCGATAATAATTAAAAAAATGCAGGCGCGGACCGCAAAAATGCAAAAAAGGGGTGCAACACGAGGACTTCCCAGGAGGTCACCCATCCTAGTACTGCTCTCGCCCAAGCACGTTTAACTTCGGAGTTCTGATGGGATCCGGTGCATTAGTGCTGGTATGATCGCACCCGTCACACCTTGCACGATCATCGTATATATCTGCTGCCTTGCAACTCATTCAACCAAAATAAAAAATATATTTAAAAGTACGTTTTGGTCCCTGAACTTTTTCATATTTCCCGTTTAGTCCCTGCATTGCAATTCACCGGTGCTCGTTACTCGTTCTGTTTACGCGAGAGGCGATAATAATTAAAAAAATGCAGGCGCGGACCGCAAAAATGCAAAAAAGGGGTGCAACACGAGGACTTCCCAGGAGGTCACCCATCCTAGTACTGCTCTCGCCCAAGCACGTTTAACTTCGGAGTTCTGATGGGATCCGGTGCATTAGTGCTGGTATGATCGCACCCGTCACACCTTGCACGATCATCGTATATATCTGCTGCCTTGCAACTCATTCAACCAAAATAAAAAATATATTTAAAAGTACGTTTTGGTCCCTGAACTTTTTCATATTTCCCGTTTAGTCCCTGCATTGCAATTCACCGGTGCTCGTTGCTCGTTACTCGTTACTCATTCTGTTTACGCGATAGGCGATAATAATTAAAAAAATGCAGGCGCGGACCGCAAAAATGCCAAAAAGGGGTGCAACACGAGGACTTCCCAGGAGGTCACCCATCCTAGTACTGCTCTCGCCCAAGCACGTTTAACTTCGGAGTTCTGATGGGATCCGGTGCATTAGTGCTGGTATGATCGCACCCGTCACACCTTGCACGATCATCGTATATATCTGCTGCCTTGCAACTCATTCAACCAAAATAAAAACTATCTTTAAAAGTACGTTTTGGTCCCTTAACTTTTTCATATTTCCCGTTTAGTCCCTGCATTGCAATTCACCGGTGCTCGTTGCTCGTTACTCGTTACTCGTTCTGTTTACGCGATAGGCGATAATAATTAAAAAAATGCAGGCGCGGACCGCAAAAATGCCAAAAAGGGGTGCAACACGAGGACTTCCCAGGAGGTCACCCATCCTAGTACTGCTCTCGCCCAAGCACGTTTAACTTCGGAGTTCTGATGGGATCCGGTGCATTAGTGCTGGTATGATCGCACCCGTCACACCTTGCACGATCATCGTATATATCTGCTGCCTTGCAACTCATTCAACCAAAATAAAAAATATATTTAAAAGTACGTTTTGGTCCCTGAACTTTTTCATATTTCCCGTTTAGTCCCTGCATTGCAATTCACCGGTGCTCGTTACTCGTTCTGTTTACGCGATAGGCGATAATAATTAAAAAAATGCAGGCGCGGACCGCAAAAATGCCAAAAAGGGGTGCAACACGAGGACTTCCCAGGAGGTCACCCATCCTAGTACTGCTCTCGCCCAAGCACGTTTAACTTCGGAGTTCTGATGGGATCCGGTGCATTAGTGCTGGTATGATCGCACCCGTCACACCTTGCACGATCATCGTATATATCTGCTGCCTTGCAACTCATTCAACCAAAATAAAAACTATCTTTAAAAGTACGTTTTGGTCCCTGAACTTTTTCATATTTCCCGTTTAGTCCCTGCATTGCAATTCACCGGTGCTCGTTGCTCGTTACTCGTTCTGTTTACGCGATAGGCGATAATAATTAAAAAAATGCAGGCGCGGACCGCAAAAATGCAAAAAAGGGGTGCAACACGAGGACTTCCCAGGAGGTCACCCATCCTAGTACTGCTCTCGCCCAAGCACGTTTAACTTCGGAGTTCTGATGGGATCCGGTGCATTAGTGCTGGTATGATCGCACCCGTCACACCTTGCACGATCATCGTATATATCTGCTGCCTTGCAACTCATTCAACCAAAATAAAAAATATCTTTAAAAGTACGTTTTGGTCCCTGAACTTTTTCATATTTCCCGTTTAGTCCCTGCATTGCAATTCACCGGTGCTCGTTGCTCGTTACTCGTTCTGTTTACGCGATAGGCGATAATAATTAAAAAAATGCAGGCGCGGACCGCAAAAATGCAAAAAAGGGGTGCAACACGAGGACTTCCCAGGAGGTCACCCATCCTAGTACTGCTCTCGCCCAAGCACGTTTAACTTCGGAGTTCTGATGGGATCCGGTGCATTAGTGCTGGTATGATCGCACCCGTCACACCTTGCACGATCATCGTATATATCTGCTGCCTTGCAACTCATTCAACCAAAATAAAAAATATAATTAAAAGTACGTTTTGGTCCCTGAACTTTTTCATATTTCCCGTTTAGTCCCTGCATTGCAATTCACCGGTGCTCGTTGCTCGTTACTCGTTACTCGTTCTGTTTACGCGATAGGCGATAATAATTAAAAAAATGCAGGCGCGGACCGCAAAAATGCAAAAAAGGGGTGCAACACGAGGACTTCCCAGGAGGTCACCCATCCTAGTACTGCTCTCGCCCAAGCACGTTTAACTTCGGAGTTCTGATGGGATCCGGTGCATTAGTGCTGGTATGATCGCACCCGTCACACCTTGCACGATCATCGTATATATCTGCTGCCTTGCAACTCATTCAACCAAAATAAAAAATATATTTAAAAGTACGTTTTGGTCCCTGAACTTTTTCATATTTCCCGTTTAGTCCCTGCATTGCAATTCACCGGTGCTCGTTGCTCGTTACTCGTTACTCATTCTGTTTACGCGATAGGCGATAATAATTAAAAAAATGCAGGCGCGGACTGCAAAAATGCCAAAAAGGGGTGCAACACGAGGACTTCCCAGGAGGTCACCCATCCTAGTACTGCTCTCGCCCAAGCACGTTTAACTTCGGAGTTCTGATGGGATCCGGTGCATTAGTGCTGGTATGATCGCACCCGTCACACCTTGCACGATCATCGTATATATCTGCTGCCTTGCAACTCATTCAACCAAAATAAAAAATATATTTAAAAGTACGTTTTGGTCCCTGAACTTTTTCATATTTCCCGTTTAGTCCCTGCATTGCAATTCACCGGTGCTCGTTGCTCGTTACTCGTTACTCGTTCTGTTTACGCGATAGGCGATAATAATTAAAAAAATGCAGGCGCGGACCGCAAAAATGCAAAAAAGGGGTGCAACACGAGGACTTCCCAGGAGGTCACCCATCCTAGTACTGCTCTCGCCCAAGCACGTTTAACTTCGGAGTTCTGATGGGATCCGGTGCATTAGTGCTGGTATGATCGCACCCGTCACACCTTGCACGATCATCGTATATATCTGCTGCCTTGCAACTCATTCAACCAAAATAAAAAATATCTTTAAAAGTACGTTTTGGTCCCTGAACTTTTTCATATTTCCCGTTTAGTCCCTGCATTGCAATTCACCGGTGCTCGTTACTCGTTCTGTTTACGCGATAGGCGATAATAATTAAAAAAATGCAGGCGCGGACCGCAAAAATGCAAAAAAGGGGTGCAACACGAGGACTTCCCAGGAGGTCACCCATCCTAGTACTGCTCTCGCCCAAGCACGTTTAACTTCGGAGTTCTGATGGGATCCGGTGCATTAGTGCTGGTATGATCGCACCCGTCACACCTTGCACGATCATCGTATATATCTGCTGCCTTGCAACTCATTCAACCAAAATAAAAAATATCTTTAAAAGTACGTTTTGGTCCCTAAACTTTTTCATATTTCCCGTTTAGTCCCTGCATTGCAATTCACCGCTGCTCGTTGCTCGTTGCTCGTTACTCGTTCTGTTTACGCGATAGGCGATAATAATTAAAAAAATGCAGGCGCGGACCGCAAAAATGCCAAAAAGGGGTGCAACACGAGGACTTCCCAGGAGGTCACCCATCCTAGTACTGCTCTCGCCCAAGCACGTTTAACTTCGGAGTTCTGATGGGATCCGGTGCATTAGTGCTGGTATGATCGCACCCGTCACACCTTGCACGATCATCGTATATATCTGCTGCCTTGCAACTCATTCAACCAAAATAAAAAATATCTTTAAAAGTACGTTTTGGTCCCTGAACTTTTTCATATTTCCCGTTTAGTCCCTGCATTGCAATTCACCGGTGCTCGTTACTCGTTCTGTTTACGCGATAGGCGATAATAATTAAAAAAATGCAGGCGCGGACCGCAAAAATGCAAAAAAGGGGTGCAACACGAGGACTTCCCAGGAGGTCACCCATCCTAGTACTGCTCTCGCCCAAGCACGTTTAACTTCGGAGTTCTGATGGGATCCGGTGCATTAGTGCTGGTATGATCGCACCCGTCACACCTTGCACGATCATCGTATATATCTGCTGCCTTGCAACTCATTCAACCAAAATAAAAAATATATTTAAAAGTACGTTTTGGTCCCTGAACTTTTTCATATTTCCCGTTTAGTCCCTGCATTGCAATTCACCGGTGCTCGTTACTCGTTCTGTTTACGCGAGAGGCGATAATAATTAAAAAAATGCAGGCGCGGACCGCAAAAATGCAAAAAAGGGGTGCAACACGAGGACTTCCCAGGAGGTCACCCATCCTAGTACTGCTCTCGCCCAAGCACGTTTAACTTCGGAGTTCTGATGGGATCCGGTGCATTAGTGCAGGTATGATCGCACCCGTCACACCTTGCACGATCATCGTATATATCTGCTGCCTTGCAACTCATTCAACCAAAATAAAAAATATATTTAAAAGTACGTTTTGGTCCCTGAACTTTTTCATATTTCCCGTTTAGTCCCTGCATTGCAATTCACCGGTGCTCGTTGCTCGTTACTCGTTACTCATTCTGTTTACGCGATAGGCGATAATAATTAAAAAAATGCAGGCGCGGACCGCAAAAATGCCAAAAAGGGGTGCAACACGAGGACTTCCCAGGAGGTCACCCATCCTAGTACTGCTCTCGCCCAAGCACGTTTAACTTCGGAGTTCTGATGGGATCCGGTGCATTAGTGCTGGTATGATCGCACCCGTCACACCTTGCACGATCATCGTATATATCTGCTGCCTTGCAACTCATTCAACCAAAATAAAAACTATCTTTAAAAGTACGTTTTGGTCCCTTAACTTTTTCATATTTCCCGTTTAGTCCCTGCATTGCAATTCACCGGTGCTCGTTGCTCGTTACTCGTTACTCGTTCTGTTTACGCGATAGGCGATAATAATTAAAAAAATGCAGGCGCGGACCGCAAAAATGCCAAAAAGGGGTGCAACACGAGGACTTCCCAGGAGGTCACCCATCCTAGTACTGCTCTCGCCCAAGCACGTTTAACTTCGGAGTTCTGATGGGATCCGGTGCATTAGTGCTGGTATGATCGCACCCGTCACACCTTGCACGATCATCGTATATATCTGCTGCCTTGCAACTCATTCAACCAAAATAAAAAATATATTTAAAAGTACGTTTTGGTCCCTGAACTTTTTCATATTTCCCGTTTAGTCCCTGCATTGCAATTCACCGGTGCTCGTTACTCGTTCTGTTTACGCGATAGGCGATAATAATTAAAAAAATGCAGGCGCGGACCGCAAAAATGCCAAAAAGGGGTGCAACACGAGGACTTCCCAGGAGGTCACCCATCCTAGTACTGCTCTCGCCCAAGCACGTTTAACTTCGGAGTTCTGATGGGATCCGGTGCATTAGTGCTGGTATGATCGCACCCGTCACACCTTGCACGATCATCGTATATATCTGCTGCCTTGCAACTCATTCAACCAAAATAAAAACTATCTTTAAAAGTACGTTTTGGTCCCTGAACTTTTTCATATTTCCCGTTTAGTCCCTGCATTGCAATTCACCGGTGCTCGTTGCTCGTTACTCGTTCTGTTTACGCGATAGGCGATAATAATTAAAAAAATGCAGGCGCGGACCGCAAAAATGCAAAAAAGGGGTGCAACACGAGGACTTCCCAGGAGGTCACCCATCCTAGTACTGCTCTCGCCCAAGCACGTTTAACTTCGGAGTTCTGATGGGATCCGGTGCATTAGTGCTGGTATGATCGCACCCGTCACACCTTGCACGATCATCGTATATATCTGCTGCCTTGCAACTCATTCAACCAAAATAAAAAATATCTTTAAAAGTACGTTTTGGTCCCTGAACTTTTTCATATTTCCCGTTTAGTCCCTGCATTGCAATTCACCGGTGCTCGTTGCTCGTTACTCGTTACTCGTTCTGTTTACGCGATAGGCGATAATAATTAAAAAAATGCAGGCGCGGACCGCAAAAATGCAAAAAAGGGGTGCAACACGAGGACTTCCCAGGAGGTCACCCATCCTAGTACTGCTCTCGCCCAAGCACGTTTAACTTCGGAGTTCTGATGGGATCCGGTGCATTAGTGCTGGTATGATCGCACCCGTCACACCTTGCACGATCATCGTATATATCTGCTGCCTTGCAACTCATTCAACCAAAATAAAAACTATCTTTAAAAGTACGTTTTGGTCCCTGAACTTTTTCATATTTCCCGTTTAGTCCCTGCATTGCAATTCACCGGTGCTCGTTGCTCGTTACTCGTTTACGCGAGAGGCGATAATAATTAAAAAAATGCAGGCGCGGACCGCAAAAATGCAAAAAAGGGGTGCAACACGAGGACTTCCCAGGAGGTCACCCATCCTAGTACTGCTCTCGCCCAAGCACGTTTAACTTCGGAGTTCTGATGGGATCCGGTGCATTAGTGCTGGTATGATCGCACCCGTCACACCTTGCACGATCATCGTATATATCTGCTGCCTTGCAACTCATTCAACCAAAATAAAAACTATCTTTAAAAGTACGTTTTGGTCCCTGAACTTTTTCATATTTCCCGTTTAGTCCCTGCATTGCAATTCACCGGTGCTCGTTGCTCGTTACTCGTTTACGCGATAGGCGATAATAATTAAAAAAATGCAGGCGCGGACCGCAAAAATGCAAAAAAGGGGTGCAACACGAGGACTTCCCAGGAGGTCACCCATCCTAGTACTGCTCTCGCCCAAGCACGTTTAACTTCGGAGTTCTGATGGGATCCGGTGCATTAGTGCTGGTATGATCGCACCCGTCACACCTTGCACGATCATCGTATATATCTGCTGCCTTGCAACTCATTCAACCAAAATAAAAAATATATTTAAAAGTACGTTTTGGTCCCTGAACTTTTTCATATTTCCCGTTTAGTCCCTGCATTGCAATTCACCGGTGCTCGTTGCTCGTTACTCGTTACTCATTCTGTTTACGCGATAGGCGATAATAATTAAAAAAATGCAGGCGCGGACCGCAAAAATGCCAAAAAGGGGTGCAACACGAGGACTTCCCAGGAGGTCACCCATCCTAGTACTGCTCTCGCCCAAGCACGTTTAACTTCGGAGTTCTGATGGGATCCGGTGCATTAGTGCTGGTATGATCGCACCAGTCACACCTTGCACGATCATCGTATATATCTGCTGCCTTGCAACTCATTCAACCAAAATAAAAACTATCTTTAAAAGTACGTTTTGGTCCCTGAACTTTTTCATATTTCCCGTTTAGTCCCTGCATTGCAATTCACCGGTGCTCGTTGCTCGTTACTCGTTACTCGTTCTGTTTACGCGATAGGCGATAATAATTAAAAAAATGCAGGCGCGGACCGCAAAAATGCCAAAAAGGGGTGCAACACGAGGACTTCCCAGGAGGTCACCCATCCTAGTACTGCTCTCGCCCAAGCACGTTTAACTTCGGAGTTCTGATGGGATCCGGTGCATTAGTGCTGGTATGATCGCACCCGTCACACCTTGCACGATCATCGTATATATCTGCTGCCTTGCAACTCATTCAACCAAAATAAAAAATATATTTAAAAGTACGTTTTGGTCCCTGAACTTTTTCATATTTCCCGTTTAGTCCCTGCATTGCAATTCACCGGTGCTCGTTGCTCGTTACTCGTTACTCGTTCTGTTTACGCGATAGGCGATAATAATTAAAAAAATGCAGGCGCGGACCGCAAAAATGCCAAAAAGGGGTGCAACACGAGGACTTCCCAGGAGGTCACCCATCCTAGTACTGCTCTCGCCCAAGCACGTTTAACTTCGGAGTTCTGATGGGATCCGGTGCATTAGTGCTGGTATGATCGCACCCGTCACACCTTGCACGATCATCGTATATATCTGCTGCCTTGCAACTCATTCAACCAAAATAAAAAATATCTTTAAAAGTACGTTTTGGTCCCTGAACTTTTTCATATTTCCCGTTTAGTCCCTGCATTGCAATTCACCGGTGCTCGTTGCTCGTTACTCGTTACTCGTTCTGTTTACGCGATAGGCGATAATAATTAAAAAAATGCAGGCGCGGACCGCAAAAATGCAAAAAAGGGGTGCAACACGAGGACTTCCCAGGAGGTCACCCATCCTAGTACTGCTCTCGCCCAAGCACGTTTAACTTCGGAGTTCTGATGGGATCCGGTGCATTAGTGCTGGTATGATCGCACCCGTCACACCTTGCACGATCATCGTATATATCTGCTGCCTTGCAACTCATTCAACCAAAATAAAAACTATCTTTAAAAGTACGTTTTGGTCCCTGAACTTTTTCATATTTCCCGTTTAGTCCCTGCATTGCAATTCACCGGTGCTCGTTGCTCGTTACTCGTTTACGCGAGAGGCGATAATAATTAAAAAAATGCAGGCGCGGACCGCAAAAATGCAAAAAAGGGGTGCAACACGAGGACTTCCCAGGAGGTCACCCATCCTAGTACTGCTCTCGCCCAAGCACGTTTAACTTCGGAGTTCTGATGGGATCCGGTGCATTAGTGCTGGTATGATCGCACCCGTCACACCTTGCACGATCATCGTATATATCTGCTGCCTTGCAACTCATTCAACCAAAATAAAAACTATCTTTAAAAGTACGTTTTGGTCCCTGAACTTTTTCATATTTCCCGTTTAGTCCCTGCATTGCAATTCACCGGTGCTCGTTGCTCGTTACTCGTTTACGCGATAGGCGATAATAATTAAAAAAATGCAGGCGCGGACCGCAAAAATGCAAAAAAGGGGTGCAACACGAGGACTTCCCAGGAGGTCACCCATCCTAGTACTGCTCTCGCCCAAGCACGTTTAACTTCGGAGTTCTGATGGGATCCGGTGCATTAGTGCTGGTATGATCGCACCCGTCACACCTTGCACGATCATCGTATATATCTGCTGCCTTGCAACTCATTCAACCAAAATAAAAACTATCTTTAAAAGTACGTTTTGGTCCCTGAACTTTTTCATATTTCCCGTTTAGTCCCTGCATTGCAATTCACCGGTGCTCGTTGCTCGTTACTCGTTCTGTTTACGCGATAGGCGATAATAATTAAAAAAATGCAGGCGCGGACCGCAAAAATGCCAAAAAGGGGTGCAACACGAGGACTTCCCAGGAGGTCACCCATCCTAGTACTGCTCTCGCCCAAGCACGTTTAACTTCGGAGTTCTGATGGGATCCGGTGCATTAGTGCTGGTATGATCGCACCCGTCACACCTTGCACGATCATCGTATATATCTGCTGCCTTGCAACTCATTCAACCAAAATAAAAACTATCTTTAAAAGTACGTTTTGGTCCCTGAACTTTTTCATATTTCCCGTTTAGTCCCTGCATTGCAATTCACCGGTGCTCGGTGCTCGTTACTCGTTCTGTTTACGCGATAGGCGATAATAATTAAAAAAATGCAGGCGCGGACCGCAAAAATGCAAAAAAGGGGTGCAACACGAGGACTTCCCAGGAGGTCACCCATCCTAGTACTGCTCTCGCCCAAGCACGTTTAACTTCGGAGTTCTGATGGGATCCGGTGCATTAGTGCTGGTATGATCGCACCCGTCACACCTTGCACGATCATCGTATATATCTGCTGCCTTGCAACTCATTCAACCAAAATAAAAACTATCTTTAAAAGTACGTTTTGGTCCCTGAACTTTTTCATATTTCCCGTTTAGTCCCTGCATTGCAATTCACCGGTGCTCGTTGCTCGTTACTCGTTCTGTTTACGCGATAGGCGATAATAATTAAAAAAATGCAGGCGCGGACCGCAAAAATGCAAAAAAGGGGTGCAACACGAGGACTTCCCAGGAGGTCACCCATCCTAGTACTGCTCTCGCCCAAGCACGTTTAACTTCGGAGTTCTGATGGGATCCGGTGCATTAGTGCTGGTATGATCGCACCCGTCACACCTTGCACGATCATCGTATATATCTGCTGCCTTGCAACTCATTCAACCAAAATAAAAACTATCTTTAAAAGTACGTTTTGGTCCCTGAACTTTTTCATATTTCCCGTTTAGTCCCTGCATTGCAATTCACCGGTGCTCGTTGCTCGTTACTCGTTTACGCGAGAGGCGATAATAATTAAAAAAATGCAGGCGCGGACCGCAAAAATGCAAAAAAGGGGTGCAACACGAGGACTTCCCAGGAGGTCACCCATCCTAGTACTGCTCTCGCCCAAGCACGTTTAACTTCGGAGTTCTGATGGGATCCGGTGCATTAGTGCTGGTATGATCGCACCCGTCACACCTTGCACGATCATCGTATATATCTGCTGCCTTGCAACTCATTCAACCAAAATAAAAACTATCTTTAAAAGTACGTTTTGGTCCCTGAACTTTTTCATATTTCCCGTTTAGTCCCTGCATTGCAATTCACCGGTGCTCGTTGCTCGTTACTCGTTTACGCGATAGGCGATAATAATTAAAAAAATGCAGGCGCGGACCGCAAAAATGCAAAAAAGGGGTGCAACACGAGGACTTCCCAGGAGGTCACCCATCCTAGTACTGCTCTCGCCCAAGCACGTTTAACTTCGGAGTTCTGATGGGATCCGGTGCATTAGTGCTGGTATGATCGCACCCGTCACACCTTGCACGATCATCGTATATATCTGCTGCCTTGCAACTCATTCAACCAAAATAAAAAATATATTTAAAAGTACGTTTTGGTCCCTGAACTTTTTCATATTTCCCGTTTAGTCCCTGCATTGCAATTCACCGGTGCTCGTTGCTCGTTACTCGTTACTCATTCTGTTTACGCGATAGGCGATAATAATTAAAAAAATGCAGGCGCGGACCGCAAAAATGCCAAAAAGGGGTGCAACACGAGGACTTCCCAGGAGGTCACCCATCCTAGTACTGCTCTCGCCCAAGCACGTTTAACTTCGGAGTTCTGATGGGATCCGGTGCATTAGTGCTGGTATGATCGCACCAGTCACACCTTGCACGATCATCGTATATATCTGCTGCCTTGCAACTCATTCAACCAAAATAAAAACTATCTTTAAAAGTACGTTTTGGTCCCTGAACTTTTTCATATTTCCCGTTTAGTCCCTGCATTGCAATTCACCGGTGCTCGTTGCTCGTTACTCGTTACTCGTTCTGTTTACGCGATAGGCGATAATAATTAAAAAAATGCAGGCGCGGACCGCAAAAATGCCAAAAAGGGGTGCAACACGAGGACTTCCCAGGAGGTCACCCATCCTAGTACTGCTCTCGCCCAAGCACGTTTAACTTCGGAGTTCTGATGGGATCCGGTGCATTAGTGCTGGTATGATCGCACCCGTCACACCTTGCACGATCATCGTATATATCTGCTGCCTTGCAACTCATTCAACCAAAATAAAAAATATATTTAAAAGTACGTTTTGGTCCCTGAACTTTTTCATATTTCCCGTTTAGTCCCTGCATTGCAATTCACCGGTGCTCGTTGCTCGTTACTCGTTACTCGTTCTGTTTACGCGATAGGCGATAATAATTAAAAAAATGCAGGCGCGGACCGCAAAAATGCCAAAAAGGGGTGCAACACGAGGACTTCCCAGGAGGTCACCCATCCTAGTACTGCTCTCGCCCAAGCACGTTTAACTTCGGAGTTCTGATGGGATCCGGTGCATTAGTGCTGGTATGATCGCACCCGTCACACCTTGCACGATCATCGTATATATCTGCTGCCTTGCAACTCATTCAACCAAAATAAAAACTATCTTTAAAAGTACGTTTTGGTCCCTGAACTTTTTCATATTTCCCGTTTAGTCCCTGCATTGCAATTCACCGGTGCTCGTTACTCGTTCTGTTTACGCGATAGGCGATAATAATTAAAAAAATGCAGGCGCGGACCGCAAAAATGCAAAAAAGGGGTGCAACACGAGGACTTCCCAGGAGGTCACCCATCCTAGTACTGCTCTCGCCCAAGCACGTTTAACTTCGGAGTTCTGATGGGATCCGGTGCATTAGTGCTGGTATGATCGCACCCGTCACACCTTGCACGATCATCGTATATATCTGCTGCCTTGCAACTCATTCAACCAAAATAAAAAATATATTTAAAAGTACGTTTTGGTCCCTGAACTTTTTCATATTTCCCGTTTAGTCCCTGCATTGCAATTCACCGGTGCTCGTTACTCGTTCTGTTTACGCGAGAGGCGATAATAATTAAAAAAATGCAGGCGCGGACCGCAAAAATGCAAAAAAGGGGTGCAACACGAGAACTTCCCAGGAGGTCACCCATCCTAGTACTGCTCTCGCCCAAGCACGTTTAACTTCGGAGTTCTGATGGGATCCGGTGCATTAGTGCTGGTATGATCGCACCCGTCACACCTTGCACGATCATCGTATATATCTGCTGCCTTGCAACTCATTCAACCAAAATAAAAAATATATTTAAAAGTACGTTTTGGTCCCTGAACTTTTTCATATTTCCCGTTTAGTCCCTGCATTGCAATTCACCGGTGCTCGTTGCTCGTTACTCGTTACTCATTCTGTTTACGCGATAGGCGATAATAATTAAAAAAATGCAGGCGCGGACCGCAAAAATGCCAAAAAGGGGTGCAACACGAGGACTTCCCAGGAGGTCACCCATCCTAGTACTGCTCTCGCCCAAGCACGTTTAACTTCGGAGTTCTGATGGGATCCGGTGCATTAGTGCTGGTATGATCGCACCAGTCACACCTTGCACGATCATCGTATATATCTGCTGCCTTGCAACTCATTCAACCAAAATAAAAACTATCTTTAAAAGTACGTTTTGGTCCCTGAACTTTTTCATATTTCCCGTTTAGTCCCTGCATTGCAATTCACCGGTGCTCGTTGCTCGTTACTCGTTACTCGTTCTGTTTACGCGATAGGCGATAATAATTAAAAAAATGCAGGCGCGGACCGCAAAAATGCCAAAAAGGGGTGCAACACGAGGACTTCCCAGGAGGTCACCCATCCTAGTACTGCTCTCGCCCAAGCACGTTTAACTTCGGAGTTCTGATGGGATCCGGTGCATTAGTGCTGGTATGATCGCACCCGTCACACCTTGCACGATCATCGTATATATCTGCTGCCTTGCAACTCATTCAACCAAAATAAAAAATATATTTAAAAGTACGTTTTGGTCCCTGAACTTTTTCATATTTCCCGTTTAGTCCCTGCATTGCAATTCACCGGTGCTCGTTGCTCGTTACTCGTTACTCGTTCTGTTTACGCGATAGGCGATAATAATTAAAAAAATGCAGGCGCGGACCGCAAAAATGCCAAAAAGGGGTGCAACACGAGGACTTCCCAGGAGGTCACCCATCCTAGTACTGCTCTCGCCCAAGCACGTTTAACTTCGGAGTTCTGATGGGATCCGGTGCATTAGTGCTGGTATGATCGCACCCGTCACACCTTGCACGATCATCGTATATATCTGCTGCCTTGCAACTCATTCAACCAAAATAAAAACTATCTTTAAAAGTACGTTTTGGTCCCTGAACTTTTTCATATTTCCCGTTTAGTCCCTGCATTGCAATTCACCGGTGCTCGTTGCTCGTTACTCGTTCTGTTTACGCGATAGGCGATAATAATTAAAAAAATGCAGGCGCGGACCGCAAAAATGCAAAAAAGGGGTGCAACACGAGGACTTCCCAGGAGGTCACCCATCCTAGTACTGCTCTCGCCCAAGCACGTTTAACTTCGGAGTTCTGATGGGATCCGGTGCATTAGTGCTGGTATGATCGCACCCGTCACACCTTGCACGATCATCGTATATATCTGCTGCCTTGCAACTCATTCAACCAAAATAAAAAATATCTTTAAAAGTACGTTTTGGTCCCTGAACTTTTTCATATTTCCCGTTTAGTCCCTGCATTGCAATTCACCGGTGCTCGTTGCTCGTTACTCGTTACTCGTTCTGTTTACGCGATAGGCGATAATAATTAAAAAAATGCAGGCGCGGACCGCAAAAATGCAAAAAAGGGGTGCAACACGAGGACTTCCCAGGAGGTCACCCATCCTAGTACTGCTCTCGCCCAAGCACGTTTAACTTCGGAGTTCTGATGGGATCCGGTGCATTAGTGCTGGTATGATCGCACCCGTCACACCTTGCACGATCATCGTATATATCTGCTGCCTTGCAACTCATTCAACCAAAATAAAAACTATCTTTAAAAGTACGTTTTGGTCCCTGAACTTTTTCATATTTCCCGTTTAGTCCCTGCATTGCAATTCACCGGTGCTCGTTGCTCGTTACTCGTTTACGCGAGAGGCGATAATAATTAAAAAAATGCAGGCGCGGACCGCAAAAATGCAAAAAAGGGGTGCAACACGAGGACTTCCCAGGAGGTCACCCATCCTAGTACTGCTCTCGCCCAAGCACGTTTAACTTCGGAGTTCTGATGGGATCCGGTGCATTAGTGCTGGTATGATCGCACCCGTCACACCTTGCACGATCATCGTATATATCTGCTGCCTTGCAACTCATTCAACCAAAATAAAAACTATCTTTAAAAGTACGTTTTGGTCCCTGAACTTTTTCATATTTCCCGTTTAGTCCCTGCATTGCAATTCACCGGTGCTCGTTGCTCGTTACTCGTTTACGCGATAGGCGATAATAATTAAAAAAATGCAGGCGCGGACCGCAAAAATGCAAAAAAGGGGTGCAACACGAGGACTTCCCAGGAGGTCACCCATCCTAGTACTGCTCTCGCCCAAGCACGTTTAACTTCGGAGTTCTGATGGGATCCGGTGCATTAGTGCTGGTATGATCGCACACGTCACACCTTGCACGATCATCGTATATATCTGCTGCCTTGCAACTCATTCAACCAAAATAAAAAATATCTTTAAAAGTACGTTTTGGTCCCTGAACTTTTTCATATTTCCCGTTTAGTCCCTGCATTGCAATTCACCGGTGCTCGTTGCTCGTTACTCGTTCTGTTTACGCGATAGGCGATAATAATTAAAAAAATGCAGGCGCGGACCGCAAAAATGCAAAAAAGGGGTGCAACACGAGGACTTCCCAGGAGGTCACCCATCCTAGTACTGCTCTCGCCCAAGCACGTTTAACTTCGGAGTTCTGATGGGATCCGGTGCATTAGTGCTGGTATGATCGCACCCGTCACACCTTGCACGATCATCGTATATATCTGCTGCCTTGCAACTCATTCAACCAAAATAAAAACTATCTTTAAAAGTACGTTTTGGTCCCTGAACTTTTTCATATTTCCCGTTTAGTCCCTGCATTGCAATTCACCGGTGCTCGTTACTCGTTCTGTTTACGCGATAGGCGATAATAATTAAAAAAATGCAGGCGCGGACCGCAAAAATGCAAAAAAGGGGTGCAACACGAGGACTTCCCAGGAGGTCACCCATCCTAGTACTGCTCTCGCCCAAGCACGTTTAACTTCGGAGTTCTGATGGGATCCGGTGCATTAGTGCTGGTATGATCGCACCCGTCACACCTTGCACGATCATCGTATATATCTGCTGCCTTGCAACTCATTCAACCAAAATAAAAACTATCTTTAAAAGTACGTTTTGGTCCCTGAACTTTTTCATATTTCCCGTTTAGTCCCTGCATTGCAATTCACCGGTGCTCGTTGCTCGTTACTCGTTTACGCGATAGGCGATAATAATTAAAAAAATGCAGGCGCGGACCGCAAAAATGCAAAAAAGGGGTGCAACACGAGGACTTCCCAGGAGGTCACCCATCCTAGTACTGCTCTCGCCCAAGCACGTTTAACTTCGGAGTTCTGATGGGATCCGGTGCATTAGTGCTGGTATGATCGCACACGTCACACCTTGCACGATCATCGTATATATCTGCTGCCTTGCAACTCATTCAACCAAAATAAAAAATATCTTTAAAAGTACGTTTTGGTCCCTGAACTTTTTCATATTTCCCGTTTAGTCCCTGCATTGCAATTCACCGGTGCTCGTTGCTCGTTACTCGTTCTGTTTACGCGATAGGCGATAATAATTAAAAAAATGCAGGCGCGGACCGCAAAAATGCAAAAAAGGGGTGCAACACGAGGACTTCCCAGGAGGTCACCCATCCTAGTACTGCTCTCGCCCAAGCACGTTTAACTTCGGAGTTCTGATGGGATCCGGTGCATTAGTGCTGGTATGATCGCACCCGTCACACCTTGCACGATCATCGTATATATCTGCTGCCTTGCAACTCATTCAACCAAAATAAAAACTATCTTTAAAAGTACGTTTTGGTCCCTGAACTTTTTCATATTTCCCGTTTAGTCCCTGCATTGCAATTCACCGGTGCTCGTTACTCGTTCTGTTTACGCGATAGGCGATAATAATTAAAAAAATGCAGGCGCGGACCGCAAAAATGCAAAAAAGGGGTGCAACACGAGGACTTCCCAGGAGGTCACCCATCCTAGTACTGCTCTCGCCCAAGCACGTTTAACTTCGGAGTTCTGATGGGATCCGGTGCATTAGTGCTGGTATGATCGCACCCGTCACACCTTGCACGATCATCGTATATATCTGCTGCCTTGCAACTCATTCAACCAAAATAAAAACTATCTTTAAAAGTACGTTTTGGTCCCTGAACTTTTTCATATTTCCCGTTTAGTCCCTGCATTGCAATTCACCGGTGCTCGTTGCTCGTTACTCGTTTACGCGATAGGCGATAATAATTAAAAAAATGCAGGCGCGGACCGCAAAAATGCAAAAAAGGGGTGCAACACGAGGACTTCCCAGGAGGTCACCCATCCTAGTACTGCTCTCGCCCAAGCACGTTTAACTTCGGAGTTCTGATGGGATCCGGTGCATTAGTGCTGGTATGATCGCACCCGTCACACCTTGCACGATCATCGTATATATCTGCTGCCTTGCAACTCATTCAACCAAAATAAAAAATATCTTTAAAAGTACGTTTTGGTCCCTGAACTTTTTCATATTTCCCGTTTAGTCCCTGCATTGCAATTCACCGGTGCTCGTTACTCGTTCTGTTTACGCGATAGGCGATAATAATTAAAAAAATGCAGGCGCGGACCGCAAAAATGCAAAAAAGGGGTGCAACACGAGGACTTCCCAGGAGGTCACCCATCCTAGTACTGCTCTCGCCCAAGCACGTTTAACTTCGGAGTTCTGATGGGATCCGGTGCATTAGTGCTGGTATGATCGCACCCGTCACACCTTGCACGATCATCGTATATATCTGCTGCCTTGCAACTCATTCAACCAAAATAAAAAATATCTTTAAAAGTACGTTTTGGTCCCTGAACTTTTTCATATTTCCCGTTTAGTCCCTGCATTGCAATTCACCGGTGCTCGTTACTCGTTCTGTTTACGCGAGAGGCGATAATAATTAAAAAAATGCAGGCGCGGACCGCAAAAATGCAAAAAAGGGGTGCAACACGAGGACTTCCCAGGAGGTCACCCATCCTAGTACTGCTCTCGCCCAAGCACGTTTAACTTCGGAGTTCTGATGGGATCCGGTGCATTAGTGCTGGTATGATCGCACCCGTCACACCTTGCACGATCATCGTATATATCTGCTGCCTTGCAACTCATTCAACCAAAATAAAAACTATCTTTAAAAGTACGTTTTGGTCCCTGAACTTTTTCATATTTCCCGTTTAGTCCCTGCATTGCAATTCACCGGTGCTCGTTACTCGTTCTGTTTACGCGATAGGCGATAATAATTAAAAAAATGCAGGCGCGGACCGCAAAAATGCAAAAAAGGGGTGCAACACGAGGACTTCCCAGGAGGTCACCCATCCTAGTACTGCTCTCGCCCAAGCACGTTTAACTTCGGAGTTCTGATGGGATCCGGTGCATTAGTGCTGGTATGATCGCACCCGTCACACCTTGCACGATCATCGTATATATCTGCTGCCTTGCAACTCATTCAACCAAAATAAAAACTATCTTTAAAAGTACGTTTTGGTCCCTGAACTTTTTCATATTTCCCGTTTAGTCCCTGCATTGCAATTCACCGGTGCTCGTTGCTCGTTACTCGTTTACGCGATAGGCGATAATAATTAAAAAAATGCAGGCGCGGACCGCAAAAATGCAAAAAAGGGGTGCAACACGAGGACTTCCCAGGAGGTCACCCATCCTAGTACTGCTCTCGCCCAAGCACGTTTAACTTCGGAGTTCTGATGGGATCCGGTGTATTAGTGCTAGTATGATCGCACCCGTCACACCTTGCACGATCATCGTATATATCTGCTGCCTTGCAACTCATTCAACCAAAATAAAAACTATCTTTAAAAGTACGTTTTGGTCCCTGAACTTTTTCATATTTCCCGTTTAGTCCCTGCATTGCAATTCACCGGTGCTCGTTACTCGTTCTGTTTACGCGATAGGCGATAATAATTAAAAAAATGCAGGCGCGGACCGCAAAAATGCAAAAAAGGGGTGCAACACGAGGACTTCCCAGGAGGTCACCCATCCTAGTACTGCTCTCGCCCAAGCACGTTTAACTTCGGAGTTCTGATGGGATCCGGTGCATTAGTGCTGGTATGATCGCACCCGTCACACCTTGCACGATCATCGTATATATCTGCTGCCTTGCAACTCATTCAACCAAAATAAAAACTATCTTTAAAAGTACGTTTTGGTCCCTGAACTTTTTCATATTTCCCGTTTAGTCCCTGCATTGCAATTCACCGGTGCTCGTTGCTCGTTACTCGTTCTGTTTACGCGATAGGCGATAATAATTAAAAAAATGCAGGCGCGGACCGCAAAAATGCAAAAAAGGGGTGCAACACGAGGACTTCCCAGGAGGTCACCCATCCTAGTACTGCTCTCGCCCAAGCACGTTTAACTTCGGAGTTCTGATGGGATCCGGTGCATTAGTGCTGGTATGATCGCACCCGTCACACCTTGCACGATCATCGTATATATCTGCTGCCTTGCAACTCATTCAACCAAAATAAAAAATATCTTTAAAAGTACGTTTTGGTCCCTGAACTTTTTCATATTTCCCGTTTAGTCCCTGCATTGCAATTTACCGGTGCTCGTTACTCGTTCTGTTTACGCGATAGGCGATAATAATTAAAAAAATGCAGGCGCGGACCGCAAAAATGCAAAAAAGGGGTGCAACACGAGGACTTCCCAGGAGGTCACCCATCCTAGTACTGCTCTCGCCCAAGCACGTTTAACTTCGGAGTTCTGATGGGATCCGGTGCATTAGTGCTGGTATGATCGCACCCGTCACACCTTGCACGATCATCGTATATATCTGCTGCCTTGCAACTCATTCAACCAAAATAAAAACTATCTTTAAAAGTACGTTTTGGTCCCTGAACTTTTTCATATTTCCCGTTTAGTCCCTGCATTGCAATTCACCGGTGCTCGTTGCTCGTTACTCGTTTACGCGATAGGCGATAATAATTAAAAAAATGCAGGCGCGGACCGCAAAAATGCAAAAAAGGGGTGCAACACGAGGACTTCCCAGGAGGTCACCCATCCTAGTACTGCTCTCGCCCAAGCACGTTTAACTTCGGAGTTCTGATGGGATCCGGTGCATTAGTGCTGGTATGATCGCACCCGTCACACCTTGCACGATCATCGTATATATCTGCTGCCTTGCAACTCATTCAACCAAAATAAAAAATATCTTTAAAAGTACGTTTTGGTCCCTGAACTTTTTCATATTTCCCGTTTAGTCCCTGCATTGCAATTCACTGGTGCTCGTTACTCGTTCTGTTTACGCGATAGGCGATAATAATTAAAAAAATGCAGGCGCGGACCGCAAAAATGCAAAAAAGGGGTGCAACACGAGGACTTCCCAGGAGGTCACCCATCCTAGTACTGCTCTCGCCCAAGCACGTTTAACTTCGGAGTTCTGATGGGATCCGGTGCATTAGTGCTGGTATGATCGCACCCGTCACACCTTGCACGATCATCGTATATATCTGCTGCCTTGCAACTCATTCAACCAAAATAAAAACTATCTTTAAAAGTACGTTTTGGTCCCTGAACTTTTTCATATTTCCCGTTTAGTCCCTGCATTGCAATTCACCGGTGCTCGTTGCTCGTTACTCGTTTACGCGATAGGCGATAATAATTAAAAAAATGCAGGCGCGGACCGCAAAAATGCAAAAAAGGGGTGCAACACGAGGACTTCCCAGGAGGTCACCCATCCTAGTACTGCTCTCGCCCAAGCACGTTTAACTTTGGAGTTCTGATGGGATCCGGTGCATTAGTGCTGGTATGATCGCACCCGTCACACCTTGCACGATCATCGTATATATCTGCTGCCTTGCAACTCATTCAACCAAAATAAAAAATATCTTTAAAAGTACGTTTTGGTCCCTGAACTTTTTCATATTTCCCGTTTAGTCCCTGCATTGCAATTCACCGGTGCTCGTTGCTCGTTACTCGTTCTGTTTACGCGATAGGCGATAATAATTAAAAAAATGCAGGCGCGGACCGCAAAAATGCAAAAAAGGGGTGCAACACGAGGACTTCCCAGGAGGTCACCCATCCTAGTACTGCTCTCGCCCAAGCACGTTTAACTTCGGAGTTCTGATGGGATCCGGTGCATTAGTGCTGGTATGATCGCACCCGTCACACCTTGCACGATCATCGTATATATCTGCTGCCTTGCAACTCATTCAACCAAAATAAAAAATATCTTTAAAAGTACGTTTTGGTCCCTGAACTTTTTCATATTTCCCGTTTAGTCCCTGCATTGCAATTCACCGGTGCTCGTTACTCGTTCTGTTTACGCGAGAGGCGATAATAATTAAAAAAATGCAGGCGCGGACCGCAAAAATGCAAAAAAGGGGTGCAACACGAGGACTTCCCAGGAGGTCACCCATCCTAGTACTGCTCTCGCCCAAGGACGTTTAACTTCGGAGTTCTGATGGGATCCGGTGCATTAGTGCTGGTATGATCGCACCCGTCACACCTTGCACGATCATCGTATATATCTGCTGCCTTGCAACTCATTCAACCAAAATAAAAGCTATCTTTAAAAGTACGTTTTGGTCCCTGAACTTTTTCATATTTCCCGTTTAGTCCCTGCATTGCAATTCACCGGTGCTCGTTGCTCGTTACTCGTTTACGCGATAGGCGATAATAATTAAAAAAATGCAGGCGCGGACCGCAAAAATGCAAAAAAGGGGTGCAACACGAGGACTTCCCAGGAGGTCACCCATCCTAGTACTGCTCTCGCCCAAGCACGTTTAACTTCGGAGTTCTGATGGGATCCGGTGCATTAGTGCTGGTATGATCGCACCCGTCACACCTTGCACGATCATCGTATATATCTGCTGCCTTGCAACTCATTCAACCAAAATAAAAAATATCTTTAAAAGTACGTTTTGGTCCCTGAACTTTTTCATATTTCCCGTTTAGTCCCTGCATTGCAATTCACCGGTGCTCGTTGCTCGTTACTCGTTCTGTTTACGCGATAGGCGATAATAATTAAAAAAATGCAGGCGCGGACCGCAAAAATGCAAAAAAGGGGTGCAACACGAGGACTTCCCAGGAGGTCACCCATCCTAGTACTGCTCTCGCCCAAGCACGTTTAACTTCGGAGTTCTGATGGGATCCGGTGCATTAGTGCTGGTATGATCGCACCCGTCACACCTTGCACGATCATCGTATATATCTGCTGCCTTGCAACTCATTCAACCAAAATAAAAAATATCTTTAAAAGTACGTTTTGGTCCCTGAACTTTTTCATATTTCCCGTTTAGTCCCTGCATTGCAATTCACCGGTGCTCGTTACTCGTTCTGTTTACGCGAGAGGCGATAATAATTAAAAAAATGCAGGCGCGGACCGCAAAAATGCAAAAAAGGGGTGCAACACGAGGACTTCCCAGGAGGTCACCCATCCTAGTACTGCTCTCGCCCAAGGACGTTTAACTTCGGAGTTCTGATGGGATCCGGTGCATTAGTGCTGGTATGATCGCACCCGTCACACCTTGCACGATCATCGTATATATCTGCTGCCTTGCAACTCATTCAACCAAAATAAAAAATATCTTTAAAAGTACGTTTTGGTCCCTGAACTTTTTCATATTTCCCGTTTAGTCCCTGCATTGCAATTCACCGGTGCTCGTTGCTCGTTACTCGTTTACGCGATAGGCGATAATAATTAAAAAAATGCAGGCGCGGACCGCAAAAATGCAAAAAAGGGGTGCAACACGAGGACTTCCCAGGAGGTCACCCATCCTAGTACTGCTCTCGCCCAAGCACGTTTAACTTCGGAGTTCTGATGGGATCCGGTGCATTAGTGCTGGTATGATCGCACCCGTCACACCTTGCACGATCATCGTATATATCTGCTGCCTTGCAACTCATTCAACCAAAATAAAAAATATCTTTAAAAGTACGTTTTGGTCCCTGAACTTTTTCATATTTCCCGTTTAGTCCCTGCATTGCAATTCACCGGTGCTCGTTACTCGTTCTGTTTACGCGATAGGCGATAATAATTAAAAAAATGCAGGCGCGGACCGCAAAAATGCAAAAAAGGGGTGCAACACGAGGACTTCCCAGGAGGTCACCCATCCTAGTACTGCTCTCGCCCAAGCACGTTTAACTTCGGAGTTCTGATGGGATCCGGTGCATTAGTGCTGGTATGATCGCACCCGTCACACCTTGCACGATCATCGTATATATCTGCTGCCTTGCAACTCATTCAACCAAAATAAAAAATATCTTTAAAAGTACGTTTTGGTCCCTGAACTTTTTCATATTTCCCGTTTAGTCCCTGCATTGCAATTCACCGGTGCTCGTTGCTCGTTACTCGTTTACGCGATAGGCGATAATAATTAAAAAAATGCAGGCGCGGACCGCAAAAATGCAAAAAAGGGGTGTAACACGAGGACTTCCCAGGAGGTCACCCATCCTAGTACTGCTCTCGCCCAAGCACGTTTAACTTCGGAGTTCTGATGGGATCCGGTGCATTAGTGCTGGTATGATCGCACCCGTCACACCTTGCACGATCATCGTATATATCTGCTGCCTTGCAACTCATTCAACCAAAATAAAAAATATCTTTAAAAGTACGTTTTGGTCCCTGAACTTTTTCATATTTCCCGTTTAGTCCCTGCATTGCAATTCACCGGTGCTCGTTGCTCGTTACTCGTTTACGCGATAGGCGATAATAATTAAAAAAATGCAGGCGCGGACCGCAAAAATGCAAAAAAGGGGTGCAACACGAGGACTTCCCAGGAGGTCACCCATCCTAGTACTGCTCTCGCCCAAGCACGTTTAACTTCGGAGTTCTGATGGGATCCGGTGCATTAGTGCTGGTATGATCGCACCCGTCACACCTTGCACGATCATCGTATATATCTGCTGCCTTGCAACTCATTCAACCAAAATAAAAAATATCTTTAAAAGTACGTTTTGGTCCCTGAACTTTTTCATATTTCCCGTTTAGTCCCTGCATTGCAATTCACCGGTGCTCGTTACTCGTTCTGTTTACGCGATAGGCGATAATAATTAAAAAAATGCAGGCGCGGACCGCAAAAATGCAAAAAAGGGGTGCAACACGAGGACTTCCCAGGAGGTCACCCATCCTAGTACTGCTCTCGCCCAAGCACGTTTAACTTCGGAGTTCTGATGGGATCCGGTGCATTAGTGCTGGTATGATCGCACCCGTCACACCTTGCACGATCATCGTATATATCTGCTGCCTTGCAACTCATTCAACCAAAATAAAAAATATCTTTAAAAGTACGTTTTGGTCCCTGAACTTTTTCATATTTCCCGTTTAGTCCCTGCATTGCAATTCACCGGTGCTCGTTGCTCGTTACTCGTTTACGCGATAGGCGATAATAATTAAAAAAATGCAGGCGCGGACCGCAAAAATGCAAAAAAGGGGTGTAACACGAGGACTTCCCAGGAGGTCACCCATCCTAGTACTGCTCTCGCCCAAGCACGTTTAACTTCGGAGTTCTGATGGGATCCGGTGCATTAGTGCTGGTATGATCGCACCCGTCACACCTTGCACGATCATCGTATATATCTGCTGCCTTGCAACTCATTCAACCAAAATAAAAAATATCTTTAAAAGTACGTTTTGGTCCCTGAACTTTTTCATATTTCCCGTTTAGTCCCTGCATTGCAATTCACCGGTGCTCGTTGCTCGTTACTCGTTTACGCGATAGGCGATAATAATTAAAAAAATGCAGGCGCGGACCGCAAAAATGCAAAAAAGGGGTGCAACACGAGGACTTCCCAGGAGGTCACCCATCCTAGTACTGCTCTCGCCCAAGCACGTTTAACTTCGGAGTTCTGATGGGATCCGGTGCATTAGTGCTGGTATGATCGCACCCGTCACACCTTGCACGATCATCGTATATATCTGCTGCCTTGCAACTCATTCAACCAAAATAAAAAATATATTTAAAAGTACGTTTTGGTCCCTGAACTTTTTCATATTTCCCGTTTAGTCCCTGCATTGCAATTCACCGGTGCTCGTTGCTCGTTACTCGTTACTCGTTCTGTTTACGCGATAGGCGATAATAATTAAAAAAATGCAGGCGCGGACCGCAAAAATGCCAAAAAGGGGTGCAACACGAGGACTTCCCAGGAGGTCACCCATCCTAGTACTGCTCTCGCCCAAGCACGTTTAACTTCGGAGTTCTGATGGGATCCGGTGCATTAGTGCTGGTATGATCGCACCCGTCACACCTTGCACGATCATCGTATATATCTGCTGCCTTGCAACTCATTCAACCAAAATAAAAAATATCTTTAAAAGTACGTTTTGGTCCCTGAACTTTTTCATATTTCCCGTTTAGTCCCTGCATTGCAATTCACCGGTGCTCGTTACTCGTTCTGTTTACGCGAGAGGCGATAATAATTAAAAAAATGCAGGCGCGGACCGCAAAAATGCAAAAAAGGGGTGCAACACGAGGACTTCCCAGGAGGTCACCCATCCTAGTACTGCTCTCGCCCAAGCACGTTTAACTTCGGAGTTCTGATGGGATCCGGTGCATTAGTGCTGGTATGATCGCACCCGTCACACCTTGCACGATCATCGTATATATCTGCTGCCTTGCAACTCATTCAACCAAAATAAAAAATATCTTTAAAAGTACGTTTTGGTCCCTGAACTTTTTCATATTTCCCGTTTAGTCCCTGCATTGCAATTCACCGGTGCTCGTTGCTCGTTACTCGTTTACGCGATAGGCGATAATAATTAAAAAAATGCAGGCGCGGACCGCAAAAATGCAAAAAAGGGGTGTAACACGAGGACTTCCCAGGAGGTCACCCATCCTAGTACTGCTCTCGCCCAAGCACGTTTAACTTCGGAGTTCTGATGGGATCCGGTGCATTAGTGCTGGTATGATCGCACCCGTCACACCTTGCACGATCATCGTATATATCTGCTGCCTTGCAACTCATTCAACCAAAATAAAAAATATCTTTAAAAGTACGTTTTGGTCCCTGAACTTTTTCATATTTCCCGTTTAGTCCCTGCATTGCAATTCACCGGTGCTCGTTGCTCGTTACTCGTTTACGCGATAGGCGATAATAATTAAAAAAATGCAGGCGCGGACCGCAAAAATGCAAAAAAGGGGTGCAACACGAGGACTTCCCAGGAGGTCACCCATCCTAGTACTGCTCTCGCCCAAGCACGTTTAACTTCGGAGTTCTGATGGGATCCGGTGCATTAGTGCTGGTATGATCGCACCCGTCACACCTTGCACGATCATCGTATATATCTGCTGCCTTGCAACTCATTCAACCAAAATAAAAAATATATTTAAAAGTACGTTTTGGTCCCTGAACTTTTTCATATTTCCCGTTTAGTCCCTGCATTGCAATTCACCGGTGCTCGTTGCTCGTTACTCGTTACTCGTTCTGTTTACGCGATAGGCGATAATAATTAAAAAAATGCAGGCGCGGACCGCAAAAATGCCAAAAAGGGGTGCAACACGAGGACTTCCCAGGAGGTCACCCATCCTAGTACTGCTCTCGCCCAAGCACGTTTAACTTCGGAGTTCTGATGGGATCCGGTGCATTAGTGCTGGTATGATCGCACCCGTCACACCTTGCACGATCATCGTATATATCTGCTGCCTTGCAACTCATTCAACCAAAATAAAAAATATCTTTAAAAGTACGTTTTGGTCCCTGAACTTTTTCATATTTCCCGTTTAGTCCCTGCATTGCAATTCACCGGTGCTCGTTACTCGTTCTGTTTACGCGAGAGGCGATAATAATTAAAAAAATGCAGGCGCGGACCGCAAAAATGCCAAAAAGGGGTGCAACACGAGGACTTCCCAGGAGGTCACCCATCCTAGTACTGCTCTCGCCCAAGCACGTTTAACTTCGGAGTTCTGATGGGATCCGGTGCATTAGTGCTGGTATGATCGCACCCGTCACACCTTGCACGATCATCGTATATATCTGCTGCCTTGCAACTCATTCAACCAAAATAAAAAATATCTTTAAAAGTACGTTTTGGTCCCTGAACTTTTTCATATTTCCCGTTTAGTCCCTGCATTGCAATTCACCGGTGCTCGTTGCTCGTTACTCGTTTACGCGATAGGCGATAATAATTAAAAAAATGCAGGCGCGGACCGCAAAAATGCAAAAAAGGGGTGCAACACGAGGACTTCCCAGGAGGTCACCCATCCTAGTACTGCTCTCGCCCAAGCACGTTTAACTTCGGAGTTCTGATGGGATCCGGTGCATTAGTGCTGGTATGATCGCACCCGTCACACCTTGCACGATCATCGTATATATCTGCTGCCTTGCAACTCATTCAACCAAAATAAAAAATATCTTTAAAAGTACGTTTTGGTCCCTGAACTTTTTCATATTTCCCGTTTAGTCCCTGCATTGCA